>NC_134241.1:10099101-15099101 GCF_965152275.1 Natator depressus
AGAAATTGGAACGGGGAGACATTACAAGGCTGGCCGCATTGCGAAGCAGGCATCAAACACTGAGGGCATGGCACCAAGGAGATACAGCTGTTCAACTGTAGCTATTGTACGTACAGACAGACTGCTATTTTTGATAGCTCTTGAATTCCTATGTTCCTATCCGTAGTCTAGTTGATGAATGTACAGTTTATCATCTTGATGTACTACACAAAGAACAATTTCCCTCATTAATATAAATTGGACTTTCAATTCCAAGCAACTCACCAGCCATTTATAAGGGACACTCAGAACTTCAGCTCCCGTGAAGTAATTGAGTTGATGCACTCAGCACCTCCCAGGACTCGTCACTAATTAATATGCATGTGATCATTTTCTTTATGCCATACATTTCAAAATTTTGCATTGCAAATACATCATAAAAAGGCTTAAAATACTAAGAATAACTATGTTTGAAACAAAGGTTCAGGCTCAAATTTTTAAAACAGAGGAGCTATGAAGTATTCACTTGCACTCTAGAACTTCATACGGGGCAAGACATATACTTTACTGCATCATAATTTGTTACCACTGGATTACCTTTTATTAATGGCATTGCTTTAATTTCCCATATGAATATTTACCCTGACTGCAGAAGTTACTTTTGCAACAGATGATTGACTCAATGGAGTAAATTGCAGCATTTTAAATGGGGGAAGGGCACTAACTTCAATGGGAGACCCAGACATCTGAAGGAAGAATTTGGCCCCAAAGCTTTGATAGTTTTTTATTTTTGGTGTCCTGAAACAATACAAAGAAGTATATTGTTATAGCTCATTGCACCATACATACTTTTAACAAATGAATTTCAGTTCCCATATTGTAGCTAAAAGTCCTAGAAACGATTCAAAAATGCTATCGTATCAGAGGAGAGAAACTTTTATAGATAAAAATATATTGACGTTGATGTTAACTGATGTCAACTGACTAAAGAATTGAAAACTACAGTTGGCTCCTTTGCCTGGGCCATTCTCGATTTGAAACACTTAAGCTATACCCAATGTAAAGGTATGTTTTTATCTCAAGGTCCTGGTGAAACGTACCAGCCTCTTGAAGTTTCATATTCATACTTTATCTAAACACCAAAGTTTAGCTTGGATAAAAATTATGCCAAAATAAGTAAAATAAACAGGTTTCAAAGAATAAAGCAACAAAGAAACTGTTTTATAATCTCAATTTTTTACTGCTATTTTGCTTCTACAAAACACATGATTCTGTTAAGTGATCTCATTATTCTGGACAATTTGGATTTTTCTTCTTCTTTTAGACACAAAAAAAGACACCAAAAGACTATAGGTGAAATCCTGGCCCCACTGAACTCAATGACAAAACTCAATTATTTCAGTGGGGTCAGGACTTCCCCCTATATACTTATAAATTGAATCCAAATGACAGTACGTAGAAATCATTCTCATACAGAAGACCACCACTGAAATACTACCACCTCTGAGAGATGCTACTTTTCGCAGCACTACTACATGAAAATTCATGAAAGGAAGGGAAAGATCTTTTATCGAAGTTCACGGGAACCTTCTAGATAAATACTAGAATTTGGTGAAGATGCCAGAATTAACATCCTTTCTTTTGAGAATTCCACGGACTCTTTAATTACCATAAATGGTCAGACTCTCAATTCTATATACACATCACAAACAGCAATTCCAGCAGCACAATACCGAACAACACTCTGCTGAGAAATTGGCTCAGTACTATTTCTAGGAAGAGTATCACCACCTATGGAATCACCAATATTACAACCTCCAGCAACCAGCTTCTAGTTAGAGGTCTCCCAACCAAGTTCTAACAAGGTCCTATTTATTTTATGAGATGGCATAACATTTAAAACTACTTCAGACAAACTCTAAGGACTTTAGGATTTGATGTTTCTTGAGAAATGATGAGCACCTCCTGAATACCTCTCATGATTTGGCCGCAGAATGTTTTATTGTTACAAAAGGTTCAATTTAAAATCTCATTCAAGATGCCTGAACACCTGTTCTAGCAATTCTGCTGCATGGTAAGAAACCACATGGAGTTCTTCTATGCAGGCTGCTAATGGTGATGGAAATTGTCATTTCAATAACATTTTCAGGCTAAATTATCTTCGCTATTGCAAAAGATTTTTTCAAATTGCTTGCTGATTATTTTACTTAAGGGACTGGGTCCATGCAATACATTTTGTTCCATCTTTTTTTCCTCCAAATTGATGCCTGGGGGGCGAGAGGGGAGTATTATAAACGGCTAGAAATCTCCACTTCAGCCTCTCTCAAACAAGAAATGAAAACATTTACCTCATCTAAAAAATAACACAGTCAAATTTCTATTAAATTTTAACAAATCTAAAATTCTGAAATGGTTGAGTCCATGGGTCAGGAAACAATTATATATAGAAATGTCAAGATAACCTTTTCTGTGACCAGGCTACCTACTGATAATGTAATAATGTATTGGGGAAAATGAGATTACTTCAGTCTGTTCCTATATTAATGCATATTATGAGATGGCGAGGTAAATACTAACAATATTTCATTGCTATCAGTGTGTTCACACAGGAAATCGAATTATAGAAGAGTCTACATAAATATCACAGAGAATCTAGGAACTCTCATCTTCATTATTTCATTTATCCTTGGATTTGGGTGATTTTATTAGGGTGGCTTCTTTATATGGATGGACATATCCAAAAAAACTCCTGAAGGCATCCACATATTGAATTTGGATTATATGAATGGGTATCATTGTTATTCATTAATCTCTCACTGTTTTCACCTAGGTACCTGACACTGCAAGCCTTCCATGTGTGGAGGGCATTGCAGGATCAGGCTCTCAGAATGTCTAAATGCTGGAGGAATCCCAGTTTTAGACCATAATAAAGTAGCTGTGTCATTCTTCGCCTGAACATTTCCATTTTATTCAGCTGTGAGGGCTGATAGCATGTTCTTATTTATATTCTTAACTTCAAAATATTTTACATTCATTAATAATCATGAAAAATGCTTATGAAATGTTATTAGCCAAGTTTTACTATGTGGGAAAAATGAGGCAAGAAGATTATGAGATTTGGAAAAGGAAATAGAGGGAATGAAAGGCAGTTTGACAACTGGTCCTGTGCTCAATCCACTAAACTGAACCTCCCTCTCTCAATATGAATTATCCAGATTATACACCAGACTCCCTGGGTCTGCAGAAGTTAGAAATTTCTGGTTGTGACTGTATATGCGCTGAGAGATAAAGACTCTGTCGTTACTTATAGCGGCCTCTATCGGCTACTTGAAGTACTGGTATTGATAGAATTAAAGAGGAAGGATTAGTCTATTTGTGCTGTGTACAAGAAAAATCCCTGCATATTCACAGAGATGCGAACAGAGCCCTAAATGTGACATGGTAAATCTTAGAGGAGATGCTGGCTCTGCTCCTCAGCTCAGAGCTCTTTGCTGATGAATTACAGAGATGCACTGCGAAGCAATCTCGGAGCATTCTTTGTGTCTTGCATTACCAGCCAAGCGATGAGCGTTACAGTGCCTGCCAGATAGCGATGGGGTTTAGGAGGAAAAATCAGGCAAAAGCTTTCCCAGAACAGCAAAGTTTGGAAGATTTTGTTTCGAGTTTCCCAACCACAAAAATGAATCAACACTCAAAAAGAGTTGGAAGAAAACAAAGTGCTATCAATAGGCATGTACTGAGCTAATTCACAAGAAATTAACAATAAAATCATACCACAGTTTACCAGTAGCATAATGGACAACTGCAGCAACTGGAGTAAAGTAGATTGCTTTATTAACGCTGTAAAAGGATAATTCATGCTACCAGGACTACCGCATGCCACACAAATTTAATACCAGAGCGGCAAACCTAGCACAAATGGTCCATTTGCAAAAACTTAAGATCTCAACCTGGGTTCAGATTTCCAACATGCACCTCCCTGTGCCACAAAGTTCGGTGCGCCTGTGCAGTGGTACCCCCCAAATACAACAGTGAGATAAACAAACCTGTTGAAGCTAGTATTTAATGTGAAGATTTTCTATGGCACTCTGCACCATATTAGTAGAGATGAGCGCCTCATAAAAAACATTCCTGGATTTATCCTCAACTCCCCTGGGGAGATCAGGATGTATTATTAACCTCATTTACTGAAGGCATTGGAGGCACAGAGTGATTGGGATGCAGCAGAAGTCCATGAAAGTGCCAGGAGTAGAAGCCACATATCCTGATTCCAGTGCAGGCCTTTAACCACAAGACCGTCCTTGGACTCAATAGAATAGCTCACAACCTTTGCTTATTGTCATAGACAGAAAAAATCCATAAAAAGACTCCAAAATATAATGAATGCTGACAGCATAAAAGGAATTCTTTTTCTCTCCTTTATTCTTTTATTTCTGTACTTGTTTTCCAGACAGATAATTTATAATGGCATAAAAAGCCCCTTTGGGAAAACAAACTGCTTAAGCAAAAGGAAGAATAATTTTTAGTTTATTACATCATCCACAACGAAATGTTACTCCTTCAGGAGGAGATTTGTGTCCTCACATCTCTCTCTGATATTTATGCAGATACTCAGAGGGTCCTGTGTTTCTCACCAGGGAAAGGAACTTTAGAAGCCCAATACAAAAACGGAGCCTAGTGAGCAGGTGACAACAGCTTATCAAGTACAATGGTGGAGTAGAGGCATCTCTGGGAGCAAGGGATATGAGAGAGGCATTTCAAGACCACTTGAATCTTCCCAGGAAATATGTAGAATTCTCCATAGAGTTGAAATCAGTCTCCAATGTGTCAATGGAAAATGTCATCTACCATGAAGGGATAGCTCAGTGGTTTGAGCATTGGCTTGCTAAACCCAGGGTTGTGAGTTCAATCCTTGAGGGAGCCATTTAGGGATCTGGGGCAAAAATTGGGGATTGGTCCTGCTTTGAGCAGGGGGTTGGACTAGATGATCTCCTGAGGTCCCTTCCAACCCTGATATTCTATGATTCTATGACGAAGACTGATGCTGGCATGCAGTGGACCAGTGTAAAGTGGGTTTTGCAACAGGGTTTTGCAACAGAGTTTTTGCTTCTGACTTGCAAGAGTTCTTCTGACGGATTTTCACACTGATTTTCATGGAACAGTGCAACATGGCCCTCCATGCAGCAGGTGCTCACCCTCTGTGTGCTCATCCTCTGTCTTTGGACTATGAAACACTGTTTTTATACCCATCCCCTATATTGCTGTACATTTCCAGTACTTTTGTACTGTCATCTATAACAATCGAGTCTGAAGTGAAGCTATTAAAGGAAGAAAAAAGCATCTTGCTTCATAACTCTCTATAAATGAAAAACATATTCCTAATTTCACATTTGCATTTCATTTATTTAAGGCTTATGAAAAAGGTCTTGTTCTCGAATCATATAAATGGGCAATACATTTCCGTTTCCATTAAGCCTCTGATGTCAAATTTTCCTTCAATATTTGAGCTGAAATTTCTTGTTATTTTCTCACATATTCTATTGAGGATATTTGGTCCTTATTTGTAAATGAATGTAGCAATAAATGGGGAGATGATGATAGCTTACAAAATGAAAAACCTGCCTAGCTACACAGCTGTCTCTTTGAACATTTAGATTCTACCAAAGTAAACCTTGAAAGGTTATAATTGAAAGGCGCTACACTCCTGACAGGTTTTACAGTGATAAAAAGGCCATGATAATTAATCACTTGCCTTATTAGAAAGATATGTTTCTTCACAATGATTAAAAATGACTACAAGAGCTGATAACCTGTTAACTCCTTAGGAAGACAGCTCTGCAAATGTAAGAGACAAGAAGCGAGAGTTATGCCACTGACAGAATACAAATGAACTACAGGAGAAGACATAAGGCCTGTGTTGGCATTCCTAAGAGATTATTCTGATAATACATACTTTGAAACAATCCCTGTCTGACTTGAAGGAACACTGCAATGATGAGTAGTATCAGCTGGCAAGAAAAAGTCAGCAAAGACCTGTGGGAAACTGGACAGATCTTTATTCTTCCCTCCACTCAATATCACCCTCTTTTCCCCCTTCATTCATTGTTAAGCAACCCTCTGGTTTCCTACCTGAACATGTTTTGCTCCTTGTGCTTTTAAAATGACCATATGCTGCCCAGCATCTTTGGTCTCAGATATTCCGCAGAAAGAAAAATATGCACTAGCTTCTAGCTTCGAAAAGAGACATTGGGGGCAGCTAGCGGAAAGGATTCTAGGGTTTCATCTGACACCTGAGTGTGCCAGCCTGCCTACAGACTCACTAGAAATAGCAATGACCTGTTCAGAGGCATAATCCAGAAAGAGATCAGAGAGCTGGTCCACTTAGAATAAAAAGCGACAGAGCTTTGCTGTGACTTGATGACACCAGCACTGGTGGGTTCTGACACCAGCATAAAAGAGACAGAAAAGCTAGGTTTGTTAAATTATAAGGTTAAATCAGCCATTTTAAGTGATTCCCCCCTACACTCCCGAGTGACATATAAGAAGGGAGAAAAGGATGGAGAGACATGAGATGGGGTGGGAGAGAGAGTTTGTGGGAGAGACAAAGCCACGTTTAGCTATGAAATTCACCCCATGCAGAGGGCCAGCACGAAGTTTACGCCCACGTACATTCTTAAAACAGGCCTAAAGAGGGACTGAGGTTGGGCATAACACCTTAGCTGACTCTCTGAGCAGGGCGGAAGTTATCCTTAAACAACAACATATTCTGAATTCCTTAGCCAATTGAAAGTAGACTACTGTTTATTTTGTAATCCAACTGAGTTGCGTGTCCCTAGTTTCTGGGACCTCATTAGTGATACAGATCAATGAGATTTTTTTAAAATCATTCTGCATGATGAGTGATCACACAGCATGCACTCAGCTCCCAGTCTTCTCCCAATATACACTAGATTCAGCGTCGCCTTGGGTTTGTTTCTCTGGAGGCCATGTTATCTTTGGTTCTTCTAAAGGGTAGGCAAGGAATCCTGGGATATCCCAGGATATTGGTGACAGCAAAATACTTTAGTGAGCTATAACAAAAACGATATTATTCCCAGATGTTTTCTTGTTTGTTTCACCTTACACCAGAAATTAGAGCTGTGCACAAATACAGAGAATGAAACCGAAACAGCATGAACATAAGGGCTGTGGAGATTCAAATACCATCGACATTCAAGCCAAAATTATTTTGTAAGGAGACCTTTGGAACCATGTTACTCCTGCTGTAGTTATGTAGCAGTCTGTTTACGCATAGCAAGCATGATTCACCGGCCCTGTCCGCCCACTTCTCATCTCCTCAAAACTTCTTATTAATTATCTTCTGTGTCAAAATATATGGATGCTTGTCATATCATAAAGCCATCCAGTAAATAATCATATAAAAAACACAAAATTTTACATCACAACGGCGCTTCCAACTAGGAATGTCCACCAGTAGAACTGTTTATCTTTGTTTGAATAGGGGTGTGATGTTCAGCACATTGTTGTTAAAGGTTTTGAAATATTTAAGCATCCAAATCCTTGCGCTTACAAGACCATTACAAAGGGAAAAATGTTAAGCGGGGGGGAAATAGGACATGGAGGGTAGGATAGTGATTGGTGCTCACCATAAATCAGAGCAATCTGAGCACTCATTTAGATGCAGTATTTAAACTGGTCACACAGATTAAAAAATGGTCTTTCAGGCTCTTGCTTTGATTCTGCACCCAAAGCTTTAGTATCTCTGCCAAGACACGGTCATAATGAATAAAGAGAAATAAGGCAACAGATGGTTCACCCGAGCTGCTTATTCTTCGTAGATTCTAGTAGCACAGGTTTTGTAACATCAAACAAACCCGAAGTGAGTGGACATGTTACCGCCTATGCTGCTGTTGGAGCTATGCCATCATCAGTGGTTCCCAACCTGTCCAGTAAAGACAGCGATGCCATTAAACAGTACCACCATTGTCACCGAAATTAAGGATCCCACTTGCTGCCTTCTTTACTTATACAACAGGCTGGCAAACAAACAAACGACAAATGCAGCAGTGCATCTCGTAAGCAACATGGGCTATTGTGGGGCACATTAAACCCGACCTCCACTTTCTTCACTGGCTTCCCACAGAATATTGCATCAAACTCAAGGTCTCTGATCTTATCCGTCATGGTGCTCAGTGGTTGGGGCACAGGATGCCTCAAAAATTAGCTGAAGCTCCAGGATGAGGATTGAGGTAGACAGCTCTCCTCCTGGGATACAATGGGGCCGTCCATTGCAAGGGCCACGCTCATCTGCATGGGAGACAGATTTCTTGGGGGCTGATCTGAGGCTGTGGAATGAACTTCCACAGGAACTAAGAACCACTTCAGACCTCACTTCCAGTCTGTGTGCACCAGGCACATTTCTCTGAATTTGCTTTCAGTAACAGACAGCACAGTAGCCATAAAGCCAACATTAAATAAAAGAACCTCACATAATGTTCCCCTCTGAGAGAAACTGGAGAAAGGAGAATCAATGTGACAAATGCTAGTCACATCACTTAGTGCACTACAGGAAGGCACTCAGATATTTAAGTGATGAGTATAAGAACCTGAATAGAACAGAACAAATAAATTAAACACACATTTGTTGTTGAGAGAGAACATGATAAAAGCATATCAAATAATTAATGGTCTAGAGAGGACAGATCGGAAAGTTCTCTCTGATAACACAAGAACAAAGGGACAGTCAATTAAATTAAAAGGTAGGAAATTCAAAAGAAATACAAGGAAATATGTTTTTACACAACATTTAATTAGACTGTGGAACTCACTGCCACTGAAGTAAAGTATTTAAGATTCCAAATTTATATGGACATTTATATGGACAACAAGAATATCCAGAGTTGTCACAATGTTTTTGTGGCAGGGATAGTAAACCGAATGCTTCAAGGCTTAAGTAAATCTCTAACTGTTAGAGATCAGGACAAGACCTGATCATGGGAGGCTGATTATTCCACATCCACTGCTGTGGGGTTCTTACACCATCTTCTGAAGCATATGGTGCTAGGTGCTGTTGAAGACAAGATACGGGACTAGATGGACCATGGGTCTGATCCGGTGTGGCAATTCCTATGTGGTTTGTCCTTGTTGAACTGATAGACTTGTTTGAAGTTGTACCTGACTTAAAAAAGTAAAATATTGAAGTGTGTCAGGTGGCTAGCACTCCCCCCTGTGCACAAACACTTAAGTACTCCTTACATGATGCACGGGACTTGTGCTGGCTGTATGCACAAGCTTTAATGTCACTCCGCAGAGGCTAAGGTCCCCCTTGCTATTTTGAAAAATATCCATGAAACAAATGACACTACCGCAGATCACAATGACCTTTAGTTTATTTCTCTTCATCATCTTAATGGACAGTGAGAAGATAAAAAGGACCAGCTGAAGAGATAAATAAAACCCAATGAACTTTAATGTCACTTGAGATGCTGTTACTATTACTCTTTATTATTTATATTGTAGTTGCTACAGGTCCCAATCAGGGATCAGAGCCCCAGTTGGAATGAAAAAAAACCCAACAGTCCCTGCCCCAAAGAGCTCTAAATTCCACACCAGCAAATATTGCTTCCCTTGTGCTTCTAAAATGTGATTACTAGTACAACTCATGCCAATGCACAAGGATCTCCCTCTCTCTCTCTCTTCATATGTAACAACCGTGGGTGATTCCATTCCCAGAATCTGTCCATCCAAATAAGGTAAAATCAAAAATCTGTGCCAGATATTTACAACCATATGTGCGCAGCCCATACCACATGCCAGTTATTTTAGATAGAGTGGATTGGAAGAGGAACCCACTGGATGTCCATTGTTAATTAATAAACAAACATTCTCCATTCCTTTTATCTCCTCTGCCTTTCATCTGGGGATGCCACTGGCATCTGTAGCAGCAATCTAGTTTTAGATACAAATAGTGCTTCGAGGCTTGTACATAATCCCCAAACTAGTTAACAAATTACTGGCTTGTGGGTGAGTTGTTTTCTTTTTTTTAACCTATTCGGTTAAATTAATTTTGGTAGACAGTATTTAAACAAAACAGCTTCTTCTGACGTGCAGATTGGCAGATTGAGGAAATGTAATCACTGAACTAAATCTTTCCGAGAAGCACTGTGGCATGCAAACACTCATTAGAGCGGTGTTTCTGCTTATTTAGCCTCTGAGTAAAGTCTGTAAAGAGAAATAAAGAGTGTTAATATGACAGAGCTCAATGACTGGAACGTGTGGAGAAGTAGATTTTGATTTTGATTTAAACTCTGATTAGTCAAAGGTCTCAAGACCACAACAAATCTTGACAATCTGGGGGACAGGAAAATTGAGGGAATTACAAATAACCCCAGCACAAGGAGCAAATAATCCAGGATCGCAGACACTAGTACAGCTGTATTTAGTTATTTACCATGATGTGTGCAATACTCTGCAGTGCCATAATTCGATATATTTTACCAAAATCTCAATTTTAGGCTCCTGGAATGCAAATGTGCAGCAAGATTTAAATATGTACTTCTTATAAAGATATTTTAATGAAAATTACTCCTTAAATAAATAAGGTCCTTATGACACAAATGAGTACTGTGCCTGCTGTAGAGTGATTTGAAACCATGGGAACTATGACAGAAGCACTAAGCTCATGGTCACTGTGGAATTTCTAATGGAGGCGGCTTTGAAACAGAAATGTGCAGGGTTTTTTTTTAATCGATCAGATGAACAGAAAACATTGTGTTGAATTTCAAGGACATTTCAGGGGCAAGACATCACCCCCACTCCACCCCACCCCAGTTGAAATATGCTTTTCCTCTCCCAGCTCTACTTACGTTCCAGGGGACAACCAGGGAGGTTCCTGTCAAAGTACTTTGTCTCCACTCCGCCCTCTCACTTCCCCCTCGCCCCAGACAAAACTATGTCCTACTTGACTGATCATTAGGAAGCCACAAGAGGAGTTGCCTCTCCCTGTTCCCGTAGCTCTCTGACAGCATGACTCCTTTGGCCACAACTGTCCAGAGGGCACACAGGGACCTGTGCAAAAAAAAAAAAAAAAAAAAAAAAAAAAAGCAATACAACTGGGGTTATTTGTCTAAGGACGACAGGTGTGGAAGGAGGAAAATGTGTACCTCCCTTCCCTGATCCCAACCATCCAATCTTCAGCTCTCCAGCCATCCAATCTTCTAGCTCACCCAGTCTCCACCTCCTCACTGCGCATGGATCCCCAGACTCCATCCCTGTGTGGGGCCTGGTGCCACTGGGGTAGCTCAGCCATCCCTTCCATGCAGGAAAGGTTATGCACAGATCTAGGGGATATGACTCAACCTCCCTCAGAAATGTTGAGCATTTGCTCAGCTCTCATACTCCCACTGAAATAAATGGAGTTGCAGGTGCTGAGCACCTCTGAGGATTTGGTCCAGGTACATACATGTATAGGTATATACATGTGGTGTTATATGTTTTGACGTTTACTACCTGCTTGATTTTTGTAAGTGTCTAAAACCAGTCTTCTACAGCTGAGATGCCACAAACATAATTGTATCCTATATCCTATAACTGTTGCTCGGGTCTTTAACGATGGATACTGCAGTAATATATTCTAGAAGGGTGACTAGGTTTGGGGTTTTGTTTTTGCTCTAAACGAGTATTGCAGGGTCACTTTATTGGTGAAATGATTAACTGTACCTTTTCCCTTGACACTGCATGTATTTGTTCAACATATTTTCTAACCACTAGAGAGGATTTGATTAAAAAAAATTCAAGCTGCTTAAAAGTGGCAAGGAAAAAAACATTGCTTTGGCTCTTGGAAGAATGTTACCAGTCTGACTGTTGTGAGTGCAACCACTACTGGCCAGTGAGTGGACAAACAAAGGAAGAACCTTTCTTACTCTTATCTTGAGCAACACTTATTAAACAGAGCTACCACCTTGTCTATAGATAATGAAAACTCTGAAGCATTAAATGAAAAAAAACCAAGATCAAACCCTTAGTAAACTCCTGGTGCAAATGCAGGGTATATGTGTGCTCTTGCTAACTGAATGAGTTCTCACAGCTCTGGATAATATATGATAATTTAAGCCTATCATGGTTGGATGGTTGCCTGGCTGGCTCTTTGGAGACTTATCAGGCTGTTGTCCATGAAGCCCTCCCATCCCCCACATTATGCCTTACAGTCAACTGTAGTCATACATATAGAACGAACAGGAAAGCTCAAATGTTTTGCAGCTGACGTATCTAGCTGCATGATCATTTCGTTCACCTTTAACACTGTAACATTGCAATAGAGGAGCAAACAGGATCTGTTCCTCACACTACAGAGCTACTCTGAGAAATCAGAAATAATTATATGCTTTAAACTTCATTTGGATATCAATATGATTAAGGTGTTGTCAAACTGTCAGTTGCTGCCTTTTCAGCTGCTCCCATGCTTATGTATAAGTTATACTGAAGTGCGTGCTTGGTTTTTTTTTAAAAAAAACATTTGCGGGTCTGTTATCCAAGATATATGCTCCAGTTTAAAGAAATAACACTACAATTTTGGGATTAAGAGCATGAAAGTGGCTAAACAAGCCTTTAGGCAGAGACAGTTTAGAAAACTAAAGCTGAGACATTTCTGACACACTGGCTAGAGCACCAAGTTTTAAGCTTTTTAAGCCCACTTACCATAAATCTATGTGAGTAAAGAAGAGGTCTCCTGGCCCCAAACTATTTCACGTACATCTTCCCACCTCATGCTTAACGGTCACAATCTCCAAGGAACACAGTTGGCTCTTAACCTGCTACTAGATATGGCGAGTCCAGTCAGTTTTTTGGATGCATGAATAATTCTCTTCCCAAATTGGTTTCTTAGCATAAGAGGCACTGACAATAACTGTGCAGTGTTTTATAAGCAATACAAGTGCCCAAAGCTGACAACAGTTACATTCCTTGGCACGTAGGACAGCTTTACCTATTACATGTGAAGACATTTACAAGATAATTAGTGCCCAATGTAGACATTCATTTTACTTTTCAAAACTGGAGAAAGAAACAGTGTAAGGTTTAAAATCACCACATGAAAAAGGAGTTTATATCTCTCTATATAATCTATCTACATCTATATAGACTGTTTCACTCTGGTTCTTACAGTGCAATTCAGCCTCTGCCATCTGCTCAAGACATGCTAGAGGAGCGTGGCACCATTTGGACATTTCATTCTCACGGTGGCAGGGAGGCAGCTTCATAAAGACAAATGTTTGTCAAACCATGGAAGGTTTCTTTGAGAACAGTGCCTCAGTTGTGGAGTGCAAAATTTTAAAATGATTGGAGTGGAACAAGTGTATAATGCCTTCTCACCCAACAGGGCACAAGAAATGAGACAATACATGACCGTCTCCAATAAGAGGACAGCTTGTTGTGGATCTAAATATACGGTCATGTATCGTGTGTGTGTGTGTGTGTGTACACACACAGAGCAAGTGAGAGAGAGAGAGAGAGAGAGAGAGAGAGCGCGCGCGCCATGAGTGCAGAGGACTGGACAACCTCTCAAAGTCCCTTCCAGTTCTATGATATTTGGATCCACAATAACCATCCTATTGCTGGAGACAGCCGTGTATCATCTCATTTCTTGTTCCTCATGCCTTTCTGGTTAGAAGGCATTATGCACTTCTTCCACTCCAATCACGTTTTACTTGACCAATAACCCAAAAATATTATACCCTGAAAATATTCATGAAGTACAAATGGAAGCTATGCCTCATTTAGATATAAGCATCCCCAAGTATAACAAACATGAATGACGCTTGGAGGAGACAGAGACTAGCAAACTACAACACTACATCTAGATAAGCTATGAGTAATGAAGCATTGTTTGGAGGCAGAGGTTTAGATGAATATAGATTAACCAAGCTGCCCTATGAGTAAGATTTTTTTTTTTAAATCTCTTCCTTAGGGGTAGGTCGAAAATATTTGTTGCTGGGAAAAAAAAGCTACCAACCTAAGACATGCAGTAGCCATTTGTGCCTGCAAAACTAGAGGGCAGTGCCTGAAATTCTGTTACATAATGCCTGCAGATGCTGAAGAGTTAATCATAATGGTCAATATGCAAAGCTTCAATACTCATAACTTGGCAGGTAGAATAGAGACGTAAGAACTACTGGGGCTCCCAAGGGGGATACTAAACTCTCAAATGGTTTCAACGCGAGTTGAGGGCACTTAATACCTCACAGGAGATGCTCCGCACCTTGAACAAAGTCCATAAGAACTATTCATTATTATAGTTTATAGCATTGGCTAAACTTCCTGGAACTGCAGCTGTTATCCCTCCCGCCCCACCCACCTAATGTACATCGCATTTTATGTAAAGCAAGACCAAAATGCACAACTCTGTGAATGGCCTCTTATTTTCCACATTGCCTATAATCATATGAGTGGGTCCAGTAAGTTGTTCACATGTAACACCTCCGAAACCTCCGTCTCTCCATGCCTACTGTAGTGCACTGTCAATACCTACCTCCATGCCTTAGCAAAACATTGTATTGTCGGCATAAATAGTGTACCAAATTGACTTGCCTGTCATGTATTTCGTAGCTGTTTGTACTGTTGTTGCATCCCCGTTGGGCCAAGGATATTAGAGAGACAAGTGGGGTGAGAATATCTTTTATTGGACCAACCTCTGTTGCTGGAAGATACAAGTTTTTGAGCTACACAGAACTCTTCCCCAGACCTGAAGAACAACTCTGGGTACCTCAAAAGCTTGTATCCTCTGCCAACAGAGGTTGGTCCAATAAAATATATTACCTCACCTACCTAATCTCTTTCATAAACGTTTGAAGTTTGCTTTTTTTTTTTTTTTGGTTAAATGACTAAGAGCAGCAATTTCTGAACACAGTTGTGAACACAGATGACTCAGAGATGGCATATTACAAATTATGAATGAAGTGACAAATCAATCTTCCCACAGAGATTTTCTTGAGATAAAAATATGGCTTTGTGCCAAAGGAAGGCAATGAAGGTTGCCAATTTGGGACAGACAAAGGAGAGAGCAAAATCATTCACATATTACACACAGATGATGACACACCTGCCCCCTTCCTCCACTAGTGCAGAAGCCCAGTGGCAGCAGAGCAGATATGGTTCCTCTACAGAGGAAGGATTTGACAATGTACGTAGGAAATGTACACCCCCTGCACAGCATGCAGCTCTGTTCCACCGGGATTCAAGAAGGCCCATGTGCTGCAAGGATCTTGGAATGAGCTAGTGTACCCATTCTAGAACAAATATTAG
Organism: Natator depressus; assembly: GCF_965152275.1. Taxonomy (NCBI): domain Eukaryota; kingdom Metazoa; phylum Chordata; order Testudines; family Cheloniidae; genus Natator; species Natator depressus. The sequence goes on from NC_134241.1 coordinate 10,114,378, forward strand.
GGATTCAAGCAAGAAAAACCTTATAAACATGCAATCAGATCTATCTAGTAGAGAGTGTTACCTCCAGTGGACCATATCCTGTACTGGAGGCCAGCCTTTGAAAATGTAAACTATAGTGCTGATAGAAAATAAGGGACCCAGGAAACATGCACACCATAAATAATTATATTGACAAAGCACTGAACTTTGAATGTGAAACTGTCTACAATAATAGGGAGATATGAGAGCAGGATGTTTCAGTGGTCTCCCCAAGGGTTTGGGCATTGTAGATTTGAATTTTAAGATGTTTGTCCTATGGACAAGGAGTGAAAGAAAACAACATTTGTGCCTATACCGTATGGTTATTTGACTATGTCAAACTGCTTAGGATACCAGATTAACCTAGTGCATCAGCACTTAGAAACCTGTGGTGATTAACACTACCCAAGTTCCACTGAGCTATGAGAAAGAATGGGCGTTAATACACTCAAGTACCCACCCTAGCAAGTTATCATCACAACGTTAAAGGATAGAATTTGTTTTTGGCTTATTGAATGCCGCTCCCTGACATGCTTTTATATAATGCACCATGGTTAGAGGAATCTGTCTCCAGAGACGAACAAGATCCATAATGGTTATGTGTAGTATATACCTAATTAACACAGCATGTTTTAAGGTGGACTGATGATTTTACTTCAAACACATGCCTTAATCCGGCAAAGCTCTTACACAGGTGCTTCATTTTAAGCACGTAAGCAGTCCCAAGGGAAAACACGACCAGCTATTGTGGTATTTAAGATGGGAGTTGAATTCTTTTGAAAATCTAGCTTTTTATTTGATGTATTTTCTTTAGGTGCCTGATCCTGTACTCCTTATTCAGGCAAAACGTCCAGTCAATTCAGAATCAGGTTCACCCCTTTTGTAAATACATAAGCTTCCATGTGCTCACACCAGGGATGCACTTAGTCTCGGGAATTACGCCTGTGAAAAAACTGCAGATGTGGGCCCCAAAAGGATCTCTTGCCAACACAGCTGGTTAAACAAATGCAAACTCTGCACCTGTCCAGTGGGGAATAGGAACAAAACCCCCACAAGCGGTAGCTAAGAATCAGAGAAACTTGGACAAGAAGAGGTAAAATAGACAGAAGCACAATCTACTTCACTGTTAAAAAATATGCAAATTTCCTTGGTTTGTTTATTGATCATGCACCCAACACAGATTAGTAGTAAAACTAATGTAGCAATGACAGGAAGAAGTAGGAATGAATAACCACTCTGAAGCCTTTCTGAATTAAAGGATTAATTGGTAAAAGCCTCATTATTTTAATCCATTTTAAGTTAGTTTTTTTTTAAACTAATGTTTATTGAAAGCTTTTGAAGGGAGGACGGATGGTCTTGTGGTTAAAGCACTAGACTGGGGCTCAGGAAATATGGGTTCTGCTCTGAGGTCTGCTACAGATTTGCAGGGATGTCCTTCATGCCTCAGCTACATACACAGACACACACACACACACACACACACGTAAAATTGGTAAAATAATAGTTCCCTAGCTCACGGAGGTGCTGTGTGGATATATGTATTAACGTTTGAGAGTCACTCTGGAACGAAAGTGATTGGTGCCTTATTATTATTATTACAACGCCTTCTGAAACAACCACTTAGAAAAAGTTTGTGAATCGAGAAACCAAAAAGCAGGTTAATAAAAACGTTTCATTTTGATAATTTCAAAATATTTCATTGAGATTTTGACCTTTTGACTCAGAAAATTGTAATTTTTTTGTTTTGAAAAATATCTACACAAAATGTTTCAACAAATTCAGAACTTTTTTCCATTTTTTTTTGAGTTGGGAGATTTGTGAAACTGACACTGTTTCACAAATAATTTCAGTTTTGATGAACTGGCATTTATTGACAAAAATTAGTCAAAAAATTCAAGACCAGTTCTAGTGGTTAGCCAATATTAAGGGCCTTGCAGGTTGTTTCTATGAGGAGGAGCAACTGATGACAGAGTAAGGTATTTCTTTGATGCAATCTTGTTTATATACAAAGAATGTTCACAAAATCCTGTTTCACTGAACGGAGTAGGAGTCAAACAACAAGAGAGAGTTTCCTTGATCAATATTCCAAGCCTCTTTTTCCAGGGAGCACTCTACCAAAAAGCTCTCTACTTTCTCTGATGATCACACTACCAATGCTTCTCTGGCTATCCTTGGCTTTCTGCTGCCTCCTCTGTTTCTGTTGCATTTCTGGCTGCGCGAGCTCTCTCTCTCTCTCAGTTCCCCCCCCCCCCTCACCCATGTGGCTATCAACTCTGCTCCGGGGGATTCACAAAATATTTTGAGTCCTGCTCACACTGGGCAATTCTGTACGTGTAATTTCTTTGCAACTTCCTGGCACCTGTATCTATTTACCACGGCTCACAAAGGGGTTATATTTTGTTTCCCCTTGGGAAACTATTTCATTCTGAGACCTCCTCTGGGCTGCAGGCAGGGCTTACATTCTAAAGCCCTGGACTGCTCAGCTACAAAGTGGCCAGGAATAAATTTCGGCTGGACATTGGAAGGAGTGATGTGGTGGAACAATCTTGGAGCAGAGGGCAAACAACCTCACTAGTTTTAAAATGGAGGTTGATAAATTTATGAACGGGATTATATGTTGGAGTTGCCTGTGATAGCAGCAGGCTGGACTCTATGACCCAAGAGGTCCCTTCTTGTCCTATACACTCTCTTGGGTGAAAAGGGCAGATCTGATTATAACAAGTCTGTTATAGATGTAGGGGAATCTAATTAGTAAGACAATAGGACAGGAAAAGATAGAACGCTAGTAATTCTAACAAAACCAGTGCTGGTAATGAATATTTGCAACAAAATATTGAAACGTTAAGGTTCTCATTAATACACCCTAAAGAAAAGACACTTGCAATTAGTTCGGACATACTTATCAGCACTATATAACGTTAATGAGCTCTCCCTGTTACGAATAGCTGTTTCTGCATTAACTTCCTGGGCTCTTGCTGCAATGTTTATCAAAAATGGAAATGTTACAATATTTCAATTTGTTTTTATGGGAATTTTAATATTTCCCTTGTTAATATATAAGGCTTTATTGAAAAAGGTCCCCTAGACAGCTATATTAGGATCAACTCTAGGCCCTGCTGCCAAATTCTGAATTTATCATTGGAAATTAAACAGGATTAAACTTTGACTGTGATGGATGTGTACTATATATTATTTTTTATTTGGAAAAATTGTGATTGATTGTTGTGGTATAAAAACTGATAGTCTAGACATCTAGGAATGAGAAGACATGAAAAACTTAGCTCAGTAAGATATAGTTAGAATCAATTATAAGGAGGTAAAACTGTAGGCTTGCTAGGAATTAATTGCATAGTGCATTAATTGCTTAGCACTTATACAATGGTTCTCATTTTCAAAGTGCTGTACAAACATTAATTAACCCTTACAACACTGCTGTGAAGTACAGTCGATATAATTACCCCCTTTTTAAAAATGACGGAATTGAGACATAAAGAAGTGCCTTGATATAGCCACCTATAGCTCTTTTCATCCAACATTAGCCAGCTAACCATCAAGGCCAACATTTGCAAAGCCTCAGCTGGCACAAGTGGCCTTTTGAGCACTCAAACTGGGCTGCCATAGAAGTTTCAATGTTCAAAGGATCTCAGAAGAGGTATTGAGTTGTGTCCAAGTCATCTGAATGCCACGGGAGCGGACTGTTCCAACAGGGCAGTGCTAGGGATGGGTAAGAGGCTGGGTGCTCAAACATAATTTTCAAAAGTGCCCAGAAGCCTTCACAGGCTCAGAGAGGAAGCTCAGGAAGCACAAGTTATGAAAGTCATTTCTGCACACGACACACATTCCCTACTGCATTTGCATTTTAAAATACCTCATGCAGGCAGGACAGCACAGGGGAGAAAAATTCTGAAAGGTGCAGGCAGGAGGCTTTGATCCGGAGTTCTGGTTGAGGGCCAACGCTGTACAAAAGATATTGTCAAACATTCACAGACTCAGACTTCTTCACCAGCCTTTATTTGGAACATCTTAGAAATGGAAAAGGCCAAATAGCGGCAAACTATTCACTGCCTCGAACTAAGTAGCTGTCTACAGACAGCTAGCTCCAAATGAGTGCGTAGGGCCAATGGATGAGAGGATAGGAGACATGGGCTATAAATAAATGAATGCATAAATATTCATGAATTGTAAACCTTTTAAACTTGCCGGACAAGTGGTTTAATGAAAAAACAGATCTGCTGATCTGAAGAGGTTGTTTTAGGAATCTCATCCATATTTTATACCGGGATGTTCCTTAATCAACTAATCAAAGCGCTTGACTAATTGCAAGTTGATTGCTTGCTGCACTAGTGTGAGACTCGGCTATCCTAGCCCTGGCTGGAGTGATTCTAAGAATTAATGATAGTTCGGTTTTTTAGCCATCTGATTTTTCATTAGTACATTATCACTAACGAAAATTCATTCCACTCTACTGATTACCTTAGTTTAACAAGTAACTGACTGGCACCATCTCAGACTTTCTTTCTAGTAACTGTTGCATTAGCAATGGCTGATAAACTTCAAGCATTCACTGCGTTACTAGACATTACTACTTGGGGTTCCAGTTAAAATACACTGTTCATGGCCTTGATGAAGAAAAATAAGAGATATGGGTCCTGATTGTGCAATCCTTACTCAGGCAAAATTTTTACTGATGCCAGACTAAGACCTCTGTTTAAAAAGCGTATGTGAGCACAAGGCAAACAGATCCAATTTCATCTGTTCTGCACCAAACTCTTGGGATAAGAGGTTTTTACTATCTGCCAGGATTTTTTTTTTTTACTTCCCAAACATTGTTTACATTTCATATTTTTCTTAGAACACCACAAATATTATCTTTAAATAGGAACCTAAGTAATAGAGAAAATAGTTTTGTCAGAATGTTCAAAATTTTTTTTTTTTTACAACTGACAGCATTCAAACTAGTTTTCATGTTTCTTACCAAGCCTTACTGTCAAAAATTAAATGGAGCAGGAAGCTCCCGTTTTAATAAAACACCATATTACTGCCACATGTAAACAAGAAACCATTTAATTTAGCTCTGAGGAATCATCTTTAATGCAAAAGTGTCTCTCCTTAATTTACTTGATCTGAGTGACAGTTTGGTGGAAGAACATTAAATAAAAATATCCCTCCTAGAGGATGGGAATTAATGATAGTCTAAAATCCCCACAAAATACATTAATTATTCTGTGGTTCAAAATGACTGGTGAAAACAGAAGGGTGTCACGTTGCCTTTCATTTCTGCTCTAGTATGAGTGCTGCTGTCAGAGTATGAAAGAGCATTAAAAGATACTGTCACTTTGCAACACATATACATCCTCCTAGATCCAGCCTTCATTGTTTTTGATGAGTTTAAGGCCCATGAATGATGCTGCACTGGACTGACAGCTCTGGAAATTGAAGTCTTTTGCGGATCCACACAAGCAAAGCTACACAGCAAAGGCACTGCAAGCTTCTTGATATCACTGTTGCTCAGTCCTGACCTGGAGAGACTACCTTTTCAGGTGAGGAGACAATTCCTGTGCCCATTTGAATACTAGGACTGTCTGTTGAGACTGCCAGGATTGCTAACTAGTGAAGTTGCATTTTATGATGTGGATATCTAGTCCCCAAGAAGTTCACTTCATGTTCCAATCCAGAAAAAAACATATGCACATGGTTCATTTTATGACCTGAGAGTATTCCCTTTGGGATTACTCAGGGTATGTAAAGGAAAGCCCACATGTAAGTGTTTCCAGGGATGGGTCTTCATTTCTCAGAGGCTGCTCAGCAGCCACACAGCAGCAGAAACTTTTGGTTATAACCAGTACGAGCTGGATGCTAAGTGGTGCTCAAATAATCCTTACTAATCCCTGAGCCAACTATTCCCACCTGGGTGTCAGACTATGTTCATAGGAGCATCCTGCATTGCAGTATTACAGCAGAGTGGTCAAATCAGTAAACAAATATTAAAACACTTACATGCTCAAAATTAACGTTATAAGGGACAAGAAGTAAATAAATGCAATGACTGGATCCAGCGGGTAATTTAATAAAGAAAAAATATGCACTATAAAGGTACAGGTGGTTATGAATATACAAAGGTAGAGACATAATGGAGCCATGCTGTATGTGGGCTGTTTCAAATGTGAGAGAGTCCACTGAGCAGCTGAAAAGAAAGGTGATGTTCAGAAGACAATGATTGGATATGTGTGCTGTCATTCAGAGAATGGCCTTGATTTTTTGGTGTATGGGTGAGGGTGGTGAGACTCAGTAAACTGCTAAACCCTCAACCAAAGGAGGATGGAAAGAGAATACAGAACACCTGGTACTTCATCAAGTCAGAGACCAAGGGTGGGGTTGCATGTGTACCCCCTGACTTATGCACACCAAGAATTTGGGGAAGGACTGTGCGTCCAAGCAGAGGTATGGCTGTGCACTGCCCCCAAAGCAGGGTTATGCCCGAAAAACAGCGCTTTATATTTAAATAAGCATTATAATTTACTGGTCACAAAAACTTACAAAAGAGGAACTATCAGTTTTAAAATAAGTAGTGCATTCCTACTTCATACGGTATGTGGAACAAATATACCATGCGGCCACTTTGATTCTGTAACTGTAGTGTACTGGGAATTTCTAAGCACAGAGGGGCTTTGGACATGTCCTTAATTTGAAGGAAAGAGAGGATTACTAATACTTTGAAAAGTACATTTAAAACATAAGCCTAATAAATGCAGAGAGCATTTTTTTTAAAAGGAAAACCTTTCTACATTAGGTTTCAGAGTAACAGCCGTGTTAGTCTGTATTTGCAAAAAGAAAAGGAGTACTTGTGGCACCTTAGAGACCAACCAATTTATCTGAGCATAAGCTTTCGTGAGCTACAGCTCAGGGACTTGTCCATGTTCTCTGAGCACTTGCTGAAGCTGAATAGCTGAACGTGTAATTTGCTGCTACCCCGGGGCTATAATTTTGCTTTGTATTGTTACATAAAATTCCAAGGATAGCTTTCTCTGTACATTTACTCTAACAGCCAGAACTGAGTTCCCACTCTCAGTTACTCCAGTGTAAATCGAAAGCAAAGCCAGGAAAGTCATTTGTGTTACCGTGGATTTACAATTTTGTAACCAAGAGCAAAAATGTGACCCTAAACGTTTCAGTTTATTATGGAATAGTTTGCAGGAGGGAAGGATGTTACTCAAAGGATATTACTCTAACGACAGAACACAGAAATTAATCAAAAGGGAATAAAGTCAGAACAATGTGACACTTCCAATCTTACACAGAACAAGCAGAAAATCAACATGTCTTACCATAGCTACATTTACACTAATCCATTTTTTCAGCAAGTAGAGGTGTAATGTAATTGAAAAGCTATCTAGCTCCCATAAGCATGATGTATACAAGAATAAGACTCTGCCAACAATCTCACAAAGTTTTCAACAAAACTTTACTACTGTGCAAAAGTCACTCTTCCTTGTTTTAGTAACCTTACAGCACCGTACTCACCTTTGTTTGTGAGACCACTGTGGATCATTTTTTTCTAGTGCTTCTAACTCACCTTGCAGGTAAGATATCTTTATAATTTATTCCCTTACTATAGTAGCTCTAGCCTACAATGGAACAGTTTCTAGAGCCATTTTCAGTGAGTCACTTATACATTTTCTAAACGTCATAGGATCAGAAGGGACCGTCATGATAATCTCGTCTGACCTCCTGCACATTGCAGGTCACAGAACCTCACCTACCCACTCCTATAATAGACCGCTAACCGCTGGCTGAGTTACTGAAGTCCTCAAATCATGGTTTAAAGAATTCAAGTTAGAGAGAATCCGCCATTTACACGAATTTAAAGCTACAAGTGACCCATGTCCCATGCTGCAGAGGAAGGCGACCCCCCCCCCCCAACTCCCAGGGTCTCTGCCAGTTTGATCTGGAGGGAAATTCTTTCCCAACCCCAAATATGATGATCAGTTAGACTGTGATCATGTGGGGAAGACCCACCAGCCAGACACTTGGGAAAAAATTCTCTGTAGGAACTCATAGCCCTCCCCATCTAGTGTCCCATCACCGGCCACTGGAAATATTGGCTGCCAGCAATTGCAGATGGGCTACATGCCATTGTAGGCAGTCTCATCATACCATCCCCTGCATGACTTATCATGCTTAGTCTTGAAACCACCGCTTGGAAGGATGTTCCAGAACTTCACTCCTCTGATGGCTCCATTCAGGCAGAAGTTTTCCAGGCACGTCTATTGTCCAAAGCAAAAACGTTTAGTAATTTAACAAGATGCTTCCACCTTTTTTGAGAGCAAGGAGATTAGAGGGAGGGAAAATTTTTTTTTTTTTGCATTTTACAGCCCCTCACCCATACTACAGCTGAATGGCGGAAGGCAGAAAGTTAACAGTTATTTTGCTTTCACTGGAAAGTGCCTTTGAGTGTTCTGGTTAAATCTGGTTTGGATTGCCATCAGTCCTCTGCACAATGAATTTTTTACGGTTTTGCTGAGTTCATTGAGTGTGCATCTATGGATGTCTGCACTACATATACATATATGGATGGCTTCCCAAAAGGCCTGTATAGGTGTACATAGGAGCCCTTGGCTCAGTCTCTGTGGGCCAGGTAAGGTACGAGGGAAACTGCTGCTCATTTCACAGTGAGCTCACAGCTTCTCTGAATGGTAAGAGAGGGTCTCTTTTCCTTCATGCATGTCTTAAGGTGAACAAAACAGAAGCTGTCTCCTGCACACTTCATAATGTGCATGGAATATGCTGTTCTCGTGATGTCTACTGAAATAGTTCTAATTTATGGAATGTATAGACAATACTGCCAATCTGTGGGAAGTAGTTGTATTTTCATGTCTGTTCATCCCTTGATCTCTCTGCCAATACAGCCAATAATGACGACAATCTGTGCCAGTTATGGCAGTCATTTGGAAAGGTGGACAACACATGTTCACTGAGAACTACACTGAGATGCAGGACATTTCAGAAAGACCACCCAATACTCATCAAGGACAGGGTCACTCTCACTGCTGACCACTGTTCGAAATTAACATTAATATACATCTGGCCAGGCTTCTCCAGCACCATGTTTCTTACAGGCAGTTGAAAATAAAAACTATTTTGTTAGAAACCAGTCATATATCTTACAGCCAGGCAATTCTTGTAACACTGACACTGTACAAGCACCCTATTCTGCTAACAAACAGCTGCACCATTGACCTTAGTGTTCATAGCCTTAAAAAAAAAGTATGAAAGAAGCTCGCCAAAAAAAAGGAGTGAGAATGCAAGCTTTCGGTATATTAAGACCTCTTTCTGCAGCATTGTCAGGTTAATGGATTTATCATTGATAGACATGGCCCCATAGATCATTCTATTAACATTCTAACCCTTGTAAAATGTGAAGACAAATATTTTACCTGCCAGAGCCAATTCAGAAACACATGCGCTAACAACAGTTAGTTATTCACAGTGTGCATTTACTCTATGTTGGTTTCATTTTTTCTCAAAGGGAAAACCTTAAAGTACAGCAGAAAATTGTTAGCAGTACTGCATAACTTGCGTTTGGATACTGTAAATGTAATACTTTGAAATGTAAAGCAATACTTCCTCTTCTGGCTCTACTCAAACTGATAGAAGCACTCTAAATTTGCTTACCAGAAGAAGGAAGTGAGGCACATTACCATAGGCAGGAAATACAAAACTATTTTCATATCAATTTGTTTAGCCATGTATCTGGAAGCTCATTATTTCTAGCTTGTGAAATAGATTACAAACCACTGGCTAAACATATAGACCGTTACTGTGCGTAACATATAAAAGTCCTTTACAGGCTTTAATGTAGATGTCAAAGAAGATGCAAAAATATGAATCATCTGAGAGATTAGTATAATCATAGAAGTCACAACTGAATTTCAATTAATCAAGGTATTGGTCATTTTCCTTTACTTTCATCAAACATTAAAAAAAAAATATACCAGGCAGGTAAATACAGGAGTTAGAATAAAATAAACACTAAATCCATTGCACTGTGTCAAACCTAAATTTTATGCCCTTGATTTAACATTAACACATTACGATTTCTAAACTCAAATGGGTGTCTGTTCCTGTAATTTGCTAGCAAAACTTCAGTATGAAAATGTAATTGATCTTTTTTCATTTCAAAACTGATCTGTGGTATCATTCATATGTAACATATTACCTACAGTGAAAAAAAATTTCTACTTCATTTTTTTTTCTTCAGTATGCATTCAGGAGAAAGCTTTGGGAAAAAAAGTGTAAAACTGGACAGTTAAATGAAAGCACCTTTGATATTTCCACTGTTACAGTGGCAATAAATCCACTGCAGTGTCATATTTTTCAAGTGATCTTTGTCCACATAGCCTTAAAAAATGCAATTTATTTGTTGCAGGTGCCATACCATTATTCTGAAAGGAGTTATAATTGCGTGTTATTTAGTACTTTTCATTCTAAATAATTTGCGAATTAATGGCCCAGTCCTCAAAGCATTTGTTACAAGTACAGGCTCGCAAACCAATTTGCATAGATGGGATTTATGCCTATGAATCCTTTTGCAGGATTAGGACTAGTCCCTTTTGCAGGATCAGGATAGTGCTTACTCGCAGGGTTCAGCTGGACTACTTAAAATGAATAAGCACTATTCCCAGAAACTAGTGTTTGGACAACCATGCAATAATGCATCAATAAAGTGAGGCCACCTGGACAATGCAGCCGAGAACATTAGCCAGGCAGACAACAAGCTGCACAATAGCAGGTTAGAGAGAAAACATTCACAATTCCTCCCCTGCTCCCCTCTTGCTCAGAAGAGAGCGGAAATAGTTGCAACACCCCTTGCTAGGTTGCAGCATACTTCTCCCTTGCACCTGGTCTGCTGTGCTGGGTGGCACTGGCTCTAGCCTCGCCCTGTGACTTCCAACATTCAAATATTCTCATGCACAGAGGTCTGAGTTTGGCAGTATCCCAGAGCTGCCCATACTTTAATGAAGCAGTAAAAGCAACCCAATCCTCTAGGAGTAACTTTTCTAGTAAGACAATATTATGGTTAAAATTTTCAAAAGTGTCTTAGTCCCATTTCCAAAATGGAATCTAAATCTTACTGAAAGTCAACAGGCCTCAGGGTCCAGATTTACAGAGGTCTTTAAGTGTCTAAAGATGTAGACAGACATCAAGTGGGATTTTCCAAAAAGCTTAGGCACTAAACTCGAAATTAAATCAATGGAGTTTAGGTGCATATGGTCACTCCCTCCCCAGGGACCTATGTGCATCTTTAGACATCTGAAGACTTTTGGCCTCATAGCTCCTATGTGCCCCAGTTATATTTGCATTTGGGATTAAGCTCCTACGTCAATTAGGTGCTTTTGAAAATGTTACTCTCTATCTTTCTTTAAAATGGTTTATAGGCCAATCATTCATCTTGGGTTGCATCAGATGGAATGTAATCTAGCAGCCTGTTCTCTATTCCTGGGATAGTCATTAGAAGTAAACTCCAAGAATTAAATCTGCTTGATGCAAAGCTTTCTGCTGCACTGCTTTACCCTTACAAATTTACAATAAGCAACAAACTTCCCTACAGGAAAACCTTTCATCATCCTAACAATTTGTCTGGCAATCTGTTTATATTAAATATGCTTTTTTATGGGACCAAGACTAGTAATGTTCAAGTTACAAAATCATTCGTTCCAAATTCATATAATATCAGGGTTGGAAGGGACCTCAGGAGGTCATCTAGTCCAACCCCCTCCTCAAAGCAGGACCAATCCCCAACTAAATCATCCCAGCCCAGCTATGATATTCTATGATTCTATGAAAATATAGTTAGGGTTAAGGTTTATTTGTTTTCCACTCATATAACTATGATATGACCTATATATTTACACTGTAAACATGCAAGTATAATTGGTCTTAAATGTTGTATGAATACCTTCTCATTTTCACAGCAGGAATCTTTTGTAAAGCAGTTAACTTGGGTTTCATTATCAGGTGTGTAATACCAAGTTGTGGGTTATAATGGTTCTACTGAAGTTTTAAGTCAAAATATAGTTGAAATTGTTTTGCAAAATACAGAATCTTGATGTTGATATGAATGGCATAGGGGAAAATCTTCCACCCAGCTACCAACCCAAACAGATTAGCTGGGCAATTGTTTGGAGGAAATAAATGTCCCCTTTCAGGTCACAGAGTGGCTATGGAGCCATTTGATGGAGGGTATTCCAGCTCAACAGGTAGAGAAGGCACCATGGCCCCTTAAGAAGCCTGGATGGGAGGATCTACATAGCTGCAGATTTCTTCCTGTGCCTTCCCCCCCTCTCCCGTCCTGTCATACCCTCTACTTGCTGCATTGCAGAGTGTCCCCACAGAGTCCAAAGCAAAGCTATACATGAGCAGTATTAATAAAGGATGCATTGTACTGTAAACAGAATTTAATCATTTCACATTTTAATTGCATATCCAAATTAATATGTGGTCCAGATGCTGTAAAGCATCTTGGTGGAAGATGCATTCTTTGCTGCTAGGAAACCAACAAGCTTGAAATGGAAAGGAAGCTATCTTTCTGATAATGAGGTCTGAGATATCTTGTCAAAAGAGAGCAAAGCAAAATACGACCAGTAGGGTGAATGGAGAATTCTGATTTGATGGAGTTTTAAATTATTTGCACAGTAGTGGGGATTCAGATTTTTGGCAGTACAAATTTTAAAAGGCACTTTTTACAAATAGTAAACAAAAAGTTCTATCAGGAGGATCCTGCAAGGCATGGGGGATCCATACAACACATTCTCAACAGTACATGCAGTATTGGTTGAAGTAGCGGGCATCCACCCAAACCGCTAAAATGAGCACACTTAAATGGAAATTGACATTTTAAAAGGTGTCTCTTTTTCAGAGTGGGTTTCACTATATTAGAGCTAACATATGAAGGAGGAAGTTCACTGGTGCAAATTAATCACATGTTCCAATGAATACTATCTTAACACAGTGCAAAACTAAACATATATTTGTATAATTAAAAGAGATAAGTACACAATTTAAGCAAGGCTTTAAGTATGTAAAAAAGATTAGCCATTTCATACAAACTCATGTAGTCATTTATACCTGTGCAAAGTGGGTGTAAAAACACTCATTACCAAATCAGAAACATCAACATCCAAAATGCACGTGTAAATGACTAAATGCAAGGCAGTGAAAATAAGGGCCAGATGCCTATTTCCCTCGGCCCCCAACACAGAAACAACCTTACAGAAATAGACCTACTCTCCCTAGTCTGTTTCACCTAGCTGCATCCGGTGACTAATCTTGGAAGGTACTGAGCACCTCCTACAAGTTATGAAGGGTGTGTCTACATTACAATTAAAAACCCACAGCTGGCCCATGCCAGCTGACTTGGGCTCATGGAGTTCGGGCTGTTTAACTGAGTTGCAGACGTTCAGACTTGGGCTGGAGCCCGGGCTCTAGGACCCTCCGAGGTGGGAGGGTCCCAGAGCTTGGGCTACAGCCCAAGCTCAAACGTCCACATTGCAATTAAACAGTCACTGAGCTCAAGCCCCGTGAGCCTGAATCAGCTGGCATGGGCCAGATGCAGGAGTCTAATTGCAGTATAGACATACCCTGAGCATCCTCTACTCATACTGATTTCAATGGAATTTGATGGCATACCACCTTTACAGGAGATCTTAGTACATTCACAGGATTAGACACTTGTTTATATGATCCTCCCACAGGAGAGAATAATGGTTTCGAGGCCGTAGGGGTGAAGCATGAAGAATGAATGCTCTTGTACTTTTTAGCCTGTGTATTTTTAGCCTAGCTAGTATAAGTACATATGCATATATTGATTATTTAAATGTCTGGTTTACATCTTTGTAAAACAGTTGAAAGAATAGTTGGAGGATTTTCCAGCAATACTTTTTAAAAGAAGGCCTTACTAAGAAAGTCACTGGGCGTAGCAAGTTTTCAGCACCATTCAGACTACAAGCATATGAAAGTTGAAGGAAGGGCCCATCATTACTTCCTGTTAACAGCCACACTATTTAAGCATTAATGTCCATGTTTAAGTATCAGTGTTATTTTGGAAGTGAAAGAAGAAATATCTGGTTACCGGACATATTTGTATATGATCCAACGCTTGTATAAACCAATCCCCTAATTTGGGTGTGAACATCAGAAGAAAGTCCTCGACCGCCATCTCAAATGATTAGGTCTATACCCAACTCTAAACATCAATAGTGTGATAACATGGGGGGAGTGGCAGGAAAATCTGGATAGGGATCCCAACACCTGGACAAGTGAAGATAAGCCAACAAGAGTGTAGAATCATATGGAAAAGAATAGAAACACTGCCCCTTTGGATCTTAAAAGTTCTGTTTGGGAGAAACTCTGACTAGAGTCCTGCTCTTGCAGAGTTTATAAATTGCACAGAAGTGTTAGCTCACACAGCTCCTATTTGCTCCTGAAAGACATCCAAACTCTGTAAGCTCCTTAGATCTGGTAGGTATCTCCTTTGCTGGCCCAGATGTCTTTCTATTCCTGAGGAGGCTGACCCTACTGGCTCTCTCTCTCCATACCTAGAGCATATAAACTGCGTAGGCTCCCCAGGTCTGGTATGGCTCTCTGCTCCTGACTAGACACACTTGCCAGGTCTAGGGAGTCTGAAGTTTATAAATTCTACATCAAGAGATGTAAAGCCAGGTTCTCTGCAACATACGCTCCCCAGACTTAATGAGTTGAGTGGAGTTTAAATTCTGTAGCTGTTCCAGTCCTTGTGGCTCTCTTCACTCCTGTTTTTGTAATCTTCTCAACCTTAGCAACTTTCTCTGATCCAGCAGAGTTTATGATGGGCTGGTACCCTGACCACAGTTGCAGGCAAGGTCTTGCCCTCTCTGTTTTTTGGCAAAATTAATAAACAATGTTTGGTAATCTGCAGACTTTGTAAACTCCACAGGCTGGTAGAGGAGCTCACGGGTATTAAACAGAAAGTGTAATAACTAACTCTTCAAGTGATCCTCCAACTATCTCCAAAGTATTTGAGAGTCACTAACGCCCACTAAGGAAAATGGAATCAATCAAATCTGAAGTTTGTACACCAAGTTTAAAAAAATAAATAAAAAAAATTATTGCACTTCTATTCTTTCACACTCTCGTATCTCACGAACAGCATACCCAAACATTTTTCTCCAGCATAGACCAATCACAAGAGTGCAGGTGCAATAATTTTGTTTTGGTGGTAGCCAAAAGCCAGCTGTATAGAACACTAGATGCAATCTTTTCTAAAAGTTGCTGCTATGGCTCCATAATTTTATACGCTTACGATTAAAATAATTGGATGATTCTGTTTAATCTTTCATGTGAGTGAAGAAACAGCTCCTTCTGCAGAGCAAATTCATGACCTGTTGTGTGCAATAGGTCAAATGGGTGACATTAATTGCCTATTTTCATAACTGCTCAAGCAATCATCGTGTGTCACTCCCTATCTGTTTACAAACAACTTTCAGGCATCCATAATGTTTCTTTTCCTTTGCCAAATTGATTTTGTTTATATTTTCTCTATTTTTCATTCACTTAATCAAAGCTGAGGAGGCCCGAGGGACCAGGAACCTGATTCCCCTTGTCACTTAAACAATGTGCTTATGGCAGTTTTGGAGCTGATCGTCTACAAATTCAATACTGCTATGTAAAACATATTATGGGAATTACTGCTCTCATTCAATAAAAGACTCCTGCCAGGATTGAAAGGGGGAAAAAATAGTTACATCAAGGGCACGGTTACATCAGTATCCTCTAGCTGCTCTCAGGGCCTGAAGCTGTTATTTGCAAGTAATACAAATCTTTCTTCTACTTTGTTAAACAATTTTTAATAAGACAAGCGTTAGCGTCTCTGGCCTAGTCAGACGCTAAGAAAGCTAAAAATGCTCCTTTTCAAAAGAGTGATGCTGGGATTTTCAACGGTGTCTAAGGGAGAGAGGTGCCCAAATCTCTGCAAATTTCAGGGAAGTGTGTATGTGTGCGCATGAGCGCGCATGCGGGGGCAGGGTAATTTCCTTTGAAAATCTTTGCCTAAATCCCTTTAAGTGAGTGTCAAGAGACCCTCTTCCCCATTAACTGGATTACAGCCACAAGCACAACCTGAGAAACATTTTCTTTCCATTCCCCAACACTCAGCTTATCAGATCCACAACAGAAAACTTAATGTCTCTTCACTCTGGAAATAAAGAGACACACATTTCTGAAACATTCAAAAACAAGTAACTTTGAAGAAACAGTCAACCCCTATATTCATAGTGCCCTCTCTCTAGGCACCTACAACATTACTTTTAGCCACGTTGGTAGCTCTGTGCAATAGCCTAATTCAGTTTTAATAGTTAACCATTTAACTAGCGACAGACCATTTCTTTCCTAGCGTATCCCTACCTCTTCCTGCCCCAGATCTGTAGTCTCCTGAAAATGAAGCAGAAAGGAAGGTCCACTAGTTTAGTGCTTCTCAAGCTATCTGATGTGGGAGACGGGCAATGTTTTCCCAAATGTGCCCGCAGACCAGCAGCTGATGGCTCGTGGACCAGCATCGGTCCGCGGACCACCACTTTGAGTAGCACTGCACTAGCTCATTCTAACTCATGAGTGCAAAGCCTAAGTGTGAAACACTGGCCCTGTGTGGTGGCATGGAGAAAGAGCACAAGAAGTGCATCAGAGGACCAATCCCATAAGATTTGTTCTGGCATAGCCTATGGATAGGCTAAGCACGGAAAGGGCATAGATCAAACAGGAAAGAGCAGAAATTGGAGATTTTGGTATTTGGTTCCACTAAAAATTAAACTTAAACATGAAGAGCCTGATTTGCAAAGATGCGGAATCCCTGCAGTTCCCAATAATTCACTTTGAGTTTTGAGTGGTCAGCACCTCTGAAAAAAAAAATCAGGCCTGGGGTCCCTAACAAACCATGTGCAAACACTGAGATCCCAATTCTAATCCAAAAAGTAGCTGAGTGTCTCTGAGTCTTCAGAAAAAAACATGCACTGTACAAAATATTAAAAATGAAAAAAATCATAACCTAATAGTTTTGGCTGCTTATTGGTATTGGGTGGGATTTTCAAAAGCACTTGAGGTAACGTGGGAACTTTAACACCCTTAGGTGCTTTGGAAAATCATACCTACCGACCTTTCAGTGACCCCAGCACAGGTTCCAAGCCCTAAAATGAACAACTCCCCACTGTAGGGCATCCATAAAACCGCAGAGTGCTTCAGCTTCTACATTTCATTTTTCAACAACTAAAAAGTTTTAACTCCTTTTACTGGTACTAACTGGCAATAGACACAGATGTATTTGATTGTATCTCCCTATGAGAGATGCAAAGACAATGACAGGTGATTTTTTCCCCCGTTCTCTTAACAGAGTCTCAGAATTTTGCCTAAAATGTTTACAATCATGGAACTTGGCATGATTGGAAACTACTTTGTCTATCCTCTGACTGCCCTTACTGCACAGCAGAAAAACAATGTGAGCCTGAACACTCTCGCAGAATCCTCAAGTCCTGTGCTCTCGCATAGCTCTGGAACAGTGACTGGGAGGACCGCTTTATAGTGGTAACCCCCGTAGGGTCTCTCACTCTCACTGGGGTAAGTCCCTCAGTTCACCGCTTTCTGGAATCATAACCTGGAGCCTTCAGCACTGCTGCTTACTCTGTGAGCTCCCCTCAGTGAGTCCACTAGACATGGACACCTGGGGAAGGCTTGCACCCCCAAAGGGAGCAATGGACCCCCAAGTTCCCTTGACTGGAGTGACTCTCAGACAGTGTTGTAAAAGCAACAGTGTTTATTACATGTCTGGAAGACAGAGCAGAAAGTAGCATAGAGAACAGAAAAGTTACAGCTAAGCCCATCTGGGTCAGTCCAGAGCCCCTAGCTGTGTCTCACCCCCATTAAGTCCCAATCCAGAAGTGTGTGTCCTGCTTCCAGCAGCCCACACTACCAACACCTGGGCCCTCCTCCGTCTTTTGTTCTGTTTCCCAGGCAAAAACAGGTCACCTGGCTATCCACCGTTAGCTCTTTGTTCTCCAGTAGGCGGCTTCCTGCAGAGGGTGTTGGCAGTCCCTGGGCATCAGCTGCTAAGCGCCAGATGTCTGAGTCTATGCTGAGACTCTGACAGGAGTAAACCACCCTTCCCACTGTGACGAGTTCCCCCTGGGGTGCCACCTGGAACTGGGGTACCACTGAGCCCTCTGACTCACCAGCCTGGGCTCCCTCTCACTCTGTGCTGCTGTGACAAGCTGTAGACCCGCTCCTGGTCCTACACTTCCACCAGCATTCACACACGTAGGGACACACCCAGCTGCAGTTACATGCAGGCTATCTGGCCAGCCACTACATGAACCAACAACAGAGAGGCTACAGCCAAAATAACCCCCAGCTTCCCATCGTAGGAATCCAGAGCTGTACAGTCCTGCCCTGGTCAAAACCCCAACCAGTACGAATTTATTATCCAGTTCATTTCCCCCTCAATGCAGAGAGGAAATCCAACAACCTTTTCACCTTGACCTAAGATTCCCACGCACTTCACTCCAAACTTACTGGTTTAGATTAAAAGATAAAATACGTTTATTAACTACAAAAAGATAGATTTTAAGTGATTATAAGTAATAGCAAACAGATCAAAGCAGATTACCTAATAAACAAAAACACAAACTAAGTTTAACATATTAGAAGGCTAGAATTTGAATTAACAATCTCTCATCCTGACTGATGATACAATCAGGCTTGCAGATTCTCAAGGCACAAACTTTGCAGCTTGGGATCCCCAGATTTTCATACACAGGCTAGAAATCCCTTTAGCCTGGGTCCAGCAGTTCCCCCAGTTTGGCTTTTTGTTCCTTAGGTGTTTCTAGGACTCCTCTTGTGTGGGGAGTGAAGGACAACAGATGATGTCACTCCCTGCCTTATATAGCTTTAGCATATGGTGGGAACCCTTTGTTTTAAACTTGGTTCCCAGACCACTTTGTGGAAAAATACAGACATCCCAAAATGGAGTCCAGAGTCATGTGGCCTGGTCACATGCCCTTGCATATTTTGCTGAGTCATAGTAGCCATTCCTTACAGGCTGTCTGGAGCATTCTCAGGAAGGCTCACCAGGTGGGGGATAAGTTTCTCTTAAGGCCTATTGTTTCCCCTAATGGCTCATTACATTGAATAGGCCCTTCAAAGTCAGCTATCTAAACTGGAAGCATTTTGCCTAGTGGGTGCTGCCCATGTATAACTACATGTGAAATACAGATACATGGTCAATAGTCACAACTTCAATACAAAAATGATACATGCATACAAAGAACAATCATATTCAGCAAATCATAACTTTTCCAAAGACACCTTACATGACCCAACCTGTACAAAATGCATCATAATTATGTCATAGTGATATCATAATCATACAACTATGAAGAATATGGGGTGCAGCATCTCACCCACCACCTAGTTAAACATGCAGTATGTAGAGGAAACTGAGGCATACACAGCATTCGTCCCAACATTAAGAAAATTCCCACCTTGTCACAAAGACATAAAAGCTTATTGGCCCCTTGCCCGTTTTCCATGGCCCGACCCCTTTCTTTTGGTGTACTACAGGATACCAGCAGACTCCTTCCAGCTATGAGTTTGCCTTGGACAGACAGTATAGTGCAATACATTATTGACATGGCCTATCACTCAATAGCAAACTTCCACCTGGCACTATATCTACCAACTGCACTTTCTGTATTCTGGCCCATCATCTTCTGTATCTTGCAAAAAAAAATCCTAAAATTCCAAAGATTCTATTTTATTGTGAGATGCTTTACACAGCTCTACTTATAAACCCAAGAAATGCTGACAGGACATGATAATTGTACTTTAGCTACAGCAGAGTAAACAGTCCTATTACCCATATATTGTAACGTATGAGCCAATTACGCTGTGAAGTTTCACTTTGGTTTCAGTGAACCTCATGACATTTGAGGTTATAAAAAACTCTCAAGCAATTTTTGGGGTGATTAAAACTTGTTTGAGATCATAAACATTTTGTTGCTGTAATTTAAACCCCTATTTTTCTCAAAAATGATTTAAACAAAAATCCACAATATTTTTAGTTGCAGAAAATCTGAGTTGTGTATTAGAGATAGAATAACTCCACTCACAAGGTAGGCTGGTATGAATGGATAACCTAGATACAAAGATTGCAGATATGGGAATAAATTAGGATGGAAAAGTGGAGTTGTTTGGCAAGGAAAAATTCTTTCATGATGCCCATAATGAATAAGCCAATGAAAATAAATTGTATCCTCCCCTGCGACAATTTTTGATGCTGTTCTTGCAAGAACTAAGCCTATTTAGCTTAAAAAAAACACCCAAACCCCAAGCCTCCCCTCCCCAAAGCCACACCAATTTCATTTACACTGCCACATCTTCACTTAGTTTCCAAGAGAACAACTCTGCCTCCTTGCACCAGTTAATCTTATTGTTGTTACTCCTGTCCTTCCCTATGTTGCCCTCTCCTACTCTTTGTTAACTCTACTCACTGCGTCATGCTTAAAATTAGATTGTAAACTCTGCAAGGCAGAGACCATGTCTTTCTGTTTGTATTGTCAAGCACTTTGGTAGGGACTGTTATACTCTCTGCTTGCATCATGCTAATATGGTGCACGTGCAAAGAAAGAGTTTAGGCCAAGGTTGCAGCTACTCTGGGAAAAGTGGATCCCAGAACTGACTCAGGTTTCAGAACGGTGCATTGTGTGGGGAAACTCCCTCACACTTCCACCTAGCTCAGGCTTCTACTCCTGGCTAGCACATGACTTGATGCCTTACCAACTCCAGCGGGCTTCAGCTCCCAATACTTCCTGCTGCATACGGGGTCAAATCTGAGCTGAATTTGAGTGAAAAAAAACAGCAAAACTTGGTGGTTTCAGCTGACTTGTGTATTGACTTTTAGGAAATCAAATTCAAAACTCAGGTGGTTAAAAACTCTGGTGAACTGAAACAAAACCAATGAGATTTGCACGACACTTCTCGGAATGGAAAGAACGAGGAAATCCATTAATTAGCCTAACTCAACATCAGCATAGAAATTAACTGTGCATGTGCAGCTTAGACCGCTGACCACACACCCACAGCGGCAGCATAAGCCAGTTTTCTAAAGTACAAAATACTGAAATGGGTTTATTTGTATTTAAATCAAAACAGAAATGTCAGGAGCCCAGTTTTCAGAAGGTCTCTCTTCCCTTTTCTCATGCCAGACCCAAAACCATCATGGATTAAAAAAAGCCATAATAAGGATTTAGAGAAACCAACATTGAGACGCACAAACATCACTGAGGAAGTTAGAAGCATTAACCAAGGCCTAAAAATATGGTAGCATTGAGACCTAGTAAAACAGAAGCAACATCTACCCTCTAATAAAGATTCACAACCTGATCCTGGGCTCTTCCTTAAATACACCGAACATTTTAGAGCTGTCTCCTTTGCGGGATCTGAAGCCAATATGAAATCTCAGGTGACTGGATGGTTGTTTGCACACATCATCAAACCTGACTGAACATTTAAAAAAGAAGCAATTAGCAATCATCTCACCATATACTCTGCAGGCATGACCGCCAAAAGGGAGGTGGAAGCAGCATTACCTCAGCCAAGTCCCTGAATTCACTGACTAACAAATTCACTCCAGCACCTTACACAAAGCTGAGGGTATTCACTGACACATTGGTAGTGTTCAATATTATTGATGCTTCATGCTTCTGGCCTCTGGAGTTTTTCAGTCAGAGGGCTGAAAGCAAAAACATTCTACATTTAATTGGCAGCAGTTTCAAGTGCTGCATTTCAAATGATCTGAGCTCAAGGAGCTAATTTACTTTTGTCTGTTCCTATCCTTTGGTATCTCAATCTCAAACATTTAAGAAGTTCCTAGAACAGCACACCGTTATGGGAAGCCTTTCAGGTCCAAGCACTTGAAGTGCTTCTTGCTCAGACAGGCCTGCCCAGCCTGGGATATAGTTATGCTAAAATGTGTTCAGGTACTAGGTAAACATGAATGAAACTAAACAAAGCTCCTTCACTCTACATTTCAATATACTGACCCAGTGTTTCTAATGGATAAGGCAAAGGCTTCCAGAGGCTGAGCACAGAGATTATCTTGCACTGTGTACTGATCTTTCTGTGAATACAACTCAATCCCTAGCAGAGGCAGTATGATCTGCAAAAAGAAACCATTGTGACTGACAATGAGAATTCATAGTATCCACCCTCAGCTGGTGATTTCAAAAGTGCTATGTGAATGAGGAGCACAAATCTCATTCAGAATCAACTGGTGAAATCTCAACTCCGCTGAAGTTAATGGCAAAACTCCCACTGACTTTAGTGGGTCCAGGATTTCAGCCAATGAGTTTTAGGTCTCTAGATCTTGAGAGAAAGTGAGATAATGTGCAAATTGAATGTATCTCCAAGCTCAAATGGATGTGGAGATGCCCCATAACTTCTCTTACTGATGGTGAGTACTAATGTTATGGCTTAAAATGACCATAAGCTTAAAAAGTAGGGAGCTCATAGAAAAGTCTGGGAATTAAAGTAGTTATAAACAACAGGAGTATTTTAGCCATGTTGGTGCCAGTATATTAGACAGACAAGGTAGATGAGGAAATATATTTTACTGGACCAACTTCTACTGCTGAAAAAACAAGCTTTTGAGCTTACACAGATGCAGACTTGAAGAAGAGCTCTGTGTTAGCTCAAAAGCTTGTCTCATCCACCAACAGAAGTTGGTCCAATAAAAGATATTACCTCACACACCTTGTCTCTCTAAGAATACTTTAGTCAGTTATTTCATTTGTTATAAATAATGATTGCAAAGACACAAATCTTGGTTCTTATGCTATGGCTAATAAGGATGAGCAGAGCAGTTCTGCTTTACTTATTCTGAGTCTGATCATACAATCTCTCCAGGCAAGGAATTCAAATCAATAAGAGCCTCCCATGCACAAGGACTGCATGCTTGGACCAAAAGCCATCCCTGAATCTAAACTAACAAGAGAGAAATGATAGAGAGAAGGTGGTCATCTTCTTCTTTCGTACAGCTTGGGTAGGTACCAACAACTACAAATTTATATCTAGGTTTGATAGCCAGCACATTGCCGCAGCAGTGAGCTGGTGAATGTCTTTCAGACCCCTGGCAAAAGGACGAAGGGGACATTCAAATATGATGTGCTCTATCGTTTGTGCCTGGTGACCACAATCACATACAGGTATTTGCCTCATTTTCCATTTCAAGAGGGTTTGTCCACATCTCCCATGAGATGTCCTGATGCGATTCAATCTGCACCAGTCTTTCTGACATAAATCAAAACCCGGTGGTTCCTCAACAGGATGAACAACAAGCTGTTTGTTTGAGCGGTGGAAGTGCTTCATGTGACTCTCCATTGAGCCTCAGTGTCAAAGTTGGGTGTAGGGATCTTGATACGGTTCCATAGAGGGTTGCGGGATTTTAATCTCGTTTTTGGCGGGTTCTGCAGGACATGGTGCAGTGAGATCCTTGTATTTGCATTGACATGATTAAGAAAGCAACAGAGAAGGTGGTGATGTAATATTTTTTATTGGACCAACTTTGTAGGTGAAAGAGACAAGGTTTCAAGCTATTCAGAGCTCTTTTTCAGGTCTAGTTCCGTATAAGCTCAAAAGCTGGTCTCTTTCACCAAAGGAAATTGGTTCAATAAAAGATATTACCTCACCCACCTCGTCTCTCTAATATCCTGGGACAAACATGGCTACAACAACACTGCAGATACAAGAGAAATGCGTGCTTTAAGAAGTTAATTGGCTGAGGGAGGATATATTAATTACTTTAAAACTTGAAAGAGTAACACCACTCCCTGCATATAGTGTCTGATCCCAAGTTCATTGAACTTCAGGGGGAGTCTTTCCATTTACTTCAGTGAACTTTGAATCAGGATTTTACAGTGGCTCACTTAATCCAAGGTAACAAACCATTTACAAAGCTTCATTTAACCCCACCATTTCCCAAACTATACATAGAGTGCAGGATATGTAGCTACATGGGAGGGTGTAATTCCTGGATCAATACCAATGTATAACGTATTACCTTTTCAGAGGCACTATCAAGTCTATCAATATTCCTGATAGCCAAATTTGTAGACTACTGGGATTGGCAAGAACTTTAAAATCAGAATGAACTTTAAGTGCACCCACCGTAACATTTATCTTGCACTAGCAATATGAAATGTTATGATCTGTTTTGCTAGACAGGGCTAACAACATCCAACTGAACCAGAAGCGGCTCTCTGGCATTTAGATGATAGGCTGTACCTTCATGTGTGTGCTTTATCTGATGCCAAGTCACATGTATTCTCTTCCTTTAGGCAAGAAATACAGGCTTCTCCATGGAGCTCCTCAAAATAATATACCCAGCTTTGTCTACAGACTGAAGAATGATAACAGAAAATGCAAAGGTAAGAATTAAGACTACACAAAAAGAACTAAACCTGGAAATGATGAGGATTTCTCAAGACAAGGCTATCAGGGGCTGCACACATTTCAGTTCAATTATGCTGCGTTTACTTCAGAGTTAATATAAATCTACAGCATAATGCTTCTTTATGGAGATTGATGGACATGTTTCTTGACAATTCTTCCTAGAGTTAGTGAGCCTTTATTTGCCATGCCAAAGAAAAAATGATGGCAGACAGCCTAACAGAAAGGCCACTGAATTCTTTAAAATGTCACTAAGTTGCAAACGAAATTAAACTATTGACCAAATTAAACTGTTTACCACACACATATGCCAGGGCTTGCTATTCTTGACTTTAGGGCTAAACTGGGTCTCAACTTTTTAGATCAATGACACTTAGACTTCACAGCAAAGACGACATGGTAGCAATGAACATCAAAAAATGGGCATGTAAAACAGAATTTTAATCCCTTTTAATGGATTAGATTAAAAAATGACTAGGGAAAATATAAGGAAATAATACTGCTGTAAATATAATTAACCTTAAGAGATTTAAACTGTATTTGATTTAGAACACAATAGCTCATTTCTTGAGTCTGCCATGGCCCTTTTGAGCTGGTCTGCTGATACAAAGAGATTATAAAGCTTGCAGATCTGGCCAGCTGGGAACTCCTACTAAAAAGGATGATCCCGGAGTTGAGCAGAAGCCAGAATACTGGCTGCACGCACTCCTTTGCAGCCTCTAGGGTAGGGGATTTGGCTGGCATGCCACTGTACTCTGGCTTTTAGAACAGCCCTTTGGGGCCATAGGCAGCTGGGCATAAATTAGAGAAGACCTGAAGATGTTTTAATTTGTGCTAGGGGCCAAAACAGATCTCAGTCAGCCTGTGAACAGAGGAGTCAAAAAGATGGCATAAAGCCACTTTTGTTTCCTTTGGGTTTTGTGCTAACTACAGCTTGGCTAAGGGTACAATTTTCAAAAACATTTTAGGCCCAGATTTGTAAAGGTATTTACAGTGTTGTAATGCTTAACTGATTTAGGAGTCTATCATTTTCAAAAGGGATTTAGGCACTTAGAAGCCAAAAACCCACTGACAGTCAATGGGATTTAGGCTCCTATGGGCCTAAATCCCATTGAAGATTAGATTTAGCTTCCTAAATCAGTGAGAAGTGATGCTGAGTGCCGCAACACATACATACCTTTAAGAATCTATGTCGTGCCTTGGTCACCTTTGAAAGCGGGACTTTATATCTAAAGTAAAATTTTCAAAAGCACCTAAGAATCAAATCCACTATTTCCTCAATATCTGTCAACTCTAGTTAAGTACATCCTGGGTGAACTTCATCCCTGCTATAATTCCATGGAATTCCATGGTTTTATACCAGGGATGAATTCGGCCCCACATTAGTATAAATTGTAAATTAGCTTATGTATAACAACATTTTGCTATTATGCTAGAAAAATCTGTAAGTGCTATTATTAACTAGTGCAAGAGGAGATGCAGTGCCAGGTTTTGATCTCAATGACAAGAGTATGCATCCAGTGTAATTTCACTGAAATTAAAGGAGTTATTCCAGATTTACATCTCAGTGTAGTTGAAATCAGTCTGGTCCCCTGCACGTATATTTTTACATTGTATTTGTAAATAAAAAAGCCTCAAGTTTTGTCAGGCTATTTAATCTTTCATACATGTATCTAAAACATAGATATGTCACAATAAGAGCTGAAAGCTCAATCCTGCAAAGTGTTCAAGTCAATGGGACCCAGAATTCCAGCCAGCAAATCTGAAAGTACTTTGTAATGATGTTGCATAATCAGTAAACGCACCAAAGGGTAAAATAGCAGAACCTTCTATAGGCTCAAATCCTCATTCTAGAGCTAACCCAGAGCAGCTGTTTTGAGCACAGGGTGGATGCATTTGGGGCCTGGTGTAAGAATATCCCCCCTAGCAGATGAATGTCTGCAGTGCTCTTCTGTGGAGTTACTGCCGAAAGGAGACTCTGCATCTGTTATGTGTCCCTGGATGGGCGAAGGAGCAATCTAACAACAAATACTCCGGCCCCTGTGGGCTGCTATGCAGGGAATAAGAACAGTCCGCTCTCCTCTTGCTCTGTGCACCAATGTCGGACTTGGGTGAGCCTCTGCAAGGCTTGTCCAACAGTCAACACAGACACAATGGCATTGCTCATTGTGAAGTGAAATGCAAGTCTCAGATTGTTTCACTAAACTAAATTTTTCTGATTTTAAAAACATGCGATCAAGCAGCACCTCCCACTCCTCCAGCAAGCTTAATTTTCTTATTTCCTAACATTAGCTCTTTGCTCCTGATGATTTTGGATTAAATTCTCACACCACGAGCAGGAAAAGAACTTAGTTCTTGATAGTGAGCAGCCAACTTCTGTGTTTTGATCCATATGGTAACTGCCCATAAGATGTAGAGAAAACATGATCCATGGTCCATCAGCCTTGTTCCCATGGATCTCTGAAGCTGCATTATCTGTCACTGGATTGTTGGCCAAACTCAGCTATTCAAGAGGCTGCAGCTGCATAGGATCAGTGTAGATAATACCCTAGTAACACTAGGATAATTATAGTAGCTACAAAAAACAGCACAAAGCAATCTGAAATGAATAGATATATTTTTAATCTTTGTACTAAATTTTAACACTTGGGACTTTATAAGTTTTAGTTAAATGAGGACAAATATGGAGAAAAAGAGCTAAACTGTCTAGCCCATATGCAGCCAGGCCATGCCTGATTGGTAGAGGGGAAAGAAGCAAGAATTCCCACCCCACACCTCTTGTGCAGATCCTGCACTCGGGCATCACAGAAGCTGCTACTGAGTTGTTCCTTTCCAGGAGCGGCTAACTGGGGACAAGCCTTGTGTAGGGGAGGAGCCAAAGTGAAGGGTTGGGATTGTAGCATATTGCACCCTTTAAAGGTCTGTGACAAATTCCCTTCAACCAATCAGATTCTCAAATTATGACCTTAATGGTGCACTTGTGGAGTAATGTTCTACTCAATGTGAATAAAAGGTGGCAGAATAATTCCCATAGATATTTCTTCAATCACTAAACCATTCACAATCTAATCTTTAAAATTAAATGTGGAGTATAGAATCTGTGAGGGTGGGGTGGATGGATAGCGGGAGTTGCACTGACAGATATTTACAGTTTAATTACTATACAACAATCATTTTAGGAAATCTATTTTTCCTTGGTGAACTCTCAAAGCCACAGAAACAATCTCAACACGTGACTTCACTAATTATCTGGTTTTGTTGAGATCTGCTTTAATCCAACAGTGTGGGGGTACGTTTGTTAAAGTCAAAAAATGCAGCAGATACATTTTAATCAGAAGAATTAATGACAATCTAACCAACATCACCATATTCCTTTACCGAAAATAATGCAATGTAAGTTCTAATGACAGCTTTATCACAAATATACATATTTTGTTTTGGATGGTCTTTTGGGGAACCCATAATGGTGCAGAGAAGAAAAAAAAAACTTTGGAGAGAAACTGCAAATGGCACACTTTGTAACTGAAGGAACATATTAAAATGATGTATACGTTTGACCAGTGTACTATTCATTTTTATGGATGAGTAAAAATAAGACAGACTGGGAAATGAACATCCCCTTCGGGAGGCTCTGAAAAGACATAAATTAGATTAAATTGCTCTTGTCTTTGTGTTTGAATACGGAAGCAACAAAAAGTAATTTGAGTCCAGAGAAGCTTAAGGTAAACAATAGTAATCTTGGGTTTCATTTTCATTCCAATAGGTCTTCTCATTGATGGATTCTCCTTAATTGCTTTTCTAGTTATCTAGCAGAGCATAACTGTGTGTGATCATATTTAAACAACCTCGCTTGGTTTTATTAACTCCTATGGGCCCAAAGCTTCATTTTGACAGTGCACTATGCATTTCTGGCTTTCAGGAACAGGAATAGTGGTGGGAGAGGCCTGAATAAGAGAGAAGCTGTTAGGAGATCCTGGTGCAGAGTTCCTTTAAAAAAAAACAAACCAAACCACACTCTTTTCCAAGAAGCAGAAGTGTGGACTTTCAGGGACTCTTACCTGAGATGCGCTTTGGTGTAGGTGTAAATGATAAATAATACGTATGCCGTTGTAAAGAAACTTCTGGGAGAATAAAGCATGCTAAGGCAGAGAAGTACAGCAACCCCTGGCATTGCTTGAATAGCTTCTCCTTCTGCCAAAGCATATGAATGCCACCAGTCAGTAGCTAACTGGGCGCCTGATACAGAAGTTGTAACCCAGGTAGAAAATATTCACTGGTAGCAGTGAAACATAAGGAACTGAGTCACTCCTATGTCACGCCAACCATTGGCTGGTTGTAATAAAAGTTCCCGCACCAGAAGTTATTCCTCTGTTTGGCCTAAGAATTTTTGGCATTGAAATTTTTTGATTACTTTCAGCTGATAAAAGGGTTGCTCCTTTCACTGGTCCAAAAATAACTGTTCAATTGACCAGTCAAATATCGGTCAAATATTGTCAAAATGTCAAAAAATGGTCACATATTTTAAATTAATTGATTAGAATGAACCAGCCTCCCCCCCCCCAAAAAAGAGTAAGACTATGGTCTCCCAGTAGCCTTAGCCTTTGACATATCCTTATGCCGAATTACGAAAACAAGTTAATAGTTATTTTAACTCAGAAAAATGTGAAAAAATTAAATGGAGCTCTAAAAATGAAATAATTATTATTACTTGTTTAGCTTTAGGTTAGCATTTACATGTGGATGTTATTCAAGACCGAACAGTTACAAAAGAAAGGAGAAAGGAAAACAAACAGAAATAAAACAAACAGCGCCTATAAAAAAAAAAAGTAACTTTTAAGTGCACACATGCGAGGTAGGCAGCAGGTTAACTCTTCAGGTAGCTTCATGGCAGAACATCATTTCTCTTTACGTTAGGGGAGGAAGATTAATGACTGAACACTCCTCTCCCTCTCCCATTCCTTGGGAGTTAATTTCTGTACATTTATCTAGTAAGTTTAGATTATAAACTCTTTGGGGGCATGGACCACATCTTTTAACTTGTTAAACACGCTTTGTAAACAAACATGTACCCTGATGTCCTGGTACACAAATAAAGATATGTAAACATACATACATTGTTTGCTCTAGAAGATCCCAGCCAATGAAGATGCTCAACTTTCAATTAGTTCATGTTTCTCCAACAAGTGGCATTAGGAGGTAGTAAAATGAATGATCCAGACATTTAAGTAGGCTTGCTGACAGACAGCACCATGATGCAATCAAAAATGTAGGCTGCCACCTACATCAGGGCATTCTTGTAGAAGTATCTAACAGTATTTCACTGTGGTCAAATAATAGGTGGTCAGTTAACATTATTTGACCAGTCAATTGACTGGATTGTCAAGCATATTCGATTATAAAGGAAACTACATCTACTCAGTACAAACAAAAAGAGGACAACTAACTAGACCAGAATCAACCACTAACTTTCAGTGTTTCAGGGAAAGAGGTTTGTACAACAAACAGGTAGAACAAATAAGGTTGACATCAGAGAAATATAGGGAGTTTCTGGCCATGTATACCACTTTAAAGGTCAACATGTAATTTAAAGATGCTAAACCCTTCCCGGTAATCCACATACAACTTTTTCTACCTATACCTACTAACATATTGTAAAGGAATTCTTCCGTTGTAAAATGCCATAATTTAATGCACAGATGGTGATGCTGATTCAACTTTCTGCTTGCATAAGCATCTTCTAAATCCCTTATTATGAAATAACACAGTTGGCCCCATATGCAAGAACTCCACTTTTAATCACTAAAGCAGCCAGAACTAATGATCCAGTAATGACACTAATGTTTGATAAACTGATCAATCTGACCTCATATACCGTACCATAACATGCATATGCATCCATTAGTAAAGCAAAAAAGACAAGATCTGTTGGTATGGAGCATGGATTAAATGATTATTTAACTGTATAAAAGCAATGAGGGTGAAATTATTTCTAACAATGTGGAAACACTGCTTGTTTTTTAAGATGAAAGCTAGAGAATCTGGTAAACGTTCTGACAAAGGCAATTGCTGGATTGTTTTGTTTACGGAAGAGATATACCTAGTAAAACCCAAAGTGCATAAAAGAAATGCCCAATTCTGTTTCATTTCATGTGCAGTGAAGTTGCATATAAGAAAGAAGGCAAAAATTTATTTTGATCCAATATGTATTCGGGAACAAGTATAGGAATGTAGATGTCCAAGACCAGCAAAATAAGCTATTAACAGTCAAGCCGGATGGTGGGGATGTATTGCAAACCTTTTATTCAGCACACACAATAATTGGCAAGAGACTATTATTTGCTACATATTAGATTTATTATGGGTCAGTTTAGGCATACGTGCCAACTGTGCATGCTCTAAGCTCCTGCTCAATGGGAGTTACACACATGAAATGACTGCAGGATTAGACTCGGTTGTGAATAAATCACTAGACAGGATTTCCCATTAGTTTAAGCAGTAAGAAATGTTCAAGGTGGCTGCATGCAAGGAAGGAAGGTAGAAATAAAGAGGAAAGAATAGAAGGAAAATAAGATTGGAACAAATTGTGTCCCCAGGACAAGGTCATTGTAGTCAGGCTTTATGTGACGGACCTGCAGAAAGGGGATGGAATCCTTGTGGTAAGAAGCATGCATGGCTGCAATATGTTCTCAACTGCGGTGTGCTAGTTTTGCCAGTGGATGAGCATAGTTGAGGTCTTACTAGCCACCCACCTCATCCAAACACCCTAGCGCACATGTAGATGGAATATGGTGCCACAAAGCACTGCGCTAGGTGTGTTGTCCCTCAGCACAGCATCTCCACAGCCTGAATCCCCGCCCCTCGGCCCCAAAACAGAAGAATCACAGAAATCGTGCTACCTTTTGTACCTTGGGAGAATGCGGTAAGAATTGGTCGCAAATTACTAAGTTTAAAAAGAAAGCAAATCACTTGAAAGTGCTAGATTATTGCCTACTTCACATCCTACTCACTCCTCTCCTTCTCCCAGTCCCCTTTACACACACACACACACCCTCCCCAGTTGGGTTGACTGAGATGCACCATGCACATAAACACTATCTACACAAAACCATGCATAGAACAAAATCACAACTCGGTAATCTTTTTCTGAACATCACTTTATCTCTGAAGCTCCAACTGGCTTTCACCTTGCAGACTTGTGAAGGGCTGCTGGTTTTGCAATCTACAGAGCTGTTCCTGTCAGGATCACTTGAACACAAAGATAGTGGACACATTTAGGCCCCCTAAGGAACAGGCAGGTGGATTTAGCTTCCAGCAAGGTCAGCAAAGGGCCAACTGCACCCTTTTGGCATGTGCTGTCTCTGAAGTTGTCTCACCAAAATCTTGCCAACAATTCCAACCAGGAGGAGATCAGACACTATATAATTAACCAGACTGTCATGTGAAGGGAGGATATGGGCTTGAGTGATGATCATACAAAAGCTTTTTTAAAAGAAGCTGGCTACCTGCTATCACTAATGGAGGTAATGCCAACCCCCACCACAATGGGCCCATTTCTTCTCCACTCACACTCACCAGCAAGGGAGGATATGGGTCAAAAGCACAGGTTGCAGTATTCAGTACTCCTAATACATCCAATACTCAGTGAGCAACTGACCTAGGAAGAAGTACTGCGGAAAGGGATCTGGGGATCATAGTGGACCATAAGCTAAATATGAATCAACAGTGTAACACTGTTGAAAAAAAAAAAGCGCGAACATCATTCTGGGATGTATTAGGAGTGTTGTAAGCAAGACACGAGAAGTAATTCTTCCGCTCTACTCCACGCTGATTAGGCCTCAACTCGAGTATTGTGTCCAGTTCTGGGCACCACATTTCAGGAAAAATGTGGACAAATTGGAGAAAGTCCAGAGAAGAGCAACAAAAATGATTAAAGGTCCAGAAAACATGACCTATGAGGGAAGATTGAAAAAACTGGGTTTGTTTAGTCTGGAAAAGAGAAGACTAAGAGGGGACATGATAACAGTTTTCAACTACGTAAAAGGTTCTTACAAGGAGGAGGGAGAAAAATTGTTTTTCTTAATTTCTGAGGATAGGACAAGAAGTAATGGGCTTAAATTGCAGCAAGGGAGGTTTAGGTTGGACATTAGGAAAAAATTCCTAACGGTCAGGGTGGTTAAGTACTGGAATAAATTGCCTAGGGAGGTTGTGGAATCTCCATCACTGAAGATTTTTAAGAGCAGGTTAGAGAAAACACCTGTCAGGAATAGTCTAGATCAGTGGTTCTCAAAGCCAGTCTGCTGCTTGCTCAGGGAAAGCCCCTGGCAGGCCAAGCCAGTTTGTTTACCTGCCGCGTCTGCAGGTTCGGCAATCGTGGCTCCCACTGGCCGCAGTTTGCCGCTCCAGGCCAATGGGAGCTGCGGGAAGGGCGGCTAGCATGTCCCTTGGCCCACACCGCTTTCTGCAGCCCCCATTGGCCTGGAGCGGCGAACCGCAGCCAGTGGGAGCCTCAATCGGCCGAACCTATGGACACAGCAGGTAAACAAACCGGCCCGGTCTGCCAGGGACTTTCCCTGAACAAGCAGCGGACCAGCTTTGAGAATCACTGGCCTAGATAATACTTAGTCCTGCCATGAGTGCAGGGAACTGGACTAGATGATCTCTTGAGGTCCCTTCCAGTCCTATGATTCTATGACCTAAGCCTGAA
Organism: Natator depressus; assembly: GCF_965152275.1. Lineage (NCBI taxonomy): Eukaryota > Metazoa > Chordata > Testudines > Cheloniidae > Natator > Natator depressus. The sequence goes on from NC_134241.1 coordinate 10,147,622, forward strand.
GAGAGAAAACCTTCTGTTCGAGGCAATTCAGTCCAAATCTACCAGATTTTATCCTCAAAGTAACATGAAGTGATGAGGGGAGGGCTGTGTGTGCCATGTCTGAGGTGAACCTGGCTGCTGGCGTTTATATCAGAGGGACTGAGAGATGTGCAATAAGCACTAAGCCAGCTATTTTCAGCTATTTTTTTTCCTTGTGAAAGCATCCAAACAATGCGAGACCAGGTTAAATTCAGATGGTCTTTTAATGATCTGATCCAAAGGCCACTGCAGTCAAACAAGCCCAAAGCTCCAAAAACTTGCTACCCTCCAGACTTCTACACCAACACCCAAAGTCCAAAAAGCAGCACAACTGAGTGCTGTGGTTCTGCTGCAATGGGGCAGAGAGGTCAGAGATATAGTTTCCATACCCCTAGTATGCTTCAGAACAGCGCCTAGCTTGACTCCAGAGAGGTGCAAATTCTGAGAGCAGAATGTGACGCTTTTATAAAACTCTGCTTTTGCAAACTACTACTAAGTATTCCACTTTAAAATCTATTTGTCATGCACTTCTTCAGTGTTTATATTCGCTCAAAAGAATATCAACTGACTTTTCCCCCCAGAAAAGAACCCAAAGAAATTAATTAAGATTTAATGCATAATTTTAATTGCCAGGCCAATGCAATTATATTTAAATAAAATCCATTCACCACACACATACACACCTTAGGCTCTTTAGATTGTTCAGCACCATCACGCAAATTCACCCCATTCAACGGAAAGTAAATGTTACTATTAATTTTTATTAAAATACTAGTTAATTCCCATCTAGCATAACTGACATCCAAGACAAAACATTGTTATTAGATCTCTACCACATACCATAAAAAAGATTTTAATGAATTTTTTATTGAGTCAGCATGCTGAAAATTAATTTCTCAGAATAACTGTTCTTAGCAATGAGATTGCACACACATAAGGACACCCTTTTATAATTATTCAATGTCTTATAAAACCATGCCTGTGAATATTTTAACCTTTAAAAAGAAAACTCTTAAAAATGAAAGTGTTATTGTACTAATTATCTGAAACAATATTCAGCAGGAGAGATGTGAAGAGAATTTAACACACAATTCCCTGTACCCAAATCATCTTTAACTCCCCCACCCCCACCCCACCACACACACACCCACACTATTATAATTAGAAATGGGCTGAGCTGCAAACTTCACATCTAGAGTTGACCTCTTTTCCAAAGTTTGGAGGGTTCAGATCCTGGGTTTTGGTCCAAAACAACAACGACAATAATCAATACTACAAAACCTGCACAGAGAGATGGGAAAATACAGCCCACTTCAGAAGGGTAAGCAAAACTCTCTCTTCACAGGAATGACATAATAATGGAAAGGAAAATCAGACACATACAAGAAGTATCACGCAGAAAATTCAGCATTAAAATGTTTGACCCTTTTCCAAGATTTAATTCTATTTAAACTTTATTCCTCTTACATGTGGCATTTTCACTCTTCTGCTCCATGAGCCCCCTCACCCATGACCCTGCTCTGCCAACCTTACTTAACACCTACATGTCTCCTTTCACTAAAGAACTGATGCTTTGCCAGATTATTAGCTGGATGAATGTGCAAACACTCCTGAGTCCCACTAAGATCACACGAGTGCATGCAGGGGCCAACATTTTCAAGGAGGGAAATGGATTGTGGGAATGCTAGGAAACAAAGGAAGGAAAAATCCCATTCTTAGAGGAGAGCAGACTCTCTGTTATTTAGTGAGGCACATTTCTTGTGAGCTACTTTTGAAATGGCATTACCTGGTAGAATTTAGTGCGACTGAGGTGCTCAGGAATAAGGGGCAGTTTTCAGTCATTTGTGGTTCCGAGGCTAACATTATTAATATTAGGTTTCAGAGTAGCAGCCGTATTAGTCTGTATTCGCAAAAAGAAAAGGAGTACTTGTGGCACCTTAGAGACTAACAAATTTATTTGAGCATAAGCTTTCGTGAGCTACAGCTCACTTCATCGGATGCATTCAGTGGAAAATACAGTGGGGAGATTTATATACATAGAGAACATGAAACAATGGGTGTTACCATACACACTGTAACGAGAGTGATCACTTAAGGTGAGCTATTACCAGCAGGAGAGCAGGGGGGTGGGGGGGAAAAACCTTTTTTGTATTGCTCTATTCTTTTGCCCCCTTCACCCTTCTTCCCTTTCTGCAGACTTTTTAAATAGGAAGTATCTATTTTATTTCTGTAGAAGGTGTGACGTTGCACTCCATATGATTTTATGAAAATATGCTAATAAGTGTGAATATAATGCAATATATGCTTCATGCAAAAGGTCTCTTGTAAGGTATCATTACAAAGCTTATAATCTACTGAGTGTGGTCATCCTATTTGTATGAATGTATCATTCTTGTATCTGAAATAAGAAATCTGAAATATAACTCTGAGGTCCTACTGTAATTATGCAAAGTGTGGGCCATTAATGGCGGTTTGGAATCTTGATGGCTCCCACTAACCAGGACAATCGACTGTAGATGGCTCTGTTTACTTGCAATCCTTCCTGTGAGTCAGGCCGGGAAGAATGAAGGCTTGGGGTCTCTCAGGACATGTGACCATGTCACCTGGTACTGGAATTCATCTTAAACCTGGTGCTTTTCCATTTAGAAGGTGGGGTGGGGACCCAGAGAGAAAAGATTCCTGCCTTGTGCCAAATCTAGAGAGCTGGTGGAACAGAGCAAAGGAGGCTGCAGTCATGAGAAATCCCCTAGCTACCACCTGAGCTGGAACAAGGACTGTACCAGGGAAAAGGATTGGGACCAGACTAGAAAGGAGTCTAATCTGTGAAAGAAGCTTATTGGAACATCTCTGAGGGTGAGATTTTAATATGTAATCAGTTTCTTACTGTATTAAGCTTAGACTTGTATGGTTTTGTTTTATTTTGCTTGGTAACTTACTTTGTTCTGTCTGTTACTACTTGGAACCATTTAAATCCTACTTTTTATACTTAATAAAATCACTTTTGCTTATACATTAACCCAAAGTAATTAATTCCTGGGGGGAGCAAACAGCTGCGCATATCTCTCTATCAGTGTTATAGAGGGAGGACAATTTATGAGTTTACCCTGTATAAGCTTTATACAGAGTAAAGTGGATTTATTTGGGGTTTGGATCCCATTGGGAGTTGGGTGTCTGGGTGCAAGAGACGGGAGCACTACTCAAGCTGTTTTCAGTTAAGTCTGCAGCTTTTGGGGGATGCGATTCAGACCTGCGTCTGTGTTTGCAGCAAGCTAGCGTGTCTGGCTCAACAAGATGAGTCACTGAAGTCCCAAGCTGGCAGGGAAAACAGGCTCAGAGGTAGTCTCTGCAGATCAGGTAGCAGTCCCAAGGGGGTTTCTATGATCAAATCCATCACAAAAGGCTCATCCCAGGCTCCTAGTTCTCTCAGTCACTGTTTTCCCTCAATCTTTTTCCAACACACACACCGTGCACAGAAACTGCAATGACAACAAATCATGCTTCAGAAGAAGACTATGACAGAGGTCTAGCTGTCACCTTTCACCTTTGAAGCATCACTGGTCATCACACTGGACCAGCTAGAATTCCTCACTGGCTTTAGGCCCAGGTAACCCTCACACCACCCTACAGCTCTATCAGGATCTCCCCTGACCACAGCTGTCCCCAGGATTCCTTTTAGAGGGAGGTTCCCTACTGTGAAGATGACCCTGTGGGATAGAGAACAGACTCAGGCATTTCTCCCATAAATGCCATGGGGCCAGTCAGGAATAACGTGTATCCCTGTGGGTAGCATCCCTACCCAATTCAGGGCTATTAACGCCCACTCAGCCCCATTTCCTACCCCATTTGGGATTCCAACCCCACACAGTACCCTCAGAGGGCCTGAGCGAGTTCTACTATGATGGTGACCTCCCGCCTTCTCTCTTGCTTGGGTGTGAAGAGATTGGTGTTCAGAGGGTCCCTGTCTATTCAGAGATATAGTAGACATGATCCGGCCCATGGTATCTTGTTAAAGCTTGCTATCTGCTAAGAGGAATTCATTTTCTGTGGAAAAAAAAATATCACCAGCATGGCAAGATATAGGCTCTTCAATATAATCCTCCACCCACTGGGCTTCTTCCCTGATCAGTCTTCCTTCATCTCTGACCTTTTTCTATTTTGAAAACTGAAGTTCCTAATTGACTGATGCAAAAGCCTATTTTCATATCACAAACAGCTGCATCCATCAAAAAGTTCATCTTCAGTGCAATTTCAACAGCCACGCTATCCACGCTACGAGTAACAGTTCCATATATCAAGCACACTGCATACAAAACACACCAGATGACGGTTTAACAGGGAATGCAACTTCCTATACAAATTCAAGGAAAAGCACAATAATAAAAGCCGAAAGACCATGAATTGTATCACACGCCGTGAAGCCCAGCTGATTGCGATTTCTCTTTAAAGCCAAAAGAGTATTTCATTTATTTATAGCCAATGGAAAAATATTAATGGTACAGGTACAATATGCAAATACACATTTGATAAAAAAAAGAGTGGAACAGAAACAAAGATGAGAAATCTGTGCACAATTAATGGACCATACTTCACATGATAAAATTATGATGAAGCCGAGAACAAAGTCATTAAACAAAATGTTAGAATTAATAAGCACTGCACATTTCCAGAATCAGGGTTGTTGGTTTTTTTTTATTATTATTGATTATAATTTGTACTGTGGTAGAGCGTAGGAGCCCCAGTCATGAGCCAGGACCCCACAGTGCTAGGAGCTGTACAAAGAAAACAAAAGCTCAGTAATTTTTATTTTAAAAAGATTACATTAATTAATGAAAACTATGTAAAGCAATTTAATCTATGTGCTACTTTCTCATTGCCATTCCGACTGTACATTTGAAGGCACAGACACAGGTATATGTGAGACTAAACATGTAGAATTCAATTTTCCAAGGCAGGAGCAATGGGTAAAACACACACATTCCACATTTACACAGCAAATCCCATATTTGTATATGCACATTGAGTAACTGTGTAGGCAACTGGGTAAATAAGAGCAAAATCACGCAGTCTCCACGTTCGAATTCCCATTTTCATTGCGCTTCTGTAGGTTTGCAAGCCTTTGAAAATTAAGCCTGCCTGGCACACTTACTGAAAACAGTTAAGAGTATTATGCTCACGTAAAATTCACAGTGGGAAATAGAACACTTGATTTGTATTTCATATGCTCGGTGTCTAAAAACATCTTTGCACAATGATTTTCAGTCATTCCCATTACTGCTTAAATTAAAATGGATTGTACTGTATTACAGCAGCACCTTGGGAATGTCATAATAGTTAAAGGGCTGTAGGTGTTTTTATGATAGACTAGCTTTCCATGGCTTTACTTGGATATGTCAAAGTGCTTCAGCCTGAAAGCTAAAAGACTTGTCAGACCAAACATTTTTTTTTTTTTTTTTTTTTTAGAACCCTGACTGTTCACACCTGATTAGGAAGAATGAAGAAGAAAAGCCTCATGTTTGGGTGTGTCTAGATGCTTTCTTGCCATGCTCTAGCAAGACAGAGTTTTAATTCCCGAAAATGAACATTTTCGGGAACTGTCACTAATAACTGAAATTGTGGGCCAGATTGGTTTTAGCCCTCCCCAAGGTTTGCAACAGAGTGGAAAAGCACAAGCAGGCTTCCCCTTGCTGCACACCTGACGCACAGGGCGGGAAGGTCAGTGCTCAGTGCTGTCCCTACCAAAAAAAAATAAAAAATTATGCTCACTCATTCAGATTTTAAGCATTTCCTTCACTTATGCTTGCATCCCTTGGCTTAACTCTCTGTGAATACCCTAGTGAAGGAGTTTGTTAACAGGGATGTTCACTGAAATAGAGACATGTATGTAAATATTACAGAACAGTCACAGAAAGCAAGTTTTAGATTCAAAACATTTGTATTGAAAATCTGATTCTTCCAATCAGAGAATGAAAACATAACATGTGACTTACTGTCCATATCCCAAAGTCCAAATACTCACAGCAATGTAGAAAGTTTGTATAAAATATGCCAAATTATCCAATTATCTTTTCGTGGAACTCATGATCTGTTTCTAGACAATCTGCAAACAGGCAAAAGGGCAAAATTTGACTAATTGACTGGCCTCTACAAGTAGTTCATCCAGCTGTAACATTCACCTTTGTAGTTATAAGAATGTTCCTGATACTCACAGAATATCTTCCTATGAGGTGCATTTAGAGATGACTGACCTCTCTGTGATTTTGGGCACTCTCTTAACTAATCAGTGTGATAGCCTCACTTCAAGACTGGCCTGTAATTCAAGGGCAACCTGAAATGTCTATGTATTACAGTGATCAAAGATGTGTCTGCTTTGGGATGAACAGTTCATGCATAAGAGGAAAGTAGATTCCCAGTTATGTGCTTCATAAAAATAACCCCATCAGTTTCTTAAAGAATGCATTTGAAATTAAATTAAAAATTAATTACTGGCACTGCTCTCTGCTAGAACTTTATCATGATTATAGGTGCAATCTTAGCTGTATAAACAGAACCAGTTGCTTTTTACAAGAAATAAAGCACTTTGGCTCAATACCAATATGACTAATTACCATTCTTCAGACATTAGTTATCCTACACCACTGACACTGAATTTATTACAGAAATATTTTATTTCAATTGTATACTTGGTGATTACTATCAATCACGTATTGAACTCTCCCCTGTACATATACAGAAATGATTATGCTAAGACTGCAGTGTGAGATCGCAAATGAAAAAAAATTAAATGGTTAACAACCTCTGTATATTTAACTTAGGGGAAGGGGATTTCCTGACTATTCATGTTTGTTTGGGAGGAGTTACATGGAGCATTTATTGTTAGAGAATTATCTGAATTCATCTAGTTTTTGGGGTAATAAAAGGTCATTTTTGTTTCATTATGCATTTTTGGGTTCATTGTGATAGTACGGAGGGAATGGGAATAGCTACAGAATTATTGTTAGACATGCAGGCAAGTTATATCATTTTGAATAATCTGCACATTTATTTCTAATAAGGAAACTTCGCATTTGCATATGAACTCACCTCAAAATATTTTCTAAGTATCTCAAAAATATTTTTAAAAACTGTATTTAAACAAACAACCTGTGCTTAATTACTGTTCTGTACTCCTGTGAGGTAGCTAAGTATTATTATTTCTATTTTAATTATGGATAAACGGAGGCAGAGCTGCAGTGGATTAAGGGCGTTTCCCTGGATCACATAGCCAATCAGTGGCAGAGGTGTGAATACAATACAAGAGAGTCATGACACGCAGTCGCCTGCTTTAACTACCAGCTAACATTCTCTCCCTGGGTAGCATAATGGTATATGGAAAGTGTGAAATGTACACAATTTGCCAATATTTCTGTATTCGATATTATGCGAAGCAGTAGTTCTTTACCTTTTTAATTCTGCAGACTACTATGCATCCATCTCCCCCATTCTTAAAATATTTCATTCTTCAGGGTACTGGGAAGGCCTCTGAAGACCACGAGTGATCCAAGGAGTAGAGTTAGGGAATTAGTACATCCAGCTGAAACATTCACCTTGGTAGTTATAAGAATGTTCCTGGTACCCACAGAATATTTTCCTATGAGGTGCATTTAGAGCTGACTGACCTCTCTGTGATTTTGGGCACTCTCTTAACTAATCAGTGTGATGGCCTCACTTCAAGACTGGGTAGTAATTCAGGGGCAAACTGCAACATCTATGTATTACAATGATCAAAACTGGCTCTGTGGATATGGGGAAAGCAGTGGATGTGATATATCTTGACTTTAGCAAAGCTTTTGATACAGTCTCCCACAGTATTCTTGCTAGCAAGTTAAAGAAGTATGGATTGGATGAATGTACTATAAGGTGGATAGAAAGCTGGCTAGATTGTCGGGCTCAACAGGTAGTGATCAATGTCTAGTTGGCAGCAGGTATCAAGCGGAGTGCCCCAGGGATCGGTCCTGGGGCAGGTTTTGTTCAACATCTCTATTAATGATCTGGATGATGGGATGGTTTGCACCCTTAGCAATTTCGCAGATGACACTAAGATGGGGGGAGAGGTAGATACACTGGAGGGTAGGGATAAGGTCCAGCGTGACCTAGACAAATTGGAGAATTGGACCAAAAGAAATCCTGATGAGGTTCAACAAGGACAAGTGCAGAGTCCTGAACATAGGAAGGAAGAATCCCATGCACCGCTACAGACTGGGGACTGACTGACTAAGCAGCAGTTCTGCAGAAAAGGACCTGGGGATTACAGTGGATGAGAAGCTGGATATGAGTCAGCAGCGTGCCCTTGTTGCCAAGATGCCCAAAGGCATATTGGGCTGTATTAGTAGGAGCATTGCCGGCAGACCGAGGGAAGTGATTATTCCCTTCTATTCGGCACTGGTCAGGCCACACCTGAAGTAGTGTGTCCAGTTTTAGTCCCCCCACTACAGAAGGGATGTGAACAAATTGGAGAGAGTCCAGCGGAGGGCAACAAAAATGATCAGGGGGCTGGGGCACATGATTTATGAGGAGAGGCTGAGGGAACTGGGCTTATTTAGTCTGCAGAAGAGTGAGGGGGGAATCTAATAGCAGCCTTCAACTACCTGAAGGGGGGTTCCAAAGAGGATGGAGCTCGGCTGTTCTCAGTGGTGGCAGATGACAGAGCAAGCAGCAGTGGTCTCAAGTTGCAGTGGGGGAGGTCTACGTTGGATATTAGGAAACACTATTTCACTAGGAGGGTGGTGAAGGACTGGAATGTGTTACCCAGGGAGGTGGTGGAATCTCCATCCTTAGAGGTTTTTAAGGCCCGCTTGACAAAGCCCTGGCTGGGATGATTTAGTTGGTGTTGGTTGCTTTGAGCAGGGGATTTGACGGACCAGATGACCTCCTGAGGTCTCTTTCAATCATAATATTCTATGATTCTATGAATTAAGACTTAAAAGGCTTGGTCCTTCAGAGCAAAGACACATATGTGCTTAGAGGCTACAATGTATGTATTGATTTTTTTTCAGTGTTTAAAAGTGCGTCTCCATACATGCATGAAGGTGTCACACTAGAATAATTACACAAGCGTTTATTTATATTGCATTTTAAAAAAGCACTGAAATGTGCAATCAGTCCTCGGATTGTTTATCTGTGCATTCATTTATCATGGAGTTATGATTATCTGATGTTGAGAATCTGATGGAGGTAAAGTGAATTACCAGCTCAGCTCATAAATTAAAGCTGCCCAGGGATAGCTTCAACTTACACTGTAGATTTTGTTCTGCTGTCTTGCTCCTTGGCAACAGAGAACACAAGTAAGTCCTTCACTGTGGACAGTACATCCTATCCTGAACCACTCATTCCCCTCGTATAACTGCCAACGTGCTTGGGGATGGATGCCCAGTTCTCAGCGAGAGAAGGCAGTTTTCATATAAATTACAGAATAGAATAGTATTACTTATCAGCCTCACTTGGGTAAATTATAGCAAATCCTGAGGTAGGTTTCACTTAACTGATAGCAGAACAGGGAGACACATATCGGTGCTCTTCAAATTGATCTCCCTCCCATCCACACCCAAAACACAACGAATGGAAAGCCCACTCATTGAGTTGAATGACATTTTGAAAACAAGCTGCTGGGCAGTGACTGACAGTAGGGAGATGTGTACCAAATGAGAGGCAAGATGCACTGCCATGCCATAACCAGAATGGGGAGAAAAATAAAATGATCAGTGTAGGGATTGAACTTTACCTACCAAACGGACTTTATATGACACAGGGATATGATTATAACAGGAGCAAAGAGAACCCTGTTGATCAAATGTCAGTGGGGGAAAAAGTCAGAAAGTGCAAAGGGGGATGAGGTTATGCATATGTCGTCTTCTTGGCAGAATCTGGGAATCTGCACTATAGAACGTCCCTGCTCCTGAAGTATTTATGGTCACTCTTAATGCATTCTGAAAGGCTGCCTTCAATTTATGCTTTTAATTTTTGATTTGTGAGAACTGCAAAAGTTATTAACACACACACAACAGGTAACATTTCTTTTCTGATGGACACAACACAATGTGATGTGAAAATATAATTTTTTTAAACATGCCCTTATTACAAATTACTGCAACAATTTTTTTTAGATAATAATAATCCATCAATATCTACTATAAAATGACTGAGGGCTTCAAAGCTGGTAGCTAACTACCCAGATCAGAGGAGAAATAACATGGTTTTACACAATGGTATTGGAACATACATTTATGAAATTCTGTTTTATTTGATGGAATAATAATAGAAGGAACAATAGCAATGATCCAGTTAGTGTTTTGGAAACCTGAACATTTAGATTTCTGGTAGAAGGATGTTTAATTCATAAATATATGTGTAATATAGCATCCACAGATTTTTTTTTTTTTTTTTTACTAAGTTAGAAGAGAAAAGTTGTCTTAACCCTCACCTAATCCTTCAGACTAAGCAGAGAATAGGACCCCAACTCCACACGGCCCCCATCCCATTGAAGCAGATATAAGATCCAAATTCTCTGGGTGGCATATATTTCCAGTGACACCATATTAAAAAGTGAGCCGTTAGAAGCCAAAGGAGAAAAGGTAGTCAGGATGCAGTGCACCAAATTCAGCCAATCCCCTCTGAAGTCCATGCGATTGCATGACTAACTGACAGCATAATTTATCCCAAAATTCTGGACATCACTCCCATCAAACATGCTCCTGAATGGAAATTAGCACAGCTTGCAGCCAAAGTGATGTGCTAGGGGAGAAGCCTGTTTAGGACGTGCTGTAAACGGGAAACAGAGCATAGAATATTTCTACTGAAGTCATTGTTTCTATTTGTTTATTCTCCCATCCTTCGACTAGGAACCAATTTGTTTGGAGTACCTCCTTCAGCATCCTTCATGTTCTTTCACCATGAAATGGAATGGTCTCCATTAATTAGAACACAGGGATTATATACAGTTACGAACTCTCAACTGGACAGAATATTATTCAAACATTGTGCAAATTACTTGTCTGATTGGCTAATGATCTCAAAACTCACCATATTACAGTAATTATCTATCCCTGTGGTATCTAAGCAGCATCATATCTAAACCTGAGACTCTGCCCTTGGTATGTCTGGCCTTAGATATGGTAGTTAAATCTTACCGTAAATAGAAGCATGCTCGGTTTAAGTAATATCTCGAGGTCAATAGTAGAGCAATTAAAGTCTAGAGCACCTACAGCAGGAGGCTCTAAAAGCACACCTGCAGGCGCTTTTATTAAATGTACTTCATTCTTTTAGATTTGGGGCATGTGTTATTTTTTTCCCCAGAAAATATTTAATTACACTATCTGAGATCCTATACATTGTACAGGACTGAAACCATCAGGAATCCAGAACTCTACATTCTTATGGAGCCCAAATTCTGTTTCCACTGAAGTCAATAATGTTCCCCAAATCCTCAAGATCAGTCTCATATGTAGTATGCGTTTCCCTTTAAAAGTGCATGAATGTTAGCTGCATATTCAATGAGATCAGCGATATTAAAAGAAAATCAGTAACATTACTGACAAAAACTAACAAGAGCGCTTGCTCTCTTTGTGCCCTTCATCCTTCCAAAGTACAGATAAAATTCTAGACAGAGCAGCCTATTAATCATCGTCTAAATTTAAGAGCATTAGCCACAGTATCACCACAGAGAGGGAACCTGTCTTCATCACTTTTGATGTGATATTTAATTATAAAGTTGGTTGCAAAGCGATTTTAATATTACTCTAGTAACATATGAAGACAACTATATATATATGTTTTCTCTCTCAGCCTGTGGCGTGTGAGCTACCATAGGTGCTCAGAATATATCTGATGTTTTTATTTCCTCTGCAGTATTTTGGCTATTGTTCTCTGTTGATTCACTTGGCATGTTTTAAAACAGTGCTGATTTACTGATGATTTACACATACACAATACATACACATTTTTCCTATTAATAAACCTCTAAAAGTAATACAACAGTCAAAAACTAAATTGCAATATAAGTTATTCAGTCAAAATCTGCCATGTGAGACAAAGTAATAGAAAACGCTTCTTATAAAACTAACATATTTATGTGCAGAGAGATAGATATGGCACTGAACAACTCTTGAAAATGGATTTATTCAGGCTCCTTTGAAAGCGCATCTAAACCAGGGCTAACAGGAAATTGCAGGTTCAAAAATAATTGTAGGTTCCATGATTTTCAGCCTGCCTAACAATTCTATCATTTTTTTGGAATGCTCATTAATTCTAGGCTACCTTCTTTTCTCCAGTGCTGCGGGAAGCCATATCTGGAGTTGGAATTCAGCACTCGGAAACTGGAAAGAAGCAGATACAATTCACTGCAGATGAAAAGGAGGCATATAGATGCAGACATGAGTCTAGCGAGCACATATTCACCTCTGTGGGGCTGCTGGACTGTGAAATACCCGGGCTATGCAGCACGAGAGGCTGCAGTCTACTCTGAAGAGGCATTCCCTCCTCAGAAGTGAGGGTATATTGCCAGTTCAGTCTTCCACCACTGCACAGGGGGAGCTCTTGGGAACAATGAAGGGGGATGTGCCTGAAATCAGTAAGTTACTCCAGTCTGCACAAGTGTATCTGAGGTCAGAGGGCTGGATCACATCCCTTTGATCCACACACAGAGGAAGACCTCTCCATGTGGATCACAGAAGGGAATATTTGTGGTAAAATCCACACTTCCCCTGCATCTCACAGAACCGTCTGTGGGCTTGTGAATCAAAAGCGTCAGGGAGAATGGGCACGCTGGGGTATGCACATAGTGACGCACTGGCCCTATAAAGATTGAGGTGGAAGGATACAGGAAGTTCTAGGCCATATTCTTTTTCTATCAGGTCTCCCGCAGGTGAGTGGGTGGGGGGGAGAACCCCAGAACTGCTGCTGCCTGCAGGAGTCCTGACAGCATGATTTCACCAGAACTGCAAGTCCAGGTGTTGTATGAACAGGGCACCTGATTGGCAAAGGGGACTTAGGAGTGCTGCAGCCCAAAACCAGATTGCTACCACTCAAACAGCAGAGCCTCGGCATGTAACACTGGCTTCTCAGCATGCTCACTCCAGATTTCTTTCCTACGATTCTACCTGCCTACTGCATTGCTTATTGCTAATGAAACACCAAGAGGAGAGTGGGGGTGGGGGGTAGAAGGGGGAGAAGGGATGGAATGGAGATATGAAGGCGCAAATTGGGGCAGAAAGCCTTATTGATCCTAAGGATGTATGGGGTTCAGGAGCTTTCCCCATGGCCTGTTCCTGCAGCAATGAAGGCACACCCAGGTGCCTAACAGAACAACTGGGTACAAATATCCATAAGGAAACCCACAGAAATTCTTTAGCCTTTTGTCCCACAGAGGGATCCCCCTCACACACACACACACGCACGCACGGGGCAATTGGGCCCTGCATGTGGCCCATGGTGTTGCTAATTATTTAAAACCACACCCAGGGCCCTGCAAAGGGGTGTAATCAACTCTCAAAGGTTGGTGAAGGAATCCACCTGGGCCAGAAATACCTTCTTCCAGGCTTCTCTCAGGACATTTGGGCGACAGGGGCATAGTTGCTGAGGAAGGAGAAGTGGTCTCAGAGGCAGTTTGGGATATAGGAGGATAGGGGGAACCCAGACTGCTGGCTCTGGTTTTAGGGCCCAAGACAAAGATTCCAATAGCAGGGTGCAAGGGAACTCTCCTCACCCACGAGTGGGGAAACTAACTACTGATGGTGCCAGCTGCCTCCTTTGTCTCAGGTCAGAAGAATGGGGCAGGATGGAAAATGTAGTTCAACTGGGCACCCCCTCAATCCACTGAAATTAACGAGAGCTTTGCCTGAGTAAAAAAAATAGGTTTAAGACCCAACTTTTCTAACAGGAGAGAGAGCTGATAATTCTTTAAATTCTTGGACTCTTGCACCCACAGTTCTGGAAAACTCAGCATATCACTAAGTATAAGCAGAGTTTTCCCACTTATCATGCCCTTCTACTGTCTTATTATTAGGAACAGTAATGATGATTCAATAGCCCCCAACATTTTGAATTCAAAGCATATGTATTTTCAGTACAAAAAGTGCATCCCATTATTTCCATGGTTTCTATCCTTTGGGTGATGATGCCTTAAAAAATGCCATATGGCAAACAAATTGTGCACAGTTTCAAATTGTTTCAACAACTTTAAGTCTATCAAAATTATTCGTCATTTGTGCATATTACCAGAAATATTAATATCATCTGTTTGCCTATCTAGGAATTTAGCATAGCTATTAAGAATAGAAGTGGCTCTCAGCAGACATTATAAAGAAAGCTGCCTGGGATTTATTTTGTTTGTTTTTTATTTAACAGCTTTCACTCATAATATTGAATAAACTCTTAATGAGTTAATTTACTGGCATATGCAATTAGTTGTCCTTTATTATACACATTTAACTGATATACTGAAACCTTTGAAATGAGAGTATTATGCTGTTTTCCTTTATATGCTCCCCCCTTACATGCAGCCTACTGGAAAAGCATGTTAAGCGAGATCTGTCAACTGCTTAAGAACTTTCCAATGACCTTGTCAAAAAGAAAGTCTTTGATTTATTTTTTAAAAATCCTAACTAAACCTTCCCCTTACGCTCTCTTGCTTCCTACCATCTGCATCTCTGATGGAATCATGTTCAATAATAACGGCTACCAATCATTTTTAGGCTCCAGACTCTCCATGTTTTTACAGTTCTAACAGCTTGTCACAGTATGGCGCAGTCGGTAGCTCTCTGACCTTTGAACTGGCTTCCAGTAGGTTCATGACTAATACAGAAAACTGAGCTAAAAATGAATGCTGATCTTTGAAGTACACTATTAGAGGATGCTGAACTGTCATAGAAGCCTTCCTTTAGATAGCATGTGAAGCAAAGCTACTTTGCATCCATCTCTAGCGTCTGTCTAGTAGGTGTTAAAGATGCTATGTCCATTTTCGTATAATATAATGAATTGTTCATTCATTGTTAGGGAAAGAAAACAGTTATTTTTTCCTGCATTACAAGCCATCAGAAGACACACAGAAAAGATGACTACAAAAAATACATGAATCATCTTAACTAAGCCAATACCTTTCCAAAAAAGAGTAAAGTGCCCCAGCCCTCATTATAATATACAAACACACCCACAACCAGACAGTGGAGCTATGCTGCTTTACACCAGCTGAGAATTTGACTCAGTCTGTGTGTAAGCTGTTGCTGCTCCATATGCCTTTGTAGGGCCAAGCCCGCAGAAGTACGGAACACCTGCAATTACCCCTAAACTCCTGCCCTACCCAAGTCTCAAATGGATTTCAAAGTCAGCTTTGGGTTCACCTCAAGATAAAGACACAAACTGCAACTTAGTTAAGAATCCTGTTGGTGATATACAAGCTAGCCAGTCTCAAAATGATAACGATGCCTAATGAGGCAATTCAGCTCCTACTAAGTCTATGGCAAAACTCCCACTGACTACAGGGAGATCAGGCTGGGGTTCCTAATCAGGGAATCTGAACCCAAGAGTCTGAGAATTCTCCAGTCTCCCGCCCACCCCAAGGAATACAAAATAGCTTTTCTGACTCCAAAATTATCGTAGATTTGGTCTTGCCCAGGAGAGCAGGAGAACCTGTTAACGCTGGAATGCTAACATGAACTTCATGGAGTTTTATTTCATGGGGAAAGTCTAAAAGAAAGACTTTTTAAAATAAATGCTACTGCTGTTACTAGCAGCCCTTAGAACTTTAAATCCTTCTCACCGTTCCCTTTCCCTTGTTTGGAACTTGCCAGACAACAAGACTGTGGTGGATTATGTGCACATGAAGAGAGAGCATATTCCTTTCTTCTCATCTCAACACGTACCCTTCAAATAATATTTTTATCTTTTACCAAGGTTTAATCTTGTCAATATCACAGTCTTACATTTTAAGTCAGCGATTTTACCTCTCTCTTTTCCTCATCTTCTGGGGAAATGACATATGAAAAGGCCTGTGTCTACAGATTCACTCACTATACAGAGGATCATCTAGGCATTTTTAGCTTTAAAATTGAACTAAAGCTCTAACAGGTGAATGTCTCATCCCCATGCCAAGGGGAGAAATTACAGCCTTTGACTAAATGTGCATGCAATTGATCTAAGGCTAAGCAACTCCTTTCTAACTCAGGGAGGCAGCATTGCCTAGCTGATAGAGAACTAGACTGGGACTCAGGACACCCAGAGCCTAATCCTGGCTTGGCCATTGGCCTGCTGGCTGACCTTGGGCAAGTCACGTCACACCCCTCTGTCTCAGTTTCCCCAAATATAAAGTGGGCATAATGATGCTTTCTTCCTTTGAAAGGTTCTGATTGAAAATAACTAGGTTTTATTATTAATCCTATTTGGGTTTTTCTATAAGAAACGCACATAAGACACTGTTCTTTATTTTGGTAGTTCTTTCTGGAAGAATTCTGCCAATGTGAAAAACCTGTTGCACTATTTAAGCACTCAAGATAAGGCTTACCTGGGACTAAAGAGGTGCATAGATCTCTGCACTAGGGTAAATTTCACCCTTGCAGTGCATGGTTCAGTTACTCCTCCTTCTAAAGATAGACCTTTGCATATTCTAGGGAGAGAGATTATACCATGCAAGAGAAATTATCTCTTCCCTTGCTAAACAGACGGGAGTGTGTAACAGATCTGTGTTGTTTGTTTGAATCACTTCAAGGCATCCTGGTGTAATTTAAGATTCTCTCAGATCATTCATATTTTTGCCCACAGCCAGAAATCCAAGTAAACACTGTGCATAAGACACTTGTAGAGAAGACAGTTCAGAATTCTGCAATGCTTTACTAGAAGGTACAGAAGCACAGAGGTTCACAAGGGATTTAGGAGCACAAGTCCCATTCAAAGTTTTGTGCTTCTATGAGGTTTATGAAAAACTTCCCCAAATACTCTTACTGGCTTTTATTACAGATACACAGCTTGATAAAAATCATCATCTGCCCCTTTCATTCCACACTGAAGTACCTTTTCCACATGGATATAGGAACTCCATAGAGAGAGCTGGCTGGGAAACAGGTTTCCCAACCAGTGAGACTTTCTGACATTTCAGAAATTTTCCCATTTCACATTGGGACAAAACAGAAACATCTGAAGTTTTTGAGACACACCCCAGAACAGCAAATGGCCTGGTTCATCAGGGCATTCGCCTGGGAGGTAGGAGAATGGAAGAATTCCCAGGTGAGTGCCATCATCACCAGGTTATTGGCTTTACTGGGGTCTCTCTCTCAAAAACTTCATGTCTCCGTTTTGTCCCAATACGGAAAGGGCAAGTTTTTGAAATCTCAGAAAAACTCAAGGCTCGGGAAACCTGTTTCTCTCTATGGAGTTCCTTCTTTATTCCTGGTGTGGAAAACAAATGGCAGCCAAAGCTCAAGTCTGAAACATACACGTACAGTCTCATTCCCTGCATCCCTTGCTTTAGCATCTTGCTCATTCAGTCCATTCACCAATCTCTTCTCCTTCTTTCATCTCCACTGAGTCGTTCTTCCTCCTCATTCATTCTGTAACTCACATTCATTATTGTATCCACTCTAACTTTCCCTCTACTGCACACATTCCTGACCTCATTGACACTTAAAGAGGAAGAGAGAGTGAAAAGAGAAACAAGGAGACTAGCAGTCCCAAGATTATCTGGGGGAAAAGAGATCAACCTGGAGGCCAGTAGCTCCCCAGCATGGCAGCAAGGGGTGTGGCTTCACAAACATATGGCTAAGGGAGAACCCTGACTTTCTCAAACTGACACCTCAGGGGCCAGATTCTGATCTCAGAAACTCTACTTTGAGTCTTAAAGTCAGTAGAGATGCCTTGGATTTAGACCCATGTAGCTGAGAACAGAGTTTTGCCCCCAAGCTTTCGTGCAATGCACACACGCAATTTCTTGCCCGTGGAGTTTTTATGTTGGGCACATCCTGCATATCATTACATACCCGGAATACTGCACATCAATTTTACCAGTTGAGTTAATTGCTCTTTTCGCCTTTGCTAATCAACTGGGCAAAACTGGTTACACAAATTACAACAGGGCTCTAGGATCTGCACCAGCTTCCAGTGCATTTCCAGGTACAATTTAAGGTGACAGTTTGAACAATAAGCATTCTAACTACTATCCATTGGCTTACTCACAGGGACACTGGAGGCAGATCTTTCTCAGTGAGGGGCCTATCATTTTTGCCTTGGTTCATGAGAGCTGTACTTCTTTGACCATCAGGTCGAGGCTCATTTATTTTCCCAGGTATTTTTTGTGGGGGAGGCATGAATAGCTGGCTACATGACCAAGTATGTGTATTTACATATTGGGGATTGGTGAGAATTGGTTTTGTTCTTATAATATCTGTACGGGCATTCAAAACACAGGATGGCTGTATTTTTCAATAAATATGTTTAAATTGAAAAGCATGTGAATACTTCACCCCACTCTGACTATTGAAAGCCTAACTGAAATATGTTAGATAAAAATAAGGAGTCTATACCTATTTTCCTTTTCCGAGAGAGACCTTAATGACACTCTCAAAGATAACTTACAGGCAATCTAAGCTGTATTGTATTTATTGACTCTGAATGCCTGTAAGTTGCTCATCATTTTGCTTGTCCTGTCCTTAGAAAAATAGAACATGTCTGTTAATTGCCTGAGAATCCATTTTCTTATATAACTTCCCAATTTATGAGGTCCTATTGCTGAATTGCTCAATCATTAATTTAAAGCATGGATACTAATTAGAAGTCAGAATACAATAGCCACACTTGGGAGTCTTTGGAAAAGATGTGCAGAGTCACTCCAAAAGCCCTGCAAAGGGAACAATGCAGTCACAGGAGGGAGCAGCGAGATTAGAAGTTTGAAAGCAAACCAATTACAAACTCAAAGCAGGGAAAGTGACAATTAAAATTCTAAGAACACAAGAAGATCAACATCTCAGGAAATGCAAGATAATAAAAAGTTTCAAATAATGCTGAGTAGGAACAGAGGCATGTGGAATATTTATTTAAAATCAAATTATATGTAAATACAGAATTCAAAAGAAAACAAATTGATGGCCGATTTTTTTTTTAATTTTCTTTTACAAATTGAGTTTAACTGTGTGTCCAACAACGTGTCTGCTCACACAAATACTGTTATTGCCTGGGAAATCACAATGATTACACATCCATCTGACTACTTATCCATCTAACTGGTCATTTGTAGTCAATGGGAGTTAAATTCACCTCTGCAGGGAGGGCCAGCACAAAGTTTACTCACCACTTAAATCCTACTTAACTCCTCAAAATAGGGCTTAGCTGGTGTAATGGATTGTGCTGAATGTTCTGCACAGGGGTGAATTTCATCAGTATTGTGGTGACTGTGTATATATTTAGGCATTTCAAAAAAATGTGGTCCTAAGATTGCATCTGAAAAGCAAGAGATGATAAATTCTAGGACACACAAGTACCAGGAGAGAAAAATTTTAAAAGACATGCGATGATTCGGGAAGTTCTACAACTTAAGAGATAAGATACCCAGTAATGAATCAATACTAGTCAGAGAATCCTGCATCACATGGCCAGGAAAACCTGGCTTCTGGAACAGGTTAATGATCTTTCTGAGATTTCATAGCTGAAATACATTGGCCCCGATTCTCCTATTGCACAACAGTTGAAGATTTACATTGCACTGTACACTGGAAAAGTGTGCGGCTGACAGAAAAGCAGAGATGCCCTCTATGCAACAGACATCCGTACACGCTACACACAGAACAGGTGATAGCTGGATCCAGTTAAACATAAAAGGAAGTGTGTCTTTGGAAAACTTAGTTGCCCCATGTGTTTCCCCAGAAAAAGCATATTTTAAAAAGGCCCAAGAACATAATGAAAAGCAACTCCAAGTAGCTTCACCCTATGACCTTTTGAGGTATAGGAGTGATTAGCGTCTCAGTGCCGGAGGCTTTTATATAATGGCATGTCAGCAACATGCTGCCTTTCTGAATTTGAGGTGCAGTGAATACATAATGATTACCAAGATAAAACGGAACCTTCTGATCTTAAGTACACAGTGATGGCCTATTATCAATTTGCATTACTTTCATGACTGCCTTTTAGACAAACGGATTGTTACGGTTTCTTTGTTTCCACTGCCCTTTACTGAACTGACACCAACCGTCAAGCACAGAACACCTAAAAATATCATGGCTTTTAGTGTGTCCACTGACATTCTGCTGTGATCTCCAGGACAAATGTCTTCCACTACCAGGCCTACTCCCTGAAGAGTGCATTTCTGTCTCCAAATGTCAACGTGTCGTCATCTGTGAGAACATTCCGCAGGTCATTGCTACTCCACATACCCATCTAGCAAGACATACAGGTTTCTTTTCCTGTTGCTTCTAGTTTATCATGCTGGCCATGTTACACAGAAAACTTGTGCTTCTTTTTTCCTATCTCAGGACACATGCCCTGGTGCACTGGGCTCCTTGGATTGCAGACCTGCTTGCTTAATGTTACCAGGTTTCTCTGGACAGGGACCAGGGTCGGCTGCGCAGTATCTTCTGTGACCGGCCTTTCTGATTCCGATTGCCCATATCCAGTGCTGCTGTGCACTAGTTGGCTCCTTCAATCTTTGCTGAATGCTGACCTATTTCAGTGCATAGCAGGGAGAAAAGGCTTATGTAGGTCACATCCTTCCTTTTCAGAACATTTTCTTTACCCCGCAGGCTTCCTTACACTCAAGAGGACAATTGGGTTTTAAACAATCCTTGTAGTGCCAGTATGATTCAGTTGCTAATACTCACCTTTGGGTTATGGGTCACGTTTTCAAGCCCAAACCAAGACATTTTTGCACATAATCATTGTTGAAAGCTGCAGCGCAGAGTACTAAGGGATGGTGAATTGGTAGAGGTTCCTTCGGTCAAGTAAGACACTATACTAGGTCCGGTTGGGCAAGTAAATATTTTGATACTTAACTCGTTTTTCCACTGTATCTGATATTACATATTGAAATATCAGATGTGAATAAAATTTGGCAGGAAACAAATTCCATTTCTTCAGCTTGCATGTTGAATTAATGTTGCTTTCTCCTGGTAAGCTGAATGTGAACAACGTGTTTTCTCAAGTGAACACTAGAATTCAGTCATCCTAAGGTCTCCTTGTTTGTGCTTTTGTATTATTGCACCATATCTATTTTCTCTCATTTGGCTACTATTTTAGGGCTTGTCTACATGTGGAAATTTAGTGGCATAATTATACCAGGATGCCTTCCTATGTGGACACTCTTATTCCGGAATAGAAGTATGCACCTGGGGAGTTACACCAGCATTGCTCTAGCGGTGTCTGTGACAAATTGGGGGTTCTGTCTGTATTATTTCTGAATTGTGGATAATTTTATGAAACTGTATTGGATATGGATCCACCATGAATTAGCAGGGCTGTGTCAAGCCCCGACCAGGCCAAAGACAATAGGGGGCGATTAGCACTCCATGTCATCTATTCAAAGTACAATACCTTGGGACAATGGCTTTGATGTAAATGGGAGAGGACACTTCCTCCCTTTATCTGAAGGGAGGGAAATTTGCGTGCCATGGAAAAATACCAAAAGACTGAACAAAAGAAGAAGGTGACCACAGCAGGAGTCTATAAAGGGACTCACCGGGAGGGGCATTTGGGAGGGAGCCATCTTGCACCAGATTAAGATGTGGAGGTTGCTGCAGAGGTGATAGAGGCAAAGGGGTCGAGGACCCTCCCCTGCATGAGCTACGGAACACGGATGATCTTCCAAAGTAAGGGTGAGCTAGTGAGGGTCATTAAGTTTAGGATGTTTTATTGTTCTGTATAAAATGTACTCTCACATGCTTTTTCATGATTAAATAGGAGCATAAAGATGTTACTGGGCAACACGTGTGTTTTGACTACTTCACAACTACTGAGTGCCTCTGGGACACTGAAACTGTAAACCAGAAGCTTCACACCTGTTGGGTGGAGTTCTGGGAGAGGGAAGCATTTAAATATGGGGGAGTCTGAAAGGTAAGTGTTGCACCCAGAGGGGCTAGGCAGATGAACAGTGGGTTACAACACTTGGAACAGGGGGCAGATAGAAAGTGTGCATCCTGAGAACGTGCCTAGGGACTCCACGATTGGGGCAGTGACTGGATGCCATTCAGGCTCCAGGAGCTTGAAACACCATAGAAATCCAGAGCACAGAGGCTGGAATTCCCCTCACAGTAGTCCCAGTGAGGGGCCAGAAAAGGGCACTCACCAGGATCTGTGACCATGTTATCACACTGATATCAATATGCTGCTACATTTCCCCAATTAGGCCAGGTCTACACTACGGAGTTAGGTAGACACTTACATCGACCTAACTCTAAGTGTCTACACTACATCATTGCTCCCACCGATGCAAGTCCCGCACTATACCGACCAAACAGCTCCACCTCCACGAGAGGTGTAGCACTTAGGTCGATGTAGTTAGGGCAACAGCATCTGTACAGACAATGCGGTACTTGCATCACCTGTCAGTTCTGCACCTTGTCTGGTACGGAGAGCCCGGCCTCTCAGCTAGCTGGGGGTTCCACAGGGAGCTGAAAGCCAGGTTGGTGCAAGTGCTCCTGGTGAGGACATGCACCACTGACAAAAGGAGGTTGACTTAACTGCGTAGTGTAGACAAGGCCTTAGACAAGCACTCAGATGGTGGGAATATTGCCATGACTTAACTGACTGAAGCAAAGAAAGTGCAAATTGTTTTAGGAGTCATAGCTAGTACCAGCAGACATACAACAGCGTCTTCGCTTGGGAACCAATTCTGCAGTCCATTCTCAGACTTAAAATGCCACTGAACGCAAGTAATGGGCACGTGAGTGTTAGACAATAAAAACAATGTAAGTTGCAAAAACACCCATTTAACTCAGTTTTCAACAACTGTTAATGTATGTTAAGTAACTCATGTTAGATGGCGTTGGTAGATACAGTGTATCTTTCTAAGTATACACATTACCAGCACATGCAAACAGGAATGGAAGAGCACTGAAAAAACACAGTTGTAAAATACAAGGCTAAGTCAAACCCTCAGATTTAAGGTATCCCAAACTTTGAATAAATTTGGAGCTGGATCAAATTTTGCGGCACAGCCCACCTCTGACCGAAAGAAAGAGAGAAAAAGAGAGGTATGTGTACACATCATGAAATATTTTTACCTTGATCAAATGGTTTGTTTGGGTTCCAGTTTCTGAAATAATCATCCTAAATGGGGGGGGAAAAATAGGAAATTTAGAGAAAATGTAAGCAGTCTTTTTGTACAATTTTACAAACAATACCTGCCTTCTCACTGCTCCCTGAAAATAAAATAAAAATTAAACAGATAAAACCATGAGCACAGTACATCATAAGATACAGACTGAACACCATTTGGTAAATTAAAATTAAGAAAAGCTTACAGGATTCAGCATTTCACTTCAATGCCCTCTGCCCAAATTGTTTTTGCAAGTCTGGATTTTCATCAAATAACTTCTGTAATCTCCAGATCATTTCCTAGCATCTTACAATGACGTGACAACTTGTGGCAATAATGGAGATAGTATGTTGTTTGGAGAATGCAGTATGTGCCAAATCAGGCTACTCCGATTACCATACACCAGTGTAAATCCAGAATAATTCCACTGATCTTAGTGCAACTGCTCCAGATTTACCGTGGTGTAGTACATCACGATTTGACCCTAAACTCTGCACTTCAGTTCTAGCAAACACCTAGTAGCAATGATGTAACTGAGCTATATTTGTCCATGTTCCCATTAGGATAGGAGTTCGTAACTCAGCTCTAAAAACGTTATTCTACAATGTGACTTACAGCTTTGTTTTGTAACTCAGATTCTCACTTAATTTACAGCAGAAAACATAGGAAATAACTTATCAGAAGCTACTAGTGTATCTAGACAATAAATACCCTGTTTTCAAAAATAAGTGTATACAAACCTTCTAGCCCAAAGCATAGAAAACCCCTTTCATGCCTCTGCCCAAAGCGAATTTTATACTCCTAGCAAATGTTTATACGTTGGGTAATTTTATATCGCTCCAGCACGCCATCAGCTTAGGCCCTGAAGTATGTAGATTCAAACACAAGCCCCTTTATTTGGTTTCGGTATACAGTAACTCCTCACTTAACATTGTAGTTCTGTTCCTGAAAAATGCGACTAAGTGAAACTATGTTAAGTGAATCCAATTTCCCCATAAGAATTAATGTAAATAGCAGGGGTTAGGTTCCAGGGAAATTTTTTTTTTGCCGGACAAAAGGCATTCTATACATTTTAAACAATTTTAAACAAGCAATTTAATACAGGTATAAGTTTTAAACAGAGGAGATGCCCCTGCCTGACCCTACACAGGCACAGCCCCCTGGCACTGGAGATGAGGCAGGCAAGGAGGGTGAAGGTGTTGTAGGCTAGGAGAAGCATGTTGCGCAGCAGCTTCCCCTACTCTATAAGCACCAGGTGTGGGGGGGGGCCTCAACCCTCAGCCCGCCCACTGCCTCCTTACCCCTAAGCCCCCATCCTTGACCCACCTCTTCTCCCCACTACCTCCTCCCCCTTTACTTTGCATGCTGAGTCCTCACTCCTCCCCCCTCCCTCCCCTCCCGGGAGATGCGCCGAGACCTCGCTCCTCCCCCCGCCCTCCTGCCTGGGGCAATTAGCTGGCTTGCGACATTTTGGAGGGAGGGGGGAGGAGTGAGGACTTGGCGCGCAGGCTCCCCCTTCCTCCCCCCCTGCCTCCTGCCTGCGGCAATCAGCTGGCTTGCGGCATTCCGGAGGCAGGGGAGGGAGGGGGAGCCTGCGTGCCAAGTCCTCGCTCCTCCCCCCACCCTCCAGAATGCCGCAAGCCAGCTGATTGCCGCGGGCAGGAGGCAGGGGGAGGAGGGGGTAGGCGCTGATACACGGGGTCTGCTGGAGGGCGGGAGCCACTGGGTGGGTGGGTGGGGGCATAGGAAGGCTGCCAGCTGTGGAGAAAGCAGGCAGCCAAACAACGTAAGAGTGGAGCATTGCACAACTTTAAACAAGCATGTTCCCTAACTGATCAGCAATGTAACAACGAAACAACGTTAACCGGGATGACTTTAAGTGAGGAATTGCTGTATTCCATATACCTCTCACATAGCCTTCTTGAGCAGAAGTGATCAAAACTGAACAAAGGATTCGAAGTGAAGGTGCACAATGGATTTATATGCGATTATAATTATTGCATATTATTCTTTGTGCCTTTCTCACCCTTTGCAACCTGCTCACTTTGCATGCTGGCCTCACTCTATGACCTGGCATTGAGTGGTTGTAGGACTATAGCCTCCTTTGGGGGCACCTTGCACGCTTAGAGGAGGATGGATGGGGGCCTCCTGTGTTCAGCGAGCACTGGGGATGCAATTCTGCCTGGCTCTTACATTGACTATATCATTGGAGAGTGGAATAGGGCTTCCTGTGCCATCCCATTTGCACACCCACATATGGGTAAGCAACTCTGGCCCAAAGCCTGTAAAGACCAAGGATAGTTATGATACCCAGTAGCAGCTTCAGCAAAGATGATTATTTATAATTTATTTTATAGGCATCAAAAGCTTTCTAGGCTTTTTCTTCAAAAGGACAGGATCTGGCACCAAGAATGGAGACTCAGCCTTGCCTTTGAATTCCTTAGCTTTGTTATGCTGAAAATCTTATTTTCATACAACGTTTTGTAATTGATTATGCTTTGCTGCTGGATTTACCAAGCATTAATCACTTCTGATTAATGAGACTTTTTTAAACCGAGTCCTTTCTTCTGGTAGCAGAATATTCTCTTTTTACTACTTACAATTTTTTAAGTGTTCATCTTGCTGCTTTTTTTTTAAAGCAACAGAAACTGTTTAATAATTCATAGCCCACAAAAGATTTCTTATGCTGCTGGCATATGGAACTAGTTCTGAAATCAGGAGTAGAGGATAAACCTGATGTGCAGGCACTTGAAAAGGGTTTTAGTTTAATTTCAGTGTTAAATGAACATTTTACTGCAAACACACCTTGTGCTTAATAAGGTGAAAAATATAGAATTTTTTAAACCTTTGTCTAGTCCATCTTCTAATCCTATTTGTCCTTTTTTAAAAAAGAGCAAAAAAAAGCTGAAATAATTTTGTTTTAGAACATTTATGACCAGACTTCATGCCAAAATATCATAGGAAAATACACAACAAAAAAACCCTACAAAAGAGAAGAAAGTTTGAGTTTTGTTGGTGTGTTTTTTGTTTTGTTTTTAATAAAAGCTTTAATGGCTTACAAAAAAGAGTAAATAATTAGTACACGCAGCTTCAGAGAGACAACTGCTCAACTGTGAAGCAAAGCAATACAAAACCACAACAAAAACAAAAAACAAAACAAAACATAACACTACAGTTTCAATCTGATGACATTCATTTCTGGCCGAGCGAGGAGCTGACTGGTATATTAAGGGCGAAATTACCCATTCATTTCTGTACAGAAGGCCCAGAAAAAAGTGTGTCATATTTAAGTCCTACCTAAGATGATGATTTATGTGATGCATTGACTTTGTGCTGGTTCTCTGCAGAGGAGTGAAATTCACCCTAAACTAATTTGATATACGATTTTTGAAACCATATTTTTAGAACTACAAGATGCTCTTAATATATCTCTCACTGTAAATGGGTCTTTCAAGCTGCTCCCTTATTACTGCTACTTCCTACAACTCAGTCCAGTACACTGATATTAGGTCATTTAATGCCTCTCTGTGTAAAGAGACATCAAAACGTGCAGAAATGTAGGTGACAGTTCTCTACGGCAAGTTGTGGCACAGTCTGCCATTGAAGGTGATAAAATAAAAATATAACTGGCAATAAAGATTGGCTAAAAATTAATTCTAAACACAAAATAATGAAACAAAATATCAGAACTGCTGCACAGAAACACATACAGTTTCAGCTTTTTTAATTAGGATCAGTAGTAACATATGTGGATAGTTCTTCCAGTGTATGAGGATCAATTTCTGCACAACTATACAGTACCAGTGGAGTTTTTAATGAGATCTACACTTCTCCACAGGACTAGAAAAGCCTGATCAAGCCCTGCCCATGATTCCACGCAGCTGTGTAACCTGCAGAAGCTTGTAATAGGTTTAACAGTGCATTATAGATGTTCATTATTTTTATCCCTAAACACCCTCTCTGTTGCTGAATGGAATATAGGCCTAGTTTGACCGTCGCCATCTCGGTCAACATCAGGGGCTTAACAGGTGATCTCCAGAAAGTGCAAGTCTCTGTATCTTACACTAAAAAGCTGAGCTCTGTAGCTAGGGTTGCCAGCCCTGAGGTGCAAAAAACCCAGGATATCTGGGATGATCCTGAGCCCATAAAATTGGACAGTTAGCAGTGTATACTGAGCCGTCTTACAGATTTTACCAAGACAGCTATCTCAAAAGAGAAATCCTTGGAAAATCTGGACAGGTGGCAACCTTACCTGTAACTGAGGTCTGCAACAGAATTGCGGCTCAGACACAGAGGGGGACACAACACACACTGGCCAGTGGGTTACACTTGAATCTTTATACACATACCTTTGAACTCACTATCGGGTCTGCCAGTACATGCATTGCCAGAATCACACAAGTTGTTGTCTGCAGCAACCTTAATGGATAACCTATCATCATTTTACCTTTTCTTAAAACAAGGTCTTGTATATTTTAAAGAGGAAAATTTAGATTAAAATGGAAAATGGAAAAATCACAAGAACTCCATATTCAACACAATATGAAATATTTCAATTCAGCAATACTGCTGTGGTACCTTATGGGAGCTGTATTTTGGGTGCCTCATGCTCTCATTCTTCTCTATATGTCAAGTACCCTGGTCAGACTACATCTCCCATGATGCACTACAGTCTCCCTCATGACAAGGGAAGGGTGTTTCATTTATGTGAGTCTCTGCCAATCTGCATCATGGGAGATGTCGTCTGACCAGGGAGTTCAGCCCACAGATAGGAATGGGAGAACGAGGAAATTATGCAACAACTGCCATGAGGCATCGTATCGTAGTGGGATATCCTAATCAAAATATTTCACTTCTTGGCCAAAATACTTTGGATTTTAACAAAACCTCCAATAACTTCAGTTTTTCAACAAAACCCTGAAAATTTCTGCCAGATGCTTTTCACGAAAAATTCTGTTTACTCAAAAATGCAATTATCCATCCTAAAAAATAAATAAATAAAAGTTCACAGAGTATTTTTGTTGAACCCCCGCAGGCAGGCTCTCTGGTGTTTGTGCTCCTGGCAGGAAAGACACACAGATGTACAGTATCGACAGCAGTGTTTGATATCCCAAAGCAGGAGGCTCTTCTGCTTTGACACTAACGGTCTGTCTACATTTGAGCTGGGAGGTGTAATTCTAAGCGTGCGTAGACGTGCCTGCACTAGCTCTGCTTAAGCTAGCACCTCGAAATAGCAGTGTGTCCATGGCAGCATGGGTGGTGGCTTGGGCTAGCAGCCCAAATACATACCCAGGTGGTCAGGCAGGACTGTACTTGGGGCATCTAGCCACCAGTATTGCAGTGTCCACGCTGCTATTCTTAGGCTCTAGTTTAAGCAGAGCTAGTGCAGGTATGTCTAAGCAAACTGGTAATCACACCTCCCAGTTTAAATGTAGACATACCCTCAAACTGAAGAGGGACCAGAGCTGGAGGAAGTATCCACTGCACCCTTTTAAGGGATCTCGGCTCCCACTCCTGCATCTCCTCCCCCAGGATTCCTAGACACAATCTGGTGGGACATCCATAATCCTGCCAGGGACTGTCACTGAAACAAAGGGCCATCCTTTCTATTACAGTCCTTCTGTCCCTACCTCCACTGCCTGCTCCCATTTCCCAAATGTTGCCTGCCCATCCCTCTTCACCCTAGCTAGGCATTGGCAGGGGCATTAAGAGCAGAGGGAAAAGTCTTCTTGCAGTGCTCCTGATGACTAATAGGTATAATTCAAGCAAAGACTGTTGCCAAGTCTTTGAAGCCCTGGTGGATGGCTAAGATTCCAGCAGTGATGTAGGAATGCCAAATGCAAAGTCATACCCACTGCATAACACTTGGCAGCCTTGCTTACACTACCTTTTGCTGCAGCTTTTCAAAGAAGCAATGTGATGCACCATACTATGGGTCCATTACATATGTCTACACTGCAATTAAAAACCCGCAGCTGCCCCTCGTGCCAGCTGACCCAGGCTCACAGGGCTCGGGCTAGGCGGCTGTTTAACGGTCATGTAGGAGTTCAGACTTGGGATGGAGACCAGGGTCTAGAACCCTGAGAGGTGGGAGGGTCCCAGAACTTGGGTTGCAGCCTGAAACCGAATGTCTGCACTGCAATTAAACAGCCCTGTGAGCTCAAGCTCTGTGAGCCTGAGTCAGCTGGCACAGGCCAGCCACAGGTGTCTAACTGCAGTGTAGCCATACCCTTAGACTACCACATAGAAATTTGTCCTGTCTGCCAGGATGTGTGCAACTGTGGATAGATCTGCTTCCCCTTTCTGCGTTGGTCAGGGCAGAATTCAGCCTGAAGTCAGCAGAATAGCGGATAGGAAAATGGATATATTTCCATGGAAAGTTTCATGGAATATTTCCCCCTCCATTTTTCATCAATATTTCTTGACCAGCTCTACTGAGCAGATAGACAAGATATCAGCTTCCTGTTTCTTAGGTGATTTTTAATTTATTCTTCTTGTAAAGGGACTGATCTTGTCAACAGACTGCTCACTGCAACAAAAATAAGTCTAGCCACAAGCTGGAAACGCACCTGCTTTATTTATGTACATCACAAGAGAGTATGGGGGAGGGGGCTAGGAACTCCCACTGACTAATCAGGAAGTAAAGGATGTGGAGAACATGGCTCAATCCCATAATATTTGGAGTCATCCTTATTATAACCTCTTTACTACAATTATATTAAACAACAATTTAAACGTAATTTTAATATAAGCCTATTACAAACTGAATGAAGCAATTATAAATAAGTCACAATTTTCTGTTTTTAAAACAGCCTTTGCTAAATATATCTCAGCACCTCTGAGAGGAGTCATGATTTTAAAAAATATGTCATTTACTCTTTATATGAATAATTCAGCATGAAAACACAGGTAATGACTGAATCAGGCTTGCACTGTAATTAATGAGTAAAGAAAGCAATAACTATACCATTCATGTGCATTTGATAAATTGAATCTACTGGGTGTATAATTGGGGGGGAAGTAACCTGGGAGCTAAAACACATTAATAACGGAGATTGACAGTTTAGAATATAATATACATTGTATTGTTACAAATTCTATTATTCATTCTGTGGCTATTTGCAATTTGAAAGTAAAAAAACCTACCTCAACTTCCTGCGTACGTAAGCATTATAAATGAGAAAAAAAATAAATAAATAAAAGAATGAACTCAAACAATACAAAAGAATGTTAACATTTTCCACTTTGGCCTCCCCTCCCGCCCCCCAGCAAATTTTAAAAGTATAATCACTAGGTTCAGGAGACCTGAACCTTCAAATGACATCTGTACATTTGACTTTTTTGACAAGCTACTAGCATCCTTTGCTAGTCAGAATTTAGTTATTTTGTCAGCTGGCCTAATGACCATTTGCAAACAAGTTATTTGTCCCAAAAAAGATCGGAAACCAAAGAACCATTTCCTTTTGGCTGAAAAAACAAAGGCATGGGTTGTTTTCCCTCCTCCCCCTGCACCATAGCTAATAGATTTTTTTTAAAACGGTTTTCATTCAACACCTTAACAAGTTAAAATACATTTGACTATTGATAGATTCAATAGAAAAGGCAAAACTGAGCATGTTTCCATTGTTTAATGAGAACAGAACCCTGAGGCCATGAACCTACAACAGATGTTTTTTTTTTCCTACAGCAATATTTCTGCAAGACAACAATACCTTCCTCTAAGTCTGTGCTCATGTTTGCTTTCACCACATTAAAAGTACCCTGCTATGCATGAAATAATCACTAATAGGAGTTTTGCTTACGGATCTGGACACTAAGTCAATCCTTTAAGTATGTTAGAGTAAAATTCAACTCCGTTCAAAGGGCCTGCCCAAGGACCTGTGCATCACTAAAATCCTGTAATAAGGTTCTCAGTGGAACTCAGATGGATCTTGTGTAGGATCTCTGCACAGGGACCTATCTGACCAGTTAGTGAGTACATATTCAGTTATATGAAAGTGTTATACAGCAACTCACAACACTTTATCGGTATATTAACACAATAAAAACCAGAGGGTCACCCTTACTCACAGTCACATTGAGGTACTCACTGTGGGTAGTCCCATTAATTTCAGGGGCACTACTTGTACCGTAAGGTACCAGTCAATGTGAATAAGAATAAATCAGAACTGGACCCTAAGTTACAGTTTCTGTTTATGATGTTTGAGGTCAACATCTAATAATAGCAGGATAATTGAGAGCCCAGTAAAACACTAAATGTTGCATCCACACTACCAAAGCCTAAAGCCACAGCACATTTTAGAGAGTCAAAATCTCAGGTATATGAATGCAGAGGCTGCCTTTGAAAAATTGGCCCTGTGTATCTTGCCTTGTGGCAAAAATATGCTGTTACTGTGGAAGTGAAAATAATATGTTGTTCCTCAACATGCATAAGCCAACCAAACGCACGTGACATTTACTGACAGAACTCTAGAGGCTCACAGTTTACAAAATTTATCTTTCCTTACACTAAGAGCCTGACAAAAGACCTTGTAAAATCAGAAATGAAATGCAGCTTCTGTGACATTGTCTTCATTATTACATCATCTAAATGTTCACCAACTCTTAACTACACACGAAAAAAAATTGCAAGATGTCAATGATCACGGTAAAAGTCTTTTAAAGAGACAGAGAAGGATTTAGCCTCTGACCTGCTTTTTGTTAACCATGGCTAACCCACCTCATGCCTTACGGCCAGCTGAGGAGGAAGCCTTTTGCACGGAAAGCTCTGTGAGGATTTCCAGGTGAAGATTTCCCTACAGCATCCCATTGTGGGAGTGGGGGTTGTCCCCACGGTAAGCCTGCACAACCTGCCCCATGCCTGGAAGATGGATAGTATGTCTGACTCCTCCTTTTCCTTTGGAACTGCACTCCTAAGGTCTCCTGAGCCTGCAGTAATTTATGAGACCCCTGGGGCTCTATTACATTTTCCTGGTCTGTGAGGCTGGAGGGGGAGACATTATTCATCCCCACTAGCTTTGCCCCAAGCCCTTCCAGTCTCTTTCCCTTTCCCCAGGGAGGGACCTTGGACAAGCAAAGATGGCAGCCCCTGGGTATGGGTGCTACAGAATCCACTGAATGGAAGCGAGGAAATCCATGTCTGCTGGACCCCTACATGCACAGATCAATGTGGGATTCAGAATGTATAGCAAGAAAGACAGAAGGAGCAACTGTCAAGATAGTTGGTGTTCTCCTCTAAGCTCCATCTCCTGGAGTCTTGGATTTAGAGGAGAATACCAGTTCTTATTTAAAAAGAAAAGTTTGTAGCCTTCGTGGCTATGAAGAAAAGTTTGAAAATGTTACTCAAGTGCGTCCTCATGGCTCAGAAAGCAGAAGGCAAATAACAAGAACCCAACATTTAATTAAAAAAGAAAAGAAAAAAAACAATTAATGTTTTTTAGGCCAGTCTCATGATTTTTGAGCTTTTGGGATTAGCAATAATGAGAGAGACACGGAAGAAAGAAAAATTTAAAATGTTAAAATTTCTAGCACTTTTGGCTCAGCTCTTGTGGAAGAGTTTAGGAAATGTGAAGGAAAGAAGAAGGGATTGGGTCATTTTAGTCACAAGAAGAGCGCAAAAATATGGATGCAAAGGCATCCCTAAGTCCATCCTTTCAGCAATTATAGATCATCCGGGGACACAGGAAACATTGATAAAGCCACTGCGGGGAAGCTAAATGAATTCTTTGTATCAGTCTTCACTGCAGAGGATGTGAGGGAGGTGCCCGTACCTGAGCCATTCTTTTTAGGTGACACATCTGAGGAACCTTGCCAGGCTGAGGTATCAATAGATGAGATTTTGGAACAAATCGATAAGTGAAACAGTAATAAGTCACCAGGACCATATGGTGTTTACCCAAGAGTTCTGAAGGAACTCAAATGTGAAACTGCAGAACTATTAACTGTGGTTTGTAACCTATCATTTAAATCAGCTTCAGTACTAAATGACTGGAGGATAGCTAATGTGACATCAATTTTTTTTAAAAGGCTCCGGAAGCGATCCTGGCAATTATAGACCAGTAAACCTAACTTCAGTACCAGGCAAATTAGTTGAAACTACAGTAAAGAACAGAATCATCAGACACACAGATGAACACAATTTGTTGGGGAAGAGTCAACACGGCTTGTATAAAGAGAAATCATGCCTCACTAGTCTATTAGAATTCTTTGAGGGTGTCAACAAACATGGACAAGAGTGATCCAGTAGATAAAGCATACTTGGACTTTCAAAAAGCCTTTGACAAGGTCTCTCATCAAAAGGTCTTAAGCAAAATAAGAAGTCATGGGATAAGAAGGAAGGTCCTCTTATGGATAAGTAACTGGTTAGAAGAGAGGAAACAAAGGGTAGGAATAAATGGTCAGTTTTCAGAGGGGAGAGAGGTAAATTGTGGTGCCCCCAAAGAGCTGTACTGGGACCAGAACTGTTCAACTTATTTATAAATTATTTGAAAAAGGGGTAAACCAGTGAGGTGCAAAATTCGCAGATGGTACAAAATTACTCAGGATAGTTAAGTCCAACACAGACTGTGAAGCATTACAAAGGGATCTTACAAAACTGGGTGACTGGGCAACAAAATGGCTGATGAAATTCAGTGTTGATAAATGAAAAGTAATGCACACTGGAAACCATAATCCCAACTATGCATACGAAATGATGAGGTCTAAATAAGCTGTTACCACTCAAGAAAGAGATCTTGGTGTCATTGTGGATAGTCCTCTGAAAACACCTGCTCAATGTGCAGCAGCAGTCAAAAAAAGCTAACAATGTTAGGAACCACTAGGAAAGGGATAGATAATAAGACAGTAAATATCATATTGCCTCTATATAAATCATACAATTTTTAAAAAAAAATGTTAGAATTGGAAAAGGTACAGAAAGGGGCAACAAAAATTATTAGGGGTAATGAACAGCTTCCATCTGAGGAGAAATTAAAGAGACTGGTTCTGTTCATCTTAGAAAAGAGATGACTAAGAGGGATGTGAGAGAGGTTTACAAAATCATGAATGGTGTGGAGAAAGTGAAGACGGAAGTTTATCTACTCCATCACATAACACAAAACCAGGCATCACCCAACGAAATTAATAGGCAGCAGGTTTAAAACAAACATAAGGAAGTAATTCACATAATGCACAATGAAACTGTGGAACCCACTGCCATGGGATACTGTGAAGGCCAAAAGTATAACTAGGTTCAAAAAAGAATTAGACAAATTAATGGAGGATAGGTCCATCAAAGGCTATTAGACAAGACGGTCAGGGATTCAACCCCATGCTCTGGGTGTCCTTAAAGCTCCGATTACCCTCTGTTGGGCCTGGATGACAGGGGATGGATCACTCCATAACTGCCCTGTTCTGTTCATTCCCCTCTGAAGGGCACCGACCATTACTGGAAGACAGGATACTGGGCTAGATGGACCATTGGTCTGACCCAGCATGGCCATTCTTATGCTATGTTCTAATATTCTTCACTATTGATTACATATGCACCTTAATTGCTGACTCCTCTTTCAATAATCATGACTTATTTTCTTTTGGATGATTCTTAATCCTGCTTTGACGGTCTCACGTATGACATTGGTAGTGGTCTTTTTCATAGAATCATCATATGGGTCCAACACAAAAATGTCACCTGCAATGTCAAGATCTTGAAGTGTTCATCTATTCCTTTTAAGTCCTGTATCTTCCTTTGATGTTGCTTTTTGCATCACAATCTATCACAATGTAGAAAAGCAGAGGTGATAAGCTCCCTTGTCACCCTCCAGTGGCTAGGTCAAGCCAGTCAGTCTCTCCACTTTCTGTCCTTACACAGCATTTTGAACCTTCATACAGCATCTTAGAGAGGGACACTATCTTTCTGGAAAGCCCATATTGTTGCAAGAGCTTCCATAACAAAACTCTATGAATGCAATCAAAAGCTTTGGTGAAATCTACAAAGCCCAAGACCAATCTTCTCTGGTAAGCAAGCCCTTTCTCAATCAATCAATCATCTCAGGGTAAAGATGTGATCTATACATGATCTTTTCAGTCTAAAGCCTGCTTCCTCAGTATGCAGTTTTTCAGCTATGACTACCCTGTCCAACAGTACATTACAGAACACTCTTCTGGGTGCCTGGCACTGCTCTCTCTTGGACTAATCCTGGACAAATGAATTCTGTGGGAGCTCTGAGCACTGATCTCACTAGACTCAGGGTCAGCCCCTTTGGGCAGCTTCCCTCCTGTTTCTGAGGTTTCTTCCTTGCAAAAACCTAGTATCTGCCCAGGGCAGATACAAGAAAGACAAATAAATTGTTCCTGCCTCCGACACGCAGAAAAATTCATGCTTGTATGACAATTTTTAGCATCTTAAATTTACTTAAATTGCAAGCTCTTTGGGACAGGGCCATCTTTTGTTGTATTAGTACAGCACCTAGCACAATGGCGTCCTGGACGGAGGCTGCTAGGCATTACCATAATACATATAATACATAATAACAATAATAAGCGGAGACATGTAGGTAAGCAAGTATGCACTACAAGGCTCTTGCATTAGTTCTCTATTGGATTTTTACTACTCTGTTCTGGGTGATCAAGAGATGAGATGAAACTCATTTTAAAATGATTTAAAGCTCTTTCACAGTATCTCACATAATACTTTTTTTTTTGCGCTAACAAGATAGAAATATTCTTTTATTATTCACTATGTGTCAAATGTAGCCAACTCAGATGGATACTACCATCAACAAAGTCAATCTAGTGTATAACCGTATGTTAAATTAAGTACTCAAAGGGTATAGCAAAAAAGTGCTAGTTTAAGAAGCTGACATTAACTCTCACTAAAGCCTCTTTATCCAATTTCTGACAGATATTCTTAGAGGTTCCCACCCACTTTCATCAACATTTAACCCAAGGACACAGAATACATAGGAGAATCGAGCCTGAAAGTAAAAATTGTGTTTGTACATTAACTGGATTTAAGGCAGTTCCTTTGATCTTTTCCCTGGAGAGCACACAATTTTCAGTCACACAGTGCATAATGAAACCATCTCAGGAAAGAACAAATATATTGTGACAGAATGAATTTATCCCCACTTCTAAAAGGAGGATATGGAAATTGCCAGCTATTTCATTATCCATCTAGATGAAATATTGAAAGAGACAACAAAAAATACAATTCTGGCAGAACTTTTCAGAAATCTTGTCAGCTAGGTTTTGATTTACAAAACTAAACCTTGAACCAGAAGAGGTTCTGATCCAACCTCCTATTAGTCAGACCAGAAAAGACCAAGGATGGGAATCACCTCTAAGACCAATACATTCCCAGGTGTTGCAGGAAGCAGAATGGCTAATTCAGTAGGTAACACACACAGAGTCATATCCCCCTTCACCAGGATGACAGCAAGCTTACAAAGCTAAAACCAAATTAACGCATACATGTGACTTCAACGCACCCATCTTTAAATTAACAAAGTAAACAAATAATCCAGTTGCCTTTTGCCTCCTCAGGACTTCAAATGCATGCAATGAGGCACCCACCAAGCTAACCAATTTCCTCCTATTGTTACTTTTTTGGTTTAGTTATTCCCTAACACTTCGTATCTCCAAAGAGTTAATGAAGACAGCTGTCTGTAATGCAGAGGCACTTCCTATAGATATTTCGCTAACTTGTCTAAAAGCAGCTTTCACAGGGTCCCATATTTATAAATAGTAGGGCCATTATCTAAATGGGTGCATAAATATTTATGTTTTGTCAGATGAATTACACTTATCAGTTATTTGTCTGTATCTAGTAGAAATGAGATGACTGAAAAAAACTGCACAGAAAATCCTCCTCAGCCTGCGTCATTCACACATTTGGAGAACCGCAACACTGATTTGAAGCTTGTTTTGCTCTCTCCCCCGAGCTCTGGGAAGTGTACACGGTAAATGAAACAGGAAAGCCTGCTGCACAGCAATCATTAAACCACAGACGCAGCTATTCCTCTGGAGAAGAATAAAAACAGGACCTCATTCTGAGATGTACAGGACATCTCCTGTGAGGTAACGAGCACCCTCAACTCCCAGTGGAACCAAGAAGGTCTGAGGTTCTTAAGTACCATGACAAAAACTGGGGCAATAGACTTTATTAACACTGGTTTGCAGCCCGATTACTGATTTTCTCTTCCACCCTAGATCGATCATTAAACCTCTTACCTTCATAAAGAGCATTAGGGAAGGATGGTAATTACTACCTCATTGCTCTTTTAAAATTAGCTCTAGAAAGAGGCAGCTGCACTTGTTTGCTTCACTCTACCCTCCTGCTACAGAAGATCATTCCAACATCGAGCAGTTTGAAAGCACCAGCTGCTGCTTCCTAAAGTTAATCTAGCCTGTATCATAAACGTCTCCCCAAGGCCTATTGCCCATTTTAAGCAAATAGTTTGTGTCAGCAAATTACACACTTTATTTATTTATTTATGTAAGACAGGGAGAAAATATTTTACACCTCTGGTCCTGCTGTGAATAGCGATTTCCCAATGGTAACTTGTCTCCAAAGTATGCATTAATCTCAAGAAGTGATTCAAAATTCCTCTGCACATTAAGACATTTCTAGCCACTTCTGGGCTTCTCTCTCTTTCCTGGGAAATGGGAATATGCATCCAACCAGGATGGTCTTACTTAGCAAATGGGTAGTGTATTCTGCTGCAGATTTTTCAATTCATCTTTGGCAGAAGAAACCTTTGAAACACCTAGTGATAAATTTCACAGGAAAGCCTTGAGTCTACGGGATCTAAT
Source organism: Natator depressus (assembly GCF_965152275.1). Classification (NCBI taxonomy): domain Eukaryota; kingdom Metazoa; phylum Chordata; order Testudines; family Cheloniidae; genus Natator; species Natator depressus. Next base: position 10,185,687 of record NC_134241.1, read on the forward strand.
TCTGGACCTGGCAACATAAAGTGATAAAAATGTAAGAGGAATTGTTCAGACTAGAACAGTATCGTGTGCAGCGAAAGGGGGGAGGTGCTGGGGCCTATCTAAAGTACTGAAGTTAAGTCACTAATAAAGTGTTTAATGAAGACCTTGGCTTAGAATAAAAATAACGCTGGCTTAAAAGGGCTTGCATTTGAGTATAAAAGAACTAAGAGTATGTATACAAATACAGCATCTCTCAGATCAGGGACCTCACCACAGCACTATGACCATGAATACTTCTCCACCAAACCTCCACACACATTTAGGATGTAAACCTTCAGTTTCTGAGACTGGTTTACATTTCTGCATTGCTCATTCAGTTATAGGTGATGTGCAAAGGATATTTTGTTAAGTGGGTACAAAAAGTGTTGCTATGATGAAGAGATGACCTGAAGTTTTTTTTTGGTGTGGTGGTGGGGTTGGGGTGGAGTTGTGCACAGTGGGTTTGTTTCACTTTAGAAATAATTCAGGAATGCCAATGCTTCTAGTCCCTAGTTTCAAAAGGTCTCAGGGGGGTTTATGAGCTTTAACATCTTCATACAAGGTGCAAGGGTGTTGGAACCTTTAACAAACCTTCCTTTACCCACAATATTAATTATTCATTACTGTTAAATAGGTGTAACCCTTCTGTCTGTCAGAGCTGGCAGCAACAAGGGCCGTGTTCAGTATCTAGGGGTTCCATTCCAATAACGCAATGCAAAACCGGCTCGAGCCCCCACCCAGTGACCTGGGACAAATATATACCACCCCCGCTGGGCACCTCCAAGAGGCAATACTTCCCCTCTCGCAAGCACAGAGTCTGAGTGTAGCAAAAAGCCTTTTAATAACAGAGAGAAACAATGTGGCATTATGTTGGGGAAATATCACCAACAGGATTCATAACACAACCCATGAGCAAAAACCCACCCCAAGCAAATTGGGGCATGTCCGTTCCCTGAGGTTCTTGAGTGCAGCAAACCAAAATCACCCAAAGTCCCAAAAGTCCAACGACCCAAAAGTCTCTGTCCCTGGTCAGGGCAGCCCCAGAGTTCGAAAGTTTATCTGCAGAGTTTTATCTCCCAACCTGGGTGGAGATGGGCAGGGGGGTTAAGAGGCACCTTACGTGGTCCAAAGCTGCTGGCCCCACCTCTCCATGGGGCTCTATTCTGCCAACCGCCCCATGAGCTGCTCTAGGCATCCGACAAACCGCTCTGCTCTGCTCCACCAGCCGCTCTGCTCCCCAAGCTGCTCTGCTCGCCGTCCCACAAACTGCAATGCTCTGCTCGGCCAGCCGTCCCGTAAGCCGCTCTGCTCGCTGTCCCGCAAACTGCTCCACCATATACCTTCAGGCTCCCCCACTACTTAATGCAACACTCAGTGATTTCAGCTCTTAGTAAGTTTAGCTCTTTTGTGATTTCAGCTTGTAGTAGGAGAGCCTCAGTGCTGGTGCACCATTAGCCCAAAGTGAATTCAGCTCAGCAGCCTGTAATTAGGGTCCTAATGGAATCAAAATTAGTTTTGATATTCCACAGTGGAGAGAGGAGGAAGTGCAATTAGCATGAAAGGCCCTCACCAGCAGGCCCATGCCACCAAGTATTAATACCTGTCCCCAACCTCTCTCAATTCACAGAGTTTTGGAACCCATGTCCCTTGCCTAGCGAATGCTACTTAGTTGATGGCGAGTCCCTCCATCATAACAAAAGGCCAAGTACAGTTCCACTGTCCTTGATTCACATAATCAGGATAATAACAATTTATTCTTCCTGCCCCAATAACAGACATTGGGGATCCCACAGCAGCCAAAGTGACCATTTGGGCAGCTATGGGCTCATGCTAGGTGGGGTGGGTGTGCCTATGCAAATGAGATCAGCCCCTGAAGTTCTTTCCCACAACTTGCCACACCTCACCACCAGATGTCAGGGTGGAGCTCATCCCTGACTCTGCTTACATAGGCATGACTAAAAAGAAAGAAAATATCATGGAGTTATAAACAATCTGATTAAAAAATCCCTTGCTCTCTCAGTTCCTCAACTTTTACTCTCTTGGCTCTTCTGGCATCACCATTTCACAAATCCTCCTTTATCCATCATAAAGAAGCCCAAAAGGGCAAAAGCCCAATTTTATTTTTCCTTAAGGTCATCTTTAATAGAGTAACTTTACAAGCAACTCCTCTTATTCCTGCCTGAACTTTTCATCTACTTAGCATCTACTAAAGGTTCTACTTTCCCCTTCAAGAATGAAAATAAATCCTATTGACAGGCCACTCCTTGCCTACAGACAGCCCCCCAACCTGAAGCAAATACTCACCAGCAACCACATGCCACACAACAGAACCACTAACCCAGGAACCTATCCTTGCAACAAAGCCCGTTGCCAACTGTGCCCACATATCTATTCAGGGGACACCATCACACGGCCTAATAACATCAGCCACACTATCAGAGGCTCGTTCACCTGCACATCCACCAATGTGATATATGCCATCATGTGCCAGCAATGCCCCTCTGCCATGTACATTGGTCAAACTGGACAGTCTCTACGTAAAAGAATAAATGGACACAAATCAGATGTCAACAATGACAACATTCATAAACCAGTCGGAGAACACTTCAATCTCTCTGGTCACGCGATTACAGACATGAAAGTTGCGATATTACAACAAAAAAACTTCAAATCCAGACTCCAGCGAGAAACTGTTAAATTGGAATTCATTTGCAAATTTGATACAATTAACTTAGGCTTGAATAGAGACTGGGAGTGGCTAAGTCATTATGCAAGATAACCTATTTCCCCTTGTTTTTTCCTACCCCCCCCCCGACGTTCTTGTTAAACCCTGGATTTGTGCTGGAAATGGCCCACCTTGATTATCATACACATTGTAAGGAGAGTGATCACTTTAGATAAGCTATTACCAGCAGGAGAGTGGGGTGGGGGGGAGGTATTTTTTTCATGCTTTGTGTGTATAAACAGATCTTCTACACTTTCCACAGTATGCATCCGATGAAGTGAGCTGTAGCTCACGAAAGCTCATGCTCAAATAAATTGGTTAGTCTCTAAGGTGCCACAAGTACTCCTTTTCTTTTTGCGAATACAGACTAACACGGCTGTTACTCTGAATCCTATTGACATTATTTACGCTATAGTTCTTCACATCTTGGTGTGCCCTGGCTTGAGCTGTAGTCTGGTCAGCTATCACAAGCCAGGGCTAGTCAGGCCAGAGAAATACTTCGAAGGAACCACTAAGTTCCCCAAAAGGAGATGCTGGTGCTTCAGGAAGTGGAGCTTTTTCCTCTGCCCCACCATGGCATGCGTGTGTGAGGAGGCAGCACGACGTTTCTGGAGGTGCCATCTTTCATATCAGATGTAAAAGCAAAGCCTCGCAGGATATGCAAGAACAGGTTTACGGTCTTACCTCCTTACAGTGAAGATAAGAACATGTGTCTTAACTCCTCTGCCACAACCAGAGAGAGTCATCTCCTTAGTGGAACTGGTCAGTCATATTAATTTCATTTATCTCTAGTGGGGGATAGGATGCCGTGAGATATGGACACAGCCTTGTGCAGCTGTGCCAAGCTCATTGGGTTCATAACATGCTGCTACAGGGGAAAGGGTTGGAAGGAAGAAGATTGGGACAGGGGATGGGAGTGGGACCAGAGGATCTGTAGCTTTGTGTTCTCCCCATCCACCGGGGAGTGTATATTTGTGTTCACTTCACCCTGAGGCTGCTGTAATAGCTATGGCATGTCTCTGTTGCTGCTCTGCAACCTGGTACGAGGATTCCTTCTCTCTGGCCCCTGGAAAACACCTTGCATTACAGCCTGGTCACGTTGGCTGCACCCCACAGGAAGGGGGATATTGCCTAGAGTGCAAGTAGATAGCTATCTCTGCAGACTACTACTAACTACGTTTAATGCTAATCGGTGGTATAATAATGATTTTTCCATTTCTACTGCAATAGAATCTCCTCAGGCAGTCAGATCCTGTATCACTCTGTATAGGGATGCCAGACAGTCACTGACCCCTGGCTGCACTCCCAGGGTCCAACTCTCCCAGTTACACTAGTGTTATCAGGGAGTTTGGGCCCCAGTTTTCTGATTTGTATAATCACACTATGGTTATTTCTCAGTAACTACTGTGTGCTAATGCAAAACTCTCTTCTTGATCAGCTGCTGTTTCCAGAACTCCTCGTCCGTCTTCCACAACAAACATGGCTTCCTCAGTTTCTGAGCCCCTAGTCCAGGTAGTAAATGCAATCCCATTTTATATTAGTTACCCAGAAGTGTTATTGTTTGAGCACGTGGGGGGGAACAGTGGTGATAAATGGGAGAATGGCTAAGGGGGAGCAGAGGAAAGTGGCTGAAAAGACTGAAGTTCAGTACGGTGACAGGAGCGTGGGATTGAATTGAACGGCAGCTGTCTGCTTCGAAAGACGATGGGGTAAGCAGCAAAGCAGTTCAGATACTGTGTGTCATGCTGCTGCAGCACCAGAAATGGCTAAAAAGTCCAATTTTCAAGCAACAGTCCTTGCCACAGATAATGCAGGCATAAGGCACAGGGCCAGAGGATGAAGCCAGCGCACTGTTACCGCTTGAGGCCTTCTGATCTTTCCTTTTAGCTCTCTTCACTTTTCTCTCTCTCAATTACCTCTCCATCCTTTGTGGCTCCCTGGTGCAGCACAGCCCTCCAGGGTAGCCTGGGGTGTGGATGGCTTCAGAATTTAAAGCAGCCATATTTTATTGTGGGCATGTTAATTGGGAGGTCTGAGAGAAAGAGCCAGCCCAGTGAAGAGGAGATTTACAGTAGCCAATAAAGTGAGATTTATAGTAGCCAAGATCAGAATCAGGGCCAAAAGTGTTTTGATCTCACTGACACACTCATCTGCTTGGCTTCTATAAATCTGTGCAGAGCTGCCTCGAAGCCAGTGGATCGGGCCCATGTAGAGCTGCCTTAGCAGTTCTCGTGATAATCTCCTCCCAACATCTGCTGCAGGGGGAAGTGTCTGGAGAACAGCAGGTATAGCTGAGGGCAGCCCAGCAATCCCCAGCTGCTAAAACAGCGCCTGTAAACAGTTAGCAGCTGGTGCAATATAGCGTAGTTTTCAGGCCCAACAGCGAGCGAGATGTTGATCTGGGGCCTGCAAAGTTTACCTATAGCCACTGTAGCCCCTCCACCTCTGATCTTGCTTCATGCACAGTTCAGCCAGGGCAGCAAATCTGGCCCACAGAGTCTTGTGTATCTAATCAATTGCAATCTAACCTCACTTCACAAAAACAACCCCTGCTTCAGCTGGTGTAAACTGAAGTCAATGGAGCTAAGCTGATTGACACCAGCTAAGAATCTGGCTCAGTGTTATTTCCTCTTGCAAACTTTTGACATATAAGCTCATTATTCATTTATCAAAACGTTTGCCTTTATATTTCCTGTTGCTTGGTAGTGAATATTGATAGAGTCTAGCCAGCTAGTGGTTCTGTATAAAGGGAAAGATACTGTGAACAAATCCAATTCTTATAGAGTCCAAAATACTGTATGCGTGATACATAAAACATACATCAGAATGAAAGCTATTTTCCAGTTCTTAAATTTTATTCAAAGAATTCAATGACATTCCTAGAACACACGTTTTGACAGATAGCCGAAAAGCCAAAACATTATATTCAAAGGTTATGTAAGCTACCAGGGAAAATTATTTCACTTTAGATATCCTTGTTACTTTGAGAGTGCATTCACTGTAACAAGTTATGACAGATTCCCCAGCTCTTCATATCTGAAAATTTTTGGTTTTGTATTTGGAGAATTACATATCCACTCTGACTCTTTTAAAATCCTCTATAGTAAATATCAGGGGAAAGATTGCTCATGGTAATGACACACATAGACAAATGTCTTGTTTTGCATTACAAAAAAACCTTCAGAGTTCAATACATATTGACTGGTGTGGTTTTTAAATTTATCATTATGGAAACGAATAATCTGAGTGAAAATAAGCAAGCTCCAGATTGCAAAATTCTCTGGACTTTAAATTATGAATAAAATTGTAATTGTGCTCTTCCCAGACCTACACATCCCAGTGGTTAGAATCTATAGACAAACAAAAAGCAGACGAATAAAACCAGCTGATCTCACTTTGATATTTAGTGACACACATTTTTGAGATCCAAGGAGACAGTTAAAATAGCGATGGTCACAAGTCTTCCGAAATACTTCTTTAAATGAATAACTAATATCAGGCAAGAGAGCATCTGGTTTCTGCCTTGCATATATGTTGAAATTATGGGCTAGATATGCCCTTGGAAGCACACATGGATCACCCGTTTACTTCACCTGCATCCAAGGACAGAATTTGGCCCAAAGTACTTTTGTAAAAATTCTTTATAGAAAACAGGCAATCAAAATATACATGCTCCTATTGAAAAGCTCAGTTCACCATCTCCAGACGTAAGTTGCTTAATGCAGTTTCCTAGGGCTGGATCAGGAACAAAATAGCCACAGTCATCTTGGCCATAACATCAGCAGTTACTGGGCCCATCAGGCATTTCTAGACATTTTCAGATGTAAACATCAGAAACACTGTCAATCATCACAAATGTGTGTTTCCATACCAGTTTACATATCATTTCATTAGTTGGTCCTGACACTTTCCCCGTCTCAAAAAAGGACAAAACATCAGAAATTATTAGGCAAAACCGACAGTAGACTTAATAGAAATAAAACATTAGATGCATTTGTATAAAGCTCTCAACAGTTACCATGTTGCTTCAGCTAGAGCTACAAACAAAGAGCCCAATCCTTACTCAGGAAAGTGGTCCTTACTTACTAACTCCAATATCCTCCAAGCTTACTTTAATGAGGCATCTGATTCCACTACCCCAGCCAGTACTAGAAATGCACAGAAACTGCACAAACATAGTCGGTTACCTTATTCATATTGTGTATTAATTTATCTGAACTATAAACAAAATGGTATAGATTATTGTGAATATTCAACATTAGAATAGGTCTCTCTGACACCAGGCAAACTAAATCTAAAATTGTTTGCATGGGCCTCCATGAACTGAGAGCACTGGGCTCTGCACAGTTCTGCTTTTAAACCCTACCATGTGTTATTTGCCAAATTTGCCTACCCCCATGTTATTGAACTAAAATGAAAAGCAGGGGTGGATTCCTCAATCCTAAATAAATATGTGCTAGAATATTTTCTTCAACCTGAAATGTAGATACAAGCTTTTTTCCTGTGCATAGATGAAATCTTCAGCTTCTTTGCAGATATATGGCTTTGAAACGAAGAGCAAACTAGATGCTATTATCTATGGGAGTTATAATAGGATAACAATTCTAATCCTGCCTCACAAAGATTATTTATGCAACTCTGTGAGGATACAAGATACTTAGCTAGTGCTATCTGAGGGAAGTGACCAGCTAAATCCAGACTAGGTCAGTGGTGACCAAAGCACAGGCCACTTGACCAAGGCATACTCTGCATCACAAACACTAGCACCATAACTGTCTATTCAGTGACAGTCTCTGCAGAGGGGTCAAGGAGACCAACTTGCCCTTCCCCTTAGAAGCAGTACTCCTTCACTCTGGGATTGAAGCAGATTGGCAGGACAGCGCAAGGACATTTGTACTGCTGCTGCCATTCCTGTTCTGTGAAAACAGTGAAGACTCGGATATGCAGGTCTATCAATTTGACATCATTCTGGAGTACTAAACTCACTATATTTCTGCAATGCAGTGGTTTTCAACCTTTTTTCACTTGTGGACCCCTACGAAATTTGGAATGGAGGTGCAGACCACTTTGGAAATCTTAGACTTAGTCTGCAGACCCTTCCAGAGTTAAAAACCACTGTTCCGCAGTAACGATAACCTTTCACAGACGCCTTAGACATAGTATGCAGACCCCCACAGGTCCACAGATCACAGGTTAAAACCTATTTCTGTAGAGCAACCAACTAGACAACCTAGAGTTCTACCAAAACCTGCAACTTCCATTACATCCTTTTAAAAAGACTTGAAAATCTATTAACCAGAGTCCAAGAAAGACTGGACAGTGCTCACCAATAAAAAGCCAACATCAGCCAAGAGTTTCCACCTCAGAACCTGCAGATATTTCCCATTCATAGTATAAGGAAATATTGAAACATCTCTGACACTATAGTGTGGTAATACTGACATTTCAGTGGAGACTACAGCAAATATGTGATCAGAGGAAATCTACCACTGACCCATCTTCAGTGGCTAGTCCTGTAATTTATTAGCCTTCTTAGCTGTGAAGACCTGGAATCAGGAATGGATCCCATTTGCTAAAGAATGCTGTCTGAAACAGCTACTGATGATTAATAGCTGAGACTTTCTGGTAATGCTTTAAAAGTTAGACAGGAGGCAGTCCAAGTATTGTCAATAACGATGTGCAAACTCTGTGATCCTCTTTGTAACAAAAAACTCATATGTCTGGTACCCCACAACTCAACAAATCAGGAGATAATTAAAAAGAGTATTTTATCTTTATGTTTGAATAAAATTCATCTGTAAACAAAAATCAAAATGCTATACAGCACCGACAAACTCTCAATTTCTGTGTTTCACAAGCACATAGACTAATCTCATTGCTAAGTGGACAAATAATATCACTACAAACTACAGAAGTTCGGTAAAATCAGGAAGTTTGATAAAATCTCTACTAATGAGCTTTGTTGAAAGCCAAACACTAATTCCAAACTTCTGCTCTAAACTGAAAACTCACACACTAATGCCTAGTATTACAGATATTATAAACAATAATAATCTCTTGTCCTTTGAAACATATCCAATTTTAGAATGTTCTGCATAAGTCTACAGACAACTCTGGCTTTTTAGATATGCACCACATTCTGGCAAACATTTTTTGCTGGAACAGCGTTACAAAAGAATCAGCTGGAATAATCAATAAAAAAGGAATAAAAAGATAAAAAAGCCAAAAACCAATATTCTGGTTCAGGGTATGAATTGCTGAAGTGCAAAAATGGCCCCAGTGGGACTTAGATGCCAAGGTTGTTAGTGCCCACAGCGCACACATTTCCAAAAGGATTGATTCTATTTTATTTGAGCAAAAAGCAGCATTTGACTCCCTCAATTTTAGCATAATTTCTTCTTCAGAAGAGCTCCGCACAATATTGTACAAAGGCAACTTTAGATCAATGCCCAATCTTTTAAGCTGGATAAATCAGACTGCAGGTCCACTTGCATGGTCAATGAAAAAGACTATCTAAAAAGTTTAATTTGCACTCCTCTATTTTTTCGCTAGAATGAATCTCTTAGGTCTCACACAGTGGCCAAAGTCAACATCATCGCCAGGAGTGCAGGTTTTTTCCTCCCCATCACAGCTGCAAGTATCATGATACTTTCCCTCCAACAAGGAGGGCAGGACATGTGAATTGGCACTTAGATGGCAGCATGATTAAAACACTGTCACCTTGTCCTGCCCTGGCCAAATGCCTAAGCTAAGCTGGTTGGATAACTGTGTTAACTAACTAAACAACATTTCATCTCTGGCAAGGCAAGGCAAGGCCCTCAGTTTTTATGCTGCTAATGCTCCCGTTTTGTTTTTTTTTAATTCTCTTATCTCAGGTAGCAGCTTGTGTAACAAAATAACCTCTACTGTTAACAACTGTTTATCTTTAATTAAAAATAAAATCACAGTAACTAAAATACAGTATGGGAGCAAGAGCAAGGCCCTGCTGGGAACCTGGAACTTTCTGGTTGGATAGCAATGCCATTTCATTAGGCTTCCTTGCACTATGTTCAGTTACGATGCAGTTTGGTAAGGGCTAATTAACAGCACACTTCAGTTACATAAGAACAATTTGAAGTTAGCATCATAATCAATCACTTTGAAAACCTAGCAGGCAAGCCTTGCTTTGAATGGGAGATACTGTCCATGTTTATAGTTCTATTAAAATAAAATTCTGCTAAGTAATTAACCTTCTCATTTTAATAGGATTTCCCTGGAATTTCCACACGGTGTAGAACTTTTAGCCTAACAATTCCGTATGAAGGGGGTGGGGGGGGTCTGTTGCAAATATATAAAATATGAGCCAGATTCAAGCCCCTTTGAGCCACTCAGGCAACGCAATGGGGACGGAATCTGACCACAGCTGGATGGCTGAGAATCCCTTGGTATGAGGAAATCCTCAGCTGGGGTCAGAAATCCCAATTTTTTATAGAAATCCCATCCCTCCCCACTCTCTGTGCAGGAGGCATGTTGAGGGAAGGAGAGAGTTAGGGTAGATTTCTGCTGTATATATCCAGCAACGGTAACAGGCAATAGCCAACTGATTTCTTTGGGGCAGTTTGTGAATCCTGGAACCGTAGCCAGCTCCCTCCCCTTTGCCTGTCCGGACACAGATCTGAAAATATTATTTTATGTTTGCGGCACTCAAAGACCCAAACTAGGATTGGGGCGCCATTGGGGAAGGATATGCTCATGCCCATAAGTTTACAAGTTAATCAATGTTGTTAAATCCCACATCAAAAGTATTCTGCTTGAGAGTAGAAATTAACTCTACTTTAATACAGTTCAGTTACTATTTTATTTAAAAAATGTTTTTAGGTTTTGTGAATTATGAATAGTGGCTCTATTCTAATGTGCGAAGGGTTATTTTGAGGCCCACCTGACCGGCTTAATCAGAAATTGAACTAGGGTCCCATTCCAGTTTTGAAATGATATAAAATTAGTACTATGCCCTGTTTTTAAAAATTACTAAATACTTTACGGGACCAATCTTGGGATGGAGAGGGAGAATTTGAACTTGTGATCCATAATAGTTGTTTTCCCAGGGAAATTGTTGATAGAGTACATGGCTACTTAACCAGCAGAACGGACACTTCCAGCCTCTCTCTTTATATTCCAAAAGAGACAACTCATGCCAAGTGTGGCACACAAACATTTCACTGAGCTTTTCACAACCTTTTCACCATCAGTTTTCCACAAGATTTACTGCTTCTCGGCCAGGCTCCTAACAGATAACAGGGGGTATTCATCACTATATGGAATCCGATGAAGTGAGCTGTAGCTCACGAAAGCTTATGCTCAAATAAATTTGTTAGTCTCCAAGGTGCCAGAAGTACTCCTTTTCTTTTTACGAATACAGACTAACATGGCTGCTACTCTGAAACCTGTCTATATGGAATATGTTCATCCTTCTTAGATTAGAGTAATTATTTTCTATCATTTGTCCTGCTTGTTTCAACTGTAACAAATCACTGTGAAACTAATTATGGGCCAAATCTTGCTTGGGTCACTCAGTCAAGTGGTCTCATAGAAGCCAACGGACTCCCATGAAAGATGGCAGGATCTAACCAGCATAAATTCTTACATATAGTTGTCAATACAGTATCTCAAAATTTTCAATATTTGCTCTTGCACTCTTTTTCCAGAGTGAATGATAAGACAATTAGCACAACTTAGCTGGGGCAGGTTTATAGATTCATAGATATTAAGGTCAGAAGGGACCATTATGATCATCTAGCCTGACCTCCTGCACAATGCAGGCCACAGAATCTCACCCACCCACTCCTACGATAAACCTCTCACCTATGTCGGAGCTACTGAAGTCCTCAAATCATGGTTTAAAGACTTCAAGAAGCAGAGAATCCTCCAGCAAGTGACCCGTGCCCCATGCTACAGAGGAAGGCAAAAAACCTCCAGAGCCTCTTCCAATCTGCCCTGGAGGAAAATTCCTTCCCGACCCCAAATATGGCGATCAGCTGAACCCTGAGCATATGGGCAAAGTTCACCAGCCAGATAAAGGTTACTTTATCCATAACAACACGTAAAGGAGGAAGGGGGATTCACCCCTGAGCATTGTTACAGGATCATTCAGAAGCTCTGGCTGCCATTGTGGCAGAGCCTGAGGGCACCTAGCTGATAGGTCTTGATGTAGTCCAGGAGTGGCCAAACTGCAGCTCGTGAGCCTCCCCACCCCCGGCTGCTCATTCTCCACCTACCAGACTGGGGCATGGGGTGCTCAGGGCTTCTGCCCTGTGGCAGAGTGGTGGCACTAGGGGCTTCTCCCCTGTGGGGAGCGGGGGTTTCGTGGCTTCAGCCCCTCAGAAGGCACCTGCTGGGGCTTGGAGCTTCAGCAAGAGCGGGGTTGAAGCCCCAGCAGGCATGCCCCACAGGGTTGAAGCACTGAGCCCTACAAGGCATGCCCAGCTCTCAGACTTCTGAAGATTGTATGCAGCTCAGGGGATCAGTTAGTTTGGCCACCCCGGATATAGTCATCACCCCTCCCTCCCCCCCCCAGAGAATTCCTCTGCTCGGTTGTGTTAGGAACACCCCGGACTAGACTCAGAGCTAACATCCTATTGATACAAATAGGGCAAGTCACACCTCTCTGAGCTATTGGTACAGGCTCTCTACAAGCACAGGCATACATCACTGCATCAGCTACGCTCAGGTCAGGTCTTCTCCACAACCATGAGGGCTAAAAACAGAATTTTAATAAACATAAGCTGAGATGCTGATATCATCATGCAACTCTAGGAGTTCTGGCCCTGGGGATAGGCCTGTGATGCCTCTCCCTAAATTCATCATTTTAAAACTCTTAGACCTTGTCTGCCCTATAAAATTAGGTTAATATTATAGAAGTCGACTTTTAGAAACCGATTTTATACAGTCGATTGTGTATGTCCACACTAAACACATTATGTCAGCGGAGTGTGTCCTCACTACCATGGCTAGCATCGACTTTCAGAGCGGTGCACTGTGGGTAGCTATCCCACAGTTCCCACAGTCTCCGCTGCCCATTTGAATTCTGGGTTAAGCTCCCAATGCCTGATGGCGAAAAACATTGTCGCGGGTGGTTTTGGGTACATGTCATCAGGCCTCCCTTTCTCCCTCCGTGAAAGCAACGGCAGACAGTTGTTTCGCGCCTTTTTTCCTGGGTTACCCGTGCAGACGCCATACCACGGCAAGAATGAAGCCCGCTCAGCTCACTGTCACCGTACATATCCTGTGTGCTGCTGGCAGACGCGGTACTGCATTGCTACACAGCAGCAGCTCCTTGCTTTCGCAGCAGATGGTGCAGTAGGACTGATAGCCGTCTCCTGGGTGCTCCTGGCAGACCTCGGCTATCATTGGCGCCTGGACAGACATGGCTATCCTCCTCTTAGAGCACGGAATGGGAGCCAGAGACTCCAGGTCATTCTCTTCTTTAAGTTTCGTCTCATGGAGATTCAGTCCTGCCTGGAATATCATGCGAGCTGGAGGCTTCTGCCTCAGGCTGCTCTCCTAGCTGGCAGCACCGCGTGGTCACACCTTCCCCAGCCTACCCTTGCTCCCATGCCTCATGAAGCCTGGACAGTAGTAAGGAGCAGTTCAACTATAGGCTGAACAAGTGCAGAATGGCGGTAGAATGTGCCTTTGGACATTTAAAAGCTCGCTGGTGCTGTTTGCTGACTAAGTCAGACCTCAGTGCAACCAACATTCCCATTGTTATTGCTGGTTGCTGTGTGCTCCATAATATCTGTGAGAGTAAGGGGGAGACGTTTATGGCAGGGTGGGAGGTTGAGGCAAATCGCCTGGCATCCGATTTTGAGCAGCCAGACACCAGGGCGATTAGAACAGCACAACAACGTGCACTGCACATCAGAGAGGCTTTGAAAACCAGTTTCATGACTGGCCAGGCTTCAGTGTGACAGTTGTGTGTGTTTCTCCTTGATGCAAACCCACCCCCTTTGTTGATTTTAATTCCCTGTAAGCCAACCACCCTCCCCACTTCGAAATAAAATAACTATTGTTTTGAAACCATGCATTCTTTCTTTCTTAATTAAAAAAAATGAGATAATGGACAAGGTAGCCCGGATGGAGTGGGGGAGGAGGGAAGGACAAGGCCACATTGCTTATTGTAGCTACGCTAAAAATCAAACTGTTTGAATGACAGCCTTCTGTTGCTTGGGCCACCCTCTGGAGTGGAGTGGCTGGGTGTCCAGAGCCTCGCCCCCCAGGTTCTTGGGCATCTGGGTGAGGAGGCTACGGAACATGGGGAGGAGGGTAGGCAGTTATACAGTGGATGCAGTGGGTGTCTGTGCTCTTGTTGGCTTTCCTGAAGCTCCAACAGACGCTTCATCATGTCCGTTTGCTCCCCCAACAGATGCTTCATCATGTTCGCTTGATCCCGTGTTAGCCTCAGCATTACGTCCTGCCTCCGCTCTTTGTGCTCACTTAATTCTTTCCTGGCCTCTGCCACTGAATGCCTCCATGCATTAAGCTGTGCCCTATCAGTGAGGGAGGACTGCATGAGCTCAGAAAACATATCGTGAGTGCGGTTTTTTCGCCTTCTAATCGGCAATAACCTCAGGGACAGAGATGATAGGGGGACCGTAGAAACATTCTATGCTCTACAATTCTGGGGGGACTGCACGGTCACCTGTGCTGCTGAGTTCGCCACGCTGACCAAACAGAAATGAAATTCAAAAGTTCCTGGGGCTTTTCCCGTGTACCTGGCTAATGCATCGGAGTTCAAAGTGTTGTCTAGAGCAGTCACAATGGAGCACTCTGGGATAGCTTCTGGAGCCCAATACATTGCGTCCGCACTACCCAAATTCGACCCACCAAGGTTGATTTCAGTGCTACTCCCCTCGTCGAGGAGGAGTAAAGAAGTCAATTTTAAGAGCCCTTTAGGTCGACGGAACGGGGTTGGTTGTGTGGACGCAGTCATTTTTAAATGGACCTAACGCGGCTAAATTCGACCTAACCCCGTAGTGTAGACCAGACCTTAGTTACATAGATACAGAGAGATTCACCCAATGTACTGTCCCAGGAGCACTATTCTATACGAACAAGCATGATAAACCATTGAATTGTGCTCAAAGTTGCTTACAGCAGGACAAGCTTGAATGAAGAATTTATATATTTTATATATATATACACACACACACACACACACACAATGCTGACCCACACGGGGGGTCAGCAGTAGGGATCATATTTGGGACCTCTGGAGCTGAATGCATGAGCTTCTACTGCATGAGCTAAAAGACACATGGCTGTCAGCAAAGACTGTAGCAGGCTCATCAATTTCTAGCTGGCCAACCCACCACAAGAGGTAGACAGACTTCCACTGAGCAAGCAGCTGTTACACCAGGGGTGGGCAAACTCTTTGGCTTGAGGGCCACATCGGGGTTCCGAAACTATATGGAGGGCAAGTGTAATGTATTAAATTGCTCCCCGTAGGAATGTGCTACTTATGGTGTACTACTTATGGCTGCCAGTCCTGGTGCTCTGAGTGGCATGGTAAGGGGGCGGGGTGCGGGGGGGTTGGATAAGGGGCAGGGAGTCCTGGGTGGCAGTCATGGAACAGGGGGCAGTTGAATAGGCATGGGAGTCCCGGGGGGGGGGGCTCTGTCAGGGGGCAGGGGTGTGGACATGAGTGGGAACAGTCAGGGCACAGGGAGCAGGAGGCGTTGGACAGGGGGTGAGGGTCCCAGGAGGGCGGTTAGGGGTGTGGGGGTCCCGGGAGGGGGGAGTCAAGGGACAAGGAGCAGGGGGGGTTGGATGGGTTGGGGATTCCAAGAGGGGCACTCAGGGGGTGGGAACGGGGAGGGGGCGGATAGGGTGCAGGGGCCAGGCTGTTTGGGGAGGCACAGCCTTTCCTACCCTGGTCTAGTGTATCAAATTGTTCCCCGTAGGAATGTGCTACTTATGGTGTACTACTTACGGCTGCCAGTCCTGGTGCTCCATAAATAGCACATTTCTATGGGGAGCAATCTAATACACTACACCCAGCGGCTCTCGCAGCCCCACCGCCCACAGTACTGGCAGCACAGCGAGCTGAGGCTGCGGGGGAGGAGCCGGGGGCTAGCCTCCCCAGTCAGGAGCTCAAGGGCCAGGCAGGACTGGCCTGCGGGCCGTAATTTGCCCACCTCTGGGTTACACACTGAGTTTCTATATATCCCCGATGGTAACAAAGCAGAAAACAAAGCTTAGATCTTCTGTTCCAATGGAACCAATTATAACTGCTTTTTTTTTTTTTTTTTTTAGTTTTTAAACTAGCACAGTTACTTGATCAAGGACATCTGGAAGTGTTTGTTGTAGGGAAATGTAATGCACTCTTGAACTTGCCAGAACATGTGGCTTTATGCTCCACTGACAAAAGGTCAAAACATGACATGGCATGGGATGAGATGAACAATGACCCGAGAAAATCAGATGTAGCAAAACATTATTTTACAGCCTTCAGACACCTTCTAACCAATTAACCACGGCTCAGGAGAATACACAGCTCCCAGGCTTCTACGTTGCAGTTTTGCACAGATCTGCTGTAAACAGAAATATGTTCCTGATCTTTAGACATCACAGTTGCTCTCTGTTAAAGGGATTAAATGAGGAAATGGAGAAGACCTATTAAGTCACAAGAGAAGATTAGAATTCTGCTCAGCTGTGATCTGACACAGAGGGCATCAGAGAACTAGTTATTTGATTTTAGTAACTGAAAAATAGCTCAGATATGTGGAGTAACTAATCTTTCACATATTAGAGGGTGCTTTTAAAATCAGAGAAAGCGTATGTCCTAACCAGCAAACTGTACCTTCAGAATATTGGCTTAAAAAGAAAACATACCAGGAATGCCTGGAAGAGTGCTCTAATAGGAAAACCATTGCTATTACTGCAAATAAGATTTGGTAGATCCTCGAAGATTGCAATGACCAAACATTACCATTATTGTGCTCTTTACCTGAACTTTGCTTCTTTCATACTGGTTACCCAAAACTGCAGTTTAAAGTAACATGCCTCCCAGATTAATTGCCTTCTTGGCAGCCTGCCCACTCCCCTGGAGACTGGAAGAGGAGAAGAGAAAAGTAACTTGCAGTGACATGATCCCGAGGGCCAGAAGAGAACTCTCTTATCGGCAATGTACCAGAGAAGGTTCCCATGGAATCTGACTCCCCGTGAAATACCACTGTCTGGTTTCTTAGCTATATACTGGGCCTGTTTCCCCCACTAACCAAACTAAGCTTCTAATTGTCCAGGATCCAATCATATGCCTCTAGTGCTCAGTCCTGTTGAGAGAAAGAGCAGCTCCAAAGATACAGTTCATCTTTCCCATCTAATCCAGGGCCAACTGCCGTTCAATAGAAAGATCAGGCAGCTGTTGCCTCCTTTGCAATTTTAACCCACAACCTTGGCTGGACCAGGGGAGACTTTGGGGCATAGTTCTGGTTATCGATATACCCACACGCCACTTCTGGAGCTACATAAACCTTTGTTTCCCTCTGTCCGTCCCTGGCCTGGTGAGCATCAGTCTTTAGCATTAACTGTGCGTGAATGAGAGCGTGTGCACTGCTAAGCTATAGCCTGGAGTTCCTGTGTGTCTGTCACAAAGGACAGATGTCATCATGTGACAGCAGCATGAAGTGCTCTTTTACCTGAAAGATGCTAATGCCTTTTTTTTTTAAAATGTAAATACCTGCAAGTTCCTCAAGCCACAAAGTTGAGACCTGGAGTCTAATATCTTCAGTGTGTAGGAATGTAGTCAGATCCAGGGCTCCATCTCAGTGAACGGAGTCAGTGAAAATTTCAGATCCTCCTGAACCCCCCTGAAATTTTGGGGGTTTTGGTTCAGCTCATCTTTAGTAAATGCCTTGTATCTGAGACAGTCACAGATAAATCTCAGTTTTAGGGTTACCTTCAAAAGTCCCTGAGCAACATTCTCTTTTCCTGACTTTCAACTATCCCAGTTCAATCTTTCATGGAATATTAAGAATGTAAGAATTTAGTTTTAAAATATTTCAAGTAACAGCATCTTAAACTGGGAGTTCGGACCTTCCCAGCAATACTAGCTATAAAATAAATCCATTGTCAATATGGCATCACTGTTATAATGCCTGGGGATTAAGGCATAGCTTTTAGTACTGCAATCAAACCAAAATACCCATTTGTACTTTTCACAGAACAGCTTTAACAGCTAATAAAACCCCAAATTAGAAACTACATTTCCAGGAGTGTTGATACTGAAAACCCCAAATCACAAGCCTTAATTTCCACAATCAGTACAAATTTTCTACCTCATGTGCATTTAAGATTTATGAACAGCGGGATAACAGCAAAATACGGAGGCATGTATAACGTACGCACAAGGGCTTGACATGTAGCAAGTGTCATATCAAGCAACTTTCACTGAGAAAAATGGTTTCTCTGAAGCAGATCTTGTTTACTGGTTGTGAGATCCAACGGAGTTTTGAAACAGTATGTTTTCAATACTGATTGAAACCTATTTGATTCTAACATGCAAGTTAATTCTTTTAGCTATTGTACATTAAGGTCATTCATATTGTTTGCTGAATCCCAAGCTATTAAATTTCTTAATATATAAACTAACAAGAACACACAAAATGTGAGCTATAACCAACACAATAGTACAAAACAAAAGATGCTACTTACAAGTACCGTCAGCCAAAAAACTGCGTATTCTGAACTTGGAATCCTGTTAGGTGATTAGTCTGGCCAATCAAAGGTAATATGAGTCAGTAGAATATTTTAATAGAAATGGCCTCATTTTCATTACAGCATCTTGAGAAATGGTTGTGAGGAAAATTGCTACATGAAATCAATAGAGACACATCTGGGGTTTGGCCTAATGATAATGGACTGGAGAGGAAAAGACAAATATTCCTTACACCATTATCTCCTACATCTCCTAAGATGTACAGGTCTATGTGTGTTCTGTAATTTAAAGTTCGTCTCACTGAAGTTGCCAAAGATTTTCAGTAGATGCTTACTGGGAAACTTTCCCCTTTTTGCTCAGCATGAGAGTTGAAGGCTGATATGTGAGCTGTGCTGCCCGTCATGGCAGAATGGTGAAGTGGATTAACAAAATGTAAATCAAGTTTAAAAGCGGCAGGAGTGAGTTCCCTGCCTCACTTCAATGGCCTCAGGCTATCGTATGAGACACTGGAAGGACTGGGCCCACTATGGAGAGCAGATTTTTCATCCGCACAACTAGGTGTGTGGGTGGATGCCAGGGGAGGGAAAACACACGTTTCTATACCTCACCCTTCATCTTATTCCCTCTTCCTCTTCCCCAATCTCTCTCTCCCAGGCATTCACACCGACCCTCCCTCTGTCTCAGCCATGTATGATCCCTCGCCTTTCCCAGCCATCCCAACCCTCTCCCCTCAGCACGTTACCTTAACTGACTGGGGCCCAATTTCCTCAGGTCCTTACTGCTTAAATACTGGTATATTAAGGGGATCCCCAGGAGCTGGACTGTGGGCAGGGCCATGGTGGTGACTGAAGGGAAGCCTGCTGGATAATCCGGCTTGTGGGATGGAATCCAAGGCAGTGCGAGATGGAGCCGGCAAAGGACGTGAAATAGCTGCAATGAGACAGACAAGGGGAGTAAGGAAGCAGCAACCAGGTGGGCAGTGGGACCCAGAGAAGCAGCTGGCAGGTGGGTCTAGGTCTGGATTTTTGAATTATTCTCCCCCCTCACAGCAGACCCTCCCCTGAGATTTATATCTGGAGTAATTATTTCTGAGAGAGGCAGGTAGAGCCTGAAAGTTGCTGGAAGGCATCCTTATACATCGGTAACTATCCTTTCACCCACCAGGTATCATTAATCATGATAAGAGACAAAATAACTTGAGGAGATAGGCCATTATGAGTTTAATGTCTATTCAGAAAGGATGAATAAATATGCAATTCATACCAGTGCGCCCCCCACCCCCCAAACAATCCAGCACTATTTTAT
Source organism: Natator depressus (assembly GCF_965152275.1). Lineage (NCBI taxonomy): Eukaryota > Metazoa > Chordata > Testudines > Cheloniidae > Natator > Natator depressus. The sequence goes on from NC_134241.1 coordinate 10,205,429, forward strand.
CTGCAGTACTTTCATTACAAAACCAAAATGAATCCTGCCAGGCGTAAAGGCATTATAATGAACGTGTATAGGCCTGCTTATTGGTAAGAAAGATTAAACATAGGCATACTTTCAAAGATGCAAAGGGCAGTTAGATACCCAAATCCCATGGACAAGAAAGGGGGCTGGGAAGCTAATTGCCCTTTGTGCCTTTGAAAATCACCCCGAACTCTCAGAGCCAGTCTTTTATTTTCTGCTGTAATTCATACAAAGCGTAGGAACAGGACAAAGAACAGGAACAAAGAACAGGAAATCTTTTTCAAGCGTCAAGAATGTTCTTAAATAACAATTTCCAGGGTCCTTACCCAAGCGCGAAATCCTAATGGCAATGCAAAGCGAGGGAATGTTCTAAATAAATGCAACTGCAGCTGTGACATTCACATCCGGGAGTTTATCTAACTCAATTAAAAACAGACAAGTCTGGCAATTACTAGGAGGGATTGGAACCATTACAACTATCCCCCGTCCTTTCTTACACTCTGAAAAAGTGCTTGGTAAGTATTTCTTTTCATTTATAATCTACACACCACAGCTGCAGCATGAAATTGGAAGGGAAGTTTTGTTTTTAAAAAGGCACAATAATGATAACTGTTTACTCAGTTTTCTTCAATAATCTGCTGTCGATTTAGAGGGGAGATATTTTCAGCCTGGATTTTCTACTTCAGGCTCTTTCTCACCCCCATACAGGGCTTGATCCAAAGTCCACTGATGTCAATAGGATTCTTTTCATTGACTCCAGTGGGCTTCATATCAGGCTGGTGGTACTCTGCAAGGTGGATGCCTGCATAAACAGCATTGCTGAACCAATCTGCTAGACTTGTTTAAATGACAAGCACATGGTATTTCCAGTCAATTCAATACGAATGCATCTGTGTGAAGTTCAGGGGTTGAGTAGGGTGGCCAACTTTCTAATTGCACAAAACTAAACACCCTAGCCATGCCCCCTGTCCTGCCCCTTCCCCAGGGCCCTGCCCCCCGCTCACTACATTCCCCCTCCCTCAGTGGCTCACTCTCCCCCACCCTCACTTTTTTTTCACTGGGCTAGAGTGCGGGAGGGGGTGAGGGCTCTAACTGGGGGTGCGGGCTCTGGGGTGGGGCCAGAAATGAGGGGTTCAGGGTGCGAGGGGGCTCTGAGCTGTGGCAGGGGGTTGGGGTGTGGGCTCTGGCTAGGGGTGCTGGCTCTGGGGTGGGGCTGGGGGGTTCAGGGTGCGGGAGGGGGTTATGGTTGAGGCAGAGGATTGGAGTACAGGGGGGTGAGGGCTCCATCTGGCGGTGCTGGCTCTGGGGTGGGGGCCAGGGATGAGGGGTTTGGGGTGCAGGAGGGGGCTCCGGGTTTGGGGTAGGCTCAGGGCTGGGGCAGAGGGTTGGGGCTCAGGCTTACCTCCGGCAGCTCCCAGTCAGCGGTGCAGCGAGAGAGCTAAGACAGGCTTCCTGCCTGTCCTGTCTCCGTGCTGCATCCCGGAGGGCCAACAGGTCCAGCACCTGAGTGGAGGAGTGGCAGGCAGCTGCGCGGCGCTACTCTCTCCTGCAGGCACCGTCCCCGTAGCTCCCATTGGCCGCGGTTCCCAGCCAATGGGAGTGCAGAGTCGGTGCTCGGGATGGGGGCACCGCATGGAGCCCCTCCCGCCTAGGAGTCGGACCTGCTGGCTGTTTCCGGGGTGCAGCGGAATACACAAGGAATACACAAGAAGCTGAAGGTTTCTACTCAGAGCCCCTGTATCTGCTCACCCCCATCCAATGGAGCTGCACTGTCAGTTTGGCCACAGCTGGCCCTGGGACGGGGGACCTCTGCTGACACCACCTTTATTTTATCATTTCTACTTGGTTGGCAGGGAACTGAGGGCATCCCTCGGCCCTGATGTCAGCCAGCCATGCATTGTATGAATTTACCACTCCCCACCCATGGCCTGCCCATTCCCATACAGAATATAGTTCCAGGAAGGGAGGGATGATGTTGCAGAGGCAGTTGACTCCCTATTTCACACAGGTCAGATTGCCATAGCATTATATGGTTTTTATGGGATGTCATCACACAAAGGAGAGAGACAGGACAGGTGGTCCAGTGGCTAGGGCATTAGCCTAGAATTTTCAACTCAAGTTTCAAGTCCCTTCTCTGCTACATACTTCCTGCGTGACCTCGAGCAACTCCTCTAACCTTTCTATGCCTCAGTTCTCTGTCTATAACATGCCGATAATAGCAATTCCCTACCTCCCAGGATTGTTGGGAGGATAAATATATTAAAGATTGTGAGGTGCTCAGATGCTACAGGAACAGAGGACAGATAAATATTTGAGATAGACTGAAGATAAAATGATCTTATAAAAATAAATAAAAATCTTGTGAAACTGGAAAAAATGGAAAACTCACTGCTTGGATTGTGTAAAAATTCTGACTTTTTGTTATTTAATTTTCAGCAGTTTTGTTTGGAAGATGGAGAATTTTACAAAATTTCACAAGAGTCATAATCTGCGTGTGCAAGCTTGAGATTTGCAAACTTGTGTGTTTTTCCCACCTAAAACTACATTTTGGTTTGAAAATGGGGCCTGTTTTCACAGCAAGTGATCCCTTATCAACATGATGGTTTTCTGAAAGTTTCACAAGAAAAAGAGGACCAAGTTTGAATTTGTAACAGACAATAAAAAATTGGAAATTTAAAAGCACTTTTAATTGGGTTGCAAACCTCTTATGCGCCTCTATTATTGGGTCATTATTGTCTGCCCCAACTAATGCAGAACTGACTACTACGAAATCTTTTTCTAGCCTACTTTAAATGTCCCAAGTAATGGGGCCCCTACCCCTTCCTTTGGGAGACTATTCCAGAGTTCCCTTACTCCAGCAAAAAAGGTAACTAAACCCTGCTCTCAGGTAGTGGGTTTTATTTTATTTTTTTTAAACAAAACAATTGGAAGAGAAGCAAGTTAAACAGTTATATAGCTCAGCACTTGTTATGGCTCCTGACTTGCTGACCTCGTTGCACTAAAGTAGCTTGGCTGAAAGAAACAGTACAAGATCCACTAGTGTCATATATACTGTCAAACTCAGCACCTAATGAATGCGGAATATTATGAACTCAGTGCTACAAGCTGCCCCTATCATAGATTCATAGATATTAAGGTCAGAAGGGACCATTATGATCATCTAGTCTGACCTCCTGTACAATGAAGGCCACAGAATCTCACCCACCCACTATCAGTTCCACTCTTCCTCACCAGTTATTTCAACATTTCCAGTTCTGCAGTTACAGGCACAACAGATGGACTCTCAGGTCTTCCAGACAACAAGACAACAAATAAAAATGAAGAAATGGGTTTCACGCAGTTTAGAGAGATCCAATATCAGGCAGCAAAGCAGCTGTTCCCTTCCAAGTTATATATTACTAAGTCTAGTCTGGGGAGTTAAATGAGAGAGAATAAATCCACCGTCAGGGATGAAAAACAATGCCCAGTGCATGGTATCACAATAATTGGGAACTCTAATGAGAAGACAGGAAACTACATTACAGTGACTGCATCAACAAGATACACATAGAAACAGTGCCACAAAGAGAAGCCTCAGAGGAAAAGGGACAAACATTTTTCTCAGCTATTACTATTACAAAAAACACAACCTAAGAGAAAACTGATTCATAACAGAGATACCTACCTTGGCAGCTTCCACAAGTGCTGCGGGAATCAACATCAAGCAGAATAATTTCTTCCAGTAGAAAATCTATTATGGTATATTCCTGAAGTAAGTTCTTGCTTTGCATTCTAGTGGCTAAGATATCAGAAGGTCAGCTTCCATGTGTCCAGTTAATAGAGTTTCAATGACTCAGGTGTCTGCCTATAGTGGTGGAGAGGTATACCTATTGCTCCTCTGCCTATTACAGTAATCTGTAATGTAAAACTCAAAGGGTAGGATTTTTCAGAAATGCGGAGCACTGGCTTGAGTCTGCTTCCATTGAAGTCAATGGGAATTTGACCACTGATTTCAATGAGAGCAGAGTTAGGCCAATGCTGAGTGCGCGTTTGGAAAATTCCATTTTAACTCTGTGCAATTAGGTGTCTTTTAGAACCACAGATAATATTATCAAATTTCTACGGCACCACTTTCTACTATATGAATCCTGATTATTATAGCTAAACAGAACAGAGAACACTTGATAACAGATTAAAAGTGTACTCATCTTACATATACAATTCTAAACTGAAATCACATCAAGAGTTGGGCAATGCAGGGTCTTTTTGCACTAGGATTTACCTCTCCAGACCACCTGGTAGCTCAGGGTATAAGTGCAAATGTATCATACTAGATGCTATTTGTTCAAAAGATTGAGATTAATTTACTGTTTAACAAATTTATTTTCCTAAATGCTCTAAAATCCACACACATACTCAGATTGTCTTGAAAACTGCAGTGTCCCTGGGCAAGGGTTATTGGTCCATATTTGAGATCATTTGATCTAGGGGTTCCCGAGATACCACCACCACCACCCCCACCTCCCCCACCCCCAAAAAAGTTGTGTGACATGAAGTTTTATTGGTCTTATGTTTTTTTGCAGACACATCAGGCTCCAAATATGACTCTGATTCTCCCCAAACACATATCACCTGCTAGGGATTGATTTCAGCTAGTGTCCATTGCCATTGCCCCTCTGGAGAAGCAATATTTTAAAAGTTATTGACGGTAAAAGTTGGACCTCTGAATGTGACTTGAGCCAAGTTGATGAGCCAGAGAAAATCATCTGTGTATGTGCAGCAGGACTGGGTCTGTTTGCAGAGCCTCACAGCAGCGTAATTGGGTGGCTTAAGGTGATATGCTGTGCCCACTAGACCCGAACAGCACCTATATGCTATCAGCTTGAGTCCCGCCCTGGGCAGTTTTCTGAAAATGTGTTGTCCATTTAAGAGCTGATATTTCAAAGTGACCTAAAATCCACTCACATTTTACTTCAGAAGCATTGTCAAGGAAAATAACATGCACTAAAGAGAGGGTAGGTGAGTCACAAGTACGCAGCCGCATTAGTGTAATGTAATAATGCTGCATGCTCCTCAACTATTTCCTGAACAGGACTGAGTGTGATCAAAGAAAACCAACTAGCTGCAACTCTCAATGTCAGCATGATCAAAGGGGACCGTCCCATATAAAACAGGATGCATAGTCACCCTACTGAGGGAGGCAAAATCATTATTAGGAAATCTTCATAACCCTTGATTTTAAGATCTCAAAAAAAAATTCTAAGTGTTTTTTTTAACTTAGTGAGGTTTTTTTTTTTTGGAAGATTTGTTCTAACAATAAAGAGCACTAGACAATTACCTGTATATATTTTCTCTCTCTTTTCAAGCTTCAGTGGCTCTACATTTTACGAAGATCATAAAGATTTCTCTGTGAATGTTGATTCCAGCAACAGAAACAGTGTTTACCAATGATCTTAGCAGTTATTTCTCCCGAGACTGTTGCTCTGCTTTCTGCTTTAGTATGCAATTCCCCAAACACTTCTTGTCTCATATCTCTCCTCCATCTTGGTTCAGTCCTCCTCCTTGACTTTATATCTACAAGTCAAATTCAGCCTCATGCGTTCTCTGTTTAAATGCCTGTTACATTCCCTTCCTTTTTATCTTGGTTTTCAGCCTTATCTTTGTCAGTGCATGAAAATATTATAGAAAAAGGCAGTTTATAGGTGATCTCTTCACTCCCCACAGTCTTTCCAGCTAAATATCAATAGTTTGCTCTCCTTAGTGAGTGTTCCTGATTTTATCATTTCTCTTATTAGAACTATAGTCCAGCTTTGCAATTTGATATCTCTTAATACATCCTACATTGTTATCTCTCATTCTGGCATTTGGTCAGCATATTTTAGAAAATAAATTTCTATTCTGCAGTCCATTTAACTTCTGGCTATCATCTAGTGCCTTGATTTTTCATTGTCCGTTCTGAACCATTTGATGGATTCTATTCCACAGTCCGTCTCTCATTTGTCCTTGATATCTTTAATTATCTGTTCCTCTCTGTTTACTTTATGCTCCCTGACAGAGTATGCTCCGAGCTATACCAGCATAAATCAGGAGTAACGGCATGTGAGAACAGATTCAAGCCCAGGGAGATAACTGGATCCTGGTGGACTGCTGTAACAGGGCAGAATGTGGCCCAGCATTTCCAATCCTTCTTACTGTGCTATTACAGAATTCCTTTCTGAACATCCTTAGACCCCTTTTGCTGTTGTCAACCTCTAGTAGCAGAGTATTTAGAAATACATTGCTCCATGGAATGCTGGTACTGCACATGCAAAAACAGGTATGTGACAAGGTACTGCCAGTATGTTCTCTTTCACATACCTGCTATGTAACACAGCAATGAAGGTGGGATTTTCAAAAGTGCTCACAGGAGTTAGGCACTCAACTCCCATTGAAAGTCAAAGTGGCTACCCCGGATACTCATCAGTTTCAAACTTATTCTGTTAAAGTGACTTATTTTGCTGGCATAAGGATTTTCAGGACCTTACCACCCACTCCCCAAATTCAGTTTTACTTTTTATTGAGGACAATGGCTCACACAGCCTTGGCTTTCCATGATCCTGATACTTTCAAACTCCCTCTGCTCTAGTCACGCTTTCAAAGTTATCTGTAGAATTATTTACACAGCAATACTTCTGGTACTCCAGTGCATAATGGTTATTACCACCATTCACTCCGGGATACTTTAACTAGGGAGTACACTTCTCTATCTTATTCTGAATTCGAAAAACACAGACTGTTAGATTCCGATGCAAAACCAAACCTGGTAACAGATTTTCATTTTTGCAGATTTAATCTTCCAGTAGGTTCTTTGCTCTCTGAATATTTCATTCAAGGTGAAGAATTTATCCCCCAAAGACTGAGAGTCAGTACTCTGTACTCCTACCAGGACACCTCAAAGGGTTATTTCCAATTAGCTCAGATCATGGCACAATCTTCATTCTACATCTCTGTCATAGCACTGGACCATGTGTATGCCCAGAACACTTCCAGCCTCAGAACTCCCAGATTGGATACAACAGACTCCAGTTTTTCTTCATTCCAATGAGCTACAATTTACCTTCTCAGTTTCATTGATCAAGTTTTCAGTTCACTAGTCAGAAAATCTCCAGTCAGAACTACAATTGCCTCTAACCACTGACAAAACGTGGCCTGACAGTTTAAATGCCACCTTGGAAACTAAATGGATTTGAGAAACACCCCGGTGCCCCTGCTCATCGCTTCCTTTTTTTCCTCTTTTGCATTCCCCCAGTTTTCTTTCTTGTCGAACGTTTATAGCCCTGTCACAAAGGCTGTCACTCTAAAGCTCTTTTTTTGCATAGCTACCTGCCTAGCTGTGATAGCAATTTAATTTCTTTAAAACTGACCAATTTCACAAAAGGAAGCATGACTTTGTCTGTTCTCCATGGCCATGTCTACACTACAACTTTTGGCCATCACAAGTAACGTGGACATAAAACCATCGCCGTTAGTATATTGCTCATGCACGTACACACTTTGCTCCTTGTGTCAGCACTGCACCTATACTCACAAGAAGTACTTGTGTTTGTGCATGCTGTCGAGCAACATGGGTAGATATGCCACTGTCCAGTGCACTGTCTTTTGGGAAGTTTTGGCAATGCATAGTGGGGCAGAACCATATTACGCAGGAGTGACGGAGAGGAAGGGGTCAAGTTACCAGCACGCAACTTTCTCCATCACTTAATGTCATTCCATACACAATCATTTTCATGCCTTTGTTAAAAAAATCCCACAAACCTGTGAAGCACTTCTCACTGTCCGCCATCTCTGACAGAAGTATGGAACCTGCACATTTCTGCACTATTGTCTTGAGTGTTGTAACAAGGTTGCATAATCCTCTCGTGTTTGCAGAGCCAGAAGAAGCGCATCGACGGGGAACATGACAATTTCATGGACGGACAGCTTGCTGTGGGACATAGCGAAAACCAATTCAAAGTTGGTGGCACTCATGAAGCAGCAACAACTGGAGATGAAAAACAAAGCACTGAGTGGTGGGATCGCACTGTAATGCACGTTTGGGGTGATTAGCAGTCTCTGCAGAGCTTTTGGATGCCAAAGGCCACATTCCTGGGTCTGTGTTCCAAACTTTCCCCAGTGCTCCAGCAAAGGGACACCAGAATGAGAGCTACACTGACAGTGGAGAAATGAGTGGCGATCGCCTTGAGGAACTTGCAACTCCGAACAGCTACCAGTCAGTGGGAAATCATTTTGGAGGTGGGAAATCCACTGTGGGGTCATTGTCATGCAAGTGTGCAGAGCCACTAATAATCTCCTGCTACCCAAGACAGTGACTGTCGGCAATATGCAGGACAAAATGGATGGATTTGCAGCAACAGGGTTCCTGAAATGTGTTGGAGTGAGAGACAGCATGCATATCCCTATTTTGGCACCAGCCCACCTTGTCCCAGAGTATATATAGACTTGTTAGGTCTACTTTTCTGTGGTTATGCAAGCATCGGTGGATCACAGGGGACACTTCACTGACATCAATGTTGGCTGGTCAGGAAAGGTGCATGATGTTTGCATCTTTAAGAGCATAGGCCTGTTCAGAGAGCTGCAAGCAGGGACTCTCTCCCCCGACTGGTGGATCACCATTGGTGATGCTGAAATGGCAACAGTGATCCTGGTGGACTCAGCCTAGCCTTGGTTCCCATTGCTCAGGAAGCCATACACCAACCACCTCAAAAGCAACAAGGAAAGATTCAGCTAGTGGCTCAGCAGGTACAGAATGACAGTTGAATGTGCTGTTGGTAGATTGAAGGGACGATGGCGTTGTTTACTCACAAGACTGGCTCTCTGTGAGAAAAATATCCCAATGCAGTGTCCTGATTAATATCTGTGATGGGAGGTGGGAAAAGCTGTCACCAGAGTGGAAGGCAGAGATGGAGGGGCAGTACGCTGAGTTTGAACAGCCAGACATAAGGGCTATTAGAAAAGCTCAGTACAGAGCTAGATGGCTGAGAGAGGCTTTGAAGGAGCATTTTAACAGTGAGCCACACTAATGCGTTGTGATGGATTGTGTTCTACCTGGCCTGGCAGTTTTGGGGCCTGTCAGGAATTGTGTACTGCTTGTTGTATATTTACAAATTTAACACTGTGTTTGTCACTGACCCTGTGAGTTCTGTCATACTGTACAATAAAAAGTAGGTGCTTTCAGTATCACTAGACTTTCTGCATGCAGTCTATGTTATGAACTAATAAAGACCAATTATTTTCCAAAAAACAGAATTTTACTGAGTAACAAAATCTGTGCAAAAAAATCAGTGCAATTTGAAAGCAAATATGTTAAAAACTTAATAAATTAATGGAACAGAATTTAACAAGGCAAAAGAACATCCATGTCCATTTTGGCTGCACATACAGACTACACATATGCATAGCTCTCACATGTGAAGTTGTGGTGTCCTTACTGTCCTCCTGGTGTGGAGTGGTAGGGGTACGAATGCGGCCCCTGATACCATGTGGGATGTTGAGGAGGGGGAAGTGCTAAAATGGAGTTCTCGATGGACTGTAAAGGAAGGCAAGCCTGTGACTGTCGAACCTGTAGGTCCGCAAGAGTCTGCATCATCTGTGCTTACTGTCAGAGAAGCCCCATTATGTCCCTTGCCTCTTCCTGAACTTTTCTCTTGTCCGCTCTTTCCTTCTCCATACAGTTTGCAATATTCACACTGCAGGCCCTCTGTTCATGGTCTGATGCAGTACTAGCTTGCAGGATCTCGCTGAACATGTCATCCTGAGTCCTCTTCTTTCTCCTTCTTATTTGGCTCTGGTGTTCTGTGGGTGTGGAGGGGGAACCCCTCAAGGCCACAAAGGCAGCAGCTACAGCTAAAACACACAAAGGTACCATGGTTGATATAGTCACAAAGAAAAGTGAAAGTTAAGATCTAGAGCTTCCTTCCCTTGCTTTACACAAGTTTTACAAAAGACTTGCTTATTGACACTTCTGCTTCAGAATGCTTATGCACAGTGCCACCACTCCAGCTATGGTCAGTATGGCCCAGTGGGGTGAGGAAAATGAGGAGGGAATTGCTTGGTTGTACAAAATTACAAGTATAGGGCAATGGCACTGACTCCTGGCACCATCTTCCACAGGCAGTGGCGATTTTAGCTGATCTCTCACTCCTAAGGGTATCAAAGGCACAGAGAGAACAGCTGCTATTGGTATCCTGAAGCCATCCGGGAACATATACTGCTAGTCTGTTGACTGTAATGGTGCCTGCTGATGATCACCAGATGGCATGGGAAAGCGTCCTGCTACGGCGAAAAAAAAATAAGGCTGCCATCCCTAGAAACCACTGGGAGAGGATTGCATGAGACGTTCTTCAAGAGCTCTCTGGAGGATTCAAGGGGCATCCCTGTATACATAAACTGCTCTGCATGGCCCTCTGCCCCCCTCCTAACTCTACAAGGGAACGAAAAGCAGACAACTCCATTTCTCTTTGTTGTACCGCTACCTCTTCCAGCATAAGTAAATTAATGAAAAGTCGATAGCTGTGTACTGCTAAATTGGGGGGTGCCATTGGTATATCACTGTAATAGATTAAACACTTACCCGAGGTTCCTTCCTTTGCCTCACACTCGCCCATGCTCAATTGCCAGGACTGACTGGACTGTGGTGGAGACTCAAACAAGCCTGGGTTCATGTTCCCCATCCTCCTATCTCCTCCTCATCCTCAATATTCTCGCCGGAGCCCGTGACTTGGGTTCCTCGGAGGTATCCATGGTGGTCTGTGAGGTGGCGTAGGTCTCCGCCATGGCATACAGCTCACTGGAAAAGTTGCAGATCTGTGGCTTGACACCAGTTCGACTGCTGGCCTCCCTGGCCCTCTGATGTGCCTGACACAGTTCTTTTACTTTAATGCGGAACTGCTGCTGCTCCCAGACGTACCCCTTCTTCTGCATCCCCCATGCAATCGGCTCATAGATGTCCATATTTCAATGGCTGGTCCATAGCTATGCCTGCACACCCTCTGCTCCCCACAGGCCCAGGAGATCCCATATTTCCTGGCTACTCCAGGCCTGAGCATATCTGAAGTGAGTACCTTGTATGGTCGGCTGGGCAGATGCACATGACAGCGGAAAACTTTAGACGTGCTCGCCAAGCTGGGCCATCAGGAAAAGGCATTTCAAAAATTTGCAGGGTTTTGGGTGGAGGGGAGGGGCTTCCAGTTTACATGACCCCTGAGCAACAGAATTCAAAACTGCGATCAGAACAATCAATGTTGGGCATTGTGGGATAGCTGACGGAGGACCGTTCAGGTCAACATAGGTAACACAGTGTCTACACTTGCACTGCGTTGACCTCAATACATCGACCATGGCTCAATGCTGTATGCGTAGGCAGTATTACTGTGTTGCCGTAATGGGGTGATTACATCAGTGGAAGTCAAATTTAAGCACAGACACACGCACAGCTAGGTCAAAACAAGGCAGCTTACATCAACCTAACTTTGTAGTGTAGACCAGGCCTATCTTAGCCACATATCTTGTAGAACTGCTACTCTTCTATCTTCATTCCTATTTATCCAATGACAGAGCAGATATTTTCATCCTTCCTGAGTGAACAAAGTTTTCTTTGCTCTATCACCTCATAAATTTCTTCACCTACTTCCAGCTTTTCTCATTCAGGACCAGTGTTGGCTTCACAGCCTGTTACCTAGCAGTGCTAGACTCAACTTTCAACTCCTAGGATGCTCCAAAGTAGAAGTTTATCAATCATACATCATAAAGGACTTTTCAAGTTTCAAGAGGGGCCTTTCTTTGTCAGTTCATTGTCAGTGTAAGCTGAGTCCTGTGTGGGTCTTTAGAGAACTGAGCTGCCACATCTGTGAGCTGAGTTAATACTGGTATCTGTCCTCCCAAAAAGATTTATAGCTTAATCATTTTTATTAACACTATATAAATTCTGCATGCTGTCACAACGTTTGATTTAACTTTTCTGGAGTGCACTGCTAAGAACTCTGATGTGGGGGGAGGAGGGCGAGGTTTTGGATATAGAGAAGTTTTGGAGGAGAGGCAACACTTACTATTCCTCTAAACCAGAAGTGTAACTAGGTCACCCTTCAGCCAGGCCACCCCCTATTTAGATAAAAATTCTTCTTATTCCAGCTCATCTGCCCTCCCTGGCAATTGCATAGCTGAGAGTAGGCAGAATGGTCTAGGTATATTTTATTTCCAAGGACAACTTTTTATAATCACATTGATATCCAGTTCAGTTAGAGAGATTTTTGTCTTCTGAAATGTGATGCCCTGAGCTTCCAAACAACAAATGCTTAACATCTATTTTGCTATTATAATATTTACTGCAATACTTGGTCAGATGCATCTGCCTCACAACAGAGCTTGAAAAAAATTCTTTGAATGTATTAGGTGCTATTTTCAAATTGTGTGTTTTCAACTGATATTTCATTTTTTCTCTAATTGTTTGATACAGGCAGACGATCTGACATAAAATATTTTTAACTTCATTTTTAAAAATCAAGAAGCTTATTAGCATTTTAATTCATACACACACCCGGGCATGTACATTCACACAGTACTCATACGGTGAAGGTTAGTCATGTAACATAGCTGCGTAAGTGACAAACAAACAATCTCCCTGTCCCAGTGCATTGCCAAAGACAACATAAATATGTAATCTATTCCTCTTTTCCTATCACAACATTTCACTGGGGTGTTTCTGATTAGCTGTTCCCCTGCTGCTGGAGCGAAATACTGCAGAGTGGCTGATGGATGTATACAGGATGTGAATAAAGACAGTTTCTGCAGCCATCCATAAACCCAGCTCATTTAAATTGCTAGCTGTCTGCTACCTGAGAAGGATGTTGGGGGTTGGGGGTGGGGGTGGGAAGGGGGGGGGCAGAGGGAAAAGCTTTTTAAAAAGAAAGGAGTTTGGCTATTTTGTCTGGAATGTCCAGTAGAATTATTGTATCCTAACATAAGCCCAGATACCACTCCTGGTTATGATTAAGGTATACTTCTTCCCTTTGTCGTTCATTTCCCAGTGAACCAAACAATGAACTGAAAATATGCAACATCAGATTTCCATTCTTCTGGAGCTTTTTCTTTTTTAAAATGTGTAAAAGCAAGAGACACAATTTTTTGATAATGGCTAACTCATCAAACACAAAAAGGGCCTATCATGTGAACTCCAAGAAAGTCAACTCCGCTTATAATAAAGCAAAGCAGGCAAAAGAGTGTATATGTCACTGATGTTTTAGAAGGGGCTCGAGGGGCTTCCAGGAACCTGTTAAAATTCTAACCCCCAGACAATGAGATAGGGTGAGGTCCTAAACTGGTGTCAATCAGCATAGCTCTAGCAGTTGAGCATCTGACCCATGGATTGATGACGACTGAGCTTAACAACTGCCAGAGATGACGTGAAAACACTTCTGAAGGATGATTTTTTTGCATTTAAAATGGATCAGAGTTTACCAAGTGACAGATATTAAAAAAATAGCCTCCCCAGGGAGGCTATCTTCATCCCAACTCTCATTTAAGATTACATACTGGACACAAGGCTTTTAATATACTCAGTACTGAAAACACAGTCGAGACCTTGGAAAAAGACACTGCAGATGTTGGTGCAACCACAGAACCACGTGAATAAAGCTGAAAAAACTTTCAACTGGTGTAATGGAAGAAAACAAATCACCATGTTAGAGAACTGGCCTGTACGGCATCATGATACTATCGTGAGCTGACTGGCTTTTCAGGACAGCGATTGTCTCTGTTTGCACAGTACCGAGCACAATGGGATGCCCCATTCCTCACAGGGACCTCAGAGGGCAACTGCAATACAAATGAAGAATAAGTAATGACAGATAAGATGATGTCCTCAGGTCACTCCTGGAAAGGTGGTTATCCAACAGATATTGCTAGATTTTGGGATATATGAGACAAAGGCTACATCATAAAATTTGACTGTCAAGAGGATATACCGGTACTTTATACCAGCAAAATCTCATTTATTTCTACATAATGAGTATGCCAGTCAAATTTTTTTTGCCTTTTTTCATTAAAAAAAGGGGAAGAAAGTCACATAAATGTTGTAAAAAAGGACTTGTCCCTCTTTTTGACCATCTCCAATATTCAGGACTCAGATTTAAGTTCCGAAGGGACTACGATGATAATCTATTCCGACTTCCTGCATATCACAAGCCAAAGAACCTCACCCAATAATGTCTGCATCAAGCCCATAAAACTTTTTTGTGCTATAGCATCTCTTCTACAAAAAGATACTCAGACCTGATTAAAAAACGTAAAACTGACAGAGAATCCATCCCATCCTAGGTAAGTTGTTTCAATAGTTAATTACTCTCACTGTTAAAAAAAGTGCATTTTATTTCTAGTCCGAATATGTCTAGCTTCAGTTTCCAACCACTGAGCCTACCAACAGGACGATGAGACCCTGCACACTATTATAAAGGAAGCATTTGCAAGGAAGCACATCTTCCCTATTCACTGAAAATTTGAGAATATGAAATGCTGGCAGAAGACTTACCTTCTGGGATCCCAGGCAACCTGCAGGACTAGAGGCAAACAGTGTAGACTCATCAGCTTTGCCAATATATGAACTCAGATGCTTGGTGTAATTAAACACAAAAATTTCTAGGACACGACTATGGAAGCAAACCAAACTTCTCCTTTATGAAGAAATAGCTGAGGTTTTAATGATTTATTGCAGATAATTCTGTCATTTGGTTTTTATATTACATATTCAAAATCAGATTCTCAACTGGTATATATCGGTGCAGTGCATTAAATACCACAGACGTATGAAAGCAATTAGTTGGGGGAGAGATAATATGCTGCAAATATAAAAAAAAAATTTAATAAAAAAAAGATTTCCATGCCCTGTTTGCGTTGTCCTGGTTACACAAAAGAACTGCCACCTGCATGCCTGTCAGAGATTTGTGGAGACTGCTCAGTGCACAACAAACATGCTTTACTTACAGAGCTGCAGGCTGAGAATGTGATGCTTTATTCAACTATTACATATACAAACAGAGGAGGAAAACCCAAACTGCCTAAAATTGGAAATAAGGGAGGGGTAGAGCATGGCTCTGAGTAACCCAGTTAAGTTAACTCCTTGATGACCACTTTAAGGTTGTAAATTAGGAGGGGAAGGATGTAGTAATTTACCATTTACTACGAGATGTAGTCTTTTATACAACCAGGGCTGGCTCTCTCTCTCTCTCACCGGGTAGTGCCTCCCCATGGCAGCTGAGGCTGCCTCCCAGTCCCACTTCCCTCACCAGTCTGGTCCAACACTGTACATAACCCCATCTCAGCCATTCCCAGCAAAATCGCTTCCTTTCCTGGTCTCTGTTCCTAGATGATCACCACTAGGGCCCTACCAAATTCATGGTCCATTTTGGTCAATTTCATGGTCATAGGATTTTAAAAATGGCAAATTTCATGATTTCAGCTATTTAAATCTGAAATATCACACAGTGTTGTAATTGTAGGGGTCCTGATCCCTACAACTGTGGGAGGGGGGGTTGCGGTATTGCTACCCTTACTTCTGCACTGCTGCTGGCGGTGATGTTGCCTTCAGAGCTGGGCAGCTGGAGAGCGGTGGCTGCTGGTTGGGAGCCCAGCTCTAAAGGCAGAGCTGCCACCACCAGCAGCACAGAAGGATGGCACAGGATGGCATAGTCACCCTTACTTCTGCGCTGCTGCCTGCAGAGCTGGGCTCTCAGTCAGCAGCCACCACTCTCTGGCCACCCACCTCGGAAGGCAGCAGTGCAGAAGTAAGGATGGCCTGGTATGGTATTGCCACCCTTACTTCTGCGCTGCTGCTGGCAGGGCGTAGCCTTCAGAGCTGGGTGCCCGGCCAACATCTGCCACTCTCTGGCAGCAGCTCTTAAGGTAGCTCAGAAGTAAGGGTGGCAATCCCGTGACCCCCTAAAATAACCTTGTGACCCCCTTGCAACACCCTTTTGGGTCAGGATCCCCACTCTGAGGAATGCTGGTCTCCCCTGTGGAATCTGTATAGTATAGGATAAAAGCACACAAGACCAGATTTCACGGTGGGAGAAACAGATTTCACGGTCCATGACACGTTTTTCATGGCCGTGAATTTGGTAGGGCCCTAATCACTACCCAAGCGCAAAGGCTCTGGTGCTTGCACGTCACTCCATGAGCAGACATGATCCTGATGTTGTCTTACAACTAGACCATCACTTAAATGGCCTTTAAAAGACAAAAGGTTCACTTTGCTTTAGCATCGTACCGGAAATCCACATTGGCTGGCCCTCTGTCAGCAGCTGTTTTTTAATCCTCTCATTAATACTACAAACAAATCTGTCCCACAACACATCCTCAAAGACACAGTCGAATGAGCAATATTCCTTTCATCTTTTCAGTTCTGCCAATACACAGCTACATTCTCCCTTTGCCTCTCATTCTGGCACAAAACTTGAAATGTTCCAGAATAATGTTTGGCTCTCAGATACAGTGCTCTGCTTAGACATTTTGCAGGTCTTCTGAACTTTTGTCTCCTGGCTATTAAGAGAACAGGTTTTGCGGCCACCAACACTGAGAAATATTGCTTCCCGTTTGTCATTATCTGTAATCTCATTTGCAAGTAAACAGTGGCTCAATCTTTCAATATATCAATGCAGAAAATGAGGATTAGCAGCAAATGCCTCAGTTTTCCCATGAGTTGTCATTCTTATGAATTTCCTTGTCACCAGTTTTGTAAAGAGACCACTCAGTGCACAAGAATCATGCTTTACTAAACAGGATGGAACAAGGTTCCAACCCATAATACTCCAAGGAATTCAGTTAACCCCCTGATTACCACTTCACTACACAGAAAGTATGTACACTACAGCTAGAGGTCTGACTGCAGCACATATCCACGCTATAACTGCTATTTTTCTTCAAGCTAGCTGGATCAGAACGAGCTCAGGTATGGCTATCCGTCCCTCTATCAAACCTCTGATTGCACTGTAGACATACCCTGTATTTCATGAGTCACAGCCCTTCCTGGAGCTCTGAAACAGCCAAATGCGGCACAATCTGTTTCATATTCACCCAGAGTTCTGCGTCTACAGGGTCCTACGTGCAAAGTTTGAGAGAAAGAAACGAAACTACATATAGACACAAAACATAGACAAGATATAGTGACACACACATTAATATGGATTTCCTAGTTGCGTTAATTGGAGTGTCCCTTGCGATAGTTTGGTGATTCGTCTCACATCCCCCAAGGCTCATAATTTTACTTCTGTTTAACCTGTTAAGTGAATTTAGCAGCAGGGAATGGACCAGGAAACAGAAATCCTCTGTTTATCCAGAGAGCAGGTATTGCCATACAATGGTGCAGACATTCCTAATGATTATTCATACTTAGCTCTTTTTACCAGTAGATTTCAAAGGCAGTCAGTATTGTCACTCCCACTTTACAGATGGGGAAAGTGAGGCACAGGGAAGTGAAGTGATTTTCCCAATATCAACCAACAGTCCAGGGGCTAGAACTGGGAATAGAACATGGGTTTTCTGAGTCCCAGTCTGGTCTCTATCCAGCCTGGGCCACACCATCTCCCTAGTCAGAACCATTTTCCCCACACAAACTAATGCATCTCTGATCTGTTCTAGAGGGAACAAAATTAGAGATGAAGAGCTAATTTTACTTCTAAACCCAGAGGCCCCCCATCAGGTCCAAGCCTGCACAGACAATCCAGGAAGTTTTTGGAAAGTGTAGGGGACAATTTCCTGGTGCAAGTGCTGAAGGAACCAACTAGGGACAGAGCTCTTCTTGACCTGCTGCTCACAAACCGGGAAGAATAAGTAGGGGAAGCAAAAGTGGATGGGAACCTGGGAGGCAGTGACCATGAGATGGTCGAGTTCAGGATCCTGACACAAGGAAGAAAGGAAAGCAGCAGAATACGGACCCTGGACTTTGACTCCCTCAGGGAACCGATGGGCAAGATCCCCTGGGAGAATAACATGAGGGGGAAAGGAGTCCAGGAGAGCTGGCTGTATTTTAAAGAATCCTTATTGAGGTTACAGGGACAAACCATCCCGATGTGTAGAAAGAATAGTAAATATGGCAGGCGACCAGCTTGGCTTAACAGTGAAATCCTTGCTGATCTTAAACACAAAAAAGAAGCTTACAAGAAGTGGAAAATTGGACAAATGACCGGGGAAGAGTATAAAAATATTGCTCGGGCATGCAGGAGTGAAATCAGGAAGGCCAAATCACACCTGGAGTTGCAGCTAGCAAGAGATGTTAAGAGTAACAAGAAGGGTTTCTTCAGGTATGTTAGCAACAAGAAGAAAGTCAAGGAAAGTGTGAGACCCTTACTGAATGAGGGAGGCAACCTAGTGACAGAGGAGGTGGAAAAAGCTAATGTACTCAATGCTTTTTTTGCCTCTGTCTTCACGAACAAGGTCAGCTCCCAGACTACTGCACTGGGCAGCACAGCATGGGGAGGAGATGACCAGCCCTCTGTGGAGAAAGAAGTGGTTCGGGACTATTTAGAAAAGCTGGACATGCACAAGTCCATGGGGCCGGATGAGTTGCATCCGAGAGAGCTAACGGAGTTGGCGGATGTGATTGCAGAGCCATTGGCCATTATCTTTGAAAACTCATGGCGATCGGGGAGGTCCCGGATGACTGGAAAAAGGCTAATGTAGTGCCCATCTTTAAAAAAGGGAAGAAGGAGGATCCTGAGAACTACAGGCCAGTCAGCCTCACCTCAGTCCCCGGAAAAATCATGGAGCAGGTCCTCAAGGAATCAATTCTGAATCACTTAGAGGAGAGGAAAGTGATCAGGAACAGTCAGCATGCATTCACCAAGGGCAAGTCATGCCTGACTAATCTAATTGCCTTCTATGACGAGATAACTGGCTCTGTGGATGAGGGGAAAGCAGTGGACGTGTTGTTCCTTGACTTTAGCAAAGCTTTTGACACGGTCTCCCACAGTATTCTTGCCAGCAAGTTAAAGAAGTATGGGCTAGATGAATGGACTATAAGGTGGATAGAAAGCTGGCTAGATTGTCGGGCTCAACGGGTAGTGATCAATGGCTCCATGTCTAGTTGGCAGCCGGTATCAAATGGAGTGCCCCAACGGTCAGTCCTGGGGCCGGTTTTGTTCAATATCTTCATTAGTGATCTGGAGGATGGTGTGGATTGCACCCTCCGCAAGTTTGCAGATGACACTAAACTGGGAGGAGAGGTAGATATGCTGGAGGGTAGGGATAGGATACAGAGAGCCCTAGACAAATTAGAGGATTGGGCCAAAAGAAATCTGATGAGGTTCAACAAGGACAAGTGCAGAGTCCTGCACTTAGGATGGAAGAATCCCATGCACCGCTACAGACTAGGGACCGAATGGCTAGGCAGCAGTTCTGCAGAAAAGGACCTATGGGTTACACTGGACGAGAAGCTGGGTATGAGTCAACAGTGTGCCCTTGTTGCCAAGAAGGCCAATGGCATTTTGGGATGTATATGTAGGGGCATTGCCAGCAGATCGAGGGACCCACTATTCGACATTGGTGAGACCTCATCTGGAATACTGTGTCCAGTTTTGGGCCCCACACTACAAGTAGGATGTGGAAAAATTGGAAAACGTCCAGCGGAGGGCAACAAAAACGATTAGGGGACTGGAACACATGACTTATGAGGAGAGGCTGAGGGAACTGGGATTGTTTAGTCTGCAGAAGAAAAGAATAAGGGGGGATTTGATAGCTGCTTTCAACTACCTGAAAAGGGGTTCCAAAGAGGATGGATCTAGACTGTTCTCAGTGGTAGCAGATGACAGAACGAGGAGTAATGGTCTCAAGTTGCAGTGGGGGAGGTTTAGGTTGGATATTAGGAAAAACTTTTTTACAAGGAGGGTGGTGAAACACTGGAATGTGTTACCTCAGGAGGTGGTGGAATCTCCTTCCTTAGAAGTTTTTAAAGTCAGGCTTGACAAAGCCCTGGCTGGGATGATTTAATTGGGGATTGGTCCTGCTTTGAGCAGGGGGTTGAACTAGATGACCTCCTGAGGTCCCTTCCAACCCTGATGTTCTATGATTCTAAGCCAAGGGGGTGAGGGGGACAGGCTTGTCTGACATGGGGTGGGTTGTAGAGACAGCAGAAAATCTCTTTATCGTCCCTTAATTGTCTTTTAATCAATAACATTATGCTCTGTACAGCTGAAGAAATAGGTACTGAGCTATCTTCTTTTCTCAGTTGCACCCATGCCCACACAATTAAAATCAACAGGGTTGTATGGATTTAACAGAAGGTAGAATTTGGTCCATTGTTCTTAAGTTACTGTTGTTTTTACATCAAAACCAAATTGCATGGTGCTAGTTCATTCCATTATATAATTCAATTGTCATCCTCTCCATCACATTTAATTGTTACATGGAAAGAAAAATCAATGCTTCCCCTCCCCCCACTCCTTTCTCCTCCCCCCCTTGTTCTGTGTCCTTTGGATGGATGGAACATGGATGAGCACATTCAACACTGGGGATGTTGTCCTGGTGAGCATAAGTCGATCATTTTCTTTAGTCCTTCTGGCCTGCTGTAGAAATCTATAGCACATTAATCATTTCTGAGCTCAATGGAAGTGTGAGGCGGGAGCACTGTAATTTACTATGCCTGCATTCGATTTTTTTTCCTTTCATTAGCTTTTTATACAGCTCAGTGGTAGAAACCTGTACCTCTAAACTTAACAGGAATGTACTTCTGCCGAGGTTACAAAACTCTTAGCAAGATGTGAAAATTAATAATTAAGTTCCTTTTAAATGAGTATTCATCATACAATAAATCCTGAATTAATTGATGCCATAAATTAAACTAGATATTTTTTGTCCGGATAAGACAGTTGATATATATAGGTGTTGAGATACTATGGTGATGAGTGTAATAAAAATGCCTAAACAGAGAGACAAAGTGGGTGAGGTAATATCTTTTATGGAACCAACTTCTCTAAGTGAAAGACACAAGCATTTGAGTTACACAGAGGGTATTCAGTGTCACAGCTAAACACAAGGTGGAACAGATAGTTAACTACTTATGCTAAAAGAAAAGGAGTACTTGTGGCACCTTAGAGACTAACACATTTATTTGAGCATGAAGTGAGCGGATACAGACTAACACGGCTGCTACTCTGATACTTATGCTAAACGCATATTCTAAGAGAGCATTCAAGGTGAAGTGACCTGTTAACACCTCTGCTGTCACAAGACAAAAAAGGGGGTTACGGATTGTTATGAGCCATAAATCCAGTGCCTTTATTAAGACCATGATTTTTCATATCTAGCAAAGTTATGTATCAGAGGGGTAGCCGTGTTAGTCTGTATCCACAAAAACAACAAGGAGTCCGGTGGCACCTGAAAGACTAAGATTTATTTGGGCATAACCTTTGAAAGCTTATGCCCAAATAAAATCTGTTAGTCTTTAAGGTGCCACCGAATTCCTTTTTTTTTTTAAGCAGTTATGAATTTAAGCTTCTAAGCTTGTCTTTTGAAGGTGTTGTACGGGTTTCCTTTGAGGATGAGGACTGAGAGGTCATGTATGGAGTGATCAGTCCGTGAAAAGGATTTGCCCACAGATGATAGCGTGTTTTTGTCTTTTATCATTTTTCTGTGTGAGTGGCTAAAACAATGCTGCTAACAAATAGATCAGGTACGTTAGACAAACATATGCAAGTATATCTTTAGTAGGAAAGTGGGTCTGAGGTACAACATACACTGAAAAAACTGACCACCTTCTTTATTAATAGTAACACATTTTTCTTTGTGGTACTGTACTATTTCAGTATTAGAATTAGAATTCATCATTAGAATGTCATCATTGGCATTGGTAACCCACCAGGTTAACCAAGTGAGGAGTGCGTATAAGAAGGGTGATGTATAGTGGAGATGGCCAGTATGGTAATAACCAAATATCAAGATATTTTTATGGTCAGTTGGAGTGTAAGGTCACAGAATTAAATTTTTGTTACATCTCACAGGAACACATACAGTAACTCCTCACTTAACGTCATCCCGTTGAACGTTGTTATGTTGCTGATCAATTAGGGAACATGCTCGTTTGAAGTTGCACAATGCTCCCTTATGTCATTTGGCAGCTGCTTGGTTTGTCCACTGCTTGCAGGAAGAGCAGCCCGTTGGCGCTAGCTGGTGGGGGCTTGGAACCAGGGTGGACCGGCAGCCCCCCTATCAGCTCCCCGCTCCCTTAAGTTCCCTGTGCGGCAGCCGCCCAGCAGGCTACCAATTGCCAGCAGTTCAGCTGTCCCTCCCCCCCCGCCATGCGCTGCTCCTGCCCTCTGCATTGGAGCTGCTCCCCTGAGCCTCCTGCTTGCTGTGCGGGGGCGGGGGGAGGGGAAGGAAGAGGGGGGCTAATGTCAAGGTGTACCCCATCTCCATAGAGCAGGGGGTGGGGGGCAGAGAGACACGACAGGGCTCAGGATGGAGTCATTTTTATTTCAGCAGGGTCGAGAGCATCAGCTGCATACATAGTGAGAATGACCCTTTAAGTGTGGGTAGTTGATCAGAAGGAGAAGTGATACTTTACCCTCTGAATCAGTATTCAGACAATGCTTTGGCAATTAGTTTTAGGCATGCTACTAGAGTGACTATCTTTCACATGAAATATAAAACCAAGGTCCTTGCTTGTTCCATATTCCACCAGTTCAGAGGGCCCTGATCAGTTCTGCAGAGCAACGGATCATGCTCCTTAACAGCTATCTGTGGCAATGCCATTTTCATCAGGTTCCACGTTTTGCTTCCCATTCTACTATATGTTCTACTAGATATAGATTCTTAAGAGGAGAAATGTGTGTGCAAATGTTGCAAAGGCTACGCTTTCAGTTAAAATACAATGATTTTCTGTCTCCTTCTATTGTGAAGGGGGTTGATTAAAGAGGTTAATAAATAAAAATAATAAAATAAATACAATTTAAATATTTTTAAAAGGCACATGCACACACTTATTCTTTGCAGACTTTATGAATGTCATAACTAAGAAGTACATACATTGGTATGAACTTGGTTCTCAGAGCCCTCACATTATGGTGCTGAATAAGAAATTAAGAATGTTCTTAATGGTCCTGGAATAGGATTTGGAGCAGCTCTTTCTTCTTTTATAATGATAATAATTCTCCTCTCTAGAAGGGACAGAACTTATGGGTCCAACACCGTACTACACAGATCTACGCATCTATATGCAAATTGATCTAGAACACAAGTAGGCTGCGCCTGTTCAATTAGGCAAAGCAATCATACACAAAATTTAAGTGGCCATTTAAAACAATTTTACAGCTGCTTTGTGTTACCAGTGTGAGGCAAAGTAGCCAGAGCATGCTGGTGAATCTGGCTTATTAAATATAGATACATTATCTCTTTTTCTAGATGTACATTATATGTAGCACAGGCTGCATATAATACACATATATATATTGCTAGCACCATTCTCTGCCCATCCATCTCTAATCCATGTCCTAACACTTAATACAATGCCATGCTGTAATCTAGGAGATCTGTAAAACGAGTGCTGCACAGACAATTCTAACCCTGGCTGCTGCAGCTTTTGGGCAGACAGACTTTGGCACTGCTTGCGTAGGCCCACTACATAGTGCACAATATCCATAACTGCAGGTGAGAAAACATGGGAAATATTTTGCTATGAAATTGTACTTTAAAGACATGTCTCTTCAGTATCAGGTGATTGCAGGCCTTTGACATTTTGGTTTTCCTAGAAATTTCAGGGCAATTGATAATTTTCTGCATCAAATGACACGAAAGTGGAAAGAGCCACTTTCACACAAACCATCATGCTCACAGAATTTCAGGTAGACGTGGAATGAACTCCTCTTGAGATGGAATGAGAGAGGACAGGAGAACATGACTGGAGGTGTGTGAAAAAACGATTTTTTTGGTTCGTTGGCAACTCCAAATCTTTTTTTGAAAACCAACACATTCTGGGTCAAACGATTTTTTTAAAAATTTTTACCAATTCAAAATCTTTTTTTATTTAAAAATAAATAAAATTAGAGGAATTTTTGAAACAAGGTAATTTCAAACTGAAAAATCAAAAAGTTCATTTAAAAATGTTGAAACAGAATGTTTTAATTTTTCTTTGATTTTTTTTTTTAAACCAAAGCAATTTGGCAAAACCAGCACAAATTTGTGAAACATCCGTGTCACTGAAGCTGACTTTTGTTTGCTAAAAAAATTCAGGATGAAAAATTTTCACCCCATTCTATAAGTGAGGTAGAAAAAGCTCCCATAGACCTACTCCAGAATAGGTGGTGATACAGAGCCATATTGCTCCCAGGGAATCGCAGGAAGGGCTGAAATTTCATACTGGCCATATGTGAAATATATAAAGTTAGAACCATGGGAACCAAAGGAGAATGGGACCATTGTACCGACTCATGCCCAGATTTTTGTTTTAAAGCATAAACTGAACACAAGTGGTGCAGAGGTCAGGATATATGTAGGCACAGAGGGGCAGAACAAATCCTCCTACTCCATCCTTGATGGAATGTTTTCCCCAAACATGGAGTTTCTCCACCTTCCTCATTGCCTCTATGGGGGTTTTCCCACTGAGTGGGTGTTAATATGTGGTCCACAGCTTGCCTAGCAGTTTATATTGGAAAGCCTGTATAGTATATTCACAATAGAAGGAGACAGAAAATCATTGTATTTTAACTGAAAGCGTAGCCTTTGCAGCATTTGCACACACACACCCTCCACTCTTAGAATCCCTAATGCGTTCTATGCCCACAATTTTCTCCTCTGTGTAGTGCTTAGGCGGGATTTGTTTTGCTTTTATTGTGGGAGTATGTACAACAATGCTGCAGAAGGGTCGGGGCTTCATTAGACTCTTCTAAAATTATTGCAGGATTTCCACCAAGCATTCTCAAAAGGGATGTATCAAGTGCCTATAATTACTTTTGGTTCCCTAAACCATAAGGACTGGTTTTATGCCAAGTTTCAAACTTCAGCAATGTTTGCCCTAGCTCTGTTCAAAAAAAGCGTGCTTCGAATATTCCCACAATAAGAACTACATATTTTATCTTTTCCCATAGCTCAGGAACAGTCAGAGAAATTTCACTCAACCACATGTGTGTGTATATAGATACACACACACACACAAATCAGCTTTGGGCAAAGACCAGGCATAAAAAAATTCTAGCCCGGATTTAAATGTTTTAGAAAGCTAGGAGTGTGTGAAGATAGGGAGCTCGGCTAAGCGTAACCTTAGTTGTGGGTATCCGGCATAGCATACAGAATCCATTTCCCCCACACAATTCAGATGATTTACCTAGCGAGTGAGGACAACTGTTAAACTTTTAGGCATTTTTATTTTTTACTCATTCATCCCCTCTTTCTACCAGTGGTCATCTGGCGGATAAGAGTTAGTGTGTTAGTAAAACACCAATATTCTATATTGTTCTTCAATATGAATTTAGAAATGGAAAAACAGCAATATATTCAACTGCCAAAACACCACAAACATTGTATTTAGCCCATGCAATAGCATTCATTATTTATTCCATGTACTTTGGAAGTATAATGAGTCACACCTTAATCACCTGTTCTAAATGTAGCTTCTTTCCGTCACTTTCCTACTCTTTTTATAGTAATTATCTTTTATTGAAAATGCTGAGTGCAAGCAAAACAAATTTGTGCATGACAGAAAACAAACAATTCCAATTCCAGACATTAAAATGCACCAGAAAATACGTAATTGTAATAATAGATGCATAATATATTCCTAATGTCTCTCATTAATCAAATCCTGTTTATATTAGGAGGGGAGGGAAACCACTGTATCCAAATTAAGCTGCCAATATCAGAGATATTATTTACAATCTGGAATGAAGAATCATTACATGCAATTATCTTACAAAGTCATTTTGATATAAAGAACCTTACTATAATAAGCCCAAGAAAAGATATGTGAGGGTGTTTCTGCAGGTACCGGAGTATCTGGTGGCAATGAACTAGAGATGGGGCATCTGTAGCCCACCCAACAGCTCAACTAGAGGGCCAATTCTCACCTCTCTTACACAGGTATAAATCACTGGAGCATGTGTAGTTATGCTCATGTAAGTTAGAGGGGATACAGGGCCTGAGGGCATTTGATCTAGAGTGGGCAGGCAGGACTGCCCTTAACACCTCTGGCCCTGGTCCAGGAGTGGCTGGAGTTAGTGGTTTGATGCTGGACTGGTTAAATCGGGCGGTGCACAGGAAATGGATCTGATCTCAAGAAGGGAGGATGCAGGAGATCCAGTTCTCTCTTGCAGCCCTGTGAGCAGACGACCTCAGAGGGGAGGTGAAAACAATGGAGAGGATGCTGCTGGAGGCACCTCCATGTAAAATGGGCCCTTTTATAGGCCGCTTCTAGAAGAGTGCGGTTGCTGCTGGGGGCCCTGTATGTGTGACGAGCTGACCGGCTCCCATGATCCAGCATCCCTGGAGCAGCTCCCCAGGCAGGCTGGAGAGGAGGAAAGATGAGTAGGTGAGGCCCACATGGAAACGCACAAAAGGGTAAACTCAGTGCAGAGTGAGGGATGGAGTGGGTGGTCTACAGGTCTGTTGTGTCTAAAATAGACCGTGACAGCACATAAATCATCATATGACATGCAGAGACACCCCTCAGCCACAGTCAGGGGAATGCAGAATTGGCTCCTTCAATGCAACATATAAGAGAACATTTTTTTTAAATATTGAATCAAGTCCTTAATGAGGTAGCAGTGGGCTGGGGGAGGCAGGTAACCAAACCAGCCATTTAATTTGTGTAACTGGCTTGGGGGATGAAAATAGCAGTCACCACTTATAGAAAGTAAGTGATCATTTTTCAACGTTAATATTTATTTATTTATTTATTTATTTGATTGATTGATTCCAGCCTTGCCAATGGAGACAGCAAAATCTTTTCTGTATTGGCCATCTGCCCCAATTTCAGTCACTGGGGGCTACCAGTGCAGCAGCACCAGTACACATCCTGGGGTAGACAGGGTAAATGGCATGAATCTGATTTCCACTGGTGCAGTTTCCCTGATGTCAAGCAGCAGGAAGTAGCATTGATGCAAATAGCAACTTTGCACAGCTACAGCCCTGGCCAGTGGTTGAAAAAAACCCCAAAAGAAAGAGCAGACAAGGTCTAAGAGATATAGAACTGTCCTCAATTCTACATACATGATCTCAGATCCAGTCATCCAGACTGTCAGTGACAGAGTGTGACACAGACCTGAAAGAGCCTGATGTAATTGTAGGCTTATGTTCCACTTGATGACTAGCCTTACACGGGTCTATTGAGTGCGACTGAAAGAGAGGCTAAAAGGTGCCAACAGAGGTTAAAACAGGAGCACTATCTGGGGAACAAAGTTACATATAACACCACCATCCCCATTTAGCATGTTTCAGCTTCCATCTATCCAGGTACTTACATGACCCTTATCACATAGTATCAGAGCCCCTTCAGAATGCTTTAGCAATATTAGCTACTTTATTCATGTGATTCCACTCTGAAGTAAACATAATGATTCCATATGGGAAAACAGAGATAGGGAAACAGTTACGAGTCTGATAATGCTATTCCTACTCACCTGGAGTAATACCTTACCTCGAGTAAGCCCATGTGAGTAAGGGTGTCAGAATCCAGCTCTTAATAACAAGGTGGTGATGAAAACCTTGACTAGCAAAAATTGGATTTCATAAGAGTATGTATGTGACACTACAGCAGGGATGGCTCTAATCGTTCATTTATCTTCATTTATAGAGAGGTGCCAGCTAGCAATGTGTGATTGTAATGATATAGCAATCTTATATATCAGTTCTAGGCACTCGACATTGAACCCCTATGGATAGCTGATGATCTCAAAGTGATAAGCCATGTCACACAAGGTTTGAAAAACATTTCTTTCCTTTAAAGTAAATTGAAGATGAGGATTAAAAACCCTCTTGCTTTGGATACATAAGCAGAATTCCTATTATCCATCTGTCAAAGAAGCTATATTATTTAGGAAATATTTGAAGGCAAATTATAAACTTTTTGTAGAATACAAAAATAAAAAGGCTGTCAACACATCACACTAAATCATGATACAATAGAGCTATTCAAGGAGTAAAGTGCTACCCAACCTGAGTAATGGTGGCAGAATCAGGCCCCAAAGGAGAACAATATTTCAAAAACCCATAGAAAAAGAAGTCATTACATTTATGCTAACAACAAGAGACAAAAGATACTGATAGATTCCACAGAAAGTTTGGTATTTGCGCAGGTTTACTCACATCAGTGCTAAAAACTCCATACACCAGCAGAGTCTGCCTTATGCTAGGGTTTCAATGGTGGTACTGATGGCACTAGCGGACATTTTTTTGCTAAAAATCCCTAGTGTAGACCCAATATAAGAGAAATGTGCAGTTCACCTGGATCTTAGGTGGTGGTAAATGGAATTATGCTCTGGCTACAGAGTCAAGCAGCAGAATATGCTGCTAAACTGGACACTGCTGATGGCAAGACATACCAAATTCTGCAGTGCGGGCGTGTCCTTTTGATGGAGCTCAACCTATTTATAACTGCATGTAAATATGCACGACCCTACAAGATCTTTAAAAATGATTTTCCTGCTACTACCGCAGAGGTGGGCAAACTACGGCCTGCAGGCCTGTCCTGCCCGGCCCTTGAGCTCCCTGCCGGGGAAGCTAGCCCCCGGACCCTCCCCTGCTTTTCCTCCCCCTTCCCCAGCCTCAGCTCGCCGTGCTGCCAGCGCTCTGGGCGGCAGGGCTGCAAGCTCCTGCTGGGCAGCACAGTGGCGTGGCATGGCTGGCTCCGGCCGGGTGGCACAGCTGCCACTCCTGGTGCTCTGAGCAGCATGGTAAGGGGGAAGGGAGCAGAGGGGTTGCATA
Source organism: Natator depressus (assembly GCF_965152275.1). Taxonomy (NCBI): domain Eukaryota; kingdom Metazoa; phylum Chordata; order Testudines; family Cheloniidae; genus Natator; species Natator depressus. Next base: position 10,234,355 of record NC_134241.1, read on the forward strand.
AAGGGCAGAGGGTCCCGGGGGGCAGTCAGGGGACGGGGGCGATTGGATAGGTGTGGGAGTCCTGGGGGGCAGTCAGGGGACGTGGACGAGGATAGGGGTCGGGGCAGTCAGGGGACAGGGAGCAGGGGGGGTCCTGAGAGGGGGCCGGGGTCCTGAGAGGGGGCGGGAAGTGGCAGATAGGGGACAGGCTGTTTGCAGAGGCACAGCCTTCCCTACCCGGCCCTCCATACAGTTTTGGAACCCAAATGTGGCCCTTGGGCCGAAAAGTTTGCCCACCCCATACTACAGTCTTTGAAAGTAAAGGATTCCCCCCCCACACACACACACACACACGCACAGATGCATACATATTGCACATACTACATGACCATAATAATTTGCTTCTGACTAAGTTTTAAATGTAGTCTTTATGTTCAATATTATTTATGTTAAATATTAAGAGAAAATATGCAAATTATTGTTACCCTGGATAACGGTGGTAACAGCTAAGCTAATATTTTAGGATTCATTGTAGGACATAAGTATTTATAAACTGTCATAATTTATCAGCTTTAAGACTAACACTATAGGCAGAATCCACCTGGTTATAGCTCATAAGCTAAATCCATAATGTAAATTGCTGTATCACTCTGCTAGAGCTTTTAATATAGTTGTTGCAATGCTAAATCAAAAGAGGTCAAACAGAGTTGAAATCCCCAGAGAAACCATATTTCAGTAATGAGAATGTTTCTCCTGAAAGACAGTATATTACATCTGGCTTAAACATTACAGTTGTTTGGCTGCACATTTGAAGTTACACTGATGAGTTTTTTTAGGCTAGCTCCATTAAATTCTCTAGGATATTTTATTGTTATTTTGTATTAATCAGCACTAGATAGTTTATTTTCCCTCAAGGAAATATTTCCATCTCAATCAACTCTTGTCCTTGTAGAAATATATAAAACCAGCCACAAAAAAAAAACCCTCCTTTTTTTCCAAATGTGTGAACAAAACCCTGGAGAATAGCTTAAAATTCCCATTGTACTTCACATGAAGTAGTCATCATGTTTAAATATTCACATTTACAGTGGCACCACCCTGTTCCTAGTGAGGTCAATGACAGCACAACTGGGCCTCTGGAAAGTTGAACTTTCTTATTATTTTATCATGGAGAAAGAATACTGTGGTCCTACAGGGCTGAGCGCCACAAACTCTTAAGTCTGAAGGCTAGGCTTGCTGTGACACTGATTCACTCTGTAAACTTCGATAAGTCACTCTGGCCCTACTCCAACGCCCAATGGAGTCGATGGAAAAGCGCCCGTTGATTTCAGTGGGTGTTGGATCATACTCAATATCTCTGGCCTTGACCATGCCACATCCTCCTTGTGTGTAGGGGTTCTCCATATGTAGTCCTTCCTTCTTCCACACACAAATGTGGCTTGGGCGCCTCTACAGCACCATGCCCCACTCCTTCAGCTCTTGGCATCACCCAGAATTTACGTAGGGGAAGGGGCTGAAGTTGGGGGAGGCGCAGGAGTGAGCCCTGCAGAAGATATCCGGGAAAGTTAATACAGCCTCCTTATACCTACGTACCTACCCCTCTCCCAGGTACTTGAGAGTGGAAGTAGCCAGGGATTGGGAGGGAAGTGGATATTGTGGCCCAGAACTGCAGCAAGGTATGGGGCCTCTACTCAGATGTCCCGTCTCCCAGAGATCCTCTGGAATTTGCCAGCCAATGATAGGTGACGAGTTGGCCTAACAAATCCTGAATTTCCCAAAAGGCTCTAGGTCAGAGACATGGGCAAATATTTGGGCTAGTTCTTATTTGAGCCAAACTTGTTTCTGTGCAAACTACATCCAGCTAAATGTGGTTATTGTGCAGTATATCCACAGGAAACATAATATTACTGCAATTGCAAAACATTTGACAGAATACCACAGAATACAAATACCTGAGAATCATTAACGAAGTATATATTTCAGGCCTGCCTTCTTCTAAAACCATTTAAAGAATGAGAGGCGGATTACAACCTAGAGGTCAAAACTGTTCAAGTATGTTCATTCAGTGTGCGTTAAGAGTCTTCATTACCGCATGGCATGGCTCTTCATTGTGCCATAGTTACTAGAATCAGGACCTACATCAATCAAAGCCACTTCTATTGGCTATATTTTGACTGCATTTTCAGAAAGCTGCTATTCTATTTGACTGAATAAATAGCATCCACACCATAGACAATGATATATACAGGAACATGACATTACTGCAGCTAGAACTACATTTAATACCCAGAGGAACAACAAGAAGAAAGCTAGGAAAGTGCAGAGTGTTGATAAGTGCATTTATAAAGAACTGGCTTCCAGTGCTTCAACTGAAGCTAGACTATTAGCTGGAGTCTTTTTAGAATGATCACAGAATTCATACCCTATTGTAAGAGAGTGGGAATAGGGCCAATGTTTCATTTGTAGGGGTGTCAGAAGATTCCCCACAGTTTTCCAGAGAATGTTGTACACTTCCCCTCGTATCTAATAGCCTCTTAAAGACAAAACAACTAGTTCTGTTTGCATGGATGCTCTTGGCAGCTACGTGGCACACAGTGACATTTGTGCTTCTTTTCCAGGAATTTCACTGTGCTCTATCGGGGCTTCCTTGCAATGCTGCTTCAACTGCTGCAGCACGGACCACACAAACTTTTTTCTAATTTGTTTTTCATCTTCATAAAGTCTTATTGGGGAGATTAATCTTTGGAAAATGTTTGGAGGCCCTCAGATGAAACATTCTCTCTAAAAGGAAAGGAAAAGTAATTTCTCTGTGTGTTTTAGATGTCTATAAAACCAGGACACTTGGCAATTTGCGAGCCTTCTTGGCCACTGAAACAAAACCCGTAACCGTTGTTTACTAAAGCAGAGGAAGCTGGATCCCATGAAATGGATGACTTGCTTCTTCTGACACAGAAAATACTTCATCTCCTTTCCTAACACATTCATTCTTTTCCCCTGTTTCTTTATTCATGGGTCTGCTCACTTTGGTAGACTCATCTAGTGGGAGTCCTCAGTTGCATATTGAAATTTGTCGTGACTGAACGACAGCAAACAAGTCCACTACTAGAATGAGTCTTCCCTGGGACATTTTGCTGCCATACTTCAGTATCAGCGCTGAAATACAGAGTGCAATTTTTTGCCCTATATATTTAACTAGCAAAAATGGCAAATGTAACATAAGTCAATACTTTGCATCTGCAAGGAGTTCCCTAACAAACACAGAGAAGGACATACCTTACAGCGTTCCATTTGACTAATTACATGAGACTAGGAGGAGGTATGGGTCTAAACTTGCTGCCTTTGAAGCCAAAACAGAGATTTTGCTGTTGTCTTGAATAGGAGCAAGTGATAGAACTATGAACACTTGGGCACAACAGACAGGGCATTTATTCTTATTTTAATGCTGGACATGCATTTCAGTGTAGAATTCAGTACCCTATGCTAGAATTTCCCATCCTTCTGAATTGGCAGCAGACATTGCTACTCCAGATTTTTGCCAATCCAGAATTTTCTAAAACAACAAGGGTCTGATGCTGATCTTATTTACACTGGTTTAACCTCACAGGCTTTGGTGGAATTACCCCGGATTTATACCAGGGGAAACGTGACCAGAAACAAGCCCTCAGAAAGGGGAGACAAGCATACTGTACTAACAGGACCTGATGCTAATATACGGTGTTTGATTCTGGTCACATCATATCTGAAAGGATACAGCAGAAATGGAAAAGGTTCAGAGAGGGATAACAAAAATGAGTAGAAACATAGACTTTCACAAGAGGAGAGATTTTAAAAGGTTAGGACAATTTAGTTTAGAGAGTGAATAAGAAATGGCATGATAAAGGTATGTGAAATAATAAATGCTAGAGAGAAGATCAATCCTATTTATCATTTCTTATAATATAAGCAGACAACCAATGACATTAAAAGGAGACATTTAAAATCCTGCTCCAGAGGCAGGATACTGGACTAGATGGACCAACGGTCTGATACAGTCTGACAGTTCCTCTGTGCCTATAATACTACAAAACTCCCAGCTGAAATCTAGCAGTTTTTTTACATTTGGTTGAAATCGCATTAGGTCTGAAGAAAGCATGTAACTCCGTTCAATCAGCTATTTTAACATTCTTTCCTCTCTTCAGCATCTCTTCAGTACATATGAGATGTTGCCAGGAGGACAAGATTTTGCAAACAAAAAACTGTGGCAAATACTTTTCACAGATCCTTGCTCCTGACTGCACCAGCGTGGCAACCTCTGATGCATATGAGTAACAAGTTACTCATCCATGTAAAGCTACTTACTTGTATATGTATTTGCATAATCAGGAATTTAGGGCTAGATCACAACTAAATGATACTCATGGAATAGAGTTCCAGAGTAACAGCCGTGTTAGTCTGTATTCGCAAAAAGAAAAGGAGGACTTGTGGCACCTTAGAGACTAACCAATTTATCTGAGCATAAGCTTTCATAAGCTACAGCTCACTTCATCAGATTCATACTGTGGAAAGTGTAGAAGATCTTATTATATACACACAAAGCATGAAAAAATACCTCCTCCCACCCCACTCTCCTGCTGGTAATAGCTTATCTAAAGGACCACTCTCCTTACAATGTGTATGATAATCAAGGTGGGCCATTTCCAGCACAAAGCCAGGTTTTCTCGCCCCCCCCCCCACACACACACACAAACTCACTCTCCTGCTGGTAATAGCTTATCTAAAGTGACCACTCTCCCGTAAGTGAGTTTGTATCTATCAAGGTCCCTTCTAGTCTTACACTTCTATGATTAGCTTCTTGGCAGTAAGGCTTTTGAAACAGATTATTTTAGCTTTTAAAGCAGTTAATCTAGTAATTTTTCACAGCTGGTCCAACCCTGTTCTCATATAGATCAAACAGTTTTCTTTGTCAACATAGTTTAAAAGAAAACAAAAATTGCCAAGTTGATGTGTTTGAAATAATAGCAATACTTGACTCTTAAAGAGAAACTTAAAAATGAGGCCCTGACCCAGCAAAGTACTTAAGCACATGATTCATTTTAAGTACGTCAGTAGTCCCAGTAGAAGATGTGCTTAAAGTGAAATGTTCTTAAGTGCATTGCGAAGATTATTCATGTGTATAAATCCTTTGCTGGATCAGCACCAAATTTTGTTTGGAAAAAAAAAGAACAAAAACAACTTTTCAAAGTCAGACCTGGTTCCCACTTCCAGCTTGAACTGGATATTTACAGGTAAGTCACAATGCCATGAAAACAGAAATTTATAAAGGAAATGCAACTTGAGAGTCCACTGGCTTCCTTGGGCTTGCTGGTATGAGTAAAGTTTCTCGCGTGTGTAGATATTCGCTGGTCTTTATGCATAATGTTGAAATACCAAATCCTAAGTGCTTTCTTTCTCTCTCTTTTTTAAAATTTTTTGTATGAAGTACGAAACCTGCATATCTTTCTGATACAGAAAATGCAAAATGAAATGCGTCACCTCGTGAACTCCTCTCTGAGGAATGAGTTCTATTAAGTGCTTGGTGTGTTGCCCCGGGGCTATGGCTGTCCTGCAGAGAATATGATATTAGAGAGGAAAATAACATGCTTCACCACAAACTCAGACTTGAGGGCACTTCTTAAAATTTCATCAATATATTTTTCCTTCCCTAGGACTGCACTGTGAACAGCAGCCACTTTATTTTGCCGCTCAAAGGCAAGAACTTCTAGCTGCAAGTCCACTTTTAGCAATAAACCCTTTTCTCAGACAAAAGAAAATAATCTAACCTATATGTGACTTGGTTTAAACCAATTGAGATTTCTCCTGAAAGATTTATCAACCTCTAATAGGAGGCAACAGCAGCCTTATCAGTATAACTCGGGTATCCACAGTTCAATTAGGATAGTTTGCAGCTCATTCTCTCTTTGAAGCTAGATGACCCAAGGTTGGTATTGATTGTATAGATATTGATGTGGATTTTTTCTTAAAAGTGGTTTATAGCACCACAAAGATAAACAGATTAAGCTAGATATACAATATGCACACAGAGAGAGGGACCACAATAGCACTGCGGAATGGGTAATTATTTTTATTTGTTACAGCATCATCTCTTCTGAGTTACGCTGTTCTTTCATTGGTGGCAGACTCTTGCTCCCATTGAAATGAGTGTTTGATTATCTAATTTGACATCATATTCTTTATACTATACACTGTGTTTACCACCCCGACCCTTCAAATCTCCAAAGTGGAGGACAGTCAAAACTTTCTCTAGAAACAAGCAGATTCTAAAACTGGAAGGCTAGTACTCATTGTATCACTTTAAAATTGCTCCTTTCTATCACACCTCTTCATAAAATCCCCATGGAATGAATCTCAGTGAGTTTCAAATTAATAATTCTCTTGATTCTGTTGGACAGACATGCTGAATGAAAGTGAAGTTGCTGGATGAAAGCGAAGTCTTAACAGGGCTTTTAATAGCCTCTGCTGTCACCCACAGCCCTGATTTTAAAGAATGTTGATGCATAATGCATCAGAGCCAATTCCAGAAACAGCATGGGCTTCCACCATTAGAAATTATCATGGCAAAGTAACATGCATGAGTTTCAGATACCCCAGTTTTACAAATTCCAAATTTGAGGAAGGACTCAAACTTTATTTATAAAGAAAAGCCTATAAGCAAGTGGGAAATCCTTAACCAGCATCCCAGTCACCCCATGCCTGGTGCAAGAGCCTTTACCCTGAAGCATCTCTTGGGATATATGGATACACACTGCATGACTGGGAATAAAGCTATAGTACTTAAAAACCACATTAACTTGAGAAATAGACAACGTAAAAGTAATAGAACTTTGCTGCCTACAGCTTCCGGGATGAAATCCTGCTCCCCTTATGTCAATGGGAATTTTAACATTAACTACAACGGGGTTGGAATTATACCCCCAATGTCAAGGTAAAACCCTTTCATGTACATGCAGGTGCCTGTCACTGGTGGGAATTAAAATAGACCTGGAACATCCTACCCTCCCAAGTCTTCACACATTGAAATCAGATAAAGTTCACACTATATATCCAGATCTCTCCTCATCCTCTAACCACCTGCTTCCTCTGTAGATTAGATTCAGATCTACCGACTTTAGAGACAAAAATAAGATTTTACTGCTTTGTAACTCCTTCGGCTCTGGCAGAACCAACACAGCTAGGAGAGTGTGTGCTTGTTTCTATTCCTTCTTGAGCATCATCCACAGATTTGAAGGAAAGTAGATGTTTTAGCAGAACAACAACATATCAGTCTGCTAAAGTACAACATGGGCATTTAAACTCAAATTTCTTGCATTTTTGACTTCCAAAATGGTCTAATGTATTGCCTGCACACAAGTTATACTGTATTGCCTGCACACAAGTTATACATGCCAAAGTGTGGCTGCAGTTATGGCAGTATAAATGCACTCATACCAGGATAGCTCATTCCTGGATGATAGCAGGTATAAGCTATACAAGTACAAGGCACCTTTAAACGAGCATAACTATGTCCACCCTAGGGCTTGTTCCAGTTCAAAGTCCACCCTAACTGAAACAGTTATATCAGAACAAAAACTGTGTAGACAAGGCCTTAGAGAAATGCAGAGTTACAGGGTCTAATCTCCCTTTTGCAACACTTGTAAAGAGCAGCTGTTTCAATCTTTCAGCTTTGGGTATTTATGTATCAGAGGATACAATATGCATCAGAGGATACATAAATACATTATGTCAAGAGTAACAAGAAGGGTTTCTTCAGGTATGTTGGCAACAAGAAGAAAGCCAAGGAAAGTGTGGGCCCCTTACTGAATGAGGGAGGCAACCTAGTGACAGAGGAGGTGGAAAAAGCTAATGTGCTCAGTGCTTTTTTTGCCTCTGTCTTCACGAACAAGGACAGCTCCCAGAATGCTGCGCTGGGCATCGCAACATGGGGAGTAGATGGCCAGCCCTCTGTGGAGAAAGAGGTGGTTAGGGACTATTTAGAAAAGCTGGACGTGCACAAGTCCATGGGGCCGGATGAGTTGCATCCGAGAGTGCTAAAGGAATTGGCGGATGTGATTGCAGAGCCATTGGCCATTATCTTTGAAAACTCGTGGCGAACGGGGGAAGTCCCGGATGACTGGAAAAAGGCTAATGTAGTGCCAATCTTTAAAAAAGGGAAGGAGGAGGATCCTGGGAACTACAGGCCAGTCAGCCTCACCTCAGTCCCCGGAAAAATCATGGAGCAGGTCCTCAAGGAATCAATCCTGAAGCACTTACACGAGAGGAAAGTCATCAGGAACAGTCAGCATGGATTCACCAAGGGAAGGTCATGCCTGACTAATCTAAATCGCCTTCTATGATGAGATTACTGATTCTGTGGATGAAGGGAAAGCAGTGGATGTATTGTTTCTTGACTTTAGCAAAGCTTTTGACACTCTCTCCCACAGTATTCTTGTCAGCAAGTTAAAGAAGTATGGGCTGGATAAATGCACTATAAGGTGGGTAGATAGTTGGCTAGATTGTCGGGCTCAACGGGTAGTGATCAATGGCTCCATGTCTAGTTGGCAGCCGGTGTCAAGTGGAGTGCCCCAAGGGTCGGTCCTGGGGCCGGTTTTGTTCAATATCTTCATAAATGATCTGGAGGATGGTGTGGATTGCACTCTCAGCAAATTTGTGGATGATACTAAACTGGGAGGAGTGGTAGATACGCTGGAGGGCAGGGATAGGATACAGAGGGACCTAGACAAATTGGAGGATTGGGCCAAAAGAAACCTGATGAGGTTCAATAAGGATAAGTGCAGGGTCCTGCAGTTAGGACGGAAGAACCCAATGCACAGCTACAGACTAGGGACCGAATGGCTAGGCAGCAGTTCTGCGGAAAAGGACCTAGGGGTTACAGTGGACGAGAAGCTGGATATGAGTCAGCAGTGTGCCCTTGTTGCCAAGAAGGCCAATGGCATTTTGGGATGTATAAGTAGGGGCATAGCGAGCAGATCGAGGGACGTGATCGTTCCCCTCTATTCGACATTGGTGAGGCCTCATCTGGAGTACTGTGTCCAGTTTTGGGCCCCACACTACAAGAAGGATGTGGATAAATTGGAGAGAGTCCAGCGAAGGGCAACAAAAATGATTAGGGGTCTGGAACACATGACTTATGAGGAGAGGCTGAGGGAACTGGGATTGTTTAGTCTGCGGAAGAGAAGAATGAGGGGGGATTTGATAGCTGCTTTCAACTACCTGAGAGGTGGTTCCAGAGAGGATGGTTCTAGACTATTCTCAGTGGTAGAAGAGGACAGGACAAGGAGTAATGGTCTCAAGTTGCAGTGGGGGAGGTTTAGGTTGGATATTAGGAAAAACTTTTTCACTAGGAGGGTGGTGAAACACTGGAATGTGTTACCTCAGGAGGTGGTGGAATCTCTTTCCTTAGAAGTTTTTAAAGTCAGGCTTGACAAAGCCCGGGCTGGGATGATTTAGTTGGGGATTGGTCCTGCTTTGAGCAGGGGGTTGGACTAGATGACCTCCTGAGGTCCCTTCCAACTCTGATATTCTATGATTCTATGAAGAAGGAATTCACAGTAACCCCCAATTATCTATAAATTCCAAACTTCCACGCGAACATGAAACAGCATCATATGGACCATCATCACATATATTTAACACAGGATTTCCCACCTGCCAATCGGCATTAGAAACTTCTTATACTAGTTAATTTCTAATCTTATTTTTGTAACTGACATGAAACTAGGCAGTAATACTTTTAAACATCTTGGTGTTAGCAGAACAGCTTTCATTTATGGATGAAGTTATATTCTCTTTTCAGCTCTCATGTAGATTGCTTTAGAAGACTAACAATTTTATCTTGTTCTTAAGACCTAATGAAACCTACTCAACACTGGGAACTTCATTTCAGAACACTTCTCTCCTGACTTTGAACTCATTCAGTCACTTCATCGTTTCAACGGCACAATGACTTCCTGTGGTCAAGCCTTTCCACTGAATCAAAGAAACTAGTAAGCTCTCAGTTACAAGGTTATCAAGGGCAGGAGTCTCCCTTTCCCATTGTCTAGTTGTCCTCTCCTAGAAATGCTAAGGAGGAGAAGTATATCTGCTGACAGACAGAATATCCTTGCATCTACTACTGCGATCACTGTCATGAACAGCATGTTTTGCATTGGTTTTTGATCAAGATTGCCAGACAGTGCATATGCCCATTCCACTGATTATTCTCACTCTTTATATTTGACCCCGTTATTATGAATCAATGTCCTTCAACAGTATGCGTTCTCACTCTCAGCTCCTAGCACCTCTTGCTCCCAGCTCCTTACACACGCACCACAAACTGAAGTGAGCTCCTTTTTAAACCCAGGTGCCCTGATTAACCTGCCTTAATTGAGTCTAGCACCTTCTTGATTGGCTGCAGGTGTTCTAATCAGCCTGTCTGTCTTAACTGTCTCCAGAAGGTTCCTGATTGTTCTGGAACCTTCCCTGTTACCTTACCCAGGGAAAAGGGACTTACTTAACCTGGGGCTAATATATCTGCCTTCTATTACTCTCCTGTAGCCAACCAGCCCGACCCTGTCACAAGGTACTATCATTGCAATCCTCCAACAGGCTATGATCCCCAAGTTTACGGATTTCTTAAAAATTCTTGTTAATGGGCTTGCAACTTTATGTGCCAGTTCCTTTCATATTCTTGGAGGGAGATTATCCAGGGCCCCCAGTTAGGTCCCAGTAAGATGTTTGAATTTGGCTTCCACCTCAAATGTGATAATTTCTGCTTTCATATCCTCATTCACATTAGCCACCCTGACATTGCTACCAAGCTTCTCATTAACCTTATTTAAAACTGAGACAAAGTATTCATGCAGATGTTGGGCCATACCTATTTAATCTTTAACCTCCACCTCATCATCAGTGCATAGTGGTCCCACCTGTTAATTACCTGTTTGAGAGGCTTTTTCATCCAGTTTGATCTGCAACCCTTCCTCGTGAATTTTTCCACTGTGTTTGGGGTGCAGGCTCCAGACACTAAGTCAAACTAAATTCAAGCCTCCTCCACATTCAGATCCTTGGGTTCTTCAGTCCAATCCACTTCCCTAACTAATTCCCTTTTAAAATAAATAAATAATAAATAAATAGAAGGCTGCCTTTTTGAAATCAAAGACTCTTGTTGCGAACTTATTTTTGTTTATCCTTCCATTTAGTTTAAAGTGAATTAACTTATGATTACACAGAAAAAGGCTGTTCACTACAACCAGTTCTTCTGTGAGGTCCTTGCTACTCACCAATACTAAATCTAAAATGGCATCACGCCTTCTTGGTTCAGTGACTACTTAGTGACGAAATTTGTTGGCCATCACATCCAGAAACATCTGGGACCTACCATTAATTATTAGCATTTCTCCTCCAAAAGTATCTCTCAGAATAGATACATCAGACAATTCCCAATAGTATTTATTTGATTAGAAATATTAAATAGGTCTCTATTCCTATCCAAATGAGATTATAGGAGTCTGTAGTACACCTCAAGCACTATCCCAGTGGAGCCTCTGTTACCATTCTTCCCAAAAATGATTTTGGCACAGATTCCGTTTTATCCATTACATCATTTTTAATTTCTCTACAGCCTACCCCATCATTAATATACAATAGGACTCCCCACCTTTACTTCTCTGTTCCTGAGCAGCACATCCTCTTCAATATCTGTACTCCAGTCATGACTACTGTTCAACAATGTTTTCCTGCACTAGTCTTTCTAGTTCCTCCATTTTATTAACCAGGCTCCTTACATTGGTGCACAGACATCTTAGTTGTTTCTGCTTGGCCTTACCCAGATTCTTCAAAAGATTAGGTATAGTTGTTTTACTGTCAGTATTGCCTACTATCTTTCCTTTTGTCCTTCATTCTCCTACCCTCTGTTGTTTCTTTCTCCATCACCATATAGCCTCTTTTTATATTGATTTCCCCCATGTTTAATACCAGAATCAGGCATGGGGATTAAACAAGCATCTCTCAACCATCTCTCCTGAATTCCTAGTGTAAAGCTCTTTTAATCAGTTGTGCCATCCTCCACCCTAGAATTCTATTACCCTCCCTACGCAAATAGAGTCCATCCCATTACTAGTAACTTCTGTCCATGAATGCCTCAGAGTGGTCGAACATCCCAAAACCATTCTGTACCACTGCCTGAGCCATCTGTTGATCATCAGAACGTTGTCTCTCCTCCTCTAGGAACAGAGAGAATCCCACGGAAGATCATCTGAGCCTCCATTTCTTTAATTATTTTTCCCAGCCTGGTGTAGTCTTCCTTGCTCAATCCCAGTAACAATCCAGCAGTATCTTTTGTTCCCATGTGAAGGCCAATCAGTGGGTTCTTTTCAGCTCCTCTTAGGATCCTCCTCAGCTTCAGATCCACATCCTGTATCTTAGCTCCCTGCAGACAACACACCCTTATGTTCTCTGGATCAACTCTGGTGAGAGGCCTGTCTGTTTTTCTTAATCCCCAGTCATGTAGTATTCTGGGTGGTGATGCAATTCTCTGGCCTTCTGTTTTTTCTGGCTGCAAGTCTTCCTCCTGCATGGTGATCCATTTAATGGGGTACTTTGGTGGAAATGACAGCAAGGCTATGGCCAGGGTAAGATAAAAATCAATGATTTTTTTTATTTAAAAAATTTCTTGATTTAAATTAAAAAACAGGTTTATTTTAAAAAAATAAACCTAACCTATTTGAAATCATCAGCCTATGTTAAGGCCTACATTTACTATAATCTATTAAAAATTATGGAAATTAAATACAAAAAGTATTAAATAGTGCATGTTTGCTGCCAAGTTTTAAAGAAAGTCAAACCACTGAACTGATTTTAGTTATGGGTTAAGCACCTGCCGTCCGTTTGTTGAAGTGCTAAATCAGCTTTCAACAGCAGAAGGCTCTTGTGCAAATGCAGAGAGAATATTTTCTTTATATAAGTGTATTCAACTATTTTAGTGCAATGTCTAATTTAATCAGAGTTTAAAAATCAATTGGGAGTTGAAAAAGCAGGACAGCTTGTTATCCTCTTCCAATTGATGACAGGATGAGATCTACTAGTTCTAAAACTCCTGAAGGATGTGATGAGCAGAAATAATCAGTTCAATTTATTAACTACATGGCACTCCCTCCCCATGAAATCTTTTGGGTAACCACATGCTGCTGGTTGGATAAGGGAGGAGCAACTTCTGTAATCCCCTGAGCTAGGAATTGAAATTCTTCCTGGCTTTTATGCAGGCTGTGCTATGGAAAAGGAAGTCCCCTACTCCCCCTTCTCTCTCTCTCTCTGCACTCATGTAAGAGGGAAGCAAGATCTGGTGTTTCATCATCAGCCTATATCTCTAATTAAAAGACTAAGTTTTTCCATCCATGTAGAGAGATGTTTTCTAAACAGAGAAGTACAATATTAGGAAGGCAGTGGATCCTACTGAATAGTGCACTGAACTGGGACTTGAGAGGCTTACATTCTATTCCCAGCTCTGCCACTGACTTGTTGGTAACCTTGGGCAAGTCACTTCACCTGCCTATGCAACAATTTTCCCATCTGTAAAAAATGGAGATAATGACACGGACTTCCTTTGTGAAGTGCTTTGAAACCTAGGGATAAAAAGGCACTACTAGGTATTGTAATTAGCATCTGAAGCTGACATTCTATGAATTAAACCAGTAATAGATTTAGGACTCAATCCAAGGCTCACTGAAAGAACACTCTCATTGACTTCAGTGAGTGTTGCATCAAATCTAGAGTATGCACAAGTTTACATTGTGTGTTTAATTCAATCAGTGTTTCAGCAATTTGATTTTTTTTATGATCCCTAAAGGATTTTATGCCTTTATTTCGGCCTACTTGGCAAACTATAATGTACTTAGCCCTAAATAGTTTGGCTAGACTATGAGGAATACTTTGAAACATTTGAATTATGAAGTCATATTAACTCTATGTTGCTTGCATAATATATAGATGAAACAATACATAATATTGATATATTGTGAAGAACAATGTAGTAGGTTCTGTTTAAATCTCTCTCGAAAGCAAATAACTCTGTCTTGGCTAATTGTTAAGACCAATGATTTCAATATAATTGAATGGAAAGAATGTAGTTAAGCATTTAAGACTTCAATAACCTTTCTAAAAGTCAATACTTCTTTTAAACTAGTCTCACAGGACTGAGATTTCACAGGCCTGTAGACAGCTAAAAAAACCATAGTTCTGCCGAGCTCTGCATATTTGTCCCATTCACATAGATCACTTAGAGAATGAAAAAGAAAAGTTGTTAAAAAGGGTATCTTCGGAAAACTCTATAAACAAAGTCAGAATCAATATTTCTCTGGGGAAGAGAATGCAGGATATCATTACTGCTAGTTTGCGTATGTATAGCTGTCAGTGCGTGATTGACTGTTTGGACTTCTGATGGTAAAGATCAATAGTTTCTTTTAAAAGAGCTATATTCATGGAATATGTTGGATCCAACTAGTTTATTGGCTTGTTTTCATCCTTTTGTCAAACGGCAGCCCCTAGAGTCACTCATGCAGTTATTTTGGATGGTAATTTCTTTGTAAGTTCATAGATTCATAGATATTTAGGTCAGAAGGGACCATTATGATTACCTAGTCTGACCTCCTGCACAACGCAGGCCACAGAATTTCACCCACCACTCCTGCAAAAAACCTTACACCTATATCTGTGCTATTGAAGTCCTCAAATCGTAGTTTAAAGACTTCAAGGAGCAGAGAATCCTCCAGCAAGTGACCCGTGCCCCATGCTACAGAGCAAGGCGAAAAACCTCCAGGGCCTCTTCCAATCTGCCCTGGAGGAAAATTCCTTCCCGACCCCATATATGGCGATCAGCTAAACCCTGAGCATATGGGCAAGATTCATCAGCCAGATACTACAGAAAATTCTTTCCTGGGTAACTCGGATCCCACCCCATCTAATATCCCATCACAGGCCATTGGGCCTATTTACCATGAATATTTAATTACCAAAACCATGTTATCCCATCATAGCATCTCCTCCATAAACTTATCAAGTTTAATCTTGAAGCCAGATAGATCTTGTGCCCCCACTGCTTCCCCTGGAAGGCTATTCCAAAACTTCACTCCTCTGATGGTTAGAAACCTTCGTCTAATTTCTAGTCTAAATTTCCTGGTGGCCAGTTTATATCCATTTGTTCTTATGTCCACATTGGTACTGAGCTTAAATAATTCCTCTCCCTCTCCAGTATTTATCCCTCTGATATATTTATAGAGAGCAATCATATCTCCCCTCAACCTTCTTTTAGTTAGGCTAAACAAGCCAAGCTCCTTGAGTCTCCTTTCATAAGACAA
The DNA here is from genome assembly GCF_965152275.1 of Natator depressus. NCBI lineage: Eukaryota > Metazoa > Chordata > Testudines > Cheloniidae > Natator > Natator depressus. Next base: position 10,249,699 of record NC_134241.1, read on the forward strand.
GTTTTCCATTCCTCGGATCATCCTAGTAGCCCTTCTCTGTACCTGTTCCAGTTTGAATTCATCCTTCTTAAACATGGGAGACCAGAACTGCACACAGTATTCCAGGTGAGGTCTCACCAGTGCCTTATATAACGGTACTAAAACCTCCTTATCCCTACTGGAAATACCTCTCCTGATGCATCCCAAGACCTCATTAGCTTTTTTCACGGCCATATCACATTGGCAGCTCATAGTCATCCTATGATCAACGAATACTCCAAGGTCCTTTTCCTCCTCCGTTACTTCTAATTGATGCGTCCCTAGCTTATAACTAAAATTCTTGTTATTAATTCCTAAATGCATGACCTTACACTTCTCACTATTAAATTTCATCCTATTACTATTACTCCAGTTTACAAGGTCATCCAGATCCTCCTGTAGGATATCCCTGTCCTTCTCTAAATTGGCAATACCTCCCAGCTTTGTATCATCCGCAAACTTTATTAGCACACTCCCACTTTTTGTGCCAAGGTCAGTAATAAAAAGATTAAATAAGATTGGTCCCAAAACCGATCCCTGAGGAACTCCACTGGTAACCTCCCTCCAGCCTGACAGTTCACCTTTCAGTAGGACCCGTTGTAGTCTCCCCTTTAACCAATTCCTTATCCACCTTTCAATTTTCCTATTGATCCCCATCTTATTCACTTCAGTGTCACACTGTTTTTCTGAGTTTAATGAAGACTAAAAATAAATAAATAAATAAAAAACCCTCATGTTATAGAATAAGGATAATCATACACATCAACCTCTGAAGCTGGCACTTAATGGAATTTATGCTACAAGGAAACAAAACAATTACTTCCAATCTCTTATCTCTGGCCTATCTATTGGAAAGGTGTTGACTTTGTGTTGCTAACTTTTGAATATCCAAAGAGTAAAAAGAGAGACAATGTGGGTGAGGTAACATCTTTTATTGGACCAATTTCTGTTGGTGAGAGAGGCAAACTTTCTAGGCACATTGAGCTCTTCTTTAGGTCTGAGAAAGGTACTTCGAGTGTCCCAGCAAAATGCAAGATGAAACAGACTGTTTAGCGTAAGTAATTAGCACATATTCTAAGGAACCATTCAAGGGGGAGAACAAACAGAAGTTGATCCAATAAAAGATACTACATCACCCACCTTGTCTCTCTAATATCCTAGGACCCACATGGCTATAACTACCCACATTAAAGAGTTTAAATATTCAGTTTCAGTTCAAATAATCATCCAAATGTTTGGATTCAGAGTAGCAGCCGTGTTACTCTATATTCGCAAAAAGAAAAGGAGTACTTGTGGCACCTTAGGTTAGTCTCTACGGTGCCACAAGTACTCCTTTTCTTTTCATCCAAATGTTTGTTGACTCATCTCAAGCTATTTTAACTATCTAAATCTTCTGAGTTTACAAAAGCAGACTAGAAATCCATTAGCCAATGCTGGTGGCATATTCTTCTCTTCTTACTTGATCATTCGTGAAGTAGTCAACCATAGTGACACATCAGTAGGTTCCAGAGTCAACACAGTGTGGCCAGTTCACACCTCTCTCAGAGTTATGGTTTCAGGCTGTTGGTCATCTCAGACAGACATCAGTTCAGACTGGGCTCCTATTCTGAAGGATCTGCATACAACAATTAACTAAAGATAATTTTCTTTTTAACTGAAAGTTTGGATCCTGAGTAGCCTCCTGAAAAAAAACTATGGCTACCTAAGCCACTACAAAGACAACCTTATTTCACCTCTTGGTGAATGTTGGGATGGTCAAGATCGGTCACACGAGAGTCGGCTGTTTTTGTTATGTCATCTTATTAGACTGGGCCAGATTCTGAGATCCCCTGCTGCACAACACCAGTGACTTCAGCGTTCAACCTCCTGTGTATCTTCCGCACGCACACACAGAGGAAACTGTCAAATCTTATTTCAATGTTATTTACCGAAGCACTAACATGGGACTGCACTGATGATTGCAGAGCACTCCTCAGGCTTTGATACAGTACATTGTGTTCTCCACTATATAAATCTATTTCTTCCCACACAAATTGCCAAAACCTATAAAAGCCTTGAAGTTTGATTTCTTGACAACTTTACCTCACATTTCTGAGCCATGGTTATAAATGTAAGATACACAGCAATTATTAAAACAGGACTAGATCTATATACAGCAGACACAGTCTTGACACCGATTCTGAACAGCCAGGACTCAGGTATGATTGATATCATGGTGATTGGGTGATAGACAGTTCAACAATGAGATATTCCCTTGTCGGGAGATAAATGGATGGACACAGCAACATGATGCCTTAGCTTGGTCTACATTTATTCATTGCTTTTAGAGAGAGAAAAGCAGAGAATATCCGGCAACTCTCAGATCTGAAGAAAGCAGCATCAATTGCCAGCCAGATTCGCTGTCCTTATCTGCTTCAGGAAATGTGCACATATCCTCTTGCAAACATGTTAAATCTTTTATGCCAGTCACAATGTTAAAACTGCCCATCAAGGCCACCTCCTCTGCCCTGTTATTTGGTAAAGATGTCAACAAGAATCACTTCTGAAGAGGGGCTGTATCATCTGGAATTGTCAGAGAGCAAGACAGCTGTGTGGCACACCGGTTTTTGGAACATAAAAAAATGCACAGGAGTTAGTAACAGAACATGGTTATGGAAAGTGCAGCGTGCAAGATAGCAGTGCGTACCACTTTGAAGACAAAGAGGGTACATCATTTACCCAGTCATCCAGTTTTCAAGCACATCTCTGCTTAGAGCCTCCCTAACTTTTCTAGACCAGTTTGGATAAAGGCTAATATTATAAATACCATGTAGCAACCTGGAAGCTACTATCCAAACCCATGAAATTCCACCGCCTCCACAATCTGAGCCCTCTGCATGAACAAATTCCTACTTGGGTCTCCCAACTGACCCCCTCTTTCCTCTTCCAAATCCCTCAAAACCTCCTTTTTCCATGAAGCATTGCAACACTGATCCCCTCATTGATCATGCCTCCACACCTTCTCTCATATCACCACCCAACCCATGTACTTATTCTCTACAACAATACTGCCTTGGACTCTTAATACATTCCATGGGTGGCGAACCCGAGCCCATTTATCCACTGATGCTTTAAAAACTCTCACACCCCAATCTGGATCTATGCTGGTTATGTGATATGTATGTACCTCGTGAACCTTGTAACCGACACTTGCAATCCCCCATAATCCAAGCCCGACCCCAGATGTACAGTACCTTCCCTCTTAACTTGTGTAAATTTGATTTTAAACATTAACTTTAATAAAATTTTTAAATCTGTTTCACTCCATATCTTGTGATTCACAGGGTTAGGCTGTAAATTCTCCAGGCCAGGATGCTTATCTATTTCAGTGCTGCATAAAGCACCACATGATGCTCTATGAAGATTATAGTACAGTCACTTCTCTATAACTTAGAGCCTTCGAATCAGCTCCTAGTGTGAATCCAGAGTAATGCCACTGAATTTAATTAAACTTACTCCAGAACTACACTGGTACAATATACATCAAAATCTTGGCTTTAGCTGAATTTCACCATAATATCCATTTCATTATGCCAGTTAAATGAGATAGATTAGGCCAAATTCTGCTCTCAATTCCACCACTGTGGAATGGCAATGACTTGTCATTTTCACTATATCAATCTTAAATCCTGCAATGCATGTACACTACACCCCTATTTTACTAATCTTACTAACCACTACTTAGTAAATAGTTCCACTAACTCAATCCTACATTGTTCAAAAGCAAAGACTTTATCCACTAAATAAAATATGGTCACATGCACCATACAGCTGAGAATTAAACTGAATGTCTCAATTAGAAACCTGCAACATCTGTCTACTTGGATTTCATACAAGTCTTTTTTTATTATAACATTATCTGAATATCATTTTTGTAATTACTGATTAGATAAAAGTGCTTTCAAATGAACTATTACCACAGAGGCAATTCACCCCTTAGGTGAGAAAGGCATCAACATTAGACTGGTTCTGCTTAATACTCACTGAAGAGAATTTAGCTACTAGCAGATAAGAAGGTAATTCACTTGCATGAGAAAAATAGAATAAAACCCCCCATGCTTGTGAAGGCAGACAGGATTCTATCTAGAATACTTTTTTAAAGTGTAACTTATTTGGGACAGGATAGGTTTCTTATTTTGTGTATGTACAGCACCTACCACACTGTAGGCACCACAAATGAAGCGCTCTATGTAACTCAAAAGCTTGGCGCTCTCACCAGCTGAAATTGGTCCAATAAAAAATATTCCCTCACCCAGCTTGTCTGTCTAATCAAAGGAATAGTAATATTATAATGCATAGAAATACTTTCACTTCAATAGTTTCTTTCCACTGAGGATCTCAAAATGGTTTATGAATATAAATTGAGCCTAAGATTGGGAAGAAGTAGATTAAATAAATGGAACAAAGCAGACCTCACTTACAGAGACCTACTTTAAACACAAGGCTTCAGTATCAGTATTACTCTTTTTCTGATTATGTTATTAATGTTGTGGTTTGCAAAAAGGACAACGTTCATATTTCTCCTTTTCCTTAATGTTGTAGAATAAAAAAAATCTTATGGGAAATTCACTGAAAAAAAGTTGGAAAATTTCTTATAATTTTTCAATTGTGTTTTGCTTATACTTCATCAAAGCCAATAAAGTTCCTGGTGAAATAAATGCATTGGTCAGTCAGACTCGCTGGGTAGTCCATCACGTTACTGTTGTGTAAGTGGCATACTGGCAGCATTCTCAAGTGCTCTTCCTTTGCCTGGAACAAATACATTTCTCATCAGATAAGAACAGGCTACTTGAACACAGGGAAAATATGCTAAGTTTATTAAAATGTGTCAAGCATTCCTGATCAACAGCCAGTTAACAGCTTTATTATCAGAGTGACAAGTGCTGCAAACAGCTGCAAGGGGAAAATTCATATATCCCCTTCGGAAAGCATTTTCAATCAACCTACCTGCTTTGGCTACAAAAACGGTTCCAGATATTTATCTTCAAAACAATGGCTTGTTCCAGAGACAAATGCAGATAAAGTGATGGGAAAATAATGGGAAGGAAGAGATCTTGGCTTCTGGTATCACTCTATTGTTCAGCATTTTTCAAACTAGGCTGTTAAAAGTGACCTCCAAAGGGAAATAAAATGTCTATCTTCTTTTTTGTTTCTTTATAACAGCATAACAGTTTCTTTTAACCCACTATCCCTCCGCTCTACCACTACCAATATTGTAAAAAATAAAACATGTTTATTACTTATTCTATTTTACATTAGTTCAGATCTGATCTATTCTGGAAGACACGATGGTGACTGGACTCCAGCTGGGTGAAAATTTTAATTTTTTTTTGGATTATGATGATGATGTGAAAAAAATGAGGATTTGGGTGAACCGAAATATTTCACAAATGTGTTTCAATTTCACTGCATTCTTTCAGTTGAAAAAAAGAGAACAAAAGAAAGACCAGAAAAACACTGACATATTTCATTTTGACAGTTTTGAAACAAAGTTTCAATTTTTCATTTCAAAATGACGTCATTTTGAAATTTCCTTCAATTTCATTTTACAAACAGCTTGAAATCAAAATGAAACATTTTCTGATTCACTGAAAATTTTGAAACCATTTTTATTTCAGGTTGACCCAAAATGAATTTTCCCTTTGATTTTTTTCAAACCACCAGTGAACTGAAAAATCTTGTTCTTCACACACCTCTGTGGCGAAAAGCAAGAGAAACAAGGTGGGTGAGGTAATCAGTGTTGCCAACTCTGATGATTTTGTCATGAGTCTCATGATCATTATTGTTATCCTTAACGTCCCAGCTCCTGGAGTCAAGTGAATGTGATAATTTCAGCCTTCATTCTTAAAAGAAAAAGTAAGTTTTTCACCCTCACTGCTGTGGAGAAAGCTTCAAAAAGTGAGCCCATGCACCCTAAAAGCTCAAAAAGTATAATCTTTCTTTTGAGGGACAAATCCCGGACCTAGCAAGCAGTCTGGGTGGCCAGACATCAGCAGAGCTGTGGCATGAGGAAGGAAAATTCTCTTCTCCCAGGCTACAGAGTGGGCAGCAGATATAATAGGTCAGGGAAGCTAAGCGTCCCCTGGCACAGCCACTGCAACCTGCCGCCAGATACCTGTGCCATGGTGGCCCCGCCTGCGCTCTGCTTCTTCCTCTCCCTGCTCTGCCCCTTCCCCAAGGCCCCCACTGCCCGCAACTGCCTGGTGAGTCCCTCCTCACTTCACTCCTCTCCACTGTGCACAGACCCCCAGAGGTCCCCGCCGCTCACCATTTTTCTCCTCTCCTCCACCCCCTGAGACCTCCTCCACTTGCACTCTCCACATCCCTCCTCTCCTCCACCCCCCAACCGCGGGGGAGGGGGATGGAGGAGAGGAGGGATGTGGAGAGTGCGAGTGGAGGGGGCTTCAGGGGGTGGAGGAGAGGAGGGGCAGGGGGGCTGAGTAGGGGAGGGGCAGGGCCGGGGGCAGAGTGGGAGTGGAGTGTGGGCGGGCCATGAGCAGAAGAGGTGGGGCAGGGAGCTAGCCTCCACCAAGGGAAACTTCACCCGCCGTCCATGGTGCCTGGGTAGCATCCGGACTGTAGAGATGCCCGTGGTTGGTGTGCTCGAGTGCTCTCCACTAGAGAATGACCAATGGATATATGCAGCCGGGAATCTGCTGGATCTGCTTCGCTCCTCATCCAGAAATCAACCCTGCTGGGGTGAGGAGGAGGCACCAAATCCTGCTCCCCTTTGGGCAGCTGAGTCTACCTGACATGCTGGGTTTAACCCCAAGTCCTCTGTGGTTACAGGGAAGAAGGCAGGCTTGAGCCTAAAGTGATCACATTTCTGCAGTAGGGATTAAGGGGAGATTAATTCCCAGTGAAAGCCAGACACTTACCTGCCATTTGTGACTTTGAAAATCTACCCCCAAGTAATTAAGAATGATGCCGTTTAAAAACACGTAAAAAGCTAAACAATTTTGTGTGATCAGCTTCAATATCAATTACGTTTCGCCACATGTTTGTCTGGACATAGTGATGGGCAATTCAGCTGAAATCACTCCATTTAATCAATATTCATTTTATTCCTGGGAACCATATGGTGACAGCTGAATATTTTCTTATTTGATATTTAACTAGTAGCTGAAAGCTCGGGCTCTGGCACACAGAGTCATGCATGTAAAAAAGCCAAAAATGGCTGAGAACTTAAAAACTGAACAGCAGCCGCCTGTGAATCCCAGTGATTAAATCAGCCTGGTGATATTCTAAACAAAAAGCACTCTCAGCCATGCTTGTGCTTGTTGCCATCCCTTCACACTGACTCAGGCATTCTAGGCTTCTGAGTGAGAATCCTAGAATCACATCACATAGATTGTAACTGAAGAAGCTGATAGAAATACAACAGAATGATCCTTTTATTTGTTGATCACGCTTGTTTCCAAGTTCCCACAGTGCTCTGATCCACAGAGCCACTTGATAGAATTCCAGTCTCTCTTTTTCTGGCAGACAGATTTTTAAGTTATTCAGATGTCTACAGATGTAGGAAGGCACCTAACGGGATGTTCAAAAGCACACAGGTGCCTAACGGCCATTGATTTCCTAACCCAAATTGAATAAATAGCAGGAGGAAGATAGCCTGAGAAAGAGATTTACTGAGATTGATTTTATTGGGAGTTAGGCACCTAGACACTTCTGAAAGTCCCACTAGGTGCCTAGCTGCATCTTTAGGTGCCTAAATACCTTTGTATATCTGGCCATTGGTTCTTACTATGAAATCACCAGTGCCTGCTCAATAGATATTTCGCAAAGGGAAACATTTGCCTCCTTTTGAAAAGTGCTGTATGAAAGTTAGGTATTACACCTTGCCCAGCGAAACTAGCAAGAACTCAATCCTGCAAACACTGAAGTTTGTCAGGAATCCAACTCAGAGTCCTATTGAGAAGAGTGACTCAAAGGGCTTTAACATTTTCAGGACTGGGCCTTAGGACGGTAAGATTATGCACATACGTAAAACTGCTCACACCAGACAGATTTTACATATACACTTTCTCCTCTCCTCCTTGTGCTGATAAACAGTGTGTGTAGATCATGCCTACAGCAACTCAAGGGAAAATGCAAAGTACCCTGCCAGCTAGATGACTGATTGGCGCTATGTTCCTCATGCAACACTTTTCTTTCCACTAACACCAGCTACGTCATTCATCTGTGAGGAGATATACTTTTAAAAATCCCCATTACCTTTCCTGATTAAGCAAAGCAGGGAAAGGGAAAAGGGAGCTGCGGAATCCAGATGGAAGACACCTTGACACTAACCCCTGCTTCTTTTTTAAAGCAAAGGGCTGGTAGCTCGAGCACATTCACAGATTGTCTTTCTGACATCACAACAAACTGGAGCAAAGGCAGTTATTTAACTAGGCAGGCACTTAGGACTTTACAGGTCAAAATCAAAACTTGGTTGAACAGCCAACAAGTACTGTTGTAACATATTCACTAAGTCACCCATCGTTTACTATGCGGGAAGCTATATTTTGCACAAGCGTCTGCATGCTCCCAAGAGGTAACCCCCAGTAAAATGCATTGTAATAGTCTAATCGGTAACTGAAATGACAAGCACTGCTTGGTCTGATCATAATGCTAGAACAAGAACCTCTTGTCATCCTTACCTGCCTTGAGTTTATTGGGAAATGTAACAAATGTATGGAAACCTCAGGTCTGCAATTTAGATGTCAGGACAAGAAATGGCTCCCTTCTTGGCAGAGTCATTTTGCCAACATCAAGAAAGGCAGACACTTTTTATGATTTCAAAAGCTATTAGTGGTCTCAGCATGGTTAATGATTTGCTCATGATCAGGTGTAAGTCCTAAAGGAACAAACAGCTTGGTCCAGTGCATGGAATTAATAGCTTGGCTAATAAAAGTGATCTTAAAAGAAATGTGAAAAAGCTTATTAAACAGCAGGGACTAATTCAACAAGGGAGTTTTTTAAACCAGAAACTATCAGTGAGACAAGGTGGGTGAATATCCTGGGACCAGCATGGCTACAACACGGATGCAGAAACCTTATCAGTCAGTGCAGTTCCACTTATATTACAAAAAATGCCCAGTACATGAATATTGCATCATTTTGCCAAGTTTTCCAGATTCTCAAGTTCAATATAGCATTCTGTTGTCTTTAATCAATACTCCTGTTTGCAACTGCATGTCATCAACCTGTGATTGTGTCTCAGAGCTTATCATTAAGATGTTTCCTAGAGTTACCAAGAGAAGCCAAACAATGTTCTAAATTAGACAGTCTAAGTGGAACAGCATCTAATTTAGAATCAAATGAATCAAATTTTGTTTGCAGAGACTCATTTGCCGTACATATGGTGAGATCCATTCTGATCTAAATACACCAGTGAAACCCCACTGATTTAAATGGATTTACTCCAGATTTACAACAGCATAAGGGAGAGCAGCATCAGTTGAGCTAAATCCTTAGAAGCAGCATTAGTTACAGATTTACAAACAAGCTCTTTTTCAGCAGCTCATACAGCTTCCCTAACATACACAGAGGTGTATGTGTAAGGGACAACAATGAGAACAAAAGCCCCCATGCACCGTTTGCCATTCTGATATTATCATTATTGATGAGCCAGGCATCAAACATTTTTCTATTGCATCTCAACCCTTAGCCTGCCCTCTCCAGAAGGTCAAGTGAAAGAAAGGCCACATTATACAGTCACAAAATTGCTGGGATAAAAAAAGTCTGGAGAGAAAGGAACAAGAAAAACAATATTAAAATGCCCTCAGTAGACCATGACAGCAAATAGGGCATCAGTGTATTTCCCTGTGCAGAGCTGAAATGAGCCCAGAGGGACTCAGAGAGAAGGAAAGAAAACAAGGAGGACACAAAGTGCATCTAATAAATAGGGATGAATATAACTGGAGCAAGGGCTTTGTCCCCAACATCAACACTGGGTATGCTCAACTGCAAGAGCCTCCAGGGATCCCAGCGAGTAGCTTTCAAGACACTGGTGTATGCTTATATTACTGGGATAAATTCTGCCCTTGCACCTAAGCTCAGCCATGCACCCAAGAGACATCAGTGGAAATGATGCCTATTATCGTCATTGCAAAATTAGAAAAATATTAAAGAACCCATTGCGTGCGCTGCATAACTAAGTAAAAAACGCACTTGATCCCCGACTGTAACTGCAGTGAAGTAATGAATCAAAGAAATTAAAGATGGAAAAGAACTATTAGATCATCTCTTTTATTCCCTACCAATACAAGATTGTTCCTACAGCACCTTAATTCAGGGTTCTGTACGGTTCCATTTTAAATGGCTCAAGGGATGGATCTTTGGTCTTAGGAGACAATTCTGCAGTCTGACAGATCTTATAACAATGAACATTTAGCCTAGTTTTTCCTTTGTTTAATTTCGTCCTTTTACTTCTAATTGTTTTCTTGAACTAGCTTAAATAAATCTCTCTCTCTCTCCGTAGTGCTTAAACCTTTCCAAAACTGCTGGACAATTATCATACTCCTGTAGACATTTGCTGGACAAACTATACATATTTACTTTTTAATCTTTCCTCCTAAATTAAGCCCACCAGCCCCTTTTTAAATTGCTATTGCTCTTCTCTTAACATCCTCCAATTTTTCTGCCCAGTTTAGTTTCCTAGGTGCTACAACTCCACTGTTCTCAGTGCAGTATTGAAGAGCATGATCACGTCTTTCACCTCTGACAGATTATATCTAACCTACAACTGCATTGGCTTTTATTGCTGTCATTTCTCATATCTCATTTGTTAACCTGGGTCTCTCTCAGCATTACTGCTTTTCACATAACTCCCACTGGATTGCTGTACTTTGGATTACTTTTCCCCAGATGTACTTGCTGGCATTTGTCAAAGATGGATTTGAGTTGGCTATTCCCTGCCTGCAGTTCAAACTTCTCTAGATCACTAGATATTACATCTGTGGTCTCAAGAACATTCACAATTCCTTCCAGCTCAGTATCCTTGGTGAATGTAATTAGCATGCTCTTTACCCATCTGCAAAGCTTTAATAAAGTGAACCTGGCCTAACACCAGTCTCTGGGACTTCCGACTTGATACTGTCCCACATCCCAAACCATGTGGCAGTGCTCTGCCCAAGCCGCTTTGAATGGATGGGTCTAGTAAGATTTTGCAAGACACTGAATCAAATACATTATTGAAGCTTATCTGTCTGCTGAGCTATGAATTGCAAATGCATTCACCACTCTAGGATCTAGTCATCAATTACAAGTATTAGTAGAAGCAGCTTTGCTGCCAACTAGGACTCCATTCTCCATCACTCTTGATGATCCGGGGCATTTCTATAAGATTAGTCCCAAAGATTCATTATAGTGGGAAAGAGGAAGAAATGATGCTTTGCTATTTTATAGCCTGCTTTACAGCGGAAGGTCTGTGAGAGGTGCAAGACTTGCATTGTGCTCTTAACATAATCAGACTCAAGCTCAATCTGATCACTGGAGACAGGGAGTAACTCCGCAGAGGGACAGCTGCTGAGAACACCCTGCCCCTCGCCACCACATGTTACATGCAAGACTGTCAGCCACAGTGTCTCTGTTGAGCAGAGCATGATGGATGGGTTTTGGAGACTATTCTGGAGATAGGTGGTCCAGCCACTTGAAAGTGGGAAACCCAGTGTCAAGAAAAGCGTTAAGGAAAAAATGCAGGGCTGTTTATCGAAAAATATTCAAAATGTTATCGAAACGGTTACGTACATTTTAATGTATCAAAATCCAGGTTCTCAGTAAACAGAAAAACACTGCAACAGTTTTGATAACGATTTTGATAAAATGTTTTACAAAAAACAAGAGGCACAACCACTCCCCCCGCCAAAACAAACAGTTAATGTTAACAATTTTGCATGAAAATTTGTGTTTGTAAAAAGAGGCCAGTTTTTGTTACAAAAAAAATTGTTTGAAACATTTCAACCAGTTCTAGCAACGATTTCCTTTGAGGGCTTTGAGGAAGAGGACCACAATGCTGAAGCAGCTCTGGCGTCATGTGGGGAGCCAGTGTAGGGCACTGAGCGACAATGGGATATATGCTTGTGTACTGGATTAATGTAGGAGCTGGGCTGTTGCATGTTGTACCAGCAGATGCTTTCCTGTGGTGTCCATTGTCAGGCCTACTTAGGAAGTTTTGTGGTAGTCTATCTTAGATGTGACACAGGCAAATTTTGGTGGCTACGGCCAAATCTCAGAGGAAGGGATGCAGTCATCTGAATACCAAAATGGAAGACAGCAATTTTCCCCACCATTATTATTATTATTCTAGAATTTGCTCTAAACTTTTTGGCTAATAATCACCAGGGTTATTTTTCTATCCATTTTTTTTCTTCATTTAAGCATATTTGCTTTTTTTCATTCCACTGGTACCTCCCAGGTTTCCCATGCCTTTTAAACATGATGGTCAGAGGTTTAGCCACAGATTGAAGAAAGCATTTAAATACTTTATTTTAAATATTAAGCTTTACTCTAAATCCCATTGTCTTCAGCTGGGCTTAAATGTATGCTTAAATGCTTTCTTGAACAGGATTCCTTCCTAAATTGGGGCCTTATTAGTTCATTTTCTTAACACCCTATGATGTATCCATCATCTGGGTCTGCCAATTTGCATGCACAGATTCCCCGAGCAATCTCATATCTATGTTTCTTACTTACATTTTATAGCTATTTTTACAAGATATTCATTAGTTCTTAGCTTTAATACCTCTTTTCCTTATTTTTATTTTTGAAGTTGAATTTTAAAAAGCCCTTCAGAATCTCAGCCATTTTAGAATCATTAGTTTCATTCTCCTTTATTAGTGGGATTAACTGATTTCTCTCATTAATTTATCACCAATATACCTATATATTTCCTTATTTTCCGCTTTGCCTCCATTAACTCTTTCTGGTTTTTTGTCCCCTGAAAAATCTTAATTTACTCTGTTCTTAGAGGAGGAGCAACACCCTTTCCTCTCATTTAATGATCCGTTGTACATCCTTCAACCCACCTTTACACATAGTGAATTTTGTTTGTGGAAATCTTACAGGAGAAATGTGAATGAGCAGCAAAATCAAAACCAGAATCCCTCTGGATTTTGTACCATACCAAAAATGATATATATTTTAAATCCCACCAGTTGAAATCCATTAATTGTAGGATTGTACAATGCACGGAGAACTACATTTATCACCAAGATACTAAAAACATGTACAATGATTTGCATTGTAGCAGACATCTCCCTTTGTGTTACAGCTTTTGGATAAAAATATGAGTTGCACCTTATTATTAGTATTCTCTAGGAAGTGTAAAGAGAAAACGAGGAGTACTTGTGGCACCTTAGATACTAAAATTTATTTGAGCATAAGCTTTTGTGGGTTAAAGCCCACTTCATCAGACGCATGCAGTGGAAAATACAGTTGGAGAATGTATGTATTATACACACCACACACACACACACACACAACATGAAAAAATGAGGGGTTGCCATACCAACTCTTAATAAGACCAATCGATTAAAGTGGGCTATTATCAGCAGGAGGAAAAAAATCTTTTGTAGTGATAATCAGAATAGCCCATTTCAAACAGTTGACAAGAAGGTGAGAGTAACAGTAGGGGGAAAATTAGCATGGGGAAATAGTTTTTAGTTAGTGTAATGACTCATCCACTCCCAAACTCCTCGTTCTTTCTGCTGATACAGACTATCACAACTACCACTCTAGGAAGTGTCGAAACTGCAGGGTGACAGAGATATAAATGCTATAGAAACGTACAGTACATTAAACGTATTTTGGGGTATATTCTATTGTTTTGGGGGCACATTTAACATTGCTGAGCCCATTGTTTCATATGATTACATTGAGTATTATTACTAGACAGATATGGAAGGGCTACAAAGGTCATACCAGTCTTTGTATGGGTCATTCCAGTGACTTGGTACAGAAACATGCTAACATGGGAGATTATGCTTTGAAATAACCTTTTGCACAGACAAGCAGCAATTCTGCATGCTGCAAAACCATTCCTCAAAGCATTGAGGGACTGTGTCTTGGAAAAAAGGAAAGTAAAATATGGTGGATATTCCAAATGTTGTATGAACAGGAATAAAGCATCATACTTCTGTGCGGGGAAGGAAGGGTCTGTTCTCTTCAATGTATGTGCTTAAAGCTCTCAACTTTAATGGGAATCATGCATCCTGTCACCAAGAGGATTGCAGGCCCTAGACTCAACTTACTGAGCCTAAACAAGCACCACACAGGACATCGAAACTTTGCTCAAGATGCACGCCTCCTCTGATAACCCTTTGTGGATTTATATAAAAAGCTTTACAATGTTGCTCTGTTGCTTTGAAGAAGAAGAAATACAACAGAAAAAACACCAGCCGTTTTATCATTGATTCTCTTTGAGGAACTTTGCACTTTATTAATCTCTGTCAAATGTCTGGAAGCAGACATTCATACTCCCCAGGAATCCAACCCAGCTCAGCCAGCAGCACCAATTCTTCTCCAACCCGAGGGTGACATGCTACTCTGCTCAGAGGCCATCTAATCAGCAGTGAAATAAAGAACTGCCAGATCTAATAAAACTTAAGCAATCCACCTGAAAGAAGTGTGCTGTGTACGCCACGGGGAACTGGCACTAAACAGGCATTGTAGCATTTAGAAGCCTTACTTTAGATTCAGTCTTACCATTTTACTTCAGGATTATATTTTAGTGTGGGCAAATATACTGGCCTATGCAAAACAAGGATTTGTAGTCACTCAGTTTAACATGAGGATGGAAAGAATATTTATATAGGGCTACGTTTTGCCCCTAGTTATGTGTGCACAAATTCCCATTGGGTCTTTTGAAGCCAATGGGAATTGAGAGCCCATAGAGCAGAGCAGAACTTGGATCAGAGTCATAACTGGATAGATGTAAACAACTTTGAACGTATCTCCTGTAACAGAATAGGCATGGAGGACAGGGCTGGGGGGGGGGGGGGGCTGGGATGGGAGAAGAAGAAAGAGTTTGGAAAGGAAGCTCATGCTTTTTTCCTGCAGCAGGAGAACTGCTGATGTGACGTGAAATGTGCAACTGCCTCAAAGAGCCTGGAGCAGCTGTTAGCAGCTCTCTGTGAAACCCACAGGCAGCTTAGAAGAGTGATAAGGAAGGGAAAAGACCTAAAAATTAAAGGAACGTATTTGCCTCCCAAACTGCAATTTTGTTTTCAGTCCCTTAACTCCATCAGCTCAGTCAAAGGCCATTCTCTTCACATGCTAGCACCATAAGGCAGAAACCTTTGTCTTTTCTATTGCCTTACGGAATAATTTTACTGGAGAGAAACATACGACGTAGGTTGATTTCTCTGCCTACCGGCTTACTTTGGTTCTATTTTATTCACTCTTATTTCTTTGCTCCTGGGTGCACAGAGAACCAGAATGAAATTCAGAAGGAAGCATCAATCTATACAGCATCTAAGTCAGTAACAGGGTCTATGTTACACCAAGTTAGCCTAAGTCGATACTCACGGTGGTGTGTAGAGTACAAGTTAAGACATTTCTACACTTTGTGACATTAACAAGAGCCCAAGGGACACCCTGATATCCGAGAATGAATTTCAGCTGGCTTAACCAGTTATAGTATACCCCAATTCTTTAATTTCATGAAATGTATCTGATAAATGTCATGCAAGGCATCAATGAAAAGCACATAACTCATCGGTTACTTTTTCATAATGTACCGGTGCAAGCAATTGATTCAAAGTTATGGACATAAACCGAAATTACAATTCTTAAAATGTGTTTGCCAGCCAAGCAGGAGTTACCCCACCCTACACAAAGGAATGTGGTTTCTCCACCTGAAAGTTACTTCCACAGTACTTTGAAAGATGATGAGACAGATTGCAAAACAAACTCATCAAGCTAACAAGGGGTGGAAGTAAACCGCATGCTGCCAGGGCAGAGCGGAGATTGACAATCACACATTTAACGTTCATTCAGTTGCACCAGAAGGGTCAGGAACTAAATTTGCATTTTAGCAGACAACTCTGCGGCAGAAGAGCAGCAGGACATTTTCTTAAAGCCGAACTCCATGATGCCTACAACAGAGCTGGAGGTCTCCTTCAGAAGAATCCATTTCAAAGATTCAGTGGACTATAAAAGAGAGGGGTACAGAATCCCACGTGATCTGTCTTTCACTTAAGATGACAAAGGATACAAGCCCTTTGACTTTGAAGGATAGATCCTGACCCAGGAGGTCAGCCAGCTGTCTTGCTGGAGACATGTGGTAAGGATTTTACCTTGAACCAAGTTAGCGTGCTAAGTTTTAGTTACTAGAAAGCGTTTTATCTTTTTTTTTTTATCATGTAACCATTTCTGACTTTAATCCTTATACCCGTATTCACTTAAAACCTCTGTCTTTGGAATTAAATAAACTTGATTTTTAATCTAACTCAATCTAGTGCTGACTGTGGACTGAATCATCTGGTAATTCCAGCTACAGTAAAAAACTGTTGGATATTGACTCTTTACATGAGCAATGAACTTCAACATTCCTCTGACTGTTCCAGGACAGGATTGAATATTTCAAAACACGTGTTGTAGGGACACTCGGAGCTGGAGAGAGTGTGGCGTCACCTTACCAGTTGCTAACCAAGGCAGATGGAGGTCAGTAGCAGTCTGTAGGATTGCAGGCAGGCTCTTGGATCCAAAGCGCTGGACCAGGGCTGCCCAATGCATACAGAGAGTGCATGCTTGTTGCTGACTGTGGGCATCCCAGGCAGAGAGCTGCAACAGTAAAGCTTTTACAGCACTTAAGGGTTCCAGAGGTAACAAGTCTTCACGGGTCTGGATTGCACTCCTGAGCATAACACATGCTTCACTAAACACCACAGTGAAAGGCAGGCTGGGTCCACATTTGTCACTGCGGTGTGTAGCTACACATGGCAGGGAAATCCTCCCATCTTTGACACCAAGGAGAAAAGGCTCTGGCAGGGTGGGGAGAGGTTCTGACAGGGGTGAGCTGCCAGAGTCTTTCCCCACTGCCTCACTCTGCAGCAGGAAAGGCTCCAGCACCGGGGAGGCAGCAGGATACTACATTACAAACAATAGCAGAGTAAACATGGGAGGCACTGTTTCGGAAAGACATGTAGGTTATATAGCCTCGGGGCTCCGGCGTGCAGAACGCTATTCTACTCAAGCTGTCTCTCTCCGTCTACACGGTTATTTAGACCTGCGATAGCTGGGCATGCAGTGTCTGTACTCGACATGCTGCCATAAGGGTAGATGTACCGTTAGACTCTAAGCTCCCTCTCGAGTTCCTTAGACTCACACCCACTTATCAAACTACCTTACCTGCTTCCACCTCATCTCCAATTCCCTATGCCTGAGCCTAAAGGACTGTAAAGTTAGTTTCATATTCCAAAAGTATATGAGAAAAGAGGAGCAAGAAATGCAAATAATGGATGGAAGTTAAAGGAGATGTTAGACTATGCTAACTTTTTCTTGGATCTCTGAACCTCCTCTTTAAAGGGGATCCTGGAGTTGCCATAGAAAAGGGAGATGGGGCATGGAGAAGCAGCACTACAGGGTCCAATGAATCGATGAGGACGGGAGTCTCAGCTGAGCCTTCCTACTTGAAGTGTGGGAGTTTCTGGGATCCTGGAAGGAGGAACAGCAGCAGGAACCAGGACCCATTCCTGTTTGCAACAGACCTGGCACTTTAATCCCTGCTGCTGAGATAGCATAGACTTTTTAAACTAAACCTGTATCCTTCTCAGATTGCTATGAATATCCTCTGTATTGTATATTACAGTGATGCTACAGAGAATATTGTTCCACAATAGCGCAAGTTTTTGTGAATACAAAACAAATACCCAGATTAGAAATAAGTTTTTAAAAGTGAGAGTAATTAACCTTTGGAACAATTTACCAAAGTTCATGGTGGATTCTCTATCACTAGCAATTTTAAAATCAAGATTGGATGCTTGTTGAAAAGATCTGTTTTAGGAATTATTTTGGTGAAGTACTATGGCTTTTGCTATGTAGGAGGTCAGACTAGATGATTACAATGGTCCCTCCTGGCCTTGTATCTCTGGATGGCGCTGGTCTCCAATGGAACAATTAGACTGCCTGCAGTTTTCACCCAAGCGATTTTATATTAGCATTTTAGTAAGGCTTTTGAAACAGTCCCACATGACATTCTCAAGCACACTAGGGAAATGTGGTCTCTTATGCTGCCTGACAACCTGTGTAAAGGGAATGGACTTGAGAAAGGGTGTATGGCTCTAGCAATATTTGACTACTAGAATGGCCTATGGGTTGGTGTAAATTAGAGTGATGTTCAGGACATGCTACACTTTTTAGGTGTAGTCCAGGATTTGGCCCATTAGTTGCAAACACATTGGAACAAATTATAATTAGTTTCTGAGTTCTCAGAACAGAATCTAACTCATTGAATTAAATTCTTCCATGGGACTTGAGGAAACCCAGTACACTGTTGAGTAACTGCACGGAAGTCAATAGAATTACTCCAGATTTCCACTAGTGCATTAGTGAGTACAATATAGCATAGTGGGCCAAATCCTTATCTGGTGTAAATTGGCATAGCTCCTCTGGAGTTAATTTGGGATTTGGCCCATTGTGAATACCGCATCACTGGCTTTTTCTTAACCCTGTTTTTATTTATGGGCCATTCTGCCTACATAAAGGCAGCAGGTTTTGGCTCTATGTACACAAACGATTTTGGATCCAATCTTGCACACTTTTCTCAGGCACTGGGACAGCAATTTGACCCTGCTCCTAAAGCCCGAATGCATGGGAGTACCCTCCAAATGGCTCTCCTACCACCAGGTGAACAGGATTTGACTCTAGGATTTCGGTAGCTGTATTTCCTTCAAAGACAGTCGACTCCCCTCCTTGCTTTCTCTAATCAGAACACTCATTCAAAAGGATGAGACTAAGTTAATGTAAAAACATCTCTTGAGCTCAACAGGATTTATATCGCTTACATTATAATTTACAGCTTTTTTAGCATGCGCAGTAACTATTATTCATGCAATCAAAAATGTTTTCCTGGATCAATTTATGCAGTTTTCAAACACACATTGTAGCTAACCTTATTAAATATGCTGAAGCACCACTCACACAAAAAAAAAAAATCACACAAAAGCAGTTTGTAGACAACCTTCAAGCAACACTTATAAGCAGGAATCAGTGCTAATTGCTTTCTATTTAGCATCTAAGAACTCACAGCATGGTATGAGTTCTCAGAGAAACTTCTGTGTAGGTCACAGCTTGGCGAAAGCTCAGCCACTAAAACAACTGGAGAAAGAAATCCCAACAACTGAAAACAACTAACAACCCGCAAGCAAGAAATTTACGTCTTCTCACTTTTCTCAATCCAATCTAAAACTACTATAAATTATGCAAACATACAAATCACAATATTAACATTTCCTTCATTAGTTTAACAATGGAAACTATTCAGAACATTAGATAATTCCACACCTTCTGCACGGCTATCAGAAAAACATACTTGTTAAATAGTCTAAAGATCAGAAAGACTCATTTCAGCTGCATGTCAGTCAATGGATACATTCCCCCGAGGACTTTCATAAACAAATTAGTATCTGCATCAAAACACAATATGTTAGCATTATTCCTTTGCTATCTGGAATCCTGAAAATAATTTCTTAAGTAAAGGTGGCTAAAACAGATCACATGTTCCATACATGCAAAATAGACAGTATGTAATTATACTTTGGCTATTATATGTACAGTCAGTTTTGTTACTTCCTTTTATTTGTATTTTGTACACATAAATCCATTTTACAGATGAGGGCATTAAGGCATAGAGAACAAAGTGAAAACAAAACAAGCAAAAAACACAAAGGGAAAAATTGCTCACAAACAATTTGCATGAAAACTATGTATTTTAACCATTAAGACCACTGCCTCACCCAGCCAGTAGACATTGCCTTAGCTACCTTGAAGACAGTAGAGCAATACTATTTTGCAACAGCTGAAGATCTGGTCCCTTAAATTTTATTCATCTGAAAATCTGAAGAGCAACTGGATGCCATTTAAAAAGTGCCTATTTCAGATCTATTCTAATAGGATGTTTACCTACCCCACCACCAGTCAGGAGTTGGACCCTGCTCAGCGTAGTCACCACTGAGTCTCCACCAGGAGAGTGAGTTTGTGTGTGTGGTTTTTGGAGGGGGGTGAGAAAACTTGGATTTGTGCTGGAAATGGCCCACCTTGATTATCATACACATTGTAAAGAGAGTGGTCACTTTGGATGGGCTATTACCAGCAGGAGAGTGAGTTTGTGTGGGGGGGGGGGGCGGAGGGTGAGAAAACCTGGATTTGTGCTGGAAATGGCCCAACTTGATGATCACTTTAGATAAGCTATTACCAGCAGGAGAGTGGGGTGGGAGGAGGTATTGTTTCATGGTCTCTGTGTATATAATGTCTTCTGCAGTTTCCACAGTATGCATCCGATGAAGTGAGCTGTAGCTCACGAAAGCTCATGCTCAAATAAATTGGTTAGTCTCTAAGGTGCCACAAGTACTCCTTTTCTTTTCACTGAGTCTCGGTAACCAGAAGGATACAGTGGGAGAAAAACAGCATGGAAGTGCCCCAAATAGTCTCGCACCCAAATCAGTGGAGAGAACAGACATTATTGGGGAGCAGCCTTTCCCCCAAGTCTGCTGGTCCCAGTGTGTGACCCATCATGCTGATCACACGATTTGATCAGTAGGAGCCTAATTTCCAAAGATGCTCAGCACCTGCAGCTCCCATTCCCTTAAACTGGAACTATGGGAGCTCAGCACATCCACGAATCAGGACCAGTGCTGTAATGAGCCCCTCCACTTTGTATCGGTGATGGTAAACAGTAACTCAAACTTTTTCAAAGCAGATAAAAATGCTACTATGAGACTGGTATTTGGACAAAGCAGGGACAGCAGGATGGAGGCCCTCACCCATTATCTAAAGGGCTTTTCTGTGATTACTTTTTTATTGATTTTCATAAAGAAACAGAAAATGAAGAGTGCAAAACGTTAAATGACTTAGAGTTTGTATGCATTTCCAAATACCACATGCTTCATGGGATCACCAGTACAATATGTAATTACACACTTTTACATTTGTCAGAACTGCAAGACCAGACAATACAAAAGCAGACAATCCTATACAGACTTAACACATTGGGGGGGTGTTACAGTAATAGTAATGTTATAATAGCAGAAATAGTACGTGAATAGGAGAAAAGGGAAGGGAAAAAGAGAAGAGCTTCGGTGAAATGGAGGTCTTGCATTCGAGCCATCTCAACCTTTTCTATCCAAATCTATCTAGAAAAAAGATCCAAATTTCTTTGAATTCATATAATTGCTCTCTATTGCGATTCTTTGGCTACTAACTTAGACCGTCTCCAGCTTCACTCAATCGAACAAAACATCTTATTCAAAACGTATGGGATGCCACAGAGATCACCCAAGATAAAGGCCTTATCCTTTGATGTTTGTTGATGTTGTAACAAAGAAAAAGGAATCCTGATGTATATGCTGCAGGACTGTCCAGCAGTCAGGCAGCTGTGGAAAGAGGCGAACAGGAGTTAAAACAAAAAGAAAAGGAGTACTTGTGGCACCTTAGAGAATAAACTGGTTAGTCTCTAAGGTGCCACAAGTACTCCTTTTCTTTTTGTGAATACAGACTAACACGGCTGTTACTCTGAAACCAGGAGTTAAAACAATGCTCAGCTTCAGCAGACAACCCTTGGCTGAAAATTATATCCTAGGGTTACTTACCTGTTAAGCTGGGTTTAACTCGACCACAAATGCTTTGGTTCTCAAGGCTGAAAGATCACCAAGTGCATGGTTTTAAAAAAATGAAAGAGTAAGCTAAAGGACTACGGTATGCATTTAAAAATACTGTCTATTGATTTAGCTCTGTCCCTTGACAGAGCTAAGGAGAAGTTGGTACAACAGAAAGGCAGCTGAGAGAAGTTTATTGGCATTGTCCAGACAGGTCTTATTGGCTGATGACAGGCAGGATGAGTAGACGATAGTGAAGTTTAAATGATTAAATTTAGCTTTTTCACTTTTCTTTTGTTAATTCTCTATTTATGTGCTTGTTCCCCCTCCCCTTTCACTGATCTCTCTTTCAGCGTCTTTGTCCTTTTAGTCTGCCTCTTTGAATATTCATGGCCTTTTGTCGACTTCATCGCTTTTAAGATCATTTTCTTTTGATTTCCTTGTAGATTTACCAGGCATGGGACTCATGGCCAAGCATGTTAAAGAATCTATCAGTTTATCATATTAAAATGAATTGATGGCATTTTTTCAAATCAGAGCAGAAGGTTAATAACCAGAGATTTATTATATATATTTTAAGGTTAACCCACAAGTAGCACCTAAAGGTCAAAATGGAGACCCTTCACTTGTGTTCGTGAACACTTACTTCCACAAATAATCCCATCAGATCGCATTGGAACTGCTCATGTGATTAAGTGCTCACCACACCAGCAAGAGCTAGACAGAGTTATATTATACTCATTCATTCATTTATAGAAGAACTTTAACACAATGATTATAATTCATTTCCACTGCCTAACACTGATGATGTGGGCCAAACTCTGATCCCCACACCTTTTAAGCCCCTTCTTTAGGGACAAGAAAGGTGCCATTATTCCACCAAAGGAGCACATCTCCAGACCTGTGGGCCAGTGGAGAAGTTGAAGCATTCACATAGGAGGTCACAACAAACATGCTGTTGGAAATTAATTGTCCTAATAATTTTCCTAAGGTTAACCATGACTCAGTTTCCACACAAGCATTACTTCATTAGTCCAAAGGCTACTTGGTGTTGGTTACATCCAAAATACAAGCATATACACACTTCTACTCTATATCCTAGTAACAATATAGTAATAAGTATTGGCCCTATACTCACATCAGGGTCAGTCCAGGGAGATACTTTCCCATCATGGCATGACTCAAGAGGCATAAAAGAAAAGCTCTGACAAAGAAACCCCTAAAAACCTTGCTTATTATAGTATATAAAAAAGCAAGTGACGTCATTGCTGGTTATCGGGCCTCAGCTAAGGCCAAATGAAGCAGTTTAGGGATGAACCCAGTCCTCTGCTTTGGTCAAGACAAGATTAATTACTGGACCCCCTTCTGCAAGGTATTCTTCTCATCTTATTTTGCCATATTTCTCCGTAGCTACTAAATTTTTAAAAGCAAACACATTTTCTTTATAACACTAAATCTTAAATAAGGTAACACTGATGTTTCAAGGGTCACTACAAGTCTAAAACAAAAATCCCTTCTTTCACATCAGTTCATAGATTCATAGCTTTCAAGGACAGAAGGGACCCCCATTGTGATCTGACCTCCTGTATAACACAGGACATAAAAATTCCCCAAAATAATTCCTAGAGCAGATCTTTTAGAAAAACACCCAGTCTTGATTTAAAAATAGTCAGTGATGGAGCCCCATGTTTACCTGTCCCACCCTAGCAGCATATAGAGGAGGGTTTTGCAGAATGCACCCTCCAGTGCCACTTAGACTTTGGTGGAAGACCAGGGAAGAAGCCATCAGCCAAAGACTGGGTTTCCACTTTGCAAAGAAGTCCCACCAAGCCCTCTACTTCAACACCATGTAGATAAAGGGGGCTGATGGACCTCCAATAATCATCTATTTGTAGGAGTCTCCCACTTCAGTAACAGTAGCAGAGGACTCTGCTGGATTCTCACTTAAAAAGGCCCTATGACCTTCCCAACATAAAGTCCACAGGTACTGGAAAAATTCCAGGCCAAGATTTCTTCCCAGCCTCCGCTGCTACTAACGCACCTAGATGGAGGTAAAGGATATCTAAGCAGCCTCACTCTGAGACCGGTTTGTTTTTTTTACACTCTGAAGCTTGAAACTGCTAGCAGGTGTTGCAGAGTGGGACCAGCCTCAACCCGGATCCATGCCAGGCTATTAACTCTCTTCTGCCCTGATCCAATGTGGATTTTGTCATCACAAGCTCCAATTCTCTTACCAGCTACCCTTATGTAAATCAGGAGTCAATCCACTGATGCCAATGAAGTTACACTGGTGTAAAATAGGTATGAGAGGAGGATCAGTTCCTGTGTATTTAGTTATGAAACCGGTCATTGTCAAATTGGGCTACTGAATAAATACTTGAGTAGTTGAATTTCCATTCCTGGGAAGGTGCAGAATTGAGGAGTCAGGACTATCAGAATGCCTTAGTTGGGCATAATTCTGATGTGATACGGATAAGGTACTCAAAGGGTAAGAGACAAACTATGCCACTGTTTTAAAGTAGAACTGCCCCCATTGAAATCACTGGGGAGTTCTGCTTGAAAATGAATAGAAACTGTGGCTCAAAATGAAGAAACACTATATTGACTGACAGACCTACTAGCATTCCTATAGCATTTGATTTGCACACTGTAATAGGCAGCCCTCCTCACAAGCCATAAAGGGGATAATGTCTGATTTATCTTCATAAATTATTTTATTCCTAGCCATAACACCACAATGAAACACTTGAAGTAGTAAAAGCAGGAAAGCTGTGAAGACATGATTGAATTGAGCTGACCTGTCCCCTACAAGATGATTTGACACTCATATATGAGCTAGACCCAAAGATTTTTCCAGTTATTTAAAAATGTTATTTTAAAATTTAAAGGGCAATGAAGAGCAATTTTAACAAATGCTAATAAGGTTATAACAGTAACAGGAATGGGAGGCAAAAGGTGAGGAATTAAAACAGCAAATTACAAGCAAAAAAGAGTCAAAGAGGAACCAAAGGGCAAAATGATTTTTTAAAAATTCAAATAGGAAAGAAATCACTTTAAAGCATCTGCTATGCTCAGTGGCACTTGCTCAATAAATAATATGCCCGTATAATATGCTGCAGTAATAAAGACACCAACGTTCATAACATGTGTCTTTTTTGGCATTTAGCTGAAATGGTAAAGTCACCAGTGCATTAAGAGAAGCTAAAAATGAAAGATACTATCTTTCACCATCATATATAAACCCATTATATTCTTTTCTATAATAATGAAATTCCTCTCATAATGACTTTTTTTCTTTTGAAAACAATTTCAGCGTATGAAGTGTTTCCCCGAAGCAACTTAGCCATTGCCAAGTGTCTGGCTTAGTTACTTTTCGTCAGAACATTTACCTTTTGTAATATTTTGCTAGGAAAGTTCATTATAGATTAAGCTGATAATCACAAATAGTTGTCAACTGTATTCACACTTTGGGAAATGTGAAGGGAATGTAATAAGCTGCTTCAAAGTTTGCTGGCTGAAAATCAGATTGCAGGCAGCAATACATTGTACATACGTACATTGAGTAGGATTGACTGAAAATATTTAATTAAAACATTTTAGTGGAAAGTGTCTATTTTCCACAAACAATTTCAATTTTTTAAAAAAAGTTTTGGAAGTTTTTGGTCCAAAGATTTCTTTTTGGTTACTAAAAATAGAAAAATGTTTTTTCAAGTTTTTGGTCAATGAAAAGTCGAAAATTTCCATCAGATTTCCACCCCCAACCAGCTATAACACTTACCAAATGAAAACATTGTGTAAACTATACAAAACGTATTGGGGGAGATGGGGGAAGTTCAACAGGGAAGTTAGTGAAATCTTAGGTTCTGATCATTCCAAGGGTTTCAATAAAGTAAGGACTTCAGGTTCCAGCTAAGAAAAGAGATAGTGTATATATGAGTATAGAAGGGAATTTTTCTGAATGTTGCTAACAGGCTTCTCCCTAAAAACAGATTACTGGCATACTGTATCCCAGTAGATGTTCCCAGGTAAAGCTAAGAATATGTAAATTATTCATCATGAACTCAGATTTTAAAACTAGAAGGGACCATTATGATCACCTATATTAAGGATCTAAGCTCATCAGGGCACAGACTGTCTAGTACTCTATGTTTGTACAATGCCTAACACAATGGAGACCCATACTTGGTTATCCCCTTGGCACTACCATAATGCATACATACGGTACAGCGTCTGCTCCCACAGGCCATAAAACGTAACCCAGTAATTTCTGCATCAAGTCCACAACCCTTGCGGAGCTAGAGTGTTCTTTGAGACTAAATTTGTTTTTTTGTTTTTTTTAAAGGAAGTCTTAAGCATTTTTATAGTAATTTTTGATAGCTTGGTAAATGACAAAGGACATACTCCTGCATCCCATTGCAGACAATGGGAGGTTAGCCATTAGGTTCAGTGGAAACAGAATTGTGCCCAACATTTAGAGAAGGCCAAAATTTTAATAAGTGAGGGGTTAAAAACTCAAGGGAGATTAACATGAGCAACACAGTTTGTTCTGAGAGGCTCCTTCCTTTTAGCATTTACTGGGCCCCAAAAAGATTAAAGATTTGTTTTGTTTTCTAATGATGATTGGACACATGGAAGCTCATTTGGCTTTTATAGATTCATAGATTTTAAGGCCAGAAGGGACCGCTGCAATCATCTGGTCTGATTTTCTGCTTATCACAGGCTATAGGATTTTGCATTATTAATTCCTGCTTCACGTGCTCTACATCAAGCACAGGTATTGGACGTCTTTTAGAAAAATCTCCCATTTTTATTTTAAAATTTTCAGTGATTGAGAATTCACTGCAAGGTTTGGAAAATTTGGAAAGTCAATTATTGTTGTTATTTATTATGTACCATTTGTACTTGTATTACAATAGTGCCTCAGACCCAACGCAAATCTGCCCTCTATTGTGATAAGCACTATACAAACAGATAACTGGAGAACTTACAATATAAACAGACAAGACAGACAAAGGGAACAAGATGAAAGAGGTGAAGTGACTTGCCCACGGTCACACGGTAGGTCAGCAGCAGATCCAAGAGTACAATCCCAGACTCCCGACTCGCAGTCCAGTGTCATCTGTACTGGACTATATAAAAAACATTGGGCCATACTTTGTTCCATTCCATTCACATCTTAATCTAAAGTTAAAGTCATTTTTCTACACTGCAATAAATCCATCTGAGGTCCCCATAAATTTGGTGCAAAGGAACTTAGATTTTGGAAGTATCATATGAGACAGTAGAAAAATAATTAACTCATTTGCCACATATTTCTCATTTGACATAACCAGTGTTTAAATTAAACAATGAGAAATATCCAGCTGTAAAAGGGTACATTATTTCAGGAGCTAAGAACATGAAAAATGTAATACATTCTTAAAGTCAGAAAAGAATAGAAAATTATTCATCAAGAGACACTGATATAGTGTTGTTTCTGGATAACCCTCAGAAGTGACATTTATTAATGGGTTGAACTACAAATGGCAGACAACAGGAGAAAAGCAGATTACTGTAAATAGCACAATCTGGGAAAAGGAAAATAGTATTGGCAAAACAGAGAAGGACAGTCAGAATAATAAAAAATACTAATACCAACTAGCTCTTATCTAATAACTTTTCATCAGCAGATATCCAAGCACTTTACAAAGGAGGTCAGTATGAATATCAACGTTTTTCAGATGGGTAAGCTAAGGCACAGAGAGGCAAAGCAACTTGCCCAAGGTCACCCAGCAGGCCACAGTCAGAGCCAGGAACAGAACCCAGGTCTCCTGAGTCCCAGTCCAATGCTCTATCCACTAGGAAGACAAAGAAATATCCAATCACTTAAGAGGGTTTTATATAGCAGATGAGTTAAAAACATTGTGGGTGAGATTTTCAGAAATGCCCAGCATTAGCTTACTTAATCCCACTGAAGTCAATGGAAGTTCCATTGGCAAAGTGAGGCCAATGGCAAAAGCTTTTTGGGGGAAAAAAAATCACATCTTATAACGTATAGGGGACAGTCTTCTTTTAAAAGACTGTGGGGCAGATCGCCAGCTGGTATAAATTGTCATAGCTTCATTGAAGTCAACTGAGGATGTGCCCCTAAAAATAATTCAACATATAAAGTCTGGAATTCCAGAGCGCACAGAGGGTAATCAGTCGAGGAAAGTAAGCTCTCTATCTGGTCTTGTACTGAACACTGGCCACTTTGGTATAGGCAGAGTTTCAGTTCTTTTGTCTGGGGGTGTTTCACAAAAAAACCGTCACTTTGTTTTTAATATATTAAGTGCATTTAAAATGCAATAAAAGGACTGATTTGGATGTACAACACTGCATTACAACCCATGTGACACTGCAGTGAAAATGGATACAAAACAGCTTGCCACTTACTTTGACAGACATCTTGTTTTATTTTATCAAAATAGAAGTTGGCTTGCCAATGATGACAGACTACCATTGAGCTCAACATTTGGCATAGACATGAATGTTTTTGATGCAAGAGATGAAGTAATAATGAATGAAGCCAAACACCATAGTGATCACAGCTCATTTTGAAATGCAGTCGACAAGCCTGGCATAACAAGGTCATCGGCTGAGTAATTTCTTCCCTCAGTGTGGAAGCTAAGAATTTTGAATAGGAAAACATACCTCTAATCTGAAGGAAAAATCTCTCCCACGAGGCCCTTCCAATTGGTGGCTTATATCTTCACAATTGCCTCCGAGCAAACCTTTACATGTAGAGAATGCATGTGGTTGGATAAAACTATCATCTGAAATGCTACACTAAAACTGAAATAAATGGGTTCGTCCCAGGACCAGTCGTGACCAAGGAAACTCCATGAGTTTGCATTTGTCGAGTTTCCCTAGACACCTTCTGTTGGGATAAGAACGCTTCTGTATTTCCTGGGAGGGGGAGGGGGATAAATACACTAAAAACTGTGAGGTGCTCAGATATTTTGGGGATGGGGGCCATATAAATGCCCAGGAGAGTTAGTTAGATTCCCCTTCATCCTTTCTATGGAAATGCTTCACAAACCTAGGAATTTCAAAGTATCCAATGGAGAAAAGAGCCAGTGATGCAGAGGGCCAATGCTCTCGTTCTGCTACAACTAGGCTTCCCTTGCCTCTACAGCAACATGGTTCCCATAAACTCCCATGCAGGCTGCGACCCATTGAACTTTCCCTCACTGTGGGAGTTTATATCATGGAGGGGGGATGCTTGTACATTAATACCAAACTCACTCTCTCCCCCAGTAATCTACTGCTTCCCAAGTGTAGCAGGGCGAGCATCCCACTCCAGAGAGAAAGGGGTTAAAACCAGCTCTGGGAAAGGGCTGCCCTAAGGAGCCAATCAGGGGAAGGCAGGTAGCAGCCAATCCAGGCCCGGTAGGGCTGGTATAAAGAGGGCTGTGAGCTAGGAGGCAGGCAGTCTCACTCCAGCCTTGGGGTGGGAAGGACCGGGCTGCGTGAGAGCACAGAGTACCTTTGATAGAGCAGTGCTGGGGACAGGGCAGGCTGAGCTGGGGAGCTCAGGCCTGGCGACCTCCCAGGTTGAGGCCTGACAGGAAGGCCTAAGGAGGTACTAGGGCTGCAGGGAAAGGCAGCAGGTCCAACCTTCTAGCCAATGATGAGTGGCCACTTCAGACTGCAGTTTGCCCCTGAGGGACGGGGCTAGATGAAGACTGGCAGTGGGTCACTGAAGCGAGGTGGGCTCAGGGGAGTGGGGTTCCCTGGTGAGGGGCAGCACCTCAAGGTAAGGGGCACCGTGGTCCAGGAGGGATGTGAGGCCTATACGTGGTGAAGATGAAGGGACTGCAGAGAGGTCGGTAACAAAGGGCGAGACACTGGCCCATAGAGGGCGCTCCAGGACTGAGAGCACTAATTCCTGGATGACCAGCAGGAGGCGCCGCGCCGCAGAGTCAGCTATCTGCTACACCAAGTTACAGAACCAGACCTCCACAGAGAACCTGTAGAGGGGCTTCTCAAGGCAACAACAATGCGAGCAGCAGCCCTCCCCACTACCATAACTCCCAGCCATGTTTTCTTCCATAGCAGACAATCTAAATCCATGTTCAGTAAAGGCCTAATCCTGCATTCCGTGAAATCTATAAGAGTTTTGTCTAAGTAAGGAACTGCAGTCTCAGATCCTAAACGCAGTAACCCCACATTTCAAGGCAAAAACCTTTCCACGAACAAGGTCAGTCCACAAGTATGTCTTTGAGCTCCCTTAAATTCATAAAAGCTCTGGTTTTGCAGACATTAGTGGGAAGCTATTATCAGCCCTTCATCACAACAGAGATACAGCAAAGCGTTTGAAGAGAATTTCATTATTCTGAATATATGTTAATCGCCTGAAACATAAAATAGATCAAACAGCTACAGATTCATCTTTACCTCAAAGAAAGAGAATTATCAGACTATAAAGGGAATGTGTTTCCAAGGCTTTAACATACAAGACGAGAGATTTAACATTCAAAAGATGCTGCCAAAGTGGCAATATCTTTGTTTATTTTTTGTGCAACTGTTTAGAGGGGTGCAAGGTTTTCTTTGCAGCAGTTTTTGACAGCTGTAGGATCTCTCATCACTCTTCAACTCTATTATAAATAATACAAGACAAAGACATTTTAATCTTTTTTCCCCATTTGTTCATTTTGATATCCATTAATTATCTATTATGTATGTAGCTGACAGTAACGTAGGCACCCCACTTAGGAAGCCAAATGAAGACAAAGATTTTTTGAAAACAGACCTATAAATCAATGCTAACTGACAAACATTTCAAATGGCATGGCTCCTTTGAAATTTTACTCCCCAGAAAGGGTCAGCAAATGAATGTGTTTTCAAAACGATTCAGACCTTATTAAGGATGTCTTAATAAAATGCCAACCATAATGGCACTAAGAGACAATCCCTTCTGTAAAATGAATCAAACAGAAAAGTGTCACTTACCACTTACTGCCATGTGCAAATGGGGAAGCTGAAAAATTGTGTCTCGATTCATTTTCCTAAGCAATTTTAGTTTCACTATTTCATCTTCGATATCGAGATCCAGCTTTAAGTCACCTTAAATCAGTTTTAAGGGATACTGAGCATAATGATACTTGTCACTGCCAATGTGCAAAAAAGGCATACAAATAAATTGAATTAACGTGCACTTCTACCACTCACAGAAGCTAAGGAGGAAGTCAGGCTGTACAAGGAATGCTTGCCCAAAGGCTCTGCTTGGGCTGGTATATTTCCAAAGGGAAATTATGGCACTGACACCGCACCCTTGACCACGGGTGTAGCAGAGCCCAGCTGCCCCCGGAACAGCAGCAGGGAGATTATGGCTCTGGCATACACCACATCTCCCACTGCTGTTCTTTGTGCACAGGCAGGGATTAGGTGGAGGCAAGAAATCTGAAAACAAAACAGAAGATCACTTTTAAACAAATTATTACAACCGTTATTTGTATTATGGTAGCACCTAAAGAGCCCAATTTAATTCTCCTGCTATCTTTTGATCAGCTTAGAGTTGGCCAAAATTTTCAAAGATTTGAAGGTTGAAAATTTTTCACAAAAATTTACACCCACCAGCAATGGGGCAAACATATCCTGTACACTATGCACTGATTAATAAAGAGCAGCTGTATGTAAAAGGCAAAGAAACCCTGAAGAGCTACAATGTCACCGAAAGAAAAGGAGTACTTGTGGCACTTTAGAGACTAACAAATTTATTTGAGCATAAGCTTTCGTGAGCCACAGCTCACTTCATCAGATGCATTCACTGGATGAAGTGAGCTGTAGCTCACGAAAGCTTATGCTCAAATAAATTGGTTAGTCTCTAAGGTGCCACAAGTACTCCTTGTTTTTCTGCGAATACAGACTAACATGGCTGCTACTCAAACCTAACGAAGTCACCCATTTCCTTTGTGTGTCTATCTAGGCGCATACAGCATGCTCATTCCTGTGGCACGTTGGTGTCTGCACCATCAAGAATCCTCTCACTTCCTACAGCATAGAAAAGGATTCTCTTTGTGCTTTAACCCTTTAAGACTCAAAACTAACATGTGGCAAGGAATGGACTTGTGTGGGAGAGAAATCAGACTCAGATCCATCAACCAGGCTGGAACGGCATCCAGAAGCACATCCAAATTAACTAAGGAGCCAATCTGGTGAAGTGCTGGGTTTCTTTAACACACACTGAAGCCAAAGAGCTGGCTGGACAGGCTACTTTAAACTAAACTATGTTTTAAATTCAGTTTTTGAAAGCAAAGAGTTGCAAAAAGTAATTTCTGTGCACCTGTCAGGTTCCCACAATTGGCAGACGTAATCAGGGGACTCAAAGAAAAAACAAACAGCCCAGGCTTCCCTGTGTATGCGTGCAGTGACAACGTTACACAAAGGGTGAGCAACAGGGAAGTGAATGAACAAATATGGGCAAGCTACACTGCATATGAAGCCTAAACTGGAAGAACCACTGTAGAGCAGTCATCATGGCCAAGAAATATCAGCCAGTCGCTTGCCTATAGCTATG
Source organism: Natator depressus (assembly GCF_965152275.1). Lineage (NCBI taxonomy): Eukaryota > Metazoa > Chordata > Testudines > Cheloniidae > Natator > Natator depressus. The sequence goes on from NC_134241.1 coordinate 10,282,093, forward strand.
AAGGCCAAAACCCAGTGCCACAAGCTCCACCACTAAGCCACTTGCTTTGTGTCCAAGAGCAGAGCTACCAGCATCAATAATCTCCCTGCCAGGGCCACAGATGCCAATATCAATACACAATCTGCTACAACTACAGCTGTTGCACTACATTTGTTCAAATCTCTCTCAGAGTACATATGCGATTCATATTTGCAGTAAAACTAAATCTTGATAAATAAGACTTTTAAAAAAAAACCCACATCTTTTGACATTTCCTTCCCCATATCAGGATACCTACTAATCTAAGTCAACCAAAATTGTCTTCATCTTTAAATGTAACCTTTTTCTGGAACTTTCAAGGAAGAAAGATGCTCTCAGACAACATTTTATGTTCAATACACTTTAGATACAGCAGCACTTCTTTTACTCACATTTCATATAACTGTAGAGACATCCACTAGATTCCTCTTAGAGTGCTGAAGGGAAAGGAAAAAACTGAGAACTATGTTTTCATGTCCACATTCACATCTCCACTGTCAATGAAACCCACAGACCTCTTTTCTTTTCCTCTACCACCAACCTCTCATGAAACATCCATACAAAGTTCAATAAAATGCAAAACAGAAGGATAAAATTTCAAAGCAAAGAAGTAGACATTTTGGGCCAGATTCTGATCTCAATTATATCAAGGAACGCCACGGATTTACACCAAAATCTGGGCACGTTATCTTTAAAACTCACCAGGGGATGTTCAAAGCTACAATAAAATCAGAAGGCAATGTGCTGAAATTATGAGAGAAGATATATACATTTAAATAAGTGTTGAAAAAAGTTTTAAAGAAGATTCAAGCAGAGAACCAAATTCAATCCCCCCCCACCTTTAAAGGGGGCTCAGACCCTCAAGATGAACAAGATGACCTGGTTAGTTAACAGTGAATAGGTCAGAGAGGAATTGCATAGCTGATTCAATCTTATGAATAAGTTTATTTAGATAAGGAGTTTATTTTATTTGTCAGTTGATGCCATAATAAGGCAGAATACAATTTACACAGGACAGAGGTACTTTCTCTTGTGCTTAGTCTCTTTCTGTTCCTGGATAAGTGCTTAGAACAGTGGCTGGCTGGCAAGTTGCACATCTTTTATTATTAATTATTATTATTACTTTCCTTCCCTTTGGAATAAGTTTACCATTTTCTAACTGTGCTTTTCTGTAGCACTGAAAATTATAAGTAAGTGCTTATTGTTTAAAAAGTGAGAACGTATTTTTAGAGGAATATTAACTTTTATCATATCCCCTTATGCTCTGCATTAGAACCATATCTGGTATCTGTTGGCTTTTGTATGTTATATCTTTCTTTTTGTAGCACTGATCTACTGTTAGAACACCTAGTCTGAGAACTTCTGATGATCGCCGAGAACTGTACAGTAGTGGACATGTGCTGTAATCTGTTTCCTATTTTTGCTATCTGCTCACACTTTAATCCCAAGCCCTGTTACAAGAATACTCTGTATGCAGCAAAGCATGGGGTGATATATTTACACTCTGTTGGCAGTTTTCTAAATTGCTTATTGAACAACGCATAACACAGTTGCTTTATGCATTGCATGTAGCAGAATGCAATTATATCATGTTATGTTTTGTAATTAAACAAAAATATAATTTCAGAAGTACTGTATACTTGTTAAAAAGATACATGATTGGGAGAAAGATGTGGACTATTTCAGCTCTCATGTCTAAATGCCAATAGCCTCCCCCACTTTTTAAAAATGTTTCTGTTTCTCATATAGCCCTACATTTTAGGTTATTTTAGACCAGAAGTCCTTGCAAATCTTACATATCCAATTACACATTTTATTCTTGCCGTCATGACAGCTAATCATAAATCTCCCTCTGATGATGTTCCTAGGGATGAAGATGGACTTGCAAGTCCATTTTGAAGAGCTCCCATTCAATTCAGTTATTTATTCTTTAATAATTTTCAGAATTCAGTGAAAACCCAGTAGAACTGCAGGGAATGAGATTTAACAGCTTGACCATTCTGTTGCATCAGCTAAAGTCTAAGTACAGCATATCGGTCTTGCACCAAAATCCAAAGCAGAGATATACAGGACTAATACCAAATCATAAATCTAACAGATTTAAAGTTAACTATATACACATATTCTAACTTGTCTAACCTTTCTTCTCCAGGAAATGAAAAATCAGCTTCAACTTCTTCCATAATCATTCACCTCTTGGCAGCAACCAGATAATCAAAAACACATCTGTTGTTATGATTCTCTCCAAATGCAGCAGGCACTGCTAAAGTGAACGAAAACACAGTGCTGTAGAGTCTCTCAATCAAAAGAGAAGACAGTCTTCTTAAGACAGATTTAACCCACAGGAATCTCATAGGTCTTCCTTTGTCTTCCATTGTACACTTCATATTTGATAGGATAGGCCTGAATTATCAGACTATCAGTGGAACAATTAACCCTGTGGTGGTTCAATGGAATAATTTTATTTTAATATTCTGAAAGGATTTTGCGGGGGGGGGGGAGGACATACAATTTTTTCCTCTATTTTTATTTTTCCACTCAACCTCTGAGCACATCATTTTTCAGAGAAAATGTTATTATTAATCAGTACACGATTTGTGGTTTGCAACAATGAATAGTCAATCCATCACTACATCAAATGCTGCCACTTAAAGCTTGTATGACCAGAATTTTCTTCTCTTTTCCTCTTAAAATAAATCCTCTTTTCATCTGTCCCTCAATTCATTAAGCCTGTATTCTTCTGGAAACAAAGCATTAATCTGGGGAAGTTTTTCTTTTTTCTTAGGGCTGAGATCAATACCTGGTGTGTAATTCCGGCCCCACTGAAGTCAATGGCAAAACCTCCATTGACTTCAATAGATTATACCTCTCCGGTCTTTCCAGGTATTACACCATAACTTCCAAAAAACCTCTCCAGTCATGAAGTTACTTGATTTGGGTGAGGAGGGGGTAGGGAGATTAAAAAAAAAAGTGATTTCAGTTGTTACCACAGTACAATCAATTAGGATTCCAATGGAAACAGAAAATAGGCAGTCCTAGGTGTCTTCTAGTCTATGTGGCTATCCTTCCCCATGGAGACTAGACAGATTCTTTATTTCCTAAAGCAAAATATAAGTGTAATCCTGACCCCATTGAAGTCAATGGGCATTTTGCCATTGACTGCAATGGGACCAGGATTTCACCTATGAATTTTATGTATGTGCCCTTGCAGTCTATAGTACACTGCATTATTTGTCACAATGATAATTTTTGAAAATTTAATTACTTGCTTTAAAATATTCTTTATTTCACTCAATTTTAACACCACCAAAAACCTGCTTGGTTTTGTTCCAGTCCACAACCCAGAAGGTCACAGAAGTCTATGAACTGAATCATGTGGTCCTCAATTAAGCAAAGCTCCACTTGTCCTCAATGGAATATCTGCTCATTTAAGGGCTAAAGAATTTGGCTCTATCACACTTGTTGTGACCCAATGCAAGTAGACGGTATAAAGATTAAATTTAAAAAAGAAAAAGAAAACAGAATGTTAGCTTCTTCTTCATCCTACCAGTCAAACCAGGGCAGGGACATTTGGTGTAGAAAAAAAGATGAACTTTTAAGTGTGTGAGAAAATCAGTGTTTCTCAGATTTTGAGCCAATTTGTGTCCCTAAATGGGACTCTTTTTCTAAGGGCAGCATTAGCCATCTGGCCGTAAATGCCTCAATATGACTGAATTTTATAAATATTAGATGAACTGAAGAAGAAAAGGCCACTTAATGGTCACAATATAATTTGGTTATTCCTTCTTATAAGATACAGCTGATTGGGCAGATAATGGTTAAGTATTTGGAGGGGAATAAGGGCACACTTATCCTACTCTGGCCTGAAAATATCCAAACGTGATGTCCTCATATTATACAAATATACTGAATATGACAGAGAACTTCTATTAATGACTTAGGGTCATCACCCACCTGCTGACTAGTGATGGAGGAGGATAGAAGCTAATATAAAACACAAGGGCCTGATCATGAGAGTAGTTTACCACTTGCTGAACATCTGCAACCTCAAAGCAGATGTCAGTATTTCCTTTCCACAAACTTTCACAGCTGTCTCATCTGAACAAGCACGTTGGCTTTACTGATGCATTCCCTTTCTCCCTCATTAATGAAGCTTCTTGGTCCCAGGAGCTAGAACTGCTTGGGCGAACCCTGAAAGGTGATGAGCACCCACAACTACCAATGAATTAATCTTGCAGGTACTTGGCACTTTTCAAGATCAACCTCACAATGGTTGTAGCTTCTAGCTATATAGGAGTAAGTTGTACATCGGGTAGGAAGGATGGTCTTATGATCGAGCACTGGACTGGAACTCAAGAGACTTGCGCTCATTCCTGGCTCAGTCACACACTTCTTGTATGACCTTGTGCAAGTCATTTAAACTTCCCATCTCTACAATGGGGAGAATATCTCCCAACCTCAAAAGGGTGTTCTGAAGGTAAAATTCAATAATTGTGAGATACTACGTTAAGGAATGTCGTAAGTATCAACATAGGGAGAAATCCTGCTTAAAGAGGATAAAAATGGTGCACCATACAGCTGATAGAAATTTTGATATGTTTCAAAACTGAACCTCCCTGTCCCTCACCCTGGAAAGAATTCAATGACATTTTCATTATTTACTCCTGGTTTTGGCCAGCTTCACAGCTGGTCTGAATATTCCAGTTTCGAGATTTCAGAGACACAAAAGATCCAAAAAGCTTTCATGGAAATTTTCCCCTTCTTATTTTCGACCGGCTTTTGTGCTGAATCCTTATGCTGTCCCTCTGCACAGGGTGAAGGACACTCCACATGATAAAAATTCAATATCAGGTTTCACAATCGGTTCTAAGATTGTAAGCTTTTTAGGACAGGGTTCTTGTTTTCCTGCACTAGTACTATACAAATATCATCATCATTTGACATAGCACTGGTAAGACCTGGATAGGAATAAAACAGCAATACCCCCTCCCTAAAGTACTTTAGAAGTTACACTGCCTCTCTTCGGTCTACATGCTGCCTTTAAGCAATTTATTTAATTTACACCATTCAGAGTCTCTCACAAACCTTTTCAATTTAAACAAGAATTTAAGAGAACTGAACATTTTTCTATTGACCACGTAAAGGCTTGCAGCTGTGGTGGTGAAAAAGAGGCTGTCGGGGGAAAAACAATCGTCCACTCCTGATAATCCACTTGTCATTGTACATAGCGTTTTTTAAAATAAATTGATATAATTACAGAAGACAAGAAAGTAGAACAACTGCACACAGCACTTAAGCACAAATCAAAAGTCCATTCATGAGCTGCGCAGAAGCATTTTAAAATAATTTTTAAAAATATTTTCTCTCTCGCTATTACAATTCCTTGGGCTGAAATCTTTTCCCGTCAGTCTGTTCCCCGCAGTTGCTTCTGTGCATCACTCTAGGTTTGTATGGTTGCCTGCAATAGCAAGGATGCTACATTTGCTACTTTTAAGAAGGCACTTGAATCGTTTGTTTAGTTTTGAAGAAAAACAATCAAAGAAATGCATGGCCTTTTCAAAAACATTAAAAATAAGATTAATATTTTGATTAAATTAATTTGAATGAATTTGTTCCTAGTATGCTTTAAAATTGTTCTTTTAAAAAAAAACTACACTTCTAATTAGTCTATTTCAATCCAAATGGAAAAAAAAAATCAAGATTTTTCAAGTAAGAACCATGGTCACGGGAGATCTAGCAGACCTACTGAACCTATCACTTTGCCTGAATCTAGGTATGGGCCACAATATGGAATGGCGATCCTAACTGAGAGGCGATTTAAACAACCGAGCCTCAAACTATTAATCAGATTTCTCTGAAAGAAGGAACACCTCCCCCACATATTTCATCTGAATTTTCTGTCCAATGAGAGAGAGAGGTTTCCAACCAAAAGCAGTAGCTTTGGACTTGATCTCTGAAGTCTGCAGATGTCCCCAAACCAGCAGAGACTACAACAGGTCTTCAGAAACCAACACCATCTCTGTGGTGGTCCTATGCCTCTACGCTGCCTCTTGGCACTGACAGCAGTCCCACTGCAGCAGCAGCCACACTCCCATGGTATTTCCAGCTGCCCACTGTCCCAATATTACAAGTAATATTGTAAAGATTGTAAATTGTTGTTATGGAAAATCATGCCTCACCAATTTATTAGAATTCTTTGAGGGAGGTCAACAAACATGTGGACATGGGTGATCCAATGGATATAGTGTACTTGGACTTCCAGGTCCCTCACCAAAGATGCTTAAGCAAAGTAAGCAGTCATGGGATAACAGGGAAGGTACTCATATCAGATCAGTAATTGGTTAAAAGACAGGACACAGAGAGTAGGAATAAATGGTCAGTTTTCACAACGGAGAGAGGAAAATAGTGGCTTCCCGCAGGGTTCAGTATTGGTACCTATGCTGTCCAACATATTCATAAATGATCTGGAAAAGGGGGTAAACAGTGAGGTGGCAAAGTTTGCAGATGATATCAAATTATTCAAGATAGTTAAATGTGAAGCAGACTGCAAAGACTTACAAAGAGATTTTAACAAAACTGGGTGACTGGGCAACAAAATGGAAGATGAAATTTAATGTTGATAAAATGCAAAGTAATGCACATTGGAAAGCATAATCCCAACTACACATGCAAAACGTTACCACTCAAGAAGATCTTGGAGTCATTGTGGATAGTTCTCTGAAAACATCCGCTCAATGTGCAGTGGCAGTCAAAAAAGCAAACAATGTTCAGAACCATTAGGAAAAGGATAGATAAGACAGAAGATATCAATGCCACTATATAAATCCATTGTACACCCACACCTTAAATACTGTGTGCAGTTCTAGTTGCCCTATCTCCAAAAAGATGCATTAGAAATGGAAAAGGTACAAAGAAAGGCAACAAAAATGATCAGAGGTATGGAACAACTTCCCTATGAGGAGAGATTAAAAAGACTGACTATTCATCTTGGAAGAGACGATTAAGGGCGGATATGATAGAGGTCTCTAAAATCATGAATGGTGTGGAGAAAGTGAATACGGGAGTGTTATTTACCCCTTTACATAACAGAAGAACCAGGGGTCATCTAGTGAAAGTAATAGGCAGCAGGTTTAAAAACAAACAAAAGGAAATACTTCACACAACATACAGTCAACCTGTGGAACTTGTTGCCAGGCAACGTTGTGAAGGCCAAAAATATAACTGGGCTCCAAAAGGAAATAGATAAATTCATGGAGGACAGGCCCATATTAGCCAAGATGGTCAGGGATGCAACCCAGGCCCTGGGTTTCCCTAGGCGTCTGACTGCCAGATGCTGGGACTGAACGAAAGGGGATGGACCACTTGATAATCTTCATTCCCTTTGAAGCATCTGTCATTGGCTACCCTTGGGAAACAGGATACTGGGCTAGATGGACCATTGGTTTGGCCCAGTGTGGCTGTTCTTATGTTGTACAGTTGTAAATTAAACTAAGATAGTAATAGTAGCAGTAGTAGTGTTACCATAGCACCTAGGAGCCCTAGTCATGGCCTAGAGCCCCAGTGTACTAGGTACCGTACAGACACAGGACAAAAAGACAGTCCCTACCCCAAAGAGCTTACAATAGAAATATAAGACAAAGGACAATAGATGGGGGAGTACAAGGAAACACTGTAACAGTATTGGTCAGTAGGGGTGTCAGAACACCAACAGCCTGCCCTTGACAAGTTTTTCATAGGCATCATGGAAACAGTTTTAAGGAGGAGGGTGGGGTGGGGAGGGGCGATTCAAAGGAGGACACTTACATTTAAAAAAAAATGGTTACTGTGCCATAAAACTAACCAAACAACATTTCTTCGGCCAAAAGAAAACTAGGGAAATATCTGCCGAAGTTGTTTGCATGCAACATGTATTATATAAACAGAATGGAGGCACAAGGGTATGGATCTCCAAAATACATATTGAAAAGTTTACACCTAAATATTTCTGACAGCAGAATGGTTTGCTTTTTAGAAAAGCAGTGGACTCAGCCAACTCAAGGAACCAGTCTTGGAGTCCATTGTGTCAGAAAATGGCTCTGCCTAGAGGAGTTGTCAGCATAACCTTGCATTACATGATGAAAATCTAAACAATGATATTTCCTCGTTTCAGGTTCCTACTGTGCAAACTATGTACGAGTATAAAAAAAACAAGCATGCCACTGTGTGCTTGCAAAGCAGGAGGACAGAAGTTTATCACATTAGTGAATTTTATTATTCACTACCACACTCTTTAAATGGTAAAACATATTTTTCCCTGACACAGCTCCTCATTTCCAATCCATTCCTTTAATTCTCCAGGCATCTATAAAAACGTCAGATACACAATTTCTTTTTAAATGCCATTATCATATTAATGAAGAAAAGTCAGCAGGTATAATCTTTGGTTTTAGAATTACTCTGCTTTTAGAATGAAATGAAGCATTATCCAAACTAAATGCTCACTTAATGTGCCCTGTAAGCAGTTTGAACATGGACAGTACCTTCATATTTACAATTAAAAAGGGCTCAAATAACAAACTGACTGAGATGAGCATTAGGCAGAGAAAATGAACAAGGTCCAGATATTTCATTCTCAAGGAAAAGCTAGTCCAAAAACTTCACAATGATCACCATACAGAATTGGAGCTGCATTCTCCCCTCCAGACTGCTGGCTACTCCTTGTAATGGCTTTCTCCTGAACTGTCCTGTCTAAGGCCTGTACTCTCACATGGTAACATGGCTTTATTAAGAGCACTGTTGCCTCTGGCTGCTCCTTATGTGCAATGTTTATATCTCAGGCCCGTCTGGATACACAGGAATTTGCACACAACTACTTACTCCAGGCTGGGGATGGCAGGGAAGTAGGGTTGCCAATTTTGATGGGATGCATTCCTGGAGGTTTCATCACGACAATCTTTAATTAAAGATTAATCTTTAATTCCTGGGGACTCCAGGACAATCCTGGAGGGTTGGCAACCCTGCAGGGAAGAAGCCTTTCTTGCAATAAGGCAGTGGTTGTCAAATTTGTGTCCTGGTCACCCCTTTCACACAGCAAGCCTCTGAGTGTTACTCCTCTTATAAATTAAAAACACTTTTCTTATATTTAGCAACATTATAAATGCTGGAGGCGAAGTGGGGTTTGGGGTTGAGGCTGACAGCTTGTGCCCCCCCCACCATGTAATAACCTCACGACCCCGAGGGGTCATGACCCCCAGTTCGAGAACCCCAGCAATAAGGGATCCAGTTACAAAATAGCAATACTAGGTTTAACTCATTAGTGTCTGAACAGTACACACTAGGCACCTGAGCACTACTTCCATCTTTGCTGCCAAGGGGAGATTAGGCATATAAAAAACATAGCTATTCTCCTGCACAGATTTCCCATGGGTGTGCAAGGCAGCAGAGAATACTGTACTTCCTTCTAGCTCTGCTCCCCTCAGGTCTGCTGCTGACTCAGGGAGCCCGATCTCAGAGACCCGCTTGCAGGGGCTCTTTGTGGGCTGCTAGGGAAGGGGGGCATGTCAGAGAACCCTTACTCCTCCCTCTCACACTTCCCAGCCCAGATCTACCTGATTGCTCCCTTCTACCGGCATAACTGGAGACCCAGGCATTTATATTTCAAAGTGCAAATCACAACTGCATGTTAGGTATCCAGATACATTACCATCATTACCTGTCAGCAGCCTCTTTTATGCTTCTGACTGCCTCTGAGAACACCCGCTGCACTCATTTACGTTGTATAATACCTACACTGCTCTAGCCATTATATCTAGGGATAATTAACTCAGAAGAGCTCATGGAGTTCCAGCTTGTCTATCTGTCCATCTGCAAACATTTTTGGATCTATGGGATAAAACTCCCATGTGACATGGCTACAAGAGCTGATGTTCATTCTGCCCTAAACTTATCCTGAAAGAATTCTGGGATTAACGTAAACTTTGCACACAAGATGTCTAAGTGCTGTAATGAAAATGCCAGAGGTATATAAAAATGTAATGGGCGGGGAAGATAAGCAAAAGGAGCCATCAGATATGATAAAATTATCTAAAGAACAATTCAGAAAATTTCATGTTAAACAGCTGAGAGGAAGAACAATAATTAAAAAAAAATAAGTTTGGCGCAGTATGCCTTCTTCTGATGCTTGTAATTTGGAGCCAGTTTGGTACCTCTGCAATGCCACTATTGACCATTAGGCCCTGATTCAGCAGAGCACTTAAACACATGCTTAAATCCAACCCTATTCAACAAATGGTTAGTGGGAGATTTTCAATAAGAGTTAGTTGTCCAAATCCCACTGGCTTAATTGAGAGTTGGTTGCCTCCCTATCCTTTGTGTTTCTGAAAATATCCTCCTTAAATATGTATTTCACTTTAAGCATGTGCTTAAGTAATTTGCTGAATCAGTTAACAGATAGATTGGAGAAGCTTTGAAAAAAAGAAGCGGTCACTGAAGTTTTCTATTTCCTCTCAGTAAGGCTGACCCAGAACCCTTTGAAGTCCTTGGAAAGACTTCCACTGATTTCGCTGTGCATTGGATCAGTCCTAACATGCAGTGTTTCCTACTTGCAAGGTTTTTTTAAAATCCATTTTTAAACATTTTAATTTGTGTAATAAAGAGCTTTTGGCAGTTATAGCCTCGGTGAGGTTCCTGTGCAGTATAAAGATGGATGAGCACTATATTAACAATATTTTTTATAATCCATTTTAAGAATATTGCTTTAATCTGACGAAAAGCGGTATCATTCAGCATCACCTCAGGACAAACAGTAATAAACAGGTTTCAGAGTAGCAGCCGTGTTAATCTGTATTCGCAAAAAGAAAAGGAGTACTTGTGGCACCTTAGAGACTAACCAATTTATTTGAGCATAAGCTTTCGTGAGCTACAGCTCACTTCATCAGATGCAGGCCCATGTTTGTCCACTACCTCCTCCACAAGGAAACTCTGAGCTTAAAATCCTGATAATGGTTGCATTTGCAAATGTAGCTTTGGTGTTGCCTCACTAATGAATATTGTATGATACAGTAACAAATCTGTTGCATCTGTATCACTGATTTCATAATACAAGGTCCATTCCAATTATTTGATCTGATATACAAATCATACCAACTGACTCACAGTTGCACCAAACATTTTGTTTAGAGAACTTCAGATACATGACACTTAGCAACTGAGAAAGTGAGCCTAGACAAATACCGAACTACACAGATAACTGGTTCTCTAATTAGAGAATTTGGCAGAATAGCAGAACTTTATGTTTACTTCATGGATACTATTGCCATAGATTTCTTGACAGCTAAGCGATCAATAAAATTTGTACTACAGCACCTGTTTATTTTGTAAATGAATTACAAGGCTGAGAAGTATTTTATAGACTAATTTGAATATATTGTCTGTAAGGCCCCCCATTACTGTCGAACCTGAAAGTTTAATATGTTTATTCTCACAATACCTCTATTTTACAGAAAAAATTGAGACCCACGGAGACTTTGGGCATGTCTACACATCACCAACAAAGCACTCTAGACTAGAGGACCACGATTTGTAGAGTGCTCTAATGTGTTGCCCTCTAACTGCCCTGTGTAACGACTGGTGACCTAGCTAGTCTTTAACGCACCCCAGCAGGGTCTATACGGTGCAGGCAGAGTGTAACACATGAAAGCACTCTACCAATCACACCCCTCTAGAACACTTTGCTAAGCCACGTAGACAAGCCCTCTGCGACCTGCTCAATGTCAAAGAAAGTCTGTAGTGGAGCCAGGAACAGAGCCTAGGTCACCCAAGTCCCAGGGTGGCCCATGAACCAATTATAATGTTCTGCTGACCAAAGAGATGGCTTCTATAAGAATACTTTTTGCACACGGCTATGATTGTGTGGATGTGTTAGGAGCCCATAAGAAGGGCGGTCAGTCTCTCTCTCTTTCTCTCGGTGACCATATTTCATTGAGACTACTGTATATAGGATTATTTATTCTTTATTTCAGAGATCTGAGAAAAGCGTGTGGCTTTCATTTATATATGAAAAGGAAAGAGTCGTGAAAGTGGTATGGGAGAGACCACAGCCCTCAGTTCTCCACTACAACCGAGAAGAGTGGGCGGGCCGCTGAGGCTTGGACTCAAGTCTGAGCTGTACAGGGGGCAGCCCTAATTTCCACGCCTGGTTCAGGAGACACTATCAGAACAACCAACCTCCTTCAAGGGCTCCACTCACCTGGAAAAGGCAGTCGTCCGATACGGTCCCCTTTTTCTCATACCCATCATAACTTGCCAGAAGACTGGACTACTAATACCATGTGGACTACACTTACCAGCCTCTGGTTCTGTCACCGTCCTCAGAATGGCTGGAACCATCAATAGCTAGCCTGGCTCCTTCTCACTGATTAGAGAGGACAGTTTCAGCCTACTCTGTCCATGGAATGGCAGCCTCTGGGCCTAAATCCAAAGTTGTGAAAACAGGCTTCTTTATAAACCCTAAACTACTTCCTCCCACAAAGCTGACAGTGGCATCTCATTTTTATAGGCCAGGATTAGCAGCGTCAACCATAGGAATCCTCGTAAGACCTGCACACCTCACTGCACTCAAGTTTTAACCCAATTAACAGCAGATTGTATGTTCTATTCCAAGTCACCAACAGTGGCATCAGCACTGCATACTAAGTATAATTCTTAGGTTTTTGTGAACAACAGAATTGTTTGGGAAAAGTGACGCCAATATTTCAATCTGATCATCCCTAAAATAAGGCGGATGTGATCAATGCTTGTCACTTCACTGCCCTTGAGCCTCAAAAAGAGCCAGAAAAAAAAGTCTCTATTATTTAATGCATACAAGAAAAGAATTTCCCTGGAATTCATGCAACATCTGCATAAGAACAAACAATGCTCAGAGAATGGATTTCCTGAAATTACTAATATAAGGCTACTAAATTACTAGTTTGAAACCTGTGTTTAGGAATTCACAGATTTTTCAACTTGAACTCTCATTTGCTTGAAAAGTCTTATATTAAAAATGACAAGTTATGGAATCATTCATGAAACATACTAATTAGGAGAGCTTTGCCACTTCCCCTTAGCCACATGCATAAGACCTGATCCCCCTCTTGTTTGCACCAGTGTAAATCAGGAGTAACTCCATTAAAGTCAGAGTTATACCACAATAGAGGAAATGATAATCAGGCTCAAGGAAAAACCAAAAAGATTCACTCTAATCAGTGGAATCCACTTAGGATACTACTGTAAACACTAAAGTGCATGGCTCCCTTGAGTTTCCTTAGAGATGTAAGACAATCACAGATATTCCATAATGTGGAAGGTCTGCACTGAGTATGAGATTAATTTTATAATGTCCTTCGGAGTTCACGGTTATGTGTTACCAGAAAATTGCTATAATTACCTTAAAACTGATCCTTTAGTTGCCGTTCAGAGGATGAAGATTAACAGTCCGTGCTTACAGACAGCCCCCCAACCTGAAGCAAATACTCACCAGCAACCACACACCACACAACAGAACCACTAACCCAGGAACCTATCCTTGCAACAAAGCCCTTGCCAACTGTGTCCACATACCTATTCAGGGGACACCATCATAGGGCCTAATCACATCAGCCACACGATCAGAGGCTCGTTCACCTGCACATCTGCCAGTGTCATATATGCCATCATGTGCCAGCAATGCCCCTCAGCCATGTACATTGGTCAAACTGGACAGTCTCTACGCAAAAGAATAAATGGACACAAATCAGATGTCAAGAATTATAACATTCAAAAACCAGTTGGAGAACACTTCAATCTCTCTGGTCACTCGATTACAGACCTAGACCTAAAAGTGGCAATACTTCAACAAAAAAACTTCAAAAACAGACTCCAATGAGAGACTGCTGAATTGGAATTAATTTGCAAACTGGATACAATTAACTTAGGCTTGAATAGAGACTGGGAGTGGATGGGTCATTACACAAAGTAAAACTATTTCCCCACGTTTATTCCCCCCTCCCCCCCGGTACCTCCCACTGTTCCTCAGATGTTCTTGTCAACTGCTGGAAATGGCCCACCTTGATTATCACTACAAAAGGTCCCCCCCACCCCCTTTGCTGGTAATAGCTCACCTTAAGTGATCACTCTGGTTACAGTGTGCATGGTAACACCCATTGTTTCATGTTCTCTATGTATATAAATCTCCCCACTGTATTTTCCACTGAATGCGTCCGATGAAGTGAGCTGTAGCTCACGAAAGCTTATGCTCAAATAAACTGGTTAGCCTCTAAGGTGCCACAAGTACTCCTTTTCTTTTTGCGAATACAGACTACCACGGCTGCTACTCTGACACCGATATGTGTTACAGTAGGAATTCCAAGGATTCCTAGAGTGCCTCTACAGCAGACTATTAATGATCAGGTTTCAGAATTTGTTAGTCTCTAAGGTGCCACAAGTACTCCTTTTCTTTTTAATTATCAGGGTTGCAATGACATACTGGGAAGCACATGTTCCACATTTTCCCCCCAAAAATGTAATCTTGTTTATTGATTTTATCGCTTTAAGGAACGTATTGTTGATTTTCACCTTGTAATAGAAAAAGTACCTAAACCACAAACAAGCAATTAGATATTATAATACCCTCCTGTGGAACACGAAGGGGAAAAAAAAATGGAGATGGATCCATAAGAGCCTCTTCTCAAAAGGTGACATTTTATCATCACTTATTTCCTATTCCATACGTAATCATTTCAATATTGTTTAGACTATAAGTGTATATGTATATTGTATATGCAAACATATGATTACTGCGGTGGTAAAAAAAAATTATTCGGCCTGATTTGCCACCGTGTTCCTGCAATTTTGCTCTACTGAAATCTGAGTTCAGAACTGAAGTAAAACAGTGATGGATTAGGACCAAAGATTACAAGCTGATAAATGACCTGCTTTCTTAGTCATGAACTGCTTCCATTTTTAAATTAAAATACGTTTTAATAATTTGTTTTCCATGATGAAACTGAATAGTCTGATCTGTTTGTACAGCACGCCACAAAATGGGAACCTATTATATAAACAGTCTATCTGCAACCTGTCAATGCTTGTTTTTCTAAACCATTCAGTCGAAATTTTAAATTTCTAGAGACATGATTTCAATAGAACTGGTCAAACAATAAAAACCTAGTGGCGCCCTGGTGGAAATCCATTCTCCACCCATATCCAGATGGACATTCATGCTGGGGGAGTCCAGTCCCAAAGGATTAGCAGGAAAAAGACAGGGGTTTTTTTTGGGGGGGGGGGGAAGGGAGGTGGGAGAAGGTTGAGAACTTCTGTACAGCTCTAGATAACAGCTTTTGGCAGGTTTCCCTTCTTCCTTAGTCATTGTGGGTCTGATTCTCATTTACACTACCCCACTTTAACGCCCCTTTACACAGCCAGAGCAGCATGAAGGGGCCTTAAAGGAAAGGAGACTCAGACCCTGCATATATTTTCTTTGTTTTAGTTCAGTGCATTCTGAAGTCTTATTTCTGCAAACCTTAATACGTACCCAAGTATTCTGCTTTATTAGCATGCTCTTGATATCCTGCTTTCACAGATACTTAAATCAGAGTGATTTTATGTTTTAGTGTAAACTACCTATCAGCTAGGACATGCTTTTCAGATCACATTCAGTCCAACTACCGTTTCCCCTTATGTTTTCAGTGCTCTTTCATGTGTATCCTTAGTTTAACTTCCCTTCTAATAATATGTAATTTTAAAAAATAAACCTTGGATGTCAGAACAAATTTTAAAAGGATTTAAAATCTTACTAGCTATCATGAAATCAGAGCTCCTTCTGGCTGTTATAAGCAACAAGTACAGAACAAGTAGGTGATAAGGAAATGGGAACAAATTTCATATGACGTTCACATATAAACATGGGGCAAATGCTGCATTTCTTATTCAAAACAATACTATTGAATTCAACTGAAATCTTGCCTCAGTAGGACTGAAAGGTCTGGCTCACTCTGCAGTCACTAGGAAACCACATAATATATTTTATTGTACTGAAGAACGAGCACATCATGAACAGAAACAATTCTGCGTTTCTGAAATGGTTTAGTTATCTTCGTCTCGAGCAGAACTAAAGACAAATCAATCAAGGAAATAAATAAAAATTGCATTTATTTACATGTTGTAGCAAATTCCATTTGATGCAAATTTTACTTTCACAGATTATTACTGTTACTACTACTTAGATTCCAACAACAGAATTTGAGCACTAAAATAAAGAGCTAAAATTTAAAAAAATGAGTTTATGTTTAGATAGGATTACTAATGGCATTCATACTAAGAATCTGTTCCAGAATTAATTCAACAGGATAATAGTATCCTACAGAAAATATTACCCTATTTTCTCCTATAAAACTACAATACACCAAACTCCACTACACAGTTATAGAAAAATACACCTAAAATGTATTTCCCTCTGTATTGGTTTATCTCCCACTCACTACCAAGTCAAATTCTCTCTCTACTACAGTGTAAGTACAATCTCTGTTCTGCTGAATATCGAAGCATTTTGATACTTAGGTCCAGATTCTGATCTCAGTTCCAAGGATGACAGAATTAATAGGTGCATGCAGCACACTGCTGGGTCTAGAAGCCAGTGGTGCATTAGGAGGGACCAGTTCCGCTTTGATGGCACTAAAAAAAAAAAAAAACCCCAAGCCTTACATGTAGTGTCTGAGGTAAATTTAAAATCAAATCACTTTTTAGTCCCTGCAGTCACAACTCAATCACCTTACAGATCCTCAAGAACAGATTTTCAAGAGCTCAGCTCCCTTGTGTGCACCTAAACAAAGCGCCCAGATTTTCAAATGAGCAGTGGGACGCTGAACTACAAGAGATGCTGGGCATTAAGCATTCCTGAAAATTGTATTCCTATCACCTCCAGAGAAAGGGAAGTGCCTAGAAAATGTAAACGGAAACTTAGTTTGATAGCATCCTGTCTGGCAAGAACTCACTTATCAATAGCTGGGATGTGAAATCCTCACTTCTGTATTGTTTTGTCATTATAGTTCCCACTTTGCTATTGTTTGTCTGTATAATCTCTGTCTGGTTCTGTGATTGTTCCTGTCTGCTGAATAATTAATTTTGCTGGGTGTAAACTAATTAAGGTGGTGGGATATAATTGGTTACATAATCATGTTACAATATGTTAGGATTGGTTAGTTAAATTTCAGGAAAATGATTGGTTAAGGTATAGCTAAGCAGAACTCAAGTTTTACTATATAATCTGTAGTCAATGAGGAAGTGAGTGGGCGTGCGTGGGAGGGGATGGGAACAGGGAATGGGGGTGCGGAAATTGGAATCATGGTTTTGCTAAAGAGGGGAAATGGGAACAGGGAATAGGGGTAAGGAAATTGCAATCATGTTTTGCTAAAGGGGGAAATGGGACCAGGGAATGGGGGTAAGGAAATTGGAATAATGTTTGGCTAAGGGCAGGAATGGGAACAGGGACACAGGTGTAAGGCTCTGTGGTGTCAGAACTGGGAAGGAGGATACTAAGGAAGGAAACTGGAATCATGCTTGCTCGAAGTTCACCCCAATAAACATCGAATTGTTTGCACCTTTGGACTTTGGGTATTGTTGCTCTCTGTTCATGCGAGAAGGACCAGGGAAGTAAGTGGGTGAAGGAATAAGCAGTTATTAACAGTTCCCACTTCACTTCGGTGCCTGACTGGGAGCGGAGCTGTTTTAGACATCTGGTGGGTGGGTGAGGACATGTTCATTCCTTCTTTGGCTCCAGAAAAGAATTCTTATTGCCAACTAGCTACCTTTTATCTCTCCCCCCGCTCAATGCAGCGATGGAAGCTAGTCACAGAGCTAGGCAGCTTTGAAGTCCATCACTTTGGCAGCAAGGAAGAGTAGAGCCCAACCAGCACCATCTTGCTGGGCAAGGCAGCCTGGGGATCAAAACACCTCCTGTATGTGGCCCTCAACTGCATGAAATGGAGCATGAGTGAAATGGTAACCTCCACAGGAAACAGGGATAAAACAAAAGGAGGTGAGGGGTGGCGAGCATGCTATTTTCCCACCTTCATAGAGTTCACTGAGAGTAAAAACAAAGAGGGGAAAAAAAACTTTTGATAACAGTTCTGAATCTTCCTGTTTTAGTAGGTGCCCTGGCTCGGATTGTAATGTTGGAAGAGCTCTGGAAATAACATTTCTTGTTCAAACAGGTCTGTGTCGCAATTTCATGAATGGAGTGGGAGTTGTTATTTTTAATGGCCACTTAGAATTCAGGGGGATATTCCCCACCATGTCATAAGAATCACAGCTAATATCTGAGGCCAAAGCATGTGGCAAAATCTTTTACATTTTGTAGGGGGCCTGTCTCTTTTCTTCCTCTTTCCATTGCTGAATGTGGTCTCAGAATGGTTACATCCAAAAAATTGCACTGCTATTGATTTTTTAAAAAAAATTCTTGACACTTAAGGAGAGGCGTATTTTGCATTAGCATCAAGCTTGGCGGATAGCAGCACCCACTGAAAAAGAACACTATGTCCCAACTCCCACAGAATGTAGCTCAGCAGGAATCACGTGTATCACAGATGTTCAGGCAGCCACTCAATGAGGGCAGCAATTTCAGATATAATAGGCCAAACGGTTGACAAAAAACAAAAAAACACCCTACAACAGGGCAAGAAGTCACCATCCAGAGTAGCCTCATGGTCTGCATGTCTTCCACCTCCCCTTACAGAAATGGGATATGGACTGCGAAGGAGCATAGGTTTTAATTAGCAGTGATTCCATTCACACCAATGCTGTTTGAAGTTGTCAACATGCACACAACTCACAACAAAGAGCATTTTCCTGCATCCTCTACAATGTTGGAGGTGCTTTAGATGTTGCAGCATGAAAAACAGGAGGGACCCAACTAATTTCTTCTCAACATGGTTTCACGCAGGCATGCAAAACTTTCTCAGGCTTCAGCCAAGTTACACAAGGGTGAAATTAATCCAGCCCAGAACCCTGAGTTTGGGGCTCAGCAAGGACTGACAAAAGAGCAACTGATTTTCAGATGTTTTGGAAATGTATTTGCAGTATTTGAGCCTACTTTCACAATACAGATCTGCAAAAAGAAAAGGAGTACTTGTGGCACCTTAAAAACTAACACAAGTACTCCTTTTCTTTTTGCGGATACAGACTAACAGCTGCTACTCTGAAATATAGATCTGGGATCTTAAACACGTTCTCGAAACATATTTATAAATTAGAGAAAGCTAGACGTTTCCATTTAAAACTCACATAAGCCGCTTCATTTTGAAAGAGCGGAGAACTCATGACAAGCTCCAAAACATTTTCTATTTGTGTTTTATTTAAAATTTTAGTTTATCCTGTAGAATTCTGAGAAGTTCAGGACTAAAAAGTAAGTATTTACACTTCAGGTAGTTTGTCACTCTTTGGGCCATGTGTACACTCCCTGAGTCAGGATATATTATATTGAAATGAGCATAAGATAGTAACATCCAAAAAATGAGATTTATGGCCAATTTACTGGTGCTGGGCATGCCCACCTGCAAAAATGAACATGCATCTCTCACACCAGAAATCTCTTGCCTATGGGCACTACAGCAGCATTTGCCTCCCTAACCAGGAAACTGCACAACTGGCTATCCATTTGCACGGCTAGTTATGCAATTTGCACAAAAAAATGGCCATTTCCAGAGGCACTAGTGATTCACACTCATTTTTATGGGTGCCATTCACTCTGCACTACTTTGAAAATGGTGCTCAAAGTAGGGTTGCCAACTTTCTAATAGCAGAAAACCGAACATCCTTGCCCACCCCTTCCCAGAGGCCCCACCCCTGCCCCTTCTCCAAGCTCATTTTCACCAGGCTGGGGAAGGGGGTTGGGGATGCAGGAGGGGGTGAAGGCTCCGGCTGGGGGTATGGGCTCTGGGGTGGGGCCGGGGATGAGAGGTTTGGGATGCAGGAGGGGGCTCTGGGCTGGGGGATAGGGCCAAGGGATTTGGAGTGTGGAAGGGGGCTCTGGGCTGGGGCAGCAGGTTGGGGTGTGTGGGGGGGGTACGGGCTCTGGGGTGGGGCAGGGGTGCAGGAGAGGGCGAGGGCGAGGACTCTGGCTGGGGAGGTGGACTCTAGGGTAGGGCCGGGTATGAGAGGTTTGGGATTAGGAGCGGTCTCAGGGCTGGGGTGGTTGAGGTGTGGGAAGGTGCGTGGGCTCCGGGACGGGCTTACCTCAGGTTGCTCCCGGGAAGCAGAGGGGTAGGGAGCTCTGCGCGCTGCCCCCGCACAGAGCCCAAGCTCCTGCAGCTCCCAATGGCCCCAGTTCCCAGCTAATGGGACCTGCGCAACTGGCGCTCGGGCCAGGAGAGGCGTGCGGAGCCCTGTGGCCGCCCCTACGTTTAGGAGCTGGACATGGTGTCAGCTTCCCAGGAGCCACACAGAGCTGGGTAGGGAGCCAGCCTGTGCCACCAACCAGACTTTTAACGGCCTGGTCAGCAAGCGCTGACCAGAACCATCAGGGTCCCTTTTCGACCAGGTGTTCCGGTCGAAAACCAGATACCTGGCAACCCTAGCTCTAAGAATGAAAGTGTCCACGACTTTGAATGCTTCTGTAAAACCATTTCTGAACATTGGGCAAAATCGTCCTCCTACACAATGCCTTTGTAGGGGGCTACAAAACTCCACAGATTGCCTCCAGGGGAGGGTTTGTTGCTGCTTTGCCAGAGGTCTCAGGACACCCAGGACTTTTGCACAATTCCCTGTGGAACTGTACTCCCATGGTGCTCCAGCTGACTAGTACCTCCAACCTCCCTTTTGCATTTCTGCAGTGTGTGAAGACACTGTTCCATGCTAGTGCCCCTGAAGCACTACCAACCCCAAAAGGAAGAACATGACTATGCCTCACCCAGCCCCATACACAAGAGATGAACTGACCAAACATAGAAGGAAGTGCACACCGCATCCTTCTAAGAGGCATTGCAATGGATGTGATACCAATGTATGTTCAGGAGCAACTGAAAGAAATGCTTATTCAGGCACAGCGTTTTGGGGAACTCTCTCAACATGGGCCTCTGCTTTACTAGCACAATCTAGTCCTCACTGTAGTCTCACAGTTATAAAGGTCAGTAGTAGCTTTTTCTAATGTTAAGATGCACCATCTGAAGGTCTTCTGTATAGATTGGTCCATAACGTTTTTTCATTACCAGTATTCTAAACCAACATTTCATTTTGTTGTAACACAGTGGATTAGTTCACCCAGGAGAATAACATTTATTACTAATGCTTTTATTGATCTAGTGATTTTTGTAGTTTATTTTCCTGAAGCCTGTTAAAATCATGGTGTAGTGAAAAAGACTAACATTAGGAACCTGCCAAAAAAAATTAAATATAAATCTTAACATAGTATATTACATCAACTACTCTGATCAATATTTTCTCTCACTCCTATTAGCCATTGCTAGAAACAGAATTCAGTTTAACTCTTAGAAATTGTGCAACACCTCTAATACTAATGAATCACTGTTTGACTTTTACAGGTGCCCTGAATATCAATTGCTTTTGATCTTTCAAAGTGAATCAACTTTTTCCCTAGATTTTAAAGGTTTTAATATTATTCCTTGCACAATACTACTCACCAAAGTGCTACATCTGGTTTGGATCATGCCTACTTTATGCTAACGAGGACACTATGGGTATGTCTACACTGCAGTCAGAGGTACGACTACAGCTCAGACAGACATACCTTCAATCTAATGAACACAGTGAAGATGCATCAGCATGGGCTGTACAAGCCCGTGCGGAATACTGGGTACTCACACTTCTACACCACTGCCCTGAGTCCATACTACTGCGTATTCTGTGCTGTTTTCAGTCGTGCAAGCTAGAATAAAGCTAGCATGCAATTGCCTATCCAACCTGCAATCACACCTCTGACTGCAGCGTAGACATACCCTGTATTAGCCCTGAGGAATCACAGAGGTGCAGCATTAAGGCAGCAAATTGTGATGTCAGAAAACAGGTCTCCTCTGTTTTTGCTGGGCCTCTGAAATATAGAGGCAAATCATCCACTGGGGTAATTCCACAGAAGTTATGGGCCAAATTATGTGCTGGCATAACATTTTATATTTAGAAGATCTTTGTAATACTACAAAGTCCAGTTCATCACAGCGTACTCCAGTTGTACACTGGTGTAACACTATTGACTTCAGTGGAGCGGAAAACTGGGGTCACAAAGCAGTGAATTAGGCTCACAGGACATTGCACGAAAAGGTTTCTGCATGCCCTGTCATTTGGTTCTCCGCAGCGGGACTTGGGAAATAGCTAGTATCTTGCAGCCATGGGAGGTCGATTACTAAATCAGCCACTATCAGTGAACAATTTATTCCAGAACATAGGCTTGTTTAACTGTATATGAATGATTTCTGTTCTAAGATAGATATTCTGCTTACTTGTTTGCTAATGAGGTTGGCTTGATAGTACAAAGTTATTAGCAGGATTAACCCCATAATTAAGGCTTGTAGAAATTGCGTTTAACTGATTAACTAGATGCAGACAAAAAAGCTTTTAGATTAGACAGGGTGGGAAGGTTGACTGGAATAAAATTGTCTGAGGACTAACTGCATACAAAACCGACACCGAAGGCCACCCCAATGAGAACAAAGTGAAACCACGACACAACTTGCAACTACACTGAAGACTTTTGTTGTTGGTTGGTTCAGGGGATACAAAGCAGCATGTAAATTGGGGAGTGGGTGCACAGATTTGCCTCCAACCCTCCTCTTCCCCTCTCAGGTGCCTCCCCAACATCCTGATGCCCCTGGCCCATGAGACCCTACACCTACCCCTGCAAATTCAAGGAAGTGGCATTGCTACCGGGTGTGCAGGATTACAGCATCACCCAGGCTTAGCCTGGCCAAAAAGTGGTCAGGGCATGGTCCATGTGACTGCCCTCTCTACCCCCAGTTCCATGGCCTACGTGTTGGTTAATATAGCTTAGAAGAGATTTCCACAAGCTCTAACTTTATATTGTGTTAATACTTACTGAATACCTTGAAGTCCGTGACATTACACATGTAAATGGAAGATCTATCACAGCGGTTCTCAACGTGTAGGTTGGGACCCCAAAGTGGGTCGTGACCCCATTTTAATGGGGTTGCTAGGGCTGGTGTTAGACTTATTGGGGCCAAAGCCCAAGCCCTTGGACTTCAGCCCTGGGCAGCGGGGCTCAGGTTACAGGCCCTCGCCTAGGGCTGAAGCCCTTGGCTGTTATGTAGCAATTTTGTTGTCAGAAAGGGGTCGCGGTGCAATGAAGTTTGAGAACCCCTGCGACGGGGGGGGAGGGGAGGAGAACAGTTAATAAGGATTATGTGCATGCATTCTGGACTTGCTCACTCACAATGGGGTTTGATGTCCCAGGCTTACAATAGTAGAATGGACACAGCTGTCAAGTTAGTCCTCCAGTAAAGCTGGGGGGACTATCAAAGCTGTGCCCCCTTCATCACCACCTCTCTTGGCGCCTCTCTCCACTGCAGCAGCTTCGGGGCAAGAGGAAGCAGGAAAGGAGCCCATCCCCTGGCAGGTCCAGGCCATGGATGGGTCTGGGGCAGGCCGCCCTGGGCAGGGCTGGGTTCAGGCTGGGTGGGGGCACCCCGGCCGTGGCAGAGTTGGGGCCAGGGGAGGGGTGCACCAGCTGCGTTAAGTCTGGGCAACCCCAGCTGGGCAGGTTGGGGGCCAATCTAGGTTGGGGCTGGGGACGGGGGGGGAGGGGGGAAGCACCTCTCCCCTGGCCACAGCAGGTCCCTGGGCAGGTTCCCTGAGGGCCTGCACGGCACTAAGAAGGCTGCTGCCCAGCCACACAGCTTACAGGGAACTTAACTGCTGACCCCAAGCATTCAAAACATCATGAGTCAGTTTCTCACAACATCAGATGATCTTAAGCCATAATTTTTTTTTTAAATAACAAAATAGGTGCACGTGAGGGGGGTGTTGTTTGCCTTCTACTTGTTAAGCCTTTAAGGTGCATCTCAGTCAGGTTTTCAAGCTCTTCTCCACAACCATGAGGGCTAGAAACTTGATTTTATTAAAAAAATGAACCCTCAGCTGTTCCTAAGAGCTGACCCTTTTAAGGGTGAAAAAAAAAACCAAAAAAAACCCCACCAAATATCATGAGATTCATGATGAAATGGCGAGCATTGGCAACACTATCTCAAAGTGGGTCTACATTAAATGATCCCCTTATTTCCTAGTCTTGCCACCTTTGGTGCAGCTCCTTCAGTGGTAGCAATGCTGGGCGTGCTAGTGCGGACATAGCTCCATTTTAACCAATGTTCTACTCAGAGTAGGTCTACATGACCTACCTGGAACTGGCACGGAGGGTCAGATTTGGACAATCTGGGGGCCAAGGCACACCATGATCTGTGTGCCTCATCCCTGCATTGTGGCCCTGTCCCCAGTGGGAATAGCAATCATCCCACCTGGGGGCATTAGAGGCAGCAGCAGAGGTCCCCTCTCCTCCCTGGAAAAGGGGTGAAAAACAAGTGCGTCTTCCAGTAGGTGCATCTTGAGCTGGTGGGCAAGAACTGCTGCGCTCTTCCTTGCCTGACACTGCTGGGATGGAGTTAGCTGGCTCCCAAGGCAGCGGTCCCAGATGTAACCCCTCATGGAGACGCGCAGGGCAGTTCACACTTCTCAAAACCATTGTTTGAGGCTCTCTGCAGACTCAGTTGACATCGCTACGTCAGTGATCCAGATTTTCAAACTTTTCTTCATGACTATGAAGGCTAGAAATTGACTTTTAAAAGGATGAAAGCTGAGATTCTGATGTCACCACACAACTTAAGGAACCAGTGCCCTAGGCTTATAATGTTTGTGCCTTAATGCAGGCCCGCTTACACCTGGTGTGCACTAGTACCCCCCACAACCAATAATAGTGGGGAGCTGCCCTAAGAGTAACAACAATGGGAAATTACAGGGAAAACAGTATATTGTTGGCAGCGTCATATATAACCAAGATGAATTAAAAAACAAAGAAAGAGCAAGAGCCTATATTGTAACAAAGCAAAATATCAAAAATGCAAACCTACAGAAAAAAATAATTCAGTTGAGTCCAGTTGTATCAAATTATTTGGAAGTTCTAATAGCTATAAGTGAGGAAACAATTCATGACAGAAATTCCAATTACAAAAAGAAATTATCTGTTCTGCAACCGCAATTTTAGTAACATTTATAAACACAAGAAATCATGAAGCTTAATTATTTGACTGTACTGGTGCTACGGACGCTGCAGTGAAATCTAATTAAAAAGATCCAATAGGACTTTCAGACTGTGGACTTCCCGTGGGGAAATCTGCTGATCAGTGTATTAATTTTTAAAAGCAATTCTAGATGACATCTAAATAAAAGGAGAATCTGCCTTTATTTAGTAATCATGGGGAAAATATATCTTTGTATCTTGATTTTGGGTGTCTCTCCTTGAAAAGCATTTCACCTCAATACAATGTCTTAACAGGTTTGCAAAAATTCTTTAACTTAATCTGGACCAAAAAAATATTTTTCCTAGACTCAGGCTCTTGTGAGATATAATATTGCTACTTATGTTCCTTTTTCAAAAACTTTGATTAGAATACCAAAGCATTTCTTTTGCCTTGTGAGATGGGGCCCAGGCACAGAAAAAGGAAGCATCTGTTTATTAGAATAGTTTATTTTTCTCGTACTTCTCTGGAATTACATACGTTTGTTCTTTGTTCCTAAAATCTAGATTAACTCAGCAGATATGACTGAGAGGCTGTAAGAAAGGTTTAACAAAAGTTCATGGGTGTGAGCTTTCCTCTCTCTTTTTTGGCACTTCTCAAATATTACATATTTATTCAATACTTTTAATCCCATGATTTTTAATAAAATAGCAAACGTTGAGTGAATCAGGCGACTTAGCAGTTCCATCACTTTCAGACAACCTTGTGCATACATCAGAGATGATGATGTCTGAAAATAAAGAGCTGCAGAAGGGATTGTTCATACTGTGGTTCTGGCATTCTTGTTAGGTTCCCAAAACTAAAATCCTCCACAGTAGAAAGTGGCTGGCTATCAACTGCCACCATTTCCCCCAATAGGTATCTTAGTAGAGAATCCACTCTCCATGGATTTCTGCGAGTTCACACTCCACCACCGTGCACCAAAGGGCTCTTGATGTTTGTGGATGGACTAAAGCACAAATACTACTCTCAATCTTTTGCGAGAGCTTTTTTTAAATTTGCAGTCAACAAGCCTTCCAGAAGACTATGCAAATAAATTTCCATGTTACATCCATCTTTAGTTGGATTCTTATCACTAAGAAAAAATTCCCACACAGTGCATTTTGTGCCGTTTCCTCAGTCCCATCATCATTCAAAATGAAGGCCTCCCCTGGGGGTGGGGGTGGGACTGGCAGATTTCAACCCTTGATTGACAGGAGTCTCTGTCTGAGCAACTCCAACCACCACCAGAGAGTGGGATTATGTGCAAACAGATTACAATTTGAGTATTCATTCTCTGCTTTATGAACATATGTTTAAAATGCTGCCAATTATCTGAAATCTTTCAAAATGAAGACATCTTTATGGGTCCTTCTGGTTTTATTTGTTGATCCCTGGGGTTCTGAGTTGTGCCTTGTCTGAAGTGTTAAAATTCTATTTTTTTTAGTATGTCTGATTTTATGTTTCTGGCCATCACACATAACATTAGAGACTGCAGTCTGGCCAGGCCTCCATGGTGAGTGAGAGTTTAGCTCTCCTTGGTGACTCCTCAATAAAGTTTTTTATTTCAATTAATTATCTACAGATTGGCCCGAAGTTGAATACCTCTAACATGAGCACACCTGGACGCAGGACAGTTTGGAACTAGATCTGGATTTGAACTTGTGGCTCAGAATCAGAGCTGCTCGAATAATTCTTCTGTCACCCCATCCTGCCCATTGGTGCAGGGAGCACAGCTGAGGAAAGAAAACCTTACACATCATAGAACTCTGGCTATCATAATGGCCTGTTAGGGCTGTTGGTAGCCAATGTATGCTAGAGCAACTTTCAGGCTCCCCGCTGATCTGGCACAAGGTGGCCCCGGGACTGAAGCAGCACAAAGGGCACCTTTGGATTTTTTCCCCCCTCATCACCTGCTATGAGCAGGGCCCCACCAAATTCATGGCCATGAAAAACACATCATGGACCGTGAAATCTGGTCTTTTGTGTGCAATACTAGGGTTTCGCAAAACTTCATTGCGCCACAACCCCTTTCTGACAACAAAAATTACTACATGACCCCGAGAAGGGGACCAAAGACCTAGCCATTCTGTCTAGGGCAGCAGGGCCAAATCCAAAGCCTGAGCCCTGACCCTCCCTGTGTAGGGGGGGGGAAGGGGAGAGAAGTGAAGCCGAAATTTGAGTGCTTCAGCCCTGGGCGGGTGGGAGCAGGAACTTGAGCCTTGCTGCTCAGGGCTGAAGCCCTCAGGTTTCGGCTCCAGCTCTGGAGCTCAGAGGTTTTTTTTTTGGGGGGGGGGGGGGGGCGGGGGGAGGGATGGTTATTTCCACCCTTACTTCTGCGCTGACTTCATAGTTGGGTTGCCGGAGACAGCATCTGTTAGCTGGGTGTCTAACTTTGACGGCAGCGCCCTGCCAGCAGCAGTGCAGAAGTAAGGGTGGTAATACCATACCATGCCATCCTTACTTCTGCGCTGGTGGCTCTACCTTCAGAGCTGGGCTCCTGACCAGCAGCCGCCGCTCTCCGGCTGCCCAGCTCTGAAGGCAGCGCTGCCGTCAGCAGCAGCACAGAAGTGAGGGTAGCAGTACTGCAACCCCCACAACTCATTTTTGGATCAGAATCCCTACAATTACAACACTGGGAAATTTCAGATTTAAATAGCTGGAATCATTAAATTTATGATTTTTAAAATCATATGGACCAAAAATGGACCATGCATTTAGTAGGGCCCTAGCTATGAGCAATCCTGGGTCACAGCTGGGAATCTTTCCCCTTGAATATCTACTTCTCCGGTTTCCATTATCTTGATTAAAAGCCTGCTTTAAATTGAGTGGTCAGTAAATCTAATTGCATACCAGTAAAAGACAAATGCAATCCCATATTAGTTCTTTGTGGATTATTATTCTGTATCACAAAACTACACATATGCAGCACACTCAACAGTCTCAGCATTAACATGCAGAAAGCCTGAGTGCTTATTTGACAGTGAATATCTCCAGGTGTTTCACAGACGCAGATTCCCACAGTCAGAAGACACCACTGTGATCATCTAGTCTGACCTCCTGTATAACACAGGCCAGAGAACTTCCCCAAATAATTCCTAGAGCAGATCTTTTAGGAAAATATCCAATCCTGATTTTAAAAATTGTCAGTGATGGAGAATCCACCGTAACCCTTGGTAAACTGTTCTACTGGCTAATTAATTTCACTGTTAAAAATGTACACCTTATTTCCAATCTGAATTTCTCTATCTTTAACTTCCAGATATTGGATTGTGCTATACCTTTCTCTGCTAGATTGAAGAGCCCATGGATAAATATTTGTTCCCATGTAGATACTTATAGACTAACCTAGATACCTCTCACTCTTCTCTTTGTTAAGATGAGGAGATTCAGATCTTTGATTATCACTATAAGGCATGTTTTCTTTAGTCATTCTGGTGGCTCTTCTCTGAACTCTGTCCATTTTATCAACATCCTTCTTGAACGGTGGACATCAGAACTGGGGGGAGGGATAGCTCAGTGGTTTGAGATTGGCCTGCTAAACCCAGGGTTGTGAGTTCAATCCTTGAGGGGGCCATTGAGGAATCTGGGGCAAAAATTGGGGATTGGTCCTGCTTTGAGCAGGGGGTTGGACTGGATGACCTCCTGAGGTCCCTTCCAACCCTGATATTCTATGATTCCAGCAGTGGTTGCACCGCTGCCAAATACAGAGGTGAAATTACTTCTCCTTAAGGTTCCTCTGTTTACGCATCCCAAGATCTCATTAGCTCTTTTGGCCGCAGTGTCACACCAGGAGCTCATATTCAGTTGATTACCCACCACAGCTCCCAGGTCTTTTTCAGAGTCACTGCTTGCCAGGATATAACCCCCCGCCCCCATCCTATAAGTATAAACTGATGACCTGTCCCTTGTATTATTTACCTATCTCTACAAACTTTATCAGTGAGGATTTTTTTCTTCTTCCAGGTCATTGATAAAAATGTTAGATAGTGTAGGGCTAAAACCAATTCCTGCAGGACCCCACTTGCTTAAAGTGCATTAGCCTCTTGACAATGACACTTAGAATTTCCCTGCATATATCCCGTTTCCTGATGCAGGATACTGCCCCTGGCCCAGCCACTATTGACAATTAATGAAAAACTCTCCCAAACAAAGACCAAACTAGCAGCAACATCCACGCATCGCATAAGTCAATAATTAAATAAGACCTTGCAGGGAAGGCAAAATGAGCAATAATACCCACCCTTCTGAAATAGTTCTCCTCAAGGCACACTCCCTCACTGTCTCTGTAAAAGGAAGAACTTTGAAGCTTTGAAGATCAACAAATTTAGACTATTTCAGACCACAAAAGACAGGTTTCCTTATCGAGAATATCCTATGAGCAACTCCCTCCCTTTTCTACTGCAAGGACTCCAAGCTGAATGTGTCCACTAATCTCAACTGCAGCAGTATGACAAAAGAAGAGAAACAGTCTGTCTGTTAGGTACGTCTAACCCATTTACAGATTTCAAGGTCAAACATGCACTTTAAACTCCACCCAGAAATCCAGAGGTGGCCAGTGCAAATAATGGGGTCATACCCTTGTGACAAAAGACCTTGTTTAACAAGAGGGTTTGGCATTCTGCACCAGCCTCCATTTCTGAATGCTGATGCATAATCCCAAGGAGAGTGCACTGCTGCAGATGACAAAAGCATAAATCAGTTAGCGAGGTCGACATTGGGAAGAAAAGGTTAAGAACAAAATCCCATATCCAGTGGCCATACACAAACTGTGGAGAATTGCTCAGAGAGCTTGTGTGGTCATAGAAACACCTACCAAAAGCTGTTCATTTTCAGCATATATCCCCAGCAGAGAAATGGTAGAATTCTCTCTCTCAGTGCCAGAGGAACTCCCTAGTGCAGAGCTCAGTTACTCAGACTGTATGTGGAGGCCAGGAGCTTGGCCTTTGAGAGGAGATTCACCTTAGCAGGGACTTGATGTACACATAATTAGACATTTTCATTACACTTCAATTCCAGAGGATCACTCTGCCCACACACCCACTTAGCAAGGTGTTACTAAAGACTTTACAAACATGTTCAGTGTCTTGAAGGCAGGCTTTCAATGTGGTGCACCAGTATTGAGACGTTTGCAAAGAACTACAGCTTCTTTAGTGTCTGCACAGTGCACAGCACCGTTGGCACTACTAGAAACCAAAAATTAAAAGTTAATTCTGGAGGCAGCAATGGCTTGACCCTGCCCCACTGAAATCAATTAGAGATTTTCCATCAATTTCAACTGAAGCAGGATCAGGCCCTTAGCCCTTGAAGCAGACTGAGCCCTTTCAGCACTTGGTAAAATAAACAGAAGGAGCTATACTAAATCCAACCTCTTGCTGGGAAATACAAATTACACCTCCCTGTGCAATCTGATCCTCCGTACCCTGGGAGGATGCAAACAGAGAGATGGCAGGTGGGGTGTTGACACATCTTGCCCTTCCTCAGTGTGTTCATCTGGGGAGGGTAGCTTTAAGTGATGGTAAAGGATCCACAGGATTCTCAGTGGGCTGCCAAGGACATTGCACCTTTTTGCTAATAAAAAGAGAGCTTAGGAAAGAAACAAAAGACTGAACTACATCGTTTTAGCTTGTTTTTAAATTATAGGGTAGCAAACCTGTGGCCACTTAGGAATTCCTAGCTGTCACTCCGGGGCATGCCACAGACTTCATAGTGACAGCATGTCAGACGCTCATTGCTTCATGGCAACAGCAGGAAAGGAACTCAGATCCGTCTGCTCTAGAAGCTCTGTTCTCTTCCACCTGAATCAAAGTTCAATCTCCTTTATCTGTTAGTTGTACAAAGCCTATGACACACAGCTGGGCAGTTATGATTCTTTCTAAACAATGCAGTGACACACACACGCTAGCCTGCCCATTACAATAGTTTAATTTAGAGACATTTCTAGACCGTTTTGATTATTGAAGGTAGGATTTTGTTCCCAAATATATAACTAAGCCAGCTATATCTGAACATCAGTTTCAGTTCCTTTGCACACTACAGTACTATTATAGTTAAAAATTGATCTGAAACGTAGTATCTGCTGTAGTGAAATATAAACCAAAGGTGACAGCATAGCCATGAAGTATGGCTTTCTTGACACCACCTTCTACTTGGCTGTGGGACTTTTGCTACTTCCATTACATTTATAATTACACACACACGGAGACTAAATGGTAGCTAACAGCTTGTAATAAGTTACCTGGTTTTAACCTTAGACTCATACTGCATATAGCTCAGTAGCTACATTTTCTAGCATAGAGATCAGTGGCGCATTATTAATCTTGCCCGACAGCAAGTTATTTCCACTGTCGTCTGGGGCAATACATCAGCAAATTCCACAAAGTAGTTTTCATGACAAAAGAAAATCCATATGAGGATCCTTTCAAATGGAGGAAATGTTGCCTTGGAAGTGACAACACAAGACCTTATAATGAAAAGTGTCACTCATGTCCTCTTGTGTTTAACAGTTATCTATTGACTCTACGAAACAACCTCACCATGCAGCCAAATGACCTATGATGGGTATGTAATAAATCAATAGCAACCCTAAAAGAAAGAGTAAGGATATGAAAGAAACACAATGGGCATGTTTCCAAATGCCATACCATAATTCATTGATCGACATTAACTAAGGACATTAATGTCTGACACTTAGAAAAATATTCACTTTTCCTTTCATAAATTGCTAAATAACAACAATATAAATCAGGGTTTCAGACTTGCATCTACAGGTTGTACAACTGTGCAAGTGCTAAAGTAGATGAAAAAATTATAAATGAGGAACTGCCACTAATGTAGCTTTATCAGCAATTGTTCTCTTTTAAAGTGCTCCTTGCTACTTCTCTAAGGCTTCTGAGAGCCAGCTGTTGCAGCTTTGGAGACACCTGCTGGATTGTGCATTAAAGCTGCTCCAGAGCCGGACTGTATCAGAAAGTTATTCTGTTCAATTAAATAGCTGTGAATATTATGCCAGTATCAGGATCAAGGGTGATTTCATTTTCTCTTTTTTTTTTTGGGGGGGGGGGGAGAGGGGGGCTCCCCTGCCTTTCCCCCACGTATGGGGCAGCACACTCAAAGGCAGAGCTGCCACTGAGAACCTTCAATAACTTGGTGCTTCCTGACTCACAACATATCATATGGTGCTTTGCTAGGGTATTGAAACCTCATGCCATGCTATTTATCAAATTACAGCCATTGCAACAACACTGTCAACTTCAGCACAGTCTCTACCCAGGATAAAGGAACAGAGCACATTAAAAAGCTCCAGGGAGGGTTTCTGTATCTGCACACAGCTAATTATAGAGGTTCCTAGGAGATAGTGGAAAAATGAAAATTAGTTTGTTGCCAGGCTGTTTATCTTTTGATAATATTTTTAATAAGATAAACACAAAGTTATGCTTTTAACAGTCTACTTAAACTTGTTTTGCCCCATAAAAAACCCATGTGAATTATAACTCATTTCCTTTGAGCACTTGAAAGATATTTCTTTACATGCATATGCATATCAGAGAGACAAGTATTAGCTTCACAGGTTTAATAGGGCTAAAGCATAGTCATGCTGTATTAGCAGTGAACATTCATGTGCTTTTAAAGAAAATGTTCCATTTGATCTTTTGGTATCTCACTGATTTTTCTCTCCATTAGACATCAGTCTAGTAGGAGAAGAATCACGGCACTTAAATGCAGCAAGATGATGCAATTACACTATTGTAAAGCAAAAAAAAAAAACACACGGTGCCATAGCCACAGCACTGTATTTCACTCTCACAGGAGCCTTCACCAGAATGGAGGCCAGGACACTGAAAAGCCTTTCAGCCAAAAGAGGCATATGCAGATCATTCCAGGCAATCGATGCATTGGAGCCAAACAGAAGAATCCTCAGAGTGAACCTAATGGACCGACAAACTTTCATGTGGTACAAAAGCGGCTCCCACAGAAAGGTCAAGGGACCATAATATTGACCTTTAGAACTTTCTATTTTACATGTATGTAGGGACTTGACACCAAAAAGGTTTGAATGGCTCTTGAACTGTACTGCATCTATATCCACTAATGGCTCCATCCTGCAGGGCGCTGAGCATGCCAAAGAAGTGACCAGTGCCTTCAAATTCCACTGAAGTCAGTAAGAGCTCAGGGTGCTCAGTATCTTTCAAGTTGAAGTGCTTAAGTCACATTACTCAATCGTGCAGTGCTGGAAAGCCATTTCATCAAAGGGAGAAGCAGCTGAGTCTCACAAAATAGTCATGGTGCATTGGCCTGACAATGACTGTATGACGATGCCAAACCAAATTCACTTTAATCACGTCATGAAAAAAAACATTGTACCCACAGTGCCAGAATGACTATTTTTGGGGCTCCCCCTACTAAATTCTCTATATATACACACTTACGACAGAGGACATTTTTTTGCCATTTTAAGTAAAAAAGAGTCATACAAGAACAGTTTGTGAGATTTTTTGGCATGTGCTGAATTCAAAGACAAATCTGAACTCTAGGCCTGATTGGGCCTGGAGCCTCCACTCCAAATTCCATCCTACCATTAGCATGGATCAGGACAATGTCTCACATGGTCACTTCTAATCATACTAGGTTACTGAGTCTTCCTTTGCTTCCATAACAAGACTATTTTTCAGGGACCTCTCCTGTGTACCTCATTTTATAGGACTATATGTATGCATTGCAGATCCCTAAAAAATAATGCAGAAAAGGGATAAACACACAGAGAAACCTGTAGAATACCACCCTTACCAGGCAAATTTTAAAAAGTGCTCCAAAAGACAAAGATCATTTCTTCTCCACATTTATTAGAACACCCCTGGGTCAACCATCCATTTCTGTTGGTCACTTAAGCAGTTAGTTAAGACATTTTTCACAGTATGTATTATTGAATATTACTGCTAAACAAAAGAATAGCAAGGGACCATTCAAAATCCAGACTTTATATTCTCAGGCAGTTGATACTTAAACTGAAGCAGTACAAAGTACTGTATTTGGGGCAGTTTACATGGGCTGTCAAATGAAACCCTAATTCAATATCCAAGGAATAAAAATCGAATAGAGAACACTGCCTATATCTGAAATTACCCTGAACTACAGTACTGGAAAACACACATACAAATTGATTGAGCAGAAATATTGTCACACGCAGACCAGAAGTACACATTTAAACAGATTAAAACTGCTAATGCATAATCTAGGTAATGCCTCCCTTATAAAACGACAGTCGAAAGAATATGGTTATTGCATATCGCAGCAAATCTAAATCAACATACTGTGAAAGGATTTAGAGTTCTGTTACAGTGCAGTGTAACAGAACAGCTTGAACCAGCTGACAGAGGTGGGGATTTTCTGGGCTACGATTTAGAAAAGAGGTGCTATTTTTAGGATGATTTTTGTTAACAGTACAAATATAAAATAAGAGTAAAAGTGTTAGATATCTAAAAGTAAATATCTTTTATTCATCAAGTACATAACTACGGGGTCCTTCTTGGATCCTTTGGTCTTACTGACCATGGTAACGATCATTATCTAAAGATGCCATACGTAGTTAGCCAAGAGCCAATTTTAAAACAGCTGAGGGTCTGGTTTGGGGTCTAGAAATGGTTTAATCACTGACCAAATAATTCAGATTCTAATCCTTCTGACCGGCTGTTATTTCCCAATGAAAATAAGCACTCTTGTCTGTTCATTGTTGAAAATGTTCCATGAAGAAATTTTCAGTTAAATTATGTGGCACCAACTATGGTGTCTTGTTATACTTCCAGTGGTTCCAGCTGGTGCAAAAAACCAATCACGGAGATGAACGGATGGAAAAAGAGGAAACCAGGAAAGGGAGAGAGTAGCAGAGAGGATGAGGGGGAAAGATATGGGAAAGAGAGTGATAAGCAGAAGGTGAACGGAGAGAGACAAGAATCATAGAAATGAATGGTTGGAAGGAACCTCAAGAAGTCATCAAGTCCAGCCTACTGAGCTTGTAGACACATGGTTAAAAGAAGAAATGAAAAATATAAAAAAAAAAAAAGAGACAGAAGGAACTGGATACAAAAACAAGGGGAAAATAAAGTGAACAATACAGATTAAAGGGAAAGTTGGAAAAGAAGACAAGATAGATTCAAACTGTGAAAATACAGGAAAAGAGAAGCCACAATACAAGAAAAAAAAAAGAACATTGAGCATATTATTGGGAAAAGCCACTTATATCTTTCTGTAAAATGAAAATATTTTGACGTTCTTGTGGGGAGGGATCCCAGTTACAGTTAAATGCTATGCAATAGACATCTAAATGCCTCTTTGTGCATGAAGCTATACATGCCTTTCAATAAAAAAAGCCCTTAACAATACAGCCCCACTATTCTTTGCTAAATTAGTATGTGAACTCATCGGGGCATGGATTGTGTGTTCCTGTGGGATTTTTACAGTGCCAAGCACACCGACTACTGAAATAATAATACATCTTCAGCAGATAAGAGAATGGTGGTGCATATTTACAGTTAATGGGAAGAAAAAGTGATGGTTGATTGTACAGTGGACCTGATGCATGTTGTCCTGTTTAGGCAAGGTTAAGTGGCATAGTTAACATGTAGATCTTCTGCACTGTACTAAAATTCTGTCTTCCCCTTTGGGAAGTATAGGCAGCTTCAGACATAAGCTGAATTGGAAGCTGTTTAGTGTACTTCATCCAAGGTGGCCCCAAAATTACAGGGGGGCCACCCTGATCACCTGCCAGGAGGTCACTCTGGAATTTCTTTTCTTTGCCTAAAGAATCTGCTCTCCCTATTTCTGCTCAGTTAAGTGAAGCATATAGCTCTGATTCTTAAATATACTGCACACTGGCTAGCTGCCAACTCACCACTGCAGACAACTCAAAGGGTTCTGTGGAACATTAGGATACTAAAGGTGCCAACTCAACAAAACTGAGTAGAGGAGACCCCCTGATGGAAAAAGATGCACCTGACAGAGGTATGGCAGGGGGAGGAGAGCAGGAGAAAAGAGGAGATGCCACTCCCCATGGCTGTTAATGGCCCAAGCACTTCTTGGGCAACAAACGCTGGAAACACTTGGGCAGGAAGAAGCTCCACTTCATCCTTCTACCATCAGCTACAAACCTCCCTTCCTTAGAAAATATCCTTTTAAAGCTTCTTTCCTTAAACTGGAGTGGCTGAGCAGCACACTTTTAATGCTTATGGCAAAGGATAGGGGAGTTGCACTAGCAATGACTCATGAGAGTTGAACTGGAGGCCAAGCAGTTGCCGCAGCATCCCACAAAGCTTGCACTGATCCTGCCACAGGCCATTTGTAAAGGCTGCTTCTGAATATTTTCCATGTTCTGCTTTGAAATTACCTCTTTGAACCAGACGGCTGTGACTCATAACTTATACATAAAAGACAGATGTCACATGAATGGCAAAGGAGGGGAACAACACGGTGATTAAAATTAGACTTCTTCATTTTTTCAGATTTTCTTATCCTTATCCCAAAAACAAAAAAATCTGTAAAAAGCAATGGAAGTGGGGCAAACAGTCACAATTAACAGTCTGAGGGTGAAAGTCTGGCCCCATTGACTTAGTGGGGCCTGGATTTCATCCTTAACGATTGCAAAGGTTAAGGGTTACTATGTATATATATGAAATTGTTACCATATATGGGCTTAAATAGAAGAAATAAATAGAGGAAGAGTTTAGGTTCTTGAACAAATGGCTCATTAAATTTTGTTAAATAACAAAGAAAGAAGTAGAGATGGGCCATCATGGAGGCGTTCAAGGTTGGATCTGGATTAGGGTTATGCTAGTGAAGGGATTAAATTTGGCTTCAGATTTAGTCTTGACAGATCAAAACCTCACAAGATTTCTACCCAAAATAATGAAAATCTTACAACTAAGTGATATTTCAGCTGGCTTGGTCTGAAATCTTATGTTCTCAGAGGATTTCAGCTGCATTGAAACCAGGAGAGAAATATAGTCACTTTACCATTCTGGAATTGACCTATAACCAAACACATAAAAATGGGGAAATTCAACGTAAACAGTATTGAAACTGAATGTAAAGTTCTGGTCTGAGCTCAACTCTATGATGAACCTTGTAAATGATCCTGGAAGATCTTGTGAAATCAGACAAATTATGTTCTCCAACATCCAGCTCCCATATTATTTAATCACAGGGGTAGCCAGCCTGAGAAGGAGCCAGAAGTTACCAATGTACATTGCCAAAGAGCCACAGTAATACATCAGCAGCACCCCATCCGCTCCCCGCCCCCCACTCCCAGCGCCTCCTGCCCACAGGCAGCCCTGCCGATCAGCTCCTCCCCCTCCCTCCCTGCACCTCCCAATCAGCTGTTTCGTGGTGTGCAAGAGGCCCTGGGGGGTAGGGGAGGGGGAGGAGTGAGGGCACGGCAGGCTCAGGGAGGGGGCGGGAAGAGGTGGAATGGGGGCAGGGCCTGTGGCAGAGCAGTGAGCACCCCCCCTCCCCCGGGCACATTGGAAAGTTGGTGCCGGTAGCTCCAGCGTCAGAGTCGGTGCCTACACAAGGAGCTGCATATTAACTTCTGAAGAGCCACATGGGGCTCCAGAGCCACAGGTTAGCCACCCCTGATTTATCAGGTTTATTTATCTGAAAATTGACCAATGCCGCATAATTTTAAAGCCACGTCAGACTGCAAATGTGTCAAATCTCAAGCCAATCAGGGTCAGGATAGGTCAATTCTTGCATGTGACCAGCTGCTACATTTTACCCTTGAGGTGGTATATTTCAGTGATAGGCAAAGTGTTTCATATCTAGAGTTCTTAGCCCTATAATCTTTAATGGAAGTTGTTCTTCGGTGGGGACTCCTGGACTGAATCAAATCTGTAAGTCTATCGACAAAGTTTGGGGGGGGGGGGAATCAACTTTGGGATCTGTCTGGATAAAGGTACTATATAAACATAAGATCATCAGAATCAATACAGAACTCGTTTCTCATCATGTACAACAGAGATATCACCAAGGACTTCATGATCCTGCATTTTTATTTTTTGTAAAATAAACAGCTTTCAAAAAGTGATAAATATAGAAGAATTTGTATTATACCAGCCATTTAAAAGATATCAAGAGGCCCAAATTTTCCAAGTTGGGTACCTAAATGTATATCTAGGATCCAATCCTGAAAATGTACATGCAGGTTCTTTATTCTGAGCTTGTGTGTAAAATTAAGTAAATGCTTCAATCTTTGCGGGTTCAGGGCTTATGTGTGAATGTGCTATAGCTTTGGTACAGTTACAAAAATGTACTGCACCATCATTGCCTTCTATTCATAATATTTTTAAAATAGCAAAAAAGTTATTTGTCCCCCTTCAGAAAACTGTTTCATATGGGGCTCTCTACTTTGGAGAAAAAACTGGATTTTTATATCATTCCTTTAATCTCCAATTCCCCTCTTCGGAAGATAGCTGTGTGTGTATTCAGGGAAGGGACCATAAGTATTACCATCCTGATAGGTCATCCTTTCTTGGTTTTGTACAGTCCTATCCCCTGCATACTAGCTCTCTCTACCTTCCCACAGTGACCCCTTACTGGCTCCAGAGGATCTTAAAAGAAAATTCTTTCAAGTCGACAGGCTGCTCTAAATCTGGCTCACAGAATGTGGTTTTCTGGAGATTTGAGGATTGCTAGACAGCTGAGACAATTAGGTGGGGCAGGCTGCTGAAGGTCATCAAGAAAGCCTGTGCTGCAGATCTTTGGACTACGCCATCTATGAGACAGCAAGCCCCAGGAGAAGGAATAAAGAGAAATTAATATCAGAAGGCAGCTAAACAGAAAGACAATTTATGAGCAGCAGGCAGAGAAGGGTGGAGCATAAAGAAACTCAGACAACAGACTCATACATTTTAAGACCAGAAGAGACCATCATAATCATGTAGTCCGACTTCCTGCACATCGCAGGCCACAGAACCTTAACCAACAACTCCTGCAATAGGCCCATACCCTCTAACTGAGCTACTGAAGTCCTCGAATCTTGATTTAAAAAAAAAGACTTCAAGCTACTGTGAATCCACCATATACTCTGGTTCAACCGATCAAGTGACGCAATGCCTCACACTACAGAGGAAGGTAATCCCCTGCCCCCAGGGTCTCTGCCAATGTGACATAGGGGAAAATTCTTTCCCAAAATGGCAGCCCCTTCGTGTTTATCCAGACACCTGGGAAAGAATTCACAGTAGCAATTGAGAGCCCTCCTCATCTTGTCCCCCATCTCTGGCCCTTGGAGATATTTGCTAAAAACAGTCATTGTAGGCAATCAAGCTCAGTCTTAAGACCAGTTAGGATTTTTGCCTCCACTACTCCCCGTGGAAGATTGTTCCAGAACTTCACTCCTGTGATGGGTAGAAACCTTCACCTAATTGATGGCCCCCTGCTGTTTATCCCTCTGATGTATTTCTAGAGAGCAGTCATAATTCCGCTCTTCCTTCATTTTGTTAGGTTAAACAACCCACGCTCCTTCAGTCTTCTATTGTAAGGTCGGTTTCTCTTCCTCCGATGATCCTAGTAGCCCTTCTCTGCACCTGTTCCAGCTTGAATTTATCTTTCTTAAAACACAGGAGATCAGAACTACACCCACTACTCCAGATGAGCGCTCACCAGTGCCCTGTATAAATGGTTGTAATACCTCCCTATCGCTACTGGAAATACTTCACCTGATACATCCTAGGATTGCATGAGCCTTTTTTCATGGCTGCATCACATGGCTCATAGTTATCCTATGATCGACCAGTACACCCAGATCTTTCTCCTCCTCCTGTTGCTTCCAACTAATACGTCCCCTGCTTATAGAAAAAATTCTTCTTGTTAGTCACTAAGTGCATAACTTTACATTATGCACTATTAAATTTCTGACAATAAGATATAGAGTATAATTTAAAAGATTTAATTTAAAAACAAAATCTAGGGACCATGGGAATTTCCCAGGGAAGATGAGAATTTCGCAGACTCTTATTCCTTGGGTTACAGAGCGAGTCATTTAAATATTTCAGATGGGTTTATGCCAACCAGCAACCCCCATAAGATTTTCTTTCAAAAGAGAAGTGATATGGGACTTCAGAGAAAAAGAGATATGCTTCATGTCTAAAGCTCTCAGGGTTTCAAGAAATTTCTCTTTTGACATTAAGTGACCAGATAAGTAGAAACTATGGATTTCCAGGGAGAAGATAAGAAAACCTAAAGGGAATTACCACCTAAATTTCTGAAATACACTGAAACAGTATCTGAAATCTGAACATGATAAAGTTTTATCAGGCAAAGCACTTCACAACTTCATTATAAACAGCAATTGGTCTGGCCTTCAGGCATAATGTTTGAAACAACATACTGTACATATAACTTCTATAGCTGCAAACTTTAAGTGTAAAGCATATTACATTAATATTAACTTGATCAAAAGAAGGAATTTTAATTCCATTGTATTTTACATAGTAATGATACAAAAATGCCATTTTCATGAAAGATCACTTGACATTTGCAAATGAAATTCATTTTTAGAGTACAATATCAAACGCTATGTATCTGCTGCTGAAAGCCTTAATCTTAGGTTTCAAATGACTTTTTTGCATATGCAACTTGCTATACACAATAAACTTTCATTTCCTGTATTAAATTAGTGTATCAGCTATCTTTTAGCATCCATCCTTTGTGCAATAGTCCAAGACTGCTGCATTCAATTTATTTTCAGAGCAGACAAAATTATGCTTGTTAATGAAATCCTGTCTAACAGGTAAATTAATGGCTTTAGTTACGCTTTAAAAACTTACTGGAGAGATTGTACTAACTTGATATTTGTACACCACTTGACATAAATCTAAGTTTCCCTGAACAGATTAATAATACCAGGTATTTATTTAGCACCATAAAGTTACACGAAAACCCCAACCATAATATACCCAGCACTTTACTGAAATGCAGAAAAGGATATTGTCCTTGCTCACAATATAATAGAGCAATGCAAAATGCAGGACAAAAGTTGACGGAAGAACCAACTTTGCTAGTAACAGGAGGAAAGATGCTCAAGGGAACAGAGAAGGGGAGAAGCCAGGGGGAGAAAAGGAGGGCAAGAGGCAGGAGAATTGTGGGGGGCATAATACAAGCAAAGGGGAGAGAGCGAGCGAGGAGTATGCAGATGGCCCAGCAGGGGAAAGTTTATATCAGTATGGTGACTAGGGCTGCAGAGGCATAATACAGGCCACAGAGACAACTTGGCTGTGAGGGAGCAACAAACTTGGCTATGTGTTTTACTGAGCTGTCTGGCAAGGGAGCAGGACCAGCACTCCTGATATCACCGAGGAACCACTAGGAAAGCTTCCGAAAACTTCACTGCACCACCCTCTCTTTGGGCCTGTGTGCTACTAAGCCACCCTCTACAGAATAGAAGGCCATGCACCACAGGAGTTAAATCTGTATTAAGCTCAGTTTACATCAATGAAGATGCACATCAGCTGACTCGAGAGAATGAACCATCACAGACAAGATCATCTTGGAGCTTTAACAACACCGTGAATGTTAGTATTCAGGACAAGGAGAATATGATAGCACTAGCTAGAGGCTACAATTCAGGCTGTGCCACCTAGGCTCACTCCAGGCTGGAAACCACGCTGTTCCCGATTCCCCTTAACCTCTTATATACTCTCGATTGTGCCAAGTGGTTCCGCAGTGCAGACAAACGTCCAGTAAGGGTTAGAGCAGCACTCAAACCACCCTGCTCATTTTTCTTGTTGTGCGTCCAACTATAACCCAATTTTACAGGCATTAAAAAGAATGCGCCCTACCACAATGAGGCACTTGCTTCCTGATGGCTGACTCAGGAGATTCAGAAGTGCCATCGCTGGCCAGGTGGGCACTGACTTTCATGCAGTATTTGTATTACCTTTAAAGCCTCAATTCAGCAAGATACTTAAGTACATACCTCACCCTAAGCACACAAATAGGTCCACTGAAGTCAATGAAACTACTCATGTGCTTAAAGCCAGGAATGCTGTTACAGAAACAGAGGTGCAGCTAGCTCTGTTCCCTTTCTGGTCTCTGAGTGCACCCCCCTCAGAGACAGGCCTTTCTTTCCCTTCACTGTTTGGGGGACAAAAATCTCACAATTCTTCAACTCAGATTGGGTCCTGGATATGCAACCCCCATATATCAACCACTTAACACTCTGCAGGTCCGACTGGGTTTTGAGCACCTGTGTTTCCTCCCTTTGAAACCTGTGACCAGTGAGATGGACCAACAGCCTTCTTAAAATGAAGTATTTTTATTTAGCAAAGGTAAGAAAGCATTACAAGGAAAACAGGATTTTAAAATGGCCTGCATACATGACTATCTTCCCTAAAGTACTACCATCCCATAATGGTGAAGTAGAAAGGGTTAGATTCTTCAGACACAGTGCTGGGATCTGGTTCACCACCACATCAACACTATTTGCCAGCAGCGTTTACTTTTTCTGGTGGAAACTAACATGGGACATCCCTGGGAATACGGAAAGCATGCAACTAAACCCAGCTGCACAGAAGAGAGGGTGTTCTGGGTTAAAACCTCCTGAGTTCCAGAGGCCTGTTCATGTCCAAACATGACAGCTTGTGAGGAGGCCAGAGCCAGCCATTCCTTAAGCACAAGCATCAGGAAAAGACACCACAGTTGCAAAAGAAGGAGAACCAAGTGAAAAAAACTGATGGAAAAAGGAGAGTTGGAGGAGAACTCTGGAAAGGGAAGGGGGAAAGCGACTGAAGAGAGAGTTAAGCAGGGGAAGGGAAGGGGAGCTGGGGAAAGGAGACAGGAAAAAAGATGTGGGAGCTAGACAGAGAGGGAAGAGAAAACAGGGAGACAAGACAGGAAAGCGTGTGATACAAAGCAGACAGAAGGGATGAAAGGAGAGATGATATGAGGGAGAATAAGGAGAGAGAAATCCATTTTAAGCCTTCGAGGTATGGCAAATGCAGGTAGAATGTGCATGCGTGCCTGGGCCCGGGCCCATTGAGCGAAGGATAGTGTGCACATGCCTGGGCCCAGGCCTTGTGGTAAGTATGTACATACTTGCAGGAAACAGGAGAAGGGTGTTCAGGCCAAGTGTTGCTCTGTGATGCGGGCATGAGCACTTTCTTCCTCTACCTTGAGAGTAGCACTATAGGCCACCATCACTGCAACGCACAGCCCTGTGGCCATTTTTCACAGTACAAGTGAAGGAAGGAAAAAATCCCTTTCCTTCTCTTCCTGGTGAGTCAGATATTATAAAAACACGTCGAAATGAACATCAGCTCTTCGGCTCATCTTTAGTCTTAACTATGACAGCTGTTTGCATGACTCAGATGGATGATTCAGCTGCTGTTGCCCTCTCAGCTCATTATAAAGTGGAGCGGGAGGGGAAGAGAGAGAAAGATTTATTTTTAAAATGTCTTGTTAAACATATTTTAGTGAGAAAACTTTTCAAAAATTTTTTTTTCCTTGAGAGCTTCCTTCCTTTTTACAGCCAGCTTCAGAGATAACGAAGAATAGCTGGCTTTCAGGGAATCTGGAGACAAAGCAAGGAGTCAAAGGAGAGAAAGTATATTGTGCCATGTCATTTCCTGCTTTGGCCTGTCTAAGTAATACATGCCCTCAATAAAAGCATACAGCTCAGTTCTCCTTTGAGTTAGAACTGTATTACGCCACTCCAGAGTCCAAGGCAGCCCTAAAGCTACTTTAACCAGCCACTGAAGAATTATTTCCTTTGCACAGATCCACAGTAGCACCCACGACCCTGAGCCACCAGAATTAAAGCAACACTGAGGCTGCTCCCATTGAATCAATGGGACTGTCTCGGTGGCTGGACAGCTTAGGTTTAAGGGAGCACCTGCTCAGTTGAGACAAGAAGTTTCATGTTTCTAATCCTCTAAGCATCCAAAACTGGGTTTTATCCTAATTTGCCCTTCTCAACAAGATAAATATTTTGACTGTATTCCATAGGGCCCAATCCTGCTTGTTCTGAAATCAGTGCCCAAACTTCCATTGACTTTTGGCCCTGATCCTGCAAGCACCTGCACACAAGATGCACAGGCAGAGACAGCAGTGTACGAAACTATCACAAATGTAGTTCAACAGTAAAAATGCACATGTTATAAGCTGCTCAAAATACTATAATATGTATTAGCATTTTATAGCCCGTGTTAAATGTTACTTTGCAAGTGAAAAGGGTTAAAAGTCTTAGATTTGACTCAGCTGCATTTTTAGCTCAATAACATGATAGAAAAGGAACAGGAAAAAACTTCTGCATTGTAAATATATAGAAATGGCAATGTCATTTATAGAGCAGAGTGTGATAGTTTAACTTCTGAACAATGACTCAACTTTATTTCACATTGCAACCCTAGCACAGTCTGTGATCACAGTAAACATCTGTCAGACCTCTGCAGGTACACGTTATTCTGAAAATCCATCACATATTCCAACCCAATAAAAAGACCACCACAATTTCATGATTCTCTAAGGGTCAGAGTGCAAACCCCTTAATCACACTGCTGAGCAATAACTCATGTGAGTAGCCCATTGAAACTGATGAACCACTCACATAAATGCTCACGTGTTTGAGCAAGAGCTGCTTGTCTGGCAGGAGCTAGACATATATCTGAAAAATAGTAAC
This sequence comes from Natator depressus, assembly GCF_965152275.1. Classification (NCBI taxonomy): domain Eukaryota; kingdom Metazoa; phylum Chordata; order Testudines; family Cheloniidae; genus Natator; species Natator depressus. The sequence continues at coordinate 10,326,997 of NC_134241.1, forward strand.
AGTGACTATAAAAAGTGAGATAGGTAGCATATATTAATTTCAAATTTTAACTTAAAAAGAACACTTCTGGTCTTTTCTCCCACTTTCCAGTCAAAAGTTATTGAGTTCTAGTCTTCCTTTCTGTGGTATTAACAGAAGACATGTTGGACACAGGTCTTCTCATAGACCGCGTGCTTCCATCTCTACATGCCCAGCACACATTCCACACCCGGAATGCCCAGGGATATCAAGTTTGAGAAGGATGAGAACACAGAATGTAAAACAAAAATGTTCTTGATGTGTTGCCCCAGATGATCTCAAATTCCTTTTAGAAATGCTAAGTAAGCATCAGACTTTTTTTGTGGACTAGGTGGAAATTATAATTGGTGCTCACAGGGGTAATCTGAAGTATAAAGAGGTTAACTGAATTCCCAAGAGTCAGGCACCAAGTTATTGGAAGGATAATAAAGACCAGGAGTCCTGCCTTTCACTTCGGTGACTTAACCACTGCTTACTCATACTTCACAGTACACACAAAGAAAGAGAACACTTCCCTCGTAGGAGAGTTTCCTTGGCTGGAACAATTACTGACATGCTAAAACATATGTCTACACAGGTGATGCCAAATTCTCCCCTCAGTTATACTGGTCCACCTCCATTAACTTCAGTGGGGACTAGCTGGGGTAACCGATGACAACATTTATCATACTAATGCATCAGAGATATCTTCAGAGTTCTGCACAATGTAAATTACTAGGCACGATTCTTTCTGCAGGGAGAGAACAAGTGAATTTTAGTGGTCTTGTAATAAGATTTTAAGGCCGTATATGTTTATTTTAGTAGTGATGACAATAGTGGCATAAGCGAACTGTCCTGTTCCTACATGGGCTTTGCCCAAGGAGAAGCAAAGAGTGACATAAGTGCGTTCCATAGATGCTGGCAAAACACAGTATAAGAAATCCCTGTATGTGCCTATTTTTCCCCTTTCTCCCAGAGAACGCTAGAGCTATTTCACAATAAGAACAAATGAAAGTTACCCAACCAAGTTTGGATTTCATCAGGATTCTGCTTCTTAGCCTAGAATCTGGGTTAATTTTCTCTAAATCCAGGTCATTTCAATATATCCTCTCTGCAGGAATCAGTTTGTATCTGTATTTTCCCTGCTTTGTGTGTTCACCGAGTTTCACGCTGGTCTCTGGAACACACTATTCTGCTTTCTATGAAGAAGGTTTATTCTGTTGCGCCTGGAGCAATGGCACCTTTGCAGTTGCCTAAAGTGATTTCGGATCATTGGCTACTGTAAAAAGACCTTTAATGAAAATAAAAAGTGAACGTTACAGAAGGGTGACTGTGCCTTCCCTATTTTAAAGCATTAAGTGGAGGGACCTGCAAGACCATATCTAGACATTTCAGCACTGTAGAAAAAGTTACAAAGGCAAAGCCACACCAAGATGTTTAGTTTCCAAATTATTGTTTGGGAGAGAACTGGGTTAATCCTCTGAAAACTGCCCCTTAACAACATAGTGCTGATAGTGGTCCTCTAATACCGTACGCTCAGGTAGAAGGAAGTAAAATGCTTACCAGTGCAGTAATTCAGACACTAGTCAGGTGCTATTGCTCTAAATTTTCTGAATAATAGGGAGAGTGACTTCTTAGCACTCAGCATATTGGACATGCTTGATAATTCTACTTGCTCAAGACCCGAGTGGAATGGTCTATACCAGGATTTTTGGCTACCGACACCAATGGTGGAAATCTCAGTGTGGACTTGGGATACAATTTTGAAAAATGCCTAAATGATTTAGGAGCCTGACTTTCAATGAGACTTCGGCTATTAGATACAAAAGTCACTTTTGAAAATGTGATGTAGACACTTTAGAAAATTTAACCACAGACCAAAGATCCTTGTCTATCTCTACAAGTGCAACCCCCACTTCCCCCCATCATTGCTTGTATCAGATTCTTTTTAATGCTGGGTGGTTATTGTTTATTTTTAACCTAATAGTGAAGCTGCCTAGAATTTCCGGTCTGGTCTTTTCATTATTTATATCTAAAAGGAATAAGTAATGTTACCATTAATGATTTTCAGTACCTGACTTAATACATTTGAAAAACTCCTGATCCAAAGCACAATGAGGTTAATGGAAAGGCTCCCTTTAATAGGGTTTGGAGAAACCCTTATACAGCATGCAAGATTTTTTTTTTTTTTTTTAAAGAGTTTGTTTTGCTTTTTGTCATCTGAAGGTTAAAAATAGAAACAAAAACAGCTTGTGCACCTTAAAGCGTGTTAAGCATAGAATGCTCATCAGAGAAATGTAAAGTCTCCTCACCAGTCTTCCCTGCTTGCATATGCTGTGCATGTGCAAGTGACAAGAGATAATAGAGGACGTTTCACTAAGCACAGGATTGAAGTCAGCATCAGGTCTGCAGGGAATGATGAATTAGCAGATGCTCATTAAGGGCCAGGCTGTAGGTATGGGAAGATCACTAACAGTCTCCCCCCTTTGCAGTTCGAGTGCAGGGGCTCTAGGCACAGCAGGACTTCTTGCAAACAAGAAGTGCCATTACTGTAAAAGACTAGAGATGCTGAGGTGCTGGCTTTCGCAACGGCAGCAGGCGAAGGTAGAGCTGGCAGAGCTGTCTGAGCACAATGGGGTATAAATGCTGCACCACGTTTCACCATGCCATACCAGCAGCACTGCCTGAGGGTTTGGGGAGGCAAGCACTCCTAAATTAGAAATTAGATCATTTTAGAGTGAAAACAGGCAAGAATGTGCATTGGTTGCATATTTCAATGTGAATTGGGCCATTTTCTAAAGATTTCATGAAAAAAGATCACTGGATTGCAAATCACAAAATATTTTTTTTATTGCATGGAAATGTCATGTTTTTGGGGAGCTCATTCCTCAAATCACAAGCTATGAGCCCTTTATCTGAAAACTCCTCATTCAATATTACGGGTTACACGCTTTGCCTTTAGGCACAACCTTGTGCAAGGGGCAGAGGTGTAAATTCAAGGCAGAGCCCTGGGAGGCACTGCCACTGACTTACAGTCACAGTTCTCCTACGTTCTACTCCTGCTCTGGGAAGATTACAACATCCCTGGAAAGACAGACAGACAGCTCCTTGGACCACTATGCACCGTTGTGGGAGCGTCAGGAGCACATCCCCTCTGCTCTACACAGGGCCCAGAACTAAGATCCAAAGAGACCAAACCTGACCATGCAGGAAGGCTGTGGTTGCCGGACTCTTACTTCTCTCCATCTCCTCCAGAACCACATTAGTGTTACTCACAGTATGGTCTAGGAGGAATAAGCATGTGGTTTAGCAGCTAGTGCTAACCCTGCTATTGGAGGAACTGCTGTGCAACCCTCCTGCTCTTCAAGCCAGTTAAGGTTGGAAGCAGAAGAGCTACAATACTTTTAGACTCCAGGGAATGAGGTCATTTTGTCTTGTTACCTCTTCAATCAATTGCTGGAAGTATGAAACATCTGCTTCAGAGGCTGTGTATTATACTTTTTTGGTCCCTGGAAAAATGCAGAGAGCACCAGTTTAACAATTGAGAATAGGAATGAAAGGGAAAATGGGAACCCAGGATGATGAAGAGTAAAGCTAGAAGACCTACATACCCAAATCAATGTATTGGAGTTCTAATGGCAAATGTTTTAGGGTAAAATGAAGAGCCAATACTAAAGTTGTGTATCTTTCTCCCAATCATATGCTTGCCCTTGCCCCCCCCCAATGCAATTTAGGAAAAACCTTTTAGAGGTTATGTCTACGTTGCAACTGGGAGCATGTAGCTGTCTGTCCAAGCTTCCACCTGTGCCGCAGTGGCCAGACCGCTATTTTTAGTGCACTAGCTCGAGCCGACTTAGCGCGTCTGTCTGCCTGTGCTGGGAAGCACGCTCCCAGCTGCTCTGTAGACAAAACGGCACTATTTTAAACACATTTCAAATGGAATACTCCTTTTGTTCAACATGACTTTTGGGGCACTATGGGGAAAGGGAGACAGCGGATGGTTTCATAGAACACAATTTACTATGATGCTTCACACTGGACCTCCTTTTTGCACAATTATATGCATGTAGCATTCTCGATAATCAAGTAGATGAAGTCCCCATTTATTCTTTTACTTATCTCAATACCTGACATTGTGATGGCTTCAGCCCCCCCCCTTTTTTTTTTAAAAAGTCTTCAACCGACAAATAAAATGTACAAACATGAGGTGCAGTTGTGCAACGAAGATAGCATGATGCCTGCAGTTATGGGTATGCCTACATTTTGAGCTGGAGGTGTAATTTCCAGCTCGAGGAGACATACCTGTGTTAGCGCAGTTCAAACCAGTGTGCCAAAAACAGAAGCGTAGCTGCAAAGGCACAAGTGGGCGGCACAGGCTAGCTGGCCCAGATACAAGCCCATCTGAAACCCTAGCCATGTACTCAGGACAGCTAGCCCCTCCTGCTCCTTGTGCCACCTCAGCTACACTTCTATTTGTAGAGAGCTAACTCGATCAGACTTAGCATGGGTAAGTCTCCTTGCACCAGCATTTAGACCTTCCAGCTTGAAGTGCAGACATAGCCTATTTGCTGGGTCCCAGAGTGTTCTCTTTCTCTCATACACACACACAATATGCAAGAACATCCCTTTGCAATTATTTTTCTTTGTTTTGTCTTTAATGAGAAATGGCATTTTAAATCCATTCATTTAGCTCCAAAAAGTGGGGAGGGAGAGCTGTGCAAAGGATCAACTGGCTCAAGCAGTTTTAATGGGATTTAAGTAACACCTCTGACAGCAGCTTGTTCAAGGAGGTGAGTCTGACTGCGTTCTAATAGCCTCAGGCTTAGTTCTGTTGCAAAGTGCCTGAGAAAGCCGCAGAAATGAAATTGCTCTTATATATCCTAGAAGAAAGCTATCAAACCAGCTTTATATAAGTTGGCCAACAGAGGGAGGGAGGTAAGTATTTTACAGTTGGCATTAGTCAAAATAACTGCTGTCAACATGGTCTTGGGGGGGGGGGCAGTTATCTTGTCTAACAGTAACTTTAAAATTCTTGATTCAGGAGGTAGCTTGAAACTAGCCAATGGCCACACAGGAGTTCAGACTATCTTTATATAAGGTCTTTAAGGAAGAAGGGGAGATACTCAAGGCACAGGGAGGGAGAACAAAGAGGAGAGTCAGACACTTTGAAAGATGCACTCTCAACAACACTCACATGAACATCAAGCAAACCCGCATGCCATTTCTTAGCGAAGTCTTCTTAGACCACAGCAAGAGTGACCTACCTGGAGTGACAGCATCTAGAGTTGGGTCAATAAGAGATTTTCCAGATTGTTGGCAATTTCAAAAATTAAAAAAAAGGAAGGAAGGAAGGAAGGAAGGAAATGGTTTGTTTTCACAAAATTTAAATGTTTGGTTTTGACCATTTGTAACTGTTCTTGAAGTTTTATAAATAAACTTAAAGGAAATTTTGAAACAAAATTCATGCCAAACCTTTTGTTTCTAACATGTTGAAATGAAACGTTTTGATTTTGGGGGATCTTTTTTCCCTTAAGCAATTCAGCAACATTGGCACAAATTAACGAAATGCTTCAGTGTGCCCAATCTGCTTCCCCTCCTCCCCCGTCCAAAAATACAGACAAAAAGTTTTTCCCCAGCTCTAGCAGTGTGGTCAGTGGACAGTGCACTGGACTGAGAGTCAGAAGACCAGGGTTCTAGTCTTAGCTCGGACACTGGCCATGTCTATTCATAATATTTGTATTGCCGTAGTGCATATAGAGCCAACTAAGATCAGGGCTCCATTGTATTAGCTGTTTCACAGACAAACACATAGTAAGAGACAATCCCAGTCCCAAAGAGCTTAATAATCTAAATACACTCAAGAATCAAACAATTCCCAACTGAACTGGCAGCACAGAACCAATATAAGTGCAAATAGTTCATTAACTTCATGGCAGTGGTGAAACTGGTGCACCGTATTTAGAGAGCTTTTAGGAGGGTAAAAAATACACAAGCTTCAGCTTTCTCACTGGAAAAAAAACACATTGAGGTCTTTAATTTACGAATTGGCACTTACAAGATTTTTCAAGCAAATGCAAAATGGTTTAAATAGTTAACCTGTTTAGTACATATTGAGGAGAGATACTGAAGCATATGGTGGAGTAAGGAAATACAGCTCACAATATATCATCAAAATTTATAGTTCAGCATATAGAGCAGGAATAGATGCCATGAAAGATTACTTCACTGGATATTACTGATACTGTCCAAAACATACTATGTGTGTTTAGAAGAAGCAGCAATGCCATCCATCCAATCACTATTTTGGTAGAAATATTTTTATATCTGTATCCATAGAGTCATAGTTTGATGGACTAACAAAATACCCAGTTCACTGTGACTGGAAGGTAAATACAGGTCATCTCATCTCAACAACAGTTTATCTCTCCTAAAAAAATAATGAACTACTCCACTGTTGACTGTACTGGACAGGCTGTAATAATCTATCCAACCTCATGGGGACAGAAAAACAACAACATTTGTTAGATTAGGGGATGAAGAGTAATTTTGGAACAGTTTTCTCTCTCCTAAGTCCCTCCAAAATAATTCAAATATTTTAACTTTTGGCTTTGGAGCAGGGATCCTTACAACTAATCAGTTAGCTTTTGCATCTCAGATCTCATCAACCTGAACATTACCTCAGACAAATCTTACTGATTGTGCCCCGCAGGCCTACAACTCCTTTCTAAAAAGAAATCACATGGACCAAAAGAAACCACTTTGTTTTGCCCTCTGGCTTTCTATGTGTAACAAGTGTCATGGTGAAAGGCTGACAAAATCCTCTATTGGGTTTTCTAACTGTGAGGAGCTAAAGCATGATGCTAATGTTAGAACGGAAAAGCATGATCAAAATATATTCACATACTCCGACGTGGTGGCACACCATTTATCAGAACATGAAAAAAATAAAGAGAATCGTCTCCCTCGGCACTACCGAAGAAGTGAGAACACAGAAGGAAAAAGCCTTTTCCAGCTGTCTCATTTATATTTACAACATATAGGACAGCAGAATTTACATGAGCGCTACTTTGAGAGCTTAAGTGTGACCTCAGCAGTGCACACGCCTTGTGCTGGTCACCCCGTAGGGCACTTTTAATTCGCCTTCCCTCCCCACACCAGGATATTCAGTAGACAGAAGTAAATTCCTTTCCAAAAGAATCAGCAGCAGCACAGGACCAGTTAGGGGAAGTACAGCTTTAAACCAAGCTCTTACCATCTGTTTCTCCTCTAATTATGAATGCAACAGATATTCCCAATTACATCAGCAGAAAGAGTTATAAGTGATTAAAACATGTGTTCTTTCTACAATGCCTCTGCAATGTTTTTTCCTCAAATTAAGATCAATACCACCCACCACGCAACCTGCAAATCACACAGCGGGAAGACCTCACTGGGGTAGCTGTTCCCAGCTCCTCACCTGGCAGGGAGCCAGTGGTGTGCTTAGGGTCCTGAGCAGGCTGTCTGAGCATGGACAGATGGTCTTCCCATTGTGCTGCAGTATAAGTGCCGAGTGGTAGAGCTTCTAGAACCCAGAGGGACGTGAAAGCTGTCCATCAAGGCCTCCGTAGTTCTGACCTTATTTGCACTCCTGCAGACTAGGTCAGGGAGTTGCAGAGCTTGATTAACCATACAGCCCACCACCCTGGTGGCTAGCCAGCAGTGAGTCAGCATGGGTTCATACGGAACCCATTGCCTTTCTTTTTTCCTATCCTAATCCAATATGCAGACAGCTCTCTCCAGTGTAACAGGCATTTTCCAAGCAGAACAAGGTTTTCCCCATCCACTTTACCCATGTGCTGCCTCAGTGAGTCCTTCCACAGCTCATTATGCCATTGCTTATTCTGCATAATTCCCTCCATAGGCTTAGATCCAACCACCTCTTGCAGTTAGAAAGGAATTCCTTCCACTGGGTTTTCCCACCTACATTTGGCTCTACAAAAGGTACATTTTTATCTCAAACAGGTTTTTCCTTTCTTTGGGGCTACTGAGTTATTGCACACTTATTTACTCATGACAAAGCTAGTGGGTTTTGGTATTTCTTTGCTTGCTCGTATTTGTAGTCCTTGCAGATAAAGAATGCGTAAGAGAGGCAAATTCAGCCAATGATCCCAATTTCAGCATTCACATTCTTGGGGGAACCAAAGCATACAAGCGCTGATGGTCTAAAGCCTCACCCTTTACAGAAGACTGTGGGACACACTTGCATAAAGAACCAAATTAACCAGGTGGGACTTTTGCTAGGGCATGGACATTCAGTCCCTCAGTGGAACATACCAACTGTACCAGCCCTGGATGATCAATGCAGCTGGTCCTGCAATGGTTCAGACCAGTTTTGGCAAGGATTTCCTGCCGGGGCTAGTTTCAATTCAGGTTTGTTCTATTACTAATAAAAGCAGTGACCAATAGGAGCTCACCACGTCCATCTTTTTTACACTTTCCTCTCTGTAATACCGACACAATTACTCATCCTTGATTATATAGGGGCACATCCACCACTGATCCATGCACTGAATTTCTCCATTGAAATCAACGGGGAGTTCTGGGTTTATAAAAATACAAATAAAAATCAATAGCAGGAGATGCTCCATGGTGATGAGTGTTTTTTATTGTTGTTGTAGTAAAAAAAAAAAAAAACTGTGGGAGAGATGACTTCAGGATTGGAAGCCTCACTGTATTTTAGAATGGCACTAAAATATCTCACCTTCCTTTTATATGACTGCATCTTACAGTTCAAAAATAGCCTGTTTGTGTCTATTAAAGTTTCTTCCACATTTTCTGTGCCTTAAGTCTCCTTTTCCTCCTACAAAGCTTTACATACAGTAACTATATTTAACAGAATCTAGGGGATGCTTGCTCACCATATTTAACCATCGGTGCTTTTAACAATTGTATGCGCCACTTAATTTCAGGGTCACAGATTTCTTAAAACATTATACATGAAATGTTGCTAAACCAAACAATTTTAAAATTAGTTTACCAAGGCACAGTGCATGTTTAGAAACAGACACACAGATTCATAGCAGAAAAAAAACACCAAAAATTATTCTGTGCTACATAATAATCGTGATTTCAGTCTAGCCCATCTATTGTAACAATAAAGGAATAAATAATTCTGTTATGTAGGTAAGACACAGAGTAGGTCAGATATGACATTTGCCCTCACCAATGAGGAGACTGATAAGATTTGTAGCCAGGAGGGAGTTATTGGATGTCTCCTCATGAGTAAAGAAATATGTCATGTTAGAGCTCCTCATGTGGCAGCACCTATGCACAATTGATTGTGCCGTGGTTTGCCTGTTATCTCATTTTCTCCAATTTATAATTACATTCTCAAGTTTAAAATTCAGCTTTTAAAATATTTCCTTTCAGCAGCCGCTTCTGTTTTGTAGGCTGTTATCCACATTATATCCAGATATAATGTGAGATTTCTGGTTGTGTTTAATGAATGTCATTGGTCATGGAAGCACGATCATGTATTTGAAGAGACATAGTAGCTGATCACCAGTACAGATTTTGATTTGAGTGGTGAGTTACTAAAAAGACAGACTTCTCCTCTTTATCTGTCTCAGGCAAATTAAGATCACTAGATTTTAAACTTACCATCAGTACCTAGCTTCAACAGACGGAATTAAATATAAAGTTAAAATAAATCAATACACATGGAATCTGTCGTGGATGGTATCTCAGCTGTAGCAATACTTTCCCCTGGGAAATACCTACTTCCATATCAATATGCCATCATGAGGATTGTGTGTATATGTGGTATAAAGACATATCCGCACAATGTCAAACTAGATCAGTTGCTAGGTTTAACCTAGATACTGTGGACAAAAATCATCCCTGACACCAGGGATGATTTTCAACAAGTAAATTCTGTTGTCAGATACTTATGCATCCAAGGAAAGCATTTGGACCTAACCCTTTAAATTTAATTTTTCTTGATTCTAGCACAGAATGTGGTTTAGCAGATAGATCTGGCACTCAGGAGCCCTGAGCGCTACTCCTGGCTCTGCCACTGGTTTGAAGGTTGACTTTGGGTAAATCATTCTAATACCCCGTGCCTCAGTATCCCCATTTGTAAAATGGGGATAATGATACTCGCCTCCTTTGTAAAGGTCTTGGAGGTCTACTGAGGAAAAGCAATATATAAAAGCTAGGTCTTAGTATATGATGCATACAATGAACCTAATCCAATGATTCAGTACTGGACAGCTCCTTAGGTGGAAAAGGCAAAATCCTGTCACTAACCTCATCCAAGGCTGCAGAAAGGCTACTAGACATCAGAATGGCCATAGTTATGCAGCGCAGGGTGCGGCTGGCGAGTGGAGAAGCAGAGTATCCCCTTTGTGAGCCAAGGAGTTTGACTCCTTGAATCTTACTCCATGGCAGTGTACGGGGGAGGTGATGTTGTGGGTACACACCTGGTATGTAGGGCAGGTATGGCAAAGGTCTTGCTAGTGGAGCTGCAACCTGTATGGACCCGTTGGCCACTCCTATACTGTGCAGGTGCTCTACGGCCTGCCTGTAGGATGGCTGCTGAATAGTTCCAGTAGGCTCATATTATGTTTTATACCACCACCACCTAGATTTTATATGGCACTTTTAATCAGGAAACCTCAAAATGCTTCACAAAGGAGGTCAGTACCATCATTTCCATTTTACAGATGGAAAAACTGTACAAACACATAGTAATACAGCCCCTGCTCCAAAGTGCTTACAGAGTTATATATTCAAAAGTGCCTAAGTCATTTTCAGCAGGGACTTGGGCACTAGGGACTTAAGTCTGCTTTGAAGTCAACAAGACTTACCCATTTCGTAACATTTTACCTATACAGTAAATAGACATAACAGAATGAGGTTGGGAGAAAGGAATTATTATTCTCATTTCACAGATGGGGAACTGAGGCACAGAGATGCTAAATAATTTGTCCCAGGCCACCCAGGATGTCCCTGGTAGAACCAGAAGCCAAACATAGGAAGTCCAGCCCAGTGTCTTAAACACAAGACCACAAGCCAACTTCTTCCCATCACTTGTAAATTTAATAATCACTGATGGGTATGTCTCCCGATGCATCACTCATCAATAAACATGGCTAATGTGCCTATTGTCATGTACTGTCTTGTCTTAATTGGTCAAAGACGTCCCTATTTGTGCTTACCAAATAGATTTTAATGATCCATGAAAACAATTCTGTAAAGTTAATCATTTTTGTGGTCTTTATTTAGTAGAATTAAACTAAAAGGTCTTTCACATAGGATCACTGCTGATCTTTTTCCCCAGCTGAAGAACATTAACTGGTAATAAGATCATACATCCGTCTGCTATCAACTAGCTTCCCACTCTCTGCTGGACTGGTCACCAGTTTAAGAATTAGGAGAGTAGGGTTCTATTACCAGCTTTGCCGATTTTGGGCAAGTGACTTAGCATAAAATTTTCAAAAGGGCCTAAGGCTCATTAAAAATCAATTCCCACTGATTTTTAATGGGACTTAAGTTCCTAAATTACTAAGCACTTAACTCTCTATGCCTCTATTTCTCATCAGTAAAATGGAGATAATTCACTGGGATTTTCAAGGGAGTCATGGGCTCAAATCCCATTGACTTTGAAAACCCCAGTCATAATGCTTAATCACCTCATAGCGCTGTAAGACCTATGGAGGAAAGCGGTACACAAATGCTAAATGTGATTAATAATCCTCCAAAATTTCATTTAGTTTACAGAAGTGGAAAAGCTTTTTCTCCCCACAGGGCTCACTTTTTATTAGTTAGCAAACAAATATCAAGCCATCCTCAAACATTTTAACAGTACCCATTCCACAAATACGCTGTACTAGATCTGATTTTTAAGTTGTTTAGGGATAAGGTGACTCAGAAAACTCAAAAACTTGAAGCTTTATTTTACTTGCCATGAACAGTGAAACTCAACTCTCCTGATCGTAATCAATCCCATGAGCTGATTTTCATGCACTCGGACCATGCTGTAGAGTTAAAGCTTCAGATATTTCAAGGACCAAAACCTCTCTTAATTGACATCAAAATAAGAAAGACACACATTCACTAAATGCAAGCGGTCTTTAAAATCAAAACTAAATATTGGGCCTCACCTATTTGTCAGTGCCCTTTGCAAATCACATCCCACTTGTTGGAAGCATTTATTCAGACCTGGTCCTTTTTTGCAGCCTTTGGATGAAATTCAAATCACTGCTTAAAGCCCAAGTGAATGGCTTTGCATGAAGTAACAATGTAGGTGTGGAGGGAGATGCCCAAGTCTCTTCTCAAAATGAAACTCAGGCACCTTTTTTGGAAAAAGTGTAACCCTGTAAGCTCTTTGGCTGCAGCAACGACATTGTGTGTTTGTACAGTGCCTTGCACAAATCCACAAACTCAGTTGGAGTCTCTGGGTCCTACCATAGTAGAAATACAGCATACTCCAAATTATCTGAATAGCATGGGGGGGGAGACCGATTTCATTCTGATAATTGATAGGGCAGGAACCATTCAGCAGCAGGGTGGCATACTCCATAGCCAGGGGCCCCTCCTCGCAGTCCTGACAGGGGTCTCGGCTCTGCCTCCCTCACTCCCATGACAGCAGGGCTGCAGAGGGCTCCCTGCTCTGCTGCAGGGCCAGCAACTCTCCATCCTGCAGGCGCAAGGTGCAGGGCAGAGACCGCCCCCCAGTCAGGACTCTTTGTCCTGCCAGGACTGCAGCCTTCCCTGCACCTTGTGCCTGCAGGGATTGGAGGTCAGCAGCCCTACAGCAGCACAGGGAGCCTTCTGCAGCTCCGCTGTCATGGCCCTGCTCATTCACTCAGTGAAGTTGTAGAAGGCTCCTGCACTGGCCCAGGAGCCATTCCTCAGCAGCAAGGTGACAACTGCAGGAGCCAGGAGCTTCTCCTCACAATCCTGGGGAGGGGCATCTGCTCTATTATCCAAAACTCCTCATTTTCCAAACCCTTCCCTTATCCTGCAACAGGAAATCTGGAGATCTAGGGAAATACAAAATTCTTTAAGACTTTTCCTCAAGTTTAGATAAAACTCTGAAAACAATATTCTGAAGTCCCGATTATCCAAATGTTCTTATCTTTACAAAGTAACCTCTTTTCTCCATGTTATGATTACTACTCACACCCAGACCAAGTGTTTGCATAGCACATTCCATAAGCTTAGGAAAACTTCACTGAAATCAAAGAGACTAAAGCCTTAATATAGTGGATCTTGGCACATATAAGAGCAGTATATGAACAACACCATTCTTTCATAAGTGTTTAAAATACACCAGACTGGGAGAAATAGCCATACGTCTGCTACAGTTCAGTTACAGAAACACTGCCGTGTGGTTTAACTATATAGGGACCACTTATCTGAATCTGTTATAAATAGACTTGGAAGGATTAGATTTTTACTGGTAAAGGTCAATAAAAGCTGATTTCACCATGCACACACAAACTGACAAAACCATTATTGATAATAATCAAATTTGCTGCTTGAGAACTTATTAGAGTTTGATTTAAGGCAATTTACGTTAATATTTTGACATACGATGTTGACAAAGTTTTAATGTTTTTGAATCTCAGTGTCTTGCCGTAAATAATTGTTTGACACCGCCAACACTCTGATCCTCCCATAATTTTGCACAACTGTGAAAAATTTAAATCAATATTAAAAAAATGCTTAACACATGTATTTGTGCTACTGAGAAAATTTAAATAGATAAAAATAAAAAATGCTTAAAATAAACCAATATTATCCATCACAATTATAACAAAAAATAAAAATTAAATTCTGCCAAGCCTAGCTGTAATGGATTGAGGAGAATTCATATTGAAATAATGTGGACAGATAGCTAGATGGATGATTACATGGTGTGGTACAGTCGAAAGGTTTTAATGCCATGAGTCTGGGATGACTGCAATCTTCAGAAGATGTGATAAGCCAGTCATTCTAAGTGAGAGGATGAAGATATAAAGAGAGGAAGAAATTGCGGCCAATGGATTTTAGGAACTTCTGAATGTGATCTAAAATAGCTCTTCTGTGCATAATAATGTGGAGATGTTATGGCGCTATCGCTCATGTTAGAAACAAATGTTACACCAACTGAAAGGGACATTCACAATCTCCATGGGATAAAACACTCATTTCTAGTCCTGATGGTTCACAAGATACTGGATGCTAAATGTTGTTGGTCCATGAGTATTTCCTGTGCTGGATCTCGGACCAGTGTAAATGGAGAGAAAATCCACATTTGGGGAAAGAAGGAATCACTTTCCCACTGTTTATCACATGGACATTGCCACAGATATGTAGCATGTAAATAATGCAGCAGGTTTTGTTTTAAAGGAGATAATTGTTTCCATTCTGGGAAACTGCTGCCAAACTGTTTAAACAGTTTAAATGCAGAACCAACTCCTGCCCTCTGCTGCATAGTTATGCTAACGAGTAAAGATGACCTTCATGGTCTCTACACAACAGACAGGACAGGTTCCTTACTGAATAATCTGGGAACTGCTAGGGACAGGGACATGCCAGAGCACTGTGGACAGTGGTGCATGGTTTGCAGGGTAGGGATATCAGCAGCTCTCCCAACTGACTAGCACATATGCAGTGTTCTGCAGCTATAAACTAGGCAGAGGTTATAGATGCTGGTCTATAACAAATCAGCAGCTGTGCACACCTGACCCATCTGCATGTCCCATTAGCCATTCCAAGAGAATCCTGCCCTGACTGGCAAACAGCAGCACCATAGGTTTCAGAGTAACAGCCGTGTTAGTCTGTATTCGCAAAAAGAAAAGGAGGACTTGTGGCACCTTAGAGACTAACCAATTTATTTGAGCATAAGCTTTCGTGAGCTACAGCTCACTTCATCGGATGCACCATAGCTTCCCTTCTCATTGCTAACCAGAATTTGGCCCTAAGGCAGGATAAGTTTGAAGGGTTTCTCTTGGAAACCAGATTTAACCCTGGCCCTAAAGCACTGGCCTTACTGAAACAAATTTTCTATCAGTCCTGGAAAGGGGACTTTGTGAAGTGGATTTATAATACAAAGTTCATTAAGAAGTGAGCGAAGATCGCAGAATTAATTTAAGTCCACGTGCACCTATTTCAGGAGAATAATTTTCTGTTCCCCTGGATTACAAACCAAGCTGTATCGGTGACAGGCAATGACTAATCTACTGAGGCACAACAGCCTCCCTGCCAAAGCCTCTGTTTAGTAACTTAGCAATTAGTTTAGCCATAAACTGCATTTTGAAACAATTTCCCCTTGAAACTCACAGACTAGGTATCTGGATCAAATGAGCCATTCCATTTTTAGCTGCCACAATAAACCCACTGATGAGATGACCGAGGAAGTGCTATCTATATTCCCCAGACAAAACCACTTTGTTAAAATCGAGTTAAGGCTCAGATACAGCAGTAATTTAGGGGAAAAGTACACTGCAAGGAAGTTGAAGTTATAAATAAAAAACAAGCACTATAAACGGAGAAACTTTTAAGGGTGCCATGTGACTGGAAGAGACTTCAAGGGCTAAGTCTTGCCTAAATCAGCGTAGCTCTGTGGAAGTCAATAGAGGCGTGTCAGTTTATCCAGAAATTATGCGTCTTACAAAGTAGGAGTAAAGATGGGAAGACTGAGGATGGTCTCACTAGAGAGAGCAAAAAAATTAAGGTCACTTTTGGTGCCTTAAGTGTGAGTTTCCACATTTTCAAAATCTTTCACGTTTAACCTTAACTCTTCTTCTCCAGTGAAACCATCCTCAGTCTTCCCACCTTTACTCCTAGTTTGTACAATGCATAATTTCTAGATAAACTGGCTCCCCACAGACTCCCATGGAGCTATTCTGATTTACACCGGGTGAAGATCTAGCCATTCAGGTCACTTTCAGTCATCTGGCACCCTTTAAAAGTCCACCACAGTCTGGTGCACTATTCAGATTTTCTTAATACACCAGTGACTAGCTTTCATCTTTCCTTGGCTCAGATTTGACCCTATTCACTAAGGATGAAATCCTGGCCTCAGAATCAAAGTGAGTTTTTTGCTCTTGACTTCAATGAGGCCAAGATTTCACCCTAGATCTTTCAAAGTTTCAAGGAGAAGCAATTTTTAAGATGAGACGTGTTAAAGAATTCTTGAACAGAATTTGCAAACCATGAACACCACAATCCTCCTCCCCAGAGTCCTACATCTTACAACCGATTCGTCCAAATCACCTCAAATTCACAACAAACACTTGTTATTTGTTCACATGCAAAAGGGGAAATGGAAATGACCTTTTAAAGAAGATTTTAGAGGAGATGGGTGGATCACAGCCAGGCAAGTCTCAGCCTTAATACTCTATTATTTGATAATGCTGTACAGCTCTGGTGGCCTGTTTAGCATTACAAACATAGGTCACTCAGAAGGAAGACAAATACTGGTATATTTAACACCTTCAACTATTTGTACATTCTAAGGAGACTATTCCAGAAATAACTACCACAATTTCCTCCACGAATAATCAAAAGCAAGAAAAGAACATGGAGGCATCTGTGTTGATATATTTAAGCAAACCTGAACTAATAAGGCTGATTCTCCTTTACCTTAAGTCAGGTGTAACCCCACTGACATCATAAGTATAAAACTAATATGAGAAAGACTCAAATCACACATTATGAGCAGAGAATCACAAACTCTTCTATACAGCCACGTCATTACATAACAGAATGTGGCCTAATATGCCTACTTTTAAACCCACTGTGCCTTATACCTGCTCTAATGAGTAGGTTGGGACAAATTTTGCTCTCAGCTATACTGGTTCTATTGTTCCTAGGATTTCACTAATATTGCAGACAATGGAATTAGCCCACATTTATTTTTATTTGAGGAAAGCTGGGGTTTGATTAATATAAAAATAATGCATACCCTAACTACAGAGGTTTGGGTTTGATTTGCCTGACCTTCTCCATTCATGAAGGATCTCTCATTATTTGCCATGTGCAGGTATTTGAGCTTCCGATTCTTTCCTCATTTCTCAACCTATCATTCATCAAAAAACAGAAGATTTCTCTTTTGTCCCTCCAAATGAACAGCATGTCCTCTACGTCACTATATTTCCTATAGCTCCACTGCAATGCTCAAATGTACAATCTACATCCAGAAACATATTATAGCTTCCTCACCTTTAAGGAATCTGATGCAGATACAGTTTTAAATCTGTAATAAGATGATACTTATGGGGGAAAAAAGTCCTATAAAATGTAATGTGGACAAAACCAATAGTCCTTTAGTCGTTACTCTAAAACCCTATAGAATTTAATAGACATTTTTAAACCTATAGAATTCTACAGGCCTTTCCCATAAGGGAGGAAGCCATCAAGCTCCAAATCACTGTTTTATTTCCATATAATATGAAATTAAAGCTAACGCTTTCCTTTTCTAATTATTAGACCTATTTAGCACTAGAATCTCGGGTCACTCATAAGCAAGCTATGTGTGTCAGTTAATTATACACATTGGACTCTACCTTCTGAGTTAATTATTCCACAGTTAAATGCCTCTATTTTTCTCCTTGTCCACAACAAAAGGAAAATGCCCTGATGGAAAAGGGCATTAAAAGTAGCGATATTCAGAAAGCATATTTTCCTCTTTAAAAACAGATTAAGAATTAATTTAGTCAGATCAGGGCCCTAGTCTTTTGCTGCTGTTATTTAAGCTTTGGCACACAGCTTTGGTCACTGTCTGCACCTCAGTTCTGCTTTGCAACAACCTATGTATTCCAGTATCGTTCCTCTGTTGAACAGACATCGCCATGCATGCCAGACTGTGCTGACGTGTCTGGTAAATGTACACAGCCCAATTCAGCCATGATGTAAGCAGGTGCAGGTCTGCTGGAGTCTATACACACAAACGTAGGCTAAAATAAGAACTCATCCTCAATTAATTCCCAAGGCAAACTCGGAATTCAAGAGTTCTGATGTGAAAGGCTAGGGTCTTTCTGAGTCCCATGACAAAACCTAGCCAGTTGTTGATTTGATACCTCTCTGCTATATAGCACAATTATGGACCAGGCTGTATCCCCTATATCTGTGCCTGTCGGCCTCTCCACAAAGCAATGTGGAGGGGCCCAGCAGCCTCCACAGCAGTATCCTCACCACCCTATGAATCCCGTACAGGCTTGTCAGGGCTCCTAGCTGGAAGGAGGAGTGGAAAGTGAGAGAGTCAAGGGGAGAAGGTGGGTGGAGGGAGGGGGAGCAATGTGCACGCCATCCCTGTGGAAATTAGATCAGAAAGGACACTATAGCCTGGGACTGTATTATTTTTTCTATGGAGCCCTATGTGCTTTTGCAGTCAGGGGGAATCCCTGGCAACATGGCTCCAAGTGAGCTGCACTACCAGGAAGTATCCCCCACTCCCGGCAATCAGGCAGCAGAAGGCAAAGGCCTACAGGGGGACAAAAGATCTCTGGGGATTACTATTGCTATTTACTTGTATTACTGAGATCAAAGCCCCGTTGTGAGGAGTGCCGTACAAACACAAAGTGGGAGAGCAGTCCAAATGATTCAGAGTTTAAATCTAAATAGAGAAGATGGACAAGGTGGGTAGGAGGATAAGAGGGGCAAAGTGGTTTTACCAAGGTCACACATCAGGCCAGAGTTTGGGAATAAAGCTCAGATC
The DNA here is from genome assembly GCF_965152275.1 of Natator depressus. Taxonomy (NCBI): domain Eukaryota; kingdom Metazoa; phylum Chordata; order Testudines; family Cheloniidae; genus Natator; species Natator depressus. The sequence goes on from NC_134241.1 coordinate 10,345,682, forward strand.
TTCCGACTCTCAGTCCAGTGCTCAGTTCACTAGATCACACTTCCCTGCCACGTATGAGGGTGGGCCCCCTAGGCAATTCCACAGGTCAAGCAGGATGACGTACAGGAACCTCCATGAATGAATTCTTGCAAAGAGTCCCTCCCTCACATTTCACCACTATAATTTTTTTCTGTGATGGAATAATGGGGGCCATTAGTATCACAAGCGTCTCAGGAAAGCAATATATTTAAACTAACCGTAACTATTCACAGTGCTCACGTGCGCTAAGTTTGAGGAACTGGTCATTATAAACATGCAGAGGACACCACTTCATGCCCTATTTATTATGCATATACACTGTGTTACACTGAGTATATCATCCTCAAGCAGCTCTACACTTAGAGAGGTTCGCATTATCTCTCACCGTAAAACTCCATAAGACAGAAAATTCAGAGAATGCTTAGATAGGGCTCAGAAGTTGGTCTGACATTCTGCCATGCACAAGCATGTGTTAAAGGAGGAGTTCAAGCCAAGATTTTTAGCTTTCTTTCTGAAATGCCTTATTATTGGATCCTTTATATTCAATTAACTTTTTCAAATTTTTGCAGTTTAATATACAACTAGTTGAACCTATCACATTGTTATATATAAGTATTAATATAATGTAGCAGACATGACTTCTAGCTGGAAGTAATAGAATTAGTTCAGCCATATAATTTTGATTAATGACAGACCTAACATTAAAAGAAGACTCACACTATGCCTTATGTGCCAGACCTCCACAAACACCTGGAGCTGTGGCAGACGGGCTTATTATTCACAATAATGCATATGGTTATTCACATCACAGGCTCATAAGAACTCACTTCACTGCGTTTTGGCCTCAGTCACCTACTCAGGCACAAAGATCCATCTACACAGATTTGATTACAGAATTGAGGCCTTACACTGTATTTTGAGAAAAATCAAAGGGCCTAATTCAGCCTGCAGATACCCATTGCCAGCTTGCTTTAAAACAATGGAGTGGGAGCCATCAGCACATACTGGGAGGAAAAAATATTTCTGTGACACAAAAATATGGGCCTTTTTTGTTAATTTGTTTTTTCTTGATTTCAGCTGGGTCAAACTTTTTTCAGCAGTAACTGCAGGCACAATTGATGTTATTTAGGCATCTATTTACGCTGTAGATTCTACAATATTGCAATGATATAATAGGTATTTATGCATCTAAACAACATTAATTGCAACTGCAAGTAATGCATTTAAAAATTTCACCTTCTAAGTGCAAATAAAAAAAATCAGCAAATCAGAAATAACTTCACTCCTGTCTTCCTAAACTACTAAGGGCCAAATTTAGACCTAACGCAATTTCAATGACTGGAGTTACACCAGTGCAGGAACTGGGCCCCTATGTTAAGAAGCTTGTTGACAACATGCACATCAGACTGACCTCTACCCAGCCACAGCAAATCTGTCATGTCTGGAATGCTGCTGTTTCACTGTGAATCATCAAAACCTACTCCATCCATACTGCAACCCTCTTAAGCCAACAGAGTGCCCGTCTCTGGAAGCACCAAAGCAATTAGCTGTTGTACTGTTTATAAACGGAGAACCCTACAATGACTATGAAAAAGGTGAGGAAAAATATACACTGTGAAGTTAGTACAAAAGAAATTATTTGCAATTTAGAAAACCAATCCAGAAAGTCAACCCAATCAGCACAGTATCCAAGTACTCTGGGAGGTAATTTAAATAAAATGTTTAAAATTACCTTCAACTATATTTCATGTTTTTCAACAACAGGACATGAAACTATTTTTTTTTTTAAAAAAAAAGTTAATTTTAACTGAATGCTTTAAGTCTTTTAATGGTGTTGAAAGGTCATCAGTTCATGCTATTAAAAATTTAGTCAGCCCTTAAAAACAATACCCCACACACCAATGTGATCATGCAGACTTCTCTGAGGTGCACTTCACTGCTCTGTTCTCATAGAAGAGTAATGACTACTGGGCCATCATATGCAACCACCCTGCTGTCTTTGCCCAAAAGAAAAATGGATTGTACTAAAAAGACAATCAATAGCGATCTTCCCAGAGCAGACCATATTGGACCATTGCTTGATACAGCAAAAGAACCAATTTATTTTGCAAAATATTGCCAGAAATGAAAGAAGCTTGATTTAAAATGTCAGGTTTAATTATACGTCAATTTCAAAAACTACGTTAACGTAAGATCACAACTGAGATTTATACATGCAGAAAAGTACAACAAAGTGTTCAAAGTTCCCATTTCGATAGCAATCATATCTTGGCTTTCTTGTGCCTATGTAGTATTTTCAGTTGCCCTAATTGTGCAAACATTTATGCAGATGAGTAATCTTATCCCTGAAGTTAATTGGATGACACAAAGTAGTAATAACAATTGCCCCAGTCTGGCTCCCATTGAGGTCAGTGGCACAAACGTAGGCTTTCTGCCCAAAAGCGTTGGCAGGATAAGGCCCTACAGTATTAACTTTAACTCCTTCATGTAAAATGCTGGCCCCATGTGCAAAGCCTAAGTAAAATACTTTGTCCAGAGATGCTGTATGTCAGTGGTCACCAACCGGTAGATCGCGATTGACTGGTCGATTGCGGAGCCTCTGACAGTCAATCGCAGTCTCTGGCAGGCTCCCTGCCTGCTCTGGCCCCACGCCGCTCCCGGAAGTGACCGGCACATCCCTGCATGTGTGGGGCGGTAAAGGGGTCTCAGCACACTGCTCCTGCCAGTAGGCACCACCCCCGCAGCTTCCATTGGCTGGGAATGGGAAACTGCGGCCAATGGGAGTGACAGAGGCGGTGCTTGAAGGGAGGCGCAGCACGCAGAGACCCCCTGCCCCTCCCCCAGGGACCGCAGAGACATGCTGGAAGCTTTTGGGAGCGGCGTGGGGCCGGAGCAGGCAGGGAGCCTGCCTTAGCCCAGCCATCCGTCCGAGGCAAGCGCCGCCCAGCGGGAGTCCACACCCCTCCTTCACCCCAACCCCTTCCCCAGCCATGAGCCCCCTCCAAGAGCCTGCATCCCATTCACCCTTCTGCACCCCAGTACCCTGCCCCAACCCGGCATCCCCTTTTGCGCCCAAACTCCCTCCCAGAGCTTGAACCCCTCACCCCTCCTGCACCTCAGCCCCTTGCCCCAGCCCACTGAAAGTGAGCAAGGGTGGGGGACAGCAAGCAACGGAGGAAGAGGGGATGGAGTGAGCGGGGCGGGGCCTCAGGGAAGGGGCAGGTAGATCCTGGGTTGCACTTAAATTCAAAAAAAGTGATCTTGTGCTTAAAAAGGTTGGAGACCGCTGCTTTATGTGGTAGCGGTTGGGAGTAAAAGACCTTTCCCCTGGTGGTGCACACAGCACCTGCATAGTCCCTGTGCAGTTGGTTGCTGTTACACACTTAGAGGATGTCTACATTGGGACCCTCAGGAAAGTTAAGGCAAATCAGCTAAAACCATGAAGTCAATGCACATAAATTAAAGCACATTAAACTCCCAGGTGGAAGCTCTAATTCAGGGGTAAAGTGGTCTTAGTTCATTGTAACTTAATTCTCACTATGAGCTTTCTACACAAAAGGTTCATCAGTTGATCCGTGGGGAACATGGCCTTAAAACTGTAGGTAGTGTGGAACCACACTAGTTTTGCTCTGATTAAGCAGATTCTCTCATGGAGGATTTGGCCCTGAATAAATACATAAAGTACGTGGCATACAGTTGTTGCAGAAGCCATAACTTTGAATTTCCTGACTTCTGTGTGCTTAAGATCTCATACAACATTCATGGAGCATATTTTTAGTGAAATAAAGCTAACAGGAGCACAACTCCACACTACCATGAGAGTACGTACTACGCACGTAGACTTTTATTATTTCAAAAATCAGCAAAACATGTGTGCAACCCCACTAGAAGAGTATGAGTCTTTGTCTCTTCCCCCCAAACCCCCCCAGTAAGTCACATAAGCAGCATCAAGTTGATCACAGAATCCTAGAAACGTAGGACTGGAAGGAACCTTGATAGGTCATCTAGTCCAGTCCAGCCTCAGTGCAGGGGACTAAGTATTATGTGTAGACCATCCCTGACAGGTGTTGGTATAATGTATTCTTAAAAACCTTCAATGACGTAGATTCCACAACCTCCCTAGGTAATTTATTCCAATGCTTAACTACCCTTACCGTTAGGAAGTTTTTCCTAACGTCTAATCTAAATCTCCCTTGCCGCAATTTAAGCCCCTTACTTCTTGTCCTGTCCTGGGTGGCTAAGGAGAACGATTTATCACCCTCCTCTTTATAAAACAACATTTTACGTACTTAAAGGCTGTTATGTACCCCTCAGTTTTCTCTTCTCCAGACTAAGCAAATCTTTTTTCCCCACCCCCCCCAATCTTTCCTCATAGGTCACGTTTTCTAGACCATTAATCATTTTTGTTGCTCTTCTCTGGACTTTCTCTAATTTGTTCACATCTTTCCTGAAGTGTGGTGACCAGAACTGGACCCATTATTACAACTGAGACCTTGTCAATGCTGAGTAGAATGGAAGAATTATTTCTTGTGTCTTGCTTACAATACGCTTGGTAGTACATTCCAGATGTTAGCTCTTTGGGGTTTTTTTTGTTGCAACAGTATTACAGTGTTGACCCATATTTAGTTTATGATGCACTACAACCGTTTCCTGCAGTATGCCTTTCTAGGCAGTCATTTCCCATTTTGTGTTTATTCAATTGATTAGTCTTTCTTAAGTGGAGTACTTTGCATTTGTCCTTACTGAATTTCATCCTATTTAATTGAGATCATTTCTCCAGTTTGTCAAGATCATTTTGAATTTTAATTCTGTCCTCCAAAGCATATGCAAGCTTGGTATCTTCTGCAAACATTGTAAGTGTACTCACTATGCCATTATTGGAATGATTTACCATTATGTGTGCATTCACCATTGTTGATTATACACATGTGAAATCTGAACTGGCTAAACAAAACCATTTAAGTAATTTAAGCAGAAAGATATTTGAGCAATCCCTTCAAAAAGTCCCTTTGCTTATGTTTAGGCATAGAGGTGCGCAAAAGTTTTCCATACATTTTTTTTTCCTTCTAGAAAATAGCTTTGGCAATGAAAAGGAAAAAATTTGTAAGAAAGTTCTCTTTTTCTTCAAAAATTTTGAATGCTTTTTCGTCAAACAACAACAAAAAATCAAAATATATTTTGTTTTTTGACAACTGAAAATTTGAACTTTAAAGCTTTTGGTTGTCAAAACCAAAATTATTTTTGGTTTTGTGACAACCCCACCCCCCCAAAATTGTTTTTTTTCAAAGAAAAATGTTGATGACTATGAAAAAAGGTTATCTTCACTGAAATTTTTCACGGGGAAAAAAAAAGATCATTTCCCAGACAACTCCATTTGGAAAATTTAAAAAAAAAAAAAAAACCAACCAACCACCCAGGTGATTAAACTTTCTTCAAACCTTTCAGCTGGAAGAAGAATGATACGTTTCAGTTTAAGGGTAATTTTTGGAAGGGCTCAGAATGAAAGCAAGGGGGCTCAACTGTTGGAAGATGTTGGGAAACCCTTATTAAAATTCTGCCCCCAAATTAAAGGGAGAGTTGGACTGGTTGATTTGCCTTTAATAGTTTTCACCCTCTCTCTGAATACTGCTAAATCATCATACGGAGCTTGATGCAGAAATTATTGGGTTAAACCTCATAGCCTCTGTTATGAAGGAAGCCAGACTAGATGATCACAATGGTCCCTCCTAACTGAATATCTGTGACTTCATAATATGTAGATATTTGTAGGAACCATTTGTTAAAATAGTAGCTACTGCATATGTACAACTTTTCCTAAGTTTCATCAACAGAGAACAACTTCAGACTCAACAGACGGACCTTATAACAAGAGGTCATGGACCTATTTCCTGACGTTAATTTCTACCAATTCTAAGGCAATACTCTAGCATACTGAGCTCCTTATGATAGTAAGAGCCTAAGCAATCATTTGTAACTCCAGGAAAGAAGTCTAAAGTTTAAATGTAAAAGAGAGATAGCAAGGTTTCTCATGAAGGGAGAAAACAAAAAGGCAATCTGCATACCCAAGACAAAAGGATAGCAACCTACAACCACAATTAAGATTTAGTCTATAAAAACCAGACAATTAGGTGCAATTTTAATTATTGCATCTTGCCCCACTCTTTGCAAGGCCTAACACAATGTCAAGGATGCAAAGTATAACATTTTAAAATTTTTAATATATAGTGCCAGTCCTTTTTTACAATGTTCTTTCCACGTAACAGCCAGCTGGCTATGCTCCCTTCTTTCATTGCCCATTTATAGAATCACACTGCAGACATTTGCAATAAGGAATATTTAACAACATTGCTAATAGTCAGCATTAGTAGTTATGTGCCCTCTATTCAGTCTTGAATAGACTCAAGCAGGTCTCTCAATATCTACCTCAAATGTTAGCTTATAAGACCAAAAGGAGCACAGGGAAACACATTTCACCTCCTATTGCATTGTCTCGCTGTACCCCTCTGCCTGGAAACTATGGGAATTCAAGACTTGCTCCTTTCTGCAGCATAATACGCTGAAACAAACAGTGCAAAGTAGCTGTATTCCGTTGCACAGATACATGCTATAAGGTCTAAGTTATTTCATGCTGCTTTTTGTTACAGGAAAATGTTCTCTCAGAAAATTGCTGCCTTAACCCAATCATTTCCATGAGCTGAACTGATAATAAAATCGCCAGCTTTATTTTCCTACCACCTATGCAGGAGAAAAGGTTTCATGGTTTATCACCTTGTCCCTGGAATCAATACATTTTTCAATACATTTCATCATTTCATTTCACAGTCACTGATCTCTTAATCAGCAAGCAGAGAAACTTCTCAAAGTTACTCCCCGACAGAATATTCAAGATCCCACTCTTTTATGCTGGCGGACAACTAGCTCAAAATGCTATTGATCATTTGGGTACGACTACCCCATGGCTTTTGCTTTTAAAACATCTTTCTCTGGACAACACTAAAGCTCAACCGGTGGCATCAGCAACACCTTTCTCCCCCCCACTAAAAGACAGGAGAAATACACTGACAAGCAGGTGCCTTGGTAAAGAAAGAAGTACTTACATCCCTGAATTTGTTCCAGTATTTATCTTTCTGATATTGCGAAACGGTGCTCAGCCACTTGTCGTTGTCCAAGAAATTGCCATTGTTGTGGTGACTGGGGAGGATGTCTGGATGCCTGCCTTCCACTTGCAGAAAACACCAAGCAACAATTACCACTATCCTAGTCATCTGCAAAGAGAGGAGCGGCAGAGCGAGCAGAGCTGGGGGGCGAGCGGCAGCCAGGTTTGGGGGACGAGATGGGGGAAGTCTGCTTCCGCCGCAGCAGCGCTGCCGGGGGAAGCCTTCGCGCGGGATGGATGGGGAGGTGGCTGGGAGAGCCGCCAGCCTGCTCCCCCAACAAACCCCTGCGGGTTGCGGGCATCACCCCTGGCCCCGAAACCAAGCTGCAAGCCGCCCAGCCTGGCGGGGGCGGACAGGCGTTGCCCGGGGGCAGGGGAATAAGTTGCCTTTCCTTGCAGCCCCACAACTTCTGGGTGCAGAAGCCCCAGAGGAAGGACCCCCTCGCCCAGCCCCCCGTCCGGGGGCAGGAGCCCGCCCGCGAGCAGACGGCGGGGGGGGGGGGGGGAGAGCGCGAAGTTTGCAGGCACTTACCTTGGGGCCAGCCGGGGCGCTCGGCGCGGGGCGTGCAGCCGCTGCCGCTGCTCGGTCCCTGCCTGTGGGGCGGAGACGCGGCGAGCCCCGAGACGGCTTCGCCCCGCCGCTCTGTGCGCCTGTCTGGAGGTGCGCGCTGCGCTGCCCGCGGGCGGCCGGCCGACCGAGCGAGCGGCGAGATCTGGCGCCACCTGCCGGCCGAGCGCGGGCGAGGCCGCTGCAGCGAGAGGGGGCGGCTCCTTTGGGAGCCCCAGCTTCACCCCCGCTCTGCAGGGCGGGTGCGGGGCCGCCACGCCCGCTTTGTCAGCGGCCAATCCGCTCTGCTGCCAGCCCCACACGCCTGGGCACCCCCTGCTCTAAAAGGGGGGGACACTGCCCCACGTGTCATGGTGACCAACATTTTAACAAGGGGCTCCCCCAAAGTCGTCCCCCCACCTTGGCTTGCAGCACAGCCAGGGCAGCGGGGCAAGCAGGGAGCGAGCACCCAAGGGTGGGTTCCCTTTGCACTCAGGCAGGAGGCAGAAATTTGGGCAGACAAGATATAGCCACTTCCCTGGGTGGGCGTTTTCAGACCTTGCTCCTTGGAAAAAATCCACGGCGCCTACTGATTGCGTAGGACAGCACTGTCAGGTCTCGGGTGGCCGGATGGAGGAAGGGGCCGAGGGGGCCTTTCAGAACTTCTAGGATACTTTTGGGGTATCCTGTGCAGGATTTTTTTTTTTTTTTTTTTTTTTAAGAAACACGTGACATTTGCTAGAGTCTGGTGCCTCCCAAAGCCATAAAATTGCTCCTCAGAAAAACCTTCATGAGACCCAGGCCGGATAAAACTGACCTCTGGCAGGCTGGATTGGCAGTGTGCAGGGAGAAGGTGACTTCAGCAGAGGCATGGAAATCCTCCCGACCTTCCCTTAGTGGCAGAGTTCCCGCCCCCCATGCTCCTTCCCACTAAGAAACTCCTGCCTGGGATCCCAACATCAAAGAGGGGAGAAGAGATCCTAATTGGAAAACTTGCACCCTCAAAAAGGGAAAAGAGTCACCATCCGTATATCCCAGGAGAGCAAAGAGACTTGAGGGGGGATAAGTCCTGGCCAGTGAGTTTAGGTGAGAGGAGACCTCCTCACTCAAGGGGAAGAAAGTAACTACTGCCCTCATCCTGAAGAGATTCCACTTGCAGGCTGAGATGGAAGATAGGATTCCCATACCCGGAAGGGTTGGGAAAAGACACTCTTCATCTACGTAGTGAAAGAGATCGCTGCCTGGAGTCCTGGGATGAGTAGAAAAGAAACCTTTACATGGGTCCTCACCCCTAAACAGGGGAGCAGGGATGCTGATCAGAGACCCTGTTTCCCAAGAGGGAAAAAAATCACTGCCCACATACCCCAGGAGAAAGAAGATTGGGGGTAATCTGGAGACCTTGTTCTCTTAGTAGAGTGGGGGTGAAAAGGTCCCTGAGCCCCCATCCCTGAATGGTGGTGGAGTGGAGAGAGGAATCAGTCCTAATTGGAGAGTCATTGTGAACTTCCTTGCCCACACCAAAAAAGAGAGCCCATCACCCACATCCCTCAGGCTCGAGGAGAGGAGAACTCGTTCCTCGTTAATATGATGTCCCCGAGCAACAGCCTTTTCTTTCACTGACCATCCATCCTGAATCCAGCTGTGAGCCCTGTTCCTTGTGACTGTTCCCGAGGTTTTGCTTCACACAGTGCATTGTGATTGCCTTCCCCCCTTCCCTGGGCTACTGTTTGACTGAGGGCTTGGCTACACTTGCGAGTTACAGCGCATTAAAGGAGCCCCAGGTGCACTAGCTCACTACCCGTCCACACTAGCAAGGCACGTAAAGCGCTCTGACTCCGCGGCTAGAGCGCTGCTGGTACTCCACCCCAGCGAATGGAATAACGTTTTGTGTGCCCCTGCTGGCGCGCCACAGTGCCAGTGTGGACGCCCTGGTCTGTTAGTGCGCTCTGATCGGCCTCCTGAAGTGACCCACAATGGCTGTTCTAGCCACTCTGGTCATCACTTTGAACTGTACTGCCCTGCCCTCAGGTGACCAACCGCCAGATCCGCCCTTTGAATTCTCTGGGAATTTTGAAAATCCCCTTCCTCTTTGCTCAGCAAGGCATGGAGTGCTCTCAGCGAATCTTTCCAGGTGACCATGCCTCCACGTGCCAGGCGATCCCCTGTATGGAGCCATGGCGAGGTGCTGGACCTCATCAGTGTTTGGAGGGAGGAAGCTGTCCAGTCCCAGCTGCGCTCCAGCCATAGGAATTATGATACCTTCGGGCAGATATCAAGGGGCATGATGGAAAGGGGCCATGACCGGGACGCACTGCAATGCAAGATTAAAGTGAAGGAGCTGCGGAATGCCTACTGCAAAGCCCGCGAGGCAAACAACTGCTCCAGTGCTGCCCCCGCGACCTGCCGTTTCTACAAAGACCTGGACACAATACTTGGGACCGACCTCACCTCCACTCTGAGTACCACCATGGACACTTCAGAGCCCAGTTCAACAAGGCAAGATGAGGAGGAGGAGGAGGAGGAGGAGAAGGAACAAAGCGGGAGCGAGGGTACTGAGTTGGAGGAAGACACCCCAGAATCCCTAGATGCATGCAGCCAGGAGCTGTTCTCAAGCCAGGAGGAAGGTAGCCAGTCACAGTGGCCGGTGCTTGGGGAAGGACATCACCAGAGGAGGTTCCCAGTCAGCGGCTTTTATTTTGGGAAGGAAGTTATTCGGTGCAGGCTCTTGGGGCAAGGAGGCTTAGGGCTGCATGCATGCCTAGATGCGGAATAGGGTGTTGATGTGCTCTCTCGCATCGTGGTAATTGGCCTCAGTGATCTCTTCAAAGGTCTCATCCAGAACTTGGGCAATGCGCTTGCGCAGGTTTCTCATGAGAGCCACTGTGTTCCTTGTCCCAGTAAGGGTAACTTGTCCACGCCATTGTGCCGTGAGGGGTGGGGGGACCATTGCTTCACACAGGCAAGCTGCATGTGGGCCAGGGCGGAATCCGCATTGCAGTAGAAGACCCTCCCTTGCTTCCCAGGTCACCCTTGGGAGCGAGATATCTTCCAGGATGAACTCCTTTGGAAAATGTGGGGACTGTGTTCAGTATAGGGGCCCCCTGCAGCTGTTGGCTCTCCCCAAGGCACAGAAACCCAGAGGACAGTACAGCCGTGAAACAATCAGTCACGCTTGACCCTGTGCTTACTCACCATTTTGGGGCTCCTGTGGGTTATGTGCACTCACTTTGGGATGGGCAAATTATGCTATTGTGTAGACTGTGCTTACCCTTAAGTACGGGGGAATCATTGCTCTGACTGGTGTGAACAATGCTGTCTCTGTTAAGTGTTGCATTTTGCCTTTACAGATGCAACCTTGAGATCTCAGCCGTCCTTGTTATCACCGGCTGAAAGACTCCAAAGAATCAGAAAGAGGCCACGTAGAAGCAAGGAAGACATGTTGCATGAAGTAATGCAGCATTCAAGTAATGAAAATCGAAAAGTGCAGGAGTGGCGGGACAGTGAAAGGAGGATCTGCCAGCAGAATAAGGAGTGCTGGCACAAAAGCGCAGTGCTCTGGCAGCAAAGCACGGATTGGCTAATAAGCATAATGGGCGCCAAGTGGACTCGATCCAGGCGCTCATAGCCATGCAGGTGGAACACTATCGTGCCCGACCCCCCCTGCAGCACTTGACCCAAAACTCTTTCCCTTGTGCCCCCATGTCACCTCCAACCCACTTTCTCCAACATCCGGGTTCTTACCGCCACCAGCTGCCTCCAACACCTGTAGCTTCACCACCCAGCCCTGAAAACTACAACCCTTACCCTCTGCAGTCACCTCCCCCCCATCACCATGCAATATAGCCACTCTGAAGTGCACCACTCATTGCACAGCACTCCAGACAGGAAGGCTGAGTATGATAACAGGACATATACAAATCTGTGATTGTACCATTCCCCACCCCACCCCTTGCCCTTTCTGTTTCCCAAGCAGTTGAGTCTCTTTTCAATAAATGAATTTTCTTTTCAATAAATGGATTCTTTGGCTTGACAACATTCTTTATTATTGCATAAAGTAAAAGATACCTTAGCCTAGGAAAGAAACAGGCACTGCAAGTCAGTGTAGCAAACAAAGATTCCGACTAACATTGGAACCACTGCACTTCACTCCTGTGCAGGGCACCAGACATTACTAGTGGCTTTCATCCTCAAATTGCTCCCTCAAGGCATCCCTAATCCTTGCAGCCCCACCCTGGGCCCCTCTAACAGCCCTGCTCTCTGGCTGTTCAAATTCAGCCTCCAGGTGTTGAACCTCCGAGTTCCATGCCTGACTGAATTGTTCACCCTTCCCTTCACAACTGTTATGGAGGGTACAGCATGCGGATATAACCGCGGGGATGCTGTCATCGGCCAGGTCCAGCTTCCCATACAGAGAGCGCCAGCGGCCCTTTAAACAGCCAAAAGCATACTCCACAGTCATAGAATCATAGAATCATAGAATATCAGGGTTGGAAGGGACTTCAGGAGGTCATCTAGTCCAACCCCCTGCTCAAAGCAGCACCAATCCCCAATTAAATCATCCCAGCCAGGGCTTTGTCAAGCCTGACCTTAAAAACTTCTAAGGAAGGAGATTCCACCACCTCCCTAGGTAACGCATTCCAGTGTTTCACCACCCTCCTAGTGAAAAAGTTTTTCCTAATATCCAACCTAAACCTCCCCCACTGCAACTTGAGACCATTACTCCTTGTTCTGTCATCTGCTACCACTGAGAACAGTCTAGAGCCATCCTCTTTGGAACCCCCTTTCAGGTAGTTGAAAGCAGCTATCAAATCCCCCCTCATTCTTCTCTTCTGTAGACTAAACATCCCCAGTTCCTTCAGCCTCTCCTCATAAGTCATGTGTTCCAGTCTCCTAATCATTTTTGTTGCCCTCCGCTGGACTCTTTCCAATTTTTCCACATCCTTCTTGTAGTGTGGGGCCCAAAACTGGACACAGTACTCCTGATGAGGCCTCACCAGTGTCGAATAGAAGGGAACGATCACGTCCCTCGATCTGCTGGCAATGCCCCTACTTATACATCCCAAAATGCCATTGGCCTTCTTGGCAACAAGGACACACTGCTGACTCATATCCAGCTTCTCGTCCACTGTAACTCCTAGGTCCTTTTCTGCAGAACTGCTGCCGAGCCATTCGGTCCCTAGTCTGTAGCGGTGCATTGGATTCTTCCATCCTAAGTGCAGGACTCTGCACTTGTCGTTGTTGAACCTCATCAGATTTCTTTTGGCCCAATCCTCCAATTTGTCTAGGGCCCTCTGTATCCTATCCCTACCCTCCAGCGTATCTACCTCTCCTCCCAGTTTAGTGTCATCTGCAAACTTGCTGAGGGTGCAATCCATACCATCCTCCAGATCATTTATGAAGATATTGAACAAAACCGGCCCCAGGACCGACCCTTGGGGCACTCCACTTGATACCGGCTGCCAACTAGACCTGGAGCCATTGATCACTATCCATTGAGCCCGACAATCTAGCCAGCTTTCTATCCACCTTATAGTCCATTCATCCAGCCCATACTTCTTTAACTTGCTGGCAAGAATACTGTGGGAGACAGTGTCAAAAGCTTTGCTAAAGTCAAGGAACAGGTCCACTGCTTTCCCTTCATCCACAGAGTCCATTATCTCGTCATAGAAGGCAATTAGATTAGTCAGGCATGACTTGCCCTTGGTGAATCCATGCTGACTGTTCCTGATTACTTTCCTCTCCTCTAAGTGCTTCAGAATTGATTCCTTGAGGACCTGCTTCATGATTTTTCCAGGGACTGAGGTGAGGCTGACTGGCCTGTAGTTCCCAGGATCCTCCTTCTTCCCTTTTTTAAAGATGGGCACTACATTAGCCTTTTTCCCAGTTGTCCGGGACTTCCCCCCGATCGCCATGAGTTTTCAAAGATAATGGCCAATGGCTCTGCAATCACATCCACCAACTCCTTTAGCACTCTCGGATGCAACGCATCCGGCCCCATGGACTTGTGCATGTCCAGCTTTTCTAAATAGCCCCAAACCACTTCTTTCTCCACAGAGGGCTGGTCACCTCCTCCCCAGGCTGTGCTGCCCAGTGCAGTAGTCTGGGAGCTGACCTTGTTCGTGAAGACAGAGGCAAAAAAAGCATTGAGTACATTAGCTTTTTCCACCTCCTCTGTCACTAGGTTGCTCCCTCATTCAGTAAGGGGCCCACACTTTCTTTGACTTTCTTCTTGTTGCTAACATACCTGAAGAAACCCTTCTTGTTACTCTTAACATCTCTTGCTAGCTGCAACTCCAGGTGTGATTTGGCCTTCCTGATTTCACTCCTGCATGCCCGAGCAATATTTTTATACTCTTCCCTGGTCATTTGTCCAATCTTCCATTTCTTGTAAGCTTCTTTTTTGTATTTAAGATCAGCAAGGATTTCACTGTTAAGCCAAGCTGGTCGCCTGCCATATTTGCTATTCTTTCTACACATCGGGATGGTTTGTCCCTGTAACCTCAATAAGGATTCTTTAAAATACAGCCAGCTCTCCTGGACTCCTTTCCCCCTCATGTTATTCTCCCAGGGGATCTTGCCCATCGGTTCCCTGAGGGAGTCAAAGTCTGCTTTTCTGAAGTCCAGGGTCCGTATTCTGCTGCTTTCCTTTCTTCCTTGTGTCAGGATCCTGAACTCGATCATCTCATGGTCACTTCCTCCCAGGTTCCCATCCACTTTTTCTTTCCCTACTAATTCTTTCCGGTTTGTGAGCACCAGGTCAAGAAGAGCTCTGCCCCTAGTTGGTTCCTCCAGCACTTGCACCAGGAAATTGTCCCCTACATTTTCCAAAAACTTCCTGGATTGTCTGTGCACCGCTGTATTGCTCTCCCAGCAGATATCAGGGTGATTGAAGTCTCCCATGAGAACCAGGGCGTGCGATCTAGTAAGTTCTGCGAGTTGCCGGAAGAAAGCCTCTTCCACCTCATCCCCCTGGTCCGGTGGTCTATAGTAGACTCCCACCACGACATCACCCTTGTTGCTCACACTTCTAAACTTAATCCAAAGACTCTCAGGTTTTTCTGCAGTTTCATACTTGAGCTCTGAGCAGTCATACTGATCTCTTACATACAGTGCAACTCCCCCACCTTTTCTGCCCTGCCTGTCCTTCCTGAAGGGTTTATAACCATCCATGACAGTACTCCAGTCATGTGAGTTATCCCACCAAATCTCTGTTATTCCAATCCCATCAAAATTCCTTGACTTTGCCAGGACTTCCAGTTCTCCCTGCTTGTTTCCCAGGCTTCGTGCATTTGTGTATAGGCACTTGAGATAACCCGCTGATTGCCCCTCTTTCTCAGTATGAGGCAGGAGCCCTCCCCTCTCACGCACTCCTGCTCGTGCTTCCTCCCAGTATCCCACTTCCCCACTTACCTCAGGGCTTTGGTCTCCTTCCCACAGTGAACCTAGTTTAAAGCCCTCCTCACTAGGTTAGCCAGCCTGCTTGTGAAGATGCTCTTCCCTCTCTTCGTTAGGTGGAGCCCGTCTCTGCCTAGCACTCCTCCTTCTTGGAACACCATCCCATGGTCAAAGAATCCAAAGCCTTCTCTCCGACACCACCTGCGTAGCCATTCGTTGACTTCCATGATTCGACGGTCTCTACCCCAGCCTTTTCCTTCCACGGGGAGGATGGACGAGAACACCACTTGTGCCTCAAACTCCTTTATCCTTCTTCCCAGAGCCACATAGTCTGCAGTGATCCGCTCAAGGTCATTCTTGGCAGTATCATTGGTGCCAACGTGGAGAAGCAGGAAGGGGTAGCGATCCGAGGGCTTGATGAGTCTCGGCTGTCTCTCCGTCACTGTACCGTCTCTCCGTCATTCTGTACCGGCTCAGCCTGTTGTTGAACCGCTCCTTGCTGCTGTCAAGGCTCCCTGTGTAGGGTTTCATGAGCCATGGCATTAAAGGGTAAGCGGGATCTCCAAGGATCACAATGGGCATTTCGACTTCCCCTATGGTGATCTTCTGGTCTGGGAAAAACTGTCCCGGCTTGCAACTTCCTGAACAGGCCAGTGTTCCAAAAGATGCGTGCATCGTGCACCTTTCCGGGCCATCCTGCGTTAATGTCAATGAAACACACACAGTGATCCACAAGCGCCTAGAGAACCATAGAGAAATAGCCCTTCCAATTAACATACTCGGAGGTTAGGTGGGCTGGTGCCAGAATTGGAATACGTGTGCCCTCTATCGCCCCTCCGCAGTTAAGGAAACCCATTTGTGCAAAGCCATCCACAATGCCATGCATGTTACCCAGCGTCACGGTTCTTCTGAGCAGGATGCGATTAATGGCCCTGCAAACTTGCATCAACACAAGTCCAACGGTCGACTTCCCCACTCCAAACTGGTTAGCGACCGATCGGTAGCTGTCTGGAGTTGCCAGCTTCCAGATTGCAATAGGAGTCGTCAGCAGACTCCTCAGCAGTTCGGGCTCCATTCCCGCAGACCGAAAGGGAAGACAGAGTGCACAGTACAAAAAACGTTGAAAGGTGGAGCCAAATGTGGACAGAAGCACAGGGATTGCTGGGATGCGAACCGATGCATCACGGGGCATTGGGACAGGACCCAGACTGCCCTGAACCCCCGCCCCCTTCCCACAAACCACAGAGGCAGAATGGGAAGAGTTGCTCTGTGGGATAGCTGCCCATAATGCACCGCTCCCAATGCCGCAGCAAGTGCCACAAATGTGGCCACGCCAGTACACTTGTTCCTGTCAGTGTGGACAGACTGCAGCGCTTTCCCGACTGCGCTCTCTGAAGGCAGGTTTAACTCAAAGCGCTCTACATCTGCAAGTGTAGCCATGCCCACAGTCATCCATTAGTGGTTTCCTACATAGCTCTGGAAAGGGTCAGGTTTGCAAGCTCTTTAGTGCTGTACTCAGGATATCAGGATAATGTTAAGGCATTCTTCCTAGCTTTGTTGATTAAAATACAGCTCCTAAAAGCTGTATAAGCATAATACAAACCTTTGAAAGACCAAGGAACAATGAGGGTTAATTTCTAACTGTGGAGAAAAATGCGTGCCAGTGTAAGACCAAGGATTGTATTCTCCTCTTGATGCACATAGAAGTTAATAGCAGTTACGTCCCTGCGGCAGGACAAAATATATTCCAACAAAAACCAATAAAGAGGGGAGACCAAATCAAAACTTTGCAGAGTCTGGATCGAAATCCAGATCGAAGCACCACACATCACTCTAACCTCTCTATTGGATGGCACCCCCTTTCCCACCACTGGCCAAGATCAAGGCTCCTCTATATTTTTAAAATGTTCAGACCTGCGTCTCTCCCATCTACAAATGTAAATACCTTTAAAGAGAAAAGGAGTACTTGTGGCACCTTAGAGACTAACAAATTTATTTGAGCATAAGCTTTCGTGAGCTACAGCTCACTTCATCGGATGCATGCAGTGGAAAATATAGTGGGGAGATTTTATATACACAGAGAACATGAAACAATGGGTGTTACCAGACACACTGTAATGAGAGTGATCAGGTAAGGTGAGCTATTACCAGCAGGAGAGAAAAAAAACCTTTTGTAGTGATAATCAAGGTGAGCCATTTCCAGCAGTTGATAAGAACGTGTGAGGAACAGTAGTGTCCCCCCCTACATTTACTCAGTGGGATAAGTGTAATCCTTCTCCCTTTCTATTTAGATCAACAGATCACTGTACAGTTTATTCTGCATAGGCTTTTCTCACAATTCTATCAGCTGTGTATGGACATGAAAGATCCTGAACCATTTTTCATAAGATTAAGGGATTCCCCCATTGTCTTTAACCAAATACTCATTTGTCCCAGTGATCTGTGAAGTCCTCTGTTCCAGCTGGCTGGTGCCTTCCACCCCAGAGATACCCCAGTGGTGTTATACATGTATGATATCATTTGTTAACTATATGGGGAATTTTCAGATGAAAGCAGAGGTGAAAGTAAGCCAGTACGCTACGATACGGTACAGCGTACCGGCAAGAACCAGTACACAGCAGACTGTACCGGAAGGGTCGCTGATGGGGGCCAAAAGGGACAGCTTCCCCGGGACCTGGGCCCGGGGCTCCTGGCAGCGGCCGTAGCCTCTGGCCCTTTAAATCACCGCCAGAGCCCTGGGGGTCCCGGCCACCGCCGCTACCACTGCCATGGGGCTCCGTCAGTGATTTAAAGGGCCCAGCGCTCCTGGCTGTCACTACTGCAGCTTGAGCCCCTGGCCCTTTAAATCGCTGTCGGAGCCCTGGGGTCGTGTCAGGCTGTGCTGAAGGGCTGGCTGGGGGAGTTTGGCCCTAGCCCCACCCCTTCCACCCAAGGCCCCTTCCAGTTGAGCCCCTCACACCTTGCTCAGGACCCCGGCCGCCCTGTGTACTGTTAAGTCCCTTCAGTTACTTTCACCCCTGGATGAAAGCTGCAACTCCAATGTATATTGTTATATATGCTAGTTTTTACTTGCTGGCTCTTTTTCGATATAATTCAGATTTACATCACCCTTCATTTCAACTGTTTCTTCAGCAGTAGGATGAGATTTTCAAAAACACTATCATCACTGGCCTAGCTCTGCTCCCAGTGAAGTCAGTGGGAGTTTACCTCTGGCTTTAGGGGAAGAAGAGCTATGCCAGTGGTGAACTATTTTAAATATCCTACGCAAGAGGTATGCAATGCATTTGTCAATGGCATAGTAGGCCAAACTCAACCTGGCTGTCAATCGTCCAGTGACTTCAATATAATTTAATTCATTTGGTCTGCCTTTAGCCCAATAAATCTACTGGCCAGAGGTCCTAATGATTTATGTAACTTAAGCAAAGGATGTAAATCAAGTAACATAGGTGACAGAAATGTGTTTCTTCATTTATCCAAATACTACATAATCCCATATTCAAACCATTGTTAATCTCTTGATCCTACAAAACATAGACTCCATGTTTAATCTTGATAGTAATCCATATAATTCAGCAACTGCAACACATCACCTCCATCTCCTTTATCATTCATGGCAACAATTGAAACACCTTGTCTGCTGGTTTTTATTACAAGACACTACTGTAATAGCTCCTAATTCTGTTGCAGGGATAACTTCACTGTGTAGCATTAGGATATGTGCAGTCTCTTGTTAGGAGTTACATGTTTCTAATTCTACATTGGTTCTTCATCCTGTGCTTATTTTGATCATTGACGGTATCATGTAAATTATCTCTTCTGTCAATGAGTGTATGTTCTTCATCCCCTGATTTCATTGTTTAAATCATTTGATTTAGAATCAAAGTAATTAGGTAATAGACATCCCATGCTAGTAGCTGTCCTTTCAGCTAGCCTAGAACTCATTGTTCAAGTACAGTCCTGGAACTGGGATCTTCTGAGCTGAAGGGTGTTTCCAATTGAAAAACAAAAGGCCAGGTCCTCAAGCCAGCCTAAATTCCCTGTATGCATGGGGGAATTAAAGCTGCCCCATTAGGCCAACTGGAGATCCACATGTCAGAGAGAGCCTTCGGTAGCACAAAGCTAGCATGCACTCCCAACCTCTGTGTATAGAGGTTTTTCTGAGTGATCGGGGCCATGGCTGGAGCTTGGTGCATTCTTCTTGGGCCAACAGAATGGTGGACTGGTCCATCTGATGTGAGTCAGAGCCACCTTTGCTTCCCCCTCTTCACTTGCAGGGAACATGAGCTCATTACAAGTTAGAGGACTAAGCTCTGAGTTCCCACATAAAAGACACTGTGCCTTCCTATGGGACAGGTGCTCCAGGACTGGAGCTGTTGTCCAGGCAAGCCATAGCACACCACCATACGGCTAGCTAGAAAGAGAAGATTGCCAGCATGCCCTGTGGCATTGGAACAGGACCAACACATAGGAAGCACTGGCTTAGGAATTCACATCCTGCTTTTTTCCCTGATATATTTGTGATCTCTCCTTCCACATAAGTTGCTGGATATAGCTGGCACAGTGTATTGGGGGCATTAATTGCCTGTAGCTGGATCAGCCCCTGGTACCTTAAATAAATTGCTGCGAAAGACAAGCAACTGCAGTCTTTTTTCCAAGCAGAGGGACAGTATTAACCACCTTCCCTGTCAATCCCCAAGTGATCTCTTGCAGCTGTTGAGGTAATAGCTGTAGGGTATTTTAGACTTTTACTGATATTTTTCCCTTTCTGGGCTATGAACTTCCTCTTTTTTTAACCTTCCTGCAATACTGAGTGACCCTCAGTATCTCTGTAATAATTAATGTTCAAAATACAGTGAGCATAAAGTGCATTTCTGCACCCAGCTAATCCCCTCACTGGAGATATGTCAGTTCGTATATTTTAATGCTTTTTTAAAAATCGAGTAAAAAAAAGGAAGAGGCAATGCCACTGCATATACAATCCCTTTGTCTCCCACACAGCACTGTGGGTTTAATAGACAAGTTGTTTTCTCTATGATTTCCAGGCCTGCAGGTTGAGCTTCCTTATTTCTGCTGTACAACAGTGCAGAAGAGCTCATTTAGCCTCTGCTGGAAATGATTATCTGTTTGTGAAAAATCCTTCCACCTTCCAGCAAGCTGCAGTTTATTTCATGTCCTGTCTCCCATTTAAAAATGCAGCAGACATAAACTCGCACTTGAACTCTTAATTTGCAATTTCCACTGTGTTAGCTAAATCCCCTTTCCACACCATATGGCTAGGCAGGAATATTTTAGAGTATCAGGCCCTGGATCTTATCAAGAGTTTGCCATATATCTTCACTATTAAAGGTGCAGCAAAGAAACATGGCATCTGGCAGAGAAAGCAATCAGAGCAAAGCTGCACCCACCATTGTGTTGGGTTGGCATATACTCCCGCACTCAGGAGTAAAATATTCTCTCCTATTAAAATGGCCCAATCCTGCCCTCAGTGATCTCAACAGGAAACACTTCCACTGATTTTGATATGAGCCAGATCAGACCCTACCAAATTAGCAGATTTTGCAAGCCATTCACTAGTCCTAAATCATTATAATTACCCATGAAAAACTAATTTAAGACCTTCCCATGTTGGTCTGTAGCTGCCAAACATATCTGAAGATGAACACAGATTTTGGTTATGTATAGCATGGGGGAAAGAAGAAAGAACCCAAGCAAAAGAGGAGAGAATTTCAGATTATTAATGAATTGCTGGCAGGACAGATTTCTTTGCAACATTGTCCCCTTCTGTCAAAAGTGTCTCATCTACAACTCTGTTCATCCAGATACATAAAAGAAGAAAGAGATAAAATTTTAAAATAGGAAAAAGCTTGTGTTAAAAAAATACAATAAAAGAAATGTTACATTTAAAATAAGAGGCAAGATTTAGGACCTGCACAGACCGATGCATGCAAATACCTTTACGCACATGAATAGTCTCACTGAAGCATAAGCATCTGTAGAAGTGCGGGGAAAGTGGGGAGAAATTGGAACGTGTAAGTCCTGCACTTTTGCAAATTGTTTATTTGCTGTTTTTCTACACCTGTTTGACTGTCTTGTCTTTGTAGTGTGTAAGATCTTCAGGGCAGGGACCAGCTTCTATTCGAAGTTTGTATAGTGTCTAGCACAATGGTGTCCTTGTTCTAGTAGGAGCCGTTGGCTGCTGCTGGAACATATATTTTTTTACACACAAAAATCTAAGTTAAAAGAACATTATAAGGTTGTAGAGGCAAGCACTCCAACTGGCCCTTTTGTGGAGGCCCATTAGATACAGTCTTTAATTATGTCGTCACATACTAGTTTTTCAACAGGCAAGACTCAATAATCTTGGTTTCCATTCCATGCTCTGGAGCAGAGAGTGTGCTCTAGTTGAAAAGACTCTTCTGCCCATCCCCCCAAGCCGGACCCCTTCTGCACCTGCACTCCAGTTTTCCCCCATCCCAGTCCCATCTCTTCTTCATCTCTGACTCCTTGTTCCAAGTCCCATTCTTCTTTTCTAGGCCCCTCCACTTTTCAGGATTCTCATGCTAGTCTTTATTTTCCTTGCCCAGCGAGTCCTAGTCTCCCACTCCAGGCTCCTTGTCCTGTGTGTCCTCTCCTCTCCCCTACTGGCTCCCAGTCTTAGTCTCCCTCCTCAGGTCCTCATCCAAACTCAGTCTCCCCTCAACTCCTCCCCAGCTCCCCCTTCCCTGGTTCCATGTCCAGCTAATTCCAGGCTCTCCCTGGCCTCCAGCTCCTCTTCTGATGTCAGTGTTCTCCTTCCAGCCAACTGGCTCTCAGTGTCCCCCTCATTTTTCTTACAGCTTCTAGTCCCGAGCTCCTCTCCACACATCCTGGCTCTTAGTCCCAGTCTCTGCTTCCCCAGTCTCAGTCCCCACCCCTCCTCCTGACCCAGTGTCTTCAGACTCCTTGTTCCAATCTATTCCTTTCCCTCTGCCCAGTCCAGATTTTGTTTCCTCTGCACTGGAATCAGATGCCATGAGTGCAGGGGACTGAAATAGATGACCTATTGAGGTCCCTTCCAATCCTATGGTTCTATGGTTTCCTTCTCCATGCTTCCTGGGTACCAGGGTGGGACAGGGTGCAACTGTCATTGAGGACAAAGAAGAGAGGCTCCTGCTTTCACATCTGCTGCTCAGACCCACTCCAGCCTGGAACAGCAATTACAGGGAAAGTCTGGCTTTGTCCCTATATTCCTAGTTTGAAGGGAACATGCTAAGTTGCTCTGTGGTACATTTGCAGTCCGGTCAGCACAAGATGCTTTGAGCACTGAAGCATGCTCAGTAAGGATGGACTATTCAGATATTTAGCTGCTAAAACTGAAGAAGTCTCTAAGGAGCTTGAGCAAACTGATTTTTTCAAAGGTTTCTAATTTGCTGAAATTCAGGCAGATATTCATTGAGATGGCAAAAGGCACATCCCTGACACAAAAGCTCCCTTCTTGCCAGATCTGCTCCAAAGCATGGGGGCACTAGAGCTTCTCAAGGAAAAGATCACCAGCATTTTCTTAACATAAGCAAACCATCTATATTTTCCCCTTGCCTCATTCTTGGACATGGCTGAACTGTTTTGGCTGAAACTTTCCAGAACAATCCAGCAAGAGAGAGCCATTCAACCTGGACAATTTCAACCCAAATGGTTAAAGTTTGGTAACATAATTTATAAGCAAATGAAAACAAGGCCTTGTAATGGGAAGTGTCAGGCAATCTTAATAATGAGCAGTGCAACTAGCTCGGCCTATATGTACATAACAGTGTAGGTTTCGGGTCTATACTTTTTCAGGGCAGGTACTGTCCATTCCTGTGAGTTTCTACAACACCTAGCACAATTGGACCCTCTGGGTAATACCACAATGCGAACAATACGCAATGGTGATGTGTACCGTATATATTCACAGCAGATGACAGCTTTGAACACAGAACATAAAGGTAATATTCACACTAGAGAAAATGATTTTATTTTTACATGAATGTAAGTCTGAATTGCCCCCATTTCTTCCCCATATCACCCCTCTCCTCCCTTCTCTTCCTCATTTTTATTCATCCTCTCTTTGCTTCCCTATTTGCCTTCACTCCTTCATACTCTTACACATCTTGTTTTTTCCATTCCTTTCCCTTTGGGATGCCCCTTCACTCCCCTTTTTTTCCAGATTGCCCCCACCCCTCTTCCTTTCTTGCACTCTTCTTCTTTCTGCTCTTTTCTCTGTTCTTCTCCATCACCCTTCCCTTGCTTATTCCAACATGTACTAGGGCCATCACTAGAGTGATGGCTTTCATGGAGATTATTGTGCAAGTCAGGAAGCATCACTGCATTATGGAGAGTTTCCCAGAGCACCTTTCAGTTTCAGAGGTCAGGCCTGGCACCAGCTCAGATGCATATTTAAAGAACAGGCTTGAAATTGCTGAGCAGTGTGAAAACTGCAAGATGTAGGGGTTTATTGTGCCAAACAGTCTTCTGGGCTTCTTGATCAACTCTCTTCTCATTAAAAAAAATGAGAACAAAAAAGTATTGATGTGTAATAATTAAAACAATGTAGATGAGTCACAGAGGAGCTGTAATTGTTTCAATGCCCATAAAACCCTCCAGATCTTTGTTTCTTAGATGGTTTCCAGTAGGGGATGGCATTAACTCTGCTAGAATGTAATACACTCCATTGATTTAGAGCAACAATCTCTTTTCCTTTGCCCCCTCCTTTGCATAGAATTGGTGAATGCTGGCAATGGAAAGAAAAAAGGAAAGATGCAAACAATCTCTGCCGTTTGGGAGCCTCTAGGGAAATTACCAAATTCACTTATCTTAAAACCTAATCCATTATGGAAAACCAGGGGTCATTTTGTGCCTTAACATACATACATTTATGTATGTAGTAGCCTACAACAGATGGGAGGTGTGAATGCAGTCTGGGCTTGATTGTCTCCTGCCCCAGCGGTCCATAAGGGTGCAGAAGCGGGGGCAGTATTGGAGTTTTGACTGCCTGATTCTCAGAGGCCAGCCCCAACCCTGATGAAGCTGATTAATTATGTTCTGCCACTGGCTTAGGGCCCCTATGCCAGTCGAGGATCGGGGCAGATCTCCCTGATGCTCTCTCCACACTTTAGGTATCCACTACACAGGGGTGACAAGTGTAGATGCAGATCCAGCATGCCTGGACCTAGCAGAGGGTTCCCCTATTTGTGGCCCAATTGTGCTCCTTTGCACTGGCTAAGTACCACAAACAGTTTGCAGCCTCGGTTCCCTGTTGTACTGCACATTGTGATTGGATGCCCAAATACACAACTCCAAAACCACTTTCATGCATGGTTAGCTGGAAAACTATGCCCCCTTCTATCAGTTTCAGACCTAACCACTCATGCTTTCAAAGCATGGTAGCCTGCAGGTCATCTGGAAATGAAATAACTCATCTTGAAAGAGCTCCAGCTGGTACAGAATGCAACAGTTTGTCTGTGCAGCAACACATAGCCATTGTGAGCACATCACCCCAGTGCTCTTCCTCCTGTCCTTACGATCTCTATCCTGATATAGAGACTTGGCCCTAGCTACTTGAGAGATTGCACTGCAGCCATGAAACTATTGGCCAGCAGGGGAACACTTATGAGAGAGGGAGACAGAACTTTCACAGAGCCAGACAGACCTTGGCATTCACTCCCTGAAGATGTAAGAATGACTACTAGCCTCTGTACATTCAGAAATAACAGCCAGGCTCATTTCTTCCCCTCAGCTTTCCCTCAAGTGACACATCAGTGCATAAAGAGATGGCAGATAGAGTCACAGGCAGGATTGTTTCATACAGAATAAATTTTGCCAGACAGAACGAGTGAATGAAAGACAAGCAGTGGATGTAATATATTTGTATTTTAGTCAGGTGTCTCGCAAAGCCTGAATGGCAGAGATGGGTGTCATATATGACATCTTAATCAATTACCTGGTGGAGCAAGTAATCAGCACAGTAATGAAATTTGTAGATGATACTGAACTGCGAGGAGGTGGGGACGCCAGTCAGGACAGAGAAATAGTACAAAGAAGAGGTGACTAAACTTTACACTGTGGTGAAGATAGATAGAAATCAACAAGATTTACTCATGGCAAGTGTATATAATATTAGTTTATTGCACAAAGTGCCCTTTGGGAAAAGCATAGGTAGGTTATAGCCTCTCCTTATTTTAACAACCCATCCAATCTGAAAATGCTGAGTACAGGTTCTTGAAAACCGCTTGGATTAAGGGATACTGTTCCCACCAAGCATCAGTCATAGGTATTGTAACATGGACAATACATTCTCTGATGAAGACAAATACACCTTAAAGAAAAACAATTCACAAGAGATATTAACAGCTAGCAACTTATTGGAAATTAATCAAGAAATCTACCTTAATTTAATCTTGCAAAGTTTTAATTTGGAAAGGTAGTTCAGAAAGACAAGTCAGGGGAATTTAAAAGCATTAATCTACATATATTCAAACCCACTGAGGATTTGAATGTGTATTTGACCTCTGATTTCCAGAGGTCCTGAGCACCTACAAATCCCACTGAAGTCAATGGGAGCTGCAGGTGCTCAGCACCTTATCAATCAGGCCATTTTAAGCGTTTATAAATGGCAGGGAATACCGTAGTGTGTATTGGCAGAGTCCTTATCTCTACGTTACGGAGGCAGTTCTTGTGATGCAAAAATGAGGGCTAGGCATCCATCACTTTTGAAAATTCCACTAAGCACATGTCTGTACCTGTAAGTGCTGAAATACATTTAAAACTCTGTCCCTTAACCTCTCTGTACCTCATCTCCCCATCTCTAAAGTAGGGATAAAGTAGAGATACCCGCTGTGTTGTGTCTTGCCTACTTCGATAGTAATCGCTTTAGGGACGCCCTCTTACTATGTGAATATACAGTTAGGCCCTGATCCAGCTGGACCTCTAGGCACTACTGCAATACAAATAGCCATAGTACAGCTCATATTAGATTTATTCATTCTGATATTCGTGAATAGATTTGCATAGCTGAATTGTTTCACACTCTGTTGCCCAAACACACTGATTGACTCAATAAGAAAATTAATAAAAGTGCGTTCAAATAGACTTTGCTCCACGGCACTAAGTGGAAGAAGTCCCAGATTTCTATTGCTTAGATATTGATCTATATTGGATGAGGTAGGACTCACATAGTCAAAATTAACCCTGTCACTGCAATCTGACAAGATACATAATCCAGTTGTCAGGCCTGAACAACAGCAGATCCTGGGCGGAATTAATTTCCTCTTAAAAGCAACGTTCCAACACTTGCTGTAACAAGTATCCCTTCCACTCCTTCATATCTTCCAAAGCTGGAAATTTATATTGTTGTATAAAGCCGATTGCTATTTGATTCACTCAGGGGAGTTCCCACTCAGCTATCATTCCTTGCATAGTTAATATTTGCAAGCAAAGTCTCATTGTGCCTGTTTTTATTCTAAGAAAACAAAAGCACCAGTTAGCTAGAAACAGCGCAGAATACATCTTGCAGGCTGTAATGTTTGGGGGTTACAATTCTGTAAGATTTATTCACTTCTGTCATTCCAAAGAAAGCATGATAGGTGGAAGCTGGGTTTTGTATAAGGCACTAGAGTTGGATTTACAAGGCCTGGAGTTGATTCCTGGCTGTGCCACAGACTCCCTGTGAGACCCGGCAGAAGTCACTTAGGGCCAAACTTTTAAAGATATTTAGCTCCCTAAAGATGCAGACTGGTGTCAACTGGGGCTTACATAAGTGCTTAATTGTCTACATCTTTTAGGCTCCTAAATACCTTTAAAAATCTGGCCCTTAGCCTCTCTCTGCCTCAATTTTCCTTCTGTAAAATGGAGATAATAGTACTTCCTGTTCTATCTTGCCTATTTAAACCCTGACTCAGGAAAGTATCTTTATATAGGACAGTACTTAAGCACATGCAGAAGTCCCACTGAAGTCAATAAGACTTAGGCACATGCTTATGGTTAACTATGTGTTTAAGTGCTGTCCTGAATGGGGTCATGCTCAAGCATAGGCTTAAGAGCTTCCCTGAATTGGGGCCACATACTGTCTCTATGCAATGCTCTGCTAGCATAATGGGACCCTGATTTTGTCTGAGTTTCCTGTAATTTAAAGTAGCAGGACTACGTTACCCCACTGTTCAGAAATGAAATAAAAGACAGTCATGTTCTGCTCTCAGTACTGCAGTGGTGTAAGGAAGAGAGGAGTCTGGCCTGGTAAATATAGGGTGAATACAAATAAAAACTGCCTAGCACTGAGGTCTAATGGAGAGTGGAATAAACTCCTGAGGGAGCTATTGGAAGTCCCATTGCTTGAGACTCATAAGCCTAGACTGATTAATGCCCTTGAGAATGTATGTAAGGGAACCATCCTGTAATGACAGGGGAATGGACTAGAAGACCCAAGAAGTAATTTCCAGCAGCGTCTAGGATTCTGTGACATGGAATGACATCACTAGCAGCCAATCAGGAAACTCCAGAGATGTAAGATTATTTCCTATGTATATACAATTCAGGTATGGGGATCGGAAACTCTTGTATTCAGCACATAAAAGTACATAGCTTTGTGATCTTAATACTGAATACGAGCAGTAATGACAGTGATGCTTAAAATATACACACAGTACCTGCCATGATATTGCCCTCCATGTATTTGAATACAAAATGGGATACTTCTATTTTGTATAATTCCTTTTGATTTTTAAGTTTTTACAGTCAAGGGTTGAATAGCATTTTTTTTTTACATTAAACAGCAACATCAGGGATGGTAATCCTTAATCCAAATTGACTTTCTTAAGCAATTAAAATCTGTGTTTAAAAATAAAAATTTAAATATTGTGACATACAAAAAGCGACCGAAGGTTTATGATGATTAGAAGCAGAAAGGGGGGAAATGTATTATTCAAGCTCCAGAGCTTAGTGCAAGATCAATTTTGTTAAGTGTTGCTTAGCAATGGATTATGAGTGCAGACCGTGCATATTAATGCGGGGTGGGGATAACAGCATCTCCTGTGACAGTACACATTTTTTAGGATTTTCTTGACGAACTACAGGCAAATGTATCCCCAGAGAATTCCATTAACACAGAAAACCTGGCTTCCCCCCATGCATCATTGACCGGCTGCTAAGCTAGATGGATAGGAACAGATAGCTCTTATATGCTGTTATTAATGTAGATATATTTCTCATACATACCCAAGATACTGACCATGGGTCTGCTCCAGATCCCTATTGAAGCAAGCAGCAAAACTGCCAAAGACTTCACCATGGCAGCAGGATCAAGTCCTTTATTATATTCATTTTAAATGAAGATGTCCACTATTGCTATGATATCACATTATTTTATATTTGACACCCAATATGTTTTGCCTGGATGTGTAATGAATGAAGACAGGAGTATTATTTCCATGAGGGAAAGTACAGTGAACTTCTGCTCCTGATTGGGACATAGGATCCTTACTGTCTGGGATTTACGTCTCTCTTTTATAAATAGAATTAGTGTTATTTATTTGTATTCTGCCAAGAGGCCCCAACTGAGATCAAGGCCCCACTGTGCTTGGCGTTGTAGAACTGTTTATTAAAAATAGTGATTTAAGACAATAATACATTATTTGCAGGGAACAGTGCAAGTCACCTTCATGCAGTAGGCTGACTAAGGCTCTCCATCTGACTCGAAAAGGCCTCCCTTCCGGATGGGTCTGATGTTGATGCTACCTGTGGAGTAGAATAGGCCAGCAGGACAGGCAGTGATAGGAGTACACTAGGGCAGAGGAGAAAGGATCCATGGGCAGGCTTGGAACCCAGCAGCCCATAAGAACCACGGAGACCCTGTGCTATGGCTCCAGTCCTGCAATTAGGGTGACCAGATGTCCCGATTTTATAGGGACAGTCCCGATTTTTGGGTCTTTTTCCTATATAGGTTCCTATTGCCCCCCCACACACACCCTCTGTCCCGATTTTTCACACTTGCTGTCTGGTCACCCTACCTGCAATGGAGTTGAAGTTTTGGATTTGTTTTTGGTATAGGATTCTCTCTATCTACAGGATCTTCCAGCAACGTGCTTGAAGACAGCTCTGGGCTGAGAACATATTAGCAACATATTGAAACCACTTCACTGTTTTATATCAGTCTCAGATAGTGCCTTCGACATCTAAGGTTGCTGCACAGTTCGTAATTTAAACTGTGCAATTGTAACATGGTGTTAACATTTGATATGACTAACCCTGAAGAAGGCCGTAAACTATATCATTTCGACCTTCATTTTAGGAAATACAGTCTCTGTTGTTTTTAAAATTTTTGATGACTTGAACTACCTGTCAGTTCAGGGCGAAATGGAAGGCAATTGTAGCAGTTTATGTGGGAGACAGTGTTGTTAAATTTCAGAGTAGCCGCCGTGTTAGTCTGTATCCGCAAAAAGAAAAGGAGGACTTGTGGCACCTTAGAGACTAACAAATTTATTTGAGCATAAGCTTTCGTGAGCTACAGCTCACTTCATCGGATGCATGCAGTGGAAAATACAGTGGGGAGATTTATATACACAGAGAACATGAAACAATGGGTGTTACCATACACACTGTAACAAGAGTGATCAGGTCAGGTGAGCTATTACCAGCAGGAGAGTGGGGAGGGGGGAACCTTTTATAGAGATAATCAAGGTGGGCCTTTTCCAGCAGTTGGCAAGAACGTGTGAGGAACAGCCGGGGGCGGGGGGGGGGGGAGATAAACATGGGGAAATAGTTTTACTTTATTGTTAAAGGCTCCCATTATTTTCTTCTAGCACCTGACTTTGTCATCAGCTAATGCTTCCGCGGCACCTCACTTCCTTGATCATCGAGGACGGAATGCAAGGAGTGTTGTTGCTTGGAAAGGTATCAAATTCACCATGATTTTCCGAGGTTCAGTCGGCACAAATCTTGGGGACTCCCAGTTTATTTCTCTTGAGACCAACTCTTTGCTAATGGTGTAATCTCTAACAAAGTACTTATTTGACTCTTTTTGATTATTGTCCATTTTACTTGCACAGGTTCTGTAGAACTAAAATATTGTTTTATAGCTGTTCAAGTTTATTCCTTCCTCCCTACCCCCCTATTTCCAGTAGTCTCAGGATATCTTGCTCACTTTTCTATTGCTGGTTTTTCTCCCATCAGACCTAGCTTTATTATGATACCATAACTCATGTTCCTTGGACGTGCTTTTAAATAAAGTACATACACAATTTAATATAATTTCCAAAACCAGAACACAAGCTCCAAACAATACAATGTTTTACAGAACCTCAATGGAGCAACATTACAATGCATAAATTAAGGCTGCCAGAGCTAGATTCTCCTCTGCCTCCTATGTGTCAGGAACTGCAATGACAATCCAGGGGCAGTGCCTGAGGTAGAATGCAAAGATAACTCCTATACCTGTTAGGTAGTAATTCTTTGTTCTCTATGGAGAGAGCACCATAATACTGCAACCTTTATGATCATTAAAATACAATTATATATAAAAAGGCTAAAATGTTATATTGCAATATTCTCTTGTAATTTTGTATGCACACTTGTCTCTCCTGTTTTATATTACACAATGGCTACAAGTATTTTCCATATGGATATCAGAACCAAGGTCCTCTCAATATTTGAATCAATAACCTAGGAACTGAAGCCCTGTGACTAGTAATGTTCTGCGCTTATGTTTTAATGTATGAGATTGTATCAAGATTATGTGGCCAAGAAAACACAACTTTTTCTTCCTTATATAAACAAATCGGAGAGACATATTCTGTTTCAGTTTCTGTCAAATAGATCTTAGAATGTTTTGAATCTCTCCATGGGCTATACACGTCCACTAAAGCAAATATTTTCTTGGCTGAATTCCAGTATGGAGCAAGGGAAGAAGTTACAGGGGGAACTCCAATTTATAGCTACATGCTGGTCACTTCTGAAGTTACAGAGCTCAGATAATTGACCATCTCTTTTAAAGTGCAAGAGATTTTTGCACTGCTGGGATTCACATACTGCAGAGCCTGAAGAACAAAGAAAACTGGTGTGGTTTCTTACTGCTGAATTATTTACATGAAAGTTTTGTGAAATTAGATCCCTATTCCATAATATTCTTTACACCTGTATAAAACAAGTATTTTCAAAGTCTGTACATCATCCCTGTATTTTATAACTTTATACAGCATCTCCTTTAATCCATCATATTATCGGGATATCCGTGAAAACTGTGAATCACTTTGCTGAGCAAAGACATGCTTGAAAAATGGCAGTGATGTGTCCATTAGGGGAAAAAGTGCTATATTGGTCAAGATCTTTTCTCCCTTTGACCATTTTATTTCCCCTCTCATTTTACTCGGGCAAGTAGAGCATTAACATCAAATCACTACTATTCCTGCTTCCTTCCAAACCAATGGGGACACAGAATGGCACAAACGTATCTTAGAGACTAACCAATTTATTTGAGTATAAGCTTTCGTGAGCTACAGCTCACTTCATCGGATGCATCGATGTAGCTCACGAAAGCTCATGCTCAAATAAACTGGTTAGTCTCTAAGGTGCCACAAGTACTCCTTTTCTTTTTGCGAATACAGACTAACACGGCTGCTACTCTGAAACAAACGTATCTGGAATCTTTGCTGTTGGCTGCAAATGGGGAAGTTGGCAATTGGAATTTGCTGGTCCCCAAATGTGGGCCATATGCAGCTAAACAGATGGTATAGTAGGATTTACAGCTGCCCTTATCTTCTGCATGGAGATATGGCATGTTCAGGCTGTAGTCCCTAATAAGAGGTCTAAGGTGAAGTCTTGCAGAGAAGGTGCATTGAGAACTGCAAACTGGGAGCCGTAGTCCTTAGGCAACTACAACCTTCATTAAACAATAGGTGCGGCCCTTGAGTTGTTTGCAAGATACAAATGCAACCTAGCCCACCGTGTGCTTTTCTGGTTTTGTTCCCCCCCCAATTTATATTTTTAATTTTATATTCATATTTTGTCATTTGGCAACATTCATGGTACTGTATATTTATCTCAAGCCAAATGGTAGTGTCCATATTTCCAGATGACTGGATCTGTGTCCTGCAGAGTCAACATGCATAGTGCATCGCACTGGTAGTGCTGCTGGCCAAAAGCAGGGTGGGAAACCGGTTTCCTAAACTTAGCATATTTACCTTCTCAAGCTCACAATGGGTGTGCACGGCCGAGCAGGCAGATAGTGCTCTTTTCAATGCATTGGCTTTGACGGGGCCTGTTTTCTGTAAGAAATAAGATGTCTATGAGAGCTAACACAAAGTAGCATCTCAGCACCTTGCCCTAGAGCAGAACAAGCTTCCTTACTCTCAAGAATATTGATGGGCTGTGTTAGTCTTTGAGCATATGAAAACTATGGTTTTGAGATTAGTGTTATGCTGAAAGGTCTACACGCCACCCTTCATTCAGGATAAATGTAAGAAACAATCAATCAAGCTCCTTTATGGAACCAGCAGCTCAAACAGTAGGAGCCACCACAGGTACATGGCAAGACTTGAGAAGATGCTGAACAATGTGGCCCAAGGGGTTTCCTTGGAGACTGAGAGAAAATGCAGGGGCTGGGGGATTGACTGCTTGAGGGGTGTGTGTGTGTGTGGCAGCAGAACACACAGGACAGAGAAGAAACAAAGTAGCCTTAGACACAGCAAAAGAAGCCCTGGTAGCATGACCCTGGGGGCAAGGAGCTAAGAGAGCTTTTAGGTCAAGTGCTGACTGAGAGGAGCCTGGACCTGTGAGCAAAGAAACGATCTCCTGGTGATTGATTTTATTCCCACTGGATTCAGAGAAACAGGACTTTGTACATTCTTTGAAAATAAGCAGGATTGCATCACACAAATACCTGACTCTATTATCTGTTTCTCCTCCGAACCAAAACAACTTGCTAAACTCTCAAAATGAACTAAATACTCTGGTCAACAAGGAATAATCTATCAACGTAGACTTGAACATGTGCAAGCCTGCCATATGACTTGTGGAAGTAGATTATTGTGAGCCAATGGGTAGCAAGGCACATGCCTGGCATTCTGATTCTGCTCTCAGACACACCTGTGTAAATCCAAAGGAATTTAGAGGAGAATGTTCCTTTTGTACACATCACCAAGGAAGCAAGGCTGCACAGTTCCTTACACACAGCAATGAAAATTAATCCCTAAACTTCTACAAGGAAACCATGCAATTTTTCATCCTACAGCGAGAACTGCTCTCTGAAGATGTCTTTGAATATTCATTGTAAAATCAAAAGAAAGTTCAGTTCCTTGGATTTAGTAACTAAAAAGAAAAACCTTAACAGATATTCCCCAAACACCCGCACTGAGCTTCAGTCTGCATATGGCCATACTCGATGTCATTTTGCCATTTATGGCATTGGTATTATAGGGCCAAATCTTAATCAGTTTTTACTCAGCCTTTGCACAAGGGTGTTCCCTTTCCCCCCCAATATCTATGTTCTTTGGGCTCATCAAGACTGCCCCATCATAGGAATACAAGAAGAGGAAGAGCTCCTTTTGCCTCTTCCTGCTACCCCCCTTGCATGTCACAGACAGTCCCTGAGTGTTTGTTTTACTGTTTGGAACAGGAAGTTCTATTGTGATTGTTGAAGACAACTTGATTTGTGGATCTGCCTTTTATTTGGTACTGATTTTCCAAGATCCATTCATCCTTAAAAACACTTTACCTTTATAATTCTGCACAGCTCAGTAACTTTTTTTAATCATTGGGCATATTAATGACAGACAAGCTAATTCCCCAAAACAGCTCTCAGCTGAGCACTTGACTGGAATGTTTTCTATAAGTCTATTGTCTCTAAGAATCAATAAAGCTTGCTGAGATTTTTCTCCATCACCTCTGTCTGTGCTGGACAAGTGTCATTGCATAGTAAGATGCCACAAGACAACCACCTTTGGCCATATTTTTATCAAAACACTTTATATTATTTATCTGTCCATATGCAAAATGTAAGTCCTTTCAGTACATAGTTCTTCCAAGATTATGTATCCATAAATAGAATTTAAAGGATAGGAAAACCCTTGAATAAATGGTCAGGCCAGATGTAAGGCAGCTCTTAAGCACGTGATGCTGGCCCTTTGACTTTAGTGAGCGATAAGCATACACTCAAGGATTGTCCTGAATAGCACTGCTTTCCTAAATGTAGCTCCAGCATGTTGAAGTGAGGAGTTTTGTTTAAGTATTGTATTACATTTTTCATTAAAACATTCAGTCTGCCTCCTCTGTAGTTTTATCTGCAGATCCCCTAAAGCTGTATTTTTAGTTTTCACATTCATCTTTTTATATATGGCAGTTTTAAACATTCTCCCAATAGCTAATGATTCATATGGTGAATAATGATTTTGGTAAATTACTGGGAAGCCATGCCTCTGAATATATAAACAAACAGGACATAACATTTTCCGCCTTATGTTCGATTCCAAAGACATATCCCTCATTAGTTATTTTCATTCTTTTGTCTGTGGATATTTAAATTTCAAGCAATTGAGAAGTCTTTCTAATGGGTCCATCAATCAAGTTGTCAGAGGTAGCAAGCAATATTTTCATTGTATATCATTAGATTTTTGGCAATAATGCAAACATCACCTTTGTTTAAAAATATTTTCGTAGATGTGGGAGGATGACTCGTCTTGTAACCTTTTGGATACTGAGAGCCTGATTCTTTGCATTTACGTCACTGAAAAGCGAACGCAAGATGCTACCAAAACCAAATGGTATTCCCTTTGTACTGGTGTAGATGACTAGAGAAGGTGCCAGGTAATGGAAAATTATGATCCTTGTTTCCAAAACTGCATAGGTCAAAGATCTACAAAGTGGTGGGGTATTTTGTCTGCCTGGTCTATTTGTGCAACAGTGAACATCACTCTCACTGTTGCTTTTGTTATTCTTGGAAATACTGCTGCTAACAGTAGGTTTTCAGGGGAACATAGTCATAGATGCTAGTTGGCTGACTCAAAGGCTTAGGGAAATGGAAAAACTAAATATGGTATCTTCTCCGTAGGCCAAATTCTGACCTGTTACATGAGTGTAAATTCAGAATAACTATAACCAGAGCTAACTTAATGAAGTTAGTCTGGATTTATAGCATTGGAAATGAGATCAAAATCTGGCCCTGAGGTTAAACTTTTTGGAGTTTGCGGAATTCTGATTTCCTCATGCAGGTTTACTGATTCTTGCAATAGGCACAAATAGAGCTTATTGAAAA
Organism: Natator depressus; assembly: GCF_965152275.1. Classification (NCBI taxonomy): domain Eukaryota; kingdom Metazoa; phylum Chordata; order Testudines; family Cheloniidae; genus Natator; species Natator depressus. The sequence continues at coordinate 10,381,049 of NC_134241.1, forward strand.
ATGTAAACTGATCCCTCTTTGGCCAAAAAATGCAAACTCACCAACACTGACATCTTACGAATTTGTGTGTCAATTTCACTGAATTGTTTTGGTCAAAAAAACCAAAACTAAACCTAAAAAAGTTAAAGGGAAAAACACATTCTGGCATTGATTCAAAACAGTTTTTTTTATTTGACTATCCTTTAATTTTGTTAAAAAATGTAATGTTAAAAATACTCAACATTGAAATAAAGCATTGTTTGGCCCAAAATATATATATGTGTGGTTTTTTCTTTTTTTCTTTTTTTCCCCCTCCTTATGAAGTGGATTAAATTTCTTACCCAAACTTATTTGCATACAAAGCTTAAAATATTTAGCATTAGCGATTCTGGTATAAGTGATACACCTCTGTTAGTAAATACGCTTTGGCCATTTTGCAGGTGACAAATCTCATTTGAGAACTGTCCACCTCTTTCAAATTGTGGGAGATTTTGTATTGCTCGGATTGCTGTACATACACAAATTGATGGATAAAGTAAGCTAGGCGCATTAAATAGCTCTTTATTCCAAAAAATAGTTCTATTAACTTCAGTGTAATTCTATCAGAATCTGACCTTTAGTGATTTCTGCCATGAATACAAAAAGCTAACAAGCTCAGAAATGTATTAGCAAGCATGTGCTCAGAATTTGTATTCTTATAGCTTTTCATTTGATTGTATACATTCTTATCCAGAGGTGTCTACTGCTGCTAGGAAGTTATTTTACTGGGCCAAAAGACCTTTTTTGGTGGTTCAGAAAAGGACAATTAAATATTTCCCTCTTGGATACTGAATAGGTCATATGAGTCCAAATAGTATTTTACATGTTCAGAGATGTTTCTGTCCTGTCACTTTATACTAGGAAGTGGTTTTTTGCTCCATAGTTGTGCCATTGGCTGGTTCCTTGTGAGAAAAATATGAGTTTCAAGTCCTAGTCCCTAGGAAGATACAAGGAGTAATTCCTTAAACTTTGCATTCATCTTAAAAGTAAGTACTCAGCTGTCAGAGGCAGGAGCTCAGTGACTAGGATTAGCAGCAGGAGATTTTGCAGTTAATCAGTCCTGTCTTGAACAATAGGTATTTCTGAATTAACAGGAATTAGTATAGAAGTTTGCAGTTAACTGGGGGAAATGTTAGCTGTCCAGAAAATAGCTAGTTGTCCTAGTTTCTCTTTTCTATTAAAAATTATTAGAGTTCATGTTTGTTATGACTTACGGGTACAATTTTCAGATGTTGGTATATCTTATAGGAATAAAGCTATTCAATTATTGTTTATCTGCTCTATCAATGAGAATAATAGAATGGACTGAGCTACAATTACATAACACTTTTTGAGTTTAAGGACTCCAGTCTTGTAATTCTAAAGACTCTTATACAATGAGAGGTGGAGGAGACCAATAAATTCTCAGTTGTTTGAGACAGGCTTTAATGTTGGGTTTTGCTCTACATTTTTTTTGGTACAAATGAAAACTCACTTTAAATCCTCAAATGTGGATGCTGAGTTTTGATTCAGCTGCTAACTTGTAAGATTCTGCAAAGTTTAATAAATTTACCTATAACTGTAAGCTAAACTTTGGAGTACGCTATGCCTACAGATACATGGTTGCTCAGAAAATGTCACTTTTGGTTCACTATGCATGAAAAATGACTTAGGCCCTGATCCAAAGTCCACTGAGGTCAACAGAAGGTCTTCCATTGACTTCAATGGGTTTTGGATCAAGCTGGAAAGACTGATATTTGATGCTAGGTTCTGAATGCTCTTAACTTCCCTTTGAATTCACTAGAAATAGCAGAAATATGCCCTGGAGCAGCAGGAGGTAGCTCAGCAACAGCACCCAAATTATCTGCATTCTTCCTCAGAGGGAATATCTGTACACACAGGGTACCTAGAGGGTCAGCATAATCATGGAGCATAGGGTATATAATCATACCTCCATGCATATTTATTAGTATAAATGGGAGCCATGAACTTTCACTGAGAAGAGAATATATCCATAAGTATCTGTAGAGAAATTCACTGTGGTCTTGTCATTTAGCGAATGAGAATCCTGGAATCTCTTGACAACTCTGCTATTGAATTAATTGCTCTGTTCCCCTATGGGTAACCTGATATGTAACAATTTAAGCTTTGGTAACTCCTATAGTATTGTGTACTTCAATGTAGGTAAAGGACCCTGCAGGGCACCCTGAATTCTGACTCAACTTTCTTTGCGGTTCAAGGGTTTGGTTTTCTTTTTTTAAAGACCAAATCCAGATAAATTTGAGATTGCTTACGTAAGAACACCTTCTTGTAGATCTTTGGGTCTTGATGACCTGTGCATGCCTTTATGTTTGAAAGGAATAATCTGTTTGTTATATGTCCAAAATTTATGACACCCTTAACCATTTGTTTGCTTTCCTCTGTAAATGATATGACTGCTGAGTAGACTGTCACTTCAATAGTTTTGTTTTGTAAAAGGTTTTTCTGGTTGGAGAACGTCTGGCATGGGCAATGTGACAAAATTACTGAATAGCCTAAATTTTGCAAGCTACGAGACAACTGCAAGGTCAGTAGCATCACCACTTATTTACACAGTCTTAGATAATACCTAAAAAGAGGAAGTGTCTGCTCTGAAATCTATTAAAAATATAATACAAGGGTTGCCAGTAGGAATGAATCTAGCTTACTATTGGTGAAATAAACCCTACCTTCCCTCTTCAAAGTAGGAATGATTGCATGTCTTCATCTCACAATTCTACAAACTATTAGAGCTGTGCTGAATGCTGGGTACATAACTAACAGTGGAAACAAGACAACAAATCAAGCTGCCAGTGTTTGCCTGAAACATCCCACCCTGTTAATAGGTGCTGATCATACTGAGAAAGTTAAGTGCATTGCATTGACTCACCAAGGAAAGTGGCTTATTACTTCACGTAGATATAAGGGAGAATCTAGGGTGTGGGCTGAGCAGTCAGAGGAGAGGAACCCTAGGAACTCCAAAGCCTGGGAAGAAAGATTGTGCTGAACTTTCTCATTGTTAGTTCATGGGTCAGTAAAGCCAAGCCCCAGAAAGGGGATGAGGTTGGAGTCTGCTCAGGGTGTAGACTGCATCTGAGAGCATTTTGGGAAGGCAATATCAAGACATGAAGGAACTTGAATCTGAACTTTTGCTTGAAGCTCTACTTCCCTTTACACTCTACTAAAGGTTAGTTTTAGCTTAGCAAGAATCAGCTCTTATTGCTGCAGCCCTTTTGATTTCAGCAACATTTGCAAAACTACTGTGTGAAATGTGGGAGGGGTGGAAATCACTAGCCCCTTTTTGTAAAACCAGCAGAAAGGCACAATTCATCAATTTCAAGCTTTTTACACAGACCCCATGACTGTATTTAGGAATAATTGCTCTCCCTAGAAGTGATTAAAAATAGGAATGCATGTAGCCTGGCAGAGCGTCTTAGTAAATGTATTCCAGACAAACTGCAACCAAAGAAACCAGTGCAGCTATCAAGAATTCAGCAAAAAGACAAGTAATAAAGCATGTAAGTGACAAATCCTAGCTAACGGGTATTTTAATAGTGAGGTACTGGATGCTTTGAATCACTTGCTAAGTTTCAGTTGGGATTTTCAGATTTCACAAATCCAATGAGAAGTCCTGAATCTTTGTGACTAACTACTGGCAGATTATGCCTTGTAGATACCAGACAACTAGGAAAAGGTTTGTGAACAGTCATGGTCTCTGAGAGAGAGTTCTGAAGCCTGGACATTACAAACACACAGATATTTCAATAGATTGTTTGGCCAGATGGATGCAGGAAGATGTTTAGACTTGAGCAGGTATAAAGCTAGGATGTAGGTACCAGGACAAATCAGGTCCTTGTTACAGCAAAACTCTGCAAGCTGCTGTTCTGAGATTTCAGCCCATAATGGCAGAAATCAACTCCTTTTTTTTTTTTGAGACTGCCAACATTTTCAATGGAGGAATCCTCACCAGACCAGCTTCCCTCTAAGATATCCACTATCTTGGGCTCAAATTTTACAAGTAGAATAGGCTATTATGAAACCTCAGCTGCACCTCAAACAAAAGCAAAGAAGTTCCTTCCAGATAGGATCTGACCCAGATCCTAAGCTGGATGGGCATGTTTAGATCCTGGGATTTGAATCTGATCTGTTTACCCCCTTAAAAAACCACATCAAAGGATTTGGATTCAATGTTCTTGTTCCTCTTTAAACTAGATTATTTTTGACACTTTTTTCTTTTTTTGCACATTGCTATCCTGGACTAGAAATTTTTTTTGCTTCATCTCTTCCCTGCAGGTTCTTTTACAGTAAGACCATTTTAAAACAGTGATAGGAACAAATAGAGGCTCCAGTTGGCCAGCACTGTGCACCATCCATATAGCAAGCCAGAGAAGGCAACAATACTTCTAAAGGGCCTTTCAAAAATGGCTACAAGAAAGAATGAGAAAATTGGGCATCCTGGTTTCCGGAGAAGAGTGTGCCTGGGGAAATCAGTAAAGAGGAGACCAGTTTAAAAGAAGCTACAAAAAAACCCCAAACAACAAAAAAAGGCATCCCCTTCAGAGTTGAAGATATTCCCTTGAATCTCTTTTGAGAGGTTTGGCCAAGTTAATCTGACTCAAAGTTCTGTTTTTCTACTTTTAAAGATAAGGAACATTTCGTTGGTTGGATATGGCTTGCTGAATCACCTGGAGAGCCGAGTGGGAGACAAGACCTTCATATGGGCCTGGATCAAGCAAGCTGCTGTGCATGCGTGGCCTCCTGTGCTCATATGGAGCCCCAGTACATCCCCAAGACTGTGTGGAGTAGCTTGAGGAATCCTACTCTTTACTCTGGGCTCAGTCCTCCTCTTGCTGAAAACAAGGAGGAAAAGAAAAACTTTCCACTAGGGCAGCTGACTATGTGCCTGATCCAAAGCCCTGGGGCAGGAGGCTCTCTCCACTGGCTTCAGCTCAGGCCTTTCTGAAGTTAAGGTTGACTGGATGTGGAAGCCGAATGGGCAGCTTTTTCTTGGCAAAGTGGCAGAACCTCTCTGGGAGAGGTGCAGAGTTACCTCTTATAGACAGTAGCATTCTAAGCTGTTGCAACCTGCTAGAACAGAGACCCAAGCAAAAGCATTCCGAGCAGTTTTAGTTACAGTCCAAGGGCTTATTAAAACTTTTACATTGTGTTGTAGACGAAGGTAACAACAACGTCATTTCTATAAACTCCAGACAATCAATATATTAGCACAATGATATTTGTCTAGGAAATTAGAAGGCAATTTTCAAATACTGATTATTTGGAATTAGTCGAGCTGAAATAATGCCTTTTTTTATTATTGTCATGACATGACTTCCTGTTCTGCACAGATGGCTTTGTCTGTTGTCCTCTCATGGCACTTTTCTTATAGCTGTCTAGCAACCCATCTGGTAGGGTTATTATTCTTTTGTCACAAAGCAAATATCAATTCTTTCAGAGGAACGAGGATAAAGATTTTGGTTTAAGGCTTGAATCTCACTTTTAATTACAATGTATTTCCTATCCTAATACAGTATAAATTCAGCAGATTTAAAGATAGATAATGCATCCCATTATACAGTATGTGCATTGTTCATTCAGTATTAGAATTTGAACAGGAATCCAAAGCCACCTAGAGAATAGAACAATGCCTCTTAAATAAACATGTATCTTTCTCAGCTAGCAATATTACTTTTATGGGGAAATCAGTTCTCCTGAGTTAAAAGGACCTCTCGGGTTATTCTTCTCATGACACATTGTGCTTGTGCTAAAGCCTCAGAAGACAATATTTGAATACCTTGTGTTTTTTTTTAACATTATGTATGAAGTATTCAACCAGACCATACAACACAGCCTCTAACAAAGTCAAACTGCATCAATATCACCAGCTGGAACATAAAATGACTATTTGGCAGTGACAGCTAAAGGTGTTTGCTACCTGCTGTAACCTACAGGAAATGCCACAAAAATAATATAGCCATGGAAGGACCTGCTGAATCCCAGTCGGGCTTAGAAATGCATAGCTATTGTGTGACTCGGAGCTGTCCCATAGTGAAGCATGGGAACAATGAGGCTGATCTACGTAAGCAACGGAACATGCATCTAGGTGAGCCCCTGGGTTCTTTTCTGCACCAAAGTTCTGCTCGGTGTAGGACCGGACACTGGGCTCATGAGGGAGGTGGTTACAGCTTCCTGACTGAGGGTCAGTCCAGCTATGACAGCATCGAGCAGCTACACCAGGGCGTCTCAAACTCAAATGATGACAAGGGCCACATGAGGACTGGTACATAGGCCCGAAGGCTGCACCACTGACCTCCCCCCTCCACACCCCCGCTGCCCTGGCCCTGCCCCCACTCCATCCCCTTCTGTGAGGCCCCACCCCTTCCCTGCCCCCATTCCATGCCCTTTGGGGGAGGTACCTGGAGGAGCAGCCAGGACAACACACAGAACCTTGGGCCCCGGCCCTCCCCCCCGCCAGGTCCCGGCTGCTTTCTGGAGCAGGCAGGGAGGGAGCCTGCCCTGCCCCTGGTGTGCACCGGGCCGGAGCTGCTCTAAGTAAATGCTGGAGGGGTGGGGGGGCCATGGGGAGCTGGCGGGCCTCAGAAAATAACCCTGCGGGCCGTGTGTTTGGGAGCCCTGAGCTACACAATCCCTAATGGAACAGGGGAGGAGGATTAGCATGGTGGGGATGAGGAAGCATAAGGACAGGGTCTGGATTCACCAGGCTTGCACCAGTGATGAGTTGCCCATCAGAGAAATTTCCTTCTCTGAGGGGATTTTCAGCCAGATAACCCCCTCTTTACATAACCTGATTAATGCAAAAGGGGCAGGAACTGCACAGAGAATCTGGCCCAACTGTTTAAATGGAATAAATTCCCTAAAGCAAGGTTGCGTATCCTCGGGAAAATAATCCCAAGGTCAATTTGGAAAAAAGCCCCAGCCTTCTAAAAGTAGGTCTATATTTATTCACCCGTTTGACTTCAAGAGTAGATGCTGATCCTAATCAAAGCTTTTCAGGGAGTTGGGGGAGGAGAAAGGACTAACATCTCTCTCAACCAGAGCAACTCTGCTTTATAAACTCAGAGCATACAAACATTTACCTCTGACTGTTCAAGGTTGGCATCAAGTGTCTACAACTTGCAGAAACAAATCCTTAAACTTCGTAAGTTTAGAAATCCCAGCCAAGACCTGTGCTTTGGGTGAGACAGAGAAACAGCAGAGCAAGAGGTGCTGCCTGGTATTATGCATGGCTGAAGTGCCATCCTCATTAGATAAATGGGAACACAGGGTCAGACCTCAGCTATACTTCAAGCACCCAAGAAGGCAGATTCTTCAGCTCAATGCAAAATGAAGCATGACCTTAAAAGATACCTTGCCATGATTTTTCTCCCGCCAGCACAACTTCAAAGTAGGGAGATGTAGGTAACTTTATACCAGCACTGAGAGGAAGAGGTCAAAACGTTTCACTTTCAGATAAAAGAAATCTTTAGCAAGCCAGTCATATTTAGCAGGCAATCTATAAACTAACATGGCATCATAGTTCAAGTACCTAGCTTAAATATATTGCAGTTCTTTCAGTTTTCATGGCCTAATTTAGGGTAAATCTAAGTGGCAGGAAAATCTAGGTGGCCATCTCTGCTGGAATCCATATTTCTACCTCTTCTTCTCACACCATAACTATTGAGAATGGCCAGTCAGTTCATCATGCGGGGCCAAATCCTGCTTGCTTTACCCATATGAGTAGTTGTATATACTTAAATTTCATTGTCTGAATAAAGCAGGCAAGATTTTGTCTTTAGATGTCTAGAAGGAGATAATGTTGCTATTGTGGGACTATTCTGCAATACACTGAGCGCTGTAATATAGCTCTAGGTGCAAATTTTATACGGAAGTGAATTGTTCTTGGGTAGTGAATAGAAATTCAAGCACTGGCTTGCGATAAACCTGTAACTAGGACTCAGGCTGTAACATATGGATCTCTTAGGTATGTGGTCCCCATTACCATAGTACTGAAGTGACTCACTTTTTTATTCTCACAACACCCCTGTGAGGTTGGAGAGTGCTGTTATGGGAGACTGAAGGCCCAGAGAAGCTAAGGCTCAGACTTTTGAAGGATTTAGGTGCCTAAAAATGCCACTGGGTACGAAGTGAGATTTTTTTCCAAGAGTGTCGGTGCCTATTTTCAGGCACCTAAATATCTTTAAAAATCTCTGGCCATTAGTGTCTTGCCCAATGTTACATCGGAAGAGTGTTGCAGAGAAAGGATTTCTGGATACCCAGGTAGTTCTGCTGTGTTTGGGTCCTGGGATTTGGATCAGACCCATCTCTATTCCTAACAGGTGTATCATCATCTATCAGCAGCATCACCTTTCGCTCTTTAGATTAGAGCTCCATTTTATGTAGCTTTATCTTTCAGCATCTCCAAGCGAGTCCTCGCTTGTCTTAATCTGCCCTTTTCATTCTGGCTGAATGGATGCTTTGACACTGAGACAACCTTTTGAACTTGCTTTCTCAAACCTCGGTTTTTGCCCGTCACGGTGGCACTTCCTACAGTGAAAGGGAGAACCAATTCCCTTTTCCTTAAGAAAAGGGCTACCTTCCAATTGATTGGTGGCACTGTAAACTGCCAAGGAAAAGAGCTCTTCTTCTCAACTGGGAATTGCTTTGTGAGAGAAGAGTTCTGCATCGTAAGGTCAACTGACAACCCCCACTCCTCAAAAGACTCCAAAAAACTATGCAAAATGTAGCCGTCTTTGACACTTTATAGATACTTCAAAGGCTTAGTCTTTATTTGGGGGGTATGTAAGCATTAATTTCCTGACCCATTATTTGGCATTGAATTAGTTCTGATATCATCATCTGTTTTCCTCCACCCCAGCACAGCACAGACACTGTATTCCTCAGACACTGTTCTTGCCCAGTGCTGCAAGCAGCAAAAATTCTTCCGCACTCATGAAACCCTGGGGGCTTCAAAGAACAAAGAACTGAATGAATTGTTCCCAGAGCTACCGTTGAGATGGCCACCAGGTCTTCTGAGCACTCTGTTATTTCCCATAAGATTTTCCTAGCAGCTGTAGGTGCGTCAGCTCAACATGGTATTTTACTTAAAGGTGCATCTTATTTATTTCAAGGATTGTGTAGGCACCCATTCCATTGTACGGTGAGGCCTGAGAGTGTCCCGAAACTTACAAGAACTACAGTGTGAATCCAAATTCAGTATATGACTGCTGCTCTAGTTCCAAATGGTCTCACTTTTCTTACTCCCTAAAGAATTATCTAGTCTGTATTTGAAGTTCCCTATTTTACAAGAAAAAGAGACAAATTTAATTCCACCTTTAACAGCCCTTTGTACAGATGTTTGAACTTTAGGGCCTCCTCAAACCCTTTCCTGCCGTCTGCCAGTAATGTTGTGAAACTTCATTAACCTTTCCAGATTTACTGTTTACATACATGCAGCTCGGAGACTCTCAAAGGTCCAGAGTGGTATCTTGGCAACCAACCCAGCTGCAATTTGTTAGTGTTTAGTCCTGCCCTGAGGGGTGTAGCCACGATTTATTTTGCTCATTTATGGTTCAACTACTCAGTTGGATCCAAACTTACATTGCAGTGCTAACAGAATAACAGTATTTTATTTTAACTCAGTACTTCAGTGATCTCTCACTGTACGCTCAGTGTTTGATGCTTTGAACTCCTTACTGCTGTAGCAAAAAAAAAATTTCAAGTGATTACAGCTAGTAATTGGGGCTCCTTTCCAAGGAAGTCAGTATCTTGATGTTCTGAAAGTGGAAATTGGAGCTAGTACTTAAGCATTCACAATCACATCTTTCCTTGTTAGATGGAGGGAGTCAGAGGAAGAGATCAGCACTATCTATCTATGACTGGTGTTCATGAGATCAAGAGAATACTGGCATTTGGAGTCAAAGTCTGTCAAGGTTCCTTCCCCACTCTGAACTCTAGGGCACAGATGTGGGGACCTGCATAAAAAAAACAAACCCTAAACTTGTTTTAACCTAAGCTGGTAAAAATTTCCCTGAGGTACAAACTATTTTACCTTTTGTCCCTGGACTTTATTGCTGCCACCACCAAGCATCTAACAAATATATAACAGGGAAAGAGCCTGCTTGGAAACGTCTTCCCCCCAAGCCCTACACCCCCTTTCCTGGGGAAGGCTTGATAAAAATCCTCACCAATTTGCATAGGTCAACACAGACCCAAACCCTTGGATCTTAACAATGAAAAAGCAATCAGGTTCTTAAAAGAAGAATTTTAATAGAAGAAAAAGTAAAAGAATCACCTCTGTAAAATCAGGATGATCAATACCTTACAGGGTAATCAGATTCAAAACATAGAGAATCCCTCTAGGCTAAACCTTAAGTTACAAAAAGACACAAAACCAGGAATATACATTCCATTCAGCACAACTTATTTTATCAGCCATTTAAACAAAACAGAATCTAACGCATATCTAACTAGATTGCTTACTGACTTTTTACAGGAGTTCTGACCTGCATTCCTGCTCTGGTCCCGGCAAAAGCAACACAGAGACAGAGAGAACCCTTTGTTTCCCCCCGCCTCCAGCTTTGAAAGTATCTTGTCTCCTCATTGGTCATTTTGGTCAGGTGCCAGCGAGGTTGTCTTAGCTTCTTAACCCTTTACAGGTGAAAGGGTTTTTTCTCTGGCCAGGAGGGATTTAAAGGTGTTTACCCTTCCCTTTATATTTATGACAAAGCCATTAGAACTGTAGCCCTGTGAACAAGTCCTGTTGGAAGGCGCAAAAGAGTAAAAGCCCAGCTACTTCCTTAAGGGGGAGAGAGAGCAGAGATGCCTGAAGGGGAGGAACCGTTGCTGCTAGGTCTCAACAGGCAAGGTCCCAAAAAGGGGTGAAGGGGAATCAACAGACTCTAGTGAGAAGCTGTGGAAGCCTAATGAGAAGGCCTGGTGCAGAGCTGCCAACTCTCACCATTGTGAATCTCATGCTATTTAGTGCTTCCTGCTCCTGGACCTGTGACTAAATCCCAACTTTCACTTCTTTTTTTCAAAGTAAGTTTCCAGCCCCTGTGGTTGCACAGAAAAGCTTGAAAACATGACTTTGAGTAGCAAATCACCAGAAAAACAGTTTATTTTCAAAAACCATCATGATGATTGGGGGCCCAGATCATGATTTTTGAATGTTTGGAGGATTCCTGTCCAAGTGCTGGGATAATTTTAGGAGACTTTATTAAAATGGACTGATGGGAGAGACCACCTTGTTTTTGAAACTGTAGTAGTTGGGTGTGTATTAATTTACTAGACGCAGGAAGGAAACAAAGGTAGTAGCTGTACCTAGCACCCGAGACGGGTCAGATGTGTTTCGGACTGTAAAAGGTGATGTGGTTATTGCCCCACCACTGCAAATGGAAGCTACTGGCTGATCAAGATTTTGGAAGTATTTGCACAGCAGGGAACGAAAAGCTGCTGCAATCCATTGCAGGTGCGTAGAGACTACTCATGGACACAAGGAATATTAAGCAGGAGGTGTAGCCCTCATAAAGGGTCATGTCCCTCACAGATCTGCTCTCTTTGTTTCTGAGAGCAGCAGGTGAATGAAGAATGGGTGCATGTGAGGAGATGAGGGATTCAATTGTGTTCCTCAATATTGCATTCTCCCATTAATCCTGATTCAGGCAGGAGTGAGTCCACATCTAGCACAGCAGCACCTTTATTAATGCAGGATTGCCCCCTCCCTTGTTAGGTTATCCACCCTGCACTCTGAGCTGGAGGTATTCAGGATCAAATCCACTGTCTAGAACAGCAAGGAGTCCAAATGCATTTATGTAGAAGGAAGGGAAGGTTAAAAACTACAGTGCATTCGATCGGGGATTTCTAGTCCATGGGAAATTCTGCCTGTTTGGTAAACAATAAAAAAGTTCTGAATCAAAATGAAAAGCTGAAATTTCAAGCTCTCCCATTAAATAGAAATTCCCAAATGTTTAGTCCAGTATTAAATGTTTTGCTTCCACTTTTATACTATTAAAATATTAAACACATTTATATTAAACCATTAATGTTTTTCCCATTAAAAGTGTCATTAAATAGGCCACATTTCCCACAAAATGTTTCAATTTTGACAACACTGCATTTTTCAATGGAAAACAGTCCTATCCAATTTTTTTCAACCAGCTCTACAGTGCAGGGACTTGAGGAAGAAACCACTGTAGAAGTACATCGTAACATGGTGTTAATTGGGTAACAGAAGAACAAATATAGAAGCACAAAATGTTTAGGTCTTTTTTTCCTTGGTAGAGGAGTAATACGCATGCTAATATAAAAATAAGTTACATTTAACATCTGTGCTGCAGTTTTTCCTAAACGTAATAGGAGATCCCTGCTTGCGTTTCCTAGGCCTTGCTAAATGGAGTAAAAATCTTGGTATCCTGCAGGTGTTGAGTCTTTTGGCTGTGGCCCAAGAGACTCTTTTTTAAAACTATGAACTCTTTGTAGATAATTAACCACTAATTTGGAATAAGATGTTTTGGTAATTCTGAAAGGGAGGTTTTTTTACAGGGCAAACACTGGAATGCATTCCTTTTTCGGCTTGCTGCTCTACCTGCTCACTATGGGCCAGATCACAGCCCATCCAGCACAGAGAGACAAGGAAGCAGTGGCAGCAGAAAGTCTGTCCTTACTCCCTTGAGGCAATACGTTATGCTGTGTCTTAGTGCACATAGAGGTGAGTACAGCTGTGAGAATGGCTGATTTTTTCAGTTTGTGGCCAAACTGAAGAATTAAAGGAAAAAAAAATATTTCAGGTTGAACAAAATATTTGGAAATGAAATGTTTCACCGGACACCGTGTTTTTTTTTTTTTTAAACTACCCAACCCCATCTTTAGAAAAAATAAAAATAAAATGGAAGTAAAATTTGAAACAAAATGTCATTCTGAGTTGGAAAATCAAAATGTTGCAGTATGAAAAGGCAAATATGAAAGGTTTTGACTTTTTCAGAACTTCTTCCTTTTGGCTGAAACAATTTGGTGAATCTGACACGAATTTGCAAAATGTTTCAATTGGCCTCTTTTTGGTGAAAAAAGTTTCACCTGAAAAAATTGCCCAGCTCTAGAACTGAGCTTCATAGAGAAGCAACATTCTCCCTCCCCATCCATGACACGGCTGGGTAGGAAACGGGCAGAGCCTCAAGTATACCTCCAACACACCTGGCGGTGGCCTTGTTACAGTGTCCCAGCATACGCTCCCTGCTCCAGCAGATATAGACTTGCCACAATTTACTCCCTCATGGGGAGGGGGGTGGACTGGGAGGCAGATTGTGACTGAGACTCAATCTCCCTCCTATGATGCTCCATGATCAGTGAGACATGCTGACCTTTCTTATGTCCTAGGCAACAAACTGACAACCTTGCCCTATGTGACAAACTCCTAATGTGAAAGAAATAGGTTCCATTGTCTCCAAAGGGCGTTTGCTGTTTAAATCGCAATGCTGCCAGCTCTTGAGAATGTAATCATATTTGGTGATTTCCTTGGAGCTCCAGCTCCTGGAGCCATGTGGTTTTGAGAATCTCAGTTCTCATTAGAAAAGGAGTACGTTTCTTCTAGCCCTCATGGTTGCAGAAAAAAAGTTTGAAAGCAAACCCTGAAGACTCAAACCGCAAAGGCAACTATGCCAAATTGTATTTTTTAATATGATTTTTAAGCCAATCTTATGATTTTTTGTGGGCCTGAATTTTGAACATTTCAGTCGGCAATGCTACATCACTATAGGTTCTTTGGTTTCTTAAAGTGTTAACTACACCTCCTACTCCCCTACACCTACAAAATTTCTTCCATAGATCACAAAGCACTCAAAGGGCCAGTTTCTAAATCCTTGCTATGACTGTGAAGTCAGTACAGCACTACTCAGTGTGAATAAGGGGAACAGAATCTGACCCAAGTGAAGGTAAGTATCATCTCCATTTTACATGGTGAAGATGGAGAAACTGAGGCACAGAGGAAAAGTGACTTGTCCAAGGTCACATAACAAGCTCAGTGTCAGAACTGAGAACAGAATTCTGGATTTCCAGTCTGGTCCCCTACCTACTTAAATATGTGGTTGCATCAAGAGTATGCCATCCTGAAAGAATAATCCAAGAAGACTAGAGTTCTAATGCAGGGAGAGTAAAAGTCCTTTTCTTCATTACAGAAACCAAAATTAATCACTTTAGTAACAGCACTGAACAACAAATGTGTGGGCTGTTGATTGGATCTGTTTGGTAACTAATACATAACATTTTCGAGTGGAGTTGGTAGATGGCTAATAACCAGAGAGCCTGATTTTGTTCTAATTTACATCAGTTTTAAACAGGTGTAACTATAATTACGTCTGGACTAACTCCATTGAAGTTTTGTGGTGTAACTGAGATCAGATCTTGGGCTTTTAGCTCTTATACATATAATACTGCATTTGGCTATAGACTCTCTCAGGTAAAGATGCCCTGGGTCATTACAACATCAGATTAAACTTGAGATATTCTAGCCATGCCTCAAGCTGACCACTCTTCTAAAGCTTTATTATTGGAGGTAAGGAAAATGAAAATGAAGAAGAGAGGAGATGGATATGTTCTCATATTATGCTTTCCAGCAACTTTCTGCCAGACCTGAATTTTATTTGCAAGAAGTGAATTTGAAATTGCAGTGTGCCAAGGAAGGCCTGGCTGTGGGACAACATAAAGGATGCACGTCAAAGGACACGAGCCACTTTGGATGGGACGTTTGAGATAAATGAAACTTGGAAATCCCAAGCTTATTCATTTGTTTCAACATATAATGTATTCATCCAGTGCTCTGAGCATTTGTACAGTCTGTATAAATCTACAAACAACAACTTGGGTGCAATGTCAAAGCTAAGACCATCCCACATATTCTAAGTCCTCACCTGCCCTACTTCTTTAACTGCCAGAAATATCATGGACGAGACCATCCTTTCAACGCGATCTGACGGCCAACAAATTTGGGCTCTAGTGAACTGACTGCCAAAGGTGCCTCAGGGAAGATGGCTATAAATGAATATTCTACGCTGGGGAAATAGATCTGATCCACTTATTAAAATTACACCAATTGAAAATTGTTAATTTATGTTGCACATAACACTGAGCATGTACCTGTACCTAGCATCAAGTAGATTCTATGAGCAAAATTCTGTCCTCAATTAATACCTGTGCCCACCTACTGAAAAATCAGGGGGTTTCAAAAGTGTATTTGTCGGCAGGATTTGCCTCAACAGACCTGTTTTACCACCAGATGTGTTGCAGATACTGCTGCGTGACTTCTCACTAATTACAGTGCGGGGGCTGCTAAATTTTTTATTAGCTAAAGTGCCAATAAATCACCATTGATCGGCAGGACTTGTTTTAGAAGTATGCCAGAAGTTTTCACTGCCAAGAAGGAGGCACAATACAGATCTGAATAAGATACTTAGAGATTCTTTTTCCTTGTATGGTCAGGGGAAGGCAGTGTGTGTGTTAATGGCTAGAGATGGATTCTTTAGTAAAATGTCATGAATTACATCTTTGTATACGCTTGCATAATTGACAGTTTCCTACTGCGCTTGGAGTCTATTTTCCTCTGGTATAGAACAGAACATATTTGTAAAGCACTTTGAGATGCTTTCATAATCAAAGGCATTGGTCCTCATGGACCAGAACCATGTATAATTTGACGGGTTTTGGTGCTGCTTTGGCATCCATGGCTTCTGTTTAAGGAGGAATTAGAGTTCTGATGCTGGGAATGTGGCATTTGTTAAGTTAGATTTTATCAGAGATGGGTAATAGCAAATTTTTTTTAAAGTTGCCATGATTGGGGATTGTCTTATGACTTTTTAAGGTGTAAAAGGCAGATCAGGGCATTTCAATATTGACAGATTAGGGACTTTGGTTTCTGTATGTCCCCTATAGATATCTGGAAGTTTGTCCAGTAGCTGTACAACTGTAGCAGCCTTTTAATCCAAAAAATATTTGCAACAAGCATAGCAAATATATTATTCTGGGCACATTGATTACCTGCTAGTGGAATATTTGCCTTCTTGCTTGCTCTTAGTAATATCTTCACTCAATGCTTGTTCAGTGTAATGTTGTATTAAATCATTTCTCAGTGTAGTATTGTCACGAACAATTGGCCATTTTGCTTAAGCTACAGTACCTACGGCTGAGCTAATTAAACAGAGAAGAATGGTTGGGCTCCACAGGAATTACTGAGAATTAATCCCATGGAGGGCTTCACCCTTGTAAACCACAAGTGTTGAGCCTGAGTCAACAAGTGACTTACTGCACTCCATTTTTTGCTTACAATATTCAGATCCCAAGTAAGCTTCAAATGCTAGAAACAATTATATGTTGATGAGCACTGGACCACAAGCAGATGAGAACATTTTGCAACTATTAGAGCTATTGCAAAAACTGCATTGTAGTCCCTTGAACTACAATTCAAAAATGCATGTTGAGCCGATATGCATTAAGGGACTTAGATAGAAAAGGTCACCACAGGTCTGGCGTCTTATGACTAGAGATAAATGAAAGCCAAAGAGCCAAGTTTCATACACCCCTTAAACCTTGCAGGTAAGGAATACAGAATCCTAACTTAGATCTGAATTTTGTTGCGGAGATCTCTGACTTTTGGATGTTGGACAATAGCATTCTGAGGACAAAATGATTGACTTTTAGGCAGCACTTACCGGGCAAATTAGCACAATAATATACATCACACCAGATAGATAAAATTAATATCGTCATGAAATGAATGGGCCAGATTTTCCACTGTTTTGCACCTTGTACAGTCATTTACACCTGCACAAAGGTGATGTAAAATGCTATAAATTCTGATTTGCTACAGACTCAATTCATAAAGTTTAATGCATCAATTCTTTGTCCTAGACACTGGAGCATGAGGATCTTTCATTTGCATTTCTTCCACAACAGATTGTGTGTGCTCTTGGCCCTTTATATATGCATGACCAGTTCATTTCCCCACATGAATCTCGCTCTGTTTGTTGTTGCTGATCTTTTTGTAGCTTGTATTTTCTACTTCTAAACACATGGTTATGCCCTTCTGAATGGGAATCCTTGCAATTTGAGATTCATAAAGACAAACCAGTTGTTTTTTGAATTGTATTTATTCAGCTTAGCTTTTGGCTTATGACAGCATACTTGTCCTAAGCTATTATGCATTTATAAAATGCTTGGGGATATATTAGTATGAAAAGGGTTGGAGCCATGAAACAAGTGTACAGTGAATTCTCATCCAGAGATCTCATTGCGTTTTACTAGTGACAACATTTAAGATTAATCTAAAATGTATCTTCATCCAAAACCTGCATACTCTTGGCTCTTTAGAGGAGCTGTCCCTGATTTTGCTCTTCAGTCCATGATTTGTGATAATGTTTGTCCCAAATGTCTATGCAGTAGAAAGTTACGCCAGAAGATCAGTAACAAATGAGCTCTGAAGCAGGGGTGGATTTACCCACCAACAACATGCATTCTGTGTAAAAACAAACCTTAGTTTTACAAAGGAACATATGGAAATATGTGTAAAGAAAACACCACTCTTCTACTTGTGACTAAAATCACAAGGATTTCTCCATGAAAGTCACATTGGGGAATTGCAAATTTTTAAGACCAGATCCTTGCCTCCAATGAGATTGCTCATACATTTAGCTCCAGAGTTCCCAGGTTCAATCCCTCCCACCGATGACTGGGGTCTGTCGGTGTTACATATGCACAAGGAGGAAAGGATTCCAGATGTGTACTTTCTGAAAGAAGCAGTTAAATGCACACACCAGATTGTACATGTTGAAATTAAGTTAAATTTGTGATTGTAAATACTGTCGCAAACCATTATTCTAAAACCAGTCACTTACCCCGGAGTAACAGAGTTTTATTCCTTATTTACACTAATATGAGGGGCAGGTGGGAACCACCCACCAAGAATGAAGTGACCAGATTAATGTAAATAATGAAACATAGTGAAGGTGCTTAATGAAATCATTTTAATGTCATGCTCTGAAGGTGCTCTGAAAGTTTTACATAGTTCTCCTATCCTTCAGTTACTCCCATTCTACTCCCCCCAACACAGAGTAACTGAGGCTACAAAATGTGCCAGATCCTCAGCTGAAGTTCACTTCAAATTGAGCTATGATGATCACACCAGCAGGGGGTTTGATCTGGAATGAGCCACTGGGGGAAAATTAAAGGAGGAAGAGATGAAATTATGTCTTTTGTCTGTCATTTGCTCAACCGGCAAGAAATCCACTACATAAAGAGAAGCGTTAATTGAGACTCTATGCACATCTCCCAGTTCATTTCAGCATGTCATAGCCCAGAGCAATGGATTAGGTTTGAGCTGCTATCAGTGAAGTATTAGTTTTTACTATAAAATGACTAATTCCAGCATTTTTCCCTATGATAAAGATTCTTTGCTTTTAGCACGCGAGTCATGAGTGAATGAATTCTTTTTCTGCACAGAATTATACCAATTACACTGTTTCAGCCATTTGATGCATGAAGAATATTACTGATGTTACCATCAGACTATGGTGGAAGAGATGAGTGTGATGGATCTAACGTTCAAGGCTGATAGTCCCACACAATCAGTTTGGGTGAAGTTTAATGGTGAGTTGGTTTACAAGGCAGCAAAGAGGCATGCCAATGACATAAACAGATGTCAGGGTAATAAAACAAATGCTACAGTAAATAAATATGTATTTACCTACTCAAGAGGACAGCAATGGGGATATTCTAATCTGCTACCATTTGGACTATCAGATCAATGGATTTAAGAATTGAAAAGAAGTCATGGTTTCTCTATAAAGCTGTCAGTGAAAGTATCACATGCAAGGAGAGTACTAGCTCTCAGGGTATCAATTCTGAGTACCAGGGTATTCCCTATGACTCTGATCCTGCCATGAACGCTATGTGGAAATATGTGTCCACGTACATGGTGGTACCAAAGCTTGAAAAGGAGGCCACCAAGCAACAAGATGCATTGTACAAATAAGTGACTTAGATGAATGTAGTTTTAATGTATAGATAGGGAAGCAGACATATGCTACATCTTTATATTTCAGTGTTGCTAGCTACGCACAGACCAGACCATTGTTACTTTTCATCAGGAACTGGCTAATATGTCACTAGTTAACAATCACGGAGTTAGGTGATGTTTGTTAAGAGACTGCAAGTCTTGACTCTTCTGCACTAGTCAGTCTCAGACTGAGTCTGGCTACAACTCACATTCCTCTCAAAATGTGCAGCCCACTGGGTTATTAGAAAAGTCCATGAAAAGCTTTACAGAATCGGCAACAGTTGAGTACAGAGGTGGAGCTACAGTCACAAGAGGGAAAATGTATTGTTCCAAAAGAGACCTTTATCAGGCGCCTGTGTGAGCGGTGCACGACCTAGGAGCATTGCTGTCTCAGTTGAAGACCTTTCCACCCAAATACTTCTGAGTGCAGAACTTGAGGAGCTGCCACTCCAAAATGTATGTCTGATTTACCCAATCAACCAAACAATTCAGAAGGCCTGTGGAACGTACAGCTTCTGTGTTGTTTCTGATGATGAATATGGCAGCATAACCATTTATGAGTTGCTTGTGGAGGATGACAAGATGCTCTGTTTTACAGGAAAAAATGCAATTCACTTAGAAGAGTTCCTGGGGGGGCGGGGAATGGGTGTCAAGTAGTATTATGCTGCCTTTGGGTGTCCCTGCCAAAATTGTTTCCCAAGATATATGAAACAATGGCCTCACAAAAGATCAAGGATGAAATCCTCGCTATGTTGAAGTGAATGGGAGTTTTGCCACTGACTTGAATAAGACCGGATTTCACCCTTAAAGAGGTTATCTGCATGTATTTTTTCCTTTTGAGAACTAAAAGATACATCTTAGCTCATAAAATCTTGCATACATCACCTCTTCCTACCAATACCCATCCATTCTTGTATTGATCCAGTTCTTCTCTCCTGTTGTTCTTACTCCAATTCTCTCTCCTGTCTTCTTAAAGTGATCCACTGAATTACAATAATGGACATGGAGGAGCAATAGCATGACACAACAATTTTATTTATCTCATTAGTGAGTTCTTTGGTTTATAGACCAAGTTTTAATCCTTTCAGTAAGTAAAGAGTGAAATTTTTGTCTACAATTAGAACTGTGCCTTCATTCATTTGCCTTCTTCCTTCTCCTATCTGCTGCCTAGTGTTGCATAGCATGATGTCACTCTTTGCACAGTGAAACATCCCATTATGAAGTATGTATCCAAACATCACCACACAGCCTTTCCGAAGTGCCTGCAGCATGCAGAAAACTTCAAATATGCCTGCTGAGCAATGTACAAATTGTTCTCAGACAGTTTGGTGGTGCTGATAATACATCCAACCCTTTCACTCCAGCCCTGTTCTCAGAACACTTCAGATCCACATTTGTTCTGAGCATTAAATTAGCCTTGAGATGAAACAGCTGGCTGAGGTTCCTTGAAGGGGGGCCAGTTTAGTATTAGGAGAGGCATTGACTGGCCTTGCCATGTTCCTGATATTGTCCTATCCATCCAGTGTCCAGAATGGTAGCAATGATCTGCTGCTGGAAGGTATTTTGTAGCTTGTGAATATATTCGATATATAGTTAAACTGATCCTCCTCCTTTCACACTCAATGTTCTTCACACTAGATTTACAAACACACACACACACACACACACCCCACCACCACAACACACACCGCCGCCACCACCATCAGTTTAAAAAACTAAATCCTCCTGGTGTCTGTAGTTCTGTCACATTGAGCACAACTGAGAGTTTTAGCCCTACTCAATTCAGATGCCACTAACATGGGAACATTCAGTCACAGTGTATGTCCTCTAGCTTTAAGAATAGGCAAAATACTTCAGGTAAATTGGAAATGGATCTATTTCTTATTGCAGTAGTTCTCCACAGGTTTTTCCTGTTTAATTAGCTCTCTGCTTGTCCCTTTTCTTCCAACTATTAGCACCTGTCTATTTCTACTTGTTGGATCAGTTATGTGCAGTAGACATTTTAAAAAAAGATAGCTAAGTGGAAGAAAATATACCCCAAGTATCCAGGGCAGAAGTACCTCAACTACTTACAACCTCAATATTTCACTATTTATCAAAATCTAGAAATAAGCAATATCTGCTAGTACACAATTCTTCTGGTGCTCACATACGATATGTGAACTTGTGGAATTGTGCTTGAAGGTTTGGAAATTTTAGCCTTTCAAGCTAAAAGTAATTTTAGATCTTTCAAGTTCAAAAGAAAAAATCCCCCACTGCTCCAAACACGGTTTGTCATGTTTTTGAAATCCAACGGCTTTAAAAATGATCATCCAATTTCCAGCAATAGAAGGGAATGGATTGTTCTAACCATGTTAAAAAAAACAAAACAAAACGTGAAGGGTGATTAAGTCGCAAGACTCTCTAAAAGTGAAAGGATGAAATCTGGCTCCTTTGCAATCAATGGCAAAACTCCTGCAGTTCAATGAAGGCAGGATTTCACGCCAAGATTTTATTGTATCTTTCACAATAACCAGTGTAAAGTTACTGTGTCAAATATGCTATCCCCACCTAAAGTGGAATTAATCATTATATTTTCTAGCTCAAACAGAAGTTATGTCACTATTTTGCAGGTGATCTGACTAGATGCTCATAATGGGACTTCTGGCCTTAATTAAAGACCTACAAACGGAGGAAGCACAAGCCCCAAAATGAGTCTCCGGAGGATAAGGCTACAAGCATGATGGAGTTCTTGTAAGGATAGCGGAAATAGTATGGAATGGAGGCTTTGAAAGCTCAGTTCCAATGGGTATTTTTCATCCTCACTAAGTGACACTGCAGAGCAGTTACGCTCTGATTTAGTGCAAGTGTAGACTTTGGCAATAATCGGAGACTAGTCTATTTCTTATATAATAGTTCTGGGGTTATGGTAACCTAAACTGGCCTGTGCTCTGTTTGTTGAAGAGTTTATGTAACTTCAGTCTAAATTAAGTACGGAGCATTTTCTATGTAATTGGAGTGGGAAGAAAGGAAGAGGGCGAGAAGGGTACTTGAGGGAGCTGCTTCACAGAAAAGATCCCTTATTCTACATTCAGACCGAGAATTCAGGTTTGAGTCAGACAGAGCAGGAGGATTTGAGATACATAGCACGCAATTCTCCGTCTCCTGGTTGCCCTCAATATTTTTGGGGCTATTGCACCTATGAAATTATAAACCCTGGATTTTTGGAGGTTTAAAGTCAGGACGAGAACTTTACAGCTCTGGGGCATCTCGACCATACACAGGCTAGTACCAGAAATGTGGACCATACGCAGCAACAGATTTTTGGTCTCTATTTTAATATGTTAAGGGTTTCATTTGGGTTTTTCCCCTTCGGTAAAGTTCCAATCCTTCTTGCACTGCAGTCAATGGAAAATTTGACTTCGACTTCTAAAGCAGAAAGATTGAGCCCTTGACTGTGTCGTTGCATTGTTTCTTGAAAGTCACTTATGGAACAGATTTTCTTAATAGTTCCTCAAACATTTTGAAATAGCTTCTTATATAAAAAAGTTAGTTACAGATGCATCTCTCGCCTCCACATCTCATTTGATCCTCCCTCCATTATGTCTGATTTTAAATATGCCCTCTCTTCCTTTCAGTGAGATTCCTCCCCTGCTGGAGTTCTCCTAAATGTGTAACATTTGAGAAGATGGAAATTAGATGGAGCGAGATAATTTGAGAAACTCTTCCTTTTGTCTAGGCTACAAAGGGAAGCTAGCAAGTAGGAAATCCATTGTGTGTGTTGTGACAGGGTCAGGCCAGATGGCTATAGGAGAGTAATAGAAGGCAGATATATTAGCCCCAGGCTAAGTAGATCCCTTTTCCCTGGGTAAGGTAACAGGGAAGGTTTTTTTTTTTTTTTTTTTTTTTTTTTTGAAACAGAAAAGAAATTTATTTGTAACAGTTACAGAGATTACAAAAAGATAAAGAAAAACTTAGCAACAAAACAACGCAATCAGAAGGTATAACACAACAGCTTTCAGGAGGGAGAGGTGTTCAGGCTAGCCCAGGCCCAGAGCGGGGGGGCTTCCTCGACACTCGTGGTCTTCCACCCTCCTGAGTTACCTGGTGGCCTAGAGCGGGGGGGCTTCCTCGACACTCGTGGTCTTCCACCCCCTCGAGTTACCTAGTGCCGCGCCCAGGGTCACCGACCCTCCCTCTCCTGAGAGTGCCCGACAAGATGGGCACGGCTGCGGGGTGGGTGGCTGGGAGGGAGGGGGGCACATCCATGTATTATAAGACCCCTCCTAAATAACAATAATGATGGTATTCACAGCAGCTAACGGCTATGGCTGGCGTCTCTCGCTCTGTCCCTCAATCAGAGGGTCAGACGGAGGGAACCGGACGGGGTCACCGAGCAGAGAACCCCGGACAGCGCCCACCGCTCCTCGAAGGTGTCAAGGGAGTCGGTGGACGCCGCCCAGAGGAACTCCGCCCGGATGCGTGAATGTACTGAGGATCGGAAAACGGCCCTACAATCGCAGGACGCCTCATGAGCCAACCTCCGCTCTCTGGTCTTATAAATGGCTGTCTTAGCCAAGGCTAGGAGGAGGCTAACCAGGAGATCCCACGACTTGGTGGGGCCACGGATGGGGAGTGTATAGATAAAGAGGTGAGGGGAAAAATGAAGCCAAAAGCGCAAAAGAATGTTTGTGAGGAGCCGAAAAAGAGGCTGCAATCTGGCACACTCTAAATAGACGTGCGCCAGGGTTTCCCTCACATTACAGAAGGGGCAAGTCTCCGGAACGGAGGTAAAACGTGTCAAAAACACGCCCGTGCTCACGGCCCCGTGAAGGAGCCGCCAACTGATGTCCCCGACGGGCCTCGGGACCAAGGTGGAGTACAGGCTGGCCCACCGAGGTTGCTCCCCCTCCAAGGGTGGTAGGAGATCTCGCCACTTTGTGTCGGGGCGGGACACCAGGGTGCGGGCGTGAAGGGTATGGAGCGTGAGTGTATATAAATATTGCCGTGGTGCAACTTGAAAACCGACCGGTTGCAATTCATGCAGCCGGCTTGCAGTGAAAGGATGAGGGGTGTGTTGGGATCGGCAGGGTAGGGGCCCGATGGAAAGGTCCGGTGGGCCTGGGGTAAAGGATGGGCGGGGTGCGCCCTCGCGCAAGGCTCGGCTGACATAAGCCCGAGCAGCAGGGGTCAAAGCGGCCTCCACCTCCTGAAGCACGCGCCGGGGGGTGCGAAGGCTGGAGAGCCCCATGCGTCGAGCGAGCGTCAGGGGATCCAGCCAGTCTCCCCGGTCGTAGTCCAGGAGGTCCCCGACCCTCGTAACTCCCGCCAGGACCAACCTCTGGCGCACCGTGCGGGACTCCGCCGCCTGCACACGAAGTTGGGGGTTGTGTAGCAGGGGCTCCGTGAGGAGATCTGCCCCCACGATGGCCGCCACAGACCTGGTGGTTGAAAACAGTTTCCAGGTCCGGAGGAGGTCCTGGTAGAAATCCGGCAGCCCGGAGAGGTCTCGCGGAAAACCTCTCGGACAAAGATAAAAGAGCTGCCGGTCATATCGGAGCCCATGGAAGCGGCGTAGGAAGGCGTGCGCCAATATGCTCCACGTCGAACTACCTGCACCATAAAGGAGCCTCTGCAGGGCCTGGAGGCGGAAAACGCGGACCTGAGTGTACAGACACTTCAGGCCCTGCCCTCCTTCCTTCAGGGGCAAATGAAGAACTCCAACAGGGGCCCAGTGCAATCCTGACCAAAAGAACTCCAGAATCAATCTCCGGAGGTGGGACAGGAAACCCGGGGCCGGGGCTAGGGTGTTGAGCCGGTACCAGAGCGTGGACAGGACTAGTTGGTTAAGCACCAGTGCTCTCCCCCGAAGGGAGAGACATCGGAGTAGCCTCGTCCATTTCCTGATCCGCTCAATCACGCCGCCTTCCAAATTTTGCCAGTTCTCCGGCGGAGAAGGGTGCGTGGCAGAAAGGTAAACGCCGAGATAGAGCAGAGGGCCGGCACTCCACCGGATGGTCTGAAGCGCGGGTGGGAGGGAGCTTACCTGCCGCCAGCCCCCCACCGCCAAGCCAGAGCTCTTGACCCAGTTGACTCGGGCGGAGGAGGCTGCTGAATAGATGGCTTGGCATGCCTCCACTCGCGCCAAGTCGCCCGGGTCCTGGACCACGAGGAGGACGTCATCGGCGTACGCCGACAGGACCAGCCGCAGCTCCGGCTCCCGCAGCACCAACCCCGTCAACCTCCTGCGGAGGAGACAGAGGAAAGGCTCGATCGCCAGAGCGTACAGCTGGCCTGAGAGGGGGCACCCCTGCCGCACCCCTCGCCCGAAGCTGACCGGTTCGGTCAGGGTCCAGTTGAGCCTAACCAAACACTCCGCGGAGGCGTACAGCACCCGGAGAAAACTCACAAACTGAGGTCCGAATCCAAACGCCCGCAGGGTGCTCAGGAGGTACCCATGATCCACTCTATCGAACGCCTTCTCCTGATCGAGAGACAGGAGGGCGAACGACAGACCGTCTCTCCGCCCGAGTTCCAAAAGGTCTCGGACTAGAAAGAGGTTGTCAAAAATGCTGCGACCCGGGACAGTATAGGTCTGGTCTGGGTGGATCACGTCCGCCATCACGGCCCCTAGCCGCAGCGAAATTGCTTTCGCTACGATTTTGTAATCCGTGCTAAGGAGTGAGAGGGGACGCCAGTTTCGTAAGTCGCGGAGGTCCCCCTTCTTCGGCAGCAAGGCAAGCACCGCTCGCCTGCACGACAGAGGGAGGACCCCGCCCTGCAAAGACTCAGCCCAGACAGTGACTAGGTCTGGGCCGAGGATGTCCCAGAACGCGCGGTAAAACTCCACGGTCAGCCCGTCCATGCCCGGAGATTAATTGGTGGGCATGCGGCGGAGGGCTTCCGAGAACTCGGCCAGGGTGAGAGGCAGCTCTAGCCGGTCTCGGTCGCCCACGCTGACCGTGGGGAGTTCCTCCCAGAGCACCCCGCGAGCGCCAGGATCGGTCGGATCCGGGGAGAAAAGGCTTGCGTAGAAGTCACGGGCCCTCCCACACATCTCCTCCGGATCCGTGAGGGGGGTGCCGTCTTCCGCTAGAAGGCAGGTGACGTGTTTTTTGGCCCCCCTCGTTTTCTCCAAGGCATAGAAGAAGCGGGAGCCGCGATCCATCTCCCGAAGGAGGCGGATGCGGGACCGGACAAAGGCACCTCGGGCCCGGTGGTCCTCGAGGGCTCGAAGTTCCTCCCGCTTCTCCCGGCACGCTCCGCAGAGGGACGGGTCCCCGGGGCTGGCGGCCAGGCGCCTCTCCAGCTCTAAGACCTCCCGTTCCAACTGCTCTATCGTTGCATTTCTCCGTCGGCTGGCGCCCCGAGTGTAGTTGCGGCAGAAGAGCTTGGCGCGCACCTTCCCTAGATCCCACCAGCGCCGCACCGAGGGAAAGGCACGCCACTGCTCCCGCCAGGCCAGCCAAAACTCCCGGAAGGACATCACAAAGCTCTCGTCCTCCAGCAGGCTGTTATTAAAGTGCTAGTAGGCCGGCCCCGGTCCCTCCGCACGGAGGGAGACCGTGACGGTAACTAAATGATGGTCGGAAAAAGGGGCCGGCCGCACGGTGGAGGAGTGGGCCTGTGAAAGATGGAAACGGGATAGGTAAATACGGTCTAACCGAGAGCGGTGTGACCGATGGGCCTCCACCCGGACAAAGGTAAAAGTGGAAGTGTCATCTGGGTGATGGTCACGCCAGACGTCCACTAGGGAGTGATAATCGACTATGTCTCGGAGAATGGTCGCGGCGGCCGGGCTCGGCTCGGCCCCCGAGCGGTCCCGCTCCTCGAGGGTAGTGTTAAAGTCCCCTCCCAGGATCAGGCACTCGTGCGAGTCTAGGGTGCCGAGAAAATCGGACACCTGCTGGTAGAATTGTGGCCGCTGTGAACTCACTTGCGGGGCATAGATATTAACAAGATTGACCACGAGCCCCTCCAGACGAACTCGGAGGTGCAACAAGTGGCCCGGTACGACCTCAGTGACCCCTAGCACCTCGGGCCGCAGGGCGGGGGAGAACAGGGTCGCCACTCCAGCTTGCCAGGTCGTGCAATGGCTGAAGTATACCCCGTCCCCCCACTCCAGCCGCCACCTATCCTCGGCGGTTGGGTCCGTGTGGGTCTCCTGCAGGAAAACCACAGAGTACCCCCCCTCCCGAAGGTAGGAGAGCACCTGGGACCTGCGGAGAGCCATCCTACAGCCCCTGGTATTCAGGGTTACAATAATGAGAGGTGTCATGCGGAGGGCCGGGGGGGTGGGGAGTTCTCATTGGTGGGGGTGCTCATGGCCCCCGGCGGGTCGCGTAGCAACCCGTGTCCCATCCCATAAGTAAGTAGCTCTTTCCGGAAGCCGCGGGCCCGCTCGTAGGCCGCAGCACCGCGCCTCCCTTGCCCTCTGCCCTCCTTCATAAGGGCCCTTGCGGCCTGAACAAGTTGATCGAAGTCCCCCCATCGCTGGAGAGCCAGCTGTGCCCTATTGCGGGCACCACGGGTGTGCTCTAAGAACTGCCGTAGTGCATGCCGCAGCTCATGGGGGGATGGGGTTACGGTTTCCGGGGTACTCCCCGATGGGGTTCTTAATACAGCCTCGAGGTCCGCTAAGGCGGGTAGGCAGGGTGCGGACCGCCGACGGGGCGTCTGACAGGCTGGGGTTATTAAATCCATCTCGTGCCTTGGAGTGGAAGGGGATGGCAGGGGGAAAAGCGCAACTCCTAATGAGTCGCAACTAGAAAACGTAAAGACTGCTCCCTGGGGGGGGTCTGCAAAAGGCGGAAAAGAAATAACCCCAGGGGCGGCAGTAGCCTTGCAGGAGGAGGGAAATTGAACCGGGACAGGGGTGGGGACAGGGGCAGAGGTAAGGCCCTGGGCTTCAGGAGGCGAGCAGCAAAAAGAAGATGCCTCCTGAGCAGGGTCGGGGGTTAAGGGGCAAGGGAGGGGGCTCCGAGCAATGCTAGATGCTGGCTTCGGGGTGGTCGTGGCAGCCATGGCATCAGGTGGTAAACCACTTTCCGTGGGGTGCTCACCCGGAAAGGCAGTCAGGGGGAGAGAACATGGGGAAAGGGGGCCTGGGGTGAGATTGCCTAAAACGAGGCTGGCCGGCAGTAAATCATCCCCTCCCTGGGTGACCGGGGTCAAATCTAGGGCCTCAATCTCTGCATACACAGAGGAGAGGCCGACTCCTACTACCCTGGGGGCCTCTCCGCTAGGGCCCGCCTCAACGGTCACGTCGGGGTTCGTAGGGAGTTCAGGTGGTATCCGGTTAGAAGGGGCTTCCTCCGGGGCTTCGGAGGGGAGGGTCCCCCGCGGAGGGGGGAGTCCTCCCTCCAATGCCAGTCTATCTTCACCTCCCGACACCAGCGAATGGATCTCACTCGTGGCCGAAGCGGGAGGCTCAAGATCAGTACCTCCCTTCCTGGTCTTCCGGGGGGCTTCCGCGTCAGATGGATGCAGCGGGGCTCGAGCCCTCCGCTTGCCTCGCTTCCCCTGGACTACAGTCCAGCCCTCCATAGCGTCATCTGGGGATTGAATAGCAGGGGGCAGAGCGGGGCGCGGAGGCAAAGGTTCAGGGGTTCGGGGGGATAGCGGTGAGGGAGCAGGAGGGGCGGGGGGTTCTCCCTGGGACGAGCCCTCTCCTGCACCTGGTAATAACTGTGCCACACTCTCCTCCAGAGGCTCTGCCGAGGTGGTTACAGCAAGAGCGGGACTCCCGTGGTCGCCCGGGCGTTGTTGGAAAGGTACCTCTTGGGCCCGGACGGGGGCAGCGTTGGATCGGGTGGGAGGAGGGGTGGTTTCAGGTGCCGGGTGGCCAGGGGTGTCGGCAACGACAGGGCCGATATCCTGCCGGGTCTCGGGGGTCTCAGGTGCCCCTCTCCCCCGGGCCAAAGGGCAGTCCCTGCGGACATGCCCCGCCGAGCGGCAGAGGTAGCACCGGGCCTCTCCGGTGGAATAAAAGACCCTATAGCGGGCTCCCTGGTAGGGAACTAGGAAGGACCCCTCAAGCGCCTCTCCGTCACGCACCCCCGCCGGCAGTGAAATCTGCACTTGCCGGCGGAACGAAAGGACGTGACGGAGGGCGGGGTCCTTGCAGCCTAACGGGAGAGGGCTGATAGCAGAGACGAGCTTTCCCAGGGCAGAAAGAGCGGGTAACAGGGCAACATTAGGTAAAAAGGGAGGAACGGAGGTGAGGACGAGGCGAACGCCCAGATCTTCTAGCGGTTCTAGGGGGATAAACACCCCTCCTACCACTAGGCCCTTCTCTACCGCCTCCTGGGCGGCAGTCTCCGAAGCCAGAAAGAAAACGACCTTCCCATACATCTTGGAGGCCGCCACAATGGCCATGGGTCCTACCACCTTCGCCAACGCTTGCACGTATGCCTCCACGTGGGGCGAGGCGGGCACCAGGAGGCAACGGACACCGTGCTTCCTGGTCAGGGCGGGAAGAGGGCCCCGGGCGCTAGTGATGGTAGCGGAGGTAGTGGGTGGGCGAGATGAGGAGGCGGCAGGCAAGGGGGAGCCTGCCGCCGCCCGGGCATACGTCCTGGGGGCCGGGGGAGGGACGGTCGCAGAGCTGGTGGAGGGAACAGCTGGGAGGGGTGCCACGATCGATGATGAGGCCACAGTGGTGGGGGCGGCCTCTGCCATGGAGGGCCCAGCGGCATTAGCGGGGCCCTTTCCTTTCGGCCCGCCCCGACCTTTCCGTCTAACTGGGGGGGGTTCCTAGAATCTAATGGGGCAAAAACCAAAGCAGCAGTAGTAATTGCCCCGGTGCCTCCCACTGCCGAGGCCCCAGCGGGGGCGGGGGCAGGGGTTCTAACAATGGAGGCGGTGGGAAGATCTTGAGGGGTGGGCAGGGGGGTAGATGGGGAAGGGACAACCAATTTCGTTGGAGGGGCCTTGCGTCTCTCCATCTCTGCCATTGTAAGCAGGGAGAGACAGGGAGACACCGGAAGAAGGGGGGGGGGGCAAAAATCGGGGTCCGGTAGTAGGGGTAAACTATGGGATAAACAATCCGGGGGGTGGGGGTGGAGGGAGGACGACCCACCACAATTGTCCAAAGAGTCTCGTTTGGTTGGTTGTTATTTCCGGTCCGAAAGGCAAAGTCCAAAGCAAACAGCTGGATCCGAAGGCAGATGGCAGATTGCCAGCAGGGACGAGGCAGCGGGGGCCGTGATAGTCGTAGTAGTGGTGGGGGGGTTGGGGGCACCGGTGGATCTGGGGGTAGCTCCCTGCTACACCCCTGTGCCGCCACAGACGCAGCTGGAACGCAGTCAACTCCCCCCCCCCCGAGGGTATAATTCAAAGGAAATCCCTCAGTCTTACGGCTTCTCTCCACGATGATTTATAACTGCTCGGGCGAGTTCTCCGGCCTCTGGCATCTGTTGCAGCTGTTGGCTCTGTCCCAAGGCTCTCGGCAGCTAGGAATGTTGTAGTGATAAGAAAAAAGTCCAGGCAAAAAACAAAACGGCTGGGTCTGGGGGCGTCCACTCCCCTCTCTGGACAGCGGGTCGGCAGTCCTCCCCCCCTCCTCTGGGGGTTTCAATTAAGCAAAGAGCAAAGTCCAAAAGCAGGCGTCTGGGGGGGGGTGCTGGCGACCGGCCAGCACACTGACGCAGCTCAGAAAAGCGGGAGAAAACGAAACCAAAAAAACAAAGCGTCCGGCCCAAACGCGGGGGGGGAAACTAAGCAAAAGGAAAAGTGTGAAAAATCTGGGCCAGGGGGCTTCAGGAAGGAAAGGAAAGCAGATAGCTCAGGAGCGAGCGAAAAAACGATTCCGTCTCCTAACAGGGAAGGTTCCAGAACAATCAGGAACCTTCTGGAGACAATTAAGACAGACAGGCTGATTGGCTGCAGGTGTTCTAATCAAGAAGCTGCTAGAATCAATTGAGGCAGGCTAATCAGGGCACCTGGGTTTTAAAAAGGAGCTCACTTCAGCTTGTGGTGTGCATTTGAGGAGCTGGGAGCAAGAGGCACTAGGAGCTGAGAGTGAGAACGCGGACTGTTGGAGGACTGAGGTGTTACAAGCATCATCAGACACCAGGAGGAAGGTCCTATGATGAGGATAAAGAAGATGTTGGGAGGAGGCCATGGGGAAGTAGCCCAGGGAGTTGTAGCTGTCGCACAGCTGTTCCAGGAGGCACTCTAGACAGCTGCATTCCACAGGGCCCTGGGCTGGAACCCGGAGTAGAGGGCGGGCCCGGGTTCCCCCCCAGATCCTCCCAACTCCTGGTCAGACACAGGAGGAGTCGACCTGGACTGTGGGTTCAGAAAAACGGCCAAGCTGAGGACTGCCGTGAAGCTCCAAGGCAAGCAAATCCGCCAATAAGCGCAAGACCCACCAAGGTAGAGCAGGAACTTTGTCACAGTGCGGAGGAGGGGGAAGAAACAGCTAAAGATGGACATACATTTCCTCACTAAGAATTACACACATTAATGCAATAAACAAGACCCCTGTTTTGTACATTTTTTTTACTAGTAACCAAGGAAATATAGCAACCACTATCTAATTTATACAGATTTAAACATTTATTTAAGTTGACTAATTTCAGAATTTTAGGATCATGACATTGCACATTTTAAATAGCACATCTTGATGTTTTTTAATTAGTCCTTTAAAATTGTGTGGGTTTTTCTGTCTTCCTCCTGATGTTTAGGTTTCTGATATATGTTAGGTAAGTCTAAGAGAACCACCACCAGCATGATTCCATACCATCAACTTTCATTCACTAGAGCAAGGGTATGGTGGGGACTCCATTATATTCCAGCCATGCCCCAGCTGCTAGAATGGAGCCCATGGGTTGTTGGCTGTCAATGTAGATTTAAACAGCCTTCAGGCTTCTCTAGCTTATACTGGGAACCAACCAGACAACCTCAAGAGTGTTAGCTTCAAATATCACTAAAAGCTATTTTTGCACATCCCACCCAGAGCGTTCTCCTGAGATTTCCCCAGCTGCATTTGAGAACTGGGACCAATGTCTTCTCCACCATCCCTGGAGATTCTCTTTCCTTTAAGAAAATTAAATACAGAATAATTTTGGCTAACAATGGAGGTGAGTCCAAATCAAGACTAGAGCTGGTTGGGAAATTTTTCATAACCCCACTTCTCCCCATCCTCCCGCTGTTTGTGAGAACATGCCCATTTGTTGAAACCAAAACATTTATGGGAATGTATCAGTTTTGATAAAGCTTTCATTAGGAAGGTCCAGATGGAATTTCTGATCAAAACCAGAGAGCTCAAAACCTCAGAACAGTCAGGGGGCTGTTGGGCAAGGAACTCAGCCAGGCTGTGGAAAACCCAAGTTCATAATCAGCCTGATTCAAACTAGGGACTTGAACTTGAATCTCGAATCTCATACATCCCAGGTACGTGATTTAACCACCAGGCTATTGGGTATTGCAGACTGGGATTTCAAGTTTTTTCAGGAAAAAAAAACAAACACACACAAAAAAACCCAGATCTCAGTCTGATTGCGGGATGAGAAAAACTATTCCCCATCCTTAGGGAGCTTCAAGCTTTATCGGTGTTTGAAATCTGACTTTTGTAGCTGGATCCCTCTCTAGCTTAAAGGCTTCTCTATGATTTAACCAGTATGTTGCCTGCAGTATGTAGTCCCTTCAGTTTCATCCATATTTGCAAGATTTTTCTACCTCAGTGGGAGATTAAGGCTAATAGGGAGGAGAGGACATGGGACAAAAAAAAATGGACTAATTTTTGATCTATAATCCTGATACACAGAAGAGAGCATTGTTGGCTGATTAATACTTAGTTCTGCTGATTAATTCCAGTTGCTCACTTGTTCTCTGATCCTGCTGCTCCCCATCTAACACTGTCCTTTTTAATGTTCACAACTCCTTCCTTCCTTCCTACTGTCTAGCTCTCACAAACATTTCCTGTAGTTTCCAGTGCTTTCAATGAACCGTCTCAAAAATGTACATAGGTTGTCCACACACAGTGATTTTGTTTATAAATTAAGCTCCACTATCCAATGCCATGCCAGATGTCTGACCTCCTTTACAGTATACCCAATTTAGAAGACACCTTTTTTGTTTATTAAACACAATCTACTTGACAGAAGGCAAAGTCACAGAAAAGTGAAAAATACACGCATAATTTGGGAAACGTAGACATTCAGGATCCAATTTTCAAATTCTCTGAAGTCCAGTTTCACAAGCAAATAGGTACACACGCTGTGCAGGCTTAATACATACATGTACGTTGGGTATTTGTTCACACACACTGTCAATAATCTAGGTTAGGGTTTTACGTAGTGCCAATTACCATACTATCTATGTCAGAAGCTCAGGTGGCCAGTTGCACAAGCAACTGGTCCTAAACGCACTTGCAAATAAAGGCACAAATATATCTAAGGACTTCATATATTTTCAAAATCAGGTCCTATATGGTTTTGCACTAAAAAGACTGGATTTAATTAGAATGGGCAAATCATTTCCCAATGAGTAAGAACTGAATTGAACCTCCACCAGCTCATCCAAATGAGCAGTGAAGCTTGAATTGCTGCTAACTTAACTTTTGCTGAACCACAGGCTGATTTCCATGGGAAGCCTGTTGGTGTTCGTTCTAAGGTCAACAGCTCTGCAGCAGACAATCTGGCAGCTGGGTATCGGGAGTCCAGTGTGCTACGGCAGTTTCACATGGCATTTCAGAAATATCATCATGGTTTTTAGGGTGTCCAGAAATGAAGTTTTTGATTCACTGAGAAATTTCATTCAATTTGGTTCTGTTGCAATGCAGAATGAACCCAAGATATGAACCCCCCAAGTTTACTGCGAATCAAAAATGGGACTTTTGGCCAGCTCTGGTCCTTACCATGGCTTGCTGGGCATTGCAAGATGTATAACACCAGAATGCAGAAGCACAGGGGTCCAGCAGAATGACTATCAAGGCTGCCTCCTGCAGTTTTTACTTCTGGACGGTTGGATGGAGGCCTCCTGGCCTTCATGTACATGATTAGCAAGTTGAAAGTGGATAAGCAGCTTATCTGGACTGCTCCTGAAGCAGAGCAGAAGAAGAAGAGAACCAAGAGCCTTCAGCTTCCTCATAAAGATGCTCCCATGTGGTGGAAAGTAGGAGTAAGCTGATCACATAAGTGAGCTAAAGTAAGTGTGGCACTGGAGTTGAGATTAGGGTGTAGCTCCATGGAGGGAGGGAGGAAGCTGGAGTACTATAAGGGTGTCACTAAAGGGAAAAGTGCCATGAGATAGTTAATGGGTCTGAGGAAGCCATCCTGGAACTTATTCAAAGACTTTATCTAATCCTTTGGAAACATTTCCATCATTTATATCAGCTCAGGTGACAGCCTAAAAGAAAATGGTATTGTTTGAAAGACAAGTTACTTAAGCAAAAATAAGGTCTGTTTGAGATATCTTACATGGCTTCAGATTCTAAATAGGTTTCATAACATATGGACTGATTCTAGGTCAGGCTTTTTTGCACCAAGATGAAAATGTAGTATTTGCAGAGACAGGATAAATGCGGCAAGCAGGGACATAGCTGCGGGACTCATTATTATAATGGGAGCATTGCAACTGTATTCTCCCGCTGTGCCTGCTGATATGGGCCCCTGAACGACTCTACAGGTAGCGATGATTTGGAAGTCACTGTGGTCTAACAGGATTTTATGAATGAAGAGACATATCTGAATTTTATTTCACAGTCTTAAAGACCATTCCAAAAGAAGTCCGCCTTTCGGAGAGGGGCACTGCCCTTTACACATTGGCATTCATCACTGACAGGAAGTCCTCTAAAAATCTTAATCACTCAGCAACAACTTCTACTGACCTATCTTTATTCACACTCCTAGCTTTGGGGACACAATTCCAAAGAAAACATTGAATATTGTTCAGACCCGTGACTATTGCTAGCAGGTGCCTCATGGCTGAAGTTGGGTCCTTTATTTGAATGACAAATTTAAGGGCAAAATTCAGCCCTCACTTATACCTGTGCAGTCAAGTTAATGGCCAAATTTAGCTCTGTATTTGACACACTGGGTGCCTCTTGAGAGCCAGGAAAATTGCTATAGATAACTAGGCAGAATCCAGGACACTGAATATTTGCTGTTTCTATACGACATCCTTGACAATCATTACATTAACTTTAAAATAACAACTTATAAGTTTTGCTGAACACTCAGAGAAAGGCTTCCATCATCCTCCAGCTGATTGTCTGGCCAAATGCAATACCTTAGCCCTGGCTTTGGCATTGGTTAGAAATGTTCTTGTTTTTAAATTTATCTGACTGTATTTAGGCTGAAAATGTATCAATGGCGCCCTCTGCTGGCTTCTTTGCTGAATTTGGTCTATTAAAATAGGCATTTCAAAACGGTGGTCCTTACTGTGTGGATTGAGGCCAGTGGCTCCTTGTTAGGGTGACCAGATAGCAAGTGTGAAAAATCGGGACAGGGGATGGGGGGTAATAGGAGCCTACATAAGAAAAAGCCCCAAATATCGGGACTGTCCCTATAAAATTGGGACATCTGGTCACCCTACTCCTTGTATGCTTAAAAAGTAGCAGTGAATGGGTCATTAAGGAATAATTTTGAAATTAAAAAAAAACATTGTACAACATTCATGCTGTGTTTTCTTGTAATGTCAGAAACGAATAAATAAGACTATTGGGAAATGTATTAGAAATGAAACAGGCAAGTGGCACCATCTAAGGATATAAATGAACAGAAGTCATAGCAGTAAGCTCCGAAACTGTGGGCTTTTCGATACTAAAAACCCAGCACAGAAACAGCCCCAAATTAACTAGCATTTAATTCCAGAAATTCAGACTATTACTTTGGTAGCCGCTCATGCAGTTACCCACCAGTAAATGAAGGCACTTCATAGGGAAAGCTGTCACTTCAAGAAATATCTGATGATCAATTAAGTTACATTTTCCTTAAAGTTCATTGTTAAGAGATGCGGGATTTTTTTGTCAAGATTAACTTTGGAAAAATATTTCCCTGTTTATTTCTCTTAAGCTGGAAAAAAAACCCACCCCAAAACGATGCAGTTCATTCTCATTTTACTACAACACCGGATTAAGAAAAGCCATCCTGATACAAATAAATTACACTGACAAATTCAGAGTGTGTTTCTACTCTGAAATGTGACACTACTTTGCAGTGCTCCAGGTTTTCATGACTTACACGAGACGCCCCTGAATTGAGCAACAGATGAGCAGACCCCTGTGAAACTGATTGAAATCAAAAGTGTTGTGACTTTCAGGATGGAGATCCAACCTTGCAGAATCGACAAGAAAATAACTCTGTTAACTCAGCATAGAATCTGAAAATCACACTCTGCTCCTCCTGTCTCATGCCTCGCTAACAAGAAGCATTCTACCATTGGAACATAGCTGATGCGCATTGTGAACAGAAGTGCAACGTAGGATGTAATTCAGCGCACTCTTCTACAGATGCATTGGCACCGAGGGGCCAACAGGGATAAGTTACAAGTGTCTTATTGTCGTTGTTCAGGTTGATGCCACTTCGCATACACACGGGGAGCTGCTCTTCAGAGCGTGAAGATGCCCTTTGTACAACAGGCATGTTTCAAGCCATCAGAGCACCGGTTGGCAATGACAACCCAGAGCTGTGCTATGGTACTGCTGGTTGCACGTGTTCAGTGCCATACAACTTGAGTTTCATGTGTATTTTTACACTGATTGGGCTACAGTTCAGTACTAGAACCTTGTCAAAATGCTGGAGAACTACAGGTCCATATTGTACCTTCTAGGGCCATGCACTGAGGAGAGGTTCTTCCCATGATTCTCTCCTGTGTGGAAGTGGGAGTCAGCTTCCCCTGCAATACCACATCCTCCCATTTCGGGCCCGGTGGAGGTTACACTGTCCCAATTCCATCACCACAAAGCTTAAATGGAAAGATTAATACAGGTCAGGGTTCTGTTCAGTTTCTCCTGGAATGCCCCCCTGCGGCAATGTAGTGTATAGGAATTGGGTAGTATCCCTTTAAGTAGTTTGGGAGCCCCACGCCCCTTTTAAAGGGCTACTACCCAATTCTTATACACTACAAGCAGTCACAGGGAGAGGTTCTTCAGATTGTGTCTTTCTGATCACTCTGCAAGACTTACATTATTCTACCTGGAGACTTAAACTCCACCCTATACTGGACCACACACAGATATCTGTGCTCGTTCCTGATATATTATGAGGCCCCTCGGGTACTTCTTCAGTCTGTTCCCCTTCAAGGACTGAGAGTGCAATAGGACGGCCATGTATAACCAGGAAAAAGTTTGCAGGTCTAGAGCAGTACTACTGCTAATTTCTGCAGTGGAGTT
Organism: Natator depressus; assembly: GCF_965152275.1. Classification (NCBI taxonomy): domain Eukaryota; kingdom Metazoa; phylum Chordata; order Testudines; family Cheloniidae; genus Natator; species Natator depressus. Next base: position 10,418,419 of record NC_134241.1, read on the forward strand.
CACTGAACATGGCACCCATATGGCGGTGCGTCCACACTCTAATTGCAAGGTGTGACATTTTGGGGATCACTCAGACCAGTAAGAGGTTATATCACCAGCTGCCCTGTGACCTTGGGTGTCTTTATGCTGCACCACTTTGGTTCAGATCCCTGACACCAGTAGTCTGCCCACAACCACAAGGGTCTTACCTGGCTTCCAGCAGCCTAGTTACTTCTTGCAGGGTGACACAAACAGCCTGTCTAGTCCCAAGTCTCCCCAAGCTGTCCTCACCAAGTTCGTAGCTACCAGACACTCAGACTTTTCCCTCTGGATTGTCACACCTGAAGATGTGAAGCCACCCCCCCAGTTATCAGCTCACTGTGGCGCACACACTCCACGCAGTTTACCCCAAGCAGCTCTCTGTTGTGCAATAGAAAAATCATAGATTCAAGAACGAAATAGTAAGGGCAGCAAACACATACAATTCACACAGAAAACAAAGGTGCAAACTCAGGCTTTACACCTCTATATTAGATCAGATCCTTTTTCTAATACCAGTTGCCTATTGCCTTTGCACTCTTTCCTTGAGTGTCCCTAAGTGTAAGGGGATCCAGTGTTTCACTGACAGCCGCCCACCTAGAGGTTGGCCCTCAGTTTCTGAATGGTAAGCCTCAGATACAAAGTTGCTTTTAAAAGGTCCCCCCTTAGACTATGGTGACATGTTTGTTCAGAGTGTGGAAGCCCCCTCTAGATTCGAGAGCCGGTACATTTCAGTATATGACCATTATCTTTAATGGTCCCCCCGTCGTCCTTTCCTGAGCAGGACAATGGATGGGTACTGGAAATTGATTTTGTGCAAACAACTGGCTTGGGGGCGGGGGGAGGAGGGGAGGTGGTGCCTCTCCCTGACTGATGTTCACTGTCCTGCTGTGAGGTGGAGCCGAAGATTTATGAGCACAGTTCTCTATATACACAAAATATATAAAATCAGAGCCATGGCCTGTATACCTCTCTCATAATGATTGAGTAGCTTGGAACATTACAGACTTTCATAAGAGATCTTACTGGACATGTTTTCGTAGTAGAAGAACGCTGTATACAATCAGTGGATTCAACTGCTTATTCTTTGGGGTTCAAGCTCCCTGTTCTCCTCTGGGTGTTCTGGGTCCCAAGTGTCACAGTAGCTAACGTGGGTACTGAGACCAGTGAAGCGGTAGTAGCACGGTGCACAAGCCCACCTGGAGCCCTACACAACTACTCAGGTGGCTGAGCCCACGTTGAAGCCTGAGCTGCTGCAACCTCTCTATATCGACCCAGGAACTAGCTAGATTAACACTAACCTGGGCACGTCTTCATGTGCTGCCACCATACTCCTCGTCTGCAATGTAGGCACACCCACTATCATCCTGAGGCTTCAAAAAACCTAGGGGACCACCTTAATAAGGTGTCAATCACCACTAGGGACAACCCTGGTACATACTGTGTCATAGATTTAGCTTGCAAACGCAGGAGTAGTCTCTAGAATCTAAGGGGCAGCTCTGGTTCATATTATTTGTTGAATGAGTGGCTTTTCATCTCTCACGAGCTTCGCATTGTCAAGACTTTGCAGCCACCTTGTGAATCTGCTGCATATCCACATACTCAAGCATTCTTCTCTCAGGGCATACCTGCTCTCAGCCTGTGAACGCCATCCAGAACAATACACCATTCCAGGAACTTCTGTACAAATAGAACGGCAGCCACCAAGACCATAGCTGCTGGCATCAGTTGCTACAGGACTTGGCGTCATCATAAAATGACACTGCTTCAATTGATAACCTGAAGGCTGAACTTTAGATAGGCTGGAATTTTCTAGACAGGGATTTTATTTATGTTTAATGGAGAGATTGATTGAAGACTGCTGAACTTTTGTTTCCCTTTGAAGAGCAAGATTTTAATTTCAGAAAAGTGTAATTGTGCAGTGAGTGGCAGTTAAGTGCTCCTAGAACTGAGAGCCTGAGTTGTAAAAGATTGTAAAGCTTAATTAATCACTCCAAGAGTGGATAGCCCTGTCAAACTGTCAAGCAACTGCATTGATCTTAAGTGTAAGCTCAGTGTAAGTCAAAGACCAGCAAAATAATTTTCAGACTGTGTCAGAACAGCAGTTAACGATGAGTTATAATCATGGAAAGGGACAGATAATGCACCAACATGAAAGATTAAAAAAGAAAAAGTGTGATGGAGTGGGATAATACTTCAATGGGAAATGACCACAAGAACTGACACTTGTTTTCAAATTAAGACAGTTGGCTACAAGAATATTCCGGCTTTGTTTTGGCCATGACTGTAGAAAGCTGCATGAGAATGAGTCAGAGGAAAAGTAGCAAAGCTAGAAATCAAAGAAATGATGAAGAAATAAAGGGAAGAACTGAAAAACCAAAAACCCAACCAACCCCGCCCCCCAGACAACAGTGTCCCATGCTCTGTAGGTGTTCCAGTCTCCAGAACACACAAGGTATGTCTACACTGCAGCTGGGTGCATATCTACCAGCCCATGCAGACAAACATGTGCTAGTTTTACTTTAGCTATTGTGCTACGAATAGCAGTGTGGACGTTGAGGCTTGGGCCGCAGCACAGTCTAGCCACCTTAGTCTGGACCCAAAGGGCCAAGCTCGTACTTCGATGGCTAGCCCATTCTGCTGCCCAAACCTCAACGTCTACACAGATATTTTTAGCAAGCTAGCTCGTACCCATCTAGTGTGTGCCTGTCTTCCTGGGTTGGGGGGCATGCTCCCAGCTGCAGCTCAGACATACCCAATGCCTGAGGCCTGGTCTACACTTAAAGCTTAGGATGACATAGCTATGGTGCTCAGGTGTGTGAAAAATCCACACCTCTAAGTATTGTAGCTATGCCAACCTTCCCCTGGGTGTAGGCACAGCCAGGTCAACAGAAGAATTCTTCCATCAACCTAGCTACAGTTGCTCAGGGAGGTAGTGTTCTTACAGCAATGGAAAAATTTCTTCTGCCACTGTAGGATGCGACTGCACTACAGGGTCACGCTGGTGTAGTTACAGCACTGTAGCTATACCACTGTAGTCCCACCAGTGCAGAGATTACCTCATGGACAGAAGCAGCAGCTACAGCATGTCCCACAGGACTGGTTCTAGGACCTGCGGCTGAAGAATTAGGCAGACTTCTTGCCTCCATCTTTAATTGGAGCAGCTTCCCTAAAAGAGCAGGAAAGAGAGCAGGGCAACTGGGTACTCCTTGAAGATCCTACAGGGGATCAGTTCTCCTACAAACATATGGCATCTGGTAGTGGGAGTCCAGATTTGCTGGTAAGAGGGGGGTGAGTGGGAGATTTAGAAGCGAAGGTGGAGTAAAGATGCTGTAGTTAAAATAGTGCAGGTACATTTTAGATAGGAGGGAGGTGTTACTGAAGTTTCAGACTGGACCATGGGAAATTAAGCCTTTTACAGTATTAAAGGTCAGAAACAGCAACACCAGTGGGATCCACTGGAAGATGTATTCATTCGAGTGCAGACACCTCAACAGTCAGTCAGTCACCCTACACCTGCTGAGAAATGGGATGAAAGAAAGGTCTTAAAAGAGTTCAGAGGGGACAAGCGGTCATTGAACAGAAACATCGCAGAGGTCTGGGAGAAGCACACACTCAGTCACTTCAGTCTTAAGTTCCAAGGACATGAAGTCAATCTGGTGAGCTGTTGCTGTCAAGTTTATCAATGTATTCCTCTTGGCATTTCTGACAGTAGCTCATCTTTGTTACCTGAAGAGAGCAGAGATCTCCGCAACAGCCCTCCTAGTTAAGGCTGATGGAAAGGAAACATTTAGTTTCTCTTCAGTGTCTTCATCCATGCCAGTTTCTCCCTTCCTCAATGGTTCAGAAACTTACGATTCTCTCATTGAGAATCTATTCTGATATACTTACCGATTGTGTTTTTAATTTTTCTGGCTAATTGCTCTTCAAAGTCCCTTCATCGAATTTCCAGGTTACATTTTATCTGCCATTGTTTTACTTTCAGTTGAGCTAGATTTCTGTTTTGAAGGATACAGTACTAGTGTTTGGTGCACATAACCTCTTGATCCTTGACATTTAACGTTACTGGGTTACCTTTGACCTTCCTGCTAGGCTTTGTAAGTTTAAAGAGCTTCCTTCCACAAGCTTCCTTAATTTCCTCACTTCTGAATTATGAGCCTTTTTGATTAGTTACCTTATTATTTTGTTATATTCCCCTGTACGTAAAAACAGGAAACCTGTCCTAAGAGCTAGCGATTAAGTTGTTTGGCCTCCTGAGAAAATTGACTAGGAAATGACAGAGATCTTAGCCATTGATAGAGAGGCAGTTTTCTGTACTAGTTCTCTCTTCATATTCTTGTTCCTTTTCTTGTTTGCCGGTGAAGGGCACAAAGCACCCTCATTATGGAGCTATTTTTGTTCACTGACATTAAGAAAAAAAATGTAATTCATTGACAAAAACCCATGATTTGGTTTGACAGTTGGGGGTCAAAGTGAGTGATACTTTTGGCTCATCCTAATCATCAGCCAGTGATTTTTTGGTAACTGTTTGACTTTGCTTTATGTGACATAGCTAGAAATTGGTGGGAGGTCAGGAAGTTTGAGAGCGCTCGTTCAAATGCTCTGAATGTTGACTTTTGTTTTAGAATAAAACTTAAGGTCTAAGGAGGCTGAACGAGGTAACAGTCTAGCAACAGAAAACACACATGTCCCACTAGGCTTGTTTTCAAAAATTTTTTTTGCACGTTTCTCAACTTCATCTTACCTAGGGAAGTCCTAACAGTTACATTCCAAGTACATTCTAGTAGCATGTGCATATAAGGAAAATAGAGGCTATACTATAATTCATGGAAAGCATTTACTTTAGACTCCAGCAGTGAATTAACAGAATGGCTAATATAGATGTTTCTCCATAATGTAGAATTGAAATGAACATCACATAAAAATAAGGCCATGCACAAGCACCTATGTGCATTTTTAAACAAAAGCTTTGGATTTACTAGGTTTCTTCAGAATATCTGCATGGGAGGGAATAGCAGGGTTGGAATAACACTCCCCCAACCCAAACGGGGATTAAACCTGCTCCCCTAAGCATTACACACACACACACACTTCACGACTGCAGAGGAAGGAAGCCATCAGATAACTTTTCTGCCTTCAACACACTCCACAGAGGCACATGAGCACGCCCCGCTTTACACAACTCACTGTAGAGCATGAACAGATTTGTCACCACTACACCTCACACGAAGGTGACTGATGCTACATAATATTGTAATGAAGATATGTCTATGGCTATAATGCTGTAGCTGAAGATACTTAACAGTCATTATGGTTTAGTAATCTAGGAAGAAAGCTGAGAGTTTTCCAAGACTTTTACTTTAGAGAGAGTTTATCCTGGGTGGTTCAGATTGAGTCTATAGGGCTGATTGTTTCCTCTTTTATGGGATGCACCTGGGAGGCCCCGCTATTGTGGTGGGACTATAAAGGTGAGTCATAGTTCCTCCTTCAGGGGAGTCTAGGCAGGGAGTGTGTCTGCCTGCCCAGTGTCTTAGTATTTGTCTCTAGTACAGTGTGGTAACATACATCAGCAAGGTATGAATTCTAATGCATGCCAACACGTTGTGTGCTAGCTAACAGTACTAAGTTAATGGGCAGTAGGGAACTTGTAGGGTATGCCGGCAGGGTCTACACAAGCCTGTTAGTGTGCAACACATTGGTGCCCATTAGAATTCATACGCCTCTTGTACATTTTGCTGCACTGTGTTGCTCCAGCTTTTTAAGGTTCACATCGTGTTTATGACGACGTTATTTACTTATGTTTCAAGTAGCCTGCTTCCAGTGGAGCCCAGACTAAGACGTTTAACAGAAATACCTCATTTTCTGTCAGCACACCCTCCAGCAGGGGGACCTGACAACATCCTCATCAGCACCATGTACAATATGAAGGGTGTTTCTTGTACTAGTCACCCGCTGCTGCTTCTGACACCGACTTATGCTTAAATTTCCCTCATGGCATAAGCAGGAGAAAAACCAGAAACCTAGGGTGTGGGAAGAAATAGGATCCAGAATCTCCCTGCCCACAAAACATACCTCCTAAAGATCAGCAGTAGTGGGAGGGCAGGAGCCTGTGACTCCAACTGATATATCAGCATACAGGGCAGCCCTCCAGGAGACTGCCAGGTGGGGTTGATAGGCATAAGCCTGTTCCCCTCTCCCAAAGAGCAAAGGACAGCATCTTGTGCTTAGATGCTCCATTCTCCAATAGGCAATGCCTGGATGCAGGGCCTGATTCCTATCACCTGGAGACTTGTATAAAGGTGGCAAGTAAGAAGGTGACAGCGTGGTCTAGTAGATAGAGGACTGGGACTCAGGAGACCCGAGTTCTTTTCCTAGCTTTGCCACTGGACTGCTGGGTGACCTTGGGCAAGTCACTTCCCTTCCCTTTGTAACTCTAGCCCTGACATGTGGCTGCAGCCTTTTTCCCTCAGAGTTCTGGGTCCTGAGTTTGCCGACAAGAACACTTGGTGCCTCCACCAAAGGAAACCCCGCCTAGTGCAGAGAACACAGAGGACTTGTTCCTTGGGGAAAATGTTTCACAGACAATCTGCTACAGAGGAGTGTCAGTAAAAGGACAAAAATAATATAGCTATCACAACTCCCAGAGTAATAAAACAGTAACCGGGGCTTTATTAGGTATGGGAAACTCAGGAGTGAGGACAATGGAAAAAGGGATCAGGATAATAAAAGACAAAATAATACATAAACTCTACCCCTCCCAAATACAGAGCCAGTACAAACCACCCTGTGCTCCCTCCCAGCACCTGCGTAGGCAAGTTTAGGCTCAGTCTTTGATGGGTGGTGTAGGGCTGAAGTCGGTGGCTGGCTTAAAATACAATAGCACAATAAATAAACGGGGGTGTTCTTACAAAAGATCCACCCCCAAGGATGATCAGTGCATCTCTGGTCTGGATTCCAATGTGTAGTTAGGCTGGTTCTTGATAGTCTGACTATGACTCTCCTCAGCCTCGTGGGTTTCTGGTCTCTGCTGAGATGACTCTATTCAAAGTCCCAGAAATCCCAGATGGACTCACAGTCTTCCCTTGGGTGGGCATGTGGAGGGGAGAAGGGTCCTCCCAGGCTGTGATGCTTTTCTCCCTGCTACACTCCAAAACGGAAAGTAAAACCAAAGCCTTTGTCTCCGAGTTCTGACTTATGATTGGTTCTGGTATTGTAGTTTTCCAGTTCTATCTCCATCCTGGACCCTAAGCAATCTGGGAAACAGTGTCCTGAGCTTTTGTCGCCATTAATGCTGTAGTCAGGGATGAGTCCCCTAGAGGCTCAGTGTGGTACTTCAGGAACACCATCTCCAAAGGGGTTATATTTGTGTCTCAGTTTCCCCATCTGTAAAATGGGGTAATGATGCTGCACCTCCTTTTGTAAAACACTTCAAGAGCTACCAATGAAAAGTTCTATAACAGAGTTAGCTAGATATCGTAAGGCAGGAAAACCACCACCGAAATCAGCACAACTGCAACACTGTAAAAGTGATGCAATAGCTGACTCAGGATCATAGCACCTGCGCAGTCCATCCCAGAGAGCTGCCGACTTACCAGTCGCTAGCAACTGGTCATGTGTGATGAGGTGTGTGCGTGAGATGTTGCTTGTTACAAACCAAGCATGTGACACTGCATCTGGAGGCTGGAAAAGTTAAACTCAGCTGATGTTTCAGTGCAGAGCAGCTTTCCCATCAAAAGGAGAAAATGGTTTATTTTTAGTGACAGGTGTTCCATAGACACTGATTAAATGCCGATTTCAGAGGGGGGCAGTGCACGCCAGCTGTCATGTTTCTGTAATGACAGCTATCCCACTTCGAAATGGAAATGGTGGGCTAAAAATATGTGTTTTAAAAAAAGTTTTCAGAGCTTATGGAAAGGTCCAAAAGAATGTAATAGAATTTGATAAACTTTCTATATAGGTTTTGAACCATCCTATAAAATATAATAGAAAATTTCATTCCTGCTGTAGAATTCTATAAGAAAGCTTAAAGTAGCATAGACACAGTTCTCCATTAAATCTGGCAGGTTTAAAGAGTAATTTCATTAGAACCCTATTACATTTCTACACAAGCCAATTAGTTTCAATCCTACTCTATTCCTCAGATGGCCACAACATCACAGGAACCCCACAGCTTCTTGGATACCAGGTAGGCACCATTCTCTCCTAGGGTCATTGGTCTAACTCACTAAGAGTGTGTCTACACGGCATTGTACACGCAGGCTCAGACGCATCCACACACAGATCGGTGTGACTCGGCTCAGCAAGCACTGAGGACCCATGTCCTAGGACCATGTCTGAGCCTGAGTCCTGCTGAGATTCAGGTCCAAGCCCTGTCATTTTGCAGTGCGGATGCAGCTTACGTGGCAGACCTGAGTCAGAGGGTCTGTGTAGGGCAATATGGGTGCGTTAGCGCGGCTCTGACACCCATCAGTTGTAAACCCAGGTTTACAATCCAGCGTGGATGCTGAAGTGAGGGTTTCAAAACATGGAGTCCACAAATGCGGATCCCACAGACCCAGGTTTACAATGCAGTGTAGACATACACGAAGGCAGCACTTTGTGGCATCCCTTATTTGAAGGGAACTAGACTAACCTGGAAAGGGCTTGGCACTGGCTGTACTGAGACTTGTTGCAGATAGAAATGGCAATGAGGCATGGATCTTACATTCAGGAAGAGCATGAAATTTAGGTGCAAGAGCCTCAATGCAACAGCACTAAAACTGCATCGTCGTCTGTGGGAAGCATCGCAATTAATGTGACACATGCATGAAGGGTGGCAAAGAGAACTTCACGGCAGCCCTCCTTGCAGATGCTGCATCCCCCACAAGTTGCACTTGTGGCGACTACAGCTTCCTTTAGGGACCAAAAAGCTCTAAGCCCAGATCCTCAAAGGCATTTAGGCCCTTATCTCCCACTGAAATCCCCTAAATACAGGAAAACTATGGGGTGCTCTGGGGGTCCTGGCAAGTTGCCCAAGGTGGATCCTGACTTGTGCGTTCGAGCGCCTCACCGCAGGACAGAACTCTCAAACTCTAAGGCACTAAATCACTGAAATCAATGGCCCTGAAATCAGTGGGAGTTAGGTACCTAAATACCTCTGAGGATCTGAGCCTTATAGTTTGGCAAGTTCTTTTTTATGGTGGGGAGATGAAACACAGGAGCCAGGAACCACCTTGGGCAACTGTCAGGAGTCTGAGAGCTGCCCCTAATTTCCACATACTTAATTACATCTGAAACCCAAACTGAATACCCACATCCACCCTACTGACTGGCATTTCTGTCTCTTATCAAAGAATACAAATCTCTTGGTTGTGGAGTTCACCAGCAATACAAAGTTGCAAGAGATTAACTTTTTCCTTATCCTGGGTTAGAGAGAGTGTGTCTGGGGAGGAGTGTGTGTCACATCTGGGCAACTCTGATTTAACAAGTATAAATCCCTTCTCCAGAGGATTTAAAATTCTCAATTTAAAGATCTGTAAAGATGTTTCTGACACTAGAGGGCAGCAAAGCCCTGCACAGTAACCAAAACCAGTCATCAGACTAAAAGAAAAGGAGGACTTGTGGCACCTTAGAGACTAACAAATTTATTTGAGCATAAGCTTTCGTGAGCTTGCATCCGATGAAGTGAGCTGTAGCTCACGAAAGCTTATGCTCAGATAAATTTGTTAGTCTCTAAGGTGCCACAAGTCCTCCTTTTCTTTCTGTGGATACAGACTAACATGGCTGCTACTCTGAAACCAGTCATCAGACTGTATTAGACAGGACTTCAATTTAGTTACAGAAAACAAAAGATAAACACCATAAATCCAGCCATGATGTGTTTTATGGTAGCCATAAAGAAAAATTAAAACAGGGAATTGTAATATAAAGAACTGAGAAAGAACTTAGTTGGCATAGAAGCATCTTAATTTACATAGACACCCTGAACACATATTGAAAATACGGACTGAGAATATACGCTGTCTGAACAAAAGAATGAAGAATGCTAGAAAATTCACAAGCCTTTGGATTAAAAATAAGGTGTAAAATAGGAAATATGCATTTGTTCGCCTCACAGTATATATATGGTCCAACCTCTTAGGGTTGGCAATATCTACAGTTATTAAAGGCGTGTGTATTACACATATATCAGGAAAGAATAAGTAGTTTGTGAATTGCTCCTGGCTCAGTAACAATATATTTAAGCATCAAACCAATTATTTAGGACTTAACGTGTGAATCAATATGGGTTATATGGTTTGCCAGCCACAGAAAGGGGAATTTGCCACAACTTGCTCCATACTCACCCCAAGGAGCATGGCTAGGGACGAGGCTAACAATGGGGCAGTCAGCACACCAACCCAGGTCTCAGGACTCATATACTCAAGTGAACTAAACACTGGGACTAGTCACCTCCTGTGTCTGAGGCCAGTTGCAAAAGCGCAGCTGCCCTGTCTTCCTCTTGGGTCATGCTGAACCAACTAACCACCTGGCTAAACCATCCAGCCAGTTATGACCAGTGCAAAGGTCATTTACAGATGTGGGTGATCTTATTAGGTATTGACCTTGTGCTGAAGATTTGGATCCCATTCAATCATTGTCCTATGCTCCTGAGATGAGACCCCACTGTGTCCATGGGGAAAAATATAAATGTCCTCTGCCTGACATGTGAAACTACCCGTACCTATAATGGCATAGATTAAAGAATTTATGATGCTCAGATTAATTCTCCTCCCTAGTCCTTTGAAGTCCTAGCTGTTGGCTATCTTTTAGCTAGTCTTAGTTACCATAAAATGTCTACTGAAAAATCATAGTTGCTGAAGTTGAGAGTTTGAGTAGGGACTTTCAGAGCAGGGTACAACGATCTTTGTATTGATTGCTCTCCAAATCTCTAAGCTACACAACAAACCAACACACGCCAAAGTGGAGTAACAACCAAGACTCCCCACCTCTAAAAGAATTAAATGGTCACTTTTCCCTCATGCCACGTACCATACTACGCTGATAACTACCAGTTCAGGGTAGCTAGGGCCCCCTGCTGCTGAGGCTGGACTGGTGAACTATACAATGAAACAATGGAGAAGAGAAGTCAGAGGAGCAGATCGTGTGGGAATTGCACATAACACCAAGGGGGATCAGTCACATTATCGCATGATTACAAAATCATTTTATGGCAGAATGGTTCTGTACACATTAATCATCCAGACCAGATTATATAAACATGTAAAATAAGCAACATTATGATTTCAATCATTTGAATAGGATTGTCCTATGCTTTCCCGTTAACTTGAAGAAAAATAGTAACTTTTCAAACAATGCACAGCTCCCCACGGGCAGCTTACAGGAAATGGGTGCAATTAAATGACGACACCATATACAGGATTTTGGGGCAGAGGCTAGGGTGACCAGGTGTCCGGTTTTCGACCGGAACGCCCGGTTGAAAAGGGATCCTGGCCGCTCTGGTCAGCACTGCTGTCCCGGCCATTGACTGTCCAGTTGACGGCGCCAAGCAGTGGGGCTGGCAGGCTCCCTGCTAGTCTCCGCACTGCACAGCTCCCGGGAAGCAGTGGCATGTCCCCACTCCGGCTCCTACATGAAGGCATGGCCAGGGGGCTCCGCACACTGCCCACACCCCAAGCGCCACCCCCACTGCTCCCATTGGCTGGGAACCACGGCCAATGGGAGCTGCGGGGGCAGTGCCTGTGGACGGGGCAGTGTGCGGTGCCCCCTGGCCATCTCTTCATGTAGGAGCCAGAGTGGGGACATGCCAATGTTTCTGGGAGCTGCTTGAAGTAAGCACTGCGTGGAGCCTGTACCCCTGTACCCCCCCATGCCCCAACCCCCTGCCCCAGTGCTGATCCCCCTCCTGCCCTCTGAACCCCTTGATTCCAGCCCAGAGCACTGTCCTGCACCCCAAACCCCTCATTCCCAGCCCCACCCCAGAGCCCGCACCCCCAGCCGGAGACCTCACCCCCCCACACACACCCCAACCCCCTGCCCCAGCCTAGAGCCTCCTCCCACACTTCAGACCCCTCAACCCCATCCCCATCCCAGAGTCTGACCCCCCAGCCAGAGCCCTCACCTCCCCTCGCACCCCAAGCCCCTGCCCCATCCCAGAGCCCCCTTCCACACGCTGAACTCCTCATTTCCTGCCCACCCTGGAACCTGCACCCCCAGCCCAGAGCCCATACCTCCTCCCACACCCCAACCCCCTGCCTCAGCCTGGAGCACCCTCCCATACTCCAAACCCCTTGGCTCTACCCCCCCAGACTGGAGCCCCCTCCTGCACCCCAAAACTCTCATCCCTGGTCCCACCCCAGAGCCCACAACCCCAGTTGGATCCCTCACCCCCTCTCACATCCCAACCCACTGCCTCAGCCTGGAGCCCCTCCTGCACTCTGAACTCCTCATTTCTGGCCCCACCCCAGAGCCCGGACGTCCAGCCAGTGTCCTCACCCTCTCCTGCACCCCAGCTCCCTGAGCCAACCAGGTGAAAATGAGCGAGTGAGTGAGGGTGGGGAGAGCGAGTGACAGAGGGAGCGGGGGATGGCATGAGAGGGGGGTGGCGCCTTGGAGGAGGGGCAGGGCAGGGCGTGGGGCAAGGGTGTTCGGTTTTCTGTGAGTAGAAAGTTGGCAACCCTACCAGAGGCAGTGACTTTTTCCTAATTCTTTGAATTATTCATATGTGCATAAAAGGCGAGTACATTCCATTATATTCAGAAATATTCTGCTTCCCTCTCTGCCTTCAATATTCCACTTCGGCACCAAACACAATTAATATTCTCAGTGAAGAAGAGAATTTTTTAATAACACTCTAAAGTATTCTTCAAGGCCCATTGAAAACTCTCAGCTTGTACAATGGGTCTGTTTAATGTATGTTTACACAGAGAAGTGCTATGATTACTTCTCTAATGTTTCCCCCCCAAAAAATTTCACAAATGAGACTCTTCCACTTAATGACCATCAGCCAAACTGTGACCATGCAGCTACACTGATGTGTGTATGTGTATGGTGAATCTGGAGTAACTCCTTTGGCTGATGGACCTGAGGTCAGTCCCTGGCTTTCTGTGGAATACATTTTTGGAAGACTGACCGTAAGAAATGAGTATTTATTCTCTAAGACAAAAACACAAAGAATTACAAGGACTTTGCAGACAGGTATTTAAACTAAGGCAAGCAACAGTCTCTGAGCCATGTTGTTTTCTGAGATCTGGCCCTTTGCACCACTCAGGCGGCATAAAGAGGTCAGATTTAAACTCCAAATTGTCGGTAAAGACTTACCCTGGCAGCAGAACTCCGGCTGGTGCATCTCAGCCTGCCTGGGGCTCTGTACCTCTAGCCATTCTCCTCTGCTCTGCCACAGCAATCCTCCACTGGGATGAGATCCATCAAAGGACCCTGTCTCAGAGGCAGATCTTAGAGCTGTCCAGAAGCTATTCTACGCACCAGCAGGGCTGGGACTGGCCTTGAGATCCAGGGAGGTGACACCACCTTCGTGACACGCTGTTGCTTCCTTCTTGTGACAGCCAGAGCTCTGACGCAGGAGAGAATCTACGTTCATGACTGATGATAGGAAACTAAATTTACTTAAACCCCCACTACACAGAGTATGTTAAAAATATCAGTGGTTTTCCATTAATGGGAGTTAGTGCCAGGAATACTAACTGGCCCCTCAATAGCATACTATCTGAGCAGTAGGTAGCATGCTTCTCTTCAGGGCATTTTTTTTTACTGACAATGTTATTTTGACAATCTAGGTTTTTCTTTTTTTCTGGTAGACAATGGCCAGTAAAAAAAGGAAAATATGCAGTTAATGAAATGCCTAAGGACTAAGGCACTACTAAAACTGGGTAATACCACAAACCAAAATTTTGCTTGTAGTTACAAATGAATTTGCTTTGGCTGTAGCTGAAATTCTTCTCTCTTTCCTTTCTGTCAGCAGCTAAGTGTTGAGTTTTGCCTACACAACTTTACTGCTAACCAGTGAAAGAAATGAAATAGTAAGAGTTGCAAGCATGGCCAAAGCCAATGGAACATTAAGTTAATGCACATTAGTACTCTCATTGCAAGTGATATATTTATAGGGGATAAGGCACTGCAAGCAGAGGGACAGGGTTCCCCAACCCCCTTTCCATAACACCGCAACACAGATAGTTAAATAAGCCAGGCGGGATTCCTTTCACACCTGGGAATGCACATGCGCGTGCAATTGCTTTGTGTTAGTGTGGTGAGACAAAATTAAATGTAAACCCTTCATAAAACCAACAAATTGGGCAAAGTATAGCAGATACTGGAAGGAAAAGTTTTAGAGTTTTCTAAAATTCCCTGGATCACTCTAGACTTTTCCCTTTCTCTGAGACATCTAAAGCCTCAGTGGCTTCTTCAAGTCCTCCTCTTGATTACAACAGTTATGCTAAGCCAATCAGGGAACAGACACAATATCATGTGTGTTATGTGACCAATCACAGCTAGCCAGCACACATGGCGTTTCAAATATCAAGTAGTCCACATTCAGCAGTTGGAAAAAGAGTACACATTCCTTTAGTAAATTGTTCAATATGTGTTTGTAACCCTTCTGCCCATCAGAGTTGGCAGCAACAAGGGCCGGGTTCAGTATCTAGGGGTTCTGTTTCAATAACACAGTGCAAAACGGCTCGAGCCCCCACCCAGTGACCTGGGACAATTACATACCACCCACCTGGGCACCTCTAAGAGGCAATACTTCCCCCCTCGCAAGCAGAGAGTCTGAGTGTAGCAAAAAAACCCCTTTTAATAAAGGAGGGAAACAATGCAGCATTATGTTGGGGAAACACCACAACTAGGGTTCATAAACACAAACCATGAACCAGAAGACGCACCCCCAAGCAGATTGGGCTGTGTCCTTTCCCTTTGGTTCTTGAGTCCAGCAACCCAAAAGTCACCCAAAGTCCCAAAAGTCCAGCGCAGCCCCAGAGTTCAAAAGTTCACCCACAGAGTTTACCTCCTAGCCTGGGTGGAAAAGGAGGGGAGCTATGGGGGCACCTTCCATGCTCCACTGATCGTGTTGACGGCCGACTGCCCTGCCTTTCCACAGGGGTCTGCTGCAGCCTTCACTGCAAGCTGCTCCGCTCCACCAGCCATCCCGAGAGCCGCTCATCTACAGCAGACGTCCCTCTAGCCACTCACCAATATATCTTCAGGCCCCCACGCTACCTAACAATGCTCAGTGATTTCAGCTCTTAGTAATTTTAGCTCTTTAATGATTTCAGCTTGTAGTAGGGGAGCCTCCGTACTGGTGCAACATTAGCCCAAAGAGAATTCAGCTCAGCAGCCTGTAACCAGACTCCTAATAGAATCAAAATTAGCTCTGATATTACACAGTGGAGCGGGTACAATTAGCATTTAGAACTCTCAGAAGGAACCCATACCACCACTCACTGGGTTCTAGAACCCATGTCCCTTGCCTAGTGAGTGCTACTTAGTTGAGGGCAAGTCCCTCCATCATAAAATGCCAGGTATAGTTCTACTGTCCTTGAGTCACATAACCAGGATAACAACACTTTATTACCCCTGCCCCAATAACAAAGAGATTGGGGATCCCACAGCAGCCAAAGTGACCATTTTGGCAAGCGGTCCCATCATGCTAGGCGGGGTGGGTGTGCTCATGCAAACGAGATCAGCCCTTGAAGTCCTTTTCCACAACTCATCACCAGATGTCAGGATAGAGCTCAACCTGACTCTGCTTACATGTTAGTCACTCAACTGTAACACTTTGCATCAGTTCATATAGGTCACAGGAGAAGATGATAAATTGATGAAAATAATACTTTAAAATTATTTCTAAACTCCAAATTAGTAATCGTAAATAAATATTACGGCGGTATGATCAATGGTTTCACATCTAAGTCAGCGAATGTGTGTAATACTTTGGCAGCTCTGTGAATTTCTACATTTCTTTAGTGCTATCTGAGGAAACAGCAAATTCTGTACAACGAGATAAATCTGAATGTTTTGCTGATACAGTAGCTAATAATTAGAGCTGTTTGAAGTGAGCAGTTGCAATATGTGGGGGATTCATGAACAAATGGTAGCGTTGTTTGGAGTCATAGGGAGTTTCGCTTTGAGCAGGCGGGGTAACTTGGAATCACCTTTATCTCTAATAATAAAATAAATGGCAAACGTAGATATTAATTTCATCTCCATTCTCCCAACTCTTCATATGGCACTTGTCTTCTAGGGCCTCAATCTTAGAAACTGCTCCACACAAGTAGACCCAGGATGGATGGGTGCCTTAGTGTGTAAGCTCTTCAAGGCAGAGATGATAGATATATTTGTATAGTGCTTCGCACAGTACGGTTCTGATCTGAATTGGGCACTCCATTATTTGTTACACCTGTTCAAACCAGAAATGTAAAGTGAATTTTTTCTTTGGTAACCAAGATTTGCCCATGTTTGGGTCATTAACCATGTAAAACCATCCACTTTATCCAGGTCTCCATCCTGAGCTAGAAATGAGGCCATGACTTGAAACTTGATCAAGGTTCACTGAACAGCTGGCACCAATTTCATTAACCCTTTCAGTAAACAGGGATAAAGTTCCACATTTATAAACAAACCAGACTTGCCTGTTTAGTGTTTGCCAAGTGCCAGGATTCAGGCCTGCTTACAAAAAAAATTGCACAGCTCATTTAACATCACATATTTAGATTAAAAGTCCCCAGAGCTAACAGTGCTCTAGATGTCACTGCCTACAGCTTATTCTACCTTCAGGAAAATCTTTCAGTACAGAAAGAACAGCAGTTCTGTCATTAGCAGCCAGAAAGCTATCAGATCAGTACACCTAACATATGTCAAATTGCCTTTTTTAATTTTGCAGCTTATTTTATTGGCTATTACGTTATAGATGTAGGAATGATAATCAACTCAGCAGTGCATGGCATGAATTTGCAACAACACAGACTTGGAGCCATCACCAACAAAAAATCATTCTGCTATGTTTTTGCAGCAGTTGGTCAAAATCAAACAAAATCTGTGTGTACCAGTGCATAATGGCACCGTGTAATATTTTTAAATTATCACCAAAGCATTTATGTGACAGCAGACAAACACAGTGATTTGTTGCAAACTAAATGGGGTCGATTTCAAGTACTATATATTGGGGTAAGTCTGTTTGTGCCTTAACAGGCATCATGTGGAAGATGATGAATGAGAAGGACTGAGATTTACCAATGCCTGTCCATCCTGCATTATTAGGAAATTGATCATATGGGATCAGTGGTGGATTAACTCATGGGCCCAGAGGCTCTGGCCAATTTGGGGGCCCCCCAGGGAGTGGGGGGCCCAACTGTTCTTTGTGCCCAGGGCCCCAATAAATCTTAATCTGCCTTTGCATGGAATATGCCCTCTTGATCATAAAATGATCACCACTCAGTGAATCAGAAGAAGATGAAATAGCTTAAAGCTTCCTGCAAGTATGTTGTTGGGGGAATTCCTTCCTTATCCCAATATTTTTTAGATAAAAACTCTCTCAATGGGCTGAGAATACTGGAGAAATTAATTATTAGCAAGAATATTCTTGCATCGTTTTTGCTGTATCTACTCAGCACTTTTAACAGCTCCGTAACATTTGCTAACAATAAGACATCATAAAGTACTCAAACTCTATTCATTGGATAAAGAAAAGCTTCTTTAAATTCTTTTTTCCCCCCACTCAGCCACTCAAACGTCTATAATCTCTTTCAATTACAGACAGACTTCAAAGATGTACTAAAGAAAATCATTTAAAATATAAGTTGACTCAAACGCACCACATGAAAATGAGCAGGAAGATGGCGTGAGTGCAAGTAGCATATTGCATAGACTGACCAATTGCAACATAAAGATTTTTTGAAGTTGGATGCAGAGAATAAGAAGTGAAGACAGGTTTCTTTTTTTAACCCACGTTGTTTACCAAATCCTGAACAACAGAACTGTCCTGAATGACAGTCAGCCCGGTCAATCTGGGTTGACTCCACTAGGTAATAAATTGAGTTTAAATTACAGATATGTTTGTATGGATCCACGCCAAGCTGTCTGCCTCTGGGATGGTAGAATGGTATCTGAAGGTGACGAATCCAGAGCATTCTTTAGTTTCTTCAGCTTCATCCATTGTTTCTTCAGTTTCATCCTCTGAAATTCTGGAGATCCGAGGAAGGATTTAGGCTACCACCCACTAGTTGGACATATGCCCTTCCTAGTTAGTGAAGACAGTGGGGAAATACGAGGCCCGCTCTTTGTGGAAATTATCAGCACCTCTCTTTGGGAGGACAGTGTGTCAGCTGGCATTAAGGAAGAAATTGTTGGTCTCTTGCTCAAGTGAACATGAATGATATGGATAATCCTAATCCTATTGATCATGGATATCTTTCAAAACTCCCTTTTTGGGAAAAATAGGTGAGGAGGTTGTAGTGAGACAACTCTGGTAATACCTGGAGTCCTCAGATTTCCTAGACCCCGTTCAATCTGGTTTCAGGCCTGAGTATGAGTTGTTCTGGTTGATTGTCTACTTTTTAAACCACTGGATTTAGGGATGGTCTTAGATCCTCAGCTACTAAGAGATGCTTAGAGAACAAAGTGGCCAGGATGGTTTATTTGCTTGTTTTTCCTTTTTTCTAACTGTGTTTGTTTAGAAGGCTCAAAACTTTTGTTTTGGGGATAGACTTGGCTACACATTTTTTGTCACCTCGAGATCAGATTAATACAGTATGCTCTACATAGAGCTGCCACTAGTTATGATTAATTATTAATTATTATTATTAATAAACATGTATATTGCAGTAGTATGTAGAGGCAAGCCAGGTCAGGGTCCCATTGTACCAGGTGCTGTTGTACAAATGTGTCAAGACCATCTAGGAAACTAAGCTCGTGCAGACTGTGGCTCCAGATGGAACTGGTTTGGAACCTACATACCTAGTTGACAGACAGCATCTCTCCCAGCATGATACCACACAATGATGGCCAGCGGGAATGCTTGGGTTAACAGCCTGCTGGTTAAAATGGAGGTGTTTGGGGGGTAAGGAGTTCTTGGTGAGAGGTATGTGACTGTGGAACTCACTCTGTTACCTTGGTCCATGAGATCCTTACCGTAATTATCTGCAAAGCTTGTCTACATTCCCAGGTTTTGCGGGAAGGTGTAAGGTAAAAAGTTTGGATTGTTTGATTGGGGAACGTACTATTTTCGGTGCGCTAAAGGGGCAATTTATATTTTGCGAGATTGGGGCAGATTGGCTTTCAGGAGAATGGTTAAGTCTTTGATTAGAGCTATTTGCCCTTTTGTTTGCATGCTTCTAATATATGTGCAAGAACCTAGAGCCTTGGATAGGCACGTTTAAGCATATTTAAATATACACCGTACATGTGGAACCATTTATCTCATTTTCTTGTAAACTTCCTGTAGCAAATCATTACAGTCTTGGTTTCTGTAGTATTTTAGGTGAAAGTGTTATGTTATTTTCAAAATAATAATTCATGCAAATATTTTCTCTTTGGCACTTTGCATGCACACACATGTTTTGCATTAACGAGAAATGATAACTGGATCTTCTGCCGGATTTACTCAAACCTGGATGGCAAAGCTATTTATATCCTGCAGCTAAAGCTGCTCATACACATTTTCAGAATCTTTTGAGTTTCATTTCAGCTTTGAGGAACCCTTTAATTTCTTTTCCTTGCCTTCCTTTATCCTCCTGGGATCGCTTTGTACTGACCGGATTGTCATTGATATTTGCTTTAGCTATTCTGTAATTATTGCCATCCTTGTCATACTTTTATAGACTGCAGGAGGCTTTCTTCTGCCACATGACAGTTACAGTGAACTGAAGTGACTGGATTGTTTATGAGCAATGTTTGCTGGGGCATAACATCAGTTTCAGATTAAAATAACCATAAAGGCTTTAGAGCAATGTCAAACAAAACCCTCAACCCTAAATCCTAATATTAGCTGTCCTACCATGAAGGCAGCATCCAGGAAAGAAGATCATTGCTTACTCTACAAGGGAAAAGAAAACAAAGGCAAAATAATGGAAAAACTTGCATACAAAAGGTAAGAAAACAAAGTCTCATAAGTCTACAACTAGACCAGACATGGCATTGGATTTCAGAGTTTTACATCTAAGTCTGCAGACAGAACTCAGATGTTTATTACTGATTGTTGTAATGTCACTGCTTTATGAAATGAGGCCTGTATATAAATAGTGTACCTGAAGAATAAAACTCCCCATCTTTCCATCCCTGCTACTCAGTTATTAATGAGCTATTGCCCCTTTTCCCAAGATTCATAAAACTATTAGCTTATGCAAGGTTTGAACCAGAATTCTGTTGTCATTTTCTGGGAAGTATCACATTGACACTTTCTCCTTAGCAAGTTCTGAGGATAAGAAGTTTGGTCCCATGTTGCTAAACACAATTAGTGAAGCAGGTCATTTGTAGTGGGCAAGGTACCTGGTGGGGAGGACAAGGGAAAAATGAGAGGAATTGGCATGTAGTGTCTGACTGCAGGTCAGTTCGTGATAGAAAACTTCAAACATTTTCTGAGAACATAGAAGGCCTGATTTTCCTCTCCCACATTGATATATCCCAACTGAGAGGTAAATAAGGCCCAAAGTGTGCAAGTAGTCCTTAAGCCTATCTTAATTTAAACCCCTGGCACTGATGGAGAAGTGAATCCAGGCTATTATATTTCTGAAGATTGAATCTATAATCATTTTCTCCCATAGCATTTGGACCAAAATTATTATTGTGGTCTATATCTATCTACACGCACACACACACACACACACAAACACAGAGACACAGAGAGAGAGAGAGAGAGACCCTTTTTATTCTGGAATATATATATTTCTAACATGACCAATATATGGAATAGGTTTAATACAGTTTAGGCTTATTGTAATAAGTCACTAGAAGGGAATATTAAAGAGATCTAAGATATAAAGAAGTAAAATGTGACTGAGATCTGTGTACAGAATTGTATTTTATGATATGAAATGTGAGCCTGACAGAACATGACACAAGTGAAGCAAAGTGAAGCCATGAAGAAACAAGAGGTCAGTTCATGTTCTGTATTATACCAGGGGTCAGACTAGATTATTATTATGGTTCCTTACGGCCCTAAAATCTAGGAATCTATAAAATGACAGTAAGAGACGAATGACCGTGAGAAAATTGCGCAACACCTGTCCTAGGTTCCCTGGATGAAGCCGTAGTATGTTGGGATTATCTTGAAACTAGAAATGGGTGAATATTCATAACCAATGATTTTATATGCTGAATTTTGCCTTTTCCCACCATCATTCTCAAATTGTCCATGAACAGACTGGATTATGGCATCCTTAAGTTTATTAGTTATTCAGAATTAGTGATCTGTGAACATAGCCATAATTGATTTTCAATATCAATATTTCAGGGAAAATATTTTTCTACTATTTGCTCAGCTGGAATTAAAACAGCACTAAAATATATGGCAGGTTTCAGAGTAACAGCCGTGTTAGTCTGTATTCGCAAAAAGAAAAGGAGTACTTGTGGCACCTTAGAGACTAACCAATTTATTTGATGCATCCGATGAAGTGAGCTGTAGCTCACGAAAGCTTATGCTCAAATAAATTGGTTAGTCTCTGAGGTGCCATAAGTACTCCTTTTCTTTTTACTAAAATATATGAAAGTTCTACTAAACATTCTAAAAACATTCAAAGCCAGATTCTCAACTGGCATAAATCAGCCCTGAATGTTTTAATTCAGCAGCCCTCTGCCAGAGATGTCCGAACTTTGCCCAATTTGCTAGATGTCTGAGGGCTGTTCCTAATTTTGAATGATATGGAGAAGCCTGCCAAGTCCTCCACTTGGACCAGAATGAAGCATAAATACCACCCCCTCAGGCCATATCTCCATGTTAAAGAAAAGGGTAGGCGTGAGCTATATTTGACCATCCCTGCTGTTTCAGTGCTCAGAACCTCCTGAACAGTGGCTGAATTAAAAACACAAATCTCAATAGGTAAAAAAACAGCCTCAAAGACTTTTTTCCCTAATACTAGCAGTAGAATGTTCTGGAAGAGTGCGTTAGCTGAACTTTCTGAGGTGTGTGTGTTAGAAATATTCAAAAGCCACTAGGGCCTCCTCACTATAAGGGGATTGCCACGTTCTGAGCTACTTTGTTTTCTGAACTATTCTGACAGGGTCAGGTTTGCATAGTGTCAGAGCCTCATCTATGAAGCCAGCAGTAAAGGGCGAGGTGGAGAGTTCATTGAAGCTGAGTTACTGTTTACTCTGAATAGCTGTCTCTTTGTCACTTCACATCCATGATCAGTGCAGAAAGGAGCATCTGTCTGCTGAACTTGAGGAAGGAAGTTATAGACTTTGAATTGAGGCTGATCAATAAAAGGTCCCCTTTCACTCCCCCACAACTGCTGACCGGGGATTCTATTCGTGAGAGCTTGTTAGAATATGCAGCATGAAAAGCTAGTCTAACACATTTTTATGACAGACACAACCAGAGACAGTTGAGGTAAGATTAAAAATCAGCCTGCTCTGAGGATGTTCACTGGCAGCAGTGATAGGAAATTATTGTACATGGTTAATGCCGTGTTTATCTTTTAACAAGGGACTCCCACAACGAGGTTCCCTATTTGGCTGTGATACACTCCATGTGCAGTATGGCAAATGTGTGTGTTTGGACAAAGGAGGGATCAAGGACAAGGGGCTTTAGGCTTTTCCTGACTGCCATGTGTAGAGAGGAAGGGGAGGGCTCTGTGGGTCTAGTGCCAATGGCAGGTCTTATGGAAGGCTCTGACATTCTGTGCACTCCCCGCTGTCCGCTGGCCATACTGCTTTGGGGAAGGAGCACTGGGAGACCAAGGAGTTCCATAGTCCTCTCCCAGCAAGTTCCTCCCTATATGGAGGAGGGGGAGGGGAAGTTTCAGCCTGTTGGCCTCGCTCTGGGTGTGGTGGAGATCGAGAAGGTCAAGAACCCTCTGACTTATCCCTTGAACCATGTTTGGCAGGGATGATTAACAGTGTCCATTCAGGGAGTGAAGATCGTCAGCAAAAAAGGAGGCTACCCAGCCCTCCTATCAGTTTGCAAGGAGAAGTTTATCAAGAAGCTCCTGAGAGTTCCCTGTCACCCAATAATGGCCAGTCGGCATCTCCGAAAGATGGGTGCTATCACCAGGCTTGCAGCAGACACAGCACATGCCATTGATTTATTCCTCTCCACTTTGTTTTAATCCTATTGAAAATGGCTGGTTGTGACAGGCGGCTAAGCAGAAAACTGCTTAGCCCACCCTCTGTCACTCCAGCTCCAATTAAGGGAGGGGAATTGGAGCTGGGTAGATCACCTGGCCCTGATTGGGAAAGCTGGAACAGCTGCTGCCTCATCAGGCTGGGGCTGGAGAAAAGCCCCAGGGGAAGGAAGCTGGGGAGGAGCTGGACAGGCTGTAAGCTGCAGTAGAGGAAAGGCAGTGCAGGGAAGCAGAGAGAGATAGCTTGCCCCTTCTCCCCTGCTGGTAGACTGTAAGAAGGAGACTATGTGTAGGATGGAAAGGAGGAGAAACACAACCTGTAAATAAAAGCACCAGGTGAGCACTGCACCAAGGTCTGTGTGTGACTTTCTCAGCCCAGTGGGGGCAGGAGCCAGGAGGGCCCTGCAGGGACCCTGTTACATGAAGGGGCTTGTCTGGGATTTGTGCCAGAGCAAGAGTTTGGCAGCCTGAGGTGGAAGAGACCTTGCAGTGGCTGATCAAGCAGCAGGAAGCGCTGCAGAAGGCAGTGTGAACATTTCAGCAGTCCCAGCAGCTAGAGAAGCAGGCCCTGCTCAGCTGGCACGCTGAGCAGCAGAGGAGCCTGCCAGAGTTTATTTGGGAGCAGAGATGACCATTCAATAGCAGCTCCTCCAGAAGGCGGCGAGTCCCCCAGTGGGGGATGGCATGCGGGCACTGGGCTTAGGACTATGTAAAATGTGCCTGGCAGATGACCCTGATGCCTTGCTAGGCACTTTTGAGCAGGTAGCTATGGGGGCAGGATGGGACAGAACAACCTGGGCCCTACCTGGCTGGTGAAGCCCAAGCGGCCTATATGGCCCTGAGTGAGGAACAGGCCAGGAGCTATGACATGGTAAAAGCGGCTGTCCTAGGGCTGTCAGCCAAAAAATATTGCCAGCGCTTCTAGGCAGTGAAGTGGATAGGGGGGCTGAGGCCTCTGGCCTTTGCCCAGAAATTAATGGACTGGGCCACCTGATGGTTGAGAGCTGGAGCCCAGACCGTAGAGGAGGTCATGGATGCGCTCATCCTGGAGTGCGTTTTTACAAAGCCTCCCTGAGAGGACAAGTGTATGGGTGGAGGCTGCAGTAAAGCTGACAGAGGAGTATGTGGAGGCAGACTCCCCCAGGAAGGAGGGGCACCCCTATAGGGATGAAGACTGTTGGAGAAAATCCACGGACACCCTGAACAGGAAGGGTCTGGAGAAAAAGCGGGAGTCCCACCAGGGAGCTTCCACTGGGACCAGGCAACTCGTCTGCTGGCAGTGCGGGCGAGTGGGACATAAAAAGCAGGGTTGCCCAGATATGGACTGCGGCTTTGCAGAATTTTGTGGGTGGACCAACTCTGGAGGGCGGAGAAAGGGGCAAAAACTGTCCACCATTCCTGTGAAGGTGGGGAGGAGACCCCAGCGGGGTCTGGTGGACTCGGCCTGCTCTCTAGTAAGGAGGGGGCTAATGAAGCTGCAGTGGATAATCCCTGGGGCCAAAATAAATCTGGGATGCATCCATGGGGATGAAAGGCAGTGCCTAATGGCCCAGGTACCCTTTGAGGTTCGGGGCCAGTTCCATTGGAAACAGGTTGGGGTGGTAGAGGGCCTGTCATACCCAGTGGTGGTGGGCACCGACTGGGACCCCTGGCCCAGAGGGAAAGGAGATGGGGCGAGGAGGCCCAAGATGAGAGGGGAGAGAGAGACCCACTGAGGAAGGGGGAAGAGGTCTTGTAAATAGAAAGCCCTAGACAACAGAGCCTGAGTCAGGAAGGATGGGAAAAGGAGAAAAAAGATAGGGAGGGAGTATCTGCCCCAGGGCTCTCAGCAGAGCCAGTGGGTCCAACAGAACTCTCTGTAGGCAGACCCCTAGTAGACGAGGCCCGAATCCTGCTTCAGGGGTCTTGGGAATCAGAGGTCCTGGGTCCCCAGGAGGAAGCTGGGGCCAATCCTGAATCCCTGTCCAAGGTGAAGGAGCGCACCGAGGGGTATGACTGATGTGATGCCCTCTGGGCGGAAGCAGCGCTAAGGGCTGGCCCACCCCCCACGCGATGTACTTGCGGCAGATGGGGGATGGCTGAACCCTGCAAGGAAGCCCCAGCAGGTCACCCAAAAGATGAAGGCCTCCCCAGTAGGACCCCACCCATTAGAAGGGACCTGTACGGTTGAACCGGGTGGTTTGGAAAAAGGTGGGAGGCATGTGACGGTGCTAAGCAAAAAACTGCTTAGCCCACCCTCTGTCACTCCAGCTCCAATTCCCCTCCCTTAATTGGAGCTGGTAGATCACCTGGCCCTGATTGGGAAAGCTGGAACAGCTGCTGCCTCATCAGGCTGGGGCTGGAGAAAAGCCCCAAGGGAAGGAAGCTGTGGGGGAGGGAGCTGAACAGGCTGTAAGCTGCAGTAGAGGAAAGGCAGTGAGGGAAAGCAGAGAGAGATAGCTTGCCCCTTCTCCCCTGCTGGTGGACTGTAAGAAGGGGACTATGTGTAGGGTGGAAAGGGGGTGGGAACACAACCTGTAAATAAAAGCACCAGGTGAGCACTGCTCCAAGGTCTCTGTGTAACTTTCTCAGCCCAGCGGGGGCAGGAGTCAGGAGGGCCCTGTAGGGATCCTGTTGCACTGGTTTTGTG
This sequence comes from Natator depressus, assembly GCF_965152275.1. Taxonomy (NCBI): domain Eukaryota; kingdom Metazoa; phylum Chordata; order Testudines; family Cheloniidae; genus Natator; species Natator depressus. Next base: position 10,444,333 of record NC_134241.1, read on the forward strand.
CTTCACCAGGTTTGCTGGCATCAGGCAGCCAAGTTTGACAGCTGCTTCAGACTCCATGGAATATCTTATTTTGCACTAACCAAAGGCATGCTCTCAGCTCCTCATCCAACAGGTGATACTTCAAACAGCTGGATTTTCCTCTGAAGCAGAAAGTGATATGATATCTGAGGCTGCTTCTTTTCTGTACGAGGAGTTGGTTACAGCTCTGTCATTAGATACTTCTATAAATGCAGGCTTCGAATAGTTATTCTTTCAAGCTAGCCCAGCTGCTTATTATCTGCAATACAGGGGTTAGCTGTACACAGCTTATATAAGTCAGTAAAATAGAGCTGAGCAGGAAATGGTTTTCCTGTGCCTCTGAGAGTTTGAAATTTTTTCCCATCCTGAATTGGGCTAAAAAGTTGAAATCTTGTTAATTTTTCACGGACCGATAATCTGAAAAAAATTTCAGACCAGGTCACTCAAAACATCTTGATTTTGACCCTTTAATTTTTTTAAACCTTCTTAAAAGGTACAAATTAACTAAAATTTCTAAACAAAAAGTCATTTTGAACCGAAAATTTCATTTTCAAAACGTCAAAACAAGATGTTAAAAAAAAGAGAGAGAGAAGTTTTGAAATTGTCAAATCAAGAGATTCTTCAAAACAGACTCTTTCTCGTGAACAGTGTTGATTTCAAGGAAAGATCATTTTCTGAAAAAGAGACTTGTCAGAATATCCCTGACCAGGTCTAGTAAGTAGAGAACAAACAACTGAAGATGAGAAACCTTGCAAATGCTTGTGAAGCTTCACTCTCTTTTGATCAAATTTGTCATCTGGACAATTGCCAGGTGCTGAAAGAAAATGGAGCAGTGTGCGAAGAGTGAAGGAAAAAAGGAAATCAACAGAGAGCTAATTTTTTTGGATTTCCATATGAAGAATCACTGTCCACCTTGTTCTATTCGCTGACAGAATAGGTGCCAAGAGAAATAGCAGATGTGACCTTAGCTCTCCTCCTGCCACTGAGGATATGGATGGTTGCTTTTGTGATAAACATAGCTGTTTTCAGCAGAATTAAATAAATTAGTTTTACATTCATTACCTAACCACTTTCCTTCCAAACACCACTTTAGATCCCCAACCATTACTTTAGCATTCAGAATTACCAATTCAGCATGGTAATTCAAGCACATGAATAGTATACTCACTGAGTTCATTGGGACAACACACATGCTTAAAATAGACACATGCTTAAATATCATGCTGAATCTGGGTCTAAAGTAATTGCCATCTCTCCATTCTGTGATCTGTTTTTTCTTTTCACTAACTTGACCGTCTCTTTTCCCACTGTTTTAACACATGCAATGCCAAAATTGTATTTTGGATGCCAGCTAAGTGACATTCTTTGACATGGGTGGTAGAACATGCTAGTGGAAATTCCCTTCCCCCCCAGTGATAGAAGGGTAGACTTTTAGAGCCAGAGTAACTGAGGCCTACTACCATAAGGGATTGGCAGCCACCAAGTCTGAGTTGTCACAGTATTTATGATGCCAAAACATATTGGGCCAGATTTTCAGCCATACTTGTATTTTGTATAGCCACTGATGTGAGTGTCCTCAGCTACATGTACTAAAGTGAGCACATAAAATCAGAGGACAAGGCTAAACAATTTGCCCATAATAAATATTGCAACAGGATAGCTCTTTTTAGATTAAAAGTAAAAATGTTTAGACAACCTGTTGTGTACCTTAAGGCCTCACACCCAAAATTTCCTCAGATCCCTAGGAATCACATCCCTCAGATCCAGAAATCCCTAGATTAGTTGGCCAATTTATTTATATTTACAGTGTACGTATGCCTTTGTCAGTTTTGTGCTAGGAATGTTCCTAGACAATAATGGCTTGCTAATTGGAAACCAAATCAATACACAGACAAATATGTGTCTGAAGAAAAAACGGAACAAGCTTTTTGCTTTTTCAAAGATGCACAGAGTACTGTTTCAGCACATTAATTATAATGGTGCATAGGGCAGTGAAGAAATCCTGTTCCAGGATTTTTAGTGACTGTCACGGATGAAATGTTAACTAACAAAGTGTACTCTGTTCTAGTGTCACATTCCTTTATTGTGTATGTTGCCTAACATCTTTCAATGGTGACAAGTCTCAGGTAAATCAGAGATGAGATTTTCTTCCTCAATAAAATGGATTCTAATAATGTACATATCAGAGTTGGTCAGGAACATTCTATCAGTATGAGTTTCCAATGGAAAATGCAGTTTCTGCAAAATTGAAATTTTCTGCAGGAAAATTTTGATTTTTCCACCAGGAAAATTGAAATGAAATACTTAATTTCCAGCCTGTTTAACTCAAATTGGAATATTTCATTTTTTGAACTGATCCAAAATGCTTTATTTTGAATCTGTTCAACAAAACACTAACTTCATTTCCCTGTTGCACTCTGCTTTAAATGGGAATTGTACTTTCAGCTCCCAGTTCTGTCCTATAACCTGGGCTCCCTGGAGGACTACATTTTCCATATGGCAATGCATTGATTTTTTTTTGACCAAGCTGTGTGGTGCATCATAGAAGACACGTGCCTCTGGGTGCATTATGGGATTGATAGTGCAGTTAAGGATCCTAGCCCACAAGAGGGAATGGGGCTGGAACTACAACTCCCATAAGGCAATGCAGAGTAGGGAAATACAGTTTAATATTGAAATGACTTGAAACAAAATATTTTGGGTCATTTTTTCAACAAAGTGAAACAAACCATTTAAAGCTTGGAAATGTCAAAATGTTTCAACACTTCTGAGTTGAATTTTTGGGGAATTCCCATTCTGCAGAAAACTTCAAAATTTCAGCTTTTTGTCCCATTTTGGGATGAAAACATGTTAACGTCAGAATTTCTTGTGGGATGGAAATTCCAAATTTCTCTCAGCTCTAGTACACAGTGGTATGTGAATCAATGTTTACTAAAATGTTATTGAAATCAACTTTATTATTATTTATATTGCAATCAAAGTGTACTAGGTGCTTTACAGGCAAATATACAGAGCAGGTGCCTTCCTGAAGTGCTCACAATCTAAATAGCTACAAAAGTTGGAAAGAGGATTTGTCCCTGAAGAGATTCATTTACTCAAGCAATTTTGCACCTACAATTATTTGCATCTGCAGGCTTAGTTGTTAGATGTGTAAGGGTCAAATTTTCAAAAGAATTTACATGATATAGGAAGCTAAGCCCAGGCTGCTAACTCACTTGAAAATTTGTCCCTAAATCCTGAATGTGTAGGTTCAAACTGGGATTTTACCTATCTATTTGACCTAAAGTACAGATGAAAATAACTGTGGGTACATATTTGTAATTGCAATTTACATCCACAAGAAACAGATGTGCCAACTCTCATGAATTTATCACGAGAGACATGATTTCTAAGTAAAATTAGGCCTCACTCGTGATCTTGCAAAAGAACTCTCAAATGTCAGGTTTTTTTTTTTCAGCCGTGGGAAGATGAAGACTCCAAAGAGAAGCAGAGCTGAGACTGGGAGGGCTGAACTCTGGCCTGGGGACTGAAGTGAGGAGGGTCGAGGCTGTTGGGATGGGGAGGAGCTGTATTGATGGTGGGTTCTGAGCATATCAGGTGAGTGCTGGGAGGGTGAACTGAGAGTGGTGGGGGTCGATGGGGTTGAACTGATGGGGTGGTGATGATGGGGGTTGGGGGACTGAATTGAGGGGGGCTGGGTGGGGACAGAACTGATGGGGGACAGGATTAATTGTTGGACAGGAGAGGGGCAGATGTGGGGGTGAGAGCTCCTGCAGCAGGGACCAAAATAACCGTACCCAGCCAGCACTAATTGTCACATGCACACACCCTGGAGATGAGCAGGGGAGTTCAAACATCAAGAGACTGACCTAGAAAACAGAGTATAATCTTTTTTTTTTCTAAATGTCATGCTTTTTTGGGCCCATCTCATGATTTTTGGGGGGTCCGACTCAGGATTTTTGAGCTCTTGAAGCTGGCAATACTGAAAATATTAGAGATTGCAACACCATCACAATAATTTCATCTGACTTCCAGCATAATATAAACCATAGGATTTCACCCAATAATTCCTTCATGAAGCTCAATAACTTCTGGTTGAGCTAGGGCATCTCTTTTAAAGAACAGAAGCCACTGTCTTCACATCTCTCTTATCTTATACTGGTTTGTAAAAGTTAGCCCCTTTTAAACTATTACATAATCAATCCCAGCTTCATCCCTCTCCCGTATTTTTCCACAGCTCTCAAGTCTTCCTCTGTTTCTATGCTCTGTTTTATAAATGGACTCTTATTTATACAGCAGATTTAAACAGTTACATATCTTGACCTCTACCATTTACTATGATGTACATTTATTTGATACTACAGTAAAACCTGTGTTATCCGGCACTTTATCAACCAGAACGCTCTAGTAACCGGCGTTTCTGATATCTCCCAATACAAATCTTCACTCTGGTAACTGGGACTAGTATAATGCCTAGGAGGATGTGCAATTGCACGTTCTGCACTCCTTTATGCAAAGGAGGCAGAAGACAAGTCAGTAAGCTGATATCAGGGATTTATTCAAAAAAGCAGCTTCCAGGGTGTGTCACAGGGTTATTAGAGATTCAGCCCAATCTCCAACACCTTCTACATCTACAATGATAATTGATGTTGATAATAATGACCCTGAGGCACTGCAAGACCCTGAAGTGCCTTCTGAATCATCAAAGATTAAATTATGTTCAGTATAGTTTTAGTGTTAAGTGTATTTTTAGTGATCTGGGTGTATGCCATGCACTGCCCATAGTGATATGTAGTGTCATAGGATAACCTACTTTATTCCACCAATATGCGGGTAACAAAGCTTTTACTGTACTACTAAACAACTGTATGAACTCTTGCTTTTGCACTATTTCAGGCACCTACAATCGTTAGCCCTGAATGTGCACTGTAGGGCATGGCACTTTAATATAGGATGAAATGTGTTGATAAATTAGACGGTGCAATAATGTTTCATTCATGGATTTTAATTTACTTCCAACAGGGTGGTATTTCTTAGCGTCCCAGAAAGTTAATGTCACCATCAATAGAGACTGTGATCACCACTTCAACTATATGGTTTAACTTCCCTAATCAAATGCACAGGTGAAAGGAACTACCGTTCTAAAATTGTGTGTGTGTCATTCAATTAGTACTCTATAAATCTACCATTCTCAAACTTGATACCCTTTATACAAAAGTAATTAAAGCTATTTATAGCAAAACATCAAATATTGCAAAGAAACACTCATTTCTTTGATGCCCCGGTGCAACTCGTGATGCGACTGACCGTGTTTTGTTCATCCTTTGCTTCTCTAGGATATCAGGAATATGACTGAGATAATGCATTTGTGAGACATCATTTAGGATCTCTGGAGAAAATGAAGCATAAGCACAATTTTGAAATACTGTGTACTGCAGCCCACTTTGTGTAGTGTGGTTTATGTGCACACACAAGTAAACAGATGTTCTGATGGCTAAAGATAAGATATTGCTGTATGAAATTATGCTTTTTTTAATCTGGGAATACTTTTGAATACAAATGATCTCAGAATGGTCTCAGCACTCCTCCACTTAAGTGCTTAAAACATTCTTTATTTTGCCATTGTACATTAGGAGCAAATGCAGCCTTTAAAGTTGTAGTTCTGAATCCAGGGGCAAGATCCTCAGGTGTTATGAATTGTCATTGCTCCGTTAACTTCAACGGAGCTATGGCAGTTTGCACAAGTTGAGGATCTGGCCCCAGATATTTCATTTCACGTTAATTGCCACTGGCAAAAATTCCCTGTGGCAAAAATGTTACAGACCTGACAGAGTTTTTACAGCTTATCTGCACTTTAACCATGCAGCTTTTGCAACACAATGGCACCAAGTTCATCACGAAGCTTTCCTCTGGAGATATGATCCTTAGCACAGTACTCCTTCCTGCTGACAGCATGGGCCCCATATGTAGACAGGCATTTCCTTGAAGAAAATGGAAAGAGCAGTACCAACGCCTGTAAATCAAGTGGCTATACCATGCTAACATGAAACAGCTTTTCCATCCCACATGCATTCTTTAAATGAAAGACACTCTCTTTTCCCTGTCATCGCCTTTTCTTGTACCGAATGTAAAACCGTCTAATTACGGCACAGTGATGGACAGACATTACAAGATACAAAGGGTCGATAAGTATCAAAAAGGAGAAAATGCTTAGCTGATCTTGATGTATGCAAGGCACCACCGAGGGATTGAGCCTGTGAGTAAAGCGACTATGAGTTGACCCTAACTAAATAAAAACTGCTTTTACACGCCACATATTTTAAATCCATTTGTTAGTTTCATTCAGATTCCTATGCTACTGCTACCTTTTAATTTTTTTTAAAAATGGCTTCATTAGGTTTAATAATGGGTGCATTACAGGACACTCATGCTATCAGACATTACATTTCCCTATTTCCTACCTGGTACATTTTGAGTTAACTACTGATACGCTCTAACCAGAGCTGAGTGACTTGCTGGCTGGAGGGGGAGGGGAGAAAGAACAGCCATGAATATATTCATTTGAATCTGAATTTCTGGTCAGTCATGTTCATGATCCTTTCTCACTCGCCTTCCACAGACATTTGAGTTTTATTAGCATAACTGCATGTGAAAAGTGAATGTTTAATTTAGTCAATTTGCTAAAAGCAAATTTTACTATATATATTTGATTTTACAATTAGCAATTATAGCCATGTGGGTTAATTATGTAAGTCACATGGTGCTGTTTCTGTTTCCTAACTGGATGATTTATGTACATAATAAACACAGAGTAATTTGTGAATAAAGCAACTGAATTGTTCATGGAAGAAATTCACAAATAATTTCAACTAACTGTAACACTTCACAATTTTGCAATTTTCTCAGACCATTAATGAACAATAAAAAATGTTGAAATACACCAAATAATTAATACAGGGTGAGTTATTTGCTCAGTTCTAATTCTAGGCTAAAAGCAGCTGTAGGTGCATGCCAGCTTCCAGAGGGAAATGCATCCTGCAGCTCTGTTACTTTAAATCTGTCTTTGATGGTGTGAAACCCCATAATGGGCTAGAAAGGGGTTAATAGCCAATTATTTACAGCACAGGTGCAATAAATATAACTAATCAGTTGCTTCTCAGCCGTAGAGGTGGGTCTGGGAGGCATCAGGTGAAAACTTAGTAGATACCTGGCTTCATAAAAGGGGAAAGAGTTCAGCTTGAAGGAAGGAACCACAGAGGTTCCTCTGATGGGACTGGTGCTAGAGTCTATAGGAGAAAAGGAATGTCAGAGAGATGCAGTCTAAGGGTCCAGTGCTCGCTGCTAGAGCTGGTGAGAAAATTGTGGATTGCTAAGAAGAAGGAGTTGAAGACAGAGCCCAGAAGAAGGGTAGAGTGGTTGAGAGACTTTTTGGATGTTGGTTTGAGCTTTTGTTACCTCACAAGGCAGCTTCTCAGCTGGTGAACTGACTGGCTCCCAAAGGCAAATAACCAGCAGGAGGTGTGGGAGATGAAGATCCTTGAGACATCATGCCCTGCAGCCAGGGGATGTTCTAGGGTAAGTGTGCACCACACTATGGCCACTTGATGCCGCTGTGGATATATATTTCCATTCATATTACTCTTGCTTCAGTCACTGTATATGACTTACTCTCATATCAGCCACAGCACACAGGATGTCTGTCCTGCAGCTTCCACTAACTCCTTAAGGCTTATTTAATTTCCCCTCCAGTGTCAGTAGCAGTTCTGGAATGAGCAGGAGGGGAGCCTCTGCAGCTCATGCCTAAGGAGCAGTAAATTTTCCAAAAGCCATCAAGTGATGGTGCCAGACATTTGCTCTCCTTAAGCTTGTGTGAAAGACTCATGATGGCTTTGCTTGGTGCTAAAGCAGCTCTAACACCGAAGCACCAGTTGGTGGGGATTGTACTCTAGGTTTGAGCAAATTGTTGTTTCAATTGGGGATTATTTATTTGACATTCAAGCCTTGCAAGCCCCTGAGCTGATTGATTACTCTGTCCAATGCTTCTGTTCATTCCCTGTTATCTCTCTTAGGGGCTGGTCCCCTCCCATTAAAGTCCATGTCCGTTCTGCCATTGATATGAATGGGTGCAGTATGAGACCTTTGCTTTGTGGGTTACTGGGGGTGTATCTATGCTTAAAATGCTACAGCTGTGCCACCACAGTGGCCTCTGTGGGATGTAGATTTTTTTTTGTACCCCTGAGTGACAGTTATGCCAACCTAATTATTTTAGTGTAGTCCTGGCCCAAGTCAAAATCTTCTTTCTTAGGCTGTGATTCAGTACTTTCCTCTGGATTACCATGATGGTTCTAGAACTGTCTTCTAGTCTGGGATTGGTGCCTTGAGTTACCTTCATGATTAGCTATTTTTATCCCATGTGGAAACTTACTCCTGATTCAATAATATGTAGCTCTCATACAGTGCTCTTCATCCATAGATCTAAAAGGGCCTTACAAAAGAGGTCAGTATTATCCCCATTTTAGAGACTAAAGCACATATGTAAACCCTGCGAACATGAAATATGAACATTTCTTTTGAAAAAAACATTGACTTGCTTTGTCAAATATACCTGCTTAAGGTGATCCTCAACTGTCACTCTTCCCTCAGACCAAACCCACTTAACTGCACTTAAACCTGCAACTAAGAAGCCACACACAATGTCATGAACTTGCCCTCTGCCTCAGAAAGTGGCCAGATGAAACAAGCTCAAACAATGTCCTGTTGTTGGCCAGAGTTGCTCTGCAATGAGAGCAAGCAACAGAATTCTGGCCAATCCCCACTTCCACAATGGGACAAAGGAGAGACCATTGCTTTGTGCAATAAATTCACAAAGTCTTCTTTACTATTGTCAAAGCTGGCAGGCACAATGCTTCCCCTTCAGAAGACTTATGATACCATTGTGTTGTGGGGTTTTTTGTTTTCATTTTTCTTAAGAACTGTGTGAAATGCACCTGGTTTAATCACAACTCACACCCCATTTGTCAAAAGCTTTTGTGAAGGCTAACGAACCTTCAAGTGATCCTGGCGTGACTTATGGTTTTCTATCAACTAACATTTCAAGGTTTTACGTGCCTTCAATTTGATGTGAAGAGAATGAAACTCCTCAGTTTTTACTGACTTTTTGCTTTGTCATTTTGAGTTCATTTGAATGAACAAGATTTGTGTTTGGATCTATAGGATTGAATGTTCACGTGTCCCTACTGAGCTTTGCATATTTCTTCTCTTGCTCACATTGCCATGCCCTCTAACAGATGGGACGTCTTCCCCAACTCTCTCTGGGTGACTTCCTTCCCTTTGCGCCAATCCCTCCTTGAAACACACTTCTACTGTGAAGCCCACTGGAAATGAGTGAATCATGACATGGCACAGGAATATCTATTGATCATAAATTGTATGTTGTCAGCGTGCACATGCCTTTGATTAGCCACACAAGGTCGATTTTTCAGAAATGCCTAAGTCCTACTTTTAAGAGTACCCAAGAGCCATATTGAGGTATGTAGGCATCTCAAGTTGCAGATAGATACCTAACAGGATTTTCAAACGTCCAATAGGTTAGGTGCCTAAATGCCTTTGAAAATCTGGCTTTCAGGTACTTAGCCTAAATCACATAGACTTTGAATGGGACTTGAGCACCTTAAACCATTTAGTTGCTCTTAAAAAATTTTACACATACTCTTGTTACTGACACCTAACTTTCATACAAATCCCTTCCACACTGTGTTGCTCCTTCATTGCAATGTATGCAAATTTAGACTGAGCTCTCAAAGGCAGGGTCCAGACACTCTGTCTGTACTCTGAGGTGTGTAACATAGCTCCAGGTTCTTTAATAATCTAAATTCTTAGTTCTAATGTTTCTCCTTCATTTGCATTAATATGAAAACTTTTTGTCCTGAAAGCAACTAAAATGTATAATAAAAACCAAGGCCTTACTTTCCTCTTGAAATTGTATTCACCCTTAAAGAAATTAAATAGGGTTGTATGAAATATGCAAAATATCAAATGTGAAATAAGTCAGGCTGGTTGAGAAGGCCTATAGACTTAACAGGCTGCAGGATATTCCACTGCTTTATTTGAATAACCAGACAACATAAATAAGAAGTTTAATAGAAAACAGTTTTTGACAACTGGATGCTGACTTAAATTAATGAGGTGTCCAACATGGTCTTATTATAGTTATCATTCAACTAGGAAAAAAGTGTGAATACCTGACCATTAGAAGTACATTTAAACCTTAACTTGATAAAAATTGGTACATTATTTAGCCTTTAGTTCCCTGTTACCCGATTAAAAGTAAAGTTCAGCAGAATCCTGGTTTAAGAATGACACTTTTTGAAACATGCAACAGCATGGAGGAAACCTGCCGGATTATCTCTAGGTTCTCTGTATTCTGAGTGAGAGGGGGAGCCACTAGTTCTGGTAACTACGTGTTCTGCTGCAAGTGCTAACTTCCCTAAGTAGTACGGAGGAGCAGTGTAAAGGCTGTCCCCTACCTCCCCTGGTGTAGTATGCAGCAGAGTTGGCTGGCCACAGAGAGAAAGCAGGTGTTGTGCTTATTAAGACTGATGGCGCTTTCTTTTCCTGGCAGCATGCACTGTCCTTGAGCTGTAGGAACAACAGAATGCTGTAGCCCTTGCAATTTAGTAAAAGCCCGGGCATGTAACCATTCTGCAGTCAGTACAGGTTCTCCATTTGCACCTTCTCCATTTCCTACAGACACACAGGATCACATGCTGATGTCAGTTCCACTGATGTAACTCTGGGGCAGTGGAGTTACTGAAAAATATACTCCAATCTAACTATAATTGCCATCTGCTATCGATATTACTAAACATCTCATTAAAACAAGCCCTCCCAATAGTGAAGATAAATATATTACTAGGTGCACCTAATGGCCAGAGTTTATCTTTGGTGCAAAGAAAGGGATGAAATTGTGTATGACAGTTTGTTAGCATCTTCCAAATCACACATTCCTCAAGGTCAGCTCCCTGCCAGCTTCAAAAAAACCCACACCAGCGAGGCAGAACAGAGACTCCTAGCACCAGCTTGGAGCTGTCCTGTCCTGTTACAGAAACCGCTGCTTTGTGCAGCAAGCAAGATTGCCCTGAACCATGGTGCTTAGGGAGGCTAATGAGCCAAGATACACTGAGCATTTGCCTTGTAAAGAGAAAAGGGGAGTTGAGGTATGGACAGAAAAGCATCATATCCTCACAAGCTGGGTTTAGATGCTAAGATATTTAAACAACAGGGAGTCCGGTGGCACCTTAAAGACTAACGGATTTATTTTTTGAGATATTTAAGTGTCTAAAGATGCAGAGAGAGAGGCAGAGGGATTTTTCAAAAGTGTCCAAACTGGTGAGGCAGCTGACTTCCATAATCACTCCAAGGCACCTGTCTGCATCTTTCAGAGCCTGTTTCTGAAAATCAGCCCCAGTATGCAGGTGTGTCTAGATAATATGCTTTCTAACCATGGACACCAATGGGGTCAGGATTTCACTCTTGGGGTCAGAGTGTAGCTTTAACCCACAAGCTGTGTTACAGTAGGGAGAATGAAGAGGTGCTGGAACCAGGGGGTGCTTCTGCAGCCCCTAGCTTGAAGTAGTAATGACAACCCAAATACATGGTTTCTGCCTTCAGCCCCCCGCTATAAAAATTGTTCCAGCAGCACTGCCCCCAGTAAAGGCTGGCCCAGCTTTGCTGATCAGCGCAGAAAATGGCAGAGCTCTGACCAGCTCCTCCTTGAGTCCTTTGGGGAGGCTAGTGCCATTCAGCCTGAAGCCTCCACTTCCTGATATAGATTGTGCCTAATCCAGGACAGGGGATGACTCCTCTCCTTCCTACCTCATTCGCCTATGCAGGGCCAGGTGAAATCTAGTACTTACATTTTGTAAGTTTATTGTATAGCATCTTTCACAAACTCATGGTGCTTCCAAAAGTTTAAATATTTTCTAAAATCACATTCTAGTTATAATAGGGAGAGATGCATTGGATGCACGGTGTTCTGCCCAAGAACATCCAAAGCACATGCTTATGCACTGAGTTTAGCACAAAGTGGATTTAACAGCAGACTTCAGATATCGGCACACATAGCGTTACAGTCATGTTGGAAGATGGCCACTCACCAGCCATTTGCAAACTGGTGGAAGGGGCTTCCCATTCAGCTCCACATTTTTGGCGTTCACACCATCTCTGATACAAAGGGTGTTGCTTGTACATATTTCACTACAAAGTACATCCCATAACATGTAGCTCTTACGCAGTGATTTGTCAGTAGATCTCAATGGAGGTAATAGCATCATGTCCATTTTACAGTTGGGGGAAAACTGAGGCACAGAACAGTGAAGTGACTTACCTCCGGCAGCAGGCCAGTGACAGCCAGGAACAGAAACAAGATCCCCAAAGTCAGTCTGGCGTTCTATCCACTAGGCCACATCATGTGCCCTACGGATAATACATAAGAACTATTTGATCCTAAATTGAATTCTCTGAGGCACGCAGTGACTTTGTGTTGCGTGTACAATGGGACCGTGCTCACTGTTTTCAGGCATTACTGCAATGCAAATAAATAATATTATGGAGAACGGAAGGCAGGACCAGTGGTGCAAGTAGATTGTAATTCTTATCACTATGCATGGGCGACTCATGGGAGGGACACAAAGAGGGGTACTAGCTAAAGGGGTGGGATTATGTAACCTCCCCATATGACTCCTCCCTGCCCCACCCCCAACCCAGAGCCCCCAGGCTCTCTCCATCCCATGTCACCTGAGGTGGGGTGGGAGGGCTTTGTCCTCCCACTGCACAGAATACAGATTTCTGAACTGCAGGGCTCTCCTGATTTCTGAACCCCAGGGCTCTCCTAGGAACTGCTCTTCTGGGTGTGACTGTACTGCCCCAAGCCCCGCCCCCAGCCCTTCCTCACAGCTACATCTCCTGTCTGGGGTCTGTACAGCCCTGCTGGAGGACAGGGCTGGGGGCAGGAATGCGGGCAGTACCAGTACAGTCGTACTTGAGATGCTGCTGGTATGAGGCACTGGCTCCTGGGAGCAGCGGCCCCACGTTCTGCTCCTTTTGCTGCTGCGGTTCCCAAGAAAGCCCTGCCGTTGTAAAAATGTGTCTTTCTGGTACGGCATACTGGCAATAAATATCTTAATGGTACAGCATCTCTGACCACACCTGCTTACTTCCACCACTGGGTAGGACTCACAATCTGCTCAGACTAGAATTCGTGTTCCCGCCACTAGTACTTTGCAGGGATTACTTTCTTGCCAGATTGAAACAGACTAAAAACAAGCTGCCATAAATATAAAGGGAAGGGAAAACACCTTTAAATCCCTCCTGGCCAGAGGAAAAACCCTTTCACCTGTAAAGGGTTAAGAAGCTAAGATAACCTCGCTGGCACCTGACCAAAATGACCAATGAGGAGACAAGATACTTTCAAAGGGCGGGGGGAGAAACAAAGGTTCTCTCTGGCTATGTGATGCTTTTGCCGGGACCAGAGCAGGAATGTAGGTCAGAACTCCTGTAAAAAGTCAGTAAGCAATCTAGTTAGATATGCGTTAGATTCTGTTTTGTTTAAATAGCTGATAAAATAAGTTGTGCTGAATGGAATGTATATTCCTGGTTTTGTATCTTTTTCTAACTCTAGGTTTTGCCTAGAGGGATTCTCTGTTTTGAATCTGATTACCCTGTAAGGTATTTACCACCCTGATTTTACAGAGGTGATTCTTTTTCTTTTACTTAAAATTCTTTTTAAGAACCTGTTTGCTTTTCATTGCCCTTAAGATCCAAGGGTTTGGATCTGTGTTCACCTATGCAAATTGGTCAGGATTTTTATCAAGCCTTCCCCAGAAAAGGGGGTGTAGTGCAGGGGGGAGAGACGTTTCCAAGTGGGCACTTCCCCGGTTTTTTGTGCAGCACTTTGGTGGTGGCAGTGTTTAACCAAAACTGGTAAGAATAAGCTTAGGGGGGTCTTTCATGCAGGTCCCCACATCTGTACCCTAGGGGTCAGAGTGGGGAAGGAACCTTGACACAAGCTGTGCTACACGTGAGAAAATACAGCACATTTCCATGCATTTACTGACAGGATAGAGTGGCCAAGAATTTAAAACTTCACCCTCCTGATTTTTAAGAGGTCAGGATCACTGAAAAGCTTCTACGTTCTTTATCCTGAAGCTATTTCTGTTCATCAGCTGCTATGTGTGCTCCTCGTAACTCCCAGGCCTTTCAACTTTTAGAGCCAAGGCCTGGGTGGCAGCTATTCAGATCCTAGGTTAATACTGAGCTTTTTGTTATGGTAAAAGAAACCCTATGAAGGGCTGGTTCTTAAGTCAGTTCTACTCCAAATATTGTGTTAATGAATCCACAAGATGAGGATAAGGTAATATAAAAGTATGGATTCCTCCCTAGACATTTTAGTGTTGAGATGGAAACTCTGCCTTTATCTCCCCAGGAAGCAGCGAGCTTTCCCAATGCTGAGGGCAAGATGATCATTTATTTAGATCATACCAAATAATGAGGAGGAGGGTTAAGGGATGAGAGTAGAGGGGAAAGTCTTCATGTAGCTTTAAGGTAGATATTTGGCATCATTTAGTGTAAATGATTTGTTGGAGGGGGGCTATTAATTTATATATGGTACATTTTAAAAAAACAGGCCCTGATCCTGCCATATATTTGGTGTCTGAATTCATGTGATATTTGGATGGGGCAAGTAGAGCTGAAAGACAGCCCTTTAAGCCACTGCTCTTCTTTTCCTCCTAATCAGAGCTGAGTGTGTGACCCTGCTTGATTATCTAGGTCACAGGCACTTTCATGTTCAGGCAGCTGGAGCAGCAGCTGTAAAGGCTGATGAACGATTTTTTTCTTTTATTTTTTCCTTCTCTTCGATTCAAATAATTCCTGACAATCCCATTTCAATTAATCTACCTGTTCTTTCTCAGAGAGAGAGTGCTTAGCTGGACAGTCAAGATCTTTTTGCAGGGTCCTTACTGGACCTTCCAAACCCCTTTTCATGAAGCATTCTCCCCTCCCCAAGTACATTCTTTGAATGAAGACCAGGTATTTTTCCTGAGGCAGAGGTTCTGTATTGGGTTGAAAAGGAACAGAACTGCCAGTCTAGAAACAGTAAAAAGAAAAGGAGGACTTGTGGCGCCTTAGAGACTAACAAATTTATTTGAGCATCAGCTTTCGTGAGCTACAGCTCACTTCATCGGATGCATGCAGTGACAGGCCTTTCAAAGGGAGGAAGAAAGTATGAATCTCAGTAGGTAGGGAAAGTATCTTTGATGCTCAAATCATAACTGACTGAGGTATCACAAGTTTGTTAAAGGTAGGTTTTAATAATAAAACATTAAGACATCTGGAAATGGCTACAAATCACATCCTGTAGAACAGGGGGCTCTCAATCTTTCTGGACTCCTGTACCCCTTTCAAGAGTCTGGTCTTGCACACCCACAAGTTTCACCTCATGTTTTTTAAAAAAAAAACCTACTTGCTTACAAACTTAGACATACAAAAGTGTCACAGCCCATTTTTACTGTAAAGTTGCTTCCTTTCTCATTTTTACCATAGTTAATAAAGTCAATTGGAATATACATATTGTACTTGCATCTCAGTACATAGGATACAGAGCAGTATAAACAAGTCATTGTCTGTATGAAATTTCACTAGTGCTTTTTATGCAGCCTGTTGTAAAACTAGGCAAATATCTAGATGAGTTGATGTACCCCCGGAAGACCTCTGGGTACCCCCCCCCCCAAGGGTACATGCATCTCTGGTTGAGAAGCAATGCTGTAGAATACTTATCTAAAAGTGCAGGTCATGTCCTAAGCCATAGTAATTCTAGCGGGGGGTGGGGCATCCAAAATCATTAATCAATTTTACCCTCTTAAAGAAATCAAAGGTTTGTGTATGGGGAACAAAACAAAAATCACCAAATACAAATAGCATTCTGGAATAGCCCTGGAGGGAAAGTACCAACATGCAGATATATTTATCACAAGGAATTGAAGAGGATGAAAAGCCTTCTACAGTTTTTTTAATATGGAAAACAAAATACACTAATAAAAATATGGCTCATATGTTACAACAAGTGATAGTTACAAGGGAGAATATGAAACTGAGAACACCATGCAAGTTCATAGGGGGGACTGACATTGTTCAGCTAATGCAGTGTTGTTGTAGATGTGTTGGTTCCAGGATATTAGAGAGACAAGGTGGGGGAGGAAGAAGAAGAGCTCTCTATAAGCTCAAAAGCTTGTCTCACCAACAGAAGTTGGTCCAATAAAAGATATTACCACACCCACCTTGTCGCTCTGATTGTTTAGTGCTGTGATTCTATCATACCTCACAAGCTAAATGATAATGCCTGCAGGCTCTCTGCGTGGACTTCTCTTCAACTGCAAGCTCACATGAGGCATTAAAGAATATTGTTACAATGGGTGTGTTTTTGGATAGCCCTCTGTTTCTGAGTGGCTTTTCTGCTTACAATGCATTCCTATCTCTTTGAGCTTCCTTTACATATCATATCACAAATAAGTGTTCCTGTGGTAAAACTCTGTACTGATGCTGTATGAAAAAAAACTGGTCAGTGAGTGGCTCTGTTTTCCTTCTTTTATGGGAATCCATATCCCATTATCTATCTTTCACTGGAATATCCTGACATATACACTCGTTTGCAATTGCAGTGCTAATCTAAGTAGCGGCAGTAATAATAATTTCCTAGGTGATCAATCTTCTGCATTTTAAAACTTACAATTGCAGGACATATGTAAAAACTAAGGATGGCAAGCTTGTTTTCCTCATGATGATACCCCACCCCAATAACATGGTTCAGAAATTCAGCTCAGCCTTGAGTCATTACTTTACAATTCTTGTTAGGAGTGAATGCAATAAATTATGCCAGGAAAAATGAGAGAGAACTGGAGCAGAGAAGGGGGGGGGGGGGGAGGGAAGCACAGACCATGGGGAAAAAGTAGAGAAGGTGAGGGAGAAATTCAAGTGAAAAAAATATATAAGGCCAAAGCTTCACCTGTTGTAATAAATCAATGTAGCTCTGTTGGAGTTCATTGTATTCAGCAGCAAAGGAAGTAGCCTGCTGTATATAGGCCACCCAATTTACCAGTCTGGGTTTTTTTCTGAGCTGGTTTGTCCGTCCACACCACTAAGCCTGCTTAAACTTGGCTGTCTTCGCTGTACTACCTGCAGCAGAGCCAATGCACTGGAATAGCAGTTTCGTTCTTCAGCGCTGAATTAACCTTGGTGGCACTGACTTGATGGCTGTCCTGGGGTACCCCAAGGTAGAAAATCATGTTTAATAGTAATTTTAAATAGTGAGCCTTAGAAAAGCTAAGAGGTTCACAAGTTTGAGCTGAGCTACTTTTGCACAACTAAAAGTTGTTTAGGAATTGTGCAAATCCTAAAGTATGGAGATCATCCAGTAAAAGGCAAACATTAACACAACCCAAGAGGAAATGTGATAAGTGATATCACCTCTCTGTCAGTGAAATCATTGTTTTACTAGAATTTGGCCTATCCTGCATTCCCATTGATTTCATCCAGCCCTCCCTGCCAGAATCAGCTCCCAGTTCAGCCATGCACTGAAGAATGCAATTAGCTTTAAATACATTTGCAAAATACATTTCAAATAAACACATTTGCAAAAATCGCAAGTTTGCTCTTGGGGTGGGGGGAGGGGAAAAAAGTGACATTAATTGAATAAATGACTCTCTGCACTTGTACAGACCCAGAACTCCAGATTCTTGCCCAGAGAGAGAATAATCCCAGTAACTCAACCAATTAAATAAAATAATTCATTCAAGTCGTGCATCAGCAAATGCCATTACTGAGTTAGATTGGAGAGTTTGCCTATTAATGTCAGTCAAACTGAATGCTGCTCAAGAAAGTCCAGTCAAACCTGCCATCCTTTTAAAGTATTACTCATTAAAATCAACAACAACAAAAAAAGCTAGGGATAATGAAACCAAAGTTACCTCCAACTCAGAGGAGCAAGTGTACTCAAACCTTCTCCTCTGCATGGCTAGCATCCTTAATCATATGCTAAGAGATGACAATCAGCAATTAAAGGCACAGTGCCCGAATTAAAAAGGAACAGGATGCCAGGGCTGCACAAGAGCCTGTAATTCCTTTCTTTCATCACTACACACAAGAATAGGCTCGCACAATAGTGTAAATGATAAACCAGCTGGTACTGGAGTTAACCTGCTAGCATGTCATTGCTTCACAGTATGGATTAGATCTAAAGCTCAAAATCAAAAAAGTAAACACTAAGTTGTCAAGATCTGCCCAGCCCACATGTCTTAGGGCTGGAGTCAGTGCCTATGCTTACTCACATTAATGACCACTTAGTTACATAAGGAGTCTCACGGAAGTCAGTAAGTGCTCACCAATACGGAGAAAAAGTTCCACGGTTTTTGGTGTCGTGTGTGTGTGTTTTTTTTCCCCCCCCCCCCTCATTCCATCATTTCCTCCAGGGCAGATTGGCAGAGGCCCAGGGGGTTTTTCGCCTTCCTCTGCAGCGTGGGACATGGGTCACTTGCTGGAGGATTCTCTGCACCTTGAAGTCTTTAAACCATGATTTGAGGACTGCAATAACTCAGACATAAGTTAGGTGTTTGTTACAGGAGTGGGTGGGTGAGATTCTGTGTCCTCCCAGGAGGTCAGACTAGACTATCATAATGGTCCCTTCTGACCTTAAAGTTTATGATTCTAGGATTCAATGAAAGGCAATCCAGGGACTTAGGATTTGCAAGGGCTGATGCTCTGTATGTTCAGCACTGAACAATCCTCTGCTAGACAGTATAGTTAGTGGAGCAACTGTGCAATAAGTTTTCAGAGGGGTTTACTCTTTATTCTGTCTCAAATGGGTTTATCATCTTTTTTTGGTAGCACATCATCCAGGGTAGAGAAATGAGTGGTAATAATTTGCACCATGCTTTCAAATCAGTCATGATTCCTTAAACTGACAAAAGGACGAGGAAGGTGCACTAGACTGAAATAATGGAAGATGTTTCCTTATGCACATCACCCCTTGGAAGAGATGCAGATGCAAAACTGTCTGCTTTGTAACAGCTCACTGGGAGGCTTCGTAATGACTGCAGTAGGTGGGAATCCACTGTTGACATGGAGGAATAACTATTCAAACACTGTGTGACCGATATGGCAATTTCCTGCAATATCGTTGGGAGATTTTATTGAGTTAAGTTTAAGTATCTTTGGGGTCTACTGTATTGAGAGAATGTGGGGTACCAGACTCTTTGAAGCCTCCTGCTGGAGGCCTCACAGTCCTACCACACCCCACCCCAGAAAAGGAGCAGTGAAGGCGAGTCCTCCAGGCCCGCCTGGAAAAGCTGCCGGGAATCAGCCAATCAGAGCACAGTAGCCTCAGATAAAAAAGAACTGCAGAGGCTAAGATGATCAGTTACTGACTGGAACCAGAAGGGTGAAGAGGGACTGAAAGGCTGTGAAACACCACAGGTAAAGCAATTGGGGAGAAACCCTGCTCATGCAGGGACAGGATGGGATGCTCTCCAGGCACAGAGGCCTGGGACAGAGACTCTTGATTAAAAAGGGGGCAGAGAATGTTACAAGTTCTCCAGGCAAAGAGGCCTGAGAGAAGACTGAGAAGTCAGGACAGAGAAGGAGAAACTCTCCAGGCATGGAGGCCTGGGCGATACCCTACTCAAACAGGGGACAGATGGAGAATCCAAGAAGGTGATGGGACAGAGTGGGAAGCAGCTCAGGGAATGCAGCAGTAACAACTATTAAAGAAAGAAGCAAGTGGCTGTTATTTGTAGGGTCCCTGGATTGGGATCTGGAGTAGTGGGTGGGCCTGGGTCCTCCCACTGGCTACTGTGGAAGGGGCCTAAGCCCCAAGGCAGCAATGAGGCTCCATACTAGAAACCCAAGAAAGGGGCTAGACTTTAAATAGGCCTAGAGACAGGGCTGAAGACCACAGAGAAGGCCAGCCATTTGTTGGATTGTGTTACCTCAGAAGGGTTTAATCCATTTTAGCTATTGTGTGATTTAGCTGGAGGGCTGATGAGGGCAACAGCTGACAGGGGGCACTGTGAAAAGAGAGTGCAGGCTTGCACCCACCCATCAGGAGGTGCTCATGAGAGGTAAGTGTGCACTGACAGAGAATGGTTTATGTATTATTGTGGGATGAGATTGTATGTAATGTCTCCAGGGCGGAGATGTTGTGTGGCCTGGGAGTTCAAAGGACTATATTGAAAGTGTGCCAGATAGGAATGGACTTTTGGGACAATAAGTGTGAAGTGAATTTCCTGGGGACTACCAAGGGAGAAGTTAATGCAAATTCCCTACCTCCAGTTATGCAAAACCCAGCCTTTGGGAGTTACACCCTGAGGAGTGTTCATTATCTCTCTCAGTGGTTCCCAAACTTGTTCTGTCGCTTGTTTGGGGAAAGCCCCTGGCGCGCCAGGCCAGTTTGTTTACCTGCCACGTCCACAGGTTCGGCCGATCGTGGCTCCCAGTGGCCGCCGTTGGCTGCTCCAGGCCAGTGGGAGCTGCTGAAAGCAGCACAGGCCAAGGGACGTACTGGCCGCCACTTCCAGCGGCTCCCATTGGCCTGGAGCAGCGGACGGCGGCCACTGGGAGCCACGATCGGCCGAACCTGCGGACGTGGCAGGTAAACAAACTGGCCCGGCCTGCCAGGGGCTTTCCCTGCACAAGCGGTGGAACAAGTTTGGGAACCACTGATCTCTTTTCCCAGAGACTCGAAATCAAAGGCTCGAGCTGTAGTGTAAAAAAAAAAAAAAAAACCTGCCCAGCCTGTGTTATGGTTCTGAATCTGAGACAATTATGAACTCAACCTTGGGGAAAACCCAGTTGTGGGTCTTGACGGACTGTCTCCTACCAGAGACCAAGGTCTGAGTTGAGGTGACCTCTGGTAAGCTTTCTGGCATGCATGTACGTTCTTTTATTGTTTTAAACGTATTTTCTCTGTAATGGTTTCACCTTAAGAATAAATGGGCTTGCTTATAAAAAAAACCCATGCAGTAGCCTGTAACTGGGCAACATGCTGTTCATGGCCTTTGGCAAGAAGGCAAAGAGCACATGCTGTCTTGTTTAGGCAGCCTGGCTTGCTGGGAATACCACCGTGTAGGTACAGAACTCTGCAGCCTAGAAAAACCCTGCTCAGAAAAGAGGGCGGTGCAAGTCCGCCCACAAGAAGTGATGGAGTGGAGCCAGAAACCTTTAGAGTTGGTGCCCTTGAGGGGCCACCGAAGGGGAATGCAGGAGCAGTTACCCTGAAACTGTGACACTATAAATCCATTACTGACTTAGCAAAGCTACGAAGCAGTGAAGGGATCCCTTGTTGCAGTAACTGCTTACATCATCTCTGCGGTGACTCCGTTCTGAAGCAGCTGTGAGCATGTATTTTCTAAGAGGTAACGGGAACATTCACTGTTAGGCTAGGAAACTATGACAGTTAAGGGAAGAACACAGCTGGGTGGTCACTGCAAAGCACTTCTTGAAAACCAGAATTTTAAACTAATTTAACTCACTAATTTTATACCCCTTTTAGGCTCACTTTGTACAGATGTTTGCATGACCATTTCAAATGCTTGTGGGAAGTGCATTTTATGCCTGCACAGTAGGATGCTTGCAAAAAGCCTGTGTCGCTGGCCTTCCCCTTTGCCATTAACATGCTTATTATTGTCCTGAGGGATGTGGGAATAGGCAAAATCATGAATATTATCTGTTCCAACACCACTGACAGCGTCTTAGTCTGTAAATTTGTCTGTAATGTGACTAAATGTCAAGCAAGCTCTTCTGTAAACATGTTAGAAGATGCTTTGACTTAAAAAGGTTTAAATAGGATCTGACAACACACTCTTGGTTTGTCATTGTTGCTGGGAAGCCCAGTTCCCAGATGTGTGCATTCTGGGCCTCAACATGCAAGGTCTGAGTGTGTTCATCTTCCCTTTGCTGGGGATTGACAATGCTCAAGATCTCACAGCAGGTGCTCAGAACCTTGCTAGATTAAGCATAAAGCACATTAAACCATGTGAATACATATTTGATAACAATGGTTTGAGCATGGTAGTGTGGTTCCCACATGTATAACCCAATGTGGGCCAGTTTATGATACTCTTACTCAGACTGAGTAGAAATACACCTCAAGAAGTCCCTTTGAAATACATGATATTACTGTTAATGGGAGTAAGGATGGCAGAATCTGGCCATATATAATCAATCATTTTATCCAAGGTTGTGAATTACTCTAACAGCTGGGTGATAGTTCCGACTCTGCTGTGTGACCTAGAATAAGTTACTTCACTGTGCCTCATTTTTCCCTATCTGTAAAATGGGCATAATGAGACTTGCCTTCCTTTATAAAAGCACTTTGTCTCATTCTTTTATCTGTAGCTCTCAGATAATATACACTGAAGAAAATTTGAGAGAAAAGGTTATTAACTGCACTTCCCTGATTGTACTAAAGCATGTATTATGTCATTCTCAAATCTCCCTGTGAAACCCTCTAGGTTTTTCCAGTCTTATTTAAATTTTAGACTACAAGGTATGAATGACTTAGTAGCAGTCATCCTGGACTTCACGCAAAGGGGAAATAAAATATTGTCTGAAGTTTTTACTCAGAAGGAAGTGTAATCAATTTTGAATGCATGAACTAATAGTATGCACCCCTCAGACTTACTCTTTCCCAGATGAAAGCTAGTTAACTGTGGAATCTCAAGGCTAGATGAAAGATAAACAAATTGACTATGGATGATTTTTTATTCTCTGTCCTAGGAACCAAGTTTACTCTCTAACATAGAAAGAAAAGGAGTACTTGTGGCACCTTAGAGACTAACCAATTTATTTGAGCATAAGCTTTCGTGAGCTACAGCTCACTTCAATGGATGCATTCATCCATTGAAGTGAGCTGTAGCTCACGAAAGCTTATACTCAAATAAATTGGTTAGTCTCTAAGGTGCCACAAGTACTCCTTTTCTTTTTGCAGATACAGACTAACACGGCTGCTACTCTGAAACATCTCTAACATAGATTTGTTTAGATGAAGGATTTAACAAGACTTCCCGCCCCCCCACTTCCTCTCCCCCAGCTACTAGCTGAAATTTCTCTTACATAACCCAGTAAGTATCATAATGCGGTTCTTAACATTGCTGAAAAACTGACCAAAATTTAAGTTTATTCCCAAAGTTATTGAAGAATGGCACAAACGTTCTGCAACTCCGCTTGTAACAAGTGGAAAATCATCTGTTCAAATACAAAGAATTTTTAAATAAAATGACCTCTGATTCCTTAGGCCCATATTCAGATCTCTTTACTCACAATTCGGGGTACCTTTTTCTGCAGATAGGCCCATTAATTTCTCCAGTGCAAAGGCAGTAGCAATGTCAACTCCATTGTTCTGTAAATTTCAGAATGGAACACTTGGTCATCTTGGTATGTAGCTGTGAACAGAAACATGAGTTCAACACAAAATGAAATTCGAAAAGGCCAGAGTCAACAGAAAACTCAGTATATCATGAAATATAAAATCAAGGCTTAATAAGGAGCACACATTAATTTCTTATTTTGCATGATTTCAGAAACTGACTTCCAAATAGAAAACGCACAATATTGAAGGAAATTCAGCTTCTAAGAGCAAATTCTTCTGAGATCAGTGGGTGGATTTGGATCCTAATATTCTAGGAACCCCACAGAATTTAAGGCCAATGGGTATTCTGCACTTCTGGAAACAGAAATTGTAGGTGAAACACACCCTGTAGATCTAAGGAATGAATTTTGCCCCAAATGTAGTAGTTGGAAGATATTCATTTGGATCAATTCTTAATTTTAATGTTTTCATTGCTATCTATGTAAGATTTCAGGATTGTCACTCAGTGTCTGAGACTCCAAGGCCTAGAACATCTGAGTAAGTGTGAAGTGATGGAAACAGCTATAAGCATGGATCAGAACTCTTTGTTCAGAATATCACAAGGTTCAGTAATCATTGGGATT
Organism: Natator depressus; assembly: GCF_965152275.1. NCBI lineage: Eukaryota > Metazoa > Chordata > Testudines > Cheloniidae > Natator > Natator depressus. The sequence goes on from NC_134241.1 coordinate 10,468,390, forward strand.
CATGGCTGGTTAATAGCACCAATTTTTAGGTTCTCAACCATTTTGACTTTACAAATTATATTTGTGTAGCATACAGCTACAGTAAGGCACATCTATCCCATGCCAAAAGGCCTAGATCATTGTGATATCAGAGGTTACTCAACCAATCACCACCCTTACACTCCAACTAATTTGCAATGCAACATTGCATTGGCTCTGAGGGACACTGCACAGATAGTGGATTTCTTAGCCCAGCTGCTACACAACTGTGTGACAGCATGTGCTTTAAGCCTCTAGTATTATATATTTAAAAAAACAATTGTAGCAAGGTTGAGACTCACTGGTGTGGTGCCTCCTGCTGGTAATTAGCTCTTTTCCAGTATATGGAGTGCCCTCTGCAGGCTGGTGTCTCACCTGCCAGTGGCCCTGTCCCGCTTGGACCCCAGTACCACTTTACCTGGGGGTTCTGCCCCCAGCAGTACCTCCTTACTCTGGGTTTCCCCTCCCAGGGAAACCCCCAACCCTCTAAACCCACCTTGCCTCCATGGCTACTGCCAGTCATCATGTAATCCCTCACTCACTAGGGCAGACTGCAGTCTGTAATGGCCACTCATCATTGGCAAGGGGGTGGGACCTGCTGCCTTTGCCTATTTCCAGGCTGTATCTCTGCAGCCCCAGTACCTTTGATAGGCCTTCAATAAGACCTGCAGCCTGGGTTTTCCCAGGCTGGAGCTCCCCAGCCCTATTCCCCAGCACTGTGCCAGTTCCAGTACCTGCCTCTCAGGCAGTAGCCCTTCCCACTCCAGGGCTAGAGTGAGAGTTTTCTAGCTCCTGGCCCACAGCCCTCTTATCAGGGCCAGCTGGGCCCTAACTGAGCTGGCCACAGCTGTGGCTGCTTCCCCAATCAGCCTAGCTTGGCTGCTTTTCCCTTGTTCTCCCAGAGTGAGGCAGCTGTCCCACTACAACAATATACAATGGATCTATTAGGTTAATGGAAGTTCTGAGGTGATGTCTCTGATGCTCTTCCACAGGCCAACAATACCACGTGGCAGCAGGTTTAAGACTGCAGACAAATGGGGCACTTTTTATTAAAAGCAGCTAGATTTGATTTCCTATTTTCTGTGGTGCCGAAGTGAAACGTGTTTAGCTTTCAGGTTCATTTTTCAGGATATTTTAGGGGAAGGGCAGGGACAGTTAATCCTATTCCTAGCAGTGCCCAAAATGAGATGCTGGGCAAATTGGTGGGGGAATTCAGAAGAAAGGAGTCATCCCTCTGAGGCTGTAAAAGAGATGAGGGCTGCTCCATGGAGGCAGCGTCAGCCTTGATGGATTATTTCTGCAGGTCCTCATATGTCCCACTGTGAGGGGAGGAGGCACCTCTGCCCATCAAGGGCAGTATATTTCATTGCTCTGCTAAGTGGATATGCCCGAGTACCTAGGGACATGGGGTACAAACAGAACAGCTGTGTTCACAATGACAAAATATTATGAAATCAACATTTTCTCCTGTGACATGTAATGGATCTCACAGAACTGCGTGACTGGGCAACAGAATGGCAGATGAAATTCAGTGTTGATAAAGGCACATTGGAAGCCATAATCCCAACTCTACATGCAAAATGACAAGAGTCTAAATTAGCTGCTCCCAGTCAAGAAAGGCGTTGGAGTCATTGTGGATAGTTCTCTGAAATAATCTGTTCCACAGGCGCTGACTTTTGTTTTTGCTGGTGGGAGCCTCCCAGGGGCACAACCAAAAGTTTCCTAAAGAGGGGGCCCAGAGGGAGGACCCCTTTCCTCTAAGGCACCTCTCCCAGAGCAGCAAAGACAGTGGGGTGCAGGGTGCCCTACAGGCATGGCTCAGCTTAACTCACAGCTTGTAGAGGTCAGAACCAGACACAGGCCCATTTGGGAGGCTGCAGCCAGGGAAGAAAGTGAGACATGCCAGGGCAGGGCATAGCCCTGAGAGGAGTCCCATGGGGCTCCCAGCACCCCTGCTCCCTGTGAAAAGCCTGTAGGCTGCAGCCCTCTTCCCTGCTGCTGCCCTGTCCACAGTGCCAGGACTCCAGCAGGGTTTCCCCCTCCTCCATTTTGGGCTTCTGCATAGCCAGGGGGTTCCCAGCTATGGGCTGCGCTGCACTGTTATCTCAGGCATGGCAAGGGGAGGCGGTGGCTGCTGGGTCTCTGTTCAGAGCTGGCCAAGGGACTGGGACCCTGCCTGTTATGCCCCAGGAGTCTCTTCAACATTAAGGATGTTTAGATCCAAGGTTTTAGTTTGGGTCCTCTTCAGTTTGTTCTTTTCCTCATAGCAGTACAATGCTACGGCAAGAGTGCAATACATTTGAACTGTTAATCCCATGGGATTTACTGTCATAAGAATAAACACAGCTAACCTTTCCTGCGTAATTACATTATTTTCCTGCATTAGTATTTCTGAGGATTTACACCTTATTTCGTCAGGGCAAAGCAAACGCCACACAGGTCAGTGGTTTTTGTTGTTGTTGGTTTGTTTTGCATGCCTTTGGTAGAGTCTGTGATGGCTTGACCCAAATTACCAAGTACATATTGTTACCACGTAAACCTTTTGCTATTATATCACCGTGTTGTAATAAAATATACTAGCAAGGAATTCACTGAGCATTCAGCATATGAAGTAACACTGAAATAATACAATATGTGCTCTTTACTAGAACAAGAAGAAAGCAGATTATCTGACAGTTTACCTCACAGTTTAGGAAATTAAGTTCTGTTTTATTTGCATGAAGTAATTGTTAGCTAGATGAGAGAACCTGATCTGAAGACACCGTTCAATTCAGCACTATGACTCAGTTCCTGATAATTGCCACAGCCTCTGCCCCAAAGTGGCTGTAATCTAGTCTGAAACAAGACATGACAAGTAGTCCAAACCTTTCTGACGTTTACAAGATGATCAGCAGGATGCATCATCTCACCCTTTATCTTGTGAAAGCTGATGCTGAATTCTTTAAAACCGGTGCTTCGATGCCACTTCTTTATGGTAGGCCCAGAAAGTGTGACTGATTTGTTATTTTTAAGGCAAAAAAATAAAAATAAAAATCTACTGGCTATGACACCTGACTGCTGGAGTGCAGCACAGATTTCAGTTACATGGTTGTATAAAAGTAGAATGAAAAGGGGAAAAATGAACTTTGCTTTCAGTATGAGGTGAGCCATGCTTTACAGCCCTGGCTTTCTTTGCTTTTAGGAGGCTGCAGTAATTATGGGCTATTGAAGAGTACATTAGAATTAGGATATTACGAAAACCTTTAAATTAATATTGGAATATAAAAAGCTGTGGTTGTCCTTTGCTTAGCCAGGTAGAACTGTATTATCTTTTCAGATGTTTTACTCTGCATCTATGGTTTACATTGTACAATTTATCTTGCTTCATTGTAAATGACTCTGCTTGATTAGTGCATTGTAATTGATGCTATAAAGTTAAATGAAGAATTCAAAACCCTGTTGGAACATTGTCCTAGTGAGTAACATGTACAAAGTCAGAGCACATAAATGTAGTGACTGTCAATATCTTCTTGCTAGGTGGATTTAAAATTTGATTAACTGTTTTATACCAGTGCTCACAGCTGTCTCTTAGCACTCCAGTAAATTAAACCCAAACATTCAGTTGCACTGCAGGGAAAACTGCCAGCAAAATGGCTTGACAAAGTGTCTCTAAACTATACAATTCTCCATTGTGGTGTTCATATTATTCAGATAATATTTTTTACACCAGCATTGTTACATGTCGGTGGCTTATGTCAGTATGAAAGTAATATTATGTTAGATTAGTGTAGCATGAAAAAAACATTACCAATCCAATGAAGATATTCTATGGCACTATTACAAACACAAATGCCTTGCTTACTGTCATAAGTTGCATTGTTGTCTGTCTGTCTTCAGCAGTAGCTGAGCTATAGAAGGGGCCAGCTAGAATGGTGGAGAATTCCATGGCCCAGATCTTGGGCAACTGGCACAAAGTGACTCTAGAACCAGTGTTGCTAGCCATGGAGGTGTCATATAAGGTAAGCCTGTAGGGATGTGGAGCTGATTTAAGCAGGGAAAGCATGCCTATGCCCTGCTGATATCTGGTTGCTGTAAAAGGTCACTGAGATAGAGCAGCCTGAATGCTGTTGTAACTTATGCTGAGGGGGATCAGCCTAGTGAACAGCTAGCCCAGGACCGAGGGAGCAGAAATATTGCCTAAAGTCATGTTTGCTAATCCCTCTTGAGTTGCACTAAAGCACTCTTTGGATACTACAGAGAATCTGGGACTGTATTCTTCTTACTGAAAGTACCTTCTTCCACATTCATCCAGGGATGCTTGTACAGGCCTCCTTAAAAACATAAAGGCATCACTCTTTACTGTGGAGCTATGAATACCATCTCCCAGTTCAGCTTTACACTGACAAGGTGGGAGAGGGAGTGTGTATTGTGTCTGGGTCACTCATACATACACAGTGGACAATTTATCTATAGCTCACAGAATGTTCCTATTTTTATTAGAAGATGAGTAACAAGGGTAATGTTACTTGTGTCAAGAATGTGTATGGGGTGTGGTGGGTTTTTTTTTTGGGGGGGGGTTACTCTTTAGTCTCATTAAAATCTGGAATTACACCAGGAGCAATGCTCAAGGTTCTAAATCAAAGTGCTTCTTGGAAGAAGGGGCTCCTGAATAACTGCCATGTTTCTGGTCAGAGCAAGAGACTGGGTTAATATCTTTTCTGACTTGTGGTGATTGTAATTCTTGTTTAAGATGGCTTCTGAGTGTGTGGGGGTTTTTTGTTCTTGTGACATTTGGAAAGTGCTGTAAATAAGCCTAGAGACTGATGGTTCATACGGTGTGTGTGTGTGTGTGTGTGTGTGTGTGTGAAAAGTCCATAAAGGCAGGAAATATGACTGTAGTAACTCTTAATTGGTTTCTGTTTTACTTTGACTAACTACAGTAGTCATACCTCCATATCTTCAGTATTCTCTATTCTTACTGTGGGGAATTCTGAGGTAACATTTAGTTTCCTAAGCAAATCAGAGTTTTGAAGGACAATCACTATCCTGAGATGAGTGAATGAAATGAGAAGTTAGAAATAATGAAAGGAGAAGAGGAAGAAAGAAAACAGACCGGAAGTGAAAGTTTGAGTGAAGGGAGGGGCAAGCATTTGTCAAGGCTTAAGTTTTCAAAAGTATCCACTAACTTTGGTTGTCTCCCAGTCAGTTGCTCTGGCAGGACTTCTATAGCTTTCCTTATGGAAATCTGACTTGGCACATGTGCACGTCTGTCTTGGATTAACTTCCATTTCAGTAATGGCCCCCTTATCCAATACTCTTTCTATGCCCACTGGAATGGATTCTGTGCCCTGCTATTTTCACCTTGTACTACTCAGGTGGTGTGAAGGGAGATGAGACTGGGGTTTCCCACTAGCTGGGATTTCCTGAGCAATCAGAATCCCTAACAGGCATGGAGCCAGTATTGCCATACTCCTCCTACACCACTGGGAGGGATAGTGGAGAAGGAGCAGCTAAAGTGGTTTTTGTTTTGGCTATGCTCAGCTGCCAGATGATCCCTTAGATATTGTGTTGCCAGATAGCTCAAGTTAGAGTAACGTAGCTGAGACTGGTTTCAGAGTAGCAGCCATGTTAGTCTGTATCTGCAAAAAGAAAAGGAGGACTTGTGGCACCTTAGAGACTAACCAATTTATTTGAGCATAAGCTTTTGTGAGCTACAGCTCACTTCATCCGATGAATACATCCATTGAAGTGAGCTGTAACTCACAAAAGCTTATGCTCAAATAAATTTGTTAGTCTCTAAGGTGCCACAAGTCCTCCTTTTCTTCTTGTAGCTGAGACTGTGGGCTGGGTAGAAAATTAGGGAACCAGAACTTGTTTCCTGTCAGCTATCCCCACCTCTGCTCTGCTTTGCTGATCACAATTCTGCAAAGCAGATACTCTAGCTGACTGTGTCTGGTGGTAGCAGGACCAGAAATCTGCATGAAACGGAGGTAATGGGTCGCTTTGCTGATGTGCCACCGCACAACCCTGTCGCCTCACTTACTTCAAGCTCATCCGCTTCTGGCAGCCAAGGTTACATTAAAACAGCACTGATGCCACTATAGGAGGAAAACGCAGTTCCAGGAAGTACAATTTCAAAGCCGTGAGCTAGGTTTTAATCACGTCTCTCACTCTTGTCAGAAGAAATTGCATGGCTAAATCCCTGCAAGCTGCTTTGAATAGCTACCCCTGAATGTTGAATTTACAGTTATAATTGGGGCAAATCAACAGAATTACACATTGACATGCATAGTGACTACCTGAGGGAGGTTGAAAAGAAAATGGTTAGTGACATTAGGAAAACATATTTTAGATTTTTTTTTTTCCAGAAGGTTAACTATGCTTCTGGCATCTGGTTGGTTAATATCACCCATGCTGTTCTGGAAGCTATTCAGTACTGTGCAGTCCGTATTACCTTCTATAAGGATGCTGATATTTGAGAGAGTGCAGGGAAATTCTGCTCAGGAGTGTACTTCATTGCCTGTGAGACAGTTTGCTGCTACGCTCAGTAATTGCCCTTTATGGCAAAGCTGTGCCACTTGCTGAGCTAATCATCACTGACAGAAGTGTTCCTGTATCTTCCAGCATGCAGGGGCTGTGGCTGGTTCAGCATCCTCTTACTCTCTCCTCTCCTCCCCTCAGTGCAGCCAGCCACCTCTGCTAACTGGTGTGCATGTCTGGGAAGCCTTGTCTGGAGCATTGTGCATCACCAGTCTATTGAGTGAAATGCTGCCAGGCTCTTCTCCAGGGTGCACAAGTGACACCAGGCTCCTCTATTCTGTACCCCTCCCCCTACCAGCTCCCCTTCCATTCTGTGCACCCACCATAGGGCCAGGCAGAATCTGCTGGCCAACTACAGCAAATAATTGTCTGTCTACCATATTCAGGGACTTGCATTCTGCCAGCTCAAAAGGGAGCCCTTAGGTAGACTTAAGCTGCCAGAACATCTCTCATCTCACTGGGATTTTTAGTCCCCAGTCAGTGTTTGCTGTGCAGTAAAGGAAAATAGCCAGAATGTACATCAATGTAAAGCAGTCTCACTTATCACTCCTCTCCAAACAGATGTAGAATATGTCAGTGATCTTTGCATCTTCAAGCTGCAATATAAATACCCTGCAGTACAAAATCCAGATACTGGAGGCCCTGATACTGTTAAATATGGCAATTGCAGCTGCCAGAAAAGCCATTTTATGGCATGCATGGCCCCGAAAATCTTAACCAAAGTTTTCCTTTCTCTCCAAAACAAAGATTGCCATGCTAGTGCTTTTCTACCCAACTTTGAAGATCTGTGCATTGTAGTCAGAAGCCTAGAGTTACATCAGTAGCAGCTATAGCCTACGGTGCTCCTGTCACAGAGTGAAACCTGCCCTTTGACACAGGAGTCTTTTTCAAGAGAGGCAGTACAGGAATTTTATGCTGCACAGCCAGATAAAAGCTGAATCCCCCCCCAATGAAGGAGGCTTTCAAGGTATTTGTTTGAAAATGGCCAAATGTCACTGGATAAAATAAGTAAAAGAAGGGCAAAAGTCACATTTGTTTAAGGACAGAACAATGTCTTCTAAGGTATAATGGCATTCTAGGGCCCGGTTATGCAAGATACTGAGCAACTCCTGGAAGGTGCTGAGTACTCAGTCCTCTCACATTGGAGTCAGTGGCAAAACTCCCATATGCTGCAGTGGTTGCTGCCTTTATTTTTGCTGTGGCTGCAGGAAACAGATGAGCTTGGCTACACCAAGAGTCAAGGTCATCCAGCTCCTCCCAGGAGCACATGGTTGGACCAGTGAGAACTGGTACTGTGTGCAGGTGATACCATTCTTGTCCTCCAGAAGAAAAGTTGTGATTGTACAACAGTTCCTTCTCCACTCCTGCCTAATCAATGGAATTATCTTCAAGATAGACTTGCAGTAAGCAGAACCACTGCTAGCAAAGACTTATAATAATAATTAATGCTGCATTTCAAAACACAAGCCAGATCCTCAGCTGGTGCAAGCTGCCCTTACTCTATTGAATAGCATTATGGCAATTTACACCAGCCAAGGATCTAAGCAGCTACAGTGACTCTCACCAGATTAGGGTTAGCCCCCCCCTCCTTTTTTTTTTTTTTTTTTTTTAAACTCAAATCTTAGGTATCCGCTGAAATCTGAACCTGAAATCCAGACTACCCAGACTGTGGAGGGGTTTAAAACTTCAATGAGCCTAAGCTACAAAATTTGATTAGAAGACTAGATTTCAAACTAATAGCTGTACATTTGCTACCATGGCAAAAAGAACTCAGCAAGGCTGCATCTTGTTCAAAGGCTGTACTTTTTACCATCCAATCACATTGATGCAACTCAGGGAATAAGCAACTACCTCTAGCCACTCATCAGAATTTTGTTACTGAACATCCCTTGCTTTTTCTATTAAACAAAACAAATTAGTTTACCAATTGTATGGAAGGTTCAGACTATGCCAAACAATGCTGGATACTATTCTATTTTGAAGAATTACTATGGAATACGGTCCTCTTGCTAGTCACAACTCTTTCATTAATGCTCTTCTGCCCAATTTAGAACAGGGAAAGGCAATTATGTAAGTGGTGTGAGTCAAAGGAGAATGAAATGTATTTGGCTTTGAAATGCATAATAAATAAGTGCACCATGCCTTTATTATTCTACGACCAGAAATTTCACCAGAATAAAATGAAATAGGAGCCATGTTGAGATGGAACAAAAATGAAGAGGATATTCCACTATCCACTGCAGGAGGAGTGGAAAGGATGGAATGTTCACTGTAATGTGGTGGGCTGCTTACATTACACATTGGTGCAAGGTTGATTTGGCTTTTCCCACATGAAATATGACATGAGACACATTTCAATGCAACACGAAGAATGACTATTTTATAATCTATTAGGAGAAAGATTATAAACAGATACTTCATTCACACGACAATGGACAAAGGATGTGTGTGCGCTCTCCAGAGCTGCACTGAGTGGGAACAGTAGCCTATATCCATCCTATCATACTTGGTATCTCTGTGCTCACAATTCAAATCTGAAAATCAAGGGCATGACAATTAGGGACTGGTCTAGATTGCCCTCCCCAAGGACATCCAAACATACGAGTGAAGGGAGGAATTGCCATCTCCAAGCCACATGCAGTTCCGTAGAAAGGGTGCTGGAAATGCGACTATTGACTAGATGTGAAGAGGACTGTGCATTATGGCAACTAAGATACAGCATTATGTGGCCTAATTCTTCACACCACACTGACATGAACATGATTAAGGGTTTGCTGGGCCAGGCTGTCAGATTCAAAAAGAGAGAAGAAACTTTTGAATTTACAGAGATCTTCTGCAGGTCATCTCTGTGTAAGCTCTAAAGCTTGACTCTTACAAACAGAAGTTGGTCCAATAACAGATGTTACCTCAAGCACCTTGTCTCTCTAATCTCCTGGGCCCAACATGGCTACAATAACACATTCAAAAATAGTCTGTTACCTTTTTATAACAGAAAATATAATCAAGTTAAGGTGGCAGATGAAAAAAGAGATGCAAGTCACATGATCACCATATTTAAAAGTGCTCAGCATTGGTAAATTATTATTAACAGTAAAAGATTGCGTGCTCACTGACCCTATGTTTGATCTGTTTTTGTGACACCTGGGTCTGCAAATAGAGTTTTGACCAGCATGATATTAATTGTTAATAGAAACCCTTACTAAGAATACTGATGCTTTGACTGATTCTCCCATTAAGTATGTGAGTGTGGCATGGATTAGTAGCATACTGAAGAAATTTATTTATGAACTATATTTATATTTTTTTCTGCATAATAAATTCATTGGAGAAGAGAGCCACATTCATAATTTTAGTAATAATGTTCCAAAATGACAATTTATGTATGTTTGTTCTCTGTTATGGGAGTGCTGCATTCTATTTCATTGGCCAGCATACCCTCTGTATGAAATACAGTATAACAGAATAATTCATTTCCGTAAACGTTGGAGAGTGAATCTGCAAAAAGGCTGTACATGTCCATAAGCCCAGCATTGTGCAAGCAGCTGCAGCATGAGTTTCATTACAATGCTTCATCAGTGAATGACCTTAATGACCTGAATCTGAATGCGTAGGACACTTGGTAATTCATTTCTACACTAAATCAGTGCTCCTTTTGAACTGAATTAGGGATTTGCAAAGTGAAAAGGACTAAACTAGGAATATCAAAACCAGGAACCTTCTATAGTTATATTATCAAGGGTAAGACACCTTTATAGCCTATAAATTATAATGCAGTTTTTGGCTTCCTAAGAGAAATGTTTGGTTCAATAAGGACAAAATCTTTCTAAGAGCCCACTCTTGATCCTGTTGAAACTAATGGCAAAACTCCCATTGATTTCAAGGGAAGGATTGCGCTCTACCTGTATGTACAAATGGTGACTGAACACCTTCAAATAAGATTCCTGTCCTTGAATATCTTAACATAAATTCAGGTCACAAGGCAGCAGGAGCTAGAGTTTCCCAACAAAACCGGGATTTAACCATTTAATACCTGAACACATGTAACGAGAATCAATCCATTTTTCTATCTTAAAAGAAAAATAGTATATATTTACAGTGATGTTTCTTTTTCCCTATGCACAAGCTGAAAAATCTTGGCTTGCTTCACCAGTAACAAGACAATTGGCAATCAATTCTCTGCTGTTTCAACAGTTTTTAAAGTATTAATCTGGAAGATACAGTACCCTTTTATAGCTGTAGCTGTAAATTGCTTGGAGTGCGAATTACATGTTGGGACAGATTTAAACCATTCACAGTTAGGAAACTGATACGTTATGGAAAGCAGATTTAACTGTTGTAATGCACCAAAAAAGCCAGAAAATTTGATAGAGGCACTGGTACAAGAGGCGACTATAACTCAACCACTCAAATAAATGTGTTAGTCTCTAAGGTGCCACAAGTACTCCTTTTCTTTTTGCATAATTAAATGTAACATCTTGGTGGAGGGACAAGAGGGGAATACCGAAGAAACCCACCAGAGTAGACTTCAATGTCAAAAAGGGGAACTTTATGCAAAATGGGGAAGCTAGTTAAATAAAAATTTAAAAGGAACTGTCACAAGAGTAAAATGCCTGCAAGCTGCATGAAAACTATTTAAAAATACCACAATAGAGCCTGAAACTAACGGTATACCCAGCGCTGATAAGTGCAAAGTAATGCACACTGGAAAACATAATCCCAACTATACATAGACAATGATGGGATCTAAATAATCTGGTCACACTCAAGAAAGATCTTCGAGTCATTGTAGATAGTTTTCTGAAAACTTCCTCCGTCTGTTCAGCGACAGTCATAAAAGCTAACAATGTTAGTAAACACTAGGGAAGGGATAGCTAATAAAACAGAAAATATCACAATGTCACTATATAAATCCATTGTACACCCTACTGTCAATACCATGTGAAGTCCTGATCACCCCATCTTAGAAAAGATATTAGAAATAGAAATGTACAGAGAAGGGCAGCAAAAGTGATTAGGGGTATGGAACAGCTTTCATGAGGAGAGATTAAAAAAGCTTGCATTGTTTAGCTGGGAAAAGAGACAAGGGGGGTATGATAAAGGTCTATAAAATCACGAATGGCATGAAGAAAGTGAACAAGGAACTGTAACTTACCCCTTCTCATAATGCAAGAACCCATGCAATTAAGAGGCAGTAGGTTTAAAACACACATAAGGAAGTACTTCATCTAATGCACAGTCAACCTGTACAACTCATTGACGAGAGATCTTGTGAAGGCCAAAAGTATAGCTGGCTTCAAAGAAGAATTAGATAAGTTCATAGAGGATAGGTCAATCCATGGGTATTAGTTAAGATAGTTGGAGATGTAACTACATGCTCAGGGTGTCCCTAAACCTCTGAGTTCCAGAAGCTGAGACTAGATGATAGGGGATGGATCACTCAAATTGGCCTGTTCTGTTCATTCCCTCTGAAGCATCTGACACTAGCCGCTGCTGGAAGTCAGGATAGTGGGCTAGATGGACCATTGGTCCGACCCAGCATGGCCGTTCTTATGTTATGTTCTTAAATAATAGAATGTTACCACATGTGGATAACATGTAAGAAGTGCAGACTGTCAATGGCCTCTGGTGTGTGTGTTTGTGTAAAAAAGAGAAGTTTTCTGTGGCTGAGTTTTTTTTTTTTCGTCTGTGTCTTCAACAAATATGTCATGTATCTTTTCTATGTCTTTGATCCCAGGTGCTTAATGGGAACAGGTAACTGCTTGAAGTTAGACACATGCTTAAGTGTCTTGCCAGATGAAGGTCTAAATCAGCTGTATTAACTGAAAATATTTTCCAAAATGTCTGTCTTATGGCTTGTTTAAGCCATAAAACATTTGGCATAGACAAAGTCACAATGCAATGACTACATCTTGAATTCAGGGATGAATCAAAAAGCACAAAACCTTCATTTTCCTTCATAAATATTTCAGACATCAGCAACTGAAAACTATATGCTTGGACTATAAGAAACAAAGCTGTAATTGATGTCTTTTTATTATAAGATCTCCAGCCTAATTTTGGAGACCAAAGTAGTTTGGATAATGTTTGAATAAACTGCATGTTGTCTAGCTCATTGCTACTTACTTGGGGGGACAGAGTGTTATATCCACCAGACTGACACTCTGAAACTTTTCGCATTTACTCATTAACTCTCTTGAGAGAGAGAGCAATGGGCTGTAGCACTTCAAATGACTATTTTCAGTAGGGGGCCTTTAACATTTTCTTTGCAATATCTCAGGAGGAGACAAATTAACTTGTGTCAACAGTATGTGTAATGGAAGGATTATTTATTCTCTGTAGCTGAACATGGAATTTCTATTTAATGCAGGATCCCATTAACTCATAAATATTGAAGTTGAAATTATAAACTTTCCATCTAAAGAGATGGTGCTGTTGATGTGATGTATGTGCTTCTTTAAAGACTTCCCTTTGCTGCCCCCCAAAAGGATGAGATCTACCAAGAACAGGGATGTCTGCATGGCGTCAGTGGGTTTTATATTTGTGTTCAATTCTGAGTTGCAATGAAGCTTATGGAACCTGAGAGCACACAATGTAAATAGGTTGAAAGTGTAGTTGCTATGCTCGTGTGCCAGTATTTTTGTGGTTTGGCTATTGTACAAACTGAAAAATAAAGGAAGTTAATAAAGTTAGGCTAGTGCTGTGATGGCAGTGCTAGCATTACTACCCTACCCTACAGTGCCTTCCTTGCCTGATCATGTTTTTGTGGAGCAATGTCTGTCTCTTCTTTGTGGGAGGCAGCAGTTCTCTGCAATGTCCCCTTCACACAGGCATTCCCCACTGTTGTCTGCAAGGATTGGCTGCCTGCTGTGGGCAGGGTAATGTGTTCTGTAAGCTTTGTTTAGAGACTGACAAAATCCAAGTAAGAAAATAACTCTGGATTCGGCTGTCTGTGCCTTTTTAACCAAAGGGGGGGGGAACCCTTCAAAATGCAAGCTCTTCATTGCAGTGCACAGGGCAGGACCCAGGCCTGGATGCTGGGTCATCCGTGAAGAGCTGCTTGTACTCTGTCCCAGTCTCTCACCCAGCACTGCTCCCGCACAATGGCTGCGGGGGGGGGCTTTTAAACTGGCCTGCTGGTGCTTAATTGGTCAGTATTTCTTCCTGGCTCTTCTAGATCACTGGAGGACAATCTTATTGGTCACCCAATCTGAGTGGACTTTCCTTTGTCTGGGAGTGTCAGCAGGGAAGGCCTGATAGGCCACATCACACTGATACTACTTCGCTGCCCCTCCAGCAAGCATGTTCGTGCTGTCAGGGATTAAAGTAGTAAGTTATTGTTAGCAGGTGAGGTGTTCATACACCCTTATTTTAAAATTTGTAATGTTTTCCAAAGTAGCTGGTTTGCCTGGGTAACTGTGTACTTGTGCAGTGGGGGCAGGAGCCACGTTTGGAGGTTGGGGTGCTCCTTTTCTATGCATGGAGTTGGCCTGAGTTTGAAATGAGAGCCAATCTGAGGAACAAGTGTGTCAGAAGGACAGAATAAAAGAGGAGTTTTCATTACTCGTACCTGACTGGAAAAAGCACATTCATGATGCAACACAGAGCTACTACTGCAGTCCAGCGGAACTAACAGACATAGCCATTAATGGCTAAGCTTCTATCATACAGTCATGGCATCAATTAATTGCAGAGCTATCAGGAGTTATGGTGTTATAGGTATTAATATGCAGCTATTTCATATTTTTATGCAACTTAACTCTAACAGCACTGTAGCTCAGCTTGAGTTAAGGAGCACTGACTCGTGTTTGGGAGACTCCCAACGTGTGTGGACTCAGATTCACCGTGACTGGATGATTTACGGCCCTATCATATTGAACAGCATCACTTGCTGGGTAAGTAATGGGTAATGAACTGGACATTTTGTGATAATCTGTTAAACTTGTGATGATGAAACAGTCTCACATCAATTCATGATTCAACAAAGGAAACCTATACAAGTTCTAATTTGCTTACTCATTTCCAGTCATGATACCTCCCAAATTCCCATTCCCTGAATGCAGTATTTCTATTACCACTGTATATTGTCACAAGCTTATTGATAGTTGCCCTAGTACTCATGCACTTTGCTTGAAATTCAGGCCTCAGTAAATCTTTATTTCTGACCACTCTATCTTTCTAATGTTTAGTCTTTGCATCATCCTACTGGGATAAAATGTATTTTCTTTGTCCAGAGAGCAAAGAAAACTGTCAGCAAACGGTTGCTACCAGACCTGTGTTGTGGGTACTTTCAGCATGGAGCTAGATAACATGGACGCTACCTTCATCATCCTTACGTGGTGTCAGGTTCATAAATTCAAACTCAAATGTGCAGCGTTGTTGCTGCAAAAATACAATGAGCTGCTGTTTGTCTTCTTTCAAAGGCAGCCTGCAGACAAAGCCCCTTGTTATTATTGATTGTTATCTAAAATTAGAACAACCAGCAGTCTCCCTCAGGAGGAAGCTGGTCTTTTCCCTTCCAGAAAAGATCTCTTTGTAGAAGAGGCATTTGAACATGAAAATGTGTTGCTTTGAGAATTTGCTTTAAAGAAATTCAGACATTCTGAGATACAGATTAAAATGAGGTTTTCAAAAGCTTTGCCAACAAGAGTAATTGACATTTTAGGGAGTTGGAGGAAGAACACTAAATAAACAAAATTCTGAATATGACCGATGAGTTACCCTTCATTGCTATTGTCATGACCAGACAGTCTAGTATAACACAGGGATTCTTTCAACCAGAAAGCAATTGTAGCTTGCCCATAAGAAATATGAAGGCTGCTATAGCGCCTAGCAGTGCTCCTCTTCATTAAGGGAAATGCATTAGAGATTTTAACTGGTTAATGTGCTTCTGTAAGTGGGCAGGGAAATCTAATATCCCCAGACTTTAGCTTCCCTCCACTTGTTCCAGTACTTAGAGCCACTGTAGGAAAACTTTGGCTGGATCTATAAATAAAATCAATGGCTGGAAATATTTCACTTGGATTAAATTGAATACAAAATATTTAGGTGCAATGATGGGCAAATTGCTTATTGTTTTTATGGGTGAAATTTCAGCTTGGGTCTAACTCACAAGTATTTATATAGATTCTTGAGAGGTTAAAATCTGGTCATGTCCTGTCATTCTTGACCTGAGAACTTGACATTGAAAACTTTATTACAGCTCCAACTCAGCTTTGACCTTCAGCCTGCTTCAGGACTCTGAATATGATCCTGATTTGGCTTGTCTACAGACTCTGACCTGCAGCTTGTCCCCACACCTTGGTTTAGTGTTGCCCTCATCCCGGTCCTGACTCTACAGCCAGCTGCAACCTTTGGTACCTGTACTTGACCACAACTCCAACCACCAGGCCTGACTGCCTAGAACCCAGAGCCTGCCACCATGGTCTGACCCAGAATGACACTTCTTATGTTCTAAAAATATTTTTATTTGTTCATTTTCAGACTAAGCCCTTTTAGGTGCAATGAACAATATTTACTTCTGTTGCTGTTTATCTTAATTATACCAACTAATACAGAACAAGGAAAAATCTGTTTTGAATTAATATTTTTCCAACACTGACGGCTGCAACCCTTTAATTATTCTCCTGGGTCCAGTATTGAAGTTATATTAATAAGCATTTGAGTTCATCCAGAAGTAATAGCTGAACCTGTTATTGGATTTAGCATCCCCCTATCTTGTAGATCTGGCTTTACCATATGCTTTATGAGGAACTCATTAATTTTATTCTATCTCACGTAATAGACAAATCACAATAGGAGGCTGAGCTTTGACCTTGTTGTTTTATCCGGTGATGGGAGTTCCCTTTACAGAAAGAGTTGGAAAAGAAAATATTTAGGGCATGAATGTTCTAAATATGCACATCCTGTCTGAGGAAAAGAGAAACCAGGAAATTTTGATGTTTCTTTTACACTAAGGGATATTTTGAAATGAGAGACCTGTTTTTAGTGGCGCTAACGCCTTTATGAAGCAAAACAATCTCCTAATAAGTGGGTAAAATGGTAGGGCTTATGCCCCAATCCTACACACTGCTCTACACAGGCAGACTCCCAAGACTGCTGGGTGATATTGCCTCCTCCCTAGGCTTCAGAGCATGAGCCACAACTTCAAAGCACTGTCTAGGCAGCTGTTTTCAGTGACCTCTCTAGTCCAAGTCAGTTGACCCAGGCTGCGCGGCTCGCTGCCACAGGTGTGGAGACATACCCCGTTCAAGTCAGTGGGAAAGCTCCCACTGACTTCAGTGCGGCCAGGATTTCAGGTGTTGGCTTCAGCATAGCCCTGAGTACCATGCGGGATTGCAGTTCAGTTTGCAAACACCATCTGTGATGTCACGTTCCTGCTCCTTCAAAGATTGCCAGAGCCCAGAGATTAAAGAGCTAATAGAGAGCTAAGAGGGAATTCGTATGTCTAATGTGACAGACAAGCACAATACAAATTGTTGAAAGAAAACCATTTAAGTTATACATCAAAAATGAACAGGAAGGGGCACAAATGATTTATGGCTCTGTTCCTGCAAAAGCTTAAATATATGCTTAACTGTCATGAGCTTTTTATAGCTAGAACAATAAATATTATTTTTCTATTTTAGCAGTTCTGTTTGAACCATATGTTTGTGCTGAGATCTTGTGAGTTCTCCGTCTCTACAATTCGAGCAGATCGAGGGACGTGATCGTTCCCCTCTATTTGACATTGGTGAGGCCTCATCTGGAGTACTGTGTCCAGTTTTGGGCCCCACACTACAAGAAGGACGTGGATAAATTGGAAAGAGTCCAGCGAAGGGCAACAAAAATGATTAGGGGTCTGGAACACATGACTTATGAGGAGAGGCTGAGGGAACTGGGATTGTTTAGTCTGCAGAAGAGAAGAATGGGGGGATTTGATAGCTGCTTTCAGCTGCCTGAGAGGTGGTTCCAGAGAGGATGGTTCTAGACTATTCTCAGTGGTAGAAGAGGACAGGACAAGGAGTAATGGTCTCAAGTTGCAGTGGGGGAGGTTTAGGTTGGATATTAGGAAAAACTTTTTCACTAGGAGGGTGGTGAAACACTGGAATGCGTTACCTAGGGAGGTGGTAGAATCTCCTTCCTTGGAAGTTTTTTAAGGTCAGGCTTGACAAAGCCCTGGCTGGGATGATTTGATTGGGGATTGGTCCTACTTTGAGCAGGGGGCTGGACTAGATGACCTCCTGAGGTCCCTTCCAACCCTGATATTCTATGATTCTAATTCCCACTGAAGTCCCTTTGAGTCCCACGGGAAGATTTACAGGATCAGGTGATTTAATAAATAAATGGAAAACTAAATCACAAAGCTGGTCAGAATGAGAAATGGATTAGCAGGATCGGCAGGATTAGCTGCATAGCTGAGTATGTTGTTTCTGTATCTCAGAATGGTATTCAGAACTACTGCTCTCACTCTGTTATGCAACAGTACGAATAGGTGACTGGTTGATGGTCAATTATGGAACACCTTAGTAAGGGATAGAGTTAGCGCACA
This sequence comes from Natator depressus, assembly GCF_965152275.1. Taxonomy (NCBI): domain Eukaryota; kingdom Metazoa; phylum Chordata; order Testudines; family Cheloniidae; genus Natator; species Natator depressus. Next base: position 10,486,454 of record NC_134241.1, read on the forward strand.
CAACTTTCTGCATTTGAAATCTCACTTTCACTAGTGAGCTCTACTAGGTCTTCCAGTTTCCCAGGCAGCAGCTAGCACTCTGTATATACTATACCCGGCACCAGGAGTGAGCTATTTTCAAGTGCAATGTTCAGCCTGCCACTGTACTAAGATACATTTGTTGCCAGAAAATATATATTTATTTTAACAAAAGACTAAAACCAGCTAAGGCAGAACTTGAAAGGCTGGAAGTTAAAATGATAACTCTTTAGCGGAAGGGCTGCCTGGCTATTCCCTTTCATAGGGAATGCCCAAGTATAGTAACTGGGCAGTCTTGCAGTTAAAGATTTGCAAATGGAGCAGCTGAAAATGTAAGTGGTTGTAATTGGTGGCTAATTAGCTGAAACTAGCAAATGGCCAGCAGGTGTGCTGAGGCACATAAAAAGAAGCTAGGAAGCAGTCAGAGGGTGCCTTGCTCACAGAGCTGTGGTAAAATAGTGCTCTTTGAACAGGGGTGGTAAAACCTGAGAGAAATGGCTGTTTCTATTGGTTGTTTGTTTTTTGTTTTTTTTTGCTTACTTTAAATGCTTTTACCTTTCAGATATGGGATGGATCAATAAACTTAAAGCAGTTGTGATTTTTGTTTCTGGAAAGCCTTTGTGTTTTTGTTCTCTGCTAGGCCTAAAATCAAGCTGAACAGCACCTTCAAAGCTAGCTTCATTTGGATCTTTCCATCTGGTCCAGTGTTGATGATCTCCTCACAGCTAGACATATGTGGTTTACAGTTTTTACATAATCAGGTTAAAAATGGCACACGGTTATTCTGTGGTATTGTGATGTTTTCCTTCTTATGTAGTTTGGTCACTCTTTCAAACAAGAATAGGAACTATGTACTGAACCCATTTATGTATAGGATGAACCCCAGTGGACCCTCTCATCTCTGATGGGCTGACAGTAAGCTGACCACAACACTGATTCCTTGTATCTGAGAAGTTTGCTGCTCTGCAACAGGGAGACAACATCCCTGTAAGGGTATGAACAAATAAAAATGTTCTTTGACATATTCTAGTTAAATTGTAAAAATTCCCTTGTGTTTCAGAGGAAAACAATTTGATCTCAGTGCAAAACCCCTAGCTAGGAACTTGATGACTAATGATATAGCTTATCTTTGCATAGGGAATGATTTTTGGGGGGTATTGGTCAGAACTTTGAATGTGTCTAGTTTTCTTCTCTGTATGGATATTAAATTCCAAAGTTTTGATCTTTTCTGCTAGCATTTGGAAGATTCTGGGGGAGAAGTGACAGATTAAAGATTGAGATAAAGGAGTTAAATGGATTTTTATCTCCTATGTAATTGTCCAGAGGGAGGGTACATCATATACTACTTCCCCCTTGACCAAGAACATCCTTTAAAAGATAAGGATCCCTTTTTTTCAAGTTGAGCCTTCAATGCAACAATAGCCTTCATTCTAATGGTCTGACCGCTTCCGCTCAATCCAGTTGGTATGTTTCTTAGTGTAAATAAGTGGTGATATACCCTCAGCTATTACATTCCATACTGTATCCTTCCAAAAGGGTAATTAACTTTGACTGCAAAGAGATCTGCTGAATATGCTGACTGTAGGAAATAAACTAAGCCTGTCCCTGTGATTATATGGTTGTGTAGCATTGTGCAGGTTTCTTTTGAGACTTAGAACTGATAGGGCAGATACAGAGTGATCACTTTGTGAAGTCTTTACCCCTGTGGTGTATTTTGTCTTTTATCATTTTCCTGTGAGTGTACATTCACAAGCATAATGATTCTCATTTAACCCACATAGTTGTTTTGGGGGGCATTTACTACATGTTTTGAGAGACGTATTGGACCCATGGATCTTGAAAGGGGTTGGGGAGGGGGATGGATCATTGTAGCAGTGGAGATGTATCTGCAGGTTTTGCATCTGTTCTGGCAGGGTTTGGTGCTGTCTTGAGTTGGTGTGTCCTGGTCTGTGGGGAGCTTGCTTCTGATGATGAACATGGAGAGGTTGGGGGGCGGGGAGGTTGTTTGAAGGCCAGAAGTGGGGGTTTAGGAAAGATTTCTTTCAGAATGGAGTCCCCATCAAGTATGGGATGTAGTTATTTGATGGCACAGTATGGGTTGGTAAGTGACAACTAGGGGTGTGAGGTCAGAGGGGGTTTTATTTCTGTATTGATGCAGGTTCTCTTGGGGTATTTAGGTGGCTTGTTCCATGATGCAATCGTCTGCTTTGGTGGAGTGTCCTTGTTTGGTGAAGGCAGTTTTAAGTGTGTTAAGGTGTATATCTCGTACTTTCATTGTCTGTGGTGTCTGAGTGTCTGGCTGTACATAACAGGTTTCTTGGTGTGTTTTTGGATTTATGAAGGTAGGTGTGGGGATCCAGCAGTTTCTTGTACATGGTTCTCTATAGAGTTCCATTGCGGAAGTTGATTGTGGTGTCCCGGAAGTTGATGCTAGCATGGGAGTGTTCAAGGGAAGATTTAATGGATGGGGGGTGGTGGTTGAAGTTGTGGTGAAAACCTATACGTGACTTTAAGCGGTCTTTTCCTGAGCATGAAAATATCCTCATGTATCTCAAATACATATTGGTTTCGTGGTGCATTTGTTCAGAAATTCTTCTTCAAGGTGGCCCAAAAAGAGGTTGGCAGAGTAGGGAGCCATTCTAGTGCTCAGGGCTATTCCACTGGTCTCGACAAACAGTATTAATCAGAGACATTGCTTTTACTCTTGAAACATTTCTATAAAGAGTAAAGGCATTTTAGTTTGAGCTGCTCTGTCATGTGACTTTGGCTCCTCAAACACCATACACGATATGCCAGTACATAGGGTATTTGGGTTATATTTCTATTCATTTTTTCCTGTAAACTGAATTTTAAAATTACAAATTGCATTCATGTCAGTTATATGAAACACACTTGTCTAGTGTATCATTTAGTGTAAAAAAAAAAAAATCCTAATGCCAATAACAATGAACAATTCAGCTATTGGGATGTAGTCCACAATTATGAGATTGTAATTGGTTTTCTGCTAAAAGATGTCTATTTATTGTATCTTCATTAGCAAAAAGTTCTTAACACTGGAGGACTCTAATGAAAGACTCTGTTTTGATCTGTTTATTGTCTGATGTGATGTTTCCTGAAAGACTGAAAACTGCATAGTAACAGGTTTCAGAGTAACAGCCGTGTTAGTCTGTATTCGCAAAAAGAAAAGGAGTACTTGTGGCACCTTAGAGACTAACCAATTTATTTGAGCATAAGCTTTCGTGAGCTACAGCTCACTTCATTGGATGCATGTAGCTCACGAAAGCTTATGCTCAAATAAATTTGTTAGTCTCTAAGGTGCCACAAGTACTCCTTTTCTTTTTGCATAGTAACAGTAGCTGCTGCCACCTGTAAAAATAAAATAAAGTATTTATTGTTCAAATATACAATAAAACTATTGTACAGGGGCCAACCAATTTATATTTTCAATCAGGAGAACAAAGTTAACAGTGAATCAGTCATATACTGGTAAGAATTTACCTCCTGTCCAGACTAAACTGATTCAGTTGGAAGCAGAGTCAAAGCTGAACTCTTGGTATTTCCTGTGGATTGCAGAAATGCAATAAGGAGAGTAAAAAATAACGGATATAAAGGAAATCCACTGTGAAAGGTAATCCCTGTGCTTGAAGATTCACCTTAACTAGACAGCTTGTAGAACAAGAAAGAAAAATGTCTTTTTCCTGTTTGTTTTTTTTTTTCCCCCTAGCTGAAGGATAAATAATCACACATTAAACAGATATAGCATCAACAGGGATTGGAAGTCCACTCTGGAAACTTTATAAACCCATCAACTTGCTTTTAGTTCTCTACTTTCCAGTTTTTCAAATAGTTAAATAATTGGATGATTCAAACAATTCCAGCACATCACTGCTTCATATTCTAGTTATTGCTCTCCCCACTATCTGTTCCTTTTTCAGATTTCATGTGCTGAAAGATACGGTTGGCCAGAGATGAACCATTAATTATGAATTAAACAGAATAAACCAATCATGAAATATTACTAATGAAAGCAATTTTTTAGAATCTGATAAACTCCATAATACAGCCCTCTGGCCCTGATCCAACAAAACACTTTAGAACGTGCTTCACTTCTAACACGGGAATAGTTGATATTGCTGTATTGGAGCTTGTACTGGATAAGGGAATGGTAAAGTCCAACATTACTTCATCTATCCTGTTGATCAAAAGAGAAACTTTATGATGCAAAACTTTGATCAGTACCTTCACTCTCCTCATTGACTTTGAAAATCCTCTCTTATCTGAGATACTTTGAACTACCCTAAGTTGAAAACAGCTGGGCAGCTGTTCAAAATAAAGAAGTATTTTCCATTTTTATAGAACAACAGCAGGGATACAGTGACTAGAGTTGCCAATTTATCTATTTATTTTATACTAGATTGGGGCGCAAGGAAACAGTTTTCCCTGATGTCACTCGCACTATTGATTCTTTGTATAAAAACAAACACCCTAAGATGCAACAGGGCTGGCCTTAGGGAAAATGGCACCCTGGGAGAATCTGTATTTTGGTGCCTCTGGCCCCCGCCCATTCCTTCCATTGCCCCTGGCCCCTGCTGCTTCCCCTGACTACCCCTCGCCCCATTGCCTTTAACTCCCTTCCATGGCTTCGCACCCCAGGCCCCCCCACTCCTTGACCACAGCACCCTGGGCAGTCGCCCATGTCACCTTCCTGTAAGGTTGGCCCTGGATGTAATTTTCTTCTTCCTGCAGAGTGCAATGCCCTTGGACAATCTTTATGGAAGCTTCTGTGATCAGACAACTAAAGAGTCATCTCTGCTGGACACAGAACCAAATTCTCCTTCAAATTTTGTGCACGCTGGGATGTCTCCTTCTGAGTGACCCAAAATGTATTGCATCTCTTTCTTAGAGGAGCCCATTAATTGCCTGTTCCCCTTGCCTGGGGTGGTTGGCAATTCAGGGAGAGCTTCCCTCCCAGCACCTGGATGGTTAGTCCCTCATTAAAGGGCAGCAGTGGAGAAAGAGGAATATGGGGACTAACTTATCCCTAATGGTCCAAACTTCAAAAAATAGCTTGGGTTCAGTTCAGAATGGGGAAGGGCTGAAGTTAGGGCCAACAACTATATATTGTTTAAAGTAATGGTTTGTCTTTCCCTAGATACAAATCTTTTATAAATTATCTGATCCAATAAGGTATTTGTGGTTAAAATTTTAAACACACACCTCTATGAAAATGAAGCTGTTGGAAGAAGTGGATTTTAAAGAGGATATCTTATAAAACATGTACAAGCAATGATTCAGCTTCTGGCCAGTGATTAATAGAATTATGGAAAAGTAATGGAGTGTCTAAGGGTAGACTTGACCACAAAGTGTTTTTTTTCTTTTTCTTTTTCTAACTATTCTAGCTGTGACTGGGGCCCTAGCGGGGAGCCAACTGTGGTTACTCAATTAGGGTGAACTGCAAAGAATGGGTCAGACAATCCCCATAAAGCTGGTGGATATTCCAATACTTAGATTTACCAAGCAAGCATAAAACAGCTTCTTTATTACCTTACTGGTTACTCAGAAGTCCAAACAACACAGTTCCCTTAAAGCGATACAGCCTCAGGCCTCCAACCAGGTACCCACATCAAATATGATGAAAACTTCTGTAAATCTCATTTCATCATATAAAAGAAAGGTTCTACCAATCCCAAAGGATCGGACACATTACCTCCTAGGTTATTGAATATTCCAGATCTTACCCAAATACACATTACAGCCAATTCTTATTAACGAAACGAAAACTTTTTAAAAAACCAAAAGAGCAAGTATGGTTAAAAAGATCAATATACATACAGATATGAGCTCAATTCATTGAGGTGCAAATTAATAGCAGAGATGGTGAGCTTTGTAGCCGCAAAGAGTTCCTTTAGAATTCAGTTCATAGGTTATAGTCCAATGCCCAAATCTCATATTCAGAGCGTAGCAGCATAACTGGGACCTCAGTCTTGCGACTCAAACGTCCCCCGATGAAGCCTTAGCAGATCTGAGATGACAGAATCAGGACCAAGGAGCTTTTATACAATTGGGATTTCCTCAGGAAATAAAGGCAATTAGGATGACTTTGAAGGAGGTCCATCACCAGTACTTAGCTATACAATTTAACATAAGGCCATTTGCTTGTTCCTCCACCATTGACAGTATATTTCAAAGAGAGAGAACCCTGTAGCTCACGAAAGCTCATGCTCAAATAAATTGGTTAGTCTCTAAGGTGCCACAAGTACTCCTTTTCTTTTTGCGAATACAGACTAACACGGCTGTTACTCTGAAACCCATATTTAGAATCCATTTAAATGCTAGGATGTTCTTTTGACCTCTGAATTAACAGAATACAGCATAGACAGGGACTGTTGATTACATTGTCGACCCTACTCATACGTATGTAAATGCACAAAAACATAATTATCTCCCCACATGTCTTTTGAGGGTTATTTATTTTGCAGGATGTTTAACCCTTTCTCGCCATGTATCACACTATACTAGAATTGATGCATATGGGATTGATTGTATGCAAAGATCAGATTGTATGTCATGTTGCCCAGTTTTAAGCGATCATGCAATGAAAGACCCTATCATACGCATACTGAATAGTAACAGAATCAACTTTGCTGTGGGAAGCATAATTCTAAATTTCTTCATTTCGTGAGTATAAATGATCACACTTAACATTGTTACTAATATGTCCCCTTAAAGACAGGTAGGTTTCCTTCTGGCAAGTCTTTCCCTTTTTATCACTGTCTGATCAGCTTTGTGAAATATTGTTCAGACAGATGCTCCTTAGCTGAAATAATGAGATGGAGAGTAGAAAACTGATGTTCTTCATTACTGTAATTTCCAACCTGTCTGATAGCAATAGGAATTCAATTATGCTCCTCCCGTGGCAATAAGCCTGTATGCTAGATCTTAATTGTTCAGACATTAGGTTGCAATTTGCATTTGTATTGCAGTGACAGCTGACTGTTCTTCAGTTAATATAGATCTGTAGTCCTGATAGTAACAAACATAATTTTAGAAAAAATAAAAGGGACATTAGAAAATCCATGTACTTTCTCTCTCTTATATGAAGGGGAGGGATTCTGTTTCCTAATTGACTGATGCAGCAATGATACTTTATATAATTATCAGAAAATAATAATTTCTTATAATTTCAGCTGAGCTAAAATCTGATATCAGTTTACAGTGCTGGATGCTGCTAGCTGGTGTTTGCCTTGGTAACTGGATATCTTATTCAGAAATGACTATTACAGATGAGCAAATTATTATATTATTATTATGGATAACACAAATATTTAAGCTCCTCATTATTTAGATTTACAATCCTGAAGGCTCTGCACAGTATTGAACACTTTATACTTTTGGAACAAAAGAGTAAAACTTTTCATATGAAATTAAACGGAAAAATATTCCCTTATGGAAATACAGCCCTGGTCTAAGCAGTATCACTCACATTTCCAAAAGAAATTCACAAGAGTACATACTGTGCATGATGCAAGCTTGCATGTGCATTTGAGCATATACATACATGTCTGCAAATCCCTTACTTGCCTGTGGCATGAGAATAGTGAGTGCTTGCCAATCAAGTGTTCAAAGATTGGCAAGCACCTTTGCTTGTGCACTGTTATGGATTTGAGCTTCTGGATTTGCAAATGTGAATTTTCATAAAGATGTGTGGTGGGTTTTTTTTTTTTTTTTAAAGACTAGAAATGTGTAAATTCTTTTTGACAATGAATAGTGCAAACCAAGGAGGGGGGAGAGTTTCGTTATCCAGGACATGACAGGTTTGTAAAACAAGGGACCGTTCTAATCACTTCAGGACTGTAGGCAGCTGGGTATTCAGTTGCTGTGTATCGATGGTGTGCACAGACCGTAATCTGTGTTGCTCAAAATGGAAAATAATCCTAATCCTCATGGCAAATAATAGCTGCTGCATTGAGTAGATACTGGCCCTGTCCCACATCAGCACTTTTAACACTAGGCAACGAATGGGGGATAAGCTGGAGTGCTCCAGTGGGGTTTGTCTGAGATGGCGGGCTGCTGTGTCAAGGGTTTTTACACAGGCTTGTTAGCATCCTGCCATGAGACACAGCTGTGCTGTGTGATTGGGGGAAACCTGCTGGTGATGGTGCTTCACTTCATCCGCCTCAGATGCTCTCCTGAGCTGCTCTCACTGCTCAGTGCAAAGAAACAAGCCAGGAGCAGATGCCTCCTGTCACTCAGTACAAGGCTGACAACACTACACTATTGGCCCATCAAGTCCAATAGCTCCTGGGTGATCCAGCCCCATCCCCTCCTTGGCTGACACCCCACACCTGTAGTGGGCGAAACCAGTAAGCTCCAGGCCCTTGGCAGAGAATGAGCTGTGGAAGGGTGGTTTGTGTCACTTCATTGCTGTGACACGAACACTTTGGCAAAGGGTCTCCTGTTCTTTGCAAACATCTCTCATTTCAGACCTGAAAAATACACGATACCAAACACATGTCTTACAGGCTATCTATCCATAAAGAGTAACATGTAAGGTCTCTACAGAAAACTCGTACTCATTGTGAGCTGCATGTACAGGTGATATTTAAGCACTTGTAGGCTAAGATAGTGTGTGGAATTTTCCACTGAAGTGTGGGTTCAGTGGAAAATACAATTGCAGCACAACTGAAGTTTTCCAATTTGGGGAATATTTTTGTCTCTCTCCCCCCCCCCCCCCGGCTATTGGGGGGGGGGAAATCAAAATGAAACTTTTTTTGGTTTTGGGTCAGGTCAACCCAAATCAAAACATTTTGGTTTGTTGAAGTGTATCAAAACACTTTACTGTTGAACTGACCCAGATTGATCTGCCCCCCCCTCACCCCCGCAAGCTACCGGAGTGCTTCATGGGAGTTTAGTTTGGTTGTCTGATGTCCTCATTCTCTTCCATGGGCTGAGCTCTTTGGCTGCACTACTATAATGTACTGCTGTCTCCACACTGGTTGAACTGCTGTGGTGCATCATGGGAGTGTCCTGACTGGGTGGGAGCTGAATAGCAACCCTGAGGGAGAAGTCTGTGACCTAGCTGAGGACTAAGGAAGACCGACTTCTGAGTTTGACATTTGGGACGCTGCAAGGGGTGGAGTTAGAGTTAAATTAGTGCAGCAGAGAGGGAAAGAGAGGCAGTAGCTGCATTTGTAGCGAAGTCCTTATCCCATGAAAAAAGATGACAAAATCCAGCTGACACACGCACCATAATACATAGTTCCGGACCCTGCTCCAGTACACCTGGAAGCACCTCAAGCACTGGTGCAGGTGTCCGGACCGTGCACGGGAGTCCAGCATCTATCTGGCCTCGGGGTGGACACTCCATCCAGAGAGCATTATTAAGCTACAAATAAAATACTCGTGACACCAGTGACTATAGGATCTGGTCTGTAACTTGTAAAAGTCCTTTGTAATCCTTCTATGGAAAAAAGCTATATCGGTATAAATCTCTCTGACGATAACTGGAGATCTTCCAGGACACAGAATAACAACCTGTCTATATGTTATATAACTGCACAACAATAGACCCCTGAATGGTAAAGTCACTGTTTGATTCTACGTAGTCGCTGCAAAAAGGGTGAACGTGCTTCAACAGAAAGAGATGCAGTAACTCAGCATACATGTGAAATATTATTGTCCTATCTCAGATTCGACATTAGCAAGCAGTTGTAATGAACCTACTGGGAACAACATCAGAGCAGTAACCATTGAAAATCAGTGGACCATGTACCCTTCAGGCATTTTAGTGAAGAAACATATTTCAGTATTTCATGTGTTTGTTTCAGCTTCTTGGGGAGTGTTTTGCTTTGTATTGATTGTGTTGTTATGACTCAAATCTCATTTCCTAGCTGCCTTTTTTAATATGCAATCAAATCAATTCTAGTAACCAGGGTACATAATGACCATGTTTTTGATTTACTTTTTTCTTATGCTGGTTGAATTGTCCCTTTTGGTCTGCATTATTCTGTATCATCATACAATTATAGTTCTTATGGTTAATGATTTTTAGGTAGAAATAGTGTTGACAGTTCTTCAAGAACATGGTGGTAAATTGATACCTTCCATTTTCTCCCCTCACTCACTAACCCTGCTTGATAACATGGATGACCAACTGAGCCTCAGTTATCACTTTGGCTGTAAAAAGCTCGCGCATGCAAGATAAAAGCAAGTCTGTTATTAATTTTTATAAATGTCACTTTATATTTTAATTCACCGTTTGTCTAGTCCTGTTTCTCTAGGGGAAATCTTGTCCAGTGAATAATACTGATGGAAAATAGCCAGAGGCCTTTTCTTTATACCTCAGACTTAAATGATTGAGAGAATAAATTCTTATATTGATATATGTCGAAAAAGACTTAAGGAAAAAATAAGAATACCCCTCCTCCTCTGCAAACTGCAACAATAATATAGGGCATGATTCTACCACCTTCAGTCTCAGGGAGTAGAGCTTTCCTCTGCAAGGTACCTGCCACTTGTGGGATGGTAAGAGGAACACATATGGCTGACATTTCCCAGTCTAATAGAATCACTAAGAGATAAGAGAGCTCTTTCATTTAGCCAATGGATCACTGATAAATCACTCTTTAATGTTGTTTCTGTAGCCTCGTTCAAATAAATGCCCTAGTTAGTCAGTGTTTCCTACAATGGCTGGGACTTCACTGCAGTCGCCTCCCCTATCAGGTTGTGGAGCCTGAAACGGAATCCACAGGCGGCTGCTTGCTTCTTCCAGGCAGGTTGCCAGTATGCCAGCACTGTGTTAATGAGAATGCAGACAGCACTGGCATTTTGATAAAGATACTTGTGGAGGACTTCTTTATGTGTGATTTTTTTTTTCTTTATCCTGAAACCCTCACTCAAAATACCCATTGAGTTCGCTGAGGAAGGATGTTTAAATAGCCTCTGTATGAAAGGAAGAAACAAGAGAACAAGATACAGCTGGATCAAATGTATATTGCTATTTCTCTATAACATGCTGCTGGCATGTTGGCAAAGTACCAGGAAAGGGAGAGAGCAGATGCTGCTGGATCCCATTGCAATTTATACACCATGTGTCATGAGAGCAATGAAAAAGTCCACGTGGAGAGGGCTGTGCTCCAAAGACCTCCCCGCCAGCCTGAACTGCCAGAATGCAACTGAAATTTTTCAGCTAAATCTCATATGGCAAAAGTGTGTTAAAACCACTTAAAATGTAAATGCAATGTTTTTTGCACTGTATAACTCAATTGCTTTTTGAAGACATACCAAATCCAAATGATATCAAGAGGAGCTTTGCCTGACTAAGAGCGGAATAAATACTAAGGCCTAGGTTGCATTCCTTATGCCTAAACCCTCTTCCAGCTCTAGCCCAGCATTTCTCAAATGTGGCCACTGTGGCTGCATGCGGCCACCAGGGGCTTTTCTTGCAGCCACAGCCTCTTGGGCTGTGATTGGGGGCAGGGTTTGGAGAAGCAGCGGCCCCTCCCTGTCCCTGGTGCTGCTGGATACACCACCTTGGTGTTTGGTTTCTGGGCTTCCAGCAGGGGTTGGGCCCTGATCCCCTCTGGAAACACCTGGGGCACAATGCTGGAGGGGCAAGCAGCAGGTGAGTTCCCCACCTTCCCAGGGGCAGTGGGGCTGAGCCTTTGGGCTTCAGCCTGGGGATGGCGGCAGTGATGAGCTGCCAAAAGCTGAAGAACCGGTTCCTTCAGTCGCTCCGGGTCTTCAGCGGCACTGAAGGACCCGCTGCCGGAGTGCTGCCGAAGACTCGGAGCGAGTGAAGGACCCACTGCCAAAGGGCCGCCGAAGACCCAGAGCACTGCCGAGTGAGTAAAAATTGCCTAAAGTTAACCATGTGCTTAAGTGTTTTCTTGTTACAGCATTCAAAAGCTTTCTAGTTGCCTCACAGCACACTGTCTGGTTCCTTACATTCTTTAACAACCGGTTCTAAACCGGCTTCAAAATTTAACAACCGGTTCACGCGAACCGGTGCGAACCAGCTCACCACTGGGTGGCGGGGAGGCAGGCTCTGGCTTCGGGCTCCAGCCACACAGCTTTGGGTTCTGTCCCCCATGGGGCTTTAGGCTCCAGCCCCCTGCTGCTTCACCAGCCACCGCCCCTCCCATTACCCAGCCCCTGCTGCCTCCCTGATTTCCCATCCAGGGCTTAATTTGGCCCCAGACTTGTGGGGCTGAGTAAGTCTGCTGTGAAGTGATACTTGTATTTTTAATATCACTTTTCATAGCAGACTTAGTAAGTAGCAATCAATAAATTACAGCCATTTGGAGTGCATATTTATTTGTTTTTCCTAAAGTTAATTAAGTATTTTAGGAAAAAGTGTGCAAGAGCAAGAGTTGGTGGCCACTCTTTGAGGCTACCAAATAATTTGTCCTGAGAACCCCTGCTTCTAGCTTCATCCCGAGAGGGGATCAGTGAGAGCCAAATCCATGGCATTTTCACCAGATCTATCCTTTGGAGAAAGGGGGTGAGGTTTGCTCCTATGGAAGAAGGAAGGGAGGGATTCATCCATTGATCTTGGGCAATATGCTACAGGCCAAAGTAATCTACATAGAGGCTCTCTTCCCTGACCATAAATTTGGGGTTTTCTGGCCACCTCATTCGCCTTGGCCTCTGCTGTCCTGGAAGTCCCCTAAAGGAGGATTCCACAAAACAGAGGGACTATGCAAGAGAGTATCTTTGGAGTAATTTATTGCTAAAGATTAAAAATCTGACTCTTTTTACTGAGTCTCAGCCCAGTTGTCACTGGGCATGTCCACACTGCAGCGAGCACCTTTCAGAGCAGCTTGAACCAAATGTAAGGGAAGCTTAGAGATGTCTGTCTTGGGCTGGTTTGGGACAGTTGGCGTAGCATAGGGAAGCTTGAACCACCTTTTGTCCATCCCTGTTTCATGGATACGTTTATTTCAGTCTGCAGAACGATCAAGCCTGCAGCTTTCATGAGCACTACATTTGTTTAACAGTGAATTTTAGAAAGGCAAGTATTTTTCCAGAGTGGAGGGGCAATGTGAAGGCTGAACTGCACATCTAGATTTCAGCAACCACGTGGCACATGTTTAAGGAACCTCAGTGCTGTCTGGATGTGAGACTCATGAGAGTTGATTAATGCCAGGAAGCGATTTCTCTCGTGAAGACTTATGGGGAAAATTGATGAATTCTGGGTGCCTGTTTGGTTATTATGACATAGAGATAAAGTTAAAGCCTGTTTGACGAAAGATGTTTTCTTTACGTTCAATAAAGCCACAGGCAGTTTTCATGATCGTAGATCACCTTTGCCTTTTTTTTTTCACCCCCTTCTAGCATCCAATATTATCACGGCTCACAATTATATTTTCCCTGAAAATATCTGATCATAGAGTTTTCCTTCTAACTCCACTGGAACAGCCCTTGTGTCTGAGAGAAACGGGGATGCAGAGAGTGAGATGGAGATAAATATTTATACATATGATGGAAAGAGAGAGGAAATTGCATTAAACTGCTGGATGTCAGTTCGTCAGGGTCACGGAGTGTGGGGGAGTCCGGGCCCTGCACCCCCCTGCCTGGGATTCACCGTGACTCTCAGCCAGCCAGTAAAACGGAAGGTTTCTTAGACAATAGGAACAAAGTCTAAAACAGAGCTTGTGGGTACAACCAAGACCCCTCAGTCAAGTCCTTCTTGGGGGCAGGGAGCTTAGACCCCAGCCTTGGGGTTCCCTGTGTTTGACCACCCAGCACAAAACTGAAACCAAAAACCCCCCTCCCGCAGTCTCACTCCTCCTTCCCTCAGCTCCTCCTCCAGCCTTTGTTCAGTTTCCCAGGCAAAGGTGTCACCTGGGTCCAAACCCCTCCCAGCTCAGGTTACAGGCTCAGGTATCCTCACTCAAGTGGAGTCATCCCCTGCTCTCCCATCCCCTATGCAGACATTCCCAGCAGAACTAGATGACATTCCCTGGTCAATCCACCCCGCTCTCTACTGCGTCACATCTCTTCCCCCCTTCAAGACTGAACTGAGCGGGGTCACTCTGATCCGTGACCTGGGGAAGTTCAGGGCCCCCTCCCCGGGACAATGCATCCGCTATCATGTTGGCACTTCCCTTTACATGAACCACGTCCACGTCATAATCCTGCAGGAGCAGGCTCCACCTCAGGAGCTTGGCGTTGGCTCCTTTCATCTGGTGTAGCCAGGTCAGGGGAGAGTGGTTGGTGTACACAGTGAAGTGTTGCCCAAATAGATATGGCTCTACTTTCTTAAGGGCCCACGCCATGGCTAGGCATTCCTTCTCGATGGCCGTGTAGTTTTGCTCCTGGGGTAGCAGCTTCTTGCTCAGGTACACAATGGGGTCTCTCTCCTCCTTTTCATCCTCCTGGATTAACACAGCACCCAGCCCTGTGTCTGAGGCATCGCTGAACACCATAAAGGGCTTGTCAAAGTCTGGGTTTGCCAGAACTGGCCACTGACCAGAGCCTCCTTCAGCATGCAGAGTGCCCTCTGGCACTGCTCGGTCCAGACCACCTTGTCTGGCTTCCCCTTCTTGCATAGCCCAGTGATGGGGGCAGCTGTGGTGCTAAAGTGGGGCACAAATCTTCAATAGTACCCCGCCATCCCAATAAAGACTTGGACCTGCTTTTTGGTTTGGGGAGCGGGGCAGTCTCTGATAACCTCCACTTTGGCTGGTTCCAGCTTTAGGCAGCTGCTCCCCACCCGATGACCTAGATAAGATACTTCCGCCATCCCCACCTTGCACTTCTCAGCTTTTATGGTCAGCCCCGCCTCCTGGAGTCAGTCCAGCACTTGTCTAACCTGGAACACTTGGTCCTCCCAGGTCTGACTAAAGACACAGATGTCGTCAATATTGTTGAGGGGAGGGATAGCTCAGTGGTTTGAGCATTGGCCTTCTAAACCCAGGGTTGTGAGTTCAATTCTTGAGGGGGCTATTTAGGGATTTGGGGCAAAAATTGGGGGTTGGTCCTGCTTTGAGCAGGGGGTTGGACTAGATGACCTCCTGAGGTCCCTCCCAACCCTGATATTCTATGTATATACGCCATGGCAAAACTCTCCATCCCCCTCAGTAGCAGATTCACCAGGTGCTGGAAGGTGGCTGGTGCTCCCTTGAGGCCGAAAGGCAGGGTCAGGAACTCATAGAGTCCCAGAGGGGTGATAAAGGCCAATTTCAGCCTGGCCTCTGCATCCAGTGGCACTTGCCAGTATCCCTTTGTAAGGTCCATGGTGGTAAGGTACTGGGCTCCTCCCAGTTTGTCTAGGAGCTCGTCAGGCCTGTCCATGAGGTAGGCATCAGATATAGTGATGGCATTGAGCTTCCGATAGTCCACACAAAACCGGATCGACCCATCCTTTTTGGGGACCAGCACCACCGATGAGGCCCAAGGGCTGGAAGATGGCTGGATCACCCCCAAAGCCAGCATGTTCCTGACCTCTTTCCAGGTCCTGAGCAGTTCTCCCTGTGATGCGGAAGGGGGAGCATCTTATAGGGGAATGTGATCCTGTCTGCAGCCGGTGGACAGTCAGATTAGTGCGTCCAGGCTGGTTAGAAAACAGCTGTCGGTACAGATGCAGCACCGCTCTGATCTCAGCTTGCTAGGCAGGGGTTAGCTGATCCGAGAGCGGAATTGTTTCCAGGGGGGAACCAGCTCTTGACCCTTTAGTAGATCTTGTCCCTGGGACATCTCCCTGCTCCTCCCAATGTCCGCACACGGCCAACACCACATTCCCCCTGTCATAATATGGCTTCATCGTATTCACACGGTACACCTGGTGGTGATGTGCCCGGTTAGAAAGCTCCACCACATAGTTTACCTCATTTAGCTGCTTGACAACTTTGAAGGGACCTTCCCAAGTGGCCTGTAGTTTGTTTTTCCTCACAGGGATGAGAACCATCACCTGATCCCCGGTGGCATAGGTGCGGGCCTGTGCTGTGCGGTCATACCAGGCCTTCTGCTTCCTCTGGGCTCTGGCTAAATTCTCCCTGGCCAGGCCCACGAACTCAGCAAGTCTTTCTCGGAAGGTCAGGACATACTCCACCACAGATTCTCCGTTGGGAGTGACTTTCCCCTCCCATTCGTCTCTCATCAGGTCTAGGGGCCCCCTTACCCTCCTGCCATAAAACAATTAGAAAGGCAAAAATCCAGTAGACTCCTGGGGTACTTCCCTATACACAAACAGCAGGTGAGGTAAGTACGTGTCCCAGTCCTGCGAGTGCTGGTTCATAAAGGTTTTCAGCATCATCTTTAGTGTTCCATTGAACCTCTCCAACAGCCCGTTGGATTGGGGGTGGTGTGCAGAGGCCCAGTTGTGCTGGACCCCACATTTCTCCCACAAGCACCGGAGCAGGGCTGACATGAAGTTGGACCCTTGGTCTGTCAGGACTTCCTTGGGGAACCCCACTCGGCTGAAAATGATCAGCCGCGCATCTGCCACAGTCTCTGCTTCAATGGAAGCTAAGGGCACTGCCTCGGGGTAGCAAGTGGCGAAATCTACCGCCACCAGAATGTATTTCTTCCCTGACCGGGTCATTTTGCTAAGAGGATCCGCTATGTCCATGGTCACCTTCTGGAAAGGCTCCTCTATGATGGGCAAGGGTCTCAAAGCCACTTTCCCCATGTCCCGGGCCTTCCCCACCCTCTGACAGGGGTCACAGGATCGGCAATATTGCTGGACAGTAGTAAAGACCCCAGGCCAGTAAAAGTTCTGTAGCAGCCTCTGCCTGGTGTGCCGGATTCCCTGATGCTCTGAGAAAGGGATGTCATGGGCCAGGTACAGTAACTTGTGGCAAAACTTCTGGGGACCACCAGCTGCCTCCTGATCCCCCATGACTCCATTTCCCTTGGGGGAGCCCATTCTCGGTACAGGAACCTCTTCTTTCAAGCTCTCCCCCTGGTCTGTACTGCACTGAGGTCGGCCAGGTCCCTTAGCTTCCGCAAGGAGGGATCTTTCTGCAACTCGATCTGAAACTCAGCAGCTGGGCAAGGGATGGGGACCAGTTCCCTCTCACTGGCTTGGTCTGAGGCCACAGCCTCTCTGAGCCGTGCCCATTGGTGCTCCCTCCCCTCTGGGGTAGGGTCCTGCGCCTCGGGCAAGGTACCCTCCCTGAGGTCATGGCGCAGTGCCCCTCGCTGGCTCTGGCTATGGGTCACAACCAGGGCACCCTGGGGGTTTCTTGGCCAGTCCTCCAGGTCTCCTCCCATTAACACCTCAGTGGGCAAATGGTGGTGCACCCCCACGTCCTTAGGGCCCTCCTTGGCCCCCCCATTTCAGGTGTACCCTCGCTATCAGCACCTTGAATGGGGTCCCGCCTACCCCCGACAGGGTCAGGTAAGTGTTGGGCATCACCTGATCTGGCACCACCACCTCGCACCGGGCCAGTGTAACTTCCGTGCCCGTATTCCAGTATCCATTGTCCTTCCTCCCATCCACCTCAAGAGGAACAAGGCATTTGCTCCACAGGGACAGCCCCGCGCCCACCCTGTAAATGGAGAACCTTGAGTCCAGGGCATCCAGCCCCCCACAGGAGCTGGCCTGGGCCCCTCCCCGCTCCTGAGCAGTTGATAAGCTGCCAGTCCCCTTTGCCTGGGAAGCCTGCCTCTCATCCGGATGGGTCCCTACCCAGTTAATCCTGGGTGGGTTCGGTCTGCTCAGTCTGTCACTGAGCTCGGGGCATTGGGTCCGTATGTGGCCTCTCTGGCCACAGTAATAGCAGCCCATGTCCCGTTGGTCCCCTCGAGCTGGTTGGTTGGCTGTGATGCTGGATGTTTCCCTTGGGAAGGGGTTCTCCATATTTCCCTGCTGGGAGGTCCCATGGTGACTCTCTCTCTGCATCATGGTGGGCCTGTTCCTTTGGGACTCCTCCCTGCCACCCCCATCTGGCTCTTCACAAACTCATCGGCCAGCCGCCATGCATGTCGCGGGTTCTCTGGCTTTTTGTCCACCAACCATAGCCTCAGGTTGGATGGGCACCGCTCATACAGTTGCCCTAGTACGATCAGTTTAACCAGGTCTTCCTTCATCTGGGCCACCTCTGCCCACTTGGTGGCCTATCCCTCCATGTGGACCGCTAGTTGCAGATATGAGGCCTCAGGGGTTTTACGCTGACTCCGGAACCTTTCTCAATACATCTCAGGAGTCAGCCCAAACTCGCGTAGTAGGGCCTTTTTGAATAGTTTATAGTCCCCTTTCTCCGCCCTTCCAGTTGGCGGTACAATGCCATGTCTTTGGGGTCCAGTAAGGGGGGTGAGAAACCGGAGCCTGTCTGCACGATCAACCTGGTGCAGCTCGCAGGCCGTCTCAAAGGCATCCAGGAAGTCATCCATGTGCTCTCCCTCCTTACGCTGGGCCAGGAGGCACTTATCAAAGCTCCGTGACGTCCTGGGTCCCCCATCACTCACTGCAGCCGGGGGCTCGCTGCTCGTCAGCCTGGCCAACTCCAGCTTATGCTGCCTCTGTTTCTCTTCTCCTCCAGCTCATGCTGACACTGCTTTTCCTGCTCCTGATGCTGCTTTTCCCGCTTTTCCCGCTCCTCCTCCAGTTCCCACTGCCTGAGCTCCAACTCTCTCAGTTTTAGCTCCTTCTCCCAGTGCAGCCACCTCAACTCCAGGGATGGGGAGCTCTGCCGGGAGGATCTCCTGGTGGCTGCAGGGGTCACAGTGCCCTCAGTATTCGCTGGGCTCCTCCCAGCCCTTCCCCTAGGCATAGGTAGGAGGGGTCTCGGGAAGCCCTTAGCAGCCGCTTGTTCACTCCCCACTGGGACAGACAGCGGTGCCTGCGCAGCATCTGCCAGGCTGCTTCCCCTCAGGGATCAGTTCGTTCGAGAGATCTCCCTTCTCCAGCTGGGCAATCAGCTGTTCTTTGGTGAGCCGCCCAATGCGCAGGCCTCTCTGCTTGCACAGCTCCACCAGGTCACTCTTAAGGCGTTTGCGATACATCTCCTTGCTGGCCACTCGCAGGCCTGTGTGCTTGCCACTCCCCACAGTTTCCAGGGAGAACCCCTAGTGAGTCAGCCCTTCTTGAGGTCACCACTCCCAGGGGTTAAACGCCCCCCCCCCGAAACTGCTCCTCTCTGAGCCTTCAGCACACCTGGTCCTCGTCAATCCCCCTTCGTTTTACTGCTCCCCAGTCACTTACTCTAGGAAGCGCCGTCGACGGGGTGCAGTAGATCCCACCGCTACCACCAGTTGTCACAGAGTGTGGGGGAGTCGGGGCCCTGCAACCCTCTTCCTGGGATTCACTGTGACTCTCAGCCAGCCAGTAAAATGGAAGGTTTATTGGACAATAGGAACACAGTCTAAAACAGAGCTTGTGGGTACAACCAGGACCCCTCAGTCAAGTTCTTCTGGGGGGCAGGGAGCTTAGACCCCCAGCCTTGGGGTTCCCTGTGTTTGACCATGCAGCACAAAACTGAAACCAAAAACCCTCCTCCCGCAGTCTCACTCCTCCTTCCCCCAGCTCCTCCTCCAGCCTTTATTCAGTTTCCCAGGCAAAGGTGTCACCTGGGTCCAAACCCCTCCCAGCTCAGGTTACAGGCTCAGGTATCCTCACTCAAGTGGAGTCATCCCCTGCTTTACCATCCCCCATGCAGACAGTCCCAGCAGAACTAGACAACACTCCCTGGTCAATCCACCCTGCTCCCTACTGTGTCACAGTCAGAAGTCTACAAAACAAGCAAACCCCAGCCTACTAAGAAAGCGATATTTAAAATCATGCTGACAAACAAACAAACAGAATTTTTTGTCCCTATCCTTTATGGGATTATTTGGTAAAAAGGGAGGGAATAACAGAGGTGGTGTTAGAGTACAGAACACTGCAGCATGGCTCCTTAGTAACACAGGCCACTGGGAGCACATTGGACCTGTCTTCTGCTCTCCACACTGGCTTCCCATAGAAGATCGAGTCAAGTTCAAGGACTCGGTCCTTATCTTCCTGTGCTCAGTGTCCTGGCCAAAACGATCTAAAGCTCCAGGATAAAGACTGTGATCTACCCCTCTGTTTCTCTAGTCCAATGGAATTTTCTACCATAAGGGTAAAGCTCATCTGTGGAGGAGATAGAGCTTTCTTGCGGGTCGGTCCCAGACTGTGGAATCAATTCTCTCAGGAACTAAAGACCAAGACAAGCCTCCCTACCTTCTGCTCCAGAGGCCAGGCTCACTTTTTTTGACCTGCCTTCTCTAACGTAAACACAGAGTCACGTGCACATTACAACAAAACAAAATGCTCCACTGCACACACAGCTCTCTTGCTGGGGAGAGGGTGAGAGGAAAAAGCCACATGTGTCAGATATGAGTCATGTCACTTAACGCACTGCGGGAATGCACTCAGATACTATGGCAATGAGGGCCGTACAAGAGCAGCTACAGAATAGAATTGGGACTGGACTGGACACAGTCTGTTTTTCTGACATTGAATATTTAAATATTTCTTGTAGCTCTGATGGGGATTCCCCTCATTCTTAGGTTGTCCCAAATTCCTTTGGCCCTTGTCTCAGACCTGTGCTCACGCTATTTTTGGGCTTGCAGTAGCAGCAATAGGGGTCCCATTCCTATAGCACACCCTACAGAACCCCCTTTTTAAGGGTGTTTGGGCTAGCTAATAAAATGGCTGCTGTCCTTGGTACATGTAACAAGTCCCTGGCATTAGTTATTGGGACCAGGGGCTAAAAACATGTTAATGTCATTCAGAGAAGATAATAGTTTAGTTGCACTGAGGACAAAGAAATGGTACAAGGGGGAGGGTGAGAATCAGAAAATGAGATTTAACATGGAAAATGAAAGCTGCATAATCAAAAACACATGCACTCAACGGGACAGGGAGACTTTGGAGTCAGTAATGCCAATGAGGTAGAGTGGACCGCAAGTTAGCCATGAGTTTAGAATCCGATATGGGCACAGAAAAGGCAAGTTCTGCTGTGAGCTACATATAAAGTCCTGTGGAAGACAGAGACCTTAGTTTTGGGGCTGGTGTTTATATAAAGCCTCGTCGATATTATTCATGTCCTAGTCATGTTTACAACAATGTAAAACTGAGTGCTTTGCTCAAAGGGGCCATTAAAAAGTGATATAGTTCCAAACTGAATCAATGGTGGGAGCAACATGTTGTATTCTCTAGCAAACTGGCAGCTCCACTCTGGGAGGGGAGACATGATGGAGGCAAAAAACTGACCAAGTAAGATAAAAATTGGATGAGATGTGATGGCCAGTGAAGGCTTGGTTAAGAATGATTGAGGGGTGGGGGAAATAAGATGTCTGGGACTTTTCCAATGGTTGTGCAGTCAGTGAAACCCATTCTACATCCAGTTCAGGGTAAATGGAGGTTTGGAGGAGCTCTGTATAGAAAGAAGAGCACTGCCCAGGCAAGTTAAGGATGCATCAGGAGAAATTACTGAAAATGACTTTCATTCTTATTGCAATTAACATCTGTTCAGCTTACCAAGAGTTTCTGTGCTTACATATTCCTCCCTTCCGTTCAGAGTGCAACGCATACACAACCAGCTATCATGTCCCTGATCAGCAAGGTATTAGTCCTGCTCTGGTGCACCTCACCTCATTAACAGAAAGGGAGTTCAGAGGAGAGCAACAAAAATTATCAGGAGGATGGAAGGAGTGATTTATTAGAAGAGATTGAGCCAAGCTATGCAATTGTTGCTCTTTTAATGACAACGACGAGGGAACACTGTCTTGTCCATATACCCATAGGGTATAAAAATGAAGCAGGGAGAAGAAGTGAATAATTGGATAAAAGGGTGCTTAACTAGAAGAAATAAGGTGAACTCACCTGAGAGGTGGGAAACCCCTGTTCAAATCCCTTCTCCACAGGCAGAGCTGGGGAATTGATCTGCAGTCTTGCCCTAACCACTAAGGTAAAGGTTACAAGGGAGTTCCCCTCAGCCATTTTGTGTGGAGTTAGGCATGTATAGCCACCATTCTTGCAGAAACAGCATAGGTGCCTGACTCCAGGAGGGGATTCACAGCTGTGGACTCCAAGCACAGATAGGCACCTCCCTCTAGCCCACACATAGCTACCTAGTTTCCTGAGAGGACTTATCCCTCTCCCCAACATCTGCCATTAGCTAGCTTCGGCGGCTCCCCCACCTACTGTGCTGGCTTATGGATCTGATTTTAGGCCTCTCTCTCTTTCTATGCGTTGTATAGGAGCCTAGGTGCCTACCCCAGGGTTCCACTAGATGGCTATGCACATAAAAGTTATCTGTGAGCTCAGCACCTAAGTCTCTTTGGGTATGTTTACACTGCAATTAGACACCCGCAGCTGGTCCCTGCCAGCTGACATGGGCTCGTGGGACTCAGGCTAAGGGACTGTTTAACTGCAGTGTAGACAATCGGGCTCAGGCTGGAACCTGCAAGGTGGGAGGCTCTCAGAGCTTGGGCTGCAGCCTGAGTCTGAACGTCTACATTGCAGTTAGACAGCTCTTTAGCCCGAGCTGCGTAAGCCCAAGTCAGCTGACTACAGCGGAGTTGCAGTAGGGCTGCATTTGGCCCTTGGAAATGTACACTGGAGAAGAATTCTGCACTGGCAAGGAGCTGTACTGTATGAACTGTCTTTCCTGTTCTAATTGTTAAGATAGTATCATCGTATTTAATACCTCCCTCCTTGATACGCACAGCAGTATGGGGTGTACCTCAGGCATTCTGTGGAGGAATCAGCTGTATGCTCGTTTATGTCAGCTGGATTGCCAGGGTGCTCCTTGGAAGAGCTAAGATTTCTTTCCTTCTGTTTTGGCTTCCTCCTCTCCTTCTCCATTTTTCATTTCAGCGGTGGTTCTGAATATAGATCAGACTATAACTGGTCCAATTTCAGACACCCTTGTTTGAGTCATAAGGGCCTGATCCAAAGCCCATGTAAATCACTGGAAAGACTTCCATTCACTCTGTGGGCTTTGCATCAGGCTGTACATTCATTTTCTGAGAGCTGACCTAACAATGTTAGGGTCATTGCTGGATCAATTTAGTTGTCATTTTCTGGAGGGTCACTCTGGGCGCTGTTGAGTAGTTGGAGTTTCAAACTGCAGGCCAGCTCCATTTTTAATATTAAATCCTGAAGCAAATCACTCTGAAATACCATGGAACTGTGAACAATCAGCCTGGGGAGTAATCTCACTGGATTTATTTTAAAACACTTAGCGCTTTGTACTTATTTTTACTCATTCTCTCTCTTTTAAGAACATTACTTGTACCCATGTTTTGGTATTTTGCAGAGAACACGTGTTTGTTTTATGTTTCTGTTTATAAAATGAGTCAGTTCATGGGGTGCTTGGTACATTTACTGCACTAAAAAAGCAGGGTACCCATCACATCTTGTAAAATACTTGATCAAATTAGAATCTCTTCCCGACTGAAGTTTTTCTTCATAATCCTCTCCCCTCAGGCAAAAGGCTGAATGGATAGATAAATTAGACCCATGAGATCAGACTTAGATAAATAAAAATAATGATTTTTAACACTTAAGAAGAATCTTAATTTAAAGTTTTCAAAAGCCATAGATTGAGCATGATTAAAGAAATGTTATTTTTCCAATCATTAACATTTTGTTATTAAAAATTCAATTTATTGTAGATATATTAAGGATAAGTTTGTGGATTGTGCGGTTTTAAGTAGAGGAAGAAAAGAGTATTAGCAATTGTACAGGGAAATAGAGACAAAATCTTGTTAGTGAAATGGAGAATTCCTTCAGGGAAATATAGATTAAACAGAAGAAGAAGGGAAAAAATCTTTGATTTGTTAAATTAGGCTGTTAAATATAGCAGTGCATTCAAATAAAGGATATTTCAATGTGTTAGATCAAGATGTCTGATCCTTTAATAACAGAGAAACTCAGTGACATAAGTTAGTGAGATGAGTCTAACCATGGTGAATTTTTGTGTGTGTCTTCCATGGGGACACTGAGTGTTTCAGATTTTTGGTTGCTTGCTTTTTTCAAAGACAAAGATTTCATGCCATTTTAAAGATGGAAGTCAAGGGTATTGAACCATATGATTTCTCAGAATCTTTGCCAGCTTTTTACTCATGATGAGCAAAGATGTGTCTTTCTTCTGTTACCATACCAACATGAGAGCTGTTTTGGGTCATTTTTATTCAAAACTTCTTTAGATGAAAAAAATTGAAATCTCCCTACCCACTAACTAAAAATGCCTACAAAGGCCTGTGTGAATGGGGCACAGTTTGTTTCGTGAACAAATCCTTTGTACCATAATTTCATCCCAGAACAACACCCTTTTCCCACAAAATTCACACCATTTCACACCTATGAAATTTTGCTGCTTCAGAAAGGTTTTTGCTTGACATACATGTTCTAACATTGAAGCAGATAAAAAACAAATTGCCAACTTTACTTGAAATTCCTGTCCAATGAGCCTCAGTGTGGGTTCTCAGCAGCCTTCAAACTCTGGACATTCAGCAACAAAGCCCCTCTACCGGTTGAATATAAAGGAGTAATGCCATTAGCTTCTAATAGTAGTTTGTTGTTAACCTCTGTATGGACTAACCACCAGAGAGGGACATGGCATATATTTGAACAAGGTTCACAAAAGTCAAAGAGAAGTCATTTTCATTCTGGTTTGATTTATTTATGGAATTTCTGTACCATAAAAGAGCCAAATTCTGCAGCTGTTATGCACAGAAGTGAAGTAGCCAATGAAATCAGGCTGGGAATCCCAAAACTCAGCTGAACTGCTCAGATGACAGAGAGCTGCAGAATCAGAGTGATGTGTGCAAAACAGGCTACTTAAACATACCTACCACCAGGCACTGTACACACAGTATTATCCATGTTTTCTGCAGCCACGAACTCATGGAGAGAGAGAGAAAAGATATTCAATCACTCATCTACCATATCCTCCACCTTGTGCAGCAGAATCCATGCCATATGTGGTTTCTAGACCCTCCACATGTGCAGGTGTCATCTTGTTGGACGTATTTGTATCAGGTTGTAAAGAGCAGCACAAAGGATAGGAATAGAACTGAGGGAATAACTGATACATTAAAAAAAATGGTTTAGACCAAGCCGAACAAATTATTTTAAGTTTTTTCCAGAGAAACAAAGTAAAAACAAAGAACCAAAAACGGTCTTGGGCTGAATGAAATGTTTTGGATCCATTAGTTTTCACAGTTTTAAAACCTTTTATTTTTTTTTTAAATAACTCATTGAAATTCAGAAACAAAAAGTCTTTCCGAAACAAAAGGTCAAAAGTTTTATTTTGGAGATGCCAAAACAAACTGTCAATATTTCTGATTTTGTTTTTCATTTGACCAAAACAATTTGCCAGAATCGATTTGAATTTGAAAATTGTTTTGGTTGACCCAAATGTTCATTTTTCAACAAAAAATGATTTGCATGAATGTTTTCACCCAGCACTAGTTAGGAAGAAATAAGTTTAAAGATATGATTCAGAGCAGTGGGCTTGTTCATGGAGAATACTGAAGATTAGATGTGAGATTTAATGGATTTTGAACTGAAAAGTGAATTCAGCTGTGTTCCACGCCCTTTCAAGTATTTGACTAAAGCAGTGGTTCTCAATCTATTTACCGTTGTGGGCCACATCTGCAGCTCTCTTTGTGTTGTGTGCTGCAGCTACACAATATATCTACTACCTTTGTGGCCCTGAAGATGTCACATGTGCTGCAGCTGTGTGTTGATTGGGCCGCAAGTGGTCTGTGAGCCATGGGTTGAGAACCACTGGATTAAAGAAGTGTTGCTGGTGGTGGCTGGGAATGTCTCCATTTTAACAGTGAAGGGATGCTGTTCCATCAGTGAAGATTCAGTTGAAGGATTTTAGATTTCTAAAACAGGGCCTGCTGTGTGAAGGCACATGCATAGCATGCAACTGGAGCTCTTTTTCATTAGAGTCAAAAGAGGAGACTCCTTAAATACCAACAAGCTTTTGTGCATATATCCAGGCTAGTCCCTCTTTTCATACAGGCTAGAAGCATCTAAAAAAAAATGTTTTTTTCAAGATATTTTGGCATTTTTGACACTGGCTGAAACCTAGGAATCTGAATGTGAGTTATCTAAAAGTTTCAAAATCTTGAAAAAGAGTTTGGTCTAAAACTGGACAAAAGTTTGGGGAGACAAGTTTCTTCCCCCTCCCGCCCTGAACCTCTCAACCTTAATGTATACTATACATTTTCTACTTTTTTGAAATACATTGTCTTCTGCAGTTTCCACAGTATGCATCCGATGAAGTGAGCTGTAGCTCACGAAAGCTCATGCTCAAATAAATTGGTTAGTCTCTAAGGTGCCACAAGTACTCCTTTTCTTTTTGCGAATACAGACTAACACGGCTGTTACTCTGAAACCTGTCATTGTGTATTGAGTATCTCAAAGTAATCTGTACAGTGTTTGGAGCCAATTCATCAAAGCCACTGAGCATTTTATTAATTATTCATTTGTTTTAGAAGGTTAGTCTACTGTGTCCAAGTGATAAAGTGATAAGCACTTAGAAAACGGTTGTTGCATTGGGGAAACAAGCACAGATTGTTTTATTATGCCAAAATGTGAAGGGCTAAACCTTGCCTCACATCCATACAAGTGTTTTAGTCCTTTAGGTTATTTCATTCTCTTCAACTTCATGACTTTAGCCATGACAAATGTTACAAAGAAGAAACAAAATCTGACTTTTGATAGCGCTGTGTTCTAATGCTGAGAAATGTTTATCTGATATTCCTATTATCCAGTATTCTCACCATATCACTGATAGACCAGTAAATGAAAACCCCATCATGCACTAGAGGCCTGATCCATAGACCACTCATGCCAATGGAATTAATTTAAATGGGGGTTCTGGATATGGCCACTGAGGGGAAGGTTGTGTAAATCACAGGGAACCCTATGTAAGGATGTACAGTATCTCCCAGAATTCCATGGGGGAAGAGGGGAAGTGAGGAGAAGCTATGGCCTCACTTCCTTTGCACCTTTATTGAGGCAACTTGCTCCACGGCATGCGGTGGGAAGAGGCTCCCTGCCCTACACACATGCTTGCTCAGTGCCTAAGGACAATCTAGGTCAGTGGTTCTCAGCCTTTCCAGAGTTGGATTTGTCTTGCGTACCCTCAAGTTTCACCTCAGTTAAAAACTACTTGCTTACAAAATCAGACATAAAAATACCAAAATGTCACAGCACGCTACTACTGAAAAATTGCTTACTTTCTCATTTTGTCTGTATGAAATTTGAGTTTATACTGACTTTACTAGTGCTTTTTATGTAGCCTGTTGTAAAACTGTGCAAATATTTAAATGAGTTAATATACCCCATGGAAGACCTCTGTGTACCCCCAGGGGTACATGTACCCCTGGTTGAGAACCACTGATCTAGGCTTTATGTGTTAAATTGCACAAAAATATATTATTTCATAGGATCGCTGCACTTAGAGGTATCCATTTAAACTGGTTCTTTGGTTTAGTGGAATATATTTCAGTTTGAGGCTGAGAAAATCAACTGATTAAACAGAGCTACTCCTTTGAATAGGCTAATTTCCTCTTGCATTTTATCTTGTACAGGAAGAATTTTTCCTCACCTTTGATCGGCATTGGCATAAAATATATTTCTGTGTAGGTTCTGCCTAGAAAATGTTCTCTCAGCGGGTTAATTCTTTGAAGTTTTGACTATTTTATTTGAATAGCCTCTTCATTACAATTGCCAGGTAGGCATCAGAATTCTTTTCTGGCATGACAAATTTAGTACTAGCACATATTCTGACTGCTCGTGTTCCAAATTTCACAGTGATGGACACAACTCATTAAGCAGGCCAATGAAGGTCAGTCTTAGTGCAGTGAAGTATTGCTGAAACTCTGCCCAGGTGACGAAGTAAAATAACTTTTGTGAAGCTGAAGGGAAGAGACCCTCAGTCCCCAAAGGATACCCACTTCCGATTATTGTGCATTCAATTGCCTGAGTTTGTTGCTTCATCGGAACTGAAATCTAGTAGCTTTTTTGCTCTTGTGGGTAGTTATTTTGAAGAATACACGTAGAGGATTAATCATACAAGTATCAAAATATTTTGCCATGAGGGAAGCTGCCATTATAAAAGGATTTGCATGAATAAAATTAAATACAAAATAAAAATATTGTCTGCAGCCTTTCACTAACTCCATTTATTTTTCTGCACCAAGCTCTCTCCAGGCCCTGCATAATTGTGCCCTGCCTACGTCTTTGCTTTCATCTTATCTTACCCCATTCTTCTCTGGCCTACTTCCTAACTGGTCACTTTACATCCTCTTTCTAACTTGGTTTATTTTTTTGCCATCTTTCATGTCATCCACCTATGCCTGGAACTGCTTCCTTCATCTCACAGACCAAATGACTTTCTGTTCATCCATCCAATCCTGCCTAGAAATCACTTCTTTTGTGAAGCCTTGTTGTATTGTGAGGATACCTTTCCATCTTTGTATTTCTGCTCTTTCAGTGTATCCGAGTTCCAGTTTGTAAGATCCTCAGTTCAGGGACCTTCTAAACCTGGTGTAAATCTAGAATTTGCATTTGCCAGGAAATGATGACACTTTGAAATTTGTTTTTGGTCTAAATGGGAACAAAAGTATTTTCAAAGTTTCCCATGAAATGCAAATTCAAAAAAATGTCCATTCAGAGGAGTTTTTACTTTGGAAAAGTTTCAAAATTCTATTTCAAAATGACATTTCCATTTGGAAATTTCTTATAGTAGATATAAGTTTTACATTATTTTCATTATTTTTCACATTATTTTCATTATTTCATGACACCAGTAGTATTAGTGCATAATATGACACATCTTGTCCGATCAGCTCTTATCAAGAGTAATATTATTGACTTCTCCGGAGTGACTCTGTATTTACACTGTTGTAATTGAGAGCAGATTCTGTCCCTCACCCTTTGACATATCTGTAAAGCAGTGTCAGGCACATACTAATCACTGTAAGTAATAACAGACATTTTGTGAACAGTTCAAAGTTCAGCAGGCATAAAACTGAAATGAAAAGGCAAATGAAAAATTGTGAACAGTTCAAAGTTCAGCAGGCATAAAACTGAAATGAAAAGGCAAATGAAAAATTGTGAACAGTTCAAAGTTCAGCAGGCATAAAACTGTCCTCTAATATGGAAATAAATCTTCTTCAGATATACTTATGGGGCTGACTATGTTTTAAATTACATACAGATCTTCCCAGAAGTTTTTCATTAGATGATTCATTTTGCTGGATGCTCATTTAGCTATTAGTGATATCTCTGATCATCGGTATGTGCACAAAGTCACATCCTTTGTGGTAAGCCAGGCTACCACATTATCTAAATAGTAAAGCTGCTTTTGGAAGAGTCCGGGCATGCAGCTGAACGTGCAAGCATTGGAAGGTGCCACTTGAAATCTCACCCTCTGTTGTTTACATCCCAGCATTATAATGTCATTGAGTGGCATATGTTCTTATGCTGGTAAACTAGATGATATGCCCAATGACTAAATGTTTTTCCTTTGCAATAGAAATATTCATCTTGCAAGGCATTTGCTGAAGAGAGTCTGAAGTTCTTTGTGGACTGATGGGCATGTCTTCATTATATTCTGTCTCTTTTTTTTCCCTAGAAAAACTGAAAACTCTTGTCTGGAAACCCAAAGTCTGATTGAAAACTTGAAATTTTCTGTGGAAAATTTCAGTTTCTCAAAAACCCAATTTTCTATCGAAAAACAGTTTTGACAGAATTATTTTGATCAGCCCCGCCTAATGCAAATGAGAAGTAAAATGGGAGAACTGAGAGCAGGAAAAGTAATGTCTGAATTTTTAGTATCCAGGTGGGTGGAGAAAAGATGAAATCTGTTACATGGACTAATTAAGAAGATTCTGAAGCATGTATTTGGGATTTATGAATTTGTACTTTGGAGAAAAGAGGGAATACCTAAGTCTTGTCCAAGACCAGTTTTGGGGTAGATCTACACTGCAATTAGACACCCACGGCTGCCACATTAAGTAGTCTGATATGGAAGAGAAAAAGAATTAGATAAATCAAAATATTTTCCAAGAAACAGCTATATAAAGATAGAACTTTTGAGAGCTTGGCTGAATTGACATTATGTCTTTGAGGGTTGTTTTCTGGAAGAATATGACCATGTTTGAGGCCTTTGGTGAAAGCAAATCATCCTGGTTATATCACCCTGAGGTCAGTACATTTTCAATATTTGTAAATGTGACTCAACAGTCCAAAGTATTCAAAGTATACTAGAGCTGGAAAAAATGCATTGTTTGGAAAATGTTATCAGTGAAAAATGGCCTTTTTTTTCCTAAATGAAAATTTTCTCGACTGGAATTTTTTTTTTTATTGAAAATTTCCAGTTTTTTTTTTAATTTAAAAAATGGTTTCCCTCCTTTTCTCCATTTCCCGCCTCTTCTAGTAGAAAAGTGGGCAGGAAGGAAAAAGGAGTACAGAGGAAATCAGGGAGAGAAAGCAGGGAAACAATTTTCTTTTCAGTTCTTAGTTTTTAATTGAAAAATTTGTATGGAACATTTTTAACCAACTCCAATGAATATCTATTTTCTGACATCTTCACTGAAGCTGAAATTTGGATATAGTTTAAATGCCAACTTAAAAGTGGATTCCCCCTCACACCCCCCCGCCCACCAAGATTTGGTCAGTAATTCTTTAAAGAGCAAGTTTGAGAAGTTTAAATAAGGATCTGGAGATACTCCTGCTTTGGCCTAGACCATATTCAATCCTACTGATTTTGTTGGAGTTTACATGGGATGTGATCTCTGACAAATTTGGCCACCTGAACTTTTTGTTGCTTATTTTAACTGAATTTCTCAATCATTTCAACTGTAACCTTCATTTTCATTCTTCCTCCTTCCCTCTCCATTTGTTTACGTTCATATTGGACATTCTTTAATTTTTTTAAACAGCTTTAATAATTTAACTATAGATTTTCTCATTTTATATTCCATAATGTCTGATTATATTTTTTCTCTTTTTTCCCCATTGCCTGATAACATTAAAAATTCCAGGCTTGGTTACAATATACTATTTTGACATTGTGACCAAATTTTAGGAAATGTTCATAGAATGATAGATTTTAAGGTTAGAAGTGGCCATTCTGACCATATAATTAGTTTTCCATTACTTATAACAACATTTTTATTCTCATAACTCATCAGATATCCTCTTTGAATATTCACTTCTGAATTCCTTGCTGTCTTGAATTTCCACATAAAAAAATCCATGGCCAGAATGCCTGGGGCAGAGCCAAACTTGATTACATTATAAAAATGATTACTTAGAAATTAATTGCTTGAAAGAATTCCCTTTCACACTAGTTTGTAATGGTACTGGATTCAATTGTAAAATCAAATAATCGAACAATTCAGTCCTGTCTCTTTAAATAAGGAAAACTAAACTGAATCCATCTATAATTTGAGCTAAGCAATCACAGTGATGACATGGGATGAGTTATAACAAAATAAATTGTAGACCATTTCTATGTAGCCCATTTAATGGAAAATTCCCTAGGTATATTCACTTTAAAACTGCTAATAATGAACGAAGCAGGTACTCTGCAAACAACTTACATATACATGTAGATTACAGATCTACATATTTTCCAGTTCACTGAATATAAATGTATTTTGATCACTGAAACTAAAGAGATATGGTTGCCTACAGCAGAGGAGAAAGGATGGTATAATGTAGGCCAAATACTGAATTCAAGGGCATACTTGTGTGTTGTACTGAAATATATAATAATAGGAAGTACATGCATGTCTCTGGGGCAGAATTTGGCAATATGTGATTTGATAGTTCTGTGAGATGAAGATGCTTAAGGAAAACAAAATATATGCATCCCTGAGTGGACTTGTTGCAGTACGGCGAGTGAGTGATAAAATCCTCCTCTTAGTACAGTAGATAGTGAGAAAAACAGTTTTAACTTCAGTGACAGCAAAGGGAAAATATGTCCCCTTCCCTCTCAGCAGAATAGGGCAGGAGGAGATGGAGCCAATTTTGGCTGCACTGTTTCTAATGATGTTTTGTCTTATCCCTGATGGAAATTCTGAGCTTTTGAAATGTAGTTTTAGAATCATAGAATATCAGGGTTGCAAGGGACCTCAGGAGGTCATCTAGTCCAACCCCCTGCTCAAAGGACCAATCCCCAACTAAGTCATCCCAGCCAGGGCTTTTTCAAGCCTGCCCTTAAAAACCTCAAAGGAAGGAGATTCCACCACCTCCCTAGGTAACGCATTCCAGTGCTTCACCACCCTCCTAGTGAAAAAGTTTTTTTCTAATATCCAACTAAACCTCCCCCACTGTAACTTGAGACCATTACTCCTTGTTCTGTCATCAGCCACCACTGAGAACAGTCTAGATCCATCCTCTTTGGAACCCTCTTTCAGGTAGTTGAAAGCAGCTATCAGATCCCCCCTCATTCTTCTCTTCCGCAGACTAAACAATCCCAGTTCCCTCAGCCTCTCCTCGTAAGTCATGTGTTCCAGTCCCCTAATCATTTTTGTTGCCCTCTGCTGGACTCTTTCCAATTTTTCCACATCCTTCTTGTAATGTGGGGCCCAAAACTGGACACAGTACTCCAGATGAGGCCTCACCAATGTCAAATAGAGGGGAACTATCACGTCCCTCGATCTGCTGGCAGTGCCCCTACATATACATCCCAAAATGCCATTGACCTTCTTGGCAACAAGGGCACACTGTTGACTCATATCCAGCTTCTCGTCCACTGTCACCCCTAGGTCCTTTTCTGCAGAACTGCTGCCGAGCCATTCGGTCCCTAGTCTGTAGCTGTGCATGGGATTCTTCCGTCCTAAGTGCAGGACTCTGCACTTGTCCTTGTTGAACCTCATCAGATTTCTTTTGGCCCAATCCTCTAATTTGTCTAGGGCCCTCTGTATCCTATCCCTACCCTCCAGTGTATCTACCTCTCCTCCCAGTTTAGTGTCATCTGCAAACTTGCTGAGGGTGCAATCCACACCATCCTCTAGATCATTTATGAAGATATTGAACAAAACGGGCCCGAGGACCAACCCTTGGGGCACTCCACTTGATACCAGCTGCCAACTAGACATGGAGCCATTGATCACTACCCGTTGAGCCTGACAATCTAGCCAACTTTCTATCCACCTTATAGTCCATTTATCCAGCCCATACTTCTTTAACTTTCTGGCAAGAATACTGTGGGAGACTGTATCAAAAGCTTTGCTAAAATCAAGGAACAACACGTCCACCGCTTTCCCCTCATCCACAGAGCCAGTTATCTCGTCATAGAAGGCAATTAGATTAGTCAGGCACAACTTGCCCTTGGTGAATCCATGCTGACTGTTCCTGATCACTTTCCTCTCCTCTAAGTGCTTCAGAATTGATTCCTTGAGGACCTGCTCCATGATTTTTCCAGGGACCTAGGTGAGGCTGACTGGCCTGTAGTTCCCAGGATCCTCCTTCTTCCCTTTTTTTTGTCCCCATCTGGGGCAAAAAGTTGGAATTTTTTGTGAAATGAAATATTCCAAAATATTTTGTTTTGACCTAACAAACATTTTGTTTCAATGTTAACATTTTGATATATATTACACTGTATATTATGTAGTATAGTGTTAATGGTTTAGTAGTTCCCAATCGAAAATGTTGATGAAATCCATATGTTCCTGTGAAACATTTTGATTTAATGGAATCATCAGCATTAATTGAAAAATTTTCAACCAGCTCTGCTGATGAACACTGACTACAGTATATAAACTGATGTGTGTTCTACCTGAGCTCAGGTAGGAGCTAATTTTGAAACCTCCGTGAAAGCAATAAACGTTGGGTGAAATCCTGACTCCATTGAAGTCAATGGGAGTTTTGCCATTGACTTCAGCAGGGGTAGGATTTTAGTCATTCACAGGGCCAGATTCTGCAGTGCGATTAGAAAAGCTACAATAGAGAACATGTCTTATGTTAAATCGCTTGTAGGAGTCTTGCTATTTTTAAGAGCGGTACCACCATCTCTATCTAAAAGGATCTAATCCTGCAAAAATATAGATATGTGATTTATACTTACCAATGGACCTGATCCAAACCCATCAAAGTCAATGGAAAGAGTCCCATTGGTTTCAGTTGGCTTTGCACTGTGAGGGATCCACGTTAGCAGCACTTATGGGACAATTCACAAGAATTTGGGTTTGCAGGATGGAGTCCCAAATGTCTCATTTATTTAAAGCCCGATGGCTAGTTTTTTACAAGACACAATAGAATTAAACAAAGCAGGGAAGATATGAGGTATGATTGCAGCAAAATTTGAATATAAGTAAAAATAATCAGTTTAGTTTTCAAGTGGCAAAGTGGCTCTGAAGATTGAACTGTTTTATAAACTGGACAAGTCTAACATTTACGGATGTGATCCACTAGATGGCTCAAGGAAATGAATTACATGGCAAAGACATCTGTGTCCTGGTGTGGGAGGGTCAGACTTTGTTTGTTCTATACCGCAAATAAAAGAAATGAAAGCGTTTTTAAACTTTGTCCTGCTTTATTCAAGCCTCCATATACTTGATCATTTTCAGTGCTCTGTCAAAAAAGAATACAAGTACACTGTACATGGGTAGGGATTTTTTTTATTGTTTCTCTTACATTTTTATTCAGTTTTTGAAACTACTTGGTCATGACATTCTCACAGATATGGAGGAGAATTCTAGCAAGAGAAACCAGTTCTATTACTCCATAGTCTTTTTTCTTGGTAAGAGTTACCCCACCTAAGCAATAAACAAAGAAATAATCCTGCACCTGTTTTATTCTTGTAGTTTGATAAGATGCAGGTTTTTACCAATCAGCGAAGTTGAAGTGAAATCTTACATACCTTACGTGTTGGGATTTTCTCAAAACAGGGACACTTCAGAGAAAGAAAGATGCATTGCAAATAGGCAGTAGAAAGCAATTTACATGAAGATTCATGAGAAATTCTCTTTTCATTCTAGCAGCTTCCATCAATTTTAGAATGCACGGTTTTAGTTTCAGGTAGCCAGACTGAAAGCAAAACAAATTGTATGAGAAGAAAGTGATGAAGGCGTCCAGGCTGATGCCTGAGACACTAGTCACAGTAACAAATTGTTTTTGTTTTTTAAAGAGGAAAAAATGTACAATTGCCACCAAATGCTGCTATGTATGTTTACAGAATGAGTGGACTTCGCTGTTTAATGAAGCTGAACATTCATAGTGGATGGTGCAATTCAAGGGTTGAGGCATACCCTATTGAGAAAACCAAAGACAGGGAAAATTAATGTCAAGAACATGTGGAGGGAGTGTTGAGAGTTTCTTAGCATGTTAATAGTAAAATCCTTTCATCATGCTACTTTGGTGGTTTTCATTTACAATATAAATCTTACCCTGAAAAGTAGACTATGCATTTAGGTGGCTTCATGTAGATCAGATATAATAAGGTGTTATTGTTGATGCATATTCCTTTACTGAAACTAAGGCTCCCTCACAGTTATCCCATAAATGAAGACTAAAGTAACCCCAACGAGGATAAGGGATCAATTAGGGTGTCTTAGAGGTGGTATCAGGGATGAAACTAAGAAAATATACTAAAGAACAGGGGGTAAATCATCCTGATGGTGAGACCTTTTAGCATGTGGAATTCTTATCAGGAAAGAAATGGAAACTCTCTCCTTTAAAACTATAAAGCACTGAAAAGTATATTGTAGCAAACAATCCTGCATTGGCAGGGGGTTGGAGAAATAAATCCAATAGGTGTTTTCTATGTTTAATTCACATGATTCTTCACATATCAGTAGGACTACAAGATTAAGGCCACCGCACAAGATTTTCAAAATACTTCTAGAAAACTTAGATAACCTGTTATATGGCAAAACTCCCATTGACTTCAACAAAGCCAGGATTTCTCATATATACTTCTTCTCTTCTGGCAGTACATGAGACTCTAAGTTGTTAACAATATCAGCTATTAATTTAAATGTTTTATTGATTAGTCATTTTATTTGAGTAGCTTCAGGAACTCATCATATTAATTTCAGCTTTAGAGTCGTGCTCCCCTAGATACTAGTCCTTCCACAGGCATTTCTGTTAACAGTACCTTCAATTAATCAGTGAAAAGACACAAGAATCATTGACCTTGTGGAAAGATGACATTGGTATGGAGTTATGAAGTGAGATAGAGGTATATAAAACAGTTAATGCTACAGAAGAGCTAAATTGGTGCTCTCTGATTCAGAATACAGGAACAAGGGCACATTCACTGAAACTGAAAGGCTAAAAGAAATGCTTTCTTACACAATGCATAATCAACTTGTGGAATTTATTGGACTGAGGTCAAGAATTGAGTACAGTTAGAAGGGATTAGGGATTTTTATTGACAATAAGAACATTAGGTAGGACATTCAAAAATTTTAGGAATATAAACCCTTGAGCTTGAGGTATAAGACAATCACTAACACAGGGGTTAGGAATGAACATTCCATATGGACACATTAATCCATAGCAGTTTAGCATATGGTTTCTTTCACCATCCTTTTGAAGCCTGGGGTCCTGGAACAGATGGACCACTGGTCTCATCTGACATGGCAATTCTTATGTACCTGTGTTTTAAAATGTGAACCAGTATTTGCTGAACAATGTTGCAGTAGTCACCCGTCTGCGATGTATAATTGATATTGGGATTTCCAAGCTAGACCATCACCTCACTTAAGTTTTTGTAGAATTTCGTTTCTGGGATTAGGAATAGGCTTCTCATGACATGTTTTCAAGACTTCAGCTTCAAAAGAATTTCACTCTCTCCCATCTGAAATGCACATTAATGTGCAACTTTCCCCACTCACTCATAGTCAGGACTTCTGCCCCTAAGAATTGTACACTCTGCTGATTATCTTATCTTCACTGTTTTTTAACACGCTGAAAGTGATCATTTGTTTGATTTTTAGCCCCTTTTTTAAAAATCTGGTTTGGTTCCAGCTTCTGAATCAGGGGACAGAGAAAAGCTGGCTTTGATTTGCCATTGATGAGTTATATACACAACTTTATTTGTGCATGGAAAATGGAGAATTTCAGAATTTTGTCTATATCAGAAGTAAATCTGTGTCTGTCCGTTAAAATGTAGACCATGTACATTTGCCAAGATTGTATCCCCCAAAAGAACGATTTGTACTGAGTAGAACAGTGATAGTTATGCCTTAAGACAGTATTGTGAAAATAGGGGCTTTTTCAGACACTTTGTAGATTTCTTTACAGATTATTATTTGTATTATAGTAGCCTTTAAAACTCCAATCAAAAATCCTGACTATGCTAGGCTCTGTACAGAAGCATAGTAAGAGACAATCCCTGTCCTGAAGATCTTAACATCTAAATAGACAAGACAAACAAAAGGTGAGACAAAAGGAAGTAATATGAAGAAGGTGGGGGAACTGAGGCACAGGGAGATTGACTTACTTGCCCAGCAGCATGCATAGAAATTGTGGCAAAGCTAGGAATTGTACCAAAATCTCCTGAGTTCCAGTGTGTTGTCTTCCGTACAGAACCCTCCTTCCCCAAAGATGATTTCTGGCAGCACAAGACATTCCATCTATTTAGAAAGTGAAGTATTTATCCTTGGAGCATGGAGAGCCAAAAATAAAATTCTAGAGATATGTGTGAACCAAATCACTGCTTCAAACTGCCCTGAAATTTGCGTGTGTTTGGATTTCAAGTCTGAATTTTGCAGTGAGAGCCCATCTCTACAAAAACCAAAAGACAAATCATTTCCGGGTTACAACTCTTCGAATTTTTCTGCTTTTTGATACATCTTTAGTGGGTTGGTTTTGTTTTTGTTTTTTTGTGAATTGTAATCAGCGATACTTGAGATTGACTTATAATTTATTTAGACACCAGAGCTTCACCTTTGTGTGATATTTCATGATTTGAGAGGCACATGATAATGGAGGCAAATTTATTTTCTAAATGCTTTCAGCAAGAAATGGGACTGTCTATTCAGACCTATAATTAATTAGTTTACATTTGTGCAGTGCTTTGAAGATGTAAAGCACTATATTGGCCCGATATGGACTCACTTACTGAATACATGCACAAGTAGATAACCTGCTCTGGTCACCTGCAGTTTTGCACACATAACAGGGTGCCTAACTGTGATCTAAGGGTGCAATTATGGCATTTAGCTCTGGGTAGGGAGATGTGCAGAGCCACCTTGTCCCTGGAGACGCACTGGGAAGACTACCTGTTTGCAGCACAGTCGTCCCCAGACCTGCTCCCAGCACATATGGGTGTGCGTATTTTGAACCAGCTATGAGTTTGCTGCAGAATGTTCCCCCGATGCACTGGCTCTGCTCTGACAGACAGAGGGAGGGTAGGGCCATGGGTGATTCTTATCCCCTGCCCATTTTTGGCTGAGTTACTTCTGTGGGAAGCAGGAATGAGCCACTCCTGTGCTCTCCAGAACAGCAAAAGTGCAGTGGTGGAACCTGTGGAGTTGGGAAGAGGGAGGGAAGGGACTGAATTAATTTTATCAAGGAGCGGGTGGCCAGGCCTGAATTAGTTTTAGTGTGGTAGGGGCAGCCTGAATTAATTGTACTGGGGAGAGCTTGGGCTTTCCCCTAACCCCCTTCTTCCAGCTCTTGAAAAAAATCCCACCAGGAACTCCCCTCCTGAAACTATCAGTCTCTGAGTAACTTTGGCAGGGCCTCCTTCCCCATTACCCTCCCTCACCACCTGTAACACATAACAGAACTTGGTTGCTAAATTTACAAGGTGAAGAAACATCCCTGAAAACAGGTTTTCCAGTAACAAAAAACAAGGCAAAAAACCAAAACAAAATCAAACCACCCAACGCTGGAATTAGCCAACTATGGCATGCAACAAAACGTGGGTGTTCTGCATTTTTGTCTTTTGTCCCACATTTCAATAGCTTGTGCCTGGCTGAGGCAGGAGCAGGGGT
This sequence comes from Natator depressus, assembly GCF_965152275.1. Lineage (NCBI taxonomy): Eukaryota > Metazoa > Chordata > Testudines > Cheloniidae > Natator > Natator depressus. Next base: position 10,525,370 of record NC_134241.1, read on the forward strand.
AGGCTGGAAAAGGGGCTGGCTAGCATGAAAAAAGACACAGGCTAAAGCAGGAGCAAGGCCCGTCTGTTGAAACTACTGGCAAAGGGAATGTTGTTGGCCAGGTAGTGACACTGAGCAGACTGCTTCTCTTAAGAGCCTGGATACCTGGTTTAGGATCACCTGGGTGGCTCCTCACCTGTGGATGGGATGAACCCTGGTTGAATGAGGAGGGACAAATCAAAACCTCCAAGCTAAGCCTCTTTCACCAATCAGTGTGCACAGTAATCATAACACCAAGATGAATATATGATTTGCACTTTCAGTGTAATAGGGGCTCTAGCTATGGGGAATATTAAAAATAAAAACAATTTAATAATGCATCTATAGGGCATCACCCAACGACAGTATATTGACACTTCAAAGAATGCTGACAAGTGACAGTGATCAGGGAGGCGAGAACAACTAATTACAATGAATAAGTGAAAAGCAGCAAAAAAATAAGTAAGATAATTTTCCCTTTATGCCCATTGCCCAGGGCAGAATATAGCTGATGCACAATGTGACGGTTGAATCCTTTTCTTGTGTCATCTTTGTCTATTCTATCAATTATGAAGCACCCCAGAGTGTTCTGCCAGCAATCAGAGTGCTCGATGGGCTGAACCGTCTGACACCTTTCTGTAGGAAAAGCTTGTCATCTACTCTTAGGAAATGTCGAACGGATTTTTTCACTGTAACTGTTTGGGGAAGGGGTCTGATTTGTATTTGCTCCCAGTTTGAGAATGCAAAATACCTCTCCGTTTTTACTCAGCTTCCTTTTGGCTTCCACAACTGCAACTCATACAGCAACGCCCCAATATGAGTATTGTCCACACCGAAAACGCACAATTTTGCATGTGTTCAGGGGTAATCTTCACTCAAAAATAGACCTATATTCACATGGGAATGAATCTCCCAGAACTTGGAGAGGCCCCATTGTCACTCAAAGAAAATTCACAAACTTAGCATTTCTCAAAAATGATCCCGCTTTTGAGTTCACAATGAAAAATAAGGACGGTTGAGCAGTTTAATTAAAAAGAAAAGGAGGACTTGTGGCACCTTAGAGACTAACCAATTTATTTGCGCATAAGCTTTCGTGAGCTACAGCTCACTTCATCGGATGCTCAAATAAATTGGTTAGTCTCTAAGGTGCCACAAGTCCTCCTTTTCTTTTTGCGAATACAGACTAACACGGCTGTTACTCTGAAACCTGTTTAATTAAGTTACTGAGGCTATGTCTACACTACACAGCTTTTAGCGACATGGCTGTCCTGTTACAGCCGTGCCGCTAAAAGTCATGCAATGTAGCTGCTGTTTGTTGGCTCTCTTGCTGACAAAAACATTTCCGCCCTCAATGAGCGGTGTTTGCGTTGTCGGCAGGAGAGCACTCCTGTCGACAACTCACTGTTCACACTGATGCTTGTTGCAGCAAAATTTTTGTCAGGGGGCGGGGGAGTTTAACACCTCTGAAAGACAAAAGTTTTGTCGTTCAATTGCGAGTATAGACATAGCCAGGTATACTTCTGTCAACAAAGCCAATAAATCCAATAAGTATTGATATTCACTGTCCCTCAAGGTCAAACACTAGGTCTTTGCACTTTCTTTTTTTGACTTAGTGGCCTTTTTGGTCATTTATAACCCAACCCAGCTCCCATTAAATTCTGTGAAAAGTCATTTATTAACTCTAAGAAAGTTGGTTTGAGTCTATATACGCTGATCTCTGCTGGAATCCTCATGAACCCATTGGAAGACTACTCTAGAGGTTTTACAACAAAAGAGGTAGACACCATTATTACTACCCTGAAATGTTAAAAAACATGAGTCAGGCTCTAAAAAGTCATGAGATTTTTAAAAAATACATTAAATGTTGGGTTCTTTTTGTCTTTTTTTTTTTTTGAGCCTTTAGGATGCATTTGGGTCATGATTTCAAGCTTTTCTTAGCAACCATGAGGCCTAGAAATATACTTTATTAAAACAATGAAAGATGAAATTCTCACCTAATCATATGCCTTCAGGAGCTGTGGCTTTAAGAAAACAGCAATATATTGCAAGACTCATGATAAAATCACAAGAGTTGGCAGCACTGAAATACATTTTACACACTGTTTTATAAACATATGCTTCTCCACAGAAGTGTTGAAAGAGAAGAATCTGGGTTGATTTTAGGCAGAAGATTTTCTGTATTTGTGTAGGTTTTAATAGAAAAATCTGTTGGATTTGCCAGATTTGCAAGGTCACATTACGGGTCAAGAAATTTATCAAGTGTAAAAATAATCTATATTTGCATAACATTTATCTAGAATGTCTTCCTCTGTCACAACTCTAGGGCCTAAATTATGGCAGAATATAAAGGTGGCCTTGTAAAACATTTGATAGATGAGAACATATCAAACATTTGACAGCTGGCTACCAATCCTTTTGTGGTGTCATAGTCCTGTATCATTTACCAGCTGCTTTGTCAAGTAGACTTTGGTGACTGTGCATTGCAAATGTGTAGATAGCCCCTCAGGCAGTTAACCCTTTGATGTACTTATTGGTCTGAAGCTCATCAATGAAAGCTCATGCATTTTTCTTTCAAGAACTCTAAGAGTTAATCTTCTGTGATCAAAATCTATAATATAACTTCTCCATAGATTGTCGGAAGTCAGTCCGATGAAACAAAAACATGCAGCTTTTCAACCACATTTGAGACCTTGATTTAAATTCATTTTAACACTATTCCAGCTACACGGGGTCCAGCTGAGTTGCTTTAACATCATTTAGCTCCCCTGATCCTAGAACTGAACAGGGGAGAAAAGGATTCCTGGCTAGAACGGTCCCATGTAACAGCTGCACTGGCCTGGGTTTGCTGGAGTACGTTACACTCCAGCTCCATCCCCTACATTCAAGCTGTAGTCACCTTTATGCCACTCTGGGTTTTCCTTGCACCTGGACTGAATCCCCAGCTGCCCTCAACAGGGATGAAATCAAGAGCCAAGGTCTGGTCCTGGTTCTTTATTTCAGTTTGAACACTAACGTGAATGAAGCCTAACTCGTGGACATGAGCTGTTGCACCTTGAGTAGTCTTGATGTGTTTATGCAGTCTCAGTATGATGCTGAACAGATGCCTGTCATCAGATGACATAACTAATGGAGGCATTACTGATTTGCTGTTTGTATGCACATCAAACTCCGGGCACATAAGCCAACAACTATACTTTCAGTCTGGATGATTTTTATTTGAGATAAAGAAAAACAACCACTAGACTCCAGCTGTATGTGTCCATGAGTCAACGAGCACAGTGTGTTACTCACTCTGTAACAGCCTCTGGGATTGACTCAGTGCATCCAGACAGGGCTGACTGCCTCTTCTAACTTAATGGTGCAGTATTCAGCAAAGAGAACCCCACCATCTCCTCTTCAATCACATAGCTGAATACACTGCAGTCTGGTAAGATCTGTAAGAGCAACTTTTGCTGAATAATGTTATTATTTTGAAAAGAGACAATGTATTGGTGTTACTTTCACCATACTAGATCACCTGGGGGTCACTTATGTACCCATGGTGAAACCAAAGGAAATGTGACAAGTTTGAAACTCCTCAAAAGAATAGATTTCAGAGTAGCAGCTGTGTTAGTCTGTATCCGCAAAAAGAAAAGGAGGACTTGTGGCACCTTAGACACTAACAAATTTGTTTGCGCATAAGCTTTCGTGAGCTACAGCAAAGCTTATGCTCAAATAAATTTGTTAGTCTCTCAGGTGCCACAAGTACTCCTTTTCTTTTTGCAAAAAAATAGTGTTTGTGGAGAAAGAAGAATTTTCTGGTCTTAGTCTCAAATAATTATTCACACAAGGGGTCATGGTCAGGTAAAGAGTTTCTCTACAAGGCAAATTGATTTCACACCAGTGTAGCTCTTTGAAAAATGTCTGCTGGAAAGTTTGATATGCAGTACGGATGAAAATGCATTGTGTTGGTTTCACATTTACCCTTAGTGTAAGAAAAAAAAAGTAGAATACAATGGAAGAAATGAAATAAATTCAAACTACTTCTTTTAATGCCTTATTTATGCTTAACAGGAATATTAATTAAGCTGATTGGGGTTTAGCTGTGTGTGTCGAATAATCATTGTGTCCAAGGAGTGGAATTTACCATTCTTACACACCCCACAGATTTTTTTCTCCTTTATTCCACTGCCCACCAAATACTATCACCTGGACTGAAGGTATGCATATGATAATATGCATATGTTTTTCTTCTGTGTAAACAGTTGTATATTCTGGTAGTTAATGAGCAAATATCACTAAATTTTATTATGAGATGCCTAGCTTTGCAGACCTTCTTTTTAAAATAAATAAATAACTCTTGAATTTCCTTTGGTATGTGTTTTCCGCAAAGGTACAGATAATTTGATATTTTATCTGATCCAGTACGCTGTACTCATGGACTAAAACCAATTTCTCCTCAAATTCAAGGTATAGAACAATGTTGCCCAACTTTCAACAATTGGACCTGAATCTTCTTTACTTCCAGTGTAGTGGGGCATTAGTATAAACAAGGAACAGGCCCTTTGTTTTCTTGTGATATTTGGAGACGTACAAACCATGGCTTCCACTTGAAAATAGTTTAGCCCATTTCCTAAATTCTTCACTAAGGGCCACTTTTGTCTCACCAAATTTAGTTGTTGCCTCCTAACCATGGGTCATTCGAATGAGCCTCTCTGGTGGTTCTGAGTCAGCTGCCATGAAGCAGATTCTAACTGTCTTCTTCAACCAGCCAGTTGAAAATAAATTGTATTTTCCAAAAGCCCACACTGAGCAATTGCCTGTACAACATTATTCAGATAATAGGCTCCCTGCCTTTTTGGAAAGTACCTAGCACATTGTGGGCACTGACAGTAACAAGCAAATAACAAGAACAATAATTACTGGAAAAATATTCAAACCTGATTGCCTAAAAAAGTTAGGTGCCTAACTCCTAAATAAAAATATTTTCAGAAAATCAGGTCATAAGAACGTAAGAATGGCCATACTGGGTAAGACCAAAGGTCCATCTAGCCCAGTATCCTGTCTTCCGACAGTGGCCAATGCCGGATGCCCCAGAGGGAATGAACAGAGCATATAACCATCAAGTGATCCATCCTCTCTCACCCATTCCCAGCTTCTGGCAAACAGAGGCTAGGGACATCATCCCTGCCCATCCTGGCTAATAGCCATTGATGGACCTATCCCCCATGAACTTATCTAGTTCTTTTTTGAACCCAGTTATAGTCTTGGCCTTCACAACATCCTCTGGCAAAGAGTTCCACAGGTTGACTGTGCATTGTATGAAGAAATACTTCCTTTTTTTGTTTTAAACCTGCTGTATAATAATTTCATTTGGTGACCCCTAGTTCTTGTGTTATTAGGAGGAGTAAATAACACTTCCTTATTTACTTTTTCCACACCAGTCATGATTTTATAGACTTCCATCATATCCCCCCTTAGTTGTCTCTTTCCCAAGCTGAAAAATCCCAATCTTATTAATCTCTCCTCATACAGAAGCTGTTCCATACCCCTAATAATTTTTATTGCTCTTTTCTGAACCTTTTCCAATTCCAATATATCTTTTTTGAGATGAGGCGACCACATCTGCACACAGTATTCAAGATGTGGGCGTATCATGGATTTATATAGAGGCAATATGATATTTTCTGTCTTACCTCTCCATTTCCTAATGATTATCAACATTCTGTTAACTTTTTTGACTGCTGCTGCACATGGAGTACATGTTTTCAGAGGTCATTTTGATTTAGGTGCCTAACTTGACTTTAGGCACCCATGTTAGAAAATGGTGGCTATTGTGAATTAAGTAAGATGTTATATAAAGTATTGTACAGAGATGTTCTGAGAATGTCGGAGGAAACAAGACCGTTAAACTCATCCCAACAAGACCATCTAACTTTTCTTTATTCTTACTCACAAGCAAGTATTGAGCCTGATTTCAAGTAGCCTTCTGTATTGAGCCTGATTTGAAGTAGTCTAGAGAAGCAAGTACTGGGCTGGATTCTTCTTAGCAAATATATGTGCAACGTGCCTCAGGTGGCACATGACCAGGATTCATCACCAAATTTGGTCCGCTGGTTGGATAATTAGCTTCCCTGGGTTGGGCTGGGTACTGACGGGGAGTGTGATGTGAATGCTGATGCATGCCCCCCCGGGCTGGATTGAAAAGTATATTAGACCTGATCCCTCAATCCTTCTACTGTCAGCAGCTGGTTAAAACCCGTCAAATATTAGAATAGCAGATTTATAGACTGCTCTGTACCCGTTTTCTTCTTTAATGCTATATTTAACTTGTTGAAGATCACATTCCTTAGCAAAGGTAGCATGATAAAAGCCTTGATGAGAAGCTCTGAACTAAGTTGGCCTCCTACGGCTTCATCCATTCTCATGGAAAAACAATTTTTCATAAAGACCAATCACAAAATGCAAAAGTTAGATAACTAAAGTTCTTTATGATCACACCATATAACTAATTAGATTTCAGTACTGTATATGCTTCTTGTGGGTTTGTTTTTTTACAGAAAAATGTGAAAAGAAATATTAAAGTTGTACAAGAGGGCTACTGACCAATAATTAAAGGAATCCAGGCCTTCTGGCTTTATGGGATATATTCTTTTTTTCCATTAGGGAGTTGTAGCATATTCCAATAATTAAATATGTAATGTCTATGATCTGTTATGGATGAGACTTTGTGTATAGAAATGTGGTTCAAGAGAAGTCAATTCTTCTTTGTTCTGTATAAGCAGAAAATTTGCCAATATTATATAATTTTCTGCCACTGAATGTTAAGTAAAATGCCTCAAGGATTCTACTTCAAAATCAACTTTACAATAGCACCCATTACTTTTGTGCTCAAGTAGCTGTAGAAAAAAACTGTTTGAAATTGGATTACCACTCATCCATGCTGTTACAGGCCCTGAGTCAGTACAGCACTTAAGGAAGTGTTTAATCCCAGTGAGTCAACAGGATTTAAACACATGATTAACTTTTATCTTTAAATTAAGTATGTTTTTATATACTTGCAGATTCGCGGTCTGTGATGAGGTATTCACCCCACCCCAGACTAGAAGAGGTTAAGGAGCCTGAGGAGAGGCCAGTTAACCAGATAGGCCACAGCTGAGGAGAATTAGCTGGCCTAAGTAACCCCTGAATAAGTATAGAACCCATCTGGGAAGGAACAGGTGGGGCTAGGATAAAGCCAGGAAGCTGGCAGTAGAATGGGACTGCTGTAGTGAGGAGGCCTGCAGCTACTCTCTGGACAGTAGCGAGGAAAAGAAGGGAAACTAGGTGGAGATGGTGTAGGAAAAGGCTCAGGGCAAAGGCAGCAGGGTTTAAGATGGTGCAAACCTTGTCTGCTGCTTAGAGCAGTGCTGGGCAACCTGTGGCCCATCAGGGTAATCCACTGGCGGACTGCCAGACGTTTTGTTTACATTTGAACGGCCCCAGCAACTCCCAGTGGCCGGGGTTCACTGTTCCTGGTCAATGGGAGCTGTGAAAAGCGGTGTGGGCCGCAGGGACGTGTTGGCTGCTGCTTCCCGCAGCTCCCTGTGTCCGGGAACGGCAAACTGCGGCAACTGGGAGCTGTGGGTGGCTGTGAAAATGTAACAAACTGTCTGGCAGCCTGCCAGCGGATTACCCTGATGGGCCGCAGGTTGCTCACCCATTGGCTTAGAGGGTCTCTGAGCTGGAACACATAGTAGAGGGCAGGCCAGGATTTCCCTTCCATTCATTGGTGAAGTGGCACTGGTCTGAGCAGTGAAGGGAAGACTGCCATCTTGGAGGAGGAGACTTTGATACTCTGGAAGGGGAAAACACATGGTGACCTAGCTGGAGAGCCACGCCATGAAGACAGAGCACCCTGAGTCTTAGAAAGTGAGACAGACAGACAGACAGACAGCAAGCAGCAGAAAGGGGTGTCAGACTGGAGTGGAGCAAACCCCCAAACGCGGACCCAGGGAGGTGCCCCCGTGGTGAGCAGAACACCCCATGACAGTGTCAAAGAACCAAAAATACGCTACACTCCTTCTCCCATTAAAGTTAATGGGAATTTTGCCATTGTCTTAAATAGTGAAGAGGATTGTGCTCTGGCTTGGGAATATGAGATTTAATCAAGGACACCGCCACAGATTATTTGCCTTTGATAGAATGACTTAATCAAGCTTTCAGTACTCTGGGTGAAAGTCACTCGCGAATATTTGACCCACTGAGCTTACTGCACATTTGAATGTCATAATACTGCTTTCTGTTTTGTTACGTACTGATGCAGACCAAGATTTCAAGTTGCAGGTTGTTTTCACACTGAGTACTTGCAGTATTTATGATCCAATTAAATCACTCAATGGCACGTAAAGTACTAAAAGCTCCAGCCCACTCCATCCTAACCGGCTGGCAGGCTCAGTGAACCTGTAGGGTTTGTGCTTTCTTGATGTATAATTAGAGCCAGCAGTCTGAAAATGGATGGCTGTGGCAAATTTGTTTAAGAATTAGAATAGGAAAGAGGTAAACAAGTTCCATCCAAGATCAAGGTTGTTTCTGTCTGCTAATTTACAGGGTGGGAACAGATTTTGGCCAAAAGCCATATATATCAGACTTCTTCCAAACTTCTTGTTTATAGCTTTGTCTGAGACTCTTTATCATCAGTGCACCAATTACAGCGTCACAGTCTAATGGTGAAAAGCAATGCTCCCTTGACAAAGGCATGTTGCACTCAACACAGAAACAAATCCATGGACCACAAATAGTGTGTGTTTAGGGGACTTTTACTAACCAATGTGTAGCTATCTTTCCCCGCTAGAGAACTTGGAACGCTGTTCAAAGTTAACACATTGTAAAAGTTTTTTATGATACTACCTGTAACATGTATCTGTGTTTCCTTATCAACGTCTATTTCTATGTTTTTATTAGTAGAGATGACAAAATATTATTCAGAAAAGCAGAAGATGAAGAAGGGTGATTGCAAGAGTAAAACACTAATAATTTTGGTCTTTTGACCCAAATCACCCCTAGGACAATAGGACCTATATGGCTTGTAATGGGATGTAAAGTAAAATTACAACAAATAAGATAAATTGCCATTACCAAATGGTTACTGGTTATATGCTACCTAGTTTATTAGTTCTACCCTAGATAATGTGTGCAATACCATAGATTACAGAGAAGTCATCCATCACAAATAGGATTACTTACATTTTGAAAAATGTTCAAGTTGGTCAACTTCCGATTTCTGCTCCTTTAATTATCTTAATTGGGCTTCTTTTCTCTGGTGTATATTGGTTTTCTTCCTAGCTGTCAGAGAAAATACAGCCTGTCGTCTTTGCTTGTATAAATGTTTTATCTTGGGGTGCCAAGAGAATCACATTTTTGTCTAGTTTCCACCTCCACCCCCTTCCTGATTTTTCCCCCTGAATGATTAGCCTTAGGTTTGTGGAGTCATTAATGTTTTCCATTAATGTCTAGGGTACATTTCACAGTGATGTGCCAATACCCAGGATCTCAGCCATTCATGTGTTATGAAAGCAAACTCACAGTAGTGTGAAGAAAAAGATTTAGAGTGACTTTCAAACAAATGGATGCAATGTTTAAAAAGAGACCTTGAATTATTCCCTTCAGAGAGTCCAAAATCTCAGATTATTTCCCATCAATGCTTTGAGCAGGGGGTTGGACTAGATGACCTCCTGAGGACCCTTCCAACCCAGATATTCTATGATTCTGTGATTATTGTCATGGGATTTAGACCCTTCCTTTTAAAAAAATCTGACATATAATATTACAGGAGATGTTAAAATCTCATTTGGTTTAGAGGGAGATCACCTTACTCTTCAAAATATGTTCTGCGAGATGATGGGAAAATAGGCCTGGGTGCATAAAAATGACAAAGACTAAAAGACATACCTGTGCTCACTCTTTGGCCCCAGTTCAGCAAAGCTCTTAAGCACATGCTTTTAAGTTTCTTTGACTCTAAAGGTAAGCACTTGCTATGTGCTTATTGAACTAGGCCCTTTAAGAGTTGTGACATTTGTGTGCCCACATGTACTATAATTGCTCTAATGCATAAGCATATGTTTGTACCTGAAAATATGTGCACACATTAAGCCTGGGGTCTGAAAAGTATATGTACCTCACAGGGTGTATATGTGAGTCCAATGATATAGTTTACCTGACTGTCATTCACCTTTCTAGAAGAATTTTTATTTTTAAACTAAAGCTGAACAAATTTAATCCCTAAATCTGGTATCATGATTAAATATTAATTTAATGAGAACCAACTCATGGATAAATAGTCAGGTGAAAATAAGTAACATTTTTATTTTGGCCTATTATATTTTGCTGAAGTTTGCCGTAAACTTCAGATCCCTGAAACTGTTTTGAGATGGCTTCTCCAAACAACTTGGAGATCATTTGGAGATGATTCAAAATAAGAGCTTTACTCTTAAAACAAAAGAATACTGAAATTTGGTAACAATATTTTTTATGTCCTTCAGAAACACATTTTATAGACTTCATGTTTTATTATACTTGGATTTGTTTGGGCCCATTTAATATAGCAAAAGCTAAGTTGACATTTTCTGTTTTGAATGTCTTATTGTAAATAGAATACATCTCTTACATTTATTCTGCAAGCATACTGCAGTAATTACTGGTCCGCTATAAAAGATGTAGCCAAAATACCATCATTTTAAAATTATTATTTTTAAATCCTCATCCCTAATTACAAATATGGAGAAACATTTGCAAAGGTAATCTTATCTCCGTAGCATTGAAAATGATCCTGTTGGACTGGACAGACCTCAATCAGTTTGAATTTGATGCCTGGCTTAACTCTTTCTGCCTAATCATCATGTCGGAAAAGTCAGCAGCTGAAAAGGGGGAAAAAATGGACACAGTCGGCTAATATCTGAAGATGGTCATATTTATTGCATCTGACCATTCAGTCTAAATAGAACAAGTGCTGGCTTTTTCCTTTTGTGTTTAGGCCAGTCTGTGGAGCTTTATTTTGCTGCCTCTTATTCTTCTATAACGAGTCTTTCTTCCTAGCAACCTTTTAGGGTGAAATCATGTCTGTTCTGCATCAAGACGAAGCAAGTGGACCTCCTGTGCTACAACAAAAGGCACTGAATGCTGAAGGAAGAGAGTTTATTACTGAGCAGCATGTGCTGATGTGGTGGGAGCCTGGCATGTAGCTGGGTACGGAGGAGGACTTGGCCTGCAAGAAGCTCCCAGGAAAGGTTACAATTCCAAGAATGAAGTTCTTCAAACACTGAGCCTTGTTGTTGAAGGTCTAACACATGCAGGCAATTAACACAGGCAGGGATGGAATTCTGGCCCTAACCCTCAGAACGCCTGGGAAGCAAAGAGGCAGCAGATGTTACAACACAACTTCAGCGCTCAATGATTTTTGCTCCCTGGATCTGTGAAGTTCGGGACCCACTTACCATTCCCCATCACCCCCTCAGCCTACTCCCAGCACCCTCCTTTTGCACACAGGGAGTACAGATCCCTCTGCTGCCTTCTTCCTGATCTGTCTTGCTGCTGAGTCGATCTCCAGGGGTTCTGCTGTACTTCAAAAGGGGGACAAGGTGCCAATTTTGACTTTCTGTAATATAAGCTCTATATCTCTTTATATTCCTTTATCTTTGTGTGTTGTGTTGTCTCCTCCTTATTAAACCATTGCCCCTAACATCTGTGAATAAAATGGATCCCTCAGTTTCTCAGATGGCAACAGGTAAGGCTAGGAAACAGTCAAATATGAACTCATTTGTCATGACATTTTCGTGTAGGCAGCTTGTTGGATCAATAATAGAAGTACAGAGTGATACTATACTTCTAACAGCAGCTCACAACAGACAGCTTTATACACCTCTCTGTTAAGGGCACAAAGGTAGCAAACTACAGCCCAGGACTGGAGCAAGTTCCAGAGCTCAAACCTACACTCCTAAATGGTAGCCAGCTTCTAGCTACAGATAAACTCCTGGGCTATTCCACAGGCTTCTAAGTAAACTAAGCGCCCAACTGGAATAAGACCATCAAAACTAGAACACACACAAAACTCCCAAACTAAAATGAATCCTTTAGCGCTGGAGCAGGCTTTATAGCTGCTTGGCCCCACCTGTGATAAGTTCTGGCCAATGCAGTCCCTCCACCTGACTCTAAATGGAATCTCAGGAGTGGCAGCAAATATTGTGGTTTACCTCATCTCTAAGAACTTAATCCTCAACACATTACCCAAGGTAAAACTCCATTATTTCAGAATTAGGGTAGTTAAAAAGAGGGAGGGAGAAACATGCCCTACCTAGTATGTGTGTAATTGGTGTTTGTTCTCCTATTTCTTGCAATATTTAAGAACTTTTGCTACAAGCCACAGACTATCCTTTTAACCCCCTTCACAAACTATTCCCCCAAAACATCTGTACTCTCTATAGCAGACCGTTCTGTTGCACAACAACTATAAGGTCCTTTCATGCTGTTGCAGTAGAGATTCAGGCCAATACCCTAGTAGAGAGAGGGGATGTTTCCAGGGGTTAGGGTGCATATCTGGGGGTCTAGAGACCTGGATTCAATTCCCTGCTTTGCTACAGGCTCCCTGTGTGACCTTGGGTAAGTCACTTTGTCTTTCTGTGCCTCGGTTCTGTATCTGTAACATGGCATAGCAGCATGTTTCTATTTCACAGGGGTGTTGTGATGATAAATACATTAAAGATTGTGAGGTGGTCACATGCTAACGAGGACAGGACAAGTAGGTACAGCATTGTTTTAGGTAAAAGCATGTTGATGCGTCCATTGAACAGGCAACATGTGTTTGAAATAAGAGTGATTGCTAAAGCCAGCATAAAAATGATCACTTCCTGGAAGAAACAGGCCGGAGAGTATATCATGGACAGCAGTTAAGAGCAAAACTCCCGAAGAATGGCTCTTCTATTAGTCACTGTTTTTTTTTTTTAAATTCAATAACCTATCATAAGAGTTTGAGAGAAATGTGAATTTGAACCAACGTATTATTTTCTTTTTCTCTAACTGTTGTTCCCATATAAGTGGTAGAAGGTTTCAATATATCTTACTCTGGGCTAGAGATTTAAAGTTACAAAATGCAAAATATTTGTGAGGGCTTTAGGTACCGAGCAGGAAATGGGTACATTGAACAAAACCCTAAAATAGCATTTTTACACCAATGGAATGATACGGGATCAGATTCTCTAGTGACTTTATGGTCCCTTATGTAGCATAAAGAGGTTGTAATCTGGCTCCAAGTGTCCAGCAAAGAATTCCAGTAGTTCAAGGGGTACTTTCTGCTGGGTACTTATCTGTTCCACTGCCTCCCCCACCTCTGGTGAAGGGGGTAGGAAGGGATAACGGTCAATGTCACAACCCCATAGTGCCAACAACTGCTTTAAGTCATGTTGGAGCTGGGACTGGCTCTCAGCATCAGAGATCTGTAACCAGCTCCTTAGTGAGCCCTACCTTCTCCGGTGCTGGTGCAGGAGAGAATCTTGCCTGTTTTATTATATGTCACTGCTCTGTCACCACTGTATTTATTAAAATCAGAGCTGACAAATAGCAGTGACACATTCTAGAGTATCTCTGAATTCATGCTAAACTGGAAGCACTGCACCTCTTTGAGAAGCTTTTCTTCTCCAAATGTTGTCTTACAAAATATATCAGCACTGGAACCTCAGAGAGGCTTGTCGTCAAAGATAAAGAAAGATGGACAGATGTTAGAAGGATGTGTTAAAAGTTGAGCCCTAAAGAGAAATGTGCTAATTAAAATGAGAAATATCAGCTGAAATGCATTTATTCAGAGACATAATGGCTATTCTTTTATGCAAACTCATGATTAGTTATTGAATAGAAGGATGGCTCATGGTAAATTGTGACACTTTTATTTATACTACTATACCTTCCCTAACAATTTTCAAAACGTTTTATGGAACAAGAACATATTGTTGGAGTCAACTGAAATTAAACAAACAAACACACAAAAAAAGCCTTGTGAAAAGATTAGGCTAGAAGTTATGGGAGACTTCAACTTTCAGATCTAGATTGATAGACTAAGAGAATTGAGAAACTAAATTCATTGGTAACTCTGCAAACAAGGTACCATGCTGTGTATTTAAAGATGGCATGATGTACTCCTAATCCTCATGCTCAACTCCCATTGACAGCAGTGTGTGCTCACAATATGTAAACGGGGAACATTTGCTCCAGAACAACAGGAGAAAGGGAATGTCACACGCTTTGGTGAATGCTGAAGTGAACAGCATGCATTAGCGAATATAAACCAGAGAAGGGTGTAATTAATAATTGTGACATAACACTAGATAGGAAATATGAAGTTGCTGAATTTCAGCAGGGCCTATTTTGAATTAATAAAGGAACTGATGAGTGAAAACAGACTAAATGTCTAAATGTAGTGATTATTTCATCTGATATTAAATGACAGCCTGTGCATATGAGCTCTTTGATCATCTGTCTTGACAAGGGCAAGCGGTGGGTCTGTGGAAATTGTATCTTAGTGACATTGCACAGATCTTTTTGTTTTGTTTTATTTTGCCAACACAGTCTTAGATGAAATAATTTCCTTTTTTTCCTTTACACATTGCTTAGAAATAGTTGCAAGAAAAATATAGCTCCTGGCATAATTCTCTGGAAGTATGAGGCCAGTTGACAGACAGGGCGATTCACTGACATCAGAAATTATATCCTGCAAATGAGTTCTTTTGTCCAGCATTACCTATTACTGGGACAGTTCTTCACTGTGTAAAAGCAATATATTGTACAGGTATCATGCCAAGGGAAAGACTGAGAATAAAACATTTTGGGGAGAATTAAGCAAAAGGATAAATAGATTACCAGAGTTCCATTACACTTTTGGTTTGAACACTGTATCTTAAAGCATTATGCTGTCCTTGATGCATAGTCCAACTGACAATCAGTAGCCACTATGATAGCTGTTATCCACTCTCTCTTAAGCCAGGTAACAGGACCTAGTGCATGGAATATGAACCAATGAGTGGTGGCTACAGTCTCTTCCTTTATGGCTAGATGGGGCATATTTTGTTGTTATACCAAGGAGTCACAATATGGAAAAGGTTGAAATTTTAGCCTAGTGGATGAGCATGAAGATGGAAAACAGGAACCTCTGGGTTCTATTCCCAGGTTGACCACTTACTCACTTGTGGCACTAGGCACGTCACTTCACTTCTTTGATTTTCACTGTATTCGTGGTGTTCAGGAAGATGAATACAATAGTTAAACAAGGTGGTGGTATGGTACCACACTTAATTAAGTTTAATCTTCTGGAAAGTCTGCAAAGCTCAGAAGAAGTTTAAACTGAGAATGAGGTTGACTGTTGATTGCAGCCTCTACCGCTTCCAAGAAATACGACTGGGGTGGGGAAGTCTGAACCCATACAAGTAAAGAATGGATTTTTATTCAGTGTCCCATTTTATCATTGGACACATAAAAAGACCTTGGCTCAATACTCTGAAAAAAAATCTAACTTTCTACTCCTTCCCAACCACCAACTGAGGAGGGGGAAATGCAATGAACTAACTGGCAATCCTTAATTGTCTAAGCATGGAGAAAGCCAGGAAGATCAATGATAGTTACGGTAGTGTGTGCATCATTAGTTCCAAATGTTAGACACAACTGTATAATGTGTTGTTTACATTTGATTTTTTTATTGTATTTGTTCAGAGTTACCTAGAGCTTTTTGTGGCAATAGAAAATAGCTACAATTATTAGAGTTGGGCAGATGTGGAAGAAGCATATGCTTGGGTGTCTGGTATCAGAGATGACCTGTACCTGACGATAGTGGGAGGGAGGGGAAACGTGAGGGCAGTGGCTTCTGCAGATGTTACTGAGGATGCTCAATCTGTGTGAGCATGCTCAGTACAAGCTAAGCAGCAAATCTTGGGGGGAGGGGCACATGACCCTCCATGTCCCCCTACATGTCTCCTCTGCCCAGTATAGCCATTATCATCAGTTGGTAGCACCATTGACTTCAGTGGATCTGGGTTCATTTACACCAGCTGAGAAATACATTTTTATATACCAAGGAAGAAAACTAACATGGTTGGTTGGTTGGTTGAAAATTTTCTGTCAAAACTGGTTTTTGATGAAAAATTGGCTTTTTGATTAAGCAACTTTTTTGTGAGAAGTGTCTGCTTTACATGGGAAACTTTGACTTTTGATTAAAAAAAAAACCCAAAAACCAACTGAAAAGTTTTCATCCAAAACCTGAAAATTATGATTTGGAAATGTTGCAATGGTGCTTTATGGGAGTTGTAGGTCAGATGCCACATACCCTCATTCTCCTCTGTGAGCCAAGCTTGCCAGGTGCACATTTCCCATGATGCACTGCAGTGGCTCAGCACGAGAGGAGCATGTGGTCTGCCACAGGAGATGTAATCCAGCCAGATGTAATTTGCCACTTCTCACAAAAGAGTTGCTTAATTAAAAAGCCAATTTTTCATCAAAAACCAGTTTTGACAGAAAATTTTCAACCAACCAACCAACTAGGTTAGTTTTCTTCCTTGGTATATAAAAATGTATTTCTCAGCTGGTGTAAATCAACCCAGATCCACTGCTGACACTGGAAGGAGCATGTCAGTGAATGCGTTGTTTAGAGCATCGTCTTTCATTACTTACTGTTTGTGTGCCTCATATTTCAGCTTTGTCAGGTTGAGAGCCCAGCACTCGCTACGACTCTCAAAACACCTATATGTATTCCACCAGCACTCAGACTTGGAAACACTAGTAACTCCTACCCGAACCACTGGGCCTGTTGCTGATCTCCCTTCTTCCTTGCTGCTTAGATTTTTCTCTGTTGTAAGAAAAAATAAACTTGTCATCTTTAATACAACAAAAAAGTAATGTCCAATTAAACTTGATTTTTTTTAATTTTGCCATTTTCTCAAATCCTGAGATGCATTCAGAAGCTCACCTTTCTCTCCCTCAACGATCCCCTTGATGTATCAATCTGTGACTGAAGATTAGGAAGCAACATTCAGTTTATGAAAAAGTATTGCAGGAAACACAGGTTACCTTTTGACACTCTGCATTCTGGACTTTGCTTTGATACTCAAGTTCCATTTTCTGTAAATGAAAAGCAAGTTTTCTGGGTGAGACACACCCTCAAACCCTGCATTTCATTTCAATGGAAATAGGAGAAACTGACTGGGTACAAACCAGTTTTTCTGTTTTCCTGATATCAGAAAAATAGGGCAAAACCATGAAAGTTTTGTTTTACATTCGTACCTTGTCATAGCCTGCAATTTATGCCAGGTCTACACACTGCAATGCTTATATTTTCCCTGTGTTTCTGTTTAGATAAAGCTGTTCGCCTTCTAAATGGACATCTATGCACTTGTAAATATATCTGTGGCTTATTGACATTGAGCCTATTTACAGAGTAGAAAACTTCTAAAGATTGTTTTGTACCTTTCATTTTCCTTATAATATTTTTCTTCCACATGAGCCTTTTGTATGGTTAAGGTATCTGGCAAAATTGTTGCTCATTTCAATGGAAGATCCAGCAAGACTCTTCGGAATTTGTTCTGTTTCCCAATAGGATTCATGATGGCATATATTGTTAGGAATGGAGGGATGGTTTTGACAAGCTATGCAACTGCATACATGTTTGTGGATACTAATCTAGAACTCATGGAACCTGGTTCTGGGGACCCCTATGGACTCTTAGCATCATAACCTCAGAGTATCTGATTGCCTTAGAATTCCACAAGAATAGGGGGAATATTTAGGTAGTATAGACATGGTGTGGAGTCCCTCTAGCACGGTGGCTCTCAGTCTTTCCAGACTACTGTACCCTTTCAGGAGTCTGATTTGTCTTGCCCAAGTTTTTGTACCCCCAAGTTTTACCTCACTTAAAAACTACTTGCTTACAAAATTGGATAGAAAAATACGAAGTGGCACAGCACACTATTACTGAAAAATTGCTTATTTTTTTCATTTTTACCAAGTGATTATAAAATAAATCAACTGGAGTATAAATATTGTACTTACATTTCAGTGTATAGTACAGGGATCAGCAACCTTTGGCACGCAGCCCATCAGGGAAAGCTGCTGGTGGGTCTGGGACTGTTTGTTTACCTGCAGCATCTGCAGGTTCGGCTGATCGCAGCTCCCACCGGCTGCAGTCCCCCATTCCAGGCCAATGGGGGCTGTGGGAAGCGGCATGGGCCGAGGGATGTGCTGGATGAGTTGTGATTGGCCGAACCTGCAGACGCTGCAAGTAAACAAGCCGTCCCAGACCGCCAGCGGATTTCCCTGATGGGCCGTGTGCCAAAGGTTGCCGATCCCTGGTATAGTATATAGAGCAGTATAAACAGGTAATGGTTGGCATGAAATTTTAGTTTGCACTGACTTCACTAGTGTTTTTTATGAGCCTGTTGTAAAACTAGGCAAATATCTAGATGAGTTGATGTACCCTCTGGAAGACCTTTGGGTACCCTCAGGGGTACACATACCCCTGGTTGAGAACCACTGCTCTAGCAGACCAACTGCAGGTGATGTAAACAGGGAGAGGGAGTGTGGTCAGAGTGCCTTTGTGTTCCAGTGATATATCACTGCTGGAAAAACCCCGTTGGGGCCTTCATCTGTAAATTGGAATGAAAATCTTATGCCTGAGCCAAACTCCAAAATCAGTAAGCAGCAAATTTGATGTAAAGCTTTCCCTCCAATTTGGGTCTTGTGCTGAGCAAAGCTCAGCTGGACATGACAATCTGGGTATTTGTTCTGTAAACTAGAATGGAAATCTTATGGCAACAGGTCCCTTCATAGTATTTCGTGTTTTTTGGGCTGTGTCTAAATCACTGCAAAAACAACCTTTCACTGTGGTGTATTTCAGTGTCTGGTCCTGCACTGAAGCTAGGAAATGTGGAAGTGCACAATCCCATTGTTTTTGGTTGTGTTTTAAAGACTACCAGACTGATTTTAAACCTCAACAAAGTATTTGGTTCAAATGGAGAGGAGATTGCAGACAGGCCATCATTTATTAGTTATACTGCCTGGAATGAAAACAAATAGGAATCTTCTGCTAATATTTAGATTCTGTTTGGACCAAGATTCTGGAAAATACTTGGTCTAAATCTTTTAAAGTGACCAACTGGTTAATCTATTGATTAAGGTACTTTAAACACATGCAAAACTTCAAATATTTGAGTAGTCCAGTTGACTTTGGTGCTACTACTCACATGCATAAGTTTAGGCACGTGCTTATGTACCTTGCTGAACTGGAAGCTAAATAAGGCACCACTTATTCTCAGTATCAGCAAAAACAATGAGGAGTCCTTGTGGAACCTTAGAGACTAACAAGGCTACATCCACCTTGTTTGAATTGGCCTCGTTAGCAGTGACCCCCCCACTTGGTAAGGTAACTCCCATCTTTTCATGTGCTGTAATATATATACCTGCCTACTGTATTTTTCACTCCATGCATCTGATGAAGTGGGTTTTAGCCCATAAAAGCTTATGCCCAGATTAATTTGTTAGTCTCAAAGGTGCCACAAGGACTCCTCGTTGTTTTTATTCTCAGTAGTTGTTTCTAGTACATGCACTATCAAACAAGCCTTCATATGAGTGAATTGCCCCTTTATACAATACAGAGAAATTCCTGTTTGTGGTTTTAAAGAAAGCATTAGTCTGTAGTGCTACCCATTCTCTACCCCCACCTTTTTTTAAAGAAAAGCTATCAAACAATTTGACAATTTGTAAATTTTCCCATTGGGTCAATATTGTTTAACCAAGACATTTCTGTAACTATGATACATTGAGTTAATGTTAATATTTAGAAAGCATGTTATGGTTTTGTTTTAGATGTAACGCTTTTGTTTCCATTATCTATCTCTTGCATCTTAATCTTTGACAGTAAACTTTTAACTGTTTTCACTTTAAATATAACTCAGTGCTGTAGTATAATACAAAGAGCTGATCCTGGGTTGAATCATACAAGCTGCTATGTATACAGTTCCTTTGGGGATGGCAGCCCTGGTACTCCTGAGTGTTCAATGGATATGGGGCTGAATATTACAGGGAGAATGCTTCAAAGGGGCTCGGAGACTGGGGGCACCTATTAACCTGCAAGGCAAAGTAAGGGCTGACATAGCCCAGAGGAGATTGTTTGACTAACAAACTGCAGTTGTCAGGGAGCTGTCACCCAGTTAAGCAGCAGCAAATTTCTCTTTCACTGGAGGCTGGGAGGGTAGCAAGGTGATTCATAGTCCTGGGCACCCCAAGAATCATCACCCCTTAAACTTCACTTACATTTTTTTTATTAGCAATCTTTTGTCAGTGCACAGTAGAGACTCATTTAGTCTGAGGTTCATGTTACAATCCACAGCGCTACTCCAGTCAGTGGCAGAAAGCAAAGTATTCCTCAGAAAGTTCTATATCAGAGTTTGGGGTGATTTACAATATCCCATTTATTTAAAGGTCAGCAATATTTGAAACTCTTTTTTTTTTTTTTAAGAAGACCAGTTGTAAGGATTAGTGACCACTGATTGTAGGGTTAGGCTGCGTGTACCTCTGTCTGGTGGGATGAAACTTGCAGTAGCCACTGTGCTACAGTTATTATCCACACCCAGTGTAGCAGTGGAATAACTTTTATTAGCTCAGAGAAAAGATAAATTAAGTTTGTCTGTCATAGTGAAACACCAGAAACAGTCAAAACTCCAATTTGGGAATACGCAGGTTGTAACTGTAGATTATATAAATATGTTGAGGATTTAAACAATAAGGGCATCGTTCTCTGCTGGTGTGGATCAGTAAAATTCTATTGACTTGACTTGGCTGATTGGTCCCAGGAGAATGGGACCAATATATTGATCTGGAACTCTGTTGGGTTATTCTGTAATTGCCCTTTTATCTTCCTTTCATTGTCAGACGAAACATGGCGCTTGCCTGCCTTTGTTCATTAAATATTTAGAGGGTTTTTTATGTCAAAAGATAGGTATACATCATTCTAGTCTAGTAAAATTATTTTCAATCAAAAGGTTACAGATCGGACGTGGCAAACAAAGTCAAGCATGAGGTGGAATGCTGCGTGTATTAGAGATAACAGTTCATCATGCTAGGGTGCAAGGCATGCAAGGTGCAGTGCGGCTTTTCTCTGGCTTTCTTTCCTCCCTAAATTGTGACAGCCTCTACATGGTGTATCCGGAAAACTACCACTGCAATTTATTTTTCATGTTGAGTGTCACACAAGCAGAAGGGTCAGATAGTGAAACATATATGACCTAGATTAAAGGGGAGGGGAGGAGAGGGAAGGTAGTGTAGTGCCCAGGAAGCAATTTTCAGAAACAAGAAAATATTCTAGATAAAGCCTTTCTTCTAAAATACCTTGTTTGCCGCAAAGATGTATGGATCCTATTCTGTCAGAAAACTGTGTGTGTGGGTGGGTATCTCTGATATACAATTAGTAATGTTTTGCCCAACAGGAGGAAAATTGTCCTCATTGCATCTTGCCATTTTTTTTAAAGTCACCTTTGACTGGCATGTATATTTGGTTAAAACTGGCATAACATCTTGTGAATGTGCTCATTAACACTTTAACAGATGGGCATGAGTGTGCTGTGCCAGAGAAATGCTATGTGCCCCAAGCATACCTAATAGAGGCCAGATTCCTATCCAAATGAAGTTGAAGAGATCACTTTTTTGCAGGCCTCATCGCTCCTACAGTTTTGGGGTAGGATGCATCATTGCTCTTGTAGAAATCGCTCCATGAGGCTCTCTGTGGGTAGCTTTCAATGCACATTGTTCAAAAATGTTCCATGGTGTGGTTTCTTCAGGAGAACCTGAGCTTCAGTAAATAAATCCATGGCCCTCACTGGTATCTGACTGACTTTTGGGTCCCAGAACATGTCATTCTGCCTAACAGGGATTGTAGTGGCAGCTTCGTGATAAATATGTAGGGCAAGATTTTCAAAAGTTCCAAGGTCCTATTTAGGCATCTATGGGAAGGGATCAGAAGGTCAAAAGGGCCCAGCAGCTCCCAGTGAGTGAGGACACAGAGCTGTTGTGTGCTGAGCACATTTGGATATCTGGCTTGTAATGTAAAAACTTGGCTGGAAAAAATAAATAGCTTTTGCCACTCCAGTTTCAATGGGGAAACTTCAAGAGAGGGTCCACAGAGAAATGCAGAAAGAAGTCGTAAGTGACAAAACAATAATGTACTGCTCCTCAAGGCATCTTTCTTTCCCTTTTCCTTTAATTTAAGAAATAAACATAGGCTTTAGTGTTTGTGAAGAGCAGGTTTGAGATGAAGGAAGGAGGTTAAGGGACTGTGAATCTATTGATAGCAGCAGCCCCAGAGTATACCAGTACTGCACAGGGTAGGATTGGTCTCTTTAAATATAGACCTCCAAATATTTTGGCAGTAACAGATTGTTCCTCTGTTATACGCTGACTCTTCCTGCTTTTGGGAGTTGTTCACAGATCCTTAATATTCAGTTTCCATTATGTGACTGGCTTATTCTCTGTTCTTGGCCTCTCCTTTTGTTACAATTTGTCTTCCCCCTTTCATTCTGTTCTGCATTCTCTTCTTCACGTGGTCTCCGTGAGTCTTTTATTCAAATTCCCTTCTTTTCTTCATGTGGCACCAACCACATTAATAAGCGACCCAGCCTTTCGCCTCCTCTCCAGCTTCCTCCCACAGCATAAAATTATTATTAATCAGTCTCTCCCTGCTACTCATTATTCACAAACAGATGAATGCCACAGCACTGAAAACAGACTATCTTGTGTCCTGAATAAAAGGTTCAGAGGGATAAAAGTGCAACACACTCAGAGCTCCAACAGGCAAGGGAGGGGGTGGGGAGAAAAGAAAAGAAAAGAAAAAGAAATGCTCACATGCACTAGTTTAATTTTTTAATTTAATTTAATTTTATTTTATTTTTTGCATTCAGAAGTGCTGTCCCAGTGGTGGCAGACAAGGACACACAGAGAACAAAAGAGCGAAGAAATATATCATCCTCTTCTTGAAATGTGCCATAGCACTCAGCTGCATTCAGTATTGGCCTCTTACTCGCCCTTCCTTTTCTTGTCTTCAAGCATAATTTATACAGAAATCATTATTGTAATGAATGAAACGGGGAAAAAAATAAACCAGATAAAACTGTCACATACGTCCAGAAATAAACTCAAATGAAAGCCAGCTAGAGACTTTCTCCCAAAACCATTTCTCCCCACCCCCCCTTCCTTCAATGTCTCAGTCTCTGTTATCAATCTTAGCATGTCCCTAAGCAGAAGCTTTTGTAATTGAGATCTCCAGAAGCAGATGGAAACGTAACTCAGCCAGAAATGACCTGACCATCAGAAAGGGACCTGTCTCATAGGGAATGACTTTATTTCAAATGGTGAAATAGATTCAATTGTGTCAGGGGTTCTGGTGGCAGTTGCTCTTGTATAAATCATTTTATTTTACCTGGAAACATTGTGGCTCACCCTGACTTTGGCTTTGCTTCCTTTAGGGTCCTGATCTGTAGCTGATAGAAATCAATTGAAAGAATCCCTTGACTTCACTGGGCTTTGGATCATGCCCTCTGAAATGAGCAAACTAAGTACAGTTTAAATGTAAGAAACACCTTCCTACCGCAAATAAATCAGTTAGCATTTTACTCTACTGTAAGAGATGGCACCTTCCTAAAGCGCGGATGGCATGCCTGCTAGTTGCAGTGTGGGAATCCTTGGTGCCTCAGGCTAATGAAATTCATTTCCATTTATTTTAATACTGGCTTACAAAAGAAAACATTTTGCCCTTTATTTTAAATAGTTCATTCTGTGGGCTTCAGATACAGCCCTGAGCAAGAGACAATGTGGAAGCTTTGTCAGCCCAGAAGTAGCCCCAAGAAACACTGTGAGTCAGAGACAAACCTGGACACATCTGCTTCCTCCTTGCAGGTACTAATTTAATGCTGGCCTAGACCAAAGCAAATTACTAAAGTTGGCTCATCTACTCTTGCAAGTATGGGCGGCTCAATCCAGTGCTCTGTCTGTTCACTGTCCCTTCCAACCCACCTGCTCTGGGGACGCAATTAGTGAGTGAATAGCCCGGCTTACTCCTACACACTAGGATTCAAGGTCTGGGTAGTCCA
This sequence comes from Natator depressus, assembly GCF_965152275.1. Taxonomy (NCBI): domain Eukaryota; kingdom Metazoa; phylum Chordata; order Testudines; family Cheloniidae; genus Natator; species Natator depressus. The sequence continues at coordinate 10,549,510 of NC_134241.1, forward strand.
TGTAGGTATAAAGGGGGATTTCTTACTCCTTTGTGTGGTTACATAACCTGAGTCCGAATCTAACCCCTCATGAGAGAGAGAATTATGAGAGGCCTATGTCTGAAGAAATATACTGGCAACTGAAGGGAGATATTTGGGGTTTCAATATTTGGTTTATTTGATTATTTGGTATTAATGAAGAACATGAGTTACAGTAAGGTGAGTCTGTTTCCTTAAGTATATTTGTTTTAATGATAACATCTTAGAGAAGCACTTTTCATTCTCCTTTAATGAGATGGGACCTCAAAAATTTAACAGCAAAGCAGATGAACTAATCTTTAGCTCTGTGCATATGTTAATTTAATAACTGACAAAAATGTATTTAACACAGTGAATTATCAGAACCCTGTTAATGAAAAGTTACGTCAGGCCTGTAATAATTTTGAGTAATTTACACTATCAAATGATCCTATTGAATACATTGATCTTCATTATCACTTTTCAGGCTTTGTTTAGTTACTGTAAAAAGAGTGCATTAAGAGTCCTACTTATGAGACATTATAAAATACTAAACATTGATGGATCTGACAATTAATAAATGCGACTGTTGGAAGCACCCACAAGCCGGAGCTCCTTTTGAGTATGAGAGAAGGCAGCATTATGTGTCTTACTTGTACTTGAGCTTGTTTGGAAGATGAGATTTTCCTTTCATGGGAAATTTCGAAGTGTTGACATTTCTTTCCATTCCGAGTTGGAACAAAAAGTTGAAATATCTAAAACTTCCACAAATTGGAAAGTTTCCAGAAATGTTGTATCAGAAATCTCAAAATGGAAAATGCTGACATTTTTGATCAAAAGGAGATGATTCGAGATGTCAGAATTGCATTTTTCACTTGGAATCAATGTTTTTAAACAAATAACATAATTTGAAATTGGCACTCGAAATAAGAAAATGACATTTCATTTCAAAATGTCAATTCAAAACCGCGTTTTTCATTTTGAGTGTCTCACTCAGGAAATCGAAAAATGTTGTCAATGTGAAAATTTACCCTGCAGAAAATTTGGATTTTCACCAAAATATGTAATCCAATGGATATTTTTTTTGGTGGGGAAAAAAAATTGGACTATCTTTCTGCTTACTCTCAGTCAGCCTTTCTTGAAGTACCACTACCATCTTAGATAGAAAGCTTTCGGGCTTAATGGGTCAGTTACACCATGTGAATCTACAGTATCTTCACTGACCTCAGTGAGATTACTCTAGATTTATACCAAGGTAACTAACTACAGATTCAGGATAGTATTCTTGTATGTGGGTGCTCAGTCACTGCCATCCAGAGACTGTCATTCTAGAAACACTTGGCTAGTGATATGGAATGTTAGGTTTCCAGATATAGTGGCCTTTGGGCATTATAGGCCAATCCAAATTAAACGTAAATGAAACCATACCCATTGATCTTATTGGACATTGAATTATGCCCTTTATTACTGGCAGTGGAGAAGAAGCATGGTCTTGTGTCTAATCTGGAGGCAAGAACATTACATTCTTCTCCTGGTTCTCCCACAAACGTCCTTTGTGAGCACAGACAAGTCATTTAGGTCCAAATTTTCAAAAGTATCTTCAGATTTTAGGTACCTCAAGTTTTAGGTGCCCCACTTTATATACTAGGTTCTGATTTTTCAGGGTGTTCATACCCATGACTCCAAATGAGGTTAATGGGAGATAGAGGTGTCTGAAATTGGACCGTAAGTGTAGTTTAGGGGAGGGATAATTTTTGAAAATTTGTCTCTTAATCATTTTGTGCCTCAGTTTTCTCACATGAAAATTGTGGTTAATAATACCTACCTCACAGAGAGGACTAGTGAGGTTAATTCATTAATATCTATAAATTCTCTGAAATCTTTGGATGGAAGGCAAGTGGTGTGGTAGATATTCACACAGGACATCATCTCTTCATACTCTCTGGAAATAACTGACTTTGTAGCACACTTCAACTTTTTTCCTGTAGAAAAATGATCCTGTGTAACAATTAATTCACCAGATTTTGCATTAATGAGTTCTGAATTCTACTGGTCATCTCCTTGTTGGGCTACCTGAATAATCAGATTCCTTCAGCATTCCTCTCCATTGATCACTGTTCCTGTAAAATTATTAACATGACTAAACCAGGAAATGTTCCTTTTGCTACCATCATGGTCCCTCTTCCAGGATTCCATACAGCAAGGATTCTTCATGGAAGATTGCCCATAATTGGGCATGATCTTTTTTGTTTTTTCTTTAATCGCCCTTGAATAAGGGACCCTTGCACCATCCCTGGTTGAGTCATGTGAGCATTGAGAGACATTTTTAAAAAAGCTGGCCCAAAGGGTCACCAAAGTTGTTGACTTGAGTCACTCTCTAGAGTAAGGAGCTATCAATACCACTGTCCTTAGTGAAAAATCCAAGTGCTTCTTGCAGTGCTTGTACTCCTTCTGTTTGTCGTTAGTAGCAGAAGGAGATGTCTCACAATTATTGGAATGAGAAGAATCATTTTGTTTCAGAAGCCAGCTGCTATGCTTGCTAGATCTGGCGAATGAAAAAGCAGTAGCTACTGTACTGTAGCTAGTATTGCATTAGTTTTTGTCATGTTTGTCCTTGGCACTACAACTGGTTAGAAAATTTCCTTCACAATGATTTTCTGATGGAAAATGCAGTGTCTGCAAAACCAAAATCTTCTGCGGGAAAATTTTGACTTTTGCTGAAAATCTTCAATTTTCTATTAGGAAATTCAAAATGAAAGCCTTAATTTTAGGTCAGTTCAACCAGAATTGGGATATTTCGTTTTGCTGAACTAACCTGAAATATTTTCTTCAAATTATTTTAACAAAACATTAAAGTGTATTTCCTTATTGTAGTGTCTTATGTGAATTGCACTTCAGTTGCATTCTCTGTGATGGGTTGAGCTCCCGGGAAGACTGCATCTCCCATAATGCAGTGTGGAATTCTCTCTGACCATCATGGGAGTCACATGTCTGGCTGTCTCATGGGAGATGTAGTCCAGTCAGGGAACCTGACACATAGGGGAAAAATCGGATATCTGCCTCCCAAATTACGATTCCCAGAAGCCAGTGTGCAACAGTGAGAAAATGCACTGATTTGAAACCAGGTGTTTTGGGTCAGTTCAACAAACTAAAACAAAACATTCAGATTATGGGAATGCTTACATGTTTTTGTCAAAACAGAACATTTTGACATTTGCAAATGGAAAGCTTTCAGATTTTCCATTCCATGAAATAATTTGAAATGTCTCGATTTGGGATAAAACAAATGTTGAAATGTCAGAATTTCCCATGAGATGGAAATTCCGACTTTTGGTTGGCTCCCAGGCTTCAGGTCCTGGAAAGCCATGAAGGCTTCCCAGGTCTATGAAAGAATTATGGTCAAAACTAGAAGGAGGGAAAGACCCCACGATAGCCACTAGTTAGCACACATGCCTTGGATGTGGAAGACCTAGGTGAGTGCTGTATCTCTTCTCCTCTCTCATATCTTCTGAAAATTTTCAAAAAATCCATCCTGATGTGGAACAGGAAAGTTTTTTTAAAATATCAAAATTTGCGAAAAACCATTTCCTTCCTAGCTCTAGCCATGGCTGCAGCAGCATCTGCCTCTGATTCCCCAACAACCTCCCCCTCTTTAAAATCAAAAGAAACCTTTTAGGGATATTTTCTTGTACTGATAAAAGGGCCTTTCTGTTCCTCCAGGCTAATTTTTACTATTGTCACTCATCCTTCACTTTCTTACTAGATCAGAGAACCCCCTTTCACTCTTTCCTAAAATAACTCTTCAAGTTCCTTCCAAGCCTAAAAAATAGGAAGGGGGACTTGATCTCTAAATTTTAACTACTGACTGTGCCACCTAAAAGTTATTTTATTTTTCAGGCCTATTAATCTTTCTCTTACAACACTGTCAACATTTTTAAAGAAATCAAAAATTAATTTCTGCTTTGAAACTTGTGCATGTCAACCTTGATTTTGACCTTTCCTAAGCTTTGAGTACTTGACTTTGCACTCTGGTTAACATTCTTTTAAGGGGTGTGTGTGCGTGTGTGAGAGAGAGAGAGAGAGAGTGCGCGCACCAGGGTCTTCTTTTGCAAGGTCAAAAATTTCTGCCAGGCTCTTGCAATGTATAACAGAAATGTCTCCTACCTGAAGGGACAATGAAAAAGAAATTAAATTCATTTGAACCTGAGAGAATCTTAGGATTTTCCCTCTCCCAGGGGTTCTTTCTCCAACAGAGGATGATAACAATCAGATTCATAATTTAAGATAACGTTTACTGTCTAATTATGCAAAGCTTATAAAAAGATACAAATATTTAGTTAGCAAAATTAGCTTATCCAGTATAAGATTTTGTAGGAGAAGAATAAAAGGGAATGGGGAAAGAGCATTTTTAGCCTCTGTGTTTCAAATGGAAGAGAAGAATGAGCTTGATTTCATGATGAAAATAGACTTTCTCTGCATTCACACTGAGATTACTAAGCATTGTGTGTGCGCTATATTTTCTTCTGAAGGAAAGGCGCTGGGGCAGTCAAAATGTTAAATCTAAGTTTTTTCTCTGTAGTATGCTTTCAAAATCACCCTTGGGTGCTGTACCCGCTTTTTGATGCCTTTCAAGGGGGGTATTTCTTGGGCCTTCACAACAAAAATAAAACAGAAAAGGGGGGAAAACTCAAAACCCTGCTTGTGTAATTTTAATATTAAATTGTTAAATGCTAAAAGCAAAACGGATAAGCTGTTAAGATTGATTGAAATGTCAAAGCACTCAGAGCCCCATGAAGTTTCTGCAGAAGAGACTTTCACAGCAGAGGATCCTTTTTGACAAAGGACTCCTGCTATGTGAAATTTGTAGCTAGACCTTGTGAAGAGTACCCCCATGTCAGACTCAGCAAAATTCAACTAGCAGCTTGGATCATAAGATGTTTGTAGGGTACATTGGGCCAGTGCCAAATAATCCTTCTTAACTAGAAATGTTCTTTTAAAATCAATATGTTGTTTAAGCATCAGGAATACAGTAAGTCTGTTTCAAGAGGCACAAACTGTGTTTGAGTTAGAGTGTCTGTTTCATAAGGCATTGGAGCCACATTGTGGATAAGTTCAGTTTTGGGGTAGGCTAGCCATCCAATAAATAAATCATCACACTGTTCTAGCTAGAGCTGGGTGATTACTATCTAAAACTGAATTTGTTTTGCCCATGCTTGTGACTCTTTTGTGTTTTCCACAAATTTGAAGGACACACGTTTCAGTGCTCATGCCAGGACTGCTACGATTTATATAAGCAGTGTGGCGGGTTTTCCCGGAACCTTCACCAACCTGGTCTCTTGTGTGCATAATTCATTGCATTGAGTACTGAACCCATTTTGGTAGCTAGCAGACAGGTAGTTAGGCATCTAAATGGGGCAAATGACAAGTGCAAAATGTGCCCACAATATTAGATATCATTACTGAAAGTTGGACCCAGAGTGAATAATGCAGCTCATTTTACAGAACAGGAAAAGACAGCACAGGCATGGGGTGATCCAAAATGTTTCAGATAATGGGCCAAATGAATCCTTGGTGCAGCTCAGTTGACTTTGCTGGTATTTCACCAGGCTGAATTTGGAACTCTAATTTGTGTCCGGGTAAGTAGAGGTGCTATGTTTTAGAGCTGCTAGTCCAGAGTGCAATTCATACAGATGCTGGATAATCATTATATTTGGGTGAATATGCAGCAGTTATAATGTATTAGGTCAAGAGAAAAAAGGTCACAATAGCAAATTCACTATTTTCCACTAGAGGGCACCATTACAAACATATAGCTAAATCTGTCACAAAGGTACTCGAGGTATTAAAGTGAGTTAGAAAGTAGCACCACAATCTTTAGATAGTGCTAAACAGAGAAGCGGGACTCTGAAGGGAATAAAGCAGGTAGATGCTATAGGTCTTTCTGAGCTGATTTCAAACTCAAGTACAAAGGGATGACAGCAAATGAAGCCAAAGAGAGGCAGAGCATTAAAGAACAAGAAAATTTTGTGTATGACGATTATTTTTATTCAGAGAAATTTCAAATAGCGGTATTCAGAGATAATCTGTACACATAGTCGTAGAAAAAACTGCATTCATATATCGATATCAGCTGGAAAATATCTGGAACAATCAAGCTGTACCAGGCTCCACTGAGGATGGGTATTGACTGAAAATCTGAGACACTGATAAGGTTAATTTTTAAAAAGGGCAAAGAGCTACCGTTTTTGTTGCTGTAATTTGCTCCTGCAATTTAACCGTGGGTGCAAATTGGCAAATTTGCATCTCTGACTATCTGCTTTCAGGTTTGCAGTTACTCAGATTTGGGCCCACACTTAGCTGCTGACAGGGAAAGACGAGTACAAACCACATCAGATTGGAGGCAACTCTTTTAAAATTGGCCCCATGTGCATTGTCTCACCATCAGGACTTAAGACGATTTTTACAGCCTGTCCTTTGTAAGCCTGTACTTTCATCGTGTAATTTTTCCTTCCACCAGGGCCTTTAATGGTATGTGGGACCAGAATAGAAGTGTTCACTTAGTTGACACAATTAGTGGCATTTGTACATTTGAACGCAAATAGGAATCAGAAGTCCATTTCAGTCCAGTTTTGAGGAGAGGTGCTATAAATACAGAAAAGAAGGCAATTGACTAGCGTCATGTTTTTGAACTCTGAATAAGAAAAACAACTAGAAATGCAGAAAGGTGTGGCACTTACAGCAAAGGCTGGGGGCATTATTTGCAGCAGAATGAAAAGGAAAATGAGTGGATGTCTCTTTGATATCCCTGATGCTGCTGATTATTCAAAAGAACCCCAGTAACATACTGTATCTTTGATCTTGGAAGAAGTAGCTAAAACACTTTATACCCTGCATTTACTGCAGGAGCACCAGTGTCTCTAGGCAATCAAAGGATTGTAGATTTTGATCTGTTATCTAAACCTACTCCAATTTAATTTCCTCTATAGGGAATCCCAGAAATGCATATTCTTGGTTGGCTTTAAAACTTAAAGACCTTCAAAAGTGGAGACAATCATATCTTGATCACATCAGAATAATTTCTCTTCTTAGGGTGTAGCTGGCTCCGGTTAAGAATAGCTTATTGTAGTTCTGCAATAATATTAATAATAAAAAAGGTATTTTGATAATGTGCAGTTAAAATTTCGAACAGTATTTGATCCTCCTGTTACAGCAGAAAGCAAAAGCAAAGCTCACTCTCCTTTATTTAAAGAAAATTCCTAACTTGATACAGTTCTGGCAGGAGGGTGGACTAATCTCTTCTGTGTCTAGATTCTAGGAATCTATAGGAAACACTGATCATATTGTCCCTCTCCAGTGCAGTAAGGGGATGGGATCAGAGACTAAGCTATCCCCCGATTAGAATAAAATTGTTGTAAAGGGACAACAACAAATTCAATCAAATTGAAGTTTTGTTTGAACGTACATTCTTCGGCTTGCATTGGTAGTATCTTGGATTATTTCTAGCATACCACAAGCACTGGATTACAAAGCAAAATATGATTGAGCTCTGTCTGTGACTCAAACACAGAGGAAAAGAGTTTGTTCAGAGCATATCACTAAAGCTGTGCAGAGGGAGGGAGGAGAGGTGCCTAACATTGCATGAAAGCAGCACGTTTCCACATTTGCATCTGGCCTACAAAGAGACAGCAGGGGCTCCAAATAGCTCAGAGGAAAAAGCGTGTGCAGTTTCCTATGGACCTGGGTTAAGACTTAGTTGGATTTTTCTCTAAACTCCTATTCCACTCACCTCTGTGAGGTCAGATTATGGGCCTCTCTGATACTACTCCAGCTCCAGAAAAGTTCATTACGTAGCTGACTGGAGAAGCCCTCACCACGACACTTTTTTTTGATGTGGACGCCTCTGTTCCAGGCATTACACAGAATGAACTGCTTCTTTTTTTGGTGGTTTCAATTTTGCATTCAGTGGGGACTTGATCCTGGACTGGTTTCAAACTCCCAAAAGGAATGGGTTTGCCGCGAAAATCTGAGGTGCAGGCAGAGAGAGAGAGACTAAAAAATTGCTGCTTGGCTGTTTCTCGTACAAAGATGACAAAGCCTGCCCCAACTGAGAATGGAATTGGCATCTTGCCAGGAGGTTGGGGCCTGGGCCTAATCTGGACAAAAAGGAGCAGTTTGCAGTTGCTGAGGATCTAGTCCATTTTCCCTATTTAACAAATAGAAGAATGAAGGCATGGAGAACTCCTCTGGCTGATTGTACAAGGTGCTGAGAATCTACAACTCCCGTGGATTTCAACTGGAGCCAGAGGAGCTCAGAAGATCAGACCATCTATAGCTTGCCTGGGGTTAAATTGAACGTCCGATGCCAGGTCAAGAGAAGAATCCACAACACCTGATCCCTCATCTTCTGCATTAATGAGAACTAGATGAATGACCAGAGGATCAGGATGGGGGGAGGGGAATGATTCCTTAAATGTATTTGAAAATCATTGTGCAAATCCTTGAATAAACTCTTTGAATGTTATTGCTCATCTCGCCACAAAACCCTGCTCCTTCCCACACATCCTGCGTCCTTATATCTATAGCACAGCATTTGCATAATGGTTTTCCTGAAGGATTTTTCTGTAAGTCTGGGCAAGGAAATTACTGTATTGTTACATGCAAGAGTGGAACTTTCAATCTCTTCTGGCAGTTGACTCAAACAGAAAAAAATCCTGCTCAAAATGCGGCTCAGACATGGGCAAGGTTCAGTTAGAGGGGGTGTGAGGTCAATGTGAGCATTTTCCACAGCTCTACAGACACTGGGCCAAATTCTCAGTTGGCATCAATTGACGTAGCTCCACTGACTTCAGTGTAGATGCTCTGATGTATGCCAGCTGAGGATCTGCCCCATGTTCCTTAGTCTGTCTAGGAGCCTGAGTGCTGTGATACTCTCCTTCCTTTCCTCTCTCCAAACCCAGGGGATGAATGGGCACTTCCAATCCCTCCTACCTGGAAGAAATGTTTAGGACTCTGATTCAAAATGATGCTGCTAGGAAGCCAGTGATCAGCTCTATCATTTCCCTTTATGTATGGAAGCAAGTCCTTTGGTAGTGCCAGGAGGGAGTTGAGTGACACAGAAAAAGAGACCAGGGTTCTTCTCTTTCTAATCTCTATCATAGCATGGATAACACATTTTCTTTTGGTTTAAACTGGGAGATAGGGGAAAAGGAATCTATGAAACTAACTTTCAACTCCAGCTCTTGTTTTTTAGCGGCTTTGTGATGCAAGCAGGATCTTTTTTTAGTACATATTTTTTTCTGTGCTGTTCATTAGTACAGTAATAGGCATGGGAAGCAGGGGAATGAGACGTTGTCAGTTGGAAATTTTTTTTTTAGAGTTGGGGCAAAATGTAAATTGCAAATTGCGGCATTGTATTGCACTGGATTAAATTTCACTTAACAAGAGCATGGAAAAGTAGTTCCCATCTGTTTGACTCACTGACAGTATGAATCTATAATGTAAGCAGGAATCAAATGAACGTTGAGACAGGGGTAAGACTGAGTTGGTCACTAGACTAGTATCAATATGCCCTACAGTGCCATGAATGGTTAGGCACCGCTCCTCCTTGATTTCAGTGGGGACTTCTGCGTAAAACAGATGGTACGACATGGCCTGAGGTGTCTGTCTCCCTTTAAATTGGTTTGGGTTTTTTTAGCTCAGGGATAGTGGGTAGTGAATTTAACATTATCCTATAACATAGAGAACCAATGTTTTATTGTTGACTCAGGATGCCATTAAAAGAATGTAGCAATAAGAGTTGAAAGAGCTTTTACAACTGATTGAGATTTGAATAATTTAGTTACTGTGAATGTAGGAAAAATATGAATCAGCGAGTCAAATCAAAGAATGTTAAGTAACAATTTGGGCATCAACATTATCTGACTTTTGTAAGGCAATAAAATATCTTCTGAATAATTCATCAAACTGTCAGTGAGCGTTCTTTGGCTTGCTCACCTTTTTGGATTTCACACTTAGAGTACATCTACCCTGCAATTGGAGGTATGATTGCAGCTTGGTTAGGCATCCCCCTACTAGCTTTCATTTAGCTAGCACAGCCAAAAATAGCAGTGAAGATGTGGTAGCAGAGGATACAGTGAAGGCTAAACGAGCCCACCCAGAAACCTGAGTAAATACTCACATTGGTACCCTACACTGGGTCCATGCTATCACATCTTCACTATTACTTTTAGCCAAGCTAGCTAGATTAAAGCTAGCACGGTTATCCGAGCTGCAGGCACACCTCCGATTATCGTGTTGACATATGCTCAGGGTAGATGCATGTAATGCTTACCACTCATGGGAAGAGATGGTCTGCATCTTCCACACTCTAGGTACTATAATGAAGATACTTCTTGCCTATCATAGAGATCTGTTTTGAAGTCTTCTTTATTAATATTTCCTTTATTACAAAATATAGAGGGCCAGATCTTCAGTGGGGGGTAAAGCAACAGAGCACCGTTGCAGTCCGTGGAGTTTTGTCAATTTATACTAGCTAAGGATCTGGGACAGAATTTTTTTAAGTGTTTAATTTAATTTTATTCTGTTAAAGCTGGGACTGGTAGTGCTACTTTTTTTGGGGGGGGGGGAGCAAACTGGGGGGGGGGCACTGGAATAGTAGGTTCTATAACCAAGGGGTACTCCCCTCCAGAACCTGGAACTCAACTCAGGAATCCTGAGACTCTACATTGCTCTGCTGTCAGCAAACTGCTGTGAATTCCACTGAAAAAAAATGTATTTATGCCCTTCCTAGTGGTTGGCCCATAGAGGAGTACCTCCCATTATTGCTACCAGTTATTCCTCTAGTTCAAGGGGTCTATGCTATGGATGTAAAGGTCTGAACCCTGCTCATGATTCAAGATGAGGGTCAATAGGTTTCCACGTGATAGAATTATTGTTTCCCCCCCCACAGTTTATTTTAAATAAGAAATGACATTTAAAAACTATATTAAAACAACATGATTAAGATTGCAATGACAAGCAATCAAAAATTAGGAAATGCCAGAACCCAGGGTGCCTGTACAACCTCAATTTGCACCGCCTGTAAGCATGCATCATGATACAGGCTCCAACTACATGAAGTCAGCCTATTTTTCCCACAGACCCCTGCCTCACTGAGTGAATGAGTGTTTATTCAAGGTTTATTTTCATCCTCCTCATTCACTGACTGCATTTAATGAACAGTACTGAATACAGAATTATTAATTTCATCCTGGCCTTTTCTATGGTACATGCCCCATAATATCTGTGTGTCACCTCTGAATAAATTATCCCCACAACACCCCTTTGAGATCAGGTGGTGTTATTGTTCCCATTTTGCAGCTCAGGCACAGAGAGTTAAGGCAAAAATTGTCCAAATTGTCCACTAATTTTGGGTGCGCACCTTGAGACATCTAGGGCCTAATTTTTCAGAGTACTTAGCCTTTTTATAGCCTTGTTATAGCAGAGCTCCAATCCACTTCAGTTGCCGTTGGGAGTGCTCAGCACTTCTGCAAGTCCAATCCAGGTGTTTCACACTGGGCATCCAGAGAATGAGGAGTGTGCAGTTAGTGGCCAGAAGTGAAATTTGGTTTACGAGCCTTTCCTAGCATCACATAGGAACTCTGTGGGAAAGACCGAGAGAGAATCTAATTCTTCTGGGTGGCATTCAATATCCTGAACCTTGAGACCATCCGTTTCTTGCAACCATTTCCCACCTTCCAACATCCGTAACAAATGAGGTAGGGGTTCTACAGGCAACAGCCTCCTTCACTACAAAACCCTGGTTCATTCCCAGACCACCATCCAGCCTATGCACTGAATGAGGCAGGGCACCTGTGGAAAAAATAGCATATAATTAAAGACTGCATCAGAATGCACATGCCAAAGGGGGCTGAACCAAGGTTGCATGGGCAACCCCAAAACTGGCACTTTCCCATTTGAGTGCTTTACTCACAAACTTTGTTCTTTTAACATCCTTTTTTGCATGTTATAGATTGTTGTTCTGAAGGGTGCTGACAGGTGCCACCAAGTGAGTCATCATAAAGTCTGTCATTGCGCCAAGCACTCACTTTCAGTCTCACTGGGAAGAGCAATTAAGCCTCTCCATGTAGTGGAGACAACTGTAGACAATAGAGGGGCTGCCCAAGGCCCATAGCAGGTCAGAGCTAAACCATGTGGGACAAGGTTTTTTTTTCTTTTTATTGCAAACACAGGGACAAGAATATTGGTTTTGCAGCCTGTGTGTGTTGAAAGCCAGAGAAGCAGTTGTGGGTGTGACCCTGAGATGAAACAGAGGAGCTTCCCAGGCACGGAGCTCCCTGAGAGGCACACTTGGGGTTTGCTGAGCAAGGAAGCTGCCTGCTGTTGTTTTTTTCTACTGTGATGTGGGAAACAGGATTTTGTGTACTTTTTCTGTAAATAAGCGAAATTACACCAAAGAATAGATCTGATTTGTAGCATCAATTTTTCCTCGTAATGGAAACAACCCTCCAAGACCCCAAGCTAACAGCTTGGACCAAAAGTGCAACATTATATCAATCAAATGGAGAACTAATAGGGTATATTCAGCCTGTTTGCTCATTGCATAAACTTTGTACATCAGGTCAAATAAGAAATGCCAGATACTAGTGAAGGAGTTCCACACAGACATGCAGAATTGTATGACTTTAGAACCGTTTTTATGCTGCATTTTTCCCTCCCCTCTCAGGTTGGCCTGCTGTCTGCAGTATTCGCACTGCCAGCCTTTTCAGCAATGCTTCAGGTGAGGGACTCCTTAAGTGCTCAGATGCTAGGAGCCTGCAGTGGCCTAGTCTGCCCCTCGGCAAGGCACTCTGTTCCCTGACAACACTCTGTTCCACCCCACCCCCACCCCCCCGACTTCATCTCAGGCCCTTGGGCTCTTTGATTACAACACAGCGAGGACCCAGAGTTGGTGATTTCTCTTTGACTCCACTAGCCCCCAAAAGCGAGATCCAGCCTGGGAGAAGCCTGATGTATGTGGCAGTGGGGCAGGGAGATCCCAGAGTTTAAAGCACACACTCAGCTTCACCTTTCACCAGAGCGGGTCTTCTACCCTTTCCCTCCTCCTCTCTTTTGTCTCCTCTTCCCTCCCCTCTCTTCCCCTTTTGGTGTTGCTCCTCTTTTCTTCTCTTTCCCTCCCCTCTTTCCCTTTTCTTCTCTCTTTCCCTCCCTCTTCTCCTTACCCACCACTTTTCCTCTCCCTTTCTCTCTCCCTGGCTCATGCCACTTATTATTAAGGTTGCCCAACACCACCCATTATAAGGCCTCGTTTCCAGTTGCTTGTAACCTTGCTACCATGAACCAATTAGGCTGAAATTTTACATGCCAGGTGTTTGCCTTGAATTTTCTTGGTCGTTTCCAAGAATGAGGCTAGTGGAAAATATGGTTTGCCTGTGTTTAAAAAACAAATTCTGGTGACCTTTTCTTTGAACAGCACCGGCATCACCAGACTTTGGATAAGGGAATGGGGAGGTTGGGTGGGCTTTGTGTCAGGGATATGTCGTTTGCTGTCCCTGTGAAAAGCCACCCAAATTTAGCCAACTTGTAAGACTCCAGAATAACCAATAGTCAGAGAAACACTGACTCCATATGGTAGCTAGGGTCCTCATGTGGGATGTAGAAGAACCAGGTTCAGATCCCTGCTCTGCTTGACTCGGAAGAGGGACTTGAACCTAAAAGTGTCACATCCCAGGGGAAGGCTATATTCACCAGGCTATTGAATCAGGGTTACTATCTCTGGCTCAATAAATATTTCAATATTCATACAAAGTGAAACAGCTCTAATACGGAGAGACTCACGTCACATCATTTGAAAATCCCAGTTCATGTGGTTTTTGGTTTGGTCACTCCCCCCCATGGGATCATGTTTTCCAGGCAGAGGTTAGATTTATTGCCAGAAATGCTCATTCACTTTGCCATTGGAATAGCAGGCATGGAAAGATTTATATGAGAATTCCCAGGGGGAAGAGCTAAGCCTGACAAATGAGGTAAGGTCACTGCAATTGTCAAAAGGTACAGTCCTCTACCCAATGCTTGCATTTGTTCCGTTTTCTTGATCTTGCAATTTAAGCAGGTTAATATCCTGCGGTAGGAGGGGGAGAAGAAATGAAGCATTCCAGGCTCTCTCCTGCTATTGCCAATCATTAATTTGCTGCTGGGATCTAATGCTAATATACTACATTTATTGGGATCAGTTCTGCTCTCCTCAGTTATACCAGTGTGTCTGGGATCTGTCAGTGTGTACTGCATGAAATTCTATTTAGATAGACTCCAAACACACCCTCTGGCTTACACATATGCATACACCATGCACTTGGGGCACTGGCAGTTCTCCTTTGGATATAACAGCCCCAGAAAGTCACAACATATCAGCTCTTAAGATCACCACATTATTTTGCATAGAAAACTATTTTAGATCATTTTTAGGTGTTTCAAAAATATATTAGTCCAACTTTCCTCTCTCTCCAAGGTCTGCAAGGTCAGATATCTAACCAAGCCAGGCTTACATTATAGATGAAGGGATGTAAAAAAAAGTGTCTACAATGATTCTGAAATAGGTTTTCTCTAACATATGAAAGACAAACACAATACATGATGGAGCGATGTGTTGTAATGGTGCTCATTAGGGATGGCTGCATTGCTCATTGCAAACTCCTGCTGCTAAAAATGTTGGCCCTTGACAAAGAATAATACACCATATTACCATGCAAGACGATCATCTAGTGTCTCTCTCTCCTGATCTCTCCTCCACCTCCAATAAAACCTTTATACCACACCATTTTACATTTTGTATATGTCCGTTTTGCACATGGTTCAGCAATATGGGCTTAATTCTGCAAGGACGTGAACATTCTGATCCCAGGCCAAAGCTCTTAGGCATGGGCTGATCATTAAGCACCTGAATACTCCTATTAATTCCTATTTACATGTGTAAAGTTAAACATGTGCTTAAGTGCTTTGCTGGATCAGGGCAGAGTGCTCAGTTCCTTAAAGGATCAAGCCCTATATCACAGGGGTAGAGCAGCACAAACTTCCCAAACTGGTATACTTGGGTTTTCATGTTTAAAAACAACCACTTTATACAATAGATCTTTATAAAATTCATATTCAGAATTTTCGAGCCTATGCAATATTTTCAGAAGCTCTGGGGCAATTTTGCCTGCAAATGGTGTTATTAGTTGCCGCATATGAAAAGGGCATGAGGATTTACTCAAGCATAGTCTCAAGAAGTGCAAATGTCAAAAAGGCATGGAAGAAGGTAAATTTAAGAGCAACCCAGCAAAGAAAGGCCATGGAAACAGTGCACAGTAAAACATACTCTGCAAACACAGTTAACTTCTGTGGTGTTTGATATTGATGCTTTTGTATTTTCTCTGAGTTTTTCAGATGAGCATTGGGGAGCAGAATCTGCTTTTTTAATGCTCCTTTTTGTCATTCACTCAATGCATATGAGGATTGGAGTTGACTGCTATAGGATCTAATCTGATTCTATTAGTTTTTAATTATGTCTGTTTGGGTGTGCTATACAACCATTAAAATGTAGAGTAGTATAAAAACGTTACAATACCATTACAAATTAGGCAAGATTTAAAAACAGTCGTGCTCAACGCTCTTGAAAATCAAGTAACTTATTTCGTTACGTAACTGTGGCTGTAAGAGCCCTATCTTTAGACACTCATTTTGTAAAACCTTGGTTTATAACCTCTGGCTGAGCGGTTTAGCTCTGCCAAAGCAAAGAGCATGCTGTTGCTCAGATGAGTTTATATGCTACACTGCAAAAATAAGCCAGCTACACTGTATAATTTTTCATCTAAGCAGAGATCTATTTTTTAAAGTATGTAATTTCTGTTTCTTTTCAGTTGTGTTAAACAGTTGCTTTTTGGCAGCACGGGTAAGATATGAAATAGAGAGAAAAAGAAAGAGTGTGAGTGTGTGTTTAAAGGCAAGATCATGGTTTTTTACACAGTAGATGGACAAATATAACATAAAATGTCATAAAGATAGTAATTTATTCTCACAGTAAACAACACAAGCTGAATTACGTACAGTAAGCTTCATGGTAACTACACTATCGGCCAACAGGTTTCCCATCATCAGAGCAGGGCCCTTTCTGCTATGCTCTCTCCAAGAGACACCGAACACTCAGTATTTCATTGTGCTGTGCTCACTGTATGCCGTGTGAAGAAGGTTCACTATATATGATAAGGGGTATGAGCTTTCCTACCATATAGAATGCACATTCTTTGAGATGGAATTTCTCAACTCAACTCATGAAGTGTAAAAGTGATGGTTTTTATTATAAATAAATAAAGAAGAGAGACACCTTTGGTATCTCATACCAAATTAGTATTTCAGAACAAAAGAGAAGGAAAATGAGTGCAGAGATAGGTGAAGGCAAAACAAGCATTCAAAAACTGAATTAATGACCCACTAAGTTTTAGCAACTAGTCTCAGGGTATGTGGTTACAGTTTTGTGTTTGCCTCATGATAACATTACGGTGTCTGTAGCAGGCAAAATGTACATTTTTGGCCACTATGCTATGGCCAAAGGAACCTTGAACTTACTCACTTATTTACAAAAAGTGCCTCTATTTCTTCTCTTCTAAGTTTTTAAAGTTTGACCCAGTCTACCAAACTGGTTGTCAATAACCTGAGGTAAATTGGCAATTAGCTTTTTAGATTAACTTGAATAGAGTAGTTTTTGAAAGGAAAAACTGCTTAATATCCTTCACTGAATACATTTCATTAATATAATCTCATCAGAAGAAAGTCCCTTAATCCTTGTGGCCACTCCTGAATACCCACAAATCCTGATTAAAACCACTTGCCTTGTGTTAAGGACAAAGCTGGCAGAAGGTCAAGGAGTGCAACATGCAGGCTCTTGAGAGACCCGTATAACTCACTAGATGAGCCATCTCCCCCCCAGGAGCTGATACAGTTGATCAGGGTTATGTAATTATAGTGGTGCAGTAGCGCCACCGTAGGTAAGCCTGTGTCACAGCTTCTGTTTAGAGGCCGACCTTTGTAAATCTTCTAAAATCAACATGCTTAATCAGATTCCTTTGAAATTTGGTGTGTCTAGGGAGGGTGCAACATAAGATTAGTGACCCAAATTTGGGGTCATTTGCACTAGTGGTTACAGATATATAAACCCTGAAAAAGCAGCCATTTTTAAAACCTCCCCCCCCACACTTTTTTTTATCCTTTAATAGTGTTGAATGGAATCCTGCGGGTGAGAATGAATGGGTTGTACAGTCTCTTCACCTCCTTTTACATTTCAGCAGCCGTGGAGCTGTCATGTGTGTGTTAATGGGGTGTACTGGGACATTGTTGAAAAAGGGCAGAGTTAAGGTTGCATGGGCAACCTTAAGTGTGCCTTTCTTAGTTTTCAGAAGTTGAGTTTTACTCAACTCAGCATTCTGCAAGGCGACAACATACCTCTGCATTAAGGTAGGGCTTTTTTGCCACTGAATTATAAAATGAATTGAGTTCAGAGAAAAAGCAATAAAAATGGCTAGGAGGCTGGAGGAACTAACTTATGAACAGAGCAAGGCAGGAAATGGGTTTCCTGTCCCATGAACGTTTTCAATTTCATTCAGATTTTGACTTTTTTTAAATGTTTCTTTTTTATGACATAAATTTTGAAATGGAAAATTGAAATGTTCTATTCTGAAAATATCAAAATGGGATGTTTTGACCCCACATCAGAATACTTTCCCACCCCCCACACTTTTCCCCCTGACAAAACAAAATGGTCAGTAAACGTGTTTCCACAAAACATCTTGCTTTGAACAAATTGGCATTTTCTGATGGGGAAAAAGGTTCCATCAGAAAATTTCCACCCAGCTCTTCTACTTACCTGTACCTATAACTTACCTGTTAGGCTGGACATTGTTTGTAGCTACACTGACTTGCTACCTGAATCATCATGCCAGAGATGGCTGTTTTGCAGAGTCAATTTCACATGGCAAGTCAGTGAGAGTTTCTCTACTCCTGTTTACCATCTGCTCTACCGCCTGAATGCCTATAGTTTCTGGCTGCTTCAGACAGACATTTGTTATTCTGACAGCTTCTTTTACACAATGTATGCTAACTTCCACTACTTGTACTTTAGATTTCTGACTTTCTCAGTATGTGAGAGCACTAAGTCATTGCAAGATCCTACTCCCCCTGTGCTTGTTGGCAGGATTCTTTTTTTCAAAATGCCTTCCTTAAAATGTATCTGATGGTTTATTGTGACCTTTTTCTTCAGTACTTCAATTTTGTGTCCCATCAAACTGAACCTCATTTATTTAGCGTGTAAGTGCCTGGTGTTTTGAGCTGACATCTAGCTAGGAGTTGTAAATACTGAAATGGAGAAGGTGGTAGCTGAATGTCTTTGATTTAATTTCTCATTGGTGGTAGTGGTGGTACAGTATGATAGTAAAGGTTAAAGAAGTGAACTTCAGCAAAGAACAAACACTAATTCAGTGCTGTGGATTTCTCTGTGTGTGTGTGTGTGTGTATCATACACAAATACGGTGTTTGTAGTTTCAGGAGAAAAACTGTCTATAGATATGATATTGCTCCTATATGTTGATACGGTCTAAGAATAATGTTGCTTGTATGTCGAGTTATGTAGTTAAAGTTGTACAGCATTAAAGTAATTGCACAAAGTGACACAAATAATGAAAATTGACTTTAAAGTAGTGATGGGTGAGAGAAAGAGCGATTCAGTGATCGAAGCACTTGGTTGTGACTCAAGAGACCTAGGTATAATTCCCTGGTCTGCCACAGACTTCCTGGGTGACCCTGGATAAGTCATTGTCCCAGACATAGAGGAAGAAAGACAAGATGCAAGGAACTGGGTTTAATTAGTATACAACCTTACTAATTTATCTGTGAACTATCTGGCAATAACACATGCAGCGCAGGTCATGATTCGTTCCTTAATCATTTCTTCCTGGTGTAGGGCTGCCGTCCTCAGCTTTTCGTGAAAAGTTTTGCAAAACTAACTTCCTGGTTTTTTTATTACCTCTGCCGTATTCCCTGCCAAATAGCACCGTGCTTAATTTGTTCCAGTGGTTGGCAGGTTGGTTGTTCTAGGCTTGGCAGTTCATAGCCCTGGCACCTCTGGGCTTGCTGTATCAGTTGTGAATGTAAAAAAATTGCTTGAGCCCTGGCACCTCTTTCATTACAAATTAAGCACTGAATAGCACTTATATTTCTCCAGCTTTCGTGATGCCCTCCCCTACTTTTCAGCTGGGTATTCCTTACCTTGGACTCCATTCTTTCTGGAAACCGCAATCTACTTAGAAGGCTACTGGAAGAAATGTGAGAAAACAGAAACCCCGTTTCTCCCAAGGCGCCTGATTTAATGCCCTCTGAAATCAGTGGACATCATTCCATTGACTTCACTGGGTGTTGGATCAGGCACAAAATGAGCTGTACGTGCAGGGCTAAATTCTACACACAAGATGTAAATTAGACTCCTAAGAAGAATCATTCCCCTAATGTTAGTCACACTAAATCACATTTAATTAATTATATTTAATAAAATCAATTCATCTTGAAAGCCATACAAGAAAGTCTTAGTGCTTCTTTTTAGAGACTTCCTTTTTCTACTTGTGAAGATGTAGTTGTTATGCAAAAAGCACATCTGGAGCAACTGGAGCATGAAACTTTTATGAGAGTTCATACATCTGTTTATAGGATGCTTATCTCTGACATAAGGCTTGATTGTTGAACAAATTATATATATTTTTATTTCCATATATCACTGCTAGTATTAACTAGTGCTGACAATCAATTCATCTGGAAACTATGAGAGTTCTCAAAATGGAATTTCAATCTTCAGAAATTAGCTGGGTCAGTGCGAAGTCTGCTTTTGTGTCTGTGATGGCTTCACTGTGTCTTTAACAGCCATTTTCAGCATGTTTGTAGCTCTGTAATCCGTTCAGTTGTTGGAGAGAGGCTGGGATCTGGTTCAGTAAAGAGTCTGGCTTTGCACAGGGCTATGGAAGCTATGGCAAAGCAATTTTTTGCGGTTTTGTATAGGATTCTACATTGTGAAAACCAGGCCTTGTGGTTTATTGAACCATATCTTAATGCTGATGAAAGATGCAGAATAATAATTATGTGCCACATCATTGCTTCCACTTGCAAAACAAGTGGATCCCTCATTAGGAAGGGAAGAAGTGGAGAAATTGCCCCCTTTGAGGCAATTCCTTCCTTCCAGCTCTGAAATAGTTTCTCTATGGGGATGGAGTCCCAAAGGTTTCAGGGTAAGGTCAACAGCTGGATTTGGGAAGTGGTCAGGAGGTAGCCCCTGATAATGCAGTTACATGATTGGGCACCAGTGCCATGGAAAGTAAGGTTATTTAATGGCAGGTGTCCAATGAATAATCTGTTCGCCGCTCATGTAAATGATCCCAAAATGTTGTTTCCCCTATTTGTGATTTCCCTGGTGTACTTGTGGTGGTTCACACATGTGCCCTGGAACTTACCAGCTGTACTACATGGTAGAGGTTTGTGCGCTTTAATCGTCAGTCTGCTCTCTGTAGTGCAAGACCAACTGCAGAGCCTTGCACCTATTACCCAGGTGTCGTCATTTAATGACTATTAATATTTGCAGTTGTGCGAGCTAAGATATTGATGATCAAATTGCACACGTCAGGGAGGATTTTCCCTTCATGTGCAGCATTGCTACAGATTACATGGCCTATTGATCTGACTCAGGATGGCTCTGTGTTTTTTCTGTTCACTAGGATTTCAGCGTTCATGTAGCAAATATTTGTGGCTCTTTTTTAAATTGGAGTTATATTTTCAACACCAGCCCCAGGCAATAACATGAAGCTGTGATTTGTGAGGACGGACCTGTCTGCGTATCTCTGAGGCCTTGCCATAACTGCTGCTGATCTGTAGATTACGCTCAAGTGTCAGTTTCTTTTAAATTGGTGTCAGTGTCCTTGTCCTTACTTTCTTCAGAGGTGTGAGTGTCTCAAAGATTCTTTCCCTCTGTCGGATGGCAGTTTGTCCCTCCTTGGAATTCGCTCTTTTTTTTTTTTTTCTCACGCTTTCCCCAACAAGTTTCCTTTCTCTCTTCCCAAGTTTTACAACCTTCTCTGCTTCTGAAAATACCTAACTTTTTCCTAGGCAGGGCTAGGTCAGTCTGCGGGATGTGTGAGACCTGAAAGGAAGTTATATGGGCTTTCTTTAAATTCTCAGGTCAGTGCCAGTTCTTACACCAGCTTAGAGCTGGACTATCCCGAGAGAATCTGACCTTGGGTATAATTTGGGCCTAAAATCCATAGACAGTCTTTTATTATTGATAACCCTTTTTACAGTTCTTTAGCCAGTTTCCAGTCCGTATGACTGGATTCACATCCGATCCAATTTTCAATTAAATTGCCACGTAAGATTTCATGAGATGTTGTATCAACATTTAACATCTGTTGGGCAATAAACAGGGGCTAAGGAGGGGTCATCGGTGAGGTTTTTTGGTCTTAGTGGTACACATTTGTATTGAGTACTTCAGTGCACCTCTGGCAATTATTGTGTAGTTACAATACAATGGCTTGGTTATTTGGGTCCTGTGAATTATATAGGAAAACTAATTCAGGCAAGGGGAAGAAAAGAGGAGGCATTGTAGAAGTTGGAAGAAAAATCCAAAGAAATGGTCAAAGAAATTTACAAAAAAGTATTTTTTTTCTATTTCTGTGATTTAAAAGAGGACGTGCTCTCCTTCTCCTTGGAGATGAACGTGTTTCTCAGGGAGAAATGATCTCAACAGGGTTCCTATAGGCGTGAAGTCCTGCACCAGTGGAGAGTCCTCCGGAAGCACTAGTGAATCTCAGTTCAGGATCCAGGCCATAGGCAGGAGAATTGAAATTCCACCAAATGAATAAAAAAATAAAGCAGGGTACTGAAATAAGGGATAAGAAAATAACTGAATCTCAGAGCTGTTCCTGTGCAAAAGTAAAAAAGCAAAGAACAACAGTCTGGAATTTATAACTCCATCTTTCCCCCATCCCTCATTTCTCTGTTTTGCTGATTTGTTCCAGATGATTTCCAAATCTGACATCTAGATTTAACATACAGCTCACCTTTCCGTCAGAGTGGGGAATTTTCCATTGTTGCCACAGCACTAGGAGCGCAGATGGCTGTAACTCAGGGGGAATGCTGCTGCTCCTTAATACAGCAGGGAAAAGAGGAACATGAAGCAATATCCCCAAAGCAAAAATTACTTTTAGGATGCTGAGCCGTGCTTGGTTTCTGCTTGACTAGTGCATAATAAACAGTCTAAGTTGCCTTGGAAAGGGTTCAGTAGTGATACTGAAGATGTAGGCAAGCATCACTGCTTAGAGCTTATCTTATAAAATCAGCATCCTGAAAAATGCCATCAGTAGTAGCCCCAAGTCAAAATTTAGGTGGGGCATATTCATTTTATTTTAGCTTAACACAGGCTCATTAATTAAGGACAATTCTGAAAGTGCTCCTCCATCTTCTGTATGGCTGCAAGGCTCTGTTCAGTTAAGTTCTTCTTCAAATGATGCACAGAACTGAGTGAGTTGGTGGTAACTTAATTTTACTCTGATGTAATATTCCATTTTCCAGAGTGGGGCAGTGCCTTGAGCACCTCCGTAGTAGAACTGTCAGTGACTGTAACTAATTGTATCGGGTGCGGTAGATGATGATACGCACCCTGGTAGGTAAGGCTAAAACAGTGTCCGCTGAGTTAAAAACCTAGTTTTCCTAACCTCCGAGGACAGGGATATATTCCCCCCCCCCAAGGAAATATGGTAGTCAAACCATGCTGTGGTCTTCTCCTTCAGGTCAAGTATAGTAGCATGATATAACTAGCATCTTTTCACCCCTCAAGTCGGGGAGGGTCCCAGAGCCCAGGCTCCAGCCTTGGCCTGATTGTCTACATGGAAATTTTAAAGCCCTGCAAGCCTGGGTCAGCTGACATAGGCCAGCCATGTGTGTTTTACTGCAGGGTAGATATTAGAGGCCAAACAGAGATGAATCCCTTCAGAGTGGCTCAGTGATAAAAACCACGGTAATAGGAGAAAGGTTTGTGGGACAGCATTAACTGATCAGCCCTGCAATTCCAGGCCAGACCACCAGCAGCATTTAACAGCTAGGTGCCTGGCTCTTACCAATAAATTAAAGTTAGATTTTTGGCTCTTATGAGCCAGGACCCAAAAAAAAAAAAGGAAATAGCAAATTAGTTTAAGAATTTCCCAGTGTGTGACCAAAAATAAAAAGTTACAAAGAAAGGCGTGTAAATGATACAAGACACAGGGATGGAAACCAAAAAGGGGCCCTAAGCATCATGTTTCAATCAAGCAGGTCTTTACATTGTGAATCAAATTATTCCTTAAAATGCCATTTATTTTAAAAGAAAAATATTGAAGAAAAAAAAGCAAAGTGCAGTTGGGGCCTAAGTTAAGAGCATCCCTTAAGTGGCATGATTACAGTCTCAAAACGACACCCCAAATCTGCCCCTCGCATGTAGCTCCATCAGTAGAGCTGGGTAACATTGGAAACAATGCTGGTTTGGTGACACCAACATGTTTTGTGAATTCTGTTTGGCCAAATTGTGTAGGGGGCGGGGGGAGAGGGGAACAAATCTGGGAAAGTCTAAACATTTTGTTTTAATATTTTTAATGTATTTCAAAATGTTCAATTTTTTAATTTGAAATAACTTTTTGTTTCAAAATTTCCTTTCTTTTTATTTTAAAAGTTTTTAAAAAGTTAAAATATTAAATACTTAGGGCTGATGAAACATTTGGTTTGACCTGAAACCAGTTCCTCCCCCTGCAATATTTTGGAATTACCAGCGAATCAAAGAATCCATTATTCATCCAGCTCTACTCGTGACACTTGGCTGGCTGTCACCAAATCCCCTCTAAACTCAGCTCCTGCTTGTGCCCATAAATGGTGCGCAAGTTGCCGTGACACTAATTTTTTCTTATGTCTTGCTCCCTCTATTTTCTCTGTATTAAATTCTCTATGCAGTGTAATTAAACTCTTCTTCGTCCAAAGAGTTGGAAGAGAGCCTATTTTTAAAGGGAGATTGTTGAAAACCTTTCTGGTGAGCAAGCTTTTACAGATGTACATAAAATATCACCAGTGCTAGACAGACATTAGATGTGACATAGGGTTAAACTGATTTCTCAACACTGAATGTCCCAAGATAATTAGTTTTCATAGAATTATACAGGATATCCTTAGGGGATTTGGAATAGGTCCCACGGATGTTTCTTGTCAAGGTGGCTTTATTGCCACAAGCCCCCAAAAAACTCAGCTTGCGTTATTCCAACATAACTTATCTATTCATGCTGATGATATCTGACAGTGTAGAATATGATATGACATGCAGAGAATTTTTAAAAAAATCAATTTTGAAGTTTTAAAACATTTCATTATGGGCTAGTTTCATCCTTGTGAACAGCAAAAAGCGAGACAGCTTTAAAAGGGTGGATGTGTTTCACTGGACTGATGTGATTTCACACAATTAATATAAGAGCCTTTGCAAAAAATATTCCCTTTGCCGTGTACAGACTATGCATGGAGGTGGTAAAGCGGCATATCTGTATGAATAAACATTAGCTCTGTGTGATGAACTTTCCCATACAAATGCAGCCTTGGAGATGTAAATTGTGATTCAAGAGAAGGAATGGAGTACTTGTGGCACCTTAGAGACTAACCAATTTATTTGAGCATAAGCTTTCGTGAGCTACAGCTCACTTCATCGGATGCATACTGTGGAAAGTATAGAAGATCTTTTTATACACACAAAGCATGAAAAAATGGGTGTTTACCACTACAAAAGGTTTTCTGTTAGTTGCTTTACTATGTACTAAGAGTTTGCTCACAATGTCCCTAGCTGGCTACAGGAAAACATCCACTTTGACTCTATGAGCAAGGTGTGAATCCCTAAACATAATCAAAACTGGTTTTAAAGTCAGTGCCCTATAAATACAGACAGAGAATTAAAGGGAAAATTTGACTCCCTCCCTCAGGATATGGTTCTGAAAGAGAATAACATATGCTGATTGAATCTCCCAAACCAATATCTGCAAAGGGTAGGTCTACACTGCAGTAAAACCCTGCAGCTGGCCTCATGACAGCTGACTTGGGCTCACGGGCTTGGGCTAAGGGGCTTTTTAACTGCATTGTAGATGTTCGGGCTCATTCTGGAGCATGGGCTCTAGGACTCTGTCAGGTGGGAGGGTCCCTGAACTCAGGTTCTGGCCCAAGCTCAAACATCTACATTGCAGTTAAACAGCCCCTTAGCCCGAGACCCATCAGCTCGAGTCACCTGGGCATGGGCCAGCCACAGGTGTCTAACTGAAATGTAGACACACTCTAAGAGTATTACAATCAGCCTTGTTTCTGTAACAGCACTTTGATAACTTAGGACCAGACCCTCAAAAGTCTTTAGGTGCCCAACTCCCATTGAAAACCTTGGATCACAGACCTCAATTCCAGACAGTTCTTCTCCAAGGTTATAGAGGATATTCTTAAGATTGGGATGTATCAAAATATAATTATTGAGCAACCAACGAATATTGGGCCCGAAATTGCAAACCTTTTGCAGACTGAACTCCCAGGTGAAAACTGCAGGATGCTGGTGTGTTTGTGTGTATTATCTGAGGAGCTTCTACTCCTATGAATATATGAAAGACCCTCCTAGTACACCATGGAAACCATTCTAGTTGGAAATAATCTTTTCTGCATGTCATTTAAAAAGAAATCATTCCCCATTTTATAACGTCGTGAACATTAACATCCAAACTGGACCTTTTGTTTTCAATTCGCACAAACCTCCTCACCTGAAGGTCCTATGTTTGTGGCAACACACATGGTTTCTGTGGAGATGATTGTGCCTTCAGATGGTGAAAAAAACAGCAGAACCTGGGGGTAGGGAGGAGATCTTGTTTTCATGAGGAATAAGAGTTACCAAAATTATGACTTATAAATAGAACTATCTTTTAAATACAAGGTTTTACCTGATGAATCAGTGAGGTGTTTTAAGCTCCCACTCTGGTTCAATGTTTTGCATTCTTTACATTTTAGATAAAGAACTCTGTTTTGAAGCCTGGTGGTGCCATGTAATTGTCAATAGTTTTAACTTGAGCTAAATTAAGCTAATTTCCCTCCTTAGGCTGGTTTGCTTTCTCTAGCAGAACAGTTCTGCATCCTATTGATCATGCAATTACATTTGCCTTGCAATTGATTTACATTAATCCATCTCACTATCACTCTGTCCTTCTAGTTTCCTTATGTCCTTCCTGAAGTGACATACTTCTCTCAGAAATGAAATGAACTCATATTAAACCCTTTCCCTGGATTCCATTCCTTCAAATTGTTATACTGAGTGCTTAAATTGGATGGGCACCATCACCAGATGATGATGTGGAGAACTGCCAGTGTTTCACATACAGGGTTAATTTTCTGTCTTTTGTGCTCTGTTCCATCTCGTTTGGCATGGTTGCACTTTGTTAAAGTGACAGTTAATTTAATGTTGATTGTTACATTGTTGTATCACCTTTCTCCTTTCCCTATCAGTTATTTAATTTTAATCACTGGAGGAATATTAACTGTGATAAGAGGAATTCATAGTCCATTAATTTCTTTCTCCCTGGTAGATTGCAATCCCTAATAAGTATTAAAAGCTTCACATGTAGCACTACCTAGAGTTAAGGTTGCTCAACACTTTTCATTGTAAGACCCTGTTTTCAGTTGCTTATAACTTGGGTGAATTTTAAATGTCTAGGCTGAAATTTTCCACGTTGGGTGTTTTCCTCAGGCAGAATTGTTTTGCAGAATTTCCACAAAAGCGATTCAGCTATTTCTCTTTATGAGGTTAGGGAAAAAAATACTTTTTTAATTTTTTTGCATGTTAAACTCTTAAAACTGTTTAGTTGAGAAGCTCTGGTGCTTCCATGCCTTGGAGCAGGGATTTGGAATATGGCCAGTGATTAGACCTGGTGTCAAAAGTGTGCTGTTTTTGCAATCCCTATGAAAATCTGCCAAATTTGGCCGAGTTATGAGCCTCTAAAAATCTCTGTTCCCACATGCCCAGTATAGACTTAGTAGAGCTTGCCAGCTAAATATGCAAAGATTGTCTGCACTGAGCATGCTCCAGCACCTCTTGTCTCCTGTGTGCTGACCAGACTGTGCATGCATGCATCATTCCCACAGAGTGGTTGAGCGTGCTTCATCCTGGGGCTGTGGGGAAAGTCTAGTTAAGTCCCTGCAGTTATTCCAGCTGTCAGCTGGGGGCTGCTGTAGCACTGGGTACAAGAACTGAGAGCAGGGGATGGTCTCTCCTGTGCTCTGAATGAGCCCCTATCCTAAGCTGATGCCCAGACAGCCAGGAGAAGAAAAGAGGAAGCAGCCTGATTTGAATGTTGAATGTAGAAGGATGAGGTGCTGGGTCTGGTGGAGTGCTGAGGGGGGAGACTGGGAAAAGGAGGAGGGGGATGCTGAGCCTGGGAAGTGGTGGTGGAACTAGAATGTGGACATGAAGGTGAACTGGGGGGCTAAGACTGGGATAAGGATAGGTTGGAGGGGCTGGAGCAGAAGGGGTGAGTCCTGGGGGGATAGGAGCAAATGAGTCTGTAATCATGAGAGTACACACTCCCCTCAGAATCTGGAGTAGAACCCAGGATTTCTGAGTTTCACTGTTCCTCTGCTGTCAGCAATAACTGTGAAACCACTGGCAAAATGTGTGTCGCATTTCCTTCTCGTGGCTGGCCCACGCTGAGGATGACAACCTGCTTGTGCTATAGTTGCTTTGTTAATTCAAGCGGCGAGGTCTGTGCAGTGGATCTAAAGCTTCTAACCCTACCGGTGACTCATGTAGGAAGTCTATATGTTTCCACATGGAATTTCTGGGTGGGTTTTCAAAATTTTTGTTAACAAATCTTCAAGCATATAAATTCCTTATTCCTGTTAGGGATTTGCCAGAGTGAGGGATGAGTAAAAACCAAGTAAGGATGTTAAGATTTGGACCATGCCCAGATGATCTCTGCAATCTAGTTTTGAAAGGTACCTCTACTCCTGTTTCTTTAAAATCATTCTAATTATAGTTAGGTTCTGAGATAGGCAGCTTAAATACACATTCAGTAGAGGGTGCAGATGATGACTCACACACAAGGACAATTTAGTTCAGCAAGGAAGGATGACAATGAGATTTCCTCAAGGAAGAGGACTCTCAGTTGGGGGAGCAAATAATTCTAGTGGTAGTCGAGCTAGAGGAGTAAGCCAGATACTGCTCTGAGTCATGCACACCTCTCCCATCAAAGCCAGTGAGACTAACTGTCTGCAGGGATCTGAAAGCACAATCTAGCTTTCTCTACATTGATTTAGATGTTTGATTATTATGGGTTATTTTCTTGTCTCCTATGGAAAGTCAGGGTAAAAGTGTTACAGGCAGGGTAACTATATACTATAAGAGTTGGGCATGACACAACATAGCATTACTACAGCCCAGGGGTCTTCACATAGGGTTGTAGGGCCAATAGGTCTGTTTGTCTGCAAACCCACTGACCATACCTCTGATACTCCCCAGCTAGACCACCCTCACCGTGTGCTCCAACACAGAACTACCGCAATGGTCTGCAGTGCTCAGTGGCCACAGAATTGCCTAGCACAGTCTCCCTATTTCCCAGCAATCCTCTTCCCATTCCCATGTGCAGCATTTCCACTGTGTTTTTCAGTATTTTCAGTAGCAACCCAGGGGAGCTGCAAGATTTGGCCCTGAGGGCTTGACGCAAGGCTCTAACCACATTATTCAGTTCTGTTCCTTTATATTCTCTAATGAATTGTGTGTCTGAAAGAGAATGCACAGCTCAGGCACAGGAGTTAAATGAATAATGATATTTTCATTTTCTTTCTTATAAATAAAATAGATTTCCCAGCATTCACAATTGTGATCCTAAAGGAGGAATAATAATCTTAACAAAACAAAACAAAACCAAAATAAAACCAACAAAAAAAGTGCTATACTCCATAGTAAAGGGAACAATAAAGCCATCAGCAAAATCCATAGTTTTTTTTTTTAGCCAACCTGTCTGCCAAAATAAGTGCAATAGCTGAAAAAAACACAACAGAAAATGAATTACACTCTTTATTACTCTGTCCGCACTGCCTCGGTCCAAAACAACTAGGATAAACAAAATATTTCTCTTTTGAATTAATACTAGTTAGATTGGATTTGTGCTGGGAAGATAGAGAATTGACCACTTTAAGCAAAATATTACATTGCTCATTATATGGGGTGGCAAGAACCTACTGGGTCTTGGTCAAACTTTATTACTTTACCCTGAATAGATATTTGATTGGAAATGTATTCTATGTTTTTATATTTGATGTGATTTTTGTTTGCTAGTCATCTGTAGAATTCAACTTGACTCAGTGTATTCAGTTCGCCTCAATTTATTTCTAGACCACTTTGCTCACACAAAAGTATCCCAGAACAATTTGTATGGCCCATATCTGCTCTCACTAAATTCAGGGGCAAAATACTATGGGATGGGGCCCACAGCCAATTAAAGTTTATGCATATAAACACAAATCAGTTACTGAGGGTATGTTGTAACACGAAGGTATTATCTGTGCTCCACAGGCAAAGAGGGAGTATGGGAAAACAGAGAGGCTTGAGGTAGTAGGAATTAACTATTTGAGTAGAGAGGGTTGTAAATTA
Source organism: Natator depressus (assembly GCF_965152275.1). NCBI lineage: Eukaryota > Metazoa > Chordata > Testudines > Cheloniidae > Natator > Natator depressus. The sequence continues at coordinate 10,579,244 of NC_134241.1, forward strand.
TAGGCTAAGGATGAGGGAAGGGATTTTATGAAAGCCAAGGAATGGATTTATGGAATAGGGGCTGTTATGTGTACAGCATAGGTTTAAAAAAAAATCTGCCAGCAGCCACTGGGGTAGGGGAAGAAAGGAATGGAAGCTGAGAAAGTTTGAGGCATGTAGAGAACAGGCAGAAGAATAGAAAGGAAAAGAATAGTAAGAAATGAGGTGAGACATAGGGAGATGCATATTAATAGGATGTTGAAAAGTAGGAGAATGTAAACCCTTAGGGATTTTCCTATGATCATTCTTGTCCAAAAAGTATCTAGAGCCCTGTGGAGAGTTTATAAATAATGGGGTTTGTTGTGGGGCTTGGGAGTGGCTTTGTAATGTACCATTTGGTCAAGTGGATAGACAGTGAGTGAAGATTTCTGAGCCTGGCACCAAAAGGTCCCAGCTACAGGGGACAAAGGTGGAGCTTGAAGAGTGGAGCCATAGGAGAAACTATAATTGTTAGGAATTAACAAACGGTTTGTCCAACAAGACTGTAAGCTAATATCTGGTGGTGCTGATGATTTGATGGTGAAAGCAGGCTCAGGAAGAGGCATTAAAAATACATGTATATATCCTAATTGAGCATCTGAGGAGAAATAACTCAACAAAATATCAGCTGAAGTAGGATAAGATCTGCAAGGTAACTGTTCATTGCAGAACAGCCTCTGGGTGTGTTATGCATAAGATTACACAAGATATCGTAATAAAGTTAAATGACTTTCATTCCTCGTCCGAGACTAATAGACATACTGGTATGACTCTCTTGTTTGCCTAGGCAGAAGAGATTAAACTTGGTTTAAGTATCCACACACACCATGGTCACTGTTATTCATGGATTATGTTTGTATGTTTTATTTTACAACAGAATTCCCTTGGATGCACTTTACATCCTCATTAACACCATCAAAATTAATCAGAATTAATGTTAATACAGTACATGCCAAAATGATGAATAATTTGATGCTTGTAACACTTTGCTGTAATTATATTTTTGGGTGTATATTATGACCACAGTAGGTACATTGGCTAACTTTTTCCCTATAGTTGCAGTGAGCTAGGGCCATGTGACCAGAGGCATTGAATGGGGAACTAGGAAATCAGTAATTAGTCCCAGCTGTGCCACTAGCTCACTATGTGCCCTTGGGAAACTTATTTAGAGCTAAATTTTTAAAAGAAGTCTCTGATTTTTATGTGCCTTATATTTTGGGTGCCTGATTCTCCGAGGAGCTAAACTGCTGACTTCAACTGGAGTTGTGGATGTTCAGCACGCCTGAAAATCAGGTCCTAAGGAATCTCAGTCTGGACTATCAAAAAAGGAAACACCCCAAATTAGTGGACGCTCCAGAAATGGTGGCCTTAACCTCTCTCATTTTTCACCTCTTTAAAATGGGGATAATGGGTTGCATTTTGGACTGGCATAACACCATGACTTTGAGTTCAGGCCATCCGCATCCTGGGTGAATTTCACCCTTAAAAGTCTGAGTGTATCTTTCAGTCTCACAATGAAAAATATATCTGAGAATAGCTACTTGAAAACTGTCATGCCTACAGGTCAAAGTGGAGATTTGCCATCCAGTGCCCCCAAGTAAGAGAAATATGATAAAAGACACATTTGTCGAAGCTACTGTAGGTAGAAGCTGTTCAGCTCCTCACTATTTAATATGGTAGATTTAATCAAACTGAGTCTTGTAAAAAAATGTCCTTATCCCTGAATATGAATGTAAACAAAGTCCCAAAAAAGGTAGGAAGAGCATCATGTACAACAGCCAAATTTGTCATTTCAGCCTTTCTTGAAGCCAATGACTCATGGAAAGCTGGGGTCTCAGGAGTATCAGAATGGAGCAAAATAGTCAATTTACAGGACAGAGAAGATGATGATAACCAATCTATGCCTTAAAGTATGAGTCCAAGGGGAAATAGAGAAACCTTTTGTGTCCAGCTCCATTTAAGTCAGCTGTTTAACATTCCACATGTACTCTGAGCTCTCCTTTATTGCTACAGGTGATGTTGTCCCTGATCAAAGAACTCACCTTAGTGCAGGAAATAGTGAAAGTCTCACTTTCCTCAAAATCATTCTGGAAATCTTCCCAGATGATGCATCTGCATCTCTAATTTACTGCTCAGGGGATGAGCTGAAAGAATGAGTGAACAAAATTGAAATCAGAATAAACAGTGAGCATAAATATTACTATTGGCTTGGTGCACAAACAACTGCTGAAGGCTCTAAAGTGTATAATCTTGACTCTAAGAAGTAATTGATCACACATGTTGTGGACCACTTAATATTACATTAGGGCCAATCCTACCTTTTGATGACTTCTTTTAGTACGCAACAGTTACCTTATGATCCCTATGGTATTTGGGAACATAATTAAATTCAATGGGAAAGTGCAGCTCTTCTTTAGCATTTCATTTTCTCCTTTGTCCTGTGTGATATCAAGGGGCTGATTTTCAGAGATTTCTGAAAATCTGATGTCAATGGGAGTTCTGAGTTCTCAAGCAATACCTCTGAAGATGAGGCCCATAAAGTATAATTACATAGGTGAGTAAGGCAGGTAGGATTTGGCCCACTGTGGGTGAAAGTAAGACATGCTTTAAAATGTACCATGTTTTTCATTTAAATCCCTTCCTCCCCCAACCCCATCTCCTCTACTTTCCTTCCATTTCCTCAAGCATAACTTGTCATCATTGGGGAGTCAATTCAGTTTGGTATTCCTCCAGTCCAATTTATTAACAAGTAATCAGACAAGGTTGACTGCTAGAAATAGGTAGTTTTGAATCATAGAATATCAGGGTTGGAAGGGACCTCAGGAGGTCATCTAGTCCAACCCCCTGCTCAAAGCAGGACCAATCCCCAATTTTTGCCCCAGATCCCTAAAGGATTGAAACTCACAGCCCTGGGTTTAGCAGGCCAATGCTCAAAACACTGAGCTATCCCTCCTCCCCCCAAATGTCTATGGTCAAAGGTAATACAATAAATATTTAACACTTTTTATCTTCAAAGCACTTTACAAATATTAGCTAACTAACCCACACCACACCCAAGGATGGTAGATGAATGTATTATCCCTTGTTGCACAGGTGGAGAAACCGAAGCACCAGGTAGGGTAAAATTTTCAAAAAGTGTCTAAGTGACTTAGCAAACTAAATTCTATTTTCAAAAGTGCTTACATCTCTTAGGGGCCTTGGTTTCAACAGAACTTAGGTTCCTACATGGTGTGTCTCCTAAAGGTATGTCTATACTGCATTCGGGAAGTGTGACAGCAGCACATGTAGGCATACCTGAGCTAGCTTTGACTGAGTTAGCTCACTAAAAATAGAACTGCAGCCACACCAGCATGGGCTAGCGGCCTGAGTACACATCTAGGGTCCTGGGCAGGATTGTATTTGGGTTGGTAGGCTGTGCAGCCACGTGGCTATTTGTAGCAAGCTAGCCCAACCAAAGCTATGCCTACACATGCTGGCGATCGCACTTCCAATTGCAGTGTAGACCAGGGGTCGGCAACCTTTGGCATGCGGCCCGTCAGGGAAATCCGCTGGTGGGCTGGGACGGTTTGTTTACCTGCAGCGTCCGCAGGTTCGGCCGATCGCGGCTCCCACTGGCCGCGGTTTGCCGCTCCAGGCCAATGGGGGATGCAGGAAGCGGCGCGGGCTGAGTGATGTGCTGGCTGCCGCTTTCCGCAGCCCCCATTGGCCTGCAGCTTTTCCTGACGGGCCGTGTGCCAAAGGTGGCCGATCCCTGGTGTAGACATACCCTATGTGGCTTGCCCAAGGCTGCAGAGTCAGTGCTGGAGCTGTGATTAGCACTCTTGAAATCCTGTCTCCCAGGTCTGTGTTTAAGCCATGCCTCTCCGTGGTAGGAAATATTGTAAGTGTAGCTGCTGAGGTTTTGTATGTTTCTACAGGGTCACTTTGTTTCATTGTCTTATCCTCCCATCACAACTTTGTATTTTCTCTGGCATTAGGTCTTCAATATTTCTTTTTCTTCTCCCTGCAATACAGACAGGCAGCAGATATATCCATCTACCACGCATTTGAAAATCAGGCAGTCTCAGCCGTTGGATTTTTTGGGAGAGGGGGTTGGATCTATTTTCCACCTAACTTTGTATTATAGAAGCAGCTTTGAATAAAAAGCAATATACTTTGAGTAGCAAATACATGAGATATAATTGGATTTATTTTTAAACAAGTGCTGAGACCTGGCAGCCTATTACTCACTGCAGATTCCCACCAGCACTCAGGGTTTCATTTGTTTTTGCAATATCAACATTAAGAAAAGACATTTTAAAAGAAATTGGCATCACATGAGGTGTTCCAAGACATTTAAAAAGTCCTCATTGTTATTGTTTTGGTGGTCTCCCATGATTTCCTCCCATAACCTTTGAGTAAACCTAAGTTTTGACATTTAAAGTCAAAGCTGTAAGACTTGCAGCCAGTGACTTCCAGCTGAGATGAATTTAGCACAGCTTCTGCAAGCTCAGGCAAGGGAAGGTTCCTTTCTGTTCAGCCTGGTAAAGCAGCTGCTTATGGCCTCTTGGGGTATGTTTACACTACACACTAAGACTGGGTCTGTGGGACCTGAGCTTGTGCACTGTGCTTCTGAGACCATGCTTGAGCATCCACATTGCATTGCGTACCTGGGTTTACAGCTGCTGAACCCGGGTCTCACAGCTGTGCTAACATGTCCATATTGCGCTACTCGGTCTTACTGACCTGCATCTGTGGCTTGACGTGAGTCCACGCTGCAGACCGACGGGGCTTTGACCCGAGTCACAGTGAGACCTGAGTCAAAGTGGCCTGCCCAGCAGGGCCCCCTGAGTCAGATTGATTAGTGTGTGTACGGAAAGGGGGCTTGCGCTTAAACCTGAGTCGGAGCCATGGCTCCATTTGCACTGTAGACATACCTAGGAGGTCCTAGTCCATGTCCCAGAAGTAGCAATATATAGGATGAGTGGGGGAAAAAGGGAGCAGACTCCTCCAGCTTCATCCTCTCTAGTATCAACTGGCAGGTACATCAGTGAACACTGAGAAAGGAACTGGTTACTATATTTAGCTCCCAAAGAGAGTGTGAGAGTGTGTGTGTGTGTGAGAGAGAGAGAGAGAGAGAGAGAGAGAAAAGTAAGGTATTAAAGAACTTTTTCCACCCGAGAACACTTTAGCACAGATCCTACCAGCATGATCACAGAATTTGCCTTGTGGTTTAGCAGCTAGATTTATTGCCTATTGTCCATGAAAATTCAGATATAAGTCTTACCTTCAGATGTGCCACTGCCTTAGCAAATCTGCTAATTTCTTCAGTCTACTCATAAATCCAAAGAACAGGGAGAAACTAACGCTGTGGTCACTTCTGGTGAACACTGGCTGTCGTGAGTTTGGGGGCGGGGTATATGAAACCCATTGGAGCAATGCTAGGGAAGTTGAGCAAAGTATTTCTGTGAGATGCGGTGAAAATTAGGGGTGTGGGGCTCATTGTGGGCTCAGAGGTGTCTGATCACAGAACTGGGGCCGCTTACTATGGAAGTTTTCCTGAATAAGGATGGACTGAAAATATAAGGCAAGATAGAGCCTCTAAATTGGTATAACCATGTAGGTGCCAGGAAACATAGCTTAATGCTCCTTTTATGGCTAAGTTAGCAAATATGTGGACTCTCTATCTTAGGAATGGTTGATTTAATGTGAACGTTTTACGGCAGCTTGTACATTCACCAGAAGCAAACACATCAAAATATTCTTGATGTGCTATGGAATATGCAGCAAGTAATAAAAAAGGGAAAGAGATGAAAGTCCAAAACAGAAAGGAACAAGGTAAAATCCATATTTGCATAGTTTGACCTTCAAGAATTGTATGGAGAGAAATCTAAGGCCATTACTACTTGGATCACAGTTTGTTTTATGGATAATAAAAATGATGTATTTTGGACATAATGCACTGGTTTCATACTCCTTTGTCCTCTCCTTTTGCATACTAATCTTCAGTCACACAGCTTATTTGCAAATGTAGCTGCTGCTGTGGGCTTCAGTATAACCATGGAGGCAAATTAGTTCTGCAGCAGGCCTGCCCTCTTCTCCTGTCTGAGAACCAGGTTCCCTAATGGTATTATGCAGTTGTTTGAATTAGGGGCCGTTTAATCTCACCTTCCCAATTTAGTGTGTGTGTGGGTGTGCGTGCAGTAAGTAAAGCATATGGGGTGGCCATTTACTATTACATAACCCAATTACTGAACTTTAAGGTACATCTGAACCATTTTTCACTTCAATGGCCCTGGAAATCAAAGCATTTCAGGCTGAACCTGGTTAGCTGTTTCAAACAGGAGTGTAGTTCACCATCAGAAACCACTGCCACCAAGCATCTCGTGAGAAAGTTTTGAGCTACTGCAGTTGCCGCACTCTGCCACAGTGATGAGTTTTTGTTTGAAATTCCATGTGATGGTCAATAGACTGATAGAAAGAAGCTGTGCTGAATTGCCAGCTTGGGAAACAAGCAAGAATCTTGTATCTCCCCCTCTGCTATCTCACTGATAATATCAAGTTTTAAATTGTTCCAATTTTTCTTGACCTCATAATTTATAAATCCATGGTTAGATTGCTCCTGACCCTGTTGCTGGCACAGAGATATAAGGGGGAGTAAGACTCTTCCCTCACACCTCTGCAGGAGCAACCTAGCCTTAGGGTCCAGGTGCACAAGGGTAAGCAGGGTCTGTATACCTTGCAGGGAGAGAGGAATGGGTGTGGGGCCTGTCTGCTATGGGCTTCTCTGTGGAACACAGAACTGCTGGGAATCTCTATCTCAGTGTGTAGCAGGCCCACCCTTGGCATGCCCCACCTCTGCCTGGCATGCACCGTACATCAGCACTTGCAAGGGAGCCCTTCACAGGACAGTCTAACACAGGGATCTTCAATCTTTGGCATGCGGCCAGTGGGAGCCGCGATTGGCCGAACCTGCGGATGTGGCAGGTAAACAAACCAAAGGTTGCCGATCCCTGGTCTAACGGCTGCTTTCACAGCACTGGCTCCAGAGGAACCCTCTCCTGACTGATTTTGGGGTTTTTTAGTGCCTTCTTATATCATTCTGGCCCTTTTACATGTTGTAAAGGGGCCAGAGCGAGGGTGAAGAGCTCACCAACTCCCCGATGTCTTGTTCAATTGCTTTAACCACAGGCTCGTAATTTCTCTTCTTGCAATGCCTTGTGTTGTTCCGACTGTCAGATTTCAGGGTAACTGCACCTGTGTCCCCCCTCTGTGATCCAGTAAGGGACTCACTCCAGGCCTCTGGCTTCCCAGTCGTTGCCTCTCTTGGGTGGAGACCTACGTCACTCTCCTTCCTAATAGGCTGCACAGTTCCCTGCCTGGAAATATTATGATATTTCCAGCAGGCCAGACAGCCTAAATGGTCAGCATCTCTGGCAATAGATGTGAATCTTGTGTGTGGGACTAATTTGTAATGAGGTAGTAAATAGTTGCCCGGCTTTTATGTATTTTTCTTCATGGAAAAAGGTTTGGACCCCAAAGATTAAGTATATTTTGAGAGACTAAGTTCTCTTTTAATCTCTGTGATGTTGAAAAAGATGTACCTAACCCTCCGCAAGTGTATATCTTTGCAACTCCAGGTTACTGTAGCAAAGTCAAAGTATGCCTGTGAGGATCAACCCAGAAAATCCTAAATATTCCCAATTGAGTTAACAGAGACAATGATAAGGTAAAACCTTCAAAACCTTTGGAACCTAAAGTCTCTTTCAAATTGACTCAACCCTAATCTCAAGGACACCTGCAGGCCCCAGCATAAGGTTACAGGGCAGCTTAAATTCTAAATCTAGCTGGCCCAATAAAAACCACCAGCTGGCCCAATAGAAGTCATACACCAGCCCTATCTGTCAGCCCCAGCCCTAACCCTAGCCTGTAGAGTCTTGCCAGCCCAAAGCTTTACCCTAGTTTAGGGCCACAACCTTAACTGAAGACCAGGAAGCCCCTGCAGCTCAAACATGAACCTGAGTCTATGGATTCCTGCTGGCCCCAGTGCTAACTCTAGCCCCAGGACCCATGCCAACCTCAACCCTAAATTTAGCCGAGGGCTGCCTGCTAGCCCTATCTAGTCCAGATCCAAGTGCCAGCCCCAGGCCTGACCCTAGCTAGGGGAGTCCATCTGGCTTCAACCATAATGCAAGCCCAGAAAGCTCATCCAGCTCTTTCTTTAAACTAGCTGGGAGCAACCTGCCAACCTCAACACTAAGTCTAGCTCAGGGAGCCTCCCAACCCCAACACTAATCATGTCCTATGGACCCCCACCAGCCCCAAGTCTGACCCTAGCCTTGGGACTTCTACCGGTCCCAACCTTAACCCTATCCGGGGAGCCATCTTGGCTCCAACCCTAACAGTATCCTGGGAAACTGCAGTGGCCCCAAGCCTAACTCTAGCCCAGGAACGTCTGTTGGCTTCAACATTAACCCTAACCCTAGACTGTGGGGCACTATCAGCCCCAACCCTAACCCTGGGCCCCAACTCTAACCCTGGAGATCCCTACTGGCCCGGAACCCTAACCCTGGCTCTTGGGATTTCTTTTGGCCCCAATCCTATACCAGGGAGTCCCACTGACTCAAACCTTACTACTGGAGACTTCCACTAACTCAGGCCCCAACCCTAAGCTTGGGGATGTCTACTGGCCCGGACCCTAATGAGACTGCAGCGTCCTCTTCCAGACCAGACCTACATCCTTTCTCCAAGAGCCCTGCAGCTGCAACCTTACTACCGGGGACCTCTATGGGCCCAAACCCTGATATTACCCAGGGTACCTTTGCAAACCAAAAACCTTATTCCTAGATTGGGGATCTGTACTGGCGTCAACCCTAACCTTAGCCTAGAGACCTCTATTGGCTCTAGTCCTCACCCTGGCTTCACGAGTCCTACAGACCTTGACCTTACTCCTGGTGACCCTTGTTGTCCAAAACCCTAATCCTAGTCTGGGGATCCCTACTGGCCAAAGCCCGTGCCCAGGGATCCCTTCCTACTCAGATGCTTACTCTAGCCTGAATACCTGTAGTAGCCTTGCGCCTGTCTTTAGCCATAGTCTCACTGACGCCCTTTGCCATCTAGTGGGCTGGTCCAGCCCATCACCACTTATCCTCTCTCCTTGTCTGGCCCAAACACTATCCTTACCTCTTGCATTCACATGCACAACCCAATGTCTTAAAAGGTAATTGGAGACTTCCTGCTCTCCTGGAAATTAAGCCACTTTTATCAAGTTATCTAAATATTGATTTGGGAGTCTAAATTTCAGACCTGGGTTTAATTTTATTTCATTTTTTAATTGTAGAAATACAGATTTGTAGCAGTCCCTTCAGTTTTGCTTCTGGTTCATATTTAACATGGGAAGGGACATAGATGTGGCTGAAATCTTGTTAGAACAGCGGTATATGTGAGTTTTTGATGAAAGATGGTGGATACTTTGTGAGATCAGTTGTTCTCATAAGATTTCCACTAACTGGGGCAAAATCTCACAAGAACTGCTCGCAATATCTCAGTATAGTTGGATCTAAACTTGGATCCTAGTCCCATAACCCATTACTGTAGACTGAACCACATCACATTCCAAATCCATCTCTGATTGCATTACAAAATATGACTAAGTGCTACATACTGCTTCAACCTGCTCATCAGGAGTTTCCTACACTGTGTGTAGGAAGTGTCACATAAGGTATGTCAATGTGTTGTTCATTTCATCAAGGCTGGGGGAAGGATAAACAATCTTGTCATACCACCATTTCTGCTTCTTGTAAGCTAGAACTCTGTGCTTCTGGACAGAGTAAATAATGACAATACCTAGCTTTTATATAGCACTTTTCATCAGTAGATCTCAAAGCACTTTACACAGGAGGTCGGTATCATTAGCCCCATTTTACAGATGGGGAAATTTGAGGTATGGAGAGGTGAAACGATTTGTCTCAGGTCAAAGGAAGGAATAGAACCCAGGTCTCCTGAGTCCTAATTGTGAGTTCTAGCCACTAGGCCACATATCCTCTGTGGGAGATGGTTTCCCCCCTCAGAAGGTAGTACTAGTTTGGTGCTCTCATGCTCACAGCTGGCTTTTTACCTGGTATATGCATTTCTTGCAGAAAACAAAATGGAAGCACTCCTAGTGTCATTATGCTCAAAATACCTTTTCTCTGTCTTCCCTTTGATTTTAAGTCAAAACTAGATACTTCTTAAAGCAAAGAACAGATATGGTAACATTGCTTCGTACATAGCAGACACTAATGCCATATTTCTAGCAATACAGACACAGATAATTGCAATAATGTTCTCCTGATAAATGTGCCGCAACCACTAACCTTGTCTAATTTTGCCAACGTTTCCTGGAGAGGTACATCTTGCATCATGAAGTTTCTTCTTTGGGACAGTTCGAAGAGAGAGCAGGTGATATGGACACTGGCAAGTTAATTAGTTACTGTAATGAATTTCATCTGCATCCAGCATGCTCTTTTGATGTGATTTTTACAGTACATTTTATTTTTGGCTTATTTCATTTATATTCGCACATGTCACCCCTTCTGCTCCCAGCTCGTTTTTGTGCATGCATTTCCGTTGGGAGTGTTTCTTGCAGCTGCAGCTATAGCTGTAGCTGTGAATGAAGACCAGATTGAATGTGGCTACTTTTCCTGTGTCTGCAGCTGTGGATGAGGTTGGATAGGGATGCTGTTACTGCAAGTGCCAAGTTCAGAGTGGCTTTTGTTTATTTGACTCAAAGAAGGGCTACTTCCATTTTCACTTTTCTGCTTAAGTGACAGGAAGGTTGGCAATAAGTGAGGAATTGAAGCAATGACAAGGGTGTAGGGGCTGACATTTTGGGAGATTAGGGAGGTAACTCTTTGGCCAAAGGAGGTCAACATTTTCAAAAGTGGCCTCAGGAGTAGAAAGTAGTAAACACATATATTAGTCACCAAAATCCCCAGCGATGACTGACTATACAAAGAGAGCAGAGCTGCTGAGTAAGAAGTTGCCATTTTACCATATAATTTTTCAATTAGAACCTCACCTTTAAGTTTAAGTTTAAACATGATGTCTAGGATGGAACTATTGGCATTCGCATTGGGAGTTCCTCATGTATCATATTGGCAGTTTCTTTCTAACATTCACCAAACTGTCATCTCAGTATACAAGTGAAACATCACCTGGACATTTTTTTTATGTGTAAAAATTATACTGAAATGCTACAGGGCAAAATCTGCAATCCCTTAATGTCTGAGGAAATTGCTTTGGAAGCCATCGTTAAAGAGCGCAAGCTAAATGTCAATGTTTTATAAACACCTGGTACAGGGCCCTGAAAGGAATGTCATTAATACAATATTGATATCCCTCCTTCTTTCTTCCCTGCTAGCATGCTTCTGCTCCTTGGCACTTACACGGTCAACCAGAACAAGAAACTTGAATTTGTCCAACTCAGCAAGGGAAGAGTTAGACTGGTGGCTTGGTGTGATGGGAGAGCAATGGGATTTGTGTGCAGGAGACTTAAGCGTCTGAAATGGAATAGGTTTTAGATGTCTTTGCAGTGCTCCTCTATCTTGGCAGCTTGCCAATACAGCCAAGGGTAAGTGAAAAGTTTAGTAAATAAAGAGCAAGTTGATGAAGAAGAGGGAGGAAGGAGCGGGAAGGGCACAGCTGGATAGATCCAGGCAGTGATTAATTGCAGCTGGCTGGTCAGGAGGTGGAAGGAATGATTTAAAATAAAATTATAAAATATATACCGGACGGTGAGTTGTGTGTATATGCCAGAGACCGTCTTCTCTGTGACCTCTCTACTGTTTGTTTGCTTTTGTTTCACTCATTTGCATACCGCGCACCAGTAGGCTGCTTTGAAATTTTCCTGGTGGTCATCTGGCACCATTAAAAACCAAGCAGTAACGTAGGTCCTCGAACTAGGGGTGTGCTGCCGCCCTCCCTGGCTTGAAGTGGTTTCCATTATATACAGGGATTACTGCCAACATAGGGACAAAGGTGTCTTGCCATAATGGCATTACACCCACGTCTTGCAAGCACCCCCTTCTGGCCAGGTGTGTCTGCAGTCTTCCAGTTCTGGTGACCCTAGTCGGTGGTTTCCCGAGCATTTTTTCAGACTCAGCCCAGACTCAGTGACTCAATGATTCAATGGCTCTCACCACCCCCACTATAAAAATTGTTCCAGCACCCCTGTGCAGTAAGATTGTGTGTGTGTTTGTGTGGGGAAACAAGTGCTTGCTTTGGGCCCTTGGAGTTTAGAACACTTTCACACATTAAAAGTAGGGCTGTGCGTTCTTCTGTGCATGGTGTGTTTGAAGTGCGCTCCTCTGGTTTGGGGACATTTCCACACAACACAAATAACAGAGTGTTCAGTGGGTCTCTCACATTGACTTTCTGTCACTCCTTCAATATAGAAAAAAAACAAAGCTTTCCTAGTTCCAGAACATAGGCTTAATTCTCTCCATAACTCCCATGAAGCAAAAAAAATGGATATCATTAATAAACATGAGCAGTTTCTAAGGCATAGCCAGGACTGAACACCTGATGTCGAGATTACTTTGCCCACCCATGAGTGTTTTGTCTGAGCATGTTCTTGTCAGAAGATGGATGGTGAGGATATGGCAGCTTTCCCAGTAGGTCTGTACACCCTGTGCATTTTGCAACACAATTCCATTCAGCTCTCCAGGCAGAGATGCATTTTGGTGGGGATCAGGCAAAGGTGACCATATGGAGGCACAGGCCAGCAAATCCACAATGAGGTGGACCTATTTGCAAGTGTATTAAGAGTCTGCCATCATAAAGATGGAGACAGTTCGAAATTAAGACTTAGTGGCTCAAGTTCTGCAGGGTCTGACACTTGAGGTGATGTGGGTGCCCGGGGAGTGTAAGTCAGTGCAGAATTTGATCCTACTGTCTCTCTAGACATATTTTGACAGGAGGCAAAGTTTCTTGATATTCATTTCAGTTTGGTTCAGGGGGCACTAATCTGTGAAGAAGTAAGTGTGTTTGCTTCAAACTTTGTTCCTTTAGTTGACATCTTCAAAATAAGAAAAAAAATAAAGTTGAGATCAATTATGTTATTTACAACAATGTGAATCTGACATAGCTCCACTGAATTCAATGGTCTTACTCTGACTTTACATCACTGTAACTGCTGGAGAAAGGATACTGGGCAAGAGGCACCCAGCATGGCAGCTCTTATGTTCTAAAAACAAATTCTATACATAAAGATGATGGCTAGGAAAGATCATACAAAAAAGAGGTGGGATTGCTTTTATTAAACAATATATTAGTGTTTTTCTGATTACTGTGATAAACTTTTATCCAAAAAAACTCCTCAGAAACTATAGGACCAACAACAAATCTTCCAAGGCATCTTAAAATTAAATGAAAAGTTCCTTGCTCAAATTAAAGGTAATGCATTTTAGGATTATTCCTTCAGGACCCTTTTCTTGCTAGTGATAGCGCTGATCAATTTTCTTTGTTTTCCCCTGCAGAAGTCATCTCAGAGTCATCTTGAGCCATCAGTTGATCAAAATGTATTTAAAATTGGCTGTTTCGAGCAGTCTGACTTCTCATCTTAATTTAGAGGTCCTGGCGGGAGGAGTGTGAGTAATTGCTTATGTGTTGGTTAAGATCTGTGTATTCATTTCTTTACATACAGTAGGAAAAAGGAAAGGAAAAACTATTTTCTAAAGATTTTTATGTGGGGTTGTTTGGACTATTCTCTTTTTACGTACTGACTTCTGGCAGGGTGTTGCATTCAGATGTCTGCCAGAAAAAAACTCAACTGGAAGAGTGTGTAATAGAAGTTTGATGCCCCAATTCTGGTATGCCCCACAACTCAAGGTGAGGCTACTTTGAAGGACCTGCACAACAGGAAGTGCAGCGGGGTGTTCCAGGGTGGAGCCAGTAGATGAGAGGGTGTGGGACACTTTTGTATATTCATCTGGCCAGATCTGCCAATGGAAACTCTGCATTCCCCTGGGAAGACTCCTGCTCTGGGGGTAATATTCGCTGGCTGGGCTGCCGGCTGCACAGTGCTGCTGCTTTTGCTTGAGGCCCAAGGGAATAGAGTTACTCTGTAAACTCAGAATAATTGTGTAAATCAGTGTAACTGAAGACAGAATTCGGCCCCATGGACTTGTTAAATCTCATACGAATGAGGATCCGTGCACATTGCTCAGTGTCTACGTTCCTGTAGGGGAAACAATGACAGTAAGATAAAAGTAATCTCACAAGGAGAGGATTTTAAATAATCACTTTGTACCATATAACTCTATCCTTTGCTGCCATATGCAATATAATTCCCCTTTCATAATAGGGTGATTAAAATTATGGGATTATAGAAAAAATAATGGTGAATCTATTTTTATGAGGTTATAAAACTTGTAATTATCAGTCTGAATCCAATGTCTGAATCTGATTTCCCCCCCCACAGTGCTTATCTTGTCATGTATTTATTTTTAAGGAACTTTGGGAAAATACTTGTTTTCCAAATCTGGGACCAAATTGCATGTGCGCATGTGTGAAGAGGGTGGAGAAGAAAGTACAGGACGCACGCATGTGCACGCACACACAGTATCTCTCTTAAACCCTACGCAGAGACAGGATGCAATCCCAAAAGAAGAGTCAAGCCACTGCTCTCTGAGCACCCCCATGGGTGCTAGGTGTTTAAAAGAGGACCGAGAGGAAGGTGGAGATCTAGCCATGGTTCTGTCTCCCACACACCTAACCAGGCCAGGAAGGTCTGGGAGCAGTGCAGCAGGGGTTCCATTGTGTTCTGTCTGTCCGGGAGTCCCTTGGTGGAATTCTGTTTGAGTGAGTCCTTCCTTCTGGGGCATCCAGCTACCACACAGCCCAGCCATACCCCTTCAAACTACCCTGTTGGCAAAATCCAGCCTATATCTCACTCTCAAGTAAAGCAAAAGTCTTGTTTCAATATGATCACATTTTGACACCCAGGTTTTCTGTGCGGGTTTCTGTTTCATGCCCCATTGGTAGTGGAAAGGAACCAGTGAACAGCAGGGAAGCAAAGGTTAGAAAGTCACCCAGTGTTCCTGGTGAGATCAGAACTAGAGCTGTGTGAATAACCTTTTTTTCCCCCTTGGCAATTCTGAAAAAAAATGAAGAAAATTTCCTTTTGGGTCAAATTGCAACTTGAATTTTTTTTTAAATGTTCAGCAAATTGAAAAGTTGAAAAACAATTCCCGTAGGATCCAACTCAGTTTATGATTCCAGTTTTGAGCATTTTAAAATGGTTTTGAATTTTTTCAAATAAAATTAAAGGACATTTTTGAATGAAAAGTTGTTTCGAACCAAAAACTAGAAATATTTTGTGGGTTTTGGAATATTTTCCCAAACAAACAATTTGGCAAAACTGATAACATTTGTGAAACATTGTTGCCAAATTTGCATTTTTGTACTGAAAAAAACCTGTATTGAAACATTTTGCTCAGTTCCAATCAGAATCCACTCAAAGCTGTACTCTTGGCGTGTGATATCAGCAGGAAGCCTGGATGGAATTGTTCATTGCGATCTCTCTCATATCAGCTCCTCCATTATTCTGAATGTGCCGTATGACTTATTGGCAAAGGAGAAGTTGTTTCCACTGTAATTGCACAAATGGAGTAATTTTCTCATCAGTCATTGGCCAGTCTCAGGCATGTAACTCTCTCCCAATTTAGCTAAGCATCCTCTCAGATCAGGCTTCACCCCCACTGCTACACACAGAGTATGGATGGAGGCATTTTATATAAATGTAAAAGTACTAAGCAGAAAATGAATCACTAAACAGTAAACAGCTCTGTGGTATCTTTTAAGCAGAAGAGCTATCAATGGCTTAAAAATACCGATTCTGTTTCCAAAGCAGAACAGGGGTTTGCGCAGTTTGGAATCATTATGAAATTCACAAAATTCCATTTAAAAACAAACAAACAAAAAACCTACCCTGATTGAGTCAGATGTAGGAAGTTTCTGAATCTTCCCTCCTGTCTCCAGCATTGT
This sequence comes from Natator depressus, assembly GCF_965152275.1. NCBI lineage: Eukaryota > Metazoa > Chordata > Testudines > Cheloniidae > Natator > Natator depressus. The sequence goes on from NC_134241.1 coordinate 10,595,267, forward strand.
CTTCATTAGGGAGAGAAAAGTGTTCTTAACTCAATTAACACAAGGTGAAATCTTAGTGAAGACAAAGCAGTTTGTAATTTTGCATGAATTAGCAGGTCAAGATAAGCCCTAGTCTTTAACTCAACCTGCTGACTTGTGTGAAAACTATAACCTGCTTTGTCTTCACTAGGATATTACCACATATTAGCTAACTTGAGTTAAAAATACACCTTTTTTTCTTAGTGAACAGACACCCTAAATGACATGGGCTGAAATCCTCTCCCAGTTAACAAACTCTTGATCTGCTGCAGACAGAGCATTTCCAGTTCTGATTATTACAGTTGTGTGTTTGGCTCAATGTGGAAGCACCCTTCACAGGCTACCATGAGGTGAAGCGCCCCATAGTCTCCACTGGTCAGTGTTGAGCTAGTTATTCGCAGGCTGCGTAGAGACTAGGTAAGCGCTAATATTTGGGTGTCTGGGAAGAATTGGGGTATTGCCTTCCCTTTGTTTTGTTTCTGAATGTGTGTTTTTCATCTGCAGCAATTGGAAAAAGTAGATTTGTGTGAAACTTTATTACAAATTCAGAACCACGTGAAACTGCCCTGCTTCTGAGTTTCGTTCATAACTCCAAAACTCAGCCTAGACACCTGAAAGGTTCTACAATATGGACTGAGTTTGGGGGTTTTACTTTATCCCCACATCCTGCCCCCAGTACAGCTCAAGATCTTGGAAGGCTTCTGGATGGTAGCCTGGTGATCTTTAGGGGACAGGTTTCTCTCTCTCCTCCACCAGCCATCTCCAGAGAACTACTTGGGATAGACTGATGCTCCTAAAACCACATGAGGATGTCTTGTCCCATCTTGCAAAGACCAGGAACCAGCTGCCACTACAGCATCCAGTTTCTTGGGACTGGTAGCTGAGACTCACCCAGCATAACAGCCTTTATAAAGTAGGATGGAGTTGGGACAAGACCTGTGAGTTTCCCAGCCTCTTTTCCAAAGTCAACACGCCAAGCAAACTTGAGGGGGTTGAAAATTCCCCACCCCTATGAAACCTGAAAACAAGCCCCTCTGCCTAAGAGGAATAAGTATGTGCTACTCTTCAAACTCAGTGGGATCAGCACTGAAGAATCAAACTGCTCAGTTTGGTCCTATTGCTTTAGTTTGTTTTGTTAGGAAATAATCAAATCACATGTGGAGGTTCCCAGATTATTTCACTATTAATCTTGCCTACTATTGACAAGTGAGTTCCTGGGGCCAGTATTAAGTGGATACAGGGGAACATTCCTCCCTTGCCAACTTCCATTTCCCACTTGGGGGAGGGGAGGAAAGGGACTGCTGCTTAGAGCAGAGCTCAGTACCCTTTGCCCACTGATCAGCTGTTGAGCAAGGAGGAAATGGGTGCGGTTGTAGCTACCTAGGCCCAAGGGCTGTTCTGCCCCCCTGCGACGCCCTCATCTCTCATTCAGAACTGAAAGGTTGACTCCCATCTATGATCAGCCCATGATGTCAGCCTCCTTCACCCACTTGTTAAACAAGCATCTTTGCGCTTTCTCCCATGTGATCTTCACGATTTAGAGTAGCTCCCCATAAACATCTGCACAACTAACTCATTATCCTCCATATAACTCTGCTTTTCCTTGAGGTCTACAAAAACTTGACAATGGTTAGGGAGCTGGTGTGATGAGACCACTGCGTATCATGCTGACCAGTATCACCTCATTGTTTCCTTGTACTTCCCCATCTGTATTCATTGGTTGTCTCTTGTCTTAGACTGCAAGTCCCTTGGGCAGGGACTATGTTTTGTTGTTCTCTATTTATACAGCACCTAGCACAATGGGCCCTGATCCATGGCTGGAGCTCATGGACACTATGAAAATGCAACTAAATAATAATTAATAGGCGTCAAGTTTGAACATTCCCAGAGTTGTATGAGGATTTGCAGAGCACCTGTTGTTTTGGTATGGTCCCATCTTCAAAAGAGTATGATGGGTCTGATTATAATTTCATTTAAAATAGTTGAAATCTAAAGTAATGCCATTGGGATTGGGATCAGGACTGATTTTGTTTAATAAGAGTCAATATTTTGATCTCTCATTGGGACTACCTACATTTGCAGGATCAGAACTCCGCATTTTTTCTGCAGAGCTAGCTGCAGGATTTTGTTTTGTCTTGGTTTCCCTTTATTTGTAATTAATAATTAATTTAAATAATTGCAGACAATAATTTATTGGATGCTGAGAGACCTAAAAGCTTCCATAATTTCCCTTTTGTGTTAGCCTTTCTTATGCTAAGATTTATGTACTATATAATAGCTTTTATCATTCCATGGGCGCTCACTGGGCACATGTAATGTTCAACTTTGTTTAATATGGAAGCAAGTTCTGCTGTTGTTGATTTATGCTGAGTAGAATTTTACTCTGTGAATAGCCCCACTGAGGTCAATGAGACTATTAGCAGAATTAAGGTACTGTTCAGTGTGAATAAGGGCGATAGATTCCTGCCTTCTCAGACTCCTGTAATTGTACAAATCCTTATTCTTGGAGTGTTCTTTTTATTCCTTTTTTTTAGTATTATTATTTGTTAATCAACTGAATATTGTGCCTGTTTGTAGATTAATGTGAAATTGGAAGTTTAACTGAAGAAAACCCACTGTCTGCATAAGATTTCAGCTGGTTTTTCAAAAAAACCTGTCAGAATTAAAAGTCGTCTTAAAATAATAAGAATCCTTATCTCCAGGAATTTTAGCTCTGGTGTTACAAATTTCCTTCAGGCTGGAACTTGGCATATGTTCTCTTTTTTATTTTAATAATGAGTTTGCAATTTTTAAAAGGTAAATCTGGTGGTTCCAGACATTTTTTCAGCTTGTAATTCAAATATACAATTTCTGACAGTTACTTTTATTCAGCCTTTTATTTCAAAATATGCTTTATTCTCTGTGGAAAGAGAGAGAGGTTCATTTCATTTATAATGATGGTGTTCTTTGCAAACAGTAGATTTTTTTTAAAAAAATTATTTAAATACAAATTTAGTCAGGATATTTCATTTGGACAGAGACTTAATGCATCTGAACAGCGGCCAAATAATTGTTCATTGATTTAGTGCCAAAATATTAATTGACAAGACAGTCCATTATTTTCCTTTTCTGTTGAGTTACTTTTCGCAATGCCACAAAAATGCCACGGACACAATGTCACAAGAAACTGAACTGATACTAGGGATGGGCAATTTAGTATTTTCCTCGTTTTTGAAGTCTCTAAGACAGTGGTGAGCAACCTGCCGCCGGCGGGCCGCACACGGCCCATCAGGGTAATCCGCTGGCAGGCCGTGAGACAGTTTGTTTACATTGACTGTCTGCAGGCACTGCCGCCCGCAGCTCCCCGTGGCCATGGTTCGCCATTCCCGGATAATGGGAGCTGCGTTAATATAATATTATTATATCAATTTAGGTCAATATAAACACACTGTCTTGCGGCCCGCCAGCGGATTACCTGATGGGCCGCGTGTGGCCCTTGGGCTGCAGGTTGCCCTCAACTGCTCTAAGATATAATGGATTTGAAAGTTCAATTTGTGCTGAAACATCATTGGATTCACTTTCAGCTTAGTAGAGCCTGAGCATAAAGAAACCGAAGTGGGGCCAAGCAAAAGCAACCCAGTGTGAAAACTGCATAGGAAATAGAGAGTGGAATGGGGAGCAGTTAGAGGAAAAAGCAAACACAGAGACCTTTTTTTTTTAAGAAAGCAAAGATGGTGACAGAGAAACATTTTAATAAAAAAACATTATGAATTACATTAGCTATGAGCCAGTGACTTGAGCATTTGGAGGGTGTTCTATGCATAGTGTAGGTTTCTTTTTAGCTAGAAAACCATTTTTAAGTAGAATTGGAAAAAAAACGGGGAAATCTTTGTGAATCAGAACTAGCGGGACTAGCTCTAGGCGTGTGGGGCCTCTACTGTTCCAGAGAACCCAGCAAATGTCTACCCCACATGTACTGACACAAATAGTTCAATACATTTTTCTGCCCCTTATGTTTTTCTGCTCTAAGTGATGGTTTCTTCTGCCTGTATTGTAAATCCAGCTCTACAAATTAACTTTGCAAACCTGCAACCCCACAAAATTTAATTTGTGCAATCTGCAGTACATAGAACTCCAGGAGTTTTTTGTTTCTGACTGATACACAACAGTTACCAGTGAAGTGGGTTAATCAGTCATGACACTGAATAGTACGTACATAGAGGAATTGAGTAAAGGTGTGTAATATAAACAGCAATTCCCTGCACATGGGTCTGCTGCTAGTGATATTACATCAATCCTTAGGACCCCACCACCACCCATCCCTAAACAAAAATCCAAATCAACGTAACCAAAGCATAGCAAATTTGGGCAGGTAAATGATCAACAAAAGAGCTGGGAAGATAAATGACCCATTAGCCCATCTGGGTGGGCAAAGATCAATGTGTCAAACATAGGACCCAATCCCATTTCCGGTAACGTCAATGGGAATTTTTCCACTGAATGTTTGGAGTAGGGTCTGGTTCCTTGAATTCAGATTTACCATCTAGGGTCCATTGGCTTCAGTGGACCAAGATTTGACCCATGAGATCAACAACCAAGGTTGATATCAACAGTTAATATCACTACATTGATATCAACAGTAGTTCCACATATTCTGAGAGTTTACACCTATTATACACAGATTTAATCTGGCCCAAGAGTCTCGATGTGCTGTTGGTCAGAAGAGTGATTCATTTCACATCACATTTCATAAGATGGAACATGAATTTAATAATAAGGAGAATATAGTTATAGGCCATAATGGAAACACCTTGACTCTAATTTGAGGGCAAATTGAATTTTGTAATCCTCTATTCACAAACCTTTTTTCTTTGGCCATGATCAATTTTAAAATGTACTGCTATGTTTACATAGTAATTTGGCCAACACAAAACATTTATATTTCTATAAGCAGAGTTCTCTGAAAATGTATTAAATCTCCTTTACATCTTCAAGAATTGAGAAAGAAGACCTAAATGAATTGGCATTTAACATTATCCATGATATGTGTGTGATTCATATGATATTATCCAAGAAAATTCTGTAACAGGAGAACCCTCTTGTGCTTTCGATTTTATCTTATACTTTCATTGCAGTTGCTATGAATTATTAATACAGTTTTGATTTAAATTCATTGAAAATTTAACCCTAGATGTTATAGAAAATGTGTGCTAGAATTCAGGTTAGAAGTCTCATCTGTCTGAACACACAGAATTTATTTATTCCATAACAGTATGCTGAGCATATCTAGTTGGTTAGACACTTCTGCATTATTAATTAGAGATATTTCAAGGGCAGTTTGGGACACATTTGCAAAAGCTTGTTTGTGATCTTAGAACTTCTGTTAACCTTAAAGTTTACCTTAAGAAGGGTTTAGACACTCTTTGAATAAAATGCTGTGTTATGCTCTTCTAGAATCATAGGACTAGAAGAGACCTTGAGTGATCATCTAGTCCAGTCCCCTGCACTCATGGCAGGATTAAGTATTATCTAGACCATCCCTGACAGGTGTGTGTTTGTCTAATCTGCTCTTAAAAATCTCCAGTGAAGGAGATTCCACAACCTCCCTGAGCAATTTATTCCAATGCTTAACCACCCTGACAGGAAGTTTTTCCTAATGTCCAACCTAAACCATCCTTGCTGCAATTTAAATGGATGTTTAGTGACATTTACCAATAAAAACATTATTTTAAACTATACACACAATACAAGCAACATCCATACGCACACCCAAAATCATACACATCGGGCAATATCTTGAACAATGGGATTTCTGAAAAGACTTGCTTCTCTCCATGATGCAGTGGTTTTAAATTGCTTCCCCAGCCTAGTGTCAAATGATCAGTTTCTTCAAATTGTTTACAGGCTAACTTAGTAATATGCATTATCCTAACGCAAATTGCAAATATATGCCAGTAGACTATAAGAGTCAGCAAAATAGAAATAAATGGTCTTCCCCTTTTTTGCTGCCTTTTCATGGCCTTATTGATTTGAATGTTATTTCATGGATATGTGCCTAGCTTTAGGCTGTTCCATTTATTAAGTTTCTTCATGGAGAATATTTTTACAGCCTATAAACAAAAGTTATGAAGAAATTGCCAGCACAGTCTTAATTACAGTAATATGAATGAGGCGATTTATGTGGATAATGTACAGTCAATTGAAGTATAGCAGTGGATACTGTTTATTGCATGTGACTGATTATGAAATAGATTATCATGATTTATTAAAGGTTTTTCTAGAGGCGATGGATCATGGTAATAAAACATTTTAATATATTTTTAGCACATTTGTAATAGACATAAAATTATAAGGTACTGTGATAAGATGGCCCTGCACAAATGTTTGAGAGAGTATATTTTTGGTATTGCCTTCATTAATACTGTATATGTACGGTTTGCTTCTCAGAAGGTTCCATTTATAAAAACTACTTGTTTTAAATGAAAGTAACAATTTCTTAAATGCAAAATGCTGCACATTAAAATTTGTTTGAAACCTGTTTAATCTCAGATGCATTTCTATGACACAACACAGTTTTCCTATGAATGTTTTAAAGAAAGGAATTTTAATAACTTATTGGTATCTTTAACCAAAATGTAAGTGTGTAAGAAAAGTTTTAGAATTCTGTTTATAATGATGTCTCAATTCTGGGTGTGTTATTTTTCCTGTCAAATATTCCTTGGCTTCTGACTAATCATTTCAAAGCCAGATTCTTATTGGACCTTCTTAACTGCATCTGCATGTTTTCAGGTATATCCACTTGCATTTGTAATGATATAATTGTGCACCAAACTTATCCACACTTGTATATAGGTTGTTTATCCGAACCCATCATTTTCTTTGCCATAAGAATGTGACCAGTTAGCAGGAATCTGTGCATATGGCCGTGCGAGCGGGCAGCCAAAAACTTACACATTTGCATCTTCTCTGATCCAACTACCATTGAAGTCAGTGGAAGAAGGTTTAGGCTTATCATTCTTATGTGCTGAAAGCACAACTCCAGCTGAGAACAAAGTAGACATTTATACTAAGAACAATGTACCATGCCTGTATATTGCCTAAAAGAAAAACATGCTTTTAATAGCATTGTACCTTAATGCAGTGGGGGTAAGGAGGCTCCCTGCCTGCCCTTGCTCCGCACGGCTCCCAGAAGCAGCCGGCACGTCCCTGTGGCCCCTAGGCTCAGAGGCAGCCAGGAAGGCTCCACGCGCTGCCCCTGCCCCGAGCCAATGGGAGCTGTGGGAGCAGAGCCTGTGGGCGTAGGCAGCGCACAAAGCGCAGAACCATCTGGCCACCCCTGTGCCTAAGAGCCGGACATGCCGGCAGCTTCCAGAGCCACATGGAGCCAGGGTAGGCAGGGAGCCCATCTTACCCCTGCTGTGCCGCCGACTGGGAGCCGCCTGAAGTAAGCACCACCCAACTGGAGCCCGCACCCCAAACCTACTCCTGCAACCCAACCCACTGCCCCAGGTTGGAACCCCCTCCTGCACCCTAACTCCCTCCCAGAGCCCACACTCCAACCCTCTGCCGCAGCCCTGAGACCCCTCCTGGAGCCAACAACCTGCATCCCCTCCTGCACCCAACCCCCCCGCCCCAGCCTAAGTCCCCTCCTACACTGAAACTCCCTCCTGGAGCCCACACTCCCTTCCACACCCCAACCCAGCCCTGAGCCCCCTCCCACACCCTAACTCCCTCCTGGAGCCTGCACCCCCTCTCACACCCCAACCCCTGACGCAGCCCTGAGCCCCCTCCCACTCTCTGAACCCCTCGGCTCCAGGGCAGAGCTCCCTCCTGCACCCCAAACCCCTCATCCCTGACCCCACACCAGAGTCCGCATCCCCAGCTGGAGCCCTCATCCCCTCCCACACCTCAACCTCCAGCCCCAGCCAGTGAGGGAGAGTGAGCAAGGGAGAGGGGGATGGAGTGAGTGGTGGTGGGGCCTCAGAGAAGGGGTGGACAGGGGCGGGGCCTCGGGGAAGGGGCAGGGGCGGGGCAGGGGTGTTCGGTTTTGTATGATTAGAAAGTTGGCAACCCTATATGCTGATCTCAAAGCATATAAACGAACCTCAACAAAACACAGCTAGAAAGAGTCAAAAACAGACCAGGGGCAAGGGAAAAGACAGTGTGGCTTAGTGAGTTTGTTTGAAGATGGCTTCAGAGTGTAAGGCATTTTCTACTTTCTCCAACAAAGATCTGGCAATATACAGGACTCCGAATGCAGAATAGCGGTGTCGAACAATATCTCTATAGTTTCATGCTGTATTTACTGGCAGTTTCACTGCTGGAGCCTAAGTATTGTTAAGGATGTAGCTGACAGATACCAAGGATTTCATACGTAAAGCTTAAGATTCTTTTAAACCTTCCTTTCCAGTTCCCTAACATTACATAAAAACAGAAAAATGGCCAGACTGGGTCAGACCAGTGGTCCATCTTGCCAGTATCCTGTCTTCTGACAGAGACCCGTGCCAGATACTTCAGAGGAAATGAACAGAACAAGGCAATTATTGAATGATACATCCCTCTTAGAAAAGTTCTGGACCTTTTTTCACAAAAGGATCATAGGCAATTTCATTTGTAATTATCTCCTTACTATATGAGAGTAGCAACTAAAATGACCCTGGTTTCTTAGGTACTTATAAATACGTCACTTGTTTCAAAGAGTGTTTAATTGACCCTAGGGACTCAAACAGATCATGTAGTGAAAATGTTAATTAATACTGAGTTTTATGCATAATAGAGACCTTTATGAACATTATTTGAGGTCAGGAATGCCCCTGAATTCTATTGTAGCCTGGTGTATTCCCATGTGCATCCTGGATAAAACTCTGACTTTATTCAGACTTTCTTAAGTTGTTCAAAATAATATCCAAGGATTACAGTAGCAGAAAAACTGCATATTCTATTTCTGAATGCATCCGATGAAGTGAGCTGTAGCTCACGAAAGCTTATGCTCAAATAAATTTGTTAGTCTCTAAGGTGCCACAAGTCCTCCTTTGCTTTTTGCATATTCCAGTGACTTGGACAACCAAGGACAGTTCAGACACTGATCATTGCATTAACTTTCCTGCTAATGGATTCAGCAAGTTACTTAAGCACCTGAGTATTCCCACGGAAGTCGGAATGCTTGGGGAATGCAGTGTTGTCCATTCAAATTCTTAAAAGCTGGTTCGTTTAAAAAAATTCAACTCTTCACTCCTTATATACATATTTTTTGTAGTTCATTAATTCCTCTCCCATCTTGCAAATCAAGGCACGTGCAACATTTTGATGATCAAATGCAGTTTTGTGATGTGATATAATAAAAAAACAAACAAACCCCAAAACAAAGACGTATACGGTTATCAGACATTGAAATAACTTTTTCTTTCTTTTTTTTTAACGGAGAAGCATGGCAGGAATGAATATTGCAGATAGTGTTGTAATGGACAGTGGTGCAGTGCAGGATTCAAATAATAATGTCATGTTAAAGTTTTCTGCTTCATACTAAGGCAGTCATGTGACCTATCACAATCCATTCAAACTTTTATTAATACACTGGCCATTTAGAAAGTGAAAATTGAAAACAAAAAATGAATGTACACCTATTTTTTCCCTTCCTCCCCCCGCATTACAAAATTATGGTTTGACTCTTCAGTCATTTAAGATATTCAGAAATGATGCGGTATCCAGCGATTACCTAGCAGAGAGGTAAGTTAGTAGCTGCATGCCTGCTGTACCTTCCTGCCGTCTCACTTTGGAGAATGCTTGCTAGCAAATTAGTACATGTGTTTGTGTGAGTTTGCTATAAGAAATCCATGTTTTCCTTTGCTTTTCTTCGTGGAAAAATTTGAAACATGTTTAGTCACAGGTTTAACAGGACTTCACAATTGGTGAAATTCACCTGTGTGAATAGCACAAGGCTATGATCCACGTGAGTCCTGCTTAAGCCCTATTTTGAGAGAACATTGGCATATTTATGAACTATTCAACTTATGGTTTCTACAGCATCTGTCAGTGATTAGAACGAACACCAACAGCCCAAGTACCTCATCTCTCTTGCTTTTCTATGGGTATTCCCACCTTATCACACAGCAGATTTAAGATATTCCTACAGCATAACACTTCTGTATTAGGATTTCCTGGGGAAGAAATATAATAATAAACATATTCTTTGACTATTCAACTGCTTCCTGATATTTTGACAGACAAGTCTAAATTGTATATTTTGAAAGAGACAAGGCATATGGTTTACAGCAGATTCAGTAGGAGTGAGCAAATTGCCATGTTTATAGGTGAAAATAATTAATATACTGTAGGAGGATACAATCAGTAAAATGCCCACTTGATATCTACTAATCCTCGAAAGATTATTTTTGTGCCTAAATAGCTTGCTTCACTGTTTAATGTAGAAATAAAAGTAGAGTGAAAAACCAAAATATCAAGAGTATGGCGAGAGGGTTCAAAAGCTGAATATGGATGATTTTTAGAAACTGATATTTGAGTTGTACAAAGTTTAATGAGTGCTAGAACTGGCTTGCTTGTGTGACATTATGTATTGCTGTTGTGCATACAATCAAAATTAAGGTTTGGGATTTCTCAGAGATTATCTCAACTTTACAGTGTTTCCTTCTGGCTGATTTCTGTCCTCTTCACGTTTTTCAAATCATAAGGTTGACTCGGCTGATATCAACACTGGTGGACTTGCCATGTACAACTCCTGTTAACATCAGTGAGAGTTTTCTGCTTCAATCAAGTACGATGACCGGACAGAAGACTCAATATGCTACAAGCGAATTTCATTACCTGGGTTGTTTCAAGATTTTAGTTGAATGAACATGCTGTAGTTTGTACATGGTGTAAAGTTGTCTGGAAAATAATACAACGGCAGCAATCAATATTAGTTATTTTATAGCACCCACGACTTTATAGAAAATAAAGAAACATACGTCTCTGCCCCTTAGAACTTCTAGTCTGAATTTTAGGTGTGCCACTATCTGCTTGGGTAATAACAGAAGACAGGAGATGGGGCAAGGAAGGACCAGGGGCACAGTGTACGCTTAAGTAAAATCTCAATGTAGGCATGTGACTAATCATGATGGTTTAGTTAAAGATTCTTTTTTTGCCCAATAAAGATTATGGGGAAATAGCTATAGGGAGAGTATCTGCCTTCTTACTCGCTCAAGGGGAAAGAAGGTTCTTGCATCCTTTTCACTCCCACCCTTTACCTCAGGTGCACTGCTCAGCACGGGCCAGGCTTTCACCCGGGATGCTTAGGAATAAGGTCCACAGGCTGCACTTGGTTTCACTGAAAATCAGAGTGAACTGTCTCCCATAACCGTTCAGAGTTCCATTTCTCGAACTGGTGCAAGCACACAGATTTAAACGTTTACACTGAGATTTTCAAAGCCACCTATGGGCTTTAGATGCCCAATTCCTACTAAAATTATCAATAGGAATTGTGCATCCAAAGACCGTAGATGTCTCTTAAAATCTTCGCCTCAAAGCTGTAACGTATTCATCATGATCTTTCCCAATTATGTGCATCTACTTCACGAACAGCAGGTGTGTGTACCTCCTTTCTGGAAAACATGAATTATCAGATATATTTTACTTTGAGTTGCATGGTCTGAAGTGTCACAATATGCTATCTGACACTTAACAGATAATTATAAAAGTTGAAAGAAAAAGAAATAAAATGGACAAGCTGCTGAAGTTCGTTTAAAAAAAAAAAAATCTTCCACAGGGAGCGTGACAACAAATTACCAGAGCTGTTGTCTAAACCAGGGATGCAACTATATCCTGTTAAGACAAAAAAATAAAACATGTTTTCAAAGCATGTTGTTCATAGGATTTTATTCCTTGTTTTCTAGACATAATGATTGCAAATGGTCAGTTATGCATTCACATGGCATACAATCATTCACTACAAGCAACATTCATTTAGGAGGAGCCTATAAATGTAGACTATAAGAATAGTGCCTAAAACCTTGTTTTCAGTAACTGAATCTTGTAAATTCAATAGGCTCCCTGTTGTTGCTATAGTGCTGTATGAGGGGATTAACGTAATTTCCAGATAGTGTGAATGTTTTCATTATCACTGTGTTTTGGGGGGCATTTTATTTATAATTCAGCTGTAACTATAGTACAGTCGATTATCCATTTGTATAGTCCTTACTCTAAATCATTCTTTTATGGAGCAGAGAGAGGATAATGACTCTTCAAGAGAAAAGAAGCATTACAGGTTGCATAGCAGTCCTTTACAGAAAAAAAGTGACTGCACACCACTGAAAGAAATACACTCCCACTCTGTAGATAATAGTCATAGTTCGTTAATTCACCATTTGATCCAAATGGCCAAAAGACAGTAAAACATTAGTATGCACTTACTACTACAGATGAGGATAGTCTTATGAACCCAAGGCCTGATCCAAAGACAGCTGAAGCTAATGGGAAGTTTTCCTTCCACTGTTAGGATAGTAGGCTCTGTATTAGTGGATGTCTGAGATCAAACTGCAAAATTCGGATTGATATTCAGGTTCTGATCTCACATGCTCATGAAGTTCAGGAGTGTTTGGAATCAGGGTACCAATTCAGGGCCACCTCTAGGTGCAAAACTATGTGTGTGCGCCTCTTGGCGCGTCAAAAACCAGGGAAAACTCAGTCTAAGGGGTCAGCCTTGGTCAGTTTATTTACATGAATAGTCCCTACTGACTTCAATGGGACCACTTGCAAGTGAAAGGCAAGCTGGATTTGGGAATAAATCAAACACACACCACAGAGACATTTAGAGCCCAATCCTACTTCAGTGGAAGTCAATGAGAGTTTGACTATCTATGACATATAGGTAGCCCAAATGCCAAGCAAAGCAATTTAAAACAAACACATGTGCTGTATATTATACTTTATGAGTTAAAATTAAAGGATCTTATTGCAGAATTTAACTTTAAGAAGGAATTTTGAAGAACCACTGGCTGCTCAGTACTCATGCCCACCACTGTGACTTCTCCTGAGTTACCTTGTTTCTCCTGATCCTGCCTTGTACCCAGCCTTGACTCTCTCCTGCCCCTGCCTTGAGCTCCCCTTGCCTGTCACCCTGCTTGCTCCAGTTCCTGACCTCCAGCTTGACCCATGGCTCTGGCTTCTGACTACTGACCCTGGCCTTGACTGTAGTCCTTGGTTCCTGAGACCTGCTCCAAGCACTAGGCCTGAGGCCTGCACTGACCACTAGACTGCCCTCGTCCTGGTTGCCTGACACTTACAACACTAAGGTATTTTACCATGTGCATGAAAAGAACAAAGACAGGAAGATGGACAGCTGAGCTCATTTGGAGGCAGAGTTAAGCTTGTATTGTATCTTAAATGTGCATTTCCATACTTTAGACTGGGTTTCTTTGAAGTTTAATCTTCACTGGGTTTCTAATAGTTGTTTTTTCAGTCATCACAACATTCTGCTATCAGTGAAGTTTAAAAGTTTACATGCTCTAAACTATAATTCCACCATAATTATTTTTTTGCCTGGGAATGAACTGATTATTCTAGATGGTTATATTGCTTAGTTATTTCTTATGAAGGCAGGCTACTAAACTGATGACTCTTCTTTTTTGTTAAGTTGATTTAGGTTCAGGATTTTCCCAAGGTCAAACAGGACGTCACTGGCAGAAGCAACAATTTCATCCTCTAATTCCTGGACAATACCATTTCCAAACAATTGCTATGGAGAATAAATTGAATAAAACCTATCTCGTATTTGGTACCAAAATGTCTACAATGACTGCATAATATAGTATTTGCAAGCTGCAAAACATAATCAAGGCTATGTTTTGCAAAGAAGCTCTGTAGGGAAATGAATATTTATTAAAAGTAAGGTAATGAAGGCTTGATTGAATACAAAGCATTGTTTATCATGTGCACTCTTACAGATTAAAGAATGGAATCACATTCCAAAATCTGCTTCGCTTCCTTACTTCACATATTTTTATTGCTTTTGTCAAGAGTATTTAAATGGAATTACTGTCAGTAACCACAATCCTCTGCCACAGGTTACACTGAAGGAGGTAAAGGAGAGAAACGCTTCTCTGAACTGCTTGCAAATCAGATCCGACAACTTCTGTTTCTCACTTTTTCAAGTGCAGGAAGGTCATCTGCCATATCTTTTTTTTTTTTTTTTTTTTTTTTAAGGATGATCATGGTGGGTTGTTTTATTTATTTATATATAGATTGCACGTCAACCATTCTGCTTGAGTACAATAAATATAATTGAATTAAAAAAAGTTGAATGCCGAAAACAAAGAAATTCACATTGCACATTCCTACTGTGTGAAACCAGTCTGTAAAAACATGATAGACCCAATTATTACTGTCAAGGTAAAACTCAAGAAGAAACCAACAATTATATATATATATATATACACACCATCTTTAATGCAAAACTTTTCTTCATATTGGTAGTAGAATTAATTGTAATATTAATGTAAAATATTCTGCCTGTTTCCACAGCCAGAGAGGCAAATCTCCATCCTTATGGGATTTTCATCTGGGGAAGGAGCAATGGCAGGAGGTATGGAGGACAAGTAATGTGAAACAAGTGTGCTAAAAGCATTCTCACACTCCACTGAAAACAGTCAAAATGAAGGCAAAAGACTGACACCGCCAAATAAAAAAGGCTGTCCAGCTCAGGAAAGACTGACAGAAAAGCGCTGCAATGATGTTACAATTGTTTAGTCTACTCATTGTTTTCTTGTTGACTCACTGCAATGGAAAATACAAATACAGTGCCCCATTGCCACAAATAATGTTGACAAGTTTTTTTGCATTTGGATTTATTGGAGGGGTCAGCTTGCCTAGAGAGAAAATGGGATGAGCTTCACTAAGGAAGAACCACCTCCATGGTATTCCCTATTATTTATTAATTTGTATCCAGTAGCACCCAAAGCCACAACATAGGTCAGGCACTATCCAGACACATGGTAAGAGATATTCCTGCCCTGATGAGCTTATGATCTAAAGTGATAAGACAAAGTGTGGGGGAAAGGAAGTGTTAGTATCCCCATTTCACAGATGAGGAACTGAGGCACAAAGAGATTAACTTCTCCATGTCACATAGTCATGTGATTAGGCCATTGGAGCTAAGGGTTACCTTAGCCTTGTGACTTCTTAGCACAGAACAATGACCTTTTTTATGTAGGGTTCGCTTCAGACAACGTGATTTGGCCCTTAATTATTTAGGCACCTTCAATATGAAAATGGAGTTTACAATTTATTAAAATTTCTGCTGTCAACAGAATATAAATGAAGGAGAAGGATTATCTAAAGGTCAGCAGAAAAATGCAAAAGAGCATGCGAAGTTCAGCCAAACTTTAGGAGCTGGACACATAAAAGATCCTTTGAATGAGCAATAAAGTGTTGAGATTATTCTCCTGTATCTGAGAGAAAATATTTTTCAGAAAAATATTTTGCATGCAGTCATCAGCCAGTGGGTTATGTGATCTAATTTGCCACCTATGCATATAGTTCTAAACGATGAAGCTTTCTGTAGTATTCTTCTCTTCCCCTTGGCTCCTGTGGTTGTGGTAAATGTTGGAGAATTTGGGAAATGTTCTTTCTTCTCACTTGATGTCCAGAACTGATGAAGCTCTTTTAAATCATTGATTGTGTGAAGCCTGCCAGCTCCAATGACCACTCCACATTGTGGACCTTCTGTCTTGTTGTGTACTGCTGGGTTTTCCTTGTGCCTTTTAAGGCCCTGTTCCTGTGAAGGGCTGGCTGTCTCTTGACAGGTGCAAGGCAACTTTCTGCTCCTTTAGGCTTTAAGATTGTAAAACCCTTCAGGGCAGGGACTTGTTCTTTGTTCAGCATTGATCTGTTGGTGTGCAGCTACTGAAACTGGGACAAATTGTTCCTCCTTTTCTGAAACTGGATCTTTCTGGCCATGCTAATGCATTAATGGGACAGCATTTCATGAGGCCACTCAAGAGATGAACACACTTGGCACAATGCAGAGGCCAGAGAAGCAGGGAGAGGGGTGGAGGGATGGGGTCTGGTTTGAGGAATTAGATAGTCAAGTTCCCCCAGCACACTGCAAGAATAGGGGCAGGGTTAAGGCTGTGGCTAGAATAGCTTCTGTGGAACAGCATGATGGTTTGATGGAGAGGATTTTTCTTCTGTTGTCCTTACAGATCTCCTCATTCCTCAATAGTTGTATTGAGAGCTGGGGGAAAGGATTGGCCACTATACAACCAATTCATTTTTATAAGTTAATGAGTCGTATTGGAAGGGCAAATTCAACGAAATTAAAAATCTAAAACCACAGACAGGAGTTTTGTTGTTGTTTTGTGTTTGTTAAATATTAACTGTAGAAAGAACAAATGACAACAACACTGATACATAACCTTCTACCATTTTCCTCTGCTCTGGTAACAGATGTTTCAACTGTTAAGCTTTCAGTTTAGGAGCTTCACTTTAAAATAAAACTTGACAAAATGTGTAATTGAAGGGAAAAGAGGACCTAGGATTCATAGTGGGTTTTTTTCACCAGAAAGAAACATTACACAACTTCTTGTTTGTGTTACTGTGATAGGAACTCTGAGTTGGTCTGCTGCTGAGTCTCCATCAGCTCAGGGGCTAAAGCCCAGCCTTGAAGATGCAGCAAAGTTATTACTGATTAATGCTTGCATATGTTTTTGTTAATTCCAAACAGGATAGAAAGGTGGTGTAACCCTCTCTTAGGGACAGGTAGCTAGAAATGGTCCTGTAGTGAAACCGTAGGAACAGCTCAGCTCATGGAGGACATTTATGATGTGGTTTGTGCTGTGCTCCTTGTGACAGATGTAACACTTAAGAGTTCAAAAGACTTTACTGAAAATGTGACAGACAAATATGGACTTTTGGGGCAAGAAGCATGAATAGGATTTCCTTGGGAATCTCTAGGGAGAGGTTAATGCAAATTACCTAAACCTTGTTTACACACACACACACACACACACACACACACACACACACACAAAATCAAAACACTTTAAAAGTGATTTCCTGAGGAGGGAGGGAGTCATTGACTCCTGATGATCGATTATGGAAGGCAAAATCAACGGCCTGAGCTGTATAAAGAAACAGCTGATCTGCCCAGTCTCTGTTCTGGATCTAAGACAGATGAACTTGTAACCACAGGGAAAGTCCAGTTGTGGGTTTTGAAGAACTAAACCCTTCTAGAGCCCTAGATTGGAATTGGCAGTGACATCTGGCAAGCTTTCTAGCCTGTGTGTACATTCTTTTATTGTTTTAAAATGCATTCTCTGTTATGCTTTTACCTTAAGAATAAATGTCCTTGCTTAAAAGGGGCTGCCTGGTAACTTATAACTGTGAGAAAATACAGTGGTCATAGTTTTTGGAGAGCAAGCAACGTGCAGGTGCTGGCCTTTTAGGCAGTCTGGCTTGCTGGGAATATCACAGTGTAAATCAGAGAGCTGTGTAGCTTTAAAATCTCAGGCATGGGTCTCCAGCCAGGAGAGGTGACGGCTGGGAGCTGGAAGCCTAAAGTGGGTGGCCTGGGTGGATCACGAAGGGAGAAATACAGGTGCAGTTACCCTGAAACTGTGACACTCACGTTTCTGAATTACTAAAAAAGCCACATCCTGGGGAAGGAGGGAGGGATGGAGCATTGGATACTAGCCCAGAGTTTGTGTGCTCTGTTGAGGAGATGGTAGAGGCTCAAATGTTGCCATTAAAATTAACAACTACTTTTCTGTTTTCTGCTCCCTTTACACATTTAAACTTTTCCAAGACTAGATTCAGTTTATGCCCTTTTTGATCTCTTACCATTAGTCATTAGCCTTACCACCTGGTAAACTTCCAGAAGAAGCCAACCATTGTTTTTAGAGTTTTGGACCTTTTTATACATCTCTACTGGGTAAAAATATCCTGGTGCTTTATGAGCTAGAGATAAATCTCAGCCCTTAAGGACCAGGAGCACCAAATGCCAGGGAATGAGTAATGTAAGCAAGTGTGTCCTTTAGTTGGCTTGCTATATTCCTTAACTGATTAAAACTGATTTAACTACATTATTTGACTGAGGCTTCAATTAAAATGAAGTCACTTTGAGCTATTACAGAGTTACAGTAATGTGATCTATTTTCTTACCAAAGTGTTATATATTTTCTCTTCTCGTGATTCATCTTGTAATGAAGCAAACAATGACACCAAATTAATCAACCACTGTGACAAAAAGATTGCTATGGACAGAGGAAACTGTATAAAATTAATTTTTTTGAGTGGCAGTATAAAGATTAAACAAGTGGAGAACATGGCGCAAATTGTTCCCAGCTTTGAGATACTGATTTTAATGAGAAATGAAATGGTGCAACAATATTAATCAGTGTTTTAAAATGAGATCTTCCTTGGACTTCTCCATGAATTGCATCTCTCGTCAAGGCTGCTTTGAAGCATGCCTTTGTAATGTGCACCCCGCAGGTGCTGTGTAAGCACAGAAATCTTAGAGTTATCACACAGATATGGTTCTGTGGTGGTGTGTGCAAAGCTGGCCATTGTGAGTGGGCACAGATCAGTATGTGTGAGATTCTTCTGAGTGCCAGGGTTTGTGACTACAACACAGCAGGGATTGTGACCCCTTTCTCCCAGGCTTTGGCGTCCTTCAGCCTTACATTTCTTATTTTTTGCAAGAGTAAGTGCTTTCTCTTGGAGCTGGATGCCCCCTCTTTATGTTCTGAGAACACAGGGGAGCCAACACCTCTCAACTTGCAGAGGTAAGGATAGGACCTCTGCTCTCCCAAATCTTTAGGATGACTGGGAATCACAAAGTGGCCTGATTCTACTTTATAGGGCAGTAGAGGAGGGGAAACCCTTTCCTGTTGCAGGTGGGTGCTAAATGGACTGGCCACAGGTGCAGATCAAGCCATGTAATTCCTGGTACAGTAGCCTATGAATTATTTGTTGCCATCATCTCTGCTGCTTCTCCCATGAGCTATCACAAATGAGCTGACTTTGTGGCAGTCTGACATCCCCCTTCACCTTCATTTGCCAGCCTTGTTGGTCACAGAATATTGCCTAACACTGACCGCTTCCACTGCAGCCTCTGTGCATGGGTTTCAGGGCCTAGTTTGTGGCTGTAAGTAGTGCTACTGTGTTCAAGGGCAAATGCCTAACGTTTCCCCAATGAGGTTTTTGATGCTAATAGGAGGATCTGGCTTGCTATGTCCTATTATTTGGTTCCGGGCCTTTCACTATAAATGGACTAAAAGTTTTATAAAGCAAATAAATATTGATGTATTTGCACTGATATCAATCTGACTTCCCTTATTTTAAAAGCCATTTCAGTGTTTGCAAGGTATTGTAAAGTACCCCGTTGGCAACAAAGTAATACTTTCTCTGTCCTAAACTTTATGCGTGCTAGAATCTGCTCCTGAATCCTGAGTGAGTAGCAACAAACAGAATAAACATAAAATGGAACAGAAAGTGTGAGTTATACTCTATGGGTGATAAAATGCACTAGGCTTAAAGTTGGCTTGCTATTAGACTAGCTAGTACAGGTGTATCTTCAGGTGATTAATGGCCCTATATTTTTCTCTGGTTTCACTTGTCTGAAAGAAAATATATTGAGAAGTCTTACACTAAAATGAACCAAATGTTCAGAGAAGTTGCATTAGAAACAATTAATGCTGAACACATTGAAACTAAATGATATTTTCTTTGGTGTTCCAGTCTGCTGGACCCCAAACGCAGACTTCAGATCCAATGGTAGGTAATGAAATAAACAGCAGGAGGCATAAAAAGATATGCAGCTGATTCCCTTCTAACACCATTTTTAATCAGTGTAATAATGTGACTGACTTCAGGGGAGTCACTTCTGCATCCTATTAAAGTGGGATCGGAATTGGACTCTGTGCATCCTCATCTCACTGGAAAAAAACAACTTGTAAGCAGAGTGCAATTTATTTTTTTTATTGTTACTGAGGAAAATTCTTTTCTCAGCTGCATCCATAAAACCTCTCTGTCCGATGTTTCCTAGGTGGAGGTTAGAGTAGAATTTGTCTCCTGAGGTGAGGAGCTACCCTGTCAAACCAGTTCTGAAATGTCCCTAAATATATTTGCTGCATTTATATGTTGTGTTCAACTGCTGACTTCTAAAAACAATACATGTTTACTACAGCTGGTCAAACTTTTTTGCTGAAACTTTTTTTTTTTAAATAAAAGAGCTTTAGGATTTAAGTGAGCATTTTTTAGTGGAAAATGTTTTGTAGAAAAAACAGAAACTAAAACCTTTTCACTAGCTTTTTTTTTTTGGTAAAAATGTTCAGGTTTTTCTGAACAAAGTTTTGCAAATGGAAGAGGTTTTGGCTTTTGACAAAAAAACAAATGTCTTTCGGAGACTGAATTTTTTAAAAAAAAATTCCCACAAAAAATAAAAGGCCTTTTTGACCAGCTCTAATGTTTACTCAATAAACAACTCCACAGAAGTCAATCAACATTTCAATATTTTTTTTAAAATAAATATTAAATGGCTTTGTTTTTAACACGTCTATATAAACAAAATTCTCCCAAAACTTGTGGTAAGAATCTGACTTGACCACTTAATGAAGAAAAATTAAAATTAATAAGAATTTTGTGCTCAGAATCTGTTCTAATGATTTCTTTTAAAGTAACCTAATTGTGGAAAGACATTGTGAAAACCAAACAGGTAGTGATGATAGATATAACTAAGGTCCTGAATTGCGGGATGATTGTCAAAAAATTGTGGCTGAATTTGAAACAAGCCATGAAAATTGCAGAACAGTGTTAATGGACCTTGTTGTTTGTGTTAATAAAGGGGCTCTTGGTGTCAGCCCCATGCACGGTGGGGCTGCTGCTGTCAAAATTGCAGTTGGAAGCCTAATATTTCAGAATCCACAATTTCCACAGTATTGCAAGTGAAGTAGGGCCTTATATAACTGAAAGCATATACTTGTCTTAGTCCATGTGAACAACTCCTATCTATCATCAAGTTTAGGGTTTGAATATAATCTATCTCTGGGCATGAGATAGTACCAAAGCATAGCCCGGGCATTTGAGGAAATAATCTTGAAGTGGAATTCCATCCATAATTCTGAATTCCTGACTTCTTTGTGTTTGTTTCAGGCCTTTAAAGATTGCTTACTGGAGTTTTGTTTGGGTACAATAAGCTAAAAGACATGTCTACATCACATTATCCCCTCTGCCAGAACTGTGTGATCATTATTTTAGAGATAGGGAATTGGAGGGCACAAAGATAATTAACTTGCCCAAAGCTGTTAAAGAGGACTTATTTTCAGAAGCAGCATTAAAAATTAGGGGACAGATCCACAGCTGGCATGAATAGCCATGACTCCATTAAGGTCAGAGCTGCATTTAAATCAATGGAGTTATGACAATTTAGAGCAGCCGAAAAACTGCCCCTCAGAGTTTCAGATCTTCAGGCCACTGCTCTGACTTGAATCATATGCCTCCCTCTGAGCATGAAAGAAAAGCTGCTAGCAAGTGAAAACAGCAGCAGAGAGAGATTCTGTGCCAAAGTTTTCCAGAGAAACCTTCTAATAGAATTCCTGAAACAACCTCAAAATATTACTAGTTAAAACCTCTAGCTCCATCAAAGATGAAGAATTCCCAAACTCTTTTTAATTGGTCATTGCCCCTCACCCACCCACCCCATGTAAGCTAAGAGAAAATGCCCAGAATAAGAGGACAGGGCACATCAGACAACATTTCATGTGGACCAAAAAAATTGGCAAACAAACTACAGGAGCCAACTCCATGTGAGATGAAACTGGCCCAAAGAGAGTAGAATATAGTCCCTGATTCAGCAAAGCACTTAAGCGTGGGCTGAGCTGTATTTTTGTTTGTTCTCTTTTTTCCCTCTTACATTTCACCGTCATGTAGAAGCCTATACCTCTCAATTAATACCTCAGTGAATAGATCTTTTTTGATCCCTTAGTTATCTGTAACCTTGAAAAAAGATGTAATGTCTGGAATCATTTAATTGTTCACCTAATTCCTTCTAATTTCTGTTGGCAAATTGCTATGTACCACTATTGTATGTACACTGCTGTAAATCAGTATAACTCCATTGATTTCACAGGCTGCATATCTGGCCACGTATTTCTTCAGTCTCAGATATAATTTACATACACCTCAAGGAAAAAATACTTTTCTGAAATTTCTGATACGTTTTAGAGGCTAAACATGGCACTTTTAAACCTTGAAAAATATTATATTCCATTTCTTTCAGTGGTAGGAACGTTACTTTTTCTCCGTGACAAACATATTCTATAGATAACTCTTAGTTATGCTACTTAGAAAATTATGGCATAAGGAAAGCTTTTTATTAAGACACAGGAAACTTATTTTTAATTGATTATAATTGCAGAAAAATACACTCAATTGAATGCGGTTCTTCATAATTAAGCCTGCCTTTTAGACTCTCTTGGAATAAATAACCTGGTTTGAGAGCTGCAATATCTCACGTTTCCCTTCCCATATATCTCACAGATTGAGCAGCTGTACAGTGTCATCTGCAGTCAGAGTCGTCATTCTGTGCACTGAGGTAAACAATTGCAAAGTTGGGAGAGGAAATTTTAAAAAGTAGCCATCAAATATTGTCAAAACATGACTGACCAAATTCATCCTTTCTGCAACTCCACTCACACCAGGGATGTGTGGCAGTATGTAAAGAGGTTTAATGCAGAGCAGAGGAAGAGAGATGGAGTGGGTATATTTTCAGATTCAAAATGTATAACATCAGGCAGGGGCCAGACCCAAAGCAGCAGAATGGAGAAAAACCTGCCAGTTCATTTCGAAAAATACACCACTTTTTGTTGAGGTGATTAAAGCCCTGAAGGTCTCCTAACTTCTTATCACTATATAACTCTTCTCCCTCAACAGACCATGGCCTTCTGAAAAAGGAGTGCTGTATGAACCTTCCTTCCAAGATCCTTTATTGAATAGGAGACTTCTCTTGAGTCATTCAAGGTGCTCTGTCCCTCTACTAGGGCCACCTCTGCAGAACTTGCAGGCTAAGTTTTGTATAATTTTTTTAATAAGTGAATTTTGTTTTGATAGGGATTGGGTTGCTCGTGGGATTGATAATGGGACAGAGGACATTTAATTTCTGGGTCACTGGTTTGAATTTAGCCCAGGTTGGTCAATAACAAAAGTAGTTATCTGACAGCTGTTCAGTACCGTGTCTAAGAAAAGCTGGTGATCTCTTTCCTATATTTACTGGCCTGATGTCACTATCACAGCTGACCTCCTTGTGGGCTGATGAGCTGAGCATGATGACTAAACCACCTCTCTCAGCCATCAGAGTGAGTCCTTCAGGTCAGAATGCTCACAATGGTGAGGCAACTTTCATTGCCACTATCAGTCCTTTAAATAGAGGGATGAGTGCACCTTCCAAAGCTGTACTTCCAGTACCTCTCATTAACCCTGAGTTCACTGGACAATAAAAGCTTTGGACCAAATCCTGCCATGGAGTGCACTTCATTGGAGTTAGTGGGTTTGTCTAGGGTGCTTGCCTAAGTATTGAGATGACTGAGAAATGTACATAATCCTCTTGATCCTTACGTTTGACTCTGTAAGAGGGACTTGCTTTCAAGCTCCCTTCAATGGAGCTTTGTATTCTATTTCTGTGTTATAAAATCTTGTTTCTTACTAGGAGCAGCAAGTGACACTTTGTTTTGTCTTCCCTATTGCCCCATCTCAGAATAATCTAACTCACCCACATAATCCATATATATATACACGCTCTCCTCTATCTTCCCCCTAATGTCAACTTGTCAGCTGAAGAGGGTCTCTTATAATTTTCACTAATTATCGCTGACAAGCAATTGGCAGAGTTATCCATGAAAATCTTTCAACAGCATTCTAGGTCGCCTTCATCCTCTGGGAGGAAAGCAGGCATTTGTTTATTAAATGGGCCATGTAAACTTTAGTGAGGAAAAAGAAAAGGAGAACTTGTGTCACCTTAGAGACTAACACATTTATTTGAGCATAAGCTTTTGTGAGCTACAGCTCACTTCATTGGATGCTGATGAAGTAAGCTGTAGCTCACGAAAGCTTATGCTTAAATAAATTGGTTAGTCTCTAAGGTGACACAAGTCCTCCTTTTCTTTTTGCGGATATAGACTAGCACAGCTGCTACTTTAGTGAGGAAGTACTTCTCTAATGTGAGTTTGCCTGAGAAACAACTTCAGGATATGACTCTATATCAGAGTCACTTTCCTTACATGTCTTTGCTATTCCACAAATGCACTATCTTAATTAGTTGCTTTCAAGTGCACCTATCTGCAAAACATTTTTTTTCTTTAGTTGATAGCCTAAATGAAACCAAGTGGATCAGTGGCTATGACTATTATTTTGGTTTTAGTGTGCTTGGGGATAAGAGTGGCCATCCTGGGGCAGATCAATGGTCCATCTAGCCCAGTATGCTGTCTTCTGACAGTGGCTGGTGCCAGATGCTTCAGAGGGAATTAACAGGACAATTTAGCAAGTGATCCCCTGTAGTTCAGTCCCAGCTTCTGGCAGCCAGAGGTTTTTAAGTTTTGGCTCCATGTGAGATTCTGTATTGTATGTTGTTTCCATTGATCCAGAAATATTGAGTGTGAGAGAAGATGAACCATGCTGAGAAGTGATGCCCACTTACTAACTGGCGGAAATTGATTCACACTTTTCACAGATTTTTAGTTCCATTTTTTAACCAAAGAAAATTAAAAATGTAAGCAAAACCCTGGTACCGAATATCCCCTGAACATTAGAAGTGATCAAAATCTGTACTGGAATCCTGCAGTCCAGTCCTGTCTACGAGTTCAAACAAAAACTATTTCTCAAAATTGTAGGTGGAACCACATAGACTGTTGTTATTTCTCTATTACTACTTCTCCACTTTCACATTTTGTGTTCATTTGCCTTTTTCCCTCCTACAGTTTTAGTTCACATGATGAACTCTCCCTTTTACTTAAAAAAAAAAAATTCCCACTGAATATCTAGCATTAGCCGTTACTGACTACCCAGTAAAGATAGCCCTGAGAGTTATACTTCTGCATTACTTTAAACCCATTGTTTTTAACTCATTTGGAATTCCCCCCTAGCCAGGCTCTCTTGGATAAGTGAAAGACAGCACAGAGCATCTGGGCTCCCTGTTGACCAAATTCAACTCAGTGCTTGTTCAGTGATGGCATTCTGAATGAATCTGTCCGTTCCTTTGAAAGCAATGTTTAGCACCAATCATTTCAGGTTGTATCAAGAACATCTGAGCTCTGCCGGCATCCTAGACCTTTCACAACTGGTGATTGGAGCAGAATGATCTCCTTATGGCCATGGACAGAGGACAGCAATCAATCTTGGATCTATCAGCAGCCCACAAACCAGTGCATCACGAGGTGCTGCTGACCCCCATATAATGTCTTCAGTACCAAGAGTACATACTGCTTCACTCATTCCTTTCTGAGCGACCCCAGAGAGACATGATCAACAGCTGTTCTTCTTCCCCAAAGGCCCTCATGCATGGAGTCCCACAGGGTTCAGTCCTTTCTCTTCTTCTTGTCAACATATGAGACCTCTGGGGGGCTCCAGTGCCACTAATATGCTGCTGCATCAGTATCTCTCTTCCCCAGCAGATGTGGTCTATGCCATCAGCCAGATGTCCCGGTGCCTGAGAGAAAAAAGAAAAAAGAAAGAAAAGCAGCTGGCTCTAGCTCACCTCAGCTAAGACAGAGGAGATAATGTTGATAGGAAGGGGGTAACATTCAAGGAAATTAATGGGATATTGACTTCACCCTTTAGTGGGGGGAATCTGCAATCATCAAGGTAGTGCAGCATCTCTCAATTCTGTTGGACTCATTGTTCTGAGAAAGCAGAAGAAATATTTTCCTAAACCATGAGCTAGCCAGAAGATTGGAACCTATTTGTCTTAATGAGAGCTGAGCCACTGTTTTCCATACATTTGTCATCTCCAACTTAGACAAATGTCAAGCACAATGTTGATGCTGAAGGCCATGCAGAAGCCTCAGTTGGTACAAAATGCATCAATCCAGCTTTTAAACAAAACAGATTGAGAGTACATCATGCAGGTATTAAACTGGTTTCGCAATTGACTTTAGATCCACATCCAGGTCCTGGTCCTTCTTTTCAAACCATTTAACAGGCTAGCCTGTTATCGTTATCACCAGTTTTCCATCCATGATTTGCCAAGATATCTGCTCTCACCATGGATGCTGAAGTTCATGGAATTTAAAGTGTTGCTTTCAGGATGCAGGAGCACCGGTGTTAATGGTAGGCTCTCTGCTTTGGAACTCCTTATCAACAAAGATCAGGACCAGCTCAAGCATGATCATTTTTAGAGCATGCTCCAATACCCATTATTTTGCATATTTCTTCTGCTTTCTGAGAAGAATGAGTCCAACAGAACTCAGAGATGCATATGCTTTAACAATTCATTATGGCTGAAGTTCAACCCAGTGTCTTGTAGTATAGAGGGAAAAGAAAAGAAAAACTCATTAAATAACAGTTGTCTTCTTAAATTGGGATGGGGAGGAGAACATGTTCCACGATAGACATAATGGGGTAAATTTTCAAAGGGCTGAGGCCATGCCTCCCTTCTTGTGGGTGCCATTTGCACATTAAGAAAATGAATTGCAGAGGCAAATCTGTGCATTTGTTCCTCTAGCTACCCAATTTGTGACAAAACCAGGTAGGGAGAGACACAAGAACTGAGATTCACCCCTGCAATTGAATTGAAGGTGAAAATTCAGTTGCAAGTTTTGTGGGTGCATATTATACCCACAAAAATGGGTCACATTTTCAGAAGGGTGACCTCATTATTACGAGATTCTTACCTTTTGGTTTGCCACACTCATACTAAAGTGATGGTGATCTTAGAAAAAGCCGTAGATAGAATACAAAAAAAAAAAAAATCCCTCCTAAATGTCCAGGGCTCAATACCTGACAGTGAGTTTCCTGAAAGATTTGAGTTAGCATGACAACTTATTTGGGTGACTTATGGGCTAAAAACAAGGACTTCTTTATGAAAACCAATCTTGGAAAGGCTGATGGATTATTCAGACCAGACAGGTTTCAGAGTAGCAGACGTGTTAGTCTGCATTCGCAAAAAGAAAAGGAGTACTTGTGGCACCTTAGAGACTAACCAATTTATTTGAGCATAAGCTTTCGTGAGCTACAGCTCACTTCATCGGGTTAGGGTTAGGGTTAGTGAAAGAAAGATTAGCTCACATCATATATTCAGTGTGCTAATTCTTTTGTTTATTATTCCATGTCAGGGGCAAGAGTCTGCTAGCAGAATGGCCATTCATCTTCCTCAGGGAAGCACTAAAGTCAAAACAGGAGGACTCCCTTAAAATGAGTTGACTCCTCTCAATCACATCAAGGGAAGTCGTGTCACTGGGCCACTTGCAGAGAAATGTGTTGCTGCTGTCATTGTGAACAATAAGCCCAAATTATAAAGCTTCACAGATCACTCACATCTTACAGACATACAAAATACCTAATAGGTATAGACTTATATAGGCAATCACCACTGGATTTGGAGAAAAAGACACTTAACAGCAAAATATTCATAAACCAGGTGACAAATTTATAATTATTTATGTATGTATGTGTGTGTGTACAAACAGGTACTTGGGTGCACAGGACAGGAGTTGCATCTGTGTATATCTGGGCTGAGTTTGGGGCTGTGTATTCCTAGACTAAACTGGTTTGTGTGACTCAGATATTGATGAGAGGAAGTTTGTACCTTTAAAGGGATGTCTGATTTTTAAAAAAATTATTGTTTGCATATTACCTTCAGCCTTACATTGATGGTGATGTTGGGCAGGGTTATACACTCCTTAATCTTCACAGAGAAAGATAGATGTTTTGCAGAAGCAATCCCAGGATTCCTTGGGATGGGGGGTGTGTGCTTCAGATTACCTTTGTAGGAGGTATGAGGACTTTTTAAGAGTGGAGGGAAAGGTTGGTCTAAAGATGTGTGGAATTTTGCGATATGTGGTAGGCAGTAAATAAAGAAACATTTTCTTCATGTCTACTTAGTTTATCAAACAACTAAATTATAGCGAGAATTCGCTTTACTAAACATCCCCTGCAATATTTAAGTGAGACGATCAAGTGCATGACGAGATGGACCTCAGCCGCAATGATCAGATTCAGATCTAGATCTGAACACTCACAAAATTCAGAGGTCTTGGGACTAGCAATTTGTTTTGGCTACACTTTAGCAGTGATCAAGATTACAGATTTCAGATCTAGTTCTTGGGCCATTTCCAAACTTCTCCAAAGCATCTGAGTGGTTGGATCCAATGTTTTTCTTCAGTCCCATCTCTAATTACAAGGGCAGTTTGTCATAAGGCAAAGAAACTCAACAGGAAGCCTACTACAGAAGCTTTGTAGTGAACAAAAGCAAATGCTTATTTATTAATAAAAAGCGGGTGTAGTTTGCCCCTAACATACACAGGCAGTGCAAGGGTCAGTAAAATATTTAGTATTTGGGTAAGCAGCTGGCCAGACAGTGCATTGTGGACCCTTCTCTAAGTGACATTTCCTGATTCCCACATCTAGCTTATTAGTAGAAACTCCTCCTGGTCAAGTTTCTTTTTGTTGCTGGTATTTTTCACTTCTTCCTGTCTCCTTTAATTTCTTCTTTTAAGGATATGGCCATATGACACAGCCAAAGGAGATTTTTCTCTCTCTCGCTGCTTGCCTCTGCTTTTAGGCGAGGGAGACAATTTAACTTTGAAGCTTTCTCTTCTTATAATAAACTGGTGCTTCAGCTGTCACTCTTGTTCATCATTAAGCTATTGTTACCTTTATCTCTGGTTTTTCCACAGTGCGGCTGATGGAGACTGTGACTGTCCAGCCCGTACCACTCTTCTTCCTAGGCTTGAAGTTAGCAGCAACAGAAAAATGTGTAAGCAGAGTCAGGATGAGCTCTACCCTGACATCTGGTGGTGAGTCATGGTGGGTTGTGGAAAAGAACTTCAGGGGCTGATCTCATTTGCATAGACACACCCACCCCACCTAGATGGTTACTTTGGCTACTGTAGGAGCCCCAGTTTCTCTGTTATTGGGGCAGAAATAAACTGTTATTACCCTGATTATGTGAATCAAGGACAGTGGAACTGTACTTGGCCTTTTGTTATGATGGAGGGACTCACCATCAACTAAGCAGCACTCGCTAGGCAAGAGTCATGGGTTCCAAAACCCAGTGAATGGAGAGAGGTTGGGGATAGGTATTGATACCTGGTGGTATGGGTCCCCTTACATGCTAATTGCACTTCCTCCTCTCTCCACTGTGGAATATCAGAGCTAATTTTGATTTCATTAGGAGTCTAGTTACAGGCTGCTGAGCTGAATTCACGTTGGGCCAATGGTGCACTAGCACCTAAGGCTCCCCTGCTACAAGCTGAAATCATAAAAGAGCTAAACTTACTAAGAGGTGAAATCACTGAGTGTTGTGTTAAGTAGTGAGGGATCCTGAAGATATAGTGCAGAGCAGTTTGCAGGACGGCTGGCAGAGCAGAGTGGCTCTTGGAGCAGAGCAGTTCGCAGGATGGCTGGAGCGGCTCATGGGTCAGCTGGCAGAGCAGAGCAGCTGGTGTTGTGGAGCAGTTTGTGGGATGCCTGGAGCAGCTCATGGGGGCGGCTGGCAGAGTGGAGCGATTTATGGGATGGCTGGTGGAGCGGAGCGGAGTCCCATGGAGAGGTGGGGCAATCGGCTTTGGACCATGTAAGGTGCCCCTTAACCCCCATCTCCACCCAGGTTGGGAGGTAAAACTCTGCAGATAAACTTTTGAACTCTGGGGCTGCACTGACCAGGGGCAGAGACTTTTGGGTCGTTGGACTTTTGGGACTTTGGGTGATTTGGGGTTGCGGGACTCAAGAACCAAAGGGAAAGGACATGCCCCAATTTGCTTGGGGTGGGTTTTTTGCTCATGGGTTGTGTTAGGAATCCTGTTGGTGGTGTTTCCCCAACAGAATGCCACATTGTTTCTCTCTGTTATTAAAAGGCTTTTGCTACACTCAGACTCTGTGCTTGCGAGAGGGGAAGTATTGCCTCTTGGAGGCGCCCAGCGGGGTGGTATATATTTGTCCCAGGTCACTGGGTGGGGGCTCGAGCTGGTTTTGCATTGTGTTATTGGAATGGAACCCCTAGATACCGAACCCGGCCCTTGTTGCTGCCAACTCTGACGGGCAGAAGGGTTACAGATGTGTGCAAACTCAGGGCGTTCGTCTTCTGGGTGCTTGTTGGTTGGTTTGTGTACAAGCCAGCTGACTCTTTAGACAGATGATGGAATTACTATGTCCAGTAGCATATTTCTGATGATGGGTAACAGAACAGGTTTGTTTGCATCCTTCAGCATACAAGAAAAAAAATCTTGATGACAAATAGCAGCTGACCAGGAGTTAGTTGGTTTTATTTCTTGATTTTTTTTCAAAAAAAATATTGAGGTTCATTCCACACAAAGGTCCCCCCCCCCCGTATTGCTTCGTATCTCCTTGTCTGATCATTCGGCTCTGTGAATTCCTTTTGAACCAGTGCTTCTATAACTCAGCAGCAAATCCAGAGCTGTAATATACTGGGGTTTATTACACTTTGTTTGAAATGACAGTACACTGTAATGCTTCGTCTCTATCCAATTAATTAAGAGCTCAGTCTTGTAACCTGTCCTCATCTGTAGTCCAGCTGAAGTTGATTGAACTACTGACCTGAGGGTCAGGCCTTAGTGGTTTTTAGAAGCACTTTTAAAAATTGTCCTGAACACATCACTAAAGGATTGGAAAATAGAATTAGTTGGACTGAATACTAGATCCTGTCAATGTCATTCATGGGAGGATAAAGATGTGTGTGGGATATTCTTTTATTAACATGTTCAGAGATGACATCGGTGACTTTTCTTTGGACAGGTACGTGCAGGGTTGGTGTTTAGTACTCGATAATAAAAATAAAAAACCCAACGATGGTTACATATGTTCCTTCTTCCAGGACAAATAACTTCTACAAATGAGCTAGTCAAACTTTTTGAGAGCTCAGACTTTCAAACATAGACACTTACGTTTTCTCTACCATACTTATGCATTTACAGTTGCATGTTTTTGTAATAGCATCTTAGGTGCTGACATTTTGAAATTTGTCTGTAAGAGTCTTTTTTCAGTGTAGTGACTTCAATAAATAACTGAGGGTGAGATTCTCCCTGTGGAGAGGGCCAATATGAGGCCTGTGCATTGTTTAAATTCCATGTAAGCCGTATTTTGAGGGCTTCAGTGCTTCATAGGCCTCATGCTGACCATCTGCAAAGGGGTGAATTTCACCTGGAGTGAGTAAAAAGTTTGCCATGAGTCTAGAAATATTTCTCAATCGCCTAAGAAGAGAGAGAAAATCACTGCAACAGCAGTTCTGGTGATATTTCAATGGAGTTATTGAACTAGGGTTATTGAAATAATAATCAAGGAGCCCCAAGTTATTTTTATTATTCTATCCTTTTTGTCACGTTTTTATTCCTTTTTTTTGTTGCTTTCTCCAAGTCAAGAAAAGCCTCCGCTCAATTGGATTTAATACTAACCGGGGAAAAAACAATGGAGAGAAAATGGAAAAATCAAAAGGAGGAGATAGGCAAGGGTGCTAGAAGTAATGTGAAATGGAACTGGATAATTCTTTCAAGACTTGGTTTTTCAAATAGGATGAGTTATAATATTACAGACTGTGTCAATAATTTAAAATAAAAAGAAAATACAAACAAAGCAAATGTTTTTTCTGGTTCCTTTTACAGGCAGGCTGTAATCAAACAGGCTGTGATCAGTGTATTAAAAATTCAATTTACTATTAGAATTGTTCATCAGCCAGTCAGACCATTCCACTTTCTTATCCATCAGTCATGTTCTTTCTAATAGTGCAAATTTCCATACTAAGGAGGTCTTCTCAACTTTATCTTCAATCTGACTATATTTTAAATTACTTGCATATGAAAGAGAAAGCTATATTTTACAAATCTATTTCTCTAAGGGTTTACCATTTATGCACAGAGCATCTGGAAGGAAAGGAATCATTAACACGGTATCAAAGAATTCAAACCAAAATAACCTCACTGTAAAGTGGGGTGACTATTTAATAAACAAATTTATTTTTAGGCCCCTTTTCTTTCTGATGAAAAGCAGTAGAAACACATGTCAAAGAAACCAACCACTGCAGAATCTCTCCCCAGCAGACAGTCTAATGGAAAGAAATTATAGTACAAAGGACAGAAAGAAGCATTTCTTCTTTCCTTCTTAGACTTTTGTCAAGAGAACAAAGATAAACATATGGCAATCAGATGAATGTTAATTAACGTTCCAGTTGTTTGGCCTGGATAGTACGATTCCAGATGCAGCCTGTGAAAACTGTTGAATGAACTGGTTCATTTTGTGACTCACCTGCCAAACAAATATTTTTGCCTGTAAGGTTGATCATAATGCAGTGAAACTGCCATCCCTGAGAAATGCAGATAAAGACATGTAAGAGAGCAGCTGTATGAACAAATGGGCTTTTACGTGCCTTTTTCTGCACTTTACAGGAGTTCAGTTTCACAACAGCATGGGTGGCCTGTTTGAATTTGAGTGCAAAAGTCAGCTGAAGGTTTGCACTGAATTTAACATTCATGGTGATGAGAAACCCATTCCAAACCTTGGGGCTGAAGTCTGCACTTGGATTCAAAGAGTCCCTTGGATTCTGATAGGAGACGGATAAGTGAATCTGAGGGCACAGTTCAAACCTTTTGCTGTGCTTGTCTATTAATTTCTTTGTGTTTGGGCTAGGGGAGGGTATTCGTTCACACATTTCAAATTTTGAAGGGATGGGTAGGACCAGAAGATCCGTTGGCCTGAGAATTAAAAGGTGATGGTGATAAAGATCAATGTCTATCCCACTGATGCGGAATCTGAAATGAATACAGAAATACAGATTTCTAGAAGAAGTCACAGGAGAAGCCAAGCTTTTCTTTACAGTTGGAAACATCCCATTGACTCAAGGTGAGTTTTGAATGAGTCAGGACTGGGGACAGCAAGATTTGACCTCAGCAATATTGACGTTTAAGTCACTGTTTGAGAGATGAGCCTGAACCCAAACTCTGAATGTGAGCACCTCCCAAAAATCTGTGAAAGTTTAAAATCTAGAAGCAGACTTCACAGCTAGTCACTTAGAACTGGGTGACTAATTGTTGTTTTTCATTTGTTTGCTGGCGATTTCTGAAAAATTGAGTTGAGGTGGGAATGGTTTGGGTTGAAAATTCACCCTGCTCTTGTCACTATCTCTATAGCAGGTTGAACAAACTCCCCAGAGTTAAAATAGGAGTCCCATGTTTTCACCTTTGGGCCCATCTATACAGTTTGGAATGGCTCTAATGTTTCCAAAGCTGGTTGGATTTTTTGCTTTCCTGCATTTAATATTTTTGATTGTTTGACTATATTGACTATGGACGTACTGTCAGAATTTGCAGGACTGGGGCCTTGGGTTGGAGAGAAGTGTGTTGGAGGAGAACTGAACATCTTCTGTTAGAAATCCAGCCTTTTGTTTCCTGTTCTGGGAATTTACTTCTGCTTATCTTGTACCCTAGGGAATCACTGTGTGTTATGCTTTACACCAGTCTTAATTGTGGCTTTCACTCTCTGAAGTACCCACTCTCCTTATTGTGTCTTCAAAGGCAGCAAAATGATTTCCAACTAGTAAATTCTAGGGACTGATGCATGACATTTTATTTATCCAGGAGTCAGAAACAATTATAAAAATACAAGTACATGTCATGAATAAAAACAGCACATGACTCAAACCTCTAATTAAAATAATTAGATACATTTTATGCATTTTGTCTTGCTAACCTCCCTATCAAAATGATTATGCTTTGTCTAATTCAAAGAGTCAATTGCCTACTGTAAAAACATGTATCAGTAGAGTGTGTGTGTGTGTATATATATATGTGTAACTTTTGCAGATGATATTTGACCAAGTATTCAAAAAAAAGTCAATGTACTGTGACAAAGTCAAGCTGGACAGCTGTAAGAGAGTGGTCCTCTTGGGTTCTGGGAAGTGGGCGGGCTTGTGCCCACCCACAGCTAATGGCCCCTTCCCCAGCCTATGGGGAGGAGCTACTGAGCCTGGGACTCAAATAAATATGGGGGACAACAGAAGAAAAACAATGACAAGTGTGAGAGGGTCAAGGGGTCAAAAATAGGGAACCTGAAGGGGACCTGGACAGCGCCCACTGCTCCTCGAAGTTGTCAAGGGAGCCAGCGGATGCTGTCCGGATGTGTGAACAGAGAGCGGAACGGAAATAGGCCATGCAGTTGCAGAGCACCCACTCCCTCGGCCAACATCCTCTCCCTGTGTAAGAGAGCGGTGGAAGGCAGATGTATCTACCCGAATGGTAAAGGCCATTTTCCTGATGAGCTGAAAGAGGTTACTTCAGGTCAATTAGGGACACCTGAGTCCAATTAAGGACTACCTCTGACCTTTAAAAACTCCTTTTCTGGTGAGAGAGAAAAGCTGCAGCAGGGTTAGTGACAGAAGAGAAAAAGGCTTCTCCTGGATGGAAGGCTGCTCTCCTCGCTCTAGGGGAAGCAAGCACGGCAGTCTGGGGAAGGACTGGCACCCAGAGACCAGCATAATGAGGTAACACCCCAGGAAGGGGGCAGGGAAAGGTATTCCCTTTTCTGTGTTATGAACTTGTTTCTTTTTGTTTGGCTGAATAGTACCCTGAGGCCCATCTTGCAAATATGGAAGAATAAAAACCCAAGTGAGGAATAAAAACTCTAAGTACATAAGAATGACCATACTGGGAGAGACCAATGGTCCATCTAGCCCCATATACTGTCTTCTGACAGTGGTGAGTGCCAGATGCTTCGGAGGGAATGAACAGAACAGGCAATCATTGCTAGTTGCTTTTCAAATTCGTTCTTGGCCTGCCTAATTATACCTAATTTTACTTTAATACTTGACTTGCTGGAGTTTATGCTCCTTTCTATTTTCCTCATTAAGATTCAACTTTCAATTTTTAAAGGATGCCTTTTTGCCTCTAACCACTTCTTTTTCTTCGTTGTTTAGCCATGGTGGTACTTTT
Organism: Natator depressus; assembly: GCF_965152275.1. NCBI lineage: Eukaryota > Metazoa > Chordata > Testudines > Cheloniidae > Natator > Natator depressus. The sequence goes on from NC_134241.1 coordinate 10,630,396, forward strand.
CTGGTCCTCTTACTATGTTTTTTAATTTGGGCTATACACTTAATTTGAGTCTCTGTTAGGGTGTTTTTAAAAAGTTTCCATGCAGTTTGCAGGCATTTCAGTTTTGTGACAGGGATTGATTTACCCCAGGCCCCCATCACTAGACGGGAAAACACTGTGCCCAGTGAGACGAAGGAGATGCCTTGCCACAGTATGCATGTATAAGCTAGGGAAAATGACTCACAGGTCTAAATTTAGCCTAATTATTATCAGACAGAGATCCTTACACAATAACGGTGACTAAGGTCGATGCACTTGACCTACTGCAGACTGGTGTATAAATACTTATTTTTTAAAATCTAATTATTAGAGACATCACTAAAATATCATGCTTATGTGACACTGCTTCTTATCTAAGCTTTTTGTTATTTTCATTTACTGGACTAATCCTTCTGATTTGATGTGAAACATTGGGAAGGTACAGCACTGCACCCTTGTACTATAGTTGCTTGTTACGCTCACTGGTTTTTGAGTAGACATGCATATCTGAAAAGTGGCAGCCAAGAGCATTATACCTTTTACATTTTCTAGTCTTAATTTACCTTTACAGCTTGTTCAGACAAACTTAACACTGCAAACCTTGTTTTATTCAGTATATGACATGTCAATGCAAGCTTTTCAGATGCAGTCCGTTTCATGGTTGGTGTGCTTCAGGTCTTTGAAACTTCATCTGTGATTAGAGTGAGAGGATTAGATGTGCTTGACAGACATTGATGGCAGAGCATTACTGATTATTGCCAGGACTGTGGTGTCTCCGCAAAGTCTTTTAGGTGCTGTATTGGGAAATGGCAGTACTCTCTACTGATCTTTCTCCCTTCTCTATTTTTCCTATTCTTGGGCTGAGAGAACAACTTCCTGACATCTAACTAGAACCTTTCAATGCAAATATACTTTATGCTGTCTTGCTTGATGATTGAGAAGTATTTCTAGTCACTGGTTCATGAGCAAGACTTGGTTATTTTTAACTTCTGTTTCTTTTATATTGAGTATGGAAGCCAATTTCAGTTTCCTGAACCTGTAAAATTCAAACTGTTCAAAACATGTAAGCTGTTTTTTCTTTCATTGTGCCCTGTGTAGGAGTCACAAACATCTATATGGATACCCAAACTAATGGGGACACACATCACTGACACCTAAGAGCTATTCCTCTGATTTTTTCTCTTTTTATCTGAAAAACATTACAATGGAGATTTCATGGCATAAACACTAGACAAGAAGTGGATTAGTCACCAGCATGGACAGTAAACTGTGTATTCCCGTGTTGTGGACCGCTTAGTAGATCTAGGCACCTCCCTGCAGCCTGGATTTGGGTGCCTATCTCTGAGAGAGGGGTAAGACTTAGCACACACCCTTCTCTCAGCAACTCCCATTCACTAGCCTGGGTGGGCAGCTGCCTAAGGTCCTAGCTCTTGTGGATCACATTCTTAGGTGTCTGTCTTTCCCCATTTATTATATAGGGAGCCTAGGCACCTAACTTGACTTTGTGGATCACAGTGTTGTTGCTGTGATTTTTCTAGGCACCTAAAAGTTAAGCCCCGCAACACCAAGCATTGCAATGCCTATGTCTCTTTGTGAATCCCACCTAAAATATCTTGCAGACTCAGACACAAGTGCTCTGAGAAGCACATTGGAGGTCAATGTACTGTCTCTGCATTCCTTGTGTTCCGCTTGGCTGAAGAGCTCATCAATCTGACAATCTTATTGTTTGTATGGCATATAATATCCTACTCTTCCCCATGTGCAGAGATGTCACCATGACTGGGTACACAGAAAAAAAAATGTACTCCTCCTATTACTTCATGACTAGAATAAATAGCACTTGAGTTATTTAGCATTTACAAATTGTATTGTTATTATTCTTTTCTTTAAAAAATAGGGATGTAACTGTTTGCATATCACCATGCAGGAACAGGGTAAAAATCTCAGTCTAGAATTCAACAATCCCCCTAGATATCAAACATCAATCAGAGCTACTGGGGCTATGGGTCACCTCAGAAGCTAATAGTCATGGCCTTCTGTTGCATAAAGCCTAGAGTCAACCAGTTGTAAGGGCCAGATCCTCAGCCAAGGGTAAGTCATCTTTGTGAATTCAGCAGTGGAAAGGGACTTAATGCTACACTCAAGGGACATCTGGGGATTCCTTGTTGGGTGTTTGCCCACCTCTGCATCGTGGGTGTTGCAGGGCTGGTCAGGAGCATGGAGCTCTTTTCCCTGTGTGCAGCTTTTGCCCACTCCCAATAAGGTCACGGGAGCACCGCAGAGCCCGTTATCTGTAAATCTCCTATATGCTGTTTTGTTAGGTATGTAATAAACAATTCAAAGTAAAATGAGAAAAATGCTTTTTTGGCATTTGGGGAGACAGCTGGGAAACAACCAGAATAAGATGCAGAATAAAACCAACCCATCAAGGAGTTGAAACAAAAGATCTTCCCACCTCTGTGTTTTTCACCATGGGAGAGGTACTATCTCTGTTAGCTGCAATACACACACTATAAGTTGCTTGTGCAGAATTTTCTAGGTTTATCAGTAAAGTTTCTGACTCAGTTGCCTCTACTTGCACATGACTCATGGGATTATGAACTGTGGAATTAAATCTTTTGCTCCTGTTATCCAAACATTCCATCCAAAATATTTCAAGTAAAATGTAATACCAGGGTGCAGTAATTGTTACGTGAAACAAGAAAAGCTGTGTGAGACTTCCAAATCTCTAATAAATGTTTTAGAAAAGGAACTTTTGCCTCTTCTGGAAATTTCATAGCTCTTGGAAAAAACTGTGCCACTGGCATGGAGGTTCACAGAATTGCCAAAAGTGAGTCAACTTGGCAGTGTCCCCAAATGGACCTGGGCTCATTGGTATTTCAGATATCAAATGGACTAGCCTGTTTTTCGACATTATAGTAAGGTTTTCAAGTTCTATTTTTAGACCAGTTTAATTTCCTTCTTGGCTATTTTTAAAGGAATCTATTAACACAACCTATTTCCCTAATGAAATTTGATGTATATAGTTTTTGTAATATTGTATGCATTAAACACTTTCCCTTTATTAGCTCATTTCACTCTTTCATCTATTAACTCATATTGAAAAAAAAAACTTGCACTTTGTTTCAGATTATTTTTTGCTTGTAAGTAATTTGCCAGGAGGTGAGTTGTTTATTAAATTCAGGGTTAGTATCTGGCTTTCAGTATAAAGAGAGAGAAATCTAGCTCTTTAAAGAAAAATGTTGCATTCAGACTGGGGATAAATACATTAAAGTTGGGTGAGGTTATATTTTTTGTTGGCCCGACTTCTGAAAAGCTTTCAAGCTTACACAGCTCTTCTTCAGGTCAGCTCTGTAAGCTCGAAAGCTTGACTCTCTGACCAGTAGAAGTTGGTCCAATAACAGATATTACCTCACCCACCTTGTCTCTCTAATCTCCTGGTACCAACAAAGCTGCTACCACACTGCATACAACAAAACAGATTGTGAGGCACTCAGATGCAGTGGTGATGCAGCCATATAAGTACCTAAAATGCATCATTCAGTTTTACAAATAAGATAATTGATAGGTTGCACAAGTCCACTTTTGACAGAGATGGAAAAAGAAAAACTCTTTGATATCAGCCATACCACCCTCTAGAACAAATGTGCCAGATCTATGAAGCTGGCTGTACTGTTTGTAGCCACTACACCACATGTCTTGCTGGAGCCAGAAATATAATCCAGGGCTCCTCATTCCTAATATTCCTCTGATGTCTAGAAAATAGTTGTGTAAGCCCCTGGTAAAGCATGTATTGCATCACCCTCTAGTGATTTGTCCAGATCACAGCAGTTCTCAAACTTCATTGCACCATGACCCCCTTCTGACAACAAAATTACTACATGATCCTGGGAGAGGGAGGGTTGGGTCAGAGCCCAAGCCCTGCAGCCCCAGGTGGGGGTGCAGCTCAGGCTTCAGATTCAGCCCTGGGTCCCAGCAAGTCTAATGCTGGTCCTGGTGACCCCATTAAAATGGGGTTGCAACCCTCCTTGGGGTTCCGACCTACAGTTTGAGAACTGCTGAGACAGAATAACAGATTGCTCCTTTAGCTCAAGTGGTAGAGGACTGTGCTGTTGATCTGAATTCCTGACCTTATTTAAATAAATGGGAGTTTTGCCATTGACTTTAATAGGGCTAGGATTTCACCCCTGAGGTCCAACCCAGCGGATGGATCCGTTCAGGTGATCAATATGGAATCTGATCATGGGTCGAATTTTGGGTGGGAGGGGCAGAGAGTTAGTTTGCTTTATTTAAAAAAAAAAACATAGGAAATTACAATGCAAAAACCAAGATAAAAGAACTCAAGCACTCAAAAATTAGATAACACCAGAATTAATTTCCATTGTCTGTCTGAGTTATGATACAGCCTTTAATTGCATGATCACGTATTATTTCTGTTATGGGACCCTTGCCTCATTCAGTCCATAGGTTGGACAATGATTAAGGAAGGCCGTTGTAAGAAAAGAGGATACTCATATGGTTCATATCCTGGACTGTGGCCCAAAAAGAGCTGGGCTCTGTTTCAGACTTCCTATGTGATGTCTGGCAGGAATGTGAAAATGCAGGAGCACAAGGCGGCTGAATATTGCAGGAAAAACCTTAATTCTGTCAACCTTACTGTGTCTTCATACACAGATTATTGTACATAATTTCCTGTATTAGTATGTAATAGGGAAGAGCTTTTCCTTTTGCTGCATTGCAAGATCCTCCATTTATCATTGAGTCATTTTGCAGCTCAACACAAAGAAACAGCTTGATTCGAAAATCCGCTGGTATGGGGAGCTGACAGAGATTTGTCAGTCTTGAAACTTCTTCCCATCATGGGAGATTTTCCCCTTTCTTTGGAACTGCCTCTGATTCTCATACTTAATGCTTCAAGGCTCATAAGGCCTAAAGAAGAAAATTTAAAGCTTTAGTATGAGAGGAATGAGCAAAGTTGACTGATTTTCAGTTACTGCCATATACTTAATTCCCATTTTCATGATATTCCTTCTTGGATTTTGTAAACAATAAGAGTGGAGTCAATATTTAGTTTGATTTAGTTCCATAGCCTTAGATGTGATCATTATGAAAAAAAAGCTTTTGAAGCATGGCCATTAATTCTGATCCCATTTCATTTGGGTTTTTTTTGGGCTGCGATAGTAGAATGGATGATTATATATAGATTTCATCATGGCAAATTAATCTTTTATACATCCAATAAAGTATGATCAGTCACCCCACTACTTCTTCTCTTGTTTATTTCTGCCATTCATTGGGCCCAATCCTGCTGCCAGTGACATCAATGGAGTTTTGTCTGATCCAGCATCTGTGTAATAGGATCTGATCCCTTGTTCTCTTTTTTTCCTAAGAACTACTCAAGTGAGGAACTGTTTGTACAATTAGGCATACATCTGGTATATAAAGGCCTGATCCTACAAACCATTACCCACATGAGTAGCATTCTGTTTACATGTCAGAGTAGAGTAAGAGTTGAAGCCCCTTCTATTCGACGCTTTCAGATTTTTTCAAGTTATAATAGGTTAGAAATTACTATCTATAACTTTGGAATGCAAGAGTACTATTCTTTATATGGTACCTCCCGTTAGGGGATCTTTCTCAAAGCATTCTCTCCAGTGATATTTGAGTTGGTTTAATGAACAGATGAAAATGACCTGTAAACAATGCCCTTACAACAGTAAATTTAGTGAACATTTTGAAAAAAAAACTATTTCAATTTCTTCATCACTGATGGTAATTATACAGTATGGCTCAGAATCTCCTCAGATAAAACAACATCCAAAGAATAAAGAGCTATTGGTAATATTTGGAAATGAAGGGACACTTATTACTTAAGCTTTAATAGAAAATTAAAGGGGCAAAGTCATTCACACTGCTAACAGTTTAGAAAAAGAAAAACAACAGACTCAAGTGCCATAAAGACTTATTTCCCTTTTGTGTAGTTTAAATAGTTCTCTAAAGGACAGACAAAGTTAGCTGGTGACTTTCTAGAGACCTTATTTTAGCACAATCTGATGTGCCATTATTTTATTTATTTATGTGTTTGCATTATCACTTGTCTGTTATGACACTCTGCCAAGGATCCTTGGTTGTTCCATCCTGACTGCAATGTGTGCACCTCTATTCAGCATTAAATGCAAGTATCTTAGCAGTCCAAGCAGCTCTAAGCACCTTTTCGATATCATGTTCAAGCTAATGCTTAATTATTTTTTGCGACTAAGCTGCCATATGGCATTTGTGTCTGGAGCTCTCTCCTGCTCCCACTGAAGTCAATAACAAAATTTATATTCCTTGTACATTATATATATATATATATATATATATATATATATATATATATATAGACACACACCCCGCATCCATTTTCTGCAACAGCAACAAATTATATAGCAAAGCTGTTAAGGCACAGGCCTGCAACGGTGGCAATCTGTAGCTGCATCATCCCAGGGAGAAATCCTGGGAATTATTTTGCCATAGGGAGAGGCACACTGGCCTTTCTTCTTCATGTAACCCTTCTGCCCGTCAGAGTTGGCAGCAACAAGGGCCGGGTTCAGTATCTAGGGGATCCATTCCAATAACACAATGCACAAGCAGCTCGAGCCCCCACCCAGTGACCTGGGACAAATATATACCACCCCCGCTGGGCGCCTCCAAGAGGCAATGCTTCCCCTCTCGCAAGCACAGAGTCTGAGTGTAGCAAAAAGCCTTTTAATAACAGAGAGAAACAATGTGGCATTATGTTGGGGAAACACCACCAGCAGGATTCATAACACAACCCATGAGCAAAAACCCACCCCAAGCAAATTGGGGCATGCCCTTTCCCTTTGGTTCTTGAGTCCAGCAACCCCAAATCACCCAAAGTCCCAAAAGTCCAATGACCCAAAAGTCTCTGTCCCTGGTCAGGGCAGCCCCAGAGTTCGAAAGTCTATCTGCAGAGCTTTAACTCCCAACCTGGGTGGAGATGCGGGGGAGAGAGAGGTAAGGGGCACCTTACATGATCTGAAGCTGACCGCCCCGCAGCTCCGCAGGGCTTCGCTCCGCTCCACCAGCCTCCCCTCGAACTGCTTCACTCGGCTCCACTCTGCATCCCACAAGCAGCTCCCGCCATCCCATGAACTGCTCCACCCGCCCGTCCATGAACTGCTCCGCTCCGTGTTCCACAAGCGGCTCCCGCCGTCCCATGAACTGCTCCAACAACCAGTCCACAAGGTGCTCCAGCCGTCCCACAAACTACTCCACAACATACTTCAGGCTCCCCCACTACTTAACACAACACACAGTGATTTCAGCTCTTAGTCTCAGCTCTTTTGTGAATTCAGCTTGTAGTAGGGGAGCCTCAGTGCTGGTGCACCATTAGCCCAAAGTGAGCTCAGCAGCCTGTAACTAGACTCCTAACAGAATCAAAATTAGCTCTGATATTCCACAGTGGAGAGAGAAGGAAGTGCAATTAGCATGTAAGGCCCTCACCAGGGGGCCCATGCCACCAAGTATTAATACCTGTCCCCAACCTCTCTCAATTCACAGAGTTTTGGAACCCATGACCCTTGCCTAGCGAGTGCTACTTAGTTGATGGCGAGTCCCTCCATCATAACAAAAGGCCAAGTACAGTTCCAAGCACAGTTCCCGTCATCAGGGTAATAACAATTTATTCTTCCTGCCCCAATAACAGAGACACTGGGGATCCCACAGCAGCCAAAGTGACCATTTGGGCAGCTATGGCCTCATTCTAGGCGGGGTGGGTGTGCCTATGCAAATGAGATCAGCCCCTGAAGTTCTTTTCCACAACTTGCTACACCTCACCACCAGGTGTCAGGGTGGAGCTCATCCTGACTCTGCTTACATCCACTCTGAGAACTCAGATGGAATGTGGGATCGGGAGTAACGGCAAGCAGGTTGTGATGCAAAGTAACCTTAGCACGCAAGGCTCCAGAGTGTGCCAGAGGAACTACACCTACTGAGGGTGGAGAGTGTGCCACCCCATCTCCTTCTACCCCTCCATCCAGTGAGGGGGGATCTCAGATCCCGAGCGGGAATGTCTACACTGTTATTTTTAGCATCATTGCACAAGCCCAAATCTGTAGACCTGGGCTCTGAAACTCACTGTCATGTGTGGGTTGGTTTTTTTTGCTTGTTTTTGTTTTGCAGTGTAGACCTACCCTTTGAAGTAGCTAGTGCTCCATGTCATGCCATCAAGAGGCAACGCCTGAGCTTGGGGGATCACAGGGAATGAAACTGTGTCTGCTTTGTGTGTGTGTGTGTGTGTGTGTGTGTGTGTGTGTGTTTGTAAGGGGTGGGCAGGGAGTTGGGAGTATAACTGCAAGAAGGCTGCTTGTGAACCCCCCAGAGCCTCTGTGCCAAGGCCTGGCACAATCTCACCCTCATTTCAGCAGCATCGTACTCCCAAACTTCTGTGCTGAGAGAAAAGTTTGTATCTAGTAACTTTAAATCTATGAGAATCATTAACCTTCCTCTGTAGCATGGGGTACGGGTCACTTGCTGGGGGATTCTCTGCTCCTTGAAGTCTTTAAACCACAATTTGAGGACTTCAGTGGCTCAGACATAGGTGAGAGGTTTTTCGCAGGAGTGGGTGGGTGAGATTCTGTGGCCTGCGTTGTGCAGGAGGTCGGACTAGATGATCATAATGGTCCCTTCTGACCTTAATATCTATGAAACTGAAATAGCTGTAAAGAGAGATAAAATTCAACCCATCACCAGTGCTCCAGGTACTCTTCCTGATATTAATACTGTAATTCAATGCTGTACAAAAAAATCTAATTTCCATTTGATGAAGGTTTTACTTTTTAATAACAAAAATACCCTGTAGTGCCTTCTTGAAGCTTCCCATTGCCCTGATGGTGCTTAACATGAGGAGGAAATGGTTTGAAAAGTAAATTACACCTTAAAAACCTCAATTCAGGCAAGTATCAATACAGCAGAACCCTGCAATAGCATCTCCCTGGGCAGAACCCTGCCCCTGTACAGGCACCAATGAGATCAAAAGTGCCAGCACAGTGGGGCAGTCACTGCCCAAGTGGTCACGTTCACCATCATCAGTCAAAATGCTGATGCAATATTGCAGCTGATACAACCTATCCAGTTAGCATGAGAGTTTCATGCCACATGCAAGCTCTGGCTGTTGATTTTCATTCAGCTACAGATTTACAGGGCAAACTTACGTATTTTTCTTTTAAAGAATGAAAATCCACAGACCCCCCCCCCCATATAACATTCTAAATCCCCCTTCAAGTCCTTTTAATGAATATGCTGTCTTCTCTTTGCCCAGATAATGACCTTACCTTCACCAAGAGACTCCAATTTAATTTGACTTTTTCCTCTTGTGTAATTTCTGCTCAATCCTGTCGGCATTGCTTCTTCCCATTGCTTCTCCCAGACTGATTTCCTTCACCAACTCTGTTTAAATCCTCTTTATTCATGACTTTCCAGCCCCCAACACCCACCTATGTTGAAAACAAAAGGGGTCAATTTCATTTTTCACTGACTAGGCAACCATTAATATATGCCAGCTTCCTTTCCCGTGGAACATACTTCACCCAGATCCGCTGCTAGCAGGCTAGGGCAGAGTCCCTTCCCCAAGAAGATACTGAAGTCTGGTTTTTCTTTTGGTCATTTTAGTAGACTGAATTCAAGGGGGGGAAAAAAAGCGAGGTTGCCATCCCTTAAGGCTGAACCCCTGTGTTTATCCACATAACAGGGATAGCGAGGGAGGGGGGAGTAGCCGTAGTGCAAGGGTAAAGATTTGCTCTGTGAAAGAACCCAAGACTTCATAGTCATCAGCTTTCAGGCCTCTCAGACTACCCAGTCATCATGACTGGGAATAGAACTCAAGGCTTTCGCATCTGGAAACAGATGCCTTTACCAACCAGGAACTCTCCATTACATATACTAATGTTGCGTCCTAGAGTCCCAATCCAGCAAAACATTTAAGCATCTGCTTAAGTTTAAGTACATTGGTAGTCCCATTGAAGTCAAGGTGGCCGAATGTAGCCACTTCATAGATGTCTATTTTTCCCCCAGGACACCCTTTACTTTGGGCATCAGCATGGGGGAGATGACTAAACTGCTATGCACATTCTATAATAACTTGGGATTCCCTTACATCAAGGAAATCACATAGAGCTGGTTAAACTGGTTTGCAGCTACTTTATATTGACAGACTAAAGCAAAATGGCTCCAGCAAGGACCTAGCCCAGTATTGCATTTCAAAGAGTTTTACCCTTTTTTATCTTGGTTTTCTTACTCTCCTACTGTTTCAACATGCAGAAGTGTCCCTGTAATCTTGCTAATTCCTCCGCATTTCTCAGAGCCAGTATTTGTTCTCCTGTTGCCTATTTAAAATGGATAAGAGGAACTACTTTGCTGCACAATCATGTAGACACACAGAACAGAAATCTTCCTCTTATTTCAGTTTTCAGTGTCAGCTACGACACAAAGCCATCACTCCTTGTCATGACACATTTAAGGAAACAGCCTGAAGAAGCAGCAAGCATGCTTATTTTCTGAATATTGAAAATGGAAGGAAAGTACAAAAGTGCCCCTGCGCTTGCTGACTGTATAAATGGTTGAGTCATTTTTAGGTGGCTGACTGGGCACACACTCTGTCTGCCTGAAAGGGAATCATTTGAAACATCCTAAATTTAGGCACAAATGAATGAAAAGGCGGAGTAGTCCTGGGAATGAATAACATGCAAACCGCTGTCAGTTCTCCTCCTGCCTTTAAAACCACAACCACATATTTAAAAGCAGAGCTGAAATAAAACAGTTATTTACAAGTAATTACACAGAGGCTTATAGAAAACATTTACCGGATAAATTATTCACTGAAAGTACAAAGCCCAGCCTTGCCAGAGCAGAGGCTGAGGCACCAAAGATGGCTCCAGGCCACTCACCATCATCCCAACCCTGGTGCTGGCTAGGGACTGAACTGTATCTTAGTGCCAGTTACAGCAGCCTGAAGATTACTTTAATCTGGGCCTTAGGGGGGCTGGGAGAGGATGGCACTGACCCTTTAAGAGGGAGCAAAGCCAGTGCACCTGTGCCTCATCAGCTCACTCCAACTGGGCTTAAAAGAGGACACCTGAGGCCTAGAGGAGGGAAATCCAGTAAGAGAAAGATGTAATGAAATGAGGGGAAGCCTTGGTGAATCAGGCCTGAGTGCTATTCAAGAAATGGGTAGAGAGAGGAGATGGGGCTCTCTCTGCTAGCTCCCAAGGAATCAGGAGATGGGCCTGAAGTGGAAAGGTCTTGGGGAGGGGAGGCAGTAGGAGCCTACTGGGATAGATCTGGTGAGGGGTTGACCCAGTGATTCAGAGATAGCTGGGGAGACAAAAGCAGGAGATGAGAGCTGTCAGAGGCCTCATGTTTGGGAGCTGGGAGAAGAATGAAGGCAGAAGGTAAGAAGTATTGGCTGGCTGGTGTCCCCAAGCCAGAACCATAGGACTGAACGTATGCAGAGCAGCATTGGGTGTTGCAGGTTTGCTCTAAGTTGGGGCTGGAAAGGGCTGATAGCAGTGGAGGGGCTTACCCATTGAGGTCTCCTGGGCTGGGCAGGTGGACCCAGAGGAGCCTGGAGAGGATTGCAGGAGTGAGGGATGCTCCCTGGGTGAAGATCTCTTAGCACAGAGGGGCTGTGGGGGTTGCTGTTGGGAAGCTGAAGTCCAACTTGCAGGGCTTGAGTGGCTGTCCTGGCAGAGGGACAAGAAGGATGGAAAAATCTAGGTATGGTGGAAGATGCCAGAATGTGGTATGTGTTACATCAATGGCAAAGAGCACATGTGATTTTAGGGACTACTTGGGGTGATAAGTGAGCTTATGTTTAGAACTTAGGTTTGATAATAAACTGGCCCCAAGGATGGGCACGGTTGAGGCAAGAGAGCTTGAAGTGGAATTCTTGGGTTACCTGAAAGGGGAAACTGAGGCAGTCTTCCATAAAGGGTGCTCCTGGAGAAGTTGCCCTAGGACAGGGCTATTAAACCAGTAAGAATTATTGGAGTATGGTGGATTTAGCCCTTTCTCCCCAACCACCCCTTTGTGACTCCTTATGAAAGGAGAGTCGGGATGGACCTGTGTAGAGCTTGTCTCTGTTCGGTCTACACCATCTGAGGATTCCCTCATCTTTGGAAAATCCTCAGCTGCTGCTTTAAGGGAGCTTGTAAGGTCTCTCTGCACCAGTCTTATGGTGCAAACTGAGAAAGCAGTCAGGCCCCAAATAATATCTGGCTATCCATACAGCTGGCTGAGGAATGAAAAGAAATGTATTTGCATATTATGTATTTGAAAAAAGTGCCCAAATTGGTCAGGTAACTTATTTGAAACACAACTTCTTAGGTTGTCATCTCTTTGGGGAAGGATAATGTTCACCTCTGTGTCTGTACAGCACCTGGCGAAACAGAGGATCCATCCTGACTGGGGCCTCTGGATACCTCCCTGTGATGAGTAATAAAAAATTATTAAAGTATCTGAAGGACGACCATTAGGAATAAGACTGAACCTCTTTAGTAGCAATCAGTGTCTTTAAAAAGTAGCATTAAAATATAAAATGTAGCATTGGGCTGAAATCTGGCTCAAGCAAACTACATAAATACTTGTGTCTCTAAGTCATTTTAGTGTTCTCCTAAATTTCTCTGTTCTAGGAGAAATGATAAAAAGAATATTCTCAGGAGTTGCACAATTCACTCCAGACTGTAGGAATTGCTGACTATGGACCTGATCCAAAGCCCAGTGAATTCAATGGGAGTCTTTTCATTGATCGCAATGGGCTGTACATCAGGCCCGTAGCCATATCCTTGTCCCATTGAAGTCAACAGCAAAACTCCCATTGATCCTAGTGGAGTCAGGATTTGCCCCCTTGTCTATAGTAACTAGATAAATCCACAAATGATCACAAGAACTACTTGTTAAAATTGTAACGTGGATAAGGAAATTCTGCTAGGTTTCCATTAAAAGGTTGCAGGGAGGGGAAGAATCCCTATTATCTTTTTTGCAAACCTTTTTAACCTCCACCATTCTGCCCTTCCAGTGTCCCAATAGGACACGAAATGACAGTCATCTAGCATGACTCATCCCTTATTGATAACATCCACATATGTTTATGGGAGATAAGGTCTCTTTACCTAGATTTCAGAATCAGTTGTAGGCTGAGTGCATAGAAGGAACAGGAAGTATTCTCTAGATTTTTGTTGCTGCTTTCATTGCTTGGAGGGACATGTCTTTTTAAGGTCAAAGCTATACGGAATTTGGCTAACTTGTTCTGTGAGGCTGAAGTTAATTCATTTCTCCCTTATTTCTGTCTGATATTTTGTTAGTACCACAGATCCTGCCCCAGAATCCTGTTGCCACTGACTTTCCACAGATCCTGAGACAAACAAGCTTATGTAAATACACGCCCACTTACAGTGGTAGACTGTTAAGAAATTAGACAATACAGTCTGCACAGATTTAGTATTTGTTCCAAGCTCACTTTTGTAAAGCACCTTCCTGAATGCTACAACCATTGCCAGATACGTATGTGAAATATGCTGCCTGCTTAGTTTTGCATGATATGAGATGCATGCATATAATTTCTTTTGAAAATGACATTCTGGGCTACATTCTATGCTGTAACTCCAATGATATCAGTGGATTGTGTCAATGATGTTTTCAACCCATTTATTAAAAAGAGTAGCACACAAGGATTCCACCTGTTCTAACATCATCCCAAGAATTGGTATAATCACTTGGTTTTGTTTCCTATGGAAACAATGGCTTCTACTTACACAGGTGGGACTGGAGACAGCCTACAAAACTGCACACTACACTTTAGTTGCCATCACAATAATCACCAACCTGTATCATTTCTGATATAGCTTGTTTGGGGGAAAGGACAAAATTTATCTCATTTCAATTCAAAGTTTACTGTTGGCTGAGTCCTTATCCCAGTGAAGTTAGAGGCAAAATTCCCATTGACTTCAGTGGAGGAATAAACAGGTCCAAGATTGAAAGAATTTGCCGGTTCCATTATTTACATGATAATTGAAAAGAGGATTTTCTGTTAATACACCTTGTCCTGGTCGTCACTAGGAGACTACGTGGATAAACATGCAGCAACCACATCCCTAACAAATACTACTACTCCATTCTTGGGAACTGCTCTTTACCTAGTCAAATGTTCTGATAAATATATCTGCAATTAAAGTGTAATCTACCATACAGACTAGCTTCTGAGTCAGTGCCTGAGTTTGTATTCTTAGCTGTAAGGCACGTTATAGGGTAGGCCGTGACTCAAGTGTAATGCTAGCAGACAGAACAAAGCTTATGACAATTAGTGGAAGTAAAAATATAAGAGCCCCAATGCAGTTCTAAAACATACCTATTTTTTCACACGTTACTCTAGTGACTATTAAAGGCCCGAGTCGAAATTTTCTAACTTGGCTGCCCAAAGCTAGGTACCGAAATCCGGGGTGATTTTTCAGAGGTGGATGCACTGTAGCTCCCAACTGCAGTCATAGCAATAGTGCAGTTAGTATCTCCATAACCTAAATGCTGTGTATACAATTCAGTGATAATGTAAACGACAAGGAATCCAATCAATGCTAAGTTAGGCTTTGATCCTGCAAATACTTGTGCACATGCTAAAGTTTAAGCACCTCCCACTGATGTCACTCCTCAAATGCTTCAAAGTTAAGCATGGTACACAAGGGTTACCAGGATATAAGGGCCTTAAGGTACAAATTATATATATATATATATATATATATGATTACATAGCAAGGGTGGTCAATACAATTATTCCATATGATTTTTATGGCCAGTATGTCATAAGGATGTAAAGCAGTATGATGAAAAGCTTATCCGTTCAAGAAATAATGGGGGGAAAAAATCCTCAGGAATGCTTATTATGCATAGTACAGGCAATGGGAAACGCAGGGTGGCTTTACCAGTAAACTGATTCTCAGTGATAAACCTTCATAATTAAAGACACTGTCTCTGAGGGCATTTCTGTCTACAGTACTATTCAATAGTGTCAAATACAAGAGCTTAAAATTACCTGGAAAATTGAATTCCGCTGCCAGCTTTTGCCAAACAAAAGACAAAAGTAATATCTGGCAATATTTCATAGAAACCATCTTTGAAAATACCTGCATTTTAAAAAGGTGACTGAGCTAAACTTTCCTGTTTTGGAACACAAATAATATTACATTGACATTATAAAATCTTAATAGTGTAGTGACTTCTTATTGTTCGTTGTAATGAATAAAAACTGCCCCTGATCTAGAAAACACGCATGTGTATAACTATTTGTACAAAAGTAATCCCATTGAACTGAGTGTGTTTACAGTAGCAAGGCCTATTCATTTGTATAACTATGGCTGATCACTATCCTATATAACAAATATTTGAATGAAAGATTTGAGTAGCACTAAGTAACAAACAGCTACTAATCCATTAGCTGTGCAGGTACAGTATCCTCTGCAGTTAGTAATTTTTCACACATCTATAAAAATTAGAGGAGGGGGGAAAAAACCCTGGACCTATTTCTCATTTACCCTACGGCTGTTTTAGATTATGGCCCTTCTACATTGCCAGAGTTGTGTGAAGGGCCTCAGTGTAATTGAGAATCAAAACCCTTCTCTGGTAATTCTGGGTCATGGAGGTAGTGGATTCACCATCCACTGCAAGGAGATAACTGCCCTGTGAATTACCCTCTTGGCTGATCCTCACAATGGGGTGGGGGTCCTGTTCAATTTTAGACTGATATGATACCTTGTATAAATTAGAAGTATCGGTCTACATATTTTTCTCTGCTTTTGTTTGCTCGATATCATTGCAATCACAGAAATGCAAACTCTTCATAGAGAGCTGAAACCAAACTCAAGAGTCTGTAAAAGTGTTGCAGATAGTCCCAGTGGCTAAACATGCTGCAAAACTGGGGAAACTGGAGTTGGATCTAAAATACACGTGTGGTGAAAATAATACAATAAGTATCACATTTTTAGGGAATGTTTTACACCCCCTTTCACTCCCCACTTGTCCTGTCAGTTTCTGAGATGAACCTGAGGCATGATGGAGGCAGAACAGTCACACAGGTTACAAAAAGAAAAGGAGTACTAGTGGCATCTTAGAGACTAACCAATTTATTTGAGCATAAGCTTTCGTGAGCTACAGCTCACTTCATCGGCTGCATCCGATGAAGTGAGCTGTAGCTCACGAAAGCTTATGCTCAAATAAGTTGGTTAGTCTTTAAGGTGCCACAAGTACTCCTTTTCTTTTTGCGAATACAGACTAACACGGCTGCTGCTCTGAAACGGGTTACAATTACTCTTAAACTGTATCTGCTATATAGGTCAAAGGAATGACTTGCATACTCAATGCCTAGTCTTCTTGTTACTCAGGAAAAACCGCTGTTGATGCCAATGGGAATTTTATTTGAATAAGAACTACACATTGGTCCCTGAAAGACTGAATATTAATATAAAATAAATATTTACAGCCCAGGCCCATTCAGGGATTTACTCCAATGTAATTGAGAACCAAATTTGACCCTACATTCCCTTAACAAACAAAGGACACTGTCCAAATATTTCTAATGTCTCTTAAGGTCCTTCACCATTTTTATATCCGTGATAGCTACCTGATAGTTTTCAATAATAAAAAGGAGAGAACCCAGCAGTCAATGACAGGCAATTTATCTTTGCTGTATGCCAGTCCTCTGCAAATGAGAGAACAAATGCACTTCAAACAACTGAACAAGCCAATCAACCTTTCTCCTCTCTCATGATTATGACAAGTACAGCAAGTGCACATTTAATCTGCTTAAAATAGTTCTTCCTATAATTAGTTTTACTACAAATAGCAGTTATTTTTCTCAAACCTGAATACTTAAGAGGGAGCATCTGAAGGTTCTTATCACATAAACAGCCATCAATTTTTTTTAAATAAACTCTTTTTTTTAATATAGACGTGAATGGTCTTCTAGATCTGGCCTAATCTAATTTTGGGAGTAACTTGGATTTTTTTTTTTTTATACCAAGCGAATTCCACCTACTCATCATTCTTATGGGCTTCTGATAAGGAAAAGATCCAGCCTGCTACATATTTAAATATAAAATTAGTCACAGAGCTGTAGGTTACAAGGTGATGGGAAGCTGTGAAATAAACAGCAATGGTAATAGAATCTGCATAGCAATCAGTTTTGTAATACTGTAATTAACCTACTTATGGAAGTATGTGTATTTATGCAGTGAAGTCTGACACCAGCTGAGTTTAAATGAGGTATGTTATGGTGTATTACTAACTCATTGTCAGCCTGTCAGTGCCCTGATTCTGATCTCCGTTACCCTGGTTTTTCTACTTGTGTAGCTCCATTGACTTCAGTGTAGTTACTCCTGATTTACACTCATGTAAATGAGATCAGAATCAGTTCCAGTATTTCTGATGTCTGAACATACCAAATGTGTGTACCTTGCTATCATCTTTTTGTTTTTAAAAAATGGGACATTTTATTTCCACAGATATTGTTGGAAGGCCTTAGTATGGTAAGCAATTTGGAGTGGAAGGAAAATTCTATTGTATGTCCCTGATGTTTGTATTGTAGATCCAGTTGTGTTCACTTTAAAGCCATGATCTGAAACTAGAGCGTGCCACAAGATGATGATATTTCCTGATGACAGAAAAACTCATGGAGGAAGGAAGTCAGTACAATCTGTGACAATGACAGGGAAATCGCATATTCACATTATAACCGTGAACTATATGATGATGTGGACAGTGGCACTGCAATATACAAAGCAAGGGAAATTCTCAGTGTTGGCTGCACTCCGCAGAACAATGACTAGGGAGAGGCCGGGAAAATATTAGAATTACAACTAATAAGTAGCACAGAATACATCACAAGTAAGTAAAAAGATACATTCTGAGGTGTTTGAATAAAGATGTAACATGCTGGGGGTATCACCCTCCAGACACCTGAGCGGTACTTCTGAACAACCTAAAAAAGCCACTGCTCACTTCAATGAGCGCAGTGCATATTGGAACAGGACCAGCTGAGGTGGGGATGGTATTCAGTGCTGTGTGAATACCCATGCAATTTATATGACCCATAAATCTCATGTTAAGTCTCAGTGCTTCTATTGAAGGAGCTCCCAAACTCCGTGGACATAATTAAAAGGATCAAATATAGTCAAAGCATTCAAAGTTATGTCACTGTTGCCTAAGCAGAGCTGGCTCAATGTGATGATTTCTGCTCTTTGAAAATATGCCACTTCAAAAGTTCACTGCAGAAAACCAACCCGCAGATCACACACTTATGCCTCACATCTGCCCAACCTGCTGGAGCTGGGGTGGCTCAGAGTTTAAGACATTACATCACTGCACAAAGACATTTAGATGGCATTATAGCTATTTTAAAGGGAAAGGCTGAGAATTAATTTCTTTCCTTTTCTGAGGATGACCCTGCCAGAAGCAGAAAGGTGCTTCTGAACTAAATATAGTGCTGAACTAAATGTTCCATATTTATAATCTTCCCCCCAAACACTTTGTGCACTGTGTTTTTACTCTTGACATTTCTAATTCTTCTTATGGTGACTGGCAATGCTCTTTTCCCTAGATAGATACACACACTAGGAGTTTCGGCTGATTAACTAGGGAGGCATAAAATAACACAAATCTAGACCATCTAGTACAGGTTCTCTAAAAGGTGCTTTCAATTTAAAGCTTTTCTGAGATCAGCTCTATTTCTTGGTGAAACTGCCACTAGTCTTTTTCCGACTGTTATTTGGGTTGTTTTTTCTCATTCCCCCTCTCCCTCCATCTTTGTTTTGAGCTTACCAAACAACATTTTATTTACCCCTCTATTGTCATGTCTGAAATCATTGGGCTAAACCCATCATGACTGGCAAAGTGATATACATTATTGTCATGGGGACCCACTTCACTTAAGGAGATTCGCCCCTTAGGCATACTGCCTCCAACCCAGAACAGTTCTGTTGTAGAAGGGTAGTGTTCATTTCTGTTGGTGCTCAATAAGGGTGTAACAAACAGAGGCTGCAGCTGGGCTATGTTGAATTAGCACATCCTGGTCCTTCAGAATTCAGCCTGTCCTGCAGGAAAGCACCTCTTTTATAAAAAGTACTCCGTTATTCAATGGCATTAATTCTGGAGGACAAGGCATCACCAGTTTCTATTTAAAGCTTCTATCTTTGCTTCCTCTATCCCTTCACATGTGTAGAGGCATGCATTTGCCAATGAATACTTCATTAGTTTTTCACAAGTCATGTGGGAGGGAAGGGGCAAATCATGCTCATTTATTTACATGAGTTGTGTCATTTGGTTTACATGCGATGTGTGGCGAGCATGATTTAACTAGGAGTAAGGCTTTATGCTCTGTATAAGCAAAATGAAGTTGGGGTGAGAATTTTTTTCAGTACATTTATTTTTATTTATGTCTGTAATTGAATTTTTGAAATACAACTGTAGATGGCCATCCAGTACCCGAGGTGCTTTTCCTGTTATAGGAACATCACAACATAAACAACATACTGCTAGTACCTGTATCACCCTGTCCACACCAGCTTGAACAGCCTCGGTGAAGAGACTGGGGGCAAAAGAAATAAGGTGAAACCCTCAATTTGAGAGGCATAAGAGATTTCCCAAAATTCTGGACTGTACCAAAGAGACATTTTGTTCTTTTCCCATTTTGCAACAATTTTGGTCTGTCTTTTTTGTTGTTAAATCTGATCTCTTGGCCTCTTTCCTCACTAAATGGAGGGATCACAGATAGGTTTCTTCAGTGAATTATGCTGTTCCGCTTGACATTGTGAAATGAAAGACAACTCCCCGGACTCCCAAAGGTGAGAGTATTGACATTCTGTTTTCATTATGCAGTACAATGTGCATCTTTAAAGACAGACAAGTGCTGCTCCTTTTTAAAATGTATTGTACGTGTGAAACACACTTTGGAGATTGTCACAAAGCTCAACTTCCAGAATGATATACAATAAAAAGTGTGATCCCGACAAACGAACAAACAAGAAGCACAACAAAGATAATAAGTATAATTGGACAGAAGGGGATCTAAACTCAGTGGAGTTATGCTGATTTACATGAGGTGATGCTCTGGCCTAGCATTGTGTGTTATATTTTATTGACCTCTTGTCAGCCTGATGTCTAAGGAAATTATGTGATATTTAAACACTTTATCCCCATGGTAGACGGACATGAGAGGCCTGCAGAGCAGGAGCAACCCCACTGCAGTCAATGCATGATTCAGCATGAATGCTAAATCAGGCGCTGCAGGGGCAAAACTCCTCACACAAAGCTGTTGGGGGGGAAAAAGATGCCACATGGTATGTTACGTGCAAAAAGACAGGATGGAACAAAGCAACTTCTGCTCAGTCTTATGCATCTGGATGGGAGATGTAACATTTCTAGTACATATGCCTGAAGCTTGTTTGTAACTTCTGCATGCCACGGTGCGCTGCCCCTTGGGTAGGTTCCTTGTGGTGAGCCCCGCAGCATTATGAGCGTTTGGAACAAAATAGAAAAAGAAAATTAAATACTGCAGAACGCTATCTGATTCATGGAGCACAGTGGGAAAGGCAATATATTATATTTCTGATAAAGACTGTAATAATTCTGACATTGTAATAAAAAAAATCAAATCCCATTATTATCTTAAAACTATCATCTCCTGGTTCCCTTCAGATGATATCCCATTCTAGAGTGACATGATTCAGTGATGAGAGATGTTTATGGAATCAGAGAGAGAGAGTATTACACAAGAGATGAGGCAAATGAAATAATATATTACTATTCTTCCTTTCTTGTAAATGTAAAGCTTATTAACTGCTTTATGATAAAAGTCAGATATGGCTTTCAGGCACTGAATTACCTTTTCAGCTACTTTCAACCTTTAGCAAACAATCGTAAAGCTTTCATTGTGGTAGTAATGCGAACTTTGGCCACCTGACCCCATATCTGAGTCATGCGTGATTTCAACATGTAGTAGTATTAAATGTTAACAGCCAGCTAACAGATCTAATAATGCTAACTGTGTAAAATGGTCTCCAGATGGCTGTGTGTGTGTTCCAGAATGGGTATGAGTTACCTTATTGGCCAAATAAACTCACTTGGAAGATCAATACGGCTTGCTGAATCAGGTGCTGAATGGGCTTATCCTGTATCTAAATCAATTACTCAAATAAACTTGTGAGGATTAATTAATTTTTAAAAAAATCAAGTAGGTTTTTTTAAAAAATCTTTTTTGAGGACAAAACACAGCTGTGGCTGTATCTTCATGGTGTTGGCAATGTTTAGTAACAAACTCCAGTCTTGGGTTTGTCAGGAGGAAAGGCAGTCTTTAATTCACTGTATAATCACTCAGATCAGTCAGCATTTGCTCAGGTTTTTGGAAATGTTTTAGTTCACACTGAGTATGCTCTGAAGCTTAACATAAGTATTTCATTAGTCATATTACATTATCTCATCTGAATAGTGACTCCCATGCTCGTAACTTGATTCCTGTCCTCACAGTTAAATCACTGTCCCCAGAGGCAATACCATCATTCTCCTCCTTGTTCTGTGTCCTGGGTCTTGCCCACAAGCTCATGGTCTAACTGATTTCCATATTTGGAGTTGGGAAGGAATTTCCCCCTGGATCAGATTGGCAGAGACCCAGGGGGGTTTTCACCTTCCTCTGCAGCATGGGGTATGGGTAAAACTTGCAGGTTTAAACTAGTGTAAATGGTGGATTCTCTGTAACTTGGTCCTTTAACCATGATTTGAGGACTTCAGTAACTCAGCCAGAGGTTAGGGGTTTATTATAGGAGTGAGTGGGCGAGGTTCTGTGGCCTTCAGTGTGTAGGAAGTCAGACTAGATGATCATGATGGTCCCTTCTGACCTTTAACTCTATGAATCTATAATCACTTCAGTGATTTAACCTGCATCCTCACTGCAAAGTGTGGGTGATTTACCAGCTCAAGTGAAACCAGAATCTGGTCTCTAACCCACACTGCCAGTCAGGCCAGACTGAAATCACCTCTAAACTCAGATGAGAGGTTTGTGTGTGAAGAGGAGATGGGTTAGAAGCAAAACCCAGGTAACAGTAGGAAGGAGCTAACTTTGCAGTGAAGCCCTCCCCTAAGTGTTTGCAGGAATGTGCCATTACATCAAAGCAATGTGATTTCCTGTGAGAAATTCCACAAAGACTTCTTTCAGAGTAGCAGCCGTGTTAGTCTGTATCCGCAAAAAGAAAAGGAGGACTTGTGGCACCTTAGAGACTAACAAATTTATTTGAGCATAAGCTTTTGTGAGCTACAGCTTCATCCTTTTCTTTTTACAAGGACTTCTGTGGGTTTGGAGTAGGATGCTGCTGTACAGTGTTGTCACCCCTACCTCATGTGTGACCTCTTAGTCATGTCCCCACAAAACTCCTGGAGCCCCAACCCGAGAAGGTTAGCATGAAAGAACTTCTGAAGAAAAAGGGGTCTTTGTTACTTGGGCTTTTTCTCTCCCTACCTTCAGAGTGCCTGTTGTTTTCCTCCATGTGGAAAATGCAGGGGAGATATTCATATGAGCCTATGTTTGAATCAGCACTTCAAAGACAGGCCCAATGCTTATCTTGCAAGTACCTCATCGACCCCAATAGCTATGTGATTGCTTCCAATTTAGCCCAACATTAGCAGCATTGTCAGGTTTTTTTCAAACCTGCGCACACAGCTTTGTCCTCCCCTGAAAGTCTCTTGGGTATTCATAAAGAGCTTGAGTGGGTTGCAACTTGGTGCTTCACTTGTTCTGATAAATTGCTGAGCCACTGCATCTTAACTGTGGTTGAACAGCTGCTTTTGCCCACCTTCATATGTTTTCAGTGTTTAAGAATAAGATTGGGAGCCAGGGATAAGCAAATCTGAGCCGCATGCACAGCATGATGCTGTATTGTGGGTTCCTTTTGTAGGTTTCATATTAGCTAAAAAAAAAATCTGGGATGAAAGTAATTGGGATGAGAGATCAAAGGAGTAAGGATCACACTGAACAACTGGAATGCCGAGACACATTGACTTCAGTGTGATCTTTTTTGAAAGCTCTTCCTACAGTGTTACAGCCTAAACGTAGATGTACCACCGGTAACATCTGCCTTATTTTTCCAATTACGTGCATCACTATTCAGCTGGTACACACACCAAAACTGACAGGATCTTGGATAGTGTTTTCTCCTCTCAGACCATGTATGAGTTATCCACTTCCCCCTCCTCTATGACACTAGGGGTGTGAAACAGCCTTTTAGAGGAAGGATTTCCTAAGGGAAAATCTTTGCTTTTGCTAGAGGCCACATATTAGTGGATGCTTTTGAACACTGAAAGTGCCTGAAAACTCTTGTTCTGCTGTTAATGCTTTCTGACACATTTCCAATATTGCCTTCATAGGGGTCAGTTCTGAAGGCTGCTGGCTTCTCTCTTTAACCCCTTCCTGACTTGAGAATTTAGTGTGTGGCATCTTTGCCATCTTTTATAATGGTTGGTCTAAAACATGCTCACCTGTAACACGTTGTATATATCATTGTAAAAGTACTTTGCTGGTTTGGGGCCTACGGGGTTAGAGGATGCTCATCGGACTGCTTATCACCTGGCACGATTGAGTCGCTGATACCCCCTATTTCTAGAGAGATCTTTGGTATCATCTACAGGTAATGGAATGCTCTAGCATATGGCTTAATGGGATCAGACCACTTAAATCGTGGTAAGGTGACAATGAATATGTTTCTGCTCTCTCTCTTTATACTTTCAGTTCATTCTGTTATCTTTATCTAACAACTAAATGTTTGGAACTATGTCAAGATCTGATTTTAAGAAATCAATCTGCTCTCTTTTATTTAAACTCTCACCTTTCTTCCCATCTGACTGCCTATCTGACAAGTAAAGTAACAGTCATAAATAAGTTATTTAAACATACTGGGTACATAAAAAATTTGAAATGAAAAAGAAAAACGAAGTAAGGGGATTAATAAGGAAAACCATGGTGAAAGTGGGATAAGATGGTAAAGCAAAGCTCTGTAAAGACTGTTTATATGTTACATGAAAAGAGTGACTGCAGTGAATTTGCCACTGTCGATACCCATTGCATATTTTTATTTTACTGCAAATATTAATGTTATGATAATATAGTGACACAACCTCAAAATTAACTTTCCAAATCTGTAGCTTTATGTAAATTCATGTGAATCTATCTTGTTAAATTTCACACCTCCATATCAGCAATAATGTTGGCATTTCCTTAGTTTTTGGTTAGATATCCATTTATGTTTTCTTGCCATCCATTCTACTTTAAAAATGTATCTCAGCTAGGTTATTTCTTCATTGAATGGATGGTGGGTTGGCACAATAATGCACCAGCCACTGACTCCCTTTTTTGATCCGGCAACACTGCTGCACAGCGAGATAATTTTAGCTAGAGGAATAGTCAAGAGGCAAAACACCGCCAATAAATAACCACAGAGGACAAGGTCTTGATCTCACCTGAATAAGGGCAGCAGGAAGTCCCAGAAAACCTTAGAGCTGTTATTTATCATTTCAAATACACAGGCTTTTAAAACATAAGAATGGTCATACTGGTCAGAGCAATTGTTCCTCTAGCCCAGTGTCCCATCTTCTGACACTGGCCAATGCCAGCTGCTTCAGAGGGAATGAACAGAACAGGACAATTATTGAGTGATCCCTTTGATTCTCCAGTCCCAGCTTCTGGCAGTCAGAGGTTTAGGGATATCCAGAGCACTGGGTTGCATCCTTCACCATCTTGGCTAAAAGCCATTGAAGGATCTATCCTCCATGAGCTTATCTAATTCTTTGAACCCAGTTATACTTTTGGATAAAAAGGTGTAGATAAAATATATTGAGCCAGTTTCTTGGCCCCAGCTGCTTTGCTTCAGGTGCACCAAGGAGCTGGAAAGTTGCCCTCCGCTGAGCTGCCCTCTGTTAGCTCAGAATTCCCCTGAAAAACAGAAATCCTTGAGTAGTGTAGAGACAGTGTAGCCGACCCTATGTTGTCCGCTTCCCAGTGGGTGAAAAATGGCTGTAGGAGGTAGGGTAGAACTCATGATTTTCCACCTGATCCTCAGCCAGTGCGGTGTCATAACTGGAATTCTGTAGCAGGGGTAACATGGAGCAGCCCCTTAGCCTGTTTTATCTACACTGGCCCAAGACTGGGGGAGTTAAAAGGTAGCTTAAAGCACCCTGATCACCCCAGCTGCAATGAGTATAAATGTGGGAGAACTGAGGATCTGGCTTGCTATTCTTAAGATTAAGATTTATGCCCAACTCTATAGCGTCATAAATGTACACAGTGTATTATACATGTTAAATTCTTTTATTTTTTTTCTGGTGAAATACATATTTGGAAAGTCAAACTGACTATTTTCAGAATTTGAATCAGAGCTTAAATTACTGCCTCCCTGACTGTAATATAACAGACTCATAACACAGCACTGACAGGAGGCAATCCCTGGAGCCTGGCTTTTTGTTCATTGCAGTAAAACTCTTAGTATTGCCAATGGCAGAAGCAATAAAATATTGAAGACACAGTATCAACAAATCTGAAAAATGGAAATATCTAGCAAAAGAAGAGAGGGTTTAAACTATGGTTGCTCTTTTTCTGTGCTTTGAAGTTCAAGTCTGCTTTGACAGAGTTCTTTCTGGATAACAACATTTACATTTTGCAAAAAGACTATTCCTGACCCATATTTTATTTTTCAGGCAGGAGCAATTTGGAAATGGTAAATGTTATTGTAACAGCAGGGGTCTGTACTGAAGGTGTTTAGTTTCTGATTTCTGTAATTTCTGCTTGGTAGAAATGGGGGAAGCTTTCCTCCAGTGATTGAGGATTGAAGGGTGCCAGAGCAGGCATATGTCTTCTCTACGTAACTTGCAGTGGATATTGTATTTGTAGCATTCATTAAAACGTAACACTTCTAGGTAACCATTAGAGCTGGCTGAAAAAAATTAATGGAATGTTGATTTATTGAAATTGAAACATTCTGCAGGAATGTGTTCATTTTTTGATGAAATTCAGTTGGGGGGAAAAAACTGAACTGAAGTGCTTTGGAAGGTTTTGATTTTTCACTGTGAAACTACTTTTCATTTAGAAAATTTTTATATTATAACTCTGTAAAATACAGTCTAATTCAAAATGAAATATTTTGAGTTTATCTAAATGATGTTTCTATTGATGGAACCAAAGGCTACTTGTTGGTTTTTGTTTTGAAAATTTCATTTCACAGGAAACTTCATATTTTATTGGTGTTCTTTCTGATTCAGCTTGAATGAAAACAGATTTTTAAATCACAGAATTTCCTGCAAAATAGAAATTCTGGTGCCCACACATCTCTAGTAATGTTGGGGGGTGGGGGGAGGGGCTGTAACAGGGGCAGTTTGACCTAGTGTTTGGAGCCAGGGGGGTGGAGGCTGTTGGAAATCACACCAAAATTACATGTGATCAAAATTCTGCCTACGGATTACTCCCTAGCTATTTGCTTTGAATATTTGCTATTTTGATTCTACAGGTCAGATGATATACTTTTGTTCTCTGATCATCAGAGTGCAACTACTGGAATTATTTGTGTGTATGTCTGAATTCTCATGAATAGG
This sequence comes from Natator depressus, assembly GCF_965152275.1. Lineage (NCBI taxonomy): Eukaryota > Metazoa > Chordata > Testudines > Cheloniidae > Natator > Natator depressus. The sequence goes on from NC_134241.1 coordinate 10,657,081, forward strand.
AATGAAAAATTTTCGCTTTCCACAAGGCATTTGAATGGCTTAGGGAGCAGTCCTGCCAGTAAACTTGTTCATTAGAGTGTTTCTAGAAAAGAGACCCAGAAAATCCAATGAATGTGTGTTGATGCTATTTGTAGTAGTCATTCAATCATATGCAGTTTTGCAACCTATGAAGTTCTTTCCCATAATTATTCATTTTACTACGTCGAGGAAGATTTGAATGTATCAGAGACGAGATCTTGGCTGCACTACAATTTGGGTAAAGTCATTTTCCCTCCAATTTGTAGCAATTCCACTAGAGAGTACTTATACAAAGGAGCAAGATGATGAATAAAATATATACAAAAACCAAAAAGGTCTGAGAGAAACAAACTCGTAGAACAAATAAGTTATTTGGCCTGGACCAAGCAACAATTCTGTAAACAGAAGACCCAACTCTTGTAATTGCACCTCCATTGTTACTCATTCCTTATGCAAGGCCATTGGCTTAAAACTTTACTCTGGCAAATTTTAAGTATTATGCAATGGGCCAAATCCTGAGGAGGCAGTTCTAGTAGGAGTAATATTTAACTGAGATTTGGATAATTCAGGGGACCTCCGTGGAGATGTTAATATGGGACATCTTGGCAAGAATGAGAGATATGGTGCATCTTTTAAGTATAATTAAAGTGAAATCCAAGAGGAGGTGGTGGTGTGGGGAAATATGGCTGCAAAGTTTTCAGAAAAGCATATTTTGGAAGAAACCGGGAAGTGTTACATAAAATCAGATTAGAAAAACCAATGGAGGGAAAGGATGCAGAAGAGAAATGGAAAGTGTTCAAAACTAAATTAATTTGTGCCCAGGAGTAATAGTGACCATCTGGCAATACATACAGAATCTGCACACTGGGAGAAGGGAAACAACTGTTTGGATGCAAAAAGAAAAGTGCAAAAATCATCAAAAGCAAGGAATGATTATATACAGGGTAAGGACAATAAGAGGGGCTCTGGGAAGGTGACAATAAAATGAAGTACAGTAAAGCTGAATGAAGTATGAAGGAAAAAGAAAAGTTGTACTAAGACAAGGTTAATAAGACATTTGGAAGCACGTGCAGAGTGAGAGTTCATTGGGAGAAAGCTTGGCCTCTAAAGAATAGCACAGGTCATTTGTTGCTAGAACATTTAGACATTGCCAAACATCAGGGCCAAATCACCACCTCCTTTGGTAAAATGTGAGAGGGAGAAAATCCCCTATGGGGAGGCAGTGTTTGGTTCCCCAGCCCCACTGACATGGAAATGAGCTGTGATTCTGACCTAGAGGATCCCTACAAACCTGCACAGATTTTGGGGGATCAGCAAGAGCCCAGCTGAAAACATTTTGTTGCAACGTTTTTCCAACAGAAAATGCTGTTTTAACAAAACTGATCTTTTGTGAAATCATTTTTTTAGAAAAAAATTGGCAAGAGAAGATTTCAAAATGTCCTCTTTTAACACTTCTTGAATGGAAGGTTTTGGTTTTTCATTTCAAAACTATTCTGTTTAGAAATTTGCTTTTTTGTATAAAAATATTAAAGGCCATTTTAAAATGGTAGAAATCAATATGAAGTATTCTGAATATATCAAAATGAAAAGTTTTGATTGACCCAACATAAAAAAAAATCTGAATTTAATTTCACCAACAACTTCGAAATTTTGGCATTTTGTCCCAGTTTGGGATGAAAATAATTGATATCTCCCCCCCCCGCCCCCATGATGGAAAATCCATTTTCTAACTAACTCTAGAGGCCAGTGCTCTCCATGCTTAGGGCCTGTGACTCCATGCCAACTCTGTCTTCCTGGCAGCCCCTCCCTTTTACTTCCTGAAGATCCCAAGCCTGCAGACTGCCCCATGGAGTCCTAAAAAAAAAGAGTGCCTCAGAGGTAGCTGGTTCCCTTCCCCAAAGGAGAGGCAACATCCATGCCTTGGGGGGCATAATCTGGCACTCTTTAATTAGCTTCATAGGAGGGATGGTAAACCAAGACAGGACAAGCAGCATGAAGAATGTGAAAGGAAATTAGCATAATCTGAAGACAAAAAATTGGCAAGCCTTAAGTGTCAGCTGAGATCAATTCTAGACTTGTGAAGAAAGTGACAAAAGAAGTGTGCATGAGATATACTGAGAGAAGTGATGGAAATGCTACTTCCATCAGATGGAACTTAGTGGAACATCTCTAGATAAAACAAAACGGTGAAAATGCCAGCTTTTGCAGGCAAAGTGAAAACTAGCAGTTCCACAAAGCCCTAGTTAGGAGACCTCCTCTTACTAGAAATTAATGAAATATCTTTGAAATATCATGCACAATGCTTGTCAGCATGAAAATTCTGTTAGTATGTCTAAGTCTTAGACATCTTGTCTTTTTTCAGCACCGTATCTTTAGGTAGGTCTGAAATACACAAGGTGCAATCGAATGGCTGAGAATTCCTTTACAGTGGCCAGCCTGATCCTAGTGCTGCTTTCTTTGTTAGTATCATCCCCTCTGCACTGTCAGAATTCTGTGTACGCCATCCTCCTTTACTAAAGCCTCTAGGGGCATTAGAAGTTGAAGACATAGCCCAGGCTCAACATGACATAGGAGTGCTCTGACCACACTCCTTTTCACTGACCATGCCCCTTTTCCTAACTATGGCAGCTGCAGGAAAGATTGTGGTGTATAAACCCCTTCATCAGCCATTCACCACTGCAGTGTCACCCTTGCTGTATGGTGATTCTATCTGGGCAGTGTAGGAAAGTTTACTGTCAAAACCTGTGGCAGTGCAGTGCAAAGCATCTGCATTATCCTGAGGATCTGGCCTTAGGATGTAAGCTTGATTTGACAGGACTTAAGTACATGCTTCATTTTAAGCACTGGCATAAAAGTGGTTTGCTGAAGAGAGATGAACTTCACCGTGCTCTTAAAGTTAAGTAGGTGCTTCATTTCTTCGCTGAATTGGGGCCTAAGACAACCTAATGAAATTTGGACTTTAATCTCTAAGCTATTTACAGAGGTTTGCAAGGCTACAGCATTACCCTGGAAAAGAGATAACTGAGATGTACATGCACATTTTTAAAACCAGTAGAGAGGCTATAATCTCAGGACTGGTCTACACACGAAACTTATGTCAGCATAGCTACTTCTCTCAGGGGTGTGAAAAAATCCACACTTCTGAGAGACACGGCTGCATCGACCTAACCCCCAGCGTAGGCAGCGCTAGGTCAATGGAAGAATTCTTCTGTCGACGTAGCTACCACCTCTTGGGGAGATGATTACCTTCAGCAGTGGGAGAACCCCTCCTGTTGCTGTAGTGAATGTCTACACGGACGCACTACAGCTGCGTGGCTACAGCTGAGCCACTGTAGCGTTTTAAACATAGGCATAGCTTCGGGAAATGTCTCACACAACAAAAGAGCTACACAGTGCTCGCCACAGTAAACTGAAGTTAAAAAGAACTTCAAAGGAATCTAGGTACATAGTCGTAATCACCATGAGATGTATAGAAATTCCATTACCAATACTACCAAGAGACACTATTAGATGTCATTTTAAAAGGGAGTTGGATATGTCATTGGAGGAAGAGGTGTTATGGAATAAATCAGTTAAGTCTAAGAAAGGGATAGGAGTTACCTCCTTTCCATTTTAAAATTCAGATTGTATTATGAATTGCTCTCTCATGAACTTGTAAGTAAAGTGAATAAATATTTCCTTGTTCTTTATTTTAACTTAAACATATAGCTGGTATTGGATCCCTTGTTTTTTAAAAAAACCATCATTGATTTGTACCAGAATGTATTTTGGTCAAATGTTATATCCCCCTTTTTGTGTGGGACATAGAGAAATACTCCTTTGTTGACATGAAAGGATAGCTTTCCTTTTCTTTACATGAAGAATTTGTGCAAAATCTGATTATCATATAAATTGCTTTCAAAATAAAAGTGGGTTAAAAGAAATCGCTGCTTTTCAGACTAGCCCCTTTGCTGTTTGTGTCTTGTTAAATGAATCCATCACTCTGACTCTTCCCTACTGCTCTTCTAATTTAAGATGACCCTTTGCTTCTGGGCCAAGTTCATGCTGGTGGATAACAGACTGTGCGAACCTCGATAAAGTTATTACAATTTTGCTCACCCATGGCAGCAGTTGAAGAAACTACAATGAAGTGAAACACAAGTGGCATAAACAACTGGTAAGATCATTGAAGTGAATGGGACTGCTCTTGAACACAGTGGTTGCAGGCCTGGGCACCCAGAGAATAATGAAAATGAATTTGATCTGCTATATTGCCAAATGAGAGGACACTTCTTTCGGATGGAATAATATTAGATCCGATGATACAGCCAATGGTGATTACTATTCATGAATAGGTTTGTAAGCTGTCAGTCCTCCTATCCAAGTGTTCCAGAGAATGGTTAATTTCATAGAACTGGTAAGGTAATATATTGTCTTTCATATCTGGTTCAAAATGGGCCCATAACAGGAACAATTAAAAGTATTTACTGTAATTTCCCTCTGTACTTGTTAACGTGTGGTTTTGAACATTTAAAGAATGTATGAAGCCCTATAGAAGGACTACATGCTTCCACTTAGTCGTCTATAATAGTGTGGTTAGAGCAGTTGGGTATCTGATCAGTTACCTTTCTTGGATTGATGCTAGGTCAGCTGCTTTTGATGTTTCAGTTATTTGAAATGTTGATGTTTAATTCTATGTGTATTTGAAGTAAGGGTTGAGTCAAGGTCACAAGTAACTTTAAATAAATCTCTAGGCAAGGGGTGGCTGCAATGAAGAGATTGTTCGACTCTTTGCTCATATTGATGGAACCCCTTGGAACTCTTGACTTAATTTTCAGAATTTTGTTGTAAGAAACTCTTCTGAGAGAGGCAAGTTTCTTACAACAAAATTCTGCAGCTTCTAAAGTTTGCTTGTTTTCTAGGTTTCTTATTGGAAGGGGATTAAGTTACAATGAACTAAGATCACTTTACTCTTGAATGAAAGCGTCCGCATGGGGTGGCGCTAATGTGTTCTCGGATTTAACTTTGAGTGTTCCTGGGTAGACATGCCCTTAGAGAGTAAGGTGTTTTTTTTGGGGGGGGGGGAGGAGGCAACAAGTCTTAGTCTAAGTTGTGTGCAATGCTGAGCACATTTTCAGCATTCAACCAATATATAACACAAATAACACAGTTGTAATAGCAGCAATAGGAGGTCTTTTGACACTGCACCCGTTCACATACCTGCAATAATGACTATTCCAATGTTGTGCATTCAGATCATGTGAAATATGAAAGAGACAAGCCTTCATTTAACTCTGAGATCAATAAGGCTTAAGTCAAAAGAGAATAGAGTATTTTTAAATAGTGAAAACAACAATATAGTTGCCTCAATTCTCATGTAAGTGTAATTATTACAATAACAAAATACAGCTCAATACTAATTGCAAAATTCAGAAGTTGCAGAATTGTGTGGTAGATGGCATGCTTGGGAAGTGCAAGACATGCCACGTATTGGCTTTCCAGCTTGCCGCATTCCACCAACATTGGGAGATGTTACAAGCCAGCAGTGGTGACCCTCAATAATCATATGAAATATTTCTCACTCCACTGATATATATGCCATAGACCACAGATTTCTCCAACTCTCTCATGTCTTTCACAAGCAATGTTCCCATTCTATTGTATCCTTTTACACATGGGGATCTGGAATAATTAAGTTCAATTGATAACATTGTCAATATTTTATTGGCTTCAGATGAAAACTACATTTACAGAGAGGCATAATCTGTTTTTTAATTTCTGGATACAAATTCTCCAGAAAGATCCATGTGCTATCTGAGTGCTAGATACTGTTTGAGCTTTAATTTTTTACCTAGATAAAAGAAGTGGGTAAAATACATGTGGACAGAGAACTTCCTATTTACGTTTTATAGCTGGGAAGGCTCAGGAGTGTGAATCATGCCTACTGAATTAAATACTGTAACAAAGCTCTGTCCTTGCCTCCGTGGGTCCCGCATTTCCTGGCGGATTTTGCTAGCGTCAGAGGCTCACTGTGACCCTCCACATAACCCTTCTTTCTCTAGAGACAAGGGTCACAGTCTACTGAGCCATTTCCATCATAAGTCAGCAAGGGAGGTGAGGAGAAGATCCTTCCCTGCACAGTCTCTGTTGTCTCAGTGATTAATCAGGGGGCAAAGGTGGAGGGGGGGGGGAAGCCCAGGCCCATCCTCTACTCTGGACTCCAGCCCAGGGACCCTAATAGTATCAGCTATGGTAGCTGGCCTTTTAGAAACATGACATGTACAATTCCCTGGGCTACTTCCCCCACAGCAGCCCTCACTTCCTCAAGCTCCACTTCACCCTTACCTCAGGGCCTCCTTCCTTGTGCCTGATATGGTGTGTACCACTCAGCCTCTCCAACAGCACAACTTCCTCCCACAGCTCCTGACATGCACACCCACCTGACTGACTGGGAGGCTTTTAACTAGTTTCAGCCAGCCTCTGATTGGCTTCAGGTGTCCCAATCAACCTAGCATTCTCCCTGCCTTCTGGAAAGTTCTTAATTGGCCCCAGGTGTCTTAATTGATCTGGAGCAGCTTCCATTTCACTTAACCTTGTACCAGGGATTTGTTTAGCCTGGAGCTAATATATCTATCTCCCACTACTTTTCTATAGCCATCTGGCCTTGCCCCATCACAATACGCAATACATTGTCACCACCTCTTCATTTTTCATGAAGTAGATTAGGAGAAAAAATGGCTCTAAATGGTGAAACCACTCACTTGTTCATTCTAGGTTGAGTATTTTTCCGAAGATCTGGTAATATTTGCTACTGATAAGCAAATAAAAATGGCTGGCTTTAGGTTGGAGTCATTTTCCCAACGAGCAGATTTGAAAAGTTATGAATCGGTTGAACTATCTATCACCTTGAAGAGTATTTCTACCTGGTGTTTTGGTGTTGGTAATTGTTATGGTTTTCATGCAGGCTGTTCCTCATCTGTGAAGATTTTATGTACGAATTGTTTCGTCTGTTGGTTTGTGAAGATGAAAGCCAACTACCGGATGGCATAACATTAAAGTAATTGTTTCGGGCGAAAAATCAAAGGACATAAGGCGCTGGAGATCTGACCTTTTTTCCCAGTAGAAAAAGTGGGTCTAAAGTGAATGACTGCTGTCTGTCTCTCAAACATGTCTAGGTCTGAGAGGAGAGTATATCCCTGGTCGAATAATTCCTATAAATGTGATTTCAAATGCAATGTTGGGTCTATATTTAAAGTAATCTGCATAATTATATGGAGTCAGTGCCCTTGTAACTATGACATACAAAATATCCCCTGGACAGAGAGTTGTATGTGACCTTGTGGGCTTAGCAATAGGCAGATCTTCAGGGAAGTTTTAGACTAGTCCCATCCTCGGTGTGTAGTGTCTCCCCCTGAAAGGTCAGACATTCTTTTATACGCCTCCCCCCACCATTTAGCACCACCTGACAATACAACCTCCTCCCTAAGGCTCAAGACCTGGGGAAAAGCTGGTACAGATGCTCTGGCTTTGCACACTCCCTGGTTGGTGGTCTGATGGGGAACATGGTAGACCTGCCATAAATATTTTGCAGATTCCCTCTTGCTCGGGCGCCGCTCCCTATGGCTCAGTAAATATCCCAACGCCACCCAGCCTCCCTACATTTACACTGGTCTCTGGAAACAGGATTGACCGGACTTCTCCCAGGTGCTTAGTTAGCAAATCTATTCCCAATTCTAAACAGATCAACTCCAGGAGAAAAGCTGGAGAAAACCTCTAACCAATTAAATGTTTTCGAACATTGGAGGAGGGGGTGGGAGGGAGAGGAGGATGTGGTGGCTCATGTCCTCCTTGTAGGGCACTGAGGGGCTTGGGAGAGACCCTGATCTTATTTCTCTGAGACTCGCACCGCTGCATGACCGAACTCGTCACGGCGACAGAGCAGCGACTGCATTCTGCATGTCATCTCCAGGAAGCCTTTAATCCCGGGTCTGTGAATGCAGAATCACTTGTAAAAGGATGTCGGTTTCTTTTGGACCAACTCAGTTTCCCCAATAACAAGGAGCGGGCTTCGAGGGCGTTGAAAGGGGCCAGGGCAGAGGACAGGGGCAGATCGCGGGCTCGGAGCGCCGGGGACGGTTTCCTTTGTGGCGATGCATTGGGAATGAGACGCCGGGAAAATGAGAAGAGCCTGGGACTCTGGAAGCGGAGCGGGCAGTCCCGGGTCACTTTAGGGGACCTTGATCTGGAGCGTTCCAGGCAGGGGGAGGTTCACGAGGCGAGACTGAAGTTGTAGCAGATGCTTCCCTGGTGGGACCAAGACGGGGAGGGAGCTTTTGGCGACAGTCGGGCGGTAGATTCGGGAGACGGACAGAGCCTCTCTCCGCCTGGCCCCCACCCGCTTGAATTAGCCCGCTGGGCGCAGATGGGCTAGAAAACTTGCCGCGAAGGCTCCAGGCGTGGGGAGGGAAGCCTGGATGGAAAAGCGTGCAGGAGATCTCCAGGGCTTGACCGGGGGGCTCTCCTGCCGCCTGTCTCTGAGATCCTGAGCCAGTCTCGCCCCGGGATCTTCCTCCAGTAAATGCATCCCTAATGGTCCCTGGGAAATTTCCCACCGCCCAGCGACAGGGATGGGGCTCTGTCTCGGAAGCTCAGCTGACTCTTGCAGCACCAGGGACAGAGCCGCGGAGCCAGCCGGCTCCCCGCCCCGCCGCTCCTGCCACTAACTAACCAGCGGCTCCCAGCTCTGGTCCCGATTTCAGCACCATAGACAGCGCTTCACCGGCCGGACCGGCGACCATGCTGCGTCCTGCGCCTGCCGCTCAGCCTGGGACCGCAAACGTCTAGAAGGCAACGGACCCGGGCCCCTTGCGCTGCAAATAAGCTACTGATTCTCTCCTGTGTAGGGGATCCGCGGCGGATGGTGTGCTTTTTAAGTAGGTGAAACTAAACTTGCCTCCTCAGATTATTCGCTCTGGCCCAAATCCCTAGCTCCCAGTTATGCCCAGCGAAGTGGGGTTTTGTTGTTTTTTATTGAAACTCTGCAAGGAAGCCCTGTATATAAATCTGTTGGGGGTTTTTTTTGGGGGGGGGGCAATGTTAAATGTTTGGGTGTCAATTTAATTATATATTGATCATTGTTGCAAATCCATTTTAAATAGTCCGTCAGCGCTGGGTTTACCATGAACAGCGTGTTTTAGGTCTGCTCCCATGGCTCTGGGTTGAGCTGCATGCCCTTGACATGTTAGAAAGAATTTCAGAGTAACATCTTCTGTATTTTCCACAGTATGCATCCGATGAAGTGAGCTGTAGCTCAGGAAAGCTTATGCTCAAATAAATTGGTTAGTCTCTAAGGTGCCACAAGTCCTCCTTTTCTTGTTAGAAAGAATATGTATGCTATGGAAAAGGGGGGCACACACACAATGCCAGGTGTGCTTAATTGAGAGTAGCCCTGTTGGAGCTGTACAGGCCTGGTGGGTCTAAAGATGGGGTTCGCTGTCCTTTTTTTCGAGATTATAAATCACTGTTAAGTAACCTTGCCAATTAAAGTAGGTTCAATCCGCGAACCAAGAATCAAGGCTCTGTGCAGAGAGCTAGAAACTCGGTTCTGGAAGCAGGTAGAGTGGAATTGCTGCTTGGTGTAATCCAGAGTTATGCTGCCGCCTGCTGGGGAAAGAAAGAAAAATTATAAAAATAAAAATAATAATAAATAATAAAAAAATAGCAAAATTTGTGAATGAACATGTATTCACACGGCATATTATGGTTATGAGCTAAAGCTAATTCTGAGTGTTCTTCTACAGACAGGATAAATTATACTCAGAAAATTATGTTCCGGGACCAGGATTAGGGTTACGCAACCATTAATTTTGAGAACTATTATTTTACTCAACATTCAAAACACATGTTCCGCAAACACATTGTTTAACTGATGCTAAACAGAGAATAGAGAGGGTCTGATGATTTGTACTTTACATGTAAACTTACACTTTACAAGAAAACTTTCACATGAGCCTGTCAAAAGATAGACAATATAAGAGTAACATAGGTTCTAAACAGCTTATTGGTACAAATATCCATCACATATTTTAGGAATCATTTCAATATGTATTTCCTTAGTCATCCTTAGAGTTCTGTATGTAAAAAACAGTAGTAGATATAAGGATCAAAGCAAGAGAAAAAGAAATGAATGCAGGGATCAGTTCTATTATTTTTAATTATCTTTTACTCTAAAAGTAATGTGTATAGCTTTGGGTAGGATTGGGTTATAAAATGTTTGAGGTTTAGCTATATTAATTGAAACACAAAGAAAGAAACAAAACAACAACAAAAGATTTCTGTAGATTTAAAAATAATAATAATTGGGCAAAATCTTGGGGTCCTGATTTTGGTAAAATCCTATAGCCCAAGATTTTAAAAAAGTGAATTTAAAAAAAAATTATTTTGGATGTGTGGGTGATTGGGTGCCCTACTTGATACTTCTTTCAAGGGGCCAGATTTTCACCCCAAATCACTAGTCGATTTAAAATATCTTGGCCATTGATGCCAATGCATAAAGGCTACACAATGTGGCATTCAATACAGTATATGCACTCCTGCCAACATATCTGGTAAACACTAAGTCCGGATGCTGTGCGGACTTGCACCCTAGCAATAATTTGGTCCTCTGAAATGCAACAGTGATGCAAACATACATCAACCAATTGCCTTCAGGGTGAACTTCACCCCAGCATTCCATAAGAAACCCAGGGTAGTTCGTTTTTTGTAAGGGGTAATGGATGACAGAATCTGCTTCTCTGCTAAAACCAATGGGCAGGCTGCAGGGATGCCATATATCCTTTTCTTGGCTATTTTTCCAGCAACCATTTAGGGGTGATTCTTATTCATTAAGGTCTAGGCTTCTGGATCTAAGAGTCCCTCCCCTGGCTTCCCAACACCACTAGGCTGGACTATTTGAGCTTGGTGTCAAACATCCCTTCACCCCGCTCAAGGGCCATGGGTGATGTACTATGTTTGCTCCCCATCTTTACCCCCTTGCCACCAGCAGCAGTAGCATCATAGGTCTTACATGAACGGCCTTGTTGATGTGGATGAAGGTACTTCACCCTCATGGGTACATTTTCCAAAGGGATGAAGGCTGACTTCATTTTTTACCCATGCAGTTTGTATCTGCAAAACCCAGTGCTGGAATTTTTGCAACCAGCTCAATGAAGTCAGTTGCCAACCTCAGTAGAAGCATGTCTAGTCACCTGGATTGTACCTACGATCCGGTAATTAGAGGTATGAGTATTCAGAGTTGTACTTGAAATATAGTGGCAGGTGCAGATTTAGTTTCTGCTCAGCACACCCACAAAAGGGAGGCAGCCTATTTCAAAGTTTGAACTTGAATGACCTTTTATCTTATTCATACCATAGGAGGGAATACTTCTTGCTACTTCCCTGGCATGCTGCTTTGCTGGTTAATGCTGGAAAAGTTGCTATTTATTAAAACTAATATCCCAAATAATACTTAAGCTGTATATTCAGCAAATAGGAAGCAACTGAAAATGGACTCCAGTGAAACTTTTATCTTAGTCAACTTTCTACTCGATTAATGTTTCCTCTCTGGGATGATGGTGAAATATTTTTTTAAAAATGTTTATTAATGGAGATAAACCTGATATAAGAAAGCAAATAATATGGGGCAGGTTGGAAGTTGGAATACTGGAGAAGTCTCTGAAGCATTAGCAGACAAGATGGAGCACTTGTATACTTAAAATTCAGTCTGTGCTTCCATAAATGTATAATTTATCCCCTCACACTTTCTCATACTGTGCCTTTAAGCCGTGATTCTGCTAAAAAATGGTGTCCCCCTTTTTCCTTTTCTTTTAAATAAATGAAACATCTGAAATTCTGCAGACAAATATTTTGGCGAAGAGCTTTTTTTCTGTCTTCTTTTCATTGCAGTCATTTCTTTATTGATTCACGTCTGTAGAGTCTCATTTCCTTAATTTTTGTTCATAGTTGCAATGTTTTGAATAGTAACATTTTTGGTTGTGTTTTTAATAGAACACAATAGTGCATCAATTGTATAGAGACGGAGAGTGAACATTTTAAACAGGCCTAACAGAGTTTTAATGCGATTTTAGTGCCTATCTTTCCTGAATCCCTCTGAAAATAGCTGAAATCACTGCAGGAAAAGAGAAGTAGCGAGTAAGGGGCTGATCCTGCAGTTCTTCACTCCCATTACATCCCCATCTTGAATTTCATTTTTGCCTAAACGAGGATTACAGGATGAGGCCCTAGAGCATAAAAGGTGCTTTTTGAAAATGTCACCCAAGAAACTTAGACGCCTAAATTCCATTTTCAAAAATTATTTGGGCACTTAGTCACAGATCTTTAAAGGTATTTAGGTGCCTAATTCCCACTGATATTTGGAGTTAGGAGCATGAATACCTTTGAGGATCTGGGCTGTAGGATCTTGTCTCATTGAAAGATAATGGGAGTTAGGTGCCAAGGATCTTTTGAAAATCCTATTAGTTTCTTTGGCATCTTTACCCAACCAAATAGCTCTAAAAATCTGCCCCTAAGTCATTTTTGAAAATGGGACTTAGGATCCTTAGGTCCATCTGAAAATTTTGCTCCAAATCTAAATTCCAAATGCCACTTCTGTCTTTGCAGGTGTATTCTCACGGTGCAGCAATGTGGGAGCTGAATGTGTGTGCCCGTACAGAGGGTATAGAATGGCCTGGGCATGAGCTCTGTACAAACCCCATGTGTAGTGGCAGAAAGGAAGTGGGTGACAGGCAGGACACTGGCTGGAGTAGGCTACAACGTTAGGAACCACAGGTGCTTTGTGGGAGAGAATTCTTCTTAGCCCCTTACTCCCAGCACCCAGCCCAGCTAACCCAGTCCAACTGCTGGGTAGAGGACTTTAGCCTAAGCAAGCATCCCTATGTCAACATATAGAGTGAAACCCCGTAGTGCTTTAGGGACAAATCCCACAAAGTGCTGTGTACCTCCTCCAAAGTGCCAAGGGCTCTCAACTCCTAAGGACTTCCAGATACGTTGTCGGTGGTCAACATCTTGCAGCAGCAGGCCCGTACTCAGGCAGAAGTCCCCCTGGAGTCAGGATTTGGACCAAGGTTTTGCCTTTTCACAGAAGATTTCTTTCCAATGACATGGAATGTCAAAGCATGCATTCCTAGAAAAACACAATATTTTAATTGCAATCTCTGAGTTTGATCACTAGCTGTCTCAATAACATATGCAAATACAGTCATTTAAATGCAGAGCACCTTCAAACAAAAATGTTAAGATACCTGCAATCAAGTTACAATTACACTTTTTCAAGAGAACACATTACACAAGCTCAGTACGTATGATTAGTTTGAAAATTGTCTGTACAACTGGTGCAGAACAAGGCACCACGCAGAATCATGTGACATGGGTATGGCTGAGTTTCCAAGATCTTCTGTTATTACATATATATCTCTTTGCATTGTCACTACTCCATCATAATTCAGAGCTCAGGTCAAACATCATTGTAACTAACTTTTAAAATGTGAAGTGATAGCTGAGTTTCTCTCATGAAAGTATTCAAAGATAAGGGAATAATTTTCTATTTGTCCCACTATATGTAAAAAAATGATAAAGCAAGGAAGCTGAAATACTAATCTTCAGTGTTCATGAATAAGATTGGGGCCATAACTCATCAGAGGTGAAGGCTTCCATGAGTTAGAGTGCCTTCACCATAAATGTCATTTGTTCTGCTCATCCTTCTCTACAGTATTTTAAGGTGCTTAATTTTTTATATTAGTTATGTTTTGGTGGGAAGTTTTATTTGAATAGTATTCTGCTTCTGCACCGACCATTCTTATTGTTGATGTTAGAATGGAGTGGAAAACCAGTGTCTACTTTTAAATAGAGACAGTGAGAAAAAGCAAAGTTATTGTTCATCATTTTGGAGAGTTACTTACTTATATATTATATGTATGTAAATAATTCTTGACCAAACCCTAACCTTCTTTCTCAGGCAAAACTCCAAGAACTGGGCCCTTGGTATATAGCCTTAGATTCGCTTTGCCAGTGTCTGGGGTGAAAAGAAGACTATAGAGCAGCAGTTAGATAAGTTTATGAAGGATAGATCCATCAATAGCTATTAGTCAAGATGGTCAGGGACACAACCCTATGCTCTGGGGTGTCCCTAAATCTCTGACTACTAGAAGCTGGGTCTGGATGACACTTAAAGTGCCCTGTTCTGTTCACTCCCTCTGAAGCAAGTGGCACTGGCCACTGTTGGAAGACAGGATAATGGGCTAGATGGACCAGTGCTCTGACCCATATGGCCATTCTTATGTTCTTGCTTTCTTTCTACCAATAGAATAACTAATTGTTCTCATTTGTGGATTGGGAAATAACATCAGGACTGATACTTTTTCTAAAAAACAAACAAACAACGAAACAGAAAAGCCCACAGGACAATAATAATTAAAAGACTATATAGGCCATTGTTTTTTTTAAAAAATAGGAGAATAGATAATGGGCCAGCTCCTGCTAATACTGCTTCTAGCATTCCAAACCTCTGCCCTGCTTCCAACAGTACCATTTAAAAATGATGACAAAATCAACCCAACAAATTTCCTGCCATGAAAACCTTTCTTCTTTTTTTCCGAATGTGAAACTCCTCCACACCAAACAAACAATTGCAGTGGATCCACATGCTGGGTGGGCGATATTCAGCCCTAGATCACTGACTGGCATGAAGGATGAATAGTGTGTTGCCAACAAAGCATCACCGCTTGTTTTTTGGTTTCATCTACTTGTTATGTCTTGGGTAAAATTTTCAAAAGCGTCTAGGTGACTTAGGAGCCTAAGTTTTTGGCACTTATTCAGTAAAGTAATTTGCATTATCCGGCATGTATCCTAAAGCATGTTAAATACAAGGTCTTATAACAACAGAACATTTTCAACATTATTTTCAGGTTACCTCAGGTTAAAAATGGCTGAGAGGATAATCAAGCTTCCTTCCTGTCTTTGTGCAGGTTGGGAAACAGCAACTCTAAAAACATGCATCGAAGGCACACAACCCTTCGGGAGAAAGGCCGGAGACAGGCTATCCGAGGCCCAGCCTACATGTTTAACGAGAAGGGCACCAGCCTGACCGCGGAGGAAGAACGCTTCCTGGATTCTGCGGAATATGGCAACATCCCCGTGGTGCGGAAAATGCTGGAGGAGTCCAAAACCCTGAACTTTAATTGTGTTGATTACATGGGACAGAATGCCTTGCAGTTAGCGGTGGGGAATGAGCATTTGGAAGTGACTGAACTCCTTCTGAAAAAGGAGAATCTGGCTCGAGTTGGAGATGCGCTGCTGTTGGCCATCAGTAAGGGATATGTGCGCATTGTGGAAGCAATATTGAACCATCCAGCCTTTGCACAAGGGCAGCGTCTCACACTAAGCCCCCTTGAGCAGGAACTACGTGATGATGATTTTTATGCTTATGATGAAGATGGAACTCGGTTTTCTCATGACATCACCCCCATAATACTCGCTGCTCATTGCCAAGAGTATGAAATTGTTCATATCTTGCTTCTGAAAGGGGCACGGATAGAAAGGCCCCATGACTACTTCTGCAAGTGCAATGAATGTGCCGAGAAGCAGAGGAAAGATTCCTTCAGTCACTCTCGATCGAGAATGAATGCCTACAAAGGATTAGCAAGTGCCGCTTATTTGTCTCTTTCCAGTGAAGACCCCGTTCTTACTGCTTTAGAACTAAGCAATGAATTGGCAAGACTAGCCAACATTGAAACTGAATTTAAGGTAATTCAACCTACAAGGTTTTCCTTCATCTAAATGTGTTAATAGTGGCATATATTTTACATATGAAAGAGTGTTGGTCAGAAAATCGGGGTTCAGAAAGCACATCCTGAAAATTCAAAGCGAGGAATCAAATTCTAGGTCAGCCTCAGATTAAAGGAAATCTTGGTCAGTATTTAGATTCAAGTAGAGCTTCCATCAGAAATGTGAAATATGATACGTGCCTTTCAGAAGACAAAAATGCTTCCAGTTCTCCTACCATTATGAGAAAAAACTCAAACTGAGATTTTTCCCCCCCTTTCTAGAAGTGACAATCCACTAGAATCTAAGAAGTGCTATTTTACTCTGAAAGCCAGGCATTAAGGTTCAAGTATTTACATATTAGGTGATTTACTGTGTTAGAGAGGACAACTGGAAAATCTGATTCATCCCTTCTCTCTTCACCAGCACCATGTTGTATTTTAAAAATTGAGGGCAAAGCATCCATTTTAAGTCCCTATGGAAATGTCATTATCTCCTAAATTCCTACATATTTGCATAGAACTGGGCAAATCTTTTTCAGTAAATAGTACAGTTGATGTAATGATAAATATATTAAGCAATTAGTAAGTATTGGGGAACAAAAACTATTTCTGAATTTGGGTCAAATTTGGCCAATATTTGCGGTGAACATTTTTTTTCAGAAATGTTGAAAAGCTTCATTTTGACATTTTCAAAATAAACCATTTAAACATTTTTGTTTGGAAATGACATTTTAGAAATGCAATTTCATTTAGGAAATGGCAGTTTGGAACAAAGTTTGAAACATTTTGTTCAACCCAAACAAAAGATTTTTGGTTATTCATTTGGGTGAGCAGGGAAAAAAAAAAACAAACAAAAATCAGTTTTGGGTCAAAACAAACCAATTTCTGCCCCAGATTTTTCAGTTCATTCACTGAACCAAAAAAGTAAATTATTAACTCATCTCTAATTTTGATGAGAGAGAGATAGCAAGACTTCATGCCTTGTATTCTTCTCAGTAGCCTATTTCAACTCTTTACCTGTCCATTTGCAACTGTTTTATCTTGTATAGGCATTAAGATATAGGTGAAAGGGCACAGGAGTTCTGAATATTCACAGCATATAAAATGTGTTAACTACATATGATTGGTAACATACTATTACATTCTGAAATTCATAACTCTCTGTTTTTGAAAGCTAAGATGAAGCCATCTTCACCTTTTAACACATTGTAAGAGAACCCCCAGCTACCCAGAACTTGTACATTGCACATCAGAACTTTATGGTGGCAGAAGGGTTGAAAGGTGGATTTTCCTGCTCCAAAAGCAAAAGCTCCTATCTCTTGTGCTGAAGGATGGTCTAACTTGTCTGGCAGCAATCTAAATCAGTGATTCCCAAACAGAAGTGGATGGCTCAGTGGTTAGGGTGTTACTTCAGAACTTGGGAGACCCAGTTTCAATTGCCTGCTCTGCTACATCCTTCCTGTGTGTCTTTAGGCAAGTCACTTAGCGTCTGTGTGCCTCAGTTCCCCTCTGTAAAATGGGGACTTCCCCATCTTTCTGAGACATTGTAAGAATAAAGACATTTAAAGAATGAGATGCTCAGTTAACTACAGTGATGGGTGCAGGTAAGTATCTTAGGTGTATATATACAGGTTGGTTTATCAGATTAAGAATCCATTATAACTACTCTGATTCAAATTACAAAGGTGGCACATCAAGTACTTTTTGCTCTTCAGATATTGCACTCTTAATTTTAAATCTTGAGATCTGCTTCTCTAGATGAAGAGTAGTCATGGGTGGGGTGGGGAGAGGAGGAACACAAGGAGGTAATTCTGAAAAGTTCCTCTAAGACTATTATATTCTGCTGCTTTGTAAACTTAACTCTCTCTCCTGCAAGTTACTCAACATCACCATTATGAGGATGAGATTGTAACTGTCCTATGATATTTGCAACATTTTGCTAAATCAGTAGAGTGGTTCAAGAATTTGCGATCTTCCAGGCTGAAATAAATTGGGCATAAAAACTCAATTTCTACAGCCCAGTCACCAGTTTATGAAAGTTTTTTGGCTAATATGCAGCTACAACTCTGGTCAGTAACATAAATGCAATAAAAGTCTAGGTTGTCAGTAAATTGGGGTAGGATGCCAGCTAGGAATCCATTATTATTTTTAATTTGAAAAACCATTCAAGTGTTCAAGTATCGTTTTCAGAATTCCTCACCAGGCATTCTCTGAATTAGAAGTGACAAGAGCTATATATCTTTTCAAGAGTTGCCTTCTAAATTAACTAGGAACATTATTATACTGGCAAGATGACTGATCCCCCTTTGGAAATAAAATTAAGAGCCAGATCCTGCAAACTTTTACCCATGAGAATAAGGAATTGCAGGATCGGATTCCAACACAACAGTGTTAAAATGTAAAAAGGGAGATTTACTTGCATGGGGGTCCAATCATACAACACTTACTCGTGGAAGCAGTCCATACATAAGCAGTCCCATTAATTTCAATGAGACTACCTTCATGAGGAACAACTGTAGGATCAAACTCACAGTTAGCAGTATTAGTATCTCATTAATGTTCCAGCTCCCATCCAGGAGAAAATGGCATGCTATTTCATTTAAGGGGCATCAACATCTTTCAGCATTACATGGCTGGCAGCTCTGATAAGGCTCTCTATGCTTAACTGTAACTATATTTTTACCAGAACCTGGTTCTTGCTCTAGACCAACTCTACCACGTGAAGGAATCCTCCTGAAGTTACCAACAAAAAGGAGATAAGATACGACGGGGTTGGATACTTTAGAAACACCTGAGATTATGAGATAGCTATAGACAGACAGGGATATAAGGTGTTTTGAAACTTTCCATCATCTCCACTCATGTTTGTTTGTGATGGGTTTCCCTTTCCTGTCTCTTTGTGGAAGGCCCTCTGTATCACATGGAAATATCTAGAAAACATTACTGATAGTTTATTTCACATTTCCATAACCTTTTAATTTAGCCTCTAGAGTCAGTACCACGCAAGGTTTCAAGGACTTCAAACATATTTATAATGTAGGAATCTATACATTTTCTCATTTCTCAATTTTCTTGCCTTAACCTTATAGATGGGACACACAATTAGGTACTAACAGAGCTAATTTTAAATGTTTACAGAAGGCAGCATTGGGATTTGTGAAAGAAGGTAAAAAAAGCTCCCACTTTCCATGGGTGATGGAAGAAATTTTTGATTGCTAAAAGTTTTTTTTTTTTTAAAAAAAGGTCCTGGTGAGACTCGTATACTGATAGCAAATCTACAAAATAATGAAATCAGGCAAGTTTTTAATAACATTTCTCAATCTTGGAAAAAAAGAATTGTTACTCAACTTTTGACTCTTTTTGCCAATATGAACATTCTGTACTTACGAACCATCTAAAATCCAAACTCCTTACCCTCTGGATTATTATATTCATACAACCTCAGTAGCACACTGTCTTGAAGAACATACTTGACAGTAGATGGAAACATTACCTCCAACTGAAGTGCATGATGTAACTTTTAAAGATGGCAGCAGGCAGATAATCAGCAGTGAGGTTATTTTTCCTCCTTTTGAAGATTCTCAGCATAAGGAGATAATAAATATGTGCCTATTTTTATCTCTTTTCACTAAGTTTTCACTACACCAAGTATATTTTGTACAATAATGGCATTCAGCATATAAGATTAGCTCATAGCCCCATGAAGACAAATGGGGAGGCACTCATTTCAGCATAGCTGGGTGAGAATTTATTATCAATTCCCATTTACAACAATGGGAACTGCATGGCTAACTCTCAGCCAAATTTGCCTTAAATTACAATACACAGTGGGACACAGACAAGAGATCAAACTGCAATGTGGCAGATTCACACTGTAGAGCAACACCTACTCGTTGGTCCCAGGGAGCCTACACATAGATTTGAGAGGACAAGCTCAGTCTCTGGTAGCTACGGATGAAGTTATCTCATTCTTTGCATTTTACATACCTTCCATTGTCACTATAAACTCCCCCATTGAACTCTATGGGTTTTTTTTAGTTTGGTTGACTAGCAAAATCAGGATAGTCTGTTGTCATGTTGCTTCCTACATATTAAGTAGAGGTATCAGAATGAAGATTTGCAGGAGGCAGATTGAAACTGACAGAACAATGAATAGTAATATACATACTGGCCCAGATATTCAGCGGATGTAAATCAATGTAGCTCCACTGAAGTCAATGGAAGTATATCAATTCACGCCAGCTGAGGATCATGGCCACTAATTAGAATGAAAGCAAATAGGATGGATCCAGCGTTGCTTCAGATGATATGGGAAGCGAGTGTCTGCCTTGCAAGGTTTATTGATAAATAAGACCTGAAAAAAGACATGTGACAGATAGCAATATTAATGGTATTGGACTGATTTTTTCTTTCATGACCTTCCTTAGGCTTATGCAGCTCCAATGTCTTGCAAAAAAAGCTCCCTTATTAATGCTAAAGGAAAGAAAGAAATGTTTGAGATGCAGCTGCATGGTTCTGAAATGAAATTACTGAATTAAGAAAAGCAAAATATATGCAATGAAAATGTTAAACTGGTTGTTTGTACTGAAAATTCTCTTGCCTGCCTCGAGCAGGCTCACGCTGTAGTTCCATTAAAGGACTTGGTGACTAGCCTGGCAAGGAAAAAATCATTACAAATTTGGGTTTTTGAAAGTTTATGAAAGGTAGAAGTAGAGGTCTGAGTCACAGGGAGTGCTCGTGGGGCATTTATGCATGGTTTATATGCAGATTTGGCAGGGGCGGGGGGAATATCACTCCTTCCAAGCAAAAGCTCTGTGAGCAAAGCTTTCACGTTTGTATGCTTCAACAATCTAGAGCACATACCCCTTCTGGTCTGCTTCTGGGAGTAATTTAACTGACGTCAGTGGGGCTGATACTGCATTGCCATGTGGCCACTTTATGTAAAGGCAGCAGCTCTCCCACTGGGTTGTACCTCTACTATAGGGGCTTCCTCTGACAATGTAGTGCTGGTGTAGCCAGTTCTCTATTGCCCTACTCTCATGGCTCGCAGGGTGGACGGCATGCTGGGGGCCCAGGTGGGGTGTGTGTAGCTGGAGCACTTGTTCTCTCTCTCTTCTCTGCTGACGCAACAGGGTTTTGTGGGGCCAAGCATGACTAAAAGCACCCTTGAGACTGCTCTAATTTATATCAGGTGCTGGATAAATTCAGAATTAGCTTCTGAATATGGTAAGGGCTAGGGTTGGGTTGATGCTTCCCTGGAGCCCTGCTATATGCTGAGACATGGAACCTCATGCTGCCTCTTATATCAAGTTACCTTTTAAGAGCTGAACTTCCCTCTAAGCAAAACACTTAACCGTTCTCTTATTTTAAAATGTTGATGCTCCTAGGTAGCTAACTACTCATAAATGAGCATCTTAACCAAAGAAAGGAAGAGGTTATAAATTATGTATCAAACTTTTAACTGGTTTATAATGTATTGCAGAATGAAGCCCTAAGATATCAAGAATTGCAAAAGCAAATCATTAAGAACAGCAAGTTACAACTTGCAGAATAATACTGTATAATGAGATTCCACTCTAGAATTTAGACACATTGCAGCTTAATATGTTATCAAACAGACCAAATTTTAATGTATTTAATTTGCATGGGTTTATATTATTTTGTATTAAGAATGCACTATAATTTATAAAGTTAAATAGTAATCACATATACCGACAGTCTGGGACCGCTACTTACTCATGTTGAGAAATACTTTACTGTGATAGTATTCCCATTTAAATGAAGGGTGGCAGCATGTGGCCTTTAGTCATAATAGGGAAAAATCTGTGCTAACCTACAGGCTACATCCTGCTTCTCTTATGCATGCAAGTAGTGCTGTTAAAGTCACTTCTAGCAAGAATAAAGTTTGCAGTATTTGTCCCACCCTGTGGATACAGGTCAATGGGAGTTGCACTCATGTACCTGAAAGCTGGATGTGTCTAGTGAAAACCGTTTTAAATGTCACCTTCATATAATGCAATACGTAAATTTCTTCACAAGTACCATCTGCAAGCAACCAGGTTGCTTTCTCAAATTGGAAAGTGGAATATTCAAGAGTAGAGTCCGTACAAAAATTGGCTATAGGCTCATCGATCTCTTTAGATGATTATATTTTAGCAAACATTTTGATGGCAATGCCCTTGTGGATAGCTTTGACATAAATACCAAACTCCTTTTATGCTACTGTATACAAGTTGTGAAAATGGTGAGGGAAATGCAACACAAACTGGCCTTTACCTAACTGTTTACTCTCTCTTCTCCTCTGGGATTACCCTCTCCCTCTTTTCTTCTACTGAGATCCCATATTAAAGGCAGGTCTCTTTTAGAACACTGCATTCTCCCTAAATAGCATTCAAGCTGCATGCTTCGGAATCACTAAATGTCCTTTGTGATAAAGACAGCATCATCCAAATCATTCCATATAGCAATCTAAGCAAATTAAATTACAGGGTGGCAAAGGAGGATATGAAAAGATCTCACCAATCAGAAGTGTTATAATAAGCTCTCCATTCACATTGATTAAAATGTTACTGCAGATATGATCAAAGCCACCACCTAGAACACACGTGGTTTATGGTCCTTGTTTATTAATCCTGCCAGCGTTGTCAATTCCTCTACTTCAGTTAATACAGGAACATATTTTTCTTTAACTCATCCCCCACTGGCTTCCATTGCTGCTTTACCTGTTGCCCTGTATATTTACAGATCTTTGAAAAATAATGGAACAACTGTTCAGAAGGACCCAAACCCACAATCTAACTTTGCACCTGCTATTTTGGGCCTGGGACAGAGTCTTGTGAGTTCAAACATTTGCAGATGGCTGACTACCTGATCTGTGGGCTCCAATGACATTTGCAACAGCAAATCAAGTCATTGGACAGCCATGGCCATATCCACAACAGGTGTAAATCAGTGCTAATGTCAATGGAGCCACACTCATTTGCACCAGCTGGCCCCTAAATGTTTATAGTCACAATTAAAGGCACCCACAGATATCTCCTGCTATCAAACGGGAGTGCAAAATTGCAAGTGCACATAGTACAGGAAGTTTTCCTATATTATCTAGCCTAATAACTTTTCCACTAAAAATCCTATGCCCATAGTTTTTCTAATCTGGTGTGTATGGTTTAACTTCTATAACATAATTGAAGTAAAGTTTTTAAGGGAATTAACATTCTAAACTCCCCCAGTGTTGCCTGGATTTACTTTACACAAATGAAGACTCGGGGTCACATTCTGCACTCTGATGGGGCCACTATGCCACTAACGCTGTGACCCTAAAGTCAGTCTTCCTGTGACCAGATAAGTAGATATTGCAACTCTTATGTGTTCCCCTGTGCTCAGCGTAGGTGGTGTAGCCAGGGAAAGGGAGGATGACTAGGGAAATCTCTGGCTGCCATGTGGGCTCCTTGGGTCCATTAACAATTGGCATAAATTAGAGCAGTCTTCTGGTTGCTCTAAGTAATGCTGGTTGGACTAGCTCAGCATGTAGTGGACCAAGGTTGCGGTTCCACAATTGTCTAGATACCACTCAGCTAATCCAAACTCAAAACTACTTGTCATTCTTAAACCTGGTTTCCATGTAGTGATGAATCCTGGATGAAGAACAAAGCTTGTTCATCACATACTTTTTGTCTGCATTCTTAGACCATAATTAGAATCATGGAGCAGTAATGATCGCATATGCACAAAGGTCTTGTATTGTGGTGGGAACGGAAGAAACTGGTGATTAAGGTACAATAACAGTTTGCATTCCAATCTTCTATTTTGGATCTGATGTTTTGCCAGTTTGGCTTTTGCACAGGAGTGTGGGGTGCTTTTCGTTTGTTTGTTTGCTTGTGTGTGTGTTTTAGTGTTTGTTTTTGCCCAACCCTGTTCGTTCATTTTTTAAAACAAAGGGATTTCTTCTTCACTGCCTGGCAGCTTGTTGTAATCCTTTAGGCCTGTGCAAAGTGGGTTGAAAACGCTGCCAGGTTAGGATTCTAGCCTTTGAGACAAAGGCTACACCTACACTTGGAGCTAGGGTTGCGATTGCCAGCTCAGGCCGGCGTACTTGTGCCAGTTCTAGCCACAGTAGAATGGGCAGTGGACAGCTGTGGCATGGGGTAGCCATCCCAAGAACACACCCATGGGGTAGGGCAAGTTTGTACTCAGGGCAGCTAGCTCATGCTGCTGCTTGCTGCTAGAGCCATGAGAGCTAGTGTGATTATGTCTACTCAAGCTAGGAAACACATTCCTAGCTCCAAGCACAGATGTCATCTCATCTGTGCTGCCTCTCAAGCCTAAGTGACTACCGAAGGTGTTCTGTCGGGAGAGCTGAGCCCAAGGAAAGTGGAAAATGTGTCTCCTATTAACAAAACTCCTCACAATATTCTTGGAATGATTTTAGCACTGCAACGCCGTGAGGTAGGAAATCACAAATTGGCATGGAAGCTGCCCTGGTGGAGGAGAAATGCTTTTGAGTGTTCTGGTGACATTCGCATTTGATCTGACTTTCAAAGTACGCTCTGCACAGACACCATTTTTCTCACAGAGACGGGAGCATGAAAAATGACAGTTGTGTTGCACTTGCACCAATGGCTAACTTAGCTGAGCAGTGAAAGATTTTATGAAGGTGAAAGCAGAAAAAGATTCTTCACATGGAAAACTTCCACATCCAGGATCTGTAAGTCCTTTCTGGCCTTCAAATTGTTGCATCTATGCATTAATTAATATTTGTAGAGAACACTGAAGATTCAGAAGAACTCTATGCATTTTGAGCACTATTGTTGTCTTTTTAGTGCCTGTTCTGTGGCTAACTCACTTTCTCCCATATCAATCTGGCACATTTCACAAGTAAAATATTTTTTTAAATGTTGCTTGAGAAAAGTTTCCTTTCAAGCCCTTCAGGATGTCTTAGAAGTGAAGCCAAACTTGTGGAACATGCAACTGGGTTGAAAAATGTGTTTACGTGTCAGAATGTGAAGGTATCATCACGCCTATGCATATCAGGAACACTATTATCTAGTCAAACCTACCCATGTTCAGGTGTGTTAGGGAGGCATGCATAAATGCAAGATGTGAGAGTGGAACATCCGATAGCCCATGTCTGCACTAGGAAAACTGTAATTCACAAAAGGTGC
This sequence comes from Natator depressus, assembly GCF_965152275.1. Classification (NCBI taxonomy): domain Eukaryota; kingdom Metazoa; phylum Chordata; order Testudines; family Cheloniidae; genus Natator; species Natator depressus. The sequence continues at coordinate 10,682,057 of NC_134241.1, forward strand.
AGCTGCACCTTTGGTACCAATGGTGGGAGCTGTGGAGAAGGGAATCGTGCATATTTGCCACTGTGTCATCTAGTCCTGATCTGAGGAAGGTTAAATGACATTGTGGTAAAAACTCATGAGTAGAACAGGCCAAAAATTTGATGACGGAACTGTCTTCTTTTGGAAGATGCTGTTTTGTTGAAATCAAAACTTTCAGTGGGAACATTTCAATTTCTACAATTTTTTTTTGTTAGGGGAAAAAATACGAGAGAAAAACATTGGAATGGAACGTTTTGCTTTTTCGTTTTGATGTGGCTCATTTTGAAATGTATATTTTACAAAAAAGGTCAGTCAGAACAAAATGTTTTGATTTTTATCAAACCAGAAGTTTTCAGTTGACCCAAAATGAGGATTTTTTCCCCCAAAAAATTTCATTTCATGGGAAATTTTGAAATATTTTTTTATTTTAATTTGGAACGAAGACCAAGTTTGAAACACTGGAATTTGAGTTCTGTGGGAAATTCCAAATTTTTAACCAGCTCAGCTCCTGACACAACTTCCACAGATGTTACCATCAGTGGAGAATTTTGGGTGCCAATTTTCTTAGTGTAGAAGCAGCCTTTTTGTCATGGAATGTTTGTTAACTTCACAACTCATTTGGCAGTTTTTCTGTTTATACCCAATGGTGAGACAGTCAGAATTTCATCTGTGGTACTTATTATTATTTGTTATTTGCATCATGGTAGTGCATAAAAATTCCAATCAGCGATCAGGACCCCTTTGGGTAGGCACCATACATGACAAAAAGATGGTTTGATTCCCTTTACAATCCAAGTATGGTCTCAGACAACAGGCGGATACAACTAACAAGTGGGTGAGCACAGAACAACAGTGAGACAATTATTATTAGTGTAACAAGCAGCAGTCTTGGCAGGCAAGTTGCTTAGCCATTGTTGAGCACTTTGTAGGTGTCAGATGACGGTGAGTTTTAAGGAGGCACGGGCGTAGACAATTTGACACTATACCTCCCCAAAAATTTAGGGATTGCATTAATAAATAAAAGAAACACTGAATATGGAATAGTAGCTCATTTGGCTCACTTTATTAAAAGTGGGAAAATTTAGTCATGGTACAAAACTATTCATTAAAGCAATATTCAGCAACTATGGTTTCATTACTTTTTAACCCTAACCCCCTACTCCCCAAAATAAATAAAATAATGTATGCCTGTGGGAGGAGTTTGAAGGAGAACAATGACGCTTTATGGATTTTTTTTTCCCCATGCAAAAGAGTAAGTGCAAAAGATTGTAGTCGATTGGTTGGGAATTGATCTGCTTGGAGGGCTGTTATATTCACCGCTACACCATCAATGCCTTAAAAAAATAAACCTAGACCTCCACATTTCAAGCACTGGTTTATTAAAAGTTACAAAACTAATTATTTGAAATATTGTAATAGATTTTGAAGAGGAATACAGGATGGAAATGTATGAAGGGCGCTCTCATACATACACATACTATTATACAGCTTGGGAGAAATGCACAGTATCAGGAAAAAACCCAACAACTTTGGACATGTTTCTTTTATGTCAGGAAATTCTGCTGTTTATTTCTGAACGTAAGGGTTGAACACTGTAATGAACAGTTCAATGACTACACAGAGCTCGCTGTATTCTTCCCCTCTGCACTGGGAGGCCAGTGATTTTCCATTTCATACTCACTACTCTAGCTTGCCATAGTGATCTCACAGAGTCAGTATGGATTTGTTAACACTGAGTTTGAATAATGGTCTTTTAAAATTTCTCTTATTTTGGGGAATGTTTGTACAGTAGTTTCATAATGTCATGGTATAAAGGGCAACAATTTTATTTCGCATCATAACCTACCAGCCCTGAACCATCATTTTCAGGTAAGAGATTTGTGTAGGCGGAATACTTTACACAAAGTTTTTTGGCACCAAGTATGCCAAGTCCTTTAACAGAGGCAGTTCATTTTAATGTTTCAAACATAGGTCATGGTTTTATTTCTGCTCATTGTAACACCATGAACAATTCATTTTAATTCTCCGTGCATGGGTTTTCCTGTATCTAAAATGTGGATGACAAAACCATTTTTTTTAATTAACTTTGAAATGGAAAAAAATACTCAGATATTCAGAGTAAAATCCTGGCTCCAATGAAGTCAATCGCAAAACACCCACTAATCTCTGTGAAGCCAGGATTTCACCATCAGTCTTTTAAAGAGCCATTTGGGGGAGTGGAGGAGACTGGACTGGACTGTGTTTTTGTTTGTTTGTTTTGTTTGTGGGGTAATTTTATTGGTCAAGTCTGATGATGCCTACAGCTTGATAGGTGCCCCTCTGGAAGTAACTGAATTTCGTACAAATAACCTGTCATGTTTTTGTTTCACATATATCACAGCAAACTAATCAACTCAATTAGACTTCAAACACTGCCACAACGTGTAGATCTTGATTAATGCAAGGAGCTTGAGGAGAATAGATTTAATGGCAAGGAACCATTTATTGGAAATTTATTGCCATTCACTTGTAATCGATCAGGAATACAGGCTCTTTTGTTCAGACCCAAATGTATGGATTCAGTTCTTAATTTAGAGTGTAATTACACTGGTCTGTGACACACAGGTCTAACTTATTCTTTTCCATTGGCCCTTTCCCAGAGGCTTGCTCTCCTTAACGTCTCCTTTGTACGAGACCACAGCAAGACACCAATTTCTTTGTGTCTCTAAAAGGGGAAGAGAATTGGGCAAATTCTGTTGATCCCCCTTGGAGCCATGCTAGGATGGAAACAGAGTGGTAGCGGCTTAGCATAGGTTCCCGAGCCAGTCTGCCTGTGCAGAACAGATGGAAGCTGCTTGACTGAACAGACCTTCCTGGGAATGAGCTCAGCTGCTGCCCTTGCTGACACTTCAGGAAGAGCTTGCTGCCAGTTGCTGGCAGGAGTCTGAGGGATGGGGATAGGATGGGAATTTGCCCACGCTTCCTTGAAGCTACAGAGCACTGCACGGCTGGGCTCCCCCTGCCTAGCACTCCAGGCAAAATTAGTAACTTTTATTCCAGCAACAGTGCAGCTACACAAGTGCTCAGTCACGAGCATTCACAGGGCTCAGGCCTTTTTAAACTTGCTTCTATGGCCCGGTGAGCCCTGTCTATGCTAGTGATTGCACTATTACTACCACGGGTGGAATGTGGTTCCTTTTACTAGTGCAGTTAAGGTGGGGGGATGGGGAGGCTACTTCTGCATTCTGCTGGGTAACTGTGCTGGGAGCAGGGAAAGGACACGCTCATCGTTTTCTTCCCTTCTTGGGCAGGAGAAGCCAGAGTTTATCCTTGCCATAGAACTTTGAACAAGCCCTTATTAGACCTGGATTAACCACAGACATTCATCTCAATGAATTGTCCTTAAAGTGGTATACAATGAGGTGCTAATAGAATTGCCCCTCTGTTTCCTTGGCAATAAACAGATACTCGAGAGAGGATAAAGTAGGCAGACAAAGGCCAAGTCATTTCTCAGAATGAGGGAATCAAATTATTGCTGAGGAAAACAGAGAGGAAATGGTGTAGCTGCTACTAGAATGCCAGCTTAATGCAATATTGATATTCTTTATTTTTAATTATTAACACTACTCTTGGTTTACCACTGATACCAGCATTGGCAGTGGGGGGGTCACTTGAAATAGTAAGAAACTGATAATGCTAGTTGCTTTCTTGTGGTCCTATATTCTGAGTGGCAAGGAGGTCTACTGGAATTAAAAATGAGTATAATTGGAAATATTGTCCTGGACAGAACAAGAACAGTAGTACAGCAGACATATCTTTCTCCATTCTCCCCTCTATCTATCCTAGATACTGGAGGGAATTAACATTGTATTACTGAATGTAAACAAAATAACTCAATGAGGTGGAGGGTCTGAAGTTCAAGCTAAAAGTGGATGCAGATGGGAAATCATTTGCAATATTCATAATTATGTTGTTAGTTGTCGTTGTTGTAGATAATTCTAATGAACCCATCCCCACGGCATCTGGGCAGACTATGCCCTTGATTGTGGATGAATGTCAGTAGCATACAATCTATTTTTCATTACTACAAAAATGGGTCCTGGGTACTTTAAATTCTTTGTAATAATTAAGACCTTGGTTTCTGGAATGTAATTTGCAATTTCCTGGGATGTAATTTGCTGGTGATAATTTTACACCAGTGCAGTATGGAAATGACTCAAAATCATGGCCAAGTGTGTCATTTTGCACTCTCAGAGCCTCAGGTGTCGGACTCACTTCAGAACAGAAACATGTAATTAATCACTTTTTTCACATTTGAATATATATATGATGCAGTTAGGGCCTGATAGTCTAGTACTTGGTGCCCACAATTGCAGGACAGCTTTTTGAAAAAGCTCAGCTGCTATTTAGGACTTAATATAAAGGGGAGATTTTCAAAAGTTAAGCGCTTGTGTCAATGTTTGCAGGACTGAGGTCTTATTTGGGGGTCCAAATGGGAGCTGAGCTCTTTCGACAATCTTGTCTGGTCTATATGCTATGAGAAGTAATGCTACATTAGCTGTAATGCACTGATTCCCCAATTTTATATATTTCCACTTAGTTGATTCTCTTCCATGGTTCCCTCCACCCGCACCCAGACACAACTAGGGCTCGACCTGCACAATTCTTCCAATATTATAAAAATAAAGTGCGTGGTACCATCTGTTGTAAAACAGATACTTTTAAGCATCCGTTTTGGGCAAATTCTGTCCTCCATTATATCTATTTAAATCTGAAATTACTCTGTTGAAGGCAAGGTGTAATTGTTGTTGTTGAAGACAGTGGTTACTCCAGGTTTACAATGTTGTACATGAGACAAGATTGGACCTAGTATTTTCATTTATTAGCTATTTCCTGTTTGCTATTCAGATATTTGGTATGGGCCAGATGGTCCTACCTTTACTTATGTACAGTAGTACTTTACTCCATGAACAGCCCCATTGGTTTTAATGGTGCTACTCAAGTAGTAACTTAAATGCCCAGGAGTTAGAGTAACAGCACCTAGCCATAGGCATAAAGCATACTTCATCCGGTGGTCTCAAAACACATTACAAAGGTGAGTTATCCCATTTTCACATATGGCAAAAGCAAGGCACAGACGTAGGAAGAACTTATCCAAAGGTTACACAGTGAGGCAGTGGCAGCTGGGAACATTTTCTCACTCCTGGATCTCTATACATTATCAGACAACCTTGTCGACTTCTCACAATATGACATTGTTATTTGTTGCTAATTTTGGGGGTCATGAATAAATATCTGAGCATGAGTTTCTGAATCTGCACTTTCCTCAATCTCTACCCAGCCTAGTAAGAGTTGGCCTGATTCACAGCAGGAGCAAGAAGACCAAAGAGAAGTGGGAATCTGCCAAGGGGAACGGTTGAAGGAAAGGTGATATTTATGTGTTCGCCACTTCCTAGGCAGTTCTGCAAGTTTTGCCCAACGGAGTTCATGTTTTTGATTGGTTGGTGAGCAGGAGGGTGAAAGGGTGGCAAATGGAAAGGACTGGTTGTATGTGGTGACTGGTGGTATGATGCTGTAGTGCCTCTCACAGGACCAGTATCTCTTCCTCTTCTCTTCCAAGGCTTGTGCAAACTGGAAAAATCATAGGAATGTTCAATCATATTGAGCCTCTTATTACTACACACTCCAAGTGATGATGACTCTATTAAAATGTAAATAAATGCCTGAGAAAACAGAATGTCAGCGAAAATCAAGAACTGAAAACCTAGCATTATTGCCATTCTAAATCCCAAAGAGTAAAGTTTTGGGGATTAACGGTTACCTTACCTAATATGGTAATGAATTCTAGCACCTTGGCTATGTCTTCACTGCCAAAAAAGTTTTTAGAATGAGATCACTAATTCGTTGCAAAATCCTGCAGGAAACACAAGGCACAGCTAGCTTTTACCTCCGTGTAGTTGGCCAAGGTCAACACCATACCCTCACCTTGGGTTGACTTTGACTAGCTACATAGAAGTAGAAGCTACCTGTGCGTCTCTTGTGGGATTTTACAGTGAGATAGCTAACACAAGAGAGTTATCTTGCTGTGAAAACCCACCTTTTTGACAGTAAAGACTTAGCCTAAGAATTGAAAATCAGGCTAAATTTAGGAAGGATCTCTCTTTATTTCTTTCTGGATACAGTTTGGGGCTGGGACTCTGATGAGAGGTCAGAGCCAAGACCTGATCTTTAATGATGATGATTAATTAATACTTAGCTATTATATAGCACTTTTCATCCCTGGATTTCAAAGTGGCCAAGTAGCATTAAACATGTAAGATTTTCATTTCTGTTCTGTGATCAGACTGAGAATACCTTATCTAGCTCAGCTTATGAGAAGTATAAACCGCAATATGTTTAGTAAACAGCTTCTTTTGATTTAAATCCATTTTCTTTCTGTTTTTAAGAGAGAAAATCTCTCAAATCTTATATTAGGAAATTTTCCCGTTGCGTGGGTGTTTCAGGCAGATTGTCCCAAAGGAGAAAAGAAAAGGAGGATAGGTGCTAAAGGGTAAACAGTTTATGGGAGCTAAACCACCCACGCAGTCTTAGGTAAAAGACATGAACAGAATTATGCAAAAAGCATGGCAGATAACACACTAGGAGAGATGCCATGGAGGGAGACCCTAGGGTAGATGTGAAATGCAGGATGATTGGTCGTAGGAGTATCCATGCGCACATATGCACAGAGCAAACGTTTTGGATCTAATCTTTTTTTAGTAGTCTCACACACACACACACACACACACACACACACGGATTTACTGCACATTCTTCTGTAGCTTGCAAACAATGCAGAGATGCATCTTAAAACACAGATGAGTTGATAGAGACACAAAACCTCAGTAATGCTGCATTGTATTCCTGCCATTGTGTAAGGCACGTGGGATATAAAATGAATTATTTTGACACAAATAGGGCCCATTAACATAGAATTAAAGGCTCCTCTAATGGAAAGTGGGTTTGTTCCTTTTAAAATAATAGAATCTCTCAATGGAATGCATTCTTACTAGGAGTAATGCAAATATTTGAAACTAATGTCATGGAGCTGGCAGTGTTGTTCTGCATGATGATGAGCTTCTTTTTGCCTGGGGCATTAATGAATCGTTAGGCCTTTTTCACCAGGCGAATTAGCAGAATATTCTTTTGAAAGACATTAGTCTGTATTTAGTAAAGAGAAGCACTTGACAAGACATGAGGAGTAAGACTCCCTCTTTCACTGAATATATATATATTTTCTTGCACTTCACATACCAAAGAATTTATCTAATACCTCTCTGAAGTCAATTCTGTTTAAGTGTGACAGCCAGGGACTCTCTATTTTATCTGCCAGAAACAGGTGTTTCAGCATAAACATTCAAATGAGCTTGAGGAAATCAGCAAGAAGCAGGGAAAAACATTTTAATTACTCTCAGAATCAAAAGCATGTGGCTTAGTTGTGAGGTGAGATTGAAAACCAGCTGAAATTATAAGAAAGCGAAATAAATTAACAGACAAGTACCATCCTATACTGAGAAGCTACCTTGCCAAGCTTGGGATTTTAAATATTCCAATTTAAAAACTATTGTCAAGAAATATAATTTCTGTTCTAAATGTGAATATTTCACTACCCACATGGAATCAGAGTGTAGCATTATTTATACGCTGTGTTGTAGAGTTTCAGCACACATTTGTACAGTTTATGCACTAAACAATGGTAGGTATTAGATTAACACAATGAAACAGATACATTAAAAGCGTGTTCTGAGATTCAGGGTGACAGATAACGTAGTGCACAACAATGCACTGAGGGGATATTTTTGCCTCAGGTCCAATGGAAATCCTCTGTTCTCTCCAAGTGTCAAGGGATCCCTAGGTCCCATCATCACTGGGAAATCATTTAGCTTTCTGAACAGCCACGCTGGCCAAGGCAAGCTATTGTGAGGAGGGCAAAACTTAACAAAACCATTGTTTAAAAAAAAAAAAAAAAGCAAGTGATCTGAAACTCTGTTCATTATCACCACTTCAAATGGGCTGCTCTCAGATTTTCCCAGTGCAGAGGAGAACCCAGTGTGCACAAAGAACACAGAGGGACCCTAATTTAGGTTTATAAGCCCACCCATAAGTAACACACAATTAAAAGTTATCTACTTGAAAAACATCAAAGGCTGAGCTGACCCTGCTGGCATTTGTACCTTTCATTCTATGGAACTCTAAGCTTTGGTTACTAAGTCTAGGCCTGTTCTTAGTAGATTTAAAAAAAAAAAATTAAATGGCCAAATTTTTGATTATTTTTTTCCTGCTTTCACTGTTAGTTCTTAACTCTCCACTCTGTTCTCTGTGATGCTTCCGACAATCCATTAAATCAACGGAACAAGTCTGAATCTAGCTTATTCAGCAATAATTAAAAAGCGGCTTTTCTTCATATCTCGTAATTACTTTTCATAATTTTTACTGTTTATTCAGTATTGTGACTCTATAATCAGCTTATTGTATGACTGGGTACATATTAAGTGCAAATACATCAGACTCAACATTCAGATTTACACATGCCATGTTATATTTGTATAATTGAGATGCTGTGCGACTATTAAAATTCACTCTCGTTGCCAGGTTTGTAGGGAATGCTGTGAAAGTGCAGTTTCAAAACTGAGTTAAATTTTAATGGGGCCACTAACAGTCCCATAGAGAAGCCTTAAATCCTTACGGGCACGTCACCTGCAAATTGTCGTATCATTTAATTCTTGTGGCACAGAAAATAAAGAGCTAAATGTTAATTAAACTAAAACTATGCTCAAAAATATTAAGGTTCTCAGTTATATACATAAAATAAAAGATTTTAAAGACTGAAACTTCATAGACTGACTGACTGAAAATTGCAGGTAGAACACATCTAATGTGCTGATGAATATACCAGCAAGGACTTAGCTTTGCAGCTACTGTAAAGCTGGTACAATGGAATACTAGGTTTCTTGGTGGTCTAACATGCTGTGTATGTATTGTATATACTGTAGTGTGTAAGCAGGAAGTGAATACCAAGACAGTACACTTGCAGCTTTGTTGGCTTTGTGGGGTTAAAAAGCACTAATCCAAATAATGTCACGTGATTTAGTACATACTTTTTCTGCCATTAAATGGAAAGCTGCTTACTGTTTCTGCAGAAGGGCATTGGCAAGGCGCTAGACCTAGCTTAAAGATTCATGACTAGGCAGCTTAGGTCCAGAATTTAGATACTGTTTAAAAAAGAAGAAAAGCTTTGTAAAATATGCTGCTAATAGACATGTGAGTCAAAATGTGATATATATTTTTAAATCAGCGCAAATCTTTTTTTTTTCCCCCCTAAATGGGGAATAAAATGCAGAGACCTGAAGCCACATGTTAAGATCTGGATCTTGAGCACCATTGTGGGGTGTTTGGATCTGAGTGTTGCTTGAACCCTACCTTTAAATTAAAGATTGACTTGTATGTGGACACCGCAGTACAGTTTTAGTGCATGGGAACTTGACTAATGTTCATTCTCCAAGTGAAGTGCAATGAACAAACAGTAAAAATGTTGAAAAATAAATTAATTCTTTTTTAAATGATTTCAGACCACATGGTATTTGTATCAAAGGTAGGGAAATTAGTGTTTGTCTTTTACTATCCTCAAGAATTTGGGATACCAAAGGTATGGGACTGGATACTCGAATTACTGGGTGAAACTCTATGGTCTCTGTTATGCAGTTTGTGACACTAGATGACCATAACGGCCTAAACATCTATGACCCTATATGCTAGGTCTCTGAAATGTGCCTTAAATCTCATTTGAAATGCCCCAGGGATGAATCTGATCCATTTTGTTTGAGGGAGTCATTTAGTGAAAATTAGTGCCATGAAATATAAAGACTCTTAGAATGCTGCTTTATTTCTCTAACACCGTAAAAAATACTAGGTCCCCTGAAATAATATTCAGCACTTATAGAGCACACTTTACACACAGGGTTAAATATCATTAGCCTCAATTTACAGGTGAGAAAACTGAGGCACAGAGCTATTAAGTTGACTTGCCCAAGGCCTTGCAGTGAATCAGGAGCAGGACCAGGAATACAATCTGTTTTCTAACTCCCAAGTTGTACCTTATTAAGTGGACAACATTGCCTCTCGATGCAAGATATACTGCAAATAAAAGGTTAAAATATGCAAGACTTGCACATAGGTAGAGTCTGAGGAAGAGAAAATTCACCCAAAGGATTCAAATGCTACTCTGCTGGGGGAATCCCTGTCTGCATTATACTGTATGTGCACTGGTCAAAGTAGATTGAACCAAGATGGGAGCTCTCACCACTCAGATCAAGAAGAAATGGGAGAGGTTTTAACAGAAGAGTGGAAACTATGGTTCTCACGCTGCTCAAGCAGCATAGTTACCCACATTGTCTGCCTCGTATGTGGGAGAATGAGGAAAGGAAGGGGCTGTGGCAGGGACATGATGTTGGTTCTGATAGGTCCTGGTGACTGTGTGTGTGTGTGTATATATATAATATATATAAAATTCCCTTTGTGATAGTCAATGAATAGCTTGTAGGGATGACAGATTTTTTTTTCCAGAGAAAATTTTGTGTTTTCAGGGAAACATCACAAATGAAATATTATGATTCTGAAATGCCACCATGATGCTTCGTGGGTGTTTTTAGTGCTCCAATTTTCCTCTAATAGGATATGCTCCTTGGTTGGACTACATCTCCTGTGATGCATTACAGTCTACCCCCTTGGTAAGGGGAGGTGGGGCACCAGGGCAGTTGTATGGCTGTGATGGATCTGAGGAGATGAAGTCCAGTTGGGGAGCTCAGTCCATGGAGAAGCAGGAGGGTATAAAACACAGTTTTGATGGAATATTTCTGACCAGCCCTACTATTCATGTCATAGAGAGCCACTTTAAGTTCTTCAGCGATGCTAGGCCCAGTCTTTTCATGGTGCAGTGGAAGCTATTAATAGGTCAACATTTGCCAACCATTCCCATTGGCTTACCGTGGATACACTTACAAAGAAACTGATATTCTCAGTTACCACTGTGTGCTAGTTATTTGCAAATTTTGATTTGTTGGTGTAAACCACTGTATTTTTGTTCCTGGGTGGGGGAATTACTTTGGGAAGGCCAGACCTTCCATACTCCGCCCACAAATGGCTCATTGAGACCTGAAAAAACCCAAACCTTTAACACACAAACCCAGATATGTTTTTTTTTTTTTACTGGGGTATTTGGGTCCGCTGCTGAATTCTAATAAACAGTCCACTCCGCCCAGCATTCCCTGGGATCCTCTGGCTGAAAACCACTGCATAAATATAGACTGCATTATCAGCTTTGTCCTCTTGCTACTGCATTGTATGAGTTGTCTACTGATTCTTTGTCTTATTTTTCAAAAAAGCTTCTCCTCCAGAAAGTATTTCTCCTCTGTATAGCTGCATTGCGACAGTCCACACCACAGCGAATGAGCTGTTTCTATGCTTTCTGTCGCTCCATTTAGAAGGGCTCAAGGACTCTGGATGGGAACAGAGACACAGTTTTAAAATGTCAAATACTTGTATTAGAACAGCTTGTTTGTTATAGCATACTCATCGGGGGTGAAGAAGTGAAGATATGGCTCATCAAAGAAGATGCTGGAGGCATCTGTTACAAAGCCTAAAAACAATGCACAACTGGGCAGTGAAATGTTAAAATGAACACTGAACTTTTTTAGAAATATGCCCAGTGAATTATAGACAAACGCCCGAAATTCCTAATGTCACTGATTTTGTTGTCACTTTGGATGGGGGGGGGGAGAAAGACCCCCAAGACCACATGATGTGCTAGCCTGAAAACTAGCAGACAAAAATAAATGCATAATTTTAAATCTGAATCGGCAGGAGTCGTACACTAGGTCTGTCATCTGGAAATGACACGCAAATTTATTCAAAAATAGTGACAACTCTGCAAACAGATGACAGAAACCTACAGAAGTCACTGCAAGGGGGTTTGTCATTCTTGAGCGTCACATGGCTAATTCCCAGCATGTTGATTTGTCTCTAATATGATTTATTCTGAATACATTAAAGCATAATTATACTGTGAATAATGCTGGTAGCCCCTTTACTGAACTGCTTCCCTCGTGTACCCTCCCTCTCACATACCCAATGGTTTCCTTCTTTCCTAAGCATATGGCAAGCCATAGACAATATAAATATCCAGAAGGAAATCCAGTTTGGCCCGCATGTATGAAATAAATCTAGCATATTTCATCAAAAGGCTGCTTGGTAAATATTTATAAGTACTTTGAGTATTTGAAATGATGGTTCCTTTGAAAGCTGGCCCTGCAATCTAGGGCATAATTCTACCTTTTTGCTTTCTCTCTCTAACATGTTTGTTTTTCACTTTTGGGATTTTCTGATCATTGTTACAGAATGCTGTCTTTGTTTTACCTGTCTTAGTTGATTCTTCTGGCTGTGGAATATTACAACCAGTCTGTGGATGCTGGACTTTTTCAATTTTAATTAACTTTTAATGGGCAAATACATATATACATTCCCAGTAACAGCATGAACCATGAGAATCTTTGCAGAATACTACTATAATGTAGCCTAAAATCCCTGCTATTTTTTTCTAGAAGAATCTGTACTTTCATTTGGTTCTGATATAAACACATAGTTATACAGCCAAACGTAAATTCATTTGTGAAATTTGTTTTTCATGGTTATGGTGACTTAGTGGATATAGTGAAGGTTAATAGGATAATTCATTGGATGCAAGATGGCAGATACATAGAAATAATCTTGGAATTATTTGTGGTTATAATAAGTAGTAATAGGCTATGGGGCTTGCCTGGCTTATTAATTATTCTGAAGCAGTTATTAATAAGAATTTAATTGTCCTAAATGATAGCATGTTGAGTGTGTTGCTCATGATAACACATCTTGCTTATGTATTTGTATGCCATATTCTACACTGACAGGTTTCAGAGTAGCAGCCGTGTTAGTCTGTATTCGCAAAAAGCAAAGGAGTACTTGTGGCACCTTAGAGACTAACAAATTTATTTGAGCATAAGCTTTCGTGAGCTACAGCTCACTTCATCGGATGCAACTCAGTTCTTGATTCAGGAAAGAAGATTGACTCAGCAAATCAGTGGGACTTAAGCACTCACTTAAGTGCTTTCCTGCACTGGGGCCTGAGAGCTGTGGACCACAAAATTGACGAGTAATTTCAGAAGGTTTCTTTGTTTTGTAAACAAGGGGCCTCAGTCCTGCAAGTTGCTGAGCACTCCTATGCAGCGCTGAGCACCTGCAACTCCCATGGAAGGCCGTGGAGGGTGCTCAGTTCCACACAGGGCAGCTCATCACATTCAGGATCAAGGATAAGTTTCCTAACCTGCAGTCAGAGATACTACTGGAAAAATGTTAACAGCTGACAAGTAAACATTCCCGAGAGGAAGCATCAGCTTTAAAAACTATTTCCTATGATAGCCCTTCACTTGGTTTTAAAATGAAGCTTGTGGTGGGGGAGAAGGGGAAAGGCATTTTATTTACTAAATAGGATGGTTTGGCTACTCTTGCGATATTCTGGTTTTTTTTTTGGTTTGTTCTTTTAACTTTAACTGTGACTGCATCCCCTTGAACTGAACAGCTCCTTTCTGAGGAAGCTTGGGTGGTTTTGAACAGATGTAGAGACATGACAGAGTTCATTTAGTACATAATCAACAGATAATAACAGGGTACTCAGCGAAATAGCAGTGAATGGCAAGTGCCATCAGCCTTTTCAAAACAGGAAAATTAGACATTTTTTATCTCCACATGCACAACAGGGTCAGGAGAAGCAGGAAAAGACTAATTTAGAAGCCTTTTATTAGGTTCTAGGGTTTTAAAAATGTTGCTGTGAGTGTCTAAAAAACTATTCTGATTTCTCATTATGCACTCTATCTGTCTATGGAAGATAATCTACTCCTCTATAGGGATTATATGAGGTTTAATACTTCTCAGCATGTGGGTACTTCCCTAGAGCCCAATTCTGCAGAGCTCTCAACTTCTGTCTTCACCAAGAGTTAGTGCATTCAGTGCCTTGCAGGATTAAACCTCAGGTATCTGTGAGTAATATATTTTCACTGCTAAATAGTTCCATCCATTTCACCAACCTCATAGCCTTAAAATGCCTATAATATTACATGTATAGGGAGCATTTATGGGTGAAAGGCTCAGATTATTGCCATCAGCTAGACACATAATGTATACAGCATAATGAATATAGCTGAACAGGGTCAGCCTGCTTTGCTCTCTTCCTGACTGGCTCTAGTCCTTGACTCCATGATGCATTACTTTTCTGGGGCTCAAGCTAAAAATGTCGCCCCTGGCTAAGTGCACCTAAGGTCACCCGATCCAAACTTCAGCGAGTGAGCACACACAACTGAGTCAAAATGGAAAGTGGAAACATTATGAAAAGTCCTCTCTGCTTGTCTTTCACATTTCTCCTTTGATCACTGGCTCCACACTGTTGTTCTAAGCCTGAGTCCTCCAGTCCCTTGAGAAGCATAGCACTATCTCTTGTGCTTCTGCAGACTGCAACTGTCTCAAACCGCCCCACAAGCCACTGTGTTCTGTCTGGCCATATGGTACACCAGATATTAGACATTCCCAGACACATGGTAAATATGCAGCTTATACAATATTGACATGTACGGACAGTATAAACTTGTACCCAGACTAACAGTACCGTTAATATACCCATTATACTGCTTACCACCTTTCTATTTCCTCGCCCTTAAGATTGCCTCTGGTTCAGTATTCTGTGTGACAGAGTGAGTATCTCTAAAGCAATTGACTGCAAACCCTGATTAGAGCCTGATGGAAACAAGCCATCCCATGTGTTATAGTGCTCTGTTTAGTAAAGAAACACAGATTATGGGTAGCCAAAAAAGAGTTACCCAGAAAGGACTTGAACAAGGGCCTCTCCACACTTTATGCTGCAGCTTAAATACAACTAATCGCTCATCCTGTCATCTAGACACACATTTTCATTTTGAAGGTCGTTCTCACAGTCGATCATCATACAGAAACTCACAACAGGTGTGCTTGTAATTGTGCTCTATTTGGAGAATTCCCAACCCTCGAACTCTATATTAATACCTGTAGGAGGCTATCATTATGGCACCAGGTTGCTGTCCCGCCTGCATGATTGCTGGTTGGCTAGAGGGTTGTTTGTCTGGGGGGTTTGGCTTACACAGCTTGTGTTTAGCTTTCAATGCTTCTTTCCACTTAAAAGGCAAAATAGCTTTGAACATAAAATTCATCCATGCTGTCTCCAAGAATGTGTCATAATCATTCACCAGAGCACAAACATTGCTATGAGGCTACATGTCTGCTGAGTTTGCCTGCAGGAGCACAGTCGCACAAGTTAGATTACTTGTCTCTCTAGAGATACTTGTGTAGTGTGTGTTCTCGCCTTAGACATCTGAAGAGGAAAAGGTACTTTGAGCTGACACACATTCTAGCTGGTTAGATGACGTGGAAATGCTGATGAAAGTTGCTTAAAATGAACCCACCAAGAGTGATGTTTGAGAACCTTGCAAGAAGTTTATAAATAGAGAATCTCATGAAAGCTTTGCAAAGTTCTCACTCTCTTTTTTTTTTTTTTTTAAGTGCCAGGCTAAGTAAGTGTCTGCGTGACCTGGGGCAGTTTGGTATTTCATTCCCAGCTCCCTTCTATTTTCATATCTTCCTATTTTAACGATTTTTGCAATTCAATGTAGGACCAGACTCTTGTTTAGAAACCTTTTTTTTATTGTGACCTACAAGTTTCTTAATGATTGTAACCTATCTTGTTGTAGCAAAGACCAAAGCATAGGACTAAATTCAGAAGAGATCCTCAAATTGATTGAGGGGGATAATTCTGCTTAAATCTCAGTGGGATCAGGAAACCTCCCATAAAGAACAGCCTGTCTTGAAGTCAGATCTCAGCATTTACCCTGCTTCTTTATTTGACAAAATCCTCCATATGATTCCTGTCAGAGGTGCCGACTCCAGGGGTGCTCTGGGTCTCAAGCACGCACTGAAAAAAAAAATAGGGTGCTCAGCACCCACAGGGCCAGATTAATCTTTGGTGGGTTCTGGCACTCGGACTATGGCCTTGCCCCTCGCTCTACCCCAAGGCCCTGCCCCCGCTCGGTCTCTTCCCCGCCAAGACTCTGTCTGCCACTCCACCCTGAAGCACCACCGCCACTCAGCCTGTTCCTCCTGAGACCCCCTCCCACCACTTGCACAGGGGGAGGGGATGGAGAGGAGCACCCACCAGCAAAAACAAAAGTCAGTGCCTGTGATTTCTGTTCATGTTCATCTCTCCCCCTCCCCCCATTAACACGGTATTAAGATGCACACCTCCAGCAGCTCCTATTGTACAGTATTCTACGATAACTTTTTAAAGCCTCCATTATACACGATGTTGCAGCCGCTCCAGTGAGAGATCTGGCTGTGGCGAAAAGAGAAAGGGACCTCTACCCACCTCTGTCACTAACTCCTCATGTGACTCTGGGCAAGTCTCTTAATGTCTCTGGGTCAGATTTACAAAGGTATTTAGACACATAAGGATGTACTCTGGATTTACAAAAATGCCTAAGAGCACGTCTACACTAATGTAAGCCCACATTTAGTAGAACTTGAGTTAGCAGACTCTGGGTGTATTAACCTAGGGTTTGAGCATCTACAAACATTTGTAACTCCAGGTTTGAAATTGTTGAACCCTGGGTCCAGACCTGGAGTGCCTGCATCTATACTGCATTATGTGGGCCTGAGTCCAACTACCCATATCCCAGGCTTCCTAGCTCCTCCCCAAATATGGCCACTCTAGCTCTTTGTTCATAGTGCAGTGTGGGAAAATTTGACTGTCCACCAAACTTGACTGTCCTGAGAACAAAGAAAGTTGACCCGTGGGATTGTGAAATACTTTTTGGCAGACTCTCAGACTGAGTCCATCTGCAATGAGGCTTGAACTCATGGTCCTGGTTTGACTCATTCTCAGACCCTCCACTCTCCTGGGACCCTGGTTTGGCGTGATGTGTATAGACAGAAGGGGAATTAGGCTTGAGTCCGAGTTCTAACCCTGGGTTTACATAGCAGTGTAGACATACCCTAAGAGGTTAAACACTTCTGTAATCCAACATTAGGTGTCTGTGTGACTCTTTAGGCATCTAAATACCTCTGTAAATCTGTCCTTCAGTCCCTTTGTTTGTTCCCCATTAAAGTGAATATAATAACATCTAGTTCACAGGTTGATGTGCTTCTTAAATAATGTTTGTACAGCGCTTTGAGATCTTAGGCTAAGAGATGTTATGGTACTGCAACATGTTATGTCTGAATGTTAGATACAATAATTTAGAAAATGCAGGAATACAACACCAAGCAACTCTTAGTTAAACCTGTCTTTGATGAAATGCTATCTTAGTTTTAGGTTGATTGCTTAATTAGGTGAGCAACTGAATTGAATTAATTCATCAAAACTAATTTGAAAAGATCTCTTGAGGCTGTAAGAGCTTGTATCTATTTGTATTTGTTGCTTTGGGTCTATGCATGGTTTTGTTATTGTGTTAACAGCAGCCTTAATCTTGTTTGGTTTTAATTGCATTTGGTCAGTTTCAATGGTAGTCGTTTCTTTTTCTTTTTTCTTCTCCCACCATGTGTAAATCAATTACTGCTTGATTTAGAATAAGGGCTTTCAGTGAAATGATTCTTACCAAGTTAACTAAATTTCACCCCTATCCTCACAAGCACAGCCTAAATCTGGTGGTGAGGTGAAATTACTTCATAGGGATTCATGCTGAGTTTCTGGAGCCATGTTTCCTGGAGTAGTATTTCAACAAACGTGTTTGAACATAAGAACAGCCATCCTGGGCCAGACCAAAGGTCCATGTAGCCCAGTATCCTGTCTTCCAAAAGGGGCCAGTGCCAGGTGCCCCATGGGGAATGAACAGAACAGCCAATTATCAAGTGATCTATCCCCTTTCACCTATTCCCAGCTTTTGGAAAACAGAGGCTGATGACACCATCTCTGCACATCCTAGCTAATAGCCATTGATGGACCTATCCTCCATGAATTTATCTAGTTCTTTTTTGAACCCTGTTATAGTCTTGGCCTTCACAACATCCTCTAGCAAGGAGTTCCACAGGTTGACTGTGCTTTGTGTGAAAAAAATAATTCCTTTTGTTTTTAACCTGCTGCTTATTAATTTCATTTGGTGACCCCTCGTTCCTGTGTTATGAGAAGGAGTAAATAACACTTCCTTGTTTACTTTCTCCACACCAATCATGATTTTATAGACTTCTATCATATTCCCCCATTTGTCGTCTCTTCTGCAAGCTGAAAAGTCCCAATCTTATTAATCTCTTCTCATACAGAAGCTGTTCCATACCCCTAATCATTTTTGTTGCCCTTTTCTGAACCTTTTCCAAGTCCAATATATCTTTTTTGAGATGGGGTGACCATATCTGCATGCAGTATTAAAGATGTGGGCATACCATGGATTTACATAGGGGCAATATGATATTTTCTGTCTTATCCATCCCTTTCTTAATGATTCCCAACATTCTGTTCGCTTTTTGAACTGCCGCTGCACACTGAGTGGGTGTTTTAAGAGAACTCTCCACAATGACTCCAAGATCTCTTTCTTGAGCGGTAACAGCTAATTTAGACCCCATCATTTTATATGTATAGCTGGGATTATGTTTTCCAGTTATGTTACTTTGCATTTATCAACATTGAATTTCATCTGCCATTTTGTTGCCCAGTCACCCAGTTTTGTGAGATCCCTTTGTAACTCTTCACAGTCTGTTTTGGACTTAACTATCTTGAGTAGTTTTGTATCATCTTCAAATTTTGCCACCTCACTGTTTACCCCTTTTCTCAGATCATTTATGAATATGTTGAAAAGTACTGGTCTCCTTACAGACCCCTGGGGGACACCACTATTTACCTCTCTCCATTCTTAAAACTGACCATTTATTCCTACCCTTTGTTTCCTATCTTTTAACCAGTTACTGATCTATGAGAGGACCTTTCCTCTTATGCCATGACAGCTTACTTTGCTTAAGAGCCTTTGGTGTGAGGGACCTTGTCAAAGGTTTTTGAAAATCTAAGTACACTATATCCACTGGATCCCCCTTGTCCACATGCTTGATGACCCCTTCAAAGAATTCTAGTAGATTGGTGAGGCATGATTTCCCTTTGCAAAAACCACGTTGACTCTGCCCCAACAAATTGTGTTCATCTATGTGTCTGACAATTTTGTTCTTTACTATAGTTTCAACCTGTTTGCCTGGTACTGAAGTCGGGCTTACCGGCCTGTAGTTGCCGGGATCACCTCTGGACCCCTTTTTAAATATTAGCATCACATTAGCTATCCTCCAGGCATTTAGAACTGAAGCTGATTTAAATGATAGGTTACAAACCACAGTTAGTAGTCCTTCAATTTCACATTTGAGTTCCTTCAGAACTCTTGAGTGAATATCATCTGGTCCTGGTGACTTATTACTGTTTAGGTTATCAATTTGTTCCAAAACCTCCTCTAAAGACACCTCAATCTGGGACAGTTCCTCAGATTTGTCACTTAAAAAGAATGATTCAGGTTTGGGAATCTTCCTCACAGCCTCAGCCATGAAGACCAATGCAAAGAATTCATTTAGTTTCTGCGCAATGGCCTTATCGTCCTTGAGTGCTCCTTTAGCATCTCAATTGTCCAGTGGCCCCACTGGTTGTTTAGCAGGCTTCCTGGTTCTGATGAGTTTAAAATTTTTTTTTTGCTATTACATTTTGTGTCTTTGGCTAGCTGTTCGTCAAATTCTTTTTTGGCCTTCCTAATTATATTTTACACTTCATTTGCCAGAGTTTATGCTCCTTTCTATTTTCCTCACTACGATTTAACTTCCACTTTTTAAAGGATGCCTTTTTGCCTCTCACTGCTTCTTGTACTTTGTTTAACCATGGTGGCACTTTTTGGTTCTCTTACTATGTTTTTTAATTTGGGGCTATACATGTTGCATTGAAGGCTCTCTTGGGACTGATTATATCTTAGTACCCAATAATCTGGTTGAAATGGAATTAAGAATCTCCTCTGTACTTTGTGGAGAAATAACCTAAGAAATGTAATTAAAGAACACAAAAGAGATGGGAGTTTTTGTTGTAATTCAACTGAATTACATTGAATTCACTGAATACATTTGTGTCTTAACACATTTTGGTGTCAGTATATGTAAATAAATCATGTGGACTGGACATTCCTAAAGCCAGATCTATCCGTTTAATAAAATATTTTCAAACTGCATTTACTTTTTGTATAATTTCTAAATTGATTAATAGCGGAGCCATGGGGGAAATACTTTTTGCTCTCCTGGGGATATGATGTGGACTAGAGGGAAGGAAACAAATTATATGTGGAATTTTGCCAAAGCAAAATATTGTTTGTGTTCACTTAAAATCAAGGGTGAAAATGAAAACTCCCCTCCAGGACAGTAGAGTTGTCCTTTCACCTTAAAAAGAGGGGAGGAGTGCCAAAATGTGGGGGCAAATTTGTGAAAACTAATGATTGTCTGTCTATCATTCATATTGCCCATATCACCATACTACCTGACCTATATGAACAGAGTTTTGCCCTTTCGCCATAAAAAGCAACATTAACTGATGGAGATGGTACTAATTTATTATGGAAGAAATTCACTAATACTTGTGAAAACGTAAATATGCCCCAACTCAAATCTCACAGCTTCAGCCTCCAGCAAGCAAAAGGTTTTACATGGATAAATCCTGAACTTCAGCCTGAACTGGAGTTCTTTTAAAAACATGTGTTTTCAGGTCACAACAATAAATGACTTTTGTTTCTCTTTGTTTCATTAGAATGATTACAGGAAGTTATCTATGCAATGCAAGGATTTTGTTGTGGGTGTACTGGATCTCTGCAGGGATACAGAAGAAGTGGAGGCTATTCTAAATGGAGATGTGAACATAAAAGTGTGGCCTGAGCATCACCGCCCAAGCCTGAGCAGAATTAAACTTGCCATTAAATATGAGGTCAAAAAGGTAAGATTTTTCCTTTAGTTGCCTTGTCACTACATTTTACAAGCCAGATTCTGCTTCCATTGAAATCAATGGTAAAACACCCATTCCTTTCAGTGAGCCCAGGGTTAACCCTTGTAATTTAGCTTTTCTATGGCTTTATGTGCAGAGTGGTTGCACATTTTAATATGGAAGATGTTACCGTTAAACTGTTAATTATTATGGATATGGTGGTGCTTTTACAATGTTAAAAGGAAGGTTGGATGGATCAAGGGATTGGTAAAATTGTATAGGGGCCTCTCATCTCTAGGGTAGGTTACACAAGTGCGAATGTGGAAAAGTTTGGTTGCGGTCACAAGTCACTGCCATTGCAATATGCGGTGTTGTTGTAACCATGTGAGTGCCAAGATATTGGAGAGACAAGGTGGGCGAAGTAATATCTCTTATTGGACCATCTTATGTTGGTGAGAGAGATAAGACCTGAAGAGCTCTGTGTGAGCTTGAAAGCATGTCTTATGGAAGAGTAGCTGGGGGTTCAATACAACCCCCAGATTGCAAACCCACTAACAAATGTCGGGAGCACACCCTCAGTCTAAGGGATACATCTACACAGCACAAAAAAACCCCCGCATGGCAGCGAGTCTTATAGCCCAGGTCTAAGCACTCCCGGGTCTCACACTGCAGAGCTAAAAATAGCAGTATAGACATGGAGGCTTGGGCTGGTGCCTAGACTCCAACACCTTCCCCCCCCCCACCACGTTTCAGAGCCCAGGCTCTGGCCTGAGCTCAAACATCTACACTGCAATTTTTAGCCCCTCAACACAAGCCATAGTTGACCCGAGACTTGCTGCACTGGGTCGTTTTTTGCTGAGTAGACATACGCTTAGAGGGAGATACCAGCCTCATAAGATCACCCGGTTGTTTTGCAAACTTTCAGGCATCACTTTCGGTCTTATCCAGACTGAGCTTCAGCCAGAGAGCTCTAATCCATGCCTCATGAAAGTCAATGGGACCCATGCTCTGAAGTCACTTAGGTAGTTTGAAAAAAAAACAACCCCACTCATTATGTAGGACCACAGAATAAGCATGCCCCACACTTAGCATTTATGTAGGAGAAAAAGGCTCCTGACTAGATCTGGTGAGAAAACAGAATTCCAAATCCTCAAAAAAAATTTAGTTTTTTGAGGGGGCAGGGGGGAATTGGCCCACATCAGGACAAAAAGACAAAACCTTGACATTCTTCACAGCAACCACACACCACACAACAAAAACACTAACCCAGGAACCTATCCTTGCAACAAAGCCCGTTGCCAACTGTGTCCACATATCTATTCAGGGGACACCATCATAGGGCCTAATCACATCAGCCACACTATCAGAGGCTCGTTCACCTGCACATTTACCAATGTGATATATGCCATCATGTGCCAGCATGTACTCCTCTGCCATGTACGTTGGCCAAACTGGACAGTCTCTACGTAAAAGAATAAATGGACATAAATCAGACGTCAAGAATTATAACATTCAAAAACAAGTTGGAGAACACTTCAATCTCTCTGGTCACTCCATTACAGACCTAAAAGTTGCAATTCTTCAACCAAAAAACTTCAAAAACAGACTCCAACGAGAGACTGCTGAATTGGAATTAATTTGCAAACTGGATACAATTAACTTAGGCTTGAATAAAGACTGGGAGTGGATCTGTCATTACACAAAGTAAAACTATTTTGGCATGTTTATTTTCCACCCCCCCCCACTGTTCCTCAGACGTTCTTGTCAACTGCTGGAAATGGCCCACCTTGGTTATCGGTACAAAAGGTTCCCCCCCCCACCCCCGCTCTCCTGCTGGTAACAGCTAGCTCACCTTACCTGATCACTCTTGTTACAGTGTGTATGGTAACACCCGTTGTTTTATGTTCTCTGTGTATATAAAATCTCCCCACTGTATTTTCCACTGCATGCATCCGATGAAGTGAGCTGTAGCTCACAAAAGCTTATGCTCAAATAAATTTGTTAGTCTCTAAGGTGACAAAAGTCCTCCTTTTCTTTTTGCGGATGCAGACTAACACAGCTGCTACTCTGAAACCTTCACAGAACCTAAATTCCATAATAGTCTGTTTTGGGCAATTGAAATGTTCCCCTGGCAGGCATGTTTCACTGTTTGTAAAATGTTCCCCGAGATCTCCTGCTAACAGGCTGCCAAAGAGCCAAAAGCCTGGGAGCCACAGGAGCCATGGAGCCTGAGTGACCAAGCTCCCCTCTACCCTGCCAAGTAGGCAGGTACTGGGATTACCTATAGAAGATCCCCTTCAACAAAAAATGGAAACCCCAATACCCTACCCCTGCTATTGCTCACAGCTAGGAGCTGCTGAGTGAAATTAACAGCTGTCTGATCAGTTTTATGGCTGCTATTCAGCTGTAGGGAAGCTAACAAGAATTATCTCAATTTCAGTCAGCTTCCTGGATTCCAAGCACCCCACCAGTTCACACAGTAGGCTACTGGAGAACCTGGACTTCCCCAATGAGGGTTTGGGGGCCCAAGTTTCCCAGTCAAATGGACTGTCAAGGACTCAAGAAGCCTGGTAGCCTGGGGTCCTCAGCAACCTCCCTGGTGGGTTTGCCAATTGCCTGGAAAGCTACTGGGGAGTTTGGGAGTCAAGGATCTCAGGACTTCTGGGGACATGGGCAAGCTGTCGGAAACCTGCTTGGTTTCCATCAAAATGTCATTGAAATCAACACTTTCCCATTGAACGTTTCTATTTCAAGAAATCGGCATTCTCCGATTGAAAAAAATGTTCTGCTGGAAAATTTCTGAACCGCGCTACCCTGACACAATCTGAAACTGGCAGATTAATGGGCAGGTAATAATGCAAATCTGAAGGGGTGTACACATTGTGAAAGAGGTGTATTTTGACAATGGATCTGAAGGTGTTGGTTCTCTCTTACACACGGTCCTAAATTATATATTCCCACATACTGAAATTGGCATTCCTGACAGTCTACATATGCCATTTTCCAGCAATGATGCAGCAACACTGAGATCAGCAATGGTGTAAGCACCATTTGAGTCAGGAATCGGGTCCAGGTTTTCATGAGACTGTCTGCACTAGTGCTTACGCAGTAGCTACTGCCAGTGGAATTGTTGATGTACCCATAATTCCATACTCATCCTCGAGGTTCATCCTCCAGGAAAGGACTGAGAACCATGAATGGTACAATATGGAGAAGTCTGTGTATGTATTCTTTGGATAAAGAGAGGATGTCAGTCTTCAGGGCTCTCAATCTGTCACATTTCATGAGCAGTAAAAAAGAAATTAAGCAACTAAAGGTTTCCCTAACTCCACTCCTATTCAAGACAATGTTCCCTTTGAAGTCATAAGCAAAACTCTTACAGGCTTCAGTGAAAGCAATTAGGCTGACACAGAATGCTTTTGAAAATCCCTCTCTAATACCATTGAGAGAATGAGTGCTGATGTGGCAGGAAATAAATTTAATTCATGAGAAAGTATTTTCTGATTTTTTTTTTGACTGAATATCCAGAAGTTAGACTTAAGGCCTTTTAGCAAATGCTGATCAGGCTAAAATACTCCTGTGTCATTTAACCTCAAGAAAGAGATCTTGGAGTCATTGTGGATAGTTCTCTGAAAACATCCACTCAATGTGCAGTTTTCAGAGTAGCAGCCGTGTTAGTCTGTATCCACAAAAAGAAAAGGAGGACTTGTGGCACCTTAGAGACTAACAAATTTATTTGAGCATAAGCTTTCATGATCTACAGCTCACTTCATCGGATGCAGTGGCAGTCAAAGTGAACAGAATCTTGGGAATCATTAAGAAAGGGACGGATAATAAAATAGAAAATATCATATTGCCTCTATATAAATATCATATTGCCTCTATATAACTCCATGTTATGCCCACATCTTGAATACTGCATGTGGTCGCCACATATCAAAAAAAATGTATTGGAATTGGAAAAGGTTCAGAAAAGGGCAACAAAAATGATTAGGGGTATGGGACAGCTTCCGTATGAGGAGAGATTAATAAGACTGGGACTTTTCAGATTGGAAAAGAGATGACTAAAGGGGGATATAATAGAGGTCTATAAAATCATGACTGGGGTGGAGAAAGTAAACAAGGAAGTGCTATTTACTCCTTCTCATAACACAAGAACTAGGGGTCACCAAATGAAATTAATAGGCAGCAGGTTTAAAACAAACAAAAGGAAGTATCTTTTCACACAACGCACAGTCAACCGGTGGAACTCCTTGCCAGAGGATGTTGTGAAGGCCAACACTATCACAGGG
The DNA here is from genome assembly GCF_965152275.1 of Natator depressus. Taxonomy (NCBI): domain Eukaryota; kingdom Metazoa; phylum Chordata; order Testudines; family Cheloniidae; genus Natator; species Natator depressus. The sequence continues at coordinate 10,707,410 of NC_134241.1, forward strand.
TTCAAAAAAGAACTAGATAAGTTCATGGAGGATAGGTCCATCAATGGCTATTAGTTAGGATGTGCAGAGATGGTGTCCTCAGCCTTTGTTTGCCAGAAGCTGGGAATGGGGAACAGGGGATGGATCATTTGATGATACCTGTTCTGTTCATTCCCTCTGGGGCACCTGGCATTGGCCACTGTCAGAAGACAGGATAGTTGGCTAGATGGACCTTTGGTCTGACCCAGTATGGCTGTTCTTATGTTCTTATAACCCTGGTTTCTTGGAGCTGTTGTTCCTTTCTGATTATACTGGCCAAATTCATTCAAGAGTTAAGTGTTTTATTGATCACAGCAAACTAAGCAGAGTGTGCAAGAGTTAGCTATGTCTCTCCCCTAGCTCTGCTTCATTAATGTATAGAAAAATAAATCAATATTAAAAAGATATTCCAGGACCTCTTCTTCCACTTTTCCAAAAGTAAGTGCCAACGTTCAATCACTCATTTGATCAGGTCACATTTTTAAAGGTAACTTCTTCTGCATTGATGTTACAGTAAGATAACTTAATTAGCGGAACAGATAGGATGTATGAAAGGGGATTATCAAAACTGGTCGTCTGAGCATAAAGAATATATTTTAAAAGCAGCAAAAGAGAGAAGGAAGTGGTTTAGTTTTAGAAAAATATTTAAGATGTTCTGCTTTATGGAAGCATGCTCTGAATGGAATTTGGTTCTGGCAAATACTGGGTCTGGGAGGTGCAGATGAATGATTTCAACAATGTGCTTTGATGGAAATTGGGCTCCTATAACTGGGCTTAAAGAGTTGTTCCAAATTTTCCAGCTAACATCTGCTACCTCCTTCCCCCACCACCTGCTTACTGCTGCCTCCAGCTAACATCTGCTATCTCCTCCCCATACCACCTGCTTACTTCGGTCTCCCTCTTCCGCTGTCCTGTTATGGAAGCAATTAATTAAAGAGAAACTTAACTCTTAATTTAAATGCTTTCATACAGGAACAAATGGTGTGGAGCTAGTCTGTATAACAGAAAGGAGCTGGACAAATTATTCTTCCCAGGCTGGTGCAGCTATGCACTGTCCCATACTCGGAGCTTAGTATCAAGACTCCAGCCATCCCCAGTTGAACTCCCTTAAACAAATTGGGCCAAATTCTGTGCCTTGAACAGGTGCCAAGCCATTGACTTCTGTGGGCTTGTACGGTTGTAACTCAGAACCGAATTTGCCCTGGTGTCCCTTTAGAAGGCTGACTAGTCTGAAATACCCTTGTACTGGATCATCAAAGAATGATCCCTAGAAGACTAACAAGGCAATAGCTACTGCAACGCTTTTGAGAACTCCAGATGCTTTTGCTGAGCACATCGAGTCCTCTGCACTGCTTGCTTTCATTCTCTGTTCCTTCTCACAAGTACTGTACTCATCTCTTAGGTACAGAGAACTTTGAAACTGTGGGTCTGACAAGATGTAGCTGACCTGCCGTGTCAATCATTGCACTGCCTTCAGTATGCCTGTTCCATCAGCTCTTTAGCCAGCTCATTTTCATAGGCTCATCTCTAGCGAGTGCATTGGTTCATGATGCATGCCCACAGCTTCCCTATGGACTTGCCAGTTCTGCAGCATCCGATGAATCCAAAAACCTGTGTTCTGCTTTGTCGTATGCAGTTGAGATCAACAGCATATTTTCTCCTTCTGTTACAAAATATATTCTTCAAAACTCATCATCCCTTTTTAGAGCAGAGGAACCCTTTGGGCATCATTTATTTTATCTACTAGATCAATTATATAACATATGAATACCGTCTTCAGTAAATCTTGTGTTGGTTCTCTGTGTAATATTTCACAGTCTGTTCTTTTCTATATTTCTCTCTCCATATTTCTATTGTATATATTCTGATAGAGGTCCTAGGTAGGCTAGAGAGCAGCTGATCCTGGACTCAATTAATAAAGAATTAAAGAAGGGTAATATAAGTAATGCCAATCATCAAGGGTTTATGAAAAGTAGATCCTGTTAGACTAACTTGATATCTTTTTTATGAGATTGTAAGTTTTGTTGATAAAAGTAATAGTGTTGGCATAATATACTAAGACTTCTGTAAGGTGTTTGACTTGGTACTGCACAACATTGTGATTAAAAAAAGTAAAACAATACAATGAATATGGCACACATTAAACAGATGAAAAGATGGCCAACTGACAGGTCTCAAAATGTAATTGTAAACAAGGAATCATCATTGAGCTGGTGTGTTTCCAGTAGAGTCCCGCAGGGATTAATGTTTGACCGTATACTATTTAACATTCTTATCATTGATCTGGAAGAAAACATAAAATCATCACTTATAAAGTTTACAGATGGCACACAAATTGGGGGTGTGGTAAATAATGAAGAGAACAGGCCATTGATAGAGAGGGGTTTGGATCACTCTTAAGCTGCGCATAAGCAAACAATATGTGTGTTAGTAAGGCTAACTACATCAGGGAACAAAGAATGTAGGCCATGCTTACAGGATGGGGGACTCTATCCTGGGAAGCGGTGACTGAAAAAAATTTGGGGTCATGGTGGATAATCAGCTGGACATGAGCTGCCAGTGTGACGCTGTGGACAAAAGGGCTAATGGATGAATAATCAGAGGAATCGTGAGTAGCAGTAGAGAGGTTGTTTTACCTCTGTTTTTGCCACTGGTGAAGCTGCTGCTGGAATATTCTGTGAAGTTCTGGTGTCCAAAATTCAAGAAGGATGTGGAAAAATTTTGAGAGGGTTTTCAAAGAAGAGCCATGAGAATGATTAGAAAACCTGCCTTATAGTGATAGACTGAGCTCATTGAGTCTTTTTAGCTTAACAAAGAAAAGGTTTGAGGTCAACTTTATTACAGTCTATAAGTACCTACTTGGAGAACAAATATTTAATAATGGGCTCTTTCATTATTGGCAGTGACTTATGGTAGCAGGTTGATATTTATCATACACTCTATTGCTAAATGGATGAACAATCTCGATAGAAAAACGTAGTGATGAAAATACACTAGTAATGACTTCCTTCAGTGGAAAGAGATTTTGAGGTATAAAGGCATCTGACGTGTGTGTGTATATAAACTTTCACTTTGAAACTTATTTCCAACTTAAGGAAATCATATATTGTGTGCATGGGTTTTTTGTCTGTTTGTTTGTTTTTGTTTTTTTATGGATGGATTCTGGATCTCGTTACTCTGATTTACATCAGAGTACCATGATCAAAACCGGTGAAATTACACAATATTTATATAGGTGAAATTGAGATCGGCATCTGGCCCTCAAAATGTAAAAGACAGCTCTGTGAAGGAATGCTGCTTGACCTCCATCCCCCACCTGAAGCACCAAACCCGCAAATGGGGAAGTCTAGCCATCAGGCTGATTTATGTATGACAGTCCTCCCTGCCTCTGGCAAATTCAAGGTGCAAATGTCTTCCGAGTTACGGCTGGGTGAGCACTACCTACACTGCAACCCTGCAGCACTGGAACCCGAAATGCACTACGCTGCTGCTCAAGTTTCCAGCTTTGGACGGCACCCTGGGACTGAGATGCCCTGGTGTGTACTTGGGTGAAGGGAAATCCCTGCTCTCAAGGTGCAGAATGATATTTCAGCAATATTAGGCTGTCTGGGAATGGCACCGCTGCTGGCAAATTCAGTATTCACATCCCCTACCCATGCCAGCAGCTGCCTCGGCATTCTATCCGCTACTACAGAACTGTCCTTCCCAGCTCCCACTTGGCTTTCTGCTTCCAACTTTCTGGGCCAAATCATTCACTGAATTCCCATTCGTTTTTGCTCTTTTTAGACCAAATGTTATTTTGGGTACATTTTATAAGATTGCTTTTCAATGAAGCTGCACTGATTTACTCCAGTTGAGGGTCTGTCCTGTTATTATTAGTAGCCTGAAATTTGCTCTGTTGGTTTTTGCATTCTTCAGCCCACGAAGATGTAAGTGGTAGAGAGAAATAAAGGTATTCTGACATAATTGCACTTAGATAGGACAGAGCCTGAAATATTCTATATTATGTTGTTTCAGTGGATGTCAAGAAGGATCTTAGTAACTAAGTCACCCATTTAGGGGCTAGTGATTGACGGCTGTAATTGAAATATATATGAAATATTACAGTTTTTCATCAAGTTGGCGTTTCAATGATGAACACTCATTTGGATTCAAAGTTTTAATGAGCATTTGATATTCTATCTCCTTCTACCATTCTGCTTCTGGATTCATGTCTTCCTATTAGCGATCTAACTGCCTAAGGTAGGCTTTCCTTGATGGAAGTTCTCACAGCATAATTTATTTTGCCAATCTTTATTTAGTGGTCCTGATTTTAGTTTTTCAGCGGATGCCTCTGGCAATATTTTGCTATCTTATCCTTTCCACAGTCTGAGAGAGATGGCAAGGGACCCCGGGCTAAGGCAGGATTATCTGATGGGGTTAAGGGTCTCTGCCAGGCCTTTAGACATATTTCTTCAATCTTCCCCCTTTTATTCTTTTCCACTCATTAACCATATTACTTCATAGTCCCTCTTACATTGCAGCCACCAACTCAGAAAAATGAGCTATTAAAAATTTGCACATTTCCTTAATTTCACAGCTGCTAAATGATCAGTCCCCTTGACGGCCATCAGACAGTGCACCACAAGGAGTGAAAGAGAAGGAAATAATACTGTTTCGAAATGGAGGCTGAGAAGCAACATTTTACTCTTGTCCACCAGGCTATTGTAAAAGAAGCAGGCACTGTTAAATGAGGTCACCAAATCAAACACTTCGAGAGTTTTAAAAGCAGCTCTGTCATCTTTCCTCCTTCCCCTGGATCAGGGACATTACAGTATAAGGAAACATTAATCCTACACACATAGTTTAAAAGCTCATAAAGCTCATTTTAGTTCTGATACAGTATCTTCTTAATCTTAAATTTTCTTTCCTGTTGTGCTCCCTAATAAGGTGTAACCAGAAATGGGGCCATGTTTTTGGTATCTCCATTTTCTACGACCAGTTCAAGGACCTGCTCCAAAGTCCATTGACATCAATGGGAATCTGTCTGCTGAGTTCAGTGAGCTTTGGTTCAATTTTTGGTTCAGTGAGCTGCAAATCAATTTTTCTTTGATATTTGTTGATAATTTGCACAAAAAGCCTCTATTAACTTCACTCATTTATTACTCCAATAAGCAATTCATGGTTCAGTTGAAAGCAGGCAGTTTTATTGATCAGTATCTTGGGTTTTTTATTAGTACTTTCAGACTCTCAAGTTGAATCTTGGAAAGCAGTTCTGGCAAAGCATCAGAAGTGCCGAACTTAATGTTTTTTAAAGTGGTTCTCTTTTTTTTTTTTTAAATGAAAAGAGAGCCAACTACTTCAGTAACGTTGGCAACAAAACATGACAGTTTAACTTTCTACAGTATAATGAAATGCCCAATATAGAAGGTAATCATGGAATTAAAAGCTCTGTTCCATACATATTTTACAGCCAGAAGGAAGATAAAATGACACCAGTTACCAAGGCTGATTGCTATAAACTGATCTTTAAAACTCTAACTGAGACTATAATTCTTTTCAAACTCTGCCTATCCCAGAGGAACTAACACAAGTGCCCCAATAGTTATCACACGTTTATAATCGTACACTCTTCATTCAAAGTTCCCAGAGTCACCCTGACTCTTCAAATTATTTAGCTGGTTGCACATTTTGTCACCTCATTTGTCATTTCCTGAGAATCGTTCTGAACATTACAATCCCAATATTTTGTCAAGTAGTGAAATAATCAAGCTGCTGGAGTAGAGAAAACATCATGCAAAAACCTAGGTATTGCGTAAGTGCTGGAAACCTTCCAAAAAGGTTTGACACCTTTGACTGGTGTATCAAAAGACTCTCGTGATGATATTAATTAGCACAAGGCTGGGACTGGACGACAGGGGATGGATCACTCGATAAATTGCCCTGTTCTGTTCACTCCCTCTGAAGTATCTGGCACAGGCCACTGTCAGAAGACAGGATACTGGGCTAGATGGACCATTGCTCTTACCTACTATGACTGTTCTTAGACTATGATTAGTGTTTGTATGCACAGTGGGAAAATAAGCCCTTTCCACTCTAGCTGTGGAGAACCCTGCTGCAAAGGAACTGGTATAGTTCTGCTGTACAGGACGTTGGATGGATGGGTACGGAAGGGCAAGCTGCATCATGTCTCTGGAGACGCTAGATGAGGGGTGAGGCCAGAGAAGCCGTCACTGTGTGCAAGTCACAGGAAACCATTTATGGGGCATAATAATGCAAGGTCTACTATTTTCTTAGTATTTCCATGGTCAGAAGCTGAAAAGTGGACCAGGATACCAGATCTCATGGTTACTTAAGTCATCTTTGTAAGTTAAGAAGAAAACAAATACAATTAAAAATAAAGACAAATGCATGACAGAGACCTAGATCTAGTTCCACCTTTCCTACAGCCCTAACTGTGAAAGCTCCTCAGGACCGATTTTTTTTCCTACAGATCCAATCATCGTGTAAGTGTATAATAAATAAAGGTTTTTGAGTGGTCACCATGTTAGTCTGTATCAGCAAAAAAACCGAGGAGGACTTGTGACACCTTAGAGACTAACAAATTTATTTGGGCATAAGCTTTCGTGGGCTAAAACCCACTTCATCGGACGCATACAGTGGAAAATACAGTAGGAAGATAGATAGATATACACAGAGAACATGAAAAAATGCGTGTTGCCATATGCACTATAACGAGACCCATCGATTAAAGTGGGCTATTATCAGCAGGAGAAAAAAAAATCTTTTGTAGTGATAATCAGGATGGCCCTTTTCAAACAGTTGACAAGAAGGTGTGAGTAACAGTAGGGGCAAAAATTAGATGGGGAAATAGTTTTTACTTTGTGTAATGACCCATCCACTCCCAGTCTTTATTCAAGCCTAATTTAATGGTGTATGCAGAAATAACACAGAAACAGACTTTCCTGAATCATTTCAATCACACAGTTCTGATCCCAGTTACCAAAGATGTACCAAAGTTATCCCATAAATGGATTTATTTCTAAATGGGAGCAAAAGTTCATAGGGGTGGAGGTACAGAGGCAGGGAAGATTTTTATTTCCTCTGTACCAGTTCAGACATCCTTGCTTAGGACATGTACTCTGCCCAGGAGTTAATGCTGAGCTTGCTCAGAACTGCAGCCAACCTGTAGATGAGTCCCAGTGAAGGAATGCACGTTGCTTCTTGCTATATCACTGGAATACCATTTCACTTATTAATCAGTCCCCCTGCTTTAGAGATCTATGCAGTATCTTTCAATTATCTCTTCTGTCCTCATTATCACACTCTTTCCCCGTTATCCTTTAACGTTGGTATGGATCTGATAAGGCCAACATTTTCCTTCAGTTTCTAAAGCCGGTGTCTCTCTGCGGGAGCTGACATTCATCCCCCTTCTTTCCAGATGCTGGGCGCATCATCACCTCACTGCCTTTAATTGCAGATGTCGAGTGCCCAGCTCCAGTTTCCCAGTTGGCAGTACGGTTCCTGGCCATCACAAAGCCAGACCACCTCTCTGTCACAGGATTTAATTTAATTAACAGCAAGACATACAAATTAGATTTGGGGAAAAAATTAATAAGAATTAAACAGAACACCAGATGGCTGTGCAAATTCTATTTAATACAGAGATGGTACAGGAACTTTTCCTCATAATTGCATTATTAACAATTAACATTTGGAAGATGCTCCAAACAGAATGTTGGCTGTTGCATTAAATTATATTTTTTCACTGCATTGGTCACGGAGCTCAGGTACTCAAGGGTATATGAAGCCCAACTCTCAGGAACTGCTGAGATAATCTGAGGCCCTGATTTATTTATACAGAGGATGCAATTTGATTGTGTATGATGTCTTTCACACAAATTGCTTCACAGAGTTAAATAACGAGAGAGTTGTAGCGTTAAAGCACTGTAGCCAAGGGAGAGAAAAATGAAGAAGTGACCTAATGATGAAAACATATGTTCACAGATGGAGTTTTGAAATGGAGAGTCAGGGAGCTGGAGCATTGCTGGAAGTCTGTTCCAGATAGCAGAGGTTGCAGAGCACAGTGAACTCACATTAGGTGTGGCCAGATTAAGTGAAGGGGCAAGGAAGATTGGGAGCAGTAAGGTGACACAGAGAGAAAGACAAAGTCCATCTTTGTGGGAGGTTGGAACAAGACTATGAAAACTTTTAGAATCATGGAGGCCAATGACTTACATCCATAGGACATGTTAGAAAATTCGAGGCCAAATTCTGCTCAGAGTTATACTGATGTCAATCCAGACTAACTCCATTGATGTCAATGAAGGTACTTCAGATTTACACCAGTGATAACTTTCAGTTAAAGTTCAGAAAACAAGTCCTCAAAGGACAGGAAATGCAATGTTATCTTTGGTTTCAGAGTAGCAGCCGTGTTAGTCTGTATCCGCAAAAAGAACAGGAGTACTTGTGGCACCTTAGAGACAAACAAATTTATAAGAGCATAAGCTTTCGTGGGCTACAGCTCACTTCATCGGATGCATAGAATGGAACATATAGTAAGAAGATATATACATGCAGAGAAGGTGGAAGTTGCCATACAAACTGTAAGAGGCTAATTAATTAAGATGAGCTATTATCAGCAGGAGAAAAAAACTTTTGTAGTGATAATCAAGATGGCAGATTTAGACAGTTGAAAAAAGGTGTGAGGATACTTAACACAGGGAAAGAGATTCAATTTGTGTAATGAACCAGCCACTCCAAGTCTCTATTCAAACCCAAGTTAATGGTATCTAGTTTGCATATTAATTCAAGCTCAGCAGTTTCTCACTGGAGTCCGTTTTTGAAGCTTTTCTGTTGCAAAATTGCCACCCTTAAATCTTTTACTGAGTGGCCAGAGAGGTTGAAGTGTTCTCCTACCAGTTTTTGAATGTTATGATTCCTGATGTCTGATTTGTGTCCATTTTTGCGTAGAGACTGTCTGGTTTGGCCAATGTACATGGCAGAGGGGCATTGCTGGCACATGATGGCATATATCACATTGGTTGATGTGCAGGTGAATGAGCCCCTGATGGCATGGCGGATGTGATTAGGTCCTATGATGGTGTCACTTGAATAGATATGTGGACAGAGTTGGCATCGGGCTTTGTTGGAAGGATAGGTTCCTGGGTTAGTGTTTTTGTTGTGTGGTGTGTGGTTGCTGGAGAGTATTTGCTTCAGGTTGTGGGGGCTGTCTGTAAACGAGGACTGGTCTGTCTCCCAAGATCTGTGAGAGTGAGGGATCATTTTTCAGGGTAGGTTGTAAATCTTTGATGATGCGCTGGAGAGGTTTTAGTTGGGGGTTGAAGGAGACAGCTAGTGGCGTTCTGTTATTTTCTTTGTTGGGCCTGTCCTGTCGTAGGTGACTTCTGGATACTCTTCTGGCTCTGTCAATCTGTTTTTTCACTTCAGCAGGTGGGTATTGTAGTTTTAAGAATGCTTGATAGAGATCTTGTAGGTGTTTGTCTCTGTCTGAGGGATTGGAGTAAATGTGGTTGTATCTTAGAGCTTGTTATCTTTGAAAGTTCAATTTAAACTCTGGAGTTTCTTTGACTCATGACCTCCCCTCTGGTTGAACAGATGTGGTACATCATGGGAATTATGTGACCACAGTGTATCATGGGAGATGTAGGCTAGCTGGGAAGCCTGACCCATAAAAGAGAAGGCAGGCATAAATCAGCTGATTTACAACTCCCATGAGGCATCTCAGGGGGACACGGTGCTGAATCAAGATGAAACAAAATGCTTTGATTCAGTTCATCAAAACAAAATGAAACATTTCTATTTGTGAATGTTAAAAGAGTTGTAAACTGAAATCTTTCTGAAATGTCCATTCTGTGAAAAAATTCTGTATTTGGACTTTTTGTACCGTTTGAGAGCAAAAACAAATTTAGAAATATCAGAATTTCCTGAGGGCAGAAATTCTGATTTCTCAACCAGCTCTAATGTGCATAAGCACCAACCTGAACCGAGACCCCAAAGAGGAGAATTTATATAAAACACCAAGTTTCACAAATGGAGTCTATGCTGCAGGACTGAATTGAAACCTTCAAAAGTTTTTATAGAGTTGCCTTTCTGCCCTTTTCAGCTTCTCTATTTTGCACAAAAAGGGCCAAAAAGTATTTTCCCCTGTTTGTTTTCATAAATATCAGAGATATGAAGTAAAGTTATCCCAAGTTAAGCTGGAGGTCTTGATGAAGTCTCAGAGATGTTTGTTAGATGCTCTCTCCTTAGTCATTGTCAAGCTTAGGATATAGTGGTCAAATGTAACTCTTCTAATTCCTTTTAACTCAACCCCTAAAGCATCTTGATGATTTTTTTTCAACACTCAGTGTTCTCTATTTTGTGTACATCTTTCTATAGCATGAATGGAGGTATTCCAGGTGTGCTCTCACCATAACTGAACAAGGTATTTAGGCTGCTAATTTCCATTGAAGATTCTGGGCCTGAGTTCCTTTCTCCAAGATATGCATGCAAAATCACATTTCCATTCTGGTGTGAAATCACATTGCAAACACATGTGGACATATTTTTGCTGTGCCCTAGCATCTCCAGGTCTCTTTCAGTATTACTGCTTCCCCACTGAATATCTGTGGTTCTGATTATTTCCCCCTTCCCAGATGCATTAGCCTGGATTTTTTTTTCCAATTTGAATCTCATTTTATTCCCTCTCCATACATTCAACCTCTCCAGGTGTCGATGAATTATTTCTCAGTCATCACTGGTGGTTTGTAACACTTCCCAATTTACTGTAATCCACACATTTAATTAATTTCATTGGCAAAGTACCATACAGTCTTATACTGTCGGGGGCGGGGGGAAGAGGCAGAATCAAAACCCTTGTATGAGGCAAGAGACAAAATAAAAAGTATCTTTATTAAAATTAAAATTATTTTGTTAAAAGAACAATTAATACCTTCTGCTATAAATCTGACCCTGGAGGCTCCCAATTTTGGCTTCATCTATCTTTCAAGAAGCAGTAGACCTGCTACTGTGTGTTTTCTTTTTTTGGGGGGAGGTGGGGAGAGTATGCTGTTAGAATGAGGTAAGTACAAAACCTCAAGGAAAAATATGTTTCACCATTTAAGGTTTTTATGAGAAGATTTTCTAGTAGGTTTGGTTCTATACAGGTATCAAAGATTTTTTTTCTTTCTAGCTCTATTTAGAATCAACGCTGGGAGTTCCGTTTTCTAGCTTGATTTTAGATGAATAATTAAGTGTTAAGGATTTATTCATGCATTCACAAAAAAGAGGAAAATGGATATTAGCAATAAAACTTCCAACAAACACACATCCCACCAGAATACAAAACCCCTGTTTTCTGTAAAGCAGAACCAACCACCTTAGCCAACAGGCTGCAGAAAAATGCTTAGCAAAAAAGACTACAGATTACAAATAAGATTACAAATAAGCCATCAGAGGCAGCCCATGCCCTGCCCTCAGTGCAGGAGAAATGTACAGAAACTGACAAAAATATTAATTAAAATTTGCATTCACTGCACTGGCTACAGTGTTCATGTAACCTTGGCATTATCTGGTTTGCATTTCAAGAATATTAGGCTTAATTTAGTTTTCTAATGTGAATAAAAAACCCCGACAAATCATTTATTCCCAGATCTGTTACCAAAATGGTTATTAAAATTCTGTTTTTCATATGGTGCTTGAGTGCACATGCCTGTTGGAATAGAATAGATTTGAAATGGTCCTGGCAGTTTTATCTATTCCATCATTTTTTTTTCTATTTTACTAATTGGTGTTTTCTTCTTTTAAAAAAAATATTAAACAAGGCAGCAGTTTTGTACATATTTTACTTCTGCTGCCTGGCTCAATCACTGCTTATAATTCACACTGCTTATTTTAAAAGAGCACCCCAGCACCTTATTTTGAATTCTACAATGCATTGAGGACATTTGGTTCTCCAATGACAATTATGCGAGCATGTGGCTTTCCAACACTGACCTCCTCTCTATTAGTCTTCTTGTTGCCCTTTCAAGGCAAGAACTTGGTCCCATTAGTGGAAATTACAAAACACCTTGATGAATAAAGAATCAGACCCAACATCCTCCTGGCCTACTATGAGAGAGAAGTCTTAAGGGTGAGATCCAGATCTAGATCCAAATCAAAACTACTCTAAAGTGTGGGCCATTCAAATCCAGGGTTTGTTTGCAGATCACAACGGTGATAGGAACAGTCCAACAAGTGTGGATTCAGATCTGGACCTCTCTAAAGTTTGGGAATATTTGGATCAAGGGGTTTGGTCCTGGATCATTTTTACCTGCTCTACCATGAAAGCTGTCTACTTATTACCATATGGATGATAAAGAAGCCTGTGGATAGTTTTACAAAAGGGGTAATGGCTTTTTAAAATCTTAAGACTTAAAGTTTGGTCCTACCCTGAAAGGTAACTCTGAAACTGGCATCATGGGGTTCAGGTTCCTTGCATCTCAATGATTCCAGGTAAAATATGCTGAGTTTACAATTAAAATAGTTTCACACACACCCCCAGCCTCCAACTACCAGTTTACAAACCCTCAGCCTGGGTTGTAAGAAACAATCTTTTGTTCTTCCCCTTCTCATGCATCAACTGGTAATAAGGATTCTTCAGGACAAAACAGTCCTTCACTTACATCTGCGCTTCCCCATTGCCAGTGGTGCATATGGCAATCTGCAGATTAGGATTTCTACCAATAAGACTGGACTTTAATGTATTGATTTTTCTGTCTAATCCAAATAGAGAAAATGATCCATAAAATTCTGCTGCCATTTACATCTCTGTGACCCAACTACAGCGAATGAGGGAGGGGGGATGAAAATCGGAGCAGAATTTGGCCCTGCTGATTTCAGTGACACTACCCAACATACATAAAATTACTCACATGCCTCAGAATTTGCAGGATCAGAACCTGAGCTAACAGATACAAATCTGAATATAAGTAAAGAGCAGGTTTCTTTGTGTAAAATCACAAGAAGCAAATGCTGAGTTCAACTGAAAAGTAAATAATATTACAAAAATAACGTACAGGAGACAGATTTCTAGTGCAGACAACCCATGACTGGAGACCATGCTTTGGGTTGCTATTTTTTTAAACTACTTAAAAAACGTGGAGCTGCATTTTGCATGAGGTGAAGATGATATGGACCGGCGTGCAGCAGTTTGAGAACTGAACTGCATGAGACTGGATGAGGTGGTTATTAGTCATACTTTATATTTGTCTAGCATCTTCCATCCTAGAATACTGAAGAATTTAAAGAATATTAATTAAGATAATGACCCTATATGGTAGGTATGAATCAGTATATTCATCTTACAGATGAGGAAACAGATGCACAGAAATGTTAAGACAACTTGTTTAGGTCTTGTAACCAGTCAATGGCAAAGTGGGAAGAGAAACCAGGGATGGAATTCTGGCTCCACTGAAGTAAATGGGAGTTTGCCATTGAGTTTAGTGCCGCCAGGATTTTATTGCAGAAATCTTGACTGAGTATTTGGCAGAACTACATAATGGAAAATAGTTTGCTCTAGGTTGGGTTTTCTAAGGAGCCTAAGGGAGCTAAGTGCTCAAATCCTAAATGTGATCCCAAATGCCAGTCTTAATCATTATGCTCATTTGCCTAATGAAAGGGGGGATATTCATCAAATGCATATCCAGCTCCTAAATTACTGGGAAAGGCTCAATTTTAATCCAGTTCAATTTTAAGGACATCAAACATTTGAAACCAAACAGAGTGAGGGATACATGATGGATCACAATACACCAGGGCTAACTGTGGCCCATTCACAAACTTATCGTTGTTCGTTTAGAATTACTAAGCATCTGCAATAGGATTTCTTGAGAAAGAGCTATGCAGTTATCTGAATACCTCTGTAAGTCATACAAAATTGCCAGGAAACTTTTCTATCTACGTTTTGGACTTAACATTTACGTAGCGTTCATATTTTCAAGGCACTTTAGAGATAGAGGCCAGACAGTAACTGGCCTTCGTGCTCATAAATGTACTAGGAGAGGGCACAAGGAGTCTTCCCTCCTTTGCAAGCTCCAGCCAAGGGCCAGGCACAATTGCAGTCTCAGCTCCTGGGGAAATACAAACACTGACATCTCCGCATAAACCCGAGGACTCACGTGACTCCATAGGAGATGAGAGGAAGTGGGGCCATGGCTGTACTTATCTGCACAGGGCAGGATGGTGTGCTGGGGAAAGCAGGTTACATGCTCCTCGTGTGCTTTTCCAGGCTCTTCCTGCTGCTGCTGCAGCAGCACTGTCCAGGTAGGACATGGTAGGAGGGAGAATCCCTCCCATGGGTTCAGGGAGTTTCTGCCCTAATCCTGGACAGTGCACCAGTTCAAAGTGGATAAATACAGAGATGAAAACCACTTGGCACCTACATATTTTCCTTTATTGTTTAAAGGCACTATCTTGCAGTCGCTCATGGGGGTGCTCGTCAGAGGAGTCCCATCATCTTCAGTGGGGTCTTCGGCATTCTAGGCACTATTCCTCTGAGTGAGGGTTTCAGGAGTTTGTGCTAGCTGTTTAAAATGAGTTAGTCAAAGTTAATGGTAGGTTTAGAGAAGCAATAAGTTAACCGAACACATACATGCTTCATAGTGAAAACATAAGGGTCTAGAGAAATACTACACGGCTCAGGTGCAAGTCATATCTTTGGACATTACACATTTTGTTCAAAATAAAACCTTGAAAATCTACCTAGGCAGCTTCCTTTCTAATTCTAATTTGCTGATTAAACATCCGATTTTAAATCTGAATAACATATTGTATATATTGAATTCTGCCAGCATTTGTCAGAAGATTTATAGCTAAGGGGGATTTGAGGAGAAGCGACAGGAACGTTTGCATCAAAGAGCTACTAAAGTCACGCGTTTGGGATTTTACTTTTGGCGTAATTTTTTCAAAGAGATTTAACAATGCATTGATGAGTGTTTGAATTCTTTTTGGCTTCAGTTGTTGACAATTTAGAGCAAAGGTGCCATTAGCAAAGCAAAACAATCCAGTCTGAGTGGATAATCCCTTTGCACGTAGTAGTAGATATGTCAGAAGGGAAGCAGCATTTCTTTGAGATTCTGTTTTTCTGTATGAGACATTCCATTAGTCTGTAGTTGATTTCTGTTTTTACCTGAATCCTCATAAAATTACTCAGTTTCCATTGACATATTCATGGCTTTTATGCTTTTTATATAAAACAGAAGGCTTTTTTACTTATATATGTATTATATGAATATTGGTTTACATGCTTATGAAGTTCCTAGACATGGTGAATGCTCTTATCTTGACACTTCTCATTTATTACATATAATGTGTGCCAGGGTAATGATGATATTCCTTTGGCAAAGACCATCTTTTTGTTCTGTGTTTGTACAGTGCCTAGCACAATAGGGCCCTAGTCCATCACTGTAGCTCCTAGGCACTGCCACAATTCAACTAACAAATAATAATGCATCAGTAACAACTGGAACTCTGGGTCCAGATATCCCCTTTGTCCCAGATAATTGGTACTAAATAAAAACGAAGGTGTCAATATATTTAAAATCTCCTCAAACTACAAGAATAATGCAGCTTATTATGCAGTTACAGACACAAGACTTTATTATATTCTATCCATGACAATACAGAGAATTTTTAACTAGTCTATTGGGAAAACCATTGTCCCTTATTGTGAGAACTGTGGAATACTTATCCACCTACAATACATGCATGATGAGCAAGGGTAAATGGCTGTCGTGCATCAAATTATATAGCAATTTGGGAAAGCTACATCCAGGACGGTATATCATCATAACAGCTTCTGACAATCCTGACTAATTCTGCGAGGAAAATGATCCCTTTGGCCCAATTCAGTTCCCAGTGAAGTCAATGGGAGTCTATTTATTTCAGTAGGAATTGGATAAGAGCTCCCCTATCAGGTAACAATAGCACAGAGAGTTAGGGGGCCCTCAGCTCTGCAGTTCCACTTCATTTTGTGGAACTCAAGACTCTGGCTTTGGGGGCCTTGATGCCCGTGTTTGGTCTGATGTTCTCACTGTAGGCTGGTGTCTGGGAATATATGTATGTATATATGTACCATATATGTAATTATCAGGTGGGTGCCCACTGGATAGACATGATTTATTTTAAACCATGTAACCATCCTGAGCTATGGCAATGACGGATGTGGAATAAGGACCAAAGGATGCTTCCTAACAGGCGCTGGTGTGATGGGGAGCAGGAAGAGGGTTGCTGCAGCAGTTTCTAAACTATGTAGCTGTTCAAAGGCGTGGGGCCAGTTAGCACAAATAAGTGTCGCTCCATTGGCTTCAGGGGAGAAATGCTGATTTACGCAACTCTGAGGAGAACCACGCTGGCTGGTGCCATTAAATGGGTCTAGTTACTGTTTACAGCCAGTCCAGCTCTGCATGTGTGCCAGGAGCTTGAGTCCATAGTCCTATCTTTCCCGACCCACACAGCCCCACCTCCCCCACTTAGTGCTCCTGACAATGTTAATGACCTCTCACTCCCCCGCACAACCCCACTCCTTGTAGCCAACTTGTTGTTTCGCTTTGCACATTTGCATTATGGGAAGGTAGGTTTTTTTTAATACCCCTTCTTCAGTCGAGTACACCAGCACAGCAGCAGCCATAACTTCTTCCTAATAGTCTACGGTGCTTAATTGGGCAAATAGGAGTTGATGGGAGTTCTGCTTGATAAAGCTCTGCAGAACTTGGCCCTCTAGAATTAAATGTAATACATCACAAGTCCTCATTTGCTACAACTTCGGCACCATAAAAACACACTTCCTTTGGTCTGTTTTGAACTCTGTTATCTGGTATCCTGGGCTCAGAAAATAAGCTTTTAGTGTCATCTTTTAATTTAATGTCAGTGTTGATCCCCAGAAGGGAAAGTTAAATACATCTGTAATGTAAGCGTTTGATGAGAATCTAAGATCAATTTATGACATTTTGATAAACATAGAGGGAAAGTTAGCGTTAGCTGAGGGTCACTGAGGATGTCATTAATATCTGATGGAGCAAACATAAAGAAAAATTGCAGTGTACTATCAGAAAATGAGCGCTTGAATTAATTCTAATCTGCTATCTTCCCTCTCTGATTTTATTCTTCCCTCCTTTTAATATTAGTCAGAAAAAGATGAATGTCATGAGGGCTTTATGACACATTGCCAATCTAAATTGTGTAGGAGAAAATAAATCGTTCCAATAAATTCGGTTTTTATGGCAATTTCTTCTCATTTTCCACATTTTTTTTTCATTTTTCATTGTCGCTGTTTCCAGAAACAATGAAGCAATAAATTAGATTAAAATGTCTGATCCATTTCTTTGGGATGGGAACTAGCATGCAAACCCGCCGACAGCCATTCTGGGCGCCGGGGCAGAACTGGCAGTGGGCCCCCAAGCATGCACAAGCCATGCCCACTGGGACGCGGTCCCCCTGACATTTGGGCGGTGCTGCGCTTGTGCTGGCTGGTGCCCAGCAAGCTGCTGGCTGCCTTGCTGTGCGCACTCTTCCGGCACAGCCAGGGCTTCCACATGCCTGCCTGGTAAGGTTGCCAACTGTCTAATTGGCAAACCCAAAGACCCTTGCCCTGCCCCGCCCCTTCCCTGAAGCCACGCCCCTGCCCTGCCCCTTTTATGAGGCCCCACCCCCTGCTCACTCCACCCCCCCGCCCTCTGTTGCTCGTTCTCCCCCACCCTCACTCACTTTCACCGGGCTGTGGCAGAGGGTTGGGGGGCAGGAGTGGGTGCGGGGTGCAGGATCTGGGAGGGAGTTTGGGTGCGAGGCGTGAGGGCTCTGGCTCTGATAGGAAGTTTGGGTGCAGGCTCTGGGAGGTAATTTGGGTGCAGGAGGGGGTGAAGGGTGAGGGCTTTGGGGGGGGCATTTGGGTGCAAGAGGGAGTGCAGGCTCTGGGAGGGAGTTTGAGTATGGGAGGGGGTCAGGGGGTCGGTGCTTACCTCGGGTGGCTCCTGAAAGCAACCAGCACACTCCTCTGGCTGCAGCTTCTAGGTGTGGGGCCCAGGGGATCTCTGCACACTGCTGCCTGCAGGCACTGCCCCCACATTTCCCATTGGCCACAGTCCCAGCCAATGGGAGCTGCGGAGTTGGCGCTTGGGGTGGGGCAGTGGGCGGAGGCCCACTGCCCTGCCAGGGGCTGTACGGCCATTCCAGCCGTTTCCGGGAGCAGCGCGGAGTGAGAGTAGGCAGCAAGCCTGCCTTAGCTCTGCTGTGCTGCGAGGGGCAGTGGCTGGGGGCCCCTGGGTCCTTTTAAATCACCTTAGCCCTTGGGCAATTGCCCCCTTTGTGCTCCCCCCACCACCACCCCTATCAGTGGGCCTGCTAGCATGAGTCTTTGACTGCCTTTCTGCCAAGGACAACAAAGTTTCTTCTTTTCTGTCAATTCTTGTAACACAATTAACAGATTCTTTTCACTTATTCAGAAAAAAGTTTTGCTGTTGCACAGGGCCTACAGTCCATTAGGTCTACTGACTTTAAATGCAAAGCTTGCAGCCTAATTGAGTGTCTTTCCGCTTTTCTTTGAGAAATAACTTTCATTTATTTGCCATAAAAAGGCAATAATCCAAATAGCATTGATTGGACTGCAAACACTGTCCAATGAATGGGGGTCCCCTGTGTACATTGGGGTTGCGTTCTTGAAAAGGGCAATGGATTCCAAAATGATGTATACAGGGGAATTTTTCCCCATAAGAAATAATGGAATAAGGGAGGTATGCATGCACAACTTCACCACACTCACCTCTGGCAATGCTCTTTTCTCCTAAACAGTGTACCTTTTTACAATGACAGGCTATACAGTACACATTTTACACATAAAACATTGAATAAAATAATGTAGAACCCTACTAACACGGTTCAAACACGTAAGACATTTTAATACAGTAAATACAGGACAGTAATACAGTATAAAACAGCATCAATTATGCTAAACTTAGGTAGGGGTGGTGGCTGGCTTTTCTTGGGCTGGCTTTTCCGTGGCTGGCTTTTTGGCTGCAGAAGTCTTAAAGGATTTTGTCAACGTCTGCTCTCCTGCATGAATCTTTGAATGGTAGATCTTCCTGTAGCAAGCCACTGCATCATTGAGAGCCCTGGAGACTTGGGCAGACCATTCACAAAAAGGATCACTGCTCTGTATGATTTCCGTCATCTCATCCAGCAAACCAAAGAAACGGGAGAGATTCTTTGTCGTCAGACTCCTGGCGGAATTCCTGCCCTACGTCATCGTCATCATCGTCCTTGCATTCTTTAGATATCCATTGTTGGTCCAGCTCAATCAGTTCCTCATTTGTCAGTCGCTCAGTGTCAGACCCCAACAACTCCTGTACATCCTCCTCCTTCACCTCCACTTCCTCGAAGCCAACATCCTTCACCAATTTGACAATTTCTTGCTTGAGAGCAGGAACGGCATCAAATCCCGTGAAGCTGTGGACAGCACCTGGCCAGGCACAACACCAAATACCGTTCATACATTGCAAAGTGACCTCTTCCCATGACACATCAATGTTTTCCACGCCATTCAAGGTGTTGCAGGACTTCCAGAACTCCTTTACACTGGGCTTTCCTTCACCTGCCATCTCCTAAATCAGCGTGGAGAACATCCTCCATAGGTAATAAGCCTTGAATGTGGCCAGCAGACTCAAGTACAGTATTGTACTGTGCAACAGGGGAACATGTTCCAATTCACGTTGGTCCCAATCCATGCAAACGACGGATATGCGGATCACCAATGTAAATCGGAACACGTTCCCCTATTGATGAGCATCAACGGATAAGGGGGAGATGTATACTGGGGACCCCCTGTAA
Organism: Natator depressus; assembly: GCF_965152275.1. Taxonomy (NCBI): domain Eukaryota; kingdom Metazoa; phylum Chordata; order Testudines; family Cheloniidae; genus Natator; species Natator depressus. The sequence continues at coordinate 10,727,267 of NC_134241.1, forward strand.
TTCATAGTCAGATGGCCATAGTCACCAATTAAGCTCAGATTTGAAATGCTCACAATGAACAGCTGACCAATTATTTATAGACCAAGAATTTTTTGTTTTAGTTATTTTTGCAAATTTAGATTAATCCATATATTCAAGAAAATTCTGAACTCCCCCAGGGAAAGTTTGTGTACAGAAAAAGGCAAAAGTTGTTTTATCAAATAAATTATTCACTATGAACTGCTTGCTCACCTCAACTCAGCAGTATTCGTAAATCCTATTTTTCACAAAGACAGGCCCAAAAGCTTGTCTTTTAACTGAAAAACATATATCAAAGTGCTGTTATTTGCAGAACAGAAATCACCGTTTCACAGTAATCCTAATTAGCATGTTATTGTATTTCAATCTGCACTAGCAATAAAGAAACAATTAAAAACACATTTTAACCAGGTGTAACTATCCATTATAAACAGATATAAGTGTGATTTTTTTACCCATGTGCTAGTTATCACAAAGATAGTTGATATGAAAGCACTGGTTAGACTTTCTGTCCTTTTCAGTTTTTGGTGTCATTTTACTATGAATCCATTCAAATCCAGACATTTTTCTTTATTCCCAATTTTGGAAAGACTGGAGAAATATTTCAATATTTTTAATCTTCTCTTACTGATTACCATTCGAAACCCATAAATGGACGACTCCTTCCTCACTAACACAATTAACTACAATAGTAACATATTGCCTTTATCTTTTCTTTTAATTATCCTTATCTTTAATCATAATAAAACATAATTAAAAAGTAGTCACAGTATATATTTTGTAAATTGAATCACTCTGTGGAAAGATGGGAACTAAAGATGCTTAATCTTCTATAATAAAATGATTCCATGAGACCCAATGGTGCTGTAATTCTTCCATTAGGAAACTGGTCTCTGGATTGTCAGCTACTAGCATGTTCTTTTCTATGGTGCAGAAAGAATGAAGAAGAATCTCAGTTTTGTGATAAGAAATATTCACTGTGTGTACATGAGCAGTCTTTTGTATTTTGTATCTCATTTACTGTTTTGCAGATCTGTGAGTGATGCGCTTTCATTTATTTTAAAGAGTTTACACTTGCTAATTACAAGGACCAGCCTAACATTTTGTATTATATTGAAGCAATAGAATCATGCAAATGGCGGGGGAGGGGGGGAAACCTTCTTGTTGGGTCTGTGAGCAGTCAATGTAAATGAAGCAAGTTAACACTAGTGCTGAATAACAAATTCTACTTAGCTACAAAACTTTGTTATCATCTATTCTAGGTCACAGTCCATAGCAACGTTTCATCGCTCCTCTTTACTCAAGCATTGATCCCATCTCGGTTCACTTTTGAAGCTCAAATTGAATATCAAATTGATATTCCCAAATGTATGATTTCTTCCCCCCCCCGCCCCTTGCAAGGAGATGTTAATGCTGGTTTAACATTTAAACTAATAGGTAGTTAATTTTGTTTTGTACAAAAAAAATTGCCCTATACATTAGCCTTTGACAAAGGTTTGATTAAATAGAAGTTTTACTTCACCTTATTGTTTGCTACGTGGAAAATGAAATCTGAACAATGGCTTTGAAACTGTTAATGGCCCTTTTTCTTTAATAAAAACTGGTTTACTTGGTAGCGCCATGGTTACCAGAACTGATGTATTCATTATGGCCCCAGTTTAGCAGAACACTTAAGCACATACAAATGTCCATCCCTATTCTTCAAAGCATTTAAGCATGTGCTTAAGATGTTTGCTGAGTAGAGATGGACTTAAGCCTGTGAATGGAGTTAAGTGATTGTTGAATTGGGGCCTGTATGCCCTAATTCTAGAGTGGTCATGTATCTTCATATCCTAGTGGCTTTAATGTAGAATCAGCATAAAAATGAGTGAAGTCCTTAGAATTTGTCCCTTTTTCTTCTTATTATTATTAATGGTGATGGTGGTAATGATTATAAAGAGGAAGGGATGCAGAGTCCATTGAGCTGTGCTAAAGTTGCAGTCCTCCCAGGAGCTCAGGTTCAAATCCCACCTCTGACATTAGCTCTCTTTTGGCACGGGCCACTGTCAGAGACAGGACACTAGATTAATGGGCCATTGGTCTGATCGGGTATAGCAATGTCTGTCCCTTCAAGAGAAACAGAAGATGGGGGCTGAACAAATGTTGCCGGTGAGCACATATTTAGAGAGACTAATTTGCAATTTTCTGAACTATTATACTATGAGCTCTGGCTGATTACAAAAAAATGAACCATGCTTGGCTCTGGTGGGCTGCAGAACGTACTACAACCAGCTGTCTATCTCCATGCTGCAGTCTGTGTTTGAGGCACAGCAGTTTGCTTTCTGAAATCTCATGCTCTTCGGAGATGCTATAAATACCCTTATTTTTTAATTATTATTATTTTTTTTTTACAGTTTGTTGCTCACCCCAACTGTCAGCAGCAACTGCTCACCATGTGGTATGAAAATCTCTCAGGCTTACGTCAGCAGTCTATAGCTGTGAAATTCTTGGCTGTCTTTGGAGTCTCGGTAGGCCTTCCTTTCCTCGCCATAGCATACTGGATTGCTCCCTGCAGCAAGGTACAGACTGGTTAAGGTGCATGTTGTTTATGGTTATTTATATTCAGTGCTTGGAATGACGTCAAAAGTCTTTCGAAACTAACATCACAAACAACGTTGTCCTCTGAGATTTGCCCTGGGTGAGAACAAGCTCATTGCAAATGCAGCAAGTGAGCATGTTTTGAAATTAATCTTCAAAGGTAATAAAGATGGGGGTGGAGGAAATGGAAAATCTGAGCAAACAAGCGGGAAGGAAAGAATGGAAATAGGAAAAAAATGGAAACGGGTGAAAGAATTTGAATGGGATACAGAAGGAGAAGAAAAAAGAGCAGAAAGGGTGGATAACTTGGGGAAAACGTTTCTTGTCTCTTTGCTCATCCTAACGTTTGTTCCTATCTCTTTCCATTTTTAACCTGTTTTTCTGTCCTTCCTCCTCTCTGCCAGGGTACTTTTGTGTGTGTGTGTGTGTGTGTGCCTTACTATTTCTTTCTCCCATTTTTCTTTTTAGTTAGTGGTATCATGGGACACCATAAAAATGAATTAGCAGTCCATGACAATCAGAGGTGGATTGTTGAATGTCAAGTAGAAGAATAGATTAAGTCACTGCACCTAATAGCATAATATGGCCCAGTCTCCAAAACTTGGGAGGGGGAAGATGCAGAAACATTAAAAGTTGTTCTGTATCTGTGTTAGACATCCAGGGATTGACAGTACTAAATGCTGCTGAAAGTTCTATTAGAAAGAGCTAGAGGGGAAGGGTACCTGAGTCAGCCATCAGTTGGTCATTAAGTTTGAACAATTTCCTGCAGTACCAGTTCTGTGGTGGAACTTCTACCCCGAGAGAAAGTGCTCAGACAAGGGGAAATAAATGTGCTTATGGATGAGCAATAAATAGCTTTTTCACTACTTTGGGTGGGGGAAGAAGACCACGTTTTACTGAACAACAGTTGGCTACATCATCCACTGTATCTCCAGGACAGGGCTTGTCAAACCTACTTAAAAGTAATAGAAGTGATGGCTAGCTGATTCAGTCCTCACAGCATTTGGTCCCATTTCCTTTAAATGCCTGTAAGGAATTCTTTCTATGTTTGCCAAGTCCACAAGATTACAGATCCATTGATGGGTATTAAGAAAGAGCTATAATTTTCAAAAGACCAATCTTCTAGAAAATGTAGGGCTTCTAAAACAGATGAGACTATAAGTGATGTTTAATACTCAACATCCTTCAAAATAACAACTGATTAGTTTCTATTTCTCAAGCTAATGGAGAATGTGAACACTTTTTTTCATCAAATTTCATCACATTTAAACAAAAACACATTTTTATCAATGCTGGCTGTTAATATGACACCAGTAATAAGTTCCATTATGAAACAAATTGGGATGCTGACTACAAGAGTTAGTCCTGACCAACCCTGGGGTAGCTTCTAATACACCAGTTCTTAAAATGTATCTGCCAAATCTTTCAGTCTTTGGTTGGAGCCAAATTTCACGCTCCAGGGTAATCAGAGCAACTCTGCTGCGAGTGTATCGAAGAACAGAACTTGCCTCTAAATGAAAACTTCTCTGCACTCCGCTATACAGACCAGTTGGCACTCAAAGCAATATGGCCCCTGGCTCTTTTATTCATTTATCTCTGAAAGGGGAGCAGATTATTGACTTTATCCCAAACTTTACAGACAATATCCCATTCCAGTATGGTACATTAACTAGCCCACCTTGACATGAGTTTGTGAACTGCTAATGGTTTGGAGGCTGCCATTGTGTGCTGTGAAATCTAAGCTTTACAGAACAGTTTAAGTCTCCAGCCCTTATGGTTAGGAAGGAGTGTAAACCAATGCTGGAATATCTGCTCTGAGAGGTGTGAACTGACCCAGGCGTCTAGATGACTTGTGGATTCTTAAACCTAATGATAATTCCTATGGCAACATTATTAACTATTTCACTGCTAATCAAAGGAAGCAAAAGAGAAGAGGGAGGATGGAATTCTGAAGATCTGCCCAATCCACTGGTAGTGGTACCTAATTTTGGTGCCCTGAGCAGGTAGACCTTGGGTTGTGTGTGGATCTTAAAGGACTACCACTGCTACATTTTCCAGGCTGACCAAAGCTGGTATATCATTCAAACACTTTTGAGTGCTACGCTCACTAATTTACAAAGTTCTCTCTCAGTGTACAAATTGTCATGTGGCTTTCACACATTGGTGCACTGCAGATGAAGGGCCAGACCCTCAGCTGGTCTAGCAACGGTACTATTTTTAATTTATACCAGCTGAATATCTAGCCCCAACGGTTTCTCCCAGGTAACTTTTTTCTCACCTACCCCTTTAAAAAACATTCTCAATATTAAAAAAAGTCTATGCTTTTCCTTCAGCCGTGTGTTTCTTTACATTGTTCCCCACCTCTTTGACTCAATTATTTCCTATTTTAGAACCTTTCGTTTCCCTTCTATTTATTTGATATTGTCTTTTTCGTATTTGTTTTCTCTCTTTGATAGGTCTCCTAGCTTTATTCCTTTTCAAAATATATATAACGGACGTTCAGTCCTGAAACAAGCCATTCTTTTGAAATGACTCTTTGCGATTTGTATTCTGTGATTGTTGCTGTCCTCTTTGCCAGTGACAATCAACCACAAGCCCAGATTCCAGGAAGCATTTCTGTCTGATGAAAAGCAATGTTTTGAATCAATAAGGTAATGGGGACAATAGTACAAACAAGTAGGTCATGCACCCAGAATTTAACTAGATTGCGCCTTATATATAATTGTCATAAGGCACTGAGTTATTTGAAAGAATTAATGTTTCATCAGTTTTCTACAAAAGATTCCACTCAACACTTCCAGCTCCTGCAACACTCAGATAAAAATGAGATTTCTTTGAAGATATGGAAAACTGCAGTTCAAGAAAAAACTCCACTAAGCTTCCTTCAGTAATGCAATGGATAACTGTTTTAAGGGTCCACTGGCAGAAGGGAGCACCTAATAATTCATAGGCAATTTATAGTCCACTGGAGATCGCTCTTCCCCCTTTTAATTCAGAATAGAACTGAGCACATATAAATTAAAAATGAGTTTTCTTAAGAAGTTCCAGGCAATGATCAATATGCCCATAGTCGCCTTAAGGCCTTTCTTATTTGTGATTGTCTTGGCCTGACTGGTGTTTATATGGAAAATTATATTCTACGCGAGGAATAGTTCCAGTTATCCTATGGCCCTCTCTACACTAACAGAAATTTTCAAAAAATTCCCACTGCTACTAGCACCAGCAATGGTGTTAAGAACTTTGGAAGTCCTGGTGTAAACAGTCTGCCAGTCTTTGTGTGCAACTATCTAACAAGGCTGGGCTTAAAATGGCATTTGCAGCAGGTGAACTGTCTACACGAGGGCTCATACTGGTGAAACTGAACCAATATTAGAAGTGCTGGGAAATTTTTGAAACATCTCCTATGTGTAGAAGGGTCTGTCTCTCCAGGATTACTGCCAGCTCCTAACTTGCCATATTGAACTGTTCACCCCCACTTTTAGCCACTTATTCACCTGCATGCTGTCTATGCATCTGCTCACACAAGTCCTGATTCCAGGAAGCATCCCTGTTTAGGACAAAGAGAAAAGGAGGACTTGTGGCACCTTAGAGACTAACCAATTTATTTGAGCATGAGCTTTCGTGAGCTACAGCTCACTTCATCGGATGCATCCTGTGGAAACTGCAGAAGACATTATATACACAGAGACCATGAAACAATACCTCCTCCCACCCCACTCTCCTGCTGGTAATAGCTTATCTAATGTGATCACTCTCCTTACAATGTGTATGATAATCAAGGTGGGCCATTTCCAGCATAAATCCAAGTTTAACCAGAATGTCTGGGGGGCGGGGGTGTAGGAAAAAACAAGGGGAAATAGGCTACCTTGCATAATGAAATGGCCCACCTTGATTTTCATACACATTGTAAGGAGAGTGGTCACTCTGGATAAGCTATTACCAGCAGGAGAGTGAGTTTGTGTGTGTGGTTTTTGGAAAGGGGGGGGTGGGGGTGAGAAAACCTGGATTTGTGCTGGAAATGGCCCACCTTGATTCTCCTCTCCCTCACCACAGCCTAAACTGGTATAAATCAGGCCCTGTGCTAGTATAATAAATCTCTGTGATAGCTGAGCTGTAGCTCACGGAAGCTTATGCTCAAATAAATTGGTTAGTCTCTAAGGTGCCACAAGTACTCCTTTTCTTTTTGCGAATACAGACTAACACGGCTGTTACTCTGAAACCTGTTTAGGACAGTAGCTAAGCACAAGCTTAACTTTTAGTATGTGTTTACAGGCTGTCTTGAAAGAAAGAGAGCACTTAAGAATGTGCGTAGGTCTTTCCTGAATTGGGACCATGGTTAGGTGATTCATTCACCCAATCTTTCACTCATCAGACTCCTATTTTTAAGAGATTTTTCCCAAAAAGTTCTTGGTAGTGATGCATGTCAGTCCTGAAGGAGGCATCCACAAAGTCTCTAGAGAACCACACTTCTATGCTCCAATGGGTAGCGCCTCACATCTCTATGCATAGTACTTTCTATACCATTTTTTCTCTGTAAAATCAGATGGAAGAGAAGTAGCAGAACAGCAAGAAAGATCAAAAAATGAAACATTAAATCCTCCTAAATTGCGTTTCATAAATGCTTCCCTCCCCCAACCTATTGCAAACAGAATCAGGTTCCTTCCATTGTTGTGAAGTGAAGGGGTAGATGAAAAATGAATTGTAAGGGGGGGGGGACAATGATACTTCTCTTGTTTGAAACCTCAGAACAAATCTTTTCGGTTTTGTTTTGAGGTTTGGAGGAAGGTTTCTGTGGGTTCTACATCATACGAACGTGTTCTTCCTCACCTTGTCTTAAACTTGACCAAATTTAACATTTAAGCACCGAATGCATTTCTTTAGATCCGAACCCAGACAAGAAAGGTCAGGACCTGGAGAGCTACAGATTCTAGGCCCAAATGTTGCAAACCAGTAGATAGTCTTATGACACTGATCAGCTTCAGTGACAGTTCTCTGAACAGAAAAGAATGCTGAAATACAGATGGAAACCAACTTAAACAATTTGTACTGCATTTATTCATAAATGGATCAGAGACCACGGGGGTTTCCTCAGAGGAGGTACCAACGCATACTCCAACTATAATGTAAACCCTTATTCTCAGGATTGAGGCCCACTGAAGTCAATGTGTCAATAGGGTGGTTCACATGGGTAAGAGTTTGCACAATCGGTTCCATAGGCTGTACCTACTCTAGGATATTCTTGCCAAACTTCTGCCATTTCTACCAGCAATTCAGCTCTCTCAGTGGTAGCAATATGGTGGGAGTGGTAGCATAAGCCTCATATCAGTACTAAACCTTCATAAAGCATGTGTACGGGACACAGTCTTTAAAATACCAGCAGCTGATGCTTTCTTATACTAACACACCCACTGTTCCTGGTGATGGGGAACTGAATCAGCGGTAGTAATAGTGGGACACTTTTGCAAAATCTCTTAGCTTAGACAAAGCTATCATTTGCTGTGGCAATTCAGAACTCAATTTGATAAAGCCCTAAGCCAGTGTTTAAGCATTTCTAATTGCCCTCAGTGGGACGTAAGCAGGTACTTAAAGGCTCTGCTGCAGTAGGGCTGAGATAAGGATCACATTTTTCTATTCACACATTTGGAAAACTCTTTCAGGAATTTGATCGGACCCAAATTTTTCAACAGGTTAACCAGCTTTGGCAATCTTTTAAAAGATATGTTTTCAATTTTAGAAATTCAGACACTAGAAAGACATAAGAAACTGAACAGTGCTAATTTTTGTTAATGCTAAAGAATCTTAGCATAGTTGTTTTCTGGGTTTTAAAACATTTACGGTTTCATATTGTGCTATAGTCAGACTCTACAGAAACAGTTAATGAATGAGAGTAAAGCAGTAGAGAGATTTAACCACTGAAACCCCATTTCAAAGACTAGAGAGGGAGCTCTTTCTTGAGGAATTGGTTGCTTAGGAGGGGGGAAGAAAGAGAAGGGAATTTAGTGTCTGAACTCTTCCCACATCTCTTCTCTGTTTAAGGATCAAAACATTAGATACAAAGCAAGGTCGTGAAAATAATCCTTCATCTCCAATACAAAGGAGGCATTGGTCCAAGAGTAAATAATCACATGGCTAGCTCTGACATATTCTTTCGGGGGAAATTCATAAAGAGATAAGGGTTATCTAATTAGCCAACTAGGTAACCGTGTTTCTCAATAAGGATGAGAGAAACTTTAGTTACTCTGAAAAGAACTTGGTTCAGATCAGTGCTTACACCACTTCTGTATTTATTGTATTAAAATAGGTCATTGTGGTATATTGAGAAACTCAGTAAATGCTGTAATAATTACAGTAGACAATTAACATACTGATGCATATGAAGAGTGTTATCAAAGAACTTTTTATAGAAACTATTGTGTCAGACAAGTTAATGAGAGATCTAATGAGATCAAATGAGAGATCTACTAGATAATCAGGTTTCAGAGTAGCAGCTGTGTTAGTCTGTATCCGCAAAAAGAAAAGGAGGACTTGTGGCACCTTAGAGACTAACAAATTTATTTGAGCATAAGCTTTCATGAGCTACAGCTCAGCTATCACAGAGATTTATTATACTAGCACAGGGCCTGATTTATACCAGTTTAGGCTGTGGTGAGGGAGAGGAGAATTAGGTCCAGAATAGTCTAAGATGCACTGTGTTTTCATATCTATATAAAAATACACACAGACATATATAAAATATATATCCTTGTTCCTTTCTGCCTTAGAGTGAACAGGACAATTTGGATATCATGCAAACATCTGTGGGTAGTAAGAGAGAAATGTAATATCCTAAGATGAACAGTTAGCCTAATTCATAATGCCCTGGGCATGATCTGGAAGCAGCAAAGAACAAGCTTTCTATAGATTCTATGTATTATTTTAATACATGAAGAGTAGCTCAGTTCTGGAGTTTTCAGCAAACTTCCAAAGTATAAATACTCTCATCTGTGTTAGAGAGAAACTAGAAAACATGGGAAATAGACCAGGAAAGTAATAATAAAACTTTTGTCTTGTACACATTTTCTTTTCAGCTGGGACGGATCCTCCGAAGCCCTTTCATGAAGTTTGTGGCACATGCAGTTTCTTTTACAATCTTCCTTGGACTGTTAGTAGTGAATGCCTCAGACCGGTTTGAAGGAGTGAAAAATCTTCCCAACGAGACCATCACGGATCATCCTAAACAAATATTTAGAGTAAAAACTACTCAGTTCTCATGGACAGAATTGCTAATCATGAAGTGGGTTTTAGGTAAGTAAAAATTGTCTCATCTTTTAATCCTCCAGTGAAGGCCAGAATATCATGATAGGAAATAATGGACGAATTGTTGATGGTGATCTGCCAAAGAAAAACACTCTGAAATAAATGTGGATCCCAATGAGGTCAGTGGCACAATCCATTGACTTCAATAGGTTCAGGGGACAGCTCTGTCTTGGTCACAGCTGCAGAATGCACTGAGCAACATCTGGCAGATGCATACTTTATTCTAGTGATGCTGAATGCCTCAGGCAAAACCTGCTCCGTTGGTTTAATTGGGACATCTCTTTCAACCCATAGGGGAAAAGAAACTTTTTATAGAAAATGCTAGTTCTCTACAGGTTTCTCTATTGGTTTTCAGAGTAATTTCTATAGAACCCTATTAGTTTAAATTCTGCTAAATTACACACAACCTTTTCCTGAGAGGAATGGTAACGTAGCAAATGAATGAGAGCCTGGCAATCAAATGGTTTAAAAGAAAATCAAATGATGAGTGAAGCACTGAAATAGGTTATATCTGAAATGATTAAAGAGTGATGCAGATCCATTTTGATGATGTTGCCAAGCATTAAGGTAAACACGTATTGTCCATGGGGAGTATTTTTGTTTTGTTTTGTTTTTTCTCCTTCCTCTGAAGCATCAGAGGTGGCCATGGCTGAAGATGAGACACTGGACAGGATGAGCCAGTGCTCTAAAGTGACACCGAATGTTCCCTCTCTTTCATGTGCTTAGCTGGCTGGTTCTTGCTCATAATGCTCAGGGTCTAACTGATCACCATATGAGGGGTTGGAAAGGAATTTTCCCCGAGGCCAGATTGGCAATGATCTGCTTTGCTGGGGAGAAGAAGGGGTTGTCTTCCTTTGTAGCACTCGATGCAGGTCACTTATTGGGATTATCTGGGTGCATCTCACTCAATCAATTTCCTGCTATTGCAGGGGCCGCAGGCATTCGTGCGCCTCAGTCCCTCCTATTCCCTGCTTCTGGTCTGGTCTCCTGTGGAAACCTCCCCACTCATGGGGTTCCAGAGTGCAGGCTCCAGCCCAAGCCTGAACATCTGCACTACGATTTTACAGCACAAGCCCCATGAGCCCGAGTCAGTTGACACAAGCCAGCCACGAGTGTTTTATTGCAGTGTAGACATACCCTAATACTTTGGTCTAATTTTGGATATTGGGTTTAGCGTGCAGTTGCTCGGCGGCAGGGCCAGCTCTAGGATTTTTGCTGCCCCAAGCAAAAAAAATTTTTGGCCGCCCCCGCATTTTTTTCATGCCCCCCTGCCCCCAGCTCTTCCTTAACTCCGCCCCTTCCCAACCCCTTCCCCAAATTCGCAGCCCCGCTTCCTCCCCTGGGCGTGCCACATTTCCCCCCCCGCATTGCTTCCTGCGGCTTCCCCCCTGCAACCCCCCCGCCCAGGCTCACCTCCGCTCCGCCTGCTCCCCTGAACACGCCGCCACTCCGCTTCTCCCTGCTCCCCCTCAGGCGAGGGAGAGAACAGCGCATTCAGGGGAGCAGGCAGAGTGGAGGAGAGCGAGGGTGGGGGGAGTGCAGGAAGTAACGGGCGGGGAGGGGTAGAGGAACCGCTCCCCGCCCCAGCTCACCTCTGCTCCACCACCACTGCCTCCCCCAAGCGTGCCACCGCTCGGCTTCTCCCTCCCTCCCTCCCAGGCTTGCCACGTCAAACAGCTGTTTCGCGTGCGGCAAGCCTGGGAGAGAGGAGGGAGAAGTGGAGTGGTGGCGACGCGCTCACGGGAGCAGGCGGAGGCGGAGTGGAGGTGAGCTGGGATGGCGGGGACACATTTCTAGGGGCGGCATGGCCGGCGCCGGAATGCCGCCCCTAGAAATGTGCCACCCCAAACACCTGCTTGTTTTGCTGGTGCCTAGAGCTGGCCCTGCTTGGTGGTGTTGGTGGCCTGTGACATGCAGGTGGTCAGATTAAATGAGCTGATAGTCCCGTCTGGCCTGAAACTCTATGACTTTAAACAGAGCCATAAATTAAACTGCTGATGAGTTTCAGATAAGTTTACAGTGGTGTTCGAAGTCCTGCAGACCGAGAAGATATTGATCTACTTGCTTACTGCTTACTTACCACTTACAAGCCCCATTACCCTGGACCACCAGTCTCAATAGGCTTACCTTGTTGATTCTGACTTCACAGTAGTTATTTTCCTCAACATATTGGTTGATGATGTGAGAGAAGAATCAAGGCTAAATAGCTCCCTAGTTCCATGCAAGTGGTTGGAATTACACCAGTGTAAGAGCAGAATCAGGCCCCTTATATCTCCTGGCCTGGTCACAAGTTTATTGTTCTCTGGCTTTGCAGTAAGCAGAATTACCTACAGGATATTGGATAGAGAAAAAGAATAGCTGGCATACTGGACAGAATAATGTATGAATAATTTATTTTTAAAGCGTTATTAAAAGAGTTTGGAGGAGATGATTAGGTTTTGGCCAGGGTATTCTTTTTATAGGTTGCTGGTATCTGACTTCTTGCGGTAAGAAGAAAACATTAACTGAAAGCAAATTATTTCCGTTTTCTAGGAGAAGGAAAGCGGGTTCTTTATACAGACTTCTGAGGTATAATGAGATTTTCTGATTACATCTCTATTCTCTCAGAATAGCTCCCCACATCCCAGCACCAGCGTGCGCTGTATTCGCTGGACGGGGGAACCTACCATTTCACTCGTATTCCATTCACATTGTTTCAGTGAAACCAAGAGGATATAACCAAATTACCCTTATCCTGCACCTCATAACGTGATTGTCCTTAAAAGAGTGCAGTTGGTTGGAAACTAGGTGGGTTCAGAAGCAGGTGTGGGACTCTAATTGTTATTAAGAGTTTTCTGGTGATGGCAGTGAAAGAGCTTTACTGAAATACTTGCCTTTAGCACCATGCACTTTCTGACTGCTGTGCTTCTAGTCGCTTTTCATTTAACCATATCATCAGATTCTGTAACATGCCAAACTCATATTCACATATCCCATTTGTTGCTGGGCTTGTTCTTTGGAAACTTTGGAAAGAACCTGTGACGGTAACCATCTTTTCTAGCATCGCCTCTCTATGGATCCAACAAGCCACCTACCGCTTAGTGACAGTATGTAGCAAAGCAGAGCACGGTGAGTAAAGAAATACACTTCACTACACTGAAAGGTGCAATCCCAACATTTTCACTATAGACTTGAGCCAAAGCCCACCGATGTAAATAGAAAAGCTCTCACTAGGTTTTGTCATCAGTGGATTTGGGATCAGTCAGGGTCACACAACTTTTATGAATGTAATTTTCTACACTAAATGTTTATTTCTCTCCTACATCACGCTGCACTCATTGCCTCAGCCCATTTTCATGGCAATGAGTCATTTTTTCTTAAAAAGTTTTATTATTATTATTATTTATTATTTAAAAAAGAATAGTTCACAGGCATTAACACTGCGTAAGGCCCACAAATTCTAGTTACAGCAGTGACCCTTACAACTCGTTTGTTTTGGTAAATGACGACAGGTAATGCTATAAATGCTGAGGTGGAATTATTTAGATAGCTCAGCCATTTTGTGAAGTGATCAGCTCATATTCACGGGGGACTACCACAGTGTAATTAGGGCTGGTTGCGCATTTTCTGTCCAAATTTTTCTTCCTACAGAACTGGATTTTTCAACAAAATGAAAATGTTTGCAGAGTGCTTGATTTCCTAGACATTTTTCATCAGAGAATCAAAAGCTCAAATCCTGAAATTTCATGGCCAAAACCAACAAGAGTTTTTCAATGCTCAGCAGTTTTCGACTGATTGTTTTTTCAGTGTTTCCCAAAATCTTTTTTTTAATGGGGGGGGGGGGCGTGAGAATATTCTAGTTATTGGCTGGCAAAAACTGGAATGTATTCAAGTGGTCTTTTTTCAATAAGAAGTCAAAATTTTCCACTGGAATTTTTTTTTTTTTTTTGGAAATTTTCCCTGGTGGGAAAAACATTTTCTGACTAGCTATAATAATAATATTAACCCAAATCCAGTTAGAGGGACTATGACTGCCACTGTTTTAGTTATATCCAGTGTCTCTGGCTCACTATCCATCAAAATACTGCTATCTACCAGTGGGGTCTGATTTTAGTTATTAAAGTGATTAAAAACTGTGAGATAGATTCTCAGACCGTGTAAATCGGCATTGGTCCATCAATGGAGCTAAACAGATTTACACTAGATGAAAATCTAGCTCAATACAAGTTCAAAATAACCTATCAGACTTTTGCCTCTTCCATGTAAAGTTCCACTGGCATTTGTGCTTTTAGGCCTCAGGAAAGGAAGTTCAGTGCTTACTGAGTGAGGGAGGCAACCTAGTGACAGAGGAGGTGGAAAAAGCTAATGTACTCAATGCTTTTTTTGCCTCTGTCTTCACGAACAAGATCAGCTCCCAGACTGCTGCGCTGGGCAACACAGCATGGGGAGTAGGTGGCCAGCCCTCTGTGGAGAAAGAAGTGGTTCGGAACTATTTAGAAAAGCTGGACGTGCACAAGTCCATGGGGCCGGATGCATTGCATCCGAGAGTGCTAAAGGAATTGGCGGATGTGATTGCAGAGCCATTGGCCATTATCTTTGAAAACTCATGGCGATTGGGAGAAGTCCCAGACGACTGGAAAAAGGCTAATGTAGTGCCCACCTTTAAAAAAGGGAAGAAGGAGGATCCTGGGAACTACAGGCCAGTCAGCCTCACCTCAGTCCCCGGAAAAATCATGGAGCAGGTCCTCAAGGAATCAATCCTGAAGCACTTACACGAGAGGAAAGTGATCAGGAATAGTCAGCATGGATTCACCAAGGGAAGGTCATGCCTGACTAATCTAATCGCCTTCTATGATGAGATTACTGGTTCTGTGGATGAAGGGAAAGCAGTGGATGTATTGTTTCTTGACTTTAGCAAAGCTTTTGACACGGTCTCCCACAGTATTCTTGTCAGCAAGTTAAAGAAGTATGGGCTGGATGAATGCACTATAAGGTGGGTAGAAAGTTGGCTAGATTGTCAGGCTCAACGGGTAGTGATCAATGGCTCCATGTCTAGTTGGCAGCTGGTATCAAGTGGAGTGCCCCAAGGGTTGGTCCTGGGGCCGGTTTTGTTCAATATCTTCATAAATTATCTGGAGGATGGTGTGGATTGCACTCTCAGCAAATTTGCGGATGATACTAAACTAGGAGGAGTGGTAGATACGGTGGCAGGTAGGGATAGGATACAGAGGGACCTAGACAAATTGGAGGATTGGGTCAAAAGAAATCTGATGAGGTTCAACAAGGATAAGTGCAGCGTCCTGCATTTAGGACGGAAAAATCCAATGCACCGCTACAGACTAGGGACCGAATGGCTCGGCAGCAGTTCTGCAGGAAAGGACCTAGGGGTGACAGTGGACAAGAAGCTGGATATGAGTCAACAGTGTGCCCTTGTTGCCAAGAAGGCCAATGGCATTTTGGGATGTATACGTAGGGGCATAGCCAGCAGATCGAGGGACGTGATCGTTCCCCTCTATTCGACATTGGTGAGGCCTCATCTGGAGTACTGTGTCCAGTTTTGGGCCCCACACTACAAGAAGGATGTGGAAAAATTGGAGAGAGTCCAGTGAAGGGCAACAAAGATGATTAGGGGTCTGGAACACATGACTTATGAAGAGAGGCTGAGGGAACTGGGATTGTTTAGTCTGCAGAAGAGAAGAATGAGGGGGGGATTTGATAGCTGCTTTCAACTACCTGAGAGGTGGTTCCAAAGAGGATGGTTCTAGACTATTCTCAGTGGTAGAAGAGGACAGGACAAGGAGTAATGGTCTCAAGTTGCAGTGGGAGAGGTTTAGGTTGGATATTAGGAAAAACTTTTTCACTAGGAGGGTGGTGAAACACTGGAATGCGTTACCTAGGGAGGTGGTAGAATCTCCTTCCTTAGAAGTTTTTAAGGTCAGGCTTGACAAAGCCCTGGCTGATGATTTAATTGGGGATTGGTCCTGCTTTGAGCAGGGGGTTGGACTAGATGACCTCCTGAGGTCCCTTCCAACCCTGATATTCTATGATTCTATGGTGTGAACACTGTTATCATTAGTGATCTGTCTTTCTCAATCACTGACTCTTAAGTCCTTGGGAGAAATTTGCTGTTATAAATGCCAGCCTTATTTTAACTTGATCTAAAGTATCTTCAAGTGTTTCATATATCGAGAGGGAGTGAGCATTGTGGTACTTGTGTCCATTTAATTATAGTCAAAAAATAATAGTCTCCAGCCAGTTGTTAGATGGAAATCTGAGAGTAATGAGAGCTGTACTTCAAGGATGAAGTACCTGGAGAGCTGGTGAACTGCCTTATCTCTTTATATGAAACTATTATGGATAAAGATCCCACACATAAGCATACACAGAAACACCTCCCAAAAGAG
Organism: Natator depressus; assembly: GCF_965152275.1. Classification (NCBI taxonomy): domain Eukaryota; kingdom Metazoa; phylum Chordata; order Testudines; family Cheloniidae; genus Natator; species Natator depressus. The sequence goes on from NC_134241.1 coordinate 10,743,541, forward strand.
AGAGAAGTGCATATGGCTGTTGAGGTTTATTAACTCCAACACCTGTGTGCCAGATACACACATCTGGAAATGTAGGGCATTACAGAGTCCTCATACCACAGTTACTGTACTCATAGTGAGCTGTGGAGGTATCCACCAGGAATGAAGTTCACAATACAAGTAATACTCTGCTTTTAACTCATATCCTCCATGTTTCTGTTTTTGTTTTCCTTTCTCCTTCATCCTATGACAGTGATGATGAATGCTGATGACACATAACTTGTTCCTACTTCAGCCAGTCATTTTCAGGTAATTAGTTCCTGGTCCCTTGGCCTTAATTCTTTTTGGGAAAATTGGCTGGTTGAGTGATCTGGCTTCCATCCAGTACAATAATGAGATGTGTTAAAAGTGGCATTATCCCATGATAACATGACACTGTTAACATATTGCATGGTGGCCAGGGCACTGGCCGGCAAAGAAATTTTGCTGGAGATACAAAATCCACAGAAGATTTTGACTTAAGTGTACATGTGTTGAGAGCAAAATAATCCATAGTAAAATTCAGATTAGAGTTGGACAAAGATGAGAATTCTGCCTTATGTTCCCAACTATACACAGTGAGGGTGATAATTTACAATAGATCCATCCCACAGTTACTGTCTAAACATGACCATTTAAAAGAAGGGAGAGAACATAGTGTTTTAGGCTGGTTAGCAGTTCATCTGTGCAAAATTCTGCTCTTAAACATGCTCAAAGAGCTTGATTCTCCATAGCCCTGCAGCTTGTATAGTTATTTGCCCCAGTGCAAACTGGGTGTAAAACATTATCAGATTGGAATCATAGTGTTTGACACCCGCGTTGCCCAGTGCATTTCAGTTGTGCTAGTCCTACCGTGCAGTGACATCAATGGGAGCTCCAGACACATAGAGTAAGCACGCTCCCAGAGCTGAGAAATACTGTGATTATCTGAGAGGATAATTTTGCCCTTTCGGTACATGCCTCCAACAATACTCACAAGTTTGCTCTTGGGCACGTCCTTTACTGCTCTTGTTCTGCTGCCTGTTTTAGCTAAGATCACCCTTTTTATTGTCTTCAGGTGAGAAAGAAAGTCCCTAAGACTGAGATTTTCAAAGGAGGCTGTGGGAGTTAGGTACCCAATTCCTACTGAAATCCAAAAGGTTTTATGTAGAAAAGCAAAACCCTAGAGCAAAAGCAGTTGCACAGGTTAAGTTCAGAACAGATGTATTCCGAACACAACTGCTCTCATTAATCACACAATCACAATCTTTGGGAGGGCTCCAAATCTGTCTACTATCTTCATCAGATCATTGGTGATGTACAGTATCAAGACAGTAGATTTAATAATTAGCGCAAAAGTCACTTGCTGTTCCCTCTAGTGTACAGGGGGCTAATAGTTCTTCCCTTTGTGTGCTTCCTCTATATTTACTATCTTGTTTCTGTGCCTATAGTCTGGCTCTCCTTTCTTTACTGAACCTTGAATGAATATGTGTGTCTAAAATGGTACTTCCGATGTATTTTCCCCTTGGGAGAACATTCATAAAATAGAAGTGGAAGCTATGCGTCAGATTCTTTCCTCGCTTATACCCATGCAACCCCATTGGTTTCAGTGAGGTTTCATGGGTGTAACTTGGGGCAGAATTTTTCCCTGTGCCTTTAACTTACACAAATTTCAGATGACCCCAAAGCAAGCACAATTATGGTGAAAGGAATAAAATGCCATCAATTTCTGCTAGCTGCTAATGATCTATTCCTTCACATTCTCATCTTGGTCATCTTGTTTTTATTGCATCCTACCATTTTTCATACCATGAATCTGCTAGCTGCTTTTATTAATCTACAATATTTTTATCTAAAGCAAAGGTTTTGGTGAACCTGTCAGAATTTATCATTACGCTCTTCTGCTCTCTTACATGGACTTTCGGCAATGTAGTTATATAGAATGATCCTCAACCAACAGTGATTGGTGTAAAACATGGGTCGATAATGTGATACCTTTATGTAGTCATGATTCTAATTGTACTCTTTCTACTTAATGAAGAAAGAAATGTGCAAAATTAAGTATTCCTACTTCAAAATCCCTGTGGTTTATCATAATTTAACTATCCTAGACTAGAAACCAATTATGATCGGTTAATTAATATTCAAACCAGAGCAATTTACATGGAAAGATAACCTGCAAATAAATATTTCCTGAAGTGCTTTGGTGGACAAATATAAATCCACAAAATGGACTAGCCTATGGGTTAGTATCCACCAATTAGTGGGATTTTTTTCAGCTATAAATGCACTTCTTTAATATTTCATCCTGACTGGGGGACAGGTCCTGAGAACCTTTTTCAGAGCCCAGTTCTTCCACCTTTCCATGGGGCTATTTGCTACTAATTGCTACTCCACATGAGTAAGGGCTGCAGAATCAGGACCTTGGATTTTGCTCAGTCAAGCTGCCATTGACTTCATCTGGAGACCTGCCTGAGTGAAAAGGCTAGGTCATGCCTTTTGAATCCATGTGAGGAGGGTTCCCTACACATGTGGATCTCCCACGGACTCTACAAAGGACACTCCGTGGGTCTGAGCATGGGAGGGAGAGAGCAGGCAATGGGTGGGCCAAGGGAGGAGTGTTAAGAGAATGCACAGTGTCCTCTCTTGCGGCCTGGAGAGGTTTCTCCCAGGCTTTTGTTAAAGGTAGAAGCTATATTACAGTTGGCAACTCCTCCTCAGCAGTGGTCAGATCCAGGGGAGTCCCTTACAGTGCAATTCAGCTCCTCCAGGGCTCAGAGCCAGAACCACGTGGGGCCAGAGCTACTGCAGACACAGGGCCTCAATGCTGAGGAACATGCACCCGACCATGGATCCTTGAGATCCCTACAGATCTCCAGGTAGTTGTACGATCTATGGGCCATGCTGTCTCTTTCTTCTGGAGCAAAGCCTGTCCCCTGATACAAGAATGTGGGGAACCCTATAGACGACAAGCTGCATCTCCGTAAGCCCCTAAGAATTTGACAAGTAACAGGAAAAACCATCAAAGAAAAAGAGCATCCACCGAGTAACCAGTCTGCTAATGACACATGCCAGCAGACTCTTGGGTTCACTGGCTGTGACTGACTCATACCAGCAATGCTAATTACTGTCTTTTTTTTTTTTAATTGAGATGAAGCTGGTGGCTTTTATGCCTGAAAGAGGAAGAATGATTCCATTGGCTGAATCCTGGTATAGTTATAAACTTCCCCGAGCATCTGTGATACTATAGCTGAGTAATGACCAGTTGGACTGCATTGCTGGTGAACTTCCACCTACCATATGAAGTGGTTCAGAAAAAAATTAAAATTCTTCTTAGTGTGTTAAATGTACTTTGTAAATATTCTGAATAGAGGGGCCAGAACCAAGACCCAGGATTCTAAGCCCCTCTAGGCCTGAATTTTGTTATGGGGTTGTCAGAGGCTCTGAATTGTGCTGTTAGCTGTTGGTGAAACTCTTTATTAGACCTGGTCCTAACAGATAAAAAGGAACTGATCACAGAACTATAAAATTAATGGTAGCTTAGTTACAAGTGATCATGACTAACCCTAACCCAGGAATGGCGAACCGCGGCCATGTCTGTGGATGGTCACTGTAAGCAAACAGTCTCACGGCCCGCCCGCAGATTACCCTGACGGGCAGCATGTGGCTCATGGGTCACAGGTTGCCCGCCACTGGTCTATACATATCTACATGGGGAACAAATATTTACTAATGGGCTCTTCAATCTAGTCGTGAAAGGTGTAACACAATCCAATGGCTGGAAGTTGAAGCTAGATAAATTCAGACTGGAAATAAGGTGTAAATTTTTGACAGTGAGGATTTTTGACTGGAACAATTTACCAAGGGTTGTGGTAGAATCTCCATCACTGATGCTTTTTAAATCAAGATTGGATGCTTTTCTAAAAGATCTGCTCTAGGAATTATTTTGGGGAAGTTCTATGACCTGTGTTATTCAGGAGGTCAGACTACTATATGATCACATTGGTCCCTTCTGGCATCGCAACCTATGAATTTATAAAATGAGCTGACCACACACCCCCATCTCTTCCCCACCAACTCCTCCCCCTCCCAAAAAAGCTGAGATGAACAATTCAGTCCCATCTCTAATTCAGAATTGATGCATGATGGTAATAACTGCCCCAATTCCATCTGAAGATCAAAGCAAAGACTCGTGTGAGTTATGGATCAGAGTTCCATGTGGATGAGCATTCCAACATACAGAAGTTTATCTGAACTTATAAATTTAATAAGAAGTCTCATGGAGAACGGACTTACTCATGAGATATCTAGCACTTACTGTTGCTCGTCACACTAGAATTAACTTTCTCACATTATTATGACAGGTTCTGCTTCCCTTTCCAACCTGGAACCTGCACAAAGCTACAACAATGTGTTTTTTTTCCTTTTTGTGTGGGGATGGGGGGGGGGGCAGGAGGGAAATTCACAGGAAACTTCCAGAAGGTTGGGTTTGTGTTCATTTTAGGAATGGGGAAAGGTCTGGGAATTCATAACTTTTCCCAAACAGTTGGATGAGACTTAATTCCATTAGTATACTGTGAGAGGGATTTTCTAAAGTTCTCAGTGTTCTCCTGACTCTGCTCCAACTGAAGTCAGTGGGTGTTTTATCATTTCCTTCAACAGGAGCCAAGTTAGGTCAGTACTGAAAATTTCGGACAATTCTACCCTATATGGACATGGAACACTTTTAGGTACCAGACTGTATCTTTTTCAAAGTTAGCATTTTTTAAAGAACAAGCTTAAGAAAATATGCTCTAAACCAGTTACTCTGAGAAAATTCATTCCCTTTGGGAGTTGGGGAACATTACAGTTTGAAATTATTTGTTTTAAACCTGCAAATCCTCATTATCCCAAGATCTCATTCCATTTCCAACTACAGCTGTTCGAACGCCAATAGAGCAAAGAATTTGATGTCTAAATATCCTATATAAATATGTCTTTCCTTCAGGTATGATATGGTCAGAATGCAAAGAAATCTGGGAAGAGGGACCACGCGAATATGTCATGCATCTTTGGAACCTGCTGGATTTTGGGATGCTATCTATCTTTGTGGCGTCGTTCACTGCAAGGTTCATGGCCTTTCTCAAAGCAACTGAAGCCCAACAATATGTAGACCAGTACGTTCAGGATGATGACCTCAGTAATGTCACCCTTCCCCCTGAAATCGCTTACTTCACTTATGGTAAGATGATTTGGAGGATTAATGCTTCCCATTCTTTCAGGCGAGTGTGTGCGGCAGTGCAGAAAGCAGCGGCTTCCTTTTTTTTTTTTTTTTTTCCATTCATAAAGTTTTTCCAAATTAAAGCTGATTCTTCTTCTCAGACCTATCAGTTGCAGCCATCTTGGTAAACCGCTAACCTAAGCTAAGAGGAACCGAGACCTAAGCTCCTCTCAGTCTCTGAACATGTACCGAGACCAGACTCAGTCGTATCATATGTTGAAAAAATAACCCCAAGCAACTAATAATCATGAAACCACAAGGGACTAGAATATAATTTAAATGACATATAAAGGAATCTGCTCTATTTTTCCAATATAAGAGGCACGCTGTGCTAAAAAAAGTGTGAGCTGGCAGCTTTATGGTCTTATCATTTGGCAGGTGGAACTCCAACTGAAGTCACGGAAAGTCTACGTATGAAAAGATGCAAGGACTGGGCTTTTAGTATAAGAAAAGGAACCACCTATTTGTAACAGTTTGTATGAAAAAAGCTTTCTGTTTACTTTGAGTTGTTGTGGCCATGCCTGCATATGTCTTTGATCTTATTCTGGATAAGTTAATATAGTTTATATCACTCCCATCAGTGGGTGATTAGATATGGAACATCGGACTAGTCATATTGCATGCCTCCATTTAACAACTTTAGGTTACATATTCCGCTCCTAAGAAAAAAAAGCAGAGGAGGAAGCAAGAAAGTGCATTCAGAAGAGGATACAAGTAACAAAATACTGTGCAAGAGTTTCCTTTGCTTTCATTCTTCAGTGACAATTTATGAGAACAGGCCAATATTTCCACATCTGAGAAACAATCTCTTGTCAAAAAGAAAAGGAGTACTAGTGGCACCTTAGAGACTAACCAATTTATTTGAGCGTAAGCTTTCGTGAGCTACAATATGGAGGGTAACCTCTGATCCCCTCAGTTATACATTGCATTTCTGTACAGACTCGTATCCAATAAAACCTTATGAATGATTTGCTGCCGAGAAAAGGAGCTAAATCCTTAACAAATATTATCTATAACAATGTTTGACCAGCTGTAATAGAAAAGATGCATGCAATAATAAAATTATTCTTTAACTTCTCAAATGTAGGTTTTGAATATTTGAGGGGCAATCATCAAAGGCACAAAGGGGAGTTAGTAGCCCAACTCTTACTAACTTTCAATAGGAGTTGGCCACCTAAATTGTGCTTTGGGTGAAATCCTAGCCTCACTGAAGTCAGTGCACATTTTACCATTGATTTCACGGGGTCAGGATTCCACCTTTAGTGCTTTGGAAAATCTTCACCTTGGAGTCTTCTTTTTTCTAAATAATAATGAGAATGGGAACAGCTGTAATATGCACTTGACAAAATATTTCCTAGGATTCAAATGGCCCTTCCTTGGGTTTGAAAAATGAATAAAAACTTTGCACTTAGGTTAGGGGTTGGATACACAGCATGGGGACAAGCCCCCACTTTCCTACCAAATTTAGAATTACCTGCCTAAAAATAACCCAAATCACTAATGGAAAAATGGATCAGATCCTCAGCTGGTGTAAATCAGGATAACTTGCTCCATTGAAGTCAGCTAATTTACAACAGCAAAAAGTTCTAGCCTTGTGTGCACAGTCATAACATTTACAAATAATTGCATTTTCAAACACAATATTTGGAGATAAACTTCTCTCTCACTCACCAGACAAAATTGGATGACGCCTGAAATTGTTACATTCTGTTTTTCTTCTTTCTGGTTTGCTGCCGGAATATTGTAAAAAAGTGTTTTGTTATATGGTGAGGAGCTCCATCTTGTGGAAGCTTTTTATCATTTATAAACCTTCTGTCATTTTTACCCTTGGGAAGAACCTGTAGAAAAAATGTCAGGGCTGGGGGAGGGGGGAGGAATTTTCCAGTTAATAACCTTTGGCTGATATTTAATCCAAATAGATTTTCTCACTGTGCTTGAAGAAGGATCTTTTATATTTTATATATACACATACATACCAGGGAGGTTTCTATATAGTTTATCCATCCACAGATTATTATTTACCCAGCACTTTTAGGAAGAGCTTTACAGAAAACCATCATTTTCCCAGGCTATGTGTTTTCAATTTTCACCATGTAATATGAGCATAAATTTAACAAAAACTATAAACAACAAAATTTTAAATAACGTGCGATAATCAAAAGCTTTTTAATACCTGAAGTTCTCTTTTAATTTGTTTGTTATGACAGAAACTTTTGTGGTTTATATTTTTATAATACACATACAATTATTGTACATTTTTAAAGTAATTATAAGGATCAAGTGATTAGTCATAACATTTCGAGCTGTAGTGTTTGATGATAGAGGTTGCATGCAAAATGGGTGTTAGTTGCTTCGTGGTAAATTGCAGTGCGACGTCTAGATGTTGTTTTTCTTGCAATTTTGTATTATGCAGTCTTGTAAAATGAAGTGAAATACCCTGTGCATAAACAATTCAATTATTATATATGTACAATTAAATTTAAGTGCATCTTTTTACGTTCGGCTACTGTTTTGATCCTCATGCCATATGCCTTACTTAAGGAGTTTGATACAGAACTATCTATTATCACCTGGAAATTTTGAAAAAAAAATCTAATCACTACATTTATTTACTTTGCCTGGGGAGATGAACAAACTTGGATGATTTGCTTCTTACTTGGTGGTTGTTGTTAATTATATGACTATCCAACTTTGAAAAAGAACAAAACCTCAGAAAACCACTTGCTTCTGCTTTTCAATGGAAACTAAAGGTGTTAAAATATTTTCTAAATCTAGGTTTCAGAGTAACAGCCGTGTTAGTCTGTATTCGCAAAGAGAAAAGGAGTACTTGTGGCACCTTAGAGACTAACCAATTTATTTTATTTATTTATCATAAGCTTTCGTGAGCTACAGCTCACTTCATCGGATGCATACTGTGGAAAATACAGAAGATGTTTTTATACACACAAACCATGAAAAAATGGGTGTTTATCACCACAAAAGGTTTTCTCTCCTCCCACCCCATTCTCCTGCTGGTAGTAGCTTATGTAAAGTGATCACTCTCCTTACAATGTGTATGATAATCAAGATGGGCCATTTCCAGCACAAATCCAGGTGAATTACGCAAGGTAACCTATTTCCCCTTGTTCCCCCCCTCCCCCCCACATTCCTCAGATGTTCTTGTTAAACCCTGAATTTGTGCTGGAAATGGCCCACCTTCATTATCATACACATTGTAAGGAGTGTGATCACTTTAGATAAGCTATTACCAACAGAAGAGTGGGTTTGTGGGGGGGGTGGAGAGAAAACCTGGATTTGTGCTGGAAATGGCCCACCTTGATTAACATACACATTGTAAGGAGAGTGATCACTTTAGATAAGCTATTACCAGCAGAAGAGTGGGGTGGGAGGAGAGAAAACCTTTTGTAGTGATAAACACCCAATTTTTTCATGGTTTGTGTGTATAAAAACATCTTCTGTATTTTCCACAGTATGTATCCGATGAAGTGAGCTGTAGCTCACAAAAGCTTATGCTCAAATAAATTGGTTAGTCTCTAAGGTGCCACAAGTACTCCTTTTCTTTTTTCTAAATCTATTATCTCAAGTAAACACTAGAGAAATAAAGCTCATTGGGTTTTTTTTCTCCAACATCAGAACTGTTTACTGCAGTGTGATTAGATAATATATATTTTCCTTTCAATTTCTTTTAAAAAAAAATCTACGGGTGAAATCTTGGCCTTATTGAAATCAATGACAAAAATTCCCATTGACTTCAATGGGGCCAGTATTTTGCCCTGCTAATTCTTGGTTCCAGAGTAATATATTTGTATTAAAAGTTAGTTATTTTAATTTCTGAAATTTGGTTAATACGGTAACAACTGGTTGTAAACTGATGTGGAACAAACTATAAACTAATCCGAAAACATTCCCTCCACCACTCCTAATATTGACTAAACATAAACAGGCACTTACAAATGTAGCCAGCCTTTTGCTTTAAGTTCAGAACTGAACTTTACAGATATGCTGCAGGGAAAACTCTGCTTCTTTTCATATCATCTGGGTTCATGCAAATAATACTCAACTTTATTCCTATGTCTTTAAATATGGTACATGTTTTAGTTTTGGATCAGACGCCTTGTATTCAATGATGAGTCTCAGTTCATGCAAAAGAACATCTAGATACTCATATTCAACAGGTAGATTAGAAAACTGATTTGTATGCGTATAGTATCAGCAAGGAACTTGTTAAAAATTGTCAGATTTTTTAAATTAAAAACGTTAACACAATAAAGATGTATTAAAAGGCTTGGTGGTTCAATTGGCTTTATCTGAACAAATCCAAACCTCTTTGGTCTAATCTCATGAGGACAGGTTTTGCCACGGGGTGTTTAGTCCGTGCAGGTTACGTTACATTTTGAGTATTTATAGGGTTAGAGATAGCAACTGTGAAAAAACGGGACACGGGGTGGGGGGTAATAGGTGCCTTTATAAGGAAAAAGTCCCCCAAAATGGGACTGTCCCTTTAAAAATGGGACGGGTGGTCACCCTATGTATTTATATGGAGCTGTTAATTCAATAATTAAAAGCTGGAAATTTTCCCATCAGTGTGATTCTGATCCACAATGACAAAATTCCCATTGACATCAGTTGGAGCAGGAGACGATGGTGCACTGGACTGGGAGTCAGGGAATCTGGGTGCTGATTCCCAGTTCTGCCCCTGACTGCCAGCGTTCCTTGGGTAAATCACAGCAAACTTCCTGTGCCTCAGTTTCTCTAGCTGAAAAATGTGGCTAATCATTCCTATTCATCTTTGTACAGCACAGTGAGACCTGCAGATTACTAGTAGATGCCTACACGTTTTCTACCAGTCCTGGCCAGAACTGAGACCCTGGACCTATTTTATGGGTCATTTATATTTATCTTTCTAACATTTTTCTGTTACTAATACCTTATATATGTGCATTGTTTCAGCCAGGAACAAGTGGCTTCCCTCGGACCCTCAGATCATATCAGAAGGACTATATGCAATAGCTGTGGTACTCAGCTTCTCCCGCATTGCTTACATTCTTCCAGCCAATGAAAGCTTTGGCCCTCTTCAGATCTCTTTGGGAAGGACTGTGAAGGATATCTTCAAATTCATGGTCATCTTCATCATGGTGTTTGTTGCCTTCATGATTGGAATGTTCAACCTTTATTCTTACTACCTTGGTGCAAAATATAACCCTGCATTTACAACGTGAGTACCTAGGCAAAGGAGGCTATGTAGATTATAGTTCTAGACCTAGCAGGATCCCTTTCTGGGCTGCCTCATAAGTAACCTGCATGCCTTCTGCAACTCATGTCGTTTGCACTGTATTGCTGCCGTGTTTAATTATTCCAAGTGGTGAAGAGGGCTCTAACTGCATGAGTCCATTAGAGCCAATGAAAGGTGCATGGCTAAAACCTGGTGCGATGTTTAATAAGCAGAAAGGACCCTCCAGCCAAGCCCTTTTTTCTTTTTCTTTTTTTCTGTTCCCCTAAATCCAATCCTCTCTGACCCACCCAGTCACTCAGTTCCTCCCCTCTTCCCCAGGATGCTTTTCCTTTGTATTTTATCTCCCTCAATGCACTACAAGGCCTGTTTTGGCTCCCCAAGTTCCCTTAACTTCACCTTATATTTATGGTGGGGGCCCACTGAGTCTACCAGTCTCTGCTAAGCCAGTTACTGCTAAGCTTGCAGGCTTTAAAATTTCAGAGTCAGAGGTGCCTCAGAATTTATTGCAGACTTCTGACATTCTTGCCTCGGTTGCTGTTTGCCTGGGAGAGCTGCGCCTTGGGCTACTGCTTCAACTGACTGGGGAGGTTCAGACTTTGGCTGGGAGACCAGTAGGTACAGCCTCCAGTTTTGATGTCATAACCCAGGTCTCTTTCAAAGAGTGTGCAGTCAGCAAAAAAGGAAACCCAATAACTCAGAATCTGTTATTTCTAGGGTAAAACACAAGCAGGAAAATGGGTTTTTGAGGTGAGTGGCAAGAGCAGAGGAAATTTTCATAAAATTGACAGCAGTGAAAAAGAAATCCCTTTGTATTTTTAAGAAGAACAGTCAATACAGCGGCCGTGTTGCATTTGTGATCAGCGCAGAAGGGCTTAAACACCTAATTATCATTCAAAAGCTACTTCTACCAAAGTGTATGTAAAATGATGACGCAGTAAAATTGCACATGTTTTGCATCGGTAATTTCAGACCTGCATGTGGCTGCTATGCAAGGCAACATGTATCTGAAGAACCAAGTGTTTAAAAAGTGCTATTGATGCATTTTTAAAAAAAGCAATAAATAAATAACGGTGGGGAATATAAGACAGGGAGCTCTACATTCCCTAAATCAAATGCATTTCTCAATAGAGAACACCGTGAAGACATGCATAATATCCTGCCAGCATATAAGCAAGATACAAGGAAAGATGCAAACTAGGTTGCTCGTGATCTCCCTCTGGTGCCCATCCAATAAATCAACAACCTCGAGAAGCTGGAGGTTGTCTGCACTTTGTAGTTGTTTGCTGTATATACTGTATTACAGCTGCTTGAATATTGCAACAAATCATTCCTCAAATAATGTCCTTGAGTGGCGATATAGTATGTGCAATGGGTGAATAACAGGACTATAAGTGAGAAGTGGTTCCTCAAAATATGCCTGACTTTATTCAGGCTAAGCTAAGATGTTTGATATCACACCGCTTATTTGGAGACTAGATATGTGGTAACCAACTAGTACTCCTGTATGCCAGAATCTAGTAACTGTGGGCTCTGTATTCCTATCAGCATCAAAAATTGCAGGAAGAGAAACAGTGTTTGGAAAACACCACAGGAGAGAACTCACTGAGTTTCTAAAAGATACCCTTTTGGAAGGGTTTGGAGCCTCTTGAAGGCAGTAGGAAGTGCAAACTAGAAACCTTATGGATCCACACAGGACTCCATGCCCAACCCCATACATACTGGGGTGCAAGGAGAGCTGCCCCTCCACACCTCTCTCCGGGCACACACATCATCAGCATGGATCCCTCCGGAGTTGTGCTGCTATTCGCTTCCCTAGCCATATACCCTCGAGGCAGAAAGTACAGAGTGGGAGTTCATGTTTTAACTAGGGTTAGTTCCCTGGTGCACTTCCCCTCGGAGATGGCCACGTTATTCCCCAGGTCTGCCCTGACAGGCCGGCAAAGACATGCAATGAAATGCTGACATCAGCAGGTGTTTTGCCATTGACTTCAGTGGGGACAGGATTTCATCCATAAGAACATACATAAGAACGGCCATACTGGGTCAGACCAAAGGTCCATCTAGCCCAGTATCCTGTCTTCCAACAGTGGTCAATGCCAGGTGCCCCAGAGGGAATGAACAGAACAGGTATCATCAAGTTGGGGGGAGGGATAGCTCAGTGGTTTGAGCATTGGCCTGCTAAACCCAGGCTTGTGAGTTCAATCCTTGAGGGGGCCATTTAGGGAACTGGGACAAAAATTGGGGATTGGTCCTGCTTTGAGCAGGGGGTTGGAATAGATGACCTCCTGAGGTCCCTTCCAACCCTGATATTCTATGATTGATTCTATGAAGTGATCCATCCCCTATCGCCCATTCCCAGAATCTGGCAAACAGAGGCTAGGGGCACCATCCCTGCTCTTCCTGGCTAATAGCCATAGATGGACCTATCCTCCATGAATTTATCTAGTTCTTTTTTGAACCCTGTTATAGTCTTGGCCTTCACAACATCCTCTGGCAAGGAGTTCCATGGGTTGACTGTGCGTTGTGTGAAAAAATACTTCCTTTTGTTTGTTTTAAACCTGCTGCCTATTAATTTCATTTGGTGACCCCTAGTTTTTGTGTTATGAAGAATAAATAACACTTTATTATTTACCTTCTCCATGCCAGTCATGATTTTATAGACCTCTATCATATCCCCCCTTAGTCATCTCTTTTCCAAGCTGAAAAGTCCCAGTCTTATTAATCTCTCCTCATACGGCAGCTGTTCCATAACCCACGGAGTTTGAACAGTGAGCGCAGGCACAGATGGGATTAAATTGGCTCCCAAGGAGGAGAGGCAGTTTATCACAGTTGTCGCATTGTTCCCTCAGAAAAGTTCTGGGGCCAGTCCACACCTGCTTGTGCTCCCATCTGTGACTCAAGACAGAGGAGAGTTGGAGGAATGCAATATAATGTTTCCCCCTTGTAGGTCTAACCCTGGGGTCTCAAACACGCAGCCCGCAGTGTTATTTGCTGCGGCCCACTAAGCTCCCCGCCCCCCTGGAGTTATTTCCTGCGGCTGTCAAGCTCCCCTCACCCGCTGCCCCCCCCCTCAGAGGGCCATGTCCCCACTCCTCTGCCTACCTTCAGGCGCTTCCTGCCGCCAAACAGCTGTTTGGCGGTGCTTAGCGCTTTCCAGGAGGGAGGGAGGAGGAGCAGGGAGCCGCGCACTCAAGGGAGGAGGCGGAGAAGAGGCAGGGCCGGGGCAGGGATTTGGGGAAGGGGTTGGAATAGGGACAGGGAGGGAGTGGAGTTGCGGTGGGGACTTTGGGGAAGAGGTTGGAATGGGGGTGGAGAAGAGGTGGGGCGGGGCCTCATGGAAGGGGTTGATGGGGCAGAGGGGGCAGAGGGGGCCTTTTATATCTTTATATGAAAAGGTTCCTGTGATGCGGCCCTCGGGCCAATGTACTAGTCCTCACGTGGCCCTTGTGGTGATTTGAGTTGGAGAGCCCTGGTCTAACCTAATGATGCCACTTTAAGACAACCCCTGAAGTGACATTTAGTTAAGTAAATGTTTAAGTAAGTTGATACTGAAGCACTAACCCTAAGTCCAAGTAAACAGGACCTGGCATTTTGATGTGGTGTTCATATACTATATGACACAATGGATGGAGGAATGCTGCTGTTAGCCCCAGTGTGAGGAAATGACCTTCCCAACTTAGTTTCTGTCTCATAGGAACTACAGATTAATTCCAACATATAGCATCCAGCTGTATTACTCCACTGTGTAGCATAACATATGCTTTATAAATCAGAGTTTAAACTTCCTAATCAAAGAAAATATGCCTCCCAGCGTTCTTCTGTTGCCTCACGATACATTTTAATGGAGGGATTAATGGAGGACTGGCTGCAAATACATTTCTCTGTTTCTAATAACAAGGTAAAAGAAAACTGAGTATGTAGAAGGCGACATATTAATCATACAAATAGAAGACTATGCCCTTGAAGTACAGGAATTAATCAGTGGCTGAGTCAATATCTCCCCTGCCTGCCTAGTGGAATAACAACCAACAGTTATGGTTCTCCATTGGTGCATGTTTCCAAAATAGTTGGCTAATGAATTTTAGGCCATCTCTGATGCAATATCATTGTGTATCATTTCTATTTACTGACAAGCTTAACTAACCATGAGGTTCTCATTATAAACCTTGCAGCATGTATTGTCACTTGAATGATGAACAAGCCTTGATTGAAATGGTGACTATTCCCTAGAGTAAAAATTACTTCCAGTTGTAAAGGTTGCAGGATCAAGTTGTAACAAGGGAGCATGGGTGGTTGGGAGATACCTGCCCAAAGGGGAAATACAATGCTCTTCTTTCTTAAGTCCAGATCCTCTGGAGATTCCAAATACTAGATGCTCATCTATCTGCCCTGTAATGAGTTGGTATTGTTAGTCAACACCTATCTGAAGAACCCAAATAAGCCATGTAAGAATTTGGAAGAGAAGTCAAAACTCAAATTAGGGTGTAAAAGTACCAGGTTACTAATTTAGGACAGCAGATTCTTTACCAGCAGAGTAGAGGTATGTGCTGTCTGAACATCTGACAATGCCACTGGAAGTAGCGCGTTGGCACTTTTGGCCTGGATCCCACAACCTGATCCATTCAGAGAGAATGTCCCCATGATGAATCCGCACAGGCTAAAACGTGCCCCAGAGCAGGTCAGATTGCAGGGTCAGGGATTCTGTTATCTTGCCCAGCAAATTTCAATTCGCACTGTTAGGGAAATTCACATCGGCGAACATTCCTCCAACTTTGTTCCTAATGCTGTTCACAGTTAGTAAGAGTAGATTTCCAGGTTTCCCACTGGTGTTTCAGATTATTTTAATACCCTGGAGTGTGAAATATGTGCTTAGTAAGGGAGGTGTGCAGTCTTTTTTTACATAATGCATATACCGTACAGCTCAGGGATTAACATTCATCTTAGACTATTCTCAGACACTTTCACAAAGCTGGAAATCTTATGGTGTTAAGTCATAAACATATGTTGTTAATTTACACATATCAAGAATACATTAGCATAGGGGCAACTATGTATCACGTAGACTTTTCCTTCAATATTTTACTGAGCTGTCAGTGAGTTCTGGGCAGAATATGGTGGGCATTCACAAATGGCACTAGGTGACTCATGAAGAGGGGGAGGAACAAATTATTGCAGCTGGGCAACTACTTTAAACAGCTGCTGTGAAAATTCACCCGGGAAAAACAAACATTTTTTCCCCCTTTTTCTGTGTTCATAACCCTTGTGTGGTTGTTGTGCAAATATTTCTTCAAATGCATTTACAGGTAGGGAAAATAGAGGATTTTAAGTGAGTATAATAGAACATTTACAAAAAGCAAATTTTGAACTTGAAAATGCAATTGCTTGCTCTGGAAACTGATTCTAAGGGATTCTGGGTGCAGTTCACCCAGTCATGAAATAGAAAAAGAACCACATGGTCTGCAGATCTGATCAAAATGAACCTATTTCTCTGTCTTTTTGTTCTCTGTTTGTATGGGGCCGAGCACAATGGGATCCTAGTCCATGACTATGGCTCCTAGGCATTACTGTAATAGTAATGATAATTCAATGGGAGTTGGATTATCCACAATGAATTGCTTAACAGATCAAGAACTATTCAGTGATATTATTCAGTGAATGATGCATACATGTGAGAAAATCATAAGCTTCTCGTGGGCAATTTGTAAGCATCAAAAATAAATTAAATTTGTCAAAAAAGGACTATGAATTATTTGCTTAGCTCTACTAATTATTGTGGTTAGTGAATATCCAGAGTGACTCCAGTGCTCCCCTTCTTGTGTGTTACTGCACTTTTCAAACCACATGTTCAGTTTTGTTGGTCTTGTACTCTAAAGAACAGTGCACTCTAAATCATTGACTACATCTGTGGTTTATGAATCAGAAGTAGCATACAAAGGGTGCTCGTCTCTGAAATGTGCATACTCCTTTTGCAGAAGGAACAAAGTGTATGCTACTCCTGCTTAATTTTAGACTGCTAAATACAGAGTCTGTTTAGCTAACTGTATAATTGCAAAATAGTTTTAAAAACGCTTAATTTTCCCCCTTTTCAGAATTTTCATTGCAGTTGCTGAAGATCATAGTTATGTTTATCTGTTCATTTTTATGCTGTATACAGAACACAGTGTTGAAACAGTCCATAATTGAGAGCATGATATATAAACAAAATTGAAATGGAAGCAGGACTGATTGCATTCATACTGCATTCTGCATCACAAATCAGGTTTAAGCCTAGGGTTTTGTCTTCCCCCCACCGCCTAAAGAGAAATTCAATTCATTCAGTTTCATCATTATTTGGAGACTTTTCATTAAAACACAACATTTTATATAATATTGACTGTATTTCATGTTGGAGGAGCTAAGCACTTCCTACTCATGGGGAAGAGCTCAGTCTGAAAGGATGCCTTGAGCTTTCTTAACCAGGAGAGGAATACGGCAGGAGAGATTTATATGAAACCCCTCTGATGGAAAGAACAATAATGCTTAATCAAAGTCGGCATGCAACTAATCTCACATATTCTATGGATTCTAGTCTCCCCTTGATGCAAAAGCATAAAATTCTATTTAGCTTTCATTGAAATAATGCGTGCACCAATGTTCCCTCTAATTTTTGACAGGCCATGTGCGCAAAACGTTTCTTCTGTGCAAATTTTTGACAGGCTGTGTGTGCAAATTTTTGTGCTTCGTGTTTCGCCACGTGCATGGGGTTTAGGATCTGTGGGACATGCACACGCACACAGTTTAGAGGGAATAGTGGTGTGAGCTGAGGGGAGAATAACCCCTGTGCATTGAAGTATATATTGAAACACGTTAAAACAGGGGAGATAATATAGCGAAGGATAGTCATTACAGCAAAAGACAGGAAATCAGCTCTCTCTAGGTTTCAGATTCTGCTTCAGTCCATGACCATGTAAATTTGTGTAAATCACTACATTTCCCATCTGTAAGGAGGACAAAACACCTACTCCCTCACAGGGGTCGGCTCTTGGACTTTGTTAGTTTCTGTCAGTGAAGCATATTCAGATCACTGATCAAAGGCAATATAGAAAGTCAGAGTATTATTCTGTTTAACTTCAGATATTGGATTAAAACTCTTCTTTAAATAATCTCTCCATTGCTTCTTTTAACACTTTCAGCTACTGTCAGGAAGAACTTGTGTTTCAACTCATGTATCAAAGACATAAACCAGAATTGGATCTTAACTAGAGTAGAATTAAAACTTTAAAATACCATCCTGTTTTTAAGCACCTACATCACAGTATCTGAGTGCATCAGATTTCTCATGTACTTATCCTGTGAGGTAGGGGAGCACCTATTTTATAGATAGGGAACTGAGGCACCAAATAATTGAAGGCCAGATTTTCAAAGTGTAGGAGCTTGGTGATGCAGGCAGACACCTAGTGGGATTTTCAAAATTGGCTAAACAGATTAGGCTTCTAACTCCCATTGATTTCAATAGGTTCGGATTAAAAAAAAGTTAAATGAATGGAAATTAGGAGCCCAAACGCTTAGGCACTTTTGAAAATCCCAATGGGCACCTAAAGTCTTTAAGCACCTAAATCTGAGTCTTTAGGCACCTAAATACCTTTGAAAATCTGGCCCTAAGTGCATTTCCGAAGGCCACACCGGAAGTCTGTGGCAAAGCAGAGAAATGAACAAGAGTCTCCCAATTCTCAGGCTAGCACAATAACCACTGGATCTTTTTTACTCTCATTTTCATTCGGCGATTTCTTGCAGCCTAGTACTCTTTGGGGACAGTTGTGTAGCTAGTTTACAGAAGTCAGGTGTGCTTCTTCCAGGCTTTGTAGGTAGAATGACTCCAGTCAGTATCATTCATGACTTCGAAAATGTTTTAATCATGACAAGTGAGCTAGACATTAACCCAGAAGCACAGAGAGCCTTGGTGCGGTATGGTGGGAATGGTGTTTTCCGTGCTTTTGCTTTGAAGGAGGTTGTAAGAACACTCCCTCAAGTTGCGTGCCGCCTATACTTGTGAACACACACAAACACACACACACACACAAACACACACACACACCCGCAATTCACCAGCTTCCGCTCCGTTATTGCTAGCTCAGCCAAGGGGATCAACTGCACTAATAATTTGCCCTATGTTGGATCTGCTTCTTTCAGCCCTGAATCTCTCCCAAGATGTAGGCCCCATAACAAGAGGGCTTTAAACACACGGAGTGATGGACGGAACGAAAGAATCCATGAGAAATGCAAACATAAATCTGGACCAAAACCCTGGATCTAAACACACCTGAACTCAGAGATATTCAGAATCTAGGTCCCCACTTCCCTTTTCCAGTGACTTGCTGCCAATATTTTAACTACAGGCACCGATAAAAATAATGTTCACCGGATGCTGTGCTAAGGCCGAGGAGCCATGCGGTTAGGCAGCATCCTGAAAGGGAGTGAACATGACAGACAGAGGCGTTATTGCAGTCTTTTCTTAAATGTAATGATGGATTAATAAGGGCCTCTTGGGAACCTCTCACAACCCTCTCCAGCATGTCACTGCTCCTTTCTCTACAACAGGGCAAACTAACCCACCCCCCCCCCCACATCTGAACATTCCTGAACACCAGAGACAGTTGGATCTGGATTGGAATCCAGTCTGAGGGACTCAGGCCCGTCTCCACACTGAAACAGTGGATCCACATTTGGGATGCACCAGGCTTATTGTTTTCTCATCTCAAAGACAAGACCTTGGATACTGATGTTTTGCTGGGGCGGGTTATGGAGGATAATTAGGAAATGCACAAATTTTGTTAGGTCAATCTGTCACCCTCTCAGGAAAGGAATGCTCTGTTTCTATAACTAATTTGCTAGAATTCTTCATAAATCTATTGTACTGCCAGAGCCACATACAGCCAGTAATTAAGTTTTCGAAGAGAACATGGCAACATTCCAGCACAGAGGTTAATGCTAAAGTTGCGGAAAAGGAGCAGAGTTGACACATTGTATTAAAAATTGCCTGAAGGGTAGAAAACAAGTGGAACCTCTCCAAATTAAAAAACAAGGTTAATTGCAGGGTGCTGCAAGGATCAAAGTTGGTGGTTACCGTCTTTATTAGTTGGGTAAGTGACTTAGATGACAGGCTTCTAAGCCAGAGTATTAAGCTCTATAAATGCACTTTAACTGGAAAGTGCAATATTTAATGGAATAAGCATTGGCCAGATTCTATTATTTAAGTACTCCATCATATGAATGGCAGTTACCACTGTAGCTCAATGCAAAGAACAAAAACGGGAGTATTAAAACAAGAGGAAATGTCTGCCATATGGAAAAGTGCCATAGCTTGGTAACTTGGAAAGATGTGCCAACTACTGGACTCAGAAATCATAAACTCTGTCCAACATGTGTCTGAAGTGACAAAACCTCTGATAATTTCTAGGTTTCATTTAGTATAAATGAAAGGGATGGATAATATATTGATAGGCACATGAATTTTTGGGTAACATGACAGAAGAATAGGAAGGTGTGTGCTTATTGAGGTTCTAATCCCATGTAACATCTGTTTGAAACTCATAGGTCCAACTCCTCTGTTTGTGCAGCACCACTGAAGCCAGTGAAGTTATTCCCCCAAAGAACATCACCCGTAAAGTTAATAAATTCACTACTGCTGTACGCAAGTGGAAGAAGAGCGTGTAATGGGCTGTGATACTGATAATACTTAGTTGTTGCAGCAGTACATAATGCAACTAACCAGTGGTCTTTACTATACTTTAAATGATAGTAATTAATTCCTTTTCCTGCTTTGCCAGGTGTAATTGACACTGGAGTTCATGTAAAAGCTTATTATTTTCTGAGGGTAATTTGTGGTGAGTCTATAATCTGCTTTATAAAGTGATTTCTCAGGGTTAAGCTGCCGTAGCAATATGAAACATTTCATCAGTCTCAATTGTAAAGGCCATAATGTTTTACAAAGGAGTGTATTCACTGAAAGTCAATGGATAGTTTGAATTTTTATTAGATGGGTACTGGTCAGTCCTGGTCATTTTGCCTTTGAATAAAGAGCCAAGCAGATTTCTCGAAAGGCAAAGTGTGGTTCCTGTACCAGGGTCTCTCATTATCCTCCCCTTTTCCCTTTGAGCCATTCATATTCCCTTCCATATTTTACTGCTTCACCCTTCTCTAAGTCAGACGGCTCCCTCCTCCTGACCTACCATCTTGACCCCACCCTTCCCAGATCTTCCCCTCTCTGACACTGTTTTATCTCCTTTCTTCTCCCTATTCTTTAACCTTTCCCTTTCCTCTGGCTCCATCTCCTCCACTTTCAAACGTGCCCTGGAAACCACCGGCTGGAAAAACTCTCTTGACCCTTTGCCTCCAAATTCCCTTCCACCCACAATGCCTCTCCACAGATTCTCTCTTTGAACTCTAGAAGGCCAACCCCAGTAGGGGGATGGAACCAAGCCTCTGCCCATTCTCTGCCACACTCCCTGCCCGCCGCCCCCCACCCCCCCGAAACCCGTTCCTTGCCCACCTGCTTCAGGGAGGACATACATGGATGGGTTGAACATCCCTACTTAGCCCTGCAGCTAGGTCTGAAGTTCCAGTTAGCCCTTGTAGGGGTTTTACTACCCCTCCAGGGGTACAGAGTTCAAGTTACAATCTAGCTCATAGTTAATGAGGTTGGGAAAAAGCAGATGGGGCAGATCAGAGGTAGTGTTGTTTTATGGCTTACTTGGGATGCCACATACTGTTATCAGTTCAGGAAATATGACTTGGCAGTCCACAGGGTGATTGATCATGGCTTGCACTGATTACACAGAGACATCATATTTACTCTGGGCAAGCGCCATTTTTATTATTAACGTCTTGGCTTGCCAATCTGGAGATGACAATGTGAAATAATTGTTTGTTTTGTTTTTAGGGTAGAAGAAAGTTTTAAAACCTTATTCTGGTCAATATTTGGCTTGTCTGAAGTGATATCAGTGGTGCTGAAGTATGATCATAAGTTCATTGAGAATATTGGCTATGTACTCTATGGAGTTTATAATGTTACCATGGTGGTGGTGCTGCTCAATATGTTAATAGCCATGATCAACAACTCCTATCAGGAAATTGAGGTAAGATAAACAATTTGATTACAGAGTATATATTTACTGTTATATGTTATAAAAACAAGGAAATTACAGGATCTACTATGTAAGATGTCATAGTGTGACAGAAGCCATTTATCTTAAAATTCTATGGCGACTGAAAAGTCTCTATCCCAGAATTAGACCTAAGCGAATAATTCACAATGAACCATTTATACGATGGATTTATCTTCCTTTTGTTTGTAGAATATCTCTGAGCAGATCACAATTTCCTTAGATATATTCATTATTTGAAAGTAGTTCTTGATTTTTTTTCAAACCCATGAACAGTTCTATCTAGGCTAGAGTCACAAAAATAGATTAGATGAAATAGATTGCCCAAACTCAGGCCTGGCAGCTTTGAAAGTCATTCTCCATGAACATTTGTGCAAGTAAAACTCTGTGACAAGAATGTTTGTAGGAAGCAAACACGAAAGGGCCACGAAGAGCAGAGGCTAACTCATTAGAGAATCTGAATGAATAGTTGCAGAAATGTATATCCAGGATTCGGCTGTGTCCTGTATTGTTCATATTAGCAGGTTGGATTTGCTAAATACTTGGGAGAAGAAACTTTCTGCTAATATAAGTAAAGCCAGGGAAGTTATTAATATTGGGCACTGTTGTCCGTGTTTTCTGTTTTCTTGTCCCAGTTTCTTCAATGTCAAATTCCTACAGTTGGATTTGTATTAATTAGCTGTTCTGATCTATCCTCAGAACCCAGCTCTGCAGAAGGCCAGAGCTGAAAATATACCCTGTGCCTTATGTCTGCTGCAATCAGGACGGATGTCAGCAAACACTTACATAGTGCTGTCTACCCAAGAAAGCTTTCCCTGCTTTCAGAAGGCACAGTTGTATTCCTCAAGAGATCCTTAACATTTACGATCAAGCTTCTCAGTTAGTTTCTCTTCCTCTGAGATGGGACTTACTTTCAAATGGCCTCAACCTCCTAGTGCATTCTTCCTTTTTTCTTGGAGGAAACTCTTCCCACCATTTTTGCAGTGCCATCTTACAGCTGTTATCTGTTATTGCAGGAAAGCATGGTCTCCAGCATCAATATTGCTAAGGTTGCTACTTTCAAATAAAGAAAACAAAACAAAAATCCCTCATGTAAAGCTATCTGTGCTGCAGAGCTCTAGGCTAAGCAATTCATGGAAAGGATCTTCCAATGTGCGTGCATGTTGTTTTCATTTATTCAGTTTAGGCACACAAATACCCTGATGCACACATAGAAGCCATGGTTTGTGTGCACACATGTCCGTGCAAAGCCAGTTTGCACGCATGCATAACTGTTTATACACCCCTAAACTAAGCATGTGTAGTTTTGCACCCACACTTTTGAAGATTAGGACCCAGAGAGTCGGGAACAGTCATTAGTAGTACAAGCCCAGGTAGATAAGGCAAACAATGCATACAACGCCCAGGGCATAAGTCTAGGACAGAGTTGTTTAGCTAAAAAGAATAACTTTGCACCTAAGCAAGGCTCGACTAGGGGCTCTTTCATAAGGGAGTGTTTATTAGGGAGCATGAGTAACTTTTTAGTTGACTCTGTACTGAAAAAGGGAAAAAATGAAATCATGCATGAATATTACATTTGCTTGCGTTTTGTGAGAACATAATATTTGCATGGCATTGTTAATATAAGGACTTGTACAGCCAGGAGAAAGAGAGCAGCTGTTTGTAGGCTAGGAATTACTAGGCCATATTAGCTTTGCATTTGGCTGAGAATACAAGTATAATGAAAGTTCAGATATATTAACTGGTAGGTTTGCTCTAGCAATTTGTGGTCTGGAAGTGTGTACCAATTTATGAGCATTGAACATTTTCTGTCTACAAACACCAGAATTAGAAGACTGCACTAACCTTACATTTATCTTCAGAAATGTTCTTGGTGTCTTGGCTCACCTTGACAACCTAATAATGGTGAATCCTCTTAACTGAGAAGTGAACTTGCTTATGTGACATGTGCTGACTGATGGAGAACCAAGATATAATGATGATGAATACAAATAGGACAAACAAGGAAATCAGCTGGTATTTTCTTATAGTTTTTTAATTATCAGAAGAGATAAGTGGCCCAAGCTGCTGTTCAGAATTTTTTAGTGAATCAGATGACAACCGTTACCTAGTAGTTAAATAGTGCTGTGATTAACTTGATACACAGTTTATTTTGAATGGAAATTACATACCCACTTCCTCGTGCTTTGCATTGAAAATATATCCTTAGATAACTCTATTTATCAGCTAGGCCCAAATATCAGATCATTTTTGTATGTGTTCCATTTAACAAAGAAGATGTCTTTGCCATCCGAAGAAACAGGGCCATGTTCAGTGCATCAAATAAAAAGAGTGGGGGTACTTCACATCTCAGACTCTCTCTGCAACCTTGTGGAATTCCTAATCCACACAAACCTGGCAATTTTGGACAGGGCCACATGGAGATTTTGAGGGCCTGGGGGCAAAATCTAAAACTGAAACCCCTCCCATCCTTCCAAAAAATGATCCTGGAGATTAAAGAGTTTAAGAAGGGGGGGGGGGGTCAAAGATGGCCCAGGCCTGTAGGGCTGCTGCCCTCCCAGCAGGGATAGGGTGGCTCTGCCCTGTGTGCAGCTAAGGAATTGCTCCCAGTCCCTCCTCTCCCTGTGTGGATTGTAGCATTATCCCTGACCTCACTCCTACCACCGCGGTCTCGGCCTGCCAGGTTGCCCGGATGGCAGGTGTCAAACCTGAGTGGCATTGTCACCCTCTGCAACAGGTTGCTACATGACTCACTCAAATTTGCCCCAGCTGCCTCTCCATCATTTGGAGGGGCCTGGAGCAAACCGCCCTTCCCCACCCCCCACCTTGGTCAGCCCTGATTTGGGCTCCTTTGTACTACAATATCATCACGTTTTCTCATAGTCACTCTTAAAATCTGCAAAGAGCAGCTGTTTACTTAGCACAGCCCCAAGGCAAGCTCCTTTTCAGGTCACCTGGTACAGGTACTGCCTACAGAATTTGGGGGTGCCATTTGACCCTCAAGTACAGTGATGTGCTAGAGGTCTAAAGCACATCTAGCTACCTGATGCAACTGGTCCAAGAAGTCCAGCCGCTGCTAACTTGCCCATGGTCTAGTCTAGTCCCTAGCGTGTGGCAATGATATCATAGGGAAGAAATAAGGGCCCTTAAAAGCTGTTGCACTTTGTTGGTCATCTGTGCTCCCTATCAGAGTCTCATTTTGCTCCGCTCTTTACCTGCTTTTTCCCCCCATGAGGTTTCGTTCTCTCTCTCTCTCTCTCTTCCATTCTCCTATGTTTTTTGCAGTCCCTTCTTGGGGGGGGGGGGGGTGAACTCATTAACTCTGGAGTTCAAGTTCAAACCAGGGATGTTTGACAGGTGGAGAAGGAAGGAAGGACAGGTGGTCCCATTCCTAATTGGCACCTCTAGTCACTTGTCCATTGTCCAAGCTAGAAGGAATGTGACATTCAATTCAGCCAGCTGCAAGACTGACATTCTCTCTGCTGGTCTCTGACCAGCTGCTCTGTTCAAATCTTGCTCACTACAAGGTTGCCCTAGAGAAGCCTAGGAACTTGTGACGTTCGGAAACCACACCTGGCTTAGCAGACAAAGCATAGGGAACATGTTGGAAAGGATAATTATTTAATCTTTAGCCGCCACCAGACAGAGAGGGACAGGCCCGTCTGGGCACTGGGCTCACCTGTCTCCTTCCTCCACACGAGGAACAGCAACATCTGGAAGGAGTTGGCAGAGGACTGATTATTGATGTCCCCGCCCCCAGCCACTCCTTCCCCACAGCAACCGCTGGAGGTACAGGGGGTATGCCAGTGCCTTCCAGCTTCCTGACATCATCGTTCGCTCAGCTCGGAAACTGGACTCAGGATATGTACTTTTTCTTTCTTTTTTTTCTTTTTTTTTTCTTTATACTGTATCACCTCCGCTTGCGGGACTCCCTTTCCTACCACTACAGTCCTTACCCATCCCCCCTGACTCCCCACATTGAAATGAAAGGTAGTACACCCCCAAAACAGGTAATTAAAAAGGGCGGTCCTACATGCAGAACATGGCCGTGCATATTGTCTGTGTGCCAACTGAAAGCAGTTGGAAAAGGTGGTGCATATAAGTAAACACCCAGATTTCACTATAAAGAGGTTAAATGGATTTGGGAGCCAGATATCTGCAAGACTTTTGTGTCAGAGACACTCCTGTTGAGTAGCCTTCAGTGACAAGCTTCACACGCTTGCCACCTTTGTGCATCTGTCTGAGCGCCAAGGCAATAATACTTCTCAATTCCTTTCAAAACACTAATTCTGCAATTCATTTTCCCTTCCCCACGGCAGGAGGATGCAGATGTGGAGTGGAAATTTGCTCGTGCCAAGCTCTGGTTATCATACTTTGACGAAGGAAGGACTCTGCCTGCTCCTTTTAACCTAGTGCCAAGCCCTAAATCGTTTTATTATCTCATAATGAGAATAAAAATGTGCCTCATAAAACTCTGCAAATCTAAGGCCAAAAACTGTGAAAATGATCTTGAGATGGGTATGCTGAATTCCAGGCTACGGGTATGTCATATGCTTCTTTCCTTTTAACACCCTGAATGTAAAACGACCATCATGTCCTCTGTGGGCATCAAGGGAAGGAATTCTAGTTCGTTCACAGATGAGCAAAAAGAGCTGCTTAGCATTGTACTCTATTTTATTTATTATTTGTATTACAGTAGCACCTGGAGAGCCTAACCAAGGTAGTGGCCTCCTTGAGTTAGACACTGTGCAGACATCTAGTGAAAGACAGTCCCACCCCAAAGAGCTTATGGTCTGTATGAACTGGGAAGGGGAACAGGTGGGGTGACTTCCCCTAGGAAGTCACAAAGCAGGCTAATGGCAGAACTGGGAATAGAAGAATGCAGGTCTCCTGATGCCTACTCCAGGTTGCTAGCCACAGGATCATGCTGCCTCTTGAAACCGTTCTTTATGTATTGCCTAAATTCACTTTATTGCCATTATGCAAAACTCAGCATTTAATACCACATCTGATTTTATCATTGGAAGCTGGGTTCCAACCAGGGAATATTAACTTTTCCCAGCAACTTGAAGCCGCAGTTAACAACCTCCCCGCTTTCAGCTGCCTAATGACAATCATACACAGTAATAGATCGGCCCTGCCTCATCCACCACCTGTTCATTCTTTTGAAAGAGATGTGTGCTTTGGGAAAGCACAACTCCACTGACTTTGGAATGGGCACATTTGTGAGAGGCAAGTTAGTTTTCCCTTAGTACCAATGAGCTTCCGCATGACAAAATATGAGACACACAGAGAAACATTCCTAAAAATCTGACACTTTCCAACAGAATTGTTCCTGAAGAAACGTCAGTGTAATCGGGGAGAGGCTAATCCTGTGGAAATATATTCTTTGCAGAAATGTCATTGGGACAAAACTGTTCTTAGCAAGCAGATTTTTAAAAAAAAGCCAAAAAACCCGAGGCAGATCTATTCTTTTCCTTTGCAGCACTTCTGTTAGTTCGGAGTTTTGGAATAAAACGCCCAAAGCTATTCACCCAACATTCAGCTGCAGCTGTTTTACCGGGACTGTCAAACTCAGCAAAAATTAAAACGTGTGATGAAACAGCTTCGTTTCCACTGTACTGACCCTCACTTAACTTCCTCGGCTCAAGCTGGGTTTAAAACAAAAAACAACACTGGGAACCGAGACCTAAACGAATGTGCTGGATTTTTGTCTTTGTTTACAGTTGCTGCACGTGACAGAGGCTGCTCCTAGGCAGCATCACCAGGAGCTTCAGGAGGCTTGTTAATATTCAGGGGCCATGTTCTAATACAGCAGGGCATGCTTTTAAATTTTCCTCTCGGTGTCATTGCACATTTTTAGGCCCTGTGAACTGAAAACTGGCAGCTGCTTCTGCCATTCACAGGACATAAGCTGAGGAGAAGAGAGGCTCTGGAGGGCACAGATGTAGAGCAGAAGAGAAGCAGTGAATCTGCCCTGATGGGACCAAAGAAATTCATTGCATTGGCAGAATACCAGAGGCAAATAAGCGGAAAGAAGCATAGAACTGAGCTGGGAGGGAAGGAGAAGAAGACTGAGATCAAAGGAATATGCAGAAAGGATGAGAACAGGAGGCTCTACCAAAGAAGAAGCTGACAGACCCAAGAAAGGGGCCAGAGTGGAGATAAGAGGAAGAGCTGAAGCAAGAATAGTATAGACCAGGACAAGGAAGAATGTAGGAGAGGAATGCAGAGGAGGGCTTTACAGAGCTTGCCATTGGAATCTGCAGTGTGCCTTTGTGGCTGATTGGAGTTGCTTGATACTATCCATTGAGTCTGATGAGTAATTTTCTCTTCTCTTTGTTCAAAAAGCTATTTTCAAAATTCAGCCACAATCACCAGGAATTAGAAGTAATTAAGAAAGCTCTGCCTCTCACCTCCTAACACCTGTCTCAAAGTGGTGTGAGAGGGATACAGTCAAAACACCTTTTATTTAGACGATATGAGATTGAATTTCTCATCAAATAATTCTTCTGTCCGTTCTGGCAAAGAAATGAGTGGGTTGTCTCCCTCTTCACCCTCTGATAAGCTACCAGAGGCAAGGTAGCCTAGAAGTTAGAGCACTGGACTAGGTATCTGGAGATCTGGGTTCAATATGTGTCTCTCTCCCTGGGCTGCTGAACGACCTTGGGCAAGTCACTTCACTTTTCTGTGCCTCCATTTTCCTGTTTGTAAAATGGGGATGACCTACTTGTCTCCTCTGTGATGCACTTCGAGATCTACTGATAAAAAGTGCTATGAACGAGCTAGATATTAACTATATTATTAATTAGGGAATGGAAGTGCTGGTTTTCTTCTGCAGGATCTCCAACCTGCTCACAGAATGCAACATTTTCTAATGTTTGCATAAGTCTGTTTAGCCTGAGGTGGAGAGGTTGTTTGGGGAAAGAAGCTGTTACAGACTTAATGTTTCATTATGTTTTATAATTTCAGAAAGTTCGTTTTCAGTCAAGCGCTCGAAATTCAGAAAACTTTACTGTGAAGAAGGGTTATAACAAGCCCACGAGATATCAGGTAATGACAGTAGAACATCAAGAGCAAGGAAAAAGATCTGTAAGCAAACAAGGCTTATTTGCAAGGATCAGATTTGTCACTATATAGTGGGTTCCATCCTGTGATGTGTCAAGCAGTGACCTATGCCAAATCAAAGGACACAGCAGTTTATGGGACTGAGCCCAAACCCTTTAGTTTCACAGTTGCTTAAACTAGCATGGCAGTGTAACAGCTACAGAAATACATTTGACATTAACGTGATTGTCATGGTAATTAATTGCCATGGTAATTAATTGAAAAGTTCACTGGTATTGAACTTAATACAAGAAAAGTTCACCAGAGCTTCATCCTAGACTCATTGACAGTGTTTCATTTTGTCATGACACAATGTTGCCTCTCTAGACTTTACTTTAACACCCTCATGTGCTTTCTTTGGCAATATTTTGTCCTATTTAGGTGGACGTGCAATGTGATCTGTTACAAAAATAATTATGGGAGCCATGATGACACAGCTTACTCTCCCCACACTGTGAAATTACCATTGTTGTAAGGTCCTGAGTAGAACTGGGTGACATATTTCTTACAAATAGTTTATTTGCCAAAAAATGCAGTTAGGGTGAATATGGCCACTAGAAATTTGGAAAAAGCTTTCAAAAAGTTGAAATATTTCAACTTGACACTTATGAAATGAAACACTTTGACTTTTCATTTCAAAATTACAATTAGTTATGAAATTTACCTAGATTTCACTAAAAAAAAAATCAAAAAAGGGTTTTAAAAACCACTCGAAATGAAACTAAACCTTTCATTTTGTGGCAAATGAAATGTTTCATTCATCCTGAAACAACTTCTTTGTTTTGGTGAGAGAGCTGAAAAATTGTCATTTTGGGTTAACTCAAAACAATGTTGTTTGTTTGTTTTTTTTTTATAATTTTTCGGTTTAGCCACCAAACCAAAAAATCAATTATTCACCAAGTTCCAGTCCTGAGAATTTATGCTTCTGGTTGACATATTTTATGTGACAGCAGTGGGTTATGTGTGTAGTAGCAACATCTCCAACTAAGCAGGTACCTGGTTAACATCTACAGACATCAAGTATTTGTAAATTGTTAACAAGGTTAAGGAAAGGAATTGGTTAGTGGGATAAAAAAGTATAACTATGTGTAGTAAATACTAGATACTGGGTAACGTTTTCAAAAGTTCCAGATTTTTAAAGGTATTCAGGTCCTAAAGATGTGGATAGATTCCTAATACGATGTTCAAAAGCAACTAGATGTCTAACTCCCCTGGAGTGAACATCCCATTAGCTATCTATCTACATCTTTAGGCACCTAAAACCCTTTTAAAATATGTCCCTCTGTGACAGAGCCAGAAATTGACCCCAGATCTCCTGAGTCCCATTCCAGTGTCTTAACCACAAGACTATTGTTCACTCTCCTTTGCCCCAGCAAGATAAAGTCTATAGAAGTACTTGAATAACTGAAGGGAGAAAGAGTATATGAAGGTAGGGCCAATAAATACATAAAGAAGATGGATTTCTGCATAGAAGGCAATAACTTACAAATTAAGGTCTGCTACCGGAACCCTTTCTTAGATGAGTATCACACCATTGAAATCAAGGGAACTATTTGGGTGAGCAAGGTCTGGAGGGTTGAAAATTAATATGAATGTCCAAGATTTTCAGAAGTAACTAGATGTTGAACTCCAGTTTTCAGTAAGTGGGAGCTCAGTGCATTCTAGAAATCAGGCCCCTTCATGTTGTCTCAGATTAGGGAACCAAAATCAACAGACATTTCTGGAAATCTTTGCCAATATTTCTCTATTGTGCCAGTAACTATGTGGTTGAGAAGCCATTTTACTTACAGTAGCAAAGAACCCAGAAGAGGTGGTAGATGGCAATAGAGATGCAAAGCCACAATACAATATTAAGGCAAAAATACACAGTAGCATTGCTGAAGAGATTGCAAGGAATGTCTCCAAAGGCTGCAAAGTGATATCCACCCCTCAGATTCTTGATAAAGAATTGTCACATTTGCATTACTTCTGTTCAGTATCCTTACAACTGGTGTATTATCTGGTATAGTTGGCACCATGAAGATCTTGACCTTTGCTACCTGTAGCTACATGGCATGTAGAGTACTACTCATTGTAAATATAGACAGTACTGCAAATACTGTGGCTGGCACAGGTAAATACTCTGTGATGGTAAATGTCAAGAAGATAATGGCATTCGTTATATGTTGATTCCTTGTTTTCCTGCAAGTTCCCTATTTTTGTCTCCTATATTGAAAATTGTTTCTGTTGGGATCTAGTATTTCCCCACTTTCCCCAGAATGTTCCTCAATTTATGTTTTCTCAGGTGGCAACACGTCTTCCATCTGGATTGAACTACCTTGGCCATCTCCAGCATACAGTATGTGCACTGTGTCTCATATATATTTCCTTAACCACCCACCTGGTTAGAGAGAGATCTCTTCTATAGAAAGACACAGTCCTAAACATTCTACATTCCATCACTAGATAACACATATACAAATAACTGGATCCCTTTTTGTCATTCACCTGCCTTTTTATTGCTACAGTTCACATCTAGTTACTTAATGATCAGGAGGAAGGGGTGGGATGTTTTTGGTTTTGGTTTGGTTTGGGGGGTTTTGTGTCTCAAAACCTTTGGGGAGATTGCCAGTGACATTTAAAGCAACAGGATTTCTTCTTGTTCAGTGGGCAGATGGGCCTGAATTTAGGTTTTATGGGTAGGATGCTCCTGTGATTAGCATGCTAGCTAGTGTCTTGGGAAACATGGGTCAAGTTCCCTGCTCTGTTACAGACTACTTCTGTGAGGTTAGGCAAATTACTTACTCCCTGTGTCTCAGTTACCCATTCATAAAATGGGGATGATAGAACTTCTCTGTCTATCAGGGATGATGTGAGGATCAGTATATTTTAAAAATTGTGAGGTGCTCAGATACTAAGATGTGCGTGGGGGGAGGGGGGGGCTTTGAGTGCTTTAGGTAGATAGATGTTAAGTTGCTGTTGTTCCCCACCATTTTTTATCCAAAAATGACAAACCTGCTCCAACAGACCACCTTAAAATGAGTGTCTTTCAGTCCCAATGGGAGTAGCCATTCGCATCATTACACAGAAGCCAGGTAACATGCCTCAGCCATGCATAGTACTGTAAGTAGAGAGAAGACCATGAGAGCTTTCTTAACCCTATCCTAGATTTTCAGTGGGAGCAGGAGCAAGATCCGAAAGGCAAGTCCAGGTCCTGCCTTTAAGGGTGTGGAGGTTCCCCAGGCACCTGAGGGAGTGTGGTCCCACTGCACCAAAGGAGAGGGCTGTGTACGTGTGCATGCTGAGAAGGTGCAGACAGAAAACTGAGCTTGGAAGAGGCTCTTTGCATGGCAGCAGGCAGGGGCAGGAGGGGATGGGACATGCGCTGTCCAAGGGAGTTAGGTATAGCTGGGCTAGAGTATCTGCCATTGTCTGGATTCTGCTTTCTTGTCCCTATGGGGAAGGGCAGCAGAAGCGGGACTGTATCCTGAGGTAACGGAGTCTTCTTCCCTGGTCCCTGTGCATCTGCCCCGCAACCAGCCCAGTGACGGAGGTCAGGCACCGGGCACAGGCTGTGCCCGTCAGTGACTAATGCTCAACATCGTTGTCTGGGCACAGTAACCCCCCTTTAAGTCTTTTCAGCTGTGTGGCTGTTTATAAGATTCTAAATCTAAGGGTCAAACAAAGTGAACTCAGTAAATAAGAGATGTGTCATGGCCTCCTGTGATGAATCAATGAATCGACTCCCAGGAGCAGGGACTGTGGTGATTTAAGATGAAGGTAGATGCTGATGGTCTTTTCCCTTTATAGTGTCTGCGTGCTTGAAAAACGGATGTCAGTGCAGCTCTTCTTGAAGGCGGATGGAGAGTATCCCTCAGTTAGACAGGAAAAGATCCAAAAATCCTGGTTGGAGTTGCATCATCATAAGAGCAAATCCCACAGGGACGTAGCCTCCTTGCAGATTGAGCACCACCTGCATTGATCGTTGGGTTGAAATTCCCCCCAAGAAAAAAACATTTTGGGCCCAGTCATGACATTTGGATGCTGCCTCATGGTGGGAAACTTCAGCCCCCTGGTGGAGCAGAAGGGGGAATCCCGCAAGGGGGCCTGATAAGCTTCCATTACTCCACTTTGCATGAGCAAATTCCTCCCAAGCAAGAATACATACACTTCCGTATCTGTTTTACACACTCAAATGTAGATTAATCATGCATTTGGGCACCCAAATGAGCTATTTAGGTGTCTAGAAATAGATTTAGATGCCTAACTTTGGACTCTTAAAACGTAGTCCCCTGGGGTCCATCTACACTGCAATAAAAGACGTGTGGCATGGCCATGGCTGGCCCAGGTCAGCTGACTTGGGCTCACAAGGCTTGGGCTGCTGAGCTAAAAATTGCAGTGTAAGTAGTTGGGCTCAGGCTGGAGCCTGAGCTATGAGACCCTCCCCTCTTGTGGGGTCTCAGGTCCTGAGTCCCAGCCCAACCCTGAATGTCTACACTGCAATTTTTAGCCCCGCAAGCCCATGTCAATTGACCTGGGCTCTAACTCTTGGTGCTGTGTTGTTTTTTTTTTGTTTCAGTATGGACATACCCTGGGAGGTCACTCCCTTTACTCCTTTTGTCATGTTTGCTGCCCATCTTCAGATCTCCAGTCTTTCAATGTTTTTTCCCCCTATACTGAAGAAGACTCCACAGGACTCTAGTTGTAGCCTAGTATAGAGCATAAACTGCTTTAGGACTTCTTTTATACCTTTGTGTATAAACATAGCATCAGCACTTTTGCAACAGCATCACATTGCAAGTTCATATCTAATTTGTTGTCTGCTCTCATTCCTATATATGTCTGTACTTCTTTCTATCCAATAATCTCACATTTCATACATCTACATGGTATTCTTTTTTGCTGTGTATATTAAATGTGTGCCATTTTTCTGGGGTAATTCTCATTCATTTTAATCCTTTTTTCCAATGTTGTTGGATCTTTCTGACTCTTCTCTCTATCCTTCAATGAGTTTTCCTGTTTCCTAGTTCTCCTAGCCCCTGATTCAACACCCACAGGAGTCAGTGGGAGTCTTTCCATTGACTTCAGTAAATTTGGGATCAGGCACTTAGTTCAGTGTAATGAGTGAGTTTGATAATGTCATTAATAAACAACTTATTTTTTCATCCAGATTTTTTCTTATGAATACTTTAAACAACCTATATCCCCAAAACCTAAACTTGATCCCACTTCTTAGTTTGATATTTAACCATTTGTAGTTACTTTGCGTTTATGGGCTATCCACCAAATTCGTATGTCTCCCATGGTATTCTTTGATCTGCCTTTCTTGTGGGATGCTTATTAAATATTTGTTATTCAACTATTATAACACAAAGTGCGTAAATATAAAGGTGAGATCCTGGCTCCATTGAAGTCAATAGCAAAACTCTGACTGATCCAGTGGAGCCAGAATTTCATCAATCAAACTGTTCATAATAGATCTAGAATTACAGACAACCAATATCATGCCATTTAACCATTTGTATTCACTTTTCAGAAAATAATGAAGCGTCTTATTAAGCGATATGTCCTGAAGGCTCAGGTTGATCGAGAGAATGATGAAGTCAATGAAGGCAAGTGGCTTTTACAATTAATGAGGTTACAATCACTAAAGCTGAAATCATGCATCTCCATTCAGTTCCAAACTGATATGTCAAATCATAAATCAGATGGGTGAGACTGTCTGGGGCAGCTTCTGGAAAGGCAGCATGCACAGGCATGCCCTGGTGGGCATAGATTACTTCAAACCATCTTGCCCTTGCAATTTCAGCCCTTTCTGTGGGCTGAAATGATCTCTGGTGTAATTTAGGTTATCTAGGGAGGTTCTCTAAGTTACAACAGACCTACCCTTGGAGTTGTCCAGAATCACCATAGTGGCATGATGTATGGACCCACCTCCTCTTTCCTCACAGCCCTTGGCTAAGCCCCTACACCGGGCTTGTGAAGGGACCTGTGTAGGGCAGCTTCCAACTGTCCTACCCAGTGCCTGCACTAGACAAATTCTCCCCCAGTTGGTTAAGGGGCTTTCCTAGACCCTGTACATCATCACGGTGGCATACAGGGGTCAGAGCAGAGGAAAGAATCCCGCCCAGTATCTCTGCTAAGCTTTCTACACTTTACATCACAAACAAATCTTTTAGTTACATAGGGCACCTTCAGCACCATTCCACCATACAGCCAACGCCACCCTTTTTTCCAACAGACCCATACCTCTTAACAGCACATTACCCTGTACATTCATATGGGCCTTAGAAAGCCCCTTTTAAAAACACTGGCCTGAGCTATCCCCTCTGCAGCTGGAAGGGATGGACTCGCTGCCGTTCCCCACTCAGTATATATGGAAAAGGGAATGCTGGAGAGGGAATGGTATCTCATCCTAAAAAGCCGCTGTGTAGCTTGGAAATCTGTATGTGGAGAAGGAGTGGGCTTGGAAAAAACAAGAACTCTCCGCACATTACTGTTGTTAGCAGTATTAATACAGTTTGTTTCATTAAGCCCGTGGGGGGAGGATTTTGTGTAACTGCTACTCTATGGAGGTTCCCACACATTTAGTGCCAAGCCTATAGTTTGTGTTCCCAAATGAACTCATTCTCAGGAATTAAAACACGGTGATGACTTGTTTAATTCAGTCTCATTTACAAGAACATTTTTTTTAATTGTAGGAGAACTTAAAGAGATTAAGCAAGATATTTCCAGTCTCCGCTATGAGCTTCTAGAAGAAAAGTCAGAGGCTACTGGAGAGTTAGCAAGACTAATACAGCAGCTGAGTGACAAGTTTGGGAAGAACTTAAATAAGGACATTTGACGGTGATCAAAGAGAGAGACAACTCGTTTTCTAAACATTATTTGATATTTCAACCAGCATTTTAAGAGAGCAAAAACAGTGCAAGAGATGGGTACTGAGCCCTCAACTTTTGCCACCTAAGAAATATTAGTAAGGGCACCGTGCATCAGAATATGTTTTTGGGTGAAGCCAACCATCAGTTAATATCTTTACGATATAAAGGTGACATTTTGGTATAAAACAAGCCCATTGACATGAGAAATAGATGCACCATCTCCAAAAGATAATCATGCTTATATTAGATACCCAAAGCACCTTTTAAAAAAGGCAAACAGCCAAATCCTCAGCTAGTATAAATCAGCATAGTTCCATTGAAGTCAATGGAGCCAAACTGATTTATATCAACAGGAGATCTGACCCCTAGGGCTTAGATCTGGGCTTAGATCTGCAGAAAAATATTCCACGAATATTCATTAAAACTTTTAAACAAATTCACCTTCACTTAGATGTGTGCACTCCTTTTGTGCTTGCTTTCCATGGACACCCATGAAATTGAGTTAGAATAGCACTGAGGTTAATAGAAAGCAAATGTGAAAACACATACTAAAATATAGTGATCTCAAATTGCCTTCCTATGAGGATTTATACTAGGAACTTCATTTCAAGAGTTAACTCATTCAGTCAAGGAAGAATAACAACATCATGTGACTTGTGACCAATCACAATGAGGCAACTCAGCTCAGATTTTGAATAGCATCAATGAAATTCACAAGGAATGTCGCAGAATGGTTTCAAACTATGAATACATTTGGAAAAAAAACCCACCTCAAGCTGGCTGAGGACTTTCCGTCAACAAAAAGGGGAATTTGTCAAAAAAAAAGGATTTGCTAGGAGTTATTTGCTCAGGCACAGTAAAGAAAAACAGGGAGAAGTTTTAACAATTAAACCAATTTACAAGCTGCAGTAGTACAAAGTCCTCCGGTTGTACCCTTACAAGGGAAAATTTCAGAACATGATGCAGCTGAAAACTCAGTTGCTTGTTTATCTGGTGTTTTAAGCTGCTAAAGCACACCTTATTACTTTGGAAACACCAAACTGTACTGTTTGTTTACAAGGTGCACCTATGAGATGACCATTACATTTAGATATCAGCTAAGAAAAACAAGCAGAATCCGAAGGTGACCTGTGATCAGTTCTTAAGTGCCAGATGAGAACCCAGATAGCCTAGTAGAGTAATAGTTATATTTGTAAAAAAAACAAAAACAAAAAAGAAAAAAGTGTACTGTAGGTAGACCTGTTTAGAGAAAAAAATCAAAATAATGTATTTTTACCTTTAATAAGATTATCTTGTATACTGTAATATTTTTACCTAAAAATGGGGGGGCGGGGAATAAAATTACCTCACAATATTTGTTGCACCTTGAGTGAAATATTTGTCTGATATTTTAAATACTCGCCGAGGAAATAGAAGTTTCACTGGCTTTTGACAATGTGTGAGCAGGACCAAAGTTACATACGCTACCAGCCTACTGCTGAGGAGAGTCGAAAAGCATCATAGTATAATTATAGAACTAGAATTTCTGGAACTCTTCATAGTCTCCACTCTGAATAACTCCGTAAGGGTGATACTTAGTTTGAAATCACTGTGTTGAGATTCATACATGAATGCATGGACACCTACTGAGACGGTAAAATAGAAATGAGATCACTTCAGTCATGTCTGTTTGTGCTACTGAATTTCTAGTTGGAAATAAGATGGGTAACATTATTTGGACTAAGTTTAGAGAAGAATTGGCTGAAAAGACAACTGATGCTGTCTTCCCTGGACCTGACCTGTCACCTGACATGTTACACTGTGCCAGTATACATTAGCATTTTCCACTGCTGTTGTTCACAATGAAGGGACAGGGCTTTGCTTTACAATCAGCTGCTATGCAATATCGTAATCAAATTCTCACCGCACGGTGTTCGCCAGGAAGGCAACCCGTAATAGCACTGTATAACAGGTTTTCTTTTAACGTGTGCTATTCATGATTATTTTGAGCTACTTTCCTCTGCCTAAACCTATGAATATGGCTCATGTGAAGTGCTTGATTTTCACTTTGAAAAGAGAAATGATTTAGCCAGACCACGTTTATCAAGAAAAGGGTTTTCAAAAAGACTTTGGAATGATGGAATATAATCCTCTGTATAATCCAGAATAATACCATCATATCACGTGAACCACTTCCAGTTACTGCCCTGTGCATTTCAGACAAAAATTGTGAATTGCAGGGAGTGCTGTCATGAAATCAGATGCAAAATCACATGCATACTCATTTGCATTCAGACAGTAAGACGATTGCCACTCTATCTTCTATATTACATCTAAAATTGTGCAATTAGAGTCATAGTTATAGAATTTTAGGCCAGAAGAGACCACCACAGCATCTACTCTGATCTGTACATCACAGGCCAGCAACACCACCCAGAGCTTGCACACTAAATCGAAGAGCTGAAATTTCACCAAGGAATTACAGCCCTTGGGAGACTAAATTCTAATTCTAATTCTGCATGGCTTGATCCAAAACCCAATGACAGTAATGGGAGTGTTTCATTTGACTCTAATGGGCTTTGGATCAGGCTCTAAGAGATGAAAATTGCAATCAATGAACATTCTGACAAGGACGATTAGTGCTGTAATATGAATAGCTTTGTTGAACCATGTGCTTCTGCACGGAGGCTTTCATATTTCCATTCAGTTACCACCTGCTTTTCTAATATGTAAATGTAGTGTTGCAGGTCTGTCATAACCAGGTAGTTAACCTATTGTTCTGCATGCAGTAATTTCCCATAAGTGATCATAATACCACTGTAGATTTCAAGAGGAGAATAAAAGAAGGGTAGGGAAAGTTCTGGAAAAAAAAATACCCACAAGTCTTCACCCAGATTTGAAAATAAATTTGATTTAGTTGTAATTGCATTCCTTTTGTGTTCACTTTCAACGACCTATCAAGAGATTGAGAGCTACGCAGATGAATGCTCATGGCATGCAATTTTTAAGCCTGCATGCTTGAGATATTTTGTATGGGGGGAGACATCAGTTGACACAACCAAGTGACCAGTTTCTCAAAACCCCTGGTTAGGCCATTGGCTCAAAGAGGCAGCTAAAGAAGTCAGACAAGGCTCAGAATGGAGCTTTCTTAAAAAATAGATTAATTTTTTTAGTGGTTGGGGTTTTATCAGTTGTACAAAAAGCTTCTTGCGTTGCCCAAACTTTTAATTTTTTTCATGAACCAATTCAAAACTGAAACATCCTCTTTCAATTGATCTGAAGAGAAAAAAATTTTTTCCCTTTAAATATGATTTGAATTGAATCAAAACAAGTTTCTTTTCATTCAAAAGCCAAACTTTTTGTCACAGATGGTTTGGCTGAAAAATATAGCAAAGGAAGCAAATGCTTGAAAACTGAAACATTAAGGTGAGTGGAAGTGGGTGGGTATATGGATCACTGTACATTTGTCTCAATCAGTTGGTGATAGATAGCAATGCCACCCCTTTGGGGCAGTACTTCTTTGCCAAAAGCACTTAGCCTCTTTCTTGTGTTTTAGGAGGAGCTGGTTGAAAAACATGGTCGGGGGGGAATAATGTAAATGTTTGTGAAACTTTGTCTGCTCTTTGTCAAAACCTTCCTGGCCAGTATCACCCATTTGTCTCAGGGTAGCCGGTCCCTGTAAATAGATTAAACCCAGTGCCCCCTGGACCACAGCAGGTGAATCCAATCCAGCTAATTAAAGACGGTTGGGCTACACCTGGGCCTTTACAGGACTGCTAGTGGGCAGCTGGAGGAGGAAGGATTGAGACAGGCTGAGCCCTGGGGAGGAGAAGCCATGCTGGAGTGGAGCTAGCCCCTGTAATGGGGTGCTGGAGCAAGGGGCTAAGGGCTCAGGGAAGCAGCCCTGCAGATGCTGCCCCAGGAAGGGAGGAGATCTGACGGAGGCTGGGAAGCTGCCTGGAGCAGAGGCCCAAGGACTGAGTTAAGACTGTTTCCTGTTTGTTTGATAATCTTGGTCAAGGAAATAAACCTCCTTGACTGAGAGTGGGAATGGCAGCGCATGCTCTGGAGCTATGGCAAAGCACAGCTCGATGACACCATCACTGGCCTTGACACCATCACCAGGGATTTAGCAGAACTAGAAGATCTACCACTGATATGGGTGGAGAACGTCTCCCTGAATAAGGTCCCTAGGGAATGGATCTATACTGGAGAACCACTTGGACATTGAGAGTCTCACCATTTGCTGAAGCCTCTGTAATTTTGACCAGACCAACACAAGAGAAGGACCTAGAAGACATCACTATCTCCAGGGCTTTGTCCTGAGATGTGACTCTGAAATTCCTGCTATTTCTCTTGCCCAGTGGCTCCATTTCTTTGCTCGCCTTCTTCCCCCTCCCTTTTCTCTCTTCCTTTTGTCTTCTGTTTAATAAGGGTCTGGGTTAGCCAGCCAGGACAAATCTAACCTTGCATCATTTTGCTGTGACCAGAAAGGTAAGCTATAAACAGTGGCTTGTTCTGGTAAAAGTTTGCCAGGTCCCATAGTGGTTAACTGGGTCTTGAGTGATACGCTTTGCCTGTGGGTTTTTTTTCCAGAGAGTAAATTGCAAGCGTCAGAGAAACAAGCTGCCTGTTCTTATCTCTTACTGTTGTTGTGTCTCTCCCTTGTGCCTCCCCCTCTCTCCCACCCCCACCATGTGCATTGGTCTGAAAGGAGAAGCAGGATTGTTGGGGGGTTTTTAATAGTTGTCACAATTGGGGGCTAGCTGCACCTCTGCCCCCATTCTGGTTGCTCTGAGTGCAGGCCTCTCAGTTCTTGGCCCTTTTGCCTGTACCTATCTTGGGGTGAGTCTTGAGATTCCCCCCTCCCCCCGCCGATGGATCCTGGTGACACTACACTCTGTATACCTACTACTTATCATTCGGCAGGTCTGACAGGGGTTGAGAACCTGCTTTTCCTCCCTTCGAGAGCCTGTGTCCCCAGGAGAGCTGGGTGAATAATAAATGTTTTGGTTCACTGGCAAATTTGGAGAAATTGGAAACAAAAAGGTTTCATTTTTGGATCAAACTGAAAATGACATTTTTGTAAATGTTTCAGTGAGTCAAACAGCGTGAACAATTCTGGGACAAACTTAAATGTTTTGTTTCAGCCAAAATAGTCACAAAACAGCAGAAGCAGGCACCTCCATTATGACCTTTAGCCTAGTGGTGAGCGCACTCCCTGGGACATGGCACTTCAAAATTCCCCCCTCTGCCTGATATGGAAAAGGGATCTGAACTTGGGTTTGTCACACTGCAGGATGCTGCCCTAGCCACCAGGCTATGGGATATTCAGGAATGGAGCATTCTCCTTCTCCCCTTTTGAAGCTGTTCCATTTTTTAGGTTCATTGGTGTGCAAGAACTGGAATGCGGGGCTCCCTTCTCCCAGAGGAGTGAGTGCTCCAACTACCCGCTGTAGAATCAGGCTCACTAGCTCTCCAGCCCAATGACTATCTATTGTCATTCCCAGTAGCACTTCATAATCATTCATGATGACAACAGTGGAATACAGCTGAGGAAATCACAAGTTATTTGCAGACATCCCCCAAGCAGAAAGAGAAGCTAAAGGCATCACCTACTTTATCCTCTGAGAATCATTTTCTTAGCTCTGATTACAAGAATAAGACAAACCTGGTTAGCTGGGTCTTGAATGATTGTGATTTTTCCAGCAACTAAATTGCAAGCATCAGAGAGACAAGCTGCATGTTCTTATCTCTTACTGTTGTTGCGTGTCTCTGCTGCGCCCCCCCCCCCCACCTCCTCCCCATGAGTGAGTAGCACATAGGAATCTTTGTACTGGATCAGACCCCTGATCCATCTAGTTCAGTAACATGGCCAGAGCTGTACCAGTTCAGGGCGAGCGCTGAGTTGGAACATACTGCAACACTGTTCCATGCATCTGATGAAGTGGGTTTTAGCCCATGAAAGCTTATGCCCAAATAAATTTGTGAGTCTCTAAGGTGCCACAAGTACTCCTCATTCTTTTTACTGTTCCAGTACTATGTTGTAGTTGAGCCAGAATGCATGCAATAACCGCCCTCTGCTTTGTGCCTTTGGCCCCCTTAATCCTCA
Source organism: Natator depressus (assembly GCF_965152275.1). Classification (NCBI taxonomy): domain Eukaryota; kingdom Metazoa; phylum Chordata; order Testudines; family Cheloniidae; genus Natator; species Natator depressus. The sequence continues at coordinate 10,785,227 of NC_134241.1, forward strand.
CTTGTTCTCCCCTGCCCCCTACAGGTCATGCACCCCTGCCCCAACCTAAGCATTGTCACTCCACATTCCCCATCTTAGGGCCTTCCTTCATACTTTTATGCCTGCCAAGGAACAAAATAACTTTAAAAAAAAGGGCACAGTCAGAAGGCCCACTGTTTCTTTAAACTAATCAACTAATTTTAAAAAAAGAGCAGTTTATGAGGAAAGCTGCGACAAACATCAGTGCTCCATTCCATCTGAAACAAAGCAGCTGTAGTTAATTTCAAGTTAAATGTGAGACTAAATGAAAAAAAAAAGGCACAGGCCACTAGAGGGTGCTAAAGGATGAACTGAGCGGCTCTAATGGCTCAGTGCTGTACCATGGATGTCAATGGGAGCTTTGGCTTCAGCTGCACAGGATCAGGCCCCAAAGTGAGACTGGTAAATATGGTCTTTATATTTTACTATTATATCTTTAGTTTGAGGTGAATTTTGCCCTTGGACTTGAGAGAGGAGCAACCTTGCCTGTGATTCTACCTAAAGCATCATATCAGAGCAATAACAGCAGCATGGGAGAGTGCCTAGAAAAGTGAGCCAGAGCCTGGCTTATTTAAAATAATCTACCAGAGAAAGGCATCTTCAGAGAGCCAAAGAAGACTGGCTTAATTAAAAAATGTAAGAGATTATGGACAGCCCCAGACCTGAACAAAGAAAATCAGAAAGACAGTTTATTAAGGAATTGACTGAGAGACAGACAGTGTTCATGGGATTTCATACTAATCAATAGATACTTGTGAACTACATGACCGTTGCTGACAAGTTTCCAGGAACAGTACGTACTGCCCACAGAGGTTAGGGATTCTCAACAGGGGGCAATCAGCAGAGCACTGGGAGAGTCAATGGAGCTGTGCAGATGTATAGCCGGAGAGGATCTGGCCCAGGCCTATTTGCTTTAGCTCACTTGTGTTATGCAATAAGAAGAGGAACTGGGAGACTGAGCTTTATTCAATGAAGAGCCGTATCAATACAGTGTGCAGGTTTGAGAGGCATTGAACTGTCAGATGCAATTAGACTCTGAATTACCTTTCTAGAAAGAAATTATGCATGGGAGACAATGCAATGGCACTAGCAAGCTGCTGGGTGTTTCACCCTTTCTCTCAGCTTGACTCAGAATCACCTCCCTGAATGCTCAGTAGCTGGGCAACAAAAGGCTGAAAGGGGTAGTCAAGCAATGTTCTCTCTAATTTTTGACAGGCCGTGTGCGCAAAAAATTTCTCCTGTGCAAATTTTTGTGCTTCCGTGCAAATGTTTGTGCGTGCGGTGTTTCGCCGTGTGTGTGGGGTTTAGGATCTGTGTGCGCGCGCACAGCTTAGAGGGAACAGTGCAGTCAAGGTCAATAAATCTGCCCTGTATAAAGTCCCCATGTCTTTTAGAGGGAGACCGAAGGTTCTACAGTCTTTAATGCATGCTCGTGATTTTGTTACAGCCATGAAAGCATTTTGCCCGTACTCTGGCTAGAACACAGTAACAGCTGTCCCGGTAGCAACTCCACTGTGTGCGTGACCACATGTTCCTAGTATTGTTATCTCTCCCCCTTCCGGCCCATTGTGTAGTTTCATCCACCTGTCATTACATCTTGTTATTAACCTAGATACAGGTCAGAGGCTGGCTCAGTACGACATATTTGTACGGGGCTTAGCACAATTGGCTGACACCTCCAGGAGCTGCTGTAATATAACAGACAAATAGCGATAACACAATCCTCTATAAACTCAATAAGACAAAATGGCCATAAAGACCTATCCCCTGTCAAAGTAAAATTAATTTATTTCCCTTCCTCCTCTACAGGTGTGTGTGTGTGTGTGTGTATTGTGATAGACCCAGGCCAACTGGGTACAGCAGAGTAGGAGAAGGCAGATATACTGGCCACCGGGTTAACAGTTTTCTGTTCCCTGACTGCCCAGAGCAGGGGCTGCTCCAGGCTAATGAGAACACCTGACCCCAATTAACCTACAAAGAGTCAGGTGAGGCCATTAAGCTAATGTGACCACCTGACTCTAATTAGGGCCCCTCTGATAATATAAAAGGGCTCACTCCAGTCAGGCAGAGAGGAGTGGAAGCGTGGCCAAAGGGCTGGTTAATGAAGACACCCTCAAATCATTGGTAAGAAGAAGGGAGAAGCAGGAGAGCTGTGGGGAAGTGGCCCAGGGCAATGTAGCAACTCTGGCAGTAAAAGGTTGGCTGCCAACAGCTGCTACCATTAGGGTCCCTGGGCCGGAACCCGGAGTAGAGGGCAGGCCCGGGTTCCCCCCAACCCACCACTACAGAAACACCTCCTGGGAGGGGAAAACAGGCCCCTGTCAGGACAGGAGGCTAAACTGTTTTGGCATGAGGCTGTAGGAGCAACAGAGACTGTGGGAATTCTCTCACCGACCTCCTTGCTGGCTTATGATGAAAAGGGCTCAGTAGACTGTATCCCTGGCCCTAGAGAGAGAAAGGCTATGTGGAGGGTTGCAGTGAGCCTCTGAAGCTAGCCTAAACTACCTGGAAGCGTGGGACCCATGGAGACAAGCTCGGAGCTCTGCCACGATATATACACACACACACACACAATCCCCTAGGAAAGCAGAATATCTGCGAAGTGAGTGATACCTAAATATAAGTGTCATAGAAGGGGCAGCACCTGACCTACATGTCGTAGCACTTGTATTGCATCATGCAATGTAATGAACCTTCTCTGTGTTCTCAGTGACTGAGGATGTAGGAAAAATACCATCCCTTATATGTTTTACGGAGTTCCCGGATGTGAGTAAACCAGGAAGACTCATCGGCTGATGACTGGAATCTACATGCTAGTGTGTAACTAGCTGTGCTTATTATTTGCATTACCCTAGCAGCTAGGGGCCCAAACCGAGATCAGGGCCCCATTGTTCTAGCCACTAGATATATGCATAATAAGATAGTCCCTGCCCCAAAGAGCTTAGGATTTTCATAGAAAAGACTCCCAAAGGATGGGAGAAAGAAAGTATTATTATCCCCAATTTAGAGATGGGGAACTCAGACACAGAGTAATGGAGGGACTTGCCCAAGGTCTCAGAGGAAATGGGGATTGAACCCACAGTTCTTGAATCCCAATCCAATGCCACAGCTATAAGACAATCCATCGTTTCTTTCTACAGGTCATGCACATGTTTTAGAGGTATGACATCCAGTCCATCTGTCCAGCACAGATACTAGAAGTTCTTCAGAGAACACAAGCATAAATCAATTTGCATGTCAGGAACAGATACATAAATCTGTTTGACAGTCTAAAAAATTATGTCCCCATATTGACACTGAGATCCAGCTTATGTATACTTTAATTAAAAAGTAAAGCCAACCAAGGTGGGTGGGGAGGATATTACCCAGGGGGGATAAAATAAATAGATTGACTGTGGAGCTAGAAATGCTTTAATAACAGTGTATTTGCTTAAGTGTATTTAATAAAGTTACATGAGCCTCTGAGCAGACTTCATCAGGGTAAAGAAGGATCTGGGAGGTTTTAAAATGTGAATTAATAAATAACAAGTCAGTTAATACTTTTGCTAATTAGTCATTTTCTAATTATTAATTCTGTGGCTTTAAGGGCTTAATTGGTGCCTGGGACGTTGAAGAGGCCGTCGGCACTGGGGGTCAATTTCATTCTAAATGGCTATGGCCTTGACCTGGGCTGTGCTTTGGCTACTTTGCACTTCTGCAGTGGTACAAAGGAGCCAGCAGACTCGGCCCCCTGGAAGATGTCCCCTGCGTTCATGGTTCCTTGAGCAGCACAAGGCTTCTATGCCAAGCCCTCTACCAGCTGGCTGCATAGGGGAGGCATGACTGGGGTTTTCCTGTGCCCTGGGTTTTTGCAGCACACTCTACTGGGGAACAGCCCTGACCAGTGACAGCATAGGGCAAAGGTACCATGTGCTGATGCCTAGAGATCCAGCTCCCGGGGTCACCTGATGACATCAAAATCTCAGCTTTCATTTTAAAATGCCCTCAAATTAGTGAAGAAATATTTGAAAATGTGAACCATGTGTCACTGATGCAGTAGCAGCTGCCTGAGTTTGCAGACAGCCTGACACACAAGCCCTGTCAACACCCCCCTCCGCAAAGGACTCTGCACGTGGCAAGAGAAGAAGAATGCAGCAGGCTCAGATCACCCAGCCAAGCAGGTACCCTGGCTGCTGGGGTAAGTCTTGCAGGGTAAAGTGGCTGCATCTGTTGAGAGGGGCCCTACTGCTGCTGTTTGAGTAGAAGAAGGGGGCCCAGTGACACTTCCCCCGCCACTCTGGGAGGGGAGAGCCACCACACCCGTGGCCACTCCACAAGGGGTGGGGCTATGGTGCAGTGCAGGCCCATAGCAGGAGAGTCCCAGGGATCTCTGTACTGTGGTGCATTTAGGGGCCTTGGAGTGCATTAATCTGCCTGTGTTCCTGATCAGGGCAGGGTAGCCCCAGAATTGATTGGAGAGGCACATGGACCAAAGGTACCTTTGCACTCTCCTCACTGTACCTTTCTGAGTGGTGCCCAGTGCTTTCTGAGGCACTAGCCATGTGATCTTAGAATGAGAACGGCAGCAAACACTCTGCAGCTTGGCCACACAGGCTGCGAGTCACAATGTTGGTTTTGTTCCATAACCATAAAACCTCATCAGCTGCAAGATATGTAATCGCAGTGTAATGCAGATAAATAAAGAGCTTGTGAACTCCTCAGGGCAGAGGCTGTCTTGTTGGTCTGTGTCTGAACAGTGCTTAACACAATGGGGTCCTGATCTATGACTCCCCTCTGTGCTAACAAAATACAAATTAATACTACTACAATGTAGGAGCATATTAAAGCTCCACACACAAAAACCATACACAGTAAAGAAACTCAATAGCATCTTATACTATTTAAAGGGAGAGAATTTTAATTTGCCCTTATTTCGACTTGGAGGCTAAAGCTCAGTGAAGTTACACTTTTGTTTATGACCTGTTTCACTTTCAGGGTGCCAGAGCTGCAAAGGTAGGAGTGGGACCAGGCAGAGAGAGGAGATGTTGATTGTGTCCCTTCATAAAATGAAAAACGAAACAAATTCTACTCGTGTGTGTCCTTAAAAGCGACACCGCTTGACTTTGTGTGCGGTGTAGTTGTAGCCGTGTCATTCCCAGGATATTAGCGAGACAAGGTGGGGGAGGTAATATATTTTATTAGACCAACTTATGTTGGTGAGAGAGACACGCTTTCAAGCCACACAGAGCTCTTCAGATCTTGAGGCTTGAAAGCTTGTCTCTCTGACCAACACAAGTTGGTCCAGTAAAAGATATTACCTCATCCACCTTATCACCACTTGACTTTGTCAATCAGATCTCAAGCCAGCCACAAAAGAATGAGAACACTGTAAAAAACTATGCATAAAGCCACCCTAATCTCCTGAAGCAGACAGCTCCGCTGAGGATCTCAGCTATTTGCATTTTTCAGATCATTGGGTGAGCTCACTTTTTAGTGACTTTCACTTGGCATTTTATTTTTTAATCCCTGAGTGTTGCCACAGGCACATGTCACGGTTCTCAGAGCAATCAGAAATGAAGCATACTGGGTGGATTAGGGTGTGACATTATTGAGACTGAGGCCATCAATTTCCTGCGGGGGGGGGGGGGCGGTCAAAGCGTATGCCAGTGGGTGGTACGCTCACCATGTGGCAGCACTTGAGTCCTGAAAATACTGTTATTGACGTCAGATAAAGGACAATGGTGATCGAATAGCAGATGCCTCATCAGGAGCAATAATCCCAGCAGGATAGAGGGGCACAAATAGAAAGAGACTTCAGCAACAACTAAGAGGTCTTAATTTTGAGTGACCCATCCAATGAGAGTGGCTGATTTACAATCCCCCCCCCCAGTGTATGTTAAGCTAATTATGAAGATTAAATTGAAACCTGCAAAGGTATTATGGAAACTAGAGGTTTTAACTGAAAAATATCCCTCTTTAATGAGTCCCTCCATGCCTATCTATTGTGAACTGGCCAGAAAATGGAGAGGCGGGGGATGGGTTTGTGGAAAAATTAACTTTTTATTGAAAAATCAAAAATTGAAATTTTCATCCAAGAACCAAAACCTTTTGGCCAAAAACCAAAAATGTTTGGCTGAAAATAAACATTTTTGATTTGGAAATGCCATCACATTGCCTCAAGGGTGCTGTAGTTTGGCTGCCCCATTCTCCTCTGTGGGTTAGGCCCCCATCTCTCCCATGATACAACATGGTTTCTACTCTGCTGTGCTACCAAGGTGCATGATGAGTATCCCTGGCCTGGTGCATCATGGGAAATGTAGTAGAGTTGGGGAACCCAACCCAGAGAAGAGGATGGTGCATGAGGCAGGTGAACTACAACTCCCATCAGCAGTAGCAGTGCATCGGGGCAGCAGCTGAAGTGGTTGGAGTTGACTTTGCAAAGCCAAACCAGACTCAGCAGTAGCTAAGCAGATGGAGCTGACTTTGCAAAGCCAGATCAGCTAGTTGCAATCTGCAGCAGGACCAGGTAGGGTGTGCATCATTGGATAGGAGCCTATCCATACAGGAGAGCCAGCAGCTGGAACCAGCACGACCGCCACTGAGCCAATTTGGATTTATGAGTGAATTTCAGATGTGTGGGGTTTGTCTTGTCACTACATGCTGTGCCCCAAGAAGCTGGGCAATTGATAATGGGGACTGTTGGGCCAGTCAGCCCCCTCAGGCGCTGCTTAGGTTCTGCTCATTTCTATTTTGGGGTAAATATGTGCTTACTGGGTTTTTCTCAAAGGTGGTTCGTATTCCCAAAGACTCCTGACTGCCTCCGAGGGAGGAGGAAACACCTGGGAAGGTGACTAGGGTGTGTGTTACATTTTAAGTTCCTTAAACTGGGACAGAATAAGATGTTGGGTGGGGGCTTGCTTGAGCCATGTGCTTTATTTAGTTTAGAAAGGGCCCCCTAGACATAGACTGGAACCTAGCCCTGGCAAGACCCTTGCCTCACGAGTGTGGTGAAACTAGTTCCTAAACCCCAAACCTAGAAACTGTGTTAGCCCCCCCGAGGGAAGCGTCCCAAGGATGGGTTGTGTCTGTGGCCTATCAAAGTGAATTGGTTAACCTAACACGTGCAATAATCCCACAATGCACCTGAGTCCCCCACTGTGTGAAAGGGAGAGGGGTGGCCAGCAAAGCCCTGAGCCTTAGAAACTTACCTCTGTTCTTGGTCAGTAACAGCCTAGTTTGTTGATCTTTGGTGCGAGCTGCAAGGCCCATCTTTCCCCCCTTGCTCCGTCAGAGCTGCGGAGGGATGGTGCGGGATTCCAGTAGGGATTTTGCGAGGAGGTCAGAGGTGAAAGTAAGCCGGTACGCAAGAGCCGGTGTGCCGTACTGGGGCAGCCTGGCTTCCCCAGGGGGCAATTTAAAGGGCCTGGGGCTCCCAGCAGTGGCTGGAGCCCCAGGCCCTTTAAATTGCCCCCAGAGCCCTGGGGTAGTGGCTGCAGGGCTCCGGCAGCTATTTAAAGGGCCTGGGGCTCCCCTGCTTCTACCACCCAGGCCCTTTAAATAGCCACGGGAGCCCCGCCGCAACTACTCCAGGGCTCCCGTGGCTATTTAAAGAGCCAGGGTGGTAGAAGAGGGGAGCCCCGGGCCCTTTAAATAGCCCCCGGAGTCCTGGGCTGCTGCTGCTACCCCGGAGGGGGGGCACTTACCTTACAGGGTGGGCTGGGGCTGGCTCTGACCCCCTCAACCCCGCCCCTTCCGCCCTAGGCCCCGCCCCTTCCGGGGGCCAGAGCTGGCCCCAGAGTACCGGTAAGTCACTCGACTTACTTTCACCCCTGGAGGAGGCCCATTCATTTGTTCTGTTGATTAGTTTGCTGCATTATTTGACTTGCTCTTGGGGTGACTGGTAGGTCTGTTCATTCATAGACGTGTGTTTTCACAAGATTGTCAAGCGCAGCCAGAGTGAGGAATGGGCACTCTCTCTTATTTTAGCAAGGTAAGTGTTTTAAGGGCAGGATTTTTAGACATGCCTAGCCGTAGGAGCACAAGTCCCTTTACTATCAATGGGATTTATAATCTTAAAGCACTTAGGCACTTTCGAAAATTCCACCCTGGATACTTAAGTTGATTAAGTAGGGCTCAGGTGGATGTATGCAATATACAGTGGCTTTGGGGTTTCTGTATGGTTTATTAAAGTAACATCTAATAGTGACAGAAGGGAGACGAGAAGTCAGTCTGGGAAGTACAGGAATGAGCAGAAATCTTAAGTTTCAAATGCACAAGCTCGGTTTTATTCTGTTGCAGCGGGTTGTGTGCATGAATCAGTAACGTAGCTGAGGTGCAGCTGCTCAGCCTGTCCCAAGGATGGGCTATGAAAGGTAAACCAAAGCTGCCGGAAACAAAACTCTTCTTTCTACGCTCAGCTCTTGCAGGATATTTCGTTGGCTGATTGTAGCAACACTTCAATGTGCCTTAAGTAGACATGCAGCTGCAAGAATCTGACCAGTGTTTAGTAAATACTTTAAACTGTATTCTAACATCAAGCAGTTAGGAAAAATTGCAATGTCTTTTTGTTGGCTGTGGAGCTGATGTTTCTTTGTATGCTTCGTTTGCCTCTGGTGCAATTTCTAGCAGGGTTTTTTTGTTTGTTTTGTTAGTGTCAGGCTAGCAACTGAGAAAATGCCTTAGTCTCATTGGCCAAATCCTTCACTGCCTTGCACTTTGTGTTGTCTTTTTCACATGCACAGAATGCCACCAAATCAGAACTTGCCACTCAGGCCGGGGGTGGATTTTTAGACTTTAGACCCACTTTTCCAAATGTAAATCACCACATGAGGTTCAAAAGTGGAGAATCAGCTGCATGGACTCATCCGCAAAATGCCTGGGGCCTGGCTGTCCTCTCACACCAGGGTAAAGTGGGAATAACTTTTTTGGAGTGGAGAGCAGAATCACGCCTTTGGTACCTCCCAGAACAAGCAGGTTCTCTTGATATCTCCTCCAAATGTTAATAGTACTGTTACATGCATGTATGAGGTGCCCATCTCTGCCATACCTGGGTGCACTTCACATGGATTAGACTAGTACAACACAGCCCTCTCCCCACGTAAGAGATACTCCAAAAGCTTTTGTAGCAGCAGACCAGGTTGCCTTCCAACAGTCTCTCCTAGTCTCTCCTCTAGTCCTGATAGAAGAGAATCTCTCAAATGCACATCATTCAAGCAGCTGGAATGTGGTCTGCGGAGCTGGAAACAGGAATCTTTCCAGACGCAAAAAACTTTTCTTAATTAAAAATGACAATTCAATAATAAATGAAAATTTCCCAAAGTCCAAATAATTCAGTTCTTCCTCCTATTCCTCTTGCATGAGGTGCGGGTCAGAAATCCTAGCAGTGTGGCAGAGTACACCTATGTATCCTGTGAGCTGTAATTTAAGAGAAGTTACATGTGATAGAGGAAGAAAGGTCAAGAGCATCTCTCTGTGCAAAGCTAATAGTAACCTCAATAATGATGTTTATATCCCTGATAATACAGATAATTTGGCAGTAATGAGTGAGCCAGTATGAGAACTGGATAAAAGGTTTAAATAATGTGGAGTGCTTAATACAGCTAAGCCAGGCCACTTTCCACAACTCTAAATAGCGTTTCATAGTATAAAAGATGATTTTCCCCAGATAAATAGTTCAGTGGCTTCTTGAACAAGAGTAAGGCCAAGACATGGATCAGCCAAGATATGGATCAAATAATCTCAAAGGTACATGGTGTGTGTAGTTCGACGATGACATTTTCATGCTCTCTCTTTTTGTGGATTCTGGAGTGACTTGGAAGTCCAAAGCGTGACGTGCATGTTCGTGAGCAGATCGGGCAGACAAAGTCATTGGTGAGCGTCTTGGTAGCTATAGCAGTAGTATGAGGTTTTCCCCTGACAGCTAACAATCGATTATTTCTGTCCTCTTCCAAGGCTTGGAAAGCTCTGAGTGTTGTGTGTTGCCCTGCTGATCTATTTAACGCAGACTTCTCAAGATCATTCAGTTTTATTGCACCAAAGTGTGTGCTGTTTTTGATGCTGTCCTTCTAGCACTTTCTGGGATGGCCTCCATTCTGGTGTCCTTGTGCCAATTCTCCATAGAAAATTTTTCTGGGGAGTCGATACTCAGGCATCCTAAAGACGTCTCCAACCCAGCGTAGTTGAGCTTTTATCAGCCTGGCCTCGATGCTTGCGGCATTTGACTTTTGGAGAACCTCCAGGTTGGTAATTTTGTCCTGCCTGCAGATCCCCATAATGGTGCGCAGAGACCGCATATGGAAGGCCTCTCGCTGTTTGATATGCCATTTGTATGGTGTCCAGATCTCACAGCCTTAGAGGAGACATGTAAGCACAAAAGCATGATAAAGTTTTATTTTTGTTGAGAGGATTATTGTTGTGGGATTTCAGGACTTTGTTATGTAACTTTCCTAATGATTGAGAAGCTTTCTGTATCCTGTTCGTGATCTCGTTGTCAAGAGATCCATCATGGGAGACTGCTGGGTTGCTGCTGAGATAGGTAAACCTGTCAACTTGCTTTAGTTGGTTTCCACTAACGGAGATGCAATATGCTGGGGGATGTGGCACAGACTGTGAAGATGATTGATACAACCCCATAGGTTTCTGTAGGTTGATTGTGAGGCCAGACCATTTTGATGCTTCAGCAAAGCGATCTACGATGCACTGGGTGATCTCCCTCTCTGGATGCTAGGAGGGCACAATCATCCGCAAAGAGCGCTTCTCTTAGTCGTAGTTCTGTTACTTTTCTTTTTGCTTTAAGCCTTGTAAGATTGAAGACTGAGCTGTCGTGTCTGTATCTGATGTATATGCCTCTGTGGAGCCCATCTGAAGGTACATTATTGGACCCCCCAAATCAAGGGTATTCTCATAACAGCCCCCAGTTCTCAACCTCTCACTGTTTCTTTCACTGTCACCATCCACAGATTCTGTTGTCTTTGCCTTTCCCAGATTCAAAATTGAAAGAATCTCTGAAACTTTTCCACATGCAACAGCTGCATCCATTATAACATAAATGGAGCATGCCTGGGACCTCATCTTCTTTTTGCCAGGGGGGAAAAGGACAATATTTTGGAATTATACTGTTAGAGCTCAAGCCAACCACCCTAACCAATTAACCTATAGCAATTCACTTGAAAAACGCTACCCTGGTCCTGTAAAAAATATTTCCTAGAGACAGCCTAAGGTCTCAATTTATTCCCACAGTGGGTATGTCTTCACTTGGAGCAGTGGGCGTGACTGCAGGGGGGGTGAAGGCTCCGTCTGGTGATGCAGGCTCTGGGGTGGAGCCAGGAATGAAGGGTTTGGGGCGCAGGAGGGGGCTCTGGGTTTGGGGGAGCTCAGGGCTGGGGCAGGGGGTTGGGGAGTGGGCTTACCTAGGGCTGCTCCCGGTAGGCGGCGCAGTGGGGCTAAGGCAGGCTCCCTGCCTGTCCTGGCTACGCGCTATGCCCCAGAAGCGATCAGCAGCAGGTCCGGCTCCTAGGAAGGGGACCAGGAGGCTCCGTGCACTGCTCTCGCCTGCAGGCACCGCCCCCCTCCCAGCTCCTACTGGCCACAGTTCCTGGCCAATGGGAGTGTGGAGCTTGCGTTCAGGACCGGGGCAGTGTGTTGCCAGGACAGGTAGGGACTAGCCTGCCTTAGACCTGCAGCACCACCAGTGGGACTTTTAACGTCCCGGTCGGCGGTGCTGACCGGAGCCGCCAGTGTCCCCTTTTTGACTGAGCATTCCGGTCGAAAACCAGCCACCCGGCAGCCCTGAGAAAAATAAATATGTGCAATGGACAAACATTTTCCCATTTTAACTTTCCAAGCAGACACCTGCAAGAAACACATCAAATGAATGCTAGAGATATTTGATCTAAATCCATTGAGCCTGTCAACACACCCCTGGGCATGGAGATTTTCAGTGGAGTGCTGCAGTAGGCTGTGGATGTGTTTATAATCAAAGGCATTTCAGTGTAGACATGAAGATTGTAGACACGAAGCAGACAATGATGAAGTGGTACAGCAAACCCCTTACACTATTTACCTGTACAAGCCTACAGTATGCACAGGCCATAGCCATCCGTTTGGGGGCTTCCCTTGATTATACTAATAATAATGAATAATGCCTAGCGTTTAGACACTGCTTGTCATCAGTAACTCTCAAAGCACTTTAGAAAGGAGGTCAGTATCATTATCCCCAGCTGTAAAATGGGGATAATTGAGGCACAAAGGTGATGTGTCTTGCACAAGGTCACCCAGCAAGCCAGTGGCAGAGCCAGGAATAGAGCCCCCGTCTCAAGTCCTGGTCTGGTGTGCTATCCCCGAGGCCACACTGCCACCCTTTAGAAGATAGTGAACAGGCCCTTTGCCCAGAACCGGCATATCAGCAGATGTACTAACCAGGCTTGTTAGTTTGGGCAGAGGGGGATGGAACGTACCTATCCAAACCTATGAGTGTATGGGTGGTCCCATTAGTGAGCTGGTATTTTCGTATTTTATGTCTTTGTTCACCATGAAAAACAAGGCTGCAGAAGATACAGTAACAAAGTCTGGAAAGCTGATTTGCACTCTATCCTGGATACTTCAGACATTTCTGAAAAAAGATATTCATATTTGCTCCCCAGAATTAATGTCAAATAACTTGCTTCTCACTGAATGTGACAAAACCTACTGCTCCTCTCCACCCTCTCACAAAAAACGGAGAAACGAGGTTTTTTTTGTTCGCATAAAATAATTGGACTTGTTCTGCATTAGTGTTTCTGTTCCTATAAAACTGTGGGAAAGACAAGACAGCTAGCGGGTGGTGGGTGGGTGGAAAGGCCCCACTGCTTTACTGATCTCCCTCGCTCTGCTTTCCAAGCTACTAGTTATCTGAGCAGCACAGGTAAGATCAGTCTTGCCCCTCTGATCCTACCTGCTTTGTAGGTGGTGAAGTATCTAGACATCCTTGAACAGTTCTCACTGCTGTCCAGTTGTCATGCTGCTGCTTGCAAGTGTGAGCAAAAAGCAGAGTTAATAGGATTTGATACTCCTGCTTCTGAATGTTTATATAGTCTCCTTGGCTGGGTGTTGAATTATACTCACTAACACAGCGAAATTACACGCATGATGTGTTCAAAATATGCATTATTCAGCATGGCAGCTAGCTCTTCACTTCAGGCCATCTGGAGGATTTGTTTTACAAAGTGATTTGGAAGTCTGGTGTCTTGTTGATGGGTCCTGTAGGGAGGGAGGAGTTCTTGGAGTCCCACTCGCCGATTTTATTTTATTTTTATTTACTATATTTTGCTCATCACCACTCTGAAAAGTTCCCACAGTAGCCCTCCCTCCAACAGACACAGGCCGGTAATAGCTCCCATGGCCAGGAACAGTTGCTCAGGAGTAACATTAGGTACTCATTTCTTCAAAGCTGGGAGTGTTTCAGTTGAATAATCATTGTCTCAGCCCTACTCAGTGCTTGCTCCAGCTGAGGTTCTTGCCTAGATGTTTATTTTCTTTCCTCTTGCCTCTGTTTTGATGCCTCTCTGCCAGCCCTGGGCTCAGACTCTGAGCCTGCCGCATCCCTTCAGCTGCAGGAGCACATGCCCTTTCCTGCACTTTGTGCGTCTCTTCTCAACCGGCATCCCCATCGTCCAATGTGGGGAGAGCTGGCGTTAGGGGTGCGATTTCCTGCCAGCTCTGAAGCCAGTTAGGGCTCTGAGGGGCTGGAGAGGCCAACTCTTCCTAGCTTCCTATCCCCTAGCCGAGCTAGGCTCCAGGGACCTGGCTGGACATCCCAGTACTGTTTTGGCCATGTGGAGTAAGGGCTCCACATTGTTTATTCCCTCTCAATGGCTGAGCCAAATCTTCCTGTTTAGAAAATATTTCAGTCTATAATTATTGCACAACGGGAAGAACTAAAGATCCTTCGATGAAGTATTCATTATCTCTTCCCTGCCTGGAAGTTGGCGTTTCAGAGTGGCAGACACTGTTCTAATCCCCAGGCGGTGCAGATAAACACAGGAACTGGTGGTTTAATATAAAGCTGTCTGTGGCTCAATACTCTTTCAATAGTTTAATAATAGAACAACACTACAAAATACAGCAGTGATTCCCCCCCCTGCAAACTACCTATTAATCAACTCAAGCCGTGTCTAAAGGACTGCTGGGTAGCACCCTTGAAACCAATTAATCATCTAATGCCCTTGCGTTCCCATGCAGGATTACAGATTTCATTCATTTTCCCGAAACTTGTCAGAGTAGAAAGAGAAGGGCATTTTAACAGGCTATCAATAACCATCATTGGCTGGACACAGGTGGAACTTCTGTGCTAGGAAATCTGACAATTTAAGAATACATGACAGTTTGCAGGCGTTTTATAACCATGTCAGAAAGCTATCAGGTTGTATGCAAACTGTAGAGGAATAGCTAGCTGAGGAAAAATAAGTAAGGCCATAATCTTCTATATTTCAAAAGGCACATAATTAAAATACATGGCAAGGAAGGTAATTGATTTGGCTTCCTGAATCCTTTAGATCAGTGGTTCTCAACTGTGGTCCACTGCTTGTTCAGGGAAAGTCCCTGGTGGGCCGGGCCGGTTTGTTTACCTGCCGTGTCCGCAGGTTTGGCTGATCGCGGCTCCCACTGGGCGCGGTTCGCTGTGCCTGGCCAATGGGGCTACAGGAAGCGGCGTGGGCCGAGGGACGTACTGGTCGCCGCTTCCCGCAGCCCCCATTGGCCTGAAGCAGTGAACCGCGGCCACTGGGAGCCGCGATTGGCCGAACCTGCGGACATGGCAGGTAAACAAACCTGCCTGGCCCACCAGGGGCTTTCCCCAAACAAGTGGCATCCCAAGTTTGGGAAACACTGCCCTAAGGGATTCTGAATTAGGATGGCAGCCAGATTTCTGTGTCTTTGCTTTTTCCTGTTCCAGTGCCTGGTGTCCCTCCTCCAGGCCCAAGGCCTTGGGATTTTAACGATGCAATAGCTGAACATTTGAATTCACCAGACACAGTGAAGGAGTGCCGGGTGCCTCTAAGGACAATTGATTAAACAATGGATCCCCCCTCAGTAAGTGCCTATGTGACATAGGGCGCATAATCAGTAACAACAGTTCTCTTCATTTCCATAGCAGTTATCACCTAAGGGCTCCAAAACTCTTCATGTATAACATGTTCTTTAGGTGTCACTGTCTCCTGTATGGTTGGCATTATTCTTTCAAATGTGAAAAAACAAACTAGTGCTCTTCCACTGCTCTTTCCACAGCCATTTCTCCCTTTCTCTTGCCCTAGTATATCTGTTCTAATTCCCCTGGTAAAACCTTTCAGTACATTCCCTGCATTTCATTGTTTAAACCTGGGTGAGATGCATTTCTTTGGCATTTATACCAAGCCTTCTCTACCATTGTATTATTGTTCTTTGCATTTTCCTGGTGCTATTTTGAATGTCCTGGGGAGTGAAAGACAACTGTAATTAAAACTATCCCACCGTGAACTCCCGTAGTCTTCTGTTCCTCTAATACTCTCATCTCGACATCATGTTTCGGTCGTGCAGAACACTCTTCAGCACACACAGCAGCCCATCTGTAAAATCTTTCCTCCTCTGAGCTTGCACCACTTTGCGCAAGGGTATGCTCTGTTCAGGGTAATCGGACATTGTTAAACAAAGGGTATTCTGACTGCCAGCCACACCCTAGAATCATGGTGCCGACCGCTGATCTCTGGGTGATGTCACAGAGCTGGAAACAGGAGAACCCATAAAAATAGCTCTGCCCACTAACCTCCTCTTTTAGGATTTCTCCTTCTTCTCTTTCCTCCGAGCATCATCTCAGCCTTGTTTCTCAGGGGCAGCCTGTGGCAGAATGCTGAGAGATGCCACTTAAATACTGAACGTGGACATTAGGCTGGATTCTCCATTGACTTTAGTGGAGCTATGCCAATTTGCACCAGTTGGGGATCTGTCCCAATGGTCAGAACGTTCAAATGAGAAGAATACAAGCAAAGAATTCGACACTGAATGCCTGCCCAGTGTACCTAGCTGATTCACATATTTGGAGCTGCTAGTTCAGGTAAGCAAAGCAGTTGAGCCAATGGGAATATTTGGCTAGAAAGGTTCACCATAACCACCAGATCTGGTTTTTGCACAGAACCCTCACATCAGCGTTCCAAAAGCATGTGAATGCAATTATGTCTCTGTCAGTATGGAATAAGATTCTGCAATGTTTTCCCTGCAGAAAGTGCTGTGTAGCCACAGCTTGACTAGCTCCTATTTCCTGAGTACTAACTGGTGTTGGTGTACACTTAAAAACAAAACAAAACAATTCTCCCAAGCACAAATTGACTTTTCCAGGCTGTTTCCTTTTCTCTGCTCTCTCTGACAAGTGTCAGACTTAGCAAAACTAAAAATAAATAATGGGGAGAAAAGACATTAGAAAATATGCCCTGCTATCTCGTGGCTCATCAGCTTCCCTCACTCCAGGGAAACAAATGTCACTTAGACACGTTAGCTTTTATCACTCTTAGTATCCTTGACTTGACTTACAGCACTGAATCTTTAAAAGCCAATGTAAAAACACTCTTTGCGTCCATACACTTTGAACTTTACACACAGGTCCCTGGCTGTATGTGTAAGCTCTAGGAGGTTCAATGACACAGTCTCCACAAAATCTTCTAGCAGTCCCCTTTATGTGGGCACTATGAAATTGGAAGCACAAAGCAGATGTGTGAGTATCCAGTATCTAGTATCTACTCCTTTTCTTTTTGCGAATACAGACTAACATGGCTGCTACTCTGTAACCTGTATGTCTGTGGAACTCTTAGGCCTGTACGCTTACAAATTAGAGCGACCTAGCTATAGTCACTCAGGCCTGTGGAAAATGATGTCCTCGCTGCCAGTTACGTGGACCGAACCCCCTGTGTAGACGCGTCTGGGTCAACAGAAGAATTCTGTCATCAATTTAGCTACCACCACTCAGAGATGGATTAACTACTTGACAGAAAAACCCTCCAGTCGACGCAGGAAACATCGAGACTATGACAGCTCCACTGTAGCGCAGACATGGCCTCAATTTGTTTCTCTCTATGAACCTCCATGTTCAAAGGAGAGCAGGCTAGAACCGTTAAAACTACTCACTCTGACGTTGCTTATGAAGTGTTGCTATAGTGGTGTCAGGATATTAGAGAGACAAGGTGGGTAAGGTCATATCTTTTATTGGACCATGAGAGAGACAAGCTTCTGAGCTACACAGAGCTCTTCCTCAGACCTGGGGAAGGTAGGACTCTTAAGTGTAAGTGGTTAGGTGATGATCAGAAAGGGCTTCTTCCTTCATCTGTGCTGGGTGAACAGATCCAGATAAAGTATCAATAGTTCTGATAGAACACCACCCCACTTTCCACACTGAATCTAAGAAAAATGCTCATCCAATCAAGAAAGAGAAGCACACTTTTGTGACTTGTGAATCCAATCCAAACACACCGATAAAGCTCAATTTTAAAATATGGAATATTCACAATAGATTGCTCATGCACCATCAGCAGAGGAAATATATTTGCAGCAATTGTTCAATCAGGAATTTTAAAATAACAAATTTTAGAAAACTCACCAGCTCATGTGCTGTTTGAGAACACTTTAAAAAACCCTGGAGGGGCTGCAATAACAAATTAAAAAAATTAGCATATGCTTCCCCAAAAAATTGACAGTCAAACAAAGATCTGTCACAAAAATGTCACATTCGCTTCCAAAATACTTACAGCTCAAAATTAGTCACAGTCCAATTTCAATTGTCAAAACCCAGACTCTATCCAGACTCTGCAGCTACCTGAAATTGTACAAGCCAAATACTCGCCACGGTCAGTGTCTCCCTGAAGCCCCCCATCTTCCCATAAATAGAAACCTGCTGACTATATTCCCTTAAGCTCCAATTTTTGAAATGAAACCCCATGCCCTATATTTGTACTAATATTAATTATGTACAGCTAATCTGCAGAATTTTCTCATTTGGTGAAGGTAATGTACCGGTCCAGTTGAGTTGCAGATGGTACACGCACAGGGGCTCCCCTTGTAGTACACTGGACAGGGGATCATGCTGCTTCAGGGTACACCAGTATTTCTGCAGTGTGTTTTAGTTCCTCATATAAATGGCAGCACCCTGAGTACCCATCCCTCCGGAGCCCAAAAACAGCTCTGCTGCAGTTTTAAAGGGCTGTATTCATTTTGGCAATACACCTTGCTTATCTCTAGGAAAAAAGCAAAGTAAGGTCCACATCTTGCAATGGCTCCTCTAGGGCAGCCCCCTGCACCTATGAGCAGTCCCCATTAAAGATCAGTCCCATAATTCTAAATTAATCCTAAAACCCTCATAAAAATGTCTTGCTCAGAGTCTCTCCTTAGTGTGTTTGAAAGAGGGAGAATATCCATCCATCTGTGCTTTCCTACCGGCTGTGTCTATCCCCTCTACATATGACACCATTTCCCTCCCAGTCACTCATGCTCTTAACCTGAGTGTCCTCATTAATTCCACCCACTGTCTCTACCTCACACATTCAGACCTTATCCAAATCTTGCAGCTACATAATATTCCTAAGATCTAGCCTTTTCTCTTCGACCTTGTCTGTTTAAATTGTAAGCTCTTCAGAGCAGGGGCTGACTCTGACTATGGGTTTACACAGTGCCTAGCACAATGGATCCTTGTTCCTAACTGGGACTTCTGGGCACTACCCTAATACAGATACATAATAAGAGCAGTAATAATACATTGCGTTATATTTGCAGCTTCAGTAGTTATTTT
This sequence comes from Natator depressus, assembly GCF_965152275.1. Classification (NCBI taxonomy): domain Eukaryota; kingdom Metazoa; phylum Chordata; order Testudines; family Cheloniidae; genus Natator; species Natator depressus. The sequence continues at coordinate 10,804,005 of NC_134241.1, forward strand.
ACTTCCATTTCATTCTGCTGAAACCATCTGAGAAGTACCTGTAATTAGGCAAACAATTATAAATACATTCATAACAATTTATCTAGGATTAATAGGAATGATCTTACTCAATCAAGGATCATTTCCATCCAGGTGGGTTTCTCTTCACTGCTGATGCGTTCTCCATACAATATGCCACTTTCCTCTTCGGATAAAAGGCTCTGTTCTCCAATGAGATCATGTGTAGAAGCTGGGGCTAAGCATCTTCAGAAGAATGAAGCAGAGGCCACAGGAAGGCCACTCCAGTGATCTCTCTAGTAGAGCTCTCAGAAGAGAATTGCACAAGGGCATTGTGACATGAGGATAGGACACCCAAGCCTTTACTTTAAGCATAACTTTATGACATTTTTGCCATGGCAAAAATCAGGCTCTTCCTCAATGAGAGGACTGTCCTGTGCCGCGTCCTGTGTGTGAGGGAAATCTCTGAAGAGTCCCCTCACGTAGTTCCCACAAGAGTGAGGTTTGCAATGCTTCCTTCCCTTCAGGGGGACTAGTCTGTGGGTCCATCCCCAACCTGGAGTATGCCAGGGAATCAAGAGGAAGCTGCCAGGACCTCTGGAAGAGAGGCTGGGTCCCAGAGCTAAGACAGCGGTACGTCCTCCATTCCCTGTTTCCTAGCAGCACGGGTCCACTGGAGGTGTGCTATTAGGGCCTCTGCCTGTCCCTGGAATCCCAGCGGGTAGTGGTTGGAGTGGGGCAGTGCTCTACTGAAAAGATTATGCAGATTGAAGCTATATTATCATTTCTAGGGACTCACTGGCAGGTCAGAGAGGGAAAGATGTGCATCCATCCCAGTCCTACCCGCGGCCCAGCCATCCCTACTCTGAGTCCACCCAGTGTCCACCCCATTCCCCTAGGCAGGTGCTAACCAAAGAGATCAATGTGAGAGAGGTGACTGACTGCCACTTCCGTATGAGAAGGTAGAACCCTTTATGAAATTACCTGGGTAGCCAATCCCACTCTATATCTCCAAGAATTGCCTCCATAATTAAATTTCCAAAGTCACTTGTGCCGTTACAAATAGGCTGTATATTCCATATAATTATATATTGTATATAATAGACTTTTCAGGGTCAGGCCCTCCATTGCTGAAACTGCAGTCCAGATAGCTAGCTATGCATGGCTTGTGACTTCTCTTTTGGAGCAGAATGCACACAAATGTGCTTTTCTTAGCTCCCATCTGGTGTACGATTTATTTAGCAGGGCACCCATTGCAGGAGTTGTTTATAAATATTGCCCACTCGGCAGCACTAACAAACTATTTTAACGCTGGTGAGGGGGAGGGAAATGATTTTGACTTTGGTTGTATTGATCAGAAGAAAACAAGGCAGGAATCCAAGATCATGACCGTGAGAGAGGTATGTTCCTTCAGCATTGTCTATTTTTAAAAAAATCCATTTACTCGGGGCCCCGAGCTGTTCCAACTCTGGGCATCAGCAGAGCGTGGGCCCCATGACACACATTCCCCAGGGGGTTATACTGATATGTGCCAGTACCTTTTTTACCCCCAGAATGATATTCATTTTTTTAATATGCTTATTGAGAAAGTTCATTCATTGATGTTTATTATCGCACTCATTTCACACACCACTTCTCAGGGCTGATGAGTTTACTTCAACGAGGGAAATTGTAAACGTCTCATTGAAACATACAGCAAAATTCCCCATGACGTCAAGAAGGGAAAGACTTTCAAAACTGCCTTCAAATTAGTTTCAAGTCTCTCAAATGAGACTTGGCTGCTCTGGAATGACTGAGGAGAACAAACATCGATCCACAATTCACCATTTTTGTGCTGCTTTTTGAGTATTTCATTCCTCCTCATGTTGCCTTTTTTTCCCCTCTGGTGGCACAGCGTTCAAAATGCTGATATCCAGGAATACATGCCAAACACTGATGTACAGGTAGGTTTGTGCAGCAGAGGCCTGACCGAAACACCACTGAAGTCAATGGGAAAATTCCTGTGGACTTCAATAGGTTTTGGATCAAGCACATAATGTTTGCCTGAAGAGTTAAAGCACAGATCCAGGAAGACCATTTCTTTGGGTTGCAAAAGGTAATGACTATAACTTGGCTTCTTATGGGCTACTTATTCATTAATAGATAAATAATCACTGTCTCCATGTTGCAGCCGGGCACGAATTGAGATCCTGTTGTTAAAGAGAACTGCCCCAAAAGAGCTTTCTGCTGCTGCTTCCTGTCTGTCTGATGCTGCACCTGTTTCATTGACACCTCAACAGAAACCTTCTGGGTATTCATACTTACAAAAAGAGAGCCTTTTCTCAGGCTACGGGGGGTATAATGCTTGGGTATCCGGCTAATGGCAAAATGACATGTGCCCATGTTTAATTGCATAGGAAGAGCTTTTAAAGTAATAATGATCATTGGTAGAAAGGATACATGCATGTTACAGGACAGATTGTCCCAGCTCTTGTGTGGGATGAGTAAAGGAAAGCTCCTTGCATTGTTTTCTACCTCCTCCTCATTTGCCCCAGCCAAGAAGCACACGCACCCACTTAAACATATTCGCAAGCTGCTGTTACTAATAGAAACAGATGCTCAGTTTCCATGGCAGATGCTAGTTTCCTGGGTACCATGGTAACACAGAGGGCCCATCCTGCAAAGTGCTGAATGCATCTTGTAATGGGAGCTGACAGAGCACAGCAGCTCACGGAAGGTGCTAACTTCTCTCAGGATCAGGCCCCTTGAACAATAGATATTGTCTAGCATTGTTTCAAAATGAATTTGGAATACTCTGTATTCCCAACAAATGAAAGGGGTACGGGGAGAGAATGCACAGCGCATTCAACCAAATACCTGAGATGAGGGTAACTCTGTATCCACCACTGTGCAAGTCCTGGGTTTGTTCTGATCTTTTTATAAGATTTTGTGAATCCATCTGCTCATGACGATTCTCCCTTAGAAATCCCGCTGGAGTGAAATAGTGATAGAGGAATCGCCTTGTTAAAAGATGTATTTCACATCCCGGCTGTAAGATGCACTGAGCCTCATAGCTGTATTATTATGTTATTATTACACGTTATTATTTCACTTGCCTAAGATAATGTAAGTTCGGTGAAAGAGCTGTGTAAACAACATTCTTTTGCTGAACTTATGCATCCATGTTCTCTGGTTAGGCAAATGGTGTTGCAATAAGGGACCCCATGGATTACAGAGGAAACATAGGAGAATAGCCATGAATTGTCAAACAAAGTCAATTCCTCTCATCGTGCCGATTCTCTCTTAGCTCTGGGAAAACCTGGCCACTAGGGCAGGTCTGAAGTGTAACATGCTTACAAAAAAGGAGGGCCAGAGCCGGGCTCGTGAAGCGCAGCTAGCTGGTGAAGATGCCAGAGGAAAAGCAAGGCTACTCTCCATCACACTGAGGGTGTGAGGAGAACAGCAATCCACCACACTTCCCTACCGAGAACACAGCACTAGCTAGAAAGCAATGGATGTTATCCCATTGATAAAAGGAGCGGGGTTATGTGTGGATCATGAACAGTGGAGCCTGGAAGGTATTTAGTTAGGTTTACATGACAGCCCGACACCTGAAGTTTACTCCAGGCCTTTTGAGGGTCCTGTATCATTAGTTTGACAGGTACGCTTGCAGTGATTAGATCACTCTGCGGTGTGCTCCTACATGCTGGGGTCTTCATGGATTTTATTTGTTTCATTCCTCCGGCAGCAAGCCTAGAAGCAGGATCAACACAATTTCCAGAGGAACAAAGTTATTTTAGTTAGAAACTCACAAACGAGTAGGCGAACTTAGGAGGGGGTAAAATATCCCACAGATCTAGTCCCAGCCAATCCAAATCCAACATCCAGGAAAGGTTATGCCTTCCGTTTGCAAAAGGCAAGACATGCCACTGATAGTTTGCCAAGGACAAAGCCACCCCAAATCATCCCATTTCTAATCCTGATGGAGGAAGCAGCTGCCCATTGTACTGACTCAACCAGGCAAAGCAAAATCTGCTCCCAGTGACTCATGCAAAGACACAATACAGCCGTAACCTAATTAATTGGAATATCCTGCTTTGGGTTAGCTCAGCAGTTTAGAGGCAGCCAAGTCTCACAGGAAATCAAAGTTCATGTCCTGCTCTCGGTCTCTCCCATGGCCCAGCCAACAGCTGCTGAGAGCATTGCAGAGGCATGACAAAAATCCTAATGTTAATAGAAGCCATCTAAAATACCCCAAAACAAATTAAGTGCATTAGCCTTCCTGACCCCCAAATAAGAACTTTTTTTGTGTAGGTGCCAGATCCTTCTCCCATTGAAGTCACTGGCAAAATCCCCACTGATCTCTACATGGGCAGCTCCTCGACTCCACCGGTTTCTCCTCATCTACAGAGGTAGATGGAAGAGCTGCTTAAGCTTCATTTCCCCCACTCCCATTACTGAGGTACAGATCAACCCAACCTAGAGAGGGAATATAAAAGAGATGTGTTTTTCTGCCGTGAGCTGAACTGAAAGTGATGAATATGGTTAAAACCCAGACTTGTATCTTATGAGTGATGGGGAACCAGACAAGGTACCACGCAGAACAAAGAGGCTGAACAAAAGAAGCAGAATCCCTGTCAGGTGACAGAATCACTCTTTTGAAGAGGGCCGGCTATGGAATGACATTGTGACAAAGAAGACGTTTCAGCAAAGGGAAAATGGGGCTATTCACAATAGTTACAATAGTGAGTGGCTGGAGCAGGCAAAGTGAAAACAAGGCAAAAAACTCACCACTGACCAGTCATTGTCAACATGAAACATCCCCTACCCACCTCCTTGTCCTTGCTCTCCCCACTAAAAAACAAAAGGGAGGGGGCTAGAACACTCAATACAAACAAAAGAAACCTTTCTAGAATGGCATTAGTTGCAGAAGCTGAATAAATAAGACTGTAAAGGACACGTAGAGACACTTATTTTTCCATTCTGAAAGCAGTGAAACACACACATGTACAAAGCAGCTTAATTCTTTCTCTACACTGATGTTGGTTTTGGCCCAAGGAGACCAGAAACCTGGAATGAGATCCTTATTCATGCTCCAACCCCTTTCCACTGCCTAAAAAGGGCTGGCACAATGTACAGGGGCCCTAAAAATCCTGGTTCCTGCTGAGGGGAGAATTTTCCTGCTGCAGAAGCTGGCAAGACATTTGTAAGTACAGCCCTGTGGGTTAAGGTTGAAGATTTAGGGTTAGATTGTGCCACTTCTTACTCATGTTGGTTGGCATCAAAGGGGCTACTCCTGTGAGTAAGCGCTCACCAATATTTATTATTAATCATGTTTATTGTGGTCGAGCCAAGCGATCAACCAAAATAGTGCATATGAGATGCACAATTTTCACCTTAGGTGGCGGGGGGGAGTGTCTTTTCCTGATTTCAGTCCCAACCCGTTACCACAGACACACGCCTGCCACACTTACCTCCACAAGAAATAATGAGCTGTCTGTGGTAGCATGGGAGCACCTCTGTCCAGCTGTGTTACCAGTGCTTCTGGGGCACCACAGCACCACCGTTTCCATTAACGCCAATCAAGGAACTAGAAGGCATGCCTCCATTTCCCCCACAGACAGGTGTTTTCAGGTCTCACCACCTACCCTATTCTATATAAGTTCTTCTACCACTCTTATTGCTGTAGTATCTGAGCACCTTATAGCAGAGCACTTAGTGACACGACTACCTCTGTTTGGTCTCTCTTCCTCTCCCCAGGGGGAGAGGTGTGTGCAGTGGAGTGTTTTTGGTTTGGAATTGTTTATAGATCTATATAATTACATGTTGCTCTATGTTTGTTAGAGGAGGCAGGTCACAGAAGTGCACCTCACCTTGCACCTGGAGCAGGAGGTAGGGAGGTTTGTGATGGTTCTTAGTTCCTGGGGAAGTGTGTTCCACAGTGCTGGACGAGACCCCGGAGAAGGCTCTCTGTCCCACAGAGACATGAGGACCACCAGTCAGAACTGGTCAAAACAACTCATTTTTTCAAACTTAAAAAAAAAATTCCATGGGGGAAAAAACCCCCACAGTTGTTTGATCGTTCAAAAATTCAAAAGCTTTCGATGAGCTCCACCAGCTTTGGAGCCCTTCCTGAAAATGGGAGACACTGAAAACTGGTTAGATAGAAAAAGCTAGATGAAGGTTTCTGAAAATGTGTCTGTACCAATTCAATGCTAAGGGTGAAATCCTTGCTCCATTGACATCAGTGGCAAAACTCCCATTGACTTCAGTGACCCAGGTTTCACCCTAAGGCCCTGATCCCGCAATAATCCTCATGCGGGTCCAGGCTTGCAGAGAACTCATTGTAGGATTGGGGCCCAGGGTGGTTTGCAAAACAGAAATTTACATTAAGCAACCAGCCCAAGCTATGGGTTGGGTGAAAGAGGATTTATAGCCAAAATACGTCAGACTGTACTTGAGAAGTGGTGTGTGCAGGGAGGGGGAATTGACACTTTGCTTAATGTGATAGAAAGCTTCTAATCCTTCTTGCTTCTTCTTTGACATGTTGTTTCTTCTTTCTTCGGTATATTCCCCACTAGTCCATTCTATTCATTTTTGTTCCTTCTCCCACTCACCACCTCTCTCGCCCCTCATGCACTCTTTCTTCTGCTGGTCTTAGGTATGGCACTAGATTGGGGAAAACAATTTGTTTTGAAAGCCTTTTGGAACTGTATTTTCCATTCTTGGAACGAATCCCAGAAGCAAGTAATAAATGTTTCTTTTAATTAGTGAGAGACCCCTAGCCTACCATTAAAATTACCTTCAGCTGACAGGATGCACTTAATTTACTGTTGATTTGTGTAGTCAATGGGGCTGTTGGGTTCTTTCATTAATCCAAGAAGAGGAAAAAATCACAAAACAGACTTAGTTCTGCACATTATAGCCATAATTATGGCAACACAGCTGTAGTTAAGGTTATGTCTGTATTTCTTTTCCACACATTATTTTCAGGGTTTCTAACTTGACAATAATGAGAGTTACAAAAATTTAAATTCCTGTGCTTTACCTTAAAAAATTATCCCTCCAGCTCTGTAAACCTGTCTCATCTGTATTAGCATTCCAAAAATGAATGCATTTGTTAAACCACACTACTTGGCTGCTAAGGTAATTTCTAGTAGAGGAACTCTTAGCCCTTACTACAATATTTGTGGCTAGTTTTCTGATTGATAAATGTGGTAGAATCCTATCTCTTAGACTTGAACATAGCCATCTGGTCATACTTCAGAGCCTGACCCACCTATCACTGAAGTTAATGTCAGTACTGCTTTCCAGTTACTTTAAAGGGAGGTGGATTGTGCCCACAGTGATGACCAGTCTGTTTATCTAGGGTCTCACACTGCCTCAGCAATGACACCTGTGAAAAATAATGAAATGTAAGCCCCTGCTAGTGCACCTCTGGGGTGGTAGAGTTCACTTGCTCCCTCTCCTAAGTGGCTTTGTAGGGCTACCTTAGGATCAGGTTTCTTGTGCTCTTTAAGCGAATGGTAGGTGTCAGATCTTAGCGTGCCAGTTACTGGAGCTACCTGGATTGTCAATGTGCAGTACCTCTGCCTAATGGCTGTGTGAATACACCAACATATAACTCCTATGATCTCTAGGGCACTAATATTATTTTTACAAAGAAAAAAGAAAAAAAAGAACCAATGGAGGAGAAGCTCATGCTTTATTCCAGGAAAAGAGAAGATTAAATGAAAAAGAAAGGGTAAAGATAGGAACCAGGGATGAAAGGGAGAAGGCAGGGTGAATCGAGGGTAACAAATGAGTAACGAACCCATCACATAACAATAATCAAACACCCTCTGCCTCAAATAATCAACAGCCCACAAAGTGAATACACAGATCTACAGGAGACCCAGGGTCTCCCAATAAGGTTTCACTGGACGGTGGGGTTGGCATTTGGTGGAAAGTTGTGGTGTATCTCCCTGAGCAAACAGCAGCCTTGCAGGTAGAGTGACGTGCTAGTGGTTGCAAGTCCTGGCTTCCAGCGCAGGGGTGACTTCTCAGGTGAAGCCGACAGTCAGTCCTCTGCCGTGTAATGGAGTCTTGGTGCTCTGGCTCTTCTTCCCTCACACAGCAATTGATGGCTGCATCTTCCCATGCTGCTGGAATGCAAATCACTGTAGCCAGCCTAATGCTGTGTCTTGCAGGGCTCAGTGCACAGGTGTGAGCAGGCCCAGTCATATGCAGGCTATCTGGGACCAGTTGTTGGTTGTCCTGGCATGTCAATTAGGCTCTTGGCTTGTCCCATTGTGGCTACTCAGGTACCTTAAAGTGTCCTTCTCTTCTTTGAGGCATCTAGAATAGCACAAATACTTCAACACTGGAGGCCAGATTCTCCTCTGACCTTAGGGTGAGTCTGGCATAACTCCAGTGATGTTATCTGGGTCTGATTCTCCAATGCTTTGCCTCTTGTGCAATCATTTAAACTTGTGCAGAAAGGATGCACAACACTCCCATTCTGCTTTTCTCAGGTTTCAATCATTTCTCAATCTTTGTCGTAGGAAACCGTGATACAGAGGCCCATTTGTGGTTCACTGCTCTGTGTCAGCAGGCCAGACATATTCACTACCCCTACCCACTAGTCATGATATATCCCCAAAAGGCGGCATGTGACATGTCATTGGAAAACTAATAACTCACTGATCATTAATATTCTTGCATGATGTATGTAAGTGAAATTCTTGGATTCAGCATTAATATTTCTTCTATGCTTAAAAGATAAGATCTGGATTCTAAACTTCAAATCAGTCTTCGGCTACTTGCCATATCCCTAAGAGCTGAGATACGGTATCATGTCAGATTTCTATCATCACTCAACATCAAATGTTACTTTGTTGACTGTTCAGAAAATACATCCTAGTTACACAGATATGAAGGGATATCAAGGCCTGTGGTTGAATTATTGTAAAATTATATATGGTTTGTCACAATAATATATTAACTTAAATATTAATATAAGAGATTAACTTGCTGCCATCAGGAGCCAAACTGTATTAAAAATTAATCTTTTTAAACAAATTCCATTAACATCCAATCTCACTAGTTTGATTTACTGTGAAGGCAATGGAGTCTTCTGAACCGGTTTCAGATCAGACATGGAATTTGTACTGCAGAATTTCAGTGGCATTTTAGTCCACTATGTCAAGGTGGGCAGCCACAAACTGTGACACACATTGCTGAGGACAGCAAAATGACTCAGCTTCCCGGAGAGCTTTGTGCCTTGAACATTGTTGATAAGAATGCTGTGACTTGGCTTGACCGGATTGCACACGCCAAATAAATAATTAAAACTGCTTCCTAGGCAGGTGTAATAGCCAATCAGTGCCTTAAATGTTGTGCATAAAAAGCAGCTTTCCAGTTTTTAAAATCATTAGAATAATATTTGTATCCACTGTGGTCCAAGCGGTCAGAAGAAGAAGAGAAATTTCTGAAGGATGCATTTGCAAGCCTGCCTTTCTCCCAGGAATCCATTGTGGTTCTATGTCAACTTTCTCGACTTGGGCATCTTCAAGTTGGAACCATCACTTCTGACAATCTGCCTGGTAAACGTCATCAGCATAGTAATGAAGCCACACGCATTACTGCACAAAGAGAACACGAATGACAGCTAGTGCTGGGAAGTAGATGGCACAGCACTGCACATACCACAGTATCTGACAGCTACAACCTCTATTGTTAATTTACCTTCATGCCCCAAGTTGAGAAAATTAGAAATAATTGAATGAGTCAGAAATGGGAAGTTCTGTGTCTTCTGGGGTTAGTTCTATTCAATAACTGAACAAGTATATATGTATTAATATTCACGTAAGGTACAGAGAGGAAATCCCGCAGCTTGTATGCCTAATGAAATATATATAAAGGCAGATTATCTCCAAGGCAATTCCATGAAGCGGCTTTCCTGGAGATACTCATCTATTGTCCCCTGAGGGCAGTGAGATTTGCCCCTCTTCCTGTGGAAATGAGTGAGGTTTGTCCCCAAATCTGGCAGACCTCTGAAGATGCTGGGCAGGCTAGGGCCTTCCAAACAGAGGCCCTCTCTGTCTGTCTAATCTAGCGTTTTATAAATTCATCATTGGGTACTGCAGCACCTGTGCCTCTGATCCGATCCAAATGGGGAACCCTTCTGCTCTCTGGCAGCACACAGATCCATTAGTGCCATGGTAACTGGAGCTGACTTGTGGCTGTAGCAGCCCCTAGAGGTAGGTGAACAATGAGGAAAAGGTAATACACCCTAAGGCTGTGTTATCTTTTCTGAGTGAGGTAGGTGGGGCACAAAGGTGTGTGTGTGTGGCGGGGGGTGATGTGCATTTCCCTGGCCCACCCAGCCTCCTATCAGCATTGACCATGGAGGCAGCGAGAGCACTCTGCTGGGTCTGAAGGGAGTGGGAATACTGGCACAGAAATAGCTGAGCTCCATGTGAAGAGGGCTTTTTGGCACTGATCAAGCAGACCCCTGCAATGATGTGGAGCCCCCTTGACCTCAAAGAAGCTTTGCATAGGTGTAGAGGTCCACCCGCATGGGGTTCACTGGAAGACTGGGGGATATGGTGGATTGGAAGGCACAATCTGGCTCATGCTGTCGTCTTCCCATAAATGACTGCATAGGAACTGAAGATGCGTAACCCAAGCCAGGGCAATACGTATGCGTGCAATTAAAACGATGGAAGAGGAAAGCAAATACAAAAATAGTTACGAGAGGCTAGGATGTATTTTTCCTGTAGGATAAAGATATTCAATACAATAAAAATGTAACCCTTATTTATGGGCCAGACTTGGCTTCATAACCTCTTATGATGGAAATAAATTAGAACTGATTCATCATTCGGTAACTAATATGTTAGTAAATATTGCTGGGTTTTAATCTCCTTTGGCAAAGCTGGGTGCACCACGCACTGAAAACGACTCGGCCCTTCCCCAGCATTTGGATGAGTTTCCAGACTTACTCTGTTCCCATTTACTTCCAGCCTGATTCTGATCCCCTTACTCACGTTGAACGCCATAATTTCTGAATAGTCTCACTGGAATCAGTGCATCTAATTGTGGAGTATGGAGCTACTCACCGTGAGTAAAATAATCTGAGCCTTCAGAGTTAATCCATTTTAAGTTAGGAGAGTGCATCTCCCCCTCTTTCACTCACAATTGCTTCTTTTAACTAACAAATCACATGCACATTTTCCCCATATGCCTCCGAAACCACCAAAATGTGCAGCAAGCTCTTTCTAGGCCTTTTAGCATGCAGAGTCCAGAGTGGCTTTGGCAACTCTTTTCTGTTTTCACAGGTATTTCACCGTTATGTCTCTTTTGTCATAACAGAGTATGTTGTACCCTGTTTGAGCTCTGATTTGAAATATTCCCTGTAATGACAGCCTTTGAATACTTCACTTAATTTGCATACTTATTTGTGGTATCAAAAATAAGGGAAATGTTCCATTATGAAACTTCAGACCTCCTTGGAGTTCAGACTTAGGATGCCCACTATGTATATAGAGAATGCACGGAGGAATGCCTGGTGTGAAAAGGTGATTTGCTGTTGGTTTCTATATTAAACAAAGGAATCTAATTTTATAAACTGAATAGAACACGAGACCCTGGTAACCCAGATAGGAAATTAACACTGTGTGATGCACGTGACAGGCAAAAGAAAATTGATAAACAAGATTATACTATAGCATGTTTCATGTCACCAGTGTGATATCCATGATATCTTTGAACTATGAGTGGTTCCATTAACAATGTATGAAGGGCTGAGAAAGGTATCATTTGCTCCAAGGCTTCTGAAATGTTCCCAGACTGACAGCTATTGGGTAGTTTTCTTTTATAGGTCTATTAAAGTTGGTTAGCAGCGAATCAGCTATGAAGGGGAATGAAAATTATGGAATGCTGTGAACTAAAATGCTCCCTGAGGCAGATGCTTATACTAATAGAATGGTTATAAAGCTGTCTCACTCGTCAAGATGCCACGTAAAAATTTAAGCAGTGGGAAGAGGGGGAAATTCAACTGCCACAAGGAGCATAATCATCACATAGTCATTGGGTCAAATTTGTCCCGGTGCTGGAGCTGAGCCTGCTGTAGAATTGAAGGGGATGGAGCATCTTGCCCCTCCCCACCCAGTCCTGGGACTGCTAGGAGCCAGTTCAGCCCCCAATTCTGGGTGAGGCAGCCCTGGAGGCTTCTCTATGTTGTGCCCACCTCTTCGTATTTGTATGGACCCGGGCAACTGAGGAATAAATAGGGTACAGGACTGCCCTGACCACACCCTTGGATCTCCTGAATCCCAGCTCTGGTCTCTCACTGCTAGATGATGTGGCCTCTAATCATAAAAATTAATCTAAATGATGCCTGTTTGGCTCTCCTTGACCCACACTTGCCCTCTGTTTGTTTTCTTGCTCAGACCTTTTCTACATAATTCCCAACTCAAAAGAGAGAGATGGGAAGGTTGTCCATGCTAGCAACCAAAAACGTGATCACATAAAGAAGAAACACCATCCAGCACAGCTCAGTAATGACCAAACATCTCCATCATCGTCTAACAGCTGTCTAGTGACCTGCACAAAATGCATCAGAGGTCTCATTCCAGTTCTAGCATACGGGTCACAAAAGGTACAACTGGCATATTCATTGGCAGCCTCAGAAGATGTCAGCAGTTGAAGGGATAGGAAGAATGAACTTCTTTTGTAAGCTTTTCATCCTTGGAAACAGTCCCTCTAAGTCTGGAATGAAGCACACCAGTAAGGTTAGTAGGAGACGACTGCTGGGGCTATCCTGAGAGTAAACATTCCAGCTCTGTCATTCAGCCACCTTTCACAAGGAGAAATTTCACGTCAGAATACAAAAGGGGGGATAATACAGTGTGACACTACAGACCGATGAAGAGGGGATAGTTAGGCTAGAAAAATAATTGCCAGTTTGACCAGATTTAAAATAGAAAATAGTTCTGCAAGCAGATTCAGATTTCATGGCATTCCCAAGTGACTTTCCTCACAACTAGATAAATAATCAATGTAGCTACTTTAAAAGTTTAGAGAAAATAATGAACTGACATATATTTATAGTAGAAGCTATTGCACATTATTTATTCCAAAGTACTTATGTCAGCACCACTTTCTTTCATATGGTTTTAGAGGAAAAGCTGTAAGAAGCTTTATCAGCATAAAACATATTTTGAAATTCATACATTAATAATTGGCATAGCAAAGTCAAATTCCATCCAAGTGGAATGCCTTGACCCTGGTGGACGGTATTTTTCAACAAACTAATGGTTAATCCGTCCATCTAGGGAGGAAAAACTACTTCTCTTCTGAAGTTAAATCTAACAAAGACAAAGAAGGAATGCTCTCAGGATAGTGAGGACTTTACAGGAACACAGGGAAAAGTCTGTAGTATAGGACCCAACTTCAAATGGTCTAAGTAAAGCCAATTAACTTAAACTAGTTCAGGAAATTGGGTGAGTATGATTTCCTGTGATTGAGTTATGCATTGTATTTTCATTTGATCCGGCCCAACCCAATGCCCACTGAAGTCAATGGAAGGAATCCTATTGACTTCAAAGCCTTGGATCAGACCCTGTGGAGCTGGGCAAGTATAGGAAGACACAAACCGTCATACCAATTAATCTGCATTGACTGTTTTCTCATCCCCCCTGCATTTGCTTTGCACAAATATTCTCGCAAAGATGAAAAGTTTTCTCAAAAAGCAGAGCTTAAGGCTTGAATTTTCAAAGCAAGTGATGAACTCTTAAACTCCTTTGAAAATCCTACAGCAAGCAAATTTCAAATTTATAATCACAACTGTTTGCACTGGGGAATCCTAATTCTGACAGTAATGGGATCAGAAACATGGCATGTGATTTTTTGTGCCCAGTCACAACAGCTGGTATTATGAAGATGAAATAGCCAAGGAGAATTGCTCACAACCAAGAGTTTGGGAAATAATTTCAAAATATTGACACTTGGCAAATAAGAAATTTGCAAATAAATTCAAAGAATGAATAAATTCCAGGAAACTTCAACCTGTTTTGTGACTAATTCACAAACCGGAGGGAAAAAAGAGAAATACTCAACAAATAAAATATTAGAGTATCCACCCAACTCTGATCCTCCCAGGATACAGAACCATTGTCATCAGAAGATATGGAGTGAATAAAAAGAGAAAGTGTTTCATGACCAGCATTTACATCTTGCACTAGACACACTCCTTGGTAACCTCTAGTCTTTCCTTTCTACATGAGTGGAGATCGTATGTTTTAGTGCTGGAGCCACAGTAATGCCCTCATTGGTAAAGCACTTCCCTGCTCCTATCTTCATTGAATTCCTTTAGTGCAGTGGTATCCTACAGAGCCCAATGCTTTCATCTTCAAGGATGATCACAGGACAGTGTAAAGAGATAATAATGATGATCTATTCAGGTGTAAATGGGGTGTTCAAGGTTGGCTCAGACAGGCACACATCCAATGTCTGGAACAAGCAAAGTGGGAAAGGGTGGAATATCATCAGAAAAAAGGAGCGAGAAGCGAACAATTGTTTTCCCATGCTGCAGACTTTGACTAGATCAGTGGTTTTCAAGCTTTTCTCGTTTGCAGACTCCTATAAATGTTGAATGGAGGTGCAGAGCCCTTTGGAAATCTTAAACATTGTGGACCCCCAGGTATTCGCGGACCACAGGTTGAAAACCACCACTCTTCTATGGTATTGACAGATTTTTGTGGACCCCTTAGACGTAGTCCGTGGACCCCAGGTTGAAAACCACTGGTCTAATATAACCTGCCCTCATCTCTCCTAAAGCAACTCCCCTGTGGGCTTCATGGAGATCGACCATGAGACTAAGAGAGACTGATTTGGAGAGGTAAGATAATGACTAGCATCCCACACACCCTCTCTGCACAAAGGAACCCTTTGGGCAGCCAGGGGCTGTAACAAGTAAAGAAGTCTTAGCATTTTTCCATTGGGAATGTTCTGTTGTCATGGGACTGGGGAAAGCTACAGGGGCCATGGAGCTAATGCAGAGAGAACGCTGATTTGGGGGACTTACCCTTTCTTTCCTTCTGCCAAAGAGTGGGCAAATCCATTCTCCCCTCCCAACCAGAAGAATATAGAGGAAACTTCCCTTCCCTTGTTTTGTAACGTCTCACAAAAACACTGTGCTTTTCAGAATGACAGCAGCCTTTTGACTAGCTTATGTTTTCTGAGGCCTGGAATGAATTTCCATTATGCTGACATTGTACACTCCTGCGAGTACCAGCCCTGTATCTGACAGTAATCGCTCCTTCGTGTCAGGAAGAAGATGGGAGTTAGATTTCCTGACACTAAATGCATTAGTATTAACATCCAGCAGCTGATGCTTCATGCCACCTGAGCCAAACAATCTTCTTTTGACACCAAGAATAAGTCTGCAAGCTTTCCTGTACCCAGGGCAAAGAAACTGATGTCCATTATTTATCTTAAAATCAGTTTATCATCTCCAAGATGATCGTACCTTTCACATTCTCTGTCTGCTGAAATATAATACCAAGAGCACTGGCTACTTAACCTGCTGTGTATGCATCACGTAGACCTTCCAGAGGTTTCACTATTTAAAGGAATCCAAAAGTGCCACCTGCTGGTAAGTTAAAGGTAGATCAGTCTCATCATGAATTCATCCCCACCTGCAGACTTCTATTACATTCTATCCTCCTCCTCCTTATTTCCAGACTGTCATTCTGTTACACACTTCCTGTGACATAGAGTTTTGAGAAACCAGATTATTTTGGATCAGAGCAGTCCATGTGCATCTTTTTTTTTCAGGTTTAGTTATCACCTCCTGAATTTTGTTTTAAGTTCTGCATTGAACCCGAAAATTCAAAGCAAAGGCAGCTTCCAAGTTTTGCCTGCTTTCAAGTGAAAGTCATATGGAGCCACCAAATCGTGCAGTGCATGGCAGTTTGGGCTGAGATTTAGAATTTACTGAAACTCAAAACTCATATGGAAATTAAAGCACTTGCAACATTTCTGTAAGTAACCCCTCCACCCATTGACATGAACCTGACTTCACCTCCTCCACCCCCCATTGAACCCACTTCTTTTTACAGGGCTGTTTGTAACCTACTCAACTGATGGTCAACTCGATTGATACAAAGAGAGGTTTTAATCTTTATTATATGTAAATTGCCTTGTTATTAGAAACCTATTAACTGTCTGACAAATATATTGCCCACCTACCTTTCTCCTCCACATCCTGTTATTCAGACAGCCTAATCCTGCCTGCCTTCCACTGTAATGTCTTTGGGAAACGGAAGGCCTTTTTGTTCTGTGATGTAATGCTACTTTTGATTGCATACTAGCCTTTGAATGTTTTCTCTTTATATTGTAAGCTCTTTATAGCATAGACTCAGCAGTTCTCAAACTGTGGCTTGGGACCCCAAAGTGGGTTGTGACCCCTTTTTAATGGGGTTACCAGGGCTGGAATTAGACTTGCTGGGGCCTGGGGCCAAAGCCCGAGCTCCATCGCCCTGGGCTGAAGCCCTGGGTGGTGGGGCTCAGATTACAGGCCCCTGCCTGGGGTTGAAGCCTTTGGGCTTTGGCTTTGGTCCCACTGCCCAGGTCAGCAGGGCTTGGGCAGGCTCAGGCTTCCGTCCCCACTCCTGGGGTCATGTAGAAATTTTTTTGTTAGAAGGGGGTCATGGTGCAATGAAGTTTGAGAACCCCTGGGTAGACTTTATCTTCATGATTTCATCATATGTCTGAAAGTTATCTGTTTTATGGTTTTCTGTAGTGCCTCTTGGTATTTCAGTTCTTACCAAGTAATTTAGACTGTACAGGAGTGTGAGTTTCATGGAACTTTCTGCTCTTCTCTTCTTTAACGGTAGGCATTTTTCATGTGTTCCATTCCTGTGTTTTTCTCTACCACCTCAGTTCATCACTGTGCAAATGAGCTGTGCCATAAAACATGCCTCTTCCTGAAAGGTCTCTAGCCATTGTTGTTGCTAGCGGGTAGTGTCTGGTAGGAAGAGGCAGAGAAATGGTGGTTGATCCTCTTTTGCTTTGAATACAGACAAGTTCCAAGCAGCTCTTGTAGTCTGCTCTTCAACTGCAACACCCACTATGTGTTTCTACCACTGAAAAATTCTTGTTCCGTCTAGCACAAAACGCTGCCAAATCTTTTAATCTCTCGTTAGCACCTACCGAGCCTACATCTGAAATTCTTAATATTTACAAAACCACACAAAGCCATAGCCATCTTCACTCTCTTGTGACCTCACCCGCATCAGCCAAGCAATGCCAGCACACACTTATGCCCATCCCAACTACCTGATCCCACCTAGACTGCATGTTTAAGTGTTTGCATTTCTGTGTATTTTTAGCTTGTCCTTTGTCTTAGCCTTTAGTACCCATCCCCGTGCAGTTGTCATCCCATCTGTGCAACCTCACACTATTTCCATTTTCAGAATTCATGTTTCAAAATAAATACCCTGAGTAACTACAAGGCTGCTTGCTAACATTTCTATTAATTATCTTCCTCTCATCCCATCTGCCACCTTTCTGTTGGACCAACCCATCCTGTTCCCAAAGTTACAGCATTCACAATTCAAAATAGTCAAATCGGATCTTCTCACCAAAGTCTCTAGCATCTGTTCCATCTTCTGTCTCCAACAGGAGCTGCTCAGTCCCAGCCTAGTCTCTGATTTTGCATTATTATTTCAATTGGAAATGGCAATAATCAATTTTAATCATAAAGTGTAGGGCTGAAAGGGACCCCAAGGGGTCATTTAGTTCATTCCGCCCCCTGCGCTGAGGTAGGATTAAGTATCTCTAGACCATCCCTGATAGGTGTTTGTGTAACTTGTTATTCAAAACCTCCATTGACAGGGATTCTACAACCTCCCGAGGTAACCTGTTTCCATGCTTAAATATCATTATGGATAGAAAGTTTTTCCTAATATCTGACCTTGCTGCAAACGAAGGCAATTACTTCTTGTCCTACCCTCAGTAGACATGGAGAACAGTTGATCACCATCCTCTTTATAACAATATTTTACCTATTTGAAGACTGTTATCATGTCACCCCTCTGCCTTCTGTTCTCTAGACTAAGCATTCGCAATTCTTTCAACTTTTCCTCACAGGTCAGGTCTGCTAAACCTTTTATCCTTTTTGTTACTCTCATCTGGACTCTCTTCAATTTGTTCCCATCTTTTTTTAAGTGGGATGCCCAAAACTGGATGCAGTACTCCAGCTGAAGCCTCACCATAGCTGAGTAGAGTGGGACAATTATCTCCCATGTTTTACATATGGCACTTCTGTTAATACACCCCCAGCTGTTTTATCCCAGCGATGTTCCTGTTAATACATCCCCAAATGTATAGGTACCCAAGCTCACAGGCCTTTGGGTGCTTTAACAGAAGTAATAACAATTAAATTACAATATTCCTATATAAAAAAATTTCTAGGATTTTTATTATCATCTATTTCCTTTATTATTTACATTACAATAGCACCTAGAAGCTCCAGTTGGGACTGGGACCATGTTGTGCCAGGCAACGTACAGAAACACTATAAGAGAGAGTCCCTGCTCTGAAGAACCTTCAGTCTAAATAGATAAGACAGACAAAGGATGAGAGAAATTATTATCCCCATTATGAACTCCTGAGCCCTAGTCCAGTACCTTAACCACAAATCAACCTTCCTCCCTTGCCACGCCTCCGTCTCAGAGTCTGAAATCTCTTCAAATTCCAGGGCACATGTTTTCTCTCTCTGATGAGTCCTTCCAGAGTTACCTCTGAGCGAGAGCCTGATTAGTCATCCCCAGACAGGTATATGGGTGATTCTGACAGTTTGAACAGACTAAAGAAACTGGTTCCCTTATGTGAGCCTATATACCTGCCTGGGGATCACCTGGATGGGTCTTCACCTGGGGATGGGCTGAACCCTGTTTGAATGGCATGAGGCCTATCACAATATCTGCAGGTAGCTGCCTCTGATGACTCATCACGTTCTCTGGCTAAGGGATGACTCATCAGGCTTAAGCAGGCTCAGAGGTAACTCGGGGATGTCTCATCACACGCTCTAGCTATGCTCCCCTGAAGTCACTAATCAAAATCACATATCTCCTTCAATAGCTTGGTTCCCTTGCAGTCCTTGCTTTTAAGTAGCTGGTTGGCATGGTTTGTCCTCTTCTCAGTTGGATCATCCTCTGATTCATCAAGGATGGAATATTTGCTGTTGTCTAAGGTGAGAGGTTCCATACAGATTACCCTTCTTGCTTTGTTTGTTACCACACACTTAACCTTTTTTCTTATCCCTCCCATCCAGGGGCTCAACTTACAGAGTACACAGAGTGCTCTGATGTACCCAGTTCAGCTTCTTTCCACTTTCTCCTCCACGATGTGCATGTATGTATAGCCCTCCTACATTTCATGCATAAATAGATACCTTATACATCAGGTAAAGGATGTATAAGGACCCACTGATAGCCATTCTATTGACCAGAGCCAACACTCATTGGAAATAATAGGAAGTCTTTCCATTAACATCCATAGGCATTTGATCAGGGCCTTTACACCCCCTCCTTAATGCTCAATCCTACTTCAACTTTCTTTTTGAACTACTGTACTCCAGACACTCCCTTGTTTGGGCTGATTAGGTTCTCAGGACTCCAGCTGTCTCCGCTCTCCCGTCTCATTTGTTATCTTTGTGGCTCTAATAAATTAGGTATAAACTTAGCTTTGGAACAAAGCAGTCATTTATTCATGCGCTACTAAGCCTGGTGTGTTTTACTGAAGATAATTAATGAGCCTAAAATCCACTGCCTGGGGAAAGTGAAGGGGGGTTGGCTGGGATCTGTTTAATACAAATATATCTAATAATGTTTATTGACCTAGTAGCTGCTAGACAGATGCTTCATCTTCCGCTATGTTTAAATTCTTCCCCAAGCAAAAACCCATTTTAAAATGAAGTTAGTATGACAAACAATATGAACCAAACACTTTACTTATCCTGATATAAAATAAACCATGCATACAAAATATATTGTCCTGGCGTAAGAGAGACCACACACAATGGATTCAAATATCTACCTTACTTAAATATTTTCTTCACAGTGACTTCCTGGTGATTTATTTTCCTGTTGGCCTCAACAAATTAAATGCCAAATGTGTTTATCTTATGCATTTTCAAGACGAGTAACTAGCCTCCTATTGCAGTTTAAATAACGTTGCTGGCAAAATACCTTTTGTTGGATTTTATGGATAAAATACCAGCTGCAAAGACAAAAAAAAGAAACAGCAATTTCTATTTCCTCCCTTAATTTACCAAAAGACACATGAATTAAAGGAATCATTTTGAGATGTGTAGGTTCCACACAGGAGAAAAAAAAACTATTTATGAAGAAGTATCCTCACTTCCTTCAAATCCCTCCTAAGAACTCCCTTCTGCCATCTTGCCTATGAGAAGTAAGAAGCAGTGGAAAGGTAACCCTGCCCTATTGATTAACCATGTGATCTTATAATAGTCACCCAGGTCCTTCCTTTGCTTCTGTATGGAAAGATGGAGTCACCTTGAAGACACCTGAGATCAAATTCAGCAACAGGAGCTGTATGCCTCCGAGGGGAACATTGGAACCCCTAGTCCAGGGGTTCTGAAACTTCATTGCACCGCGACCCCCTGCTGACAACAAAAATTACTACACGACCCCAAACTGAAGCCTGAGCCTGCCGAGCCTTGCTGCCCTGGGCAGGGGGGCCAAAGCCCTCCCGTTCAAAGTCGGGGGGCCAAAGCCGAAGCCCAGTGGCTTCAGCCCCAGGTGCAGGCACCTGTAACCTGAGCCCTACCACCCGGGCTGGATCCCTTGGGCTTTGGCCCCAGGCAGTGGGGCTCAGGCTTTGGTTTCAGCCCTGGGCTCCAGCAAGCCTAACGCCAGCCCCAGCGACCCCATTAAAACGGGGTTGCGACCCATTTGGGGTCCCGACCCACAGGTTTGAGAACAGCTGTGCCTAGCCCATTATCCAACCCCGCAGCTGGCACTGCACGGCGTGTGGAACACAAATCCACCTAGTAGTATTAGAACACACTTTGTGTATTAATGGTTCCCAGTAATGAAATTATTTGCCCACAAGTCATAATGGGATAAGCTACCAAAGACCTTTTCTATCTATGCAGCCACTGTATGTTAATTTCACAAACAAATTACAACACTTAACTACATTCCTCCTGAGGCTTAAAGGGAATAGAAAAAAAAAAAAAAAGACTCAATCCATGGGCCAGCAACTCTGCCCCCAGAACTTGTCATTTGTATGGCGGGTGCAGAAGTTTGGTGGGTCTGTGGATTTCTCTAACTAGAGAGACATAATAAGGTTCTATGCAGCTCCACATCCCCCAGGGAGCCCGTGCACACCTGCTGCCAGCAATTTCAGATGAGTCTGTTGTGTTAGGAGTCAGCCGAGGCTAGAAATATGCTTTATTGTAGTGAGATGTTTATAGCTGAGCCAGAGACAAGCTACTGTATCTCCTGTAACGTCTCTCATTCTTGGCAGACTTAAAATTGTCGGAAGCACTGAAGCAAGGGGAGGAGGGGAGCCTGCCAGAGAAAAGCACTGTATTTACTGTAGGGCATATAGTTCTGCTGCTGTTCCAGGCAGGGCTTTAGTCTATGAAGTTTAGGTTTCAGTTACTTTTGGTTACACAACTCTTGTGTCTCCATGAAATACGTTTGAAGAGAAGCCACGCAGAAGAGTTAAACATCAGCAACACGCTGAGCCTGAGCCGCTGCTGGGTTACTCTAGCTTTGGGGGTGGTGTAACACCTTTGAAATCACCCCCATAGAAATGGAGTAACCTGAGCATAGCAATCAGGCTGATAGTATGCAGGTGTGTGATGATGCAGACCAGGCATCTTAATGCAGCTAACTAAGGACCAGATCCTCAAGTGCCTGAACATCTTTGAAGATCAGGGCCTAAGTGATTTGACTATAGAGGACCAACACAAATGGTAGCAGTTAAAGGAGACTTTAAGCATTTTAACAAAATTTCTACTTATAGAATACGTAGAATTGATACACCCTGCTGGAAATGTAATTGCTCACAAGACAGAAATGTGTTTAAAGGCTACATATAGGGACTCAGGTTAAGGAGAAGGAACTTGAAGAAAGGAGTGGAAAGGAAAGAGGAGGAAGGGAGAGAGAGTGACTCAGTTTATAACGCACTAGTGTCATGAACAGATTAGCAATGAAGATAAGAGTTTACCCAGCTAGTGTTATTGCCAGCAGCCACTGTTTTCTTCTTCCTTGGAGCGAATAAAAGTGACAGAGACTTAATTAACACAGGCAGGGCTGAAGGACCGAGAGATAATATTCCTGTACCACCCTACTGGGCCCTAGTCAGGGAGATGGGAGAATGGTCTAAAAAAATAACTAAACAAGGAATCAGTTGGGTAAATTTTGTTCAGAGTTCTTCCACGTAACTGTTTAAATAAAAGGAGCATTTAGACTCTGCTGCCTAGGTGCAATAAACCTAAAAACAAATCACCTCTGTGATGATCCCAGAGAGGGGCTGGACTTTGATGGAAGCAACAAAACTATACAGGTGCTCACCTGTTCCCAGGATCTGGCCCTACATTTACACATTAAAACAAATATGTATTACAGGCTTTTCCTAACCAACTCTGTCATCCAAAAAGATACTTCTCTTAACATGTTTCTCTAATAGACGGGAGGGGTGAGATTCACCCTCATGCACAAAGCCTACGCATCAGGTAAGTCCCACCCAAAGCCTTGTTTTGAGTCCTCTAACCCTAGGATGTAGCCTAGATACTATGCTGACTAGTAATCTGTAAATATAGCTCGTTAGATGGATAGATTTGATGGACAGTTGGCCGGATAAGATAGATGAGGCAGTATACATAGAAGTTTAGCATGTGCCCAGAGCTAAAAAATGCTGACAATGCAAGTATTTGAGAGGTGAATCCAAAACCTACATTCCACAGTGCTGTTTGGTTTGACTCCCACTGGTGCAGTTGATAGCAGGTGCCTGCCATAACTTGCTCTCATGATCTCCCCAGCCAGCAGCTTAAACTTCCCTCCTGCAGTTAGTACTGTAGCCCAATCATCTAACATCTGAGCTGTCCTTGCCATAGGATATGTTTTTAAACTGCAGTGGGCGAAGAGGTAAAGAAGAGAGGAAACAAAGAGGGAAAGGGAAAATGAAACAGGACAAGGGAACAAAGAGAGGAAAGGAGGATGCTGATGAGCTTTTTCTAACAATATCAGTTAAGGGGAGGGGAGTGTCAGAGCAGACAATTATTTGCTCTGTATTGATCTCCGGTGAAACATGTCTTAAGTAGGGCTGGTTGGAAAAGTTTCATCCACTTTTTCTTTGGAAAATTCTGTTAAGACTAAACCAAATATTTTTGCAACATCATATTGATTTTGACAGGTTCCCACAAAAAAAGTTTTTGAAACTTTTTTCATTTCAGAAAGTTTTTGTTTGGGAAACTTTTGAAATTTCATTTTAAAACAAAATTTGATTCAATTTTTTATTTTATTTTTATTATTTTTACATTATTTCATGGTAGCAGCAGTTGTAATGCATAATATGACGTCATGTCATATCATGATGTCATATTATAACATAATGGTCAAAATAGTCTATTTTATTTTTAAAATTAAGAGCAGTTTCTACTTATTATAGCTTGAAACATCATATTTTATTGTCTTGTTGAAATGGCTTGTTTGTGTTGTAATGAAAAAGTTTGACACTTGATACTTTCAACAAGAAAATAGTATAAGCACTCAATGTACTAAGGAGAGGAGCAGCTATTTTCAGTAGCTTGGAATCATTTTTCTAAGGTAACGCCAGGATTTTGAAAACAACTGCTCCTCTAATTAGTATATTAAGTGCTTCTTTACTTGTTTAAAGTGTCAGACTGTTTTGCAATAGAACCAGGAGGCACTTTATCTAGAAAATAAGTTCAGTGTAATGTAAAAATAAAAGATTTAGTCTTACATGACCAACAAAGTGAATAGCAAACCCGGGCATCTTTTTATTATTTTACAGATTTAAAACTGTTATTAAAGCTAATGTTAAAATTATATAATACACAGGTTGAGAAAAGAGTGTCTGTACATCTGGGTATAGTGCTTAGATTATCCACAAATACAATGTTTGTTTTTAAAAGTCATATGGTACATATAGCACATAATCAGCAATAACCCAGATTTAGGCGGATAAATTTAAGAATACAATTTAGATATTAGCATCCAAATATTTGGGTATCTCACTCGTGAAAAGTTGTACAGAGAGTTGGTTGTGGGAAACAAAATGTATCAATGAGTGAAGATTGTCCTTCAGTAATTGAGAATTAGGGTACCATCTATCAAGGAAGTATTTCAGTAACTTTTCTTACTGCACTTCTCATCCGAACTCCAGCTCATCCCTCCTGGTATTGCCGATGTCCGGGGCCGAGCGTAGCAGTGACTGATTCCGCATTCTCTCAACACTTGCTCATTATGAGGTACAAGTCCAACAGACCCAAACTGGAAAATTCTCACACTTTCATATGGTCAATTTAAGGCAGGAGTTTGACAGCTGGAGATGGTACTTAGTGCAGATTTTGCTCTATTCCATGTTCTCTGCTATATCCTAATGGATGCCTTTTGAGACTAGTAGCACTTAATTGCTCGAACTGCATGTCTCCCCTGGAGGTGGCGTTTGAGTGGTGATTAGCCGGGTTCCTCCTGGCTAGTCAGTCAGAACTCTTGGTGGGTGAACAAATTAAAGTGACTGGCTCCATGGCCACTCCATGGCCACTCCATGAGGCTGAATCTGCGTCGTGATGCAGAGTAGGCAGTGGTAAAAATCCACCTCCCTGAAAGATGGTAGCGAGGTTGGCAGAGGAGTTCTTCCATCGACCCAGCACTGCCGACATGGGGACTTAGGTCGGCTTAGCTATGTTGCTCAAGGGCATGGCTTTTTCACATTTCTGATTCAATACAGCTGCATCGATCTCCTTTTCCACTGTAGACTAGCCCTAAATTAAACTGAAGTAAGTGTGTCCACACAGCCTATGGCACTGGTTAAATGAATTACTTTACAATCACACCTTAATTTATGCTGGTGCACCAGAGCACGTAGACAACCTTTCTGTCACAATTCCTTTCTGCAAAAAGAAAAGGAGGACTTGTGGTACCTTAGAGACTAACCAATTTATTTGAGCATAAGCCTTCGTGAGCTACAGCTCACTTCATTGGATGCATCTGATGCAGTGAGCTGTAGCTCACGAAAGCTTATGCTCAAATAAATTGGTTAGTCTCTAAGGTGCCACAAGTACTCCTTTTCTTTTTGCGGATACAGACTAACACGGCTGCTACTTTAATTCCTTTCTGGAGCTTCTCCTGAGGAGAGCAGTTATGGACCATCCTTTCTGCAAGGCTGATAAACTCTCAATCTGTCTCAAAGAACATAACTTTTTTAATGGGCTTTTGGATTCCTGATCATCCTAAGAAGTTCTAAGGAGGGTTTGGGTTTTACATTTCAATAGTCATTTATGCGTCTTTTTTTTTATACAGCAAGGGCTTTGACAAGAAGATTCCAATATAAAAACCATACCTATCAAATAAAAGTTCAACACAAAGAGCTCCTGATGAATACATAGTAAATAGAAAACATAGTAATCTGCTTTGACTAAGGTACATAAACACAAGGAAATAACAAAGCTGGAATGAAGATATGTCATACAAAACTCCCATATGCATCTCTAAGAGCTGAATGCATATAATGGTTCCCTCATTTAAATAAACAATTTCCCTAAGACTTGCTTCTCACTTGATAACATTAAAGGTACCGAGATTTAAACTTTCCTAGAGCTTCTTCCCATTGACATATGCATGAAAAACTCCTCTAATTAAGAGAGAAAAAATAATCTTCACTTTGCTTTCCATCTATGCATATTTCCAAGCTTCATTCTAATTAATTATTTTATTCATCTCAGCCTAGAATCTCTGCTTTATGACATCTTAGGGACTAATTCCATTAACCACTGAAATCTCCCTGTCAAGCTAAGGATTAGGGGAAGACCCATACTCCCCAGGTCACTGAAACAATGTTAAAGCTTTTATGAGCTTCCACTTCCCGCTTTCTGACACCACCAAAGACCATTCGATGCTGGGGTTGGCAGTGGTTCGCAACTGGCAGCCCCAACAAGGTCTGAGGTTGCAGCTGTTTAAAGTACTGTGAAGACTCCAAAGAGGTATAGACAGGCTATCTAAGGTAAGGCACCCTGGCCAAGGGCAACTAGCTGATAGGAAGAAGGATGAGGAGTTGGACAGTCCTAGAACTCCATGAATAGCATCAGTCCAAGATCACAAAGACACAAATACTCTTGGACCGAGCTCAACATTTGCAAATCCTGCTAAATCCAAACCCCCCACTCTGATTTTTAGGTCAAGATTCTAAGCAGATCTTTTTCACAGCCTGTCATAAATATAAAGGGTAAACACCTTTAAATCCCTCCTGGCCAGAGGAAAAACCCTTTCACCTGTAAAGGGTTAAGAAGCTAAGACAACCTCGCTGGTACCAAAATGACCAATAAGGAGACAAGATACTTTCAAAGCTGGAGTGGGAGGGAAACAAAGGGTCCTCTCTGTCTGTGTGATGCTTTTGCCGGGATCAGAGCAGGAATGCAGGTCAGAACTCCTGTAAAGGGTTAATAAGCAATCTAGTTAGATATGTGTTAGATTCTGTTTTGTTTAAATGGCTGATAAAATAAGTTGTGCTGAATGGAATGTATATTCCTGTTTTTGTGTCTTTTTGTAACTTAAGGTTTTGCCTAGAGGGATTCTCTGTGTTTTGAATCTGATTACCCTGTAAGGTATTGATCATCCTGATTTTACAGAGGTGATTCTTTTACTTTTTCTTCTATTAAAATTCTTCTTTTAAGAACCTGATTGCTTTTCATTGTTCTTAAAATCCAAGGGTTTGGGTCTGTGTTCACCTATGCAAATTGGTGAGGATTTTTATCAAGCCTTCCCCAGGAAAGGGGGTGTAGGGCTTGGGGGGATTTTGTGGGAAAAGACGTTTCCAAGTGGGCTCTTTCCCTGTTCTTTGTGTAACACTTTGGTGGTGGCAGCTTTTAACCTAAGCTGGTAAGAATAAGCTTAGGGGGTCTTTCATGCAGGTCCCCACATCTGTACCCTAGAGTTCGGAGTGGGGAAGGAACCTTGACGCAGCCACACAGACAGGTCTTTTAAATCTCACATTTCTATAAACTACTGAAAGGGAAGCATCATATGTAAATAGTGGCCTCTCAAAGCAAATTTTTCTGTTCCTTTCTAAATTTGTTCTGCCACAATGAATTACCCTTGTAAATCTTTCCCTCCAAAGCTCCGGAGCAACCATACAGTTTAAAATGTCAAGTCTGGCTTGGAGGCTAAGAGATTTCATTGTGAAGTAAACACACAAATGCAAAGAAGCTCATTCATTAGGACTCACATATCTGGAAAACTCCTTCCAAATGTTCTCAGTAAGGAAATAAATTAGGACAAGAAATACACTGTAGAATGATTTCCCCTTAAATGTTGTTATAAAAGAATCATGTAGCACAACTATTAATGACACTTGTTTGTGACAGATACTTTGAAAAGTCAATTCACACTTTGCTCTATAAGAAAGCCTTCCACAACAATACAAGTATAGGCCCATAGGTGGGGGCAACCCATATTATCTTGAATACCAGCATACACAATTTGAAAACCATACAAAGAAAACAAGGTAAAATGGTTGCAGGTTTTATCTGTTGCATAACGATAGCCTCATTAGCATAATGAGTCACTTAGCATTATTTTTATAGCATAACTCCTTCTAGCATCAGATGCACACTGGATTATCTCCAAGTACAAAATTTAGATGCAAATTCTTGTGGGCTGAAATTGGAGCTGAGCAATTTTGCAAAAGATTTTTCTGCACACATTTGCTGTCATTTTCAAATGATTTTGCTCCGGTCATTTGCCTGCCCATTCTCTTGCTGTAAGTGTTTAAGCAATCCAGTTGTGTCTGCAGAAACCAAACTGTAATTCTGAGTGCTTCTCATTGGTGAACACAAAAATATTAGGTTTCAGAGTAGCAGCCGTGTTAGTCTGTATTTGCAAAAAGAAAAGGAGTACTTGTGGCACCTTAGAGACTAACCAATTTATTTGAGCATAAGCTTTCGTGAGCTACAGCTCACTTCATCGGATGCATTCAGTGGAAAATACAGTGAGGAGATTTATATACACACAGAACATGGAAAAAATGGGTGTTATCATACACACTGTAAGGAGAGTGATCACTTAAGATGAGCTATTACTACCAGGAGAGCCGGGGGGGGGGGGGGGGGGAGAAGGGAAGAAAACCTTTTGTAGTGATAATCAAGGTGGGCCATTTCCAGCAATTAACAAGAACGTCTGAGGAACAGTGGGGGTGGGGGGTGGGAAATAAACATGGGGAAATAGTTTTACTTTGTGTAATGACCCATTCACTCCCAGTCTCTATTCAAGCCTAAGTTAATTGTATCCAGTTTGCAAATTAATTCCAATTCAGCAGTCTCTCATTGGAGTCTGTTTTTGAAGTCTTTTTGTTGTAATATTGCAACTTTTAGGTCTGTAATCGAGTGACCAGAGAGATTGAAGTGTTTTCCGACTGGTTTATGAATGTTATAATTCTTGACATCTGATTTGTGTCCATTTATTCTTTTACATACAGACTGTCCGTTCACCTGCACATCTACCAATGTGATATATGCCATCATGTGCCAGCAATGCCCCTCTGCCATGTACATTGGTCAAACTGGACAGTCTCTACATAAAAGAATATGTATATACAATTATATACGTATCTGTCCAATACGTGGATACAATTAATTTAGGCTTGAATAGAGACTGGGAGTGAATGGGTCATTTCACAAAGTAAAACTATTTCCCCATGTTTATTTCCCACCCCCCACCCCCACTGTTCCTCAGACGTTCTTGTTAACTGCTGGAAATGGCCCACCTTGATTATCACTACAAAAGGTTTTCTCCCCTCCCCCCAACCCCGCTCTCCTGCTGGTAATAGCTCATCTTAAGTGATCACTCTCCTTACAGTGTGTATAACACCCATTTTTTCATGTTCTGTGTGTATATAAATCTCCTCACTGTATTTTCCACTGAATGCATCTGATGAAGTGAGCTGTAGCTCATGAAAGCTTATGCTCAAATAAATTTGTTAGTCTCTAAGGTGCCACAAGTACTCCTTTTCTTTTTACAAAAATATTAATAATAAAAAAATGAAACTTATCTGACCAGCCATAAATAATTTGACAAAAATTGCAATCTGCTCCTGGATGTTCTGAGAACAAAAAAAGAGGCTGAATTCATCAGATATCTGCAAATTATTCATTCAGCTCCAGGTGAATCATTTAACTGGAGATCTGCAGAATTCTACCTAAAAACTTAGTTCTCTCCTCTGTATTTCTGATGCTGATACTTCAGATGAGGCATTTGGACCCAAAGAGAGCATTTTTAAACACAATAAATTATTTATTCCTTAAATTTTTTTTGAAAGTTATACTCAGTGTTGGATCAGAAGTTACTTTTGTCTCTCTGCATATGGGAGATCATAGAATCATAGAATATCAGGGTTGGAAGGGACCTCAGGAGGTCATCTAGTCCAACCCCCTGCTCAAAGCAGGACCAATCCTCAACTAAATCATCCCAGCCAGGGCTTTGTCAAGCCTGACCTTAAAAACTTCTAAGGAAGGAGATTTCACCACCTCCCTAGATAACGCATTCCAGTGTTTCACCACCCTCCTAGTGAAAAAGTTTTTCCTAATATCCAACCTAAACCTCCCCCACTGCAACTTGAGACCATTACTCCTTGTTCTGTCATCTGCTACCACTGAGAACAGTCTAGAGCCATCCTCTTTGGAACCCCCTTTCAGGTAGTTGAAAGCAGCTATCAAATCCCCCCTCATTCTTCTCTTCCGCAGACTAAGCAATCCCAGTTCCCTCAGCCTCTCCTCATAAGTCATGTGTTCTAGTCCCCTAATCATTTTTGTTGCCCTCCGCTGGACGTTTTCCCATTTTTCCACATCCTTCTTGTAGTGTGGGGCCCAAAACTGGACACAGTACTCCAGATGAGGTCTCACCAATGTCGAATAAAGGGGAACGATCATGTCCATTAATCTGCTGGCAGTGCCCCTACATATACATCCCAAAATGCCATTGGCCTTCTTGGCAACAAGGGCACACTGCTGACTCATATCCAGCTTCTCGTCCACTGTAACCCCTAGGTCCTTTTCTGCAGAACTGCTGCCGAGCCATTCGGTCCCTAGTCTGTAGCGATGCATGGGATTCTTCCGTCCTAAGTGCAGGACTCGGCACTTGTCCTTGTTGAACCTCATCAGATTTCTTTTGGCCCAATCCTCTAATTTGTCTAGGGCCCTCTGTATCCTATCCCTACCCTCCAGCGTATCTCCCTCTCCTCCCAGTTTAGTGTCATCTGCAAACTTGCGGAGGGTGCAATCCACACCATCCTCCAGATCATTTATGAAGATATTGAACAAAACCGGCCAGAGGACCAACCCTTGGGGCACTCCACTTGATACCGGCTGCCAACTAGACATGGAGCCATTGATCACTACCCGTTGAGCCCAACAATCTAGCCAGCTTTCTATCCACCTTATAGTCCATTCATCCAGCCCATACCTCTTTAACTTGCTGGCAAGAATACTGTGGGAGACCGTGCCAAAAGCTTTGTTAAAGTCAAGGAATAACATGTCCACCGCTTTCCCCTCATCTACAGAGCCAGTTATCTCATCATAGAAGGCAATTAGATTAGTCAGGCATGACTTGCCCTTGGTGAATCCATGCTGACTGTTCCTGATCACTTTCCTCTCCTCTAAGTGCTTCAGAATTGATTCCTTGAGGACCTGCTCCATGACTTTTCCAGGGACTGAGGTGAGGCTGATTGGCCTGTAGTTCCCAGGATCCTCCTTCTTCCCTTTTTTAAAGATGGGCACTACATTAGCCTTTTTCCAGTCGTCTGGGACTTCCCCCGGTCGCCATGAGTTTTCAAAGATAATGGCCAATGGCTCTGCAATCACATCCGCCAACTCCTTTAGCTCTCTCGGATGCAACACATCCAGCCCCATGGACTTGTGCATGTCCAGCTTTTCTAAATAGTCCCAAACCACTTCTTTCTCCACAGAGGGCTGGTCATCTCCTCCCCATGCTGTGCTGCCCAGTGGAGTAGTCTGGGAGCTGACCTTGTTCGTGAAGACAGAGGCAAAAAAAGCATTGAGTACATTAGCTTTTTCCACATTAGCTAGGTTGTCTCCTTCATTCAGTAAGGGGCCCACACTTTCTTTGACTTTCTTCTTGTTGCTAACATACCTGAAGAAACCCTTCTTGTTACTCTTAACATCTCTAGCTAGCTGCAACTCCAGGTGTGATTTGGCCTTCCTGATTTCACTCCTGCATGCCCAAGCAATATTTTTATACTCTTCCCTGGTCATTTGTCCAATCTTCCACTTCTTGGAAGCTTCTTTTTTGTGTTTAAGATCAGCAAGGATTTCACTGTTAAGCCAAGCTGGTCGCCTGCCATATTTACTATTCTTTCTACACATCGGGATGGTTTGTCCCTGTAACCTCAATAAGGATTCTTTAAAATACAGCCAGCTGTCCTGGACTCCTTTCCCCCTCATGCTATTCTCCCAGGGGATCCTGCCCATCAGTTCCCTGAGGGAGTCAAAGTCTGCTTTTCTGAAGTCCAGGGTCCGTATTCTGCTGCTCTCCTTTCTTCCTTTTGTCAGGATCCTGAACTCGACCATCTCATGGTCACTGCCTCCCAGGTTCCCATCCACTTTTGCTTCCCCTACTAATTCTTCCCGGTTTGTGAGCAGCAGGTCAAGAAGAGCTCTGCCCCTAGTTGGTTCCTGCAGCACTTGCTCCAGGAAATTGTCCCCTACATTTTCCAAAAACTTCCTGGATTGTCTGTGCACTGCTGTATTGCTCTCCCAGCAGATATCAGGATGATTGAAGTCCCCCATGAGAACCAGGGTCTGCGAACTAGTAAATTCCGTGAGTTGCCGGAAGAAAGCCTCTTCCACCTCATCCCCCTGGTCCGGTGGTCTATAGCAGACTCCCACCATGATATCACCCTTGTTGCTCACACTTCTAAACTTAATCCAAAGACTCTCAGGTTTTTCTGCAGTTTCATACCGGAGCTCTGAGCAGTCATACTGCTCCCTTACATACAGTGCAACTCCCCCACCTTTTCTACCCTGCCTGTCCTTCCTGAACAGTTTATATCCATCCATGACAGTACTCCAGTCATGTGAGTTATCCCACCAAGTCTCTGTTATTCCAATCACATCATAATTCCTTGACTGTGCCAGGAATTCCAGTTCTCCCTGCTTGTTTCCCAGGCTTCTTGCATTTGTGTATAGGCACTTGCGATAACTGGCTGATCGTCCCTCTTTCTCAGTATGAGGCAGGAGCCCTCCCCTCTCGTGCTCTCCTGCTTGTGCTTCCTCTCGGTATCCCACTTCCCCACTTACCTCAGGGCTTTGGTCTCCTTCCCCTGGTGAACCTAGTTTAAAGCCCTCCTCACTAGGTTAGCCAGCCTGCTTGTGAAGATGCTCTTCCCTCTCTTCGTTAGGTGGAACCCGTCTCTGCCTAGCACTCCTCCTTCTTGGAACACCATCCCACGGTCAAAGAATCCAAAGCCTTCTCTCCAACACCACCTGCGTAGCCATTCGTTGACTTCCATGATTCGATGGTCTCTACCCAGGCCTTTTCCTTCCACGGGGACGATGGACGAGAAGACCACTTGCACCTCAAACTCCTTTATCCTTCTTCCCAGAGCCACGTAGTCTGCAGTGATCTGCTCAAGGTCATTCTTGGCAGTATCATTGGTGCCCACGTGGAGAAGCAGGAAGGGGTAGCGATCTGAGGGCCTGATGAGTCTCGGCAGTCTCTCTGTCACGTCGTGAATCCTAGCTCCTGGCAAGCAGCAGACTTCTCGGTTTTCCTGGTCAGGGCGGCAGATAGATGACTCAGTCCCCCTGAGGAGAGAGTCCCTGACTACCACCACCCGCCTCCTTCTCTTGGGAGCGGTGGTCGTGGAACCCCCAACACTAGGACAGTGCATCTCATGCCTTCCAATCGGCGGAGTCTCCTTCTATTCCCTTCCCTCAGATGTATCATCTAGTCCACTCTCCGCATTAGTACCTGTGGAGAGAACATGAAAACAGTTACTTACTTGTATCTGCGTTACTGGTACATGGACGCTTCCCTTTCTTCTTCTGGAGGTCACATGCTGCCAAATTTCTTCACCGTCCTCCTGTCCCCGCTGTGCAGCCTGCTCTGAATCTTCAGAACGTTGTGCCCGTAGAAGCATATCCTGACGTCTGTCCAGGAAATCTTCAATTTCTCTTATGCAACGCAGGGTCGATACCTGTTGCTCCAGACCTTGAACCTTCTCTTCCAATATGGAGACCAGCTTGCACTTTGTACAGACAAAGTTGCTTCTGTCCTGTGGAAGAAAGACAAACATGGCACATCCAGTGCAGGTCACAACAGCTGAACACTCCCCATTCATATTACGTTCCTTCTACGAGCTTCCTTGGGAGATGACTGGATACTTGCACTTTTACACATATAAATGTATAGGTCCCATCACATATATGAGCACTCAGAAATATTATGTGGATCCCTGGGGAACTGTGAAAAAAATCTCATATTTTGGCATCTTGGGATAGATTTAATCCTGCTCCCACATGTCACATGGCATTTAAAGTGGAACTATACTCATGTTTTTATTCAAATCACTGCTGTAAAATTACAAAAGATAAGTACTACCTTTCAGCATGAATAAACTCAAATACACACTAAAAATAATTCTGCATTAACTTTTGAAGTTTCTGGCTTCTGCAATGAGTAAATGGGTACAGTTTTCTATTACATGCTTTACAAAATCAAACGTCAAAAAATTCAATAGAATGAAAATTGCTTATCCTAAGTGTGAATTTGCAGCATTTTGAGACACATGAGGTATTTAAATTAAACTATTGTTAGAGGTACATTTCTCATTTCTTAAAAAACTCTTCGCTACCCAAGGTAGCAGAACTTTTGAAGATGATACAGTCTCTCTGTGGTTAGATTACATTCATATTTTCGGAGATGGGCAAATGTTTGGACTACGGTTTGGGAACTGAGGGTGTGATTCTCTTGTTATGTTAAATTGTACTTTATTTTATGTGGTCCCAGTGAAGCCAGAGTAAGGAGCAATCCAAAGTGAATAAGCAAGGTCGAATCATAAATCCATTGTAGGGCTAGATTGTGATTCTGGCTACATTCCCATGCAAGAGAGTGACTGGCTCCTGTAAGATCCCCCTTTGCCCCTTTCTGCGTCTCAGATGGGCCACCCAGATTTTGGATCCAGGCACGTAAAGTCTGTCCACACAACATTTTGGAGTGAGCTTCCCAGCCTGGGCTAACAGCCTCAGGTTAGTGAATTTAGCGGAGCTCACGCTTGTGCTCTAAGAACAGTTGTGTAAACAGCATTTTGAAGTTGCAGCTCAGGCTGAAAGCCGACCCATCCCCTAGGCTTCAAAGCTCCAAAATGCTGTGTAGACGTATCCTCAGAGAGGCTACTCCCAAGAACAAGTGGGTGTGGAATAGGCAGAGCATGCACTAAATGACTCCACATGCACACACACACCCCCATGTTGGTTCAGCTACTCTGCCAAGGTATACTGCTCCCCTCGCACACACCATTCACTGGTCAGAATAGCTGAGCTGGTGGAAGGAAAGGTAGGTAGTAATTTACTGCTGGCTTATTCCAGTGGTAAATTGCTACCCCTTGGGGAGCAACGAAGCAAGGGAAGAATTGTGCCTCAGAGGGGTATCTCTAACTCACAGTGCCTCCTGGTGATGCTCCTGGGTTGGTGCAGCTTTCACATTACCCCTTGCTCAGGGCTCAGCTTAACATCACCATTGGGCCTATAGAGGTTTTGTTTTACTATAATGGCAGCAGCTGTGGCCCCCACTAATGCCAAGGAGTTTATTATACTTGCACGGATTTTTTTGAAATAAAATAGTCACATTATGATCAGGATTATGGCAGTGCCGAGTGATCTCCCAGGGCCAATATTCAGAGATGCGGGGTGGGGGGGGGACCCATCATTTCTCACAGACAGGTAATCATTTGGAAGGGGGTTACCTTTATCTCCCCCAATTTTGAAGCAGATTTTCGCCACTGAATCACCTTATTATTTTCAAAGAGGCTGTCTGCTAATGTTTTCCAGAAGGATATTGGCAACTGCAGATAGTACAAGAGTTATTCAAATTGAATACAGCGGATTAGGATATTTCATTCCTAAAAGAAATACAGGACAGGCAGTTTCTTTCTGTATGCAATACTGAGTTCTGCTAATCCCAAGCAAAGCACTATGGTAAGGAGCAGGCAAAGCTTAAAACAAAAAGAGACATTATATGCCAAACAAAAAAAGCTAGAAAAGTATTGCAAAATGTGGCTTCCCTTCATTCAAAACACTGAAAATTAAACTTCATTGCAAAATACTACGAAATAGAACGCTTGGGTTCTACTGTTCAGCAATCATAATGCCACCATATTAACTCTCCCCTCTTCTTCATTCTTTAATTACCTGATTGCATGCTATTTTCAAATAGTACAATATAATATCATCTGATCGCCTTAGATTCATATCTTAGAGTATGTGAATGCGCAATTAAATTCTTTATTGTAATACATATGCACACAGGCACATGCAACCTTAACCATGGTATTTTGTGACTTTTAAGTCACAGCCCCTTGTGACTTTTAAGACTCAACTTCAGTGAGGTAATTAAATGTTTACAAAGGGAAGTGGTAAATTCATTAGTTCTTGTTGCCTTTAAATCAGTAGTGGATGGCATTCTAAAAGATATGCTGTTATTCAAACACAACTTTTTGAGTTCAACAGCATCATTTTCATACCAAGGAAGAACAACAACTGTAAGTGAGTAATTTTAATCAAAACTCTTTAGGCCAAATTCAGCCATATTCCTGGGTGCTACAACTCCCATTGAAGACAAGGATTTGCACTGGTATTTGTAAGGCAGTCCTGTGGACTTAGAAGCAGATTTTCAGGAGAGCTCAGCAACCGCAACTGAGCTCAGGGATGTGGCCATAATTGTCACAATGGGGACTTCTGGGTGCTAAACACTTTTGCATATCTGTCCCCCATAGTTGAATCTGCTAATGGCCTGATCCAACTTCTACAAGTCAGTAGAAGCTGGGATGAGCCCGAGGTAAACTAAAGGCAAGCACATATTTTGCAAAACTAGTGGGAACTAGAAGGTATACATTGTACGTAATGGTAATGGGCCAGATTCCCAACTGGCGTGACTCTACTTAACTCAATTGGCTTCAGACCTAGGGAAGTAGATTGCTTAACACATGATGACATCCTCTACTGTTCAGTATTGGTGGGCTTTTCAAGCATTCAAGCATTGGCCTAACGCTGTGCCAGTTAAAGTTAACGGGGAAACTTTCATTAACTTCAAAGGGAGCAGAACTGGGTCAATGCTGAATGCTTTAGACAATCCCACCCTATATGGTCACATACCTTCCCTGTTGGCTATTGCTCTTAGCTAAGAATGCTTCAATAGTTCCATTACAAACTTCCTTTATTCTGCCAAATAACTCCTTCTGATATAATAAAATCTTCACTATTCCTTTGGCCTCACTTCAATCACTATATAGCTAGGCGTGAGAGAATTTGATTTTTATTGTTTATAATTTTGACAGATAGCAATATTTATTTTTAACACTTTTTCACAGTTGTGAGAATTATGGGCAGGGTCAGATAAGTCTTCAATGACAGGTTGTCTTCAGCCCACGAAAGCTTATGCCCAAATAAATTTGTTAGTCTCTAAGGTGCCACAAGTACTCCTCGTTCTTTCTTCAATGACAGTAAATGTTGAGATTCAAAAAGTTCAACTTTGTAACTGTTCAAACACAAATTGTCAGCATCACATTCAAAACATACAAAGTAAACATTCTGAAACCAAACTTCAGTGAGTTCTCAAGCAGCATTGTCTTATTTTGCCTATCTGTATATTTTGATTATTATCGATGGAAATATTTTTTTCATCAGTTTGGGTGCGTATGGCGAAGTTGAAGGGTAAAAAATTGAATCCTTCCAAGCCTATGTATAGTTATTATATGAAGAACTTTAATTCCCCAAACAGGTTTTCCGGCTTCTCTTCAGCACCATAAGCACATCCAGGAAATCTTAAAATACAAGGGTTTTCTGGCAACAGAGAATCACCTTCCATCAGAGTTTATTTTACACTGTTTACATATTTTGGTAGAGCAGCATAATTTTATGTCTCATGTAAGACAAACAGAGTCATTGCTAACTGTGTCATGTACCGTATATTCCTTTAATCTCTAATGCCCTGCTTATCTACACAAATCAAGACCCAGCCCACCCACCCTGGATGCAATAATAATTAAGGTACAACTATGAACTCTGATCTGTTGTGTGTATTACCTCCTACTGTGTCTCAGGCATGGAAGACTATCTAGGATCAGAATAGAAACTTCAGTTTTGAAGCAAGATTCTCAGGCAGAAAAGAAAAGCTGCGTTGGAGTCATCCAGTAGCTTTATTTAGAAACACTGGACCACATACATAAGGGGTCTGTATTTTGATGACTGGAGATGAGAGCACAGGACTACGGTTTTCAATAGAGGGCTGTAAATCACTACCTCTGATGATTGTCTGGGAGTTTTCCTGGAGTACAAGTGTCTACGTTAGAAAACGCAGACTCTCTACTGGAGTTCTGTGCCGACAGGCCAAGGGTGGAATAAACAGGGAGGCTGAACTAACCCCCAACCCGCCCCCATAGGACTAGGAGCCGTGCTTCGGGATGGACGTTGGCTCTCTCGTTCATTTTCTCTTGAAGATGAGGAACGATTTGTGTGTGTGTGTGACATTTGCTTACATGCGCTGTCTGTGTTGCAAGAGGGAACTGAGATGTTAGAACTTTCAGTGCCAGAAAGCAAGCATTAAAAGGAACTACTTTAAAGGCACAGTGTCTAATTTCCACCATAAAAAGATAATGTAAATTAACCGTAAAGTGGTTTGTAATTTACTCTCCCACTCATTGTGAACTAATTAATCACTCAAGCAATCAGAATCTCAAGAGTATGAAAAGAGGGCTATTCTCTATAATCACATCCAGGCCCCACCACTTCTCCCATGTCTTTTCTATGCATTAGAGGGTTTGCAGCTGGTTTACATATACGACAAAGTTCCCTGAAGCAGGAGAGTGGATAGGAGACAACCGGTCTGCTCTACACGCAGATCTTATATCAGTATAACTATTTTGGTTAGGGTGTGATTTTTTTATTTTTTTTTTACACTGACAGTTATATGGGTACAAACCTAGGGTGTGTCTACACTGGCAAGTTTCTGCACCACAAGTTATACCACTTTTATTAAAATGCTGGAATTAAACCACTATTGCGTGTCCACACTGTGCTCCTTGTGGCACTGGAGCACATCCACATTAGCAGCTCTTGCAATGGAAAAGAGAGCAGTGCATTGTGGGTAGCTATCCCACTGTGCAACTGGCCGCAGGGTGCTTTGGGAAGGGTTTGCAATGCCTCATGGGGCAGGCACAGCATCGCGTGATGCAGGTTTCCCAATCCCATTGTTCCATGGGCATCCCACTACATTGCCAGCTGCTTTTCAACTGAAGTGGGGAGGGTGTGTGACAGTGAGTGTGTGTGTGTGTACGCGGGGGCGGGGGTAGAGACACTGTGTTTTCTAGGACAGCGAGTGTGTCAGCATGCTGTCTTGTAAGTTCACACAGCAGCAGGAAGCAACCAGTCCTCAGGCAGGGGGACAGGGAAACCCTGACATCAGCCCCTGCCTCCGTCCCTGGGTTCTCTGGACAGCAATCTCTCTCTCTCTCACTCACTCACACACACACACACACACACATACACACACACACCCCTACCTGCTTCTGTGTTCAGCAGCTCGAGCATTCCCCATTTATGGTTTGCTTTGTGTCCCGGAGCAGATCAGCACAGCACACAAGGGCTTGGTGCTTTGAAAGGGGAGAGGAGCATGTCTCCAGGGCAGCCGAGGTCACAACAATGAGCAGAGGCATTATGGGACAGCTCCGGAGGCCAATTACAGCGCAGAAAGCCATCAAGTGTCTACACTGGCAATAGAGAGCGGGAGCCTCTGCGCAGATAGCCTCACGACTCTCGTCGAGGTGGGGTTTTTTGCAGCGCTGCAACTGAGGAGATTCTGCGCACAACGTGGGGGCTTGGCAGTGTGTACACGTCTGCAGTTTGAGCGCAAAAAGCTGCTTTGCTCTGCAGAAACTTGCCAGCGTAGACAAGCCCCTAGGGTGAACATGCTTATACAACCATAAAGGTCCCTGAGACCAGTATAGCTATACCAGTGTAAGCAGCTTCACAACTATATGATTGTACCCCTGTAACTATACCGGTATAGATAAAGAGGTTCAACTCGTGGGTAGACGAGACCAAAGGAAAAAGTTAATCTGTACTATGGAAGAAGTGGGGGGTCAAGAGAGGTTTGTATGAGGAGGGGGCAGTGGCTTGGCAAACTGGCATGAGGCTGGTGACAGTATTGAAAAAAATACACAAGGACACATAGGGAGAGATTGACAATGTGGGGGAGGTCTGTTTGAGATGGGGCTGTGATGTAGGAAGCATGGTAGACAAAGAAAATCCAATTTACTAACTACTGATAATTTAGCAACGATTAAACAAAAAGCTTATTTTAATGGTGACCGGTCACTAATAATGACTCCCTGGCCATCATTTATACATCATAATATTTGTTGTGTTTGACACACACAAAAAAGCCAGGGTTAGGGCTTGTCTACACTGTCCCGCAGTTCAGACTACGGGGTGTGAATGGCAGTGCATACCAAAGCGCTGTAACTTCCCCGTGTAACTCCCCATGTGGATGCTGCAGGCGCGAACTAAAAGGTTCCTAGTTTGCATTAATGTAGTTCTATTTGAAAAGGACAATATTAATGAGAACTAGGACCTGTTTAGTTCACACCTGTAGCTTAGCCTGACTCTCAAAACCAACAGTGAGGTATGGAGAAAGTTCATTGGGTATCTGATTGTGTCTCCATAGTCATCTTTAACTCTTGAGAGGTATATTAATGAAGATGAGGCAAAGGAGTTACACATACAAATTCTATGTGCACCAGTCTTCAACTGAGCTGGAGACAAGAAATATTCTCTCTTGTCATTCCTATTTTGTTACATTTCTCTTCTCTGGCTCAGTTTAATACAGAGTCTGACAGAATGACTCACAAGGGAAACTGATACTAAATAGTTCCTTTCAGAGTCAGACCCTTCTCTTTGGGCTCCTGAGCTGAAGAAATTCTCGAGGCACCTGCAATCCTGAGTTTGGGGGAAAGTAATGAAAGAATTATTTGTGAGCAAACAAAGAACTGGGTCATAGCTCAGCAGGAGAGGCAGATTGTCAAAATAAACTGTGAAGATGCATAGCTTCTGGAATGATTGTTGCATTCATTTTGTTTAGCCAAATGGAATCCATATTTTAAATAAAATGAGATGGGAATAATCCCTGAGTCAACCTGGTGTTTTTATAATGGCCCAGGCGAGGAGAGTGATTGCACTAGATGTAGAAGGGGCTCGTTGTTTGGATGCAAGACTTTGTTCGTTTGGGAGATACTTGGTAAATTACAATATCTTGCAGAAGCGAGCACTTTATTTGTGAGAGTGTCCCTGGCTACCCAAGAAACCACACCGTGATCCCCAAGTCTAATATGGTGTCTACCTCAGACTCACAGGAGAGATTATTTTCTCTGACAAAGAGCAAACATTAAAGGTTCAGATCAGTTAAAAATAAACTGAAACAAAGCTCTCCCCAGAGCATCATGCACTGTGGACCATCATTCTGTGCATCGAATGCCCTTTCAAATTGTTTTGATTAATCTCATTTCTTATCTCCTATTGTACTTCAAAAAAAGATCTATATAAATAATGTAACCTACGGAGGGCTGGCTCAAAAGTGACCCTGTGGACAAGCTCTTTTGCAAGATTTAGGTAACAAATATGCCAGGGGCTTCTCTTGTTTCTTGCAGCTCAAAGAAGCCCTGAAAAATGAGAAGAGAACCCGCCTCAAATCTCCCCACAAATGGCCTAGAAGATTAAAAGCAGATCACTGAAGCCGGGGAGTGTGACAGTGTTAAGACAGATAGAGTAATGTATTTTGGAGCAAATGATTATATAGTTAAGAGCAGGGCTGGCCTTAGGGAAAATGGCGCCCTGGGTGAACTTGTATTTTGGTGCCCCCGGCCCCCACTGCCTCCCCATCCATCCCCCCAGGCCCTGCTGCCTCCTCCACATTGCCCCAAGCTCCCTTCCATGGCCTCACCCCGCAGGCCAGCCCCACTCCTTGCCCCTTGACCATGGTGGCCGGAGAGCGGTGGCTGCTGGCCAGGCACCTAGCTCTGAAGGCAGCAGCGCAGAAGTAAGGGTGGCAATAACATCCCATGCCATCCTTACATCTGTGCTTCTGTTGGCGGCAGTGCTGCCTTTACAGTTAGAAAAAGAAAAGGAGGACCTGTGGCACCTTAGAGACTAACAAATTTATTTGAGCATAAGCTTTCGTGAGCTACAGCTCACTTCATCGGATGCATTCAGTGGAAAATACAGTGGGGAGATTTATATACTCAGAGAACATGAAACAATGGGTGTTACCATACACACTGTAACCAGAGTGATCACTTAAGGTGAGCTAATACCAGAAAGAGAGGGGCGGGGGGGGGGGAGGAAGAAAACCTTTTGTAGCGATAATCAAGGTGGGTCATTTCCAGCAGTTGACAAGAACGTCTGATTATCGCTACAAAAGGTTTTCTCCCCCCTCCCCTGGCCCCTGCTTTCCTGCTGGTATTAGCTCATCTTAAATGATCACTCTCATTACAGTGAGTATGATAACACCCATTGTTTCATGTTCTCTGTGTATATAAATCTCCCCACTGTATTTTCCACTGAATGCATCCGATAAAGTGAGCTGTAGCTCACGAAAGCTTATGCTCAAATAAATTTGTTAGTCTCTAAGGTGCCACAAGTACTCCTTTTCTTTTTGCGAATACAGACTAACACGGCTGCTACTCTGAAACTTTACAGTTGGGTGGCCGGAGAACAGCCGGGAGCCTGGAGGTGCTGGGGCGATGAACTGCCAAGCCTGGAGGTGCTGGGGCTCAGCCCTGGCAAGCCCCAGCACAAATTAAGCACTGATGGCACCCCCCAGACCACGGCACACTGGGTGGTTACCCATGTCACCCATCCCTAGGGCCAGCCCTGGTTAAGGGAGTTGCGTTTTTTCCCCTCGTGTGACAAGAAGAGAAGCCCTTATTTTCTTTAACATGATTCGCACTGCAGTATGTGTTACATGCCTTTGATGGTGTCAGTGAGTTTGATATGTGGGTGAAGATGTAGATTTCTGTGTGGGTGTCAATGCACAAGTTAGGGAATTAACTCAGCAGCCATCAATTACCTAATTAATTATCCTCATACCTGTTTGTGGAGAGTGCTGCCCAAGACGAGCTCCTCACATGTGGGACTTGGTTATGCAAAGGGCTCTAAAAAGTTGGAAATGACCCTCTATCTTTAATTCCCTTTCAAACCACATTATGAAACATAGTTAAGATTTTTTCTTTTAATTTCATTTAAAAACCATAATTGTCAAGATAATC
This sequence comes from Natator depressus, assembly GCF_965152275.1. Classification (NCBI taxonomy): domain Eukaryota; kingdom Metazoa; phylum Chordata; order Testudines; family Cheloniidae; genus Natator; species Natator depressus. The sequence continues at coordinate 10,846,794 of NC_134241.1, forward strand.
ACCCTGTACACGTTGCGGGGAATTAGTTTGCTGACCTGTCAGGAACCACAAGTGTGGCTTCCCCCCTCACTCCCAGTAAAAGCCCGAGTGACACTGTAGGTCTGAATTGCTCCTGCAAAGTTGGTCTGAACACTCAATATTTAGAAGGCAGTTCAGAACTGTTAATCTGCTTTGCATACTGTTGTTCATAAGTGAACAGAGCTTATTTATTTTCATATCTGCTGTGATCAGCCAGGATGCCTGTTGATAATGTACATGGCCAGTGGCCACTCTAACGAGTGGAGGACTGCAGCTGTTCTGGTTGCTTGCCGAAACGTGGGATTCACAAAGGGGACTTGAGGGCTGCAATGCTGATTTGTGTGTTGATTTCAGTGGGAGTTTGGCATCTAAGTGCTTTTGAGGCTCTGAGTCTCTGTGCCTTGACTTGCCATCTGTAAAATGCTTTCCTATCTCACAGGCCTCTTGTAAGGCTTAAAAAGCATTAAACAGACTGTGAGGCGATCACATAGGCGTTGTAATTGGAGCCATAGAGCACCATAGATATTTCCTGTTAAAACCACCGAGGAACTATCTTTTTTGTACAAATATTCCCCTGTACTACGCTAGCTTCCTTTTATAACCTTCCCCACACAGCTCCTCTTGCTTTATTTCTGCAATAATTGCCGATCTAGCACCCAAATAGTATTGCCAATTACTTCTGAGTCAATTAGATTCTGATGGAATTGCTAGCTCACTCAGCCCCCTGCCTCTCTTCCAGGAATGTCAGCATGCCATTCTGTTCTAATAGAATTCAAGTTTGGCTCGTTTCTTTTACATTTATGTACGACTCCTTGAGTTATTGTTAGGCCTTCATACCGCTATGTGCATGATTTCAACACATTTTAAAACAAGAAATGCTGAGGGAAATTAGGCCTCCTGCACCTATCATTATACTTGTTAAAAGGAGGACAACAAGCCAAAAAGCACAAAGGTAAATGAGAGCAAAACATTAGCTAGCCGTGTACAGAATGTTTTACTATATAATACAGTTGGTGAGAAGAGATCTAAACCATCATGCTTCAGGGCTAAAGACCACCTTTAGCTATTAGGGGTTAGGAGGAAACTCCTTAAGGACAGGTTATCCCAGAACTGCTGACTGTAGGGATTTTTATACCTTCCTCTGAAATATCTGGTGTTGGCCACTGGATTAGATGAACTCTGGTCTGATCCAGGCTGGCAGCTCCTATGTTCATTAAGTGAATATATTTGTATTTTGAATTGTAACTGTAGCATTGCTTTGAAGGACCATCAGGGATGGAGGTGGAAGAGGATGAAGGTGAGGCAAGGATTAAAGCTAAAAGCAACAGTAACAAAACAAAACCTAGAGATGGGAGTGAGCGCTCAAGTTCAGATCCAGAGCTTGAATGATGGTTGGACACATAGGTGAAGCAAAGAAGTGTACCAAGTTTGTCTTGGCCAGGTCAGTACCATAAGGATAATTTTGGCCTAATCTGTCTGATTTTGTTCATCACAGTATCAGTGGTACTGGGGGAAATGCATAGAAAAACCCCTTCTTCCAAGGAGTGGTGTCTCAGACCTCCTATTGAGCAGAAAAGAGGACACTTCCTGTTTCTGGAGGTGGCAGGGAGGTTCACCTCTAGCAGTCCCCCTCTTAGGAATATACTGTGGAGAACTTAGGTATCTAGCTCCCATTTGTAGTCCTTTGAGAAATGCCTGCTGAGGACATTGGCTATGGTGTTCTGAATACCTGGTAGGATGAGTGCAGAGATTTGGATCTGATGAGCTATACACCAGATCCGCGGATCCACAGTTTCATGTCTTCAGTGCATAGGGAGGGGGATCTTGCTTTTCCCAGTTTGTTGATATAGAACATGCAGGATACACTGTCCATCATGGCCCTGACTGATTTGCCCCGATGAGGGGTAGGATACAAAGCCTGATAGCTCTGAGCTCCAACCTATTGATGTCGAAACTGGTTTCCTGAGTTGTCCATCTACCGTGAATTGTAAGGGCACTGAGGTGGGCTCCCCACCCCAACAGTGATGTGTCTGTTGTTATAGTCACTGATGGAGCTGGGTGGTAGAAAGAAATGCCTGTGAGGGAGTCCCTTGCTTGTAGAGGAACTATCACCTGTCTGTCCAGGGTGTCTCTGACTGGAGAACAGGTCATTCGGAGCAGCTGAGGCATAGCCTTGCGTGATCAGTCACAAAGACACAAGGGGCCATGTGCCCCAGAAGCTGAAGGCAGTTCCTTATTGTGGTCTGAGGGCTCCTTTGAATCGTACCCTGCCAGGCCTGACAATGTTACGAATCTAAGAAAAGGTAGGCTCTGGCTGTCAGTAAGTCCAAATACGCTCCTATAAACTATCATCTGCACAGGGGTTAACATGGAATTTTTTACATTCAGTTGCAGACCCAACTCCTGGAACAGAGCAAGGGCCATCTGGGTGGAAGATAGCAGTAACCTTGTAGAAACAGCCCTTGAGTAGCCAGCCAGTAATTGAGATATGGGAACACTCAGGGGTGGTCCAGAAATTGGGGTCTCAGTACCGGAGATGCTTGAGGAGTGAGGACGCCAATCATCCATTATCAAGAGGTCTTTTGTACATCTAAATGCTTGTGGTACTGAATGGAGGATCGGTGCCAAGGATACGGTCAGTGGAACTGATGGTACCATTGATGGTGGATGTAGATGCCAAGGTGGACGCACTAGGGCTCTGTCTCAGGCTGAGGCAGTTGAAAAGGAACTGTGGGCAGTTTGCACCCCTATATAGCCTTGGGGTCTGGCAGAAGGAGGCATAGCACACAGGCGTGGGCTGACAAGACGCATCTAACTGAAAATCTCCAATCATGCCCTCGAGAAATACATGCCCACTGAAGTGGAGCTCCCAAGGGATGCTACTCAAAGAACTAGCCTCTCTCTGTTATAAGTGTGTGGCCCCCTGAAAAGTAGGGAAAAAATCAACACAATTTATGTGGTAGATCCTACTATATTTGTTAAAACTCCCTTGCTAATTAGTAAGAAATTCAATTTGAGAGGTTTCATGGCTGACATGCTTTAAAGTTAATGGGTATTCACAATTATTCAATCATTTTATGATAATCATGACAATCTTCAATTTTACGCAATCTCCTTAAAAGTTTACCAATGGGTTAAGCAATAGTCACATTTCAGTCATTTCAAGTTAATAGTCCTGTGGCTGGCAGTCGTCAGAGATAGTGCCAGGTTTTTATGTTATGCAGTATGAAATTTAATAAAGCACAGTACTGTACTCCGCAGAAGTATATACTCAAACCTTATTATTATAAAACTGGAAATTATTTGTCTAAAAATAGCAAAATGTTTCTCAGAGACATTACTTTGCTGAGCAACAGTAACTTTCTGCATAGCCCTGAAAGAACCTACAGTATATTTATTATGCCTTTTCTCCTTAAAGTTAAATCTCAGCTGGAATTTTACTAATCTGGGACATTAGTGGCAAACATTTCAAGGGGTGCTGAAGTAGTCTATTCCTCCTGGCCTCATATTTCATACAGTTTTCATTTTAGACCACTAATACGGAGGCGAACAGGCTAATGATGTTATCCTAACTAATACCACTCACTGCCCTTTTGAAATTCATTTCCATGATCAAGTGATGGCAATGAAATTGGAGCCAGAATAATTCACTCCATTAAATCACAGACATTCACGAATTAATAAATTTTTAGATTATTTGTATAATCAGTCTCACGTGTTCATAGATTTTCTTTCTTTATCAGTGCAGTCAATTAGCATACGTTTCATGTCAACGCTCCCGAGGGTATTTTTATAATTCCTTCTTTTAGCTGGTGACCAAAGAATTTCACCATTCTGCAAAATCGTGAACGCTAAGACTGCTGATCCACAATCTAAAAATCAGCCTTTTGAAGAGAATGCCTTCCTGCTGGACTGTGTTAAACCAGCTGAATAGTGACACTCAATTACTGTTGTGTATGATGCAGAGACATCAGAAGAGCAGAACTTTAAAAGCCTGTGCCCTACCACCACTTCTCATAAGAAAATTGCATTAATTTTCACCACTCTGTTTCTCTGAGATTAAACTCGCCAGGTTTATGTTATTTTGCCCCTCAAATGGTGACCTCTGTCTTCTCGTTTGCATCCTGGATGGCTCAAGTGGAATACACCTTCTCCATATTTGTACAGAGTTTTATCATCCTGTCACCCAGATGCATGCTATGTTTAGAAACACCAGAACTGGCAGAAATTGGACACACGGTTCGGAACAGAAGGGCTGAGACTCAGATCCACAAAAGGGCATAGGAACCTAACTCCCCACTTTAGTCACCTTAGACCAAAATGTAGTTGTCATTGAGATCCTTAAAATAGCTGCCACCTAAACCTGTAGGCATAGGCGCCAACTTTGTGGGTGCTTCGGGGATCAAGCACCCATAGGAAAAAAACAATGGGGGCTCAGCACCCACCAGGTACAGCTGTTTGGTGTGGCCACCAGTTAGCTGTTTGGTGGCTGGCGGGAGGCACTTGGAGGCGGGCGAGGGAGGTCTCAGGGGAGAAGGCAGAGCTGGGGAGGGAAGAGGCGGAGCAAGGGTGGGGCCTCAGGGGAAGGGGTGGAGTGGGAGCGGAGCCTCAGGGGCAGAGCTGGGGTGTAGCACCTACCAGGAAAAATAGAAGTCGGCGCCTCTGTCTGTAGGCACTCAAAATCCCTCAGTGCCTGAATTTTCTCTTTAAAAATCCCCTAGGCACCTAAGTTTCTGCCTCGCTTTAGGCAGCCAGATGGATATCTCACACCTAAGCTCCAGCATGTTGCCCAAACCAGGTGAAGCTGGATGTTCCTCCACCAAATTTGCCTGTGGGCACCAATCTGGAAGACATGCTTAGAGTACATCTATGTCCCATTGCGGATCCATGCCTGGGTTTATTTCCAGCCACAGGCCTGGTGGCTGCACTCCAGCCATGCCACGCATGAGTCCCTGACCTTATTCCCAGACTCTTGCTCCCCAAGCAGGCACAGAATGAGAGCCCTGAACGGGGCACAGAGAGAGAGAGAGAGAGAGATAGACAATAGGCAATTAAGAATTGGCACTGGAAACATCCAAAGAGAATCCAGCCTATTCTTTTTGACCAAAACGTTAATGAGCCTAATGGACTGAGCTCTGGAATGGACTTCAGGAGATCTATGCCCTGCCAGTGACCGGATGCATGACTTTGGGAAAGTCATGCCCACTCTCTGCCTGTCTTGTCTATTTAGCTTTTAACCTCCTTGAGGAGCTCATGCATACCTACAGTGCTTAGCACAGTGGGGTCCTGATTTCATTTGAGACCACGAGGTGTTATCACAAACAATAATTACTGCAATCTTTGTGGATGAGTAGTGGTGTGCCAAAGTCATTGAGCCACAAAGTCAGGGATAGGGGGAAAGAGTCCAGCCTTAGAAGGAGGTGATGTCATTTTATCATTGGGAATCTAGAGGCTGAGGGAGGAGGGGATCTCCCTTTTCGCAAACCTTTTCTGGTGGTCAGACTCTCCTGGCAGGTGTCTCATCTTTCATCACTGCCTGGCAGTTGGGCTTTCCCACTTCTTCCATCTGGGAAACACCCTTGCCCTGACTTTTGCAGGAAGGAGGCACAGAAGTTTTTATAACTTCCTCCCACAGCATCCAGGGGAGGGAGATTTTGGCTATGCAGACATTTAAAATGCTACAGTAACACCTCTGTAGCACTTCACTATAGACACTCACTACCATGACAGGAGCAGTTCTCCCATCACTGTAGTTAATCCAACTCCCCGCGAGATGGCAGCTAGTGTGATGGAAGAATTCTTCCATCAGCCTTGCCCTGTCTACACTGGGGGTTACATCGACTTAACTACATTTCTCAGGGGTGTGGATTTTTCAAACCCCAGGGAGACATAGCTATGCCAATGTAAGTTTTCAGTGAAGACCAGCCCTTTGTCTATGTTGATGGGAATAGTTAGTAACCCTGGAACATTAGAGAGTTCAGTCCATAAGACTCAAACATTAGAATCTTGGTCAATGGCTCAGAGATGCTCTTTTTGTTTTCTGTGGGCACTCATCTTCATCACTTGGAAGATCTTTCAGGAAGAAGAAGTACACATATTTGATTTGTTTAGAGCTGAACCCTTAGGCATTACAAATTAGAAATTATAAAACAATTCATCTTAGCAAGTGGCAGACAAACAATTAAACTGGTGGTATCTTTACTTTGCCTGCAGAGGAATAGCATGTTCGCTGGTCTTTCCATTTTGTTCAGTCATAGATAAAATATGCCTTAAAGTAGTTGCCAAGCACATGCAGTGTTTTGTAATCTTTCTCAAGTAAGGGGTGTCTTACACTTCTCTTTAGTGTAGCTGCTGAAAAGCTGACCTGTGTCAATGCTCCTACTGCAAAGATGACCTGGCACACTGTGACATTCCCCTCTGGTGTTATCCGGACCGGTGATCTGCGAGGTCACTCCAATCCTTGACTCTGGGAGCCACCCTTACCCTGCACTGCTGTGAGAACCCCCACTCCTGGGCTGCTCACGCACAGCCTCTAGCATGTAATCTGCTCCTTGGATTGTACAACCAAATGACACGAGCCAATATCTCTGGTCCCAGACACAACCTCCATCTTGCAGTGTCCAGTTATGCCTGCTGGACACTGCAAGCTTATATGTGTTCATGAGTTTAACAAAGAAATTGATATGTATGAGGCTTGTTATCCCAAGGGGAGTCTCTGACATGCTTCAAACCAAACACACTGCTTCAGGTAGAATAAACAAACGAATTTATTAACTACAAAGATAGATTTTAAATTATTATAAGTCAAAGCATAACAAGTCGGATTTGGTCAAATGAAATAAAATCAAAACACTTTCTAAGCTGTTCTTAGCACTTTCAGTGCCCTTACAAACTTAGATGCTTCTCACCACAGGCTGGCTGGTTGCCCTTCAGCCAGGCTCTCCCCTTTGATCAGCTTGGTGGAGGTGTCTGTAGATGTAGGTGGATGAGAGAGGAAGAGCATGGCAAAGTTTCTCCCTTTTATTATGTTCTTTCTTCCCTCTTGGTTTTGCGCCCCCAACCCCTGCCTTTGGAGTGAGGTGAGCATTACCTCATCACAGTCCCAAGCTGATCAAAGGAACGGGGCTGACTCATTCAAGAGTCCAACAGATCCTTTTATTGCTGCCTAGGCCAGCGTCCTTTGTTCCTGTGAGGCTGGGCTGGGTTTGTCCCATACATGCCCTGTACGAGGTACAAAACTCTTGTCACACAGGTGCAGATACGGCCATAAAGTCACACAATGACTGAGCAGCCTGCAGATCAGCATCTTTCATGCCCAACAATCACTCTTTCATTGTGTGTACTTGCATAGAAAAAACACACTCCTGTAAGATTTAGTGGTTTAAGGGAGGGTTTAAATTTAAGGTGCCCCCTCTCTTCCCTTCATAGTTAGCAGAGTCCATCCTGGGAGAGATGGCATTAGATCCTGTCCGGTTTGTTTAATTGTCGCTGCACTAGGACTCCAGTCAGGGGCTTACCTCTGCTGTGGTAATCAAACAGTGCCATGCCATACAAAATATACCATTGCACAAGTGTGTGCAGATTTAAAATGCACTTTCTGTGAGTGTTCATGTGACTTAACCATGCTCACTTGAATGTTCACAATAAACAAATGCAAAGGTCACATAAGCATAGCCAGAGGCAGGTCATTTCTAAATTCAAGCAAAGATTTGCAGATTCTTTAATCCAGCATTCAACCATCTAAGCCATCTATCTACTGGGATATTTTTATTTGGCACATCAAATGCTTGTATCATTCCTATTGATTTCTGCTCTACTCTGCTCACTCATGTGAACACTTGAGTTCAAAGTCATCATTTAAATCTGCAGCAGGAATGGAACCCATCACAATTCGTAAGTGCCAGTCTGTTTGGATTTCTCAGAACTGTGCAGTATCTTGCCTACAAAGGAGGATGTAAACAACCAAGAAATGACAGAGGAAAGACATGCACTATTGATATAAAAATCCTGGGCTGATCTGTAAAGTTTTTCCCTAGCAATACTTCTCATCATCCCCAACTCCTAATGCTAGCAAAGTAGGGTAAGGAAAACTAGGGCAATGCCATAATGCTCACACAAAGTATTGTGATCCAAGAGTTAGATATTGTCTCGAATGATAAAGGACAGGTGAGTGGTAAGGCTATTCCCTAGTGATCAGACTTCCCTACAATGCAGCTCATACATTTAATTACAGTAAGTGTGATGATGTGTTACAGTGTAACAAAGGAACATTCAGGAAGATGGTTACATTTAGTCTGGATGCATTATGTGCCGTAGTGGGGAAAGAGATTTGTTTTACTTGAAAAGATACATGAAAGGGGGAAAGATTTTTTTTCTACTTTATAGCCCCAAAGAATCGCAGAGGAGCTTATTCAGAACAGTGCAGAAATTACCTTTTACCTAGCCTGTAACTTGATTAAAAAGTGTTGGTGGCACCAGATGACAGTATTCAAATCTAAGCTCTGAATCACTAGAGCCCATGAAGGGGAGCATCTCTTCCATTGTTTTCTTTCCAGAAATTACACTGCAGCCATTTCATAAAGCTATGGGGTTAAATATTAGGACATGGAGACTGCCCATAGCAGATTAGAGCAGTGCCCAATCTAGTCCAAACTGCCTGTCTTTGATTAACACCAAATGCTTCCAAAAAAAACCCCAAAAACCCCACACATTTATGGAATAACTTGTCCAAGAGGAACCCACACACACAGAATTACTGAGGTGGAAACACCAGTTTTGTTCAGATTATGGGGAATCATTGATCATTGTCTGGGAGAAATAGGGGAAAGTTTGCTTTATTTTTTCACCTAGGAGATCATATTTCCACCTCAAAAAACCCCTCTCCTTACTAAGGGTGAAACGCGCCACCCTGAAAGTTTGGAGCCCCTGCTAAGGGCCAAATCATGCCTCTGCCAACCAACTTGAGTAATTTTGGGCATAAGGGAAGGGAATGTCCTCCCCTCAAGTAGAACTGGAGTGGAGCCACTCTGTAGCCACTACTCAACCCATTGGCTTGACTATTCTCCTGTATTTGTCTCCCACATTTTTTTGGATGGGGAGAACCAGAGGATCAATATAATTGTGGTCCTCAGGATCCACTCCAGGAACCCCCACGCTCCACAGTCCTCAGCACATGCAGGGCTCTTGCACTGGTTTATAGTATCTCTTGCCTCTCCTTCCAGACACATTGGGAGACAGAATTATCCCACTGAATCAGTGGCTCTGTGCAGACAAAGAGAAGAGGGGAGGATTTGGCAGAGCAAAATGGCCACTGTGTTGGGATGAATTTCACCTTGACGTCATTGGCAAAAAGCTCCTCCATAATGTGATGCACACATTCTGATGGCAACTTGCAAGATACCTTAGTGAAGATACACACGGCAAAAACTGATGTTGGAGCAGCGTTCTAAATGTTGTACACAAGCTATGAGGCTCATATTTTTTAGGCGACACATTTAGGCACCTAATTAAAAAATGGCCTGATTAGGGGTATAAAACTTGGGTTGGAGACTTCATTTTAGGCACATTAATTTTGATTTCAAAGACATTAGGGGGCTGGGACACTTGACTTATGAAGAGAGGCTGAGGGAACTGGGCTTATTTAGTCTGCAGAAGAGTAGAGTGAGGGGGGATTTGATAGTAGTCTTCAACTACCTGAAAGGGGTTCCGAAGAGGATGGAGCTCGGCTGTTCTCAGCGGTGGCAGATGACAGAACAAGGAGTAATGGTCTCAAGTTGCAGTGGGGGAGGTCTAGGCTGGATATTAGGAAACACAATTTCACTAGCAGGGTGGTGAAGCACTGGAATGGGTTTCCTAGGGAGGCAGTGGAATCTCCATCTGTAGAGGTTTTTAAGGCCCAGCTTGACAAAGCCCTGGCTAGGATGATTTAGTTGGTGTTGGTCCTGCTTTGACCAGGGGGTTGGACTGGATGACCTCCTGAGGTCTCTTCCAACTCTAATCTTCTATGATTCTATGATTCTATGACATCAGATAATAAGTGTTTTCCTTTAGAGTGACCTTTTAAAAAAATATATATAGACTCATTATTTCCTTTCTGTTTTCTTTCTTTTATAACATTTTGAGTCATTATAGCAGTTTTTAGGTTGTGCTCGGTTACAGCCTATGCTTCGATACATTTTACTCTGCTAATAGAAACAATTCCCCTGAATTGCAGTTAACGCTTAAGAGCAGAAGGATTGTAATACACATTGTAAATGGTTATATTACTGAGAAAGCTAATATTTTATTTCCTCCTTCATTTCACTCAGCTGATATTTATCTTGATATGTACACAAAGGGTGGATCATGTACTATCCACCAGTGCAGAGTTGGGGAAAGACTCTAGCCATTCACAAAGGGACTGTACCCTGCATGACCCATTACCCACCAAGATTATGTCCTGTTTATTTGTAGTGGGGGCTGAGTGATTGTTACAGCAAATACTATTATTTTGTCAGGCTGTAAAGCGAGTAGGAGACTGTTGATGCAGCACCCACATAATAAATGGAATGATCCCTGTTTTCCATTATAAAAACTATGAATAATTCATTTCAGTGTTTGATTAATACTAGGGCATTGGACCACAAGTAAGGAGACTTGGGTTCTCTTCCTAGAACTGCCATTGACATATTGTATTGTACCTTAGGCAAAATACTTAGGACCAGCTTTTGAACCCTTTACTCCTGCTAGTGAGTAGTTACTCACATGAGTAGTCCCACTGATTTCAGGGACCTTACTTGTGCAGGTGTTTGTTCACCCCTGGGAGTAGGGTGCAGCAATCAGACATCAGTCAAGGCGACACCACACCCCTGAGTCAGGATTCCTCCCATCTGCACCTTGCTCCAGGGGGTAGTAATTTGCTGTTGGCCTATGCTGCCCCCTATGCCAGGTCCGCTGCTCTGGCCCGAGTGTAGTGGGTTGGTGGAATTATTGAGGGAGCGAACAGGAATAGGCAGGCACCCAAGATCTGGGTAGGTCATGCAAGAGTGTGGAGTGGAGGTGTGGTCTGACTTGTCCTTACTGCTTTGCATAGGGAGCATGATCCTGTTCATATCCTTGATGGTTCTCTTTTGCCCCAGCCATTAAACTGAGGATAATAATGCTTTGCCAGCTTCATAAAGCACTTGGAGTTTTAAAGATGAAAAGTGCTAAGCATAACAAGACACCCCTCCAATGGTGTTAGGGGGCCACACACATGCCCTCTGCGCACCTTTCCCAGCCATTTTAGAATCCTACTGATGTTGTCAAGTGATGGGAATTCAAAACATGTTACCAGACAAGAGATGAGTGAATGAGGAAAAATTACAGCTTTATTTCGACTTTGAACCAGACCCTTCTTCAGGATAATAAAGGGAAAGGATCAGCTCTTAATTTTGTAATTAAGGACTTATTTATGGCAAATTAGCCTTCTTGAAATTAAGCCTCAATTCACTGGCTTTAGCCCAAAACATGACTGACGTACTCCCGGGCTTCTTCTTAGCTCTTATATTTTGGCCAAAAAGGCAGCAGGGCCTAAACCAATCTCTTTTCCTGAACAGAAACTTTTTTTAAAAAATCACTGTACGTAAGATTCCTCCTTTTACATTTCCTCTCTTTTAAGGCAAAAGTATTTTATTATGTTCATTAAAATGCTTTACCATCCAGAACTGGGATGTGATAATCTTCATAAGGTGCTCTAAGGTTTGCTTGTATCTGTCCATGTCCTGAGGGTGGGGAGAATGGTTCATAGTTTCCGCTCTCAAGCTAACAAATGTTCCCTCGCCCCCCTTGGCTGCTCCCCACATCCCATTTTTGAGTTCTGATGGTTACAATAAAGTATTAACCATGTTAATCTGATGTATTGACGTGCGGGATTGCTAAGGAGAGCTGGCAGCCAGCCAGCCAGCAGCTAATGGCAGTATATAAGCAATTTGATGAAAAAGAATTAACATGCTAATTGTCAGGCTGTAGAGGGTGCCGGGGACTATGCAGGGTGGGGAAAAAACATTTTCTTATTTACCCTAGAGAGACCCATTTTAATAATAAAACTCTGAGAGAGAGAGAGAGACTCTGATACAATTTACCTTTGCTTTGCCACCCCCCCCCCACCTGCTTTGCACCCAGAGCCTTGACACTCAAGAGGCTCTATCATGAGATCTCTTCCCTTTTAGCATGCAAGCTATCCCAGGCTCTAGAAACGTTCAGCACCACTGTGTAATTCTTCGCTTCACATAGTAGCAAGTGACGCTGTGGTGGAGTGTCTGTTTAAAGGGAAAAGTCACGTTTCACATATTTATGCTCAGACCCCAGTTCCAGCTAACAGCTTAGCTGGAGCAGGGGTGAGGAAGAGGCTCTGAAAGAACTAAGAACTTATTTTTCTTTTAAACAAAGGAGGCTTTGGTCAGATTTTTTTTTTCTTTAAAGCAACTGAAAAAGCTGATCCAGAAAGCGACAGCGTCTCAGTGCTGGCTGCAAGTGCACAGTTAACAGATCAAGAAAGTCAACTAATGCTACACAGAACCAGCATTCCAGCAGTGAGGAGTCTCCTGAGGGAGGGAATTGCAACTGGGAATTCAACTAGATGTCAAAGAGGACGCTGCTTCTTTTGGTGGACGTGGATCTTATTTAACACTGGATTTGTGTGCATCGCTCTTCAGATAATCACCTGGAAATCTGTTGTGCCTTCCCTTCAAAACAAGCAAGTGCTGCTATACAAAGCATTTCTTCTTCTCTGTTTGGCTTACAGTACAGGGTTTTGTTAAAGGGGAGAGTCTTTTTTTTCTATGCACGGGAGGCTGCCACATTCCACTCCCAGGAAAATGAAGAAGATCCTGTCAACTCATCCTAGATAACCAGTTCAGTTCACACAGAAGACCCAGTCCATTGGGCATAAGCCCTGGTTTTGCCTGAGAGAGCAAGTGCCCGAACAAGAGGTATATATATATATAAATACACTTTTTTTTCCTGATTTCTATTTGAGGATTAATGATGTAAATGTGATCCAGGGAGATTGAAAGAAGCAAACTCACTGAGCCATGTAAGTGAACTGAATTGCTGCATTTACGTTTATACAGAATGTGGCTGGATTTCAGCCCATTACGAATGGGAACATTCCTTTTCCACACCACAGACTGACACTTTCACTCTCTTCTGATACACCTACAGGGGAAGAAAATTTAAGCAAGAACATGTATAGTGAATTGTTAAATTCAACCAGTGCCACTGAAGCTCACCTAATCATTCAGACCAACACACCCTACCTGAGCAGCACACAGAGACCAGTAAGCTCCTCTGCGTTTTATATGTCAACAGCCAGGGTGTTAAAAGAAGGGGAAATAAATAAGCCAGATCTGGTGACTTACATTGTTCTGTTTTTCTTCCTGCTCTTGACTGTGATAATAATTGTGCTCTTTATTAACTGCCAGTTGAAAAATTCTTTTTTTGCTACTCTACCTTATGACAGATCACTCAGAGAAGCAAGGAGTACATGGAGGACACAAGCTGTCTAAAACCAAAAAGGGGAAGCCTTGTTTAATACAGTTTTGCTTTGATATATAGCACGAGCATGAGCCAGAAAACCTGTGCAATCAAATGTTATTTCCTTTCGCTGTTAGGTGGATCCAATCCCCTTTTAAATAATATTCGGAGTCTCAGTATTAAGAGAAAAAATTCCCTGCGGGGAAAAAAATTGCCATATGTATATTAGAGTAGATGTAAATAAAAAGCCCTTTTATGAATTAAAAAGACAAAGCATTATTATGTTTAATTTATGTTCAGAGATACATACAAAAGAAATGCATTGCCGATAGTAGAAACCTCTGTTTAACTCTATATGTATGCAAATTTCATCACTGACCCATTCAATCAAGGTACAATGGCATTTGCCTTGACAATAATCTCTAATTTGTACATCTGGCGGAGCTGTAGCCTGTGTTTGGGAAATCATGGCAGCAAATGTAGAAATGTTAATATATTTACTTGACAGCCACAATGAGGAAATCAATTTACTTTACAGACCCATTTTGCTTTATTGTTACTAGAAACATGTGGCAACGTAATGGGAGATATTGCTGATAAAGACCGTAAGCCAAACATGCGTCTAGTTTTATTTAGCATCTCTTCTGCGATTCTCTTGTTCTAGTGCAGTGATACTCAGACCTCAGTGGTTCAGGAGCCAAACCTTCGTGATCAACATTACCCAGAAGATCCACCATAGTGTGAATTCCTTGTTTCATTTACTATAGTACTATTCATATTTAAACAGCATGGCAGGGGAAATACTTATTTGCTGTGAGAATAATATGTATAAACTAAGTTATTAACTTAGTGGAAGTTCATAACTTAATTGTTCATAACATAGTAAAACATCCTGATTGGTAAATAACTTAGATGGGTTAATAATTAAATCACAGTGTTTCAATATCATGTGCTGCTAAGAGTCGCAGGAGACACGTTAAAGAGCCACTTGCGGCTCACGAGCCACAGTCTGAGTTTCACTGCTCTAGTGTATCTTGGTCACATTTTCAGGCCCCAGTTCTGCTAAATGGACCACTTAAGACTTAGGTAACTTGGATTAAACTTTATTGACAACAAAAAAAGCTGCATTAACCACTGTATCAAACCAAAAGGATCATTGGGGTGGAAAAAAGCCACTGTGGCATGGAAACTAATTATGAGAGGCTAACATCAGTCCCATTTTGGCGCAAAAAAATGAGTAACAAATTGAAACGCAGGAATCACAATTTTAATAGAATGGTTATTTTAATGCTAACAATTATTTTCATCCCATGCTTTTGGTATACTGCTGGAAAAATTAGAAGCATGGGTGGGGGATGGTGCCATTTACTCAGCAGTGGTCACTGGTGACAAATTTAAATTGCAATTAATTAGCAATGAGGTGCTGTTGTAAGAGCTACATGAAAATGTCTGTTTAAACTTACTAATTGACTTGATACTTTACGTGTACAAAAATGTGATTTACTAGAGCACTGCATACTTCTATTCTGTAATCCCAGTTTTGCAGAGGAAAAACTGCACAGTGACTGGTATGCACTCTCATTCCAACTAATCGTCAAAGAGCGTCACGTACGCAGTGGCTCACCAAGGTCGAGGCAGTAGGTATAGAGGTGTATGTATCTAGACGCATAAGGCCAGATTCTACTCTCAGTGACACTGGCACAATCCAAGTGAAACAAATGGGATTCAGTTGGCGTCACTAAGAGCAAAAGTTGTACCTATGTTTCGATTCATTAACATACAGGGTATAGTGGGAACGTTGTGTGTATGTAACGTCGTCTAAAGCCAACTGGAAAAAGCTTACAAACAGATCACATACACACACACGCAGTGAGCTGATAAATACAAAGACACAACCAAACGTGTGTGTGTGTGTGTAACCTGTTTGCAAGCTCTCTTACCTTACAAGAAATGTTACCATTGACAAATCAGCGATCCTTTTATGCTCTCATAGTAGTGAACACTTTATGCTTTTATCAGAGAGAAGAACAAAGCTACCATATAACTAGGTCTGACTTTTTTCACAGGGAGCAATTCTGATCTCACGTAAACCAGTTTAACCCTGATGTAACTCCAAGGACTCACTTGAGTGTAAGTGCAGCGTTTATGTGGGAGCTGCATTTAGCGCAACACATCTTAAATGTAAAGATTAAGTAATCAGACTAGGCAATAAATGGCTTTTAAACAATGATAGTTTGTTTTAACTGATCAGAAGTAACAAGTTTGGTCTAAGAATTTCCATTGGCACAACAATTAAGACCTTTTAAAGTGTGTTTTCCATTGTACTGTAATTCATTTGTATTAAAATATTCCATCGCACAAGAAAAAACACAGCAGAATCCTATTTGTAAAGGGTTAATGGCAAGAGGAGGGTCATCAAAAGAATACGGCTCACTTACAATGATATTTACAATGGTACTTGGTAGCAACAACAGTGGACTGAATGTCAGCATTTTTCTTATCGGCCCCCAAAGATGCTACACATCTCCGGTGTCTTAGCGCAATTTTAACAAATGTTGGGGAGCGATCAGATATACTCTCTTTTACTAAGCCCAAAACGTTGGCAGCAAGGCCACATACAGGGGACAACAAAGGATTATTTAGAAGCATTCTTGACCATAAATTCAGTTTTCTTACGTCAGCACACGGCTCCTGTTAAATAAATATTCCTTGGGCAAGTTTTTCGCACTTACTTCACTCAAAAAAGCATATGTACAGTATTTGTGTATGTACTATGGCCTCCTATATGATTGCTTCACGGTGGCAACACAATTTCAACTTCTCTGCAAAGGAGATTATACTTTATATCAAAGATCGGTGTAGGACTGTAAAAAGGCCATGACTTTCTGTCCTTAATAACCATCTGAAGTCTGACACACATTCTGTAACAATTAATATGGCCCTGATTCAGAGGGGCACTTAAGCCTATGTTTAACTTTAAGTACGTGAATATTAACTCCAATAGAGGTACCCGTGCTGAAATTAAGTACATGCCTATATGCCCTGCGACTCAGAGCCTATGTGCTGAAAAGGGTTGGAGTACTTCTTCTTATAAAGCTAGGGACATGATCCAGTATTCCTACCTTGCCCCGGCAAAATGACTGTCACCTTTTATCTTTGAGGCCACTCTTGCTACAATTAGCCTTGCCTTTGTCACTGCAAGATTAGATTGCTGTAATGCGCTCTTGAGGGGGCTACACAATGGGGCCATTGGAAAGCTGCAGCTGGTGCAGAATGCTGCAGTCTGCTTTTTAAGTGGAGTTACATATTGGAAGCACATTGGACCAGCACTCCTTGCTCTCTGCACTTGCTTCCAAAAAGCTTCTGGGTTAATTTCCAGCTGTTGGTTTTAACCTCTACAGCTTGGGACCTACTTACCTGACCAACTGCCTCTCGCCCTGTGGCACAGTGCCACAGCTCAGATCGGCGAGGGTGCTTGGGCAGGATAGTCAAGATGGAGCTGCCGCCAGTGTGATCTTTGCATGCGGCCTTTAGTTTTGGAGCTTGGTCTATCAGAGCCCAAGTTCGTTAGCATTCTAAGCACACTACAGTGCCCATCTTTGTCGAGGAGTGGCTGAGCTGTGGAGTCACTTCTTTTGCACTGGTGTATGATTTTGATTCATGGGATCTGTGCCTACAGCACAGGATGGGCACCTATAGCTCCGGTTAGGAATTTAAATAGATACCTGTTTGCCCTTCTAATTAGCCCTGAATTAGCAACCAGCCTAGGAGTAGCTCAGTGTTTGCGATCAGAGACCCTCCCCGACCCTTATTTATTTATTTTTAAGAAAATATGCAGAGTACTTGCCTCATGATGGGATAATTGTGTGATAGAGCCATTGTGATTTACACCTGGAAGAAAAGATTCTTTCATAGGTCTCATAAGCCTGTCATTAAAATAAAATACGAGGGCTAGGGATAAAAGACAACAGCTCAGTATTTCAGCTACATGTGAGAAGGCTCTGGGCTGTTAAATGCGGTGCCTGTGTCTATAAATTTAAACTGAGTTGTGATATCATACACTTGGAATGGATGTCAAACCTCCAGAGCCACAGCATTTTGTAGTTGCACCACTTCTTCTGGGATTTCATCTTTTAGTGTCTTCTAGGGAAAGGAAATGCCCGGTCCCGAGCCACCACTTCAAAATGGGAACCGTAGAGAGCTAGGCTCCTCCACAGTTTAATTTGCATGATGAAAAAAGCGATTTTTGTAAATAATGCAGAGACAATTGAAAATAGCCAAGTTTAGTCACTTGTGAATTGTGCTGCTCAGGGGTTGTTTCTGGGCTTCCATATTTACAAAAGCAGATTTTAATGAAGAGCAGCTGGAGAGGCTGAATAAGATGAAAGAGCCCTGATTTCCTGCAGCAACATGTTGTACAGTGGGACTCGATATTTATATAGGAGTGGGTGGATTGATCTAAACACAATTGAAGTGTTGTGGGGAGATGCTGTTCTGATGAAAGTCTTCTTTTTCAGGAACTTTTAGAAAACCTATCATTTTAAAGGTTTGGTATTTAGAAGCACATTCAACCTGGAAACATCGCCAAATAAATCAGTCTGAAAAGGTGCAAGGGAGACGTGATTGGATTGTGTATCCTTTGGGGGCTTCATCCCCCTCCTTCCTGAAGTTAATTACTGCAAATTACAAAGTAATTTACAAGCTGCAGGTTTATGCAAAGAAACTTATGGGAAGTTGGTTTAACATGCAAAAGTACACACACAGAGCGCACCCTACAAAACATCTTAGGGAGAAAGTTATCACCTTTATCCTTTCCTTGCAACTGGTTCGTTTTCCATTCCTATTTTCATTGCAACATCAGGAATTTCTCTATCTGTTTCCTGGCATGGGAACAGGAAGTGGTGTTAGCAACCATTAGCAAACATTCTCTGAAAACATGGTCTGTTCATTCCTAGGGTTACATTTCTCTTAGTGTTTGATGGCACTGCAGCTGTTATTGGAAGCTTAATGAGATGTTTTTTCCCCATTGTCTTCATAATAAGATAATTTTTAGAGCTGCAGTGAACTGTTTGCCAAAGATTTGAAATCTACCAAAAAAGCCCCAAGACTTAATCCTCTATTTGGCTTTTGGAGGCTACAGTATTTGCTTCATTTTACCTTGCAGTAACTTTAAAATCTCCACTCCAAAGCAATATCCAAATAATCTTCTCACTCCAGTGCTTTCTTGAGAGGTTCATGATTTTCCTGAGAATATGTTTTGGGTTTGGAGAGACTTTAGGAAGAAAGACTTCATGGGAATGATTGGATTATATAGAGAATTTCTATGTAGTCTCCAAAATAACCGTGTTGTTTACAACAAGAGGCTTGCACCTTCAAAATGTGAATGGAAAACAGTTGTTTTTAACCCTTAGGACAAAATATCTGTTGACATAAAATGATACATACATACTTTTTAAAGAAAAATAACAGTCAGCATTCCTTTCCCTTACCTCCTGAAAAGTGAGTGTATGATGTTCGTTTTCCATGCCACACGGGTAACAGCCTTAATAATGCTGAAAGCATGACAAAGAATAGAACTGCCTACTCCAATTTAAATATTAGTGATGCCAGTGAGTGTTAGAGGGGAAAACCCTAAAATCAAGACCTGCCAGGTAAGAAACTTTTCACATTCCCAATATACCCAACATTGTAGCTGCTCCAGATATCATGAAGGCAGTTTCACAGAGGGAACAGAAATACAGGATGACTATGATAACCCTCAGTTGCTCTGAATTAAATATTATTTGGGAGTAGGGTGGCCAGACAGAAAGTGTGAAAAATCGGGGCGGGGGTGGGGGGTAATAGGAGCCTATATAAGAAAAAGACCCCAAAATTGGGACTGTCCCTATAAAAGTGGGACATCTGGTCACCCTATTTGGGAGGAATAGAACCAAACATCACACACCCATCTTTACCAAATTCTTCAGATCTCTACCTCATCACAGGAATAGCCTTGTCTTCACTAGGGGGGAAAAGTGTGTTCTTAACTTGAGTTAACTAACTCAAGGTAATATCCCAGTGAAGACAAGGCAGTTTGTAGTTTTCACATGAGTTAGCAGGTCACAATAAGGACTATGGAGCAGCTTAGGGATTTCCCTGGCTTGTGAAAACTACAAACTGCCTTGTCGTCACTAGGATTGTATCTCGAGCTAATTAACCCAAGCTAAGAACACATCTTTTTCCTAGTGAAGATACAGCATTGGAGGTGCAACAATGACTATGCTACGGACCTTATAGTGGCATACCTGTGCCTCCCTAAGGTCTCCTGGGTAGCTGCTCTATATCAGGGGAAGTCCAATGAGTTTCCTGGTGTCCGGGGCAACTCAAGGAGTCTCTGGGAGTTAGGGCAGCCAGATGCTCCATTTTGTTTCAGAGAAATCAAACAAATGTTTGGATTTTTCCAGAACATTTTTCAGAATTTCCTCGACACAGGAAATTTTGAATGTTCTAGTTTTTGTTCCGAATCGGAATGAAAACTTATTTTTGAAATATTGGAATTTCCTACAAAAAGACTTCTCAGGACCTCTGGCTCTGCCACTGCCCTGCAACAAGCCTCAAGTTTTTGCAGAGGGGTGGCCTATCTTGAACGATTCTTCTTCCATCCTGCTCGTTTCTCTTACAGCCTGCTATGAAATTAACCAATACATTCCCAGAGCGAACATCCCAATAACCAACTCAAGAGGCAGTATTCATATATTATTACAGATCTGGTCCACACCTGTCTTATTATATACTATATACTATCTTATTTGTCAGTACATAGTTACATTTAATAAGAAAACTACACAAGCACTGGGCCTTGCACAGCAAAATTCTGGATACAGGATAATTTACCATGTCCCCCTTCCGATCATACTAAGCACTAGTTAAAAATCTGTCTCTTCATTTTGTAGTAAATTGACCTTTCTTATTTTACATATATTAGAACAGGGTTCCTACCACACCACCATCCCCAAGACTGTGCATTCTTCACTAGAGAATTAACTAGCTAACTAAAAGATTATGACACATAACTATGCAATTGTGATATATTAAAAGTGTTTTATTTGATTCTCACTATTTTCACTGAATCTTCAAAAGCACCATTTTCAATCAAGCAAAAAGAAGCTGGCATTATGAGCAGTCTACACTAATGGACGCTTTTAAGCAAGTTTCAGTTTGAAAGTGTGAAATACATTGCATGCAAGATTTGTACATTTTTGGAGTATTTTCTACACATACACACAGCATTGCACTTCCAGATCTGTTTTCCTGCAAACGGGTGATTCAGCAGGGCCCAACGCACAATGTAAAGCTATCTTGATAATTTAGTAACTTCATTTTTTAAATCAGCTCCTTAGCAGAAGAGGAAACGGAGCATTGTACAAAGAGTATCCTGTGTAATTTGCGCAAATGAGTTTCAATGGGCTGTAAAAATTCAGTCTTGGAAATAAAGCGTGTTCTTTGCACATTTGAAATTCAGCTTTTAAAAATGAGGAAAGAAAATTCCCCCCACCCCCTGATATTTTCTTAATGTATGTCAGGCTTCCTAGGCGTAGGAAAAATAACCGGGTAAAAATAAACCTGGGACACTTTTTTCTTAAAAAGTTACATTTTAAAATATCGTTAAATAAAAATACCACAAATGCTGTGGGAGGCTGAAATTTCTTTTGTTCTGTTTGTTCCAGCACCTAGCACAATGGGTTCTTGGTCTACGACCAGGGTTCCTAGGCACTCCCACAGTACAAATAATAAAAATATTAAGCAAAATTAAGGTTGATGCTATAGTACCAGGATTCAAAAAAGACGAGAGATTGATATGACTAAGAACAGCCAGAGATACATCCAGTAAAGATTTTTTTTTTAAATCCCTAAAAAGAAAATTAAAATCCAAGGGTTCTGCAAGGGATGTAAACCCTCAAGATAAAATCCTGGTCCCATCATCGTTAATGGAAAATCGCTCATTAATGTCAACAGGGTTAGGATTTCGGTCTTATGCTTCAGGGCATAAGGCAGCCTCTCCCTGGCTTGTGTTAGGAGGACACTGTCCCTGGGAGCAGGCTATTCCATAGCTGCCTACTGCAGAGCTTCTTGCACCTTCTGCTGACACATCCGATACAGGCCATTCAGAGGGAGGATACAAGGCTAGACAGTTCTAACCAATTTCCTGTGGCATTTTTCATCAGCAAGAGTCCATGTGTTGCTATATTCTTTAATAGCTGTGTAGCAATTTTCAGGCAGGAGACCCTGTAGAACACTTTACAAATGGATGGTATCTTCAACGAGACATGGCTAGTGGGTGCCCTCTGCCTGGAAAGGGTGAGAGTAGTCAAGTGCAGAAGGACCTAATTTCTTGGCATTTTATGTGTTGATTGGTAATGCTTGGGCCAGATCTTCTTTGTGGGTGCAATCAAACAACTTACTTAACACACAAGCACTGAGATTTGCATTCTCTCTTTTGGCATTTGTACTCAGCTACTTAAACTCTCCCCACATATGGCCTCCTAGAAGACTGGCCTTTGAGGAGATCTTCTCCAAAGCCCACTGAAGGCAGTGGGAGTCTTTCCACTGGGCTTTGGATTGGGCCCAGAAAAGTTTTCCTTTCAGTAAATGCTGGCAACTGATTATGAACGAGGGATGCAGACTCAGAAGACCGTGAAACATATGGGACTCACCAGAACACAGAGTGCCAAAGATCCGCATTTGGGTTGAGTGGCTTGGCTAGCAGAGGGGGAAAAAAATCAACAACCCACCACCAAAAAAGTACAGAGTTGTGGCTTGCCTAAAAAAGGGACTGAGGAAGTAATGAGGCTATATGAAAAGCTGATTCATGTGGGGTTGCTGGTGGTTTTGCATTGTAGAGATTTACACCCCCATGAGTTTCACTTCGGTTTTGGCTTCACTTGATCCTCAAGC
Source organism: Natator depressus (assembly GCF_965152275.1). Taxonomy (NCBI): domain Eukaryota; kingdom Metazoa; phylum Chordata; order Testudines; family Cheloniidae; genus Natator; species Natator depressus. The sequence goes on from NC_134241.1 coordinate 10,869,240, forward strand.
CACACAAGCAAAGCCAGGGATAGATACATCACAGATTTCAAAAGTCTTTTGCCACCGTCTCTCTGCTCTTCTTGGTGATCCACTCCTCTTCAAGATTTGTCCTCCCTCTAAAAATTTTCAACGACTGGAGTGGAGATTCCTAGTGTATAATTAATAGAAAAGTATATTTTTCTCTATGTGTTACCTACCCAGCAAGATGATATCTAAGTACATATCTTTACCAATGAAATAGTTGGCATGCTTTGTGTTAAATGTTACATTGTAAATGGTCTCATCCAAAACCACTATTGCCTGTCTCCTGCAGAAAGATACCCACACGATAAATCCATTAACCTACTAATACTCATCTAGAATTATGGTAACACCCAGGATTTAAATACACCAAGGCTTAATCAAATGAATTAGAATTTACATTGCTTGCGGATTTTTTTCAGGAATCCATTTGAGCAGAATAAGATGGAAAACACCTTGCTTTGCATCCCAAATCGGAAGATTAACATTGTCTCCAGTTTCCCTTTAAACCTTAAAACAATGTCACAGCGTGGGCTGATGACTAAACATGCTTTTCTTTTTGAACAAAAACAAAATACCTGATTTCTGGGCCAAGGTGACTGACTTCAGCTACGTATTAGCAGACGATAGAGTAAATTAGAATCAATGGGTCAGGTTCTGCATTAACTCATCACATTTCTTGACCCTGTCGAGCCTCAGCAGCTGCTTTTCCATACACATTTGCAAAATGTGACCATGTACCTCAGATCAGAAGAGTCTTGTGGAAATGGAAAGTTCAGTGATTTTAAGTATGCAATTAAGTTTATTCATTTTCTGGACAAAACGCATTGACTGCATGTATTATTTAGCTCTACATAAACCTTTTCCCTGATGAATATAAAGCTCTGTAAATATTTTGTCAATGGAATACTAAATCTTATAGGCTGAGATACTGAAGGTGACACGTTAAATGGAAAAAACCAGCATTTCTGTGACACAAAGTGCTTTCTTCATGAAAGCAAATTTTTAAAAGCCCAAATTAGTGCACTGACGCAACATGCATGACTGATGCGTGTGCAGCCTGCTGAATGGATCCACAGATGAAGGGCACCATTACACAAGGGCAGGAGCAATAACTGAATAGCTACTGAATAGCTTTTTTAAGGTTGTTTTCTCTATGTAAGGGGGAATCTTTGAATGCCGGATTAAGAGAAAGCAGGATATATTTTACTAGAACATGCCTCAGGTATGCTTTAAGGCATAAAGCCAAGCAACAGATTAATGTCTCAGTAAGACGTGTCTGGAGTGTCTTAATATGTTATACTATTGATCTGTTATTTCTACCTTTTTTTCCCTAAAGGGCTAAATTTTCAGAACCCTGCATGGGCACAGAAACCTGTGTTGATCCCTGGGGCGCAAGCGGGAACACGTGCATAGGGTCCCCTTTAATATGAGTCACAAACAGGTTTCTGCATGCTGCCAGCGTCTGGGGCTGGCCCTGAAGGATGGGCATGTGACAATGGGATAGGCAGCGGGCATGTCAAAGACAGACAGGCACCACGGCACAGAGACCGCCTAGGCCATCTAAGCCCCCAATCCCGAGAAGGCAAACCGTGAGTCGACTTGAACTAAATAGGATCACTCACATGCTTAAAATTGAATGAGTGCACAAACCTTTGCAAGAAAGGCAAGTGTGGCAGGGACAAGCCAGGAGGCACAAGCAAAGATTGCTTCAGTGTTTGCTGGGACAGACGCTGCAGTGCCAGAGAGGCAACAGCCGTGGCAGGACATCACACATACACACTTGACGTCTGATGGGTGGCTGGGGCTGTCCTTGCATTAAAACTAGAGTGCCATGTCCTCGCTGTGTTTTGACATCAGGATGGCTAACACACCACTCCAATTTAAACCCCTGCTCTTTTTAGGAGTGAAGAAAAAGCCTCAGCGAACATTGTGGTTAAGTGGGAGTTGCAGCCTTAGGCCCCGTTGATAAGAAAACGGAGTGACTCTTCTCTTCTGTTTCCATGCAGACTCTAGAGACAGGTTAGTCCAGAGGTATTGGGTACCTCTGGGAAAACCTAGACAGCATGATCCTTGGGGTGCAAACAGGAGCATGGGTATAGGACTGACACAGCAGGGCCCCCCTTTATAAATGTAATAGGGCTCAGCTCTGGTTACCTTAGCATGTTAACGGGGATTTAGACAGGCAGTTCTTCCTAATGCTTCTGCCTCATAGAAGGCAGTCAACCCAAGGAGAACGTAGGAGAAGTGACATCTGGAGTACACCAGATGGGTAGGGGTCAGAGACAGAAATGTTTTCAAGGGTCCTCCCATTCTTTCTCTCTCACAAACAGAATCCTATTTTCAATTAATTGCCAACTCTTTTTCCACTTTGGTATCCAGATTGTTCAGTTTCATATTGGTGAGATTCATTTCTAGCTGTAGCCCTATTGTCTGCAGCACTCAAGAAACAGGCAGCTTTGTACTAGTTTCACTTTCTGAAAAGTTCCTTTCGATTAGTATTTGAAGCTGCTAGTCTCCTTGACAATACGCACAGTATGGCAGAAATTTTCAAAGCCGAGTCAGAAATTTGAATATTCAACAATGCAAACAAAAAATTGACAGGTTTCAGAGTAACAGCCGTGTTAGTCTGTATTCGCAAAAAGAAAAGGAGGACTTGTGGCACCTTAGAGACTAACCAATTTATCTGAGCATAAGCTTTCGTGAGCTACAGCTCACTTCATCGGATGAAGTGAGCTGTAGCTCATGAAAGCTTATGCTCAAATAAATTGGTTAAACAAAAAATTGATATCTAGTAACAGTCTAAAAGCTTCGATTCTATAGATTTTATCTTTTTAAAAGGTGCATTAGAAAATTAAACCCCTTTTAGAGAAAGCTGACAGTGTTACCTTCATTACTGAATTTGAGAATGCTATTGAGCATGTGTTCTTTGTTTCAGTATCTCACTCAGTGAGCTTTTTCATCCAATGGGTTAACTAGAGAAATCGCTATAGAAAATAGACTCTAAATGTCACTTATATTTATACTAAATAGAAAATTGTAAGCTGTACACGACATGAAATGCCACAGGCATAAGTGACAGGTTTAGCTAAATTTCAAGAGAACCTGTATTCATATATTTGACATGTGAGTGTTCAAGTTACATGGATTAGCCAAAACAAGCAAGACTTCAGACACATTTAAGAGCTTGGTTTCATAAGTACTTAATTTTTATTTTATATGACAATTGGAAATTTGGCTGTCATCCTCCATTAGGACTGAGTGTAGGAACTATGGCACTTAACCCAGAATGTGGAGTATTTTTGTTTAAAGCTCTGTCTTCAGACTAAAGCTATTACATGAGCAATGTTTAGTTGGATCGTTATTAATGAGCAGGTATGAAATGTATCCATTGTTACAATACTTCTAAATTCCCTCACAGGAAAAAACAGACAGGACTAATAAAGCTTTTACATTTTGTTCTAACAACATATAAGTTTCAACTGAGAGTAATATCAGCTGTAGCAGAGAGCCTAAAGACAAAAGCTTATTTTCCAGACAAAAGCTTATTCAGCTGCAATTTGAGAAAAACATAGCAAATCAAGGGTAAAAAGCCTTACAAGAAGGTGGTAATTATTACAGATACTAATATTAGAATCCCTGAAACTTTAAAATTAGGGTTAAGTTTAAAAGTAACCCAAAGTTCTGAAGTTATGGTGATGGGTTATCATTCAAGAGAGCAACTACCATAGAGAAATGGGTTTCGATCTTTTAAAAATAAAGATCTGCAACAAATTACTTAGCAAGGTTTCTAATTTGACTGCTGTCTCCACCAGGAAGAGGCTTTATTTTATTTTTAAATGAAAGCTTAGGTTTTCATTCATTTGACACCCTTTAAAAGTACACTAGAGCCCAAGAGGCCATTTTGACATTGCTATTTTGGAAAGCTAGCTCTTCACTTGCAAAAATAATTGCCCCTGGCTCAGAAATGGTTCTGTGCAGTAGGATCTAATTAAATTTTATTTGAACATTCTAGGGCTTTTTTTTTTCCTTTTTTTTTCGGAAGAGGGTGAGGGGAAAAGATAAGAAGACATGTTATTAGAAGAAAGTCCAAAACATGAACCAGCAACTGCTTCCTCTCTCACCACAAACTCTTGTCTCTCTCAAATGACAAGCGTTTGGGCAAAGAAATCTACCCACCAGCTACACATGTAAAATGTGAAGTTGGAAATGACCTTTGAGGATTTTAGGAGGAAGTGGGACAAAAGCAAGTCTATATCTTGTGGGAGCACCCTGTAACCCACATATTCCTCATTTTTATGTAATTGTGATATTGCATATAAAGCATGCCTTGTAAGGTATCAGGGAAAAGGTTATGATCGGCTGAAAGTCACTGTCCCATCTAAATATGTGTATCATCAATGCATATGAAATTATAAGAATTGCATTGTATGGTTTTCACTAAAATATGCTGTGGGTTTGGGAGCCGCCCAGATACTAGCTTTACAGAGACAATGACAAGGGAAGTAACCAACAGCTGGGTGGGTGCTGCTGAACAGACATCACCAGCCATTGTCCAGCAAGGGAGTTACAACTCAGTGACTCACCTGCATGAGGCCACACCAGGGGAATTGCTCAACCTTGCCTATGGACTCAGCAATGCCCACCAGACATGCCTGGACTTGTATTCTCCAAGCACATGGGACTGAGGGTATAAAACAACACAGGGGCCTCATGCTTGGCTTTTCCTCCTGCCCCGACCCATGCGGCAAGCAACAAGGACACTGGGAAGACTTAAGCAGAGGAGACTGGCCCAGATTTCAAGGGTGAAATCTGTGTACTATGAACTGCAATATCCAGTGGGCTGAGAAAAACTGCTTAATCTAGATGTTGCCTAGTCTAATAGGGTTGAGAGTTTAGACTGCGTGCTTATATTTTATTTTCATTTGGTAACTAACTCTGACTTTTTGCCTGTCACTTAAAATCTATCTTTCGTAATCAATAAATTTGTTTAACTGTTTATCTTTAGCAGTGAGTTTGCTTGAAGTGTGTGGCAAATCTGCTCAAGTTTGCGAAGGCTGGTGTATGTCCACTTTCCATTGATGAAGTGGTGAACCAATTAATAAATGTGCACTGCTCATCTTGAGCAGTGCAAGATGGTATATTCCTGGAGCACAGTGCTGGGAGGGATTTGGCTGGTGCCTTTCCCTGTGTGATTTATGAGTGGCTCTGGGAGCATTCATGCAATATAGCTGGGTGTGGGTCTCCACATGCTGTTGTACGCCGAGTGATCACAGCACCTGTAGGGTTTTGCTGCTGGTCACGAGCAAGGCATTGTGCAAGACAGCCCAGGCTGGAGAGGTTCATGGGACACAGTGGTCCCACAGTCCCAGGCTGCACCCCGGGGATCCTGTCACAGCAAGTCTCAGCTATAGCTATGGCAAGACCACACCATATTACAGGTGGACATTTTTAAAGTTGTTTTTAGTTTAACCCTGATGTTTGATATTTCTGTACATTGTCCCAAACTGACATTATTAAAAGGCAGTTAGAACAGCCTCCTTAGTAGGGCTTGCTAAAAAACAAGAATTCTGTTTGGCAAAAAAATTTTAACGTTTTATTTTTAATCCACAGCAGGACAAAACCAAGACCTTCCAAAAAGTTTCGCAAAAAATGGGAACAGCCAATATCCCAGCAGTTATGGCACTCACCTGAGATATGGGAGATGTAGGTTGAGACAGGAAAGGGTACATCCCAAGGGAGTGCCTTAATTACTGGGCTACTGGCTATTCTGGGATGAGGGGGTTTCATTTTGACTAAAATTGTATCCTGCACGTGAGAAAACATCCAGACAAGGCTTGTTGAAAAACAGTACATTTCCGGGAAATGTTGCAATTTTCCAACAAACACATTAGGTTGAAAAATTCTCCACCAGCTCTACTCCTCCAAGGTTTCTGAAGAGAAAACGGCACTGTTATTGGTTTTGTGTATAGTAACATCAGATCCTGACTTCTGATAGCCGAGAGAAACTGGAGCAAATGTCATTTTATTGTATTATCAAGTTTGAAAGCTGTGTGAAGGTATTAAAAATACCCAAAGTCTTTTTCTACACCAGTTCTCATACTTTCATAGCTATCAGCTTGGTTTTGTATTTTTTTTTTCCAATAATTTTTTCAATTGAGAAAGCCTTTGAAAATCATAGGCAGCTTTACGATAAGAAGCTTGGTGCCTGCCCACAGCAATTCCCTAAGCAGGAAGTGCTGACAAGATCAAGCAGTGCCATCACTGCTGTTTCAGCTTTGTACTAACTAATCAAATAATGGGTCCCTCCTGTTGCTTTTATGTGGACTGGCATAGCATGTTACTCTGTACATTACCTTGACAATAAATTCTCTTCTATTTCCTTTAATTATTGGGTACCCTTGAGTATGATCAGAACTGCATAAATTCAGAGAGTAAAATGCTAATCAGGTCAAACTCTATGAAAGGCTCAGATGAGTCTGTGTTGTGCTATAGCAGTGGTTTTCAATCTTTCATTTGCAGACCCCTAAAAAATTTCAAAGGGAGGTGCAGACCCCTTTGGAAATCTTAGACATTGTCTACGGCTACCCACGGGTGCGTGGGCCACAGGTTGAAAACAACTGTGCTAAAGGATGCATGTTTCAGATATATTCTAGATCTGCTTTCCCAGTATTAGCATTTATTTCTAGGTAAAGTTTGGTTCTAGGAAGTGCATTGGCTGCTGCTGGGAGTGGTGCGAGGAGCGCCAGGAGCTGGGAGTCCTGGTGCCGCAGATCAGGTCTGAGGACAACACCATCGTCACCCCGAGCACCAGGGGCATGCTGGAGAGGACCCTGAAGGCAGCCATCCACTCGCTGTACATGGAAGCCCTGAAGCGTAAACCGGACCAGGGTAAAGCCTTCGAACTGACCAGCAAGTGGGACGCTAGCAACCACTTCCTCGCCGGGGGCGGCTTCACTCGTTCGCCGACTGGCGGTTCATCCCACCGCGCCCGGCTCAACTGCGTCCCGCTCAACGGAGCTGTCCGCCACGGGAACCGAGACAAGCATTGCAGGAAGTGTGGCTGCTCCAATGAGACCCTGCCCCACGTCCTGTGCAGCTGCAAGCCCCACTCCAGAGCCTGGCAGCTGTGCCACAATGCCATCCAGAACCGCCTAGTGAAAGCCATCGCACCGCGCCTGGGGGAGGTCGCCATGAACTGCACCATCCCCGGTACTGACAGCCCGCTGCGACCCGACGTGGTAGTCACCGACGAGGCCCAGAAAAAGATCATCCTCATCGACATCAGTGTCCCCTTCGAGAACAGGACCCCGTCCTTCCGAGAAGCCCGAGCTTGGAAGCTGGAAAAATACGCCCCCCTGGCCGACACCCTGAGAGCAAAGGGCTACGAGGTGCTGATGGACGCCCTGATCGTCGGAGCCCTGGGCGCTTGGGACCCCTGCAACGAGCGTGTGCTGCGGACCTGTGGGATTGGTCGACGCTACGCACAGCTCATGCGGCGCCTCATGGTCTCGGACACCATCCGATGGTCCAGGGACATCTACATCGAACACATCACCGGCCACCGACAGTACCAGGAGGTGTGAGCCGGTACAACATCGTGCATCCACTATGGGAAAGGGACTGAGAGGCTTTTTCCATTGGACTGTATGAACTGGAACCATAAACTCAATGAACATTAAATCCCACCAAATGAGGGTAGATCCATCCCCATCATCATCATATCCGCTCATTATACTCCACACCTGAACATAGCCATTATATGGGCAACATACCCCCATATCTCAATGTCTGTTTATTGACCGGTTAAACTTTTACCCCCAATCAGGGAGATTGCAGATTATGTATTCCTTACGCCACCAGCTCCTAACTGAATTTTGCACCCCTTGATAATCTGTACCTCATTCCCTGATAACCAGAAACTTCTATGCTTGAACTCTGTACCGTTTCCTTTTTATTTCAACATTATCTTAATAAAATTATTAAACTGGCATGTTTTCAAAAAATCAAACATTTGAAAACTTGTTTCTTTGACTTTATTAAAGTTATCCCAACCTCCTCCACCCCTCTGTATTTGCTGAATAGAGCTCACAGGAAGCATTCAGGATCTTTGCAATCCAACTCTTCCGTCCACAACCAAATTAACACAGCAAAAAAATGTTATTTTGGGTATATTCTACAAAAGCTTTAACTTTTCCCTTAACTTGTCCTCCCCTCACCACTCCAAGTGTTACCCTAAAACCCTAAACTCTAATTACTCTTTGCTCTAGTTACCAAGATAATGTGGAAGTTAGGACAAGAATATTAACTTCTGCCCTGCTTTAAAAAGTCTGTAAAAACAGGTCAAACTATAATGAAGGCAGTTGCTCCGATCCTAAAAACACTGACTAAGTTTTATTGAAATATTTAAGGAAACAGTTTCAAAAGGAATATTCTCAGTTTTCTTCTTCGCATGAGGAAGCTGTCAGTCACTAGTTTCAAGTTTTACAGGCTTAGGCAGGATGCTGGGTTGTTTAAGACTGTTATGCTAGCCACAGGTATGTTCAAAAAATTACTTGCCAGAATCTCATTAAATAGGCTAAGATTTTATGGATGGCAAACAACTGTTGTCAAATTGCTGGTATTCGTTGTCCACAGTATGGTGGGTGATATACAAAAATACATTGTACATATAAGCCAATATTGTAATTGTGATTGTGATGTACCTTAATATGTTTTAATAAACTGACCTCACAATCCAGCTGACAAAAGAATTCTCAAATACATTAAGTTTTTAATTAAAATCTTCTTTAAAAAAAAACAAAACAAACCAACCCTACATTATAGCCTCAAGTGTTCCAGGCAAACTGCCTATGGAATGAAATTCCCTGTTCTCACTTCAATAAGGAGCAATACCTAGATAACTAAACACACCAATAGTGACAATTACAAGAATAATTAAGAGTTTATGGGTCATTATATCTTGTAGGACTTTCAAATTATACTTTTTAAAACATACCTATATAGACATACATTTATAAGTACTAGGAGGCATCCGCTGAATTATATTTAGAGCAAAACAGGGAAAAAAGCCATTCTGAATGGGAATTTTTTTATGTTTATTCAAATATGGGCAGCAGTATGCAAAAAATATTTTTAAAAACATAACAAAACCTAATCATTTTAAAGTTAAAGTTAACAAAATGAAGATAACAGAGTTAAATGAAAAAAACATGTTTCCTACCATGTAAACAGAAGCATAAAGGTTATGTTAGCAATAAACATAAAAGTAGATTTCTGGAGCAGCATAAGAAAGCACAGTTACATTGTAACACAATAGTTTAGTCTATCAATTTGAATTCAAAACGGGTTTCCTCCGTAAGGAAAAACTTCATGACTACAAAATAAAATAAAATAAATAAAAACTAACTTTTCTTTGAGGCAAAAAAAATGTAAAATGGCTTTTACTTATTGAAAACTGCTACCTAACCACTGTTTGGGAAACTAAAACATTAGTTTTCAGAGTATTTCAAGCTAGGAAAATCCTGACACATTTTTACATGGGTTTGCCAGCCCTAGACTACAAGAGTTATTTGCCCGACAGGTATACTGTACAACTTTTACATTGTAATACTGGGGTGAAAAAAAAAAAAACCCAATAGCTTCAGGCAAAACGTCAAGAATTCCAAGGTTTCCTTTAAGAAATCCTATACCAATCACAACATGTAAGCTGCTCAATTATTTTGACTAACCAGCCATTTTTATCTGTTCAGTCATACCAAAAAGTTACATATTGGTTCTACAGGATCTCTCGTAACCCAATGTTGCCCCTTCATGTACAATTAAATGAATTTAATACTCATGAAAAGTTCTGGATTGACAGCTTGTAAGGCTAAAGTCCTCTGTCCAAACTTTCACTTCACTCTGTCATGCCCCGGCAGCTTTATGAGCCAGCCAAAATGGTAGTTCAGTATATGCCTATAATCTATATGCATATAGGTGTTCTATCTTTAGGCTCTCTGCTGGTGTTACCAACAAGGCTAACAATTAATTGCTGGTGGCTAGTGAGATATAGAAACATGCCCACCAAACAAAGATTGAAGTTTTACTTTAAATTTTACATAGGGCAAAATTGCTTTCATAAAAATGGTAACAGAGTCTGAGCAGGGCTAGGTTTGATCTCCTATTTCCAAGACCCTGACCCATCCAGTTTCTCTGTACCTGTTAGCAATGTAATTAAACAGCAACTGCACTCACAGGTATACTGTGATCAGTGCTTCCATCTTTGCCATCACAGAATTTAAACATATTTAGTGTCAAGCAGTTCTCAGCCAGCCTACCCTTGCATAGATGTGTGAACGGTGATACTCCGACACAAGTAAAACTAAACAGAACTAAATATATCATGACTCTCTGCATCACACAAAACTAGAAAGCTCTTACAGAGTCCTAGTATTTATGATAAGCACCACTTAAAAACTGCAAGCGCAGCACTTCGCAAGCCTGCCTCTGCAAAAGAAAATGTAGGAGCAAGGCAATAGGATATGAACACTTCAGGAATGGAGGTTGTTCCAAATTCTGAAATGTTCGTAACTCTGAACAAAACATTATGGTTGTTCTTTCAAAACTTTACAACTGAACATTGACTTAAATGCAGCTTTGAAACTTTACTATGAAGAAAAATGCTGCTTTCCTTTTTAGTACAGGTTGAACTTCTCTAATCCGGCACTCCTTGGTCTGGAAACATGTGTGGTCCAGCATAGGTGCTAAGTGGGTGCTCCAGGGCTAGAGCACCCAGGGGGCAAAAATTAGTCAATGCGGAGCATCCACCAGCACCAAGCTCCCCCCCCCCCCCCCCCATACACAGGCAGCCCTGCGCTTACCAACTCTTCCTCCCTCCCAGCGCTTCCGGAGCACCGCGAACAGCTGATTTGCGACATTAAAACTCTGCGACAGAGGAGGGAAGACCTGGGGCCAGCAGCAGGGACCCTGGGGGAGGGGCTGGCTTCGGAGCCCCCAGGTGGGGGGCTGGTATCCAGGACCCTGGGTGGCAGTGGGGCCCCCAGGCGGGGGGCCACAGTGGGCACAAAGCCTGGAGGTGCTGCAGCACTCCCTGGACCGCTGCTTCCTACACCTATGGAGACCCGCTGGCACTCTACATTGACTTCCTGTGGTTCGGCAAATTCTCTGGTTCGGCACTGGTCAGGTCCTGAAGGTGCTGGACTAGAAAGGTTGAACCTCTATTTTACATTTTACACAATGTACTATTCTGTATTTGCTCTTTTTGTTTTTTTCTGGTGTGTCTCTGCTGCTGCCTGATTGCATACTTCCGGTTCCAAATGAGGTGTCTGGTTGACCGGTCGGTCACTTCGTAACTCTGATGTTCGTAACTCTGAGGTTCTATTGTATTGCTAAAATTATAGTACTGATGCACATATAGCCAGCCTGGCCACGTTAAGCACTAGTTCTGTCTCGTGCACACCCATGCAGCCATTCCTGAATCATTTACTTAGTTTCAGCTAGGCACATACATGAGCGCAGATGAAGCCAATAAAAAAAAAAACCAAAAAAAACTCAAGCTTGGATGCAGTGAAATCTTTTAGAGGTACTGCAACTGAGATTTTACTCTTTTAACCTGATGTGTCATGCCATTAATCATAAAAATTATTCTAGAAAAGATACCACAGTGTTAAATATATGCAGAGTTACAAACTTACGAAGAAAACTCAAATATGGGTGTAGGAAAATGTTCATTTTGACTCTGGAAGGCCTGATCTTGTGGGTAACAGCTGAATTTGTTGCTCTTTCAATAAAACCATTGTTGGCTACAGTTCAAAGGAATACATAGTGGCCCAGAAGATAAATGACAAAGTAATGTTACTCCTCTTTTTCCTGAAAATGTTTTATTTTTAAAATGCTGGAGAAAGTGTTTAAGATCAAGTACAAATACTTATTCCTGTACAAGACAGCATTATAGATCTGTGAACGTTATCAGTTTAGCTTTATTCCTTTAAGGCATTTCATAAGAAACAGAATTTATCATGATATGTAAACAATTTTGTTCCTTTAAAAAGATTTACTTATGTACTATGTGATACAGGGATTACCACATTTAAGCACAAACTCTGTCATTCAATAAAAGGACACAAGAAGAACTTAAGTGATCAATACCCTTGGGCTCCAGTAGCTAACTACAAAGCATCCTTTAATAAGTACTTGAGTTTTAGGACCAGACTTCAAAGGGAAACTGCTGAGCTTCAGTTCATTTGCAAATTTGACACCATCAGCTCAGGATTAAACAAAGACTGAATGGCTAGCCAGCTACAAAAGCAGTTTCTCCTCCCTTGGTGTTCACACCTCAACTGCTAGAAGAGGGCCTCATCTTCCCTGATTGAACTAACCTCCTTATCCCTGGCCCAATTCTTGCTTGCATATTTATACCTGCCTCTGGAAATCTCCACTACATGCATCTGACGAAGTGGGTATTCACCCACGAAAGCTTATGCTCCAATACGTCTGTTAGTCTATAAGGTGCCACAGGGCTCTTTGCCGCTTTTACAGATGTGGACTAACATGGCTACCCTTCTGATACTTGAGTTTTAGAGTTTTCAGCCTACCTCCCAAACATTTTATCTGGGTGGGTAAATAATGTGTGTTTGCGATAGGGAAAGGGGAAGGTGAATAGTTATTATATATAACAGGCCCTGCACTCTGCACATAAAAACTTTAGAATTAAAAAAGAAAGAGTCTGGCCATAATTCACTTCACCTAGTATTCTCCACAATACATTTCTTTCCCTCATTTTCTTAGGAAAAGGCATTACCCATAGATTCCCCCTTTTTTATTTAGTGTTTGTATTGACAGCCTGGGCAACAAAAGTCCTCCAATTAGTGACACAACAAATACAGCAGGCAGCTGCAGTACAAGCCTTCTCACAGCCTTACACCAGCGTGCTTCAACCCCGACCCTGAAGGATTTCCTATGTGGTTGAAAGGGCAATTTAATCTCCATCAAAAAGAACAGCCTCTCTGTAAAAGATTTAAGGGTGACAATTTTGCAACAGAAAAGCTTCAAAAACAGACTCCAAGGAAAAACTGCTGAGCTTGAATTAATATGCAAACTAGATACCATTAACTTGGGTTTGAATAGAGACTGGGAGTGGCTGGGTCATTACACATATTGAATCTATTTCCTTAAGTTAAGTATCCTCACACCTTCTTGTCAACTGTCTAAATGGGCTATCTTGATCATCACTACAAAAGTTTTTTTTCCCCCTCCAGCTGATAATAGCTCATCTTAATTAATTAGCCTCTTACAGGTTTCAGAGTAACAGCCGTGTTAGTCTGTAACCGCAAAAAGAAAAGGAGTACTTGTGGCACCTTAGAGACTAACCAATTTATTTGAGCATAAGCTTTCGTGAGCTACAGCTCACTTCATCGGATGCAGTGAGCTGTAGCTCACGAAAGCTTATGCTCAAATAAATTGGTTAGTCTCTAAGGTGCCACAAGTACTCCTTTTCTTTTAGCCTCTTACAGTTCGTATGGCAACTTCCACGATCTCTGTATGTGTGTGTGTGTATATATCTTCTAACTATATGTTCCATTCTATGCATCTGATGAAGTGGGCGGTAGACCACGAAAGCTTATGCTCTAATAAATTTGTTAGTCTCTAAGGTGCCACAAGTGCTCCTGTTCTTTTTGCGGATACAGACTAATAGCTGCTCCTCTGAAACCTTTAATCTCCATCTACATGCAATCGTTAGCTTCTCTGCTAAGAATGCCAACTGTAGGCCTAGACTATGTGAGGGGAAACTCATTCATCAGGATTGGGATGAAGACCACCATTTCACACAGGACATAAGTCTTTACAGTCATGATTTTTGATAATTATCTACCACATCTGCATTTGATCTAGAAATAAAAGGCTCTGCACTCAATTACCATTTGCTAAGCCATTCAGTCTTCAAAACAGTATGAGAAAGAGAGTTTAATCAAATCTGTATTGGAAGTGAAGTACAGGGTCATTACTAATACTGCAAAACAACTGCTAAGTGATTTACGAGACCTAAAACATGCCAATTCTGAATAGGTAAAACAGACAGCTAGAGAACTTAGCTCCTTTGCAATGTAAGTACTGCCATTTATAAAAAGTGGTGTGTATACTAAAATACAAAAGGGTACCTAAAAAGCTAGGTGTTGGCAATTACATCCAAAACAGCATGGGTGCATATCAAGGCAAAACAAGAACTGACTAGTCCGCAGCAGTGCGAAAAAGAGTTTACCTTGTATCAATTACTCGTTAAATGGTGGTTAAAAGCAATGTTATAAAATTGGAATGGGACAAGGCTAATAATTTATATTCCTCAATGTATACAGTGTGTTTATGACTGCATTTTCCAAAGGTTAATGCAAGTGTTTTTACACCATCCATATCCGTTTAAAAAAAAAAAGTATTTCAAGAGTGTACACTTAACTCACATTGTTCAAATTGAGGCAAACTTAGCTGTAATAAAGGCTAACTTTGTTTATGACAGAAGTCTTCCGTAAGATGTTACACAGCTACATATAAAATACTGACTGAAATCTGGAGCTGCACATGTTCAGCAAACAGAATGTACAGTTCTATTAACACTAAAAATCTATGATTTGTATTTACTCCTAAAATCTGTCTTCAAAATTCTTGTCCCTATGTGACAGTGAAGAAAATATGTTCCAGTTAGACATATACCTGTTTAAGTTTCATCTGAAGAGGGGGAAAAGTGTTGCGATTTTTTCAAGAAACTTTGTCGCGCTCCCCTCTCCCCCAATAGGGCTCAATTGTCACTTTAGTATCACAAAAACAAACAAATGTAAAAATAAATCAACAATATGTAGTGGAATTGGTCACAAAGGGGGTAAAAAGTTAAACCATATCTGTTCTCCATCTAGCTCACAGTATCCACACTGGAAGTTTCTCTAGAATTAAAATAAGTTCACTAAAGGTAGAGTTGAAGGTAATACTGCAGCACTATGAAACTGAAGAGATGGGATTAAGTGGTGAACCCATTTGTGTAAGTACTTTATCCAGCCACTGAAGGGGCCCGTGAAGATGAATTTCTATCCAGCATGGGGTGCTTGTGACATCTTGCCGATGATATTCTGCTCCCCAACCCTATAAAAATGAACAAATGTTATACCTTTGACGTTATGAGTGTATACTCTTAATCCAAACTAATTTTAGCAACAGGAAATGCAAAGTTAGGCTGTAGGACATTTTAAGCTATTAGAGGCCCCCAAATAAGCAAGAACAATTGTGTTGTTCAACCTTGAATACCCAATATTGAACATCCTTTTAAAGACCAGATACAGAAGAGCTTAGTGGCACAATTCACCTCTTACTACAGTAAAAGAAAGAGTCAGACCATTTACTAATAGAAAACCAGTTTTTTTGAGAACTACAGATATTGCAGATTTTTTTTTTAATTTATTTATTTTAAAAGGCACTGAATACAATTTGGCTGCATAAATTTAAAAAATAAGTCTGCCTTCATTCTACAAAAAGGTATACTGAAGGCTCAAAAGGTTGATGAAATTCATTTGTCTAAGAACTCAAACTCTTTTGGGGAGCAGGAATTGAGGAAGGCACAAGGAGGAGTCAAACTGTTATATATGTATTCCTTCAGTTTTACCATATGGATCACAGCCACGTTAGTTGTCCAGCAGGTCACTTTATTCTTACCCCATCACTCAAATTGAAATGTGAGTGCACAATGCAAGTCTCCTTTAGAAATGGAAGTTTACAAGACTTATAGCAGGTTTCAGAGTAACAGCCATGTTAGTCTGTATTCGCAAAAAGAAAAGGAGTACTTGTGGCACCTTAGAGACTAACCAATTTATTTGAGCATAGAGCTGTAGCTCACGAAAGCGTATGCTCAAATAAATTGGTTAGTCTCTAAGGTGCCACAAGTACTCCTTTTCTTTTTGCAAAGACTTATAGCATGCTTTGGATCTGAGAAAGGAAGCATTTAACTGGACCAGATGGAGCAGGGGACCTACTAAACTACTATGGCGAACACACTCACCTGGCAAGTATCACACATAAAACAGTAATGATACTCCAACACACGGTGTCAGATTAAAATGTAAAAATCATGTTACATTGCAAAAAATTTCTGCAGTATAGTATCAGTGCGAATCTGAATTCTTTCCTTGAACCTCTCTCATTCCACAGTAAATTTAAATGCTTAGATAAAGAATTTATTTACCTTTACAAAACTCATTCGAATGGTGCACATTTTGGTAAGCTCATACACTGCCTCAAATCCATGGTTGACAGACTGAGCTAAAAGCTGAGCAAACTCCTGATTGTTAAAAATTTTAAGGCTGCAGCCACTGGGAATCTTGCACACAGTTGTAGGGTGAAATCCATGATGGTAGTTGCAGTTCCTGCTCTGTACAAATATGCTGCTGTCACTTAAGCATTCAGCATAGACTTCCCCACCAACATAGTAGAGATGAACTCCTTAAAAACAAAAGGAAAAAAAAACAGATTAAAAAATTGTTTCAGATTATAATCAAGTTGTATTACTGTAAATAACTTCCTTGAGCTCTGAGACAATTTAGTGAGACTTCCATTTGAAGAACTTCCCTGAAAAGATATTTTTCTAGTCATATACACATAAGCAGTTCAACACACTTTTTCCACCTCAGACAACTTCATTTTATATCAGCCGCTAGATGGCCTTCTCTCACCAATTATAGGACAGAATGCCTAGTGTCCAGCTCAAAGCAGCACAAGACCCTCCCAGAACAGATGCATAACCTACAGATGTATCTTCACTGCTACGACTATCATCACCCCCGCCCCCCCACCACCACACACACCACACACCTTTCAAGATCCATGGGTCCTATACATGCTTATCACAATATGCGGTGTACCTCAGTGTACTAAATGCCCCAATAGCAACTGTGTGAGTGAAACCAGAAACAATCACTACACTCTCGAATGAACTCACATAGGAAAATGATAAAAGACAGAAACACCATACCACCTGTGGGTGAATATTTTTCACAAGGCAATCATTTTGTATCTGACCTATTAGTCCTCATCCTCAAAAGGAAACCTGCAAACTTTCAAAAAAGATGAGCCTGGGAGCTTAAATTAATAACTTTGCTAGACACTAAAAATCAGACTGAAGAGACACACTGGATTTATGGCTTACAACAACGATCTATAACCCTCTAACAACCCCTCCCCACAGCCGATTTCCCTCTCCCCCTTCCTTTCTTCCCGATGACTGGGACAAAAGTTTGTCTCTCTCACCAACAGAAGTTGGTCCAATAAAAGATACTACCTCACCCATCTGGTCTCTCTAGTATCCTGAGATGGACACAGCTAGAACACTGCATATAATAAAGGAAGACCTGAACTAATCTTTCAGACTGACAGCTATCGGTGAACTCATCAGGTCCACTGTGAGTCTGGGGTGGGATGAAGTTTGGGGAAAGTAACTTAGAAGCAGATTGCTTGGTCAGCTGATCAACTGCAAGTGGCTCACAGTGGATTTGGGGTCAGGCCTCTCTCCCATGTAATTCTGTTCTATTCTGCTTCTTTCCTGCCCCACTAGTCAGTTGACCTTCCCATGCTAAGGTACTGATTGGGGATCTCTGAGGAGTTGAATTGGAGAGATAGGCTATGTTGAGTTGGAGAACAGAGGTACATAGAAGGCTGCGACAGAAATGTCTGCTTCTCCTGGGGAAAATAAAACTCAAGATGAAGTAGTAAGTAGCTTAAAAGTTAATTCTGAAATTTCAAAAGTGACCCATGGCTGGAGTGCAGTGCTTTTACAAAAATGTGAGAAGTCTGGTATTTTTGGTGGCTGTGTTGTATATAGAAAGGGGAGACATTCAGAATAAATTTCGTAAGTAGATAATGTAACTGTATTCCCTTGTGAAGTTAACAGAAATCATCCTAGAAAATTCAACTGTCCCAGGAACAGTGACTCTACACTTATCGTAGAGTTAAAATTCCATTATTAAAATTACAGATTTTAACTTTAAGTTTTAACTTATGCAAGCCTATCTACCTAGTACTCCTGGGGGAATTCTGCACCCACCCAGGCCCCCAACCACCTTCATCTGGACCCCCCCTTCAGAGTCCCACTTCTGTGCATCCAGTGGCCTGTGCTCCCCAATGCCATGCGGGAGCCGCCACATTTATCTGACAAATAAAACCTGCAGAATTTTAAAATGTTTTGGCACAGAACGCCCTCAGGACTAATATTCATAAGCACAGTTCTCTAATATTGTCTCCATTTCTAATATAATTGATGGTTCCAGTAGTCCACATCAGAAGTAGCCCAAAAGTACCTTGTTACAGTACCTTTGGCTTTCTAAGGCACTAGGCAACTGTTTCAGTTTGACCAAGGGTAATGCAATTTTGAGAATAATCTTAACAATTTTAAGTACTAAAATGATCTTTATAAAGCAGAGCAGTAAGAAAACGGTTCTCTTCTCAAGACATGAATAAGGAAAGGCATATGAAGGGACATTTTAAAAATTCACTAAAATACTTTAAGAGATTGAGCAGGCTTCATCTGTGTGAAAATTGTGTGTTCATATAGTGCTATCAGCTGAAAAGCATGGCAGACCCAGGGGAAAACTGCAAGATCCTGTGAGACCTGTCAAACCCAGGACTACCCCCACCCCTCACCCATCTTGGATTCACTCCAACAAAACAGATCCTTAAAGCCTTATTTTAGTTTTGCTTTCAACGTACGATATTTAAACATACTAGACAGCACTCAAATATCCTGTATGAACTGAGAACAAAAAATTCTGAAATATTATTAAGCAGCAGCAAGAACTTCTTCTGAGGAACATATCTAAAATGGTAGTTGTATATATGGAACTTGACAGATACTCCCAGGACCTACAATTTTGTTGAAGTGCTGGCACTGAATACAGTACAGTCACGGCAGGCTTGTTTGCCAACAGTATTCTACCTATTCTAGAAGCAGGCAATTTTTATATTGTACATCATTTAAGTTAATTGGATGGATTCTGTGACCAGAATTCTTCAATGTGTATCACATATATACAATTTGTTTAAATAAACCTTTTCTCCAGGCTTATTATTTACCACTGCAACCACCATATATAATTTCAATTTTTGCACATTACAATATACCTGTTTTCAATGAAGTCTTTAATAGCAATAGGCTGACAAGCAATCATAAAGGAGACATAATGTACACTTATGAATTACCTTTTCCAATATGTCGCCTAGTGTTCTCAATAGTTGAGTTGCGATTAACATTGGACAGCAAACCTAAGCAGAACCTGTTTTTATTGTTAGAAGGATCTGTAAATCCATCCACTAAGACACTGGTGGAAGATGCGTGAAAAGCTTCTCCTACGCGATTGTTTAATTCATAGTACACAATTGAACACCAGTGCTTGGGCTCTTCATAAGCAACAGGTTGAACATCTATAATAAAATGGAATTAAAACCGGTCAATATGTATTTCAATTTAGAGGCGTTTAACAATTCCTTTCACATAGCAGTAAAAAATTGCTCCCGCAATCCCACGTCTGTATCTTATGCTCAGAGTTTGAAGGATAGTAGGATATGGTTAAAAAGGCCACTACCAATTTGTTGAAATCTAGTCAGTTTAAAAAAAGGTAAGAGCATCTTCAGGTACTACACCTGCTCCGAGTTACTCTGAAAGTTTTGTTTCACGATATTTTCTTATTTTGGTGCCTTTCCCTCTTCCTGAGCCTTATGTGAAAGGCTCATGTAAACAAAGTGGAAAATTATACAATAAGTGCTGCCAAACAAACAAAAAGTTTTTCTGTATAAACTTATTTATAATTGACATGTTGAGGCCTGATCTTCAGGGATGCCGAGCAAGTACAACTCCATGTGCAATCAAAGGTAAAAAGATAGGGTCTGAACAATTCAGGGGGCGGAAATCAGACCCTTAGTTATTAAAAGAAGCTCAATTCAAGAAGAAGGGGAGGTTTTTTTGTTATTTTCTTCTTAAGTGGTTTAAAAACAAGCCAATCAACAAAACGGTGTAAAAATGAACTAGATAGAGGTTGTTTCATCTTGCATTCTCTTCCTGGGGGCTGCTCCTTCTGGTACAACCCTGGACTTCTTCCATTTTCATTTGCAAGTTATATCTACTTAACACCACATCAATTACCCCAATTAAGTTACCGCTGAATCTGGCTCTCAGCATTAAATAAGCCAACTAAAGATTAATTATATACCATACTATCTTACCTCTGCTGGATATATTTGGCATAATTTGAGGAATCATAGTGTTGCTTGTGTCCATAGACTGTGAATTATCCTGCCCCATCTGATCTTCGGGGGGCATATATGCAGGAGGTGGAGTATCAGCTTCAAATAAGAAAAAAAAAGCACAAGTTAAAAACTATAAATGAAGACTGACAGACAGATGCCATCAAGCGGAGCGTAAGGCCTTGCTTTGCTCACTCAGGTAGGCCACACTTAAATGTTGTCGGGTGCTTGGTTATTAGAGTAATGAGTAAATACACATGCTTAGTTAGATTTATTAAGAGTATTTATTAAGAGTCCCAAGTCAATACTCTTCAGCACAACTCATTGCTGCAGTATTTGAGGTCTTATAAGAAACTACAATTCCGTACTACTGGATGATATTTAATATAAACTATGCCCTCTGTGAGCTCAGAATTTGTTCATGTCAAATTCCTTCCGTTTTAAAAGAGGACTGTTACATATTAAGATACTTCCTCTCTGCTTTGCATCTCATATTTAAAAACAGTGAATTCATTTAGTAACCCCATTTTTCCATATCCCAGCCACAAGTCAGATGGTATTTGGAAAATAAAAACCATAATAATTCACAAGAGCTCGTTCTGATCCATATCAAAGACTAAGAAAAAGTAGTAATGAATGATTAACATAGTACCAGAATTGGTTGATATTAAGCCAATATCAATTGATACCAGAAACAGAGAGGCAAAAGGGAATTGCAATAGCTTTTGGTATTACTCTACAAGCATATTTTAATTTCTCAGCACAGTTCGCATATAGACTGTTCTCACCTGGTAGCTGAAATGGACTAGATGGTCCAGAACTGGCAGGGGAACTTGGGTAAGTGCTGCTCACTGGAGAAGGTGGGTAGGGGCTGTGTGGTGAAATGGAAAATGGAGTGCTGTTGGGTTGCTGGAAAGAATCTGGAAATGTAGCATTTTGTGGCATGTGCGGTTCATTGTGGCTTAGGTTCCTGAACTGAACTAGAAGGCTGTGCTGTGGATTGAATTCACTATGTCTAGGCACTAACACTGGAGGTAGAACTAAAAAAACAAAAACAAAACAAAAAAACAAAAAACAATCAGACAAAATTGTTAAAAATATAGCTAGAACGAACAGCATAAAACAACGCAAACTATTCACTAACCACCAAAATAAATAAAAATAAAAATTCCCATTATCAGCTGAGGAGAAGCAAGAAAAAGGTGTTACAAGATTTAAGTGCTTCTTACAATTTGTGGATTTAAAAAATAAATACATACACTTTGTAAAACTATTTTACACTTCTGCTCCGTTTCTTGCCAGACTTAATTTATACTTCACAGCATGAAAAATAGTCATTTGTTACCAGTTTAGTGAGCCTTTTGTGCAGAGCGTGCATACTAAGGGGAAAGTACTAATGAATTTAAAGGATTAGTGTCCTCCTAACATACCATTAAGTGCAAAAAGCTACATTAATACATTGAACTCTAAACTCAAGTAAGGAAAATCAAAAGTCAATGTTTCCACAACAACATTAGCAATCTAAGTCACATCTGATATATGTTATTTTGGATTGTGTACACACGCTTTCAAATATACACCTTCCTACCAGCACCATTGCTGAGATAGTGGGAGAACAGCAACTTACAAATTCCTGACTTGTGTGCGCAAATTCTCCACTTTAACCTTGCGTTACATATTCCTATGCCCACTCTAGTGGAAAGCGGATTCCCCTGCTAAACATACGTCCCAGAAATTACAAGTCTGCCTTTTCCCATTCCCAACTACAACTCTACTTTCCTCAATGTCTCCCATGGACCCATGCTTTTACATACCACCATGCTTACCTTTTGGAACTTTGTACCAGGAACATGGCTGTACCTATCATTCCTAGTCTGCCCTCCCACTATCACTTGTTGTCTAGAACTTGACTGGGGAGCACCAGTCTCTCCACATCTCTTCTTCCTGTCTCATGCCCACTGTGACTGATAGAACACCCAGTGATTAAAAAAAAACATACTGACCTACTAATACGAATTCTGAGGTTTATAGCTAAATTTCTCAAAGAATATGAAGTCTTCAGTTGACTACTTTTGCATTTAGAGCCGAATACTGGTCATAATAAAGTCAATGATGACTTTGTTATTGACTATCGGAACCAGGATTTAGAAATCCCTTCCATAGATCATATGCTACACAGTAAACTGTAGTTGTAAGGTTTTTACCAGGAAAACTGTATCTATTCTAACCAGAATGTTATACTCCACCCCACCCCTTCCCCTGACAATTTAACTGGCAAAGCAACACTGTCTGTGGGCAATTTGTTCAGTTTTATAGACAGCGATGCTCAAACTTACCTGGGCTCTCCACCCTTTTGTAGTGGTATGGATTAATACAAACTTCCTTCTGTTTAGATCCAAATGGAAATTCACAAACATCCAATGGCTTCAACTCATGATGACTCTGTAGATCAGGCCAACGCCAGACACGACAGTATATAACATGGGGCAGGCCTTTTCTGTGGGAAACTTGAAGTCTCCCATCTAAAGAACGAGGAATAGTAACACACTTGCTGGGCTGTCCGGGACTGCTCAAGGCTTTTTCTAATTCTTCCATAGCACCCTTTTTCTTTTTCAACTTTTTTACCAAAGCATCAACTGCCTTTTCTGCCCATTTTTCCTCTTCATCTCCTTGTTTCCAGCCCAACAAACGCTTTACAGCTGGGCTAGTAAAAGAGAACAAACTGGCCATTGACGTCATTTGACACAAGTCTTCAGAAAACCTTTCTATAAATAAATGTCAATGTCTACAAGAAGCAACTGACCAACTGTATTATTTCTTGGAAGACAACACCTGATTGAATAGATGTCACTTATAAATCAAAAGGGACGATTCTTCTAATTTAGTCCTGTTTAAAACAAAAAAAAAACAAAAAACAGCAAGTAGTTAGCCACTATGTTTTGTTTTGGGGTTTTTTGGTGGGAGGGAAGAGGAAGGCAGAGCTGAAAACAATTCGGATATTAAATAGGAAGAGTGATTATTTCTACCCTTGATTTTAGATCTAATTTTTTAAAAGAACACTGAAGTCCCACATCATAACTACCATTCTTCT
The DNA here is from genome assembly GCF_965152275.1 of Natator depressus. NCBI lineage: Eukaryota > Metazoa > Chordata > Testudines > Cheloniidae > Natator > Natator depressus. The sequence goes on from NC_134241.1 coordinate 10,892,611, forward strand.
AACTGAAGGAAAATTTTGTAGGACTCCTTTCAGACTATCAGTGCTAGCTCGAGGGAGGCCAGGGTAGTTTCCAAGAGATGGAAGGTACTCCTCTCCATCTCCTGTAACTTTGGATTTCCTGACATTGGTTGATTTAATAGGACTTTAATGCAAAGCTTTCCAAGTTAGCTTTTTATAATATGCAGTTTAGTGTAGATATGGCGCAGGTAAAAAACATGTACAAAATTTATTTGCTTAATAGGTAAAAAGTTTACTAGACTACAAACAGAAGAACTACTTCTACTCACCAAAAGCTAAATAAAGACAAATTGAGGGATATGGGTAACCAGCAAATTCCAAGGGCAATATGCTGGAGCAGTGGTTCTCAACCAGGGGTATGCAGAGGTTTTCCAGAGGGTACATCAACTCATTTAGATATTTGCCTAGTTTTACAACATGCTACATAAAAAGCACTAGTGAAGTCAGTACAAACTAAAATTTTATACAGCCAATGATTTGTTTATACTGCTCTATATACTGAAGTATAAGTATAATATTTATGTTCCAATTGATTTATTTTATAATCATATGGTCCAATGAGAACAAACAATTTTTCAGTAATAGTGTGCTGTGACATTTTTGTGTCTTATTTTGTAAGCAAGCAGTTTTTAAGTGAGGTGAAACTTGGGGGAACGCAAGACAAATCAGACTCCTGAAAGGGGTACAGTAGTCTGGAAAGGATGAGAGCCACTGCTCTGGAGAATCCTATCCTGCCATCACCTTACTGCCGAGAAGGGAGAGTATGCTGAAGCTTCTACCAGGGTGCTGCTCTTGGACATTCAGTTTTTTGTAGCTAATAGTGATGAGATCGGAGGAACAACTGAGGATAGCTAATAAAAAAAGATTTTAGACATAATCAATCACCTTGGCCACTTCACTTATACGCTTAGCCATTTCCCCCAGTCTCCTGGGATAGGGATTATAAGCAGTAGATTTTCAGGCTTTTGCAATATGTTTTCTTCCTAAAAAGGTGAAGAGACTGCAGAATAAGTGCCAGAAATAAGACCTTTACAATAAAATGTTTGAGGGAATTAGTTTGAACAGTACTGTTCGATACACAATGTCATAAAGAAACAGTGTTCACACACTGCCTTTGTTTTCTTGAATACCCACCAGATTCTGGTGTAAATCTTTTTTTTTTTCTTTTTTTAAAACAGGGAGTAAAGATGACATGAGGAAATGATGTGCTGTGGCAACTAGCTGATAAGAGCTCGTGAAATCCCTTGTGATTACTACACAAGCAAGTTCAGACAATGAGCAGCTGGCGAAAAGCAAGAGCGGAGCTAAGAGAAAGGATGTCAATAACAAAAGATGCTTCCTTTCTTGCTACAGAGACTGCCAAACAATATTGTCTCTCAGCTTTTGATAAACTCTGGTGAATGAGAACATCTAACATACTCTGGAACACTGAATCCGCATACAAGAGAAAAGAAATCCATCTAAGTATTTCAGTACTAAACAAGATAAAATTATTCATTTTCAAGATGTCACTATTCTCATACCACTGTCTTTAATCATCAGAACTTTTGTTACTTTTCTTACGACCCATAAAAGTAAATTAGATTACCTAAAAGAGTTTGTGGTGTTTTTTAATTTCAGACCCCATGCTGTCAGTCCGACAGCTTTAAAAATATCTAGAGATACCGATTGGTACCTTCCTAATATTTAACATTTAAGCACCAGAAAAACTGTTTAAGTCCCAGTTTACGGCACTGGTTATTATACTTCATGACTGCAACGAAAGCATTAACTTAAGCCTACGTCAAGCAACCATTCTGAATATCGGCCAAGTGTAAGCAATTCAGAACCAAAACATCAATACTCTAGCCACATTCCTTTTTTTTTTTTTTTTTTTTTTTTAAATAAAAGAACACACACTTTGCCATGATAAAGATGAAAGAAGTTAACACTACTTTGGACAGACTTTCTACAGGAAGAAAAACTATCCTAGATAGCCTACCTCTCAATGCAGCATCTGTTTCTATGGAAGCTCTGGGAGGTGTGCCTAAGTAATAAGGAATTCAAAACTGGGAAAAAGCATCAGGAGAAACCCTATTAAAAATACTACTTGCTCCTAAATACACACTATACTAACAAAAAAGAAAGATAGATGTTACATGGCTTTATAAGCACTTATTCTGTGTTCCATAACCATCTTTACGTTACAGGAACTATATTTTAAACAGCAATTATTCATAATTAGTTTCCAGGCAAAATAGAGGGACGTGACAAATGGCTTTCATGTTATTTCAGTGAAAAGTTTGTTTTCTGCCTGAACGATCATGCACACAGAAATCTTTTACCTATATGCATCGTTACAAGGAACGGGAAACACAGAAAAGGAACAAAGCTTGGCCAAAAGAACAGACTCAGTTTATCATCTTAAAAAGAATGCAAGTTTAGTGAAAGACAAGTAAAAGCTGCTCAGTCATAAATAACTTACTTTCCAGGTATGAGTACCACTCATTTGCTAGCTCTTATTAATACTCTCCACCTTCAAGCTTCCTTATAAGCATTAATTCACTCTGTAAGGTAAATAAGTATCATGCTCATTTTTACCCAAAGCTAAGAAGCAACTCGGTGGCAAAACCAGACCAAAACCCCACAAAATAAACTTTCAGGAATTTTAAGGTCTTAGCCCTTGCTCACACCACCTCTAATAAATAAATGACAAAAGCATTATACATGTCCACATAGAATATCAGTGAAAGGAACAAAAAAAAAATTTCCCAAACATGTTCTATTTTTGACATGTTTTCACAAGCTTAAATGTAGCCCTGTGAGAGGGAAAAAAAAGCAAATTACAAGTTTTGTATTTATATCATTTTAAATTAGAGCCATCTTTCTGTCCCAAACACATCAAATACTACCAAGTGGCAGAGCATAGCCATAGGAAACACTTATAATGGATTACTACTACAAATGCATACCCTAGAGATCCCTTAACATTTATCTGATTTTAGGACATTTCTAGATATTTTCTTCTAAACCGTTCTGATATGGCTGTCCTGTGTGTCACGCAATAGAAGTGCAGAACATGTACTGATCAATACTATTTTATTTGGTATGTGCCATGACAACATGCAATATATATTTGAAATTTTACCAATTTTATATTCCTTGTGAAACATTTGATACAGATACAGTAAGCAAGTGGCATTTAAAAGCATAATGAAAGTTAGAAAAAAGGGCATTAAAGGCAAAGAGGTCCTTCATAACAACCAACCTAAGTAGCTCCAACACTGCTTTCCTGTTAGAAGTGCTTTAGTGGTCTCAATTTTGGCGAAGAGACACTCAACTGGAAGGAAGCATCAACAGAATTTTGTTAGCTTTCTCTGTCTTCCACATACATGATTTTAGGAAAAAATGTTGGAGTAGATATTGTCTGCTTTCCTGCTCGGAGTGCTCAGACTGCAAAACTAAGAGGTGCTGTGTTCCTGAGATCTCACAACAGAAGGTTGAGGCTTTTAGGGTTCTTGTACATCTTTGAGAAAAATGACCATATCCATTCCCATTTTTCAGGAGAATGACAAAGACTACAAGGGATAACATACCAAGAACTTGTCTACAAAGGCCAGGTTGTTATAAATTGCTAAAGGATATCATTCGGGAAAACATTTTATTTTAAATATTGCTTCTGCACAATCCTGGGTTGTTTTTTAGAACAGCTGAAGAGACTAGGAGTAATGGAAAGACCATCTCCTCCCTTTGCGTAACACAGTATTATGGAAAGAGGAACAAAACTCATATTGGAGTATGAGATCATGGTGTTCAACAAACCATTTCAAACTGGTCTTATCTTTTCCCATCTCTCAGTACTGGAATGCACCAACAGAGTCTGTTAAGACAGTTGCACAAAGTATGGATCAGTGTAGCATTTTGGGATGTATGCACCATCTAAAGGGAAAGATTTAAAATGAAGAAAGTTCCTTTTTCACTATTTGGCTCAGAGACCTTGAGTGGCAGGGGTCCTTATACTAGGGGCCTGTCTACACTGGCACTTTACAGCGTTGCAACTTTCCTGCTCAAAAATACCCCCCTAAGTGCTGCAAGTTTCAGCGCTGTAAAGTGCCAGTGTAGACAGCGCTCCCAGTGCTGGTAGCTATTCCCCTCGTGGAGGTGGGTTTTTTGCTGCGACTACACAGCCACGTTAATGTTGCTAATCAAGACATGCCCTTATTCAACGTTGCTAGTGAAGACTTGCCCTTATTCTCTCAAATGGAAGGGAACAACGGACAGCTCATGAAGTGCAAAATAAAGACTCATTTACACACAGGAATTTCAAGTACACCTAACTTTCCCCAATTCATGTGCTTGAAACAAAGTCTTATACAAAACAGTAGTAAAACAGAGGCAAGTACCCATTGTCAATTTATAGGTGATTATTGTACTAGATTGGCCTGTCAGATCCTTCTTAGATCCTCATCTTCTGTGAAGTTAAGAATTTCAACTAGACAGACAAACTAAAACTAAGAAGATTCTGTTAACTGAATAGAACTATATAATTTGTACACCATAAAACACTCAACTTCATATACCATAAATCAATTTTGGCTAAATGACAACATGATCAGACTTCCTGGTCATCTTTAAGGAAAATTCACTTCCACTTTTCATTTAAGAGCAGTGTAAAATCAATAAAGCTTCCAGCAGGTTAAATGGTACTGTGAATTTTGCTTTCATTATAATCCCTTGGGAGATGGCATTTAGAGAGAGCAATATTGATGAAGGTTAAAAAGCCTTATTTTAATACAAAACACAGAATGCAAAAAAAGTTTTATTTATTGGTAGATTAAAATCCCGATTATTTTTTTGGATCTTTATTAGTGCCATTAAAATCTTTTAAGCTATTTATCTAAAAAAATGAAATGTGTTTTTATCTTAAAAACTGCAGTTTTTAAAGGTTGTTAAAATTTATAAACTACATATATATCCTACATTTAGATCCTTCACTTGTGTTTTATGCAGATAATATAGGCTCAAAAGACTTTTATAAAAAGGTTCTGAGGTACCACAGTGACCGCTGCTTTAAATATTTCAATGGAACACCCATGTTCAAAAGTCAGCTTTTCTGATACTTTAAAGCAAGGACATATGTGTTATAATAGTTGTGGCTGCAGTGCAACACTGTGTCTCACCAAGAAGATCATCTGTTCAAAAATGAACTTTAAGCTCAGGTGCTTATTCAGAAAGGTATACATAAATTACCCAAGAGCTCATCTCAGACAACAACCAAGTGTGTTCATTGTGTCTAGTTTCCTTTTCACAAATAAAAAAAAGCAATCATGAACAGTTTTAACAGACCAAATAAAATCCCTTGAAATCTAGAGAATCCACAATGCATTTCACAAACATCTATCCTACTCAGCTATTTAAGTACTTGGAATGTCAGGTTGTTTGCGAAATATTTTGATAGCCTAAACTATACAAAAGTACTTTAACGTGCCCAAGTAATGCACGTGGCTCTTTACTTGTGGTATAAAAACATAATGTAACTCGGTAGGTGGCATGGTGTGTGCTTCATTACTGAACACAAGAGGAAGTAATCTCTATATCCAAACTAGACTTTGGGGCAGACTTGATTTATAGATCTAGGGTTCTTTCTAATAGTTGCAGCAAATGGAAGGAAACAATCTGTGTGAACAAGTCCATTGTTTGAACCCCTTCTTAGTACCATATCAGGCCAGCTGAATATAAACAAAGCTGGTTATCAGTAGAAATGGCAGATTAAGTTTCATTTGTCAAGGAAATATTTTATTTGTAAGTCTTTCAGCTACTGAACGAAACAACTATGAGACTGGTAGCTGAAACAAACAACTGCCCTATCACCAAAATTAAACAATTCACAGCTCTGATTTTACACATTTCTCTTCCCCTCACACTTACCTATATGCGAAAAAAATTTACCAACACCTTTCATTACAAACACCACTGGCCCAATATCATGGCAATCAAGCTTCTGGATTAATAGGACCTGAACAAGACGCATGCCAGAACATATCAACAAAAGATGACATGTGGTTGGTATATAATGATATGAGATAAACCCTCCATTTCTCCATCTGAACTGTTAGATGGACGAAATGGACAAGAATTGCATAATAGATTACACTGCAGGAGCAGAAGAACTATCCTCTTCCTGATAAATTAGTCTACTTAGTAGTTTTAAAAATGCAAGAGACAGAAACATAAGGATTCCTGAACACCCTGTCCAATCTGAAACAACGAACGTATTTGTCAGTAAAGAAGTAGCTTTTAGTGACTCAGTTTCATAATATAAACAACAAGCTGCCCACTAGAATTATCTACACAACTGCAAATTTGGTTAGAATCTCCACAGTCATGTCTGTTACAAGGTGCATACTATAGACGCCATTTGCAGTTCACAACAACTTTATTGGTTCCACAAATATTATGTGCCATAGATGGTTTTCTTTATATTAACTATATACATACATTTGTATATATACTGATCTATAACACATGAACCCTTTACAACATCTCTTCCTATGATGGAAACTAAATAATTTGATTAACAAGATCTTTGAAACTACGAGGCAACTTTACTGTTCTTCCACTGCACCTGATTTTGTTTAGAGTCCAATCCTTCTGTTGATGTTTGCCCTCTGTGCAGATATATTTTCTGGCATCACTTTGCCAACTCACAAGGCGCCCTAGTGAGCTAACTCATTTCATATTCACTGCTAGTTTACACTGTACCCATGTCACAGGATTCATTATAGTCTTTTCCTGAGGACAAATAATTCCTTGCTTGTTTCTAGGAAGTGATGGTTACAGTAGTAGAGTTGTCCATGTAATTCTACCACATATATGAAAGTCTGAATGGTCACTGAAGGTTTGTCTACACATACAATGCTGCACCTGTGCCACTATAGTGCTTTAGTGAAGACACTACTATGCCAAAGGGAGAGCTTCTCCTGTCAGCATAGTTAATCCACCTCCCCAAGAGGCGGTAGCTATGTTGACAGGAAAAGCTCTCCTTTCAACATAGTGCTGCCTACATGGTGTAAAATATCCACACCCCTGAGCGACGTAGTTATACCGATATAGATCTGTAGTGTCGACCTGGCCTGAGAACAAGTCACTTTCCCATGTTGAACCAGTTTCATTTCAAGTAATGAATGATGAACTTTCATGGGGTGGCTAAAAGGAAGTCTGCATTACCGCTGTTTGTGCCATACTTGTTCTGTGAATATCAAGTTTCCTCCTCAGAACTAAAAATTCAGCTTCTTTCACAAACACAATATAACTTTAAATTTAAAAAATAATCTACTTACAGACTACTAAATTGGAAGTTGGGCAGATTTTAGAAAAATGGTTTTAACTTTCAGCCAGTTGGATTTCCATATAAACCTTAGTGACAATTGATTTCACATTACCATTAAAGTCGCTTGCTTCTGTTCAAACATCCAAAGTAAGGCAATTTGGGGGCGGGGGTGTGTGTGTAAAAATATAGATATTAGAAATAAAAAAATAGCTTGATCTTAAAAAACAAGCTTTAACATCCACAACTGAATGATTTAAAAATAAAAGCTTCAATCCAATTCAATACTTGTTTTTTTTTTATTTCCATAGTCCCACATCAGTTGAAACAGATTTTTTTAAATGAAGCTTACCAACAAAGGTAAATATAAATTTGTCATTCTAATCACTATCTTCTTAGATGATATCCATGTCTACCACTGTAACTCGGTAAACTATGGCAGATGTCTATATAAGTGGAAAACTCGCAATTAACAACTATTAACCTGAGGAAGTCACCAAAACAAGGATACAAACTGATGCCTATGTGGGTAGTTTTAGCAGTTAAGATACCAAGGACCAGATGGTCATTTAAAATGAACTACACTCATCACTACAGGCACTCTCTCCAAAAAAGTATGGTAAAAATTTACTCAACTACAGTCCATACTATACCTGTTCTGTGGAAAAATGGAAGACATTCTCCAGGTCTATCAAGGCAGCCCTTTTCAAAAGCCCTACAACACATTAAAAAAAAAAAAAAGACATTTAAGAAGCTGCATGAACCCTTCCAAAAGTTTAGCTGTGCATGTGCAAGAACCTAAATACAGTACAAGACGCTAAACACTATCCATGAGAAAAATGAATTGTACACAAAGACAGTCCTAGTTTCACCAAAAAGGAGGGATTTTATAAACTTCCATTAATATTTTTTCTTTTAAAAAAGAGGAAATATATACAGAAGATTCCACTATGTTAAAGCTGTTACAAGCTTACAAAAGCCCCAGAATTTAAAGGGAAGACTAACTATAGTAATTCACTAACATACTTCTTTCCCTTGCACTGTGAGTTAATGGCAAAACATTCTGGATTTGTCAGTTTGTGACATCCACTGACCCAGAACTCAGAGACACTACCTCATAATTGGTGGATCAGCGTCAACTAGTCTGACAAAGGTCCTCTATGTCAAGGATGACAGTTATCCTTGGTAGTAGGTCAACAGGGATACAAACTTGGCAGACACTGCTCTATACCTTGCCAATCTGCACTGGACAAGTACGTTGATGTGCCAGCCAAACTCTTTTGCATGGATCCAGGAACATTGCTGAAGAGGTTTCCATCAAAGAGCAGCATAAGAATTTACAAGACCACGGATGTGTGAGATAATGTATTAAATATTAAAATTAAATATTAAATATGAAAGTAATTTTAAATGAGTTATCAATGCGAGCCATGAAATGCACAAATACTCCATGTGATAAGGATAAATACCATTAATTTGTATGAGGTTGTTCCCTTACTGCAGGAGCTCCACTTTGATGACATATTTTATAGACAATAGCAGATGAGTTTTTAAAGTCTTTTACAGTGTTCTTTGTAACAGCTATACTGATTTGTTCGAAGAGATTTTCATTTACTTTGCATTTCAAATCAGATCACCCATGCTCCTCCCACCCCACCTCCCAAGAATGGAGAAGAGTAAAAGTCTTTGGAGAACACTATATATAACTGTCACAAAGACCATCTCTATGCAATGGTTTAAACTCTATTTTAAAAGCAAAGAACTATTACACAATAAGGCACTTTCACTTAACACCTCCCTAAACAGCAGAATCTAAAAATGGACCAGTTACAAAGAACTGCTTCTTAATATTAAAGATTTAATCCTCTGTAAAGACCGTTCAAGCAAGCCTTGAAATGTGTATAGTGCATTTAATAAACCATTATTTGCATTCTGCATTGAGAGATGAGAACAATACTAGGCATTAAGATAAGTACTCTATCAATATAAAGATTATAAAGCAGGTCATCAAAACAAGTCTGACTTCATAGCAAAAATAAGGAAACAAAGAAAAATATGGTCTGTAGGCTTGAGCTCCTTCAGGTTCAGCCATGGGTTAAAATTCAGGAGGGCAAGGAAGTTATTCAACACTGTAGTGTGTAGTCTTCAAATGTATTAACTTCAGTAACTAAAAATATCAGAGAAACAATTCAATCCAAGTCCCACTGATGACATTCTCTCAATGCATCCCATCCTTCCTTTGCATTCCTCATAGTTCTAAAATTCCCCTGAGAAGAGGGAAAGTATAAGAAGTTACTTTATCCTTCCCCCATTCATTTTTTAATCATCTTTACTTTATTTATCTTGTGTCTCCTTTGCTTTCACTGAAAAAGTTTTCTTTCAAAATTTCCTCTCCCCTCTATAATATATCCTCCATATCGGGAAGCAAAATATGCTGGTTTCACTAAGTTAGGCAAACCACTGGGCAGATGTTTTTTAAAAAATAAATGCCTTGAGGCAATTAACAGTAATTTCAAGGCTTAGTCAGCAAAGTTTGATTCAAGTGAGGGTAAGCGTGGAACCTCTACTGTCTTACTGTGGGGATCAAATTAAGAAATCAAGCAGCATATTTATTCAACTACATAAAGTTTATTGTAATCTAAGACCTACATTTTAATATTTTCAAAAATTATACTAAAACGCCTTTACTGAAGTTACTAGCTTTTCCATCACCTTGTAGCACCATTGTTTGCTGACTAGTGAGAAATATAGCAGCTTTTGATGAAAGTGGCAGCAAAATGTAGATAGAGGGAAGGGGGGAAATGAGGTTGAACACAACCAAAAACAAGATTCAGAATCTGACAAAGTTATGGTACTCATGAACATCAGGCTTCCTAAGCATTACTGCAGCTGGGAAAAGTGTGCATTGAATAATCCTTCTTTAAAAAAAAAAAAAAAAAAGAAAAAAAAAAGTGCTGACCACCATAGCTGAATATTTGGGGTTTAAAGTAAGTTGCTCTATTACAGCGAGAGGAGAGTAGCATGACATGGTATCTACAACTGAATTTTGCAGCTATAAACAAGACAACATGGAAGTATAGCACAATAATACAAACGTTGCAAGTTATTCCCTGGATATCTCATTATATTGGATCCGATCTCCAAGTTATTCATTAAGTATAATCTTTACAATTTCATAGCACCTTCCATTAAAGAACCATAACGCACTATACAAACATTAGTGAATTATGTCTCTGGGAGGCAGGGAAGTACTACCCCCACTTTACAGAAGAGAAAAATTAAACATAGAGGTTAAATAGTTTGCCCAAGTACACATAGGAAGTCACAGAAATGGAAAAAACCCACCGGTCACTTGATTTCCAGTCTCGTGTTTTAACCACAAGACCATGCTTCCTCTATTATGTCCCCCTAATCAGACCACAAGCCATGGAAACACAGGAATTGCCTTAATGCAGTGGTGGGCAAACTACAGCCCGCAGGCCTGAGCTGTTTTAAGCCAGCTTGCAAGTTCCCACTAGGGACCAGGGTCTGGAGCTTGCCCCACTCTGGCGCTCCAGCCAGGGCACAGGGTCGGGGGCCACACCACGTGGCTCCCAAAAGCCAAGGCATGGCCCCGCTCCGGCTCCCATGAACTCCAGCAGCATGCCCGCCTCCGATGCTTCAATGGGAGCTGCAGGGGCGGCGTGCAGAGTCACCTGGACCCGCATCTGTGTAGGAGCTGGAGAAGGGACATGCCACTGCTTCCGGGAGCAGCTTGAGTTAAGTGCCGCTCGGATCCTGCGCCGCTGAGCCTCCCCCCATGCTCCAACCCCCTGCCCCAGCACTGATCCCCCTCCTGCCCCCCTCAATCCCAGCCCAGAGCATCCTCCTGCACCCCAAACCTCTCATCCCCAGCCCCACCCCAGAGCCTGCATCCCTTCCCGCACCCCAACCTGGAGCCCCCTCCGCACCATGAACTCCTCATTTCTGGCCCCACCTTGGAGCCCGCACCCCCAGCCAGAGCCCTCACCCCCTCACGCACCCCAACCCCAATTTTGTGAGCATTCATGGCCCGCCATACCATTTAAATTCCCAGATGTGCTCTTTGGGCCAAAAAGTTTGCCCACCCCTGCCTTAATAGATCAGAGTAGTCCATCTAATCCAATATCCTGTATCAGGCCATGGTCTGTACTGCATGAAGGTACAAGAAATCCCATAGTACAGTGGTTCTCAATCTTTTTTTATTTGCAGACCCCTAAAAATTTTCCAGTGAAGGTGTGGACCCCATTGGAAATCTATTGTCTACATATATAGAAGAATTTTGTTCAGTGAGTTTTCAATCTAAGTCTTTCACGGACCCTTTAGACCAGAGGTCTCCAAACTGTGGAGCGTGGAGGAACGTTCACAGGGGTGCAGATGAGGCCTGGGCCAGCCCCATGGCACCGCTCCCAGCCTCAGCACCCTTACCCTGTCCATGCCCCCATCCCACCCCACCCGTGGTCCTGCTCCCAGCCTGGGGGGAGGAATTGTAAATAGGGATAAGGGAGGGCATGACCTGAAAATGTTGGGGGACCACCACTGCCTTAGACATAGTCTGTGGACACCACAGGTTGAGAACCACTGCCATAGTGAATAATTAATGGAATATCCTTATAATTACGGAATAACCACCTCTCCACAAATGTATGCCACAAATCATGAGGGTTTACAGCCCTGTTTACGTTGTAGATAATGTAACTAGGATTGTTCTTATTAGTTCCTCATCTTTTTTAAATCCTGTTAAATCCTAAACTTCAACAATTTGAGGCAAGGAGTTCCACAGGGATGAACACACAAAACATATTCCCAGTTATCAGCATTAAGTGAGCTGATCTGCAATTTCATTGAATGGCCCGCCCCCTTACATTTGCATTACCAGAAAGTGTAAACAGGCGCAACTGATCAGTACTTTACTCACCTCTCACGTCTCATCTGAAGTCTCCTCACTAAACTAAACAGCCCCACTCTTTCCACTCCCCTCACAGGGAAGCGTCTCTGTCATCTTTCTCGGGCATAAGCTTTCGTGGGTAAAAAGCCCACTTCTCCTCCACGTGCATCTGAAGAAGTGAGGGTCTTTTACCCACGAAAGCTTGTGCCCAAATAAATCTGCAAGGTGCCACCGGACTCCTCGTTGTTTCTATGGGTACTCCGCTGAAACGGGGGGGGGGGGTCATCTTTCCTACGGGTCTCAGAGCCCCTTGGGTTTCCGCCCCCACCCCCGGTGTGTGAAGCCAGGCTGCAGCTCCTCACTCACTGCGAAGCCTCCAGCAGACCTGCCGAGCCGGGACGCCCCGTCCCTCCACAGGCTGCTGGAGAAAAGACGTCGGAACCACAGGACCCACGACTCCCCCCCCCGCCCCCCAGCCACGCCCAGCCTCCCTCAACGTCCACCGACCCCCGGACCCCTCCTCAGCCCTCCCCGCCGCCCGCCCCGGCCCCCCAGCCTCACCGACCTCCAACCCAGCCCCCCACCCCGGACCAGCCCTCCTCAGCCCCCCCCCTTCTCCCTCTCAACGGGACAAGCCAGCCCAGCCCGCTCCAGAGGGCACCCTGTTCTCCAGGGGCCGGTCCCAGTGTGGTCAGGGACCCGCTGCAGAAGCCCTGGGCGCTGGGGGAGGGGGAAGGGGAAGGCCGCTGCTCGCACTTACCGGCCGCGCAGCCGGGGAGCGCTGGGCCCCAGCCTCGCTCTCGGCAAAACTTTATTCAGACCGCGGGACACACACGGCGCCTCCGCTCGGGCAGAGCCGGGCCCAGAGCCCCGGATGTGAACCTGGGCCGGGGCGGGGGAGGAGAGAGAGAGAGAGAGCGAGAGCGCGCGCGCAGGCAGATTCCCGCGGCACTGCGCAGGCGCAGGCGCAGGCGCCGGCTGGGCAGGGCGGGCTCTGACCCGATCCCAGCTACAGGGGAGGAGGTGGGGAGTTGAAGTAAGGGTGGAGAGCGGGGAGGTCGGGGGCTGTGGGAGGAGGTGGGGATGGGGGAGTGTTGAAGAGGAGCTAGGGTCAGGGTGGAGAGCAGGGAGGTTGGGGGGCTGTGGGAGGAGGTGGGATGGGGGGGTGTTGAAGAGGAGCTAGGGTCAGGGTGGAGAGCAGGGAGGTTGGGGGGTAGATGGGGGCTGTGGGAGGAGGTGGGATGGGGGAGTGTTGAGGAGCTAGGGTCAGGGTGGAGAGCAGGGAGGTTGGGGGGTAGATGGGGGCTGTGGGAGGAGGTGGGATGGGGGGGTGTTGAAGAGGAGCTAGGGTCAGGGTGGAGAGCAGGGAGGTCGGGGGGCAGATGGGGGGCTGTGGGAGGAGGTGGGATGGGGGAGTGTTGAGGAGCTAGGGTCAGGGTGGAGAGCAGGGAGGTTGGGGGGCAGATGGGGGCTGTGGGAGGAGATGGGATGGGGGAGTGTTGAGGAGCTAGGGTCAGGGTGGAGAGCAGAGAGGTTGGGGGGTAGATGGGGGCTGTGGGAGGAGGTGGGATGGGGGAGTGTTGAAGAGGAGCTAGGGTCAGGGTGGAGAGCAGGGAGGTTGGGGGGCAGATGGGGGGCTGTGGGAGGAGGTGGGGATGGGGGAGTGTTGAAGAGGAGCTAGGGTCAGGGTGGAGAGCAGGGAGGTTGGGGGGCTGTGGGAGGAGGTGGGATGGGGGGGTGTTGAAGAGGAGCTAGGGTCAGGGTGGAGAGCAGGGAGGTTGGGGGGCAGATGGGGGGCTGTGGGAGGAGGTGGGATGGGGGAGTGTTGAGGAGCTAGGGTCAGGGTGGAGAGCAGAGAGGTTGGGGGGTAGATGGGGGCTGTGGGAGGAGGTGGGATGGGGGAGTGTTGAAGAGGAGCTAGGTTCAGGGTGGAGAGCAGGGAGGTTGGGGGGCAGATGGGGGCTGTGGGAGGAGATGGGATGGGGGAGTGTTGAAGAGGAGCTAGGGTCAGGGTGGAGAGCAGGGAGGTTGGGGGGTAGATGGGGGCTGTGGGAGGAGGTGGGATGGGGGGGTGTTGAAGAGGAGCTAGGGTCAGGGTGGAGAGCAGGGAGGTCGGGGGGCAGATGGGGGGCTGAGGGAGGAGGTGGGATGGGGGAGTGTTGAGGAGCTAGGGTCAGGGTGGAGAGCAGGGAGGTTGGGGGGCAGATGGGGGCTGTGGGAGGAGATGGGATGGGGGAGTGTTGAGGAGCTAGGGTCAGGGTGGAGAGCAGAGAGGTTGGGGGGTAGATGGGGGCTGTGGGAGGAGGTGGGATGGGGGAGTGTTGAAGAGGAGCTAGGGTCAGGGTGGAGAGCAGGGAGGTTGGGGGGCAGATGGGGGGCTGTGGGAGGAGGTGGGATGGGGGGGTGTTGAAGAGGAGCTAGGGTCAGGGTGGAGAGCAGGGAGGTTGGGGGGTAGATGGGGGCTGTGGGAGGAGGTGGGATGGGGGAGTGTTGAAGAGGAGCTAGGGTCAGGGTGGAGAGCAGGGAGGTTGGGGGGCAGACGGAGGGCTGTGGGAGGAGGTGGGGATGGGGGGGTGTTGAAGAGGAGCTAGGGTCAGGGTGGAGAGCAGGGAGGTCGGGGGGCAGATGGGGGGCTGTGGGAGGAGGTGGGATGGGGGGGTGTTGAAGAGGAGCTAGGGTCAGGGTGGAGAGCAGGGAGGTTGGGGGGTAGATGGGGGCTGTGGGAGGAGGTGGGATGGGGGAGTGTTGAAGAGGAGCTAGGGTCAGGGTGGAGAGCAGGGAGGTTGGGGGGCAGACGGAGGGCTGTGGGAGGAGGTGGGGATGGGGGGGTGTTGAAGAGGAGCTAGGGTCAGGGTGGAGAGCAGGGAGGTCGGGGGGCAGATGGGGGGCTGTGGGAGGAGGTGGGATGGGGAAATGTTGAAGAGGAGCTAGGGTCAGGGTGGAGAGCAGGGAGGTTGGGGGGCAGACGGAGGGCTGTGGGAGGAGGTGGGGATGGGGGGGTGTTGAAGAGGAGCTAGGTTCAGGGTGGAGAGCAGGGAGGTCGGGGGGCAGATGGGGGGCTGTGGGAGGAGGTGGGATGGGGGAATGTTGAAGAGGAGCTAGGGTCAGGGTGGAGAGCAGGGAGGTTGGGGGGCAGACGGAGGGCTGTGGGAGGAGGTGGGGATGGGGGGGTGTTGAAGAGGAGCTAGGGTCAGGGTGGAGAGCAGGGAGGTTGGGGGGCAGATGGGGTCTGTGGGAGGAGGTGGGGATGGGGGAGTGTTGAAGAGGAGCTAGGGTCAGGGTGAAGTAAGGGTGGAGAGCAGGGAGGATGACAAGCAGGGAGCTGGATGGGGAAGGGCAACAGTCTTTAGGGCAGGGTGGATATTTTTAATCAAAAATTATTTTTTTCAACAGAAAATTGGATTTTTGACAAAACTATTTGGGGGTTGGGGGGCCATGAAAATGGAACATTTTCAATTTCAAGATTCTGCACTGGTGCCCCAGGGGTGATGTCATTGAGCTGCCTCATTCCCTCCTCCATGGGCTGTTTTCCCCAGCTTGGCTACATTATGCATACTGTGGGCCAGGGACTCCCATAAAGCACCACTGTGGCTCAGCAAGAGGGGAGGCCATAGCACATGGTGGGAGATGTAGTGTGACCATGGGGCAATCAAACTATGACACGCAGGAGGCATCATGGTTGTATTTCCAAAATGAAGAATTTGGCCATAAAATTACCGATTTCAATTATTTGTCGGGGTGGGGGGAAACACCTTTTCCACCTCCTCTACTTTAAACCCTCCTCAGCCTCTCAGTGTTTCATACCGCCCCCTATTCAGACACTCAGGCTGTGACTCTGGTGGAGGCCATTGTGTGCTGGGTGCTGTCCCCTTCCAAACCCAAAAGGAGGGAATTTACCCCAAAGCTTGGGAAATTCTGGTCATGAGAGTTAGCACTGGCTTCCGTCATGGATGAAACACTACTCAGGTCTTGACAATAACTTCCCTGCCCACAGGAGTTTTTGTTGTGTTTTTTTGGTGGCAAGCTGAGTATTGTAAAACTACAGTGGATGAAGGACTTCTCTTAAATTTCTGAACGCCCTACCTGTAATCTAATAAGGAGCTACTAAGAAATGTTTGGTAGCATTTTAAAAAAAGGATGTTGCCCAGCAATAATCCTGTAAAGAATCATACATTATGTAATTATTGTACCACAAACAAAACAACTGTGGGATGGTGTCTCATAAAATTAAATTGTGTCCTGTACTTTTCTTGCAATTCTTATTTCCTTGAAAATGTGAGTGGACAGACACCTTTCTTGAAGAACTATAGCAACGCAATAGCTGATAGAGTATTGCAGGGAAACGCAAGAAGGTAGACATTCATAGAACAGTACAATGTATTCATTAGAAAATAGAGTTAGAGAGACAGGAAAATATAATGAGCATTACAGTATGTACTAGTAAGCCAAAAAGACCCACACATTTTATTTGTGTAAATTAGAAATTGAACTAAATCAAAAACTCAACCAAACTAAATTTTGTGTCATTCTACTGCCTTTGCAGTGTGCCAAACTTATGATTTAGATTCAAACACCTGAGCTTTGGAAACATTTGGATCCAGATCCAAATGCTGTGGCTCAGGATTATGTCTAGTGTAAATAGAAATCTTCAGCAGAATGATTTCCCCCAGCATGTTGTGACTAGACAGACACAGGCTATGTCTACACTGCAATTAAACACCCACAGCTAGCGCATGTTAGCTGACTTGGGCTTGTGGGGCTCAGCCTGCGGGGCTATAAAACTGCAGTGTTGATGTTTGGGCTCTGTCTGGAGCTAAGGCTCTGGATCCCTCCCCCCTGGCATGGTCCCTATACCACAATTTTACAGCTGTGCAGCACAAGCCTCAGGAGCCCAAGTCAGCTGACATGGGCCAGCCAGGGGTGTTTAATTGCGGTGTAGACACACCCACAGAGGGCTCAAGTAATTCTCCAGGCATATGTTTCTATTGCAATTTAGTAAGTGTGGAGAAAAAGGCTAGAGGTAGTTTAGCCAGTGAACGCTGTCAACCTCCTTTTGATACAACATCTCTGCACCAATGACAAAGCTGGAAAAATAATATGCTAATATTTATTTTTGCAGAAATTAAACTATAGTTACAAAATATGTACTGTGGAGGTTTCAGAGTAGCAGCTGTGTTAGTCTGTATCTGCAAAAAGAGGACTTGTGGCACCTTAGAGACTAAATAAATTTGTTAGTCTCTAAGGTGCCACAAGTACTCCTTTTCTTTTTACTGTGGAAGTACTTTATCAAGATCCTGCTAGAAGTATAAATTTAAAAAATAAAATAGCTATCCTGCAAAAATAAAAGTTCTTCGAAGGAGCTTCATCACCTTCTTTGTAGCCATTAGGATAACAATTGTTCTGGCTTGGGCAACCAGTCTGAAGATGGAACAACAACAATAAAAAAGCTGGGTCTTTTCCAACCCTTTTGTTTAGCTTAATTAATAACGTGAATAACAAATAGGCAGCAGGCATTTTAGGCGTTGTTCATGTGTCAGCCATGTCTCCATGAAACAAAATGCACTCGTATTGGAGAGTTACTAAACACAGTCTTACACAGCCTGATGAAAGATACAATAGCATTATTATGTGTATGTTGTACAAAAATGCCAGAGTCCTGTTACTGATGGAGAAGGTTAAAGCACTCTAAGTTGGGGAGTGAGTGGGAGAGACAAAACATAAAGAGGTATGCAATTCTTAATTTAAACCTACAGAGGAGGTTGCGCTGGGCACAATGCTTGAACCACATAGCATCTCTGAAGGCAAAGTATTATTTTGAAGAGTATGCTCAACATTTTGGAGCAAGCTAATGATGAATATATTCCAGCAGGTGAGAGGAAAGTTTCTCTCCTTGTTTTGCAGTAGAGGCAAAGAATTATTCAGTGAGAAAAATGTTGCCAACGTCAAGTGTCCAAAGACCAAATGAGCGGAACTTGGACTACCTCCTTCCAGTCAACAGGGAGGTAGAAATGACATGTTATAAACATTAATTCAAGTTTTGTATATTCTTAAGGCCCTTACAAAATCGCGGTCACAAAAAATAGTAGACCACCTCAGACATGGTGTGTATCAATTTAGATCAGATGGGCGGATCTCAAGTGCAGTACTTAATACGTTTTTCTTCCCACCTATGCTTCAGAACTTCCATCATGACTAACATAACTAGGTTAATATAAAACATGCAACAAGTGGACTCAAGTCACCCTGAATGTATTGTTGACAGAAACCATTTGAATTCCAAAAAGAAGTCAATCTACTATTTTTCATACTCACAGGCCCAGACTTGTAGAAATGCAGGCATGCAGTTGTAGGAATTTCCATGGAAATCACTACTTAAACATCTAGTCATACGGACATTTAATCGGTAATTGAGAGTCCAGATTATGCAGAAGCAATTGCAAATGCACATTTATAAAAATCTTGTTCTTGCTTCCTAAACTCAGGCAAATGTTTTCTGATGATCTCAGCTCCATTTACCAATAGATTCCTCCAGTGTTAGTAAAGAGGACAGATTACTGTGACAGCTGTCTCTTAAAACCATCCCTGTCTGTCATATAATACAGTCTATGCCCCCTTCACACTGGGGCTAACTCGGGGACTGTCTTTTTGTTATGTTTGTACAGCGTCTAGCACAAATGGGGTCCTGGTCCGTAACTAGGGCTACTAGGTGCTACAGTAATAATTATTATTAATATTTATTATTAATACAGTGCCACAGGGCCTGATTCAAAGCCCATTGAAATCAATGATAAGATCAGGCCCCAAATTATTAGAAGCAACATGTACATCTCAAGTTATATAATTCTGATCTTCTCGTCATATTCAGGATATGAACATCGCATTTCTTTTTGTTTAGCTGGAAACTAGCAGTTTGATAACTAAATGAGATGTTTGAATTGTAAGGAAACTCTACAAAAAGGTTACTGAATTATAAAAGCTTGGCCTTCCTGTGACTCCTAAAATGACTACATTGTTTAAATTGAACTTTAAAACTGCTGGGAGGGGGCAGGAACAGTTTAAAAATAGTTAACGTGTTTGTATTACACATTTTCTAAACCATTTTACAACCATGTTAAGTAAGAGGTTGATTCTTGCAAGGTGGGGATGGGGTATTCCTCATTTCAGCTTAGAAGCATAAGGGTGTGGGGAGGATAGGGTAGCACAGGGGAGATTGGAATTTCTCATTTATGAGCATAAATTCAATCTAGTTGAAATCTGGTGGGAGGATACACGATTGGATTGTAAAAATGAATGGCTATAAACTATTTAGGATGGATCAAGTGGGCAAAAGGGAAGGGGGTGTGGCACTCTCAGAAACAGGTAATACCATTTTTGATAGACATCAGGGAGCACAAGATGGGGTATTAAAGTTGATGTCTGCTACAAACCACCAAATCACAAATGGGAACAGAATGACTGCCTCCTTACATGCCTATATATAATGTGTAGGGGGAAAAAATCTATGTAATCATGGGGGATTTCAATATGAGTGACATATGCTGGAGGTCTCACGCTGCCAGTACTAAAACATCCTTGATTTTCTACAGGTTATAGATCACAATTTCCTAACTCAAAAAGGGTTGCAGCCAACACAAGAGACTTTTTTTATTAGGCCTTGTCCTAACAGATAAAGAGTAACTGATCACAGAATCACTTAGGTACAAGTGATTATGACTTGATCATATTTATACTATGCAAGCAGAATAAAGTTCATACCAGTAATATATATACCCGGTACTTTAATAGGGCCAGTTTCATAATGCTAAAGACAATTATGAGCTAAATCAGCTGGGAGGAAGAATTTAATCAGAAAAATATGAATGATAATTGGGAATCATTTAAGAACACCTTACTAGATGCCCCAAAAGCCACAATCAGCCAACTGGGAAAGAAGGCCATACTAGTTTAAAAAATGACCTGGTTTAGAGGGAAGGTGAAAGCAACTATATATATAAACATATGGAAGAAAGAGGAAGTTGATAGTAATGAATATAAATCAGAAGTTAGGAATTGTAGAAAATTGATAAGGGAAGCAAAGGGACATAAGAAGAACTCTATGACCGGCAGAGTTAAGGACAATATGAAGGAGCTTTCTAAATGTATTAGGAACAAAAAGAATCCTGACCATGGTATTGATCCATTACTAGATGGAAGTGGTAGAATTATCAATAATAATGCAGAAAAGGTAGATATGCTCAACAAATATTACTGAACTGTATTTGGGGGGAAATATAGTTTCATCATATGCTGATGATAACACTCTTTCCATATCAGTAGTATGGTCTGAAGGATGTTAAACAGAAGCTATTAAAGTTAGATATTTTTAAATCAGCAGGCCCAGATAACTTGCATCCAAGAGTTTTTAAAGAGCTGGCTGAGGAGTTTGCAGGACCATTAATGTTGATTTTCAACAAGTCTTGGAGCACTGGGGAAGTTCCAGAAGACTAGAAGAAAGCTAATGTGCCAATTTTTAAAAAAGGTAAATGGGATGACATGGGTAAGTAGAGGCCTGTTAGCCTGACATCAATACTGGCAAGACAATGGAGCATCTGTTTTGGGACTTGATTAATAAAAAATTAAAGGAGGGTAATCTAATTAATGCAAATTGACATGGGTTTATGGAAAATAGACTCAAACTAACTTGAGCTCTTTTTTTGGTGAGATTACAAGTTGTTGATAAAGATAATAGTGTTGATGTAATATACTTGAGTTCTCTGTAAGGCATTTGCCTAGGTACCACACAACATTTTGATTAAAAACTAGAACAATATAAAATTAACATGGCACACATTAAATGGATTTCAAATTGGCTAACAGATACATTTCAAAATATAATTGTAAATGGGGTATCATCATAAAACAGGTGTTTCCAGTCATGTCCCACAGGGACTGGTTCTTGGCCCTGTGCTACTTAACATTTTTATCAATGACTTGAAAGAAAACATCAAATCATCACGGATAAAGTTGGCAGATGACACAAAAATGGGGGGAGTGGTAAATAATGAAGAGGACAGCTCACTGATTCAGAGCAATCTTGATCGCTTGGTAAACTGACCACAAGCAAACAATATGGGTTTTAATATGGCTAAGTATAAACATATACACTGGAGAGAAAAGAATGTAGGCCATGCTTACAGAATGTGGGACTCTATTCTGGGAAGCAGTGGCTCTGAAAAAGATTTGGGGGTCATGGTGCATAATCAGCTGAACAAGCGCTCCCAATGCGACACTGTGACCAAAATACAAGCCTGGGATGCCTAAATGGGAATCTTGAGTAGAGAGGTTATTTTACCTCTGTATTTGGCACTCGTGCGACTACTGTTGGAATACTGTATTCAGTTCTGCTGCTCACAGTTCAAGGAGGATGTTGATAAATTGGTGAGGGTTCAGAGAAGAGGCACAAGAATGACTAAAGGAATAGAAAACATGCCTTATAGTGACAGATTCAAGGAGCTCAATCATCTGTTTAGCTTACCAAAGAGAAGGTTAAGGGGTGATTTGATTGCAGTCTACAAAAATCTACATCGGGAACACATATTTAACAATAAGCCTTAAACTTAGCAAAGAAAGGTATAATATGACCAAATGGCTGGAAGTTGAAGCTAGACAAATTCAGAACAGAAATAAGGCATACATATTAACAGTGAGAGTAATTAACCATTGGAACAATTTACCAAGGGTCACAGTGGATTCTCCATCACTGACAATTTTTAAATCAAGATTGGATGTTTTTCTAAAAGACATGCCCTAGGAATTACTTTGGGGGGTTCTCTGCCCTGTGTTATACAGGAGGTCAGACTAAATGATCCCAATGCGCCCTTCAGGCCAGGGCCGGCTCTATATCTTTTGCCGCCCCAAGCTCCGAGAGCGCAACTGCCCAAGCAGAAAAAAAAAAAGGGACGGCCGGAATGCCGCCCCTGGAATTGTGCCACCCCAAACAGGTGCTTGCTTTGCTGGTGCCTAGAGCCGGTCCTGCTTCAGGCTTTGGAATCTATGAATCTACAAGCATACTCCCTCTCACTGCTGCCTGTTTGGGGAATAGGGGTGAGGGAAGGGCTACATAAAAAGAGGGAGGGGAGAGGAATTTGAAGCAATCCATCTGTGTTTTGGCTGAGTTTACCAAGATGGGAAGGGCAAACATATCACTTATATCTACAAGTGTTATGGTGGGGAGGAATCATCACTTTTTAGGTGTCTGTGCAGAAGAATAGGATCAACTTTTGAGGAGAGCTTAAGGGATCGGGAGGGAGCTGCTGTTCCTCTTTTTATCCATTTCATCTTTTCGGGTAACCCCACTATTCACTGCTTGATGAAAACAAGCAAAATACATGACGAATAGCTACTTCCCAGCAAGAAAGTAAATTCAGAGGTTTAGTATGGCTTAGACTTTCTTTTCCCCCCACATGTACTATAAGTGTTTTCAAAATAGGGAGTAAAATGTTTAACCACTCATCTGTGGTGAATTATGGGCTACTATGGGATATTAACTTATCAGGTGCATGGCCCTTGAGTTCTATAATGGTACAGTGTGGATGCTTTTGCAGAACAGAAACAAAAAGTATAACAAACTCCTTTTAAAGTTAGTTGGAGCAATATGAAATGTCCTGTTAGGTCCCTGTGACCTATCCGAATGTGAAGAAAAAATGTCAGGAAATAGTTTTGCTTGCATTACTAGACAGCATTTCCACATTATTGTTGCTATCATTGCCCACCTGCTGGCGATCTGCTGTTGAATGACAAATGACAGCTCACTGAACAGTAAGGGAAAGGATGTGCAACAGTATCTCCTTGTGTGCTGGTGCTACAGATGTGTGATACTAGGTATTAAAATGAGGTTGTAGAGCAGTGGAGGGAAAGCTAATGTTATATCTATGAATAAAGTTAAAGCCACAAACGTTTTATTATTAATTGACTGGAAAAATGACTTGGACCAAGCATGCGATCAAACACTGATATATTAATGAAGATGTTATAAACAAGGAACATTATGGCAAGATTAATACGACTATTCTCAGTTGAGCACCGACGGACTTCTCTGCACTGAAAAGAACACAGAAGAAGTGCATGCATGAGCTGTTGATGAGATATCCATGTTGATATGTCTGGAAGGTGGTGAAAGTGCAAGACTGAACAGAGATAGCGCACAAAAGTAGATTGGGAGTCTTACGCATAAAAATACTAATCAAAGCCATGGGAAGTGAAACGTGGATAGGATCAAGGACAGAGTAGGTCACAGAAGAAGCTACTAACAAGGGGACCCTTTGTTTGAATACTGTTTCAAGTTTCTGTATTACAGCATGATCCAACTCCCATTAAAGAAAGAATCTTGCTGGAGCAAAACACTGTTAATTGGATGTGGTCCTTGAAGAGGAGAAAAACTTCCTGGAAGAGCAGATAAAATGTCCCATTTACTTAACTCAAAATAAAACACTCTCACAGAGGAAATACCAGAGAGAGGAATTTAAAATTGCTTGATTCCTCAGAATATCTATCCAATGTTGTTCACTGCATAGATCATCCTTCATCTTATACTCCTTTTAGCTTTCATGGAGAGAACCGTGGTGTACTCTCACTTTTATTAACTCTCAATCAACGGTTCTCAACCTTTTCTATACTGTGTTCCCATGTTATAACAACACTTTCCAGAATTTTAAGACCCACTCCCTTCTGGCTATAAGGAACAGGAGAGATGCCACAACTCTACCTGGAGCTTTTTGTGTCCACCAGGTTGTGAACCTGTTCTCTAAATCACTGAGAACAGAAATGCTGGATCATGAAACGGAAGTTATAGAAAGTTGTAATATACAAGGGAAATTATTCCCACATCACTATAAACTTCCTGCCCTATTATTATACTCAGGTAGCTCATTATCAGGGTTTTTTTTCTTTATTTAAGGTTTAAGCTCTGCTGTCAGATTTTTAAGTCACTACAGATTTACTCACTTGCAAGACAACAACCTTCACATGGTGCTCCTGTTAAGCGCTGGTGTTTTTCGTGCTTTGTGCAAATTCACTAATATTTCAACATCAGCAACTGGCCACTGGATGTCGCATTATCGACCTCCCAGTGAAAGTAGCAACTTGCATACCTTATGGCTCCTCTAAATGTGTAGTACATTGTGTGTCCGGCACAGAACCCTGGGTATATAACTTCCAAGGTTATTGGCTACACGGATGTTCTCAGTTTCTGAAAGGTTGTCACTCCCAAATGTCAATATACTCTCCTGAGCATATTCAATTTTGAAAGTGTCTGACATCTGGATGGGATACATTCCATATATGGGATGGTGGGGAGGTCTAACATGCTGCATCATACTCATTACAGCAATCTGTTGACAAACCACTGAGTTGGATGTCCACTTTTCCACTTTCAGTCGTGGAGTTAGGGCTAACATTGACAATAGCTATGCACTGAAAGTTGTCCTTGTGGCTGCACAGCCAAAGCCACAGGAAAACTATTTTGAGCCCTAAATAGTGGAAACATTGGAAATACAGCACATTGCTCACATAATGGGCCAAATTCTCTGGGTTACACCCACCCTTCTGGAGATGCTTGGATGTAATAGAGCAGATTTACGCTGCAGCAGAGATAAAAAAGTTTTCCTGTTTTTTAATATGTGAAACCAACTTATTCTTTAAAACAAAGGAACATTTTCCACAAAAATATACAATTTATAGCTGTATTTGTGGCGGTCTGTCATATCTGTTACAATAAAGTTAATGCAGCCCACAGTACATGTGTGCATACATGATGCTTACAGCTAAACTATCAATCCATTCATTACGCAGATACTTTTGGCTGTCATGGAGTGCAACTGTCAAGACTACTACATTTTATGGTGGCCTCTTATGACTAAACAATCTAGAGCAAGTAGAAAGCACATTGATATATCTATATCTTTATCTTAAGAGCAAATGAGTGACGTTATAGATAAACAATGCTAAAGAGGACCAAACCAACCTTCCATACATATACATGCATACACAATTCTTTTTAAAAAAAGAAAAGGAGTACTTGTGGCACCTTAGAGACTAACAAATTTATTTTTAGTTATCAACCCAAATGATTCAGCAAGACAAAATAGTCCAGTGCCATTACTGTGACATGCCATTCATCAGGACAGTGGTACAATTAGTGATGTCAATATTCCCAGGAATCAAAAATCACCCACATCTGAGCTGCACAGGCCTGAGTCTCCTCTCATGCTGATTTAAATAATGTAGAGTATCTCCTCTGATGTCCCTAGAGTTACACAGGCGCAAAACTAGAGTAAGGAGGGAGGGATAGCTCAGTGGTTTGAGCATTGGCCTGCTAAACCCAGGGTTGTGAGTTCAATCCCTGAGGGGGGAAAAAAAAATTGGGAATTGTGCCTGCTTTGAGCAGGGGGTTGGACCAGATGATCTCCTGAGGTCCCTTCCAACTCTGATATTCTATGATTCTATGATCAAGAATTAGGCCTGTTTGAGTTTAAATGTATCTTTGCACAAAGTGACACCACTGTATTTTTTCTGACCCTTAAGCAAAGATTGTGTTTTGTTTTAATAATTTCCTCTCCAGTATCAAAGTCTGCTAATATAAGTACACTAATGTCTATCTCAGGAAATGAAACTGCTGAAAAAGAGCAAAAATGTTATTGGCCTTTTCTGTTTTGAACAAATATAAGCAAACACTTTTAGAATAAAAAACAAATGCTATTCCCTTTAGTACCGAATTTTGTGTAATAGTGAAAGTAAAAGAGGAGCATAACTTTTGCAACTTTTCAGCACAAATTTTACAAATTACTTTCGTTTTCACTGGAGCAATTTTCAGCAGCAAAAATAGCTTTTTATGTAGTCAAAAAATAGAAGCGGGACATTTACTGAGATGAAAATTAAATGTTGCCTGACAAACAAGTGAAGAAAAGAATCCAGTTTTCATAGAAAGTAGCCAAAAATTGGACTTCTCATCATTTCTCCAGTGGTGCCATTTCTCCCCCACCCCTTTTGAAACAGCTCTATTACGCAAGTATTTAAAAAAAGAGATACATGGGGAAAAACAGCTTTTAAATTTAAGATGCTTTTTACAATGCTGCAAGAAATTGGATGAAAATATTTCTCTGTTTGGAAGTACTAATGTTTAAACTTCTCTACATTTGGCATTGCAGAGGGAAAGTTAAAAGTTCATAAACTTTTTTGCTTCAGATGCGTAGATGGGCCCCATGTAAGGCTGTGTCACCAAAATAGTTCACAACCCTAATTACAGTGCACACATCTTCTACAGAATGACATTTTGGGTTCTCGAGGCACTTTTAGATCATATTTAAAATACACAAACTACTTCATTTGTTGTGAGCGTGTGTTATTCTGTAATATATTTTCTATATTAATTGCTTCCTATTGTAGTAACTACGGAATGGTGTATTTGGATTGGGCTAAAAGATGTTGAAGAATAAAATATTATACAATTTGCTAAACCAGCTGGAATAGAACTCCTAAAATCATTAAAACAAAATCATTTTTAGTCGAGAATCTTTTCGTATCCATTTTCGAAAGCTATGCTTCAGCTCAAAACTCCAGCTTCTCTATATTTCGATTCTGCATTATTCCAAACCCACTCTGGATGTCAGGAATTTTACACAACTACAGTACTGGTATTAAATAAATCTTTATCACTTCATGCTTTAATTGGAATCCCAGAAGTTAACGGCAATGACCTTGCTAACATATACTATCTCTGGGATTCCACTTTCACAGGCACATATTTAGACCTCCGCTGCATTGTTGAGGTGCCTAAAAAGAGTACAAATCACAGTTGAAACAGTAAAATCTGCAAACTTTTAGAAACTTATGCCATGTCAGAAGATCTCCTTCCCCTTTCTCCAAAATACATTTCAGAGTTGAACAACTTAGGGAGTAGAAGCCATTGTTGTAGAAAAAATAACCACATGAACAAAAATCAGTTTTACCTTGGAAAATGTTATTGCCGGTCCATTTTCTCTGCACTTATTTTTTCTCTCTAGTCCCTTTCCAAGTGATTTCTATTTCTCTGTCTTCTTCTCTCATACTGGCGACAGAGAGGCTAGGGGTGGAGCCCTAAGCAAAGTATCCCCCTGCCTGCTGGGAGAACTGAGGTATCAGATAACACATACTCCACAGCAAAGGAGCAGAGGCAGTCAAGCTGGGAAATCTGTGTGTATGTGTAAGAGAGAAAGAGTTCAAATTCCCACTTTAGAAACTTTGTGGAAAAGTTACCCTCAATTTTATTTTTGTTTCCTTCTTCCATCTTGAAATAATGTCCTTAATTCCAGTACAATGTAGCCATATTTTGTAAGGCGTCTTTCATACAATCCACATAAAAATGCTACATAAGTATTAAATCATATCTTTACTAGAAATTATCGATTTTTTTCCCCAATGAATAATTTGTTCAGTGCATTTTTTTTCTGGTTTTCCAACTGCGAACCGACAGTGATATTCTCAAATGTATTGACTATTTGTTTTATGTTTCCCTGTAAATAGATACTTTGGGGCTGAATGACCCTTATTTTAGATTAAAAGGACAACAGAACAAAGAAGAACAAAAGGTAAGTCTCTAGGAGAGAGCAAAGTATATGCTCTCTCTCGGTAAATGTATTGAACTGAACACAATATGGCTGCCTATCCTGCTTACAGCGGAGTCCTTGGAGATTTCCAGGTGCAGTGTACTTATATAGCTATTTTCATGCTTTGGGTATATCTGCACTGCAGTCAGATGTGTGATGGCAGCTCATGTAGAAACACCGGAACTAGCTTTAATCTAGCAAGCCAGTGCACCCATAGCAGTGAAGGCGTGGCAGCATGGAGTTCAGCAGGGGCTAGCCACCTAAGTAAGTACCCAGGGTCCCAGGCCAACTTGTACAGCTGCAAACACTTACACCAGTAAGTGAAATTATTCACGGGACTAAGTGAGTCGAGGATGAACCCTTAACAATTACAATAAGCTCTTTTCAGTCTCCTGCGGGGGTCGGCAACCTTTCAGAAGTGGTGTGCCGACTCTTCATTTATTCTCTCTAATTTAAGGTTTCATGTGCCAGTAATACATTTCAATGTTTTTAGAAGGTCTCTTTCTATAAGTCTATAATATATAACTAAACTATGGTTGTACGTAAAGCAAATAAGGTTTTTAAAATGTTTAAGAAGCTTCCTTTAAAATTAAATTAAAATGCAGAGCCCCCCGGACTGGTGGCCGGGACCCGAGCAGTGTGAGTGCCACTGAAAATCAGCTCGCATGCTGCCTTTGGCACGCGTGCCATAGGTTGCCTGCCCCCGGTCTAGTGTTTAAGCACTTAACACACGTATTGGTCCTCCATGCTCACTAGGTAATTAGGACTGCTGTGACTGACCTTATTTGCGACTATTTTACTGTATTTATATTTTATTATACAATATCTTGTATGTTTCTAACTGTCTGTTGTTTAAATTGTTAGTGCAACAACCAGAGCATCTCTGTTACTCTAAAAAACAGCGAGGAGTCCGGTGGCACCTTAAAGACTAACAGATTTATTTGGGCATAAGCTTTTGTGGGTAAAAAACCCACTTCTTCAGATGCATGGAGAAGTGGGGTTTTTACCCACGAAAGCTCATGCCCAAATAAATTTGTTCATCTTTAAGGTGCCACCGGACTCCTCGTTGTTTTTGTGGATACAGACTAACATGGCTACCCCCTCTGATATCTGTTACTCTACAAAATCAGTATAAACTTGTAAATTACACAAATAACAAACAACCAAAGTGATTAACAGGGATAAGACTGTTCAGAGCCAGGAGGATGTGAAATGATTTTTGTTTACACCAGCAGGGCTTTCACTGTCAGATAAGAACAATGAGCTTCAGGTGCGAGAGATTCCACAAGTCTATAATGAGTTTACACTGTTATACAAATATTCATTAATTATTATAATCTACACGAAGAAACTATTACTAACAGTGGCACATTAAAGGTGATTTGAAGAGATGCCTCAGTTTAATTAATCTTCATTATGTTAAACCAGTCACGTTGTGTAATGTTTCTGTGCAAATAATATTAATACTGCTAAGCATACTAGATTTTCTTCCTTCAGCACTTCAATTTTCATTTTATACAATGGAGAATAGCATGCTTTGAAATGGACACTTCCAGCACATCTTTCCTCCAAGGATATTAAACCCCTTGACAAACATTTACTAATTCATTCCTCTGGTGAGAAAGGTATTATTATCTGCATTTTAAAGATAGGGAAAATGAAGCACAGATGGAGAAGGTGACCTGCCCAAGGGTCATGCAGCAAGTCTGCGGCAGAGCTGGAGATGGTAGAAACGATAATCTTGTCCCATACTCCCAGTTCTGAACTCTAACCACTGGATTGCATTGCTTCTCTAACAATGTACTTTTATGTATGTGTAATGCTATTGTCGGTGGGTGGGATTGAACCAGTGACCTCTGGAGTTTAGTGCATGAGCCTCTACACTCAGTATGAGCTAAAAGCCAACTGGCTCTCAGCTAAGGCTGTAGAGAGAGACTCATTTAACTCTCTCTAAGTGGTCTCAGTGCCACTAGATGGGACAGAACACCACACCCAGAAGATGTGTGGGTTACATACTTCCCCTTGCTGAGGAAGTGTGTCTTGAGCTTCAGAGACTTCCCAGCTGAAATCCCAGATGAGCCCCCACTTGTAATGCCAACAGACGCCGGTTGTCGGGATTGAACCTGAGGCCTCTGGAGCTTAGTGCATGAACCTCTACCACAGCTAAGGGTGTAGAGCAGACTCATTTGATATCTCTCTCTAAGTGGTCTTGATGCCACTAGAGGGGACAGAGCACCACACCCAGGAGGTGTGTGGGTTACATATGCATAAAGCAGATGTAGTTCCATTGAAGTGTTCCAGTCACATCATGAACTCTGCCTTTTTTCTTTTTCTAGAATCAGTAGAAGGAACTAGGTATTACAGCCTTGGTAACCCAAAGTGATATTCCTGAAAAGGCCACAATAAAACAATTTAAAATCAATCCTTTCTGCAGCCCAGGTTTGATTGTGCATTTATAAACAGGCACAATATGATCTGCAAGATACATATTTAGATTTATATTCAAACATCCTGCACAAAGGCTTTAAGTCAATGGGGGTTGCATGAGCATAACCAGACATTTTGGTCCTCAGTGTTTAATAATATGGTGCAGCAAACATAACTACATACTATTGTCACCTATCTACTATGTAAGTAAAGGTAGTATTATTATTCCAATTCTGTACTCTCTGATTGCCATATTTTGAAGATTATCAGTGAATAAAGGAGACTAAAATTATAATTAATAATATATATTGGTTTGTACAATACTAATTAGGCAGACACATTTGAAGACAACTTCTACCTGGTGTCACTCCTCAGACACTCTTGTCTGCAAGCAGCACAGATTATTTAAATTCATCAGCGTAAACAGTTTTTGGTATTTAAACAGTTTGGGTCAAATTCTGGGTCTAGACCAAGTACTATAGTTACCCTTCTCGTCCTGTAAATAGGACACATTAATCGTGCAAAAACAGTGTTAAATTGAACTTTTCCCCCCTCCCAAATCTTTCATTCACATTAATCTTGAAGGAGGGAGATTAATTTGCGCAGGATGGAGGAAGATGAAGCTGTATCAGCGTGCATGTTGTTGTGTGCTAAAACGTGCGGATGACTTCTGTGCCCCATCCCAGAATGCCTTTCCATGGCTCCAGTGACATGGGACTGTAGGATAGCAGCATCTCCATTGTTTCAGTGGGGAGCTAGAATCAGATCCTCTCCCCCTGCTCCCCTTCGCTCTGTGGTGTTTGAGGCCTCTGCAGTACATAATGCAGCTCAGGCCTAAATTTGTTCCACTCTTTGTAAGAATAAGGGGCCAGGTTGTCCAGCGCATTATGGCTCCTTTACAACACTCAAGTAATATAAAGGGAATGCAATCTAGCAACAAATTCCGAGCAGAGAATACCCCCAGCATGGAGAAATTCCCTGTTGGGAATAACTGAGTTGTAGGCAGGCCTGTGCCTCTGTCCCCTTCTCATTCTCTGCACTCCCCCTGTGTAAAAGGCATGTTGTGGGAGAAGCGGTGGTGGAGCAGAGATTTCCTACGTCAATCCTCTACTGGTTTAGGGTCCATTAAGAAAGCAGAATGTACAGGCTATGGGAGACTGGATGGCTCAGGGACTATGAAGGTGTTTACCTCTAAGTCCCTTATGGAGATCTGGTGTGGATATTAGAGCCACAGGAAGGTTCTCTCATAATCTATTCAATGTGAAATGCCTTGGAGGTTTAAATCTAGGTTCTCACCACAGAAGCTATCACTACTACTGGCACTGATTTGTTACCAATCTCAGCAGCGTGGTCTGAGATCAGCAGGCATGTAGAGTGAATTACTTCCTTGGCCCTGCAAAGTCTGAGCTAAAGCTCGTTGCAGGAACAGTGTGTGGAAGCCCATGTAATATTTGTCCTGTGCCTAGCCTGCCCAGTGTTGAGTGCCCCTCCAATCTTCAGAGCTATTATCTATAGATCTTGCGTTTTGTTAAAGAAAAAAAGGAACTAGCAGGAATTGTAATGCAATAAGCCTAGCAGATGTATTTCTTAAAGCACAGCACATCACACACAGACTTTAATATTAGTAATGTTTTCTTATTCCAACATATTTACTTAAACAAGTAAGCTGTACATTGACCTGCACCCTTTGTCAGACAAATTTAATTAGAAAAGCCCAGCTTTCATTAGTGGGATAGTCTTCTTTTCAGAGATGATAGGTTCGGAAACCTAATTCAGCAAAATATTTAATGTTCTTAGATGTGAGTAATCTCATTTCTATTCAGCAAAATGCTTCTGTCCATGCTTTATTTTAAGTACATGCTTAAGTCCCATTGACATTAAGTACTTTGCTGTATCAGGCTCCTAAGGCTGATGGCATCGCATCTGTCTCAGTGAGCTTGTTTTGGCAAAATGTCTTTTACTTTCAAGACCAACAAACTGACAAGTAAGCAAATCAGAATAAAGTTTTTGCCTCTCTGAAGAAAATGATAAACCGAATAATCATACAGTCCCTTAGGGAAAACAGCCATCCACAGAATGTGTTGTGCATTCCCTTGATGCTATCACACTGTTATTATCTGTTAGTGAGAGGCTGCCTTATAAGCAGAGAATGAATCAATGAAGGAGTGCGTATCCCTATCTTTTCTCTAGTTCTATACACAAGTCTTAGTGGTCATCATTTTTTATTAAACTAGAGCATGATCTGGCTTTTTATGTTCAATTGCTTTTACTTCAAACATAGACAAAAGCTTGTGTTGGTAAGAGACTTAGCCAGAGCTGCAGCTGGCTTAAATTGGCTCCGCTGACTTCAAAGGAGTTACACCAATTTACACCAGCTGAGAATCTGTCTTTATGAATTCCCACGTCATGTGTGAACTCAAATGAATTGGTTCTACATCCAGGAGTGAAATCATTATTTGCAAGTATTTCACATTCTGACATAAAACACTGATGTCTGGGAATGTTTGGTTGCACCTGTTTTTCTAAATACAGTTGGATCAGGTAATTTAGTGGGACCAGTTGTTTATCTCAAGAAGAATGAATGAATGAATGAATGAAGTAAGTCTGAAGGTTAGCCAGTACAAGTTCCAGTCATCCTTAAGTTTTTAATTAAAACAAACAAAACAAAAAGGAAAGAAAGAAATTAAACATTGTTATAAAATGTTGTATGCAAGATTGTGTTACTCAGATAAATGACTTGCAAACCATTTTTTTCATTTAAAATGATACATTTAAAACCATTAATACACTTAGATTGATTCACCAGTGCAGTGATCAGAGCTGAAACAGTCATCAGAAGTCACTGAATACAAATTCCTTTATAGAGCTGTTAGGAAAAACTTTGATGGAACAATTTTCTATTGGAAAATGCAGTTCTGTTGAAATTGAAACATTTTGCAAAATCATGTCAATTTTGCCAAAATTTCATTTTGAATTTAAAAAAATGGACTTTTTGACATTATCAGAACAAAACATTTTGATTTTTCCTGTTGAAGTGGCTTAGTTCAATTGCTGTGTTTTTTTAAAGTCAAAAAGAGAATATTTCAGTTATGCCAAAAGAAAAGATTTTAATCACTCTGAACCAAAAAAAAAATGGAATTCAAATTTTCCTTTGGAAAATTTCAAAATGTATGAAACTGGAACATGGACAAATTTTGAAATCCTCTGCAAAGTGGAATGCCCATTCTCTGCACAACTATTTACATTTATACTGACACTGCTACAGACTCATAAGCACAAAATATTCCCGCTGGCATTAGCCACTTCTGCCTCAAAATCTATTGGAAATACCATTTATTAGACAGTGAAAAATGTTGAGTAGGGTGGCTTTTGCTTGGTCCTATCCCCACTACCTGCCTAACACATACCTTTGTCCTTACCTGAAGAAAATGATCATGCAAAGATCTGCAGAAAGTCTTCCTTTGGCCCATACAGGGTACGTAATGCTGTGGAGTGACTGCTCCCTTCCACCCCCAAACACACACATTCTGAATCTGCCACGTGCAGAGATATCGTCCCGTGTTTCCTCTGTGCCTTGTATCAACGGGAGCATAGGGCTTTCAGTAAGGACTGCATTATTTGGCCCTATGTTATGAAACAAAAGATAGTTTGAAGCAAGTGTACATTCAGGGTAGATAAGTCATTTTCAAACACCCTGGAGTGATATTGCATTTCAAAACCACGACCTTAAGTCAAAGATGCCAACTTTACATCCAGAATCACTGTAAACTATAACTATTTTAGCACTTCCTGAGTTTGGCTGTTTCTGACATGCAGGGCTGTGCACACATGTGGTCTTGTTTTTTCTTGAATCCCGCAGGAGCTGAATGCTGATCATTTAGATGAGGGTTAGTACTTTGAAAATAATGGGCCCGATTCACCTTTCACTTGTGTCAGTTTTGCAACAGTATTGCCTCCCGCTGAATTATTCTTAATTTACACTGGTATACAGTGAGAGGGAAGTCAGGGCCAATGTGCATATTAGGCATTGAAAACTGTTGCTTTATTCTGTTGTTTTGCAAATCCAGAAGTATCATCCCAGCTTCTGAGTACAGAAAGAGTTTGGACTTCTGCAATGGGCTATTTCCTTGTTAGGGGTGGCTGTAGACTCAGACTTCTTAGGGTTTTTTATTACTATTATTTACACTATGAACATAGGGCTAATTCCTCAGCAGTGCCTTCTGCCCCCTTCCACAGATCAGAACTGAAAAGCCAATAAGGGATGATGGCTTGATTTCATTGATAAATTTGCTCCAAAGGAATATGTTGAATATTGACAACCAATTCTATCATAAATGTATCCATAAAATCCAATAAGTTCAATAGGGTTATGTGGTGTAATTGAGATGATTATTTATTATAGGCCAAGTCATACCATTTGTATGCAGGCAAAGGTCCTCTTGGCTTCTTCCTGAGTAAGGGTTGATTAATGGCTGCAGGATTTAGCCTGATGTTAATACAGCATTTTAATGCACAACATTTGTACACTGCAGTACTAAATCTGTGTCTACTTAACAAGGTCAGAATAAGTTAGCAGTGAAGAAGTATGTTAAAACGCTGCATAAAGTGGAGTTCAGATTTGGTGGAGTGGATTACAGGGAGTCCACTGTATTCCAAACATCTTTAGACATAGCTTTGGCACACGTATTTTTGAATGACATGCTTGCCATTTGGTCTGATGCCATGTTGCATAATGCTAGAGTGCTAATGTTTGGGGTCTGGGGGCATTTTTTTATAGCAAAAGGAAAGCTTCAGGACAGTGAACTTTGCTGTGCCATCATGGCAGAATGCCACCACATAAAGACATACATTAGAGAAGCAAGAGCGTTTGGAGACACAGGGTACCTCTTTCAAAAGACAGATCACAGTGTTATCAGACATTTGAGCCTTCCTAATAGAATTCATCATCCCAGAGGAAAGGAGGGAATTATCTTCTTTGGAAAAGTTATTCTATTTGCTGTAGGCTGAAACTATTAAATAACTTCTTGCTACGTAGCTGGCTGTGCACACATGCATTGGAATCTGGGGAATAGGCCACAAGGCATTTGCTTCCCTAAATGGGGGCAAGTTACAATGCACTCCTGATGCTCCCTGAGAGCAAGGATTGGTCTAGGCTAGCATCACTAACCACCACAAAGGAACTGGGGTGAGAGGACTGAGCCACACCCACACCGCCCACAAGTGGAGCCCAGCCAGCAAAGCTGGGAAAGCATGTTGCATTCTTTCCAAAGGTGACAGCGTGCCCAGTGAGGCCCTTGAGGAGTTCCAGCTGAATCAACATTGCCCACAATGCATACCCTGGCTTAAAACCACACAATCTGGCTCTAAGACTATTTCCTCTGAAAACTGTCTCCTCACCCAGGTGCTGGGCAATATAACATCTTATCCTCTTGGTACCTCTCTGTAGAACTTTATTATCCCGACAAGTGGAAGCATACCACCATACAGGGGTGCAAATTGAGTCAGCTCAGCATGGCTCAGCAAACTGCCACATTGTGCTCCAAAATCTAAGTATTCATTTAAGAACTAATTTCGGGTCTCTGGCCTTGATGGTTGCAAAGAGAACCTTCCTCTTGTGAACAGAATGTAAAATGATGCAATGTTCATCTGTCTGAATCTGTAAACAGCCTGGAAAAGATAGCTCTAGGGAGTGTTAACATCCATATTCATGTAAGTGGGCTGTGGATTCCTTCTCATAGATCGCGGCTGGAGGATGCGTGGAGAGCTACCTGAGTTCTCTGCTGCATACTGTCCCCATCTCCTGATCCCACAGAAGCCTCTTTGCAGGCCCTTCATTGGGATTCTTATCCATGCGCAGGGGGGAGATGGCCACTCTCTGTATCATTAACCCCCACAGATTTTGTGCAAGATCATGTTGACATAGGGTAAAATACTGCCCGTGGATGCTGGCACTGATTTCAGAGGGAGCTGTGCCTGTAAGATCAGAATTTGGCTCCAAGTCAACATTAACTTCATGCAAAAGGGCCAGTAACATGACTTAAAGTAGTTTCACCAGTTATTTGTTTAAAATACTGTATCTGTTCTTCTGACAAGAAATCATTAGTCTCTTTGTGAATCCTGCCTTTAAGTTCTTTCGTGTCGCAGAGAAAAGGAAACTCCTCTGTGCTGATGCGCTGTTTGCAGATTGCCTGCCACTATAAAGGGCACAATGTTATTTCACTGGCAGTGGCATGTCTGCGGGAGAATCTTCAGTTTTTCTCTCTTATCCTTGTCATTTATTTTTTTTCCTCCCCCATCACAAATATTTCCCATGGTGCCTTTGTTTTCTATTGGCCTCCTCAATCATCCAAGTTAATAGTTAGGGGCACACTGGGCATTTTGTTATGTTCCTTTATGTCCTGGCAGGCATGAAAACACACAGTAGGGATTCCATTATGTTTTAGCTCTTGTGCTCAAGGATGAAATAGCTTCATAGCCTGTCAGAGCAGTGATGCAGCATGAATAGCTCCTCTTTTATTCTACATATCTTTATTTACTGGAAGTTGTTCACGTTTTACAATAAACTGTTCTCATTGTACAACACTGATTAAAAAAGGAAGATGTTTTTATCTACAAATGGCCATGAATGATTGCAGGGAAAAAACCCTCTGTATTAAGTTATCAAAAGCTGATTAACCCTCATGGTTTTTCAGCCTCATTATGCACATAATGGCCTCAACTCAAGTGGGAAATGTAAGCAGAGAACAGCATTTGCCTTCATTCAGTGCATAGCTGCCCTTATCTTAAGAAGTTGGCATTGTTTTCACATGGATGTTGCTTCCTACTTGAAACTAAGCAATCGGATTTCATGCTAGCTATGGCTGATCTCTCTGTGAAGTCATATCTGCTGTGAATTTCAGGGGTGGAGCACTGTGCACCTCAGTGTCAAAAGGCACATTATTTTTCCTTTTCTGGACAATTTGTGTTGTCAGAAGTCTATCTTGTTAACACACGCTGCCATATCCCATTGTTTCGAGAATATAAAAGTGTGTGTTCGCCCATTTGTTTACTGTTCAATATGTCTCATTACCACATTCAGATGAATAACAGTACCAAGTTGCCGGTCAGAGGGATTCCATTTACATATGCGTTTGCCCCTAAGTTGTCTTTTAAAGAAGCAAAGATAATTTAGTCTTGATGAGTGGAGCTGGTTTGAAGGCATCAGTGATTGAAATCAAAGGTGCAACCACCGCAGGGGGACTAAGAGGGGACAACATTTTTCTAGCTCAGGGTTGCCCTCAGTGCAATTCCAGCACTCATGCATTTTTCACTTGGGGTTCCTCCTCAGCATTTTAATGTGATTGCTTCACTGATTGGAGGCGTCTTTGTATCCACAGACCAAAGCCCATGGAAGTCATAAGTGCTACAGTAGCTTCCCCACATTTCTTTTCCAATATTCCTCAGTTCTGCTCCAAAGAACAGGACCCCTTTCCATTCTAATCTAGGGCCTGAGGTTCTTCCCACCATAGGTGTATGTTGCGGCTTTGCCACAAACCCTGTGAGGCCTCTTACACAACAACATGCCGTCCCAGGAGCAGACTGGGAATCACATTGTGACTCAGCCTGAGTCACTCTCTTCCTCTTGGTTTTCCCCTGCTCTGGGCTGCGGGGGCCTGTACCGTGCACCAGCCCCATGACTGGAATACTGTATGGCCCCATCCTGCCAGCTAAAGAGCACTGGCTGGAGTGCAGTAAGGGAACAGAGTCAAGGCTCCACCCTGTCCCTGGCACTTCCTGCCTACTCCTGGGAGGGTGGGGAGAGACAGACGCTGGGAACCTGCCAAGGTTGCTCCCTTCTCCTTGCTGCTATATCTGGTACAGGTAGCTTGCACCGGGAAGTAAGGAGGTGCCCTCGTTCCCTGTGCAGGTTAATTTGAGCAGGAAATGTGTACAAAAGCTTTCTATAGACCTCATTTTTCCTTTAAGTAACTTACAACTTAAAGGGTCAGATCTCAGTTTCAGGGGGGCTTTTAGAATGAAGAAAGAACAAAGGCTTTGGATCTAAAATATAGGCAGGCCATATTTCAAAATTATTTGCAGGCACAGACCTAGCCTCAGTGTAACTTTACTCCAATAGTGTAAGATTGATTACAAGTAGGGCCCTACCAAATTCACGGTCCATTCTGGTCAATTTCACGGGCATAGGATTTTTAAAATAGTAAATTTAATTATTTCAGCCATTTAAATATGAAATTTCACGGTGTTGTAACTGTAGGGGTCCTGACCCAAAAAGGAGTTGTGGAGGGTTGCAAGGTTATTGTAGGGGGTTTTGCAGTACTGCTACCCTTACTTCTGTGCTGCTGCTGGGTAGCTGGAGAGCGGCAGCTGCTGGCCGGGAGCCCAGCTCTGAAGGCAGAGCCACTGCCAGCAGCAGCGCAGAAGGATGGCACGGTATGGTATTGCCACCCTTACTTCTGCGCTGCTGCCTGCAGAGCTGGGCCCTGAGTCAGCAGCCACCATTCTCCGGCCACCCAGCTCTGAAGGCAGCACAAAAGTAAGAGTGGCAATACCACGATCCCCCCTAAAATAACCTTGTGACCCCCCAGCAACTCCCTTTTGGGTCAGGACCCCCAATTTGAAAAACGCTGGTCTCCCCTATGAAATTGGTATAGTATAGGGTAAAAGCACACAAGACCAGATTTCACGGTCTGTAGTGCGTTTTTCATAGCCGTGAATTTGGTAGGGCCTTAATTATGAGCATTATTCTGAACTCTGCTCAAATAAAAAGATGTACAACTAGGAGCTGAAAGTGTGGATGCAATCCTTGCTGAAGAATAAAAAAAAACCAAACCCAAAAGCCACCTTTTTTAAAAGTACAAAATAATTCAATTTAGGATTCTATGCAGACCAAATCACCACCAATAATCCAGCTTTGATTCCTCATTTCCCCCCCCAAAATATATTAAATAGACTGAGAAGTAAGGTCCCCAACAAATTGCATCAGATTAGATTTTACATGAAAGAGGGCAGGAAGCTGATCAGAATCAAAGATGATGTAGGTATTTGCGTCTAATGCTCCCTCAATTTGCAAGGTAAAAGCAGAGAAAATTTACATTGGAATCAAGCAATTCCTGCCATAAA
Source organism: Natator depressus (assembly GCF_965152275.1). Lineage (NCBI taxonomy): Eukaryota > Metazoa > Chordata > Testudines > Cheloniidae > Natator > Natator depressus. The sequence continues at coordinate 10,932,008 of NC_134241.1, forward strand.
GAGGAAGGCAATGATGTTGGGTTTGTCTAGGCCTCACAATAACTGGGAACATTGGGAGTATTTTGCTGCAAAACTGTTTATTCCTGTTTGATACGAATGTATTAAAATTCAGTAGCTGTGAGCCATGAAGACAAAAGTTATTAACAGTGTGACTTGGCCAGAGTTTGAAACAATCTCATAGCTACTTTCACCATTTGTTATAGAAAGTGCTGCTTTAAATTTACTCAGCAAAAATAAGCCCAATCTATCAGGGGACATTTTTGTCTGAGAAAGCCAGGACTTTCCACACGGTGCTTCTCTAAAGTCATCAGAGGCTCTTTATTATCTTTGTGGGATCACAGGATTCTCAGGTTCCTCGATTTAACTGCATTCTCCACATTTATTTTTTCTTAGCCCTGGTCTACATTATGAGTTTAGGTCGAATTTAGCAGCACTAGGTCGATTTAACCCTGCACCTGTCCACATGACAAAGCCATTTTTGTCAGCTTACAGGGCTCTTAAAATCGATTTTTGTACTCCTCCCCGACAAGGGGATAAAATCAACATTGCTGGGTCAAATTTGGGGTAGTGTGGATGCAATTCGATGGTATTGGCCTCCGGGAGCTATCCCAGAGTGCTCCATTGTGACAGCTCTGGATAGCACTTTCAACTTAGATGCACTAGTCAGGTACACAGGAAAAGTCTCAGGAGCTTTTGAATTTCATTTCCTGTTTGGCCAGTGTGGCGAGCTCATCAGCACAGGTGACCATACAGTCCCAGAATCGCAAAAGAGCTCCAGCATGGACCGAACAGGAGGAACTGGATCTGATCGCTGTATGGGGAGAAGAATCCATGCTATCAGAACTCCATTCCAAAAGACATAATGCCAATATATATGCCAAAATCTCCAAGGGCAAATGCGAGGTTTTTACAATGCTCAGAACTGCAGCGGTGATCGGAGCGGGCTTGCAATGCTATGGTGTATGCGTGGGCAATCCAGGAAAAAGGGCAAGAAATGATTGTCTGCCATTGCTTTCATGGAGGGAGGGAGGGAATGGTCACTGACGACATGTACCCAAAACCACCCGCGGCTACCTTGTCCATTATCTCAATTTTTTTTAATTAATAAAGAAAGAATGCATGGTTTCAAAACAATAGTTACTTTATTTCGAAGGGGGGAGGGTGGTTGGCTTACAGGGAATTAAAAGCAACAAAGGGGGTGGGTTTGCATCAAGGAGAAACACACACAACTGTCACACCGTAGCCTGGCCAGTCCTGAAACTGGTTTTCAAAGTCTCAGTGATGCGCAGCGCGCCTTGCTGTGCTCTTTTATCGGTGTCTGGCTGCTCAAAATCGGCCACCAGGCAATTTGCCTCAACCTCCCATCCCTCCATAAACGTCTCTCCCTTACTCTCACAGATATTATGGAGCACACAGCAAGCAGCAATAACAATGGGAATGTTGGTTGCGCTGAGGTCTGACCAACAGCGCCAGCGGGCTTTTAAACATGCAAAGGCACATTCTACCACCATTCTGCACTTGCTCAGCCTATAGTTGAACTGCTCCTTACTACTGTCCAGGCTTCATGAGCCATGGGAGCAAGGGGTAGGATGGGGTAGGTGCGACCGTGTGGTGCTGCCGGCTGGGAGACCAGCCAGAGGCAGAAGCCTCCAGCTCGCAGGAGATCAGGATAGCAGAGTTGCAAAGGAAGCGGTGGAGAGAGCAAAAGACCATTGATGAGGACAGCTAGCAGTCCTACTGCACCGTCTGCTGCAGAGTTGCAGCAGATCAGGATAGCAGAGTTGCAGCGGAAGCGGTGGAGCCGTTCACCATTGATGCGAAGGCACCGAGGAGCTGCTGCTGTGTGGCCAAGGCAAAAGAGCAGGAACCCTGGAGCTGTTACATATGGAATGTACGGCTGCAAGATTTCTTCACCAGCGACAAAGGACAGGAATATGATGCACCTAAAATCTAAAAAGGCCCACACATTTCCCAGAGTCACTACCCTTGATAACAGAACATCAATGATTGCATTGGCTACTTGGATCACAGCAGCCCCTGCAGTAGACTTGCCTGCAACAGCAGTGGTGATGGTGAGCTGAGCGGGCTCCTGCTTGCAGTGCTATGGCGTCTGCGTGGTTAACCCAGGAAAAAAGCAGCGAAACGATTGTCTGCCGTTGCTTTCACAGAGGGAGGGAGGGAGGGAGCGGCGACTGATGACATGTACCCAAAACCACCCATGACAATGTTTTTGCCCCATCAGGCATTGGGAGCTCAACCCAGAATTCCAATGGGTGGCAGAGACTGTGGGAACTGTGGGATAGCTACCCACAGTGCACCACTCTGAAAGTCGACGCTAGCCATGGTACTGTGGACGCACTCCAGCGACTTACTGCGTTTAGTGGGGACGCACGCAATCGACTGTATAAAACCGCTTCCGAAAAATCGACTTCTATAAAATCGACCTAATTTCGTAGTGTAAACATATCCTTAGACTCTATGGCATATGCATTCATCAGCCTCTGTAATGATTCAGGCTTCCTCTCCCTCAGGCATTTTAATGGACTTACAGAACTTCAGATATGTTCTCTCTGATTTTAGCGCATGGTTCTAATTTCTCTCTTTAGACAATGACTTTTCCATCCTCAAAGGAGTGATTTAAATGAAGTATTTAATGACCCATTTGGCAATTTTTAGTAGTGGCCATAGCATAATACTTTGCTTTTATATAGCACTTCTCACCCAGAGCTGACAAAGAGCTTCACAAAGGAGGCAAATATCTCTATTTTACAGAGAAGGGAAGACACACAAAGAGGTGATCTTTCCCAAGTCACTCAGCAGGCCAGTTCCAGAGCTAGGAATAGAACCCAAGTCTCCTGAGTCCCAGCCTAGTGCCCTATCCTATTGGGTAATACTGCCTATCCTCTAGCTATGAAGAGAAAGACTGTCATTTCAACAGCTTACTAGCTTGGGCCCAAAACTTCTTCACCTGCTGATTAAGGCCCTAATTCAGGTAAGCATTTCCATTCAAGAAAGCACTTAGACCACATTTACCTTTAGGCATGGGCTTAAGTACTTTCCTGAATCATGGCTTAAGGGCATAGAGATTTTTCTCTTGTGGCACAGTTCAAGAAAATCAGTCATGCCAAGAGAGCTCAGTGCTAGCAGATATACACAGGATCCCTCCCTTCTCTTCAGTCAGGGTATTCTATGAAGCAGGAAAAGGACACAACAAAAAACCACCAGAGACCATTTCAAACACTATTTTGCTCAGCATTAATTTGGGGAATGGGCAAAATAAATAAAAGGGTTTTTTTCATTCCAGGTTAGCAATGGTATTACTCAGAGCACATTGTTCAAGCACCATCTTACTTTCCTATATATTCTATGATTCCCTCCGAATGTGTTCTTCTCCCAGGTAGTGTCATAGGGTGACCAGCTGTCCCAATTTTATAGGGACAATCCCAGTTTGGGGGTCTTTTTCTTATATAGGTTCCTATTACCCCGCACCCTCTGTCCCGAATTTTCATATTTGCTGTCTGGTCACCCTATAGTGTCACCATGGATGGACACCATGGCTGGGGCAGTGGCCATGGTGATTTAGGAAAGCAGGCCTCAATGTACCTGAAGTAGCTATTGCTAAAGGAACCAAAGCTTACATGCTCACCTCAGGAAGGTCAAATATGGGATGGCTAAAGCAGGGGAAGCAGCCATCTTTGTTTTACTGCATTAGCAGCTAGACTTAAAAAGTATTTGACCTCCTAAATTGTATCTTAAAGGGGTTCAATAGAAGAAGATTTTTGTTTCAGCTTAAAAATCTGGTTTTGCTCACTTTTTTTTTTTTTTAAATATACACTCATGTAGGGGTCAGGAGGTTTACATAAATCTGATCACTTGAGTTCAGCATTTTGTACCCCACAATATTTTATGCTGCCACCATGTCACACCACATTTGCAAAATCTTTACAGCTAGTCACTTTTATTACAGCTGCTACTCTTGTTGTCCATAAAGTAAATGTTCTCTGTGTGTCAAAATTCTGCCTCATTTTTTCATTGTCCTTTGGCTCTTAATGGGCTTAATCCTACCTCCTCGGTAGTCCTGGCCAGTCCAGATGAGAGACACCCATGGCAGGGAAGAACATTAAACAAGTCACTGCATCCGCCTGTATTCCATTCACTTTCACTTCTGCACACGCAGGCTGGGCAAGATGGGGGACAACTGTGCCCCATCCCCAAGCTCAGAGAGGCCCCCCAAACATCTTTAAAATCTGTGTACATAAGGTGAAATAGGAGGGGGTGGGGCCCCAGCCAATATGGTGTACCAGGGCCCCACATTTATCTCCTTGGGCCAGTGCATAGGTAATACTTAGTAGGGACAAAAAATAACACGAATAAAAATTGGAGCCTTTTTTATGAAGTCTGAAAACATGAGGTAAGTTTTAAGAAATACTGAGCCAAATCTAACCACTCACACCCCTCCCATTGCTTCACTGGAGGTTCTAGCTGCTTATTTCTGAGCTGTCTGTGGTGCAACTTTGCCCTCGCTGGTTTTGACTGGAATGAGACAAATACCCTAAGAAAGGTACATATCATGGCATTAGTAGGGCTGCTGGCCTGTCTCCCCCAGCCCAGGCAAGGCTAACATTACACCCAAAATCATTTCAGGCCCCTCCTTCGGGGCATGATTTTATTCTTCAAACATAAAACCCCCAGGATAACACCTGAACAAAAGCTATGCTATTCTCCTGACAAAAGCAGGAACCTAGGGACCTTACACCTCCTCTCTCCCCTCATGCAAGGGCCAACCACAGCTCTTCCTCTTCAGCTGACTTCTCTCAGCCCTTTATAGGAATGACCTGACCCCTTCCCAGATGGGTCTGATAATTGAACAGGCTTGGCTGGCCCCAAGGCCCCCTGCCGTTAAAGAGGCAGACCACCACTACAGTATTTTCATCTTGGCCAGACTGACTGCAGTGAGGCTCCCGATGGATTCAGCAGTGGAATTGGAGAAGGTGAATTACAGAAACTGTGCCAAAATAGAACCAAGACATTTTAAATAAGCAACCGCCTATTTTGGATGCTTTTCTACACTAAATCTTCACAGACGTATCACAGTGAGACGAATTGAACGGGAGCTAATGCCTCATTTAGGAGGTTGGCCTGTAACTAGACGAAACGGGGTTTTTACAAAATGGTGATAAATCCACACACACTTAGACACAATTTTGCAAAGCTGTTCTTCCTGCACTGTTAATGAATATTACAGACTAGGTGGGATTTTCAAAAGCAGCTAGATAATTTAGGAACTCAAGTCCCACTGAAAGTTAATGGGATTTGTACTCGTTAATCATTTAGGTGCTTTTGAGGTCTTAATTTTCTTGGAATTTTCAAAAATATTTTTTGTAGTAAAACCAGAGCTGTACTGAGAAACTATTTATTATAGGGAGAGTTGTAAATTGTGTCCTAAACTAACCAGCTGCACAAAGCTTCAACTCAAAAGGAGATCATGGAAAACACATGGAAGAGTTAGTGCTGCCTAATGACTGGCAGGCACTTTTATCAGCTGGAAGGGCAATTAACATAACATCAGTCTTATAACAGAATGATCTGCATTCACATGCTCAATGTGAAGGGACCAGCATGGAAAAAATAATCACATGGAAATGTCCAGAGACAAAGACTAGTAGCATAAAGTTGGGACCTTGCACACTGCTGGCACTTTATTAATTAATAAATGAAGTGTAAGGAAAGGCAGTCCTAGGGATAACATGGGTCAAGAATTCACACTTAATAATTTAAAGGCAGGGTATCATTGTCAGGAAAGTGGCAGAGAGAGCAAGAGAGGTCTCCTTATTCTGGGATGCTTGAGAAGAGGTTTCCTGAGAATTCGTTAAGTCAGATAGGCTGAAAATTAACAGAACTGAAACTGGTAGCGTAAGTCTAATTGGTATCTGATTACATACTCCATTCTCAAAATCAAGTAGGGTGTTGGAATATGCAGTTCTTATGGAGAGCTAGTACCTTGTATGCTCTGGCACATTGTCTGTTCTTTTCCCTTCTTTTGAGAAGAGATGTTCCCTTGCAATTGCAATGGGAGTGTTTGTATTTACTTCAGAGAGCTTTGGATCAGGCCCAAAGTCCTCAAATTTGTCCTTATTTTTACAAGATTCCTACTGTTGTGACTGGGAGTTTTGTCAGAATATGGATTTCAGCACTGGGTTCAGAGGTCCAGATTTTCTGTGGTGTCCAATTTCCATTTGATGTAGTGAGCAGGGCAGGAGGGGTGAAGGGGTATCTGCAATGAGATGGATGCCACACCCAGTTTGATCAAGCCAGCATGCTAAAAGTTGCAGTGTAGTCACTATGGGAGGGCGAGCCCTGCTGAGTACATACGTAGGGTTTCAAATGTGATTGTACAGGGGCAGCTAGCCCACCCCACCACCCACGCAGCTGCGGCTACACTGCTATTTTGAGCAGACCAGATTAATCAGAGCTAGCTTGGGTATGTCTACCCAAGCTGGAAATTACACCTTTAGGGTAGAAACAGCCTAAATGTCATGGATAGCATAGGAGCCAGCTATGACAGCTCTAAATCAGCTGAGGCATTCTCAGTTGGCAGGATTTGACCTGCCCCCTTTGTTCCACCAGCGTGGCATAAACATTCTGGAGCAGGCTAAAGAATCTGGCTCAACCTCTGCAGTTTGAGGGGATTTTTTTTTTTTGTTCTTACCCAACAGAGAAGTTATGTTTAATGATGTCACCACTTTCCTTTCTCACAGTTTATAAACTTTCAGAATCCAGAGAACAATTACTAATAAAGCGTGAAGTATTTCTGTCATGGCAGGTTGAAACTTCTGACAATGTCCCTGTAAGGGAAAACTCCAATTTGCTCAGCCCTACAGTCTAAAAGTTCAAAAGATAAAAAAACATTTCTCACCATGAGTGTTTGTGACATGCAACTGAAAATAAAGATTCTAATTACATTTGGCATTTAGTCTCTCGCTAAACAAATGACATCATTTGTGGCACTGGCAGTAAAAGAGCCGAGTCTAAGAGACTATAAACAAGAATCTATCTAGCTTTCATTTTAAATTCAACAGAAGGAAGGGGGGAAATCTTGTTTAATAGCTGTAATGTTCAAACATTTTAAAAGTATTAAACATGGCCAGAGAGTTTCAGTATATACTTCTGCAGAGTGCTATTGAAGTGGGAAAATATACACTGGTACTCTGATTTTCAGCATATTTAGGCAGGCCACCAAAGTTGTATGCACACTTACAATGGCAGTCCTGAGTCACGAATTCTGGATCTGAACTTGGTCAGTGTTCACAGGCATTCAGATCTGGGGTCTTTGTTTGGTCTCCCTTCGTTCAATTACTATATTTTTTAATTCCTTCAGAACCATGGGATGTACTTTCCCAAAAGGCAGCCTCTTCAAAAATGCACTCCTCCATTAGGGTTCCCAACTTTGGTTGGACAAATTCCTGGAGGTTTCATCACGTGACATTTTCTTTAATTAAAGATTAATCTTTAATTCCTGGAGACTCCAGGACAATCCTGTAGAGTTAGCAAACCTATCCTCCATTGTTTTATTTATAATACCGTGTTCTTCTTTTTACCGGAGGGTCTCACAGCAGTTTACAAACACTAACCGGTCCCCTAACACTTCGCTGGGGTACTGGTTTAATACCAATTCCAAGCAAAGAGTATTACAAACACCTGTGCATTTTTCTGAGCTCTCCTTTCCAAATAACGGTCTGTCTCGACCCTGCTTAATTTGTGAGATATGATGGCATCACAGCATGAAGTGGTCTGAATGCAGCCCATTAACTGTAACAGGATGCTCTTTGAGGCTTTTCAATACGTACTTGCCTGTAACAGTAATCTGCAATCACATGCAGTTATTTTCATCCCTTAATGGAAATGGAAATAACATTTTGCATTCAGTTTGCCTTTAGCGCACAGAGCTATAACATGCGATAATGCGACCGTGCAACTGTTTCACAGTTGTTACATCTCATTCCGGTGAAGAGGGGGGAGGGATAGCTCAGTGGTTTGAGCATTGGCCTGCTAAACCCAGGGTTGTGAGCTCAATCCTTGAGGGGGCCATTTAGGGAACTGGGGCAAAAATTGGGGATTGGTCCTGCTTTGAGCAGGGGGTTGGACTAGATGACCTCCTGAGGTCCCTTCCAACCCTGATATTCCATGATTCCATGAGATTCATATTTGCCATGGTGAGTGTGAAAGGGATTTAAAGTTAACAAATGATAACCAGGAGCAGATAGACTGGGAACAAAAAGCAACAGGGCTTTAGAGGAAAGAACACTTAGCGTTGTCAATAGGGGGAAATGGTCAGGCATCTGGTTGTTCATGAGATTCCTCATTGCAGTCCAAAGTGAGAGGCTGCAGAGGGAGGTGGGGCTTGGACTTATCATTATGTCATCTCAATGGCAGGCATGATTGACGGTCCTTGTGGACTGGAGAGCATGCCTGACAGCATGAAATCTTTCTTCAAGGAGGCTGCAGTAGTGACAGCCCAGAATTGGCAAACTTTACCTAATCAAACTCCCAGCGAGTAAACAAAATCAGAGAGAGGGTATTTTGCATCTGTTTTTATTATTAATTGGGGAGGAGAGGAATTTGTCCATACTTTTACAAGCAAAATTATGGGGATTTTAGGTTTGGTATAAGAGTATAAATAAAATGATCAGGAAATATCTCAAAAAATCTGTCATGTCAGATTAATTCTTGTTAAATATTTAAAAAGTAAAGGCCAGATTCACTGGTGTGGTCTAGCTGCTTTGCTCTATTTTAGCAATCCAAAACAGCTGTAACCCCAGTGTATCAGTTAAGCTAGTGTTATGGCTGATTTCCCATTGCTGTGGTGGCAAATCTGGCCCTAAATTCTTAATCATCACAACATTCTGGGTTCTCAGTGTTTTTTGCCACCACCTTGTTTCAAAGTATTTGTTGTGGGTCAGAGGAACCTGAAATTTTAAGTGGATCATTGTTTGGCACATGGGGCATGAAAAAATTACAGGGTAACTTTTCTAGTGGGGCCTCGACTTGACCTCTGTACACATGCGGGTTTTTGCTTATCAGCCACGCAAGTAGTGTTGGAATTTAAATGCACAAAGCCTTTGTGAACTCGATTTGCATTTGCCAATGGAGTTTGCAAATGTAAATTCACAGGCACTGCTTTTGCTTCTTCTTGCTGTGATAGTGATAGGATTGTTGTTTTGCCATTTGCTGCCTGGCCCAAGGTCAATGAAATACAGAAAGCTAGAGGAGGTGGTACCAGTTACAGGGGAATAAATCCCACACTTCCCTAGACCCAGCCCAATGGCTGAGCATCTTTTGAATTCTCAGCAATTGATAGGAAGGTTGGAGCGTGTAGTGGGGTGGTCACCTGCTCTTGCCCTGAAGGGCTTGAAATCAGCCCTGGGAGAGGGCTGAGGCTGTGAGAGGGCTGCTGCTAGGGAAAGCAGCAAGCCTTGGCTGATTGGGGAACCAGCCACAGCTGTGGCCACACCCCAATCAGGGCCCAGCTGGCCTTTATACAAGGGCAGGGGGCCAGGAGGAGTCTCTTTCTATCTGTAGAGAGAGAAGGACCTGGCTGCCTGGGACAGAGCAGGGTACCTGAGTGGAGCAGGGCTGGGGAAAGGCCAGAGGAGCTGGGGAGCTCTGGCCTGAGAAACCCCCAGGCTGCAGGCCTTGATGAAGGCCTAGGAAAAGGGTACTGGGGTTGCAGAGGGCAGCCCAAGGGTAGGCAGAAGCAGCAGGTCCAGACTCTCCTTGCTGATGATGAGTGGCAATTATGCTGCAGTCCGCTCCAGGGAGTGGGAGCTAGATGGTGACTGGCAGTAGCCAAAGACTGAGGTGAGGTAGGGATAGAGGGTGGGGGTTCCCTGGGGGGGAGACCTAGATCTGTGGGGGTACTGCCAGGGGGCAGCACCCCGGCGTGAAAGGGCACCCGGGTCCGGGAGGGACTTGGGGCCCAGCGGCAAGCGGGACACCAGCCTGAAGAGGGTGCTCCAGAGGCTGGAAACTCTAATTCCCTGGGCGACCAGCAGGGGGAGCCACAGGGGTGAGTCGCCGCCCCCCTACAGAGACACATGAGTTTTATCATACCATCAAATCCAGCAGGATCCCACATAGCTTTTTTCTTTCATGCCACATTTCAGCAACATCCAAACATTAACTGTAACTGTTTTCTCAAACAAAACATTCTTCACATCCATATCCATCCACTTTTAAACCAAAATAAATTCAAATGCATATTAAATCAGCAAAATATTTCTTTTAAGGATCATAAGACTGCTTGATTACATTTTCTTCTGGCACTTGGTCCATTGGATTATGAATTATTTTGTTATGATACATGTAGGTACTAATGACATAGGGAAGGATAGGAGAGAGGTCCTGGATGCCAAATTTAGGCTGCTAGGTAAGAGATTGAAGTCCAGGACCTCCATGGTAGTATTCTCTGAAATGTTTCAAGGTCCACGTGCATATACAAATGCTAGAAGTCTAAATAATAGGATGGGTGAACTAGAGTGCCTCATATTAAATGAGGATATTGATATAATAGGCATCACAGAAACTTGGTGGACTGAGGATAATCAATGGGACGCAGTAATACCAGGGTAAAAAATATTTCGGAAGGACAGAATAGGTCATGTTAGTGGGGGAGTGGCACTATATGTGAAAGAAAGCGTAGAATCAAATGAAGTAAAAATCTTAAATGAACCAAACTGTACCATAGAATCTCTATGGATAGTAATTCCATGCTCTAATAATAAGAATATAGCAGTAGGGATCTATTACTGACCTCCTACCCTGGACGGTGATAGTGACTGTGAAATGCTGCGGAAAATTAGAGAGGTTATAAAAATAAAAATCTCAATAATAATGGGGGATTTCAACTCTCCCCATATTGACCGGGTATATGTCACCTCAGGACGGGATGCAGAGATAAAGTTTCTTGACACCTTAAATGACTGTTTCTTGGAGCAGCTAGTCCTGGAACCCACAAGAGGAGAGGCAATTCTTGATTTAATCCTAAGTGGAGCACAGGATCAGGTCCAAGAGGTGAATATAGCTGGACAGCTTGATAATAGGGACCATAATATAATTAAATTTCACATCCTTGTGACCGGGAAAACACCACAGCAGCCCAACACTGTAGCATTTAATTTCAGAAAGGGGAACGACACAAAAATGAGGAAGTTAGTTAAACAGAAATTAAAAGGTACAGTACCAAAAGTGAAATCCCTGGAAGCTGCATGGAAACTTTTTAAAGACTCCATAATAGATGCTCAACTTAAATGTATACCCCAAATTAATAAACATAGAGAACCAAAAAAGGGCCACCATGGCTAAACAACAAAGTAAAAGAAGCAGTGAGAGACAAAAAGGCAGCCTTTAAAAATGGAAGTTAAATCCTAGTGAGGAAAATAGAAAGGAGCATAAACTCTCGCAAATGAAGTGTAAAAATATAATTAAGAAGGCCAAAAAAGAATTTGAAGAACAGGTAGCCAAAGATTCAGAAAGTAAAAGCAAAAAAAATATTTTATATACATCAGAAGCGGGAAGCCTTCTAAACAACCAGTGGGGCCACTGGATGATCAAGATGCTAAAGGAGCACTCAAGGACAATAAGGCCATTGCAGAGAAACTAAATGAATTCTTTGCATCAGTCTTCACAGTTGAGGATGTGAGGGAGAGTCCCAAACCTGAGCCATTCTTTTTAGATGACAAATCTGAGGAACTGACCCAGATTGAGGTGTCATTAGAGAAGGTTTTAGAACAAATTGATAAACTAAACAGTAATAAGTCACCAGGACCAGATGGTATTCACCCAAGAGTTCCGAAGGAAGACAGGATATTGGGCTAGATGGACCTTTGGTCTGATCCAGTATGGCTGTTCTTATGATGAGTACATACTTGGTAGTTTAAATGGCTAAAGGGATTGTTCTTGAAATTTGGAGATGGTTGTTGTGGTAACCAAGCTAGGACGCTTAGTACATGCTTAAATTAAGGCATGCAATGAATACTTAGTTGCTTTAGCTACTCTTTCATTGCCTTGTTTGGAGAACTTCATCATATCTAGTGAAATTCTCCAAGACATCTTGCTGGATTACCCTTCAAGAGAGAGCAATATAGAGGTGACTCAGAAAGTGCTTCGAGTTACTAACATGCCATCCTTGGTATTAAACCATGGCCATGGGCAGTGTATAAAGTGGGAGCTGTCGGAGCCACAGAACAGCAGCTACACCGTAATGTTGTCTGTTCAGCAATACCTGAAATTCTTTCCAGCTCCACTGACGTAATCCTTAACTGAGGAGTACTTAGCTGGAGTGTTTGACTGAAAGACACAGGGGTAGATTTTCTAAGGCCTCCAAGGTTGTTTGAATGTCAGTGGGAGCTAGGCTCCAAGGACCAGATTTTAAAGGCACTTAAGAGCCGAGGGGGATTTTCAGAAGTGCCCTTCTGCATCTGTAGGTGCCTAAATACCTTTAAAAATCTTGGCCCAGCTCCCTTAGGTGCTTTTGAAAATCCAAGCCACGGGATCCCCACCCCACAGATTTTGTTCAGCGTTCAAATGAAGTCACCACAAGCGGTTTCCTCAGGAAGCTCCCTGATGAAGATGATATTAGTCAAATGGAAAGTTCACACATTTTCCAAATTAAAGGACAAAGCCTCAGCTGGTGTAAATTGGCGCACCTCTATTGACATCTATAGAGCTATGTGAATTGACACCAGCTAAAGATCTGACTCTAAACAGATGGTCACCAGGAGTTCTTTCCCTATGCTGTCACATGTGGTCTCAGTGCTGGGGGATGCTCACCAAAAGCCCAAATCTTTGAAAGTTTGTATAGTAAAGGAAAGTCACTGCAACTCCAAGCAGATACTTGGGAGATGAGTCCATAGAAACGTCTATAAATTAAACATAAGGAATGCAAAAACAAAGGTCTGACGCACAGACACACAGAAAGATAATGGGTAAAATTTTCAAAAAGTGCCTCAGAGAGACAGGAGCCAGTTTTCAAGTGACATAGGTGCCTAGACTCAGATTTTTAATGGTATTTAGGCGTTGCTGCATTCAGCGTTGCAAGGCCTAACTGATTTAGGAGCCTATATTGTTTTCAAATGGAGTTTAGGAACCTAGGAGTCCAAATTTCATAGACTCTCAAATGGATTTTGAGACTGACAGAAACAGTACTTGCAAAAAGAAAAGGAGTACTTGTGGCACCTTAGAGACTAACCAATTTATTTGAGCATAAGCTTTCGTGAGCTACAGCTGTAGCTTATGCTCAAATAAGCTTAAAGCTTATGCTTAAAGCTTATGCTCAAATAAATTGGTTAGTCTCTAAGGTGCCACAAGTACTCCTTTTCTTTTTGCAAATACAGACTAACACGGCTGTTACTCTGAAACCTGTCATTATGCAAGAAACAGTACTGGAGCTGACGAATTATTTGCAAGCCCTACGTGTATTAAAGACACACAAGAGTTGAGTACAGATCAAATCCACGCAGGCAGTCTTCAACAGTTCTAAAACATTCTCTAGCATATGAAGTTAGGAGTATATAACTGCTGCCTGGGTTTGAGAGATCACTGCACTATGTGCAGACAAGAAAACACTAAGATGCGCTTGAGACAATAAATGAATCCAAATGTCTCCAAAGTTCAGAGTGCTTGGGTCAGAAGCCTGGTTCCTCTGTGGAATACACTAATGTTTCCATTCTACACCCTTCATAATTTCTCTGGGATCCCAGCCAACCTGTTTCCCAGATATCCGCTCAGACCCGCTTAGAGTCTAACCAGAGAGAGTGGGACCATGGAGAAGGGGAGTTGTATTTATGGGACTCAGTTCTGCCCTGATTAAGACCCGGTGAGCTCAGTCAGATAGAGCTGCTTTGGCAGTCACTAGTTCCTTGCATGTACTGGGAGATGAAGTCACACGAAAAGATAAAAGGAAAAAAGCTAGTAAACTCTTGGGAGCAACTAGTGGGAGATTGCAACCATTACTGCACAATTATTACCCACAATGGTGAATCTTCAGGAATATGAATACAGTGTTAGGGCCAAATCCTGCTCACCTATCCACAGCAGGAGTCCCAATGACATCAGGGAGATGTGTAAGGTGAGCAAGAATTTGCCCCTTTAACTGCAACATGTATTGGAAGTCCATTGTCCACCAAAGGCCTGGTCCCATGCCATTTGAAACCAATTGCAGAGGTCCCATTGATTTTAACGGTGAAGGATGAGGGCTCACGCATGCCCATAATAATAAAGTTGTGTTACAAAATGTTAATTTGGGCTAGAAGTTTGTCTATTAAAACACCTTCACCCACCCCACCCACCCCCGGAAGTTATTATTTAGAAACACTGCTATAGGCTACATGTTCCCTATAAAATCAGGAAAATAATTTTTTAGTGCACTGTACGTGATCCACAGCTTGCAGCGAGGATGACCCCAGACACATGGAAAAATGATCAAAACAAACAGACTATGCTTCTTAACAGAAATGACAGGATCTACAGAAAGGACAAATACACATGGCCTTTCAATTCCTTTAAAACAATACCAAGACTGCATCATGACCAAGGCTGGGGAAAAAAACAGATTCCTTCCAAAGAAGAATAAATATGCTAGAGAAGTTTAACATGCACTGCAGCCTTCAGGAAATCGTAGTGTTTGGCATGAGTTGGGAAAAGCTCAAGCCATCCTTATTTCAAGCTCATTTGTGGCAAGACAAGTGAATATAAATGAGAGATGGGCTCAAGATGCAAAGTTCAGAACAGGATCAATAAGTTCACACTCTTCACCTTGGATCTGGTTCTTTGATTCAACTATTTCACAGAGGCAGAAGCCAGCTACAAAACTTGGATTTGTCTCAAGATCACGGTCTACTGAAAACACAAGAAGAAATGCTACAATGCTGTTCTTAACAATCACCATTATTCATAGCAAGGACTAAAAGCCTCAATTGTCACCTTCATTCCTTGAAATATTAGAGAGGCTCACACAATGCATAAGGTGTCCATGAGACCCCGTGTAAAATGAATTGTTAGAGCTTCCTTCACTTCCTCAGAATTACAACCAATATATTTAACATAGCTGGTTTAGGAGTACAGCTTTAAGCCAGGCAGATGATTTAATCTGGGCTGGAACCCACCCACTTTACTGCTAGAACACAGGTAAAAAACTAACAAAAAAAATCACTCAAGTGAAGCCAATCCTCCAATGCCTTTCCCACAATCCTCTCTCCGCCCCACACAGGAGAGACAAGTTCTACTGTAATTGACACAATTGACTGTCTCAGCACAAAGCACCATGGGATATGCCCCAAGACGGGCACAGACAAGAGCAGAAATAGCGAGGACACGGTAACGTGAATAGGGCTTTACAGTGGGGACACTCACACCCAGGTGTCAATCGCCCAGGCAAACTGTGCAGTGAAGACATCAGGTAGCGCCTCTAAGGGTATATCAGGCCCCCAATTCCAGACAGCTTGTAAATCATGCCTTAACACACTGAAAATTAAACTGTTTGAGCCCTCCATGCTCCATCGTCACTTGACACCAATAGATTACACATAGGTAAGCAATTGCACCACAGGTGTAACGAATCATTTACCTTGCTCCCTCTGGTGGACTCTAGTTGCAATTGCACTAGTAGTCCAAATTACTGTATTTGAACAGGGTCAGGTCTGTAGTTTACCTTCATGAAGCAGAAGTGACAATACCTGTGCTTAAGGGACAGTCATCCATTAGACAAGAAAGGCCACTGACCGAAGGTAATATTGCTAAAGGGCGGAAACTGCTCAGCCAAGCTGCCCAGCCAAGGTAGCACTGGTAGCTTGTCAGGAGTTCAAAGGTTGTTTGTAATATGCAGAAAAGGAGCAGACGGCAACGGACTTCTACACAGAGGTGCAACCTGCTTGCATTAAGGTGGGGCAAATGCATGCGGGGACATGTAGCCTGCTGGAACCTCCCCTTTGTAATAAAGTTCAGGGAAGCTGATCAGACACAACCAAGTCTCAGTGGGCTGCATTTGGACCACCCTGGATTGGATCATAAAGGGAAAAAAAAATTGGGGCTATGGTCTTTGCAGTGGAAATGACTTTTCCTTAACAAATTGTTACTTCGCCGTGCACAGCGCAAGTCACTCTACTCCTCAACAAGGTGGTGCCATCACAGTGACAAAGCGTCGCTCAGGGAAGACGTTAAGTACAGAGCCTGGCCTCAGGCACAAACTCGGCAGGGTTAACAGAGATGCAAGGCAGCCACTTTTTAAAAAAAGATTTTTTTTCACTTTCAAATGTGTGTATTTGGAATGATCATAATTTATCTGGGGAAGACGCTGCTCTCAGATCTATTGGTCTCTTTTTAGAAAGTTGATAAAATAGCAACAAAGCTGTTAGAAAATTAACCAATTAGCATACACGCAACAGCCTCTGACCATCTTGCACTTTCCCCCACATCATGCAGCTCTCTCCCTCTGTAGCGCCTTTGCCAGTACTTATTTCATCTTCACCTACCTACAGGTATCCGCAGTTCATGAACCAGAAGAGACCTTTACCACTACTAAATACTTCACCACTCAAAAAGCTTCCAAGTCATTCCAGGCCAGATCATGGAGCCCTTACTCAGCATGAAGAAAAGGAGGACTTGTGGCACCTTAGAGACTAACCAATTCATTTGAGCATGAGCTTTCGTGAGCTACAGCTCACTTCATCGGATGCATACTGTGGAAACTGCAGAAGATATTATATACACAGAGACCATGAAACAATACCTCCTCCCACCCCACTCTCCTGCTGGTAATAGCTTATCTAAAGTGATCACTCTCCTTACAATGTGTATGATAATCAAGTTGGGCCATTTCCAGCAAAAATCCAGGTTTTCTCACCCTCCGCCCCCCCCCCCACACACACACAAACTCACTCTCCTGCTGGTAATAGCCCATCCAAAGTGACCACTCTCTTTACAATGTGTATGATAATCAAGTTGGGCCATTTCCAGCACAAATCCAGGTTTACATATTGTAAGGAGAGTGATCACTTTAGATAAGCTATTACCAGCAGGAGAGTGGGGTGGGAGGAGGTATTGTTTCATGGTCTCTGTGTATATAATGTCTTCTGCAGTTTCCACGGTATGCATCCGATGAAGTGAGCTGTAGCTCACGAAAGCTTATGCTCAAATAAATTGGTTAGTCTCTAAGGTGCCACAAGTCCTCCTTTTCTTTTTGCAAATACAGACTAACACGGCTGTTACTCTGAAACATGTCATTACTCAGCATGGTGAACAGTTACTTACGCATGTAATCCCATTGACTTCCCCAAAGATGTGATTCAAAACCTGGCCCTCACTAAGCGTTCCCTATTGCTAGAAACAAAAGGGACTGTTGAGTTATTTAGTAAGTAGTGGAAGAGGCTGGCTAACAAATCTCCTATGAAGAGATATTTAGAATACTAGCAATTCGGCTGGGTAAATATCAGGAGGCTAGATTATAATGTCAGTGTGCTAGCACTGAAGTTATTGGCTTAGTATTGTTTTGAAAAGCTCATAATAAAATTTGTTGAAAATCAGCCTCTCTATTGCAGAGATGGGTCGGAGGTCACAAGCTTCAAATTGTATCTGGGTTTTTGTATGGGCCCCATCTCTGCTTCTTTTCTCCCCCCTCCCCCGATAGTGTAGTATGTTAAATAGTATACAACTCATAGGACAAGAAATAAGGACCCAAATCCCGCTCACCTTTGAAAGTGCCAATGACTTCAACGAGCCACTCCATGTGAGCTGGGCAGGGTTTGGCCCATGACATTACGTTTTCAATGTTAGACAAATTAAAATCAAATATTAAAAATATGAACTTACTTCCAATGGATTAAAAAAAAAAGCCTTGAAGAATGGAGCTTCTGGGAATAGATTACTTCAAGCAGAGGAAGCAGGAGACAACTAAATGCCAAATTCCTTGCCTCAGTCACTCATCGAGCCTTTGCAAAGACTGTATTGTGGTGCGGGGAGAGAAATTGACAGATTCCCACGGACGTTTCCTGAAGCAGGCACCTCATGATTTAATAAAAGAGCTTTTATTAAGTCTTAATTTTTTATTCTGAGAAATCATTTTATTTTGTTTAGGCTTCTACTTCTTAAGTAAAAAAGGGTAATGAATAGTCTCTAATGATCCTCTCGAGAAATCATTATGTGGTACTGCCAAATTAATCTGCCAAAACAGAATTACGGAGCTCCCAGAAATTCATGACAACGAAATGCATGTTTCTAAGTACCTTATTTAATTTATATTATTCTGAGGAATCGGCATTTGTGTTAAGAGAAATGCACAAGAGACTACTGTAAGATTGCATGCGATCAGTCAGCCTGTTCCTTTCTAGAACTGGATTGAAACAGTTTGAAGAGAAAAATGCCTTTTCTTCTCTCCTAGAGTTCTCTGTGGGCAAAGACACAACAGCCTGTCACTCGGTAAGTTCCAGTGTTCTTATTCTTTTCCACCCCTAACATCAATGTTTATTCTCCAATCGCTTCATGCTTCAGTGCAATTCAAATGTCCCATTCAATACAGAACACTTCCTCTCATGCACCACTTCCTAAATACAGATGCTTATTGATGTACTGCGTTTTCAGTAAATATTCATAAAATGAGAGAGTTGCCAGAACACAGTTAAAATCTACTTTAAATAACTGATTAGTCCATAATCTGGCCTCCTGTAGCAGAGCGGCGTAGGGAACTGAAAAGAGGGTTCTGAAAGGGAAAGTTTCTGATGAACATTTACAGCGTTTGCCTGTGGAAATGAAAGGACAGAGAAAGGAGCAGTTTAACACTCCAAGTACAAGATGGGGAGTCAGATCCTTAGCTGGTATAACTGGAAAGGAAGTGTGACCTATCCGGCCCCTTACATCTACTCCTGCCTCTGTAGCATCGCACACATTACAAATGACCAAGTCGGACTTTCCCGTCTGATTGATATTAATGGGAGCTTGGTCTAAATCAGGACTGCAGGATTTGGCTCCCTAGGCTCAAACTTGCACTCCGTGGGACGCTCTCTCCCCCCGTGGAAGGGAAGGCGTGCTGCCTCCGCGGCACCTTTCTCCCTAAAAAGTCACAAATGGGGAGCAAGTGAAGCTAACCGACTCCCTCTGTGTGGAAGGGAAGCCGGTCGGGAACCGGAGGCGGTTGCAGTGCTCCCCCATTTCCCTGGAAGCAGAGACACGTCCAAAGACAACATCCCTCACCCTGCTGCTATGAGGCAGTCCCAGCAGCCCTGAGTTCTGCAAATCATCCCAGTAGGTACTGTCCTCTGACAGGATCTCCATGCAGACACTAAGACCCCTAACCTCCATGGAGCCGGTCCTAGATGCATCCCAGAAAGGGAGGAGAAGGGCAACACACAGGTGTGCCAAGAAGAGACTGAGCTTTATTGCCTGGCCTCACATCCGGCCGGAGAGGGCTCTCGGTCACACAGCAAGGGTCAGGATTCACCGCCTCCAGTGGCTTCTGTCACAGAGCAGGTAGCCTGTGGTCAGGCAGGACTGGTGGCCGACCAGGGTTCAAAGTAGAGGTGTTACAGTGACACAGAAGCAGGGTGGCGTTAGGGGACAGTACTGTTCCCTTTATCCTTTTATGATGAGATTACTGGTTCTGTGGATGAAGGGAAAGCAGTGGATGTATTGTTTCTTGACTTTAGCAAAGCTTTTGACACGGTCTCCCACAGTATTCTTGTCAGCAAGTTAAGGAAGTATGGGCTGGATGAATGCACTATAAGGTGGGTAGAAAGCTGGCTAGATTGTCGGGCTCAACGGGTAGTGATCAATGGCTCCATGTCTAGTTGGCAGCCGGTGTCAAGTGGAGTGCCCCAGGGGTCAATCCTGGGGCCGGTTTTGTTCAATATCTTCATAAATGATCTGGAGGATGGTGTGGATTGCACTCTCAGCAAATTTGCGGATGATACTAAACTGGGAGGAGTGGTAGATACGCTGGAGGGGAGGGATAGGATACAGAAGGACCTAGACAAATTGGAGGATTGGGCCAAAAGAAATCTGATGAGGTTCAATAAGGATAAGTGCAGGGCCCTACACTTAGGATGGAAGAATCCAATGCACCGCTACAGACTAGGGACCGAATGGCTAGGCAGCAGTTCTGCGGAAAAGGACCTAGGGGTGACAGTGGACGAGAAGCTGGATATGAGTCAGCAGTGTGCCCTTGTTGCCAAGAAGGCCAATGGCATTTTGGGATGTATAAGTAGGGGCATAGCGAGCAGATCGAGGGACGTGATCGTTCCCCTCTATTCGACACTGGTGAGGCCTCATCTGGAGTACTATGTCCAGTTTTGGGCCCTACACTACAAGAAGGATGTGGATAAATTGGAGAGAGTCCAGCGAAGGGCAACAAAAATGATTAGGGGTCTAGAGCACATGACTTATGAGGAGAGGCTGAGGGAGCTGGGATTGTTTAGTCTGCAGAAGAGAAGAATGAGGG
Source organism: Natator depressus (assembly GCF_965152275.1). Taxonomy (NCBI): domain Eukaryota; kingdom Metazoa; phylum Chordata; order Testudines; family Cheloniidae; genus Natator; species Natator depressus. Next base: position 10,952,490 of record NC_134241.1, read on the forward strand.
GGGATTTGATAGCTGCTTTCAACTACCTGAAAGGGGGTTCCAAAGAGGATGGCTCTAGACTGTTCTCAATGGTAGCAGATGACAGAACGAGGAGTAATGGTCTCAAGTTGCAATGGGGGAGGTTTAGATTGGATATTAGGAAAAACTTTTTCACTAAGAGGGTGGTGAAACACTGGAATGCATTACCTAGGGAGGTGGTAGAATCTCCTTCCTTAGAGGTTTTTAAGGTCAGGCTTGACAAAGCCCTGGCTGGGATGATTTAACTGGGAATTGGTCCTGCTTCGAGCAGGGGGTTGGACTAGATGACCTTCTGGGGTCCCTTCCAACCCTGATATTCTATGATTCTATGATCCCAATGGAATTCCTTGGTTAGTGTTCGAAGAGCGAGATTCTAGCTTGGCACTTGACACCCAGGTCCTTCTGTCTCCACCCTGTAGTGTTCTCCATGTGGGTTGCTGCACAGCAATGCTGCCAGAGCCTCGCCAATGATGCTGAGTGGAGATGCTGGAGCCCAGATCTGCCAAAGGGGGGGGGGGGGTGGTGGTGGGGGGAGGGGTAGAAGCCTATTTGCATGAACTTCCCAACCCTCCATTTCTTTTGATGTCAGGCATCTCTGGAAACAATGTTGAACTTCGCTTACTTGCTAAATCTGTCCCATTTTTACAGCACTGTTTAACTACTTCCCCAGGAAATTTCATAGGCCACACTGGCAGGCATTGATTTTGAGCAGAAAAGATCTCGTCGGGAAGCTTAAAAAGGACAGATGTGCAGTAATTATATCTCTTTTGAGTTTATAGGATTGTGAAAGGCAAGACGTAAGCTAAAGTGTACACTGAAGATATAATGGCAGATAATGGTCTAATGAATGCCATCAGCACTTTTAAGGCATTTTCACTGTAGTTTGAAGTCTGAAAGCTAAATACACACTGTTATATTTTGTAACACATGATCGCAGCAGTGTAGTCATCAAATGGCATATACCGTCCCCACAGTCGTTTCACATAGACAAGGGCAATTAAATATTCAGCTCAGTTTCTAGTTCATTAAAACAAAAGAAATTAGGATGCAAAGCTGGTTCCACAAACCAATTTCCAGAAACAAATATTTTAGTAGGAAAGGAATAAAATTTGCCCTGGATGTGGATAAAGGTTCTGAAGGTCAGATATGGAGAAGATGTGCTAGTGAGGAGTAGCCTCTTTGCATGACAACATTACAGCTGGGATATTAGTTTTACACAGCATTTGGAGGCCACTTTTCTGAAATATGTTTTTTCTTAGCCCAATGAAGGCTGAGGCAAGGTGCCTGATTTATTTAATTTACCTAAATATGTACTGATTAATACATGGGCCCAGAGCCCCAAAGGTATTTTGGGGCCTAAATATCTTTGAGGATGTGGGCCATGGTGCCCATAGCCTTAGTGTGTGGATGCCCTATGTGAATTTAAATGGGCAAAATCCTGTTCCCTTTGAAGTCTCTTAGGTACTTATCTGGCCCCATTATTACAGTATCTGAGCCCCACACAAGCTTTCATGCAGTTCTCCTCACTTGCCACAGAAGGGGAATGGCATAGCTAGTGGAACTGAAAGCGTCTTCACACTGCCCTATCTATGTGTCTCGCAGGCACGGTCTACCTTCGTAAAAGAGGTGTGAGAGTAATGGTCCTGAGCCACCAGATCTTACTCAATAGTAAGCTTACTGCACTGCAATGGTATGAGTGATTATTACTGTAGTGTTTCATAAGGCGAGGCAGTGAAGGAGTAACCCTGTTTGATGCTATCTAGGCCTAGGCGGTCAAGAAAGATAGCCAGTCAGTGAAAGTAGTGGTTTGGTCAGCAGGAACTGGGTTGCAACCACAAGCCATTTGCAGTAAAGCATCACCAAAAAGCCACCGGATAGTAGCGGAAACAGTTATTACTAACAACCTCAGCTGGATTTGAACTTGTATGCTAGAAGGCAGTAGCTCCATATCGTATTACTAAAACCCTGAGTCATCCAGCCCTGATCACAGGTGTCTTGGAACAGACACAACAGGAACGTTTCAAAAACTAACAAAAAGGTATGAATACACTGTTGACTGTCCTTTAAGATTTTGAATATATCATCAAGACAGTCACCACCTATTGTTATACAGTAGAGCCTCAGAGTTACGAGCATTACAAACTGACCAGTCAATCACACACCTCACTTGGAACCAGAAGTATGTAATCAGGCAGCAGCAGAGACAAAAAAAAAATATAAAGCAAATACAGTACAGTACTGTGTTAAACGTAAACTACTAAAAAAAAAAATAAAGGGAAAGCAGCTTTTTTCTTCTGCATGGTAAAGTTTCAAAGTTGTATTAAGTCCATGTTCAGTTGTAAACTTTTGAAAGAACACCCATAACGTTTTGTTCAGTGTTACGAACATTTCAGAGTTCGGCACATCCTCCGTTCCCAAGGTGTTCATAACTCTGAGATTCTACTGTCCCTTGAAACTCTTCTAAATTCAGTTACTTGGATCTCTCATTGAATTTTTTAAATCTGAATTTACAAAGTCATTACACTTTGGAGAATAATTCTCCCTCTCACTTGTATGCTTTAAAAAGCATATAAATCATTCAAGATATGCAACATTTACATTTGTACTTTTGACAGGTTTCTCAGGTCTAGCCATTTGGGTGCTGCCTATTGGGCACGAGACACAAAGTACAGAACGAGACACAAAGTACAGAACTTATTTTTTTAAAATAGATAAATCCAGGTTTGCCTGGAGCCAAGGTTTTGGTATCTTTCCTACTTTTGTACCATATTACAGTTTATTTTGCTCGCCTTACCTCAGACCTGAAAAGGAAAAGGAGCTCTAATTAAAAAGTAAGTCTTAGTTTTCTTTACCACTAGGGTGTGGCTATTTATATACACTTGAAACAATAGCTGACCTTGGACTACTATGAACATTTGGATACCCCTGTGTTTTCATTGTCCTTGAGTATTCCCACCCAAACGTACAGGGCTGCCTTCCCCTGCCAGTGCTGCCAAGGCACTGAATCAAGGGTGGGGACAGCACAGAAAAATATAAATAAAGTCAGTGAAGTTGAGACAGTCCAAGGCTTACAAGATGCTGTGTTTCTAAGACAAGCAGAGATAGGTTTTTCCCCCAGCACAAAGTGTAAAGAAAACTTCACCATCGTCTATTACTGTAAATTAATATTTTGCTTATCTATTTTTCTACGGACGATAATTGCTTCTAAGAAGCACAAAAGCAAATGACCTTTCCCTGATGGTTTTGTCCCTTCCCCAGTAGCAAGCAATACATTTTATATTTCAAGCCACGAAAGGCAAGTGGACTGAAAGACACATCAAGTGGGAGCATTCCAGTAGTGGCTTAATTCTGCTCTCTTCAAAGTCTCTGGGCAGTATTCCTCTGCCGGTGCAAATTGCCATCACTTCCATAGTCAACAGAGCCATGACAACTTATACCAGCTGAGGATCTGCCTCATTACCTTGGGGTTCAGTGGGAGTCAAGTCAGTCCAGTGCAGCTTGCTTTTGAAAATCCTGCCCGTATTCGGTTGCGTGCTTTCTTATCTCTTCACTGATCGCTGGCTCTGTCAGAGAGAACTGCTTGGTTACCTCTTTGAAAGCTTCTTTGTTGGGTTCCCATTGTGTTTGCAAATGCAGTGTGCAACAGTGTGATAAAGTGAAGGTTGCTGCCTAATGTTTGGCTTTACTGTGGTCATCAGTGCTCAATTTGTAATGAAAGAGGTGCCGGGGCTCAAGAAATATTTTTACATTCATAATGGATGCAACAAGCCCAGAGGTGTCGGGGCTATGAACTGCCAAGCCTCGAGGTGCCGGAGCTCAGCCCTGGCACAAATTAAGCACTGGTTGTCATGCTTAGAAAGGCAGGGTTTGGTGGTGGTAGCAGTGCAGTACAGAGGGACTGCTTGTTCTGCAATTTCCTTTCCAAAGGCTTAAGCTCCATGAAACGGGTGAACCACAAAGGAATAAAGGGTCATCCAACATCAAGAATATGATCTCCCAAGGCAGTAAGTCAGAGGTAGAAGGCTGAGAAACAACTGTGCAGCAGTATCAGAAATAAAGCACTGGTGTGCCCAGCCTTTCCCACTCCCCCATCCCCGAGAGCAGGGTTTAAAGGATGTTTTGAAGAAGGAACCGGTAACATACAGCCCATAGGGAGGGTTTATTTCTTCTTGGATCGTGCAGGGTAAGTGGTGCATACAAATGAGTAGCAATCCAATGAAGTTGACCATTACAGGAATGCTCTAAAATGATTCACCACTAGATGGACCTCTTGTTTAGAGCTTTGGAAAGTCAGGAGGCTATCAGATTTCAGAGTAGCAGCCGTGTTAGTCTGTATTCGCAAAAAGAAAAGGACGACTTGTGGCACCTTAGAGACTAACAAATTTATTTGAGCATAAGCTTTCGTGAGCTACAGCTCACTTCATGCATGCATTCAATACAGACACACCTTTGGCTACATACCCTTCTCTCTCAGCTGATCCCAGCTTCCCACAGGTGCAACTGAGGCATTCTCACTGCTTGCTTGCTTGCTTGCTCCATGAATTTCACCTGCTTCTCTGGTTGGCCTGCTTGCAGTTCATTATCTGATACAAGTCACTGGTTCACTTTGGGAGCTGGGTGAAATCACACCCCCAGGAAGCACAATTCCTCCTGTAGTTTCCAGGGGAGCTAGGTGGGGCAGATGCATTACTCTCCCTTCTGAGGGGAAAGAATACATGCTCCTCTGTGTCATCAGCCAGTGGTGATTGGGTGGGGCCATGTCCCTTCCAACCTCTTTGGGCTGACTAGTGCCCGGCTAGCCGTTCTTTGTGCTCAGGAATGAACTTGGGGCTGGCCTGTGCACAGGCTGGCCACCATCAGGCCCTCCATCAGCAGGACTGAGCTGTACAGAGCAAGGGGGCTTTATCGCAGCAGTTTGTTATCTAGATCTGAGCAATTTCCTAATCGCACATCTAATAGAATCTTAACTGGCACAGACCCCGGCGAAGAGGAAACCTGCCAAGGGAGTCGTTATTCTGATTTGTGGAGCATGTGCAGGGAAACAATTATTTCTATCCTGTGCACTGCTGTATAAATAAGGATTGTACAAGCCATTAGAACAACTGTATTAGAGGTTAAATTGCCTCCTCTAGAGCAGTGAAGCAGCAGGAAGTGGATAGAGAATTGCCCGGTGGGCAATTTATGCCAGCACACACCTGCAAGCCACTCTGAAAAGGCTTGTAAACAACATTAATCATGTCTCACATCACAGCCTGGCGCACCATTTGCTTATTCTTTAGAGCCACTGCAATGCAGCGCACTCAGCCTTTGCCTGGCATTCATTCCAGCCCGATGGCAAAGGCATTCCAGGAAGTTGATGAAGTGGATTTCACTGAGTAACTCAGACAGGCTCTTGTATTCATTTAGATTAAATAAATGAGTCAAAAGGTGTTAACATAACCCAGTCACTGTCCTGTCCAACTTTGAACAGTGTTAAACAAGGTCCAGGTTAGGTATATAGAGACCTCAGCCTGCTGAGCACCATGGCAAACACACCATTACAAACCATTCTGGCCTTTTATTAAAGATACAGGAAAGAAGGGAAAACAATTAAAGCATTTGGAACGTATTAAGTAAGGTTTTCAGGTTAACAACATTTCTTGTTCTCCAAGCATTTTAACACAGTCATTGAGTTATATTAATAGGCCTTTTTGTTCAGGCTAATTCAGTTGTTTTGTTGGGTTTTCTTGTACTTAGGGTGACCACATGACCCGATTTTATAGGGACAGTCCTGATATTCAGGGCTTTTTCTTATATTAGCACCTATTACCCCCGACCCCCGTCCCGATTTTTCACACTTTCTATCTGGTCTCCCTTCTTGTATCTGTTTCTGACATTTTTTATTAAAAATAACTTGACCTACTTTTCATGGTTAATTCCCAAGCAGTCAAAACATTGGAGACAGGGCTCACAACCCCTCACTCTGATCAGCAGACCCCCTGAATTCAAATGGGCTGATCGCACAAGCAAGGTCCACTCGAGGGTGTAAGGGCTTGCAGGATCAGGGCCACAGGTAGGGCTGCGTACAAATCAGCAAATGTTCAGAACCATCCTCCTATCTTCGATGATCAGCCTGAGGCCTGCCCCAGCATGTGCCAGAGGGGAGCAATAGCTAGGAGAACTAGACCGGGGGACAGGAGGGAGGAGCTCTTCTGTAGCACGCTCCCCCAATCCTCATAGAAGCCCTTCTGAGGGTTACTCACTTGAGTAGTCTCGCTGCTGGATTCAGGCCCTTATTTTGCAATCATTACGGTAGCAATAAGTGATTTCTTTCATGGCACGAAAGTCATGGGCTCATGTGATTTTGAGACTCCAACTTTAACTCTCTCATCCTGTGCCTTTTGATGGAGCTCCCCAAAATTGAGGCTGAAATGTCTCCTCAGCTTTCAGCATTGGTTCTCAGGGCCAGGCATCACCTTCAATCTGCATCTGAACTCCAGGCCACAGTGAGAACTGCTGCCAAGTAACCTTTCCATCCCTTTACCAATAAGAAGAATACAATAAAATTTCCCTTACAGAATGGCAAATATAAAGAATGATTTGAAAAGTGGACTGAATTTCAACTAGAAATAGTATTTATCGAGATCAGCAGAACAGAAAGTATTCATTATCGTCTCCTCTTTGTAACATATCCAATTAAATCTCTCTCTCACACTCACTTCACCTGCAGGTGGCAGTGCTAACACTGTTTTAACTAAAAGAAAAGGAGGACTTGTGGCACCTTAGAGACTAACAAATGTATTTGAGCATAAGCTTTCGTGAGCTATAGCTCACTTCATTGGATGCATTCAGTGGAATGAAGTGAGCTGTAGCTCACGAAAGCTTATGCTCAAATACATTTGTTAGTCTCTAAGGTGCCACGAGTACTCCTTTTCTTTTTGCGAATACAGACTAACACGGCTGCTACTCTGAAACTGCTTTAACTGCAAAATTTTGTAACATTTCTTTGGTTCATCTCAAACAAAAGTGACACACTATTTTCTGTCCATTTGATATTCTCCTTCAGATTTTTGTCTTGGGGGATACATTCTTTTCTGTGCAGAAGTGTTTGTTTGTGGGTGCTAACAAATGGGCCCCAGTTGTACCCTCATTCTAGACTAGGGTGACCAGATGTCCTGATTTTATAGGGACAGTCCCGATTTTTGGGTCTTTTTCTTATATAGGCTCCTATTATCCCCAACCCCCTGTCCTGATTTTTCACACTTGCTATCTGGTCACCCTATTCTAGACCCTATATTCTACTGTAGGTCAGAGAAGAATTCCCCTGGCACAAGAGCGGAGTGGAACTAACTGCAGCTGCTCCAGGCTGCCCCTCCTTGTAAAGTTAGGCATAGAGGGATAATCAAATGTTGTAGCATCTCAGGACTGCTGTAAGTTAGGCAGTGTCTCCACTACAGACGTCTGGTGGCCTAGGTATGTTGGTCAGGAGTTTGCAGAGGTGTGAACCCCATCCGACATAGCTGTAGACGCAAGTATACTGGCAAAACTGTGTTTTTACCATACAGCTTGTTTGGTTTGGGGGTGATGGAATAAGCTATATCAATAAAAGCACAGCTTCGCAGTATAAGATGTGTCCAGGAGCGCGTTGCTGGTATAGGACACCGATATAGATATGCCTGCAGAGCACTCTGGGGAGTCGTGGTCTTACAAGAGCCAAAACAACCCAAATGTAACAGCCCAGAATGCAGAGGGTACAAGGATGGAGTAAAGCACCCCCTGGCTGTGCCGCCTGCACTATTCCTCTCAGGAGGTGCAGCGTAGTGTTAACCCCAAAAGACAACTCGCCACGTATTTAATGGCCCATCTCTGGATTCCACTGTGCAGCAAGGGAGCCAACTCAAGTCCACAAAGGGCACAATATGGGAAAACCTTAGACCAGTGGTTCTCCAAGCCGGTCCGCCGCTTGTTCAGGGAAAGCCCCTGGTGGGCCAGGCCGGTTTGTTTACCTGTCGCATCCGCTGGTTCGGCCAATCACGGCTCCCACTGGCCACGGTTTGCCACTCCAGGCCAATGGGGGCTGCAGGAAGGGCGGCCAGCACGTCCCTCAGCCCACGCCACTTCCCGCAGCCCCCATTGGCCTGGAGCCGCGATCGGCCGAATCTGCGGACACAGCAGGTAAACAAACCGGCCCGGCCCGCCAGGGACTTTCCCTGAGCAAGCGGCGGCCCTAGTTTGAGAGCCACTGCCTTAGAGCATTAGTAACTTTTAGTTTATGCCAGGAAGCCCATTCCCTGGTGTTTCTTGAGGCATTTCCTCCATTGGGGAATAACTGGCTTGGTTAAAAGTCAGCTTATTTGGCACAAAATAGATGGCATTCCAGGTCTGATACTGATTTGTAGTTTAACAATATTACTACAGTACTTAACGGGGCAGTGTGGGCCTAAGGATTTGTTTTAAAGTTTTTGGGGTCTTCTACAAGAATCGACCATAAAAAAGGACGAGGAAAAAACCAGCAAGAGGCAAGCACTTTTCCCCTAGAGGCGGAGTTGATAACAGCAGGACTGATTTCTTGAGTACTTTTTGATATTTTTACGGCAATGCCAGTCTTGGAATTGTGAGAAAAATCTCTTCGTGTTGCCGAGATCTTTGTCACCTCGCTTTAGGGAACTTCAAAATATTGTGGGTGCCTTTGCTGATGTTTGGAAACAACTATTTTATTGCTGGTGGTGGCACCTGCACAAACCTGAGCTGGACATTTGCCCCTGACATTGTTATCAGGAGTTAAATCCCTCCTGTATCTTGGTTTTATTTTTCCTCCCCGTTGGCTTCTCAGCTGCTTCTTCTATCCTGATGATGATGTCAGAAGCAGAGGACCACTGAAACTATTAAGAAAGAAATGGAACAGCGCTACTGCAAATGACTCCAAATTATCACTCTCTTCTGTGCTTTTTCCTCCTCTTCCTCCTCCACTTCTGAGTTGATTCTTTCCTTTTCACTACCTGCTCTGTGAAGGCTGTCTTTCTGTGTTTATATATATGGTCTTCCGCAACCCTTGCTTTCCTTCTTTCGCAGCTTTCCTGCAGGACAGTTTGCTCTGTAGGGAGATAATTAGCTGGTTGAAAATATGTAGAAATTCAAATTGGGGGGGGGGGGGGGGAGGAAAAAATGAAGACACTTTTATGAAAAGTTCCTCCCATTTTTTGGCCAGCTCTATAGGTAACAAAGTGAAAGTTGACATACTTCAGGTACTCTGTGCAAAGGAGATCAGAAGCAGGTAAGTTTCAGGGTGCTGCACGTACATGTGATGGAGGGGCAGCCTGAGGGGAGCACCAGAACAATCGGGGACAGCACTGCATTACTATACCAAACAACTCGAGAGGGGTGGACTGGCTCTGTAAACTCTACCCCCCACACTGGGACCTTTGCCAGAGGCTCAAAGTGAACTTTGGTTTGAGGTTCGACATACTTCAAGTATTCCCTGTCCCCATTTCATAAGGGACTTTGCATTTTCTCTTGACTTTGCACTTCTGAGTTCTCACCAAGAACACAAGTGAACATGACAAGGTACAAACACTGGAATTGTGACTCTGATTCTCTCCAGCACTACAGCCCTGACAATATGCTGTACTATTTTGCTCTCTCTCTCTCTCTCTCACACACACACACACACACACACTTACTTTATTCATTATCCAATACATTTCTGCACTTGTTTCCTCTCTATTATTAATACATCCATAATAGTAGCTTTAGAAATATTTAATCAGATGATACTGTTGTATTTGGGGAAATTATTCCTTCCCACCTGTCTGCTAACGGCATCAAATGACAAATTGCAGCAGGAAACCAAACCAAACCTGTAGCTGAAACAGGTTTGTGTTGAGCCTGAGGTCTCGTATGATGAAGACTTAATTTCCATCAGTATCAGTCTAACCAGTTTTTCTAAAGCACTCATTATTATAATATCTAGGGGTCTGATTCTGCAAAGTGCTGAGTGCCCTCAGCTCCCATTGACTTCAGTGGGGTGCTCAGCACCTTTCAGGATCTGGCTCTGTGCTCTGTGGGTGAAGACAACCTCATTGTATAGGGCCAACACCAGACCTATGTCCCACTTAGTGCTTAAGGTGGTCTGAAGTAATGCATCGGCCACATGCTGGCCTTTTGCATAGGGGCAAAGTTCACCCTTGTACAGGACTCAGAATCACAGTGAGTGCTGTTCAAAGTAGGACCAAAGTCCTCAACCTTTCCCTTGTTCATTTTCCAGAGGACAGCTACCTCTCGTGCCTACTCCATTATTTTGGGGGACACCTTCCCTGAGATATGGGCTTTGCTTTGTGCCCTGAATATGCTATGTGCTAGTTTGGTAAAGCACTCCTGTGGTTGAACATGGATCACTGGTATTTTAGTCAGTGACCATATGGAGCCCATTGCTGTGACATCTGGATGCTTCACGTTCAAGTTAAAATCCAAAAATCTGAGTCACCCACATAGGTGAGTCAACGCAATTCTTTCTAACTGGTTGTGATGGCAATTAATCGTGTCATAGAATCCAGCGATTAAAATCATCTTATGTGCTTTGCAGATGGCGTTAGTACCCTGGTGTAATCAGACCAAGTACAAAACAAGTAGCTTTTGCATTAACAGGAAACAATGTAAGAGTTAAGAATCATGAATGTTCTAAATTATGTGCAGATGAATTTTTATATTGATGCTGGGAGTTTTCCTTTGGAGATATGATCATTTCCTTTAACTGCTGAACTTGGAAGTGAGCCTTACCCTTTGCCATTGTGGCCGTGTGCAATCAGTGCTTGCATTTACTGTTTATATGTTCATGTTTACAGACAGCTGCATGTGCAATTCCTGACTTTCCTCCTTGTTCTAAAAACTGATTCTGTCTCTAAGCTATAAGTGGGCAAGGCACGTGTAACTCAATAATGGAATACATCAGTAGCACGAGTCATTTATGGGAATAAGCAGGCCACCTTCTCCTCTCCACACTGCACAATCTGAAAACCAATGAGCACCCCCAAAGATTTTCCTGAACTCAGTTCATCCTGGTTCCAGAATGGTCATTGCTCATACAGTGTTGAGTACATAGCCCAGTACAAAACTGTAAGGAGTCACTCCACCGTTCTTCTGGAAGGGAGACAAGGCCAGCCTGCCTCCCCACTAATTAGCAGCCCGGGTAGTAAACTGTTTATTTAAGTTTTTCCACTTTCTGGCAAAGGAGACACCCCCTCCCCACTTCCTCACAGACCTCAAAGTCAGATGTGTCAACCTCTCCCTTCTTGACCTGCCACTTGTTGCTTATTTTCTTCCTGACCCCCTTTCCTCTGCTGCTGATCAGGCAGATTAAAGTCTCCAGGTCCTCTCAAACTCCAGAGTTTTCACATAGCCGTGCAACATGCTGATGCTGTGTCGATGGGCTATTAAGCAATGGGACATTGAAATGAGGCCTAGACACAGCAGGCTGTGCACATCTGCTTCAGAACCCTGCATTCGCATTTCCATGATTTTCTCATAACTAGGATTTTCTCATGAATCATCAATCCTTATTAAGGACAAAGATGATATAAACAATAATATTTGTCTTCCTCACAATGGTGTCACCGTGAGCCTTCACTGATTAATGCTCAGTGGCCTTGGATGAAAGGAATATATAGAAGTCTAAATTATAGAAGTGAAAAATATTATTCCCTTAGTGCCAAACCCAATTCCCACTGAAATCAGTGAACATCTTTCCACTGATTCCAGTGGGAACTGTATCAGACCGTCAAGGAAGACAAGGCTATGCTATCCAGACGATGATGAATGAATATAATTTCTGCTTGAGTCATTTTTGCATGTAGCCGGGTTTAATTTCTTCTTTCCTGCAAGTCTTTTATCTTACCATTGATATTTATGTAAAGAACTCCACCTCTCTGTGGCCTCACCACTAAGCAACTGGAATCATGCCAACCATGTTTAAGTTAATTGGATCTGCATCCCTCTTTTCCTCTTAGTTTCTGTCTCTTTTTCATTCATATGCATAATATTGCTTCCAACAATAAAGTCATCTGATCATTTGGGGAGTGACTCCACAATGTACAGAAATGAATAGAATTCAGTACGGGAAGCAGTGCCTAAATTATACCAATTTGCATAGGCACATTGTTAAATCCCTGTAAATAGGTAGATGAGTTAAAAGATACCTGAGAAAATAATCATGCCATCACATTACCCATAAGGGCCAAGTATGGTACATCCTTAAAGGTGTGATATTCACTCGTATATACTCACTATGTATGCACACGATGCAACACCTTTTAGCCATAACAGTACCTAAGTTCATCGTGGGGAGAGGCAATGGCCTCCATAGCGAGCAAATGAATTCCCAAAATAATCAGTATGTGTGTGTCATTACAGTGGTCCACTCTCATGGACATCAGTGGGACTGGAGCAGTATAAGCAAGAACAGCATGTGGCTTTCTTCTTGTTCACCTGTCTGCTGATCCAGGATGCCGCTCTGCTCAGCTGCTTTGAGTGTCCATGTTACCGGCACTGGAATTCATCTGAGAAACTCGAGACTTCTCACGTTTAGTCAGCGTGTCTCAGTCTTATGATCTTATGGCTAAATCAGTATATTCCCCACAGAGGGCAGCTGCTATCTGAAGAGCTTGAGTGGCACTCGCGCTTCATGATCTGCAGTGGAGAAGCTTGTGCATCACTGTGTTTCCCACTACACCAGGCACCTTGTTCAAGATGCTATCCTAACCATCATTTCTGAAGGGGAATGTTGAAACGCTTCCTGGCAAATACCTGCTGCTTTTCCCTGCCCCAGCTCCAACCTGCCCATTGGTCGCCCTAACTCACGGCTCAGTTTATGTTCGATATGTAACAAAGAGGACAGGGAAGATGGGAAGGGGAATGCAGAACTCATGGCACATTAAAGATTTTTTAATAACACAGTGGCTGCCATTAAACAAAAAAATCAGCGTGTACCATCCACGCCCGCACAATGATGTTACTCGGCAACATCTCCTTAGACAGAACTGGACATAAGAGTCCTCGTTATCACATGAAACTCATATCGTACTTTCCATCCATAGGCCTCAAAGTACCTTACGAAGGAAGTACTAGTTATTGTTATCCCCCCCATTGTACAGATGGGGAAAACATAGGCAGAGAGGCAAAGCCAGTTGCCCAAAGTCACCCAGCAGGACAGTGGCAAAGCTGGGAAGCCAGCCCAGGTCTCTCAAGTCCAGTCCTGGCACGTATTCATTTGGTCACATGACCTCCTAAGTGATTCTTTTTAAAATGGGAACCCTATATTTGAGATTTTACAAGCAAGGCATGGGCAGTAGGGCGTAGTTCTACACAGCATTTATGGGTATTTTATTTATTTATTTTAAAGGGGGTGGCTAGAAATACGGACATTTAGAAGAAAAGTAGCAAGATGATATTGAGGAAAGGACTTTGAGTAGCAGGAAACCTCCCCTCTTTCTGACGCTAGACATAATACAATTCAAAAGGTGTGTGAGAGAAAAGCTGTAATTACTAGGGCGAGGAAGGAGACATTTCCAAAGCCAACAATTATCCAGTCAAAATAAATGTACTGAGCGGTTAGGCACAAGCAACCACTCGGTGCCCCACTAAGCTGGCTTTATATATAAACAAATGGAGAAGTTCTGTTAGAAGCAAGGCTCTTTCAGATTTTTCCTGAAGAGTCCCTGTTTTTAGGGACTCTTCTAGGCTGAAAGCCTGTGCTGATATTTTCAATGCGTTAGGAAATAATGCCATGTTATTTACCTAGGCGTGGATAACTCCTTTGTGCCTTTACAGACAAAGGATCTTTGGTGCCAACATTTTGAATTCCCCTCCCCGCCACCTTTAAGGAGCTCGCTTCCAGCAGTGGACCCAAAGCCCTGTGAATCTGTCCCAGGAAGAGATCTTCTCTCAGAAATAGCCTTCAGAGCAGCTGCATCCACAGGGTCACGTCTCCCTCAGTAAGGAGATGCCTGTCCCAGTAACTACATTTTCCCCACAGATTTCCTCAGCTTCCTGGGAGGTTTCCTTGAGGGCATGACAGCTTCAGGGCCTGAGGTGGCTACATGGATGGCAGAGGTACCTGGAGATATGTGATTAATGAACTTACCTTCTGGCTGAAGATCAGCCCACCCTACTAGCCCAGACCACTGCTTTTCAGTCCTCACAGACTTTCTACACTGGCTCGAGGGGCTCAAGACCCCAACTGGTTCCCGAGATGGAACCATTACCCAGAGAACTTAAGTAACCTGCATTCTATACCATCCAGGGCTGGCCTGAGAAGTGAACCTCACTCTCGTTAGTTCAGGTCCTAGCATCTGAGTCTTCACGGGCTACCTACTTGTCTTGTAGAGGGTATCTACTTGTCTACTGAGAGGGTAACTCCCCTCCTCTTGCCATAGCAACCTTAGCCCTTCACCAGTGAACTTTCAAAGCTGGATTGTTGTTACCGGAAAGAGGTGTGTTTACCACAGCACTTGTGAAAACTGTTCTGAAAGTTGTGTTTTAATCAAGGATAAATTAAGCGTGAAAGAAAAATGAACATTCAGTAGAGTGGGAAAGAGGTCGCTATTGTGTTAAACAGAGATAGATAAACTCTAGACATAATATATTAGGCCCTGAGCCAAAGCCCACCGAAACACATAGACTCATATTGTCTTCAGGAGGCTTTGGGTCAGAACTTCAGGGTTTAATTCTGGAAGATGCTTAGCACCCAGAAAGCTCAGAGCCCAGAAAGGTGCTCAGATACTACACTGATAGGCCCAGGATAAAACCATCAATACAACTCAATGAAGTTGATAAGAACCGAGAGCCGGATTTTTAAAGGTATTTAGGTGCCTAAAGTTGCAAATAGGTGCTTTTGAAAATCCCACTAGGGAATGTTTATGGATAAGGGTATAGAAGGAGGGAGCAGGGGGAGGGAAAGCAGATTTCTGGCCCCCGAAGTTTGTAGGAATAGAGATTAAAATCTAAACACTTATGCAGCATTCTATCTAAAAATAATTTACTTGGCCAACAGTGGTGGATTTTGTAAAAATACCTGATTTAGAGTTATATTTTAATCCTCTCTTCTTATTGCTTCTTTCTAATCAAATAGGTTGGTTTTATAATGCTATAAAATAGATTCTGGGTGACTAGGGAAATTTCCTTTCATTTAGGAGGATTTTTTCCCCTTCCATTTGTTTGGATCTGAAGAAAGCAGAGCCTTTCTTATCAGTCACTTATAGTCAGTGTTATTTTTGTTCTATAAACCAAACTCCAGACACCTTCACCTCAGGAGCATGCCAGAATGTACTATGGCACCAAATCTGAAGTAATAACTCCTCTAGAAACTAAGCAGATTTCATTGCTGTCAGTGTGTTTTTCACATCATAGAGAGAAGTTTTGAAAGAATTTGGACAATTCAAGCACATTATAAAATCTGGAATCATGTTACTAGGAAAGAAAGGGTAGAGGGGAGCAGGGTGTCTTGGTCTCCCATGCACTTAGAAGTCACGAAACAAGGCATAGGAGTAAACAAACATAGGAGTAAACTGCAAAAAGTTTGAACCAGGCCCACAGTGTCTCCAAGTCCACTTAAGTCAAAGGGCATCTTTCCACTGACGTCTGTTAGCTTTGGATCAGGCCCAACATGCAGAAATAAGCCAGGATTTCAAGCCTCATTCAGCTCCCACTGAAATCAGTGCCAAACCATGCCTGCATTTCAGAAGAAGCAGGCCTTTACTGTGCAAAGCAGTTCCACAAGGAGGCCTGCCATGCTGATGAAGCAGCTATTAAAGACCTAAGCAACAGAAAACCAGCCTTAATGACAGAGATCCAGATTTGCTGGTATACTCCAGCACTTTTGTGCAGCATCTGCAAAATTGTCAACTCTAGTGAGCCTATTGAGTCTCGGGGGGTGGGGGAGAAGTGGGGGGCAGGTTCTGTGGGGAACACACTGCAGTCTGCAATGACCTAGCAAAAATCATTTATCTCACCTTTACAATTACCGTACAGAGTCAGGCCAGATGTGTGAATCTAAGTACACCTCTACTTTGATATAACACGACCCGATATAACATGAATTTGGTTTTATGCAGTAAAGCAGCGCTCTGGGGGCGGATCAGCGCGTCAGCATGTCTGGCTCCGACACGCTGCTCTGAGCAGCGTGTTAAGGGTGCCGGGCCGGGGCTGAGGGGTTGGATAAGGGGCAGAGGGTCTCGGGGGGTGGTCAGGGGACAGGGAGCAGGGGGGGTTGGACGGTTCAGAGTTTCTGGGGCAAGGTGGTCAGGGGATGGGGAATGGGGGCGTTGCATAGGGCGTGGGAGTCCCGGGGGGCCTGTCAGGGGGCGGGCGTGTGGATAGGGGTCGGGGCAGTCAGGGGACAGGGAGCGCGGGGGAGGGGTTGGATGGGTCAGGCGTTCTGAGGGGTCAGTCAGGGGGCGGGAAGTGACTATTAATAACGGAAATGCTCGAGGCCAAAGCAAGTTCGATATAACACGGTTTCACCTATAACGTGGTAAGATTTTTTGGCTCTCGAGGACCGTGTTATATCGAGGTAGAGGTGTAGCATCATTACTGCATGTTATCTGCAGTGTGTAATTCAACTGTGAATTTTTATTCAGCCATTCGTTTTTACCAATATACACTTCTCAGGAGCCATTTTCTCAGCCTGAGAGGCCCACCTCAGAGGTGATCTCCAGGGGTCCAAGTCAGCCTTGGTGTAAATAGGAAGAACTCCATGGAAGTCAGTGGTGCTACATCCATTCATACCAGAACTCGGTTTGTCCCCTGGTGATTGTTTATGAAGTGCTATAGAATTGGCTTCTCCCAGAGGAAATAAAATAATTTTTTTTTTTTTAGATTTGTTGACAATGGGGGGGAAAAAAGACCACTTTCTTCCACTTTTCAGCTAGTTAGCAGGATATCTACCACTTCCTGACAGCATTAAATAAACAAGTCAAACTAACGACATGGTAAAGGACAAGCATATTAACAGTGATGTTTAAGAATGGATAGAAGGTTATTTGGAGTCATTTAAGAAAAGTTCATAACCAAGACATAGCTCCTGACCATAGGGAAGAGGAGTTTCAAGGATGAAGACTGCAGGTTCAAACATGCGTATGCTGTAGCGATTCAAACCTTACACTCAAGGGCACGCATTTCTAGAAATGTTGAAATAGACACTCACGTGGCTCTGCATACACACACAGTCATGGATGTTTCGTATATATTAACATTCTTTGCAGCACATCTGAAGCGGGAATTGAGTCTCTGGTACTAATATGGAGCAGCATTCTACTGTCTGGGGCCACTGCAGTTCCTAAAGAGAGACCCAACACGCAACAAAAACAGAAAGTCATCCAGGTAAAAACAGAGACAGGTAGATTTCAGACCTGACCTAGTTCGCAGAAGAATGTAACGTTTTGACTATCACCAAGAGAGTTGGTCTTCATCAGATGGAAGGAATATCTATAGTTTAGGCCCTTAAATGTTGGGATTTTACTGACTTTTGTACTTGATTATTCAACAATCACTTTTGGTCTCAAAATAAAGTTTTAGATTTTTTTTCAATTAAACTGGAAAATAAAGTTATAAACATTGCAAAAGCCATTCAAGATTTTTTTTCCCCGTTGACATTGCACTCCATTGTAGTTTGTCATATAATGGAGGAAATTATAATATTTTGACTGATTTCTATATTGTATCTAAGTGTGCTCAGAGGGTCCAATCCCACAAGCTTGCACCTCATGGGGCCTCACAGTGGTCAGAGGAAGGAGTAAGGAATTCCTTACAGGGGAGTACAGGGATGTTACCAAGCTGATTCCCAAAGGGCACGTAGCATCCCAAAGAAGATGAGGAGACAGAAAATAAGTGGAGTCATGGCTTCATGCCCTCTTATATGCTGGCTAGCAGAGCTGGATGACCCCATGAGAGGATAAGGAAGAGCAAGAATGCTGAAGGCTTTGCAGGTTCAGAGCCTTAGGTCATAGATGCTTGAGGAAAGGGAATAGTTTGTTTGGCACTTACTGTACAGCACTATGCACAATTACTTCTTCAAAGACAAGTACAAATATTAGCTAATTAATCCTCAAAACATCCCACCCCCCAGAAGAGAAGTATTTCGTAGAACTACAATTATCCCCATTGTGCAGAGACGTTAAAGGACTTGCCCCAAACCACACAAACCATGGCTGAGTCAGGACAACCAGTCCACAAGTTACCCTAACGTCCCTTTAATAATAAAGCAAACCAGCTATTCAGCCACTGGCGCATCATGTACGTGTTGCATCTGAGAAGACTCCTATAGAAACTGGCCGGGTGTCATTCAGCGCAATCATAAGAGCTGGTCTGGCTACTTCCTTCACGTAAGGTGAAAATATTTAAAACGACAGCCAGAGCTCTCTAAAGGGCAGGGTGGTTTAGGATTGAAAGCTCTTGGATTAAGGCCCAGTGGAAATCATTTCTGGTTCTATAGGGCTTGGTCAAGGCACTTTTTCTACTTAATACAAAACATTCTTTATTGAGGAAATGGGATAAGGCATAGTAGCCACATTTAAATAACCCTACAGATGGGAGTAGGCTGCAAAGGAAAACCCAGGACAGAAACCTACAGACAGACTGGAAGCTTAGAAAGGCACTAAATGCAAGGAAATGATTTCTGAAATCCCTAGACTGTCTGAATCCAGTCTGAACCTCTTAAAACAGTTGTGGAAAGAGCTTGCTTGAAATAATGGACAAGTCTGAAGAAATGTTACATAGCAGAATCTTATTTTATTGCTTATGTTTTATTTAACAAGAATGCCTTTCATTAGGGCACTTTTACAATTAAATAGTGTTACAATAAATAGTCCTTTGTAAAAAAAAAAGGGGAAGGGGGACGGGAGAAGAAAGGGATTAGGTAAGAAGAGACACTATAAAGTAAGAGATTCAGGGATTCTGACTCCAGTGGGAGTTTTGGGGGGCTGGGGAAACTAAACATCTGATAAGAGTGCTCAGCACTGGATTTGCACAGGGGAGAGAAGCATGAGAAATAAGGAATGGATAGAAAATGTTTGTTAAAGAGTTTTTAGGAGAGATTTGAAGGAAGATAGTTGTATGAAGGTGGCTTAGAAGCCCCAGGTCTACTGATGAGCAAAAGAGTAGAAAAGGCACAAAGAGCACAAAGGGAATAGGAATGTACCAAAGGCGACACTAGTTTAAGAATGGAGAGCATGAGAGGAAAACAGATAAATACATTTGTGATAGGAAACCATATCAGACCAGTGATGTGGAGCACAGAAGTAGGATCTTAAACAATTCAAAGATCACCTGGGAGTCAGTAGGGCTGACGAAGGAGTGTGTGTGGGGTGGGGGTGGAGGGAACACGTTGCAGAGACAAGCAGTTTGATAAATAAGTACTCCACCCTTATTGTGAACATGCTGGGATAATTTAAGAGAAGAAGCAAACAGAACAACCAGGAGAATTATAGAAGTCCAGACAGGAGACAGTCAGAGATGGGAAATGACAAGTACCTTATTGGAGAAAAAGAAGAAGGGTGAATTCTGCAAATATGAAGAAGTTGAAACTGACAAGATGAGATGCACTGGTAGTAAATATAGTGAGAGGCCAAAGATTGCAGGCAGAAGTTACAGGAATCAGTTTAAAGGAATCTGTTTTGATATTGACAGGCAGAAGCCAGAGAAAGATGGGGAGAGAGAGAGGAGGAGGAAAATATAAAGAAAGTCTGTTTTTTCTAGGTTAATTTTAAGAAAGTGTTTGGCCCCCTAGTGAAATAGCAGACAGAGAGATTATGGAAGGAATATGGGCTAGAAGAGAAAGAAAAGTCTGAGTTTCAATATCAAAGGTGAAAACTACAGTCAAAGCCAGATACGAGTTGCCCATGTTGTCCGGAAGCATGACACGTCTGTATCATGGAAAGTGTCCATCCTGTTCAATATTAATTTTACCTTGTGTATCTGGAGGTCTGATTTATAGTTGTGTGTTAAATCTATGAGCCTGTCCGATTCCAAAATATACCCAATCTCTTCTCAAAAAAATTTTGACTGGATATACTTTGTCCAAATAATTTCTTGCTATTAGCAGGAGACATTTATCTGGAAGGAACCATTAACATGTTGAAGACCCATTTTAAAGATGATGTTCAAGGACATTAGTGTAAAGGGAGGGGAAAGCCACTTACATCTTAAAAAGGACATATTTTCTATGAATATCTAGGGTCAGGAAAGAACATTTGCTAGCGGAAACTGGCATTTGGAAAGGAATGTGGTTTGGCTATTAGCCAAGGGTCACCCAGAGTAGATGCCATCTTAGACTGGCTACAGAAGGATGGAACCCCAGATTGCGACTTGAAACTTGACATATGGAAGCGACATTTTTTTAAAAAGGCTACCCTCAGCCTCTGTAGGTGGACAGCTTTGTTTCTGCAAATCTTAAATGCTATCGCCTGCACCTCCCGTGAAACCAGCATGTATGGCTGAGTTTTCAAAATGACATAGGTGATTTGGCTTCCCAATTCCCATCCATTTTAACGGATATTGGGAGCACATTCCTCTCTGAAAATCTCAGCCTCCGCATGTGACACCTCCTTGCTCAAACAGATGTGTGAATTCTGTATCTCGTGCACAAGTGTGACAGTCCCCCAAAACAGCACACTCAGGTGTTTCACATGCAGAAGTTGTGCATATAGAGATCACATTTGAAACCCTGGATCGGAGCAAGAAACCAGTAAGGGGACAATGGGTGCACATGCGAAGGACTGAAGAAGTAGGAAACCTAATGGCGTCCAATGGAAAAGGAAGGAAAAAGGTAGGCAATGAAGCAGTAGGAAGAGGTGCTGACAGGGAAGGGCATAACCAAGTGAAGGACTAGAAATCAAGGCATTAATAATAGTTACTATAGAATTAACAAGTGAAGCAAGATCATCTAAAGAGAAAGTCAGGGGAAGGAGAGAGAGGATGGAGAAGTGAATCAAAGGGAGAGGCAAAATTCGCTAGTTGTAGAATTAATTAAGTTGGTATAGGGCAATCTCAATTAGCCTAACGTCACTGACCATAAAGGAAACTCTTATCCAAAACAGGGCCTTGCCCCTAGTACAGTTAGGGACATGAGCCGATTTTCATTATAAGGTGATTTCACATGTGTGAAGCTTTGATTACTGGCACAGCTGACTTGGCACGATTCAGAAGGGCCTCAGCTTCAGTGCTGGATCTCAGGTCTAGTTCTTTCCCTGGAATTCTGCTGAGGAAGCCAGATGACTCTATCATCTAAGACGCTGCCAGCAGGCTTTGACGTCTGTGGTCAGGGGACCCTGCTGGCCTGACTCCCCCAGTTTCCTAAAAGTTCCAGGTATCCCACAGACCTTAGGATAACTAGGGTTCATCCACCATAGGACTGCTCCACGGGAAAAGCTCTGTGGTTAAGATATGTCAATATGGAGAGTGCAAAAAGTCAGAGGTGACTTGGACTTTTTCCAGCATCCATCTGCTACACAAACAGGAGAGAAACTAACAGGGTAGAAGGGAGCTGGGACCCTAGGATGTTAGGGCAGGCAGAATGTTCCCCTCCATGACTTTTAACAAAAGGTACGTGTACTCTTTACATAGCCGCTGGGTGCCCTAGTTTGTAGTGCAAGTATCGTTTTCCTTTCTTAATACGCTTTATATTTAAACATTCTTTACCTCTTTTTGCCCAATATTTCAAGTATACAGAAGGAGGAGGAAGATACCTAAGTATCCCCTAAACTTATCAAAACCTTATGTTTGCTTCTGACATTCCCTCCTGCCTTCCATGCAGCACGCTGGGAATGATTAAACAAAGACAATGGAAAATACCCTTTATGATTAGTCCAGATAAGCAGTTGTATAAAAGTGCTCTCCAAAACCAGCTCAGGCCAAAAAGGCTCCTGGGTTTAATATTATAAAATTATAATATTATTTCTAGCTTCCATGGTGGTTTTAAAATTTACATTAAATTGGACATGCATTTACAGACTGCACAGGACTAGAGCTGTTAGATATTTATAGGATCGTTGGTTATGGGCTGGGCTGGCCGCCGCTTCCCGCAGCCCCCATTGGCCTGGAGTGGCGAACCGCAGCCAGTGGGAGCTGCGATCGGCCAAACCTGTGGACGCGGCAAGTAAACAAACCGTCCCGGCCCGCCAGCGGCTTTCCCTTACGGACTGCATGCCAAAGGTTCCAGATCCCTGACCTAAAGGGTAACAGGGTGATATGTAATCATCATCGTGGGTTTAATCAAGAACAAATCATACCAAACCAACCTAATTTCCTTCTTTGACAGGGTTACTGGCCTAGTGGAATGGAGGGAAGCAGCAGACATTATATATCTTGATTTCAGTCAGGCTTCTGACTACAGCTGAGGATTTGGTTCTCAGTCTTTTGGCCAGCTCAGTTTCTCCAGTTGTTTCCAAACGTTCCATTTTGCTTCTACCACAAATAACGTAAGCTGTAATGGGCATTTGTAAAATCAGATCTGTAGCTCGTTCCTCTCTTGCATATTACTTTGATTAGCAGATTGAATACACTCTCACTCAAAGCCATCTGTGAGCTTGTATTTGGCAATTACCAGAGTGCTACAATCCCCTCATGAGTCACTGGTTCTTCCAGCTGTTTTGCTGTACCTCAACTTTGCCTTTCAGGATGGAGTCATTAACTCAAAAAACCCTGCAAAAATGGCTGAGCATAGCATGGCCAGAGCCTTCCCCTTGCTCACATGGCTAACCCCATGGAAGTCAGAGGAAAGACTCTGGAATGGGGCCTTACTCCTTATTTACACTGCGGGGAAAGTGCATAATCAGGCCTTAAATATTTTTCCACTGTTTAAGAGTCATAGAGTGGCAATCTGAGTTGTGTGTGCAGGATTTAAAATAATCTGTGACATAGAATCCCTCAACACCAAGGATAAAGGGGGAAAACCAGAATATGATAGCAAGAGTCTTAAATTAGATCTTGATCCTGGGATACCAGTTCTTTATCTCTATTTACAGAGGAAAGAGACTTTCGGACAGAGCATATTGTTGCCCTGCTAGGTCTTTCAACTCACATCTTAGCCTTGTTACTAGACCTGCTCCCTCATACAGGACTAAGACTTGATTTTGAATTTTTACCTCAGTTCCTTTTTCTCTTGTGCTTGCCTCTTTAAGATGTTCCTGATTACATACCCAAAACAGCAAAATCAGACATTGCAGTGAGTATTTCCAGCTGTTATATAACCTCCTAGAGCCATTTGAAAATCCCAGACTTGGGCTGCTGAAGCTTTTTATTTTATTTCTTGCAACATGCCTATGGGATTTAGTTACCCAAATCCTACTCAGGTGATAGTTAGGTGCCTAATGCCCTTGGGCTCCTTTGACAACCCCAGCCTAAGACACTTAGCGACCTTTAGTATGTGGTTAGGAATAAATTAAACAACAGTATTTTTCTCTGCTGGGATGTAAAAGTCCCAGCTGGTTACACATGTGAGGAGGCACAGGGGCATTGTTTATTCCAATTAAGTGTTTGGTGTTAATTAATCTCTGTAAATTCGCTCTTGATGAACCTGTTTCAAATAACAGAACACAGAGACCTTGTGTATCATGCTAAATCATTCTTGTTTTGGCCAAGTCAAACCCTTTTGGGGAACCCGGATCTAAGTGGGGAAGGCATATGGGAAGCCTCACTTTTTGGCGGATGGCAGAACAGTTGGCGCATCGATATTGTATTGTGAAGGAGACTGCCACCAGCCCCCCAAATGCAGAACTGCTACAGTATGGAGATCTGCAATGAAGGCCTGAAAGCAAAGTCAGGCCTCTAGTAAAGCTGGCTCAAGAGCTAGATTGGATTGTTTTCTCATCCAGCCATGGAATTGATGCATTCAAACACCTGGTTGATTCTAAAAGTGTGGGGGGGGGAGTGGGGGGAGGAACACACAACTCAACTAGGGCCAGTTTGCATGTAGAGTTACTATATTAATGAACATTTGAGTTGACGGGCATTTAATATTACTCTTGGAATATGTGGTGATAAGTGACTAGTGTGCTATTCTGTTTAGAACTATTTTTCATTAAGAAAAAGTCATGTGGACACTATTGAAGGACCTCACTTTTGGACTCCAGGTGCCATGGTATCGCAGTGGCATGACCTCTATAGTGGAAACCTCTATATCTTGAAATATTTCTGTGCTGCCCTGGTGCCTTATTTTCAATACAGTAGATGCACAGACAGCAAAATGAGGAGGATAAAATTGCTTTAAAGATACTGGGCTTAGTGTCCATTCATTGGTGCAAGGAAGATCAAATTGCAAAGGCACAGGTTCCTCTGTGCTCAGGGTAAGATTCACCACCATTGGAAAGGCATCCATGCCCAGCCATCAAGGCAGGACAGCTTGAACCTCATATTGTTGCACCCTAAAAGCCCAGACATGGTAGCAGCCCAAGGACGCACTGAAAGCCCTGTCCCCACCCTGGTCAGCATCACCCACTTTTGAGTATGGTGCTGGCCAGTGGCATACTGGCCAGCAGCCTACACAGTCCAGTGCTCACTCACTCACAGTAGCTGTTCAATTGTTATGGCTCCAAGAAAGACTGAAGCCAAAAGCCACAAGGAACGTTCAGCAGCAGCCCGGGAAGAGATCCGTCAATGGGCTAGAAAGATGGATTTCTGAAATAAAAGCTACTTACATTTTTTGGTGGTGTAAATTTCAGCACACTAAGTTCACAGCGATTCAGGACAACTCAGAGAAGTTGTCAGGATGCATTCTGATGCACAGGTGGTGTCCCTGTGTCCTGCCATAAATATTGCTTGTTACTCCTGTTCACTGTATAAAACCTGTCCTCCATTTCTCATGTGCTCTCCGGTAATAAATCAAGAGGCCATAGGTCAGCTGATCCACCTTATTTTCTGACCACAGATAATCCAAGCAGACTCCCATTCAAGCAGGCAGCAACTGCTATGAAAAAAAACATAAAAGCTTCAAGCTTTTGGGACCTCACAAAGTTTATTATTGCAGTATAAAATGTGGAGAAGAACAGTAAGTTTACAAGAAGCTTTACAAGTCATTACCTTAAATAACCTCCCCCACATCTTAATACATGGGCTGCCAGCTCAACACACCGACAACAAGTCAGTACATGTATATCTAGAGCCAAATCCTTGTCACCTCTCTCATGCAAGGTGTCCCACTGAAGTCAAGAGGACCTTTCATGCAGTTCATAGTGAGTAGGGATTTGGCACCTAGGACCAGACTCCAAATAAGCTCAGCACCCACAGTTGGGACCTGATTTTCAAGAGCTCTTCTCCCTCCCATTAAGGCACCATAATAAATAGACAGATAGTCAAGAGTTCAGCATTTTGGGTGTGGAGCCCTTTAGAAAAACTGGTTGTAAGCGCCACAATAGGAGCTGCTGGAATCAGGCTGCTCTTTTGGTTATATGGCCCACGGTACATAGAAGGATTTACAAATGACCTTTCTCAAAAGCCCGCAGGCTACAGATCTGCATGTCTTAGTTGGATCTGAAGAATTTGCAAGTCTGAACGCTTACAGATTAAAATCAGTGAGCGGGGGGAGAGTTCAGAAAAGAGCAGGAGAATGATTAAGGGACTGGAAAACATGCCTTCTGAGCGGTAGACTCAAGGAGCTCCATCTATTTAGCTTAACAAGGGGTTGACTGGTCACAGTTGATAAGTACCTGCCCAGGGAACAATCTAGCCGACAACAGTATAACAAGAACCAGTGGCTGGAAGATGAAGCTAGACAAATTCAGACTAGAAAAAAGGTGCATGGTTTTAACAGTGTGGGTAATTACCCATTGGTACAACCAGGGGTTGTGGTGGACTCCCCATCACTGGCAATTTTAAAATCAAGACTGGATGTTTCTCGAAAAGATCTGCTCTCACTCCAACAGGAATTAATTCAGGGAACTCCTAGGGCTGTGTTATGCAGGAGATCAGAGTAAATGGTCACCATGGTCCCTTTTGGCTTTATAATCTATGAATTTGCCTTACCTCGTCCCTTTGCCACTTAGACAGCACCACCGACATTCATCTGCTTTTACAATCAGTTTTTGAGAAATACTATTGGTTTTTGCCCTATGTAGCCTCCTAGAAAAGGGAAAAAATATCCTGGATTCATTCAATTTTGTCTTTTTGTTTTAACACAGGTCCTTTAAAATAATCACAGATAATTCCACAACAGTTTAAAATGATAATTTTGACGTTTCTGTCATATTTCAGTCACCCTCTTCTCCAAGAATACCATGTCAACAGAAGCAAGGAATTCTAGGGAAAAAACTTTTAACAAAATGTTGCATGGAATTCCAGACATGCTGAGGCAAATTCATTCCTGGTGCAATGGATGCAGCTCCACTCTGCTTACGTGAAGGCTGAATTTGGTCCGTAGTTTTCACTGGATTTTGTTCTGTTTTTTGCCTGTTTAATATAGCAAACAGTCCAAAGTGCAGACTTCCTGAGACACACAGCTTGGACTCTAGGCATCGACCTGGTACAGCATGAGCACTGGCAATGAAAGCTTCCCTGTGCTTCTCTGCTAACATGCCCTAATTTAAAATCTGCTGCACGTTCCCTGTAGCAGCCCACTGACCTCTCAAATCCTCCCAAATTCAGAATACATCCCATTTACAATATGAGCCCTTTTCTTATCACTGCCCAGACATGCTGTTCATATCGAAAAGCTATGCACTGTGTGATGTCGTAACATGTAATATCTGAACTGATACGCTGTGTTATTTTTATTTACTGATTCCATACTACAGTTTACGTTCACCACTTAGACAGAAAAGTTTGCTCATTTTAAAATTTCCTGTTTGGCATGAACAGCTGTTCACAATGATATTTATAAATATTTCAACAGACTCTCTGAAGGAAATCTGGTTGCAATTACCAAAAAATAAAAGGGAGATGGGTTTGAGCCTGAAAACCCTCATGCCCAGGAATAATCCTCGTCTGGGAGCAGTCCCATGAGAAAGGATTGCTCAAGGGAACAAAGGGGCTCATCGTTTAGTGCACTGCGTTCATAACAGTTGGAAAATATGCTTTAACAGTCAGTGGTTTAAGGGGCACATTTTAACCAGGAAAGTTACAGTGCTCTTGTGTAGTATCCAGAGACAGTAGTTGTGGAAGAACATTTGGCAGGCATGGAAAGGACCACCTACTCTGTGTGTTAATCATTCCACTCCCCTTCCAGTGCATTACAGCATCTACATGTTTTGTGTTTTCGAAGCTTCCTTCTTAGTGCTGGCTACTCCTTTCCCTCCCCTTTGTTCCCTGCATCCTTTGTGCCTCTGTGTGTCCCTCTCCCTCATTATAGCCCAGATGTGCAAACAATTTAGTATTCATTCAATAGGAGATACATAGTTTTTAGTCAGTGGCAGAGCTGTCCTCAGAGCTACATAGCAGACTTTGATCCTGATATACTGCTGGCCCTGCCAGTGAAATCCACTGCTCCTTGCTGAAAGCCTGAGAAACTGGGATTTATATAGGGAAACACTAAGAAACGGAAGCCCCCCTCCATGACTGCTATTGCAGCCTAGGAGGTGGGGACAGATATGCCCATTTGACAAATATGGAAACCTAGGCACAAAGGTTAAGTGCTTTGCCCAAAGCACCCTGGGAAGTCAGTGTCAGAACTCTGGACTGCCTGGCTTCAGACTAGGCCTCATTCACTACTGAGACAGCAGCTTACCTGATCTGGTGTTCGGATGCACCTACTGCTTCAGTTTCCCCACTAGATAGACAGCGGATTTGGAGTTTGTTGGGGATTTGGCCTCCAACCAAAGGACAAAAAGAAAACCCTTCAGGGCAAAGTAAGATCCCAAACAAAAACAACCCTTCAGCATTTCCCCATGCTCAACAGTCCCAGCCTCCAGCACCTCTCTACATGGCGTCACAGGTAGCCCTCTACTACAGGCCCCAGACCTTGAGCCCTGAACGGTGGGCAGCAGACTGCCCTGCCGTACTGTTAACCAGGGTCACTTCCTACAGTCTTAGTGTCCAGCTCCTTCCACACACAGCCCTTCTCAGGCTCCCTCTCAGCAAGGAGCCACTGCCACAGGTCCTTCCCCATTCCCGCAGAGCCTCCTAGCACAGCTCAGCTTCCTTGCTGAGAGCGGACTACCTGCTCTCAATTATTGGCTCTCTCAGCCACGTGATCCAGGGGGTAGGAAAACCATGCACAGCTCAGTGCTGAGATATGAAACCGTTCAAGGCTGAGGTCCCCTGTTGACAACTTATTATTATATTAGTCCAGAAAAGAGAAGACTGAGGGGGGACCTCAAGAGGTCATCTAGTCCAGTCCCCTGCACTCATGGCAGGACTAAGTATTATCTAGACCATCCCTGACAGCTGTTTGTCTAACCTGCTCTTAAAAATCTCCAATGATGGAGATTCCACAACCTTCCTAGGCAATTTATTCCAGTGCTTAACCACCCAGATAGTTAGGAAGTTTTTCCTAATGTCCAACCTAAACCATCCTTGCTGCAATGTAAGCCCATTGCTTCTTCTCCTATCCTCAGAGGTTAAGAAGAACAATTTTTCTCCCTCCTCCTTGTAACAACCTTTTATGTACTTGAAAACTGTTTTCATGTCCCCTCTCAGACTTCCCTTTTCCAGACTAAACAAACCCAATATTTTCAATCTTCCTTCATAGATCATGTTTTCTAGACCGTTAATCATTTTTGTTGCTCTTCTCTGGACTTTCTCCAATTTGTCCACATTTTTCCTGAAATGTGGCACCCAGAACTGAACACAATACTCCAGTTGTGGCCGAACCAGGGCGGAATAGAGTGGAAGAATAACTTCTCGTGTCTTGCTTACAACACTCCTGCTAATACACCCCAGAATGATGTTTGCTTTTTTTGCAACGGTGTTAGTCCGTTGACTCCTATTTAACTTGTGGTCCACTATGACCCCCAGATCCCTTTCCACACTATTCCTTCTGAGGCAGTCATTTCCCATTTTGTATGTGTGCAACTGATTGTTCCTGCCTAAGTGGAGTACTTTGTATTTGTCCTTACTGAATTTTCATCCTATTTACTTTACTCTAGATGACCTCCTGAGGTCCCTTCCAACCCTGATATTCTATGATACTTCAGACCATTTCTGTTGTGCTCAGATACCCTTAGGACTCTCTGCACTAACATATAAATGAGGGACAGGGGAGAAGTGAACAAATTAAAGTTCCAGGTGTGCATGCTTTCTCTAGAGGAGCTGTGGAACAATCAAATAATACAGTTTATGATATGGCCTCGGATTCAGCTAATGTGAGACAGAGGTTACTCTTTTTACACTAAGCGACTGAGCAAGAGACTGATTGAAGAATGGGAAAGTCAGGTAGAGAGGAAACACTTGCTGCTAAGCTAGCTTCCCCCAGACAGTCTGATTTTTAACTGCCCATTGCTGCATTCTACCCTTTGACAGGGAGATGACACGCATGCTGTAAAATGGACTGGTGTAGCCTCCTAGAAACACTTGTATGGTTTTGTCTGGGATATTAATGGAATGAAAAATGCTTATCAGTGGGCTTGGGAATTGACACAGCAGGGACAGATATTGTAACCACATGCCGTATCTTCAGGGGCCATATTTCTTAAGTGTATGTATCACTGTGGGCCAGGGTTGTATGCACCTTGAGGAGTGAAGGTTATCACAGATCCTCCAGAAACAGTGGGGAGTGATTAAGGTAAATCACTTAGGTTGTAAACACCTCCAAAGAGGTGGGGAGGCTTGCATATACTGATTCAAACTCAGTTTTCCAGAGACCAGCAGAAAAAGAAAGGGCATTTGATATAAAGAGGCTGGATTTAAACGGACTTG
The DNA here is from genome assembly GCF_965152275.1 of Natator depressus. Lineage (NCBI taxonomy): Eukaryota > Metazoa > Chordata > Testudines > Cheloniidae > Natator > Natator depressus. Next base: position 10,982,316 of record NC_134241.1, read on the forward strand.
AAGCTATCTTTCTGAAGCAGCAAAGCAGGACCTTCATCGCATATGGAAGTGTTGGAAAGACTTTGGCTTGCTAGGGCCTCATAAGACTGATGGGTGACCCCTGGTATGTTTCGTGTGTTTAAGTCTGTTTATTGTTTTTCATGTGATCTCTGTAATGCTTTTACCTTAAGAATAAACATGTTTGCTTAGCAAGAGCTGTGGGGTAACTTGTAACTGCGGGCAATACACTGTTCATAACCCTCCGAGAGAAAGCAAAGTGCTGGCTCTGGCTGTTAGGCAGACTGGCTTGTTGGGGAGATCACACCGTAAGGCAGGGAGCTGTGCAGCCTTAAAAACCTCTGGTCAGAGGAGAGCGGGATAAGGGTCCCTACCCAGAGACAGGTGAAGGCTTGAGATCTGACTGAGCACTCATTGAGTGGACCTTGAGGGGGCTGGGGAGATGGTAGGATAAAGATTCAGTTACCCTGAAACTGTGACACCAGTGATCAGAGGGTCTTACTCAGACATGCCTGAGTAATGAGGTGTGCTCTTCGATACAGAGGAAACTAATGGGACCTCACTGAACCATTCAGAACTCTGCAGCACACAAAGAGGGAGTGGTGTTAATAATGCTAGGGGAACGGCTGTAAAATGCAAGCTAGCGGACGTTCATTGCAGCAAGGGAAGAGCTGAGCGGAAGGTGTTAAGGGTTTTATGGACGTATGGATGTGGGGGCTATAGAAGGGCACATTGAGCTATAGTGGTTCAGGTTTTATATGGGAGAGGTGGGTGGCAGGCTGTGGAATTCACGAACAAGACAACTCCAACCCCTGCCTGTGGTGGAGCCAGTTCTGTGCTGACCTCCTCAGGGGGAGACTTCTGCCACAGTTATGTGGTGCGTCTGGTGACACCCGCTCTCCTCCTTACAGAGGGGAGTACAAAGGGATCACATGAGCCATTCTAGACCCACCTCTTCTATCCAGGACTGGGCCCCAAGGAGCTGTTTGAATCTGCTCAGGACCAGTTATGAACTTCTCCTGAAATAAGAAAAAAAATCTGTTTCCCTTTCCTTTCCTCTCCCCACTCTTTTCTGGGCAGTATATTTCATATGCACTTGGTTGTTGAATTCTGATGCAGGAGTGGGCCAGGGAGACCCACACACTGAGGGTGATAGCTGAAAGTGGAGCTCCCCTTTTCTGTGGGGAAGAGGGGAGAGCCATCTATGGCACTGTGCCCCTCTCCATCCCCAGAGATGTCGCTACACAGGGGCTCCCTACAGAGGTTGCTTTGTGGATTCAGGAGGAGGGGAAGGAATCACTCAGGTCGAATCAGGAGAGGGTCTGATCTCCATGGCACCATCCTATGGTCTGTACCTTGGTTTTGGGGGTATCCTGTGCAGATGTTACTGAGCAGCTGCCTGCAGACCCAGGTGATGGCAAGTGCCTGGGAGATGGGGGCCGAGGATAACACTTTTAGATCCACACAGGCAGGGGCCTAACGTCAGTGACTGGGATGGGGTAGTCATGCCTAGCAGTAGGCACCAGCATCAATAGACAGAAATTGGAGCTCCGAGTCAGAGTCTGAGGCCGAATGCCAGGGTCAGAGCCAGCTTATCTTTGCTGAGGCATGGCAGGGGCACTGCTGAGAACAAGCAGGCCCAGGCACTATTGCAGCCCTGGGGGAATACTTTGAGCCATCAGTGAACTGCTGCCAGAGCCGTCCCTGGAGTACGGCGAATCGGGACAACCGCCCTGGGCCCCACACTTTGTGGAACCCCGTAGGCGAGGTGGGGAGGTGAGGCAAGTTGTCAAGCAGGTGAAGGGGGAGGCGAGCGGCAAGTGGGCGGGGGGGGGGGGCAGAGAGGAGGAGCCCCTCTACCAGAACCTCGCCCTCCCTCAGTGCCTCCTCCGCCCTCTTCAGCACCTGTCGTGGATCAGATGTTTTGTGGCAACAGGAGGCGCTGGGGGGGTGGAGAGAGGGGAGTGGAGCGAGGGTGCAGTGTGCTCAGGGGAGGGGGCAGAATTGGGCAGGGAAGAGGTGGGGTGGGGGTGAGGGAGGAAGGGGTGCAGTGGGGGAGGGGCCTGGGCAGAGCCAAGGGGAGCACCCCCCTGGCAGATTAGAAACTCGACGCCTAGGTCCCGGGCCCCACAGCCCCCTAGGGATGGCCCTGACTACTGCTGCTGCTGGACTTAAGAGCCCAGCTGTTGACTCGTTCAACCAATCAGGCAGGGTAGCCAAAAAGGCAACCTCCTCCAGGCCAGCGGTGGGCAGTCGATTGCCCAGGGACTGGCTGTGCTGTAGTTTCTGCTTCCTGACACTTCCTGCCCTTGAGGGCTGCAGGGAGGAGAGGCAGTTTTGGCTCAGAAATCCACACCCCTTGCTAAGGGCAGCAGCAAGGTTTGGGGTGTGCCAGCCAGGGAAACCTCCCCATTTGATGCTCTCCTACTGTTTTTCCCACCCCCCCTGAATAAGTGGGCTACCTAGGCCATTGTGTTACTAATATTAGAAACACCTCAAAAATAATTTTAAAAATCACTAATATAAATAAAATCCAGTACAATGATAAGGATCACTCAGAGATCAAGCCCAGTCATCCCACCATTGCCAAGGGACGATAGAATCCCATATATACCCACCCACATGGGCTTCTGTAGTCAGACAGATATACCCCATGCCGAGTGCCCCATGCAGCAACTTTGCGTATCCTCATTTTTTAGGTGCAAGCCCAGCTCACAATGTTACTGTTATACTGTCTCGCACAATTCAAAAAACTTAATAACACTGAGCCAAGTTTTCATTATGGATTCAGAAAAGGCAGGGGAAAGGTTATTCTCCTGCTGTCCTATATGCTTTAACGAAGCAGGACAGAGGAAAGAAACATCCAACCAATTTTGCATTGGAAAAAAACTCAGTTTTAAAATGACTATCTTACAAGTTCCTGATTTGAAGTTTTCATGTGGTAGAAAAAGAAATTGCTGAGTGAATAACTAGCAACCCCTAATAATTGGGCAGGCATCTGTTTCCTGCCGTACTCACTTAGCTCATGAGAAACTCCGATTGGATTTCCTGTACTTAAAATGCTAACAGCTGGTCTTACCCTGACCACCTTCTGTTTTTTTAGATGGTTTCAAAGGAAGCTTTTGCATCAATACTAGTGAATGTTGCCCAACAGTGAGGTGCCCTTTGCCCTGCATGAGTAACACACTGATTTGATGTATTTATTTTGCTGTTTCTGATCATCAGTAACACTATAAGGGCACAATCCTGCAACTCATATGCCCATAAGTAACCGTCACTCTTCTGAGTAGCCCCATGACATCCATTGGAATCAATGGACAAATAGTGGGAGTCGCCATTATTCATGTGAGTTAAGCATGCAGGATCAAATGCTTAATTTGCCTTATTGGAGGATTTTAAGGGGTGAGTTTGGAAAGGTTTCTCTCTTAGCACTCTGCAGTTTATATCATAAATAAGGCAATAAATCCTGGCCCTTATCAGTCTCTCTCGTTCTCAGTTGCAAAGCAGGCAGAGAGCCTGTATATTTACTGGGGAGAATTCATCCAGAAAAAGTCTACGGGCTCTTGGTTAAAAAAGAGAAATCATTTGGCTGTATTACGGGTCAATTTCTTTTTTCCCCTCCCTCCCCTAACTCAAGTGATTTCCCCCAGGGACTGAATACAAACAGGAACATTCTTATACAGCCTTATGACAAACTTGTACAGATACAAAACACCATTCAGCTCAAGCTAAGATTGAGAGTCCATGGCCCTGCTTCTTGGCTGCTGCCTGGGAGCACAAAGAGCAAATGTCAAAGAAAGAAGAAGGTATTAGACATTTAAAAAATCATGTAGCAAGGAGTAAAGCAGGCTGTCTATCCTCTTAAGTTATAGTACCTTGCTTGAGGGTCAGTCACGTACTCCTGGAAAGAATTGGGGGAGGGAGGGAGGCATGGAGGCATGGATGTCAGTCCCCAGCTGCTTTATCAGCCCTGGAGATCCATGAGCAGCTGGATGCATGTTGCAGCAGACTTCAGGCTTAAAGCCACCTTTTGTGATCCACTTCATGGGGTCTTCTTCCTTTGACAAATCACGTCTTTATGTTTCTAACTTGGGTTCAAAAAGAACTAGATAAGTTCCTGGAGGAAAAGTCCATCAATGGCTATTAGCCAGGACAGGCAGGGATGGTGGCTGCTGGGACTGGGTGACAGGGGATGGATCATTTGATGATTACCTGTGATGTTCATTCCCTCTGGGGCACCTGAGAACGGCCCCTGTTGGAAGACAGGATACTGGGCTAGATGGACCTTTGGTCTGACCCAGTATGGCCGTTCTTATGTTAAAAAACAAAACAAAACAAAAACAAAAAACTGAGTCTTTGAAAAATACTTGCTTATATGAAATTCCACAAAATTAATACATCTTTGACCCAAGTTGAAAGAAACTTCCGCTTAAGTACCTTTCCCTGGGAATTTATAACTTTCTGCAAACCTTTCCATTTTGTCACTAAAAAAGAACTAAAACACACCAAGGTGTTGCCTGCACTATAGCTAAACAGCACAAGAGGAGCTTATTGCTCTTTTTCAGTAACTAACTGACCTTTTTCTTACTCCCTTCGAGAAAAATTTAACAGGTGGAACCATTTTATATAGGCCATTTGTAGCGATTAAAAATACATATCTAGTTAAACTGTGGAATATAATTCTTCCCAGTGATGGCACATGGGTGGTTTCATTTCTGCCTTTGTCTATGGCTATCAAAAGGCCTCACACGTCACCCTTCTGTCGTGTATCTGTGAAAGTCCTTCAAGAGATGCATGTACAGGTCACGAGCGCTTCTGCATTTGTCCGATGTGTAGTTTTGTTAGACTCATGACCCAAATATCAGCAGATGGGTCAAATCAACTCCAAGTTTTCCTTGTAAACTAGTGAAACACTGCTCCAAGGTTTCTGTGCTGTTGAGCGAGCACACATTTTCCAGCACATACACAATTTTTCTCTGAGTAAAGCAGTGTTGTTTTTTCCCTTATATAAAATATATTTGCAGAAGACTGGGCTTAAAGGAAAAAGATTTTGAGAGGGAAATAGTGTCTCTGAAGCTGCTATGTTTATGACCTCGTTTCAAAATCCAAATGGGAAAAAACACCCCTTTTGCCTTCCCTGTATGAATCATTTCACATAAAAATGTTTGTTGTTTTGTATAATTTCCAACCCTTTGCATATTTTCCTTTATTTTCCATGGTCCTGATGCAGGAAGTCATCCATATTCTGGACAGCACATAGACGCACACTTAAATCTCATGGCAGTTCAGGGGAGTTAGCATGCTTAGAGTTAAGCCAAAGATCTGTCCTTGAATACAGATAAGCACATGCCCTCACCTAGGTGTTTTTCTGAACTGGAAGGCTGTTATTACAGAGAAGACGTGGAAAGTGAAACTGCAATTTTTGCATGTTTTCAGTGTGAAAATACTTTCCCTAAAATAAAAAAAGTAGGCTCCCTAGAAGGTCCATCTTTGCTCATCAGTTGGCCTATCTTCACCGAGGTATTTCAACTGATTGAGATTTTTTTTCAGCTGAAACTAGCCCATTTTAGAGCACATAATGAACTGGTGAGAGGGAAACCTTGAATTCGGAGTGATCTTTTATTTTGTTAAAAATATTTCACACCAGAGAAGTGAAAAACCTCAGACTGCTTATTGGTGCAACATATCAGGTTCTGGAAGGGAATGAAAATTCTAGCTGATGATTTTCACTTTTCACTCTGTGGATGCATCCATGATCATTGATAAATGACATCATCCAAGGACATTTTAAACATGTGCAATCGCTATTATTGCATCAGAGATAATAAAGATGTCTAAATACAGTTGCTGAAAATCAACGCACTGTATCAATATACCTTGCTTAAGTGTGCAACAAATCACAAGCCTAACACCACTGAGTTATGCTACCTTCTAACTCCTCTCATGCAGAGCCTCACCAATTAAGCCCCGAAGAGTTAAGCTGGGTATTTGCTATCTAGCTCACATGCCAAAGCTCACCATGTTAAGGTTAAGATCCAAACAATCATCTTAAAAGAACACATGCAAGGCAATATGCAATATATTGCCGCAACTGAGGCCAGTATGACGACCGTGGAAGTTAATTGCTTTTCTGGAGATTAAAACAGATTCCAGCACAGTGTTCTGATGGACAGCAGTCACAGGTAACCGTGCCAGGAGAGAAATATTTCACAAGCATGGAGCCTGGAGTAGTGCTGAACTTGACACGGAGAGATCCCTGTGAAATAGCCGAACTCCTTTCATGGAGAAGAGAATAGCAGAGGCTGTCTGAGCAAATTGCATTTTTTCCCAGTTGGTTAAGCCTTGATGTGTATGTAACTCCCACTCATGCCAATGGAAATTTAGACAAGGACTATGACACAGGGATAATGGTAGAGAGCTCACCCCATACACTAAGGTGAAAGTGGATTTATAGCTTCTTTCAGTGGTGAAACTTGGAGCCTCTGTAGAGGTCACAATCATTGCTGCCGGGGTATGCGTTAAAGTGCCATTCAAAGATTCCTGGTCTACAGAGTATCATCCTGAAACCAATAGGGCTCAAATTTGAAGTTTTAGCCTGTTTTCCGATTATCCTGAAATACCCTTTTGGCTAGAGTGACTAATAACACTTGAGATCATATTGGCTTAGTTTGTTGTTGGCGTGAAGAGCAAAAAGTCTTCAGTTTATCCACACCATGGGCAGAACATACGCAGCAGCCAAACCAATTTCTCCACATTGCCCTGCCAATGCGTCTCAACCTTAGGAAATATCACACTGCATGAGACCTATAGTCCACCTAATTCAGTGTCCTGTCTTCAACAGGGGCCAGCATCAGCTGCTTCAGAGGCGGTGCACAAAAACCTGCAGTAGACAATTAACCTTGACTGGAGTGACCAACTCTAGAATTAAGGGTTTGGGTGAATTTCCCTTTGGCTTTCTCCTAACACTGCCCATCACAGGAGCAAATATTGGTGTTAGAGCAGGGATTTTTTTTGATGGAACTTTTCTCTGGAAACTGGACTGAAGCCATCATTCCATTCCACATAGGCTACTCAACAGCCATTAGCGGATAGTTTTTACTCACTCCAGCTCTGGCCTGGATTTGAACCAGCATTCTAAAAGACAAAAGACTTGTAACCCACATCCAGTTGCATAAACTACCTCATCCCTTGAAGGAATCCACTGTTTGAGACTCATTTAGCTGAGACTAGTTTAGAGCCAAATGAGAGCAAAATATGTATTTCAAAACTAGGGGTGAAATCCTAATCTCATTGACATCAATCACAAAATTCCAGTCCCATTGACGTAGCAGGGGCCAGATGCTCACCCTTCTTTCTTTACTGTTGTTCACTTTTGTTTGGTTGACTCACGCAGCAAGTTTTTTTTGCTTTTGAAGTGTATGAAATGTTACACAGTTGTGCCGGTTCCTCTTTTTTTAGCTGTTCCCCTCCCCCACCCTGTTATTTGGCTCTGTCACAGCATCTGGGTTAACCTAGCCCAGGTGTCAACAGCCACACTGCACAGATACACCTGAGGTACCGTGTCCTCACTGGTGCTGCACTCACCTGTGTGTGGTGCTAGGCCTTCGGATGGCCCAGCCCATGGCTCTTTGCGTAGCAGTAAGTTGAGCTGCTCTATGATTCTTCCCCAGTGAATTGTGGGAGAACTTGTCTGTCCTTCCGGGCACACGGGAGGGAAGGCATTGGATGACCAGCAGCACTTGAGTGATTTAGCCTGCATCCTCACTGCAAAGTGGGTGAGTTATCAGCCAGAGTGAATGTGGATCTGGGCTCTAACTCACACCCCCAGCCAGGTGGAACTAGCCTAGGCTGAAAGCACCACCAAACTCAGGTGAGAGGTTTGGGTGTGTGGATGAGAGGGTGTTTAGGGCAACACCTGGGTAAGAGTCTGTGGTTAACTTTGCAGACTCACTGTCCCATCACCTAGTACTGCAGTGAACGTACTTTTTTATGCTGTAGTAGTATAAATTAGCTGAACTTCTATAAAACAGCTAGTATCTGGAAACCCCTACAGCTAACACGTAGGCTACCAACTTGGTTCCCTAGAGCTTCGCTGATGGCAATATGGAATGTTTACATTGGACAGGCCTCATTTTTATTTTCCACTATATTTCTCAGTTGGTAATTTGTTTTTCCAGTGTAACTTATTAGAGTCAGTCACTTGACTTTGTCTCTGTGGGAGTCCTCCGCTCTTAAAATTGTACTTCCCTAGGAGAGTTATGTTTTTTCTCAGCTAGGGTCAGTTCCTTTTTTTAAGGGTCTTCCTTTCCCTTCCTTATTTAGCCAGATTATGTAATGATTTCCCTCTAGCAAACAAAGAGCAAGTTCAACATTCTCATCTCAGCTCCCCCTGTGTCTCCAGCTGCTACGCTCTCCCACTCCCTCCCTCTTAACCTCCTCAAAAACCTAAGCAACACACTCATACACATGCAAAATGTAACAGATTTACAAAGTAATAATCAGAAATAGGGTTAATGGAATACGGGTAAGACTTGGATCAGCCAATGCTTTAGCTCTCTCTCTAACCTGAGCTACCTGTGGAAGCTCTCTCCAGCTGTAGAGAGAGAACAAGCAAGATAGCATTGGCCAAGGAAGCAAGAGAGGAGTTCCCCTCTAAAATTTCCAAAGACACACACGCACACAACAGCACTTTGGTGCTTCCAAAAGTGCTACCAGAGAAAATATTTCCCATTCTTAGTTGCAGCCTCTCAGCTCTTCTCAGCTAAGAATATGCCTGCTCACAGCTGAGACCACAGGAGAAACAAGAAGGAAGGAGCATGCCTGTCTCTCTAATGCCAGTGCTGATTGGAGCAGTGTCTTTATTTTCTTCTGGCCACCTTCAGCCCTAGTAGCACAGGACACAATGGCGCGGCCAAGGGGTGCTTTATGGCTAGGCAGTGGAAGGGGTAAAGAGGCTATAGCAGGAGTATGGAAATATGGGGTTACAAGGCTCAGAAGGGATGGAGAGGAGGAAGAATAGTTGGAGAGCAGAATAAAAGATTGAGTGGCAGGAGGGAGGGAGAAAGAGAAGGGAAAGATGACCCCCCAAAAAATGTGAAAGGAGGAGGAGGCATCCATGGATAAGGGACAAGAAAAAGAAAACCAAAGTGAATGAATAAGAATGAATGGGAGGGATTTCCCAAAGGGCCTACATAAACCTAGAAGCACACATACCCTTGATTTTGAATGGAATATAGGTCATTTAGGAGCATAGGAGTTTTCAAAGATGCCCTCTGTTATAAAGCAATCACAAAAGCAGAACAGGTCAGTGATGGGAAAGGCAAGATCTGAAATGGAAAGACTGAAAATTAACTTTAATATTTTTGATTCCGTAGAAAAGGGACTTGTTGCTTTGATCTCATCACACCCATCTTTGCACCATTCTGCTGGCTCCCCTTCTCCAGCCCATCAAACACAAATGACGTATCCTCACTTTCAACGTCCTTCACACCCTGTCCCCACCCTACCGATCATTTCCTGTGCACTATCAAGCTGCTAACGCCCACCTCCAACCAACCAACATTGCTGGCCTTCATTGCCCACTTGTTACATTTTCAAACAAGTCCCTTTGAGGCACTTCTCCCATGCACGCGAAGCAAAATGGAAGAAAGCACAAACATCCACAAAAGCACCTCACTGTTGTCCTTCAAATCAGCCCCTTAGATTTCTCCTTTGCCACAATGCCTACCAAACACTCACTCAATGGCTAGACGCTCTGTGTGCCGAGATCACTCCCTCTCCTGCTACCCAGTATTGTCCCACTGTTTCCTTATGTGCCCACATCTGTACCTGTCACTACCAGGAGGAGAGTGGGGTGGGGGGAGAGAAAACCTTTTGTAGTGATAATCACCCATTTTTTCATGGTGTGAGTGTATAAAAACGTCTTCATCGGATGCATACTGTGGAAAGTACAGAAGTGAGCTGTAGCTCACGAAAGCTTATGCTCAAATAAATTGGTTAGTCTCTAAGGTGCCACAAGTACTCTTTTTCTTTTTGCAAATACAGACTAACACGGCTGTTACTCTGAAACCTGTCACTACCTCTTATCTTAGGCAGACCTCTCTTTGGAGCATGGATCATTTTTGTTCAGTGTTTGTACAGGATGTGGTATACGGTGGGACCAGGACCACAACTGTGGATCTGACCTAGGCACTACTGCGATAAAAATCATAAAAGGTGAGTATTTCTAATGAAATGCTGGTATTACCATGGTCGAACTGTGTGTAGATTAAAAAACTCAGTCTCAAGTTGTGGGCCAGGCTGGCCTACCCACTTTAGAGAGGTCAGGAGCCTCCACTATCCTTGCCTATCACTGGCTGATTTTCAAGCCTTCTTCCTGCAACAAAAACTTTGATTTAAAAATGCCACCCCCACCCCCAGTAAAATTTGGGCCTGCTCCTGTGATCCCTCCAGTCTCACTGAGGTAAAACTGCATGGGGTGCACAGAATGTGGCAGGCTCAGGGCCCCCCCGACACGTACCTTTGTCTTAGGCCCCTGTGACTATAGGGTTGAAAAGCCCCATGTCACCGCTCTGTTTTCAGAAGACTCAGATCCCAAAACCAAGTTCATCGTGCAGAAAAGTAAGAAGTGCAAGAACCCAGACAAAAAGAGAGAGGCTGTTTTTCAGCTTCCTATTATACACATGGTTCAGATACAGCGTAGGGAAACTGGTTTTGCATTTAATGGAAGAAAAATAAACTGGCATTTTTCTGAGCTTGGAAAACAAGAGAAGCCTAGATTTAATATTTCTGAAGTGAGATGTTTATACATTTGGCTTATTCATTTTATACAGGCTAACAGATGGGCCCAACAGTGACTATAAAGGCTATAACTCAGCGAAGAAACGTTCCTGGCATCCTGATTTCAGAAAGCTTAACTCCAGATGTTTAGAAAATGCAACAGAACTCCAGGAGGGAAGGCAGCCTTATGTCCGCTTCCCAAGTCTGCAGAGTAGAAGGAGATTGATTTGATGCTCATTAAGCTCCTAGAAGCCTTGAGGCGTTAAAGTTAATGCTAATTATACTTGTTTTTCATATTTCTTCTGATAGGCTATTGGTTGGCGTGTGAAGACACTGTGGCTACCACAAATCAGTGGAGAGGTCCAGGGGCTGTTTTCTGGCTGGTATACAGAGAGACCAGAGAGTTTTGCCTTTTAAATGGCCTTTGGACAGGCTTCAACACTTGGCAGCAGGAATTAGTGATTTAAGCCTCCACCCACCAAACCTGTTGAGGCGACTCCAGAGACTTTAACCTCAATGCAAGGTGATGGCCACTGGTGTGTCCCTGTCAGAGCTCGTAGGGGGTCTCACGATCCTCTGAGGCTTGTGGAGAGAGAGTATAACCCTCAGCACTGACACCTGGTGGCACTGTAGAAGACCAACAGACCCTGGTAATCAGCAGGTGGGATCGAACCTGGGGCCTCTGGAGCTTAGTGCATGAGCTAAAAGCCACATGGCCCTTAGCTAAGGCTGTAGAGAGAGATTAATGATTCTGCATTAAGTGGTCTCGATGCTACTATTGGGACAGAACACCCCCACCCAGGAAGCCACTCACAGAGCCTCAAGCCAGCTGTCCTAGTCCCATGTAAGGCCAGCCTCAGTGCATAAACAGCTACAAAAAAATCTGGGTGTAGAGGTGGGCTGTACTACTCAGACTGCAGGGGCTGAATGTCCCACCACCTGTCCGTGGGACTGCAGCCCTTCAAAATCCTGTCGCTTTGGGAAATGGAGCCAGTTGCATGGTGGAGGCTTGAAACCCTGGAGTGAGAATCCTGCAAGATGATCTCTTCAGGAGAAGCACAAGTGCAAGGTTAGAGATGATCCCTTTCAACAAGTCACTTGTAAAGAGGAACAAGATTGCAAAATAGAAACAAGTGGGAGTTTCCAAACAGATTGTTTTTCTCCTTTCTTTTTATATTCAGAGCTGAATAGTACTGCCCTGCCAGTTGATGGTCGGGGGAATCAAGCCTCCAGCCTCATTCAGAGGGACCATTACTGCTACAAGCAGCCAGGACTACTCCCATCTTCCAGTCCATTCTGCAGTGCAACCAGCCAAATTATGGCTGCTCAGGATTTGGGGAGAGAACTGCCGTGAGAGAAAACAAAAAAGGGGAAGGGTCTCTTGTTCTTTCTCCCCACTCTAATGCAGCCATGATTTGGCCCACAGTATTTACCAGGCCAAATATAACCTAGGTCCCCAGCAAGTCTGAAGTCAAACTGTACCCTCGAGCAATAAAAATCATTCTGCTGTCATTAGTCATATGTTTTTGATTTTATTGTTTGTTTTTTTAAAAACCAACAGTTATTACAAATGAATCATTTGAAGGCTTCTGAGAGGGAGAAGTCTCATTACAGATATGATGTATTTTCAGTCTTCTTGTGAACCGAGACAGCAAAGTCAAATCCATATGCATAAACAAAACCAAACAAAACTAGAACAGTTCAGACCGCAGGTTTATATCATGCAAATTCCCTAATATCAACATAAGGCTTTTAAAACAAAAACAAACCTCAAACTCAGACTTCCACGGAAGACTTTCAAAACACAGACGGGGGGGAGGGAGGGGTGAAGAGAAAGAAAAGATGTATTCTTTGGTTTAAAACACAGTATTGCTTGGAAAACACTTAGTGAGTTCAACAAAAGGATGATCTTTAAAATAATCACTGTGTAACCAACTCTAAGGTTGGCACCTATGTGATCTATTTACTTGAAAGGCGATCACGTACAATTATGGCCTGGTCATTAGGTGAATGTTTTTGAAAAGGTGACACAGACTTTGGATGCTTTTTTATTTTTTGCACAAATTGAGACCATAAACTTTAGATCTTGATTTTTCAGAGGTGCTTAGAATCCACAACTGCAGTTGAAGTCAGAGCTGAAGATCAGTCTTGATCCAGCAAAGTGTCCCTGTTCAGGCTAGCCCTTAACTAGTGCTGTCCTGAACAGGGACGGACCCAAGTACTTGCTTAAGTGCTTTCCTCAACCAGAACTGTAATCAGCACTTGCTCTGGGGCAGTTGTGGGCCTTACTTTTCAGAAGTGCAAGAGCAAGTACCTAAACTTGAAGCATCCAGAATCAGGGGTTACTTCAGAAAAGCATTCACCTTAATGTACAGCCCCTAAAGGTCAAAAAGAAGCAAAAATGGTTTAAAAATATATGGCTTTTTTCTCCTATCCATTTGAGTGGAAACAAAATAATCTTAAGTGTGATATTTGGTTTTTAAAAACCAATTCTGTCCTTCCCTTAAAATGACAGCAAAAGCTGACTGTTCTGCTGAATGTTCTTCACTTTATTGTTTCATCCTTGCTAATAACCTGGAATATACAGGCGCTGAAAAGGGAAAGGAAGAAGACAGATGTGAAAAATACAATGCACAGAAACATTTAAATTCCATCTTCCCCTGGATTCACACAATATAATAAATCTCACTTGGACAGAAATCAGTAGCCAGCCATATACATTTGCTATTGCTTTTGCTCTGTGCTCATATGGTTCTAGTCAAGTCAGTAGAAGGATTCCCACTGATTTTAATGGGCTCTTGGTTACGCTCACAGTGCATGTTTTGGGCTTGTTCCTGAGAGGCAGTGAGCACTTACAACTTCCACTGATTGCACAGGGAGTCGCAGGTGTTCAAAGCCTCTCAAGGATCTGGTCCTTTAAGTCCAATAAAAGGAGGTAACCGTGCTATTTCTGATCTGCATTTCCCATTTATTGGATCATCATTAATACTAAGCTTGCAATTGTATGATGGCACCTTGGTCTCTCCTGTGGCATACAAATAGTTTAGTCTCCAGAGGCCTGGAATGCTTTAGTCTAACCCAAGTTATTAGGCTCCATATAATGGCAACTGGGTGAAATTTAAATGGCCTGTGATATACAGAAGTCAGATAAGACGATCTAGTGGTTCCATCTGACCTTAAACTCAATGAAATAAAACTTCGATAGCAGATGGTCTGGCCTTGTAACACCTACAGTATGTGACTACACACCAGCATCAGGGTGGGTAGGAAAATATTAAGGATCCCTTTAGAGCAGGGATCGGCAACCTTTGTCACGCGGCCCATTAGGGAAAGCAGCTGGCAGGCCAAGTCGGTTTGTTTACCTGCCGCGTCCACAGGTTCAGCTGATCGCAGTTCCCACTAGCTGTGGTTCACCGCTCCAGGCCAATGGGGGCTGTGGGAAGAGGTGGCCTGGCCCGCGCTGCATCTGCACCTCCCATTGGCCTGGAGTGGCAAACCGCGGCCAGTGGGAGCTGCGATCAGCCATACCTGTGGATGCTGCAGGTAAACAAGCCGTCCCGGCATGCCAGCGGCTTTCCCTGACAGGCCGCATGCCAAAGTTGCCGATACCTGCTTTAGAGGATGATAGTGCAACTCTTACTGCAGGTTCCACATGGATTTTTTTTTTCAGCACTTATGAAATAGGTCAAAGGCAGCCTAAAAGTGCATGTTTATTGGGGGAGGGATTGATTTAAAGTGGTAAGTGGAAGTTGGTGACACGTAGAGTTCCATGAGCACAGTAGCAAACTGAGACCTATTTGAATTTGACTCCTAAAAGGGAAAGTTATTCCATTGGTTTAAAAAACAGAGGGCTAGTAAAATTGGAAATATCCCAGAGAATACAAGAGAGAAAGGAAGATGTGTTATTTACCTAGCCGAGCACTCCTCTGGGAAACCTGTAAGAAAAGAATATTTAAAAATAAAATAAATTCTGACTCTTATCTATATTGGATAGCAACTAATCAATCAATAGCTGGTCAAAATGTTTGAAACTATCAGCAAAAAGGATCTGTTGAAAAATAAAAGCCATTTTTTAAATTGGCTTTAATATCAAAGCCTCAGCAGCAATAGCTTGAGCAGAATACAACTGCATCCTGCGTTCAGTGATGTGAGCTGCAGGAAGCATGTTACACTAGCTCTTCAAAGACAAATGCGGACTTCCTAGCTTTATTTGGGTACAAGGGAAGGTATTGACTATGATGACTAAGGTAGCAATCCTGAACAGGCTTCTGCAAGTACTTAAACTTTATACAGTGAGACTTCAATGGATGATTGTTCACAATTGTTAAGCACCTGCCTTTATAGGATCAAGGTCTAAAGTCCCACATGATTGGGGTCCTGGTTACCTGAGAGACCTCTCCCACTGTCTATCACCAGGGCCACAGAGATCAGCTGGGGAGTTAGAGATTTTTAGAGTGTGCCATCAAGTGGCTGGTGGAAAGGCATTCTCAGCAGAAGGTCCCACAATTAGGGAATTCCTTGCCCCAGTGTGCTAAAAGACCCCTCGATCTGTAAGTGGCAAGGATCAGTGTCAGGTCCATCTCCTCTCCAAGGCATTTTCCTGAGGGGAGGTCTGAGGTAGTTACGGGGTATGATACATAGTTTAATGTTGGATAAGAATCTCCCATTGGCCAACAAGTTAAACATGTTTCTTTCTAGTGATTACTTCTACAGCTACAATTCTCTAGGAGTGCCTGGCACATTACAAACAAATGCAGAGGGGAAGCTCCCTGCAGTAGAGAACTTATTGGATCTGAACAAAGGAGCAGGGGAAGTGGTATAATAATTACATTTGTATACAACATATGCTATTGAGGTTTGGCACGTGTCTTACAGCACCAGGATTTTATCTGCAGTATGTTATAAAATGGTTTATTTTTTAAATTGTAAGCAAGAAAGAGAAGACTGCTCAGGGTCCAGAGTGTTATGTGATTAGTATTTTCTTAAATCAAAAACTGAATAAATATAATGATCCTTAAAATTTGTTAATAGGTCTGTAATTTCAGGAGTGTCCCAATACGTGGGCTAAATGTTGTTTACCTTGGATAATGCAGATGCCTGTTTGAAGATTTCTAGCGCAGGATCTGCGGGCTCATCTCCTCTTTCTTGAGGCCTAAAAGCTGTGGGTGTGATTAAATCATCATTAATATAGAGACTAAATATTTCCTGCTTCCCTCTACCAGTGTTCTGTATATCTAGGCATGAAATCACACATCAATACAACATCACACATCAATACAACAGCACCCACTGAATTATAATACTTACTAGGTCATCCCCCTTCTTCAGATAGCCAAGCAAGCAATGGTCCCGCAGCTTGTTCTGAGTAACTTGGGTTGATTTGAACTATTCCTGTGACAGCCCATTCTCTACTGTACTTTAATTGATGCGTACATAACAATAGCCAGATAGTCCCACTTTACAAATTGTTCACTGTAGCCGATAGCTGTACAGTCACTACACTACCATTAGCTCCTTCAGAGCAGGAGCACAATATACGAAGGTCCTGATTCGTCCCTGGTCAGGACCGCTCTTGAGACGTTAAAGAGAAGCATATGCTTAAATTCCACTGACTTCAGCAGGACTGCTTACATGTTTAAAGCTAGGCACATGCTTATGTAGCTTTCTGAACTGGGACCAAACTTAATAGAACCCAGATGAACAGATTTCAACTGTGACACCATATGTGGTTAAAATATATTAAAAACCACTGGATATGGATATTTTATAGTGTAACTGCATTGTGTAAAATGAACAGACTATATGACTGATGGTATATTGCACAGATGCTCACAAAATATCAAAAATTGTACCTCTTCTGCTAGCAGAACTTAAAGAACTAGTATATTTGCTATAGCAAATACAGCTATACAAATTTTGCTTCCTAATAAACCTGCGCAGAATACCCCTTCTCTTAGCTTCTGCAGAGAAAATGTATTTCCTTTTATAAACTGTGCAAAACATCAGCGAAATTCCTAGCCCGCAGCTTTATATATTTAGAAATGTTGACCTACCTGGAGGTTGTAAGACAGCATTCACAGCATAAATCACACCATTAGTGGCCATGATATCAGTTTCGGCAACAGGTTCCTTGTTGACATTTACTACATTGTTTTTCTGGAGGGGGGAAAAAAGTGAAACCACCATTTAATGGATGGGACAACACCCCGCCCCGCCCCCCCCCCCCAACTTCTACAATAAAGTTAGCCTGTATTCTCCCTAGAAGGCTTTTCCTGAGATCTCAAAACAGAGGTTATTATTTCAAGACTGTCTGTTTCCTGAGGTTACACATCTCTCTGCTAGGAACCAGTGATACCATTTAGTGAGAGTATATGTCCATTTGGAAGCTGTTTTGACATCGTGCAAGTGAGCATAACCATATTGTTGAAAAACAAAAAACCCACAAGGAAATCCCGAAAAAAAACCACACACACACACAAACTTACAGCAGTAACTTCAATTTTATCACCCTGCAGAGACTTCAATCTCACAAGAGCTCCAACTGCTCCACTGACCAAGATTTCATCCCCAATATGGTACTTCAGAATGGTAGCAAGTTCTTTAGCATTACCTGGCAGAAGAAACATTTACAGAACAATGTTACAGCTTTCTCCATGTACACTGTCATAGTTTTAAGAGGTAAATGCCATATGCATATACAGGTGGGTGAGATAATATTGTCTCATCTTTTATTAAAAGACATCCTCACCACCTGGTCTCTCTAATATCCCAGGGCCAGCATGGCTACACCACCACTGCATATGCATATAAAGTCACTTCACCCTCTACTGAAATCCAATCACCTCTGACATCAAATGGAAAATATCATCGATTATTCAAAGTACAGAGGTAATCTGGGGAGGTAAAATGTAAATATCCTAGCTGGAACTGGTTAGAACTTCAGGGTTAACACTCAGCTGTACAGAAAGGCCCCTGGGATCTTTAACCACAAGCAGGCCTAGGGCTGTGCAAACAATGGATTTTTTCTGTCTGGTGACCAAAGCTAGAGCGGGGGGGGGGGGGGGGGGGAGGATAAAAATAAAAAAAGTGTTTTGAATTGAGCCAATACAAAAAATTCAAAGCAATTTAAACAATTTTTTTTAAATTAAAAGAGATTAATTCCAGATCAAAACGTTTTACTTGATCCAAAACCAAGTGTGTAATTTTGAGTTTTTTCTAAAAAACTTTTTAAAATAAAATTGAAGCAAAATTCTAAGCAAAAAACTTTGTTTTCGGTTGAAAAATTGAGGTTTTATTTTTTAAAAGGTGAAAAAAAACATTTCAACCTAAACAATTTGGTCAATCGACACAAATTCGCAAAACGTTTCAGTCGACCCAAAACTGCAACTTTTGGGAAAGGGTTAAAAAAAAGTTTTAGCTGGAAAACATCACCCAGCTTTAGTCAAGACCAGTTTATGGTCCAAAAAAATATATCAGTAGTGCAGTGCCCTCAAACCCCATGCAGAGGTATTGGGTCAATGGTCACTCGTCGATATTTCCTACTGCTTCCAGTACAGATCTGTCCCGACCGTGCTTAATTTATGAAATCTAACACGATGACAACCCGGAGCCACTCCCAGTCACTTAGAAGATGAGGGGCATACTGAAAAACTCTCCAAAATTAAAGTGTTTCTTTATATTATTTGCTTTATTTCCTGGTATTGACTGGGTTTAAAAAAAAAAAAAAAAAGGAGGAACTCAGAGAATCTTGTCTGCTAGTTCACATATCAACGGAGTTGCCGATACTAATATTACTTTAAAACAGATGCAAAGCTTGCTCGTAATGAGCTAAATTGTAGCACTGGAGAGTCACTATTTTCACGGAACCAACAGAGTTTACAGACCTTGGTATCACAGAGTCTGATCCAAACCCCACTGATGTCAAACAGGAGTCTCTCTATTGAATTCACTAGGCTTTGGATCAGGCCCTGGAAGAACTAAGTTGGTGTATTCCTCGCAGTCTGTTTCCTGGTTAGCCAGAGGGTGGAGCAATAGTGGACATCAATCTCTCATTTTCTCCTTAGAGATGCAGTGCCAACATCTAAACTCTAGGTCAGACAGAACATGTGATGCTAAGGGCCAGATTTGTAAAGGTATTCAGGCACCTAACTTCCACTGATTTTAATGAGAGTTAGGCACCTAAATCCATTTAAAAATCTGGGCCTTGGTCCAAAATGAAAGCAGTCCATCTAGCAAGATGTATATTTTATTTCAGCAGCTTCATCTCAATAAGCAGCAAATCTTTTCCTCTGTGGTCCATATGAGTCAGTTCACACTCATATCCTCACCAGCACGATTCACTTCACCTTCAGAACCATAAGCTAAATATTTGCTTTGAAAGACCAAGAACATTTCAAGCACTCACGTCTGGGATATTTCACCCGTAGAGCTGGTTACAGTAGTTGCAAAAACAGATGTGAAATATTTATACATAAACACTAGAATGACTGCACAGGCTGATGTAATAGATTACTGCTCCATGCACTTAAAAGGATAGCCAGCTACCATACACAGATGCTTTACAGATTATGTCATCAGTGTTTGGTTGGGTTTTAAATGAATAGCCAGCATTCTTTCCAAACCACAGCCATTTTTTAACTCAAAAAGGGACAACATTCTGTTGCTTACACAGAAGATGGCTGTAAAAGTTCCCATACTTTTTCCATGTCATGTCTGCAAGCCTGTGCTTTACAGCTGTGGTTCTCAACCAGGGGTCTGGGCCCTCTGGGCGCGGTGCACAAGCAGGCTTCAGGGAGCCCACCAAGCAGGGCCAGTTTTAGACTCGCTGGGGCCCGGAGTGGAAAGCCAAAGCCCCACTGCAAGGGTCTGAAGCTTGAGGTCCTAAGCCCCATCACCTGGGCTTGAAGTTGAAGCCTGAGTCTCTGGGATAGCTCAGTGGTTTGAGCATTGGCCTGCTAAACCCAGGGTTGCGAGTTCAATCCTTGAGGGGGCCATTTAGGGATCTGGGGCAAAAATCGGGGATTGGTCCTGCTTTGAGCAGGGGGTTGGACTGGATGACCTCCTGAAGTCCCTTCCAACTCTGAGATTCTATGAATGTAGCTTCATGTGGGCACCCTGTTGCGTGTGGCCCCAGGCAATTGCCCTGTTTGCTACCCCCTAATGCTGTCCCTGCTTTTGTATGCAGGAAAAAAAAACAGTTGTGGCACTCGTGGGCCATGGAGTTTTTAGAATATGTTGAGGGAGGCCTCAGAAAGAAAGAGGTTGAGAACCCCTGCTTTACAGGACATCAGTCTCCTCCTGGTCTTTATCTTTTCCTAGTCCAAAATATCGGTCGCTTATTGCCAGATTTGTTTTTCTTTCTTTGTTTTCTTCTTTCCCTGCTATTTTATATATAAATATAAAAAAAACCCACTCAGTTTGGGGTAGGACTCTGCCTGATAAATGCTTGGATAGGAATCATTTTCCATCTGCAATATTAAACACTTCTTTCCACACCCATGCAAAACCTGGTTGTTAAAGCGTCATGAGAAGAGGGCGCAATGATCCTTCTGCCATATACGTTTACTGTGCAGCAGACAGGCAAGCAGACTTCAGGCAGGCTCATAGTTCTTGCACAGCCGGCATGTGAGGACCAGAGACCTCAAGTGCCAACAGCATTGCTAGAAACACCATGGACAGGGGAAGCAATTGTGATTCCATGGTTCCAACCAGTCTGCACTGGCCAGGAGAGCTAAGCCCAGGCAGGGGAGTGTTCCCTGCATGCTCTGAACAATCATAACAGATGCCATTGTATCCCAAACGTTCCCAGAGGCCTTGTATCTGCCTCACTAGAAAATTTAAGGCCACTTTTTGATGCCTGCTGTACAGATCACAAGCTTTCTGTTGGTGCATGGCATATGAGTTGGTCATGTAGGACGAGAGCTTTCAATGGATAGGGAGACACAAATTTTAAGGATCAAAGAATGTGATATTGAAGGCATATTTATCCTGGTCAGCCCTTCAACATTACACAACATTAAAAATCATATCTATGGATATTCACCCATAAGTTTGTTCAGTTCCCCTTGTGGCATAGCTTGGAAAGCTTCGTTTGTTGGAGCAAACACCGTGAAGGTACCTGGCCTATTTAATGTCTCCATTAGACCTGCAGATTGGATGGCAGCCACCAACGTACTGCAAGACACACACAAAACACAGTTGTAGGCAGTGCTTAATTTGTAATGAAAGAGGTGCCAGAGCTTAAGCAATTTTTCTACAGTCATAACTGATGCAGCAAGCCCAGAGGTGCCATGGCTAGAAGCTGCCAAGCACAGGGGTGCCGGGGCTCAGCCTGAGCAAGCCATGGCACAACACACTGGTTGTAGGCTTCGCTTGTTTAAACCTACATTTATCGTTATTCTAATGGCAGATACATTCAGCTAAAGAGTAACTGCTGTAGGTTATTTTCAAGAAGAATTATAATGTTAAAGCTACAAAATACAATAGGTTCTGGCAAATAATGTAATTGAAAAGTTAAGGCCTAATCCAAAGTCCACTGAAGTCAATGGCAGTCTTTCCCTGGGGCTTTGAATCACAGTCTTACTTTATTAACCTACAGATGATTCTTCTTTTAGATCCCAATCCAGCTCCCACTGAGTTGGTCTAGGGCCCTTTGATAATTTGAAACAAGGAACAAATTGGGGGACACAACAGAAATATTCTGGACTCACTTGGTACTGAAAAGAATTTTAAACCCCATTTTTATTTTAAAAGTTTTGCTGCTTATAATTTAGCAAGACATGCATTTAGATGCTTTTTCATTAACAAATTATATAGTAATGACTTCAATCCATAGTTAATTGGAATTGCTTTGACAGCTCTGCCGCTACTGTGAGACGAACAGCAAGAACAAAATGTCACCTAGTCTATTCTATATGGGTTCTGATATTGTGCTCATCACCACACTATCGGAGCACTTTCCATAAGGTGCATTAAGCAATGTGACTACACACGTGAAACGTTGGTCTGCCTTTAGAACATCCATGACTGTTCCTACTGGTGGAGTCAGCATTTTATCCACTGTAAACAAGGTGCCAAACCTTCCTCTCCTGTCATGGGCAGCAATACAGACGTTTTCAATGCAGAGGTTCTGCAAGTATAAACACAGACAAAATAAATTAAAATACATTTCAAGGGACAGAATATTTTAATTGTTACATTGTTTGTTTGTATTTTTCACTTTGATACTTCATTCAAGTTAACTTTTTTATATTATATAAATTAGCCCTTAGCAGGCTTGCATATGTATAACTGAGGGCACCATTTGGCCTCCAGAATCTTTGCTACAGATGACGGATGAAAAAGAATACAGCCTGACTCTCAGATCCCAAACTGAGTTTGCAGATCTGCGTTGAGATCCTGGCCCCGTTGAATTCAATGGAAGAAATCCCATTGACTTCACTGGGACCAGAATTTCACCCCGATGTGTGATCAGTGAGACACTAATAACAGAGCAACAGCCCTTCTAGAGCAATAATACTGTATCAGACTAAGAAAGAGAGAGTTAGACAGACACTCACATTGCGATATACAAAAACTCTCAGTTCTTTGCCACCCAAAGTTTCTAGCTTCTGTCCATGGTAAAGATATTTAGAAGAAAGCTGTTCTTTAAGAATGTGATCTAAAAGCAAACTCTTCGTGTTCTGGTTCATAGGAGGAGTCCCATCTGCAGCAAAAAGCATTTCAACACATAATGATCATGTTAAAATGAATCGCTAAGACTCTACAAGGATCTAAACAATAAATATGGTATCTGTATTTGTGTTGCCTTTCAGTTTCAAAGCCACTCTAGCAAAACCAGCTTAAGTGAGAGAGAGGGGACGTGTGTGTGTGTGTGTGTGCGCGCACGCGCACACAAACACACACACCCCTCAATGAAGAAAGCAATCATTAACAATAGTAAAAATCTGGCATATAACTCTGGTTCCTAAAAATCTGGCATATAACTCTGGTTCCTCCCGGAAGCGTGTCTGTGATAAGAACCAATGGAACTTATAGAAGATTTCCAAAGTTTACCTTTGAACACAATGTTTACTGGGGCAAGAAGCGTCACACGCTCATTTCCAGTGAGATGAGAGCTGAGATCAGCTTGTCTAAAAAGGTCAATAGACGTTGAAACATCAGATTCTTTTCCTAACTCAAACAAAGTTTTAGCTAAAGAAAAACAAAAGAACAGAAATCACTTGTTAAAACTATATTAAATGCTTCAACAAATTTGTTTCAGCATGGACTATCATCTGTTTGTAATTAGAAGTACATACTAATGAGCAATGCATATTGCTGGAAAGCAAATGGATGCAAAAAAAGGATCAAGCAAGAGCACTACTTATTTCCAAAGCAGTCATACTGGGATTTTCAAAACAGACACTGAATTTCAGAGGGAGTCGGATGTCCCAACTCTCTTAGGCGTCTTTGAAAGTCCCAGCCTTGATTTTTTTGACTGAACATAATACCTATCTTTTCTTTTGCCATCTGTTGAGTTATTTCCAATGAGTCCTTCATTAAAGAAGCTTAGAACTTTAAATTAGACCCCCTGTTAAACTGTAATGATACAAAATTCTACTGAAAAAAGATTTCCAAAGCAGAGTTGGAGAGGAGGAACATAAGGACATCACCCATGTAAAGGTGCATGTCAACCTCCCGAAAGGATCATGAAAAACCCTGTATTTACGCATGCAGGTCAGGTAATTGGGAACTTAACGACATACACAGTTACCGAATTTGTATGCGCAAATACCGGCTTAGGTGGGCAGACATATTAGCGTGTGCACAGGCATGCTTGTTACATTGCCCAGTGCAAATTCTATCACAAAATTTTTTAAAACCCCACTACACGTGCTGCTCCAAACAAAAACAAAAGAAATCCAGGAGACAGATCAATGGTTTTACCTGAGTCTGGAATCAGCAGCTCATTAACGAAATGTACTACACCATTAACAGCTAGGACATCCTTTTCAGCAATGATGGGCCTTCCATTCAGGGTGAGTTCATCACCACTGCAGCCTACTTCCAACATGGTACCTTCCAGAGTCTCCATTGACAAGCCAGCAATAATGGCCTCAGCACACATGGCCGATTTCAATATGTGATGGTTTAACAGGTCTAGAAGAGAGAAAATGCACATGGTAAATAGAAGGGTGGAAAGCCAGCTTGGAAATTATTTGTAGTGCCTAGGAGCCCTCGTCAAGGACTACAACCCCACCGTGCTAGGCACCGTACAGAGACCAGTCCCAAAAGAGCTTACAATGATTGATAAGATTTTACAGCCTGTGGACTAAGACCCCTGCAAGTGACAAAACCTGCACAAAAGGAGTAAGTCACTGTACTCGAGTTTTTATACAGGATACCATCTAGCTTTTGCTACATTAGCAAAGATTTAGAATTGAATTCTCTCTCTACACTCATGGAAACAGGCAGACATTATTATGTGTTTTAGTAGTGGAATCTTTACTCTGCAAGATGCAGAAGACTATAATTAAATGTAACAGCAACCATCCTCGTTTGGAGGCCACTCTTAACTCCAAGCTGCCAAGGAAGTAGCGAAATGTAATAGAGGCTCCATTCTTGTCCAAGATATGGGTCTAAACACTATCCAGAGAGTTACATCAATGGAAACCTGAGGGAGCTATATTGACTTCAGTGAGTTGCTCCAGATTTACTGTGCTATAGTTGAGGGTAGGATTTGGCCTGAGATATTTAACTTCTCTAGTAAAAATTAATAATCTTCTGCTGGTGATAGATAAAGGCCAGATACCAGCCTCAACTAACTCCCCTTTGAGCTACTCCATTAACCCAAAGGGATGCAGCTAGGGATCCCCCCCCCCCCCCACAAGTAGGCTCAGTGTTACTTCCTCTCAATCTCAGAACTTGGGGTGGGATGGCATGAATCCCAGGCTGCATAACAGCTCCTAGGGGGCCACCACGAGCAGCTCGGAGACTGTTGTAACTTATACCTGGGACTGAAGCAGCCACTGGCTGGAGGGAGTGCAAAGGTGGATCTTAGCCCACTCCCCAGGTCCTACACTAAGCAGGGCTTGGCTAGATACAAGGATCCGTGTCCAGATGGCGATTCCGATGGACTGGTAGCTGTGGAACTGATCACATGAGCAAGGTAGCGTGGCCCATAATTTTCTGTTCTAAAAATCATTAAGCTGCCTGGATGTTTATAGCAGGAGAAACCCGATTTTCTCTCTACACAGCAGCCCAACGAGTGCATTCGTTTTGATCTGAAGATAGTAATTCTTTTATGGCCCAAATCCTGCCCCATCCCTGTCTGGGTGCAAAGGCTGTCCTACGCAGCAGGAGAGCTGTAGTTCCACTACATGGTGTGGGCATAGATGGATGGCTGTTTGTGCGGGGCACCTTTGCCCTCTTAAAGCCACAGAGCAGAGTTCCCAGGACAATCCCACACACACTGGCTCTGTAGCAGTAAGGTAGAGCTGGAGGATTGGTTCCTTTGTGTGTCTAATTTTCCCCCCCCACTCGGGCAGAGATTTCTAAAGGAGTTTGTAGTCCAACTCCCAAACACCTTTGGAAATCTCAGCCTCAATTCCCCTGTGAACCAGCTGTGTGCTCTGGGGAGTGCATGGCTTCCTCTTTCCCCCCATGGAGTTCTCCTATGCCCAGCTAACTAACACACACAGCTTGGTGCAGCATGTGGACCTTAAGTTCCCTGTGTTTTGTCCTAAAGAAAAGGCTGCACCATCTAGGGTAAAAAAATAATAATAATAATAATAATAATAATAATAATGTCAAGTGGATTATTCCAGCCTATCTCAGGATGTATCAAGGGTCAGTTCTCTTACTTTTCTACCTTTCAACACCCTTGGTAAACGGTCATTTACCTTTGAGAGCTTCTGGGTCCCCAAGGATCCTGTTCAGTGTTTCTTGTGGGATCTTCTCAAAGGCTTCATTAGTTGGAGCCAAGAGTGTGAATTGGCCATCACTTTCTAACAAGGTATTAAGATCAGATGCAGCCACAGCAGCCTTTAAAGAAATGGGAAGAGAGAGGCTAGAATACGCTCAACAAGAACACAAAGAAGGAAAAACCTTCCCCCCACCCCCGCATCCAGACAAGGGCTAAGGAGCAGACTTTTAAAAGCATCTGGTGCCTATCTGCATCCATAGGCACCTAAATATCTTTTCTTAAAAATCTGGCCCTATGTACTTAGCAGCATCTTACCCTTCAGGCAGGCAATCTTTGGAACACATCGGGTGGCGGGGGCGGACTTAGGGCTTGCTCCAATACCTATTGAAGTCAACGGAAAGGATCCCAGTGACTTCAAACGGCAGTGGCTCAGCTCCTTAACCTGGTTAACTGGGAAATGCCAATTTATGTTTAAATGTTAAAGTTCAATGTATAAGATGTGCATTAACAATTAATATTTAAGTTGGCATTTATTAAATCAATTGGGTCAATGTTTCTGAACAGTAACATCTAATGCCAGGATTTTCAAAAGGAAATAAGGGAGTTAGGCCTGGTGTACGTTTAAAAAGTTTTACCAAAATAACTGTCAGTAAGCGGTGTGATTTTTTTATTGACATAGTTAAACCAGTAAAAGCCTCTGTGTAGACACAGTTATACCAGTACATGATGCTTTATACTGGTATAGATTCCAAATCAGAATAAGCTATATCAGCATAAGCATATGCTGGCAAAGATAAAACAGCAAAACTTTAAAGTGCAGACAAGTCCTTGGTTACGTACATCCTACTGAAATTCAGTGGGAGTTGGACACCTTTGAAAATCATGAATGAAAGCATGAACAAACACGCTGTAAACCCTTGAGATGAACTCACCCGAAGAGTTTCAAGATTTTCGTTGGTCTCAACGATTTGCTGAATAGTGTGTGTTGTGGTGGCAATGACTTTATCTATCAGATGGACCACTCCATTGGTGGCATGATGGTCTGCTTTCAAAAGTCTGGCACAGTTCACGGTCACAATCTGCAGAGGAAACGATCCAGCGGGGACAGAGTTCAATTAATTAAAAAACAAAAACAAAAAAACCCCCACAATCCACAAACTGCATTAGTACTAGGAGAAGTTAAAGAAACGTATGTAGAGAGGAGGCCCTGCTATGAATCATCAGGAAGCAACAGTGTCTTTCTGTGCAACTGCTCTCCGGAGCTCTTTTACAAATCATTCCTCTCTTGGTAACTCTACGGTTTACTGCATCTGAAACTCAACAGCATGCAGTATGGTTAACCAGTCCCAATATACAGGAAATAAAAAACACATTACCAGCCAAGCTAAAATTGTACTGTACTATAGGCCCCACCCTTACTCGAATGAGTAATCCAGTGACTTCAGTTTACTTGTAAATAAGAATTACGCAGGTAAATAAGGGTTGCAGGCCCAGGCCCTATATCTAGAAAGATGCCATTCATTTATATTTTAAATAAGTGGTTACCCTTTATAATAGTGACAAACTGCAGTGTGATTATGCTTTATAATACCTGTAATTACCACTAATTCATATATGCTAGAAGGCTAGCTACAGAATAAATCTAATTGCCTTTTAGTTTCATATTTAATACTGTAATGACTCTGAAGTTATACTTTTCAATAAATGCTCCTAGTATATAGTTCTGTCATCAGAAGCTTAAAACACATTTGACATAATTATACTTCAGCAAAACTACTCTCACTATAGTATGAAGTAAGAGCAAATACATATCAGCATGCTTACCCAAGTGTAAC
Source organism: Natator depressus (assembly GCF_965152275.1). Lineage (NCBI taxonomy): Eukaryota > Metazoa > Chordata > Testudines > Cheloniidae > Natator > Natator depressus. The sequence goes on from NC_134241.1 coordinate 11,009,832, forward strand.
ATTTACTGCATCATCAATGGATCGATCTGTGTATAAAAATTCTATACAAGCACCTTGTGCACCTATACACCAATATCGGCTCAGGTAATTTGAGGCTCAATCGTGTGACATGCAGAGTGCCTTCAATTCTCATGGAGGTCAATGGACACCGATCACCTTCCTGTATCGAACCCTCTTCCTCAGAGTTTTTGGTCTCTTTATCATTAATATTTTACCAAAAAAGAGATACAGTATAAATATTCTGGGGCCACTGGCATAGCTCCATTGACTTGGATCAGTTTACTCCATTTGGGGATCTGGCCCCCGTTGTTACAGTGGTACAAGTAATGCACTTACTCCGTTAGGATAGTGGTGGATCTGGAGATCAATATTCTGGTACATTGAAGGAAGGGACGTTCCATGTTTCAGCTCATCTGTTAGGACCCGTCTGTTCACCATATGGTAGCGAAGAGCATTTAGCAGTTCAATGTTAACGTTACTGACCAATGAATCCAACATTTCCTGAAAATAAGCAAAAAAAAAAAAGTAATTTTCAGGCAAATTTTTAAGTGTCATTAAATCTAGTGTAAACAGAATTTCTTCAATAGCAGGAGCCCTGATATTGCACAGGGATCTTCCAGCATGGATCTTGACTCCCAAATGGATTTCCACAGCATTCCATGCCACTGTAAAGTTCCCTGGCAACATCTTTCAGTAATCGGTCTATTGAAATTTTGTTGAGGAAAGCTATTGATCTAAATAGAAGCCAGTGAATGAATACTTCAAATGTCTGTTTTAAAATGAAAGTTGAGCAAACCTAAAGGACATGTTTGTCTTGGACTTTAAAACCATAACTTTGTATGTGTCTCACCATAAGCTTTCATTTAGGATCATCATTTGTATTGTGGTAGCTCCTAGGAAGTCTACAAACAAGGACTGGAGCGCCATTGTGCTAGGCACAGCCGGTGCACGTAATGAAAAGATGGTCCCTGGCCCAATATCTATTTATTTACTGTTAAAATGTACACATTTGGCGTATTCTTAGCAGACTAGGCGAACGAGTCTGAATTCTCTCCCATTCCTAGGAATGGTCTCTCTGGCTCAGGCACTCTGGTGTGACTTGTGGTGAATGCTTTTTCCCCATAATGTGTAACTGAACTATGGAACTCACTGTTACATGACATCATTGAGGTCAAGAACTCAAAGAGAGACTGGACATTTATATGGCTAACAAGAACATCCAGAGTGATCTTAATTAAAGATCCACAAAGAATTGTGGGAGGGATATTAACACTCATGCTTCAGGGCTTCAGACATCCTCTACCTGTTAGAAATCATCATGAGACCTAACACGGGGCAGGATTGGTTACTCCAGGGTTCTTGCACCTTCCTCTGAAGCATCTGGGGCTGTCAGAGATAGGATGCTGGACAAGATGGACCTAGCTCTGATCAAGCAGGGCAATTCCTATGCTGGAAGCTTACACTGCCTCGGTCAGGGTTGTACCTATTATGCGGACAGAGGACTCAGTGCTGCGAATCTAGAAGAGTCGGGGAGAGAACAAGAAGGAAGGTGGATTTTAATCTTACAGCAGGCAAAGCAGCCCAGGCCTCATTGTTTGGGGCAAAGATTGTAAAACTTCCAGGTCCTTCAATTTCTGGTCTCAGGTTAGAGCTGTCGGAGTACAGTTGTGTGGTGGAGGCTCCAACAATCCCCAGGGTATCGTAGAGGTTTGAAAGTGGCAATGCTGAAAGAAGAAAATATCAAATTTGATAACACGGTAACAGTTCCAGCACGCAGCCATTCCTATCTCCCTGCACATTGCTGAATGAAAACAGAGCTGCTGGCAAAAATGTATCTGGAAATGAAACATGTCAGCGAACTCAGGCGTCAAAGGAATCGTTTGATATAGGTCTAGGTGTGCCACTCGATTTCCCATGTTTTGTCCCACCTCCCTCAAGACATAGCAGGGTAGTCTATAAAAATCATGCAACGTTCTGTACGCTGACACAACTTCATCCTCCATCCCTGAATTCTTCTGAAACGGTCCCCATCAAACATATATTTGTTGGTATTGGAATACTAGTTTATCCTTCGCTGCTGTCCTAAAACTGGGTGAGATTCTGACCACAATTACAGCAGTACAATTGACAACCTTAAATGGAGTTACTTTGGATTTATACTGGTGTAAAACGACAGTCCAAATTGGGCCCCATGTAATTGGGGTTAGAAACTCAAGAAACAAGGAGGTTTATCAATTTCACATGGTCTGTCATTAGACCTGAGGTTTCACATTTTCCCTTGATTGTTCACATTTAGAGATGTGCGTTCACATTTTGGGGCTTAGATCTTGTACATTTTGGTCCTAGGAGATGTAAACTGTACTTCCCTGCAACTGCCAGGTACACTGTGTCTCAGGTGGAATCTCCCTGGACAGCGGTGGTACCACCTTCCCTTAGGGCCGGTCTAATCTCCCTTGGACTCCCTTAGGGTCCTTCACTCTCATAGAAGCTGCCTATGGGATATACTTAACCAGTGCATCCCCTGGTGCTCTAACCAAGACTGTCCATTTCCAGAGCTGACTAACTGCAGGCACCCCACTAGTATGGAGACTGCAGAACCTTGTTCTGCTGCAACGTCCCACCAGGTAAACTTGCCTCCCACAGGGCACATCAATGAATATGCCTGACTGAATCCAATACGAGCAGCCTCTCCCTCTCACGAGCCCCAAATTCCACAGGGCCAGATCCTCGGCTGGTATAAATTGGCACCGTACCTTGATCTCAGTGGAGCTTCACCAATGTACGCCAGCCGAGAATTTGGTCTGCAGCATTTAAAACGAAATATTGCAACTCCCATAGTAGCAAAAAGGTAGGGTAGGGATGTCACGCCCACGGGAATGATTAAAAGACAAAGCAGAAACCATTTGTTACTGTATCCAGGGGATTCCCCATCTTTTTTGAGGTCACTAAACTGTATCTTCTAATCAAAATAGATCTTGCTAAATTCATACTCACGGAAACAATAAGCATAGTCTGGAAGAACTGTGTGTTACAGTAGATCATTTCATATTAAATTTCCAGTAGAGTTATATTACCCAACGGAATGAGTATTTTCTAACAGCCAAACTACCTTAACTTAGAATAAATTGCGTTTGATTGTTTTAAGTGGATAGAACATTTCTGTCAAAACTTGGCATGTACTGGAGCTGATGGGTCCCATAACTTAGTGCTCCGCTTGGTGGGTCTGCCCTTTCCATGGAGAGGAGAGTACAAAAATCACACATAATGCCCAAGAATCAAATTCACTTTGAATAACTGTCTATGCTAGAGCTGTAGAATTATAAAGCATCTATATAAATAGAACACATTTTTACCAGCTGGGCAGCCTTTTTCTCCAGGTACCTTTTCATATCCAGGGCAGCACTCGTAGCTGATCATTCTGTAATAGGACACAGACACCGCAGATAATGACAAACAGCTTTTCAATCCATACCACTTCTAGCCAGGCAGCCCAAGATAATCATGGAGGGCCAACTGCTGTTCTCTACATTTGACTACAGTTCCTATGTGTGTTGTGCTGAGGGCCTAAAGCAAATCCTTCCTGGCTACGTAACTAGCTATTCTTTGGGCAGGTCTACACTTAAAATACTGCACCAGTGCAGCTCATGGTTGCGGCTGGGCTGCTGTAGCACTTAAGTGAAGCTGTTCCTACTCTGGTGGGAGAGCTTCTCCCGCCAGCGTGAGAGGCGGTAGCTATATTGATGGGAGAAGCTCTCCTGCTGACATAGTTATACCGACCTAACCCCCAGTGTAGGCAGCACTATGTGGTTCAGGGGGGTGGATTTTTCCCCCCCAATATAAATCTATTATCTCTTTCAAGATTGCAAGCTTCCATCTTGGCATAAAGCAAACAACATTTCCCTTGAGGGTTTGTTCACTGTAAAGCCAAACGGAGGGCTGAAAACAATCTGACAATGCCAGCTGGTAGAGTAAGAAGGTGACTGATTCACAACGACCATTACAGCAAGATGAAGATTTTTATTTTATTTATTTAAAATACAAATAAGGTGACTTGCCGAAAAACAGCCTGGAACTCAAAAGTCACACGGATTCATTTAAAAAAAAATTAAAGTGTGTTGGATGCAAATCATACTTCTACTGTATGTAGGGACCTACCCTACAAGAGATCTATGAGTGACAGTGGACGGCAATTTAGACATGAGTTTTCAAAGAGAGATAGCAATAAGAGACCTGCCTAAATTTGGCCTTGGTTATGCATTCCTTGAAGCGTGCTACAGAGCACATGTGCAATACAATGGTATTTGCAAGAAAATGGAGATAGAGATTCAGTCTTACATGTTCAGCACATCCATGCTGACAGTGCACCCAGACTTTTTAAGTGCTGGTCATATCAGTTTGTCCTTGAGAGAGGAGAGGGACACACGAAATATACTGGTGAATCCATTTCACCTAATCAGCCAAGTGCACTTTATCCCTAAAGGAGAATTCTAGCCAAGTAGACAATTGGTGAAACACAAAATATAAGTGGGAAACCAATTTTTTTTTCTGGCCTTAGGGCAGGTCATCATCCCTAATAACAGAGGTAAGCCGCTTGTCTGGCTGGGACCAAGTAATTATATTTCACTTGACCACACCTGGGTTTGGTCTATCCCAGTCTACTAGCCAACTGGATTTTGCTTACTCTGCATTACAGTAGGTGTATGCCCACAAGTTGGAAGCACATGCGTTCACACTGTATACTCCATCTGGTCACCCTGCCAGCTCCACTACTGGGCTCCCCCGGCCCACACCAGGGACTGAAATTGACAAAATGCCTTCTGTTAGTTGCTCATTGTTAAGAAGTCTCATCAGTTTCAGTAGCTTAATGCTGGGTCATAACAATGGGAAAAAAGGAAGGATGGTAAACAGGCACTGATTGATCTTTAACTTACACCTTAATAGCCAGTTGCTCCTCTCATATTCATTGAGGCCACGGTGTTCATCGGAATGCATCCGATGAAGTGAGCTGTAGCTCACGAAAACTTATGCTCAAATAAATTTGTGGCACCTTAGAGACTAACAAGTCCTCCTTTTCTTTTTGCGGATACAGATTAAGACAGCTGCTACTCTAAAAGGGTTCATTGTGTATTTCATTTACTGTGAAGGGGGGTGGGGGGGGGTCAATGCCCCTTTATACAAACAGATCTCACCTCTATAGCCCTTACATATTCACTGGAGGAGGAGGGAAGTGAGTCCTTCACTCCATACTCATACAATCCCATATAATTAATCACTGTGCAGTATACATGACACCCCATTTTCGACCAAAATATCACATCCTAAACAACCACCTAGAGAATAGTGCAATGGCAGTTGATACATGCAATGCTAACTATTGTAGAGATAGGTTTGTAGAAGATTATAATTTAGGAGACACTCCCTCATAAGGGACAGCATTATGAACATAGCAATTTGGAGATGTACCCTGAAGACAGGGATTGGGAACACTGCACATGGCTGCACCCAGCAGTTCACCAGAGTGCCTGCCAGTTTGCTTAATTAAAGTTTTATTCCTTTCCCATTCACTGGTTTGTTATTTAAATGAACCCCAAGATAGTTACAACTATACTACACTAGGGTACCAAAAGCCTACATACAGGATTCAAGTATGGCCTCCATGCAATGTTGCTTCCTCACAGAGGTGCAGCCATATGTTCTAGAACTAGTAATAATCACTCAGACTGTATTTCTCTTTTATAAAGCCAAGAACTGAATTCTATGGGTGGGGAGGAAAAGTATAAGTCGATTGACACTGTACACTAATATTATGACACATTTGAGGCAGAAGAAAACTCCTAAATTTTAGTAGTTTTAATTACTTTGTTTGGCTTTGAGTTACAATGTCTCTTAAAGGGGCATCTGAAGAAGTGAGGTTTTTACCCACGAAAGCTTATGCTCAGATAAATCTGTTAGTCTTTAAGGTGCCACCGGACTCCTTGTTGTTTTAATGTATCTCAAATAATATCTGGAGCACTCAGTAACAGTCCCTTGTGTCTACTTGGTAAGGAATGAAACTGCAAACGCCAGTTCACTTTAGCACATTAAAACAAGCTATTCTGGTATCTCCTGGGCTTGTAAACCACATTTAATCACTGTTTGGATAACACGTTTTAATTCCATCATGTTTCCCTTAACAAAGCAGCCTCGTGTTTTCTTTCAGCCCTGTTGTCAGCCCAACTCTTCCCTTTAGAAAAGCCATTAGCTCATTTACACCCAAAGCTTTGCAACTTTATTAATTGCCAGAGCAGATTAGTTCACCAACTGCAGTTATTTACAATGAGTGGGAACGGAGTCTGCAATCTCTTATACACACACACTGACATGCGGGGCCAGAAAAATCATTGGAAGTGGCAAACTTACATCTACAGCAGCTGTGTAAATTACTGCAACTTGTGAACTAGTCACCGATAGCAATTAGTAAGTCCCAAGAATTTATAGCAAGGACTGAACCACTGATTGATTACAGAACCGTCGGTTTCATTTAACCTGCCTGATCCGTTATAACAAAATAATCCACCAATGGGCCAGATCCTTACGTGGGGTCAATCAATGTAGTTACATTGACTTATAGCCATTTATATCAACCAAGGAACTAGCCCATTGCATGTACCACTTTACAGTTTAAGAAACAAGTGCAGGCAGAAGCGTTGTTTTCAGATCTGCCCCCTTAAGAAAATGTGTCTATGTTAAGGGGGGCAGGGGGAGGGCAGGGGAATAAAACAAAAAACCCACAGAATTTACCAATTTATTTTTCTCTGAAGTTTGTTTTAATGGTCACCTTTACAGCTGATAGAAGGGGACAAAAACAAACAATTTGATCTTAGTGTCACCATAAAGAAGAAGAGCAGACACTCCTCTTACAAGATACTCTTTTCCCCTCTGCAGAACTTCAGAGTATAACTGAATTGGAGGCAAGTCTAACATCGGACCCTCAAGAGCTGACCTTCAAGGAGCTGGGTTAAAACAAACAAGCCACCCCAAAGCCCTCAGATATTCGTCATCATTTGACCACTGTTAAAAAAAAAAACCAACAAAAACAGTGAAATGCCTTGAATTTAAACAGAATTCCTCTGGGTAATTAGGAGTCAGTAAGTGAAACAAATACCCACACTTCTGTGACGGCAGCAAATAAATTTTGTGTCATGGTTTCTTAGCAAAATTACAAAGCAAATCCAGACTGATTGTCTAGACATTATATATTCCATGTAGGAAAGAATTTGCCTAAAGCAATTCCTTCCTTTGACAACTTGGAATCTTAACACCCTGCTGTTCCACTTCTCTCAGTTCTCCTACTTTCCATGGTCATTAGTAACACACACTTTTGTCTTTCCTCTTTCCCACCCCTGTAACTCTGATTTCCCTTCTTCCACCAAACACACTAACTCCAGTCTAGACAGTTCCTCAGTTCAGAACCATAATCAAAGACAGGGAGCGGATTAAACAGAAATCATTCCAAAGCTCAGCATAACTAATTCTTGAGCTCTGATGTAGTTGTTAAAAGGTTTATTTACAGATTGACTGGAGATTAATGAGCTATGACTAACAGAGCAGGAAACTGCTGATACGCATCACAGAATGTGGTCTGAACTCATTCCAGGGAAACCCCACTGGAGGCTGCCCCCAGCAATGGAAAGGCTGCTGAGGGTGGGGAAGTTGTATCAGAGGAAAAGGCTGCAGCCTCTTTCCCACAAGGGAGAGGACCGTTAGCATCTCCCTCTGTTGAGGGGCTCAATGTGGTAATGGTGCTAGGGGCAGCTGAGAGAGAGAGAGTCTCTCTTCCTCCCCCAGGCAAGTGTCATCCCTCTTTTGACACATCTGTAAAGCACCATGCAAAGTTACAGGGCTGTGTAAAATATTGACTTTTAAACTTGCTACCCTTACAACATCCCTGGGGAGGCAGGGGTGGGACATCAGCAGCCAACAAGAGGACACCAAATACTTTCACTGGCCAATGAAACTGGTGACAGACTAGAACATGTGATCGATGCCCAACCATCAGGGGCAGAGTTTTGACCTTCTGTTGCAGAGTGACCAGCTCCATATCAACCGGAAAAGCAAAAACGCTGTACGTTCCTCCTCTCCAACACAGAATTTGCTGAAGCCATATCTGTCAATCTAGGTCTTTATATGGTGCTCATATCTTTGGTATCTATGCCATGGCGACCTCTCAAATGGGTTGCCGCAATACCTTCTTAGATACTTCTGAACAGCCCACCTTCTGTACTGACTGGAGTAAAAGCTGTGGCACTTCTCCAGAGCCTCCCCTAACTTCCTGTTAGCTTCTCAGGGGCGGAGCAATCTAAGGTGTTGGTTTTCATCTGTAAAAGTCCTGAATGGTTTAAATCCTGGCTATCTGAGCAGATGCCTCTAGACCACATGGGGAAGTCAACTGGGGTAGATCATCATTGTAGCAGTTGAGATCAACTAATGGGCCTTGGTTTTAAACATCTAGGTGCTGCAAGTGTAACGCCGACAGACCCCAGATGTCAGCAGGCGGGATTGAAGTGGGGACCTCTGAAGCTTAGTGCATGAGCCTCTACCGCATGAGCTAAAAACCTCTTAGCTAAGGCTGTAGAGCAAACTCATTAATCTCTCTCACTACGTGGTCTTGGTGCCACTAGATGGGACAGAACACTACACCCAGGAGGTGTGTGGGTTACACAAGCAGGGAAGGTATTAGGAGAAAGGCTCTGGCTGTGAAATTGGCTCTTTGTCCACCAGAGCCAGATTCTGTGCTTCAGGGCATGGAATAAGACTCGCCTGCCTCCTCCAGCTTTTGCCTTTGGGGTGAGGAGTGGAAAGGGCAGGGAGCATGTGGAGCTGTTCAGGGGAGGGATTCCGCTTTGTTTGCTTGCTCATGAGATCTTCAGTCTAAATTTTTGTGCCTCTGCTTAGAGCGTGCCACATATGCACATTTTAAAAGGCAGTGAAGAACAGTGGGCTCAATCCATCCCTGGAGTAACACGACTGGCCTCAGTGGAGTTACCCCAGGGATGAATTAGACCGAGAGATCTTTGGTCTTTTGTGGCTGGAACTGAAAATAACCCAACACCCTCCTGGGCTGTTCACAAAACAAAACAAAAAAAACCACACAAAACATGCTCTGCCTACGCACAACACCGATGAGTGCTCAGAGGGTAAGGGCTTCCCAAAAACCTCCCTGCTGCTCAGCACAATGAGGTCATTCGCTTCCACCTCAGCTCAGATGCATTTTCAAATGCCTGGGCAATCTCCCAGCTAGGACCTGCTAACTCACTTAAGTCATCCATGTTCTCCCACAGTCAGCTGTGACCCAGGTAGAGCATATTACTTGATGAAACTACCTCCTAATCAGGGATAGGGTTTTAACCCATTCAGTGCCATACACTGGATGGGAGCTGCATCACTCCTAACCCTGCTAGAGGTCTATCATGGAGCAAAATGTCACACTTGTATGATGCCACTGGGAATGAAACTACAGCACGCCGGGCAGGCAAGGAAGAAGACTGCAGTATATCACAATACACAACACAAGGAGAGACATTGGCTAAGAGTGGAAAAAAGTGCCCATGCTAATTGATGCAACAGTTGTTGGCAGCTGTACTGTTAATGTCAAGGCAGATGAAACTGCAGAAAGTTAAGTGTGACGCAAGGGGTTTTAATGATATTTCTAGCAAATGGAATGTTCCAAATACAGGACCAAATTCTGCCCTCTGTTATATCCATGCAACCCACATCCAAGCCCACATGTGCTAGTTAGGCAGAATTTTGCCCATAATGTACATAGTCCCATATGAGCCTGTAGGAGTGTTTACAGTCAGTGTAAGCATTCAGTTAAGTTTTGTTCTTATATGGCTACACGTTACATAGTTTACAACAAAAATCATGAAATACACTTCACAACTTACAGAACAAGCCGGTGGTACGCTACTTGACAGCACTTGAATATGTCAAATACAGTACAGGTTTATGATGTCTGAGCGTTGGTTACAGCTCATTACATCTCAGCAAGGCTGGTGCCAGCTATGCGAGTTAAATAAGCAACCCCCTCAGAATGCCTACAAAGAGCATTTGTCATACGTTCTCTAATGCCTTCTGACCACAATTTCCTGCCCTCCCAGTCAAATAGTTTCAAGTAAAATCTTTATAGTTATTAAATCAGATTTTAGTTTCAAAAGGCTACACTGTAAAATTCAATATGCAGTAAAACTTACGCTGAGCTTCCCCATTTTTATTAGTCATTGTTTCATGCTGTTGTGTTCCTAGGGTCCAAAATTAAAATAAGTGCATTTTTCAAGGTAATAAAAATAAGCTCAAGCATACACTACCAAATAAAGATCCATTTGTAATAATTTTCTGTAATTAAACTCATATGTTGTGTTTTACAACGAGAACCAGAGACTTGGTCTTTTCCTGAGCTGGAGAAATCACATCAGCCAAAAGAAGAATGTTAAACCAGCATGGGAACACGGGAAAGCAGTCAGCGGCAGCTTCATACGATCAATGATTTTTTGAAGGATTTAAAAAGCAAAGTTATCCAGGCTCTCTCTCTGTTCTTAACAGAAAAGTAAGGAGACTAATTATGTCCATGATTCAAAAAGCATAAGGCTCTAATAGTGCTGCCATTGGATTTAGGAAAATATAAATACAGACAGATAAATAAAATACCCCTTTGCCTTTGGATTAACTACATAACCAAAAGGGGAAATTTGCTTAATTGCCAGCATGAAGATCTTGCCCACCGTCTTATCCCACATCATCTCATTTCTTCCAATGAAGACAATTCAATTCTTTAGCAAAGAGTAGAACACCAAAGAAGCAGACAAGATGGTTGGAGTCACATTTGATACATGTGTTGAAATTTCCATTATCAATCAGATACAGTGTATTGCATAGATGCTCAAGTATTTTACAGAAATGGTCCACACGATATGACTTAAGAATGAAAGCCTGCAAAAAACTTGCCACCAGGCAGGTGCTTACTACCATAAGTAGTCTGTTGATATCTATGAGACAACCCACAGTCACATTTGCATGAGTGGTCCCTAACTGCTGTGTTTTAAACCATTAATGTAGAAGAATAATGTGATTTCTAAAATGAAGGACGGGGGCAACATACATATATCAAAAAATCTATAGGCCAGATTTTTTAAAACTTGGATTCCCCTTTTGTGCCTGCAGTTATGTGCAGGAATAATGTAGATCATTCAGGGATGTAACTATTCCACCATATCATGTGTAAATGCTAAAGTCTACCCACTGGGAATCGCAGCTATAAAAATACATACAGGTTGTAAATGTAAAAAACAGGAAACTTGGCCATATAAACCAGCCACTCATCTCCCAATGACTGAGATCACAAATAAGTTACATAGAAATCAAAAACCAACAAGGAGTCCGGTGGCACCTTAAAGACTAACAGATTTATTTGGGCATAAACTTTCGTGGGTAAAAACCCCACTTCTTCAGATGCATGAAGTGAAAGTTACAGATGCAGACATAAATATACTAATTGACACCTCCTCATCTATTATTGGGAGTGGACTACATCCACCCTGATCAAATTGGCCCTGTCAACACTGGTTCTCCACTTGTAAGGTAACTCCCTTCTCTTCATGTGTCAGTATATTTGTGTCTGCATCTGTAATTTTTACTCCATGCATCTGAGGAAGTGGGATTTTTACCCACAAAAGCTTATGCTCCAATAAATCTGTTCATCTTTAAGGTGCCACCGGACTCCTTGTTGTTTTTGTGGATACAGACTAACACGGCTACCCCCGATAGAAATCAAAGATAACTTAAGTGCCAAGTAATGTTAGTTTACTAAGAGCCATGTTTCCTGTCCAGTTGCTATAGCATTCTTACACATGCTCGCTCTGTGTGTGTGTGCGCGCGCGTGTGCGCGCCAGGCCCAACTCCTTAAGTAGGCCCACTGAAATCAGTGGAACAGCTCATGAATTCAGGTATTACTCAATGCAGGCAAGGGTGGCAGAATCAGGTCCTTTACTACTGCATTCCACTGGACCTAAGCAAGTAAACCTGCTTATCCTACCGGGACTGGAAGTTACTATTACTTCAGGGCTGAAACAACTTGTCTACCTGTCTCATTCTGACGACAATCTCCTCTCTGATCCACATGGAGGATCTTGACTTGGCTTGGCTTTCTCCGGGAAACATGGTCTTCAACTGACATCTCTCCAGAGTACATGCTTGGCAGGATAGGTACAGGGATCTTATTTCAATGTTTGGTAAAAATCCAAGCACCTAATGCAACTTGCTTAGAGCATGAGGCCTACTTCCCTGATACACTCTCCCACCTGGGTCCAGCACTACAGTGCTAATCAGAGACGTTTGCTGGAGACACTTCCTTTTTTTTCACATAGTAGATGTGACCTCCACAGGGGAGGGGACATCAAAACAAGTATTCCCTTTTAAATGTATAATTCTATATCTCCTAATCATGGGCCACATCAAACTTGCCTGCCCCCACCCCACGCCACGCATTAAGGGGTCTCAGCCACTTCAGCAAAGCTGGTGGAACACTCTTCATTCATCCAGCATCCACAGCGAGGGTGGGAGGAAGAAGGGAGGAGATGGGATGGGTCAGTGGGAGTGAGCAAGCTGGGGATGGGCTCTTAGCCTCCCATGGACTTTACCAGGGAAAGTGTAATCTAGCCCTAGCCTGCATCGCCTTGGATATGTAGAACCACTGGGAGCCTCAGCCAGGAAGGGGCGCTATCAGAGCCAGCATGGAGGCACAAGCCTCATGAAGACACCCCAGAATCTGCCAGGCAAGGGACAGACCCTACACCTTTTGTCCACTTGGGGAGGAAGCAAACCCTGCACCTCTCAGAGAATGATGGGGGCTGGGAGCAGTATGCAGTGCTAAAATAGAAAATGGACATTATTAGTTCTCCTCTCCATTTCATATAGCTGACCTTGACTCTGCTATTCAGCCCTGTTTACACATGCAGGTTTCTCATTGCCCCACCCCGTGTTTGTTTTTTTAATTATTATTCTTGGGGGGAGTGGGTCTGGGGAGCCAAATCCTGCTACTGGAAATGCTTCTTGTACAATAGACTCATTGCTTCCTCAGTTAGTACTGGCACCCCCACATCTTCCAGGCTAAAATATCTTTGTATTAGGAGTCTGGGTGAAGCCAAAAAGACTGATGTTAAGAAGAATCATCTTGTCTTATCTGAGCTATGAATGAAACCATTGGTATGTTCAGCTATCCCTTACTCCAGTGCCTTTTTGGGGAGATCTAGCAAACCCAAATAGAGTTTTTCTTTGCTAATATTTCTGGGGTGTCAATTTCCTGTTCATTCAAAAGTTGAAGACATCCATGTCGGTCTTCACCTCCCAGCGGTGCTGGTGACTTGTCTGAATTCATACTCTGAAACTTTAATAGCAAAGATATCAGACCTCTGTATCCCTAACAGACATTATGTGTTAACTTGGAGACCTCTTGTGAGGATATGTTGATGCTTACATTGGTGACCCCATATTCCCAAGAGTAGTTTCATTTACTTCAAATGGGACTAGTCACAGAAATAAGGGCTCACCAACAGATACATGTGCGGCACAATCCTGCCCTCAGAGGTTTGGTTTTCTCCGCTAAAACTGCCAATAGCATCGAATAGGATTGTGGGTAGGTGACGTGAAGACTCATCTATTTGGAACGTGATTCAAGTCACACTCATTTCACGAAGGCCACCATGTAGCTGTCAGGTGGTCATGGTTATCGACCCCTTTTTTAAGCTGGCAGGCTACAGGCATGAGGTGTTGTAGCACTGCTAATCCTGAGAGTCATCTAGATTTGCTCTTCCTGAGGTTTTTTTGCATTATTGTATACTCTTGCTGTAGTAAACATTTTGGTATAGATGAGTGAAACCATTTATATTTTCAGTGTGATAATATAGTCCTTCTCCAGTTTTAATGAGTTACAGTACCTCCACGTAAAGACTAAGGAATCCCCTCCTTTAGATGAATCAGATGGAAATATGCTGAAAGTCCAGAAACTGTGTTAAGCGGCAATTTCTGGTTTTCCGACCTCTTCACTATACAATTAACACAGGGAACCAAACTGAGGCTCAGTACATCCAGTTGAGCCAATCTACTGTTTTCTTTAGAAGCCAACTTAAACTCCAGTTTGTCCATTCAGGTAGACACTGTGAAAGATCTTGGAGTTTGCTGTTTAGCAAAGAAAGTTTATTTCATTTGAACTCGAGAGACAGTTAAGACATCCCAAAAGACTTGGTTCCATACTGGACTGGGCAGTAAAATACTTTCCCAAATGTTCTCACAAACATCTGGGTGATTTGATGTCAGTTCTCTTGATAAAATGATTTTCGACACATGAGCTCAGTCCAGTAGAAATTGCTAATCCTTTCATTCCAACTCTTGCATTTATTTTAAATTTGCATGGAAACCTTTGTTTAACACTGGTGCTAGAAAACCCAGAACTAGAACACATAAAGCCCTCCGACTAGCATTTGTCTTTCAGAAGCTTGTGAAGCTACCTCAGACCCAAATTATGATTTTCTGGGGCTTGTGTGACCTTGCAAAGGTTTGTGTCTCTTGGAAGAGAGACAGACTTCATCTCAAGTCCGGCAGGAAGCAGGGCATACATGTTATTAAATTATGTGAAGACTGCACCTTTCAAAAGAATGTGCTGAGGCTGGTTAAATAGATTGCTTTATGCAACGGCTAGTTGAAGATTAATATTTGCAGGTTGGGGCACAGAACTGATCTGAAAGCCTAATTAGTTTCCTGATGACTCTTTCAGGAAAAATTATGTCTTAATCTGACCGCACCCTCTCACTTCATTTTTTCCTCCTTCACCCAAAAATCTACATATGTAGATGCATTTTATGTTGTTCCCAACATCCATCAGCTTTGAGCCACTTCTTTAGATAGAAGCATCTCTAGATCTGGGAGATGAACAGTTAGGTACCAGGTAACACCTGTACATACTTCATTACAGCTCTGAGAGCTCTGTAAATGCAGAAAAATACACCCCAATTTATAATAAATAATTGGGCTTTAGATTTATGTAGCCCTTTCCCATCCTTAACATATCAAAGTGCTTGCGGATCACTATCAAAATTTTACAGATGCGAAATCATGAGTCAGAAAGATTTGTTTGGGAATGAATGCTGAAGACTCAATGTATAATGCATAAGAAATAAGAAGGCTCCACATGTTTTTAACTCACCAAGAGCAAAATTAACACATTAGTGCCAAGGATAGGACACTACTTAAATCGCATTTAAGGCCTCAGTGCAAGTGGCCCTTCCTTACCTTTCCAATGACTTCTCAACTCTTGAGAGTCAAGCAGTAGTTTGTGTCTGAGCATTCATTCCAATTAGCACATGATACAAGGTCTCATAAGTATGAGTGCCTTTCCCCAAAATGCACTGTTTAAAAAAAATCAGATCAGTTTAATTAAATGCTGTTATCAGCATTCTAATTGAAGTACATATAAACAAGAAGCCCTACATTGTAATTCCATGTCCAGCATGTTTAACAACAGCTGTTTCTTTTTCAGAACACTTTGTTTTGAGCCAAAAAAGCCCAATGTGTGTATCCATACTGAAGCTTTCTAGTGAGATTCTAGATACTCTCAAGTACTTACGTTGATTTTCCACAGACTTTTCTCTGGTACCACTGTTTGCAGTTTGTGTAGTATTTCCTGTTTGTTCCAAGAAGCTTCTGCACAGCACACACATTAGGGCTATAAAGAAAGACAGAAAAGATACTGTAAGTTTCTCCCTCATTCAGACATGTAACATTAAGAGACACCCCATTGACAGTAGGCCTGAAAGCAGCACTTTGATTTTTATGAAGGAGGAATATTTTATAGCTGCAATTTACCTTTCTAAGAGATCAGAATGTATAAGGAGGACTATAAATTAAACTGAGAAAGAGCTCTCCCTTCATCAAGCCAGGACTTTTTTCTTTCCGGAATGCAAAAACCTGACCTTTTCCATCCCCTCAACGGTAAAAAATGACAGCTAAAATTACACTTGCATCAGTGTTTCCACTATGGACACCAACTTGCAAAGGAAAATAAGCTTCAGATAAAGACTTGACAGAGTAGATAACAGTGTGAAGATATTTAAATAAACGTAACCAAAAAAATAATTTTTTAAATTAAAAATATCAGGATCCTTAGCTGAAGATTAAACTAGAACTATTTTGTACATGAAATTAGAATTGTTGTGTTACTAAGAGTTAACGTGTGCTACTGTTTCAACACAGTAACTTCTTCACAGTATGGATTAATATGAGCATGTTGATAGTATCCATCAGTTATCCCGCAAGGGTCCATGCACTCTGGCCCCAATCCTGCAAATCACTTAAGCACATGCTTAACTTTAAGCACATGACTAGTACCACGGAAGTCAATGGATCAGGGCCAAAGTGCTCAGCATCTCACAGGATAGAGCACATTCCAAAGAGTCCCTGCTAACTGATGAATAGGGTCCATATATAGGTTTGTACACTAACCTATGAGGATTTCAGGAGTAGCAAGATATGGACAAAAGGATGGTGAATTCTGGCAGTAGAGTTGGTTGCCTTTAGGGATGGGATGTTTCCCCACAAACTACCGCCCCTGGGTCCTGATCCCTAGATGTGGTGAACACCCACAACTCAGAGCTAAGTTAACAGGAGCTGTGGATGCTCAGCACCATTCAGGGTCAAGCTCTGAATGTAACTCGGCTCAAATACATTGTTTCGTCAGTCAGTTCCCAATAATTCCAGCAGCGGGTTACTAATGGCCTACTCCTGCAGAGCACTGAGTGCCAGCACCCAAGAGGTGCTCTGCACCTGACAGGAGTCAGCTGAGCTGTAATTCACTGAGCCATAAACCTGGAGTGGGGGGTGGGGAGAAACAAATCACAGTGGTCTCCTGTTACTTAGGCTTACTCTGGCAAAATATACTACTCCAGCCTGTTTGCACATATGCTCTGGAGGTATTACGAACAATGCTTACTTGTCCAAATGAACACAGGAGAGGTTGTGGTGTAGTATTGATTCGTCCTCCCCCACCTGCATGATTCGTGTTCTCACTGGAGAACTGCGCTTTTGTGCAACAATGGTTGGTCTCCCAGTCATTAGTATGAATTTGTGAGGTTCTACTATATGTTTGCTAAATCCACTGCCAGTCTCAGTGGGAGCGTGGCTTCTCTTCAGTAAGTCTTTTTTAATCTCGCCACAGCTTTCATCTATAGAGACAGAGCCCAGTCCTGCTAGGTGCCGGGCACTTTCGGCACCCACTGAAGCCAAAGGAAGTTGAGGGCTCTCAGTGCCTCACTCACAGCTTCCATAACTTCTGCCATTTTCAATAAAAAGAACACATTTCTGCTTGAAAGTGTTCATTGCACTTTGCGTGCCAAATGTTAGGAATGCAGGGGAAATAATTAAAAACTACTAAAAATAAATCACACAGCTGGCTCTTCAGTTGGTGTAGCTTGGCCTAGCCCCATTGACATCAGTGCAGCTATGCCAATGGACACCAGTGGAGGATCCCGCCCCAGAAATACAACCCACAGACATTCCTGCACCTTCTGACTCAGCCTACCTTGGCTACTCCCATATTGCAGTGAGCAATACTGGTTACTAATACATGACAACCAAAGAGCTCCTAGATTTCAGTGTCCATTTGATTGGTCAATCCCCTCCAGGATTCATCCTTTACGTGTCTAGCTACTGGAGAACTAGTTTTATCATTTCTTCTGCATCCTTTGGAATGGTCTCCTACTTGTTAAGAGGCTGGTGAAGAAATACTTTGTACTCTGAGTACTGTTTTCATATTACCCAATTACCTTTTGTAAAGCTAAAATACTGAAGCTACATGCTGCTGCTGTTCAGGTTTTGATTTGTCAGTACAATGCCATGCAGGCTCAGATCAAGCCCCAGGAAAGAAAAACAAACAAAACAAAAACAAAAAAAACACTGCTTTGTGTTTTCCGTGATCCCCATAACAAAGCTGGAGTAGTTGCAATGTATATTCCAGTGTTCTGCCCAGTTTAGATTTAAATGAATCTGCCAGTACTCTACACTGTCTGCACTTAAGTCCCTTACTTTAGCTGTGCAACAATTTACAGTGAAACAAGTTGACATATAAATTGCTTCCTTTCGTCTATCACGTGCTTCTCGCCAGTCGGTCCTTAACAGATATCCTTGGAGTAGGGACTGGCCTTGAAAGTTTGGAAACAGCCTAGCACATCATGGATGCTTCCAAAAATAATATGCAGTTCGATCATAATGATTTACCTACCTGCCTTCAATGGAATAAGTCACTACCTATTTTATGACAGTGGAAATGCATTATTGTCCCTCAATACTTTTTCCAAGCAAATATTTCTATGTTGGTGTTAATTTACCTTCCGCAATTCTTAACTGCAGCCCCACTCACAGATCTGCCCCCTGTTCACTTTTTTAAAAAAATGTGCAAAAGTTGTCACTTATTTCTGTAGCTCCAGATTCTGTCTCCCTTACTCCTATTGAGTAGGATCTTCCTATGCAATTAGTACTATTGGCTTCAATAGAACTACTCATGGAGCAAGGTGATATACAACATGAGTAAGGGTAACAGAATCTAGCCCTTTTAAGTTCTCTGCTAATGATACATGGATGTACTTTATGTCCAAGAATTCTTTAGTTGTTTCTCTATTGCTACGCTGGCATCCAAATACTCAGTTTGCTCTTACTTGATGCTGATAAAACTGAACTGCTTTTGTAAAGCTCTGTCCATCAGAAAGGGACTAGTGGGCCAAATTCTGCTTTCAGTTATGCAGGATTTACATCAGCATGTGATTCACTTCATCCATGAACACTCACTTCTTGCTCTCCCTCAGAGATGCCAGTGCTGCTAAGAAAGCAGTGGAAGAAGTCTGCCTCTACTTCTAATGATTGTACTGGCAACAACATTCTCCTCTGTCTCCAGAAATGAAGAGTCATAGGGAAAATACATTAAATGAATGTAAGATTGGTAAGTTACTAAAGCCCTATTTGCACACTTTCATCTTAAAGTTATTGGCAGAATTTGGCCATTGTTTACTTTCAAGGCATATGTACATGGAGGGCAACATTGCAAGCAATAGCCTCTAGAACTCATCGTTAAGGTTCTATATCTCATTAAAACACAAACTAATATACTGTTTTTTACAACAGCTGATCTAGTTTCCAGGTGACATGTTGATTGCAATATTTCAAAATTTTTTCCTTTAAAAAGAAGCAAAAACAAAAAACCCACCTTTTGTGGCCTTGTCTCCAACTACCCATCTGACCTGTAGCTTCTCTTTAATCAACATCATGTTGCAATGGTGAGTCATGTGAATTTTGTACCCATTTCAAGATTCTATGAGATTCCCAGTCAGATCTCAAGACAGATGTGACTCAGTGTCACAAACTACAGATTTCACAGTTCGTGTTATAGCTAACAATGCATCTGTGTCAACAGAACCAGCATCAGTACCAAGTGTGTTACCAATCCAGGAGAAGACGTCTATACACATTTTTAGATGTTCTTTGAGAAGCATACAACTAAAGAACGGATTACTTTTGTCAAGAATGCTTTTAAGATCTATTGAAAAGATTTCATGAAATGCTACAGTTGCTCAGGGGAAAAAAGCCCTTTAAAATCTGTCTGACATTACTTCAGAATACATAAAAATAAAATTAAACCAGAAATAGACATGGAAAATTTCAACTCCGCAGATCAACAAAATGTAAGACAAATTAAAACATCATGCAAACACGCCATGTAAAATTCACTACAAACACCTTCTCTTTCTCATGCTTTGTTTAGATGCTGTAGTCTTGATTTTGCATGATGTGGATAACATTCTTGGTGGTCTGCAGGCACAAATATAAAAGATTGTCCCTGCCCCAAGGAGCCACTAGTCTAGCATCAGAACTGTGCCAAAGTCTTTATAGACAAAAACAGACAATAAAGTCCTGGCCATGAAGGGCCATTCTAAACAGAAATTCTTTTATGAGTAGTACAGAAATATAACACTGTAAACTGGTCTAAAATGGCCCGTGCAATACCAAGGCACTAAAGGGAAAAATAAGACACGCATAAAATCTGTTATTGTTATTTTGTGACACATTCTCACTACGGTTTATATTTAAATAAATATACACTATCATATTATTAGTTTTGCAAACATTTGTTCAACATAACAGCATCCATGTAACTTTGCTTGTATGTAAGTACCTTTCCTCTTAGCAGCTCAGGGCGCCTTACAACCATTAATAAAGCTATTGAAACCCCTCTGAGATACATTAGGTGGAAAAGAGAGGCAGCTTACAAACTTTGGAATTGCCTGTTGTCCCATCGAAATGTCGTTATGGTCAATATTTTTCAACAAATTCTTTCCTACTTTGGGGGCACAGAAAGATTAAGCTTGTCCGCAGGTGACAACGGTACATCCTGCAGTATTTTAGTGATTAACACTACTGGAGATAAGCTGAATGTTGGCATCTCTACCATTATTCCAGGTTGTAGCCGATGTGTTCATCCTAGCGCACTCTAAGTTTCAAAAGGTGTGTACACACACCTCTCTCTATATATAAATAAAATGTTATATATGGGCATGCATACACTCACTTCTGAGAGTCCTGATTGATATAGGCAGCATCTCATTCGAGTATATTTCATTGTATGCTTCTAAGTCTGATTGTACCAATACAAATGATTAAACCGACTAAGCAGTATCTACCCCAGTACTTGCAAACCCAGGGGGATGGATAACTAAGCCCTGACTCCTTAGCTACCAGGGCGGATAGTTTCCCTTGGAGTTGACCGGTCTTGCGGCTGGTCAGTCTCTCTCTCTAGCCTTGCAGCAGCGAGAGAGGCAGCTCACTGCACCTGGGAGGCCGGCCGGCCCTGCAGGAATGAATCACTGAACTCAAGCCTCAAGCCCACCCATCTACCGTCCGGCCGAGCCTGGCGCCCGGGCATCCTCCACCCAGCCCCGCCGCTCGGGGCGGGCGCCGTCCCCCGCCGGCAGAGGTCCGCGGCCAGGCGCTGCGGAGCAGGGCGGCCGGAGCGGGCTGCAGACGCGCGGCCAGCGGAGCCCGCCTTACCCGTGCTGCCGGCCGCGCAGCCGGCTGTGTTGCAGGACCTGCTGGTAGGGGCTCTTGGCTGCCCCGGACAGGGTCACCCCCAGAGCCCAGGCCAGCGCCAGCAGCAGCACGCCGCGCTCCATGGCACGCCGCGGGGACTGGATAGGAGCAGGCGGGGCAAGTGAGACCCCGGCGGGGCGGCCAGCCGCGGTTAAATACGGGACGGAGCGGGGCCGGGCAGGGGGCGGGGCCGGGGAATGGGATCGCGCTGCCCCCGGGCCGGGGAGCGCAGCTCCCGCCCCCGCCGCGGATCCCAAGCCATATAAACATGTAACCAGGTGTTAGCATCCTGCTCCGGCTTGGCGATCAAGGGAGAGAAAGAACTGAAGTGATAAGAGAGCCAAAAAACACACACGCCGATTATATCCCACCACTGAGCGTGATGTCAGGGCATCTTCCCTTGCCCATTACATAGGGCCAGGTTGAGCATGAATCTGTGTAACATACAATAAAGGCCCTCATTTTCCACTGACTTTAGGGTCAGATTGGCATGTGGATTTTTTCCCCCTTAAATATATTTCCAGGTTTGTGTTTTTACTTATGGCAAGTGGGGTTTGAAGTCTTTCTCTCTCTCTCTAGCCTGGTCTACACTATATGGTTATGTTGACATAAGCTGCCTGGCATCAACCTTAGTGTGGAAGTGTCTTCACTTAAGTTTCGCTCCTGCCGACACAAGTGCCTCTGTAACATCACCTCCCGGGGCAACGGAAAGTCATGGTCAATGTAATTAGGTCAACACAGCATGAGCGTAGCTTGGTCGACTGCTACTGGCCTCCGGGAGCTGACCCACAATGCCCCACGTTGACAATCCGATTGATACTTGCGCTCCTAGGGAGGATGTGCACTGCTGACACAAAGAGTCAAGTGTGCACACACAAGCGCTTTAATAACACTGGTGGCTGTATGCCAGCGTAAGTTAGGTCGACATAATTGTTTAGTGTAGACGTCGCCTCTCACTTTCTGATTACTAACTCTTACCTGTGCAAAGCCAGCATAGCAGCCCTTTGTGGCTCCCCATGCATAAGAGGGATGTTCGGATCAGTGTAGAGAAGCTCCTAGGACAGTCAACGCCTCGGCCCTCAGTACGGGGAACGAAGGAATGGCCAGCAATCCCCCAAGCCCCAGGGAGCCCCAGCTGCTGGAACCACCCCTGGGGGGTTATTTTTAAATTACCATCATTCTCTCTTGCGCTCCTTTTACCCGTTGCTTTTAGGCATGCAGATAGATGTTAAGGTTGAATGGAAATACGTTCCCAATTGACTTTCCATGCACTCAGATATGAATACTCTAGAAACAGTCATATATGACCCAGCACTCACACAAAGGCACAAATACACATTTTTAGACTAAGCCATGGCTAGAAACGGCAGCTGCTTAAACAGAAGAGAGGAATCTAATGCATCTTAAGGGGTATCACCAAGCCAAACAGAAGAAGCCTTCAGCAATAATAAAGACATTCTTTGGCAAGCTTTTTCTGTGGTAAACAAATCTGATGGCTGGAAGGATTGAACTGTTTAGATCATAAATATTGTTGACATTTTTGCATGAGCTGCATAGGAAGAGCAGGAGGTTGGTGGCCACTTCTGGAGAGTTTCTGAAAAACTATTCCAACCAATTTCTGGAGAAATTGACATGGAAAACACTAAATTTGGATCAACAGCATAGCATTAACAAGTAATACATGGTTGGCCACAATTATGTTCTAGTAATCCGGTAATTATAAAGTATATACAGTCAATACAGCCACATTCATTTCCAGAAAGTATTTAATCTCCCTCTAACTTTAATCTTCATTGGGAGTTGTGCTGACATCAAGTGCTACATTTTCCCAGATTACCTTCAACTTTCATTGATACAGAGCTCATTCCGTATAGTAGCACTGAAGAATTTTTGAGGACTTTTCAGCCTCTGCTTGTTTTAATTTCAGTGGACTACATTCTAACAAATGAACAAATTGATGTGGAAGGCCATTAAATAGACATTCGTTTATTTTATTCTTTGGACATTTGTAAGATCATGGAAAATTCCCATCACCATCAACAGGTGACAATGGAAACACGATAGTACCTTTGCAGACTAAACAAACAAGCTAAAACCAAAAATTGAACCAGCCAAATGAAACCACAGGGATTTACTTTTTAGTTGTTTGCTATTTTTGTACTGCATTTCCTAGACAGTGAGACAAAGCCGCTTTTGGAAAGCAGGACTCTGAAAATGTCCAATTTAATTGGTAGATAGATAACATAGGAATAAAGGGACTCAACCAGTGAAACGCTGGAGTTGAGGTAACTCAGCACGTGGCAGGATCAAGTCAAACTGTTAGAGAAAAAAGCAGCTGATTTTAAATCAACATAACTCCATTTCACTTCAGTGGAGCAATTCTGATTTACACAAGCTGAGATCTGGCCCCCAGTTTAATAATAAAACTGACAAGGTCATGTGGACCAAATCTTGCTCACTTTACTCACTTGGGAAGCTCCACAGATAACAAACAAATGGAATTTGGGGCTAAGTTTGTCCCCTGCCAATTCCTCATCCTCTCCACACTTGTCTCTTAGTTTTCAGCTTTTGTGTCTGCACATGGTCCCTTTACAGATGGTGATACAGGAGACCATTTCTCATAGTCACCATTCCACAGGGAACTGACTGTGTAAGTCATCATGCCGGCAGAACGCACGAGCTGGAGAGGTGATGCCAGCCACAAGTCAAGGCTTAGTTATTTTGTTATTTCAGGAAACACAAAGCAGCTGTTCAAATTCTAGTTCCTGGGCATGTTCCCTTAACAAGTCAAAGTCTTGTGGATGGCAGAAGATCACTGTGAACAGTATGCACAGCTAGCTGAGCAATGTGCCGTGGGCCTGATCCTGCAAATAGTTAGTTGCAAGTCAATGGGACAACTCATGGCAGTAGGCTTGCTAGGTACTAAGTGTTTGCTGGATTGGGCTCTAAACCACTTTACTGTTCGAAGACTCATATAATGTGATATCGCATCAAGCAGGGTGAAGTGGACAAAAAGGGCTGGCACTCTGCTTTCTAGCGCACGCACCATACACACACCTACTCCCCTACTTACTTGATGGGTATAATGGGGCCTGATTCAAAGCCCTTTAAAGTCACTGGGAAGACTCCCCATTGACTTCAGAGGGTTTTGAGACCCATATCCTCAAAGGTATTTTGGTGCCTAACTCCCATTGAAATACCTAAATATATTTGAGCATGTGGGCCGCAGACATCAATAAGACCACTTACATGAATAAGATGGACCATATTTGGCCCTCTCTTTAAAATTCCAGACCACATATATTATTACACTGAAGAAACTTAAGCAAAATATTCACATCGTTAATTTTTATTTTCAGTATTTTATATTTAATGTCTTATCCTCTTACTCTCCCTGCTCTCCTTATTAATATTCCCCTTTTTGGCCTCTCACCAGTTTTCCTTTGTGTTTCCTTTCCTTTTCATGTCTTTTTAAACTCTCCATCTCAAAAGTATAAACATGTGCGCGCACACCCACCCCCTTTGTGCCTGCTTTTCTGGCTCCATGTATTAAAGATATTGCAGATGCCCTTCTGCAGCAAACTCTTGCCTTCACAAGTGGATCTGGCTATAAAAGGAAACTGATTAGGATCACATAATCCTAGTAAATTTCCCTTTCCAGACAGCTCCCTCTGATGTATCCAAAGTTTGCTGAAGGAGGAAACTAGCTAATCCTAATTTCCTTCTGCAACCGCCTGACACATACAGCCTGCTGCAAAAGGGGAATTGACTAGATTTATGCCCCCATGCCTGTCAGATCCATGGCTATAAAGCATTGTGTAAATGTAAAGTACTATTATTACATAGAGTAATGCCGAGATCAGATATCTGTTCAGTATGGATGTAGCAATATAATTTGTAGTCTCTACAAACTCTTAAAAGTCTGCAGAATAAAGTCTTTTATAAAAAATGCAACCTGTTCTTAGGAAGTATTTGAAGTATACATTTACAGTTAGTGCCATTAAAAAAAGGTTACAGACTAATGAATAAAGCCATTCACAGTTTTGGTCAGACACGTATGTAATAGTAGAATGAAAAATGGGGAATAAAACCAAACCCAGAA
The DNA here is from genome assembly GCF_965152275.1 of Natator depressus. Classification (NCBI taxonomy): domain Eukaryota; kingdom Metazoa; phylum Chordata; order Testudines; family Cheloniidae; genus Natator; species Natator depressus. The sequence goes on from NC_134241.1 coordinate 11,035,093, forward strand.
CACAAACCAAATTGAAACACATTTTGTTTAGTTAATTTAATGCCAGTGAAAGAAGCCTGTGTAAAACCCTGAGAAGTTAAACCCTCTAACAGAACAGGTACATCATGAGCAGAGGCACTAAAGACTGCTAGCACTTCCCAGGGCCCAGCTCCACGACGGGACTGAGGCACTGTGATGCTGAGCGTCGCGGCAACTAGAAAAATCACATGAATCCCACCACCATCCATCAAGCCTGCGTTAGGCACCTAGAATGAATGGAGAGAGTTAGGTGCCTTAGACTGGAGAGCCACCTAAGCTAACCAGTGGGAGACACCAACCAGAGTGGTGTGTGTTAAGTCGCCTTCCCCTGAGGGAGATAGGCACCTAAGTCTAGGATGCACGGGGGCACCTAGCTCTACTTGCAATTCATGAATTGGAGGAAGGTAGATGCTTGGTGGGGCCCGACCCAGTAGGCGTGCTCAGAGACCACCGATCTCCATAAAATAGGAGGAGGCGGAGGCTTCAGGAGACCCTCCAGTCCAAGTCCCCCCTTCTTCCTGAGACGAAGAAGCAGCCTCTCCTACCAGTGTCTTCATTATGAACTGCACCAATCCCCTTATGATGGATTTAAACACATAACCAAGGCCAAATCCTGCTTGCTCTACTCTCACAAGTAGTCTCACTGACTTTAGTAGAGCTGATCCATTACAAAGGCAATATAAACCCTCATTGTTAAATACATCCTTTTCAGAGCACCTCAAAATAAGTTAGATGATATTATTTTCCCTTTTCAATTTTCTTTCCAATCACTGAGGGAAAAATTATTCTCTTAGGCTTCGTCTATACTTAAAAATTTTAGTACTACAACTATGTCAGTTAGAGGTGTGATTTTTTACAAAAATAATTATTCCGGTTGTCGTGGGGTAGGCACACTCCGTTCCGTGTGCCGGCTCACATATGGTGAGAAGAAGGAAAAAAACTGTATAGCAGCCAGTTAGGTCCTGTGTTCATAACCCTGATTATAAAATTTGGCAGTACAGCCTAGTGGCTGGAGTTAGTAAAGCAGTCTTTCCTCTCCAGGCGGCAGAGCCTAATGGTCGGAGTCAGTACAGCGGCCCTTCCTCCCAGGGCAGCGCGGCCTAATGGCCGGAGTCAATAAGGGGGTCTCTTGCATTCCGGGCAGAGTCCTGGCCAGAAGCAATAAAGTAACTCACCTCTGTGGGATTGTATGGCCGACTGGAGAAGTGGGGTGCCACTTAGGGGTGTGTGGCGCACAGGGTAAGGGGACTCGGGCCCTCCCTGCTCCTCTGAGTCCCAGCCCAGGGCCCTAGCGGGGGTGGGGGTGCTCACCACCGAGTCAGAGGAGATCCTCCCGAAACACCCTGACTGATTCCTCGGTTCACTCACCGGAGAAAAGTCTAAGTCTCCTGGGCTGCTTCCTACCCTTTCTCTCTTGGTGAGACTCCATGGTTCCCTCAGGTCTCTGGGGTCCTCAAGTGGCCTAGCTCCTGCTGGCGCGGTCTCTTATCTGGGCTCATCAGGCAGCCTGGAGTCCGTCTGGAGCCGTGTGTGCCGTGGTTCTGTAATCGGGGCCTGTAGCAACTCCCTAGAGAGAGCCTGCAGTCTGCATCCTCCCCCTTCAACAGCCTGCCCAGACCGTGTTGGGCTGCTTCCTTTTATACTCCGCCTCCAGGCTGAGCATGCTCAGCAGAGTCAGAGGGACGGCCTGTAAAGCACAGTTAACCCTTTCAGAGCTGGTGTGGGGTCGGTACACCTCATCACACCAGTAAAAACTCTAGTGTGGACTAGGGTGACCAGATAGCAAGTGTAAAAAAATCGGGATGGGGGTGGGGGGTAATAGGTGCCTATATAAGAAAAAGCCCCCAAAATCGGGACTGTCCCTATAAAATTGGGACATCTGGTCACCCTAGTGTGGACACAGTTAAACCAGTATAAGGGTGACTTTTACAGGTAAAGTTAATCCTCCTCTTGTGTAGAAATAGCTATACCGAGATACAGCATCTTTATACCAGCTGAACTGCATACACCGCGGGGAGGTTGTACTGCTTCAGCTATATGATGTACACGTTTCTCGTACAGAAGAGGCCTTAAGGACTATTTAGGGTTGACTATGACCACAACACATTTTTAAAGGTGCTAAGCCCTATCCAGACAAGTGCTTAGAAAGTGTTAGCTAAAATGTTGCAATTAAGTTTTTAATCATGACCTATTTTCCTAGACTAGACAGGCCATTAGCCATGCATTGCGATATTCAGCCTCAGTGGTAATTATTATCCAGTATTCTGCTTCTCTTTCGTGTATTATTGTGCCTGCTTTGATATCTCCAATATCACACACACATGGAAAATAGATAAAAACTTGCAGGCACAAGTACAGACGCCGGGCTGATGTCCCTTTAAAAATCTGGTCCTTTATCGGTTTTCTATTTTTCCCCAGTATCTGAGATAGGTGATACATTACAATTATTTATCAATGTCATAATGTAAGTGTACTCAAGCTCTATTCAGAGGCTACAGGGCCTCTTACCCACTCTACCTCATATAGAATTACGGGGGAAAGACAGAGAGAGAGAATGAAAACAGTTCCTACAAAGCATTTCTAGGGCTCATTTGTTCTCTTCTCTTTCTTATTTTTCAATTCCTCCACACATTTCAATAAACAGACTATCAAGAACCTAAGGAAAATATACAACCATGTACTCTGAATCATTGTATTTATTTGCATTTAGGCCTAGCAGCATAAGTGATGGAAAACTCCCCCAGCACCATGGGAGAACATATCACTTTGAGAGTGGAGTCTTCAGACTTTACAATGGATAAAAGAAAGTTGTTGTTTTTTCTGGCCCATTGCAACTGGTTTAAATGTTTGATAGATGCCCAATGTTAATGCGGTAATCTGCTGTGGTTGGCTGTAGGCCATTTTTTAATGTAGCAATAGAGTAAATTTTCAAGTGTCCTGAGCCAAACTATTATAGACTGTTATTTTGGGAGGATAAACTTTGACATCTGATTTCTTTTACTTTATTATGATCTAGTGCTATTGCCTGAAAAAAAGAGATTTATTAGCTTTAATTAAACTACAAGAGGCTGAAAATTCTTCTGAAATGCAAGGAAGATAACTATTTCCTGCCAAAAAGATGCGCAAACCATGCTGTGTCAATAACCACAGAAACCCAGAAATGGGTTTTAGCCAGGACACTGCTTCTGCACTCTTGCTAACTGTGAGTGAAATCCTGGCCCCATTGAATCCATGGCAAAACACCCACTGAATTCAGTGGGGCCAGGATTTCACCCTATGTGGCCTGGCTAGGACTCCAGAGTCAAATTCCAGAGATAGGACTCCACAGCTCAGCATAAGAATTTCCATGTGGATTTTTAGGGATACAGTGCCACGTATAAAAGCGTTTCCCCATCTCCACCCCATAACTGTATACCCTGCTCCCCACCCCACAAAACCCAGAGGGCTTGATTTGGTCCATAATTACTTAGTGGCCACAAGACATCTTCACAATCACCTGTTTCCTTTCCTTTTGGATATATTTCACATGGAATTATTGAAATTAGAGATGGAAAAGATCTATTAGATCATCCAGTCTATACTTTTGCCAGAGCAAGAGTGTTCCCTACTGTACATTCTCCAATGTATTATCCAGAGTTTACGATTACATTTATGAGGTAATCCAAAAGTTTTATATAAACCATATGGTCGTATTGAGGACCATATTAAAATATTCTGAGTTACAGAGTAATGTTAAGTCAAGAAACTGTTTGGAGACTGGTATAGCATTACATAAGACAGCATTAAAGACTGGCGTGTTTTGTTCAATTTGAAAAACAGCTAGCCAAAGACTCAAAAAGTAATAGCAATTTTTTTTTTATGTACATCAGAAGCAGAAAGCCTGCTAAACAACCAGTGGGGCCACTGGACAATCAAGATGCTAAAGGAACACTCAAGGACGATGAGGCTATTGCGGAGAAACTAAATGAATTCTTTGCATCAGTCTTCACAGTTGAGGATGTGAGGGAGATTTCCAAACCTGAGCCATTCTTTTTGGGTAACAGATCTGAGGAACTGTCCCAGATTGAGGTGTCATTAGAGGAGATTTTGGAACAAATTGATAAACTAAACAGTAAGTTACCAGGACCAGATGGTATTCACCAGAGTGTTCAAATGTGAAATTGCAGGACTATTAACTGTAGTTTGTAACCTATCACTTAAATCAGTTTCTGTACCAAATGACTGGAGGATAGCTAATGTGACACCAATTTTTAAAAAGGGCTCCAGAGGTGACCCCGGCAATTACAGGCCGGTAAGCCTGACTTCAGTACCGGGCAAATTGGTTGAAACTATAGTAAAGAACAAAATTGTCAGACACATAGATGAACATAATTTGTTGGGGAATAGTCAAAATGGTTTTTGTAAAGGGAAATCATGCCCCAACAGTCTACTGGACAATCTACAATCTAGAATTTTTTGAGGGGATCAAGCAGCATGTGGACAAGTGGGATCCAGTGGATACAGTGTACTTAGATTTTCATAAAGCCTTTGACAAGGTCCCTCACCAAAGGCTCTTAAGCAAATAAGCAGTCATGGGATAAGACAGAAGGTTTTCTCATGGATTGGTAACTGGTTAAAAGATAGGAAACAAAGGGTATGAATAAATTATCAGTTTTCAGAATGGAGAGAGGTAAATAGTGGTGTCCCCAGGGGTCTGTAACGGGACCAGTACTTTTCAACATATTCATAAATGATCTGGGAAAAGGGGTAAACAGTGAGGTGGCAAAATTTGCAGATGATACAAAACTACTCAAGATAGTTAAGTCCCAGGCTGACTGCGAAGAGCTACAAAAGGCTCTCTTAAAACTGCGTGACTGGGCAACAAAATGGCAGATGAAATTCAATGTTGGTAATTGCAAAGTAATGCACATTGGAAAACGAAATCCCAACTATACATATAAAATGATGGGGTCTAAAGTAGCTGTTATCATTCAAGGAAGAGATCTTGGAGTCACTGTGGATAGTTCTCTGAAAATATCCACTCAGTGTGCAGCAGCAGTCAATAAAGCAAATAGAATGTTGGGAATCATTAAGAAAGGGATGGATAATAAAACAGAAAATATCATATTGCCTCTATATAAATCCATGGTACACCCACATCTTGAATACTGTGTGCAGATGTGGTCATCCCATCTCAAAATAGATATATTGGATTTGGAAAAGGTTCAGAAAAGGGCAACAAAAATTATTAGGTGTATGAAACTGCTGCCGTATGAGGAGAGATTAATAAAACTGGGACTTTTCGGCTTGGAAAAGAGACGACTAAGGGGGGATATGATCAAGGTCTATAAAATCATGACTGGTGTGGAGAAAGTAAATAAGGAAGTGTTATTTACTTCTCATAACACAAGAAACAGGGGCCACCAAATGAAATTAATAGGCATCAGGTTTAAAGCAAACAAAAGGAAGTATTTTTTCATGCAGTGCACAGTCAACCTGTGGAACTCCTTGCTAGAGGATGTTGTGAAGGCCAAAACTATAACAGGGTTCAAAAAAGAACTAGATAAGTTCATGGAGGATAGGTCCATCAACGGCTATTAGCCTGGATGGGCAGGGATGGTGTCCCTAGCCTCTGTTTGCCAGAACCTGGGAATGGGTGACAGGGGATGGATCACGTGATGATTACCTGTTCTGTTCATTCCCTCTGGGGCACCTGGCATTGGCCACTGTCAGAAGACAGGATACTGGGCTACATGGACCTTTGGTCTGACCCAGTCTGGCCATTCTTATGTTCTTATTCCAAAAGAAAAAATAAATAAAAGAGAAGCACTATCATGAGGAGCAGACCTTAATGACTCCTTTCTGCTAAACCACTTCCAGGTGTTTGCAGCAGCAAACATATCACATGTTGCCATAACCTACTGACAAGTTGCTCCCTGTTCCTTAATGACAGCTACTGTTTCCTGGCAGAACAGTGTGTGTGTGTTTTTTCCCACCCCAGTAAAGTCACTAAAGTAATATTGCAGGAAGCATTTCTTCCTTATCAATCAAACTTCACCAAAAGGACAGCAGGATAATGCTACAGTGAGTGAAAAATTTAGTCTCTACTGTTAAGTTCAAAGATCTCAGCTCCGGGAGGAAGGGTGCTGACCCAAAAGACCTAGATGTGCTAGATAAATAAATTATTTTGTTGTGGAGAATTTTAAGATTTTAACATCAATTTTAAAACAGATTTTTTAACACCAGGCATATTAGTTAGCTACCACACACATTAACAGAGTGCAGAATATTCTTTTGTATGAAACAAATTCTATTATCCTTACCGAGGTAAGGCTGCCAGAAGTTTCCGTGGGAATTTTGCCTGAATAAAGACAACAGGATTTTCCCCCAAAAATATTCTGCCAGGTACAACTTTCATAAATTCCTATTGGTGTTGTAAACACTAATTTGAGGGAGTTATGGCCCACTGTATGGACTATGGGATTTAGCTCCATGTGTACAACATTCAGTGGCATTAGACAATCTGTTATACAGGGAGAGTCAGCATTGTCGCCAAAACTGTTTTACTCCCAGGAAAACCTGGATTACAACAGATGGGGTATGGTGTGGAACTGATTTCAATAAGCATCCAGGCAATAGGTTGTTTATGTGAACCATGTCTCCAGAGGTTCATTTATTTCCTATATTTAGTGAACCCGGCATACCATTGGTATGATACTCTTTTGATTGAATTGTAAGGCATATTCACTGTCATGGAATTGACTATATTAGAGGTGAATGAGTTATTCATGAGACATAACTGATGTGATTAATTTCCCCTCTTTTGCTGTTTGTGGAAGACCTGCAAATGCATCACTATTTTCTCAAATGGTTTCATTATTCAAAAAATTATTAGACAAAATGTTTAGTGAATTTTGATCAATCTAGTGTTATTTGAAATCTGAGCTGCACTGCTTACCCACAGCATGTCACCATTTAGGTTTTGCGTTATCCATTCAGCTCTTCCCAATATCACAAGAGACAGCGTGAGGCACCTTCTAGCACTTCTGGATCAAAATAAATGCCAGCCAATATGAAAATGGCTTACATTTATATTTTTTCCTTCAATCTTAGTTAACAGGTATAATTAAGAACCATTTGTCTTGCCAGTAAGGATAAATGGTTTCTTCCACAGAGAGTTCCAATCTTGTTCCTTGGCCAGGTGGCACGAGGGACTGATGTAAAATCCATTTGGCTCACTCCCCAACCATGACTGCCACCACCACATTAGATGAAAAAAATGATATTCAGTAGCTCATCAGATGTTGGCACAGATTTTGGCCTGACCTGCCAAGCCAAGGCTTGTGCTCAAGTCTTTCAGAAATGTTCTTTTAATGGTCGTGTTTGCTTGTTAACATGAAGCTAGTGTTCTGGTTGGAAAGATTTTTTTTCCCTTGTCCTTTGACTTATGAAAGCCATTTCAAACTTTGTCCCCATCATGTATGGGCATTGTGGCAGCTTTACAGGAGCAGAAAATAGCAGTGGATTGCTTGCAGTATGCTTTTACTATAACCACCTTCAGATTCTATGCTTGATGGGCTTAAGAATGTAAAGTCTGCTCTTTTGACTTAGGGCCTGTCTACACTACAGCAGGGATCAACACTCTGAGATTGATCCACCGGCGGTGGATTTAGTGGGTCTAGTAAAGACCTGCCAAATTGACTGCAGATCACTCTCCAGTTGACCCCTGTACTCTACCCCCGACGAGAAGAGTAAGGTAAATCGATGGGAGATTTTCTCCCGTCAACCCCCCCGCCCCTCGGTGTAGACCCCGCAGTAACTCGACCTAAGGCACGTCAACTCCGGCTATGTTATTCACATAGCTGGAGTTGTATAGCGTAGGTCGATTTGCAGTGGTAGTGTAGACATAGCCTCAATCTCCTTGATTTAGTCACGTGGCTTCAACACACAAGTTCCACTAGCATTAATGTAAATCATCTGAGTTGGTGGGGCAATAGGCTGTCTTATCGCTAATTTGTTTAGCCTTATTCCTAAATTTCTGGGTTGGACACTTGCAAACATAGGGGCCAGCTGGTGTAAATTGTCATAATTCCATTATAGAGCTATGACAATTAACACCAGCTGAAGTTGTGCCACACTGACTTCTAGTCAATGGGAGCTCTGGTTTCTCAGCAGTCAGGCACAAGGTGTCTCACGTAGGTATGCAAAAACTGAGGCACAAAAACTTAGTTAGTCTCTAAGGTGCCGCAAGTATTCCTTTTCTTTTTGCGAATACAGACTAACACGGCTGCTACTCCAAAAACTTAGTGAACACTTCTGGAAATTGTGGCTTTCATGAATCCTCCTTTGTAGTTCTTGCACATACTCTTATCTCCTTTTTCACAGATTGCTCCCCCCCGTTTACTCAGCACTTGCTCTTGTTTGTAAATCTTGTGGACTAGCTTGTGCATCACATTTATCAGGCATTCCTCAACCTGCCTGAAATCTTCAGGATTGTTTCATCTACTGTGTTCTGCACATTGTACAGGTCTTCAAAATATTCTTTGCATGGCTTATTCTCTGCTTGTTAGCCCTCAGTTATTTGCCTGTGTTTGTCTTTCACCGCCAACATCTTCAACTCGTATGTCCCACTCAGTTCTTTTATCCTGAGAGACAACCCGTGTTACATTTCTCTTCACATAGTCGTCTGCTTCTTCACATTGTTCACTCATCCAGTCATTTGTCTCCTTTGCTTTCTGTTTTATTTCTCCAGTCAGCCTACTGAACTACAGAAAAATCACCTAACTGAGTGTGCCAGGAAAAGCATAAGTCAAGATGTGGCAAAGGAGAATGAAGATGTATGTGGAACTGGCACTTGCAGAGGAACAGGTAAAATCTGGACTAGGATGAAGTCCAACAGATCAGTGTATTTGTGAAGTACACAGAATACAACTGAACCTGTTACAACAACTTTATAGAGTTCAAATAGGTTTTTGGTAACATTTGACAGAAAAGATCACCTATGGCAAGTTATGAGACTGTATGGCATCCGCAAAAAATTGATCAAGCTGGCAGAAAAAATCTACTGCAAGTTGGGGAGTGCAGTGAGACTAGACAAGAAGCTGATGGAACGGCTCAGGACAACTGTAGGAGTAAGACATGGATGCATGCTATTACCAGATTTGTTCAACTCGGTAATGGAAGCAGTAATGTCTATAGCACTGAGACATGAAATGGAAGGGGACATCTCCGGTGGTAGGACAGTGACTAAACTTAGATTTACAGACTAATATTGACTTCATAGCATTGACCAAGGAGGATTTAAAGAGAATAACTGACGAGGTAGAGCAGGAAAGCAAAAAATTCAGATTGAAGCTCATCAGCACAGAGAAGATAAAAAGTGTAGCAACCAGAAGACAAGAGGTAGAGATAAAAAACTAGAACAAGTGGAAACATTTGTGTACCTTGGAGGACTAGTACTGAAGAATGGGAATTGTGAAGACGAGATAAATAGAAGAGTCAGACTAGCCACTACTGCAGTCAGAAAACTCTGCAAGATCTGAAAGGCTAAAGACATTTCGATAAAAAGTGAGACACCTCTCCCCACAAATTGTGCCCAAAATGATTGTGCATGTTCCCTAAGCTCCACTGGGTTCTTTGGCCTTGGTTCCCCCTTGGTGAGGCTTGAATAAGCACATGGGCTCTGTTGGGCATCTTGGGCTTGGCTCTTTCCTGATGAGAAAAAAGTAAGTGGTATCAACTCACCCAAATGCCACCCACGTGTGGCACCCAAATGCCACATCATTTACAGTAAATTTTGCGGATCTGTGATCCTCTCTCTCCTTTCTTACATGAGGAATGAAAGAGTGAATAATATTTACATTTAAATTGTCATTACTGGGCACCTTGCTGAAATGAATGGGGCAGATCACATCTCTCAGAGCTATTTTTCCAAGCTCTTTACAGATATATTACTGCACTGGTTACACTGTGTTCACATTTGAGAGGTTTTCTTCACAACTATAACAACTAGTGATTTAATGGGGCTTTTTATAGCACAGCCGGGATTCTAGAGGCCAAGAATATAGTTTGAGAGAGGAGTCAGTATGCCATATTACCCCATACTAGTCTAATCCAAAGCCTTTATACAAATGACTGGTTCAGCTCACACCTCTCTGAAACCAGGAGAAGCTGTTCTAATGGAAGTCACTTTTTATGGCGGTACAACACATCTTCAGTAGGGGGTTGGACTCAGGGCCAGCCCCTAGGTATTTTGCCACTCCAGGAAGAAAACATGTGCAGCACCCCTACCCAGCTGACTGATTGGACTGGTGCTGGTATATTGGTGAGCAAACATATCCATTGTAGATAAACCCTTAGCCACATGGCTGTGTTTCTTCTTCCTGACTAATTGAACATTTAAACAGGAGAATAGCAAATAATGAGCACTCTTGTTCATGCCCAAGTACCATTGTCCATATGTTAATTCAGGCTTGTGTATGAATAACAGAGTGGGGTGAATATCAGTGTGAACAAAGACCCGTTTGCAAGCTTTTATCAAGTTGCAGAATGGTTCAAAATTCAAATCAGTGTTTGCGCAAACTGTTTTGTAGCAGTCAACTAGCTTTAGTTCATTAACATTGTTCCCAGATCTTCTGCACAAATGTGAAGATCAGAAGATTAGAGTCACTCATCAGCAAACATGTCTACTATCAATGTGAATTATTTTTTCTTTTTTATAAGTAGATAAATCAGGATTTATGTGTATAATCTTAGGACAATGTTAATGTCTACTACACAATTTTTCCATCACCTTTTCATCAGAAAGGCCAATTATGCAGAGCTGTGCCTAAGTCCATCCCTATTCAGCAAAGCACTTAAACATGTGCTTAACTTCAAGCACATTCTTAGATACTTGGCTAAATAGGGATGGTCTGGTGAATTGGGACCAACGCTGAATAGTGCTGTCAACTGTTTCACACATACATTATATGGTATGTGTGGCATTTCAGCTCAACTTTCATGCTTCAGAGTAGTCTGTATCTCTTGGGGATGCAGAGATTCTGAGGTGACTGGTGCTTTGGATTGAAAGCTGGAGAAATAATCAGGTAAAAAACAACACCACAAGAATACAAAGAAGATAACTGCTCAGTTTACCACTAATTATGTGAGTTATGAGTAATCCCAATCCGCAGGATTGAAGGGGATAATACAGGACTTGGAGTGGGGTTGGAAATCTGAATAAAGCTCTTGGACAAATGATTGAGAGAAAATAAATCAGAGCTTGATTGTGACTCCGTTCTACATGGTCATGCAGGGAAGTGAGGCCAGAGAGCAAGATCCCACTAGCAGCCTCTTGTGCCGCTGCAATAGTTATGGAAAGACATCATACATTTCTCCTTTCTGACTTACCCAGAAAATTTGACTTCTGACCCAGAAAATCCAAGACATAATTTCACTCTAACTCTGGGTATAAATCCCATTTTTAGGAGCAAGTTTGGACAAAAGATATAAACCATCAATGAATAACATCTGAGCAATTAAAGAATGGAGTAGAGTGGAGGTAATTCTTTGTGAACCCTTGCTTTGACAGCATTCGTAACCCCGTGATTCACTTTCCATGAATCTTATGCTGTCGTTAGCCAGAAGGTCCAGCAAAAGTGACAGTGTTATGAATTATCATGTATTTGCATTCATGATGGAAGTTTTTGCACAGCCATTTACAAAGCAATCTGGGTTATGTGAGTTATCCAGGGAGCAGAAACAATTCCACGTGACAGCACAAATTAGAAATAGAAAATATTCACCGTAATAGTCATGGTGAATAATAGTTGATATATAACCCGGAGGCATAATATGTTCTGATAAGCCACTATTTGAGTAACTTAGAACAACATACAGATTTGTAAAAGTCTGTCTAGTCATGGATAATTTGCAAACAAAAAATGGGGCACACTGGAGATTTTTAAGAGCAAGTTAGACAAACACCTGTCAGGCATAATACTTAGTCCTGTCACAAGTGCAGGGGTCTGGACTAGATGACCTCTCGAGGTCCCCTCCAATCCTACGATTCTATGATTCATCAATCGGAAGGTTAGTCTTGTGCTTAAGGCACTGAACTGGGAATCAGGAGATCCGGAGCCCATTTCTGGCGGTGTCACAGGCTTGTTAAGTGACCTTGAACAAGTCACTGAATCTTTGTGCTTCAGCTTCCCCCAACTGTAAAATAGATATAACAACACTTCCTTTTCCCCAGATTTTGTCTGGCTTCCCGATTTATATTGTAAACTCTTCAGGGCAAGGAATGCTGTGTATTATAGGCAATTAGATGACTAGTATAATGAGGTCCTGGTCTTGGTTGCAGCATCCAGACACTATTGTAATACAAGTAAAGAATGATATGTTGAATACATTGTTCAACTGCAAAACGTTGGCTCTGCTTTAACATGGAGGTATACCTGTCTCCCAGCAGCATTATAGGATCCAAAGCACGGCACAAAGATTTGCATCAATGGTGAGCATTTGCTAGGAGATTAGCTCATAGCAAGAGGGGCTAACATTTTCCAAATAAACATCTGTGATCCCTCATCCTTAGCAGGCAAGTGCCTGCGTATAATAATTAAAATCCAATTACATAATTGCCATTCACAGCTGAAGATTTTTAAAGGAAAAAAAATAGTTAAATAACAGAACATTTTTACAATGGTAGGCCCCCAGTCAGCTTAAAGGGAGGAAAAACAAAAACCAGTTACATAAAATTGATCCTACCAGGAAAAACAGTAAGGAGACTGAATTGTAAAAAAGGTCCCTTACTAAACAAGGACACTGTTTCCTCTTGTTATTCCACCTTCTAAGCTTCCCTTCGATTTTCTTGCCTTTCAGCATAAAGCACACTATGCTAGTGTCGAATAAATGCCTTGCTTAAGAAAATGAGAAACATATTGTAGCACATATCATAATTGCAGGCTGTGAGTCAAATCCATTTGAGCACCTACAGCTGACTTCTTGCTGCTATTGAAGTCTGTTTGGCAAGGGCTGCTTTTAATTTTCATCCCAAAGTGGAGTCATTTAGGAGGGAACACGAGACTATGATGCAAGCTCCCACTGTGCTGCTTTCTATATTATGTTTAAGAGCATGTTATCATACCAGAAAAAGACTAGTTAACATTAACGGTACGGAAAACAGAGCAGGAGAAAGGAGGAGAAAAATATCACAGCAGTTTAATTACTATATAAACGTAATCATGCTTTGCAGTTATACAGCACCTCCCATTCCAGGACCTCAAAGGTCTAACAAATATTAAGGAATGTCATTACAATGTCCTCTTGAGGAAAATAAGTAGTAACCCAATTTTATGCAGGGGATGCACACAGACAAGTTAAGCAACTTGTCTACAGTTACAAGGTAAATCTTCAGCAGAACTTGAAGTAGAAACCAAGGTAAAATCCCAGTTCCACTGAAGTCAATGGCAAAACTCCTACTGAATTCAGTGGGGCCAGGCTTTCAGCCTCGATCTTCTGAGGTCCAGCCCTTCTAACCTTTAGTCATATGAGTAATTGTATTCATGTGATTAGTCCCCTAGAAGGCAATCAGATAGCTCACTTGTGTAAAATTCACCCCTGTGCAGGCCAACACAAGGCCTAGCCACCAGTTTTGAATGCTTGAGTGGGACTTACTAGGTGCACAGGCCTTGTGCTCAACCTGTGCTCTGGCGTGACTTTCATCCAATGGAAGCAGAACTGAACCCTCGCATGAACCGTACTCTCTCACACAACTTAAAGTGTGCAGGATCAGGCCGTTATCAATCAGTTGCATTCAGTGTTGGAAGCCCAGACTGGCAGCTGGTCACCAAATGGATTGTGGCTCTCCACAAACCAGTCATCAAGGAGCATTGCCATGACAGTTTGTTACAGCATCTGTGCAAGATATTGAATCAGTATATTATATCAAATGGTTACATACGGGCTTAAAGGACCACTGTCCCAACTCTGTTTGTGCATCACCTAGCACAATGGGGCCCCAATCTCAGTGGTGATATCTAGGTACTACCAAAACACAAATAATAAAATCATCATCATCATCATCATAATTCTGAGCAGGCGTGAAATGACCTTGCTCTATTGAAGTTAATGGAGCTATATTGATTTACACCAGCTGAGGATCTGGCCCAAGGTCTGACTTAATTCCTCTGTATGGTTTTTTTAATGATGATTTTTAATTTTGTAATGTTAGAAGAGTGCCCAGTTTGCCTTTTACACGCTGGTTGGGTACCGTTCAAAACTGGACTCTAACTCCTATGCTATTTGGTTGGCATTCTGCTTCAGAGAGAGACTGAAATAAAGCACCAGAGAAAAAACTTCAAGCGGGAAAAGTCAGGGTGAAAAGTAGAGCACGACAAAGTACAGCAAAAAAGGAGAGCACCTGAGTGACAGGACTAGACAGGGAGAGAGAAAAATTCTAATGAAAACACAAATCCAGTCCATAATGCCCCCTTTGTGGTAGCCTGGCATTCAGTGGGAGTTTAACTTCCCCCTAATATAGAACTCAGGCTTCCCTTCGGCCAGAAAAACATTTTCTCTTAAGGGGAAAAATAAAAAAGGATTTTCCCTTGAAAGAATAAAATTAAAAAGAGGGGAGTGAGTGGAGACGTGATAAATTCGAACTGATGCCTTAACCCCTACAAGCCACAAAATAATTGGAGAGGTTCCAGAGTGTTCACACTAAATAAGGTAACTTAATGGAGTAGTCAAATACTCGGATATCTTTACTCACACTGAGTAGTACTTCAGTCCCACTGAAATCTATGGCTAACTGAGGGAATAAAATACTACTCAGTATGCATCTGGCCCCCCAGGCTTTTATGGCAAAAAATTTGATGTGGATTTTTTTTAAATGTTAGACATGCCTGGCATGAATTTGGGACACAAAATAGCTTTTTAAATTAATACATCAAATTTGATTGCATTATAGTAATAAGCAAAATTTTTATTTTTTCTGTGTTGTTTTATATGAGGCTGGCATTTTAACTATGGCTAGCATCCATATATATATAGTTTGCAATAAGTTAACATAAACCATGTGAAAATGTAGAGCAGACGCTATATAGTAGCTGGGATTATCATGCCTTGGTTGTGCTTTCATGGAAAATGACCCACAGCAAGCTTAGAAGAACATGCTTTATGGATATAGTAATGTGGCTACTTGAAAAGACTATTTATGTGTTGGGCTAGCCAGGTTTTTTAATATGAGAGGTGACTTGTCTTAGTAGTCTGGTTTTAGATGAGTCAGACTCAGTACGCAGACAGTTTGGTTGGAGGAATATTTTCCAGTTACTGATTACCGGTAATTGGTCTGCAAAACCGGGATCTTAAATTTTCTCAGCCCTCTTCATGGTTCACAGACTCCCAACCAGTTTACACAGAATTACTGTACTCTTCCAGTGCACATCCCTGGAAGTTCCCTTTCATGGGGAAGTAATCAATCACAGCTTGTTTAGAATCTCGGATCATTTCCAGTGAAATATTTTGCAGCACGTACTGAAGACTTCTGAATGATAGCCCAAGTTCAGATCTTTGACAAGAAAGCCACTATGCGCAGTACTCTTGTTGGTGCCAACGGGGATTTCCACATACAAAGGGTTTGCATGATTGGATCCAAGGTTTTGGTAAAGCAAGTGAAAAAGGACTGATTTAAGATCAGAGTCAGAAATATAGAGGCAGAATATAATAGGGGGTTAATACCAATGTCTCTGGGATGAAATACTGGATGAGTTCTTTATATAGGGTGACCAGATGGAAAGTGTGAAAAATCGGGACGGGGGTGAGGGGTAATAGGCACCTATATAAGAAAAAGCCCCAAATATCGGGAATGTCCCTATAAAATCGGGACATCTGGTCACCCTACCTTTATATCTTCTCACATTTCCTATTTGTTACAACACATGCTACTTCACAGAGATATGTATATCCAGATCCTGCAAAAGCAGCAAGAAGGAGGTTGATTAGGACCATAACTCTGCACAAATAGCTTAAATTGTAATTGGTTTGTTTTTCCATATTCCTGGATGATATTGCAGTTGCTGACTAATCCAAAGCTTGACTGTAGATTGGTGTTAAAAGCAGGGAATTATATTCCTCTACAATATAAATTACAATAATTAAGAAGCCTCGTAATATCCTCCAATCCTAACTCTGTCAGGACTATGCACAGAACTTGGAAGCAGACTCATATTGAAACAGTGACAAAGAGGAAATTCACTGCAGAGTAATTTCTGGAAGACACACAAATCTAATGTTTCCTGTATTTCTTAGGGTTTGTTTTGATTTGGGGTTTCTGTTTTGTTTTTAGCATACGCAAGAGTGCCCACCTCCACAATAGTATAATTGTAAAGGGGTAGATCGCTCAATTCATTATGTAACAATAGAGATATTTAGGAGTAAAATTAGAGCTAGGAGGGAAATGTGAGAGTTTCCATCCTGTGAGAGTTTGTGAGGTTTCAAAAAATTCTCCTGTCCCAAATTGGGATGAAAAGTCAAGTCTTGACAATGGTTACACATTGCTAAGCAGAAAAAAAAAATTTGATGGGTTAATCAAAACATTTTCGTCTCAATTTAGACCTTTAAAAATGTTTAACCTTCTTTTACTGTAAATTACGGTAACTAATATTTTGAAACAAAAATGTGCTTAGAAGCAAAAATAAAGCCCCAACCTTTGCATTTTGAAAATCAAAAGGAGACATTTTGAAAATTTCAATTACTTCAGTCAAAAAATTTGAATCAGAAAATTCACTGAAGCCAACTTTTTCCTACAACCAGTTTCAGTTTCGACAAATCAACATTTTCAGACGAACAAACATTCTGATGTAAATTCCTGAGAAGCACTAAGATATCTGCATATGGGAACTGTGGGCTCAATACCCGTGAAGGGACGACTGCATGAAGGGGTTGAAGGTGGCTGGGACCAGACAGGTGCCAGTTCTGCCCTCAGCGTAATTTCGAGCAGTCTAAATGATGACATCGTCTTACAGCTCTCTCACCAGAGCATGGTATACTCCAGTCATGCCAGTCCACACCTCCAACATACACCATCCTCTCCCAGTCCACTGGGAGAAGCAGGAACGGGTGGCACAGAGCCCGCTACCCCATCAGAGCATTTTCCCATGAATCTTCAACTGACTATTTAGGGCAGACTTTTTAAAGACCCTTTTGTGCCACCGGAGAAGTGCAAATGGCTCTCAACAAGGATCAGGATACGGCCATGTATTAGCTTTTCTTCTGTGTTCTTTTTTTTAAACAAAAAGAATAAGAAATTTACTGTAAATCCTAATGAATTTATAAGAAAATGTAACTTGCATCCAACTGCATTAATCCCTTGAGGGTACATGTGCTGTTACACAAGAAATGAAATCTTCCAACTGAGTGCATCGTCATTGCATAACTGTACTTCTCTACTCTCTTCCCATCCATGCATTTTTGCACCTCTCTCTTCTCACAACCTTACACAGCTCTTGCAGTAACTTGCTGCTTTGCAGCCCCAGAAGGCTCATTTTCTACATGGATGCTTAAATCCCAGAGCACGCCCAGCCTCAGCACCTCCGATGCCCCCAAAAGGGAGGAAACTACATATTCTGCGGCTCAGAGAAGTGGGCATTCCTGGCACCACCTTAAGCCTGGATGAGTACTTCCATATAAGATGAGGAGTACTTGTGGCACCTTGGAGACTAACACATTTATTTGAGCATAAGCTTTCGTGAGCTACAACTCACTTCATCGGATGCATTCAGTGGAAAATACAGTGGGGAGATTTATATACACAGAGAACATGAAACAATGGGTGTTACCACACACACTGTAACGAGAGTGATCAGGTAAGGTGAGCTATTATCAGCAGGAGAACGGGGGGAGTTGTAGTGATAATCAAGGTGGGCCATTTCCAGCTGTAGACAAGAACATCTAAGGAACAGTGGGGGTGGGGGGAATAAACATGGGGAAATAGTTTTACTTTGTGTAATGACCCATCCACTCCCTGTCTTTATTCAAGCCTAAGTTAATTGTATCCAGTTTGCAAATTAATTCCAATTCAGCAGTCTCTCGTTGGAGTCTGTTTTTGAAGTTTTTTTGTTGAAGAATTGCCACTTTTAGGTCTGTAACAGATACAGTTCTGTGGTGACCTAGAATCCTATTTTCAACATCTCCAACTCAAGGAATATTTCCAACACACCTCTGAACAACATACTAACCCACAGAGACCTTCCTACCAAGACTACAAAAAGAAAGATTCTAGGTGGACTCCTCCTGAAGGTCGAAACAAGAGACTGGACTTCTACATAGAGTGCTTCCACTGATGTGCACAGGCTGAAATTGTGGAAAAGCAGCATCACTTGCCCCATAACCTCAGCCATGCAGAACACAAATGCCATCCACAGCCTCAGAAACAACTCTGACATCATAATCAAAAAGGCTGACAAAGGAGGTGCTGTCGTCATCATGAATAGGTCGGAATATGAACAAGAGGCTGCTAGGCAGCTCTCCAACACCACTTTCTACAAGCCATTACCCTCTGATCCCACTGAGGGTTACCAAAAGAAACTACAGCATTTGCTCAAGAAACTCCCTGAAAAAGCACAAGAACAAATCCGCACAGACACACCCCTAGAATACCCCAGGTCAGGGTTCCATCTGCTACCCAAGATCCATAAACCTGGAAATCCTGGACGCCCCATCATCTCAGGCATTGGCACCCTGACAGCAGGATTGTCTGGCTATGTAGACTCCCTCCTCAGGCCCTATGCTACCAGCACTCCCAGCTATCTTCGAGACACCACTGACTTCCTGAGGAAACTACAATCCATCAGTGATCTTCCTGAAAACACCATCCTAGCCACTATGGATGTAGAAGCCCTCTACACCAACATTCCACACAAAGATGGACTACAAGCCATCAGGAACAGTATCCCTGATAATGTCATGGCAAACCTGGTGGCTGAACTTTGTGACTTTGTCCTCACCCATAACTATTTCACATTTGGGGACAATGTATACCTTCAAATCAGCGGCACTGCTATGGGTACTCGCACGGCCCCACAGTATGCCAACATTTGTATGGCTGACTTAGAACAACGCTTCCTCAGCTCTCGTCCCCTAATGCCCCTACTCTACTTGCGCTACATTGATGACATCTTCATCATCTGGACCCATGGAAAAGAAGCCCTTGAGGAAGTCCATCATGATTTCAACAATTTCCATCCCACCATCAACCTCAGCCTGGACCAGTCCACACAAGAGATCCACTTCCTGGACATTACAGTGCTAATAAACGATGGTCACAAACACCACCGTATACCAGAAACCTACTAACCGCTATGCCTACCTACATGCTTCCAGCTTCCATCCAGACCACACCACACGATCCATTGTCTGTAGCCAAGCTCTACGATACAACCGCATTTGCTCCAACCCCTCAAACAGAGATGAACACCTACAAGATCTCTATCAAGCGTTCTTACAACTACAATACCCACCTGCTAAAGTGAAGAAAGAGATTGACAGAGCCAGAAGAGTACCCAGAAGTTACCTACTACAGGACAGGCCTAACAAAGAAAATAACAGAACACCACTAGCCATCACCTTCAGCCCCCAACTAAAACCTCTCCAATGCATCATCAAAGATCTACAACCTATCCTGAAGGACGACCCATCACTCTAACAGATCCTGGGAGACAGGCCAGTCCTTGCTTACAGACAGCCCCACAACCTGAAGCAAATGCTCACCAGCAACCACACACACACAACAAAAACACTAACCCAGGAACCTATCCTTGCAACAAAGCCCGTTGCCAACTGTGTCCACATATCTATTCAGGGGACACCATCATAGGGCCTAATCACATCAGCCACACTATTAGAGGCTTGTTCACCTGCACATCTACCAATGTGATATATGCCATCATGTGCAAGCAATGCCCCTCTGCCATGTACATTGGCCAAACAGGACAGTCTCTACGTAAAAGAATCAATGGACACAAATCAGACGTCAAGAATTATAACATTCAAAAACCAGTCGGAGAACACTTCAATCTCTTTGGTCACTTGATTTCAGACCTAAAAGTGGCAATTCTTCAGCAAAAAAAACTTCAAAAACAGACTCCAATGAGAGACTGCTGAATTGGAATTAATTTGCAAACTGGATACAATTAACTTAGGCTTGAATAAAGACTGGGAGTGGATAGGTCATTACACAAAGTAAAACTATTACCCCATGTTTATTCCCCCCCGCCCCCACTGTTCCTCAGTGTCAACTGCTGGAAGCGGCCCACCTTGATTAGCACTACAAAAGGCCACCCCACCCCTGCTCTCCTGCTGGTAATAGCTCACCTTACCTGATCACTCTCATTACAGTGTGTACGGTAACACCCACAGTTTCATGTTCTCTGTGTATATAAATCTCCCCACTGTATTTTCCACTGCATGCATCTGATGAAGTGGGCTGTAGCTCACAAAAGCTTATGCTCAAATAAATTGGTTAGTCTCTGAGGTGCCACAAGTACTCCTTTTCTTTTTGCAGATACAGACTAAAACGGCTGTTACTCTGCTACATATAAGATGGACACACATGCAGATCATAGCTTTGAGATGAGGCATCTTCAAGGCAAGAAGATAAATGCTGAAATATTTACCGAGGCCAAAGGACTAGGTAAAATAAAAAAGAGCCCATCACGTTTTCCTCATTCCTATTATTCTAAATTCCAGAGAAGCTCAGTGTTTGGCACGAAGGATTGGGATACTCAGGACTTTCACACAGTGTAAATGATCGAGCAGGTGGACAAACCTATTTAAAAAATCATGGATGCTTCTATCACAAAATGTACCTTCTTTTCATTAGAACTGGGCCAAAGCCACAAGATGTGACTCTCCCTCCTCCCCCAACCAAAATATTGGCTCTAAAATCGTGATTCAAAACCCATCTCTAATTTGGGTGGGAAGAGATCAGTTTAAATTATTTCAGTGCACATGAGTAATGCCCTGCTGTTTATTCTGTAAAACTAATGAAGGCTCAAGCAATATAAGACTAGCGTACAGCAGAGCTATTCAACCTTTGCTGGGAAATAGGGGTGAGATTGCCAGTGGGGTCTATGGTGCAAGGACTGAGCTTGTAAAATAAGCCAAGTGAAAGCTGGGCAAGTTCTGCTTTCTGGGTGTACAGATTTGTGGCAGTGGAGAGAATATTTTAATTTATGGGTCAGATACAGTTACACCGTGAGGTAGGGGTGTGTGTGTGTGTGTGTGTGTGTGTGTGTGTGTGTGTGTGTGTGTGTGTGTGTGTGTGTGTGTGTGTGTGTGTGTGTGTGTGCGCGCGCGCGCAGCCACCACAGATCAGGCACCAGCAGTCCTAAAAAATAAATACTGGCCTATACAGTTTGTTTTATACGAGGGAGAATTGCCTCAGAAGAGTTGTAAGTAGGGCATCAAGTAAAGACACGGGAAACATGGCAACGTCTCTCTGAATATTTTCCACATTTCAGAAAGGACAGTCAGTTGAGAAATGAAGAACTAGAAATACACACATTTTTTAAACGACCAGTTTCTAAGTGAAACCTGCCAAGGGACAGCTTTAATTCATGTCTTTGGCCATCTAAGTAGACTTTTCCTTTATACAATTTGCTAAACAGCATCATTACCATGGTAACTAATGCTCTGCATTGCTGTTCCTCTCTCACGTACTGTATGTTTTTTGTTTTGAAGTCCCAGACACCATATTGACTGCATTAATATTGTTCTTTAGAACACTTGTTTTCCAGAGACAGTGCCAAATTCGCCCCTTACATGACTCTGCTGAATTCAGGTTAATTACACCCGGCATGATGCTGGCCCATGGAAAAGCAGCAGGAACAAACAAGAAAGACTGAATGCAAAATGGAGAAGGAGGAATGGGAAGGGAAATGGGGGGACGAAATAAAATGAGGAGGAATAAAGAGAGACCACAAAGTGGAAGGAAGAGAGAGGAGCAGTGTTAAATTGGGGAAAGGCAAGATAAAGCACAAAAATATCGAGCGAGAGAACTACAAAGTGAAGCCTAGAAGGAGAAGCAACACATAATGGGGAGAAACCAGCAAGATTAATGGATAACACACCCAGGAGGCATCAGGAAAAGGTTGCCATGTTGCAGTAAAAATACAGCAGTGATTAGGCCCTAGCATTAATTGACATCTCTCTCTTTGAAATCAACTGCCCAACTGGCTATATGGCTTTTGAACACATCCAGCAAGTTTACTCATAATGAATGTATCTTGATGAGCAGCTGTTGATATGCTACTTAATTTCTCACTAGCCTGAGGCTTTATCTATTAGACAGTGAAGTTTGTGTCCTGGAGAACGATGAGTAACATTACATGAAAACACCTGCGCAGTAGCATATCCGTCTAGTATTCACTCAGGCTTCCCCTGACATGGATTCTTAAGGCATCAGGAACAGATTATGAATAATTTACAAACAGAAGGAAACAGCGAAGCAGAGGGGAAGATACAAGGAGAATATATATACAGTCTGTTTACTGTCTGAAGCGATTTCTAGCTGCATTTGGGTGAAGACACTGTGATCCCTCGTTTCTCCTGTTCCCACAAGCTCCGAGTCCCACATCACAGTAACCTTCCCTTCCCTGGAGATGACTCACCGCTCCCTCTGGATCTTAGGCATGTTATTTCTTCAGTCACAGAGGGCCCCTGGAGAGAAATGCAGACTACTCCCTGCCCCAAAGGGATTATCAAAGTTGGTCTTTCCACCAGTTACCAGCTCTTTTCTCCTGATCAAGCACTTGTTTGTCATGTAGTGATTTCCACTGACACAACATGTTTTACCAAGCTGCAGAGGGGTCATGTACAGTGTAGAGAGGCACTGAAAAAGCTCTGCTTTATCCTGGGAGAAGCTAACTTGCAAAGAGGTGGTGGGGGTGTTGTTTATGTTCTCAGTTGTTTCTTTTTGTGAGCAGACCTAAATGGCTCATTCCCACAGAGATGAAGGGAAGATGTGCTATGGTGGATTCCCCCTTCCCTTCTCTGTAGTAAGGCATCATTCGGAGTTCTCCCTATGTGACCTAGGAGAGAGGGAAAACAACCCAGCCAGATCTTTTGATAGGACGGAGAAGAGTGAACCAATGCCCGTTCCTTGCTAGCTAAATGCACTCAACATAAGCTAACCTGGTCAACCCCTTTCCAAATACGTTTTCCAAGCAATGATATTCAGGGTATTTTTCTTCAGGCATTTTTTTATAGGTCCAGTATTCACCAAGAATATTTGATTTGGCTCCTGTCTCTTCCACATACAGTGGGCCAAATCCAGCCCAGCTACTGGCCCACTGAAATCAAGAGTTACATGACGGATGGCTGAAGCTGACCCTACCTATAAGGGGTACCTCTAACAGATAATAGTTACCTTACCACTTTCAGCAGGGCACGCCCTCTTTTGCTGGATTCTTTTTTGGGTGTGTAGGAAGGGGAATTGCTGGGCTAAATTAGAAGATATTTTAAAGCTGAATATGATAGTTAACAAATTTGAAAAAAGAGGTCATAGAAGTGCCTGCATTTGATGTGTCATGAGTAAATTGCATAGAAACCTCCACAAAGCACAAAACTTATTAATAAGTATATTCTCCCTTTCTCCAAGATGTCTACGTTTAAATCAAATGCACAACAACCAGCTGTTTTTCACATCACTGTATTTCAAGATTTTACTGGAAGTGATCTCATCATACATGGTTAACGTAGATGTCCAACTGTGCATATTATTTATATCACGAATCCAAGCTTCCAGCTTTAGGACACTGAGCAGCAAACATAACTATTCTTTAAAGTGGATACAATTTGTGCTAAGCCTGCCACTGGGATATGGAGGGAACCAAATTGTATGTAATAGACTGACTCTGATGAGCGTCAAAACTGAGGAAATTATATCACTGGTAAACATTTGAACATATTGTTAGGAAAGACTGAGCCACTGTTTCTGGGAAACATATTGAATGTAGCCAATCCAGTAAATCAAAGACTTCATGGGCCTCAAATAGGCAACTAACTATAACTGACATGAATAATCTGCAGCAGGTTGGGAACAGGAGACAGACAGCAACAGGGGAAAAAAAGAAGCAGGTTTTTCCAAGAAAGTTAAAATCAAGACCCATTTTTGGGGAAGCAGCATTTCAATAGGGAAACTTTGCTTTGCAGTTTTGAAAGTAAAATATTTACAGTTGAGTTAGGATTTGAATTTTAGATTAAGAAGTGTAACAGGACTGTGGCGGAAGGTTCTTACACAAGGTGTCAAGGTAAGTGACAGTCTAATTCATGTAGTCACACTGCATAGTTTCTATTCTGTGTGCCCACGCACGTGGGATGTAACCTGAGGTACAGTGGAGAGGGAAATACCTCGCATGCACTTTAACCTGTGAGCACAACAAATCAGTCACTAATTACCAGCAACAGTTTGATGAGGTTGGTCAGGGCTTGGTGAAAACTATGTATTGTATCAGTTAATTATTAGTCACATTCATTGCACATCACAGCAGCATTCAAGATTTTGAATCTGCATGAGCCTCTTGTGTCTGCAAATCTGAGCTAGAACCTTCACAAGAACATTGTCTAAGGAGCATTCCTGTCCTCTTTATTTCTGTTCAGTCTGGAAATACCATGAGAGCAGCTTTCCCTGATACTAATTTCAGAACCTCCACAACTGATGCAAATGTGCAGTCTGTGATTGGTGCCTCATTTTGACTTACAAGTGGGTGGAACATGGCTAACAGGCAGAGCTTGGAAGGCAACAAAGAAGAAGGACAATGAATGAAACAACAACTTACCTGAACTTTCTCATGCCTCGGATTGGTTCATTTCAGATTCGGTTAGAGAAATGGGCGAAATAAGGTATGGTTTTGTTTTATCCACGTCACTTCATCCATACCTAGTTCAGCTAAAGATCCATAGGGCAGGGACATGGCACATCCACTTATCCTGTGAGAAGGCTAATGCCACTATAGTTGCTAGCTTTGGGGTACATATTACTTGCCATAAGGTTTCCGTATAGCCCAATCCAACTGCCACTGAGGACAATGGAATTGTGTCCCTGGCTTTGGTGGAAGAAGGAGCACCAATACATTAAAAGGGTCCAGTTTGTTGCTTAGAGGCCCGTGGGTGGTGAATGACAACAATGAGAGCTGCGGATACACATATGGGTGCAGAACGTGCCCCAGGAGTATTCGGTTTTCAGGTATTGCCAATTGAAAATTGGACTTGACACACTGCAGGTAATAAAAACTAGTTGCAATTCCTACTGGAAGTGGAGGAACTTTTAATAACCAGTGCAGTTAATGCACATTTTCCTAGCTACACAATTTGGCAGCTGACTGTAATAAGGTTTAAACTTCCCAGAGATGGATCAGCAATTCAGAAACTGAGAAAGTATTTTATTCTTTCCCCCTCCTGCAAAGTTTCCAGTAAGGTTGCCATACAGCCTATGTCACACACTACCGTCTTCAGCAAACAGACCTGCTCAGTGACAGGCAGAAGCAGATTTATACTGCAGATATTATTGATTTAGATCTACTGTTCTGTTCGTTATGAAGCAAGCATCTAATCCAATTGAGCTGCAGCCAGCTGTAATGTCGCTAGCCTTAAAAACAGCCACAATGTACAGTTCCCATTTGTGGTGTATTATTTGAACATGAGATGTTCGTAAGGATCAGCATTCATAAGTATTCTGATCATTTTCACAATCTTCATTACTTTCATACCACCTGATGTGTAGGAAAATGCCACAATTGGTAAAGGTTACAGATTTCAGACCTGGAATCATCCTGTCACTAATCTTAAGGAGCTAGTATTTGGCCAGGACACCATGAATACCCACACTACGGGAACAGTGCAAAATTACACTGCTGCTTTTAAAGAATTTTGGAAATCCACTAAGAACTGAAAACTGCATAACAGTGCACACTGGTGGATAAGCACCACTCAGACAACCCACTGCTATGCAACTAACAAGACTTTGATCAATACTCTCTCCACCAACATCCACTAGTCTGTAATCTAGTAAAATTACCCTTTATTACTTATAACAGTATGTTGGGGTACAGAGAAAGTAGTTTACCCTTGTGAATACATATCCTAGGCTGCATAACATGGACAAAATTGGCTCCCATTGAAGTCAATGGCGAAAATCCTATTGACTTCAGTGGGATCAAGACTTGGCCTTATGAAAATGTATTGAGACAGATTTAGCTCTCCGAAGAGGATCACTTGGCCTTCCAGAATTCCTTCATGCTATTTTGCTGACCCCTGACATAGAAACAATTATTTTTCACGGGTTGTTTTAAAAGGAATATTTGATCATGGGCAATTGATTTATAAGGAGTATAAATAATCAAGTGGCTTTGGGACCCAATCATGCACATGAGGATTATGTAACTGCTGTATTGAATTCCTCCTGACTAACTGGGCATACAATGTGAAAATAGTTTCAGAACGTTTTACTACAGGAGAAAAATCTAAAATCAATTCATGAAGTTACTGAAAAGAGTGACTGCTAAAAGACTGTTAGAAAGGAGACCTTAACTTGACCTGTGGTAGCAATGTATTTTGATTTTAAAAACAACCATATAAAAGCAAAGCAGGGGAATAATAGTCTCAGTCCAAGGCAAGTTTCTGTCAGAGTGAAGCGATTCATCAGAAAATATTTCATTTGCAATCAGTGAGACTTAAAACTCACCACACGGTGAAAGCAACAAGAATTTCTCATAACTTCCTGGCCACTAGGTAAAATGTTATCTGACTCTGATAGCTTAGAATAATTTACTGCAACATTACTGGGCTTTTCTAACATTTCCAGCATGTTTCTCTTGAAAAGCGATTGTTGATAAAAAAAATTGATTAAGTGCCACATGACATGCAAAAAGATACTTTATACTCAGTCCTATCATTTCTTCGCCAGCTTGCCTTTACACATTTTAGACAGTTGCATATTACTTATACTTTGTGGGCAGAAGTTTCTATTGGGGAGGACGAGGGAATTATAAGAATATTATTGTATCTCAAACTAAACAGGAATAATTGTTCTGATGGGAACATTACGTTTGTATCCATTTTTAATAGCTAAAGACAACAGGAAGCCCTTTGCTCTCTAAACAAAACTTTTCAAAAGAATGCCAACAATGGAGAGGGATAAAGGTAAACTTTTAATGAAGGAAGTTCAAATAAAAACATAAAGCTATCGCCCCCTCTGCTGGCCTGTACTGCAAATAAGCAGAGGTGTCATAGCAGTGACATGAAGAAGAGTTCTGAGAAGCGGGTGCAATAAAAGATATTATCTCAACCACCTTGTCTCTGTACTGAAAACAGCTATTTAGACTCTCAAGCTAACAAAAATTTTACTGTCCCCTTGAGAAAAGAAATTATTTTCTGAAAATGTGGCTTATGCTTTAATGTACTGTACATTTCCAATATAGATAAAAACTTAACATATACTTAAATTATTAGAAAGTTTCCCAATTATAGATTACATCAGTAATATATTTAAAAAGTAGTTTTGCATATCTCGTATTTTAAATGTGAAGGTTGACCAAGACAAATATATGAACTATAATTGCAAGCAATGTGACACATTGTTTTTCTGAAATGAATTGTATAGTTACTGTAAAAATGCCTTTTTCAATTTGACCAAGAGAATGTTGTTCTTTTTACAAGCTTCATAACATCAAGACATTGTTAACATATTTAAATTGTATATTTAAAGGACTCAATCCTCCAGTCCTTGATGTTGATGGAGCTATTGAGATGGGTAAGGATTGCAGCATAAAGGCCTAAGACTCCCTTGAATTTGATCTGTCTGATGTTTGCAGGCAGGTGTGAACTGACCCATTCGTCTCCCTCTGAAATGGAAAGAGGACAGATAAAATATTTAAAAGCACCTAAGTGACTTCAGAGCCCAAATTCCAGTTTAAAAAGTTGCTTAGTTTCAGATTTTCAAAAGTATTTAGGCACTAAAGATGCAGATTGGTGCCTACCAGAGGCGATGCATCGGGGGTAGGGTTGCCAACTTTGGTTGGATGAATTTCTGAAGATTTTATCACATGACATAATCTTTAATTAAAGATTAATCTTTAATTCCTGAAGACTCCAGGACAATCCCAGAGGGTTGGCAACCCTAGTGGGGCGGCACTTGCCCCACCCCCATTTGATGCGTGGCTTGTACTGAGCATGCTTGCACCGACAAAGCATGCTCAGTAACATATGTGAAGCCAGCTGCCCTCACTCCGCCTCCCTCCCCACTATCGGCAGGCATGGGTAGTCTCTGTTGCCTAGTGAGATTTTCAAAAGTGCCTAAAAGTTTAAGTGCCTAACTTGATTTCAGGGACATAATGACATTAAGGTGTCATACAGATGTCAGATGAAAGCACAGTTCTGAGGCTAGTCAGCAAACCTGGCCGTTCCATGAGTTCATTGTTATTTGAGGCCCCTTCTCCACCTTTTGGATCTTTAGTCATGACGAAGCAGAGCTAATTAAGGAAGTGTTTTTCAGTCAGGTAGCAGTTACATTTATAAAGCTATTTTCATTAAAGCAACAAGATACGACTTCCTTTAGAATATTAACAGCAAGCAGGAACATAAGCCAAAAGCAAAGCAAACTTGTTGATTGGTATCTCAGTGCCAGCCCGCAGTGCCTCCATTTCCTGTGGCACATGGAAAGTGATGGTGGATCAAGCTTCCTGGGAATGGAAGATCAGAAAGGGCAGGTTCCTTCTCGCTCTCTATTGTGAAACCATGGAAGCAAACAGAAGAACCACCGCCTTGAGGCACCACAGTGCCAGAGTCATGGTTTCCTTACAGTCAGGCCCTACTGTAGTGATGTACAGTTTATACTCCTCTTCCCCATAAGCATTTGACACATAGCTACTGTGCAACTTTTGATGCTATTCTGAACCCTGCTTTGTAAGCAGAGATGGTCCAAAACCAGAGTGTATTTAACAGGCCCTCCTGAACTCCTTCAGCATTGTGGGTTTGGGTAAAATATGTCTTGTAAACATCCAAGAGTGGTTTAGATCTAATATGTTAATTGTTGAAGTTTGCAAAACTTCCCTGATCTCACACTAGAGATGGACCAAACAAGAACCAAGCATCTGTCACAAGATAGATGTTCATTTTTACTTTTAGACTGTGCGATTTTCGCCAAGACAACCCAGGACAATAGGGAATTTCCTATTAGAGCTGTGAGAGCATGGAAAAGGCTAGCTGGTGACCTTGTTGTTATTCTTTAAGAAACAAAGAAAAGGCTTTGATGCTAATGAGCCAAGGGGGATTTTAATTAAGCTCACTGGAGAACATAAATATTTGGTTACATTTCCCTGTAAGAAATAATACTATTTTAAGCTAGTCCATGAGAAGCCGTACAAGCCAATTATCAACAATCCAAGAATAAATACAAAGAAAAAGAATGAATTGTTGTTCCAATGAAGCAACATGTGGCAAGAGGAGCTCACTGACGAATCTGCCCTTTAACTGCAGAGCGTAATAATTATACAGGAAGACTGTGTTTGGTCACTTGCTGGTTGCCGATATTATTAGAATTAGGGTTTGAAATATTGCCACATAAGAGTGTCATCTTAACCCATTCTGAGAGAAACCCAGCAATGTACTCTACACAAATTTAACTATCTTCTGTATGCAGAGGACTCCCAGACCTACCTCTACTCCGGACTGCCCACCTTCTGTCCAAAAGAAAATCTCAGCCTGCCTCTCTGACATCTCCTTGTGGATGTCCTGCCATCAGCTTACAGCCAACATGGCCAAAACAGATGTCCTCATGTTTGCCTCCACTCAATCCTTCCTCCCCTCTTGATCACAGTACACAACCACTCTCCTCCCTGTCACTCAGGCCTGTAACCTGGGCATCACCTTTGACTTGGCTCTCACATCCAAGCTGTGTCTAAATCTTGCTGATTCTTTCTGCATAACATCTTCAAGAGACGGCTTTTCCTCTGCATTCACTCAGCTAAAATACTTCTCCAGGGTCTCATCAGATCACATCTCAATTAATGTAGCATCCTCTTTCCTGGCCTTCACAAATCCCATCTTGCCCCTGTCAAGCCATTCAAAATGCTATTGCAACGATAATTTCCTAGCTTGTCTCTTTGACCAATTCACCCCTCCACTACCTCCCCTTTCTCCGTCACATCAAACTACTTGTCTTTATTTTCAAGACCTTCATGGCCTATCCCCACCTATTGTCTGTCATGTGCTATCAAGATGCCAGCTCCTACCTCCACTTTGCCAGTAATGCCAGCCTCCGTTGCCTACTTGTTAAAACTTCAAACAAGCACCTTTTTTCATTTCTCCCACAATACCCCTGACCATTTGGGATAAGCTCCTCAAACATCCCCAAAGCCATCTCATTGTCCTCCTTCAAATCCCTCATTAAAACTCCCTTTTGCCATGATGTCTAAAAAAAAACCAAAACACCTTGGCAATCGTTAGGCAGCTGGTGTCACTGCCCATCATGTTGACCAATGCTGTCTCATTGTTACCTTGTACTGCCCCATTAGTGCATCAGCATCCGCTCCTTGGGGTAGTGTTGTATTAATTTAGGTGTGCGAATGGATTCGTGGTCCACTGCCACTGCAATTCCCAGTGGCCACCCCACCTAGTTTGGTTGCAGTAGGAGAAGTAGGGGAACCCAGGCTCTCCTGCTCCACTGGGTTCTGACCCAAGGCCCTGTGCGGCCTGCCCAGCATCCTCCATCTTGGGGTGCCTCAAGTCAGCCTCCCTGGGTCACTTCCTATCTCCCTGTTTCCTACAGCATGCTACAGTTTATCCCTGTAAGCGCTATCTCGAGGGTTGCCTACCTGGCTCTGGCCCACAAGGACTGCCACTCAACGAAGTTCCTTCTCCCAGTCTGGATCTGGGTCTGTCCTCCTCCAGAGTTCCCAGATCAAGTCTTTCTCCCTGCTCTATCCGCCTCCAACTGAGCCAGCTGGCTCCCTTTTAAACTGCCTCCAATTGGAGCATGCTCAGCAAGAGCAGAGGAGCAGGGACTCCTGAGCCCAGAACTGCTCTTTAACCCTTTGCTGTCCTTCCCTGTCTCTCATCTTTCAGTCAGCCAGCATCGCAGTCCATTAGCTTTCCCCCCAAAGCCTCTTTCTGAGGACCCCAAAAGGGAGTTATGGGAGGAATGACCCATCCACTCATGATTTTGTCCACCAGATAGGCCCAATATCCAACACCAATTGTGGTTCACTGATTCCTGATCCCACACTTGTCTTGTTTACCAGGCATGATTACACAGTCCTTGAGTTATAGCAATAGGGTTTTTTGTTTGGACTAATTAATTCCATCTCCTTTTTGCACCTTTTCCCACCAACACTTATGATGACACTTTATGAACTTTCACTCACTTTTCACAACTGAGCTCACAATCCGGGGAAATGTGTAGGCCCATTTATTACAACAGCAGGGACCACCTCTTTGTTCTGTGGCTGTATAGCACCCCGCACAAAGGGGTCCTCATCCCGGGCTGGGACTCCTAGGCGCCACCACAATACAAAGTAAGAATAAATCATCATCATCACCACCACCACGAGGAAGAACACTGAGGACACTAGTGTCTATTTCTTCTCTGCCAATTGAACAATTAATTAATGACACCATGCGTGGCTTCTTAATTAAATCTTCCACCGTGAAGAGAAGCAAGACTATTGTGCCCGTTCTCTGATGCTACTGGATTCGTGATCGGAGGATGCCTTTTACTATGGTGCCTTGTACTGAACTGACATCCATGCTACTCTGAAGCAGCTATATATGTATCCTTCCCAGCAGCAGCAACTCCTTGATGACATCTTTTATCCTTTATATCAATTGTTCCCCTCTCTGTGTTTATTCAGACTTCAGGCCCAATCCTTTCCCATCAGAATTCTTTCTGCATTGGGGCTCTGATGCAGGAAAGCATCTGTACTCAGGAAGGTGCTTTTAACCCCTTCCTTAACTTCCCTGAATCAGGGCCTCAGATTGCAGTATTGATCGTCACTTGGTAGCATTTTCATAAACACTAAAAATACTGGATATACAATAGCTTAAACACTTAACAGTAGCTTAGACAGTGGTTTATAATTATGTAGCTGCCCTTCAGAAACCAGCCAAGAGGCCATTCCTATACACAAAAATAAATACAAGCAGGAAGCAGTATTCTGCCATAGAAGAACCTGCCAGCATGAAGGTAGCACTTCTAGATTTTATCTGCATACCTATGAGCAATGCCCCATGTACTTACTCTTCAGCAAATAGATTCTGCAGCATTCTGAATATAATGTGATAGCGTCTTCGAAAATTAAAAATGCGGGTCTTATTAACTATGAATAATCATTAGTAGAGTAGCTGTATCATGTATTTTTATATTTGGTTGGACACTGTTCTCACATGTTTAGTTCCCAGTATACTGCAGATGTCTGCACTGACAATGCATTTTAGATGCTGTTCGTTCTGGGGTGGGACTAGAGATTGGGGCAGCTGGCTAAATGAGGTCTGACGCTTTGGGCACCAGGGGGCCTGGGAGACAAGTTTGGGATTTTGAGCTAAAATGATCAGAAGTGAAATAATTCACAAGGTTGACAATTAAAATGATCCGCACAGGGAGATGAATGGGCCAGTTAATGCTTCTCAGAGCTATTGTTTCAGGCTGTCTGCAGACTCCAGCAGACAACACTGCATTGCTTAGGCTCAGCTCGCATTTTCAAGGGGTTTCTTTGCAACCTCTAAGGGGTAGAAACATTTTTTTCTAAATGAAAGCTAAGTCTGGATCACAATTCTGCAGGAACTCGGTGGCCTTGGCATTGCAGAATTCACAGGGTCTCACCAACAATCCACATGCTGCATGGCAGAGAGAGAAGTACAGAAAGTGGAATGAATGGGCCAGTAAGAGAAGAAAGGCAAGTAGGCACTACATTGCTTCCACCACTACCTGCAGACCTCCTACTCTAGCAATAGATGGTTAGCTCCTTGTGTCTGAAAATGAGCATAGCCTGCCAAGAAGAAGGAGTGACTTATTCTGCAACACGCAGTTAATAGCTGCCAGTCTGCACCATTCAGACTCCATCAGAGGACTTGCGCATGAGGAGCCAGGGATAGGAGAAACAATGGCCATATGGCGTAGGAGCAGCTAGACAGTGTCCAGTGCTGGTCCCTGACTGTACAAGTGGCCAGATATGGGTGAGGCTATCCTGAGCCTACTAGATAGCACACTGGAGTGGAGCTCAGGAGACCCGGGTTCTATTTGCAGCTCTGCCACTGGCCCCCTGAGTGATATTGGGGAAGTCACGTCACTGTCCCCGTGCCTCAGTTTCCCCATCTGTAAAATAGGAATAATAATGCTGAGTTTCTTTTAACGTGCTATGAGATTTACTGATGAAAACTGTATGTAAGAGGTAGGTATTTTTATATCCTGAGAGCCACAGGTTTTGCATTAAGAAAAGGAGTACTTGTGGCACCTTAGAGACTAACCAATTTATTTGAGCATACGCTTTTGTGAGCTACAGCTCACTTCATCGGATGCATACTGTGGAAAGTGTAGAAGATCTTTTTATACACACAAAGCATGAAAAAATACCTCCCCCCACCCCACTCTCCTGCTGGTAATAAGCTATTACTTTCCACAGTATGCATCCGATGAAGTGAGCTGTAGCTCACAAAAGCTTATGCTCAAATAAATTGGTTAGTCTCTAAGGTGCCACAAGTACTCCTTTTCTTTTTGCAAATACAGACTAACACGGCTGTTACTCTGAAACCAGGTTTTGCATTAAGATTCACTTAACCAGAGATCAAGTAGGGTAGCGAAGATGTAATCTGAGGCATCAGGAGCTAAGGACATGCATGCATTGCGGTCAGCCATCCATATACGGAAGACGTGAAGAAGCAGGAGTGGAACTAAATATGAAGACTGTCAATCAGTCAGTCAGTCCTAAAACAGAATCCAAAAACGCTAAGGAGGAAGCTGCTGTAGTTTAGCTCAGAAGGAAGTGCTGTATTTGTAGCCACTCTCCTGCAGAGGGCAATGCTACACAGTGCTTTTCAGTCTCCATGTGAGGAACTGTCTAGCAAATTGTGTGATTTAGTACCACATAGAATCATAGACCAAAACCATACAAAACATCTCACTGACTTTGCAGCAGGCATAATAGTGCCCTTTCCAGATCCTGGTGTGTTTCTCAGGAGTCTGATGAAAGGATTTGACTGACCCCAGCCACGATTTCAGTGACATTATCTCTCATCCCCTCCAAAGGTTGGCTAAATCATAGCTTCATAAACTGACAAGAAGTTTGATCGCCTCCCCTGGGTTTGCCTATTCAGGATGCACATGGGCTTCTCCAGAAGCCTCTCCAGGATATTAATGTAAAGTGTCAGTTGCATGATTGTTTGTTACAATTGTTTGTTACAATTTTGATATTTGGTTGGTTTGTTTTGCAGAACTATTACAGAATTTCATTCATGAGGGTTCAGCTGTGAGCTGCCTAAATCTACCTTAAGTCAGAGGGGAGGAAGGGGGTATAAGATACATCCCTAGTTCTCTGCACTGGCTTACCTCCATTGCCAGTCCATGTGCAGGGAGAAGAGAAGCTGCCTCCAGGCTTTTCCTTCCTCCCCCCAGAAGTGGGTAGAATCTACACAAGAACAAATGGATATAAACTGGCCATCAGGAAGTTTAGACTTGAAATTAGATGAAGGTTTCTAACCATCAGAGGAGTGAAGTTCTGGAACACCCTTCCAAGGGAAGCAGTGGAGGCAAACGACATATCTGGCTTCGAGACAAAGCTTGATAAGTTTATGGAGGAGATGATATGATGGGATAGCCTAATTTTGGCAATTAATTGATCTTCGACTATTAGCGGTAGATATGCCCAATGGCCTGTGATGGGATGTTAGATGGGGTGGGATCTAAGTTACTACAGAGAATTCTTTCCTGGGTGTCTGGCTGGTGAGTCTTGCCCACATGCTCAGGGTTTAGCTGATCGCCATATTTGGGGTCGGGAAGGAATTTTCCCCCAGGGCAGATTGGCAGAAGCCCTGGGGGTTTTTTGCCCTCCTCTGCAGTGTGGGGCATGGGTCACTTGCTGGACGATTCTCTGCACCTTGAAGTCTTTAAACCAAGATTTAAGGACTTCAATGGCTCAGACATAGGTTAGGGGTTTGTTACAGGAGTTGGTGGGTGAGATTCTGTGGCCTGCGTTGTGCAGGAGGTCAGACGAGATGATCATAATGGTCCCTTCTGACCGTAAAGTTTATGATTCTATGATAATCTTCGCTCTACATATCCACTCCTCCCCCCAGTGCTTGCTCTGCTCAGCAAGTTGAGCTGAGGGGGAACTAAGCGGTGCCAGTAAAGTAGCTTGCACAGTTTGCTTCCTATAGGAAGAGAAGGGGGAAGCAAGGACTCTGCCAGAATTCAGTCTGCTCTGCATCTGGGGCAGTGTGGCTACGTGATGACAAAGGGGCAGTGATGGAATATGAAAGCAGTTTACAAATATTTTAAGGGAGACTGATTATTTAGTGTTGCACATGGGGTATAGCTAAGAGTATGGGATAAAACTAAGTATCAGGAACAGTTTTCAAAATTGTGAGATGTATTATGGAATAGTCTCTCAAGGCAAGTGACAGAAGCCCCGTCTCTTGGGACTTTATAAGGAAGACAAGATGAAATGCACTGCATGGTATAATCTTGCACTGGAATGGAAATGGGGTGGAGGACCTAATAGGCATCTTCCATCACTGACTTCTTTGATTTTATACTCATAAGCTCCAGTTTGGTTTCCCTTTTCCATCTGAACCAGTTTTAACCCACAGGAAAGATTCCCACATTTTCTCCACGCTTTTCCAAATGATCATTCAACCTCTGTGTTAGCTAATCCTAAAATTCTAACAGCCTCAGAGTCAGAAACCTCGGCTCCTGCTTACTGGATCGGGCCCTGCAGGCAATAGGCGGGGGACGGCTTATCTTCCCTTGATTCGGGGATCACACTAGGGCTTAGGCATCTGGAGTGAAGCAGCAGTGCACATCTTCAGAGGCAGAAACTTCAGCGTCTAGGGAACTTTTCCAACAGAAGTACAGGTGCCGAGTATAGTCACCTAAATGGTTAGGTGGCCGCTGAGAAAGGATTTTGTAGATCACAGTGTTGCCTAAAACTGGGATTTAGGTGCTTAAGTACCTTTGTGGATTGTGGCCTAAGTCTTCACTATTTTTGGTTTTTTTTCTTCAGGACCAAGGTGAGTCTCAGCAATGTGCTCTTCTCCTCCTATTTAGTAAGGCTGAGATTTTCAAAGACTATTATGCGATTGGGCTACAACGCTTCCTCAGCTCTCGTCCCCTAACGCCCCTACTCTACTTGCGCTATATTGATGACATCTTCATCATCTGGACCCATGGAAAAGAAGCCCTTGAGGAATTCCACCATGATTTCAACAATTTCCATCCCACCATCAACCTCAGCCTGGTCCAGTCCACAGAAGAGATCCACTTCCTGGACACTACAGTGCTAATAAACAATGGTCACATAAACACCACCCTATCCCGGAAACCTACTGACCACTATTCCTACCTACATGCCTCCAGCTTTCACCCTGACCACACCACACGATCCATCGTCTACAGCCAAGCTCTGCGATACAACCGCATTTGCTCCAACCCCTCAGACAGAGACAAACACCTACAAGATCTCTATCAAGCATTCTTACAACTACAATACCCACCTGCGGAAGTGAAGAAACAGATTGATAGAGCCAGAAGAGTTCCCAGAAGTCACCTACTACAGGACAGGCCTAACAAAGAAAATAACAGAACACCACTAGCCGTCACCTTCAGCCCCCAACTAAAACCCCTCCAACGCATTATTAAGGATCTACAACCTATCCTGAAGGATGACCCAACACTCTCACAAATCTTGGGAGACAGGCCAGTCCTTGCCTACAGACAGCCCCGCAACCTGAAGCAAATACTCACCAACAACCACATACCACACAACAGAACCACTAACCCAGGAACCTATCCTTGCAACAAAGCCAGTTGCCAACTGTGTCCACATATCTATTCAGGGGACACCATCACAGGGCCTAATAACATCAGCCACACTCTCAGAGGCTCGTTCACCTGCACATCCACCAACGTGATATATGCCATCATGTGCCAGCAATGCCCCTCTGCCATGTACATTGGTCAAACTGGACAGTCTCTATGTAAAAGAATAAATGGACACAAATCAGATGTCAAGAATTATAACATTCATAAACCAGTCGGAGAACACTTCAATCTCTCTGGTCACGCAATCGCAGACATGAAGGTCGCTATCTTACAACAAAAAAACTTCAAATCCAGACTCCAGCGAGAAACTGTTGAATTGGAATTCATTTGCAAATTGGATACTATTAATTTAGGCTTAAATAGAGACTGGGAGTGGCTAAGTCATTATGCAAGGTAGCCTATTTCCCCTTGTTTTTTCCTACCCCCCCCCCCAGACGTTCTGGTTAAACTTGGATTTATGCTGGAAATGGCCCACCTTGATTGTCATGCACATTGTGGGGAGAGTGGTCAGTTTGGATGAGCTATTGCCAGCAGGAGAGTGAGTTTGTGTGTGTATGGGGGTGGGGGGGGGGTGAGAAAACCTGGATTTGTGCTGGAAATGGCCCACCTTGATTATCATGCACGTTGTAGGGAGAGTGGTCACTTTGGATAAGCTATTACCAGTAGGAGAGTGAGTTTGTGTGTGTGTGTTTTTTTGGAAAAAAGGGGGGGGGTGAGAAAACCTGTATTTGTGCTGGAAATGGCCCACCTTGATTTTCGTGCACGTTGTAAGGAGAGTGGTCACTTTGGATAGGCTATTACCAGCAGGAGAATGAGTTTGTGTGTGTATGGGGGTGGGGGGGGTGTGAGAAAACCTGGATTTGTGCTGGAAATGGCCCACCTTGATTATCATGCACATTGTAGGGAGAGTGGTCACTTTGGATAAGCTATTACCAGCAGGAGAGTGAGTTTGTGTGTGTGGTTTTTGGAGGGGGGTGAGGGGGTGAGAGAACCTGGATTTGTGCAGGAAATGGCCCACCTTGATTTTCATGCACGTTGTAAGGAGAGTGGTCACTTTGGATGGGCAATTACCAGCAGGAGAGTGAGTTTGTGTGTGTGGGGGGGGGTGGGGCGGAGGGTGAGAAAACCTGGATTTGTGCTGGAAATGGCCCAACTTGATGATCACTTTAGATAAGCTATTACCAGCAGGAGAGTGGGGTGGGAGGAGGTATTGTTTCATGGTCTCTGTGTATATAATATCTTCTGCAGTTTCCACAGTATGCATCCGATGAAGTGAGCTGTAGCTCACGAAAGCTCATGCTCAAATAAATTGGTTAGTCTCTAAGGTGCCACAAGTCCTCCTTTTCTTTTTGCGAATACAGACTAACAGCTGTTACTCTGAAAACAGCTCCCATTGAAGTTAATGAGAGTTGAGTGACTACTTCCCCTGACCGGCTTTGAAAATCTCAGCCTCCATGTTTAAATGAACCTTAGATTTTGTTAAACACATCCCAGCACAATATACTCCTATGGCATGTCAGCTGAGATAATCCTACTCTTGAAGCAGCTGTGAGCATGAATGCCAGCAAAAGCAAGTGTAAATGCATCCTGGAGGGAAAAAAATCTTAAACCATATCCTGGTTTGAAGCCTTGACACTATTTAATGTTTTTAATATTATGTACATTTTAAATTGCTGTAAAGGCTGCCATTCTGATTGGGCTGTGAAGTGCTATAGGCCCACTTTGCATAGGTGTAAATAGCTTTAAATGGTACATGGCAGAAGAGAATCGGACACATAATTACAGCACTGTAACACTGTTCCTGCCACAAACCTAGGGTCTCTAAAGAGCCCTGTGTTTACTGCTGGAAGTTTTGGGACTCTGTATCTTGTTGGGGGTGGGAGGAGGGTCAGATGGGATGTGGGAGGAGCCTGCTTTATATAAATTGCCTTTGGGCTGCTTGCACCCCTGTTGAGTTGCCGGAGGATTTGCCTAGGTTATACGTTTTGCTCATGTCATAATTTAAATTAACTGATTACCAATTAACCTGGGTTAAATTACATGACCTATTAACCAGACTTACAACATAACCAAAAACTGCAGTCTAGACAAACTCTTAAGCCATGTCTTCACTGAAGGGGGAAAATAAAGTATGTTTTTGCATAGGTGCAAAATCTCCTTGTAAACTCCTACTGCAGACATCAAAGTTCTGAAATTCACATGAGTAAACGAGACGGGGGAGAATGACACCACCCCTTTGCTGGTGCTGCTGTTTGGTAGGAAAGGTTTCTGGAAGGCTGGGTTAGCAGGGCAGCTGTATTTGTGATTCCAAAGCAAAGACTGTGAGTTCACAAAGAGATATCAGCTAACTCACCAAGCTAGCAATGTCTAGACTGGCCCCCTGCACCTCTGGGGGTCCTTTTGGGACTGGACTCTGCAGGGGTACAGGGCTCTGAACTGGCAGAGATTGGGATCCAAATATGCAGTTGGAGGATTTTGCTATGTGCTTCTCAATGAAATACTTGAAATATAGCTCAGGCAAATTGTCCCAGAAGCAGCCTGGAACAAGCAGTTCCCTCATGACTCTCAACTTGACCTCCTACTCACTGCCAAGTGCAGTTCACTCTGCTCCTTATTGATATTATGTAGGAGAGCTGGGGAACACCTAAACTCTATATTTGTAAAAAATAGCACATGGCCACTCAGCATGCGGAGAAGTAATTTTTCAAGTCGTTAAAAATTTCTCATTGTTGAATGGCACCAGCCCAAAAAGAGAAAAAAAAAAAAACAAAAAACCCTAAAGTGGCTCACCCTCACCCGAGACCGGTTACACAGCACACTGAGACGTTTTTTTTTTAAAGCACACAGCACATACTGCTGTTGCAATCATCACACACAAAGAGATGACTGTGCATTTTCAAACACAGACACACACACTTCCCCTACCTCCCACTCATCCACATCCCCCTCCACGCCTCCTCAGCCTCCCACTGCTGTGGATCTTCCCAAACCTCCCCCTGCTCCAGACCCCCCTCCATACCTCCCCTGCCCCCAACTGCTCCAGACCCCCCCTCCACGCCTCCCCTGCCTCCCACCACTCCAGACCCCCCCCTCCACGCCTCCCCTGCCTCCCACCACTCCAGACCCCCTCCACACCTCCTCTGCCTCCCACTGCTCCAGACTCCCCCTCACGCCTCCCCTGCCTCCCACTGCTCTAGACCTTCCCATACCTCCCCTGCCGCCAACTGTTCCAGACCCCCCCTCCACACCTCCCCTGCCTCCCACCGCTCCAGACCCCCCCTTCCACGCCTCCCCTGCCTCCCACTGCTCTAGACCTTCCCCTACCTCCCACTGCTCCAGACCCCCCTTCCACGCCTCCCCTGCCTCCCAGTGCTCCAGACTCCCCCTCACGCCTCCCCTGCCTCTCACTGCTCTAGACCTTCCCATACCTCCCCTGCCGCCAACTGCTCCAGGCCCCCTATCCACACCTCCTCTGCCTCCCACTGCTCCAGACCCCCCCACACATTCCTCCTGCCTCTAACTGCTCTAGACATTCCCTTACCTCTTCTGCCTCCCACTGCTCCAGACCCCTCTCCACGCCTCCTCTGCCTCCCACCGCTCCAGACCCCCCCCATGCCTCCTCTGCCTCCCACTGTTTTAGACCTTCCCAGACCTCCTCTGCCTCCCAATGCTCCAGACTCCCCTCCAGGCCTTCCCTGCCTCCAACTGCTCCAGACCTTCCCCCCCAACACACACCTCCTGCCTCTCTCTGTTCTGGACTTTCCCCCACACTTGTCCCCTGCCTCCCATTGTTCCAGACCCACTCCTCACCCCTCCCCCCGCCCCCCAGTTTTATGGTTGTGTTGGAGGAAAACTATAAGAATATTATTGTACATAATATCGTATCTCAAACTAAACAGGAAAGTTTGTTCCCATATGTACATTACATTCCTATCAAGTTTTTAATAGCTAGAGACAACTGTAATCCCTTTTGCTCTCTAAAGAAAACTTAGAAGAATGAAAACAATTGAGTTCTTGTATCAGTGAAGGATTGTGCACAAACAAAAACTAATGCTCCCTCTGCTGGCCCATACTGCAAATAATTATTTAGATTCCCGGGCTAGCACCATTCATATTCTCCCCACAAAATAATTTTCTATCCATGTGTGTTGCACTTTAATATATGGTACATTTACAGTGTGGATGAAAACTTAACATACACTTAAAATAGTATAAAGCTTCCCAATGGCAGATGAGGTCAATAATAGTTAAAAAGTAATGTTGCATATTTCATAAAAACTGACCAATCAAATATAATTGGGAGCAGTGTAACAGGTAGTAACTATAACTCATTCCAGAAAAAACAGACACACAAAAGTGGGTGAGGTAATTTTTTTTAATTGGAAGCTGTTCCAACAGAAGATATTACCTCATCTGCCTTCTTTCTCTATCCTGGGACAAACACAGCTACAACACTGCGAACAGAAATATAGAAAAAATACTTCCGAAATGTCTGTTTTCAATTTAACCAAGAAAATGTTGTTCTTTTTACAAGTTTCGTAACAGGAAGACATTTTAATATATTATTTAAATTTCACATTTAAAAGACTCGGTCCTACACTCCTCAATATTGACGGCACTACTGAGGTGAGTAAGGGTTGCAGGATCTGGAATGTCTATACTTGAACCGCTAGGTCTTGTCTACACATACAGTGCTGCAGCTGCACTGGGTAGCACTTAGTGCACATGCTTCCTAGGCCGACAGGAGAGCATCTCCCGTCGGCGTAGGTACTCCACATCCCCGAGAGGCGGTACCTATTTTGACGGGAGATGGAGTACCCCTGTGAGCTTTTGGCTATATATGGCACTTTTTCATAATTTTCATATG
Source organism: Natator depressus (assembly GCF_965152275.1). Lineage (NCBI taxonomy): Eukaryota > Metazoa > Chordata > Testudines > Cheloniidae > Natator > Natator depressus. Next base: position 11,077,023 of record NC_134241.1, read on the forward strand.
GAGCTGAAGAGCAAGCCTGGCCCAATTTCCCCAAGCAGCAGTGGCTCCTGTCCTGTCCCATCATGACTGAAAGGCTGACAGGCCAGACCCGAATGGTGCTTCAACCTCAAGTGCCAGGTTGCAATGCCCACAGTGGGGATCCAGGCCCAGCCCTGCGGGACAGTAGCCGCTGCCGGGTGAGTGCAGGGTGGGCTCACTCTCCATCCCACCACCAATGACCCATCGCCCTCCTCGGTTTCAAAATCTGACCCGGACACTGAATTAAATTGTCTATTTTAAAAAAAAAGTATCCCTCTGACTTCACAGCAGGCGTCTGCCCTTTCCAGATCCTGGTGTGTTTCTCAGGAATCTGCTGAAAGGATTCGACTATTTCCAGCCAGGTTTTTCCCCAGACATCATCTCCAATTTCTGAAGGAGATGAAACAACCTGGCACACTAAACTGGGGCTCCTTAAATTGACTAGAGGTTTGAACTCCACCTCCAGGTTTGCATATTGGGGATGCACTTGAGGCTTTTTGCTTCTCCGCCAGCCTCTTTCATATTAACGAAAGTATTGTCAATGGCTTGATATTTTTTTAAGTGTATGGTTTGATTTTTGGTTGGTTTGATTTGCAGAACTGTTGCGGCATTTAATTTGCCAAAGCCTAAGCTGTGAGCTACCTAGTGTACCCACACAGGGCAGTGAGATGACATACCCTGTTCTCTGCATTGGCTACCCACATTGCTGGTCCATGTGTAGAAGGAAAGCAGCTGTCTCCAGGCTTGTACTCTCTCTCCTGTGTAGGTTGGTGGGAGTGGATGGAATCTTGGCTGTACATTCACTCTCCTTTCCCAGCTGAGCTGGCATAAAGGGGAATTAAGCTGTGCCCGGAAAAAGGCTTACAACGCAGTTCACATCCTTCGTGGAATAAGGAGGAAGCAGGGACTGAACTTCAAATCTAACTCAGAATTAGTCCGATCTCTGCTCCTGGGGCAGTGCAGCCCCAACGTGGTCTGGACTCTAAGCTGCCAATACCACCCCAAGTGACTGTATCAAGAGGCTGGAGATTTTCTAAGCCTTTAAGCAGGGGGTTCATCCTGGCTTTGTGTGTTGGTTTGTTTGTGGGGTTTCTACAATTTTTTTTTAAAAATTGGAAGTCATCATTTCTGTATAAAAGAGAAAAGAACAGATGCACCAACACAGGCATTCTGTTGTTGGTGAACTTCACCCCTTGCAGATGGGCCGGCACAAAATAAGGCTTAAGTGAGACTTAAGTGGTACATGGGCTTTGTGCTGGCTCCCTGCACAGGGGTGAAGTTCACCAACAACAGAATAGGCCAATGAATCAACAAAAGTTTGGAAGCAACTTCTTCAAATTAGACTATGAATGCTAACTTCTGCGCCTATTCTATACACCTCTCATTAAATTTACATGCCATTGAGCACACACACAAAAAAATTTAGTCCACATTAGCTTTCCATCTTTTAATGAATGAGGGTGACTAGCAGGGAACAATAATAAATAATGAGAAAATAATGGATGTTTGGAATTTTCCCCTTTGAATAATTCCTTTTGCTCCCTGAGTCTGATGTGACCACATCTGGAGTATTGTGCACACCACATTGCCCGAAAGGAGAGACAAACTGGAAGGATATCAAAGAATAAGTATACGGATTAGAAGATGAGGGACTTGGTTTCTGAGTACAAAGGTCAATTTGTTATAGCATGACTAGGGGATGACAAGGGGGCTATGGTGGAATATGAAAGCAGTTCCAAATATTTAACGGGAGATTAGTTTGTGTTACACATAGGGATATAGCTAAGAGTACAGACAAAATTAAGAAGGTTGAATACCAGTAAGTTTTCTTACTGTGAAATGTATTGTGATGTGGAATATTCTCCCACAGTAAGTGGCAAAAAACCCCTCTCTTGGGACTTTTCAAGGAAGACAGGAAGAAATGCACTGTAGGGTATAATTCTGCACTGGAAGAGAGATGGGATGGAGACTTCACAGGTATTTTCCATCTCCAGTATCTCTGCTTTTGTACTTAGTGGCGCCAATCTAGTTTTCTTTTTCCACCTGAGCAGCTTTTAACTCATAAGGAAGTTTCTCACATTTTTCAAAATGTTCAATCAGCTTCTTATTAGCTCATCATCAGATGCTTCCTCCTCACACAGAGAAACTAGTTCTTAATTTGCATTCTGTGAAGCAATAGTCTCATTATTAACAAACTAAACCACCTTCTAATTTGTTATTAATCAGATCATATTTATTTGGCTTCCATTTTGTATGTGGAGTTAGGACCCAAGCCAAAGATCATTGAAGTCAATTTTCTATGGACTTCAATGGGCTTTGGAATAAGCCCTTGACTCTGTCTATACTACGATTAAAAACCCCTGGCTAACCTGTGCCAGCTGGCTCAGGCTCACAGGGTTCGAGCTAAGGGGCTGTTTAATTGCAGCATGGACGTTTGGGCTCAGGCCCGGCTCTAGGACCTTGCAAGGAGGCAGCTGGCACAGACCAGCCGCAGGTGTCTAGCTGCAATGTAGACATACACTCAGCGTTTCAAAAACAGGAGCCTAAGGTTTAGCTCCTAAGTGAAGGATTTAATGTTCTGAAGTGCTGAGCTCCCTGAATCTGGATTTTGGGTCATGCCCTCAGTGCTTGGGAAAGGAGATGGATCCACAAAACTGACACAGCCTGACCGTGGCACTGCAAGCATCTCTCACAATGTGCCTCAGCCCTGCTTGGGGAGAACATCGGCAGGGCAAAGGGGGTGATGCAGTTTCCATTCCTATTTTCTGGATCACTGCAAAGGATGCACACAAACCTCTTGTCTCCAGGTTCAATTGTCTAGTCAAGTGGGCCACTATTCCAAAGGTATATGCTTGCTCTATAGGCTGAACTGGGGGTTACCGATATATTCCTTCATCATAGAATCATAAGGATTGGACGAGATCTCAGGAGGTCATCTAGTCCAACCCCCTGCTCAAAGTAGGACCAATCCCAACCAAACCATCTCAGCCAGGGCTTTGTCAAGCTGGGCCTTAAAAACCTCGAAGGATGGAGATTCCACCACCTCCCTAGGTAACCCATTCCAGGGCTTCACCATCCTCCTAGTGAAATAGTTTTTCCTAATAGCCAACCAAGACCTCCCCCGCTGCAACTTGAGACTTGTTCTATCATCTGCCACCACTGAGAACAGCCTAGCTCCATCCTCTTTGGAACCCCCCTTCAGGTAGTTGAAGGCTGCTATCAAATTCCCCCTCACTCTTCTCTTCTGCAGACTAAATAAGCCCGGTTCCCTCAGCCTCTCCTCAGAAGGCATGTGCCCCAGCCCCCTAATCATTTTTGTTGCCCTCCCCTGGACTCTCTCCAATTTGTCTACATCCTTTGTGTAGTTGGGGCCCCGAAACTGGACGCAGTACTCTAGGTGTGGCCTCACCAGTGCCGAATAGAGGGGAATAATCACGTCCCTCGATCTGCTGGCAATGCTCCTACTAATGCAGCCCAATATGGGGTTAGCCTTCTTGGCAACAAGGGCACACTGTTGACTCATATCCAGCTTCTCGTCCACTGTAATCTCCAGGTCTTTTCTGCAGAACTGCCATTTAGCCAGTAGGTCCCCAGCCTGTAATAGTGCATGGGATTCTTCCGTCCTAAGTGCAGGACTATGCACTTGTCCTTGTTGAACCTCATCAGATTTCTTTTAGCCCAATCCTCCAATTTGTCTAGGTCACTCTGGACCCTATCCCTACCCTCCAGCATATCTACCTCTCCCCTTAGCTTAGTGTCACCCACGAACTTGCTGAGGGTGCAATCCATCCCATCAGGACCTCTTTAGGACCTCTTGACATACCATCATAAAATAGGTGGGTTCTGTTAAATCTCCCTCCTCAACCGAAAAGTTCTGTTAAAAGTGGAAAAAGCTCCCCTGCTATCATAATCTGATTATTTAATTGATGGTATGTCTGACAGCATATTTAGGACATTGTGACTGTACTCTGTGTATTAGTAAAAGCGAGATAAAATAAATGTACCGTGAATTATGTGCACTAAACGTAAGGAGGCTTGAACTTTGATGGACAGAGTTTTTGATTTCAAAGGTATGTTCTCTTCAGCTGAAAAAGCCCCTGCCACTAGAATTGGAGTGCTAGAGAGACGGGTATGTTTTTATGATTGCAAGTAAAATATCCAGCAGTGTGCACCAGCTCGTAAGCATCATTACTTCTCTCACCAAACTGCAACAAGGCATAGAGAAACCTACAAAACCCCTATGTGCAGGGCTGAGTGTTTCAAAACAATTTTCCACAGATCTTTGCAACAAGGGTTCTCTTTAAAATTAGACTCAGACAAATTTGGTTCGATTCGCATCGTTTACCTTTGGTGCTGATTACACAGAGTATTTGCTATGTTTCAGGAAGACATTTTAATATTAAAAAAAAATAGTTTCCTTGTGAACACAAGTTTGAAAAGCGGCAAAGAGTCCTGTGGCACCTTATAGACTAACAGTTATATTGGAGCATAAGCTTTCGTGGGTGAATACCCACTTTGTCATGTACCTCCGACATCTTTACATTTACACAGTCTACCATGGCTTGACTCTGAAATGAAATTGAGTCCATTAAAGCTCCTATACTCATTTTCTGACTCTCAAACACCCAATGTGCAGCTTGCACCACCATTTCTATTCACTGCGGAATTTAACTGCCAGAGTTCTGACCACCTCGAAGGATCAAGAGACAATGTGGTGCCAGATTCATATTTCACTTACACTAGCGTAAAGCCAGTGTTACTACATTCAAGTCAATGGGACACCCACCAGCTATCAAATATGTAAGCCAGATTCTGTGCTTTTGAAAATCTGGTCCAAAAACATATGAAAATAGGCAGACACCTCCTTAAATATTTCCCTTTCTGTGCTGACTTCTTACTGCATGTAGCTGATTCTCACTCCCCCACTCCTCCCATCCCACCTATCCCTGAACAAAATCCTAAAATTCATGCACACATTCAGATATAGAAACACTGTGAAAAATTATTCCCTTGGAACGTGTTATAAGGGCCCGCTTTTCTGCTTTTCCATTCATTTGGTTTTCTTCCACACACCCCACATCACAAATGCACTTAGTAATTTGTTGTATAGTGCTAACCGCAAAAGAGCCAGAAAACACTTGGCAAGGAAGAGATATCAGTAATCATGCACCTCTTTGAACCTGTCACACTGAAGAAATAAAAGGGGTGGATATAGGGCCCCGGGTACATTCTGAATCGGTTACCTTTACAACCGCTGGAGTACACTGCCTACTCTGTTTGGAATTAAGACACATTGTCATTTCACTCACTGCTATCAATTGGCTCTGGGTGTACCTTTATCTAGGTCACTAACTCCCCTTCAGATGTCATTTGCCTCCACTGTTTAATACATTACTAAGTCAATTCTGGTTCCTAAAGAAAGATGAACAGCATAAATCTTTATTCCTAGTAAAAGATGAATATGATGGAATGCACTTTACAGATACTCAGCATCTCTAGTCCCTGATTAAATTCTTTGTTCTTACCAGATGGAATACAATGGGAGATGGTGAAATGAGGATAGCTGGTCAGGTAGATCACCTCAGTATGCGTCCTCCTCAGCTTCAGGTAATGGGGATAACCTCTGTAAGGTAGGAAGAAGGAAGGGTCTTAGGGTAAGGTACTGAACTGGGACTCAGGCAATCTGAGTCTTGTTCTTAGCTCTGCTACACACTTCTCTTGGAGACTTTGTGCAAATCCCTTAATCTCTCTGGGGCAGATTTACAAAGGTATTTCGATGCCTAAATAGGCATGTAGATTCATAGATTCATAGATATTTAGGTCAGAAGGGACCATTATGATCATCTAGTCTGACCTCCTGCATAACGCAGGCCACAGAATTTCACCCACCACTCCTACAAAAAAAAAACACCTCACAGAGCTAGATCCACAAATGGATTTAAGTGCCTAATGGCCATTTTAGCTATCCAAATCCAAAACTGACATTCTTGAAACCCCTGCCCAGCTGTCACCTCCCCTCTAAGCACCTAAAGTCCCTAGTACCTACATTGCCGCTTAGCTGCTCAGTGCCCAAGCTCTGGTGGGATTCACAAACTTGGTGTTCACCTGCCTAATTCACCTGTGGAACCCAATTCAACGGGCACACTGAGAAGCTGCCGTAGAGCACATTTAACTGATTAGGGCACACACAAAACACAGTTGGAGGAGGAGAAGGTGGTGCTACCCTGTTATATCCGAGAGCCCAGTGGTGAGAACATTTACCCAGGATGAAGGAGGTCCACGGTCAAATCCCCACTCTACCGGAGTTGGAGCAGGGACTTGATCCCAGGTCTCCCACCATCATGGTGGATGTCCTGACCACTGAGCTATGGTATATCATGGGGAGGCTCTTTCTCAATCTCTCCTGTTGAAGCTGTTCCACTTTGTTGTATAAAATACTTGAATATTCATCAGAGTAGGGACCATCACTTGGGTCTCCCACCTTCCCAGGTAAGTGCCCTAACTACCAGGCTAGAGAGTCTCTCTCACTCACCCTCTAGCCCACTGAAGATGTAAGTATCGTATACAAAGTGGAATATCGTCAAGAGACCTACCCCAGAATATCCCATAGCCCAGTAGTTAGGAAGCCTGGGATCCTAACCCACAGCTGTAGAATCACAGAAGGAGGGTGCTAAAGTTAGGCATTGCAATGCTTTACCTACATCCCCTCTGTGGATCTAGCCCTAGTGGGTTTTACAAAACTCCTAAGCCGATTAGGTGCCTAATTTCTGTTGAAAGTCAATGGGAGGTATGCACCAAACTCACTTATGCACATTTATTAATGCTGCTCTCCACCTTGCTGCATCTTTAGGTACCTAAATACCTTTGTAAATGTGGCTCCCTGTGCCTCAGTTTCACAATGAGAATAATGATATCCCTATCTTATAGGGGTGTTGGGAGGGCACATACATTGGGTGTTGAGTGCTGAGATATTATAGGGTTTTCTATAATGTGCCATAGTAAAGCCCAAGCTGCCTTCTAAGGTGTGGGTGAACCATCTTTTACTTCTCTCGGGAGTTTCTTTAAAAGTTCTTTTAGGGTGAAATACTGGCTCTAATGAAATCAATAGCAAAACGGATATTGACTTCAGTGGGGTTAGGATTTCCTCCATACTGTTCTGGAACAGTTTCCCCGACACTTACTCTTCTACCTGTATTGATCTTACCAGCTCTGAATGTTAGCTGTGTTATTCTGAGACAAAACATTCAGGTTTCTGGCTTCAGTAGCTCCAGTCTTCCACACACTCTTACTTACTGGCTCTTCAATTATGGAAGATAACAAGGTCTAAATTTGCTTTTCTTTCAGTCTGCCCATCTCTGGCTTTGACTCTCTCACACTCACGATAAATACAATATTGCTCCAATTCTTTCTGCTATGAGCTACTCAGCAAGGAAAACCAGCTATGCTTCGGACTGATGGGAAATATGAATGTTAACCATTAATAAAGAATTCCCTTGGGTCATCAGAATACTTTTCTAGGTCTCGGACAATGGAGCAGATATTTACATTTGTACTCAGTGTTCCTTTGTACATTCATGTGAAACAAATTATAACAGAAGATACAGAACGTGAACAAGGAAGAGATTGTATCCTTGCCTCTCCTGCTCAAAAAAAGCAGCCAATGAGCATTCATCTCTTATCTTGGTTCAAGAGGATAGCATAAGACATTCAGCAAATAATTTAGTTTTAGCAAGTTTAACCCGTTCAACTAATTTCATGAGGAGTCAGAACAAAACTAGTTGAAAAACAAACAGAGAAGGTACAAAGGGGGCAAATCTTGTAGTCCTTACTCAGCAATTATTCCCACTGAACTCTGTTTTCCTCTCAGTAAAGAAAGCAGGATTTAGTCGAGGGTCTGTGACAGGGGTAGCGTCATACCTGTTAATCCAGGTTTCCAGTGAACCCTTCACTGACTTATCAATTTCTAAGAAACAACAGAAACAAGCTTTCAAAGGCCCATTCACCTAAAGTCCTCTCTGGCACAGCAATATTTTATATTCAAACATAGCTAAATTGTTTATTGTGCATGAGTTTGTTGAGAATTAGGAGAAAATCCTGGTTTTGGATATCTCTCAAGTAGAAATCCCCATCTGCTCAGATGTTTTGTATTGGAGCAATACACACTGGGATGGGATTTTCGTCTCCAGATTAGCTCACATAATAAGACTGCCTCCTTTACACTGAATTGAAAGTATATGAATTTGGATTGGCTTGGAAGCCAGGGTGGCCTTCACTAGCATTCATAAGTAGCAGGATGAGAAGAAAGTCCAGTACCGTTGCGTGAACACAGAATCGTGGTGAAGCGTACAGAATGATTTCACTGATTTTTGTCTTTGCCTTGATTTCAGTCGGTAAGTCTTTAACAAAGTCAACTTGTCTAGATGAATTTAAACTGACCCAACTGCATTGATATCTATGGATAAAAGATGCTATATAAGAGCTAGGTATTAAATATTATTATAATTGAGATTATATTTAACTGCACATTCTATAGAAGTTTATTGTTGTAAAATGCTACAGTAAACTAGATTTAAAAATACAATAGTGGAGGAGTATTACACCAGTAAAAATCAGTTAAGAGATTATCAATATTTTCAGCAATAGACAGTTAGTTCTAGAGGTATAGGGGAAATTTAGGGAAAACATTTTTGCACTCTCTTGACAAACAAGTGTCTCTCGCTTGTCCTGAATAGAATACAATTTCATGAATGGTATTCCTGTATCTTACTTTTTCATTTGCTAGGGGAAAAACTGGCTATTAACTATTTCCTTTCCTAACAATCCTGTCTTTGCCTACTGTTCGCGGTTGGAAGGAGGAAGAAATTGCCTGTAAATGTGAACATTATTGAGCATGGTATAAGCAAGGTTCTGAAATTCACATCTTAGGTGAATGAAATGGGGGAAAATGACACCACCCCTTTGCTGTTGCTGCTGTTTGGTTGGAAAGATTTCTGGAAGGCTGGTTTAGCAGGGCTGCTGTATTTGTGATTACAAATCAAAGGTTGTGTGTTCGCAAAGACATATCAGCTAACTCACCTATCTCACAATGTCTAGTTTGGGCCCCTGCACCTCTGCAGGGTCCCTTGTGGGACAGGACTCTAGATGGGTGCACGATTCTGAACTGGCAGATCACACTGCAGAGCCTGGGATCCAAATATGCAGTTGGGGGATTTTGCTATGTGTTTCTCAATGAAACATTTGGAATCCCATGCAAATTGTCCCAGCAGCAGCCTGGAACAAGCAGTTCCCTCATGACTCTCAACTTAGCCTCCTGGTCACTGCTGAATGTAGTCCACTCTGCTCCTTACTGATATCATTTAGGTGCAGAGGGGAACAACTAGGCTATACCGAAAATCGTAGTAAGTGGCAACTGATCATGCTAAGAAATAAGTTTTCAATTGGTTATACATTTCCAATTTTAGAAATCAGACCAACCCTTACCCTCCCCCCCCACCAAGTCATTCGTCTTCACAGAGGGTGAGTGACATTCTAAATTAAGCCTTTTTTCTCTCTTTTTTAAAAAGAGTAGGTTACTTACTATTGTTAGAATTTCACGAAGAGCTGAATGTGCATTTTCAACCCAGATGACTTATTTTAGAGAACAAGTGAGAAAATCCACACAGCTCAGCTTTCGTAGAGGCACAGCCAAGTCCAGAGTCATAGTTAGTGAGGAGCGCCTCAGGAATTTTATTAGTACTTATTTACTATTCAGTTATAGCTTGCAACTTCACTGTAATAGCCCAGTGTAACATGTCCGTGACATTTCTGAACAAAGTCTTTTGTACTTGATAGGTGCTGCTGACGTTAACTGTGAGAAAAAACATGGGAAGTGCTATGACTATCGGCAAAAAAGATGCTGGTCTGAAATGCTTTCTGGCCTGTGCGGACCTAATAAAAATAGAAAATGCTGCATGCCTTGCTCTATTTCATGTAAGTACAAGCTATTTTATAGTCTACTGATTTCAGTTTTCCAAAGTATACATTTATAATACATCGAGACTGCATAAGAATAGTCTTAGACAGACAAGGCGGGTGAAATAATATTTCACTGGACCAATTTCTGTTGGTGAGAGAGACAAGATTTCGAGCTACACAGAGCTCTTCCCCAGTTCTGAGAAAGGTTCTTAGTGTGAAGGCTAGCTACAGGATGGAAGAGAGAGTTTACCATACATAGTTAGCACATATTCTAAGGAAACATTCAAGGTGAAGTGGCCCTCAACTGACTTGTGACAAACCCTAGGTTCCCCCATCCCTTATCTGAAGTTTTCTTCTGAGGTATATCCCCTTCTCTTCCCTCAGATTCCACAGGAGAGAGAGGGAGATGGGCTGCCTCTTTCCACCAATCTGTGCTTTCATGGAAGTGTTGAGGAGACTCCTTCCCTCCACCCATATCCATGGGAAGGATCATCTGACTAGGTGGATTTCCATCCCTAAATTAGTAGGAGGACCAGAGAAACACCTCTTCCTGGTTCTTAGAATTATAGAATATCAAGGTTGGAAGGGACCTCAGGAGGTCATCTAATCCAACCCCCTGCTCAAAGCAGGACCAATCCCCAACTAAATCATCCCAGCCAGGGCTTTGTCAAGCCTGATCTTAAAAACGTCAAAGGAAGGAGATTCCACCACCTCCCTAGGTAACACATTCCAGTGCTTCACCACCCTCCTAGTGAAAAAGTTCTTCCTAATATCCAACCTAAACCTCCCCCACTGCAACTTGAGACCATTACTCCTTGTTCTGTCGTCTGCTACCCCTGAGAACAGTCTAGATCCATCCTCTTTGGAACCCCTTTCAGGTAGTTGAAAGCAGCTATCAAATCCCCCCTCATTCTTCTCTTCCGCAGACTAAACAATCCCAGTTCCCTCAGCCTCTCCTCATAAGTCATGTGTTCCAGTCCCCTAATCATTTTTGTTACCCTCCACTGGACGCTTTCCAATTTTTTCTTCTGCAATGGTTCTAAGTTCTCTGGAGAAAATTAAGCTCAGGGGAAACCCCATCCAGGCTATGGAAAACCAGCATAAGTGGATTTGAACCCTGCCTAGTAGCAGTTCATTAGCCCAGCATGTCACCTGGTCACCAGCTGCGTCAAGCTGAAATCTTCCCCTCCTAAAAATATTGCAGATTTAGCCACGTAATGATGGTGAGGGCAGGGAATGGTGTGCCTTCCTCTGGAGGCATATGGATGGGACCTCTGTTCTAGCAAGGCACTATACATTCATCTGCCCCACTACTGTATGGTACTGAGACCACGTCCAGATTTCCATATACAGCTGTGAGCAGTCAATACCAATAAAGTGCCAGCAAACTGAAGTGGTAATAAAATGATTAAGAGGATCAAAAGATTGGCTTTTGAGGAAAGATTAAAGAATATACATAGCTTGGCTAGATAATAACTAAGGGAGTCAGGATAACCAACAGTCCTGGAGAAAATCTTTCCTTGACAGAGGGACCTTACTAGCCATTTCCATGATTTTGTGCCAGTGATTAATGGCAGTGTCACTATGATTGTGGTTACTAAAATAAATGATAGATAGATAGTATCAATTTCTAATGAGATTTTTAAAAACTATTATTTCTTAGGTAAAATGGATGAGCACCTGTGGTTTCTGCTCTACGATCGAGACTGTTTAAACCACAGAGGGATATGTCAGTATAGGAGCAATTATTGTTCTGGTTCATATGCTAACTATAGATGCGGGGGACCTCGAACGCGCCACTGTTGTTTGCTACGTAAGTGCAATGACTGAGGTTAATAAAATAAGATTTGAAAAGGATTTTTAGTAACGTCACAAAAAAGAACAAAATATTCACTCTGTTTTATAAGGAAAGGTAATTCACCCAATCTTATTTATTAATGGTTTGAAATACTTTGTGGTCTGTGTATTTGGACTGTCAAAAGGATCAGCCTTGGCAACATATGAATTCCTGACACTAAATCATGCCTTGAGAGTAGAAATGGCCAAAAATTTTCCTTCAAAACCTTTTTTGGGGAAAAAAATTGCCTTTTTATTTAGCACTCAATGCTTTCATAACCTATTGCCCCTTTTCTTAAAGTATCCAGTTTTTCATAAATTTGGAAATTATCTCTCAACATTCCAGGTTTCTTGGCTTTTTCCCCTTTTCTTCCCTTCTTTTTTCCTTGTTGACAGTAAGTATAGAAGAATGTTTCATGTTCTCTGTGTATATAAAATCTCCCCACTGTATTTTCCACTACATGCATCCGATGAAGTGAGCGGTAGCTCACGAAAGCTTATGCTCAAATAAATTTGTTCGTCTCTAAGGTGCCACAAGTACTCCTTTTCTTTTTGAAGATACAGACTAACCCGGCTGCTACTCTGAAACAAACCAACACTATTTTTTTCCACTGTTCTATTTAATTTCATTCTAACCCCTTCCAATTTTATGAGGACAAGGATTTGTGTTTGAGTCCCCTGTATCTAAACCTCCTCTTGTGGTTTTGTCCCCAAGGTTGGATAGGCAATTGCTTTTCAGAAGGAAGTTTGATACTATGAAAGGAAAGAGAGGGGGAATGAAAGGAAGAGGGTCAAGAGTACATCCACCAGGTCTGAACATCTCATAATAAAATTATATGTAACCTATTTTTTCATTTTTATTTTACAGCTCAGCCGTATGGGAAGTAATGACTCCCTAAAGACATACACCTGGCAGAGCAAGAGCCAAGACTATAAACTTAACTCTCAGCCTCTGGATACCAGCAATAGATCACATTCACCCCTTCCCCAAAATAACTACTATTTGCCTTATTCATGCTTCAGCATTCTCCATTTCTTGAATTTCATGTAATTTGGTTTCACTACATTATTAGAGGGTTTCCTGTTTTTACATTCAGCCATGCTCCAGACTGTAACCCTGTGGCTTTTCCTGATGTTAACTCTGAAGGTGTATCATATCTAGGATGTATAATGAAATAGACTTATGTAACTGAGCAGGAAGTGTCCCATTTTCTGGTGAGACAAGGAAGAACATTTCCTGGAACACTAATAAGGTTCTATTTGCCCACAACTTTTCCAAAATAAGGTTGATTACTCAGTGGTCACCTTGTGAAGTACATAATTGTCCAACTAGCGGACTTCCTTCCCAAAACTGAGGTGTGTGTTTGTCTTCAGGCCTGCCTAAGTAGCTTTACAGATTACCTGGGATTTCCTTCCCACCTTCCACCCAATTATCTTTCTGAAATCAGGAATTTAGCTACAGACTGATGAGGAATGCAGAAAAAGATATCTGCAATTTGTCCTTGAATTCTCCCCTTTTCTATTTTTAAACCCATTGTTGTTAAAAATACCCCAGACAAGCTAATTGCACTGCAGTCTCCAAAACCACATAATTACTTTTGCCAAAGGGTTAGGTGTTTCCACAATATTTATTATCTGCCCTGCCGGGACGCCCCCAAGAGAAGGTTCTGTTCCGGCTGGTATTTGGCTTTACAGATTAAGTTCTCAACCAAGAGAACGGATTCCTCTTAAATTTCTCCAGTAATGTTTGATTGGCTGGGAACTTAGACACAACCTCTTTTGGAATGCATAAATAGAAAGCAAAGTATTTTAGACCCTTCACTTGAAACCACAACTCTGGTGACACAGACGAAGATGCTCATAGTCAGAGCAATCATTGTAGCTACCTTGATTTCATCTGGTAAGTCAAAATAATTTTGTAATATTGCTGATTTTAAACTAGCATTTTTTGCTACCAAAAAAAAAAAAAAAAAAAACCACCTCTTAAGGAAATAGGAGTAGATCTGGTCTTAACTGCCACTTGTGCTTTTGAAAAATCACATCTTAATTTTGTATAAATACTTTAATAGCAAAATCCATAAAAGTTACTGATAAAGATTACAGTCAAATATTGATAGTATTAATCTATGTCCATTGCATAAGAGAGACTATAGACAGGTAACAGTATATTAACTCCATCAGCAATTCGGGGCTTCTCCCAAAAACCTCGAAATGGTTTTAAATAATGACAAAGATCAAAAGGTTTAGACCATTTTAGACTGTTTCTCTATCTTTGATCCTGCAATCAGAGGACCAGAACCATGGAGGAAGAAATGTTCTCTGTTTTTAAGTGAATTGCTGTCATTCAATGTAAGTTTGTTGGATGTGATTATATTTACATATTTTTCCGTTACTACTATATAAAGGGCCTTTCCTCCAAGTGATCAAGTCCTGTGGAAGGAAACAGGTTTGAGAGAGAGACACACTTTTTATCCCAACATTTGCTCTATATTCATTGTGAAGGCCTTTATGGAACCACTAGTATCTAAAAACATATTTCTCACATCCCTTCTTCACTAGTGATTTGGTATGTGTATCCACTTCTGTATAGCCGTTGGATAGAATTGTTTATGCAGGACAACACCACAATTGTCTTTTTGCAATTGCTCTAAACATCTCTAAAAGCTGAAGCAATAAGCAGTTACATGCATACAATAATACACTCCATAAGCATTTGATCAGAATACTCACAAATGGATCAGTCTCGGGATAACCCTTGCAACCTGGCTTGATTCAGCATGAAGGATCTGAGAAATACCCTTAGCAAGTCTGGTTCTTTTATACAATGCAGCAAACAACTGATGTCATATTGACTCAAGTGATGTCATAATAACCAGGTTTTGGCCTGTTTGGAGTCATTACTGGTTCATTAGGCACAATCCTCCTTTACTGTTAGAACCATCCCGGATAACTGGGGCCTTTTCCAAGGTCTTTTCCTCCTATGTTATCAGTTACCTTTTAGGTCCATTCCCCCGCACCATCCCACCCCCAATTAAACCACATTTCAAGCCCAGTATTTCCAATCAAGCAGACCATTTTTCAAAGCCTTCCCACAACTGCTAACAGCAAAGCATGTGTTTTCTTTAACCAAGCTAATTGAACCGCTTATATATCTATATTATCCGACAACAGCTATACCTACAGTATCTCTCTATGCAATCACTGTATCAGGAAACAAAAAATTCTCTTGGGAGTTCAACTGGATTCTCTGAATAATTGTAGAGGATTTAAGAATACTATTAAACTACTGTGTGAAACCATAGAGCTATACTCTCCTGTGTGTAGAGAAAGGCATGTTATTCTTTCCCATACATCAGCTATGTGATTACTCGGTGAACTCGTTATGGAGGTGGCTTACATGATTAATGTCTTGTGGTGCGTATCAGATATTATTAGCTTTTCCCTCTACTGCAGATAGTGATAGCATGGTTGAAGAGGCATCATCCGAGAATATTTCTGTAGGTTTGTTTCTATATTAAATTGCCAAGGGATGGATTCTGCTACCTATACTCACATTGACAAATACATTATTCTACAAAGGGTCCTCAAGTGGGGCAGCTGCCCCACTCCAACAGAACAGGGGTGAAAAGCAGCCCTGGAGAGGGCTGCAGCTGGGAAATGGAGTGAGAACCGCTGGGGGAAGCTGTGGGGAAGCAGCCACAGCTGTGGACAGCTCATTTTGGGCCCAGCTGGCCCTTATAAGAGGGCAGTGGGCCAGAAGCTGAGGAGTCCCATTCTAGCCTTGGAGTGGGAAAAGTGAGCTGCCTGGGAACAGGGTGCCTGAGCAGAGCAGCTCTGGGGAAGGGCAAAGGGAGCTGGGGAGCTCCAGCCTGATAAACCCACAGGCTGCAGGCCTTGGTGAAAGCCTACAGAAGCACTTGGGCTGCAGAGGGGCAGCCTGAGGATAGGCAAAGACAGCAGGTCCTACCCCCTGGCCTGTGATGAGTGGCCATTGCAGTGCAGTCTGCCCCAGTGAATGGGGGCTAGCTGATGACTGGCAGTAGCCACTGAGGCAAGGTGGGTTTAGAGGGCTGGGGGTTCCTCTGGGAGGGGAAACCCAGAGTGGGGGTCCTGCTGGGGCAGAACCCCAGGGGAAAAGGCACCGGGGTCCAAGAGGGACACGGGGCCAGTGGCAGGGGAGACACTGGCATGCAGAGGGCACTCCAGTGCTGGTGAAGAGCTAATTCCCTGGACGACCAGCAGGAGGCACCGCACCGGTGAGTCTCGCCCCGCTACAGGTCCATAAAAATAAATGCAGCATATCTAGAATAAAGTATTGTTATGAGCTGGGTGGAACCTTGTTGGGCATAAATCTGCCACCTAGGATAAAAGGAGTATGCGAAACTGCCGGGGAGCTTTTGGCTGAGTACTGGTTTGGGCTGGTGTGTGGTAGGGAGCAAAACTGGGACTATGAGAGAGAGCGAGCCTAAAGGAGTGCAGAAAGTACAGTGGCTGACCCTTGCAAAAAGTTGGAGAAAGGTTTCTTGGGTCAGGGAGCTGGCTGAAAAGGGTGCTCTTGCTGTTTTCGGCTATTCGATTCTTAGCCTAAGTTATTATTCATTATTCCTATTGCAGTATCACCTACGTGCTCCAGTCATTGGCCAGGTGGTGTACAAATGCACACACAAAAAAGAGAGCCTGTGCTCCAAAGAGTTTACAATCTAAGTCAAGCATGGGAATCCTTTCAGAGTTCTGCAAGAAAAACTTGGGTTGGATCAATTATTCCTGTGTCAAAAATATCAAGATCTTCTCTCCTGTACTGTGTATTCTATTTAAAAGAAGAAAGAACACCACTCTGTTTACACTAACTGAAAGAAATAAACAGCCATTCATCTGTTGGCGCTCACACAACCAATGTGTATTCGAAAGTGACATGATAACGCATATTACTAAAGAAAGTTCAGTGTCCTCCTATTTTAAACCTATTAGTTGCATACCAAACATTTAATATGCAACATTATGTTTTGTATAAGGCAAAAAAGCTTCAATTTTGTATATTCCATTTCTTCTTAAGTTGCTGCAGGACCATGGGGACAGATATGTGCCGGGAATCCTATGAATGAAGCAAGGGGCTGTGATGGATATGGCTGCGGATATTATACAGCTCCAAGGTAGTATACCCAGAGCACTTTTTCTGTGTGTGGAACGAGTGTTTTGTTTGTTTGTTGTTGTTGCTAAAATAATGAGATGTTCACCAAGAACCAAAACTTCCGAGTTTAACCATCATTTAAAGCACTCAGGGCTTCTGAAGTCTGTCAGAATGACACCACTGAAGAGCAGTTCACTAAAGAAGAACCAGGACAACAATCCTTCCAGCGTGCATTAATCCCTCACCTGACAAAATCACTCTGAGAATAGGGAGAGAGTCGTCTCCATGACCCATTCAGTCCTCGGCCCTCATGGATGGGTCCTTAGTTACTTTAATGTTATTTCTAAGGATTTTTGTGATGGGAACAGGACATTTGCCCACTAGGAACTGGACTCAGACCACCAGATTTCACATGCAGCTCTCTGAGGCTGTTCAGTTTGTTGTTCTAGACACGGGCGGGACAGAACTAGTTTAGAAATGACATTGAAATGGTCTCACTGCCACACACTTGAGTGACCCCAGTTCCGAACTAATAGGTCAGGTGCTCAACCTGTGTAAGTCAGCATAGCAGCAGTGAAGTCATTGCAGTTCTGCTGATTTACACTAGTGGAAGGTCCAGTGTTCTTTTGAGCCCTGTGTATGAGTGAACAGTCTGCAGCACCATCAAACTAACTGGAGATATTAAGAGTAGATGGAAATGTTTTGAACAGTTCTATCAAATTTACTAATTTGCTGTTTTTTTAAACTCAATGATTAAAGGCTTTTTTTCCCCTCAGATCTTCTTGAGAAATTTTCCTTTTGTTCAAGGAATTTTTCTGGGTTTTCACAAATATCAAAAACCTCAAAATGTGAAGTTTTTTTTTTCATTTTAAACAAAGGAAATATCTATATTGGGGGTGGGGAGGTTGTGTTACTTTTTGTTTTTTTGAAACCCTGGTATACCCCCAAAACACTAAAAAAGTGTAAAAGTGACGGTTTTATTTTGTTCAATAAGTTTTATGGAAAATATAATATATTTTTGACTTGCTCTGGTAACAGTTGAGAGAGATTTGCAATTCTTATAACTGGACTGAACCCTCAAACGCTTCTATTTCCATTGCAGAAATACAAACATTTGAAACACACCGAAGCTAACAATGGTGGCCATACCCCCCTGTGTTGCTTTAAATAATCTACCTGCTGTATCTCGTGTGAGGCTTTAGGGCTAATGAACATGTAAGTCAGCATTGTCTCATTACTTACACATTTGCAGAAAGGACGGTCGAAGAAAGCACCTTGGGGTGGATGTTATATGCAGAGATGGCTCAACAGTGTATGCTCCTTTCAGTGGCATGATTGAAAGACGAATTAACCCCCATGGAGGGAGTAGCGTCATTGATAATGGTGTCCAACTTCGTGGATCAGGTAACTGAGCTACCATACACTAATATTTAAATGAATATTTAATAAAGATTTGTCATTAAACAAGATTACCTTCTGTTCTTAACCAATTGGAGAGCTACGGTAGAAGCACAATCTAAACAAATTTAGACGGTAAGCAAATCATAACTGTGTAAAGTAGGCCAATGTCAACGTTTCACTCAAAACTATCTGGTCCTATATTTGAATACAGGTACAACTCTAACTCAAACACAAGGCAGGCCAAATTCTCCAACAAAAGGACCAGCAACACACTCCTTTTCCCCTCTAGCTCTCCACCCACTTAGACAAAGGAACAAAAATGAGGACCTAAAATGAAGGAAAAAAAGATGAAAATAAAAAGAAGGAGCTTGAAATACATGGTAGTTTGGTTCCGTAAGAAAAAAATTCCTCCCCTGACCTCCCAAAGACACCACTCTAATAACACCAACTTCATGAATACTGTTAGCTGGACTGCACTGGTGCTCCCAGCAGTGCTAACTAACACCAATGGCAGTACAAGATTGGAAGATAATCAGAAAATTGTCAGAGTAAAATCAGCCAAGCAGATCAGATGATGATCAAAGTTTGATGTTTCCTTTATCCTTCCTAAATCTTTTTTCCCCCCCTCCTCCTCCTCTCAAGGTTTCTGTGTCCAGATGTTCTATATCAGGCCTGTTAAATACAGAGGTCGGATCAACAAGGGGCAAACAATTGGAGAAATGATGCCAATGCAGAGAGTATATCCTGGTATAACATCTCATGTTCATGTCCAGAAATGTAACCGCTTTAATGTCACTCGCTACTTATAAATGGAAATGTATATTAAATGGAAATGTACAAAATCCCAAATAAAATTATCTGAGCAAACAAAAGCAAGTTTCTTCCGCCCCCTACTCAGATAGGGTAAATTGAAAAAGGTAGTCCATGGGAAAAGACATTTTATACATACAGAAAAATAAAAATGTATATTACTCCCGGGGAAATTCTGCGCCACTGCATGCCCACAGAATTCATGTCCCGCACAGATTTCTTTGCTTCCCCATAGAAAAATGACTTTCTGACAGGAAAGCAAAGGGAAGCCACAGGAGCAGTCACACGTGTCTCCCCAGTGAAGCCATGTGAAGAGGTAAATCACTGTGGGGGTGGGGATGCCCTGGCCAGTGGCTCCTACCCTGCGCTGGGCTCAGCTGCTAGATTTGGCTGGGCCGCAGGGGGAGGGAGGATGATGGGATTTTCTCTTTCCCTGCATGAAACGGCCAGGGCCAGGGGCTGGGCCTAAACTAAAATATGACTTAATTAGCTTCACAGAGACTTAGAGGGATAAATTTTGTGACTCAAATATTGGAATAGAGCAGGATAGCTTTTTTAAGAAAGACAGGCAGGGAATAAAGGAAGGACGGGTTGCATTATACAGCAAGAATACGTATACTTGTTTTGAGGTCCAGAAGCAGGTGACAGGCAGACTAGTTGAAAGCCTCTGGGTAAAAATAAAATGCGGATGTTAGGGGTGACGTTATGGTAAGGGTCTACATCAAATCAGGAAGAGGAGGTGGATGAGACATTTCTAAAAACAAACAACAGAAATATCAAAAACAAATGACCTGGTAGTTATAGGGAACTTTAATTACTGAGGCATCTTTTGGAAAAGTAATAAGGGAAAACATAAAATTTCCAATAATTTCTTGGAATACATTGGGGAACACTTTCTGTTTCAGAAAGTGGAGGAAGTAAGCGGGGAGACAGCCATTTTAGACTTGATTCTGCCTAACAGGCAGGAATTGGTTGTGAATCTGAAGGTAATTTGGGTGAAAGTGATCATGAAATGATGGATGTCATGGTTCATGCTGTTAGTCTTCTTGGCAACAAGGGCACACTGTTGACTCATATCCAGCTTCTCATCCACTGTAATCCCCTGGTCTTTTACTGCAGAACTGCCGCTTAGCCAGTCGGTTCCCAGCCTGTAGCAATGCATGGGATTCTTCTGTCCTAAGTGCAAGACTCTGCACTTGTCCTTGTTGAACCATCAGATTTCTTCTGCCCCAGTCTTCTGCCCCAACCTCATCAGATTTCTTCTGCCCCAATCCTCCAATTTCTCTAGGTCACTGTGGCCCTAGCCCTACCCTCCAGCGTATCTACCTTTCTCCCCAGCTTAGTGTCATCCACAAACTTGCTGAGGGTGCAATCCATCCCATTATTCAGATCATTAATGAAGATGTTCAACAAAACCGGCCCCAGGACCGACCCCTGGGGCACTCCGCTTGATACTGGCTGCAAACTAGACATTGAACTGTTGATCACTACCCGTAGAGTCCGACGATCTTGCCAGCTTTCTATCCACCTTATAGTCCATTCATCCAGCCCATACTTCTTTAACTTGCTGGCAAGAACACTGTGGGAGACCGTGCCAAAAGCTTTGCTGAAGTCAAGGAATAACATGTCCACCGCTTTCCCCTCATCTACAGAGCCAGTTATCTTGTCATAGAAGGCAATTAGATTAGTCAGGCATGACTTGCCCTTGGTGAATCCATGCTGACTGTTCCTGATCACTTTCCTCTCCTCTAAGTGCTTCAGAATTGATTCCTTGAGGACCTGCTCCATGATTTTTCCAGGGACTGAGGTGAGGCTGACTGGCCTGTAGTTCCCCGGATCCTCCTCCTTCCCTTTTTTAAAGATGGGCACTACATTAGCCTTTCTCCAGTCGTCCAGGACCTCCGTCGATCGCCATGAGTTTTCAAAGATAATTGCCAATGGCTCTGCAATCACATCCACCAACTCCTTTAGCACTGTCGGATGCAGCGCATCCGGCCCCACAGACCTGTGCTCGTCCAGCTTTTCTAAATAGTCCTGAACACTTCTTTCTCCACAGAGGGCTGGTCACCTCCTCCCCATCCTGTGCTGCCCAGTGCAGTAGTCTGGAAGCTGACCTTCTTTGTGAAGACAGAGGCAAAAAAAACATTGAGTACATTAGCTTTGTCCACATCCTCTGTCACTAGGTTGCCTCCCTCATTCAGTAAGGGGCCCACACTTTTTTTGACTTTCTTCTTGTTGCTAACACACCTGAAGAAACCCTTCTTGTTACTCTTAACATCTCTTGCTAGCTGCAACTCCAAGTGTGATTTTGGCCTTCCTGATTTCACTTCTGCACGCCTGAGCGATATTTTTATACTTTTCCCTGGTCATTTGTCCAATCTTCCACTTCTTGGAAGCTTCTTTTTTGTGTTTAAGATCAGGAAGGATTTCACTGGTAAGCCAAGCTGGTTGCCTGCCATATTTACTATTCTTTCTACACATCGGGATGGTTTGTTCCTGCGCCCTCAACAAGGCTTCTTTAAAATACAGCCAACTCTCTGGACTCCTTTCCCCCTCATATTAGCCTCCTAGGGGATCCTGCCCATCAGTTCCCTGAGGGAGTCAAAGTCTGCTTTTCTGAAGTCCAGGGTCCATAACCTGATCTGGAGTGCACTGAAGTCCAAGAATAGGCTTCAGGAGGCTTTAGATGAGGGCTGCATGGAAGTAGGGGCTTGGAGCTGCTCGCTTCTTTCCTAGCAATAGTGGAACACTTGCAAACTGCAAATCCCCAGTTGTTATTCAGTATTTATATTACAAAAGCACCCAGGAGTCCCACTCATAGGCCAGAGCTGCATTCTGCCGTGGGCTGTACAAACAACAGACAGAGATTCCCTGCTCCAAAGATTTTACAATCTAAGTCAAGCATGGACATTCTTTCAAAGTTCTGTAAGACAGACTTGGTGGTTGGATCAGTTATTCCTATGTCAGATAATATCAAAATCTTCTCTTCCAAAGTATGTATTCTACTTAAAAGTAAAAGGAAAGGGGGCATGAAAGGAAGAGGGCTGAGAGTACATCCACCATGTCTGAAAGTCCCATAATAAAATTATATGTGACCTAATTTTTCATTTTTTTTTTTTTTTTTTTTTTTTACAGCTAGGCCATTTGGGAAATAATAATTCCTTAAAGGCATACCCCTGGCAGAGGAAGAGCCAAGAATACAAACTTAGCTCTCAGTCCTCAGCTATCAGCAATAGATCACATTCCCTCCCTTCCCCAAAATAGCTTCAGTTTGCCTTATTCATTACTCAGTGGTCACCTTGTGAAGTACATAATTGTCCAACTAGCTGAATTTCTCCCCAAAGGGTGGGGGGGGGGAGCGGTGTTTGTCTGCAGACCTGCCCAAGTAGCTTTACAAATTACTTTGAATTCTCTTCCCACCTTCCATCCAATTAAATTCCTGATTTCAGAAAGATAACTACAGACTGCTGAGTGCAGAGAAAGACGTCTGCCATTTGTCCTTGATTTCTCCCCTTATTATTTTTAAACCCCTTGTTCAGTTGTTAAAAACACCCCAAACAAGTTAATTGCATTGCATTCTCCTATACCACGTAAGTACTTTTGCCAAAGGGTTTGGCATTGCTACACTGTTTATTATCTGCCCTGCTGGGACACCACGAGAGAAAAGGCTCTGTTGCCAGTCAAGATAACTGACACTCCTTAAATTTCCCTGATAATGACTGATTGGCTGGGAAATGAGACAACAAGCTCTTTTGGAGTGCGTAAATTGAAAGCAATGTATTTTACTTGAAACCACAACTCTGGTGATGCAGACAAAGATGCTCATCGTCAGAACAATCATTGTTGCCACCTTGATTTCATCTGGTAAGTCAAAATAATTTTCTAATATTGCTGATTTTGAACTAGAATTTTTTCCTGGAAAAACCACTCTTAAGGAAGTAGGGGCAGATCCGGTCTTAACTGCCACTTGTGCTTTTGAAAATCAGCATCTTAATTTTGTATAATTGCTTTAACAGCAAAATCCTTAAAAGTTACTGATAAAGATTACAGTAAAATAAAGTATTAATCTATGTCTATCGCATAAGAGAGACTATAGACAGGTAACAGTATATTAACTCCATCAGCAATTTGGGGTTTCTCCCAAAAGCCTCTAAATGGTTTTAAATAATGACAAAGATCAAAAGGCTTAGACCATTTTAAACTTTTTCTCTATCTGCAATCCTGTAAGGGCCAGAACCATGGAAGAGGAAACATTCTCTGTTTTTAAGTGAATTGCTGTCATTCAATGTAAGTCTGTTGGGTATAATTACATTTATATATTTTTCAGTTACTACTGTATAAAGGGCCTTTCCTCCAAGTGATCATGTCCTGTGGAAGGAAACAGGTTTGTGTGAAATACACACTTTTTACCCCAACATTTGCTCTATTTTCATTGTGAAGGCCTTTGCAGAACCATTAGTAGCTCACACATATTTCTCACATCCCTTCTTTACTAGTGATTCAGTGCATGTATCCACTTCTGTATAGCCGTTGGATATCGTTGCTTGTGCAGGACACCACCGTAACACCCATTTAACCATAAATTTCTTTATTAAATCTAAAGGCCAAATTGTATTTGTGCAATTGCTCCAAACGTGTTTAAAAGCTTAAGCAGTAAGCAGTTACATCCATACAATAATACACATCCGTAAGTATTTGATCAGAATACTCATGAAAGGATCAGTCTCGGGATAACTCTTGCATCCTGGCTTGCTTCAGCATGTTTGGATAGGATCTGATAAATACCCTTAGCAAGCCTGGTTCCTTTATACAGTGCAGCAAACAAGTGGCTGTTATTGTATAACATGTTGCTGTTACTAAAAACCACATTTTGGACTGTTTGGAGTCCTTACTGGTTCACTACGCACACACCTCCTTTATTGTTAGAACCATCCCGGATAATCTGGACCTTTTCCAAGGACTTTTCCTCTTATGTTTTCAGTTACCTTTTAGGTCCAATTTTTCCAATTAAGCCACATTTCAAGCACAGTATTTCCAATCAAGAGTAACATTTTTTAAGGCCTTCCCATGACTGCTAACGGCAAGCTATAATTTTTTTTAACCAAGCTAATTTAACCCCTTATATACCTATATAACCCTATAGTACCTATACCTACAGTATCTCTTTATACAATCACTTTATCAGGAAATAATAAATGCTCTTGGGAGTTCAACTGGATTCTTTGAATAACTGTAGAGGATTTAAAAATACAATTAAAGTGTGAAACCATAGAACTGTACTCTCCTGTGTGTAGATAAAGGCATGTTATTCTTTTCCATAACATCAGCTACATGATTTCTAGGCGTACTCATCATGGACATGGCATATATGATTAATTTGTTGTGAGTATCAGATATTGTAACCTTTTTCCTCTTCTGCAAATAATAATAACGTGGCTAAAGAGGCATCATTCCATTCAGCACAAGAATATGTCTATAGGTTTGTTTCTCTATTAAATTGCGAAGGGGCAGATTCTGCTACCTATACTCACATTGAAAAATACATTATTCCACAAAGAGTCCATAAAAATAAATGGAGTATATCTGAATAAAGTACTGTTATGAGCTGGATGGAACCTTGTTAAACATAAAACTGCCACCTAGGACAAAAGGACCGTGAGAAACCGCTAGGGAGCTTTTGCCTGAGTACTATTTTGGACAGGTGTGCAGTACGGGGCAAAACTCGGAATATGAAAGAGAGAGCGTGTGCCTAAAGAACTAGGGGTTCCCAAATGAAATTAATAGGCAGCAGGTTTAAAACAAACAATGGAAGTCCTTGCCAGCGGATGTTGTGAAGGCCAAGACTATAACAGGGTTCAAAAAAGAACTAAGTAAATTCATGAAGGATAGGTCCATCAATGGCTATTAGCAAATATGGGCAGGGATGGTGTCCCTAGCCTGTGTTTGCCAGTGGCTGGGAGTGAGTGACAGCGGTGGATCGCTTGATGATTGCTTCTTCTGTTCATTCCCTCTGGGGCACCTGGCATTGGCTACTGTCGGAAGACAGAATACTGGGCTGAATGGACCTTTGGTCTGACCCAGTGTGACCATGCTAATGTTCTTATGTAAAGAAGTATCTGAAAGTGCAGTGGCTGACCCTTGCAAAAAACTGGAGAAAGGTTTCTTGAGTCAGGGAGCTGGCTGAAAAGGATGCTCCTGCTGTTTCCTGCTATTCGATTCCTTCTGTGTTCAGAGACACAGGACTTTATACACTCTTTGTAAAGAAACAAAACTGCATCAGAGAAAATACCAGATCCTATCGAGTTCTACTTCCAACTGGAACATCCCCGGAGCCCCAAAACTTGGACTAGCCGCTTGGGTCAAAAGGGGTAACATTGATGCTAGGAGCAGCATCTAGCTTCTAAGGAGAGAGATTGTGAACTGGTATTCTTATTGGACCAAGATAGAACAAATAACGGAGGCACCAGCAGAATTGTATTGACCTTCTTTGGTGTGGTCAGTAGGTGCCTTTCCCAGCCTGCACAAATACTATATATAGATTCCAAACTCATCTCCTTGCTGGGGTCTGCCTTTCTTTAAAAAAAAGAGAACAGTAAGGAGCAGCTCAAACCATCTTTCTCTGATTCCTCCCTCAGGACGGCTTTCCCTAGACAGAGCTACGCCCACATCTCTTCTCTCTAGGTGGGAGAACAAGTCATTGCCCACTTACCCCTTTCCCAGCAGGGTAATAGGATGATATGTTTCAGGCCAATGACAGCCTTTTACAAGGATCTTCAAGGACTACGCCATATTGCAAGTACTGTGATGACATAGTTACTTATTAACCAAACTCCAGCCTGGGATATGCCCAGCAGTTACTTCAGTGGGTGCCGCACATGTATCTAAAGGCAGAATTTATTCCTTATACAGGAAAGAGACTCCATAACGATATTTATTTCTTCATATTATTAGTTCTTATTCTACACATTCACTCACCTCTTCATTTCACCCATTTTGTTCTTTTATCTGAACTACAAAGGAGTACTAGAGCTGGGGAAAAAAAAACTTTCTGGACACAATTTTTTCTCCCCCCGAAAATGCAGACTTGGGTTGTCATAAACATACAGCTAAAGGTAGCCTAGAATTCCTCCTTACCTGTAAGGGGTTAAGAAGCTCAAATAGCCTGGCTGGCACCTGACCAACAGGACCAATGGGGAAAGAAGATACTTTCAAATCTTGGGAGGGGGGGAAGGTTTTGTTTGTGCTCTTTGTTTTGTGTGGGGGTTCTCTCTTGGGACTGTGAGGGGCCAGACAGAAATCCATCTTCTCCAACCCATCCCAATCCAAGTCTCCAATATTGCAACCAGTAGAGGTAAGCCAGGCAAGGCGGATTAGTTTATCTTTTGTTTTTCTTGTGAATTTTCCCTGTGCTAAGAGGGAGGTTTATTCCTGTTTTCTGTAACTTTAAGGTTTTGCCCAGAGGGGAATCCTCTGTGTTTTGAATCTGAATACCCTGTAAAGTATTTTCCATCCTGATTTTACAGAGATGATTTTTACCTTTTTTTTTCATAAAATCCTTCTTTTAAGAACCTGACTGATTTTCCCATTGTTCCAAGACCCAGGGGTTTGGATCTTTGATCATTTTGTAACCAATTGGTTAGGATATTATTCTCAAGTCTCCCCAGGAAAGGGGGTGTAAGGGCTTGAGGGAATTGCTGGGGGAAGAGGAACTCCAAGTGGTCCTTTTCCCTGGTTCTTTGTTAAATCACTTGGTGGTGGCAACATTAGTTAAACCCAAGGTACAAGGGAGAATTTGTGCCTGGGGAGTTTTTAGCCTCAACTGGTAGAAATAAGCTTAGGGAGTCTTTCATGCGGGTCCCCACATCTGTACCCTAGAGTTCAGGGTGGGAAGGAAACCCTGACATGGTAGTAGCAGTGGGATCATTTTGAACCAGAAGCACAGGGGGTTTAAACAAAACTTTTTTTTCTCTCTCTCTCCCCTTTTGGCTGCTTGGAAGCAGGGAGAGGTTTTGAGCTGAGAGCAGCTGGAGTTCTTCTCTGCCTAAAGGCAGGGTAGTTAACCTCCTACAGGGAACCCTGACAGGTTGACTGAAACATTTCAGGAACATATAATGAATTCACAGAGTGGTTTAAAAAAAAAAAAGTTCCATTTTGACATTTTCAGAACTAAATTTTTTAGTCCAAATTATTTTGTTTGGAAATTTACTTCAGTTTTATTTAAAAATAAAAAATTAAAAAGTTTAAAAAAATGTTAATGGCCAGGAAACAAAAAATAAAAAAAAACAGTTACTCTCACAGTTTTAATCAGCACATCCCCCTACATGTTTCATAACAAGATTTGTGCAACCTGGAGCTCCACACCTCCTTCCCTAGAGGCTTACTAGAGAAGATCAATTTTTCTTGTATGTAACCCTTCCAAAATGTTGGGGCACACCTCTTGTGCTTGACGCCAATTTTCAATACAACCCTAGCTGCTAGTTAAGCTAGTGAGAGACACCCTCAAAATTTGCATACCTGATTTCTAGGTCAATGTTTTGAAGTTAATCAGGGTTAACCCACGCACTCAAATCTGCATCAGAATTTGCAATAAAAAAAAACAGGGCACCACCATTCCCATGATGCACAAATAGCATACAGTGGCGGCTACCCTGAAGAAGCCTGCTAAGAGGTATGGACAGGCTGACCATAGTTCAGCAATGCCACTAGATTGGCATACATGACTGTTGGCATCTCCCTGGTCACTGACAAAGGCCCTTGCAAGACTCGGAGCCTAAATATTTTCGATGGGATTGAGCAATTGTGACAGGTTTCAATCGGTCCACCAGGCCCCTCGGGCGGGGGGGCCCCAAGCCTGCGGCGCGCCCCTCGGGCGGGGGTGGGGGCGCCGGCCCGAGCCTGCGGCGCGCCCCTCGGGCGGGGGTGGGGGCGCCGGCCCGAGCCTGCGGCGCGCCCCTCGGGCGGGGGTCGGGGGGGCCGGCCCGAGCCTGCGGCGCGCAGTTCTGCTACCCAAGGCAGGTTGGCCGGGCAGGGGAACTGCGTTTCAGCCCAGGGCCCTGATAGTGGCGGGAGGCGAAGGTCCCGCCGCTCGGTCAGCGGGGGGCCATCCGCGCCCGCTGACCGAACACACCCACCCCACGGTGCAGTTCTGCCTCTGGGCTACTTCCTACCCGGTCTCTCCAGCGGGTCTCTCCGGTCCCTCCGGCTCATCCGGGTATTCCGCTGCTGGCAGCTCCAGCTCCCCCTCTGTGTCAGGCTCACGCTGGCCCGGGCTACAGCCGGGCCCCTCCAGGTTCTCCAGGTACTCAGCAGCTGGCAGTCCTGGTCGCCACAGGCCTTCCTCCCGGTCCGGTTCCTCCTGGCCCAGGGCCTCCCCTGGGTCAGCAGCAGGATCTCAAGGGAGCAGCCTGCGTCTGTCTCCCTCCCTGGTGCTCTCCTCACTGGGCAAAGGGCCCCACCCTTTGTACTTCCTGTCCCACCCTTCCCTTTCCAGGGATTGGCGTAAGCTTGGCCTGGCCCCGCCCACTCAGGCTGAGAGGGTGGCTCTTTACCCTCTGGTTCGGAGGGAAGCCACCCTGGCTCCCTACAGCAATCAATAGAAATCCTCCACAAGTCAATGGCTGGGAGTATGATAGCAACAAAATGTATGGCTGATTATGGATATTATCTTCAGAAAGAGAGAATGAGAGTAAGCGTGGATCAAATTTAAGCTCCTTGTTCTTGTGTTCAGGGCAATAAACAAACTGGACTCTAACACCTGGTGTGCACACAGTTTTTGTCAGTTAGGAGTGAGATTTTTTTTTTTTTTTTTTTTTACTGAAATAGTTATACTGGTACAACCTCTAGTGTGGATGCAGTTATACCAGTATAAAGGTGCCCTAAACAAGTATATCTTATTCCCCTTCCTCTACAGGAATGCCTATAAGCACCATTATTGTTTATATGAATAGAATTACACCTGTACAAGAGGGTTGATACCCATTTAACTACACTGGTTACTTTTAGGGGTAGACAGGCCCTAACACTTTGCTTTTTTGTCTTCCCACATGCCATGCTCCCCATTTATAAAAATCCACCACTTTCCTGTTGACGGAGACCTATGTTCCCTTCACCCGGTAGCTAGTTTAATCTACTGAATACGAGCATATAAAAACTCCTTCCCCACACATTCTGTACAAACGACATGGAAGTACAAAGCGTGGGATCTGTTGCACAGCTTTTCAGTGCTCCCTTTCCTGCCACCTGGTTTGTTTGTATGTTGTCTGTTAAATGGCAAGCTCACAGGGATAGGGACCCTTCCTTCTTACCTAACTGTAAAGTACTTAGCATGCTGCTAATGCAACACAAATAATAGACTAGATGCTTCACCCTTTGCACTGCTCTGGCTTGGAAGCACAAAGGACACAGAAACCTGGTTTAATCAGCTCATTCACTCTTAAATACATAACAGGCCAAGTTCTCCATCAACAGGACCCGCAAACCACTCCATGTCCCCTACAGCTCTGCACCCGTATAGATAATAGGAGAAAAATAAGGGTCTAAAGTGAAGAAGAAAAGAGCCGGGGGTTGGGGGGGTGGAGTATTTAAAGAGGGAGCTTGAAATATACTGTAGTTCAGCTCTTTAAGAAAACATTTCTTCACCTCTTCTTCCCACCCCATCCCCCAAGAAAAGCCCCAGAAATGCCAATTTCATGAATGAGTCCTGTTGGCTGGACTGCACTAGTGCTGGCAGCCCTGCTAGCACCAATGGCAGTACGAGACTGGAAAACAATCTGAAAATTGCCATAGTACAACCAGCCAAGCAGACCAGATGATGATCAAAATTTGGTGTTTCCTTAATCCCCCCTGTGACCAGGGTCCTAGCGGGGAGCCAGCTGTGGTCACTCAATTAGGGTGAACTGCAAAGAATGGAGCAGACAAACCCCAAAAAGCTGGTGGATATTCCAATACTTCGATTTACCAAGCCAGAATAAAACCGCTTCTTTATTACCTTACTGGTTACTCAGAAGTCCAAACAACACAGTTCCCTGAAAGTGATCCAGCCTCAGGCCTCCATCCAGGTATCCACATCAAATATGATGAAAATTTCTGTAAATCCTATTTCATCATATAAAAGAAAAGGTTCTACCAATCCCAAAGGATCGGACACATGACCTCCTAGGTTACTGAATATTCCAGATCTTACCCAAATACATGCTACAGCCAATTCTTATTAACTAAATTAAAATTTATTAAAAACGAGAGAGTATGGTTAAAAGATCAATATACATACAGCCATGAGCTCAATTCATTGAGGTGCAGATTCAGAGCAGAGATGGTGAGCTTTATAGTTGCAAAGAGTTCTTTCAGAAATAGTTCATAGTTTATAGTCCAATGTCCAAATATCATATTCAGGGCGTACCAGCATAACTGCGCCCTCAGTCTTGTGACTCAAACTTCCCCTAAGCAGATCTGATGAAGCCTAAGCAGATCTGAGATGACAGAACCCAGACTCAAGGATCTTTTATACAATTTCATGTCTTTTGACAAGCTGGGAGTTCAAAAGGTAATTAGCATGACTTTGAAGGTGATCCATCACTGGTACTTAGCTATATGGATTAATATAAGGCCATTTGCTCGTTCCTCCACCATTCACAGTACATTTCAGAGAGAGATGAATACCGAGATATCCCGTGTTTGCAATTCATTTAAATGCTAGGATGTTCTTTTGACCTCTGAACTATCAGAATACAGCATAGACAGGGACTGTTGATTACACTGTCCACCCTACTCATACATAGGTAAATACACAAAAACACAAACATTCTCTCTCCACATGTCTTTTGAGGGTTATTTATGTTGCAGGATGTTTAACCCTTTCAAACCATGTGTCACACCCCCTAAATCTCTTTTTTTCTCTCCCCTCTCCTCAAGGTTTCTGCATAAAAATATTCTACATCAAGCGGTTTACATACAGAGGTCGGGTCAGAATGGGACAAAAAATTGGAGTAATGCTGCTAATGCAAAGGGTATTTCCCGGTATATCATCTCATGTTCAGGTCCAGAACTGTGACTGCTCAGATCCCACTCGCTATTTACGTTGAAATGAATATTAAATGAAAATGTACAAAATCCCAAATAAAATCTTCTGAGCAAATAAAAGCAAATTTCTTCCCCTCCACCACAGACAGGCTAGATTAGAAAATATAATCTATGGAAAAGGAAAAGAAATTTTACATATACAGCAAAATAGAAATGTATACGCCAGCTGCAGTAGCCATGTGTCTCACTATCCACTTAGCATGCCGGTGCTTATTCGTCTACACAATGTCATCTCAAGCTCATCAATAAACTATGCCAGAAGTACAACCTGTCCCACTGCAACCTTTTTGAGTATCAATACTTGTTTTAATATTGTATCTTTGTCCAATACATAAGTTAGGAACTTTTCATTCCATTTATGGATTTTTGGTGTGTACTTTTAAAGAAGAAAGTGCTCTCTCTTTTTGCAATTCCAAATGAGTTCAGGTAATAGCAGAGGCAGGATAAACCTTCATTCAGCTGAAAGGCAGAGAGAGTAGTAGAGTCTAAGAGAAAAGTTTATCCATAATGAGAACAGAAAGGTAATATTTCTTTTTTCTTTGTAACTGACATTTATATGAAATCAATCACATAAAATCAGTAACATACCATACCAGACAGACAGGATTTATATGCTGCGTCTTCTAGTGGTTCTCCCTTTTGCTTTAAAAGGATGCATTTTCCTTCAACTACATCAAATTCAATCTGAATGGCACCCAGGGGGGAAAACGCTGACAGACTTTTGAGAACGTTCTCTTGTAAGCAGGCAGATGCTATGGCAACCCCCGCTATGACCAAGTATGCAGTGATTGTAAGCAGGCACAGGACTGGTATCTCTCCCTCCAAAGAAGTGAGTACTGAAGGACTGGTGAGGTAGGGCAGGGGAGCAGGCAGCTGTCAAGGTGTTTCTCACATGATGTCACACCTCAACATTCATCAATCCCATAATGGCCTGCTTTTAAAGGAACAGCAGAACTATTGCTGATGCCATAAGTACACCAACTTGTGTTTCAAAGTTTGCTTTTGCTTTCTAACATTTAAAACTCCACATTAACAGTTTAGGGAAATTTTCCTAGACCCATTTTTTATTAATAATAAAGCTTTACAAGTTTAATGTTTCTTTTGGGCCAGAGATTATACATGGAGAAAACAAACTAGTTTTGGGTATTTTAGTGTATAAAGGAGCATGGGTGTGAAACGGGAGAGGTGATTATATTTTTAATTAGAAAACACCCTTTTCAAAGAACACCTACTAGAACCAAAATATTTAAATATTGAAAAAAAAAGAAAATGAAAATATTTAAGAGCCTTTTCTCCAAACCACCACTGACACTGTAATGACTGACAATACTCGGGGGAGGAGGGGAAAGATAACAGAGATCTGACGTTCTGATAAACATCCAATAGCTCTAATGCTTGTCCAGATTCTCAGAGCTTCAGTGCATCTATCGTATCCCTTGACCTCCTACAACATCCTTTAGAACAGGCTCCATCTGGTAGCTTCAATACCCTGCACAGTACACTCTTCAGGACTGGGCCAACTAGCACATGGGAGTTTCTCTCACTAGTGACAGCATGATGTTTTGGGAGCAGTTTGTCCATATGCTCAATAAAACAGGAACTGGTGCCAATGCAACTGCAGGGGGAGTAAAAAGGGATCCAGCTAGGGCCATACCTCTCCCCGCAAGGATCCCTTGAACCCAAGAACAAACTGTGCAGGAAAGACACCCACCCACCCACACACGAGACATTAGGACCCAAGAGGTGCCTCCCCTCCTCACCACCACCTGGTCTTCTTGGAGAATTGCGAAGAGCAGCCAGCCAGAGATGCTAGTCACAGACTCCAGCTGTTACCAACAAGAACAGCCAAAGCAGGAACCTTCGGACATTTCAGGAAAAACTGCTGCAATTTTTCTACCTTTCTCTGCCCTGTGACTGTTAGCTCCAGCCCTCCACTAACAACAGGGTATGTCGACACTGTGGTCAGGAAGTGTGACTATAGAGACATGCCCAAGCTAGCTCTGATCTAGCATGGTCGCTGCATGGGCTAGACCCTCCTGCCCAGGATACTGGGTAAACACTCCCATGGTTGCTGGACATGTTGCAGTGGGTTCAGTGCTGTTGTTACTCGAGCTACCTTTGATCTAATTAGAGCAAGGCTAGGTCAGGTATGTCTACGCATGCTGCAGTTACACCTCCCAATTTCAGCACAGACACATCCACAATCTCTTCACCTTCCCTTCACTCCACATCAGGTCATCCCACCTCTCCTCTCCTGCCCTCTCGCACTCAGCCCCCTTCCTTTCCCTTTAGCGGATCCCTTCTTAAGTAATCTCCCCAAACACACATACACAAATCATGGAACTAAGACGTCGTTTGCCACCATCCCATTGCTCACGCTGTGTGGTATTCCCTTTGCCCCAGCCTGTCTCTCTCTTCTCTACCTAGACAATATTCTCTCTTGGTCACTTTGTACTCCCCTGCCAATCTGTTGTCACGTCTTATTCTTGGATTGGAAGCTCTTTGGGGTAGAGACCATCTGTTTGTTCTGTGGTTGTACAGCCCCTAGCACCATGGGGTTCTGCTCCCCAACTGGGGCTCCTACATGCTACAGGAATAGAAGTGATTAATAATAATGACAAGGATATCCATACAACACAGTACGCGACCACCAGATAAACTGCATTTATGCAAGTTTCATCCTGGTACGTCGCCAATGCCACATCAACAACGGGTTCTCTTATTTCCTTCCCAAACAACAAGCTGCTTCAGTTTCTTTCATTTGTTCTGCTGCAGAGAAGCTTGACTAGCCCAGGGGAAGTTAGAGAATGTGTCTTCATGCTTGCCTTTATATTTGTCATTCATGGATCTCAAAGCACTTCAGCCTTCTTTGTGGTTTCAATATTCACATTCCACAGATGGGGAAAATGCAGCCTAGAATGGTGAAATGATTTACCCAGGTAACAGCTAGTGAGTGAGAGTGTCAGGGATAGAACCCAAGGCCATCAGGTTAGTCCTGTCTCCACAGGAGCATGCTGCTCCTGATGTTGAAATAAAGCATGGACTTTTTCTTTTAAACACACAGGACTTTCATTTCACTGAACTGTTGGCAAAGTTACAATATAAAAATACTTTTTTAAGAAGATGCAGGTACATACAACAGCTCTTCTGTGGAGGCAAAGAAGAAAACTGCCCAACCAGCTTTGTTAACATTCAATCAAAAATGTGGTGTGAACTGACCAACTCTGATAGGATGAGGCCAATGGGGTTAAAGGCGTTTTCATGTTATAAAAGCTTGAAAATCAGTGTTCATCAGAGTAAGAATTCCAAACCTATTCTTAGCACAGTCTAGAGCTGAAACAGGGTCTCATATTTAGTTTTAGGGCACAACAAAGTCTTGAGATATTTTGTCACTTTGTGGGGTTGTTTATGAAAATACTTAAATATACAAAAAAGTCTAAACCAGGACTAAAAATGAATGCCAGTGGCTACATAAAACTCAAAACCAGCTAAACATAAATTCCCAAAAATGAAATTAATAAATCCCTCAAAACTATGAAGGGTTGTTTCTGGAGGTTACAATGAGGTCAATAGTTCTCAGCTTTACAACAGTTAATGATACCCCTAACTGCTGTCAAATAAATCTCTTCATGACAAAATTTAGTGCAAAATATAAAATGAAATTCTACTTAGAAAAGTGGCTAAGTAAACATGCAGCCTTCTTACTTCACAGTTCTGCTCCCTTGGCTTCTTCAAAACTGCTTATTTCACAGTGATTATTCCTTTCCTCTTCCCCCACCCCCCACCCCCAGGGGTTTTTACTCCTGTTAGCCCAGCCATCTGTAAGAGAGTGAACTGAATTCTAGCCTACTTGTGTGCAAAGTTACTAAGTTTCATTCACTCATACTTGTAAAAAAAAACCCACAAAAGGTGATGAATTTGGACCAGTATTACTCAGGCATAATCTAGTGAGCAGAAATTGTACTCTTGTAACTAAGGGCAGAATTTGGCCTGTAGATTTGTACAGATTTGCAGCGATATTTAAGAATGCAGCTTGATTTTCACATTTGCAAATTCCACCTGTGATCTGCGGTTAAGAAACATCTTTCATATCTGAACAAATTTAGTACAGGAGCCACACTAACTTTATTTTTAAGTGACTTTAGTAAGTTTTATTTAGACCCAGGACATGCAGAATTTGTTGCTGTTAAAGTTATAACCCTTCTGCCAGATGGAGTTGGCAGCAACAAAGGCCATGTTCATTATTTAGGTGTTCCTCTTAAAAATACAAAACAGTACCAGCTCAAGCCCCCATCCACTAATCAGGGAAAACCTAACAAGACCCCATGGGTTCCTCTAAGAGGGAATACTTCCCCACTTGTGAGCACTGAGTCAGTGTATAAAAAAGCGAACTATTATTAAAAGGGAAAGGGAACCAAGTGTTAATTTGGGAAAACACCAACCACATTCAAAAGCACATGACCGTAAGCAAACCTGATCCCACAGCGCATTGGGCAGTGTCCTTTGCCTTAGTTCCCCACTTTGCAGAGGGCAAATCCCATGAATTAATGGCCCTTTAACACATCACTCCCCTATCCCTCCACGGCACCCCATTCACAGTTGGCTGGCCTTGGTTAGTGAAGACCCAGAGTTCAGAGTTGTCATCAGAATAGGGCCTGGCCTTCTGATTATACTTCCCCGAGAACAGGGAGGTTACAACAAAGCCAAACAATTCCACAGCACATTATAGCTTCAAAGTGACTTGTGACCAAATCTAGTGACTGGAAAACTGATCAACGAGGGCAGCCTGCTGGTTCTTAGTGAAAACTACAATACTAACTGCTGGTGAAAGTGTACAAGCTTTTTAGACACAGCTTATTCAGTCCTATATTGGCGCTTGTCTCCTCTTCATGGGTGGGGGGAGGTGGAGAAGGGGACAATCAACGAAGTCTTGGTCCTTTGATATTTCACAATGGCTCATTTGGTTTCAATGGGTCTTGTTTGCAGGACCAGCACTATTCATTAATTAAGGCTTCTTTCCTGGTTGGTGGGTTACACAGTTACAGAATTCAGAGTAGCAGCTGTGTTAGTCTGTATTCACAAAAAGAAAAGGAGTACTTGTGGCACCTTAGAGACTAACTAATTTATTTATTTATTCTCACGAAAGCTTATGCTCAAATAAATTTGTTAGTCTCTAAGGTGCCACAAGTACTCCTTTTGTTTTTGTGAATACAGACTAACACGGCTGCTACTCTGAAATCTATTACCAGCAGGAGAGCGGGGGGGAAAAAACCTTTTGTAGTGATAATCAAGGTGGGCCATTTCCAGCAATTGACAAGAACGTCTGAGGAACAGTGGGGAGTGCGGGGGGGGGAATAAACATGGGGAAATAGTTTTACTTTCTGTAATGACCCATCCACTCCCAGTCTTTATTCAAGCCTAAGTTAATTGTATCCAGTTTGCAAATTAATTCCAATTCAGCAGTCTCTCGTTGGAGTCTGTTTTTGAAGTTTTTTTTGTTGAAGAATTGCAACTTTTAGGTCTGTAATCGAGTGATCAAAGAGATTGAAGTGTTCTCCAACAGAAGTTTTACAATGCAAACACTCATGAGATACCATAAAATACAGATGTTATAAGTGAGACCAATACATGCAGCATCCTACATGCATTTCATCAACTCTAAACACATTCTTATAAACTGAACTTCTATTTCAGCAATGCTAACATGCCGGTGAGCCAGACTGGTTTCCAGCTGTGCATTTGTCAGTGCTAAGTGAGGCCTTGGGGCCTTGTCATGAGCTGGCACCTGGTCTAGCAGTGTCATATGGGCTACTTCTCCAAACCACTAGCAGATGGTTGCAACCATGGAACAAAGTAGAACAATAGCTTAAGCCTTGCTCTTCAAACAACCACATATAGGTGATCCCTATGCTCCAAGCACTGCATTGGGAAAGAGGAAACGTAATTAATTACTGGATATAACCAGGCAGCAACCATCAGTTTCTCCACACCATTTATATGCCATGCCCCGGCACCAGTGGAAAGGATGAGCAACTGGCTGGCCAGAATAATGGCATTTTCCATCTAAAAGTTGCAGAATATCTACAGAATTTTTAAGTGCAGGTTTATCCTAACCCAACCAGCAATAACTTTGCCTGCTATAATTTCTGTGACCCCATTGAAAGGGTTATAAGGAACACACACATCAAGGGAAGGCAGCAGTGGTTTAGTAGGAGCAGTAGGAGCAACAAGTAAAACAGACATATTGGCTGTGCATAAAAGACCTAGGACATTTCACTGCATTTGGCTCCTCTCTTCAACTCTTGTGGATCCTCAAGGCCTGGGCAACATATTTCTAGTACCGCCCCCGCCCAGCCCCTCTCTGCAGCTCTCTTGGTCCCAGCTTTTGCAGCTGGAGGAAGATGTGGTATAACTGTACCTCCACAAGAGCTGTGCTATTTTTGAGGCTGTTGTTTCATTTCCCTTTGTTTTTATGTTGCAAGGGGCTAATTATTCCATTTCACAACTGGACACATCAACGCCTATATTTTTTCTTGACATCAGAGTTGCGTAATCTGAAAATTCTGCCTTCTATAGTTCTAAACTCTGATTTGCTGGGCAAACAGACTCAGCCTTTCTAGAACATATAAATAGCAGAGACGTTGTATGTTATAACTTTAATTTGGGCAGAGAACTCCGGTGAAACATCTGCAAAATGTTCCCACTCAAACTGATTGTTTTTATTGCCTTGGTTTCCATTGGTAAGTTAAGATTACTATTTCATTCATTTTCTTGAGTCTTGTTTTCAAACAGACTTTTTAGCAGATGGTGGAATATCAGCTTAATATTCTTGAAGCAAAATCCATCCTTTAAAGATTAGATAATTGACAAAATATAAAATTATTCATGTGCATCTATTTTAGCAGCAATTTGTAGTGACTACTATAATACACTACATGGTTTAAAGGGGGTAGCCAACAGGCGGACCGCCAGCCAAATCTGGACCACCGGACGCTTTTGAACAGACCGCGAAGTCTTATTTACTATCATCATTGTTATTTTTGTATTATTTTCTCTGAAGTCTAGACTTTGATTATAGCTTGACCAAGAAATTTGAACCTTGACAAAAAATAAATGATTATCCCTGGCTTAAAGTAACACCACACTAATTTCAAAATTA
Source organism: Natator depressus (assembly GCF_965152275.1). Lineage (NCBI taxonomy): Eukaryota > Metazoa > Chordata > Testudines > Cheloniidae > Natator > Natator depressus. The sequence continues at coordinate 11,115,407 of NC_134241.1, forward strand.
AGATGATTTTAAATTAGTCTTAATAGGTCTGAAAACTAGAGTATATGCAATCACTCAAGTTATTAGCTCTACATTATTTCTAGAGGAATTTACCTTTTACTGTGTCTTTGTAACACGATATTAGAGAAAGTCATATTGAGCAACTAACCTTCAAAGGTTGAAGAGACGTGACCCAATTCTGATCTCACTTACACCAGTGTAATTTCATTGATTTTAAACAGAATGAGATCAGCATCAGTCCCAGAGTCTCTGGTCTTGTCTGCACTAGGTTTTTTCTTCTTAAGACTTCCTAGAGTTGATTCCATTGGGGCAGCTAAATGAGTGGCAAATCAGGGAGGAGTACTACTTTAGACCAGCTAACAGCAGCGGTTTGCATTTTAACCACCCTGTCATCGAAATTCACACTGGGCTAGTTAGATAACAGGAGGTAAAAACACCAGTGACTGCTCTACACTATCTCTTCTGCTGTTCCTACCGCTAGTAGAAGTAACCATGGGAAATATTAGGAAAAATCTAGCACAGATGGAGCCTCTTTGTGAAAAATGGGGCTGGGAGAAACCAGAGCCTGAGAAGGTTTTTTTGCTGGCACTCAGCAGTTTTTTCTAAGGATTGTGTTTCCAATGAACGAAAGTTCTTCCTCTAACTAGATAAAACATACATTTCAAGTTCAACAGTGCTTTGCTGTCTAGATCCTACATCCTGTTTGCACTGGATAAAATTTATATACTAAATACAGTATTCCAAGCATTACTGCTTCCAAGTCACACTACCATCTTCTGAATTACGGAGTCTGGGTTGTCCATCTCGAAATAGAGAACTGAGTAAGGGCTGAACAACAGCCAAGATGATGGAAACAATGCTATTTATGTTAATATCTGCTTATGAATATATGTATTTTCTATATAAAAAAGATCTTTTCTTCTTAGATGTCTGTCAGATTCCCACCAGCCTTCAGTAACTTCTCCATTATCAACATACACAAACAAATGAAGGAGGAAATAGGTTCATTTTAACTCAGTACACTCAAGTAATTTACTTCTTTTCAGCCTCGCCAAGAACCTGATCTGGAGTGCACTGAAGTCCAAGAACAGGCTTCAGGAGGCTTTAGGAGTTGGGGCTTGGAGCTGCTCGCTTCTTTCCTAGCAATAATGGAACACTTGCAAACTGCAAATCCCCAGCTCTGCAGGTTAACTGTCCTGAGAGTCAGGGTTAGGCAAGCTGGAAAGGCCAAAATATTTATATGTGGTCTCCTGCTGCCCTGAGGCAGCTGCTCAACTTGCAGCTACAAAGGAGAATTCTTTCATTTTTTGACTTTGTGTGCTAAGCTTTCCTGTGAATAGGTCAGCCTGATGGAAAGCCAACATCCATAGCCTCCTGTGACCCCACATGTGTTCTCTTCTACTTCAGAGTTAAATAATGCCCTCAAATGCTTTATTACCATCATTAAATTTCCCCAATCAAGGAAGAGGATAGAATCTGACCCTTAGCCTCAGTTGTTATTCATTACTTACATTACAGTAGCACGTAGGAGTCCCAGTCATAGGCCAGGACCCCATTGCACTGTGGGCTGTTCAAACAACAGACAGATTCCCTGCTCCAAAGATTTTACAATCTAAGTCAAGCATGGGAATTCTTTTCGAGTTCTGTAAAAAAAAAAAAAAAAAGGGTTGGTTGGATCAGTTATCCTTATATCAAATCTCATAATCTTCTCTTCTAAAGTAAAAAACACCACTCTGCTTATATTACAGCAGGGGTCCCAAACTAGGGGTTGGGACCCCTCAGGGGGTCACGAGGTTTTTACATGGGGGGTTGCGAGCTGTCAGCCTCTACTCCAAACCCCGCAATGCCTCCTGCATTTATAATGGTGTTAAATATATTTTAAAGTGTTTTTAATTTATAAGGGGGGTTGCACTTAGAGGCTTGCTATGTGAAAGGGGTCACCAGTACAAAAGTTTGAGAACCACTGCATTAAAGTAAAGAATGAAAGAGCCACTAGTTTCTGGGACTCACACAAGCAATTTGTATTGGAAAGTGTCACTGTACAAAGCAGATTACTAATTAATTCCAATGTCCTCCAATTTTATCCCATTAGTAGCATAGCAAATACTTAATATGTAACTTTCTATCATAGAAAAATAGAAAATATGCTTAAATTTTCTATATTTTTTTAAGTTGTTGCAGGACCGTGGGGACAAATATGTGCTGGGAATCCTTCAAACAAAGTAAGGGGCTGTGATATCAAAGGATGTGGAAAATACGGCGCTACAAGGAAATCAAGGTAGTATGCTTATTAACACATTTTTTTGGCAATGCATTTTTTTCTTGGTTCATTGTTGTTGCTAAAATAACTAAATGTTCACTTAGAACAAAAAAATCTGAGTTTAGCAGCCATCATTTAAAGCACTTAAGCCTTGTGAAGTGTGTCAGAATGACACCACTGTAGACCAACTGATGAAAAAAGAATGTGTCAATGTCCTTCTTCTGTGCAATAACCCTCATGTGATAGACTCACACTGAGCATGGAAGATAGCGGACTCCATGACCCATTCAGTCCTTGACCTTCATATTGTTGGGGCTTTCAAGAAGGATCCTTACATACATTAGTGCTACTTCTAAGTATTTTTGTGATGGGAACAGGATATTTGCCCACTAGGAATTGGACTCAGACCACCAGATGATTATACACACAGCTCTAGACATGGGCAGGACAGAACTAGTTAAGAAATAACATTGAAATGGTCTCAATTCCAAGTGCTTGAGTGATCTGAGTCTCCAGCTCATAGGTCATATGCTCAGCTGGTGTAAGTCAGCAAAGCTCCTATGAAGTCAACTGGAGTGCCGCTGACTTATACAAGTGTAAGGTCAAGTGTTCTTTCTAGCCTCATAAGTGATCAGTCTGCTAGCAACATGAGGCTAACTAGGGATATTAACAGTAGAGTTGGTCAAAATATTTCCATCAAATTTATTTTTTTTAAATGACAAAAGATTTTTCCTCCCATGTCCTTGTGAGAAAATTTGCATATTGTTTATACATTTTTTTCTGGGTTTTCATATAAAAACAAAATCCCCTAGGCATGGGTTATATTCCATCTCTTAAAAAATTTAAAAGTGAATATTTTGATTTTTAAAATATTTTGCATGGAAATTGAAGCCTATGGTTGTTTTTTTTTAAACCAGATCTGATTAACTTTTAAGAGTTTTTCAGTTACTGAAGCTGGACTGAAGCCTCAAATATTTCTACTTGCATTACAAAGCTACAAAATTAAAATACAACTAAGTTAATAATAAAAAGCTGCAGCCCCAGTGTTGCTTTAAATAATCTACATGGTATAAGATATCAGACATTATGGCTATAGAATATGTAAATCAGCAATGTTTCATTACTTACACATGTGTACATTTTCAGAGATGGCACCATAAGACGACATCTAGGAGTGGATGTTGTATGCAACGATGGATCAACAGTGTATGCTCCTTTTAGTGGTACTATTGAGAGAAAAGTTATCCCCTATAAAATCAATAATGCCATTAATAATGGAATCCTACTCCGTGGATCAGGTAACTGAGCTACCATAGTACTGATCTTTGATAAACATTAAATATTTCTCATGAAATAATTTTCCCTTCATGATTCTTTCCCAATTGGAGAGTTGTGGAAGAAGCACAACCTAAACACATTTGGACGGTAAACAAAGCAAAACTGTACAGAATAGGTCAAAGCCTGTATTTCAATCAGAACTGTCTGTTCCTGTATTTGAATCCAAGCACAACTTATTCACTCTTCAAAACATGACAGGCCAAGTTCTCCATAAACAGGACCATCAACACAATCCTTTTCCCTTATAGCTCTCCACCCACTTAGACAATGGGACAAAATGATGACCTAAAGTGAAAAAAACAAAGAGGAAAAACAAAGTATTAGAACATGGATCTTGAAATATACTGTAGTTCAATTCTTTTAGAGAAAATTCTTCCCCACTTTCCGTCAAAGGACAACAGCCCTGAAAACCTCAATTTCATGGATACTGTAGACTGGACTGTACTTGTGCTGAAAGCACTTTTAGCACCAATGAATAGTACTAGAGTGGAAGATATTTTGACTCTGGCCAGAGTAGAAACAGCCAAAGAGATCAGATGACCAAACGTTGACGGTTCCTTTATCCTTCCTTAATCTCTCTTTTATTTTTGTTCCTCCCATCAAGGTTTCTGCGTAAAAATGTTCTATATCAAGCCTGTTAAATACCAAGGCCAGATCGCAAAGGGCAACAAAATTGGAGTAATGCTGCCAATGCAAAAAGTGTATCCTGGTATAACATCTCACGTTCATATTGAGAACTGTAACAAATCAGATCCTACTGGTAACTTATAAATGCAAAGTTACATGAAATGAAAACGTACAAAATTTCAAACAAAATCAACTGAGCAAACAAAAACAAGTTTCTTTCCTCCTTCCCAGAGACGCTGCCAAAAAAATGTAATCCACAGGAAAGGAAAAGATGTATTATGTATACAGCAAAATAAAAAGGTGTATGTCAGCCACAGTAGCCATGTGTCTCACTGCCAGGTTAACAGGCTAGTGCTTATCTGAACATGATGACATTGTAATCTCAAGCTCAGCAATAAACTATCCCAGAATGACCAGCCCGTCCAATTGCAACCTTTTTTGGTATCAATACTTGTTTTAATATTGCATCTTTGTCTAATATGTAAACTGTGAACTCTTCATTAGATGCATGGACTCTTGATGTGAAATATTAGAGAAGAAAAGTGCTCGCTCTCTATTTCTAAATAAGTCCAGGTAATAAAACAGGCAGGACAACCTCTTTATTCAGTTGACAAGCAGAGAGAAGAGTGGAGTCTAAGAGAATAGTTTATCCATAATGGGAACAGAAAGGTAACATTTCCTTTATCTTCTCATTGTGACGGAAATTGATAGAATAGCCCACAAAACCTCTTACACCCCATATGTGGCAGACATGATTTATATTCTGTGTTCTAGTGGTTCTCCCCTGGGCTTTAATAGGATGTGTTTTACTCCGTCTTCACCTAAGTGTGGTGTTTAGATGTTGCTTGTAATTATTAGAATTGGGAGCACTGGCTGTTGGGAGTCTGAAAGGACAGGAAACAGGAAGGAGTGGGGAGGAGTTGAGAGGCTGGAAGAAAGCTACAGAGGGTGCAGCAGCAGTTTGGTAAAGAGGTTTCCACTTTGAAAATAAAGTCCTGTTGAAGCTTGTTAGTACCTTGCCTGGTTGATACAACACTAAGTGGATCTGAATTGTAGCCTGGGGGAAAAAACACTGACAGACTTTTGAGAACACTCTCTTACAAGGCAGATCCCATAAAGGCCCTTTTCTATTACTCCAGTTTAGAAGGTCCTCCAGATCTTCTTGTATGATATTCTTGTCCTCCTCCATATTGGCAATATCTCCCAATCTTGTGTCATCTGCAAATTTTATTAGCACACTCCCACTTTTAGTGCCAAAGTCATGAATTGGTCCCAAGACCAATCCCTGACAAACTCCACTAGTAACCTCCTTCCAGCCTGACAGTTCACCTTTCAGTATGACCTATTGTAGTCTCCCCTTCAACCAGTACCTTATCCACCTTTCAAGTCTCATATTAATCTCCATCTTCTCCAATTTCACTCAATTTCCCATGTGGAACTGTATAAAATGCCTTACTAAAATCTAGGTAGATTAGATATTTGTCTAAAAAATCTGTTACCTTTTCAAAGAAAGATCAGGTTGTTCTGGCACGATCTATTGTTTGTAAAACCGTGTTGTATTTTATCCCAATTACTTTTTAGTTCAATGTCCTTAGCTATGCTCTTTTTCAAAAATTGTTCTAAAACCTTGCATACAATTGAGGTCAAACTAACAGACCTGTAGTTTTCCCGATCGCTTTTTTCCATTTCTTAAAAATAAGTACTATATTGGCAATTATCCAGTCATAGGGTATGACCCCCGAGTTTACGGATTCATTAAAAATCCCTGCTATTGTGCTTGCAATTTCATGCGCCAGTTCCTTTAATATTCTTGGGTGGAGATTATCAAGGCCCCCCTTATTTGGTCTCATTAAGTTGTCCTTCTCATTGTGTTTCACTTCCACCTGGGACGTGGAAATTTCTCCCTCCATATCCTCATTTGTCCCTGCCATTACCCCATAGCTCCCCATTATGTTTATTAAAAGCTGAGGCAAAGTATTCATTTAGCTGTTGGACGATGCCTAGGTTATCTTTAATCTCCAGCCATCCTCAATGCTTAACAGTCCCACTTCTTTCCTTGTTTTCTTTTTGTTGATATGGTTATAGAACAGTGGTCCCCAAACTCTTCACGTGTCGCCCCTGCTAACCCCTGTCCAAACCCTCCCCTCCCCCGGGGCACAGACAAGGGGAAGGGGTCAGTGGCTGGGCCCAGAACCAGGAGCCGAGGCCAGGGCCACAGCTGGGGGCAGGTCTGAGGCTGAGAACAGGGCCAGGAGCCAAGGCTGGGGGCAGGACCGGAGACACGGTCAGGGCTGGGAGCAGAGCCATGGCCGGGGCAGAGCCGACAACTGGGACCATGGCAGCAGCTGGGAGGTGGTGCCACCGCTGTGGGCAGGGCTGCAGCAGAGCTGGGCGGTGCTCCCTCCCTGCCCTCCAGGGGGGCTGGCCCAGGCCCTACTGCACCCCCTGAAACATCCCTCTGCACATCCGTAGAGGGGCACACCTCACAGTTTGGGACCACTGGTATAGAACCTGCTACTATTGATTTCAATTTCCTTTACAAGGTCCATCACTGCCTGGCCTTCGACAGTTCTCACTTTTTCCTCTATGCTTTCTGACCTCTGAGAGATAGCTTTCCTTATAGATCCTTCCCATTCCTTGTAGGCTTTCTGCTTTCTCCCAATAACTTGTTTCAGATGCTTGCTCATCCAGTTTGGCCAGCAGCCCTTCCCTATGAATTTTTTCCCCTTGCTTGGGATGCAGGCTTCAGATAGCTTCTGCAACTTTGACTTAAAATAATTCCAAGCCTCCTCCACATTCAGATTTTTGAGTTCTTCAGTCCAGGCCACTTCCCTAACTAATTCCCTTAATTTTTTTAAATTTGCCCTTTTGAAATCAAAGACCTGGTTGGAGACCTATTTAGTTGAAACTGAATTAGCTCATGATCACTTGAACCAAGGCTTTCCTTTACAACCAGTTTTCTACGAGGTCCTCACTACTTACTAATCTAAAATGTCATCACCTCTTGTTGGTTTAAGAGACTATTCGGAGAAGAAAACTGTCAGGTATCACATCCAGGAATAGCTGGGCCCTACCATTTTTAGTAGTGCTTGTCCTCCAACCTATATCTGGGAAATTAAAGTCTCCCATAATCACACAATTTCCAGTAATATTTATTTCATTAAAAATATTAAAGCAGTCTTTCCATATTCAAATCAGATTCTGGGGGTCTGCAGCAAACCCTAAGCACTATCTCAGTGGAACCACTGTTAGTTTTCTTCCCCAAAGTGATTTTGACCCAAACAGATTCTGTTTTATCCATTCCATCATTTCTAATTTCTTTCCAGTCTACCTCATTAATATACAATGCTACTCCATCACCTTTACCTTTATTTCTGTCTTTCCTGAACAGCACATACCATTCAATACCTGTACTCCACTCATGACTACTATTCCACCATGTTTCTCTAATCCCTATAATATCTGGTTTCACTTCCTACACCAGTAGTTTTAGTTCCTCCATGCTGTTACCCAGAATCCTTGCATTGGTATACAGACAACACCTTAGTTGTTTCTGCTTGACTTCACCCGATTAGGTACAGTCATTCCATTGCCAGTATCATCTACCTGACTGTCACTGGCATTAGCATTATTTTTCCTTTGGACATCCATTCTCCTCCCTTCTGTTGTATCCTCTCTTACTTGATTCCTCCGTCCACCCTCCCACACACACACACAGTGTTAGAATCAGGCATGGAGATTACATGAGCATCTCCCAACCATCTCTCCTGAATTCCTAGTTTAGAGCTTTTTTAATTAGTTGTGCTAAGCTCCATCCCAGAAGTCTATTTCCCTCCCTCGTCAGGTGGAGCCCATCTCGGGCTAGTCCTGTCACCACAGAAGAATGCTGCTTCCTGATGTTGCAGTAGAGTATGGACTTCAAAACAACAACAAAAAACACAGGACTATCATTTCACGGAACTGCTGGCAAAGCTGAAAGATAAAAATACATTGTAGGTACATAAGTAAGTTAAGATTACTATTTCATTCATTTTCTTGAGTCTTTTTTTCAAGCAGACTTTTTAGCAGAAGGTGGAATATACATTGTAGGTACATAAAATAGCTCCCCTGTGGAGGCAAAGGAGAAAACGGCTCATCTGGTTTTGTTAACGTTTAGTTAAAAATGTGGTATTAGCTGACCAACTCTGACAGGCAGAGGCCAGAGTGATTACAAGTGTTGCCATGTCACAATCCCTTGAAATCAGAGTTCATAAAAGCAATAACTCCAAAGCCTTTTTTAGAACAGTCTAGAGCTGAAACAGGGTCTCCTGCTTAGTTTTAGGGCACCACAAAGTGTTGAGATAATTAGTCCCTTTTGGGGGTTCTTTATGAAAATACTTAAAAATATTCCAAAAAAAGGTCTAAATCAGAAGTAAATATTAATGCCTGTAGTTATCGTGAGTTACCACACGCAGCATGAAATACCGCATGTTGCTAACAAATGAGTGAGTAGGAGGAATTTTAGAGGTAAAAGTTTGAGCAGGTTCCATTGTAACACATTTTTTCAGATTCAGGGTTTGAGGCACTCCCACCCAGCTGCTGCATTGTGGGCAAAGAAGGGTGGAAGCAGAGAGTGACTAAAATCCTACAGTATGAGAGAGTCAGCTCTTTCCAGTCTCCCCCCACAAACAACTTGGACATTTGAGATCAAAAAGAAGGTGTGGCGTTTAAGGATGGGATTGTATTCAGGTTAATTTTCCAAACATCCATCCAGTTGCCATTACCTCAGAAGTCTAAGGAACTCAGCCTTTCCCTGTAATTTCACTGCAGCCCCAACAACAAACCAAATTTCTTCCCTTTGGTTTGTGCATGTATGTGCTGGGCTGGGGGAGGAAAGGAACGGAGACTGACAATAAATGGGGGAAAGCCAGCAATTAATTAAGCAAGAATATCAATTAGGTAAGACTGCCATCACCCCTGTCTTGGCAACATTCTTTATCTCAGTCCTATCCTGGCTGTGCATGGCTAATGGGTCAATGCATGGGACCATCATCCACTGCCCTGCTCCCTACTTACAGTTTGTTGTCCAAGAAAGTTGGGCAGGTCCATCTCCAGCCCCTAAGGGAAGAGCCTAAGGTTTCAATGAGGTCAATAGTTCTCAGCTTTACAACAATTAGGGGTGTCATCAACTATTAACTGCTGTCAAATAAATCTCTTCATGACAAAATTTAGTGCAAAATATAAAATGAAATTCTACTTTGAAAAGTGGCTAAGTAAATACGCAACCTTCTTACTTCACAATTCTCCTCCCTTGGCTTCTTCAGAACTGCTTATTTCAGTGATAATTCCCTCCGGGCTTTTTACTCCTGTTAGCCCTAGACTGACAGCTACCACTATAAGAGACTGAACTGAATTCTAGCCCGCTTGTGTACCAACAGAACTGTTTACTAAGTTTCATTCACTCATACTTATAAAAAGCCACTAACAGAACTGAATAAGGACAGGACAAGTATTACTGAGGCATAATCTGGTGACCATGGGTTGTATCTTTGCAACTCAGGGCAGAATCTGGCCTACAGATTTTTAACTGGTGATGATATACAAGACTACAGTTTAAATTTCATGTTTGCAAATTTCACCTGTGATCTGGGGTTAAGAAACATCTTCCACAGTTGAACAAATTTAGTATTCGAGCCCCACCAACTTTTGTTTTTAAGTGACGTTACAGAGTTTGTTACTGTTAGAGTCACACACTTACCCAGGGTCAAAGAACAGTCACATTTACCATAGGTTTCAGAGTAACAGCCGTGTTAGTCTGTATTCGCAAAAAGAAAAGGAGTACTTGTGGCACCTTAGAGACTAACAAATTTATTTGAGCATAAGCTTTCATGAGCTACAGCTCACTTCATCGGATGCATACACATTTACCATAGCCACCTCAACATTCAGCTACAAGACAAGTGTATTTAACATTTTCATTCAGTTGCACAATTTTTCAGTGCTCCCTTTCCCATCACTAATTATGTGGTCTGTTAAACTACAACCTCTCAGAGGCACGGACCTTGTCCTGTTACCTACATTTACAGCATCTAGCAAAGAGATAATGCAATTAATAATGCTGGTCTAGATCCTTGGCCATTTGCACAGTCCTGGAAGCACAAAGGATATAGAAACCTGTCCTAAAGAGCCAGCTAGGAAATACTCTTGCACAGAGAAAGAGACAACACTGCAAATGAATACAGAACATTTCTTTCTCAATCTCATAATTACACAAACTTCAAGAATAAACTATTTTATTGCCCTAATGAGAAGAACGTAAATGGAAAAAACCTCAAATTCTTTGATTCTATCAGAGAAGCTAACAATAAAGTGACAGATTGTGAAAAAAATTTGTTTAGGGCTATTTTTCAAAACCACCAGCTAATAACTGCTGCCATGGAATAAGGTAGACCAATAGCTTGAGCCCTGCTCTTCAAACAACCACATTTGGTGATCCCTATGCTTCAAGAAGTGCATTGGGAAAGGAGAAAGGGAATTAATTACCTGATATCACCATGCAGCCACCACCTGGTGCTCCACACAGTATACATGTCACCACTGGAAAGGAAGAACACCTGGCAGGCCGGGATAATGGCACTTTCCCTCTGAAAGCAGCAGAATATGGAATTTTTAAGTGCAAGTTTATACGAATCCACCCAGCATTTAACATTGCCTGTTACATTCTCTGTGATCCCACTGGAAGGGTTATAATGAGCAGACACATAAAGAGAAGGAAATAGTGGGTATAGGAGCTGCAAAGTAAGAGAGACACATAGGTTATGCATAAAAGACCCAAGGTTTGGCTCATCTGCTCTACTTCTGATGGATCCACAGAGCCTAGGCAATGTGTTCTTGGTACCCTTCCCTTTTCTGCACTTCTCTTGGTCTCATCAAACGTAGCTGGGAGGACATGTCACAACTGTAGCTGCTCAAGAGCTATGCAATTTTTCAGGCTGTTGTTCAATTTCCATCTGTTTTTATGTGGCAAGGGGCTAATTATTACATTTCACAACTGGACATACCAACGGTTATCTTTTTTCTTAACATCCCAGTTGCCTAATCTGGGAATACTGCCCTCCGTAGTTCTAAACTCTGATTTCCTAGGCAGAAAGACTAAGACTTTCCAGAACACATCAATAGCAAAGAGATACCGTACATTATAACTTCAACTCGGGCAGAGAACTCTGGTGAAATGGCTGTAACGTGTTCCCACTCAAAGTGATTGTTTTTGTTGCCTTGGTTTCCATTGGCAAGTTAAGATTACTATTTCATGCCTTGTCTTGAGCTTTTTTTCTAACAGACTTTTTAGCAGAAGATTCAATATCAGCTAAATATTCTTGCATCAGAATCCATCCTGATGTATTTAGTTTTTGAAGAGTTAATGGAACATATATTCTCATGAACTATTAACTGACAATATATAAAAGCATCCATATGCATCTATTTTATCAACTATTTGGTGTAACTACTATAACTCACTACGTGATTTAAAGAAATGCCATGAAAACTGCAAAGTTAAGGTGGTTTTAAATTACTCTTTAGAGGTCTGAAAATGAGAGTATATACAACCAAGCAAATTACTAACTTTGCTTGGTTTCTAGGTGACTTTGTAATCCAAGTGCTACTGTACAGCAACAAGTCACATTGAGCATTTAATCTTCAAGGTTTGGAGAGATATGACCTAATTCTGACCTCCCTTACACCAGTGTAATTTCACGTATTACAACCAGCATGAGATCAGAATCAGACCCAGAGTCTCTACCTTGTCTGCACTAGGCTTTTTCTTCTTAAGACTTCATAGAGTTGATTCTATTGTGGCAGCTGCATCAGTGTTAGACTCTGGGGGGATGAGAGTTTAAACCAGACAACAGCTGCTATAGCCATTGTAACCATCCTGTCATCTGGATCCACCCTGGGTGAATTAGATAATAGAATGGAAAAGGCACCAGTGACCGGTCTACACTATCTGGTCTGCTGTTCCTACCACTAGTGGAGATAACTATGGGAAATATAAAGAGAAATCTAGCATAGATGGAGCCTCTTTTTTTGAAAACTGGGGCTGGGAGAAACCAGAGACAAAGAAGGTTTGGTGAAGCAGTCAAAGGTTTGTTCTAAGGACTGTATTTCCAATGTAAGAAAATTCTTATTCTAGCTAGAAAAACAAACAAGCATATTTCAAGTTCTATAATATTTCACTATCCAGATGCTATGAAAGTGTAAAAACTCCTGTTTATATTGCATGTAGATTTATGCGCTACATTCAGACTGCAGCAGGTTGAGTAGCTCTTCCTCCCCCAAAATTAACATAATACACCTGGAAAAGAAACCTTTGCTGGAGTTCAACATAATACTGGGACTTGCTCTTACAAGTTTAGCATGTATTGATTCCAGTCTGTCAGCCAGTCATCCTACCTCCCACTGAAGTTGAACTTCTGAGGCTGCTGTTACCGTTTAGAGCTGCACCAGTTCTCTGAATGCCCAGCTTTGGAACATGGTGCTGGGTGCAGCTGACACCAGCTCGCACACACAGGCAATGTCTTCTGTACAGATAATCCTATTGAAGAAACCAACCAGGGAAAGGGAGAGCAAAGTACTCTGAGGAATGCATCTCTTACTCTCCATAATCTTCCGAGTTATGGGTTCTGGGTTTTCCATCTCTAAATAGACAGCTGAGTAAGGCCTGTATAATAGCAATGGAAACACCACTACTGATATGAATATCTACCAACGAATATAGATCTTTTCTAGATAAAGAGATTTTGTAGGAACAGAGGGCTCTGCTCCTACATGTCTGTCACATTCACACCACTCTGATAATTTTCCCTCTATCAACACACACAAACAAGTGAAGGAGGCAACAGGTTCACTTTTCCTCAAACTCAAGTAACTTACTTTTCGTTTTGGCCTGGCACAGAACCTGATCTAGAGTCCATTGAAGTCCATGAATGGGCTCCAGGGGAGTTTAGATGAAGGCTGTATAGAAGTAGGGACTTGGAGCTGCTTACTTCTCACCTAGCATTAATGAAACTCTTGCAAGCTGCAAATCCCCAGTTCCGCGGGTCAACTGTGTTGAGAGTCAGGGCTAGTAAAGCTGGAAAAGCAGAAAAGTTATTTATGTGAACTCTCATGCTGCGCTTTGTCAAATTCCCAACATGCAGCTACAGAGAACTATTCTTTTGTTTTCTGACTCCAACGGTGATATAAGCTGACATCTGAATAGGTCAGCATAATAGAAAGCCAGCATCCATGGTGTCTTATGACCTCATATGTGTACATTCTTCTACTTCAGAGTGAAATAATGCCCTCAAATCCTCAACTGTTATCAATACATTTGCATTGAAGGTGGAGGGTAGTGTCTGATCCTTAGCCTAACTTACGGTACGCTATTTGGATTGCCGTAGCATCCTTTTAGAGTTCTGTCAGGAAAACTTGTTGGTAGGATCAGTTACTCCTATCACACAAAAAAAAAATCATAATCTTTTCTTCTGAACAGTGTATTCTACTTAAAACTAAAAACCAGCCATTCTACTTATTAAAGTAAAGAAATGCAGAGCCATTAGTTTGAGAGAGTCACACACGCAACGTGTATTGGAAAGTGACACATTATAACACAGATTTCTAATAAAATTCTAGCATCCACCGAGATTAGCTTCATTAGTTGCACAGCAAACATTTTATATAAACATTTCTGTACTGTTTAAGGCTAGAAAATTTGCTTCACTTTTGTATATTCCATTTCTTTTCAAGTTGCTGCAGGACCATGGGGACAGATATGTGCTAGGAATCCCAGCAACAGAATAAGGGGCTGTGACAGACATGGCTGTGGACATTATGGAGCTCCGGAGGTGGTATGCTGAGAGCCCTTTTTTTGTGAGGAACGGGATGTTTTGTTTGTTCATTGCTGTCGCTAAAATAATGAAATGTTGACTAAGAACAAAAACTTCTGAGTTTAGCCATCATTTATAGCACTCAGGGCTTGTGAAGTGTGTCAGAAGGACACCACTGCTAAGCAATTCGCTGAACATGAACCATGGCAACATCCTTCCAATGTGCATTAATCCCTCATATGATAGAATCACACGGAGAATGGGAGAGCTCTGATTAAGAATGGAGAGAGATTTGCAATTATTACAACTGGACTGGAACCTCAAACCCTTCTATCTCCATTGCAGAAAATACAAATCCGAAACACAACTAAGCTAACAATGGTAGCCATAGCCCCTGTGTTGCTTTAATAATCTACATCAGAGGTTCTCAAACTGAGCTGCACTCAGGTGGTCCATGGATAGTTCCCTCTAAGGTGCGTGCCTGGGCAGCTGCACACAAGAGAGTGAAGCGTCACCCACCTAATTAGCGGAGTCACACAGGCGTGGCTCCACTAATTAGGTGCCTGGATCCTGGAGAAGACGCACATTTAAGGTGAGGTGCTGGCCTTGAGGTGAATATGGGGCAGGTGGGAGGGGGCAGTGGGGTGAGAAGAGGGGGTGGGGGGGAATTTGGGACGTGCAGGGCTGTGGCGGCCAGAGAAAGAGGTGACTTTCTCCAGCTCCAGGGCTGCGGCTGCCGGGGAGAGATGACCCTCCTTCCCAGCCTCAGATCTCTGGTTGCTGCAGTGGGGGAGAGAGGGAGAGACCTCACTCCTTCCCAGCCCCAGCTCGGGGGCTGCCATGGCAGGGGAGAGAGGGCACATCTATCGCACTAGAAAGGTAAGACTACTGATATTAAAATATGAGTTGTGTGCTTTTATTTGTAGAACAAAAAACCCCAATTATTATTAAGGTGTTTTTTAAATATAGTGCTTTTCTCCAAAGCACTTTACAATAGTTAGCTAACGGTTCAAACAAAATTTGGAAAGATCATTAAGTGGTCCACCGAGACCCTCAGCAATTTTCAAGTGATCCGCGAAAAAAAGAAACATTGAGAACCGCTGATCTGCATGGTGTATCCAGTATCAGGCTTTAAGGCTAATGAATACATAAATCAGCATTGTCTCATTACTTGCACATTTACACATTTTCAGACTTGGAGGAAGAAAGCACCTGGGGATGGACGTAATATGCAGAGACAGATCAACAGTGTATGCACCTTTTAGTGGCATAATTGGGGGACCAGTTAACCCTTATAGAAAGAATACTACTATTAATAATGGCCTCTTCCTCCGTGGATCAGGTAACTGAAGCTATCATATCTAAATCTTTGATCAACTTTAAATATTAGTCATTAAATACATTCACCTTCCATTCTTAACCAACTGGAGAGCTATGGAAGAAGCACAATCTAAACGAATTTAAGCAAAACAACTTTATTGAGTAGGCCAAGGCTTGTGTTTCACTTAAAAGGGTCTGGTCCTGTATTAAAATCCAAGTACAATTCATTCACCCTTAAAAACGTAACAGGCCACCTTCTCCATCAACAGGACCAGCAAAACACTCCTTTTCCTCCATAGCTCTCCACCCACTTAAATAATGGGAGAACAATGAGGATCTAAAGCAGGGATCTCAAATTCAAATCACCACAAGGGCCACGTGAGGACTAGTACATTGGCCCGAGGGCTGCATCACTGACACCTTTTCATATAAAGGTACAAAAGCCCCCCACTGCCTCAGCCCCACCCGCACTCCACCCCTTCCATGAGGCCCTGCCCCACCTCTTCCCACCCCTTCCCCGCCCCCATTCCAACCCCTTCGCCAAAGTCCCCACCCCAACTCCACCCCTCCCTCCTCCTATTCCAACCCTTCCCCAAATCCCCGCCCCTCCTCTTCTCTGCCTCCTCCCCTGAGTGCGCGGCTCCCCACTCCTCCCCACTCCCTCCTGGACAGTGCTAAGCACCACCAAACAGCTGTTTGGTGGCAGGAAGCGCCTGGAGGTAGGCAGAGGAGCGGGGACGTGGTGCGCTGGCGGGGGAGGGGGGACAGCAGGTGAAGGGAACTTGGCAGCCGCAGGAAATAACTCCGGGGGGGTCGGAGGTGGGTGCGGGGAGCTTGGCGGGCTGTAGCAAATAACTCCGTGGGCCGTGTGTTTGAGACCCCTGATCTAAAGTGAGGAAACCACAGAGGAAAAAATAGCGCAGGGGGAGGAGCATGAAAACAGGAAGCTTGAAATATACTGTAGTTTGGGTCCATAAGAAAAAAATCTTCACCTTTTCTCCCTCCTCAAATTGCCCCGCTAATCCCAATTTCATGAATGCTGTTGGCCAGACTGCAGTAGTGCTGCCAGCACCAATGGCAGTACGAGACTGGAAGACAATCCTCAAATTGCCATAGTACAACCAGCCAAGGAGATCAGACGATGATCAACTTTGATGTTTTCTTTACCCTCCCTAAATCTTTTTGTTTTTCCTCTGCTCCCCTCAAGGTTTCTGCACATATATGTTCTACATCAGGCTGGTTACATACAGAGTTTGGATCAAGAAGGGGCAAAAAATTGGAGTAATGCTGCCAATGCAAAGTGTGTATCCTGGTATGATATCTCATGTTCAGGTCCAGAATCGTGAGCACTCAAACCCCTCTCGCAATTTATAAGACGGAAATGTACATTAAATGGAAATGTACAAAATCCCAAATAAAATTACTTCCCCACCTCCCCAGACAGGCTACGTTACAAAAGTATAGTGCATGGGAAACAAAAAGATGTTTTAAACATACAGCAAAATAGAAATGTATGTGTCAGTCACAGTAGCCATGTGTCTATCAGTTTGGCATGCTGGTGCTTATGTCACTATAATCTCATGCTCTGCAATAAACTACGCCAGAAATACCAACCTGTCCATTGCAACCTTTTTTGATATGAATACTTGTATTAATGTTGTATCTTTGTCTAATACCTAAACTACAATTGCTTCATTATATGCACGGACTTTTGGTATGAACTCTTTAAGAAGAGAAGTGCTCTCTCTTTTTGCATTTCTAAATGAGTCCAGGTAATAAGAGAAGCAGGACAACCTCTTTATTCCGTTGAAAGGCAGAGAGATTTGTAGAGTCTAAGGGAACAGTTTATCCATCATGCGAACAAAAAGATAATATTTCTATTATCTTTTCATTGTAACTGAAGTTTATAGAGTAGCCCATAAAAATCACTTACACCACCAGCCAGGCAGTCAGGATTTATATCCTGTGTATTCTAGTGGTTCTCCCCTGAGCTTTAAAAGGATGCATTTTCCTTCGCCTAATTAGATCAAGGCTAGGTCAGGTATGTCTTCACATGCTGCAATTACACTCACAGTCTCCTCACCTTCCCTTCACTCCGCATCTGGTCATCCCACCTCTCCTCTCCCGCCCTGTCCCGCTCAGCCCCCTCCCTTTCCCTTTAGCTGACCCCTTCCTAAGTGATCCCCCCCATACACACCAATACCACATCAACGACAGGTTCTCCGACTTCTTTCCCAGGCTACAAGCAGCTTCCGTCAAACTGCCGTGTGTTTCTTTCATTTCTTCTGCTCTAGAGAAGCAACAACCGCTTCTTGCATTGAGTAGCTCAAAGATTAGAGAAAGTGCTCTGACACATGCTTTTCTACTTGTCATCATCAATCTCAAAGCACCTGAGCCTTCTTTGTGCATTCATTATCTCCATTGTACTGATAGGGAACATGCAGCCTAGAATGGCGAAGTGATTTTTCCAAGCTAACAGATGGAGCCGTTTACAATCAATATTTGCATCAGAATAGGGCTTTGTCTTTTGATTATACTTCCCCGAGAACAACAGTAAAACCAATAAAGCCAAATACTTACAATTCCAAAACAAATTATAGCTTCAAAGTGACTTGTGACCAAATCTAGAGGCTGGAAAACTGATCAGCTAGGGAAGACTACTGGTTCTTAGTGAAAACCACAATACAAGCAATTGGTGTAACTATCCAAGCTTTTTGAACACAGCTTATTTAGTCCTATATTGGAGTTAAATTTCATTTAGTTTGGTTTTATTTTTGTTGGGTTTTGAGTTTTATTTTTTCTTATTGTTTCTCCTTTTGTATTTTATCATTCTAATAAATCCTAATATAGGAAACAGAAATCACTAAATCTTGTTCTAGTAGCTGTACACATGGTTAGATATTGAGCCCTAATTTTTTTTTTTTAAATTCAACCAATTCACTTTTAAAGGTACAGAATTGAAAATTTACCCTGTGCTGTCTGTGCATGGATGCACTGAATCCTTCTATAAAATCTATTGCTAAAGATAACAAGTTTCCTATTGAGTAACTACTCAAGGCAGAAGCAGCCTTCACAACACCCCTTTTCATGGGAATCACCTTTTTTAAAATTCTTAAACCAGATTAGGAAAGCATTGAATACAGCTCAGAGGAAACGTGGTGCTCAGAATCAGTTTCTGTGCCACACTAAACACATTTGACTTACTATCATGAGGTAAAAATCAATACACGCTTCAAAATGTTTAAATCTCCACAGAAGATGTCATTTGTTAAATAACCTCACAAGCACTAGAGGCTTGTTACTAGGAAATCAAATCAAATACCTTCAGTGAAGTGGATGTGTAGGTCTTGGAAGTTATGTTGCATCTAGTAAAGAATAAGGTAAACTCTTATGAATGGCTGTGAAGAAGGACTTCATTGGCCAGATCCTCAGGTGCTGTAAATTGGTGTTGATCTACTGACGATCCACATATGTAAAGAAGGATCTCAAAAAAAATTCTCCTCGGGGCTGAAATCAAACCAGCCGGATGGCATTCTAGTCACATTACGTTGTGTAGATTGGCTGGTGTGACTTTGATGAGCTATGTCAGGGGTTGGCAAACTATGGCACGCGTGCACGCTGCTGTCTGCCGGGGACAGCAACGTACCATTAAAAATCCGGCCCGGCCTGGCCCACTCTTCTCCGCCCACCATTCTCTCCTTGCAGGACAGGCAAGCTTCCCCCTCCCCCCACCTCTTCCCCCAGCGTGTGGGGTTCCTGCCCCTCCTTCTCTCCCTCCCTGCGGCCGATCAGCTGACGGCCCTTGCTACGGAGGGGGAAAGGGAAAAGCGGAGCCGCAGCGCGCTCTCTGCTCCGGGGACCTTGGGGAAGGGGTTGGAATCAGGGCATACCCCTCCAGCCCCCTGCCGTGAGCCGCTCAGGGCAGAGGGCTGGGAGCACCCCCACAACCCCAGCCCGCACTCCCAGCCCTCTGCCCCAACCCCTCCTCACACACACCTGCACCCCCCCACACCCCAGCCCCGTGCCCTGACCCCTGCACTCCCCCACAACCCCAGCCCTGACTCCAGCATCCTCCTGACACACCCCCAGCCCCCTGCCCTGACTCCTGCACCCCCCCCACATACCCAGCCCCCCCACACCCCATGCCCTGACTCTTGCACCCCCCACATCCCCACCCCCACCACCAAACGAGAGCTCCTGCACACACAAACCCACATTCCCACCTGCACCCCTCGCACCAAATGGGAGCTGCCCAGGTAAGCGCTCCACACCCAAACCTCCTGCCCCAACCCTGAGCCCCCTCCCTCATTCTAGCTCCTGGCCAGACCCTTCACCCCCAGGCCTGTTCTCAGTGCACTCCCACCCTCATCTCAGTGCAGAGAGAGGAAGAGAATGGGCCAGAACCAGGGAGAAAGTAGGTATCTACTCTATGTGGACAGGGCCGGGACCCCAGACCGGCAGTGGGCTGAGCGGGTCTGGCAGCCGGGACCCTGACTGGCAGGAACTGGCGGATGGAACCCCAGACCGGCAGCAGGCTGAGCCGCTCAGCCCGCTGCCGGTCTGGGGTTCTGGCTGCCGGCCCCTTGCCAGCCGGGGTCCCGGCCACAGGCCCCACTCAGCCCACTGCCGGCCTAGGTGAACGGAACCCCAGGCCGGCAGCGGGCTGAGCAGGCTGGCGGTGTAAGATCAGCATTTTAATTTAATTTTAAATGAAGCTTCTTAAACATTTTGAAAACCTTGTTTACATACGACAATAGTTTAGTTATATAATATATAGACTTACAGAGAGAGACCTTCTAAAAAACTTTAAAATGTAGTATTGGCTCACAAAACCTTAAATTAAAGTGAATAAATGAAGACTCGACACACCGCTTCTAAAAGGTTGCCGACCCCTGAGCTATGCTAATATAGACCAGCTGAATGTCCAGCCGATAACTAATAAAACTGTGCCAGTCAGTGTGCATGCTTTACATGCTCCTCTTCTACTCCTTTTATTTATGATAAGCTGACGTCATTACACCATCTCACTACCCCACTGCCCTCTTTGGTGGTCTCTAAGATAAAACAGCACAGACCATATTTTGTACTTCATTGCCAATGAACTCAAACTAGACCATTTAGTGAAACTACATTGATATTCTGCCAGTTTTGTTTCAGGCAGATAACCCACACACCTCCTGGTGTTCTGTCCCATCTAGTGGCACCGAGACCACTTCGAGAGAGATTAATGAGTCTGCGCTACAGCCTTAGCTAAGTATCAGGGGGTAGCCATGTCAGTCTGTATCCACAAAAACAACGAGGAGTCCGGTAGCACCTTAAAGACTAACAGATTTATTTGGGCATCCATGCATCTGAAGAAGTGGGTTTTTTACCCATGAAAGCTTATGCCCAAATAAATCTGTTAGTCTTTAAGGTGCCTCTAGACTCCTCATTGTTCTTGTAGCCTGAGCTAAGGGCCATATGGCTTTTAACTCATGCGCTAAGCTCCAGAGGTCCCAGGTACGATCCTGCCCGCTGACGACTGGGTCTGTCGGTGTTACAAGTGGGGGCTCATCCAGTATTTCAACTGGGAAGTCTCTGAAGCTTGGGACATGCTTCCTCAGCTAGGGTAAGTATGTAACCCACACACCTCCTGGGTGTGGTGTTCTGTCCCGTCTAGTGGCACCGAGACCACTTAGCTAAGGCTGTAGAGCAGACTCATTAATCTCTCTCTTAGAGCCATAGGGTTTTTAGTGCACGTAGTAGAAGCTCATGCACTAAGCTCCAGAGGTCCCAGGTTCAATCCTGCCCGCCAACAACTGGGTCTGTCGGTGTTACACAGACAGGATATTTTTTATTAGGTCTTTCTTTAAAAATGTTGTGGCTTCAAGTATATGTAATTTTCCCTCAGCTATTAATGACAATTGGTCTCGGAAAAGAAAACAGAGACAACACTGCAAGTGAATACAGCACATTTCTTTCTTAATACCACAACTACGAAAGCCCAATAACAATCTATTTTATTGCCCTCGTAACACGAATGCAAATGAAAAAGAGAAGCTAACAATAAAGTGACAGGCTGAAAAAAAATGATTTAGGGCTATTTTTTGAAAACCACAAGCAGATGGCTGCTGCCATGGAACAACATAGAACAATAGCTTGAGCCCCGCTCTTCCAACAACCACATAGAGGTGATCCCTAGGCTCCAAGCACTGCACTGGAAAGAGGAAATATAATTAATTACCTGATATCACCAGGCAGCCACCACCTGCTGCTCCACACAGTATGCATGTCAGTGCCACTGCACCACTGGAAAGGAAGAACACCTGGCAGCCCGGGATAATGGCACTTTCCCTCTGAAAGCAGCAGAATATCTAGGGACTTTTTAAGTGCAAGTTTATACTAATCCACCCAGCATTTAACTTTGCCTGCTACATTCTCTGTGATCCCACTGGAAGGGTTATAATGAGCACACACATCAAGGGAAGGCAATAGTGGGTATAGGAGCAGCAAAGCAAGAGAGACATATGGGTTGTGCATAAAAGACCCAGGATATTTTACTGGATGTGAGTCATCTGCTCTACTTCTTGCAGATCCTCAGGGCTTAGGCACTATATTCTTGGTACCCTTCCCTTTTTTGCACCTTTTTAAATCCTATCTGTTGTAGCTGGGAGGACATGTCGCAAATGCAGATGCTCAAGAGTTGTGCAATTTTTCAGGCCCTTGTTCCAGCTCCGTCTGTTTTTCATGTTGCAAGGGGCTTATTATTGCATTTTCCTTTCACAACTCGTCATATCAACAGTTGTATTTTCTCTTAACATCCCAGTTTCTTAATTTGAGAATTGCTTTACATAGTTTCAAAGCTCTACTCATGTGTGAAGGGGTAGGCAGACAGATTAAACCTTTCTAGAACACAAATAGCAAAAGACACAGCGTACATTATAATGCTGATTTTAAGAGAGATTTCTGGTAAAACAGCTGCAAAATGTTCACACACATACTTACTGTTTTTTGGCTAGGTTCCCACTGGTAAGTTAAGATCATTATTTCATGTATTTTCATGAGGGTTTAACAGACTTTTTAGCAGAAGCTTGAATATCAGCTAAATATTCTTGCAGCAAAATCCATCCTGATATATTTAGTTTATGAAGAGTTAATGTAAAACACAATATTTTAAAAGACCTATTAACTGACAAAACAAAGCATCCATGTGCATATATTTTATCAACTATTTGGCATGATTAAATATTTTTTGAATATATTATGTTCATTGTGCTGCATACTTTCATTGTGCTTGTTTAAAGAAATGCCATGAGAATTGCAAAGTTAAGGTTGTTTTAAATTACTCTTAATAGGTCTGAAAACTAGAGTATATACAGCCAGCCAAGTCATTAGCTTTGCATCTAGAGGATAACTCGGGGTGGGGTGGGTGTGGGCGTTGTCTGTGTACTGAGAGGGATATTTGGGCTCAGTCCCTGAAAGTATAATCTAAAGAGGTTAACGAAGTTCCAAATGAAGCCATTTTAAATCAGTATTGGGAAACAGAATAGGGCCTCGTCTTCTGCTTATCCATGTGTGATAACAGTGAGGTTACTATAAAACCAAATACTTTGAAGATGCATGCTACAGAACTGCCAATAGAGACTTGCAACCAAATCTATCAGCTAGCACAGCCTGCTGGTTTGTAATGAAACTACAAGAAATTGTTAGTAAATCTATACAAGCTTTTCAGACAAAGCTTATTAAGTCCTGTATTGTAGTTAAATACATCTAGTTTATTTGTAATTTGTCATTATTTCTCTTTCTGTATTTTATCATTCTAGTAAATCCTAATACATAAAACAGAAACAACAGACTCATTCTAGTGGTCAGACACAAATGCACACTGAGCCCTAGTTACTTGTTCTACGGTTAGCCAACGCACTTTTCAGGTACAGAACTGAAATCTACATTATGCTCTCTGTGCAAACGGGATGCATACCCTTCTATACAAATGACTCACTAAACAATTTGGTTCCTACTAAATAAATACTAAAGATAGTAGCTGCCTTCACACTATCCATTTTCATGACAATCCCAATAGACTGTCAATGGGATTTTGGCTCCTAACTGCCTAAATCACTTTTGAAAATGAGATTCAGGATCCTAAATTAGTAAGGAAGCTGAGCACAGCATTCAGAGTCTGCATCCAGACGCCTTCCACATGCCTCTGTTATGCAAGCTGAGCAACTATATTTGCCTTCATTGAACTATGGGTATGAATTTAGGCACCTGATTCCCACTGAAATCTATGGGAGCTAGGGGCCTAAATACTTTAAGGATCTGCAACCAGCTCACTACCCCATTTCTCTTTGGTTGTCTCTAAGATTAAATATTGTAGATCATATTGTGGACTTCATTGCCAATGAAGTCAAGCTAGTCCATTCAGTGTGACTAGACTGCCATTGTATACATTTTGTCTCATACCGGTGGAGAATTTTTTGAGCTCCTGTATATTATAAAAATACAAGACTTTTTAATTTTCCATCAGCTACTAATTACAGTTGGTTTCAAAAGGTGACTGCTAAATGGACGCAACGCTGCAAATAAATGCAGTACATTTCTTTATCTCATAACTGTACAAAGCTCAAAGCACAATGCATTAATTCTCTTTCACTACATCCTTGGCACTAGGGAATCAAAGAAGGTCAGTTTATCAGAGAAGCTAACAACAAAGTGACAGACTGTGAAATACCA
This sequence comes from Natator depressus, assembly GCF_965152275.1. Classification (NCBI taxonomy): domain Eukaryota; kingdom Metazoa; phylum Chordata; order Testudines; family Cheloniidae; genus Natator; species Natator depressus. Next base: position 11,139,512 of record NC_134241.1, read on the forward strand.
TTTGGGGCTACTTCTGAAAGCAACCAGCAGATTATAGCTGCCACAGAATGAGGTAAAACAGCAGTTTGAGCCCTGCTCTCCAAAAACCAAATGTTGGTGATCCCTATGCACCAAGCACTGCACTGGCTCTCTCTAATTTCATGGATGTTAATAGCCAAAGTATGCAGCACAATGAAAGGCTTAAATAACTCAGCACCAGTATAGCTGAGGGAATACCTATTGACCTACACCGCTACAGAACAGCGGGTAGGAAATCACCAATATTCCTGAAGTGCAATCCTGACTAATAACGCCTTTGCCATGGAAGGCCCATGACTTCTGGTCCATCGCTTCTCCAGGCACAGATATACTTTTGTGACATTTCTCGCTACAAACTGACAGTTTGTGTTCATTGTAATTTGTGGACTTGTTGCACATACTACACTGTACAGAATGCACAATAGCTGGGAACATGGAGGGGAAAGGTAATTGTCCCATATCACCATGCTCCACACAGTTTACATGCCAGAGCCACTGCACCACTCTTCTATTTCTCATGAACCCACAGGGCATAGGCATTACTTTCTGAGTTCCACTCCCCTTTCTGCCACCTCTCTTGGCACAGTTACAGCCCCTCATCAAAAGCTGTGCAATTTCTCAGGCTGTTTCATTTGTCTGATTTTATGTGGCAAGTAGGTAACTATTGCACTTGACTTTCAACAGTTGTATTTTCTGCTAACATCCTAATTGCCTAATCTGAGAATACTGCCTTATATCGTTTCAATACTCTACTCAAGTCTGATTGGCTGGGAAGACAAACAGCCTTTGTAGAACACACAAATAGCAAAAAGACTATACATTATAACTTTGATTTGATAGAGAACTCTGGTGAAACAGGTGCAAAATGCTCACACTCAAACTGATTGTTTTTGCTGGTTTGGTTTCCGCTGGTAAATTAAGATTACTATGTCATACATTTTCTTGATGCTTTTATTTCAAAACAGACTTTGTAGTAGAAGTGCATCAGGTTTACTATTAACGAAATATTCTTGTAGGGAAATCTATCCTGGAGTATTTATTTTATGAAGGGTTAATGTAAAATACGATGTTTTAAAAATCTATTATCTGAGAAAATAAAAAACGTGTGTCAGTGATATGGAGTTAGTGATTTGACACACTAAGTGGTTTAAAGAATTTAAATTAGTTTTTGAGACCTAAGAATATAGGTATATACAACCATCCAAGTTATTAGCTATGCAACATAATAGCTACGCTGTTAGATAAAATCACATTGAGAAACTCTTGAGATTTAGAGAAATGACCCAGTTCTGATCTCACTCTAGTTTAACTTAATTGATTTATAACCAGAATGAAATCAGAATCAGGCCCAAAATCTCTAGCCTAGTCCACACAAGGTCTTTCTGTAAATTTCCTACAGCGAACCCACGAGAAATTCCAGTAGTAGAATCAGGAGGGTTCAACAATAGCTGCATTGCATTTTAATCACACTGTGGCTAGAGCTGCCCTTGGCAAAGTTGGATAACAGGATGGTTGGAAGACCAGTGATCAGTCTACAGTAACTTTTTTGCTGTTTCCACTAGTAGTAGTAACTGTAGGAAATTTTAAGAAAAATCTAGCACAGATAAAGCCTCATTGTGAAAACTAGGGTTGAAAACTAGCAAACAGCCATAAAATGTTTTGTGAAGCACTCTTCTGAAGATCAGCATGATGAAAACCCAACATCTATAGCCTCCCCCATTATATACTCTATTTCAGAGCTAAATCAGGTCCTTAGATCCTTGATTAACATCAATACATTTCCACTGAAGGCATCTGACCCTTAGTCTAAGTTAATTATTTGTACTGAGGTAGCAGCTAGGAGCCGTAGTAGTGGACCAGGATTCCATTGTACCAGTGCTGTACAAAACAATAAAAAGTTAGTTAAGGAGGCAACAGTGAAGCATGGTAATTTTTTTAGGAGTCTATAAAGAAACTTGTTGGTGTCATTATTTTTTTTAGGTGTAAGAATAACTAAATAAATAAAAAAAATCAAAGTCTTGTCTTCTGAACTGTGTATTCCACTTAAGACAAATACATCTGCTTCCACTAAGTTAAAGAAAGAGCCACTGTTTTGTGCAAGACACACAATGTGTATTGGAAAGTGACACTAACAGATCACTAATGAATTTCAATTTCTTATTTTTAATCAATTATTTGCACAGAAAATATTTAATATGCAACATTCTGTCCTGTACAAAAATAGAAAATGCACTTACTTTTGTACATTCCATTTCTTCTTAAGTTGCTGCAGGACAATGGGCACAAATCTGCGATGGGACTCCTTGGAACAGCATAAGGGGCTGTGATAAGTATGGCTGTGGATATTATGGAGCTCCAAGGTAGTATAATTTGGACACAGGGTTTTTGGTAATGGCTTTTTGGGGTTGTTCATTGTTGCTTAAATAATAAGAATGCTAATAGAGAACAAAATAGACTAGCGAGCTTAGCCGTCTTTTCCAAGCATTTAAGGCTTTTGAAGTGTCAGAATAACACTGCAAAGCAATTGACTAAAGAACAGAGTGAATGTCCTTCCAATGTGCAGTAGCCCTCATCTGGTAGAATGGGAGTAGAAGTTGTCTTCAGACTCATTCATTCATTGGCTTTCATTGATGAGGCTGTCAAACAATTGTCCCAAACTACTTTAGTGCCACTTCAGTTTATTTTTGTGATAGGGACCGGACACTTGCCCAGTAGGATCTGGTCTGGAACCACCAGATAATTTCCCTTTTCTGTTGACTATTGCTATAGATCTGGGGCAGAACTGAACCAGTTAGTAAAAATGATATGGTCTGTAATCTCACTTCCAATCAGCTGAGTCACCTCAATCTCCCAGCTCATGGGTGAGATGATCAGACAGTGTAAATCAGGATAGCGTCAATTAAGTTCCTCATTGCATTTACACCAGTGAAAGGTCTCACTTCAAGTGTTCTTTTTAGCTTCATATGTGAGTGGACAGACAGATAAAATCTCTAATTTCATGGTGCTAACAGCCGAGATGGTCAACTTTCCATAAAATATTTTTGTTTGTTTTAATGAAAGATTTCTTTGCCTCACCCCTAACACAAGCGAAAGAAAATTTCCATTTTGTTCATAGATTTTTTTTTTCCTGGATTTTCGCTGAGAAACAAAATCTCCAAAGTGTGATTTTTGTTTGTTTGTTTTGCTTTTTTTCAGTTTTGAAAGAGGAAAATATTTCAGTTTAGGAGTTTCTTTTTTTTTTTTTTGTTTAGAAAGCTGGGAAAATGCCACACACAAAAATTGAGAGAAGATTTAAAAACAATTCATAATAAAATCAATTTTTGACCAGCTCTGCTTAGCAGTTGAGAGTTTTGCAATAATTAAACCTAGATTGAAACTTCAAACTTTTCTACTTCCATTGCAGAAATACAAATTTTAAGTGTAAATAAGCTAAGGCTAGTCCATTTTGCTTTAAAGAATCTACCTGGTACATGGTAACAGGCTTTATGGCTAGAGAACATGTCAATAAGTAGTGTCACTACTTACATATGCCCATATTTTCAGAAATGGCAAAAAGCACCTAGCAGTGATCGTTAAATGCCAGGACGGATCAGGAGTGTATGCTCCTTTTAGTGGCCTGATTGTGAGATGCATTAAACCCTTTGGAAATAATAATGCCATTGATGATGGAATCTTACTCAGTGAAGTAAAAACAGGTAACTGAGCTACCATAGATAAAAGTCTTTGATAAACTTTAAATACTGGTCATTAAATAATTTTACCTTTCTAGGCAATTGTAGACCTATGGAAGAAGAACAATCTACACAAAAGTTAAAAGCTAAGCAAAGCATAACTATAGAGTAGGCCAAGGCCCATGTTTCACTCAGAACTGTCTGTTCCTGTATTCAAATCCAAGTACAACTCATTCACCCTTAAAACAGTTCAACATCTCCATCAACAGGACCAGAATACACCCCTTTCCTCCTATAGCTCTCCACACACTTAGATGATGGAACAAAATGAGGACTTAAAGTAAGGACAACCTTGTAGAAAGGGGAAAGTAGTATGAGAACAAGGAGCTTGAAGTATGCCATGGTTAATTTAAGGGGGGGAAAAAATCTTTCCCGCCATCCCTCAAAAATACCAACTTAATCTTAATTTTATGTATGCTGCCAGAGTAGACATAGCCAAGGGGATCTGATGTCTATCAGAACGTTGACTCTTCCTTTACCCTCCCCTAAAGGTTCTTGCATAAAACTGGCCTTTATCAGGCCGTTGAGAAGCAGAGGCTGGATCAGGAAGGGATCTAAAACTGGAGTAATGCTGCCAATGCAGTGTGTGTATCCTGATATAATATCTCATGTTCGCATCCAGAACTGTGACCACTCAAATCCTACTGGCAACTTATAAATGGAAACTTACATTAAATGGAAGTGTACAAAATCCCAAATAAAATCTGAGCAACCAAAAGTGAGGTTTTTTTTTCCCTACCCCCCATAGAAAATCTACCTAAAAATTTCGTCCATGGGAAGGAAAAGACATTAGCGCACACAGCAGAGTAAAAGTGTACATGGTGTGTGTAACACGGCCTGTAGTGACTCAAAGAACGTACCAACCTCAGGGCAGACTTAAGAAACAGGGCACATACCCAGTGATGAGCTGCCAAAATCTTAACAACCGGTTTCCTCCTCACCACATGAGGGGGTCCTGCCCCATCCAACCCCCTGCGTTCCTTGATGCCCCTCCCAGGACCTCTGCCTCATCCAACCCCCTCCCCTGTCTGCCCCCAGAACTGGGCAGGAGGGTCTCGTGGGCCACCGTAGTGGGTGCCCACCCCACCCCGCCCCTAAGAGCCAGAGGGACCTGCCAGGGGGCGAGCTGGGGAGTCCCAGCGGCGCTTACCTGGGGCAGCTCCCGGGAAGCATCCGGCAGGTCCCTCTGGCTCCTAAGGGCAGGGTAGCGTAGCTGAGGGGGAGCAGGGGGAGCGGCTGCTACCCCCACTGATCACATCAAAAGTGGCGCCTTAGGCACCAACTCTGTGGGTGCTCCGGGGCTGGAGCCCCCACGGGGAAAATTTGGTGGGTGCAGAGCCCCCACCGGCAGCTCCCCGCCCAGCCCCAGCTCACCTCCGCTCCGCCTCCGCCTCCGAACACGCTGCCCCGCCCTGCTTCTCCGACCCCCCGGCTTCCCGCGAATCAGCTGTTCGTGCGGGAAGCCGGGGAAGGCTGAAAAGCAGGCAGTGGCTTCGCGCTCAGGCCCAGGGTTATTCACGTAGCTGGAGTTGTGTAACTTAGGTCAACTTACCACAGTAGTGTAGACATCACCTCAGAATTCACCAACCAATTCTCAAGTGGAAACACTGCATGCACTGTAACAGCCTAACCATGGAGTCACGGACAGTCTACTTGTGTATGCCAATCTATCTCGCTACCCAGGGGAGCATATTTTTGTGATACCTGGCCACTAACACCAAGCATCACAGCAATATTCAGGTTACTCCAAGCTCCAAAGGAGCAGTCACTTACCCCAGGTCAATTGCACCTTAGATCTCACATCAAAGACAATGAATATAAAGATTCATTAACTAGGAAAAGGAAATTAGAGTGTTATTTACAAGGTTAAAGCAGGTAAACATGTGTACACAAATGAGTTACAGTTTAAGTTTCAAAAGGCAATAGAAGCCTCTATATTCAGCGAGCTCTATACGTCCTTTAGGGCTAACTCAGGCTAAGCAACTGGGGATCTCTTGCTTATGCCTAGAAAATCCCCATCCCCACTTCCCCTGAGTCCAAGCACAGACATTAATCAGTTCCTTCAGGTTAGGGTTTTTTTCTCTCTCTCCTGCTACATGCCCTGAGCTGCAAACTCCCGCCAGGAGGAATCCACTCACAAGACTCGTCTTCATGGGGGAGGGTAGAACACACATCGTTTGTCCTCTTTAATGCCCCACAATATCTATGTCTGGTGTCAATGGACCTTTCCTGTTGGGCAGGACGTAACACCTTCCATTGCATATCAGTACCTCACTTTAATTAATGTCCCTCTTCTGTCTGGTGATTTACATACTCTCAGAGGCTCACAATATAACCGCTCAAATATTACCTTACAATATAGGTGTGACATTCTGTACCTCATGGGAACACCCCACACCACCATGTTCATCCTTATAAAATGATTGTGTGGTATCTAATGCAAAGTTTGTCGTGTCGGCTGTCTTCGGAAGGCTCATGATGCACGGAGCATTGTTATTATAGTGATGGTATAGGTTGTAATTTCATGTATATAGTTATTAGGCTGAAAATGTGTCTTCATGGCTTAAAATAAGTTCAGGCAAAAACTCTCCAAGAGTAGAGGGGCAGTTCACACGTCATCAGGGCACGTATGGGACAAACCCAGCCCAGCCTCACAGGAACAAAGGACACTGGTCTAGGAAGCAACAAAGGATCTGTTGGCTCTCGAGTGAGTCACCCCCTTTTCCTTGGTCCGACAGGCACTACGATGAGGTAATGCTCACCTGACTCCGAGGGGGGGGAGGCGCGAAGCCAAGAGAGAAGAAAGAACATGATAAAAGGGAGAGACGTTTGCCATGCTGTTCCTCTCTCTTCCACCTCCATCTACAGACATCACCGCCAAGCGACTGAAGCACGGATCAAAGGGAAGAGCCTGGCTGAAGGGCAACCAGCCAGCCTGTGGAGAAAAGCATCTAAGTTTGTAAGGGCACTGAAAGCGTTAAGATCAGCTTAGAATGCGTTCTGCTTTTATTTCATTTGACCAAATCCGACTTTTTGACTTATAATCACTTAAAATCTATCTTTGTAGTTAATAAATCTGTTTGTTTATTCTATCTAAAGCAGTGCATTTGGTTTGAAGCATGTCAGAGACTCCCCTTGGGATAACAAGCCTGGTGCATATCAATGTCTGTGTTATATTGACAAACTCATATGAGCTTGCAGCGTCCAGCGGGCATAACTGGGCGCTGCAAGACTGAGGTTCCTAGGGTTGTGTCTAGGACCGGAGATATCGGCTAGTGTTATTTGGTTGTACAATCCAAGGAGCAGCTTACATGCCAGAGGCTGTGCGCGAACAGCCCAGGAGTGGGGTTCTCACATTTCAACTGGTTCACTACTTCAGTGAGGGTGGCTCGACCTTGGGCCACCTGGTTCATCAATAATTGGTTCGTCTCCTGTTGGACCCGTACTGCCTCTTGCTGGGTCACCATCTGTACCCTGGTAGCTTCTTGTTCGGCCGCAGTGGCCTGTACCAACGCCTTCGCTACATCCTCCATTTTTTGTTTTTTTTTAAAAAAACCCCTGCCCTGAGATGGCTTGCCACCGAGCCTTACTCACTCACTATTCCACTTCTGCCGCCTCGTGTGGCAAAGTACCTTGTTCTCCTCAGCAGACTCAGTCCTTTTTAGCCTTGGAGACAGCGGCTTGGGCAAAGTCACCAGCCACATTTATTGAACTTTACAAGTTCAGTGTTTCTTTTGGGTCAGAGAACAACTTTCAAATTCTACATGGGGAAAACAGGCTAGTTTTGGATATTTCCAGGTCTAAAATAATACAGGTATAAAGGAGGGTAGTGTGCTTTTATTTAAAAGCAATATTCAAAGTTTTTTATGTGTGTTCACTTATAATACTAAGTGAAATCAAGATTTTTTTTTTAAATGATGCAGAGAATTAAATATACCTACTAAAGCCAAAATATTTAAAACATTGTAGAAATACAAAGCATGGAAGTATGTAGGAGCCCTCTCAAAACCAATACTAACACTGTAAAAACTTATGATTCTTAGGGGAAGAGGGGAAAGATAAAAGTTTGAAGTTCAGTGTCGATAAATAGTCAAAAGCTCTAATGCTTGTCCAAACTCTGGACTTGGATACATCTACCATATCCCTAGTTCTATAACATTCCTTAGAACAGCCTCTGTTTGGCAACCCCTAACATCGTCCCTGTTGTTTTGCAGTAGCCTACTATCATCTGTTACTTCTAGATGGCATATCCTTTGTCCTCCCACTAGACTCCCTGGGACTTCCCATCTTACTGGTCCCCAACTTTCTCTCTTCCCATAAATCCACCAGGAACTGCACACGCTTTCCCTATGGAAGGTATGATTATCTTTAACTAAAAATGTATAGTATGACTTATTTTATGAAATACAATTCTTTTTTTTAATTGTTGAAAGCAAGTATAGCTCCATCTTGGCCTAAAATAGAAAACTAATTCATATTTCAGAATCAACATATTTTTAGTTAAAAATAGTCTTCATAAAAAATAGGCGTGTGCGTATGTCTCTAAACTCCAAAAGCAACTCAAAGGATCAATATCTCCCTTTTGGCTGTGGGGACAGTATCTAAGATAAATATGATTCAGCAGGGTTTTTTCCTGTGGCACTCAAGGAAAGGTCAGTCAGGTATTTCAGTTACAAAGATCTAGGACAGATCCAACTAACATATGGTAGTTGCCTCACCAGTGAGATTAGGATACTTCAGTGGGCATGTTCAGCTCCACAAAAACCGTCTTGTAGCAGAGTGTGTGTGCATGTGCGTGCAGAGAGATGTACCCAATATAATGATTAGGATGTCCATGCAACACACTGCACAACCATTTGATAAACTGCATGTATACATGTTTGATCATCGCAACTATCCAACAATTCATTACAGATGTGTTCTCTTACTATTCCAAACTGCAAGTAGCTTCAGTCAAAACTGACTTTTTTTCCTCTTTTCTTCCTGCTGGAGAGAAGGTACAACCATCTCTTGAATTTATTAACATTTGGGAAGATCAGAGAAAGTCTCCTAACACTTGATTTGATAGTTTTCATTCACAGATCTAAAATCACTTGTTCCTTCTTTGCAGTTGCACTATCCTCATTTCACAAATAGGGAAACTGCAGTCCAGGGTATGTCTACACAGCTAAGAAAAACCCACAGCTGGCCCATACCAGCCAGCCTGGGCTCATGGTGGTTTCACTGCTATGTGGACTTCCAGGCGTGGGCTCAGGCCCAGGCTCTAGGACTCTTTGAGTTTGGAGGGTCCCAGAATCTGGGCTCCAGCCCGGAATCTACACAGCAATGAAACAGCCCCATAGCTTGAGCCCCGTGAGCCTAAGTCAGCTGGCAAGGGCCAGCCATAGGCTTTTCTTTGCTGGGTAGACATACCCCTACAACGGTAGTCATTAGCTCAAGGTGACATCAAGTCAGTGAGCGCACTAGAGACAGAACTCAGGTCCACCATACTATTCCGATATCCACAGGAGTATGCCTGCTTCCTTATGATGTAATCAAGCGTGGGCAGTTTTTTTAAACATATGGGACTATTATTTCATTGGATTGCTGGGAAATTCAAAAGATAAAAATCCCTTGTTAAAAAAGATATAGGTACATAAAACAGCTCTTTTGGGGGAGACAAATCTGAGGTATGTTTAACCAGTTTTGTGAATCTTTAATTAAAAAGATGTGAGCTAACCCACTGACAGATTGAGGCCAGTGGGGTTAAAAGCAGTCATGTTACACACCCTTGAAATCAGAGTTCAAAACAGCAATAATTACAAACCCCTTTATTAGAGCAGTTTAGAGTTGAAACAAGGTTTCATGTTTAGTTTTAGGGAAAAGCAAAGTCTTGAGGTATTTCAGTTACTTTTTTGGTGGAGGGGTAGTGGACGAGAGTTATGAAAATACTTAAAAATATACAAGTAACTCATTCACTTGCATTAATATTTACTGCTATCGTAAGTGCTTCTATGCTGCATAAAATAACATTATTAACAAAGGTTCAACTTTGAGCAAGCTCCATTTTAATATATATTTTTTTTCAGTTTCAGGATTTGAGGCACTCCCAGCTGCTGTACTGTAAGTAAAGGAGGAAGCACAGGGTGACTAAAACCCCACAGTGAGAGAAAAAGTCAGCTCTTTCCAGTCCCCGAACAACTATGGCAGACGAGGAAAATAAAAAATGATGTTAATTTTAAGGATGAGAATGTACCCAGGTTGACATTTCAGCTAATAATGCAGTTATATTAACTAACAGAGAAACAACAGTCTTCCCCTACTATTAACCTCCCCCCCCAACAATAAAAAACCCCCCGATTCCCTTCCATTTGTACTCCTATGTATGTTTACCTTCACCTGTCACTTATTCTAAAATGTTGCCCTTTAACTACTTTCATTAAAACCAATAGAAAAATTTTCAAAATCAGTGGGCAAATTAGATCAGTTTATTAAATTTACAGTTTAAACAAAAATTACAAAAATCTTCATTAAAATAATATTTGGAACTAATTTAGATTATTAATTTACCACTTACGAACTGCTTGGTTAACAAGTGATATTACACAGTCTCTACTACAATATTTGTCTTGTATAGTTTGTAAAAACTCACTACTGATCAATTCAAATACATTTAGTGTGTTTTATCCCGATTAGCTCTTATTTTATGTTGTGTATAAAACTTTTCAAACCATTCTGTTTGAAGGAATGGAGGAGTTAGCCAACACCTAACCCAAAATTATTTGTACAGCAGAGAAGTTAGATTAACGAAGGAAGTAACTCTACTTGGCTTTTACTTTGATGTGACAAACCTAATACAGATCAACCAAATGCACACATCTCTGATTTGCTGCTACAAGCAGGTAGCTAGACAAACTATGGTACAGTGCACTACAATTTACATTAGTGTATAAAAGTGGATCACAAAAAACAAACACATGATCTACTTTGTACTAACAACCTTTACCCCATTTCAAGTAAAAGAAAGATCGCCTTCACCACAGGATTCTTTAGTGTGGATATGCAACAAGTCAATCCTGCAGTCCTTACACAGGCAGGACATTCATTTAGGTTGCAAGTCTTGCTTACTTAGGGCTTGGCTACACTTGCAGATGTAGAGCGATTTGGGTTAAACCAGCCTCGTACAGCGCAGTAGGGAAAGTGCTGCAGTCTGTCCACACTGACAGCTGAAAGCGCACTGGGGTGGCCACATTTGCAGCTGTACTGGAAGCAGTGCATTATGGGCAGCTATCCCCGCGTTCAAGTGGCTGAAGTGTGCTTTTCAAAGGGGGAGGGGGTGGCGTGGAGTGTGTTGTGAGTATGTGGGGGGAGAGAGAGTGGGTTTTTGTGGTGCTGAGAGTGTGTCAGCACACTGTCTTGTAAGTACAGGTTCCCCTCCCTCCCCCGCCTCTCTCTCACTCAAAGCAAATATTAGCTGTTTGTTTTTTTTTCCTCAGAGCTGATAAGCAGCCGGCACCGAAATGGAGCTCTGAAAGGGCCACTTCCGCATTCCTGCCGGAGTTCACAACAAAGACAAGAGAGGCCACTTCAGTTAATGGCATTATGGGACACTTCCGGAGGGCAATCAGGGCGCTGTACCGTAACTCCTCGTTCACACTGACGTTGTAGCATCTCACCCAATACGCAGCAAACCGTATCCCTCTTGGGGAGGTGAAGTACCAGCAGCGCTCTAGCCAGGGAGTCAGAGAGCTCTACGTGCCTTGCCAGTGCGGACGGGGAGTAAGTTAGAGCACTCTGGGCGGCTTTATTGCGGTATAACGTGCAAGTGTAGCCAAGGCCTTAATGAAAACAGGATCAGCCCCCGACACTCACTATAGGAGGATTTAGTGGTTATGGCAGAGTTCTGCGAGGCACAGCTGAGGCGCCCCAATTCCCAGGGGTTAATGGGGCCAGTTTGGCCCCTAGCGTTAGAAAAGCCTTGCGTTGCTCTAAGCTTTCAATTTTATGCCAGGTGGGGAAAGAACTGGATCCAGGTGGTATACCCCAATCACACACTCCTCCCTACCAGCATACTTCTGTGCTGGTGTCGCTGAGATATCATAGCAATCCCTACACCAGGAAGAGGAATACAACCGTGACCATTTCGGGACATCTTAATAGACCCTTTGTGAAGGGAGCATGGGCCAGAATCCTGACAGTTTAGTATTTAAGATAAAAAAACTGGTCTTAAAGATAAAAGTATACACTTTATCAAATGAAAGAGCTACTATTTCCTATATACAGTTACCAAAGTGCTTCATTGCTTAGCCAAGAACTGAAACACCATGAATTAGGTACATCAATTTTAACAAGGTTTTTTTTTTCCCTGTACAGGTAAGTCAGTACATAGGAAGAGAAACAATGAATTATACAACACTATCTTTATGGTATAACTTACTGATAAAGTAAAAATTGAGTACAGAGTTAAAATCAAAAACTTTTTCTTTATTGCGGCATAGGTCCTTAATTTGCCACAATATTCAAACACATGTATACAAGCACATTAAAACAGATTTAATTAGCTACACTATTTCAGATTGCTATTATGATACAAAGTATTTGTTCTGCATGTTCACTAATAATTTTCTGATGAACAAGTGGATAAACACTGCAAGTAATAATTTACCTGAAAGTTCCATTTAACTCCCTATCAAGCAGGCTAGCTTCAGACTCCCTTTAACCACATCAGAAAGACTAACATCATAGAACACCTTAAAAAACTTTGTACTAAGTGTGTTTAATGGAACAATTTAATTTAACAGAGGCCAAATGAATATGCTTAATTTAATTGGAGGAAGAAACATCTCTAACCCACAGACATCCTTTCAATGTATCTACTGTAAACTATACGAGCTTCTGTTTTCTAATTTAATGTAACACTGTCACTCAAGCACTTCGCTTTAGCCTATACGCAGTTCATTAAACTTGAGAAATTTAAAATTAAGTTTTGATGCTTTATTTTATAATTTCTTATTTGCATAGTAAGCAACATCTTGATCTAACCAGTTTTAACCATATAGTAATACTTTCTATAGCTAGTTTACCAGGTAGGCATCATATCAGGGAACCACATTCTTCCAAGGTGTTTGGAGACTTCTGAATGAATTTGATCCAGGTTGTAATCATTATCTGGAATTAGTACCTCCTCCATAATAGAAAGCTGGGTGAGCCTCCCTCCACACATCTTTACAAACTCAATAAAACCTCTGCAGGTAACCTCACATTCACCAAGGCCCATCGCTGTTAGGTTCTTACAGCGTTCAGCAATGCAAATGAGTTCATCATCCAGTGGCTGAAGTCCATTAGCACATACCACCAATTCAATCAACCTCGGGCAGTTCATTCCAATACGACCTAACATGGCTTTGCTTACTGCACGACCAAAGTAAAGGTGCGTAACAGGAGTTTCTTCTCTGAAAAATGCATCAAATTCCTCTTCATATAAAAAGAAGTACATCACAATATTGACTTTGGGGGAGTGCTTAACAAGTGCATCCCAACTTTGCTTTTTAATAGTATGAAATTCAATTTGTCCAGGATTTTCACTCACAACATCTATGCGAAGATGTTCAAGATTAACATGTTTCTCACTAGAAAGAGCCAGCAGCAGTTCATCACTTAGTATGTAATAATTCAAAGCCAGTTCCCTAAGGCCATGACACTGGTCAGCAACACAAAGAATTCCTAAGACAAAAAAATGAAATACATAAATTGCATATATTTCTTTTATAAAAGTACAATATATATTTGTATACTTAGCTTAAATTAAAACATTTTATTCAAACTACAAAACCATGTGGGTTTTTTTTTTAGTATACCCATATCCCAGAACAATGTCTAATATTTCCAGAAAAGCAATGATAATAGAAAGGATTGTTTTTATAGGTTGGGAGGAAGTTCAAAGCAGTCAGCTTTACAATAGTTCATATTTGATGGCACCCCTAAATGCTGTCAAACAAATCTCTTCATTTAAAAAGTTAGTGTAAAATATAAAATGAAGCTATACTGTGAAAAATGGCTAAATATGGAATCTTCCTACTCTGCAGTTCTGCTTCTTTTGCGTGTTCATATCTGCTTATTTTAGTGATTATTTTCCCCCTACTAGCCCTAGAATGCGCCTACATCCGTAAGAGAGTGAACTGAATTTTAGCCTATTTGTATACCAACAGAACTGCTTACTCAATTTAATTCAGTCATACTTGTAAAAAGCCACTGAATGCAATGAATAGGGACGAGTATTACTGAGGCATAATCTGAAGACAACAAGTTGCACATCTGTCACTAAGGGAACAATTTGGTCCACAGAAGCTTTAACTAGTAATGATATTTAAAAATGCAGTTTGATTTTTAGTTGTGGAAACTGCAACTGAGCTGGCATTCAAAAGCCTCAGTACAGAACTGAACTCATTTAATATTTATGTTGAGAAAAACAGACCCTCACAAACTTTTTTAATGACAGGTTTCAGAGTAGCAGCCGTGTTAGTCTGTACCCACAAAAAGAACATCGGATGCATCCGATGAAGTGGGCTGTAGCCCATGAAAGCTTATGCTCAAATAAATGTGTTAGTCTCTAAAGTGCCACAAGTACTCCTAAACTTCTTTAAATCACTTTAAGATGTTTTTAGACTCAGAATATGCAGAGTTTGTCATTGATAAAGTTATAAACACCATACATAAATGCATAACGTTTATAATACCTTACATAATTCAGGAAATTCAATGTTATCTAATTTCCCATCACAAATTTGTATTAAAGCTTCTTTTGCACGGCATTACTTGATTTTAAACAACTAAGCCACATAAAGTTATGTTTTTTCAATGAACAGAGATACAGGTACTGTACATGCTCATGTTATCTTGAGTATATTATGGAACACAAGTTGACTAGTTTAGAAAATACTGTGCATGCTATGAGCAATTCATGAATTTGAATACTTACAACTCCATTATTTCAAGCAAAATTTCTTCACACAGCAAGGGTCTTGTCCTTTATACTTATGTTACAGAAAGAGACAGTACTATATATAAACAAGTACTTGCCTTCATGTTGGGCTAAGTGCACGGAAGTTTAAATTTTTTTTTTTTTAAATCTAAAATTTAATTCTTTACAGAAGTAAAACAAAGCATTAGAATGATTGAAACAGCATGGACGAATCCCAGAAACAGGAATAAAACCAGAAATATTTGAAGTCATATGAAAGGTATATCAATACTATTCTGATGCTTTCCTTTCACTTCGATTACTCCAAAAATGCTTAACATTAAAGAGGACATTTTCCCATGCTCTAGACAACTGAGAATAGTTAAGTGGAAGGTTTAAGTACCACCTCTGAACTGAGAATCTGCATGAAAGATTTTAAGTGGAAGAATAATTTATTCCAAATGTTAAGTACCTGAAAAAAGGTTAACAGAAATGCATCCCAATAGTAACTATTGCATTACTACTTCCTTTTTAAACAGATTTACTACTCACCAGCAGGTGACACATGAGGACAGCTGCTCATTTTTAGCAGTTTTAGAGTATCGCTATTGTTAGCAACAAGAACCTTCAAAGATGGATCATCAACTGGTGTGTCATCAATTTTGATGGATGATAACGACTTGGAGTTTACAAAAACTACTGTCAATGCTGATGCAAAATGAGCCTGTTCAGAGAAAGTGACAGGGGGTGGAAGTTATCCTTCAGTGGACATTTAATGTTATTATATCCATAGCATAGTTGATTGAACCTTTGCCTCAAGGTAGAGCCACTAGTTTTGTGTTACATGGACCAAAGGGGTAAAATAATTAGCGTAATTATAAATTCTTATTTAATCAATCCCCTAAGTTATGTAATAAAGAATATAGTACTTACTCTCAAACTAGGGGTTATTTTAATGCTTACAGTGAACACAAACAGTTCTGCCCTCTTCCCCATTTCCCCTCTTTTCAAAGAAAAAAAAGTGCATACAATGAAGAGCTTGAAGTAGCTACAGAATACCAGTAAGTAAAAATACCAAATTAAGAAAAAAAAAATTTTCATCAAGAAACTGAACTGAGACCTCTCAGGACTAACATTTGATGGAGTGATAATTGAGCCCTAGTTCATTGAGAGAGAAAAAGGAAACGATATACTTACATATGTAAAATTAAGTACCGTAGCACCTCACTTCTGGAGATCTGATTCATACCACTACAATTTTGGAATCTTGAATAGGGCTGTCAAGCGATTAAAAAAAATCAATCATGATTAATTGCGCTGTTAAACAATAACAGAATACCATTTATTTAAATATTTTTTGATGTTTTCTACATTTTAAAGTATTTTGATTTCAATTACAACACAGAATACAAAGTCAACAGTGCTCACTTTATTTTTTATTACAAATATTTGCACTGTAAAAAAAAAAGTATTTTTCAATTCACCTAATACAAGTACTGTTGTGCAATCTCTTTATCACAAAAGTCGAACTTACAAATGTAGAATTATATACAAAAAAAACTGCATTCAAAAATAAAACAAAGTCCAATTAGCCCTATTCCTTGTTCAGCCAATCACTCAGACAAACAAGTTTATTTACATTTGCAGAAGATAATGCTGCTTCTTGTTTATAATGTCACCTGAAAGTGAGAACAGGCGTTTGCATGGCACTGCTGTAGCTGGCGTCACAAGGTATTTACATGCCAGATGCGCTAAAGATTCGTATGTCCATGGGCAGCAGGTATAATTGGCCATGGGAAGCTCTGCCTCCCCCAGCGCGGTCACGGCCACTGGACCCCCGGTTGCACAGTTTGGCAGCAGGGTTTTTGCTTTATTATACCCCATGCAGGTTCCAGGGTGGCAGAGGAGGCACATACCACCTCCTCAGCCACCCCGGAATACGCCTGGGGCATACCAAGAAGTGTCTTCTACAGATGCTTTTCCCCTGGGTCATGGGTGGGTTGGGTCTGGGGAGGGAAGGTGAGGCATGACTGTAGCCAGCCCCGAGCTCCTCCAGGCGGGGGGAGGCTTCGCTTGGGGATTCAGCCCCCCTGGCCTGGGCTCCTCTGGGCAGGGGGAGGTAAGGGGGAGCTCTGGGCTGCGGCTAGCCTGGGGTTCTTCTAGCCGGGGGGTGGGGGTAGACACACTCTGGGCTACAGCTAGCCTGGGGTTCCTCCGGGCAGGGGGCGCGCAGGGGATCTCGTGGCTCTGGGTAGAAGGGGCAGAGCTGGGGGCTAGCCTCCCCAGGCGGTGGGTGGAGCCCCACTCTATCATATGCCCCTTGATGCTTCAAGCACCATCCCAGAGGCCATGCGTCCATGCTGATGACAGGTTCTGCTCGATAACAATCCAAAGCAGTGTGGACCTATGCATGTTTATTTTCATCATTGAGTCAGATGCCACCAGCAGAAGGTTGATTTTCTTTTTTTGGTGGTTTGGGTTCTGTAGTTTTTTGCACCAGATTATTGCTCTTTTAAGACTTCTGAAAGCATGCGTCACATCTCACCCCTCTCAGATTTTGGAAGGCACTTTAGATTCTTAAATCCTGGATTGAGTGTTGTAGCTATCTTTTGACAAAATGCAAAGAAGATACCAATGTGAAATTTCTAATTTGCAGTGAAAGTGTTCTTAAAAACGAACAACATGTGCTGGGTCATCATCCGAGACTGCTATAACACAAAATATACGGCAGAACGTGGGTAAAACAGAGCAGGAGACATACAATTCTCCCCCAAGGAGTTCAGTCACAAATTTAATTAACGCATTTTTTTTTTTAAAACGAGTGTTATCAGCATGGAAGCATGTCCTCTGGAACAATGGCCGAAGTATGAAGAGGCATATGAATCTTTAGCACATCTGACACGTAAATATCTTGTGAAGCCAGCTACAACAGTGCCATGCGAACACCTGTTCTCACTTTCAGGTGACATTGTAATTAAGTGGGCAGCATTATCTCCCGTAAATGTAAAGAAACTTATTTCTCTTTGCGATTCGCTGAAAAAGAAGTAGGACTGACTGGACTTGTAGGCTCTAAAGTTTTACACTGTTTTGTTTTTGAGTGAAGTTATGTAAAAAAAATAAAAATACATATGTAAGGAGCACTTTCATGATAAAGAGATTGCACTACAGTACTTGTATAAGGTGAACTGAAAAATACTATTTATCATTTTTACAGTGCAAATATTTGTAATAAAAAATATAAAGTGAGCACTGTACACTTTTTATTCTGTGTTGTAATTGAAATCGATATATTTGAAAATGTAGAAAAACATCCAAAAATATTTAATAAATTTAAATTGGTATTCTATTGTTTAACCGTGTGATATCATAATCATTATTAATTTTTTAAATCACGATTAATTTTTTTGAGTTAATCGCATGAGTTAAGTGTGATTTATCAACAGCCCTAGTCTTGAGCCATGCATTTGCTTCCCAGATGTTCCAAGTCTGGATTAATAACCATGCTTCAGCACAGTCTTAAGACTCATTCAAGTCAATAGGACATAAGCAAATGCTTAGATACGTTCCCAACTGGGGCCATAATCAATGCCACATGACCTAGAGTTGTGGATATATAGTTACTAGTTTTATAGAAGCCAGTATCAGTGGGGCAAAAAGTTCTCTAAGAATGGAGTGTTGTCAAATGTAGGTCATACTTTAAAATACAAACATGAAAATGAGTGTTTAGAGAAATATATGGCAAGAAATAGAACTTTGTGCATTTGGGTACTTTAATGTTAAAGTGTTGGGTTTGTAAAAATTACTTTTCTTTTTAATTCAATAATAATATCTACATAGTTTAACATGCTTAGATATTAAATGATTTGTTACACTATCTATCAAGGTAAAATTTGATAGTCCATAGGACATTACCTTGGAGACGTTCATAAAACTTGGTTTTGCTGTTGAAATCAAACCTAATGTCTTGATAGAACAATTCACCAATTGAGAAAGGATGTCACAGGCAGCTTCTGCAGACTCAGTACTACTATCAACCTAAAAGACAATTTTAAAACCCTGAAGTCATTTTGTATTGCTTCCTAGAAAGTCAACAGCATGATAAAATATATTTAATATCCAAAATAGAATAGCACCAGTTTTTTTTAACTAGTAGATTGCACTATACCAACTTTTATTTGCTCCAAGAAAGGCATGTGAAACTTATTAAGCAGTTAATAATTTGAAGGCAGCAAAGAGTCATGGAAAGTACTTGCCTACAATACTTACTACACTGTGTGATTAGCAGATAAACCCTGTTCTGACAGTCCTGATAACACCAGACATCTTAAGGTTATCCATCTATCTTTGATTTGCCTCATCTCTGCATTTCTTTATCAACAATTTGGACGCATGACTAGTACTGAATTGCAGGTTAATGTATAGCATAAGTCCATAGCTGATACCTCTTCCTTCATAATTATCAACTGTCAGACTTTTGGGGTTTATTCTGGTCTAAAAACAGGATAAATAAAAGTAATCCAGCAAAGTGGTCCACATTACACGCAGTGTAGCCTAGTGAAACTTGGAGACCTGGGTTCTATTCATGACTCTGCCACTGTCTGCTGCAAGACCTTGGACAAGCCTCTTTACATCTGTATTTCAGTTTCCACATCTGTAAAATGGGGGTGATACCTACCTCCTTTGTCAAGAGCTTTAAGATATGAGCTACATATTGTTATCTAGATCACTATGCAGATGAGATATTAAGAAGCAAATCAGTTGTACTACGTGAAGTAGCTACATGTACTTAAAGTAACTGATTAAAATGTTAACCATGGACTGCTACAGAACTGCATCACAAGAACTCTGAAGGCAACTAAAAAACAAAATTACTAATGACAGTGTTAGGAGAAAGAAACTTCTGAGTTTAAACCTGACTTTGACATCAACTCCCCCTCTGTGGTGTTCACAAACTTAGGGCTATTTTACACTAGAAATTCACCCATGTAAGGGGACCTGATTACAACATTATAGTCCCCAAATGTAATTAAGACGGTCTTCCAGTGTAGATTCTATCTACGTAATTGCTATACTTTGAGTGGTGTATCTCCAAGACAAGCTACATTAATATCATCTGAATGGTCTAACACCCGAATAAAGGGAGGACTACGTTAAGGTGGTACTCTAAACATGAACTTAACACTTGTGTGTGTAAACATTACTGTGCTGTTTCTTGGATATTAACATTTCTCAATCATCTCAATATTCATGTGCAGCATATAAAAAGTTTTGAGATATCCTTTAACA
This sequence comes from Natator depressus, assembly GCF_965152275.1. Lineage (NCBI taxonomy): Eukaryota > Metazoa > Chordata > Testudines > Cheloniidae > Natator > Natator depressus. The sequence goes on from NC_134241.1 coordinate 11,159,486, forward strand.
TATGTAGTTAGATATACTATTTTGATTACATTTTCTTTACCTCTCTGCTTTAAATTGCTACGTCTAAGAGGTAAAAAATACTCCTTCCCTCCCAGAAGCTGAGAATTAGTCAGTAGAGAACTTAGTTTAGTGCAACTATAAGAAAAACTGTGGATAGGACGTCAATCCTAGTCTTACAGAATACTTCCACTGACAATACTGGTCTTGTAATTTTTAAATACAAAAGGTAAAATAGCTACTATTTATTTAATGTCAAATTTACTACAATGCTGTGCAAAATTAATTTTTTAAAATAATACGCTAAATTAAATACAACAGGCTATGGAAATCATGTGAACTAGATACTGTGCATGTACAGGAAGTACATAATTTTAGCAAGTGCTTCCTTTTGAAAAAAATTGCTGGAAACATCTTCGAATATAACTTTCCATGCATTCAATAAAATAGTCATACCAATTTATCCTTAAAAAAAGAAGTTTTTGGATGGAGACGCAATACAATTTACAGACATCCAAACACCACCGTCCTGTAAAATGACAAAACAAGCCTCCACTCCTATCTTTACCTTGAAGCTGACATACTGCAGATCATCAGCATGTCTCTTGATAATTTGCTGAATCAGATCAGGGTGAGTAGACTTTAAATAAGAAGTAGCTGGTTGGTTAAGCTCAAATTCAAACTTCCTCCACAGGTCAGGAATATGAAAAACTTCATTCCACCTTCGGCAAACAGAAGATGCCCGTGCTCTATCTACTAAAGGCAAGAACTGAAAAATATGTAAAACTACATGGAGTGGCAGGGTTCCCCAGTCCATCAAGGTTTGCAGGTGAGACTTGCCAAATGCTGATCCATAGAAAAATGTTTTCTGCTTTTTTGATCTTTGTGGTGCTTGGAGAACTGGGTTCTCAGTTTTAACAGTCCGCCTGATTCTCTTCATTTTGAGAGCAAACAATTTCAGGTACTAGAGTGGTGTGATGTAATGAAGGTACAAAGCTTTCTGTACGTTTTCAAGTACAATAGATCTCTAAAAAAAAAAGTACAGAAGATCAGAAAAACAAAAACAGACATGTTAGCAAACCCACCATACAAAATGTCTCTGCACTTGATACAATGTGCACACAGTAGTAAGAGTCTCATTTCCATACATAAGGTATGCTCTGTAACGTAATTAATGAAACCAAATTTCCTAGGTCCAGATGACCTACCCAAGGACAGTTTCATCTGCCAGTATTTCATGTAAGCATACCACCAACTGCCTTCTAAAAAATAATATATATAAAATTAAAAAAAATAAAAATAAGAAAGTTAACTATACGCATAAGTTTCCACTGCAAATAAAAATATGGGATTTGCTACTAGGTTTAAGTAAGTAGGCTCAAACTAGCAGGTCCATTAGTAATTTCTAAGAGCATATTTGTCTTTGTTACAGTTTAAGGTACACTGTCAATGCGTATTTTTTCCCCAAAGTGATGGACCTGTGAAATGCCACACCACTTTTTGTCTTATTCTTTTAGCCAATATGGCAAAATAAGGCTTGTCTACATAGAGATTTAGCAAAAATTAATCCAAATTGATTAAAGGTGTGAATTTAAAGTGGATTAGTTAAACCGCATTGAGTAAGAGTGTCCACATAGTGTTTAGCATTAAAATGATTAATTCAGTGAATTAAGCTAAACCAAGTTAAGACCACTTTAACTCTGTGTAAGTGTCAAGACAGGATTTAATGTGGACCAATCAATCCACTTTAAATTCACTTTAGTTCATCTGGATTAAGGCTTGTCTACACAGGAAAATTAAGTGCCACTGGATTGTGAAGTCTGAGGAAGAATCACCCCCACACTGCCTAACAGCTTGTCCAGGTAAATCTAATTCAATGAACTTCTGAATACCTACTTTCACCCATGTTCCTTTTTAGAAAAAGGCAAATGCACAAAATATCATTGCACATAAAAGCAAGGCAAGACACACTGATCAAACAAAGTGGATGAACCCACAGAATAGTTTTTGAATCACATAACCTAGAACTTCAATGCTTTTGAAATACTTCACTTTTTTTGAAGTGGGGACAAGGTACAGTGCATAAAAGATGAAAAAAATAAAAGATCTAGAGTTTATTTTACACATTTGCAACGTTTATCTAGGTTACAGACATTTATCTGACACTTGCCCCTAGAGTGTAAGGAACCTACTTCAGCATGCTGTAACTTCACAAAGAAACTAGTTTATTCTTGACCAAGCTTGTGAGACCTTACATAAAACTGGATGGCATTTCCATGTCTTTAATATGGTAACTTTTAAGTGCTGTATCAGATCAATTCCAGAATTTTCAGGAATGTTAGGTATCAACTGTCAGAACTCTTAATTTGGGGTACACAACACCATCTGTACTGAACAGCCACAGCTTCAAGCCCCTCTAATAACTGTCGTCTATCAATTAAAGAACTGGTTATGGAACCCACTAACACCTTCCAGCATAACAATACCCCTTGTATCATCTCTTCTCATCCTCCCAATATAATTTTATGGCAATACACCGAATGTCCTATCTTTCAGATAAAAAGATGATAAATAATGGTGGGAACACAGCATAAAGGGAGGGAGGAACGGGGATGCAGAGACCACATGGGCTGGTAGAATGAGGGACCCTGAAATGGAGGGCAAATAGAATCCCTGGGGCTCGAGGGAGACTGGGGACCCTGGGATGGGAGGAGAAGCCGAGGGGGCATTGTAGTAGTTCCTTAAATAGAGAGGGTTGGAGAGTAGCAAACAGAGTGCTTATGGAAAAGAGCAGAGAAATGCAAGCAGCTCTTGGTGTATGCAATGAGTTTGGCCTAAAAAAGCAACAAAGTGTTGCAATCCCCCCCTTTTATGGCACACAAAAAATGTACTATATACTTCACAAAAAGACAACAGCTTGTAAATTTGTTGCAAGGTTAAATTTAGTTGGGCAGCAAGGAATGAGGATAACAGCCAAAGAAAAACAATCAAGTGGTAATTCATCTTAGGCATGTGCATAACTTCATGGTTTCAGGGTTGCTTTTAGAACTATAAAAAGAAAGATACTACTGACTCATTTGTTATGGGTAGTGAGCTTTCAGAAAGGATATACCTTATGTTAGAGGCTTGCTGTTAAGAATTCCACAATCGCAGGGCAGCATACGTAAGGCAACAATACATTTGTGCCTGTTTATGGGTTTAAATCTAAATTGCTACAGCATATGATCCAAACACAAATTAGTTTTATTAGCAATGAAAGAGGTCTCCTATTTGCCTACCATAAAACTTACCCTCATTTGTTATGTCTTTGTAGTTTTGTACTGTCTAGTCTTGCACTTTGACAAATTGTAAAAGTGCATAATTCTATTGGAAACCCTGTGATGAGTGCCATATTCAGAAGCCTATACAATCTTTTTGTAAAATAAAATAAAAAATTAACCACAAAAAAGAAATTAGGTTGGTCTAAAAGGACCTATTTAATTGTGATTTGTTTGCATTTTACATTTTCACAATATGTAACTGCATAAAGGCCATATACATATTGTGGCTAGGTATACTTAAGAACCAAACAATGACAGCATGAACATGAAATGGAAGTGTCATGCACAGATTATGTCCCATTTCAAATTCCTTTAAAGGGACCTTCCCACTTTCTTGATTTTTTTCCAGTGCTAACCAATTCTTGAAGATATTATGGCATTTTGTCAGTTTCCAAAACTAGTTCTAGACACTAAACAGATAAAGCACTCACAATTCAAGCAAAACTTGTTAAATAATTTAATCTGACCACACAGGAGTCAAGAAATGTAAACTATCAGCCTTGATGCATCTTTGGGATTAGAGGGCGTTCAATTCCCCACTTTCTCATGAAAATGGAATTATTCAAGGCTATGTTGAACTCTATGGACCAGACTTCAGTACATATTACAGTTTAAGATACACATAGGAGTGTGTAAATTAAACAGAATACAACCAAAGCATGTTAATCCAAGAAGTCATTAATACAATCTCTAGAGGGTTTATCAGTATGCCATAGATAAAGCATACGGACTGAATGTCAACTTTTACTTCTCTACAAACAGAATGTCTATGAAAACTAAACAATTCTCACTCAACATTTTGCAGTATACAGGGTACTATAGAAACCTGAGACAATTAATCTCAATGATGACAAGCCTAACTTTTTGCTCGTTTTAGGACAATGTCTGAAAAAAGCAAAATCCCTTTCTTAGAAAGACAGGGTGAGGTAATACCTTCTGTTGGCGAGAGAGAGACAAGCTTTTACTGGACAACATAAATTGATTGAATAAAAGATATTACCTCACCCACCTTGTCTGCCTAATATCCTGGGACCAACACAACTACAACAAACCCCTCCCTTGTCCTTTTTGTCCATGAACTTTTAAGAAGTTTTTTTTATCAATTAAAATACGGAAGGTAACTCTTATCCCAGTAAGCACCTTCTATATATTAAGGGTGTTTCAAAATTAAAGCCAGTACCTCTCCCAAACATCCAACCACATCTGAAATACTGATGTACTTTCACCTTTTCAGGAACTTCCAGGTTTCTGATATTACTGTCTTATATCTCTCTAATATCTCTATGGTTTGGAGATAAAGAGGGAGATTTTCAAAGGCACAAATGGTAGCTGGGGCAAGCCAATAGGAGTTGGATGCCTAAATTCCCAGCTGCACTAGAGCTGCAGCTTCATGTTGCCAAGCAGGGGGAGGGGAGTAAATTTTTGCATGTACCCCCAATCTCTGAGAAAAGTGGACTAACAGTATAGGCCTAAATGAGTTGACAGTCAGGTCTAAATCTTAGAAGATCACATGCCCACATCATAACTGGCATCCTTGTTAGCTATGTCAAAAGAGGCCAGAGACAGAATGAACATGAAGGCTTTAGATTTGATGAAGCTTCATCAAAAAGGAAGGATCTTAGATGGACACATGGTCAATGTTATAGGCAGTTCCTGCTACACTGAGGGCTCTGAAGATTAAGATGATGACTTTAAATTGGCAACAGAAGCAGACTGGGAGCAAACAAAGACTATGACACAGAAATGGTGTGTTTATGGTATCCTAGTCCACTGAGGAGATGGGTAGCTGTATTCTCCCCAATATAGTGTGCCTGCAAAGCTTTCATATTTAGTATTAGAATTAGTTTCTGGAATCTAGACTATGAAAAAACTAAAGATCTGGCTGCAGTGATCCATATTCTGAGAGGATATTCTTGTGATACATATTCCCACAGTATTCTTGTCAACAAGTTAAAGAAGTATGGGCTGGATGAATGCACTATAAGGTGGGTAGAAAGCTGGCTAGATTGTCGGGCTCAACGGGTAGTGATAAATGGCTCCATGTCTAGTTGGCAGCCGGTGTCAAGTGGAGTGCCCCAGGGGTCGGTCCTGGGGCCGGTTTTGTTCAATATCTTCATAAATGATCTGGAGGATGGTGTGGATTGCACTCTCAGCAAATTTGCAGATGATACTAAACTGGGAGGAGTGGTAGATACGCTGGAGGGGAGGGATAGGATACAGAAGGACCTAGACAAATTGGAGGATTGGGCCAAAAGAAATCTGATGAGGTTCAATAAGGATAAGTGCAGGGTCCTGCACTTAGGATGGAAGAATCCAATGCACCGCTACAGACTAGGGACCGAATGGCTAGGCAGCAGTTCTGCGGAAAAGGACCTAGGGGTGACAGTGGACGAGAAGCTGGATATGAGTCAACACTGTGCCCTTGTTGCCAAGAAGGCCAATGGCATTTTGGGATGTATAAGTAGGGGCATAGCCAGCAGATCGAGGGATGTGATCGTTCCCCTCTATTCGACACTGGTGAGGCCTCATCTGGAGTACTGTGTCCAGTTTTGGGCCCCACACTACAAGAAGGATGTGGATAAATTGGAGAGAGTCCAGCGAAGGGCAACAAAAATGATTAGGGGTCTAGAGCACATGACTTATGAGGAGAGGCTGAGGGAGCTGGGATTGTTTAGTCTGCAGAAGAGAAGAATGAGGGGGGATTTGATAGCTGCTTTCAACTACCTGAAAGGGGGTTCCAAAGAGGATGGCTCTAGACTGTTCTCAATGGTAGCAGATGACAGAACGAGGAGTAATGGTCTCAAGTTGCAATGGGGGAGGTTTAGATTGGATATTAGGAAAAACTTTTTCACTAAGAGGGTGGTGAAACACTGGAATGCGTTACCTAGGGAGGTGGTAGAATCTCCTTCCTTAGAGGTTTTTAAGGTCAGGCTTGACAAAGCCCTGGCTGGGATGATTTAACTGGGAATTGGTCCTGCTTCGAGCAGGGGGTTGGACTAGATGACCTTCTGGGGTCCCTTCCAACCCTGATATTCTATGATTCTATAGGAAATGACAGTTTTCTAGAAAACTGAAAGATGACATTTTCCACAACTGATGCTACCTGATTTTCCAGGGTTAGTAAGGAGCTGAACAAGACTGAAGGTTCACACCACTTTGAAGAACCAAAAGTAGGTATGTTCAATGCAAGGGAATACCAGTGGGAAAGACAGCATTCTAACTAGTTCTATGAAGAGATACCTCACTATGACCAGCATCACTGCTGTCTGTTTTGTAGATAGAGGACTTCAATCCCCAGGGAAATTATTCCAGCAGCTTTCAGAAGCAGTAAATCCACTTTAAAGATTATGGTGAACTATGATCATATTTATATGACAAAAACCAAAGAATATGAGACAATACACAGAAAGTTAAGGAACTCCTCAGAAACTCTGAATTGAGTAATTCAGACGTATTCCCACCCACACACACTCTTCATACTACAAGTTTGAAAGGTAATTAGGTCCAAGAACAGTCTCATACAGCTATTTTTTCTGACTACTATAACAGAAAGATGAGAAAAGTATTCTGCTCTTTGTATTAGCAGTTTCACTGTACTTAAGTTTCCTGTTTTGTAGTCTTCACACAGCAATAAGGAGATGAAAACCACGTTAAAAAAAGTCACAATAAATTGGGAGATTTAATAACTGAAGTTTTGTCTTTTTAACTGACTAAATAGTAAGTTTTTCTGATCTAACTGAAAAGAGTGTTTCAAATCTAATCAAGAATTTGATTTTTACTAATTTAAAGAAGAGCAGCACACTAGCTTATGTTAATATACACTTAATGTGTTGCTTCACTTTTCAGACCATTTTGTCAGATAGTCATCTAACTGACCAATTTAACAACTGTTCAGAGAATCACTAAATGGATCTGCAGTAGAACATTAAAGTTAGTGTTCTGATATTACAGGCAGAGTTGGTAGCTTCCCATTATAGACCCCGTTTTTGGTTCCTTGTAACTTTGACAACTTTAAACTGCCTGGGATGCAATTTTCCATGCCAGAGGTCTTCCTCCGGCTGAATTTTTTGAAAAAAATTCCATCAGCCAAAGTAGCTCAGCTATTTCTAAGAATAAGGTATAGGGAAAACATGCTTTCCCATGTTAATTTCTGGCACCATCTTCTTTGATTAGCAACCACATGCTTTGCATGAGGGACTTTCATTTGGCAGGGGGAGTCTTTTGTTTCAAGGATGTGCCTCATTATTTCCGTGAAAATCTGCCCAAATTTGGCCAATTATAAACCTTTGACACACTACATCTTACACAAGCTCAGAAGAGACTTGCTAGAGCTTCACAGCTAAATGTCCTTAAGATTTTGATTGCATGCCCCAGCTTGGAGCTGAGCAGGACTTTCCTTGAAATTGTTGCACAAGATTGCTGCAGGCCAGGCTGGACAGCAGAACTGAGAGTTGGTCTCCTGTGCTCTCAACGACATCATTGCTGGGCCCAGGAAGGATGGAAGAGGAGATCTCAATTTGAATGCAGAAGGACCACAGGCAAATTAGGTGGGGTAGATTGTGACTGGATGAGCGCCAGTGTGCGGGGAGACCAAAATCCAAAAAAGCATTGGACAGACAATGACTGGCTGGGCAAGGAGCCCGGAGAAGGGAGACATGACACATACTAGATGAGGAGCCTTGGGAAAGAGACCATGGGGATAGGGAACATAGGTGGTGGGTGATGAATGGAGGCTGGCGGGATCTGGGACTGGAAGTTCAGAGGGGTGAGACTAGGCCTGGCTGGACTAAGACTGGGATAAGAAGCCTCAGGAGTGGAAACTGGGGCTTCCTAGGTAAGGAGAATGGGACTAGGAACCATGACTGGCGGAGACAGGGCAGAAGGGGTCATGGCTGGGGGGAAATGGGAAGAAGAGTCTGTGCCCAAGAGATGCCTCTCCAGAGAGAGTCTCACCATTCCTCTGCCATCAGCACATATGGAAAAAATGTTGCGCATATGCATTACAACGATCACATAAGGGGGCCAAATTAAGGTAACACTGGCAACCTTAATCCTAGCATTTCCAAATTTTGAGTGCTTGCCCTTGCAATATTATGTTTTATTGCATCTTTTTGCATGCAACATATTATCCACTTCAAAATTTCACAAAGTAGTACACACTGCTAAAATTTTAATTCTATTCCTATGACTCTAAATCATCTAAATGATACAACTATGAAAAATGTGGATACCCTTTCTCTAAACATAAAGGGTCAGCTGCTCAGAAGCAGACACTTGGCACCCAGTATAGATGAGGAGACAGTGCGCAGAGGCTTGCTGTAAACTGCAGCTGCTGCCATTGGTCCCCAAGGATTGTTTGGGCAGTTGGGAATCATGAGACTGCAAGAGTGTGACCACACCCCATATGCGAGGGTGAGGCCAAAGAGTGGTATAAGTAGTATCTTGTAAATGCTGAATATATATGGTACATGAAATGCAGACTGCAGGTTGTCAGCCATAAGAACAAAATATGGTAATTATTACATTAACTATCATATTATTTTAGTTTAGCTTTTTTTGAGTCCGATATAGTTTTGGTATTCTATATACTTCTATAATACTTTAAAACTCTTGCAAAGTTGCATCACAGTGTTATGTGATACCAAATTTAGAACCACAATATGAAAAAAAAAAAGTTTATTGCTTATAGATCATGGACAATCACTATAAATGTAGATTTTTTTTTTTAATTTTCCTTTTATACATAGGTGTTCACAGAACCTTCTGTTCCATTCTGGCATTAACTAAAATCTAAAATAAGATGTATGTCACATATACAGCTATTTCTTAAAAATAGTTTACAATATATTCTCTACAACTGAAGTTAACTACAGTCTAATTTTCAGGTGATACAATCAAGGTAGCCTTGAATCAGAGGTGCACATGCACACATACCTCCAAAGAATGTGGAAGTTCCTGTCTAACATCAGCACCTTTCAGGTGTTTGAACATCCATCCCATTGCTGAGTCATCCTGTATGTATGAAACCAGAAGGCAGGGAGGGGTCCCAGAAGATGAACTGACCTGTGAAGTCATCGACCAAAGACAAACTGACCTGCAAAGTCTGGGAAACCCATGAGGGACTTTAAGAATTCTTTAAGAATTCTAAAAGTATTTTAATTAAACAAAGAGCACTACTGAAGAAGCTAGTCTCAAAATGTTCGCTCAGCAAACAGTTTTGTAACAGAACAGTGATCTCCAAGGTGCATGGCTCTAACCTTGTGCCACTTTATACCTTCAGAATGCACCCAGTTAGCATTAGTTGTACAACTATAGGGATTGAAGTTACACAATCAATACCATATTATTAAACCACCACCACAACTATATCATTCCCCTCAACCAAACAAGTCTGTAAAGGGATACACAAGTTTCCATGTGTGGGCAGGAAAAAAGGTGCTGCTCAGCTCACACAAGAGAATCTAAGAGCTGGGGAGCTGTACTTGCCCGATTTTAAGCAACCAAAACACAGGACAGAATCTGTAGACAGCATCCAGAGATTTTTTATTTTTTTTTAAACTTCAGTGTCTCAGTTACAGTAATCTTGTATTACTTGTACATCCCACTGTTACACGATGTTCCTAACAAAAGTTTTTTGTTTTGTTTTGTTTTTAAGTTGACTGTATCCTTTGATCACTTTTGGTTGTTCTGCACCTGCACCACCTTTCTGCAAGAATGTTATCAATTATTACAGTATATAAGAAAACTGACAGTAAATAATATATTAGTAATTACACAAATATACTATGCATAAGACGACAACTGAAAACAAAGAAAATGTGACATACAACATGCACAGATATTTTACAACTAAAGTTATAGAACCAACATAATTAGATATAAAAGACCAATTTTGAAAGTTGTATAGGACAGTCTGAGGCAATTTTCTTACCTAAAGAAAGCTTCCAAGTTATGGTGGGTAGTGGACAAATGAACTGTGGTAGCCGCGGCCATGGGGCATTCACCAGCATTTGTCTGCTTTCACTTCCTGACTAGATAAAAATGCGACAAAAAACGTTTAAGTTTAAAAATTAACGCTGAGATTCCATCCAGTATAAGAATGAGTGAGTTAATAAGGAACTACAGTCATCTCATTAGCCTTCACCTTCCCTACTGACGTTCATACAGAGAAATTTAGCATCCCTCAGCATCGCAAAAACAAGTTTGGTTGTGTCAGCCCAATGTCACGTAGATGTTTTTCCATACTGCAAATACTACAGATAGAATTGGCAGTCTTTGCTGAAGATAAGCATGAAATTGAAAGATGAGTGTTACAAGTTAAGAGTAAGTGTATTGGGCAAATTATATGAAGGAGTTTAAACAATTGCTCTACTGATCCAATGCTACTAGTCATGTGTTGCCATGAGCACTGAACTAAAAAAAAAAAAAAAAAAAAAAAAAATCACTACCCAAATTAAGTATTAATGTCATCTAAAGTCACAGAAAACACTAAGTATATTAAAGAGCAACCATATAGGCTTTTCCTTGTTTTTCCTGTGTCAAAGATTTATTTCCTTTATCACATTATGATACTATATAAGGAGCTCTCTGGATCAATTTCATCTGTTTTAAAACAGCATTAAGAATCTCTTTCCCATAATCAGATCAGTAAGGTTATTTTTGTGAGAGCATAGAGTGGATATTAATATGCTACTTCAGTACTTTTTGGTATTTCTGGAAAATACTAACAGAAGGCTCACTCATCCCATCTGTCCTATTTTCAGCACTTTGGTATTTCTTCCATCATTGTTCAATTTATATAGTTTTATATAGAAACTATAGTCTAAGGCAGAGGTGGGCAAACTACGAACCGCAGGACCGTTCTGCCCGGCCCTTGAGTTCTTGCCCAGGGAGGCTAGTCCCCGGCCACTCCCCTGCTGTCCCCCCGCCCCTGCAGTTACACCACCGTGCGCACAGTGCGCTTGTGCCTGCCCACCTCCCAGGCTTTCCAATAAGCCAGTCATGCTGGTCTAAGCGGCATGGTAAGGGGGCGGGGAGGTTGGATAAGGGGCAGAGGGTCCCAGGGGGCAGTCAGGGGACAGGGGGTGGTTGGATAGGCATGGGAATCCTGGGGGCCTTGTCAGGGAGCAGGGGGTGGTCAGGGAACAAGGAGCGGGGAGATTGGATGGGTGAGGAGTTAGGGGGTGGGAAGTGGGAGGAAGCAGATGGGGGCAGAGGCCAGGCTGTTTGGGGAGGCACAGCCTTTCCTACCTGGCCCTCCGTACAGTTTCGCAACCCCCATGTCGCCCTCAGGCCAAAAAGTTTGCTCACCCCTGGTCTAAGGTAAGAATGCTATTTGCAGTCACCTTCTACTTAATTATCTCAAATTCCACAGCTTTCCAATATCATCTTTGGTGGTTTGTTCATTATAACTTTGACCAATAGCACACTTATGAATCTGAACATGCCAAAAAGTAGGAGATGCTTCTGTGTTTCATTAAGATTTAGGTTGGGGTAACTATAACAGCTAGTTATTTAAGATCATCATAATTTACAATTCATGGTTAAATACGTTCCTCTTACTTTTCCTTTTCTGAATATGCTTAGACGGTCCCAGTATAGATTTATACAGTAAATCAAACAGGTGCTTCCATGTTTCACAAAGAATTAGACTGGGTAACTATACAACAGTTGGAGACTTAAGCTAACCACAAACTGTAATTTGTAATGAAGTAGATTTCTCTTATCTTTTATTGAAATATTAGAAGTTCATAATACAGATTTATACAGTAAATCAAGCAATTACATTTAATCTAATAATGGTTTGTGTTTGTATATGAGAGAGTATTGATTAAAATTTTGGAAGACATACAGAAAATTTAAAGAACGAGAAGTACTTGTGGCACCTTAGAGACTAAAATTTATTTGGGCATAAGCTTTTGTGGGCTAACATCCACTTCATCAGATGCCTGGAGTGGAAAAAACAGTAGGAAGACACACACACACACACCCACCATGAAAAGATGGGAGTTGCCATACCAACTCTAACAAAACAACTTTAATTGATTTGTCTCGTTAGAGTTGGTATGGCAACTCCCATCTTTTCATGGTGTGTGTGTACGCGCGCCTACTGTATTTTCCACTCCAGGCATCTGGTGAAGTGGGTCTTAGCCCATGAAAGCTTATGCCCAAATAAATTAGTCTCTAAGGTGCCACAAGTTCTCCTTGTTCTTTTTGCTGATACAGACTAACACGGCTACCACTGAGAAAATTTAAAGTTACCTAAGGCTTTCAGAAAAGAAGCAAACTCCTGCAGTATAAAGAAATTTCCTTAATGTAACTAAAATAACAAAAAATATTGCACATAGTGCAGACAATGCCATCTAGTTTAAAAAGAAATGTGATAATAAATATGACTAATAATTAACAAAGGTATAACAAGGTATTTGTTTCTTATTAAAAAGGTACTCCACTTATGCGGAGAAGCCAATGTGAAGTGAAAGTTTAAGGTAAACCTAACCAAATGTTATAAGAGCTAAATAACCATAAGGTCTGTCCGACGGTATGACTAGCAGCTGCACACAAAGCTTAACATAAGAAGTGATCCTACCAATCTTGTCACTGAACTGTAGGGAATAACCAAGTATTTGTACAGTGTATAGACAGCTGCTTTGCCTTATTGTTTAACTTACATCCTATTGGTGTTTGATCAAGCAAATAACTTTATACTGCTGCACAATGAACTACTAAACAAGTACAGAAAACAAGGAATGTGAAGAGACTTTAAGTAAAGATATTCTAGCTTCAAAACAGACATTTCTTTAGGCATCTAGGACTGGTGACAGAAACTGCAAATTGGAAAAGAACAAAGAGCTATGCAAGATTGGCCAACGGTTACACCACAAGAGAGAGGGAAGCAGTCTGGAGAAGTATGTTGCTGACTGGAACTAAAATAACGGGCAGCTGTTCAATGATTGCCTTGATAAAATGTCTCTTGCAACCCATTATGTCCCAAGAGGTTTTGCACAAACTGGTGAAGTCTAACATGTCTTATACAAACTTGATGGCATAAGATAACTGCACCTAAAGATTAATAAACTTTCCTTGAAGTTCTTGATCCCAGGACTGAATGGTAAACAGTTGAGAAACAAAAATGCAAATTGTCACCTGGGCAAAATTCATGTTCTTTGTCAGGATTTTTTTTATTCTGAAGGAGAGAATTGCTGAACAAAACAAGGCTGGTTTTATACAGTTTCTGATAGGTGTTGAAGACTGGTTCCTCTTCTTGGTGAAGTTATGTGGGCAGGTCAAAAAGTGACCCAGGCTAGTGGCAAAGATTTGAAACATCCAACCGGCATAGGAGTTGAAAGCAAGACAGAACACCCTGACCAAAAAAACATGTAATTTTGCTCAGCTGGCAACTTGGCTATTAAGCTACATGCTTCTTAGAAAGTACATACTTAAGTTAAAGTAACTGTAAATAGCTAAATACGTATGATGAACACTTGTGTTTCTCCAACAACTTTGATTTAGCATGTTTTCTAGACAACTAAGATTAATAAGCTATTTATAGTTTTGAAGCCACAAAAAATTATAAATGCTAGGCCATGTTAGTGTAACGAGACACTGCTTAACCCCACTAAAAGATAACTGAGAGAAGCCTTGAATGTTTCAGAGATCAATCTAGAAATCAGGAATTTTGTGATAAAAAGTTGACAATTTTCCAAAGATGAAAAAGCTTTGACCTGACTTCTAAGTTTAAGATTTTTTCCCCTTATTTGAACAACTGATTGAAGTGACATTTAGAATATACAGTAATGGTGAAATTCCACAGATATTAGAATAGTTTTCAAATCATTATGTGCATACTGTATTTGGGGGTTAGAGTGATGATGTGTGAGGAAAAACTGGAAGAGCTTGGCTGCAAGTATCACCTTGGCAAGGTAAATGAGTTGACATTCGTAGTAATTAAATAACTGGTTTAAATTTCTAAAATGCTAACTTTAATGTTTGGCTGGACTGCCACAGGCAGTCCATAATTTAATTGACACACTGACATAATTCTGTATTTAAGAATGCATAGTTAAAATGCATACCTGGTACCAAAATCATCTGTCTAGAATAGTAAAGAATTAAGAAAGTTTGCCTACATAACAAGAGTGAGAGAGATCTTGAATCATTGTATTATATTTATTGCCTGACAAGTTTTAACATCGCATATTGTTAACATCGTATGCTGGTGTCATTCTTTTAAACACTGTAAATACTAACTAATCATTCTTATTTGGTTTCCTGTAATTCTTATTCTGCAAAATAGAATTTAAAGCAAATAAATTGCAAATAACTCAGCAATCTGTACTTTAGCTAAAGCCTAGAGAACTATGAGAAACCTAATTAACCAACTCTCTCTCCCAGATCTATTTAATGTGTGTTTTTATAATGTCTCTCACAAGCCCGATGCTCAGGATTCCAATAGAAAGTGTTTTTAAACTTATACATAACCCTGTGGTGTGTGCAATGCAAACAAAGCTGTTTTGTACTTGTGAACAAAAACCAGAGAGAAGTCAAGACACTAAAACAAGCAAGACTGACAAGCCTAATTAGCACAGAAAGAATGCAAAGACAGAATAATAGGTGAAAATTCAATTTTAAAAAGGTGTTCATTTACAGGAATCTAAAATGTTACCTACAAGAAAGCTGTCCCCCCTCCCCCCCAATCCTCTTTATCCAAGATCATACATCCCAAAGAAAGCAGTATTTGCTTTGAATACTATTATAAATAAAAACCCCAGCTCAAGCCATGGGGCTCAAGCTTTGGGCTTCAGCAGGGCTGGTCTTCCAAGGCACTGTGGTCAAGATGCAGAATAAGCACAGGGTGCATGGCTGTGGAAGCATTGGGGGGAGGGAACAGCAGGGCCCGGGGTGTTGGTGGGGAGCCAATGGGGGTCTGGGGGATCCTTGAGGACTGAGAGAGGCAGCAACAGCTAGAGGTGATTTGGGGGTTGGGTGGCAAGTGGAGGCAGCAGGGGTCAGATGCACCAAAATACAAGTACATTATTTTTTGTTATTGAGTCTGCAAAAAACCAAAAACCTACATAAATCAATTACAATGATTTGGAAACATATGTGCACATTCATTTGTTTTTCCTAAAGTATTTTAAGAAAATTTAAGTAAATTAAGAAAATTTAAAAAAAAGCAAGAGTCGGTGGCTGCACTGAGGCCACCAAAAAATTTGTTGTGAGAACTACTTTAATGGAGTTTAATGGCTTAGTGTCTGCTCCCATTGGCTTCACTGAGGGCAGCATCAGGTCCTAAATAAAGGGAAAGTCAAAGCTTAAAGAAATAAGAGTGAAGTCAGTAATAGAAGACTAATTATACTCAATTACCAGTTAAGATGAGACTACTGTTATATCAGAGGAAAGAGACAGCTTGACATTTTTGTAAGATAAACACCACCCTGATCAGGAGATGTTTCATTGTGTGAAACTCTGTCCTCTAAGTACTGACAACTGGAATACACTTACTTCAGAATGCTATTTGAATGTAAAAAGATAAGCTCTCTTCATAACAAGTGACTGTCATTCCTCCCTCCTTCAATGTATGTATGCATGTCAGAATGTGTGTGATGACAGTTACTTTAAATATGAAGGTGGGTGCCAGACTTTCAAAAAGGTTCTAATTTGTTAGCCCAAATAATTTTAAAAAATAAGTTATAGAATTTGTTGCGTACTTTTACCCATGACTTTAATCTTTTGTTTTTCCAAGTAGTAAAAAGCAATTACTCAGAAATCCTGTTAAACTTCTGTTTGAAAAGCAATCCCCTTTTTCAGTTTTATCTTAAAAGCTGCTTCTTTTAAATCTCCTTATTATATAATTTATTCAATGCTTCAATGAAACACTTTAAAGGCCTCCCTACAGTATTTTTACCTATCAACTCTCCCTATTCTTTATGAAATAACAGAAATTAAGATGCTCCCTACAGTGTTTCCCGAAGCATTTCACCCTAATTTTAAGTAGTATTCTGTGCACTCGAAATTAGAAAAATCCTTCCTTTTGCACCTGACACTCTCCTTTAAAAAAAAAAAAAAAAAAAAACCAACTGCAGAGACCAACAACTATGAGAAGTCTTTTGACCGAGCCCCCAGTTCAGCTTCAGCTACAAACTGAAAGGTGACAACAACCCAGCCAAGCCTAACAGAGTATCACTGAAACACTTGTTCCTTTCAGTTAATGTCAATATTACCTCCGCCTACTAGATACCAGGATCTCCAAGTCTCTCACGTGAGAAGAGATGTCCAAATGAGTTTAGTGTCTGATGGAAGATTTTGCTTAACAGCAGTGGAGATGTCAGGGATATTTCACTTTTATCTCCTCTCACTCCGAGGGCACCAGTCTGAAAGAGCCCAACCCGAACGGGGGAGGAGACCATCACAACCTCAGCAGCTGGGCCGCTGTTTATAAACAACCACCGGAGACGCGCACGCGACAGGACGGACGTCAGGAGCAGAAGCAGCTTTGGGGCTCAGAGTGAATTAAGGTCTAAGAGGCCAATGGCCATTTACTGCGGCAGCTCCTGACGGTGCGGGTTAGGCCTCCATCCCCCCGCCCCCGTCGACAGCCTGCATCACCCTCAGCCCCCCGCCCCGCCCCTACCCCCTTGGCCGCCCTCGCCACTTCCCCCGGCGCTCCCGGCCCCAACCCCGCCCACCCTCATTCACGTCCACACCGCCTCCTCCGCGGCCCCAACAGCGCCCCCCGTCCGCTGCCCCCGCGCAGCCCGACAACAGCGCCTATTCCCCGTCCCCAGAGCTGCTGCTGCTCCTCCTCCTCCGCGCCGCCGCTCGGCCCGCTCTCAGGGCCCTATTGTGCAGGAGCTAATTCCCCCGGGCGCGCCTGCCGGCAACCCCCCCCGGTCCCTCACACTCACCGCCGCGGCCGCGATGCCCCCCGCCGGCTGACTGAGTTGAGGGGTTCGGGGGGCGGGGGGGTCAGAACCTTCTAGGCCAACAGGGAGCCAGCAGAGCCACGGTCCGCTGCCGTGCTTCGGGGGGGGAGGGGGGATGTGGAGCTTCTTCCCAGACTCCCCAGCCGAAGGCACTCCCTGCAGCGCATGCGCTGCTCGCTCCCGGTCACCTGTGACCTGACGCATGCGTCGTGTGCGCGTTTCTGTTCTTCCGCCGCTAGGTGGCGGGAAAGTCCATTCTAGCGTCACCTGCCTCTGCTGCGCCACAAGGAGGCGGAGGCTTCCGGAGAGCGTCAGCTTGTGCTGAGCGGTTCGGTGCTTAAAATGGGGTGCGGGACCCTGCTGTGTCGGTTCCCCTGGCCCCGCTGCCAGACAAAAGAGCCCACGCAGAGAAGCTCAATGTGATGGGGGGGGAAACGGTCTCCCTCTGCTCCCCGCATTGCAACCCACTTAGCCTACCCCACCTCCCTCACCTACTGCTGAGACCCGCTTTCTCCTCCTCACCGTGCCCAGCGGCACAGCCTGCTACTTAGGGGAGCGTCCAGTCTGTGGCAGGCGTCGAGGTGCTGCCCCCCACACCCCGTGTTGAGGACCCAAACACTCTGCCCTCCTTCCCAGGGCCTGCTACAGTCACATAAACAATGGGAAGAATAAATTGTCTCTGTTCCCCCCCGATGGAAGAACAGAGGAGAGTGGTGTAAAGGTGGCGTTAAGCTACCCTGTGCTCCCTCCACCCAGGACCAGCAATGGACCGGGCTGGTTTCTGGGGTAAGTTAGAGCAGCCTTGGGACTACTCCACACCCCGCGGCCGGTGACCCCGAGAGGCAGTTTTAACATCCAAGAATGGCCTTTCGCTACATCCTTTTTGGGGAGGGCTGTGAGAGGATAGTATAGAGTTACTGTGTAGGTATATAGATCAGCCTTTGGTCGCCAAAGAAGCAGTCCCTTTAATTAAACACTATATAAAATAATACCACGCATTTTCCCTTCCTTCTCTAGTTGCCTCTCCTTTGGAAGTAAGATTTCTATAACTGGCAGCTGGTACCTTCAGGGCCTAGACATGTTGCTGGATCTTTCTAAATAGACCTACTGTTGCATGCAAAAGAACATCAAGAGAATACTGAGGAAAAGTACATTTTCAATCCTAATTGAAATGACCTTATCCTTTTATTATCTACTAGAAAACATGTAGTATCAATTTATTAGGACTGAATCCTAATATTTATTTTATTTTGAGTGTTTAAATGAGACAAAGATTAATCATAAGAACGGCCATACTGGGTCAGACCAAAGGTCCATCCAGCCCAGTACCCTGTCTACCGACAATGGCCAATACCAGGTGCCCCAGAGGGAGTGAACCTAACAGGTAATGATCTAATGCTCTCTTTCCTGCCATCCATCTCCATCCTCTGACAAACAGAGACTAGGGACACCATTCCTTACCCATCCTGGCTAATAGCCATTAATGGACTTAACCTTCCTAAATTTATCCAGTTCTCTTTTAAACCTTGTTATAGTCCTAGCTTTGACAGCCTCCTCAGGCAAGGAGTTCCACAGGTTGCCTGTGTGCTGAGTGAAGAAGAACTTCCTTTCATTTGTTTTAAACCTGCTGCCCATTAATTTCATGTGGTGGCCCCTAGTTCTTATGGGAACAAGTAAATAACTTTTCCTTATTCACTTTCTCCACACCACTCATGATTTTATATACCTCTATCACAGTGGTTCTCAAATGTGGTCCACCGCTTGTTCAGGGAAAGCCCCGGGCACGCTGGTCCTCAGGTTCGGCCAATCGCGGCTCCCACTGGCTGCGGTTTGCCGCTCCAGGCCAATGGGGGCTGCGGGAAGCAGTGCGGGGCGAGGGATGTGCTGGCCGCCCTTCCTGCAGCCCCCATTGGCCTGGAGTGGCGAACCGCGGCCAGTGGGAGCCGCGATCAGCCGAACCTGTGAACGTGGCAGGTAAACAAACCGGCCCAGCCCGCCAGGGGCTTTCCCTGAACAAGCAGTGGACCACAGTTGAGAACCACTGCTCTATCATATCCCCCCTTAGTCTCCTCTTTTCCAAGCTGAAAAGTCCTAGCCTCTTTAGTCTCTCCTCATATGGGACCCGTTCCAAACCCCTAATCATTTTAGTTACCCTTTTCTGAACCTTTTCTAATGCCAGTATATCTTTTTTGAGATGAGGGGACCACCTCTGTATGCAGTATTCAAGATGTGGGCATACCATGGATTTATATAAGGGCAATAAGATTAATGATTCCTAACATCCTGTTTGCTTTTTTGACTGCTGCTGCACACTGCGTGGACGTCTTCAGAGAACTATCCACGATGACGCCAAGATCTTTTTCTTGATTAGTTGTAGCTAAATTAGCCCCCCATCATATTGTATGTAGAGTTGGGGTTATTTTTTCCAATGTGCGTAACTTTACATTTATCCACATTAAATTTCATTTGCCATTTTGTTGCCCAATCACTTAGTTTTGTGAGATCTTTTTGAAGTTCTTCACAGTCTGCTTTGGTCTTAACTATCTTGAACAGTTTAGTATCATCTGCAAACTTTGCCACCTCACTGTTTACCCCTTTCTCCAGATCATTTATGAATAAGTTGAATAAGATTGGTCCTAGGACTGATCCTTGGGGAACACCACTAGTTACCCCTCTCCCTTGTGAAAATTTACCATTTATTCCTACCCTTTGTTCCCTGTCTTTTAACCAGTTCTCAGTCCATGCAAGGATCTTCCCTCTTATCCCATGACAACTTAATTTACATAAGAGCCTTTGGTGAGGGACCTTGTCAAAGGCTTTCTGGAAATCTAAGTACACTATGTCCACTGGATCCCCTTTGTCCACATGTTTGTTGATCTCCTCAAAGAACTCTAATAGATTAGTAAGACATGATCTCCCTTTACAGAAACCATGTTGACTTTTGCACAACAATTTATGTTCTGCTATGTGACTGACAATTTTATTCTTTACTATTGTTTCAACTAATTTGTCCGGTACAGATGTTAGACTTACCAGTCTGTAATTGCCAGGATCACCTCTAGAGCCCTTCTTAAATATTGGTGTTACATTAGCTATCTTCCAGTCATTGGATACAGTAGCTAATTTAAAGTACAGGTTACAAACCATAGTTAATAGTTCCGCAATTTCACATTTGAGTTCTTTCAGCCTGAGGTCTACAAATTACACAGGAGAGAAATTTAGCTCTACTTACCTGATCACTTTTAAAATAGACTATTTGTGAGAGTAACATATAGGAAGGTGTTTACACCAATCTTGATGGTCTAGGTGGATTCTGTTAATACACAAATAAAAATGAAAATACAGGTGTGTGTTAGTGAACAAGACTGCAGTGTGGGCACTAAGAAAATACTTGATCGACATCCTGCATAGATTTCAGCAGTTAACAGCTGGTCTGTTCTTGCATGAGGAAAACAAGTGTTTCTCTATGTTTATATTTATTCATGAACAATCTGTGTTCATTACCCACTGCAACCATACACTTCTACTAGTGCCCATGGATTTCCTGGCATTTGCATATGACAGTAATTAGCTGACCATAACATTTTACCATATCTTAATATAGTTGTAGACATATACAAAGTCTTTAACTGTGGGATAATTAACTTTATGTACATTTATTATATATTGCCAGATTTATTTTTTTGTATGTACAGGATGGCTTTTACTTTTGTTTTGACCTGTAAAGGTATTATGTCAGCATTGGTGTAAGTGTAAGAATGGGTTATGTTGCATGATTTTCAAACGTGAAACTTTTTTTCTAGAGGAAATCCTCATTTGATTAGAATCCAACTGTTTGAAGTACAGCTGTGAACTAAGGAAATGTAGTAAAGAGCTAAGAAGAAAAAATTGATGTAAATATGCATTATACTATTTTCATTTAATCTTCAAGTTATTATAGAATATAAAAAAAAGAAATCAGTTTATTACAGAAAATCACAAATATATTCTTATCTATAAAGTACTTGACCGCATTATAATCAACACTTCAAGAAAGAGAGAGAGAGAGAGAGAACAAAACCATGGTTCAGTATCTGTTCTTTGTTGTACAAAAAAAATTACATGCACAATTTCTCTTTAAATAAACTGTTATTAAAAATACCAGAAACTTTTGGCATTACTGTTACTCTCTACAGACAAGAATACAAGGTAGATAGTAAACAGAGATGAATGGCGATTTATAACTGTTGGCATCCAAATCTACCAGTCAGATGCTTATCCTTGGTGCACTGCCATTAACCATTGGAATACTATAAGGAATAGGTCTGATTACACTTAAGTGATATTCAGATTGTCCTGTCTTTTGTTACTCTTTCTTTGTAGAGAAGCAAGTACATGGTTTTCTCTATTGAGGTTGCAACAACTTACATATGTGCTTAACTTTACACACTGAGAGAAATCCTGTCTTTAAAAAGTTAGGCAAATTTGTGTTTGCAGGATGAGAATATATGTTTTGTAAAAGCTGTATATTAAGAATATTAAATATATTAAGAATAATAGGAGTCAGATATGCAGGAAGGGGAAGTGACAGGACTTTTTCAAACTCTAGCCACAATTCAAGTTCCACCAACTCTTGATGGAAATGTCATTCAAAATAGATCATGTAGGTGTTCATAGTATGATCATCCTCCTTCTTTATGTGTTTTGATCAGCTTTGACATTCACACCATTATCATTAGGCTTCAAAGTAACTGTCACCCCCCCCCCCACCCCAGAGATGAACAGAAACAGTTCACGCCTTTCCTAGCTATTACTTCATGATGCCTGCACTGCAGACTCTGGCAGGTTACCAATGCATTCATTTTCATTTGGTTCAAATTGTGAAGATTAGTTTTATTTTTGCAACTGTAAAAGCTAGAGATGAACACATTAAGGTGTTGACTAATTTTGGGGGGGGCAATTTGAGACATCTTTTGCTTGACTTTCAGAGGCTGTGTAGACCAGCAGTTTAGTTACCTGAAAGCTAGGTAAGAGAATAGAAAGATGAAAGGAGAGAGGGAGGAATGGACGAAGAGATGGAAAAAAGAGAATAGAAGGGAGGAAAATTGAGGTATAGATTTCTGGTGAGAGTATTGGTATAGATTCATATTGATGAATTTTCCTCCAGATAAAATGGAAGAATTTAAATTACAGTATAGAACTTTTCCTATGGAGTCTAAGCTAAGCTGCCAGATTTGTACCCAAACCTAAAGGAATCATTCTGAAAGAGGAAACATGATTTGGCAAGATCGTCTTCTGAAGCATCTGTACCTTGATTTGCATTGGCTGCTTTAAAAAAAAAGTTTTTATACAGAACCTAGAAAAATTGTCACAATACATATTGATACAAAATGAAAAAAACTAAGCAGATTCTTATGATATTCCAAAATATGGCAAGCACTTTTAGTGATAACCACGATATTACAAGAGAGTTTATTTAATATCAAACACGTTGCTCATGAAGACAACAGCTGTAATTGGCACCCATTGAACCAGCTTGATATATGATATCTTGCCCTGGGATGGCAGAATTTTGCTTTTAATAAAAGCTTCTGGCATCCTTTCTGGGTAGGTGCTGCTGTCTTCATTGCACTGATTTTCTGGCATATTTTCATGAGCTTCATGGTCTTCAGTACTTCTTTCACAATGCTTGAAATTCAGCTTAATGTTATCAGAAGAAGCACAGTTTTGCATCCCTGCTATAATATTTGCAACCACTCTAGTTTTCAGAAGATATTCACTGACTAGCAAAATTTATTGTAAAACTAACTTTTTCTGAAATTATGCTTTCTCTCAAAAAATTCCTTTAAACCAACCATTAACACGTAGGGCAGCAAATAATACAACAGTCCAGTGGTTCTTCTTTCCTTTCCTCAATTTGTTTCTGATCATACTCCATTTCTTCTCTCCCTTGTGTTTTTATAATCCACTTTAGCAGAATTTTGAAATTGTTTAAATTAGAATTTAGAAATGCAATTACAGCAATTTCTCTTCCAAAGGTCTTCCCTTATTGGCCCTGAACACATTGTAAAAGAGCAGCTAAACTATGGATTCTGCTAGGTGGCCTTGATGCTTTTTGATTCAAGAGAGAGTGGTGAAGGCGTGGGCAAGAATATGCATGTCCCAGTCAAGTGATTTCACAATCTCCTCAGTCATTTTTATGCATTCACCTAACTAAACGTAATTAATTTGTGATTTATAATTCCATGTGATTTATTGTGCTTTGTTCAGATAATTCATCAAAGCCTAAAAGATGGTGTAGCCTCCTACATCCCTCCTCTCACTAGCCTGTGTCCCGGGGCATTCTCATGAAGTGGGCTGCTAGGAGGAGTAGCATTTCCAGTCTTTTCTTGGGATATTTTTTGTCTGCAAACAACTTTAGGCTGAGATTTTCAAAGTCACCTATGGGGGTTAAATGCACAATGTTATCAGAACAACACAACCTAAATCACTGAGGTGTCTGAAAATTTCAGCCCAGTCTCCACTAGGGGATCCATCGGAACCCTGTTGATAGAGACTGCAGAGAAGAAGTGCTGAACGAATGTATCCCTGGTACTTGGTGACCTTTGTTAGAGGAAAAGTTATGGGTGCCTAGCATGAGAGCTATTCCCCGGTGCACACTCTTCCACCGAAGTCTTCAGTAAAGTCTGGACCAACAGAAGCTGATCCAGACCCTGAGTGAATTTGGCTTTCGGCCTGTGTATGCTGTTTTCATAAAAATTTCGATCTGAAGCACACCAAACATGCAGTCTCAACAATGTCCTGCTAAATTCTAATACCAATAAGCTTTCACGCTACATCAATAAATGTAGCTATTAATTATCATAATCATTAAATGTTTATATTAGGTCAGTGACCAGAGGCTCCAGTCAGAACTAGGGCCCCATTGTGCTGACCAAAATCTAAGTCCCTGTCATGAAGAGCTATATTGGAAGTATTTCACAAATACTACTGTAAATGCAATGACCAATATTGTGTTGTCATTCTTTTCTTTACAGCAAAATAGTGAAGCTATTGTATGATTAGACAGTGCAGCTCTAATGGCTTGGCATTACCAAGGAGACTGAATGACAGTAATACCCTGGAAATGACAATAATAGCCTGGAAGTAGGTTAGCATGTCATGTTTGATGGAGGCTTGCTAGCAACTCCACTAGGCAACAGCTGTTTTCAAGGGCATGTGACAAGAAGAAACCTGCTTTAGTAAACATGTAAGTTTCCAGATTTGTTTGGTTTTTTAAAAAAAAATATTTAAAAAAATAGCTGTAAACTGTCATTTAAATTTTTAACAGCTATTTTTTAAAAAGGTCTTCCTTAATAGTTAAGAAAGAGCAGGGAGAAGGTTTGAGATGTTCAGATATTTTTAAATGCTATAGTCAGGCTTGTAAAAATGTATTAACATCTTCTAAAATTACTGACTCCATAAACAAACAGTAAGCATGATTTACTAAGCAAGTCATCTGAACTGTGGTACAACCATACAAACCATTCTTTTCCCCTTATTTGGTCTGTGAGTTTAATAGGTGGTATATTTCAAAATCATTTATTTATTATGTCAGACACTGAAAACATGCCTTCCAGAAAAATCTAATAATAGGTGCAGGTCAATAGCATTCACTGAATTGCAAAACAAAAAAAGACAAAGGACTAGTCACTCAGTGAAATATTAACACTGGCTGCAGCTTTCTCTGTAAACAAGCAGCTAGAAGAAACATTTTAGCGGCTTTTAGTTTTTCTGAACACGTACACATCTGATTTTTCCAAAGTAACCCCCTTGTTTCCTTTTCTATTAAAGAATACTAAAATATTCATCTGGCAAGTCATGGTACTTTAGTGACAACACTGGTGGGAACCCTAGGGTACATAAGGCTCCTGAAACAGAAAGTTTATTTTTCTGTATTGCACCATCAGA
This sequence comes from Natator depressus, assembly GCF_965152275.1. Classification (NCBI taxonomy): domain Eukaryota; kingdom Metazoa; phylum Chordata; order Testudines; family Cheloniidae; genus Natator; species Natator depressus. The sequence goes on from NC_134241.1 coordinate 11,184,657, forward strand.
CTCTCAATGTTTAACAAATGATGTGCAGTAAAAGTGCCAAAACACTAACACGTGGTGACATGAGGTTAAATGTAGGCTAAAAGTTGATGAGATTACTTGAATATAAAAGATTATGACTGCCATTTTGAAAAAATGCTTGTCTCTAAATTCAAATGTGAAAAATATTAAGAAAATCAGATGTGGAATGTAGTTGAGATTTTCTATTTCTCTGTTATCCTGTATGCTGGGTATTAAATCTCTTAAGATCAGTGTATTTTAGTCTCTAAAAGAAAAGTAGGAGCCAGCCTTCATAATAATTCTGATTAATCTCTCTGCACATTAATTTTTAATTGAGCTGTAGCTCACGAAAGCTTATGCTCAAATAAATTTGTTAGTCTCTAAGGTGCCACAAGTACTCCTTTTCTTTCTGCAGCTTCTGACAGGTTACTCTGCCCACTAATTATCCACAAGGTATGGGCTACTTGCTATTAAGACTAAATATGTTCTAATGATCATAGATATCAAAGTTGCCAGCAAGCTTAGAAGTTTTCTGCTGTGAAAAAAAATGGTCAAATATATAGTTGTCATTTTTGAAAAACAATTATATTCTCCAAATCAGAATATTTATCACACACACACGTCATGGATGACTTAGAAGTGACAAGTTACATACAGATGGCTCACATATACTTGAATTCTGATTAATAACTTTAAATAGGGGGAACACATAATATATATTTAGCTCCTGTGTCATCCCTAATATATTTACAACTATAATTAGCACCTTTAACTAATGGATGTCACTGCCACAAGAAAACACAAAAACATCAGGGCATGTATGGCAAAATCCTCCCCTGCGGATTAGTCCTGTGTAGAGAAGAAACTCATGAGGCCAGATCTTAGCCTCTATTAATTCTTCTTTGCACAATTCCATATACACAAAGCTGATTTAAAGATGGCCTAGGTGGCCATCTGAGGATTGTATTTGAATAGGAACAACTCCTAGTGAGTTACTGCAGCCTGGAGTAATATAGGTTATCCAGTTCATGCTGGGGATTGAACTCTGGCCCTCAGCAGCTCCAGAGATTTAGTGGGTAATAAAGATGGCCCACAGCTTGGCCAGACTCAAATATCAGTCCCTCAAAAGAAGGAATTTGAACGAGTGTTTTCATTAGTTTCCTGCTTTACTAACATCTACTAAACATTATCAGATTTATCCTCCAATTAACTGGATTATGGAGAATCTTCTCAGAAATGTGTGTTACATTTCACCTAGTCCATGGGGAGAAACTACAGACCTGCTTCAAAACTTTATTTTGATAAATCCTTGACCAAAGCCATTTATTTAGCACAGTAACTCCATTTTGGACATCTGTAAAGTCACAGAATGAACAAAATTGAGAAGCCATAATCTTAGAAAATTTGAGAAATGGGAGATGCCAAAATCTTGGTTCATTTGAAACTACACTTGAGTCTGCTAGATTTTACAATTTATCAGCAAGTCACCATAAGGTTGTGGAATCAGTTTATTACCATGAATCTAACTCTTTTTTAGTCAAGCTCCACAAGCCTAGGCTAGATGTTTTCTAATTCGGGAAAGCCTAGTTTTTTGTTGCGATCTATTCTTCAAATCTTGCAGGAAGAGAGCCATATGTTAGGAAGTTTTCAGAGTAGCAGCCGTATTAGTCTGTATTGGCAAAAAGAAAAGGAGTACTTGTGGCACCTTAGAGACTAATCAATTTATTTGAGCATAAGCTTTTGTGAGCTACAGCTCACTTCATCGTAAGGATCACCTTTCTAGGAGCTGATGTTTGCAAACCAAACTTTATCTTCTAATTTTGCAGAGGAACCTGAATGCAGAATAATTTCTGTTCTGAACGGTCTTCAGCCTTGCTTTTTAATGCTACCCTCTCCTGTTCTCATTTGTCTTTTTTTTGGTACTAAATCTGCCCATTTATTTCTTTGGTCTCAGGATCTGAGCAACTTGTTGCTTAGGTGGATCCAATATCAATGCCTCTTCCTTGCTATCTTGTTGCATAAATTTCTGATGTTCTTTCTTGGGTGGGTATACACATTAAACCTGCCACACTGGTAGGTTAATAGATAAATGACCCAAAGCATTTGGTTCTGTTGTATATTTTCAGATACAAATGTTTTCGAGCGGCTTTGAATTTTTCACAATACATCTTCCTATTCCTGTTTTCTTAATGGGGAGAGAGAGGAGGGGAAAGCAAAACACACTGTAGGTCAGTTTCATTCCTTGTGCAAGTCCATTGACAGCAGAAGGATTGTGTAATATGCATGTTATCTTGTGTAACGTTGCAGCAGGCAAGAAGCAATGGAAAGTTGTATATTATATAAATATTACTCATACAAGTTTGTTGGAGTACACACTTGCATGGCAGGTGTCAAGGAGCACACAAGGTGCAAGGCCATAAGGACAATCAGGCCCTTGGAGTTGTAGAGTACTGGTTGCAATTTAAAATACATCTGAGTTCTAGAACTGTATACATTCAGAGCAATATCAATAACCTTTTAGTTGATATAAGCATTGTGGAGAAATATTTATTTATTTAACCTGCAAAAGTGGCATCACACCTTTATATACTATAGGGCAATCTCCTTGTATTGATTTTGATAGAATTTGGTTGTTTCATAAGAGTGCACAACTTTATTCTGGACTAAATACTCCTGATATCCTTAGTATGACAAAAGATTTGGAAAGTGGACACTGAGAACTTTCTGTTACTTGTTGGTAAGAGACAAATCAGTTTCTGGTGTTTTTTAAAATCTTTTCCCCCCTCTCTCCAGTAAAACAATGTGGGCCCCAATTAAAACGAATAAAATATTCTGTAATATTTAGTCTTGTACTAACATCCTTTTAGTTATATCTTCCCATTGCATTTTTCTGTAGTGTTATTATAAACAATAGAAACTCCCTTTCTATCACAGAAGGGAGAGTAGGAAAGAAGGCAAAGTACAGTGACCAGTTGTCTCTGAAAAAACAGGGGTGTTTCTGTTGTCAGGGCTTGTCCTTGTGTCACCGTCAGTTTCACCAAGGATAGTTTTGCTGTGGTTTTTGTAACCTCTGCATACAGACTGTCTGCTAGCTGGGTCAGTGACATTGACAACAGGCCATCTGAGAATATATGCATCTCAGGGACCTCCCCAGCAGGACTGTTATATGCTGATACCTTGCCCTTTAGGGTAGAAGGGGGGTTGCTTAGCTGACGAGCAAGCATCATGTTCTTGTTCACCCCCCATGCACACCTCCTTGATGTCTACCATAAATATCCCCTTCATGCTACTGTCCTCTCCTCCTGCTCCCTGACAAATGTTCTGTTTTTTCACAATCAAATCATAGAATATCAGGGCTGGAAGGGACCTCAGGAGGCCATCTAGTCCAACCCCTGCTCTAAGCAGGACCACTCCCCAAATCTGCTCCCCTAAAGGCAGCACATCTCTTGAAGAAGGAAGGGCAGCAACTTTTGGGTTCTGCAGTGTTTAACGGTTATGCCCCCTCCTGTAGCCAGGAGGCTGTCAGTCTCTTGCCCACAAGGGGAGCATGTGATGGAGATAACACTTCCATAAGTGTTTTTAGCAGTTTTCCCCTCCTGTGGGTTTGTCCATGTTGCCCAGAATTGATGCATGAACAAAAGAACCATTTTAGTACTCTTGAATTGTCTAGGCTATTCCATGGTACCTTTTCTTCACTAATTCAGATTTATGACCTCTTTAACGAGAGAGGCATTTGTTCTTTCTCATTCATTTTTCTGTGCCATATCCAATGCCCTACAATTCTCTAAAATATTTAGATCAGTTAAGCTCGATTGCCCCATTACGTCTAGTTTCTATCTAGAAGCCTAGCTAGTGAACAAACAACTCAGAACTAACTGACTTCCTACTATTTGAGATGTGGTTCCTTTGCGCAGCACTCCAAAGAATGGATTATTGCTGTATGAATCCGCTCCGTTTGGTGTTACTTTAAGAAGTTGCAATAGCACCACTCTGTCACAAGAGGGAGCTCACATTACTCTAGTGCAGTGGTTCCCAAACTTTAACAACCCGCAAACCCCTTTCACTAAATTGTGAAATTTCGTGAACCCCCTCCTAAAAATGAATATTTCCTGGGGTTTAAGCTTAAATTCACTCAGCACTCTGTGGGGCTCCTGTTGCTGGACCCCGTTGACCGCCCTGATCAACTGAACTCCACTGAGCTCGGGCTGCAGGTCCCGCTGACTGCTGGGGCTCAGGCTGCCAGCCCCAACTGCCCGGCCCCACTCTCCCTGGGGCTCGGGCTGCTAGCCCAACACTGAGCGCTGGGGTTCGGGCCGCCGGCTCCTCTGCTGACGGGGGCAGGGCTTGGGCTGCCCTGCCCCAATCTCCCTGGGGCTCGGGCTGTCTGCCCTGCACCCGGGTCCCACCTGCTGCCTCCAATGCCCGGGGTCCTCTGGCTGCCATGAGTGAAATTTTTCTGGCAAACCCCTATAACGTTCTGCGACCCCCCAGGGATTCGCGAACCCCAGTTTGGGAACCACTGCCCTAGTGACATCTCAAATAGTAGGAAGTCAGTTCCATGAAAGCATCAGGTATTAGCTACTGCCAGAGGCAGGATAGCTAATACCTGATAGGATATTATCCTATCAAATACATTTATTCTTAAAAAATGGTAATTACAAATCATATGCCATTGGTCCAATATCCTGCCTCTAGCAGTAGCCAACACCTGATGCTTTCCTAGAAAAACCCCAGCACCACTTACCAAATTTAGTGTGTCAATTCAATGGTACAATACTGGGTGTTTCAATTTCTAACCGAGGAACTTAAATGCTAGAAGCAGCATTAACTCCCTTCTATGCTTCCCCCACTACTGGAGAAGGTAGGTAGATCACAGCCACAAGGGACAATAACCCTAGAAAACAGAGCAGAAGGCAGGGCCCAGGACCCATAATATTAGTTCTGTTTTCCCTATGGATCTGCAGGTTGATCCTCTTCCCACACATCTTGTCTGCACATCTACCCCATTAGAGGTAAATATATCAGGGTGCAGAGTCAGAGTAACAGTAATCCAACAATCCCTGTCCAGCAGAGGAGTACCCCTAAAGGACGGCTCTAACCAACATAATTTAGAGCAGCCCGTAGGTTCAGCCCCCAGTTAAGCCAAGGTTCACGTTTCACTCCCACCATGGATCCTCTGCTAAATTCAGTTTAGCTATGCCCTGAATATTGCCCAGAATTCCTAATATTATATTTTATCTCTAATTCTTTTTTATCACTATTAATTCTATGCATTAAAAAAGGAGAACAAAACATAAATAAAGGCCACCCTTCTCCCAGCTGCTAATGGCAGCTATGCTGGCTGGGTTTACTCTGTTTAGGGGACTTTTTTTGAAAATAAATAAAAATATGGCTCAAGCCCACACCCAGAGCCCTACTCCTACTTCTGTCTCTGAGAAACTGAAATACAGCTTTCCTGGTCACCTTTCTAAGTGATTCTTTCCCACTTGTAAGAACTCAGAGTCCTTGGGGACATAGAATCAGAAGTATCTTTTATTTGGGGAAACGGGGAAAACCGTAAAAAGACATATGAGAACTCTCTTTCTCATATTCAGCAAGCTGAACAACCCAAATCAGTGCATCAGGAGTTAGGTCAACCCCAGTTCCAAATAATAATGGTCTGACTTACAGAGGTTCAGAACTTAGTCCCACCACAAAACCCACTCATGGGTGCAGTTAGACTCAGTAATAGTTAAGGGGTAATTGGCCTCTGCCAGACTGCTCCAGTTCAGAAAGAACCACTCTGCCAGGTCCCACTCCACTGGGGCTGCCTGGTCCAGTTCTGTGATATCAGCTCTGATTCCACTGGTCTGGTGAATCAGGGTGAGGTGAAGTCAGTTTAAGCACTGCCACAATCTGTTGTGTCACTGCATAGTCATCTAGGCTTTGTTGCTGACCCAGCCAGGCTTCACTGTGCAGTCATCTCTGCATGGCTGCTACTACTACTCCACTCCTGCAGATTCACTCCACACCAGGCACAGAATCTCCAGCTGGGGAACCCAGAGCAAAACAGGACCCTTCATCTGAGTCTCTGGTTCTCGGAATAGACCCCCTAGACTCTGGGACAGAGCCTTCCCCTTCTGTATTAAGCTTGAGTTTTGTTGTTACCAAACCAAAGTCCAAAGTCATATTAACCCATTTACTCCAGAACACAAATTCCTTTGCTCTTTCATCAGAATAGTATTAATAATAGTTATTTATACAATCAAAACAAAACCCAAGCAAAGAAACAAAACTCAGTAGGTGGAATTACTGGTAAGCAATGTTACAACTGCTGTAAATGAAGGTAGCCCCGGCTGGTTTCTTCCTTTTTTCCCCTACAGAGGGAACAGAGAGTTCCCGCCCTGTCTTCTGGCTCTGGGGTTTACGGGAGTAAGAGAAGAAAGTTACACAAAACCAGTCTACTTAACAACTGAATATTCTTGTACCACACCTGCATGCCAATGTTTTCCTTAACTCCCTGTTTAAGTTTGTGACAAGACTGTGTAAACAAACTTGTGTCAATCTATTTTAAAAGCTTCTCTAATTCTGAAAGTCTGGGCTTCTTCCAGGAACACTAAATATAACAAAGTTGGTCCCCAAGCCAGGTGTGCAGTTGTAAACATGTCTCAAGCTGTTAGGACTCATCAGCATGGCACAGTAACCTGGAAATGTTAACAGACACACTCAGAAAAGGCCTGGAAATTAAAATCCTGTCTAACCTATAACTTTTAACTGAGTTTGAAACCATTCTAAGACATGGTCAACTCTAAACTTGGTTTGTGTCCTCAAACAAACACACCTAATGCTTGTTTTGCCCTTGCTGGTGGCCTAGGCTAGCATGCAGGTGTCTTCCTGTAACAAGTTCAGCCCACTGTTTTTTGCAGTTTAGATAGGACCCCCTATCTTTGTGGCCTGGTTGGTACTTTTTGGATATGTGGAGGACACTCCAGAGTACATTGTCCCACAAGCTGCTGCTGTTATTTCATGTGCTCCAGGGACTTTACTCTCTGATGAGGCAATATGAGATAGCTACTCAGATTTTTTCAGTATACCTTGATATAAGCATGATTAGTAAGCTAGGTGTGAATTCACAGTTATCACATGATCATGTTGTTTTGAAAAATAAAGTAAGAGAAGTACATTCATAAAACTCAACTGTGTTTCCAGGAAAGATTCTGATGAAAACAAAAAAAGGTTTCATTTTTACTGAAATTCTTCCAAAATTTTCAGATTTTCACTAAAAAAACCCTGAAACTTGAAAATAGAGAAAGTTTTCAGCTCCTGAAAACCAAAACACTTTTAGTTTGGGGGTTTTTGATGAAAACATGAAAATTTAGTCAAAACTGACATTCTGATGAAAAAATATTTTTTGTCAAAAACATGTTTGGAATGAAGTAATTCAATTAGCTCTAGTCACAACTGGTTGTAAAACACAGTTGTACTTGCAGTGTTAGGGTATCTAAAGAGATACTTCCAGGTTAGATTGCTCTAGGTTAGTAATGAACCTTAACAGCTGTTTCAGTGAACACTGTTCCAATGTGAAAAGACACTTTACAAAACAACACTGGATATAGGGAATTATTAACAAAAAATTTGACATTCATTTAGATGTCAGTACTCAATATTCTCTCATGGATGTATCATAGCAATGCTATCTAATGTAACAAAAAATTTAAGTTCACCTTGACTTCTTTATACATTTCAGTACTGTACTTAACAGCTGCATTTTTCATGTGCAAACAGACCCACCACACATTCCGCCCTCTGTGCTTACTTTGTTCATCTCGTGCCAATCACCATCATGTTAAGCTACACACCTCCAAAGGACATTAAGGTTGCAAAGTCAAGCACTCCAAAGTTAGGAAATGCCAGAATTAAGGTTGCCTCTGCAATCTTAATGCAGCCTCCTTGTGCATATGTATTATGGTACAGTCTCTGACTACATGATCACATACTGCTTTTTCCTGACAGCAGCGGAATGGTGACACTTGGAAATCTTGGGTTCCATTCCAGGCTCTGGAAGAAGTGTGCTCTAGTGGGCCCAGACTCCTCTGCCTCTTCCTCCCAATCTTGACTTCTTCTGCCCAGTCCCCTCCAACCTGTCCCCATCCCAGTCCTGTCTTTTTCCTATCTCTGGATCCTTGTCCAAGTCCTACTCTCGTGACCCAGCCAGTCCCAGTCTCCCACTCCAGGCCTGCTGTCTGAATCCCAGTCCCCACCATTACTCCCAGTTTTCTCTCCTTCCCCATGTTCATTCCTAGAGTCTTGCCCCACTGGTCCCAGTTTGCCCCTCCTGTCCAGCCAGTCCCAATTCTCCCCACCCAGTTTCTCATCCAATCTATCTTTCCTCTCCAACCCACTGATTACTGTCTCAGTCTCCCCCCATTCCTAGCTACTTGTCCCAGTTTCTTTGCCCAGCCAGTCCCTATTCTGCCCCTGCACCACAACTACTTCTCAGATCTCTCTCCACGCACCCCCATTCCCACCACACTGGTCTTAGTCCCAGTCTTTGTCCAACCAGTTCCAATCCACCTCCTTGCCCCACTCCCCCAGCTCCTTAACCAACCAGTCCCAGTGTTCCCAACCAGTCCCAGCCTTTCCCCAGCCCTGGCTCCTAGTCTCATTGTCCAACCAGTCCCACTCACCCCCTCCCAGCCACTAGTCCTAGTCTCCTTGTCCAACCAGCCCCAGCATCCACAACCCTTCCGGCTCCAATTTCCAGCCTCTCCCACTCAGCTCCCAGTCCCAACCTCCTCTCCCCCCCTTTAAATTCCTAATCCAAGCCTTCCCATTAGCTCCCAGCTCCCTTACCCAACTAGTCCCAGTCCCTCTTCCCACTTCAGCTCTAGTGTCACCAGACTCCTTGCCCCAATCTAGTTCTTTCTTTACCCCCGGTCCATCTTTTGTCCTCTCTGCATTCGAATCAGATGGGTTCTTCCTTCACGCTACCTGGCCAGCAAGTTGGGAAGTGTCACTAAGAACACAGTAGAGACAGGCTCTGATGAAAACAAAAAAGGTTTCTGGACCAAGCCTGGTGCAGCAACTACTGGGAAAGTCCTTCTGAACCCTTGTGATACCTGAGCTGAAGCATGCTCAGTCACTCTGTGAGGGTGGCACATGCACAGTTGAGCCACATATAGGAGCTATGAGGGGATGAAGCCTGCTCAGTGAGGACAGAATCTTTGGAGAGTTTAAATGCTAAATATCAAAGAAGCCTTTACTGGGCATGTGGGGCTACCATTTTTCAAAGGCCTATAACCTGGCCAAATTTGGGCAGATTTCCATGGAAATAAAGGCACAGCCTAGACACAAAGGCGTCCGTCCCCCATCACATTTCAAGTCCCTGCTCCAAAGCATGAGGGCCCTACATCTGTTCAAGAAAGGTCAAGAATTTTTTTTTTTAAACATGGGCAAAAAATGTTTTATTCCCTAGCCTCATTCTTGGATATAGCTGAACCATTTGGGCTGAAATTTTCCAATAAATAATCAGCCTGAGGCAGACAACCAGCATGAGAAATTTCAGCCCAAATGCTTAAAGTTTTAAGCAACTGAAAACAGGGTCTTATAATGGGCCAACCTTAATAATAGGGGTGCTACCAGCCCTGCATATAATACCTAAACTCTGGTAACAAAGGTTTGGGGTATGCTTGTGTATGAATAGGATTCTTTTCTACATCATTTTACTTCTTCCTTAAGGAGCCTCTTCATCCTCTTCTTGTTTATTCACACATTATTCCTTGACCATCTACAGATGTCCCTTTCCTTATATTTTTTTCTCCTTATTCTTCTTTTGCCCTTTTTTTGATATCATTGTCCCCCTCTCTCACTTATTAAACCACTCCTGCTGCTGGGCCTGTCTCTTTGTCTGTTCCATATGGTTGGCCTACCCTGAGCAATTGCTCTTACCATGAAGTATGCTCCACTGTCACTCTGGAAGAAAATTTAAGCATTATTTAATCCAGCACTGGCAGGCATCTCCTACCACCCATCCCTGGAGAAATCTTTGAAGTTCCACCAGCTGGGGAAGTTACCTACTACAGGACAGGCCCAACAAAGAAAATAACAGAAATAACAAACAAACAAACAGAAAAATAACAGAACACTACTAGCCATCACCTTCAGCCCCCAACTAAAACCTCTCCAATGCATCATCAAGGATCTACAACCTATCCTGAAGGACGACCCATCACTCTCACAGATCTTGGGAGACAGGCCAGTCCTTGCTTACAGACAGCCCCCCAACCTGAAGCAAATACTCACCAGCAACCACACACCACACAACAAAAACACTAACCCAGGAACCTATCCTTGCAACAAAGCCCATTGCCAACTGTGTCCACATATCTATTCAGGGGACACCACCATAGGGCCTAATCACATCAGCCACACCATCAGAGGCTCGTTCACCTGCACATTTACCAATGTGATATATGCCATCATGTGCAAGCAATGCCCCTCTGCCATGTACATTGGCCAAACTGGACAGTCTCTACATAAAAGAATAAATGGACACAAATCAGATGTCAAGAATTATAACATTCAAAAACCAGTCGGAGAACACTTCAATCTCTTTAGTCACTCGATTACAGACCAAAAAGTTGCAATTCTTCAACAAAAAAAAACCTTCAAAAACAGACTCCAAGGAGAGACTGCTGAATTGGAATTAATTTGCAAACAGGATACAATTAACTTAGGCTTGACTAAAGACTGGGAGTGGATGTGTCATTACACAAAGTAAAACTATTTCCCCTTGTTTATTTCCCCCCCTACTGTTCTTGTCAACTGCTGGAAATGGCCCACCTTGATTATCACTACAAAAGGTTCTCCTCCCTCCCCGCTCTCCTGCTGGTAATAGCTCACCTTTCCTGATCACTAGTGGTCACTTTTGATGGGCTATTACCAGCAAGAGAGTGAGTTTGTCTGTGGGGGGGCGGAGGGTGAGAAAACCTGGATTTGTGCTGGAAATGGCCCAACTTGATGATCACTTTAGATAAGCTATTACCAGCAGGAGAGTGGGGTGGGAGGAGGTATTGTTTCATGGTGTCTGTGTATATAATGTCTTCTGCAATTTCCACAGTATGCATCCGATGAAGTGAGCTGTAGCTCACGAAAGCTCATGCTCAAATAAATTGGTTAGTCTCTAAGGTGCCACAGTCCTCCTTTTCTTTTTGCGAATACAGACTAACACGGCTGTTACTCTGAAACCTATCTTGTTACAGTCTGTATGATAACACCCATTGTTTCATGTTCTCTGTGTATATAAAATCTCCCCGCTATATTTTCCACTGTATGCATCTGATGAAGTGAGCTGTAGCTCACAAAAGCTTATGCTCTAATAAATTCGTTAGTCTCTAAGGTGCCACAAGTACTCCTTTTCTTTTTACTGGTTGTAGTGCTTTACCTCCAGTTTGCATGCATGGGGCTATTCTGGTATCTGGGGATTGCTGGAATGCATATCCTTTGCCCCCCACTCCCAACCCTGATGTAAACCCCACACTGTTCTACACCACTGGAAATTTCCCCTGTGCAGGGTGGATCCTCAGTTTTCCACGTAGGGCAATTTAAAGACGTTTTGCACTATCAGAAAAAGTGGGTGTGGACAGGTTGTCCCTATGTCCTGGTATTTCCAGTTGCTGGAACAGTCTCTGGGGACCATTAGTTTATAGTAGTGTTGAGGCTTTTCTAATTTGTATTGAGGGACTGGCCTAGAAGCTGAGCCAGCCAAAGATTGTGTGTGGGGTGGAGGCACAAACAGCATCTTTGGGCCCTATGGTAAAGGACTGTAAATAGGTAATACAAATTAAAGGACCACCTGCACTTATCTTTCCCTTAGCAACTATCAAAGTTTACTTCTAATTGTATTGCTATTCTGACAAATGTCCTATGGCTTCCAGGAATGTTGCAATCTTCACAGTCTGATAGGATACTTTTTTTCCCCTGTTGTATTCTCCTCTTTTATTAATACGTGATTAAGGCTTTGGAAGCTTGCAAAGCAAAATCAGTTTGGTGGGAAATGCTTTTTCTGACACCATGGAACATCTATATAGCCAGATGACTGATTTATATCCTGCCTGAAGTCAAATAAAACAAAAAACTTATCTACTCTCCCACAGGGTGCTTATAAAGTCAGAAGTAGACTGATTATTATCTGTACCTCACAAGTCATGATTTCCCTTAATATTTCACTCTATTATAATTCCATTGTATTGGGGAGGCAGGGGAAACTCCCATCACTCCTGGGTTTTTTGTTGACATAATATCTGGAAATGAATATTTGATATGAAAGATCACAGATTAAAAAAAAAAACAATTATTGACTCAATAAACAAATCTAGCAAAGCTATTTTCCTGTGCAACCTGTTCCTGCTGGTATTCGTCCGCTTGCCTTTCAATTTGTGACAGTAAGATACTTTGCATTGTAAAACTACCAGAAGTTTAGCATTTCATTTACTCTGTGTGATGTTACCATTTTTTCTAGATTACAGACTGATACAAGCTTAGTATTGTTTTCTTTCTTGATACAATACCAAATTTAAGACACCCAAAATTATACTAGTACTGAGAATATTTGTGTGCGCGTGTGTGTGTGTGGTTCAGTTTTTAATGTTGTGTATATTTCAGAAAAAATTTAACTCTGATGACAAAGATCAAGTGGGAAAGTGGTAGCATGAAGTGTTTAGCAGGATTTGCAACCTTTAAAGCTGATAGGGACCACCTGATGAAGGCAAGTAGGGTGCAGACCTGTCACTCTTCAATCAACAGCGAAGACTCCTCGCTGCTCCTCTGCTGAATATGCCTGTGCAAAGTGGGTGTGATCCCCTCTTGCAAAGAAGATAGTCCCTGTACTTAACATCACCTGCTGCTATATTACAGGATACCTTAAGCCTACTCACATCAACAGCCTCTACATCCTTGCAGGTATTGCTCCTCCTGATATACGCCAGGAAGCTGCTATTAAAGCACACAAGTCTGTGCACAGATCCAAGACATCCGCTATATGATATGATCACCAATGCTGAGTTGACTGAAATCACAACAAAGTTTTCTTGCTATCATTAAACCCCTAACATTCTCACCCAAACAGACAAGGATTCAGTTATGAGAAACAAGAGTAGAAAACAATCTTGTTACCACTGGTGCAGATCAGCACTGGACGGCATGCTGTTGCCTTAATGAACTCTGCACTGAAGTTGGCTGGTCTAGAGAGGCAACATCATTGGCCACGATTCTTGTGACTGCAGAAGAGAGCCTCAAAATATGAAGCATCACCTGCTATGACAGATGATTGAGCGCAAATGCACTTCCAGTGACCTGGCGAAGTGCAACTTTCTTATGTTTGTGCTCTCTGATTGAAATGAATATGGGAAGGCAATGTTTAAAAGTGTTACTGGTTAGAATGCATCCGATGAAGTGAGCTGTAGCTCATGAAAGCTTATGCTCAAATAAATTTGTTAGTCTCTAAGGTGCCACAAGTACTCCTTTTCTTTTTGCAAATACAGACTAACACGGCTGCTACTCTGAAATTGTCTGTTGCAGGACATTGTTTGTCTGTCTAGACAAGTAATCTTGTATGACAAGCATTTAGCCTACTTTACCCTGTTCCACTTCCTTTCAAGCAAAGAATATAACATGACAGACTGTTTTAGTGAGATTACTAGATAAAGATATTGGAGATAACAGAAAATGTAACTTTGTTACAGTAACAAATGGATTACTGTATATGCAAAGCTTGTTTTCTTTTGGCAGCTATGCAGTGGTGGGGGGCAAATTGGAGAGAGAGAGAAGTACCACAGAGAAAGTAGAAGTTTCTCAGATCTGCACAAGAGAGGCAGGTAGGAATAACCGTAGCTGTGAAGTAGAAGTGGAATACACTCCTGTACATGGAGGCTTAGAGCAGAGACAGCCTTCCCAACACGGTTGTCTCCAGGCTTGCAAAGTGTCCCACTGACAGAGTGTTAGAATCTGCTGTGAAGGTGTAATTCTGCCACTGGGGAAGAAGCAGTGTGAAGACACAGGATTAGATTTTGTGCTGCATGCCTCAGAAGAGGCAACACTGAAGGCACAGCCCAGGAAGAATGGGTTATACTGGTAGGTGTCTGTACTCATCTTGGTTGTGTACCCATTGCAAATGCTGGAGATTTTGGTGGTTATTATTGCCCTTGCCATGAGTTGCACTATGATGCATCTGGCAGAATTAGAAAAGATCCTGCTCTATCCAACAAGTTCCATATTATGTATTTGCTTCTGATTACTTAGTTGTGGTTGGTTAAATAGCTGGACATTTGTCTGCTTCATCTTTTGCTGTATGAACATTGTGAAAAAGGGTTAATATTCTGGTGTGGTAAAAAACCTGAATGATCCTAAAAAAATGTACCTAATTGTCTAAAGTCACTCTTATCAAGAAGTGTGATTTAATGCTTCCCAATAGAGAATCAAACTGGAGGGGGGAGGAGGGGGAAAGAGCAGTGGCAAAGGGGACTTGACATCACCTTTGTGCTGCCTGGAATCTGGATTGCTGTGGGAACAGAAACTGCCCCAGCATAATTTACAGCAGGCTCCTCATAGCTACCTATGGAGTCCTGGTGGTGCTCAGCACTATTCAGCTACACCCTTGATGTTCCCCTGTCATTTCTGGGCCTACCTCAGTCCTACACTGCTTCTGTACTGTGAGAATTCTTTGGGGCTCCTTCAGGGCACCTGTACACAGAGTGGTGTACAGGGGCCAGAGCAGGGGCCAGAATCCACTCCAGAGTGTGTAGTTTGAAGTAGTGCATTTGAAGAGCCTGACATTTGAGTTTACCTATCTCAGTATGGAGGAATTTCTCAGCTTTCATGAGCTCCATCTGAAGGAGAAATAGCCTGGGTATCCAGCAAGGGTTAGCTTATTGTAAGTGATAATACCACCTTGTGTAAAATTGCTCCTATCACAGTTGTATCTTGAGCCCAAATAAGATCACTGGTAAAATTTTCAGAAGTGCTTAAATGACTTTGGCGCCTAAGTCCCATTTTCCAAGGTGACTTAGGTGCTTGAGACTATCTCTTTGAAAGTCACTTAGCTGTTGATGAAAATTTTACCCACAGCTCCATTATACAAAAACACAAAGTAAGAGACAGTCCCTACCCAGATGAGTTTACAATCAAATCATTCAAAAAAGACAGAGGATGGAGAAAAGGAAGTATTATCCCCATTTAATAGATGGGGAAGTCATGTGCAGAGTGATCAAGTGACTTGCCCAGTGTCACACAAGAAATCTGTGCCAGAGTTAGGAATTTAACCTCGGTCTAATTTTTTCCTCATCAAATGCTTTAAGCACAAAATCATCCTTCCTTTCATAATTGTGGCGTATGACTAAAATATTGCAAGCTGAGATGAAGGAAATGTATATCATAGAATATCAGGGTTGGAAGGGACCTCAGGAGGTCATCTAGTCCAACCCCCTGCTCAAAGCAGGACCAATCCCTAATTTTTGCCCCAGATCCCTAAATGGCCCCCTCAAGGATTGAACTCACAACCCTGGGTTTAGCAGGACAATCTCAAACCACTTGAGCCATCCCTCCCCCCAGAAGTAGTAGAAATCTTATAAACAGACACATTTTGCAGATTGCTAAGTATTTTTCCTCCCTTCTTCCTCTCTCATTCAAGGGAGTTTCTCATTATGATGTTACAAAGGTAACTTTTCTTTGGATGCAGACTACATTCATCCATTGAATAAATCTGACAGTCAAAACTAAGCTTACCAGCTGTAGCCTGTGATAGGTACAGTTATTGTGAAATCATATGTCTGAGTTCTAATCAAAAGGGTTGTGGGACCAGAAGTGTCAGAGTGTATTTTCCCCACCCCCCCTTTATTAAAGTAAACAAGTTTTAATAGTGTATCTGCAATCTTATGATCCCAGAGATCTTCCAGTCATCTATAAAAGTGCATCATTGTTTTGATTTTACATTTGGTTTTATAGAACATGCACACAAAGTGCCACAATAACAGGGTGATAGAAATGTTATAGCAGTTTAGATGTGCAACTGGAGATGCATCCCAGGAATCCATGTATTAGCAGCTAGATGAGCAATACTCAGCTCTGCTCAGGGTCTGACACTAGATTGGAGGCCTGATTCGCACGCTATCTGACAGCAGTGGAACTACGTATTTAAAGTCAGATGCATGTTTAAATATCTTGCTGACTCAGGGCTTGATGGGTGAATTTGAAAGTGGTTAATTTGGACTAGAATCCAAACCATATGGATGCTTAGTTGAATGTAGCCAAAGCTATTTGGTATAAAATGTATAGAAGAACAAAGATTTTGTAACTTCTTGATTCCAGCTGTAGTGGGAATACCACAAGAAAAGAAAAAAGTCTCTGTTGTGGTATTTTGCTACTCCTCATCTTGCCTGAAACCCAAAGGCAAAGAAACCCAAAACACACACAAAAATACATTGCATCAAGAAGTGTACTTGATCTAAAGCGTATCCCATAAAATGCAAAATACATTTAACTAACTGTACAGTTGTATCAAGTACATTTTTCTATCTGTAATTCCAGGCCTGTTTGGTCATGATTGGTATTTATTCCTGTACAATGAATAACTTAAGGATATCATTCCTG
Source organism: Natator depressus (assembly GCF_965152275.1). NCBI lineage: Eukaryota > Metazoa > Chordata > Testudines > Cheloniidae > Natator > Natator depressus. Next base: position 11,201,277 of record NC_134241.1, read on the forward strand.
CCACCATGCTGCACTGGGTTCCCAGAGACATGCCCAACCTCACTACCAGGAGGCTTTATTTTGAAAGAAAAAGAAAAAGAAAAAAAAAAGGGGGTGGGTGGGGGGGACTACATCTGTGTATGGGACTCTCGGGCTGGTAAAGCCTCTATAAGGCTCCAGCTGAGATGGTGAACAACTGACTTCCAGGAGACTTTTCCAAGCTTCTTGAAACTCTGGAGGCCCTGGATCAGATTTGTGGTCCCACTCCACCCCTTTTGCTCCAATTTGAATACACAGGGGGTCAGATTTCATCCCTCTCTCTCCTGTTTGGGATTCCCCAGTGGCTGGCAGTAAGGTGGCATAGCTGGTTCCTGTGTCACCTTCCCTCCTGCCCCTGATGAAAGGGTATGTTTGGCTGGTGAGATCTGCTGAGTGGAAGCTTAGTGCAGCAGAGAATCTGGCCCTAGTTCTCCCTCAACTCATGCAGGATAGAAATAACTCACATGAAAGTCAATGGGAGTTATATCCTGAGAAGGAACAGGAGGGCTCTTGGTTGGAAGAGCAGAAAAGGCCACCTCAGACAAGGGCAGTTCTCCTAACTTGTGCCTAGGATCTGGTTCAAAGTCCAATGAACTCAAAGGGAGTCCTTCCATTGACTTCACTGGGGCATTGGATCAGAATGTAAGTTGTGTTAATTGCTACTTTTTTGTCCCTTAATGATAACTACCTCTTTTTAAAAAAAACAAACAAAAAAACATAACACACTGTTAGCATAAGGAACTCACTGCCAAAAGATATCATTGATGTGAAGGGCCGGATTGTTAAACGTATTTAAACACCTAAAGATGCAGATTCCACTAGGTGCCTATCTGCATCTTTAGGCACCTGTAGACTTTTTAATATCTGACCTTAAGAGCTCATGATTTAGAAAGGATTGGACATGTAAAAGAGGGAGTCAGCAGCTTTAGAGGATAACAGACTGAGTTTAAGATGACTAAAAAGCTAAGCTACCAACAGACCCAATGGTGGTTCTGTCAAGTTACAGTCCAAAGGAGGTTATTGACTTGAGGAAGGGGTCATGGGATAGGTACACCTCATTAGGGGGTGTCAGATTGTGGGGGTTGTCAAAATGGCCATTTGGTGTCCCAAGTGGCCTGGATCTAGATGGTGGCCCTGCAGCTCAGGGAAGTATGGCCCAATGGCCAGAGTCAGAAAGGCTGTCCTTTGGTCAGGGCAGTATGGCCTCATGGTCCAAGTCTCTGCAGCAGACCTGCAGCTCAGGACAGTATGGCCTAATAGCCAGAGTCAGTGGGGCTGTCCTGCAGTTCAGGGCAGCACAGCCTAATGGCCCAAGTGCATGTAAGGGACAAGTTGGCCCCTCCAGGCATCAGCTGCCCTGGTAGTGGGGCAGGCAGGGTAGGAGGACCCAGGCCCACCCTTCTCCACCAGGTCATGGCCCAGGGCTCTAGGGAACCAGCACTTCTATAATCAGCCTCACTCAGTCATCCAACACTACAGTTTTGTTCCCTTGGCCTACCCTACCCTACCCCCTCTCCTTTCTTCCAGTGTTGGTAGTATCACAGCCTCCACTGTCTTTCCTTCGTCTTCGTCAGCCTCAGCAGTCAGCTGGAGGTCTTCTGGAGTCTCAACCCAGATGGCTTCTGTGTCCTGGAGCTCTGGCAGTCTCCTGACAGGTATCTGCAGCACACATCAGCAGTCACCAGTGGCCAGCCCAGGCTGAGCTGAGCTGAGCTACACCCTTGTATACTTTGGTGGTCCCAGTTGGAGCATGCTCAGCAGAGGCAAAGGGGCGTGGTTTGCTCAGCCCACAGAGTATGGTTAACACCTGCTGAATTGGTGTGGCGTAGGTACAACCTGTCACAGAAGGACTCACTGGGTATGTCAACACTGCAATTAAAAACCCACAGCTGGCCAGTGTCAGTTGACTTGGGGTCATGGGGCTCAGACTAACGGTCTGTTTAATTGCACTGTAGATTTTTGGGCTCAGACCTCAGCCCAAGCCTGAATGACTAGATGGCAATTAAACAGCCCCTTAGCCTGAACCCCAGGAGACTGAGTTATTTGCCACAGGCAAGCCAAGGGTGTCTAATTGCAGCATAAACATACCCACTGATTACACACTTACTACTAGCAGCCTATGTTCAATAGCTCATTTTTGGAAATGTACAGATTCCCCCCAACATAGAGTCATGGAGGAATAAAGTACAGGAAGTCTTTTCAACAACCACCACCGCCAGACATTGTATCAGGACCCCATCAATTTTATAATGTCTGGTTACTTTTTTGGAACAGAATAAGAGGTTGACCAGACACAAATGGATCTTTTAAATAAGGTAACAAATATGAGTTATGAATAAGATTTGTTAATACTTGTATTGAAAGTTCACGTATGTTAACAGTGAACACATAAAGGTAAAAAACCCCCCAAAATACGGATAACTGAAGTGGCATTATTTTCCTGCAGAGTTACCGAAACTAAGCTGGATATCACAAATGTCAACCAAATAAAGTCACAGGAAATGTGCCTTCTTTATTGAACTCCTGGGGAGCTTATATTCATAACTTTGTTAGACAGTAAAAATCAAGGACTCAGTAAAGACACTGGATTTATGGCTTACTGCAGTCTATAATCCATTAACACTCCTTTGTCGTACAACTGCAGAGATATTAACTGCCTATTTCACCTTCAGTGGTCCCTTAGAATGTGTTAACTAATTTAGCTGTGACACAGAGTACCTTTCCCAGACTTGAAGAAGAGCTCCGTGTAAGCTCAAAAGCTTGTCTCTTTCACCAACAGAAGTTGATCCAGTATGAGATATTACCTCACCCACCTTGTCTTTAATTTTTTTTCTGGGGAGTCAACCATGCTTGGCAGTCCTGCTCCCGTGGAGCCAGGAGGAGACCATGGGCAGTGTCCTACAAATGCCCTGAATCCCTTGGGACCACTTGCATGCAGAGAGACATAATTAAAAAGATCTTAACGTGCATATACAATAGCTGCTTTAAAATCTGATCCTCCAAAAAGCTCAATGTATGCTGACCCGTATTAAAATCACTGTATTTGTTATGCACTGTCCCTCCAAGGATTTCAAACTGCTTTTCAAACAGTGTTAAATAATTAAGTTTCATAACCCATCTGAAGTATGTAGTATTATCCACATGTTAAGCAAGCAAGGCACAGAAGTTACATTACTCACCCAAAGTTAAATGGTGGGTAAATGGCAGTGTTAGGCATAATTCCCAGGAGCCTTGTCCCCCAGTCTTCTGATCTACCCACTATTCACACTCCAGCCTTCGGTACAGCATGCCATTTATAAGTTACTGTGGAAAACTGATTTTTGTAAGTTCTTTGAGGAGTGAAGTTAGTTAGTGGAGCATTTCTTTAACAACTTCTGCAAAGAAGTGTTCTCTAATACAAGCAGTATCAGAGCAGCACATGATCAGCATATAAACAGAACAGCTTTACCACAGGTAAGAGTGTTTTTTCCCCTTGATTCCTTGGCCTTTGTCACAATCCCCCACACCGCCTTGCAGCTGGGTGCAGTAACGTAGGATTACCATCTCAGTTTCTTCTCTCAGGCTGCTTTAAAAATTCCACCACAAGTTCTCTTGCATCTGAGATTACCTCTGCCCAGGATCAGTTTATTATCCCACATAGTGCAAGTAGTCCTTGAAAGCCCAAGACAGTAAATTTGTCCCACACATAGTGCACATAGTCTGTAAAATCCCAAAACACAGTCCAAAAACACACTTCACCTCATACCCCTGCTCCAGCATCTTCTGCCATACCCAGGATCTTCTTTGGTCTGTACCTGTTCTTTTAGTAAAAGAAGCCACCCTAGACCTTCCAGACAGAGTCCTTCCCAGGCTTCTTTCTGATTTGCAAGCCTCTGCCTAGGAAAGGTCAGCACACTAGCCCTTCTGCTGTTTTCCTTATGCTTCTGTTCTCAGCCTTCTCCAGGAATGCTGTGTCTCTAATTCTCTCCAGAGATCTTCACCCCAATCACAACTGTCTTCTTTTCATTTATTTACCCCAGATACCTGCTGTCTTAATCAGGTCAACCTGGGAAACACCTGTGCTGGTACAATCACTCCAGACACATTTCATGGAAAGGGACCAGCAACCCTATGACAACTATCACAAACTTTAAAACTATTATTTTACAGTTTCTTTTTTTAACTGAAATGTCACATGACATCTGCAGCACAGGTGTGCCAGGGTTTGCATCAGGTTGCTGTTTTTGAATGTAAATATTTTTATGACCTTCTTTCCACTGGAAATTCAGAAAACAACTCAAGTGGACATTTAAGTGAAAATCTGCAACAGGGCATAAAGGAATCTACCACTGTCTTAAGTTTACACAGATAATATCATCAAACAGTAGGACAATGATGCAGAAAGAAAACTTCAGTTTTCCACTTAACATGGGAATTGAAAGTCCATGCCACCATCAAAGAGGGAAAAAAACTAATGGCACCTACTCTCCAAAGCTTGTAATTGCCAATAACTTCACCCACTTAAGATGCTGAAAGGAGATATGAAAATTTAAAAAATCACTGTGTTGTATAATAGGATCATCCCCCTTCTTTCTTGAGAGCTTTATTCATTAGTGAAATAGTGACAATGTTGACATTTAAGACATTGTTAGCATTCAGAGTTAACCCTGACTTAGTTGCATAGGCGAAGTTCACACCTCTCTGGACTATTGTTTCAGGCAGTCTGCGGTTTCAGACATCACTGTTGTAATAAGCTTACCTTTATTCAGTCTAATTACAGCCATAGGCTGCTCTAACTCATGCTAGAGGATGGTTCAGCCTCTGGACTGGAGAAGGTGGAAAAGTTATTTAGAACTACCTTTGCCTTCCCTCTCACCACCACCTTAGCTGTGCTGAACATTAGCTTGCATTAGCTAAGGATCAAGGATTCTATTGTTTTCAATGGAAGTTAGGAGCCTAAATAGTTTTGTGACTCTGGGCCCAAGCCTCCATATGACCAGACATAAATTCTTTTGTGCCACTGGAAAAAAAAATTGTAAAAAAAAGGATGATTGAAAGTCATTAGTGTTCATCTAAAATATAATTTTATTGTTTTCAGCAAATTACTCTTTCATGTTTTATTTAGATAATAAATACAATAAATAACATTTTTTTCTCCTTTGTCATTTTTTCCCGCTTTTCTCCTTTTTCACTTGCTGAAAGGTTGTTTTGACGAGCGTTAAGAATTTCTCTATGTTCCCAGTGGAATTTGTGTGACAGTGTCCTTTACAGAACAGGAGCTGTGGTAGAAAAAAAAAAGGCAATTAAACAAACAACAAAAAATGGAAAGAAAAATAAAGTCCCTCCCTCAACATCGTGGTTTTAAGTGCTTAGGATCTGAATAAAGACCTGTGTGGTAAGGGGGGTTGGGTTGCGGGTGTGGATGGTGATGGGTTCTGTCACAATGAATCACCTTAATTCTTTCCGCATCTCCCTAAGGCCAGGTCTACACTACAGACCTATATAGGTATAGCTACATCGCTCAGGGGTGTGATAAATCCACACCCCTGACCGACATAGTTTTACCAATCTAATTCCATGCGTAGACAGTGCTGTGTTGACAGGAAAGCTTCTCCCGTCGACATAGCTACCGCCTCTTGGAGAGGTGGATTAATTATGCTGACGGGAGAAGCTCTCCAGTTGGAGTAGTAAAGTCTTCACTAAAGCACTACAGTGGTGAAACGTCCCCAGTGCAGCTGCACTGCTGTAGAGCTGTACGTGAAGACAAATCCTAATTCTTCTGGCAGTTTCAATGATTTCACCATTTCCTCAACTGATATGTCCGAGCCACTATTTTTGTCCTATGGATACCAGTGGATTTTTAAAAATTGTATTTATGCTGCTATATTGACGGTGAGCGTCAGACCAACATCTGGCTCGTGACCACAAATCAAGTTCAAATCTTGAAATAATTTCTTTCCCTCAATCAATATCCTATGACAACTATTCTTTCTCCCGGATATCCAGGAAAAGCTATGAGCCGTCTAATTATTTTCGCATTAGAACTGTTGGAACTATTGATTTAACCCAACAGAGCTTCCAGTATCCTTTTTTAATGCTGCACGTTACTTTTGGCTAAACTGCCATCGTTACCACCTGAGAGACAAAACAGGTGCACTGCTGCAGCTGCCCTGCTATAAGCGTGCTCGTGTAGCCATTGTCTCTCTAAAGCTTTGTCTACGCTAGCACTTTTGTCGGTAAAACTTGCGTAGCTCAGGAGTGTGAAAAAAACCCCGCCCCCGACCAACCTGAGTTGCACTGACAGAAGCACCTGTGTAGACAGTGCTGTGTTGGCAGGAGAGCTTTTCCCACCAACATAGGGTACCGCCACTCATTGGGGGTGGTTCAATTATGCTGGCAGGAGAGCTCTCTCCCATCGGCATAAAGCAGCTATGTGGGAGATCTTACAACAGTGCAGCTGCGTCAGTACAGTTGTGCAGATGTAAGGTCCCTAGTGTAGACGTAGCCTAATATCCAGGGACCAACACAGCTAAAACTACACTGCATACAGCTAAATACCAGATGGAACAGATTGTTGAGCATAAGTAGTTAACACATATTTCAAGGGACCATTCAAGGTGAAAAGTCATAGGGAGAAAAGGAAGGGGGGTGGGTGGAAAGCAGCTGTGGGGAGCTGTTAGTGGGTTGTAGATTGTTCTAATATAATGTTAACTTCACCTTGAATGGTCCCTTCAAATATGTATTAATACTTATGCTAAACTATCTGTTCCATCTTGTATTTAGCTGTGACACTCTGAGTAAGTTTCCCTGACCTGAAGAAGAGCTCTGCGTAAGCTTGAAAGCTTGTCTCTTACCAACAGAAGTTGGTCCAATAAAATATATTACCTCACTCACCTGGTCTCTCTAATATCCTGGGAATGACAGGGCTACTGCATATTGCTACCAGCTGTCATAAATTTCATATTGGCCAGCCTTCTACAGACAGAACAGTTGGCTCATGAATCCTGAGTCCCCAGAAAAGGGGAATTCAGGTGAACTTTTGTTTTTCCCTCTGTATACCCTTCACCTAATACTAAAAATGCACAGACCTCATTGGGTGCATCTACGCAGCGAGTGGCAGCCCGTGGCAACGAGTCTCAGAACCCCGGTTGACAGACTCGTGCTCGTGCTAGGGTACTAAAAATATCTGTGTAGACATTTGGGCTCAGGCCGGAGCTTGGGCTATGAAGCCTGGCCTGGAAAGCTGCACTGAATTGTTTTCAGCGCTCTAGTAATACTGCTCCTGATCATCCAGAAGTTGTCAGTTGAGCTGTCTAAGTGTAAATCAAAACCACAGCAAGTTTGTTTTTTTCTTTACACATCAATACTTTAAAAAAGGATTTAAAAATCAAATTGCCAAATCAGCATTGAAATATATGCCCATATTCTGGCAGACAGCAGCTCCAGAGGTATCCCCAGAAACATGAAGATTTGTCCTTTTAGGAGCCTGAAAAATCTATATAAAGGTCCATGGACATTGTTGAGTCAGGAGACACATGCTCTGATATGTAGATCATCTCCTGTCACATATCGGTGTCACTCCAGAACACCTTTCTGCACCTTCTGTCAACAAAGGACCATGTAAACTCCTCTCTGTGGTTTTGAAAGGAGCCAAAATAGGGGTTGCCAATTTTCACGCCTCTTTCCCACAGCTGGACACATCTTAAAGTTGGGAACCTATGCAAATAGTTTGCTATTGTCTGGCACAACAAATTTAGTCAAACACTTAATTATAAAATATTTAGGTTCAAAATCTCTTATGTAAAAGAAAGAAAATAATAAAAGAAATTTTTACATTTTTGCACTGTTTCTTCTGCAGTAGCCAAAGCGATCGATGAACGTGACGAATCTTGTCCCTCACGTTGGCACCAACTTGCAGTGTTTCATTCATTCTTTTAAATCCATCCACAAAGCACGACAATTCACAGCCAGTCTGGTAAATGAAGAATGTATTATAGAAAACCTAATGCAGGCTGGATTACATTTACTTTAAACTATACTCATCACAAGAAAGGAGAAGTGCTAATTCATTAACATAGCGGAATGTCACAACTGAAGTAATTAAGGTCGCATTATATTGCACACTGACTGAAGAACTTTGGCTAGTTTTTAAAACAGAAAAGCATCCTATCTTTAGTAAGAAACCAGTGCCATATTTCACTTAAGACTTGGATACCTGAAAATTTAAAGATATATGGACTCAAACACAATCCAGGCTAAAATTAATTTTCAGCATATCTGGACATTTCAAAAATGTGGAGGCCTGGTGTTGCAGCTTAACCCTCACACCAGGAGTCTTGATCTCTAATCACTTAGCCTCTCTGCCCAGATTTACAAAGGTATTTAGGCACCCCAACATTCAGATAGGCACCTGGTAGGATTTTCAAACGCATCTAATAGGGTAGGCACTTAACTGCTATTGAAATTGCAGATAGGAGCCTGTCTGCATCTTTAGGTACCTAAATACATTTGTAAATCTGGCCCATAAAGAATTTATAACTGATTATGCACCTGATCCAGCTCCACTGACATTAGAAGAGCTATTTTTGCCATTTATTTCAGAGGAGGCAAGATCAAGCCTTATATGTTGCTCATATATTAAGAAACTTCTTCACAAACTTTTAAAAATCAAACGAAACCAATTTCAACATGGAAACTGAACACTTTACACAGTTGCAGTATTTAAAGAAAAATCGGGCATATTTACTTACCCAAGAAATAGGGAGACATAAACATGACTGAAAATGAAAAGAATAATCATTACAATTCAGTATTACCAGCCTAGTAAATATTTTGCATACAAATTGCAATTTAATTTTGTAATCAATTTCAAAGGGAGAGTTCAGCCACTTACATTAGTCAGATTACAGTCGCAGGTTTCAAATTTTTCTTCCTAAAATGATAATGAGTGAAAGATCCACAATTACTATCATTTTATAATTTGCAAATCTCTATTTTTACACAAAATACCAAATAATCACATCACTTACAAGTAGCTCATGCGTATTCCTAATAATCTCATCGACTTTGCAATACCCTTTTGCTTGCACGTAGAGCAGGCCACAGCAGAAGACTATGTATGACAGCATTCTGGTGTTCAAGTGCAATGCAATCTGATGGTTGACAGAAGAGCAGGCAGACGCGCCTTTAAATTGAGTCTTGCACAAAATTCCCTTTCTAACGGGGAAAAACCCTGCTACTAAACTGATACCAAGTGCCCACTACTTTTCCCTCTAAGTTTGGACTGCATTTGGAAGAATCAAATACGTAACTGAGTCACCTAGTGAAGTGGCTTTTCCTTCATGGTGGGGAAATTCATGAATGCTCCTCTGAAGTGATTAATTTTTATCATTGTTTTGTCAGACCACAGCAGGAAACACAAAGGTTGAAAAAAATCTTCCACAAAAGCATTTTTTTGTTCAGATGTGGATTTTGCCTCTCATGGTATTTCAAATCATGTACCATGAAAGCAAATATACAACAACGTTGCCCAATGCAAAGTGTCTGAGAAGACAGTACAGAGGCACACAGACTGTGGCTTTTCCCCTCAGTCAGAGAACCTTTCTGTAAGAGGCAAAAAGGCTGCAGGATCTTGTTGACAGCAACATGGCAGTAAAAAGGCCCAAGTCCTTTCTACAGGTTCCACAGGTAGAGTTGTATCCACAGTGAACTACAGCTGCAAAGCTTGTGAGTGCCTCCTTTGGGCACTTGAATCTGACCTCAGTTTCATGGGTGCAGAACTTTGACAGGACAGTCCCTTTTCTACTCTCGGCCTGAGCAGGTAGGAAAAGTTGGATACAAAAACGTGACCGAACAGGGATTAGCCTGCAAATCCAGAACAACAGCAGAAGTTGTGAATCAGGCTGAGCCTAACAGGACCAAGGCTCCTGGGGCATAAAGACCCTTTCTTCAAACTGCACTCATTGGCAGTGCAAGAGTTAGTCCCCATCCCTTTTCCTTTATAGGTTTATATAGGTTTTTGAAGTTTCCCCCCTTCTGTTATGCAACAAGATCTTGAATCCTCCACTGGTCAGTCTGAGCGTACCCTGAGTGGAAATTTTCTGAAGATTGTCTTGAAAAGAAATTATCCACTTCCCATTTCACAGCTACACTTCTTGATTACAATGTAGACTGTCTCTTGAGGAAAGAGCTTTCTGTTTAGGAAGAGCAGTGGGTGTGCCTCTCTCTGTTTCTTTGGACAAAACTGCCCCACGCCAACGTTCAGTGGTGTTGGCCTGAAGTATAAATACCTTAATAAAATTGGTGTCGTGTAACATTGGCAGGCTACTCAATGTCTCAGAGAGATGAAAAGGCTATTTCACAGGATTTCAAGCAGTAAAGTTGTCTGGGGGCTTTATTCTGGGTAAGGTTCACAGGGGAATTGCTGTGGTGACAAACCCTGGCATGAACTATCAGTAACAACCTGGGAATTCTCCCACTGCTTTTCTGTGTTAAAGGAAGGCACATCCACTAGATTTTGCTTACTGGCAGCCAGATTTGGCCTTTTACCAGGGGATACGCTAGGTAATAAGTTTCATGCTTTCTGATGCAGTATTTAGCAGGGTTTGCTAGTAGGTCTACCTCTGTTAGGGATTGCAATATCATTGCTATCTTCTGTAGATGAGTATCCAAGTCAACATGTTAGATCCCCATGTCATCAAGGTATGCAACATATATTGGTTATGAGGCTGAAGGATTTGATCCATCATTGGGGGAAATTTGGGTGCTCCAGGAAAGCCAAATGGCATTGTCCAGAAGAGGAACTATTCACAGAGTGTGGAAAAAGCATGTTTCTCCCTGACTCCAGGGCAACAGGAGTCTGCCAATACCCTTCTGTGGGATCTAGCATAGTGACATAATGCATCTTTCCCAAGCTACCTAAAAATTCATCTTCACAGGACAGAGCGTATAAACTGAATGTGTACCCAGGACACAGAAACAGGATGTTTCTGTGCATGGAATGAGATTATGTCCATGCCTGGATGGCACAAAGTCAGAACAAAAGAAAATAGCTGTTAAAAACGCAGTATTTTACTCTAGGTCAACGGGACTATAAATGGGTACCATCTGCAGTCCTGGCTGGTAAGCCCTCCTGGTGATTAAACAGCATGCACACTCTACCCATACCAAGTATCTTTATTATTATTTGTGCCTTAGGCTCCAGAGACAACACAGCATAGCAGCAGACGGAAAAGGCTTCCTTCCTGCACCCTGACACAGTCTTATTCTACTTGCGTTCTTCTCTGAGCTATCTAGCTGGTGACCTAATTACCTCATTAGCTCATCAGACTCTCTACAGGTGCAAGTGATCCCCACTAACCTTCCAAAACCAAGCAGTCTACCTAACTCCCTACTACTCTAACTACCCATTGCCCTGTTCTAAGTGACCAGGGTGCTGCCTCCAAAAAGGGGCTCTATTTACAGCTGCTAACAGCACCCTCTCACATACCTCTTCCCTTTCTGTGTTTCTCTAGTTAGCTAGGACCCCCTTTCCACTGGGGCTCAGTTTTCCCCTGCCCATGCTCTGTCTTCCTTGTAGGGGCAACAAACCCTCACCACCTTAGTATGACTTTTCGTGGACCATCTGTGAGGGTCTTCCATTCTCCATCCACAGAATAAACACTGTTTAGGTGTTTTGGCCCACAGGTCATGACACAATGGACATCCTGCAGTCTTTTGCCCATGATCTATCCCATCCTTTTCAATGCTCACTGGGGCTCTTCCCCAGCCAGCACCTCACAGTCTGATGATCTATGTTTTCCCATAGATGTTAGGGATCTCTTATGGATCTCTCATGCCTCTGGGCCTTCTAACTGGGGTATAGTGGGCTTGGCTTCCACTCTTTCTTTGGGTTGTCCTTCTACAAGGTGACCCTTGCTCCTTCACTCATGTCTCCTCCATTCTGCTGTTCTCCACCTGGGCTCTGCTCTCTCAGCCTGTTAATATCTGTCTAGGTTGTACTCTCTACAGCTTTTCCTCTGCTCTGGCGTTTCCTTCTTGGGCCCCACTTTCTTGGCCGGTTAGTATCTATCTAGGATTTATTTGTATCTCAACTTCTGCCATCCATTGAGATTCCTTCCACAGGGCCTCCCTTCACCTACTTAAAGGGAATGGGTCCCAACCCTAAGACCATGGGATAAGGCAAAGTTTTCACAACTTCAACACTTTTTCACCTGAACCTCCCCGTACCTCTCATGGGACTAAGTTCTTTTCTCCCCTTGTATGCACTCAATGACTTGAGTTTCTCCTTCCCATAACCACTGCTGTTCAACCAACCTGCTCCGCAGGAGCAAGCAGGCAGATGCAAGCATAAACTGTTCTAAGATCATGGCATCCATGACTGCTTCCACATCCTGCCTCCTTAACCTCAGCCGTTGGTTGGCTCAATCAGTCAACTTCTGCGTAAAGGTTCTAGGCCGTACCCCATTAGTCCACCTGGTGGTCCTAAATATCTGTCTCTACCTTGCAGCTGACAAGCCTGCATGGTCCAATATAGCAGCCTTTAACACATTGTAGTTCTTGGTGTTCTTCTTGCTTAACACCATGTAAGCAGCCTGGGCTTCTCCTGCCAGATAAGGGGCTAACCATAGGGCCCATAACCCTTTATCCCAGACTGGGCCAATAGCTGTTCTCTCAAAAGTCAGTAAGACTGCACTGGTGTCACCCCCAGGGCTCATTGTACAGAGCTTCAGCCCTGCCTCCGACTTCTGTTTCCCACAGTAGGACGTATCAAATTTTGTATGTGCTGCTGTACTGAGTCTCTGTCTTCACAAACTCTTAAAACGCTTGCTGACGCTCTCCCTGGTGCTTGCCATCCCAGCCGTCTGCTGGAATGCCTGCAGCATCCTCTGCATCTCTTTCTGTTGCTCAGCTAGCCCCCGTATCAGCTCCTCCATCTTTTCCCGGGCTCAACCTGTCCTCATACAGGCCACCTCTCAAACCTTCCTGGCTCTAGCTGACAGGTGCATCACAGACAAGTGCCCATTTGCAAACAGGTTTCCCCTCCAGCCTGGAAACCCTGACTGGTAAGCCCTTCTGGTGACTAAACAGCACACATAGTCTACCAGGGTACCTTCATCAAGTGTCTTTATTATTATTTCTTCCTTAGGCTCCAGGTCTAACACAACATAGCTGCAGATTAAAGGGGCTCCTTCCTGCTCTCTGGATCAGTCTTTTATACTGCTTGCTTTCTTCTCCGAACTGTCCAGCTGGTGACCTAATCATCGCGTTAGCTCACCAGAGTCCCACTAACCTTCCAAGCCCAACTTGCTCCTACTCTGACTACCTAGTGCCTGGTGTGTTCTCAGTGTGGGCTGGCTCCCAAAAGGGGCTTTATTTATAGCTGCTAACAGTACCATGTCACAGGGACCAAGGCTGAATCGCTAGTCAGTGCTGGGTGTATGGCCAAACTTTAGTCCCACAACATTTGGTAAACCATAAAGAAAGGACACATGCTGCACTTTTGTTGTGGATTCAAAAGTAAAACCAGAAAACATCAGTGAGAATGAAAGGAAATGACCATCAGCATTGTCCTTCAAAGATACCCCAGCAGTAAAGGGTTCTGAAATGTTTTGCACAATAAAGGCCCAGTCCTGCTCACAGTGAGGTCAATGGCAAAACTCCCATTCGGTGTCCATGGGTGCACAGCCTAGGTGAAACCGAAAAAGCTTGGTGCTTTCTAAAAAGCTGCATGGTGGGGAAAATGACCTATTTTACCCTGAGCTTTTTGAGGAATATCTCCATTCATTTGCATAGAGAAAATGTACTCATCACTTCTGAAACTGCATCACACTGGAGGAGTGCATAGAGGATAAAAGAGACTTTCTCTTTTCATTTATGTATTCTCAAGAGAAACTTTATCTACCTAATCTGTAGCATTCAGTCACTCTGACAGCAGGAGGTGGGAGGCTCAGGGTTAATCAGCAGGAAAACCTCAGAAATACACTGTGCGCTGACAAAGATGGTTTCAAAAATGTTCAAAGAGTAATTACTTCAATTAGATTTTATTCATTGCATCTAACCTTTTTGTGTCAGGAGGGGCACGGTAATGAGACTAGAGGTGAGTAAAAGGAGGAAGATAGAAGAGGATTCTGGAAGGTCTCGCTCCAAAAGGATGTCAGACAATATTTATGGTTTGCATTTCCTTTGTCCTCCTGTGAGAATGGGAGAGAACCATGGAGGATGAGCACTGCGGGTGAGAGAGAAAGAAAAATACACCTCACCGGCCAACTGAGCCACATGACTCCTCCCTTTAAACTGCACTTGTTGGGAGTGCCAGGGCCACCGCTACATCTTTTGTCTCTTTCTCCCCTTCTATTACGCCATGAGATCCTTGTCACGTCTGATTTGCAGATAAATCTGGAGCAACTGCCATAGGTGCTGGAACTAGGGGTACTACCACACCCCCTGGCTTGAAGTAGTAATAACAACCCAAATACATGGTTTCCGCCTTTTAGCGCCCCCCCACTATAAAAATTGTTCCAGCACCACTGGCGACTACAGTGAATTTACACCTTTATATATATATATATATATATATATATATATATATATATATATATATATATATAAAGCAAAGGGCTTCTACCCCGTTTGATTTATATATATATATATTTATATAAATCAAATGGGGTAGAAGCCCTTTGCTTTGTATATTATGTCTTCATCTATTTCGTTCCCTTGGCCTTTCTTTAAATAAAACATGCCAAAATATATTGAGGTATTAGAAATTTGTGGATTTCAACACAGAAAAGAAAAGTGAATTCAAAGTAAATTCAGCATTCAAGGCACTGTGCTCATCCTGGCTTCTGTCTCTCACACAGCACCACCATTGTTTCCAGGATATCCCAAAATACAGAAGTAGCAGCAACATTATAAGTTACTTTTGTTTAGACAATGGCATTTCTGGCAAACGCCATCATTAGCTAGCAGAGTGCAATGACAGGCAGGTTACAGACCTAGGTTCAATTTAGAGAGTAAGATTGGGATTTTTCAAAAGAACCCAAGAGAGTTAGGCATGCAAATCCTATTGAAATTCAGTGGGGACTGGGCACCTAACTCCCTTAGGCATCGTTGAAAATTCCAGCCCAAAGGTCTTTGGTGTTCTGGCTTTATGTATCAACCCTACGCGATATATTTTTATGATGATGCACAGTAATATATGAATGTGTGCCACCATTAATATAAAGAATTTGTATGCCTAACATATCATGGGAAGTGAGCTTTTAGGCTTTGGATTGTGGATAATCAGGATAAGCGTCCAGACTTTTGAGTGCTTATCATTAAAGATAACCCATCACCAGGTTTCTAAGAATATTCTCATAATTCTTTCCCTGTGCAGTAGAAAGATTCCCTACAGATGGAAAACACCAAAATGACATGCTGTCTTGTTTTAAGTATCAAGAAAGTTTACGGTATACACTTATCAAGATGTTGCAGAGAGCATGCAATTTGCTAACCACAAATGGGACATGATAGTGTTGAATAGTTTACTTTTTCCGGAGATAAAGCTGCTTTGAACTTTTTTTCATTTAGCTGACGCCAACTCATGTGCCACCACCTTGCTGCAACTGTACGAATAAAAGCAACGAGCTACACAATGTTTCTCCACCAAAGTGTGACTCATACAGAACAAATGCTGAGATTGGCTGTGACTCAAAGTGACAAAAGCAAGAGGAGCCCAAGTAAAACTCCCACTCTGCCTTTCTTTCTAGACAATGAAGTGAGAGCTTACTATGGAGAGCATCTCCAGTTCTAATCAGTCATGTCATGGTCACTGGAGAGATCCTTAGAATTGAAATAGTTTCTGTGGGTTTGGAGCCCGGAAGCCAATTACTAATGATTGTCAAATCGTTAGATATTATGAAGAAATAAATAACCATAGTACTTGAATTGGTCAGAAAAAAGAAGTGTGGGGTTTTTTTCAGCAGAAAAGTTTGCCTTTTCATTGAAAAACTGACCTTCTCCAGGTTTCAGAGTAGCAGCCGTGTTAGTCTGTATTCGCAAAAAGAAAAGGAGTACTTATGGCACCATAGAGACTAACCAATTTATTTGAGCATACGCTTTCGTGATGCTTATGTTCAAATAAATTGGTTAGTCTCTATAGTGCCACAAGTACTCCTTTTCTTTTTGACCTTCTCCAAATTTCTAAGTTCTGACAAAATTCAAAACATTTTCAAGGAAAACAGGGTGCTGAAGCCTGTTCTTTTCACAAGTGGGAGGGAGGAGGAAAAGGGGGCAAATTCTGTTTTCCTTGAGAACAAACTGGTGAGGACACCATCACATTTCCAGTTCCCAAAATACATTCAGATCTAAGTCATCCAGGTCTCACTTAACAGCACAGTAGAAGCCAGTGCAGTGACAGACCCTGAGGACAAGCAACATTGCAGGTGATCCTTTCTGCCCGTACAGCAGTCACAAGTCTGGTAACACTTGAGGCATTGCAAAGTATGAAGCCCTTGGAGCAATTAGCTGGGTATTTTGTTGCAAGAGTATCTCACTCCCAACAGACTCTAGAAGCAGGGGAAAGCAGGAGTCACCAAACCTCACATTTTTTCTTATCTTTTAAGGTTTTCCTTTTATCATTTTTACTGCCAGCATCTGCTGTCACAGGAAGGAGTCCCGTGGTGGTGGAACCTGCTGTTCTCATGCCTGAACCTAGAGCCCAGATCACTCTAGTGATTAAACAGGATTAAACAGCTTTCATTTAGGAAGCTCATGTTCATCAGCCCCAGTTCTTACACTAAGCTTGGCCCCCGTCATTGGAAATCTCTTTGTCGTCTTCAGAACCAGGATGTTGTGGTCCAGCTAGTTGTCCACGCATGGCCTTTTTCTCTATAACTCAAGAGCCTATGTATATTATCTCTAGGAACTTGATGATCTATACTGAAGCCTTAATACCCCACCTGTACTGCAGGGTTTTGCTTTATTTTTTGGCTTAAAGAGTAAATTACATGTAAAAACCATTGAGTTATTATTAAAAAAGACATTCCCATTCTGCAGGACATGTGGATCTTAATAAGTCTTTTGCTCCTCTAACTTGTGATTCTAGAGCTTTGTTAGCATATATAATTTCTGAAGAATTTCTTTGAAAATTGCCATAATTGATACAATTTTCTCTAAGACTTGGATCCAGCATCCACTGAACACAATGGAAAAACTCCCGTCGTCTCAAAATGTACATATAACACATTTATTTAATTTGTATTCTGGGGAGATGGGGCATGTGCATGCTTGTCCTGTATAATTTTAACAATTAAGGTTTTTTTCCCACTTCTTACTCTGGAGTTCATTATTTTTTCCTGGAATGCACTTTTATTTTTCCTTTATGGTTACAAAAAGTCATTTGATGTTCTTAGCTCAAATCAGTGATATGTTAGAGAAGATAAATCTCTCGCGAAGCAGAGTGCTGTTTGCTATGAAACACCATGTCTGAATCTTGAAAGAAATTGGGGAGACGACATTTCACTCAGAGTTGTAGGAAAAAAACCCCCATATCTTAATTTCTGACAGATAGATTATAATCTGTGGTTTACAAGCAAAGTATAAAAATGTCATGGGAGAGAAGATCAAATATGAGACACATGGTAAATTAATTTTATCACACGGAATATTGGTTTATGTGGTGGTCTTGAAGATGCTAGAGATAAGAATGTAAACGGCATCATACTATAGTATCCATTGTTGAAGCTATTTCATTTTGGTTACATAATTTGAAGACAATGGGCCAGATTTTGGTCTTTACTATCGTATTTTTATACTGCTCTCTTGGAACAAAAGGGCCATCCAGCTGGCCTACATGAACAGCTGGGGATTCTTTAGATGTGGAAGAATCCCTGGCTGGTGCAGCGTCATCATAACTATGATTTTAACAGGATCTGTAAAAATCAGTAGGAGCCAAATTCAAAGGTGTTGTGTAAGAAGGGAGTAAGTAGTGGGTAGGAGACAAAGTGAGTTTCCATAAGTGAATATCAGTAAGGAAATCTCAACGAGTCTAAGTTGACATATGTAGTATGGCTATAAGAAAATGGAAATTACACTACATTAGATTGTGTCTAAACTCCCCTTGGATTTGGCCCGGTGCTTGGTCTGGCCCTACTGGACCTGCAGCAGCAGTTATCCCAGAAATACTGACCTTAGGTCAGTCCGGAGTATTGCCTTAGTCATGTGATGCACTTGGTAACAGAAAGAGATGTAGGCGCAGTGGGGAAGACATCCTATTGGCTAGCAAACAGGACAGTGCAGGACCCCAACAACTCAACAGGAATGGACTACTTTATGAGACTGTTTCAGAGGACTTTGGTTTAACAAAAGTTGAAGTCCATTCCTAAGAGTGATTTTTTACTTCAAGTCCTGAGTGATGACTAGAGGTGAACTTTGGGGGCTAGTCTCCACTGCAGTCAATGGGGGTAGTACCAGTGACTTCCCTGGGAAAGGGATCAAGTCCATAGGTCCTGGATGTATCCAGCTACCGCATGGGAGTGCAAGGAGGGGCTGGGAGTTCATGAATCCCTCTCATGCTGTTGCATCCCTGCTCAACAGCTGGGGCCTG
The DNA here is from genome assembly GCF_965152275.1 of Natator depressus. NCBI lineage: Eukaryota > Metazoa > Chordata > Testudines > Cheloniidae > Natator > Natator depressus. Next base: position 11,219,863 of record NC_134241.1, read on the forward strand.
CTCCCCATGTGTACCAGCGAACTCCGTGAGGCATTATTTGTCCCAGCCCCAGTAACTTTTTAAAAGACGGAGCCTTTAAATTAAATTTCCAGGTCATTAGGGAGCAATTTGGCCTTGCTCCTAGGATCTGTCAGAGATCAGGTCCTTAGTTCAAAAACACACTAAAACAAAGGATTTTTTCTCATTTTAAACAGAGGGGGGGAAACAGCAGCCTACGAAATTGAGCATCCTCAAGCCTCTGCATAAGGACTTCAAAAAGGTCTTGTGAATGCTGATCTGCAAGTAGAGTTATAACTACCCGATGCTGCACCCATATCCTACCTCGCAGCCAGAAAAGCCTAACATGGTCAGGAGAAGATAAAAAAACAAGTATCTGGGAGATGTTATCATCCAGAGAAATTGCCAGTCGTAACGTCAAATACTGTAACTGGACTCATTTAAAAAGTGAGAACATTTCCGTCATGCGTTTTCTCTACCCCAGTCAACTACAACAATAATAGTAATATCTTAACCATTTTAAAAAAAACAACTCACAACACGTTTTAAGCCCTTCATTCTTTATTACTTTGAAGACAGGTTTTAAACCTTTTCAGAGTCAGTCTCCATAGACTTGAAGGCCAGCAGGTACCATTATGATTATCTAGTCTGATCTCCATAACCAAGCCGTGGAACTTCACTCCCTAATTTCAGCCTCAAGCCCACCGCAGAACTGATGCATTGGCCGAGACTCAAAGCCAGACCTCCTGCATGGCCAACAAGAATTCTGTCACTGAACCACCAACGCTGCAAAAAGCCTGAGCAGCGAATCTGCGTGAAAGTGTCATGAAGCAACCTTGCAGTGTTTTGCTTAGTTTGTGGTTTTGTTAAACTCAAGCTAAGCTCATCAAAAGATTTGTCCAGTGCCAGCAAATGGTTCCATCAAACTGGGCCATGTTTTGATCAGACCTGTTTCCTGCACGCCTGGTCAGCATTTTGAATGAAGCCAGGCAGAGTTCTGAGTGTTCTCAACTCTTTCAGCTGTTCTATAATAAGCTGCCTTTTCCCGTTTCTTAAGGCAGGGTATGGCGCCATCATGTGGTCAGTGCTTTCACCTGTTTTATATTTTACTATTTTCCCCACCTCTTCTCTGTTTTATTATTTAACTTTCTCTCCCCCTCCTTCTTTGCCACTTAGGTAATATGCTACTATGTTTGATGGCCCATTCCTGCAGTCTTCTATTTAATGTGAGTTTGGCTGAGTAAGCACTGCAGGACCTATCTCAGTCTGGTTTGTACTGCTCCAAACAGAAATACACCAATAAAAATAACTGAGAGAAACCCATGTTGCTCTCAGTGCTGTATATGCAAGGAGCACTAGAAAGAATAAAGCAAAAGAACAAATGATTGCAAATACGCATTGATTAGCACTTTTACAAATGTTGTAATACAAGGAAATTCTATAGTGAGATTCTGTTCCCAAATCCCTCCAGTTCTCCTCCCATAGGCCCCACTCCAGCAAAGCATATAAATATTTGCTTAATTTTGTTTTAAACATTTTTGCTGGATTGAGTCCTTCCCCTACAATAGCCCTAACATTTTAAAAATGCTAAGCAATCTCAGTGGACCTATGTCCTGGCCTAAAGTGCCTATTCCACTTGAGTTCGTTTTGTTTTTTAATTAAACAACATTATCCATATGCTAAAAGGCCTAAAGCCTTAACATCCCATCTGCCCTGTAGGAGATTTCCCATCATGCACTGGTTTCCAGGAGCACAGTTGGCTCCAGGATGTACCTTTCATAAACAAGTAGAACCCCTTTCTTCCCACTTCCTCATGCACTTATTCAGATACTTTGTTCCACTGTAGGGTTGCCAACTTTCTAATGGCACAAAACCAAACACCCCTGCCCCTCCCCTTCCCCGAGACCCCACCCCCACTCTTTCCATCCCCCCTCCTTCTGTCGCTTGCTCTCTCCCACCCTCACTCACTTTCACCAGGCTGGGGCAGGGGTTGGGTGCAGGAGGGGAGTGAGGGCTCTGGCTGGGGCTGCAGGCTCTGCGGATGACGGCTTTGAGGTGTGAGAGAGGGCTCTGGGCTGCCTCAGCCCTGGGCCCCTGTCATGCCACTGACCGGATTTTAATGGCCCAGTCATCGGTGCCGACCAGAGCTGCCACAGTCCCTTTTCGACCGGGCATTCTGGTCAAAAACCGAATGCCTGGCAACCCTATTTCAGTGGGATTACTCACTTACTCAGCATGAAGAAGGGTGGCAGAATCAGGTCCTTAACTGATATTATGCATTACAAGAAACCCTAAGGCACAGTGAATAGATGTAATAACATTGCAGGTGTCAGGCAGTCTTGCTCTGCTTATACTTCTTAGCCCACAAAATTAAGTTCTATAATGCACTGGACCTGAGGCATGTTCCTATGTCATTTCTAACACAGCAATTCACATTTTTACACAAAAAATAATCAATAGATACACACATCTATTCTACAGGATGAAATGGAATCTCTAGATACATTCGGTACATTTTAAAAATTGTTTCATGTGATGTAAATTCTCTATATAACTGGGAGAATAATTGTTTGCTCTTGTTCTGTTTATTTTGATCTATATTTTCATCTTTCCACAAAAAAGATATGTCCCAAGAAATAAAGAGTTAAAGAAAGACCGTTTTCATTCTTTGCTCTTTGCAATTCCATGTGTCAGAGCTAATCACACGTTAATGTGTAAGCTGCTGGAAAGTGCAATTTTTGGTGCCCTCCTTCCAGCATCCAGCTTTGAGTTAATATTTAGGCCAGTGTTTCTCAAACAGGGGCTGGTCTTCTGTGTCCTATCCTGGAGCAGTACTGGGAGAATGCTGGGGACGGGAGCAACCCTATCCAGCAATCCTTGGCTGAAATGGCCCCACAGGAATGGCCAGTTACTGAGCCTCGGAGGGTGAAATAAAGGAGACAATAGGGAAATCTTGCAGGGCAAACAAATGTGAAGGTTTTATTGGGATCCGGCAGTAAGAGTGGCCCCAGCCACATGGATCTGTGACTGGACTGATCGTGGAGACATTATTCCTCTGGTAGAGATGGGCATGCTCAGAAATGGGGACAGCAGGCAGTATGTTCTGCTGGCTCATCCCCCTTTCCTCTGCTGAGGCTTGATCCTATGCTCACTGAAGCCGATAGTAAAGCTCCTACTGACCTAATGGTGCAAGATCTTGGGTCTAGTTTCTAAGTCTTCTGTGCTCCTTTGCTCTGTGCTGGGAAGAGAAGGGAAGTGTATTGGCCTATTCTTCTCTTTCCAGCATTTTAGCAAATAAAACCAAAGTCTGGCTGTTTAAGGCACAGACGCCATGCATGGCAGGACAATTCAGATACACAGTTCATAGTCAATCTTCCCATGACTTTCCATTTTAATTCATTCATGTTCCATTTTACACAGAATAGGCAAATAAATGACATATAATTTAGTTTTCATTGAAAGGAAATAATATTCCCAACCGTCTTTAGATGAGAACGATGTGTTTCAAAGTAGGTAATGCGGAGAGAATGACGCTTTAAATGTAATCAGTGATGGAAGGACTTTTGCTCAAAGGGCGCTTGCACTGGATGTATTTTGTTCTTCATTTATGGAAAACTGACTACTCTGGTTAGTCTCAGCAGTAGCAAATGCGAGGCCCAAGAGCAGGCAGCAGATGAGCATCCTAGCCCAGAGAGCCACCTCCCAGTCTGGCTGGTCCTCAAGTGGGGTGAGACTTTGGCCTTGCTTCTACTCCTTTTTAGGCCTTGTGGTAGAGGGACCCTCTTGGCCCCACTCCCATTTTGTCTTGGGCTCAAGGGGAAGGACCCAATCCAGTCTCATGGCATAGGGAAAGCCTCCTAGAGCCCACATGCTTAGCAGCTCCTTTCTGGGTTTAGGGGGCGGGACATTTTGGCCCTGCACCTAGTCACTGTTCTTCTAATGTTGGAGAGAGGAACGGAGGGAGGCCTGCAACTCCCTGTTTCCTTCTTCTGGCTCGGTGGAGGGGAGTGGGAGCACCCTCCTGGCTGCTACTCCATTCCCTTCTCAGCTTGTCTGCAGGGGCCACAAGGAGGGGGAAATTCTAGGTAGAGTTGCTCCTGTTGTTTCCCCCACCGAAAACTCATGGAGCAACTTGATGGAGGGGACCGAGGGGACTATACCTCAGAGCTCCCAACCTCTGCTCACCTAATGCACTGCCCTTCTGCCCACTATGCTTCTGGCCCCACAGCCCTTCCCCCTGGGGGTACAGGACCACAGTGGGCAGGACCGGCTCCAGGCACCAACAAAGCAAGCACGTGCTTGGGGCAACACATTTCCAGGGGCAGCACATTCATAGGCGCTGACTTTACCCAGCGCCGGTGGGTGCTTGCGCGCCCCCCCCGCCCCTAGCCCCACCCCGACTCTGCCCTTTCCCCGCCCCCATTCCAACCCCTTCCCCAAATCCCTGGCCCCGCCTCCTCCCACAGGCACACGCCGCTCCGCTTCTCCCCACGCAAAACAGCTGTTTCGCAGCAAGCCTGGGAGGGAGGGGTGAGAAGCGGAGTGGCAGCAGTGTGCTCAGGGGAGGAGGCAGAGGTGGAGGTGAGCTGGGGCGGGGGGGTGGGGTGGGGCGGGGAGCTGCCGGTGGGTGCAGAGCACCCACCAATTTTTCCCTGGGGGTACTCCAGCCCCGGAGCACCCACCGAGTCGGCGCCTATGGGCACGTTTCCGGGGGTGGCACGTTTCTAGGAGAGGCATTCCGGCCAAAAAAGAGGGGGGGTGGCCAAAAAATGTTTTGCTTGGGGCAGCAAAAAACCTAGAGCCAGCCCTGACACTGGGTCCTATTTATTCCCACCTGTCACCAGAAACCTTGCATCTGCCTCTACTTGCTAGGCTGCAACAGCCTGCACCAGACACCTGCCCCTTAGGAAAGATAGCATGAAGATTTTTTAAAAGTGTGAGCAAGGGCAGTTATGGTGATCCAAGTAAGCTAAAGGCTCAAGGGACACAATAGACCAGACTGAGATCTGATATGAGGAGTTTCTGCTCCACGGATTTAAACGGGATTACAGCTACGCCCACTATGTTTGAAGCTGAGCCATATTTTAGAGCCAACCTTTTGGGTCTACTGGGAGCTTTGTCACCTTGACTAAGTCACTTAGGCCAAGGTTTTCATGCTGGGTGGCTAAAGTTAGGCACCTAAATCCATATTTCGGCATCTTCGGGTACGTCTACACTGCAGCTGGGAGGGTCCTTCCCAGTATGGGTCGACAGGCCCTCGCTAGCTCAGCTGAAGCTAGCATGCTAAAAATAGCAGTGTAGCCAGGATTAGCATGGGCAGAGGCTCACAGGGTCAGGGCGGGTTTGTACTCAGGCTATCCCAAGCTGCTGCTGTGTGACCCTAGACATGTCACTTAGTCTCTCTGCACATCAATTCACCATCTGTAAAATGGGGGAAATAGCCCTTCCCTACCTCACAGGGGTGTCGTGAGGATAAACAAATACATGACTGTGAGAGGCTCAGATACTATGGGGAGGGGGCCACATAAGTACCTTAGATAGAGGGTTTTCAGAAGTTCTGGACAACCACAACTTCCACTGATTTCAGTGATGAGGTCTCTATTTTTAATAGCGTTGGTGGCTCTGAAATCAATAAAGATCTTTGTGAAGCTGACCTGGGTGTTAAGGGTTGGTCTCAGCTTGGTCTCCTCTTAGTGCTTTGCGTGAAAGTTCATATCCAAGAAACATGGCTGCACTCATCGGGAATCCTCGCACTGCATTGACTGTGATGCCCCTAACAAAGACCTGTTCAGGAGGGGAAAAGATGACAGCAAAAGAATAGGTCAGATATTTTTATGAAGGCAACACCGAGCTAAATCATCGGGGAAATGTGAATAACAAAACATGGTAAATTGTGATCTGCTCATAGACATTTTGTGAGCTGGAGGAGTTAGTGCCTTAGTTCCTATGCTCATGCATCTGTGCATTTTCTGCCTGAGCACCAGAGAGTCAAAACACAAGTTGCTAGTTTGACGGGGCTGCATACATACTTTGCTGCTTCTACAGAATGCCTTCCAAGCAGCAGTGAAAAGCAGGAGGTGGCTCTCAGAAGTTTCTTTTCCTGCATTAGGTAAAAAGTGGGCTAACTAATACGTGTTTAAATCTTTGTGACCAGAAAACAGGAAATCTAAATCTTCTTCTTAATCGCCCCTCTCTTATCTGTCTCTCCCTTCCTCTCTTGCACATGCATTGAAACTATATTGAACGAGCTGAGAAAAAGAAAGGCAAGATTACAGGGCCGCTTGCCTTTGCAAATGAAGTGCTCAGAATTTATGGGCTAGTCTTCAGTTGCACCAGAGTTGTGTGTGAGACAACTGGGACTTGGGGAGAGAGAAGAGGAGGTGTTACAATGGGGGTTCAGTCTCTGCTGCAAGCTGGAGAAGCCATAGGTCTCTTCCAAGAATAGCTGGAATGCCCCTCTCCTATTCTCAGGAGACATGAACACACCATCCACCTAGCAGGGCAGGAGTAGGTGGCAGAGAACCAGCTACACTGGCTCTATGGGGCTCCAGGAACATAGAGTCTCCTAGCCGGGCCCTGAATGCAGTCACTTATGACAGGGCAGTTCCCAGTTTCTCCTTCATGGCAGCTTTAAGGCCCTGACCCAACAAAGCACTTTAGCACATGCTTAAAATTTAAGCACATGAATAATCCCATTGACTTCTGCGGAGGCACTTGTGGGTTTAAGGTTAAGTACATGCGTAGATGCTTTTCTGGATCAGGACCTATACCCCCTTGTCTTTGCTAAGGGTTCCAACTCAGTGCAAGTAGAATATTTTGTAGTTTTCTCTTCTGCTTTCACAAAACAATTTCCAATCCAAGGAAAAATGTTCGATTGTTCTGTGCCTTATTGAGAATTCGTTCACATGACTGTAGAATGGACTCAACAGCAATATTTCATATAGGCCAACACTTCCAAATCTGATTTTCTAAAGTCAGGGGCCTAAGTACATATTTAAGCATCTCTTTTATTTGGGTGGCAAAATATGGATTTAGATACCCAGGTTTGATAATTTTGGTCATCATATTTTGAACTGATATGTGTTTCTGAGAGTGAAAAGGGCTTCATTTTTTGATTGCTTGAACAGTAAAGTGGAAAAGGGGTCATTGTATTAATAACAAACTTCACTTCTAGTGCTAACTTGTATCCTGTTTTAAAATTCTGCCATCCCACATACCACTATTGCAGGGGTGGGCAAACTTTTTGGCCTGAGGGCCACATCGGGGTTGTGAAATGGCATGGAGGGCCAGGTAGGGAAGGCTGGGCTCCGCCCCTCCCACTTCCCGCCCCCTGACTGCCCCCATCAGAACCTCCGACCCATCCAACTCTCCTCTCCTCCCCTTGTCCCCTGACCGCCCCCTCCAAGGACCCCCTGCCCCTAACCACCCCCCCGGGACCCCACGCGCTATCCAACCCCCCCTTGCTCCCTGTCCCCCCACTCCCAGGACCCCCTGGGACCCCACCCCCTATGTAACCCCCTTACTCCCTGTCTCCTACCGCCCCCCCTCCCTGAACCTCCACCCCATCCAACCGCCCCCATCCCCTGACTGCCCCCAGGGACCTTCTTCCCCTTATCCAACCTCCCCTCCCCCCACCCCCTTACCATGCCGCTCAGAGCGGCAGGACAGGCTTTTTGGAAAGCCTGGGAGATTGGTGGGCGCAGCTGCGGGGGAGGGGAGACAGCGGGGGAGGGGCTGGGGGCTAGCCTCCATGGCCAGGAGCTCAGGGGCAGGGCAGGACGGTCCCGCGGGCCATAGTTTGCCCACCTCTGCACTATTGCACAGAGCTCACTGTACTAAAAACCAATATCAACTTGATTTTACCAACACCAATTTAACTATTTTACCAATTTAACTAATTCCAGAATGTTTAGTGGAGTGTTTCAGTTAGCAAGCTACTAACAGAATCATATTATTAAATAAATTCACTGATAAAATTATCATTAATATCTAAATTTAGATTACTGAATTTTGGAATAGGAGTGGGGACCAAAATCATAGAATCATAGAAGATTAGGGTTGGAAGAGACCTCAGGAGGTCAACTAGTCCAACGCCCCAGCTCAAAGCAGGACCAGCACCAACTAAATCATCCCAGCCAGGGCTTTGTGAAGCTGGGCCTTAAAAACCTCTAAGGATGGAGATTCCACCACCTCCCTAGGTAACCCATTCAGGTGCTTCACCATCCTCCTAGTGAAATAGTTTTTCCTAAGAGCCAACCTAGACCTCCCCCACTGCAACTTGAGACCATTGCTCCTCGTTCTGTCATTGGCCACCACTGAGAACAGCTCCATCCTCTTTGGAACCACTCCTTCAGGTAGTTGAAGGCTACTATCAAATTCCACCTCACTCTTCTCTTCTGCAGACTAAATAAACTCAGTTCCCTCAGCCTCTACTCAGAAGTCATGTACCACAGCCCCCTAATCATTTTCGTTGCCCTCCGCTGGTCTCTCTCCAATTTGTCCACATCCTCTCTGTAGTGGGGGCCCCAAAACTGGACGCAATACTCCAGATGTGGCCTCACCACTGCCAAATAGAGGGGAATAATCACTTTCCTCAATCTGCTGGTAGTGCTCCTACTAATGCAGCCCAATATGGGGTTAGCCTTCTTGGCAACAAGGGCACACTGTTGATTCACATCCAGCTTCTCGTCCACTGTAATCCCCAGGTCCTTTTCTGCAGAACTGCCGCTTAGCCAGTCGGTTCCCAGCTTGTAGCAGTGCATGGGATTCTTCTGTCCTTAGCGCAGGACTCTGCACTCTCCTTGTTGAGCCAGATTTCTTTTAGCCCAATCCTCCAATTTGACTAGGTCACTCTAGATCTTATCCCTACCCTCCAGCATATCTACTTCTCCCCACAACTTAGTGTCATCCTTGAATTTGCTGAGGGTGCAAACCATCCCATCATCCAGATCATTAATGAAGATGTTGGACCAAACAGGCTCCAGGAGAGACCCCTGGGGCACTCCGCTTGATACCGGCTACAAATAAATGCATTTAAAAAATCCTTCAGTCCTTACAAAGGGAAAACTTAGAAAAGGAAAAAGGAATTTTGCCTGATTGTAGTCCAGTACTAGGAAGTCTATCATTTAAAATAACTAGCCAGCATTTTCTTTGAAATCCAGAAATTTGCTAATCAAATAAAAAGGCCCCAGGGAATAGAACCCAGCTTTACAAAGCGTGGAACAACTGATAGTCCCACGGTGCCACCAGGAGGCTAAGCAATAGTACACCCAGAGAGCAGTATGCAGAGTAGGCACTACAGGATGTACAGCCCAAGAGATTCAGAGTGACAATACCCTGTGGCCCTTTGAGTGGCCCAGCTCCTGCCCAGCAGCTACCGCCCATGGTGGTCAGACCTGAGCCCAGGTGTAACCGCTAGGCCACACCACTTAAGCCCCAGTGCCTTATGCCACTGAAATGTACGATACAGTGTCTGAACATGGTGGAGTTTGTACTATGGGGTGGGAGAGTTGTGTGTTTTGGTTTTTGGAGATGATGGAATTTTATATGACAAAGGTGTGACTCCTGTCCTCATTTTTTAAAAGTCACATTCAAGGACAAAGATAAATATCAACTGAGATTTACAGAGAAAGGCCTTAGGACTTGATCTTCCTATATTCAGAATGAACATGCAGGATACTGAGTGGGCAAAGGGGCCACAATTCCTTTTTGTACACTCCGAGGTTACTTGGGGTTTTAACAACCCTGTTTCTATCTCCCCTAATATAAACATCCAAATCAGGGTTCGACATCTCCCAGCAATGCTCCATTACTTTGTTTTCACCCAATAGGACACTGACAGAAATAGGTTTTCCCTATGAAACTGTCCTTGTATTCAGCTCTCTGGTGGACCTGCAGATTCCCTCTCCTAGCACCAGAAATGACAGCAGCACAACCATGACTGGCTGCAGACTCTGTACATTGAAATTTGGCCATCGAGGGTAGATGGGGTAAGATCAGAAAGACAAAATGCTGAATTCCTGCAGCCCTTATTCCTGTGACTGTCCAATCATTGTTTTACATGGTTACTTGCTGTATATTTGTCCATGCCCCATACTCCCCTGCATCATATGAGTGAGAATAAATGGTGGAAACAGCCCTCATCTGGGAAAAGGATCAGACTCTGAGCTTCTGTGGCTGTTGGTCTGACCTACTGGCATGTTGCAAAAAGATGCCAAATATTTAGCGGCTGACAATTGCACATTTGCCAGTTATTTTTCTAATTGGTTATTTTTCCTCTCAGAACTTGGAATTTAGCACTCTTTAGTTAAGAACTACATAATGTTTTGGTGAAGGCTTAAGATGCACATGGCATTCAAGTGTCAGAGACAATGACGCAATGTTCAGTCATCGTCGGTGTATAATACAGTAAACCCGTTGGGCTTCATTCTCTGCCATTCCGATTTAACAGCTTTTTACACCCACTTCCTCCTTGCGTGAAACGACTTTAGGTGCTAAAGGGCACCAGAGAAACAGACCCATCAAATCTTATCCAAGAATAACTAAGTACATAATAATTCTGGGTGAAATCCTGGTCCTAGCGAAGTCAGTCGCAACGTTCCCATTGACTTTAATGGGGCCAGCGTTTAACCTCATGATGAACAGCACTCTAGTCTCAATTAAACCTTTTAATTTCAATCGTGTTTCCCATGGAGTAAAGTACTACTCAAAATGGGTAGCAGAACCTGACCTTACATCATTTAAATCTTTGGTTCTTTAGGACATATTCTTGTCATCAATATTATGACTTGTAATTAATTGTACTGGCTTTAATGATTGATTGTCTAACTGCAGTTTGGATAACAGCCATTTCATTTTTCACTAAAGATTAATGCCTAGTAGCAATTTTTTTCTTGCAATACCACTTACTTTTAAGCCCTCACTATGGTAGCTCTGGGAGATGCAATCAATGACTCCTTTGTATTTGTTTAAATAAACCCCATCAGCTTGAAGTCGACTTTTCACAACATCCATCGGAGTAGCAGTCCCCCAGGAAATTGCTCCTAGAAATAAGGAAAAGAGAATTCCTTCTGTATACTGCTGCGGTGCAACCGTGCTGCGGTGATTATGACTGGAGATATGTGGGTAATAATATACTCTCTGCTAGTGCATGCCTATACACACCCTTCCTTAACCCCAGCCTGCTACCCCCACTAATTCACCACTCACCTAGTGCATCCAGTTGGTGGCACTTCCAAGAAGGATGAATACACTGCAATGATAGTGTAAAGTAGCATTTCTGGCATCAACATGGCATTTCTGGGGGTAATGTACCACATTTCTGGACAAACTGTTTGAGGAACTGGTTGTCAGTGTAACACAGGTAAAGAGCAAGGCAGGTAACCAATTACAGGCAGATCAGAAGTACCCTGTGTGTGGAGATACTGCTGCAGTGCCCAGGACTAAGACTTGAGAAAGTACCACTTAGTACAAATTTGTGAAGAAAGGCTCTTCCCCGCCCCCAACCCCAAAACTTCCCAGGCTCCACAATCTACAAAAATGTACCCAATTTCTAACCAATTTAGGTTGCTAATAGAAGCAATTTAAAATAACTGGAATCCTGGGGGTATATTGAGAAAGAGGGCATTGGTTAAGAAGGTGGGTGTGGATGAGGTACTGGTTTAATCACATGGGGATGGACTGAATCTGAATCCTGTTGATTACTCCACAATCGGATGGGATGTTTTTCCTGGTTGCAAAGGTCAGTGGGGCTTACATCGCTTATGACTGAGGTCTTCCAGTTACTCAGGATCTTGCTCACGTATAGAAAACCTAGTCCTCTATTTGCTCCCTTTTTGCGTCTGGAATGTGATGTTTCCATGCTGACAGATTTAATGGTTTGAGAAAGTCTCATGCATATTAATTCAGTATTATAATGAAACCTGTGGTCTTTCATGCCAGTGACCGTGTGATTGGGTTGTATGGGGGAGATGGATGGAAGGAGTGTGCCTAGAGCTGTGCCAATGTCCTGACATACTAGAGAATTTGTTCAAATGAACCAGTGCTCTGTTTGTCTGCAAGTGAAACAGAGCCAGTGAGTTGTAATCATTACCAAGGCTAATAAGTAACTGTCTTCATTTGGGATCCAGAGATTTAGGAATTATAAATAAACCATTAGCTCGTTTAAGGGCAATTTTGTATATCTCAATGTATATGTAAAAGTCGTACTGGCCAGCATAAACAGAGAAAGCAGGCTTCAGCCTCCAGCACTGAGACAAGATTAGCAATGACTCCCTGAGTTTTGCGGCTTCTCCTGCTGTGGATGCATGTTTATCCTTATGAGGTACATACAGGGTAACACACTGCCTTCCAGGCTTATGGGCCATTCAAAAAGCTGAAAGGCAAGAGTGAACTGCAGTCCACTGACGCTGATACTAATTACACAGGCTTAGGGCCTGATGCAAAGCCCATTGACATCCATGGGAATCTTTCCAATTATTTCAGTGGGCTTTGGATCAGGCCCTTAGTGAGAAGAAAATAAAAACCTGAGGCCCTAATCTTGCAAGTAGTTATATAGATGCTTAACTTTACCCACATGAGCAGTCCCACTGCACACAGAGTGGGGCCTGATGTGAAATCCTGGCCCCATTGAAGTCAAAGACAAAATTCCAGTTGACTAGAAAGGGGCCACGATTATATCCTGAGTTCATAAGTCACTGGTTCAAAAGTACAACATTAAAGGCCTGAATCTCCAGGGTAATTCCACTGACTTCAACAACACTAGGCCCGATTTACGGCGGTGTAAATGAGAAGAAAATAAGGCCTTAAAACACTGACATTTTATGATTCAGATTGATTTTTGCAGAAAATTATCCAATATACAGGTACATATATTGTGCCTAATATACAAAGACTAAACACAATAAAGAAATCTTACCCTGCCAATAAAATTAATGCTTTGGCTGTTCTGCTTTTTACTGGTTTTGGGTATGGCAAGGATCTGACTAATACTTACTAGTACGACTTCTATAATGTTTCTGAAGTTTAGATTAAGCTTCATGTTAATTTGTTTCCCAACCTTGTGAAACAAAAATGACCATACCTGCTATACCTCCTGCTATCCACACAGAAGAGGGACTAGGAGATATGCATCCCTCAGGAGTAATCCAGCCACAGAGAAATGTATAAGGGATGAAGTATAGGCAATAACCAGGAACATCCCTCAGAAGCATTGCGCCGGCACCTCGGTATATTCCTGCTAAGCCCTCCTGCCGAAGGATTGAACTAACACAGTGAATTGGGCCTCTGTATGCGGGAAACCCAGTTGCCCTGTGCCTTAAGTTTATGTTTGCTGCAAAAACAGATACAAATCATTTTAACAACTGCACATACTTTGGGCATTCTCACATTTTAGTTTGTTTAACTTCCCTTATGTAGTTGGCAATTTTGACATCGAAGTGACTTTGGCATTTTTGAAAACGTTACCCAAATGTTTTAAATTAAAGAAAATATGTAAACTTCTTGTATTTTATATAGTATTGCTAATTAAATACCAAAAGCCCCCTTAATATTTTAATAACAGGACAGTTATTAAAGAAGCTGACAAAAGCCAGGAACTCCTAAGATGCAGAGTGCTTTGCCCTCATTTGTGTGTGTGTTTTTCATTAAGAATTTTTTCCCCAAAATCAGAAATCTGTTCTGTATTGGAGATCAGCAATATAAATCTCACTGAATCTCTACCCAAAGAAATGGGCTCATTATTATGCTGGCCTAGGCTAACTTGTGCCTGCCTGTGGATATCCTGCCTTGGGTGTCATTTCCACCTGGTAATAAATGTATTCCCTTTGAAGTTTATTGCTACAGCTACCCCGGCAACTATTTTTCAAATATATTTTTAATGTCACCATTCATTCCACTTGTATGTAATGAACAGAGATTGTCAGGATACCAGATCTCTCTTGTGTGCAAACCTTTTGTGGATAAACACTAGAAATAAATTCTATAGGCAGTGATATAAAGTTACAGATGATAGATGCATCTCTCTGGTACATATACGTCAAATATTGGTATTCTAATAGAATGTTTATCATTCCCCCTAAGCTCTTCTCCGTAGCTCTCTTTGGTAAGTATATGTATTTCCGTGAGATTCAGTGGAACCTCAAAGTTACAAACACCTGAGGAATGGAGGTCGTTCCTAACTTTGAACAAAACGTTATGGCCGCTCTTTCAAAAGTTTACAACTGAACGTTGACTTAATATAGCTCTGAAACTTTACAATGCGGAAGAAAAATGCTACTTTTAACCATCTTAATTTAAATGAAACAAGCATAGAAACAGTTTCCTTACCTTACAAGTCTTGTTTTTAAACTTTCCCTTAATTTTTTTAGTAGTTTACATTTGACACTGGACTGTACTGTGCATTATTTTTATTTTTATTTTTTTGGTCTCTGCTGCTGCCTGTTTGCATAATTCCAGGTCCAAATGAAGTGTGCGCTTGACTAGTCAGTTTATAACTCTGGTGTTCATAACTCTGAGATTCTACTGTATAAATACAGATATACACTCTCTCTCTGTCACACATCCTAATGAAATATATATACCAGTACATAGCAAAGAGAGAGACTGAAAAACTTATATTAAAGGAGTACTAGCAGCTAACAATAAAAATCTTAGTAGGACACTAATATTTGGCCTTTGAGTTCAGAACTCACTACTTACAATCAAAATCATTGTCAGACATGACAGCTTTCCAGGAGCTCAAGCTACACTTTTATTTTCTGTCTCAGCTGCCAGCACTAATGATGATTCCAAATAGCTCTTCATTGCAATAAATATATTAGGCCAAATTCTGATCTCTGATACACTGGTGTAATTGAACAACAGAGTCATTGATGTCATTGTAGTTACTCCAGATATACACTGGGATCAGAGAGATCAGACTTTGGACATTCAACATGAGAGATTAGCTGAATCAATCTTTTAGTACATCTGAACCTGAATGTTTGCAAAGAAAAGTTGTGTCTATGTAGTTAGAGTCAGGAAACAATACATTGCTGGTTGTGGGCTTTTTTTCAAGTATTCCCACAAGCTCAGCAAGAAGCAAAACTATTGCCTATTCTTCACATGTCTATTTGGGACCTTTTTCTTTGCATTTTATACAGTATGTCAGTTGTGGTCTGTCTCTCAGCCCATTACCAGTGGCCTTTGGTCTGGAGCAAAATTCAACAAGTTGAAAGAGAGAAAGATCATAACAGAGTGAATTAAAAGCCAATATTTTGGGTGCTGTTCCTATAAGAGGTTCTAGAAAATCCATTAACATTTTTAGAATGCCATGTTATTGCTGATTAACCCAGCTCATACTGGGGAACTACACAAAAGAAGCCCACCTTCTAAAGAGCATCATTTGTTACTGCTGACTCAATCAGGCAGCTGACTGAAGTGACACAGCTGAACACCTGCCTCGAGTTAAAAAACAGACAATCACAGGAATACAAAACAGAAAAGACCTGTGGTCTCACCCCGCCCACCTCCTGCTCGTCAGCAGTATGCCATAAAGCACGTTTTCTATTAGTATTTTGTCCAAGCTAGTATTAAATGTCCCAAATGAATGGCCTTTAACCATCTCCTGTTGAAGTGGTTGAAACGATGGCAACAGTATGTTCCAGAAAAAGTGATTTAAATCTCATTGTTTCATATGGGAGACAATTCCATCACCTAGTGCATCTTGCTGTCAGGACACTTTGCCTGATACCAGCTCAACTTTTCCCCTTCTGAATTTCATCTCATGAAGACTAGGAATGGTCTCAAGTGCCACGCTCTACATTGCCCAGTGTTTATACCCTTAGACCTTTATAGGCGTAACAAATCCCGCCTTATTTAAGTAGCTCTTCTCTGAACTGCTTCTTGCTTGTCAAAATCACCCTGCGATGCCCAGAAAGCAATGCAATGAAGCTATAATGATTTACACCGGCAGGGGAGTGGGCTCAAGAGTTTAGGTGCAATTGTTCCAGATCCAGAGGGAGGAGGGGTCCTTTTGGCTGGCACTAGGACTTTCAGAGTCTGAATTCAGCGCTAACCAAATTTAACTTCAGGAAGCTGCTTAAAGAGGGTTCTGGTCTTAGAATTAAAATAATGTTTCAGTGATTCCATATACACAAGGGCATAAAGCCATTTTGACCAACAGTTACCTTCATATGAGAACCTGAAGCCTGAAATCAGATTCCTGATGTGAATTCAAACTTGCCCTTTAGAACACCTAGTTCACTAAGATAGCCCATTGGTCATTTGCCTCAGCTGCTTGCCTGAGCAAACATATCCGAATACTGTACAGTTCCACCATATCTTTGAGAGATGACTAACCTAATCTCAAAAACAACCGTGGGCCTGAAATCCAGCATTTCCACATTGTTGACCTTACCAGGAAAAACATCAGACTGCATTTCTTAGCTTTCCATGCCTCAACAACATAGATAATATCACCTAGGCTAGCCAGGGGCATTTGCCATTATACTGTCATTTATAGCAAAGCATATGTGATTAGTATAATCCACGACCATGGCTTTGATGTTAATTAATAGTTAGATTGTAAATATTTTAAGTACCACAGATAGCCGGAGTCATTGCTGGACTCATGAAAATAATATTCAGTTTTCAACAGCACCTTTCTCTTTTCTCCTTTTTATCATCATTTGTATTTTGGTAATGCTGAGGAGCCCTCATCGTGGACCAGCACGCCATTGTGCCATGTGCTGTACAAATACAGAACAACAAAACAGTCCCTGACCCAGACCGCTTATTTTTGGTGCTCAGAAAGTTGCAGGACTTACAGTAGCTGAGTCTTGTATCTTTGCAGGTTTGCCCACCCTGCTGACAAAACGCCACCTCCCTAACACGGCAACCTCCTGGACATGGTAATAGGTTTCCTTTTATATAGAACACTTGTGTCAGATGGAAAGTACCCACGTGATATCTTGCCCTAGTTATTCGCAGGTTAAAGGGCATGGCATTTTCTCTACTCCTCAATCACAGCCTCCTCTCTGGCCCATTCCTCTGCGGTTTGCTAGAGCAGGGGTGGTTACAGAAAAACACCACTGCTTTTTTGTTTGTTTTTTGTTACAAGGATAGAGTACTTATTTATTTGTCCTAACTCATCTGTCCAGACCTCTCAGACCCCTCCCCACAGCCCTTAGTCATTGACTTTGAAACCTTTATTTACTTGGACTGGGAAAAACAAGTAAAGAAAAAAGGAACAAACTGTTTCTATGTTTTTTATATATTTCTCTCCACCTCTGCTCTCCCTCCTTCTCCTCTGTCACTCACAGAATTTGGGGTCAAGGTGTAGGGCTCTCTTTTCGGGTATTCAGACCATGCACATTTTGATGAGAAACAGTTGACTCTTCGCTAACCAGGAGCATCTTTTAAACCTCTTTAGCCCCAGTTAAACATGTATCCTGTTAGAAAACACTTTGCTCCTTTATCTGGGGACACAAAGTACAGCAAATGTTTTGTTCCTGGGTGCCTGCTCTATACACTACTGGAATACACTCAAAATTATGACCTAACAAAAACCACAATTCTGCTCCCCTTCCAACACCAGCTACCCTCTAAATATGGAAGTAAGTCTTCAAAGAGACTTAGTCACTGCTTCTCACTGTGTATCGACAACCCTTATAATTAAGCTCCCCAAGTTTCTATCACAGTTTTGCCTGCTCTGCCCAGCATAAATAGAAACAACTCAAGAAAATAACCCTAGAAAATAACTCAAGTGTCCTTTGTATTTGCCTTCCCAAATCTCAGCAATCCTGTATTTGCAATGCCTCACGTGCCAACTGGAACCATTCTGGAAATGGGCAGAATCTGGTCCAAGATTTTTAGAAATGAGCCAAGTTGTCATGGCTTTTATACCCAGTTATCTGTTGTCTCATCATTTCTGATATCTTTGTAATATTGCAGCAATGACAGATCTCAGCACCTTTGTGCTCTAAGGTATTAACTGGATTAGACATATGGTCTCACCATTCTTAAAGCATGCCTTCCCTCTCTGTGATGCATAAGGGTTTGGAATATAGCTTTTTCAGAACAGTAATGTAAAAATAAATACAATGAAAGAGTCAAATAACACCCACACAATAGGACTTGCACAGTCATTGGCACTACGATTCCTAAGGACCCAAGGCCGAATTAATAGAGCTATTACAATTCCTACAGTGAGAATGGTACACCAAGAGTAGCAATTGTATTATCCTGGTATAGAACAATGAATTCTGGGAAGTAGGTAGCTGTTTTTCAAAGTTAAACAATTCAGAATTTTGGCAGTACTGAAGTCAATGGAAAGCCTCCAATGGACTTCCGATCAGGCCCTTAAGCAGTGTATTTCTATAGTGATTTTATTTCTCATAAAAAACATCATCAAGACATTCCCGTTTAACCTAAAAAATCTTCATTCAGTTTTACCTGCAACTGCCTGCAGTGATGGAAAGCTTCTGACTGTTGAAGGAATGAAAAGAGGTGGGAATCATATTTATGAATCATGTATAACCATAAATGCTTAAGCCTGTGGCAGGTTGCACATGGCAGCTTTTCAGGACCAGGCACATCATTATCACTGCTTTTGGTTTTAAGAACCAAAAAAGTTTCTATGTATAAAGAGCTGAGGGGAGCGCCTGGGACTTTGTTCCATATTGGGGAGGGATGCCAGGCAAAACTGTGCTGTGTGGCTGTACTCCACTGATGGGCAAGTGGGAGAATTTGCTTTTTCCCCAGATGGAGAAGTCTGTTTACAGATAAGCTCAGCCGCAATATTTTATGTTTGTGATGATCAACTGGCACAAGGTTTTGCTTTTGAAAACTTTGTGTAATGTTATATTTTGTAGAATACCATGAATGCCACGGGACTGAGTGAATAGTTTATGGGCAGAGGATTCAAATAGGTCCAAGGTTTCAAAGAGTGTCCTGCCTTGAAATAAGAACGGGTGAAGCCAAAGGAGTGGAAATAGTGCTAGAATTACTAACAACTACAATCTGAACAAGAAAAGATTCTAGGTTCATCAGTGCCCTAGGGCAGCAAGCAAAATTTAGTCTTGCCACCTCCCTCACACAGGAAAAACTGTGTCACTGATGTTCTTGGCAAGCGGGAGGATTCAGCAAATATGAGTTAATTTAGTTTCGATTCCCCATTGGACTTCTGTAAGAGAAGTTCTCTGACATGCACAGAAAAGTGGAACATCATTAAATTCAGTGGTGGTTAAAAATATTCCACTGGATAACAACCATAACCACTTTTTTAAAAAAGTATGTAAAACGGAGGGACTGCAAAAATCTTGTTAAGAACATAAGAATGGCCATACTGGGTCAGACCAAAGGTCCATCCAGCCCAGTATCCTGTCTACCGACAGTGGCCAATGCCAGGTGCCCCAGAGGGAGTGAACCTAACAGGTAATGATCAGTGATCTCTCTCCTGCCATCCATCTCCACCCTCTGACAAGGCTAGGGACACCATTCCTTACCCATGCTGGCTAATAGCCGTTAATGGACTTAACCTCCATGAATTTATCCAGTTCTCTTTTAAACCCTGTTATTGTCCTAGCCTTGACAGCCTCCTCAGGCAAGGAGTTCCACAGGTTGACAGTGCGCTGATTGAAGAAGAACTTCCTTTTATTTGTTTTAAACCTGCTGCCCATTAATTTCATGTGGTGGCCCCTTGTTCTTATATTATGGGAACAAGTAAATAACTTTTCCTAATTCACTTGCTCCACACCACTCATGATTTTATATACCTCTATCATATCCCCCCCCCTTAGTCTCCTCTTTTCCAAGCTGAAAAGTCCTAGCCTCTTTAATCTCTCCTCATATGGGACCTGTTCCAAACCCCTAATCATTTTAGTTGCCCTTTTTTTAACCTTTTCTAATGCCAGTATATCTTTTTTGAGATGAGGGGACCACATCTGTAAACAGTATTCAAGATGTGGGTGTACCATGGATTTATATAAGGGCAAAAAGATATTCTCCATCTTATTCTCTATCCCTTTTTTAATGATTCCTAACATCTCGTTTGCTTTTTTGACTGCCGCTGCAGACTGCATGGATGTCTTCAGAGAAGTATCCACAATGACTCCAAGTTCTTTCTCCTGATTAGTGGTAGCTAAATTAGCCCCCATCATACTGTATGTATAGTTGGGGTTATTTTTTCCAGTGTGCATTACTTTACATTTATCCACATTAAATTTCATTTGCCATTTTGTTGCCCAATCACTTAGTTTTGTTGTAGCGGAGTTGGTCCCAGGATATTAGAGACAAGATGGGGGAGGTAATATCCATTCTCTCTCTCACCAACAGAAGTTGGTCTAATCAAAGATACTCCCTCACCCTCCTTGTCTCTCACAGATCTTGTTGGTGGCTGTGAGGGATTGTACTTAACTTCTGCAGGAATCTCACTCAGGAAAACTGGTTTGATTGGAAGTGTGTTGTACTCATTTTAAAATGCTCAGTGGTAGGACAATAGCACACAATTTGCTACAGATGTGGATGTTCTGAGGCTCAGTCCTTCCACTGCAGGGTGGGTGTAACACCCATTGGGGCCAACAGACAGGAAATTCAGGCCCCTAGCATTGAACTGAGATGTCAAACCCTAAACCATGCATCTATTTTGTCTTCAGGAAAGCTGCTTTCCTACCGTCTCAGGCTGGAGTAAGCTTTCCTGAGAGAGGTGGGGTGGTGAAAAGGCACAAAGGACAAACTAAATTTGTTAAAAATGCAAAGTTAGTTCTTGCCCAAACTTTTAACGTAAAGGGGGTTTCTGTGGAGATAATTCACTAGGACTTTATTTTTAACAGTTAGATGCAATGCCTCCCAATTTCATATATTTGTCTCCCTTACAGACTGTGTGTGTCATCTTTATGAGTGCTCACCTTTGCGCCGACTCTGCTCCTATTGACGACAATTTATCAGTGACTTCAACGGGAGCAGAGTTAGGCCAACAATGAGCACTTCCAAAAATCCCACCTTGAACTGCATTAAACGTGAACTAAATAACTGAGTGGGTGGCATGCTCTGGAGATACTTTGTATTGACGTAGCATATAACACTTACCTAGTGACAGAACTGAATTAGAGATTTTTTTTACCCTGAGCGTTCTGTTTTCCTGTAGCCTAGATTCTAAATAATGTGCTTGAAAATGGAGAATTTTTTTAATCCACTTGATAAGCATAGTTGCTCTTCTTAACATTAATGGGAGTTATATGAACACAAAGGGTTTGAATATTCTCCTGCTTTCTGCCCCTAGAACTCCTATGGACATCAGAGGCAGTTTTTGCCGAAGGAACAAAGGATGAAAATGCCCATAAACTAGACTCCATCTTGCAGTCTCAGTTGCATTATACAATGTGTTCTTGTGTAGCAAATCTATAGGAAAAAAAAATCATTCTCAACAGTGTGGATCTTCATGATAAATGGTGAGAGGATACTACCATGAGCCAAATACTATAGTCCATCATCAGTGCTTATTCAGGCAAAATTGCAATTGAAGCTTGAGGAAAGACTGCAGGATTGGCTCACATTGTTCCACCTCCTGTTGAGTCACTTGTTCCACAAACAAACAAAAAATCAGACTATTACTGAAAACAAAGGTTACCCTGTGTCTCAGGTGACTGTGCCTTTAATGCACTGTCTAATCCGTGGCTGATCACCTCTCCTTCAAGGCCTGGCTGGTGCAACTGCTGCAAATTAAAATCTTTCTGGATTCATTGCAGTTTATGACAGGTTTCAGAGTAGCAGCCGTGTTAGTCTGTATTCGCAAAAAGAAAAGGAGTACTAGTGGCACCTTAGAGACTAACCAATTTATTTGAGAATAAGCTTTCGTGAGCTACAGCTCACTTTAGTACTCCTTTTCTTATTGCAGTTTATGAGCATCTTATGGCATTCAATTTAATTTAGGAACCATGGACCTGATTCTCTGTTGCCTTGCATCTGGAATAGTCATTTACGTTGGTGCAAAGTGGTTGTAGAACACATCCATTGGTGTAAGGGCCTGATCCAGAGGCCACTGAAGTCAATGGGAGTCTTTTTACTGGTTCCAATGGCCTTTTGATCAGCCTCTGGGGGATTGGAGAATTCTAATTGGTTGAGTGTTTGCATTAGTGTCAATAAGCGCAATGGATGCAAAACAGTGATGAATCCAGCCTTGAATCACAGATTCAATTAATCTGAATAAGCAGAAAAGACTGAAAAACAACCTTCTTACCTTTAATAAATGGCTGTGTCTGCATCTGTAGTCTTATCTTTATTAGGTCCACAGGACCACCAATTCCTACTGAGACAACCCCTGCTACCATGCTGGCAACAATCAAGTCCGAGAGTGCCGGGGCATGGTTAGAATCTCCATAGCGCTGCTGGCTAATAAACCTTTGAGTATTGCTGAAGACACCAAATGTCACCGAGCTGTAGACAGCAATGCTGGCCAATGGGAAAGACATCCCTTTAAAGAATCCGACAACCTAACAGTGAAATAAAGCAAGAGTTAAAGGAGATGTATCAATTTGATTATTTTTCCTAGTTGGTCACACTTCACAGTAAACCTTAGAATTCCACAGTCCCTGTGTGACACATGACCAGAAAGTGTTAAGTATCCTGCAGGCTAAATAACCGAAATTCAACCCTTAAAGACATATGGGTAGATATGTTTATGTTTTTGTGTTTTTACATATATATTGGTAGAGGTCAATAATGTAATCAAACAGTCACTGTCTATGCTGTATTCTGTTAATTCAGAGATCAAAAGGACATCTTAACATTTAAATGAACTGTAAACACAGGATATCACTGTATTCCTCTATCTTTGAAATGTATAGTAAGTCATCTGCGAATGGTGGAAAAACAGGCAATTGCTTTATGTGGATCTGTGTGAATAATTACGGTTGATGCTTAGGAAATGAGTGTCTATTGTTTGCCAAGGGACTCCGAGCTGTCACAAGAGGGCCTGAAACTGAATAAAAAATGGCGTGGGTCCTGATCCTGTCATCTCAGATCTGCTTGAGCCCTCATGTAGCGGAAGCCTAAGTCACAAGGGCTGGGCAGGGGGGAGGCATAGCTCTGTGGTTTGAGCATTGGCCTGCTAAACCCAGGGTTGTGAGTTCAATCCTTGAGGGGGTCATTTAGGGATCTGGGGCAAAAATTGGGGATTGGTCCTGCTTTGAGCAGGGGATTAGACTAGATGACCTCCCAAGGTCCCTTCGAACCCTGATAGTCTAGAGATCCCAGTGCTGACTGGACCACCCTGAATACAAACATTGGACTATAACCTATGGACTATTTCTGAAAGAACTCTTTGCATCTACAAAGCTTACCATCTCTGCTGTGAATCTGAAGCTCAAGATTGTACTCATGTCTGTATGTATACTGATCTTTTAACCTATACTCTCTCTCTTTTCTTTTTAAATAAAATTTAGTTTAGTTAATAAGAATTGGCTATAAGCATGCATTTGGGAAAGGTCTGGAATATTCATTAATCTGGGAGGTAATGTGCCCAATCCTTTGGGATTAAGAACATAAGAATGGCCATACTGGGTCAGACCAAAGGTCCATCCAGCCCAGTATCCTGTTTACCAACAGTGGCCAACGCCAGGTGCCCCAGAGAGAGTGAACCTAACAGGTAATGATCAGTGATCTCTCTCCTGCCATCCATCGCCACCCTCTGACAAACAGAGGCTAGGGACACCATTCCTTACCCATCCTGGCTAATAGCCATTAATGGACTTAACCTCCATGAATTTATCCAGTTCTCTTTTAAACCCTGTTATAGTCCTAGCCTTGACAGCCTCCTCAGGCAAGGAGTTCCACAGGTTGACTGTGCGCTGAGTGAAGAAGAACTTCCTTTTATTTGTTTTAAACCTGCTGCCCATTAATTTCATGTGGTGGCCCCTAGTTCTTATATTATGGGAAAAAGTAAATAACTTTTCCTAATTCACTTGCTCCACACCACACATGGTTTTATATACCTCTATCATCTCCCCCCCCCCAGTCTCCTCTTTTCCAAGCTGAAAAGTCCTAGCCTCTTTAGTCTCTCCTCATATGGGACCTGTTCCAAACCCCTAATCATTTTAGTTACCCTTTTCTGAACCTTTTCTAATGCCAGTATATCTTTTTTGAGATGAGGGGACCACATCTGTATACAGTATTCAAGATGTGGGCATACCATGGATTTATATAAGGGCAATAAGATTAATGATTCCTAACATCCCGTTTGCTTTTTTGACTGCCGCTGCAGACTGCATGGATGTCTTCAGAGAACTATCCACAATGACTCCAAGATCTTTCTCCTGATTAGTGATAGCTAAATTAGCCCCCATCACATTATATGTATAATTTGGGTTATTTTTTCCAATGTGCATTACTTTACATTTATCCACATTAAATTTCATTTGCCATTTTGTTGCCCAATCACTTAGTTTTGTGAGATCTTTTTGAAGTTCTTCACAGTCTGCTTTGGTCTTAACTATCTTGAACAGTTTAGTATCATCTGCAAACTTTGCCATCTCACTGTTTATCCTTTCTCCAGATCGTTTATGAATAAGTTGAATAAGATTGGTCCTAGGACTGACCCTGGGGGAACACCACTAGTTACCCCTCTCCATTCTGAAAATTTACCATTTATTCCTATCCTTTATTCCCTGTCTTTTAACCAGTTCTCAATCCATCAAAGGATCTTCCCTCTTATCCCATGACAACTTAATTTATGTAAGAGCCTTTGGTGAGGGACCTTGTCAAAGGCTTTCTGGAAATCTAAGTACACTATGTCCACTGGATCCCCCTTGTCCACCTGTTTGTTGACTCCTTCAAAGAACTCTAATAGATTAGTAAAACAGGGTAGAACTCTAATAGATTAGTAAGATTGGTAGAGCTTTTTTTATATGATGAATATGATTTTCATTAATCCTCATCATTTTTGACTTGGGTGTTTAGCTGGAAGCCTGAGGCTGGGTTACTTTAAGGGAACTGTGTTGTTGACTTCTGAGTAACCAGTGAGGTATATTAGAAGCTTTTTTGTGCTGGCTTGGTAAATCTAAGTATTGGAATATCCACCCGTTTTGGGGATTGTCTGCCCCATTCTTTGCATTTCACTCTAACTGAGTGACCTCAGCTGGCACCCCTGGGATTCTGGTCACATCCTGCTATACTTGACTTTGCATATCTCCACTTCAATTCAGTTCCCCAGGAATTATAAGTCTGCTTTTATACGGTGTGGGAAATTGATCACTGAATACTTCTCTTGTCATTTTTTTAACCTATGTTTTCTTTGATCCTTTCATAGAGCTAATTGGATGTGAAATGTAATGCCCTAAGTAAATTCTCAACAATTCTTTAACTAATGTCATGTCAGGCTAGCTAGCTAGCTAGCTAAAACCCAAGATGGATGTCAGACTGAAAATGCAAAAACTGAATAGCAGATGTTTCTTGGAGCAGACCAGTTACACTTAGAAAATGGAAGTGAATTTAGGACACTAAGAAATTACTGTCAGTGCTTTTCAGAGATTATACAGCATAAGGGAATATTCTTAATATAGCAAATCTGGAGACATAGGAAAATACTATAAATATTTAGGGCCAAATTCTCTTCTGGTATCACTCCATTGGAGTCAATGGAGTGATACCAGCAGAAAATTGTGCCTGTAAAACTTCAAGGAAGAGGTACTGCAGCTTGCAATATGGTGAACAGGGGAAGCTGAACCAGGCACAAGAAAAGAGACAGTCACGAGTAATGATATGTTAACTATGCTGTACATATAAAGCAGATGGTGGTGCACTATCAGTTCAGCATTATTAACCTTTCATTAGATTGCCCCCTTCCCCCATACATTGTTTGTCAAATTATACAGGTGGAAAACTTGCCCATTTTACCTAAGCCAGTCTTGCCACGCTATTCAGTCCCCACTAAGGCAAAACTCCCATTAAAGTGGATTAGACAGCACAGTGAAGGTACAGCAGTGTACTACCCAGGGTAACCTTGTTTCTAATAATCATTTGGCTTAATGTTTACTGGGAGTTTTGCCCGAGTAAAGAATGTAGGATCGGACCATCAGTGTCATAAGACCTAAATCTGTGTCATGGTTATGAGCCAGTTTCTGTACTGATTTACACCCAGGCCATTCCATTCACTTCCATGTTGTCACAGGGGGACTAAGTCAACACAGAACTTGGCCCCAAATTACCTTCAACGGGCCTGGCTGGCTGTTCTAACAATTCAGAATCTGAACAAGAGGGCAAGACACCTGAGGGCTTGTCTACAGGGTGCAGTATGGCACACCAGGGTGGTGTGAATTCTAATGCACACCAATGTGTGGCATACTCACTGGCCCACGTAGACCTGACTGGCGCAAACTAAAAGCTCACTATCGTGCATTAAACCTAGTATTGTTTGAAACGTGCACTAGGGAACTTTTAGTGTATGTCAGACAGGTCTGCATGAGCCAGTGAGCGTGCAACTTGTTGGTGTGCATTAGCTCCCCATGTAGACAAGCATTTGGTTTAGGAACAACTTTGGATTTCTCAGTAAGGGTAACAAGAAAGGAGATTAGTCTGCTCCCAGTGAAGTCCAGGGAAGCTCTGTGAGTGAGGTCAGTAGGAGTAGGATTGGGCATAAAGTCCACTTCTGTACTTCCGAAGTTTAGGCTCTAGGTCGGACCTGTGTCGAAAGAGGTTGTTTGCCCTCCCACTCACAAGCAGATTTATTCTGGGAAAAACAGTGTTCCGGAAATAAAAAGGAAATTGAAAGTCATACATGCCTGTGTCCTGCCCACTCAAAGGGGCCAAAAATCCTTAGGCACTTCTTTGAGGAGGAGGAGTCTCTCTTGTAGGTCAGGGTTAGCTGGGGCAGAGGAGATGGATGGATGCTTGCAGTTCTTCACGTAAGGGCTTTGAATGCTATTGCACTGAATGCATACTGTTTTGTAATCACTTTTAATATCTTTTTCATTTTCTATTCTGGCATGTTATAGACAAACCAATTTACTTACACTTTCATTTCTGTACACGGTAAGGATACAATTAAGTGTATTTCCATATCCTTGTCCAGCTTGTAAGCGAGTCTGCAAAATGTATTGATGAAATGTAATTGAAACAATGCATTTTCAATTCAGTGAAAGCTCATGCTATGCAAACAATGCACATTTTGATTTGACAGTAAATTAGGGCTTTGCGCCTAGGACAAACGGGACAATAAAGTGAAATAAACATGCAGCAGCCCAGTTTGCACTGCGCCAGTGGTGGATCCAAACAGAACCTCAGAAGTTCGGGGCTCTTTGCTTCATCCAGAATCCGTGATTGTCACACTGGTTTGAAATATGGAAAGGCCAAGCCTCCCAACTCTGCACAGAATCATTAGCACATGTGTTATGCAGAATAATATCATTTGCAAAGGAGACTATTAGCTACCCAGGAATGCAGTGGAGTCTCTGTTACCTGAAGTCTTTAAATCAAAATCAGATAGCTTTCTGAAAGATATACTCTACATCAACAAGAAGTTATAGCTTTTATGTGGGAATCACTGGCTAAAATTCTATGGCAGAAGGACAGACTAGACCATAATCGTCCCTTCTGGCCTTAAATTCTATTAATCTAATGTAAGTGGAAGCTTGCCTATGATTTTAAGCCTTTTGTTATTAGACTTCAGGGAGTGTAGCAGGTAGTTCATCATTTATCATGTGTTCTCCTTTAAGTTAGTTGATATGCCTGAAAGAAACCTTGAATAGCAGGAAAACTTACCCTCTCCCCCAAAGTCCAAGTAAATGGCAGGAGAAGAAAATGAGTGCTAGGTTTCTGGAATTCAGACTCTCAGCATATGTTAGGTCATGGCTCCATGGCTTCTACATCAGCATATGTGCTTGAATCGGTGCCACAAACCTTAAACCCCTTCCACCGGGGATTGTGGCCACTAGATCATAGATCCAATGGCCTTGCCCCATCTGCAACCTAACTCTCATTGCTGGTGGAGCTGGTGCAGAGCTTAGCTGCACTTTATGGAGGGTGTGCAGTGCACCTCACCTACCTGCTCTTTAGCTGCCCATCCCTGCAGATCAGACCTGCAGCAGTTCTGTTGCGTAAGGTGCCTTCCATGGCCCTGACAGTGCTAGGTGAATTTCACGCTAGATGTCTAAACATTAAATGGAGCCAAGGCAATCATTCCAAGCTTCAGAAATATCTAACTTCTAATGAAAAAAAGGTGTTTGAGCCATTGCTCCAAACCAAGAGGATTTGTTTCTGGAAAGAGATATTTATATGTTTTCTAAAAGGACCAACAGCAGTAATGAAACCCAGCACATTAACCATGACAAACCCTGTATTGTTTAACACACATTTCACCTCTCACATATATAGCTCATCCATCAAGCTGCTTTCATGTTTTTAATAGAAAAAAAGTCATTGCAATCAACTGACAAATTTTCTTAGCTTGCAGGTTTATTTTAGGGGAAATTCAGTCCCTGTTTTTTATCCTAATATCAAGAGCACTGACCCCTTTTCCCCCTCTGTAAGTGGCTGCACAGAATGATGGCCTAAATGACCCTGTAGTGTTTGCATCCATCCCTTAAATCTGCAATGACATTTTCCCCCTTGTCATGACCCCTCTGCACAGCATGCCCTATCGCTAGCTATCTGCATCACCATATCTTGCCCCCAGCATATAGTCACAGTGCAATAGTCTTTAGAATGGACACATCAGTAGGCGGTTTGGTAGGATCTCTCTGAATAACAGAACCCGGACAGTTTGGAAACTGTCTTTCAGAAAAGAACAGCCAGCTACATATAACTGGTTTTAGTGGAGCTACACCATTTTACACCAGCTAAAGATCTGGCCCAATTGTTATTTACAACATATAGAAAATTGGAATGTCTGACACTGGCAAGTTCTTCAGTTGGAAGGAGGTTTGAAAAACAAGAAACAAAGTCTTACATGAAACATAAGGAATTTTGTGATTGGCCTCAGTAGGATCAAGATTTAACCATTACTAATGCTCTCTGACCTCTCTCTTGAAAACGGTGATTTCCCTCATCCCAGCCTTCGACTTCCATTATTTAATTACATTTTTTTCATATACAGGAACCCCAGATTTGGCAAAACTCTTTTCCCCTTCTGCAGACTATTATCCATTTTCCTCCAATGCAAAACCTCCTCCCTCTTTACCTACTGCTTCATCTCCCCACTCCCTCTTCCTCTGATCATCATCACACTATGGCACCTCACTAACAGCTGAGAAAGCAACGTATGCCATTTTCTCCAGAACACGATAAAAGTTGCTTATGAAATACGTATACACAACCATATCCCTACTCAACGTCTACATCATTCCAGTTGCTCCAAAATCAGCATAGCTGGCAGCAGCAACCTCTCCCTCCAAGAATGAATGGGACATTTCATATTGCACCCAATTGCTTTAGCAAGCAGAAGTCCCCAGGTATTTTACTCTGGCTATATCAATAGCTATCTATGCTATATATTTAAGATGAATATTGAGAACTCACTGAAGGACATGCCACAGACGAACCATGGAGAGGAGTTTTCACGTTGAAAGCACTGAATGAGCGACTGCAGGAATCATCACTGGGATCCTAGCCCCAGAGGAGTGAGAGACTAAACCCAAGCTTTGCAGGTTTATCTAGAATACTGAGAGGAGTGCCACTGCCATATGCCGTCGTCTTGAGGTATGGGACGTGATGCACATAACTCCTCATGTAACAAAATGAGTCCATGGAGGAATGGTCCATAATTTTTTTAAAAATGTGCAATCAAAGAGAAATATTTACACCAGCCTTTTCAAACACTCGCCATTCTAGAGGCAGGCGGCAGCTGCTGTTCATATACCACATATAGGAGGTCTCGATTTCAAAAAGACAGGCACAGAATTGCAGTTGTGTGGAGAGCGGCATACCCGATTTGTGCATCCAGTTACCATCATGGCAGGAGTAACTCAGATATTTGCATAGATATGGGCCTGAATGGCTATTTGCAAGGGTAAGCCTTGCCCTTGCCATCATGGTTATTGCTTACTCTGACTCTGAATTCTTTCTTGTACGGATTTGCGTCCTTAACATGGGGTTTTTCCATTTCATCTCCTCAGGTTTGTTTTCTTTTCTTTTACACACTAACCAGGTTCCTAGAGGTTAAAGTTAATGCGTTTTGGAGTAACAAAGGATAATCTCTTCTCATCACAGAGAGTATTCTTTAACTAAACTGTCCTCTGCGTACTAACAGTGAGGGTTGAATTTTCTGCTGGTATAATTCTATTGAAGTCAATGGATTTACACTAGTGGACAATTTGGTCCTGAATTTATTACACCAGTTTCCTTTGGAACTTATTCCTCCATATTACATTTTAATTTATGGCACAACAAGGATTTCAGACCTGAGTAGCCTTGCTACCCTAACAACCAACGATACCTCTTAGATTTCGCTATTCCAGGTTTACAGTATTGTATCTCCTATCCCGGATCCTTAAAATTCCACCGGTTGTTCCTTACAGAAACTCAGTGTCATTCAATAGCAGTTACTCTGCAGTGCAGGAGAGGTAGAATTTGAAACCTCCCACAGTGTAATGAGATTTTCTTCTGGAAATAAGGAGGGATAAAAGTATTCAGCAAAGCAGCTTGTTACACTGAGGCTTCTCTGACTGACCC
Organism: Natator depressus; assembly: GCF_965152275.1. Lineage (NCBI taxonomy): Eukaryota > Metazoa > Chordata > Testudines > Cheloniidae > Natator > Natator depressus. The sequence continues at coordinate 11,250,499 of NC_134241.1, forward strand.
CAAGATCTGGGAGCACATAGCTGGTATAAAGATCCCATTTGAGTGCAGGTCAGCCAGACTTGAGGATCAGGGCCATCATCATTGTATGCTTAAAATGCAGAACTGTTTTTATACACGCTAAAGATTCATCATCGTGCATGAATGCAAAGAATCATATTTTCACTTGGAGGACTCTTACCTGCATGGCCAGTGTGTGAAACTGGCTCGTGATATATAAGACAGAAGAATGCAAACTAATATCTGTGAATAAACAAATTCATTAATTAAAGCATTCCTCAAATGTTAGTCTGACTTGGGTAACTGCAGTGGCAAGTGAATACAACATTCAATGTGCTTCTCTCCACATGAGTGAGCCGTGAAAGCACTGCAGGCATAGCAGTTAAACCTTATTCTGAATTGAAACAGACTCCAGTTCAAAATGACACTGATGGCATGCCCTTGAAGAAGCTGGATAAGTGTGTTCTACTGCTATAATGCATACCGTGGCTTATCAGAAATGAAAGCCACCTAAAATTAACAAAAGCAACAGTCACTAAAAATAAGCAGAGGCAAGGAAAAGCAACCAGTGGCCCAACAGAGGTAACACAAGTGAAAGGGAATGTCCCAGCAAATGACTAGGGAGGGCTTTCTCTTTAACAGAGTCTTAGAATGGTCTTTTCTTTGGGTTCTAGTTTAGAACCCTGACTTTGGACAACCATAAGGAGATAGCTCGTGTAAGCTGCTCCTGCCAGCATGGAGAAGGATGTGAAGCCATTGGTTAGAATAAACAAAGTGAACAGATCAAAAGGGGATAATTGCTAATTTGAAGGTGCATTTGGGGTCCTCCCCTGACATGAACATAGGAGCAGCTTTCTAGTTTATTCTCTGGTTTCATTAGTGAAATTGGCTTTTGTCTTGGAGAAGACCCAGCATCTCGAATCACATGCAAAAGCTGAGAACAGCAACAGTGCCTAAACACTACTCAAGAAGGTTCTGGTGTATAAAGGGTAAAATGAAAGATGTGGAGTGAAAGGTGAATGAAGCTAAGACCATTTATAGACATGACCTCATAATGCAAGGGAAAAAACTTGCTTGGATTTTAGGGGATGGAGAAGGGAAAAAAACTGCTGAACCAAGTGTTTGGTTTGTTTGTCGAGAATTGCCATGCTGGTAACTTAATATACATGAAATAATGCATGTATTTACCCAAGTTTCTCAGCTCCCAGAAAGAGGAAACCTTCATTCCTTATTCCACTGGACACTATGTTCATAGGTAAACACTGTTCAGATGCTCACTTTGTAGTTCAATATTGGTTAGATTCCTTCCCCCTCCAATTTGGAAAAGTAACAAAACTGCCTACTTGGTATTCCCAAACGACATCCAGAACCAAATGTAACAGAGGTGTCAGCTTGACAGTTGTCTTTATAAGCACTGAAAAATGCACTACTTGTTACTTGGCAGCTCCTGAACAAACATAACTCAAACGCTCCCAACAACGTACATTGTCAATGTCCATCACCCACACACTAAGATGACATCAAAGCCATATATTGCTGGACTTAAAGGAAGACACCTCTCTGGGATGTAAGCAAACAGTATTTCCAGAGGCATTCATAGACAACGTAGCCAACACACAGTTCCTGCTGTACATACTCGGCTCTGAACATTGGCTTCCCAATGTCATTTGTTAATGCCCTGGCACTGCTTCTGCAGTCAGTGACACAGTTCAGTAGTCAGCACCATGCATCCCTGAAGAAACCCAAGTACCTCAAGCAACAATGATCCTCAGTCTGATGGTATCTAACTTCTTAATAAACACATGATCAGCTCTTCTGGAGCAAGAGCACAAGGACTATAAGCTGAGATTCTTAAAGCCCTATTCCTGTTCATTTTCATTGCAATTTGGCTACCAAATCTCTTAGCTGGCTTTGAAAATAGCAGGAAAGTAAAATAAAATGTGCCATCATGTAGCCACATGTTGCACAGGTCCCTGCACAGGTTTGCAGGGGCTGGGAAGATGATGCAAGAAGCCTCCCTACCCACCCTACTTCCCCACCACCATCACTCCTAGGTCCATGCATAGGGGCTAGATTCTTATTACACAGCACTGTGATTGCTCCAGGGTAATAGTGATATCAGCATTAGCCTCCCTGCAAAAGAGGAACCCTGGCCCCACTTCCCATTGCAGCATGTGTGAGAGGGACAATCTTCTTCAACCTGTAGAAAGGGTATCACATAGGCCACTTTGGTCTACACTTCCCTCAGAGTTCTCAGAGCCACTGTTCTTGCCCAACAAGCTATGTAATCCTCTCTCAGCCAATGGTGCACCTCAGGACCTACTCTGCAGCCCATTGGGCTATAGCAGTAACTGTGGTGCTCCATGAGTGCCTGATGCAGGCAGTTCATTTTGGATTCTCGACACAACCCTCCCCTGCCCATCCACAACTCCTCCATGCAGTTGTGGAGATAGCCACCATGGAACATTTGATGAAAGGGCTTCAGAATCTTTGTGGTCTGATCATCCCCGCTGCAGAGCCACGGTATTTCTACTGGCTACTGGGCCTTGCACTGAGATACAAGTATAATGACCTCCATTAGGGGTCATCAGCAGGGTGGGAATCCTGGCCTAAAGCACAGGCCTCTTCCACTTGAGTTGAAGAAGTAAATCCACTAGCTAGCAATGGTATTTCTATACATCCACAGAGGGGGATGTATAACATACTTTGCCAGTGAAGAAGGAGAGGGAGTGGTATGTTCTTCTAAAGCTTCAATGACTAGAGTAAAATACTAATGTGCCCCAACAGTTGTGTGTTCAACCCAACTAGCTTTATCTGTGTTAAAGACTATGCTGCCTTGTCTGCACTGCAGTATAAGAACCTGTTAATAAACATCTTCTAACACCACACCTGTAAATCCATCTAGAAAAAAAAAACAGGTTTCTCTTGTAGGAAAGAGGATGATAGGAATGGCTATTGAATAACTGCAGCTCCTAGCTTCCAGATAGCTATATTTGTACTTTGTCCTTACAGTACTGCCAACTTTAGGAAAACCTTTAAAAAAATACCTCTTCAGCAAAGACAAATACAGCTTGCCTTTTGGCCTTTGTAAACTCAGCCATTACACAGGTTGATAAAGTATGTGCTGACCTTTTCAGTATGCGGAACATTATATAATGGGTAGTTTTCGCTTTCAGTTTTGATCCCATCCAGGGAATTTACCTGATAATCATATTTTTATATCTTCCTTTTGAAAGGTCTTTCAATAATTTTTCTGTGTTAAAATCAGAGGTGAGACAAAGAAAGAAAAATACAAGGAGAAATATCACTAAATGTGGGTGCATTTTCCTTAGGGGTTAAATTTATCCCTGGGCAGGAAGCTAGTGTGTGGGTTGTTTGCTGGCCCTCTGCAAAGGGATGAATCTCACGATCTGTGTAAGTGAAAGTGCGGCTTAAAATATTTTACCTTTACTGTGTCCAGAGGATGCCCCACAATTACACTTGCAGCTCCTGGGGATTAAAATAAGGTCATTAGACAAAACACATTTGGGTGAGTCAACTAAAAGGAGAGACTTTTGTAACATTTACCCAGTGAAACTCAAATCCGTGCCCTGTTGCATAGGTGCTCCCCTCAGCCAATCAGAGCACTCGCCATCATTCTGCTCATTACTTAGTTGATGAAAATTTACACGTCAGTAGAACCTGAGGGTACACCTTGAAGCAATGATGTGAGTTGCAGAGCAGATGCACAGGGAGAACTGACATTCCCTTTGTGAGATGGAGCTAATAATCTGCTCCAGATCCCCAAGAGCCAACCCAGAGAGATGGTGGTGGGGAGACCAGTTGACATGAAGGGCACTGTGCATGATTTATGGAGGATACTGCAGACCAGGGGCTGGAATAGCATATGTGGAGGGGCTGCGTTGCTGTCCCATGCACTGTCTGCAACATGGAGGACAGATTTTTATACTCAACCTCTGCACATGCAAAACCTATTTTCCCATGCAAAACCTATTTTCTCTTAACCAGGTTTTGTGTGTGTGCGTTTGAGGCTGCTTGTCAAAATCTCTGTCATTCAATGGCGGGACAAGGGCAGTCTAGCCTAGTGATCAGAGCGGGTGTGAGACTTCATGGCTGGAGCAGATGTCAGGAACCAGCGATTAGGGTCAGAACTGGAGTCAGTAGTTAAAGGTGGAGCCAAGAGTCAAGCTGAAGGTCAAGCACTCAATGCTGGAGCTGAGAGGCAAACCAGAGTCAGCAGTCAGAACCATGGATCAAACCAGAGGACAGTTACTGGAAACCAGAGCCGAGGATTAAGCCGTAGTCAGAAACCAGAGGCATGGGTCAAACCGGATGCTAGGAATTGGATCCCAGAGCCTAGGGTCAAGCCAGAGTAAGTAGTCAGAAGCCAAAGCCATGGCTCAAGCTCAGGGTCAGTAACTGGAGCAAGCAGGGTAGCAGGCAGTCCAAAGGGGTCCAAAGCAGGGGCAGGTCAAAGGCTAGGCTGGGTGGAAAGCAGGAGCAGCAGGCACAGAGGTGGCCATGAGCATTGAGCAGCCAGTGAGCTGCTGCTGCTGCGGGCCTAAGAGCAGGCTTGCTAGCTCCAGCAGCCCATCAGCTGGCATGGCCAATGGTGGCGAGGCCAATCAGGCAGCCTGCTGCAGGCCAGCTGTACTGATGAGGCTGCCTGGAGATTAGCTCTGGTGCAAGCCCTGGCTCCTGACAAATGGCTTCATAGTTAATTGATAGCTCTGTTGAGAACTGGAATATTACCACATTACTCAGTTGTGGGAAATCAGCCGCCGCCCTGCAATGCCCAGGAGAAACATTTCCATTATGGCCCATCAAAGGGAGAACAACAAGAAGTGGGAGGAGAGAAGCAAAGTGGGGGTAGAGAATAAGAATCTTTTAAAAACTGCTCCAGAAGCTTAGCTCAGGATCACATGCATTCATGAATTTGATTTATGTGAGTATTTAGTACAATTGTGCATGAAAATTGCACACACAATTGGCAAATTTTATCCCTAGCTGGCTATTTGCTCACCCAGTTTTCCTGCCCCATATATGCATGTTTTTGCAGTAGTAGACATGGGCAAATTAGCCAGAATAACATCACAACAGACACTCCAGTCTCCTCAGGCTTTGGAAATCAAGCCTCACCCTTTCTCGTGGTAATTTGGAAAAGATTCCAGTTTTTCCCAAATAAATGAGGACATTGACCTGAACTATTTAGTGGTCTCACACCCTTGTGTGGGACCAATACAAAAGCCTCATGTGCTCTGTGTGGGCATTAAAAATCCACAACAGTAGCACTTTTTAACAGTAGCCACCTGCTCTTAGCCAAAATTTCTTTCTCTACCCTGCTGTGTTGTCCACCTGCCAGCTGTCTTCCCACCCAGTGATAGCTGCATTTTAGTGGTGCACTCTAGGATCTTTCTAGATAAAAGGAGCTCTCTAGAAGCATAAGATACTTCTTCCTACACTTTCTAATTGAGATGGCACTTATTTTACAGAAGGCCAGAATCAATTCTTTCAGAAAACTGCCTGATCAATAATTCTAGTCTGATAGTGAGAAGTGTCCTGATAATACTCTTATTATTAACAGGATGATCCACTCAGAACCAGATCTGTGCCTTTCATAAAAGGGTGTGGATTAATGGAGCCATCTGATTGGCTGGTGAGGATTCCCAGCTGTTTAAATATGAGGCTGTATGCACAGGGATCTGAACTCAATAGGCAAACACTAGAATGCCTTTATAAAACCATAGTCTTAAGTATTGGGTTACAATATCATTTTACATATTTCTCAGCTAGAGACATTCAGCCTTGTAGATCATGCACTTACCTCAGGAATGTGTAATGTAAAGATGACACCATAATGTCATATCCCACAGCTCATTGCATATTGATATCTTAGAACAGACAGATAAAACTGTGTGATGTTCTGTTACTGCTTAATTGAAACTATCCTCTCTGTACAAATGTGGCAAATGACACATACAAACACAGACAGGAATAAATGCACGCAACTTGATAAATGCATCCATCACTAGACTTCATTTTTAAAAATGCACAAACACTTACCTATTTTTATAGCATTCTGGTGTTACTGTCCCAAAATATCCCACCAGTGTTACTTACCTCCTATCCAACCAGCTACAAAATCTTCTAATTGAAGACTGCCCATGTTTTAAAACTGCTGGACAATTCCTATTCAAATCGTTTCGTGGAAGTTTGCAATTCACAGTCAATTTCTTCAGCATGTGCTGTTGAGGACTGCTTGAACGTGTCTCTTTGACTCTGTTATGTAGAAAAGTGAATTCAACACCGTGGGGTGTCCCAAAGGGATTGTAGTAAGAGTTTGTGTCTTTCACATGTTTCAGCAGAATTAAAACTGCAACAACTCTGACTCTAACCTCTCACACAGCCTGTCTCAAAGTGCCTCCAAAGCCCACTGTGACATCATTCCCCCAAACCTTAAAGGCACAGTACAACCAGAGCATAGGAATTTTCACACTTTTTTTTTTCTTTTAGAGACAAATGGGGAAGGTTACTGACTAAGTACAAACCATGCATTTATTGCAGGTCAAATTACTTTGTGTTCTAATTGTTCCTTTTGAAAGAAGCATCAGTAAAAGGGATTTTATGTTACTGGCAATAATGATAGTTGATGATAATTGCATTTGAAAAGGTAGGGTTTTTCCATAGGCATAATATTATAAAAACATGAATTAATATGAAATTCCAGGTCTGGCATGCATGGAGTTAGGGCCATAGTACGAACTGCTTACTTATGTCGGTCAGCAGATCCTCACACAAGTCACAATATAATAACAACAACAATACCTAGCTCTTATATTGTGTTTTAGTCAGTAGATCTCAAAGAAAAGTTATCATTATTCCCATTTTGCAGATGGGGAAACTGAGGCTGAGAGAGCTGCCCAGGTCATCCGCTGGGAACAGAACGTAAGTCTCCTCAGTCGCAACCCTCTGCGCTATCCACTAAGCAACACTGCCTCTCATGTGATACATAGCTGCATATGCGATCACAATATGAGTAAAGAGTTCATACTGTGGCCCTTGAATGCAAGGGAAAATGACTGTGGTCCAGAATGTCAACTGATGTAAATAAGAGTAGCTCTATTGAGTTCAACACAGCTATGCTGAGAATCTTGTCCTCTAAGTACAGACTAAGGCACATAGTATAGCTATCCTTGGGGAAGTTGTACATCTAGGGCCTAATCTTGCCAACTTTTACTCATATGAGTGGACTTTACCCACACGAATAGCCCTGTTGACTTCGATATTCCATACATGAAGCCAATGACACCATTCACGCTTTAGGATTTGTCAACATAGGGACATCCAGGAAAATTACTTAGTTAAACTTCATTAAATCCCTGTGTGGACACTGTTAATCAGAATTAAAGTGGCCTTAATTCTCAGTGACAATGTTCACACAGGGGTTTAATGTCATTTAACTAACCTACTTCAAATTCACACCTTTAATTCATGTGGATTATTTTCCTGGCTGTCCCTATAGAAACCAGCCGTTAATGCCCTTGCATAAGGAATACCTATGTGAGTAAGGGTTTGTAGGATAGGGCCCCTACTTAAACCTAAACTTGTTGCTATTGAGGAACAAGAAAAATGGAACTTACTCCTATTCAGTCAACTTAGAGCCAGGAAACTTTACTTAAGTACATTCAAAGCCAGGAACTACTGGGTTAGGATTTAGGTGCAATAGGTCTGATTAAACCAGTTGACTCTATGAACTCCCAAGTTAAAAAATTAAGCACCCTGAGCTATCATATCGTTCTGCTTGACTCTGCACAAGTGAGATCTAAAGAGATGACAAAAATGACAAAAACAAAGTGACCCTTCATGTACTGCTATTAAGTCCGTGGGACGTTTTCTCAAGAAAGCACACCATGAGCCAGCCAGATGGTCTAGTGGGTGCGCCATGCCCTTGGTGGAGAGGGGCAAGAAAGTGAGAAAAAAGGGAATTTCCCAAAGGATTATCCCTCCCCCACCATCAAAAGTGTTCTACTCAACGGGATACTTTGTACCATAATGGGTTAAATTTCCACTGGGACTAGGGCTGACTGGAAATTTTCCATCAAAACTGTTTTGACAGAAAAAATATTTTTGGACTAAATTAATTAAAACAGAATGCCTGAAAACCAAAATATTGGGGCTTTCAGCCAAAAATTTTCAATATTTAAATTTTCTCTGACCCCCCCCCATTTTTCAACCAGGTCTAATAATAAATAAAATAAATAATAAAATAACAATAATAATAATAATATAATATATAAACGGATGCACATGGACTTTGATTGTATTATTTTCATGAAGACCATTGAAAAATCTGGCCAAGTGGGATAACTATTCAGAAGGAGGGATATATGCTGGATTCGCCACGTCTTCAGTTTAACTTAATGGAGTCACACAATTACATTCCCCCACCACATTTTGAATAGTATCCCATTAAGTGTGAAATATTTTTAAATGATTTTCATGTTACTGTAAAATAGAATTGCAGCCAGCTGTTATTCAGACTTCACTGTAAATAACTTGGATATAGTTCAGAAGGAGTTGGGAAGCTAGAACTGAAATGGAGGATGAGCTCAATTTCTGGAAATGTATCTCTGAACATAGTGGGTGCCAATCTATTTGCAGTGAGCTGGGCAGTTGACAGCACTTGGAATAACTAGCTCCCAACAATGAATCAGATACTTCACTTTACTATTTCAAACCAGCGCTGGAAAAGGGCTGAGATACCTGACAAGGAGCTAATTATAAAGACTTGTAAACTGGTAATCTATCAGCAAAAAGTTAGGAGGGGATTCACTGGGAAGAGTCATGGGAACTTGGAAGAGCCTTCATTTATATGACTAGGAGATGTGTGGGATTTTGTGGGATGTGAAGAAGTCTCCTTCCAGCCCTGGAAGGATCCATATATTTTCTATGGAGGTCATCTCTGTACTGTATGTGCCCAAACAGACTGGATACTTCAGTCCTGGCCCATGCTTTAATCATGATGGGGGCACATCAACAAGTGCAGCATGGGTTCCCAGGCTTACAATACAGGTTAAACTTGATTGGGCAAGTGTACAATATTTCTTTATTATGATCCCTTACATTTCAGATACTCTGGTCCAGGATTAACTCCTCTTTGTATGTTAACCTCTTTATAAAAGCATAACTGCAACCCCAATATTGCAAACAGATACACGGGTGCAAAGCCTTCAGCCTTTCCAGGGTCTACGGCATTGCGTCTCTTTGCATGACTGGGACCTAAAAAAATTGATCAAGGCCAGTAGATTAAAAAAAATGATATGAAGCTACAAAATGACTAAAAATGAATTTAACCAATGTGTAAATGAAGTAAACCAGACAGCATCATATGCAAAGACTACCAGCTAAATCCGGACTGTATGAAGATAGACCAGCGACCGTGGAACTGCGGTGCAAACGTGTGCCAGAGTTGTTAGCCTCCATCCTGTCAGTGTGGCCTATATCCTTTGTTCCCCAAAGTCTACATTTACATTTAACCACATTAAAATGGATATTGTTTGTTTGCACCCAGTGTATCAAATGATCCAGATCACTCTGTATCAGTAACCTGTATCAGTTCTCTTTGTTATTTACCACCCCCCCCCCCAACTGCTTTGTCATCAGCACCGTTTATCAGTGATGAGTTTATGGTTTCTTCCAGATCTGTGTTAAAAATGCTAAATAGTGTAGGGTCCAGAACTGATCCCCGTGGGACACCACTAGACACACACACCTGCTCCATGATCATTCTTCATTTACAATCTAGGCACCACTGTTAACAGTCTCTGCAAAGGGCCAAGGACCAGACAGGCATGGAACCTGAACTATCCTCTCACTCCCAGAGGTGGTGCCTCCATGGTAGCCTTGAGGCACAGTGGCAGGGGTAGACCCCTGCCTGGGCTGTACCTGGGCTGTGAATAAACAGTCTTGAGGGCTACCCGTTTAGCCTCTTTGACGTACAGTGAAATTCACTAGCCAGGCAAACTGATTTCAGAAGCAGCTGTTTTACGAAACCCTGTTTACTCCAAAATGCTTCTGTGCCTCCAGCCTGAGAGTGGGAGACAGTGGGGTTTATGAAACCCCAAGAGTAGTCCTCAAGTCCTTGGCCGCGGTAGGTAGATTAGCCCTCAGTTTATGAAGAGAGATGTAATGACACCAGCCAAACACGGGAGGAAAATTGAAAAGACATATTCTACCTAAACAAAAGATGAACTGAAAATAAAGGGCTGGGTTGGGTATTAGCCATCTGCCCAGAGTAAGGGCTGCACCACTATAGCATTATACCTCAGAGAAAACTCTGATTCCTTCTGGACCACCCCCTAGCTCCAAGGGCTCCTGGCCCATTACAAGTCCCCCTTTGCCATCTCAGCTGCACTGACTGACACTATGGCCTCAGTCCTTTACCTGCTCCGCCCTTAATGGGTTCAGCCTAGGATCCAAATGCACATTTTCTGTTCAGGATCAGCAATATGGATAAATGATGGTGTTTTGCTTAAGCATCAACTAAGATTTATCAACCTGGGTCAGGAAGCTTGTGAGACTTGACACACATCGGTGACTGCATTGAAAGACACTATTGTTCTCAGGGCACATCAGTTACCTGGGGGAAGAGTTCACCCCAGTGGAATGGTACAGGGGCTTCCAGGAACATATTAAATCCCTCGCATGGTCAAAAAGACTTATTGCAATACTTGGAAGGTGCATGGAGACCTGTGGCTGAAGATATAGTGATGCATCACGAACCATAGGAAGTGATAAGGGGATTGGTCCTAATAACTGCATCATTTTGAGGCTCTGCAGTTTCAGTGGTAAAGATGCCATTACAGAGCTTCACCCCTTAAAAAGCTCAAACAGTAGGGGAGAATATTTAACCGAACAAAGCATTGCAGCCAGGGGTACTAGGACACTGCCATCTGCTGAAAGAAGCAGCAGCAGATCCTGGTTCTGCCTTTCACTAAAAAGAAAACCTAGTGCCTGCTGCACATGCTCCATTGGGGCATTACATTTTTCAGAGAAGACACATGATCAATTGGGAATGCTTGGTGGAAGCTATTAAAATTACTGGCATGTACGTATAGGAGCCCAGTCAATGCCCCTTTGGTACTGATGGGAGGAGGCAGGTGTTCTTCCTACTGCCTTGCTCCCTCAGTCAGAGGTTGACTTCTGCCCTGAAGGAGGCTTTATGCCCCTTATAATTCAGTTCATCCTATCGCACATGACTTGTTCCCCATATAGATGCCAACTCCTTTTTAAAACCCTGCTGAGTTCTTGACCTCAGTAATGTCTTGAGATATGGATCCCACTGTGTCATCAGTTTTCAGTTTGCTGCCTTTCAATTTCACCACATGTCCTCTGGTTCTTGCTTTATGAGAGAGGGTACATGGGAGTGCAAGATTCACCTTCACTCTGCCACTTATTACATTGCATATCATATAGGGGACCTTTTTACTTGTTGCCTCTAATACCTAAAGAGTCCCAGGCTTTCCAGTCTCTCTTCATATAGATTTTTCCCCTGCCCCTAATTATTTTTGTCACTCATGTATTTCTATGTGAGGGATCTTCAAAAGTGCCTAAGGTATTCAGTTACACAGGTCCCATTAACTTTTAATGGGCACCACGTGCCTAAATCACTCAGACAGTTTTTGACAATCCCACCCTATGTCCTTTTGGAGATAAGGTTTCCAGAACTGAAGACACTATTCCGGGGAGGGTGTCCCATTGGTTTATAAAATGGCACTACAGTATTTTTCATACAACATTCTACCCCATTCCTTACGTGACCGAGCAATTCATTTGCTTTTTAGACTGCTGCACACTGAGCAGAGTTTTGCAGTGAGCTGTCCACAGGGGAATGCCTGGGTTTTTTCCCCTGATGGGTACAGTTTACTTAGAATTCAGCAATGTGTCTGAATAGCCATTGAGTTCAACAGGAGCAGGGGCAGGCCTAGAGTTGCTGTCCTTTGAATAGCTTGTTTATATGTAGTAGTGCTAATCACATCACCCTAGATTTCGCATCCTTCCTAGCAATGTTCCTGCCAACAGAATGGCAAGAGAGCCACTGAATCAGGGCCAGAATATCTAGGTTACAATTGGGCACAGGGAGAAAGCCACCTGCATTCCCAGTTGATTGCCAGTGAGGGCTCCAGATTATTCATTATTATCTGTGATACATGCCTGCAACTGCTTTATTATTAGATGATTCCTCTACATAACGAGGCATATCCATTAGCTTCATAACATCCATCATTACAACATTCATTCCTTCTGTAGTAATGTCCTCCATCGGTAGCATTTGGCTCCCTGTGGACAGAGTACAATTTTCATACCTCAGCTGTTTTGATCGTGTGTTGAGTGGGGAAAGCATCTTTCCTTGTTGTTAAGCAGCACCAGGATTAAGAAATGACACAGAGAATCAGCATCATCACTAGATCTAAGGTTTCTAATGAAAGTGGCAAGTGCTGACCCAGGGTCATCAGAGAACAGCAAGCTTTCCACAAATGTTGATAACTCTCCCCTTCCAACAAAGGAACTTGTACAACTCCGAAATAGAGCTACGGAGCCACATCCTGCCTTCGGTTGCCACAGTGCCATACTGATTTTCCAGTGTGTACACCAGTGCAAAATTAGGTCCACAGTATCCTTTACATTCAGAGTGCAGCTGACCAATGAGCCAACTGTCAGCGTAAGTGTCTCACAAGAAATTGCCACGCAGTGTCCAACAATCCATTCAGTGATAGGAGCTGCTCTGTCCAGAATGTCATGTAGGAAAAGTCTTGAGATATCATAAAAATCCTGGACTTGATCCTTTTCCACAGCCAAAGGCTTTCGCAGTGCTAAGATTCTCATCAGAGAACAAGAGAAGCGATGACACCTTGAAAGGAACCCAGCAAGTTAGAATGCTCTTGCAAACTCCAAACAAATTGAAGTCAATGCCTCCCAGTGACCTATGAAGGTGAAGAAATTTCCCAGGGGATGTGTGCCTGAGCAATGCTTTAACAAGCAGATGGCTCAAAAGACACTTCTTTCCAAAACATTGCAATATAAAGGCCAGGCCACCCTCAGTGAGTGATGACTGTTTCTCTCCACCTCTCTTCCCCACATTTGAGACATAACAGCGATTTATAAGATCCTCAATGAGCAGGAAGTTTCTTTGGCAGAGAAGGCTCAAAGGGCACGGAATGAATTATGTGGCTATACTACTAATGAGCCTAAGTGGAGCAGTTTGTTCAAAGGTATTAACTAGGCTCCAAGTTGTGATTGCAATCCCAGTGAAACATTTCAACAGCAAATAATGCACAGTGCACGGCTCAGCGTACACCATGCCATTTCCCCATTCAGAAGCAAATTTCAATCCAGTGTTAGCACTACATTACTATGTTATTAGAGAAGACTGGGAGCTTCTTCAAAGAGGTGAATGTTTCACTGACAGAGCTAGCCACAGAAATATAACAGTGCGGACAAGGCAAAGTTGGATCCATAGGGGAAAATTATTTTCCCAGATCAATATGACAGATCTTGAGTCCTCTAATCCCCTCTCCAGAAGTCCCACTGACAACCACAGGAGTCCCAGCCATGTCAGAAGAGAACCAGAGTAGAGCTGAGATCTACTTTCTGGATCAGAGAGCAGAATTTCACCTTATGACTGCAGCTGTTTACATGATCACAGCCTGTGAATTCCAAAAACCATCATTCAGACCCCTCATACACTTATTGGTATCCTTCCTAAGGACACTTGGACAGAAGGCTCTGCTTCAAGACCTGCATTGTCACCAATAGGATGCAGAGAGGACTGTGCTTCCGAAACCACTTTACCACCTAAATAAGGGCTCATGATTAAGTAGATGGACCAGGATAGAGTCTAGTTTGTACAACAAAATCTGGGGGAGAAACCTCTCTTTCTAAATACTCCACGCCATAGCAGGGACTCCTTGACAGCACAGATCTTCAAGAACTTAAGCGAGCACAGGATATGCCCCACCAAGCGCATAGGGCTACACCCAACAAGATACTGAGCATTCTGGCCCCGATCCTGCAAATGACTTAAGCACATGCTTAATTGTAAGCATATAAGTAGCCTCGTTGACTTCAGCGTACTCTCAGAGTCAAGCACAAGTTGAAATGTGTTGCAGGACTGGGGCCAAAACACTCAGCATCTTGCAGGATCAGTCTCATAATTAGTAACTGGACATCAGGGTTACATAGCATTCTAAAGCCTACATTATGTGGTTAGTGAAACGGAAGACACAGCTGTTGCTGATCTCTGCAGAGACAGTAGCAAAGATTATTGCTGAGACTAGAGAAAGCTTATACTGCATAAGCAGATATTTATACTACAGAGATAACATGACGTGAAGTGTGACTATATTTGCTGGGCTTTTAATTTTTCTTTTTTTTACCTTAGTGTCCACCGTTTTATGCAGGCATGGTTTTAATCTGATTTACACTAGGCCAAGTCATAAGTAACTCAAATGAAGTCAACTGAGTTACACCAGTGTGAGTGAGAGAAGAATCTGACCTATAGGTAGGATTCAGTAGGTAAATGAAAAGGAATGATCATTTTATAGTTTGACAGAAGCAAACAATGTACAATGAAGTCGAAGAGCATCTTGCATTTTCTGTACAGAGCTAGGTTCCACTCCAGTCTTAAGTGAAAGAACTGGAAGCAAAAGCTAGTACCTCAGGCTAATCATTGATCTTTGTAACAGGGTTATGCTCTCTGTCTCCAGGACCAAGGAAAGTAGCTGCAGCCCTTTGGCAGTCTGATGAACCATCTGTTCTTAAAGGTAAAATGCAAAGGTGTTTTTTAGAAAAAGATGTTAAAGGTTTAAGAATTCTCTGTATTCCCTCCAGATTAGGCACAGAGGGGAACACAGCAAACACTGATACATGCTCCGTCATGCCCAAACAATTTTTATAGTGGGGGTGCTGAAAGCTATTGAACAAAACTGTAAATGGAAACCACTTCAAACCAGGGGGTACAGCAGGACCCCCAGCACCTCTAGCTCCAGGACCTATGCACACACTTCAAGATTTTGGTGGGGAATAAAGCCCATCCTGCCTGCTTATAGAACCATAGATACTGTTTGAATAAGCTAATACCCTCAGACTTTTACTCCGACTATGGGCATTGTATACAGAAATTTGTTGTAGGGCAGCTTTCTAATATTTAGATGTAGAAATCACTCTGGTGGAAAGGGCCAATGCAAAGTCTATGCATTACTTAAGTCCCACTTACACCCTTAAGGAGTTTTAATGGGTACATAGGCCCTCTGCGTAGGATAATAAGGACCTATGACAGAAGAAAATCTGAAGCTAAGGGCATGGCTACACTTGCAGATGTAGAGCGCTTTGAGTTAAACCAGCCTTCGGAGAGCGCAGTCGGGAAAGCGCTGCAGTCTGACCACACTGACAGCTTCAAGCGCACTGGCATGGCCACATTTGTGGCACTTGCAGTGGCATTGGGAGTGGTGCATTATGGGCAGTTATCCCAGCATGCAGGTGGCTGCAACGTGCTTTTCAAATGGGGGGAGGGTGGAGTGTGACAGGGAGTGTGTTATGTGTATGTGGGGGAGAGAGAGTGGGTTTTTTGGGGGCTGAAAGCATGTCAGCATGCTGTCTTGTAAGTTCAGACAGCAGCAGACCACCCGCCCCTCCCACCTCGCTCTCTCTCACACTGCATTCCACACTAATGGTTGCTTTGTCTCAGAGCAGATAAGCAGCTGGCTGTCAGAAACTGAGCTTTCAAAGGGCATTTCCGCATTCCTACAGCCGATTCCAAACAATGACAAGAGTGGCCACTTGACTTAAGGGGATTATGGGACATTTCCGGAGGCTGATCAGAGTGCAGTAAAGCAACAGCTCTTTCACACTGGTGCCGCGGCACTCCAGCGAGGGCTCATCAAATATTATTCCACTCGCCGAGGTAGAGTACTAGCAACGCTGTAGCCGTGGAGTCAGAGCGCTCTATGTGCCTTGCCAGTGTGGACAGGTAGTGAGATAGTGCGCCCGGGGCTCCTTTATTCCTTTATTGGAAAAGAAGCCCTTGAGGAATTCCACCATGATTTCAACAATTTCCATCCCACAATCAACCTCAGCCCTGACCAATCCACACAAGCGGTCCATTTCCTGGACACTACTGTGCTAATAAGTGATGGTCACATAAACACCACCCTATACCGGAAGCCTACTGACCGCTATTCCTACCTACATGCCTCCAGCTTCCATCCAGGACACATCACACAATCCATTGTCTACAGCCAAGCTCTAAGATACAACCGCATTTGCTCCAATCCCTCAGACAGAGACAAACTCCTACAAGATCTCTATCAAGCATTCTTAAAACTACAGTACCCACCTGCTGAAGTGAAAAAACAGATTGACAGAGCCAGAAGAGTACCCAGAAATCACCTACTACAGGACAGGCCCAACAAAGAAAATAACAGAACCACACTAGCCATCACCTTCAGCCCCCAACTAAAACCTCTCCAACGCATCATCAAAGATCTACAACCTATCCTGAAAAATGATGCCTCACGCTCACAGATCTTGGGAGACAGACCAGTCCTCGCTTACAGACAGCCCCCCAACGTGAAGCAAATACTCACCAGCAACCACACACCACACAACAAAAACACTAACCCAGGAACATATCCTTGCAACAAAGCCCAATGCCAGCTCTGTCCATATATTTATTCAAGTGACACCATCATAGGACCTAATCACATTAGCCACGCCATCAGGGGCTCGTTCACCTGCACATCAACCAATGTGATATATGCCATCATGTGCCAGCAATGCCCCTCTGCCATGTACATTGGCCAAACCAGACAGTCTCTACATAAAAGAATAAATGGACACAAATCTGACATCAGGAATCACAACATTCAAAAACAAATAGGAGAACACTTCAACCTCTCTGGCCACTCAGTAAAAGACTTAAGGGTGGCAATTTTGCAACAGAAAAGCTACAAAAACAGACTCCAATGAGAAACTGCTGAGTTGGAATTAATATGCAAACTAGATACCATTAACTTGGGTTTGAACAGAGACTGGGAGTGGCTGGGTCATTAAACATATTGAATCTATTTCCACATGTTAAGTATCCTCACACCTTCTTGTCAACTGTCTAAATGGGCCATCTTGATTATCACTACAAAAGTTTTTTTTTCTCCTGCTGATAATAGCTCATCTTAATTAATTAGCCTCTTACAGTTTGTATGGCAAATTCCACCTTCTCTGTATGTATGTAACCCTTCTGCCCATCAGAGTTGGCAGCAACAAGGGCCGGGTTCAATATCTAGGGGATCCATTCCAATAACACAATGCAAACCGGCTCGAGCCCCCACCCAGTGACCTGGGACAAATATATACCACCCCCGCTGGGCACCTCCAAGAGGCAATACTTCCCCTCTCGCAAGCACATAGTCTGAGTGTAGCAAAAAGCCTTTTAATAACAGAGAGAAACAATGTGGCATTATGTTGGGGAAACACCACCAACAGGATTCATAACACAACCCATGAGCAAAAAACCACCCCAAGCAAATTGGGGCATGCCCCTTTCCCTTGGGTTCTAGAGTCCCAGCACCCAAACGTCTCTTGAGTCCAGCAATCCACAAATCACCCAAAGTCCAAAAAGTCCAGCCCCAGAGTTCAAAAGTTCATCTGCATAGTGTTACTCCCCAGTCTGGCTAAAATGTGCCTGTGTGTGGGGAAAAGGGGCAAGGGGCACCTTACGTGTCCTGAAGCTGACTGCCCCACAGGGCTCTGCTCCACCACAACCGGCTCCGCTCTGCACCGCTCGCCGTCTCACAAACAGCTCTGCTCAGCTCGCCGTCTCACGAACACACCGCTGTCTCACGACCGGCTCTGCTCTGCACCGCTCGCTGTCTCAAGAACAGCTCTGCTCAGCTGGCTGTCTCATGAATGGCTCCGCTCTGCACAGCTCGCCGTCTCACGAACACACCGCTGTCTCACAGACAGCTCCGCTCCACCACGACTGGCTCCACTCCGCACAGCTCGCTGTCTCACGAACAGTTCTGCTCAGCTCGCCGTCTCACAAACACACCGCGGCACTCCAGATCTTCCGGCTCCCCACTACTTGACACAGTGCTTAGTGATTTCAGCTCATAGTAGTGGGGGCCTTAGTGCTGGTGCACCTTAAGGCCAAAGTGAATGCAGCATAGTACCTGTAGCAAGACTCTTAATAGACCCAAAATTAGCTCTGACATTCCACAGTGGAGAGAGACAGAGGTGCAATTGGTGCTTCAGGCCCTCACAAAGGGGCCCACACCACCAGGTACTAATACCTGTCTCAAGTCTCTCTCAATTCACACAGTTTTGGAACCCATGACCCTTGCCTAGCGAGTGCTACTTAGTTGATGGTGAGTCCCTCCATCATAGCAAAAGGCCAAGTACAGTTCCAAGCACAGTTCCCATAATCAGGGTAATAACAATTTATTCTTACTGCCCCAATAACAGAGACACTGGGGATCCCACAGCAGCCGAAGTGACCATTTGGGCAGCTATGGCCTCAGTCTAGGCGGCGTGGGTGTGCCTATGCAAATGAGATCAGCCCCTGAAGTTTTTTTTTTTCCACAACTTGCCACACCTCACCACCAGATGTCAGGGTGGAGCTCATCCTGACACTGCTTACATGTATATAAATATCTTCTTACTATATGTTCCATTTAATGCATCCAGTGAAGTGGGCTGTAGCCCACAAAAGCTTATGCTCTAATAAATTTGTTAGTCTCTAAGGTGCCACAAGTCCTCCTGTTTCTTTATTGCACTGTAACTCGCAAGTATAGCCAAGCCTGAAGACACAAGTGGTATTTATCAGTATTAGAAACTACAATACATACTTTCTGTGTATATCTTATGACTTCTTATAACTTGGGTGTTTTCTTTTTTCTTTGCAAACCCCTTCGTGATTGAGCATCTTTTCCATTAGGCTGTTTATTTTTAGTACCAAAAAGTATTTGACAGATACTAATCACAGTAGAAGAACCAGTATTTGAAACAGTGTCTAAAATAGTTGGATAAAGTCTGGGCAGACACTGCCATCTAGCAGAAATGGGATAAATGACTCATTAGAAAAGTCTGGTGAGTGGTTACTTACTGTGTAATTTGCAAAGGTTTAACTTATTCTCACATTATTTGTGAAACAACACAGCTGTTAGATATACAATTATATCCAATATACACAATTATAAGGAAAAATGCACGTGTGGAATTAATCTTTTTAATCCTTCTACCAAAGAAAGCAAATCATTTATCCTTTTATTTCAGCATACAATGGTTTATCTGGATCTATACAAGGCACTGTTTTTAGCCATTTTGATCATAAATAGCAACATACTGAGAACTCCCATTTCTTTTAGTATTTTCAATGATTATTTTTCCTTATCTCTAGGAGTATAGAATATCACTTTAGTCCTTCTACTCCTTCGTTCTGTGTATTCCTTTTATTCCTTTTTCGAATTTCTCCCTCATTTTCCTTCTAGACAAACAGGAGATTGAAAAAAATGGTGTTTTCCCTGGTCCATAAAACAATTATTGTCATTGTTTGGATTTTTTCTTTGATTCAATTTAACATATTGGGCCCAATTCTGCTCTCACTTATAGTCGTATATCTCAGTAGTAACCCTACTGAAGTAATTAGAATTGCAGTGGTGTACGTGAGACCAGAATCAGTCCTATTGGCATAGTTTTGTGGTGATGCTTTAAAAAAGGTGATATCAAAATGCCAAGTTACCTTGAAATAATATGCAGCCAGTAAAAACCATTATTGTAATGTATACAAAGAATAGGGCATAGAGTGGTTCTCAGACACAGAGAGAATTTGACTAGTGCTTTCTGCTGCAGATGCTCTATTAAACCATGCAAATGGTCAAAAAGCAAAAAGAAATTCACCTAGTGTAGACATCCAAAGATTTGTTTTTACAGCTGATATGTAAATTCCAGCAGGGAATAGGAAAGGATGTCACTGTTAGGAAATTAATATAGAATCCAAAGACATTAGACCCTTCTTGTATACAGTACAATTGCATCACTTTAGAATCAAATCTGAATACTTTAACACAGTATAACTATGAAGGGCCAGATTCTACCCTCACATCCTATCCCTCCCCATTAGGTTTGCACAGTGTGTGTGACAGCAGAAGTTATCCCTTAGCATTTATGTCAAATACAATAGGTCCTCGGGTGGATTTTTCAAGGTGTTTTTTTCATATTCTGGGTGTTTAGAAAAGTGATTATTACAATGGATGCATAGGCAAACACAATACCCATTATGTGCTTAGCTACAATTCACACACAGCTTTGAACTTCAGAATCTGTTTATTGGAAGAGCAGTTGTCTGCCATGAAAACCAGGGCTATCCCCTGCTCTTACCATCTAATAACCCCCTGGGATCTTTAAGTTCTATCAGGACAGCCACTGGATATTGGCAGAAGGGATTTCACTTTAACATCTCATCAAAAGAAGACACTCAAGAGGAAATATAGCTATTTTCAAACTGTGCTTTGTTTGATATGTATGCAAAAGAGCATGTACTACTCCTGGGGGAATTGTCCACCACTGTGCATGCACAGAATTTATGTCCCCCGCAGATTCCTTTGCTTCCCCACAGAAAAATGACTTTCTAATGGGGAAACAAAAGGAAGCCACAAGAGCAATCATGCGACCCTCCCCAGAAGTATGTTTCAGGTGCCCGGGGCAGCTAGCAGAGAGGTAAATCACTGTGGGCTAAGGGCCGGGATTGGGGAAGACCTGGCTGGTGGCTCCTACCCTGCGCCGGACTCAGCTGCTAGCCCCAGCAGAAGTCGGTTATGGATTGCAGCTATGATTCATTCATACTACGACTATATCTATAATTCTACATCTATCTTTATCATAATAAGGGGTAATAAGCATGTAGATCAGCAACAGCATCTCCTTTCTCTCGTTGTGTGGGTGACGTCTATAGAATTGATATGTGTCCTCACTGATGAACACCTGAAAATACCGACTAATACTAGGAATCACATGGAGAGTCTGTCAAGCAGCAGCAGTGTAACAGAATTGACGGTAGTGATATGCCGAGTCCTAGACCCCCTAAACTCAGATACCTATCAGTCAGTCATGTGTGCATCACCCGCCACTCCTGTCACAGATCATGGCATTTAGCATTTCCAGTAATCAGCCATAGTGCACACTAGGTGCAATTATCAGAACAGGCTTTGCTGCTCTCTATGTCAAGGGGTAATATGACAGGTGTAAGAAGAAAGGATTTCTTTGTTTTAAAATAGGTGTCACCTATATTTCATATAGTTTAATTAAACTTATGGAAAGTAATGGATTGATCAAAGAGAGTAGATCTGCTGAAAGAATTTAAGAGCCATGACCCAGCTTCCTAACCTTAGTATCACTAATCTGTCAGCAAACTGCCATGATTGTGAGCATTTCTGCTTCCTCCAGTTCCTTCATTTCAAGCCCTCCCTGCACCCCACACCACTCATCCTGGCCCCATCCCAGAGCCCGCACCCCAACCCAGAGACCTCACCCCCTCCAGCACCCCACCCCCCTGACCCAGCCCTGAGCCAGTACTCCCAGACCAGAGCCCTCACACCCTCCCAAACCCCTGCCTCAACCCACAACACTCTCCTGCACTCTGAATCCCTCGGCCCCACCCCCGAGCCTGGAGCCCCCTTCTGCACCCCAAACTCCTCATCCCCAGCTCCACCCCAGAGTCCTCACCCCCTCCCGCACCCCAACTCCCTGCCCCAGCTTGGAGCTGCCTCCAAAACCCTGAACACCTCATTTTTGGCCCTACCTGGATCCCACACCCCCAGTTACAGCCTTCTCCACACCCCAATCCCCTGCCCCAGCCCAATGAAAGTGAGTGAGGGTGGGGGAAGAGCGAGCCACTGAGGGAGTGGGAATGTAGTGAGTGGGGGCAGGGCCTCGGGGAAGGGGACAGGGCCTCAGGGAAGGGGCAGGGCTAGGGTGTTCGGTTTTGTGCAATTAGAAAGTTGACAACCCTACTCAGCTCCTTAAGGGATCAGGCCCTAGATGTGTGCTGTGTGTTCATATCGCTTCCCTGGGGACTTGATACCACCACACTGAAGTGAATGGGAATGATTCCAGTATGAGTCCAGCAGGGTTGGGCCCTCAGTGATCGGGGGCTCTGGCTGGAAATGCTGTTTGTGTCTCCAGGGGAATCATTTATTTGAAGCACAACTGTAAAACTTTCATTTTGTTTAAAAGACCCCATTAAAATGTCTCTCCTTCCTGATCCTGCAGAGGGCACTGCAGTTCAATCTCACTTGTGGGTCTAGTATGAGTGTGAAACCATGTGCAAGGACTCTTGGGCTGGAGTAGATGGGGAAGTTATTTGGCCTAGGAAGCATGGATGGGACATGGGTCACAGAATGGATGAAAAGGTGGGCACTGAAGTGTGCAGAAGCAGGGGAGAAACACTTCAGGAGGGAGGACCGAACACTTGTATTCCTCAGCTCATAAAAGAAATAGAGTTGATAAGATTCTCTCCCCCTTCTCCCACAGAGAGACCTTCTCCCTCAGCAGTGTTTCAAATATTTGTTTTACTCTGCCTGCCACAGTCTCTTTGTGAATCTAGCCCTGAGTGACTAGGGTCCCGAATGATATATTGAATTTTTAAATGTAAGCATCCTGGACCCTAATTAAAAATCTACAGTGACATAGGATATTAACATGGTTCCTACTCAGCTGAGTTTCATCCGTGCTCTAGCAATTCATCCAGCCCTTATAACATTCCATAAAGAATAAGTGGCCTTTCTCTGTTCTAACCAAGTAGCCCTCAATATGTCGCAAAGCTGCTGAAACCAGTCAGTGTTTTACTCAGACCAGTCCCGGACAATCTCTTCTTCAGCTGTTAGATTTGTGAAGGTCTTTTGGTTTGACATGGCCAAACTCAGCTGTTGGAATATCCGTCTGGTAGGTTGTTTGCCTGACACCAACACGGAAGGTCAGTCAGAACTGTATTGTAATAATCATTTGACTGTATCCCTCGTTGTTATCTTAGTGTTGGATTGACTCATGGACACCCTGATAAGGCTCATTCGGGGTGGAAACAGCCATGCTCTTCTTCTCCAGGAAGCAGAGCAGCCATGTAAACCTTGCTACTTATCTGACCTTTACAAAAGCAACTTTTAGCTGATTTAGTTGGGGATTGGTCCTGCTTTGAGCAGGGGTTGGACTAGATGACCTCCTGAGGTCCCTTCCAACCCTGATATTCTATGATTCTAACTTATTGTTGGGGCTCATTACAAGATAAAATTAGGCTTTGGCTTACTGATGTCATACCAGATCCTCTCTAGAATTTAATGTTTTAGGAGCTGTTAAGAGTCATTTTACTTCTTTAATAGAATTCTGGCCTTTGATATTCATCCATTTTCCATTGTAAAAGGCATTTTCTTCCTCTAATGAAAAATAAAACCAAGACTTTTTTCCTTCCATGTGATGCTGCGTCATCTCTTCTTTCTGTGCTCTTTTCCCTCTTTCAGTGCAGATAATAATGACTGACTGAGGGGTTTTGCCTATTATGGGAGGTTATTTTTAATCTAGTGCTCACAGCTGAGGATGTTAGGGACCACTAGTTAGACGCATCCCACCCACTACTAAGGCAATTCTTTTTAAAATGTCACCTGCCTGAGAATTCCATTCCCTGCCATGTACAGGAACATGTAGCCAAGAATATGGTCCTATGGGAACACTGTCTTCTGAGAACAAGTGCAGGTGAGTATTCTTCTCTTTTCTTCTCTGATCTCTGCTCCCATTTCCTATACTGATGGTAACTCAGCTGCTAAGGTCATTTCTGCGGTAGCTTTTAAAACCATTTCATTTCAGTATTAAACGCCCCTCCTCCTTCTCTCCTCGCAAACTCTTCAATGATTTTAAAATATGTTTTGATTCCTTATAAATCTCTCCATGGTTTTGCTCCTGGTTGCTGTTGGATTTGCTTTAATCCTGCATCCATATTGAACAGGGCTTCAGATATCTCATGTCTGTGTCTCTGGCATGGGCTACCTCTAGGACTAACAGGGAGGTCGGTGCTTCTTAGCATTTGTCTTGATATGCGTGCAATTATTCGATGTCCAATTTGTGTGTGTTCTGGTGACAGGTAGCTGACACAATTGGTGCACTTGTTTTAAATGGCCACAAGAGGCTGTTAAACCCTCATTATTTTTGACAGTGAAAATATTACAGAAGGAAATGCTATTATCTTTTCAGGATGAAAAAAACAACAATGTTGTATTTCAATCACCACTTCTCTGGATTTCTGCTTATGCCCGTCAGGAAGAATAAGTCAGGTGCGTAAATCCAAAGCTGAATGAATTTCAGTTTATTGCTGCTATATGAGGAGTTGGGCTCAAGTAGAGAAGGGGAAATAGGAGAAAGGTTAAGAGTTCCAACCTAAAATGCTCTGTGCATATAGTACATTCATACAGGGTATGGAGGATCCAGTCAATAAAACTACACTCGAAGTTCTTGTTTACACAATCAAGGCGTTTCACTTGGAAAGAGGCAGAGAAGAAGGGTCAGAGGGAGGAGTGTTCCCTTTCAGGGGCTTTGCTAGAGAAAACAACAAAGGAGGCCTGGTTTTGGTTTTGAAAAGCCTCCTCAGCTTTGGAGAACCAAAGACAGGGGGATTTGGAGGAATTCCAATTTATCCAAAGTTCTGGGCAGGTGGGATAAAAGTCTGCAGTTTTGTTCCATCTCTGCTCTGCAACAACAACGAGGCGTCCTTGTGGCACCTTAGAGACTAACAAATTTATTTGGGTATAAGCTTTCGTGGGCTAGAACTCACTTCATCAGATGCATGGAGTGGAAAATACAGGAGCCGGTATAAATACATGAAAAGATGGGAGTTGCCTTACCAAGTGTGAGGTCAGTCTAACAAGACAATTCAATTAACAATAGGATGCCAAGGGAGGAAAAATAACTTTCATTACCACTACAAAAGATGAAGTTCTAGACCATGAAAGCTCGTGCCCAAATACATTTCTTAGTCTCTAAGGTGCCACAAGGACTCCTCGTTGTTTTTGCTGATACAGACTAACACGGCCACCACTCTGCTCTGCAGCAGTGCCACATTCTGCTAGATGGAATCCCCAGGTATGGGAGTATCCTTTTGTGACCCTCCGAGTCAGGGAGCAAGGGGCTCCCTGGTATGTAGCACTGAGTCTCAGCTGCCTGACAAGCTCAGTGCACCCCACCCCACACACACTGTTGTCATGATAATTACTTAGAAGGAGTTTTGTAATATCTCATTGGAAAACTAGTAACTCACTGACCATTTGTTGTCTGGCATGACGTATGAACAGTTAACATACAAAGAGCTATGCAGATGTGCTAGAAATATGTGACTAAAATGTGTTTAAACTAAGCAGGTCAGGAAAAGTTGATAACCAGATTTTTCTTACACAAAGCGTTGTGAATGCCCTGTCTACCTTGCGAGCCATGGACAATGGGGATACACCAGTAGTAAGCAAAGCAATCAGCTCCCAGGCAGAGGGGAAGACTGCATTTGCATTGTAAAATTGCAGCAGGAAACATCATATGAGAACTCACCAGGAGGGGGCGCTTTGATCAAGGTGGTGTCACCCCCTCCCACCCCCAGAAGAGATAGAAGACTGAATCCCCCAGGACACCTTCCTGACTCTTGACACCAGGACAATGAACTTTGGGGGAATATATGGACCTGGAAGAAAGATGTTGGGTTATCCTTCACCTGAGGAGGCAAGGAAACAGAGAGCTTTGTGCTCTGTGTTGGATCCTGGCTGAAGACTGGCCAACTGTGCTGGAAGAATGACTATGGTGAGAATGAAAACTACTTTGAACAAAAGATTCTAGTTTGTTAAGTTGGATTTTAGATTTAGAAGCATATTTGTACTTATATGTATTTGTAACCATTTCTATCCCTATTCCTTCTGCTTGGCATCATTTAAATCTGGGTTCTACTGTTAATAAACTTGTTATCCTTTTACAAGATCATCTCAGTGCTGTATATTAAACAAAAGGGTAAAATTCACAGCTAATCTAGCAGTCTGGGGTGCATTCTATCTGGTTGGAGGCAGCAAAGTCAATAGCTTCGGTGAGGGTCCAGTGAGAGGGACTGAACATAGCCGGGAGATGGTTTGGGGGAGATTTGGGACAGGAAGGGCTCTTAGTGTCTTCCGGCAAGGAGAAGCCAGGCTGGTGAAAGCCAGGGTGAGGCTACAGTGCTGTGAACATACTGCTGGTGTTAGGGTTCTGAGCCAAAGCTGCCCAGCCCAGAAGCACCCAGGGTTATAGGGCAGGCGGTGACACTATCCCTGACTGGTCTGTGCGAACTACCCTAGCATCACACCCTTTTGAATGATCACGCTCTGGGCTGCTAGTGCTCAGAGGTGTGATGGAGATGACACTTTACATTGGCTCTGAGGTGGAGTGGGGCTGAGGGAAGATTGTTGATAGCTGGTTTCTCTAACGGGGCAATCTGAGAGAGGTGATCTGTGAGAGTTACACTGGAAAAGGTCTCAGAGAAGACAGAGGAAATGCACTGCGACAGCTGTCACCGAACAGAGGGAATAAGGTCATGAAATATCATCCTAGAATAAAGCGATTGGGGAAAAAGCCAAAGCTCCCCTCTTTCTAGACCATCTAATATGGTGGTTCTTGGTTAGTGTTCATTTGAGAACCTTCCAAAATCTTAGTGTTGATGCTATGGTCCTTGTCTTTCTTTTGAGCTACATATCCTCCACATGAAACCATTTGTGCTTTTAGAACAAATCAATGCCCAAATCCTCCCCAGGAATAGTTCAATAAACTCCGTACATTGCTGGTCACTGCTTCCTGGTCAATGAAAACGTTGGAACACAACATACAAAATTCACATCAAGGAATTAAGTCATACTGGTGTATTACATGTAATGACAAATAGAAATGCTAACTTCTTGTTTTATTAGGGATACACATGAGCTGTTTGCTAATATTCAGTCTATTTAAGCAGACAATATGTTTCCTACTTTGGGCAGACCCTGGACAGCACATTTAAAATTGTTTGTCTGAAGACTGGATGGGTGGTAACTGCAAGTCACTTTTCCAGGCAATAAAGATTCTATACTTTGATCTGGCCCCTTAGTGGCACAAACGGACTGGAAAAACCACTAGATCTCCCCAGCTTCTGTGTAGGCACCGTGTTGCATTGTTGGGAAAGGGTTGTGTATTGGATCAGGAGGGGAAATGGCTGCAGTGATACCGTGCTATGGCTATTTGCCGCTGGCATAAAAGTTGTTTGGGGTCATAGCCAGCTAGGCTGCTCTAATCTACAGCAGGGCCAGGGCTGGCATAGAACCAACCCCGGAATCAAGGAGCTGCAACCCATTCTTTTGTTGCCCATCCCAGGGCTGCAGCCAGTTAATATAACATACAGCCAGACTCTATGCTTTAGATTTTGTTATTGTTTGTGGTACACCTAAATAATGTTTTCTGTGCCTTTCGAGTCTATTGAATCTCCTTAAGGAATATGATCCTGTTTTCTATCCCTTCTTATCCCACTACATTACTACAGTGATGGTTCAGAAGAGCTGTTTAGATTTTCTGTTTTGTTATTTTCTTCCTACCTCAGTTCCTTTTGACGCCAGCTCATTGTTGTGGGGTTTGTTGCCTTTTTTTTTTTTTTTTTTTTTTTTTTTTTAACTCTTTTGGAATGTCCAGCATTTTCCTTTCCTGTTTATTCTTCATAACAGAATTTCAAAAACAGCTGTACCCCATCAGGATTATCACAGGGTATGTAAAACTGAACACAAGGAGTACAAAAATGCTTGATGGCAGAGCCTCATGTCCTCCAGGAAGTGACCTGCCAACCATCTGGGCTCCCTGGAGTTTCAGAGCTTAAAAACAGGCTTGAGTCTTCATTTCTAACACATCAGTGACCCTGTTTGTTCTGTTTCAAAAAAACAAAGCTGTTTTGAATCATCACTACAAGATGATGGAAGCCAGCAAGTCTATCTCACCTAATCTGGTAGTTTCCTTTGTAACATCAGATACTATTATATCATTGCTTTACCACCCAGATCGAGGATTTTCATTGTTCTAGATCAGGAGACAGCTGGGTCAGTGTGAGGCTCACTGCTCCTGTCTTCCCCCACAAAGGGCTCTAACACCTGTCATTTATTATATCAGCCACCACCCTCTACAGTCCCAAGCAGTAATTATATTTACAGTGACATACAATCATCCCCTTTTGCTAGACAGAAGAGACCACTCCATACAGAGAGCTCCTTTTTTCTATGGCCCTGCTAGCCTCCCCCAGAGTCTCTCTCCTTCTGTCCCTCCTGTGCTTTTCTACTCTTGCAGTGAATGGGCTAATTAGCTCCTTAGCTTTTCCCAGCCCAGGCTGTTCTAGTAATTAGCCACTCCTTTCCCAGTCGGGCCCTTTCCAGGGGAGCTCATTGGATAAATTGATAAGGATGAGCACAAGAGAATATCACAAGCACATAGAGACAACATGAGAAAAGCTACAGTATAAAATCAGTTACATTCAGCAAGGGACATAAAAGACAATAAGAAGGTCTATAAATATGTTAGGAGAAAGAGACCGACAAAGGCAAGTGTAGATCCACTACTGAGTAGGGATGGAGAGCTAATAACGGATGGAGCTGAGAACACTGAGGTATTCAATGACTATTTTGCATCTGTCTTCACTAAAAAAGGTTAATTGTGACTGGGGTGGTGATCCACAAAGGGATTCAAGCTCTGTGATGCTGATGCTTAACTTTTAGATGCCTAGAAAATCACAGGAATACACTACAATCCACAAAGTCTGAATTGGGCATCGAGGCTCCCCATACAATGAATAGGGAGACACTGAAATCTTAAATAGCGATTCACAAAAGCCAGCAGGGTAGGCGGGGAACTGCCTATGCTAGCCAGTAGGAGATGTTGCTGCGGAGGGGGTGCTAAGCCCCACCCCTCTCTTGGAGATAGGTGCCTAAATCCAGATTTCAGGGAGGCTCCTTGCTCTGTTTAGCAATCCACAAACAGGAACCTGATGCCTGGAGTCAGATGGCTTAGGTTATTCAGGAGTGTCTTGTGGGAATGGGTTAGGTGCCTGTCTTTCTCCACACAATATAGGCAAAGGTGGATGCAGTGCTCATCTTATAACCTATAGCCCAGTGGTTAGCGCACTCCCCTACGATGTGGGAGACCCAGGTTCAATTCCCCCCTCTCAGGCAGAGGTGGGGAGAAAGGATTTGAATGGGGCGGGGTCTTCTACTGCTCAGAATCAGTGCTCTAACCATTTAGCTATGTGATATTCTGATAGTGGATAATACATCAGTCTGTCCTGTTGAAGCTGTTCCACTCTGGACAAACAATGAATGAGTGATTGGAGGAGAGAGACTGGTCCTGGGATCTCCTACCTCCCAGGCTGAAGTCCTGGACTACAGAGTCATTCTCTCTGGCCCAAAGAGAGGGAGGCAGAAGGAGCCTAGAGGGAGATAGCAGTGTGCAGCCCCACAGGCTGAAACATGGGTGCCAAGGGAACTTTTCACTCTGAAAACTCAGGGACAAAGTGAGTTTAGGTGCCTACAGGGTTTGATGGGAGTTTTGTGGATTGCAATGGAGCCAAAACTGGGACCTAGATGTCTACTCTAAACTCCAGAGTTTGGTACCTAAGAATCTTTGTGGATCCCACCCCAGAAACTTAACCCAATTAATATTAACAAGGGGAAAGGAACAGATGCCAGAACAGGGAAATAATAGCTTAGCGAATATTTAGATAAATTAGATGCATTCAAGTTAGCACAGGCTGAGAAAATTCATGCTAGGGTACTTAAGAAACTGGCAGAAATTATCTCAGAACCATTAGCAATTATCTTCAATAACTCGTAATGATGGATGAAGCCCCACAGGTCTGGAGAAGGCAAACATAGTACCTGTCTTTAAAAAGGAGAACAAAGAGGACCCAGGGAATTATAAACCAGTCAGCCTAACCTAGATACCCAGAAAGATACTGGACCAAATTATTAACAATCAATTTGTAAGCACGTAGAGGATAATAGGGTGATAATTAATAGCCGGCATGGAGTTATCAAGACCAAATCATGCCAGACCAATCTAATTTCCTCCTTTGACAGGGTTACTGGCTTAGTGAATAGGAGGACGCAGTAGACATGATATATCTTGAATTTGGTAAGGCTTTTGACAGTCCCACTCACATTTTTCACAAGGAAACTAGTGGAATATGGTCAAGATGAAACTAGCATATGGTGGGTACACAATTAGTTGAAAAATCATACTCAGAGTAATTATCAGAGGTTCACTGTCAAACTAGGAAGACATATCCAGTGGGGTCCTGCAGCAGTCTCTTCTGGGTCTGATATTCGTCTACGTTTTCATTAATGACTTAGATAATGGAGTGGAGAATGTGCTTATAAAATTTGCAGATGACACAAGCCAGGAGGGGTTGCAAGCACTTTGGAGGTCAGGATTAGAGTTCAAAATGACTGACAAATTGGAGGGTTGGTCTGGAATCAAGATGATATTCAATAAAGACAAGTGCAAAGTACTACCCTTAGGGAGGAAAATCAAATGCACAAATACAAAATGGACAATAACTGCCAGTATTGATGAAAAGGATCTGAGGGTTATAGTGGAAATGGAATATGAGCCAACAATGTGATGCAGCTGTGAAAAAGGCTGATATCATTTTGGGGTGTATTAACAGAAGTGTTGTATGTAAGATACGGGAGATAATTGTCCCACTCTATTCGGCACTGGTGAGGCCTCAGCTAGAGTACTGAGTCCAGTTTTGGGTGCCACACTTTAAGAAAGATGTGGACAAATTGGACAGATTTCAGAGGAGAGTAACAAACATGATAAAAGGTTGAGAAAACCTAACTTATAAGGAAAAGTTTTTTTTAAAAATGAGGCATGTTTAGTATTAAGAAAAGACTACTGCACTTCTCTTCCCACAGGTTGCCCTTTGCTCTCCTTATTTCTCCTTCCTCCCCACTGTTAACAGTTAAGGTTTTCTTCTGCTCCCTGCCACTAGTGGATTACTGTCTGTATGCTATCTGGATTGCCAGCACAGTTGCTGACAGCATGTCCGCCAGCCAGCAACTCCCCTCTGGGGTCTCCTTGCCTGTCCTCCAACAGCTCTTCCTACGCAGTTCCCCTTGTACTCCACTTCCTTTCTCCCCTCCCTCACTGGATTCCATTTTTCCTCCCTTTTCCCAGGTTTACAAAACTGGGCATGTGTAATATTGAGAAAAGACGACTGAGGGGAACCTGATAAGAGTCTTCAAATATGTTAAGCGCTGTTATAAAGAGGACAGGGATCAATCATCCTGCATGTCCACTGAAGGTAGGACAAGAATAGACTTAATCAGCAGCAAGGGAGATGTAGGTTAGATATAAGAAAAAACTATCTAACTATAAGGATAGTTATGCATTGGAATAAGCTTCCGAGGGAGGTTATGGAATCTCTGTCATTAGAGATTTTTAAGGATAGGTTGGACAAACACCTGTCAGGGATGGTCTAGGTATATTTGGTCCTGCCTCAGCACCGGGGGCTAGACCAGATGACTTCTCAAGGTTCCTTCCAGCCCTACACTTCTATAGTTCCTAGAACAATCAGAAAGGAAGGAAACAATACTAGTTTG
The DNA here is from genome assembly GCF_965152275.1 of Natator depressus. Classification (NCBI taxonomy): domain Eukaryota; kingdom Metazoa; phylum Chordata; order Testudines; family Cheloniidae; genus Natator; species Natator depressus. Next base: position 11,282,202 of record NC_134241.1, read on the forward strand.
GATTTAATATTAATTTTTTTTTAGTAAGCAGCTTGAGTCTGATCCAGTGCCTACTGTAGTCAATGCAGTCTTTCTGTTCACTACAACAATCTTTGAATCAGGCTGTATTTGCAGATAAAATGCTTATCACATATTCCCATATGAGATCATTCTCACCTGAGCTGGACATTATTTGCCAAATTTTCAGAAATAGCTCCACCACTTCACACACAGAAATATTTAATCGCAGGGGAATACACATTTACACAGCTAGTTATCCTTTGCAGAGGCACCCACACATGCACAAATCTTGGAGGTGCAATTTAGTGAGCTCGTTTTGAAAATCTGAGCATACAGCTCCAGTGTTTACAAATTAGCAGGTCACAGGCAAATAATAGACTGTATATTCCTTGATCACCTACTGACTTCATTACGGTCACTGCACATACAGGATAACACTGGTGTAACTGTCACAGTCTAATTCATGTGTGTGGCTTTGAGAGCACAATTCTAAATGGCAGCATAGCCAAAGGAACAAATGAGAGCCATGCTTCTAGGGTGCTTTTTACATTTTTTGTCAAATAAGGAGAATATGCTTGTCACTTTTCCTATTGCAGAAGCTCATAAAATGTTACCCTGATATAGGAGGTGATCTCCCGCAAATAAATAAATGGAACTCAGAGTCTTAAATGGAAATAAATTAAGAAAATCAGAGACCAGAGCCAATTGGCTTGCTTCACTGTGTAGACAGAGGATCATGGTTTTCAAAACACAATGATTAATTTGTTTTCTTAGAGTAATTACCAATTAATCATTTGTCTAAAGAGGCAGTATTATGAATTAGTCATAAACAGACTTCAGCCCAATTATAAGGGCTCAATTAGATCATTTAAATGAATGTTTATTCTCCTAACAGCTCAGTGGAAATTTTTTTTTTGTTTTTTTAATCAAGTGAAAAACATACATCTAACTGGAAAATGGCACACATTTAAAATCCATAGCCTCAGACAATCTCTTAAATTCTACCTGGGCTCAATAATGTATCCATAGCTGACCTTGACCTCTCATAGTTGTCTTTTGCTTAAGCATTTAATCTTACGTCTCCATCAGAGTCTTTATTTCTAAAACTATATTTTGTTCCGGTTTTTTTATGCTGCCAGATGATTATGTCTGAAATAGACATTCTTCTATAGCACACCACATGGCAACATTAACAATCACTTGAAAATACAACGGCACATAATATGCAGGCTGTTTAGCAGAGTGTCCTGAAAGATGCTGCATAAAATATCAGCTGAACAGAGCGTACTAATACTTAGCAATTGAAAGAGTCCCATGGGGGTACATCTGCCAGATATAAATATTAATAAAAGTGAATTGTGAAAGGTAGATTAAGATTCATTAGTCATTATTATTATACAACATCAGGTGCTAGCTGGGCCGCTGGTTGGAATGAGACATTGTCACCTTGACCTATAACACAATTAATGAGGCTGTTGTAAGAAAACAAGGTCTTCAAAGGGAGGGCTATGCACATTCACGCAAATTGAGATTTACTTGGGGACTGATCCAAAGCCACTGAGGTGAGTACTTTCCAGATCCCTCTGCTAGGAAGATAAGTATGACTATTTAACAGGAACTTTCTCCGGCACAGCAGAGCTTCCCTTTCCTTCCGCTTGATCCTGTAGTCAAGTCATAGTCCTATATTTATGGTATCAGCCTGTAGCCATCAAAATGATCTGTGGGAACACTTTCCAGACAGGCTTTCCACACTCAGAATCCTTGTGTCCATGCCAGGGGATGCATAACGTGAATGTGTATCAAGTCCCTAGGCTTTATTACAAGATTATGTAGGAGAACGTAATAGAATGGGGGGAAGGATCCCTTGGTTAAAGATCTTGGGCCAAATTTATTTGCACTGGTGTGACTCCCTTAACTGCAGTGGCGTTACTCTGGATTTATACCAATATCAATGAGAGCAGAACTTGGCCCACACGCTATCAGTAACTACACTAGCTAGCAAACAAGTTTTAGAAGGCCAAGCAGGTTTAGATGCTTGGGTGTCTTGCTTCCTTATTTTTCATGTTTATTTTTTCCCTCCGATTCTCAGTAAAGTCCCAGATTCTGCACAGTACTCAAACACATCCTCAAATCCATCTCCATTCAGCAAAGCCCTGAAGCACATGCTGAATCGGGGCCTAAACTGGCAAATCTAAGGAAACCGAAGAGCAAAAAATATTGAATGAGAACAGCTCGCTCTGCAGGAAGGTTATTTTATTTAAATCCTCATATTAGTAGGTTCACTCAGCCCAGGTGTACATTCCAATATACATAAATACGAACAACATATTCAAATTGCATAATCCATTTAAAAAACTAAAACTGTTGAAATGGACTCGATGCTCGTACTTCAATCTGAACATTTACTGTACCATTTCAAGGCTTTTTTTTTAAATTATCATCCACCATAAGTAAAATTCTGAATGAAAGCCAAGTCACTTCATATTTAATGAATCATTTCTATTTCCCTATGTTACTGTGCAAAAAAGAAACCTGTTTAAGCCTCTTTATTTAATGCTGAGTTCTGTTCCTCTGTGATAAGTGCTATTTGCCAAAAGCTTAGTTTCCAACAGAGTTCAAAGTAAAGTTAAGTCATAGACATCAGCGTAATCAGGATTTCAGGGATGGGAGAGAGCTTTATTAATTGTGGTCCCAGGGCAGTGCTCACCACCACCGCAGTTAAATAGATCTATTTAGTTAGCTAACCTACTTCCTTGAACAGACAAAGTTTGATGGCGTTCAGTTTTAGATGGAATGTACGTAAGTGTTCTCATTTTCACCTGATGTGGAAATATGGGGCCTGAGCCAAAGCTCATTGAAGTCAATGGGAGACTTTCTACTGACTTCAGTATACTTTCAATCAGGCCTTGAAGGACTGGAATGCTGTTCTCTGAATCTTGTTCTTAAACAGCGCTCATTGAAGTCAAGGGGAGCCTTTCCATTGACTTCAATGTGCATTGTATCAGGGCCAACTTTTCCTCTGGGAAGTATGTAGATTAACAAAAATTGTGACAGTGTCCTTTCTTCCCTTCTGAATGAAGCCTAACATGAGTTATTGAAAGAGAAGAAGCGCACTCACAATAAATCCCTGAAGAGACAGTAATGTTCATCACCATTTTTTTTATTAAACGGCATATTTTGTTCAGGCTTGTTTGGCTTGTTTTAAGAATTAACTTTGTGGATTCATGAGATTAAAGGCTTAAATGAAACCAATGAAAATGACATGATGTGTATCAAAGTAATTGCTGCTTGGTTTGCAAACTCTAAAGGACCAGTTATTTGTGAAATACTGAGGGCTTAGAGCAATAATTATGGATTTTTCCAGTAAAAAGATGAAAGAAAGTACTACCACTACTCTAGGCTGAATTGAAATGTTTATCGTTCCCAACTGAATAGGGCATTTCCTACAATAAGAAGCTGCATGATGCCCTCTCCAATGTAGCAATCCGATATATGGAACAATTTGAAGAAAGTAATTTTGCTGGCTGTGTACAGGATAACTATGTGGAAAAGTAATATAATAATATATGCCTTAGAGACTGTAAAACAAATGAAAACTTCCAGCCCTGGCATCCATCCTTCCCTTTTTACCTCTGTGCAAAGCTGTATGGAAAATATATTAAAGTCATGAGTTTTGGTAGGCTCCATTGTACATATGGGAATATGTGATACACTATTTATTTGGTGATTTTCTTTAAATTAGATTTTTCTGATCCATAAAGGAAAAGCCTGTAATATACTAATCTCCCAAATCCTTGATTTCTAATGTTCATTGTTCAAATAAATCATGCTGTGCAGCGGAATGTGGAGTAGCTATTTTTGGACACACCTACTAGAAGGCCCAAGAAGGATTTGTTGAGCTGATATTATGTTGTCTAATTTTATTTAATCTGCTGGATTTATTGAAATGCAAAAATTAACCTTAATATTTTTGGAACAAATTTTAAGTGGTATGCCTATCTGCAAGCCCTATTTCTCTCCATGGTGTGGCACTTTTGCTGGTCTTTAGACCAGGGGCGGCTCTACCAATTTTGCCGCCCCAAGCAGTTGCCGCCGAACTGCTGCCACCGAATTGCAGCCGCGGGACCCGGACGGCCGCCCCATTCTGAATGCCGCCCCAGGCACCTGCTTGGAAAGCTGGTGCCTGGAGCCGGCCCTGCTTTAGACAATCTCATGATATTTTCTACAGAACTCTCTTCCTAGCAGCCAATTCACAGACCTCACTGTTTAAAGCAATGGAGGTTACCTGATAGGGCCTGGCTCAGTTCAACCATAGAGCAAAAGAGTTTCAATCTCCTGATTTATTATTGTGAAAGAGACAAAAATTGGATGAGATGTCTGAACAGTATCCATAAACAAATGCCTCCACTGTACGCGGTTAAAATGGAAAAGAACAAAAAACAGATTGACAACCATATATGGTTGTCGATGAACTATTCTACTGAAGGGCTGGTGACCATGTGCTGTAGGTGTTCCTCATATAGAACATTAGGCATCTGAACTCAATTCACCTACCTCATCTTCCCCTTTAGGGCAACTGCTTAGTCACTTTGTGCCATCAGAGCAATTCAAAGTAACCAGGTCAGGAGCCAAAGATCCTGCCGGCTGGCCAGCCAGCTTGCACAGAACTTTAATTTAACCCTTGTGCCCTTCTCCTCATAATATCGAGAAAAAGGAACAATACCCAAGTCTAACCTAAAGCTACTCATTTCTTACTAAAAATACTCCTGGAGCAAAGAGGAAATATTACCAAACCATCAGGTAACTTAGAAGCTTCCAGCTTCCCAGCACTCTGTTTCATGCTCACCAGGACAGTAGGAAACCTCATGATTACTCTACATATGGAGACATAAAACCTAAAAGGGAAGATGTGTCTTTCTTCTTTGATCATCAGGAGGAAATAAACTCCAGTGCCTACTCTAGCACAATGGGTTGCTGGTCTATGATGGGGGCTCCTAGGCTCTACAGTAATATAAATAATAATAATAGTTTGGTTCATTTAACTCCAGACATTTCAAGAGAGTTATTTGTGTATCTCAGTATTAATGATGTGATCTTTGAGAGGGTAAACGCTTAAAAGATGTATTCAGTTGCTGGAACAAACACAAACCTATGTTGAAAACAAAGGAGTCACTGGCATAGCAACAATGGAAAAAGACATAGTTGACCAGCTGTGTGAGGAGTCTAGAAGAGGTGATATATCTGGCAGTGAGGAATATATATTGCAACACCCATGATTGCAGAGAAATATGGAAATGACCCATGTGGCCAGATCGTCATCTGATGTAAATCAATGAAGCTTCACTGAAATCGGTTGCCCTGAGTTTCTATTGCCTTGTTTGAGTTATTTCACCTGAACCACATCTATATCTTCCAGATTCACAATTTATTATAGATGTCTGGGCTTACATGTATGAGGGTAATCAAAAATTATTTTGTGACAGATTAAGCAGCTGAACAAGGCTACAAAATTGACTGACATACTAAAATCTTTGTAAATAAAACTTCATTTGAATATGAAATGCTTTCTTCTGTATGTGGCTTCAGTGAAAAAGAACAAAACATAACAGATGCTGTTTATACAAGGAGAAGCTCCTCGTGGTGGACAGGGAAAGTCTATATAACTGTCATTACTGGCAATTATGTTTCTTCTCTTAGTGCAAGTGAAATCCTCCACATATCTTGGGTGAAAAGCTTATTCTTTCCCTTTCACTATCTCCAGTGGGCCCATATCTTACCACTCTTCTCCTGGCATTGACTATTATCTTAGTCTCTTTTGCTGCTGCTAACATCACTCATGGTTGGGTGTCAAGTACCTTGACCAATGATCAAATACGTCACATCCATAACATGCCAGATCGCCACTAGGTCTGGAAAGGGGAAAGCTCAGGAGAATGAAAGTCTCTCCTTGAACAGGGATACTAAACACAAAGCTCAGATCACAATGAAAGTAGTAGGTCAGTACATTGATGGGAGATGAAACAGTATCTTCCAAGTGAGCTGTTGACTGACTTGAGCAATCCAAAGTGCTATTGGTGGATTCACTCTATTTCCTCTTTTGTAATTAGAGAGTCTCAGGAGGCTTGTTCTGTACCCACTGTGTCATTCATCTCCCTTGGTGCTGAGTTGTCACTTTTCCTTTGTACAGATCTATCCACTCTGCTTTCCAGGGACTGAGTGCTTGACTCTGTCTCAACTATTGGTAGCAATGTAGGTTTGTTCTAATTGGTGGGTTGGCAGTTCTTAGATTCAAATCTTGCCCAGAATCTGGCCCAAGACTTTCTTCTCAGCAGTCTGAGGTTCTGAGTTGATCTTCAGTTATTTTGGGATTAGCAACAGAGAGAGCACAGCTTTAATCTTCCTCCTCCTCCTCCTCCTTCTCCATATTTCCTTGTTCTTGTTTACATTCCTCTGATTTCTCAAAATGCAGGCATGGTTAGTTACACTTTCTCTCTCTGCTTCCTCTACAGATCTTTAAAAAAAATAGTTTCTCATCTATAGTTCAGGGTTTGTTTTTTTTAATTAATGTTGATTTTCTCTGGCGTCATTGACAGAGCTTTTGAGAGTTTCCCCTGGAACTTCTGCCCTGAATTGGATCACTTGCTGATGATGATGAGGGCAGACATTTATCTTTTGTTTTCAGCACACTGCACAGCTACCACTGAAATCCCACCTGCTTTTTCCTTTTCCTGCTGTTTCAGAGCCAACATCGTCCTGAGCTTCAGTGCTGGTAGAGAACCCATCATGTGGAGCTGGGCTCATAAGGAGCTCTCCATATGTTCTGTAATATGGAAAATATCCAGTGGGAGAAAAAGGTTGATTCAGCCTTGATAGTCCATTGAGGAGCGACATCTCAGAACCACAGTTTTCAGCAATGCTGTTGTTTAATAGAAGGGAGTCAGAGGGCTCAACACTAGGCATGGAAGAGATTGTTTCCTTCTCTGTCTCATAACTTTGTGGGATGCTCTGAAAGAAGCATATGGATGATCAAGATCTAAGGTCTGTAACTATGAAACGGGAATGGGAGTTTTGGGGTGATTTCACTCTTGGCGTTGTGCCTGCTTACATTAGGGGTGAATTTGGTCCATTATCTATGGTTGGCAAATTAGAATCTCCAAGGACATTCAGACGGGGGGAAGAGAGTGGCTTACAATGGAGTTCTCAGGAGTTAAGGGGTGGAGACACCCAACTGCATGTATATCATGAGATCTGTGAGAAAGTCCTGCATACCTAAAGACAGCCACTGGGGGGGACTCCACAGGACATTGTCCTGCCTAGTTCCTATCCCATGATTGGGCAATTTACAACTCACAGAGTGCTGGAGGGGCAGAGCAGGAGTAGATGGGATTTCCTGCTGGATGTTGCAGGCGTTGGCTGGGGGACATGCCACACAAGAGCTGTTGTCCCCAGCTCTTCCCCTAATGGATTGCTACTTCACCCCACACACACTTTCAGAGCCCCATTCATTACTGTGCTGGCACTGAAGGCATTTTCCTCTAGAAATATCTCTGTGTGTCTGGAGGTTGGAGGGAAGCATTAGCCTGAAACATCCTGGGTTTGATTGTGCTCAGCCCAGATGAAGGCTGCAAGGAGGGGAGAGGGCACAAGGAGCCTTCCAGACGCCATTGTGGAATTGCCATTTCTCTGCAATTGCATGCCATTGTGCAGGGACCAGGTACAATAACAGTACTTGGACTTCAGGGACACAAACACTCTGAGTCTAGCACCGTTGCAATGCAAGATTCACCAGAGGCAGTGCAAGACCATGGCCTCACCCTGGCACCCCCTGAGTCCTAGTGCCCTCATAGTGAGTTCGTATGTGTGGTGGGGGGGAGGGGTTCTCCTCTGCATAGTTCTGGGCCCAGGTGACCCTTGTTGCGCCCCATTTTACTCCTTTCTCCCCAGTGTAGCAGTCTCTGCTTTGTCTGCTTCTGCTCTGACTAGCTGGATTCACCTCAGCTTTACTCCACACCTGCCCTCTTACCATATTCTCCCCTGCTCTGTCCCCCTCATGTCCCTGCCCTTCTCTTTTCTTTCCATTCAGCTTATCCCCACCTGAGTAAACCCACCCAGAAAAGTTGTGGAACCAACATGACATTTGCCACCATCACATTGTTCACTGTGCTTGTGTGTTATCCCACCCTGGCTCTATCTTATCTATTTAGATTGTACGTTCTTCTGGGACTGTCTATTGCTTTGTTTGTACAGCACTTAGCACAAAGGGACCCCATTCTTTGTTGGCCTTTCGGAACTACCAGAATAAACATGATTAATAATAAAATGACATGACACAAACCAAAGAGGTGGCCCTTTGTGGGGGAGACATGCCCTGCACCCCTGCCAAGTGGTGGCACAGTAGCTAGACTATCCTGGCACTCCTGGAGACATTGCACCTGCCTCATGAGAATACACACTCTGCACCTCTCCCTACTGCAACCATGACTTAAGGGACTGATCCTATCCTATTGAAGTCAATGGGAGCACAATTTCACTTGCAACTTACTTTATCCCTGCAACCAACAGCAACCTCACAGACATCTCCTCTTTGTTCATTGCTCTCTGTGTTAGCCTCTTTTCCCTCTGCAGTAATGCTTAAGCCATCATGTAAAACTGGACTGCCAAAGTACTCTTCATATGACCTATAATATGGAAAATATCCAGTGGAAATAACTAAGTTGCTCCGGGTCTCATCTTCTCTTATAGTGTTAACTTTGCAGCCACCACTTCCTTCTCTTTTTTCTCTTCCTATGTCACCTTCTTCCACTTCTGCTCTGATAAGTAATGTGTCCAGTGACACTGGGTTGATAAAAAATTCCTCATGTGTTCTGTAATACGGTAAATATTGAGGAGAGGAAACCAAGTCACTTGAGATTGACAGTTCATTGAAAAGCGAGAGCTCAGTATCAAAGTCCTCAGCACTGTCTTCAAATAACAACAGAAAGAACTTGGAGGCTTCTGAACGGTAAAATGGCAATATGGTTTCAAGGTTTCGCTCCAAACTTTGTTGCACCGACTGAAAGAAATATGTGCATGATCAATAAACTGACAGGTTTGTAAGCACAGGTGAGACCTTATTAATTACAACTGGCATAATCTACCATCTACAGCTATCATCTATAATTATCTATGTATGGCCTAATTCATCATCGGTCATCTACAGAGATATAGACCAAATCTGTAGACTGGCTAGATCATTGGGCTCAACAGGTAGTGATCAATGGCTCAATATCTAGCTGGCAGCCGGTATCAAGAGGAGTGCCCCAGGCGTTGGTCCTGGGGCCAGTTTTGTTTAGCATCTTCATTAATGATCTGGATGAAGGCATGGATTGCACCCTCAGCAAGTTCGCAGAGGACACTAAGCTGGGGGGAGAGGTAGATATGCTGGAGGGTAGGGATAGGGTCCAGAGTGACCTAGACAAATTGGAGGATTGGGCCAAAAGAAATCTGATGAGGTTCAACAAGGACAAGTGTTTTTTTAAAGGGGCATGACTCATGTGGCTAGTTTTTATGGGCCTCATGCAAGAAATAAGTCTTTTGAAGAGATCTGAATGAAGATAGGGTTGGAGTTATTTTCTTCCATGCTTTCCAAATGCATGGAATGACTCCCCAGTCTCAGTGAACTAACGGGGAATAGGAGAAGGAAACAACATTGAATGCTGAAGCTGGCAACTAAGGCAGAGAAGAAAGGTAAGGAGGACACGGCTGAAAACCAAAAAGGGTGAAATTGTGCAGGACCTGGAATGATAAACTTGATAGAAAGGGAGTGTAGCGGGGCAGTCACCCTGCTCCTGGGAGAAAGGGTAGGCTGACTGGGGAAGCGGCCACACCTAATCAGGCCACAGCAGACCTGATAAAAGGGCTAAGGGAGGAGTTGGGTCAGAGTCTACTGGGAGCAGGAGGGACATGGGGACCTGAGGCAGGTGAGACACCAGCCAGCAGGGGGTGCTCCAAGAGCTGGAATTGTGCTAATTCCTGAGGCAAGCAGCAGGAGGCGCTGTGCCGGTAAGCAGTGGTCTGCTACACGTGGTAGAGAATGTGGGCGGTCACATTCTGATACAAGGGGCAGGGACAGGACTGGGACTATTGCCAAGAACGTGAGAAACTAGAGAAGGGGGTGATGGATCCCGGTTACACCAGGGCTTTCTTTGCAGAGGCGACTCGTGCTATCCCTGGTTGGGGTTAAGGGTCAGTGCCCCGGCAGAAGGGGGCTGATGAACCACCGGGGCAAAGAGGATCCCTGCTGCAAGGGATCCGGGAGACCCAAGAGGGACTCTGGGAGGTGCAGTGGGCCCTCCAGGAACAGTTGGGGCAGCTGGCGGAAGGGCAGCGAGCCCTGCTAAGACTGCTGAGGCGAGAGTTCAGGAGGAACCGCCGAGAGCCTGAGGAGAAGCTCAGCACCAGGGCCTGGATGCTGGGTGTGGAACATGGGGCTTGTTACACCTGTGGGAGGCAGGGACATTTGAGAGGGGACTGTCCCTACTGGGTTGGGAGCAAGGAGCCTCATCCAGAACAGGGGAAGGGACAAGACCCTGGGAAGGCCCATTGGGTGAAGAAACCCAAGAGGGGACGGACATGTTGGGCCTATGGGCAGTGAAGGCACATATGGAGGGATGGCCCGAACCCAGGGAACATGGTCCAGGGAGGGCTAGGCCAAGGAAGGAGTGGAAAAGGCCCGAGGCCGGGAGGAGGCAAGGAGCTTGGTTCTTGTGCCAGGAGGGGGGCCATATTAGGAGACACTGCCCCTTCAAGGGACGAGGATGCAAGAAGAGATACCTAAGGACCCCAGGGGGTCGAAGGCCAGCAGGGTTGATGCTGCAGTGAGGGCAGTGGACCTACCAGGGAGCCAGGCCCAACAGAAAGTATCCGAGAAAGGTTCTGGGACAGAGTGGGCCCAGCAAGAGGCCAGGACCCAGACTGTCACGGAGCAGGCCACAGTATGGACCCAGACCCTCAGGTTAGAGGGTCCGGGGCAGGCTAGCCTACATAATGCAGCTGGTGGCCACAGAACAGGCCCTCCGGACAGTGGAGGCGGAGCTGGAGAAGGCCAACAAGGACAAGGAAGATATGGGGCTGCAGATGAAGGAAAGTGAAGAGAAGCGGGTGCGACTAGCAGGACATCTCCAGGTCACACAGCCTAGGAGGTTCCCCTACCCTGGGGTGTGGGATTTGGAGGGGGGGGTGTAGTGGGGCAGTCACCCCACTCCTGGGAGAAAGTGTAAGCTGATTGGGGAAGCAGCCACAGCTGTGGCCACACCTAATCAGGCCACAGCAGGCCCTGATAAAAGGGCTAAGTGAGGCGCTGGGTCAGAGTCTCTCCCCAGTCTTGGAGGGAGAAGGGTCTAGCTGCCTGGGAACAGAGGGGACCTGATGCAGAGCAGTGCTGGGGAAAGACAAGAGGAGCTGAGGATCTCCAGCCTGGCAACTCCCCAGGCTGAGGCCTTGTTTAAGGCCTAAAGAGGTACCAGGGCTGAAGAGGTGCAGCCTGGGGATAGGCAGAGGCAGCTGGTCCTATCCCCTTGCCAGTGACGGGTGGCCATTACAGACTGCAGTTTGCTCCAGTGAGTGGGGGCTAGATGATGACTGGCAGTAGCCACTGAGGCAAGGTGGGCATAGGGAGAGGGAGTTCCCCTGGGAGGGGAGACCCAGAGTGTGGGGACTGCAGGGAACAGAACCCGGAGGTAAGGGGCACCGGGGTGCAGGAGGGACATGGGGGCCTGAGGCAGGTGAGACATTGGCCAGCAGGGGGCACTCCAAGAGCTGGAATTGAGCTAATTCCTGAGGCAACCAGCAGGAGGTGCCGTGCCGGTGAGCAGCAGTCTGCTACAGGGGGTCAGAGGAGTGATGTGGTCTGATAGTTGGGTGAAGAACAGTGTTTTAACTACTGTAGGCTGGATGGACTGGAAGAAGCATAGTAAATAGTACCTCGTTTTTTCTTGACCATTCCCCTGTCTCCTTTCCAGTGTTCCATGGTAGGATCCCGTTTTTTTCTTGCCCACCATCATAAAAAGAATGTTTTTTCAGTGCTGTTTGATTTGCCTGTCTGGCTTTGTTCACACCCTGACTTAGTTCTTTCAATTCCTCCTCCTCTTCTATTTCCCGTAGCTGTAGAGTGGAAACAAGAAGATCAGTGAAGTGCACAGAGTACAAATCATTCCATGTTAGACTATGGATCTGGGCACTGAGGGCCTGATTTTCAGAATGGTACATGTACACTTGCACACTGAGATGTGCAAACCACTGTATGCTTTACTTATATACACTATTACCCTGGCTGCATGCACAGCTCTGATATCTGTGCTTGATAATGACCACTTTGATGTGTAATTGAGCATGTGTGTACATATATGAACTGCATGTGCAAATGCAATCATTTCATTTGTGAATTCAGCATGCAACTGGACACACTTTTCTGCATTTTGAAAGTCTGGCCCTGATTTGTCCAAAACCATATTTTGTTTGGCTAATCTGGCCATTCTGGAGCCATCTCAGATCTGACTCAGCTTTCAAAAGTACATGAACTACGATTTTATCACCACAGGGAAAAAATGAAGTCCACATGCCCTTTATATAGAGTAGGTGAAGGAAAAACTGATAAAGGAACAAGAGTAAAAACTTACCTATTTTAAACTGACAGGGTTTTTTAAATTAAAAAATACTGAAGACTTTAAATGCAAGGACAGCTAAAATTTGCAGCTTCTCCCAAGGTTACTTTAAACTTTTCCACCTACTTAAGGAACTGAATTTGGAGTCCTCAAACAGTGTCCCATTCAGCTTTTTAATTAAGTTTAAATTCCAAATCAGCTCATCTTCTCAGGCACTGCTTAGTGGCACAAGATAAGAAATGTAATGTTTCCCAAACCAGCAACCGAGCTTCAGAAAGAAACCGTCTTATCCCCAGCTTCACTGCCAATGTTGACAGACCTCTGGACTGCTTTGTACAAGAGGGATGGGCTGAAGAGATGGTATTTATTTCTGTTCTGGTTAAAAATGTTTACGTTTTAGGTTAGGATACGGGTTTGAGTTCAGATACAACCCCTTATATCATGAGCTGCCCTTGTGAGATTCCAGCCCAAAATGATGGAAACTCTCACACAGGACCAGAATGAGTGAGATTTCTAACATCTCGGAAATCGTGCCAAATCAGTAATTCTTGCAAGAGTTATGCAAAATTTGGTGTTTTGATATTTGGGTTGAATCTGAGAAAAAAAAACCCTAGGGGGGAAAAAAGGCCATTCTGGTTTTGAATCTTATCTGGAACTAAAACCATGGATGCAGGCACATTAAGTGATTTGGATTTAAGGCTTTAGTTTGGGCCCAACTCTAGTTTGCACCTCTGCTTTCATTTGAAAAACAGACTAATTAGGTTCATCACTACTCTTTGGAGCTACCTAAGTTCCAGGTATCCTATTACTATTATACATAAAGACATGCAGGAATATTTCATCACTAAAAACATTGCAAAGAATATTAATACACCTACGGTCTTCATAGAAGTGGCTGGTAACTTTTTTCTTCTTAGCTATGTTTGGTAGACTGTCGTTTTCTTAGAATTCTTCATCCACACCAACTCTTAATTGGCTTTTTTCATCTCTCATTTGCTAGCAAAAGATTATTCTCCAAGGGCTTCTGTAAGCATCTTCAGGATATCCTACAAATAGTTCACACAGCGTGGCACAAACCCCATGACTTATTGCACCCAACTAAGCCCTGTGTGCTCCGGTGAGTCCCAGGACTGAAAAAAGGGGCTATCTCACAAGAAATCTCTGAGGATCAAAGTGCCTGTTTTTATTTCTTTAAACAATCACTAATTATTATGTTTATAAACCCCGTCTCCAATCTATATCCATAAAGGGAAAATCAGTCAAGAGATCTTCAGGTCCACATGTTCAGCTTTCCCTGGCTGAGTTTATGCTCTAGCAAACACACCACCTTGGGAATTGTGTGGCAATTCTGAGATGACATCACAGAGACAGTGTTCTCTCTCTCCATGATGAACACATAATAAAGAGTCTGGGAGGATTTGTATGGGCATATCAGGTTACCAAACCTGAATAATCAGAAGGTGGCCCTCTGTGGATTCTCATACCATGCATCAGTATGAATAACTGAATAGTTAGATAATATTTTAGCCTAACACATTATTATTGCAAAGCCTCATTTAGGAGTATAAGGCCTGACTGAACTGACGCGTACGCTGATGTCAATCAGGATGTCAAACATTCCAGTCAATAGAGCTGCACGGCTTGAAAGGATAATCAAGTCTACAGATTAGAGGAAGCTATTGAAACGAAATCCCTCCACTAAGGCATACTGCTCTTATAGTTCTGCACTGGTTACGTATCTCCATAGGTGCTGGCACTAATGGTGGTGGGGGTGCAGTAGCTTACAGTTTGGTTGAATGGCTCTCAGTACCCCCCACTGTACAAATTGTTCCAGCACCACTGCCTATCTCTTGAAACCAGGCAATGGTTCTAAAAGTTCTGCTTCCTTAAGGCCAAGAAATGTTCACCCTACCTGCCCACAGGCTCCGACACAAACAGTAGTTAAATATTTTCTTTCCCTAACATTTTTCCGCCCACAAAATCCAAAATGTCCAAAGTAAAGATTAGCCATATCTACATCTATTTACCTATAGTATTTTTAATATATATTTTAAGGGTATGATTTTCAAAAGCATCTAAGGGAGTTGGGTCCTTTTGAAAATTTCACCTTAAATTCCAAGTAAAATAAAGCACACACAGAACTTCATAGACACTGTTTACCAGTGGTGGGCACACAACATGGAAGAAACATGGGGCTGCCTTGTGCCACCCTATCACTAAATTATTTCCAGGTTTCAGAGTAACAGCCGTGTTAGTCTGTATTCGCAAAAAGAAAAGGAGTACTTGTGGCACCTTAGAGACTAACCAATTTATTTGAGCATGACCTCACGAAAGCTCATGCTCAAATAAATTGGTTAGTCTCTAAGGTGCCACAAGTACTCCTTTTCTTTTTGTAAATTATTTCCATCAATCATACCAGAAGAATGAATGCTACAGACAGAGATAAGACAAGGAAGACTTAAAGCACATGATACAAAACAGGAATAATCCAATGTCTGTATTTAAGGAAGTCTGAACATTTTAATTGGCCTGAAGAAATTCCCTAATATCTAAACAGAAAGAACTTCGATATTATGGAATCTTAACCTACCCTTTCTTTTTTAAAAATAACCCCAACTATACAAGTTAGCCCCTAAGTCATTTGATTTACATTTTAGCTCACTATATATGCTGCTAAAAAACTTGTTGGTCTTTCTTATTTACAATTATGAAGACGTAAAGTTAAGGGTGTTTCCATAACAACTCCCAAACAATTCTCCTGACCAATCTGGTGCCAGTGAAGACCACTGTAATGAATAATTAAAAACAATAATAATAATACTTTTTCCATGTTGGTGTATCTCCTCCCTAGATTCACGGTGCTTGGAAAAGAAGACCCCCCAATTTGCAGATGGGGAAACCGAGGTATCCCAGTATATTTCTAAGGCATTACACATCATATGAGTAAGGGTGGTAGAATCTTTCCCTTCGGGGAGCAGAGAATAATAAATACAATAAAGTAAAAAAAGCCACATTAGTTTTACTTCATCCATTTTATTACAAATCTGTGGGGTGGCTGGGGAATCCCTATTTCTTTTAAATCCTAGAGAAACAAACAGTGTGTTTTGCTGAGCTAGGTACTCACAGTCACTTAAAATAGAAATGCACAGAGGGTTTCCAGTGATCCACTAGGGGGTGTACAGAGTCACTGACATTTCACTCTTATACCATCGTAGAACTATAGTGTTAGAAGGGACCGCAAGTGTCATCTAGTCTAACCCCCTGCCAAGATGCAGGATTTTGTTGTGTCTAAACTAGTGGTGGGCAACCTGTGGCCGGTCAGGGTAATCCGCTGGCAGGCCGTGAGACAGTTTGTTTACATTGACCATCCGCAGGCACAGCCGCCCACAGCTCCCAGTGGCCACGGTTCGCCGTTCCCATCCAATGGGAGCTGTGAGAAGCCCGCAGGCCGCCCACCACTGGTCTAAACCATCCAAGAGAGTTGGCTCTCTGGCCTCCTTTTGAAACCTCCAGCAAAGGAGCTTCCCCGACCTCCCTAGGCAGTCTGTTCCATTGTCCTACTACTCTTACAGTTAGGAAGTTTTATTTTATTATTAGCAACCTGCAATCTATTGGCTTACAGATAAAATCATGCAGTCCTTATCCAGGCAAAACTCCATTTACCCTCGACTAAAGGTTGAGAACAACTGCATTCTGTCCCTTTAAATTTTCCCTGTGTGAGTGAATTGTCCTCCATCTTTTCAATTATTACAGACTTCAGGCTTTGGGCCAGAGGGAATATGGCAACAGAGCAATACATTTGCATAAAACTTTGATGTTAAAGTGGGTAACTTTGAGGGAGCAGCTATTTTAAAAATGCATTTTAGGAGGATTGCCACAGAATCCTCCTAAAATGTATTAAGAATCCAGGAAATGAAACCTACAATGATAATATGCTGTGGACTTTCCACTATAACATTAGGCAAATCTCTTTAGTCTAAGACCAAAATCTGCCTTCAGACATGTGCTCCTTTTAACTTCACATGCTCAATAGAAGAACTTGGCCCATAACAATGAATGGTAATTACAAAATTCAGAGTTATTAAGGCATCTTCCAGTGGAGGCAAAGGTTGGTCTTATTTAAACATTAATGCAAAGCTGGAAGCATGCCAGAAATATCAGTTTCATTGTAGGCTATACCCTGCAGTCCTTACTCAGACAAAGCTTCCATTGAACTCAACAAGAGTTATTGCTTAATAAGAATCAAATAGAAACTGAGCGTGGGCTTCCAGGTTAGTCACTTACATCGTGGGCTAAATTCAAGTGTAACATTAGGGGATAAGAAGTGGGTGAAAGAGATAGGAACCAAACCAACTGCTCTTGAATAGCAACAAGCTTCCCTAGCACCATGCAGCACGTGGAGTCCAAGCCTAAGTGTATGTCTACACTATGAAATTAGGTTGATTTTATAGAAGTCGATTTTTAGAAATCAATTTTATACAGTCGATTGCGTCTGTCCCCACTAAGCGCATTGTCGGCAGAGTGCGTCGTCACTACCATGGTTAGCATCGACTTATGGAGCAGTGCACTGTGGGTAGCTATCCCACAGTTCCCACAGTCTCCGCCGCCCTTTGGAATTCTGGGTTAAGCTCCCAATGCCTGATGGGGCAAAAATATTGTTGTGGGTGGTTTTGGGTACATGTCGTCTGTCGCCGCTCCCTCCATGAAAGCAATGGCAGACAATCATTTCACACCTTTTTTCGTGCAGATGCCATACCACAGCAAGCATGGAGCCCACTCAGCTCACCGTCACCGCTGCTGTTGTGTCCTGGGTACTGCTGTCAGCAGATGGTGCAATACGACTGCTAACCGTCATCATCCACCGCTTCTGCGGCAGCTCTGCTCTCCTGCTCTTGTAAATGAGCTCAATCTCAATAGCAAATTTCTCCATGTTGCTTCCACTGCAACTCTGCTCTCCTAGTGCCATGAATCCACCTTGCAGGTCCTCTCATAGTTCTGTATAAATATCTATTCTCTCCTGCAGACGACATACCATGGCAAGCATGGAGCCCGCTCAGCTCACCGCTGCTGTTGTGAGCATTGTAAACACCTCACACATTATCCTGGAGTATATGCGGAACCGGGCTAAGAGACGCCAGCACAAGGACAATTCTGATGAGGACATGGACACAGATGTTCCTGAAAGCACAGGCTGTGGCAATTTGGACATCATGGTGGCAGTGGAGCTGGTTGATACAGTGGAATGCCAATTCTGGGCCCGGCAAACAAGCACAGACTGGTGGGACCACATAGTGTTGCAGGTATGGGATGATTCACAGTGGCTGCGAAACTTTCGCATGTGTAAGGCCACTTTCCTGCAACTCTGAGTTGCTTTCCCCCACCCTGAAGCGCAGGAATACCAAGATCCAAGTAGCCAATGTAATCACTGACGATCTGTTATCAAGGGTAGTGACTCTGGGAAATGTGCAGGTCATAGTGGATGGCTTTGCTGCAATGGGTTTCCCTAACTGTAGTGGGGCGATAGACGGAACGCATATCCCTATCTTGGCACCGAACCACCTTGCCAACCAGTACGTAAACTGCAAGGGGTGCTTCTCAATGGTGCGTCAAGCACTGGTGGATCACAAGGGACGTTTCACTGACATCAACGTGGGATGGCTGGGAAAGGCGCATGACGCTCGCATCTTTAGGAACTCCGGGCTGTTCGAGCAGCTGCAAGAAGGGACTTACTTCCCAGACCAGAAAATTACCTTTGGGGGTGTTGAAATGCCAATAGTTAGCCTTGGGTACCCAGCCTTGCTCCCATGGCTCATGAAGCCATACACAGGCAGCCTGGACCGTAGTAAGGAGCAGTTCAACTATAGGCTGAGCAAGTGCAGAATGGTGGTAGAATGTGCCTTTGGACGTTTAAAAGCTCGCTGGTGCTGTTTGCTGACTAGGTCAGACCTCAGTGCAACCACATTCCTATTGTTATTGCTACTTGCTGTGTGCTCCACAATATCTGTGAGAGTAAGGGGGAGACATTTATGGAGGGATGGGAGGTTGAGGCAAATCGCCTGGCATCCAATTTTGAGCAGCCAGACACCAGGGCAATTAGAAAAGCACAGCAAGGCATGCTGTGCATCAGAGTGGCTTTGAAAACCAGTTTCATGACTGGCCAAGCTTCGGTGTGACAGTTGTGTGTGTTTCTCCTTGATGCAAACCCGCCCCCTTTGTTGATTTTAATTCCCTGTACGCCAACCACCCTCCCCCCTTTGAAATAAAGTAACTATTGTTCTGAAACCATGCATTCTTTCTTTATTAATTTTTTTAAAAAGGGAGATAACTGACAAGGTAACCCGGCTGGGGTGGGGTGGAAGAAGAGGGAAGGACAAGGCCACATTGCTTATTGTAGCCACACTACAAATCAAACTGTTTGAATGACAGCCTTCTGTTGCTTGGGCCATCCTCTGTAGTGGAGTGGCTGGGTGCCCGGAGCCTCCCTCCCGCATTCTTTGGCGTCTGGGTGAGGAGGATATGGAACTTGGGGAGGAGGTCAGGCGGTTGTCAATGGATGCAGTGGGGGTCTGTGCTCTTGTTGGCTTTCCTGCAGCTGCAACAGACACTTCATCATGTCCATTTGCTCCACCACTAGCCTTAGCATCGCCTCCTGCCTCTGCTCTTCGCACTCACTTAATGCTTTCCTGGCATCTGCCACTGAATGCCTCTATGTATTCAGCTGTGCCCTATCAGTGTGGGAGGACTGCATGAGCTCGGAAAACATGTCATTGCGAGTGCGTTTTTTTCGCCTTCTAATCTGCGATAACCTCAGGGACGGAGATGATAGGGGGAGCCTAGAAACATTTGCACCTGGGGGGAGATAAAAAGGGAGAGTAAAATTTAAGATGATACATTTTTGAGAACAAAAGGGAGACTCTTTCACAGTGAATCAAGCAATTCACAGCAGACAGCATGTGTGCTTTAGGTACAAGGTCGCATTTTGCCTTTTATATTGAGTGACTGCTGGTATGGTGACACATCACACACGGCTGGGCAACAGAAGTTGGTTTCCATGCAGCCATGGTAAGGCAAAGGGTACGCGGGGTTGGCTTCTTATGCATAACATGTGGGAATGGTTTCAAACTGCAGCACCATCCTTTCCCATAGCAAGCAATGGGTTGGGTTTCACATTTAAAAGGAGGGGCTGCGGTTTTCGGGTGGATGTGCAGCACACACCTCCCTCCACACTACCGCGTGCTATTCTCCGGGATGATCCCTTTTAGCCAAGCACAAACAGCCCAGCATAACGGGGTCCTTTTACTGTTCCCTTACCAAAATTCCCCTATTTCAACCAGCTGACCATGAATGATATCACTCTCCTGAGGCTAACATAGAAAGATATAGATCGAATGTTGCTTGAATGCAACCAAAACCCAGGACCATTCGCTGCCATACTTTGTGCTGCAATGATTCCAGAATACTTTAAGAGTACCTCCAGGAGAGCTTAATGGAGATGTCCCTGGAGGATTTCCATTCCATCCCCAGACATGTGAACAGACTTTTCCAGTATCTGTACTGGCCGCGAATGCATCCCAATTCTTCAGGGCAAATCAAACATTAAACACTATTGCTTTTAAACCCTGTACTGAAGTTACAAATGTGCACTCACCAGAGGTGCCTTCTCCAGCTTCAGGATCGGGGATCCCGCCTTTGGAGGGTATTGGCTCCAGGGTGATGAAAAAGTCCTGGCTGCCAGGGAGAACGGATTCACTGCTTGCCTGCTGCACATATTGCTCCTCATCCTTTTCTTCCTCATCCACAAAATCCTCCTCCCGGTTGCGTGAGACTCCCCCCTTGCGGGTGTTCATGGACAGTGGTGGGGTGGTGGTAGGGCCCCTCCTAGAATGGCATGCAGCTGATTATAGAAGCTCCATGTATGGGGCTCTGACCCAGAGCAACTGTTTGCCTCCTTTGTCTTTTGGTAGGCTTGCCTCAGCTCCTTAACTTTCATGCCCTGTGAGATTTTGGCAAATATATTTGCATTTTTTCTTTTTGATCGGAGTTCTGCCTGCACAGATGCTTCTCTCCATACAGCAATCGGATCCAGTGTCTCCCTTTCGGTCCATGCTAGAGCTCGTTTGCGATTCTGGGGGGACTGCATGGTTACCTGTGCTGCTGAGTTCGCCATGCTGACCAAAGAGGAAATGAAATTCAAAAGTTTCCAGGGCTTTTCCTGTGTACCTGGCTAGTGCATCAGAATTCAAAGTGCTGTCCAGAGCGGTCACAATGGAGCATTCTGGCATAGCTCCCGGAGGCCAATACCGTCTGTTTGCGTCCACACTTACCCCAAATTCAACCCTGGAAGGTCAATTTTAGCGCTACTCCCCTCGCGGGGGAGGAGTACAGAAGTCAATTTTAAGAGCCCTTCAAGTCGACGGAACGGGGTTGGTTGTGTGGATGCGTTCATTTTAAAAATCGACCTAATGCAGCTAAATTCTACCTAACCCCATAGTGTAGACCAGGCCTAAGAAATAGCTAGGGCCAGAAAAACTGGACAGACAACATGACTGGCGGTGGCTGTAGCTGAGGATTATATAGAGAAAAAATAGGGTAATTGCAAATTTTTGCAAATCAATTGTTGAGCTTCTGAGACAGAAAAAGGGTGAAGATGAACACAGACTCCAAGAGATGGGGCTGAATGATAGCTACTTCCCCACTGTAGCCGGGTGGTTACCCTCTCCTGCCCTGTGGGGCTTAAAAGCCAGCCCTGGGAGAGAGCCAGGGCTGAGATCAAGAAAAGCTAGACTGACTGGGGAAATGGCCGCAGCTGGGCCACGCCCCAATCAGGCCGCAGCTGGGCCTATAAAGGGGCTGCTAGGCTGAAGCTTAGCCAGTCTCTCTCTGCATTTAGAGAGAGAAGGGCCCAGCTGCAGGGACTGGAGGGAGTACCTAGAGTGGAGCAGGGGAGCTCTGGCCTGGAAACCCCCAGGCTGTGAGGCCTAGAGTAGGGCCTATTAGGTACTAGGGTTGCAAGGGGGCAGCCCACGGGTAGACAGATGCAGCAGGTCCAAACCCCCTCGCCTGTGATGAGTGGCTGATACACTGCAGTCTGCCTGGGGAGCGGGGCTAAGCGATGACTGGCAGTAGCCAAGACTGAGGCGAGGTGGGGGTAGTGGGTGGGGGTTCCCTGGGGAGGGGAGACCCTCAGGGATTGTTGGGGTTTACTGCTAGGGGGCAGCACCTCAGTGGGAGGAGGCACCGGATCCTGGGAGGGACCAGGCCCAGTGGTAAGGTGGATCACCAGATGGCAAAGGGTGCTCCAGAGGCTGACGAGCTAATTCCCAAGGACAACCAGCAGGAGGTGCTGCCGGGCGAGTCTGGCTCTATTACATGTGGTGGAGAATGCGGGCACGTTTGGTCTGCCTTATACTAGGGGCCGGGGCAAGGACAGTAGGACTGTGGCCCAGGAACAGAGAATGTGGAGAAGCAGAGGATGATGGATCCCAGTTACACCGGGGTCTGCTTTGCTGAGACTCTGGGTGTCATCCCAGGCTGGGCCCTGGGGTCAGTGCCCCAGAGGGAGGGGACTTATGTCCTGCAGGGCATCCGGGAGGTGCAGGAGGCCCTCCATCAACAGATGGCCCAGCTAGCGAGGGAGCAGTGGGCCCTAGTGCAATTACTTCGGCGGGAGTTTGGAAGGAACTGCCATGAGCCAGGAGGCCTAGGGCGGAACGCCGGAAGTGTTATACCTGCTGGAGGCAGGGACATTTAAAGCAGGACCGTCCTTACTGGGATGGGGGCAGGGCGCCTCACCCAGGGGAGAGACAGGGGCAAACTCCCGAGGATCGTTCGCTGGGTGGGGAAGTCCAGGCAGCTGCCCACTTGTTGGGCCTGTGGGCAGAAGGGCCACAGGAGGTGGACGTGCCCAGGTCTGATGTGGAGGGTCCAGAACAGCCCCAGTAAGGGGACGGGACCCCATGTGGATCACAAGACAACCTGGGCAGCAAGGAGTCGGGGAGCCTGCATTGGCTGCTGGGAGAGGAGCCACCTAAAGAAGGACTGCCCCCTTGGCAATGGGCAAACACAAAGGGAGATGCCTGAGAGCCCGGGTGGGCTAAAAGTGGTGGTGGCACCTGGGGCTGGGGAAATTCCTCAAGGAGTCGGGACCCAGACCATCACCGGGTTGGTCGTCCACCAGGAGACCTAGACCACATGGGCCCCGCAGGAGGCCGGGACCCAGGTGGGGGCGGAGAAGGTGGCTGTGGGAATCCAGACCCTAAGGGTAGAGGGCCTGGGGGACCCAGACCTGTGGGCCTGGCTAGAGACCACGGAGCTAGCACACAGACAGGCTGAGGCCCAGACCCGGGAGATGGCCCATGTCTGGGAGGCCTTGGAGACAAGGTGGGTGACCCTGGAGGGGCAGCCCTTGAAGGGCGGCTCTGGGGGCCTGAAGACATGAGCCCCCCCCTTCCCCCAGGCGGGGGGATCTTGGTGGGAGGGGTGTGTGTAGCGGGGTGGTTACCCGCTCCTGTCCTGTGGGGCATAAAAGCTAGCTCTGGGAGAGAGCCAGGGCTGAGAGCAAGAAAAGCTAGGCTGATTGGTGAAATGGCCGCAGCTGGGCCACGGCGCAATCAGCACCCAGTGGGAGGAGGCACCGGATCCTGGGAGGGACCGGGCCCAGTGGTAATGCAGATCACCAGATGGCAGAGGGTGCTCCAGAGGCTGATGAGCTAGTTCCCAAGGACAACCAGCAGGAGGTGCCGCCGGGTGAGTCCGGCTCTATTACACCCAGACATAAACCCACAGGAATTCAGAACCCTGAATTTGAACTCATGGCATTCATCTTAGCGAAGAGCTGTTTGGGTGGCCTGTGGCTGTAGCAGATCCTGAAGATCCACAGTCAATTCAGAGAATACGGCCCTCATCACAGGGGGCTTTCCTCTCTGACCAGTTTCCAGCAATAAAAGGTGAGTACAATACACTTGATCCTGCTAATGGAAGGAGCATACTGAGTTATCCAGATGCTGCGGTCGGTTATTTTTCTTTGAAACCTTTCAGCAAAGCAATAAGAAGATGGAACAAAGCCATTTTGATCCACAGTGAGTCCTTTCCTCATAGAGGGCAGTTTAGCCGCAGCTCATAGCAAGGTGCAGTGCAGAGCTGCAGTGATCCAGCAGGTGCCCAGGACCCATTCAGATAGGCAGAATGCCTCTCAAAGTTCCTCAGCCATGCAGGGGATCTCAGCCGATGAGGAGGTCCTGCAAGGAAAAGAACATTGTGTTTCAATGTTAAAACCAGGCATGTTAGGCTGTGGCCAGAGCACTGCTGTGGGATCTCTGGTGGTGTAACAGCCCCCTGAGACCCAATGTAATTTCAAGTAGTCCTGAGGCTGTTTTGACTTACACTGGGGACCCAATCAGTCTCCTACAGTCCTGATGAGTGGGAGAGTGTCCAGCCTCTGGCTTTCCCCCAAGATTCTGTG
The DNA here is from genome assembly GCF_965152275.1 of Natator depressus. Lineage (NCBI taxonomy): Eukaryota > Metazoa > Chordata > Testudines > Cheloniidae > Natator > Natator depressus. The sequence goes on from NC_134241.1 coordinate 11,306,304, forward strand.
CCAAGCTCAACTCAGGCAGGTCTTGAGTTTGCAGGCAAGCAGAGCAGCCCTGTGATCTGAACAGCAGCTCACAACCAGCCTGGAGGACATTAGACTCCAGTATACTGGAAGTGGGAAGTTGGCTAGGATGCCAGGGTTATTTATGAGTCCTTCCAAGAGCTGCCATGGGATCTTTAACTTCCAAATGTTGCAGCAATCAGTGAAGAACAAAAGGAACCTCAATGTAAGATTTCTTCTAAGGATGTCATCTCTTAGGAGGGCAGTAACTCCTAAAACAGGGAATGAGCGAAACTCCTTATATCTGAGGAACAAATCCACAGGCTCTTGGCTACGAAGGGAAGAGGGTGTGATCAAGTGAGTCATAGCAACACCTTTAAAAGAAAGGATAAAGTGCAGAAGAAATATCAGAAAACTAACTTTTTGGAAACTTTGATTTATAAGAATCACTGTGAAAACATTTCGTTACTGTACGTCAGCTAACAACACTCTCTTTGGTTCATAAACCAAGAAATATAAAAACAAGGAAGGAAGTGTGGGAGCTTAACAAAAAAGAACTCAGTTGTGCCTTATAAGGAGATTTTTCAAAGCCATATATTGTGATTCTTTAAAAAACAATAGATTATTCCATGTAAATCATGCAGATTATAGAAAGTGACTAGGATTCCCCATGATTTCTCATTAACAAATAATCTATTTCCCTTCCTAAGTCACAGCTTATTTTCCATATTAAAATAAACTTGTTCATATTTAAATATTTAATTGTCAGATGTAATTTGATGGAACAGCTCCTTGAAGAATTAGTTAAAAAGAAATACTCAAATGCCTGAGCAACAGAGAAACAGAACACATTAGAAGCTCTCAAATAATATTTGATCTCTTTACTGAAATTCCAGAGCATTAATATACAAACATGATTTTGAGTAGAATGTGATATTATTCCTCCTGTTTATCATACTGGATGCAGCCTTGAAGTAGAATGTATTTTATTATAATGGGATTTCTCAGCTGCATCAGTAAGATATTTAGACTGCTAATGAAGTGTTCAGGGCTGGAAAAAAACTGCTTCATTGAAATTCACTGCCATGAAGATTTTGCTGTCAAGGCTGCTTATGCATATGTCTTAGTTTAATTTCACAAAATGACAGAGCTAATAGAAGTGGCAAGCAAACTAGAAAAATCATAAAAGGAAAAAAACCTCGTTCAGCTGTTATCACTGCAATTCAGTAAGCATTTTCAGCTCTTACTTGTGTCCTGTATCTCTGGAAGGTGCACTCCTTTGTAGAAGTGGTTTGTGAACTCTAATAAATGCCTAAATTTACCAAGGTTTTCTCCATTGAAATTGACTTATGTGGATTGCAAGGCGTGGTTTGAGGTTTCTGGCAGATAATGTTTTAAAATAGAAATGTGACAGGGAATTGTACAGGAAAATAAGAAATAGCTGAACGATGAATAGAAAGGTATTGAAATCTAAAGAGACTCTTTATGCCTTAGGGGCTGTGAGTCTAATTAAACTCTCTGCCCAGTTGCTCCCATGGGGAAGCATCTGAGGTATATTCCATGAGCTCCCCCAGCACAAAGGTTGGCATTGCATCATTCCCTTTTGCAGACCTGACAAGGGGGAAGAGGGAATCCTGAATCCTCCTACATCCCTGCATAGCCACATAAGGGCAAGGCACAGTCTAACCCTAAATACATATACACTGCACCATGCACTGGGGACCCTTTTGTGCTAGCTTTTGGGATATGGGTGTTTTTTTCTATACCTGCACACGGGCCTGAGCTTGCCTTTAGCTAGAAGAAACTACTATATTTGTTTTAAAAGTAAATTAGCATCGAAAAGCCATAATTCAATTTGCAGGAGGGAGGCAGTGGAGTTTGCAAGCTCAAGTTGTGAACCCAGAAGGGATTCCCCCAAAATTCTAATTACATGAGGTTCACTCATCCCTACTTCACTCTGAATGTTCTGTCTGGGTGTTTTAAAAGCCAATCTATCTGGGTTGCTTTAGGTCCTACTTGCCAGTGCACTTTGTGTTTGATCTGAAGGCATCATCCTGATTATTGCAAGTGGGTTGTAAAATCTATTGAAATTTTGCCTGAGGTTCAAGAGGTGAAATCACTAATAAAGACCTAATTATTACTATATGATAGAGGATGCTGTCAGCAAGTTAATTTACAGCACTTCATGTGAGGTGCAGAGTATGATTAAGACACTACGGGCTGAGCGTGGAATAAGTGACCAATCTACAATACCTGTCTGGACAGACAGAATACCAGCCATTGTTTGTCTCTGCTCACTTAGGGTATGTCTACCTTGCAATTCAAAACCCACAGTTGGCCCCATGCCAGCTGACTCAGGCTCCCAGGGCTCGGACTAAGGGGGTGTTGACTTGCAGTGTAGATATTTGGGTTTGGGCTCGGGTTGGAGCCCAGGATCTAGACCCTATGAGGTGGGAGGGACCCAGATCTCGGGCTGCAGCCCAAGCCTGAACATCTCTACTGCAGTTAAACAGCCCTGCAGGCCAAGCCCCACCAGCCCAAGTCACCTTGAACTGGGGTTTCTAATTGCAGTGTACACATACCATAGGAGCTTACTGCCACTTTATGCTCCTGAGTCCAACATTTAGGTGCCACAGGCATTCACAAAACCCCAGCTCAGCTGCCGCCTGATCCTGCAGGCACCTAAAAACTCCCTCAACACCTGCATTTTCACCATAAGCATCTGCACATGACCACAGATGCCTCAGTCCTGACCTGCCCAGCAGCTTGGCACCGCTATCATGCCAATGCCCCAACAGGAGCCTCAAATTAAGCATTGCCCCGCCTATCTTGCCTGCATGCTCTGAGCAAGAAATGGCTTCTGTGCCTGACTCTAGGAGAGGGGTCCTGATCGTACCCCAAGGAGAGATAGGAGCCTCCCTTCGTCCCAGTCTTAGGCACCCAACTCCCTTTAAGAGGTGGGTTTAGGGCCCACCCCCTCCTTGGCATCTCCTCTTGGCTAACTTAGGCAGCTCCCGGCTCAGCGTGCTGGCTTTTCTGGATCCATTTCTTAGGCTCCAGTCTCTCCCCTTGCATGGTATGAGGAGCTTTGAGGCCTAACTCAGGGTTTGTGGATTGCACTGGGTGACTAGGCACCTAAATATTACATATTGCAACGCTGAGTGTTACAACACCTAAGCCCCTTTGGGATTCTAGTGCTTAGCATCTGGTCCTACTTCCAATGAAGTTAAGTTAAGTTTTGCTATTCTGTTCAGTGGGAGCAGGGCCTGGCCTTTAAAGTGGACTTTGACCTTGAAAAAGAAATGAAGGAGGACTGCTGCATATGTACGTTTGTCATTAATCAGTGACCTAATCCGCTTAAGCTAATGAAAATACAGCTACATATTTTAAATGGTAGATCATGGAAAAGACACTGCTGTTGTAACATTGATTCACTACAAGCACATGGAGAATCTCAGGGCTGGTCTATGCTGTGCCGTTGTAGTGTTTCTCGTGTAGTCATCCCTCAGGAGACACTGAGGTGATGAGCACCTAGTGGGAGGCCATGAGTGTAAAGTGTTATTATTCGCTGTCATTATCATTCAGTATTTCTTCATTCTCTAGAAAGGATGGATGGGTATAATAATATTCCTCCAGCCAGATACTACAGATCTCCATGACTTAGTCCCTTTATTTAAACCAGGACAACTTTTATTATCTTACTGAAAAATCTGGATGTTCTGGTATGTTGTACTTGCCACATACACATTTTTAAGCATAGGTCATGTCATAACTTTGCCTTTTTATTGGTAATGGTCCCGGACACATTTTAATAGGAGGTAATGATTCTTAATTGCTGGTGAGATACCCATTGCTCAGAGGAAGGAAGGTTGTGAAGCTCCTCACAGACACACAGCAAAAATGAAGGGAAATAAATACTTCCTGAATAGAAATTCTACTTCCATTTAGGGCAATACCTATGGAGATGCATGTGTAACTCAAGGTCAGTGCATGCCCTAGCTGTTCTGCCCTATAGAATGAATGTTCCAAACATACATATTGAAGCTCTTCCTGGTGTTATTGACATGATTTAACACAGGGACCCCATCCTCAAACCTCACTCACGTGAGTACTACTCCTGTGTGAAATCTAACTGGGGTCTGAGGGATTATCACCATGAGTGAGGCTTTGCAGGTTGAGGCCCAAATGCATAACAGTAAGGTTGACAAATTGTCAATAAATGTATTAAACTATGAGAATTGCAAATACCTCTCCAGGCAGATGAGCCATACAATAATTTGTAACCAGTTTTCATTTATATTTGCTATGGATCAGCAGCAGTTGACTGTATGAAGGTCTTAAAAGTGAATCCTGTCCTCAGTGGAAGCCCCTGAGGGCTTAATGTTATATAATGTTTGTATAATACACAATGCCTGAAAATGTCTTTTGAAGGGCCATTTAGAGCTTTCATCTAATTATTTCCTAATGTCCCTGTGTAGGCTGGTAACATACAACCCATTGTACTGATTTTGCAATGTTAATATCAGCTCAGTATAAACTTTTTCTTTTTTAATGGCAGATATCTGTGCCTTCCTGAGTTATTCTCCAGCATCCCTGGCAAATTGTATGACGGAGAACATCAAACCACAGGGACTTCCATTTCATTTTGGGTACAACCAATAAAAGATTATTCTGCATGAAAGATGAAGACTAGTCCTCTGTTACAGATGCCACCGACCTGCATCAAAGGGTGGGGGAACTTGATGGGGCCAGCGGTGAAAGGGGTACAGTCCCACTAGCAAGGGAGGGAGACATTCACCAAGGGACAATAGATGGCTCCTCCCTCTGGGAGTCTCTGGCACCCACTGGACAGGTAGGGGAAAGGAGTGATGGCAGAGGACCAAGGAGATTTTTGCTTTCCTCACAGCACCTTCAAGCCACAGGGTGTTAAGTAGGAACACGCTACCCAACTGAGGTACTGGAGTGGAGGTGTTTATTTGTTGCAACTTGCAGCCTTGAGGTGACTGGTGGGAGGGGCCCAAAGGGTGAAGTACCCCTCCCCAGGGTGAAGTGCCCCAGCTGGCCTGGGCAGGGGGGTAGAAGGGGCGGGGCCAGAGCCAGAAGGGACGAGGCAGGGTAATGTGGGATGGGGAGGGGACAGGAAGAGCGGAGGTCCCGGGATGGGGGCGGGGTAAAGTCACTCGGGGGGGGGTCACGTGGGGGGTCACGTGCCCCCCTTTAGCTGGTGCCCCCCTTTGTGTCCCTCCCACGTGTCGCCTACTTGGGCTTATGTGATAGGGTGAGAGCTTCTGGCCTTCATGGGCTGAGATCAGACCTTGTGGCCCTTGCAGGCCGAGGTCCCCACCCTGCTGCACCCCCCATCGTCCTCGCGGGTGGGAAGGCGCTAGGACTCAGAGACAGCTGAGTCATGGGAGGTAGGCTGAGGAGAGACTACCCCAAGTTATAAGGTCTATGGTAAAGGGCCGTGTAACCCCCACACTGGAACCAATGAAATGCCTGGCATTGGAGAATATGGGTGATGGGTGAGTAGCGCCCCTCCTGTGGGTTAAAGTTTGATAACAGCTGTGATCTGCTGCTTAACTCCATGCATGTGTTGATCCTCATTTTGCGGCTGTGTCCAGATCAAGTGTAATCACATGTTATAGTAAAATCAACCTCTGTTACAAGCAGATGGCAAGAAACTACAGGCCATTCCAATAACATTGCGGGCAAATAGTCAAATGTTTTAACCGTGTGGTCCTGAGTGGGTGTCACATGCTACCACATTGTAATGGTGGTGTTTTTCCCAATGGAGAATCAGCCCTACAGCTCCACGAATGGTAGTGCAAGTTGTAATTACCCAATCATTTTATTAGCTTTGTAAGAAATAACCAACAGAACTTCCACTCGAGGGACAGGGCTGTAAAAGTACACTTGGAACCATAAAACTCTTTGGAAGTGCAAACAAAAAGCCTCTAAAAAGCACCATGCTGGCCATGCCAAGGTCTTTAAAGCTGCCCAAGGGAGTGTGTCAGAGGTGGAAGGCAGTTTAGCTGACAGTATTGTCATCCAGCAATCCCTGACCAGTGTAATGGGCCTTTACAACTCAACAGAAACTGGATCAGCCCTGAGGCTGCTGTAAGCTATGCTGGGGACCAAACCCCAGCTGCCCCAAGGAATCAGGGGAGCACAAAGGTCAAGTGGCCTGATTAGAGCTTGTTTTAGCCCCATAAATTTTCATTAACATACACAATTTGAAAAGCATCAAATCTGGTGGTGGCAAGGGGCTGAGGAAGAGGGTGGATTATATATATTTTTAATTGCTTTTGGATTTAGCAACTCAGATCTGCTCATGAGTATCTTTGACAAGGAGCCTAAGCAGATGTTTCCATGAAGTGAAATGCTTAACTGAGGACCTGTGAGATTCTGCACCCCGCCCCAAATGTAATGAGTGCCAAATCCTGGCTTCCCCTGTGTGCATGTATCTGGAGGAAACACACAGCTAGCCTCTTCTCCCACTCTTGTGGTCCAGCACAGGGACCCAAGCAGAATACCCACACTAGCGAACCCAAGTATGGGTGCCCATACCCAGTGCACTGTGTTTTCCTAGTTGGCCGCAGCCCTTGAGACAATAGTCTGAGCCCTAGACCCTGCACAGCAGATGGACAACTGCATCTAGAAATAGAGGACTCACAACATTTGGAATCAGCCATGTGGCTTATTCTTCAAGGGCGGGGAAGGGGAAACCCCGTCCTCCTGAAGAAACAAATGGAGATGAACTCTGTGATTGGCTCCTCAAGCAGTTCAGAACTTCAGAATTTGGCGTTGTGAATCTACATCATTTTTCTATTGACCTTTCATCACACTTTGACCAGGCTTCTGAAATCATCCTTAAATCTTTAAAAGCTGGGGGCCTCCTTTGGGTGCTTCTGCAACACGCTGATTGCCAGCAGTCAGACCCATGTGGAGCATTGTGCACTGAACTCACTGATGGCTGTGTTGATGCAAATGCAGACAACTAGTGTTGATGAAGAACACAATGCAGAATCTACTTGAAGTGCTTTTTTTGTTTGAAAAGCTTAAAGCGTCTCATTATCATCAGGTTTCTTATGCACAGAAACTGGCGTTTCCATAAAATACTGCTGAAAAGCACAAAGCAACATCAAAGAACATTAATGCTTAACACAAATGCAGGGGTAAACATGCAAAACAAATTTGGGGACACTTGACTAAACATTCTGGGGCATGTCATATTATGCTGGTTCTTTAATTCATCAAATATATATTCAGCTGTAGCATACACAAGTTGTAAGAGGACAGTGCAGTGGATTTAAGGAGACCTTGCAGATTAAAATGCAGTGATAAGCTCAGTGTTCTAATGATTGATTATAGCACTGATTAATTAAAAAGTCTGTAGGGGTTTTCATGCACAGAGACCCTTACTGTGCAAAGAAGTTGGTAAATATTCTTGGTTGCACCCAGTTTCTGCTCAGTATATCTGAGAAAGGAGGGGGCTGTCTGGGTGCCAGTTGTGGTTCCCTGAGAATTTGGATAGAGCCAGAAAAAGCTTAGAATAACCTAGGGGCTGCTCTAAACTTATCAGCTGGTAATGGCTCTGAAGGAAATGTCTACCAGCTGAGCACAGCCAGAATGTCACATCCTTCTTCCTCTAAACACCCCCTACCTTGGGGTGAGACAGAGGGGTGACATAAGAATTGTCTGGAGCATGAATATAAGGGGCCAGACTCACCGAAGCTGGTGCAGAGAAATGTGTATTGTACTTCCCAATGCCAGCCTGGCCTCCTGAGCCCTATGAACTAATGTTACTGCAGCTGCCCCTTCTGGGTTTTCTGCTAGGAGCTATCGTTTTAGTTTGCAGCTGGAAAAGGGCTGCTAAGACTATGTGCTGGCTCAGCACTTTTCCAGGCTTTCCCCTTTCTTCTTGGTAGTACTGCCACTTTTTCGGCTGCTCTGGTTCACCAATGCAATGCACCCAAAGGAGCTGGGGGAGGAGGAGCCAAAATCTCCCTCTTCCTCTCTAATGTTATTTAGACTTATTCCTCTCTTACATCCTAACCAAAATGACAATCCAAACCCTTCGAAGGTCCCCAGCACCTTCCATCTGAGAATCTCAATGTACGCTCATGGACAACGTGGCCATTTAAATCACCGCGTCAAGGAGCCGACTGGATGAACTACAGAGAAACATTAGCAGTGGCAGGGAGGGGTTGCAGTTCAGTAGAACTTAAATTATTCAAACGGCTCTTTGGCTTGCAATAATATTGTAGCCCCTCAGCTAGGGTCTAGCCCAGGGGTGGCCAACCAGTGGCTCCGGAGCCCCATGAGGCTCTTCAGACATTAATATGCGGCTCCTTGTATAGGCACCGACTCTGGGGCTGGAGCTACAGGCACCAACTTTCCAAGGTGCCGGGGGGTGCTCACTGCTCAAGCCCTGGTTCTGCCACAGGCCCTGCCCCCACTTCACCCCTTCCCGCCCCCTACCCTGAGCCTGCCGTGCCCTCGCTCCTCCCCCGCCCCCCCAGGGCCTCCTGCGCGCCACGAAACAGCTGATCGGGAGGTGCAGGGAGGGAGGGAGAGGCGCTGATCATTGGGGCTGCCGGTGGACGGAAGGAACTGGGAGCAGGGCGGGAGGGGGGCGGAGCTGATGGGGGACTGCTGACGTATTACTGTGGCTCTTTGGCAATGTATATTGGTAAATTTTGGCTCCTTCTCAGGCTCAGGTTGGCCACCCCTGGTCAAGCAGAGTTCAGGGTGTTATAGATCAGTTTTCCAGAGTCTGGGTATTTTCTTAGGTCTGGTCTACACTACAGACCTATATTGGTATAACTACGTCGCTCAAGGGTGTGAAAAATCCACTCTGCTGAGCGAGATTGTTATAACAACGTAACCCTGTATGGACAGCGCTATGTCGGCAGGAGAGCTTCTCCCGCCGACATAGCTCCCATCTCTCGGGGAGGTGGATTAACTAACCGGGTGGAAGAGCTCTCTTCCATCGGCTAGAGCATCTTCATTAAAGTGCTACAGCGGTGCAGCCGCACCGATGCAGCGTTTTAAGAGTAGACGTGCTGTTAGTGTCATTTGTTTATTTACACTATAAACAGATGTTCTTGAGCAGCAGTGGTCACAAACAGCACCCAGACAACCCCTGCTTTCAGGGACTGCAGTCCAAACACCAGTACCCAACACCCAGGGAGTAACTCTGCCCTGAGCATTGAATCTAGTTAGTGAGATGAAGGCAGAGAGAAAACCGTCCAGCTATCTGATACAGCTTCCCTCAAAGAGGAATGGTATCGTAAAAAGCAAACAATACAGCATTTAACTGCTTGCATACTAATAAAGAGAACTTGTAAGACTTTGGGTAACCATGTCATCTGGTGACTCCTGCCATTATAATATAGGCAGTAATTCATACTATTATAGGCAGGATGGGTAGCACTACCTATTATTAAGGTTGCCTGACATTTCCCATTATAAGATCCTGTTTTAAGTTGCTTACAGCTTTGCCAAACTTTAATCATTTCAGTTGAAATTTTCCATGCTGAGTGTCTGCTTCACACTAAATTATTTTGGAAAATTTCAGCCGAAACGGTTCAGCCATTTCCAAGAACAAGACGAGGGCAAACTACATTGTATGGTCCAGGTTACAAAATTCTGGTTGCCTTAAAAAAAAAAAAAAAAGATCTAGCGCTTCCACACTTTGGAGTGGGGAATTAACCCTGGGCAGGGAGTTGTGTTAAGCATGTGATGTTTGCTGTACCTGTGGAAATGAGCCCAAATCTGGCCAAGTAATAAGCCATTGAAAACTTCCAGTTCGCATATGCTCAGTAGAGACTTGTTAGATTTTTAGCAGCTAAATTCCCCACAGATTCCATCCACACTCAGCATGCTCCAGCAGGACTTTCTCTGCAATCGCAGCTCTGGGCTGCGGACTGGGCGAAGTCCAGGTCTGGGCATCTGATCTGAGGGCAGGGAGCCTGTCCTTTATGTGTTCTCAGCGAAACCATTGTTGGCCCCAGGCTGTCTGTAGGAGGAAGCTGTTTGATTGAAATACAGAGAAGAAAAGAACAGGACCTGGGAGGGGGCATTGGGAGTAGACTGGGACAAGGAACAAGGACTGGAAGTAAGTAGAGGGGAGAGGAAATCTGGCATTAGGAGCTGGGGTAGGAGAGGCTGAAACTGGCTGGGTAAGGAGACTGGGCCTGGGAGCAAGGGTAGGCCAACAGGCTGGGGGAGACTGAAATCAGATGAGAAACTGGGGTGGAGAGAAACTGACTGTCTGGGCAAGGAGCCTGGGACTGAAAACCAATGAAGTGGGAGGGAGGAGGAGGAGGGGGAAAGGAGACAGATTTCATGAGGTGCTAGGGTGCAGGGGCAGAACTGGGTCTGGCTGGGCAAAGAGACAGACAAGGAGCTGGCGGAGGGATGGAAGGGACACGGAGATTGAACGCGGAGCACAGGAAGGGAGAATGGGACTGGGAGCCAGTGTGGACAGGGAATGTGCTCTGAGGCAGTGGGGGCTGGGCACAACTGGGCACTGGCATGGGTGAAAGAGATACATCAGCTGATTTTCATCCCAAATGTTTACATTTACCAAAATCCTTTTTTTTTTTTTGGTTTGGTTTGGTTTGGTTTAAATTGTAAGAAAAGAACAAAAACAAAATGCTGATAATAATACCAACAATAATTTTGATACAAACCAAGGTAAACCTATTGGTTTAAAAATGGTGCAGAAAAAATTGCAAAAAGAGGAAATATTGATAGGATTGACCATTTTTCCCCCAAAAAAACATTTGCTGTTGAAAAAAGGAAACTTTTTTTACCACAAAAACCTTTCATGAGAAAATTTTCCCATCAGCTAGGGCAGATAATTGTTGCTTCCCACCCTGCATGTGGCTTGCAGGAGACACTGGGGACCAGCTTTCAAACACGCCTTGGACTGGCCTAAACTAGCCTCATGCCAACAGCTACATGGCACTCAGTGTGGGAGGATGAAGGGCTGAGCTTGCTGGGTAAAGCAGAACGGGCCAAAATGTGGCTTTTTACTGGGCCAGTTGTATTTGCTTTTATCAGGAGGGACAGGCACCATGTCTGCTTTGCGAAACTGGCCCACGGTTCACGGCAGCAGGAGCGGGAGCAGAGAGTCTGTATACTTGGCGGGCTGAATCATAGTTTAGTGATCAAAGCAGTGCTCATGCTAGCAACAGGGTGGAGCTGGAGAGGGCCAGAGCACGGGCTTTGAAAACCACTGGCAACAGAGACTGGCAGAGGATCATATTTCCTCTTAAAAACCAAGAGCAAGAATTAGGCAAGGGAATGGCCGTAGGACACAGTAAGGCAGCAACATTTCTAATCCCCCTCTCTGTTAGTGGAGTTTGTGCCTGTGGCTAATGACCAACCAGGGGTCAGGATTGATCCTGTGCTGGATTCTAACCTTTCATCTTCCTGGGCTCCAGACAGGCTGGTTTTCTAATAAGGACAGAGAAAGGGGAGGCAGGAGGCTACATTTAGCTCACAAAAAAACAGAGCTCGCAGCATTCGTCAGCTGCTCCGTCTTCTTTAAGCTTTGTCAGCAACTGCTGCCTGGCTCCCTCTTCCCTGAAGAAAAAGCGCGGCCACAATCACAAACACCCCACCTCCCCCCACGTCCTGTATTCTTTTGCTCGTTTGCCTGACAGAGCCCTGAATGGCTTAGGATCTGCCTCCCTGAGAGACTACCTCTCTCCCCTAGATACTGGCACCATAGTTGCCATCCTGGCAGGTGCTCAAGGTGGGACATGCTCAGAGCTGCTAGCAGGGCACTGTCAGTGAGTGACTCTTGACTTTGAGCCTCACCCCACCGTTCCCACACAATTTGGTCCAATCTGCAAAGCCCTACATCCCCAGGTCCTAGGGAGCAGGGAGAATGGCAAGGACTGGTGTGTGCCATGACAGGGCATTTCTTTGGTGAATGCTCTGGGTGGGTTATTTCTTGCTATAGGAATCGATATGCAATTGTTGGCCCCAGGCCTTTCCAGGGATCAGAGTGGCCGGGGGGGGGGGGTGGTAATGTGTGCGTCCTGCAGCCTTTTCCTCACCCAGTTTAGAGTTGCCTCCATCCCATGCTCAGCCAAGTCCCACTACCTTCCCCCACGCAGATCCCAGACCTGCTGAGCACCCTCTGCAGGGCTCAAGAGGCTGTGGATGTAGATGGGAGAGGAGAGAGACCGCCTCACACATGGAGCTCAGGGGCACATTCTGGCTCCGTGTCTTTTCCCTGCCTTTTGGGGAATCTAAGTCAGCAGTTTTAAAACAAAAGTCAGAAAACACCCTGAGAGAAGAGCATCACCCAAAAGCCCTCCATGCTTCAGAAATGTCACAGGCATTGTATGTATGCAGTATAGTTTTAGCCATATCGGTCCCAGGATATGAGAGAGACAAGTGGGTAAGGTAATATTTTTTGTTGGTCCAACTTTTGTTGGTGAGAGAGACAAGCTTTCAAGCCACACAGCGCTCTTCTCCAGGCATTGTACGTGAGGGAGACCTTTAGTACAGCTCTGTCAGTCTTCTGGACTTAGCACTGTGAGCAAGGTTATCACATGACCAGAGGCAGATTATGCTTTTGTGGGGCCCTAGGGCAAAGAAAATGGGGGCCTCTCCCCACCCCTTCTGCCTGCAGTCCCCCGCCACACACACACACACACACACCAGTGCTCTTGCCAGGGAGTGTGGTTGGGGCATGGGGGCTTGCCCCACTCCGCCTGCCTGGGCCTGAGTGCCGGGCAGGCAGGCAGGCCGGGCACGGGCCCTGTTGGCCCAGTCGCTAATTTGCCACTGCATATGACTATGCGGAACCTAAATCCTGACATCAAGGGTGTGCTGTAAAAAAGCCTTTATCAGGTAAATGAATGCCTGGTGGGCTGACTTGTGAAGCACAGGGCATTTCAAGCTACATGCCATAAAAAGGTATTGGGGATCGCCCCGGAATTATTTTAATTTCAGAGCAACCAAACCAATAGCAATAATGTATTCTTATTATGATTTTTGTTCTTTTACCCATTGCACATTCTGTATCTTTCCTGTTTCTAAGTTATTTCTAGAGCTGGTCGGAACATTTTCGGGGAAATGTAATTTTGTCCAAATATGCTGTTTTGTTGAAGCCAAAATGTTTCATGGAGATGTATTTGTCCACAAAGTTTTCATTGGGAGGGTTTCTGAAGTCCAGGGCTCACTGGTCACTTCTGCTGTGAGAGAGAGAGATGCGGGAACAGAGACAGACAGACAACTACAGAGAACAGCTCCATTTTGCACAAAGGTTCAAAAGGATTTGTTTTCATTGTAATGTGGAATGAAAACAAAATTTGAAACCTCAAAAACTGTCATGAAATGGAATTGTTGTCCTCCAGCCAGCTTGGTTTTTTTACAGGTCAGAGCATGATATATTGTATCAAGAACAAGACCGAATGCAGTAGTTCTCAAACTTTTGTACTGGTGACCCCTTCCACATAGGAAGCCTCTGAGTGCGACCCCCCCTTATAAATTAAAAACACTTTTTTATATATTTAACACCATTATAAACACTGGAGGCAAAGCAGTGTTTGGGGTGGAGACTGACAACTCGCGACCCCCCCATGTAATAACCTCACAACCCCCTGAAGGGTCCCAACCCCCAGTTTGAGAACCCCTGATCTAATGGAACATAAGCATCACAATGAGACTAACATGGACACTAGAAAACAGAACGAACATGAAATGTGAAAAAACACATTGGCAGTTGGTGTCATAAGCCCTGTTTAAATCAAAAGTCTAATTCTGGTTTCACACTGACTGGCAGAAGAGAGACTAACTGTATGTGTGCACGAAACAGGTTACCTTTAAGAAATATTACGAAAACCTTGAATAGACCTAAGCAAATAGCCCCTACGAAGGTATTTTATCATTCTGTGAGCAGTAAAATTAGGACTCGAGGGAAGCAGGGCCTGACCTGATGTATGCTTTCTGAATAAAACAAAATGATCAGCATACTTGTCTACTGGGAGATCATTTTCTCTTTCATGGAAGAAGGGGGATTATGTAATTTGCACACCTGTGCGGTGTGATGAGGGACTAAAAAAGATAAATGGTGGAAATCTGCTAAGATAAGAATAAATAGATCTGAACTGGCTCAATTAGTTTCAATAATAAGGAGGATCACCACACTTTGAAAGGGACGTGCTCATGGCTAGCAGGCTCAAAAGGAGGCCCATTATCATCACTTCGGTTTGCAAGCATGCTCATGGAGTGATTGTGCATGTGTATATCGTACCTATCTATAGGGCAGTGTTTCTCAGCCTGTGGGTCATGACCCTCAGCAGGGTCACAAAAGACAACTGGGGATGCATGTCATGAGGGGTTGAAAATCTTAGTACAATCTGAGGCAAAGAAAACCTCATTCACCCACTCCCCACACTTCCTTACCCTTTATGGGCAAGTATTCTCTATCAACCTCTACACACACACACACACACACTATAGACCTCACATTAGCACTGATACATTTTTATTCTTAATGTAAGAGAGTTTTTTTTTTTTTTACTTTGAAGAAGAGGTCGTCAAACAAAGAAGGTTGAGAAACACAGCTATAGGGTAGGAAAGGTAGGAGAGCATCACCAGCTATTTTCACCTTCTTCCCTCTATCTGCTTACGTGGCCCTCGTCCCCAATAACATCTTAATGTTTTTCTGTCAGAAATGGCTTTTGTTCTCATTACGGGAAAATATCTCAATTTGAAAGGTGGGGAACTGCAGTACAGGATAGATTAAGTGACTTGCCCCAGTTCACATAGGAAGTCTGAGGCTAACCTGGGAATTAAACTGAGGTCTCTTGAACCCCAGTCCAGACAGTCTTCACTAAGCCATCCACCTCCTCCATCCTTCCTTAAAGCATACAGATTTCTCTTGCATACCCAGGAGATTCAGGAGCGATGGTACCTCCAGGATCTTCTACTGGGACATCACCATCACAAACTGATACCGCATCTCGATCATGGATCTCTGCTCATCTGACACAATCTGGGCTGATTGTGGGCTGGATTTTAGCATCAATAAATAACATGTCTAGGTCATGCACCAGCGTCCTTGTTTTGCATTAGCTTAAAGCTTTGAAAATTATGCCTCTGAAAACATTTTCCTGGTTTAATTGGATAATTGACCTACAATTAGATCTGCTGCATGTTAAAGAATCACAGGCTAAGATTTTCAAAAGTGAGTGCCTAAAATTATGATTTTAGTCCATATTTTGATTCCTGCCTAAATGCCCAGATTTTCAAAAATGCTGAGCACACAGTAACTTGCATTTACATCAATGGGGGCTCCTGGAAGTTCACCCTTTTTGAAAATCAGGTAAAAAGACAGCTTATACTACCATCTTCATCTTCTGAGTGCAAGCCACTCCAAAGGGACAGCTGAGGTCTTTACCCAACAGAGCAGGTTGGACAAGAGGCAAGCACATCATATCACCATAAGTGATCATGCAGTAGGCATGCTCCACCTCTCTGATAAAGAGTTCGGAAAGGCACTGCACTTCACTAAGGCACAGAGCTCTACAGACTACTGCATTTGGACTGGGAAGGCATCTTAGGTTCTGGTCAACCATCTCCCAGGCCAGCTCTTACACTGTTTTTACATCACCACCATTTCATTCACTTAAATGGAGACACTGCTGATTTACATCCGCGTCACTGTAGCAGAGTCAGCATTGATATTTGTTATGCCATCTCAGTTTATATGATAGACTCTTTTTGAAGGTACATGGTTACAGCCGGAGATAGGGCAAATAAAGCACAAAAATGCACCATGAATATTCAGCCACATCTTAATTGCTTCCTCTGTTTTTGCCCTGCCTTTGTGTTTGCTTTCATGTGGTGGAATGATCCAAGAAACAGAACTTTAAGCTCCCCCACACAAATACCCATGGAAAGCCATTTTTAAATTAATTTCTATGGACTTTTGCACTAGAAATCTGATCATAATGGTTACACCCTCCCAGTCAGGCTACAGAAAAAATGCCATGTGACTTATGAGACTAAACAGAACTCAGTAGCACAGATCACCATAGAGTTTTTGAATAGTAAGTAAATGAAATAAACAAAGAAAATGCATTGAATAAGTTTCAATAAATAAATGAAAACATTTGACAAAATCATGTTCTGTTTGCAGATAAAGTTGTGTTGGCTACACAATCACTTTAAAGGGCATGATTTTAAAAGGGCATGTGCCAGATAGAGGTGAGCAAATCAGGGGTAGTTTTAGGTTTACGAACATTTAGAGTTGAGTTTTGTTTTGTTTTGTTTGTTTGTGGGGGGATTTGGGGGAGTGAAAGGGAAGGGGTTTGGTTTTGAAATACCAAATATAAATATGGATCACAGAAGGCTCTTTCTAGTTCAAGGGAGAAGGTAAA
The DNA here is from genome assembly GCF_965152275.1 of Natator depressus. NCBI lineage: Eukaryota > Metazoa > Chordata > Testudines > Cheloniidae > Natator > Natator depressus. The sequence goes on from NC_134241.1 coordinate 11,322,713, forward strand.
TATTTCCAGCATTAGCCCATGTCATAAAGACTGATCAGTCAGTTTTCAGTGTCATAAATACAAAACCAGGAAATGTTTGGCTCTGGGTCCCAAAGCTGGAAGTGTGTACATGGAGCTCCGAAAAATGTCCATGTATATAATGCCATGAATATATTCCAGATAAGAACCTGGGTAGTTTCAGGCTATTCTCATCCTTGTGCCAACTTATAACAATGAAAAAGATTGAGATTTTCATCTACCTACCTGATAGTAATGCAAGTCTGTTAGCACTTCTCATCAGTAAGGGGCACAGGTAACTATTGAAGGCACAGTCACAGCCATCTAATAAGGACTGGAGGAAAGCAACCACATAAAGAAATTTCAAAATAACAAACTTACAAATTGCATAACAAAATAATAGCAGCAGCTTCTCAGTTGCATAAATGGAATCACAGCAGAGAACTGTAGCCTTTAATTTTGTTCATATTAAATCACAAGTATTAATGTGTGATTTGGAAGGTATTTGCCCTTTGGATAGTCATATTTTTGTTCTGAGCTTCAAAAATATAAATTACAGTAATTTCAAGCCCAGGCTTACATTTTACTTCAATGACGTAAATGAGCTTCAAACTTTCAAACACTAGCTGTCCCTTACAGCAAGAGGTAGCAATTACATAAAACTCTTTTATTGCAAGAGGGTATTTTCTTCCCTTTAAGTTTATGTGCCCCAGGTGAAGCAATATAAGCAAACTAGTTCTCATGATTGTGTTAATAATGGAAACTGCATTTAGGAAGTTTGCAGGATTAAAACTATAAACTTTTCTTTTTATTGGTAGGGTGTCAAACCTTTCCAATCTGAGACAGAAGTATAGCTGTAGAAGGAGGAAAGAAAGTTTTCTGAGAAGCTAGCATCCGCAGCCTCTGTCAAATGCATGAGCAGTTGCAACGGGAGTGCAGTCAAAGGAGAAACACTGGAAAAATAAGGCTAGAAATGAAATTTATTCTGCATTTTTGGTGAATATTAGACACGCAGAATCAAATTAATCCGAGGTATAACTCCACTGAAGTCAACTGGAATGAAACTGATCTATAATATGTATGTGTATATGTCTTCCCAGCATTCTACTGCTGTACAGCAAATATCTGTAATTATCTGCTAACAAAGCTTGTGTTGCATGCTTGAGCATAATGAACGATGACAGCCCAGGAGTATTGTCAGCTAATGGAGTTACTCCTTTAACCATTTAACTCAAGCAATAGAGGTCTGTGCTGTGTATTTGAAAGCCCTGGTTTTAAACTCTGGTAGTTTAAGGTAGTTAAACTATGGTAGTTCAGGCAGGGGGTCAACTCGTTACAGTTGCATTTGATATAATTCCTTTGTTTTTCAATGTCCTGTCTCTCTGTCCCCTCCAAAGATAATGATGATGTTAAAAGAGTTGGGCTAAGGTTCAAAGCCAAACACAAAAAATTCAGGAAACAGCAGAATTAAGGTTGCCTGGAGGCTGCTCTAAAGTTGCTGAATCAACCACCAATGGGGGTGGAAATGCTCAGAAAGCCACCTGTGTCCCTCCCTCACTGCTGGGCTGAAAGCAGCTCAGACACATCGGAGACTCTGGCCCATACTGTATAAATATATGGATTGCTTTTCATTAATTTCTGTATAATGATAATACATATAGCTGTTCAGAGGAGGACAATTCTATCTCATAGAAACTTCTGAGGTTTTGAAATTTTTCTCTTGTTCTCTATTCAGAACAGAGGTTTTCATTCCAATTCATCACTCTGAATTAAGTAGAGCAGGGACTTGAACCTGTGGCTTACATGTCTCAGGCTAGTGCCCTAAGCACCAGCCTATAAAGTGAGAGAGTTGCTTTCTTTTTCTCTCTCACCTGCTCCCTTCCTTCCCCTTCCATTATACATGACCGGAGACCCCTCCACCCCAGAAAAAAGTGACCAAAATTTCATCAAACCCAGTATGTTTCAACAAACCAGTTCTAGTAATGTCCTATCAGAATTGGCATCCATACAGATGAAGGTATTCTGTCCCCTGCAGGTATGTGACATGTTTTTCCAGTAACAGGAAACTTGAGCTTAGTCATATGGATTGATTTCAGAACATTGTCATCTAGAGACGGTTCCATGCTAAACCCTAGATCCAAACACTCCTGAGGTTGGGGGAGGTTTGGATTTGGATCCAGATTTTGTGGCCCGGGTCCTTTTCTCCCATTAACGCTTAACCTCCAATCTTGGCTTGGCAAAAAATGCAGGTATCTTTAACAGGAATTGTATTACAGGCAGAATCCTAGTCCCACTAAAACCAGGCTTCAGTTGGACCAGGATTTGTCCCTGTATGCACTGCCATCACTTGACTTGAATGCTCTCAAATATGATGGGAAAGGGTGAAGTGTAAATATTACAAAATGTTTACACAGGTGTCAGGTGTGCGATGCAGGTGTGGTGTATGAATGGATCCTGGAGCATAAAGTCAAAATCAGAGTTTCATCAGAATTACTGAATGCATAAAAAAAAGAAGGATTTTGACTTAACTCGCCTCCTTTGTTTGATAATTTGACAAAGGGGGAAATCTAACTTCAAAGGAATCACTTGCACAGCTGATGACATTTAGGAAGAAAAGGAAAAACGCTGCTTTTTTAAGAGACTTACAAATGTCATCTGTGTTCATGGGTGCAATTTTTCATGAAAAAAGATCTCTCTCCCAGAAACAACATATGGACCATGCAATGTAGGAGTTACTATGGTAACTAGCCTTTTAAATGTGTATATGCCAACCAAATGAATGTATTCATTTTGGCCCGGGGTCTATATTAATTTATAAGTCCCATCTTTCTAACATTTTTTTTCTTTTTCTATAAAATATGCCTAATGGGTGCTTTAGACATTGGCTGACTGTGCTGCCTTTTGGACTCCTGCATACTTTGCAACAGAAAGATAAAAATATTGCAAGTGAAGGTCACTTGCACATGGAGGGAAAGCTAACTTAACTAACTCAGAATAGGGGCATTAAGCATAAAAGTACAATTACATAATCAGAATGATTTAAGCTCCAAGGTAGGAATACAGCTGAGGTGACATTTGGGTTCAATAAAATGTTATATATTATAAACAATAGCAGCTTCCAAAGCTGAATAAAGAATACTGACCTAGAGAGATCTATCTTGAGGAACCCATTAATGCCTTTGTTTCTGAATGGGAAACAGCCCCACAACAATGTACAATGCACATCTCTGGTCAGACTCGAGCCCTGACTCCAAGAACTCTTGCAATGTAAACTACTGTTTCTGAAAAGGTTTATACCTAGTTCTTCTCTCAGGGATGCCAGTTTTAAAGTGTAATCCTGACTTCTGCCTCTACAGAAGTCTGATCCTGCTCCCATCAAACTCAATGGAAGTTTTACTCATGACTTCAATGGAAGGAGGATTGCACTCCAAAAAAGAGGAAAAACGGACTTGTTACTTTTTTGTTTCATTTTGTTTTAATTCACAGTGACCTGAAAAGAAAACACATGTGGGTTTGTATTATTTTGTACTTCTTCAGGATGTATGAAGGGATCCTGAAAAATGTTGTTTCTCATCCACCATTTTTTCCCTCCAACCATTAGAAATAACAGGACTTCCTTGTTGTTTTCTGGAGAACTCCTTGGAGGGTCACCAAAAGGGGGATTACGAGTCACAGGAAACTGAAAGCTCTGCAGTTAAGAGGGGAAATTGCGGGGGGGGGGGGGGTAATCTGACTGGTTAAAACACTTTGGTTGGTTTGTTTTTGGTAATGCCCACTTCACTCAAATACTGAAACAAATTGGGGAGAAGCTCTCTCTCTGAAAAACTGAACTCCCCAGCTAGTTCAGACCAGGGCAGAAAAAGCTCCCACTCCAATTCTTTAGTCCTCCAGTGATCTCAGTGACATTGGATACACTTATTATTGTTTACATTATGTTAGCGCCTAGAGGACACAGCCAGAATGAGATCTTTATTGTGCTAGGCATAGTCCAAACACACAGTGAGAAAAAGTTCCTGTTCCAGGGATCTTACAATGTAAATAGACAATATAGACAAAGAGTTGGAGGAAGAAAGTATTACTATTCCCATCTTACAGAGGGCGAACTGAGGTAGAAGGAGATGTAAGTGACTTGCTTAAGGACCCACAAGAATTCAGTAGTAGAGCCAGGAACTGAACCCCCATCTCTTGACCAAACACATAGCATGCATGCATGCATCCATAAACCTACACACGTCTCTTTTCTGGCTGCTTCATCTGGCAGATACTTAAGAGTTAACTTTCATGCTTAACATACACATGCTCATGTAGCACTGAAAGGCTTTCCAGCTGATACAAAGTGGGAACACTGGAACTGCACCATTTCCACTGCATTCAGGCCTCTCCCCTGGCACAGAACAGAGGGACAGGATTTGTCCCATAGGTATCTATTGACATTATGAATGGCAACTGTTAGGCACAGAGTTCGTGTGGGCACTAGAACCAGAGGAAATACCCAATTTGTCTGTGAGATCTGTTGCTTTCAGGTAATTCATCACACCGTGAGTCTGTTTCACGTCAAGCTCTGAAAAACATAACAAAATGCCAGAGTAAAGCAATTCTGTGTAAGACATCAAAGGTCAAGATGTGCCCAAACTTAGAACTGCTGAGAGCAAAGTTTGACAATGAGAGTAAAAGCTCTGACTTAACTTGTTATGGAAATCAATGTGAACTGGAACTGTTTGTCCCAATGTCACATGCTCTGTATGTCACAGATTTCAAAGAACCATTTTCTGTTTCTGAAGTTCTATTCTTACATTACGAAACAAAACATTGACATTAAAGCCAGACATTGCTAGTCTGTTGAGCATAAAATATTTCCATTTGCATGTGCAGGGAGGAATAGATTCTTTGGTGGATGGGTTACTTTGAAATGTTCTTGCTTTGCACATTGTTGCCTACAGCATCCTAGTTTACAGCATTAGAGTTCTTACACTTGCCTTCAAGTTCTCCTCTCTTTTTATTCACTTACAGAGAGCTTATCAGTACCTCAGTACCTGCTGTACATTTCTACCCTTTTCCTTCAGTCACTTGTTCCAGGAACACTAATATGATATTTTGCATTTATTCCCATTTAATTTTCAGTATTCCATCTTCTTGAGCCGGAATTCCCTTGGTCAGGGTCAAGTACAATTCCAGTCAAGGACTGTCCTATCCCTACAGTGCCCCCCAAAATGTGGGAAGGAGGCAGAGCGTTGGCTCACCACCATCACATGCCAGCGCTACAGGAAGAATTTTCCACTTTGTGTAGGGGGTAGCTATGTGCCTGGACCCCTTATCCCAGGGAACTCCAAGAGACATTCTTCTCCCACTAGCCAGAATACCTCAGTGCTCCATCGAGAGTGGTGAAAACTCCACACAGCTCCTTGCTCTGGGCAAGGTCAGTCTGCATGATCTAGCCCTGTGAGAGCTCAGAAAGCTATTAATGGAATTTTTTAATTTATTTTTAATCATTAATATTCCAAAGCACTTTCTAAAGTAAATAATCAGAGAGGAGGGTTATAGATGGAGGGTAAAAATCAGTAATTCTAGGTCTGTCCAGTCATTAGTGACATTCTTTATTAATTTATCATTATTAATTATTATTATTATTATACCTAGAGGCCCCAACCATGACTAGGGTCCCATTTTTAAGTGGATGTTACTAGACTCAGGAAGTTAATGAATAAATAAATGATAAATTAAGGTACGACACACAGCAGATCGGCCTTCTGAGAGGACCTGCACTGATCTTCAACTACATTCTTCGACTGAATTTTTTCATCTGTTTGCCCCAACTTCTTTCTGCATATGGCTCCTGTTATTGTCAGTGGGAGATGTGTTTGTGCACACTGGGGCAGAATTTAGCTGCCTCTTTGGTCCGAAAGACTCAGTGTCCCTGTTGTATAAACCAGGCCCCTTCCATTGAAGGAGTGTCCTGGCCAAAGAAATACGTTCGCATTCGCCTTTTCAAAATATATCATTTCAAATGTCAACAGTGTGTCCTCAAGCATCCCTGAGATGTTTTATGATCATTCCCCCTCCCAACTGTTATTTTCTTTCTCGGTGTAATGACAGGCTACAGTACATTCCTTGCAAAGAAATTTAAATATAGGCTAATAAATTTGTGTATGCTGTTTTCATCCGCCTCCTCTAACAAGCATCTGCAAAACATTCATTCTTTTACCTTTTCAACTTGAGCTGAGTACTTGGTGAAATGATCTCTGACTTGTGTGTGAGAGAGAGAGAGAATCATCAAAATGTTCCCCAAATGTTCCTCTTCAATAAAATTATTTTAAAATAATACACATTTACATTGAAGTGTAAATCTACAGAACATGGATAAAAACACATTCCTAGCCCCCCAGGAACCTTTCTTCTCAATGGGAGCCTAAAGCTCTCTTTTCCCAGCTACTCTATGGCAGAGCTGCTCATAAAGAAGTGGAATGAATTTTTTCTTTTGTGGCAAAGGATATATTTGCTCTGTCAGTGGAATTAATTCATCTTTGTGCAGAGAGCTAGCACAAGGCCAAGGAACTATCTAAGTCTCACTTGAGCCAAGGGCCTGAATGGGTACATAGCCCCTTTAATGGCCCTCCATCCAAGAGTGAATTTCACCATTTGTGAGCAAATATGGTTGAATTAATCTTGTTCTAACAAAAAAAGAAGATCACCTTCAAACAGCAGCCAAGTCCAGAAAATCTTGGTCCAAAAGGCAGATGTTTCAAATGGGTAGGAGCAAATGAAAACAGGGGCTTAGAATGGAAACCGTTCTGCACCCTTAACTAATGCACTCCTACTACACCCAGTTTATATTAATTTGATAAATTATCCTCCCTATGCCAAATACAGACCATGGCCTTTTTATTCACTCACAAAGTGGCCTGACAGCATTTCATATCTATTTTTCATAAATCCACTACATTTGCAATGAAGCCAATAAGCGAACATTCAAAACCACTTGTTGCTATTAGGACACACCTTGGCTTCACAGCCTCCTTCAGTTTTAATTCAAGTTTCCCAGGTGGCTTTAATCTAGCACAATTAGCTACAGTGCTGCTATTACTGCTGCAATAATAAGGGGAGGGAGGGACGGGACTGGCCCCCATTTCCATTACAACCACCTATTTCCAGGGGTGTATAATGGGGCTGTAAAAATTTATTTCAGGCTGCACATTGGCACAGAAGATCTCTTCTCAGGAGCAAAAAAAATTTTAATTCTCCCCATTAAAAAACAAGAATGTTTCTGCTAAGTAATAAAGAATGCAAACCCAGCACAGACGTGTACTGGATTTAACCGATGCTCAGTCAGCAACGGATGGGGTTTAAAAGGACTATATCCAGTGTGGTGATCTTAGGCTCTTGCTTAAGCTTCTTTCTGGCTAGCAGTTCCCTTCTGGAGGGATGAGTCTTTCCATAGGGGTGAAGCATCGCCCTGAGTCCAAACCTCATTCCCCCAACCGCAGCCATGTGTTGGAAACTCTCTGAAGTTTTTTTTATGGCAGGAGGGAGTGGATCCAGCCCGCAGGGACTCAGACTGTTTATTGCAACATCGTAGTTCACATTTGACTATAAATGAAAGAGCTGGGACTATCATGAAATCTGAGGCTGAATCCTGCTTTCAGTGACACCACTGGAAAGCAAAGAGGAATAGCATGGTCCTCTTGGCTCTCTGAAAGCACATGATCAACTGCATAATGCCAAGTTAAGTGCTCTTTAAAACTGCCATATCTTGCTGCTTTTGTTGTTGTTGCCATGTTTGCATAACATGCTTGGAAGCCCATATGCGCCTCCATCTTACTTACCCTTTTTTATAAAAAGTGATAAATTAAAGGTACTCAATACATCTTTAAGACTGCAATGAAGGAATAAATTAAAAATGCAGTAGTGTTTTCACCTTAAAGCAAGGAAAAACAGCAAGAAGGATGGTCTAGTGATTAGCTCACTAGCCTAGGGCTTGGGAGGCAACTAAATTCCCTGCTCTCCAACAGATTTCCCATATGACCTTAGGCAAGTCACTTATCCCCATTTTACAGATGAAAATTTGAGGTCCAGAGAGGCTTACAGCATTTCCCTATATCTTGGGGGTGTTGTGGGGATAAATACATTAAATGATTGTGGCACGCTCAGATATCATGGTGACTGGGGCCTTATAAAGTATCTAAGATAGCTAGACAAGGGGTTAAATGAGACAAGGCACTGTCTTCTGATCAGCAGAAGCAAGATTACAACGCAAACAGTAGCCAAATTTTTCAAACCTGGGTGCCTGAAGTTGGGCTCCTGTATCCATATGTGGGAGGCAGGAAATTGAATATCTGTTCTGTATATTCACACCTCTCTTGTACTGGTGTATCAGAACTTTCAGAAGTTGAAGGCTCACCCTACATTAGGGGTGCAAAGAGGAGAGGGCACAAGGCTCCTTCGTCTCCATATGTCCCTATGCAGTCTGTGCACCAACGCACACTCTGTCCACTCAGGCCCTGATTCAGGAAAACATCCCTAGTTAGGAAAGTACTTAAATCCCATTGAAGTCAGTGGGACCATGGGCTTTCTTGAATCTGTGTGCACAAGTCAAGTGCAAGAAGATTTCACAGCATATTCTGTCAAAGGGAGTAGCAATAACTTCTGCAGTGTACTTTTCCCCTAGTGCTGCCACAATTCCTGGTCAAAGCCAGTCCAGCAGCATGCCTGCCTCTGCCACAATCTAGTACCTAATGTTTTAAAAATTGGCCGTTTTGTCGGAGGAATTTCCTACCATCATTTCCGAGCTCTTTCCTGATGAGAAACTGAGCTGAGTAATGTCCTTTGCCGAGGGATCACTTAGCATTCTAGATCTTGGGTGGGATTTGTAATGCTTTTAATTACACGGGTTATATTATATATATTTTTAGAACTGTTCCAGCACTGATTAGTTTCTTATTATACTTATCCTTATGACACGGAGAATTGGCGTTTCTCAGAGCTAACTGCTAATGCAGACTCCCATCACTAACGCACATACAATTAATGTCAGTGGGTGCCAACACGTGGCAGCAAAGAATTAATCTTTCATATTATACAGCTGCTGCTAAAATGAAGGAAAGAGTCTGGAATGTTTGTGCAAACCATTACCGCTCTCTCTGTGAATGAGTAACATTGAAATGCAGCTTCCATTTACAGGCTGCTGTCGCCTTTTCAATTGTTTCTAACTTTCACCATCAAATTTCTTTAAGCCTGGAATTTTCCAGGCACAGTCTCCTGTGAGACTTTTCAGCAAAAGCCAGTCAGCTCTTTTCAAGTTCTGGACATTTAAAACGAACCATACTTTTGCCACATGTTTCTATCAGCAATCCTGTATATGCACCACTCAATGGCTGTTTAAATGTTATGCACTTCTATAAACACCTCTATATTCATCTGCCAGATCCTCAGTTCCTATCAATTGATATAGCTCCACTGGCATCTACTGGTGCAAATTTGCACCAGCTGAAGATCTGGTCCTTTTATTTCATGGCTCCTCTTTCTTCCTTATACCAAGAGAAGAAGTGGGGGCAAAAGACATATCTGGCTTCAAGACTAAGCTTGATAAGTTTATGGAAGGGATATGATGGGATAGTCTAATTTTGGCAATTAATTGATCTTCAACTATTAGCGGTAGATATGCCCAATGACCTGTGATGGGATGTTAGATGGGGTGGGATCTGAGTTACTACAGAGAATTCTTTCCTGGGTGTCTGGCTGGTGAGTCTTGCCCACATGCTCAGGGTTTAGCCGATCGCCATATTGGGGGTCGGGAAGGAATTTTCCTCCAGGGCAGATTGGCAGAGGCCCTGGGGGTTTTTCGTCTCCCTCTGCAGCGTGGGGCACGGGTCACTTGCTGGAGGATTCTCTGCACCTTGAAGTCTTTAAACCACAATTTGAGGACTTCAGTAGCTCAGACATAGGTTAAGGGTTTGTTACAGGAGTGGGTGGGTGAGATTCTGTGGCCTGCGTTGTGCAGGAGGTCAGACTTGATTATCATAATGGTCCCTTCTGACCTTAATATCTATGAATCTATGAATTTCACTGTGAACCTTGAATTATGCATTTTATGAGCTACCATGTCATGCTTATGTCTCTAGCTGTTTAAATATGCCCACTCAGTTATGGAGAGTGTTATTAATGGTTTACATCCATCTCTGACATTCCATGATTTAATACACAAGCAACATAGTATTTGTTATTTTGCATTTTATTCATGAGATTTACAAGGCCTAATTAATTAAAAAGTTTTGTTTAAAAGTAGCTCATAACCATGTCAGAGTTTAGTTCACACTATGATGCTATTAGTCATCCCCTATCTCAGCATGAGATTACCCATTTGGTTGATTGCTTATGTGGGGACAGTTCTATGCTTGGTTTGTTATTTTAAATGGAGTACTGTATGAATTGTGTGTTTTTAAAATCAATGGTTAAGTACCTAGAGCTTCAGAAGAGGAGTTTCTTTGTATTGTGTAATTCTAAATATATGATACATCCAATCAATGAACACCTGGTGTTTAGTTCCTTCCCCCCTCTCCCCCAACCCAGTTTTATTTTCTTGGTGCTTGTATTGTGTTAACTGTTTTTCAGATTTGATTTTATTGTAGGAGTTTGTGCTTGCATCTTAACGAACAGACAGAAAGTGATGCCTAATGGCATAAGGCTGTGTGCTAATGGTAAGGAAACTGAACATTCTAACACATGTATTCTATGCTTTGATCTCATTCATCTTGGGCCCCAATGAATCTTTGCTGCTCTTTCATGTGCAGATACAAGCCTCTTGAGATAATAGATGCAAAACCTGGCTGCAGAACAGAAGTTCAGGCAGTAACCACTCAGTAGAAAGAGCGGAAGTTTACTTGTAAATGGGCTCCTGTTGCTGCCAGTGGATGCCTTATGGGAAAATATTTTGATGGTCATTAATGCACTAAAACTTGGCTACGTTATATAAATGTGGTTATTTTTATTTTCCTCTACTGACAGATTCAGAGTTGCCTGTAATAATTTCTGAATATTCTATCTTGATCAGGTTCTTGTGTTGTTAACTGTATGCAGACATTGTGTTAATTCACTAGCAACATTGTCAGGAAATGCACCCCAGGAAGAGGAGGTGGTAAATCCTCACACACCTCTTTCAGCAAAAACTTCATAGACAATGTTGCAGCCATTTGCTGTGATGCACTGGCTGGGCTATCTCCCCCACAGACAGAGCTGTCGCCTCATTTGGACTGTCTCCCCCAAAGATGGGGCTTGCTAAACAGGTTTCTCCAGGACTGCCCCAGCCCTTGGAGGGGCAGAAAAGTTTAAAGACAGAGACACTCTCTTATTAATAGGATTATATGACAAGTGGGGAGGCCACTCATCCAGTGTTAAACAGGGTGGTCCTCTTTTTCAGAGGTTTGTTCCCCATCTGGTACCGGGACCAAACCAGATGTGGTTTTGGCCAGTATTAGATGGGGGATGCTGCTCTGCCCCCTCCAGGTCTTAAAAATGGCATCTCCCCACACAGAATGTCTAGTGTTCTGGGAATGTGTGAGTGGCCACCTTAATGTCAGGTTTCCTGCAATAGCAGGGAACAGATCTCAATGACCCAGGAGATCCCTTCCAGTCCCATGTCCTAGGCTCTTGTGAGGAAGGCAGATGGGACACTGAGGCAGAGACTGTTGGGAAACTCCAGAGGTTGGGGAGGTCTGGGATAAGATAGGCTCACCTAGGTCTTTAGGTAAGATAAACAATACAATGGTCTATATGCATGTCTAAAAAAACCCCTTTTCTCTCATTACTCTGTGTTCCTACTGCTAACATAAAACTATACTGTGCTTTAAGAAGGCTGTTTGGGGTCACTGCATTCACCACTGGTCACAGCTCCCAAAGGCAAGAACCGCAGGTACTACGGCCAGTCGGACCTGTTGAGTAATAGCCATTAGTACACAGGGTGCTGTAGCCCTGGGCCTGGTCTGAGGGTGGGGGAATCATGGGATTCCACCTCAGACTGGTGACCAGAAGTGTTTTCAGAGATGCAGGTAGCTCTAAATCATGACAACCATAATAAAGGACCCCAACCTCACTGTTGCTTCTATTCGCCCTCTCTTATCATACAAGAACAAGGGGACATTCAAGGACACCAAAAGGCTGTACATTTAAAAGGAAAGAATATTTTCACACAAGGCAAAATTCTCCAGTGGAACTCTGATGCAAGGTATCGTTGAGGCCAAGAACTTAGTGGGGTTCAGAAAAAGCTAGGAGGTTTATATGGAGGAGGAGAACCTTTGGAGTTACAATAGTGAGCATTTAAAAGCCAAACAAGTTCTGGAGGGGATACAACCCATCATACTTCAGGATATAAACCAACCTCTCTAGCTATTGGAGTGGCAGGGGAGAGAAGAAAACTCTCCCTACAGATAGATTACTCTATAGCTGCCCGGGACAGCATTTCTTGCACCTTCCTCTGAAGACTTTGGCACTGGCCACTCTTAGAGACAGCTCACTGGGTTATTACAGCAGGATAGCAATTCCAATGTAACTAAGTCCTTACTCAGGCAAAACTCCCTTTGAAGTCGGTGACAGTTTTTCTGAACAAGGCTGGGAGAATCAGGCCCACATGGTTCCTGTTTCTAGCAGGCTGATTATATCCAAAGGTAAGTCCCACTTACAGCCCCACACTCCACTCAGGGGTCTTGTCGCTCCTGCAGGGCTGGTAACTATGTGGAGTCTATGATTCCAATGTGTGACCCCCAGGGGAGGATTGCCTAACTGCCAGGTCAGGTGGTAGCATTTGACACCTTCATGGGTGGCCCTTGGAGGCCACTTTGTGGTTGTCACATGGTGCGATGAGTTTATTTTATCTGTAACACAAGTTAAATCAACTGTATTGGCTTCTGTGCTCCACTTCTAAGGCAATAAGGAATTCTCAGTCCAGAGAAAAGCTACAGATAGGTTATACAATAGGTATGCTTCTCCTGCTGGCTGCATAGTATTTCCAACAGTGAATTTTTCCTCCCAGAGAAGACTGGGATGCTAATGAAAACAACATATGGCAGGCATCAGGTCAGGGGTTCCCAGCGTCCGTTTAACACCACATACCTCTGGTTTGGATCCTAAAGTCAATACAGATGTGGCAAAAACAATTATCGAAGGAAAATAACATTTTGCTTAAGAAGCAAAGGAAACTTCACGTGTGTGCAGTACACTAATAATTCACTGGCTGAGGCCTCCACTAGACTGGCTTCCAGCCTTTGCAAAATAAGAAACAGTCTACCCTAAGGGGAATAGGCACTGGATATTGGGATAGCTAGTCAGGAGGACTGAAGAGGAGTGTATCTCCCCTTCCTCTTCTAAAAACAGAGGGAGCTCTGCCCCAGTTCTCCCTGGCTCCCGTAAGTAGTACTCTCCCCACAGCTCCCCTCACCCCATCCTGATTGGCTGGTGCAATCAGAACTCCTTTGCTTCAAATCTACTTTAGCCATGGTGCAGCTGCATCACTAACAACAGGGACAAAACAGAATGCATCCTGATTGCCACATGGACTGTGAGCTCACAGGGCCAGAGACTCTCTCTCATTTGGTTGTGCAGTGGGGTGCTGACCCTTGGGTTTCCAGGCACTAGTGTAATGCAAATCAACAGCTAAAACGGTCACAGAAAGATGAATTCTGAGCTCCACAAACCAAATGCCTGAGAAGAAAAGAAAGGAAAGAGGCAAAAACTACAGTCCAGGTACTAGAACGCCTCAATAACCAAGCTTTGCACCTCAGGCCCATCTCTAAACATAACCTGCTATTCCCATGTGTCAGTTCTGGGTAACTTCCACATGGATGATAGTTGCAGTAAGTAACATCCAGAGTGCAGGAGCCTCTGCATTCTGCTAGCAATATAATCAATTTCACGTTGTGCACCGTCCTGTACAGCAAGGCAAATAAGCAGAGAAAATAGGCCACTGTCTCAGCTGGTACCAGCCCTTAGATCTTTTGTGTCTATGTAAGAATTAAAACTGAATACAATGCTAATGGGCTGCAGAAGCTCCTGTTATTCACTTCTTTTCATGTTTCCAGTTACAAGTGCAAGTGAGCTGGAAGTTTCTGTGGCACCCAGTAAATTATTGTGTTCAAGAGTTAAAAAGACATAGAAACTGGATCGGACCATCTCAACTGTACCTGAAACTACTTGGCAGGAGCAAATACCCTTTTTTTTTGGACTGTCCCTGCCTTGTCAACATACTCTCGGATGGTTTGTTTTCTTTACCTTTTGGCAATTTACCACTACCTTTGCAAAGTCCGTGTCACTTGGTGGTTATCCTGGACGCACGCTTGTATCATTTGTTTTGTCAGACGTATCCTGCAGTATTTTTCTCTCTCTTTGTGTCACTTTGGGAGTTTCATTACACATCACATTGTAACCGAAATTAACCTTTACGTCATTGCTAAAAAGTGGCACTGGGCACGGTGTATGGGCATGTTGAGGCATCACTGTTTGGTTCTCTCATTCAGTAGCAGAAATCTCTTTAGGTTACACCACGTTATAACAACCCCTAAAGGCGGATCCTCATCTCCTTTGATGGCAGTTTTGTTACTCAGGATTTATACTGGGGTAGCTGAGAGTACAGCTTAGCCTCATAAATCTTGTCTATACCTGGGGGCATTTGCAAAAACTCCCTACCCTTCCTAAAACCAGCTCAGCCCTCACTCTTGCAATGTTGGGAGCCATGCTGTACAAGGGTGACTGGTGGAAGCAGAACCATGGGTGTGGCCTTTTCAAAAGCACTCAGAATTGGTCTAACTTGCCTGCCCATGCTAAAAGTCACACCTCATATCATTTTGACCTTCTCTGAGAAGATGTAGATGACAGGAGGCCTGATTCACCACTGCTTTACTGTGGTTTTACATCAGCGAAACTTACTGGAAATCAGCGCATTACACGGGCATAAAACTGGAGTAACCTAGTGGTGAACCACTGCCGTGGTCTTTAAAATACTGGTGGCAACCAACTGCCTGACCATACTAATGTCTCTCAAGGTTGTTAAAGCCGGTAACGCTGAACTTGTGTTAGCAGTGGTGGATAATTTTTGCAAAATGTCTATAGCGTAGACAAAGGGCACAGTTTTTCAAGAGCTCCCATTATTGGCTTAACTCTGGTCCCACTGAAGTGACGAGACATTTCACCATTGACTTGAATGGGAGCAGAGTTAGAGAAATGCTTGCTGAGTGCTTTTGAAAATCCTGCCCTTTATTACCAAATCCTTACACGTTACCCCATCAGCACATTTCAAACTTAGTGCAGGAACTGGAGCACCTTAAAGACAAGAGGTTTCTTGTTGCAGGGACTTTATAACTGCTGGTAGCTATGATTATAGGCTTAGACTAGATTGGATTTATTAACACAATGGCTTCCGTTTCTGTGTGAACAGAGCGGGTGGAGGGCAATCAGTTACATTCATCTATCGGATAGAAACAAATGTTTAAATACAATAAATCAGTTTACCAACTACATTCTCAGACATCATCCTTTATCAGCTAAATCACTTCTTGACAACGGCACTGTCTTGGACAGAAATCTGGGTGTATGTGTTTAATTGGCTCGTGACTAGTCGGAATGACTCATTCCTCTAGCAAAAGCCTTCCATTCTTTCTCCTTTCTTCTGTTAACTCATTGCTTACTCGGCAAATATGATGACCACAATGGAACCCTGAGGTGTTTGAGCAGTTAAGGGTGTGGTTTGGAGCAGAGGGGAAAGTATCAAAGGTTAATTTAACCCAATCTTGGTAACTAATGGTAATTCTGTAAAAGAGTTCAAAGGCCCTTGAGCAGAAAAATCAGTGGTCTACAGAAAAGGTCATATCATAAAATGTCTAATTTGTTCATCTCCTGAGTTGAAGTCATTTATATGAATTAATAGAAAGAGCAGAAGATTCTGTTGTACTATTAATGGAAAAAATCAAAAATTGTTCACTGGTATATTTGATAATGCCAAGAAGTTATAATCTTGTTGAAAAGAAAAGACTAAAATTAGGAGTAAAATTCATGTATTCTTCCCCGTAAACTACTTATCAGTATTATTTAAAGGGTGCATCAATTTGTTTCAATACATCACATTCAATTCCCTTTTTTATTAGTCAGCTATATTATCTCACCAATATGCAGTTTAGAATATTTTGTATATTTGTGGTCATTAAATTCTGATGGGGAACAATTACTAACTGTACTTTTTAAAAAAGAAAATAAAACAAATTTAGTAAAATTCTACACCTAATACTGTTTTAATTCTAGATCTTTCTACCAAACAATCTTTTCCCTCCCCAATCTGTACACTGCTTAATAAGAGTAGTAATGAGGAGAAAATCCTTAAATTAAGCTCCAGGTAGTAGTCAGGAGAGGGGGAGTCTATAAAAGTAGCTGTTGAAAGCAAAGACTTTTAACTTATATTTTCTTCTGTTGGAGAAATCCTTTAACTTCTATAGCCACAAGCTCATTCTCTAAGGGCTGATCCAAAGCCTAGTGAAGTCCATTGAAAGACTCCCATGACTTTCTTCTCACTTACATGTAAGTTAGGAAAACTCCATTGACATCCACAGAAATACACCAGTGTAAACCAGTGTGAAAGTTCCTAGAAGTGCATTCACACCTCTTTAGTTTTGACCACTTGACTTCAACTTATTCTCCAGCCTCACATCTTTCTGTAGGGTTGTTCTCAAGTATGTAAACTATTGTGTGGTTACAGAGGACCCTTAACATCCCAGATGAAGAGCTCCATTGGTGTTACACAAGTCCCTTACTCAATGAAAACAGTTACCACATCACATCTCACATGGGATTTAAGGAAGCAGTAAACACACTAAATTGACACCAAATTGATTTTTCCACTGCAGAATGTTCTTAAGGGAACTATGTCTATGATAATAAACAGGCAGTAGCTCCTCCCATTTTGTAAAATTAATTTTATAGGGAAATTTAAGCAATCTATACAAGCTCCTCTTAGCCCCATATCGAAAATGTTTTGTGTGTCTTTAGAACATAAGAATGACCATACTAGGTCAGATCAAAGGTCCATCTAGCCCAATATCCTGTCTTCTGACAGTGGCCAATGCCAGGTGCCCCAGAGGGAACTGGGATTTGTCATCTTTAAAAATGTTAAATATTTACAAATGAAATGGAATGCCTTCTAGTTCTTCTCTTATCTATCATTGATGGACTATTTATGGACTATAGTAAAAATGATAACCACAATAGTGACTAAATACTAGTCATCTACTGAAGCATCAGATCTTTGAAGGTAAAATAGTTTGTTTTGTTTGTCATTTATTATAGACAAGCACAGATAAGTGCTATAGTTAAGGTTACCTAAGACTGTCCATTATAAGACTCTGTTTTCAGTTGCTTATAACTTTGCCAATTTTTCCATGCTATGGATCTACCCCCGTGTGATTTTTTCTTTAAGATATTTCTGAGAAACAGGTTAAAAATATTTTGTTTCACCCATGTTAAAAAATTAAAATCTCATAATCATTTCATTGGGAAGTTCTAGAGCAGGAGTCTCAAATTCAATTTATCTTAGGGCCAGTGCCAGTCCTCAAATCCTCCCAGCGGGCCAGTAATGTCACTGAAGATGGTGTTCAGAAAATAAAACGTTTATATTGTATTTTTTATTTTGGATTTCTTAGAAATAATAAAACTGTCATACAACTTTATACGATTCTTTGCCTGCCAGAGAGTTTTTAGTGTTTTCCAGACCACTGGCAACACTTCAGTTCTGTCAGTTTGTTGATGTTTGGCCTCAGTGACTGAGCAGTTGAGACCTTCAGGATTGCAGCGAGGTGTGCCTCAGAGAGTTGTGTTTGGTATTTTGACTTGTTTATATTCATTGTGGAAAAAAGTGACGCTGTCTCGATGGCTGACTCTGCCCGGCAGCTAATGATGCTGCCTCCATGGCTGACTCTGCCTGGCAACTAGTGATGGTATCTCTGTCCCTCTCCCCCAGCCAATGGAGCTGCAAGAGGCGTGGCCTGCAGCAGACAGAGCCGGCAGCGTGGCTGCATGGGTCTCTCCTCCACAGGCCACAGTGGGGAAGTTCTTGGGCCGCAGATGGCCTGCGGGCTGGGATTTTGAGACCCCTGTACTAGAGCCTCCATAGTTTAGAGGACTGACTTGAAATTTGGCATCAGGATTATCCTGGGATCATGGATGTGCCTTGTGCAATCCTTGGAAAATGTACCCAAATTGGGCTAAGTCAGAAGTCTCTGAAAAATCATGCTTCACACATGCTCAGTAGAGGTTTGTTAGAAGCTGGCAGCTAAATTCTCCAAAGATTCCACCTGCTCTGAGCATGCTCCATCCTCACTCGCTCCTACTAGCTCAATGGACTGCACATGTGCCATCCCCACAGAGCAACTGAGCATGCTCCATCCCAGGGCTGCTAGGGCTGCAGTGGCACCTGGCACAAGAAGTGAAAACAGGAACATTTTCTTCCACCTGCACACTCAGTGCTTCCACTGAAGGTGCTCAGGCAGCATGGAAGAGATGCAAGTGCATGTGGATATCAGGTAAGTGCATCTGCAAATGGGTGATAGTGAACTAGTTGCATGTGCACACACCTGATTTGATCATGAACTTAAGGTAAGTACATGCACAAAAGCAGGCCACGGTGCACATACAGACTATCTGTAAACTCTCCAAGACTGTCAGGACCTGAACAATGGACATTCCAGGTGTCTAATCCTTTGCTCGAATCACTGGATTACACAACTTGCTTACTAATGTGCTGATTAAAGTGACACAAGTATAAAAGTGATTAACCCAAAGAGAGTTGGATGCCCAGTTCCTATTAAAATTCATGTGACTCAAGCATCCAAGGACCAAGATAGTTTTGATAATTACACCCCCGCAATGTGCATATTTTCAAAACAGACTTTGAATATATCCGTTTACTGAATATTGAGAGCCAGGGGAAAGCAGACTGAACGGGAGCATTCTATTCTCTCCCCTTCGCCTCACTGAATCTCTCCTACCCATAAGTTTTAGCTCTGTTTAGCTTTCTTTAACTGCTCCGGTATTTAGGTCTCTCTCTCTCTCTCTTTTCATGGGAAGCATATTCAAATAGCTTTAAAAGAACTTTCATTCTCTCTCTGCCTCACATGCTAATCCAAATCTCCTTTCTTAATTAAAGATGTACTCTGCTAGAGTCTCTAACCTCTGTTTCAAACTGACAAAATCAAATCCAATACTCATCTCCGGTTGAATGGCAGGTTTAATTAACTAACATTTTCTTTTAATTGCTAGATTACAACCAAGACAGAAGCCTCAAGGATGATTATGATGCACAGGGAAAATGTTGTCTAAAGAGTGTTCTGGATAGCATGTTTTTTTGTTTGTTTGGGGTTTTTTTGCAAGAGATTAAAAAAGAAGTAGCTTTATCTGGTATAAACAGAAGTGATGTTAATGTGGACGTTGAACCCTACTTTAGAACCTATGTTGTAGAACCCTACTTTATATTTCTCCACACTAAGGGCATGATCCAACCCCCCTCGACCCCATTAGCCCTCACTGTACTGTATCAGTCACAAGACACATTGATATCAAAATATCACCTACTCTATTCCTGTATCTGCAATGCACTCACATCAGTTGTTACTTCATTTATGTTGATGTGGTTGTGGAAAGAGGTGGAGATAAGAATGCTTGGTTTCAGCAACCAAACCTTAGCTGAAAACTATATCCTAGGTTATGTACCGCCTACGCTTGGATTAACTCCACCACAGACTTTGGTTCTTGAGGGCCACATTGATTACCAAACATGATTTTACAAAATGGAGGAGTATGCTTATGCAGAGAATAGAGCAGTGGTACTCAGACCTCTCTGAGTGAGCAGCAAATAAAAGAATAGCTTATCAGCCTAGAGAGCCATTATATGAATTCAAAGAAATATGGGCACTGTTTCTTGGTATGTGTGGATAAAGAATGCTGAGATAGCTCAAATTATGCCAGATTTCCATTCTACTTTACCTGTCTGTTTTTATTACGTTTTTATTGTTGTTTCCACCCACAGGCATGTTATGTCTGTGTAAATTTGTCTGCTTTTGTATTGTCTGGTCTTGCAGCTCTGATGAGTTATAAAGTTGCATAATTGTATAGAATATCCGGTGAAATCTGCAGTATTTGGCAACATAAAACCGGCAAGTCATTTTTGTATTTTTGTTTGTTCCTTTATGAAAATTAATAAAAATCACAAAAATATACATTGATGAATTTGATATCAGAATCTGTTAGTAGCCATGGAACTTTATTTCATATACATTTCTAGTTATGCTAAAAATTAAAATTAATATCTCTATGATGGTGAACTGTAACCTGCATTATGAAAAACATCCCCTTAGCAGTCCTAGCACTTCTCCGTAATGAAATTCTGGAGTTTCACAATACAACATTCAACACATTTTACAAATTGGGTCAGCCTGGTAAACAGTTATTGACCATTTAGGGGTGTCTCTGTGCCAATGCCCATTAGCATTTCAAAACCAATTTCTGCATAAAGGATAGAATGGTCATAACTTGCCCATGTCATGTATTCTAAAACTATATACGCTTTAATCCACTGAGGACTTTATTTTTGGTGAATCACTGCTGATTTGGGCTCTGATCCTGCCAACAAACGTGTGCGTGTGTGTGTGAGAGACCCACCCCATTTTCAGGAGCTTATTCTTGGCACTAATTTTAATAAGTTCTATTTAAATCGTAAGTCATTAATTGAAGGCTCTTCATTCCCTACCTGCCTTTTCTTTACACTTTACTCTGATAAGTTAAAAACCTATTTGGCCTAGTAGGGCCCAGTCCTAACACTATTTCAATGTATTTCTCACACAAAAATATATCATAATCAATACTCCTTGCATACCAGCCCTACTTTAGTTGCTTCCCACATCCCCTCCTCTGTTATAATCTGTCCATGTATTACGAGTCAGACCCACATTTTATATGCAGATTTAACAGACAATTGAATTACATGAAAACACATTACATGAGGGGTTCTGGTGACATCATAAACCCCAAGAGCAAAGATAGAGGAACTTGCCTATTGAGACCTTCCACAACCTCCAGGTCTTTAATAAAAATAGCAATGATAGAAGACAACATCACAGCCTGAGGTGGTATAGGTACTAGGCAACCCTTTCAAGGACTAATTACTGCTTAGGCTCTATCTTGGCATAGAGGTTGTCATGAAGTCAAACTACTCATCATATTCACTGTTAACATGTCTAAGTGGTCGCCTCCATTTCACTTTGTTTATGTAGCTTGGGAAACTTTATCATTTCCCATCTTGAAAATTCTAGGAACATCTTCAACATGCGTTTGCTGGGTTTGGGATTTACTGCATAAGCTCTTTATCTAAACTTTGGTAATACATGCCTACAAGACACATGGGAGGTTTATATTTGACATTTAAGGGTACATTTCCAAAGTGATGTATGGGATTTCAGCTATGCCGCTCCGATTAAAACTCATATAAAACATGAGATGAAAATTCTGTGGAGATCACTGAAAACTGCAATCTTTGAAATCCTCCAGAGTTTGAAACTCAGCTTTCCAGTTAGTGATATAGTCCCTTATCCCAAGGCTCCATTAGCATGCTGCTGGTTTCATATTTAATATGCACAGTAGGCTAAGCCATTAAATATTTTAAACCAGGACTGTGTCTGTCCTGTAAATATGGATGATAGCTCTGTAACCAAATTCTTCTCCCTTTGTCACTTTATTTGATTATGACTTCTCCATGTTTTAATGTGTTTTTCAAGCAGGCCTTTGACATTTTTAATAACTGTGGAGGAAAAGGGTTTTTTATCATCTCTTTTAGAGCCTCATTCTTGTTCACCATTTCCCTTTTATTCATTAGCAGCATGACGATTTGCAGCACTGGATGGCAGCTGGCATGTTAGGTGACAGGCCCATGAGAATATATGTTTGCTTAGGTTTTTTAAACTATTTATTTAGGAAGTTTTAACAAGTTGATAAATCCCTGCCATGTAAATATCAGAAACAAAACAATCACAACAGATAGCTTTTGTTTCAAAAGACATTATACAGGAATATAGTCATCAGATCATTCTATTAAATAGGTTGTTACCATATGGGAGAGTGAGCAGCATTACAACACAATGTTTCTGTTGATTTTATTAAAGTGAGTGAAATCTAATCTAATCTATTTAACAGACCAGCTATGTCTATCAAATGTCAGTATTCAAAAAAATTAAACAGGTGGTGCTGGTTTTTTGCAGATTAATGTACTCTGAGTACAAGGTAACCAAATATCTAAGTATCTGGCTGTCTTCTATTTGCTGGCTATGTAACTGGTGGGTTGATTATTCCAAAACCACAACCTCCCGTGTTGTTTTGAACGTTCCTCAATGGCGGGGTTATTTTTTCTTTTTCCAGTGACAGGCTACCAAAAGCAGAGCAGAGAGCTGAATGGCTATGGATTGCATCCCGATGCTCTCTAAGGACTCGATATGTCTACCATATATGCCTAAATTCTCCTCTTTCACCACCATTTATCCCCATTCAATCTATTCATAATTTTTAGCCTGACTGATGCGAGGTACCATTGAAACAGTATCTTAAAGAAATTGAGACTGTTTTTAAAAGGAAGAGTTTCTCAAAACAGTTAATCTGAATCCACTTTGTCCTTTGCCCCTCTACAAATATTTGTATATACTAAACAAGAGCAAGGTGTAAATAGCATGAATACTTACAATATACATTCCAGTCAAATCTGTGCATGTTAATAGGGTTGACAAGCTATTCACCCTCACTTGGTTGAAACAAAAATCAATCCCTTGCTAAACAGTGAGACTGGAGATCCTGTAAGAATGATATCTGATATACTAATTACTTGAAAATTGTTTCCTTCCCAGCATCCTGTTATTTAGACATGGTGATTTACTGATGATTCCTTTCTGATGATGGCTGCAGAGAAGCAGGTGGTTGGTGTCTTGTTCTGAGGTATTTTATTTTTCATTGTCAAATACCTTTTTCATTTAATTCCAGGAAAAACAATTACCTTTCTTTAGCATTTTTAATATCCCTTTTGCAATTCACTCATTTTCTCTATGTATCTCTTCTTGGAATTTTTCCAGATGTGACTGTCTTTGGGATTCATACAAATTCCTAATCTCAGGGATTTCCTTTTCTCTGTCAATCACCTTTAAAAACCTGGCTATCCTTTATTATTTCCTCTTTCATTCTCATTGTTTCATCTATAATAAGCAACATTAAATCCAGAGAGCAATTTTTTAAGTCCTGTTTGAAAATCATTCCAGCTGAAAGCTGGATTTTTCTGGAGCCTTCTTCCCTTAGAGAATTTTGTTCTCTCTAGTGTCATAACAAGGTGACAATGGTGCTGATTCAGTCTAATTTCACTTGTTCGGGGTGGGGAGAGGGAGATTTTCTAAATGGCTGTAATGTTCATCTAAAATTTCTTTCAAAGACTCGGTCCTAGTCAATTTAGTGAAAGCTGTACTATTTCCCTCCTCCCAGGAAAATGAGAAGACCGTGGCTTAGTTCTCAATCTGCAGTAAAAGAAAAGCTCATACATAGTTCTAAAAGTAGATTCATGGTTAGCAACGATATGCTAAGATCCTTTAGAAATATGCATCCCTGAGCTGCTGCAGCTTTTAGGGGATCTGTTTTTTCCTTCATTGTCATCCTTTTAACTCCCATTAACATCTATGCTCAATGCATACACTGATAGAAGACCAGACTCCTTGCTGCGTACCATTAAGAAGAGAAAAGAAGGGATGAATTACTCATTCTTCAGGTTAAGTTTGACTTGAGTTTCATTTACTTGACCTTAGGCAGCAGTACCAGTGTCATGATATCATAGGGCCAATAGAACATTAGAGGACAACATACCTGCGGCCATGTCTACCAGGAGATTTCAGCCATTGGTGGCTGCCTATCAATGCAGCAGCACCAGGGCAAACCACTAGCAATCACCAGTGTGGATGGTATAAACAGTTATAACGTGGAAATTTGCACCAGTGTGGTTTACCCTGGCTTGAAACTACTCTAGCGGAGTGTCTATCTACTACAGCTGGTTGGCATTTTTTCATCTAAATGATATTTTGGTGAAAAATGGATTCTCAATCAAAATGAAAAGTTGGAGGAAATTTTTCATTTTTGTTGAATTTTTCGTTTTGTTTTTGTTTGTTTTTTTGACAAAAACAGGGCATGGAAAGTCTTTTGGTAAATGATTTCAGCATTCAGTACAAATGTTGGGTTTTAAAAACCAAAATTTATTACAGAAAACTATTTTTTAAAATCAAATTTTTTTTACCCCGAACTGAAAAAAATCACCAAAAAACGACTTTCAAAAGCTATTTTGTGTTTATGTTCTCACAGAAAATTTTGAAAAAAAAATTTCCATTAAAAATAATTGACATTTTCTGACCATCTCCACTGAGTATTTTAGGCATTTACATTAGTACAGAAATACAAATGACAGGCCACTGATTGCTGAAATTGGGCCAAATCCCAAGTATCAGCAAGACCTTAGTACAAGAAGAGATATTAACTCATGTCATTTCCTTCCAGCACCATTTTACAGCATCAGAATGACGGGTTGGAATTTTTAAGAACACAGGCTAAACTTAAAACAAAAAAACCCCCACGTCCTCTAATATTGGGCACACAGTTTTATACACACTATCTTTTACATGAATGAGTAAATCTTCATATGCAGTATTAGTGTGGGTAAATCTTGTCCAAATGCCATGTGTAGCATGATTGCAGGATCAGACCTTGAATGAAATATATATGGTGCCTTTTGGATATGAATGTATGTATTATGATCTCTCATGGATAGCTCTGTTATTTATTCATATGCATACTTATGCTAGAATTCTGTTTTTCAAAACTATTTCTTATGTTAATGATGGTTTAACATTTTCAAGCTATGAGAAAAAAGGTAGAAAACTAAGGAAGACAAAATAAAGAAAATCCTTCATTTCAGGTACCTGGAAATTCAATATATACCATTGGCAACCATCTTCTTTGTGTTTTTGTAGTTATATTATTTGCTTTTTATAATGCAGTAGCACCTAGAGGCCTCAAAATAGGCATGAGACCCATAATGCTAAGCACTGTACAAACATGTAGCACATTACAGTCCCTGCCCCAAACTAAAGCTCTGAGCCCATCCTGCCTCAGTGCAAAGGTATGGACTAGATGGCCACTTGAGGTCCTTTCCAGCCCTACATGTGTGTGTGCTCAACTTTACACACTCAGAGTAGTCCCATTAACTTCCATGGTGTGTAAAGTTAAGCCTATTCATAACTCTTTTCAGGAGCAGGGCCTAGAAGAAAAGTTGCAACAGGCGGGTGACACAAATATCAAGCTAGGTAGAGGCGTAAGAGGAGAATGGAGTGACGTGTTTTAGCATAGACTAGGTGTGGCCTAGCATAGACTAGGTTCGTAGGTGTACTAAGCCTGTCAAAAGCAGTAGTTTCAATAATCACAGTAAATTGCAACTCCCACCTGGCTAGTCATTATCACATGACAATTGTCTATAGGCATCACAACAGGAGTGAGTTTTAAGGCAAGATTAGAGGGAGGCTATGGTAGCGACTTTAAGTTTAACTCTAAACATGAGCATTGCTTGAAAAAATAAATTCTTTTGTAAAGGCCAAACTCTGAAGGGATCTTGAAGAATACTGGCCAAGAGCGACTGTGCTGCCCCCCTGGCATCCAGGTGCAAATCAGGGCAGAAACTGGTCTTGTAACTGTACATTGGTTCAGTAATACCCCCGAAAGAGTAATTGTGCTTTGAAACACAATAGAAAAGGAGATTTTTATCTCAGTTGGATGAAATAAGTGTGCTCAGATATTCTAACCAGCAAGCTTCAGATTTAGCCAGATGACTAGGGAGGGCAAATCTTCAACAGATGAATTATTTATTTTGGGCACACAAACTTTATCTCCTAACGGTCATCAAACTTTTAACGGAACTGATGATGTCTGCTGCACATGTGAATGCTATTAATCCTCTCGTCGGCGAGAGCCAATATTTCTTTCAAACTTGATATGCGTGGTAGGACAACAAACAAAACAAACTCATTTACGGAAAAATACAGCTGAAGAGCATCTGTTTGTCTTACGTCAGTTGTTCTGCTCAATTACTTGCAAAAACTTAGGCTGGAAACCTTAGAGAAGAATGGTAGTCTGTCAAGTAGGCATAAATATTTAATATATGCACAATGTTTAATAGGGCTATAGTTAACAATTGACTTAAATGACATTGCTCGCATGCTTAAACTTAAGTATGTGTGTAAGCATTTTACAGGATTGGGTCCTACATTTGAAATCCCCTATTTTTAAATTAAATATGGGCCAGAACTGGAATACCATATCTGAATCCATTCAGAGTTTGGACCTGGGTCAGGATATGTACTCCATGGTTGGGGCTTATTTCTTATTTAATCATTGTTGGGTCAAATTCTAGTTTTGTTCCACGGGTGTTGTTCCCCATGAGCATGCACTGAGAACATGATTTGCCCCTATGAACCTGAATTTCTGCCTCCTTGGACCTTGTGCAGATATCTACCCCTGTTCAAAAACACTGCCATTCTCACTGAGTGGCTCTGGGAAGGATTTATCATGCAGAGGAATATTTCTTCTCAAGCTGCCATTTGCTCCAGTGTGAGGAGGGAGGGAAGCTGAAGTAAATTGCTTCAGCCTGTTTTCTTAGTGAAGCTTGCTCCCCAGCAGGCCTACTCCTGGCTAGCTCCTTTTGCCAGCATACAGGGAGACAGAAATCCCACTCACCACCGACTTGTTCATGGAGGAAAGCACCATGTAGTAGACTCAGCTTCCCCTGGATCCAGAGATGATCTGAAGCCCTGATACCTTCATGTGGCTACAGAGGGCTGGAGTAGGAAGCTTACTTCTCCCTACTCCACTGGATAGATGTGTTAAACTTAATCAAAATGTAGCTCTTAAAGTACAGTTTCTCCATTTATACATACACACAAACAGAGCCTCAAAACTCAAACATAAAACATAAGCTGCATACGTGTTATATACTCAGCGTATTACAGCCCCGTTTAAAACATAAGTAAGATGTGGTGCCAAATACCCCTGCCTTTGTGAGCACAGAATGAAGCAATCCCTAGGTTTCATATTTTGATGCAGGAATTTTTTATTTTTTTTTAAACTGGAAGGTTACAGCCAAACTACTCTGGAAAGAAAAGCCCTTGGAAAAAGAAAATGTAATAAAACTATGTTTGAAAATATATGTGCGTATACAAATCATCTCTGGATATTTATTTCACAACTGGAAAAGCCCACTCTGGAGAACATTATTACTTTTTAATCTGTACCATAAGATTTGCTCATTGCCAGGATGTTTTCCAGCATTTTGTTCTTCCTTAATGTCCCGTCCCCCCCAGCACTTTAGCCTTGCAATTCTTTACACTCTTTAATACTTATGCTGTTGTCTCCCCCTTTATTCATTTACATAAATAGACATTCTCTTTAACAGTCCCCACTGGTAGGGGTCAGCCTTGGAGTAGACCACCTGGGGGTGGCTACTCAAAAAACTGAAAACGAGGAGTTGGAACAAAACTGGAATTCAAAGCGTTGGACTAAGAACTAAATATTTGTATGATTATTATTCCAAAAGTGCCCAGATGCCCCAACTGAGATTGAAGGGCCATTGTGCTAGGCGCTGTACAAACACATTGCGAGATAGTTTCTGTCCTAAACAGCTTAAAATCTTAGTAGACAAGAGATTTGGGGGTGGGGTGGAGAACAGAGGCCCAGAGAGGTGAAGTAAATTTCTCAAGGTCACAGACGAGGTCAGTAGCAGGGACGCAAATAGAACTCAGGTCTCCTGAGTCCCAGTCCAATGCCCTATCCTCTGGATCATGCTGCCTTGCCAATGTACCACCAAGTGCTTATTATTTAGAGGCACGGCCTTTTCTCCCCTCTTGTAATTTCTGTTAATAGATGGATCCCAATCAAGAAGCCTCATATATGCCTATATTTCATACTATATCATATGCTCACTTATTCCATAGCACGCATGTTCCTGAGATATTGTCTGTTTAGTCTATGAGATCCTCAGTGTGGTTTGTTTTTTTTTCAATCAAAATCTTGTCATGCTGTCCCTACCTGCCCCAACACTATATAGAGAATTCTATTGGTTTATGGATGTTTCTAGCTCTGAAATCATTTTTATTCTTTGTTGGTGATAACCCAGTGGTCCCTACACAATCGTCTCCTGTTTATTGTCTGTGTCACACATACTGTGGTAAACATGTTAGCACAGAGTACATTACTTAATAGGCACAGTTATGGATCAGACTTATAAGTCAGTTGGAGACAGGATGTTAATAACCTAAAAAGGTACAAATAAAGGAGCTGTAGGTGGTCAATATCCACAGGAAACAGGAAATTCTGAGCATACTACAGAGATGTCCAGAAATTTCAAAGTTCAGGGATCCAGTCTTAACATCCTTTAAGATACTGTGCGATGCACCATGCTGAGAACACCTCATTATGCCTCCTTAATGATAGTTCTGAACTTTCACAAATTGCACAAAATACACAATGTGCATTTCTTTGGAGCTAAACTTAGCTTTGAAAAAAAATCACACTGAGACACTGGAAAGAAACCAATCTACCTACCATATAAATATAGCGAGCGGCTACACTATTTAACCACCCCGGCAGACTACTGTGAAGTGACTAAATCCCTGCAAGAGATAGATAAAATGTGCACTGGAAAATAAAGCTGTTTAAACTCAGAAGGGAAATGCAAGACAGAGGGAGGAAAATACCTTACAGATAACAGAACTAATAGAAACCAAAATAAATATATTTTACCTATGTACTATGGCATTCTTTACCATAGTTTGTGAGCACCTCCCAAGTGTTTATGGATTAACCCTCATATTATCCATGTGTTGTTACCCATATTTTGTACATGGAGAACTGAAGCTGAGTGAGATTAAAGATCAAGATCACACAGGAAGTCAATGGCAGAACCAGGAACTGAACCAAAATCTCCTGAATCCTAAGCCAGCACTTTAGCCCCAAGATCATCTGAGTGAAAGTTTCTCATCTATTCTGTAATAACCATTGTAAATCTGTGGTGGTCACCAGTCAGCATACAAATTAGACATGATGACTTGTTTGTCCCATCAGTTCATCACTTAATTATATTCCCGTCTCTAGAAGAGGAACTTTCAGCGTACTATGTAGAGCAGCAGATGTTGAACATCTGGGTTCTTCTGATAATCTACTTTAGATGCAGTGGTCTACAATTGTCACAGTTTAGATGTTGACAACTGAATACAGTTATTCATAGATTCTAAAGCGAGAAGGGACCACTGTAATCATCTAGTCTGACCTCCTGCATAACACAAGACATAGAACTTCCCCAAAATAATTACTGTTTGAACTAGAGCAGATTTTAGAAAAATATATCCAGCCTTGATTTAAAATTTGCCAGTGCTGGAGAATCCACCCTAACCCTTTGTAAGTGGTTCCCGTTGTTAATAACCCTCACTGTTCAAAATTTACACCTTACCTCCAGTCTGAATTTGTCTAGCTATAGTTGGGTCTTACCATTAATACTTTAGCATTGTCAATGTCTTGCTATTTTCAGCTCCAAACCTGAACTAAAATATTGTATTTGAACAATCCTATAAATGTTAGTGAAGCTTGGATCCAGATTTAGATCCAAGCTCTGCAGCAGGCCGGTGTATCTCCACCACTGATTGGACTGTGGGGTTTAGTCGAACACCCATGAAACTTTAGAGAAGCTCAGATCTGGAGATGATCTTTGCAGTTCAGGCCCTTCCCTCGTCAGGAGAGAGAATTTCCAAAGTGAGTTTGCGATTTGTTTGGTTTGACAGCCAGATTTGCTGACCGCTCACCTAACCGATAGAAGAGAAGAGGTACTTCATAGAATCATAGAAGATTAAGGTTGGAAGAGACCTCAGGAGGTCATCCAGTCCAACTCCCTGCTCAAAGCAGGACCAACCCCAACTAAATCATCCCAGCCAGGGCTTTCTCAAGCCGGGCCTTAAAAAGCTCTAAGGATGGAGATTCCACCACCTCCCTAGGTGACCCATTCCAGTGCTTCACCACCCTCCTAGTTCTGCTGAGCACAACTCTCCGTGACACCCCCCGCCTCCCAAAACAACAACAACTTTCAAAATGCTGCTAGTGGTGTATCAGTCACCTATTAAGTTCAATGTGGTGCCGATTTATTGCTCATCTCAGCTTTAGCATATTTGTCATTATTTCCCAGCCTGTAGAATAATATTCTCTTAGCCCACACAGAAATTTTAGATTGAAATGTATCTTTTACAGATTATCAGCCAAATTCTGTGCTCAGACACTCTGATGCAAATCCAGAGTAATACCACTGACTCTTTTGGGAGTTGCGCCGAATGAATTCCAGTATTTCTGTGAAAAGGAGTTGTTCCTGGTTGTCTATTCTATGAAATGTCATTGGAAAGAAAACTATAAACACAAACATGTCCTGTTTCTAAGTGGATAGCAACCTTTAAAAAGGAAATAATGTAATTACATTCCTAGTTGAGCTGCTAAAGTTTAAATCACTAGCATGAGTTAAATTAGTCGTTGTTCTTATTAAGAAGGCAAACATCCTGCAGGTCACAGTGGAGCTATTTGAAATTTTCCTAACAAACCCCTTTGGCATATATTTTTTCTATTGATTTGCCAAAGGCACTAAACTAACACAGACTTACAATAAAGTGTTAGGGAAGTTCTGAAAGGTGCATAAAAAGTGTCATTAAACCAATATTGCAAGCCCTGAGCATTCAAAAATCGTTAATCAGACTCTCAAAATCATTAATTTGACTTAAAATTATGAGATTTAATATTTATTAAAAATAATAAATGAAGCAGTATTTGAAGCTATAGGGGGTCATGTTTTCAAGCTTTTCTCCATCACCATGAAGCTAGAAATTTACTTTAAAAAAAAGAAAAGAAAGAAAGCTGAGCTTCTTATATGATCACCTGACTCCAGAAGCTGGGGCTTTAAGAAAAACACCAAGCATCATGAGCCTGACAATAAAATTTCAAGAGCTGGAGAACGGTACGATTGGAGAACTAATCTAGAAACATAGTAACATAAGCTGCTATAAAGTGATGTTAGCACTTCTGCAGCCAATGGAGCTACTATACCACTTTACACTCAACCACGGTTCTGGTCCATTGGGTCTAATTCACTCTATGATCTCCACTGATTTGACACAAAATCTCTAGCCATGGAAAGTCCAGCCAGAGGGATATAGTGATAGAGCAAGATGCCCACCATAACAAAGGGGCTCACAGCCAGCCAAAGACACCACAAAAGTGGGTGGTGCTGGCCGGGGCAGAAGATTGGACATGGCTACAGAGAGTTGTACTGACTGAGCACAGATGCCTTTGAGCAGCTTCTGCCGCTGGGCCACTGCCCCCTATTGGAACCTCTGTGGAAAGGCAGGGGTGTAATTACTGCCGACCCTCCCCTGCGGGCTGGGTTCATCAGCCCCTTGATACACTTGCATACACCTGTGCCAGCAAGGGTTCATAGAGCCAATGAATTGATTTGCTCCTCAGTTTAGTTCTGCGTCTTAAAAAAATTAAATCTCTAATAGCAGGCAAGTAGGAGACCATTGGCCTTAATGATCTAGGCTGAGAGGTGCCCAACTCAGACTTAAAGTTAATGAGTACTGGAATCCTAACTCCTACAGGTGATTTTGAAATTCCCAGCCTCAGGCCCCTGCCACATAAAAATTCTTCAAGGGGAACCTTGCGCCGCCAACCCTTCGCACTTTGATGAGCTGCTCTTGTGCCATATGTACCTTGCTCCATAGGACCATGGTGGACCATCAGAGCTAGAAATCCTGTCATGGAAAATGGGCAGAGTCTGAGGGTCTGCAAGAAAACAGCAGAATACCATGGGTGAAATCCTGGCTTACTGAAGTCCATGGCACTCTCTCATTGATTTGAGTGGGGCCAGGACTGCAGCCCAAGAATCTTGGGACATCCAATGTCTATCTCAACAGGCTTCAGCCTTCTTCCCCCAGCAGTGGAACCAATGCTAATTTCCTTGACCAATTACCAATGTCTGGCCCTCTGCCGGCTTCATACTCTTGTCCCTTCTGACGATGCACAGAAGGCAAAGAAGTGGAATTATTGCTGAACCACTATACTGTGTTATGTAATAGATCAAAGCGCAAACCACGGATATGCCAAGACAGGAAACAACATACCCACATATATTTGGGAGTGGTTTATTTTAGCAGTTGTGCAAATGTTGAATATGTGGTAACAATAGAAGGAATAAAACTTTGGACCAGGGCTCTTTGGAAAGCAAGAACTCTGGTTTACAAATTTTTTTCCCCAAGGCTTTGGCATTTGTTAGGGCACTCACGGAGGATTTCAGGACCTAGGTTCAAGTCACTGATCCAAATCAGACAGAGCAGGGGCTTAAACCTGGCTCTCCTACATCATAGGTGAGTTCCCTAACCCTGTGTTATTGGCTTCTTTGGCAGGGCTCTGTCTTCATCTGATTTTGACCAGAAATTCCATTCTGGATCTGAGAGACCTTCCCAATTGAAATATGGTTCTGGTGAAAAAACATTTTGTTAAAAAATTTTCTTACCAGCTCTATTTCAGGTTCCATTTTCACTGACCCAACAGCCAAATGTAAAAGCTGTAAATAGACCCTAGCTTCTACCATTGCTGATGTACTGTTGGCTTTGTTTAAATAAAATTAAGGACACACAAGATAATTACAAGCCCCAACTCCTCCAAATTAATTGAAATTATAAAGAAATAGTCGACCTTATTGCTTTTTACCAGGAGAGTTTTCAGAGGGAAAAAGTCAATCTTCTAGGGAACTTCAGCAGATTTACAAAAATATTTGGGCCATCGTGTCACCTAAAAAAGAAAAGTTGCAGAGTCAGCGATAGAAATGGCCACAGATCCACAAGTGTCAAATCTAGGCATAAATGTCCCCCAAACTGAGGCATGTTCAAGTTGTGACATTTTGGTTCAGCCCCATCCCTGCTAATAAGTCCTTGTCCCTTTCACAATACATGAACAAGAAATAAAGAAATGGGATCAAAATCTAAAGCCTTTTCATCCTATCACAGAAAGCAAGAGAGACAAGTCTGCATCCCGGATGTCTGAGTTAGGTCCATGCTACCGGACATAATTTTTTACAGTTAACTCTTTTACAGTGAATTGGAATATCAACTGCAAAACATCACTGAAGAAATGTTACTTCACCCTTTTCCCTCACACTAAATTCTCCGCACAGCTCTGAGCTTCTTGATCTCCTTATTTTTACAGTCCTCCCCCATCCTCTCGCAGCCTAGAAGCTGGAAGGTGCTGATATAGTGAAGAACTGCTATCGAATTAGCATTGACTCCTCTCTGCACTAACGTTTCACTCATTGTCTTAAAGTCTTTGTGAAAATGACAGTACATTTTAATATTTAGCTCCTGTTGACTTCAGTGCAAGTTGCATCAGCCCGTAAAAGTTTTATATCAACTTCCTTTTAATACTGGGATGAATCTTGATCTAAAAATGAAGGTTTGGTGCTAAATGAGAACTTGTTGGTTTCACTGCCACATCCCATTAGAAAAGTCTAATTTTTAAATATGAAGGCTAAAACAACATGCTAGCTGTGAAGGTGACAAGAATGAACCCACAACTGAGATGTCTGCCTTTTGCTTGAGTGTTTCATTTATTTTCTCAGGCACCATGACTAATTATGTTAATAAAAGTTATAAAATTTTGCCAGCAGACATTAGAATTTCAATAAACTACCAGGGGAATACTCAGATGACTTACTAGGAAGAGGAGTAAACAGCTGTGTTTTAACATCTGTAATACACACCCTCATGCTGTGTGAAGGAGCAAATGACCAGAATAAAAATTGTCTATGGCTCGTCTCACCAAGCACAGATTACATTCAGAGGTGAGGAAGGATAATCTTGCAGTTGAGGCAGTGGACTGGGAACCCCGGAGTTCAATGGCATCAGCTCCCTTCCTGTCACAGACTGCCTGTGGGACCTTGGGCAAATCATTTAGTTTCTCTGCACCTTTGTTCCCTGTAGGTAAATTGGGGATGATGATAATTCCCTCCCTCACAGGGGTACTGTGAGGATAAATACCTGGGAGGTGTCAGACATTATGGTGATGGAGGCAATATAAGTACACAGATGAGGAAAAGAAAGAAGCTGAGTGCAAATTTGCAAGTGCCCCTGTATTTGCATGCACAAATCCATCAAGTGGGCACCGGACACCACTGCCTTCAAAGCTTGTTAATACCACTACTGAGCCTGACTGAGTAAGGCCATTCAAGTAACACAAGATGTTCCTTTCACCCACGGACAGAGAGAATTGCACAACCTTGAGAACTTAAAACCTATTCATGGATCATTCACACGGAACACAATGTGTTGGCTATTTGACTACCATGCCAGCCTCCAGGGATATGGGATTTTTGGAGGTTTCTGTCTCTTCCCAAAATAAAATTAAGTATAATTTTATTTTTTTTAAAAGCTTCCATTCACTGTATCTGCAAGAAAAGTTACACTTCAACAGCTGTGCAATAACTTTGTACTTACTGGAGTAAACGGAAAAGGGTCCCAATTTTAAAGCTGGTCAAACCTCTTAAGGATTTGTATTTTTGAACTTGCAATCAAAGCTTTATATTTGGATTCTGATTTGCTTTTGATACTACAGCCGGCTGGGTATGCAGCTGTACTCTGAACTTTCCCAGCCTGTTAGGAGAAAAAAAAATTAAACAGAACAGCTAAGGTTCTAAAGCAACCTGACTTCAGATGAAGGGTTTTTAACATTTTTATTCTTAAATTACTGAAAATTGTTAATCTTTACATCTATTTGTCTCCCACATTTTCCCCAAGTTCATCTCTTCCTCTTCTCCGTCTCTCTTTTAGGCTGGCTCTTCTTTCTCAAAGTTATTTTCATTAAACTATATTTTGGCATTTTTGTTGAATATGTCTTGCTTTCAATGAGAGTTTTGCAATTGGCTTTAGGGCAATCTTAAAAAAAAAAAGTTACTGCCAACTTCAATAACAAGGGGAACCTAGAGAAAGGCCAAATGCAGATATGAGGCAGAAAGGGGAAAACTAATACCTGTGTTCTGCATGTGTCCAAAACTAGGAACATTCTGAAGGATGAATACATCAGAATACTTCTCCAAAAAATCCCCTTCTAAGTATCTATTATTTATTAACCTTCCCATGTCAAATTACTACAGAGTGCAATAATGATCATACTCCCCAAAGAGAGAAACATCTTTTTAACTTAAGATGTCCTTTCCAATAAAATTATTTTGAATTGTCCTTTAAAAACAACCAAAACCATCAAATGTATCTCAATCTGCAGAGAATACGGATGTAACTGAATCCGTCCAACAGAATTCATCCCTTGTATGAATTTCTCCGAGGGGATTTATTAGTGTTTACATCCATGCAAGCCATTTGGTTAAGTGTATTTTGGTATAACAGGTACTCATTCAGTAGAATTAGAGAAATGAATGCTGCAATGCATTTTAATGTTTTACTGGGAAATGGACCACATCCTCAGCTGGACTAAATCGGAGTAGTGCCATTGACTTCAGTGCAACTGTGAATGCAGCTGCTGATGAAAAGAGCTATATGAGGGCCAGGTATCATCATGTTAATATCTCATCTTGATGCTTTACTATGTGAAGACTAGAAGCAAGGTCATGTAATGTGAAATAGGCATGCATGGAGCAAGCACAAAAGCTTGGGAGCTGTTAACACGGGATAGCTTTTGTGACCTATTTGACCTACTCATGCTCTAGCTGTTTTCTGAATTCTCTCATTAGATGCAGCATCCCCACGCAGCGGAGTTATATTCATGCAATGTCACCAACTGTCTCTCTCTTTTTAGGAAGGCCATCTGGGCAAAGGAAGGGTCAGCAGCAATGCCTCCATGGGTATTCATGGTCTGAAGGACAGAAAAGAAGAGTGAGTTGGAATGTTTGGTATCTATCTTTTCATTCTGATGCAAACAACTGGTCTGGGGCCTGCAAGCAGATCGTAATGAATGAAACCGACTGAGAGCATAGTTAGTCCCTGTACACCTTTTATTTTAATTAATCAAATGTGTAGCTACATTTGTCAGTTGAGACAGGCTTAGACTACACTTTTCTGCAGAGTATTTAGATTACATCTCAAACATAGTACTAGCTACTTTTTAATTAAAAAAAAATTAAAAGTCCATCCAAGCTAAAAATTTATACCAGACATCAACCTGAAGCAATCTGAAATGACCAGTAAATTGGTTTTTCTAAATATGATGTTTGACTAAAAGATCCAATTCAGCCTTCATTCAAGTTTTTCAGCTAAAGACATTGTAATGATGAATACAATATGATCTTTTAAATGCATCTGCAAAGAAAGACCTGACAACTTAGAAAACGTATTTTGATTTAATCAGTTAGAAAAGAGGATAAAGAAAATAGTAAAATTTAGAGTAGAGGATTCAACATTTTGGGTCATATCCTCAACTGCTGAAAACTGGAGTAGCACCACTGAAGCCAATGGACCTGCACTGATTTACAGAAGCGGAGGTTCTGGCCCATTTTGGCTCAATACAGAATAAGAAAGCATAGGTGAAACCTCAATGTGTGCGTGAGACTCACTAGTGCTGTTGAGTCACGTATGTAATATTCAGCATCAAATGTCACATGGGACAACAAAGGTTTTGAACCCAACAACATAAAATTTTCAAATCATGCTTTCAATTGAAGGTGGAGGAAAATATACAGTCCTGTACATTTCACTTTGACTCATCTATATGTACTGACTCATTGCAGTTTGTGGCATAATGCAGCTGGCGATTACCCAAAGCCCTGGTGAAACTGACCAAGAAAATCACCATGAATATTTCTGTAGTGGAATGATGAATTTTCATAACGAATATTTTAAGCTTCTCTGACATTTGCAGTGCTTGCTCCTAAAGTGGAGAGGAATTTAAAAGACAGGTCTAGGACACTGAAGATTTCTGACATCATTTGAGCTGTCATACTTAGCAAAACAATTTGATTAAATCAACTTAAAATTAGTGCAAATAGTTACCCTTTGTGGGTTGGTTCTATTAACTTTGGAGTTAATTCAAGTTACTAATTCAGGTCATTTCTTGCTTCCTGTTCTGCTTGCAAGGCTTTTCATGTTTTATTTCTTTATCTGCTAATTAATTATCACCCTAGGTGCTTGTTAGCTTCCCATTAGAGCAAGGTCTTCTGCCACTATATTTGATTAACTGAGTCAAATTGTTCTTTCCAAAAGCAGCAGATGAGGCATTCTTTGGTTCTGTTGGATTAAATGGCTCCTGTGGGTACCACAGTCTGTTTTTTTTCCCATTATTCTATTTGCTATTCCAAGAGGAATGAAAGCTGAATTTAAAATACATAGGAAAATAGGGTTTGTCATACTTGATATCCTGGCTTCAGCAGCAGTCAATAAGCTTATCGTGCAGAAGAAGTGGGGAAAAGATCTACCCAACTGTGTAATGCTGTTACATAAGTGTGGAATATTCCTCCTGGATCCCTGTAGTGTTGATATGCTTGTTATATATCACAGATGGGTGGGCATGGAACTGTATACAACGAATTTTGTAGACTTCTCCTCAATTAGGAAAAGGAATTTCTTCAGCGGCTCTGCACAGGTGTAAACGACTGTATGAGGTGCACGGCCAAGGAAAATCAGGCCCAGGTAGAAGTGGCAAAAGATGCCTCAATCAAGGTGGCTGGCCCTCTATCCCCTTTTCTTGGTAGCACTACCATTCTCATTCATTTACCTATGGAAGGCCCTATGTATATGTCAGTGTTGGAAGGGAGTGGGAGACACAGACGCGATGTGCAGAGGAACCTCGGTTACCGGTGGAGAATTCAACCTGGGCTATATTACCTTTTCTGCAGCGTCCATGCTTCGGAATACCCCTCATCCCCACATAAAGCTCAGATCTCTTTGACCTCCACAGGGGTCTGTTCCAAAAACTTTACCACATGATACTTCACTTGTTGTAAATATAAACTTAAGGCCAAGATTTTCCAACTGGGGGGGTTGAGGTTGGGTGACTAAATCCATAGTTAGGTATCTAAATTTTCAGAGGCACTTAGCACCCACAACTCCCATTGGTTTTAACTTTATACATCCAAATTGGAAAATTTTGGCCTCAGGTTTCACTGCTATGCTACATCCCATATTTTCCTCTCTCGTCTTACTTGAGAGTGGATGTAATGGAGAAAGGAAAGGTCTATATATTGTATAATAAAACAATCATCCCTTAACATGTTTACAAAGATAATTCATATCCAAAAAGATCTGCACTTTTTCAAATCAATGCAATTGTTTGCCTTAGCTACTAAACAGTAGTGATAATCAGAAGTCTAAATGCTGTCGACCCACATAACCTGGAGCTATTATCCTGTTTGTCATAACATATCTCTTTAAAATACTGACAGAAACCCTGGGAGTAAGAAAGGCAGTTACGCTTTCCGTGCACTGAGAAAGACCTAGAAAGAAATACAGACAGATTTTTTTAAATGTATGCCATGTGAAAAGATATTCATTTCACAGTAGCAATTATCTAAATGCAAAGAACCTGGCCAATTCAAATCCTATTGGTTGGAGCTAATCTACTGTTACTGCTCTGTAATCTAACACCATTAAATATTTATATTGTTGGGACCATATAAAGAAAATTAATACCTCTTAAAGTTAACGTGATGGCACTGAGAGGATTTTTTAAAATAAAACAGAACAAAATATCGTGCATGGTTTTCTTTCCATTTTTATTCTCATTCTTGCATACCCCCTTTCTCCTAACACCGTATTTTGCTCCTGATTCCACTCACAACAACAGCTGCTTTGATCCTGAAGGTTTATATTCCCCTTTGCTAATTAGCAAGTTTGCACTAGGCTACATAGACTTAGGGGTCTTTCTTTTATTATTACTATATTTATGGGGTAACTGCTAGGTTGAAAATTTTTCATCAAAATTGTTTTTGATGGAAAATTGGTGGTTCAACATTGAACAAGTGTCTACTTTCCACAGAAAATTTTTAACCGAACACCCAAAAAACAAAATATTGCAGCCAAAACCTGAAATATTTCAATTCAGATATACTGCCGTGGTGCTTCATGGGAATTGTAGTTCAGTTGCCTAGTGTCCCCATTTTCCCCTTTGGGCTAAGTTCCCCAGCCACACTTCATCTCCTTTGATGTATTGCAGCTATGGAATTCCCATGATGCACCAAGAGGGGAGACACTAGTGCATCGTGGGAGATGGAGATGAGAATGGACGCATGAGGAATCCAAACTACAACTTCTAGGAGGCACTGCAGCAGTATCTCTGAAATTACACATTTTGGGTTTTTTAATTTTTCATCAAAATGTCCAAATTTTCTGCAGAACCCTGCTCCTCCCCGCTACACACACACACACACACACACACACGTGTTCCAACCAGCTCTAATAACTGATCTGATCATCTTCCTCCTACTTTACAGTCAAGAGTCTGCACACTGACAGAGCTGAATCACCTCTCCCTGACCCGTCACTTCGAGGGTAGGCCTTCACAGTTATTTTCGAGCGTTTTGTCCAGTCTGGTTTTAAGCATTCCAAAAGCTGGGGCTGCAACCACTTCCTTCCTGTGACTGTTATACAGCTGAATACATCAGATACAAAAGAAATTTACCACTGATGGTTGGTCCCTCTTCATTCCAACCCTCTCCTGTCACTGCAACTTTTCAGCTGCCCAATCTCACTCCATAATTTTTCTCTTTCCTTTTTTTCTCTGTCCCCTGCCTCCTTTATATTTCCTTCCTCTTCAGATTTCCTTTACCCACCATCCTTCCTTTCTCTCCTCATTCAACCCTGAAATCTCAGTCCCAAAAAGCAACCCTGGAACTACCTTTTGTAATATATATATATATATATAAACCCTATATACAGTGGTGAGCTGGAGCCGGTTCACGCAAACCGGTTGTTAAATTTTGAAGCCGGTTTAGAACCAGTTGTTAAAGGGGTAGGCAAACTCTGGCCCGCAGGCCACATCCGGCCAGCAGAACCATCCTGTCCGGCCCTCCTGAATTCCTGGCTGGGGAGGCTCCCCTGGCTGAGAATCCCTTTTTAATTTTCACTCACCCAGCGGCGCTTCGGGTCTTCGGTGGCGGGCCCTTCACACGCCCCGGCTCTTCGGCGGCACTTCAGCAGCAGGTATTTCAGTGCCACCAAAGACCCGGAGCTAGTGAAGGACCTGCTGCCAAAAACCCGGAGCAACTGAAGGAACCGGTTCTTCAGATTTTGGCAGCTCATCACTGCCTATATAAAGAGGTTTTTAAAAGATCTGAAGTTAAGAAGCCATGTGTTGCCCCAACCACTTTGCTTGGATGCTGTATCCCTTTTCCCTACCCTCCATCAGTTTCTTGCCTTAAACAAGATTGAAAGATCTTCTGGGAAGAGAATGTGTCTATGTGTTTATGCAGCACCTAGTACAATGTGACCCTGATCCTCACTGAAGTCCTAGGATGATAATACTGTGACTGGTTTTCCATCTGTTGTCAAGGATACCTCTTTGGTCAATGAGCAAACAGCAAAACAAACAAATCAAAATGGCATGAAGTGAGCTGTAGCTCACGAAAGCTTATGCTCAAATAAATTGGTTAGTCTCTAAGGTGCCACAAGTACTCCTTTTCTTCATACATCATGAGTTACTCCTACTCTCAGTTGCTGTTAATTTCTTCTGTCATGAAACTCTCATTTCTGTAGCAGTTGCTTGTAAGACTCCATAGGAATTTGGCTCTTGTGACAATGTACTAAAGAAGCCAAGGGCAATATGAACAAGTCCAAACAAGTTATGGAAAGCTGTGGAAATTTGTTTCCATGCTCAGCATAATTTATTACCTGTTGCATTCTGCTCATGACAGGACTGTGTCTGTGTGCTCTCAAGCTAAAAGAAGGAACAAGGATGTGCCAAACTGTGCAAGTAACTCAAGTATCACTGTACAGAGGAGAGTGTTCTGAAGATAAAAGCAATGTGAATAGCCTGCGAGATAAAATTCTTGTAATTTTGGTCTGAAATTGGACATATTGGGTGGGAGTAAAAATCATAGGCCCAACCCTGTTCCTCTGGAACTCGGTGCAGGTTTTGCTTTTGACATTAATGGGAGCAGGCTCACGTTATGCATTATAACATAAGCAGCCATTTTATGTCATCTTCTGATTGTGATATCAAATCATGTTATTTGACCTACAGTATTAATATTTCTGTCATTCTGGGCAAGGCATTTTTCAGAAATGAAAGGTTAAAAGCTAAAAGCAGAATGTTTACCTGAGAAGTTCTTGGATTCAAATCCCTAGTTTAAAAAGCTAGTCATTAATTCTATTAATTGTGATTATTATGCTCTCAAGTGCCAAAAGAGGGTTAACAATACTAAAGCTGTAATTTTTCTACTTAGAAAAAAATTGAATGTTTTGTTTGCTGTCTGCACTTCTGCTCAGCTTTATCTCTTGGTCCTAGAGGGATTCTAACTGGCAGTAATGACATTGAGCATAACAAGAGAACCCAAATACAGAACCACTTGCAGTTTGAACACAGGGCATCTGAATCCAATTGTAAATAAAAGGCCTGGATGAGAAGGAAACTGCTTGCGGTTTGCCCTCCCCAATCCCTCCCAGTGGTTCTTGCCCAGAATGGGTATATTTTCCTGTTTTCAAAGTTTGAAAATCTGCTTCAGATTAAAATTCCAAAAATCTACTACTTAGAAAATCAGACGACTTCATATCTTTGCTAATGAATATATTTCATAATCATGGATTATCAAATTAAAATTGTTCAAAATTCAATTACAATTTTCTTTCATGGGAAACATAGAATTTTCTGATCTTTCTGCTCTTGCAGCATCTTTCTAACTGAACATAACTTAGAAAGTGTGATGATGGCTGCTTGACTTTGTCATTACACAAAAATATAGGTAAAATCCGACTTCACTGAAACCAATGGCAAAACTCCCAAGGACTTTGATGAGGCCAGGATTTCAACATGGAGGCCCACCCTCACACTGCTCAGTGCCATTGATTGTGTCTGACTCCAAAGCCTCTGAACTGATTCTCTTAATAACTCCAAGAGCACAGACATACGATAGTACATTTCATCCCATTCTGTAGGGTCATGCACAGAATGCCTAGGATCAAACCCATAGGAACAAGCTATTCTCCAGCTGATGAGAGCTTTGTATGTGTGTACATGTCTGAGTGCCGTCTATATAGGTGGGCTTTTCATGGGGTGCGGAAGGGAAGAGACACTATAATAGCATCAAAATCCGGGTGACTCAGTTCATATAAATATCAAAGTTTATATGAAGCTCTGTGGTCTAGATAACGGGCAGAAAACCTTGTGACATAAGGTTGTCTTATAAGGTTTTTTACAAGGATAATTACTAGTTCTTCGTAGGACAGTGTTACAAAAGAAACACATGGACACATTCCTTGATCAAAACAGTTTATAATTTAAATGGCCAAATCCTGCAAAGATTTACACGAGTAACTGTATGCACATGAGTAGTCCCACATATTAAAGGAGGAGATTTCCAAAGGCACAAATGGAAGTTAGGTATCTAATTCCTACTGACAGTGCTCTTTGTGCCTTTGAAAACTTCCCCTTTAGTCTTTGCAGAGTGAGACCCCTATAGAGTCAGGCAGAGGGTAACAGTGTATTTTGTATTTTTCACTCTTGATTGTTTTTATGACGGATAAAATGCAATACATTTCTGCACACTCTCTTTTGGTAGCATCTGAATCAAACTTTTAAAATCAGCAGGAAGGCATGTGTATATCTATTTCTCTGTGTCTCCATCAGAGGGACTAGCCACAAGATTATCTGAAATTATTCCCAGCATTATTTTTGCATGCACTGTATCCGCTCTCAGGAATCTTTGTCAGAATTACCTCTTGTTATCATCCATTTTGGAACTAGCTAAACATGAAGCTGTTCAAAGTTTTCTTTTTTTCTAGAAGCATTTCAGACAGTTGACCTTAGTCCAAAATCTTCCAGCAGTAGAAAGCCATCATGTATTAAAAACACATGCAGATCTATGGTTGATTAGGTCTAGAAATGCTGAGAATAACAAACTTTGACATTTAACCAGTAGCCACCAACCCTGCTATAAATATTTATGTATGAAGATAGACACAGAACCCTTGTTTATTGTAAACTAGAACACTCAGAATTAAAAAGAGTACTTTAATCTGATGCATGTTTATGTGATGTTTATTAAGTTCTATTTTTGGAATTTGAGGGGCATGTTACATGATTAGTTACACAGCTATTAATCAGCTCGACTCACGTCTCTGCAGTCACCGTAATCCAGTGGTGTAGCTACGAATGGAAATTTGCATGGGCCCCAACTTATGATGGACAGGCAATGTCCACTACCTGAGATCCCACCCTAAAGTGCATGGTTCAAAAAAAGGCAGTTAATAAATGTACTTAAGCTTGGCATTCACACAGGCTCAGATTTAGATGGGCCTGGGTGCTATTGGATGGGGCCGTGATCCACCCAAGCCCACGCCTCTGCTCAAGTCTGCCACATGTATAACTGAGACCCACAAAGTTATTTCCAGAGGAAATTAAAGTGTCATCAAGCTGTAACATGTGCCAAATACTAGGTCACCACAGGATCTTGTTACTGTAACCCTTGTCCATCTCCATCCTTTGCCTTAACGGTTTGTCACATTCTTATGGCACTGTGTCTAAAATGAGATGAAGATCTTCATGACATGAACCTTATCCTTTTAACAGGCCTCTGTGGGGCACTTAGCACAACTTTGGGGGCTGTAAAAGTATTCCTACAATAAATAATAGCTGTTATTAAATACTGATAGAAAATACCTGCTGAGGATGCCAAGGGAATACATAGAATCCGCAGGTTACCCTGGCTGCTTCCC
This sequence comes from Natator depressus, assembly GCF_965152275.1. Classification (NCBI taxonomy): domain Eukaryota; kingdom Metazoa; phylum Chordata; order Testudines; family Cheloniidae; genus Natator; species Natator depressus. The sequence goes on from NC_134241.1 coordinate 11,366,737, forward strand.
TTTGCTGGTCTGCACTGTCCTCTCTTGGGGTTGCACCGACTGGCTACAGGATACCCAACAGATGTCAGATTGACCTAGGGCTGAAGGGAGGAGTTCAGTGGACTTTGGATCAAGCCCTAAGGATATATCAGTCCTTTTGGCTGTCCTCCCATGGGGGGGGCAATAGGCCTCTTTTGCCTACTCTCCCTCTCATGCAAGGAGCTCCAGACCTGCAGAGGGCACTCCAGGTGAAAAGTGCCGCTCAGGCTCTTGACCCGTCTCTCTGTGGGATGGAGGATCTCTCATACAGATGGTCCCCTCCACTGTATAATCAGACCAAATGGTTTCCACCTCCACACCCTGTGATTCCAATTCAGTAAATGATCTTAACATCAAATTCTTTGTAATAGTGTAAACAGGTATGTTGTCAGATTTGTAGTTCCTAGAATAGATGCATACTGATGTGCATGGGCTTTGTTATTTGCTCTCCCTTCTTATCTAGAAGTTGACAGGATGTACAAAATTCAGAAGTACACAAGGAGAGATAAGGCTTGGAGGCAGAAATGAACAGCTTATTATCAGTCAACCAAGTAAGCATCTAGACAGAATGAGGTTTAGAGATCAATTCTGCTGCTGTTTAATTACTTCCAGCATCACATATATTTTCCCTTTTATATTTATGATCTTTTCTACAGAGAGATGGTATTGTGCTTTCCCAGATGTACTTTCCCATCAGGTATATATGGGTACATGGCAAAGTGAGTGGATTTGGATAACAGTATGTAGTGACAGTGTCTTCTTGATGATAACTTGATAGGAGACATTCCTAATGTGGAGAAGAGTCCTAAAAAAACTATTCATACTATAAGCTATTTTCATCAAGTTTGCAGAAGGAACAAGATTTGGGATTTTTACCTGTAACAGTTTGCTGTTCTGTGCAATGAGACAGTTTTTACAAGTAAAAAACTCCAAAAAAAACCCCAACAACCCACAACAACAACTCTTTCTTTCTTTCTCTTTCTTTCTTTCAAAAGGCAAAGCAATAGAATTTCCCTGGAAAAAAATAGCAAGGCAGCATTTCTAAATCACTCTCCCATTTCCCCCCAGATTTTCTCTATAGAGCCAGTCACTCATCCTTGCCCCAGAAACCATTGAACACAGACAACAGCAGCAGTGACAGCTCCATTCGCTCTGTCACCACTAATCGGCTTTAGTTCTGACTTCGAGTAACCACATCTAAGGGTGAGGGGGAAGTTCAGACACTGTGGGCACTCAATCCGTGGTCTCTTTGATGGGACTCCCAATGTTACAGGTAGGAGGAAAGACCAGTCATGGCCATCTGTGGCAATTGGTTTTGTGTTGTAGACTCCTCTCCAATATGACACGAATTGAGACCTCCAACTTATTTCACAGGAGCCCTTGAGCCACCATCCAATAATGACAGTTTTGTAACCTGATGTGAAAATGCACAACAGTTTCAATTCTTGCAGGCAGAGGCAAGAGGAATCAAACCGGTTTCAAACAGCACCAAGTAACAGACTATATTTATGGTGCGTATTTTAAACACTAGTGTCTCAAATTAAGAAGGTAAAGACCAAACCTGAAATGTTTCAAGTACAGTTTTAGTAGACTTAATTTGATAAAGAATTTAACCTTTTCTCAGTACCCTTCTCCTATCACCTCATTTTTTATATATGTGTAAGCGGGGGAATAGTCCCGCTCTTGTGGGGAACTTTCCTGGCTTCTGCACTACCCCGGTGAAGTGGGCTAGCGAAAAGATCTGAGTCCATGCTCCCACTTCCTTTACCCAGTGACCTCCCTGCCCTTGAGGACTCCCCTTCCAGAGTCCTCGTAACCCCAACAAGGCTGGGCCCAGGATTCCTGGGGGGCTTGACCCCCAACCCTGCTGTGGTCACCTAGGACAGGGGCTAGGGTGTCCCCGCTCCAGGGTACTCTCTCTGCACTGGGCACTTCTCTGACCCACTGACCATTACATACAAGTTAAAGCAAATGCAAGTTATTTAATCAACAATTAATTTTAAAAAGAATAAGGAATAATGGGAAAGGTTAAAGGAAACACATCAACCCGCTCTGTGGCAGGGAACATCGCAAACACTGTCTCTGGTACGTCAGGGCAGTTCACAGTCTGTTCCTTGTAAGTCCCAGGCCTCCTGCTCAGGCCCTGGCTGTGCTGCAGGGATGCTGTGGGTTGGACACTTGCTCTGGTGGTGGCCACATGCTATCAGGCTCTAAGTGGTAGGACCCTTCTTCCCAGTGTCGCCCCCGCCCTGTCGGGGTTACGATCCAAGCCTGGCCTGCAGAGCCTCTTGGCTGAGGCATCTCCCTGTGCTGGGCCCGCTGCCCAGGGTCCCCCTCGAACTCCCCAGCTGCTCACCGCACCCAGCTCCGGACTGCTCCAGCCCCAGCTCCACGGCTCTGTCTCAGCACAGCTGCTGCTGCTCTGCCTCCAGCTCCCTGGGCTGCTTTTCTGGCCCCTCTGGCTCTGGTTGCTGCAGCTCTGCTCCCAGGGCAAGTCTGCTCTCTCTGGGCTGTGCCTCTGGCTTTGGGGCTGCAGCTCTGCTCCCAGGACAGGGTCTGCTCTCTCTGGGCTGCTTTTCTGGTCCCTCTGGATCTGGCACAGCTCTGCTCTGCTCCCCAGCTCAGCTTGAGCCCCTCCTTTCTCCTTAGCTCGGCCCCACTCTGTCTGACCCAGGCAAATCCTGCTCGCACACAGGACGGGACCTCCCTGGCCTCCTGACTCCCTGATTAGCCTGCCCACCCTGTCATTCAGGCTGACCTGGAGCATTGGCCTCTCCCCATTGTTCCTGGGGACTGTCAGTCTCAGGGTCCTGATTTCCCATAGACCCTTCCCCTTTTAGTACTGGGAGCTAGCCAGCCAAAACACCCCCACTGACTGTTAGTAAGGACGCAACAGTCCACTTACATATGTCATTAGGATTTCATCATCTTCACTATCTTCATTTCAGATAAGTAGTTATGGTCACACAGATAAAACATAAAACACATGAAAGGAATTTTTCCATGCACTGCCTAATAACCTGAGGAATTTGAGTTACTAGTTGATTCTTTTTTATTTTTATTATTTCAGTGGCACGTGTAATTCTGTAGAGAGAAAACACCTCTCAAATCTTTTTAGTCACATTAACTTAATAAGAGTTGGCATTCATTGCTTTGTTAAAATAAAATCTCTAAGGACTAACTCAGTAGTTTGTAACAATGATACCAGGATCAGTTTCCACAGTTCTTGTGTGGTGGTGATTGACATTTTAAACTCTTGTTCCTGATGACAGAGACCTTGTTTTTCACCAGGTACTGTATCCCTGGCTAGCAAAACATGAATTTACTAAAGGGTGCATACAGTGGTAAGCCACAATTTCACTACTGCTGTTCAATATATAAACACTATGTGGAGACCCTACTATGAGGCAGGGAAGCAAAGAGTTAAAAATCAGGATGGCTGTTCCTGAATATTTTTTAAAAATGTGTTCTTCAATCTAATCGTTTGCGATTGTCTGATACACCAGTACGACCACACCAAAAATTCTTTTGGTTAGGGCTTGTTTTAAAACTTCCTACATAGTAATTTGCCTGATTCAACCACTCCAGGCATGCAGATGTTTTTCAGAAGGGGACTAAGGACTGAAAATATGAATTTGTCCTTTATGCCTAAATCCAAGCCCATGAGAAGTAAGTTAATCCTATTGAAAGAGTCAAGGGGCCTCACGGGTGCTTCAGGCTTGACCTTAGTTTCATTGTTCCCCCCCCCCCCATGTGCTATTCATTACTATATTGATGCACAACAATTGTCATAAATCTGTGTTCTCTTATTAAATAATTCTATTACTTAAAGCGTTGCATGCATTGCCCATGGGATGTCTACACCGGGCTTTTAGCAGTTTTAGCTGGAACTATCTTTCAGCTGTATGTAAGCTAACATGGTTTCCAATACACTTTGGCCAGCCAGAGCCAAGCTGTGATGGCATTGTCACACTGTTTAGAAATGCTGTTTTAATTCCTGCATTGCAGAGCTGCACTGAAGTCTGTGCTAGCACATCCCAGTGTAAGACAGGGGTCTGTCTCTTGCTATGCTGGCTGGCAAAAGCATGCTATTTATCATTTCCTAGCTGGAACCACTGTCAAATACACTTCCAGTGATAAGGTTCCAACTAAGTCAGGTAGCAAGCCAGAGAAGACGGAACCTGAGTGTGGTTTAGCTGAGAATCCAAGCCCTGATGTCTGCTCCTATCTTATCACTGAAGTCCTTTGACATCTTGGGGCAATTTGTTTATCTGCAAAACAGGGATCATTTCCTTACTGAGGTGTGGCCAGCCTCCAATAGTAAATATTTTGTAAAGGTCTTTGAGTTAAAGGTGTCATATAAATGATAACTTTTATTAGCTACAGAACCCACTTATCCATTTCTTATAATGTTAATGTAATGGCTAGAGAGCTTGTGGTTTAACATTTTTCTGATTTAATATCATGAGAAAACTTGATAGGGCTCCAATGAACGGTATTCTGAACAGTTTGTTCATCAACATATCATCTCTGGGTCATCATTGCCAAAGGGCAGCGAAGGGGGAAGAACAAAGTCAGGAATAAAATTTTAAAGGTTTTTTTTTTAAAATACGCTATCTCATAGGAAACATTTAATTTAAATTACAAAATCCTAGCTTCATAAGAAATAGACTCTTTTAAAAATTCCCCTATTAAGGGTAAAGAGTCCCCTAAAAGAAGTGCTTAGGACTGGAGTATGCTCCTACAGCTAGAGTGAGCACCAGGCTCTGTGTGTACAGTGCCTAGCCCAATGAGGCTCCCATTCTTGGCTTTCCCTCAAGCACTGCAATCATAAATATGATTAATAATGATAACTAAACTCCCAGCCTGGAGTTAAGCTTCAGAGATAAATCCTCATTCTAAGGCAGAGTGAGCATCTAAACTATGCCACACTCCCCAACCAAAGTGAGCTCCTGAGGTACATTAAACTTCCACACAAAAATGAACTGCTCAGGTCTGAAAGAGGTTTATTACTAACCTAAACTCCCTAGCTAAAGTGAATGCCCCACACCTAGAGACCAGCTTTGTAGTCCTTAACCCAATCCCTAATAGGTTCTGACCAATCATCCCTCTCCAGATGACCCAAAATGGAGCTTCACAGCCAAGAGCAAACACCTGTGGCCTCTTTCAAAACTCCATCACCACATTTCCCTAAAATAGAAACACCTGAAGCTCTGTTCGGTCAAACAATCCTCATCCTACTCATCACCTGTCCTGTTTGCTCTGGCCAGGCATCAAGTCGCAAAATGCACAGGTGTTCCGAGTCTTCATGCAACAGTAAACAGTTTGGGAATGAAGCAAGTACTGGCCACCAGCAACTCATCAGGCCATTGGAAAGGCACTATTTTACATTGTGATTTAAGCAGCCGAGCCACAACACAAACCCAAATCCAGGACAGTCCAACATTACTTTTTGTTAGCTCATACCTGGATTTTCAGAGGTGCTGAGGACTGGTAGCTCCCATTGACATCAATTGGGGTGCTCAGCAGTGCTGAAATTCAGGCCTTTAGTAATGAGTCTCAGTTTGCAAAAGCTTTCTTCCTCTGTTCAGCCTTCTCTTTTTCTTTACAACGCTCCGCATTGTGGTTTACAGATCTAGTGGCTCTTGTGGGTAAGAGAAGAAATAAACTGAACTTGTATCAATTCTATCTCTATCCCCAAAACTTTATTAGGAGTAACAGAATTTGAGTGAAGGGAAAATGTTCACTGACTTCCTCAAAACACAATTACATTACTGAGTAATTCAGTAACTCCTGGCCTAATCCATGAAAAATGAGACCTGGTATAGTACAGCAGGAGCCAGGCTCTATGGTGGCATCAAGATGTTAATGAAAGAATTATATCAACAATTCCAGGGCTGTCTGCTTTATTTATACTAAAACCTGGTGATAGACACAATTATGGTAGATTAACCTTGGCATCACTCCAGTATGAAAACAATATACGAGAGCCAAATTTTGTTCTAAATATAACATATCTATTACTGTTCTGGGTTTATATTTATTATGCTTGGAGTGATAAACTGTAATCAATTCACAGAACATAATAATTACAGTATAACAAGCTAACTAGGTTTCTCAAGATTATGTTATCATTTGGAGGGAGAGTAACCTGAAATATGAAGGTTAACTTTCTTTGATCTAAAGAGGCTGGGTTTTGTTTTGATTTGATTCTTTGTATTTGGGGCAATTAGTGCAGCTGTGAAGCTGTAATTCCACTTATATGTTTAGCACTCTTCATTCTCCCTTTCAGCATTGTTCATGCTTTTGTGTGCTTCCTTAATTCCAGCTCGCTCAAGTGTGTGTTGATTATCAACAGTGGAATCTTCTTGGACCATATAATATAGCTGACCGGCAAATTTTCAATTGAATTACAAATTGCAGAAAATGTCCTACTCACAGAGTCAAAATAGCTCTGGCATATTGGCATGCAGAGAAATACTCAGCAGCCCCAGAAAGACCCACGCAGAAAGCCTGGTCCCACAGAACTCAAAGGGAGTTTTGTCATCGAGTTCAATGGGGCCCTAATATTCACCCCTAATACTGGGAACAACCTGAGAGCATCACAAAGCTGCAACACAACTAACATAAGATGAGACTAACCCTGTGCAGGGGTCAGCAGAAGCAGCCCTGAAGATTCACTTAGGTCTACACATAATATTTGTACCTGTATAACTATTTGGGTTAGGGGCATGATTCTTTTACCAAATTAGTTATACCGGTACAACCCCTTGTGTAGCTGGAGTTACACTGGTCTAAATGTGCCGTATGCTGGTGTAGCCCATGCCCACTTGGTGTGAGTTAAATACTCCCCCAAAACAGAGAAGCTCATCCTGAGCTCCAGAGGCTTACCCAGCTCACTTCCACCACTCAGTCACTATGTGGCTTAGCCACCCCCAGAGAGGACAGAGTGCCACACTAAACTGGCATAGGTTACACTAGTATAGCTCATTCCCCTTCCCATGCAGAAATATGTGAAACCAGCATAAGCATATGTGTACCTCAAACTGCATCCCCATGAGGGGGTTACCAGTGTAGTTACAGTGGATACAAGCTGTGTGTGCAGAGGCCTGGTCTACACCAGTTTTGCCAGCATAGCTATGTCAGCTAGGAGTCTGAAAAATCACACTCACGCCCCAAGGGGTACAGCTAGGCTGGTAGAACGCCCATTGAAACACAACTGTACTGACAGATGAGTGCTTCTGTCAGCATAGCTAATGTTGTCTGGGGAGGTGGGAAGGAGTTCTTCTGTCAGCTCATGCTGCATCTATGCTCGGGAGCTCTGCCACATAGTTGTTCCGCTATAGCTATGCTGGCTAAGGCTCTGTGATGTAGACATGGCTTCTCTCTCTCAAAACAGGGCTTAAGTGAGACTTAATGGATGCATTAGTCTCAGGCTGGCCCCTCTGCACAGGGCAGTTTTATCAAGTCAACACAACTCATGGTGTCATCATACTATAAGCTGGTCTTCCGGCCAGTCTCGGACACTGAAACAGAGAGACTGACGTTTCTGAAAGAGGAACATAAAGGAAAATAGAGCAGTCCAGAATGAATGGAGAGTGACAGCCCAGGGATCTAAACTCTTACAGAGCTCAGGAAATGTATAACTCTGTTGTACATGACTCTGAACAAAGGTGAAGTGAAAGCATCCGTTTGGACGCCAAAGACTCGTTGCATCAGAGCAACAAAAATGCATGTCAGGAGTTAAGCATCCGTTTACGGTGTTGCTGCATACTTGTAACGAGGTTGTAAATCATCACAAATGATTACCTATCCAGCAGAGCATGTGTAGTGAGAGGAAAGCTAGCCTGGCAAACACACTTGGTAGCTATTCTAGAAATACTTCAAAACTCTGTGTACACAAATGGTTCTTTCACACGTCTTAACAGATGTTTGTCATTTTCTCTTCATCTGCATTTAATATTCTGCTACATATTTCTTCTCTGCTCACAAAAGTGCAGCAATCATTCCAAAAACCTGGCTTTGCTTGTTCATATTAATAGGATACCTTTGGTTCTTTTGTAAATAGGCAGATGTACATCGACACTCATTTAAAGTATCTGTTTTCCGATTGCCGTTAATTTTAAATGACTTATTTTCACTGAGATACACTCCGTACATAGGTGCAATTCCACCACTCTATCAGAGAGTATTTTTATTTATTGATCTGCTAAAATAAAAGGCACCGAATCCTTTCTGCACAATAGCGAATGCTTTTAAATATTTCAGAATGTTAGCAAAGACTTGGCTCAGGGGGTTGGTAATAGCAAACAGGGCACAGATGTTCAGTGGAAAGATGAAAGGTGCCCTACTGCTGCACAATACTGGAGGTTCGAACCTGAACCGTGAAGATAGTAAAAAGCATCTACCGGAGGCAGTGTAGTTCAATCCCGGATTAAATGGGAATTCACCATGGCTTTCAGTTAAATCCATCATTGTCACAGACATTACCTACCCATAAGTTTCATTGGCTTGGCTTAGTGTTTGTTCTTCTCACTAAGGGTACATTTGCACAGCGGCTGGGAGCTGTACTTCCCAGTCTGGGTAGCATACACACACCAGGTACGTTCCCGCCCAATCCCCTAGTTACATACTGAGGTGGCCCAAGCTGCCACTGGTGTCACTGTGGCCACACTGCTATTTTTGAGGCCTAGCTTGAGCAAAACTAACGCATTTCCAGCCACTATGTAGATGTTCCCATACAGCCTGATCCACTCCCTCTGAAGTCAAATTAAAGACTTTCAGTGTTGTCAGCGGGCTTTGGATCAGGCCCCTAACCAAAGCAACTGATGGACCTTAAACAGAATCACAGTTTAAATGGTTTTGACTCATAAGTATCCACTTAAGTAGCTCTGAAGGTGAATAATTTAACTCAGAGAAGATGTGTTTCATGAAATAATGGATTGCTTCACTTTTTAAAGAAGAGCCAGAAAACCCCCTTCTTTCTACTATATTTCTTCAGTTTGCTTCCTGGAATGGACAGAAGTCCAGCGTCAACCGTGTTGCTGCCAGGTCAAGTTGCTGTAACTCTGGAGATCTCTGTAAACTGTAAGAGACCTACTCAAGCAAAAGTGATGTCATAAATTGTCCCCCGGCACTGAGGGAGAAATCAGGCAGAAGTGAAAGACTCCCACATACTATTAAACACACCCGAGACAATATCACAAAAGAGTTCTTAGTCAGTATCAATCTAAATGGCTTTTATTTTATTAAATATTTATTTCATTATTTGAATACACATATTCTTAGAAAGATATTCCGGGTATTTAAAACACAATCCGGGAGAACTGTTCAAGCATTAATCTTTTCTGTTCCAAGTTTATCTTTATGTGTAGAGATCACAAAGTCACAGAAGTGAACATAACTTTCAGTGTTGCCTCTGCGAGAGAGGAAATATTGAAATTTAAGTAAAGTAAGCATGCAGGTAATATTTGTAGTGTTGTCTCCTGATCATTTTTATCTACCTCTTTCCTTCAGTTTTGTAGCTTAGATTTTTTTTTAATCCCTTTCAGTTTAGACAAAATGTCTGTGCCCTCTGTGTACTTCAATCATAAATTAAACTAAAGATTGGGCAGATCATTGCTGAAAGGAATCCTGAATTAAGGACTCAAATCTTACTCCCACTGGAATGAACTGAAGTTTTGCCATATTTTCCCCATACTAAGAGCAGAAGTGGACTCCAAGAGAGGAAGTGTATTAACTTTTCGTAGACTAAATAATATCACTCACAGATGCAATAATATTTTGGGTACTTTCTGTCTTTATTTTTAAGATACCAAGAGGCAGATGCACTGTTCTAGCCCACGTGGTAAGTCCCTGCAAAATGATGGTTTTAAAATATCAACTACGTTTGGTCCGATGTGACCAGATATTGGTCTGAAACTAGAATTCCATAAATATTTCATTTACCTCTAATTTGAAAACAGCCAAGTAGCCTTCTTTCCCCCCCCCCCTTTACATACTATAAAAATAAATGCCTGTTGAGCAGAGACCTGGTCTTTCAAATTTGAAGCTGAAGGGAATTCCAAGAAATACCGATTTAGAATGGAAAAAAATTACTCGACTTTTACTGGGATGTTGTTAAAGGCAACAGTATAACTAACCGCGTGCATGTAACAGTTTAATGTAGTGGAGTCAGGACAGTGCAGAGTTGGTGGGACAGTCCCAGCTCAGAGCTGACTGGCACAAACCCCCACACTTTGGGCTCTTTTTACCCTGGCGCGGGGCATCTGATGGCAGAACGAACAGCTGCTGCTCAACACTTCTGGATACGTATTTAACCAACTACCTGGGCCAGCAATTCTGAGAGTGAGGCCGAGACTTTCCCGGTTGGGCACCCAAAATCATGGGCTCCTGTTAACAGTTTTGGTCTTTGTTTTTCCAACGCTGGCCCAGATTCTTAAAGATATGTAGATCTTAAGGGAGTTAGGCGCCTAACTGCCTTTGCGGATTTGGGCTTCTGGCAGAAGTCCCGCTTCATCCCCCTGCAACTCCTTGGTCGTTTGGTTAAAATGTTGTAAATGCCGTCAAAATTAAAGCTGTGGGCGGGGAAAACTTTCTGACCTGCCAATGGTCATGCAAAGCAACTTAGCCTCTAACTGCTCAGATGTAGCAGTTAGAGGCTAAGTAGCTTAGATTGTTCAAGGCATCCTCTCAGTCACTTCACATTTTTAGCTCTGTAAACTCAAAGGGATGTTACAATATTACAGTGCTCGAAACATGTTCTGTGTTTGTACAGTGCCTAGCACAACTGAGTCCTTGTCCAGGACTGGAGCTAACACAATACAAATAAAAATAATAATAATCACAACACTCAATCGGAACCAAATATTACTTTGTGAGTCAAAACTCACGGGAGATTATTCTTAGACATTTAGGACCCACTCCATTAGATTCAATGGGAGTTGAGAATGCCAAAACAGGAAGTCCTCATCAACTTACATATTCCTGCAAGGAAAAAAGGAAGACTGTAGAAAAACTCAATAGATTGCAATAAAAGAGTACATGGATCATAGGATTTCTCCTAAGAGTGTGGGAACAGCTTAAAATCGTTTAGGTGGGTGTGCCTGTGTATGTAACCACTAACATTTTTAGGTGTGAAGCATATATCAGCATGTTTTCAGGAGGACACCTGCTTGATTAGAAGGCCTCCGGGCTTCTAGGAGTATTGAAAAGCCTGTTTTTAAAGGGTAGTATACTAGTAGACAGAACCCGCTTCTGTTTACAGTTCTTTCTATTGCTTATTATCCCAGTGCTGTATGAAAATCAAGTGTCTTCTGTATATTTCTAGCTAGATTTGAGTTGTGCTCTTTTTACTGAATGTTCATTCATACATATATAAGCATGCGGAGTGCATGATTATTTCATATAAAATATCTCATGTTCCAATTTATTCCAGTCTGTAGCCACACATTTAAGCAATCCCACTATTATTCTGACTACAGAAGAAAATGATGAAGAGTCTCATTAAATGCCCTTTTTGCAGTACCTATATTTTGAGCTATGGTACAGACTGTAGGGGCAAAAATAAGACCAGATTCTAAGAACTGTGGAAGTAGATAAAGGGAATTTGGATGCAGGCCTGAAATGAGCAGGATGTCAGGCTAACTCTAGCTTTAATAATGCGAGATTTGTAGAAGCGGGGATAGTGCGAAGCGAGTGGAAAAGAACTGTGAAAGAGGCTGTTGTGACCTTGTATTAGATAAGACTAGAATGCCGACTATAAGAGAAATGGTAAGAAAAATAAGATACCATGAAGGAATATGTATAAACAATATGCAGTTGTTGCTTATTATTGTCTGTAATAAAGGTATAAATACTTTCTCTAATTGTTTATCTGAGAGACACCTGCCTAGGTGGGGGAAACCCTGTGTCCTAGTGCACTCTCTCCCTCTGTGCAATTGCTTGAGATAATAAAGTGTATCTGATTTGCTGCACCCAACCTGAAGGTGAGAACTGTGTTTTTCTCCGACAGAACCAAACTACAAACAGAATCCATTTAAGTCACACTCAAATCTATGTGCCAGTACTATGTCACAAGGCACAAAAGTAAACAGCAACAGATCAATACAAATGAAATAACCTTCCCTTTATGATCCTGTTTATTACATTAAGCTTACAAGTCACTCAGAGTCAACTGCCATCTACTGAAAGGAATAAAAGTAAAGTAATTAATCAAAAGCCGCTACAAAGGATCAGGAGTCATGATTCATGAATTCAGATCAGGTAAAAAGGCACAATGCTGCTGAATTTAAGAGAAAGAACACTTATTTATACTAGGTTAGACTTTGAGCCCAGCACTCAACCACACACTCATAGCAAGCAAGATAAAAAAGAATTTGCATGCCCATGGAAATCAGATCCCAGACGGCCCCTTGAAAAGGGGCTTCGTGCCTGGTTCAGGTACCATCCAATATTTATAATTTCCACAGAAAAGTAGCTAAATCATGAGCTTGAACTTTGGCGCACTGGTGAGATCTCAAATTCTCTTTTGAAACTGCAAGAATCTAATGATCACTCTTCTCTTATAGCCTTATATTACTCCATAAATAGGAGAGGGTGTGCGCAGTGGTTTAATGAACAGGGCACTGGACTGAGGCTCAGGAGACCTGAATTTGACTCCCAGCTCTGCCCTGTCTTCGGCTATGTGAATTTGAGCAAGTCACTTCACCTCTCCATGCTACTTTTTCGGCTCCCATCCTGTATTGTCTATTTACATTGTAAGCACCTCAGGGCAGGGACTCTCTCTCACTATTAGAGCTGGCAAGGAATTTTTTGACAGAACATGCTGATTTGTGAAACCAAAACTCTTTCACCGGAAAGAGTCAGGTTCAACAAAGTTTCGATTGAGAAGGTTTCTTAGGTCCAGGATGAACTTTCTGGTCAAAAACAGAGAGGGAGCGGAAGAGTGACCCTGGAATAACCAAGTGCTTCGGGCACTCACTGGGGACGTGGGAGACCTGGGTTTGAGTTCCTTTGCTAAATCAGGCAAATCAGAAACTTGAACACAGGTCTCCTACATCCCAGGTGAGTGCCCTAAGCACTTGGCTAGTCTAGGGGGATCTTGTTCCTTCTTTCATTTTTTGCAAAAAAAAAAATAGAAAAATTCTCCATTTCATCCTGATGCAGAATGGGAAAATCTTTTGAAATCCTGAAAAATGTAGAAGGACAGGAATACTGTTCTCTGTCCCCCCCCTTCCCCATCTCCACTTGCTGTGTGTTTGTGCCGTGCCTAGCCCAGTGGGAGCCCAAGTTTGGTTTGGGCTTCAAAGCACTGTTGTAATACAAATACAATTATGAACCAGATTCAACCACTCCTGCTCATGTTGAGCATCTCCTTGTTTGGCTATGGACTCCCTGTGTGACCTTGAATAAAGGCCAAAATATTTCCAAACTTCGCTGCCTAAAGTTAGCCCTGGTCTACGCTGGACTTTAGGTCGAATTTAGCAGCGTTACATTGATGTAAACCTGCACCAGTCCACACGATGAAGCCCTTTTTTTCGACTTAAAGGGCTCTTAAAATCGATTTCCTTAATCCACCTCTGACAAGTGGATTAGCGCTTAAATCGGCCTTGCCAAGTCAAATTTGGGGTACTGTGGACACAATTCGACGGTATTGGCCTCCAGGAGCTATCCCAGAGTGCTCCATTGTGACCGCTCTGGACAGCACTCTCAACTCAGATGCACTGGCCAGGCAGACAGGAAAAGAACCGCGAACTTTTGAATCTCATTTCCTGTTTGGCCAGCGTGGCAAGCTGCAGGCGACCATGCAGAGCTCATCAGCAGAGGTGACCATGATGGAGTCTCAGAATCGCAAAAGAGCTCCAGCATGGACTGAACAGGAGGTACGGGATCTGATCGCTGTATGGGGAGAGGAATCCGTGCTATCAGAACTCCGTTCCAGTTTTTGAAATGCCAAAACCTTTGTCAAAATCTCCCAGGGCATGAAGGACAGAGGCCATAACAGGGACCCGAAGCAGTGCCGCGTGAAACTTAAGGAACTGAGGCAAGCCTACCAGAAAACCAGAGAGGCAAACGGCCGCTCCGGGTCAGAGCCCCAAACATGCCGCTTCTATGATGAGCTGCATGCCATTTTAGGGGGTTCAGCCACCACTACCCCAGCCGTGTTGTTTGACTCCTTCAATGGAGATGGAGGCAACATGGAAGCAGGTTTTGGGGACGAAGAAGATGATGATGATGATGAGGTTGTAGATAGCTCACAGCAAGCAAGCGGAGAAAGCAGTTTTCCCGACAGCCAGGAACGGTTTCTCACCCTGGACCTGGAGTCAGTACCCCCCCCCGAACCCACCCAAGGCTGCCTCCTGGACCCGGCAGGTGGAGAAGGGACCTCCAGTGAGTGTACCTTTTAAAATACTATACATGGTTTAAAAGCAAGCATGTGAAAGGATTACTTTGCCCTGGCATTCACGGCTCTCCTGGATGTACTCCCAAAGCCTTTGCAAAAGGTTTCTGGGGAGGGTAGCCTTATTGTGTCCTCCATGGTAGGACACTTTACCACTCCAGGCCAGTAGCACGTACTCGGGAATCATTGTACAACAAAGCACTGTATGTTTGCTGGCGTTCAAACAACATCCGTTCTTTATCTCTCTGTGTTATCCTCAGGAGAGTGAGATATCATTCATGGTCACCTGGTTGAAATAGGGTCCTTTTCTTCAGGGGACACTCAGAGGTGCCCGTTCCTGCTGGGCTGTTTGCCTGTGGCTGAACAGAAATGTTCCCCGCTGTTAGCCATGGGGAAGGGGAGGGTTGAGGGGTAGCCACGCAGTGGGGGGAGGCAAAATGCGACCTTATAACGAAAGCACATGTGCTATGTATGTAATGTTAACAGCAAGGTTTATCCTGAAAGAGTGTAGACATTGTTTTATAAAATGTGTCTTTTTAAATACCGCTGTCCCTTTTTTTTTCCTCCACCAGCTGCATGTGTTTCAATGATCACAGGATCTTCTCCTTCCCAGAGGCTAGTGAAGATTAGAAAGAAAGAAAAACGCACTCGTGATGAAATGTTCTCTGATCTCATGCTGTCCTCCCACACTGACAGAGCACAGACGAATGCGTGGAGGCAAATAATGTCAGAGTGCAGGAAAGCACAAAATGACCGGGAGGAGAGGTGGCGGGCTGAAGAGAGTAAGTGGTGGGCTGAAGAGAGTAAGTGGTGGGCTGAAAACAGGGCTGAAGCTCAAATGTGGCGGCAGCATGATGAGAGGAGGCAGGATTCAATGCTGAGGCTGCTGGAGGATCAAACCAATATGCTCCAGTGTATGGTTGAGCTGCAGCAAAGGCAGCTGGAGCACAGACTGCCGCTACAGCCCCTGTGTAACCAACCACCCTCCTCACCAAGTTCCATAGCCTCCTCACCCAGACGCCCAAGAATGTGGTGGGGGGGGCCTCCGGCCATCCAGCCACTCCACCACAGAGGATTGCCCAAAAAACAGAAGGCTGGCATTCAATAAATTTTAAAGTTGTAAACTTTTAAAGTGCTGTGTGGCATTTTCCTTCCCTCCTCCACCACTCGTCCTGGGCTACCTTGGTAGTCATCCCCCTATTTGTGTGATGAATGAATAAAGAATGCATGAATGTGAAGCAACAATGACTTTATTGCCTCTGCAAGCGGTGATCGAAGGGAGGAGGGGAGGATGGTTAGCGTACAGGGAAATAGAGTGAACCAAGGGGCGGGGGGTTTCATCAAGGAGAAACAAAGAGAACTTTCACACCGTCGCCTGTCCAGTCATGAAACTGGTTTTCAAAGCTTCTCTGATGCGTACCGCGCCCTCCTGTGCTCTTCTAACCACCCTGGTGTCTGGCTGCGCGTAACCAGCAGCCAGACGATTTGCCTCAACCTCCCACCCCGCCATAAACGTCTCCCCCTTACTCTCACAGATATTGTGGAGCGCACAGCAAGCAGTAATAACAGTGGGAATATTGGTTTCGCTGAGGTCTAAGCGAGTCAGTAAACTGCGCCAGCGTGCCTTTAAACATCCAAATGCACATTCTACCACCATTCTGCACTTGCTCAGCCTGTAGTTGAACAGCTCCTGACTACTGTCCAGGCTGCCTGTGTACGGCTTCATGAGCCATGGCATTAAGGGGTAGGCTGGGTCCCCAAGGATAACTATAGGCATTTCAACATCCCCAACAGTTATTTTCTGGTCTGGGAATAAAGTCCCTTCCTGCAGCTTTTGAAACAGACCAGAGTTCCTGAAGATGCGAGCGTCATGTACCTTTCCCAGCCATCCCATGTTGATGTTCGTAAAACATCCCTTGAGATCCACCAGAGCTTGCAGCACTACTGAAAAGTACCCCTTGCAGTTTATGTACCCGCCAGCTTGGTGCTCCGGTGCCAAGATAGGGATATGGGTTCCGTCTATGGCCCCACCACAGTTAGGGAATCCCATTGCAGCAAAGCCATCCACTATGACCTGCACATTTCCCAGGGTCACTGCCCTTGATATCAGCAGATCTTTGATTGCATGGGCTACTTGCATCACAGCAGCCCCCACAGTAGATTTGTCCACTCCAAATTGATTCCCAACTGACTGGTAGCTGTCTGGCGTTGCAAGCTTCCACAGGGCTATTGCCACTCGCTTCTCAACTGTGAGGGCTGCTCTCATCTTGGTATTCATGCGCTTCAGGGCAGGGGAAAGCAAGTCACAAAGTTCCATGAAAGTGCCCTTTCGCATGCGAAAGTTTCGCAGCCACTGGGAATTGTCCCAGACCTGCAACACTATGCGGTCCCACCAGTCTGTGCTTGTTTCCCGAGCCCAGAATCGGCGTTCCACCGCATGAACCTGCCCCATTAGCACCATGATGCATGCATTGGCAGGGCCCATGCTTCCAGAGAAATCTGTGTCCATGTCCTGATCACTCACGTGACCGCGCTGACGTCGCCTCCTCGCCCGGTAGCGCTTTGCCAGGTTCTGGTGCTGCATATACTGCTGGATAATGCGTGTGGTGTTTAATGTGCTCCTAATTGCCAAAGTGAGCTGAGCGGCCTCCATGCTTGCCTTGGTATGGCGTCCGCACAGAAAAAAGGCGCGGAACGATTGTCTGCTGCTGCTTTCACGGAGGGAGGGAGGGAACGGGGGCCTGACGATATGTACCCAGAACCACCCGCGACAATGTTTTAGCCCCATCAGGCATTGGGATCTCAACCCAGAATTCCAATGGGCAGCGGAGACTGCGGGAACTGTGGGATAGCTACCCACAGTGCAACACTCCGGAAGTCGACGCTTGCCTCGGTACTGTGGAAGCACTCCGCCGAGTTAATGCACTTAATGCACTTAGAGCATTTTCTGTGGGGACACACACACTCGAATATATAAAAACGATTTCTAAAAAACCGACTTCTATAAATTCGACCTAATTTCGTAGTGTAGACATACCCTTAGGCACTGACATAAATGGCCTCATTTTCGGAGGTTTCGATCAACAGTGTTTTCCATCTACAGAGGACCCACCCCAGGTTAAACGGAAACCCATATGTGCAGATTTATATGAATAAACCCTGAGATGAGACTCCACTCCTAACTCTGAGTCAATTTAATTAAAATGGTAAAGTAACTGAATTTCTACATTTACACTACTATTTACTATGTGTGTAGTAAGGAAGGCACAGAACCTAATTCCAATTGAAATCAATTGGAACTAGGTGCCTAAATATCTTTGAGGATCAGGCTGACGTACTGAACCTCGGAAAGGTGGCATAAAGTGGCCCTATATCTTTCTGATGTGGTTAAGACCGTGAAATTCCTACCCACTGTCACAATGGCACAGAAGAGACAAGTTCTACCTGCAGTTTGCTTTTCTCTTTTAAGAGGCTTTGCGATGATCTGTGACACCCATAAACAAAAGCAGCGGAGAATCAGACACTTACGTGTGAGCCTTGTCATATTTCAACACTGAAAACATTAAGTAATATATTGCAGTAATCCACCACAGAAAACCATTAAATATTGTGCAACAGATGTAGCAATTTTTCAAGCAGCCAGCACAATGTTCGTCACATCACTTAATGTGCCAGTGGAAAGTGCTCAGCTATTATGGTGATGAGGGGGCGGTATGAGAACCTCTCTAGAATAGAAGAGATACACAAAAGTCCCAGTTCATAAAATTACCTTACATTAATATTGTTTTTATTATTTGTATTGCAGTAGCACTTAAGAGACCCAGTCATGAACCACGGCCCCCTTATGCTAGGTGTGGTACAAACACAAAACAAACAGTGAATTTACAGTCTAATGGCTTGTCTAATGGTGCTTTAGTCCACACCAGAGGGGTGTAAATTTCATCCACACTAGCATGTCATGTACTAACAAGCCTGTGTGGATCCTGTAGCGCACAAAAAGTTCCCCAGTGCACGTTAACATAGTTCGGTTTCACACAGCACTACACTGAGGTGCACTAGGGAACTTTCTGCGCACTCCAGCAGGGTCCACCCGGGCCAGTTAGTGTGCAACTGAGGTGGACTAAAATATACACCCCTGTAGAGTGGACTAAAGCACCTTGTAGACAAGCCCTAAATCTTACGTGGTTGTGTTGGACTATGTATTGGGATTTTTTTCAGTTGTGACTTTACATGAGAAATGGCTAGGTAATGTCAGGTCTATGGAGTCCAAACTATTGTATGCAATTCAATTTGCCAATTTTACACACACACACACACACACACACAATGTCTGCAAGAAATTCTGGTCACCGAACACCAGTCGTTGCCAAGACATCTGCAGCCAGAAAGCTAGAGGAAGCACTGTTGGCAGAATGGGACTCCAAAAGAAATGAATGGAAACTGAATGATTTCCCCAAATGGAGGTTGGATAGACCCATCAGAAACAAATTAAAATCAAAACAACATTCTGCAAGAAACAATGGAACAGATGTAATAATATTTATTATTGGAACCAGTGAAACATGCCAATTAATTTTAAAGAGACTTAAAGGGATCAAACCATTTTTAACTGCAAAATATAAATGAGTCATGAATCGTAACAGTACCTTCAGCAATCTATATGCCTTTCCCTGAAGGTCAGTGTATACATAAATTTTTTAAAACTCCTAAATGTCCAGAGGTGGGCAACAACCAGTCTTTGTTGTATTCATTGTATTCCTGCCAGAATTGCTATCCCTGAAATGCTACACTATTATAGCATTGAGAATGCTGACATCAGTTGCCACAGTGAAACATCACCTAGCATCCTCACAGCACCCCAAGATGATTGAAAATTAGCCCCGAAGCAGAGACACCAGAACTACCACCAGCCCTGGCAGCCTCTTGTTGAATTTGTTTGACTAAGATAGCAGAAATAGGATCACAGCCTAGGGACTTATTTAGCATAGCCTTATCTCTTGCATCAATTATTTCTCCATTAAAGTCCTTGAGTACAACATATTAGGAAATAAAATGCATGTTCCACCATTCTCTCTCTCTGGGCCTAAATTCAAGTCCCTTCTCTAAATTAGGTGGTGCACCAATTTGAACTTGATACTCTAACATCTCATGCGAAGCCTCTAGACTCTGGTTCTCTCTCTCTCTCTCTCGCCCCCCTCCCCCCTGCCACCCCCCGAATCCTGGACCTACTTTTCGTGAATCAGAATTTGCAACAACAACAAAAAATTGTTCAAAAATGCCCGACCAGCTCTACTTATTATTGTTCCTTTGATTCTCCCTCCCCTTTTCCTCCTCTGTTAATGTTATATGTTTTCTAAAATCAGATTGCAATTTTCCTTCCATAACAGAGCCCTGGCTGCCGATGTTTTTATACAGTGCCTAGCACACTGGGGTCTTCCTGATCCTGACTGGAGTCTTTGGGTGTTATCACAATAGAAATAAAGAATAGTATTAATAAACTTCTATTTTTCCAAAAAGTTTGGAAGCAGGAGAGGAGGAGAATAAAAGATGAAGGACTGTGGTATCCATAGGATTCCACTCATTTAAATAAGCAAGATAAATCCTGGACATATATCCAGCTAAATGGGAAGCAGTGTGAGGAATACTGATAAAGACAAAGCTAAATGTAAAATCCAGAGGCACATTTTGAATTACAAACTCAGGAAGCAGAAGAAAATGTAAATAAAACCAATTCGAATTTAATGTGTAATTTAGCAGAGACTTGTTGTTGATTTTGGATTTAGTCACCTCAAAAGACAAATTGCTATGTGATTGCATGCCTTTGCTTTGTATGTTTTATGACACTGTTGTGATCTCAGCAAGAAAGATTTGTTTTATTTCCTTCCTGATGGCTTACGGTCAGCAAAATGTATTTAGTTTGGCGGATTCATAGCGATTGTGAAAATGTTTTTGTCTGTGAATCTGGTATGTTTTTCCGACCAGAAAATTACTACTAAGTCCAGCCCTTACTCATGCTGATAAGTACCTTACCCTCTGAAAGAAGAAAAGGAGTACTTGTGGCACCTTAGAGACTAACAAATTTATTTGAGCATAAGCTTTCGTGAGCTACAGCTCACTTCATCGGCTGCACCCTCTGAGTGACTTGTTAGGGAGTTTTAGATTTGCAAGGGATGCAAGATCAGACCCTTAATACAAGGGTATAAGTGTTTCAATACATGGGTGAACACTAAGAAGGTTAAATAAAATGGTAGGCTAGAAGCAGAAAGAGTTTTAACATAAGACTGGGCTTGATTCTCCACTGCCTTGCACCTTGGATAGTCATTCACATTATGGCCTGGCATCAGGTGAGAAAGTCTTCTCTTTGCATTGAGCCCACAATATTTGTTTTATTTTGCTGCTTCAGACCCCACCAACACAGGGAACACAACTAACCAATCATATTGTTAAGCAGACTTCATGGGTAACACAAGTTCGCCAATAAAGAGGCAAAACAAGGAAAAGCCCAACTGGACTGTGTTTTATAGAGGACAAATCGATGTTTGGCAAATAGAAAAACTAATAAGTAAATTGGGGTTATATTTAAGCTTCCAAACAACGGAGCATACAATATTTTTTAAAGCAATTGTTCACAGTATCCTCTTACCTATTTCCGGTTGTATGCCGTGCCAGATACAGGGTACAAAATGCACGCATCATGCTGCCTCTGCTACTTGGTACAGTTCAGTGAACACCTCAGAGGTGGCTATCATGCAAGGGTTGCTACAACAGTCATCATGGAAAGGGTTAAAAAAACAAATAATGAGAAGCAAATTGTCCAAGGGTATTTTAGCTGCCGAAGTGCAGGTGTCAGCTACAGACCCCTCAGAAAATACAATATTTTCCCTACCATCAGCACAAAGCCCACAAGGAATTAATTTCACACTTACAACCAGATGCTGCAATCACTTGCTGTTGGGAGAAAAAGGACTCACCACAGTTCATATACTGGTTTTCCTAAGGTGTAAGGCATATCCAGCCAAACTGTGCTCTCAGTGACTGGTGTGAAACTGGAGTTACTCCATTACAGGCAATGAAGTTCTTCTGGATTTTTATCAATGAAGCCGAGATTAGAATTCGGCCCGCAGTCCATTGTTCACAGAAAGCAGGAGGCTTTCTAGCCATTTAGCTCTTATTTATAGGTTTGTCAGGAGAAGACAGCTCTCTAGGAGCCAAGCCCTTCAGTTGTATTCTTCCCTTGCTTATTAAATACTTGATTATTAATTCCAAATTCCACAACTGTGAGGACATCTTTTAAAAAAGTACAGCTCAGAAACAGAAAATATGTGTCATTGTAAAATGTAGCCGTCAACAGTGTGGGTTGCTTGATGTCCCTGAATGATTCCTTCCTTTCCTCCACTCTGCTGCATGGGACATATGGAATCTCTGGCATGCACAAAATAATAATAGGTCTTGTCTGCCATTGCATTATTCTAGTTGAATACTGGTGCAACTTTGTTGATGTCAACAGAGCTCAGGTGTTGCAGTGATGACTCAAACTCTACATCCATAACTATAGAATCATAAAATCACAGAAGATTAGGGTTGGAGGAGACCTCAGGAGGTCATCTAGTCCAACCCCCTGCTCAAAGTAGGACCAACACCTATACCCTGTGTAGTTTCCCATAAACCAAGAGCAAACCATATGTCATAAATATAAAGGGAAAGGTAAACACCTTTAAATCCCTCCTGGTCAGAGGAAAAACCTTTTCACCTGTAAAGGGTTAAGAAGCTAGGATAACCTCGCTGGCACCTGACCAAAATGACCAATGAGGAGACAAGATACTTTCAAAACTGGAGGGGGGGGGAGAAACAAAGGTTCTCTCTGTCTGTGTGTTGCTTTTGCCGGGATCAGAGCAGGAATGCAGGTCAGAACTCCTGTAAAGGGTTAATAAGCAATCGAGTTAGATATGCGTTAGATTCTGTTTTGTTTAAATGGCTGATAAAATAAGTTGTGCTGAATGGAATGGATATTCCTGTTTTTGTGTCTTTTTGTAACTTAAGGTTTTGCCTAGAGGGATACTCTATGTTTTGAATCTGATTACCCTGTAAGGTATTTACTATCCTGATTTTACAGAGGTGATGCTTTTACTTTTTCTTCAATTAAAATTCTTCTTTTAAGAACCTGATTGCTTTTTCATTGTTCTTAAAATCCAAGGGTTTGGGTCTGTGTTCACCTATGCAAATTGGTGAGGATTTTTATCAAGCCTTCCCCAGGAAAGGGGGTGTAGGGTTTGGGAGGATTTTGGGGGAAAAGATGTTTCCAAGCGGGCTCTCTCCCTGTTATATATTTGTTAGACGCTTGGTGGTGGCAGCAATAAAGTCCAGGGGCAAAAGGTAAAATAGTTTGTACCTTGGGGAAGTTTTAACCTAAGCTGGTAAAAATAAGCTTAGGGGGTTTTTCATGCAGGTCCCCACATCTGTACCCTAGAGTTCAGAGTGGGGAAGGAACCTTGACACCATATTTCTCAGACTGGATGGTTTCAAAAGGATGAACATCACATCTTAATGAGAAACAAGGTAGAGTGTGTTTCTGACTCTGTAAGATCTTCCATCTTGAATCCCCTAATGTCCCTGCTCCCAGCGGCCTGAGTCTCCATTCACTTCTGCCAATGTAAATTTGGAGTCACTCCATGGACATCCATGGCCTTGATTTTCCACTATGTCCTAGCTGCATTCAGATGTCGTGGACTGTAGTCACTAGGAGCTGGTTGTGGCACCCGGTTCAGCACAGTCTAGCCCCAGTATAAGCTGCAGCAAGAGGGCTCCTGTTCTAACTAGCACTGCTGGCCTAAGTCCCTGTCACAGGCTGGCTGGGGCCAGTAAATGAAGTAGGTCCAGCTCCCCTGTGCCGGAGCAGGTGCTCCCATTTGGGAAATTAAGAGGATGGGGCAGCATGCGTGGGTTATAAAGGATCAGAGGGAGACCCAGTCAGAGAGATAGACCCAGTGAATCAGAACCAGTTAGAAAAGGCCAGGTGAGAGCTTCCAGAGGCTGTACATTTGTGACCTGGGAGAAGGCTGAAGGCCTAGGAACAGCAATAGGGGTTTGCTGGCTGGGATCTCCAAACCAGAGAGTCAGGGACAGAGGGCTGAAGGCAGGAGGAGCAGCAGTAGAGGGAGTTGCCTGCTTGTTCTAAGCCAGGCAACCAGAACCAACTGCTGGAGAGGGCCAAAGGTAGGGGGCACCAGAGGAGCCTAACCACCGACATCTCCAGCGCTGGAGAGTTGGACTCTGAGGAACCATGAGAGGACCAGGGAAGTAAGGGATGCTCATCTGGCAGGGAGGCTCCCCAGCAGAGAGGCAGTGACGATTCCCCCAGGAAGACCGGGGTTGCTTTCCAGTTGGAGAACACTCAGAAGAGAACTCAGAAGAGAACTGACAGAAACCGGGAGTGGTTGAAGGCACCAGTGTGTGATACGTGAGGCACCCTCGGGGGCAAGATGTTGGGTGATTTTAATGACTGTTTGCACTGGGGGTGAGAAACGGATTACGTGTCTGACTGATTGTTTTGAAACCTGTTTTGTCACGGGGGACTCTGAAAGGGATGCCATGGTGCAGCCTGCCACCAGAGGGTGCTCCAGGTGGGACTGCCCTATGCCAGTTCCTCACACCGGTAGAGGAACAGGCATAGGTTACCTCTTAATCTCGCCAGCTTGCTAAAAATAGCAATGAGGGTTCAGTGACACAGACTTGGGCTGCCCGGGCTCCCCGAGTACCTACTCGTTCATGCAGCCCACGCTGAAACCCATGCCGCTGCACCTTCACAGCTAGTTTTGAGGAGCTCAGCTTTGGCATGCCCTGTCCCACCCTTCCTCCCCCTTACGTCCAGGTGGGGGCAGCTGGGTGGCTACGCTGCCTCTGCCAGCTCTGTGAAAATGGAGATTCCCCCCGTACGGGGTGAATTCTTCGCTGGAAATCTCTGGCTGGTTTCAAGCCACTTTGCACCATATGGCCTCAGCAAACCAGAGACTCCTGCCCTACATCTGTAATTCAGAAACAAACCCTTCTGCCTCTTATGTCTGTGGTGGATCACATATGCATGTACTTCAAGTACTTGCACGCTATCCTTTGTTATTCATATCCCTAAAGTGGAAAGGTTTAAACTGACATTGCTACAGAAGTGATCACGCCTGAACTATTCCGAGTGCACCCTTCTTATGCGAAATCCAGATCTCAGAGTATACATGGAACAAATGGGAAACCATGGGAAACTTAACTGCTGGAGATGTTATGCTTAAACAAACTAATAATCTGCTTTAAACTGGTCCCCTTCAACCTCTTGAAAACTAATCCAAAGAAGCCCCGAAATAGCAAACATCTGCATGGTTTGGAGCCTGAAAAAAGATTAGGGACAATTTATTTAGCTCCCAGTATTTTCTGAGTGTACTCAAATCTCTCTTCATCTGAGTGCAGAAGGATAAGCATAGTGAATAAACAGTACAGCGGGCGGATGACAAATTCATTTACAACTGTGAGAGATCTCCCTTTGTCTCTGTAATTTAGCCCTTGACATCTCTGGACAGCCTCCCCATTAGACCTGCCTAGTCACATTATTTTGTGATACAGCCTGACATTCTATCGGAAAGCCATAACTTTATAATGAAAAGGGCAGTATGCAGCAGATTGTAGAAGGAAGGCAGGGAGAAGGGAGGTGAGACGCAGCATTGGTGCCCAAAGGGTGCCCCAATAAAGGAAATAGGACCGAATCCTGGCTCTTTAGAAGCTAATGGGAGTTTTGTCATTGATTCCAATAGCACTGGGATACCAGCCAATACCTCCAGGAGTGTTTGGGAAGTGTGCTAAGCAGCATGATCTTGCGATACCTGTAAAGAGCTGTAGTGTTGCTCTCCTGGTTAGAAAAGACTCCGGGTAACCTCAGTTCAGGGCACTGTATAGGAAGGCTGCCAAAATTTGGCCTTTGAAATCTAGCTTTTCCTTCATTAATCTCTCACTGCAGTATATATTTTCCAATGGCAAATCCAAAATATTAAAAACAAGAAATCAAGACTCTCAAAATTCAGGAAATGCAACAAAGTTAAGACTGAATGTTCTCAGTCCTAGTTGTCTTCCTGGATATATATACCTTTTAGGTAAAATCTTTAGGTATTTGTTCTCTCTGTGGGCTGAATCTTCAAATTCTTTCTCAAGCAAAACTCCTGCTGAAGTCAATTGGACTTTTACCTATGTTAGGCCTTCAAGATTTGTCATGATATCATTATATGTTACCTATCAAATAGTACAATATTTAATACTGCACAAGCTGGAATGTCTTATGCAAAGAAAATTGGTCCATTGTTGTACAGGGAACTACTGAAAGAGAAAAGATGAAGTAGGAAGTTATAATAATGGAGACTGCAAGGGTTGGTATTTAGACAGTTTGCTTTCAGAAAAGCGTAGCAGTGAACAGCACCTAATTTGAATATGTTAAGATTTATTGGCTGATAAGACAGTAATCATTATATTTTAGCCTATAAAGAAGCACAATGCAGACCAGGAAAAGACTTCCATGATTAATGGGGGTTATACACTAAAACTATTTGCATAGTGTTTGGCAGGAAGACGAAATGCAAATACAGGTTGAGCTTGTGCTATAAACATGAGAACAGAGACACAGGGCCAGAGTAACTCACCCTGGTGTAAATTATTCCCATCTGTGCCAGGCAGGCCCCTGGATCAGAGTATCTCATGATTACCTTGGTCATACCCCCTTACTGGCTAGCACCACCCACTTTTCTAGCCACTTCTGTGGGATCCTGGTAGATGAGAGGTTGCAGCATCTTTGTCTGGCTGGATACTCCATCACAGCAGACTTTGCACCACTGGCACCCTCTACCACCATGGACTCTGGAATGAATTTAATTTTAGCACTATCTAAAGAATCTATACTGCCTTGCTTAGGAACATAGACTCATCTTTGCAGGAATAGTGGGGATGTGCATTACTGGTATGCCTACACTTGGAGTGGGGCGTGATTCCCAGTTGGAGGAGACATACCCAGGCTAGGTCTGATTGAGCTAGTATACTAAAAATAGAATGTAGCCAGGGCAGCAGGAGCAGCTAGGAGGGCCAGGCACATACTTGGGGCAGCTAGCCCTCATGCCATTTGCGCTGTCCTGGATACATTCTATTTCTAGTGCGCTAGCTCAATCAGAGCTCGCGCAAGTATGTCTCCTCGAGCTGGGGATCATGCCCCCAGCTCAAAGTGTTGACATACCCTATATCTTACTAGGGTCAGGGTGTTATCTATGCAGATTTCCCCATACTCAAATGAAATTTTACCCTTAATCATGTAAAGTGGGATTTTCAAAAGCAAAGTCCCATTGAGAGTCACTGCAACTTGTGCTACTAAATCACTGAATTAGATACTCTGAAAATCATGCCCGTAGTGACCAACTCTATGGAAGTTCTCTTATTCATGGAAGGAGACTGATGAGCTTGAAAAGGTCAGTTACAATCTCATTATCCACCCACAGCTGACTGAAAGGGTTCCCTCCCTCTCCTTACTCCTTAGAGACAAAACCTCAAGAAACATACTGAAACGTATTTTACTTTCAGTGATACGTGCTGAAAATATGTGCTTCTACCAGTCAACTCTAGTCATTGAGCAAAACATTAGAACACAGTGTCAGACGTGCAAGAAAAATAGCTCCACAATGCAACATTAAACAAATGGGTAGGGGGACGCTACATTACTGGAGTTTCACAGGACCACTTGTGGTGATGTATAGTGAATGAGGTGCATAATAGTGAAAGCAGCATTTTAACTCTGCATGCAAGAGACTAAAAGAATAGCTAATTTAAATAGGATGAAGTGCTTATTCCTTTAGAGCCTGATCCAAAGTCAATTTAAGTCCATGGAAAGGCTTCTATTAACTTTGGCTTTGGATCAGATCTATGATTGCCACAAAAGTGTATTGCATACAAGCCAGATCCTCAGCGGGTGCAAACTACCATAGTTCCACTGAAATCAATGGAGCTACACTTTTGATGCTGCAGTGTTGAATTACATCAGCTGGTGGCCCTATATATTTAAAATTAGAGGTTGTTGTGAATCATTTTCCTTCACAGAACAAGTGAGAAATTAGTATAAGAAATTTAACTTCAGACATCTAATAGTAATACATAGCACTTATATAGCTTTACCACTTGGTATACTCATTAATTGATTAACCTTCACCCACTGCTTTTGGGACAGGTAAATATTCCTACTCGTTTTACAGATGGGGAACATGAGTCAAAAGGAGATTAAATGACTTCCCCTCTGAGTTACAGTAGGAGTCAGGATTAAGACTCAGGCCTGGTCTACACTGGTGGGGGGGATCGATCTGAGTTACACAACTTCGGCTACATGAATAACGTAGCTGAAGTCGACGTACTTAGATCTACTCACCGCGGTGTCTTCACTGCAGTGAGTCAATAGCTGACACTCCCCCAATAGCCTGTGCCTCTCCCTCCGGTGGAGTACCGGAGTCGATGGGAGAGCACTCAGCGGTCGATTTATCGCGTCTAGACTTAAATACAACTAACGATGCTTGTTCTCATTCCCACATTCTACTGAAGCTCCAGCCACAGTGTCTTTTTCCTGTTCCTCTAACTGATGGAACATTGTTTAGCAACTTCGAAGATGAACCTTCTATGCACAAAAATGTCAGAATCTTTTATAATCTATGATTGAATAGGAAGAAAAGTAAGGAGAAAATGATTATGGACTCCACATAGGTTATGACAGAGCACAAGAGCAATACAATACTGATTTCTGTGGAGGAACAGGAAGTTGTTCATGAAAAGAGGAGAAAAGGGTCTGAAAACATACCCACAGTCCTTTCCACAGACAATTGCTGCAGAGGGAATGTGAGAGAGCTGTCCAGAATGTTCTCCTAACAACTCAGCGAGGGAGAGTACTTGGTGTGGACATGAAAACAAGGAATAAAAACTGCTCTGTGGTCAGAAACTGAACCACATAACTTGTAACCAGTTAAGCTGCACATACTCCCAACTAACTACAAGTCATATAATTCCAGCTGTAGCTACTGGTCACATTCTTGAATTCCAAACTACAGGTCAAGTAAATACCAATTTGTACAAGGTGCGCAAAGAACAGAGAACAAGCTGAGTGAATTACCAAGGATGGATATTAAGGTATGCTTCCCGTTTTTCTATATTTACACCACCATGGTATACTGTTTGGCTCTTCAACTCTCTTCAGAAGTCTGGTAGGTGTAACATTTGCTGGAGTTCCAGCAGAAAAGAAAGGCTACAGCTACAAAATTACCCAGAAACTGGCCAGTCAGTTGATTGCATCATGGTCAAGGATTCTCCTCCTCAACATCAAGGCAACTGATCTATTCTCCTAATGAACAGAACAACACAAGTGAGAAAGCTAAAGAGACAGCATAGGACTGGCAGATTTCCTATAGAGTAATCCAACGACTATGAAAAGCACAGCATACAAACATAAGTAAACCCATTTGTATTATGAGATTACTGTAACATTTCCTTGACGCATGATGCCTTCAAAATACCACAAATAATTGAATGTTTGATCTGCTCGAGAGATACATAATTTATGGAAGATCTGTCTTACTATTTTATAACACATTTTTAATAAATCAAATAACTCCACCCTAAGACACAAGCCTTAACGTGAGTAACTAAACAGTTCAGAACAGGCATCCCTGAGAACTCAAACTGAACACATACAGTATTAAGCCCTAGAGGTCTGGGCAAGATGATAGCCGGAACTATTAGCAATTTATCCGTTGTCATAAGTAATGTTTTTATAAGGGTGAATAGCAAAAGAAACATAATTACTTTATCAAGTTAGTTTCCATTCTGCACTGCCTTACACTCTGTGCAGCCCTAATGAACTGAATGGAGTTGCATATGGTGGAAGTCAGCATGAAATTTGGCCTGCAGAACTCAATACAGTCACACACTTAAAAGACCCAGACAAATATGGGTCAGATCCTCAGTTGATGAAGCTAAGCTGATTTATACCAGCTCTGGATCTGGCACTCTGTCTAAAGGGTATCTCAGGAATCTAGAATATATGCACGATTATCTCAATAATAAGGCACATGTTGCATGATCTCAAGTAAATCCCATAGTATAAAAGATCAAATGGTTGAATTAAAAATGGATTTTGCTACGGCTCTGTTCCCACCTCATTTCCACCAACATTATAGCAAACAGTTTCACTAACAGGAATGTTCATGGTATAGCAACAATAGTCATAAGTAAAGTTTGAATTAACGACCACTCGCATATACACTGTTAAACTGATTCTTATCCAGTCCAGGAAAAGAAACAATACCATGTGATCTAGATAGCCAATTACAACTATCCAGCCCAGCAGGAATTTTGGGTATTGAGTTCTGGATAGTGAAGCGGTCATGAACAAGCCACAGATCAAGAATTGATGATTCAAAATATTTGGCAAATAATTCTGAACAACAAATACAATTGAGAATATCTTAAACTTCTCGCAAAAGAGAAGTGGAGGTTAGAGTCCTCACATAAATGATACAGTATGAATTGTCCACCTACACCTACATGCAATTTAAAGAGAACTGTTACCCTTCTGTGAGTAGATATTTATTGTTACCATCTGGGTCCCAGTTGTCATTCTGGTTCTCCTTCCATTGAAGTGGGACCTCTCTCAACATATGTTGAGAATGTATTGAAGAATGGCTACAAATTATTTACCGCTGAGTAATGTTACAAATAATGTAGCATATTTAATGGATACAGATTTGCATTGTTGTAGTAAACACAAACATATTCCTAAAACATCTGCTGTTCCCCCTCTTACGAGACTGAAGGGACACTGCAGTAAGTACCACTAAGGACAGGTTAGCAGAAGACTGGTGCAAACCCTTACAAATCTTTTCTTCTGTTTTCTCACTAAAACAGCCAGCAGTGGTGAATCTCATAAACGCAGCCCTTAGAATTTGACCCCTGAAACCTACACTGATTGCATTAGGGAAGGGAGCACTACGTGCAAATTATTGCTGCTTCACCCTGGAAATTGTCTCCTAGCAGCAGAAAATGGAACATAAAGAATGTGAAAGATCTACTTGTCTTAACTTGCATCAGTTCCTGATGGGTTTGTGCAGACAGGGGCATAAATTATACCTGAAAGTAATGACATTTGAGAAAACAGATTAAGGCATCTCTTTTCCCATCTGCTCAGTAGGGGCCAGATTCCTATCTCTGGGACACCTGTGTTAATGCTTAAGTGGCACATAAGCACCAACATAGGAGACTGCATTCACCTGTATCTAAGAGTTTTCACAGAGTCCTTTTTCATGAGCTGTGGAGGGAAGGCAGAAGGAAGATTCCTCAATTATGCCCCGTATTACTGCCTTGACTGATGGCAGCCTTCATTGTGGAATACTGGAGGCAGTTCCCATTGAAATCTGGGTCAGGAGAGGTGGTCTACTACTTACTGGGGCTGAAGGCACATTCTCTGTGGTAGTCCCAGCTCCCACCTGACTGTGGAATTCCGGTTGAAATCAGGACCTGAAGCTGGATCCTTCATGCGGTAACAGGCTTTGCCTCTAGAGGTCTCCGCCAGTCCATAGTATTTTTCCAGTCTGTATCGCGGTTATTCAAACTTCATCTAGTAAAGTGTAGAGCACACCAAGTATGCTCATACCATGAGCCCAATTCTCAGCAATTCGTCAGTCCCTATAGCCGTTGGAGTCAATGGCTCCTGACCCCAGTCAGATGATGGCTATGAAACCCTGGCCCATGTCATGCTGTTAGGGGCAGGAATCAAAGACAATGACTTACCCACATTCCTGTGTGCCACTCCCAGAGTAATATCATTTGGTCTGCTGAAAAAATTCAGGACAGAATTCTGGAATGAAACTCTGATCCTTTTGAAGTCAATGACAAAACTTCCATTGTCTTCCGTGGGGCCAGTATTTCACCCTAGGTATCTAAATGTGTAGTAAAAACAAAAGTCAGTAGACATAATGAACAATCCTAAGTCTGTCATAAATAGCTGTTTATGGTTTGTTTGATCAGTGTTAGACGATATTAAGCATGCTAATCTGTATTCTTGAGAAGCTGTCAGGAGGCTTGTTGATACCAAGATGCCTGTGACTTAGTGAAATTGTTTACCTTTTATTTCTTCTTCTTTTGGGCATGATCCAAAGCCCATTTAAGTCAATGGAAAGGCTCCCCTTGACTTTAGTGGGCTTGGAATTAGGGCCTTCAGCCCAAATACACATAGGGACTCTTAGGCATTGCAATGCTGAGTGTTGCTGCACCTAATTTTTAAATGCCTTCAAAATCACTAGAATCCACAAACCCTTGTTAGGCACCCAGGCTGCCTGTACAATGCATAGGGAGAAATAGGAGCCTAAAAATGCAATAGACAGAAGCCAGCATGCTAGGCAGGGAGCCATCTGGGCTAACCAATAGCAAATGCTGAAGACAGTAGGCCTGGACATAAGGAACTTGCCTTATTTTTTAGTAGGCATGATTGGGAAGATAAATGGATCAGCTAGAGACAGGATGCCTGCACTAGCTAAGATAAGGGAGAAGACCTCAGTACCATTTACAATGGACAGGATAAGCCTGGAATGGAAGGGGAGGTAAAGAGTAAGTCATGCATGCACAGTGTGTGGACAGAATATGCTGTACAGGGACTGGTTCCTACAAATTAACCATGCCAGTCTGGAGGTGTATAATGCAATGTGTAGTTCAGAATACGTGAGTTATTAGTGTTGGTCAAAATGTATATAAGGAAAAGTTTTGCTGTGTAACTCTGGATGTGAGCTATATCCTAGGCTGACCCGACACTTGAGTCTGACCAACTCAGCGTAGCTTTGCTATATGCCAGATAAAGGAACCTGAGTGACGAAACTGGAATCAAACTGAGTTCTAAGGGAACTGAGTGGAAGAGGTCTTGTGCTGGGATCCGGTGGAGTAGGGAGGACCTCAGTTCCCCTACCCTGCTGCTGCCAACCCCACCTCGGGGGTAACCCACCTTAGGCCCAACAGCCTGTGTTTGCTATCTGCCCCAGCAAGACAGCTGGGCCACAGTCTGCTATTGCTCTGCCCTGCCCAGAGGGCTGAGCCTGACCTTGCTTGCTGCCGGCTGGCTACAAACTATTATTGCTCTGCTCGGCCCAGAGTACTTGAGCCTGACTGTGTGGGTTGTAGGCCCCAGTCACGGGGCTGAGCTAAAGGTTGCCTAGGCCCTAGACTCTTTATTGATTTACCAGGCTAATCCCATGTTGATCAGCTGTCAGCCACTAGGTGGCACAGCGAGGCGGAGTGACCTCCCTCTGACGCTGACATGGAAGACCCACTCCAAGCCACTAAGCATCAGTAATGTATGTAATTCTTTAACATACTCAGTCCTCGTACACAAACAATGGAAAAAAGTTGGATGGTTCTTCATGATCTGCCAAAAATGATTTTTGGAAAATGCTAATTAAGCAAATAAAGAAGCAAATGGGTCAGAATGAGGTTGCTCCTTTGTGCCAGCTGGACCGTAGTCTCGGTGGTATATGAAGTAATTAATAAAAGAGTTCTTAGGAGCAATGCTAATGCATCAGATCAATAGCAATCTGCTTCCATAGTGTCAAGAGTTCCGAAAAGAAACAAGGAGAAAAGAAACAACGTGGCTGAGAAATTAAACACAATTGACAGTATAATTAAGAATAGTCATAGAAAAACTGTTACTTGGATTAAGTCTGCCTATTTTAAGAGCTTCCTCAGAAAATTGTCTGATTGGGCATCTGTATTGGTGCACAAGGATCATTTTCTCTTACCCATAAGATGAGCCAAATCAGTAACTGTGACCTTGTCTCATAAGGCTCTTTAGACTAGACAGTAGAGAATGTGAAGGTCCTGACAAAGGGAGATGTAGTATCTTATTTTTCCTACAGCATCCAGTGTTCCAGATAGTTTGCATTTCCCACCACTTACGTAAAAGGGAAATTGTTTTGTGGGCAAGTGTATGTCTCAGGGCTCTGTGGACTGTGTTATTTTACTCTGTTTGGAATTGTATCTTGAAATTAAATATTTCAGAAGTCAATTTTGACATCTGTTCTATACTTCTTTGGTGATTTTCTTTTTGTTGACCTGCTACAGTGACTGCACATCAGGAATTTTGAAGAACTAGCCAATGATTGCAGTGTCTCTTTGACAACATCAGATGACCTTAGTGGATTATAACATGAAGCTGTTTAGGACTGGCTTTGCCAATTTACCTGCAAGGTTGTCCTTGCCTGGGTACAGGCTAAGGCAGATCAGCATTCTAAATTGTTCAAAGCTTGCCAAATCTCTCGCAGGAAAACACAATTATGTGAGAACAGTCATTTTTTAAGCAGAAAGAAAGAACAAATATAGAAACAAAGAGTTACTTGGAGTTGGAGCATCCTGTCTGTAATAGTGTCCAACTACTAATGCTTGAAAAAGAGTAAGCAAAACTAATAATGTAATGCACTTACCTACAGTGTATTTGTGGGGAACTGGAGAAGGGCAGATTCCTTTTGAATACTTTCAGGTGTCAGTGTTGGCCCTTCCAGCATGAGTTTTATCTTAGCTTGTTTTGATACAAATATTCCTAGTTATCATGAAATTATCCAGTCCTTTTAACAATGCAGGAACCAATTTCAGACTAACTATATCCGTACACTGCAGAAAGAAGTATTTCCTTTTATTCGTTACTAACTTTTTAATGTTAATTCTAAGTGTTCATCTGATATGCTGTGGGACAAAGTAAAAAAAGGAACTAATCTGTTTTCCCTCTGCCCTTTTAAATTCTGAACACCTCCCTCTTAGAAATCCTCACTTGCTCCCCGGGAACACCAATCTTAGTGAGTGTACATAAAACTTTTGTAAAACTAAACTTTATTGAAATTGGCACTCTCCCAACCCCAATAAACCTAGAGGCTACTGAGAACAGAAGTGTTCCTGGATATGGTGACAGATGCTCAGCAAAGGATACTATAGCCTATTTGCAATATATTTATTTGCGCAGCCTTTTTCTGTAGCTATTTTCTGTTTCCCTACCCCCTGGTTAGTGGGATCTGCCCATCTCCTACACATTTACAGTCCGATTTTGTGCATTTATTAGATGATTTTTAAAAAACCACTCCGTTTCTCCTCCGCAACCTAATTGCATTCAGATTATGCCCTCAGTAACACTTGTGCAAACCCACTGAAAGCAAATGTGCTCTCAGGTTTAACCAAGGGCATATAAAGGTCTGCAGAATTATTATTACTGGTGATGATATTGTGAGCCAAGAATGTCTTAAGGCCAAGAGGCAACGGCGGTGCAGGGGAGTTACAGGAATCTCCGGATTCTGGTTTGTACATTATGGTTCACCAAAGAAAATCATGGGAGGTCTCAAATGAAAGCTGGTGTCACTCTGGTCCACTGTTCCCTCTAAGCTGTGCGCGTGTGCGCGCGTGCGCACAGATCCTAAACCCCGTGCACACGGCGAAACACCGCACGCACAACAATTTGAAGAGAAGCACAAAAATTTGCACAGAAGAAATTTTTTGAGCACATGGCCTGTCAAAAATTAGAGGGAACATTGCTCTGGTCCTCAATATTACCGTGAAACGTATGTACAGATATTATGTAAGGAGTTAGGTATATACTGAAAACATGTTCTTAAAGTCTGGGTATGGTAGCTGGTCACCAGCAAAGACAAACAGGTTTTCTGTCGGACGAGTTATGTGTCTTCATCGATCTATGTGGAGATATACATCAAAGGTTTGTTCCACTATATTTGGGATACAAAGGGGATGCTCCAGCACCCTTTGCTGAGGGAATAAAAGGCCTGCACTTTTGCTTCATGAAAATGGGATCTCAACCAGGCTGGGTTGAAAGTGCTGAAGAGAACTTTGGGTGAGATAAACTTCTTTAGACAAGAGAGTAACTTCTTAATGAAGTTAGTCTCTAGAAAGTGTGTTCCGATTTTGTTTTATATGTAACCATTTATTTCCAATCATCTTACTCACTATCACCTGAGTCTCTAATCTTCAATAATAAACTTACTCTAGTTTTTACTATAGATCTGTCTAAGTGCTGTGGTGTTAAGCAAAGTGCTGGATCTGAGTTGAATCTTACAGGCTGGTGGGCACTGTTCCTTTGGGAAAAGCAGACCTGGTAATTCGGTGAGAGTTCCGTGGAGAAGGGGCTGGACACTGCGGGGAATGGTCTGAAAACTTGGGGATTGGTGCGTGCCTATTGTTACCTGTATGGAGATAGCAAGGTCTGTGGAGGCCTAGAAGAGACTGCTTGTGCTGCCAGATGCTGTTGGTTTCAGGGAGCTGATCCATAGCAGGCAGAAACAAGACTGCTTCATGCTTAAGGACAGATGGTGGTGAGGTGTACCCCTGTGGAGGTGTCAGAGATATGAAAGAATGAAATAGCCCGTTCAGACTGTCAAAGCCCAGAGTGCATTTGCAGGGCTGGCTGTTGTGTTTTACTTGCATACTGAGCCAATTTGATATGGAAATGAGGGAGGCACAATGAATATGGAACCTCCATAATGCCATTTTTTTACCAAAGTCATTATTCAGGGTATGACCACATTTTACAGTTGCTGGCTTCAAATTACAGCCTACTTCTCTTTCATCCATATTCACCGTCTGTGTCATTGGTTAGAATGCTTTATTTTTTTTAAAAGGCTTAAATATGCTTTTTTTTCTAAGGGAAAAAAATGAGTGCATGAAACTCAGCATTCATTAATAACTAATCTGCAACAACAGAACAGCAGGTATGTGGAGCACCGATGAAGGCAAGGGGAAAGAGAATTTAGTTAACAAACTTCCAAAGGTTTGTTACAAATAACCAAAGGGGGGCAGGGAAATAATGTTTTATAAACAATGGAAAATCCCATCTGTATCCTTTTAAAGCTGTACCAATGTTGTTCACAAACTGTGGAATTCACGCCTGTACAGAGGGCTAGCACACAAGCTTGGCTTAAATGGCCCTTGCACTGGCTGTCTGCATAGCAATGAATTGCATCCAGTGTGTGTACACACTCATATGTTGAGCACACTTGATCTAAAAATTTATCATGAATGCTTTTGCTCCTTTCAGCTGCCTAACATCACATGAGATGAAGTGAAGTGATTTATCTCTGTACTTAACCACTCTAAATTATAGTAATTGTACCTAATTGCTTTAATACTTTCTTCTGTGGGTGTTTCATTGCCATGGTTACTAGTCATGTGTAAACAGTTATCAATTATCTCTCAAACAGAGTATGCTTAAAAAAACTCTCAAAGGCTATAAAGGAGGGACTGCATTTGCACACAAAAAAAATCGTATTTTTGTAATGTGAGACTGTAGATCTAAAAGAGCCAGCAGAACCAACTGGTGAGAGTGTGTATATAAAACATATGCACTGGGACCAATTCTGCCACTCTTCCTCACATTGAATAGTGCCTTTCTCTTCTTGGAATCAATGGGATTACTTCCAAAGTAAGGTACTACACCATGTGGGTCAGGGTGGTAGAACTGGACCTAGGAATAATATAGAAGGTTCAAGTAAGGAGTCAGATTTTCAGGTAGATTCACTTGAAAGTACTGTGAGTGCATGGATAGTTGTGAAAACTGCGTGTGCAAACAACCAACTAACTCTCCAGCTGAGAACATTCATCAACAAATGTTTTCTAGGCCCTAATTCAGCCAGCAAATATGTGCTCCTGGCTTGAATAATTTTAACTGCTTCCTGGAGCTGATCAATAGCAGGAAATGGCAAATATGGATTATAAGGAAGCCTACAAGATCCTCTTCAGAGTTGTTTCAAGTTTTGATTTTGCTATTTGGGAATAAATGTATGGAGTAAATAATGGGAATGTATTTTATAGGGAACTTGAAATATAGAGAGAAGGTTTAGCATCCTAGATTAACTTTTCAATACAATCCAACTTGTTTCAGTATGGAATATGAAATAAAACTTTATGGCAATTTCCAAAACAAAATATTTATTTCTAGGTACATCTTGTGAGCTACAGACTACACAACTGGGTGCAAATGCAAGACAAAATTAGAGAATGCAAAGAAGTTAGTCAGCAGGAAGTTAGGCACAACTGAAAACATATATTTTTTCCAGTTCATCAGCTGTTGGCAGAATTTACTTGTAACCCTGATATGTATATCCTGAGATGGTTCTCAGATCAATTGTAGAGTGTCAACACACTGCTCTGCCATGTTATTACCAGTCTTATTTAATCATTCATGTGGAACAGTTTCAAAGAGAAGAAATAGATACCTTGCCATGCTCTGATTTGGGAGCTACTCATTCGGAGTGTAACAGAAAATCCTGGCTGCTGAATAATTTAGGGCTGTAAGGAGAGTTGTCTTAAACTGACCCAAGGGAAGAGAACAATGTCTAGAATGTAAACTCATAATGGAAAAAAATAAAAATCAGGAGAAAGCAGTGGCTGCAAAAACAATAAAACTATGTATTGCAAAATTCATCCATTGTTTAACATTTACTGAGGGGACGCAGACGTTTTCACTCAAATGTTTCTTGTTTCCAGAGTCAGAGAGTTGAGATCCAAAGCTCAGACCTCCAACCAACTATAGTCAAATACCAAAAACAACCATTCAGAACTGTAAAAACGAAGCCGTTCCAAGTTAAAGCTGAAAAGGTGGACTTGACACTGTCTTGACACACCCGACCATCACACACGACACACACATCACACTGTTTGCATCTTCCTCTACTGATCTAATGCAATTCCCTAAACACGCAGCGTACAGGATGGAGTTGCATACAGTTCAGTTTCTCAGACACACACAGCCTGTACTTTCAGTCCGATGGCTTTTATACAGGAAAACAACAAAACACGAAAGAATAAAAGTAAAGTCTCTGTGAGAGAGCACATTACATGTCTCCTTTGCCACAGGTTGCATCTGCAGCCGAATACAAAATGGCCACTGCCTCCAGCAGACAGCAAACTTGGAGGAATTTAAAGTGCAATATTCAGGAAAAAAAAATTTACAGTGCTTCTGCATTTCCTAGTGTTTCTTTAAGTCTGACTCCTCTCTGAAATTTCTGACACAATATGCAGGAATTGAATCATGTGACTTCCAATGACTAATTTACTCCTTAGTACAGTGATCTGGACATACTTAAGCATTAAACAAGGATTAGCTGTTCCCAATATTTTGCTCCCATGGCAGCAAATAAGCTCCTGTTTTGGACCATTTTTATAAACATTACTCCCATATTGACTAGCACCTGATATGCATTCCATGCATGGTACCTTTCTTCCAGCTAACTGCATATTAAATCTAAAAGGGTGGTTAGCCTTAACCCAAATAGCATCTTAGTCTATCAGCAAAATAAACCAAATGTATGAAGCCTGGGTGACTTCAATAATATATTTTCTGACCATTGGGATACAAGAAAATGGTGAAGCACTACCTGCTCTGAGTCCATACCATGCCAAAGGCCCACATATTCATGCTTTTTGTTTAGTTTCTGGTGAACAGTGTTCCGGATTCAGAATCAGGAGACTTGGGTTCTATTCCCAGCCCTGACCTGCTTTGTGACCTTAGTTATGTCATTTCCTCTCCGTTTTCCCTTCCACCCCTTTGCCTGTTTTAGCTGTAAGTTCTCAGAGCCAGGACTCTCAGTGTGTGTGTGTGTGTGTGTCTGGAGTGCCTAGCACTAGGAGCCCGGATTTCAATTGGGGCCTCTAGGCACTACTGTAAAATAAATATTTAATAATAATAATAAATGCTGTAATTTACATGATGTCACCAATGTCCTTTAGAAGTTCAGCACCTAAGAGAACCACATTTCTCCTCCAGTTCTGCAGCAGCTTCTAAAGGGCCATGCCAAAAGCAAAAGAAACTCTGGACTGATCTTCTTGAAGATTTGTTTTAATTTATGTCAAGTCCCAGTCTCTTACAAAGTCCTAATGCCTCCAGGTGTGACCCTCTTCCCCTCCTTTCCAGCACGGATCCCCCTCTGCAGAGAAAGAACTGAGCCCTAAGCACTTAGGGAATGATCCTGAAACAACTCACGGGAGTAGACTATGTTCAGTACTCCCACTGCAGTCTATGAGACTCATCATGTAAGTAAGGGCCACTCACATGAATAAGCTTTGCAGAACAGGCCTCTTAGTTAAAAATAGGCTAAATTTTCACAGGGCACTTGAGGCCAAATCCTGCACAGAGTTACATCTAACCCGAGACACTCAGCAAAGCGATAAGTACCCCACCAAGCCCTTAAGTGGTCTATTCACATGCAGTTCTGCTGGTGCTACCCAGCCCGTTCCAGAGCACATATCCAGACCTCATGCTATCCCCTCACCAAGTTTCTACAAAGTGGGTAGTTAGGGAAAGGGGCACGTTGCAGGTGGAGATGGGGAACGGGGTGGGCTTTGTCCAGTTAGATCCGTCCATTTCCCTCTTGTATCCTTAAATACATAGGCATGTGTGTGTGACTGTGAAGCCAGACTAGCAGGTGCAAAGTGTCGCACGCAGTATTAATGTTAGTATCTTTAAACCAATGTCATAAACAGAGTAATTTGCAGATTTATGGAGAAGGGAAATACTCTCAGCCACTGGGATAGATTCTGCTCTCAGTTATGCTGATATAAGCCCTAGATCAACTAGAGGGTTGCACACTTCATTGCTTATGTAGGACAAACTGTACACACAGCTGGGCCCCTCCCCCTCCAGTCTGCCCATCTGAGGGGACCTGGGCAGGCAAGGAACCCAGCTAGGAGGGAGAGAGAAGCCTGGTCAAAGTGGGGTGAGGGCTCCACTAACCCTCTTCCTAACCCTAAACCCAAACCCTACCCCAAAGTCACTGCCACACCTCTGCATCCAGAGTGACTCAGCTCCCCTGCTCCAGGTCACTGCCTCACTCTGTATCCTGAGGGGATGTCTACACTGCAGTTAGACACCAGCAGCTGACCTGTGCCAGGTGACTGGGCTCCCGAGCCTTGGGCTGCGGGGATGTTTAATTGCAGTGTTAGGCTTCCGGAGGAGCCCGAGCTCTGAGACCTTCCCACCCCGCAGGATCCTACAGCCTGGGCACCAGCCCCAGCCTGGAAGTCTACCCACCAATGAAGTAGCCCGGCAGCCCAAGCCCTGCAAACCCAAGTCAGCTGGCCTGGCATGGGCCAGCCATGGGTTTTCGATTGCAGTGTAGACATACCCTCAGTGACCCAATAGTTAATTGTTGGGTGCTCTCTTCTCTGAAAACCCCATTAGCCTGCTAGCCGCTTCCAAAGCAGCTTCTGTGCATTCCTCGTCAGGGCCTGCTTCGGGAGTGTGGGCAAAGCAGCCCGCCCGCCAGTCTGAGGATCCAGCCGACTGGGCAATTGCTGCTGTGAGCCCCCTGATGCAATTCACCAAGCCTCTGCTGGCAAGCTGTGGTTGGCCTGTTCAGTGGCTCTATTTTCACCAGCAGGCACTAAGTCAGGCCCTCTCTGCAGTTTGCCAGGGAGCTTTATGCTGGGCTAGGGCACTGGAAAGAATAATTGAAAAGAATATTTAATTAGATTAAATGTCGGACCTGTCATCAGTGACAATGTCCCTCTAATTAGCAAGTCGGAGACTGTAATATGCTACCAGTAAAGATATTGCTATGCTCTCTTGGGGACATGAACTGCTGTCTAAACATGTTGCACAGATGTTAATGGAAGCCACATGCGTGGAATTGAGGGCACTGGATAGCCCTTCTAATTATGATGTGATATTCTCCGCTTAGGGTGCCAAAACAACACTTATACTTGATCAGCTGTTTTGCGATGGTCTGGGGTGTTGAAAGGAATGCTTCAGGGGAGCAGAAATCAGGGAAGAAGGTACTCAAGATGGCAGGAGAATTCTCTGCGGTTTTTAGTGATGGGAAGCACACTAGCTGTTTGTGCTCTGAACTCCGACTTCACTTGGGTGGACAGCCACTTTCCCTGCTTCTCCATATGGGGGCTACCAAAAAATTCTAGAAAACATATCTTGTTAAATGGTTGAGGAACCACTGTATCAACAAGTGACTGATTCTGGCTCCCACAGGATAGAACCCTTTCCGTATGGAGTGGTGGTAGACTTCTTCCCTGGTTCTCTAAAAGGCACCATAAAAGCCTATATAACAAAGTGTTTGTCACCATCTGTGCATTAAAATGTGTATATTCACTGAGTCTCACCAGCTCTTTCAGAGACGCACACTGCAGATATATTAAAACTCGATCAACACGTTTTCATAATCAGTTTGGTATTTGCTTGCACAAAGCAACCAAATCTAAAGGAATATTTCTGGAGCTCTCTACCCCACTTTATTAGGATGCAGAGAATGGCAGGTTACCATCCACACAACACCACACACATTGAGTCTTTTCAAAAATAAACCCTAAGGGGTGATTTATTCCTTTTTCCCCCCCTTTGGCAAAGCTCAATAAAGAATGAGTTGCCCTTCCCACAGTACTTGTCCTCAGGCTCTCTGAGGTCACAGACTTCCCCCATATGATCACTGTCGAAGTCCAATAAAAGAGGAATAAAAAGGTTCTCCCATTCTCAGGGTGCTAATTCCCAAGGGTCTCTGCGATCATTCATTCTCCCCAGAGATCTGTGACAAGTCTCTGAGGAATCCCAGTTCTCCATTTCCCCTGGAGAAACTCTTTTCCTCCCAATGTCTTCCTGTTATAAGAAGAGGAAGCTGTGGTGGCCTACACTTCCCAGATGACAAGCATTTCCTCTTCAGCATTGAGAAGAAAGGGGATCTTTAGTCCACCTTGTACTTTGAAGTTCTGATTTTAGGCTCTGAAGAAAGGCAACAGTTCAGGGTTTGCTTCCCAAACTTCCTTGTCAAGACATCTTCCTCCTCAGTGGCTGCCTTTATCATGAACTTCCAGAACAGAGAGGTTCTGGTCTCATGCCTTCCCTCACCAGCTGAAAAAGGCCAGCACACTCTGTTACACAAGGCAAAAGGCTCCTTAGAACTACCTCAGATAGACAGATATTAGCAAAGCTGGCCTTACGCACATTGATAAGGCACTGCTTGGCTTGTGGCAATCCCCTCAACAATAAGAAGCCCAATTTCTCCCCAGGAAGCAGGACCAGAGCAGGGAGGTGCTCACCTTGATGGGAACTGACAGCTGTCTCGACAACAACCCCACCGGAAGTCATACAAGATCAGGAGATCCCCTAATTTGGGGGAGCTCAAGAATTTCCCTCAAATTTTATCATTGTCCTGCAGAAGCTTCCTTGTTTGGGGCTTTTCAAAGCCCTGTTTATTAAAGCTGCAGCAAAGCATTTACTAGTTGTTTGAGCTGTAGCAAACAAGCCCACCAAAGCTTTGTGCTTCATCTGGCAAGTTCATTGCCACGCTCCTCAGCCTGTGCTCTCTCTCTCTCTAACACACACATACACACACCCCCGTTGTCCATTGTACACGAGCAGCACGTCTCTCAGAAAGGAAATATTAACACATATTTGCATTAGCGAGCCTGCAGGAGACTCAGAATGTTCCAGGCATGTCAGCACATCTCACATGAAAGGCAACATGCAGAACAAAACAACTGCATCATGAGCTTGTGCTCAGCGTGCTGTGTATGTGTGTTATGCACGTACTCCTCAACCTGCCAATGCCCGAGCATGAAACATAGGGCAGGATGGAGGCTCAGAAAAAGGGACACAAGAATAACAATGCTGTAGAAAACTTAACATGGAATGGGAACACATCAGATTTAGGAATATGTGGGTTTGAAATCGGGGTTGTTATTCACAAGTGACTGGGTGGATAGGGATTTCAGCTGGTTTGGGTTGGTGTTAGTAATAATGGTTATGGTTAAAGGCTATAATTAATATTAATGTTTTGGCTTTTGTTGTACAGCACTCAGTAACCTGATGATAGGTGTCCTATAAACAAGTAAATAAACATATATAAAACAAGGAGGGAAAGGTGTGTGTGTGGTTTGTGTGTAGTCAAAGGAAGTCTGGTGTGAAAGACCAAGATTAACAGAGGAATAGGAGAAGCATTCATTACAACTCCTAGTACTAGTTATTTAAAATATAGTACTAACAAAGAAACTGTGGGCCTGACTCTGATCTTACTGCATCTCATTTACATGGGCATAAATCTGGAGTTATCCTGTTCATTTTAAAAGAGTTATCCCATATATA
This sequence comes from Natator depressus, assembly GCF_965152275.1. Lineage (NCBI taxonomy): Eukaryota > Metazoa > Chordata > Testudines > Cheloniidae > Natator > Natator depressus. The sequence continues at coordinate 11,410,320 of NC_134241.1, forward strand.
GAGAGGTGGAACTGAGATCAGAAACTGATCCTGGAACAGAAATATGGAGAAAGAGAGAGAGAGCAAATTGCTCAAATACACCTTAAAAGCAATAAATTGCTCCTCAAATAAACCTTGCTCCCAGAAACACTCTCTGTGCTAACCCTCACAGGGACAATTTTGTCCATTTAATTCACAGAAGCTCTCTTAAATTTGGAAGCCTGTAAAGTTGAAGAACGTTAAATAAAAAAAACCCAGCAAGAGTTCTCACCAGGTGAAATTTCCCTTTCTGCACTTTATTTTCATTGCCAATGGGAGTTTCCCAGGAAAGCTGTCATTTCTCTAGCTCCTTCATTGCTTATAAACAATCTCAAAATGTAGCTCAGACCAACGCAATTCCCGTCGGACAAATGCACCCACCACAGACAGAATTCACTGAATTCACTTTCCACTGCATGCATCCGATGAAGTGAGCTGTCGCTCAGGAAAACTCATGCTCAAATAAATTGGTTAGTCTCTAAGGTGCCACAAGTCCTCCTTTTCTTTTCACAGACAGAATGGAGCCAACATCACAACTCTTTGCGAACCCCGCACAAGTTGGCTCACGCCACCTGCACAACGACTCAAAAATACCTGGCAAATGTATAAAGAACCTGATTTCCACATCTTCCTCCCCCTGCCCGTTGATTTAATGAATGTTTTGTCCCCCTTTCCTTTTCTCTTCCCAGGAATAAACCCATCCGATCTCCTGGCTAGGATCATTTCCATCCCCACCCTCCCTTGTATGGAGAAATTGCAGGGAGTTAAGTCACTCTGCATATTAATGAGTTCGCAGGAAGGGCAGCAGGAGCTGTTTTAAAGGAGGACAAGAGGAGGAAAGAGGCAGAGGCAGCTCAGACAAGGCAGCAGCAGCAGCAGCAAGAGAAAGGAATCCAGACGTTCTCAAAGTTCCTGCCCTGGCAACATCAAGCCGGTGAATCAGTGCATCTGCTCAAAGCCCAGAAGCGAAATCCGATTATATAAGTGAGCTATTTCGATACCTGAGGTCTTACCATGAAGCCCCTGACAGCAGCTTTACTTCTGCTGTTCATTGTAATGTGCTTAGCCACTGCAGAAGGTAAGTTAGTTTCTTGTACCTATCCCCCATTTAAACTTCTTTCCAGTGATTTTTTTCCCCCTCAGTATTCTGTGTTTGCTCCTCGAAATACTATAATGAGATTTATTGTTGTCCTCAGTCTGCATGGGGAAGAATTGATATGATGAATCTGATAGTAGCGGAAGGAAGTTCCAAGGCTGTTGTTTTTTAAGGTGTAAATAGTGGTAAAACACAAGGGACAACATTGTGCCCCCAGTTACAGTTCTACAGCCCATTTATTCTGGTATACGGTGTATCTGGGGTAAATGCTCTGAAATCAATGGCGTTACCCCAGATTTGTGCGGTTGAAAGTGTGCAGAATTTAGCTTGATGCAGCATAATGGATCGAACTGAGGGTGAAATTCTGACAGAGATGTTTTCTTGTTTTCCATGAAAATGACGCTTACAAAACTCGGATTTGGTCAGGCTTGGGATAGACCTTCAGAATTTGTGCAAGTAAGAAATTCAGAAGCACAATTTAGAGTCCCCCCAAGTTCTAATTGCGAAAGTAGGGTGAAGACAAAAACCGAGAGCTGTATAAGCTTATTCAACTTTACGACAGACTTTAGCTCTTTCCTTTTGCATTTGTTAAAGCTTAGTTTAATCACAGCAGGTGCACTTTAAAAAATCAACACTAACCACATTGCTGTACTGTGTATATTTACCACAACATTTCCAGTACTTTAATATATATTTCTCAGGGAGTTACTAAACCTTTCTGTGGTAAATCAGGAGGAAAATATTGCCCTTTTCAGCTCAACAACCCCCCAAAGTGTAAATTTTTATAGGTTTTTAAAACATGACTAATCTGTATATTTACATAAGCTAATGAGGAAGGGGGAAATTCAACTGCAATTGGTACACTGTCACTCTGTACACAAATGATAAATACTTTCTCTTGTAGGATCAAAGTGCAAATGCTCAAGAAAGGGTCCTAAGATAAGATTCTCTGCTGTTCAGAAGCTGGAAATCAAACCAAAGTATCCACATTGTAAGGAAAAAATGATCATGTAAGTGTTCATGTATGCTTTCTACTGTGTACCAAGTGAATTGCATCTCCCTGTATTGCAACCTCCTTCTTTGTTTTTTAGAATTTCCTGATATACAAATTTCCAACATGTTAGCCATAAGAAAATATGTAGCTACATGAACAAATCCTATCTGTAGTATGTCAGTAAAGGAGAATCTGCTTAATACTATAAATATCTACAGAATATTGCTTATGATAGTAATTATTAGTTTAACAAACGATGATGGTCAAATTCTACTTTCAGCTGCCCAGATGTAAATCCAGAATGCTAAACTCAGGCTACTGTGGATTTACATGGGGAGTAACAAAGGAGAACAGAATTTGGTCCACAAAAGTTGCGAGTAACGAAGAATCATCCAAATTCATTGGGGCAAATTTTTGCCTCAGTTATACTCATACAATTCCCTTGATTTCCGTGGGGTTGCGTGGGTTATAACTGAAAGTGACATTTTTCTTGCAAAATTCTACTCTCTGTGTAAGCAAATAGCCATGCATTGATTGATCCTGCAATGAAACCTCAACGGAAACAATTGATAAGCTAAAGTCAAAGGGAGCTCTGAAGATTAGATCAGTGGGGTGTATTACAGTTTAAAACAATGGGTTTCAGAGCAGCAGCCGTGTTAGTCTGTATTCGCAAAAAGAAAAGGAGTACTTGTGGCACCTTAGAGACTAACCAATTTATCTGAGCATGAGCTTTCGTGAGCTACAGCTCACTTCATCGGATGCAACAATTAAAACGCTGGCATTGGGGGGAAGGGTGTTAATGTATCTTGTCTTGTATATTGTAAAAGTGTTTGAAAGGCTTTGCCCAAAACACAAACCAGGCTGTGCGCCTGCAAAAGAACCATAGGGTCAGAATAGCTGAAAAGACTTATTTTGCTACTGACTTCGTTGCTCTGCAAGGACAGAAGATGTACAGACACTCGTTTCTCAACCTATGTATTATATCATTTTTTTAACATTAGCTTTAATAATATTTTTAAATCTGTTCTTATTAGCTGCTTGTCAGATCGTCACCAAAAAGGCTAGGCATTGAATATCTTGTAGCATTTGTTCCTTACCAGTTAATGTTACCAAATTTATTTACACTTAGAAAGATGACGTAATATATCACAGTGCAATAGATGTGTATCGTTTCAAAACACAGACTGCTCTCAGTTACACCAATGGAAACTCTGGGTCAAATCCTTTTTTTAGTTACTCTGATTGGGCCCCATCTTGCCTGCTTTGAAGTGAATGGCCAAACTCCCCATTCAATAAGGGCAGAATTGAACCCACTGACTTCAAAGCAGCTACCCCAGATTTACAAGCAGTGTAACCGAAAGCAGGATTTGGAAGTTGCAGGATTTCGCTAACGCAGCCCAGAACATATTTATATTTAGATGATCAATGCTTGAGTAATTTTTTAAAAATATTTAAATTGTAAAAGAGAGGCATGCTGCCCAAGGCAAAGTCAATTCTCAGGTTCCAAACTAGTCATTTGAAATAAACGTGACGAGCAAACGTTTTGAATCAACGACCCTTTGAACTCTCACAGGGGCTTAAATAAACAACACTTTGAATTGTCAGAGAGAAAGGCATCTTTGGCAAAGGGGTAATAATATTTAGAATCCAGATGTCCTCCAGTCAGGAGCGGGGCCCTCTTTCCCAGCCAGCGGGTACAAACAGTCATTTCTATTTTATGTCAATCACCTGGGGCTAACAAAAGGAGCTGAAACATGCAGCAGCATAGAAGGAGTTGGAGAATTTGCTACACCACTCTGTGCAGTGAGAGACTTCAGTCTGTGCCTTGGAGTATGATTGGCTGCTGGAAAGGCAAGCAGCAATCTGCTCTCCCCAAGCAAGATGCCAGCAGAAGCCGGATGGTGAAGTGCTGTCAAGAAAACAATAACAAGCTTTGCCGGGATAAGTCTGTGAGAGACAACTGCTCCTGAGCACTGGAAGTAGGGCCAGACTTGGCAGCCAAGGGGAGAAGGGGAAATTCTGAGCATGAAAAGAACCTCATTAGTGCAACTTCTCATTTTCAATAAGAATGTCAGGAAAACACATAAAATACTTTAGGTTTTGCTAAAATGCCTTGGCAAAAGAATTAGCTTTCAACCTAAGCTCTGATCTTGAGTATAGCTGTGCAAATTTGGAGAACCTCTATTACCTTAAACCAGTAGGAGAACACTTCAGTCTCTCTGGTCTCAATAACAGACCTAAAAGTGGCAATTCTTCAACAAAAAAACTTCAAAAACAGACTCCAACGTGAAGCTGCAGAACTGGAATTAATTTGCAAACTGGATACCATCAGATTAGGCCTGAATAGAGACTGGGAGTGGTTGGGTCATTACAAAACCTAAACTTAATTTCCCCAATACTAATTTCTCCCTACTGTTACTCACACCTTCTTGTCAACTGTCTGTAATAGGCCACTCTCTTACCACTTCAAAAGTTATTTTTCCTCCCTTGGTATCCTGCTGTTAATTGATTTATCTCGTTAGACTGACCTAACACTTGGTAAAGCAACCCCCATCCTTTCATGTATTTATACCTGCTCCAATATTTTCACTCCATGCATCTGATGAAGAGGGTTCTAACCCACGAAAGCTTATGCCTAAATAAATTTCTAAGTCTACAAGGTGCCACAAGGACTCCTTATTTTTTCTATTACCTTGCCTTACTCTGGTTTTGCACCCAAATACTGTAACAAGCTGGCCATTCCTATTCTGTGGAGAGAGAATTTAAGACTTCAGTGGAATTACTCCTGATTTACACCAGTATAAGAGGAGGAGAAGGCAGAGATGCTGTCATTAGTGCTTTTGTAGGGAGTGACTCTTATCTACTTCAGTGTAACTTGAAATCAGTACTAGAGAGAAGTGGGGGACATTGGAACAATTGGAGGGAGCTGTGACCAGAAGCGATTGATACTGTAGTTTCAGTACAAGACACAGAAAAGTCCGATTCCTGTAATGGATTTTTGTGGCTGTTGTTGAGGAAATAAAATCAGTTAATGATTCTCCTCCAACCCTCCCTATAAACCTGACCATTCTCCGGTCTATTTACATGGAAGAAGTGTGTAAACTGTAGGGTGACTGGCAGACGGGAGAATACTGGAATATACTGTTTGGAAGAGATTCACCTAATGACATAAAATATGTAAGTACAACTGGAAAAGTTTGTGAAAGACAGCAAATCCCTGACCCCTTTGTGTTATCTAGACCTGCTCTGAGCAGGGTTAGCCAGCATGGTGGCCAGTACCCAAGCAGCTGGTCTACACTGCCGCTTTTACCATTGCTACCACCAGCTGAGTTGCAGTAGTGGAAGTGTAGACAGCCTGAAAGTGAATTCAGCTAAATATTTGTGAGAAGAATGTTTAATTCATTGACAGAATGGCAAAACTCTCCTTTAATTTCATGGCAGCCAGATCACCCTATTATTAAAAACATAATGAACAAAATTCTGCGCTGATTTATATTCCATCCAGTTCCTATCACTCACAAACATTTGGATACACATATACACACACAAACACACACACACACACACACTATATGCTATATATTGCTCAAAGACTTAAGAACTCTTATTGGTGATAATGGAAACTGCCAACAAAGATAAGAGTTTCTTTATTCTATTTAAAAAGCAGATGGAAACAGTGCAACTTCATAGAACACATCTTATCTTTGTGTACAAGAAGCTTTATGGCTGTATATAGGAGAAGAGATATACCAAAGCTGCTTGGTACAATATGCAGATGATTTTATGCAAAGCTGGACATGCTAGCCCTGATTCTAAAATGTGTTACCCAGCTCAGCCACATGGCTATGTGGTGGCTTGGACCTTCTTCTCTTGTCCCCAATTTGTAGTTGGGCAAAGCAGCCAGGAACCTGATAGATCCAGCCAGCTGAGATTTCCCCTTGACTAAGGAGTTGAGCCATCATAACAGCACTATGCCATTTGGTTACTTTCCCCAACATAGAGAGAATGGACAGGGCAAAGGAATGTAGCTTTAACTATTTTTAGCTGTCAAATGGCCCCTTGAAGCCATAATCAGATGATCATAAATTAGGGAAGTGGACCAATCCCCATCCAACCTCATAATCCTAGGGGCCGGCAAAGATACTATACAGCTACCTTTGGTCCCTTGGGGTACACCCCTAATCCCAGAGTGACACAAATATGCAGGAAGCCACTCAGCATCAGACTTGTTGCAAAACTGTCTTTGAAGCGGATGCTATAAAATATGCAGAATGACCGCCAGCTGAGATTAACCAAGCTCTCAGCAGCTGTCTCAACTTCCTGGCCTACTTAAAAAGGCAATCTACTCAGAGTGGTTCAGCGTACTTAAAGAGGCAATGCACATCTCTCTCTCTCTCTCACACACACACACGCACACACAGGGGGTGTGTCTCTGTCTCTGTCTGCCATGCTGTCTCCCCTCCCTCCATTCCTGCTGCCTTGTAAAGTGTGAGGCTACATTAACAACAATGTGTTAACCCTCGAGGGCTCAGCCGAGTTCTAGTTCATCATTTAGCAGTAAGGCATTCCCTGGGAAATATCCCACCCTCTGACTCCACCCCTCAACCAAGCTTCACAATCATCATTGCTTTTTCCAGTATTAAATTGTTTTTTTAAAACGTGTACTCTGTATACGTATATATAATATAGTCTTTTGTCTGGTGAAAAAAATTTCCCTGGAACCTAACCCCCACTATTTACATTAACTCTTATGGGGAAATTGGATTTGCTTAACATCGTTTTGCTTAAAGTTGCATTTTTCAGGAACATAACTACAACGTTAAGCGAGGAGTTACTGTATGAGGAGAGTGTCTGTATGTTGTAGCATTGATTCCCCTCCCCCAGCATGCACACAGACCCTTAACACCTTTTCCCGCCCCTATTGTTCATGCTTCTGATACAAGTGATTTGATGTCTTGTGCTTTTGCAGCATTAGTTTGCCTTTTACTGAGAGCAGAACTAAGCAAAGCCAGAATTCAGCCCCCATTCTTTGACTAGTCAGTGAAAGACATACTCAGACCCTGGGCCAGCCCTGTGGAGCTCCAACCAAGAATTCAGTCCAGTAGCCAGAGCTGAAGAAAAGGCCACGTTTCAACCCGCTCTCTCTGTCCTTTGTCTGAATTTTGCATTGTGGTATCCCTTGCTGATTTGTAGACTGGGTAAAAAAAAAAGGTACAAAAAGGTATTTTCATCCAAAAATGGGCCCCTTTTTCAAAAATGAAATTTTTGTGAAAAGTTCTCAACAATCTCAGAATTTTCTATTTTCCTGGAATTTTTTTAACAGAAATTTTTACCAACTTAATATTCTAAATTGTTTTTTGAAATGTTTTAGTTTAACCAAAACTGTGGTTCCATACTAAAAACCAGGTTTCTAGAAAATGAACATTTTGGATAAAAAATGTGGTAAAAACATAACAGAAAAAGTTGCCAGAAGTGGAAAATGGAACCATTTTGAATCCTTAGAACTAAAAGCAACTTTGAAATTTAAAATGTTTTTATGAAGTTATTTTCCCATTTCTAGACCAGTTCCGCTGGTTTGTCAGTGAAAGCATGACATCACCTGGATCATGATAGACCATTAATTAACCAGCATTAAATGGTTGACACTCAAACAAAGGACAGAGTAGGAGGAAACCAGAAGGGCAAGGAAGTAAATCGGCCATGTGTTGCCTCCTTGCCCAGTATTATTTCCAGGATGAGGTGCCTTTCAGTGTCTTTTTTCCAGTCCTTGTGTGGTTCCTCTCCAGTGCAGCTATGGGCAAGTTTGAGTGGATCGGACAGCACGCTGATAAAGCTAGAGATGGTCCCAGGTTACTTCTGTCTTCCTTGCGCCCCAGGCTAGACCCTTTTGGGTCTCCAGAAGCTTGCAAAGCACACAAGTACTGCTAATGAAAGCATTACTGCATACAAAGTCAGTGATCCAGGTCTAATCCTTATTCTTCCAAGTAGCATTTGCACGTGCTAGAATTACTTGTCTGAGTAAAGGTTTGCAGGACTGGGCCCTAATTGACCATGTTATTTAAATGAGTTATTAAACCCCAATATAAATGTTCGATAGAGGGTAGAGTACAACTGTTGATTAAAAATTATGGGCAGCTCAGCTGGTGTAAATTGGCCTAACTCCATTGGGGACCATGGAGCTACACCAGCAATTTTATTATTGCAAATTCAAATTTTACCATGGAACATAGTGGCTTGTTATCCTCTCAGTGCACATGTGCAACTCTCATTAACGTGAATGAAATACCTAGCGCAAGAGAGAGCCAGTTGGGTTTTTATGAAATGTTCACAGTGACCATTGTGAGTTATTCAAGGTCTTTCTGTAGTGATCATTCCTCTTCCATTTCAGTGTAACTATGCAGTCACGGTTCAGAGGAGGACAGCAGCACTGCTTACATCCCAAACTCCAAAGCACAAAGAGATTAGTTAAGTGGTACACAATATGGAAGGAGAAACGCAGGTGAGTATTAATTTCACTCAGCAAAAGATGCTCCTGTTTTCTCTGGGATAAAAAGTGATGTCCTTATAGGTAACCAAATTTGTTCCTTTTGGGAAATAACGTACCTTTCTTGCTTGAGTGCTTGAGACATGGCAGCACAGAACAATTAGGTGTAATAGTCCAAATGGCTCTCTCCCTCTCTGGAATATGGCACAAATACTAATTAGACTGAAATGGCTACGACTCTCCTCAATAAAATGCTACAGATAGCCCATTAGTTTAGCTGCTTCTGGATCTATTTTTTTTTTTACACATCACAGCTTGAAGGTGAGAAATGCGGTGCAAGGTTAGATACTATTAAGATCTTGAGATTACTGTCTAAATGCCTACAGTAAAATTCTCATACCCTAAACAATCAATTCAATGCAATCGATTTATTTGATAAAACCTACAAATTACATCTGTAAATAGAAAAATAATATAACCAGCTCGGACTGCAGTTTATTCCTAGTTTATTCCTGTGAATGCAGTGTATTCCTAGGGATAGGCTGCTCTGAGAATAAACAGTAATACTTTGCACTTGAACCATACTTTTTATCTGATGTTTTCAACGTTTGTTAGACCTTATCGCCTCCAAATCAGAGATGAGGAAGCCAAAGCAAATAAAGGCTAAGTTACTTGCCTAGGGTCAAACACAAAGTCGGTGGCAGAGATGGGAACAGAAACCAGGTCTCCTGAGTTCAGGTCCCATGCTCTAAGCACTAGGAAACACTACCACCCTATATTTGATTACCCAGATTTTAGCACATTTTCACCAAGCTGTAATTTCATGATATAACTCTCTATGGCTTGATTGCAGGATGCAATGCTACCTTTCCCCTGCCAACCTGGCCTTTACACAAGCTGAGCCATCAGTGATAAACAGAAAAGAAACACAGACATAAATGAACACCAGATTTAAAATGGATTATGTTGTCTGTGTAAATAATTAAGAATTAGTTGAAATCATGATGATGTCAGAAGCAGGGAAGAAGGGGCTAGATTTAGCCCTGGAATACACTGTCAGGGCACATGTGCCCCGTGGCTGCAGATCCATCAGGAAGGATGCTGTGATGGCTAAAGGTTCCTGCCACTCCTCTGCCCTCCAAGTGGATGGTTGTTGGTTGCACAGCCCTGGAAGTGGGCAGCACTGGCCTATGGAGGGGAGCATTGCTAGGTTGGACACAGAGTGCACTGAATGAAACTCAACACAACTTAGAGAATCAACTCCAGGAGAATCTCCAGAGAGTAGCGGTGTTTAGAGCGGCTCTGGGTTCTTCCTCCTGCCCTCCCTCCACCAAGGAAATTTTTGAAGAAAATGAAAAAATTTTTCTTTTTGCCAACATTTTCCACATTTTCAGCCAAAGAAGTCAAAACCCAAAAGATTTTGGCCAAAAACCAAAAGATTTGGCTGAAAACATGGATTTTAGCTGAAATATTATGACAAAAAATGAAATTTTCCACAGCAAGCAGATACCTTTTACAAAAAAAAAATTTCATTGCGATGAAAACATACGTTTCCATCCAAAAACAGCTTTGATGGTAAAATTTTCCACCAGCCCTAGTGGTCTACAAAGCTTGCCTGGGGATAATCTGAGGATGAGGTAAATGTAAGCTGCCACTACCAGCGGCAGCAGGATTCATAGATTCATAGATATTAAGGTCAGAAGGGACCATTATGATCATCTAGTCCGACCTCCTGCACAATGCAGGCCACAGAATCTCACCCACCCACTCCTACAAAAAACCTCTCACCTATGTCTGAGCTATTGAAGTCCTCAAATCATGGTTTAAAGACTTCAAGGAGCAGAGAATCCTCCAGCAAGTGACCCGTGTCCCATGCTACAGAGGAAGGCAAAAAACCTCCAGGGCCTCTTCCAATCTGCCCTGGAGGAAGATTCCTTCCCAACCACAAATATGGCGATCAACTAAACCCTGAGCATATGGGCAAGATTCACCAGCCAGATACCCAGGAAAGAATTTTCTGTAGTAACTCAGATCCCACCCCATCTAACATCCCATCACAGGCTATTGGGCCTATTTACCATGAATATTTAAAGATCAGTTAATTAAGTGAGCCCAACTGCAGGAGTATAGAGAGAAGCAACAGGAGCAGACAAACTTCTCAGAAACCAAAAGCCTGATTTAATCCGAGCCTCCCTTGTAATAAAAGTTTAGGGAAGAGACAAAATATGTGATGTTTGGAACCCAGTGCCATTGCCATCAAAGTCAAAGAGGGTTTTGCTAATGACTTCAGTGGGAGCTGGATTAAGCCCATCGAATGTTTTTTCATGAGGTGTCAGTGGTTTTTAAAGTCAAATGTAGTGTAAAAATGAATTCCTGCGTTCCCAAAATATCTCTGGGGCGAATTATAACCATGCCACTGTAGATTGTTTTAATCTGTGGAGACTGCATGCCTGGAATGTTTCAGCAATATTACAGAGGGAAAGTTAATTAATTCTTCTTTTAAATATTTAGACTAGCAACATATTTTTCATATATTAGCTTGTATTTTTCCCAGGGCAAAAAACCATGTTGTTGGATGTGGATTCCCTCATTTAAAATGTCCTACTAATCCTTTCAGTGGTAGATTTGACCACTATCAGTGCATTCAAGAAAGGAAGAAGGGTGGCAAATTAGGACCAAATTCTGCTTTCAGTTGTGCCAATACAACGGATTCTGCTGAAGTTAGTGACATTCCTCCTGATTTCCACCAGTGTAAATGAGTGCAGAATTTGGCTCCTAGTGGTTACTCACCCGGATGGTGGGGAAGGTTTTAACTGTAATCAAAATGACTTAAATACCTAGCTCTCTGTTTTTATTTCCCAGGGTTTATGAAGAATAAGAGGAAAACTCTTGGTAAAAGGAACTGAATTTGTTTGGCTGACTTAAGGAATGGACTCTGCAAAGAATATTTCTCTCTCACAGACATAAGACACAAATTCTATATTATTATAAAGCACTTTTTACCAAGGGTCAGTTTTTACATTTTATAGCTGTGTGCGGAAGGCTCCCAGATTTGTCTCTTGCACACTTCAAATTTCATACCTGTCTGCTTTATACTGAGATTGTGAAAACTCGTGCTTTTCATTTTAAATAAATGCTTTTTTTGTATTCATTCATACATCACTATGATTACAATCGAGCTTTATAAGCTCATTAGACAAACAATATTTATAGCGGTATTATATAATGGTGTCCCTTATCCTTTTGTATTGGGAAAGCTTTAGTGGTGTGCTTAGGGTTTCTAGTAATGTTGTCCAACTATGGTGGAAGCTGCACAATGTAGGGACTGAGGAACAGCTTGCTGTGTAACATGCCACTGAAGTATCATGGCATATATAGCTGCAGAGATGAGGTTCCTTAGTGGCTTGTCAAATGGCTACGAACATCATTTTGTATCTGTTCTTTAATGAAACAGGGTCTTGCTGAAAGGTGAAATGTATTAACATACCCCCACTTAATGTTTTACATATACTAGAAAACATTTCTAGAGCAGTTTTATTACTAAGAATGTGTTTGATCTTTTTTCACCTGAGGTTCTTGTGAAAAGTTTGCAGCTTCATCAGTTTTCAGATATTTTAATTTTCAAGAATATTGTATATGATTTTGTAGATTTGTAGCAAAAATCTTTGAAAGGTATCTTTTTATGAAAGATTGGAGAGGGCAAACATATAAAATAAATATATATGTTTTGGTCACAAAGCAACATATTCATAATTTTGAATGTAATACTTAAATATTAAGCAGTGCTTTCCTCTTCTGAAAAATAAAATAACAAAACTACCTTTTCATGTGTAAATATACTACAGGGAGTCTCCCTATATTATCTTTCTGTATAATGTATTGTACTGCTAAATTATCATCTGCTATTTAAATGTTTGAAATATTTAGAAAGTTGCATGCAGATTTCATATTTCTTTCTAAAAACAAATGGAAAAATAAGTAATAAAATGTATTTAAACATGCCAAAGGCTGTTTTTCAATTTCATTAAGACACTGTGAAACTCAGTCCACTTCTTATGTTTTTCAACGTTAGTGAAAGAAACTTCAGATACAAAGCAGCAGTGGATATCCTGAGAATGTCATTTATGGCCAATTCAGTTCTCACTGACCTCAGTAGAAATTGGACTGGACCTTAAATCTAGAGAACCTGCCTATGTGAAAATGATATACATTCCCAGTGCAGTGGATGTGAAGGCCTTTGTGGGTGTTATGTTTAATACTACTAGGGGTTGCAGGGTAAAGCACCCAAGTTCAGGAAATAGTGTACAATAAAGTAAAAATAGTGTACAATAAAGTAAAATGGGTTTCTTCTAATAGTAAAATAAGATCATCGTGAAATCCACATGCCACTGAAGTGTGATGTCAGTGATATTTGTGATACTTACAAAATATCAATCATCCACAGTACAGCCTAATGTTTTATTACACACAGGGCCAAATACTGCTTGATTTTCTCATTTATTTATTTAAATCAGTCGGACTCACATGTGCAAGGTGAGTAGGATTTAACTCACTAGGCAATCTATAACCTTTGTATTTCCTGACTTTAGGAGTGAAAGCCTGCCCATTGAAATCAAGAAACAGGATTTTACCTCAGGTGTTTAAAGTTGATAACATGAACATAAATGTTTGGCATGTAATATATTTGTCTTCACTCAATACACGCTGTAGACACAAGCATGTACATAACAAATGAACATACTAGTATAACAGACAACCTGAGTACATTCGTATGACTAACAATGTCTATGTAATTTGAGGACTTGAATCCTTATTATTTTACAGTCAATTATAGAGCTTATGAGAAATGTCTAATTAGCAGCATTGCGAGCTGGTATCCTCCACTGAAAGTACTATTATTGCATGAGCAAATGCAAGGGACATTTACCTTGCCATCTTTCTATTTTCACCAATGCACCCTACCACTAAACCATCTGACTTTTTGTAAATCTGGTGCAAACCGATTTTTCCTCCACTAGTTTCAATGACACTGGGAGTTTTTCCATGTTGTAGTGGAAAAGCAACTGCCCCACATCTGGCTCGGGCCATGTCCCAGATGTTGGCAGCCAAGGGGACGCCAGATCTACTAACGGTCAAGCTGCACTGTGGTGCCAGAGTGGCACATGGCAGCTGGAGTGCAGGGTGGGATCTGGTCCACTGCCTGGAATGTTTTGTGCAGTTGATGAAAAATAGTTGGCTTTTATGTAAAATAAAATGGGCTGGCTTAGGCAACTTGTCACTAACACACCATCCATCTTTAGCCACCACAGTGTGTTCAGTAGAGCAGCCACAGCTAATGATGACAATGAGATAGGCATCTGCTTCTCCAGCACATGCCCCAAACATGTAACTTTATTTGTAGACTAAGAGAATGTGTGTTCTAAATGGTCTCCATTACATTAAACTGGGTAACTTGATGGAAATCTGACGACACAAATCTAAGGCTATGTCTACATTACAGCTTATGTTGGCATAATTTATGTCGCTCAGGGGTGTGAATAAACCACCCCCCTGAGAGACATATGTTATGGTGACATAGACGCTCGTGAGTGCAGCGCTCTGTTGGCTGGAGAGCTTCTATCACCGACATCCCTTCTGCCGTTCGCGGAGGTGGTTTTATTATGCCCACGGGAGAGCTCTCTCCCATCGGCATAGAACGTCTTCACCAGATTCGCTCTTGGTACAGCTATGCCGCTGCACATGTAGACATATGCCTAGACCCTTATCCTCTTCTTTGCCTTTAACCTCAGCAGCAGCCAAGGGCAAAGAGTTTCAGGGTATCTCTGCACCTCAGCAGAACAATTTCCACACAGAGCATCAAGGTTGTCAATGAAGCTGGGCTGTGGTTGATTTGATTCTCTTGTTCATACTGCAGCTGTTAAAAATATGAGTTTTCTACAACCTGGGTTGAACGAAGAGCAGACTTAACAGTGCACTGTTCCGCAAAAAGAAAATGTGTAAGCCAGACTGTAACCTTATAATAACTGTAAAGTCAGCACTAGTTCAAATACATCCAAATCACATGGTGTCTTTAAATAGTCTCTCTTTCCATTCCTTCTTTTCTGTATCTAACTGCTTTCAACAAAGATTGTGCATAACTCTCTTCCAAAAATGCCTCTCTATGAGATAACCAAGCAAATGCCTGTTTTAGCCAAAGGGCCTGGTCAGTTTCAGATAGAAGAAAATAAGTTGGGTGCTTCCTGATGCCAACTTCAGCAGAGAAGGGTGTCTGCTCTCATTGCAATGTAGGATGAATGAGAGTATGGTGCTCAGCATGTTTTGCAAATACTAGAGGAAGATGCTTTCCTTTCTCAAATCTACTTTTGGCATGTAGCTATCCCTATGACTGCTTAGCCCACATGCTCTCAGTTGGAGACCTTCCACTCAGTGCCAATGGTAGTAGCTTTCTAAAAAAACCGGATGATTTACCCAGTTCAGTTCATAATCTAAATGCAAAACAATTATCTTTAAACACAAGCCCTCGGAAATGCTATATTTTTAATTTTCCAAGGACATTAATGGTCATGAAAAGTCCCCAAGTGACAGTCCTGGGGCTTAAAGTCCTCTCTCCGTGCACGGAGCAGTTGAGTACAAGGAACACTGTTATAAGCAGTATTGTTGTTGCTGTCTCAGTCCCAGGATATTAGAGAGACAAGGTGGGCGAGGTCATGTCTTTTATGGGACCAACTTCTCTTGATGAAAGAGACAAGCTTTTGAGACACACAGAGGGCATGTTTGACATTTTTACTGAGAATTATATACCTTATAGAGACCATCCACTTGTGCCAGACCAGCCCATGGAAAATTCCTCCATCTTCTAATATCCAGCACAGGATTGCCTTTTGCTAGAAAAAGGTGTTGTTCTTTTGCTGGCTTGTTTGTTTTTTACGAGCAGCACCCTTGGCAGTACGTACTTAAATTACAGGGGGAAATGTTTGTGAACTTGAACAATTTTGCAAACCCTGCAAATCACATCTGTAGTTTGCAAAGTTAATAAAGCCTCCAAGGCTATGAGGTGTGACCATCTCAACCAGTGAGCCTTCACTGATAATAAGAAATAATGTCTGTCAAGCACTGGAGATGTCAGCTGTTTCCCAACAGCTGAAACACTCCTGTTTAAAAAGTTAAAAAGAATAAAAACACATGTAATTTAAAGACCATTTAAAGTAGTTAGACCCCCCGGTTCTACTGGTCTGGTCTCCACTGCAGTGTTGTCCTCTCCTGTGTATACAAATACACAAACACAATCTTAATGTCCTTTGAAATGCATAGATTCGTAACCAATTTACTATCCGTTGCTCCTAGTGGGTGAAATCCTGGCCCCAATTGAGTCAATGGTAAAAACTGCCATTAACCCACAATGGGGGCAAGGTTTCCCCACTGACTTTAACGAGCTTTCATGGGGTAACTAAACGCAGGATATGAACCCACAGTACTTATAGGAAACAGAACACCAACTTCATGTCGCGTGCATCCGAGAGCCACATCACTCCGTTTTCGGAAGCCAAGAGGCGCCTGCAGCACAAGTGACAGAAGAAAAAAATCTCTAGGACTGTAAAAGTGTGGATGGTCAGGAAGGTTGAATGTGAAAACATTTAATTCCCCTTTCTCAGACTGTGGTGCTGCAGTTTCCTTTGATCCAGTTGTTCTGATGCCAACCGTGGTTGTTATGCTTGTATTGACAATAAAGAAGAGTGAGCTACTGCTAAAGCAGAAAGAGGAGTTGTTTGAGACACAAATCCTTTGTCTCCCCATTGGCCCGATCCAGTGGGAGGTGTAACCAATGCATGTACAGAACGTGATAAATACCGTATGTATAGTATAACGTATGTCATATATACCTTATATACCGGTGTGTGTTAAGCGACACACGTTTCACAGATTTCAGTGTGATACCCGGACCCACCTGGATATATGGTCCTAAAATATAAACTGTGAGCCAGCCTCTATCCCCGGCTACCCCGGTGCAACCCAAGTGTCCTGCTGCTGTAAGGAAAGCAGGTAGTTGAAATGTCATTGTTAAAGGGACCCATTGGAAGCACATTATGGAGACTGTAAATCCAAACATATAAAATATATATTAAATAGTAAAAAGCTGAACTGGCTTGGTCAAAAGGTGATTTTTCTTTTCATAGGTCCATAGACTTTAGGGCCAGAAAGGGCCATTTGATTATTTGGCCTGTGTTGTACAAGTGGCCGGGCTTTAGATTTGCACCCAGTCACCCCTTTATTGAGCCCAATAACACATGTTTAACTAAAGCATATCTTCCAGAAAGGCATCCAGTCTTTATTTGAAGACTTCAAGAGTTGGAGAATCTCTTCCTTTGGTAGTTTGTCCCAGTGGATCATCACCCTTTTCTAAAATGTGTGCCTTATTTCTAATTTGAATTTGTCTGGTTTTAACTCTTTAGTCACAACCAAACCAATTCAGCATAAATTCTACATGCTTCACAATGTGCTTCCAATGAGCCCATCTGGCAATTATTTTTAGCATGTTCTCCAACCTGTAGACATGATCTTACTTTGGCAAAATAGAAGCCAGGAGTGTGCAATGACAAAAAACACCCAAACCACGCCCTGAGTACAGTGCTTTAAATGTTCATCATCCGTTCTCCACCCTTCTATTTGGCATCGCATATCAGCTGGACTGCATTCATTTAGCAATTATCCTATCAGGTTCTGTTTTAATAAGAGCACCAGTGTAAATCAAGCAGCTGCACTGAAAGTACACGATAATACAGGAAAACCTTGCCTTGCCTTTCTTTCAGTATGAGCATTACATGGGATTAGTAACATTATACAGAGCCTTTCAGCACTTGCATGTCACTTGTTCATATATGGTCTAGGTCAGTGATGGCCAAAAGTTTATTAACAAGCGATAGTCGTTCAGTGACCTCTGTTAAATGAGTTGATGCTCTAAGTCCAAGTCTTAGTCTCCAGATGTCCGCTATGCCCCAAGTTACTAGGGAGCTCTTTAAATCAAACCACTGAGACTCACTAGTGAGCAGGGCTTAAATTCAGCCAAAGCCAAATATTTTCAAACCTGTGGGAGCCCTGGGGCCTCCCGCGAGGCAGAAGCCCCAAAGCTCAATACGCACTCCAGGGTTAAAGCCCTGAGCCCCATGCCCCGGCGCACCCTGTAGGGCTGAAGCCCCTGCATCCTCCAAGCACTTGGTTAAAGCCCCAAGCCTCCACACCCTCTCCCATCAGGCTAAAGCCCTGAGGACCCCCCGACCCCCGGCTAAAGTCAGGAGCCCCAATAGATGAGGGGAGGAGCTCTGGGAAATAATCTCTGAGAATTTAAGCCCTGCTAGTGAGGGCTTATATAAACTAAGAGCTTCACTGACCACGTTTGTACGGTGTGACTATTCCCACAGCACTAACTACATTTCTATAGTCCTGTCAGAGCATACAGTGGGCTCAGTGTGAAACAAGGGTCGGTATCTCTAGGGGCATTCTTAATTGGTTGTTCCAAAGTCCAGGTCAGGAATCTGGAGCTGGTATCCCCAGGATATAACAGCGCCCATTTCACAAAACAAACACCACCAGAATTATTGGCACTAGTTGGACGCACCTTCTTGGTAATCCCAGCAAAGGAGTTAAGCAGAGAACGTGAATGGAAAGCAAATTACCCTCACAGACCTAGAGCTAGTCTGGCTTGGTCATAAATTGGCTAACTGGTGGGAGAATGGTAAGGAAGCTTTTATGGCCACTCAATAGGCTGTACCCGTTGTGTGGAGAAACAGAGGACCTTTCCAGCAAAGGCGTCAGTCGGGAACCTTCCAGAAGCACTAATATTTATTCACTGCTCTTTCAAAGCATCAATTCTACATGTTCAGGGTTTCCAGGCTCCAAAATGTGCTTCCCATAGGTTCTAAATAAATCTAGGCCACCTTTTTCAAAGCTGGCTGCCTGAAGTTAGGCTTCTCAACCCAGAAGTACTGAGCACTCACAAATTCCACTGAACTCAATGGGAGCGGTAGGTGCCCAGCACCTTTGCAAATCAGGCCATTTTCAGTTAGTCACCTACATAAGGACTTAGGAGCCCAACTCCCAGCTCTGAAAAATGCTGGCCAGAGTGACTCTGGTAAATTGCTGGGTTTAGATTTTGGCATTCCATACTTTTCACACGGCCTGCTTATCACGTTCCATTAAGTAGAGTGTTGTGTGTGGCCAGACCAGGTATTTTTGTAAACAGCCTGTGCCTCATTCTAGTAGACCAGTCCAAAATGGACTTCCTAGAATTTTTTTCCCAGACATAACACAGACCAGAATAGGAACTGTGATTACCATTACCTGAGAAAGGAACAGTCTGCAGCTGCCAAAGCAAGCTCCAAACAGCTTATCGCTACGATGTCTGACCATACTGTGCAGTATGTATAATAATCACCCCAAGTTTTTATATCCTATTCATGGCTGGCTGGCAATAACATATTGTGTCATTTTGCATTAGAGGCTGCAGGCGCTGGTGATGTGAGGCTGCCTTTCTCAGCATGGTGAAAGGCATATCAGAGTTCATCCCAGAGGCTCTGGCAGATGTGTTTGTGAACCTGAGAGGGGGTTTTTCCTTCAAGTAACCGGCATGCCATTAAAATAGTGGCTTTATGTTTTACTAGTTAAAAAATTCAATTTATAAAATCACTTAGTGTGGACAGGAAGAATGGTCTCAAGACACCAATCGGGACTCCATTCCCGACTCCGGCACAAGATTCCTGTATGACCTTAGGCATGTCAGGGCCAGATTTTTAAAAGTATTTAGGCATCTGAGATGCAGATAAACAATCTCCTCAGCACCTAACTCGCTATGGACAATTTTAGACATCCCAGTAGCCACCTATCCACCACCTTTGGGGGTCTTATGCCTTTAAAACATTTACTCTCAGTCTCTCTGGGTATGTCTACATGCAGAGAAAAACCCACATCTGGCCCATGCCAGCTGACTCGGGCTCCCGGGGCTCAGGCTGTGGGGCTGTTTCTTTGCTGTGTAGACCTCTGGGCTCTGGCTGGAGCCCATGCTCTGGGACCCTCTCACCTCGCAGGTCAGTGTCGATACACTTTTTTAAAATGGTAGTTAGCGCTTATGTGAGCTAGTGCTACATGATCCAGAGCGGTGTGAGATGGCCAGGAATATGTAAAAGGGAACTTTGAAACGACCCAGTCAGCTGATAGCAAGACCATATTTTATGGAATCCAAGTTCATTAAATCCCAAACCATCTTTTTATCATAAAACACAAGTTGCATAGCTGAAGCCCCATCTTTTGTTTTTCATGCTATTAAGTATGGTGACTAGTGGCCAGCATATTTTTCAATAAATATGGTTGCATGGGAGGGTTAGTGATGATATTAAGAGAATTTTCTTGAGAAAGAAGAGCTGAAGGGACATCTAGTGGTGACAGTGAAAGTCTGCATCCATTTTGGACAAGATTTTGGAGACACCTTAGCATCATCCTTTGGACTATTTTCTCTATAAACCAGACTGCCATTGCCTGTTTCTGATGAGATCTGGGCTGCCTGTCATACACCAAATCTTTCATCTCTGTTTGATATGTAAGGGGCATCCTTTGCAGCTCCCTCTCCAGGCCCCAAACACAATGCAAAAGTGGCATTTTCATTTCATCATGAGGCACAGTTGAAAGCCATTCAGGGTACCACACACACACACCTGGTTGCAATATGGACAAGAAAATGGGTTCATGGAGGAGCACGACCAGCCAGTAGATCCCCTGGACACAAGCCTTCACAGCATGAGCTGTAAGGCCATCTTACACCCTCTGCAGTGGTCATGATTTTGATGCCCTGGGCATTACTGCAAGTTGTGGGGTGGATTCCTTCCCCAGGCACCATCTACTTTCTCCAACCAAAGTCCTTTTACTGTGGCTTTGCTCACATACCAGGATCTTGGCCGATATCCAGCAACATAGGAATACTTTTGGCCAATGCTGACCCTGAAATTCCTGCACAATGTCCTCTTCCTCCTCCCTTCTCTGTTCCACTGTGACGACAGTCAGACTTCCCCACCACCACCCCTTTTATAATTCTGTAATCATCACCCTGTAATAGTGCCCTGAGGCCCTCTGAGGCTACACCTATCCTACAAGCTAGGGCTGTCACTCCAGCTCGTATGGACATAACTTGTGCCAGTTCTCATCTTTCCTGACATGCTAAAAATAGTGGTGTGGATGTGGTAGTGTGGGCAGTGGTAGCACAGGCTAGAAGCCCTAAATACGTACCCTGGGGGTTTCAGTGGGTTTGTACTTAGGGCAGCTAGCCCGTGCCACCACTGACCTGGCTACCATGGCTACGCTACTTTAGTGTGCTTGCTCAACAAAAGTCTGTCTACCCAAGCTAGGAATCACCCCTCTAGCTCCAAGTGCAGACATAGCCTGAATTTCTGAGGAGAGAAAATGCCTTCCTCTCTTCCCCCGCCCTCCTTCTCTTTAAATGGAAGAACCTAGTTTCACTGAGTAGGTATTAGTATGGCTTGAGTAAAGCACCGGGAAGGAACAAGGACCAGGATAGGGAACATTTTAAAAACATGAGAGGCTGCATGATGTAGGAGCTAGAGCACTGACCTGTCAGGAGACGTGTGGGTCTGTTCTTGGCTCTGCCACTGACCTGATATATGACCTCGGGCAAGTCACTTCATCACTCTATTTCCCCTCCCATTGCCTGTTTTGATTGTAAGCTCATTGGGGCAGGGATTATCACTTAGTATGTATCTGTACAGTGCCTAGCACAATGAGGTTCTGATTTCTAGGTGCCACCATGAAACAAAAAATAATGTAGCTCCTCAAGGAGTTTGAGATTTTTCCTAAAATTATAAACTTTTTTTAAAAAATGAAAGAGGCTTCTACAAAAAGAGAAGATGTGGGGAAATCATTAGGACTGTGCTGTTGTTTTTCTCCCCACCTCCATCAAAAGGAAAGAGAGGAGTGGATTAGTTTTGGATACACACCAAACCCTCAGAGAAACCTGCTGATGTTTTCCTCACACTGATAATTTATAGCCACAATTATGATGTATTCCAGTTGTAAACCTCAGAGTGAGAAATGGTTATTCAGGCTTGCAAAATTGTTGGTGATGACAGAAGTAAAACACAGCTCTGATTGCCCTTCTTTGTTTTTAATTAAGGAGTCTGAAGCAACCAAGCTTTGTGTCTTTTCACGGTTAGAAACCTACATGGGAAAGAAATCTTTCCGTGGAGCCACCAAGCCATGCTTTGTTAGGTTACTAGGCACTAAATATGCTACATCTGAATACTTAGCACTCCAAGAAAAAGCAGCTTATTAAAAGGGAAGGAAACTCAACAACAGGCTTTTTCACGAGGCTTTGGCCAATTTTGAGCTCACTTTTAATCCCGGAAGAAATGTGTGATTCCTTTATCCTGTAGCATTTTTGTTTTGTCATTGCCCATTACATGGTGGTTAGTGGGCATACCTCTACATTTCTATTACCTTAATAGTTGCACCATTTACAGTTTCCCTTTGGATTTATTTCAGCTTCGTTTTTAAGTCCGTACAATGTATCACTTTTACAAATATATTTTAGAAAAACAAACCCATAACTAACTGGAATAACGAGGCTGCTGGGGAAAAAAAACAAGGGTCTTTCCCAAAACCTACAAGGACCTTAAAGTATGGTTTTGCTCCATAAAAATGACATTGTGACTCCTATTGGTTCAGTGATTTCCAGATCAATTACTCTGTTTGCAAATAAAATAGATGCTTTCTAACTGCCACCTCTGCAAATTCAACCTGGAATTTGATTATCAAGCTGGTTTCTCTCCTTTCTGTGCATCGTCACCAGACACATAGGTTCTGCAAGGCAAAGTAGGTGCTCAATTACTCCTGTGCAAGCCCACTTTCTTCAAGTCATGCCCTCGGTAACACTTGTGCAACACCTTTGCCTGAACTGGGTTTACACAGATGCAACTGATGGGAAGGACAAGAAAGACTGAAACCCAGCTCACTCTCCTAGCACTTCATTGGCTGCACAAGGCTAACAGGAATAAAAAGCAGCAAAAACATCTGAGCATATGTGATGCTGAATAGACATAGGGAGCAGCTATGTCAAATAGGAAGACATAATTTATTACAGAGTTTCTTTCCAAGCAGGAGTGCACTTTAGACTAAAGGGGCTAGAATCAAAGATTCAAAAAGCTACATACGTATAGGTAGGCTAAGCAATGACCATATGAGTGGACATGACACTGCCTACTGCTATCTGAAGGGCATAAACACCAAGGAAGGAAAAGGTGGCACGTTCATGGAGGTACAACAAGGAATTATGGGACAAATTTAAAAAAGAGAAGAGTATATCCCGTAAAAGCCCTGACAGTGAGAATTATGAAGCTGTGGGAATATTTTTTCAAGTGGTGGGAGCTCCATCACTTAGGATGTTAAACTACACTGAGTGAAGCACTAACGAAAATATGGAGGTGGAGATAATGACCAAGAGAAGGAGAAGACCTACAGAATTCTTCGAGATTTCTTGGACTTGTCCAGCATGGGGGATTTTCCGTAAAGATTAGGAAAACAAAAAGTTAAGAAGGGAAGAAAGGTGCAATACTCAAAGGGAAAGAAAAGAAAATGGCAATGCTACTGTTCATTGCAGTATTATCAGTCCTAGGCTCTCAGTGTAGAAATGCAGGTCGGGTTTCCAACCCTCCCAGATTGGCCAGGAGTCTACCAGGATCGGCTTCAATCTCCTGGTGGCTATTGAAAGCAATCCGAGACATTTTAATAGGCCACTAAACATCTGATCGATGGCGCAGCGGGACTAAGGCAGGCTCTCTGCCCTGGCTCCGCACGGCTCCAGGAAGCGGCCAGCATGTCCGGCTCCTAGGCACAGGGGCAGCCAGGGGGTCTCTGCGTGCTGCCCTTGCCCTGAGTACTGACTCCACAGCTCCCATTGGCCAGGAACACTGCCTGAAGTAAGCGCTGCCCAGCTGGAGCCTGCAACCCTACCGCACCCCAACACCCTGCCCTGAGCCCCCTCCTGCACCCAAACTCCCTCCCAGAGCCTGCACCCCAACCCCCTGCTCCAGCCCTGAGCCCCCTCCTGCACTCCAAACCCCTCAGTCCCAGCCTGGAGCCCCCTCCTACACCCCAAGCCCCTCATTCCTAGCCCCACCCCAGAGCCCGCACCCCCAGCTGGAGCCCTCACCCCCTCCCAGACCCCAACCCCCTGCCCCAGCCCTAAGCCCCCTCCTGCACTATGAACCCCTCGGCCTCACCCCCCAGCCCAGAGCCCGCACCCCGTCCTGCACTCCTAACCCTTCAGTCCCAGCCCCACCCCAGAGGCCACACCCGCAGCTGGAGCCCTCACCCCCTGCACTGGGATTCAGGAGCTCTGTATTTGATTCCCAGTTTTGCCACGGGCCTCCCGTGTAATCTTCGGCAAGTCTCTTAGGCTCCAATCCTGCAAAAATGTATGCACAATTCTTAACTTCATGCCTTATAGTGCAATTCACTTCCCTCTGTGCCTCGCTTCGCCATCTATATAATAGGAATGATACTCACAGAGTCATACATTCTTAAGGCCAGAAGGGACCGTTGTGATCATCTAGCTTGACCTCCTGTATAGCACAGGGCATGGTACTTCCTTTTTCCCAGCCTTTGTCCATCTTGTCTTCTTAACTAATAAGGGATTCTGTCTTACTATATGTATGTATGGGTACGTACAGCACCTAACACAATGGGGCTTAATCCCAGTTGGGGCTGCTAGGTGATACTGTACCACAAATAATAAACAACATTAGCCCTAGCAAAGGGAAAACAACAGAAAAACAACCAATTGTCAATTCTTCAGCAAGAATGAAGGGATTTTCATCACTTTGCTTCTTGGAACTTGAAACTAGTGCTCTACAAATGGTTGACCGAATTAGCTATCTTTCTGCCTCACTTATGGAGGAGATTTGAGGTTCCTGGCTCTGAACAGAGGTAATGTTGCAGAGTGGTGACAAAGGTTGCCATCTCGTGGCTGTTTTTGCTGCTTTTTGCCAATGGTTTTTTTTATTTGTTGTTTTATGTTTTTTAATTTAAGCACTAAAAACCAAACTTCTGATCATACAGGGGAAATAAAAAAAAAAAAACCACCAGTAGCCACAACACATACAGACACCAGCAGAATGGCTTAGCTTTCTGATTGGCTTTAGTCTACAAACAGTGGCACTGATGATGTTTTTTAAGTGTTTCTTCTGCCTCTTTCAGTTCAGATTTCTATTCAGAACTACACAAAGCTTTTCATTAATGTAGAGTTAAGATTGCTTAACCACCTTTCCTATCAATGTGGCCACTAAAAGTCAGGACAGTCACTCAGGAAGACCGCACTACCTTCCACATAAGCCTCAATTAACATGCCTTACGCCCAAATATAATCATCTCCAAACCCACACATCGAAACCTGCAGAGCTCCCTAACAAACATCCTTTTGGGTCCAACTTATAGCCAGCCCCAGTGCACACATCCAGTTTCTCACAATCACACTCAAACACACAACTTGAACACTGACCTCAGCAACAGTAAGACAAATTCCCTACAGACATTTGTGTAGTGATTAAGCATTATTTGTGCAGGAAAAATTCTGAGATCAGAGCATCTGATATAATTTTGGACAATTTTATAAAGAAACCATTGCTCTGAGGATTTATGGGGTTGTGAAGACATTCTCAGGGGGGCAGAATGGGCCAGGGAAAGTGGTCCATGACTGAGGCGCCAAAGCACAACCAAAATACATATAATAAATAAGAAGAAAAGGAAGACTGTATGCATTGCAATATTTATTTCTAACTCTACAATCTGACTCTGATCTCACACCAGTTTTATGCAGCTGGGTAATATGTTCCAAAGTGCCTAAGTTCCATTGCCATAGGCCTCTAAGTCACTTAGGTGCTTTTGAAAATGTTAGACTGTGTAACTCCACTGACTCCAGAGAAGCTATACCTAATTTACATTGGCATAAATGGGATCAGAATCATGCCCACTGGAGTTGCAGCACTTTAAACTGTTGTGAAAGAAGAATCAGATCCTGTGGCTTTTATCTAAGAGGACAATGGCTATAAGTAAGGACATTATAAAACTATCTCGGGGAGGGATCAATTTACTTACCGCTCACAAATTATCTTATTCTTCTGTTTATCCATGAGCACAGCACTTAATGGATGCATGATTTTTTTATAAATTGAAAAAGAAAGAAATATTTTTGCAGCACTACCTGGAGATACATCAACCAAGCCTTCCTTACATTATTAAACAAGTTCATGATTGGAAAGTATATAAAGTACTTTACAGCCCTGAAGAAAACAAGCCCCTTTAGAACAGCATTTGCTTTACTTGGAAAATGCTTCTCTTAAAAGTATTCAGCTCTCCTGACTGCTAAAACCAGTGCTTACCACTTTGACATCTTCACAGCAGCCCCAGCTGGCAAACAGTTTGGTCCTAAGCCCATTGAAGTCAACAGAAAGTCTCTCATTTACTTCAATAGAGCCTATGTCTGCACTACCGCTGTAAGTCAACCTAAGTTACGCAACTCCAGCTATGTGAATAACTCTCCTGTCTACTTACCTTGCTCCTCTCGTTCCCGGTGGAGTACCGTTGACTGGAGAGCACTCTGCTGTCGATTTAGCGGGTCTTCACTAGACTCGCTAAATTGACCCCCAGTGCGTCAATCACCAATCCTGCAGTAGTGTAGACATAGCCACGGGATAAGGTCTCAGTTGCGTTCACCATTCATGTTTGACTGCCTTGCCACTAATCTACCTCCACTGGGCCCACTTCTAACATGCCAAACTTCTGAGCAGCTGCAGAGAGCCACAATGTTTTAAAAGAAAACTACCTGCCAGAGAAAGGTTCCTTTTCTCTTCTAAAACCTTAATTTCCCCTCTCTAACATATATTGACCTGAAGCTCAATATGAGCAATATTAAATTATGGAACAAAGCCAGGTTTAATGTCCAATACATTTTCAATGCTAGGAGTGGTTTCCAATGGGACATGCAGCATTTGTCTTTTGCTCTGGGAGGCCCCAATTTTTGGATCTTAAGAGCATAAGGTCATTATGCATAAAATGCTATTTTAGAAATTGTAGAAGATGTATTCACTATCATTTTTCTCTTCCTCTGAGGCCTGTACAGTTGGTCTTATGATAACTAGCCCTGGTCTACATTTTAAAAAGTTTTAGCAGCATTGCTATTTGGTACGGGGTGTGATATTTTTACTGACATAGTTATCCCAGTGAAAGCCCTGGTGTGGACACAGTTATACTGGGATAAAGTGTTTCATAACAGCTTTCACTTAACAAGCTATACTTGTAAAAGCACTTCTATACTGGTATAACTGCATCCACACAAGGGGGAGTTGCTGCTTTAGTTATAGCAGCCAAACTTCTAAGTGTAAAAAAGGCCTTTCAGTGTCATGCCTTAGGATGAAACCCCCACTCCTCTTATCTGCAGGGACAATCAGGGAAATGCATCAGAAATATTCACATATTATTTGGTTGCAATGCAGAATAGTAGTTTCACCAGACGCTTTTATAACCCATCTGTTAAAACTGTGTCAAGATTATAGACAGTGGGCTGTTTATTTTAACTGCTCAGTTACATACTTGTGTCTTTAAATTCTCCCTGCTGTTCACGGGTTCATGGAGTCTGTGCAGGTGTCTGTAGCTCTGTGTCCAGTTTTTATGTCTCTTTCTGACTGAATGCACCTGTTTTTAGGATACAGTGACACTATCCCATTCTCCCTCTTGGCAGCTGCCCAGGTTGGGAGCTGATCCTCCAGCTATCCCTCTCAGCTGCACAGGGTAACAGACACCTGCACATGCTCAGTGGGTGTCTGTGAACAGCAGGGAGGATTTGAAGAGACAGGCACATAACAATGAGATGTTAACCAGCCCTCTGTCACTTCTCTTAACACTGTTTTAACAGATGGATTACACCTCCATCCTCCAAGAAGGGATTTCCACAGCCTGTGTAACCCATCAGTGCTGAATGCAATGCATCTGCAGAAGAAGATCTGGTCCTTTAGGCCAAAAGATGTGTGGTTTAGTCTTTTGCACCACTAATATGGGTTTTACAGTCTGAACCTTTTTTATAAGGGAGCTCATGTCAAATTCTCCATCACTGCTGTGAAAAAGCTTCTTCTGGTGTGGAGACACTAGGCATCTGGATGGACACATGTTTATGGCCATTTATATAGCTGCCAAAGTAAAAGTCACTAGCAAACATGACCTTCATAGAACATTAAGTAGGTGGTAGAATTTTACAGGTGAATAGATATGTATAATAGTCCCAGCTTTAAAAAAAATCGAAAACTTTTCCCAAGTAGCTTTGCTGTAAAATATGTGGGACTCAGGATCTGAGATGAGGTGATGTGATATGAATGTTTTGATGTTTTAACATTCCTTCAGTATGACCTGCATAATTCAATTGACTTCCACTCGCTCTGTATGCGTGTGTGTGTACACACACCAGATATAGAGATATACATGCATCTGCATATTATTAATTATTATTATTTGATTATTTGTATGACTGTAGTGTGTAAGACCCTAGTCATGGCCCAGAACCCCATTGTGCCAGCTGCTGCAACACCCCACAAGGAAAGCATGCACACCTGTATAATACTGAAAAGGATCATTAGGATTATGTCCAAAATATTTACACTTTTTATATAATACATATTAAAACATAAGTTTCTTCATTATCTTGGGACAACTGTTCATAAATTAAATATTGTGTGTCATATTTGATCAATTTGTTTCTTTTCTACTTTTATGACACAGTATCAGCTGTCTCAAAATCAGACCCCAAGTGAAATGGCCTTCTTGGTGAAGTGTATTGAATAAGAATGATTTTTTGATTAAGAGAGTCTTAATTGTTTAAAGTGCTTATGGCCAAAAATGTCCCTGAAGACAAACTGGAAAAATCTATAGTTAGGCACCTAATTAAAATTGGTCTGATTTTCAGAAGTGCCAGTGACTTCCAACTCCCACTGACTTCAAAGCTAGTTGGGGGTGCTCCGCATTTCAAAAAAAATCAAGCCTCTTTATTTAGATGTCTCAATATGGATTTAGTAGCCAATCTTTTGGCAGCCAGGTTTGAACATGTCTGCTTATGTTCCTAAAACATACTACATGGGGTTTGGATAAGTGGCTATTAAATGCAGGATGATTTATCCACTGCTTAAACTGAGCGGGTGGAAACAAGACCAGATGCATATAATCAGTCATTTACATACAGGGAGACAAGAATGTCAATGCTAGATATTACTAGAGCTATTTCGTGACTGTTTGAGATTTCTCACCTTTCGTGTAAAAACAACGAGGAGTCCTTTTGTTAATCTCTAAGGTGCCACAGGGACTCCTCGTTGTTTTTGCTGATAGAGACTAACACGGCCACCCCTCTGAAACCTGTCGCCTATAGTGTGTTTGTGTAGCAGAAGTACAGTACTTCGCAACATTTCTTAATTCATTTACAATTGATGTCAAACCAACAGATGGCGCTATTTTCTACAGTTGGTTCTCCAGACAGAGTACCCCAAACTCCAGCTGTAGCTCACGAAAGCTTATGCTCAAATAAATTGGTTAGTCTCTAAGGTGCCACAAGTCCTCCTTTTCTTTTTAGTAAATTTACTGAAGTCCGTGGAACAACTAATAGCAACAACACTAAGTCCAATAACTGTTTTCGCTTAGTAGTGTAGCTATCTAGCATGATTCATGAAATATCCTGATTATAAAAGGAGACCTATTAAAAACCTACGATTAATTTAGCAGTGCATTCGATTGCTTGTGAACTTTTAACTTGATTCAAAGAAAAACAAAATCACGGGTCCTTCTTTCACTGCAATCTCACGCTGAAGTCAAGGAAGGAGTTTTGCATGAAAGGAGTGAAGGATCTGGCCAAAGTTTACAAATGCATTTTTGACTTTATAGTTTTCATGCCCGTGAGTTTACACTCAATTTCCTAATCCCAGAAAATCAGGATAGAGGAGAGTTATGTTGAATCTGGTGTGTAAAGTAGTATTTGGTATGTAGAGAAAGAAACTTTTGGAGGCGTCCAAAATGCTATGTGCATTATTTTACAAACTCCTATACTCAGCGCCGAGTTTTCTTGTGCTGCTGCATGAAATCCAATTTTAATGTCAAACAAATTATGTGTGCCATTTCCTTTGTGCTTCCTCTAGACACGCTAGTTAAAAGGAACCTGATCGGGTGAGGAAAACAGTGGCATGATAAAGCATAAAGTGTAGCAGGTAGCTATCGTTGGTACAGAGTATGAGTGAAAGTTACAATACGTGGGACATCAACAGGGAGATACGTGTGTTATATGAAAAGTGCTGTATAAGAAACTTTACCTCCTGTGTGGGTGGGTGTTTCACACAGAGACAGACACACATACAGGGACACAGCAACAGCTTCCCGACCCAGTTCAGAACCAGCCCAGAAAGCTCAGACGAACCATCTTAAAATGATCCCTCTTCCCACTGCGGAATGACCTGTGGGCAGGACGGGTTCTTTCAATTGGCGCCCGCGTTGGCACCTGTCAAACGGTATTAGCGGATGTCAGGGCTGCGGGATGTAATCCGCAGTAAGCAGGGGCAGCACAATACCTAGCTCCCCTTACCTCCGCCGTGTAAAGGGGAACGGGGCGCTTTCTGGGGGAAGGAGGGGAGCGGCTTGTTTTTCCCCCGTCGAAAGGGAACCCTTTGCTGGGTGAGGAGCCCAAGGCAAGTCCTGCTTCTGGGACAGCTCTCACACGCCCAGAGCTAATGGGGGAAGCAGAGGGGCAAGGATGGATGTTGGTGTGAGCTAACAGGGCCGCATCCGGATTTTGCATCATCCTGATTAGTGCTCCCACCAGGTTAAAGATGATCACTAGAGGGGGGCGGAGATTACACTTCTGCTATAGATCTCTGGTCAATTTCCTTCTTTCCACTACAGGACCGCCTTTGCTAGCCTGTTCTCCCCATTCTTTCTGTGTTTCTCTCCTCTTGCCTCACTGAGGAGGATGCAAACCCTAGATAACGATGCTCGATTTAGATATCTCTGAAGTGCGCTCAGACCCATCGCCTTGCTTTTGTGCTGCGCAGTGACCGCGCTGTATCCCCCATCCGGGCTGCAATCCCTCTCAAGGCCCTATCCACACAGACAACACAGGTTGTTTCCTTCGCACTCATACGCCGAGCCTGCCTTAAAGGCAAATGCAAAATGGGGACACCTTGCCAAGGCAAAGGGTAGCGGCTTTCGCTGGTTTGGGTTTTGGGGGGGGGGCGATCCTGCTCCCATTATAGGCGAAAACCCCTCCCTGGCTTCAATAGTCCAGGAGCGGGGCCCTCAATTTGCTCTCCGAGATAAAGGTTGCTTTTTTTACACACTCAACCGAAGGGTGGGGTTAATCAAGGGGGAAGCTTTCGATGTGAGCAGCTATTCAGAGAAGATCGATCCTTTTCCCGGCAAGCTTTCCTTGTGCAGCGGGAGCCTTAGAAAGAAAGCATTCCTGATCCTCCCCTCTCCCCCCCACCCCGTCCCTTCAGATGCAAAGCAAGTGCACATATGGGCGCATCTCCATCTCCGAGGGGCGGTTCCTCCCGTCTCAGCCCTGGCGGATTCGGATTGTCTGACAAACCGCGCTCTAGACCCCCGCGCCCCGCAAAGGGGGCTCCGAGGCGCGTGCATCATTACCCCCAGACAACAGCTTCATTAGCCTGAAAGGGCGGCTTGCCGCATAGCTGGCTCGGCCACTGACCTCCCCCTTCTCCAGTCCCCCCATTGTGTGCGCGCGACGAGTCATTGCTCTCCAAACCATATGCTCCAGCCGCACTTCACCCCAAACCCCAAAGCGCCCCGGTGGGCCAGCGCCAAAGATCGGCGCCTTTTAAAACCCAGCGCTCCGGTGCCCACGAGCCTGGGCAGCACCTGACGCTGAGGAAGTCGGGCTGGATGGTGGGTTTGATGATGATTTCTGCGGTTCATGGCGCAGTCAGTGCAGGGGTTAGCAACTGGATAGATACTCGAACAAACCAATAACAAAATAGCCTCCATAGGCGTGCACTGACTTGGATGAACAAACGCATTCACTTCCAGTAGGAATATTTTCATGCACTTATCCCCTTCCTAGCAAAACCATCGCCGGGGTTGCGATTAGGAGCAATGCAGTGTGACTGGCCCGTGCAACATTTCTGCGAACTCGAGATCCTATTGCTTTATGTCTATACCGTGGTGTGTATTCACCAAAACGATTCTGGCAGTCGAGGCCACAGCACTCTGAACGCACCTACAGAGGTGGATGAGGCTTTCCTACATTTCTAAAGGGCATGGACGCCTATTGGCGTGGGGGCATGTAGCTGCACCTGTTTCTAAAGGATCAAGTCCCTAGGCAAGTTTTCCAGGTTGTCTACACGGTGTCCTTTCGGCGCCGACTTTAGTAGAAAGAGGTCGACACGTTTCGCTCGGCAATCAAGTCCAAGAGTTACAGGTTACCTTAGCCTAAACGAGTAGTATAAATGTAAAAGGGGGCGGGGTAAGAATTTCTCTCTCTTTAGGAGCCCAGTGTTGCTCCGAGCTTTCCAAATAGGAGGAATGAAGCATTAGATCCCAAAGAGCTAATGCCTAAACAGCTACAAGGGAATTGGTTTCCATCCCTGTTGTAAGCATAAGCTTTCTGGTTTGCTTAAAAACAAAAACAAAAAAAACCCTCCAACCAAAATAAAGGGCAGCCCTCACAGCACCGAGAGCTGCGCTGGGACATAACTGAAGCACTGCAGTAAGAAATTCATCATCGTTCACAAATAATGGCCCATTTTGACCCCCCCCCCACTTTAAAACCAGTAGGGGAAAATCAGAAAATCTCTTGCGGCTGCAGTACTTGTACAATACCAAGGGGAGGGATTATACCAAGGATTAGCATTTTAAACTCCTTTACCAGACTTTCTGACTCAAAAATAAAAATCCTTGGGGCCAGTCACCGTATTAGTGTCTTCAGATTATGGTTTTACCAGACCCAAACGGGAATGTAAAATCAAAGCGATGAAAGTTCCTTCCCTCCCTCGCCTCCAAAAGCAGCTGACGGTTTTTTTTTGTTTTTTTTTTGGTTGTGTTGTGTTTTGTTTCACACTCTGAGCTTTCTCCCCTCCGAGCTAGGCGACTACATAGTCCCGTCTCGTGTCCCCTGCCTGCCTCCTCCTAATTCCTGGTCATTTATCCCGTATTAAAACTTCTTTAAGTACGAATGGACAAGAATCAAGCACCTGCTATGCAAATGGGAGCAAATCCATCCTCCCTTCTGATAGGAGACTGGGGGGAGCTGCAGAGACGCCACGGTGTGCATTCACCCTGCTCTAAGCGTAGGGTGAGCTGGCTGTTCATATGTAAACGTGGTTGGAGTCCTGACAGACTGCTGCCTTTACTCAAGAAAACGCTGATATGAGAGGACATTCTCCTGGACTGGAATAAAATTATTCAGTCAAAGCAGAAAATATTTTCCTCCTTGAACAGTAGTGTCTCCTTCAGTATTTATGCCTGAGGTGATATTTTCCCTTCTTGGACATTCTTATTTTAAATTTTAACCGAAGGTATTTATATCCAACAAAAATAAACAGCTTGAAAGCTAGGTAAACTTTCTACCTGGGATATTTACAGAGTGGCCATCCCCCTGGGCCATTTTGCAACTAAAACTTACAATAAATCCCAGTTTCTTTCCCTTTGGAAAAATCTTATAGGTTGGTTCTTTGGTTTGTTTGGTTTTTTAAAGTCAAAATAGAGATTCTTGAGAGGAGAGGGTGAAAGAAAAAACACTTCCTACTAAAAAGAAAAGGGGGAAGAGGGACACTGAATACAAAATTTAATTAAATTTTCTCCTAGAGCTTCAGTGACGTTATAACTGCAGGGCTGGGGGAAAGGATGCGGCAGGGTATTATCAACAAGGGATTTTTTTTCTTCTGTTGGATAACACGGATTAGTTTTGTTGAAACCTTAGAAATAGTTTTTTTTTTCTCACGTGGCTCTACACTGAACTGCAATCCTATCTCGTGCAGGTCTAATCCTATCAGGTTATCTCCTTGGAGAATCCTCTCAGTTGGTCACTTTCATCCCCAGGCAGGAATGCCAGCCAAGAGTTCTTCAATCCAAGCAGCCTCATGTCCCTCTCTCTAGAAGACTGAACTCTAGCCATCTTGTAAAAATGTTATTTTATCACTTTATGGGGGTAATAAGGTTAAATTGCCCCTATTGTCAACCTCACTGGCACTCCCCATCAGCATTCTTTGCAAACATTCTCCTCAAATTAGATGTCCCTTAACATGATCATATATTTCCCAGAGCTGAGAGCTTGACTGACATTTAAGCTATTATTCTAAGAGATAGATTGTTTGGGCTGAAAATGCATTGTTTAGGCTGCTCATAAAAGAAACAAGTTAAATGCCAAAGCAACCACACACACACAAATAAGCGTTCATAGCCATAAAACCAGTTGGACGGAGAAGTGGGTATAGGAGTCAAACATAATCGATGCCCAAAAAGTTGTTTGGCGTTATAAATAATTTGTGCAGAGTCCTCTCTTATGTGCCTTAAAACCACAGAAAAAGTGAGACTTTTTTTTTATCTCCCCTTGAATTCAGGAGCATAATACACCGTGAGCACTAATAATTGATGTATGTTATAATTCTTCATTGCCCCATCAGTAGTCTGGGAACATTGGAAGAAAAGAAAATGCCAGAAAGTTATGGCAAATCTTAAGATGCGACAGAAGTAGCTTTCTTTACTCACGCTGTGAGTGTTTGAATAAGAAGAATGCCCCTGCACTGTAACAAGCTAAAAGAATGAGGAAGACAAAGGATTTCAAGAAAAAGGTTTAGATGGAAGACAAGGCAAGTGAAACTGAAAGGAAGGGGGGAAAACCCATTTACAATGGAACAATGCATGTACTAATCGCTTTGATATATTATACAAACCCAAAGACCCAAAACATTGTGTAATTATTTATAAATGACTTCTTCTCTCCTGTGTATAATACCAAAGAAAGAATAAAACTGCAGGCTACTCTCTAAACTATTTCTAAATAGACCTGGCTCAAAAGGAAGCAGAAGTGTTCTAAAAAAAATAATTAATGGTTGATTTTATGGTTGTCTCATTAAAACATTTTAATTACGACAAACAAAATACATTGGTGCTCACAGGGAACAATAATTTACTTAGATCCCAACACCCCCAACAAAAATGTTAAATCACATTTTTAAAAACTGAAAAAATATTATTCCTATTTCCACATAATACATAAAAAGGGATTAAGTCTTAATCCCAGTGTATGCTCAAATACAGATGTTTAACAGGTATTTCTGAATGGACTTCGGTCCCTAGTAGGAAAATAGTACACACACAACCCCTCAGATTCTCTGACCATGTTGTCAGTGGACATTTTGTAGCACTCTTGCCTTACACATATCAACCCAACTATGAAATGTCAATGCTTTATTGAAGAAGGGATCACTCCTGTATTCCAGGCACACTCTAAACTCTCAGTGAAGTTTTGGCCACAAAAAAAGTAGAATAAGACCTGAAATTGACCAAAGCGTTCTTGACACTTAGGTAGGAGTGAGATTAGGACCATTCCTTTTACAAATGAACCCCAGAGCTTTATCTGAGATAATTCCTAAATCAGCAAATCTGAAAATGCTCTAAAACTAAGATGAGTTTTTGTCAGGTTATTTCTCTTTAAAATATTTAACTTCCAGAACTGTCTATTAGTCAATAACTCTCCAGCAAATGCATGAACCTCTGAACCTTTTTGTGACTTTTAACTGCTGAACTGTCAAAGAGTTGTGTGTCCACTGGGGAAAGCACCTTATGTCCATCATTAAGTTTTACAATTCAGTGCTGTAACACATGCTTTAAGTCTACACAACTGCATACAAGGCATTCACCTCCTCTACAACATTTAAACAAATAACTGTATATAAGCCTTTTCACTCCAATGTATAAGTGTAAAAACAGAAAGGGCAATGTTCTGTGCTGTGGAATTGTGCTATCAGTAATTTACAACAAATTCATTCACAAAACCCTATATCATTTGGCATCAGATAACGTTTCTCTTATCTTCCCCTTCCCCCAATACTACTACTAAATTTTCAGCTGTAAACATTTTCTCTTTGCCGTTTAATTATCTATCGGACCATCCATCTATACTAGGCATTTTTACTGCACTCATTCCCATGTTACTTTGGGAGGAAAACAGAACAATGTGTCAGACAGCTGGATTATGTGGACCTGATCCAAAACCCACTGAAGTCAGTAAAAAGATTCCCACTGATTTCAATGAGCTAGTGTAAGATTGCATCTTTCTGTATTTGGTTTGATAGTTCAAGAAAATGGCTATGTATCAACCCAAAATATAAGGCACTAAAAACATCCGTCTACCTTCCAACTTTTGGGCATGTTTTCAATCTCTCTATTGTATACATTAGGGCTGCTGATTAACTGCAGTTAACTCACACAATTAACTCAAAAAAATTAATCACAATTTAAAAAATTAATCACGTTTAATCGCACTGTTAAACAATAGAATACCAACTGAAATGTATTAAATATTTTTGGATGTTTTTCTACATTTTCAAATATATCAATTTCAATTACAACACAGAGTGTACAGTGCTCACTTTATATTATTTTTCATTACAAATATTTGCCCTGTAAAAATGATAAACAAAGGGAATAGTATTTTTCAATTAACCTGATACAAGTACTGTACTGCAATCTCTTTATCATGAAAGCGCAACTTACAAATGTAGGGTTTTTTTGTTACATAACTGCACTCCGAAACAAAACAATGTAAAACTTTAGAGCCTACAAATCCACTCAGTCCTACTTCTTGTTCAGCCAATCGCTAAGGGAAACTTAGAGAAACAAGTTTGTTTACATTTACGGGAGATAATGCTGCCCACTTCTTAATTACACTGTCACCTGAAAGTGAGAACAAGCATTTGCATGGTATTGTTGTAGCTGGCGTCGCAAGATATTTACATGTCAGATGCGCTAAAGATTCATATGCCTCTTCATGCTTCAGCCATCCTTCCAGAGGACATGCTTCCATGCTGATGATGCTCGTTAAAAAACCAATGCATTAATTAAATTTGTGACTGAACTCCTTGGGGGAGAATTGTTTGTGTCCTGCTCTGTTTTACCCGCATTCTGCATATATTTCATGTTATAGCAGTCTCGGATGATGACCCAGCACATGTTGTTTGTTTTAAGAACACTTTCACTGCAAATCTGACAAAATGCAAAGAAGATTCCAATGTGAAATTTCTAAAGATAGCTACAGCACTGGACCCAAGATATTAGAATCTGAAGTGCCTTCCAAAATCTGAGAGGGATGAGGTGTGGAGCATGCTTTGAGAAGTCTTAAAAGAGCAACACTCTGATGTGGAAAACTACAGAACTCAAACCACCAAAAAAGAAAATCAACCTTCTGCTGGTGCCATCTGACTCAGATGATGAAAATGAACATGCATCCGTCCACACTGCTTTGGATCGTTATTGAGCAGAACCCATCATCGGCATGGACACATGTCCTCTGGAACGGTGGTTGAAGCATCAAGGGACATATGAATCTTTACTGCATCTGGCGTGTAGGTATCTTGTGACGCCAGCTACAACAGTGCCATGCAAACACCTGTTCTCACTTTCAGGTGACACTGTAAACAAGAAGCAGGCAGCATTATCTTCTGCAAATGTAAACAAACTTGTTTGTCTGAGCGATTGGCTGAACAAGAAGTAGGATTGAGCAGACTCGTAGGCTCTAAAGTTTTACATTGTTTTATGTTTGAATGCAGGGGTTTTTTGTACATATTCTACATTTGTAAGTTGCTCTTTCATGATAAAGAGATTGCACTACAGTACTTGTATTAGGTGAACTGAAAAATACTATTTGCTTTTTACAGTACAAATATTTGTAATTAAAAATAAATATAAAGTGAGCACTGTACACTTTGTATTCTGTGTTGTAATTGAAATCAATATATTTGAAAATGTAGAAAACATTCACAAATATTTAAATAAATGATATTCTATTATTAAGAGCACGATTAATCGCGTGATTATTTTTTTTAATTGCGTAATTAATTGTGATACATTTTTTAATCACTTGACAGTCCTAGTATAAATAAAAAGGTAACATTTCTCAAACACCTGCCAGGAATGATCTAGTTATTACATAGTCCTACCTTGAGTACAGGGGACTGGATTAGATGACCTCTCGAGGTACCTTCCAGTCCTACACTTCTATGATTTCTCCTGGCTTTTATTTTGTTTTTATACTCTATACACTTGCCTAAGTCTCCATATATCTTAACTGATTTTGTGCAAATATTCAGTTCTTTTTTAATTAATATACTACATACCATATATCTAAGTTTACAAATAATCTCTCTGAAACAAAATCCCACATTACCTGGGTAATGTTATTGTTAATCAATCATTTTCATACAATAGTGGGAAACACTGAATCAGGTCTTCCTCTGCTCCTGAGATTTAACTTATTCTTGTCATTTTTAAATATAAATTAAAACTGATTTTAGAACAGATTTGTTTTGTTTCTAGGATGTCATTCTCTAGGTTACTAATCTTTTTTA
Organism: Natator depressus; assembly: GCF_965152275.1. Lineage (NCBI taxonomy): Eukaryota > Metazoa > Chordata > Testudines > Cheloniidae > Natator > Natator depressus. Next base: position 11,448,572 of record NC_134241.1, read on the forward strand.
TGCTGTAAAAGAAGTATTCAAAGAGCAGCAATTATTATGTGCTTTAGGTACAAATAGAATTGTCCTTTAAAAGGACACAGTCAAAGCTAAAAATTAGCAAGAAGCCAGATTGTGGGGACTGTCATTAAGAGACAGAACTTTTCACTTCTAGGTTCCTGGCACTTGCAGCATATATCACCAAGGTATAAAGTTGATTTCCCTGAGTCTGATATTTATAGCTGCATGCTTTGACTCACATGATCTCAAACACTGTCAATCTGCCAGCTATATCATTCCTAAATTACAACTATGATTCCCAGTTCTGTGCACTACTGAGTCCTATGATCCATGCTCTTTCAATTCCTAAAAGTTCTGTCACTTGACCAAAACGTTCTCATCTTCCCAAGGTATTTATTTATTTATAAATTTCAGAAATGTATCCATCAAACAGTGTCTGGGCTCATTTCAAGAATTTTAAAACTAAACACACACTATTCAGTGCAATGTTAGCATTAGAACATCTGTTCAAGTGGGGCCTAATCCAAAGTCCACTGAATGGAAACATTCCCATCAATTTAATTAGGTTTTGAATGATCAAGCCCTTGAAACTTGTTGCACAATATAATGCCAGCTGTGTTTGTTGCAAATTCAAACCAATAATTTTGCTGATAGAACCAAAATATAGCACTGAAAGATCGTGTGGCACAATCACACTGGAGCCAGAATTCAGGAACTAAAATCATTATGGAATGGAATGCTGGAAAAGCACGTTGGATACTGGTACTCAAGCTCTAACTCTGCTTCCAAAATCCTTATATTGCAGGAACTACCACAAGTATGTTTTTTTTAAATAGGGTAAGGTTTGCCAAGGCAAGGTGTTCCAAAAAATACATGCATGTGCTAGGCCTTCTTAAAGCTCATAATATGTAACTATAGAAAAACAAATATTCAGAGATTAGTTGCATTTAAATCTGAAGAGTGAGGGATTATGCACTGGAATAAAATAGCCAGAAAGATGCTAGGAATATAGTTGGTGTTCCATCAAGCCAAAGGCCTATCCTTGATCTCAGAAAAGTCAATGAGACATTTGCAATAAACTTCCATGGGTGCAGGCTCAAAAGGTGTAAGTGTTATGATCTTTGCTGGCTGAATAATTTATCTGCAAAATTAGTAGACTGCCTTCAACAGAATGGGTTGAATTATTCACTGGGAATAAATTATCTGAGAAATTTAGGACTTCTTTCTGTTTGCAAATGGTTCATGAACCAATTCTGATTCTGTGAATGCATTCGTTATTCAAAGTACTCAGTGAATAGATTATGCAAACAAATTTCAGCCTATGGGTTGTTTTGTGAAACAGTCACTTCAACTATTTGCTTTTCGTGGTATGTGGCTGATGCATAAGGCACATGGTATTTTCGCTACTTTCTGATTGGATGACAAACTTTTTAAACACGATAATAACGAATGACAAACTGCAAATGATGGATAAGGACTGATGAATAATGAACTTCCACCATATTTTTTCAGACAAATGATCAGTTGTGCTAAAATCTATGAAACTCACAGGGATCATAAACATCGTACAAATCAATCAGCGCTCATTTGAATACACACAAACAAATAATATGCTTCGATGAATAGCAGTGGAGTAAATGTAGTATAGTATGTTTATTAGCAAAAATAATCACAAATCTCTTTTTATTATTCAGTCACCTTTAATCTGCATGCTTTCCTTTCTTCTGCCTAAACTGGAAACATTGTTGAAAATACCTGACTGCTAGCTTAAGCCTCAGTCCCGCAAACTTTTAAGAACATGAGTAACTTGATGCAGTGGGGCTAATCATGTGCATAAAGTTACTCATTTGTGTAAGGGTTTGCAGAGCAGGGGCTTAAAATTGTCCTTTTGATTGCACGTGCAATTATTCTTCAGCCAAAAATTAGACCTATTCTTCAGAAGGGCAAGTCCAATGGCCTTATTTTATATTACATTATATATCTAAGGTCTGTCCCAAGAAAAATAAATACTAATCTAGTTATGCTGCTATACTGTATGAAGAGCAGTCTATAAATTCAGGCTAGCTAACTTTTATCACCTAAGGCCTTCTTTTGTGAATGATTTTTTTCAGTTTAAAGAATACCCTTTGTGACATTTTGCTGGTTGTCCATTGATAATCTCAAAAGAAAGAGCAAAGAGAAACTGCAGAAGGAATAGCCCAGTAAATAACAGAAATGCCTTTCATTTTTGAACCTGAAAATATTTGCTATGGACACATATTTGATAAAGTACAAATGGAAAAATAACTTTGGTTTGTCAGTTTTTCCTGCTTCCCAGACGCATGGGAGCAAATCACAAAATGGAGCTGTGTATGAAATTATTCTAAATTTAAAATTAGGGGAAAATTATTATGTCAATGACCTGGAACATGAATTTAAGCATAATGAAGGCCTAAAAGTGACTAATGATTTGGGGTGCAAAAACATAAAAGTGTCTGATTTTCAGCCGTGCTGACTACCTGCCCACTGAAAACCTGGTCTCTTTCAGGCAATTAAATTGGGCAAGAAAAAAAAGCATCCAATTTTACAATTCATTTGTGAAAATTTACGGCCCAAAGTATAAGTTTGAGTAGAAAATGGGTATTTAATAAAAGTACAGAGTGTATAAGGGTCTGAAGGGTAGCTAAGCAAATAGAAGTAATTCTTTGTTAAAGGAACCATCATTAATTCTCTTTAGTCAGAAAGAACAGGTTGTATGTTATACATACATATATGTCTATGAATATATAGGTTAATAAAATAAACGGAATCTGGAATTTCTAGCATTCTGAGCTCCTAAAAAACTTTAGCTAAACACCAAATATGACAAAAATAAAGGGCACACGTAAACTCCAATCCAAAATAAAGAAGAAGAAACTACTTAAATTTAGTGAAAGTTGTATCACCTCAGAATATTTTCACTTGATTGGGTTTGTGGAAGAGAATGCAAAGCTCTGCCTCAGTACAGGAACAACTAAAAAAAAACAAAAACAAACAAAAAAAAAACCCCTCAATAAAAGCTTGTCAGATTTAAACCTGGCTCTCACTGAAAACCACACAAGTTTAATCCCTTCACAACTGAGACAAATCCAGGCTGCCCATTTCCTTTCAAATCACTGAATGATTTCAGTTTACTCCAAATCTCTGAATGTGAAAACCCAGGCCAAGTGCTTTAAGTCAGCCATTCAGGAGATATGAGAAACTGACTTTACCTGACAAATGTGCCTTGGGTTTATACACCTTTCCTTCAATGTCTTTTATAGGGAGAGCTTTGTCTTGCCTTATCTCTGGATGGCTTTGTCTTGTTTTCACTGTCTTATTCACTCTCCCCTAACACATGGGAATAGGCTTCAAGAAAGACAAGCAGAAACCCATCCAGCCTATAGTAGCTGCTGGGGATGTCCTGGAACATTATGTTTGAACCAGACGGTATCAGCTCCCCCCACTGTCAAAGGATCCTTTCGGGACTGTGCCTCTGCCCCTAAGGCTAATCACTTTGTTCCTCCTTTTTCCTTTTAATAGACTAATGAAGCTCAAACAAGTAGGCTTAGCCCAGTGATAGCTCACGTGTCTAAGATGCAGCTCTCTCTTGCCATTGGCCAGCAGTAATTATAGGCACACTCCGGGGAGAGAGCAGACACTTGGAGCATAAATTATGCAAATGAAGGAGAGTGCAGCACGGGGCAGACCTGATGCCTTGGTTCATTCATCCCGCAAGGCATGGGGGGCTAGGGGGGCTCTATTGTTTTACAGGGTATATAAGGAGTCTGAGGCCAGTCGTGTGCCAAACTCACGGCTCGCACGAGCTGATCGCAGGCGAGATCACTTCAAAGACAAGAGCAGTCGCGTGTCCCCACCCCACCCCCCTTTTCTTGGGAGCCGCCAAGAGCTGAAGTTGGTCCTGACTTCGCCAACCCTTGGAAACTTTCTCCCCCGCCCCTGGATTGCATCTCTGAGCCTTTGCACGTGAGTATGTGGCCCATGCAGACAGACACGCCTCTCTCTAAATCCAGCTGTAGCATGCAACACCGAGACACCCCAGAGAGCTGCTGTGTCTAGACAGAGCCAGATTGAGCCCTTTAATTTCTCCCTCTAGTCTGCTGATTGATTTTTTTCCCCCTCTCCATACAGTTGGGTTTTTTGTTTTTAACCTTCTCGGTTTGGGGTCCATTGCTCGCCCCGATGGGGGCTGATCCCGCTTTGAACTGTCCCTCCTGCCCTCCCCCCGAGTGCCAGGCACTGATGGCGGCCCGTGTTCTCTCCCCGCAGGATGCCCTCTGCCCCGCAGACCCGCTACTCCGCCGCGGAGAACAGCGGCGACGTATCCTCCTGCCTGGACAGCAGCCTGCGAGCCCCGCCCGAGCCGGGGCCGAGCCCGGAGGAGGAGCCGGGGCGGCGCCGGCGGCGGCGGGGCCGCTGCCGGGCGCGGAGCGAGGCGGCCCTGCACACGCTGCGGAGGAGCCGGCGGGTGAAGGCGAACGACCGGGAGCGGAACCGCATGCACAACCTCAACGCGGCGCTGGACGAGCTGCGCGGCGTCCTGCCCACCTTCCCCGAGGACACCAAGCTGACCAAGATCGAGACGCTGCGCTTCGCCTACAACTACATCTGGGCCCTCTCCGAAACCCTGCGCCTGGCCGACCAGCGCCTCCACAAAGCCCCGCCGCCCCGGGACCGGCTGCTGCGGCCCGGCTACCTGAGCCCCGCCGGCCCGCCCAGCCCCGGCAGCGATGCGGGCTCCTGGCTCTCCACCGCCTCCCCCTCCCTGTCCGCCTGCACGTCCAACCCCAGCAGCCCGGCCACCTCCGAGGACTACGGCTACGGCCCCCCCGAGCCCCTCTTCGCCTGCCACGGCCTCCCCGGGGAGCTGCTGCGGAGCGGCCCCTGCTGCGCCCGCTACCCCCCGGCGGGCGCCGCCCTGTGACCCGGCCCCACGTGCGGGGCCTCTCTGCACCGCCCCCTGGAGTTTCACTTTCGGTTTAGCTGGGGTCGGGGCAGGCGGCGCCCCCAGGGGGGCAGGGCCGAGGGCGAGCCGCTCTCGGGGTCGTGGTGTGGTGGGCGATGCAGGCAGAGAGCCAGGTCCCTCTGCAGCCAGCGGGCTATTGTCCGTGGGACGGGCAGGGCAGGGCGAGAGCTGCTCACCTCGCAGGGCTGGGCGCTGCTCTCCTTCCCAAGCCGCCCCCTGGCTCCAAAGGCAGCAGGAGACGGCTCCCGTTGGGGTGGGGTTGGGGGGTGGGTTTTCTCCCCCCCCCCCCCGTTTGCACTTTTCTGAACTCCACAGACCCTCCTTTGTTGCTTCTCTTCCCACTGACCGGCGCCCCCCGCTTCAATATGATTTAGAAAGGAGAAGAAAAGGGACAGATTTGCTGCTGCAGACGAGGTGAAAAGTCAATTTTACAATTTGTAGAACTCTAATGAAGAAAAATGAGCATGAAAATTTGGTTTGAACGCCCTGACAATACAATGAAAAGGCTTAAGGGGCTGATCCTGCCGGGTGCACAGCACCCCCTGCCGGGCGCTCAGCGCACACAACCCCCTTTGGCTCCAATAACATCGGAGAGAGCTCAGCCTCTCCCCCAAGGCGTGCTTAGCTTAGCATCTGGCAGGATCAGCCTCTAAAGAGGCAAGACAAGGCCCTAGATTCATGCATTATGGATCTTGACCTCCAGCACTGCCGTCTCGCTTTAACAGTAGGACGAAACACGGAGTATTCAGCAACTGGGCCTGGTATTCGTTTAATTTATTCAAGATGTTTCATTCATATGAAAATTGTATTTTTGTACATAAAGAGCTTTATTCTATTATGTCTGTGCTATGGGTTTTCACAAAGACATTTGTAGCTGGTGTAAATAAAAATTTTAACGTTTATACTTAATTTCTTCAGTGCATTGATTTGATTTCAGGTCTTTTACTTCCACAAAAGAAGCTCCGGATGGGTGGGGGGTGGAAGGAAATACTTGTAAAATGCCCAAGAAATTCTCAACCACAACAGTAACACCACAACTAAATGACAGGTTTCAGAGTAGCAGCCGTGTTAGTCTGTATCCGCAAGAAGAAAAGGAGTACTTGTGGCACCTTAGAGACTAACCAATTTATTTGAGTATAAGCTTTCGTGAGCTACAGCTCACTTCAATGGATGCATTTGATAAAGTAATACATTTGTTAGTCTCTAAGGTGCCACAAGTACTCCTTTTCTTCTTACCACAACTAAATGTTCAGCTATGCTCCATCCAGCAATTGTAGATCAGAGAATTTGGATACACCTCCCTGTATCAAACACAAACATTGTCCCTGAAGGCTCACGCTAAGCCAAATTAAAATTTGATTGCATTGGTTTAGCTTCTAGTAAGCCACTACCTGCAGAGGTGCAGGCACTGGAAGGAGAATTTCCTTTGGGGTAACAAAACATCAGCTGGCAACAGAGTTTCAAAGAAAAGGGATTAAAGGGATCAATAATATGTGACAGTTGGGCAGAAAGCAGAAAATGACAGGTGGATGCCTGAAGCAGTGGGTTTGAAGGCTCTGTTTTCAGCAGTATATCAGGAGAGCTTTAAGCTCTTAGGGGATTTGTACCTTTTTTGTCCAATGTGAATCCTCCAGGATCTGTAATATGGGAGACAGATACATATTCTTATTGCTATATATTCAATATATATGTATTGTGTGTGTGTTTGTTTCTATTTGCCTTATTAAAGAGAACAGAATTCTTATTTGTCCTCACAAAGAAAAAGTTGCATTCTTCTCAAATCAGTCATCCTGACTCCGCAGGATGCTTTTGGGCTGACATTTTTATTTCTAAATCAGATAATTAACTTTCTTAAATAGGTTTGGTCACAAGAATCATTTATTTTTCAAATTTTTAAACTGGAGTAATTTCAGGACATCTGACATACCATTAGCCCTGTGGTGTTCACTGTGGAGGGTTACAGATCTAGAAATTTTAAAAAATCCATCCCTATATTGCACTTTTAGACCCTTCTCTAAAGATCTCAAAGTCCCTTACAAATATTAATGCATTAAACTTCACAATATCTTTGGGAAACAAGGAAGTATTATTATCCCTGTTCTATAGTAGGATAAATGAAGGCACAGAGAAATTAAGAACCAGATTTTCACAAGGGATTCAGCAAACACAGTTGAGGCCAAATTTTCAAAAGACCAGAGCACATTGAATGAAAATCTAGCCATACTATTACAATGGGAGCTTCTGGGTGCTAAGGGTTTTGGAAAGGCTGGCCATTATGCAGACACCTAAATGAGAACTTAATTCTTTTGCAAATCTAACCCCAAGTGTTGGTGCTGAGTACTAGAAAATCAGACCCTCATTGACTTACCCAAGTGGGCGTGCAGGGAGTTAGAGGAAGAGACTGGAGTGCAGTCCAGAGACATTCTTATAAAGATGCGCAAATATGTTATCCACTATCATTTGTTTTGAGTCTGCTCTCTCCACCAACTAGACCCTCCGTATAAAACAGTGGTATGTAACTTCTACCATGGAATTGCTCAGAATATTGGATCAAACACAATTTAGTGGATAATTCTCATTTTTTTACTAGATTATGAATTTATTTGAGCAACATCAAAATAGTTCTTACGGGGCAAGGTTCATTCTCCTTTGTTTCTGCTGCAGACAGTGTTTGAGAAGACTCTGTGTTTGAAAGCAGAACAAATGAAAGAAAGTTTGGCCCTAGGACTTGAGCATAAACTGGATCAATTCCTATTTGGAAACCGGAGGAATACATTTATGGGCTTGAAAATTATTTCAGCTTTCCCCCCTCTATTTGCTTTAATAGCAAACATAGGGTGTGCACGGCCGGATGTTCAGCTCTCATTATGCAGAAGGGCTCTTGGAAGGGAGTCAGCTCAGCCTTTTGCTTTGGAGCTTATTCCATTTCTATAGGCAAGGTAAATCCTCTATTTGTGACTCCAGCAAGGGGTCTCTCCAATCCTGCTGTAGGTGCACGTGTCTGGGATAGAACATTGGCTTTTCTTCCTCTAAGCCCTCAGGAGACGCACCAGGAAACAAATTCCAAAAACACACTAGCATCCTGGTCCAAGCAGCACGCAGGGCGATTGCTTTTCAGTAGACAGCTGTATGCAGCACTGAATGAAACAGGGAGACCAAGTCGATTATTGCCATTGCATAGAAGGAAGTATTCAAATATAGCTATTCCTAACAACAGGCTTGCAGCTCTGGTTAGATGTGATGATGCTAAACCCATAGCTTAAGGAAAGCTTTACTTGCATGGGATGTCACTTTTTCTGTAGTTAAGACTAAATCAACCAAAAGGGCTTGGTGAGATTCCTCTTCTGTGCAGGATGAAAGGAGAAACAATACATTCAGCTGATTCTGCAACAGCAGATGCAGAATTACTGTGCTCTCAGCTAGAGACAGTTTGATACTGAGTGAGGTTGTCCCCCCTCCACAGTCTCTGCTCCATTGGGGTGTGGAGATAATTGGTTGTGAAAATCCACCCTTTGCTTCTCCTGTATTTGAGTGTGTATGGTGGTGGGGTGGAAAGGAGGGAAGAAGGGAGAGTTCCAGACGAGGGAGGGTAACCTAAAACTCTACTTGCTGACCTGCTTCTTTTCATCATGCTTTAAATCTTCATGCTCTCCTCACCCCTTCAGTGCGGGAGAATAATAATAAAGATACTCCCTAGCACTTATACAAAGCTTTGCTTGAACAGATCCCAAAAGTGAGATGATCTCATTATTCCCATTTTACAGATGGGAAGTTGAGATGACTTGCCCAAGGACAATCACCAATGAGGAATAGAACGCTGGTCTTCTATGTGCAGCCCTGTGCCTTATCTACAGCCCAGCATCCTCTCCCCGCTAGGCTCTGGGGAGAAGATGGGAATTCTGTAGTTGGAATCATTTCTTTTTTCAGTGGAATTATTTTAGGTGTTTTTAGTTCATCAACAATCAGAGGCCCATTGGCTTCCAGGGGTCACATGGTGTTGGTTCTGGTACTCCAATGGGTTAAGCCTACCCTATCCATGAGAGAGTGCTCTCATAAAGTCATTTTCACTCATTGAAGTAGATTCCCCCTTGTACTAATGTCCTTTTTTGTTTGGAATGGCACCAGAATATGATCTCTCTGTGCCTCAGTTCCCCATCTGTAAAATGGGGATAATGCCATGCCTTCACCTCAGAGGGGTGTTGAGAAGATAAATTCATCAAAGTCTGTTGAGCACTCAGATAGTATAGTGATGAGCTCCATAAAAAAGCCCATGAAGAAATTAATAATTTCACCTTCAGAGCAGGGTTTGGATGGTGTGCAGTAAATAAGGCCTGGGGCCACGTATTGAACAACAAGGATAAACAAAATATTAAATAGCTGCTCATTAAATGAGCATCACCCTTCATGTGCACTGAACAGGGCAAGGATCCTGTGGAAAAAATCTTATCTGATCAAATCTTATCTGATCAAATAATTAAAGACTCTATCATAATCCAAAAACAAGGGAGCCAAATTAAAGTAACACCGGCAACCTTAATTCTGGCATTTCCTAACTTCTGAGTGCTTGATTTTGCAACTTAATCTTCTTTTAATGTAGGTTTTGTGTGTGTAAGTGTGTATGTATATATATATACACACATATACATAAATGCAAGTGCGTGTATTCATGTATATACACAAATAAGTCCCAATAGCAGCATTATGCTTATATAAAAGTATATGCATGCTGTATACGCAAGTCCCTTAATAATGTCTTGCTAAATAAGAAGGTTGTGCAAAATTTAATTCTGGAGGCAGTAACAGGTTTTGGTCTGTGAAGCAGTGCAGATTTTTTTTGCACCTGCCCTTAAAAGCTAGGAGGTTTTGTATGGAGTAGCCTCCAGGGGCTGAAATTTAGTACAACTCATGGAGATGGAAGGTCATCTAAAGTCACTGGGTCCCAAGACACAGGACTTCAATCTCAAAGGAAAAAAAGATGAAACTTCAAAACACCTCTATTCTTTGTATTTTCTTAACTGCGAGCAGACATCTAGGGACATAATGCAATATATAAAGGCCATACAGCCACCAGAGTTCAGTCTGTGATGTTAATATTCCTAATAGGTAATGGAACCTGCATACTGCATGAGGATTAAATTAGGTTTATACATTAACATGAATCAGAGAATAGTTCTTTCTAGAGTTTTAATATAGGGTTGGACATACCTGAAGAAATCTATAGATCTATCAAATGAAATGCCTATATTCAGAAACTGGCTTTAACAAGTTGCCTTTACAATAGCAGTCTTTGCATTGATTTTATGAAGTTAACAGTTTGGGGAAATTGATAAAAAGTTGGATTACAGCATCCCAAATTACAGCAGGTAATTGGTGATCAGAAAATTGTTAATAAAATAAAAACCTTCTCACACACCTAGAAAGGGAGAGAAAATGTTTCATATTAATATTTAATAGTGGAGCTGATAAAATATTATGTAAAAGTAATTTGTGAATGTTTTCATCAATAAAGGACTGATCTAGCTCTGGATGAAGTCCATTGAAAGACCCCCATTGACTTCAGTTGGAGTTAGGTATGGCCCGAAGATCACTGAGTGTGGTTGGATTTTCATCACCTTACCATATTATTTGCTTTTCACATGGGTCCAGACAACTCCTGGTTAACCACTTTGCTCATTGGAACAAAGGTAGTTTAAGCTTTAGGGCTCAGTGCCCTGAGTTGCTGTGTCCCCTCAACTCTCATTTTAGTCAACAGCACTTACAAGAGGAAGAGAGGAAGGATGGTCCAGTGGCTGGGGCCCTAGATTGAGGTTTGGAGACCTGGGTTCAATTCCCTCCTCCAGCACAGACTTCCAGTGAGACTTGAGCAAGTCACTTAGCTTCTCTGTGCCTCAGGGTCCTAGCTGTAAAATGCGGGTAGGAGCACAGCCCTACCTCAGAGGGGTGTTATTCAGATAAATAGTCAACAATTGTTGGTGCTGAGATACAATGATAATGAGGGCCATATAAGTACAGTACCCACAAAGGAAGTGTCAGGCACCTCACAAAACTGGGTCTTTATATTTTAACCATAGCTAGAACCCTCACATTGCTTTCTAGCAGCATTATTGTCCAGGCCTCTGTACTAATATGAATCTCTATGTATTTAACTTCATCTTCATCTTTATATAGTTAAAAACAATAGAGAGGGATACATAGGTTCTATCCATATACCTAGGAGTAAGGTAAAGGTGTTTCCATTTAGCTGTAGAAATTGCGCTAGCACGAATAGATGCCTGAGAATAGTATTATAAGACCACCCACTCATACAGATTTTTGGCCAGGTGAAAAAATCCAGCAGAAAACAGAATGCATGCTACCCTTTGATTCCTCAGGCCCCAGTCCTGCCAGCTGGTGTGTGCAGGTGGACACAGCCAAATGGAGCCCCACTTGACTTCAATGGGGCTCTGCACAGGCAGGAAAGTTTGTGCGGAACAGATTGCAGGATCAGGGCCCTAATGATCGCATTAAGTTTGCCACTGCATACTGTTTAATAGTTACCATTCTGTCCTGATAAATCATCCCTTGGCGGCAGCTGAAAGACAAAACACCACCAATTCTCAAGGCACGAGGCACTAAAACTTGGGAAGCAGTTTTAATGGGAAAACTGACTCATCAAATGAAAATAAAAGTGAGAGAAACAGAAGGCAAACAAGCTATTTAGAAATTTGGCTTCCTCTTCTGATAAACTCAGATTCAGAACACTCTCCTGCAGCTAAGCAGAAGCATCTATATGCTTCCACTCTTAACGGGTTTAATCATGACTTTCTGGATCTCAGATCTCTTCTGAAGCCCAGAACTAAAGGTGGCCATATTCAAAATGGAAAAGAAATGGGGAAGATTGTACTGACTAGACTCTGAGAATACACTGAATGTACAAAATTTAGAAAATCTGAGGCAATGAAAGACTGATCTATTTTCCAGATGTGTTCTTAATGAGAAAATGCTACAAAAGGAGAAGTTAAGAATGTGGTGCATTTTATTTTTATATGAATATGAAATAATTTGTAAAAAATCCCTGACTGCTCTTTTTGGGCATTTTTCAACATGAAAACCTTTGGATTATTTTGTTACCAAAAATACAAGTATCAAGGGAGAAGATAATATGATTTTACAAATATTTTATTTGCTTAACATCTTCATTTTAAAGCTTTCTGGTCAGAAAGTCAGATGTAAAATAAGAATTTTGGCAAGCGGATTTAATTAATCATCATTTATGGAAAATTATTGCATAGTTCACTTGAGATAATTCACATGCTACATTTCACCTTTATAAAAGAACTTCTGTGTCATCTCTGAATTTAAAACTACATCTAGGTTTTATATAACAAGTCCAATATTTTCTATAATTCCTATGTTTCATGGTGCCAGCTGTATACTGCTTGCTAACCTGGTGCATCTTTATGGCTCGAATCTCAAACAATGCTTGGTTTTCAACCATTAACAAGAACATCTTTATAAGGACTTTTTATTTAATGCTAATCTGCTGTAGATTTGATTTTTCTGTCGACATGATCTGTAAAATAAAGTCTGCCTTAGTACTTGTAAGCACATGAAATTTAATACTATAATTATAGATCTCAGGTGTTCTAATGATCCATTAAGGCTGATTTGTATAGTAGGTAGAGATTATAAGGACAGAAGCAGGTGGGAACTAATTTTCAGCATCAAGAGCTTTCTCATTGGTGGCATATGCTATCCGAAAGAAATCATCTGTAGGGGAAAGCTACTAAGGATTGGAAAATTTTACTGACGGTACAGTGCAGTAAGGTAGTTTGGGGATGCAAAAATTTTAGATTGTTGTACTTTGCTGGACATTTTCCTTTATCATCATTTCCCCAGGGCATTACTGAAACACGTGCTGATTTTCACTGATTTAATTAAGTCAAATAAATATCTATCACCCTGATAATAGTGTCCATTATCAACTAATCCCTTTTCTACTTTCCTCCTCAACTAAATGGCATAAAAGTTCTTTTAAAACCATTGGAAATATAAAACAAGTCAGCCTATCTTGCTTAAATTAGAGTAGATTCTTTTAAAATAAAAGTACACTCCATTTGTGACTCAGCTTTCTGGTTTATTCATCTAGTGTTCTAACCCAAATAAAGTTTTTACCCTGAAAAGGTAGAAGCATCAAACAACAAGAAATCCACTAGGGTCTTTGGTATTGCTCTTGACTTTAAAAATCTGGTCCTAGGCACCTTCCATGTAAAGCATTGCAAGGCCTAAGTGACTCAGACAGGTCCCTAAGTCTCATAGAAAGTCACAAAGCTTTACTCAAACAAGTAGTCCTTGCTCATGCAGTGTCCCATTTACTTTGGTCATTGATTTCAATAGGAGTTTTGCCTACATAAGCAGGGTAGGATACAGCCTCTTGTAGTTCTGGTGTTTGAGTGAGTGTATAATTTTTTGATGTAGTGGTTGTACATTTCAACAAGTTAGTATATTATTTTAAGGCAACAGAGTTATAAGATTTCTAATGGGGAGATTTTGAGTTTGGTCCTTGAATCTTAGTGAATGAGAATATTTTCATCGGCATAATACCATGAGCCAGATCTAGCCTCCATTGAAGATAACAGAAATCTTTCCATTGACTTCTGTGGGTGCTGGATCAGACCCTGTTTCTTTGACTTTTATGAACATGCATGTTTTATTTTGAGGCCAGGTAGGTTCTTCTTTCATCTTAACTGAACACATCCAAGGATAATGCCACGCATGCCTTAAGGTTGCCCAGGTGCACTTGCAGAACACAGACCTTTCAAATGAGTAGCCAGGATTCAATGTGAAGAAGAGAGACACTACAAAAGAAAAGCAGGAAACTTGAAATAACTGGGGGAAGAGGAGAAAGGGGGTTTAGCGCTTTCCATAACCTGCTTCATGAGCCAACATTTATGATGGCCATAACTTAGTATAAAACAGGACAGTTGGAAAATAATGAGCCTGTGTGAGCTAGTGGAGAATATGGGGCTAAGATGGAGGCCATGCTTCAATCATGAGCCCACATATTGTGATCCCTCTGGAGCGGGACTACATTCTAGTTACATGTTTGTACGGCACCTAGCACAATGAGGCCCTAATTATTGATTGGGCCCAGAGATGCTACCGGAGCACAAATAATAAGTAATAATCATTAGGGAACTTGCTAATATTCCCCATCTGCTGCAGCTGAGAAGAAAAGCTGCATAAACTGCAGAGTGTAGCTCCTAAACTACTTCACAGGCCTCTCTGCCCAGAGCTCATTCAGTTAGATGCACTAGTCAATTTCCATCCATACCACCTGCTAACTCAGATGACCTTTTATGGTTCAGGGGAAGGAATGGCCCATATCTGTATATGACTCCCGGTAACAGCCATGTTTGATTGCTTTGCTTTGTGCTTGCGGAATGTTGTTAATTATTCATTTAAGCTTATAAGACTGCTGATGTCTGTGAATATTTCCCAAACACAGATTTGGCAGGCTGGTCAAGACTTCACTAGTTTTTTCTTGGATTATTACATTCTAAACATTCCAGGTGATTTTTACCTGAAGATTTCACAACATTGCCTTCTAAGAAAACATTTAAAGCCACCTAATGGCAATCCCAGGCTATTATGGTCTATAATGATTTGTTGCACAAATAACGGATTAAGTTCCATCTGTATGAGTTAATTGGACTAATTCGTACAAACAAACAACTTATTTTACTTCTCTCAGTATGGCAGATGTCAGAAATCAGCTGTCATTATACAAATCTTCTTTGCCACCAACACCAACAGAAACGTCTGCAATGGCGACTTTGAATCTAACGTTAGAGCAGCAATCATTTGATCGGGCATTTAATTCCTTCATCTGACATGTTTTAAACTAGTCTTCCATTTGGAATCCCATATAAATTATTGTGTTCATACACAGCCTTACTGGGAGTGGGATTTTCAAAAGCATGCAGCATTGGTCTAACTCGGCTTCTATTGAAATCAGTGTCTTGCTTACATTTTAGGTTGGCTCTTCTTCGGGAAGTTTCTAATGTACAAGTTACTGAGTACCTAACAAACACAAAGATGCTCAGATTTTTCTGCATACAATATTGGGCGGACCTGACTTCCCACTGAGCACATCTGTGGAATTCCATGAGATGAGGTTAATTCTTTACTCTTACATAGCACCTTCAACTGAGGTCCTCAAAGCACTTTACAAATATCTGTTAATTACAAGTCAGAACAGCCTCCAAGGTAGGAAAGCATTAGTGCTGTGATACGCAATAAAAAAGAAGACATGCCTTACTACACCACAGGCCTAAGGGAAAGAGTGCAAAGGCTGCAGCTAAGTGGCATAACCATGAGTATTAGCTGTCTTTGGAATGTTGAATTGAGAAGTCATGGCTGTTCTACCCACCAGGGGCAGCCATGAACCAAATTAAGCAGAAAATATATGATTCCCCATCGTTCCAGCCATGATCCCAGGCCTCTTTGGCCATCAGCCTCCCAGGTCTGGACATATGACCCCTAAAGCTCTTCCCGCAGAAAAAGAATTAGGGTTGTCACAGAGAGCCAACCCCACCACATTCATCTCTGATGAGTTTCAGATGTCCTGTGACTTGAATAAAAATAACGTGTTATGTAGTGATCATGTGCTCCATGCTTTATAGGCTCTTTATAGGCCGAACCCACAGCCATGATGCAAAGAAAACAACTTGCACTGGAAGACCCAGAAAAGGGAATTAATTATCTTAGATTATGTATTTATTTATGAGTCTTCTGCAGTAATTTACTCTACACCTTAGTATAAAGACTCGGGGAAGAGACAGGTAGGGATGGAAGAGCTGGGGGCTTAGCACACAGGGAGTGATAGGCTGTTCCATGCGCAGGGGGCAGCACAGAAAAAGGCACAAAACAGGAGTAGAACTAAAGATGGAGATAAACAACAGAGCATCAAGGCTGGCGTTGCTTGTAGAGCAAGGTAGATGGGAAGGAATGTAAGGGCCTAGATGCTGGCAAGGGTGGAGCTACACAGGACACGGACGAGAGGTTTAAACTCAACACAGTGGTGAAGGGGAAGCCAGCGGCAGAATTACAAGGGCAATGGTGACATATCCTCATAGATAAGTAAAGAAGATAATTTTAGCAGCAGCATTTTGAACAAGGAAGGGGACTGATACAGGTGTTAAGAAAGCCAGAGAGGAAGAGGTTGCAGAAATCAAGCAGGGAGATGATCAGGGCACAGACAACTGTTTTGGCCATCAGGAAAGAAAGGGTAAGATTTTCCATATTTATTTTAGAGGAAGAAGAGGGAAAATCTGGCCTCAGCCTGCATGCGCAGGGAGGAAAGGCAAGAGTCAAAGGCAACCCAAAGGTGGCCATACTCAGTGACAGGAAGGATTGTGGGTAGTGTCAAAATAATGAAAAGAGGCGGAAGGAGAGAGGAGTAAGGACTTCACTCCCTCTTATTCTTTGCGCATGACACATAATTTAGTCTCCTGAGAGCTGTGATACATTGGTCTAATGTCAGTTGTTTGGTTTAGTGTGTGGGTGTTGGTGGCCTGTAATAAACAGGAGGTCCGATTCTGGTCCCCTCTGACCTTAAGTTCTATGACTCTAAGGAGAAAAAATAAATAAATAAAAAGAGCTCAGTTTAGCCATGTTAAATATGAATTACCAGCAACTAATTCAGAAAGGCATGTTGGGGAGAGCATCCGAAAGGTAGGACCAATAATAATAATGAAAATTATCAACAGCATCCGAAAGATGAACTGATTTTACTGCAAAGCCCTTTGTCATTTAAATTTCCACATAAAAACATTTCCTTTTGATATAGCAAAAATATTTGTCATTGGACTTTGGTATTGCCAGTTTACATGATAATGAATGGAAAGCAGCCTCTGATCCCTGCCATTTAGGTCTAAATATGAAACAGAAAAGACAAATCTCACTTTGGCCTCTGTCACTTTGTGGTCTGCACCCTGGAATTCAAAGGAAACCATTTAAATTTACAAATTACTTTGCCTAGATACAATGGCACTGTGATGTGTTGAAGACAGGCATCTATAAGTGGCTGGATACAATTTTTTCACCAGATAGAAGAAATAGTTTATTTTTCTTTCTTTGGTTGTCGCGTGGTATAACCTTGTACAAGCTATTTTAATAGTTCATTGGTTTCAGTATTCAAACTTGGGTGTGTAAGTTCCTTGTATAAAATAATATTATGACAAATGATGTTTTTCCTACCCAGATACCAGCTCCGCCCCCCGCCCCCGTCCCCACATGCCCCTCCTTTGCTGTTTTAAGAAGTAACACTTCCCTGTCACAGCGGTAGTAATGGATCTTCCTTTTAAATTACCCACTGCTTGACCAGAAGAGCAAGTGATACACGTCTTGTTTATCCAAATCACTGAAGCTCTTTAATAGGTTAAGAAAGCGGCTAATTAGTATTTAATCAATCTTTTCATGTGGTACAGTTTCCTTCCCTCCTATTTGTAATGAAAATAGATGTATGTTTCCAAGAAACATACTGTTGCCATGAAGCAACAATGACCTCTTGATAAGTCAAGTGGCAGCTAATTAGGTCTGAGTGGTCCTGGAGAAGAACGATCCATGTTACCTGAACGGATGTTGATCGTCACCTGCGGCACTCTCTCTGTCCCATACTAAACGGGAAGCACTTGTTCAGATGCTTGGAGACTCACAGGAGCGTATCAGATGCATCAGCCTGGCAAAAAGAACTGTCAATCAAGCAAAGGCTGGAGCAGCTGCACACATTCAGATGGAGCTGGTGGAAGCACTGTGTGTGTTTTCTGCTAAAGGGGCTTCGGAGAGGAATGAGATAAATATCATGGAAATTCTAGACACCCAGTTTCCAGAGCTAAACAGATGTGATTTTTTTTTAACAGTTAAGATAAACCAGTAGACACTCTTGCACCTGCATGTAGCAGAAATATCTGAAACTCTTGGATTTATGATAAGATGAACTTTACAGAGTCAATTACACTATTTGGTCAAATGTATTGAAAATAAAAGGTGGCAGCTCTTTTAGAATAAACACATGTGAAACGATAAAGTTTCTATTCATTATGTAACGTGTCTATTTGATCTTTTCTGCAAAACATCTTTATACATGTTTTGTTTCTGCAAATCGTCTTTATAAAATACAATCCCTCTCATCTTCCACTGTTAAAATAGTCCTAATAGATGCTTCGACACAGAAAAGTCAGTTACACGAACATTACTTCACAGTTTAGACAAATCCCCCAAAGCAAGGAGGATCTGAGTTCAGTACATCGATGCTGCAGTACATGTTCCCCTTATAAACTGGGCCCAACAACATTTGTGATGTTGCACACCTTATGTAACTTAATACTGTACTACCCACAGTGATACACAAATAATGTACATCCATTCACCTGATTAACACATTTTTGATGGTTAGACAGTCTTCCAGTGGCATGTAACATGTTTCAATGTTCTGGAATTCACTGACAAAGGCCTATGTTACTGTGGAACACCTAGGATCAATAGGACTGAATGAAGTGCACTGTGACAGCATGGATTCTGGATTTCTTTCCCCAACTTTGGGCCTGATCCAAAACCCATTGAAGTCAGTGGGAGAATTTCCAATTAACTTCAGTGGACTTTGGATCCAGCCCATTATCTTTAATGGAGGTCTGTTGGCACAATGTTTCTTTGTAGTGTGATCTTTCCACATTGTCTTCAGGTATCTTTGAGCAGACCCGAAGTTGACAACAGGTGTTATGAAATAATTTTGTATACATAGCAAAAAATGTGCAGTGAAAGACCCACTCAGACCTTAGTTACATCAGCAGAAATCAATAGTAACTCCCTTGACTTCACTAACTGAGATCAAAAACTTGCCCATGGTTGTATAATTTATTCTTTTCCGTGTCAAAGACTCAGACAAAGTGAACCATCATTTGAGTAGCTGTTATCTTTTTGTGCATTTGACATTCCTGGAACATCCTCCTGTTTAGTACATATGTAGAAGTAGACATGTTGATAATGTTTGATGAAACACTGGGCTTGCTTAGGAAGCCAAATGTGAACCACTTAGGGGAAAGACTGATTGGCACCCTCTTGTTCCCAGTCACCCCCAAAGGCTCTGAAAGATCTAAGAACTCATTTGCAGCTAAAAACAATGGGAAATGATTATTGACCTAGAAGAAAAACCTTCTGGCTTCCTCTCACTCACTTAAATACTTACACACAACATTCACAGGATAAAATCGTGGATAAAGAGAACTGGGGTGTAAATGTGGCCTAACTGATGTCAATGATGAAACTCCAATTGATTTCAGCAGGGCCAGGATTTCATCCCCTGATATTTCACCAGCAAAATCAAAGCACTCAGGTGGCATTTCCGAGAAGCAAACAGGAATTAATTCAGGTTTTCCGTTGAACAAACTTCTGTTCAGTAAAAATGAGTATGAATGGGAAGACTTTGGCCTTCCTGAATTTGAAGAAGACTTGCCTGAGGAAGGTGCAGCTGTGATACAAGATGGACTTTAATGGCTCAGTTCTGCCACCCTGGGGGCAGATGGAGGAGAAAGTGCCTCACAAGGAGAGACAATGTTGGTCTGTTTTCTTGACATGCAGGTAGACTGTGAGAGCAGTAGCAGCCTCCCCAGGCAAGTCAATTGGAGCTGAGAAACCTCAGCATCTCTGTAAATCAGGCCCCTTATTTAAGTCCCTAAATATGGATTTAGCAGTTTAACTTCAGATGCTGCAAGCCTGAAAATGTGGGTCTCTGATCAGAGAAATACCAAACTCTATATTTCTCAGATGCACCCGAAAAATCACCTGAGCTACCTGGTAACGCTATTTAAATGATGTTTCAGCACAGTATTTGCCTGATTAAATGGCTAGCAACAAGCCTAACAAAGCTGGAAATGGAAATGTCAGATCGGTTGCACAGGGAAAGGAGAAGGAAGCTTTCAGCATAATTTCCCCTGATGTGGTGAATGTTTCTTCCTCGCATTATAAATCAGAGATGGCCGTGCACAAGTCCGCTTTTCGGAGGCATTCAGAAATGATGACATTTCCCCCTCCTTACTTTTGAAAACGCTGAATTACTGCCTTTGAGTCCCTGTCCATTTTTCTCCAAAGTTACCATGAAGGGAAAAGTATAAATCACACTTCTAAGTGGGCCTGGCACTCTGCTCACACACACAAAAAAGAGGAGAGGTAATGCCATAATGTAAAATAGTTAAAAGCTTATTAGAGCCGTTCAGGGCAGTATGATTTCCACTTTGTTTCAGAACACCCCAAGCCCGTCCTTTCATGCTATTGTGAAGGCAGCAATTCAAATCTCCCTTTGTCAGTATGAATGGCCCCTCTTAAAGCTCTTTTATGCTAACATATTCCCTACAGGCATATCCCCTTTAGCTCTATTACTGATTTACCCAAGTATTCAGCCTATACCTTCTGCTTTTCTTTTTCACTTACTAAAGTTCCAAATGACACGAGCTCCAGCCTCTCTTTAGTCGTCCCCCCCACACACCCACACACCCACCCTTTCTCTAGCTGACATGTGTAGCCCCCAACCCAGGATGCTGCTGCTGTCATTACTATATATCTCACCAGGGAAAAATAGAAGAGACTTTTCAAATGATTGATTTTTTTTCTTCCATTTCCTGCCCTTTCTAGGCCTGGATTTGTTAGCACAAACAACTGAACAAGGGTACATCTCACCTACCCCCTTGTCCCCACCAGCCCCAGAAAGAGACTTGGGGGGGGGGAAATTAGAGTGAAAAAACCCAAGTGGGCCTATTACCTCTACTTATCCTAATTAGACTTGCTTTGAAGGGCTATTCAGAGACCCTGAAAGGCTGTACTCTCCCTGAATGGCATTGTGTAATGTTTGCAGAGACATTTGCATCTGTTTGTGGTTCTGAAAATAGCAATGGATGCTTCCAAGGAAGCAAAAAAGCCACCAATTTCCAACCCCCTTCATTCCAGTCCTGGCCCCCTCCGTGCAAACTAAAATTATGCAGCCGGAGCAGGGTTTAGATATGAGACACTAAAGTGGGGTTCAAAGATTTGGAGGATTCTACGCTGGTCCAAATTTAAACAATTGCTGTTAACAATGCAATTTTAGGCATAAAATCTTCTAACTCGATTAAATCCAGATGACACAGAAACAGAAAAAAAACCCCAGCCTTTAGGTAAACGGTAGGCACCCTAACAGGATAGAAAGTGTGAAATCCCTAAAGAGGTAGAGAGAATAGCTGGCAACACAACCCATGCTTTCATACGCATATGACCCTGATCATTTGACTCTGGACCCATTGAGGTGATCAGCTGGAGGCGTGAATGGGCCTGCAGTAGAAATACACCCGTCATGTTTGCTCTTTAAAAACCCTACAAAATAGAGCTACAAAAAACAGGTTTCAGAGTAGCAGCCGTGTTAGTCTGTATTTGCAAAAAGAAAAGGAGTACTTGTGGCACCTTAGAGACTAACCAATTTATTTGGCCATAAGCTTTCGTGAGCTGTAGCTTATGCTCAAATAAATTTGTTAGTCTCTAAGGTGCCACAAGTACTCCTTTTCTTCTAGCTGCATAAAAGGGATCAATAGCAAATATTTTGGGGCTAAACTTTCGGACGATCAAGGGGGCCGTGGTCATGACTGGGGCCTCTAGGCGCTACCAGGATGCTAATAAATCATGATAATCGTATCCGTAGGGTCACTGCTGGCCAATCCACAGTATACACTCGAGACAGGGGATGTGAATGGGACAAAAGGGTTAATTTGAATACGTGCTGAAAAGAGAAGCTAAAGTTGAGAAAGATGCTGTGACTATACAAGTGCTTCTTCAGGAGTCACGGGCAAAGGAGGTTTCCTAACTACACAGGGAGACCAGAGATGATATTTGTGAAGCACACTCGGGGTGGGGGAGCCCAGACTGCTTCTTTCTTACATTGCCCTTGGCTATGTTCAGAGGAGCACTTTAGATGTATTAATCACTGTGAGAAAGAATGGGATAAATGTGGTCTTACGCTGGAAAGTGCTTCTCAGTCAGTCTTCAGAAATAGAGGGGGTCTCTGATGCTCTTTCCTGACTCTTCCCCTAGATTTCTGAGATCAGATTCCTGCCTCAACACCCAAAGGTTCAGCTCAGGGTATGAACTCAGCAGTGGCAATACAGGGAAGCGTGAACAGATTTTTCTATCTTCCTACTGTATTTTGTAAAATCAGGGGGTGGATCCCTAAGGTTGTTTTTAATAAAGTCTCCCAATTTTGCAACACTGACACTCACAATTTCATCAGATAATTCCCCAAAA
Organism: Natator depressus; assembly: GCF_965152275.1. Classification (NCBI taxonomy): domain Eukaryota; kingdom Metazoa; phylum Chordata; order Testudines; family Cheloniidae; genus Natator; species Natator depressus. The sequence continues at coordinate 11,470,857 of NC_134241.1, forward strand.
TGTAGCAGGAAAACAGAATAGACCCCTGTGGTGGGTTCTTCACCCACTGACTGTGTTTTTTCTTTTGCCCGTTTAACATTTGTAAATATAAAATAATCTCTCAAATGCTCCCATGAATGGATGGAAGATTTTTTTTTAAAGAGAATTGCTTTTAAAGGTATGTCTGTGCCTTTGGAGGCATGGTGGTGAACACCTGGAGGATCTGAACAGCAGGGCCCGAAACCATTGGAAGCAAACTGGTGTACAGTCCCTGGAGTTTTAAGAAAGGAAATATTCACCTATTTCCAGCTCTCACCATTTTATCACAAATCTGACACTATTTGGTGTTTTTATTCAAGCCCAATTTTCTGGAATCAAAAGATCACACCAGAATCTCAGTTTTTGTTCATCATCATCATCATCAAGGTAAATCCCAAAAGGATCTAGCCTTCTTCCAGACCAAGCACCACCCAGGTCAATCTCTAGCTAGGTCCTTCAGATGGTCTGGTTGGATGTTCAGTTTATGTCCATCACTGGCAATCTTACCATACCACCAAAAGTTTTGGTGACCACATGACCGCCGGCCATGTAGCAGCATTCCTTGGTATGTAATAATTACAGCATTTCCGTTTTTTTGTTTTGTTTTATGTAATCTCATGAGATTGGTTTAAAAATCATGATGGGGAGGGCGATTCATGATTTTTTCAGGGCCAACGGTGTGCTTGGAGCTGTACACACAGGAAAAGATGCTGTTCCTGCTCTGAAAAGCTCACATGCTAAGCAATAGATCAGGGTGTTTAGCCATAGCCCTTGATTGGGGCATGATGTGGAGCCATACAGGAGGAAAACAGGCAGGGAGTGTGTCGTCTTCTCTCCTCCCCAGAGCACAAGGCGTTAAGAGCTGCATGCAGGAAGCCATTTGCAGCGCTTAACTTTATTGAACCTCCTAATTTATAGACTCTACATATTCTTCTGTGCCTACAGATGGAGCTCTTTCTATTAACTATCTAAAGATACACAGACAGATCTCTCACAGCACCCTCTCATAACACTGAACAGAGAAGTAACAGCAGTACCTCGAGGGCAAATTCAGAGCACCCAGCATTAGAGACACATTTAATAAAGAAGGTCAACAGAGCGTTGCTTCATAATTATAAGATGCCAACTAAGTCACCGTTTCATTTCTCCAAGAGGAACCTGCCTTGGACATCTCCCATAGTAAGTGATCTGCGAGTGTTCATTGCTTCCATGCTCTTATTAGAAGCCAGAGTGGAAATGATTGTGACATCACATGTTAGTCATGTGACAATGCTCAGGCGTCTTTTCCTGTTAACTCTGAACGCAGAACTTGATTAGAATTAGAAAGTGTGTTGGACCAGATTCATCCCTGCATTGAGCTGAGCTCAGGTACCAAAGGGGGAGGGGTACAGGTGGCTTTATTAATATTGATTTGTTGTATTACAACAATGCCTACAGGCCCAGCTGGGGATCAGGGCGTTGTTGCAGTAGATGCTGCATCAGTTTAGGTTATGAGGATGGCAAAACTCAGTTTAGGAGATAGATGTGAGCAACAGGTCTGAGCAGAGCAGTGGGAGCCAGCAGCGCCTAAATGCTATGTGACATTGACACCGGCTGCTCTCTGTGGCCTTTCTGCTCACTTCACCAGTCTCAGGTACAACATGGGATGAGGATACTTCCATACCTTCCTCTCAGGGTCACTGTGAGTGCTAATTACTTAAGGCCGGGCTTAGGCCTTGTCTAAACTTAAAAGGTTTGCTGGCATAGCTATATTGGTTAGGAGGTTAGGGGGTGATTTTTTTTTGCTGACATAGGTCTGTCGCTCTGCTGCTGAGTGTATCTAATGCTCTGCAAAAGCCAAGGGAGCCCACATGTTTCTTCCAGCTAAGAAATGCAGAACCACAAGGGAATGAGTATTCTCAATTAAGAACTCAAACCTTCCAGATGTGCTTAACAAGCCGGTAAGTATAATAATCATCATGTGCTCCAGCCACAGAAAGAACTTAAGAAAAGAGAGACGTTTGTGAAAATCGTACGTTTATTTGTGTGTGTGTGCGCGTGTGCACGCGTTTCCCCTCCCCCTCCCCTAACTTTGGAACTGCTATTTCCATTTCATTTTGTTTCCCTTGAGAACACACCATGTTTGTGTTCCTCTTTCTCTAAAACACAATGGACCTCTCCATTTCCTAGGACTCTGGTCACACAACCTTCAGATCTTTACAGAGTGAAGTTGCAGGGGTCAAAGGTCACCCAAGGGCATCGGTAACAGACAAAGTCTCTTCAGCTGCTAATGTAAGCTGTGGTAGCAGTGTTCTGAAAGCACACCCACTTGAGACTAGCTACAAACCACTCAGACATCTCTAAAGGCTTATAATGTTGACTCTTCTGTCATTGGATCCAACCTGACGATAAGCCCCGAAGGTATGGGGGAGCTTAGAGACACTCATTCAGAAAATTAAATCCCACCGCTACCATTTTTTCCATGAAGATAAATTGACCACAAACAGAAGAAGGAAAAATGCTGCCCTCCTCCTCTCTATTCAGCCGCTGAAAATCATTTATGTTATTACAAACAATATCTACGCAGATTTATTAGACTTTTGACAAAACCCTGCTTTCAGCTATAGTTTTGCCAAAGAAACAAACAGCTTGTATGTTCACCCTACCTTTCAAACAGAAGGGGTAGCAAAGGAGATGAGGTCTGTTTATTTTTAAACCCATTGTTCCCTGGGACAGGAGAGCAATGCTATTTTAGCCTCTCAGCAAAGGTTGTGTGAGTACTTCCATACGATAAACGTCCTTTTTGGAGGGGGTTTATAACACAGCCATAAAACGCCTCTTAGGATTGGTCGCCGATGTGCAAGTTTTCAGCCCAGGAATTATTTCATTTAAATTGGACAGGTAATTTTTAATTAAACGACATATCTGTATTATAGGTAGAACTGGTAGCATCTCCTATATATACAGTTCCACGACATGTCCCTTTATAAGGCCTGTTTTCTGTTGCTTAAAACTTTGCCAAATTTATTCTGTCCACTGAATGAGGCCGAAGTCCCGTGGGAAAAATCGGATGTGATCATGTAATTAAAGACTGAATCCTAATGCGTACACACAAGGGGGCCAAATTAAAGTAGCGCCCACAACCGTAATTCTGGCATCTCCTAACTTTTGAGGGCTTGACTTTGCAAACGGAATGTTCTTTGAACATAGGGTTTTTTGATATGTAACACACACAATATATATGGATTGATATATACACGTACTGCAGCTTTAGATGTATTTTTGTATCCCGACACTTAAACAGAGCTTTCCTCTTCTAACGTCACTCACTCATGAGTGATCCAGCTGACCTTTCTTTTTTTTTTAAATGAACATATGGACCCAGCAAGTTACAAATGGGAGCAAAGTGGTTCGAGCACATGCATAATTTTTCAGCCCGGCTTTTCGCTCACGTCAGGCCCAAACACACAAAGTGGGCTGAGCCCCTGCTTGTGCGGCAAGCAGGCACCTCAACTCCAGGAGGGGGACGGGCACCTATGCAGGAGGCCTGTAGCACCTTACGGGATCAGACCCATTGTGTTTTAATCAGAATCTCAGCTATGGTCATAATACCTCCATCATGCACGCTAGCTCAGGTCCTGCCCGCTCCTCGCAGAGAGCAGAGGTTCCCGTAACGCAGCTGAATTATTGCAGTTCTGCTACACAGGCCTGGCAGGCCATCAGGAGCCCACAAAGGGGTGCATTCTCCTGCTCCACGTTTCCCGCTGTCTGTGCAGTAGCTCTTTGGAGGCAGGGCACTATGATGATGGTACTCCAACTCCTCCCTCCCTCTGTGGAGGAGGGTGCTCTGGCCACATATCCTGCTCCAGCCTCCAAGGGTATGTCTACACTGCATTTAGACACCTGCGTCTGGCCCGTGCCAGATGATTTGGGTTTGGGCGAACGGGCAATGTTTAAGTGCAATGTAGACGTTTGGACTCGGGCTGGAGCCCGAGCTCTGGGACCTTTGCAGGAGCCTTCCCACCTCGTAGGGTCCTTGACACTTCACCCAAACCCAAATCATCTGGCATGGGCAAGCTGCGGGCTTTTAATTACAACGTAGATATACCCTAAGGGATCTCTGCAAAGGCAAGGGATGGGGGTGGGAATCCTTGTCTCCCACGCTAGCAGCCTTTGCAGAGATCTGCAGTGCTGGCTGCTGGGAAGATAACATGAGCCAATGTTCGCTATTCTTAATATGCACTTAATCCTGCCTCTTCCCCAGGCCTGTAAGGCAGCCAAGTGCGCACCCCGTCCATTTTCCTTCAGAACCAGGGGAGTTCACACTTGCTGGTGACTCCTTGGTTGGAATTGTGGCAGAGACATTCTAGGCATAAGTGCCTCTGAAAAACAGGCAGGAGGGCAGGCCTGGAAGTAAGGGTTCATGTTAGAGCTTCATGTTTTGCATGGATTATTCCTGCCCCAGAGCAGTACAGAACAGCTGGAGCAAGGCTTAGGATGTGGCCCAGAAGGAAAACTGCCCAAACGGAAAATGGTAATATTTTGTGCCCTTGTATCCAAAATGAAATTCTGCCCCCTTGGCTCACCCCTGCTCAAATGTGTAAACCAGGCTGAGATCTTCCCAAATACCTCAAGAGGTATAAGGCTTCATGGGCACTGATTGCCCACAATAGCCTGTACTAGGCAGGCTCAGAATCAGGAAGCTATAACAGGCCCCCTGCTCTGTGTGTCTCAGCAGAAACCGGGCACAGCAGAGAATCTGCCTCACTGTGTACAGCACATAATTCAGCAGCATTAGCAGATAGAAGTTTGACTCAAACCATCATTGCTATCAGCAAAACAAGCTAGTGCCTTAAGAAATGTGTCCTTTTTCCTGGGGAGAATGGCTCAATTTCTAACTGAAATCCTTATAGGGTTAATGAGGCAAGGAAAGCCTTTGCATTCAGCCAAGATCACTTCTTTGATTGTACTGCACATGTCTGGGGTGGACATTTTAAGTCATTTGTTGTTGGATCAGAACTTCAGCAAATAGTCTCTCGTAATTGTATTTTGAAATATGGGCCTCATCAGAATGTTAAAATGTGTCCTTTCATTCCTTTTAAATAATAAACATAGCCCGTTCAGCTTGTGCTACTCCTCAGATGCAAACACCTGCAGGGTCTCCTTTGCTTCTGCGTTTCTTTTTCTTAGTGATTGCTCATTCTCTCTGCTGGGGAGAGCTCGCAAGGAAAGGAGCTGCACCTGGCATTGTATGGTTCTGAGTTAGTGGAGAAGAGACGTGGGGCGGTAAACAACCTTTCCTGCAGATTCGTACTATATTTCATTTCATGTATGCCTGGGCAAACGTCCCAGGCAGATCTTAGAGAGAGGCAAGATGCACAAAGGGAGAAAGTTGTTGCCTTGGGGAGAGGAAAGGCTGAGCTGGTCAGGCCACTGATCTAAAAGGGAAATAATGGGATTTTCTGGGATTCACATTGATCTTCAAATGAAAAAAGCCTCTGGTTGCTTTTTCCACCGCTTCTCCAAGTCACTGAACAAGAAGCCAAAGCCTCTTTAAAGCCTGTCTTTTCTGAGCTAATTATTATCACAGAGGTTACTAGGATAAAAGTTCAATCACTTTCCCAGTCCCTCTCCGACGGTATGTCTGTTTTGGTAATAAAGAGAATTCTAGCTGCCTTTTTGGCTGCAATATTCTTTTAAAAAGTTCTCAGCTGTTGACGTTTGTTGCTATTTATACAGAAAACAATGATAGCAGAGTGAGTGCCTACCCCCTTAACTCACTTACATCTGTGTCACACCAGAGACTTTAGCATAGTTACTCTTGATTTACACCAGCGTGAGAAGTGGTTCAGGGGCAACTTATGGAAAAATGGGATGAATGCCACCTCTTGAGCAAAAAACTCCTAGTTTTTTTTATCTTTTCTGAAATCTGCTCATTAAAAAATAAATGTAACAACAGAGTATCAGTTTTTTGAATAGCAAGACAGAGACCTATTGGTACCAGCAGTCAGCCTCAGCCTAGCAAAGACTATCCAGTGACTTAGTCAAGGAAGGTCATTCACACCTTCTCCCTAAGGAGCTAGTCGCTTTGATAAGTGACCAACCTCCTACTCTTTCCTGGGGCCACTGAAACAGAGAAGCGTTTGTAGTGATTTCTATATTACAAGGTCACCAAAGAGATCTCATGACACAGAACTTGCTTGGAAATATCAGCCCCACTGGCTTTTGTTCTCCGCTAACGGTTCAAGATCTTTCCAGCTTGAGACCCTGTTTCTCCTTAAATAACTTGTAATATGTTTATTAACTTTTTAATCTGGATCACAACTCAAAAAAACCTCAGACTAACCCTGAAGGGAATTTAAACATTTGTAACCCTTCTGCCAGGTGTTGTCGGCAGGAATAAAGGTTGGGTTCCCTCTTAAAATGAACAATTGCAGTGGCTTGAGCCCCCACCCAAAATTTCTAGGATCACTAACTACCTTCCTGAATAGGCAATACTTCCCCCCTCATGAGCACAAGTCTATATATGAAACAAAGAAAACATTTACTGGGGGGAAAAGGACACAACATCAACTTGGGAAAACTCGGCAACGATCTATCTATATTAATGATAAATAAAAGCTCTCCCACAGTTACACTGACAGTAGTCCCAGAACTGATTCCCCACCCGTTGGCGTGAACATCCAATAGGCAAATGTCCCTTTCCCATGTCATTTCCCCCTTTCCCGTCCACTAAGGATTGCTATCAGTGGGTAGCATAGTCCCAGAGAGACATGCACTCGGCAAGCCTTTTCTCCTGTCCCTTGGGAAGTGTGCCTGGTCCTGTCCTAACATTCCACCACCAACCCCAGAGGGTGACTTCAGCTTTGGCTCTGAAAGTACATGGTTCAAGCCCAGTCCTGCTCACACACACCTGCTTGTGCTGTGGTTGACTTTAGCCATTACCCATCGGTCAGTTTTCCCCAAGTTTAAAAATTCATCATATTTGCTCCCAATCCCTTCACCCCCCGCACATGAACACAAAAAGATTATTCTTAAGAGGGTCAAATGTCAATGTCATTTGAATGACTGTAGAACTAATTTTTTTTAAATGCATCCTAAATGTAAGCTGCCACTGCAATAACCAATCAGAGCCAATCATGCTAATGACTGGAGTCTGTGGTGTGATATAACCAGAGGTGCAAACTACCTGCTCATAATCTTCCAGTTAGGAAGCTGTCCAGAGTTTTCTCTCTTAATGGTTATTTGGGGATTCTCAAAAGGGGCTCTTCATTCTGTAACCAACCGACAGAAAGAAAAAGGATCCGTTAACACTAGAACCATTTTCAAAGCAAGTCTACACGCGGTGCTGAATCAGCACAGCTGCATCGATGCAGCTGCGCCACTGTTGCGTGTCTGGTGAAGACGCGCTATGCTGATGTAATTGCTCCACCTCAGCGAGAAGCAGAAGGTATGTCGGTAGGAGAGCATCTCCTGTCAACAGAGCACCGGTGTGGACAGCGTGAATTACAATGGACTGAGAGGTGTCAGCTGGCTGGGATATGAGCCAGGGATGCTGGAACAATTTGTATAGTGCAGGTGCTGTTTGCTGAGAGCCATTGAACCAACCTGTAAACCCTGTATACGATGGAAACCACTTCAAGGCAGGGGGTGCAGCAACACCGCCACCACCCCTAGTTCCAGCACCTATGCTAAGAGCTGGCTTTTGGAGAGACTCAGCAGCTTTTACCCGGGACTGACAGAGAAACCGGAGGAGACAGCCAACAAATGGATTCCATGGCAGCTTGGCCACGTAGAGAGTTGGCTTGGCTAGAATGGACTGTGTCTTAACCTTTGCTTCTCTGTGCTGACCTAAGGACTTCCCACTGCTGTGTCCAGTTGACGAATAAATCCTATTCTGTCTTGGAAAGGCTGCTTGGTGTCAATGCAAATACTTGCTGAGATCCATTGGTCCCTGAAGAATGTACAAGTCTCTGACCAGAAGTCTCTCTCTGTTGGACTCACTAGGCAGAGCTCCCAGTATGACACGGGAGGACTGGAGCCCAGAGGCTCAGCCTCAGAGGCATTGAGGCTGCGTGGCATACCCTTAAGGAAGTGTGGGGCGCCTTGGGGATCTGGTGCACTGAAGGGGCTGCTTATATGCTGGGGTGTAGCACAGATCCTGTGGATCTGTGACAGCATCATCTACACTACTCTTCAAAAGTACTTCATTTTATTGCCATATTAGCTAGGAGCAGCATGAAACCGATGGCTAGTGGAATGGAGACCTGGAACTGCATGAGAAGTCCTTACATTTGTTAAGGCAGGGCAAAGAGTCCTGAAAAATTACAAACCCTCAGGACATGTGCCAACTGAGTCCCAGTTCAACCAGTCCAAACCCCTGTGTGGACACTCTTATTTCAGAGTAAGAGTGGCCTACTGCAGTTTAACTGAAACCTGTTTGAAAAATAAGGCTGGTTTAAACCAAAATTAGAGTGTCCTCCTTTTGCACTGGTTTAACTACGTTGGTTTAAAATCACATTTTCAGTTAATCTGGTCAACTTTCTCATGCAGATAAACCCTTAGATTGTCAGTCATTTTTTCTCTTACACCTCTTCTCTCCCCCTCCAGCCCCCCCCGCCCCGCCCCACATCCACAGACACACCTTTATCTCGGAGTAGACCATTTACATTTCAATTGGAAGTGATTTCCCCCCATCATATAGAGTCTTTCTACTCAAGTATGTCAACTGATGTGTAATTGTCAGAGGGAGGCTGTAGAGTGGGATTCACTTGATTAGACTGCAGAGCGTTTAGCAGTGTTTGCTGTGGCAGGTGACAAAGCGTACTCTCAGCAGCACCCAAACCAGCATGCTGTCCCTCTCAAGGAGTGGAAGCCATGTGCAGTGTGATATCCCTGACTTCCTGATTGACAGCAGTGCTAGAACTAAGTGTACCATCGTCTCTTTCATGTTCTAGATTGGGACTAAAGCCATTAGAGTTTCACAGAAGGGCAGTGTCATCACGCCACATACGTTAGTACTCTCCTCCTACCAAGCCCTTCAGTCAGGACTGCATCATTGTAAGGCTACACAAGTTTTCACCATCCACCCTGTCTGACGTGTTCTTGAAATAATGAGGACAGAGTAAAGGTGAACAAAGGTCAGACTGATTTTCTTATGTGGTTGGATTTTTGTCTCCTGTCAAATAAATGTTAACCCTTCCTCTTGCTTTTGATCACACTTGCTGCTGGTTTTTTTCCATAACCAAGAACAAATAATGGCCATGCACCAAGTTTTACTCTAATTATAATACTAAATATATTATTTTACGGCTGGGAGGGAAAGGTAAGACCTTGTAGTTAGAAGAAATCAAGGATAAATTAAAATAGATCATATTTCTTTAATGAATTTTAAGTCCTACTAGAGTTCAAGTTGCAGTTCTAAGACGAAAGATGTTCCTGTGGTTAAATCACTAGACTGGGACTAAGAAGAGCTGGGTTCAGTTCCTGACTCTGCTACAGATTCCTGTGTGGATTTAAGGCAAACCAGGGGTTAATCTGTCTATATCTCAAAAAGAACAGGAGTACTTGTGGCACCTTAGAGACGAACAAATTATTAGCGCATAAGCTTTCGTGGGCAAAGAGAATAGCTCAGCTTTGTGCAATGGGATTGCTCACGTGCATAAAGTTACACGGTGTAAGGGTTGGCCGGACGGGGCCATAGGCATGTTTTAGAAATCCAGATCGTAGCGTCCCAAACTCTCACATCTTCCAGGTCCTGACTCTGCCATGGGGTCAGCTGCACAGGATCTAACACCACCATGGAACTCCGCAGATGTTGGTGGAACTCCACACAGGTGTGAGGGTCCATTCACACGGCTCTCAGAGCATCTGGATCAGGGCCCGGTGGCTAGAACACTAGTTCTAGCTAGTGTAATCAATGCTGCAGTAAGGAAGTGCCCTTTTTATTCGTGTTAAACAATGCTGTTTTTATGACTCATTGAAACCACACCTCATAAAAGAGAGAAACACAGCAAGATCTGGATATTTATGAGAGGGAGTCGCAGTTTTCAGAGAGCAACAGGCTAGGATTTGCTCTGTTTAGCTACTCAAACTCGATGGCACAGAGAACACATAGTAGCAGTTGTGATTTCAACCAGTGGATCAGGTGTGGAAGTGGGGAGGGGTTGTGCAATCTTCGCTGTTAATATTTTAAGGGAGGAGAGTGGTTTGGGTTTGTCCCTTTTACTCTCCACAGCTGAATCAAAAATGCATCTGTCTGATTCCAAGTGGACAGGATTTGGAGTAGGTCTGTGTTAGAAAGGACACAGTGTGAGAGGAACAATCAGGATTTCTCACTCACTCTCCAGGAGCCAGGACAAACTAATGAGCTGCTTTCCAGAAACGGTGAGATACCCTCATGCCCAGACAATGCACAGAGGCAAAGGCCTCCACCCAACAGCTGGGCCCCAACAGCATCCCCCCTTTGTCTAGACCTTGCTTTCAAGGCAGGGTAGGTTCCAGACCCTTTCTTTGGGCACTAGGATAGGGTAAGCCAGGATTCTCAACTACAGCCCAGTTCTTCAGCTTCCCTCCCTTCCAAGTGTCATCTGTCACCACTTCTTACCCGCTCTCTCCTATCATTACTCTCAATCTTCCTTCTTTGCCCTGGAATTTCCCCAGAGCAGAGAATGCAAAGACAGACAGGTGTGTGCCAGGGAAGTGATCAATTGCAGGTCAGCAGAAGCTCTCCCATTAGACTAAGATATTTCAAACCCCACGGCCCCTCTCCAGCCCTTCGCAAAAGTCATCTATTTTGCTGTGTGTACATAAAACATAAGGAGTTTCCTGCATATCCCCCTTTCAGCCACGGCACTATTCTGCCTCCCAGTATCCCATCTGGCTATTAGAAACGAACTCCCCCTCCCCTCCTGGTCATTTCTGCCTTCCTCCCCCTTTCTCTAGTCTCCAGCCCATGTGTAAAAGTAGCAGGGGGGCCTTTATTAAAGCCAAAGCCCCTCGGCAGCGGCTTTCCAGCCAAACTGCTCTTGTATTACTTTTTGATGAGTTTTCAATTTAGGCCTTTGCAGACAGGGGGAAGAAGGCGACTTGAGAGACAGAGGGGGGAAAAATGCAACAGATGGGGCCGATTGTGCTCTGTAGGCAAATTAAGGAAGACATCTGTAGCTCCCAAATACTGGTGGTCCAAAGCAATTAGTCCCCTGTGAAAAGGGGCCTCTCTGAGCCTCCTCCAGCCAATCCCAGCACAGGCAGTGCTCACGTTACAATGGCCTTGACCACAATTCAATGAGCCAAAAAAAAAAAAAAAAAAAAGAAAGAAAGAAAGATTAAGCCAGGAGGAGCTGTGGGGCAAGGCTGGAGTTGCTAGGCTTAACAGGGAAGGTTACTTAAGTTGCTGTCTAACCTTTGAGCAAAACACAGTTTTCTTCCAGGCGGCCAACATGTGCCTGTTTTATGTTCCGTGTCTGGAATGGACAGAGTGATTCTGCACACGTGTGTGTGTGTGCACGCACACGTGTGCACAGCGTACGCACCTATTTGCGAGAGGTCCATAATCTGTAAATTGCTCAGGGATTTCAATTTTTCCACTGGAAAATAATGAATGAAGACACAAACCCCTGTGGGTGGAATTATCCCCCAGCCCTCGAAGCCCCCTGGGGAAAGAAAAAAAAAGAAGCTGTTATATGATAAGACTCCTCTGTAAGTGATAATTATGATGATTGTTATGATGCAGGAGTGCGACCTTTACAATTGGAAATAGGAACTCCAGCTGGGTTAATCTGGAGGTGTGGTCCCCTGGCTTTATTCTAGCCTTCTATGTCAGGAAGGCTAAAGTGGGAAAATCAGAAAGGACTTTACCTAGGCTGGTTATGAGCCCCCACAGGCTCTTTTATTCATGCATATTTATGATCAGTAGATCTCAGCCGAAAAACAACAACCCGCCAACAATGAGGAACGCTGCTGATGGAGGTCACAGCACCTTTCAATGACACCTCCTGGCTTTGTTCACCTAAACACAATGGAGTTAAGAGGTAAGAAGAATAGCTCCCTGCACCAGGGCACGATCGCAATTCTCTCAGTCATTTAGAAAAGAAAATAAAGCCCCAACTAATTTGATATCTTATTGGATTTCTCTTAACCTGAGAATGTGGCCCAGCCTGGCCATTAAGGCTTGTCAAGGGCTGATCTCTAACAAAGAGCATTAATTAGCCTCTGTGATACACTGATGCTTGCTTGTTTTTTAAAAAAAACCTCTATTTTCGCTCTCTTTAAATTCATGCTGAGTTAACTGGTTGGACATTAAAAAAAATCACTCACTGAACCTTTGCCCCTTTAAATTAATTAATTTAATGTGTTTATTGTTATGGGGCCTGTCAGAATGACACCTTTAAGGACCATCCAAGAGTCTAAACAACCCTCATTATGACAGAGGTGGCCTTTTTTTAGTAGCTGAACTCAAACCGAAGACTTTCTGAGATATTAGGATACATTTTTCCTCCACCATAATTCTGGTTTCTTGTCATGGCTGAGAGTGGAGTGATGAAGTTTCATGAGAAAGGCTGGTCTCACCAGTATTTCTAGCTATGACCAGCCAGCGGAACGCAGAAGAAGCCAGCCCAGGGCTCAAATCACAAGATTCGGCTCAATTTCAGAGAAGCTGCCTACCCTTGTGACTGCTTTTCTGATTACAGTTTAATCCTTTCGGGTTTTCCGAGTGCTACATAGACTGGAGATATAAGTCTAGAGGACTCTAGGGACAGTGGGTCCAAATTGTAGGAGTCCCAATGTCCCTATTCTTCCCATTGGACAGAATAAATTTAAAAATAAAGTTATTCCTGGAGGTAAGAAGCCAGGTTTGTTGGGTGATTTGAAGGGGTAGGTGGAGGTAGCAGAGTTTAACAGGAAACATTCTGAAAACATCCACTCAATGTGCAGCGGCAGTCAAAAAAAAGGGAACAGAATATTGGGAATCATTAAGAAAGGGATAGATAAAAAGACAGAAAATATCATATTGACTCTATGTAAATTCATGGTACGCCCACATCTTGAATACTGCATGCAGATGTGGTCGCCCCATCTCAAAAAAGATATATTGGAATTGGAAAAGGTTCAGAAAAGGGAAACAAAAATTATTAGGGGTATGGAACGGCTTCCGTATGAGGGGAGATTAATAAGACTGGGACTTTTCATCTTGGAAAAGAGATGACTAAGGGGGGATATGATCAAGGCCTATAAAATCATGACTGGTGTGGAGAAAGTAAATAAGGAAGTGTTATTTACTCCTTCTCATAACACAAGAACTAGGGGTCACCAAATGAACTTCATAGGCAGCAGGTTTTAAACAAACAAAAGGCAGTATTTCTTCACATACCACATAGTCAACCTGTGGAACTCTTTGCCAGAGGATGTTGTGAAGGCCAAGACACTAACAGGGTTAAAAAAATGTTCGTGGAGGATAGGTCCATCAATGACTATTAGCCAGGATGGACAGGAATGGTGTCCTTAGCCTCTGTTCGCCAGAAGCTGGGAATGAGCGACAGGGGATGGATCACTTGATGATTACCTGTTCTGTTCATTCCCTCTGGGGCGCCTGGCACTGTCCACTGTTGGAAGACAGGATATTGGGCTAGATGGACCTTTGGTCTGACCCAGTATGGCCGTTCTTATGTTCTAAAGTTTCTAGAAATAAAATGCTGTTCTCATGCCAAACAACTGCCCTTACCCTGACCATGGAACTAGGGGAGCAAGGTGAAAGGCTTATTTTCCTTGGGCAGCCAGCACTGCAAATATAGGAGCCCATTTTCCTCAGCGACAATCTTTGAAAAAGAGCTGCTTCCAAAATATCTCAGGGAACCTCCCCACAGCCTTCATCCCTGATGCAGAAGAAAGCCAGGCACCTGTGCTTCTACCGCTTTAGAAAATCTTCTGTAGTACAACTGACACTCCGAAAAACCATGCAGCACAAAGTCTCCCTCAGCTCACAAAGGGCTTTGTCACATTCTTCCCCTCAGACCAGCTTCCCACTCTAGCAGGGCTATGGTACTTTGAACTTCAAGTTGGCTAGCCAACGTTAGGATAGTTAATGCTAACAGAATTTGTGAAATGGATACAAAGCCTCATGCTTCAGGGGTTAAATCGATCTCTAACTAGGGATTAGGATGAGACCTTCATGGGGGAACAGGTTATTCCACATCTGCCTACTGCATGGTTTTTCACACTTCCTCTAAAGCAGTGGTTCCCAAACTAGGGGCACCGCTTGTTCAGGGAAAGCTCCTGGCGGGCTGGGCCCGTTTGTTTACCTGCCGTGTCCACAGGTTCGGCCGATTGCAGCTCCTAGTGGCCGCGGTTCGCCATTCGGGAAGCGGCACGGGCCAAGGGACATGCTGGCCGCTGCTTCCCGCAGCCCCCATTAGCCTGGAGTGGCGAACCGCAGCCCCTGGGAGCTGTGATCGGCCGAACCTGCAGACACGGCAGGTAAACAAACCGGCCCGGCCCGCCAGGGGCCTTCCCTGAACAAGCAGCACCCTTAGTTTGGGAACACTGCTCTAAAGCCTCTGGTAATGACCACCTGTTGGACACAGGGCACTGGACTAAATGGACCATGGATCTGATCCATTTTGGTCCCTTCTGGCCTTGGAATCTATGAAACATAAGACTTGCCACTGTGATGATCTCATCCAATCTCCTTCTTAAGGCAGGCCATAGCACTTCCCTCAAAAATCTAGAGCAGATCTTTTAGAACTTGGATTTAAAAGTTCAGTGATGAAACCACTATCACCCTTAGTAAATACTTTCACTGGTTAGTTCCCCTCACTGCCAGTCTGCACTTGTTTAGTTTCAGCTCCCAGTCACTGGATCATGTTATACCTTTCTCTGCTAGATTGAAGATCATAATATCAAATATTTGTCCCTGTGTCATAGACTGCTTGGTTGCACCAGGCACAATCTAACCCTAAATGTGACATAATGTATTGCACTTTAATGCATGGTCTCTGGTTATTATGTCAACTCCCATTTGCTTCTTTGAATCCGGGTGGAAGATTGTAAATGCAGTGGTCACAAACTGATGGAGTAAATTTAAAAACAAAAAGGATCAGGGTGCTGCTACTCAAGGGCCAGAGTCTGGGATAGGTGGTCCCAGTGCAGTCACTAGGACGCTCGTGAAGAAAGGTGCTGCTTACTATGGTGAAGGGTATCTGAATCTGGGCCTAAACTTGCCCTATCTTCTTTTTTTTTCTCCACGGTGGTTCATCCATCACCGCTGAGCTTTCTGTAGTTTCATGTGTGACAAATTATCGAATGAGCTAATTTGCACATTTGTAAAGAATTTGCAGATAACCATAAACTTTTAAAAAATGTATGGAGCTAGCGCTGGTAAACTGCATGTCAGATGAGTCCCACTTTGATGAACCCACCTTGCAGACAGAAGGACTTACAAGAATTAAGCGATGACCACACATCCATGATAAACCTACACCATAAAATACAACATGCACAAGAGGCCTGATCCTCAGAGGAGCTCCAGGTCAGCATGCCCTAGTCCTGGGATTCACTGGAGCTAGTTTGGCCCTTGCACAATTTAGAGCAGCCTCATGGTGTTCCAGCAGTTGGGTATTGCCAGACTATAGAGCGTTCCAGCCACACCTCTTTTCCACCAGCCAAGCACCACTCTTACCTGGCCAGCATTACAAAAGTGCAGCTCTTTACCCCCCTTTTTGTGACTGCTTCTTAAGGACAAAGCTGAAAGCCATTTTCTCCAGACTGGCAGCTAATGCAGATTCACAATGCAGGGTATGATCTCTTTTCTCATCCAGGGAGGGATTTAACCCCTCTACCCTCCAGCTGGGTGCAAGGTACATATGCCTCATCACATTCAGATAAGCTATCAGCTAGCATTATCCTGTTACAAATAATGAAAGGATGAGAACCACTGTCATAATGCCTGTGCACACATGAAGGCTGAATTAAGGTTCCACAGGTAACATTAAATCTGGCACTTCCAAACCACAGAAGAGATCACCTCTCTCCCCATGCCAACCTGCCACAGCAGAGGTGCTCAAACTGGATGCTCCTTGCTATAAAAGAGAGGGGGTAGCTGGCCTGGCATTCTCTGTGATGTCTCTGAAATTCTGAATCCTGCTCCCTGATCCCAGTCCCACATAGCCCAAACCTGGTGACTTTCGAGATACGCTAAGGGTACAATTCCTGTATGATGAAGCAGGAGGTGTCTGGCTGGCTGACCGAGTCCCTGTGGAACTGATTGTAAAGCTGCTGAGATTTGCTTTAATTGTATAAGAGTATAGTTAAGTACAGTACAGCGCTTAAATGGGATGCTAGTTTGGGATGTTCTTTAAAAGATATGCTCTCGGAATTATTGTGGGGAAGATCTCTGGCCAGAGGCGCTGACTTCCTTTCTATCTGGGGGTGTGCGCTCAACCCCCGCTCTGCCCCAGGTCCCGCCCCCACTCCACCCCTTCTCGCAAGGCCCCATCCCGCCCCACCCCTTCCCACCCCTGCCCCGCCCCCTCGCCCGAGCACACCCCATCCCCACTCCTCCTCCTCCCTCCCAGTGCCTCCTGCACACCGCAGAACAGCTGATCGCAGCAGGCCAGAGGCACTGGGAGGGAGGGCGAGGAGTTGATTAGTGGGGCCGCTGGCAGGCGAGAGGCGCTGGCTTGAGTGGGGGAACCTTGGCTGCCGGTGGGTGCTAAGCAGCCGCTAATTCTTAACGTGGGTGCTCCAGGGCTGGAGCACCCATGGAGACGGCGCCTATGTCTCTGGCCTGCGTTATACAGAATGTCAGACTAAATGATCACAATGATACACATACTATACACTAAATTTGCATTGGTCCAGCTATATTAATTAGCAGTTTTCTGCAATCAAATCAGTTATCTGGGTCCTGCATGGAAATACAATGAAGGCTGTATTCATAACCTCCATATAATAAATACCTCACTATATTATTCGTAAGAAATAGTATGAATATTTCCATACACAAATTTTAGTTCTAGCAAAAACATCTCTCTTTCACAGTAGGTGATACACTTCTCTATCTAGGAATAATCATTAAAAGAAGAAAATTCTTTTCCCTACTCTGTCTATAAAAGGAAGGAAGGAAAGAGATTTCTTAATGCATCATTCAGTTGTAATCAATTTTTTTTCCAACAGTGTAAACACAAATACTGTAATTGTCCTCTAGAATGTTGCTTACTCATGTTTATGCAATAGGCTGACTTAACTATGTTATAGATTTCATTTCCCTGGAGGCTGTGTTACAGCTTGACTGGTATCACCATGGGTACTAATAACAGAAGACTTCCCAAAAGATGCCCTCATCTTAAATGAATTGTCTTTCACATGGTACTGAACATACAGATAATGTATCTGCATCATAGCCAATGTAACTAATCAGATCATCTGAAGTTTACTTTGCTGTTTGTCTAGGTTACTATCCCATGGTTTACAATTATCTCAGTGAAAAGCCATACAGATGTCTAACTTGGCCTCATGGCTTTTTCCTTTGGAATTTCAGTTTGTGAATAACTAATTCTATTAGGAAGTTGTTTCCAGAATCATGCGCGTTTCAATGTGTCTCAAAGGAGTCTCTCTCCAGCATTCAGTCAAAACTCAAATGCCCCATCATTGTTCAAGATATGTGTGTGATCAGAGACAAAGCATTATATACAAGGTGGAGGCTGACATTTCCACAGATGTCTATGGGAGGGGATGCCCGCTTCCTGTTAAAATCAACAGGAATGGGAAGTCCAAATATTTTAGGTGGCTTTGAAAATCTCAGCCATAATGGCTTCTTGCAGTTTTATTGGGAACATCTGTCCCGTTACTTTGAGTTGTGTCATAACTCTCATGTGTCGAGAAATATACAGGCCCTGATCCATAAAAGCCCATAAGCACGTGCTTAACTTTAATCACAAGTAGTCCTATGGGTCAGGGCCTCTGTATCGCTAATGTAACAGCATCAGTCTGTAACTAGTAATTCAAAGCACTATTTGTTTAACTGTAAAAATGACCAAAATGCTGTTTTTATACTGGAAATGCTAATGATCTGCTTAGTTAATGTAATGAGAGTACCAAGATTCACAATCTACAGGGCACAAGATGGACTCCTGAATACAACATTAGGTCAGATCTTCAGTTCCCCTCTCCAGCTGGTATGCAACCCGTTGAAGCATAGAGCATCGTGCTTGCTTCACCAATGTTTCGGGGTGAAAGGGGTAGTAATTTGCTGCTGGTCTATGCCACCCCTCCCTGCCCACTTATTGAGGATAGGAGTAACAGATGCACACAGACTGCCTGCCCTCTGAGCCTGAACCTAAGCTCTGCGTAGCCCCCTCGGTGGGTCTAAGTGGTGTTCTTTTTTCCCTTATGCCCTGGCAAGTCACAATTAACTTCCAGACTACCAGATCTTGGGCTCCCTATATCTCGCTCTATGTACTGTACAGTGTATCTATTATGTATGGTACAGTGCTAGACACACCGAAGGCTCTCAACACCTACAAAACACAAGGGCCTGAGGTGAGGGGTGGCCTGCGAATAGGCAGGCCAATCCACAATGTTCCCTGCAGGAGGGGTCTGCAGGGAGAAGGGGGTGTCCAGTCCTCCAACCAAATAAGGGCTATATAGTCATCAGCCCCAAATGTTATCCCATAGCTGTTAAGCTGCTTTTACACTGGGTCAGCTGACAGTAGGAGAAACATGCTCCTCTTTGCATCTCACTCAGATCCCATCTCATTGTTGAAACCAGCTTAGGCATAATGTTATTGATAATATTTCCAAGGCAAACTTGGCCAAACAAGTTTGCAAATATTACATCAGGTCTCCAAAATGATGAATTTTTTTAAAAAAAATCTCCTGATTTTTAAGCCAATCTTTTTCTTTGATGTCTGGTTTCTTAGACTTTAGGATGCTTTTGGGTCACATTTTCCAGCTTTTCTTCACAACCACGAGGGCTAGAAATTTACACACACACACACCCCATTCTCATGGAATCACTTGTCTCTGGAAACTGGTGCTTAAAAAAAAATCCTGAACTATTACCCTCCCCACCATCCACACACCTGTCTTCTTGTTATATAACCCCTATCTCCCTAAGATTGGCTTGATTGATTTCTGTCTTCCACTTCAAAATGTTTGTAAGTTATTCAGATTCCACTTAATTGGCGTGGTATAAGGACCTAGACACACAGATAAATGTCCTGAACCTGGGTATGAATATACAATAATAATAAAAGTGAGTTTTATTTTTACTGTATTTCAATTGTTTTCTCATTGTGTTTCTTCAAAGGCCTGGGGATGGACACTTTCTAAATGCAGGCCAAGGGTAAATCACTGTAGCTCTGTTGACATCAATGGAGCCATGCTTTCTTTTTTTATACGACAGATGGGGATTCGGGCCCCAAAATATACTCAGATTTAGACACTTGATTACCAGCTGTAAATATCCTATGAATGGGCTGAATTCTGCTCTCCTCACCTATGTTCTTTATTCTGAAACCAGCCTTCAATGGGAAATTTACTTATTTCACAGCAAGAAATAAAATATAAAATAAACTGACGAGAATGCCAAGATTTTGAAGCCTGTTATGCTAGGGAGAGAGGCTAGTTCTGTGGTTAGCCTGCTACCCTGGGGCTCAAGACTAGGTTCAATTTTCTGCTCTACTACATCCTGCCTCAGTTTCCCCTCTGTAAAATGAGGATAATAGCAGAGCACTTCCCCACTTCATGGGAGGCTTGTAAACCACATACCTTAATGACTATGTGGTACTCAGATACTATGGTAATGGAGACCGTAGAAGTACCTACATTTGATAACGTTACGACAATAACTTAATGTGATTGTCCCTGTGCCTTCCTATCTGTGGGTCAACAAAAATCGCGGCACAGGACATTTGGCAATTCCCTGCATATAACCCTTTATAACAATACTAGATCTACTGACGTAGATGTTGCTGCTTGTCTACAACTTTCTCTGGCCAACTTTATCTAATTTTAAATACGTAATCGTGCTTGTAAGAATATTATGCTTTCCACAAGATTTTGATACCAAAGAATCAGATCTCTATGCTGGGCAAGCATCTTGTGAAATAGAGTGAGCCTACATTGCTTTAAAAAGCAGTCATAGCTGGCTTGTTGCCAACTGAATTGAAATCCTAAGCATTGCAGCATCATTAAAGAGAGTTGGCGGAGACTCAAATGATGATGAAAAAAGTATTAGAAGTAGAACTGGAATTTTTCAATGTACAATGGAATCTGGTATATAAAATCTTGCATTCTGAGAGACAACAATTCATGCATTCTCTCATGGAGACCATCTGCCTACTTTGGCATTCATGCATGCTGGATGAAAACTGAATCAAATATCCCTATACATCTGTCATGTTAGGTTGCCTTTTCTACCTTAAAACTGCAAAAAAGTCTAACTTAGTAAAAAATTACTCTTTCCACTAAGAGATATTTGCTTTTGCTTTATTATTCTTCAGTATCTTCCATGGGTTTATATAGTGGGGACCGATTTATATAACAGAAATGAATGATAAGTGATGATTTTTTCTTTCTGTCTTAAGAATAATTGCTATGTTTGTAATTAGTTCAAAGGAATAATAAATATAAAATGCAAAAATGTCATTTGTTCAGTTGTGAGCTGATTTGATCATATATAAAGTTGAAGAGATCCCTAAAACACGGCTGCATTGGCATATTTCGAATACACAACCCCATCTCACCTTCTGATCAGTTTAATTTTTATTCAGATTTTTGGGAACTACAACTAGCCCATGGATATCAGATTTTACAAAGCTGTAGCAATAACTCTTTTATTTTATGTATTACCTAACAAAAGGTTATATTTAATTTTTATTTATGCAAGGCAGAAGAAAGCAGTGGACAATTAGTTTGTAACAGAAAAAATCGATTTGAGCCAACCCTTAGGTAGTATTTTACAAATGGGCCCGTTGAAATCATTGGGATTCTATATTTTGAAGTTATTTGCTCTTAACGGAACACCTCGAGGGCCGGGTTTTCAGAGGTGGGAGGCTCAGTGCTGTTTGA
Organism: Natator depressus; assembly: GCF_965152275.1. NCBI lineage: Eukaryota > Metazoa > Chordata > Testudines > Cheloniidae > Natator > Natator depressus. The sequence continues at coordinate 11,491,923 of NC_134241.1, forward strand.
AAATCAAGGCCCTCAAGCTGAGCACCCAAAAAATGAGGCACCCAAAAGTCACGAGTGACTTCTGAAAACTTCGGCTGAGGGATGAGGGGGAGGGATAGCTCAGTGGTTTGAGCATTGGCCTGCTAAACCCAGGGTTCTGAGTTCGATCCTTGAGGGGGGCCATTTAGGGATCTGGGGCAAAAATTGGGGATTGGTCCTGCTTCAAGCAGGGGGTTGGACTAGATGACCTCTTAAGGTCCCTTCCAACCCTAACCTTCTATGATCACTCTTATTTCTGTGTTCTAGACACCCAATTCTGTCCTCTTCATCGAGCTTCATGTTTGTGAAACAACACTTAGTGCAACGGGGTCCTGGTCCATGACTAGGGATCCTAGCCGCTACGATTATAAATCAATAGGATACTTAGTGGTCAGTTCCCATTGAGACATTCATGTGCATTGGGGGAGAATAGATCCCTGAGTATATGCTAAAACTCGCTCTGTGAAGCTGAAAATACAGCTGTGAAGCAAAGAAGGTGTTGAGCGCCACTTGCTGGCACAAATCGAAACTGGAGGAAGAATGACTTTCTCTATACAAGATGTTTCTTTATAGCAGGAACTCTTCTTTGATCAATATTCTAATTGGAATGATGGACTATACTATTGTACTCATGCTATATGTCGCACTGTCGCATAACTCACACAAAGAGAGCCACACTGCTAGCATGGGTTACAATAGCATAAACTACATTATTGTATACTATTTACTAGAGCTGGAAGAATAATGCAAATGGGCCAGATTCTCGGCTACAGCTCCGAAGTATGTAGAGCAATGTAGGAGGGGCTTGAAGTGATCTTTTTGCACTCCTCTGATCCTGTGCAGATCTGGTCTCCTGGCATAAATCACAGCAGCCTGAACGCTCACATTTATTGCTAGCCAGGTGCAAAGAAAGCCATTGTAACGCAACTCCCCAGGGTGGGTCGTCAGCAGTGGGGACTGAACTCAGGACTTCTGGATCTAAAAGGATAAGCCTCTACTGCCCGAACTGGAAAAGCTCAGGGTCAGTTAGCTCAAAGACTGTAGCAGAATTATAAACGGCTATGTACCCAGCCACTAGGAGACAGAGTCACTTTGGATAAGTGTGGGTTGCAAAAACAAAGCTTGACTTTGCCACGCCTCCACACGCTAGACATGGGGGTGGATTCTTAGCCCCACTGTGGTACCTTTGCACTGTTCTCAGGTGCAAAGGGGCAGTGAAACAAGTCTAGGAGGCTTCTCAGGATTCCCCCAGGGTAGGGGTTGTTGCTGGGGAAAAAAATGTGTGACCAGAACACTTATATGCTCTGGTGATCTCCAACAGCTGGAATGGCCTCTTGGAGCCACAGGCATCCGGGCAGAGTTTAGAGCAGCTCTGAGGCTACTCTAAGTTGCTTAGGGGCCAAACTCCTTCCCCTCCCACTCAGCTCTGTAATGCAAATTCCCAGGGTCAGGGAAGTGGAAATGTAGCATATACCCAGAGGTGAAAGTAAGCCGGTCCGGTCCGGCATACCGGCAAGAGCCGGTACGCCAGACTGGACCAGACCGACTTCCCCAGGCTGGCGATTTAAAGGGCCTGGGGCTCCCTGCAGCAGCTGGAGCCCCGGGCCCTTTAAACCACCTCCTGAGCCCTGCTGCCGGAGCCCTGGGGTAGCAGCTGCAGGGCTCTGGTGGTGATTTAAAGGGCCAGGGGCTCCCTGCAGTGGCCGGAGCCCCAGGCCCTTTAAATCTCCGCCCAAGCCCTGGGGTAGCGGCGGCAGCCGGGAGCCCCTGGGGCTCTGTCCGCAATTTAAAGGGCCCAGAGCTCCGCTGCGGTAGCGGCGGCTGGAGCCCTGGGCCCTTTAAATTGCCCCTGAGCCCCGGGGCTCCCAGCCGCCTCTGCAGCTGGTAGATCTGGGGGTGATTTAAAGGGCCTGGGGCTCCCAGCTGCCGCTTGATTTAAAGGGCCCGGGTATTTAAAGGCCCCACCTCTTCCAGTTGAGGCCACGGCCATTGCTCAGGACTCTGGCGTACCGGTAAGTCCTTTAAGTTACTTTCACCCCTGCATACAGCCAACTCCCATTTGCCACACGCACAGCCTGGGAGAATGCTCCTTTCTGATGCTGAGGTGATATAGGAGTGCTCTGTGTTGGGAAGCCAACAGCTGCACCGTATTGGAGGTTTACAGTGAAAGACTCAGTGCCCAAGCGCTGAGCAGAGCCAGAGGGAGCCTACGCAAATCACCCAGGATATTACTTTAGGCGGGTTGCCATAGCAGCCTGTGTGCTCATGCTGGGAGGGTCACCCCCAGTTAGAAAGCACTGATTTTTAAAAACACATTTCCTATCATTTAAGGAGGATAAATCTCTTTGCACAGCCAGGGTGGGGGTGGGTTGAGAGGGGTGTCCCCTTTTCAGTATCCAGAGTCACTCACACTAGTTTCTTTCATTCAAACATGAATGAAATCCTTCCTCAGTTATTACTCAGTCCTCCTTACTCTGGCAAGATGCCTGCTGAAGTCAGTGGGCATTTAATGGGTAAGACACAGGAACCCATTTGTTCCCCCAGACTGATATGGGGAAAATGCCATGAGGGGAACCTCACAGAGACTTCCTCCCCACACACGTCTTTCCTTGGTGATATTTTTGTGGAGCAGGCACACTGGTTTAGAAAAGGACCTTAAGATTTTTCCCCAGAAGCGGTAACCCAGTTCTACAGGTGCTCTTTAGGTGTAGCTTACGTTTTGTTTAATTGCAAGGCTGTCCTCTCTTTTATATTTTCCTGTCTGCACAGGCATGCTCCAAAATATAACCTCAAAGTTTATAACTAAAAAAAATTAATAAAAAACCCCCAACCAATCGCTCCTTCACCCAATTGTTGATTTTTACATTAAGTAGAGACGAGTTTGATAAACAAACAATTCCATGATCGAATTAGAATAAAAGACCTTTTAAGGTATGAACCATTGATTGTACATCCCCATGGACACAAGAGACTCAAAGTATTCAAACCTACTTGTGTCGAGAGTATTGTTTTGTGTCTCCTCCTGTATCCCAAAGATCAATTCTTTAATGTGATACAGCAGCAGAAAATGCCAAAGCCTATAAAGCCAGCAGGTGTCATGAAGTTTTCAAGCTCCGGTGCAGATTTGCTTCACCTTTCACTCATTCTCATTTTCCTTGACAGTCTCCAGTGCAGTACTATGGCATTGACAGACGTGCAGAGAGTGGTCCTTGGGTTTTGTTTAGCACAGAAACTGACCGTGCAAAATTTGACTACAGACCTGCTCAAGTGTTTACTGATAACTTGATACATTTTCAAATAGGGCTTCTGTTTTGCTATGGAGCCTTTGTTAAGTCAGTGTTTTGTTTCACTTCCAGCAGATGGAGCTAGAAAACAGAGAGAGTAGTTTATACATCAATAATAATGTTACATTTTCCTGCTTATGAATTAGTCACCTCTACCTTTAAAGAATGGTCACATGATGTTCCAGAATTTGCAATCTTTTGACAGACAACAATGGCAAACTTAGCTCTATCTCATCTGCCGTTATCATGAGGAAACTCCCACTAATACTTTGGTACCTATGGATCTGGTCATTTAGCAACTGTAGGACTTCAGAAGACATCTAGTATGAGTCACTGTCTTGTCTTGTAAGCCAGGAGGTATTGCACAGCATAGTAAAATAATACAGTTAAAAAATATATGAAGCAATGTTGATACCAGCAGATGAATGGGAAAGCAGTAATGCACCCTGCAGAACAGGTCCAGACCTGCTACAGAATATGGATACAGTGTTTTATTTTCTGTCCATAATGCGGAAACTCACACAGTTTTTTGAAAACTAGCTTTGGGATGGATTTGTGGGAACTAGCATCAACCTGCAAGTTCGGCATCTTGGAGCATCAACAAATCCTCATCCAGGGACACTGGAAGACAACCAATGTTGAAGTTATTTGGGATTCTGAGTGTACAGAATTAGACGAGGAAGTTCCCTTTTGAGATGTCCTGCCCTGGTGATTGCCATTCTACTAGACCCATAAGGTTCTTCATGAAAATTCAATGTAACGGACTCCAGCAGCCAGCTAGATGGCTGGCTAAATTGGGGAGCAACTCTGTCCTTTCCACATACCCTAAGGACTTGGCTTTTGTAGTGCTCTGTGTAGTGAGCAGCCCTCAAAGAAATCACACCCACTTTGCTCTCTCAGCACTCAAGGGACAGATACTTCAGCTACATCCATAGTCTTCAGAAGATCATGGCCAACATCCTTGTGAGTATCCCTAAACTGCCATCATGTCACAGTATCAGACTGGAAAGTACTGTATGTCACAGCAACGTGACAAAGAGATACTGTGTCAATATCACAGGGCTTGTTCTAGAGGGATCTTATTTCTAACGGGAAAGGCCCAGAAGGGGCCTTAAAGGGGTTTTCCTTCCCTTTTCGGGTTTTTTTTTTTTAAGTTGGTAGCCACATGTGAGAGGAAGGATGTCCTTGTTGCCAATGCACAGGACAGAAGTCAGGAGATCTGGATTTTATTCCCAATCCTGCCACAGGTTTCCTGTGTGACCATGGGCAAGTCATTGAATCTGACTTTACCTTGGAGGTCTCAGAGGAGTGTTGGGGATGTAATGAACATGCATAACGTGTTTTGATTTAGCTGGAAAGCACAACAGAAGTGCTAAGTATTATTATAATCCACAGTGACTAATTTAATCCATGGAATATCCAGCAACAAATCATGATTTCCTTGAATATATTCATCACAGAGAACATTTTCTTTTTTTATTTATTGATCATGACCTTTCAAAATTGGGGGGAGAGCAGGGAGTTAAACTTTTTTACAAAATATTCATGACATTTGTTCCCTATTTTTTGACCAACTATAGAACTGGTCAGAATTTCTCCAATTTTGAAATTTCAGACATTTCAAATTTCAAAACAAACAAAAAATTGACTAACTTCCAAAAACTGTTCATTCTCCTCTTCTCCCCCTCCCCACTAGCTCCAATAATTAAAATTTGAGTTGTGTCGCTTAGTTCTGACTGGCCAAGTAAATGACTTAGTATTATTTCTCCTCCCTACATGTAGGGCTGTGCAGCTACTTTCAGCATGAATTCTTGAGCATGAGAATTAAAAATTTGGTGTCTACAAATATTTGCACCTACAGCTTTAAAATTCACTTGGAACCAACATCTGTTCCAGTAAAACTGAAAACACATAATGGGCGTAGAATGACAAGCAAATACACTTTAAAGAATCAGATGGAAGCTTTTTTGCATTATTTATGTACACAGCTTAATGACTAACTTCATCAGACCTCAGAATTAGGAGAGGTTGAGCCCTGGTCAGCACTTTATTAGGATACTTCCAAAAAAGCTGCAGAAAGTGGTGCACGTGATGCAGACAGTGGCATTATTTGTCTGAGTATTGCACCAATACCTCAGCATGTAGTTAGGGGGTGCTGTGTGCAGCACATCTGTCCCTTTTTTGACTGCAAAATCCAGACCAGGATTTAGGGATTACCTGTAAGGTGATACTGTGTTTTCCTCTCTCTCTTCTTTATTCATTAAAGCTGTTCTCTACCATGTGGGACACTACAGTCTATGGCTGCCGGTGCAGTCTTTTCGATGAGATGTAAAACTGGGGTTCAAAGAGTAGGAGTGTTAGTGAGTGTTAAATTAGGTAATAACATCGGCCGACAGTACCTAAAATCTCTCCTGTAGTTTCAGTTGATAAAGGTATTATTTACTTCCATCCGTCACTAACGGCTATGTGCTGTTAAACAGCTGTCTCCTTAAGCATGTTGCTAATTTGTAAGCCTCTCAGGGATCCTGGCCAAAAAGCGCTAAAGAAATATGTTGTCATGCTTACTGATTGGCCTTGTTTGTTTATTCATGGCAGTGCCACTTACTTCCTGTTATGTGCCCCCTTCTTGGCTAGTGTGCTCCATACACGTTTCCTGTTAATCTATTTTGAATTATCCCACTGCAAGATATTTACCAAGCAGGAACGGCAATTATTCTCTCTACAGCAGCGAGGAAATCAGAGTGCCTTGCTTTGTGTGTTCAGGTAACAACTTTGCTGCTAATGATTTATGCTACATTAACCGACAGGTCTCTGGAAAACTACTTGGAAGCTCTGAACACTACGCATTTTCTCATCAGATTTTTGATTGTTATGATATATGCCCACATGAGGCTGCAAGGAAGGGGGAGGAAAGCTTTTTATGTTATATTATGACCCATATGGAAAAAATATATATTTCCCACACATCTGATCATATAGATTGGGCACATTTGTAAAGCACATGTGAACTTTTATGAAACTAGACTGATTACATGACCAAAATATATCAGTTGGAGCTAGATTTATTTAAAGCATAATAAATATATTGCTCCCATGGCTGCATTGAATTAGCAATCCAGTTGGCTGATGAGAATTCAGAGCTGTGCCAGACTAAATCTGCAAGGGACAGTAGTGTCTTCTCAAGTTAGGCATCCTGCAGAGTAAACAATTACCATGTTAAAAGAAAAGGAGGACTTGTGGCATTTAGAGACTAACAAATTTATTTGCGCATAAGCTTTCGTGAGCTATAGCTCACTTCATTGGACTTGGCTTCCCACTTCTTGTTTCACAAAAACCCAAGCTCCAGAGACAAAATGATAGTTTAATCACCCTCTTGTGGATAAAATATGGGAAGTGAAAGGAAGAATTTTATGGGTTTAGACATGTTGGATGAAAGGAAGGATCCTGACAGGCAAGAGTCTGCAAACCTGGTTTTCCACTCCATGGGATCACCTCCATTCTTAAGTGGCAGTACTGACTTTGTGTTTGTGATGGGGTTTGTTTGCCTAAGGTTCTGTTGTTCAATAGATTTTCCACCGCTCTCTTTCTGGGGGGAGAGGAAGGGGAAAAGCGGGGGCAGGGAGGGAATAGTAGCACTGAAATAAGAACTGCTTTGAGGTCTCTCCCTGTGCACTCCTATTCTCCTTCTCCCCACACTGGTCAGAAGGTGATGCTCTGAATGGGACACCCCAAAGCTTTATAATCCTCTCTGCAGCAAGAGATGACGGTTCCACCACAACAGTCCCCAAACGGTCAGTGGGAACCAAGAAGCACCCAGGTAACGTTGGCCTCCCCATCCACAGTCTGGAGAACCCTTTTTGTGTGAGCACTGAGCGCTCGGACCTACAAGGATTTTTGAGGCTGTTGGCATCAGGCTGGAGAGTGCAGGGCAGTGAACAGCTGCTTTACACAGTATGCTCCTGATGATTCCACAGGTTTCCAGCAGGCATTAATGTAACTTCACACCCTCAGCCCCAGTGAGCGGGGAAGGATGGTGCGGGTACAGGCTGGGAACTAGTAGCAGCATGGCTCCTGAGTGAGTCAGGCCCTCAGAGGGGATGGGCCCTGCTCATGATGTCACAATTAGCTGTTGCAGAGATGACTGTGATGTCACAAAAAGAGGATGAACTCAACCGGAGAATGAGCAGCCTGAAGAGCAGATGAATTCCTAAGCAACACATAGCTAAATTTCATACAAACAACCCTTGTAATAGAAAGTGATGGAAGAATCCCCCACTTCCAGAAAATACATACTACATTATCAAAAAGAAAAGGAGGACTTGTGGCACCTTAGAGACTAACAAATTTATTTGAGCATAAGCTTTGGTGAGCTATAGCTCACTTCATATAGACTAACACGGCTGCTACTCTGAAACCTACATTATCAAAGTTATTTATAAATTTCATCAGGTGTCATCAACACTTTAAACCCACCAAAACAATGCATATTTAAAATAATAATATCCCCCCAATAGATTTAAGGGAGCACTGGATCAGGTCAGGTCCTCTGCATTAATGTCCCAAGACCCACGAAGTTGGGAGCAGGATTCCCCATGGATCCTCAAGCTGTGCATCGAGGAGACAATGCTCCCTAGCCTCTCCACAATCCTGAGAGTCCCTTCCTGTAAGGGGATGAGAGCTGGGAAAATACTTTCCCCTGTAGGTTTTCCATTCCCCACCCATTTTTCAGTGAGGATGATGTTTGGGCCCTTCCTGCCCACAGACAGAATCATCAGTGCTGGATATGTAAAAAGCCTATTAGGTCATCCAAGCCACTCCCTTGGTCAGTGCAGGATGGCTCCCTCATCCTTAGATCTCAACTGGACAAAGTGTCTCAGGCAGTGAGATTTCTAACACTTCCCTTCAGAGACTGTTCCGTAGATGAATGGATTTCAACATTCGGAAGCATTTCCTGCTATTAAGCTGAGTTTTCCTTTTCTTTATTTCATCCCATTACATCTCATTCTGAATGTCACCTTTCATTTCAGTCAGTGTGGATCTCCTACTGGCCTAACGGTGCCACCTTTAGATTTACTTAAGCCCTCTCTTCATCACAGGCCCCGTGGGTATACACAGATCCCAGTGAATGAACAGCAAAATGGGACTCGTCTTGTGATCTTGCAGAGGCTTATTCCCCAAGATCATGAGTGATTTTAATGCACAGCTGATAATTAGTGATTCATTTTCTACTTGGGAATGAACTGTAGTAAAAAGGAGAATGAAGAAATTGTGCACAGCTAATACCCTCTAGGGGTTCTTAGTAAATGCTACAGCTCTTATGCTTATGGTCTCATTAAATTTTCCTAGATCGAAATGGTGGACAGGTGGAATCGGCCATCCGTCCTGCAACAAGGCAAATTTGGGACAAAATGAATGAGTTTTGAAATATTTATTTGCACAGGCAAAACTCTATAGAGGGATTAAGCAGAGATAGCTGAACGCTGTCCACACACACACACGCACGCTTTTTTCCCCTCCTGCAAAAGCAAACCAGATTGCATTACCCAATAAGATTAGTACTTTATTGAACCTCATTATAAGTTCACGTCCATCCATAGTCATATCCAACTGTTATTTTTGGCACAGAGCGGCACCATGATTTAGTGTGCTGTGTGAGAAAAAATGAAGTCTCCTTCTAAAATATGTTGACTATTATTCCAGATGTGGTAGTTGCCTTAGATTCTTTTCAAGCAGGGTTTTTTTTTTATGGTTTAGGCTGTTTGAATCTGGCATTATTTATTTATATATTAAAGTCATGGCTGCAGGGGGAGGCACTTTTTAATGAAAGCAAAAGGGAAAAGGGGGTAATAAAATGTGTTCACTGGAGAAAAATATTTACATATAATTTTTGTATGTTCCCCAAGAAAAATAAAAAGGAAAGATATATAAGGGCACAATTATTCACTATTCTACAAATAGCAAAATCCTGGGAAAATGTTGAATTTGAAGTAATTAGAGTTTCTCATTTAATTGACTGGTTGAACTGTGATATTGGCAGGAGGTCAGAGAGAGGCAATGAGTCATCAGATTCTTTTACAACAAGATCACAAATTTCTAGATACAAACTAGATAGGGGGGAAACAAATTGGATCGGATTTTTGAACAGCCCCACAGATGTTCAGCTCTGAAGTTTTTGTTTGGCCTATCATAAAGAGAGGGGTTATTTGCAAAACTGCCACAAGAGCTTAGTGGGGCTCAACAAAGGATTGGATATTTACATGGACAGCAAGAATATCCAGAGTTATAGTAGGAAGGATTTAAAAAAAACTGGATGAAGAAATCCTTGACCTATTGAAGTCACGAGAGTTTTGCCACTGATTTCAATGGCTAGGATTTCAACCCAAGAGTTTTGGAAGGGATATAAACCTTCATGCTCCAGGACATAAACTGACCTCTAACTTTTAGGAGGAAACTTTCCCTATGGGTAATTTATTCCATAACTGCCTCCTAGAGGGTTTCTTTCACCTTTCTCTGAAGCAGCTGATAGCACCTATTGTTGGAGAAAGGATACGGCCAAGATGGAACACTGGGCTGATGCAGCATGGCATGACATTTGGATTTTGAAGACGTCCAAGGTTGACGGAATTTGGATTTGAGTTTTGGTTCACAAAGAATAGAAAAAAAATGCAACAAATCCTTAAGCAAACTCATCCATTAAACCAAGATCACATCAGAAAGAAGGACACTGGTTCAGGACCAAATCTTCACTGAAAAGTCAAATCAACCTCTCCAGATTCAAAAGCAGTTCAGATAACATTCTTCTCCTTATTTTCTCATTTTTGTGTCCTGCTGCACGTCCTGGTTCTGGCCAGGGCTGGAAAAAAACTCCACAAAAAGCTGTTTCCGTGGTATTTCCTTGCCCAACTTGACCAGAAAGCACGGTGAATCTCATTTCATTTATAGCCCAGTTTGGCAGAGTTGGGAGGTTTAGATAACTCGGCTATCATTGAAAACAAACATTACACTTCTAGCTGCTGCTGAAAATGAACTCTCCAGATCTTTGTTTATTTTGGTTGGTTGTAAATAATTATTTTGTGCATGAATTAATCTTGGTGATAATAAGAGCAGCACAAGTTACAACCTGTTCTGCTTCCATGGGAGGTGGACTGCAAACACATGGAGTTCACATTACCTCCTATTTTAGTAAGGAGAATTAAAAATACTCCCAAATCTATCTTATCTAAGGTGCTTATATAGTTACCCCCATTACTGTAGCAGCTAATTATCTCAGAGTTTTGAATCTATAAATGGGACTTTGTAAAATTTCCTCACTTAGTATTTATTGGGAGAATTATGACCTGTCGAACAGGATCTTCAGAGAATGTGTCTCTCCCTACATGTTTCTATGGTACATTTGCAGCATTCCTGTAATATGATTAATCAATAAAATAACATGGCTAGTACTTTTTTCCCCAGAGATAACAGGCACTTCAGATATCTGAACCATTTTTTTTTAAAGTCTCCACATTTGTGCACACAAATAATGACACTTGCCAGTTATCTAGATGTCTGGCTACTTGATGTTCATACAACTGAGATGTACGTGTACAAATTCAGGATTTTACCATGCAAACATCAAGGCCCAGGTGATGATGCCCTTTTTAGACTTTTGGCCCCCAATCCTACACACTTGGAACACTAGGCTATGACTATTTGACATGGAGGTATGAGATTGGGAATAACATCTTGGGAAGAAATTAAAATTGCTCTGACGGCTGTTCTATTTTACACTGGCTGTCAAATCCTCATGGGGGATGTTCTGGTAGCTGTGGGCCATCTGGATGTTGCCCTGGCCACACACCCTATATCAGGTGGCAGGATTGGGAGAGACTTAAGAGCTATCACCCTGCACCACTGAAACATTCCTTTACACAATGAGAATCCTCCACTGGCCAGTTATTCTGGGTTTAAGGCTGCTTTGTGGCACCAAAAACAATTCCAAAACAGCCACACCAGACTGGACAATCTGGTCCACTAACTATTAACATTCCCATAAATTGCAGGGGGCTTGGTGAGAAGGCTTAGTCTGGGTGAGAAGGCACTGAGTGCATTTTTCAAGTCCTACCTCTTAAAAAATTGAATCAAGAAGTTAGTGGAGTTCAATACATTTTCAGTGAAACCTAATCATGAAAGTTCCACCATTAAGACAAGTTGTTTTAGGGGGAAGGCTAGCCAATCCCTTTCAAGGGTCACAATGTCCTGGTTCTTTGCAAAATTTCCCAAGGCTGAGCTACCTGTTAATTACATTTCTCTTGCTGAGATTGTAACTTATCTACAGTGGCTTCCTTTTACTCTGTTACAAGTGAGTTTGCTTTACCTACGGGAGATAGTTTAATCAAGTGCCAGATTTTTATTTTATATTCAGTCCAAATCTAACCCTCCTTTCTATTTTCACCCATGCCACCACCTTTAGATCAGCTTCGCATCCCAATGTTAATAACATCACCCAGGCAGGCTGACAACTGAAGCCATTTAGTATCCACCATTGATCCTATGACATGTACCGGCTTTGATGGACAAGGTCGTGTGCTTTTCTGTCCCTTCCCCACCCCTTTAATAGCAACTGATTGAAGGAATGACCCTTCAGTGAAGTGAGTTGAAGAGGTCAAAAGCCACTACTAATTGCCGGGTCTTAAGATCTCTGGCTTTCTTTTTGAATTTCAAATAAATTATCTAAAGGGTGTTGACGGTATTGTACTGTGAAATTTTACAGACACACTGGACACTACACATCCTGGTTTCCTCTAGTGCCTGGAACATTTTGCCCCTTCGGTTTTTTGTTACACAATGAACCACTGGATCTATGAGTTTTAAATTAAGTTTACAAGTAGGCAGAAGAATTGTACTCGTTTGATATTTGGTTCAACTGCTGGGTAGTGATCTAATAAAAACCTTTTCCATGTTTAACTAGCATCATTGTATCCTAAATGTGGAGTTAAAGTAATGGAAGAGTTGGTTTATTATTGAAGTATATCACTGGGAAAGCAGGGCCGGATTAAGACCTTTAGAGCCCCCTAAGCACTGAAAAGATTATGGTGCCCCCCCAATATGTAATTCAAAATAAAAACAATACTGTACCTTAAAATAAAATTTTATTTTTCGAAATGACGCAAAACTTACATGTATGCTGAAATTAAAATAGCTTCTTTCTAGATTTTCTGATTGCAAAATTCTGGATAACTTCATCGAAGCTGACTTGACGAAGCATGTCCGCTTCCATACACAATAGGGAAAGTGAATCAAGTCCTGACACGTTGTTCTCTGAGGGTTTTTTATTCTTTTCAGCTGAGAAAAAAAAGAGCGTTCTGCGGAGCAGTTAGTCATCATCAATATTAGAAAAATAAGTCGTGTGATCTCTACATTTGGAAATACACATTGTATTCTGTCTTTCAATGTTGTGTCATGAAGATCAATGTGACTGAATTTCATTTTTCCTGTTTCATTAAACTTTGCGCGCCTATAACAGTGGAACTGCTGTACTTCTCCACAGAGATTCATGTTCAAGTCAACAGGGTATGAGTCAACTAGCTTTTGGCAACCTTGTGAATATTGTTTGTCAGATAAGTGCATATTGTTTAGAAGAGAAAATCGACTTGATACTTCTTCGTACACTTCACCTCTCCTCTTCATATGAGCTTCAAGTGTATCAATTATAGCGTAGTAAGTAGATATGCGAAATTTGTCTCTAGGATTCAATGCTGTTTCTGTTGCACTGCTATCATTTGCTTGTTTTTTCCTGATTCGCTTGCGGGACTGGGCTTCTTTGTAGTTAGTATCAGGCAAGATAAATTTTGATATGTCTTCAAATCTTTCAAAATCATTACTCAAAGTGTGTAAGTGGTCTGCTAATGATTGACAGAGGTCTGCACATGTTTTCAGATCCAATTCTTTTTCTTGGAGAGCTTGACTTCTGTGGTAAAAGTGTTGTAAAATTGCATTCCACATGGTCAACATGAATACAAACTCTAGTTCTTGCATCTTGTTTGCAATGTTTTCTGCCTCTCCTATAGTTTCTCCCTTTTGTGATTGGTCTTCAGCTATACTTTCTAATGCATCCACAATCTTTGAGTTGGACTCCAGAATTGCACTTGTTGCCACTGCGTGTGCCTCCCAGCAAGTATTAGAAAGAGATTTCAACACACGATCATTGCCCAAATATGTTTTAAGAACTGCCCATCAGCGTGTTGAGGCAGAGAAAAATGTATAAATTAACTGGACTGTTGAGAAAAAACTTACTGCCACCGGACAACAATCAACAGCACTGCCGCCAACAAGACTGAGAGAGTGTGCAGCACATGGTAGGTGGGGATAAGTAATAAAAAGAGAACAGAAAAACGGGGGAAGAGAGTGGAGTGTAAGGAAGTCTAACAAAGTTCTGATTTTTCCCATGATGACTACTTCGATGCTTTTTTTGAAATATCAAATATCAATGTTTTAAAAAAAAAAAATCTTTGTTTTGGTGCCCCCTGCTTTGCTGGTGCCCTAAGCACGTGCTTAGTCTGCCTATTGGGTAATCCAGCCCTGCTGGGATGTCGACTCAGCCGCACAGACAGTGTGTCCTGTAAATTCACACTGTCACGTGCTCACACTCCCAGATACTCATCCCCCATATCTAGAGTATGAGCAAGACTCATGGGCCAGCCCAAAGGAATTAAGGGGGAGGAGAAAAAGGGAGGAAAATCTACCAAAGGGTGTTGGAGAGGGACAGGAATAGCACAAGCTGGGGGGTAGAAATGTAGCAGGGAGATAGCCATGGAGAAGAGATTCAAGTTGCAAAAATTAAGCAAAAGGAATACAATGAAGATCAATAGAGGGCTGAGAAAGGAATAATAGGGAAGAAATTCCTGAGGAAAAATCTTATTAAGGCATAGAAAAAAAACCTAGAGCTTTGGAAAAGATCAAGGAAACATGGGAATTCCCATACTGGGTCAGATCCAAGATTCATCTAGTCTAATATCCTATCTCTGAGAGTGGCCATATGCTTCAGAGGAAAGTGTAAGGAAGAACTAGGGAGGAATAGCTGTGCATACTGTTCTGTTGTAAGACCCTCTAAAGCACTGGGCATCTCTGATGTAATGGAGGTCTGACTGTCACACAAAACAAACCGGAGGTCTTCTCTATATGATGCATAATGCGCACCCCGGGGGATGATTTCTAGAGCGCCCTAATGTGTGGTGCATTAATTGGTCCGTGTAGACCTTGCTGGTGCGCACTAAAGACTTCTTAGTGAGCTTCAGTGCAGTGCTGTTTGAAACAAATTTCTTCACGTTTACCTGAGATCTATTAAGTTACAGCTGAACTTCCATGACAACCACAGCCATGTGCAAACACTGGTACCAAGTGTATGCACTGCTTTGAGTGGGTAGGCAGCTCCCAAAGGAGTAGACAAACTTCGAGACAGATAGTTGAGACTTAGGCTGAGGTATTATCTCCAAATATTAGGTTTTGCTTCCATCGCCACAGCACCTACAACAGATTGCTTCCACAGAACCCTGAAGACAAACGTGAAAAACGATTCGGCTGGAATGATCTGCACATGTATGGGTTTGCCAAAAGTCAGCAAAAGTAACAATAGCTACGGCTGATTAGCCACAGGCAAGAAAAACCCCAAACTTCCTGAAGTCCCACTTCACAGAAATATTTCAACACGGAACAATGCAATGCTTGTCTATCAGCAGCCAGGCAGAGATCAAGAGAGATAAACGGCACAGAGATCAACTGGCACTTAGCAAAACAGTAGGTCTTAAAACTTAAAAAGGTCCCTTGAAAGTACTGTGAACAGTTTTACACGGTTGCTGCTTTAGCTAGTCTCAAAACAAGCTTGCATATGTGCACGCATGCATATATAGGGTGACCAGATAGCAAGTGTGAAAAATCAGCACAAGGGGTGGGGGGGTAATAGGAGCCCATATTAAAAAAAAGCCCCAAATATCAGGACTGTCCCGAAAAATCGAGACATCTGGTCACCCTATGCACCCAGATACGCACACACTCCAACATTTATATTTATAATAGTGCAGAGCACTGGTTTAGAAACAAATTATTATGAGGACAACAAAGAAAGCAAAGAGGTAAAAGAAGGACAATATGAACATAATGTTTACGGGCCAGATTGTGATATTCTTACTCACACTGAGTAGCACCTTCCTCCATTGATTTCTATGGGATTTCTCTTGGTGTAAAGTACTAGTCAGTGTGAGTAAATATATCACAAGCTGGTCTTAAATGAGTTGAGTATGGGCCCGATTCTCCTTTCACTTACACCAGTTTAGCGCTGCTAACTTCACTGGAGCAAACCCTGATTTGCCTGCATGATTCAGAGGGGAATTGGGAGTTTGGGGCCCAATTTTCAAGAGCGCTCAGAACTCTGCTCTTCAGCATCGCTATTAACAGGAAAATACAGGGGCTAAATCTAGAAAATTAAAAATATATTAGCTGTTTCAAAACTATTTGCTAATAGCTGAATGATAACTTCAGGGTAAGCAGGGAGTAAGGAAGGGTGACCTGTAGGTATCTTGGGCTTTTATTTTGTATTCTCACCAGGCCTGGAGAAGGCCTTGGAAGAATGGGATAACACATGCACACTTGACGCTGTGATGGGGCGTGAGAGATTGTTTTGGCTGGAGTTAAGGGCTTGAATTGAAGGGAAGTTGTAGGGGAAATGTGGTTCCCCTTGTGAGAATGAAATCACTATCTAAGAACTATAGGAGAGATGCAGGCAAAGTGGAGCTTTCCTTATTATACAGGAAGGACAAACGGGTCCATGTAAAATAAGAAACTACCCAACTTTTTGCCCCAAACTCAGACAGTTCAGATTAAATTTGTTTCCTCCCACCCTTAGGGATAGTTTGACTTCTATATCTGGGGAGGCAGTTCCAGTCAGGCCAATGAGGACAAATACCGCACCTGCCCAAAGTTTGCAGTTGGGGGGGCCAATGTCGCCCATCCAGGGCCAGCTCCAGGCACCAGGTGCCTGGGGCGGCAAATGTAAAGGGGCGGCAGGAGGTCAGGCTCTGGGGCGGCAATCTGCCCTCAGCGGCGGCGGGAATTCGGCGGCCGCTCCACCACAGCGGCAATTCAGCAGTGGGGACGCGACTCTTCTTCAGTCACCGGTGGCAATTCGGCGGCCGCACCATCACTCCGCCTCCATGTTTGGCAGCAACATTGGGAGGGGGGAGCCAGCCTGTGGATTTACATCTCTGAATTTCAGTGGATGTGAAGGGTCTGAAATCCCACTCATGTTTCCTTTTATTGATTGCTCCCCAGGTGAAGGAGTGGGAGTTTGGGTAAATTTATAACTAGCTAGTGAAATAAACCTCACATCTACTGGAGATATTGCATTGAACAGGAAACAAGCCCACAGAAATTCATTATGTTCCCAGAATTAAATGAAAACAATATAGTTTATGGACCATAGAAGGCAATTAAAGTTAAAATGAAACAAAAACTCCCAGGCTGGAAAGGAACTTCTTGCAGAGACCTGGATCTCTTAGAGAAAGCACATTTTAGCTGGCAGTTTTGTGTCATCGCTTCAGCATTCAAGATCTTTGAACGGCATACAGTAAGTTGCAGCAGAAAAATACAGATACACGACTGTGCTCTTATTCTCCCAACAAACACCAAGTGATACTCTGGAAAACCAGCAACGGTGTAATGTCAGGCAACACAAGAAATACAACATGACTATCAGATTGAAGTATAGTGCCATTTGGATTAGTAATCTAGCCAAGCATTCGGCAAAATAAGTCATTTCTTGAGAGTCATTGTCCCTTGACAGCAAAAAAAATTTAGAAGGAAAAGGACATGAGCCAGAGTTGTTTCAGCTAGCACCAGAAGTGAGCTCCTTACAGAAAGGTCCTAAATACCCCATGAAAACCTCTCAGTCTTCCTGCACATTTTTTTTAAATCCCCCCCACCCAAAGGGAATTCACCCAGAAGGCAATGAAAGATTCGCGTTTGGTTTTATTAAAAATATTATGAGAGAATAGAACTCAATCTACCAAATAATCTAAATAGTACTTACAACAGAAGTTGTATATACACATAGTATTTGTTGGCTCCAGTTTTATCCCCATATAACCAGTATGTCTGTGTCATACCATAGGATAGGATCTAGAACTTTGGACTGCCATTTTGCCAGTGGAAATAATTAACTTCTGATTACTGGGGCCAGCAGGGGAGTCAGTATAAAATCATAAGCAACGAAGGGAAAAGTAATCTAAACAACCCTGGATTATTACCAGCTGTACATCCTGTTCTCCATAGTAAAGGGATGGGCATTAGAATGATCATATTAAAATCTATTTCACTTGGAGCAGTTAGGAAAAGAAACTAGAACCTGGGGCAGAGGGAGAAAGAGAAAAACGTAATCCTCTGCCACAAATTAGGTCCACTAGGAAAGAATATTTGAAGATCTCAGTCTAAGAGGTCAGTAATAGCTAGGGATGTTAATGGATAAATCACACCATTAGAGAATATTGAACATGAACCACAGATCTCCTGCAACTCAAGTATCATAGACATTCAAAAAAAACCCCAGAAGGGGTTGCAGAACATGCTCTTAGGAGTAACGCTTGCTTGAAGTACCAGAGATTTATTACAGGGACAGTGTACTGTGGAAATGATAACCAGTGTTTCTGTGTCACAGGCAGATGCTGGGATATAAAAGAGTAACTATAGGTTTGAATATGTATTGAAAAATGAGTTTTAGAAAGTGACTGGTTAAACCAGTCCCATGAATGTATAACTATTTAGCTAGACTGCTCATTCCAACAAGCCAGTGACCTAATCAGAGTCATCCTGACTGAAAATATATATAACTGAGCCCACGGGGGCGGGGTGGGGGGAAATCACAGATAAGGACTGTATTCCATGTAATGCTGCTGACTTCTGTCCACTCACACCTTCTTGGCTATTTGTTTTTGTCTTGCCCCTGTTTGTCACCTCCTAATGCATTCAGCTACCGTAGAGAGGGGTTGAGTACTGTGTAGATACCTTTCTTCCTATACTACACTGAACTAGGATTTCAATCTTGCTCCCTGTGAAGTGAATGGCAAAACTCCATTGAAATCAATGGAATACATTTCCCTTTCCCCCTGCTAGTCAAGGGACAGCCCAATTAGTTGTTAATGCTTGGGAGGCCCTCAACCATCTGAGTAGACACCCCTGTCATCTTCTCAACAGCTGAGTATGATGCTTTGCCAGGGAAGGGTTAGGGACATAAAAGAAATCCAGCCCATGGGTTCTCTGCTCACTGGTGTAAGTAGGAATAGAGAGGAGAGAGTGGTGCAGGGGAAACCCACAACAGTTCTCTGAAATTTTAAAGCAGCTCGTTTACCCCGTTGAAACTTACTGACATAACTTTCCCCAGCATTTAATGCCACTCCTCCCCAGATTCAGGGACTCAATACTCTGCTTTTGCCCGTGGTGCTTCTGTTTGTCTTTTTCCATTCAAAATGTGCTCCTGAGAACTCTGATGCGTGATTGCATTATAAAATCATGCATCAAAGAGTTATTTGGCGAATAGGCTCTTTGTGTGTGGAAAGATGTCTTTCTTGCTTTGATAAAAGAGGTTCACAAGCATACAAATGGGATAAACAACTCTAATTGTTAATTTTGTTTTGAATTTACGTCATTTTAGCCCTGTTTTGCAGACTTGAGAGTGTGCATAACATTAAATTATCTTATGAGTACTATTAGTTACCAAAATTTGCAAACACCAGAAGCTAGGAAGTGCCAGATGAGACCATTTCATCCAGTATCCTCTCTGCAGTAGTGGCCACTATCAGAAGAAGCCCCATATTGGATGATTATAGAATAACTTGCCCATAGGCGAGGTTTCTTCCTAACCCCAGGTAACAAACAGTTGGTTTATAACCTGAAGTGTGAACGTTTGTCTAGTATAAATTTTAAATCTTGTCTTATGTAATTGTGGATGTTCATATACACATGAATGTATGCTCTTTTGAATCACACTCAGATCTTTTCTGCCTTGCAGCAGTAAGTTCCACAAGTTATTTCTTTTTATCAAGTTTAAATGTGTTGCTTTTCAGCTTCTTTGGGAAGGCCCTGGGATAACCATAATTGCCTGATGTACTCCCCCACCCCGTCTTTTGGGAGGCAGTGTGACCTGGTGGATAAAGCACTAGGTGGGGACTTGGGAGACCTGGATTCTATTTCCAGCTCTGCTCCTTGTTTGCTGGGAGCCCTTGAGCAAATCACTTCACTTCAGTTTCCCCATGTGTAACATGGGGATAAAGATACTTACTGCTTTTGTAATGGCCTTTGAGCTCTATGGACCAAAGGAGCTGGGTATTATTATTTCTGTATACTATTTGTTGTTTTATACAACTATATCACACCCACTCTTCCTATTTGCCTCCTCCCTAAGCTAAATAGGGCTTTTCATGTGGAAATCTTTCCATGTCCCTAATTATTATTGTCACCTGTCTCTGAACTCCTTCTGTTTCTGCTATAATCAATCTATCTATCTATTATTTGAATTGGGGTGACCAGAATTGCATGCAGTGTTCTCAGGGAGGATGCCCCTTCTATCTATATAATGGCATTGCAATATTTAAATAGTGTATAGAATATATTTGTATATGTATATGAAGATATTCTCCTTTTGTTACTTGACCAGCTCTTGTAAGTACCAAATGAACCCAAACAGTGAAACCTTTGTGCTTCACTCATTTTTAGTATATACCAAGACTGGGCTCTTCCTTTTCCTTATACTTCAGGTGTTCAGCAAGACACTGACTCGATAGTACAACATTCTCAAACCTGTGCACACCCCCAGGCTGCACTTGAATGGCAACTGCTCCAAGAGTGACTTATGTAGCTGAGCTGCTGAGGCCAGCACTGGCAGGAAACACATGTTAGAAATTAGTGTGTGTCTGGTACTGTCTCCTTTCTCTGTTTCTCCAGGTGGCTGAGCAAGAATGAGAGCAAGAACATTTTCTGAGGCTGACCCTGGTTAATGTGAGCATAAATACAGGGTTAATGCCCAAAGGATGGCTGATGAAGAAAAGTAACCACGATGCGGAAAGTAATTCAAACAATTCCCTGAAAAATGTCCACCTTTGGCTTGTGTTCCAACAACAAAGAGCAAGGATTACTGTGAAATAGGAGACGAGCATGTGTTATGTTACTTATTCCTCAGGAAGTAAGTCAGCGCCATCAAGATGTTAAAACTCTTAGTGAAACTCTAACTCTGTCACTATTTTTAATCATACATGATGCCCAGCGTAAAAGATGGTGTGTGCAGTCCCCTCTGTTTGAGTACAAATGGCTTTCCTGAGTGGACAGGTAATGTTTTCTTGAACTTTTACAGTCTGACGTATCCTTAGGGCTTTCTAAACCTGCTGGAGTGGAACAGAGATCCTGCTGCTAGATGTTTCTTCACAGTCAAGTGCATAGTGATTGTGCCTCCATCTTTGGCCTTTCAGGAAGAGTGCTCTCTTTCCTCTACGTGAAAGCCTTCCAGTTACAGTATATTGAACCCAATTCCTCCACATCCAACATACAGCACATCTGAATGCATTTATGCCCTTTAGGATCCAATTTTAACGTCTATGCTGGACAACAGGACTCCATTTCAGTCACCACAGAACCACTGGTAGCAGCCCACAGTGTGGGCACAATCACTATATAACCATGAGTAAACGCTCATCTAGTCATTGGTATAACAGCATTGCAAAACACTGGCCACTAAACATAAACTCTCTCAAGTGTTCCATCCGCAGCACATGGGACAGCCCCTGTATGTAGCCAGATTCATCCCTGTTGTTACTCCAGTGGTGTAATGTTACTGGAGTTGAATTAGGGGCAGTTTTGGCCTAGGGACTATATTTGTTTCCCCAGATAGAGCTGCTGTTCTCTAACTTTTTATTACCATTGATTAGTGGCATAAGCAATGATCAACCATGAGACAGTGACTATGGGATGCTTATGTAAGTCAAAGTAATTATCCATCGTTTCAGTTTGAAAGACCAATCTCCTGCACTTATGCCTTGCCTGATGGAGAGCGTGTACCACTGGGACCAGATTGCACCATTGCCTTTTTATTTTTTAAAAAGAGGAAACTAAGAGCCTGATTCAATTCTCATGGAAGTCAATGGAGAGCCTCCTCCAATATGATCCGATCCAGCTCCCAGATGCATTAAAGTAATATATTAGTATAACATTAAGATGTCATTGATAAAGGGAGGTGAGACAGAGTTCTATCAACAAGTTAATAGACACTGTGTTATGGCAAATATGGTGTATGCCTCCTTATAGCTGTGATTCCCAATGTCCTGTTATAAAATCTCTCATTATAAAGAAGTGTCCATTGTATGGGCATATAGATTATGGACAACTGTATAGCAGAAAGAACGTAGAACTGTTTCTTTCCATCAGTGGGGCACATGCTATTGTGTGTGTACAAACTGCAGATTGGCAGCTAGGCCCTTTCCACGAACATTTGATTTCAGGTATTTCTCTTGAGCTATTCCTGAGACAGCTGGCAGTCCTTATGAGGATGGAAATAGCCTACAGGATCTGCTGCACTGTAACTTTCTATCACAACTCTTTTGACCTGCAGGACTTATGAGCAGAGTCTCCTCTTTAATTTACTGCCTGTCTGACTTTTGGGGTAAACAACGAATTAAACCTGCTCTTCAAACAAATAATGACAAAAACATTCATGACCAATTAAATGCTGATACAATTAGTCCATGTACCCATATTTGTTAAGTTTTCAATTGCAGGCAGTGACACATAGGAGTTTGCACACAGTGAGTGCCCAGTAGAATTTATTAAAACGAAGAAAAACTATGGGCCATACATTGGCATCTTTACTCACATTGAGTAGTACCTTCCTCTACTGGTGGGATTCACAAAGGGAATTTAATGGGAGCTAGGTATTAAGTACCTGGCGAATCCCACTCTACAAGAAGTTCACTAAAGTCAAGGGGACTGGTCTTAGAGGAAGGTGCTATTCAACACCAGTAAGGCAAAGTAGGGAACATGGGGTGGGGGCGGGGGGCACATAGAATCTAGTCCTAAATGGTTTGCGTGTTAGTGATAAGAAGAGTAGCCGCTAACAATGAAAAGAAACATTCATATAACATTTGGCCAAAAACATCGGGAAAAAGCTGAGTTCGTATTCGTTCTGGCACCAGTTGTACATGACAGATTTACAGCACGGTATGTGGATGAGCACTAGGAAAGGCAATCCTTTCTCTGCACAGGTGCTTTCAGCATGAACAACAGGCAAGGATATGAATACTCCTAACATAGACCTTCAAAAAGGATTTATAGGCAATCAGGCAGAGTTAAGAGCGTGCTTTCTTGGTTACTACAATATATTTCAAGTCATTTCAGGTGAAATGAAATGGAAATTAATACAACATAGGTTTCTAACCAGTCTATAATGGAATGTTCTCCCTCAGAAAAACACAAAAATATATCCAGTGCAGTTCTGCTGTCATCTTCAGAGTGCTTTAAATGGAAATACATCTGAAAGTCTTAATGTTTTAGCATTCCTTTGAGCACCTTACATCTCCCCTCTTTCTACCCTGGCCATTCTCCCATTTTAGTGTTGTCATCAGAGAATGATCACCAGCAGAGATGGGATTCAAGGCCAAAAAAGCATCCGGGCTATGGAGACATGTATCCTTACTATTGGCCAGGTGTCGTGTCCAGCTTCTACTACCCTGTGCTCCACAGGATTCTGGCAGCTCTGAGCTGCATGAGCAGATTTAGATACATGAAATACTGCTAATAGACACCGATGCGTTGCGCTGACTGTACTAAATGATACTTAGCGATAGTAGATGAGGGGATATATTTCAATCTAGAGCAGATTGATCACCTAAAATTACACACCCCTTTGTTAAACCCTTAAACTGCCTTTCCTACCCCCACTCCCCGTCTACCTAATATCCTTAGAAAACAGACGGGCTTTGCCGCATGCCTGGAAGTTGAAAAAATCTGGTAGTCCAAATGAGGGGAAGCATACTTCAGAAACAGGGGGCTTTGATGAGAACTTCCCCCCAGTTTATTATGAATTCCAGCTTAAGCCCGTCTGACGATCACAAGTGCAGCACCACGGCACCAGCAGAGAGGGAGTCTCTCAGCTAGTCTGGTCACACAAACCATTTAAGACTGCACAGGTTACAGCCAAGGCCTTGAATTCCACCCAGAAACATCTTGGCAGCCCGTGCAGATCCCACAGCTCTGCTGTAATGTGCTCCTGGTGTGAAATGACACTTAATGAGTGGGCAGCTGCACTCAGTTTCCAAGCAGTCTCAAGAAGCAGCCCCATGTTACAATAATCCAGTCCGGAGGTGATAGAAGCATGACGAGAGGTAGCCTCATGCACATCAGAAACAAATGGCTACATTCATATTGCTAAGCACAGATGGAAAGAAGTGACCTTGGTGATGGCTGATATTTTGGCATCTAATAGCAGCCTTGGGCCTAAAAAGCATATGACAGTTCCAAATTTTTAAGCATATTTCTGGACAATAAAAATAACTTGCAGGAAATATATGTAATTTTCTTGCCTAGATTCTCTCCCAGGAGAAAAGGGAAAGGAATTCTGCTGCCCTCCCAAGAGATTAGCAGTCCCTCTCTTTCCAGTATCTGTGGGCGAGACATACTATAAATGTCTAACTGTCCACACAATATCATTGATGATTCCCAAAAAAACAATGATGGTAACAAGTGTCTTCCTTAAAAAGCAGAAGGTGGAGCATGGTTATTTCAGACATTAGGCTTTGAGTCTAAGCGATCACGCTTAGTCATTGCCCTGAGTCACACTGTTTGGATCTGGATCAAACCTATGGATGTGTTTGGATATGGGTTTTGGTTCAGACTCATACCTTCTAATAATACCTAGCTTTTATGGAGTACTTTTCAACAGTACATTTCAAAGTGCTTTATCCCCATTTCACAGATGGAGAAACTGAGACAAAGAGATGAAATGATTCACTGAAAGTCATCCAGCAGGCCAATGGCAGTGCCAGGAATAGAGCCTAACTCTCCTGAGTCCCCATTAGTGCTCTAGCCAGTAGGCCATGCTGCTCCTTGAACAGACTATAGATATTGGAGTTGGTTGAAAAATGGGGGAGTAAAGCCATGATTTTTTTTTTAATTTGCCATCTGGCTCTAATGAACATATACACACAGGATCCACTTTAATAATGTGGGACCCACTTTTTGGTGCTCCAGTTCAATACTATGATGTGCTCACTTCAGGTGTCTCAGTAGCCATCTGACCCTTCAAATATTGGACAGGGATGTCTTATCAAGTGCCCATGTTTTAAAATTGGGTTGACCATATTTAATGGCCAGGGGCATTAAATATCAACAAAGCTCACTTTCTTCTTTCAATTTGAAGGTGTCAAAGGAAGAAATAACCCATCCCAGTTACTGTGCTTTACTGAGTTTGTCACCCTTATTTGGGAAGCTGGAATATTTGAAGACATTCCTCAACAGCTGTATTACAGTGTTAATAATCTATTAATTGAAAAAGCACATAGATTCAGGCTTCACAGACTCTCTCATCATCCTGTATACCCTGAACCATACTTGAATGAGGATAACCTTTTCCTGATGTTCTGCCTCAGGAACCGAAACAAGAGAAGTCATCTATATAAATAGAACAGATTGCTTTGATAACAGCTAACAGACTCGTGCTTGTAGAAACCACGTGTGGTGCAGATAGAACTGGATGGTTCCATAAAGGAGTCTGCACACCTCATTACTGTAAATGAGGAATAACCGACTAGAGGTATTACCGCTGAAAAGGACCTGGGGATTATAGAGGATCACAAATTGAATATGAACCAACAAGGTGGTGCTGCTGTGAAAAAGGTTAATATCATTCTGGGGTGTGTTAACAGGAGTGTCATATGTAAGACACGGGAGGCAGGGGTGCCAGAACAAAGGGGGGCCAAGGCCCTCCCACTTTTGAAAGTAGCCCTGCCCCCTGCCCCTCCTCTTCCTGCAGAGGCCCCGCCCCCCCAGCCAGGCCAGAAGCTGGAACCTGGCCCAGGTAAGAGCAGCCCAGGGATCCTGAGCAGCTATGGGGAGCCATGGACCCTCCACCTGCCCTGGTCAACGGGCCTGGGGAGTGGAGAGATGGGCTGGAGGCTGCTCTCGGGCCCCCCGACACTGGCTCCAGCTTTCCTGGGGCCTTGGCAGGAAGAGGCGGGGCAGGGGTGGGGCCACAGAGTGGGTGGGGCCTCATGGGCCCCCCACTTTTAGGCAGAATTCATCGCCCCGATGGGAGTTAATTGTCCCACCCTGCTCGGCACTAGTGAGACCTCTGCTGGAGCACTGTGTCCAGTTCTGGGTGCCATACTTTAGGAAAGATGTGGATAAACTGGTGAGAGAAGAACAACAAAAATGATAAAAGGTTTAGAAAAACTGACCTATGAGGAAAGGTTAAAAAGACTGAGCATGTTTAGTCTTGAGAAAAAGACTGAGACAGGACCGGATAATAGTTTTCAAATATGTTAAGGGCTGTTAAAGAGTACTATGATAAATTGTTCCCCCTGTCAACAGAAGGTAGGACAAGAAGCAACAAGGGAGATTTAGATTAGATATTAGGAAAAGCTTTCTAACTATAAGGGTAGTTAAACTCTGGAATAGGCTTCCAAAGGAGGTTGTGGAATCCCCATCACTGGAAGTTTTAAAGAACAGGTTGGACAAACACCTGCCAGGGATGGTCTAGGTTTACTTGGTCCAGCCCCAGCACAGCGGGCTGGACTTGATTACTTTAAGGTCCCTTCCAGCCCTATATTTTCATGATCTGCCACTGATTCTTGTAGCTAAAGCAGAGGAGATTGATGTGCAAGACAACAGTTATAAGCAGAGCTGTGAGAACCACCAATTTTTGGTTTGCTGACCATTCTGAAGGGAAAAAAAAATCAGTTCAGATTAAACCAAAACCAGAATGTTCGGCAAATCTAAAAAGTCAGAAAAATTTCATTTCGGGCAGAATAAAATATTTTGTTTGACCCAAAACAAAATGTGTTTTGATTTGGGGGATTTTAACTTTTATTTATTAAAGCAAAGGAAATGAAGGTCTAAATTCAAAAACCCAAAGGAGGAAGAGGTGCCCTCCCCCCGCCTAGAAGGGAGGACACTCTCCCGAGTGGGACTTGAACGCAGCTCTCCCTTTTCCCAGGTAAATGCCCTAACCAGCAAGCTATAGGATATTGGGAAAGACCCACCCCAGAATCTCTCCTGTTGAAACTGTTCCACTTTGAATAAACTACATAAATAGTCACTGAGCCAGAGAAAGAAAGAGCGAGAGAATGACTCTCTAACGCAGTGGTTATAAGGAGGCAGCAGTTCCTCCTCCTCGGTTTTATGAATGGCATCTAAATCCCCTTGTAAATCTAGCCCCCCTCCCCTGCCAAAATAAATCAAACTGTTTCTTTTCATTTCAAGTGAAACAATTTGTGGAAATTCACATGAAACCGCAAAATGTTTCTGGTCAAATGAATCTGCAGATTTCAACAACAAAAAATGTTGGCTGAAAAATTTCGCCCAGCTCTAGTGATAATTCGGAATTAAAAATGGAAAACAAGCCCTAACTTAGCTTTCTGCAATGTCTGGATTTTGCAACAACACATTTTCTCTAGATTCAGAGTTCTTTTGAATCAGTGGTCAACTCCTCAGACTAAAGCAAGGGAGAAAACCATAGCTACGGTTGCAATTCTTCAACAAAAAAACTTCAAAACCAGACTCCAACGAGAGACTGCTGAATTGGAATTAATTTGCAAACTGGATGCAATTAACTTAGCCTTGAATAGAGACTCAGAGTGGATGGGTCATTACACAAAGAAACTATTTCCCCATGTTTATTCCCCACCCCTCACCGTTCCTCAGATGTTCTTGTCAACTGCTGGAAATGGCCCGCCTTGATTATCACTACTAAAGGTTCCCCCCCCCCCACCATCCCGCTCTCCTGCGGGTAATAGCTCATCTTAAGTAATCACTCTCCTTACAATGTGTATGGTAACACCCATTGTTTCATGTTCTCTATGTATATAAATCTCCCCACTGTATTTTCCACTGAATGCATCCGATGAAGTGAGCTCTAGCTCACGAAAGCTTATGCTCAAATAAATTTGTTAGTCCCTAAGGTGCCACAAGTACTCCTTTTCTTTTTGCAGAAACTAGAAGGTACAGGAAAGGTTCATGGTTTCAACGCATTCAAGTTTTAATAGTGGAAACTGGTGTAAAGAAGACTCTGCTAATATGCAGGTATACAGAAAAATTTTGTTTTCAGTAAACTAATTTTCTGAAAATTACTAGAAATATGCTTTTTATATAAGAATAAATTAAATTAAACCAAAGGCTTAGCATTTAGAAGTGTGTAACATGAGCTTGTCAAAGAGCATCTGTGATTTAGATGTAAATATTTCAGTTTGAAATAATTATGGAGTATTGACAGAGATTTAGAAGTGCAATTCAGCTTGGATGAGTGCCCATCACTGAAGTCATCTCTAAATACTGAGGGATTGATCCAGCAAAATTAGTATCTGAGACTGCTGGTCCAGAGAAACTCCACAGGCCTGTACTGCTATTTAATATTACAGGACATTACTTTAAATGACAGGTATCATTTCCTATAAGGGCAAGGGGGCAGTTGACCCCCCCCAACCTTGGTTTGCCCCCCTTCCTGACTTTTCATAGGTTTATATGTTCCCCTGACTTTGCAGGATATAATAATTTCTAAGTGAGATTTTATTTAGAAATTTAAGGTTCTTAGAGTAAAAAATATTTATATGCAAAAGGTCAACATCTCAATGAAAAGTTTTCGGATTTTTTTTTCCCCTCTTCAGTTCATGAACTTTTTTGAGATTGACTTTTTGTCCCATTTCAGGACAAGAAATTTTTTTGAATTGCGTCAATTTTCCTGGGGTGAGAAAAGAATAGAGCTGGGGCAGAAATGGTTAAGTACAGACGTTCTCAAACTTCCTTGCACCATGAGCCCCTTCTGACAACAAAAATTACTGCACAACCCCAGGAGGGGGGACAGATCTTGAGCCCGCTTGAGCCTCACCGCCCCAGGGCGCGAGGGGGAACCGAAGCCCAAGGGCTTCAGCCCCAGGCAAGGGGCCTGTAACCTGATCCCCACCGCCCAGGGGCTTCAGCTTTGGCCCTGGGCCCCACCAAGTGTAAGCCAGCCCTAGTGACCCCATTAAAACAGGGGCACAACCCACTTTGGGGTCTCAACCCACAGTTTGAGAACTGCTGGTTAAGTATAATAAATTCTGTTAACAGAGGCTTTTTCTCGGGGGCTGAATGCAATTTGTATTCTTTTTAATTCACATTCATTAACTGAAAATTTACTCTTTGACTTTGAAAAGGGGCCCATTTTACTTACATCACATCATCTTGCATAATTTGTAATTAATTTTGGAATGCCATTCATTTTTAAACAGAAAACCACCAACTTTCTGAGGAAAGGGAAATTTGTTTTATTTGGTGCCATTTTCACTTTGTTATTTTATCTTTATTTATTTTATCTTTATGCAGCGACAATGTAGAGAAAAGAAAGGAATTAAAATACCTGTGCCTGAAAAAGATTGACCCACAGAGGTTTGAGGAACATTTAATGTTTTGAATGGTCCAGACTGTGAAATTCAGTCTGGTCAACTTATGGCCCTGATTCAGCAATGTACTTAAAAACGTGCCTACCTTTAAACGTTGAGTAGTGGTGTTGACTTCATTGGAACTACTTGGGGTTTTAAAGCTCAGCATATGGTTAAGTAACTATATAAACTGGGGCTTAAGTGGGACTTATATGCTGTATAGACCTTGTATCAGCCATACCATTGCTTTGATTTGCACCAAATATTCTTATAACCAACCGATAGCATCTCTCAACTTGAAAGAGAAATACATTTAAAGGCAGTAGATGAAAAGTTATTGTTGCGAGATTAATTTCCTTTTCCCCTTAAAAGGAGCAGAATGCTATTTGTGAATTTTGGATTCTTTGGACAAGGGTTTGGATACGAACACTGCCACTTGCAGTGCAAACTATACAACAAACAAAAGCTTACGGAGCTCAGTTCTGCAAAGCACTGAAGCCTGGGCTCAATTTAAGTACATGAGTCGTTCCACTTTCTTGGTGGAAGCCCCTTTGCAGAGTTCATTTAAAATGGCGGCTGGTCAAGGGACTAAGAAGTCTACAATAAAGAGCAATCCCTGCCATGGCAGAGGGGTGGACACACTGATCTAATAGGCCTTTTCCATTTTTCAATTCTGTGCCGAGACTGAAGCCTTGCAGCAAGGAACTAACTTGGAGAAAGCGGAGATTTGAATTGGAATCCAGTGCTGAATTTGCTGGCTCAAAGCCATCTCAAAGGTCTGTCTTTTTGTGGGGTGGTAGGTAGTTCTCATTTTGACGTAGTGGCTTCCAGCAGATAGCTCACCAAAAGAAAAAAAAAAGTGACAATGTTAAAGTATCAGTTTAAAACTGTATTTTTCTACTCAAGCCCTATTGCATCGCTTTCTCTATTTTCCTTGATGTACCAATACAGTAATGTCATGGTTCATATTGCCCTCATAAGTACTCTGCCAGCCTTTGTATAAAACTAGAGTCAATGCTTCTTCCAAAGGAGTTGTAGAATTTAATTAACTCTGCTCCATGTTTGCAGCCCTGTGATTTCTCTTACCTTTAACGTGAACCCACATATGGATTAAAGTGAAATAAAACCTACAATTTGAGTTCAATTCAAAGCTGATTGGAAACATGTATTACCTTTCCTTGACCCAGCAGCGAGAAGGGAAGTTATTATAGTTCTTTAGTGAGCTTGTAAACTCTTTAGTGCTGTGGCAATTTTAATCCTGCTGAGAGAAAATTTGATCTGGAGAATAAATTGCTCCCATTTTATTTTTGTTTTTTTACAATCGCAGGTTAGATAGCAAATAAGCAGCAGGTTATTTTGGAATCAACGAACAAGACCATTTCAGAATCCAGACGGTGCTTTCAGTTTGAATACTAAATAACCATAATTAAGAAATAAATGCCCCAGATCATTCCAATTATAACATACAAACATGGTCTAGAAAAATTGAGACATTAAGGGCTCAATTACATAGTGACCATGTGGCAAGAACAAACTGTTTGTCCAGGGAAAAAAAATTAACCTAGAAATGGACAAAACTTCCAATTTTCACTTTCTAATATCGTTCAAACTGCAGCTGGAATTTTTCACGCATTCTTTGGAAGTTTGCACACATTTTAGGGTCAGGAAAAAAAGAAAAGAAACTGGCCACAAACACTGGAAGTCAAAACTTTACTGAGGAGTCAGTGAAATTCTGGCTCTATTGAAGTCAGTGGCACAGTCCCTATCGACTATAATGGGGTTCTCCTAGAAAGCCTGAGTCAAAGACCCAGAGACTGTTTAAATTAAGCAGGCTAAATATATTTAGAGAGAATGTCTCATCACATGTAACAATGTCATCACACACTCTACTGTGATAGGGTGATCAGATAGCAAGTTTGAAAAATCAGGATGGGGATGGGAGGTATATGGTTCCTTTATAAGACAAAGCCTCGAATATCGGAACTGTCCCTATAAAAATTGGGACATCTGGTCACCCTATACTGTGATGACCCACTGGAGCATCACTGGCTGCTGCAGCTTGTTCTTACATTGGTGCCCTGGATTAGACCCCAGACCGGCAGCTATACTAACCAGCACACACCAGTCTTCCATGATCTTATACATTACAGAGCTTGGACTGCTCCATTGATCAATATATTAGTGTTTGTATGCCACGATCAGCTGCTAGTGGGGCTTAAGAACAGTGTGGGAAAATTCTTCTATGAAGCTGTGCTAATTTATACCATTTGAGGATCTGCCCATAACCTGTTAAAACAAAGCAGATGGTCCACTGATTAAGGTACTGGACTTGGTGTGAAGAGAGGGGGGTTCTGTTCCCAACTCTACATTTGACACGCTGAGTGTCCTGGACAAATCACTGAAAACCAGATTTGTAAAGGTATTTAGGCACCTAAATACCTTTACAAATCTGGCAATTAGTCTCTGTGTGCCTCAGTCTTCTTATCTGTAAAAGGGAGCTAAAGTGCTTTACAATACGTAATATTGAGACACATAGATGAAAAGTCTTATTAGCAAGTTTCAGTCTCACAAAATAGGGATAATCTATATATTTCCTTTCATTAAAAATAGATTCATTGTGATACAAAATGGAAACACAACGTACTTCATAAGAAGAACATAATTGTATGATGCATTTTAGTATGGAGGAGAAGGAAAATATTGGCATCTAAATCAGATCAGACTGAAGATGATTCGAAGTAAATAGAGCACTAAGAGAGAAAGAACTACCTGGATACGTTTTCATCTCTAACATCTGTTCCTTCTGACATGTGCAGACTTCAAGGAATAATCTGCTGTCTTGGGTGCATAAAGCTCTGATAATGAAACTATAATACCAATATAAAAAGTATCAGTACTTAGTACTTTACAGAGGTTAGCTAACTAATCTGTGAGCTACGTGCCTCATAGAAAAATCTGTGTGGGCAGGTGAGGAAGGAAGACACCAGGAGGAATTTTCTACGGGAGAGGTTAAGCAGGGGGGCAGGGAGGAAGTAAGTTGCCACTCTTAGAATGGGCAAGGGATTTGGCCCCCAGAGATTTCAGGGAGTCTACAGGAAGCCACACCAGTTATGTTGGGTCTTGGTTCCCTCCAGATGGAACCACATCACCAGGAAATTCACTGCCTCCTGCCACTCCTACAATGTTTCTCAGTGCAAAAGTGTTAAAGCAGAAGAGTTAAAGGAGACTCAGGCAGATTCATCCCTGGTTGCCAACAGGCAACAATGTGTTTTCTCCAGCCAACCCCATTGCCCTCTCCTCACGTACAGATGGCTTTCTGTGGGGCTAGAGCTACATCCCATCCACCTCAGGGCAGGCAAGCTAACCCAGCATTATTCCTCTCATCTTCTAGATGGAGAAACAGAAACACAGAAAGGATAAGTGACTCACCACAAACCGTTCACCCAGCAAGTGCTGTAAAGACTAGAGCAGATTTCAATGACCGTCACTACAGTGCACGATAAGCTTGATATGGTGGAGCAGTCCCACAAAACAATATCAGCCCCAGCCTTTACTAACTTTCCAACTTGTACCAAAAATAAATTATTGTAAATGGGGAGGGGCAAATCTTTGCCTAACGAGCAATGATAATGCTCTGGACTTTGAGATGGATTAATCCAAGAAGCTCATAGTGGTTTACAGATATTAAAATTCACCAAACCCTGTGAGCTAGGTAAATATTACACTTGCTTAAAAGGGAAGGGAAACCGAGGCACATAGCATAATGTCTGGACCAAAGTCACAGCGGCAAAGATAGGAACAGAACACAGGATTCCAGGCTCCTGATCCCATTTTCTAACCACTTGGGAATATCCCTTCCAATGTATTCACATACAATAACTTGCCAATAATGATTATTAAATGCACTTTTCATCCATCAAATCTCGAAGCGTTTTAGAAGGAAAGGAGGTATCATTCTCCCCATTTATAAACGCACAGAAAATGAGGACCAGAGAGATTAACCTGTGACTCATTGAAGGTGAAGCAGAAGAACCCAGAAATCATGAATCCCATGTCTGATCTATTCCAGCACGCTGCCTTCCTAGACAAAAGGTTCTGGAACACGAATCTGCAAATTGATAATGCTGATGATTCTAAAGTCCTGCCCCAGACTACTCCAAAATTTGCCAGTCGATCCAGAAAATATCACCTGGATTTTCTCACTATTCATACCAGATAAAACACAGCTGTTGTCTGGCAAAGTGGTAAATTGTTTTGTAATTGATTCTGGATCCCCATCATGCCCCCCTGCCCCTTCCAGGTCATGCACAGGGGTCTCATCAGTGAGAGGAAAAAAAAGTTCTAACTACAAAACCTCAGAATTTCCCCCCACCATATCTGCACCATTCCTAGAAGAGGACAAGGTCCAATACTAATTCTGAAGAAACTCAATTCACAGTCTTTATAGAACAGCATTTATTGATGCAAAGTATCTCAGGTACTGATGTTACCAGCTAACTACACTCCCACTGGCCCCAATTTAGCTTTAAATCATTAAACAAGGTCTGGCCCAGAATTCCTAACCCCTTTGATAGGTGAATGTAAACTACACCAGTCCAAAGCCCCTGATCCACAGCCAAAGCTAACTCATTAGTACCAAAGAAACAGCGGTTGTAACACCAGTGTTTTTCTTGCAGTGCTGACTGCAGTGGGGATATTATATGAGGAATGTTTAACTGGAATATAATTTTTACTTGGTAGGTAATAAGCCTATGAGGTCTATAATTGCTTAGGTCTTACAGATGGCAAGTTATTCAAATGCACTTATTAATTTTGCATACCTACCACTGCCTGGTGTCCATGCAATTCTCAGAGAGACAAAGGGAACATTTCTGTGACAGACAAATCAAAAGTGCTGCCTAGATATGCAGAATGGAATGACTATGTCTGTGGTCATGTTATGGACTGAAGTGCTGACAGAACAATCCCTGCTGTGTCCTATCCTTACCCTGCAAAGAGGAAGATACCTCTCCCTCTCCTCAGCTAGCTCCATGCCACCGTCCCATCCCCAGAACCTGCCTGGTTCCCCTCAAGACTGTTCTGTTTTTTTGTCCCTTTATCAGCTGCCATCTCACAGATGGGCTCTGCCTTTTCTGTCCCTGTTGGAAACATGGGGGGAGGGGGAAGAGTCATTTGTTGTAGATTTAGAGTTTTAAAGACTGACGTTTAGAGCCGGTGAGGATCATATGCTGACGGCATCTTCCCTGTCATGATTTCAGGTACATTTAAAAAGCAACTCTTTCATGAAGAATTGGGAAAGCACACTGTTAACTCGCTCCATATTATCTATACTGAGGCAAAAGCCATGGAAGGCCAGGCTAGCACCCACCCTGGCTCCTGAACACACTTCGGTCAGGAAATAGAAAGTGGCCAACGGTGGGAGTTGAAGGGGAAGAGTCCACCTGACCCTAAGCGCTCCCCTGCTGTTGCTTGTTGTTACAGCCTTTGGCCCAGATTGCATGCAGCCCACACGTAATTTCATAGGGCTGGAAAGGTGAACCAAGACACGCTCCTATGGAGGGGTGAACAATGGCACACCACTTTTACAGGGGCTATCACAATAGCAGTCCAGGCACTCTGAGGAGCACAGGGACTATTTGCTCCTGTTATAATCCTGGGAAGCAGCATGAAGAAAAGCAATGACCCTACCCACATCCTCACAGCTTGAGGAATGGGACTTAGGTGCTGGGGGAATGTTTCTGCATCAGCCCAATGGCTTGTGCAAAGCATGCAGGGAACATCAGTGGGGGAGGCAAACTCTCCACGCGGCTCTTGGTGGGCTGTGCTGCCCCACCCTGCTCATTGCTTGCTGTGAAATGCCACAGTCAAGCCCTTAATGTTGCTTCCCCCCCCCCATCCCCAAAGAAGGGTCCATTAATTTAGTGCTCACGAAAGTGAGGAGCTAATAGCCCTGGCTAGAGCCAGTGCTGCACTCTGAACAGAAGGGAAGGGTGGGAGGAATACACAAGTGTAGAAGCATGGAGGTCATTACAGCGAGCAGAAGTACAGAGCCCGCTCTGTACAAACCTTTCCTACACAGCCCCGCCAACACATTTCATTCTTGACTTGAATTGCTCACTGCTAGTTCAGGCCTTGGACTTGCCCATGTAGCATGAAACATCAGTATGTGGGAGACAGGGGGAATTAATTGTGATACCCAAGGAACATAAAGGAATGAAGTTAGCAATGGCACTTCAACCATGGCAATTGGATAGGCTGATTGACATGGTACCCAGCATTAGGGCAACCCGCCGCAGGCGGCCTGTCAGAGTAATCTGATTGCAGGCCACGAGACATTTTGCTGACATTGACCGTCTGCAGGCACCGCCCTCCGCAGCTCTCAGTGGCTGCAGTTCTCTGTTCCCAGCCAATGGGAGCTGCAGGAAGCAGCGGCCAGCACATCCCTGAGGTCTGCTGCTTCCCGCAGTTCTCATTGGCCAGGAACAGCAAACCACAGCCACTGGGAGCTGCGGGGGGCCATGCCTGAAGACGGTCAATGTCAGCAAAATGTCTCAGAGCCCGCAATTAGATTACCCCGATGGCTGCATGTCCATGGGCTGCAGGTTGCCCACCACTGAGCTAGAGGCTTCGGTAGAGTGGCAGGCTATGAATATGGTGTGATATGTCAGGCTTTAACAAGACGTTGTCTTGGCCTAGGGACACCTTTGTACCTCTGGACGCCTCTGCTAGCTTCTGAATTTACATTTCTTTTCTGACCCTGCTCTTTTTCCTGTAGGA
Organism: Natator depressus; assembly: GCF_965152275.1. Lineage (NCBI taxonomy): Eukaryota > Metazoa > Chordata > Testudines > Cheloniidae > Natator > Natator depressus. The sequence goes on from NC_134241.1 coordinate 11,527,642, forward strand.
TAATCATTAGAACTGTGAAATACTTTCTGGAACATTAGAAACAGACCTGATTCTTGCTGTGCATGTTTCTTTGAAGGAGGCTATCTGGTTCCCATTTGTACCCAATGTGTGCAGGTATATGGTTATGGACAATATGCTCTCTAGCGATTGCAGATTGGAGTAAATAATTCTGTGATACACAGAAAATACACTGAATTCCAGCTGCATATAAGGCATATTTCATGCCTAAAATTTAGAAATACCTCATTATTTGCTGATTGCTCCCCTATTGGATGTGAACACTTCTTGGCTGGGTAAACAACTGAAGTGAAAAAAGCAGATTGAAGAATGCCTCATTTGACAAAGAAATGAGACTTGCATTTTGTGCCTTTGTTACCTCATATAGAAATACAACTAAACCTGGTGAAAGATTCAGCTCCAAGTTGAGATGGTTACCCTTTGATTCTCTTCTTCTCACTGCAATCTTAAAACACACACACACACACATCACTGTGGCAGACATGACTACAGTTAGGGACTTTCTCCCATGACCATTGCACATTGCAACCTCCACCTGATGTATCCACGTCATATTTATTCACAACGCTCATATTCTGCACTGCCTTTTTTGGATGGCCAAGGTCCATGCTACAGATGGCCCAAAAACCAGAACCTTGAATCTGAACCCCTTTGGATTTCCAGAGGATTGTATTAGAATCCTCAGATCCAAGCTCACTCCCACCCACACTTAGGGTCTGAGCTGGAGCTAAACCACAAGTAGCCTGTTTGCCACTTCCCTCTTCACATGCAGCAAAAATTAGTGAGAACGGCTCAAAAGATGTTTGGTGTCATTGAACAAAAAACCCAATTCCCCAAAGGCTAGCCTGAACCTCATCCAGAAGTGGAATTCTACTCCAGTTCTTCAGCCCATGTCTAACCCTGTTCTATCACATAACTTGCCCAGCATTGATCCTGTTACTGTGTAAGAAATACCACAGCTTTTTAACCACACAGAGGAAAAGGTGCATCTTCCTTTGCCCCTGGACAGAGAAGAATTCTCTTCCTCTCACAGAGTAACTGAGTTGTTTAGCATAACATAGGGTGAGGGGGACACATAAGCCAAGATATTACAGCTTCTTCCAAAATTGTCATTTGCCCCTCAACAAAGTAATTTCATTCCCCAACCAAGTTCCATCTATGCATGTCTTTTATGACCCAATTGGCACTGCCACTCATCCACTTCCTCCTCACAAACCCTACACTTAGTAGTTAACAAACAGGAGTCTGTCCACCTATCAATCAATATGCTTTTCCAGCCCCACCCGCATCAATAGAGACTCTACTGTCTACTGCAATAGAAACTAGAGCCTGTGTACAAAGTGTAAGGGAGCACTTCCTCCCCTCTAGGGCACCTCCTCATGCCTGGATTCAGCACTGCAGGGGACTTCATCTCTCAGACCCAGCCTCCAGTAGCCACTTCCATGGTCCCAATGGCCAAGCCTAGCTGGTATCTTCTCCCAGCTCCCTTTCTGGGTTTTCTGTGGCTCAGACATCCAGCCTTCCAGTGTACAAAAGGTCCAACTTCAAGTCCAAATCAAACACTTACATGAATAGTCCTTCTGCCCCATTCAGGCTCCACTGAAGTCTTCTGCTTCTTAGCCCCCTCCTGAGATGCTTCTCTCTTGCTTCTTCCCCAGCAGGATTCCCTATTGCTTCCCTTCACCAGGGATCCTAGCAGTTTACCTCTGAGGATCTCACTGCTCCCTTTAGCCCCTACAGCAGGTTGCCCATCCCCAGGAATCTACTGTGCTCCCTGTGGGTCTCTTTCTCCTGTTGCAGGCCCTAACTCAAGGCCTGACCCTGCAGGAATCCTACCCCATTTCCTGTGGGTACCTCACTCTGACTTACTCAGGCTCTTCTCCAAGGGGCACTTCCCTTGTTCCTCCCTCTGCTTCATTCCCAGCTCTAATTAAATAGCACTGTCCTGTCCCTGCTTCACCACCACGGCTGGAGTCAGCCTTTCCAATTAAATCCAGTTACAGCCAGTGGAGGTCACTAATTAGACTTTATGTTCCCAGCTCATCAGAGAGGCTGAAACAGCCCTGCAGATTCCTGGGCAAGGCTCAACCCAGCTTTCCACAGAGGGCCAGCAAGCCCATGACAACAAATTTATTGCAGATCATCTGATATGCCAGTCAGTCATGCAGTTCTCATGTTATAAACAGAGCATGGTCAAGGATCCGTTTACCAAAACCAACTAAATTTACACACACAGATGGAATCTGACAGGGAAAAGTGTATTTATTTATGGGGCATTCCTCAGTTTTTAGGCCGAATAATTGAGTGCTCCCGGAAAAAGCTAAAATATGTAAAATAGACAAAATACGTTGTTTTATGTTAAAAATGCACAGAGATGGAGTGCCCTTCCTTGCATGCTGATCCAAGCTTGGTCTTCCGGACCTCAGTTTTCTGGCGGGCAGAGAGTGACACCTGGCAATATGTGTCTTTCTAGCTGGTCAGTGACTAACCGCAGAAGAACCCAAGGGCAGTTGCAATTGCAAACTCCACCTGCATCATGTGTGTCACACACCCCTCTCCATCCTTTGTAGTTTAAAGAAATCCCATTTTATAGCTATCTGAACTGTAATTTTGCTCATGTCCTACACTCTCGCCATTTGTTTTGAGTTAAATATCAAACAGATGTGCATCCAGTTTAAAAAAATGTTTAATATTCGAGAGCCTGGCCTGATAGACCAGCAAAGCCTTCAAGAAATAGATAAAAAGGTATATTAGTAAATTTTAAGGTGATTTTAGCTGTACATTGTTCAGCATTAAAGGAAACAGATCCAGCAAGCCCTAAAGTGACAAGTGGGGGCTGGGGGAAGATATACGGTATTAGTTTGACATGGAAATTAGACCCGGGATGGGGTGGAAAAAAATCCACCTGGCAAGTTTTTTTTGAAAGCTATTCAGATTCGCAGGTCCAGGGATAGATCAATTGAAGTAACTGAAGAAACAGGCAAGAATAAAGGGCACATAGGTGTGTGTGCTCTCTCTCTCTAAGACAAATGCTGATTACCAAATATCTTCCTGGAGAGAGTGGCAGCTTTCAGGCTAGTTTTATATCCCATGACTAATGAGCAAGTTGCAGAGCGTTCAAGTTTTTCAAAGCAGTTCTCAGCATTTGAAAAGCTCATTGTGGCTCCAATGAAAGTATCAATCAATCCAGTAAAAACTTCACCTCAGCTCTCTTCCTGGCTCTCCATGTAAGGCTGTTGGAGAAGAACTGCATTAAACATTCCAATCCCCCTAATATTTCTTGATATTGCTCACATTTAAAGTTCAAGATTAAGTTACCTGACTCCCATAATCTATAACAGCCATCTCCTCTGTTGGTTAAGGCTGAAATTAAAGTATTTCCATGTGGCTGGTTGAATTTCTTCACATATAGTAAAGAACATTCTTCATTGGCATATGACTTCAAATTACATTTACATTCCCAAAGGCGGTTTGCATAGCATGATTTTGAGGCTGTGTTATTTGAAGTCTGTGTCACTGCGGAAGAGAGCTGACACTGTTCGGGAGCCACAGGGCCACCGGTCCTTTACAAAACTGGGATTGTCTGCTTGTGCAATCCATGGAGATGAAGCTAGTTATCACTCCATTAAACTGCAGCAGCACCTGAAACCAGGAATCATCTGAAGTCATTTTACTTCATGAGTGCTTCAAGGAAATTATCATGATCCTCTCCAATTCATTTTGATAGTTCAACCAAGCACCAGAGTCTGTATGAATAAGAGATCTGATTGGATCTTACTGTGTAACCCTAGGCAAGCCACTTGGCCACAGTCTAGCCCGATACAACATACAAACAAGGGTTCAGCACAGCAGAGGCTCAGGTTGACTTTGCCCTTCCCAGATTATGTGCTACTCCAGAGGGCACAGCATGGCCCCCGGCACAAGTTACAGCAGCTGGTGCCTATGGGCTATTCTGCTTTGTATGCTGCCCACTACCACTGCCAACCCCAACAGGCCTCTCCAACCGGAGCAGGGCCCCATGTGGGGCAGGGTAGGGCTGCCTGATTTGGCCCTGCATCACCCAGGCATTGAGGGAATTTCTCTGGGGGGCATTATGGTGTTCAGAGGCTGGAATCCAGCCAAAGGCCTTTACATGGCATTTGTGTGCCTTTTAGTAGTGGTCACCACAAGCGTTGGCTTCCACTCCACTTTTGGTCAGAGCCTAGTAATTGGACTTTACTGATGTTTCTCATTTAAACAGGAGACTCCACCATGCATTCATTGTGAGTTTCATTTTGAGAGAGAGTCTTTGCCAACAGACTAGTGGAATCACACACATCAGCTTTAGGCATGAACACAGCTTCATTATTAGCATTAAAATATTGTCATTCATTCATTTACAGCCAATATATCCAACACAACAATAAAACAGTAGTACAAACACTGAAGGCCCGATACCTTTTTCCTGTCTGTGTAATAAATTATTAAGCTGTTAAGGATATTTATGTGAATATGTCCGCAGGAACCACAAAAATCTGGGTGCACCCATTCTATAACAGTGTGCCCCAATGGGTATCTGTCCACACAAGCGGGGTGAACCATCCATGCAGTGAGTAGTTGGGGATACAGTTATCTAATTTGTATGCTCAGCTTTGGTTACAGCTGGTGCACACGCATTTTTGTAGCTGGTTTCAGAGTAACAGCCGTGTTAGTCTGTATTCGCAAAAAGAAAAGGAGTACTTGTGGCACCTTAGAGACTAACCAATTTATTTGAGCATAAGCTTTAGTGAGCTACAGCTCACTTCATCGGATGCATACTGTGGAAAATACAGAAGATGTTTGTTTTTATGCACACAAACCATGAAAAAATGGGTGTTCATTACTACAAAAGGTTTTCTCTCCCCCAACCCCACTCTCCTGCTGGTAATAGCTTATGTAAAGTGATCACTCTCCTTACAATGTGTATGATAATCAAGGTGGGCCATTTCCAGCACAAATCCAGGTTTTCTCCCCCCTCCTCACAAACCCACTCTCCTGTTGGTAATAGTTTATCTACATTGTAAGGAGAGTGATCACTTTAGATAAGCTACTACCAGCAGGAGAGTAGGGTGGGGGGAGAGAAAATCTTTTGTAGTGATAAACACCCATTTTTTCATGGTTTGTGTGTATAAAAACATCTTCTGTATTTTCCACAGTATGCATCCGATGAAGTGAGCTGTAGCTCACGAAAGCTTATTTTTGTAGCTGTAACCATTGCGCGCTCTTTCAAAGCAATAAAACTTTGCCATGAGTTTAGAGGGTTTTAATGAGTTTTCAAATATAATTTGAGGGAAAAAAAACTCTTCCTAAAGCAATATAGCAAAACGTGTAACGTGTGAACTACTTCAGTAGAGAATCAGGTGGTTTTAATTCTTTGTGGGAGAGTTGGTAAGCTTTTGGGGGGCACATATTATGATGAATTTGGAGCTGCTCTGTAACAATTTATGAAAACGATATGTTGGCCTAAGTATTGGGATGTTTAGTCTATGAATACACTGGTTACTGCAGTATGGAGTCTGTCTGGGAAAACAGGCAGGAAGCAAAAGAATGGCTCAAGGTCAGCCACCCCTCAGGAAACAGTTACAGGATGTTAAGGGACAAAGCCAGAACCATTGGCTCTCAAGACTCTGGCTTGATCTCCTGCTAAGCCTACAGGACTGGTTTGGACCTGAAGGGTCACAGCATGGGAACAGAGAAACCAAAAGAACCATAGTGGGATTTCAAAAGGAACCCTCTCTCAAGAGACAGATCGTAGTTCTTCAGGGAAACGAGACTGAGACACAGTCAGTGTCAGGGGGTTTCTGAAAAAGTTAGGCCTGCCTTGGTTACCATGAGGGTATGGTAAGTCATTAGGTATGATAGACATGCGTGTAGATTGTTTGTTGTTTGAAATCCTTTTTTCCTCTAATGTTTTGTCCTGATTACCAAATGCACCGATCACAAATTCCAAAAGGAAAAACCACAGGTGCCCAAACATGGTCAGACCTGCAGGAGAAGAACAGTGGACACACAGGGATGTACGTACCTCAGAGTCTAGTCTAAGAGTGGGATAAATTCCACCCCAGGACAAGGAAAGGGATGAGGCCTAACATCTGAGGGGGTGCACTCAGAGAGACCACAGAGGGGACAGAGGGCAGCTAGCCCTGTAACTGTGATGATACCTGTATTCTGTTCAGTATACAGCCCATTATTAGCACCTAGAAATAAATAATAACAGTGCATTTCTCTCTATTTTCCAGCAAAAGAGTGAGAGAATAGATATATCGATATGTTTTCTGCTTTGCTTTCTCTCTGATAGATGTGAAAAGATATTTCAGAACTATCAAGTTATGGATGTGGTAGCTAAAAGTCTAGCTAGCTAGCTAGCTATTTATACCATGTTCAACACCTTGGTATCAGAGAATCTTCATTCACTGAGCCATACGTTGCACCACTCTTGATCTCTACATACCATCTCTATTGAAGTTAATATGAATTTCCAGTGCTAATCAAGATGCCCCAGTGTAAATGTGTATATTTAGATCCATAGATTTTAAAGCCAGCAGGAACCATTTACGATCAAGGAGCACTTGTTTCCTTGTTGATATGTTTAGTACAAATATACATATCAAAGCACTGGAGGTATCCACTCCATATTATCCAGCGTGGGATCTTCTAGTCATTGTATTACTATTGTTTTTGGATATCTTCACTTGCATAAGACCAGCTCAGCTCTTTGCAGGTCTTCTCACTTCTTTATTAGAACCCAATCCAATTCCCACTGAATAACGTAGAGTTAGATCGAGCCCTTGGATATTAGCCAAAGTCAAGCAGGAAAACAGAAGAAGTGCAGTAGAGTATGCAGACGAGTAGGGAAGCCAAAAATACAATCCACCAGGATCTAATGGTGGTTTCTAAATTCAGTTCATTAAATCAGGAGGATCCCATAAAACTAGCTTTTCACCCTTTCCCCTAACTATTGAAATAAAACAATGAAATTATCGCTGCTCGCTGTACCTGTTACATAGCTCAGTAGGATTTTCCCATTCTCTGCCAAGAACAAACATAACAGCTGCCAGAATGTCAATGTGTGGTACTAAGCCATGAGCAATCATTGATTCCAAACCATCTCATCATAATCCTTGCCTCCCCACTAGAGGAGTTATTCATCGGATAACCAGAAACACCTGGGTACAAGGAATTTCCTGTTGCAATTCAGCCTTAATTTCCTCAGATAGTAAAATCCTAAGGCTCGCAAAGGTGAAAGAAACCAGCAGTCAATCAAAGTAATCACACCACCACCACCACAGCAGTGACAGTACATTCTAAATTAAATTTTAATTCCCACCTGATGGTTCACTATGAGTTACTTTTATTCAAACCATTCATCTGACCCACCTCTGTATTTCAGATGATTTGTTGGGGTCCCTTTAGTTATTAGCACCATTCCAAGTACCATAACCGCCGTCTCTGTATTTGTGATCAGAATTGAAATGGGAACCAAAGAAGAAAATTTACGTAGATATTAGCCCTGCAGCTATGATAAGACTACACTGACAATCTAACAATGTGGAGTAAGGAACAACAAACTATTCTGGGGCACTAAATGGGCAGAAAAAACTGTATCAGCAAGGTACAAAGGTCAATCCTCCAATTAAAACATGAAATACATTGAGATAAAAGTGAGAACATTTGTTTAAGTCTGGAGAAATGAGCTCCAGTCCTGACTTAGATCATGAATAAAAATTAGTTTGGTCACATTATTCTTGTCCCTGGTAGGGTACACCATGAGAACAATCACCTAATTCCGCTGGACTTAGTCTCTGCTTAAATGAATCTCAGGATCAGGATTGAGGTGTGTTGGCAGCGCTATCTGGAGAAAGTTTGTGTAGTGCTTGTTTCAAACCAGTGGGTTTATCCTCTCTTCATCCTTTAATAAGTAATATAGTGACTCGGGTGTGTTAAAGGCCATATTGTCAAGGGGATCTCAATGTGACTTCTTGTTGTATATGCTCATAACTGTATGCATAATCATTCACATGCACAGAATTAGAAGTTGTGTTTGGAAATTTTGTCCCTAAGAAAGTTGAAGAGAACAAAAACAAAACACTTTCAGTAGGTCCACAGGAATTCTTGAACCAAAAATTGCTATCTCTGTTTTTTATTTGTTGAAAATGCGAATTCTATCGAAAATAGATTATTTAGTCTACAAGATGCTTGCTAGCAGACTATGCTTTCACCATGCAAAATTTGCAGTTTTGAAAATAATTAAATCTTTTTCCTTCAATATAATTATGGAAAATGGTACAGCTGCAGACAAATTCTGGTACCTTCACAGAGATACAAGGCAATAACCCTGTCTAGCATATTAATAGATAGCTGCCAATTATTCATCAAGACAGTGAAACACCTACTCATTTTAAAGATGTTCCAAGGTCTGATATGTAACACCAAAAGAACACACATTTTAACAAAATATATTGCAGTGCCAGCAAACCCACAGATCAATTTAATGTGGCCTTTCTGGTACAGGGGGCTTTCATGCTTATTGGGTAGAAGGCAGGTACATAAATCTTTTAACCCTATTAAAATCACATTGGACCGAAAGATGCTTGACAAGTTAGTAGCCTGCATGTGGTACCTAAAAAAAATCTCTTAAGAGATATTACAGTGTCAGGTTTTGAAGACAAATGTTTTAAAAGAGCCAATATATTTACATTTGAAAATCAACTGCTGAGCAGGTGGAATAGCAATTTTCAATCATTTGTTTGATAGCTAAATTGACTTTACATCACTTGAATGTGTCTTAGCAGTGTCAGTGCAAGGCAACTGAGATAATATTCAAATATCAAGACAAAGCAATGAGAAAGGGTGCTTCTGGAGACAAGAAACACAGTATCATCTGAAAATATGATGTCTATCAAAACCAATGAAGAGAATGTCTGAAAACAAGACAGAGGAATCAGCAGCCTAAGGAAATAGCTTAAAATATTTTGACAACAGTAAAACTATGTTCAAAAATTAAATGAAATTCACATTGGAAAATGGAATCTGAAGCATATAGAGAGAATACATAGACACAGGTCTTTTCCACTTCTGATTTCTATTGGTTACTGCAAATTAAAAATATAGGAAGGAGAGATTCTCAGGGCCACTGTGATATAAAATATGTATCCACAGGAAATCTGTCAACCCACTATACAAGGAAGGAGGGAGAAGGGTGTCAAATGTCCTATGCCTATTTTTGCACTTTGAAGGCCTGATTTCCATGGCCATGCACCTTGTGCAGTCTTTTACACGAGTGCACAGTGAGTGCTACCAAGGCAGAATGGTAGCACTTTAAACCCACTTAGCACACATCACTATTGGAACAAAACACATAGGCATGTTGGCTGGGTCAAGATCAGCAAAAAAAGATTTGCCTTGAAAACGAGTGCATTTCCCACAGGCCACACGTGCAACCTAGATGTTAGTGATAACATGCTGATTGCACAGGATGTGCTTGATGGGCTGTAATGCATATATACAACGGTGCCACTTGTGGATTTAGCTATTTTTTCTTATTGGTGCAGTGATATACAGTATCAGGAGGTGAGCATCTTCACCAAACAGAATGTAAAAGGGGAAAGCTTAACAGAGAGTACGAGTTGGCAAAACAAGGAGCAACATGGTAGGAATGCTAAGCACAGCAGTATGGAAATAGGGCCTTTTTAAAGGTCAGGAGATCTTTCTCCCTTCCTCAAGCTTCTCCTCCACGTCTCTTTACTTAATAAGGCTGGGGAGCATTTTTAAGAAAAAATTAACAATTCTCTGGGTGGGTTTTTCCAGGCTTCTGGATGTTTGCAGCACACTAGGTTTGCCGCCGATGATACCTTGCCTATTTGAAAAATGGTTATCACTCGCTATTCTAAACGAATTTCAAAGCATGTGTGAGTTGTCAAGCAACAAAAGAAAGTTGGCTGCAGTTTCTTGAATATTAGCACAGCAAATTGGGCTTGTAATTGCTCAGTGTCACAGTTTACTTACTGATAATTTGGTTAATTACCTTCAAGGAAATGTCTGACACTAAGACCACAACAATCACTTTTGCTTCCACAATACAGGATCCGATCCTGGTTCCTTTCTTTTCTTCTTTCTTCCTCTCCCTCCCTGCTACCTCCCTTTTCAACCACTGTGGACAAGACCAGCCTCCTGCCTGTCACTCAGGCCTGTAACCTGGGCATCACCTTTGGGTATGCCTACACTGCAATTAGACACCTGAGGTGTTTAGCTGTGGTATAGACATTCAGGTTGTAGAGTCCAGGCTCCAGCCTGAGCTCAAAGTCTACACCAGAATTAAACAGCCCCTTAGGCCAAGCCCTGTGAGCCCAAGTCAGCCGGCACAGGCCAGCCATGTGTTTTTAATTGCAGTGTAGACACAATTTGCTCAGATCTCTCTGTAGGTCCTCACATCCAGGTTATGTCTAAGTCTTGCTGATTCTTCCTTCATAACATCTCTGAGATCCAGCCTTTCCCATCCATCCACACAGCTAAAACTCTCATCCAGTCTCTCACTGTCTCTTGTCTTGACTACTGCAACATCCTTCTCTCTGTCCTTGACAAATGCAATTTTGCCCTGCTCACATCTATCCGGAATGCTGTTGCAAAGACCATTTCCTAGCCTGTCCCTTTAACAATGTCACCTCTCTCTTTGCATCCCTTCCCACCCTATCCTCTCTCACTCGCTATCAGGATGTTGACTCCTGCCTCTGACTGGCCCAGCATGCAGCCTCCACTGCCCACTTGTTACATTTTCAGTCACACACTTTCATGCTTTTTCCCATGCTGCCCCTCATGCTCGGGAGGTATTTTCCATAAACATCCTCAAAGCGGATTGTTCTCCTTCAAATCCCTCCTTAAAACTCTCCTTCGCCATGATGCCTACACAAAACTAGACAACAGTTAGGTTACTGGTGCTGAGATCATTGCCTGCCATGCTGACCAACAGAGTCTCATTGTTTTCTCATACTTCCTGCCCCCCCCCGCCCCATCTGTCTGTATCCATCTTATATTGGCTTATACTTAGAGTGTAAGCTCTTTGGGGCAGTGGCCATCTTTTTGTTGTGTGTTTGTATAGTGCCTAGCAGAGTGGGGTCCTGGTCCCTTGTCTGTTAGGTGCTGTGGGAATAATAATAATAATGTGTACATATAGCATCTAGTGCAATGTAGCCCCCTGATCACAGTGGGGGTCTCTAGGCACTACTGTAATACAAAAAATAAATAGTTTAATGAAGTGGGTGATGCACAGGACTCATGGGCGCTGGAGTCAGGATGCCCACACTCAGATATCACCAGAATCAAAATGAGAAAACTACACAAATACACAGAGCGATGCCAAATAGGGCACCAGCCTTACCCACCCCACACACCTTCACTATATATTAGTATTGCTAATTATTAGCATTATTGTAACACCCAGAGGCTCTAACTGAGATCAGCTCAGACAAGGATGTCAAGGAACTATGACGTGATTGGAATAACAGAGACTTGGTGGGATAACTCACATGACTGGAGTACAGTCATGGATGGTTATAAACTGTTCAGGAAGGACAGGCAGGGCAGAAAAGGTGGGGGAGTAGCACTGTATGTAAGGGAGCAGTATGACTGCTCAGAGCTCCGGTACGAAACTGTGGAAAAACCTGAGTGTCTCTGGATTAAGTTTAGAAGTGTGTGCAACAAGAGTGATGTAGTGGTGGGAGTCTGCTATAGACCACCGGACCAGGGGGATGAGGTGGATGAGGCTTTCTTCCGGCAACTCACGGAAGCTACTAGATCGCATGCCCTGATTCTCATGGGTGACTTTAATTTTCCTGATATCTGCTGGGAGAGCAATACAGCGGTGCATAGACAATCCAGGAAGTTTTTGGAAAGCGTAGGGGACAATTTTCTGGCGCAAGTGCTAGGGGAGCCAACTAGGGGGGGTGCTTTTCTTGACCTGCTGCTCACAAACTGGGTAGAATTAGTGGGGGAAGCAAAAGTGGACGGGAATCTGGGAGGCAGTGACCATGAGTTGGTTGAGTTCAGGATCCTGACGCAGGGAAGAAAGGTAAGCAGCAGGATACGGACCCTGGACTTCAGGAAAGCAGACTTCGACTCCCTCAGGGAACGGATGGGTAGGATCCCCTGGGGGACTATCATGAAGGGGAAGGGAGTCCAGGAGAGCTGGCTGTATTTCAAGGAATCCCTGTTGAGGTTACAGGGACAAACCATCCCGATGAGTCGAAAGAATAGTAAACATGGCAAGCGACCAGCTTGGCTTAATGGTGAAATCCTAGCGGATCTTAAACATAAAAAAGAAGCTTACAAGAAGTGGAAGGTTGGACATATGACCAGGGAAGAGTATAAAAATATTGCTCGGGCATGTAGGAAAGATATAAGGAGGGCCAAATCGCACCTGGAGCTGCAACTAGCAAGAGATGTCAAGAGTAACAAGAAGGGTTTCTTCAGGTATGTTGGCAACAAGAAGAAAGCCAAGGAAAGTGTGGGCCCCTTACTGAATGAGGGAGGCAACCTAGTGACAGAGGATGTGGAAAAAGCTAATGTACTCAATGCTTTTTTTGCCTCTGTTTTCACTAACAAGGTCAGCTCCCAGACTGCTGCGCTGGGCATCACAGAATGGGGAAGAGATGGCCAGCCCTCTGTGGAGATAGAGGTGGTTAGGGACTATTTAGAAAAGCTGGACGTGCACAAGTCCATGGGGCCGGACGAGTTACATCCGAGAGTGCTGAAGGAATTGGCGGCTGTGATTGCAGAGCCCTTGGCCATTATCTTTGAAAACTCGTGGCGAACGGGGAAAGTCCCGGATGACTGGAAAAAGGCTAATGTAGTGCCAATCTTTAAAAAAGGGAAGAAGGAGGATCCTGGGAACTACAGGCCAGTCAGCCTCACCTCAGTCCCTGGAAAAATCATGGAGCAGGTCCTCAAAGAATCAATCCTGAAGCACTTACATGAGAGGAAAGTGATCAGGAACAGTCAGCATGGATTCACCAAGGGAAGGTCATGCCTGACTAATCTAATCGCCTTTTATGATGAGATTACTGGTTCTGTGGATGAAGGGAAAGCAGTGGATGTATTGTTTCTTGACTTTAGCAAAGCTTTTGACACGGTCTCCCACAGTATTCTTGTCAGCAAGTTAAGGAAGTATGGGCTAGATGAATGCACTATAAGGTGGGTAGAAAGCTGGCTAGATTGTCGGGCTCAACGGGTAGTGATAAATGGCTCCATGTCTAGTTGGCAGCCGGTGTCAAGTGGAGTGCCCCAGGGGTCGGTCCTGGGGCCGGTTTTGTTCAATATCTTCATAAATGATCTGGAGGATGGTGTGGATTGCACTCTCAGCAAATTTGCAGATGATACTAAACTGGGAGGAGTGGTAGATACGCTGGAGGGGAGGGATAGGATACAGAAGGACCTAGACAAATTGGAGGATTGGGCCAAAAGAAATCTGATGAGGTTCAATAAGGATAAGTGCAGGGTCCTGCACTTAGGATGGAAGAATCCAATGCACCGCTACAGACTAGGGACCGAATGGCTAGGCAGCAGTTCTGCGGAAAAGGACCTAGGGGTGACAGTGGACGAGAAGCTGGATATGAGTCAACACTGTGCCCTTGTTGCCAAGAAGGCCAATGGCATTTTGGGATGTATAAGTAGGGGCATAGCCAGCAGATCGAGGGATGTGATCGTTCCCCTCTATTCGACACTGGTGAGGCCTCATCTGGAGTACTGTGTCCAGTTTTGGGCCCCACACTACAAGAAGGATGTGGATAAATTGGAGAGAGTCCAGCGAAGGGCAACAAAAATGATTAGGGGTCTAGAGCACATGACTTATGAGGAGAGGCTGAGGGAGCTGGGATTGTTTAGTCTGCAGAAGAGAAGAATGAGGGGGGATTTGATAGCTGCTTTCAACTACCTGAAAGGGGGTTCCAAAGAGGATGGCTCTAGACTGTTCTCAATGGTAGCAGATGACAGAACGAGGAGTAATGGTCTCAAGTTGCAATGGGGGAGGTTTAGATTGGATATTAGGAAAAACTTTTTCATTAAGAGGGTGGTGAAACACTGGAATGCGTTACCTAGGGAGGTGGTAGAATCTCCTTCCTTAGAGGTTTTTAAGGTCAGGCTTGACAAAGCCCTGGCTGGGATGATTTAACTGGGAATTGGTCCTGCTTCGAGCAGGGGGTTGGACTAGATGACCTTCTGGGGTCCCTTCCAACCCTGATATTCTATGATTCTAAGGAGTCTGTGGTAAAGCTGGAAATTGAACCCACATCTCCCGAAGCCCAGCCCAGTGCCTTAGCCACACATCCACCCTTCCTCTCACTACTAGGACCTTTTGGAACAATTTTCTTTCGGCCTTATTGTTATGCTCTGTCTCCAGCAGTATAGGAGCTAAACCACTCAGCCTCACTTTAAGTTCCCGCATCGCCAGCCTGCTCATCCGATGGCATATCATGAATGGCATTCCAAGCCACACATCCCCACAACGGTCCTCTTAGTTTTAATTCAAGTGGCTGAATAGTGAAGTGTCATGCATGTTATTGGTGCAACACACATTAATAATAAATATTGTTGCCTCACACAGCCTGTCCCTGCTGATAGTCCTGATGCAACCATTTCCTATGCACTAAAGGTGGCTACTTTTGTGTCCTCCAATACCCGTTGCTCATTGTAAAGAGGTGAAGCCAGGGGCATCCAGGACTGCTTGAAACCTTCATAAAATCAAAAAATTAATTTTAATCCCCACTAGAGGATGCAGAGAGTCAATAAAAGTCAATCACTCTCTACTCTATCCCTGGTCTCATCTTGAAAGGCATTCTCCAAAAACAGCACGCTCCAAACTGCCTAGCTTTCCTCCTGCAAATCCCTTTTTCACATACATGTCTCTTGTAAAGCCCTACATAGAACTCCAAGATTTACTCTCTGTATTTGGGTTTGTACTATCACCCAATATATTAACAAGGCCTGAACTGTTTTCTCTGTGCCTCAAGTAGATTTTAAAACTTCTTAGGCAGAGACCATCTCTTCCTATATGTCTGTTACAGCACGGAGCAGAGGCAACACTAGAATGACATTAATAATGCCCTTATGGAAACATCCTACATGATTTAACAGAAATTTCCTTTCTATAGATATCTGGAAACATGGACTTTAATAGGACATCACATCCTTTCTATATGATAAGATGGTTCAAAAACTGTGTAGAAAAGGTATAATTCTCACTTCAATTTTGTTGGTTTTTAGAGTAATTTCTGCTTTGCAAAATTATGGTTTCATATGCCCCATTTCAGGTTTCAGAACCTCTGACCATAAACTAGGAGTTTGCCACTACTATGGACCAACTATCCAGTGTCAGCGAGCAAATTATTTAGAAGAGGGTATGATGCACATGCAGCCTTGCTTTCTCTAACATAAACACAAGACAGCATTTAAAAACATTTAAAAACAAAACCCTACCAAAACAACACCCTCTGTTGCCCAGTTCTCTCCCTGGGGAAAGGGTGAGACAGAATGAATCACATCTGATTCATGTTTAGCCACATAGCTTGATGCACTACTGGAAGGCACTCAAATGCTACCGTCCTGAGGGGGGTAGAAGATCCTAAGCAGAACAGAATGTAATTCACCCAGGAAGCTTGCAAGAAAATCAGGAGTGCAGTAACCTATTAGTGAAAAGAGTCCTCTCTCCGTAGTCCTAACTTGTCAGTCAGAAAACAGTGCTCTAGAATATCTAAATCTGTACAGTTCTGAAGAGTTTTCAGCTCTCTAAACACAAATCAAATCCAAATAGGGACGATGAACCAAACAGGAGCATTCATTATTTTTTATGTTGTCATTTATTCTGAGACATGTAATGAATATAATAATATATACACACATATATATACACACACACACATTTTCAATAAATATTTCAAAGTACCACAATCAAAGATCATATTATCTTATTTTCACTAGGAAAAATACCTGAATTCAATTTTTTTTAAAAGGACCTAGATTTATCCTAGATATAAATTTGGTGCAGGCAGCAATACTGAGAGAGGTTAAATGGAAAAGAAACCTCTTTGTTTCATATTACCTTAAAAGATTAGTTTTCTTTTCCATTTAACCTCGCTCAGTATTGTGCCTCCTCAGCTGTAGCTTTTTCCTCACAGAACTGACGCCTACGGGGTAAACTACACCACTACTGGTGCCTCAATATTACAGAGACAGCCATGTTATAACTGTAATTGAGGTCTTGCTTGTGAAATGAAGACGAGAGACAATGCAATCTGCTCCACAGTAAGTAATTTGGTATGGCCCTTGAGCTACTGCCAATAGGCTTACAGCCCTAAAATGCCACCATCCAGGTAAAAATCACAGGCCAAATTGCCTACTGGTGTAAACTGGTGCAGCTCCATTATAGCTGGTGTTTCAGTGTAGGCCAGCAAAAAGACTGATCCCATATATATTCAATAAACACATTTGCTTACCTATGTTTCTAAGATCACCTTAGATTAATATAATTGAAATAATTTTTAAAATCTAATTAAAACTGTAGCTATTTCTATTTATTGTATGCATTTCTGTCAGCCTGGGAAATAGTAATAGAGCAATCATATCATTTTTATTTGTAGCCAGTTGCCAGTAAACCAAACCCCAGATGCCAAATGTGAGGTGATCAAAATCTAGATCCAAAATGTGGGGGCTCCATCCCCTCTATATAGTTCCTGGTCACTTTGACATTCAGATTCTTATCTTTGGTATAAGACTGCAGTATTTCAGTTGCAAACACTTGTAGGAGACCATTTGCTTTTTGAAAAAGCTGTTTCCACTGGATTTTTTTTAAATGGTGTAAATATTAGTCTTAAGTTTTGTAAGGGCCAGATTTTAGGGTTAAATTTGAGCTGAAAAATGTGTTAGAAAATTACTAGCCTGAAAAAACTCAAATGCTCATTCTCATGCAAGACATATGTAATGACAATGACACCACTGTGGCTCATTTAAGTACAGGACATTTTTAATCTGAATGTCTTCAAATCTATTTTAGGTACTTACTTGGCCCTCATTACCACAGCATCTGAACAATTTGCAATCTTTTATGTACTCATCCTCACCTTCAGCCCCCACTGTTACCAACACAGCACCAGGACTTTTGTCTGATAAAACTTGCAATTCATGTGGAGTTTTCAACACTTTCATTATGTGGTATTGCCAGTGAGTCCTTCTCAGTCTTTTCTTTTCTCTGGTAGGTAACCCTGTTAGGAACTAACAAGAAAACTTACAATCAGGAAGTTAGTTCAGCAGCAATAAGTACCTTTTCCCCTTTTATCTGTTCACAGAACTATGTTAATTGACTGCTTACTTTCTTTTTCATTTAGGAATACAGACAATTATTTAACCCTTTCACATGTTATCTGAAGTTGATATGAGTGAGATTAATAAACTACACATGCCACCCTTTGAAACAGCCTATCAGGGCTTACAGCTAATGGAATGCAAAGTGATCTTAGGGGTTCTTTAGAACTTTAAAAATTTCTAAGCCATAAGAGGTACTTTTGATGATAAAATTCTGAGCAAGGGCTAAAGAATATGCATGGCTCTCTCTCTCTTGTTTTATTCCATTTAGACTCCACCTGCTGGTTGAAACCGTTAACTTCATTTCTATACATTAAGCAAGGACATTAGCCAAAAGAAAGGAAACACATCTCATCTAAAACATACAGATCAAGGTATTATAAAGTGACTAGTGATTTTAGGTACCCAACTTGAGACACCTTATAGGGGCCCAATTTTCAAAATCAATAGTCACTTCTGAAAATCTTGGCCACGCTATTCAGGAATATTCTGAAAATCCCACCAGGCCGAGGAAGGAGAGTCCTAGTTATAAAAATAGTCATGAATTTGCTAATGAAGTCATGAGATAGTAGTTTGAGTAACCAGGTGTTTGTAGCCAAAAAATAGAATGCCATCTTTTGCCAAGTACATTTTCCCCAAATGTATTACATATAATTTCTTACTGATATATATATATATATATATATATATCAGATACATACATACAGAACACATGATATATACATATGTTAGTGATGGTAGCATGTTTATTTCAGTGTGTTGACACATAGATATATATATTTGCGGTCCACACACATGCATTTTTTACAAGATCACACATTGAAATTAATTTGTTTGCATTCAAGATCAATTTGGATTTTCTAAAATCTTTTTTTCCTTTCAAAAAAGGAAGTTCAGGGGAAAAATAATCTATATCAAAGTTTAAAAAATGTTAGGCATCCAAAATACACAAGTAGGTGAATTTGTTTGTACAAATAAGCAATTTGCATGTGCAATCGTGGTATTTTAGCATCCAGTTGCACACCTCTCATTTCTGAAAACTGGCCCTATGTTAGAAGAACATTATCATGCTAATGCTAATACAAGACTGACAACTTGAAACACACAATTGTCAGGAAATTTAGAAGTTGGTTTAAAGGTATTTAGCAGAGCCACAGGAACTACACACAGTGAATAATTTAATTTAGTCCTTTTTTCTTTTCAAAAAAATAGATTTCGATTTTAGGGTTACATACTCAATTATCCAATGAACAGTTTACGTGAACATTTTTCAACCTATGCATTGTTTGCAAACTATTTGCCATCACTATTCCTTTGAATATTATTTGTTTCTCATAATTCAAACTGTGGGATTGGTCACCACAATCACATGGGATTGTTTCTACTGTCTTCTTGGTTGATTTTCAAACCCCGAAAGAGCCTTCAAGATGGCCATGTGAGCACTTCCAGATAAATTGTCATGGTTATTCTCGTTGCTATTCACATCACTTTCTGAAAATATTCTTACAAACAAAAACTTGATCACATGCACTTGCAGAAAGCAAACAGGAGAGGTTGTATATCCGAAAGTGAATGTGAGGGGTTAATTCAAACAAGCAATCACAAATACTTTGCTGCTGCATTAACCTAGCTCCTGTACTTACACTATGCGTGACATACGCCTACTCGTCCCTAATGTGCCAAAGCCATGTGATAGTAAGATATAAATTGAAAAAATATTTCTCCATCTGTCCTCAATAGCTGTTTGCACAGATTCACCATGGTGACATTCCCCTGTCTTTGTAATGGGTAGAACAGCATAGGAGTAAGTCATGGAGGATGGTAGGGTCAAAACATAGGACAATGGGCAACTTTCCGTGATGATGGACAACAAACATACTGCATTGCTGAAGAGTAGCACTGTGGCTATCCCACCCAAAGCAGGACATATAAGCACACTGCTGTCGCTAAACCTGTGGGAGAATTAACACAATCGTTGGATAGCTCCATGAGAGTAAACTCTTTTAAAACACAAGTTCTGAACGGGTAACAAGGCACCAAGGCTTTTATTCAGAAATAACTGGTTGTGGGTCTTACCCTGAGCCATCTGTTCGCTGTCTGCCCACACAGCATATTTTGAATTAACAGTGCAATTTACTGGGGCAGGCTGACCAGTTAATCAGCATTGTAGAAGTTTTAGCTGGCAAGAGAGGTTGGGCGATGCAGCACAAGTGAATTACTCAGGTAGGAGATATTTCAACCCCTGCTTTTTTCTTTTTTTGTTAAACTTTTCTCATTTCCATATACTGGAGTGGGGAGGGGGAATCTGCAATCACCAGACAGACATTTCATGACATCCAGATTTTTGGAGCCAGGCCACGTACAGCACCAGAGCTTTTCATATAGATCACGTCATCTCATTTCTATTCATTAATGCAGCTCTTTCCAGTCTTTTAATATGAAGTCTTTATATAGCGTTTTAGCCCTACATAGAAGACAGCTACTTAGTGGGTGACACTGTGGATATCACTTGCCCAGCTATACGGAGGTAACAGGAGTGTACAGTACTGTGATGACCTCAGGTTTCCTTTGACCCAGTTTCAAATACCTGCTGCCACCACCAAGCGTCTCACTTGGAAATTTTATCTCAGGGCACCTCTCCCCCTGCTCCTTTGTTACAAGAACTTCGTCGCCAGGAGCAGGAGTCCTCTGATATGCATGGTAGGTGTTCAAAGGCCACTGAAGAGATCCCCATTCACTCCAGCTCCACTCCAGACTTAATTAACTAACTTGTAATTTATTATTTACAGTTTACAATTATTTACAAACCTATGAATGAACTCTGGTACTGACCATCTGGCAGTGTCCACTGGCCTTTTCAAGCCCCAGAAAGTCCTATTTCATGCCTCAAGTTCACCTTTCATATGCAACAGAGTCCGATGTTCTCCTTATCTGGTCTCACCACCGCCGTCTCCACTATTCCTGCACTCCTCAACCCCCCACAATACCATATCCAGGAAGCACCCTCCTAAATGGTGGGGTGGCAGCTGTGCCCCTCTGAGGCAGCATGGCTCAGCACTGCTGTCAACCTGAACTTGTATCTAACATGCACAATTTGGACTACAATCCTTATCTCCCCAACACAAACAAGTTCACACCCCTTTAAATTAATTCTTTCCATGCCCCTTCATCTCTCCAAAGAAAAAGAATACATCAAAACATAACAAAAGAAACAAAGAATCCTCTAGGATTTGATGAATTTATGGCACTGTGTCTAATCCCACTACATTAGCCTTCAATAAGGCTCTGTGTCCTTCGTTTTCTATGCCAGTTAGTGACATTCACGTCTGCAAGAAAGGTCTTGCCTCATTTCAAGACTGGTTTGCTAAATTCATGGGATGAATGTGAAAACCTTCCAATTTCATTGCTAGCACTTTGTTGTGGCTTACTGCAATTATCTAGACACTCTCATGAGTTATGTTCTGTCAAATACCTGATGTCCAGCACTGATGGTTTTTTTTAATTTACTATTCCTGAGAAAGGTGATCTGATTTTGCTCTTGCAGGCAAATAAATGAGTCAGTTTTAAACAATATTTTTTTATTTGAAATGAAGTAACTCAGAGCTCACTGTGCCTTAACTAAGCTCAGAGGTTCTCAAAATATTACATATCAGGAACCACATTTTAATACACATTGTCTCCTGGATGCCTCCCTTTGCATTTGCAATCACTGAGACTCTCTCCTCTCCAAGGGAACCAGGTAAAATCCCTGTGGCAACTTCAGCTATAGCTTACATGGAAAATTGTCAGGAAAGTAATATATTTTAACAGTCAGTTAATAGGATTTAGCAGCTGAAATAAGAAATATCAGATAGTACCATGTGATCATCCAGCTTTCCAGAGACCACCCCCAAGTGCTTGGCAGGCCACCATGGATCCAGGGGCCACAATTTGGAAACCTTTGACTTAAATTATTATTAAATGCTGGCTCTTACATTCTATACTTTTTTAGCACAACATTGGAATAGTACTGAACTTTTCCCTGCCACTTTACATTCAAAAATATTTGTATAAAGCACTGATTTTCAATACATGCCAGCGCACTAATCTCTCTACTATATGTGAAACCTGATTCAGGTCATGTATGTGCGACTGAACATAAGAATGATAAATATGGAACGCCCTGCAGATGGGAGACAATTCTTTATTTTTTGTGCTCTGATCTCAGTAAGAACAGGCCTCTTTTGCATTGGCCATGAGGCCAGCAATTACACTTCCTGGTGCCAGAGTGTCAAACTCATTGTAATATTGCCACACATGTGTATAAGAACATAAGAATGGCCATATTAGGTCAGACCAATGGTCCATGTAGACCAGTATCCTGTCCTCTGACAGTGGCCAATGCCAAGTGCTTCAGAGGGAATGAACAGAACAGATAGTCATCAAGTTATCCATCCCCTGCCGCGCATTCTCAACTTCTGGCAAACAGAAGAAATAGCTACCATTGAATTTTCCCCTTGCTATTACTAGCTCTTATACGGAGCTTTTCATCAGTCGACTTCAAAGCACTTTACAAAAGAGATCAGTATCATTGTTTCCATTTTACAGATTTATTGCCATCCTACAGAGATCTTATTGCCAGGTACGGCATTCAAAATACCCACCAGCTGCATGAGATACCTCACTGACTTTTTTTAAAATGTGTGAAATATGTCACAGTTGTTTCCAATTTTCAGGCTACAAATGGACCCACTTTTCATTTCTGCAAAATATTTTGATTGCAAATGTTTATAAAAGGTATTATCCAAGTGGTTATCACTGTTCATTTTACCAAAACACCTGGTCTTGATAGACAAAAAATACTGATAATTATTTTGATAGTTTTTTCCAGAAAATTTTCAATAAAAATGTCATGAAAATGTTGAAAAAAAATGGTATGCCAAATATTTAATTTGGTGGGGGGCAGGAGGGAAGAGTCCCTTTTCCAAGAGAAAAACTTAGTTCAAAATGTTTTGTTTATTTCTACTCATAACTATCTACCAGGCTGGGAAAGTAATCCTCAGTGGGGAATAAGAAGGCAACAAAATGAATGTCCTCTATAACAAACTGCATCTGAACTAAATACAATATGGCAGCTGCCTCCAGTAACAGCAGGCTACTAGAAATGTAAAGTGGAGTGCACTGTAAACCTAATTGTTGCACTTAGAGATTCATAGATTTTAAGGCCAGAACCCACCATTAAGATCACCTAGTCTGATGTCCTGCATAATACAGGCCACAGAATTCCACCCAGCGGTTCCTTCATTAGCCCCAATAAACTGTGGCTAGAGCTAGAGTATATATCTTGGAGGAACAAACAGTCTTGATTTACAGGCTTCATACGATGGGGAAATCCATCACACCCGTTGGTGGTGGGTGGTAGATGGTGTGGACTGAGGGAAGAACATAAACCGCTACTACAGACATATATTATGTGTGCTTGCCCACTCATCTCTGCATTCACCACTGGCCTCAGCTCCCAAAGGGAAGACTTGCCGATGCCGAGTTTAATCAGGCCCTGGTGGAACCTGTTTATATGAGTGGAAGAATCATGTGGTTCCACCTCAGGACAGGTGAAGTCAAAAGGCCTATCCCCTGAGGGTGGAGAGGGGTACACTCAGAAAGACGAGAAAAGGACACAGAGGTGCAGCTAGTCCAGAGCCATGATCAAGAGTATCAGAGAAGTCATATGTACGGGGGACTGATGAGTCCGTTCATTCTTCTTACCATTGAACAACAGCAGAAGATGGAGGGAGAACATCAGGGAGCTGCTGGCTCTGCACATTGTATTTTGTGATGGCATTTGCACATTGCATTGGGGGCATTTGTACATGATATTTCAGCAGATTGTTGCAATGTAATAAAATCATATCAAAAACTCTTAAATTAGTATAACAAACATACACAAAATCCAATGATGGCAAAATCCCTAAAGTTCAGAATCTGGATAAATATCCTAACATGCAGATCCTTATCTAAGTCTAGGGGGGCTTCCACCATACACAACCCTTCCCCCACCACAACCATACATCCATTGCCTTTTCTATCCCAGTGTAATGTTCCCACTTCTACCTCCCCATACAATGTTAAAGGGCTAGATGCCAATACCCTCAATTCAGGCTGAATAGCACCTTATTCCACAAATAATCCACTGAAGTCAACAGGAGTATTTACAGAGTATTGGTGCTAAACTATTCATGGAGTAAGAGTTGGAGGTATGAGAGACTGTAGATTATAGACACTTTAAATTTATGAGCTGATAATAGCTCATCTTACTTAATTAGCCCCTTACAGTTTGTATGGCAACTTCCACCTTCTCTGTATGTGTATATATATATATATATATCTTCTTACTATGTGCTCCATTCTATGCATCCATTGAAGTGGGCTGTAACCCACGAAAGCTTATGCTCTAATAAATTTGTTAGTCTCTAAGGTGCCACAAGTACTCCTGTCCTTTTTTAAATTTATGTTAATGGACCTTAGAGCTCTGGATAGATGCCTTTTAGCAATATAAATCTAAAAAAATACACAGCAAAATAAGCAGAGGGAATAAAGCAGAGGGTTAAGTCCTATATTTGGTTGATACTTGAGGCATTGCAGTGTTTCCCAAATTTTTGAAAGCTGCATTTAGTCTCCCCCCACTCCCTGCCCTTCAGTCAAATTAAACCCATTGTGCCCCTCATGTGTTGTTAAAAGAAATATAAAAGGAATGGTCACTCAAGTAGATTGGAATGCATCCGATGAAGTGAGCTGTAGCTCACGAAAGCTTATGCTCAAATAAATTTGTTAGTCTCTAAGGTGCCACAAGTCCTCCTTTTCTTTTTGCGGATACAGACTAATGCAGCTGCTACTCTGAAACCTGTCAAGTAGATTGGGTAGATCTTCAGAATATGATGATTTGTGTTTTGATGAGATAGTTAATGCTGACATTTAAATGAATATCAGTGGCCTTTGAGTTGCCATTGAAATAAATGGGGAAATTCATAACTCAGTGCTACTGTTTCAGGCTCTCTGCAAACTCAGGAAGACATCAATGCATCAGTTACACTCAGGTTATGTTTTAAAGGTTTTCTTCACACCGATAACAGCTAGAGACTCCCTTTAAGAAAATTGAAAGATGAAGACCTACAGAACAACTGAGATGCCCATCTTCATCATCCTCCAAGCTAATCCTTGATGCCCATCCTAAGGCTAGGACTCTCCCTACACTTAAAATGCTGTTAGATTGATATCAACTCCCAACCGAAAGTCATTGCTCTGCTTTTTACATATTGGCAATATTAGTACTTATTTTTTAAACTAAAATTTGTGGGTCACAACAGCAGGTTGGGATGGGCAGAGAGAGGCACTGGGAGCATGAAAGTGTGCTCTGCGTACTGTGTGAGGGAGCAGATGCTGCATGGATAGCATTATTATTTACAAAGGGGATGAGATAGGTTCTGGTGTGGATAAGATGAGGAGATGGGAGGGAGGTGGTGGGTGTGGATTACAGTTAGGGCAAAGTATGCTGTATTCTTAGCCATATCTGCAAAGGCACTGCAGACAGTCTAGGGGTGTATCTGTGTTCTTATGGAAGTTAGGAGACTGAATACCTTTACAAATCTGGGCCAAGGTGCCTGGCTATGCACGATCGTGGTATTTTCTTTAACAGGGAGTCTTTGTCAAGAAAGACCGAATGTATCATTAGTGTTTGATTTACAGTAGCGTTCAGAAAGTGCAGTCATATCAGGGTCTCCTTTGGCTGTGTTGTACATATATGCTAGAGTAATTAATCTGTGGAACTCATTGCCACAAGTTATCATTGGAGGCCAAGCGCTTAGCAGGATTCAAAAAAGGACTGAATATTTACGAGACCATCCACAGTTATAATAGTAAAGATTTAAAAACTTCAACAGTTTGGAAAGGATTTAAATCCATACACTTCAGGGCCTAAACTAATCTTTAACTGTGAGGGTTAGGAAGAAATTTTCTCTATGTGCCGCTATTAAGTGCCTTCTGCAGGGTTTCTTATACATTTGGTGCTGGCTAGTGTTGGATAAAGGACACTGGATTAGATGGACCACGAGTTGAAACCAGTATGAATGTTCTTGTGTGTCCTGGCCCAAAGAGCTTTCTGTTGGCTGTCAGGTGGCATGTCTCTAATATGAGTCACTGAACCTTGCAGCTAGCAGTGTCTGCCTCACCTTAGTCCAGCCCCCACGCCACAGCACCACGGAGAGAGGGTGGGAGGGCTGCCTGCATGCTATGAACCCTGTGGGCCTGCTCCTGCTCTCACAGAAGGCAGGAGAGAGGAAATGCTCTGGTAAGATAGTGGCAGCAGCAGGAGGGTAAACTGTCTCAGCAGGCTGTCAAGTGTTGGGTATCTCATGTGACAGTCAAGGGGCTCCAACTCTCCTCCCCTTAATATCGCACTGGCCACACGCAGGCAGGGCAAATTCCACTGCAGTTACTCCTCCCCATCCTCAGGGCCATTGAGGTGCCTACTGAGCCAGCATCCTCTTTGCTCCCTCTACAGCAGCAGCCAGGGCGTGGGAGGGAGCACAGCCAGTGGGAGGTGGGATGCAAGCATGGGCCCCCAGGTGCTCTCAGCTCACTGTACCCAAATGCCCAGCAGCCCCAGTGCCTCCCCCAGGGATGCAGCCTATTGACTCCTGCAGCCATGAAGTTACCACTCCATCAGGGTAGCATGCGGGCCTAGCAGCGCACGGAGGGGTCAGGCCTGTGCAAGGAAGGGCGAAAGGGGTTCCTTGTATACGGCCCCCCTCCCACTGCATAAAGACCTGTCACAAGCTGGAAGAGGGGTAGGTAGCAGCAGCAGCGGGGGCTGGGCAGTAGAGGGGCAGGTGGCATCGGGAGGGGGGCATGTCGCAGGCACAGACCAGAGGGAGGATGAAGGGAGCTTTGCCCCGCTCCTCTCCATGCTCCTGAGCAGCCAGGCACAACTGCAGCCCTTGTGACCCTCCCTTCCCCCCAGTGCAGCACTCCTCCCCTCCTAAACACTTCCTAGGCTTCAGGACATCAAGGACAGAATGAGACAGAGCCACAGCCCCACCTGCCTCTCTGTGCTGCCCAGCAGAGCTGGTTGGTGATGCAGTGGGGAGTAGGCTGCACCCCAGGAAGAGCAGCAGCAGGCACGCTCCCCTGGCATGACAACAGGGTACACACAGACGTGTTTGCATCTCTAAGGCAGAATTCCTCTTGCGAGCTGTGTGAGGAAGCAGAGGGTGCAGGGCAGTGTGGGTGGCCATAGCCATCCCGGGCGAGGGTATGTGTATCATGTGACTGTGTGGGAGAGAATCAGAGACACTTTCTTCTAACACTGAACAAGGAACTTTATTCAAATAAGGAAACATTATCCCTCAGCTTCACTGTAGCCTTTTGCTTCCAATCTCCTCAGCCTCTTTAGTAAGGAAGCCGGACACGAGTGAAAGAACCAGAGCACACTGTGCTGCAGCACAAGGCGTGGGTAGCCGCAGGGAAGAGGCAGTCGTGTGGGGAATGGTGCTGAGGCACTTTGCAGTGTGCTCCACACCATGAGTGGGGGAAATCCTCTGCTGTGCTCACTGCCTGGATCTGAGTGGGAGAGGTAATGAGACGTTGTCATGAAGACTGGATTGTGCACTACATACTTTTTCAGAGGATGGAGGGGAAGAGGCAGGGAGGGCCCAGCGTGCTGGGCAACGCATGCTGAGTTGGTCACAGCAGGAGGCTGGGGGAGAATCCCTGCAAAGGGAGGCACGAGGTGCTGAGTTAGGCCCTGCCCCAGGGGAAGTGGGTATATAGGACAGGTCTGTATGGGAGAGAGCAGCAAGTGCTGCTGTGCTTGCCACCCTGCGTGAGAATCAGCAGGAGATGGGGCACTGGGGCTCTGTGTTCTGCCCGCAGCGTAGGTGGCAGACAGGAAGAGAAGCAGATGGAAAGGGTGCTGGTCTCTGCGGTGTGCTGCTGCACATTCTGTGGGTAGGGGAGCTGTGGAGCGAGGGAGAGAAAAGAGGCGGGATTGGGGCCTCTAGGGTTTTGCAGTATGGGTAGGGGAGCTGCAGGGGGAGGGGGAACAGCGCTATTCCACCAATGTGATGGGCTGTGCATAGGGTGTGGGGCAATGCAGGGGCAGGGGGCTCTGTATACAGGGTGGGTGAAAAAGGAGGGTCCAGTCCAGGACTCTGTGCACAGTGGGAGAGAGAAGAGGCTGGGGGCTCTGTGCACAGGGTGGGGGGGAGAAGCAGGGAAGGGGGGTTCTGTGCACAGTGGGAGGAGGCGGGGGGGTACTGTGCACAGGGTGGGGGAGAGAAGTGGGGGGCTCTGTGCACTGGGGAGGCGGAAGAGGGGCTCTGTGCACAGGGTGGGGGGGGCTCTATGCACAGCGGGAGGGGTGGGGGCCTCTAAGCACGGGGCGGAGAAGCAGGGCAGGGGGCTCTGTGCACAGGGTGGGGGAGAGAAGCGGGGGGGCTCTATGCACAGAAAGAGGGGCTGGGGGGCACTGCGCACAGGGTGGGGGGGAAGAGGCAGGGCGGGGGGCTCTGAACATGGGGAGAGAAGCGGGGCGGGGGGGCTCCGCGCACAGGGTGCGGGGGGGGAAGCGGGGCGGGGGGCTCTATGCACAGCGGGAGGGGTGGGGGTCTCTAAACACGGGGCGGAGAAGCAGGGCAGGGGGCTCTGTGCACACGGTGGGGGAGAGAAGCGGGGGGCTCTATGCACAGAAAGAGGGGCTGGGGGGCACTGCGCACAGGGTGGGGGGGAAGAGGCAGGGCGGGGGGCTCTGAGCATGGGGAGAGAAGCGGGGCGGGGGGCTCCGCGCACAGGGTGCGGGGGGGGAGAAGCGGGGCGGGGGGCTCCGCGCACAGGGTGCGGGGGGGGAGAAGCGGGGCGGGGGGCTCTGCGCACAGGGTGCGGGAAACACGGGCTGGGGAACAGCAGAGGCAGGCGGGCGGGCAGGAGAAGCCGCGGGAGAGGGGGCCGCGCGCTCCCCTGTGCCCGCGGCCCGGCAGCGCCCGACAGCACCCGGCGGGGGCGGGGCCTCGCCACACGTTGCGGGCGGCGGCACCAGCGCAGCCGGCCCGCCCCGGCGCAGGCGGGGAGGGGATGTGACGAGGCGCTCGCGGTGCATTGTGGGAGTCCACCCCGCCGCTCTGGGGTCGACTTGTTCCAGTTCACACGGCGTCGGGCTCAGCCCAGCGAGCGGGACGGGCAGACGGGCCGGAGACATAGCGCTGCTGCCGGGAGCCGCCCGGTAAGTCGCCGGCGGGGTCGCTCCCGGGCTCGGCCGTTGGGCTCCGCGCTGCCCGCGAGCTCGTTACCGGGCCGGGGGGCGGTTGCTCTGTAACGTTCCCGTCTTGCCCCAGGTACAGCCGCCGGACGGGCGCTCCCGGGCTACGCTGCTGGGGGGTGAGAGCGGGCTGCTCGCCGAGCCCGTTGGCAGCTGGGGCTTCGGGGGAGAGAAAAGAGCTTCCTGGACCCCTTCCTGGGAGTAAATCCTCCTAAAGCCACCATCCCCTTCTCCCTGCTCTGCCTTTCGTAAAACCGGGACATCAGCTCCTTGCCCCCCAGGGTGGGGACAGGGGCGTTGTGTTCGCGTTGGCCCCCAAGCAGGGGGGTGGTATTAAGGCTGGAAGGAGTCCAGTTGGCACCCAGCATGACAGTGTGTTGCACAGCGATGAAAATGAATCTTGTATATGTTGAAACAAGCTCTTCCCCCTTCCCTCCTCCCCGGTTTCCTCCTTCTCTTTCCCACCGGGTCATTGGACAGGAGAAGATAATAATGTGTAGTGACTGCCAAAAAAGAAGGGCTGAAGAACAGTGGGAAGACATTTTTGGTACATTGCACTTCAGCCTGAGGAGATAATGGCACAAAGTCGTTTTATGATTGCAAAATGGGAAGGATGCAGCCTAGAAAGAACTAGCTGACATTTTAAAAACAGAGAGGGAACCTCCAAGTGGGAGAAGTAAATATTGTTCAAGGAATGGATACGGCACACGTTATTTTAGGACTGTCACTTCTTTTAAAGCCTGTGCAAATCTTCCTGGCAAACACATCACAATCCATGCAGTGTGGGCCTGGGTGTGGGTGTTTCTCACATGGGCTGCACCCTAAATGCATGTGCTGTATTGCATGCTGCAGGTGAATACAGGTTTCTCAGTCTCGGGAGTAAGGCATAAAACAAAGTACATGGATTTAACTTGAAAACTGAAGTGTGTGTGAGTGTGAGAGAGAGAGAGGAAAATAAGAGGAGCAAATACACACAAATTGTGTGTATTTAATCTAACAGTAGTCTTGTTTGCAATGCAGTCTTTAGAAGTAACTTTCAGAATGCCCCCATTTATAGTTGTAGCAGACATTTGGGGGCCAGATTTTGTTCAGTTAAACTGGTGTAAATCTGAAGTGACTCATGGAGTTAACTCAAAAAATCAGTGTATGTTTGAATGGTAGCAGCTTATGATTTCATATTTTGACCATTAGAATGAGCGTAACAATTTTTCTTAAGATTACAGTATAACTGTCATGTAGCAACAGGTGTGTAAGGAACTTTACAGCTGAGGCGTCTCTCCCATTCCTAAAGGTTTATGAGAAATAAATGAGCCAAATAGCAAGTTAGTCTGTAATTAGAGAATGAACAACTGGGTTCTTATGCACAGAATGGAAATAAGAGATTTAGGCATAAACACTATTACAATTTCTCTGACAAATCCATTTCTGTTATTTTAAATGCTGATGGTTACTGTGAGAATTTATACTGAGTAGACATTACAGGACAATTTCTCTGGACTGCTGTTTTTATTTTGATTTTTTAAGCAGTTGAAGGAATTATCTTTAAATATTGTAGGGCCAAATTTTAATTGCAGGGCACTTTGTTGTTATGCTATAACATGGCAAAAATGGTGTAAAAAAAGTGAAACCTTTTAGGCCACTTAAACTCCTAAGTGAAAACTTTATTTTAAATAAAATATTCTTTTGTCCTTTTGAGTTGAATGCAAACTGTACACACCAGACCAAATCCTGCTCCACCTTTACAGTGGTGTAACAGAGGAGAATTGGCTAGCTGACATTAACACTGGAAGGTACTCTCAGGTGTTCCTGATTTTAGCTTTGTGTTAACAAAATTATAACTGCTCCAAACATCAACGTTTAGAAATTAAATATTCAGACATTTACATAAAGTGAAAATAAAATTCTCTTGGTGCTGCAGGGCAAATTCCACTGAATAACAGGGAGCTCCTTAAAAAGACCCATCCTCTGCAGGACAGTTGGAATATTAACATTCCAGAACAGTAGTTTGGATCCAAATTTCCCTCACTCTCAAAATAAGGAAACGATGATGTATATTTCACCTTACCATTTTAAAGGCCCCAATCAGTCCCCCTGCTCTGCATGCTTACAATGTAAGTATATGACAAGTAAAACAGTTGGAGGAAAGGAGAAGGCCTCAGAATTTTAAGAGCTGTGTTAAGAAGAGGGACACTGGCCCAGTGAGAAATCTGGGCAGCATTATGCTTGAAAGCAGGCACAGTGCTTTCCAGAGGTCTAAGTTGGGGAAGGGGAGCATAGCTATTCCCCCTCTTTACCCAACCATCCCTACTGGATGTTGCTGGGGAAGAATAGGAGGAAGGGATGGTCTATGGTTCCATCTCCTTCTCCCTTCCCAGCCCACACTGGAGAGACTAATACCGGCATTCATCTTAATATAGTTCTTAACAGTCAAAGGAGTTAAGTGTGAGGATCAAATTGTGCCTGACATCTACTCAGGGGCAGGTCCTTGTACCCTCTCCTCTATTTGTGCACCTGCACAGGGCCAGGCAGTATTCTTGTCTATTTTTAAACTTATTCTACCTCAGGATTTTGGCTGGGAAACATCCACATCAACTGTTTATTGCATTTTTGCCTGCTTCCAAAATAGTGGTTGTGGTAAAGGAATTTCTGAAACATTCTTTCCCTGAAACACATTGTCTGTCATGACATATATCCCCAATTCTTAAATGGTTCAATGATTTAAAGTCCTTTCTGTCTTAATTTTATGCCTGCTCATGTACATACAGCATTTCTCTTACAAGAGGCTTCCTTTTTCCCCAGTGTCAGTGCTTCCAAGAGTGGTCAACAGAGACAATAGTATATTTACATTAGTCTAATTATTTGCAGCAAGAAATGCCCTGCAAGGAATCATAGCACACCTCTAATACCATTCACACAGTCTCATTTATTTATTAAAAGGGAGCAGTTGCCTAAATATCTTGCAGCTTTGTAAAAAGCCCTTTTGTCAATATGCTAAAATTGTGTAACTGTTTTCATTCTTGCACACAAACTTAGTGGAAATAAAACGACTATTAGCTTAAAAAAAAGTAAGTTTCCTTTGTTAGAAATATTTAGACACTTTCATTTGTTATGGAACCTCCATAAAATGAACAGCCATGGAGCACTGTAGTTGAGGAGAATTTGTCTTAATAGAGTTTTTCTATGGATGTATCCATTTTTAACTGTATATTTTGGTGTAATGCTTTTAGATGAGAAATGAATGTAGTAGGGTAGTAGTAGTGTAGGGGTTTGTGGCCATTCTTGTTACTTGATTCTTCCATACTGATTGCTGCCTCTTCACAGGCCAATAATAAAAAAGTTACTGCCTCAGTAGAGGACTTAGTTTCATGTGAAATCACGTCGTTATATCAAATCATTGCTTGCTTACTTGCTGATATAACCCTATTTATTATTTGTATTACTAATAGAAGTCTTAGTCAGGGACCAGGAATCCTATTGTACTAGGCTCACATATTAGAGACCATTTTATTCATGCTTTTAGACACTGTATTTTATAAAGTATTCCTAACTAGCTTCTGATTAGCTGAAGCACAGAGCAAGTCTGCTGTCAAAGATTATCAGAATGCAGCTTTTCAAGAGTAGTACAGTGAGCAATATACATCAGATGGGATGACAGCATTTACATTGTTACTGATCTGGGATGATGGAAAGAAAATGAACAGTATTGCAACAGAATTAATCTCTGCTGGAGCAAAAAACAAACATCTCTCTTTTGCCTTGATGGTGAAAGGAGGAGGGTGGGAAAGGCAAATGCCCGTGTTTCATCTTGACGTGTACCCAGTTGCAGAAGAACATTATCCTGTAAAACGTTCCCCTTGATATGCTCATATAAGAGCTAGTGAAATCTGTCATCTTTGTTTGGTGAGTATAATTAACATGTGGATGTAAGTATCTAACCAGACTAGTCACTGTCTCTGACATGATTAGTATGAATGCTACTTGCTTGACTAAAATAGTCACTTAGAGTCAGCACTTGATGACTTTTAATAGCAAGTTATTAGCTTGACCCTCTTACCAGACGTTAATTTGGTATTGGCTAAACTAATGTCAAATGCAGGGTATGACAGCCACGTGTTATTATGTACCTTTTTACCAAGATGTGCACTGTGTGATATGAATTGTATGATGCTTAGGCTTTCAAACAAGGAAGACATCCGTGTGCATCTGGAGTGTATATTAAAAGTGTGCCTTTGACTGCAATGTATGCATTCTTCACATACAGTGTTGAATTCAACCAAGAATATCCTAGCCAGTTTCAAACATGAATTAAAGAAGTAGAGCTGAATTATCCTGGCTTGCAGAGGTACAGCTAAGCATTGAGCCTATTGACCTGAGTGAACTTAAAGCTGATTCACACTGGTGTAGGTCAGAGAAGAGTAAAGCCCATAGCTTGTGTTTATTCTTTTCTTTTCTTGTTAATTATTTTGATGGGGGATGGAATCCTCCTAAGGGCTTGCCCCACTGAAGACAATGGGAGTCTCAACATTGTCTTTGGTGGTTATTAGTGTAAACATTAAGCTTTTAAGAGAATTCATGGCTGAACCACTGTCTGGTACGTTATTAGGGATCTAACTCATCTAGTCTGTCTTTATCCTTGATCCAGAAGTATCTGTAATATAAATCACATACTTTTGCTCTATGTCAGTGTGTCACAGTCAGAATAGAGTTGTATTCCCTACACATTTGGGGAAGTTTGCCAAATATTGCAATGGAAAGTCAGTGGAGAAAGAAGAGGAATGCGCCTATTACATGTGTTCTGATTTTTTTTTTTTTTTTCCCAAATCTTGTAACAACTGTTGAGCACTCTATGCAGTTCCTTTTGGTTAGCTTTACCTTGTGTGCAGTGACTCAGCAAACTGCCCTAGGTTTCATGAAAGTTGGCAGCATTTCAGAGTTTGTTTTACAGTCAAACTGTTTGTGAGCACCATGTAAAGTAAAAAATAATTTTCTTCAGCATCAGACCTATGGCCATTATCTTTACATCTGTATTTTCAATAAGTATGTTTATTTTGGCCATTGCAAGTTAAATCCCTCCTCTGCCTCCAGCCTCTTCCAATCATGTACAAGTTATACAACCTGATACTCACAAATCCATAGTTAGAATTGAAGGGATCTTTTAAAACTTTGTCTTATTTTTATCCCTTTTATGTTAAGCAGATGCCAGAATAAAGGAGGGTATTAGAGCTTTAACTAGGAATTCCCTAAAACTTTTTTGCATTTACAAATTGAGTAATTCCATGTATACATAAAACAAACAAACTTGTCCTCTCAGCTTGCACTATATTTTTCTGATTAGGTCATCAGTTGTTGTCTGATCACCTCACAGTACACTTATTTTTTGATTCTTAGTGTAGGTCCATGGTTACAATTAATGTTAGCAGGAGCTACTTGTGGTCATGCGGAAGTAATGTTAAAGCAAGCATAGTATGGAAAAAATACTACCCATTGTGTATATATCACTAGTAGCTAAAATCCTACGCTGTCACATGGATGTGGCAGTTGGACCAAGTAATCCACCATCTGTACATTCTCCCTCATACAGCCAATGAAACTGTTACATGCGGACTAGCTGTAGAGTAATGGTGGTGGTTGGTTGAGTTATCTCTGATATCACAATGGTCTAGCACTCTTGGCATGGCCCAGATACATGCCTTGCACAGGTTTACATCAAAGTTAAAATGGCAGAGAATTTAAAAATTGGATGGTAAAAGACCACAGATCCCAGTGATGATCGAACTTGGTGATATTCTGAACAAAGAGAGCTCTCAACCATGCTTGTAGCCGTTTCCATCACTTCACGCTGACTCATATATTTTAGGCTTCAGAGTTACACACAGAGTGACAATCCTAGACTCAGTCTTGTTATATACATTGCATCTTGAAGGTGCTTACTATGAGCACAGAAGCCTCGAATGTTATACATTAATGGGAGGGTTATTCTACTGAGCAAGAACTACAAGATGGGTTGGAAAGCACCAGCCAGGCTCTTTTCTGCTGCCTTTGCTCAAGACGGATAATGGAAGTTGAATTGATAACGATCGATGACAATTGGCAGTAAGTTAACGACAACCTTAGCATCACTCAAATAGAATTTCTATATCCACAGACAATGACGTAGGTACAATCTGCTTCCACATATGAAGGAATAACTTTCATAACTCACATCTCCATCGCTCATGAGTTGAGTCATTTTCTTGGTGGTAGAAATAAAAGTGTAATGCCATGTGGTCCCATTGTACTGTACATTGTGGCACTCTACCACGACAGTCCATGTAGGTCTTCAGTTTGTATTTTGAAAAATCAGATACGCTGTATTTAACACCAATTCAGTCAAAATGTCAGAAAAATGCTGTTTTGCTACACATTTTACTCTTATGAATTGGGCTCCAAGTGTTAGCCACTCAGGGCTAGATCAAACATGCACCCTCCCCTCCCCCTGGTGCACGCGCGCACACACACAGTAAAATCCACAAGGGCACTAAGGGAAGGAAAATTGAGACTCTTTCAGATTCCCCTCCAACCATTCCGAAGGAGAGACTGCCCCATGGAGTAAGTTGCCAGATTGCATAAATCCAGAGACTGGGGCCACCTGTAGAGAGGCTTTGTGGAAACTGGCATCCGTTTCAGTGAAGCCACATTGCCAAAGAATGGCAGCCAAGCTACCAGGGCCTCCATGGGCATGACTGCCCCAGCATCTCCTACACGGGGGGTTTCTCACCTCAGGACACAAAATATAGCCTAAGAAACTCCAGGGTGCTGCTGGGAGGATGTGCTCCCCTGTCCAATACCTCTCTGCTGTTCACTGACCTACCCTGTTCCATGTGGGAGGGGTGAGACATGCACTGAGATCTTGAAAGTATGGTCCTACCTGAATTCTTCTGCCCCTTCTCTGGGTGTCGGAGCTATAGGAACAAATCTACAGACCCAAGCATTTGGATTGTATATTTTTTCAAAAGTTTCTAGAGCAGAAGTGGGCAAACTGTGGCCCGCGGGACCGTCCTGCCTGGCCCCTGAGGTCTGGGCCGGGGAGGCTAGCCTCCGGCCCCTCTCCCCGCTGCCCCCCTCACCCGCCCACCTCCCAGGCTTTCCAATAAGCCAGTCCCGCCGCTCTGAGCGGCATGGGGGGCGGGGGTTGGATAAGGGGTAGGAGGTTTGCGGGGGCGGGGTCGATCAGGAGACAGGGAGTGGGGTGGTTGGATGCGGGTGGGGTGTTGGGGGGGTCCCGGGAGGGGGCGGTAAGGGGACAAGGAGCAGGGGGGGTTGGATGGGGCAGGGATTCTGAGGGGGGCAGTCAGGGGGTGGATGGGGCGGGGGCCAGGCTGTTTGCGGAGGCACAGCCTTCCCTACCTGGCCCTCCATACCATTTTGCAACCCCGATGTGGCCCTTGGGCCAAAATGTTTGCCCACCCCTGTTTTAGAGGTCCGACAATACTATTTGAAATTGTTTGGCCAAGTATAAAAATATCCCATATGCCAGCCTTTAGAGCGGTATAGCACTCTTCAAAACATAAGTAGAGCCACTCTAAACTTCACTAATGACTAGCAGGCCCATTGCAGGTTAGAGTTTTTCAAATTGGTGAACAGGAGGCAAACTGTAACCTGCTAAGCCAGACTGGGCACTAAAGAAATACAGGCCTTGAAGCCGCTCCTCGTAAGCTGCTGTGGAGTAGCTTTGCAGAAGAAACTTTAGCCCAATGGGTGAAGTAGACTCCATGGAACATTCATATACCCCTGCCAATTGGAGGGTGAGTGGAAAGGAGAATTTATTCAGTCCCAGCATTTTTGAAAAACTGGGAAGTTCTGTTTCACAGGGGCTCTCTCTATAGCTGTGGAGGAGCCTAGATTTGCCTCTAAATGAATAATCACCATTTAGAAGCAAGGCTAATGCATCACAAGATGCATTTTTTCCACTTACTGTGACAGTTAATGTTCAGTTTCATTTATGACCATGCTTCATTCATTAAATGTTCACTTCACTAGTAAATGTTCTGTTGTAGAGTTGGAAAAATGAAGTCCTGGTAATGTGGCATCTCATTACAGCCTCAGCTAATAAATCCTTGCTGAGAGACTGTCAGATGTTTGCATATTTTAGATTGTGTGAACAAGCAAAGTTTACTTGTATTTGTAAAATAGCTGGTATTTTGTTTTCCACCAATAGCTTTGTTTGAAAACTGTTTACTGAAGATTCCAGCATAGAATAACACATGCATAAATGTTGCTTTAATTGAATTGCAAGTACTTCAGAACATGCCATATACTTTGGGGATTTCATATTTATAGAATCATAGGACTGGAAGGGACCGTGAGAGGTCATCTAGTCCAGTCCCCTGCACTCATGGCAGGACTAAGTATTATCTAGACCATCCCTGACAAGTGTTTGTCTAACCTGCTCTTAAAAATCTCCAATGATGGAGATTCCACAACCTTCCTTGGCAATTTATTCCAGTTCTTAACCACCCTGACAGTTAGGAAGTTATTCCTAATGTCCATCCTAAACCTCCCTTGCTGCAATTTAAGCCCATTGCTTCTTGCTCTATCCTCAGAGGTTAAGAACAACAATTTTTCTCCCTCCTCCTTGTAACAACCTTTTACATACTTGAAAACTGTTATCATGTCCCCTCTCAGTCTTCTCTGTTCCAGACTAAACAAACCCAATTTTTTCCATCTTCCCTCATAGGTCATGTTTTCTAGACCTTTAATCATTTTTGTTGCTCTTCTCTGGACTTTCTCCGATTTGTCCACATCCTTCCTGAAATGTGGCACCCAGAACTGGACACAATACTCCAGTTGAGACCTAATCAGCACAGAGTAGAGATTCTCGTGTCTTTGCTTACAACACTCCCGCTAATACATCCCAGAATGATGTTTGCTTTTTGTGCAACAGCGTTACACTTTTGACTTATATTTAGCTTGTGGTCCATTATGATCCCCAGACTCCTTCCTAGGCAGTCATTTCCCATTTTGTGTGTGTGCAACTGATTGTTCCTTCCTAAGTGGAGTACTTTGCACTTGTCCTTATTGAATTTCATCCTATTTACTTCAGACCATTTCTCCAGTTTGTCCAGATCATTTTGAATTATAATCCTATCCTCCAAAGCACTTGCAGCTTGGTATCGCCCGC
Organism: Natator depressus; assembly: GCF_965152275.1. NCBI lineage: Eukaryota > Metazoa > Chordata > Testudines > Cheloniidae > Natator > Natator depressus. The sequence goes on from NC_134241.1 coordinate 11,565,471, forward strand.
AAACTTTATAAGTGTACTCTCTATGCCTTTATCTAAATCACTGATGAAGATACTGAACAGAACTGGACCCAGAACTGATCCCTGCAGGACCCCACTCGTTTTGTCCTTCCAGCATGACTCGGAACCACTGATAACTACTCTCTGGGAACGGTTTTCCAACCAGTTTTGCACCCACCTTATAGTAGCTCCATCTAGGTAGCATTTCCCTAGTTTGTTTGAGTATGTTAGTTATGTTTGTTCCTTGCTTTCAATGAAGGCCATCTTTTTTACATACCATAATTAGCCAGCTTGCAATGGAGACCTTCAGTACTTCCACACCCAGAAGAGCCCCTGTGGGGAAGAAAAATTATATTTCTCTACTTCTGCTTTTCAGTTAGAAAATGAGAGAAACTAAAACCCGCACAGATTTTTTTTTTAAACTTCCTCCCCTGCTTTTCCAATGCTTTGGTTTAGTAAAAACATGGATAATAATTTGTTAAAAGTTTGATGGAGTTAGCATCTGTAGAATTGATGGGAACCCAAATTGAGATTATTGACTGTAAAAATATTTGCTAGTAGGGCTATAGTAGGTAGAAAAATGGTTTATACATTTCCAAGTTGGAGCCGACAAAGAAACCACACCATTTTGCTAAGAGCGTGCAACGAGACAGCACTTAGTAGATGGTACTGTTTTAAATAAAGTTTTAAATCTGATTTTTGAAGTCGTGGTTTTAAAAGGGGATGTAAACTAATTTGGGCAATTTCCCAAAGCAACAAGGCCAGCTTTTGCTGTCATATTCACTGATGAGCTGTTATGGCAACTGGCTCAGTTTGGTGGGAGCTAGCAGAAGTGGTTTGATATTTTTTTTCCCCTCCAAGGTTGTCTGACTTTGTTTTTGAACAACGTCAGTTTCATAACGCTAATATAACCTGTGTCAAAGTGAATAGTCTAGAGCTAGATTTTGTTTGCCTTCAGCAGGCAATAAAACACTCATTGATTTCACTCAGTCTTTCGTGCAGATATTGAATTGTTGAGGAATACAGCCCTCCGTGCAAGTGGGAGGGAAAGAGCATGTTCATTAGATGTTTAAAATAAGGTCATAGTCATAAGAAGTAGTCCTAATTTGAGACTGATGCAATCTGGTGCTCAGTGACTAGTTGGGATTTGAAAGTCTGCAAGGTATGTCAGCACACATCAGAAGCCTTATAGCCAAAGTTGCAGAATTTAAAAATATGGTTGGGTGAACCTGTTTTACCTAATTTTGAACTCAGTCATTGTGTGTTTCAAGTTTGACACACATGGTATTAGGTTTGTGTTCCACTGTAAAGAGATTGCACAGAAAAAAAAATCCAGTTGAAGAACAGAATGAAAAATGGAGCAGAGCATTAGCCGAGTGAAGAATAAACACAAACTGTGAAAAAAGGAGAGAAAAAAATTTACACTGAAAAACCCATCTAACAGATGCTCATTTGTGCCAGGCTGGATTTGGGGCAGGAGATGGGAGGACTAGGGGCTGTATCGCTAATAGACCATTGGTTTCCGTCTGGCTAATAAAATATTTTTTTTAAACTCAATCTCCTTTCTGAGGAAAAAAAATCTCATTACTATATGTATATTATGGGGAGCAGTGGTGAGGAGGAGAAGAGAATCATGAACTGGTTTTACAAACTAGTAGCCCAACCCCCCAAAAATATTTTGGGAACTTGGGAGCTCTCAGGCCTGTTTCTGTTTAAAAGTTATACTCTGGCAAGTATCAAAAGGTAACAGGGCATTTGCCAGAAGTATCAGCAGCAGGTTTCTATACTGCAGTAAATTAAAATACGGTTATCAGACATCTGTCGTGTGTATAGACTAGTCATATTAAGGGGAAGAAAGGAATCGGACTGAAGTTTATCAAATTCCTGGAGTCGATGTCTCAGTGGTTTGAGCATCAGTTGGGAGACAGCTAGATTCCTATGAGTTCATCTCATCCCTCTGTCCTTCCAAAACAGCTAAACTACAGGAGTTATAGTTCACTATGCATGGGTCTTCTGTGGAACTTTAAACTGAGTACTGCTCTTCTGCAGGGACCTAGAATCATACAAGTATAAGGCTGGAAGGGACTTTGAGATTATCGAGTCCAAGGTTTCTCAAACTTCATTGCACTGTGACCCCCGCCACAAAATTGGACAACAAAAATTACTACATGACACCGGGAAGAGGGACCGATGCCTGAGCCCCACTGCCCCATACGGTGGGGTCAAAGCCCAAGCTCCACCACCCTGGGGAGGGGCCAAACCTTGAGGGCTTCAGCCCTGGGCTGGGAAGTTGCAACCTGAGGCCCGTCGCCCAGGGCTGAAGCCAAAGCCTGACTCCTGCCACCCAAGGATGAAGCCCTGGAGCTTTAGCTTCAGCCCTGGGTGGTGGGGCTTGGACTTTGGCTTCAGGCCCGTGCGCCAGCAAGTCTAACGCCAGCCCTGGTGACCCCATTAAAATGGGATTGTGACCCACTTTGGGTGCTGACCCACAATTTGAGAACTGCTGAGGTAGGGCCCTTTATACCTAGACATCTGTTGCTTGTATATTTGGCCTTAACAATAATTTAATCTGGATAGGCATTAGTGCAGGCTGTTACCCAGTTTTGTACACACAATCATGGTAATTGCACCTACACATTAGCAGCACAATTATATACTGTACTTTGAAAATCTAGCCAATGGCTTTTTCCATAAGAGTAGAGGTTTGCTCGGTGTCTTTGGTCAAAATTTTCCCTCCCTTCACTCTCAAGCCCTGTTTTACTATGACTACCATGATTCACCTCAGAGATGGCTGCATTCAGTGATATTTATCTATGGTAAAATCCTTTAGGATCTTCAAGGATAAGAGGAAGCTCTAGATGAATGTAAATATTGAAAGATCTGATTTCTCAACAGCCAATCTCTAGATCACACATTTTGTATTCTAAACAAAGTTATGGCAAGTAAACTTCACCATTTTAAGGAGTTCAGAGTAGCAGCCGTGTTAGTCTGTATTCGCAAAAAGAAAAGGAGTACTTGTGGCACCTTAGAGACTAACCAATTTATTTGAGCATAAGCTTTCATGAGCTACAGCTCACTTCATCGGATGCATCGATGGAGTATCCACTATAGAACAACTTGTAAAACTTTATGTGGATAAGTTTTAGGCACCTTTGATACAACTCTAAAATGCCAACTTCAAAGTAACAGTTCAACATAGCTAAAATTCAGCATATGACATTTTAGCAGTCAAAAAATCTGTTGATTTTGTCACTGATGAAAAAATGAGTTATTCTTGCATCTGTGGAAAGAGTACAATAGTCATTTGAAAGCAATAAGTGTTGTATTCCTTACTGGTAACCTTATCTTTTCCTTTGTTTACAGTGTGCTGTTCTAGACCCAATATAGACAAAATGTCCAGCAGGGGTGGAAAGAAGAAGTCAACCAAGACTTCCCGCTCAGCGAAGGCTGGAGTCATATTCCCTGTAGGAAGAATGCTACGTTACATTAAGAAAGGTCACCCAAAGTACAGAATTGGTGTTGGTGCCCCTGTGTACATGGCTGCTGTACTCGAATACCTGACTGGTAAGTTTTTAATAGAACAATGCAAAATAGCAGCAGTGAGAATTAATAATGCATAAATAGAATTCCTACAATATGCAAGCAATCAGAAAAACTAGTTCTGCAGATTTATGAAAGGCTAAAATAAGATCTAGTTCAGTTGTACCTATAGGCCCAAACTACCAGGTCCAGACCTAGATCAGTTTCCTTATTTTGACGGCATTCCAATCCAGGGTTTTGGTTTAGTCTGTTATAAAATCCTTATCTTCCGCATAGCTTTTCTAAGGGTTTCTCATGGACCTCAGTGAGTGTTAATTGAACCCTCAGTGCTCTACTTCTGTTTGGTCCCATTCTTGCACCTAATCTTTTTGTTCGTGTTGTATTTGTCTGTTAGAATGTAAGCTCCTTTGGGCAGAGGACTTGTCGTCTTCCATGTTTATACAATGCTGGGTACGCTTTCAGCATTGTACGAACATGAGATGTATCTTAACTTCCAAATTCAATCCTTGTTGGAGGTGAACTGATCATTTTTGCTGATTATGAAGTTGAGACATATGCTTTACAGTTAGACTTAATCAGCAAACTTTTGCTTGTGCACTCTATCCAGCTGCACCAAATCAACACAGCTTATTTTCATTTATAGTCTTTCTATTGCTCCCATCATTGGAGTGCACAAGGACCTTAGAAGCAATTAAATTGTCCTCGTAATGCCTTGTTGGGGTAGGTAAGTGCTATTTTCCCCATTTTACAGATTAGGACTTTGAGTTGCACAGAGATTACATAACTTTCCTGTGGTTTCATAGGATTTGGCAGAAGTGGAAATAGAATCTGGATCTCCCAAGTCCAAGTGCAGTTCTTTACCTACAAGACACTCCTCCCTGTCTTAGAAGTTTCACATTTGCTTCTAAAAACATTCTCCCTCTGGCATTAACTTGAAATTAATCTTAAATGTAATGAAAAAAGAACAGGAGTACTTGTGGCATCTTAGAGACTAACAAAGTTATTAGAGCATAAGCTTTCGTGGGCTACAGCCCACTTCATCGAATGCATAGAATGGAACATATAGTATGAAGATATATATATACATACAGATAAGTTGGAAGTTACCATACAAACTGTGAGAGGCTAATTAGTTAAGATGAGCTATTATCAGCAGGAGAAAAAAACTTTTGTAGTGATAATCAAGATGGCCCATTTAGACAGTTGACAAGAAGGTGTGAGGATACTTAACTTAAGGAAATAGATTGAATATGTGTAATGACCCAGCCACTCCCAGTCTCTATTCAAACCCAAGTTAATGGTATCTAATTTGCATATTAATTCAAGCTCAGCAGTTTCTCATTGGAGTCTGTTTTTGAAGCTTTTCTGTTGCAAAATTGCCACCCTTAAGTCTTTTACTGAGTGGCCAGAGAGGTTGAAGTGTTCGCCTATCGGTTTTTGAATGTTATGATTCCTGATGTCAGATTTGTGTCCATTTATTCTTTTGCGTAGAGACTGTCCAGTTTGGCCAATGTACATGGCAGAGGGGAATTGCTGGCACATGATGGCATATATCACATTGGTAGATGTGCAGGTGAACGAGCCCCTGATGGCATGGCTAATGTGATTAGGTCCAGTGATGGGGTCACTTGAATAAATATGTGGACAGAGTTGGCATCGGGCTTTGTTGGAAGGATAGGTTCCTGGGTTAGTGTTTTTGTTGTGTGGTGTGTGGTTGCTGGTGAATATTTGCTTCAGGTTTGGGGGCTGTCTGTAAGCGAGGACTGGTCTGTCTCCCAAGATCTGTGAGAGTGATTTTTAGGGCTAATAAACTTGACGTTGTACACTGAATTTAAATAATCAGGAATAAACCACGTGCTCAAATTGGTTTATGGAGCCTGTGCATATGGGTTAGAAGCTTCAACAAGAATCAAGATTCAGCAGAACCAAATTGGTGCAAGAGGTCTAAATTACTAGCAGTAAGGGCAAATGAAAAACCTGCTTCAGTTCTTCTCTCTCTGTCAATACTTCCACTTAGTAATTGTTTCATTTGGTCCTCTGCAAGTGGTCAACAACTGATGCTTTAGAGGAAGGTATGCCATCTCTATAATTTACTTGATCAGCTGGGCAAGGGGAGGAGGAATTAATTTAACTGCCTTTTCATGAACCTAGCAGCATGTAGTAAAGCATGTGACTTAAGCCTGCGTTTTTTGTGTGTGTATGTGTGTGTTTTTTTTTTAAGTTAAATTGATGTTGCTCTCACCACCAAGACTACTCCTGCTTGCGGTGATCTCAGAGTAGCTACAGACACTGCCACAGCAGATGCTGGAGGTAGGAGACAATGAGTGCAGTCTAAAAGCATTCTCCTTCAGTGTTGTGTTGTGTTTTTTTTTTTTTAAACAAACCTCAAAAGGAACTTACAACACATCAGATTCAAAATGTTCACTCTACACTGTTCCTCCTTTAGTGGAAGACAGCTGTTCTGAGGCATGTCTGTTGACCAAAATATCAATGGTAGATCTGACTTTTAGGCCTGCCTCTTGGAGAATGTGGTCTCTTTAGAGCATAGTTTTCAAAACAAGAATTTAGCAGATTGATGGGTGATTTTATCAGCCAGTGGTTCATTTAATTAAGTAGCTAATAGTACAGGTTTGTTAGTTTTTTGTAATTGTTGCTGTACTTTTAAGTATAAATTTAATGTATATTTAAAAAACTGAATAGATACCACATGGGCAATGTAAATGAGTGTTAATTCATATTCAAAGGACAACATATGCTGCCAGAATCCTTCAGTTACCTGCAATTGAATGTGTGTCTATAGCAGTTTTATAGCATTTTTTTCCTTAATTTGCCACACTTGATGCAAACTTTACTACTGGTTACATTCCAATTGGAACAACAGGGCTATCAGGTGTCAAAACTAAATAGGTGTGTAACACTATATTTAAAGTGTTCATACTATCAGCTTGCTTTTATATGCTAAAAATAAACCCACTAAAATGTTATCTGGGTTTATATTTTAAGCTTTTTATAATATTTTGGACTACCTTAAGTAGTTCCATAGATTTTTCTTTTCATTCCTACCAGAATTTTGTATCTCTTACTGGAATCCTCCTTCAGAGAATATAGATGTAATTGTACTAGCCAGCTGTAAGTTCCTGGCTCCTGAGCGCATTGAGTGCTTTTTGTATCTCAGTCATTTCTTTGTAAGAATGGAGCATGATCGTACTGATGTGTCTTTTAAGTGGTGGTCGGACAATTTTCTGTGGCTTCTGTTTATTAGTACTTCCGTTCGCACAGCCCCATAGTTGTTTGCCTGTTTTTCACTGGTGAGTCATTTGGCATATTGCCTGCCAGCCTCTGAGAATTGAAGACATATAAGACTAGTAATTTAAGGGAGTAATTGGTAGTCAGCCTGATTCATGTGCGTAGAAACTATTTTAATTACCTTGTTTTTCTGCCAGCCACCAAACCTTCTCTGCCTTTCTATACTTTCTTGCAGATTTTCTTCTTAAACCCTGTAGATTCCCTTTGAAACAAAATCCCTCCCCCCTTCACCTGAGCACCCCCAGCTGAAATGTCCCTTAAGAAGAGAGTGCTTTGAATGTTGTCCTTTTAAGCAGAGCAATACAGGTGTGCTTGAGGTAGTGCTAAGGAGCAGCACATGTTACCATTTAAATGCTTGACTTAAAGGCTTTCCAGGGCAGGGATAGCTTAGGCTATGGAGAAGAGAGTGGAAAAGGAAAGATGTTTCTTTAACATCTGTGCCTTCTGGGAAACCTGGTTGCAGGGATAAAAGCCCAGCTCCCAAAGAGGTGATCCTAGAAGGAGGGGGGAGAGGGAAACTGAAGTATTTTGAATTTAGGGTTTTCTTGTATGTTCATGTAAATTATCGTAACATTTTAAAAACCATATAAACATACAGGCGATAGACCAGTTTATTCCAAAGCAACTATATTCTCTAAACTAAGGATTGTGCAGGCAATGTTAGAATTCTTTTGCTGTTGTTCTGTATCTCTTCTTGCTGTATGAGGTAGTTTTGTTACCTAACCTCTAACATTTCTTCTCCCCTTTGGATTGTAACAGTCCTGTTTCTGCCATTTCTATTTGTATCAGATATGGCTGTTCTTGTCTCTGTTTGCTGTTCTGTGAACTCTACAAACTTTATATTATTGGTATACCCCTTCTAGGTTAAAGGTAGTTAGTGTTGTCTGCTGAAAAGTATAAGAGAAATATAAAATACAAAAGTTCATTGCCACTAAAGAGCTTTTCAGTTAAATGGAATGTCTAGAAACTTTTCTGTATGCCCCATTAACTTTCAGCAAGTGGTGTTGTATAAAGAGGGCACAGAGATAGTCAAGAGAAAAGGCTAATGGAATTTTGAAATTAGGTTTTGTACATACAGATTATGGCTCTTATTTCAATCCTTTAGCACTCAGACTGGTTAAAAGCACAGTAGACATGGGCCCAAGCTGTGAAGTCTAATTTTGGAGTTGGATTTGAACTTGCCCAAAATTTGGGTGCTCAGATCTGAGGTTTTGGTTTGGCCTACTGCAGGGAGAGGGTTCAACTACAAAGTTCAGTCTGGGCTTTGAATTTCCTAAAGTTCACAGCTATTTAGGTTTAGGGTTCTGATTCAGGTCCGACTCTAGTTAAGAGGTTATTCTTTATCCCCTTGGCACCTTGAAGGATTTAGTTTGGCCATGTTTCATTAGCACTTCACCCCCAAACATACTGTACTGACACACTGTATTATCATCCATTTTTTTTCTCTGTCCCTTATCCTGATGCTTCCCGACCTATATTTCGTTTTCTGCCTTTCATTACTTATACGCACAGACTTTCTGAGCATTACCACACACTGCCACTAACAAGAAAGAATATGGCCCCTGCTTTGAGCTGAAAAACATGTAATTTTGATGTGTCATTTTTCAACTTGAGGAATAGAAAATGTACCATGAGTGTTCTAGCAGCTCCTTTGCAAAGGCTATCCAGTACATCTTCCCTGCAGCCTTTATTTTTCTGCAATAAAAAAGACAGAGGAAAAAGGAATAATCATTAAATCTGCAGTTTGTCTTCTGCTTTCAAGCTAGTAAAACAATCGTCTTCATCTCATTTTTCAGTACACTTGACATCTGAAATATCGTCAGGTCAGACAAGATCCCTTTACTGTTCTAAAAGTTGTATCACAAAATACTTGTGTTTGTCAGCACATCCAACCTACGTAGGTTTCTACAAACATCCTTAGTGCACATCTTTATTGTGCTTTTCTTTCAAGGAAATAATACGTAACATCTACAATGCCCCAGAGGCTAAAGTGTGTGTGGGAGAAGAAGGAGGCGAAGACATATATTTATTTTGCCAAAGGTTGTGAGGTACGTGGCTGTGAAGACACTAGCCACACACTAAAGCTACAGAATGAAATGAGCACATCAGTTCTACATGGATACTTCAGCATCTCACACTGTCATTTTGTAACTCCTGGTTTGTGACATCCCGTCCTTCAATCCAGGCTAGTTCAGACAGTGCAGCCAAATATGCAGGGGAGCTAGGTCAGGACATCCAAAATGCTTCCTCATGCTCCAGAGCCAGTTATGTGGATTACAGACTGCTTCATGTGATGGTAATAACCTTGAGCTCCTTGAGGAGTCTCCTCACCTTATCATGGCACTGGGGGTGGCATGTTGCTGGCTTTTCTCCCTTATCCTCTTTAGCAGGAAACTACAATCCACCATGCTCCTAATTTCCTCTGTAAACGAGCACACTAGTTCTGGAATCCCCATGCCTCCAGTTGTCTTGGCATAAGAGGTTACGGCAGTCCAAGAAGTCACATATTGAATCTTGGGTCTCTCAGGAAGAACCCCCATTGAAATGATGTTGTATAGGTCCTTAGTTTTGCTTAAACTGGCCTAGCCATACACCCAACCACATGTCTTCCCTTTGGGCCCATAATTTGCAGGAGTTGTTACGTCTGTATATTATGAATATTTTGACAGAAAGAGAAAGACACTCCTTGACCCTCAAAAAGGAAAACAGAAATCTCCTGAGCGTGCTTTAAAGGCAGGAAGAAACACAGTCCTGGGTGATTTTTTTGTTAACTGGCTCCTCTACACAGAAAACAAGTTTCAGTTGCCAAAATGTCACAGCATATGAAGAGAGGGAGAAGTGTGTAAAACAGCAGGAGAACAGGAATACAGGGGAAAAAAAATCAGACTTTTGATTTATGTTTGTTCTGCACTTACCGAAGTTAGGTAGGAGAAAACTTGAAATGTCTGTTTTTTCCATTAACTTTTTTTTTCTTGACTGGATTTTATTGTCTGTCCATGTATTCTGTTAAAATATAAAACAAGTACCTTCTGAATTCCAGAGCTAAAATTCCATCTCTGGGGTTCTGGTGACTTGAGCTTTGTTCTCATGCATTACGACATCAGTAGAATTTCTCAGTGGAGTTTCAGGTACTCCAAGTCAGTTGCCTGCTGTTTCTTCTTGATTCATTTTAGATGTGGAAAATTATTTCAGACCGTTGACTGGCTGAAAAATAAGTCATGTTCAAGTCCAATACGTTTAACTGCTCGCCCCAAATGAGCACTTTTGTATGATGTCCAGATTCATTAACTTGAACTGCTGTTCACCTCTTGTGTTCTGCTTGCTGCTCAAAAACTACACAGGCTCATAAAATAGGAATACAACTTAAATATATTTTATTTTTCAAAGCAAATGCCCCAGTGAACTTTTTTCTGGGGGTAGGGAGAGTACGTGGGTAGCCTAGCATTTCACAATAAAAAAAAAAAAAATCCATTGGTTAGAAGCAGATTAGAGTTCCAAGTTTTCTGAGGGTTATTGTTAATTGTAGCACATGAGGGGTAAAAGGATTTTAAAAATTATCCATTGACAGTGTTCTTTTGAAACAGTTAAAACATTTTCATCTCTAGCATGATATGGTTTCTTCCATTCAAACATGCAACTTTTAAACAATGATCCCATTTTTGGCTCTGTTGTGATCTGATTGATTCTGGCATAAGCCATGCACTCCAAGGCTGGACTTAAGTATGATCAACTTAAGAGACTTCTAGGGTCCATGTGTTTCCTTCAGCACGGGAAAAACTGAGTAATCAGGGGAAACAGTGTTGCTGAGTATACACAAAGTGATGTCTAATACACAGTGCAAACAAACTGAAAAAGAAAAATACGTTCCTCTAGCTTCTTTGAGTTCTTCTTTTTGTAGGACAACTTGAAAAGCACCATTAAAGGTTTGTCCTTTTTTGATGTTTGCCCTAAAAAGGGCCATTTTGTTTGAGATGGTTGCTTTTTAGACCATGAGGCCACTGATCGGCATTCAGACACCATGTTGGTGACATGGGTCATGCTGAAGCACTTAAGAGAGGATTGGATGAATGTTGCCATCTTCCTCCCTTAAATTCTAGTAACCTTAGCTGTCCCTTGTAAACATTCACAGATAGATGTGGTTTTTTTAAGTTGATGGTATCTCTCTTACACTGAGTTGTACCAGTGCCAGCCACGGCCTTGCTAAAGAACTGTAGTGGCAAAGCGTCTTTGTAACATTCCACTTTCTGTGTTGGTTCTGTGCCATCCTCATAGCAGAGGTGAGACTGTCACAGTTACTTTAGACAGCTTTATACTTGTAAAATGTGCCTGTTTAACTTTAAAACTTTGTAATGTTATCAATTAAATGTTTAACAGTCTTCCCTTCCAGCCCTATAAATGCATGAATCAGAGTGCTTCCGACCTATATAAATGAAGCGTTTCCTTTCTCCTATAAGCCTTGCTGGCTTTGGCTCCGATCCTGTAAATACTTACGCACATGTTTAACTTAACACACAGGAATAATTAATTTCAGCTTCCCAGAACAGTGTGTAGTTTGGACTGTTAAGTAAGATAATGAAAAAAAAAAAAAGGTTTCATGTACTAAACCTTCATAGCATACAATGGAAAATGCAGGTAAACAAAGCTGTAGTTCAAAGTATAAGCTTAAATTAAAATCTCGTTTGTGATAGGTATCTTTTTGGAATAGCGTATGGGACAATACATATGGTTGGCTGCCTTCTGATTTCAGTCACTGTGATTTATTTTCTCCCTTCATAAATATTAGCCTTGGTTAATATTTACCTCCTTGAGTCACTAAATCTTGATATTGACAGCAGCAAAAGTTGATATTTATTTATTTTAGTGGTAGCATCACCTTTATTACTTCTTTTTTTCCCCCGTAAAACTGCAACACAAAATGAAAACTGTGGTAAATTTCGCTATACATTCTTTTTGTCTATTGTAAAACCCTGCCTGATCTTGGAAAAAGGCTCTCTCTTATTATTGAGAGAAATCAAAAACCATCTTTCTGCAGTTTGTGGTGCCTCTCTTCACCACTCCCCATTTGGGCCTGACATCATCCCAGGACAGAGAAGTGGGAAGAAGGAGGACATCCGTTGTTGTCAACTATGTAAACGTTTCCCTTATTCTACACCTCCTGCCTTTGTAAGGCAGCGCTCAGGGCTAAGCCACATGCAGGCTTTGACTTGTGACTGAGAGGACAAACTCTCTTTTTCTGAATCTCATTTAGTCTACCCATATGGGGGTATGCAAAGGTGTGTACACACTTCAGCTGATGGCTAGACAGCTCCTCTTCACAAGTGAAATTTGACATCAGTATGACAGTTTATGCAAATGCAACTTCTTTTAAGTCAGCATGTCACTTTCCAAAATGAATTTGCTCTGAATGAGTCAATATTTAAACTCGGTCCAGGCAACATATTTTAATTTGTGACCCACATTAGGCTGCTAGAGAGAAGTGTGATCTGAACACAAGACTAGAACTTCTGAGTTTTAATCCCTCTTATGGCACACATTGAATGAAGATGTTACAGTAACCCCAGCTTCCCACCTTTTAAAATAGGGGTAATACTCACAAAGCTCTTGTTAGTATTAATTGTTAATGTTGATAAAGTATTTCTGAATCAACAAAGTCCAAAACCTGTTAGAGAAGCAAGCATATTTAATCCTTGTGTGTGTGGAAGAGTTGCCTGTACTTTTGTTCAGATGAAGTTCTTCATTAGCGCACATTGTGAAAGCTCTCAAACCTGTTGCTGCATCCCCTCCATTTCCTTGAAGGTCTGTGGTAACAAAAACTTTTTAATGGCAGATGGATTTGATCTGCAAAGTTGGAATCTGGTTGTGAATTTACCCCAAATTTGAGAGTGCCCTGTTGCGTGGTTGGGGATCCAGATCATCATAATGATGAGAGGACCTAACTTTAAGGTTCAGGTCAGAATGTAAGTTCAATTTATGAATCCTCCATTAAAGTTTGAGATGTTCAAACTTGGACTTTTGGTGACATCACAGGGAAAGGGGACAGTTGCACACTTTGTATCTGGATTTCTAGCCAAACTTTCTCAAAGTTTTCAGATCCAGGATTCTGGTCTTGGAAAAACTTCTAATCATTTTCCTTCTCCATTAATGTTCTCCAAGCCCCTCTGAGCTCCAGTGACCCTACCAATTCTCCCCTGGGTTTTATTCTCTCCACAGTAAGAGCCTGTCTAGTCCCCTGAGTTCAGTCAGAAGACTCCAGTCTCTAGGCCTATCAATCCAGCACTTGCTTACCATGAGCACCAACTTCATTTAGAAGAAAAGAAATCACAGTGATGTACCACCAGAAAAACATCCAAAGTAGTAAAATGTGGAGGTTTGCAACTTAACTCAAATGGAGAGAGAGACCAATTGTGGCAGTGATGGCTTAAATATGCTACATCGTCACCACTGCACCGATTGTATGAGATGATCAGGACAAAAAAATACTGTTAAACACCTTAACATTCACTTTCAGAATAACCTACAAAGATGTACTGACTGCAAAAATTTGTGATTATTATGGCCTCCAAGAAGAGTATCTTTTGATACAGAAAAAATTTGGGGCACGGGAAGGACGATGGGATAAAATCACTTTTTTTTATTGTTAAAAATCAAAATATTCTCAATCATTAGATCTAGCTTCTTTTTAATCTTAGAGGCAGTGTCTAATAGAAGTGAAGCAGATACTATGGTGTGGAGAATGGTATGAAACTCAGCGCAAAGCAGTAAAAATATTATTAGAGTTGGCTAGGTAAATCTTGACTTTATAGTGGTAAGAACTCTACGTCAGTGAAATCTTGAGGGTTGGCTTCTGACCTTACTATGGACCAGTGCCTTGCTATGCCTAGCATGCTTGCACATTATCTCAGCACACAGATATTCACACCCTCTGTACACAAACACATTCCATGCATCCTCTCTTTCTGCTCCCAGAATTCAGAAACTCTCCCTTTGACATAAGTTGAGCCAAAAACCAGACATTCAGTATGAGGTCATCTGCTTTTTCTTTCATTACTCATGCCTTTGGCATTCGCTGTTTCCCCAAACTTAGGGCTTCAATGGGTGTTTGGCATCCACCACCTTATTTATTTATTTTTTTAATTTGTGTAAATGCAGGTTCATTACATATGCCTGCAAAGGTCAAAGGCTAAACCAAGACCAAGTCTTAAGACATTAGTAGTCTTCTGTACTCTGAACCCTGCTAGGCCAAAACATACTGCTGTACTCGATCAAGTAACGTCTGGCAGCAGTTAAGTTAATCATGTTTGAATACATTTTTTTAAACATATGTAAACTGTTAAGAGTGAGTGTAAACTACTATGGGAGGACACACCACTGCAAAAAAAAAAATTTTTTTTTTAGTTTGAGTTAAATAGGAATATGCCAAGTTGAGAGAAAGGAACTGTGCTGTAGGCAGGATCTAAACATTGCACATCAATTTTCATTTAAGCTTGAATTTGCTGTCAAAGTGCCCTAAAAACTGAACTCCTTGTACATTTTTCAGTGATTAACCTGGAACTTTAAAAAGCCCGACAGTTGAATGATATTGATGCTTGCAAAGAATAATGGAAAGCTTAAGAGTGTAGAAAGGAGAAAAGAGCTGAACAGAAGTTTGAGTCAGATCAGAACGGTTTAAGTGGAAGTGGCTTTTGTGGCCTCAACTTGTATTTTATGTAAACATCAGTCTATCATCTGCCTCACAAAACTTACAATAACTTGACAGAGTTAACAGTTGTTGCTCAACAAGGCCCAGTTTTGATATAGCCCAGGCGCCAGTGCATGAAGTTTTTTTATCACATTCCTAAGAGTATGATTGCCTTGTTGAGGTTAGTGGGTGAACACCAAGGCTTGCACAGAGTAAAAAAAATAAAAATAAAAAAAATCCCTTTAATAGATTTTCACTCCATCAAATTTCTTTGACTTTGAGTCAAGGCTGAGAATTGTTTTATAGGAATGTGTGGGGGGGAAAGAGTTATTAAATGATTCTACCATTGCTGTTAAGACTAGAGGTTCCATGGGGGATTGAATGGAATATGTAGGGGAAAGAATTCAGGAAACTCTTAACAATCATACTTGATTGGGGTTGATTGGGGTAAAACCTGGAACCATGTAAAACAATTCTGAACTCAGTAAAATGCTGATGGAAGGATTAATTTACAGAAATACAATAAACAGATTCCTTGTCATATACTTGGCTTTGTAGTAAAGACGTTTTCTCAATGGGGTTATACCAACATACACTTTTCTTTGATTTCTCAGTGTTGTTTTTAATTTTCCTTTGGTTAGAAGAGAGGCTTCAAACAGTTTTCAGAAGGCTCTGACTTCTTTCTTGTCGGAAGTCCTTTATTCAAAAATTGGCTTTGTCTCAACATGTCACCTGTTAGCTGTTACAAGCTGAATTTGCAAAGCTATGATTTCATCTCCCTGAAGAGAAGGTGGACAAAAGGCTTCCATACAGCAGAAATCACTTTAGTTCAAGAGACATAAACCAAACCAAAATGAAAAATTGTTCATCCAAAGAACGTGGAGAGCAGGTCCGTCAGCCATATTCTCATTTGGAAAGCAAGGCTAGAACGCTGAAAGCCCACCAAATGGAAAGGCTTTGTCATTTAGACCAGAAAAAACTTTAAAAGAATCACATTCATTAAGGAGAAATAATATTTTGTTGATATTTTGTTGATATTGCAGATGATAGACTGATGTTTACATAAAATACAAGTTGAGGCCACAAAAGCCACTTCCACTTAAACCGTTCTGATCTGACTCAAACTTCTGTTCAGCTCTTTTCTCCTTTCTACACTCTTAAGCTTTCCATTATTCTTTGCAAGCATCAATATCATTCAACTGTCGGGCTTTTTAAAGTTCCAGGTTAATCACTGAAAAATGTACAAGGAGTTCAGTTTTTAGGGCACTTTGACAGCAAACAAAGGGCTGTATGTATGTTGAAGATGAAAATATAGAAACCACCCACTATCTATCCAGAGGGAGGGGAATGGAATCAAATGTGTTTTCATCCAGGTCAAATGTTGCTACTGTGCATGCTTCATTTAGCACTTCAGTGACTTGTTTTATTTTAACCTCAGAAAGTTCAGTGCTTGTTTCTAAATTCTTTAGACGAGAGCAGAGCAGTGAAACACCATAGTGAAGAAAAGTGTATAAGGCACACAACTGGTTTGTGGAACACACAAATGAAACTAATTCAAGTGAGAATTTTATGAAATGCCCAAGAGGTGAGCAGTGTTGAGTTTAGATGAGTGTTCAGAGGCTCATCCCAACCCTCTAGGATGAAAATTCACTCGAAAATCACTCTAGAACATGCTTTCTGTGAAGATTTCTAATACAACTTGGTTGTGGTACAATAGGAAATGCTGAGAGCGCAGCTTTTCCTGTGGTCTTATCTCTGACTTAAGTGCAGAGGTGCACAACCCCTTTTGTTTTCTCTTAACTTTTTTTTTCCAACTGAACTTTTAAAAACCTCAGTAGCCCAAAAAATTAGTTCAAGTTTTAGGAACAGGTTCAGACCAGTTTTTGTTACCGAAATCCGTTTGCCCAGTTCTAAATTTTGCAAGGGAATTTTTTTCAGTTGATACAAATGATACAGATGCTCATGGACACAGTGTCTTAGCTAGATTGTATTTAAGAGAAATCTTTGTAACTTACAAGACTCCACTTTCTTCCATTTAATTTAAAAATCTTAATGGACAAAATATAAATCAACCAAACCAACATGTTCACATTACAACTTGTCTTCAAGGCACTCCACTCTTTTGCTTCATAACCAACCATTAAAAACAGAGTCACATGACATCCAAACCGGTGTCTTGCATTACACTTTCCTTCCCTAACAATACACCTTTCTCAGCCTTTCTTTTATTGGAACAATGTTGTTTTTAAATCTGCAACAACAACAACATATTTTTTAAAAAACGGGGGTGGGGGGTGGGAGGAGGGCGGAACGGGACTGCTAGACCAGGTGTTCTCAACCTTTTTCTTTCTGAGCCTCCCCCTCCCAACATGCTAAAAAAATTCCACAGCCCACAATAACCGTTTTTGTGCGTATCCAGTAGATTAAAAGCCAGGGCTGGTGTTAGGGGATAGCAAGCAGGGCAGTTGCTCAGGGCCTCATGTCACATGGGGCCCCACAAAACTAATTTGCTCAGGCTTCAGCTTTGGCCCCGGATGGTGGGGCTCGGGCTTCGCCTTTCTGTCCTGGGCTCCAGAGAGTGTAACGCTGGCCCCTCTCTGGTTTATTTTGGCAGACCCCCTGAAACCTGCTCACAGCCCCCCAAGGGTGCCCAGACCCCTTGTTGAAAACCACTGTTCTAGAGATCAATTTTTTAATCTTTATGTTGGTTAACTCTCGATTTTCAGAGGGACTGTGGATGAGAGAGCTCTCCTCGGCATGTGTCCGGGTTGCAAAATCAGTCCCTTAAATGTTAAACACCACCTGATACTTGTGTTCCTTACTGAAACTTTTTTTTTCCAAAATAAATATTTTGATGTGCGATTCTTTTTAGAAGGTGTATCTCAGATGTACAGCATCCTATGGCCCTTTACATAAGGGTTGCTATAGTAACTATCCATCTGGAAACAAAATGCTTGAGTAAATAAATGACTAGCATAAAGGTGTTGCACATCTAGTTGAGCCTCAATCCTGTTTGTTTACCCTTGCTTTTGAAAACTGCTCTAAAACTCTGTTCTTCCGATTGGGTGAATCTCTGTTTCCATCTCCTTGCCTATTCAGAGGTTGGGGTTCTCTGTGTTGATATGCTGCCTTTTAAGAGAGTCCCACCTCTCTGACAGTATTCATGTACCAGCCATTAGCAGGTCTGGAAACTGCGCAAGATGAGCACTACCTATTAATCAACACACAGTAAGTGACTGCCTTGATTGCACTGAAACCTGGGGATGCAGAACATATTTGGTCCTTTGTCCCATTGAAATCTGTGGGGAAGAGAAGGAACTTGTTGAAAATGTTAGACTCCTTTCTAGCCTTCCCCATAAATTCTGCCTATGGCACTGTTCAAAATGACTGTATTTTTTTTTAAAATGGATATATTCTAATGGGTAGCTTAGTGGGCTGAGCATCAGGTTGGAAAGACCTAGACTCCTTGAAATACGAGGTGTGAAACTGAGCCAGCAGGGTCCACTCGGCTTTTAAGCCCTGTGAGGTGTATAAATTGAGTTTCCTGTAGTTTGTGTGTGGATCTTTCTGATAAGGCCTTAAAAACTGAGGTCATGCCTCTTTTGCATGGACACTAAGGGCTAGATTTTCAAAAAGAGGAGGTCCATCTCTACCTGTGCAATTGCATGCTTAGACTTGCACATGCATTTACCATGGACATGTGCAACACATCTTGCAGAACAACAGTTACGGAAGGTTAGTAACCATTTTTCATATGTGCAAATGGCCAGTTAGGCATCTAAAAATGCTCATTTTTATGCACAAATACCCAATTTATGTGTGTAATCATAGCTGTGCAATATTTTTACATCTTTTATTTTAAAAGTGTGTTGCTAAACATTTAGTGGCACTTTTTGAAAGAGCAGGGCTTTGCCCCAGCATGTCTGTTGAGAAATATCCTACTTTGGTTGTTAATCTCCTAGTCCCAGAGTAGCAGCAATCCAAGCAGGGCTGTATGTAGTCTGAAGTGCAGTGGGTACACCTCAGGGAATTGCGCAATCATGCGCCTGTGTAATTTCCCGCATAAAACGTCTGACTATGCATTGTTGCATAATATTACATAACATTCCTTAGCAGATAAAGACCATGAAAAATGTTGGATCACACTGAGAGTCATGGGAGCATTGATCGATTTTGCCAGAAAATGCCATGACAAAGATCCCACATTGCAAATATACCAGCAAAAGAGAAAGTACAAGATTTTCCTGGACAGGTTTTGGAGGATAGAAGAAAAATCTTTTGCAAAACGTGCAATGTTGTTCTGGACCACCAGAGGAAATTGACAATTGCAAACCAACTCATCCAATCACAGAAGCATTTAAATAGAAAAGCTGCATTGCATGGAGAATCACAAAAAATGCAGCGTGCACTTTCAACACAACCACAATAGCACAACATGAGCACTTAGAGGTTGTCCGTGACTGTATCTTAACATGTGCCGCTTTTTTCCATGTTCCTTGTGTGTGCGCATATATATATAATATATATTTTCCACAACATGCATCTGATGAAGTGGGCTTTAGCCCATGAAAGCTTATGCTCAAATAAATTTGTTAGTCTCTAAGGTGCAACAAGTACTCCTCGTTCTTTCTGCAAACATACTGTTATCTAAGGCAGACCATCCTTTTATATTTTTGCTTTGCTTACATAATCAATCTGGTGGGGGAACATTTTTGTAAGCCATTCAAGGATGTCGGCGCACTGGTAAAAGCTTTCTCACAAATGTTCTATGTGGCAGGGGACAGGAAAATGAGGTACTTAAATTACCTCAGGCAGAAAGTTCCCAGTATAACAATGGCACGAGACCCAGTGGCAACTAGATGGAACAGCTGGTTTGCTACTGTTCAGTACCATGAAAAGCACTTTCAATATTATCACAGCTTTGTTAAAGAAGAAATGGAGGTGTGTGACAACTCGGCACCACATTCATTGCGGGAACTTGAAAGAGTGCTGTCAGATGAAACCCAATGTTTAATGCTGAAGATTGTGTTATCAATGAAATGTGCAAGCCAATCATTGACCTAATGGCTGTATTTGAAAGCCAGAGACTGTGCACTCTTTTTGCTTTTCAGAAAATGGACGAACTGCTGTTTTTCCTTGAGAGAGACAATGGTTTCCTCCAAAAACTGAGTGTTAACAATAACCACTAATCAAAGTAGCAAGTTGGTGAACCTGTTTTGTTCGGCTGTTGACAATTCAGCTGAAAAGCTGAAGACGTACATCAGTGATACTGAGAGTGGGCAGCCCTCAATTAAGTTCCTAAAATGCATAAGGATTTTCAACCCCAGAAGAGTTCCTGTAATATCTCATGTGAAGAAGGATTACACCTCAATTCCGGCTTCAGTGACATTTCAGCAGAGGAGTTTGCTTTGTGTATCGGGAAGGTGGCACCCGACACGATCCAGAGAACTCTACAGTCACGGGAAATTGACATCACCATGTTTTGGTCATCAAGAGCCGACCATCTTCCGAGTTGGAAAACATTAGCTTTCAGATACATAAATGCCATAACAAACACAGCTGATGCTGAGTGCAGCAACTCGCTGTATAATCTTGTCTTCTCCTGTCGGAGACATTCTCTTTCAGAAGACAAACTGAAAGAGCTGCTGTTCCTTAATTTCAGTCTTGGAATTTAAAAAGATTTTATGTTAACAAAAAATCCATTGGTTTAGTCTTATTAATACTTTATTTTATTTTATTTTTTACTTACTGTGCTAATATTTTGGTAAGCAGTATGAGAGAAGAACCCGATATAACTGCACAATAATTTTGTTACATTGCACAGTACTTGAGGTACCTCAAGGACTCAAAGAATTCTTTTAATTGTTTTTTGTATTGCACTTGGACTTTGAAAAGATGTGAGCATTTGAAGTACTGCAGAAAAGGGGTAATTTTGCTGAAATTATTAAAAAAAAAACAAAAAAAAAAAAAACAACTAACCTCAATTTAACAAGTCCTCATTTAACAACTTTATTTAGTTTTAAAAATCACACCCACTGGGTCACATTTTTTTTGTTCAAGGAATATAAAGCCCTACAGTAGATTCTGTGATAGTGGAATAAATCTCTTTAATTACTCAAATTTTGTAACTGACAAAAGTGCACTATCTCCAGGTTACCATGTGAGATAGACCTAACCTAAAAGTTCAGATGCAAACTGGATAGTTAACTTCCAACCCAGAGTTCAGAGATGTGTGTAATTTTTCCTATGGAGAGAAGACCAGATTTTCATTTCACTTAAATCATGTAAAACATTGAAATCTTACAATTTACAATTGGTGTAAAACTGATGTTAGAGGAGAGTGACTCCAACCAAATTATTAGGGTCCAAGAAAGATTTTGAACCTTCTTGAGCCCAAAAGTTTGGAGGTGGTGTGATCTGGAGGGTTGATTTGGATCTGGCCTCAGTACTATCTTTACTAGATAGGTTCTGTTGCCTGTGCTGGTTACATTTATAATATTGATAATGCTTAGATTAAATGCGGGAGGGGAGGGCAGAGAGGGCATTGGTGCTTGAGAAGGAACATGTGCTTGCAGCTTACTTTTGCTGGGCTTTGGGTCATTTCGATGCACTGGCAGCTTGTTGGATTCTTGTTGGAGTGATGGCAGAGGAGTAGGGAGAAACAAAAAGAAAAGATTTCCCCCTCCCTTTGTGGCCCTCTGCTCCAAAGCAAAGCTTTCTCCTTGCCTTTTATGCCTGAAAAGAAAGTGGGTTACCTCAACTTCCCTAAAGGACCATTAGAAAACTGTAATTTCAAAATGAGTTTCCTGTCCAAGGAAGAGAGCTTAGCACTTACAAGAACAGTTCTCCACTATAGGAGGCAGACATTTTAGTTTTATGAGGAACAAATAAAACATTCCTCCATGCTTTACAGGCATAACACTTTCTTAGGCTCTTTCGTTACAAAATGACCTGTCTACATAGTTACGCTGATCAGATGCAGAGAATAACATGACACAAGTGTTAGCAGTGGCTGATGTTGTAAAGAGATGGGGGGCGGGGAAAGGAGGGCAAACAAAAAGTATCACACTGTTACAGCCAATTCCCCCCTTACCTTTCAGCCAGCACTAAACCCTCTCACATAAGGATCACAATGCCTGGATTGAGATGTTTCAGTTCTTTATTACAGTGATGCAGTCCTCCCAAAATCAGTGGGGATGCACTGGGTGTTACTTAGAGCAGAATCTGTCCCTTGGAACTTAACACATTTCTAATACTGCAGTAGATGTTTGAATCCTGTAGTGATGCAGCTAAGCATTGTATGTCTGAACTTTGGGTCATGGTGAGTGAATGACAAGAGGGTTATGCAGGTTTTAGTCTGCTCTATGGAGGTTTGGGAGATGCCTTATCCTACTAGTTCTGATTTTTTTTTAACTGATTTCTTGTTTGTATGAAATATATTAATTCATATTGAAAGACCAAACCCAAGCCAAGGACATGAATTCTTTCTCTGTGCCACACTCACGTCGTCTACCCTTTAAGAACATGAGGATATTGAAAGCTTGCTGAAGTCCTTGATGAAACTGAATTGTAATACAGACAGAAGCAGCTATGAGTTTTCCAATATGTGTCAAAATTGGCTTTTTATGGGAGTTGTGATTAAAAGTAGCCTCGGAGTCTTATTAAAATCAGTATAATATAAAGCCATGGACTGTGGCTATATAGCGTTGCTTTCTCAAGATTTACAGTGTTAGAGGAAAGTGATCTGATGTGAGCTTTGATATATTTTTTAAATCATCTTTTTTTTCATTTCCAGCCTACTGTCTTTATTCCCTTCCACTTGTCCATTAAAGCAAGTTTATGCATCAAGTTTCATTGTGTATTCAGTTCATTTGTTAGCAGGGTGGAATGATTTCAATTACCTGTTTTAATTTTGTTTTACATTTGTACGTTTTAGTAATTTTCCTAAGGAAAGATTGATTCTCATTAGTTGGAGACCATAAAAACTTGTTGTTTGCAACTAAATATGGCCTTTATACTAAATTTGGTGCTTGTTTTTGCTAACCAGGAGGATACACTATATTTATATACATTTGTTTAAGCAAATGTATATCTTAACTTACCTTTACCTTTATTCAGAGTCTTAATTCTTACATTTCGTATTATGTTAGAAAATGGTGAATGATGCATTATATATTTACCAGGTGAAGACTTAATTTTTTTACTTGTGATTTGTGTCCAACTCTGTGTATGGAAATACAAATTAAATTAAAATACACAAAAACGGCATTTTAATTTTTTTATTAAATAAATCTCCCTTAAAATGCTGTATACATGAGAAAAAATTATCAAAGTTTATGAAAACATGTTTTGGGTTTTAAAACTAACTGATTTATTAAACAAAGGAAGTATTATCTGTACTTAATGAATTGAACTAGTTATTTCTGGTCACCACATTCTCAAGATTTTAGTGCTAGTAGGTGTCATTCTCTTACACCTACTCTTTATTCATAGTTTTGGAAGGGGAAAACAACTTTCCTGCCTTTTCAACACCCAGTTGATTTCTTAACTTTGAATGAACTAGTCATTGAGTCGAGCTAGGTGAACAAACTAAAATGAAGAAAATGTTCTCTCTGTACCCGTAGAAAAGGCTACTGCTATCAAAAACTGGTTTAGCACTTCAACAAACGCTGGTTCCAGGTTAGCGATTGACTTCCACCAGTTCAGTGGTTTGACTTTATTTTACTTAAATCATTGATTTTTATCCACCTTGGTTGTTGAAAGAAAGAGTCCGGTACAGTAGGCCTGATGCTCAGACATTTTCCTTTAATTTCTCCTTTTCAAAGATTACCACTCACAGGTTTGCAAAACTAATGATCCAAAAGCAGTAGAGAAACAGTGTCTTTTATCTCCCTCTGTACAGACAATCTAAAAGTGAGCAATGGTATTTGAATGCGGAGACAGATAAACATGAGCATGTTGCTGTAATTTCTGTATTTGTGCCCCAAGCTCTCTATTTTAATTACTTCTGGTTCCCTTACATTTTTTGGCTGAGGCTTGTTGAGCTGAAGATAGCTAAGTTAGTGGATAAAGCACTGGCCTTTCTTATTGTAGACAGTTACACAGAAACAAGTTAATCCCCCCCTAATTCCAATCAAGAAACCATCATACATGCTGTAGCTAAGTACAATTTGACATGATTGGAAATCTTTTCTCAGGAGATAATCTACTAGGAGAGAACAAACTTGATGTGTCAATTACCTCTCCTCTAGGAGGGAAACCTTTCCTTGAAGAGCAAAAAATCATTAAGTCGCTGCCGCAGCAAAGAGATTTTGCATTTTTGCCTGCTTGCCTATAACCTAACTTAAATGTCTGTATGCCTGCCTAATGGCACTACAAATGAGAAACACAGAATAAACATCTCATTCAACTATGAAAAAAATGTAGGAGGAACAAAAGCCATCACCCAGGCTAGTGCTGAGTGCAGCAAAAAGTTCTAGTTTTATGTGCATACAGTACTTTGAAGTCTGGCAATAACAAAATCCTAGAAAATGTACAAAAAGTTAGTTCTGGGAACTCAACAAACGGTCAATCAAGGTTTCTGATTTAGGAGGACATGAAACATAAATATAGTTTAGATAGTAGGACTTCAAACAGGCATTTAATCTTCACTGGCATAAATATTAAAGGTTTCAGAGTAGCAGCCGTGTTAGTCTGTATTCGCAAAAAGAAAAGGAGTACTTGTGGCACCTTAAAGCTTATGCTCAAATAAATTTGTTAGTCTCTAAGGTGCCATAAATATTAAGAGACAGTGAGAACTGTTGCACTTGGTCTCTCATGAGACAGTATTTTAGCACAGTTTAAAACAAGTTCGGCTTGCTCTCTCTTACATGAGTGCAAATTAGGAAAAACTCCATTGGATTCAGTGGAATTACACGAGTGTAAAATTAAGAAAAGATCTGAATCCAGCCCTTTGAGTTGCACTAATCTCAAATGTGCGGCGTGCATTGCTACATCTTCACAGATCTGTAAGCGCAGTAATGGATTTTGTGAAACTTTCAATGCTGTGCCTCCAAGATTAGAGTCCATCCTCAACCATTTATATTGCATTCCCTGACCAAGTGAGGCAAATAGTTCTCAAAAGGTACTACATAGTGCTTTAATATTTGTTTATATGCAATGCTGTTGTAGCCGTGTCGGTCCCAGGATATTAGAGAGACAAGATGGGTCAGGTAAGATCTTCTTTTGGACCAACTTTTGTTTGACTGTTTGAGAATTGACATCTTATAGCCCTGTTCACCAAACACCCATTGGGTTTTAACTATCATATTTTAATTAAGAAGGGTTTATTTTCCCCCAGCGGAAATTCTTGAATTGGCTGGAAATGCAGCAAGGGACAACAAGAAGGGTCGAGTCACTCCTAGGCACATCCTGTTGGCTGTAGCAAATGATGAAGAATTAAATCAGGTAAGAAAAGTCTCCATCATGTGAGGGCCAGGATTTCTTTTAGGGTTTCTTAAATTATCCTTCCATATTACTGAATTGTAATTCAAGACCTCTGCTTCTTGAGCAGGCCACTGGGAAGCAGTTCGTTCGTTCATTCATTCATTATGTAACTAGTTAAAGTACTCGGCTTAATTACATGTTTCAGGGAATAAAATGTGCAATGCATAGGCGATACAACACAACCGTTGCCTCCTCTGAGACACCCAGGTAAAGCCTCCTAGGAAACTGAGTCTGTCAATTCCTTTGAGTTGATATTCCTGTATGTATCCTGGTTGTGTATATTTATCTTTTTTGTCCTAAAACTTTCTTAACCCATTGGGGCCAGACTTCAGGAGTAAGAGGGCTGGATTTTTTTAGATAGTCAAATAAATTCAGACATAACTAGTATTTGTTTGTCATTTATTTGCATTGGAATACATCACCCAGAGCACCAACCAGGATCACACTTCATTGTATTAGGTCCTGTACAAACACATAATAAGAAAAATTCCCTGCTGCAGTCCAGTGTTCCACTAGCTGAAAAAACAATCTACTCCAGCCATCCTCACTACGTGGTTTAGAAATCCAATAATATTGCCCTGTTCATCATTCCTTTTGTGAGTCAGGAGCCTTACCTTATAGATCCTGAACTGTAATCAAGGAGCACTCAGCGCAGATCAAGATGGGAAATGCAACAGGAGCTTTAAGTCACTAATTCAGGAGAAATCTTGATGCTGGTCTGGTCCAGGGCACTAACTGGAGAGTGGAGTTAAGGTTGTCTTTAGAATATGCAACTGGATATATTTCCCATGTACTTTTAGTTAATAGCATGCATGGACTCTGAGTGTATTTGAATATATAGCTACCTCAGTGGTTCTCAGACTGTGGGTTGGGACCCCAGAGTGGGTTATGACCCCATTTTAATGGGGACCCTAGGGCCAGCGTTAGACTTGCTGGGACCAAAACCTAAGCTCCACCCCCACCCAGGACGGTGGGGCTTGGGTTGTGACCTCCTCCACTCCCCCCAGGTCATGTAGTAACTTGGCAGAAGGGGGTCGCGGTGCAATGAAGTTTGAGAACCCCTGATTTCTACCTTCTCTTAACTGTTCTATTTCTGTGTTTTAAAGGCTTATATTCTTTTTAACTGTAACATTTCTGGACACACACAGACACACACACAGACACACAGTTACCCTTCACTTGAAGTTTCATGTCTGTTAATTTCTTTAGTTTTTAAAGATTCAAGGAAGTGCAGAGTTTAAGAGCTCCATACGCACGCCTCCCCCGGCACTCCCTGCAGTGTGAAGCTTCGGGGCTCCCTCTCAAACACACACTGCCCTGCAAAGCTCCTGAGTCCACAGATATGACTACCTTATTTTCTCTCTCATCTATAGCTGAATAATTTAGTCTTCGTTACACACATTTGACAGCATAGATGAAAAATTAATCGTTTGTGAGCACAAAAGACATCCGGGATGCATAGCAACATGCAAGAATCTGTGCATTTTCTGACTAAATTGTTCAGTTTAAATTCATGTTGTGTGGAAAGGGTTTCTTTTCTTCACAGATATTTATTGAGCTATATAAAGGCATAATTAGGAATAGACCATACAGAATACAGTGCATAATAATAAACACTGTTCGCTCTTTATCACTTTGTAAATGCTGGATTTCATTATTTGCTACTTTATTTGCGTTTAGCTATTGAAAGGTGTCACCATAGCCAGTGGTGGTGTATTACCAAATATTCACCCAGAGCTGCTCGCAAAGAAGCGGGGGTCTAAAGGAAAACTGGAAGCCATCATCACTCCACCCCCAGCTAAGAAGGCAAAGTCCCCATCACAGAAAAAAACTGTATCAAAGAAAGCAGGAGGCAAGAAAGGATCAAGGAAGTCCAAGGTAGAGTAATCTGTATATATCAAACCTGAAACGTGCAATGCAGGAGCTGCTAAAAACTGGAGAATTGGAGAGACCTAGATGTGTGTATATATACAGTATAGACCTATATAGTAAATATCCTAAAGGATATTTTCCAGTTCAGGGTGTGATTGGGGTAGCAGTTTCAATAGTAACATAAATAGTTACCAAAGTTCAAATAACAGCCCTCTCCTCAAGGTGTCTCAAAGCATGAAAGTCAGTCAGACTGGCACATCTGCTGTGAATATTGCATCCTCTGTGTGGAGGCAGTTTCTGTATGACTGAGGAGGTGGAGATTGTAACTGTGGCATGGCAGGATTGTGGCTAGCCTATCAATGAACCAAACATCCAAAAATCTCACATAGCAGCTGTGCAGTGGTTGCGCAGGTGCCTGTGCTCTGCCACTGGGTGAGAGGGGCAATTTAAATTTACTTGGATTTCACATGGGGTATCCGCATTTGGCACTGAGAAAAAGAGGATTTGGATAATTCTATCATAACTAAAATCACATTAGAACAATATCATTTTTCCTTCAGTTGCAAATATTAAGAAAAAGTATAACATTTTAGTTTGCTGATTTTATTAGGTATCTTATCAATAACATTGCAAAGTCAAGCATTTTTTTAAAAAAGTAGATTTAATAATTTCTTCTCATTTAATAAATTTGCTGAAATTCAGCGATGGCTTTTGTTATCTCTTTGAACTGAAGATAGGATTCTACCAGAGCAGGTAGTTCGATCTCTTTCTGCATGGAGAAGTCATGATATTTAGCTTGCCTAAATACAGATTCTTCAGCAGAAGAGTGCCATAAATTTTTTTTTTATTCCACATTTTTAGGTTGCTGTAATGAGACTCTTCTGAATTTTGAGCTGGAGACTTCTTTAATTCCTAAAGA
Source organism: Natator depressus (assembly GCF_965152275.1). Taxonomy (NCBI): domain Eukaryota; kingdom Metazoa; phylum Chordata; order Testudines; family Cheloniidae; genus Natator; species Natator depressus. Next base: position 11,593,268 of record NC_134241.1, read on the forward strand.
CTAAATGTACTTCATTTGAAATTTGAAGAGAGAAAAAAGTGTGTGTGTGGGGGGGGAGGGAGGACGGCATCCAATCATGATAAATGTCTTGTAGTAAAATAGGGAAATTCATATTTGAACTTTTTTTACTAGAGTTTCCATTTATAGAGGTTAGGAATTTCTTTCTAATTCATGTGCTTACATGCAAGCTTTAGTGTGTGAAAAAAATTGTGGAAAATTACGCATGCAAAATTCTGGGTGCAAAAAGGTTCACAGGCATTTAATGTGCTGCATTTGAAAATGTTGCCTTTTCTGGTCAACAAAGACAATACCTTTGTCTTGAGCTCTCCATTCTGAGGTCCTAATTATTTTCCTGATTTTACAGTTACTTTTTGAACTCTTGAATTTTCTCTCTCCTTGTAGAACACCTAGTAGGTGGCATTTGGAGTGCAGAGCTTCTAATAACCTTGCACTAATAATTTCCCTAAATCTGGATATTTTTTTTTCTTTCTTGATTACAAAAGCAGGAAGTCTGTTGTGGGGTTCTGTTTTTCTTTCACACAATAAACTTCACTGTCTGCTTATTATACTAATATTTGGCTAATAATAAACTGCAGGGGAATTGAAATAGGAGGCATGAAAATCTAATTTTCGAAACATTTGTATAATGTAAAGTATGGTTACACTTCCTAGAAACACAAATATACTCCTGCATCTTCACCACCTTATTTGTTTACTCACACGCTATGTTACCTATACTTTTGGGGGGAGTATAACACAACAGTAGCTTTGCTTTAATGTCCCAAGTAGCGGTTTGATTCACAGACGTATTATTGAAGTTATTGAGGCAATACATATTTATGCTAAATGACTATTATTATTATTATTATTATTATATTTTATTTTATTTATTTCAAATTAAAATATTCCTACCTCTCAGTTGGCAGCAGTTGAGCTAGTTGCTACAGCAGTTGTTTCACTGCCATGACTGACATCCCTTCAAAATGATACAGTTCTAATTTATATCCAACAATTTGATACAGGCCAAACCTGTGTTGTTCTAGTTAAATAATCCAGTTAAATGGATGGAATAAATTTAATTTAATTTTAATTTTACTGAATAATGGAAGATGACTTGGGCCAGGTTTGAAAAACAGAATTTTTCAGCTAGGGCCTACAGCACCTCTATCAGGCATACAGCATAATGGAATAATTTATTTATATTATTTACAGTAACAGCCAAATTTTCAAATAGGTACCTAAAAACACAGTTGTGAAATTTGCAAGTGACCACTTTCATGCACAGATACAGGATTTCGTGTCTGAAGAAGGCTCTTAGGAATGCCAAGAATGTCCACTTGCAAATGGGTACATTGCCCCTTTGCATTTGCATTTTTAAAAAATGGGTCAAAATATTTTGGGAAATTTTAGAAGACGAGTGAATTCTCTAATGTGTGTGGTTTCATAGGCAAGAGGGGACCTCGGACATCCAAACATTGAGGTCATTTCTCCTCTGGATGTGTATGTGTAGCTGCCTTTATTAAAATTAATCAGTCACATATGTGACTAAAGGTCAGACTCCAATACCATTGTTTGTATTAGTTGTTTATAGCATAATAAATATGGATACGTGTATTGCATGTCATATTATCAGTATTATTGAACCATATTTCTCAGCCTCTGGTTAACTAATTAACTATATTTTTACAAGAAGAAGCAGGGAGAAGTCAGCAAATCAGCAAGTGCTGACAGTACAACAGAAGGAACTCCTGCAGATGGATTCACAGTCTTGTCCACCAAAAGTCTTTTCCTTGGCCAGAAGGTATGTCTAGGCATTTTATAAGCCAATACCTATCATGAAGTTTTGCTTAAGAGATACACCCCAAAAAGGCCTGTGCTTGACTAGCATTCACCCAGTCTTGTAGTTCATCTGCACATGCAGTACAGAGCTGATTTGGATAAGCCTTTTTTAACAAAGAAATCACCTGAAACCGGTTTTGAAAACTTTATTTTTAATAAATGGGTCTTTATGTGCGTAATTAACCAAACATTCTGATGCAGTGAAATTTTGCTTGCTCTGAAACTTTCCACATTTTTTTATTAGACGGCATAATTATTATAGCTAAGCTTCTCCCAGTGATGACATTTTGCTGAGGACAAAATGGGTTTACAAAAGGACAGCCTGCTCTATTGCCAATATAAATGATTTGCAGGCTTCTATCAAAACCTATTTAAAATATTTATTTGTAATAGATCTTTTTTTTTTACAAAACGAATACCGTACAATAACGAATGACGTTTTTACAAAAAGCTATTTATCAACAGCTGTATTTACCCTGTGAGCATATTTTGAGAGTTGAGCGTGTTAGGGTTTTAATGCTAAAATAGCACTTTAAAGAAACATTGTTAATTCAAGAAATGAACCTGGTCTCTTTTCTTGAAACCAGCCTTTAACTTACGTGATATGCTATTTTGAAGTAATACTGCATCTTTCTTTTATCATTCAGTGGCTAAATCATTGTATTGTAAATTGAAAGTGACGAACCATTTTTGTCCCATCATGGAATGTCTCCTTTAACTCATTTTTATTTCATATCGAGACTGTACTCCGTTTATTGTTGCACAGCTTGTCTGCTAAGTTCATTATGCATGCAAATAACTTTATTTTATTTTCTGCAAAGGGTTTCTGTATTTTACATGCAGTTTACACTTGTGGTCAGATTGTCATTTGAAGGGGAGAGATTGGCTGCTTCCCCTGGAATCTTTCTGAAAATATTCAAATTTTAAGACATTTTGATTAGTTAAAATCCAAAGTTTATAAACTCAATATTCTCTTTACAGAGCAACCAAATTAAGGCTTTTGGAATTGATTTGGAATTCTTTTTGTTCAAAATAGGAATTAATGTCATGGTGTCACAGACCTGACCCTGATGGCCACGTAGCCAGTAGGATTTTGCTATCCATTTCAATGAGAGAAAGCTCTTTGGGGCAGGGACAGGTTTTGTTTGCTGTTTGTAGAGCAACTATCACAGTGGGGTCTTGATCCAGACTGGGTCTCTTAAGTGATAACAATAATACAAATAATTAATAATAAGCAGCTCTGGGTCCTAGTTTTTCTTTGATATGAATCACAAATATAATGGGTTTAACTTGCAGAGTTTACCTTCCTTTGTCCCCTTAACAGTGAGGGATTTCTAATCTTATGTTGGTGAAAGAGTGCAACCTAGCAACACCATAGAACTCTAGACAACTGGTTCCTTATTCACGTGGAACACAGCTCCCTGGGGGGTGTATTGTCATTCGGTCTCCATGCAGCCATGCTCCTTTCTCCCTCTGAGCAGCTTTAACTCTTAGACAGAACTGCTCACTGCTACATCTTAGATTCTCCTGCCCAGTGCTACTGGTTTTAGCTCCTCTCTGCCCATGCAAGTGAAAGGGAGTATCTGTTTCACTTTGTGTGCAAATCTAAGTTACATTAAAAAATCATGCCTATGTAAGGTAAACACAAATCATGTATGAAGGAGCTGTTTCCCAATGGCTGTATTTGATGGGGCAAATCGTGGTCACATTGACATTAGTGGGAGTTTGCTTGTCTCATATTTGTAACAGCACACATAAAGGGGGAAAAAATGCAAACATGATGCAAATTACACTTCCTATGAAGAAAAACCCAGGTAAAATGTGCACTTCTGCTGATGTAGAGAGGATACATGTTGATATACATCACCTAGCTATTAAAGGCCATATTCTGCTTTTGCCCCATACTGGGAACTGTTATTATAGTCAGTGAGCGCTCAGTGCAGAAATCAAGGTTCTAAAATACCATATTGTTAATGAATCTAAGAATTCCCAAAATCCTACTCTCCATCTTTATTAGGTTAAAAAATAGAGAGCATTCTTACCTTACGCAACGTGACAAATAATAAATCTGTTACCGTGGTAATATTTTTCCTAGAAAAAACATTTTTAGGGACTAATTTGATTTTTCATGGATTCCTTTTAAGCCTGAAAACATGGAAAGCTTAAAAGGCAAAGATCTCACTGCACTGTAGTGTATAAAGAGGTGATATCTTTGAATGAGTGCATTTAATAAGAACACAGGATAAAATAGTTAGTTTGTTTTGTCAGCTCATGGTTTAGGAATATTTTCAGAAGCATTCCCCAGAAGTTATTTTTCAGCAGCTCAACATGCCTCAGTGTATTTTCCTAATGATCCAACATAGTGTATTTTTTTCTATATTGAGAAAAAACAAGGGCAGAACATTGGGCCTGATCTGTGGTTGCTGAGTACCTCAGATGAAGTGCTGAGCACCCTCAACACCCACAGATGCAGTGGGAGGTAACCACCCTTTTCGCCTCCTAGGTTATAGGCCCATTCTGCACAGGCTCGGTTGAATAAGAAAGGCTCATGGGTGTTACAGTATGTCTGTTGCTAAGATACTTACTGTACTAAAGAGGGCAAGCAGGTTAACAGACTGGAAGCTAATTGTTATTGTTAATGATGTTTGTCTTGACCCATTGAAATTTTCAAACAATTCCTTTCATTATTCTGAAAATTTTACAAATTACTTATAAATTTTGAGTGCATTAACTTGGAATCAATTAAATGCTTTTAAGTCATTTCTACATGCAACTGCTGTTTAAAAGGACCATCTTGATTTAAAACATTTATCTAAAACATTAAGTCAGATACTGTGTTTCCGGAAAGAATCTAAAGTTTTGTTATTGGGGGTGGGGGAGGGTTTGTTTGTTTTTTAAATCAGAGTCTAATGATATTAATTAAATTTCCTAGGTCTTCTTGGCACAGCAGATATTTATTTCAAATGACTAATGTAGCCCAACAATGTGATGAGCACTGTAATTCTTAGAAATTCCCACTGTACAGTATTTTCAGAGTGTGGGGGAGGGAGAAGGTGCCTTTTTTTTTTTTAAGGCAGTTAAGAATCATGGAAAGTTACTGGGAAGGAGAGGGAGGACCTGGTTTTGCTTTCTTCAGCACTACCTTGCTCTTTCAGAATTGTGGAATTTTGTGCAAAAGGTAAATTATTCATAGCTCTCAGAATGCAGTTACCCTCATACTTAGAGGAGACAATGGGTTAAGGGGGTTAGTAAAGGGGACTGAGAGTTATGATTCTTGGGTTCTAATTCTGACTGTGCCATTGACATACTGTAAATCATTTCATCTTTTGGTATGTGTTTCCCCATCTGTAAAATAGAGATATATACATATATTCCTCACAGAGATGATAGCAGGCTTAATGCACTAATGCTTATAAGCATTTTGTGATGGAGACCATTCTTCCTTAAATATTGATTGATTTTAGTTTGTTTCAAGCAACCTTCCATTGCTCTGGGTGCTCTTACAAAAATGTGGTGCTTTGAATGTTTATATTGCAAACAGATTACGGTTACGGCCTCTTAGATATTATTTTTATTCACTGTAATAAGAACAAGCACTATAAATAATAAATAAGAATAACAGGCCCAAAAGATAACTACTCTTCCTTAAAATAGACCTATAATCAATAACCTTCAAATGACCCTTCTCCTCCCTGAATGCCTCTACAAGCACGTTCACTAGATCTGCAAATCTGGCCTGTGGCAAACTTAAGGGGAAGCAAGGAAGTAATCCTATACTTTCTACCATGTCATCCATGATGCCTTAATGGGAAAAATCACTTTTCCTGGCTCAACTTTTGGAGGAAGGAAAGGGTTTACTTGCAAGAACTGGCCTCTGTCACTGCAATATCCCCCAAAGATTTAATTACTGAGAACGTTGTAGCACACAGAGCAGGTTTGGGTACAGTCCATTTCTAAAACATATTGTTGATTTTGAACAAAATCTTTAAGCAGCCGTATTAAGCTCCACTTAAATTCAGAGGTTTTGAGAAATTGTGTTGCTGCCATTTTCCATGGGGGAAATCCCCCTTCATTTATTAAAACATGTAGATACCTAGTTATTAATGTTTTACAAACCTTAATCTAATAATCTAGTTGATTTTAAAATTACTGTGGCGGTCTACAAAAGATGCCTTTGTGGCAACCCAGGATTATTAAAATATTCTATAAATTAACTAAAAGCACCTTTAGTTAATTTATAGAATATTTTAATAATCCTATTATAATATTATAATTAATTTAATTACATAATTTAATTTAATATAATATTATTATAATTTCATAATTCTGTTAGCACCAACACTTGTTTTTCTGGAATTGTTGACCAGTTGCTGGATTGGAAAACTTTAGTGGTAAGCATCTGGGTCTGGCTTTTCAAAGAGGCTTCAACTTCGCATGAAATAGGCATCCCAGTTTTCTGTGTGCAAATTAAATTGCTAGATAATTACTCAGGCAAAACACCAAAGAATTCAAAGGTAGTTTTGCCTGCAGTAAAGACTGAAAGGGTTGGCCAAATAATAATACTTAGCACTTCTGTGGCACTTAACATTTTCTAAGTACGCTTTAACTAATTCATCCAATTAAATGTTAACTAATTAGAGGCCTACCCAGTGTTGTACATGCAAGTGCAATTTGTGTCTCTTTTTAACAATGTGGTCCTTAGGGATCAGTCCTCTTCTCTTGCCTGATATACAAACTTGTATAATATGATGCATGCTTGCATATTGGGCAGTAAAATCGAGCCATTAGTCATCAGGATTTAATTCTCAATGAAAGCTTTCAATTTATATTGTAAATATGTGACAGATATATAACTGCACAATAAGTGCGTAATTCAACAAAAAGTGTCTAATTGCTGCACAGTAAAAAGGCAGCACAAGACTATGGATGATGGGTCTTTTGTAGGTGGATTTTTTATAGTTAAATTGGGACATACAATAATAACTAACATAAATGCATGAATACCAAGGGAACCCCAAAACTGAAAAACCAAAATGGTCTGGAGTTAATAAAAATGAGGGGAAAACCCACAGAAATCTGGGAACTAGGGAACAAAAAGAGTTAACTTTAAAATGAAACAAACAAATATGTTCAGGCCTCTATTACAATTTAAATCCAATATGGTCAGCTTTTTATTTCAGTGCACACAAAGTTTTTTTCAGTATTGGTTTGGTTTGATTTAAAAAGAAGAAACAGCAGTTGCTTGTAGTCATACTCAAGACTCAAACTGGATTATGTGAAAAGTCAGTAACGAGATGTGTGAAATATTACTGGGTTCAAATTCTATTTGAAAGTCACTTTTCCACATTTCATTACAAAATAAAAAATGGGCCCATATTTGCACAAATGTTCAAGTATGCTAATTTTTGGAACTAAAATGGGCCCTTTTTTGAGTGAAGATTGCTTACAGGTTAAAATTATGCAAACAATTATGCATTGGCAAGTTTTTAAAAGCAAAATTTCTGTCTGTGTGCATAATCACATGAAATGAAATGGTGACAATTTTTGTTGGAAACTCCACAGCAAAAATTATAAATTTTGCACATCTCTAGGAATGACCTGTTGACTTTACTAGCATCTAGATCATACCTTACACAAAACCAGTTGTCCAGTATATCGACACATTTATATTCTCTCTCAGTAAATTAACTCACACGCAGGAAGGAGATGTACAGTTAAAATTAACGTGGATTAAAATACAACAGACCAAATTTAGCAATCGGTGGAAGTAATCTCAGGGTCTCAATATACTTGATTACGCTGAAATGTTATACTTCATAGGTCGGATCCAAAGCCCATTGAATTCAAAAGGAATCTTTCCATTGACTTCAGTGGGCTTTAGATCAGAGCTTACCTGAGTGAATGAAAAATTTCTTTCATTTTTTTTATCTCTAAATATTTGATAGAAATTTAGCATTAGCTCATATACATACTTGGGTGGCCTTCTGTACTTGCATAGTCAGACACTGAAAAAGACACTTTAGGTGCATGGGTAGCACCATGCTAATCACATCTATAGGCATAATTATAATGTGTATATATCGGCTTATTCTCACTGTTGTGCTCTATAAAAGGGATTAAGGAGATTACAAGTAAAAACATTATTGAATCCTATTTTTAAAACATTTGAGTTAATTTGGTGCTTATAATATCAAAGACTTCACAACACTGGCTACAACTAGGGAACAGTGTAGCTAAGCACAGTTTTAAACTTCTCCACACAGTTTTGTCAATGTGCTGTCTTCACTAGACTCTTGCTGTACCAGGGTGGGTATGTCAAGAGCAGAGTCTGACATTCCATGTTCAATTGTCCCAGACTACAGAGTAGTTTGTGATATAGATTAGAGACTCCCAAACTTGCGCTCAGTAGTGAACAAACTGCACTAATAGTGTGTCACTGAGCACTTTTTTACAAATATGTTCTTACTGGTATGGTATTGTAACCTTAATTCTTCTTCGAGTAGTATACCTCGGGTGCTCTACTTCAGGTGTGCATGTGCCTCTCGAGCCCTTGATTGGAGATTTTCCATTAGCAGTATCTGATTGGTCTGTGCATGCACTCTATACTACCTCGTGCTGCACACCGAGGGTTTGTAGAGTTGCATGGGCAAACCACCTTCAGCCCCTTCTCTACCACCTCGGCCTGAGACAAACCTTTTATAAGCTCAGCGTGTTCTACAGTTGTTTTAGTTAGTTCAGTGTTTCTAGTTAGTGTAGAATTAATTAGATAGTAGTGAGGGTTTTGGGTTTTTTCGCCCTTTTTCCGGGGAGCCTATTTGGCCTGGCTGGGCATGCCTGGCTCACCAGGTTTCAAATGCTGCCTCTTGCCAGGAGGCTCTCCTGGTCAGTGACAGCCACTCGAAGTGTATCCATTGCTTTGGAGAGTCCCATATCTCCCAAACGGGTAACTTTCACCAACCTCTCAAATTTAGCATAGAAGAATCCGGAGACCAAATGGAGGATGGAGCACTCCCTTCGACCTGCTTCTGAGTCAGGTCAGAAGACACCTCCCGCCGCCTCCCATACATCTATGTCTGGACAGATCTAGCACCCCTTTGGCCTCAGCCCAGTCTCCGCGAAGAGGAGCTCTGTCTCCCACCAGAAGGAGTCAGCTGCCAAAAGGCCCTGATCTCCCAGTCACATTATGGTGTCAGGGACCTTGACCTCTTGGCTCGGTACCATTGTGGCAAAGGACTCTTCCTCTGCTTCTGGTGGGACTGGAAGATCCCAGAGCGCTTCAGGGAGGCATTGCTCCAGCAGGCCCCCAGTACTGTCTGTGAAGGACAGGGAGGCCCAGGAAATACTCCTCTAGAATGGCTTCGTCTACGTCAGGTTTACCATCAGTGCCTTCTCACTTGGCACCATAAGGACCAGGAAAATCAAAGCGCCAGACACCTTCAGGCCTAGCACCTACGTGCTCCAGATCAACGGTACTGTCCACTTCAACTGTTGCATTGATACCGACTCACTCGGTACTGCAGGAATTCCATTACTCCAGGTACTTGTCAGTTTTAGATGAGCTGGAGTCCCCACTGTTTATGGGTGCCAAACAACTCTCGGTACCAAGATCCCGGTCTCCAGATTATCATTGTTCCTGGTACCACCAGATTCTCTGACTTTTTTCTCCTGCCCCCGCACCCTGAAGAACATTGAGGAGAATGATGGAGACATTCAGTCAGTCTCCTCTTTATCAGTGCAGGGTTCTGCTCTGTTTCCATGCAGGAACCCGTACTTTGACAAGGATCCTCAACCACAACAGGAATGGTGGGATCAGTCCTGAGTGTAATCCCCTGTTCTAGATGTCCCCCACCCCGAATGGCCATACTGGGATCTTTGGGCGGCATATTGGCAATAGTTTGCCAAACCTCCAGCTTCATTGCACTGAGAGGTTGGGGTCTCCTATACCATGCCCACAACACAAGGAGACCTTTGAACAATAGGAGACTAGGGTGGATATGGAAGCCTCAACTCCTGTTTCAGCCTTGTCTCTGGAAAAGGCAATCATGCCTCCGCTACCATTGATGGCCAGTGATTTTCGTCAGTTCCAGGACCTCACGAAAAGGGTGTCTGACACCCTTCAGATACCTCTTGAGGAGGTTAAAGACTCACAACACAGACTCCTGGACATTTTGCAGTTGGCAGCACCCAGACGGGTTGCACTACCTGGTAATGGAGTGCTCCTCCATCCAATGAAGACTATGTGGCAAACTCTTGTCACCATCCCTGCAACTTGTAGATAGGTGGATAAGAAATATTATGTTCCTCCTGGGGACTCAGAATTTTTGTTCCCTCACCTGTTTCCCTGGTAGTGGATGTTGTAAATTGGAGGGGCAAACTGCATTACTGTACATTACTTACAATAAGGACCAGAAGAGGTTAGATCTTTTTTGGATGAAAGGCTTACTCATCTGCGACCCTCCAATTTCAGATCTCAAACTGTCTGGTGATCATGGCCAAGTATGACTTCATGAATTACAAGAAGTTTGCTGCCTTTATTGAACATCTTCTGTATGAGCATAGAGAACGCTTTCAGGCCATCATCATGGAGGGTCAGTTATTAGCCAGAACCTCTCTCCAAGGGTCCTTAGATGCCACAGACACTGTCGCCAGATCCATCTCCACAGGGCTCAGGGTGTCATGGCTCCAGCTATCGAGGTTCCCAAGAGAGGATCAGAATACTTTTGAGGACGTCCCATTGCTTTTGGGGATTACAAATGAGTCCCGACACACACTGAAGGACTCCAGGGCCATGTTGAAGTCTTTGGATATATAAACCGCTAAGAACAAGAGATTTTTTTAGGTCTCTAACTGCTCAGAGATCATGCTTGGACCAGTTGTCTGGATTTCACTGGACTGCCGAACCCACTAGAAATTGAGAAAGATTCCAGAGGAAGAGAGCTCCTCACCCTCCTTCACTGAGTACCCAGTCATCACAACAATTTTGACAGATCAGTCAAGGATTTAATTCTCCCTCACCTCTAGCTGGCAAGCTGCAAACTTCACTAACCTTCCCACTTTTGGAGACTGCCTTTCCCACTTCCAACAGGCTTGTCAGCATATTACAACAGACAAGTGGGCCCTGAAGGTTATAACATTGGGCTATGCCACTTTGTCTTTCCCTTCCCCGTCCGTCTTCACGACCCCTCTAATGAGACTATACTGAATCAAGAAGTGCATTCTCTCCTTCATTTAGGAGCGATAGCACAAGTCCCATCCCCTCACAGGTGGAAAAGTTTTTACTGGAAGTATTTTCTTATGCTCAAGGATGAAGGGTGGAGACCGATCTTAGATCTAAGATGACTGAACAAATTTGTGAAGTCTCAGAAGTTAAGGATGGTGACTCTGGCAGCTATAATTCCTTCTCTAGAGGCAGGAGATTGGTTTTCAGTCCTCAGCCTACAGGACACCTATTTTCATATAGTGATTCACCCATTCACAAGAAATACACACGTTTTACTGTGGGCCAGGAGCATTTTCAATACTAAGTACTTCCCTTTGCCCTCTGTTCCCGAGAACTACAAGAGTGTTCTCAAAGGTTCTAGTGGTAGTAGCTGCTTTCCTTTGGCAAGAGTCGATTTTAGTTGTCCTGTATCAACAGCTGGGCCAATTTTACTCAAGGGCCAATTTTACAAAGCAGTGCTGACCTCCACCCAGGCAGCTCATGCTCTCTTCCAGGACTTGGGTCTCCAGCTGAATGTAAAAAACAAAAACAACAAAAAAAAAACTTATCTTTGCTCTGGTACAGATAATGCAATTTATAGGGGTATACTTGGACTCATTAGCACCCAGAACCTTCCTTTCCATGGGCAGATTCATAACCTTGGCAAATCTGGTCGTGACAATTCAAGGAAATCCCTGATCCACCGTAAGGAACTGTTTACAGTTGTCAGCTTTCACCTTGGTAACAAGACTTCACCTTTTGCTGCTTTCAGGGCTGCTTCTGAAGGATCTATTGCTCAACCAGAGACAGCTTGGACAAAGAGGTCATGATTCCCCTCCAAATGAACTCTCTAGACTGGTAGAAAAATCAGCTCCATGTCTGTACAGCCATCCCTTTCATCCACCCAGCTCCAACAGTAACTGTGACAGACACATCACTTTAGGGTAGGGAGCACACCTCCAAACCCTCACAACTCAGGGCAGATGATCACCTAAGGAAACCGGTCCCTCTGTCAACCTGTTGGAACTCAACAGGAACACCTGCCTTCAGTTGCTGCCACTCATCGGGGCAAATCAATCAGGATCGTGACAGGCAGTGTGGCTTGAATGTTCTGCATCAACAAACAAAGGAGGAGTAAGATCTCCTTCCATGTTCACCAAAGCTATCAAGTTATGGAACTGGTGTATAACCCATCAGATTCAGATCTCAGCCTTTTAGCTTTCTGAAGCCCAGAATACCACAGTTGATATGCTCAGCATGTGCTTCTCCCAGGACTATGAATGAGCATTGGACTCAAATCCTTCATGGGGTATTCCAAAGGTAGAGACTTCCAGAGGTGGACCCATTCGCCACATTCAAAACAAGAATTATCCCATTCTGCTCCAAAGGAGGCCTGGGTCACCACGCTTTGGGGGCTGCTTTTCTCCTTCTCTGTATGAAGGGCCTGTTCTCCAACACCACTAATACAAAGAGTGATTAACAGGATTAGACAGGACAAAGACAGGACTATCCTTATAGTACTGACCTGGTTGAGACAGGCTTGGTATCCTTCCCTGTTTCACCCATGTGTCCAACTGGCGTTCAGGCTTCTTACCATCTCTCATCTGGTCTCCCAGGATGCAGGTCACATGCTTCACCCAAACCTAGGGGTTCTCCACCTCTGAGCATGACTTCTAGATGGTTCACAGAATTAGAATCCACCTGCTCGATGGGAGAACAACAAGTATGACTAAACATTAGAAGGGAGTCAACTCGAATTAGTTCCTTTCAGAAATGGAAAAGATTCAACCACTAATGTTACCATCACCATCTTGTGCCTGAATTCTCTTTGCTGTCAGCCATCTTGGATTACCTGCTGGCCTTGAAGAAATCAGTGTTATCAACTGGCTCTATTAGGGTTCATATCACTGTGATATCAGCATTTCATCACCCACTAGAGGGGTTTTCCATATTTGCTCACCCTATGTCCTCAAGATTTATTAAGGGTTTAGGGAACCTCTGCCCCCAGGTTAGGGATCCTACTCCTACTTGGGATCTCAACCTGGTACTTAGATACCTCATGTGACCTACATTTGAACCTATGGCAGCCTGCTCCTTGCTTCATTTATGAAGACAGCCTTTCTAGTAACTATCACATTGGCTAGCAGGATTGGGGAGATTGGTGCCTGGCTGGCAGACCCTCCATTTATGGTATTTTTCAAGGACCAGGTGTCTCTATGGCTGCACTCAAAATTCTCACCTACAGTGTTGTCAATTCACATCTTCACTGATCTATTCATGTACCAGTATTTTCCCCCAAACTGCATAAAACTCAGCAGGAGACCTCCTTTCATACTTTAGATGTGAGGCAGGCATTGGCCTTTTATCTAGATTGGACCAAATAATTTCAGGAATCACCTAGACTGTTTGTCTCCATCACAGAGAGGCCCAAGGGGTCCATGATATCTATACAGAGGCTGGATCTCTGTGTGTATTGTCACTTGCTGCGATGAAGCTGGTGCTCTACCTCCCCAGTGGAGAACAGCACACTCTATCAGTTCAGGCAACTTCAGCAACTCTAGTCAACAACATTCCAGTGTCTGAAATATGCAGAGCTGCTACGTGGGCCTCAGTGCCTACTTTTTCCAAACACTGTTTTGGTCAACATCATCAGATCTGATGTGGTTTTTGGTTCTGCTATACTGTCTTAAATCTTCGACTCAATTCCGAAGCTCCCTCCTCTCTGTGGTGATGCTGCGTGGGAATCACCTGAAGTGGAGCAACCATAGAGATGCTACTCTAAGAAAAAAAAGAGGTTACCTTTTGCAGTAGCTGTGGTTCTTTGAGATGTGTCCGCCTCTGGGTGTTCCGCTATTGACCCACCTTCCCTTCAACTTTGGATTATCCTTTGTTGGGCGTTCAGATAGAGAAGGAACCGAGGGCGGTTCACCCGCGCACACTGCGGTGCGCGGCACAAGGTTGTATCAAGCTCATGTGGTGGCCGAATGGCCCTTGCTAATGGAAAATGTCCAGTCAAGGCTCAAGAGGCACATTGTGCATCGGCAGTGGAGCACCAATAGGGACTCACATCTTGAAGAACCACAGTTGTGGCGCAAGGTGTATATTTCTTATTTGAGCATGACTTATGATTTAATGAACACTTTATATACCTTGCTGAAAATACGGTGCTAGACATTAAAACTGTATTGTCTGGGATTCCACTTGATAGTTTCATTTTTAAAGAACTTGAGATATAAATGTGAGGTTTATCTCCCGATGCCTGTGCTAATTGATTTCTATCACCCTGATAAATCCTCCTAATACTGATGGCTGTGGAGATGTCTAAAAGACAGCCCTGTGCGGGTATAGTTCACAGGCTGCAGGCGGTTTATTTTCAGAAAAATATTTAACTAAAAGAAAAAGTAGCCTCCCTAAAACTATTCCACTGGATTGCAGCACAAGCATGCACCACAAACACTGCAAATATATAGACAGAGCCTTATATTTACTTAGTGATGCTACTTCACCAGCCCTTCTACCAATATACTGCAGTCCTGGACAAATGACAATTTAAGCTACTAAGGTGCAGATCATGATGTCTGCTTCTGTGACTGAAAAGGAAACATGCCTTCTTTTTAAGATTGGCAGTGTCATTGGAAATAAATGCCCGTTTTCTCCAAAACATCTTCACACTTAATGGATTAAGCAGAGAAGGGGAGACCCATTAAAACCACCATGTACTCTGTTAAAAGTCTTGGCCTGTCTAAAGAATTCCTCGCTCAAATTGATGCATAAGAAGTCGTGAGAGTATCTTTGAGCCAGGAGTTCAAAGGGGAATAGTTTATCCTTTATCATGTCAGGAATTTCAAACAATTCTGAACATAAAACATACACTGTATAAGAGCAGAGCTCATTAACAAGAACATTGACTTCCTTTCCATATACAGAACAATGTTTGAGTCTTGTGTTTGAAATTGATTCTTTGTTGGACCAATAACCCCTTTTATGACCTGCACTTTATTTTGCATATTTATTTGCAGTGATGCTATCTCCATCTGTGTTGCAAAGCTTACTTTTCTGCAGCTTCTCCGATTTCCCAGCTGTCCTGTTATTTCCCACCTCATGCTTTTCTTTTCAGCTGAACCTTATTCACAGTGAAATCAGTAATTTAGCCGGCTTTGAGGTGGAGGCCATTATCAATCCTACCAATGCTGACATTGACCTTAAAGATGACCTAGGTAAATGGGGAATGGGTTGACGCAACTAATGGTCACATGAAAATTATGGAACCCAGAATTTATTCTCCTGGACTTCATGCATTAAAATAAAACTTCAAATTCTTAAGTGCTCAAGAAAGTAGAATCTAGAGAATTCAGTTAAGAAGCATGATTTGCAACAAATCTAAATATTTGTGTATTAATTATTAGTGATTGTCTTCAAGTTGATTGCAATTAAAATAAGAAGTCATCTAAATTCCTTTCCATAATGCTCATAATTGACTGTTAGCTACTTTGAGGGGGGGTTCTTATGTGGATTCATTAAGAATTAAAATATTCTTTGTCAGGTTACTTTCAAAATAAGCAGTTTCTCCATTCTACCTGCAATCCCTTGTTTTCAAAGTAGACGCAGAAATTCATAAAGAGGGATGATCAAATCATCCCCCAAATTGGCTTTCTGCCTTGATTTCATGTTTAATTCAATCAACTGGTTTGTATGTTTTCATTAGTCTTCAATTACCCCTCTCCATCACCTTCATATTCAGTTGAAAACCAGATTTTATAGCAGCATAAAACTTGAAAATATATTCCAGTGTACGGTGTATTGCTTTTATAGCTTCCACTCTGTTTCAAATAAAATATTACCCTTCAGCAGAAGTATGCCTACTAAAAAAAAGTACTGATCTAGATGCACTTCATGCAAAACTATTTTTAATATCTGTTGTATACCTGCTCTTTTTTATTACTTTTCAGATTTCCTTAATGGAACAGTAAATTTAATTCCATTTTCACTGCATTTTATACATGAATGTATATGTGTAAATTACCAGGACAAAGATACAAGAAGGCTGAGTCTAAGTCAGTGTTCATCTAATTATATAAGTGTGTGTGTGTATATGTGTGTGTGTGTATATATATAATATTTATACTTCACTTGTTCAAAAACTCTTCTTTTAAAAAATAACCACACAAATAAATGGACTACCAGAGGGAAAATGTTACATCATGCACATATTTTTAAAAATATAAGAAACTTTTGAAATCTAACTTCATTAGATGGATAAAATGTGGATTTTTAAAAAAATACTCAGTTCTATTTTAAAAAGCAAATACCAGACACCTCTGCCTGAAACAATACTATTTTCTCCCGACATGAAGGTTACTTTCTTTTTAGAAGCTGACAACATGATGAAAATTGCAAATTTAAAAGCGACAGCAATGGTGGCAAAAAATGGAGAAACTAATTATTTTGTTTGACTTGATGATCCAGAATTTCTTTTTAAACAGATACCATATTTTAGTGTCATGCTCTGTGGGGTGCTGGTATTAGAGGTTTCTGCAAAGTGAAATGGGGTTTTTAGCTGGTTTTAAAACTTTCGAAATGATCTTATGTGATTGCTCTGACTTGTCATCCAAACGTTCATTTAACCATGTCATACTCAACATTCCTCCTCCTCTTCTCCACACACCCTTCTTTACACATACTTGCACACACCACTCAGAATACTCTCTTGGCACAAGGTTTGGAGATGTAAAGGTAGGAAAACATGGACGTTGGTACATGTGTAAATGTAGAGCCTGTCCTCGGTCTCTGTCCAACGTGGTTGATATACATTTGTTTACCTGTTGTAGTTGCAAGTTGTACAGGCTGACATTGCCACGATCGACAGTGATGCTGTCGTTCACCCGACAAACTCTGACTTCTACACCGGTGGTGAAGTAGGTAATGGAAAGTTCAGTGCTGCAGAGTTTGTATGTGTGTGCATGGTCAATCAGCAGCAACAAGCTTGTCCAAGCTATGCAGATCTGCATTACTTTCTCGCTTCCAGCAGTCCTGACTGATCTTAAAAACAAGCGAGTAAGTGCAAAGTCATTGGACAGCTCTGACTTGCATAGTCAGATCTGACTTCTAAAAGCAAAGTTATAGAATGCACAACCAAAAGCAAAGTGCAAGAAACAGAGGTGCAGTGCTCATGTGTGCCCAATTAAAGGGTACACCAGGATTGTTTGTTTTGGCTATGTAAATACCTGGACTTGAATAAAGTTGGGCAAGACCCCTCAGATTTCTGACTTAGATCCAGTTTCCCCACTGCTCACCGAGTGTGAGGTGTTCACATCTGACATCTTGGGGGTAGCCTATCTGGAATTTCTAAGCTCATACGTTCAGTCATTTGGTCACATTTTACATACAGCCCCATTGTATTTGTGGCTTTCGTGAGCTGTCTCTGTATTCTCATGTACATTTGCATAGACATGCTACACCAAAGAGAATGCATGGGAGGCAGAATGACTCAAGGTGTTCAGTTTAATTTTTTATTCTTAAGATTCACATGTGTAACTCAATATTTTTAGTCACATAATTCCCTGATAAGCACCTTGTATCTCAATGAATTTAAAGCATTTCTCAAATTTTAGAATAGAAATGTAGACAGAGGAGGGAGCAAAAGAGTATTAAATCTTACTGAAACTGCCTGGAAAACTTAAGGCAGAATGGAATAATCCAAACTGGAACTTTGAACATTAAGGTTGCTGCTAAGAGTAGCAACCTACCCTTTGTGACAAAGTTTCTCCTCTACCTTGGTGGGTCTTGCGCTTATTGGTGAATTTGCTCGCCTTGGAGCTTCACGGCGGCCCTCAGCTTGGCCGTTTTTCTGAACCCACAGTCCAGGTCGAGTCCTCCTGTGTCTGACCAGGAGTTGGGAGGTTTGGGGGGAACCTGGGCCTGCCCTCCACTCCGGGTTCCAGCCCAGGGCCCTGTGGAATGCACCTGTCTAGAGTGCCTCCTGGAACAGCTGTGCGACAGCTACAAGTCCCTGGGCTACTTCCCCATGGCCTGTTCCCAACACCTTCTTTATTCTCACCATAGGACCTTCCTCCTGGTGTCTGATAATGCTTGTACTCCTCAGTCCTCCAACAGTCCACGTTCTCACTCTCAGCTCCTAGTGCCTCTTGCTCCCAGCGCCTCACACATGCACCACACACTGAAGTGAGCTCCTTTTTAAACCCAAGTGCCCTGATTAGCCTTCCTTAATTGATTCTAGAAGCTTCTTGATTGGCTGTAGGTGTTCTAATCAACCTGTCTGTCTTAATTGTCTCCAGAAGGTTCCTGATTGTTCTGGAACCTTCCCTGTTAGGAGACGGAATCGTTTCTTTGCTCGCTTCTGAGCTATCTGCTTTCCTTTCTTTCCTGAAGCCCCCTGGCCCAGATTCTTCACACTTTTCCTTTCGCTTAGTTTCCCCCCCCGCGTTTGGGCCGGACGCTTTGTTTTTTTGGTTTCGTTTTTTTCCGCTTTTCTGAGCTGCGTCAGTGTGCTGGCCGGTCGCCAGCACCCCCCCCAGACGCCTGCTTTTGGACTTTGCTTTTTGCTTAATTGAAACCCCCAGAGGAGGGGGGGAGGACTGCCGACCCGCTGTCCAGAGAGGGGAGTGGACGCCCCCAGACCCAGCCGTTTTGTTTTTTTGCCTGGACTTTTTTCTTATCACTACAACATTCCTAGCTGCCGAGAGCCTTGGGACAGAGCCAACAGCTGCAACAGATGCCAGAGGCCGGAGAACTCGCCCGAGCAGTTATAAATCATCGTGGAGAGAAGCCGTAAGACTGAGGGATTTCCTTTGAATTATACCCTCGGGGGGGGGGAGTTGACTGCGTTCCAGCTGCGTCTGTGGCGGCACAGGGGTGTAGCAGGGAGCTACCCCCAGATCCACCGGTGCCCCAACCCCCCCACCACTACTACGACTATCACGGCCCCCGCTGCCTCGTCCCTGCTGGCGATCTGCCATCTGCCTTCGGATCCAGCTGTTTGCTTTGGACTTTGCCTTTCGGACCGGACATAACAACCAACCAAACGAGACTCTTTGGACAATTGTGGTGGGTCGTCCTCCCTCCAACCCCCACCCCCCGGATTGTTTATCCCATAGTTTACCCCTACTACCGGACCCCGATTTTTGCCCCCCCCCCCTTCTTCCGGTGTCTCCCTGTCTCTCCCTGCTTACAATGGCAGAGATGGAGAGACGCAAGGCCCCTCCAACGAAATTGGTTGTCCCTTCCCCATCTACCCCCCTGCCCACCCCTCAAGATTTTCCCACCGCCTCCATTGTTAGAACCCCTGCCCCCGCCCCCGCTGGGGCCTCGGCAGTGGGAGGCACCGGGGCAATTACTACTGCTGCTTTGGTTTTTGCCCCATTAGATTCTAGGAACCCCCCCCCAGTTCGACGGAAGGGTCGGGGCGGGCCGAAAGGAAAGGGCCCCGCTAAAGCCGCTGGGCCCTCCATGGCAGAGGCCGCCCCCACCACTGTGGCCTCATCATCGATCGTGGCACCCCTCCCAGCTGTTCCCTCCACCAGCTCTGCGACCGTCCCTCCCCCGGCCCCCAGGACGTATGCCCGGGCGGCGGCAGGCTCCCCCTCGCCTGCCGCCTCCTCATCTCGCCCACCCACTACCTCCGCTACCATCACTAGCGCCCGGGGCCCTCTTCCCGCCCTGACCAGGAAGCACGGTGTCCGTTGCCTCCTGGTGCCCGCCTCGCCCCACGTGGAAGCATACGTGCAGGCGTTGGCGAAGGTGGTAGGACCCATGGCCATTGTGGCGGCCTCCAAGATGTATGGGAAGGTCGTTTTCTTTCTGGCTTCGGAGACTGCCGCCCAGGAGGCGGTGGAGAAGGGCCTAGTGGTAGGAGGGGTGTTTATCCCCCTAGAACCGCTAGAAGATCTGGGCGTTCGCCTCGTCCTCACCTCCGTTCCTCCCTTTTTACCTAATGTTGCCCTGTTACCCGCTCTTTCTGCCCTGGGAAAACTTGTTTCTGCTATTAGCCCTCTCCCGTTAGGCTGCAAGGACCCCGCCCTCCGTCACGTCCTCTCGTTCCGCCGGCAAGTGCAGATTTCACTGCCGGCGGGGGTGCGTGACGGAGAGGCGCTTGAGGGGTCCTTCCTAGTTCCCTACCAGGGAGCCCGCTATAGGGTCTTTTATTCCACCGGAGAGGCCCGGTGCTACCTCTGCCGCTCGGCGGGGCATGTCCGTAGGGACTGCCCTTTGGCCCGGGGGAGAGGGGCACCTGAGACCCCCGAGACCCGGCAGGATATCGGCCCTGTCGTTGCCGACACCCCTGGCCACCCGGCACCTGAAACCACCCCTCCTCCCACCCGATCCAACGCTGCCCCCGTCCGGGCCCAAGAGGTATCTTTCCAACAACGCCCGGGCGACCACGGGAGTCCCGCTCTTGCTGTAACCACCTCGGCAGAGCCTCTGGAGGAGAGTGTGGCACAGTTATTACCAGGTGCAGGAAAGGGCTCGCCCCAGGGAGAACCCCCCGCCCCTCCTGCTCCCTCACCGCTATCCCCCCAAACCCCTGAACCTTTGCCTCCGCGCCCCGCTCTGCCCCCTGCTATTCAATCCCCAGATGACGCTATGGAGGGCTGGACTGTAGTCCAGGGGAAGCGAGGCAAGCGGAGGGCTCGAGCCCCGCTGCATCCATCTGACGCGGAAGCCCCCCGGAAGACCAGGAAGGGAGGTACTGATCTTGAGCCTCCCGCTTCGGCCACGAGTGAGATCCATTCGCTGGTGTCGGGAGGTGAAGATAGACTGGCATTGGAGGGAGGACTCCCCCCTCCGCGGGGGACCCTCCCCTCCGAAGCCCCGGAGGAAGCCCCTTCTAATCGGATACCACCTGAACTCCCTACGAACCCCGACGTGACCGTTGAGGCGGGCCCTAGCGGAGAGGCCCCCAGGGTAGTAGGAGTCGGCCTCTCCTCTGTGTATGCAGAGATTGAGGCCCTAGATTTGACCCCGGTCACCCAGGGAGGGGATGATTTACTGCCGGCCAGCCTCGTTTTAGGTAATCTTACCCCAGGCCCCCTTTCCCCATGTTCTCTCCCCCTGACTGCCTTTCCGGGTGAGCACCCCACGGAAAGTGGTTTACCACCTGATGCCATGGCTGCCACGACCACCCCGAAGCCAGCATCTAGCATTGCTCGGAGCCCCCTCCCTTGCCCCTTAACCCCCGACCCTGCTCAGGAGGCATCTTCTTTTTGCTGCTCGCCTCCTGAAGCCCAGGGCCTTACCTCTGCCCCTGTCCCCACCCCTGTCCCGGTTCAATTTCCCTCCTCCTGCAAGGCTACTGCCGCCCCTGGGGTTATTTCTTTTCCGCCTTTTGCAGACCCCCCCCAGGGAGCAGTCTTTACGTTTTCTAGTTGCGACTCATTAGGAGTTGCGCTTTTCCCCCTGCCATCCCCTTCCACTCCAAGGCACGAGATGGATTTACTAACCCCAGCCTGTCAGACGCCCCGTCGGCGGTCCGCACCCTGCCTACCCGCCTTAGCGGACCTCGAGGCTGTATTAAGAACCCCATCGGGGAGTACCCCGGAAACCGTAACCCCATCCCCCCATGAGCTGCGGCATGCACTACGGCAGTTCTTAGAGCACACCCGTGGTGCCCGCAATAGGGCACAGCTGGCTCTCCAGCGATGGGGGGACTTCGATCAACTTGTTCAGGCCGCAAGGGCCCTTATGAAGGAGGGCAGAGGGCAAGGGAGGCACGGTGCTGCGGCCTACGAGCGGGCCCGCGGCTTCCGGAAAGAGCTACTTACTTATGGGATGGGACACGGGTTGCTACGCGACCCGCCGGGGGCCATGAGCACCCCCACCAATGAGAACTCCCCACCCCCCCGGCCCTCCGCATGACACCTCTCATTATTGTAACCCTGAATACCAGGGGCTGTAGGATGGCTCTCCGCAGGTCCCAGGTGCTCTCCTACCTTCGGGAGGGGGGGTACTCTGTGGTTTTCCTGCAGGAGACCCACACGGACCCAACCGCCGAGGATAGGTGGCGGCTGGAGTGGGGGGACGGGGTGTACTTCAGCCATTGCACGACCTGGCAAGCTGGAGTGGCGACCCTGTTCTCCCCCGCCCTGCGGCCCGAGGTGCTAGGGGTCACTGAGGTCGTACCGGGCCACTTGTTGCACCTCCGAGTTCGTCTGGAGGGGCTCGTGGTCAATCTTGTTAATATCTATGCCCCGCAAGTGAGTTCACAGCGGCCACAATTCTACCAGCAGGTGTCCGATTTTCTCGGCACCCTAGACTCGCACGAGTGCCTGATCCTGGGAGGGGACTTTAACACTACCCTCGAGGAGCGGGACCGCTCGGGGGCCGAGCCGAGCCCGGCCGCCGCGACCATTCTCCGAGACATAGTCGATTATCACTCCCTAGTGGACGTCTGGCGTGACCATCACCCAGATGACACTTCCACGTTTACCTTTGTCCGGGTGGAGGCCCATCGGTCACACCGCTCTCGGTTAGACCGTATTTACCTATCCCGTTTCCATCTTTCACAGGCCCACTCCTCCACCGTGCGGCCGGCCCCTTTTTCCGACCATCATTTAGTTACCGTCACGGTCTCCCTCCGTGCGGAGGGACCGGGGCCGGCCTACTGGCACTTTAATAACAGCCTGCTGGAGGACGAGAGCTTTGTGATGTCCTTCCGGGAGTTTTGGCTGGCCTGGCGGGAGCAGTGGCGTGCCTTTCCCTCGGTGCGGCGCTGGTGGGATCTAGGGAAGGTGCGCGCCAAGCTCTTCTGCCGCAACTACACTCGGGGCGCCAGCCGACGGAGAAATGCGGCGATAGAGCAGTTGGAACGGGAGGTCTTAGAGCTGGAGAGGCGCCTGGCCGCCAGCCCCGGCGACCCGTCCCTCTGCGGAGCGTGCCGGGAGAAGCGGGAGGAACTTCGAGCCCTCGAGGACCACCGGGCCCGAGGTGCCTTTGTCCGGTCCCGCATCCGCCTCCTTCAGGAGATGGATCGCGGCTCCCGCTTCTTCTATGCCTTGGAGAAAACGAGGGGGGCCAAAAAACACGTCACCTGCCTTCTAGCGGAAGACGGCACCCCCCTCACGGATCCGGAGGAGATGTGTGGGAGGGCCCGTGACTTCTACGCAAGCCTTTTCTCCCCGGATCCGACCGATCCTGGCGCTCGCGGGGTGCTCTGGGAGGAACTCCCCACGGTCAGCGTGGGCGACCGAGACCGGCTAGAGCTGCCTCTCACCCTGGCCGAGTTCTCGGAAGCCCTCCGCCGCATGCCCACCAATAAATCTCCGGGCATGGACGGGCTGACCGTGGAGTTTTACCGCGCGTTCTGGGACATCCTCGGCCCAGACCTAGTCACTGTCTGGGCTGAGTCTTTGCAGGGCGGGGTCCTCCCTCTGTCGTGCAGGCGAGCGGTGCTTGCCTTGCTGCCGAAGAAGGGGGACCTCCGCGACTTACGAAATTGGCGTCCCCTCTCGCTCCTTAGCACGGATTACAAAATCGTAGCGAAAGCAATTTCGCTGCGGCTAGGGGCCGTGATGGCGGACGTGATCCACCCAGACCAGACCTATACTGTCCCAGGTCGCAGCATTTTTGACAACCTCTTTCTAGTCCGAGACCTTTTGGAACTCGGGCGGAGAGACGGTCTGTCGTTCGCCCTCCTGTCTCTCGATCAGGAGAAGGCGTTCGATAGAGTGGATCATGGGTACCTCCTGAGCACCCTGCGGGCGTTTGGATTCGGACCTCAGTTTGTGAGTTTTCTCCGGGTGCTGTACGCCTCCGCGGAGTGTTTGGTTAGGCTCAACTGGACCCTGACCGAACCGGTCAGCTTCGGGCGAGGGGTGCGGCAGGGGTGCCCCCTCTCAGGCCAGCTGTACGCTCTGGCGATCGAGCCTTTCCTCTGTCTCCTCCGCAGGAGGTTGACGGGGTTGGTGCTGCGGGAGCCGGAGCTGCGGCTGGTCCTGTCGGCGTACGCCGATGACGTCCTCCTCGTGGTCCAGGACCCGGGCGACTTGGCGCGAGTGGAGGCATGCCAAGCCATTTATTCAGCAGCCTCCTCCGCCCGAGTCAACTGGGTCAAGAGCTCTGGCTTGGCGGTGGGGGGCTGGCGGCAGGTAAGCTCCCTCCCACCCGCGCTTCAGACCATCCGGTGGAGTGCCGGCCCTCTGCTCTATCTCGGCGTTTACCTTTCTGCCACGCACCCTTCTCCGCCGGAGAACTGGCAAAATTTGGAAGGCGGCGTGATTGAGCGGATCAGGAAATGGACGAGGCTACTCCGATGTCTCTCCCTTCGGGGGAGAGCACTGGTGCTTAACCAACTAGTCCTGTCCACGCTCTGGTACCGGCTCAACACCCTAGCCCCGGCCCCGGGTTTCCTGTCCCACCTCCGGAGATTGATTCTGGAGTTCTTTTGGTCAGGATTGCACTGGGCCCCTGTTGGAGTTCTTCATTTGCCCCTGAAGGAAGGAGGGCAGGGCCTGAAGTGTCTGTACACTCAGGTCCGCGTTTTCCGCCTTCAGGCCCTGCAGAGGCTCCTTTATGGTGCAGGTAGTTCGACGTGGAGCATATTGGCGCACGCCTTCCTACGCCGCTTCCATGGGCTCCGATATGACCGGCAGCTCTTTTATCTTTCTCCGAGAGGTTTTCCGCGAGACCTCTCCGGGCTGCCGGATTTCTACCAGGACCTCCTCCGGACCTGGAAACTGTTTTCAACCACCAGGTCTGTGGCGGCCATCGTGGGGGCAGATCTCCTCACGGAGCCCCTGCTACACAACCCCCAACTTCGTGTGCAGGCGGCGGAGTTCCGCACGGTGCGCCAGAGGTTGGTCCTGGCGGGAGTTACGAGGGTCGGGGACCTCCTGGACTACGACCGGGGGGACTGGCTGGATCCCCTGACGCTCGCTCGACGCATGGGGCTCTCCAGCCTTCGCACCCCCCGGCGCGTGCTTCAGGAGGTGGAGGCCGCTTTGACCCCCGCTGCTCGGGCTTATGTCAGCCGAGCCTTGCGCGAGGGCGCACCCCGCCCATCCTTTACCCCAGGCCCACCGGACCTTTCCATCGGGCCCCTACCTTGCCGATCCCAACACACCCCTCATCCTTTCACTGCAAGCCGGCTGCATGAATTGCAACCGGTCGGTTTTCAAGTTGCATCACGGCAATATTTATATACACTCACGCTCCATACCCTTCACGCCCGCACCCTGGTGTCCCGCCCCGACACAAAGTGGCGAGACCTCCTACCACCCTTGGAGGGGGAGCAACCTCGGTGGGCCAGCCTGTACTCCACCTTGGTCCCGAGGCCCGTCGGGGACATCAGTTGGCGGCTCCTTCACGGGGCCGTGAGCACGGGCGTGTTTTTGACACGTTTTACCTCCGTTCCAGAGACTTGCCCCTTCTGTAATGTGAGGGAAACCCTGGCGCACGTCTATTTAGAGTGTGCCAGATTGCAGCCTCTTTTTCGGCTCCTCACAAACATTCTTTTGCGCTTTTGGCTTCATTTTTCCCCTCACCTCTTTATCTATACACTCCCCATCCGTGGCCCCACCAAGTCGCGGGATCTCCTGGTTAGCCTCCTCCTAGCCTTGGCTAAGACAGCCATTTATAAGACCAGAGAGCGGAGGTTGGCTCATGAGGCGTCCTGCGATTGTAGGGCCGTTTTCCGATCCTCAGTACATTCACGCATCCGGGCGGAGTTCCTCTGGGCGGCGTCCACCGACTCCCTTGACACCTTCGAGGAGCGGTGGGCGCTGTCCGGGGTTCTCTGCTCGGTGACCCCGTCCGGTTCCCTCCGTCTGACCCTCTGATTGAGGGACAGAGCGAGAGACGCCAGCCACAGCCGTTAGCTGCTGTGAATACCATCATTATTGTTATTTAGGAGGGGTCTTATAATACATGGATGTGCCCCCCTCCCTCCCAGCCACCCACCCCGCAGCCGTGCCCATCTTGTCGGGCACTCTCAGGAGAGGGAGGGTCGGTGACCCTGGGCGCGGCACTAGGTAACTCGAGGGGGTGGAAGACCACGAGTGTCGAGGAAGCCCCCCCGCTCTAGGCCACCAGGTAACTCAGGAGGGTGGAAGACCATGAGTGTCGAGGAAGCCCCCCCGCTCTGGGCCTGGGCTAGCCTGAACACCTCTCCCTCCTGAAAGCTGTTGTGTTATACCTTCTGATTGCGTTGTTTTGTTGCTAAGTTTTTCTTTATCTTTTTGTAATTTCTGTAACTGTTACAAATAAATTTCTTTTCTGTTTCAAAAAAAAAAAAAAAAAAAAAAAAAACCTTCCCTGTTAAAAAAAAAAAAAAAAAAAAAAAAAAAAAAAAAAAAAAAACCTTCCCTGTTACCTTACCCAGGGGAAAAGGGACCTACTTAAGCTGGGGCGAATATATCTGCCTTCTATTACTCTCCTGTAGCCATCTGGCCCGACCCTGTCACAACTTATAATAGGATCTAACAACAGGGATCACAGCCTCATTTTACCACTGAACTTAACCACATCACCACTGTCCACACAGTGCCCCTTAATGCCGGGGATGTTGTTTCATTATTGGCTTGAAGGGAAGAGTGTCTCCACATGATGAGCACTTCCTGCAACACCTTGGGTTTTCCTAAAAGACCTGTCTTCCAAGCAATGTCCAGGCAAACCCAATTCTGCATAGCTTATTGGAGTAGCAGAGACAACAGCCTGAGCTGGTGCAGCTGTAGACTCGCTGGCTAAAGGAAATTACACAGAAGCCTTAAAAGTAAAATACAAGAATATTTTGTATTTGAATAATATGCTTCTAAAGACTATAAGGTTCAGCTAGCTAATGTACTCGTCTCTTACCTTTTGAAGAGATGCTTTTGAAACTAGTGGACAAAGAAACTTCTATGAAAACTGCACTGATCATGCTTTCATCTATGTTCTAATTACATCTGACTGCTGGAAGAAAGAATAAAAATGCACAAATGCTTAGCTTCCAATTATTAACTTTTACCATCCGTCTAACAATTTAAATGTACTGTGGGTTTATCCTGAAAATTTTACAAGCCTAATTTCTGCTTAGGTTGTTTTTCAACACTGATACCCATGCCTGCTTGGAAAGCATGAGATAATGACCTTACTCTCATGGAAGTAACACATATTTATGCCTGCGAGTAAATAAGCCACTAACCTTGAAGCTGTGAAGCAAGACTTTCACCAAGAACCTTACTAATTTAGTGGAAAATGATTGAATACAATATGCCCTTTTCTAGACACAGCTCATAATTGCACAAGAAGGTAGTGAAGTATAATGCAAAATTAAAACTTCACTATTAATTAAAAAGGCTAAATTTAATTTAGGAATAAATGCAGAAATTATTGTTGATCTGTTTGAAATACTTTTTCTTTTCACCACATCTGCAAGGAGATAAGTATTTGGATTGTTACATGAAAAGTGAAATCATAATTTTAAAGAAATTGTTTTTATAGATTTTGTTTTCACAGTAAATGAATCCTCATCAGAAGGGGTAGAAGCCCCATCTCTTGACACAATTAAAACTTGATCCAGACAAAATGCCATTACATGTACAACAATGCTATAATGGCAGAGTGCTGTCACTCAGTGACCTAATATCCCTTTTCTGTCTTTAGATTCTCTGTGATTGTGCTAGAGGGTACATGGTCCATGCACAGTGTGTTCCCCAGTTCTGGCCAAATTCACCAACAGCCCCAAATGGGGTATTTCTGGGTGGAGCGAAAGCCCATTTTCCACCATCCCTTTACACTCTGGAGTGGCTGCACAAGAGGCGGTGCTAGCTAGGCCTGTTAAATAGCAAATGGCACCCCCTCCATCCTTCCAGCCCTATCAAGATATGTTCTTCAAAGGCATAATGCTTTCAAGCACCTCTACTCAGGTGGTGCAACTCCCCTTTATCCCCAGTTGGCTCTGATTCAGGAGTCCTCCTGATTCTACAACTATAGCTATAAAAATGTGCCATTTGGAACATATGTAATGGATGTGCAGGTAACTTCTGAGATATCATAGAGGTAATCAGGAAAGTTGCACTCATTTGTGAAAATGACCCTAGACCAAGATATTTAGATGTAAAGTTGAGATGTTTACTGTGAACAATTTAAACCCTGAACTACAGGGTCTGAGCTTGCAGTCCATACTTGGACGAAATGCCCAGTGTCAGTCAGTTATGGCGAAAGAGCATAGGATGCATATTCTCTAAAATTATTAGCATCCAAATGCAATAGAATAAGCTGTATTTAACAAAAGCAGAGTCAAAGTCAAAAAGTCAGTAGACAACGGTTATTTAACAAACTTTTAATATTAATTTTGGAAGACATCTAATGATGTCAAAGAAAAGCAGTCTGCTGCAGTGCTGTTAGCTCTTAGAATTGTAGCCCTGTTTAGCAAAATGTATCTCGTAGGAGGGTCTCTGCTTCACTGAGCATACAATATGTGCATTTCCATCAGAAAATGCAGTTTTCCCCTCCTAATCAGTAAAATGAATGGGCTTCACCAAATAAATGTGTAAATCTATTACAGTTTCTAATTCTGATTTATTTTTTTAAATCAGTTTTCAAAGTAATATCACAAATCAGAAACTTTGATACCACTTTTTACTTTGCCTATCTTATAATAAATGTGCACAGTGCTAAATCATTTGGGATGCTTAAGTAGTTAAGGAAATGTTTTCTTCGGCTATTTTTATATTAATATATGAAACTAGAGCTGCAAAATAAGATCTAAACCATTTCATGTTGGACTGCCTTTGTAGACCGCACCTTTTGTTGCCCTGAAACACTGCACAGCTCTCTTCCTCCCAGAGCGACAGTGTCCAGCTCCTTAGCAGTAGTTAGAGAAGTTCGTTGGAGGAGTATGTTCCTTAGAGATTCTCCTTATTTCTGAGGCTCTTCCTCTTGGTTAAAGGTGGCTCAACAAGCTGGGCAGTTGCCAAGTAAAGCAGCCCGCTGCACTCACGAGACTGTTTCATTCCTGGTGCCACCTGTTGGGGTCAGGGATCAAGATCAGGTGAGTTTCAAGTTCTTATTGTGGCAAATTGCTCTTTAAAACAATTTATAAAAGAAAGGGGAACTGAATCCTAGGGGAAGAATTATGAACCATCAGTCACCATTGAAGTAGCCCATGAAACACAGCACGGTACCAGGAACTATGTGGTATGGAGGCAACTAGGAATGTCACCACACATGTTGACACTGAAATCAGAATATGAGTGTTAGAGAGAGGATACAAATGTGAGGTCCTGGTGGGATTTATTTTTAAATGACTAGTTAACTCCAAAGTCCCAAAAGGTTTAGATCTTACTTTGCAGTCCCCAAAAAGATGTTTGGGCAGAAAAATCTAGGCTATGTGACCACCAAAATGAATCACATGTCTGCTTTAGTAACTCAGGAACAGACGGATAAACTAAAATATGTCTTTGTTCAGGGAGCACTTTGGAGAAGAAAGGTGGCAAAGAATTTGTGGAGGCGGTCATTGAGCTTCGCAAAAAGAATGGGCCATTGGACGTAGCAGGAGGTGAGGCTTAAATCTCTGAAAATGGATGAATAGAATGTCTGCATGCATTGTGATTTCTAGTTGACTTTCAGTTTGGTTTTATTCTATATTGTGTATAAATCAGTCATAAACAGACACATTTGAACATAACATTTGCATGCGTGTCTCTCTTCTTGCATGACTCCCATCAACATAGTTTAAGTATTTTAGTGTTCAGAGGTAAAAAAAAAAACCAACACAGAATCCACCCTAAAGTGATGGTCAAGTGGTGTGGTAGTGATATCAAAAACTCAAAATTAATTATTTACAAACATATATTGATGCGTGTGATTGATAGCGTATGCCTATATACATGTGTATCTATGTACTTAAAAGGCTCTTTAGTGCCTCAATACAGCAAAGCACTTAAGCATGTGAGAAGCACATGCTTAACTTTAAACACATTTTCAATTCCATCCTTATTCAGCAAAGCACATACTTACATCCCATTGACCTTAATGAAACTTGAGCACATGCTTAAAGTTAAGCATCTGCTTACGGGCGTTGTTGAATCGGGACCTAAGTCATCTGTATAAATGTGATTCTTTCAAACAGTTTATGAATTTTTGATGCCCAGTTATCCGGAACTTAGCAATATGAGTAAATCACACATATGGGCAATAAAGTTTGATGAATTGCAAAACGTACTATTAGGCCATCTGTAAAATTGTTGATATATGTTGTGAATAAAGAATTCTGATTCTGCCATCTGTGTTTACACTGTAAAAATAAATACAGTGCATGCAGTTTACTAAATGAATACTGACTACAACTAGGACAGAATTTATGACTTGGGGATATGACAGGAAAATTGATGACTGTTTATGTCTGCTGTTTATCTTCACTTTTTTTCTTTCAAGTTGCTCAGTTTTTATCATGTCACACTCACTGCACTGTCCTCATTTGTCCAAACTTGAAAATGGAGACGTACATTAAAACATAATGCTTACTTTGTTACTAATGGTTCTTGTTCCATGAAAATTATAGAGTGAGCTGTTCCCATATTCTTGATTGACTACAGTACTCTACAGTATTTCTTATTACTGTATAAACCAGACCCACAAACCCAGGCACGCTGTGCTCAGCATAGTATCTGAGACTGCAGGGAAAAGTGGCTCTCAGCCACAAATCTACTTCCCTAATCCTGGCAGCCTGGGCTCTGTGAGGCCAGCAAAAACTGCCACCTCCAGCTTGTGACCACCAGAGAAAAGTGGGTTCCAGTCATGCCACCAGCATCCCCTAGACATTTCCCTTATCTCTGGGGATTCCTGTTCCATAGTGGAGACTAAACCATGATTATCTTCCTGGAGTATAGCTGTAACCATAGCAGAATTCTGCACATAGACCTTGTATGTTTTATAGAAAACTGTAAAATACTTCCTCTTTCAAAGCACTTTAATTTGAAATAAGTGAAAATTGCTTTGGATAGTTAAGTTGTCCTCCAGAGTCCCCATAGTTCCATCAGAAAGCTCTCTCCATTTCGGAGACAGTAAAACTAGTCAGGCATGTCAGCACAGTATTTTCCTCTTGCAGTATGAAGGTATTACAAGTGAAGAGAGGCACTGAAGTGGTCACATCAGAGTCACACGATACATAAAATTCCACTGACTAGGGATGTGTCAGCTGGCTTTATTAGATTTTTCTTGGATTTATGATGTATTCTGAATCTGCCAACGTTTTAGAGCTAATTATGCCAAAATTGCCTCTCTCTGAAGTTATTCAGTATGTTGAGGATCTGCAGGCCCCAAAGTGCACAAATGCTTGTGCTTCCATTGCCTCTTAGAATTTACCCCGCTGCAGTCAGAATTCCACATGCCAAGGTCTATTTTCTCTTTTTTGCAGCACCTACAGGATAATATCCATATGTGATAACAAGGCTCCAGGAGTTATTGCCACCATATTGTAATAACAAAGTGCTCCAAAAACATACCAGCATGGAATAGAGAATTTCTTGCCAATAAGAACATTTGCAGGTCTGATTGTTAGAAGCAAGCTCCCATTTCATACCCACAATTTTGTGGGCACAGATAGCTTCAGCCCCAGATGCAGTTAGATGTCTGTCTGACTGTGAACTGCTATTCAAGTTTGTATTGTGTGACTAACTTTGTACTTGAGCCTATGAATAGGCATTTTTTAAATGAACCAAAGTAAGTAAAATAAAATTCCTGTATTTTCCACCACTGAACTGCGGGGCAGAATAGAGACGCAATCTGGCCCTAAGCTCCCTGGTATGCACGTAGTCGGCTCCCTTCTCTGCACCCAACCAGAGGAAAGTGAGAGGTGGTGAGGCTGTAGCCTTGCTTCCTGCCCTGTCCTCTTGGGAGATTTGTGCTCCCAAGTCACAGGAACTATCTCTGCACTCCCCGAGGCTGGAGACTGACTGTCACTAGTCCATTTGTGGGGTGTCCTTGTGTCCCTTGCACATCTGTGCCAGGGCTGGGTTGCCAAGATATAATTAGCATATAAAATGCCCTCTTCCATTCCCTGGCGCGCACACAAGATGAGGTCTTCTGATGTATAAATCAAATGCTGTAAATTCATAAATCCATACTGGACAGTTGTCTCATTAAATAATGAAAGCGGTAAACTAGAAAACTGCATCGTATCAGTCATCAAGGGTGAGGTTATGCATGCGGCAGAGAAGTTTTAAGGTAACATCAATCCAAAACTGTCTGTTGAAATTAGACAAAATAGACTCTCTCATACTAAATCAGAAACAGACTGCCGCATTGGCAGTGAATAGAAGAAACCAGTTGCATAATTACTGTAGCTTTTCCTGTCGATTTATAGATACATCATAATCTTTGCATTTGATGACATTTGGGCTGCAGTCTAATCAAAAGCTGGCTCAACAAATTGTATATTAACACCAACCTCTAAAGATCACAGAGGTAGTTAATCTGAGACTGGAACAACATTCTGGCACGTACGGTAACTTGACAGTACCATTACAATAAAACAGCAGCCCTGTAACAGTTTTATACTCCAACAGACAATCCAACTTTGTAACATATTATCTGATAAAATAAGAAGAAAGTTGCAATAAAGTGCCCACTTCAACTTTATGTGTCCTCTAAATCGCCAGTGATAGATTTTGTTCTCTAGTCATTGAGGTCTATTATAGTTGTAACTTACAAATTACTGCAACAAAACGTAGTAGCAAATGTAAAACAGTCTATGTAATCATGTTATCTCTTCAGGCTATTTGATTTGTATGATAAAGGATCCGCTGGGATTACAGCAGTGCCTGTAAGCTGTTTACTGTTTTAATTACACTTCCACATGTGTACTTTTTAATCCTGACAAGATGAAAGCAATTAAATTTCACTTTCTGTTTCTTACTAGCTGTTGTCAGTGCAGGCCATGGACTGCCTGCTAAATTTGTGATCCACTGCAATAGCCCAGGTTGGGGTTCAGACAAATGTGAGGAGCTGCTGGAAAAGACAGTGAAGAACTGCTTGGCTCTGGCAGATGAAAAGAAACTGAAGTCAATTGCATTTCCTTCAATTGGCAGTGGCAGGTAAGGTTGTCATGCAAACCTATTACCTAACTTGGTGTGGGTCAGATTTTCTAATGCAACCCCACATCCTCCAGTCCTTGGGCATAACTCCCATTGCTGCAATATTGATTTATTCTTGTTCACCCACTCAATTCAGATCTCTTTAATGAAATTGCCCCTGGCTTGTAGACTCATTCAACCAGTAAATCACAATTGAAATACTCTTGTGAATCATGGTTCAGGCTTGAGCAGGTTTAACAATAATCCCTGTAGAATCATAAAGTACACAAATACGTTAAAGTGAATAAAATGTATTTTTATGAGTGCATTAAAATATTTAAAATTAACACATTTTAATAATCTAGCAAAAACTTGAAAAATAAACATGAAGAAAAAGAATCTATTTTACCAAGATTTAGTGTGTAGTTAGCCCCACCTGCCCCCATCATATGTCGTATGATAGCAACGAGACATGGCTTAGCGTTAGTCTAAGTATCGGGGTTCAAACACCTAGGGTATGTCTACACGGCAGTGAAACACCCGAGGCCTGCCCATGCCAGCTGATTCAGGCTCCTGGGCTCAGGATGTGGGGCTATAAAATTTCATTGTAGATTTTTGGGCTTGGGCTGGAGCCCAGGCTCTGGGACACTCCCCCTTGTCCCCCCGCCGCCCCCCCAGAGGGGGCTCTATTTCAGTGGGGAATTGATTCCTGTATATCCTTCATACAGTGTAAAGCAATGTTGGATCCTTTGAGATAATTTGCACTATAAAATGTAAATTATCCTTGTCATTTTTATTGAAACAGAAGGGACACACATCATACCAGGTTTAAAAATACAAGTTAATAGGTCATACAGAAAGACTGTTGGCATATGTCACTTTAAGAGGATGTAAGATTATGCAGCTTCAAGGAGACTTTGTGGAGAACAATGTTTATGCAAAGTGTACTCCTTGACATGGCAGTCCTTACAAAACAGAACATTTGGGTCACCAAATATGCAATAGATTTAAAACAAACAAAAGGAAGTATTTCTTCACACAGTGCACAGTTAACCTGTGGAACTCCTTGCCAGAGGATGTTGTGAAGGCCAAGACCATAACAGGGTTAAAAAAAAGAGCTAGATAAATTAATGGAGGATAGGTCCATCAATGGCTATTAGCCAGGATGGGCAGGAATGGTGTCCCTAGCCTCTGCTTGCCAGAAGCTTGGAATGAGCGACGGGATGGATCACTTGATGATTACCTATTCTGTTCATTCTCTCTGGGGCACCTGGCATTGGCCACAGTCAGAAGACGGGACACCGGCCTAGATGGACCCTTGGTCTGACCCAGTAGGGCCATTCTTAGGTTCTTAAGTATATTTTTTTTCTCAACTGGATGACTTACAGAAGCCATTGTTACAAGGAGTGTATTGCTGTTGAATAGAATGAAATCCCAAATAATCATTTCATTCATATTCAGTTGTGAGCCTGTCTGACTTACGGACAAGATTTTGGGGTATATTCTCTTGGTATGTGCATGTAATTCTCACTGAAGCCAATGAGAACGTTGGGGATTGCAGCCTTTAGAACACGAGAGAGATAAATACTTAGCTGTTTTCTTTAATTAAAGTGGGGAAGGGGAATGTAATTAATTTCTATGAAGGAGAATATATTCGTTCTGTCTCTACTGTTGTTTTGTAAAGTAAAAGGTTTTTGTTTTTTTTTTAAATAAATAAAGCTTTTAAGGACAACAGACGCCAAAGGCCGCACATGCACACAGCTGTTCTGGTACAGACATCTGCCAAACAGACATCACCCAATAAACCCACGTAAACAGCTTCATTCTCTTTTATGGCTGAGGAATGGGATTATGTGTGGGCAGTTACAATAAATCATTTTGTACTTCAGGGGGGAAATAAAATGGCTTGCTTGTAGCAGTCAGATGCTCAGCTACAGCCAGCCTCCAGAGAGCACAAGTCAGGGGGTGCTGTGCAAAGGGGCTTAAAGCTCACTGTAGCATGGCCCTGGGGAGAACCATGAGGGAGAGAAGTTCACTAGAGGTTCAGTGTGAATACAAAGTCACCCCCTCTGCATGGGGTTTTATTCCAGGACCTCTGACTTTAAATCTGTCTTGACACCAGTTTGGCAAAAATCTCAAACTGCAGGTTTACAAGAATTAATCTCAAAATACAAATAGTGCAAAGCTATACAAGTAATTCCTGTTTTCCCTGAAAGCCCCTAAGCTGGTCTCTGGTCAGCACCTCACTCCCCAGGTCTCTTTGCTCTTTCTAACATGTTGACCCTAAATAAACTCCCTTGCATCTAGTCAGCTTGCAGACGTGAATGCCTCCCTGGTGGTGGTGGTTTATTTGTATTACCACAGCACTTACAAGCTCCAGTCACGGACCCGGACCCATGCTACGTACCGCACAAACACCAAACAAAACAACAGTACCTGCCCCCAAGAGTTTAAATCTAAATAGAGTTTACAATCTAATCCTGGAGCCCTCTTAATCCTGGGAATTAAGCCCCCAGAGCTCTGCCTGTGTTCTCTTTTGGCATCTGATTGGGACACCATTGGGGTGGGGTGCAGCAGGATCCCGGGGGCGTGCCAAAAATTGTACACTCTATCACACTCCTTTGCTCCTGGTGCTAGTCTGCATAAGTCCCCCTACTGTACCCCTGTAATAGAAACAGACTGAAGTCCTCTCTAATTTATATCCGTCTGAAACATCCACAAGGGACCAGAGAGGGAGCTGGGGAGTGATGGCGTACAGGGGCATACTGGCCGGATGCCTTTTTTTTTTTTTTTTTTGCAAAGCCAGCATCTGGGTAAGTTGTATAAGAGCTCCTATGACCGCTTGTGCACCACCATTGGGTTGTTCCTATATAGGGATGCGCCTCACTAGGACAGCTAAACTAGCTTGAGGAAACCTGTTCTGATAAGAGGGGAACAGCATGGGCAATTTCATGTCAGGTTTGAAATATCCCAGGCTTACTACAGGCAGCTTGTCCAATATCCCATTATGTACAGCACAACCACACAGTGTCGGTTAGAATATGTTTTATGATAAGGTATTCTGTGTAATATGTAGTAAGTGGCACAGGCAGCTGCCTTCTGGCTTTGCTGCTGCTGCTTCTTCCAGCATATAATAAGAGGAAGAATAAAACAGTATTTATTGGCCAGATTCAATGCAGGTATAATCCAATGCTAAGAGAGGTAGCACCTGTTAATGCCAGGGGTGAATTTGGCCCTATATCTTCAAAGTGCTGGACAAACACTATCTGATTCCCAACACTCTTGTGCAGTTTGTAAGTAAGAAATAGTATTCCCCTGCATTACTAGTAGGTGAGTAGCTCAGTAACTCCAATACTACGATAAGGCTTGGAAGGATTAGTTTTTTATCGGTAAATATCGATAACCTTCGATTTCACCCTAGACACACAAGCTGACAAAAAACATTTCCATTGATGGTAATTGAAATTTATAGATAGGCGGAATAAGAAAAATGCTGCTTGAGAACTTATTAGAGTTTGGTTGAAGGCTAGTTACTTTGTTTATTTTGACACATGATGTTGACAATTTGTGTTTTAAGTTATAAAACTTAAACTGTTTGAATTTCAACATCTACCATCATTAAATAATTATTGTCTGACCATCGTCCCCCATCATTTCCTGCAACTGTGAACATTTGAATCCATAATAATTGGAAAAAAATGCCTAAAAATAAACATGGATATTATCAATTGAAATTATAAAAAAAAAATCAAAATCTAATTCTGCCAAGCCTAACTATGATGTAAGCATTCTCTTTGCTTAAATGCAAGAGTGGCTTTAAAAAAAATAAAAACTTCCCTTTACTATGTAAAACTTTCTTGGGGGGAAAAAACAACCTTGTTTCCTTAGGGCCTGATTCTATTCTCATTAAAGATAATGGCAAAATTTTTAATGGTACGGGTTTTTGACCCTTTCCTAATATTTTCCAAAAGGCAAAAGCAATTTAAAAACCTAAATCATTGAAAGTCAACAGATAAAATTTTCAAAATTGCCCACTGTCTTTTTCCATGTACCGAGTACTGTTGTTCCCTATAATGCATCTCTTGTACGACAGAAAGCAGCCTCTGTGGCTACTAGTCACTCACGTTCCACATTGTGCATTCTTATTTTTATTCCAGTGCCGCTTAGAGGCCAGTATCAATGTCCCAAAGCTCTGATGTGCTAAGCACTATGCAGACGCAGAGCAAGAGACTTGTCTAAATAGACCACGATGGCTAAAGGCGGGGAAGAGAAGTGGGTACAGAGAGGTGAGGTGACTTGCCCAGTGGGCACCCTGCGTGTCAGTGGCAGAACCACCCTGGATTCTCAGTCCAGTGGCCTCTCCGCTACATATGCTGCCTCCCGACAGTCCATCTATCCTCTCTTAGCAACCACAGTAAATGCGGGCCTTATAACAACCAAAGTGCCTCAACCTTTAATCTGCCTGTCAGGAAAGGTAGTAATGCACCTGTAGACGCTTTTCCCAGAAGTGGCAATAACTTCACAGTGGCAGCTGTGGGGCTGACAGGAATGAGAGGAGGCCCAGATGTTTCTCTGAAACCAAACTGTCAGAATGAGGGAAACCCTAACTTTTGTGCTCAAAGGCCCATGCTCCCTCCAGCAGTGTTGTGGGCCCACCCACACCTTTCCAGTGATCGGGATAGGACAGATTACCCCCATAATCACCGAGGCCCACGGCCTGCCATAATCTGTTCTGCCTCCCCCTTTTGTGGTCATGAATAGGGTTTCTTTGGCTTTACAGCTATAGGAAACTCCTGCAGTCTCTCTGGTTCCAGTGGAGAAGGGTAAAAAGATGCTGAGATAGGAGGTGGAGAGTTCTTTTTGCAAGCTCTCATTCCTCCAAAGCTGTACCCCAGCTCGAAGGTATGCTGGGGAGTTGGCTCTTTGCAACAGATCAGTGTTTCTGCAACGTGCGTTGACCTGTTGTGTAGCCAGCCTATGTGGCCTTCCAAATCTGTAGAGCCCAGAAGGTCAAAGAGACATTCTCCTGGGTTGGGTCAACTGTTTCCAGTGGAGCTTAAAATGTGAGTGGCTTTTTGTGTATATTTCCCAATAACAAGATGTGCAAAAGACTTGTCACATATAGTCAGCCAACATTCAGATCTGTTATCTGACTGCTGCAATGTAACTAGGTGGTTGCATTTTTTTTTTTTTTTTTTTTTTTTTTGGAGACAGGAGATTTTACAAGATTTTTACAGAGCCAAATGGCTTTCATAAAATAGATTGGGTTGAGCTGGAATCCAGATATATGGAAGAAGATGTGACCTGGAGTGGCGCAAAACATTTGTTTGAAATCTGTAGGAAAATTCTAGTGTAAAAGTATTGAACACCTGTGGCG
Source organism: Natator depressus (assembly GCF_965152275.1). Taxonomy (NCBI): domain Eukaryota; kingdom Metazoa; phylum Chordata; order Testudines; family Cheloniidae; genus Natator; species Natator depressus. The sequence continues at coordinate 11,631,690 of NC_134241.1, forward strand.
GGTCAGTATAATATTTACAGTTTCCTGTGTCATGTAAATCTTTAAAAATACTTCCTCCATCCCATTCAGCTCCTTTCTTTACTTCTTCATTTCTTCTGTCACCTGTCTCATCTGATTAATCCAGCTGCTGCATAATTACTATGCACAACTGTGTTTACATTAGGAGACTGTGGACCAAATTCAACAAACTTGATGCAGAAGGTTCAAATTACCTTGGCTGCAGCCAGCCAAGCCCCTTTTGCCTATCAGAGAGTGACCCAACTAGAGAATGGTTTTGCTGCTGTTTTCTGAAACCTGAGCATCTTCAGCCCTCCTACTACGGTAATTATAAAATTTAGGAGACGAGATACGAGGTAATGTTTAATTTAGGTGAGCAAGTCTCTCACATTTATGCCCTTCTCCCACTATGTAACTTACATGGCTTTAACTCTGAATTTCAGAGAGGCCTCATTAGGTCTCCTAGTTGGCAGGCAAAAAGTATCTTAAGTATCCTTTATACCACTTAAACATCACTCTGTGAAATTCTCACAAAGGATTGGGAGTCACAGCTACAGGGTTCTATTCCTGGACCTGCAAATATCTTTATACACAAACAGCTTTGCTCAAGTCCTTTGGCATCTGTGTGACTCAGTGTACCCATCTGTTAAATGGAGATAATAAATAACTTTTTCACTGGGGCCTTGTGAGACTTAATTCATTAAGGGTTAGGGTGTAGAGAGATTCAAGATCTTTGGATGAAAGTTCAAAGGATTATTGTTTTAGGAGTATTTTCCTCCACAAATTTTTTTTAATTACTGGTGCATTTCAGCTCTATGTCTAAATAGCTAAAAAAGTGTTAAAACCTAAATTCCATTTGGAACTCACACACTGTTACTCTGGAGTTTTAATTACTACACTACATAAAAGAGACTTCCTAGATATTGTTTGCAAGTTGCAAGGCTAGTCTATTGAAAGCTTTCTGTGCAAGTCTCCTTTTCTTTTCTTTTTTCTTTCCCCTAGAAATGGCTTCCCGAAGCAAACTGCTGCCCAGCTGATCCTGAAAGCCATCTCCAGCTACTTTGTGTCGACAATGTCCTCTTCAATCAAGACAGTGTACTTCGTGCTCTTTGACAGTGAGAGTATAGGGATTTATGTGCAGGAAATGGCCAAGCTAGATGCCAACTAAGCCTAGAAAGCTACAATACCAGCCCTCCTACCTATTCTCTCCCCCTGCCCATCCCCAGTCCTTAACTCATTGTGAGGCAGAGCTCCCCTTATTTTAAATTTCGCTCATATAGGGGAATAAAGTTTTTTTTGTTTTGTTGGTTTTCTTTGGGTGGTTTTTTACTTTCTAAACTGTTTTTATGTTGGCACTGATGATAGTTGGCATTACTGCTGTTAATGCACTGTATTCCAGGCATCGTCTGATTTTTAGTGTAATCTAGGAGATTTTATAATTTTATTTTAATGAAGTATTGATTGATGCAGAAAGTTGTTAGCAGTCTGTAGTCTTTTACTTGTGGAAGAAACCGGCAGACCCTATTTTGTAACTGTGTTGTGGTGCTTTATCAATACATCGCGTGGCGTTCCTTTCATTTTTTAAAAAAAAAGAACACATGCTACAAAACTAATTTGTTTGTCTTAATGATGAATCTGGGGGAAAAACAAAACAAAAAAACCTCTGTTGTCCTTAATTATATTTGCAATTTGGAATTTGTGTGAATTGATTTAGTAAAATGTTTGAACTGTTACAGTTGGTGTGTTTGAATTATTTTTTAATCCTTTGTTTGATACACCTCAGTGGTTTGGGGGGATGGAATGGATGATAAAATGCACTGGGCTTCCATCCAGATTCCAAACCAGAATACTTAAAACCTGGTGCCCAGAGGTGCTGAACACCCACAGTTCCCATTGACTTAACTGCACTGGTGAGCGTGCCGCACTTTGGAAAAGGAGGCCTTTGTAAATTGAAATAAGTGGTCTCATTTTCTGGTAGGTGCTTAGCTTGAAATTCCATGGACATTTAGTTATCACTGATATTTCAATCAAAACGTGATGTTATAATTTTTGAAGCCCTCCCACACTGTTCCCATGTGTTTTGAAGGTAGGCGGATAATTTGTTAATCATTGGTACTTGATTATAAAAATCTATCTATAGGATCCAGATTAGTTCCAGAGAGCTAATAGTAGCCTGTTTTATATAAAGGGGTTTGTGTTTCCCAAATACAAATGAATCCTTGTATTATTAGCCCAGTTTGCATTTGGCTGCCATGTTGTTCTCACAGCCCAAATCAGATCTGTGTAAATACAGTCTTACTTTACAGCAGTCACTGGTTTGTACTTTGGGGGTGAGGGGGAAGTTTCAAAAGATATAGGAAACCTACACTATATTTCATAGGACTGCTATCCCTTGGTCAAAAGTTTTTCCTTTGAAACCTTGTGCTCATTTTGTCTGTCTTCTAGACAGAAAATGTATGTTTATGCTTGTTCAGCAAATTATATTTGCTGATGAAACAGATTCCTTCAGATTCATTCTGGCCCAATCCAAAAGCCCATTGATAGAATGACTGTTACTGACTTCGGCAAACTCAGAATCCAATCCTGGTCAGAATTTGATTGAGTAATTATCAGATATGTCTGATTTATGGTCACGTGACCTCTGTTGAGATTGCTTGTCACGGTGTGCTTGTAATTCCGATTATATAGAAGTGTTACAAAGTGCAGGAAAAATAGATAAGTGTTCAAATAAGAAATAATTAAGCAATAACAGCCTCAGTGGGGCTGTTTGTGATTTTTGGGGGAGAGGGGTGTGGAGGGAGGGAATAAAGTAGATAATTTGAGCCAGAGAGAGAGAGAGATTTGAAAGTTTAGTTGTCTCTTATCTTTCCTTAAGAGTGTCATGCCACACATTCTTAAAGGAAAAAGATTGAAACTGGAAGTGAAAAAAATCACTTAGAATGGTATAGGATTTAAATAAAATGTTTTAGTTATACTGCAGTGACATTAGTTCTAATCACTCTGAATTCTAGAACTGCATTTTGCACAAACTCCACTAGATGTCACTAAAAGGATTGAAAAATAAGTAAAAGCATAAAATACATTTGATTTAGATGTTTTGCTGCAGAGGAGTAAGCTGAATTTGTCAGTGTGGTTTGCATGGACTTTAGGTATATCTGTGACTTCCCTTAACACGGATGGGATGTATACATCAAAACTTGTGTGCACCGTGCTATTTACAGCATCCACAGTCTTTTCTTTGCAGTTTATAATCTAGTGTAATGTTTAACACCATAATTGTTGAATGATTTTGGAGCAAATGTCATTTCCAAAGGGTCACTGAAAAACACAAATGTTTTCATTCAGCACATCCAACTTCAATTACAATTCAGATAGTTTCAAAACTGCTTAAAATACCTCTCCCCTGTCCCCCCAGCAAAAAAAAAGTGTTGAACCAATATATACGATTACTTCGACAACATCAAGGCAAGTACATGTTTTTCTGTTTGTAGAACAAACTGGAATACAATTCAAATTAAAAAGGCTAGTTTGTCTTTGGCTTAGAGTCTAATACACTTACATTGAGTACTCCACAAGCAGTCCTGTCGATTTCACTGCAACTGTTTGTGAAGTCAGGTACTTCTCATCATGAGAATGGCCATCATAATCTGGCCCCTTGTGAATTACATAGGATGTTAATGAATCACAGTGGAAAAAGTCCTTATAGGCAAATGGCCCATCTCCATGTGAACAGAAGGTTTGTCCCTTGAAAAACATTTTTCATTGTTTTGTTTGCTTTAAACAAATGTCCCAGATAACATGTCTTCCACTGCTTTCCTTGGCAGACCATTCCACAGGTTGATAGATTTCCCCTCACAGGAGCTTTCTTTAGCCTAAATTTCCCCTTTTAATTCCCTCCAATTAATCCTAATTATGGACCCTGATGTTGCACTCATTGAAGTCATTAGGAATTGTGACTTTGATTTCAGAGCAGGCAGTACTGAGCTGTATGCTCCTTTGTACCAACCTAGATCTTTCCTCTGCCGTGAATTTATTCTGACTCATGTCATGTCAATAAAAATGATCAACCCATTTAAAATGGGCCCAACAAACTCTAAGTAGTTAAAACTGATTTGGTAATTTTATTACTTAATATTTTAAAGGGACAGTTCTTAACCCAGCATGCGTCAGAGTTGCTGCCTTCCAGCCTCCACACAGTTGGTATCCAGTGCACTCCCACTCTGTGGATGCAAATGGATTAAAATTGGCTTAACAACTGGCCAACTGATAGGTCTCAACGTCATTGTAAATGGGAAATCATCACTGCATGGATGTGTTTCCAGTGGGGTCCCACAGGGACGGGTACTCTATTTAATATTGTTATCAATGACCTGGAAGAAAACATAAAATCATTGCTGATAAAGTTTGCAGATGGCGTTATGGTGGTAAATAGCGAAGAGGACAGGTCACTGATTCAGAGCGATCTGGAACACTTGGTAAACTGGGCACAAGCAAGTAAGTATGCATTGTAATATGGCTACGTGTAAATGAATAGATCTAGGAGCAAAGAATGTAGGCCATACTTACAGGATCGGGGCTCTAGCCTGAGAAGCAGTGACTCAACAGATTCAGGCAGTTATGGTGGATAATCAGCTGGAAACATGAGCTCCCAGTGCAATCCTGTGGCCAAAAGAGCGAATGTTATCCTGGGATGCAAAAACAGTGGAATCTCAAGTAGGAGTAGAGAAGTTATCTTACCTCTATATTAGCTTGGTGCACTGACTGCAGGAATACTGTGTTCAGCTCTGGTGCCCACAATTCAAAAAGGATGTTGATAAATTGAAGAGGGCTCAAAGAAGAGCTATGATCATTATTAAAGGATTAGAAAACATGCCTTATAGTGATAGACTGAAAGAGCTCAATCTATTTATTTTAACAAAGAGACGGTTGAGTGACTGGATAACAATCTATAGATATCTACCTGGGGAACAAATATTTCACAAGGGGCTCTTCAATCTAGCAGAGAAAGGTATGACACAGTCCCATGGCTGGAAGTTGAAGCTAAACCAATTCAGACTGGAAATAAGGTGTAAATTTTTAATGGTGAGTAATTAACCATTGGAACAAAAGTTGTGGTGGATTCTCCATCGGTGACTTTTTAAATCAAGATGGGATGTTTTTCTAAAGAACTGCTCGCAGAATGATTTGGGGGAAGTTCTATAAGCCTGTGTTATACAGGAGCTCAGACTAAATGGTCACTGTGGCCCTTTCTGGCCTTGAAATCTATGAATTTGTAGATGAACATACAAAGTCCTAGATGCACCTGCTCCTTTCTTGACCTGGTGTGGCCTCACGCCAGAAAACACCAAAGCTTAAACTGTGCAGAACAGCTCTGTAAGGTTCCCAAATCTGGCCTCCTCTGTCCGCAAGGAATTCGGAAGTTAAGGATCCAGCAGCCATGCTGCACAATCTGCAATATGGCATACATTTTCAGACCCAAACTACTGTATCAGGGTACATCTTTAAAGTAGAAAAACAGGAACAGGAAGTGCTACTACTATGTATATTGTGGCCAGGTTATCCTTGCTTCCAGAACCTTGACTTTTGCAGTTTTTTTAAATTTAACTGGGCAAGCTCCATTTGCCCCTCCCTCCCTTCCCCACCCCACCTCACCTCAAAAAAACCACATTCAGGCAGGACCAAGTATGGAAAGCGTCAGACCCAAAAGTGAATGTTTTTATAAGATTGTTTTTAATGTGCCTGCCACATAAATGTTTCAAAACAGGAGGTTAAAAAGGAAACTGTTTTGCAACCTTAACTATGGCACTTACTATTAATTCTGTCTGAAACCCTTTTATAATGGGTCTGATTCTTCACTCTGTTTTTACTCTGGTGTAGCTCCATGAACTTTCTACATTGTGCAAGAGAGAGCTAACTTTACTACTGTCCTTAACATGCATCAAACTATGTGACTTTAGATATTCCCTGTGCATATTATAGCCTACAGTCCTCCTAAAGGCTCACTCATTCTATGCTGTAAGCCCATATGATTTGTTTATATGATAGAATGACTCTATTGCATTCATGGTCCGGTTGCCATGCTAGGTCACAGCAGCAATTAGCTGTTGACAGAAGTGTTATTTTACCTCCCAAGAGGAAGTAAGTGAAAATGCAGTTTTTCAAGAGGAAGAGTTCACAAGTATTGTACAGATCTTCTGCCACTGGAATCCTTGTTTCCTGAAGGCCTATGGTATTCACCTGAGGGATGGAAGCAATGAATAATAACATTTATATAACTCTTTTTTGCAAAAAAACAATTTGGGAATGGAAGAGTCTTTGGAAACAGGATTGGGAATGTGTCTTATATATGCCTGACCTTGACAAACAAGTATTCTCCTGCATTCTCTGCCTATGAAATACAGCTCTCCATATCTAGGAAGCCCTAAATAATCTGCGGCCTTCCTGCCCGAAAGGTCACTTCTGTCCTTGTGCTGTACTGCTGCAGTTGTGATCAGATTTGGTCCAAAAGCTAGAGCCCCCTCTCAGTGTGATAAAGAAACATCTGCTGGCACAGTGATCTGGACAGAAACCCTCTCTTTCACCTCAACCTTTCTGGCTTGACATAGCTGGAATTTGTTCACCATGCTACCATGATGAACCTTTCCAATGGGCTTGCAAGGAGAGGGTTGATATCTGGGGGGAATGATTGGTTTTCTTTTAATTTTTTGCTTAGCTGGTTATTTCCGGTCTGTGTTGGATAGCTATTGGTCAGTATGTGTGTGTTTAAAGAAACTTGAAATGCCCCAGAGCCTGCCATTGGCATCTTTTTAACAGTGATATTATGAATTGAAACTCATGATACATCATGATGATGATATTTTCAATGTACTGAGTAATTTCAACTGTTTCCCTTCTCTCTACTCGCTGTCACCAAGCATTGATCTGTATTCATCTCACAAACTAGAGCAATTAGACTTGGTGATTATACATGAGATAATAATTGACAAATATTTGTGTAATCTCTGCAAATTGAGAACATACTGCAGAGGCTCCTTAGTTATTTATTACATTGTGTTTATATGGTTCAGCATACCCATAACCAACATGCCAATTAAGTACCATGAGGTAAGGAAACCTCTCTCTGGGGAAGGTTTCACCGAATGCTTCAATATATTGGTTGAAATTTCATAATTATAATAAAATAACCCTCAAGTAGCTCACATTAGGGGCTCAGTTACCATGCTATATTAAAACTATAAATAGTATTGATCTCCATCTATAAATACTTAGGTATTCAGGAGAAAACATAAAGAAAAGGAGTACTTGTGGCACCTTAGAGACTAACAATTTTATTTGAGCATAAGCTTTCGTGAGCTACAGCTCACTTCACTGAATGCATCCGATAAAGTGAGCTGTAGCTCACGAAAGCTTATGCTCAAATAAATTGGTTAGTCTCTAAGGTGCCACAAGTACTCCTTTTCTTTTTGCGAATACAGACTAACACGGCTGCTACTCTGAAACCTGTCATTATGCAAGGAGAAAGCATGTCTACAGACATACTAGATAGAAATCAGTAGAATAACTTTGTATTCACAGAAGTGAGACAGATTGAAATCTGACCCATTGTTTTGGAGCAAAGTATGTTCAGATATGATTCTCTGGTCCTAAGCACCAAAAGAAGAACATAATTTCTTTGTATGTGTCTAGTGAGCCTGAGAATTATTTTAAGAACTCAGAAGACTTTCTGCTGAAGAGTAACAGGTGAGAGAAAATAAAGGACCCTGATATTCGCTGAAATGCTGTGGGGCTTCCTTAGTAAGCCTAATATCTAAAGATTTCAGAAAGAAGAGTTTCCATTTTCTTGCATTTGTTAACAATAGCTGATGTTATGGAGCCCCAGATTCTAGAAGCAGTAGGAGCAAGAGAACTCTGCTAGCCTGAAATATGACGTTCAGGGGAGTTGTGGGTACTGAGTACTTCTGAGGACCAGGCCCATAGTCTGCAGCAACTAGTCAGATACTCTGCCCTACAATTTCTTTACAGATGGCAATAATACCTCAAGCTGTAACAGCAAGTCAGAGGAAACAGCATAATTGATCGGCCCGAAGAGTGCAGAGAAGTAGAAGGATTGCATTTATATCCTGGTATGAAACCCAATGGGAACCAGACTAGTGCACACTGACTAAAAGATTTGAAAATTGCCACCAAGTCCTTTTTGTGTTCTGCTCTTCAGAGATTTAGTTCATTCCTCCATAGAATCCAATTTAATGCCTCCACAACTCATGTTTAACCATTATCACTAGCAACCGGCTCATCAATGCCTTTGCTCTCTACTGGATTTTACAAATAGGAATCAAGGGGAGATGATATTGCTGATTTCTAAAACAAATAGTGACATTTCACAGTGTAGCCTAAGAAATCTTCCACGCTTTTGCACCAGGCTGGCTAAGAGAAGAAATTTGATATTTTTGTACCCTTGAAATGACTAGCCTTCTTAGGCTTAGGAGAATAAATTAAAGTTGAGCCAAAGTATGCCTCAGCTGCAGTGGATGGGCAGATTGATTTGCTTTCCATCTGGGAGATTAAATTCCACTTCCAAAAAAAATGGCACCAGCATAATTAGCTGTCAGTCAAGTTGCAAAGAGACAGACTAGATGGGATAATTGAAAGCCCTGCAGCTTCTCATTACGTTCTACAGTGGCACTATTTGCAAATTTCCACCTTGAGGTGCTTCTCAGAACATTGTCAGAAATTGTACGTATCCCTGCTCGCACATTCTTCTGAAGTGAAACACAAATATTGCACAAAGATTGGATTTATTTTAAGTAACTTTCACTTAACCTAACTTTGTTGTAATATATTTGTCAACGGTCATTGACAGCTTCACCAGGCTCTAATTACCAGCAGTCCAAACAACTGGAAGGACATGGTAGTTCTCGAACTATGGTTGTGTCCAGGAGGCATTCAATAGACATAAAAATCTCTTCTCTCTCTCTTTTTTTTTTTCTTAACAGTAGCCTAGAAGTACCACTCCTTAATAGATTCACTTCTTTAGCAACTTGCAATTCACAATGAACCTGGCAGCTCGTAAGTTTCATATAAAATAATCAGTCTTCACATTTTGTGTTTTATTTTATGAAGCTAGAGCATATTTTAGATACCAATGGTAGTAAAGAAAAGTTCAGGTGAACAATACTATTCTGATGACCAAGGATCTAAGGCAAATCCTACTGAAGTCTATGAGGTATCTCCACTGATTTAGTTGGAGTTGAATCAGGTTCTGATAGAATTAAACACATTGAAATCATATTCCTCCTTAAACCATGGGGAACATGGGCAAGGCATATTTTATATGGAAGATATCTCAAATATGTGATTATGTCTGAACTTATGTGTATATATGATAACAAATAATGTAGATGAGCTAGAAGAGATTTTTAAGAATTGTGATAGACCCAGGCCAGTTGAGTACAGCAGAATAGGAGAAGGCAGATATACTGGCCACTGGATTAACAGTTTTCTGTTCCCTGACTGACCAGAGCAGGGGCTGCTCCAGGCTAATGAGAACACCTGACTCCAATTAGCCTGCAAAGAGTCAGGTGAGGCCATTAAGCTAATGTGACCACCTGACTCTAATTAAGGTCCCTCTGATACTATAAAAGGGCTCACTCTAGCCTGGGAGCTAGGGGAGCAGAAGTGTGGTTGGTTAATGAAGATGCCCTCAAGTCATTGGTAAGGGAGCCCTAAGGTAAGAGTGAAGAAGGGAGAAGTAGGAGAGCTGTGGGGAAGTGGCCCAGGGAAATATAGCAACTCTGGCAGTCAAAGGTTGGCTGCCAACAGCTGGGCCCTGGGTCGGAACCTGGAGTAGAGGACGGGCCTGGGTTCCCCCCAACCCACCACTACAGAAACACCTTCTGGGAGGGGAAAACAGGCCCCTGTCAGGACAGGAGGCTAAACTGTTTTGGCATAAGGCCATAGGAGCAACAGAGACTGTGAGAGTTCTCTCAGTAACCTCCTTGCTGGCTTATGATGAAAAGTGCTCCATAGACTATCCCTGGCCCTAGAGAGAGAACAGCTACGTAGAGGGTTGCAGTGAGCCTCTGAAGCTAGCCTAAACCACCTGGAAGCATGGGACCCACGGGGACAAGGTCAGAGCTCTGCCACAGTATGTTTGTCCACTCCTGGAAATGCCAAAGTTCTCCAAACTAGAAAAGTTACTACTTCTCACAGAAGCGGGAGCCAGGATCACCGCACCCATGCAGGAAACCTCCCCCTAAATTAGCTTGACACTCTCGGTTAATAAAGCCTAGTGGAATATATGAATAACTCTTTTAAAATGTAAGTTTGCATTATAAAGTACTAATTTATAACTTATATTCACCCTCAAGAGCTCCAGAGGCCTGGATCCTCTTACAGACCTGGATTTTCCTCTCTTCTACTGTTGTACATACACACGCTCACCCACCCAAAATCTATGGGGATAACTAGGAGCAGAATCAGGAAGGTAACAGGTGGTTTATAAAATTATTAAAGTGGGAGCAACTACCACGGTGTGATGAAATGGTACAGAAGTAACATGACGAGGAACACAATGTGACAAGACAGAAAATGCAGAATAAACTGTTAAAGTCTTGTTTGATTACTGATGACACCCAGGCTGTGTCAAGGCTTCACACTATGAGCGCCCAAAACTACTTTTGAATCCAGTCAGAGTTTTGGGTAGTCCATCACTTCAGGTTTGGGTAGTGTGTTACCTGGCTTCATGTATGTCAGGAAACGGAAAATTACCCTATCTGCCGCCCTGACCGGGAAAACCGAGAAGTCTGCTGCTTGCCAGGGGCTAAGATTCGTGATGTGACGGAGAGACTGCCGAGACTCATCAAGCCCTCGGATCGCTACCCCTTCCTGCTTCTCCACGTGGGCACCAATGATACTGCCAAGAATGACCCTGAGCGGATCACTGCGGACTACGTGGCTCTGGGAAGAAGGATAAAGGAGTTTGAGGCGCAAGTGGTGTTCTCGTCCATCCTCCCCGTGGAAGGAAAAGGACGGGGCAGGGACCGTCGGATCGTGGAAGTCAACGAATGGCTACGCAGGTGGTGTCGGAGAGAAGGCTTTGGATTCTTTGACCATGGGATGGTGTTCCATGAAGGAGGAGTGCTGGGCAGAGATGGGCTCCATCTTACGAAGAGAGGGAAGAGAATCTTTGCGAGCAGGCTGGCTAACCTAGTGAGGAGGGCTTTAAACTAGGTTCACCGGGGGAAGGAGACCAAAGCCCTGAGGTAAGTGGGAAAGCGGGATACCGGGAGGAAACACAGGCAGGAACGTCTGTGAGAGGCGGGCTCCTGCCTCATACTGAGAAGGAGGGGCGATCAGCAGGTTATCTCAAGTGCTTATATACAAATGCACAAAGCCTTGGAAACAAGCAGGGAGAACTGGAGGTCCTGGTGATGTCAAGGAATTATGACGTGATTGGAATAACAGAGACTTGGTGGGATAACTCACATGACTGGAGTACAGTCATGGATGGTTATAAACTGTTCAGGAAGGACAGGCAGGGCAGAAAAGGTGGTGGAGTAGCACTGTATGTAAGGGAGCAGTATGACTGCTCAGAGCTCCGGTACGAAACTGCAGAAAAACCTGAGTGTCTATGGATTAAGTTTAGAAGTGTGAGCAACAAGAGTGGGAGAGTCTGCTATAGACCACCGGACCAGGGGGATGAGGTGGATGAGGCTTTCTTCCGGCAACTCGCAGAAGCTACTAGATCGCACGCCCTGGTTCTCATGGGTGACTTTAATTTTCCTGATATTTGCTGGGAGAGCAATACAGCAGTGCATAGACAATCCAGGAAGTTTTTGGAAAGCGTAGGGGACAATTTCCTGGTGCAAGTGCTAGACGAGCCAACTAGGGGGGAAGCTTTTCTTGACCTGCTGCTCACAAACAGGGAAGAATTAGTGGGGGAAGCAAAAGTGGACGGGAATCTGGGAGGCAGTGACCATGAGTTGGTTGAGTTCAGAATCCTGACGCAGGGAAGAAAGGGTAAGCAGCAGGATACGGACCCTGGACTTCAGGAAAGCAGACTTCGACTCCCTCAGGGAGCGGATGGGTAGGATCCCCTGGGGGACTAACATGAAGGGGAAAGGAGTCCAGGAGAGCTGGCTGTATTTCAAGGAATCCCTGTTGAGGTTACAGGGACAAACTATCCCGATGAGTCGAAAGAATAGTAAATATGGCAGGCGACCAGCTTGGCTTAACGGTGAAATCCTAGCGGATCTTAAACATAAAAAAGAAGCTTACAAGAAGTGGAAGGTTGGACATATGACCAGGGAAGAGTATAAAAATATTGCTCGGGCATGTAGGAATGAAATCAGGAGGGCCAAATCGCACCTGGAACTGCAGCTAGCAAGAGATGTCAAGAGTAACAAGAAGGGTTTCTTCAGGTATGTTGGCAACAAGAAGAAAGCCAAGGAAAGTGTGGGCCCCTTACTGAATGAGGGAGGCAACCTAGTGACAGAGGATGTGGAAAAAGCTAATGTGCTCAATGCTTTTTTTGCCTCTGTCTTCACTAACAAGGACAGCTCCCAGACTGCTGCGCTGGGCATCGCAACATGGGGAGTAGACGGCCAGCCCTCTGTGGAGAAAGAGGTGGTTAGGGACTATTTAGAAAAGCTGGACGTGCACAAGTCCATGGGGCCGGACGAGTTGCATCCGAGAGTGCTAAAGGAATTGGCGGATGTGATTGCAGAGCCATTGGCCATTATCTTTGAAAACTCGTGGCGAACGGGGGAAGTCCCAGATGACTGGGAAAAGGCTAATGTAGTGCCAATCTTTTAAAAAAAGGGAAGGAGGAGGATCCTGGGAACTACAGGCCAGTCAGCCTCACCTCAGTCCCCGGAAAAATCATGGAGCAGGTCCTCAAGGAATCAATCCTGAAGCACTTACACGAGAGGAAAGTGATCAGGAACAGTCAGCATGGATTCACCAAGGGTAGGTCATGCCTGACTAATCTAATAGCCTTCTATGATGAGATTACTGATTCTGTGGATGAAGGGAAAGCAGTGGATGTGTTGTTTCTTGACTTTAGCAAAGCTTTTGACACGGTCTCCCACAGTATTCTTGCCAGCAAGTTAAAGAAGTATGGGCTGGATGAATGCACTATAAGGTGGGTAGAAAGTTGGCTAGATTGTCGGGCTCAACTGGTAGTGATCAATGGGCTCCATGTCTAGTTGGCAGCCGGTGTCAAGTGGAGTGCCCCAGGGGTCGGTCCTGGGGCCGGTTTTGTTCAATATCTTCATAAATGATCTGGAGGATGGTGTGGATTGCACCCTCAGCAAATTTGCGGATGATACTAAACTGGGAGGAGTGGTAGATACGCTGGAGGGCAGGGATAGGATACAGAGGGACCTAGACAAATGGGAGGATTGGGCCAAAAGAAACCTGATGCGGTTCAATAAGGATAAGTGCAGGGTCCTGCACTTAGGACGGAAGAACCCAATGTACAGCTACAGACTAGGGACCGAATGGCTAGGCAGCAGTTCTGCGGAAAAGGACCTAGGGGTTACAGTGGATGAGAAGCTGGATATGAGTCAGCAGTGTGCCCTTGTTGCCAAGAAGGCCAATGGCATTTTGGGATGTATAAGTAGGGGCATAGCGAGCAGATCGAGGGACGTGATCATTCCCCTCTATTCGACATTGGTGAGGCCTCATCTGGAGTACTGTGTCCAGTTTTGGGCCCCACACTACAAGAAGGATGTGGATAAATTGGAGAGAGTCCAGTGAAGGGCAACAAAAATGATTAGGGGTCTGGAACACATGACTTATGAGGAGAGGCTGAGGGAACTGGGATTGTTTAGTCTGCAGAAGAGAAGAATGAGGGGGGATTTGATAGCTGCTTTCAACTACCTGAGAGGTGGTTCCAGAGAGGATGGTTCTAGACTATTCTCAGTGGTAGAAGAGGACAGGACAAGGAGTAATGGTCTCAAGTTGCAGTGGGGAGGTTTAGGTTGGATATTAGGAAAAACTTTTTCACTAGGAGGGTGGTGAAACACTGGAATGCGTTACCTAGGGAGGTGGTAGAATCTCCTTCCTTGGAAGTTTTTAAGGTCAGGCTTGACAAAGCCTTGGCTGGGATGATTTGATTGGGGATTGGTCCTGCTTTGAGCAGGGGGTTGGACTAGATGACCTCCTGAGGTCCCTTCCAACCCTGATATTCTATGATTGATTCTTTGTCCACATACAATGTCCCTTTATGATTTATTATACAGTCCTCATTTGTTTGCCTCAGTTACTTCAAAACCTGGGTGGAAATGATACATTCCTTGCCTTAATGCTAAATGCATGTAGTCAGTAAAAAAGAAAAAAAATTCTGAAAAATGTTTAAAAGGAAGGGTGCTTAAGTTATTGCAGCCCATGGGAGCATTAACATACGTGCCAACAAGTTACTGTATACGGCTTCAACATGCTTATTTATTCTGCTGTGCAATAAAACTTTGTCTTAAATAGAGCCAAAACCATTTGCCATGGCAACCCTTCATCACATATGTGCTTCAGGACTGCTTCTGAGCACCTTCTTAAAGAGAAATATACGGGATCAAATTGCCTGTGACCCTTGTGGCATTTTAAGCACCCAAAAATATTACCACGGTCTGAAATATTTCCCCTAGATTTTTAAGAATAATTTTAAATAGTGGGCCAAAGCTGTTTGCTGGTTTTTTGCTCATTTTCCTTTAAGTGGCTTTCTAAAGAATCAAGAAAAAGACAGAGAATGTTTATACCTGGCAGGTCTCTGAGCTATTGCCATTCTGTTTAGGAACACAGCGAGAATTGGCTGGTCGTCTTTAGTTTCAAGTGCACTGTAGTTGTTTCTTGTGTCATCAGTCCTCCTTTGTATTTTCTTCCTCCCTCCCATCTGTGCTTAGCGTTTGTTCAGACCAGCCACTTGTCTTAAATTCTGAGCATGCCTGTGTCCACCATAAATCCACATAATGTATATCATAATAGTAATGTTAAACTTAACAAAATTACAAGTATCAAATACTGTGGAGTGTTGATTCTGGATCCTAATTCCAGTGCTTGTTTGCCTTTTTACTTAATGAAACCTTAAATGTGAGCTCATTTTTCACAATGAGGAAGTGGAGGTGTTACATTATACCTCAAGAATATATACAGTTCTGATCTCAGAACAAGGTGAGAAGCAGATCAGTTGAAGGTCTCTGGGTAAAGATCAAAGGGGGGGGGATTAGGGTGACATCATGGTAGAGGTCTACTAGAGACCACCAAATCAGGAAGAGGAGGTAGATGAGGCATTTCTATAACAAACACAAATATCCAAAACAAAAAATTTAAATAGGGGACTTTAACTATCCAGATATCTGTTGGAAAGTAATATGGTCCAACACAAACTTCCAGTAAGTTCTTGGAATGTACTGAGGATAACTTTTTTGTTTCAAAAAGTGGAGGAAGTAATTCTCAAGGAGACAATGTTACAGGCACAACTGCAAACTATCCCAATGTGATAGAAAGACAGTAAGAGGCCAATATGGCTCCACCAGGAGTTCTTTAATGACCTGGAAAGTGAAAAGGAATCTAGAAGTGGAAACAAGGATGAATTGTGAAGGAGTACAAAAGAATAGCATACGCATGTAGGGGAAAAATCAGAAAGGCTAAGGGGGAAAAAATGAGTTGCATCTAGCAAGGGATATAAAAGGCGATAAGAAGAGGTTCTATAAATATATCAGGAGCAAGAGAAATATGAAGGAAAGTGTAGGCCCTCTACTTAGTGGGGAAGGAGAGATAATAACAGGTTGCATCAAGTAAGCTGAGGTGTTTAAGGCTTATTTTGCTTCAGTCTTCACTAAAAAAGGTTAAGGGTGAGCAGATACTCAACACAATATTAACAACAAGGAGGAAGGAACTCAAGCCAAAATAGGGAGAGAACAAGTGAAATAATATTTAGATGTATTCAAAGCAGTGGGGCCTGATGAAAATCATCCTAAGGTACTTGAGGAACTAGCTGAAGCAATCTTGGAGCCATTAGCAATTATCTTGGAGAACACATGGAAGACAGGTGAGGTCCCAGAGGACTAGAGAAGGGCAAACATTGCACCAATCTTTAAAAAGGGAACAAAGAGAACCCAGGGAATTGCAGACCAGTCAGCCTAGCTTTGATACCTGGAAAGATACTGGAACAAGTTATTAAACAATCTATTTGGAAGCACCTAGAGGAAAATATAAGGAATAGTCGTCATGGATTTGTCAAGAACAAATTATGCCAAACCAGCCTAATTTCCTTCTTTAGCCGGGTTACTGGCCTAGCAGGTAGAGGAGAAGCAGTAGATGTGATATATCTTGATTTTTAGTAAGACTTTTGACACAGCGCCCCCTTTGTTCTGGAGAACTCCCCATTGGAGCCCCATTGCCAGACAGCAGTGGAGGCAAGAAGCCTTGGAGTCTGAACATTCTCATAAGCAAACTAGGGAAATGTGGTCTAGATGAAGTTACCATAAGGCGGGTGCACAACTGGCTGAAAGATTGTACTCAAAGGGTAGTTATCAATGGTTTGCTGTCCAAATGCAGGGGACGTATCTAGTAGGGACCTGCAAGGGTCAGTCCTGGGTCTAGTACTATTCAGTATTTTCATTTAATGAATTGGATAATGGAGTGGAGACTATGCTTTTAAAATTCATGGATGATACCGAGCTGGGAGGGTTTGCAAGCACTTTGGAGGACAGGATTAGAGTTCAAAACTATCTCAACAAATTAGAGAATTGGTCTGAAATCAACAAGATGAAATTCAATAAAGACAAGTGCAAAGTGTCACCCTTAGGAAGGAAAATTCAAATGCACAGCTTCGAAGTGGGCAATAACTGGCTCGGTGGTAGTACTGCTGAAAAGGATCTGGGAATTATAGTGGATGGTAGATTAAATAGGAATCACTAATGTGGTGCTTTTGCAAAAAAAAGCCAATATTCTGGGATGTATTAACAGAAGTGTGGTAAATAAGACACAGGAGGTAATTGTCCCACTCAACACGGCATTGGTGATCCCTCAGCTAGAGTACTGTGTCTAATTCTGCGTGGATAAATTGGTGAGTTTCCAGAGGAGAGCAACAAAAATGATAAGATTTAGAAAGGTTAAAAATACTGAGTGTGTTTAGTTGTGAGAAAAGAAGACTGAGGTGGGAGCTGATAGCCATCTTCAAATATAGTAAGGGCTGTTATAAAGAGGACAGTGATCAGTTGTTCTCCATGTCCACTGAAGGTAGGACAAGAAGGCTTATTCTGCAACAAGTGAGATTTAGGTTTGATGTTAGGGAAAACTTTCTAATTATAAGGATAGTTAAGCACTGGAACAAGCTACCAAGGGAGGCTGTGGGATCCCCATCACTGGAGGGTTTTAAGAACAGGTTGGACAAATGCCTGTCGGAGATGATCTAAGCATATTTGGACCTGCCTCAGCTCAGGGTGTGGACTAGATGACCTCTCAAAGTCCCTGCCAGCCCTACATGTCTGATTCTGTGATTCTATAATGCAACAGCAGAACGTCACCATAGAACTCAGCAAAAATTGTTAGACACAATATAGGTTTGACAAACACTTAGTGCTAACACTGCCTCAAACTGTGATTTTTTTTTTTTTCTGTAATGAGAGAATCCCTGCTGCCCTTGGATCATGTTTGTTCCTAATTGGATGTCCATGCTTTTTCTTTGTATTTTTGTAACAAACAAAATGGTCCTTTCTTCCCAACAAAGGCCCAATCCTGCAGTGCTTTCAGACGGAAAATTCCCATTGATTTCAATAAACTAGGCTACAGGATGATAGCTGGGTTACTGACCCTCATTTACAGGCCCTTATTTTTTTAACACGATCTTTCCTGGTGTTTGTTCTAACAATGAATCTGTTGCTGATGTTTATAAACATGCTGGGATATCATGGGTCAGATTCTCAGCTGGTGTAAATCAGATTAGCTTCGCTGGTGCAACATAGATTTACACCAGCTGAGAATCTGGCCCTATACAATTTTCCTTTCTCCTCTTCACTCACCCACCCCCTTTTTAACATTATTTTTAGATTTCTACACTGCATCCATCAACCCTTTGAGTGCATGTCCATAATTCTGGGCCTGATCTCCCCACCCCACCACCCCACCCTAGAGCCATATGCAGAGAACACCACTCTGCATCTGAATCACTCCTAGCAGGAACAAGGAAAGAGTAGGTACTTCTGTCATACTATCTCCTTCTCCCAGGGTGCCCATCTGTGTGTGGGGAGAGGGGACTGGGACATGGTAGGAATGATGCCAGGGGGTACTCGCATAACCCCCTTAGCCATCAAGCAGTACAGCCCCAGAAAGCTTAAACAGATGGAGATTTCATTACCTTTGACACAGAGCCCCCTTTGTTCTGGAGAACTCCCCATTGGAGCCACGCTGCCAGGCAGCCAGCAGAGGCAAGAGGTCTTGGAGTCTAAACAGGAGAGCATGGCATTGCGTGGATCTCAGGGGACCCCTGAGATTAAATTATTTGAGAGGAAAACAGTGCAGGGAATGATGGAGTTTTGAATCCCCCATGGCTCCTGTCATGAATTTCTCCACAGGAAGACTCAATCAGGCCGATAGAAATGAAACGGCTCACTGAACAGTGTCAGCCTCTAACAGACTGTGCGCGCACACATATATATATATATATACACACCAGCCTTCCCACCTTCCAGCAAACGCCTGAGAATATAAGCTTTATGCTATGCTGTGCTGAACCAATGGGGCAAGTGGGGCAAGGGAGTTCCAGAAGCAAGGGCCCTTCACTGAGAAAGTCCTGTGAGAAAGTCACATTTAAGGATTGTTAGCAAGGGTGGCCCAGGTGACCTTCAATCTCAGGGTAGTGCATAGAAGGAGAGGTGATCTCTTGGGGGTGGGGGGGAGAGAGAGAGAGAGAGAGTGTGTGTGTGTGTGTGTGTTAAGCAAGACAATAAAACAGCCTGTTCATAATATCTGGTATAAATAGTACTAAATACGCTGATTACTGATGTACTGGGGAATAGAACAGGTCTGTTCTTTAAGCCTATCAGACTGTAATTCAATAATAGTTCAGGGAGCAATTATGCTGTTATTACAGTGTCTCTGTAACAAAGACACTCAAAGCTGCATCTTAGTAACTGACAATGTTTTATGACTTCAGTGACTTCGTTGCATATATACACAGGTACACCCCTGCAAATGTGATTCACAGGGTTTCATTCACAATTTCATAATCTTCAAAAACCAGATGTTACATCTTTGTTCCTTGAAATTGATTCCTACACCTAATTTGCAGCCTGATTCTGTACCATCAAGGTTATTGGGTATTTTACTTCAATGGCAGCAGGATCAGGCCCTTGTAGAGTAACCCTGTCAAACACATCATCATGATTTTTGAGTAACTGTGTGTGGGTTAAAAATAATGCTGAAATGTCTGATTGTGAATATTTTTGCCAATGTCTTACTATAACTGGGCACAGAATCTTTACTGCTTGGAGACTTTTTGAAAATGTAGCCCTAACTGTTGTCAGTGAATGATACCTATTAGTGCAGTCTAGCCTATCATGAGGCATCACATTACTTCATGGCATTATTATTGCTTGAAAATGGCATGAAAATCAAGTGCACTCTCCAGACTGAATTAGCATCGTACAATTTCTCACACCTAAGTGACTAATCCAAAGGAAAGGACTGTTCAGTCTAGGGTGATCATTCATTTGTCTCACTGAAACCCTATGACTCCAGTTTAAGAGCATTTTTTATAGACTCGTATAAAGGAGAAAGTGAACTTTTTAACATGTTTGCACTCTACTAAAGCGATACACATAAAAAGAAGTACAACCGGGGCTCCTACATACATATATGGCCCAGCAAGTGCTAAGGCAGTAAAGAGCACAGTTACTACAGTTAAGCAAGAGATGGGCTTTGAATTGCCTTTTCTTCACTCAGGGAGTGTCCTGTGCTGAGTTACAGGGTTCCAGCAGTCATTGTACTAATAATGGGCCAGATCTTGTTGTCCTGACTCAGGAAAAATGTCCCACTAACTTCATGCTGTACTAAATCTTTGCTCAAGCAAAGGAGGAGGGGTCTAAAAAATGACCTAAGTCTCAGACATGTACCCCACATTGCGGTCAATAGAAAGCTTGTATCTGTAATGACGGCACAACTAAGCCCTATTTCCATCCCATCGGAAATGATGTTTATAAAACAATCCCAAAGCACAGGTAATGTGCAGAGATCAGATTTCCCAGCATGTTTTAAGGACCTTTAGTTCAGCTTTAAATAAAGCACAGGGAGTCCAATAAATTCCAGGGTAGACTGTATTCTGAAAAGAGAGACAAAAACCAACAGGAAAATATGACTTTTGTTAATGCTGGAGAAATACAGGTTCTTTTTTTATCATAACTTACTGAAAGAAAGGCATACTTACAGTTAGCCAATAGGATAATATTGACAGGCTTTAGATGTATATAGATGCCTCCACAAGATTAACTCCTGATATATTAACAAGCAAGGCCTAACACTGAAACTGTGACTCATGTAAGTAATTCTCACATGTGTAGTACATTTGGATTTAATGGGACTATGTGCATCAGCAAATGTTGAAGCCATTGGGATGACCTGAATAAGTAAGCAGCAAATAGACTGGCAGGTGTTTTGCACTGTGTAGTGTTGATCTGATGATTGAGGGGAAAGAATCAAATGAACACGGTGACGTTGCACTCCATATGCTTTGTGGAAATATGCTTATGAATATGATGTAACTGGAATATGCTTTATGCAAAAGGTCTCTTGTAAGGTAGCATTACAAAGCTTATAATCTACTGAGTGTGGTCATCCTATTTGTCTGCATGTATCATTCTTGTATCTGAAGCTAGAAATATGAAGTATAACTCTGAGGTCCTATTGTAATTATGCAAAGTGTGGGCCATTAAAGGTGGTTTAGAGTCTGGATGGCTCCCACTGACAAGGACAGTTGGTTGTAGATGGTTTATTTATTTACCTGCAAGCCTTCCTGCATATGTGTGGGCCAGCCTGTGGGTAATGAAGAATGAGGTCTCACAAGACATGTGACCATGTCACATGATCCTGAAATCCATCTTAAATCTGGTACTTTTCCATTTAGAAGGAGGGGTGGGGACCCAGGGAGACAAAAGATTCCTGCCTTGTTCTGTTCCACCCCCTTTTATAGCTTTGGCACAAAGGAGGTTGCCAGTCATGAGAACACCCCTGCTTTCCACCAAAGGTGTCTGCTGGAACTAACAAGGACTGTACGGGGGGGAAAGGATTGGGCCCAGACTAGGCAGGAGTCTAGTCTGTGAAAGAAGCTTATTGGAACAGCTCTGAGAGTGAGATTTTACCTGTAAACAGCTTCTTAATGTATTAGGCTTAGACTTGTGTGTTTTTTCTTGGTGACTGACTTTGCTCTGATGGTTATTACTTGGAACCACTTAAATCCTACTTTTTATACTTAATAAAATCACTTTTGTTTATTAATAAAGCCAGAGTAAGTGATTAATACCTGGGGGAGCAAACAGCTGTGCATATCTCTCTATCACTGTTATAGAGAGCGGACAATTTATGAGTTTATCCTGTATAAGCTTTATACAGAGCAAAACGGATTTATTTGAGGTTTGGATCCCATTGGGAACTGGGTGTCTGGGTGCTGGAGAGAGGTGACCTGCTGAACAGTTTTTGGTTAAAATCTGCAGCTTTGGGGGCATGGTCCAGACCTGGGTCTGTGCTGCAGCATACTGATGTGCCTGGCTCAAAAAGACAGGGTTCTGGAGTCCCAAGCTGGCAGGGGAAATGGGCTCAGAGGTAATTCCAGCAGATCAGGTGACCGTCCCAAGGGGATCTCTGTGACCGAACCCGTCACAAACACCTCCCTGAATATTATCTAAGTTTTGAAAGAGCTGGTTGGCGAGTAAAAATATTAAAGTATTTGAAGGAAAATTCCCAATTCACTGGATGAATTATTCACATGAAATAATCTGACCAATTGTAGTTACTAACGTTTGGAGGCTGCTGTGATGGTACTTTTTGCATAGGTGTCTGCAGGCCAAAACCTGTGGTAAAACCAGCAGGATCTAGGCCCTTGTGCAAGGGTACATGGCAGATGTCACATTATATTGTAATATGTTTGGATGAGTACATATATTCTGCGTATGAATCCATATATCCCTATATTTATTATTACTTATTTTTAATAATAATTGTTTGTACAAGCCTAGCGGCCACAACAAAGATTTAAGTCCCCACTGTGCTAGGGGATTTATTTTCTTCAAACTCAAAATAAGAGTCAGTCCCTGATCCAAAGAGCTTACGTCGTACATAAACAATGGACAAAGGGTGGAAACAGACTTCCCCAATATCAAACAGCAGGTGGGGATTACAACCCGCGTCTCCTGAATTTGTGCCCTATCCACTTGGGCACACGCCTTCCTCCTTGTCTGGATCATTTTATAAATGATATATGTACATCAGACAGGAGTCTGTGACCATTTTCAACTACCCTGCAGATTAGGGGGCATTCTCATCTGAGAAGTGAGAATTATGCACTTAACTGCTATCACCACCCCCGTCGTGCGGGACTATGAGTACAGAAACTCAGAGCAGTTGCGGAAAAGGCAAAGTGATGGATTAAGTGACCTCTCTCTCTTTATAGAAAGAAAAATAACCTCTTTGTTTTTAAAGTGCAAATATGTACCTTGCAAAGCCCCCTCCCAGATGGGTGCTAACTGGCAAGTTTTTAACTAGACACCATCAGTGCAATTGCAGCTGTCAGTTGTGCTTTACCAAAAAAGTGACTGGTTTGTTTTTTTTAAATGAAATTCTGTAGAAGCCTCTAGACCTGGAACATTCAAAACATTTTTTGTTTAAAGTGAAGGTTCAAAATGGTGGAGCCTTATTGCTGGCCAATGTTAGAGCAGGAGCTTGGGTTGAGGAACAGCTGAGATGTGATTAATTTATCATAAACATTTCCATCATTGACAGATACTTACCTGCTTCAGTTTTGAACTGGCTGGATAAAGAAGAGCAATTAGGGTCCTATATCTAAGGAAATAATAGTAGCCACCCTTTCTCCAGCTCATTTATTTTTTTTCTCCGTACTGAGGGGTATATGAAACAAACACGTACATTTTGATATTGATTGAGTCTGTTACCAAGTTTAACAAAGGCAATTTAATCCCAGACAGTGCTATTATTATAAATACCATCTGGACAGTTTTTGACCAATCGGATTGCAGAGAATTTGAACGGCACTTTAAGAATCAATGAAAGCAACAGGAAAAAGTCATCTTACAGCTGTTCTTTATGGGCCAAACCCTCAAGCTATGTAAATCAGCTTAGTTCAATAGACTTCAGTGGATCTGGCTCCTGGAGAGCAATTTATTCAAAGCCATCTGATGGGACTGTGCTGAAACCTGCCTATGCCTAGCCGGTAATTGGAGGTGACAATCGGAGTGATGGGTTATAATGATGATGTAGTAAAATGATGGGTTCAGGTGGAAGTTGAGGAGGAAGCCAAGTCATTCTACAAATATTAGAGCCCTTAGAATCAGCCTTCACAGCCCCTATCCCACTTCTGTCATAGGGTCGCTTGGGCACTTCCTAGTCATTGATGTGATGGTGGCCAGCACCCAGAGATAATTTTGGAGGGGGAAGTTGAGATGAGATCACTGATAGTGCATTGCAGGAGTGTACATGCAAGAAGCTGCCTAGACTGTGTATGTTCAACAACTGTCAAAACAACGACGATACACTCTACAAGCCAGATCCGGATGCTGAAGGGGACTAGCTGGAAACTGCCCTTGTCAGAAAGATGCAGGTGGTACCCATTCCAGATTAACCAACTGGAGACTTTTCTATAAGGACCTCTTAATAATTATTGACTTTGCAGATGTTTATTTCCCAACTCCCCCCGCAGAAGTTCTGTTATAAATTGAACTAATAAAATCCAGGCCCTGAGCTGTTACATCTCAAGGGGTCAAAGGTAACTCTCCGCTTCACCTCATGCTGCCTGAACACCTTAGACATGCCAGTATCGATAGCTGAACAATGCCAGGGCACAGAGTATTGCTAATATATTCTATGCATCCGTTCTTCTAGCTCATACGGAAACAAAACCCTCCTCCGATTTTGTGGTCCTGTGGAGATGGGCCTGAATTGGAAGATGGAATCCTAAATGCCACCCTGATGCTGGCACCTGACCTCCCAACTCTGGCTTTTCTGTGGAATGGGCCAAGTCAGAGCCTGACTTTCAAACATACCCCTGAACTCCTGGATGTGGATCTGACTGTGGGAGTAGGGATCCTTTCTAAATGGAATCCCTTCCATCAGAGCTAGTGGGTACAGATTGCTCTAGCTAAGGTAATTCAGAGCTCTGGGAGCAAGGGAAGATAGAAAACATGAAGGAATTGAAAATCAATGGGAGAAACAAGTAGGTGGATGAAACCTGGAAAGGAAGGGTAAAAAAGGATATGACGGGAGTGGGGCAAGGAAGAAGAGAGGTGAAAATCTCAGGAGTAAAAACAGAGAGGAAAGAATGAAAAAGCCCTTTGTGTCAGCTCACGGAGTCAGAGGAAGCGTTCGCTGTGACTCTTGCGAAGTATGGCTTGGACAGGGTTTCAGTAAAAACCTTCCTTTGTGTTGCCTCATTTTTCATTTGCTTGAAACGTGCAGGTATTAGTCAAAGCTCTCCAAAGAGTGGTGAAAGGCTCTGAATCCCCAGCCATAGCTTCAAATGCCAAGCTAGCTGCTTTAATTCAAAGCATCTTCTTTCCTGTAAAACATTGTCCCAGGCTGTTTTATTTGACCAGAAAATCAAGATGACATTTAAACCAGTGAAAAATACAGGCTAGAGAGAACGTTTTTATTAAAACTCACCCAGAATGACATGTTTTGTTCACGGTGATGTTTGTTTAGCTACAGAACAATAAATCATGCCTTCATAGAGATTCAGGTTATACAGCCTGGCAGCACATACGGAACATATGAAACGTTTTCATACCATGAAGTTTTCTTTTCTCTCTCTCCTCCCCCCGCCCTGTTCCCTCTTGGGTTCGATGAGCATGGATTTAATTTTGTGTGTGTGTTTAAAATAAGTCTTATTCCATTCAGAAACAGGTGAGTATTCTAACATCCTATCTCGGTACCTGCAAGAAATTGAGCACCCTGCTTCCCCAAAAAGTAAAAAAAAAAAAAAAATGGTTGTCCTTTATTCTTCCGGCAATAGTTAGTCTGTCTGCAGGAGGACAGGATGGCAGCAGTTCCTAGAGAAGCATTCGTGAAGCTTCTGCTCACAAAATGAGGGGGTAGGAGGCAGTGGAACCATTGTGATCCCATGCTAGAGGGGTCCCACTCGGAACACTGCGGAGATGTGCTCTCTGGAAGCTCCTTGCAGGTCACGACGGAGCAAGGGTTTCCAAGGGGGTGTGGCTGGGACCAGTGGGTCTGAACGACATGGATTCATGTATGCAGCAGCAGCAGGATGGTGCTGTGGTTAGCCTGAGAGTAGAGAGACCCAGATTGAATTTCCGGCTCCTCCACAGACTTCCTGTATGACCTTAGCCTTGTCATATGTACCCAGGCCCACAAAGGTATGAATATCTTTGTGGGTCTGGGCCTTAATCTCTCTCTGCCTCAGCTTCCATTGGTAAAGTGAGGATAATAGCACTTCCCTACCTCACAGGAGTATTGTGAGGATAAATATATTAAAGGCTGTGAGATGCTCAGATATTACGGTAATGGGGGATAAGTGCCTGAAATAAATAGAGCCACTGGCTGCCCCGCTCTCTGGGGGAAGCTACAGGCCATAGGAGCTATTGCAGCCCTGAGGTTTCAGTCCAAGATGCTTCCCAGCCTAGGAAGTAGTTACTCAGGTTATATGCTGAGCAGCGAATTTGTTGTGGAAGATGTTAGATGGAGAATCCAGGACATGACAGAGCTGTCCATAGGACCGATGTCACATGAGGAGGGGCAATGCAATCTTATCACTCTAACACAATTAGCAGTATCAAAAGCAGCTGCCCAGGGTAAAAGGATCTTCATCCTGGCTCAGGACTACTTCATCGGCCAACATAAGTAGCACAGTTTCTGTATTAAACTAGGCTGACTGATGTCAAGGGAATCTCTGGAAACCAGACATTGCCAAAGTTGCATCATCACCAACCTTCTCTCCCATCTTTACCAAAAAGAAAGAAGTTTAAAACTGGTCAATGATTGGCAAGGATTGTTTTGTGTGCAAATGCCTCCTTAAGGACAGCTGTCAGCAGGCCCCCCTGCAGAGGCAGTAGCAATCGCTACCAGCAGCTGGCTAGGTACCTCAATGGCTTTCAGTTCACAGCTTCTTGAGAGAGGATTTGAAGGCGGTGAGGACAGAGGCTTTGGGGATCAGTCAGGACTGGCAAGCCACATGTAAGCAAATTGCTTAACTTGTTCTGCTGTTATACTGCCTTTGTCCAGTGTGTTTTCTAAAATTGGTTTGATTTGTGATGGGCACTTTTGTGCCAGTTTGAACTATGCAATATCAAAAACAAAATCCAGAGCATTCAAGGAGTGGTCTGTGCAACAGATGATATTTGGCTCCTATGTTATCAGATGAGAATATTGTGAAGCAGCAAAAAAAAAAGTTGGAAATGCTTGAAAATTTCTGCTTCATTACCTCACGTCAGCCCCTTGTTAATTAGGCCTAATTTTAATCTTCATCCACCTCGCCTTATTCAGCTGCAGAAGAGTATTATCTTCCCACACAAGACTGCTCATGTCAGGGAGAACTGCACTAGGTTTATTCAAGGAGCAGCATTCCTGGAGTGTTCGCCATTCTTAGTTTCAGCAACAACAGTGAGTATAATTTTATCCAGCCCTGCTGGTGGCCTTGTGATCATCTTTACCAGTGCGGCAGGTTTCGAGCGTTCTCCATGCAGCTAAGAGGGAATCCCAACACCATAGGTTTTTCAAGCTGTGTGCTTTGGCAGAAATACTATTACTCAAACCCTAAAGAGAGGCCAGAAAAGATGGGAAGTCATCGTGAGGATAATACTTCAAATAGGCCATCCAATGGGGATCCCTTATGTTATGACAGTGCATAAAACTGGAGTGGAAAGAAACTACAACCATCCTGAAATTCTAACTGGCAAAGTTTTCAAGCACCCCATCTTATTTACTTTCCTTTGTGAAGATGACCTGTTTTTAAAAAAACAAACCAAAAAAAAAAAGTCAATGCCCTGCTGAGAGAGAAACAAAAGATCGGGGGAACCAAGGCAAAGTGTCTAGGATCCACCCTCTGATATGCCGTTCGTGCATGGTTAATGGATGCTGGGCATTAATATTTCTTACCCTTTTGTCTGTGTTCACTGTAATAGAAACCCCTGTCTAGACTGAGTGGCTACTGCAAGTAATCCCAGTAATATCCAGTAAAATCACTCTGAAATGTGATAGCCATAGTTATCAAGGAGCACCAGGATTAACTTGATTGATTGAACAATGGACTTCTGGTTTTTAACATGATCTATATGTGTCTCAAAATCAAAAAATATAGATCGTTTGTAAACCCTTCATTGCAGGGTAACTTATCATAGTCAATAAATGTACTGACACACCCTAAAAGGAGACAGCTTAGCAATGTTGCCTAAGTGAAAGGATAAACAGCAATAGCAATAAAGAAATACTTACATTTAATCAGCCACTGCTTCTGCAAGGACAGCATCTAGTAACATACTTGTTGTTGGCCAGTTAGCACAAAATGCACAGTTGGTCAAGTTTTCTGTAACAGCTCTTGTTTTGAAACATCTCATTGCTGAAGATATTCGCAGTAGGCCCCAATCAGGGCTGCCATATTCCTTCCACAAAGCAGTCAGAACAGACACTCGCCAAATTTGCTGGCACACCTTATATTTAGCAAGAGTATACTAATCAGTCCAGATAGACACTGAATGCACTTGCCCAATTTTTAAACGGATTATTAAATCAGCTAGGCATAGGTGTATCTGAATCCAAAGCATCGCAATTACATGCCCCATTCCTGTTAACGCTGACTGGGAGTGTGCACCTGACACATGTGAATTGAGATGACTGACATTCTCTGTTGCTCCATTTTTACCATCTGGAAAACCGGCATAATGTTTCTTTTCATGACAGAGTGGTGTTAAGTTTGGTTAATTAATGTTACCAAAGAGTTTCAAGCTCTTCAAACAAAAAGAACAAGTGCAAAGTGTTATGACTTAATAGTATAATTTTGTAGAGGATGAGTTTTTCTCACTTTAGGGTTAAGGTGGAAAAAAATGTATCCTGTAAAAGGACTTTCTTCCCAAAGAAGAACATTTATGTCCAAACCCAGCTGCCCTTAACTTCAAAGGAAACCATCCTGACACATTTCAGAGTAACAGCCGTGTTAGTCTGTATTCGCAAAAAGAAAAGGAGGACTTGTGGCACCTTAGAGACTAACCAATCTATTTGACCATGAGCTTTCGTGAGCTACAGCTCACTTCATCGGATGCATCCGATAAAGTGAGCTGTAGCTCACGAAAGCTCATGCTCAAATAAATTGGTTAGTCTCTAAGGTGCCACAAGTACTCCTTTTCTTTTTGCATCCTGACACAAGAGCAGATTTTGGCTCTAAAGCTGGTGACAAGGGAATAAATTCTTGATTATCATGAAAATACCCTAGATGAGATTCTTCCCTTAGACAGTGTCCATTGCAGTCACACTACACTGGAATTTATCCTATCAAGAGACAGGAGTTTCTTTTCACCCAGCACATATGGCAAAATGTGAGGGAAGTAATGCAGATGTGTGGTGGACACCACATTGGAATTAAGTGGGATGTCACTTGACCTGGACAAAATATTGATTGTGATGGATTCTTCCAATAGTCACACTATTCATATGACACTACATGGCACCATATAATCTCCAATGTAACTTAGCATTAGCTAATGGTCAATTTATTTTAAAGCTTTGTCACATTTCGCAGCCAAGAAAACCAGTTCTATATTTGCGTTTAAATAATTCTGTCTTGTTTTTTTATGATGCACCTGTGAATTGTGTTCCCTTTTGCCCTTGCGATCCAAAGACTGAACAGATGGTTAAGGCTTTATTTAAAGTGTTGGGTCTATTAAAATAACCCTTGGTGTGTTGCCTATTGGGTTGCTCATTAGAACAATGGATTTGTCCACTATGACAGGGAACATTTCATCAGGGGTTTCTCGTTACCTGTGTCTTTTTAATACATACATTTTTATGAGGGAGGCAGAACCAAAATGAAAAATCCCCAGGAACATCCCTTTTATCTTTCTTGTGATGGAAACAAGCGTTTGTTCTTCAGGGTGGGACTGAAGCAAGACCCTTGAATTGCTGATAAAATTCATGAGCTCAATCACCTTTTATTTTAGAACTAGAGAAACTACCCTCTCAGAGGGACAGATTCTCGTAAGGTATACCTCGACCGAGCTCCATTGGCATCAACCGAGCTGTGTCAATTTACACCAGCTGAGGATGTGGCTCTTGGCATGGTTGTGTATACTTTAGCTTGGCAGAAGAATTCTCTTGCTTTGACCTGACATTGACCTTTCGCCCAGCCTTCAGCAGCCCAGGAATACACTTCTTCTCTTACAGCCCTGCAGAATTCATCCGAAGCACAGACTTCCAGATTAACAGCCAACGTGTTGAGCTCATGTTAGGCTAAATTACGTGAGACCTAGGCTTGGGATTTTAGCTGCTCGTGATGTTGAAATGGCACAAGAGTCTGGGGCGGGAAATGGTTGTAACTTAAATAGTTTGTGGCATTTTGCAACTTTAGTTGGGGATTCTGTGTAAAGGGGAGTAACCCTATCCTGTGCAAAATGGATATTTGCAGAGAATTATGGAACATAAGCTCTCAGCATCCTGAGAATACTTTTTTTACAAGAAAATTCATAGGAGCTTTCTGGCAGACAAAGCAACTTTGAGTCCCTCAACTTCTGGATATGTACTCTGTGGTCACAATGCATGTGGGAATGAATGGCAAAACTAGAGAGTGCTGAAAGGGGTAGAAGAGGAAAAGGGGATGTAGGCAGTCAAGTTGTGGAGAGGGGTTCATGCTAGATTTCTTCTCTAGGCACAATACAGCCCCCTAAGAGTTTAGATCTGACTCTGGGAGTCCCGAAATTTGATACATGGATCTTTCTGATCTATATTGGGTCCAGACCATGCAATGACCAATAGACAAATTAAACCAACTCATACATTTGTTTTTCATTGCATTAACATCTATTTCATTGCTTTTAGGGCCAAAAACATTGTAACCCCTAGGATTCAATAGCATTGCAAGTTTTTCTCACCCAAATTTCCAAGTTATCCATGTTTTCATGCTAACTGCAAAGATAGTTGCAAATATCCTGTTTCCTTTCAGTGTTGGGCTGACATATCAGAACTTGGCTGTGAGGTATGTGATATTTCCATTACAACCCTGATGTCTCCTTGGGAGCTATACAGTGTTATTGAATATTGTACTCTGTAAGCAATCACTGCAAACAGGAAGTTATATACTAAAAATACTGCATAGAACAGTTCCTGAATCACCAAATATAAGACCAAGATAATGACAAATGTGTAACAAAAATCTAGCCTCAGAATTTTTTCCTGTGGATGTTCTGATCAAAGTTAGTGGAGCAGGGGCTAGAGCAGCACGCAGCTGCACAGGGCACCAGGAAATGTGGTACCCCAAATTTCCTGGTGCCCTACGCAGCTGCTTGCTTTGTGTATGGGTAAGGACAGCCCTGGGTGGATCTAGTCCTGTTTCGAAGTTGCTTGAAATACAAGGAAGTGTAGAATCAAGCAGACATTGTAAACTTCCAGAAGTTAAACTAGCTATCTTGGAACCACTACTATTGTTCTAGTTCAAAAGGCAGATGGAGTATGGGATGGATATTTAGCTGTCTCACGTAAGTGTCCATCTTCTGAGTGCACTAGTAGGTGGCTACTCAATCCAGAGTTGTCAAAGTCCAATCCTGAGAATTTGAGTCTCCCCAGAGAATTCCACAGGCAAGAGTAATCCAGGACATACACATCTCAGCGGTATAAACTATGACTGAAATACAGCAGGTCCAGCATAACACACCCTGGGAAGAAGTGATAAGGAAAACAATGGCAAAAACATTGGGGGGGAAATAAGATAATGTGAGTTGCCACTAAAGAAATACAGAAGAATTGACAAAAATCAAGGCAAAGTTAAAACAAAAATCTGCAAAAAGTAAATAGCCTGGAAAGGGAATTTGATACATACAATTCTACTTTAATAGCCTACGGTTAACCTGTGACTTTTGCTGTGTGTCCTTGCCAGGAGAAAGAACCTCCCCCCCTTATGTCAAATTTGGGTCTGAATACACAGGATGCAAGTGGGGTTATGTAACCACCTACTGCCTCTCTGGACTATGTGATTCCCTGGCCAGAGTAGCTTAGCTAGTGTGTATGTGAGGGTGCGGGGGAATTGTAATTTGCTGCTGGTCTAGGCCAGCAGGTATAGGGAGCACTGGGCAGATGAGGAGACACTCACCACCTCCTCCTCCTCCAACAGCTGGCAGTCTTTCCAGTCTCTCCCTCCTTGACTTGCTCTTGCAGCCTCTCCCTGTCTTCGCAGGCCCATTATGCCCAGGTAGAGCCAGGTATCATGGACACGCATGGATAGTGTCTGGTAATGCACACAGATATGCCCAGGGCTAGTGATCACTGTTTTGGGGGATCTTCCTCTGAGGACCTTGCAAGTTTCAAGGAGAAATGTGACTGTCCTCGCTCCTAGAAATGTAGCCAAAGGTGGAGGGCACAGGTGCTGGGTGGTTATGGCACCTTCAACAAAAGCAGTGCAAAAGGACTTTTTTGTGACAGTTTTGAGCAATGTCCTTGCTAGAGGATTGCTGTATCTTAACCTATTGTCCCAAACTACAAGGTAGTGCCTGGAAACAAGTTAAAGGTACATTAAAGTTTGCACACTAAGGCCAGCAATAACTTCAATGGACCAGGACCTTCACCCGAGAGTTTACTGCCATGCACAGGCAAAAAAACACCCTTACAGATGAGTCGCAGGCTCCACATGCGAGGAGAGCTACCTGGGGTTGCTGGGTAATCATGGGAAAAACTCCAAGCCCTTAAATATGTCAGGGGAGGCATCACTTCTACTCCGCGTTTACAGAATTATTTTCACTTTTCTTATGATTTGTTGAGCCGAACAGCCAGCCAGGAAAAAAAAAAATCACTGTAGTTCTCATTTCTCAAGCACCGTATCTGTTTTAAATCAAGGAGAAGGGAGACTTCTAATGAGGCCCATTCAAAATAATGTATTTTACAAGCAATTCCCAGCAGATTCGCTGTAATATGTTGCTCTTTATGCCTCATGAGAGACACATGAACAAACAAGAGTTTGGAGGGGAAAAGGGAACTGAGATGGGGGAAAATTCACATTTCTGACCAGTTCTGCAGCTAGTGTGTTGGACGAGAGACAAAACTGGAAGATCATCTAGAACTGTGCTTCCAAAACATCAAGTCCCAGAGTTCAGCTGCAAAATCTACTCTAGTAAATATGAACAGTATAAGACTTAAGTGTCTTAAAACTTATTTCCAAGGAAGTGTCTCATTTTATTACAACATGAATAAGAGGCTCTAAGGTAATATTTACTTTGGTTTACATTTCATAAAAACAGAAGACTGTAATTTCATGGAGGCTATAGCAGGAATTCCTCTTTCCATCCAAGCGGAAGAAATCATGTTCAGGACCTTTCCCTGAGGACTCCGGTGGAAAGCACATTAGCATGGAAACTCCCTCTCTGCTTTATTTGTGGAGCTAGACTTTCGGGCGGATAAGGCTGGAATTGAGAGAAGCTATAACTGGACTAACTGGCCAACGCCTGTGACATTAAGTGGTAGGCAAGGGGAAAGGATGCAAAGGCTGAAAGGATAATCCCAAAGGCCCAGCTCTCCAGCTGATAAAAATCAGAAGAGCCATACAATCAGTAAGAGAGATTCCTACCTAGAAAGAAGATAATTGCAGAGACTTGAAGAGGTTGGTGCAGTAGTTTAGTCCAATTCAACCTGTCACGTCTTTCACAACTGAGTAGCCCAGCAATGTCTTTAAGATGCTAGAGGAGGCACTGGGGCCCTTAATGAAGGTGAAGGGCTGAGCGGGAGGCTTGTGAAGAACAGGAGTGGAGAGAGAAAGAGGAAAGACATCTGCAAAGAGCTCAGTGCATGGGGGAAATCATGCAGGAGCTCATTCCCGATACAAGAGTATCTGAAGCACAGATGTCAATAGGCTGCACCCCATGGAATTTTGGTCGGATGAATGAGTCCTTTTTACATGTAGCTGACAGGTTAGGCAGTGTGGTCCCTGAGGCAGCACCAGGACAGAGGTCTGAAGAAAGCAAACCAGCATGGAATTATAAGAACAGCGTCCTCACCCTCTGATTTCTTGACGAAGGCTGGCTCAGACATATCTCCTATCTCAGCTGTGACTGGTGAGTCTAGCCTTTCCTTGGCTTTTGAAACTGTCTTTTGATAATGGCATGGTTGCTAATCTTTCAGCAGCATGTTTCCTTGCAAGTTGTAGCCCTTCTGTATTGATAGGGGCCTCAGCTTATCCCCTTTCTCACCCCACTGTAGCAACTTGCCTTCTGGCAAGGACAATTGGCTGCAGTTCCCTTGTGTCTGGCAACAGAACTCCTTCTGTTGGCCAGAGGGGATCAGTGGAGAGTGGTGCATGGTGCTTCCAACTCTGTGTGCCTGGAAATGAGAAACTAAGCTTGGAACTCAAGCACAGATCCTAGTATTTTGCTGCCATTAGTCCACAGGCTTGCCCTTTTGGTTTTCTGAAAGGCCGTCTGACTTCTTTGTGATCCAGTCATAACACCACCATCAGCCACCAGCTGCTGTCTATTCCCACGGTATAACCTATCCACTTCAGGGTCTTTCCCTGAATGTAATACTTGGTGCATTTGTGGCTGGTCCTGTCTTTCATTTCTGCAGTGGAAATTCTATCTCTACATGGAGAGTGCCCCAAATTCTGCAGAGGCACTTGTTCTTGAGTACACATTTCATTGCTGAAAGTCTATACTGCTTTAACAGATGCAATAAAATTGTGTACATCTAAAGTTCATTCTCCTGCCATAACTACTTACAACTGGGAAAAGTCTCCTCCGGTTAGCACAATTCTTCTCGTACTTGCAAACACTTTAGAAGTAAAGGCTCTGATTGACACCACTATGTATATTTGTGTGTGTGTGTGTGTGTGTGTAGTTACGCGTTGAAAGTAATCATCAGGCTTCCTCAAATCAATCCCACATTATTTGGGCTCCATGGTGGCAATTTCAAAAGCAATGTCATATGATGCCCTTCATGATGCTTCCACACCCCATGAAGCATGTCCCCATGCTGTGTAGGCCCCTGGCCAGACTAATATCAGTGGCAAACACCCAGCCTGCACTTGGAGCCGCTCTGATAAAGTTTAACTCATCCTTAGACATGCTTAACTCCTTGTATAATGATTATGGTGCCTGGTACATTTTAAATGGGATTTCACAATGGAACAGACTATACTGACAAGTTTCCTTGAAATAATTTTTAAAATACAGAATCTGTTTCTGCATCTCTACAAAAACCTTGGCAATATGCCCTTCGTCTAAACAAAATCAATTCAGAGTCTCCTTTAATGTCACTTACACCTCTGATTTAAACTAACTTGGATTAATACTCTTTCTGCCTCATTGAAGATAAGCACTATATTCCTAGGATCTGTTCAGTATAGAAGAATCATGGTCCTGTGCTATAAAGATGGGACACTGAGGTGGACCAGTCCCCTGAGGTGGCATTGAGCATTCTCTCTCTCTCAGGTGCTTGGCTGGATGGTTCTTGCTTACATGCTCAGAGGCTAACTGATCGACATATGTGGGGTCGGGAAGGAATTTGTCCCCAAGTCAGATTGGCAGTGACACTGGAACAGAGGGATTCACCTTCCTTTGCAGCATGTGGGTGCGGATTATCTTGCTGTATCTCATTTAATATTTCCCTGCCATTGCAGGAGCTTCGAGCACTGGTGCACCTCGGTCCCTCCTATTCTCTGCCAGTGGCACATAATAGTGTGGTCTCCTGTCGGTGGCATTTCCTTTGGTCTCATTTCTTTTGTTGGGTTTAGTGTGCAGGTGCTGGGCGGTGTTGGTGGCCTCTGATATACTGCTTGCAGGTACTTTGGGATTTGTGGTTACAGCCCCACAAAGGAATAGTTTATCATAAACGTTAAAACTATTTGCAAATGGCTCAAACGTAGCTTTCAGTTTAATGCTGTTTCCCCTTTTTAGAATTGTTTCCTAGTGTCCTTTTAGAGCACATGGGTCTTGCTTGTCCTTGTTACTGCAATGAGAGAATTGCAGGGATAATTAAGAAGCCTGAGTCATATTCTCATTTACACCAAGGCTACTTTACATGGTGTAAAGAGGCCTTAAAGAGTGTGTAAAATTTACTTCCACTTTAAGGCCCTTTTACATTGCTACACCAGTGTAACATGGAGGACTATACAGTGGACACAGGTAATGTGTTGTCTGCACTAGCACCAGGTTGATGGAAGTAGGTCAACTTTGGCCCTAAGTTGTTCGAGAAGGTGATGATGATGTGTCCATGTAACAGGGTGTCCATGTCGTCAGGAGACGAATTTAGGTGTGGATGCATGCAAAACAAGTCCACTTAGGTCAGTATAACTTTGCAGTGTACATCAGGCCTTAGTGTAAATGAAAATCAGCTCATTTAACTTGTGATTACTTGTGAATCTCTAAAATCTAGATAAAGGTAATTTCACTATTTAATAAATGAGATTTAATGCAGCATTTTTAAACATGCCCATATAAGTGACGGAGGAGGAAGTAGTGAGATTTAAGGGTAATAGCCCAGAACTAATTCCCATTGAAGTCTTTAGCACCAAGAGAATATTTTTACTGTGATGAGCCTAAACACACAGTCAGGATCTGAACTCCCCAAAATATAATGGGGTGAAGATGAGCTATGGAATTCAAATCAGCATGTAGATCCAAACTTCCCGGCCAGCAAAACTCTAGACCTGAATATGCAGGAAAATGTCTGTGTGTGTGTGTGTGTGGTGGGGAAGAGTTTAAAAATTTGGATGTGGATCCACACTTTGCTCTTCAGGACCATCCCTCCTCTTTTAAGGTTTTTGGCTGTCTGGGATTTTTTTAGTTTAATACAGTGTCCAAAAGATACAGGAAGGGGAACTCAATTGAACTATGGCTTGGTTTCAAAAGCAACTGTGTGAGTAAAAGGTGCAAGAGACGAAACCTAAAGCAATTTCCTGCCAGAGCTGCTTCCTTGAGTCAGCCTTAAGTCATGGTAGCTTCTTTCAAGCCATCTTCTTAAAAACTGCTTCCCACACACACCAGCCAGTACAGACCTCCCAGGTAGAGGCACAAAGAACTTCCTCTCCTTATTGGATTAAGGATTTGCATTCCACATGCCCATACTCACCTCTTTCAAGCCCAAGGTGAGAGATTTATTTCAATATTCTTACGAGTCAGGAGCCTGAGGGTATAACAAACATTCTGAAAAGTAGATTTCTACATTCTTATTGTACCTGAGACCTGAATGACTAGAACATCAAGTTTGAAAGGAAAGGATCCATGCATTCTGTTATCATCAGAAGCGTTTCAACCTTCGTGGCAATGATATTATTGTTAGCATGACGTTTCAGCATAATTTGTTTGTATTATGCTAATGCTGCTCACACGTGGTAAGGAGGACAACACCCATCTGACCGAGTAAAGAAAAGAATAGGAAGTCCTTAGTATAGGAAGTCCAGAACAATGTCGTCTGTAGAAACAAAACTGCATGCTTACAGAAAAAGTTCAGATACAAAGAATTAGACCAAATCTGGGTAATGGTTACTCAAAAGGGATTCTCAAACTTTTTCACACTGTAGATCCCATTTTGAGAGAGAGGTTGCCTCATGGATTCCAGAGAACTATCCATTTGCAATTGAATGGACCCTCTCTTCAGCCATTCACAATAGGATAACCTCAATATGAAAGCTAGAGCACTTGCTTCCATGGAAAAGGAAAATGAGGGAAGTATTCAATGTATGTTTCACTGTAACAGCTAGAAAGGAAGGAGAGGAGAACCAGCGCCATTTGGCCAACAAACTTCCTGAAGACCACCAGCAGCCCACGGGATTGGGAAATGCTGGTTTAAGAAAAATGGGTGGAGGGAGAAGTCCCACTTACAGAAATTTGGACATGGGCCTCCTGAAAAAACAGGGCAAAGTATAAAGACCTGATTCTGCCTTTGTGCAGCCCTGTCTCCCATGATGTTTCCAGACTTCTGCAAGCAGACACTTAAAATGGCAGGGCTGATCTCCTCCTGTGTTTCACAAAACCACTTCTCACACAAATTCCAGCTGTGACTGGTCATTTGCAGGAGGGTTGGCAGATGGAATAGTGTTTCTTCTGCCCCATCTTCATTTTCCCAACCCCACAACATGTTGGGGATCCATCCTGCAATCTCCCCTCAGGGCCTGTGCAGTCAACAACGCTTGTCAGGATTGTGCCTCTAAATAGCTCTCTGCAGCCTCAGATCCATTTGGTCTCTCTGGTTCCATGCAACCCCAGCCAAACACCCTGTCAAAGATTCACCAAAAACTGTATATCCGATTCTGCTGATTCTTATTTAGAGAAGAGCCATGTAATCAGTAAAGAAACACTGATTTGTACCTGGTGCCTCATCACTGGGTAAAGAGATGGGGTGGGGGGGGAAGCATTGTAATACCTTGATCCCCAAGACAATGAAGAGCAACATAAGGGTAAGAAAAAATAAATATGCTTAATGAGTGACGGGATATGCTCCATAATAATAAAATTGTGAAATGTACATGCAATTTAGTGATAGCCATGTCTTGCACCTGTCATCTTTGAAGGGCTATAAAGAAATCTGACCGATAATGTCTTGCAATTTGAAGAACTCGTACTAAAACACAGGTTCAGATCTTACTTCCTTTCATCCACAACACCCTGCCTCTGCTCAGACTGCATTTCTGACATCTTCGTCCGCTTGCAGACAAGAGCCTCACTCAGCACAAGTTTTAGGCAATATTCAGCTTGCTTTCAACACTAGGAGTGCTTCATTCTTCAGCCTGTCGGAAATACATTGGCATCAGTGTTCGATAATCCCCCCCAAATCATCACATAGACCTTTTTAGTAAATCTTTCCACTTATTAGAGAGAAATTTAAACAGCCCAAATATGATTATTTTTCTAAGGAGTCCTTTTAAAAACTATTCACGAGCTCATGCGCCAACATACACGCTGAAAATACAATTAATAAAATGTGACACATATTTGAGCCCAAATTAAAACTACCTACTGGCCAAAGCCTCCCCCCTTGCCCAAAGCAAATAAATGGTCTTTGCACAGAGGATTTGCACGGCGGCTTGCCGAGTTTCTTATGGGGAAACCATACAGCAACCTTTCAGCCCACAGACTATACGAGCATCTACCCCTCCCCACAGATCCCTGCACATACACAGGTGGTTTAGACCAGCAAATTTTCAGACCCACTGGCCACACCCCAGCCCTCATCCTGCACACATCTCACAATGACCCTCCCAAGGGGTGGAGACTCAAAGCCCTTGCACAACCTCTCTGTTCCCAGCCTATCCCCATGCATGCACAGCAGAACCACAACAGTTCCACTGCCTTTTGGTTCATCAAAAGCTACTTGCAGGCTGTTCTGAGTAACATCTGAGAGGCAGGACTGGCTCAGAGTGGCTTCAGTTCACTTTTGCACCCTACTTCCTCCGCTGCACTCTACATTCCTTGGCCTTAGCCAAGCATCGGAGCCAGAAGATTATGCAAAGTTTTCTGGGAGGCATCAGGAACTCTGTAGGGGATTTAGTGTAAAATCTCCATGAATTATAGTCTTGTGTAACTGAAAGCCACCAGTGTTTTAAAACGAGCCTTCCTTCAAAAGCATCCTAACAGCCACACTTAGTGGTAGTTTCACATGTGTATTGGCCTATCTGCAGATAAGTGGGCCTAATTCACCTCTCACTGACCCCACTTTTACAGTGGTGTAACTCCATTGATTTCGACTGAGTACCTCCAGCATACGGCAGTGTGAAAGGGATGAGAATCAGGTCCACAAAGTCTATTACATTGTGCTGAAAAGCAGACTCCTTGAGAACTGCACTGGTTTGGTCAGTGAGTTTTAAATCTCTAAGCCTTTAAAGAAACAGACTGCAAGTGTGCAATGAATTCATCGTTGTTGCCAGTGTCTCTCTTCAGCATGATCCCCAGGAGGGGGACTTGAAGCTTCTGCTTGACAGGTAGATAGCGTGTTCTAAGATCCAGAGAGCAATCCTACCTTGTCAAATGAAACCAAAAATGTGTCAATGAACAGAAATGACAGAAGGTGGGTTTTGTGTGTGCGTTAATTTATAACACCTCTAAGCGTTCGTGATTTCAATTCCTGCAAATCCTGTCACATTCTTTGACACTATATGAATGATGATAACCTCTGCACTATGTGCCTGATCTTCCTTCTGCTGAAGGCAATAAGATCAGGCCTTATACTCTTAGATGTTTCAAGAGCTAGTAGCTAGCTTGTTTTTCCCGCTTTTATTTAATCCAAAAGGCGTTACGGTACATTTCTGAGCTAGCCCAACTCCCAGGTTTTGGTCTACTCTCATATTTTTCGTGCAGGGACTTTAATTTTACCATTCAATCAAGTAGCCTTTGTATATACATTCTTACCACTGTATTAAAAGTAAGAGATTCTGTTCTGGTTTTTACTCAGGCAAATTCCTCCCTGTAGTAAAAACTGAGTCTCAGGCTGTGACCCCATGCCAGGGCAGGTCAAAGACAAGTGAGAAAAATGTATCCAATCCAGAGCAAAATTTAGCTTGAGAATATTTTGCCATAGTTTGTCATACTACAAAAGAGGATGTGTCTTGTTCACTACACAATTTCCAGCCTGTCAGTACACCTCATACAACCCTCACTGAACTCGAAGGGCTTGCATAAGGTGTTAATCAAAGCAGGGTTTGGCCAGGAGAGTGTGTTTATACAAGGTGTAGAAATATACTGAAATATCCAGAGATAATTAGAGTATCTAGCTAACATACTGGCCCCTTGGTTTAGAATAACAGTCATGCTGCAGAGCACTGTCACCTAGTCCTGGATTTTCCATCAATATCTTCTAACAGGAAGAGGTGCAGAATGCCAACAAGTTCACTACAGGCTTCTCCCAAATGAAGACGGCTGCCTCAAGAAAGTGGGAATGTAAGCTAAGGGAAGTTAAAATATCAAAATCCAAACTGTTTTGAAAGGAATAAATACCAACCAATTTAAATACAATATCAGCACAGCCTTGATTATCCAAATCTCCATTATCAAAATATCTCTGGTATCTAAAATGGGGTCATGTCCCCTGATATCCGTTAATTACATTGAACATTCCTTCAGCCATCCAAAACCTACATCCTAAATTATTCAGCATCCCCTGTTACATTCAGATAATCCAGGGTTGTTCTGTATTATTTTGTTATTTGTCAAGAACCAGAGACTGTAGGTGTACATTGGACTGTAGACTGTTCATTCGAAATATTGGATTTTGTTGTTTTTTTCCCTAGTAGTTTAATTTTTTCTGTTTGACTCCCCATAACAAAACCTAGCCTACTGACTTTACAAAGACTGAGGGTGTAACATGTAGCACTCTCAATACATTATATTCATATATGCAGGCAGGGCACTGAGAGCTCCAAGAATGCAATGGCATTCGGCATTCTGCATCAGCAATCACCACGAACCCAAAGCCCTGAGCTTGTCTGTAGATGTTATGGAAGTATGTTCACCCAGAATGCCTAAAGCATGCGGTATACGTACTCAACTCTCACATAGTGCCTATGGTTCTAGAAATCAGACTTCTGCCAAATGTCCCAACTTGAAATCAATCACCAGGAACCATCCATGTGCTTCATGCTAATTCTAATCTTAGTTACTCCAGTGTAAAGCCAGCGTGACTCCAGTGAAGTCAATGGAAAACTGGTGTAAGTTAGAGGAGAATCAGGACCAGTGTCTCCTTTTTCTACACTATTCAGATATTATTTCTGTACAGATGGATATCTTGAGATATAACTAGGCCCCATGCCTGCATGCAGATATGTAGGAAAGATTTCACATGGCACTGTATGAGAAGAAACATATTTTTGTGTTCATTCGCCATCTTGAAGCCATGTCTCTTTGGCACTAACTATATGCTTTCAAATAAGGTTCTGATCAACTTATGTTAGCACTGAGTAGGAAGGCAAAAGAGCCCAAATGGGCCAAAGGTGGTGAAGAAGGTAGAATTCCCAGATGAACCTTTTCAGATGTTTCTTTTTCCTGAGCTTAAATGATTTACACCGGTGGGCCAATACTTTTTTTGTAGAGTTAGAGTGTAGGATAGTCCCTTTGACGTAGATCCTATATCTTGGATAAATGTTATTGAATTTAAGTTTAAGTATCTTAGGAACTTAACATATAAACAGTTGAATTTTTGATATAATATCTCCTAGACAAGCTACATAGAATATGACGAATGTAAACTTTGGAAAGTGTTATGAGCTTAAAAGGATATTTTTAAAGACATGGGCTAAGACTCAACTAACAGTTCATTCTTGTATGTTTCCTAGGAAATGCTTGGGAGGAAGGGCAAGCACATGCCCACCTCCAGACCTGATATTTTGAAGCATTGCCTTGGGGAGGGGCCTTTGTCTACAAATTACCTATTCCCAGGATCAGAAGGCCCAAATAACATAAAGGAGGAAAGGATTCACAGGGGTGCTTGTTCTGAGCAGAAGATGTGATTAACTTGTAGCCACAGTAAAACTCCTGGGTGGGGTCCGTAGGAGCCCTTGTTGGCACTGGGGGTGATCGCTAGTAAACTTATTAGCAGGCATGTAAGATCTTTTAGTGCTTTTAATAGGTTTTCTCTATAATGCTTTTACCTTAAGAATAAATGTGCTTGCTGAGAAAGAGTTGTGGGGTATCTTAACTGTGGCAGTTACTTTGTTTACTGTCTCTGAGGAGAAAAGCAAAGCAGGCCTGCTGAGGCAGTCTGACTTTGCTGGGGAATTCACAGGAGGGAGAGAGACATGTGTCTCCACCCAAGAGACATGACAGCTAGGGAACTGGAAGCCTAGAAGTGGGTGCCCTGGCTGGACCATAGAGGGGGAATACAGATGCACTTACACTGAACTGTGACAGACCCAACACAGACACAATGTAAAGCCAACTTCATTTTCCTCGGCTGAAAGTATTTTTAAATGTTTCAAATACTTCACCCCAATCCCACCCTCCCACAGGCATGACATACTTTTGATAAGAGAGAACAGGGGTAAGAGAAAGTGGCCCCCACTGACCTATCTGACTCCAAGATACATTTTATTTAGCAATTTCCCTCCGCGTGACCACATCAGTAAGTAGTGATAACAGTTCTTTTCTCCAGGGCCACATCAAACTGCTTCAGGGCCTGTGTCACACCAGGTTGATTGTTTTTATGTCCTCTCCTTTCATTCCATAATGCAAGGGTTTCATGTCCAAAAAAATCCTCTGTCACATCCAGTTCACTCATAATTACTCTGACAAAAATCAGTCACTGAGGAAAATCCTTGATGTCAGGGGTTTCATCAAAGGCAAACTAATAAATACTGCAGCAGCCAGCTTGTCTTTGGAGTTCTTTTGGTGTTGCCAGAAATCTCACTTACTCCTTCAACCGCAGCACAGCCAAAAGAATTACATTTGTTTCAGTTTCTTTTCCCTGTTGTGGGCTTCCCTCCCTCCCCCGGAAATTAGGAGCACATACAAGCAAGATACCGTACCATCCTTATCACTGCACCATCTGTAAATGGTTTCATTCCTCTGACAATTTCACATGCAACCTTATAAAAAGCCCCAGCAGCCTAACTCACTTATGTTGCTAACTTCAAAGATTTACTTGACTGTGTTGGACCAGTCTCTGCTGCTGGGGCAGATATTAAGGGTCACG
Source organism: Natator depressus (assembly GCF_965152275.1). Taxonomy (NCBI): domain Eukaryota; kingdom Metazoa; phylum Chordata; order Testudines; family Cheloniidae; genus Natator; species Natator depressus. Next base: position 11,674,725 of record NC_134241.1, read on the forward strand.
CTCACTTTCTGTGTCAAATGGCTGTTGGTTAATTGAAAGTTGCTTTCAACGGTGCAGCTGAGTGTCCTTTCAAAACTCAGGACATTGGAAAGAACTGGCAGTGGAAGATGAACCTCTGAAGAATTCTGTCTACCTTGCACACAAGACGATGGAAGCTTTCAGCAACCCCATGGACATTCCAGTTGAAGTTAATGCAGCTCTGTCTTGCCCTCAACTTGGTCTGCCTTCTACCTACTAAAGTGACGATGAGGATGCAAATATATGGCCAAAAGTGAAGGAGCCATGTTACTGGGAACAGGCAGAGGTCTTGGACAAGCAGAAAGGGGCTGGCCCCTCTACACAAAGGCTCCATATCCTGGGTTTCCTTGCACATCTCAGGATATCAATATAGTTAGTAGCTTCCTCTATCCCATCCCAGGGGCCTATAGAAACCTCTCTCCCTTGCAATGATACTTTAAATCCATGGAGTGTTCATTTAACAGTCTCTGAAGCTACTTCCCTTCTTCCCCTCTCGCCCCCAGTGGTGCTGAGCATTTCTGAGACACCCTCAGCACTTTCAATTCCCATTAAAATTGGTGTTGGAGATGTTTAGCACCTCACAGGCTCAAGCTCCATATGGGTAGTTCCTCAGAAGTAGACGATTTACAGCTTAATCTTCATGACAAATGAAGAGTATAAGACAAAGAAGACATTTCTACTTCCATGATAAAGGAGCCTTTCTGAAACTTCCTATACTCCTCTTTTTCTTTACAGCCAAGTTGCAATCTTTACTTATTTATTCGAGCTGGTCTGGAAATTTATATTTTTTTCCTCTGTGAAAATTTTCAACAAAAAATAACCTTTTTCATCTAAATTTTTTTCTATGAACTGGTTTGCGTGTTTTCATCAAAAATTATTGAAAACTTCTGAGAAACCCTCCCCCCTCAATTTTTATGACAGTTGAAACTTTTCCCCAAAACTTTCAGCTTTGTTGAAAAGCCATTTATCACTGGGGGAGGGGAGTTTTAATGAAAAAACATTTGAGCAGCTCAATTATTTGTGCGGCCTTATGCATTGAGATTCAGATGGAACTTTAGATGGAATCAGTAAAATTGGTCTCAAACAACAATCCTTTGATCAATATTTATAGATCTTCCTCATCCTTGCCTAGCACTTCTCAGGTATAAAAACGGAACATCAAGTGGAAGAAAAGGGCCTTAAATATTCTGCTTTGGCTCTGTGTTCAAACTCAAGTTTGTCATTTCTTTCCATGACTGAGCTTTTTTATTTTTTTAAAAACCTTTCTCTGAAGTGAAGGCTGTGGATCTCGCCCTTCCTCTCTCCAGGGATCAGTTATAAAAAAAACAACACTGAAATGAGGAGTTTTGGTACTCAGTCCATGCTCTGGCTCGTTCTTTTGTCTTGCTGTTATCATAAGGCTTTACTTTTGCATCTCCTACACATCGCAGCCTTCCAGGCATGTATCGATATATAAATATTGATTATAATGGTGAGCATGTGATCATTCACACGAACATGCCAGGCATTCTCACTCATTCTGCTCAGAGACATGTTCAGACCTAGCAGCTTACTATCTGCAGAGCTATTTTAGGCTATGTCTTGCCTGCAAACTTAACAGGTGATTTCAGGCTTGCCATGGAGAACATGTTTCAGCAGCTTGGAGAGGCTGCTTTTCCCTGTTTCAATTTCTTATGAACTGTTGCTTAGTACATGATTAATTTAGCATCCAGCTTTTATGCACCTGGAACAAAGCCGTACAGTGTGGTCCTGGACTGTTGGTGCTATAGACCCCGGCTGTCTAAGGTGGTGGTGGTGTTGTCTAATATGCACTGTTGCAATATATAAGTGGGATTCACGAAGGTTGTTTAGGCACTGAACTCCCATTGATTTCAGTGGGAGTTTGACACCTAAATACCTTTGTGAAATCCAGCCTAAGTGTCTAGAGAATTTACTGTTAACTATATAGATTCTTGCAGGGCCAAATCATGAGGTCCTGACTTCGTTTTTGATCAGTCCTCACTAAAGCAAAACTGCTATAAAAATCAGTGGGAGTTTGCCAGAGTAAGGACAGCATACGGCAAATATAGGTGCTAACCCACAGATATTTCTCTTCCATTATTTAGTTCCAAAAAGTGCTGTAAGTGTTTTTGCTTTCTTCTGTAAATTGTATGAAGGATCTAATGGTATCAAGCCCAATGAGTTAGTGTGGAGATTGTGACCATCCTGTCTTTCCAATATTGCTAAATGATAGAGGGGTCTTATGCTAGAAGTATGGGGGGTTCTGGGGCCCAAGTATGGAAAAGGTTGAGAGCTCCTGGTCTAAAAGATATATTCCAATGTTTATTGTGATAATACTCTGTGTTAATTTTCTCATACTCTTTCTTGTTGCTGAAAAGAAAAGAAAAATTCATCCTGTAATGCATTATATTCTGTTCCAGCAAAGATGCTTCTTGGATAAAGAAACCCAGGATTTGAACCCAGGTCTCCACAGATCATGCTTAAGCCACTGAACCACCTACGGTAGCTCCCTTAAGCAAGCATCACTTAGCATGTCTCATTGTGAGAACTTCCATTAATCCAGTTATGAAGCCATATGGAGTATTTCATATGATCACCAAATTCTCTGATCTCAACCAGGCCAGAATAGAAATGGGTTTAAAAAGGATTAACCCCTATTGGCACAGGGGAGCAATAAATATTATATCACCACCATTTCTATCGCTATAGTTATCATTGTGTCAGCCTTTCTGTTATAAACCAGGGTTTGGGGGGGAAGAGAGGGGGAAATTAGAACTCCTCCATAAAAATTTGCTCCAGGCTAAAACTTGGCGCACACAAACAAACAACTCAGCCTGTGATTAATTTTTTTTTACCCTTTTTGAAAAAAATCTTTTCAGTCTATTTTAAGTTACAAAAGAGCAAAATATATTAGACTGTTCCTAAATTCTTGAGATCAGCCTCCTGTCCCTCGAGAACCAAGAAATACTATGCCTAGGACTACACTTCTGGCTGAGTTTTCATCAGGATATAAGAAGCTTAGTGATTTAAAATGCCTTTTGGCATTTATAGAACTCCAAAATGACTTTGTTTGTCTAAGTGAAAATCTGCAGTGCATTATGCTCTCATAGAGACCACTGCTTTGGGGATGCCGTTGCAGTATTTCAGGATCCTTTTATTTATTTATAAAAGTCAGAAACATTAATGCCATTAAATTGCTAGGACCATATTTCTAAAGAACCTTTAAAGCTATGCACACAGTCTTGCTGTGCTTCAAACCCCAGGAAAATAATCCTGAAGGAGGTTTTCAAAGGCAGAAAAGGAGTTAGGCGTCTAACTCCTATAGCTTTTCAGTGGGCATTGGATACCTAATCTTTCCCTTACCCTTACCCCCAAATCATTAAATCTTGTCATTGTCATGCAGAAAAAGCTCTTGTGGACTTGAGTCAAAGTTTTCCCTCCACAAGTACTATCATTCTTTAATGTTTATATTTTAGTAGTGCCTAGAGGCCCTGGATCTAGGCCCTGTTGTGATAGGCATTGTGCAAACAGAAACAGACGGTTTCTACCTCAAAGACCTTACTTATGGTCTAAGAAGATGAGCAACCTAGGAATGGGAAGAATTAGGGAGGTGATAAAAAATACACAGCCTTTACTACATATAGGGAGAGACTTTTAAAAGCACAAATTGGAGTTAGGTACTTAACTGCCTTTGACTTTCAATTGAATTTATATGCCTAGCTGCCCTTTTTGACAATCTCCCCACATACATTTTATATACATTTGCCATTTATATATTCTTTCTATTTTACTGATTTGGTTTTTTTTTTTTTAGTATTTAAATAAGTATTGACGTTGCTCACCTGTCTAGCCATTAAGCAGGGGCTTATCTGGCGTCAGTTCAAACCCAGAGTAAGCAACTCATTTTCACCCTAATCGGCATCCAGGGGCAAAGACAACAGCAGAGATCATGCTGCTGAATATACATTGCCCTCCATCTTTGTGCAAAACTTCAGTCGTCATCAATGAGTGTTCCACAAGGGAGCAAGGGACAAATTAGTGTAGGAGTAATAAGCTGGCAGTTGGTTTATCCTGTGCCCAGTCCTGAGTCCACAAGCAAATCAAGAGAAGAATGGCTTTGCTTTCAGAAACCGTGTGTATGGCCAATGGGACCTGTGCAGCAAGAACACAACAGATGTTGATGGAACTGGGGTGAGGGAGTAGTAGCTAGAGGCTCCCCATCTGCAATTATCTGGGGCCATGTGGATCTGCAATGCTAGTTTGATGCAGCTCCAGTCTGTGGATATACCCCCTCAACTCCTGTCTCCCCCTTGGGCAGCAGGCCCATACCGGTTTCACTGCTTGCAGGATATCTGCAGCCAGGGAGGAAGAGGCAGGATTTGCCCCGAGCTATAACAGTGCCTTACTGAACCAGTTCCCAAGTCTTTGCAGCTCCAGCAGTAGCAGAACATGAATTAATTTGTTCCCCCAAAATAAGGTTTCTTCTGGAAAAACAGAAATGTGATTTTAACATCTCTTTCATAAGGACCATGCAAGTCCAGTTTTCGTAAAGAGCTGAATTTCATCCTTCTTGTCCTAGGATGGTTTTATTTTAGTTACCAAATATTTGAGGTTAAAGTGAATAGTTCATCTTTAATGGGATTATCTCTTTCAATGTTTGCTTTCATTACAGTTTGAATAGCTCTGAGCATGAGAATCTAACCTCACCAAAAGCATATTTTTGTAATTTGATACAAACTAAATTTAACCTTTGATCTTCAGCTGTAAAGAAGTTACTTTTTTCCCTCTGAAAAAGAGAATGTCAGATTAAAGATCTGCCAGTTTCAATTTCCAGGTTGCTAACCTTGTTATTGATTGAGTTTTGAAACCTTGATACCTGTGTATTCAGCATCTGTATTAATATTAATAGTAGTATATGTACACCTAATTTTTTGGCCAGTCAAAGTGATCTGGTACCTGGTAGTTTTAATAGATCGAGGTACTCCATAGACTTTTTAAACAGAGAATAATTTAATTGAGCTGCCTCCGCATCAATAGTGTCTGACACAGTGGACCTGTTTGGGGCAGAAACATAAACATTTAAAAAATGTCTTCAGATACATTGCCAGTTCACCTTGCTTCTTGTGTGTGTTTGTATCCTAATGTTTCAGAGTGTTAGGCTGGAGCTCAGAAATTGTTATGCTCAATTTTTCATGGGTTATCTGGTTTAAAGGTGTCATGGAAAGGAAAGAAATGTGTTTGTCTTTTTTTATCGTCATTATCAGATTTTTTTTTTAAAGACCAGATTATTTTCCTCAACAACAACCCCAACAAAAAGTTTTTTCTGCTCTTGAAAAATATCAAGGATTCCTGAGCTTGTTTTTGCTGGAAGATTCCTTCGAGGACTGAAGAACTAGACCGTTTCAGCCCAGTTGTCAGAATGAGAGCATTGAAGCTGATGTAAATTGTCATAGCTCCACTGAAGACCCGTGCAGTTGTGGCAATTTAACCCCATTGTGGCTCTGACCCCTGATATTTCTACCGTAAAGAAACAAGCGGGGTGGGGGAAGAATCTTTTTTTGTGTTAGTGAAGAAAATAAAATCTTTCAGACCTTCTTTATGCCTCAGAATGCAAAAATGAGCATGGATACATTTTTTCCTTTGCAGGGAAATTAAGAACTTAGCATGAGCCTTGACAAACTCATTCCACCAATAGCATTTGCACCACTTCATTTTTACCCAGCTCACAAAAAAGTCATATTTAATTAACTTTGTGTATATACACACATACACTCGCTCGCGCGCACTCTCTCTCTCTCTCATGATTAATATACCAGATTGGCTCTTGTGCAATATTTGCAATTAAATCCTTTGATGTACATACTGGACAGTGTATTTATAGTCAGACAAATAAGAAAAGGAAAGAAGCCTGCCCTTTTATTTCAGCTCAGCAGTCTTCAGAGAAGGATAATGCAACTAAAATTCAAATTGTAATACATACTGCGTTAATAAATGGTCAGCTTAGAAGCATTTCCTGTTTATACATTGTGTTAATGGCCATCCATCACCCATGTCATATATACTGGATACCAAATTCAAATGTCAAACAAAATGTAAGAGGTCACACATTTTCCTTTGCTAACTAAAAGTATAATTCATAAATATTATTGCTACCAAACTCTCCCTCTACAGCACTTGTTTAGAAATATGCACATGTAATATAAATTGTGATTAAGTTAAATGGGTATATTATTTCCTGTTTTAAGGGTGAACAGCAGCATGAATTATGTTTTACTCAATAGGCATTTCAATAAAAACATATAGACTAACAGGCTGCCATCATACAGTTCAGCTGCACATTTGAAGATGAGAATAGATTTTATGATCCACCACTTCAAGCTATTTCTGTGTCTGTTATTTCTACTGATGCACGGAAAAGCATTTCCTTAAATTAAAATACCTTTTAATATCTCATAGAAATAAAGTCTATTAGGTAAAGTTACATCTGTAAACTCAGAGCAATAACTGAACTAAGTTTCTTATCTACTCTCTTTCCAGTGGATTAGCTTTTGAAATCTACTAATTTAAGAAATGAAACTAGTGGTAAAAGAAACAATGAACTCTGTTAACGTTGTCCTTGCAATAACTACATTTCGGTTTCTGTGAGTCAAACTCTTGAAGAATTAAATAAAACAATAAAGATGGAAAATGCAGAAATGTTTAAAAGGACAGAGAATCTATTATCAGTGTAGCTTGGTCAATACATTTGCTGAATTATCTGGCTATACTTTGGTCAGTTGTACTGAAATGACAATATATATTGTATTTTCAATTCTTTTAACCATTTAGGGCCTGATCCAAAACCCACTGAAGTAAACTGAAAGGCTCCCATGGACTCCAATGGATTTTGAATTATGCCCTGAAAGAAAAAAGCTGCAATCAATCGAATTATCAGTTAAATTTAAATGAGTCAATAGATAACAGACGGACAATCCATTTACAGGTTACAAAGTAGTAACCAATGACAAGAAAATGTTCTGCTCCCGAACCAAGTTAAATATTTTCCCTACTGGCAAATAGAGTCAAAATGTAGAATGTAGCATTGCCTCCACGGCTATAAAAAGCCTGCCAGAGTCACTTAGCTTCACAATCAACAATAGACGTAATGAGGGTTACTTTTAGCTAAAGAAATCTCTCGCGTTGTACGCAAAGAGCTTTATTCTCACAGAGTGAGTTGCATTTAGCCCAAAGTAAGCATGCCCAGTTATTAGTTGTCTTGAACAACAGCACGCAGGACTCGGTTGCAAACACTGTCAAATCAAAGACTTTCCAGGCAAATCAGAAGGCCGCACATTCCCAACTTATCTACTTTTTTAAAAGCTTTGGTAGAAATGAGATTTTACCAAGTTGCTGGAGTCTGGTGTTCTTTTAAAAGCTTGTAAAATGGGAGTCTGAATATTTTCTTTTATTAGTAGGGACGTGGTGCATAGCAAACGTATGGAAGATTACTCAAAAGGAAGGAGTGCTAAATCCTTTAAGATAGTCTAAGATGAAAATAAGTTCCATACTCTGCATATCATAGAAAAACACTGATGTGTAGAAGAATTACGCATTAATATAACTCAGACTATTTTACAATAGTCTCAACTCTTTGATGTGACTGTATTTATGAAGTGAAGGAGACTCCGAGTCAGCTTCAGCAATGAGATAAGAGGAAAATATTGTTCTGCCTTGAGGTTCTAGGGAACCAAAAAAGGGTTCTAGTCATTAAAATTCTCACAGCAATGAATAACTAATAGCACTAATTACCAACTGTTGAGCTTCGTGCAACTATACCACTGCATTTCAATAGTTACAGAGGAGGTAATTTATTATTATTGAATTGTGTTGTGTGATTTTATGATTGGATTGTGTTATTGTGGGATTTCTCTGGTATACACAGAGCTGTTGGAAAGGTACAAAGAATGGATTTGTAAATACTTTTATAAATACCAGTGCCAAGTCAGGTTTGTTGTGAGCTGTGGAGTCCTATTATTTATTCTTTGTTAGGATTTGGATGGCCCCTGGGTATTCATGACAACATTCGCAGATCCTGAAAGCTGCATACATTTTATCATTAATTTGTCTGAAAGTTAATCAAGGGCCTGATTCTGCCCTTCCTCACCTTACTCTCTAGGCATCCCATTGAAGCCCAGGACTGTAAATGTGACCTCTACATTTAAGACAGTCCCCAAGGAAGCCATGGCCAAAGACGTCTTAGGCAATACACCAGGAATCAGTGTGGAGGGGACACGGGGGCTCCAGAGTTGGTCCGGAGGAGTAGGGCTTCTGCATAGATGAGCCAGGCCTCTTTGGATCCTGGGGAATCTAGGGAGTTTGTGGGCAGGCCCTGCAGCTCATTCCATGGGGACCACATCCTGCCCCCTTGACTGAATGACATGTAGGAAACTCCATATGGAAAACCTCCCCCGGGATTTACCAAGGGAGGGGGAGAGAAAGGGGAAGGGAGGGAAGATCCAGCCCCAGGTTAGGAATCTCTGAAGCCACATTCTGAATGTTCAAAGGAAACCTTTTAAGAGTAAAGACATTGTCCTTATATGAGTGAAGATCAAACCTTTCTTAATCTTCTGTTTCAATAGTCAAATGATTTAATAAACATCTGCATAGTCTCCACGTAAGCTTTTTTTAAATCTAACTGACAAAGTTAGTAGCACTGGTATCTTTGAACACCAAAAAACAGAGACTGGAATAAGTAAGAACTTTTTTTTTTTTAATCTCCAAGGGTCCAAAACTTTGCTTACTTTAGTTACACAACCAGTACCACTCCCTGGGAGACATGTACATTCCCCAGAAGACAAACAAGGCAAACAAAAGCATGCCATGGCATATTCTTCTAACCTATAGTTCTCTATACACCACCTAGTTAATACCAAATCCTACTGATGGTGGTTCTACACTCTCTCCAAAATCTGGTCCTTTTCTCCAGGCTTATGATGAAAGCCCTAGTCAACTTCGATCTTGATTACTTCAACCACCTCCCTCTCTGCTAAAGCACCTTGGAAGTCTGCAGCACTATAGAATGGATTTTTACAATGAACCACTGTTGCTTCCATAGATGCATACAGCACAGTGACACTTTTATGCTGGTCATTGTTCCCCCAAGAACTCTTTTAATTAAGTAGGAATCTCAGCAATCTTTAATGGGCGGTGAGAAAACATGGTGCTGTTTCAATTCATATTGACCATTGTTTAAAGCGGCTCCTTTTAAATCCCATGACAAAGGAGGTGAAAGTTCAGGACTTTGGGGTTTCCATTTTCTTTGCATTCCCTCTTGTGAACTCTTACACCTAAAAGGAGCTGACACTGCATCAAGCCACTAGGAGAGGAAGATGCATTTTTAAAGGGTACCAGATAAGGGTCTTGATGAGTGTCACTACATATGGCTCCAGTTGCAGAAAGTGGACTGGTGAGTTAGCCACCACGTAAGGCAAGGTGGCTTTTATTATATATTTATGCAATGTCTGTTCATTCGTCAGAGGTTCCATTTAAAATCACACATGAAATGGATAATATCTGACAGAAGTGAGGTTAGTTTATTTATCTCCATGCGCAAGCTGTCTGATCACTTTTCAAATGGATGTGATGGGCAAAGGTTATTGTTCTGTGTTGTCTTTTGCAAAGTGGACTGCTAGTAAATCCTCACTAAAGGGTTGATTCAGCACAGGACTTAAGCTTGTGCTTAAATCTCATCAAGTGTGATTGTGCACATGCTTAAAGTTAAGCATGTGCTCAAGTGTCAAATCAGGGTCTAAGTGAATGTATCAGACAAAATGACTTTCATGCACGTTGTAAGGAGAGTGGTCACTTTGGATAGGCTATTACCAGCAGGAGAGTGAGTTTGTGTGTGTGGTTTTTGGAGGGGGGTGGGGGGGTGAGAGAACCTGGATTTGTGCAGGAAATGGCCCACCTTGATTATCATACACATTGTGAAGAGAGTGGTCACTTTGGATGGATAGGCTATTACCAGCAGGAGAGTGAGTTTGTGGGGGGGGGGGGGCGGAGGGTGAGAAAACCTGGATTTGTGCTGGAAATGGCCCAACTTGATGATCACTTTAGATAAGCTATTACCAGCAGGAGAGTGGGGTGGGAGGAGGTATTGTTTCATGGTCTCTGTGTATATAATGTCTTCTGCAGTTTCCACAGTATGCATCCGATGAAGTGAGCTGTAGCTCACGAAAGCTCATGCTCAAATAAATTGGTTAGTCTCTAAGGTGCCAAAAGTACTCCTTTTCTTTTTGCGAATACAGACTAACACGGCTGTTACTCTGAAACAAAAATGAGTGAAAAAGGTCATCCTCTTTGCTCCCCGTTTCCTGTTTTCACTACAAACACTTTATTTTTTATCCAGCAGGGCCTAAATGATACAAAAACATAAATAAATGAAGTGGCTTTCAACATCATGTCCAAACAGTTGTCTAAAATAAATAGCCTTCAAAAGGGTTTTTAAGAAAGCGGGAGGGGCAACCCAGTGTGTTGTGGTGTCAGGGACAGCACAAAAGTGACAATCTATTATGGTAGGAAGCAGACTGACACTGATGTGTTGGTTTAAACATACCACATAGCTGATCATTTCCAATAAGTTAAGGCAAGTTGTTTAAGAACCGGCACTACCCTTCTCATTTTAATGTGAAGGAAAAAAAATATCCGGTTGGATTATGTATTCTCTTCTAGTAAGAGATCACTTAAGAACAGATTGTGCTCAGCTGTTATATAGGTGCACATGGAAGGCAGGGCATGAAAAACTTAGTTGTAATTTACATGGATTTCACCACCTAGGTTCCCAAGACTCTCCAGAGGGATTAGGAGAGGAGGCAAGGATACATGGCCCACCTTGCCCTACCCAGCAGACCTGGTGGGAATTTGCTTTGCCCTCTGAAGGGATGTGCCAGTGAGTGTGCTCACCCCAGGGAACTTTTCTTGAGATGGACTCTCTTCTGGAAATTTGCTGAGGTGACAGGACTCTGTACTGCCCAAACACAGGGCTACGCATATATGGCACAAGTGAATCCTTACAAAATACTATAAGCCCTCACTCAACCTTTGATATGCACACAGTCCCTGCCTACGAAATAAATGCCAGTTCCCTGAGCAGAAGGGAGGTAGAAAATGGCCCATGCAGTGTGCTTTGCAGCAGGTGCTACAGAATTTAGGAAATGAAACAAGGGTGTGGCCATCCCCATGTTGTAGTCGATTGCATGGGAAACTTGATCAGTCAAACTCTCTTAACCTTGGTTCTCTCTGGATTACAGCTCTATGGACTGCCATTGACATGCACAAAGGCTGAATTAGAGCTGTGCTCTGGAGAGAGGGGTTAAAATCAAAAATTGGTCCTCTGCAAAGATGGCGTCTCAGTAATGCCGCAGCTCCCCTGTGAGTGATGACTTCTGAAAGGAGAATGAGGAAAGAAGCACTGTGGGAAAACAGAAAAGGAGAATTTAAAATAAAAACTAGACTCTATTTTCCTGTTTAGAGCTTCAAAGCTTTGAACGTTCTCATCAACATCACAGGTACATCTTCAAGTCACTGAGCTCATGTACAAAAGGGACCTGAAGCAGCATTGTACAGCAGAGCGGCCAAATTAACACCATTGTCAGGTCACCAAAAGAGAGAAATTTTACCCGTCCATGGTCAATTAAACTAATTTAATTTCCCAGCACCGCTGTGTATAATGCTTAACCCCTACAACCACTTGTTTTGTTCTACTGACATTTAATCACTTATTTATCTCTGTCGCCCTGGGAACGCAGGCCAAGCCTGGAAAGTATCGCAGTCTGGATTTACAGAGAATAGTTGCAGGGGGAGAGCAGTCAGTTAAGTTTCTGGTTAGTGGGCAGTACTTTTATCCATCCAGTTAACTTACAGAAACACCGTCAACTTAAAATTCACCCTTCCATCTGCAAATGCATTCCCTGCTATTGTTGTAATAGTTCAGATCACTGGAAATGACAGATTCAAGAGAAAAAAGTTCCTCTTTATTTTTTCATTTGTTCCCTGTGTGCAAGGGTGGCAGCATTTGTATGAACTCAGCTTTCATGGCATAGTTAGCCAGCTAGTAAATCTGTGTGAGTCCTCCAAACAGCAATGGGGTAAATTGTTTTAGTAGGAAAATATGGTAGTAAAATGACAAGAACTGGCAGTGAGTCCAGGGATAGATGTGGCCACAGGAACTTGACAGATACAGAATGTTTGCTTACCTTATACAATAAGACCTAAGAGGAGCAAGTATGGCTCTATATTGCACAATTCTGAGGGCAGAAAGAAGGAGTGATGCTACTGACCAAGAAAAATAATATTAGAAAGACTGCATTTGTGGGCTATTTTTCGTTATTTTTGACTGTTCTGACTTGGCAATGCAGGAGGCTAACAAAAAAAAGTTATGAATGCCTCTAGCATATACTTAACAAGTATATTGGTAAGCTTTATCAGTCAGGATATCTTATTTCTCTTGCCTTGCTTACACGTGTGTTGCATGTACAGAACTACATACTGTCACCCACAGGAAAAAGTATTAGTTGTTTGCTTTCTTACTTCAGGCTTATACTTCAGCAAACTAGCTAGTTCAGTGCTATTTATATTCAGCAGAGTCAGATTTTGCTGGCCTGAAAAGCCAACCGTCATGGGCCTTTCTAATTTGAGGGACCTAGAAATGTAAATTAGAATCTCAACTTTCAGTGTAAATTTAAAAGAGTTAGTTTCTCCCCGTTTTTCCTATGAAGACTGCCTGGCAAATGTAACTGACTCAGAGTGATCATTGTCACGGAAATCCTGCCACAGCTGTTTCCTTAGGTTCAGAAGTTATTCTCTGTCCCTGGCCTTTGGAGTCAAGAAAAAGCATAGCCAATAAACATCTAGATTTTTGGGATGACTCCCGATCAGTTCACAGCTGAAGGGGTCAAACTCCCTACCCTACCCAGCTATCAAAGACAGCCTGCTCCTCTGCTGAGCTGCAGAGAGAATTTTGGTCACAAGGAAGGAGACAGCTCAGTATCACGAAAGGCAGCCTGATCTAGGGAACTGATCAAGGGACTGAGCATAAGAAACTAAACCCAGCACTGACACTGATTTTCCCTGTAACCTTTGTCAAGTCACATGGGCCACGAGACAATAGGTTGGAGCATAAACATTCAGGCTATGACTTAAACCTTAATGTGGTTTGCTCACCCAGTCAGAAGTTTGCTCTGGGCCTGTTCCTGGAATTATTGTTTGAAGACAGAAAGCCATATAACTAGGGCCAGACCAATATTTTTCTATCAAAACTGTTTTTGATGGAAAATTTTTGTTTGGGGTTTTTATTTTTTTTTTAAATGTCTTTTTTCTGTGGGAAATTTTGATTTTTATTTTGTTATTTTTTATTTTTTTTGCCAGAAAATGGAAATATTTCAAATGGAAATTGAAAATTTTCAGGATTCAGATTTCTGCCAAAAATCCATTTTTTTCTGTGGAAAATGTAGATGAAAATGAGTTTTTTAATATCAGAATTTTCTGTTGGGGGAAAATAAATCCAGGATGAGAACTCTGCATATAACACATATAACAGTATTTCTAAAGCACCTGCTACAGCTCTTCATTTATTCCTCTGTTCTCTAAACATGATCTTTATTATATTCTCTTCTGATAAGGGAACAAAAGTGTGTGTTCAAAAATTGGAGAGGGGAGAGAAACTATTTTGTGGAGCTTGTCTTTCAAATCTATAAAGAGAAAAATGTCAGATCACACATCAAGGAGTGCTCTGTACATGGAAAATGTTTCATGGCAGCGAAAAATTATACATGCTAATAATATATTCGTGCTACATGGTAAACTGACACAGATGGAAATATAGGATTTATGATCCATAGGCTAATTCTCTTAACAGTATCCAAATGAACTAAGAGAATTACATAATATGGTGTCTGTAATATCAATCTACCTAATCTTTTCTGGAACTCATAGGATTTTGGCTCATGTCTTGATGTATTAGAACATGGCCAATCCTGCAATAAATCTTCTGGGTCATATTGTTTTACATATCATACAATTCACAGAACAAATGAACCATCCGCCAACAGCAAACACCAATGCTGATGATTTGTAAAAGAGAACAATAATAAAGAGAATTGCCCTATCTTCTTACAGCCTTTGAGACAAAAACCAGTTATAATGTAGAACATCTGTACAACACAATGAAAGTCCTGGAAATTGGTTACAACTCAGAAAAGCTAGCTCATGGTCATTACATAATGCTGTGCCCATGATCCCAGAGCATAAGTAACATGCAATAACCAACAGCTATAGGAATCAAAAGAGAGAATATTCTCTCCCATGTGTTTTTAAGATGACAGAAATGCACTAATGCAATTCAGTGCTGAAGGTCAGATGTGGATGGGAACTCTTACTATAGAGGCTAGAGCTGAGTGAATCATCGGGTTTTTTTCAAATTGGTGGCCAAACTGAAAACTCCAAAAGAGAAGTTGGTTAGTTTCAAGCTGAAACTGATCTTTTCTGACCAAAATGGAAAACCAAACCTATTTCATTCAGATCAAACAAATGTCCATTCGAAACAACATTTTTGAAATGGTTGGTGTCAAAAATGTCAAAACCAAACATTTGGACAGTCCTGGAAAAAATTCAGTTTTTTTCAGCTGAAACTATTCGCTGAATTCAACCCAAATTCTCAAATAGTTTTGGTGCCCCCCCCCCCCCAAAATGCATTTTTCAGCATTTTCACAGAAAAAAAAATTCATCTCGCTCTAATAGTGACCTTGCAAATTCAGCCTGTTCCCCTAGTATTGCTAAAGGGTATATATATTTGTACAATTTTAAGACTAGGAGGGACCATTTTGATCATCGAGGCTGGCCTCCTACCTAACACATGCCATAGAATTACCCCTAGGAATTCCTGCCACAAAACCTATAGTATGTGGTTAGACTAGAGCATGTCTCTGAGAAAGATATCTAGTCTTAATTTAAAGACTAGAAGAGATAGAGACTCTGTCACATCCCCGGGTAAATAGTTCCAGTGGTTAATAACTTTTACAAAGTAAAAAATGTGTATCTTATTTCCAGTTTGAATTTCTCTAGCTTCAGCTTTCACCCATTGGGTCTTGTTATGTGTCTGTCTGGCAGCTTTCAGATATGGTTGGAGGTAAGCAATAAATGCAACTTTTCACTAATTTTTTGCGATTTTGTTCCCCCTTTTTAACTAGTGCTCGATTTGATATTGAAAATTAGCCCACTTCAAGACAGTTAGATTGTCCAAAGCCAAGCTACTCAGCTGGGAGACCCAAACAATACAATATAACAGGAGCTGTTCATAAAGGCACTTGGAAGGGAGAGGGGAAGAATGTAAAGTTCTACAAGGGACATAAACCAGAATCCAACTCCTGGGAACTGCTTGGAGTGGAAATTGTTGCATTGTTAAAACTTAATGTTTGAAATCTGAGTCTCAATTTGAGTAGTAACTGCTGTTAATGCACATAATGGAGTAAACCTGAGTAAAGGTGAGATACAAATAAGGCTACTTGAATCAATTTCTGCTCTCAGCTACCCCGGGAATAGAGTTACTCTGGATTTACACTAATGTAAATAATATCATCATTTGCCCCCCTAGCTCCTGATTTATCTGGATAGCACCTTGCACACTTTGGGAGCTAAATAAATATTAATGTTACTATCCTGTTATTCTTTGGATGGCCTTTATGTAACATTACTGGTTGTACTGAAGAATTTGGGATTAACTCTGAAGACATATGTTGCTGATTGGATTAGACTTCAAAGGGGTGTTGCCTAACACAGAATTTTAAAAGGGGCTTTAAAAAGTGGGCTGTGTTGATATATTGGTTCTCTTCCTTTGAACATCAACAAACAGCAGACTTTAATATTACTTAAATACGTCAAACAAATGCAAAGGGTTCCTTGCAGTGCTCCTGCTCTGTATTCAGGAAACCACATGGGGAGGTTTTCAAAAGTCAGGGGACCTTTTAGTGATCTTATGAACAGCCCCGTTTTTCAACTCCTTTCCCAATTTTCCACTGTAAAGACAGCCACCCCCGTTACACAACCATAAGGTACTTACCAAAAGAGGGCAAGCCATGTAGAAGAAACTGTAATGTACTGTCCTCCAAAGGGCACAATACAAATATTAAAAAGCAGGATCAAACTTACACAGGAATCAACCACATTAACCTCTTACTAAGCCAAAGCCATGATGCGGATACTCAACGATTACAGAGCATCTTCTTTAAACACCATCTTCTATTAAAAGTTATTACTTCTATGCCGGGCCAAGGCCAAGTACCAAACGGGTGGTTACTATTGCAACTCTTAGTAGACCTTACTCATGAGATTAGATCATTCAGAACTGGGCCCCAAAGGAATGTAGGATACCAAAGCATGGGCATTCCCATTCCCTGGCCATGGTAACAAGAACATTGGCCAGGTAGCTACGTACACCTTAATTAATGTGTTCATCTGCTGTGGCAGGTATTTTGGCAGTACTGCCAGCTGTTGTAAGGGGAGAAGGAGAGGCACTTTATTCTTTGTGTGCCCTCTTGCAACCAGAGGGAACTGATCGGCTGTGGGCAAACAGACATCAGCTGCATCTCCTCCCCTCTGAAAAGACTTTGCATGCTATTGTGCTGTGTTGCCCCCAGTCTGATTGGACACTCAGTTTCACATCCCAGTGCAAAAGTGCTGTAGATAAGAGTTTAACCATGACTGCTAGTTTTTCTGCATAATATTGGGGAGGTTTTCTTTTCTTGCGGCAGATCAATGTGAAAGAAGTGAAGCAGATCAATGAAAAAGCGAGCAAAGCACTTCCATTGTTACAGATCTTAATGTGAAATTTTGTTTTCCTTACCATAGATATTTAATCCTCACCTCCACTAGCCTTACACGATTGCTATTCACATTTATAGATTCAGTTATGTCTGCAAGAGAGAGCCCTACAGTGCTCTTTCCAGAGCTCCCCAGTGCCTGCTGTTACATCGCTTTACAGGGGCAGCTTGCTCCAACCTGCTAACCAGTGCTGCACTGCAGGCTGGGATAGGGCTCCCAGGGGACTAGAGAATAAGTCACTGTCTTCCCCTAAGCACAGGAACCGCAACTCTGCCCGGATCGTATACATGCTGCACAACGGGGAGCGTTTCCTTTGCTCCTCCTTCCTCTTCTCACATTGTGCACCTCTCTACAGGCCAGACACAATCAGACCCTATACGAATTACATTTGGGACAGAAATCCATGCTCAGTACCAGTTGAAATAGAAGAATATTATGCAATTTACAAAGACTCTGAAACTTAGTTGGAAGAAATTTGCTTCCCTTCCATGTGTGAAAACACCTCTCGTTGGTAATCCATTCCTTTCAGTTTGTGGGTAATGACTTATTCGGGGTCTGGAAAATGAATAGGGATGTGGTGAATACGTCTGACCTCTTTGGAAAGCGAAGCTCTGAAGTCATGGGGCAGGTTCAACATAGTGAAGAAGATTCAAATCGTGAGTCGGTTAATTTCAGTTCAGCCCCTGCTGGGCAGTAGCATCTCCCACAAAACCACCACATATGCTCCAGCAGAAAGTAATTAAGCACATATAGAAACGTCACATGCAAATTACTTCACATGCACATGCCAGATGTTATGTTCCTGGCATACACACAGCAAAGTTAGGTCAAAACACAAAATACTGTTGCTGGAAGGCTGCTCTGTAACACTACTTTATTTCTTAGACTTCAGAATGATAATACACAATGACTCAAATACAGAAAGAGACAAAGCAGGCTGCTCCCTAAAGGAGTGAGGCACAGCTAAACCTGCCGTTCTGCAGGGTAACTAACTGCACCCTTCTCCAAAGTGCCCATTACCCTGCAAGCAAGTCTAGTGAACCCCTGAGCATCTAAAGTGATAGCATACAATTTTAATAAAGTTTTCCATATACCACCCCAAGGAACTGTGCATTAAATCTGATATGCTGGCACATCCTTCCTTTCTGCTGCTTTCTGTTAACTCAGAACTCCACCATTACAGGAAAGGGGAAGGTGCAGCTCAAGTTAATCATCATAAAATTATCCATAAGGCATTTATCATCTGCATTTTCCAAATGAATATTTGCAAATTGTTACTGAGTTGATGTAGCTGCTGGCCAGACCTCACCCTCCTGCAATAATCTTCTACTATGAAGCTCCATATCCATGTTTGGACCCTCCCATTAACAAATATCCTCTCAGGCAATAGGTGTCAAATGTTCTCCCCCTTACCTGGCTGACATCATTCCCCTTCTATGCCCATACAGCCCTTAGTTTTATCAACTTTAATACGTGGTCCAGTCATTAGAGCAGGAACTGGCAGTCAAGTCTCCTGGGTTCAGTGTCTGGATGAGCCAATGTCTTTCTGTCGCTATCCGTCTATTTTTAATGTACCCGTCACTGGGGGAAATGCAGAGCATAGACAGCTGTCCTAGCTTCTGTTCCAAAGTCAGTATTTCCTTCATTTATGAGTGCAATCCCTAAATGTGTCTGTGCCATGATATGGGCACCACTTCCCCCATCACTGCAGCCTCAGGCAATTTAATTAATCTCTCTGTGCCTCTGTTCACCCATCAGTAAAATGAGCATAGCGATAATCACTTAACAGGGCTGTGTGAAGCTTATTTAGTGATTTGTGAAGGGCACAGGCCCCTCGAATGAAAAGCACTATAGAAGTGCAGCATACTGTTAGTCTATAGGTCTTGGCCTACTATATATAGACTTTCTACTGGGCAGGGTAAGTACAGAGGGTAAAATGTCAGTGTTTGTTTCTTTCCTGAAAAGTTTGGGAATTTCAAGCAACTTGGAGTCGTTTTGCTGGACAAAAATGTTATCGCAAAAATGCCAAAAACATTATGAACTAGATTGTGCCCTTGTAGCTCAGCCCTGCATTGGGGACAGTTTGAGGATCACAGCACCATGGTGCGTGCTGGGGCGGGGTTGTGATTCCAGAGATAATCTGTTAACTTTACGGTACCTTAGTTTCCCTGTTTGTAAAATGGCAAGTAATAACACCCATGTTTGAAAAGTCCATTGAGACCAGCAAAAAGGCACCATAGCGCGACCAAGTTATTGATACACTTTCCTTTCAGGCTTGTGCATTTACCTTATCCCTGCAGCACACAGATTTAAATGTAGCTACACTGCAAATCAGTTTCCTTTCCTTTTTGTATACAATTATGCCCACGTTGGAATACAGGTCGTCTCTTTATAAGTGTGATTCTGGAGTGCATATGGATTTGGACGGATGGAGTGGCATAACAGAATGAGTGTGGAGGACCAGATTCACTCCTGTGGACAGCTTTAAAATCCAAACATGTCTCCCTAAGATCCCTGCCAGGGAGAACTGCCAAGGAGTAATGCTGCATCAGTGACCTTCCCGGTTGGCCTGCCCCCACCTAATTTTACTACTGGACGAAAGTTACAATTTGAAGCCAGGGTCAATTCTTATAAATCTGTAAATTGACCAAAAAAACCCCACTGTGCTGAATTTGCTCCAAACTACCCAGAACGTCTCTCATTTCCCTTCTAAGCGAATCTTGCAATTTTCAGGCCAAAATGAATTTCCAAAGATAAAGTTATAGGGGAAGCTGCTTGAGACCATGCTGCCTCTCCAAAACTGAGCACTTCTTTCCGCGCTTGTGCATTGGTGTGGTCTTTGCAGGAGAGTTCCAAGCTTGCCGCTGGCTTTCTTTTCTTTCTTCTCTCTTAGTTAACAGTATGTTTGAACAAAAAGAGAGATCAAGGGGAGAGCTGGGTAAAGAATTGTGACTTCGGTTAGGGTGCCAGGTGTGTCTCATTTTTTTTACAGTTGTGTGAATAGGAACATTACTTAAGTGCATGACCAGTTGAAAAAAAAAACGTCCAGCTTCTATCCCGCAGAATCCTGCTGCAAGACCAGGGAAGCGCCAAAAAATCAGTTTTCCACAGCCTCTTCAAAAGCCAGGATTTATTTTATAAATGTATGCCATTTTATCAGCTGTTTTAGATCAAATATCCACTCGTATCCAGATGGGTGGTGGCTACTTCTTAACCTCTCCCTTTCTGAATCATAAAAAGCAGGAGTCGTTAATTAGCAGTGGTCGCTAGGTACAAGATGCTGGTCAAAATCCGGCCCAAGATGTTAGTTGTGACCAATAAAAGCAAGTAAACATCAACCTTTTCCCTTTCTTTGGTAAACAGATCTTATAACACATTATGGTCAACACAGCATATGTACACATTGATCTAAACTCAAGTCAGACCTCTATGATTGTGAATTTCAGGAGGATTTTCAGCCCGCCCCCAGGCCAGCCTGCAATGCCACGGACAGGGATCGGGCCCCTGGAAGTCTGAAAAAAAATTTTCACCGACTCCAAAAGTGGCATGGGGGGGGGGGGGGGGGGCTCGGCCAGCCAGGCCAGTCTCTGGAGCGCAAAAAAAAAAAAAGGAAAAAAGGATCAGGCCCACCTGAGGCAGGGGAGTAGGTAAGGGAAAGGGGACGAGGCGGCGGGGAGCCGAGTGCCTACGGCCATACCAGACCCAAGAGAGTTGGGGGGATGGAGGGAACCCGGGCCCGCCCTCTACTCCGGGTTCCAGCCCAGGGCCTTGTGGATTGCAGCTGTCTACAGTGGCTCCTGTAATAGCTGTGTGACAGCTACAACTCTCTGGGCTACTTCCCCATGGCCTCCTCCCAACACCTTCTTTATTCTCACCACAGGACCTTCCTCCTGATGTCTGATAATGCTTGTACTTCTCAGTATTCCAGTAGTATGCCTTCTCACTCTCAGCTTCTTGCACCTCTTGCTCCCAGCTCCTCACACACCACAAACTGAAGTGAGCTCCCTTTTTAAACCTAGGTGCCCTGATTAGCCTGCCTGTCTTAATTGATTCTGGCAGCTTCTTGATTGGCTGCAGGTGTTCTAATCAGCCAGTCTGCCTTAATTGTTTCCAGAAAGTTCCTGAGTGTTCTGGAATAGTCCCTGTTATTTTACCCAGGGAAAAGGGACCTGCTTAACCTGGAATTAATGTATCTACCTTCGACCACTCTTTTTTGTAGCTCCGCAGAGTGTCTGGTCAGGCTCAACTGGACCCTGACCGAACCGGTCAGCTTCGGGCGAGGAGTACGGCACGGGTGCCCCCTCTTGGGCCAGCTGTATGCTCTGGCGATTGAGCCCTTCCTCTGTCTCCTCCGAAGGAGGTTGACAGGGTTGGTGCTGCGGGAGCTGGAGCTGCGGCTGGTCCTGTCGGCGTACGCTGATGACGTGCTCCTCATGATCCAGGACCCGGGCAACTTGGCGTGGGTGGAGGCTTGCCAGGCCATCTATTCGGCAGCCTCCTCCGCCCGGGTTAACTGGGTCAAGAGCTCTGGCCTGGTGGTCAGGGACGGCTGGCAGGCGAGCTCCCTCCCACCCTCGCTTCAGGCCATCTGGTGGAGCACGGGTCCGCTGCTCTATCTCAGCGTTTACCTTTCTGCCACGCATCCCTCTCCATTGGAGAACTGGCAAAATTTAGAGGGCGGGGTGATAGAGCGGCTCCGGAAATGGACAGGACTATTCCGGTGCTTCTCCCTTCAAGGGAGAGCGCTGGTGCATAATCAGCTAGTCCTGTCCACTCTCTGGTACCGGCTCAACAGCCTGGTCCCGGCCCCGGGTTTCCTGGCCAACCTCCAGACATCGATTCTGGAGTTCTTTTGGTCAGGACTGCACTTGTTCCCTGCAGGGGTTCTCCATCTACCACTGGAGGAGGGAGGGCAGGGCCTGAAATGTCTGCACACTCAGGTCCATGTCTTCCGCCTCCAGGCCCTGCAGAGGCTCCTTTATGGTGCAGGTAGTCCAGCGTGGAGCATACTGGCGCACACCTTCCTGCGCCGCTTCCGAGGGCTCTGATACAACCAGCAGCTCCTTTATCTCCATCCGAGAGGTCTTCCGCGAAACCTCTCCGGGCTGCCGGTCTTCTAGCAAGACCTCCTCCGGACCTGGAAACCGTTTTCAACTACCAGGTCCGTGGCAGCCACCGAGGGGGCAGATCTCCTTGCGGAGCCCCTGCTACACAACCCCCAGCTCCGCGTGCAGGTGGCGGAGTCCCGCTCGGTGCACCAGAGGTTGGTCCTGGCAGAAGTCACAAGAGTCAGAGACCTCCTGGACTATGACCGGGGAGACTGGCTGGATCCCCTGATGCTCGCTCAGCGCATGGGGCTCTTCAGACCTCGTACTCCCCGGCGCATACTTCAGGGGGTGAAGGCCGCTTTGCCGCCCGCTGCTCGGGTTTATCTCGACTGGGTCCTGCACGAGGGTGCACCCCGCCCAACCTCCACCCCAGGCCCGCCGGACCTTTTCATTGGGCCCCTGCTCCGTGGACCCAACCGACCCGCCCACCCCTTCACCGTGAGGCAGCTGCACAAGATGCAGCCGGTCTGCTTCCAAACCACACCAAGGAAACATCTATACACGCTTGTGCTCCACACCCTTCACGCCCTCACCTCGTGTCCCGCCCTGATACAAAATGGCAGGACCTCCTGCCACCTTTGGAGAGTGAGGAGCCCCCGTGGGCCAACCTATATTCCACCTTGGTCCCGAGGCCTTCCAGGGATATCAGTTGGCGGCTCCTTCACAGAGCCGTGAGCACGGGTATGTTCTTGGCGTGGTTCACCTCCATCCCAGACACTTCCCCCTTTTGCAGCGTGAGGGAAACCCTGGCACACATATATCTGGAGTGTGCCAGGCTGCAGCCCCTATTTGGGCTCCTCTCCAATATTTTATTACGTTTTTGGCTGCACTTTTCCCCTCACCTTCTTATTTATGCACTCCCTATCCGTGGCCCCACAAAGTCACGGGATCTCCTGGTCAGCCTCCTCCTGGCTCTAGCTAAAATGGCCATCTATAAAACCAGAGTGAGGAGGTTGGCCGATGGAGTCTCCTGTGACTGTGGGGCCTATTTCCGATCCTTGGTCCGTTCACATATCCGGGCAGAGTTCCTCTGGGCGGCATTCACTGACTCCCTTGATGCCTTTGAGGAGCAGTGGGTGCTGTCTGGGATTCTCTGCTCCGAGTCCCTGTCTGGTTCCCTTTGTTTGACCCTTTGACCGCACTCCTGTCCCTGTTATTTTACTAGTTGTCCCCGGATTTATTTGGTATCCAGGTCCTGTGGATCCCCCTCTTAGGCTGGGGGGGAGATCCTTTAGCAGTGGACGGGCTTCACCCGCCCACTTCCCGGATCCCAATAGGACCACTCTTTTGTAGCCATCTGGCCTGACCCTGTCACAATGTGTTTATTTGCTGGTCTGCAACCCCTTGTGGCCCCCCTCTCCTCCTCCCTACACACACACTTTAAGCACAGAACATACGTCCCCAGAGATCAGGGGTTGTGGTTCAGGGCATTAGAGCAACAGGTGCCAGCTTCAAAATGGAGATCGCATTCAGATTGAAACTTCCCTGAACAATGAAGGTGTTCAGAGCCAATGTTTTTCTTCAGAAAAAATAATAGTGCCATATTACCACATACCGGGGGCCACACTGGAGAGGTGAGGTGGTACGTTACAGTCACATGGAAGCAGTCTTAAGAGCTGTACTTCGATCCTCACTGATATCCACTGGCCTCTCCCCTTTATAATGGGCGTGTTGCTGCGAGGCACAGATCCCTGAGAGGAACCCACAAAGGGAGTGCTGTATTTGTTCACACATTAGTTATTTGTGTCAGTCAAATTCTCCAGCCTTTAAGGTGTGAGGGTGAAACGTTAAACCTGTGCAAAGGTCAGCTTTACCAGGGGCTACTCCAGAAAGGAATTATAACAGAATGATGAATTGCCTAGAAGTGTCCGTGTGTTCAAACAAACTAGAAACTATTAACCTACACACGGAACAATGCGATGGAAGAATTCACCTTTGGGGCCTGTTTTCCACTACAGCAGGTTAGTTGCAGAACAGATTTCTTCTTCCTCCATATTTTAATCTTAGATTCCCTGCCTAGGTTCAAAATATCCTGCAATCAGTTTCATGTGGGTGGATTCTTGCACTTAGTCAATGGCACTCCAGGTCTATCCATGTGGATCTAATTGCAGGATCGGTGCCATAAAGCGGTTGCATGTTTATATTTCTGTTGTTTAACCGACAGGCTGTGTAGGGAATGGGAAGATTGTTCTTTGCTCCTTTTTAACAATATCTTGATGAGAGATTGTTTAATAATCAAATGCACATAACAACAGCAAGTTACAAGACATAATTGTAAGAGACAGAAGCAATACATGCTAAAAAAGCAAACAACTGTAAGTCTATGTAAGAAATTAAAATAGAAATATTTGTAAACCTACATTCTCCAAAAGGCCTAAAACCAACTCTCTCTCTCTCTCTCTCTGAACCATCAGGATGTCTGATGTTCCCCACTCATAGAAATGTAGTTTCTTTAATTAGACTGCTTTTTCAACCAAGGAATTGAGCTGGTGCAAAATCTAATTTTGTTGAGTTGGCTCAGAGTCTGGAATTATACATGCTCAGATGACACACTTGAATAGTCCATGTGATCTACAGTCCTGACCTGCAGAAAGATGGAGTTTTTAATTTAATGATTTTACAGCCCCAGATCTCCCACACTTATCTGGATATGAACAGACCTTCACTCACCTCTTAGCAAGTTAGCAACATAAAGCAGACCAGACTGGCTCTTGGTGGGGAAGCTCCTTAAAAGAATTATTCTATTTGCTTTCCTTAGTAATCCACTAGTGTCAAACATCTGGGACTCATCATATGTGTTCTGATGACCATCATGAGTCTCAGATTCAAACTAACCTAGCAAATCTCTGTGGGCCCAGTAGTTACTATACAATGTCAGATTAACTAAATAGATGGCAGTCTGAGATGCTGTGTTTTCAGCTTTCATTCATCCCATTTGGATGTACCAGTACCACAGGGTAAGTAACATCAGTCTTTACATCTTCTATAGGATTTTGGTGTGTGACTGTCTAAGAAAGCTATCTTATAGCACAGCACTAGCTAGATCAGTTTTATCTAAAATATCAGTGCGTGGTAACATACCCAGCAGAAGCCATGACATACATATAATTTCCAAAATAAAAACTTAGGCAATTTCTTGGAAATTGAGTAATATTTAAAATTTTTAACTAAATTACGCAGAAGAAAGTGAACTAAGTGTTTTCTTAGTATATTATACGTGAAACTAATTTCAGTTGAGACTGGATCTGGATGCAGGAAAAAGAGAGAGTCTTTGGGTCTCCAAAATTCTGGTTTGGGAGCAGAAAGGCTAATGCAAACTTGGAGCCCTCTCCTACAAGATTTCAGTGGGATTTGGGGGTGTTCAGCTCCTCGTTTAACTGGAACCTGGAGCAGCAAAGATCTGAAAGGAAGAATCTATCACATTTAAGGTTCTGCACACCTGACATCCCTAAAAAGTGAAATTATTTACTGTGCTGATACTCCTCCTGGATGTCATTTGTGGGGGAATTTTCATGCATGCACATACAAATCTTGTTAGTTACCGTATTTCATGCACTTAGTTCCTAGGTCAGATTCTGAAGATTTGGAGTGCAACTTTATATTTCTCTACTAGTAACACACTATGGGCCAGATCTGCAAAGCCTTATACACTATAACTCTATTTTGATTTTAATGGGACTAACTCACATGAGTCAAGCTACTCAGTTATTTTTGCAGGATCAGGCTATATGACACACTGTCTAACCGGAGCCAAACACTGGCATTTCTTGCTATGTGAAAGCGCTGCTAGGAAGGTAATTCACCTGACTGCAAACACTGACCATGTTTGAGTCAGTCATCACTAATATGTTTAGGTTTTAGAAGGAAAAAACAAAATATTTTATGGTCAAACAGAAATGAAGTAAGCTGTCACTAAGACTTTCTAAAGGAGAATTTTATATAATTTATTCTTCTGTACACACAAATGGCTTGCTAGGATCTTATAACTCAACTCATTTCTTTCATGACCCATGGCAACCTTCGGATCAAAAGGATTACTTATGACTCGTAACTTACCTTGGCTAAATGTAAACACAGGGCTTTAGGTTAAGTAATCTAGGCCTTAATCAATAAAACATTTAAAGTGACCACAAAAGGAGGAGATATGGCCAAGGGAAGTTCTAAAGTCCTGCTCTATAATATTAATGCCTGGTGCCAGAATTCTTGGATGGTCCCATTTCTGGCATTAAAAGGTCCAACAAAGATAGCCAACATCAAGGGGTTAGTGTGTATTTTATGCCTACAAGTACAGTCACATACAATTGAATAGTCTCCTGCCCCCTAATTGATCTATGTCTGTTTCTCTCCAAGAAGTCCAAGCAATTACCCCTGCATGGAGTACCATAATTAGGTGAACATAACCTCACATTTCATGAGCTTGTTTAGGTCTTGTGTTTTGTGGGCCAGATTTTCAGATGTGGCCACCTAAATCAAATATTTAAATCTCAAATTTAGATGGTTAGAGTGGAAAAAGGTTCACAAAACCCCCATGTCATATGTGCAGTGGCCTATTCAAATATTCAATACTTGCTGAAGTGCCCACATTTTAAAATCAGGTCTTACATGCAAATCAGTCAGCTACGTGGGCTAGCGTTTGGGAAAATACAGACAATTAAAATTTAGTTCATTAAAAAGTTAGTTGGAAATATCCTGAATAAGCATGAGGATGTCAGAGACTGCAAGATGATTTCCCCTAACTCTGTGGAACCCTCTGTGTCATTAAAGGTTAAGTGCATAGGATTTGTTTGACCCATTTTGCTCACCTGTACAGCAGTTAGAATATCTTGCTCATAATATCGATCAAAATGGTATGCATTAGACTGGGTAATGGACTGAGCACAGGCCTGGGACCCAGGGTTCAAATTCCTGAATGTGACACTTGCAGCCTCTGGAGCTTTGGGCAAGTCCCCAACCTTTTACTTCTGTTTTCCCATTTGGGGGGAGGGATAGCTCAGTGGTCTGAGCATTGGCCTGCTTAAACCCAGGGTTGTGAGTTCAATCCTTGAGGGGGCCATTTTGGGATCCGGGGCAAAAATTGGGGATTGGACCTGTTTTAGCAAAGGGTTGGACTAGATGACCACCTGAGGTCCCTTCCAACCCTTATATGTTATGATAGTGATACTGTGACGCATGACCAGAAAGGGTTAAGGATCCTGCAGAATAAATGACTCAAATTCAACCCTTAAAGACATATTGGTAGATAATGTTTGTGTTTATATACGTGTTGGTAGAGGTCAACAATGTAATCAAACAGTCCCTATCTATGCTGTATTCTGTTAATTCAGAGATCAAAAGGACATCTTAACATTTAAATGAACTGTAAACACAGGATATCACTGTATTCCTCTATCTTTGAAATGTATAGTAAGTCATCTGCGAATGGTGGAAAAACAGGCAATTGCCTTATGTTAATCTGTGTGGATAATTACCAGTGATGTTTAGGAAATGGGTCCACCTCAAAGTCCCCATGAGTGCCTATTGTTCACCTAAGGACTCTGAGCTGTCACAAGAGGGCCTGAAAATGTATAAAAGACCACTGGGTCCTGATCCTGTCAACTCAGATCTGCTTGAGGCTTCATGCAGGGGAAGCCTAAGCCAAAAGGACTGAGATCCCAGTCCTGACTGGACCACCCTGAATATAAACAAGGGACTATAACCTATGGACTGTTTCTGAAAGAACTCTTTGCAACTACAAAGCTCACCATCTCTGCTATATTAATTAAAGCACACGTTTTCATGAGCTACAGCTCACTTCATCGGATGCATCCGATGAAGTGAGCTGTAGCTCACGAAAGCTTATGCTCTAATAAATTTGTTAGTCTCTAAGGTGCCACAAGTCCTCCTTTTATTTTTATGGATACAGACTAACACGGCTGCTACTCTGAAACCTGTCGTCTCTGCTATGAATCTGAACCTCAAGAATCATATTCATGTCTGTATGTATACTGATCTTTTAACCAATGCTCTCTATTTTCTTTTTTAATAAATTTTAGTTTAGTTAATAAGAATTGGTTGTAAACATGTATTTGGGTAAGATCTGGAATATTCATTAACCAGGGAGGTAATGTGTCCGATCCTTTGGGATTGGTAGAATCTTTTTATATGATGAATAAGATTTTCAAGTAATCCTCATCATTTTTGACTTGGGTGCAGAGGCAACTAGTGGGAGGGACACAAAGGGGGCACCAGCTAAAGGGGGGCACGTGACTTCCCCTTGTGACCCCCCCAGTGCCTCATCTCTGCCCCCCACATGACCCCCTCACATGACTCCTCCGCTCCCCATGTGACCCCAAGTTGGGTGTCTGGGAACTGTGTTGTTGACTTTTGGGTAATCAGTGAGGTATTATAGAGGCTGTTTTATGCTGGCTTGGTAAATCTAAGTATTGGAATATCCACCAGCTTTGGGGATTGTCTGCCCCATTCTTTGCAGTTCACCCTAATTGAGTGACCTCACTTGGCTCCCCTGGGATCCCAGTCACAGATACCTACCTAGCTTCCTCTCCCAAAGGGGTATTGTGAGGATTAAGTGTAAGGATTAATTAATCAATATTTATTAATATGCTTTGCAGACGAGCAGTACAATATGCCAGATCATAAACTAGTATAATTTGGCCTGACTCCATTCACCTCAGTTGAGGATCTGGGCCTAAAAGTGCTAAGCATCAAAAAATCCTGCATAGTTTACTCTGTGTGTGTGTATGCGTTCACTGTTTGGACTTGATATTAAACAACCAAATGCTTTTTTAGATTTAGCAGGTTTATTGAAAAATTGATAACTAATCTAAAGAGTGATTTGATCCTACAAGAACCATTATTATCTATTTTTATTTTAGTATTATTTTTCTACTTCTACAGTGCTGTACATCTTCATGACACTTTACAGACCAATAAAAAGACTTCTGCTGGGATAAATCAGCATAGCTCCATTGACTTCACTGGAGTGATGTTGATTTACATTAGCAGAGAGTCTGAACCAATGTACCTTCCCCCAAAATCTTGCAATCCAATTTATGAACACAAGGCATTTCAGCTATACTATATAAAATAGTTACAATTTCCCCCCTCCAAACTAGAAAGCCAAATTTGTATCTGGCTTTTATTCTTGCTCAGTGTAATGGAAAGAACCAAATTAATGCCAGCATTAAAAACCCTTCTTCGGTGTGAATTATTTTGTATAGTTCAGAGAGAAGGTGACATGATTTACATCAGTATATACAGTTAAATTGCTCTATAGTGTAAACCATTAGTGAAGAAGGAGGGAGGGCTTATGGGGGGGAGGGGGGAGACTGCACAGTTATGACAGAATAAAGAATTTCTGGAGATGCAAGGAGATATAATTTTTCCCTTGGAAGATAGTTGCATATGCTTCCTTCAGCAATTATAACTTTTCTCCGTGCACTGTTGACTATTCCCCACTTATTGTTATTATATGCCAGCAACTTTTGTACAAAGAAACTGGGCAGATTGTACTTAAATGGATTAATTATGTACCATATGGAGGCATGGGGTGGGGTGGTTTGTAGCTGACCGGTGTTCTCTGAATTATTCTGCCTCCATAAAGCCTCAACTACAGAATAAGTCTCTAAGGCTATTGTCACAGGTCTGAGGCTCAGCTGCACCCTGTACCAGACTCAGCCCACCTTCCCAGGTGAAGAGAATAAAGCCTAGGTAACATGGTAGAAGCATGTGACTTGGAGCCTGGCTTGCTGGGATATAAAGGGCAGCCCAAGTTCAGGGAGGAGATGAGAGAGAAGAGAGTCTCTCTTTAGTTCCCAGGCAGATGGCTTGGGAATTCAACCCTCTAGGGAGCAGGCTAAGAAGGTTGGAAGCCAGTCTGTGGAAGGAAAGCCCCAGGAGAAGGGGTTAGAAAGAGCTGCCTTAGCTCCCAGGCAGGGATCTGCAGAGAGCATACAGATGCCTGCAGGAGAAAGGGCATGGCTTATCTGCAGAACAGTTTCATTCTGAGAAATCAAACTCAGTCCCTGAAGAAAAAAGACTGAAATCCTGACGCTGTTGAGAGTAGGTGTTGATACACTGGCTGGTGAGCTGGGCTGCTAGCTTACAGCTATAGATAGTCCTCTATCTCTGTATCCAGTTCTGATGTCTGCTCATGGAATTGAGGAGGGGAACAGTTCCAAAGGCAGCATATAATCATAGAATATCAGGGTTGGAAGGGACCTCAGGAGGTCATCTAGTCCAACCCCTGCTCAAAGCAGGACCAATCCCCAATTTTTGCCCCAGATCCCAAATGGCCCCCTCAAGGATTGAGCTCACAACCCTGGGTTTAGCAGGCCAATGCTCAAACCACAGAGCTATCCTTCTCCCCTATGCCTTCCCGCTTCTTATTCTGAACTCAATATAGGACCTGGTCTTACAAAGCTTATTCACATACAGTCTCCTTGACTTGGGCAGGGCTACTCACGTGAGCACAGATGACTGTATCAGTCCCATGGAATAGAAGAGAGGAGACCAGTTAGAGAGTGCTGAGTAAGCTCAAGAGACTAGAGGAGCTGAGAGAAGGGAATATGTGTGGAATAAGCCCAGGTAACCCAGTATTTAAAAACATGCATGTGGTACGGTGTCACGCCTACTGGAGCATTTTCTTCTTCAGCGTTATAAGATGGAGACCATCTGCGGGGGGTTCATACAGCATGTAAGGAGCAGATACTGCCCTCTCTCTTTGGCACAGCCCATATTGACAATTGTGGCTTATTGACACAAGGTCATAAACGTGGCTGGGAGGTGGGGGACATCTTTGTTTTCTGCTACCATCATAGCGCTAATCCCAAGGACCCAATGAACTGGTGCAGCCACTGCTCCTCTACGAGAGACACACCACGACCCAAACTCCTTAGCCAAGAGTTTCAAAGGATGGTTTTTGGTTTTTTGGAAAATCTTTATGACAATTCCTTTTTTTTAAATCATTTTTGAAAACGGGTCATTTGTTTTGTAAGAGGTGTTTGAAGTCCTTGAATTTACCCGTTGGGCGTCTTTAACTCTCTGTTCTAATCTCCTAATAACCTGAACTTAAGTCCTCAGTAATTCACCTTGTTATGAAACAACATTTGAGAGATTATAAATTTTACTCTGGATTAGACATACTTCAAATAGTCTCTTTATAATTGTGATGCAAATCTCTAATCTCCCAAAACATTTTTATAATAGTTTTGACAACCTGGATTTAAGTCATGTAATGTGGGAGGGGAGGATTTTAAGAGTGACCAAGGAAGCAAAGGTTCTGTTTCTGTTTTTTAAATAATTGTAAAGTTCCTGTAGTTTTAACCCCCCAGGGTTGAAGAGATTGACGGGTGAACAGGGAAGCCTGAATGACAAATACAGAATTGGGCCCTGATTCTGAAATATATCCCTATCCAGAATCACAGGCTGAAGTTCCATTGGAGTCAATTGACCTTAAACAGGGGCTTGAAGTTAAGCATGTGCTTAAGCAGTTCCTGATCAGGACCTTAAAACATAAATGACATGTACTCTTGACTTAATGAAGATACACTGATTATTTTGACCTCTCTATACATATTTTTAGCAGCTCTGAACCTCCCTCAGTCCCCAGCGATGTTAGTGGGGATTGCAAATAGTGTATGAGCAAGGGAGTGGAGAATGCACTAGACTGCTCATTAGTCAAATTTTTTCCTACATTACCAGAGTCTCCTGTCCCTTCACTTCTGCCCTCCTCCCCCCTTCAAGTCAGCCCTGTCGAAAAATCCATACATGTCTAGGGACAGAATGCAGATTGGGATTTAAAAGCAAGATGATTTAAGCAGCTCTCAACAACAGAAATATTCCAAGTACATAGGAGTGCTAACAGCCATATGTAGGGGGCAGAACTGCCTCTAGAAGAGGATAAAGCCTCTATCCATTATATTTGACTGCTTTTTTGTTTACTCAATTGTTTTTAATGAAGCTCACTTGTTCAAGGGAGCCTGCCAAATTTGGAGAATAAAAAAATAAATAAAAACTCAATAGCCCTCCAAACCTTTTCTCACCAGTTGAATTTATACAGCTCTAAAACACAAATATTTCTCCATGGGCTTGCAATGCTTCCTCCTAAACCCGCTTGCAAGAATTTATTATCCCTATGTGCAAATCTTTGAAACCATGATTGTACGGTAATAATTTCTAAGCAGTGAAATTCATGAGAGGCTGTAATGTAATGCTGAGTCTATCCTATTATGGTTTTAATTGGAACATAGATTTTATGTGTTATTAGATTAATGTTACTGTCTCTCTTTATGCTTAATGCCATATGAATAGCTAAAGCCCCCTAATGACTGTGTAATTTATTGTCCCTATAGTTATGGCATTAAACTACAAGTCACCTAATACTTGCAAACATTGTAAACTCCAATTACAGCTACCCCAATGATCCTTCTGTCAACTGAGCTAAAAATGACTGAATGATAAGGTTAAGTACTGAGTCACATAACACAGTTATCTAGAGCTCAGCACCTGTACTACAGAAAAATGCCCAATAAAGTATGGTTAAATATTTTTACTTTGTTATCAAATAGAAGTATAGCAAATAAAACAAGCTTCCAGAATGCTGTTGATCATTCTGATTTTACCAGTCTTTTGTGTATTTGTCAGGTTTGTCCTCATCTACTGCTAATAGTAAGTCACTGATTCTCAAAAACTTAACAGATTTTCATGGCACACAGGACCAGATTTTGGCCTCACACACACACACAAGTAGATGGGAGTTGTGTGAAGACAGAATCTGGCCCACAGACATCTGAAAATGCACCTTGCTGGATAACTAGATGATTCAGGAGATTTTGGAACATGATAGAGAGCCTTTCACCTTCAAACCACTGGTTCATATGTAGTATAGGCCAATGGCATGGGAAACTTTTTACAGCTGTTTGATGGCCTTTGTAAAGTCAGTTACTGAGCTGCATTAGACCAGGCACTAAAGTAGACAGGCATCTACATCAGAATTAGCATCCTTAATAAGCGGCAAAGAGTCCTGTGGCACCTTATAGACTAACAGACATATTGGAGCATGAGCTTCCCTTAATAACAATCTCAGCAAGAAGCCAAATATTCAACTGGCACAGAGAATTATCTGCTGTTACAAAGCTGCTGCATTACACCAGTGCTGCATATATTACATGGATAAAGAGAAGCCAGTAAAAGACACCATATTATCCGCTAAGCCATGGAGGCCTCTATGAATACTCTCTTAACAGCTCCTGTGTCAAGGCCATCTGTATACCCAGGGCCTATATACTCTGTTGCAAAGGCAGACAAGTGAGGATTTCTGTTGTGGTATGCAAAGAATTATATATATATGGACTTCTCCCAATCCTGATCATAAGAGGTGCCAGAAGACACAGCAGAAAGAGGCACAACTGTCTCCTCAACAATTTTTTCCTAAAAAGCGATCAGACACAGGGATGAGACTGTCAGTGTCAAGAGATGGTTCTTTAAGCGAGCATCTACCCTTCCCCAAGAGAGGCATTGAAAACCTACTCCAACGGCAGCTCCAATCCTTATCTCCTCAGTTGCTTTGTCAGCCAGGAAGGACATGGATTTCATTTGCAGATCATAGCCCACAGACACTTCAATCCAACAACAAGCAACACCAGAACAAACTTCAGCAGAGTCCCCCTGTAAGATTCTTACACTGCAAATGCAGACAACTTGATCTGGGTTTGAGCAATTTTATCTGCAAAATCATTTTAAAACTCCCCACTATGAGAAATGCTCCATTTTGTTGCTGCATTCAAACAACCAAGAATAGCTGGGTTAATCACCATTAGGAACAGTTCCACTGATTGGAATTTTGCAGAGTTGTTCTTTCATAGCCATGGCATGAGCTTTTTAAAATTCTATATTCTACAACTTGGCAGAGCTGGAATGAAATTTCCAAGAATGACTGTAAATCCCGGCTAATGCTATTAGCACCTACCAGAAATAGAAGGCAAAATAAAAAGTGACTAGAATAGATAGCAATCAAACACCTCGGGATAGTCTCTCATAGCTTATTTTGGTAGCCTAAACAAAACACCATTTTTAAAAGGCTTTAGGAGGCTCCAGAGTGCCCTTGGCTTGTTCACAAGAAACTCTCTCGAGCACCTCGTAAATGAAGCTATAAAAGATATTCTTGAAAATCATTAACATATTAGAATTGGTAACTGGTCCTTTCATAGTCTCAGTTTGTCTCGAGTCCGGTTGCCAGGCTGTGATCTATTGGGGCATCTCCTCAGGCTGCTCATAGCTTGCATGCCAAAGCATCTAACTGAGGGAAACAGTCATCTGAGAAACAGGAACAGCAAAGCACTTAAGAAAAAAAAAGATATGTAATGCAATGAATTGGCATGCTGCTTCAGAGAGCCTTCCCAGACACAGGTACCAAGAAACACTCCCTTGTTCCAGCCTCTGCTAGTCTTCGCCACCATTAATATTAAGGGGTAGACTATTCCCGTTCATGTTCAGGAGAACAAAGGGGGGAAAGAATGTGCAAGGAGACTCCCCCTAACATTTATGACTCTACAGGGGGATCAGGGCAAACACTGAGGCTTGCAGTGTCAATATTGCATTCCGGATGAATACAAAACTCCCAGGGAGCTGTTTCTTAGTGGCAGACATGCATCCATTATATTTGGGGGGGGTTTTAAGTAACAAGACCTTTCCAAAATCTTTCCATATGAAACATGTCCAAGCTGAAACATTAAGTTGAGAGACTGTCTGTAGTATCATGTTGCATTTCCTTTCTGATGTCTGAGGCTGTGTGAGAGAGCTACTGCTGAGCTCTTGAGAACTGCTGTATTTGCCTGCACAATTACTAATGTCTCATTTGTTGCTTATCAAGTGCTTTGAGGTGCCTGGAATACAACAGGAGCTTTTCACAGTCACATAATTCTTTTTCCCTTATCTTATCCTATATATATATATTAACTGGTACTTGTTTCAGTTTTTGGTAGTCAAAAATTCTACAAGAAACAATAGTTCCAGAGAATCTTAGCATCAATTTGGCAGGAAGTATTGGGACTCTCATGAAAAAGCCTCTTTTTGGAAGATATCAAGGCCAAATTTACAGGCTACGGTTAGGAAAGTGCTGATCAGGTTCACACCAGTGAGGGCAGGTTAGCTGAATCAAACTTCTGGTTGCCCATCAACACTAGAGCTGGCCAAATCATTCACTGTTGAATAATATCCATTGCAAACAGAGGCTGCTCCCCATCAGAAAAACACTTGAGGTTCCTGTCTAACTTTAAGCCCATGAGAGGTCCCCAGTAGAACTCCCTTCAAACGTAAGTGCATTGAGGCCTGGGCCTTTTTTTCTGCTTGAGAATCATCTGTGAACCAATCCTTAATTTTTACGAGTGGGATGTGGGTTTTGTAAGGATGTGCCAGATAACTTATGTGACCAATCAGCTGTTCGCTTCAGGAGGACTTTTTTGGAAAAATCATTGAAGCTATTACGCATGTTTTCATTGCTGGGTTATAATATGTTAATGGCCAGACAAAGAGAGTTTTCTGGAATAGAGTATAATTGTAGAACTGCATCTTTAACTGTGTTAAAGAAGTGTCAAGCACCAAGGCTAAGCACTTCTTTTTATAGCATGAGTGTGTATAAAGCTAAATAAATAAAATAAACTTTTCTCTATTCTTCATGCATGATCTGTGATTGGTCACCTAAAATGATATGGTAACGTTTTTGCCTCCCTGGTGAGATAACTACAACGTATTGAACAGGAGAACGATAAATTGTGCACTTCAAATACAGATTTTCAAATGAATAACCGTTCTAGCTAAAACTCTTTGACAGTTTTTGGATCTGAGAGAATATACATGTACACCCACTGACCATCCGAGCACGCATGAATAATCGATAAAGTGGCCCCGCAAATAAAAGTGAACAGAACTTGCTAAATTTTCCTGCATAAATATTCTCAAATCACTTTTTGTATTACTCGTCCAGCTCTAATCAACACCCAGAGCCCAAATATCTGAGGACCGCCTTTGATTTTTGACTTATTTTCTTTTTGCTTATGTCAAGGCAAATTAGGCGGAAGGAGGCTGATGAGGAAATTGGCCAAACTGTTTAAGGTCAAGAGTGCATTTCATTGAAATGTAATATAATAAGTACAATTTTAACAATGAAAAAATCCCATTCACCTCTTTGTTTTCTTGAAATGTTTAGAATTATTTTTAACCTTTCTAATAAATAAAATTGTGCCATTATTTTGTCATACATGTGGATTTCATTAATTTTGGAACATATTCCAGGCATCTAAAATTAAACAGATGTCATCAGCTCCATTTAGACCTCAAATACCCCTTGCAACTAAACCAATTATTCAAGGGTCAGCTGGAAGTTGGAATTTTATAATAATGAAAGTTGAAAAGTTTTCTTTAAAACACCAAAAAAAAAAAAAAGAAGAAGAAGAAGAAGAAACGCCAATTCCCTGTCCTGACCATTGTTAACCGAGAAACTTAGGTTCTGTTTTATTATTAGGGGCAGGGGCGGAGCCAAATAGTAAAAGATCAGGAAGGGTGCTTTGTTCCTAAACTATGTTCCCTGAATGCACTGATTGTTTGTTTCCTTTTGGGCAGAGATTACACAAGAATCTCTCTTCCAGCCTTCTAGCTCTGCCATGGGGATGAACAAGAGGAGCTACGAGACAGAGATTTGTTCTGAAACCTGGTCCCACTGTTCAGAAGAATTTTTTAAAACTTCATGATCAGGTCTGTGAGAGTGGTCCCTCAGAGGAAACAGATAAAAGCAGGATCCAGGAGTCCCATATTCTATCCAACCAATGACTAGATAAAGCTTCCTCCTACAGTAGGAACCAGTGGCCAGCTCCTCAGCTGTGCCAGAGTTCTGCTCACTGCAGATGTGGTAGAGGGAAGGAAACCGAGAAAAAGATGGCATCAAAATATTCAAGGTCATTCTAATTTATGCCCAGCTGCAACAGCTCCTAGGGGGCCATTCCAGAGCCTGGGAATTGACACAGCATAGCAATGGCTATACTCCTCCCGCCTCCCCTCCCCTCCATGCTGGGGCCAGACGGTGTGGCACAGAGCTGACTATACCAGTATGTGATGGGGTGGACTAGGTCCAAAAGCCCTCTGGCTAGAGGCCTCAGGGTTCTGCCATACCCATACCAGGAATGGAGCAGTGGAGAGGTCCTCCAAGTGGTTCTAGAGTACTTGCGAGAAAGCAACCAATCAGAGGGGCTGTGGAAACAGCTAATCAGGGGACAGGCGGACCACATAAAAGGAGCTGCAGAACAGAATTGCAGTTAGTTGCTCCTTGGAGCTGGAGAAGAAAGGACTGTATGCCAGGCTCGCTGGAAGAGCAGCAGGACCAAAGACAGTCTGCTGGCAGGGACCAGGGGAGCAAGAGGCTCCTGGCTGGCTGCTAGGACTAGTTAAACAAGGGTACTGAAATAGGCCCTGGTGGACTGTATACCCCAGAAAGGGTCTGTTCTGGTTCACATACAGATTGTGTTTGACTCGGCTGGAGGGCTGAGTCGCTGAAAAAAATGCCTAAGAACCACCTAAAGGGGTCACCAGAACTTAAAGAACGCAGACACACCCAATGAGAGAGAGCACTTAGAAGGTGGGTGCCAAGCCCATTACACAGTGACTATACCTTGGAGATTCCACTCCACTAGGGGAATTCCATATAGCATCTTCATCTGTAAATCTGTTAGGCACTAGGTTAGTTTTGAACGACCAGAGAGGAGCAAAGCAGCCTTAGCAATTCACCTGATCACCTGCACCAGTGCTCCAAAGGATATGACACATTTCCAGCCACAATAAATCCCTCTCATCAGTCATAAGAGGGGAAAAACCTAAAATATTTTTGAAACAATAAAAAAAATTATAGAAGTAAAGTCTACTCTGTTATCCCATGTAAATCCAGAAAAGTCAGTGGACTGTCTTTGGCCACACTAAGTCCCCGTTTCACCACTAACCTAACAGGATAGCTGGGGATCCCCCTCTCTGTGGAGGAATCCTTGGTTAGCTATGTCAGCAATATGTCACCCCTCTCCCACAGTGTGTGTCAGGTGCATGATATGGGTAAGACAGGGCATGGCTGGAGTATGTTTAATTCCAGTAATCTTCACCAGTTTCCTGGGGGATCATTCCAGGCCAGCACAAGGGATGAAATGGTTCCCGGCTGCCCCTGGATTGAGGGCAGTTTATATGCAGAAAGGTGATGGTAAACCACTTCCTCCCTGTCCCCCCAAGGTGCACTGAGTGCTAATTCACTGTACCTGAGTATCTGGCACAGTGAGTTATTCCAGATTACCAGGGTGTATGTTGAGACCAGACACTGAATAGTCAACTATCAAGATTTCTTTTTTTCAAAATAAGCAGTTGGTTTTTGATTTGCTGAGCAAAAGGGATACATGAAATATGTTTTTCCTTTGTAACTTGAGAGGCTTAACTTAATTCTTTTGCAACACTGCAGATATCTGCAAATTATACCAAAAGTGTCACTTGCCCTAAAATAGATCATCCTACTTAGAGGCAAGGATTGCTAAATTGTGCAATAGAAAAATGAATACTATATTGTACAAAAAATATTACCATGACTTTAAAATCCCACTGTCAGAGGCTTAAGATCCATATTAAATATCCTCCAACAAATACGGAAATGGAGGAGAGGGCTTATATCTAGACAAGAAAATTAAATATGGCACACTGACAATCACTGTTTAGCATTTCCTTGGATATACAGTGGCTTAGGTGCCAGATCTGACATACCCTAAACTTTTGTATAAATTATGAGATCATTTAGCTAGGTGCATAACTGGTTGGAAAATCATTCCCAGAGAATAGTTATCAGTGGTTCAAAGTCATGCTGGAAGGGCATAACAAGTGGGGTCCCACAGGGATCAGTTCTGGATTCAGTTCTGTTCAGTATCTTCATCAATGATTCGGATAATGGAATACTGAGTACACTTATAAAGTTTGCAGACGATACCAAGATGGGAGGGGTTGCAAGTGCTTTGGAAGATAGGATTATAATTCAAAATGATCTGGACAAACTGGAGAAATGGTCTGAAGTAAACAGGATGAAATTCAATAAGGACAAATGCAAAGTACTCCACTTAGGAAGGAACAATCAGTTGCACACATACAAAATGGGAAATGACTGCCTCGGAAGGAGTACTACAGAAAGGGATCTGGGGGTCATAGTGGATCACAAGCTAAATATGAGTCAACAGTGTAACACTGTTGCAAAAAAAGCAAACATCATTCTGGGGTGTATTAGCAGGAGTATTGTAAGCAAGACATGAGAAGTAATTCTTCTGCTCTACTCCACGCTGATTAGGCCTCAACTGGAGTATTGTGTCCAGTTCTGGGTGCCACATTTCAGGAAAGATGTGGACAAATTGAAGAAAGTCCAGAGAAGAGCAACAAAAATGATTAAAGGTCTAGAAAACATGACCTATGAGGGAAGATTGAAAAAATTGGGTTTGTTTAGTCTGGAGAAGAGAAGTGTGAGAGGGGACATGATAACAGTTTTCAAGTATATAAAGGTTTATTAAAAGGAGAAGGGTGAAAAATTGTTCCCCTTAATCTCTAAGTTTAAGAGAGAAGAAGCAATGGGCTTAAATTGCAGCAAGTAGGATTTAGGTTGGATATTAGGAAAAACTCACTAACTGTCAGAGTGGTTAAGCACTGAAATAAATTGCCTAGGGAGGTTGTGGAATCTTCATCACTGGAGATTTTTAAGAGCAGATTGGACAAACAGCTGTCAGGGATGGTCTAGATAATACTTAGTCCTGCCATGAGTGCAAGGGACTGGACTAGATGACCTTTCGAGGTCCCTTCCCGTCCTATGTTTCTATGATTCTATGATTTATAAAACATATAATATTCAGTTTGGCCAACCTGAAAATTGCTATAAGCTGGTCATTCTGCATTCTCTGGGTCCTTGATTGGCAGAATAGATATATGGATTTCTGGGGCACTTTGGGCCTTATCCAAAGCCCACTGGCGTCAATGGCCCTTGGCCACCTGAGGGCTGTTTGCAGGAGTGGGGGAGCCTTCACACTCAACCAGCCTAGTTGCCCATGTGAGTTTTGCCAGTGACTCCAATGGGAACAGGATTTAAGGTACAAACCAGAACGATGCACAATGGGCAAAAACTCCCTAAAATAACCTAGTTCGTGGCAGGGAGCAGGGGACCTGCTTTGAGTGGAGGAGGAGTTCAGATAAACAAGCTCTCTGCCCACCCCCAACTCACAGACCCTGCGAGTTTTCCTCACCTTCCTGCCCGGCTGAAGCTGCCCAGGCAGTGGAAACTAGAGCAGTCTTGGAAAATCCTTGCGCCACTCCAGGGAGGGGACAGACGGATCCAAGACAGACAGTTGTCTTGTATTTACAAAACTACAAAAAAAAGTTACGGGGGTGGGGGTGGCAGCACACTGAGGGTCCTTTCTGCTCTGATCCTTGGTGAGGGGCAGCTCATGCATGAAGGGAGATGCTATTGCAGAGGAGCGCTTACCTAGCCAGGTGAGGGGGACTCCTTCCTCTTCCCCATAAATTACCATTGACGAAGTGGAGGAAACCATTCGCCTCATGGGCCCTGTTGTTCTCATCAGTGTGGGTGAGCTCAGTTTTGGAGCTTTCAGCCAAGGGGAGGGCTTCGGCTGTATTGCCCCTAAAACCCTTCCCTGACTAGCTGATTGAAAGTGAAGAACCTGCCTTCCTAGGCTGCTGAGGATTATTGTCCTTGTGCTGGATGGAACCAGTGACTTTGCTCTTGGGAAGGCAGCAGACACTTCCCAACGGGCAATTCCCTCTCAGAATAGGTAGCAGCTTACATGGCTATGGAGCCTGGGAAGATCCTAGAGCCTCTGTGAGCTGCTCAGCCAAGTGTATTTTTTAAAATATTCTTGAGATTGTCCCTTTGAGGGTCCTGTTTGGGGAGGCACAAACAAAGAAAACCAAACTTTGGAACCTCTCCCTTCCTGAGGGGCCAAAGAGTAGGAGAGATTTATAGAGAACCTTACAGAAGCAACCTATCTATTCCATCTGTGTTTGCTGATATTTCCCAGAGCAGAGTACCCCACAATAGCTTCTTGTCATGCTCTGTAATCTTCTGATCAAGAGGCCTACAGAATTAGTCTGCACACGCCAGAATCAAAGCCTTAATTGTTACATGCAATTCCGAAGAGTCAGAATTGGCTTCTTCCCACCATGCCTGGTCATGTTATCAGTCAACTGTTTGTAAATAATCTCAGATAAGATGTAGTTGGAAACCTGCAGCTGCTATAAACGTGTTCCAAATATCCCTACCAATACAATAACAAGTCCTGCTGACAATATTTTCCACTCGGTCTGGCAAATGCTGCTGCGGAAAGAACTCACTTCAGTGACTCTGGCTTTTGTAGGGAATCAAACATATCTCTTCAGATTTCGATTTTCCATTTTGATGTTTTCATCCTCTTTCCTTTGTTTTTTCCAGTTTTAAAAACAAAGGGATTTCTTGGTGGGGAGAGCAATAGCGGCGTTCGTATTTAATAACTCTTAAATCTTGTTCAACACGTGGCAATTGTGAGGTAGATTTGAGCAGCAATTAAAGAGGCACCTCCGTTCTCTTCAACAACAATATAGACTCTTAATCGGACTAAAACCATCATATTTTAAGAGCTGAGATCATCCTGAGGCAAATAGTATCAAACTGAACATGGGTCTGTTTTTCATACGGAGGTTTAAAAGTAAATGTTCACTTTTCTTAAAGTCTTCCATTAAAGAGACACCAGGTCTGAGGGATCTTTTCAAGTATGCACAGATACCTATATCTTATACAGCAACATCTGGGTGATGTAGGGGAGAGGATAATTATTGGAATTCTTTTGCAAAATCCCTTTTTTTAAGATCCCAAGTTAGGGTTCTAAGTAGCAGTGAGAAGTTCTTTTTGGTTGCCTGATTATCGATGCTACCGACAATTAAAGTGTTCTTAGTGTGATTCAGTTCCAGTAGTTCTTAGAGGTCTGATTTGGATGGCTGATAAAGGCTGTGAAAGACAGGCATGAACAGTGATAAAACAACTGAGTGCCGTTTGGCTTTGAACCAAACATGTTAATGGTTGCAGTTTATGGAGAGACATCTTTGTTTCCTTTCATGGTGTGGGGGGTAGCTGTAAATATCCATAAGAAATCTAGGTTTGGACCTGGGCCCAGATGCTCCAAGAAGATCATTTTAGCATTTCAATGGGAGTTAAGCTCCTTAAATGCCTTTGAAGATCAGGGCCCCCATTTCTACCTTTGTTACAATACGGCTGGCTATTGCAACGTTAGCATGCTGCATCGTAACTTGAGGTGACTTTAGCACAGTTGTGTGTATTCTCTTTATCCTCTCATTATAACATTCATAGCTGGTGTTAGTAGAAGAGCTGAGTGGGTGTGTATATGATGACAACTGAATTAAGAGAGTAGTACTAGGATGAACGTGTGGTCTAGTGGATTGGGCCCTAGACTAGTATTCAGAAGAATTGGTACAGGGCCCAGCTTAGCTACAGGCTTCTTGACTGACCTCAGGCAAGTCATTTAATCTATGCTGTGTTTCCATTCTCCCTCTGTAACATGGAGATAATACTTCCTGATCTGACAGGGGTGTCATAAAATCCATTATGATTGTAAGGCACTCAGATGTTACTCTGTTGAGGACCTAAAGAGAGAAACTAGACTAGAACTTGATTCCATATAGTGCTTTCTACATGCACAACACTCAGTGGCTCTAAACCTTTCCAGACTACTGGACCCCTTTCAGGAGTTTGGTTTGTCTTGCATTTCACCTCATTTTAAAACTACTTGCTTACAAAATCAGACATAAAAATACAAAAATGTCACAGCACGCTCTTACTGAAAAATTGCTTACGTTCTCATTTACACCATATCATTATAAAATAACACAGTTGAAATATAAATATTGTACTTACATTTCAGTGTATCATATATAGAGCAGTATAAACAAGCCATTGCCTGTATGAAATTTTCGTTTTGCTAGTGCTTTTTATGTAGCCTGTTATAAAACTAGGCAAATATCTAGATGAGTAGATGTACCCCCTGGAAAACCTCTGCATACCCCCAGGAGTACATGTGTCCCTGGTTGAGAACCACTGCTTTAGAAAGCCTCTGGAATGGGAGATCAGTAATGTACTGGCAGTGTAAATTCATATCCCCAGGATAATCCTATCCCCAGTTTTGGAGATTACACTCTGTTTTAGAGGGTGAGGAAACACAAGCCATAATGCCAAGGCTATGTGCTATCCTTCCCTTTTTGAAAACTGACTTGGCTTCTTTGACTTCTGTCTAATCCGAAGATGGATAGAGCTGGTCAAAACATTTGGCGTGAAGCATTTTCCTGTGAGGAAAATGGTTTTCGTCGAAATCAAAATTTTCCTCAGGAAAAGATCAATTTCAGTGGAATTTTCCCTCAGGAAACTCAGAAAAAATATTTTGTTTCAGATAAAGTCAACATTAATTTCTCTGCACATGGCCCACATGGTTCCTCATGGGAGCAGTAGTTTGGATACCTTATGCCTCCATTCTCCCCTAACAGGAGCAGGTCCCCAACCAGAGTATATTCTTCATGATCAACGGTAGTTTCTCCATGCAGCTGAGCCACCGCGGTGCATCATGAGAACCCCAAATATTTTGACATTTCTGAACTAGAATTTTTCTGAACTTTTCACGCCACAAAAAGTTTTCGCAAAAAGAAAAGGAGGACTTGTGGCACCTTAGAGACTAACAAATTTATTTGAGCATAAGCTTTCGTTAGCTCAAATAAATTTGTTAGTCTCTAAGGTACCACAAGTCCTCCTTTTCTTTTTGCGGATACAGACTAACACGGCTGCTACTCTGAAACCTGACAAAAAGTTTTGATATTTCAACTTCTCATCCCAATTCTGGACAAAAGCAAATGTTGAAATACCAACATTTCCCATGAGATTTTATCATTTTTTATCACTTCGAAAGATGTTAAAAGGACTTTACACAAAGAATGGCTTTGCTAACTGTAAAGCTAACAGTCCCCTCTCCCTTATCTTCCCCCATCTCAGCCCTAGTACTGCACTGCAGTTTAAACATGGGCATGAGGCCAAGTCCTTGTGTGGAACCTGAACCCATGAAAAGGGCCACACTGACAATAATAGTACACTGCAAAGGGTCATTGCCATGCGACGTGCAATAGTATCAGTTAGCCATGTAGTTCAA
Organism: Natator depressus; assembly: GCF_965152275.1. Classification (NCBI taxonomy): domain Eukaryota; kingdom Metazoa; phylum Chordata; order Testudines; family Cheloniidae; genus Natator; species Natator depressus. Next base: position 11,718,949 of record NC_134241.1, read on the forward strand.
ACCCTGTTCGCCACCATGAAAATGTAATCCTAGCCAGAAGGAGGTTACCAAATTAGGACCCCATGGGACCATGCTCATTTATAATACGTGCAAATGATTTGGATGAGAATATCAAACATAAAATATCAAAGTTTGTGGAGGATACAAAATTGGAGAGGGAGCAAATAACGAGGAACTAGGGATTTGAACCTTCCAGGTGCCTAGGCCAGTGAATGGAAAATGCAATTTATATAGAGAAACATGAAATAATAAGTCTGGGGCCAAAAAAAACAAAACAAACAGATATTATACAGACTGCTGATACATCCTTCTGACGAGTAAAGGGATTCAGGGGTCACTGCAGAAAAATCTCAGAAGCCTTAAACTCTGCATATGAATAAGACACAAATGGCTAAAAGGAAACCAGGACACACCTATGGAGGCAGTAAGTCGAAACAGGAAGGAGTGATATCATTTTTGTACCAGGCACATGTATCTAAAATAGATACATTTACAATACTGCACCGTCAGAATGACTCCCAGCGTGCAAAGTATTTAGCATAAAAGAGGGCTACAGTGGTTGAGTTTATTCTAACTGGAGCTTCAAGACCCTCTCGTATAACAGATCAAAATTACGAAGGGGAGCTAGTTAAAGTGAGCAAGATAAACTGGTCACACACTGGTAAAGGAATAAGAGTAAGTGAGGAATTCACATTGAACTGGTTCCCGTGCAAAAGCAATAACCAAGTTAGTCTGTTGCAGCTAATAATATCAATGCATATGAGACAGCAAGAGATTTCTATGGAAGTAGAAGGAAGAGGTTGAGACATGCACTAAAAACAATGGAGAAATAGGACTGAGACAAGCTTAGCAGATAAAGGTGTGTTTAGCCCGAGGGCCTTTTCCTGATCTTCTTGTTTCAGGATCACCCCACGTACTCTCTCTAACACAACCCAATCAAATAATGACAGCGCTTCTTCACCGAGCAAAGGAATATCTGCTCTTCCGTGATAATGTCAAAGGAACCCACTCTGTATAGCACACATACAAAATGCACAGAAGGGACATACTTCTTCATAAATATCTTGCATTTACTAAGCTATCATTTTCATCACCACATCTACCCAACTACCCACAACTGACTAGGCAAACAGAAAAGACATGACACACTGTGGAACACCAGCTAGTAAAAAAATCAAGAAGGGTAGAGGAGGCCCAGACCCTGCAGGACGCTCGCCAACTGCCTAGGAATGAAATCCCCGTAGGTTGCAGATTTGCACATCCTACATATATGTGCATTTATTTACACGCATTTTCATCGATTTGCACCAAGATACAAATAAAGACAGAGAGAGAAAGAGGGGAGACGGGGGTCAAAAAGACTCAGCATTTCATTCTCTTTCCCCTTCCTTCTCTGACACAGCATTTCCTTCTTCTTTCCCCCAGACCCAACATCACTCCAGTAACACTGTCCATGCAAAAAACACCACCCCAGACCAATTTATAACACTTACACCTTGTATCAATGTCAAGTCTGAAACACCACTCTCTTAAAAACATCACCCCTGATTTCATTCTACCCGCATGCCCATGGGTGGGCAAAACAAGGAGGATCCATCAGACAGGTTCTGCTTTTAATCCCCGTTGAACTAGTCTATATTCAAACTGGTGACCTAAAAATGAAAGATTCTGTAGCTATGTCCCAGGGTGGCTGGGCCCTTGAAGAGAGAGGAGGGGGTCCAGTGCATCTGGACTGATCATCTGCTGCCCAATTGGGTTTGAGGGAAGCCACCTGGGCCTTATAAAGGGAGAGACACCTGCAGGGGGGTGTCACAGTTCAGGGCAACTGCACCTGTAGTTCCTATCTATGGTGCAGCCAGGGCACCTACACTAAACTCCAGCTCCTCAGCAGTCACCTCTATTGGGCAGAGACCCACGTCTCTCTTTCCTGACTGGTGGTTTCCCAGGCTGCACAGTTCCTGGTCTAAACTTTTCGTTCCCCAGCAAATCAGACTGCTGAAGCAGGCCTGCTTTGCTTTCTCCTCTGAGGCTATAATCACCATAATTACCAGCAGTCACAAATTATCACACAGCCCTCTCTAAGCGAACATATGTATTCTTAAGGTAATCAGCAGACAATCACTGGGTGCAGCATCGAAGGGCTGAGTTTTTGCACAACCAGACGTTGTGGGAGGGGGCATTCAACTCCTAGATATTTGCCAGGAAATCCACTTCACACATGTTGTCCCAAAAGTTTATTTTTGTCTTCCACTGTATTTGAAATAGTCCTTGATCATCTTGGCCCACAATACTACATTAATTTTTGCACTGAATACAATGGACTCCAAAGATAGTTAAACTTAATTCAATAATATTTACCAAAGATATTGCAGGAAAATGCCATATCTGTAACCCTGGGTTGTTGCTGACACTGCAGGAAGTAAGAATATTCCTGCAGGCACCTGAGTCAGAAGAAGGGAGACATCAGCGAGGAAGGGCTGTGGAAAAGGCCAAAATCCAGACATGAGGTGCTGGGAGAGCAGGAAGACAGACCCTCAGGGAGGAGGGGACTGTGCCCAGCTTGAGAGTGGGGTGGGTGAAAGAAAGGAATGTTAAAGAGAGGACAGGTCCTCATCATGGAGGAGGCGGGCCCACTTGAAATTGGGATGAAGACTTGTAGGTCTGAGTTCCATTTTGAAAGACTTGGAGCAGAACTTAATAAATTGGAACCCAAAAGGGTGACAGTTTTGAATATATGGACTGTGTGAACTTTTTAAAGGGATGCTGAGTGAAGGGGAAACTGAGGCAGGCCTCAGCAGAGCCATGCTTAGCCAGAAGGGGGCCCTACAAGGCTGGCGTGCCTCTTGACAAGCTCATTGGTAGTGACCTGAGGCATCCAGTCCCCCAGTAATGCTAACTTAAGAACTTAACTAGAGAGAAATGTGATGGGTTCGGTCACAAAGAGACCCCCCTTGGGACTGTCACCTGACTTGCTGAGATTACCTCTGAGTCCATTTTTCCTGTCAACTTGGGACTCCAGAACCCTGCCTTGTTGAGCCAGACATGCTAGCCTGCTGCAACACAGACCCAGGTCTGGTCCATGCCCCCAAAGCTGCAGATTTTAAACAAAAACTGCTCAGCAGGTCACCTATCTCCAGCACCCAGACACCCAGTTCCCAATGGGATCCAAACCCCAAATAAATCTGTTTTACACTATATAAAGCTTATACAGGGTAAATTCATAAATTGTCCGCCTTCTATAACACTGATAGAGAGATATGCACAGCTATTTGCTCCCCCAGGTATTAATCATAGACTCATAGAAGGTTAGGGTTAGAAGGGACCTCAGGAGGTCATCTAGTCCAACCCCCTGCTTGAAGCAGGACCAATCCCCAATTTTTGCCCCAGATCCCTAAATGGCCCCCTCAAGGATTAAACTCACAACCCTGGGTTTAGCAGGCCAATGCTCAAACCACTGAGCTATCCCTCCCCCATAATCACTTACTCTGGGTTCATTTATAAATAAAAGTGATTTTATTAAGTATAAAAAGTAGGATTTAAGTGGTTTTAAGTAATAATAGACAGAACAAAGTAAGTCACCAAGCAAAATAAAGCAAAAACACCCAAGTCTAAGCCTAATACATTAAGAAACTGATTACAGGTAAAATCTCACCCTCAGAGATGTTCCAATAAGCTTATTTCACAGACCAGACTCTTCCTAGTCTGGGCCCAGTCCTTTCCCCTGTATAGTCCTTGTTAGTTCCAGCAGACATCTTAGGTGGAAACTAGGGGTGTTCTCATGACTGGCAACCTCCTTTGTTCTGTTCCACCCCCTTTTATAGCTTTGGCACAAGGCAGGAATCTTTTGTCTCTCTGGGTCCGCACCCCTCCTTCTAAATGGAAAAGCACCAGGTTTAAGATGGATTCCAGTATCAGGTGACATGTTCACATGTCCTATGAGACCCCAGCCTCCATTCTTCCAGGGCTGGCTCACAGGAACACAGGAAGGCCTGCAGGTAAATAAACCATTGTATTTGTACAATTGTCCTAGTCAATGGGAGCCATCAAGATTCTAAACCACCATTAATGGCCCACACTTTGCATAGTTACAATAGGACCTCAGAGTTATACTTCATATTTCTAGCTTCAGATACAAGGATGATACATGCATACAAATAGGATGAATATATTCAGTAGGTCATAAATTTTGTAATGCTACCTTACAAGAGACCTTTTGCATAAAGCATATTCCAGTTACATTATATTCACACTCATAAGCATATTTCCATAAAACATTATGGAGTGCAACATCACAACAACATTACCAGCTCCACCTATAATTATCTCACACACAGAAACTATGTTAGAAGAATATTAAGACTGTAAAGTCAAGACAGGACATTCCAGAAAGAGGGTTGCCTTTGCAACCTTAATTCTTCTCCTCTCTGAGTCTTCATTACGAGTACACTGACGTCTTTAGTGACAGAATCACATTCTGCTTTTCTTCACATGGGTGGTAGCAGGGTTTCCTACCCAGGATCTTCATACCTGCACCACATACTTCTTCCATAGGAGGTGAAGAAGTAATTGGTACAGAGAGATCCTGGGAGGCAGGTTGTGTAGGATGGCCAGTGAGAACCTGAAGGTCATTGAGGCTATGCAGTCTTGGGGGAGCTTCCCCCACCTTCCCCGTCTCACCCCATCCCCTCCATCAAACTCTCTATTCTGCCCCATCCCTTTTCAGCACCCTGCATTCCATTTTGCTCATTTTCAGCCCTTGCCCTAGTCTCTCCCCCTTCCCAGCCCCTTCTCACTCCTCACGTCCCTTCCTATCTGTTTATGGCCACTGCTGCCTCCTCCCCAGGCCACACACCGGGGTGGGGGGGGACAGTAGGGTTGGAGGCAGAGAGGCTGCACGGCTGTCTGCAGAGCAGGCACCACAGTGGCGTCTGGCAGCCAAGAGGAGCTACTACAGCTCGTTCCCACAGCCCAGATGGAGGTGTGGCGACCCAGCTTGGCGGTGGGTAAGTGTAACAGGGCTGCCAAACGCAGGAGTGTCGTGTGACGCTGGGCAGACCTGCAAGTGCAGTATATCATGAGGGTAGTCTGCTCTCCCTTCATCTGGCTCTCTCTTTCTCTGTCTCTGACTTTCTGTCAGCTGAACGGATTTGCACGTATTCCTGCTGAATCGGTGCATTGGTGGTGTTTGATGGGAACTTGGTGATGGGGATCCATTACTGATCAGCGTGGTGTGCCTGATTTGCGGCTTTTACATATTTATCTGTGGCCGTTGTAAAGTATACCTTTTGATCTGCCTGTTGCAGCCTAGAATCTGTTGCTGAATAAAGGAGTTTTGCACACCTCTGACTGGTTTGCTTTGCTTGCAGACAGGTTAGCCTCACACATGAGGAAAATAAAACATTATTTGGTGCTGAAACATCATGTCTCTATCACTTTGGACAGCAGTGGGCAAATTGAGCAGAAATATCTTTTTGCTGCTATACAGCATAGAACAATAATCTTTATATTCAATTTAAATACAGCCAATTAAATTTTTCTCCCATTTTATTTTTTCCTGTGCTCTCCATTTGTGAGGGCTCATTTCCCCAGTCAGCTGCCACAAGCTGCTATGCTCTGAAGCACAAGTGAAACCAGGAATCAAACAAAATAAAAAAGCTGAGGCTACATGCACTGCTCTGCTATGCACTCTACTCCGACGGGTATTTCTGAACTGACAGTCCAAAGTGTTGGAAGATATCTGTGATGTTACCGAGAGTTCATGGTTACTACGAAGAACTTCAGAAGGATCCTGCAGAAGAGTATCATTTTATTAGCATTTACCGTCATCCTGCAAAGTCCAGTTGTACAGCAAGAAGGACCACTGACCACTACACTTTTAGCACTCTACAAACTATGAAAAGACCAAGAAAATCTGTTGCAGAGATCGCAATCAGAATGAACTTGCTGCAGTGCACGTCAGAAAGATGAATTCAGACTGGAACAACTATAGAGAAGGGCTAGTAGGAGGATCAACAGAATGGAGAGTCTATCTTACGAGAAGAGATTAAAAGAGCTTAGTTTCTTTAGCCTTGCAAAACGAAGGCTAAGAAGGGATATATGATACATAAGGAGGGTAAGCATCAATACATCAGAAGGGTAAACACCAAAGAAGGGGAAAGAGCTATTTAATCTAAAAAACAATGGTGGAAGAACAAATGGGTATAAACTGTCCAAGAATAAATTTAAGGTGGCAATTAGAAGAAGGTTTCTAACCATCAGAGGAGTGAGGTTCTGGAACAACCTCCCAATAGAAGTAGCAGGGGTGAAAAACGACCTAACTAGCTTTAAAGATGCAGCTTGATAAATTTAAGAACAGGATTATATGACAGTGTTGCCTGTGATAGCCTGGGACTGGACTTGAAACCCAAGAGGTCCCTTCCAGTCCTATGTCCTGTGTTCCTATGTCAGCTCTGGAAGTTACAGCGCAGCTAATTCTAACCTGAACAATCCCTGGTCTCTGTGATAAATTAATACAGTCGCTGATTGTGTTTTAGGATTTATCTGCACATAAACTGAAACCAAAAAAAACAAATGGTTTTGAATTCACTCCTTTAGTTATTTTGGTGTGTGGACTCACTTATTTCAGATTTAATGTCCTATTTTCAGACAACTCAAGTTGACTTTTTACTGACTTACATTACATTGAATTAGGACCCTCTTCATTCAAAATAAGGGATTGAACACAGAGACATGCACTGAAATAACAAAAGGTGTGAAGTAAAACCAATCTGGTTAGTCCAATTTCCATGTAGACAAAGCTCAACAGTTTTATAGGGAAAGGTAGAGCAATGGCATTAAATCTGTTGTGACAGATTTTGGAAAAACCCACCAAATAACTGACTGCAGATATCACAAAATCAACCACTGATTTTTCTGTCACATATGCACATCTGTTCTTGTGCCACTGCTGATCCACTGGCAGAGGAACACACCGCAGGTTATTTATCTTGTGGTGGATTGGGAGAGGATCCATTTGAGAGACAACGTGAACAGGACAATGACGAAGCAACATGCTTGCCTTCAGCCAGGTCTCCAGTTCTCTAATTTCTGTGCACGCTTCCTACCATCCCTCCTCTTACCACCAGTTTTAATTTCACCATTTAGTTAAACTCCTCTTAGAGTTACAGGTTCAATGAGGTTACTGACCTGGCCAATTTCATTACCGCTGTGATGAATAGCTTGAGTCTGGAATAAGAAATATAAACAGAGGAAAGGTTGCTTGTCACAAGAATTCCTTTCTGCTGTGGTGTGAATAGTGGGCCATTGGCCATTCAGAATTGAAAGGCGACAGCCACCTGTGTCAGGTGTGTTTAAAGTTTGCATTGACTGCAGCCCACCGATATTGGCATGATGGATAGAGAACGATGCTTTTAGTCAATAATTTATTTCTGACACAGAGAATAGAAAGGAAAAGCAGTTTGTTCTTTCAGAGACAGCTTTTGTTTTCCACTGTGATTAGCCAGCTGCCAATTCTTTGTGGCGTCTATTCAAGGCACCAACTGTCCTAGAACTTTACTGACTTTTCTAACATTCCTCCTGCTCCATAAAAACTCTGCTCCTTGACAGATAGATTTATTGAACCAAACTCTTCCCTTTTGCAGCTCTACTGACCTCCCTGGCATTACATTAGGGATAAATTTGGTCCATTGTGCTCAACTTTAATTCTCCATGTTGTAAATTTTAAGATCCACTCAGCTCAATACAATGCAGTTTATGGTTTGTCTACACAGAGCAGCAATGCACACGACAAGGGTGTGATTTCTGAAGCACGCTAAGATGTTGCACATTAATTGGTTCGTGTAGATCCTGCTGGGACAAGTTAAAAGTTCCCTGATGTGCTTTAACCTAGTGCTGTGCATGGATTACAAATCAGGCTGTATGGCAGGAGTAGTCAATTCTTTTTTGGCATGGTACAAATTTCTTGGTCAAGGTGCAGATTCCAGAGAAAATAATAATAAATAATAATAACAATAAAAAGTAACTAAAAAGATTTCAGGGTTAGGGGGACTGTATTAACTTATGTGTGGAACTGCCTCCACTCTAGGAAACCCTCCAAAAAGGGGGTTCCAGGGGCTTCCAGGTAGAGAAAGCGATGGCAGCATGGTTTCATTCGGGCTGCCAGGGAAAGCTGTAGGGGAAGTGCAGGGCCAATGTAGAGGCACAGGACTTCTGCTCAGATGTTCCAGTCATTTCACCAGTGATGGCCTGCACCTTGGGAGGATCTACAGGGTATAACATAACACATAGTCCCCATTCCCTGCAGGAAAACATCTGGGGAAGTTTGGGGTCCACATCTGAACTTGTCTACCTCTCCAATGTGTCAGACCTAAACTCCAAATACGAACACCCTCAAAGCCTGGGTAAATTTGGATCCTCTGTGCTGAAACTTGGCAGCTGGGGGTCATGCCTTACTGAAATGTAAATACTGATCAAATTCAGTCCTCACGTACACCAGTACAAACCCGCTGCTTCAACAGGCTTCCACAGGGTGTTGCTGAAGGCAGAATGTATGTTCAGTGGGCTTTGCAGTGCTGGAACAGCATAGAATTTGACCCGCAGTGTCTGAATTGTACAAGCATTATCAGTAAGCAAAGGTCAGATGAGTACAGCATTTCAGCGCCGAAAACAAATATGGAATTGAGAAACATCTCACTTTGCTTATACAAGGACGAGCCGCATGGCAAAAAAAAATTCTGCTGCTTGTGTCTGGTTTACTCAAAAGATTACTGGTTGGTAGCCAATATTTCATTGCTCTTTCCCAGAACAGTTGAGCAAACTATGGCACAAAAGACAACTGGCTATTCTATACACTGATCTCACACAATGAACCTGCTTGTTCTACCTATACATGCCTTACTTAAAATGGTCTTGATTTATAAAATGGAGAGAGGCAAATCAGAAAGGGATAGTCCTGAAAAACTACATTTAAAACCAGTTTGAAACTAGCCAAAACTGTTTTTTATGACTCATACCCAGCAGGGTGGGTAGCTATAAATTATGTACAAAGGAGTTTTCCTCTCTTTTTATTTCTTTTCTTTTTTCTTCCTTTATAACTGATGGAAAATTAAGATTTTGACAGTTGTTGGGTTGCGGGGGGTGAGGGGGCTTAGTAAAAAGTCCTCATTGTATCCAGTAATTGTTTAAATTTCAAACAGCCCTGATAGGATCTGATCTAATGCACATTAACATTGATGGACCAACTCCCATAGATTTCAATGGGAATCAGATTGGGCTCAGAAGAAGAAGAAAAGTCATGAATAGGATACCATTTCGCCAGCAATCTCATGCCTGAAGGGCTGGGGATCTTGGAAGACATCACTAGCAGCTCAGAGGATGAAAATAAACTAAAGAAAATCAGGAAACCCCTAAGTATACTTTGTTTTAAATAAGGCCTGATCCTGCAAACACCTATTTAGCAGGCTTCACTGGGATTACTCCACTCAGTGGTAAGACCTCAATTTTGCAAACGCTAGTGCACGATGCTTAACAATGTACTTGCATGGGGGAGTCCCACACAAATCAATGGGACTGCTTAGCTGCTTAAAGTTAAGCATATGTTTACATGTTTGCAGGGTCGGGCCAGAGTGTTTAAGAGACTGATCCTTTCATTTGGAATGATTCCATCAAAACAGTTACATATATTTTTCTCCTGTCGTAACAAGGATATTCCCATGATATGTTTGACATAAATGTCTTGATATATTCCAGTGTTATTCTCCGGTTGATTCATTATAAAGAGACCCTATTTATTTAAACAGCATATCTAGCCATATAAGCCCGTTTCTTTGTTCACTGGGGAAGGTGGACAGTTTGCTCCATCTGATCCTGGAGAAAATACACAGCAAATTCTAAACGAAATCAGTGAAGAACTGCTGACCATTCCACACTGCACACCAAGATCTTCCTGATTAGTTAGTGTTGATGTCTCAACCCTTCTCACAACCTTTAGTCTGCCAACAGGTGGCAGAGTAGACTATTTTTTCCCCAGGAGAAGCAGAGAAGAAAAGACTCACCTGAGTTCAGGCACATTCTCCTGTTGTCATTTTGTTTAAATGCTAAATTATCTGCCTCTTGTTTAAATATAAATCCCTCTCTCGTTCACTGAAGGAACAAAGTCTTTTTCACCAGGCTGTCAGCAGAGACAAATGCCGTGTCTGAAGTACTAAAGCTGTTTCTGATTTCAATGAACACGAGGCTAACATTTCAGAATTAAAGTCCTCAATCTAAGTTAGAAATCCCACCAAAAATTGGGGGTTTAGAGAAATTAAAATTGATCCCATTAGTCATTGTGAATGCTCTAATGGGGAAAGCCAGGTTTTTACACACAGAGCTAAATAAATAATCCCACGCTAGTCCAATCCTGCACTGATTTAAATCCATAAGAGTTTTACCCAGGATCGATATTTAGACTGTTGGTTCTGGGCTTAAAGCGATATTTTTCTACCTCAGTACATTTTATTTTATTCCATATTTTATTTATTTATTTTTATTTCTTTGGATTTATATTGCAATAAATAAAAACTCCCACTAAAAAAAAATTCTCAGCTTCCTCACAGTTAATTAGACATGCAAGAGCAAATGATGACCACCTGCACTCCTGGCAGTAAAATTAATCATATACAAATAATGAATTAATTCAGCCAAACAACAAATTGAAACAGCAAAATAACCTCTCTAACTCTCCTGTAATCATACCCTCGATCATCCCCAAATACCCTATCAAATAAATTGTTAAGTGAGAAGATGCATGAAATGGTTTGATATTTCATCAGCAGGTTTAGTGAAATGGGTTACTTTATAACAACATATACACACCTGGGGTGAAATAGTGGCTCCACTAAAGTCATCAGGAGTTTTTTCATTGACTTCAATGCAGCCAGGATTTCACCCATGGAGTAAGTAAATCTTAGATCTGACCCTGAGCTCATTACTCTGACAAAACTCGCACTGATATTATTGGGAATTTTGCCTTGATAAGGCTGTAGAATCAGAACTGTTTGAAGACTGCATGTAGCAAAGTATAAAGTGGAGTGGGATATCTGAGGAGAAAGCCTGAAGTTTCTCAAGATAAAGCAGTGTGTTTGTTTCAGAACTGGGTGAACACTGTAAAATTTCCACTCATATTCATTTCAGTTTTATCATGAACTCATTTCAGCTGAGCCTGGCCCATTCTGTGAACACATAGTCTGTTTACTGGCAGGGCATGTTCATAGAAACAGTGAACTACAAGCAAACATTTTTAAAAAAATAATAGAAATATCATTGGAGATTTATATTTGCAGCAAGAACCTGATTCTAAGAGTTATGTTAATCCACTCAGGGAACAAACATGACCCACATAACCTACATATCCAACCAAAGCAGCTTGAATTTCAACTATTAAATATGGTGAACAAGCTACAGAGCTAAAAAATATTAACAGAAACTATTCTCCAGATTATAAATTGAGCCACGTAAATCATAATTGGTCTGAACCAAAAGAAAGAGGCAAAGTTCATAAAATAATCAATACTGAATTATTCATCCAGCTCTGATATATCCTCATTTGGGCCTCAGAATAGTACTTTTTCTATCATTTTCAGCCCATATCCCACAGCCCAAATGGGGGAAACACTCCCTTTGACTTTGCTTGGAATTTGGCCTGCATTATGACTGGAATGTCAGGGCACATAAGTTGCTAACAGCTGTGTCAAAAACACTTATTTTTAAATCGCTGGTTATAGATATTAGTTCGTCTTTCAAAAAGTATAACATTTTATAGTTCCAAATTCCAAAGCAAATGCAAGGAACTTTTTCAGGCTGCTGTTAGTTTGTGTTTTATTACTGTGCCAGTTAATTTATGTGCTGAGCCATCAAATTTAACCAGTTCTGTGCTCATCTTCAGAAATATTTATTATGAGATTTATATGAAAAATAATAATTAAAGTGTGGGAAAGAGAGATCCGTCACCAAACTGTTCTCTCACTGAAAATCCAGATTAATTCCTTTGACTTTGTTGGAGTTACTTCAAAATTACACAGGTGTAACTGAGAGGCCTACACCTTTATTAAAAATTACAGTAAATTTTTGGTTTGTCAGAGAATAATTATGTTACAGCAATCAGTTGCCAGTAACCTCGGGCTGTATGCTGTCACCTATATACAGCGCTCCCATTTAAATCAATGGAACCCCTGCATAAATACTTAGGGTCAAATTCTGCTGTCCATTGCACTGGAGCAAATCTGGAATAACTCCATTTATGTGAATGGAGTTACTTTGGATTTCCACCCATACAACAGACAGCAGAATTTGGCCCCTTAGGACCTAATCCTGCAAACACTGAAGTCAATGAGCCTTATCACATACTTAAAGCATAGGTGTGTTTGCAGAATCAGGGCCTTAGTTAGGTTGTATCCCAAACTTCCTAACTGTAATCTTTACTAGCAATTTTAAGCCAGACCCTGTAATGCTTACTCACAGGAATAAGGGCTGCAGGATCGGGTCTCCTCTATCCACACTATCCCTTGGGAATGAATTGTTTGGGTGGTAAGAAGAGATGTTTTATCAGAAAGGTTATAATGGTGATTAATTTGGTTTTAAGTAATGTTATGCCCTGTCAGAAATCCTTGCAATAAGAGAGCAAGATGCATCTGCAAGCTTCAGGTCCAACGACAAGTTCTAAATGAGGGGTTAGACAGAAAGATTAAAGCATTCATCTTTCATATCCCTTATCAAGAAGCAGTGTGCAGGTTAAGTATATTATTTAAATGTATTTTAAAATGTACTGTGCTGTTTTTATTAAGGCCTCCAGTCAAGAGGCCAATTGCAGATTAATTTTAGTAAGTTTGTGATCAGTTTCCTCAATCAGGTAATGACACACAAGAATTAGCAACTGCTGGTCAAGAGATAAAAATATAACTGCTCTGAGGAGAGGAGTATTGTCTAGTGGTTAAAGCACAAAGCTTGGAATCATGAGGTGTAGGTTCAGCTCACCCACTGACCAACTGTGTGGTGCTAGGCCTGTCTGGGCCATAGTCTCCCCATCTCTAAAATGAGAACAATATCACCTTGCAGAGATATGAGTGATGAATAATAGGTCAGATTCTACCGTCGGTTACACCAATGTGATTCAGTGAAGTTCCTGACGAATTTACTTCAATGTGACTACAAACAGATTTGATCCAATGTCTGCAAAGCACTTCGAGATCCTTGGACAGCAAGCATTATACGAGGGCAAATTATTATTACAATGGGAATGAAACTTCACATCTGTAGAAACTGTATCAGTTAAAGTGCAAGCCCCACATAAAAGTATAAATGTTCAAGGTCTTTGTTGGTGGGAAACACAAATGAAATCAATGTGAAATGCATAGAGAGAAGAACTGGGAAAAGCTAACTGATGAAATGCAAATTCATTGGAAAAGGATTGTGTACCAGTATTATGGAATTTCAAAGTTTGTTGGTAAAACTCTGTCAGGGACATCAGTTTTAAATGGCAATCAGTTTTGAACTGCTTAAACAAGGGAAAGTTTATTTGTAAACAATGTATTCAAAGAAAAATACTAGATTAGGAAATATTGTTGGAGATTTGTAGGATTTAGATCTTGAAGAAGCAGATGGAGTCATAACTTTCAATGTTTTTGGAATATTTTGTTGAAGATAATATAATACCTGTCTGCTTATGGTTGCTGGAGGTTAAATAACTTTGGGCCTGATCCAAAGCCTATTAAAGTCAATAGAAAAATTCCCATAACTTCAGATGGCTTTGGATCCAGTCCTTTGTTCTCTAAAGACAATTAACATGATGAGTTATGTGTACCTTTCTTGTTAAGGTAATCACACAGTAAAAGACAATTAGCAGAAAGACTAGATATACATGATAACTCTGACTAGCTAAGAGTTAATGTTTTTTTATAACAAATAGATGGCACCAAATTAAAACAGAGCAAAACCTAAAGGTTAAAACCAGCACTTTCTGCTGTAGTTTTAAAATTCAATACATTCTTCAAGGAGAAATGAATAGAAAATATTTTTATATTTTTTTAGAATTTGACATCCGCATAATATTAGTTATTATTTGTTGTTATTATTATTATGTCTGAACATTAAATGTATTATAGGAAGCTGGCTCGTGAAATGGCAGAGGGGATTATTTCACCTAAGTATATAAAACCAACATTTTATCTTAGAAAAAAAATACTGTTTGTCTAAAGACCACCTGGAAACTTAAATAGTTGAGGGGGTGGTTATTAACTATGTCTTAATAAGTGCCAGTTGAAACTGATGGGAACACATGTAATAAGTGCATTTTTATAATATCAAATACTAGTAAATTATTGATACATTTGGGCTAAGTCCTGCTTAACTTATACATATGAGTAGACACATTGACTTCAGTGAGATTACTTTTGTGAGTAAAATGAACAGGATGTGGCCAATGTTCAAGAGCAAAGGATCTTCTATAAGTGCCTGATATTAACTGACAAACCTTAAACTTTAGCCAATCTTTAGCTTAAGGGGGTTTGTGTGTATATGTATAAATATGCATCTACTCTATGCACAGGCGCACACATACCATTTAAAAATCATTTAAAACATTTCCAGAAGAATGATTACTTTAAATTATTTTACCACATACTCATGCATCTATACCAGTCAGATCCTGCTCCTGATCCCAGTAAAGGTAATGCCAAATCGACTTCAGTGACAGCAGGAATGGACCCTGAGACAAAGCCATACAAATATTTGTGTTGTATTCCTGATTACTTTTGTAGAAAGAAGAGGTTTCTTCTGCTGCTCTGCTATTGTTTTATCAAAAGGGTGCATATTTCTCAGTAGGAAAAACACATCCATAATTAACCATAACATATGTAGGGTCTAGCTTTGGCCAACATTTTTCATGACCAGAAATATGTAAAAAAAAAAAAGAAAGGAAAGAAAGAAAATTTGGTTGAGAAGTTTAATTAAACAAGCAATTAAAAACACCCACATTGCACAGCCCTTCTGTGTTGCTCATATTTATTTTTCCCCAAGGAAAAAAACTTTATTTTTAAAGGTTTATCTTGAGGGAAATCACTGGCAATACATCAATTTTCATTTCATCAGATGTAACCCAAACCGAGGAAGATGTTGTACAATGATTTCTTGTGTGTTGATTTCAAAAATAAATAGACTCTT
This sequence comes from Natator depressus, assembly GCF_965152275.1. Lineage (NCBI taxonomy): Eukaryota > Metazoa > Chordata > Testudines > Cheloniidae > Natator > Natator depressus. Next base: position 11,734,144 of record NC_134241.1, read on the forward strand.
GTTTTGTTTTTTTAAAAGAAAATACTGATTGTTTGAAGATTTATTTGAAGAGAAATTTCCTTTTCAAAGAAAAATGTAGGAAAAGCTACATGTGCACATTGTTTGACTCGTTGCCTAATGCAGTATCCTGAAATATCTAAAGAGGTCTAATATTCTGGAAGGAGAAAAACATAGTGCAAAGATAACCTGGAAAACCCCCCAGCTGTTCTGATGGCTGGCTAATTCCCTGGTCAATGGGGAGGGATACAGTATTTGTGACAATTGTTTATTATTTTTTAAAACACGTTGGCCAGCATTGGTGGTGCGGGTTTCTTCACTTTATGTATGACCTTAGTAATATTTTTAGGCCTTAGTCTTGCAATGAGATATAGCCAGTGACTTTAAGGGGCTCTGCAGGGGCTCAGCGTCTGCCTGCATGAATCTCATTGCAGAATAGGGGCCTTAAATAAGCTCTTTTGAAGCCTGACTCTGTAATAGGGTGACCAGATGTCCCGATTTTATAGGGACAGTCCCAATTTTTTGGTCTTTTTCTTATATAGGCTCCTATTACTCCCCACCCTCATCCCGATTTTTCACATTTGCTGTCTGGTCACCCTACTCTGTAAACGCTCCCACAAGTGAGTTAATTGACCGCAATGGCACTACTTCTGTGAGAAAAGTATGAGTAAGAGTTGGTAGGATCCATGATTTTGTACCATATAAACCAAACTTCTCCCAAGTGGTACATTTAAAGTTAGGGTGACCAGATAGCAAGTGTGAAAAATCGGGATAGGGGGTGGGGGGCAATAGGAGCCTATATAACAAAAAGCCCCGAATATCAGGACTGTCCCTATAAAATCGGGACATCTGGTCACCCTATTTAAAGTTCCCCTTTAAAAAAAAATTAAAGTCATGATAGCAGTGGAAAAGTCATGTAGAATTTAGCAGTGGTTGGACAGAAATTGTATCAAAAACATAAAGAAATTAATAGGGAATAATTTTCTGTAAGTTTTTAATGTAGCCTACATAAATTAATATATATACCTCAGCCACACAATTTTTAAAGCAATATATAACATTTTATGGATAGCTTATTAAATTCCATTATAGTCAGTAGGACTTTGCGGAAGGGAGGAAATGCATCTTAAAAGATTTGCTGTGTTAAGGATTCAACCTGGAACAAATGTTTTATTTTCCTTTGGCCCAATCTTACAAATCCTTACTTTTGTGTATACCTTACACGTGAGAATCCTGCTAAAGTGACCGTGATTTCTTTTGCAAATATGCATGTGTGTCATTTGCACTTGAACTCAATGGAGCTACTCACATGAATAAAATTACTAGTGCATGTAAGTGATTGTGGGATTGGGAAATATACTGAAATTTATCTTTCCGTTGGAGTTAAAGTAATTATCCTTCCACTAGTAGTAAATTAGCATTTTATTATATACAGAATAACCCATATATAAAGCTAAAGAAAACATCAAGGGAAACAGCATTCCTGATTTGAAAATAAAGTGGGAAATGGAACATTTAGAATAAAGAAACCATAACTGGATATTAAAACTAACAGATAGAGAAGGAATGTGTTTGTGGAGTTTCCAACCGATGAAGGATTCCCCTTGCTATTTTCCTTATATGTATTCTTCCCAAACACAGTAATGCATTGACTGAATCATAAACTCAATGAAATTCAATAAATTCTAAAAATCTATGAATTTTAAATTGAAACAAGGGACAATTAGAATGTTAGTCCTTCTCAAAATACTAATGTAATAACTCTGCAAAAAGTATAGTGTTTTAGGAAAGGCAACCCAGATGTAAGCATATAAAATAAAGCTATAAAACTTCCTTCAAATGTATTTTAATCATTTTTAAATATTTACATTTAATAAGAACTAGTTTTTATTACAAGAGAAATGTAATTATACTTATCATTCATGGAAAAATGGAGTTTTAATAGCTTGTACATTGATTTGCTAAAATGAAATAGTGATCTAAAAATAAGTTGCTATCTTTTAGGAATATATCCTTAGTTTATATGTGAATGTAAAACAAATTAAACAGTGTTTTTTATTATTGGGCAAACTAGATCAACTTTATTTTTCAGTGTCTCTATTATATTTAATATAAACTTTGATTGTTATTGGGGGGTTTTCAATTAGAAGGACCTTATCAGGCTTTTACAACCCTTAATAATGAGGCTATTTATTTGGTAAACATTAGCTAGCAGGAGGATTAGCAACACCTTGATATTGACTCTATGGAAGCTGTTGATCAGGATTCTGGCTGCACACACAAGCAAATTTTATCAAGAAGCCAGTTAGTTTCTGCAAATTGTGGCTCCTGAAAATTCACATGGAGATCAATAGTTAGTAGATGTTTGACACATCTGAAACAAACGAAGCTGTTTGACAGCTGTGACTACAGGAAGAATCATGCTTTGCCTGAGCAGGCTGAAGGCTCCAATTAAACAAAGTACTTAAGCACATCTGTAACTTTATTGTTATTTATTTGTATTATCACAGTGCCTAGGACCCCGGTTCATTGACCAGGACCCAATTGTGCTGGGTGCTGTACAAACACAGAGCAAACTTTAAGCCTTTTGTAGTGGTAAACACCCATTTTTTCATGGTTTGTATGTATAAGAACATCTTCTGTATTTTCCACAGTATGCATCCAATGAAGTGAGCTGTAGCTCACGAAAGCTCATGCTCAGATAAATTGGTTAGTCTCTAAGGTGCCACAAGTACTCCTTTTCTTTAAGCACACAAGCAATTCTGTTAGCTTCAGTGAGACTACACACGTACTTAAAGTTAAGCCTTTGATGAATCAGAGCCTAAAAGAGCAATGAAGGACGCTGAGGTGGGGGGAATTCAGTTAGGCTTAATACGTCTCATAGAGAAAATTGTCATGCTCATATTTTATATTATCTTTATTGATCCACGTATGTTTATTTTTCCCTGTGTTTTGTTCAGAATAGCCTAGGTTCCAGCTCTGGAAGTTTTCATGCTGAGCACTGAAAAGTGATGCAATCCTATGTCACAAAAGTAACTTCACCTACTTCCTCAATAATGAAAATGTGTCTATTAATAAAAGAATTAATTCATGTCCCCAGAATAATGGTTTCATCTGAAATTCTCTCTTTATTTTCATATTTTCATATTGTAAAGAAGTCACAGTACTCTAGAAGGAAGAGAAGTAGTTACAAGCATGGAACATTCACATGTAATCAAGATATAAATGAGAATTTGTTTCAGGACCTCTAAATCCTAAAAGCGCCTTTGAAAATGTTAACTCTATGATACTTTTGTATTGTCTTGCAGCACTGATGTACAGCTCCACACACCTACCTTTATTTCCATAGTACATACGGGCTTCTTGGGTAAATTAGGGAAATAAAGAGAGAATTGCTTAAATCTTGTTTTCTTTGCTTAATGTGTGAACTTGGCATTCTTCCAGTAGAAAAATAATGCCATATAAATACATTGCTTGGAAATATATGGGAAAGGGAATATGCACTGCAGAGAAAAAGGAAAAATCTTCAGAAAAGATCAATTTAACCATAAAAAATGGTGACTCAGGATCACATTAATACACCAAAAAGTGGTGTTACCAATTCAAAGCCATCTCAAGTTGCCAGTGAGTGAGTTACTGCTGTTAAGTGGCCAATATTAGATTAGTTGGTGGTTTCATTCCAGTTCCTAGTGGACAGGCTCCCATGGTTTTACTACTAGTGAGCCATGTTTTGTATACTTTACCCAACCAAAACTCCTTTGGACTTTTCACAAGTAGGGTCTGTAGAATTTGCCCGGTTACTATTAGCATCACAATAACTGCTAACAAAATAGACAGAGTAATTGACTTGTCATTGAGGTCAAGGGCTTAAATAAGATTGGAAACTGAAATGACCTTTCGCCCCCGGATATGATTTGTCTACCTCAGCCATGTGACACACTGGCAAGACAGTGTAGGGGAGCTACTTCTGCTTATGACATAGCCGACTTGTGATGGCAACTTTCACAGGCTTTAAATTTACTTTTAGAAAAAGGAATCCTTTTTAATGGAAAGCTAGAACAGTGCATTCATGGGCTCCTAAGTAAGCTCACTTCTTCTTTCTCTTTACTCCCATGCCCTGTGTAGATCCAGTTGCAGGAACAGAGCCGTAGAGCATTCAAATGGAATTTCCTTACTGCATGTGTTACTGCAAAGGCACATTGCTAAATGGCGTGTTTGCCATTTGCTCTTATATGTCAAGAAGCCACTTACTGTTTGTAGCTGCAGTACACAATTGTGTACAATTAGAGTATCCCGATAGAGTCATTATCCATTATTTCTGTAATAAATACACAATATTCGTGTTCTTTTAACAAAGCCTTCAATAACCTGAAGTGTGATACCGTGAAATGTCAGAGGAGGATGCTGGGCAAATTAGCACTGGGCCTTTGCATGCGTTTTACTTCTACTTGCACTAACACTCTGTCGTTTGGAAATATTAAACAAAATGGACTAGTGCCCACCCTAAAACTAGGGTTAATTGCCCCTCGCGCAGTTGTCCACATGTGCTAGCTATTATGAAGTTGTTTTGTTCATATTCCAATAGTGGTTGATGCAGTGAATTGAGGAACTGCTGCCAGGAAATGTCCTTTTCTAAATTACATAATTAGGGTTTGGGGGGCATAGTGAAAGCAGATTAGGGGCATCAGTGTTGTTCTTGATGCAAGCAATAATTCAAAGCACATAAGTAAACACTTAAACTATGTGGATGACTTAATATTGATTAAACTATGATATTTGAGACTAAACTGCAAGCAGGGCAGGTAGAGGATGTTAGAAGGGAAACAAAGAACTGGCTTCACATTTTGAATTAACTAAAAAATGCAGCATGTTTTTTGACCTGGTTGACCAGAAATCAAGAAATAGGGACCATTATCCAAATTAAAGCTATTGGATTGATTAATTATTGGACTCTCTGATAAACTGTAATGATGGGTGATGTAGTAAATTAGCAGTGTGGGAAAGCACACTCCAAAACTACAATTTCTACTTTATTTCGGTGTGGTTCTTTTTCATTAAATTGCCCAGGAGTTTTGATAATAAAATTTTGATTAGGTGAATCTCAATTCTGTCTGTGAAGTTTGGCCAGGCCCATCAAGAGGACTTTTATGAGGAATATATTTTTCCCCCAGCAGACTATCGGATCTTCAGTTAAATGGCATTTTTATTGATGAAAGACAGGGCACTCCCTACCTGTAAGCAGGGGTGCTGGAACAATTTTTATAGGGGGGTGCTGAGATCCATTGAACCAAACAGTAAATCCTGTATATGATGGAAACCACTTCAAGCAAGGGGGTGCAGTAGCACCCCACACCACCCCTAGTTCCAACACCTATGCCTGCAGGCACACAGACTTTGTCAAACTAGTTTGGTTCATCATCTCTATTGATTCCTCTGCCCCAGATTAGCAGGGAAGAGAGACATGTGTACTGCTTCAAATTATGGGACGGATCCTCAGCTGGTGTAAATTTGTGTAACTCCATTGAAATCGATGGGCCTACAAACAGGCACACAAGCTACTTTACTGTCATGCATCGATCATGAGACCTTGACTTCAATCGTGTGACTAAAGTTAAATGCATAAGTGTTTGCAAAATTGGGACCTAAATTGGTGGGTTGTGCTTCTTTGATCATATTTGACCCTGTGATACAATCTATTCCCCCGTTTCCCCCGTTACCCACACAGCTCAGGCCTTACTAACCTGGTTGCCACCTCATAGTCCCTATTAAATCTCCCTTTTTCATTGCCTTGTGGATTTAGCTCTTCATCGTTTTAGGTATTTGAAATATATCAAATTGATCTAAAATGGATACTCAAGAGAAAGTGAATATATGTAGATACAGCGTTGTTCTTGGCTTTTATAATCATTTTTATCTGTGATTGTATGTAGTTTTCAGTGTTCTTGGAAGCTAGCATAAGGTTAGCCTTATAAAACACTATTTTCTTTTGTTTTTAATGTACATAAGTGCATAATGAAAAGATCAGTATAAATATACAAAGGATTGCAGACAGGGAAAGAAAGGGTCTTTGACAGAGTGTAAAACACGGGATGCTTCTGCATGCATTTAGGAAATTGTGATAGGTGCAGTGTAAACTATAAAAAAAATACATATTTTACATGACAGCTCACTGTATGGACCTCTATGTCCCCTAACCAGAAACATCCTGCGTTTGAGCTACTGACGAATGGATAGTCCTAATATACACAGCAGCAGATGTCAGGCCTTGCAGGTTGACTTCCTGTTGGAGGAGAAATCAATGACACAGAGTCTGGGCATAGTCTCGGCAGAACTTTGTTTTCTCTACACTACGTACAGCAGACCTACAACAGAAATGGGGAGTGGGAAGGGAATAGTCAAGGAGCTGGTTGCTGATCCCTGATCTTGCACTGCACAGTTCTGGTGGCAGAAAGAGCAGCTATGGGGCTACTCTAATTTACACCACTGGCACGTGGTCCCTACAGGATCTTACACCAGTGACAACTTGTTGACATGGAGCTCTGCTCCACCATGCCCCTTCAGCTCCCACCCCCAGTCCACAATGAGAATTCTCTGGTGACCATTTATGGCCAGAGTCTGTCACCAGAGTAGCCAGAGTAGCACAATATGAACAGATCTTACTGGAGACTCTGGGCCGTTAGTTTTAGAACTACACAAATATTGTTTTAATCTTTCTAGATTCCTGCTAATTTCCTTCACATCATCCCTCAACCATCCAAATCCCTATGTTCTCCTGCCACTATGCAAGCCCCTTACTCAGTTCCAGTGCCCTTTATGCCACTCCTTCCTGATGTTCATCATAATTACTGGTGATGTTGGAGGGTGCCAGAGTCCAGAGCTATAAGATTGTGCAGCTGGAGTGTCCTCTGCCATTGGCATTCATGGTGTGATACACTGGAGTGCTGGTAAGAGATTGGTCACTATTTCCTGGTCCGGTCACATGATGTGGATCAGCCCTACAAACAGTAAAATGCCTGTCATGTGGCAGGGATCAGTATAAGAGCTGGTTAAAAAAAATCATCAGAACTGTTTTTCATTGTATAAATGTAAGTGAAATTTTGTTTTAAAAACGGGGGCAGGAAGAATCATTTTTAAAACGTTGCAATGTCCTGTTTTGACATTCTCAGAAGGGAATTTGAAGGAAATATTTCAACTGACTTAAAATGATTTTTTTCCAGAATTTCATTTTGCCAAAAATGTTAACATTTTGGCTTTTTGTCCCAATTCAGGATACTTTTCCCCCCAAAAAATATCAAAAGTTTTCATGGGACAGAAAATTCACTCGCTGCCTGCAGTGGCTTCTTTTATATACCTCTCCAAAGGCTCTGTCTTTATTCTGGGAAGGGTTAAATAATTTTGAGCCAAGTCCTCAACTGGTGTAAATCAGCAAAGCGGTATTTGCTCCCAGCTAAGGATATGGGCCACTGTGCCATTGATCAGAGCATTCGAGGGCTCTTGGATTCTTGTTTCTTCCTTGTGTATTTCACTTTTTTCACCACTCAGCAAGCTAATTGCAGCATGTCCTTTTTACGTGGTTTGCCAATTACCCTCCTTCCCATCAGTTCTAGGCTCTCTGAATTGTGGATTGCCTCCCAGGAGAGCACAAAGAACTGACAGCTTTTTCTGCTGTAAAAAAAACATTTTCTGTCTCCTCTCTAGATGGATAGCCAAGAGCATTAGCATGTCTGTGCTTTGTCTCAAAGCAGCGCACAATGCAAGAGCCGAAACTTAGCAGTTTTTTAAGCCAGTCGACAAACTGTGCTCCTGGTTCCTGAAAGGTCAGTCACCATCTGAAACAGCTTGAGCCAGTAGGACTGAAAACAAATTTTTTACCTCAATAGGTGATGCAAAAATGTTGCTCAAAAGTCACAGTAGCCAGCAGCGCTGTCTTTGTCCTTGCATATTTATGCTTCATTTTAGACAGAAGACGTCGGAGAAGCAATAACCGCTCCACCTGAAGCAGATTCTTGGGGAAGGACATCTCTGACAATTGTGCTGTGCACTTCAGTCAGCCAACACAGGTGCAAAAACAACTGGAGTTCTAGAAAGCTAGGCTGCAATAAACATCAAAGGAGGTTAATTACAAAAACAAACAATAACAAAAAAAAAACCACCCTCTGCAACTTTTATCACATTCTTGGACATGGGCCATGCACCCACAGCTTCTTGACCTTTCATTTTGTAAGGGGAGGAAGTTAGAGAGACAGCTGTAATATCCTTGGCAGATATTTTATACAGTAGCCCAGTAGTTATATGTGAGAAGCAAAATGGTTGAACTTGTTAAGTTTAACTGTAATCGTAGCAGATCACAGTTCCTCTAGGATCCATTCAGTGCTCCATACTGTATGTTGTCTTCAGAAGGTTATATGGAGTGCATGACTTTATCCAAAGATACAAGGGAGCAGTCCATTAGGCTTTGCTAATATCCCTTGGCTATTGCAAAAAAAAACAAATGGAAGGTTATACTTAAAGACAAAGGGCATGGTTATATCATTTGAGTTTGTCTCTACATGCTAATAACTACTGACAAGGTCAGTGGTGAAAAAACAATATACTCAGGGTAAACACCAAAGATAAATGCCTTTCACAACGAAGGCTGCCTGAGAAACGTATTTATTTCCACAAAATGTTTTGAAGCAAATGAAAAAGCCTGGAGTTTTGGTTGCCAAAACGTGAAACAAAAAATCAGTTTTCAGGCTGTCAATTTTTCATGAAACCCCAGAAATTTTTGACAAAAACAAAGGTTTGTGGAAAAAAATTTTGTCAAAAGGAATTTGTCAGCAAAATACTTTTCAGTGAAAGGATCTGGAGAAGCTGTATTCACCATCGTTTTCAAATTCCTGGCTGAACACAAAAATAGGCTAGGTGCCAGATTGTGTGCGTTTTAATGTTATTGTAATGCCTAAAATGAAAGGGGATATAATCAACAATTGAAAAAAAAAACCCAGCACAATAAAATCCAGAGATAAATTCCTCCCCCCTGTAATAATAGACCTCCTCTGGTATAGTCCTGGCTCTTCCCCATCTCTTCCGTATCCAAACATAGACCCCTGATGCATTTGGCTGCTTTCCATTTATACCATATCCCATCAATCTTAATTGAACACAGCAACGTATCAATAACTTATCTGCCAGTGAGCTATTTAGGCCCTGGAACAGATTTATTTTATATATATTATGTTAATAAACTGGTTTCTTGGCTCCTTGATCAAGCCTGAGACGCTGGTGTGTTAGAAGGAGTGGACACATGGTGAAAAATAATAGAAAAGTGGCTTGTCTTGGGAGAAAAAAATATACTGACAACATGAAAAAATTAATCTTCAGTGCATCATTGTTCAGGGCTACAACAGATGTATCCTGAGTCATAGAAAAATCTGACTTTCAAATTTACTGAAAGTTGCTGAGAAGAATTTGAACAAGACATAAACCGTTCTCCAGTCCAATGAAAGGGCTAAATTTAAGGACTTAAACTGCTTTATGCTTCATTTTTCATTATGTCTTAATTCTTTTTGCTTATGTATGTCACTATTTTTTGGCCCTAATATTAAGCTGTGTAATTGCTAGGAATGTTCTGCATGCAGTTCCTCAGAGACGATGGCATTTTGAATTTAACTAATGCCTGGTTGCTGAGGTTGCAATGACTAGCACTGAGTTGAACAGTTCAGTGCACAGCTCCAGATTTGGTCCATCTAAAACAAATGGGCTAATACTGTCTGGATAAAAACAACCCCGTTTTTATGGACAATCTTTGCATTTGATTGCTGAACTGTTCAGCCAGCACTTCAATAAACTGAAAAATTGGAATATAGCTGTTTGCAAAGCGAGGTATAGACTAGACAGCTGTTATAACTACTGTACATTGTGTCTTCAGTTTTCTGCAGAGATGCTGCAACGTATTTTTAATTTCTCTGATATTTATTGTTTTTCTGAGATTGGGTTCAAAGAACTGAATCAATGTAGCCTTTTCCAGGGAAATAAATCTCCGAAAGCTTAATTCATCCTTTTGAAGTAAAAGAAAAGCCTAACTTTGTGAAGCCAGAGCTGCACACTAAGTATTTAGTCATAAATAAGGGAAAATCAAGAAAATATAAATAAAGCGGCCCTGACTCTATTTCACTGCATTATTAAAATTCCATTGTTTATTCTGCAGGCAAAGACCTCCCAAAATGACAGGGGTAATCTGGGTGAAAAGGAGCTTGTTGCCAAAGGGTACAGCACTTAAAGGAGGGGGACGCATTTTAAAAACTGCCAAGCAAAATATTTTCCTTCATGAGTTCACCCAGCCTAAACATGCATCTAATCCTCTCAAACTGACAGTTCAAAAAGGCAACCATGGTCGAGACGGGCAAAGTGTTCAGTTCAAAGGCAAAAAGGTCCTGGGGATTATTAGAATTATCACTTATCATGAAATGACCATCAGGTTTGGAATCAAATAGCTCCACCTTCACTCACCAAATCAAGGGACTTACTCCTCATTACAACGTTAAAAGCACAGCAAATCCTTTCTTCGCCAGCTTCAGTGAGTCTGCAAAGGGGTGATAAGAGCCATCAGCACAGTAAAAGTATGGAGGGGTTAATACTTGTTCAATTTTTAAATGTAAAGATCAGTCGTAAGTTAAAGCAAAGCATCCTGAAGGAAGAATCTCCAGCACCTTGCCTGAAATACTGTACGTCTCTAGGCTAAGGGCCACATCCTCTGTTGCCTATGTATCAGAGTCAGTGACGGTCTGGGGTGGAGTCACTGAGGATTTGGGGTGCACTAGAAATGCAGGACTGATCAAGCAGACGGGCCTTTTTCAATAACCTATACATGTTGATATAAACAGATCTTTTCTATTCATAAAAATTATAATTAAACCTTATCAGGAAAGGACAGGATCATCCCTATTTTACAGGTGGCAAAACTAAGACTCAAAGAGGTTAAGTGATTGACCCATGTTGGCAGAGGTGGGAATAGGGCCCAGGTCTTTTGGAGAAAAAAAATACAGCAAGATTGAAATTGCTTCATGGGATTTATGAACATTTTGGACAAAGCTGAGCTAAATTATGGGGAAACCTGCTTCCTTTTTTCCTCTCTGCCCCCACTACTGGGGAGGATTTGTGGTTTGCTATGCCACATTCAGTTGGTTCATGGCTGCCATCACAAGTCACAAGATTTTGACTTGAAACTAGAGACACGTCTGAACCACGCAATGCAGAACCAAATGCAGATCCTGAATCCTCCATAGTTCCAGAGTGTTCAGAACTGGTGTTTTGGCTAAGACAAATCTAAACTGGTTGCATGCCTCTGTCTATCTTTTAGATTCCTCCCTTTTCCCCAAAGTTTGGATTCAGGGTTCTGGTTCATGTCTACTTGAAACATGGCTAGGTTTTGCTTCAAGTTTTCAGATGTTGGCAACCCAAGCTCAGAGTGAAATTCAAGGGCTGTGAATCCACACAAATCAAACCAAAACACAGGTTTGTCAGACTGCCTGTGAATCAAAACAGCACGGCTCTGCTATTAGCGTGAACCGCTTTCTTCTCTTCCGCACTAACCACTTTACATATTTTCTTTTCTAAACATGGAGAATTTAAAAAAAAAAGTTAAACAACAGTCAAGGAAGAGGAAAAAGCTAAACGGACGGGACAGGTGGCGTGTGACTAGCAGGTTTCTTCGGCTTGCTTATGCCCTGAGGATATATGACAGAATGGGGACTGCTCCGTTTTACCATCATAAATTCCACCTGGTTTTTTGATCATATGACTAGCCTTTCTGTGGATAAATCAGGCATGTTCTGGGTCCATAAAAATAACTACTCAGCCAAATTCTCTTCCCATTTGCCATGCCAGTGCAAAGCCACGTAAAAGTAATTCACTGTTCACCTCCTGTGCAAAAGTATACATAGAGGAAGATACACTACAGCTTCCCTGAAGACACGAGGGTGAAATTCGGGCCCCAGTGAAGTCAAATGGGAGTTTTGCCATTGACTTAAATGAGAACAGGATTTCACCCATGGAGTCTGCACATTTTCCTCCCCTTCCCGGTCATTCAGGACTCAAAAGGCAATGGTGAGGGATCTGTGGAGATCCCCAACCCCAACCATGCAAACACAGAGGGACTCTCCCTTTGCATTCACCTGCAGCCTCCCCAGAGCTTGTCAGTAGGACAGGACCAGTAACTGTGATGCCATTTGCTGCAGGGACCCCCATCATGCTTTGTGACACTAGAAGAGTGAAGCATCCACCCTCAGGCAGCATTACCGCTCTTCAGCTGAGGTAGAGCATGGAAGTTAGTGTGGTTTCTTCTTGGGTCTGCCTTTAACCTCTAGCCACGCCCACTTTTTCATGGCACAGGAGCCACTTGCATATTTTGCTGAGGATGAAGATAGTTAAGGGAAGGCAGTCAGTGCGGCTGAGGAGGGAGATTGCATTTAGTTATTTGCCCCATCCAGGGGGCCCCACCAGAGTTTTCTCCGTGAATTTGATCCCCTCCTCACCACACAGCCAGCAGAAGGAGCATATGAGCCAATATGATCATGTTTAATAATGAAATGTCTCTCTTTTAGGTTTCAGAGTAGCAGCCGTGTTAGTCTGTATCCGCAAAAAGAAAAGGAGGACTTGTGGCATCTTAGAGACTAACAAATTTGTTTGAGCATAAGCTTTCGTGAGCTACAGCTCACTGCATGCATCCGATGAAGTGGGCTGTAGCTCACGAAAGCTTATGCTCAAATAAATTTGTTAGTCTCTAAGGTGCCACAAGTACTCCTTTTCTCTTTTAGGTGTGTATAATAGACAAAAGCATGCAGAATGTCTCTTTGTTCATTTAAAACATGAGAATTCCTTAGGAGTGGCTGTATTATTGTTCTGTAAATATGCCCTTTAAGTTTTCCAGGGCTGGACGTCAGAAGGCAAGAGCTGTTGCAGAACAGACATTTTGAAAAGCATCTAAACTATTTGCCTGCAATGGTCCCTGTAAACTTCACACATGCATGGCCATGCAGCAATTTTCAATATACTGTGCATGCCACAAGCCACTTTCTCTGCCCCTGGGGCGGGCACTGTGAGGGCTGAGCTGGTGACTCGGGTCGGGCAGAGCGCCGCAGCTGCTGAGGGGTGGAGGCAAGAGCAGGACCCAGAGGGGCTGGAACCGCTGCCATGGTGCCGGGATCAGGATGAGAGGGCAGGTAGAAATGAGGGTTGTCATAAATATAAAGGGAAGGGTAAACCCCTTTGAAATCCCTCCTGGCCAGGGGAAAGCTCCTCTCACCTGTAAAGGGTTAAGAAGCTAAAGGTAACCTCGCTGGCACCTGACCAAAATGACCAATGAGGAGACAAGATACTTTCAAAAGCTGGGAGGAGGGAGAGAAACAAAGGGTCTCAGTCTGTCTATATGCTGTTTCTGCCGGGGATAGACCAGGAATGGAGTCTTAGAACTTTTAGTAAGTAATCTAGCTAGGTATGTGTTAGATTATGATTTCTTTAAATGGCTGAGAAAAGAATTGTGCTGAATAGAATAACTATTTCTGTCTGTGTATCTTTTTTGTAACTTAAGGGTTTGCCTAGAGGGGTTCTCTATGTTTTGAATCTAATTACCCTGTAAGGTATCTACCATCCTGATTTTACAGAGGTGATTTCTTTACTTCTATTTACTTCTATTTCTATTAAAAGTCTTCTTGTAAGAAAACTGAATGCTTTTTCATTGTTCTAAGATCCAAGGGTTTGGGTCTGTGGTCACCTATGCAAATTGGTGAGGCTTTTTATCCAACATTTCCCAGGAAAGGGGGGGTGCAAGTGTTGGGAGGATTGTTCATTGTTCTTAAGATCCAAGGGTCTGGGTCTGTAGTCACCTAGGCAAATTGGTGAGGCTTTTTACCAAACCTTGTCCAGGAAGTGGGGTGCAAGGTTTTGGGAAGTATTTTGGGGGGAAAGACGTTTCCAAACAGCTCTTCCCCAGTAACCAGTATTTGTTTGGTGGTGGTAGCGGCCAATCCAAGGACAAAGGGTGGAATATTTTGTACCTTGGGGAAGTTTTGACCTAAGCTGGTAAAGGTAAGCTTAGGAGGTTTTTCATGCAGGTCCCCACATCTGTACCCTAGCGTTCAGAGTGGGGAAGGAACCTTGACGGGGTGATCGGGTCTGGGCCAAAGGCAGCTATCCCTGGAGACAGAGGATACATCTTCCCAGCCTGGAGCTGGCTGCCCCTTACTTCCCCCATTGAGTCTCAGTGGCAACGAGCTCCCCAAGCAAAGCACCCACACTGACTCCCCTTTCTATCCCTGGCACCCCGACAGCCCCGCTCTGCCCCATAATCCTTGATTCACCTACTCCTGACACAGAGCAGCCAGCCTGACTCCCCCTTCTATTCCTGACACCCCAACTTCCCCGACATCCCAACTTCTTCCCACCTCCCCTGGCTCTCCATACTCACCATTCAGAGCCCCATTGTGATAACTGGGCCTACAAATGTGCCCTAATCATCAGCTCCACTGTAAGAAGTGAATGAAAGTTTATAAAGTGTCACAGTGTCCTATAATAACAAATGTTGATGGGAAAAGGTGCAAAAAGGAGACAGAGAAACTGAATTAATCCAAACAAAAAGGCCTAATGATATCATTCAAGGACTCTGCTAAGGTCATGCCTGGTAAACACGAGAAGTGTGGGACCTGAAATCAGTGACCCAGAATTGGTGTGTCATAATTAGACCTCGCTGTTGGACAAAATAATGAAGGGATGAGTTATTCTTCCCATCACTTCTTTTTGGGGCCCTCAGAAAGAGCCTTTGGGGGGGAAAACACAGCTACTGTGATGCTGGCTGATGGAAATGTGAGCGAAGGAAAGAAGAGAACTTCCTCATGGCTGCCCTCCCCACCACCTTCTGGGACCCAAGATGTTCTTCATCCTACTCCTGAGAGATATCTTCACCAGAACAGGGTAGAGAGATGGCCACCTCCACCGGTTCCAGCTAAATCCCAAACATCACCATGGACATGAGACTTTGTCAACCCACCCCAATACACACACACACCTTGTGTGTTCCTTTCCTTCCCCACCTCATTTCTTCTCTTTCCTGTCCCTCTTCTTTTGCTTTCTGTCTATCAGAGTCTGGTTTAGCACGCCAAGAGTGTATATTTTGCAACACTGCTATAAGCCTGTGACCACAAAGAGGCAGCTTAAAGCAAGGTTCTAAACAGCCTGACACTGGTACAAGTTTGCCAGGTCTCAGCATGGCTCATAAAACCATGTGCTGGGCCTGTGTTTTCTGAAAGGTGAGGTTGCAAGTGAGAGTTAACACCAGAGAGAGAAGTTGCATTTCTATCTTTGTTGTTCTTTTCTCTTCTCTCTTGTGTGTGTTTGTCTCGCTGCGTCTTCTGGGAAACAGAGTTGGATTTTAACAACCACAGCAACAACAATTCCAGTCCATTTCAACTAATTTCTTCTCTTTTCCCCAAAAAGGACAGTTGTTTTCATCTTTGCTACCACCTAAGAGACTGTCAAACAAGGTTGTTGTTTTTTCCTTTGAAGACTCTCTCCAGCTAAAGCTACAGCATTCAGTTTAGAAGCTAAAACCCCATCCTACGTTCACCCACTGTATTTGGTATTGCAGAGATCTCCATTTAGGGCTTGCTTGATTCTGGCATCTCTTTTACAGACCACACTCCTACTGACTACAACAGGAGCTTTGCCTGTTCATGGGCTGATTGAGTCCATGGGGGACTCGATTCACTTTATCCTGTATCTACACACAACAAAGAGAATAAACTGAGACCAGAGCTGTTTATGTGGATTTCCGTTGACCCTTAAGAACAGATCCTCTAATTGGGATTAGATTCCTAGGCACTTTTGAAAATCCCACTAGGCACCTATTCTGGATCCTTAGGCACCTAAATACTTTTAAAAATATGGTCTTTTATTTGTAGCAAGTAATTTTTGGAGATACTGAAATATATTGCAATAAACAGGTCAGATTAAGGGTATAGAAAACTCAGTGCTTATCTTGAATTTTGGAGCAGATTACTAGGTGATTTCAATCCATACAGAAATACCTTTTTTCTTCGGAAAAGACTCTCAGAATCACTTGACAACACTATCTTCTTTTAAGAACTGAAAACTATTTTTATTTCCTTGTACCAAAGACATTTCACTAGCTTCTCCTTGTGAGGAAGATGTCATTGTACACCAGATGTCATTTCAATTATAATCAAGCATTTAAAAGAAATAGTTTCAGCCCTTGTACATTTTTCAGCTTTCTTTTGATCTCAATATTTTCATCTGTTAATGGCCCAGTCCTGCCCTGAAAAAAACTGAGATCCTTGTAGAGGAGCCTTAGATATTATGCGAGAACACTGAGAAAGGTTGAATTTTGCAAAAGAAAAGTCAGTGGGAATTGAGGGCCCTTAGCACATCATAGAATTGGACTCTAAGATAAATCAGGGGAGACATGAATCAACGATTCAGGAATAATCACTATTGTCCTTATTTTAAAATGTCCCGTTTGTACTGTGGTTGTCTTCTTTAGCACTAAGGCATGCTTTTCCCCATCACAGAAAACACCACACAATTTGCCATAATCCATCAGGATTGGTAGTCTCATCCCAAGATGAGAGGCCAAAGCCTGGAATGACCTAAGGACGCTCAGGTGGAGATGCTCAGATGCATTGCTAGAGACTTGGGGATAATCTTAAGCAGCACCTGCCACTGGGCAAGCTGGTGAGGGTACAGGTAGGGTCCAAACATGGACTCTGGAGAGTTCTGGGGTAGCGATCCCTCCTCCAAAAGAGTATGCTAAAATGTTAATTTGATTGTGGGGAAAATTTGCCAGCTTTCATTCTTAGTCTTACATTTGCACACAGAAATCACAGGAAATCAATATATTCTGCTCACCTGGGACATGATCAAATGCCCCCTTAAGTCAATGAAAAGACTCCCATTGACAGTGGTTGTTAGGTAATGTCCATGCAAAGGATAAATGACCCAAATGCAAAAAATATGTATTAACATTATATGTACTGTACCATTAAATGATCCATTTTGATGCCTAACTCCACGCTATTTTCTGTGTGTTTTGTAACTATAATTACAGTTCAAATTATAAATATTTAACTTGGGGAACTCCCCTTCCATCTGCCTTTTCTTTAATTAATTGTTAATTTAACACATTTATTTTTATATCTTGACAAGATCAATTGCATTCCTCCTCCTTTCCTCCTCTCCCCCGCCCAATGAGCATTGCTTTTCAATTTGCACACATAGGTATCAGAGTAGCAGCCGTGTTAGTCTGTATCCGCAAAAAGAAAAGGAGTACGTGTGGCACCTTAGAGACTAACAAATTTATTTGAGCATAAGCTTTCCTGAGCTACACCCACGTACTCCTTTTCTTTTTACACACAAGTAGTGATTTCTGTCAAAGACAAATAAACATTTCTGGAACAGTATCTATAAAAGGTTGGACCTGCAAACAGCATGTCTTCAGATCAGCTGATGCTATGGCCCCTATTGACATGACTACTCCCATTCAATTCAGTGGGTAAAGGCTGCAGATCTGCCCTTTATTATAGTGTACTTTACAATATATTGTCATATAAAATGTAAAATATTATATTGTTTGGCCAGTCAGTGGTCCCGATCCTGCACTGAAATCCAGTCATTTGGTGGTGGTGTTCAGTGATCACTCAGTGCTCCAGGAGTTTCCAATCATAGAATCATAGGACTGGAAGGGACCTCGAGAGGTCTTCTAGTCCAGTTCCCTGCACTCAAGGCAGGACTAAGTGTTATCTGCTTTATTCTGTATCTGGTTCCAACTAGCTGGGTGCGTAACAATAAGAACTTCACAGCACCTGGCCCAGACACTGTGTCTGGGAGCTCAGCTCTTTAAAGGCATAGTCCTCAATACCACAGCATGGACCTGGCAACTCTGCAGACTTCCGCGTGCTTTGCTAGTGTCTCCCAATGCAGAAATAGAGACATTATGAGGCACCATAATATTCTGGCCCAGATTCTGCCCTGCACTGAGATCCACTTAATGCAGGAGACCAGAGGGCTGTCAGAGAATCAGTTATGGCTCCCCAAGTCTGTGACCTGATATACCATTCTCAACCCCAGTGTAAGCTAGACTACCCTTGGAGTTTCCAATAGTTTGCAAGGAATCCACCTGCCCACAACATGTCCCCTGCTCCCCCAACACATCCTGCGCAGTCAAGGGTGGTTGGTGCAGGAACCTGGTACGATTCCTATCCCTTTACAATGAAGAGGACCATGGGATCTCTAGAAGAGCTGAGCAAATAATTCAAATCCACACTTGTCAAATAATTTCTCTGAAAAAAACTGCCAAATTACGTTCAATATACTACTGGGTTAGCTCTAATCTTTAACAGCCACATGTGTTTAAGATCTCAGTTAAAGATTCCATTGAGAAGACTTCTTTTCAGCAGCACCATGACTCATGGGCCAGTACTGGGGGCAAGATTCAGTACTGATTCAGACGGAGGAGGAGGATGAACTATTGTGTCATCAAAACCACTGCCTATGGCATCTCGGTGCTCTTCGACAGCTTTCCTTGCAAATACTGACTAGCTTTGACCCCGATTTGCTTGTATAATGAAATCTGATGGGATCGCAAAGTATAAAATTAATCTCAACACACATACTCAACTAGTAATTGAAGCAAGAAAAAATGTCATATATTTTACATAGGAAAACAACAACTATTACACTAAAATGTGACTATTCACTTAAACCTGGAAGAGAGTTATGGTGCTATCACTGAGCAGGCATGCACAAAACATACACGTGACTCCGCAACTCAGGACCTTAACCCTCTTATTATGCAGCCACTGGGCTTTTTTTTCACATTTAAAAGTTAATCCAGGTGACAACAGGATTAGCTATTGCATATCCCCTTACCCGTATGTTTGTAACCTCAAGATGGGCAAATGTTTGGAGGCTGCTTGCCAGGATTCCTGCTCTCCCCAACCACAGTTGACACAGATACGTGGTATTTTGACTGCCAACCTTGAGTTAGGTCACACCCATGTATTATGATAGTTTCATGCCTGCCCTTAAACTGAATGGCCTATGCATAAGAACACAGATAACAAAGAAACATTTAGATGAGCAGCCTGCATAACACCGTAAGTGCTACATGTCTCAATAAACTATAGGGCATGCTTAAAATGGAGAAATTAACAGATAGTCAAAGATGGGAATATCTCCTTTATATACAACGTAGCATTCTCTTCTGGGTCTGGGTGAGACTTCATCAGACAAGATAAATAAAGAACTTGTACGGTGATATACATATTGCCTTCACCTTTTCTGTACTAGTTTTATCTTCTCTATGTATAGCTCTGTAATTCATACCATTGTGTGGATTCCATATTACGGCCTCAATTTTACCACTGTGTATTGATGATTATTCAAGTGTCTGTATTTTTATGGGACAATGATATGGTAACTAGAGAACTTTCTGTTCACTCTGTGTGCCCTGACTAAAAATTCCCAGAGAATTTAATAGAAAATTAGGGAATTCCATTGAATGCTTCAAAAAAATACGTCAATGTATTATAGCACACAGAGATGAAGGATGACCCTGTGGTGACGAACTGGGACTCAGGAGTCCTGGGTTTGATTCCTAGTTCTGTTATAGATTCCTATAAACCCTGGGAAATTGCTTAATTTCTCTGTGCCTCAATGTAATAGAGAACTTGGAGATTGCAGGATTTTATTACTCTGTGTGTTAGTGTTTATTTGTACTGCAGTAGCAGTCGACCCCGTAGGGCTCAGGGAAACACTGTGCTAGGCCATGTACAAACAGAGAACAAAAAGATGGTCCCTGACACAGGCACTGAGTTTCCAATGTGCCAGGGAGTGCTTGATCCCCGGCTCTGCCCCAGGCCCTGCCCCCACTCCACCCCTTCCCCAAGGCCCCCCCTCCCTGCCTCTTCCTGCCCCACCCTGCCTCTTCCCGCTGTGACTGGGAGCTGCCACGTGATGTGCCAAGACTACTTCTGCCCTTGCTTTCCCTGCCAGTTTAGGACTACAGCACCCTGTCTTGCTGAGCCAGACATGCCAGTCTGCTCCAACACAGACCCAGGGTCTGATCCACGTGCCCCAAAGCTGCAGGCTTGATTGAAAGCAATTTAGGAAGTGTACCTGTCCTTGACACTCAGATGCCCAACTCCCAATGGGTCCAAACCCCAAGTAAATCCGTTTTACCCTGTATAAAGCTTATACAGGGTAAACTCATAAATTGTTTGCCCTCTATAACACTGATAGAGAGATATGCACGGCTGTTTGCCCCCCACCCCCACCCCCCGGTACTAATACATACTCTGGGTTAATTAATAAGTAAAAAGTGATTTTATTAAATACAGAAAGTAGGATTTAAGTGGTTCCAAGTAGTAACAGACAGAACAAAGTGAATTACCAAGCAAAATAAAATACAACATGCAAGTCTAAGTCTAGTACAGTAATAAAACTGAATTCAGATAAAATCTCACCCTCAGAGATGTTTCAATAAGTTTCTTTCACAGACTGGACACCTTCCTAGTCTGGGCACAATCCTTTCCCCTGGTATAGCTCTTGTTCCAGCTCAGGTGGTAGCTAGGGGATTTCTCATGATGGCCTCCCCCTTGTTCTGTTCCACCCACTTATATATCTTTTGCATAAGGTGGGAGTCCTTTTTCCCTCTGGGTTCCCACCCCTCCTTCTCAATGGAAGAACACCAGGTTAAAGATGGATTCCAGTTCAGGTGACATGATCACATGTCACTGTGAAACTCCAAGCCTTCATTCCTCCCAGCCTGACTCACAGGAAGGCCTCCCTGCAAACAGAGCCATCCACAGTCAATTGTCCTGGCTGATGGGAGCCATCAAGATTCCAAACCACCATTAATGGCCCACACTTTGCATAATTACAATAGGCCCTCAGAGTTATATTTCATATTTCTAGTTTCAAATCCAAGAGTGATACATTTATACAAATAGAATGACCACACTCAGCAGATTATTAGCTTTGTAATGATACCTTACAAGAGACCTTTTGCATGAAGCATAATTTAGTTAGATTATATTCACACTCCTCAGCATACTTTCATAAAATCATATAGAGTGCAATGTCACACCCGTCCCCTCCCTTGAGCTCACCCCATCCCCGCTCTCCCCTCTCCCCAGAGACTCCTGCACACCGCGAAACAGGTGATTGCAGCAGGTGGGAGGGCATGGGGAGGGAGAGGGAGGCGCTGATCAGTGGGGCTCACCAGCAGACAGGAAGCACTGGGGAAGAGGGGGGAGCTGATAGAGGGGCTGCCAGTGGGTGCTCAGCACCCACCATTTTTCCCCTGTGGGAGCACCCACGGAGTTGGCACCTATGGTCCCTGACCCAAAAAGCTTCCAGTTTAAGTTGCCATCCAGATGTGCTGTTTTTCGCTTTTGTATGATAAAAGATATAACATGAAAGAGTTGACTGAAAGCACCTTATTTTATACCTGTGGCACAAGTTTAGCCACAAAAGATGAAGCCATAATTGTTCAATACACAAATATTGCATGTATTCTAATAGAGTGCAATGGGCAGTACAGACAGAACAGAGTGGAGAGTGAAGTCCCATCCCGGTGAACAAAGGCCAACCCCCTGTCATCTCCAAAAGTTTGCCTATGTTGGTTTTGTTTGAGGGATAATCCCTAATCAAGTGAGCCATACAGTAAAAGCACAGACCACCTGGCTCCTAGACACAGTCATCCAACTGACAGTCTGAAATGCTTCCATTTGAGCTTTTCTTCTCTTTTCCAGGTCTGTGCATCACCAATTTCCTGTTCCTACAGGATGCTCTATCTTGATCCCAGTGCTGATTAACAGACAAGTGCTGTGAATGGAGTCTACCTATTTGGATGAAGCAAAGCCTCCTGTTTTCTTGATTTTCAATGCCTTTCAGAGCATCAAGAAAGCAGCACTCATGAAAAAGAAGAGGGGTACAAAAGGTAAAATAGAAGAACCTAAGGTTCTGGTAATTCTTAGCAAATATCTACAGCTCTTATGCAACATCATGTGTCACTTTAGGGAGTCCTTACTTTCCCCGTCCTTGCAATAACATTTAGCTTTAGGTTGATGTTGGAGTTGAGTATTCTTAGTACAGGCAGGTGCTGATTTATGACTGCTGATATTGAGATAGCCAGATCTAGCCACACACCTTGGGAGACTATCAGTTTTACCCACTACCAAAGCTCTGCTGAAATCCAGGCACCCTTAATATACAATAAGGAAAGAGTTATTTGGAGCTTAGAACATTTCTCTTTATGTGGCAAGTGAGGTCATTTTATTGTCCATATGAATGAGAACTCTCTACAGTGGCTCATGAATTGGTCAGATCTCTTCTCTAAGCAAATACCCTGGAATTTCTCACCTGAAGTATTTGCTCTCAGAAGAAGTGACTGGACCTGATGCTCCTTCCAGCTATGAAGACCCAATAGTGCCCCGTTCATCCCTCTTTAGCTGGTCTAACCTATATAAACCTTGCCCTGCTATCTTGTCATAATTTCAAAAACCAGCCACCTGTGAAAATAGCAAAGGAAAATTTCCATCAATAGTCAGAGCTTTGTTGCTCTGCCCAATAATGGGAACCCCGCACCGTGCTACCTGGATGAGTCACTGTATTTTGTTGAAACATGTTAACTGTCAAGTCTTCCCTTGAGAAAAGTACTGTATACAATTATAAGTGCCCACGTAATTACAAGATGAGCTGTTCTGTACCATTACGATCAGCTATTTCCAGGCCACCCTGGGATTGCTAAATTTTGATTGATACCTCACTGTTGTGCACTGCCCAGAAATTTGGGCTGACATTGGCAGGCATATCAGATACTTGATTATTTGCCAAATGACAAATCCAAATCAACATCAAGCTTCAGACACATGAGAACATGCAGCTGCTGATTTTCTGAGAACTGTTCCAAGAAGTATTGGAGGTGACGAGTTTTCTCATTATGCAGGTAGATTATTTTATGACATAGACAGAAACTCTTCCTTCAGCTAGTTGGAAATGGTAGGTATTTTCCACCCAAAAAAGGGGAAGAAATGAAGACTTTCAATTTTTTTTACAACCCCTCCCAAAAAAATTAAATCTATTTTTTTTTCCTTACTCACTTGTATTTTATTTCCAAAACTTTAAAAAAAAAAAAGTTTTGGTTATTTTCAGTTTTTGAACACACACCTGCCAAAAATATTCTGGTTTCATTTGTTTCATTACAAAAATAGATATTTAAAAAAAAAAAAAAAAAAAAAAGCTGTAGGGAGGGTTCGTTGGAGCTTGTCCCTCTCCGTGGTGGCAGGGAACCACACCGCCTCCCTTCGTCCTTGCACTGGCTGCTGGGGGAATCAGTCAGGCCACAGGAGTCCTGGCTCAAACCGTCTGGCAGGGGCTGAGCACACACAGGTAGCAGTTAACAAGCCCAGGCCCTAGGGCAGGACAGTAGAGAGTCACAACTCAAGCCCTTAGGCAGGGGCTGAGCAAACACAGGTTACATCGTCAGCAGGCCAAGGCCCTGGGTCAGGGCGGGGCAGCAAGGAGTTCATGGCTCAGGTCCTCAGACGGGGCTGAGTAAACACAGGTAAATAGCACACCCAGGCTTAAGGCTCCGAGCAGCCTGGGAGACTGCCACCTATGCGTTGGGTGGCAGGGGGGATGCAGGCCCTCCCACTCCACTGCATCCCAGCCAGGGGCCCTAGGAGCAGCCAAAGGCCCACTGCTGTGTCAGTGGGGATCCTGGCAAAAACACACTGGCATGGGTTCCAGCAGTGTTGCAGCCAGACTCGGGTCAGCTGCCCCCAGGCTACTTCCCAACTCCCCCTCCTAAGGTACCTGGGTCAAAGAGGTGTCCTCAGGGGGGTTCATCACCACTGGATCCTCGGAGGAGCTGGCAAGGGGTAAGCTCAGCGACTCTTCTGGGTAGCTGGTGAGGGATAGGCTCAGTGACTCTCCCACACGCTGATCCATGTCAAGTATCGGCCGGTCGGGCCAGTCTTCAAGTCTGCCACTGGTTGCTGGAGACGTGTCTGGCCTCTCCAGCGGCTGCCTCTCAAGTGAGCTCTGGGGTTGGGCTCTTATACTTCCTGTCCAGCACCTGACCCTTGGGGGGGGGAGCAGGGGGCTTGGAGTGCTCTGGCTCTGCCCACTCTGGTGTCTGGCGGAGCTCGTCCCTCTCCAGGGCGGCGGGGAACCACACCACTTCCCTACACAAGCATTTTTGAAAACAGGGCATTTTTCATCCCCCAAAAATTCCACATTAAAAATTTTAATGAGCCGTAATTGCAAGAAAACAACAAAGAAGTTCAGTGAATGAGGTGATTCTACAAAGCAGAACACCTCCAAAATGTCTCCTTTCTCCCTGGGAAATCCACTTGACTTGTGGGATGCTTGCAGCGGAGAAGAAGCTGAATCAGACCATCGTATCTGAATATGCCCAGTGTGAAAGGTAGAGTGTGAAGCTGCATGCATGCTTATGTTCATGAATAAATAATCACTACATCTTGCAGTAGTGATGCTACAGTGTGGCACCTTTAGAAGGAGATCTACACATGTACTATACATACTCACCAGAAAGCCTGGTAGATCATACCTTAAGAGTATAACATGAGGAGAGAGAGCACCTGGATCAGTGCCCCAATCACAAAACCACCGCTCTCGATGTTGATACCTCCACTAAGAGGCAAAGGATTGAGCACATGGGGGCTGGAGGACCACTGCTGTCTGTTCCCCCAATCTGTACCTGTACTATGGATAGCTAGATGGCTTAACTTGCCAGGACTCTCAGCCAGGCACCTTTGAGCGGCACTAAGGGTGAAGTTTACCTGTGAAGGGCCTGTCTAAAGCACTCTCCCACAGGTGTCATTTTAGCCCTCTTCAGGTGAGAATGAACGTGGGTGGAGCAGCTGTTGGAGGGGAGTCTCTGCAGCCTGATTCAGCACAGTCCCTGCACCAGTCATGAATGGGCTGACTAAGGGGTAAGCCATAATTATACAGATCCAGTGCCCCAAAACCCCTGCACAGGGTGTTCACAAGAGCAGCAGTCAATCTTACAGCTAATGCATACCCTCAAACCAAATTTAGTTCCTCAATACAAAATCCAGTTACTTGTGCTGGGATGAATTTTACCCTAAATGCATTTAAATATTGGTAATGATTTAGATTGTTTCATAACTCACAGCAGAAATCTTTCTAAACAGAGGACCAAACGCTGGACCCATTAAAATAAATGAGAGTGTGCCGTTGATTTCAGTGTGAGAAGGATGTATACAGAATGGTAGAGAAAATATACATTTGAATATTAAAATGAAGTCACTTGAACAATGACATCATTTTCCATTTGACTCACCGATCATTCCTACGCTTTTTAAGATACTTTTTCTTTTTCTTCACAGGATAAGTATAAATCCACGCAATTTACATCAAACTCCACTCCCAAGCCTGACACAGGTAATTATTCCAAATGACCCGATTCGACAGAGTCTGAAGAAGTGGCACTTAACTCAGGTGTAGCATTATGCCTTTTTTTTTTCATCCTCTTCTTTGAATCGGAAAATTGATACGGCACTCAAGGTTGAAGTAAATGACTGGAAAAAATAACTCTAAGAAATAAAAACATAGCCATCGATATCATCTTACTTTGGACACTAACTGGAGTACAATTAGGAAGACTTTGAATTTTCTAATGCCCCTTTTCGTCCTCTGCACTCGGATACCCAGCTCACATTTCTAAAAATCCTTCCTAGGACATGTGGCGGTCTGAGCTGTCACTGGCTCCAGAGAGCCAGTGCCTGCTTGAGGAATGATGTATCTGAAGATGGAGCTGGGTGGATCACTCTTTTGTTTCTTCTAGAGAACCACATTTCCAATACAGATGCTCCATTTGCTGCTTCTTAATGACTCTGGAGTTTTGAATTAGACACAACTGGCACCTTAAGATATGTAGGTACTACAACTCTAACTGTCTTCGTTAATTCTAAGGAACCTACAACCCTGGTATCTAAACACCAGTTTATATACATATATGTTATATAGTTGCATACAAGTAATTACTTATGTATACATGCAGTCTCTTTATATCAATCTGTGTTTCTAAGATTTTGGGGGCAAAAAAAAACAGTAATAAGAAATTTTAAAATATCCTTGAAACTATCAGGCTATATGGAAATAGCTTTGTTATTAAATCTCATTAGATCCCTTTATAAATATTGAAGCTGTGAAGGGATCTGTGGTCCTCAGCATGCATGCAATCTGCCTAAAATGCTAAAAGGATTGCCTGACACTCAGTTGCAAGCCTCTATCTACAGCTCCAGTGAAACAGTTTGATAGCATGGCCATTTGCTGTACGCTTGGGGTTTCAGTGAATGGCTCTTGGCATGGATTCCAAACCCCACAGCTTTTGTGTTTGAGTACCACAATAGTGGGGTACAATTACAGCACTGAATTGGCCCATTAAACCTTGGGAATAATGACAGCTGCTGGTAATTACTCCTAATCCACTAATGAGCTATTGTTTGCTACCAGTATTAAATGTAAGCCTAATGACATGGAAAAAGCACAATAGAGCCAAAACCTTCTACTAAATCAATTTAATTGTATAGATGCTTGCTTAGCACCTGTCTTGTGATGCTGATTCATACAGAATTGTTTTAACTGCAACATGATCTTCTGTGGATTATGTTTCCTTCACCTTAGGGCAGGTTCAGAAATCAGAAAACAGGAACCGATTAATTTGCTGGTTTTAGTATTAAGATTTATTGTACATATTGTGGCTTTTCCTCGAAGTTGATTGGCAGACATATGAAATTGACCAATAGCAGTGAAAGCACTGAAGCAATAAGAAGGGTAGACGATTAAAATTCCCTAATAGGAAGGGCAAAATTCAAACCAACTGCAGTACAATTTAATGTCAGGTCTATTGGAACTATACATTTATTAAGCAAAAGAAATGATAAATGAAAGATATAAATTATCTTGACAGCAGTTGTGTAAAACTAATCAACTTTAGCTTAATACACTTTAAATGCCACGGCTCATGTTTTCATTACTTTTCTCAAGATTTGGCATAGGTTAATATTTTTACAAATTCAAGACAGTGAATTTATTACTTTCACAGCAAGCTCAGCAAAGTTCTACACCAGGAAAATTGCAAAAATGTTCTGAGTTTAATGAAAACTCCTTTTTCTGAAAAAATTGAATTTTTGCTGGTGACACCTGCCTTTTGCTGTGTGTGTATGTGTGTACACAGGGGTCGTGGCTAGTTTTTTGGCAGGGGTGTGTGTTTGTTGCAAAACGATCAATATTAAAACTGAACTCTGCAATTCCATGAACTCACAATGCTCATTTACTCCTTTTGCTCCTCCTTTCCTAATGTGAACTTCCCATGGTGTCACTGTCTCCTAAAGAGGAGGAGAGCATACGACAATAGTATGATGCGGTGTGACCTGGCAGGCTAGCTGCTACTTCTGGTAGATTCCATGTTGTTATAGCTGTGTTGGTCCCAGGACATTAGAGGACAAAGTGGGTGAGGTAATATCTTTATTGGGCCTACTTCAGTTGGTGAGCGAGACAAGCTTTCAAGCCTACACAGAGCTCTTCTTCTTCTTCTGGCCCATTGCAGATTCAGCTCCTGTTGGGAACTTGATTCAGACTGCCACAGATTTCCTGTACAACCATGAGCAAATCACATTGACGCTACTCTCATGCCGGGGTAAATTAGGAAGAACTCCACTGAAGTCAAGGGAGTAAAAAATGTGAGATCAGAGACTGGGCCCTTAACAATTCTGAAGTCCTTACTTGAGATAAGGATTTGATTTTGCCAGAGTAATAGCCTTCAGGATTTGGCCCTCTTTATATACAGGGTCAGATCCTCAGCTGGTGTTAATTGGTATAGTTTCCTTAAAGACAATAGAGCTTTGGTGTCCTGGTTGACACCAGCTGAGAATCTGGCCAAATGTTTTCTCTTCTGTAAGACTGGCATAATACCACCAGCTACCTCACCAGGAAACATTTTGTAAAGTGCTTTGAGATCCTGGGATAGAAATCACTATAGCTATGGACGTGATTATTGTTACTGCATGTAAAAAAGCAGGCTGTATTTTTTTATATTAATCATTCAAGATCTCTGTATTATAATTATTCTGATATGAAAAAAAATCTGCCCTTCAGAAAATTTGTATTCTGGTCCAGATTATTCATCCCTCTGATCTTCTTTCAAACACCAGCATTTAGCTTCTGCTTCTCCATAGCACCCAGCTATAAATTTGTGTTTGGTGTGAAAGCTGAGTGACTCTGGCCCATAAACTGATGCTCATCTGTCTGTATTTATTCAAAGAGTTCCCATAAAAAAACCACTGGTCTCCGCCGTATAAGCAATGTGATGAGGAATTTTTAGTCTGAATGCAAAAATCTTCATATTATATTATATTTATGATTTCTCAGTGCCGAGGCAGCTCTTGGCATCATAATGCTTTTCTTTTTCTTTTCCCTTCCTTATCCCTGTCAAAGGATTTGTTGCTTCCTAAACATTCTCAGACCACATGAGGAGACTGAAAGCATTAAACCAAAAGAGCAAGTAGTGCAGTGTGGAAATTAATGTGTTGCTGGTTTTTATGAAAGCTATTTGACTCTCAGTACAAACAAAAGGCACAAGTCTATTGTGCCACCCATGCTGGGAATTCCAAAGCCTGAAGATTGTTCAAACTGCTTTTGAAAAGCCAGGCGTGTTTTGCTGGACTGGACTGGGAACTTTTTCAAGGCACAACTTTTGAATGAGAAGAAATAAGAGATTATTAACAAAAGAAGGGGATAGAAACACAGTGTTCGCCAAAAAGTATCCAGCTTATAATATTGCATATGCCTAGGTATTTTCTGACAAGAGGTATTTAATCTTGTAATTTATTTTGTGTGTGAAATAAATTAGGTTAAATTCTGATATTTATCTGTCCAATGATCTGGTCGTTTGTATTTCTCTGGGAATCATTTTGTGCATATTTTCCCCTAGTGTGTAAGCTGGACACTGATCAGAATGCCTGGCTGTGGACTTAATCTATTAATTTTCCAATTATCATTCTTTTTCAGATTCATTCAGTGAATATGGGCTCATCAGTAAAAATCTGGTGAATAATCACCATTAACCCACATAATCCCTAATATGATATTTAAAATAATGTAAAGTCCTTTGGGGAGCAGGGGTGAAAAATGAATATATATAATATAAAGTTGTATTAATGTTTCATGTGTCTTTAAAACCAGGGGCATGCATGAAAGGATTGGTCTGAGTAAGGGATGAGGTGAAGCTGTCTTGGCAAACTTAACTTATGCTGGCCTTTTTAGCCTATTAATTTGCACCTATTTCCCTTTTGTCTCCTTCCCATGTATCCCAACAAAGCTCCTGTGCATAAACCTGACGTCAGAATTCAGAGATTAAAATTTAACTGAAAAACCAATTTACACACACCTGTTCCTTAAATTCCTTTCAAATCCCCAGATAAGTGCTAAATATCTGGGGGTAGAACTGTTGGCCCTAACAATATGTATTTCAAGCATTTTGATGTAAACTGTATCCTGCGATTGTAGAACCTCCCCTACTCATTAAAACATTCCAGGCAGTAATAAATCTGTCTAGTTGGGGCTAATTTATGTCTAAGCAAATGATTTCCCATTTTTTTATAATATAAATGTTTAGACTGCAACATTCTCCCCTCTCTGGAGATTGTGTATCTCCAATCATGGGAGCAGCGATCTCACTAACACCGTTTCACGCACACTACTTTTACTGTGCCCAGCTCAGCAGGCCAGTGATCTCTTGAGTAACTGGAGAACACTTTCCAGACCATATGAACGTCTAATGCCAAGCAGACAACACTGTGACAGCTGAGAAACAAAGATAACAATTACAGCGTCTGAAAAGTAGAAGGAACTCTCTTCGCTGAACCGCCAAGAAAAGCAATTGTGCCCTTTCGTAGAAATCAAGAGAAGGGAAGAAAAGGAGTTAGGGCTTCAAGGATTTTACAGATCAGAGCAAAACTCTACACTCCAAAAAATACCTTTGTTTCAAAACGTATGCCAGGCTTTTTTATTTAAAATATATTTTGTGAAGCTTCCAATATGTTTAAAGAAACAAGACAAACAAAGGGAAAAGTGAGAGTACAGATACTAACCATAATATAACAAGGAATTAATCCATTACATTCACTCTGGCAAAAATGCCATGGTACACGTGCGAGGGCAAAATTATAATTACTTTAGTCTGATTGTTACATTATTTTAATTGCTCACTTTGGGGATCACTTACTCAAGTAGTCCCAAGGGATTCAATGAGACTGCTCGCATGAGTAAATGCTCACTCGTGTCAGTAAGAGCTCCACGATCTGGCCTGATATAACAATTCATAGATTCATAGATACTAAGGTCAGAAGGGACCATTACGATCATCTAGTCCGACCTCCTGCACACCGCAGGCCACAGAATCTCACCCACCCACTCCTGTGAAAAACCTCACCTATGTCTGAGCTACTGAAGTCCTCAAATCGTGGTTTAAAGACTTCAAGGAGCAGAGAATCCTCCAGCAAGTGAGCCGTGCCCCATGCTACAGAGGAAGGCGAAAAACCTCCAGGGCCTCTTCCAATCTGCCCTGGAGGAAAATTCCTTCCCGACCCCAAATATGGTGATCAGCTAAACCCTGAGCATATGGGCAAGATTCACCAGCCAGATACTAGAGAAAATTCTTTCCTGGGTAACTCAGATCCCACCCCATCTACATCCCATCACAGGCCATTAGGCCTATTTACCATGAATATTTAAAGATCAATCTTTAAATCATGATCTTCCAAAATCATGTTATCCCATCATACCATCTCCTCCATAAACTTATCGAGTTTAATCTTAAAGCCAGATAGATCTTTTTCCCCCACTGCTTCCCTTGGAAGGCTATTCCAAAACTTCACTTCTCTGATGGTTAGAAACCTTCATCTAATTTCAAGTCTAAACTTCCTGGTGGCCAGTTTATATCCATTTGTTCTTGTGTCCACATTGGTACTGAGCTTAAATAAGTCCTCTCCCTCTCCAGTGTTTATCCCTCTGATATATTTATAGAGAGCAATCATATCTCCCCTCAACCTTCTTTTAGTTAGGCCAAACATTCCTCGGATCATCCTAGTAGCCCTTCTCTGTACCTGTTCCAGTTTGAATTCATCCTTCTTAAACATGGGAGACCAGAACTGCACACAGTATTCCAGGTGAGGTCTCACCAGTGCCTTGTATAACGGTACTAAAACCTCCCTATCCCTACTGGAAATACCTCTCCTGATGCATCCCAAGACCGCATTAGCTTTTTTCAGAGCCAGATCACATTGGCGGCTCACAGTCATCTTATGATCAACCAATATTCCAAGGTCCTTCTCCTCCTCTGTTACTTCTAATTGATGTGTCCCCAGCTTATAACTAAAATTCTTGTTATTAATCCCTAAATGCATAACCTTACACTTCTCACTATTAAATTTCATCCTATTACTATTACTCCAGTTTACAAGGTCATCCAGATCCTCCTGTATGATATCCCGGTCCTTTTCTAAATTGGCAATACCTCCCAGCTCTGTATCATCCGCAAACTTTATTAGCACACTCCCACTTTTTGTGCCGAGGTCAGTAATAAAAAGATTAAATAAGATTGGTCCCAAAACTGATCCTTGAGGAACTCCACTGGTAACCTCCCTCCAGCCTGACAGTTCACCTTTCAGTATGACCCGTTGTAGTCTCCCCTTTAACCAATTCCTTATCCACCTTTCAATTTTCCTATTGATTCCCATCTTTTCCAATTTAACTAATAATTCCCCATGTGGCACGGTATCAGACACCTTACTGAAATCGAGGTAAATTAGATCTACTGCGTTTCATTTGTCTAAAAAATCTGTTACTTTCTCAAAGAAGGAGATCAGGTTGGTTTGGCACGATCTACCTTTTGTAAAACCATGTTGTATTTTGTCCCATTTACCATTGACTTCAATGTCTTTAACTACTTTCTCCTTCAAAATTTTTTCAAAGACCTTGCATACTACATATGTCAAACTAACAGGCCTGTAGTTACCCGGATCACTTTTTTTTCCTTTCTTAAAAATAGGAACTATGTTAGCAATTCTCCAGTCACACGGTACAACTCCTGAGTTTACAGATTCATTAAAAATTCTTGCTAATGGGCTTGCAATTTCGGGTACCAATTCTTTTAATATTCTTGGATGAAGATTATCTGGGCCCCCCGATTTAGTCCCATTAAGCTGTTTGAGTTTCGCTTCTACCTCAGATATGGTAATATCTACCTCCATATCCTCATTCCCATTTGTCATGCTACCATTATCCCTAAGATCCTCTTTAGTCTTATTAAAGACTGAGGCAAAGTATTTGTTTAGATATTGGGCCATGCCTAGATTATCCTTGACCTCCACTCCATCCTCAGTGTTTAGCGGTCCCACTTCTTCTTTCTTTGTTTTCTTCTTATTTATATGGCTATAGAACCTTTTACTATTGGTTTTAATTCCCTTTGCAAGGTCCAACTCTACTTGACTTTTAGCCTGTCTCACTTTATCCCTACATGTTCTGACCTCAATATGGTAGCTATCCTTGCTGATCCCTCCCATCTTCCACTCCTTGTATGCTTTCTGCTTTTCCTTAATCTCCTCTCTGAGATGCTTGCTCATCCAGCTTGGTCTACAACTCCCGCCTATGAATTTTTTCCTCTTTCTTGGGATGCAGGCTTCCGATAGCTTCTGCAGCTTTGATTTAAAGTAATCCCAGGCCTCCTCTACCTTTAGATCCATAAATTCATCAGTCCAGATACAATTACAGTATTTTGTGGGTCAAATTCAGTCCCTTTTTGGTTATGTGACAGGCAAACATTAAGGAATGAAAAGCAGCTTTATTGTGGGTCCATATTCCAGCTGCTCCTAATCCTATATAGACTTCTCCCACTCAGATTCTTCCCACTAGGGCCAGGCGTACTCTGTGAGCTGAGGTAGGCCATGAATGCACTATAACATTCCAAGCACACTCCCTAATCCCAACCCAGAAAAAACCCTTCATGGTGTGAATTGTGCAGGTTAAGCAAAACCTGGAGTGAGAAGGAACATCTCACCAGGCTGCCTCTTGTCTTGCATATGCCTATATGGAAGAGGCAAACTGCATTTGGCTGTAGGAATAATGCAATTTTTATTGAGCCATTAATATCAATACAGTGCTAAGTGATATACAGGGGAAAGCATGTATTCCAAGGCTGAACTTCAAGTCTTCTCCTCAGTTTCTAATATTTGCAGACATGAAGATTTCCCAAGGCTGAAGCTAAGTAGGTCATTCTGCTGTTACCCACCCATCAGTCAATCTGTAACTGGGCTGCAAATTGCTCTATTGTATTCTCCTACATTTATCAAGAGATTAGCCCTAACAGGGATCCTAACTCTAAAAACACCCTCCAATTTTTAGGAGGGCTGAAACCGCAGCTCTGAACCCAGATCAGTTTTTCATCAGTTTTTAAGTCCAAAAAGGACCATTATGATCCTCTGGTCTGACTCCCGGTATAACACAGGCCAATGAATCTCACCCATTAATTTCTGCTTCAAGACCGTAGCTTGTGCTTGAGCTATGGCATATGTCTGTTAGAAACACGACAGCTTGTCTCTGCAATGCACAGAACCAGAACCTCAGATGGGAACGTCCGACGTTTGCAGGTGCAGGTTCATAATCCAGGTCTGAAGCCTGAGCTGAGGCTGTAGATCCAATCATCTCTAGTTTTATTGCACACACTGGCGTGAGGGCTATCAGTGGGATGACTCAAGTGCCTGAAGTTACTTATGTTCTGAAGCGTTTGGGGAGGTAGGCATAGGAGGCATGCACTCATTTCAGTCTTGTGAGGTCCAAATTGTAAATCTCTACTGCTCCATATTATATTAGGTCTCTACCAAAATCAGAGCTTGATTGACTATAATGTCAGTACAGCAATTTAGTTTTGTCTGCCTTCCTGCCCCAAACACATCAGAGACCATTTTATCTCTAAGACAGCAGATTCCAGCCTCCCTTTCTTTTTGTTAGGTTTCCCCATCTAATAATACTTAGCCATGAACAGAAAATTATGTGGGATTATCAAGGATTTTTAATTCATTAATTTGGATACATTTTATGTGCAGAATCACCATGTGTTCAGATCAAGACTGAGCTAGAACCACACAAATATTACACACTGCCTTGTTAATGCCAGCAAAGCCCTTTTTATTGCATAATTCTGCAGCCTGTCCGTCGTTTTTATTTCATTAATTTTTATCCTGATAATTGGAAGCAGCTTCTCGCTTTGTTTTCTTAAGGTTTAATGAGCTTCATAACTTCATGCCTCCCACTGAGGGGGGCTTTAGGTCACTTTGCACTCTAGAGGACTGCAACACCTTTCACCTTTTACTATACAGCAATATAAGACCATGCTTATTGCCTTTTGGTGATCATAGAACTGTAGAAATGTAGGGCTGGAAAGGACCTTGAGAAGCCATGTAGTCCAGCTCGCTGCACTGAGGCAGGACCAAATAAACCTAGACCATCACTGACAGGTGTTTGTCCAACCTGTTCTTAAAAACCTCCAGTGATAGGGATTCCATCTCCTCCCTTGGTACCCTATTGCAGTGCTTTAACTATCCTTATAGTTAGAAAGTTTCTCCTGATATCTAAGCTCCCTTGCTGCAGATTAACCCCATTACTACCTGTCCTGCCTTCAGTGGATGTGGAGAATGACTAATCACAATCCTCTTTATAAACAGCCATTCATATATGTGAAGACTGTTATCATGCCCCACCCCCCACCCCCACTCCCAATCTTCTTTTCTCCAGCCTGCATATGCCCTGTTTTTTTAAACCTTTCCTTATGGGTCAGGTATTCTAAACTTTTATCATTTTGCGGCTCTCCTCTGGACTCTTTATGTGCATATTAGATGCGTATAGATACATGGATATCATGTGGAGATGCTATTCATGCCACTCATCATTCTAAGATTTTAAGATTCCTTATTGCAGTGACAACGGTGGGACACTAGAAAACGACACTAGAACCTCTATGTCTCCTCCATATATAATGCATATCTTGGTTGCAATGTCTCAGGCTGTGACACAGACCTCTCCAAAATGTTCCATGCCCAATCTATATGAAGTAGAGTTCTCCTGTGTTCCTGGGGTGCCTTGTTCTCCAAGGTATCATTTCCTTCTTGCATACACTGTTGATTTGCATGATTTTTAAAGCAATCTGGCCACATAGGTGGAGGTTAGGATGGCTGCCTTGGCAATGATGTGCTTTCCAACTGGGTTTCTTTATGAGGAAAGATTAAAAGCACTAAATATGAATAGCTTTTAGGGGGCACATATCTTCCTACAAGGGTGAGAGGAATTGTTTTGGGTATATGACTAAGGTGTTGGTTTCCAGGGAGGAGAAAGACTATGACTGTAACTAGGCCTTTTGCAGGTTCTCAAGGAGTTAGGGGAATGCTTCTCAAACTCTCTCATTTTCCTTGTATACCTACTTGTTCATGGCTAGTCATGATCTAACTCAATATATGCTTTGAATCTCTTCTCCTATAAAAATGGTTACTCCCCAGCTGGAACTGGGTATAGGACAAATATTCTCATACATCCTCTAAATCTCCATGATGCTTGTTTCTCCCGCCCTCGCAAAAAAACCTCAACCCAATCTGGTTATATTGAGAATTTTAAAGACTCGTCATGTCGAGTCCAGGATGGTAACGGAAGTAAAAGAAGGGACAAACCCACGATTGATATCCATTTGGTTCAATGCTACGTTGCTGATTAATTAGTGCTTGGGCTCACTGGAGAAGCTATTGCAGTCATTCTTGCAAGGCTCTGATGGGAAAAGATAATCTTGTTACATTTTAAAATCTCGGACACAGAGACAGTCTCCCAGCCCATTTCAATTTCCACTGACTGAGTACGTAATTGCACTTTTCAAACATAATTATTGTGAGTTCTCTCATGTGGTTCATCTGTCTTTGATAACGACCACAAGGCCCATAAAGATGATAAAAAAAAGTCAGTAGTAGCCCTTCAGGTCTTAAAAAAGCTTGGAAAAGAGCCATTTCAGTCAATGAGAACGTAAGAGCGGCCATACTGGGTCAGACCAATGGTCCATTTTGCCCAATATCCAGTCTTCCGACAGTGACTGGTGCCAAAAGCTCCAAAGGGAATGAACAGAACAATTATCAAGTGATCTATCCCCTGCTGTCCAGTCCCAGCTTCTGGCAGTCAGAGGCTTAGTGACACTGAGAGCATGGTGTTACATCCCTGCCCATCCTGGCTAATAGCCATTGATGGACCTATCCTCCAGGAGGTTATCTATTTCTTTTTTGAACCCTGTTATAGTTCTGACCTTCACAACATCCCCTGGCAAGGAGTTCCACTGGTTGACGGTGCGTTCTGTGAAGAAGCACTTCCTTTCGTTTGTTTTAAACCTGCTGCCTATTAATTTAATTGGGTGACCACTGGTTCTTGTGTTATGAGAAGGAGTAAATAACACTTCTTTATTTACTCTCTCCACCCCAGTCAAGATTTTATAGACCTCGATCAGATCTCCCCCTCCCCAGTCATCGCTTTTCTAAACTGTGAACAGTCCCAGTCTTTTTAATCTCTCCTCACATGGAAGCTGTTCCATCCCCCTAACCATTTTTGTTGCCCTTCTCTGTACTTTCTCTAATTCTAATATATCTTTTTTGAGATGGTAGAAAATGTGAGAAGCTTGGAAATTAACTTCATTCATGGAATCATCATATTATGTACTCTACAGATCAATCAAACTCCAATATTAATGAACAGAGATGGTCATAGATGTTTGTCAGTCTTGTGACTCATGTAGGTGTCAATGCTGGATAATAAGTTCATTCTGACTAAGATATAAAAGTTTATCCCCATACATATAAAGTCAGATTTTTGTATCTCTTCCTCTTTAATTCTTTTGAAGGGTTTTGAGGTTACAGGTGACTGAACTAAGCAGCATGTGATAAATGTTCTTACAGCGTGTGTGCGCGTATGCACATGCCTCATAGGGACAAAAACCTATCTGGTCAAAAAGGTCCAAAGCCATCATTAAGGAATAATTTTGTAAAGAAGGTGTTAGAAGCCCATCAGTTGAGACCTTTAACTAGATGTAGGGCAGAAAATTAGACTAGAGAATGACCTAGAAAACATATAATACTGTAGGGAATTACTCTGTACTTGTCTGCATTCGACTGACTAGATATAGGTCTTTTCCTCTCTAGCTTCTATGGTATACGTCTTATAAACCCCAGCGTGTTTTTACTCCATGGGCTAAAAGTGTCTTGGGTCCATTACCTTTTCAGAGGGGATTTATGAGGCTATGTTGATCCAGAAGCTTTTTCATGTATATACTACACAGCATACAAGTGAGCTGGAACCTCGTCCTGCAGCTGGTGTCCAAACGGATTCCTGGAGCTCATTCAAGATGCTTCTGACTTTGAAAGAGTGTGATCATAAACTTTAAGCAACTACAGAGCATGGTAAGTGTATGTAACCACCATCCTTCACCGCGTGGACAATGTTAGCACCACTGCCTGATATGACAGCCCTGTGTCTCAGAGGGCTATAGGCAAAGCCATGCTCCAGACTACAGCTGTGTGGTCTGTATAAAAATATTTAATGCAAAGAGCTACGTGTTTGTTAATGGCATGTGGTTTGGAGTAGGGCAGTTTTCTGCAGGAATGTTCTCACATCGCCCAAGGTGCTTTGGATAGGACACAAAATGAACTCTGTAACTCTGAGCCACGTAACATGGCACCTGGCTTCTGATTAGTCATTTCCAGGGATCCTCGTTTTCTGTGATTAAAAAAAACCCAAAATTCTCCCCCCAAAAATTAAAATTCGCATTTTTCCATGATTAAAATGAAACGCTGAACTTTAGTTTCCCTAGCCACAATATATATAGGTCTCAGTTGAACACAATGTTTATTGATATACAGCAGAACCCCGTTTATCCGAGCCCCCGTTATCCGGCTCGCTGTACCACCAGCTGCCCAGGGCTCGGGCTGTCAGCTCTGTGTGAAGTTGTGTGGGGCTGACAGCCTAAGCTCCAGCCACCTGGGGCTGACAGCCTGAGCCTCCCCCCACCCCCACCCCATCCAATCTTAAAATAAGGGTTAGAAAGCTGTTAGCCAATGCTCCTGATTGTCCTAATTTTTGATTATCCAATCTGGCCTCCGCCCCAATTAGATTGGATAAACAGGGGTTGCACTGTAAATTTAAAGCACATTCAAAAATCAACCAGAAGAGGGGGCGGTTGTGCGCATTGAATAAGTGACACTGGTACTTTCAGTAAAATGTAGTTAAGAGTTCATCTATTATTTTATTTTTTCACGAAATGTAAAAATTAAAGATTCGTTGTAAAAACGCAAATTACTCATTTTTCTGTGGCAAGTTGCCTGGTGTCATGGGGCTGATACATCCCATCACCCCTTGGGGGCGGGGGAGAGGTGCCTCACAGTCCTGCAGTCGAGTCTGAAGGGCTGCCCTGTGTCTTGAGGCTGTGCGGCTTTGTGGCCTTGGTCCTCAATACAGCCCTTGCTCTCAGGGCAGCAAAGCCCAATGGCCAGAATGAGGGATATGGCCCTTGCTCTCAGGGCAGTGCGGCCTAGTGGCCAGAGTCCATAATACCAGTGAGTGGGGCCAGCACCCTGGGGTGGGTGGTGGCCAGGAGAGGGGGACCCAGGCCCACCCTCTCCACCAGGTCCCAATCCAGGGCCCTATCAGCGGCGGGGTTGCCCACCACCAGCTCGGCGGGGCTCCAACTGAAACACGCCGAGCCTTGGTTTTGTTCTGTCACCATTTCCCTGCAATACTTCCCGTGGTTACTTCCTACCCGAGTCTCTGGGATTCTCCATCTCTGGGATTCTCCGGTATCTCCCCTCTCCGCAATCTCCTGTGCTGGTGTGTCGGGGTCTGTCTTCGACTGGCTGGCCTCCACGTCTTGGAGTGCAGGCGGTCCTCCGTCAGGAGCTGGCGACACACCTCCTTCCCTGCCAGCGGTAAGCCCCGACTGAGCTGTTTCACTGCACACACCTCAGCTCAGCAGCTGATTCTCACCCCAACCCTATGGAAATGTAAGGCTCATTGTATACGTGTTGCCCTTGGGCTACCAATTGCCTCTTGTCTTGAACATACTGCAAAATATTCTCCTTTTGTGCTCTCAGGAGCGCTCCGCTTTCTCATGGCTGCTCACTGATTATGGCCACCCAATCTTTTATTTTCATGGCCTAATGCTGAGGGAGGCCAACTTTCAAATGTAATCTTTATTCCTTTTTAATCCCATCTGCTGTCCACAACTGATAAGCCATCCTCAGAAGTCCTGGCTTCTTATCCCAAGCTTCTCCGGTCACTTAGCAGCTCCCTTCCTACACACAAATACGCAAACACAACAATGAAGGCTTTCTGAACCTACAATAGTACTTCTGCTCCCCTTCTCCCATGGTCACTTCAGCTTGGGTGAGTACTGAGCTGTGACTTCTGTAGCAAAACCATCTTTTCAATACAGAGAGCATAATATCAATATCAGGATTTCACACTTCACACTGGATATCATGTATTTTTAACTTTGACAACCAGGCCGTTGTACTCTTACAAGGCAGAAATAAATAGCTTTCCTTTGGTGAAATCCCCATTTGTGTGGGGTGCTCAGTTATGAACACTATTTTCTGGGACACTACTTCAAACTGGGGCCCTTGTGAAAAGGCTATGAAATCTTCCAGATCCATAAATTAGGTGGAAAGTAGGTTTTACGTTTTGGATTAGATTATACACACACACCTGCCCTTAAATTGTCTCACCTCAGATGCCTTTTTACTTTTCCTAATTGCATCCTTAATTAAATGTTCTAAACATTTTCCCCAGATAACTCCCTTACACGCAGGCAATAATGTAGCACATACATTTCCATCTCAATAGACAACTTTGGAACCAGCGGGCCTAGGTCTGAAAAGTGTGGAGCATCCTCAAATCCCATTGATTTAAGAATGCTCAGCATACTCTAAGAGGTGCTTTGCAACTCGCATGATTGGGCCCAATATAACCTTTTATCAGTTTTGCAGCTGTAATAGGGCTCAAGGTATCAGCTGGTTGGTTAAGACATCACATCATTACATCTGAGTCTTTTTGTAAATTCTACTTTCTTTGTTTATGTGCTTCTTCAATGTATTCTGGGTTCAGATCATGTATTTGTTTGTTGCCCTATCCTAAAGCACTAGGCA
The DNA here is from genome assembly GCF_965152275.1 of Natator depressus. Taxonomy (NCBI): domain Eukaryota; kingdom Metazoa; phylum Chordata; order Testudines; family Cheloniidae; genus Natator; species Natator depressus. Next base: position 11,774,460 of record NC_134241.1, read on the forward strand.
TTGTCTGAAAGGCATTTTTGTGATTCAGCACAGGATAATAATTTTAATAAACGTTTGTTTTTCCTAGAAGCAGCTATTACTCAACCTTACTGACTATTCATCAGAAACCATATTTCTTTCATTCACATCTAGCTTCTAATCCAGACAAACAATGTCACAATAGAGATCCATTCGCTGCTGACTTCCGCACCAAAACTGCTGTTGTCGAGTCGGTTCTACCCTGCCTGAGAGTTGCGAAGGCTCTACAGACCCGAGGAGACCTGGCTGAAGTATTTCATGAGAAATTCTGGGCACTGATAAAATCTTAACAAAACAAAGCATATGTTTAAGTAGCTCAAGATTACATTTGCCTCTTTATGTGCAAACCACAGTTTAAAAGAACAGCCAGCAATGAAGCCATCAGGTGGGTGTAAACCTGTGTCATAATGTCACCAAACGACATTTAAGCCAGTGAAATAGTCAGATATTTGAAAAAAGAGGGGATAAGTAATCCCCATAACAATGGCAGTGCCAATCCCATCTCAGATGAAATAAAGATAGCATTGGGGAACATGGCCTTCCCCAAATACCACTGAGAGAGGAGATTTAAAGAGTAGCAAATTTAGCAAACAATGGTAGTATGCTCAGGAGTAAATGTTTCTGTAGCAAACGACTTAAAAAATATAAGTGCTCTCATCTGTTAGCATAGGGAAAGCAAGGGTTTGATAACAAGATCTTGTCCTATCAAATTCGCTGCTTGCTACAGCTGCCACCAGGCACTGCAGTTATTAGTACGGTTTTATCATCCTTTGCCCGCTACCATCTCTCCTCTTCTTTTGGATACTGAAATACCCTGAGCCTGGCTGCTACAACTCATGAACTGATGGAGAGGGAACACATTCAATGCTATATTAATTATACCATTTGGCAATGGTTAGGCTGTAAACCACACGGAACTTTACTAATGGGACTATTGTTGAACCTAATTTATTCATACACACCTGTCTCAACTGATACCTTGTCCTTCCAACAGCCCCTCCCTATTGTCTTACCTGTCATGTTTTGTCTACATTTAAATAGTGAACATCCTGGGATAAAGGCGCTCTATGTGTTTGTTTTTACAATGTGTAGAATGATAGGGACCTGACCCTTCACTGAGCTCCCAAGGCATTGCCAAAAGGCCTGGCTTGACAAAGCCTTGGCTGGGATGATTTAGTTCGTGTTGGTCCTGCTTTGAGCAGGGGATTGGACTAGATGACCTCCTGAGGTCTCTTCCAACCCTAATATTCTAGAGGGAATGTTTTGATTTTGGTAAATGTCATTGGAATTGTTCAAAATTTTGAAATTTCAAAAACATATTAACATTTTTGAAAAAAATGTTTGTGAAATTATTACTGGGTAGGGGTGGGGTCAACAAAATGGATTGAATTTTAAACCTGTGATGATTAAATGGGTTAAAATTCTCCAAAACGACTTGTGAGTGTCTCCGTGAAACATGGCTAAAATACGAACAGCCTACTTGTGTCACCTACAAGTATCATTCTGCTCATGTTCACAAGCATAAATCGGGATGAAATTGAACTAAGGAAAATTCAGGCTGGACTTGAGGTAAATGTCCCACCAGCAATTCCAATTACTGCACTTAATTCCCACAAGTACCTTTTTTCACAAGGTGCTACTTCCAGGAATGCCAAAATCAAGATGCAGTCCCCCAAATGGGAGAAGACCAGCACAGAGAATAAACCACCTGATCTCCACTTCCTAATATGCAGATATCTAAGGAGGCCTCCAGAGTTTGCCAGATTACTTCTTCTCATGCCTAATGTGTTTACAAGGCAAATTAAAAAGTAGTCACAGTTTTGCTAGCTTTTAAGGGATGAATTACTCTACACAAACTGAAAGACCATTCACAGCAGGATTTACACTCCCAAAAGCACGTTTATGAAGCAACGTGCTAAGTGACCTGGAAAAGTACACAATAAATAAGAATCTTGTCGATACAGGAGCTTTGCATTGTATGATTAGACTATAGCTGTATATGGATCATGTTGAATAGAAAGCTATTTACTTATTTCTGTACATAATTCCACCTAAGATGAGTCAACAGTCAGTGTAAATAAAAGCTTTATAGTCACTTGACACCAGAAAGAACAGCTTCAAAAGCTGTCCGTTGAATTTGGAAGGCAATCTATAGTGTGCACCACGCACATGAAAATGAAAGACCCTGTGCCTCAAATCCACACCAGTCCATGTATTGTTGCCATCATTTTACAGCAATCTTAAGATCAGTATCTCAAGGGACTGGTTTGTAAAATTAATCTGCCCCGGGGTGAGGTTTCAGTATAGGCCCTTGGTCAGCTTTCTGCGTTTCCTTTGTGGGAGGTCTTATTGCACAGACCTGACTACACAGCAAGGTACATAGCTTAACACACCAGTATTGTTGGTGATACACTAAGAAACAGACATCTAAAAGGTTTGGCTTTTGTAAGATTCCACCCCGCCCTGCCCTTTCAATCAATTAGCTCTCCGGCACTGGGCAGATAGAATCTTCTGAAACGGAATTCAACCCTATAAAGTCCTTGCTCCGTAAGCTAGCTCCGCCATGAACTGTGAAACAATACAACTGATCAAGTGAGCTCAGAATTCAAAGCTACTCACAGAAAAAATACACACAGTACTTAATTTAATGGAGATTTACATTTAAAGGAGGCTTCTTCTTTACAATATGGTCTTATAGTATGTATGCCCTCTACTGCTTGGATCAGAACTGCCCTGCTGTGTGTCATAGGCTCCTAAATATCTTTTAAAATGTGGTTCTATATTGCTAACTGCTAATGGAGATTCTCCAATATTCAAGTGCTAGAGCCTGCTTTTTCAGAGAAAGATCTGAGTTCCTTTCCTGTTGTCACCATGAGATTCCCTCAAGTCACTTTGTGCAACAGACTGTTATATGGCCGTGTCAATGGCCACAGATTTGTTCCCTCATATTTGTTCTGAGATTTCAGCCTCTCCCATTTATGTCCTCCTTTATAAAAAAAAAAAAATACTAATAATAAAATGGTTGGGCTTTTGTGATTTGCGCCAGAAATCACAAACTACAAAGGAGCAAAATGAGATACTAATGACAGAGTGTTTGCAACTGCCTTATGAAAGAACAGTAGCTACATTTTAAGAGATTCCACACCCTTGTTTAATTTAGGTTCCCTATTTTTTAAAAACTATCACAGCACACAAGCTCAATGCTTTTGGATTAACAACAAATACTTGTCAGCAAATAGTACATTAGCTGGTTCTTGGCAGTTTATCAAAACACATCATGGACTTGAGCTGCTCATGTTTACAGTGAGAAAGGGAAGGGCAGGATATGCTGTATAACGGGTAGCAACTCATTCTCTTCACACAGGACTGAACTCATAGAAGAAAAGATTCAGTGAAGCCATTCCTTGAATAAAAGAAGGGAAATATTTTTTTAATCAGTTAAAACTGTTTTATGGGCTGTGATTAATTAAATGTCCACCCATTTCTTTACATTCATTGTAGTAGCATCCATCAAATGGCATGCAGTCTTTTTATTAAATCCACAAACCATTCTAATAGAAATAGACAGGACATGACCAAAGTTACTAAACTAATTTGTATTTCCAAGTTATATAATTCACCCTGCACCTAACAGAAAATATAGACCATTTACGATGAATGCATTAAAAACCCCTGACTCAGTCTCTAACACTAGGTTTTTCTTTTAGTTATTATTATATTTAACATTTATACTGCAGTGGCGCCTAGGAGTCCCAATCAAGGGTCCCATTGTTCCAGGCACTGTACAAAAGGGTTTACAATCCAAAGAGAAGTGGGAGGGGTGATAGTGTCACTGGAATGACTAATAAATGAAGTATTCATTAGGTACATAAGTGAGCACTTAAGTACAGATATATCAAGGTCAGGTTTAAGCTGTGTATTAAAAACTGGCTGTCATTTAATCTTATTGATAGATATAAAATGTATTCAGCGATAAAATAATTCTGCAATATTGCTACTTCTCAACTAGACTGAGTGTAACTGAACAGTGGAAAAATGAAGAACAAGAAGCCATTGGCTTCTGTAATTCAGATTTCAGGTTTGCTCAAGAGTATTGAATGAATTTTCAGATACCTCTTTCATGCCATAAAATACTTCTCATTTGCTATAACGAACCAATTTGCAGAGGTGCAAGGGATTAGTTAAACAGCTGTCAAGAAGGTTAATTTCATATTCAAAAGTCCTTGCTTTAGGAAGTGTATGTTTCACAGACAGGTTTCTCTTAAGTGTATTTAATTACAGTTTTATTAATGTGGAAATTGGCTGAATGCGGGTTCATCCCATCTGCCATTCAGTCTCTCCCCTAGTTCAGGAAAAGGTCTAAAGTTAACTAGCAACCGTAACAACGTAGATTCTGTGACATTATTGAAAAACAAACATAGGTAGCAACCTCATGCCCCTGACTTGGGTTGTTACTTGAGGACAAATTTTATCTTCCCAACCTCTCTGCGCTCCACCCACATAAGTCTTGATCACTTGGCCTTCATATGGATGTAGTGGGTTGCACCCATAAGGAATTGGTCAACTTTAACAGCCTACCTTAACCATTATGGGCTAACCTTTCTGACAGTGAGTACCATCTTACTCCACAAGTGGTCCCATTGACTTCAGTGTGACTATTGGGAAAGTAAGTAGTAAACAACATGAATAAGATTATCAGAATCTGGCTGTACGGGATGGTCACAGTCATTGTAAAACCGAAGAAGCCCCAATGCCGACTGAATTGTCCCACTGATTTCAGTGAGTAAATCCTTATCAGTGTAAGTAAAGGTTCCACAATGTAATATAATACAGAATATAGAATAGCATTTATTTTATTGTATTGTATTGTGATGTTGCTGACCTGCAGCCTGTGTGACCTTTCACGTAACAGAGAGTCTATTTAAGTTTATTATTTAACACATATGAATTCCATGGTAAAAATACATAATGTAGTATATGTCTGCTATGCCTGCATATCCCAAACTACATATGAACATTTGATTTTACAATAATCATTCACTGTTTAAAATAAAAAGAACAGCCTTATCATTTATAAGGAATTAGATCTAACTCATTACTTTTTCCACTGCACAATGCCTCTTAAAAGCTATTGACATTCACATATTCCTAAACTTTCAGCTCCTGCTCTATAAAACCCCAAGGCTCTTTCCAATTGGATTGATATTGTGTGTTGTTTTTAATGCCAATTGATCGTTACTGAGTTGTAATGATTATAGGCCAGATCTACAAAGGTGCTTAGGCTCCTAACTGCAATGAAAAGGAAATCAGTGGAAGTTAGAAGCCTCACTACCTTTGTGGTTCTGGGCCACATATGACTAATCTGTCTTTGTTAAATGGTTTTTTAATTGGGTAACTATTATTCTGCAGAGGCACCTAATGGTTTGAGTATGTGACTGAGAGCCAGGAATTCCTGAATTCTAAACCCAGCTCTGATCCTGGCTTCCCCTGTAGCCACTGTTTGGCAAGCCCACTCAACTTCTCTTTGTCTCAGTTTCCCATCTCAATAATATTTACTCACCTGTTTCATAGGGTATTGTGAGGGTTAGTTTATGTTCGTAAAGATCCTTGGAAGATGTAGAGCACTACAGAAATGCTAAATGTCACTATTATTTTTCTAATCGGATGGTATTTAACATATAAAACTGTCTTAATACATCTAAATTAAATGCATATTAGGGGGCTTTTAATTTAAAACATTCTTGTAACCTGAAATATCTTGCTCAAACTTAAGATACCAACATTCTTAAAGCGGAAAGGGCTGCAAGAACCCTAAGATGAAAGGCGTTAAAATAAAAACATGTACTCCAAAGGTAAAGAGGCAAAACTGAGTAACCTTGAAGATCAGGAGAGCATTCTGGAAGGTTAAGTTTCCTGAGAATGAGCCAGATGTTTTATTAGCTTTTTCCTGCAATAACATACCAGAACATGGTCTTATGCCATTTATCTGCACGCAGAATAATAGTAGAGGAATGTGTGGTAGAAACTGTTGAAAAGTGTTGCCTTGAACTGAAGGATTTTGCAAGAAATCTGCATCCCATGGTGGTACTGCATCTGGATGGTGGTACTGGTTTAGAACTGGCTTGAACTACTGCTATCCCTCCATCGATTCCATCAACTGGATTTGAACTCCAAACCCCTTTTTTCCCAAGACTCAGAAGTATCACTTCTTTTGTTTGGTAAGTGAGTTTGCCTTTTTGTTTTGCTTCTAAAAGTTTTCATCCACCTCTCAGTATTTCTAATGGCAACTGGGACAGGAAGCAGAAATACCTTAAGAAAGGGTAATTTTGCCATTTTTCTAACAGCAAATGCCAGGAACTGTTGGGAAATTCACAAGACTGCTCATTATCATGACATTGCTACTCGCTTTTCTGAAACAAGAAGTCCCAGTGTGCTCTGGATAAGCATGCAGAGTTCTGGACTATGTTCACTGGAAGCAGACTTCTGACCATTATGAGCATCGCCTAGCCCTAATTATTTTTTTCTCTCTTGTGAGGTGGGATCCCATAATGCATGTGAAAAGTACTATTTCTCAGTTGTAGAGTATGTGAACGGAGTATATATGTCCATTACTGAAAGTACATCACTTTGGACCAAATTCTGTGCCTGGTTTACATCCAAAGGAATCATAGAGGGTGTTCTCAGTGCAGTCTTTGCCCAGATGCAGCTACATCTAATAAAAAGAAAAGGAGGACTTGTGGCACCTTAGAGACTAACCAATTTATTTGAGCATAAGCTTTCGTGAGCTACAGCTCACTGCTACTCTGAAACCTCTACATCTAATGTAACTCAGACACAGGACTCTGGTTGTTGACATACACCTTTACTTAGAAACTAGAACTTATGACGACTCCCAGGGTCATCACAAAATTATTGGTCACCCAGGGATATTGTACGCCACGTCATATTGGTTAGAAAATCATTTATTCTCGCTTAACCAGTATTTTCAAACTGAATCGCTTGCAAAGGATGCTGGTTTTGATTCAGTATGAAGTAAATATGAAGCAAACGCAATTTCTGGCTAATTATAATGACATAATTCTGTGTTGTTTGTGGGGAGGTAACTCAGCTGTTGTTATTACGAATAAGGTGAACTGCTTCTCTCAGCAGTTTGGGATAACCTCAGTCAAGAAAAGCCTGATGGCACTAAAGATCAAGAAATTACTTTTTTTCCCCAGATAAAAAGAATCCGTCAGAGGTGAATGCCCAGGACGATCCTGTTGAAAGTGAGTGAATAAGTGTTGACAATTGAACTCTGTCATTTCACTGAGAGGGTGGTCTTTGTATTTCCTGAGGGGGGCGGCCCCCGCGGCAAAGTGGACTGCTTGCCAAGTGATGGAGTATTAGGGGCGTGCTCACTGGCAGCAATGGTTACCAATTTTCTCCATCTATATTTTCCTTCCTTTTCCTAGTACACATCTGATCTGACAGCTATTGTGTACCGCAGGCTTGAAAAATAATGAAACACCATTTTGTGACGTATCTTCTGAGGCTGAGTTGAAAACATAGTGCAATTTCTGTCCCTTTCAATTCAAACATCCACTGGGCATAGATTCTTCACCCTGCCCCTTGAGAACACAGGAACAATTCTACCTTTTGCCTAATGCATCCTATACTGTCTATAGAGGACCCTGTGAATTTCAACTGACTTGCAAGTGGCAATTGCAAAGAACTTAATGGTGGCCCCTAGAAGGGGAGTGATGTTCAAACAGGGTATTTTGGCATCTTCTGAGCTCTGCTCCAATAGGACGACACTGATGTTCGTTACTCCTTGCTAGAAACATTTTTCCCACCTCATCACCCAGTGGAAGTGTAAACACAACAAATTGTATTCGGCCTCAATACAGAATTCCATCTGAGAGCTGTACAAGTGGCTCCAAATAAAGCCTTGCCAATATTGCAAAGAAACATCATGGTTTGTGTAAGAGACGGATTGGCAGAGAGGCTCTGATATGCTATGAAGCTGCACTTTCAATGAGTAGGGCCTGAAGAAACGTTTCGATGAGGGCTGGGTGCAGATAGTAAGAGAGAGAAATGTGCGCAGTTGAGATTGGAAGGCTTCAGACCAACTGGTGAAGTGAAAGAAGCTGTGAAAGAGTCTTGAGTATAATATAGCTTGGCAAGTATTGCTACTGCCCAATAAGGACCTTCATTGACTGTCTCTTGCTATTGTCACAGAGAAAACTCAATACATTATCTCGTGTTATTGTTTCCCTCTGAAGCTCTTGAAATCTAAAGGCTAAGCTGGCCTCAGACAGAAGTTGCTCTTTACCAATCACTTCTTATTGGATTGGATTGTGCTGTTCATTCCTGATATTGCTAGAAAGCTGGTAGATTCTACAACACATATCTAATGCACACCCATGCTTTGCTCTGACTCGAGATCTGATCCAGCTCCAACTGAAGCCAATGGAAGTTGAATCTAGCCCTTGTGTGTAGTACCCTTCTATCCTTCTAAAAATCCACACACCCCCAGGCAAGTCTTCTTGCGATAGAGCTTTGTCATTTTGAAGTGGCAACGCAGTTGCAAAAACAAGTTGATACATCAGTGTTATTGTAGTGCTTGCTCTCCTTAGCTCTCCTTTTGCAACCACATGTTCTCCTAACACTCGACATTGGAGACAACACCCATTACCACGCATGCAGTGTGCTTGGCAGCTGCAGGATTTCAAATCCCATGCTCTGGGATAGATTTTCTAGCAGTCCCTGACTGGTGCCTTAAAAGGCTTCTTCGTTCGCCTCTTGTCTGTTTATAAGCATGACTAAGGCATATGGAAATACCATGGAACCCTATGAAGGCTCTGGATGCTGAGTGGCTGTTTTGATCTAATATTGGAACAAAGGCTACTTTGCTGCAAGGCATCATTGACAGGGGAAACAAATAACTGAACCTGATTATATTTTTAACCATAAGATCTGGTATAAAAGCTTCATCTCTTCCATGCTGAACACACAACTTTTTGTAAAAAAAATAGTTTTTCCTCTATGCCTCTGTCTTTGTGGTCCAGAAATACTGTCATCAGTCTAAGATATATTTGCATAGCTGTGTGCAACCCACCTGAAAAGAATTTCCCCTCGAAGTCCAAAATGTACAGGCTCTTTACAACTTGTCCCAGCAAAACCAAGGATAGGATATGATGGGAGAGGTCCTCAACGGGTGTAAATCAGCAAAACTCTATTGACGTCAAAGAAACTGTGCCAATATTCGAAGCTCTGGCCCTATGTAGTCTGAAATGAGGAAGCAAATGTCACATTTGCAATTAATTCTGAACTTTGCGGGGGGGGTTAAAAATGGAGCAAGCAACAACATCACTAAAATCAGAATTTTCTTTCATATTTCCAAATAGTTGCAAAAATAAATAGTTTCAACAGATCTCAGCAAAAATCCATTTGCCCTTTTATCAGGTTAGTCTTCTTTGCCACGGCACTCAGTTAATGAGTTAATTATGAATATTTTCTGTTTCTCCATAAAACAGGTTTTCTTCAAGGTGTTAGCAGAAAAAGTACAATTTTTATTCTCTCCTCTGATAATTCTAAAAGGGCCAAACTTTCCATCCACCTTTATATTGAGACCAGACACGGGAAGTTCAAGTCTTAAGGGAGAGTTTTACAGAAAGTTAGATGCAGATAAAAATGCATGCTTGTAATAGACACTGCATCGCAGCCTGAACCATAACATTTTGAAATAAGGAAATACAAAGCCTCTACCAAGTTTCTGAACCAAAAGAAAGATTAATAATTTGTTGCAAACCTTTGCAACGCTATGTCCTTTCTAGCTCCATTGAAGTTGCTGATTTACCCCACTTGTGGATCTGGCTCTTTAATTTTTTTTAAAGTTAAAATATTACCTTCTACATTTAAGACTATGGCTTGCAGTTCATTTCCACACATTCCAGATTTGTTCTGTGAGCGATGTGCTGGCTCCTATCTTATTCAAAGATAGGCAAGAGAAGTGTTGGTGACATTCTGCACTCACGGTATAGCCTATGTAAACACACCATTAGTGTTTTGCTTGTTTTCATAAAAATACGGAACGACCCCTTGGCTGCTGATTCCATTTTCCATATTTAAGGGAGTATTTTCACTTACAAAATTTGGCTGCCCACTCTCTTCTGTGTAAAAGATGAATATGGTTTTCTCATTGTTGAAGTGTTAAGTTGTTAATTTCCTTTATATTTCCTCTGAAAAGTAGACCTGTGCAGCAAGGAGATTTCATTTTGAATGTCATGGTATTTGTAACTTACAAGATAAGTATATTTCAAAAGTTGTCTTCAGAATATTTCTGTAAATCGCAAGGAGGGGCCCAGTTGCATGGTTTGGCCATGGACTGATATTCATAACCTTTCCTGAATTCGAAGCCTACCTCTGACATCAGTTCCTTCTCTAGCCTCAGGTAAGTCACTTACACTCCTGACCTCCTTTTTCCTTCTCATAAAACAAAGGTAATACTTACTCACCTGCTTCACAGAAGTGTTGAGAAGACTGAGGTAAGAGTGGAAAGTCCTATAAACACTTCAAAAAAGGGGCGATGTTTTCTAAACCTCCGGTCCTGTATGAGCAAACTGAGAGCCAAACACTGCCCTCAACTTTTGGGCACAGCTTTCATTGACATCAGTATATGGCCCATTGTTTGACCTGTTGCTCTGCGGTATGTGGTTGAACAGGGATTGCTGCAGCCTGTGAAATACACAAACACTGACATTAATGGAGTGCCAAAAAAGGGCTGGACTATAACATTAATGCAGATTCTACCATCTCGGAACTGGAGAGAATCGTGGCCATTGAAGAAAAGATTCTTCCTCCCTCCGGTGGATGAATTGTTCTTCAACTGTCTCCATAAAGGGAAAAATATGAAGCAGTGGCCAAATATATCTATCCACACATGAAGATCCGCCAGTGTTACAGTCCTAAGTGGTCAGGAATGTGCATTCAGTTACGGGCATTCCCAAAAGGTTACATTCGCCCAGACCCTGTGACATTAGGCTGGCAGCTTTGTCAACCTTCTAAAATGTAGGTAACAGTATTCACCTCACCCACCACCCAGAAATGTTCAGATGCCTCTAGAATCATGGGAGGAAATGACATGTCTATGCATCATCACAACAATACGCATACCCATGTTCCCAAATAAGCCTCAAATCCAGGTATCCGCAGCCACAGAAAAAAATTTCAGGCCATCGTGAGTTTTCTATCCCTGTTGGACAATGGAGATATTTCAAAGATGATGAGTTTTTAAATAGAAGTTGCCCCTAGCTTGCCGTACCTACAATTAGCATCTATTGCATCAATGTTCACACCCAGAGAAAAAACCTCGAATCTTGGGAAATAATTTTCCCAAAGACTCAACTTTCATAGGCATCCTCACAGTGTGTTATTTTTAAACACAATTATGTACAGTACTGTGATAAACTTGCATCTTTTGTCTCACCTAGCTAGGAGCTTCTGGATGCTTTGTGAGAGGGCAAGACTGGGGACAAGAAGTGTGTTATTGTTTCAGCTGAAAATGGCAAGAACCGCAGAGCAGAACAGCTGATATAAATCATCCATTTTATAAGTTATAATACAGATAATGCAAGGAAAAGAAACATTTAACAGAAACCAGATCTTTCAGTGCCACTGCTGCATGCCGCACATCGCTGAGCAATCTGAATTGCTTTAAACACTTCTTTTCAGCTTTCACATGCTTGTTGCAGGAATTTACTTAGAGGCTGGTCAAAACTGAACCCTTATATCCAAAGCCCTTCACATTTAAGGGGGGAGTTGGTTTCAAACCTCTGGACTCCTATAGTTTTGGTACCAGGTCAGATCCAAAATCAGAAGTAGTCTCTTTTCTGGTTCTGGTCAACTGGAGCTGAAATCTCATAGGAATGTTTGTCCTCATGAAATTTTGCCCCAAAATGGCAGAAAGCTTGGGAGAACAACTGATGCAAGAGGGTGGAAATCTTACAAACTCAGCTAATCTCTTGAGATTCCTGCTGTTTAGGTCTTAAATCTTGTGAGAATACCTCATAAGATTTCACTGTCATCAGTGCTCCTAGTCTGATTTGGCCTCACATTTGAACCCTGAATCCAAAACTAAACTAATGAGGATCCAAACTTTGCCTCTCAAGCTAGGTCTAAGTGAGTACATCTCATGGTGCAGAATAGCTTTCTTTGGAATTTTCATTCTGTTAAATTATAAAGAGCAATTTGTTCTGATTGCTTCCTTAAATAAATGCTAGAACCCCTGTAAATGGTGACTCAGGGTAATGTCAAAATGCTGCCAAGTTTTGAAGTAGATTAAAATGAAACAATAGATAGGATTTTCATAGAGGTGGCTACCTTGTTATTCAGAAGTGGAACCCGCACTGCAGGGGAAAAGGTGGAGGGCATATGTTGTATAGCCACACCGTATAGTTCAAGCACACCAACAACTCCCACACATGCAGGAAAAATGTCCTAACACACCCTTACTTAAACTGAACTGTTTAAATTTCTACTCCGAAACCTTTGTTTTCTTTTAAACTTGTTTTTCTTCCTTCCAAAGGTCACCTGAAGTGGTTCCTAGGTTCATTTCTCCAGGTTGCTTTTGAGCATATATTGACTGTTGCCAAATGTCAGCCTTGCTGATTGCCTTTTTATAACATGCTAAACAGCTGGGATTTCCCCCACTCCCCTGCTTCAAAAATGTCCTCTGCAAATCTGACCCCTTTGTCTCTCTTGCTCGCTGGCCCTGCCTCCAGCTGCTATGCTGTTACATATGTTGCTCTCCCGCAGTCCTTCACCAGGCTATTCCTCTGTGCTGTCTACCCTTCCTCCCACTTGCCCTCTAGTCCCAGCTTGTCAGTGACAGCAACTTGCTCCAGGCCAGGCATACAACACTGGTAGCTAAGCACGGAGTCAGCTCCTGTCCCAACAACGGTTGCTGTTCTCTGTGTGTCATGTAGGAGATACACAGTGCAAGCTCTGGAAATGGCGATACACCTCAGACTTCAGCTGATTCTTCATGCCGTTGTTTTGTTCCCATTTTGTTGGTGAAGACGGATTGCAAAATGCTCAGATAAATTGGTTAGTCTCTAAGGTGCCACAAGTCCTCCTTTTCTTTTTGAAAATAACTGTAGGTTATCCTCTGTAATATAAATCATGATTAGTTCAACATCCAGACTAACTGCAGTCATTAAAGACTTCATGGTAGTTTTTCTAACAGTAATTATGAGGTTCAGGACACATTTCAGCTACCTCCCTCCTACCAATATTAGGTTTCAGTTTAGATACATATTGTAATTCTTCTTTTCCTGTAGTGTTTTTATGTGCTTTTAAATAGCTGCCATGCCCTGCCTCTTCCCCCCACCTGAAGAAGCTACAGTTCAGCAGTGGATTAAATAATTTCTGTATGAGCAATATACTTTGCGCAGTCAGTCTGCTGAATTCTGTAAACAGATCTGAAGTCAATGGCAAAACTCTCATTGATTTCATTGCGGCCACGATGTCACCTTGGACACCCATCCAAATGACTGAAAGATTGTTAAAAGTGGTGAAAATTTTATAATGAGCAATTTATTCCCCCTTCTTTTTTCTGTTCACAAATGAATTGTGAGTATATTGCGATTTTCTCAACATTTATTTGTTATTTGATAATATTCCCCCAATAATTTTTGAAATTTACCTGGTTTGTGAGGATTTGAAATTTGAGACATTTTTGGTTAATTTTAATTAAATCCATTGGTCCAGAGATTTATTTCTGAATCCTGATTGGATGAGCATAGCTCAGAGTCAGGTTTCCAATGCAATATTTGCATTTATCAACCCAAAAATTCCTTTCCAGGAACATTCTCCATTAATTACTTACAAATCACTGTTTCCATTAACTTCCTACCAGTAACCTCATTCACTAGAATATTAGTGGAAATTGAACACAATAGAGGTTCAAACACTATAGATCCAAATTTGTTTAAAAATTTAAATAAATATTCAGACATACACAAAAATAAGTCTGCAGCCATCTCTGCTTTAGATCACTCTAGCATGCCAAAATCTTATTCAATTTTTAAATTATCAGACCAAGCTTAACCAGAGTATAAGAAAGTAGTCCTTTTTGTAAGAACATCAAATAAGTGACACAGATATTTGATCAGTGCTAGGGAACCGGTTTTGATACCGGCCTGGTTTTGATGTAGCAAAGGACAGTATTTTTTTTTATTTGTGTTAATAATTTTTTATCAGATTGTGCGCAAATAGGTTTTCTAACCAAACTGAGGCTTCACAACCATTTATCAGGAGCTCCTCCTCCTTCTATAGGCTACAACCGCTTTCAGTGTAAATGCTGAAATATTTAAGAAGGTGAAACTGTCCCGTATGACCACTAGGTGGCATAAAGCCGTTCCCCTTAGTGCAAGTAAAAGGTTACACTGAAATATTGATATACACAACAATATAATCAGTTACTAAGAATTGGTTTTTGTCTACTAAACATAAAACCCATAGCACAGGAAAAACTGTGATGAATGGCTATACAGATATCTCAGATATCTCAACCCTGCAATGGTTCCATGAACTATGTAAGTTTCACTAGAGCTGGGTAAATGCCACAAAACATTTCCTGAGAGTACACACTCAGATTTTAAAACACGTTTGCTTTGGCCATACACATGCCTCATTTGTGTTTGTTTTCTGCAGGTGTTTGACCAATCTAGACGTAGTTGCATCAATGCTTGTAGAAAGCTCAAATGCTAGAAAAGGTATATTTCATGTGGGATGCTGTTTGACACCACAAGGGACCAGGATTTCCAAAACGCCTTGCCAGGAAATGGTGACACAATAGGAGACAAGAGCAGGCAAGTGGGGACGGGCAGGTCTGTGTCGGGCCTTGAAGGTGAAGACAAGAAGCTTGAAACTGATGTGGTGAAATGGGGGGGGGTCACTGGAGGGATTCAAAGAGGGTGGATGACTTGGTCATAGCAAAGGGCAAAGAAGATGATGTTGGCATGACCTGGAAAGGGGTATTGTGGTTGTCAAAGATCCAGATAGGAGGAGATTGGACACAGGCTGGATGTGTGGGGCAAAAGAGAGGGAAGAAACAAAGACGATCCCGAGATCATGGGATGCTGGTATTGTCAGAGATGGCAGGGTTGATAATGGTGTGAAGAAGGCTTTGGAGGAAAGATCAGGAGGTCAGTGTTGACCGTGAACGTGTAGGTAAGTGTAGGAGATGACAGAGTGACAGGCTGATGTGCAGGATTGGATGGAAAGAGAGGTTAGGAGTGAAAAGTGCTGTGACTCATCAGCAGAAACTGTCTGAGTAGATGAGATCACCTGGAAAGGGTGTAAATGGTAAAGAGAAGGTGCCAACGATGGAGGCCAGTGGGACCACTCTTGAGAATGGGGCGGGGGAGGGGAGGTCAGAACCACCAGAGGAGATGCTGATGGGGAAATCAATAGGATAAGAGGAACCAGGAGAGGAGGAAAGTACTACATGCAAAAGGACAGATGTTTTCAGGGACCGTAATTAAGAAAGCCAGTGTCCAAAGCAGCGGAGAGATCAAGAAGGGTGAGGATGGATTACAGGCCTTTGGATCTGGCCAAGGAAACGTCAGTAAAAGCCTTGGTGAAAGCAGTTTGGAGTAGTCTGAATGGCAGAATCCAGACTGAAAGAAATCCAGGATAGAGTTGGAAGTGGGGAATTTGGCAGAAAAGCTGAAAGTGACACATTCAGTGGGTTTCAATGTGAAGGGTAGAAAGGAGATGGGGTGGTGACCAAGGAGGCAGATGAGTCAATGGTGGATTCTTTTAATGCTGGTAAGAGCCGGGCTCCCTTTTATTTTGAGGGGAAAGCGTCAGAAGAGAGCAAGAGTTTGGGGAGGGAAAGGATGAGAGTGGGGCCAAAGAAGGCTAGTAGCCTGTGGGGTCCCTGGATCAGCAGGCGGGGTCAGTGAGATCTAGCGCAGAGTCCAGGAAAATGTAAGAAGGAGTCAAAGGTAGCAAATAAATGACAGCAAAAAATGCATCTGAGGGTAAAAATAAGCCAACTGTGAATCTTCCTGGACAGAGAACCTGAAATTTACAGGAGAAACTAGCCCATGCCATCAGGTATGCAAAATCTCCAAGGCAAAGTCTACATGTTTAACTATCTGTTTGGTATATTTGAGTGGTGAGAGGTTTGAGTCAACATTCTTGACCCTTATTATTGTAGTCAGGCTACCAAAGAGAAAGATCAGTGTTCAGTATGGTACATGGAGTCAATACAGCTAATAGAGCCCAGCTATTTCGAAGCTGCTTCTGCAGTTGCATTCAAAAATGTTTACATCATGCTTCCTTATTAAATATAAGCAATTTTCTTCTTGTATACATTTTCACATCATTTGTGCAATCTGTTTTGTATCAGACTTTGAAATATCAGTATATTCTGTGAAATGTTAGTTTTCTGTTAATATAAATAATGTACCGACATTAAATCTGCTTTTCAAAAATACTTCCATTACAATAAATTTGTAGAACTTGAAGGATTTTAATCACCTTCTACTTAGTTACTCAGTGATGGGCCAAAGAGGCATTCTTTTCACAAATTTAACTAAACCCGGCTTGGCTAAGACATTCTTAGCCCATGTAATTGCTTTCTCTACAGCTCTTTGCACTGAGGCTAAGAAAACATTTCAAAATTTTACGCAGTAAAATATCTGACTCTCTTAACTTTTTTAGCACCTTAAGTTTTGATCCAAAGAAAACTCATTGTGGCTATTTTTCCTTTTCCATTGCAAAGAATCATAACCCAAAGAGTTGTGGTGATTACCCGTTAAGATACTGCTAATGTAGGCCTTTTAGTGCTCTGCTGGATCAGGGTCAGAGACAGTGGCTCCCTCTGTTGAGTTCAGGGCCTGCAGAAGTGGGAGTTTAGGTACTCTGGTATGGTCCCATTGAAGTGAATGGACTGTAGAAGCAGGACCGGCTCTAGGCACCAGCAAAGCAAGCACGTGTTTGGGGCGGCACAATTCCAGGGGCGGCATTCCGGCCGTCCCTTTTTTTTTTTTTGGCTTGGGCAGTTGCGCTCTCGGAGCTTGGGGCAGAAAAAAGCCTAGAGCCGGCCCTATGTAGAAGTCCCATTTACTTCCACCTCATAATGGGCCTCATGGAGAGATCTGAAGCGGAGGATAGTCCTTTTGTGGAAGAGCTTAGAGAGAAAGCTTCTTGTGTAACAATGGTGGGAAAGAAAGAGCAAAGGTGCTTGTGAGCGACATTGAGATGCTAGTGAGAGGGGTCTGAGGAAAATTCCACAATATACAAGAAATTAAGATGCTTTAATACAGTTGACTATGAGAAAAAGGATGGCTATGTAAGTAATGCACTGGAGTGGGACTCAGGAGCTCTTGGTTCAGATCTGAGCTCTGCCACCGACTTCTTATATAACCTTGGGCAAGTCACACAGGGGCCAGTTCTGCAAAGATTTACGGTATATGTAACTTTACTCCCTGAGTAACCACACTGAACTCTGTGGGACTGCTCATGTTAATCAAACAACAGTCTTTACAAGGCTGGCCTCTTAATCTCTAAAGTGGGGAATGCTTTGAGGATAAATTAATTAATGTATGTGAGATGCTGAGATGCTTTGTTGCTAATATACCCATAGCAAAGCCGATCAACAAAATTCTGTGTGACTGATTTTTAAGTACAACACAATGGACCAAATTCAGTGGAAAGTTCTGGTTAAAATCAGTGATGTGACATGTCCCAATGTAATTACCTTGAAAATAAAATTGTGTGCCTTTCTTTTGACATAAGAAAATAGACTTTGAATATATGTCATGCTTAAGCAGCATAGAAAATAGAATAATGATACAGTGTGTCACAAAATATATACCACCTGTTTACATTTAGAATAATATAATATAAAAACAAATCTCAAACTTCTTACAGAAAAATAGAAGCCCAGTACATTCAAATACACTTTTTCCTAGACTTAAAAAAAATAATAACCTTTAATAAAATATAAATGAAGCAGATAAATGTGATTTTCTAACATGGATCCCAGGTTCCCATTTATGGTAATCAGTTATAATTAAAGTCAGCAAATAAAAAGCTCTGCTTCCTAATTAAATTAAGACCAACTCCACTCTCTATTACGCAGCAAGAGGAAATCTTTAGAAAATGCCACACGTAGCTGCACACAAATTGCCTTTTCCCAAAGAGAGCGTCAACATCTAGCAAAATGTACCGGATGGAAGCAGTTGTATCAATAAAGTACACCATTAATTGGCAGTCTGGAGGGTTTTTACCCTTGGCACTTGAGAAATAATGAGAATCAAAACCATTAGTAGGCAGGGGAAAAAAGGAGGTCGAAATGCTAGCTTGAGCTTCTCTGTCTTCTCAATATTATGTTAACTCTCAACTAGAACTTCCAAATTATTTTGCTCTTGCAGTACAGCAGTTGTTTCTTTTATGTAATAAACATATGATGACTACAGCATTGCACTGAACAATGTTTGTAACATTTCTGCAAGCAGAAAATCAGAGTATATAGATGACAAACAAAGAAAATTATACTATACTGTTCTTGATAGACTGGATTGAGTTTTTTAAAAAGGCTCTTGCAATTGAACTGTAAGTGGGGAAAGATGTGATTTCTCTCAGTGGCGAATATTTTGCATTTTTCTTGATGCTCGTAAAAAGAAAGGATCAAATGCTTGTGTGAATTTCTTCATACTTCAAGATGGGTGGCTGCTCAGAATCACACTGGAAATGAGTCTGGATACCAGAATTGTACTACTGTGGTTATTCTCAGAATAAATCAAACGTGGGGTGTCCATGAAGTGTGAAATCCTTTTGGCTGACAAATCAGAAGTACACATTTTCTCAAAATCAAAGCATTACAAACACATTTGGAGACTGCTGGGGCACCACAGATTTTTGGGATAAAACTCTACTAATAATCAGTGATATTACCAAAATGTCCAGTACCAACTTCTCCTACCCTGTGTATATTAGCTACCAGCTTAGAGTTAAACAGTGTATCCCAGGAGACCACTAAATGGGTCCAATTAAGCCTAATGATTAAAAAAACAACGTAAAACAAAGACATTAGAAAGAAATATCAGGCCAACAGTCAGAGGGATTGTCTGTGAAAGAAACAGTGTCCGCTTTGCATGAACGATGCTTTTCAAAATAAGGGCTTGAGCCTGAATCCCTTGTGCAGCCAAAGTTCCCATTGACTTCAGCTGAGTGAAAGTTTTGTGTGCAAAAGTTCTGTAGGATCATATTGTCTTGTACATATGAAAAAGTACTGCAGAGCACTTCGGAATTCACTTATGCATGAGTAACTTTATGCCTGTGTGTGTGAGACCCAAGGGTCAGGATCTGTTATGTTCCCCTCATGGCCAATCCAAAGAGGATATGAGCCTGTAACAGAGCCTGGCTCTTTAGCTCATGCTTTTACCTCCAGACTCCCCTGTTCAACTCCCAGCATGTCATGTCAACCAAGACTGTGGCCATTACACATGTGGGGGGCCTGCTGATCTACAGCTTCAGCTAAAGAGCCAGTGTCCCTAGCTGGGGCAGTAACAGACCCATATCCTCTGTGGATCAGGACCATGTACACACACTGACCAATGGGTTACCTGCGTCTTCTGGACAAAGGAATCTCACCCTGACCTTCTGAGGTTCCGAGAAGCGCAAATCTCAGACAAGTCAGCCCTTCTGTCATGACCAACATTTCGACCAGTGAATTGATCCTGGGACATCCAGAGCTGAACACATAAGCCAAAGAACCAAGTTCTATAGCTGGGGCTGTAACAAACCCAGATCTGTGGATCAGGCACGGAGCGGGACACGTAACAAACACAGGTTCCGTTGAAGGTGTGATTGCAGCTGGGGTAGGCATACCCTCACTAGCTTTAATCTAGCTAGCATGGCTAACATTGGCACAGCTGCGTGAATCCAGGCACAGGCTAACAATGCAACTATGCACCTAAGGCAATGAAGCCCATGTTGCCATGTATGTTACGGTTAGCTGTGCGAGCAAGTATGCCTACCTGAGCTGCAATCACACCTGCAATTGCCCTGTCGACATACCCACAGTCCAGTGGGTTATGTTAATTACAAGCTCAGGTCCAAAATAGAAGCATTTTCATTTAATAAAAAAAAAATGTAATCCTTTGTTCATTATTGGCCCGGCCCAACAGCCACTGAAACCAGTTAAAAAACTCCCACTGATTTCAAGAAGCTTTGAATCAGGCCACCCATATCCCCAAAATGGCTTGACCGAGAAACTCTAAGGGAATTTTATTTTGCTGGCCAATGAGGACGGTGCTTTTGACTAGACTTGGATACTGAACTATTTAGACATTAATTAAGACCTGACTTTTGGAGGTGCTGAGCAACCACAAGTCAAATTGTAGTTAGGCCTTGGCTGTAGTTTACACATACATAATAAAGTCCACATGGCTGATGCACTCCTTACAAATCAGACCTCAAACCTTGGGGATAGGACTGTTTAGGGCTTTTTTGTAAAGCATTGCCATAACACTGAACAGCCAGGCTTCCAAAAGTGTGCGTGTTCTGAGAAAACTGCAATGTTATCTTAAGCTTTGTTGCTGCATGATGGGTTATATGCTTGAAATGATAAATTCTTTCCTTTCTAGCTACAAGTTAATGAAGTTTTTTGCATGGGATCTCTCTTTTATCTGGGAGAATTTAATTAATGCTGAAAGTAGTGTAGGCAAAATATAGCATGGTTATTTGATTGTAATTTTGCTTGGGAAGAATATGCTATATTGAGTTATTTGGCTAGTTTTCCTTGTAGTTAATATGAATCCTTTCATCTTACGCAAATAACAATAATCAAGCTCATGTATACTCGTGACAGGAGAAAAAAAAGTGCCAATGCAAAATTACTTTCAAATTACTATAGAAGTTCACTAATTCTCACTTGTCCAATCTGCTACCCTGATAAATCTCACCCATCTTCTCAGCAAAGATTAAATACCAGTAGCAGAATACCGTAGAGAAGTTTCATGTTACTAAGCCTTCACTATGTGAATGAGTCTTGCAGTCATGAATGCAAATTCATGGGGCTCTACTCTATAACTGCCCAATGCACAATAACACCATGAACTCTTCAAAACCACGAAGGAGAATCATCTAACCATAGAAAGCTGCAGGAATAACTCATACCAGATCTGTTACTGTTAATAAAATCTCTGTGTGCGTGTAACTCCTCCGTGCTACGTAGAATCCTTTGCACAGAACTCGTCTCATCCTATTACCTCATGGGACATGTAGTTTCATTTAGATATTTAGGCCCAGTTTCGTGCATATGGTTTGGCTGGTTTGTGGCAAAGCAAGACAACTGTAACCCTTAAGTCACTGCGTGGTTAAGCTAAGTTAGCAGCTGCTTTGCATCCTTGGAGCAGTGCAAATAGAATATCAGTGAAACTAGTCCTTAGTTTCCTGCAGTATTTCTTCCCCCAGTTTTTGTCCTTCCCATAAAATGTATACCTAAAGTAAGATCAGGTCTACATTACAGATTTGTGCTAGCATAGCTGTCAGTTAGGGGTGTGAATAGGTATGACCCCTAACCAACAACTGTGCTGGCAGAAATCCATACTGTAAAAAGCACAGCTTGGCCGGGATAGTTGTATGCACAGTGGGCATACTTTTCTTATATAGTATACTGGGGTTCCTGTATTAATAAAGCACTCTGAGTGTAGACATGGCCTCACACTCATCTGTATATTGCAAGGTTTATTGCCATAGAGTGTCTCGTGCCAGGTGTGCCTCTAGTTTTGAAAAAATATTCAGATTTTTTTCCCCTCCATCAATTATCACAGGGTCTGAGTCTGGGGCAAATTATGTTGGTAAGAGTTTTCATTTGGGCATAGTTCTTCTGTTTCATTTATAGGGGCTGTTCTACTCAGGGAAAAAGAGGACTGAGGAATAACAGAAATGGTCTTAGAATTGTAGTTAAAATGTAACACTAAGTGGAAAGACTAGGTGCACCAGAAAAATATTAAGGGCCCGATGGTACAGACACGTATTCACATGGTTTTGCCACAGAAGTAGCCCCAAGAAGCCAATGGAAATTCTCATGGTAACAAGCATTTTGCCCAGAAGTAACTATTTGCAGATCAGGTCTTAATTCTTCAATCTGCTATTCACTAAAGTACAGGCAAATTCTAGAGACTGGGTGAGAAATTTGACCGAAAAAATACTTTTGCAATGACAGTCTCCTACAACAGAGTCAGTAATGTCAGTCTAGAGCAGGCAGAAGAGAGAAGAGTGGTAACCAGGAATAACAAGAATGGTCGTCATGTTTCTACTGAATTAGGACAACCGCACCAAAAGGCCACAGTCGTGCTTGGGCAGTGGTTAGGGAGTGGGAAGGTTCTTATTTTATTCCAAATGGTTTGCCCTTCCTTAATGTAAACCATACAACAATGTGTTGAACCATTAGAAGTCAAGGTGCTCAGAGTAAGATGTATGCAGCTGTAGAAAGCCATGGAGCCGAGGGATTGTTGCAATGTGTCGTGGAGAGAACCAAAGGCTAAGAGTCTGGTGCAGAGCAGTGCATCGCCAGCAGAGATTGCCTGACGGATGCGCAGGAGGAGTTAGACCTTCAAATTAAGATGAAACAAAATAATATTATGGAAAAGAACAACACAAAAGTTGGTCATCTGACCCTGGATGGTTCTTAGGGTTATAAAAATAGAGCCTACAGCCACTGCACTTACACTACACAGTGTCATTTAAATTAAAGTCACTTCCCTATTCAATTTCCCTAGATAAACATTAGCTGGCCTGCCATTCACTTTGAAATTTGAATCTAAGAAATGGAAATCCTGAGCTGTCAATGATCAGCCTTTGTTCGGATTGCCAGGCCCCTCCCACAGACCAGAACTCAACTGCAAGGGTGTGGGCAATGTCAAATGAAACAGCCACATCTGCTTGTATTTCATCACGAAAACGTTCCAGTTCAATTTCAGCCTGACCTTGAAATTCACAAGCTCAAGCAAAAAAAAGCAAAATAACCAAAAGCAGCTACAAAGTAAGCAGGGACTAAAGCAAGCTGTAACCACATGGTGCAGAAAGAATTAAAACCAAATGAGTAACACGTCAAAGTAGACAGTTTACTGCACAGTTTCAGCTCGGGCGGAAAGGCCTGGGCTACACTAGGAAATTAGGTTGGCGTAACCGCGTTGATCAGGGGTGTGAAAAATCCACACCCCAAAGCAGAGCAGTTAAACTGACCTAGCCCGCAGTGTAGACAGTACTAGGCTGACGGGAGAATTCTAAGCCTCACTACTGCCTCTCAGGGAGATGAACGATCTACGCCGATGGGAGAACACCCCCCCATCGGCGTAGGCAGCATCTTCGTTGCCAGTGGTGAACTGTGGTGGTTTATGTGTAGACAGACCCTAAGTAATTCAAAAGTACTGAGCTATTCTACTTACCTGCTACCTAATCCAACCTGTACACTACATATGGGACACAATCTGGACCTGGGAGTTATTTGAGAAATAAAGGTTAAAATTCCTCTTATTCGGGAATCTAATGACTCCTTGATGACAATATTCAGGTAAACTTTGCTTTCCAAATTTCCCACAGAACACAGTTGGAACATGCTTGATAATTATTATTCACTGAAGGCTATGGGTCAGATCCTCAGCTGCTGCAACCTGGCCTATGTCCAGTGGATCTGACCCAGGGGCCCCCTCACATGAGGCAGGCAAGCAGTACATATTTATGTGAAAAAGAAGCAACCCTCTTCTAATACAGGAGTTTCCGGTTTGTGCAATTACAATGGGCCAAATCCTTCTTTCATTCAAACTAGTAGTATCACTGACTTGAGATGGATGCCTCACATGTGTACATTTAAGCATGTGTCAAAGTGGAGAATTGGGGCTTCCCCAAACCTTTTACATTTTCAAAGTAGTGTGTGACCGTGAACACATTCGGCTTCACAACATCCGCTGGTAGTTATGCAAGTATCGTTTTTACGATTTATAGATTAACAAAAGTAGAGAAGAGATTTTAAGCGATTTACCCAAGGCCATACAATGTGTCAGTGGCAGGGTTGGGATTAGAACTAGGGTGACCAGATGTCCTGATTTTATAGGGACAGTCCCAATATTTGGGGCTTTGTCTGATATAGGTGCCTATTACCCCCCACACTCTGTCCCGATTTTTCACCCTTGCTATCTGGTCACCCTAATTAGAACTCAGCAGCTTTCGGCTCCAAGTTCCAAGCTTCTACTGTGCAATCTAAAAATATACCTTTGTGTACATATTGGAACATATTTCAGCTAGGCTAAGGCCCTGTTTGTGGCCACAGTTTGCACTCAGAAAATGTAATGCAGGTGCAAAAAGTGTACGAAAGGGGAGGCACCTTTCTGACAATGTACCCCGTTATCTCAGAATGACAGTCAGTCGGCAAGCATGTGATTTTTATGTGTATTTATTTACATAAGCAGATGTGAGAAGTGGTGTGTATCAAAGACGTCATCTAGTCCACCCTCTGCAAAATACAGGATTATCCATCCCTACTGAGTGTTCATTAGTCCTTTACCCAACCTGCTTTTGAAAATCTCCAGTGATAGCTTTTTCACAAGTAGACTGTTTTATATACCAAATTTTCCATTTGCCATTATACATCTGACTATTGATAGACATAAATTATCCAGCACTTTTATAAACCTAATCACAGTGTTGCAGCCCCCTCTTGCCAGTTCCTTTTCCTCTTCAGTGTCTACACTCCACAGCGATATCATGCTATATCATGCCACCTCTTATTGCTTTCTCTTATATTCCGTATGCCAGCAAAACTCCCACTGCCTTAATGCCAGGTTGGTCGTTTCTCGTGCTAAGTCCACTGAGTGGAATCCTCACCCTAGTGAAGGGAATGGTAAAACTCCCATTGACTTCAATGGGACCAAGATTTTACAGACTTAATTTGCCTGTGTTCGCTGTATTTATATTAGAGGTGACCCCAAATCAAAAATCAGACCCAAGCTCCTTGGGGGAGGGACCCAAATTATTCCGTATTTAGTATTTTCATTGGGTTGGATCCTACGCCCGTTGAAGTCAATGGAAAAGCTCCCGTTCAATGCAGTTGTGCAAGATCAGACCCATAGTGAGTTATTACACCACTGGTCTCACTAGTCCCATTTCTAATAAAGTTTTCATTGGAATGATTAAGATGTAACTATGTCAGCAAGTTTTATGTCCAGGTTTTATTTTATGCAGAAATTCAGACAGATGGGGAGCACTACACTCTCTTCATTTGAGGAATCTAGCTCTCTACTTGTTTCCTAATAAAAAGTTTACAGTCTCTTCTAATAACTGTTCTTGGGGCAACATGTGTAGCACTGACCATGTTCTGGGAACCAGCGATCCTTCCAGAGAATTACACTGTGGTTTTTTAAATTGTTCTTGTTGAGCTTTTTTCCTTTTCCCTTTAATCCACACTGAGTGTTGCCTGAATAGGAACCGCAAGGTCTGGCCCTTCCTATGTCCAGGATCCAATAATCACCTTTTAATAGGTACTTTATAGAACATAAGAATCTGGGATGATGTGTTCATTAACTAAAGCAATGAGGCTGTAGCAAGCAAACAAACCTGCTCTGGATTCTGAAGTCCAGTCCAAACACAGTGATTTCTCTTTCCTGTTTCAGTTACTACAGTGCTGTCTGAACTTTTGACCTGTCCTAATGAGTCACTTTCATTCAGCAAATTATCTACAGTATCCTACCTGAAAACAAACACAAATAAACAAAATTAATCCCCTCTGTAACTCCACTGATTTCAATGGAGCTACAGCCGAAACAAATTCCATCTGCTGTCTTAATCTGTGTTCTGTGCAATACTGCTGAGTTTGCATGGTCTTTGCCTTGTTCCCAAGCCAGTGTAGAACCTAAACGCTACAGAGTCCATTCTCAATCATTCCTGGTTGACTAAGAGTTCACTTTAAAGTTGGAAAATTACAAATCTTACTTTGAAAAATATTAGGGTCTGCATAACATTAAAAGAAACGCCGAGCCCATGATTCTACTACATTTTAAAGCTGTGCATCAAAACCAGTTTCTTGGATTTCCAGCCATCTCAGTACCAAATATGAAATAGCCATTCTGCTTCAAGATATATTTAATTCCTACTGCCGGGCCCTGCCCTCATTTGCACCCCTTTAACTGTACTGAAGCCATGAGAGTGGCTTGGCTGGGCTAAGGGCAAAATTTAGACCCTTCTGTGTAATTGCAAAATCAGCCTATTGCTCACACAAATGTTTTAGTGCTGGATAGCAAATCGCCTTTGTAAATATGCAAGCAGACAGGTGAAAATGCAAAGTGTCACAGTGCATTTGAAAGCCTTCACATGAAGAGATATGCCTTTTAAAGCAGTCAAGACTGCCCATCCCCCACCATAAAGCTTATTCCTTTTTATTTATTTATTTTTCATCCGACAACTCTGTCCACTGTGTTTTGCAGTTGAGAGATTTGTGACAGTGATTGGCAGAGGCTAAACAACAGCGATATGCCAAGGAAGCCCAAGTTTTGGCTTTAGCTTTGGGTTGGGTTTTGTTTAGGTTTGTTTTTTCAAAGAGAAAAAGACACTTGCATCTGACAGCTGTCCATAAAAACTGCAATGTACAAGTGGTATAATATAAACTACAGAGAGCCCAAAAGTACCTCTGGAAAAAAAGAAAAATGAGCTTGTTAGAACATTCTGTATTACAGCTGTTTCCCTTGACAGTTTTCTGTACCCTAATATGCTCAACAAATTGGCAACCTGTCCTTATATATTTGCATCAGGATTCCCTTAAGGGAAATGTCTATATTATTCTGTTTTGGATAAAGAAAGCAGTTTGATATGACAGGTAGGTCAAGTGTTTCTTTAATAAAGCATATGGGTAGCAAGAAAGAAATAGGATATTGTCAGTGACTTGACAAATAGGTAGATTTGCTCCCCTTGGGTATAGCCAAAGCTACTAGCTAAATCACCCTTGTTATTTTGATTTAACCCCTTCATTGCTGAATGGATATTTCTTTCCCTAAAAGTGCAGGCGGCAGCCAGCAGTGGACTAAAGGTTTCCTTATAAATTCTGTAGTATTGAGCCTAAATAGGTTTAGGTTTTAATCAACTGACGTAGGACAAATCTTGATCAAAGTGTTTAAATTGCTATATATTATATATACATGCATTATCCATACACAAACACACACATAGGGACATGTGCACACAAGCGTCTATATGTATATGTGTGTGTGTGACATGTGATATATACAACCTCCCTAGCCAAGATGGTCCCTCTCTCACTGTGAGACACCACCACAGTGTCATTCAGTGAAGGCACCTGAAACGGAGCCACCTGGGAATGAAAGAGATGGGGCTTATGGTAGGCTGTTCTCTGTTTATGTTAATGATGCCCTGCCAGGCCCATCTGGGTTGTGGGTGATGAGTCGGGTTGGGTAGCAACAATGCAGGGCTCCAGTATGGAGTCTGTGAACGGATTCAATGAAATGTTGGTATATCTGTGCCGTTGCTGGAATATTTCACCGATGAGTAATTGATGAGCATTGTGGATTGTAAATTGTTTGTTTATTTGCATATTTTTAAAAGATCGTCAAAGGCACCTGGAGCTTTGTCTGGATGCTCTTTTATTGCAGAGTTGGAAAAACCAAAATAAATACATAGAGGGTATGTGTCCAAATTCTGGCAGGTACCTCAACTAGATGTAAAAACAACGAGGAGTCCTTGTGGCACCTTAGAGACTAACAAATGTATCTGGGCATAAGCTTTCGTGGGCTAAAACCTACTTTATCAGATGCATGGAGTGGAAAATTAGGTTTAGGTGTATTGCCCACCAAATGGAAACTCATATATGTTGCAAAAGCAGCGTTAATTTAAAGCCATGGGTCAGATCCTGGCCTTTGCCTCTGTCCCAAAAACATACGGCTAACAGGGCAACAGGGGAATTCCCAAGTCATGTGAAGCCAGTTGTACCCCACCCACTGCCCCGTTCCAAGGTTCTATGTTCTCCAGCTACCTTCTCCAGCTCATCAGCCAGCAGAGTGCTCTATAGGGATCCTCTCTAGTCAGCATACCGTAAAGCAGCCCTAAGGCTTCTCTGGGCTAAGCCATGGGGCTGTTCAAATGACAAAGCTACCCAAGTGACAAAGCATCAGTTATAAAAATCCTCCCTTTTCCCCGACCAGTAACTGATTAACAGGTGAATCAACTACGTAACACTTATTATTCTGCTTTCTTCATACATAGAGCTCCCACAGCTATTGAAGTTAATGGCAAAATTCCTATTAACTTCCATAATGTATCTCTTTGCATAAGTGCATGGCGCTGTTTATGCCCACAAAGAGAATACAGAGTATAGAAAGTTTACTTTGGTTGCAAACAATCTCCAGGAAAAGCATTCGGCTAGTGCCATTCAAATGATGTCAAAGGGAACCATCAATTCATGCAGAGGTGGCACTCAATTAGAGTCACTCTTTTTATGAATGTATTCTAATGACTTTGCTTCATAGTGGAAGGTTTAAAATAATATCGTTTAAAGGTGAAGGCAGACCAAATTTCCACAGAGACATGTTTGAATTCTGTCCCCATTCAGCACAGAATCCTTTCAGGAGGAGAGGCTAACATGACAGAACAAATCTAGGGGTTAAGTAATTGTGCTAGCGTCTTCTGATCAAGACCTTAAAAACTGAGGTCCTTTTCCCCCCTGAAATCCCCTTTTCCCCCCACCTCCCACGTATGCTTGTGGGGGAGGGGTTGGTCTCCTTCCTTTGAAGAATCAGAGTTGGCCATGGCTGGAGATGGAACACTGCTCTGAGGTGGGCCAGTGCCCTGCGGTGGCATTGAGCATTCTCTCTCTCAGGTGCGTGGCTGGCTGGTTCTCACTCAAACCCTCAGGATCTAACTGATTGCCAATGTGTGGTGGGGAAGGAATTTTCCCCCAGGTCAGACTAGCAGTGACCTTGGGGTTTTTTCACCTTCCTATGCAGCGCGAGGTGCGGGTCACTTTCCAGGATCATATGGTTATTATATCTCACTTAATCATTTCCCTGCCATCGCAGGGGCCCCGGGCATTTTGTGCACCTCGGTCCCTTCTAGTCTCTGCCCATGGCACATAATGGTCTGGTCTCCTTCGGGATGTAATAATTTGGTGGGTGCTGTTGATGACCTGTGATACACAGGAGGTCAGACCAGGTGATCTGGTGGTCCCTTCTGGCACTGAACTGTATGACTCTACGATAGTAAGGCACCCATGGCCCTGTTTATAAGAATAGGCCCTTGGCCAAAGCTTTTCCCTCCCTCCCCTTCGCTGCAGAATGTTTCTATATGGGGCATTCACTAGACTCAACTCAAAATTGCTGCATTTCTGTGGTGGGTGATCTGAATCCTATATATGTGCATGGATCCTAATTCCCCATTGCTCTGCAACTTGTGCAGTCCTTTACACTAGTGTTAAGTAGGTGTCAAACCCGACCCTTCTGCTTTAGTGGCATTTTCCACTTTGCACTGGTGTAAATGATGACACAATACGCATAGCAATGGTGAGTACGGCCCACAGCTTGTACAGTTCTTTGGAGTATTTTGGGGTGAAAATATGAAATCTATTATTGACTATTAATTATTATTATTACAGTGGTACTTAGAGATGATGACGGTAATTATTTTATCATGCAGACGCCAGATGAAGATTGTGGGCCACTTTGTCTCAAGATGAGCGCTTTTGCCGCTGAAGGAATCTGGATTTGTGCACAACAATTAGTTGCATGTGCAGCATTGGTCCGCGCGTGCAGACGTGCAAGTTGCTCTCGCCTTGGGCAATTTGACCCACTATGTCCAGAAGGCAGTGGAGAGATTAAGTAGGGTCTGACTATATGAATTCCCCTTATTTTCTAAAGACAATTTTTGGAAGCGGTGTGTCTGATCTGACGAGATGCACGATGATGTGTGCCCCTCGGACCTGTGACAGCTACTCATGTAAATACATTTGACTAGAGTTTTCAAAGTGTGGATTAGATAAATATTTTTAGGGACTTTTTAAAATACAGATTATTCCCCCACATTAACTTTAAGGGCCCTTTGAAGCTGTTAGGGTCTATTGTGTAAACATGTGGTGCAGAACATTTGTTCAGCTCTTATTAATTTCCCAGTAGACCAGAGTTTACAACTCTACAGTAAAAATTCCCTCAGAGCTGCAACTTGGCAGATAGGTTCATAGCCTGGGAGGGAATTCTCTTCTGAAATCTGAATAAAGAATTAAAGATCCAAGTCATTGTAACCTCATGCCAATAAAAAAAACGATAATCGCTATAGAAATTTCTGATCTCCTTGTGCCCAAAGAAAACACAGCAGGTTTTTAAAATATCAGATTTCTTGGGCACTTTGGACTCGGTTTTTGGAATCTCTCATGTCATGTGCATATCCAACCAGTGCAAATTAAAACTAAGATTCTACGCTGGTGCAATGGGGAAAGAGGATGTAAAGGAGCTTTCCCGTCTCACCTCCTACCAACCACAACCCTGAAGCTATAAGGCATGATTTCTCCTAGCATTCAAGATGCAACCAGAGAATAGTGTTCAGATACTCTGTGTTTAGAATGTGTTTACTGTTTAGATACTATGGTGATGTACTGTATTGAAACATCTGGGTAGATGGATCAATGGGAGAAACAGCCAGAGAGACACAAAGTGAGAGAGAGAGATGGTGTATTTGTCTGTCTGTCAAAGGTTTCTCTCTTCGATATCATTCAAAAGTGATCCACTCTGAACCTTCAGCATGCAGTAGCATAATCAATGCTTCCATCTCTTTGTTGTGTTATACTTGCTTTGATGTTTTATGATAAATGCTTCAATTATGCCAGATTTTTTAGAGGATTTAACATGAGCCAATTTTGGACTAATTCTAAGTTACTTTCCAGTTCTTTTACCCATGGTTAAAGTCAAAAGCATTGACTTTTAAAATACCTTATTAGTTAACATTTTAACATAGCATTGCCTTTCCAGCACATTAACCTAATTTGCACCTGCCAGGCTGCTAATATCAGCATACATTCCTGCCTTCGTTACTTGCCACTAAGCACATTTTTCTCCTACTTGTAACTAGTAGCTTTGTATTCTCTTTTATTCATTCTAGATGCAGAGTGCAGACTGTATTCTTCTGGTTTATGAAAGTCATTCCTTTTCCCCATAGATGGTAGTACGCGGAGTTTGGCAGAAGCTTGTTGTGTTTTCCTTATTAAGCAATATACAAGGATAGCAAATAGAGAGCTGTTGTCTGTTCTGGGTTACAAAAATCAGA
Source organism: Natator depressus (assembly GCF_965152275.1). Lineage (NCBI taxonomy): Eukaryota > Metazoa > Chordata > Testudines > Cheloniidae > Natator > Natator depressus. The sequence continues at coordinate 11,805,795 of NC_134241.1, forward strand.
GAAGTCAAAAAAGAAGACGATGTAAAGCCATACTCCAGCTGTGGCTTAACTACTATCTTCAGTCCTTCTCATACATAGTAACTCAGACAACTGGTGTAAATAGCTGGGCCCTTCAGAGGCGTAAAATAGGAAGAATAATTACAATGCCAGAAAACCAGAGTAACGCAGCAGTGAATCTGTCCCACATAGTCTGTTTAATTATTACTTTTGTTACTATAACATCTCTCCTTGTTTAAAGCAAAATAATGTTTTCTAATCTAATTTACAAGAAGGGAGGATGGACCAACGTGGTATAAATAGGTGAACATCATGCTGTCTGAGCTGTCTCTCTTTCTCAAACTCCAGATGTCATGATACCTACATACAGAAATCTAGATGCCCGGATGCAATCTCTGAGAGGTCTTATGATTTATTAAGAACACTGTTACCCTTGTTTATGGTACCAATGTCCCATTTAGGCAGGAGTCATCCCTCTGTCAAGCAGTAGCGGATGTCTGGGGCTTTGCAGGGCTGCTTCGCAATGCAGAAGAATCAGTGATGCAGAATCTGGGTATATTCTAGGTATAACTTGTTTTACTTACACGCATACACCAGTCTTGAAATGAGGCGGTCAAATGGTAAGCAGGGCAATCCTTTCTGTCAGGAATGTCAGTCCAATATCAGTGCCCAGTTCCCCAGGAGCAATTCTGCCTCAAGACTTAACTCGAATCAGAGCCCAAGAAAGTGAGTAACCTCTCCTGCTGCTCACACAGTTCCCTCTCTCCCAAAGCTGCCTCTACCCTAAACGTTGCATAACCCTAACCCAAAATTAACAGCAATGTAGAATGTCCTCCCAAGAGTCAAAGCTTGCTCACACATGAAAGGCTATATGTAACAGCACCACCTAGTGACGCCTGCCATAATGCTATCTTTACCTTTGTAACTCATTTTATCAGCCTTGCCAAAAGTTTTTAGCTAATTTTCATGAATGTGTTTTCTTCATAAACCAACTTTATTTCAATTTTTCCTCCAATAGGTGTTTTTTGGGGCTTTTAAATAGTGTTTATACCTGGTCAGAAAATGGTAAATGTTTTCCAGTAACATTTTCCAAAGAAACAAACATTCAATTTTTTCACAAAAAATGAAAACTGAATACCTGCATACTAGTTTTTTGGTATTTCAACATTGTATACTGAAAATCTGGGGGGTTGATTTTCATTGAAAAACCAGAACATTTGTAAATGACAGGAACATTTTCCCGCCACATTTTTAGTTTAGATAAAAGGCCATTTTTGCATCAAAAAAGATTTTCGGATAGAAAACTTTCAAGCAGTTCTAGCAGTATTTGTTTCACTCAACTTGGACACTGAAATCACTGCTCCGTTTCACTGCGGTTTCTGGTCAGTTTCATTCTTTGTTTCTCACCCACTAACACAATGATGATGTTGTTGTTGTTATTGATTATTTATTTATTTGTTTGTTTCAGTTGATTATTTGTATTACCATGGCATGTAGTGGCCTCAGTCCTGGACCAGGACCCCATTGTACTAGATGCTCTACAAATATGTAATGATTCTCAAGGCTTCAGGGGCATTTTTCAAATCTAAAGGTAACCAGTTTTAAGATATGTTTAATGTATTTAGAACATTTCTACTTAGACAGTGTTTTGCATAATCTTCTGTCTCTCTCTCTTTGTCCCCTCTCCTCCCCTCCTTGTCCCATGTCTTAAACCTACATTTTAATCTGAACTGAGCTGACATAGTCCCTTTAATGTTGTTTTTTAAAATATGTTTAATGGTGCTGAAAGCTAAGGAAGCTCAAATATCATTCCAAAAGCCTGAACCCACCAGAACATGAACGCTAACATTCTTATAAAAAGTCTGAAATGGTTAGAGGTTTCGAGGAAACCTTGGTGTTCATTAACAAAATCAGAAGTATTACTAGGGAGGAGAAAATGAGCTTTGTCATTTGGCATCTTGACTACCGTTCAGTGTTCCTTTCTTCTGCACTCAGAAAATCTGTTTCCAATAGGCGCACCAGTTGGTGCAAGGGAGGAGGGGGATTGACGATCGTTATTCAGCTCACATAAATGATACGCACACTCCCACGTACTCAGGGGAAAAAGACAGTGAATAAACAGATTCATGGATGAAGGAAGAGAAAGAGAATATTCCTCTGACCGGTATGGGACAGGCATGTGAATTGTTATAGGGCCTTACATTTTCAAAACAACATTCAAACAATAACTGGTTAGCCCTTGCAAGGCCTCAGCAAGGAAAGTAAGTGTTATCCCAGTTTTACAGATGAGAGAATAGGCAGAGCCAGGATCAGATCTCAGGAGCTCCTGGCTTGCAGGCCTCACTCAGTCCATTAGACAATGCTGCCTCTCACAGGGCTTATTGAAGTCAATGCGAAGATTCCCCTTGACTCCTGTGGGCTTTGGATCGGGCCCATGCACAGCGCTGTCGGCTGGAAAAGTGTGCCAGAGTCATGCACGTTTTGGAAGTGCTCAGATGAGCACTCAGGAGCACAGTCACAAGAGGTGAAAGGATGTCCCTCAAATCCCCTTGCTGTATCCTGTAAATATATCGCAGCCATAGGGCACTCTGGGATCACCCCATTTATCCTGACTTGAAAGGACAGGAGCAAATGCTTCTGAATAGCCAAGAGAATACTGGACAAAATGTAACTGTTTGCATACAAGAAAACTACAGCAATTTGGCTAACTGTAGGAATGAAAACGACTTGATAGAATGATGTCTCTGAGTAGACGGGTCAGTTTCAGGTGTCTGTAGTTTTAAATAGAAGTAGTCTCTTCCTTCTACTCACTCTGGCATTACAGTCTACTTAAGGCAGAAAAATTCAGCTGTCTTTGGTGGTGGCTTGTGCTTTATTACTCACACAGCACTATTGCCACTTTTGTTAAATGTTTGCTATTTGCATGTAAGTTACCTGCCGATTCTTCCTCCCAAGAGAAGAAATACTAGTGGTTTCTATAGATAATATTCTCTGCTCTTCCACCTCAGCATGGTGGGAGTGTGGTTTGTTTCATTTAGTACCAAACCCACCCCTACTGCCGCTGGGCTTTTGGTTTTCAACTAAAGCCCTTAGTGTAAGTGGAGAAAAGCCAAACCAACAACAGCAAAAATAGTCTTCCTGGACATGTGTCATCAGCACAGAACTAGCATTGTTAGGAATTTTTTTTTCCCCAGGAGGCAGGATTTAGTACAATATCAGAGGACTCCTACCTGTATTCCCTTGGGTCAATGCAGGGTGCTTACATGGCCAACTCATAGTGCATCTTCCTCCCATCCCTCTTGGAGATTCACTATTGGTTTACACTTTTCTGTAAATAGGATGTGCCACGTACATTACTAGGGCCCTACCAAATTCACGGACATGAAAAACACGTCATAAACCGTGAAATCCATTCTCCCCCCGTGAAATCTTGTCTTTTGTTTGCTTTTACCCTATACTATACAGATTTCACGGGGGAGACCAGTATTTCTCAAACTGGGGGTCCTGACCCAAAAGGGAGTTACGGGGGGGAGGGGGTCACAAGGTTATTTTAGGGGAGTTGTGGTATTGCCACCCTTACTTCCGCGCTGCCTTCAAAGCTGGGTGGCCAGAGAGCGGCAGCTGTTGGCCGGGTGCCCAGCTCTGAAGGCAGCACCCTGCCAACAGCGGCGCGGAAGGAAGGGTGGCAATACCAGACCAGGCCACCCTTCCTTCTGCGCTGCTGCTGGGGGTGGCTCTGCCTTCAGAGCTGGGCTCCCGGCCACCAGCCGCTGCTCTCCAGCTGCCCAGCTCTGGGAGCAGGCCCGCCCCCAGCAGCAGCACAGAAGTTAGAGAAGCGGTACCACAACCCCCCCCCCCCACAATAATCTTGTGACCCCCCCACCCCAGCTCCTTTTTGGGTCAAGACCCCTACAATTACAACACCGTGAAATTTCAGATTTAAGTAGGTGAAGTCATGAAATTTATGATTTTTTAAATCCTAGGATTGTGAAATCAACCAAAATGGACCATGAATTTGGTAGGACCCTATACATTACAGACCAATCACCATATGCATATTCTGAATGAGAACCTCAGTACACATACATTATCTCTCTGCAGTGAACCTGAATTAAGAGCACATAGCTGCTATCAAGGCTACTTTGCATCAATAGGCTTTTACCAAAACAAGGACAGCATCTGTGCAGCATGAATGGGACCCTACCTGGGTGCAGAGATCTTTCAACACAGATCAGATTGCAGGAATGGGGCCTTTTTTGCCTACATACTGTACTGAGCACTATGACATTAGTATATTTAGCGTAGGATACTTATACAAACTAGAAACATCCTGTCTTGCTTGCAGCCAGTCGGGATAAATTGGCACCCAGCCTCCGTGAGTATTTCCTGTACCTACTGTTTTTCTAGTGAGTTACTTCTATAGCTGAGCAAAATCCCAAATTTTCATTACATGGAATTTCACTTTCCCATTTTCAAGCTTTGTTTTGCACATCATTTCACATCACTCATATTTTGCTTTTTTTTTTTTTTTTTCCAGAACTAACAAAAACCTCTGGTGGTTGTTGGGTTTTTCACATCTACATTTCCACGGTGTTTCAGAGGGGAAACTTTATTTGCTAGGGTTTCTTTTTGTTTGGAAAATATATTTACAAATGTTTTCCCTGAGCATAGGCTCTGTGGTGTTTGCCACACGCACACAAAAATTCTGAACTCAATGAACCATGAGCAAGCTAATTGAAGGCAATCAACATGTTTCTCTACAGACATTTCAGAATAGCCATCACTAGAACAGTCGGGTCCCCCGGAAGAGGACACTCCCGTTAATCCCAGTAAATGGCTGATGATTTTATCACAAATCTTGCAACATTTGGTATTTTTCTTACAGCCTCCCCTGCTGGAATCAGGTTGTTACCTGACAATCTCTGACTTCATTTTTTTTTTAAGTACATTTCTCATCACTCTGACTTCAGAGTAAAGTTTGAAAACAATGAAGCCGAAATGTTCCAACATCAAAAAGCAAATAAAAAGAACCCAAAGTAAAATCATGGGAATTTTTAAAGGTTATAAGTCGATCTCATGATATTTTGGAGCCTTGTTTATGTTTTTTGAAAGCTTGGAGGTGGCAACACTGAGTCCATATTTTTTAAATAGAAAAGACTTTACATAACATAAAAGTGTAAGGGACTAAAAAGTGTATTCCTTGCACTTTGTCTTCATTTGATCCTTATTTCTTTTATTAATTAATTAATGTATTGTTATTATTATTAATCTAGTCACTTCTTTTAACAGTCTGATAAATTGGTGCGAAACCCTGCGTAACACTTGATTAAGCACCACTTAACCACTTAGTACTAGCCAAATGCATCCCTATCAAGTGGAATTTGTACTAATTCTCTCCAGATTAAGCAGTAAACCTTACCATTCATTATCATTAGGCTAAACTGGTTTCCTGGGAGATGTCTCCAAGTCTATGTCTATTTTTCATTCTTAATATTTCCCACCATTGCAGAGACACCAGGGGAAGCACAAGCAGGGGTGGGGGGGGGGGTGAGTATATTAGTGTAGTCTGGTCACCTGTGCCATTTAACCCTAATTTCAGTGGGACTACCCCTGTAACAATGAACTACATGACTTCAGTTAAAGAATGGCAGATCTGGCGATTTACAGGGAAATCCACACCTGTGCAGAGAGCCAGGATAAGGCATTTGCACCTCTGAAATCCCTGGTTTTGTGGTCGTCATGGCTACCTTGGCCTTGGGCGGGTCCTCTGTTGAATATCACCCTGGATGAGTTGCCGGCACTGCAGTGGGGCTGTATGAGCCAAGGCATCGCAATGGAGATTTCCATCCACTGTTGCAACAAAGCAACTCACCTAAGGGACCCTTGAGGGGTAAGCTACAGCAGCAGAATAATGCCGGCTACAATTTCATGAAAGCCTTGTTGTTGTTGTTGTTGTCTGTTTGCAATAATAAAAACGCGTTACAACCGCAGCAGATCTAACAAACCCTTTCATGTTCTGACAGCAAACCATGGCCCGGGCTCTATAGGAACCTGGTTATAAATAATAATCTGTAGGTCTGTTCTGTCATGTCGTACAGCCGTGTATATGAATTGCCAACTGACTTATACAAGCTCATGAAAAACTTTATTCATTTGTGTTCTGGTTTGTGCAAATATTGTCAAGGAAAAATACTATCATTCTACAGATCTGTCATCGTGCTCCATTTTGTTTTGACAGTGATGACTCACATTATGTTGGAGTTATATAGTATGTACATACCATTAGCATTGCACATTTCATAGTCAGCTTCTGTCACCACAAGTGGTTTAAATCTTTTAATGACTCTCAGCCACACAGAGACCCTGCAATGGCAGTATTAAAAGCGATGAAAACCTGCAAAGAACAGCACATAGCCTCTTCTGTTTTTTATCACTCAGTTAAACAAACAAATACAATTTTCACAGCAGCTTTCTGATGCTGAATTGTCTTCGTCTGAGGAAAAGCTAAACAATCAGAGGTAGCCTGTATGCAGGGAAACAAGCAAGGCACCGTAAATCATATTTATTCTGACATAGCCTCAGAATCATAAAACAACTGAAAGGGATACTTTATTTAGAAAACACATATGGCAACACTAAGGAATGAAATCATTTTTGCTGGTTAAGCATCGTTTGTTCTACAGTTGGAGATAATTAAAAAATAAAAAGCAAAATTATCAATGGCATATCTACATACAGTGGTTGAAAATAAATATGATTTGTGCTGGGTTTACAGTAAATTACACAAACTGTACTCTCTGGGGCTGTTCATGAGAGATGAGAAAGAAGAAAAAAAATAATTTATAAAAATATTTTGTTATAATGTATCTTTGTCTTATTTTAAAGGCATGTGCTATCTTATATCTGAGTGTTCAAGGGATACCAGTAGCTTGCAAATTTCCTGTCAGTCAGACTATTTCATTTTGGTAAAAGTAACCCCAACCATTACTAGGATGTAAGAGAGTCAACTGCATTTGAATTTCACAGTTTTGTTTCCGGTCAGTTGCATTGGTAAGCACTCTTCCCCAGATGCTGCAAAAGACAGTTCACCAAGGTCAACAGCCATAAAGCTGAAAGTGAAGAGGCAGGAGCCAGAAGGCAGGTGTGTGGACAGAGAAAGGGACTAGGACAAAGAATATTTGTGTTGTTGCTCTCAGGCCTATTACTATTAATTATTAATTATAATTATTATTTTATTTTATTGAAGAAGAACCTAGGAAACCCCAGTCATGGACCGAGACCTCATTATACTAAGCGCAGTACAAACACAGAATATGCAAAAGACACTTATACACACTGCATGGGGGTAGGATCAAGTTCCTATTTTACATATTATTATTGTTATTATTATTATTTATTTCAAGAGTGCTCCTGTAGAAATCTGATTTTTTTTAATTAGTTTGCTTTATTCAGGTTAACAGTGACCCTTTAATTCATCTGTTCTTCTGCTTGGAATATTCACATGCTGTATATTATTCCTCTTTTGCTGTATTCAGATGGGCCTGTGATAGGCCGATGCCGGAAATAAATTTAAGGAGTTCTCTCTAAAAACATTTTTGATCATGCTTATTATAAGCATGATAGGATAGAATATGTATCCATATGTAATTCTTTGCCAATGGAGAGACAAAACAGCACAATACATAATGATGCAATTATAGGGCGTGACAAATAAAGTCATTATAATAGTACTTGAAGTCATTGAAAACATGATATAGGAATGCAAACACACCCTGAGCACTTTACAACAGCAGTCCTGCAAAATACTCTCAGTATTATTATACTAATTTTGTGTAATTGGAAACTGAGGCACAGTGAGCTTTTAATACTGCAAACCATTCTGCATGAGCATAGGACTCCATCCATATGTACGATCATACGTGTCCATCAGCTTGTATGACCATGGTCTAAATGACTTCTCCAAAGTCACATAATAGGTGAGAGAGATTGTCACAACTGAAGGTGGTCTAATGAAAGAGATTACCTCATCCTCCTGGTCTCTCTAATATCCTGGAACCAACAGGGCTACAACAACACTGCATACAACAGGTGAATGGCAGTGGTAAGAATGAAACTCAAACTCCTGAGTCCTCTCTCATGCTCTGGCCACTATAAGCATTACCTCCCCCACTACTTCTATTATATATTTATGGCATACTTGACATTTTGAAATATACCACCCACCTTCAGTTTTAATGCACAGTTTTCCCAACCACAAAACCCAAAAGCACCCTGGCATGTCTCTTGGATATAGGGCATTGGGTAGACTTTAGCCAAAGCATCTGAAAATAGAATGGATGTAAAAAGTGAAGACAGAAACAGGTTGACACTAACCCTGGTCGAAATGGGCCAGTCCAGTTTTCTGAAGCATCTCCCATCCTGCTGATGAGCTAAGGTGTCTCAGTCTTTAGAGGGACAGGTTTTATTGTTATTTTCAGCCTTGCACTACAGAAAAACTTCATGAAGAAACCTAGTGCCCGTATATTGAGGAAATAATGCTCAAGGAAATAATGTGAATATGAATGGGGAACTTCTAAAGAACTTCAGGAGTGAAGTAGGACTGTCTGTCACGGAAGCAGTGCTCCACCCCAGCCCTTATCTCTCCGTCATTTCTTGGATGTTGGAGGCAAGTATCAACAGGTAGATGTTATGTCTTATGTCTTAAGGGAATTACAGTGTGAAATATACAGTTCAAACTGTGATGAAAGCACCATTTTTCTGATGTGGAGTAACACTTGGAAGAGGTCATGTTCACATTCAAAAGCTTTACAATGAAAAGCAAAGGGCTGTGACATACAGGCTGCATGTCCCATGACTAGGCTCGGAAAGATTGGATTTTTATCGGTAAACACCGGTAAACGTCAATCTCACTGTATCCAAAACCAATGAAAAAATATTTCCATCAATAATCATCAAAATTTACAGATTAGCAAAGTAAAAAACTGCTGCTTAAGAACTTCTTAGAGTGTGATTTAAGGATATTTCCTTTGTATATTTTGGCATGTGATGTCAACAATGTGTGCTTTAATAGTTGCATAAAGCTTTAACTTTTTGAATCTCAGTGTCTACTGCCATTAAATAATTGTTGTTTGACCTCCCCCTGCCATCATTTCCTGAAACTGTGAAAACTTATATCGATAAAATTTTAAAAAGCTTAAAACCCATAATTTTGCATAAAATGTAAATGAATAAAAATCAGAAAATAAATAGACATCAATGTTATTTGCTGAAATTATTAAAAAGTTAAAATCGAATTCTGCCAAGTCGGCCTATGGCAGGTCAATAGCCACTTAGAAGAGGGCTCCTTCGTTATGAAATATTGGACTGTCTAGTCCTAATGTCTCCTTCATTCACTGCTGCTTTCCAAACAGCTTGACCTTTCCTTTTCCGTCATTTGCCCAAGCAGTTAGCTGATATTTGGGGCCTTGCAGGTTGTCTATGTTAGCAGGAGAAATTGATGACAGAGGCAGGTATGTACTTTATGCAATCCTTTTTATTCACAAAGAATGTGCACAAAGCCCTATTTCCCAGAACATAGTAGGATCAAGTGACAGGTGGTAGTTTCCTTGCTCACAGTTCCAACCCTATCTTTCCAGCCAGCACTCTGGCCAAAAAACTCACTCTTAACTTTCTCTCAGGGCCACACTATCAGTGCTTCTCTTGCTGCCTACATGTTTTATGCTGTTTTCTCTAGGCTTTTCGCTGGTTCTCTGTTTCCTTTTTCACCTGCACATACAGACAGCCACAACCAAATAAATCCTTAGCCTCTGTGTTTGCATTCCATCCAGCCTTTGAGCTATGGTTTCCATTGTTTCCATTAAAACTAAACCAAGGGGCATTTAATTGTTCCCCCATTTAGCCTGAATGGAAGATGGTTAGTTTAGCTATCAGCATGAACAAGGTCTGTGACTCTCCATAAAGAAAAGTACCCATGCTAGAAGAAACACAACCTATAGTGTAATAATAACCAGGCCCAGACAATTTTGATATCAGACCAACCCTACTCATCAAGAATGAAGGAATAGGGCTATGCTGCAGTCCTGCTCTTCTAGGTGGAGTCTAGTCATTTTTTCCTTTATTTCTCTTCGATACGTGCAAGCATCAAGTGCTAATACTTACTTTGCACTCTAGATTCAGACTGCTCCCCATTCAATTCAAATGGCAGTTTTTCCAATGAGTTTAGTGACAGTAGAATAGGACCCGCACAGTGGTTCTCCTTTGTATATGTTACAGCACTTTATCACAGTGGCTAATTATTCCTATTTCACAGATGGGGAAACTGGGGAAACATAGAGTGATATGCCCCAGTGAGTCAGTGGCAGAGTCAGGAACAGAACCTGGTTCCAATCCTTTGTTCAGTCCATGAACACTGGAAAAGCTGGCAAGAACTGGATTTTTATGCTTATTCCTTTGAACTGCATAGCCATTTTAGGATGAACCAACAGATCAATAGAAAGAAAGCATGGTGTATAAGGAGGAGCACACCAATACCCATAGAAATGGGCACCTCTACTGATGATATATGGGATTAGGCACATCATTTAAGGTTCTATTGTTACATTTTTAGCTTTACATGCCCATACATTTTCCCATTTTATTTTCCAACCACCCACATTTGTTTTTGCTACACAGTAGACCATCCAAACTACATGACATATCCATTTTTCAGCAAGACAAAGAAAAGAGAGAGGACCTCACCCAGCCCACCAACATGAGACAGCCTCCTCCAGCATTCCACCCTCTAAGGGAGGAGGAAAGGGAGCAGAGAAAGTAGGTTATGTTTACTTTGCTCTTGTGTTTACTGGCATCTTAGCTGTGGGAGCAGTTTGAGAGCTGAGAAAGAATTTCCTGGGAGGGACCTGAAGAATGCTCATAGTATTGAAGGTAGCAGGATCTAGGATATGATCTATGGGGAGCAGTATCAGTATGAATAGTGAGTAATCACCACATATGAGTCTTTCCCCAGCATTTCTTACCGTTTGGGTGAGGAAATTAATATGTTCCTTATAAATATACATTTTCTGATTAAATGACTCAAGGATCATTGGTAAATTTGACAGACACTTTGTTGTGTTTACCCATGGTGTGCATAATTGGAGCTAACATCAAACTACTAATAATGTTGCCAACTCTCACAATTTTATCATGATTCTTGCCATGGTGGTCGTTTTCCTTGAAGTCTCAGCTACTGGAGTCAAGTGATTTTGTAAAAACAAGAAAAGAAAGTTGAGAATCTCACAAAGAAAGTGTCTAGCCCTTCTGTTTGAAAACATGATCCAAGTGAAACCTAAAGGCTCAGAAACCAGAGAAAGGTAAAAACAACCCAAGATATACTATTTTGTTTAAATCTCATGATTTTTAAGTCAGTCCTGACTCATCATTCTGGAATCCTTGGCATTGGCAACACTGCATTGACCATCCGTTTAAAAAAGCATAGGGCCTGCTTCTCCACAGAATTGCAACTTTTGGCCATTTACACCTACGTGAATTGGGCCTGGTTCTCCACTGCACTTCACCAGTTTTATGTTGGTCTAACTTAATTCAGCTCAATGGTGTTATACCAATGCACTGCCAAACTGGTGCAATGGGGTGAATGGAGAGTCAGGACCATTAAAATACTACCAAATCAGAACTCTCCCCACACAGAAACCTGAAATGGTGTTTAACACTCACTTTGCACAAGCACAAACGACTCCCCAAAGCGTGAGACCGTAGAAAATGGGCCCACAATATTCATTCTAGTTATTTACTTTCCCACTGAGTCTGAGGGGACCAGAAGAGATTATATTTATATGGCAGGACTCAGACTATTTGCCTAATTGTATATAAGGACATGCGGTAAGCTTAAGATAAATGTTAATGTCCTTTTAATTAAATGCTTTATATCAACATCTAGTTTGCTTTGCTTACAGTAGGTAACTTCCTACTTCCAGTTACCTTTTAATATCTATCTTAAGAGTCATCTGTGAGATGCTTTTATTGATCAAGGAATTGTGGATTTTCATTGCTTTTTATTGTATTATAGTCTGAGACCTGGATCTAGCAAAGCACTTAGGTACAAGCTTAACTTTAAACACACTGACTGTGAAATGCCTGAGTAAGTTACTGGATCAGGACCCTAGTTCATAAACACTCTGAGCATTTCCTCTGAATTCTTGGTGTTTCTGAACCAAAGGTAAGTTTAAACATATTGGCCCAAATTGAAGCCTATTGTAAATTAATGCAACTCCGCTGAAGTCCGTGGTATTACGCTACGGCTGAATTTTGTCTGTATTACACAAAATTGCTTGCCATAATGCAAGGCCAAACAAAGTAAGGGGGAAAGGCATTCAGATACAGTGCTTGAACTTTGCTTTGACATGACATCGTTTGAGAAAGTGCTTTGCTTCTGAATAATGGCAAACTGCTTAGTGAATGCCCTAGAGCTGTCATAGCATAAATGTGATGACAAGGGGTCAAAAACTTTCTGCTGCTATGCAAAGAAGAAGAGAATTTGAAAGTCACTCCCATTTATCTTAAATGTTTGAACCAGGTGTGCCTACAAAAAAGGGCTGCTATTCATTACTGTATAGCAATTGTTTGTTCTGTAGCTAGTGATGATAGGTAAGTGACCTGTGAGTAAAGCAAATAATAAGTTAGTAAATGAAACAGCATTCCAAGTTAGAAGAAAACAAAGTAAACAAGGCCTTAAAATGACAACATGAAGATGGGTAGGCTAATCCCTACTTGGTTATAATTTCATTAACTACTTAACCCCAGATGAAGTGCTTTTTGCCTTAAAGTAATCAGTGGACGCAGTTCCCAAATCAGCTCTGGATTCATATATGCAGTAAACTGCTGTGCCTATTACTAAGAAGCTGCACTGAATTAGGTTGCAGATTCCCAGGTGATGAATTAATACAAATGGAGGAGCCTTCTCTGGTGATCAGTCAAGAGGCAAAGGCGAAACCCGAAAGGGTCGACTGGTTTTCACATGTGGGGTTAAATGTATATGACTCTTGTGCACTCATTGGTTTACTTCTTCCACAAATGCCCCTGAGGTGCCTCTTGCACATGGTTTGCTCTCCCTGAACTAGTCCAGTAGGCCACCATGCTCTCCTCCTTCAAGTCCTTCCACAAGACCCCACTTCTGCTTTGATGTCTACAAGCAATCAGCCAGATCCAGATGGCCAGGTAGAAGGGTGATGGAGGATAGCGGGATGATTTTTTAAAAATAATGCTGTACCGTCAAGCCATCAAGCTGTGCACATAGCTACCCAACGTTATCATGTGATCATATGGCCATTATACCCATCCACCTGCCCTTATCCCTTCTGTTGCTTTATTGCACTCACCTGTTGCATTTTGTCTCCAATCAGCTTGCTTGCTCATTGGGGCAGACACCAAGGGCCGTATATTCAAAGGTATTTAGGCTACAGATGCAGATACACACCCAGCGGGATTTCCAAAAGCACTTACGCCCGTTAAGTCCCCTTGATTTAAATGAGAGTTAAGAGCCTAGGCGCTTTTGAAAACTCCACTGGGTGCCTATCTGCATCTTGAGGCCCCTAAATACCTTTGAAAATGTGCCCCCAAGTCTTCTTGTAGGGTAGTGCAGTGCCTAGCACAATGGGTCTCTGACCCTGAATGAGACCTCTGGGCATTATTGCAACACAAATAATAAATCATGAGACAGATAAAAAACAGTAATACCTGGACAATAGGGAAAAATCTTTGCAGAGAGATGGACTAGATCTTGATCCTCTATCACAACGTCACACTGGGAACTTGCCAATGAGCTACCGTCTGTACCTACTTTTCCTTTTCTCTCCATATATTTTTATTCGGCAACGGACTTGAGGAAAAGGGGTTTCGCATTACATCGCCCATGATGGCCTGATAGTGATAATGATGTAAGCTTACTAAGCATATCCACTTGCTTTTGTCAGAACTAGAAAATGAGCCTTCCCTTCAGCGATTACTCATCATAAACATAATCACTGCCTTGTCAGCATTGTCAGCGCATGTTCTATCAGCCCCTCCTAGCCAACAAGTGCACAAAGCATCATAACATGTGGTGTAACATAAGACAAAAAACATCCAAGGACCTAATTCTGTTGGAGAGACCTTGTCATTAACCCACTTTAAATGAGCAGACAATGAATATTACACAAAGAACTGGAAAAGCCCAGCTAAGTGATAAGATCAATTAGTAGTGCCAAATGTTTCCTTTAATTATATATTGCTGGTGCCTCGTTTTCCAGGGAACTGCTTACACAATTGCACAGTGAAACAAAAGAAGAGATTAAATTCTGTGGGAGAGAAGTCGGAGACTATGCTTTTGATTCACAAAGAAAAGTTTTCATACAACTGACTGCTGAGAACTTGGAGATTAAAGGGCTGGGATGGTTAAAGGGAAAGGATTTTCTTTTTTTTAAGATGTGGAGGTAATAAAATACTCATCAGCCTGAAACTGAGACTCTTCAGTCCCCTGCCCTTATTAAGACTGCTTTAATATTCACCTGGGATCAATGGTATGACTCAAAAGGCCCAGTCCCATTAGCACTCCCATTTTATTAATGCTTATAACTTTCTCCAACCAATTTCTTCTGGGCTTAACTTTTTCCTTACATCATAGCATCCCCAAGTTGAATGTCAAGATGACTGGCTGACTGATGGATTTTGAAAGTTTGAGTAAAACTTTGGGGTGATTTGAATGTGAAAAATGCATTACTTCATATTTTCTGTTTGTGACCTGATTACCTGAGAAGCTGTGCAGCTGGAAATGTCCATTTTGCAGCTCTCACTGAGACTGAAACGTTAAACCATGTCTGAAGAATCTATCTACAGCCCAGACCTGTAAATTGGTTGTTATCTTTGACTCCAACTCCCATCTTGGCCCACAGATCCACCCTGTTTCAAAATCTTCTTGCGTCATCCTCTATGACATTTTTAAGATCCAACCTTTTCTCTCCACCATCACAGCCAAAACTCTTGTTCAGGCCCTTATCTTTTCCCATCTTGACTACTGTAATCGCTCATTCTCTTGGCCTGGCTGGCACACACCTCTTCAGGTCCATTTAAAATACAGCTACTAAGATCATCTTTCTGACTCATCATTATGACCATGTCATCCCCATCATCTGAGTCCCTCCACTGGGTCCTCCTCTGCTGGTGCGTGAAGTACAATCTTCTTGGCCTTACCTTTAAGACTCTTCTTAACCTACAAGATCAGTCATCTGACTTACTCCACGACACTTCTGGAATGAAGTTTTGAAATGAACCCACAAAACTAAGTCTCTTAAAATTCATGTCTCCCCAGATGCAGCAAAACATTTTGCATCTTGTTTCAATGAAATGTTTTTGGGCTCAAACTATGTGCATGTAACCCAGTTAGCTTTGTTTCCATGTGGAGGCCCAAATCAAGCCAAGTTTCCCATGGTTTGGGGTTTCTTAATGAAAGGTTCGTTCTGTCAATGGGAGCTGTAGAGACTCAGCACCTCTGGAAATCAGACAGCGTGACTATATACCATAGATGTGATGACAGCGGTGAGCTATATTTCATGACTGTGGCATCACAGCAGGGGAATATGACTTTTTAAATGTACTGTGCGAAATCCAAAACATCTTTTACAGCAGCTTAACCAGTGGAATGGCTGCATTGCCAACCTCTGATATCACAGTTCCGCCATCCTTCTTCTGCCTATTGGCCATAACTCGTTGGTCTGCTTGAAGCCAAGCGTGGGCTGAAAATAATGCACAAGGTTTTTTGTTCTTTGCTTTTTTCCCCTTTGCCTTACAAACATCTTCCAGTGATTCGAGGTTGCCGCCAGCACAAGACATCACCTTTTATGGCCAGTAAACGTGTACTACATTTCCACAGCTAACTTGTGCAGCCTGTCAGCACAGAAGCACGGCTTCCCTGAGGCGGATCCCATAAGAATAAGAGCACACTTAACACCTGGGCAGAGGTAAACGAGAAATCTAACTGCTTAGTTCCAAGACAGGAGTATTTTTACAATCTTAATCCTAAAAAGAACTAAGTCACATCATCCTCTCTCATATAAATACACTGTGATAGACCCAAACCAGCTGGGTACAGCAGAGCAGCAGAAGGCAGATATACTGGCCACTGAGTTAACAGTTTTCTGTTCCCTGACTGACCAGAGCAGGGGCTGCTCCACGCTAATGAGAACACCTGACTCCAATTAACCTGCAAAGAGTCAGGTGAGGCCATTAAGCTAATGTGACCACCTGACTCTAATTAAGGCCCCTCTGATACTATAAAAGGGCTCACTCCAGTCAGGCAGAGGAGAGCCAGGGGAGAGGAAGTGTGGCTGAAGGGCTGATTAATGAAGACACCCTCAAGTCATTGGTGAGGGTGAAGAAGGAAGAAGCAGGAGAGCTGTGGGGAAGCGGCCCAGGGAAATGTAGCAACTCTGGTAGTGAAAGGTTGGCTGCCAACAGCTGCTACCATTAGGGTCCCTGGGCTGGAACCCAGAGTAGAGGGCAGGCCCGGGTTCCCCCCAACCCACCACTACAGAAACACCTCCTGGGAGGGAAAAACAGGCCCCTGTCAGGACAGGAAGTTAAACTGTTTTGGTATGAGGCAGTAGGAGCAACAGAGACTGTGGGAATTCTCTCACCAACCTCCTTGCTGGCTTATGATGAAAAGGGCTCAGTAGACTGTATCCCTGGCCCTAGAGAGAGAAGGGCTACGTGGAGGGTTGCAGTGAGCCTCTGAAGCTAGCCTAAACCACCTGGAAGCGCGGGACCCATGGGGACAAGGTCGGAGCTCTGCCACAACACCCAGAGCAAGCTGAGCCCGAAGAGCTGTGTCAGTGCCAACAGAGGTGCCAGACAAAGCAATAAGCTGAAATGCCTAGAGGAAATACCTTGGCATCAGTAGAGGACTCATAACAGGCCTGCAGCTGCCAGAACTACTCTATGACCAAAACAATTAATGTCAATGTCAGCAATGGAATAACTGGGGGGGCAGGAGCAGCAGTGAGTTGAACTCCAGCCATAATAGGGAGCTGGAAGGCATTCAGACCCTGAATTAGAATACATCCATTTGTGCTTTTCTTTGTAAATGCATGGGTGCGGTGATAAAGTCTGTGATCTGCACAGGGATGCCTAATAGACACATTAATAGGCCATCAGATGCAGATTTTTCTAAGAGAGAGAGAGAACTATGTCCTTGCAAAGAGGTTCAGCCAGAAATCAATCGATCTTGAGAACTAGAAAGTGAATACTTCTTAAAGAGCAGACCACAGATCCAGAACTTGATTGCAGAACTCTGAACCACATCGAAGAGCAAATGTTCAGACAAGTATTCCCACAGACTGGAAATGCATGTCTGAGTAAGTGACTAAGGAGGGAGAATCTGGCCTTTAATACTATAAGTGCTAAGGAAGCCATGGTTGTGTGGAAGTGGCTTCATGGCTTTCCAAGATAATCCTATTGACAGATCATCCCATATTAAGCAATTCGTGGTGGGCCTGAGAAGCTGCTATATGCTAATGGCCTATCAATAAGGGCTTTCTCAAAAGACCTAAAGGAAATGGTTATGCTCATTTGCATCCCCTGCCTGCTTAGCAGGTCAGATCACTTGTTTACTAAGACTGAGGTCATGTGGGTCAGTAGAGGTCCCACAGGGGAAATGGCTATAGAGATCAATGGAGCATGAGTAAACCAGACTGATACATTCAAGTACCTTGGAACTGAATTACAGAAGAACGTGAGTTTGAATGTGAAATACCGTCCAGACTAGGGAGCGCTGGAAAAGCGTGGAAGAGCATCTCAGCTGTTGTGTATGACAAGCGTACACCGCTGAGACTGAAAGCCCAACGGAAAAAGACAATGGTGAACCCTTCAACGCTATGTGGTGCAGAAGCAGGAGCAGTAAAGAGTGGTCACGTTCAGCACCGACAGGTGTTTGAGATACGACGTCTGTGTTCATAAAAAGGAATTACACAAAGGGACAGACTTTGAAATGAAAGCATTAGGATGGAAGTCAAAGTCCATTTTATGGCTGACAGGATCCAGAAAGCCTGGCTTTCCTGGTTCAGATATATACGGTGGATGACTGAAAAGGACCTTGTGAAGACAGCATGGCAGGAGAGGATGGTAAGAAAGAGACAAGGAATGCTGAGGCAGTGATGGATGGATTGCATTAAAGAAGATGGTAAGCAAATGGACCCTAGTGCTGCTTTGGACAGATGAAGATGGCAGATGTTTGCATGACCACCTGCCCCAGATGGTGGGATAAGGGGAAGAAGGTGAGCCTGAGTCACACATTTCAGCTTCTGATCTGTATCTGAACTTTCGCAGAGGATTTGGATCCAGGACTCTTAAGAAAAAGGAAATTTCACGAGATGCCAGAAAGCATTGGAACTTATCAATAAAATACACTTGCTAAGCTAGTATTAAAGGCAATATTTTAATGGCTTAGAACAGTGGTCTCCAAAGTGAGGTGCGCGTACCCCAGGGAGTGCACAAGACCGTCCCTGGGGGTGCGCAATCCAAAAAGTTTGGAGACCACTGGCTTAGAAGATTATGTATGTACTCCCAGCCTCATCACTAATGACCTCTCTGAGAACAGTTTATCAGCTCCTCATTGTGTGCTTATTCCTTTTCATTCACAGAGCAATAGAGCACTCTCCACTTCTCATGTTTGTAGGAGGACATGATGGTGCTCATTATGTATTCCTCAGTGTTATTCCTTAACCTTCAGATAACTGGCATGAAATATACCTGCTTATATTGTTTGAGCCAAAATGTTGAGGCGTTCGTTGGGAGCAGTTAATCCTAGGGAGTTTGTACATTTGGATTGCTAGAGACGGCCATAAGATATTTTGCATGAGGATGGATTCTCAAGGATGAAGGCTGATGTATAAGATAAAGTGATGATTAATGCCTGATTCTGCAAAGCACTGGGCACCCTCAGCTCCCACTGAATGATTAAAGTCTGAGCTCATCATCCCTCCAGTCTTTCTCTGGCCGTCATTAATCAGCAAAACAGTATAGAGATGACATTCATTCAGTATGGCTACTCTCACACAGTGCATGGAGGAGGAAAGGCCAGAGCCGCACCAGCAAGTGAGGGCTTTAGCAGGCTTTGTGCACTGCGCTTTGATTTGCATTCTGTACATTTGAGCCCTGTCCAAGGCTCTGGCCCAGTGAATGTTACTTCAGACTACAGGCCAGCCTAAGAGAGACAGAGAGCTTGACCAGCCTGACAAAGACATACCTCCAAACACATCAGTATAAAGTGACCTTTGGGGATATTGTTTGGATGTTTAAAGGGCAAAAATTCTGTTATCATCAACAGACATTTTTCCCCATTTATTAAATGCTCATCATTTGTTTTAATGTTTTCTCTAAACAAAGCGACTTTTTTCTCAGCTCTTCGAGCTTTTAAATGACAAGACTGTTATGTTAAAAAGGAAAAGGGTGATGATTTACATTTGGAGAAGGGGGGAAACGGCAGATAGGAGGGACAGCTGCAACACGTCGGCCATGGCACTCCTCTAACCAACTATTTTGTTTTCACTCTGTCCTGAGCATGCGATCTTCCTTTTGTGGACAAAGTCTTGTGTTTGCCTTATGATTAAGAGGCCTGACCTAAAATCCACATACATGCTGCCACGCAACTATGTGACTTTCACATTCTAGCTTTTGAATGATTAACATTCAAAGGCTTGCACATTCAATTAAAGGTCCTTAGGCGCTAGTTAAAAGAAAGTGAGTCTCAGCCAGAGAATGTAGCATGTTTAGGAGATACAAGAAGTAGATGGGATGTTGCTTGTTAGAGCTCCCTTGTGGTAGTTAACCTTACAATGCAGAGTGGTTGATCTGCAACATCGTTGGTTTAAACTTATTATTATTGTTGTTGTTCTTGGTGTTGATATCGTAGCCCTCAATCATCAGCCTCAAAGTACCTGGGTGGGAGCCCTGTCAAGGAGCAGGTCCATTGTGTGCCTGCCCTAAACTGATGGCATATCTGTCATTTGGTGCGCGTTTCCTTACTTGTGTCCCTGTGGTGTCCCTTTTTCTCATAAATGCTGCAGTATGATATTCTCCTCTTGCATCTAGTTCCTGCCCTCTTCCAACCTACTGTGTCCTGCCTTTCAGCCATTGCACAGTGTCATATCCATGTAATTAGCTCCAAGGAGTAGGCAGGCTTTCCTTTCCCAAGGCTGCTCTCTAAACTTGGCCCATCCTTGCAGACTAGTTTTGATTTTGTGCTGCTCCTTTTTTTTTTTTTTAAAGCTGGGATCCCTGATTCCTACTTCAGATGCAGTTGCTGTCAGCTGTCTCCTTTTGATTTATTTTTAGAATGGAGAACACTTTGTGATACATTTAACCAAGTTATTGGAGTTCTCTTTTAGTCTCGCTCAGCCCCCGAAAGCCCTCTGACCACCGAATCTTCAGGGGAGTTTTACTGCTCAATCCACTTATCTTTTGGGGGTGAAATTCAACCCTCTGCACAGGGTCTGCACCATTTAAGTCTCAAAATCAGTCTTAGACATGACTGACATGATGCACAGGCCCCATGCAGCCCTTCTGCACAGGGGGTGAACATCACCCTTTGAACACAGATGATTTGGCAATGTCTGGGCATAGGAGTCATAGGCCTAGATTCTGGCCCTTGCTTTGATGGCATCAAAGGCCATAAAATTGCCCTAAGTGGGTAGCTGAGGGGAAGCCGTAGCTGCATGGTAGTGTAATAGTAAAGTGCTATGGTGGAATGGGATATGGCGCTCCAGTGATTCCCACTGGTTTAATAGCCCCCTGGAGGCCAGTAATAGGTGGTATAATTTAGACCAGCTGTGTGATACTTGGCTTGTACACAGTCATGGTAACAGTCCACAAATTAGGCATGCTACCATGCACATATTTTCCTGAAAGTAAAATTAGAACCAAAAACTGGCTGTTCATGTCTACTTCCCAGCAAAAGATGTCATAGCTGAGTACAGTACTGATATCTCATGAAACTTGTTTAATTATCTAAAATATACGATGCTACATGCACTGAGTATCACAATTACAACTCATCTGCAAGTGAGAAACTGGATGCACAAACTACATTTTGTGTTGCATGGTCCTTGCTTTAATATCGTGAAAAATTCATTCGTTCACAATGCATTGCCCTGTTGCTGGGGCGAATTAGTGAGCTCTCTCTGTGGTCTCATTTCTCTTTGTTGTCTCTCATTCTGTCTCCTTTAATTGCCTTTCCTCATGAATCAGGAGATTCTCCATCACTCTGTGACAATAGCCCTGGGTGTGCAACCCCCAAAAACGATTTTTCAGGAAATTTTTTTGACTAGAAAACACCTGACTCAGAGTTTTTTAAAGCGAGAGGGTGGGTTGGGTTACCTGATCACCCACAGGTATTTGCATGCCATCTGCCTCTTTATTTTCTTCGTATGTACATAATCTCCTGGAAGTATGGAGCTATTTAGCCCAAGAGAAAAGATTCCAAAGAATGTATGTGAAAATAATGATATGTCATGTCTCACCCTCACCACAGCCTTCACAAAACTGATGAAGCCAACTTGAAGCTCTAGCCAATATAATGTAGGGCATGGACAGAACCAGTAGATATTGATCCTCTTTCTCCTTGGTGGGTTTTTTTCCCTAGCCTTTGATTATTATTTTTCAGAACTCTGAAACTTTGGTACAAATTTCCATCTTGGAAGCCCAGCAAACTAAGCAAGAAATACATTAATAGAAGGACAATACAGCAGAGAGGAAAGGGTTTTTCTTTGGCAATTTATGAGTGCAGCTAGCGTGGCTTCCAGGCCCATGTGCAAAAATAACTATAAACCGCACCCAAAGCAATCGTGAAGAACTTCCCTATATACACAATGTAAACCTCTGGTGCCCACTCAAAATAACCCCACAGGAAAAGCCGGAAATAGTCTTTGGAAAAGGTCAGTAAGCTTATGTGGGTTCTGTCACACCAAGTGGTGAGCAATTTCCAAAGCCAAGGACTCTCCACTGGGACTCTAGTTCTGTATGTTTGGAGGTTAGGAGCAGACTGTTCTGTCATC
Source organism: Natator depressus (assembly GCF_965152275.1). Taxonomy (NCBI): domain Eukaryota; kingdom Metazoa; phylum Chordata; order Testudines; family Cheloniidae; genus Natator; species Natator depressus. Next base: position 11,827,868 of record NC_134241.1, read on the forward strand.
TTGAAAGTCCCAGCTGATCTCAACAGCTGGGTTATAACTCAATGAGGGTATAGAAGTACAGAAGGCTTAGACTATACAGCCTTATAGATAAAAACCGATGACTGGCAATCAGTGTAGTCTCTGGAGCAAAGGTCTAATATATCCCATGAATGAAACACCAGTAAGCCCCAGTTCTGCAAATTGTTTCATATAGGTGGAGCCCCAACTACAATGGGGCTCTGCTCAGTCTCAAGGATGCTCTTGTGCAGAACAACCTGCAGGTTCACAGCCTTTATAAGAGCATTCAGCTGCGTTCTGTCCTAACTGAACTATCCTCAGTGATCATCAGGAGCAGAACTGGGTGACATTTTTTTGACCAAAACTTTTTTTCAGTGAAGAATCCAGATTCTGCAACAGCAAAACATTTTGTGGAGTTGTGTCCATTTTGCCGTGTTTCAGTTATTTTTAAAAAAAAAAAATCCAAAAATATCAAAAGCATCATTTTGACATTTTCTGAGTGAAATGTTTTGATTGAAATGACTTTTCAATTTGAAATTTCCTTTAATTTTCTTTATTTTTAATATTAAATTAAAAAAAAGCTCAAAATCAAAATGAAACGTTTCATTTCAGGTTGAACAGAGCATTTTGTTTAACCCCCAATTTTGCTTTTGGTTGGTTGGTTGGTTTGGGGAAGGGGTTGAATTTTTTGCTTGCTGAAATGTTGAAAATTTCATTTTTGGTTTGATCCTAAATTGTGGGTTTTTTTTCCTTTTAATGTTTTGGTATTGCTGGTGAACTAGAAAATCCATTATTTCCCCAGCTCCATTCAGGAACAGCTCTAGAAAAGGCAGATTGCAGTAATCCATCCTGGAGTTGACAAAGACATAAATTATTGCAGCAAAATCTGTATTTAAAAGGACAGGTTGCAACCTTCTTCTTTGGAACAGTGACCATGTCTTCTGTAAAAAAAAAAATATATAGTATTCCTTTGCCTATAGAGTGTGCTTTCTTCAGTCCAGATGGGCATTGAGAATTTCATCATTGTTAGATTATTCCCTGGAACTCTGTTACATGCACAGAATCTGAGACTGTTAGCTCTGTCCAAGAAATTACTTTTCTATACATTCTACCTACTTTGAACATAGAAAAGACAATGGCCGGAGTCTCACTATCCCCACTCTAAGGCCAGAGTGATGTACAGGAGGCCTGAGTGTGAATGAGAATTGGCAATAATTGCCTCTTCTTTTCACTGTTTATTTGTATAGTCCAAACAGCCTGGCCTTCTTTTCTAGTCACGTTCATGCTAGGAATACAGATCTCTTCGCCATCTCAAGGAAAACTGTTGAACAAAATTAGAGATAGGCCCCAAGCCAAAATATCAGGTAAAATCTTGGCTCCATTGAAGTCAATAGGAATTTGGCCACTGAGTCCCGTGCAGCTAGGATTGCATCCATCACATCCAAGCACCCCACAACGATGGGATGTTCAAAATCCAGATTGCTTTGAATATTGCAGCTGGGGCCCATTGCTAAAGAAAATGGACCCCTTTCCATAATCCATAGCATATTTAAAGCAGCAATTCCCATTTTTCAAACTAAGTCCTCAATCTAGTCATTCAGCTTTGTATGCACTATTCTTCAGATAGATTAAACCTTGGTTATAGTAGTCAATTTAAGGGAAAATCAATGCTTGGCTAAAAGTTTCAGTAGCATGATGAACAAACAAAGGCAAAGATGGTCAATATCTCTCAGCGGGAAGAGAGTCTTTTATAATACTGCAGGCGCCTATCAGTAGTTAAACTGGAATCAAACTTAATCCCTGGATTTCTAGCCTCATATGGCCATTAGGAGTATACATTAAAGCTTAAGAGAGCAGGCTGTATGTATCACAGCTGGAGTTACGTGCCAAGGTTTAACATTTCAAATGATGAGAAGTGATTGCATCCAGTTTTGAATTTCCTGTAAGCTATAAGAGAGCAAAAGAGATAGCAACATCGCAGTGAGAAAACCCGAATCAATCTGTGAATCATTAGCATTCGAAAGATAAGAGAATGATACTTTCGCAAGCAGTCAAAGTGAAGAATTATGGCTAGACCCTGCATTTGCAGTGAAATTAATGGCAGTTTGCAATAGTGTGGCTGGTTGAGTCATGCTAGCAGGGTATTGCTAGCAGAGTCTTCACGGGAATAAGAAATACTATTTTAAAAATAATAAAAATATAAAATAATAGAGTACGAGACCAGGCGATGGGATACTCAAGTTCTGCTCCCAACTCTGCCACAGACTCGATGTATGTCATTGACCATGTCACTCAGAATGGGGCTTTACAAGGGGCATTTGGGTCTTCAGTGCCCAACTCACATTGACTTTTGAAGGAATTTGGGCCAGACTCCAAGAGGTTCCTTTAAAAATCCCCCTAACTCCTCCATGCCATAGACTCCACATCTATAAAAATATAGAAAATAACACCCATCCTTGGGAACGTTGGATAAAAGATGCTGCGTACGTGCAAAGTATTATTATTAGTTATTATTTAGTAAGAGAGTTTAATATTAAACAAGTAATTTCACAAACAGTTAAAGAATAATAAACAATGTAGCTATCTGGGACAGGGACCATCTCTTTACTACCTGTGGTTGTGCAATGCACAGCACAATGGGCTCCCAAATCTAATTGTGGTCTTTAAACACTATTGTGGTAGCAGTAAAAATAATAATGTTCTCTTGAAATGATCGGGCCACTTGTAACTTCTTGCGTCTTTCCAATTTTTTAGGAAAAGTGCATGGACTAAGTAGAAATTTCCTTCTAAAAACAACTTAGCCCAGCCCCTGGCCAGATCATAACTTTCCTTTAGGTGACCTTCTAGAGCAACTGCCCAAACTTGTAGGTAGTGAGCATCTGGATTTGAAATGTAGCAGCCACACACACATGCACACGTGCACACAGAGTGATGGAAGACTCCATTCTGAAGGCCAAATTCAACCTTCGTGTAACTGCACTGACTTCTGCGGATGAATTTTGCCCTAAATGTTCAGCCATTAGTTGGCAGATATAATACAACATCTTCAGACTTATTTTCATGTTTTCTTTTTGGGGTTTTAACCACAGCCCCAACACTTTATCAGATCTGCCATGAATTATCTTTGTGACAATTGTCATAAATTGAATGAGATACTCAAGTTCTGCTTCCAACTGCAGAATTGCTCCCCACTCTGCTGCCTCAGAAATTCATTGTTGTATTTTCTTTTCAAACTACCTATTCATTCACCAAAAATGTGGACTTAAATTAAACAATCAAATGCATGTACACCTGTGCTGTTTTGCAGATAGATAGATTAGATTAGAATTGTTTCTTACACCAGCTATCTAGTGAGAAAATCTATCCATTTGTACACACGAATGCAAGCTGCATAAATATCATTTTAGTTTTTTGCACACAAAAACTGCTTTGTGCAAAACTGCATGCACAATTTTGGGGGGGATATACACAATTCTACTAAAAGAAAAGATTCTACTAATGGCTTTAGAGATCATTTTTGAAAGTTTGGTGCTAATTCCACCTTTTTCAAATTTGAGTGCCTAAAATTAGGCTCGTAACGCCACTTTTATTGGCTGGTCTGATATTCAGAGGTAATGAGCATCCGTAGGTGCTGCTGAAGTCAAAGAGAGCTGCATTTGCTTAGCATCTCTGAAAATCAGTCCACCCATTCTGAAGACTCTATGATTTAGGTGCCTAGCTTTAAGCAGCCAAGTTTTAAATGTTGGGAGTAGGTTTTCTTGCTTGATGATCAAACACAATATCCAGTGCCATTATATCTTGTCTTTGGGACAAGATGTTAAACCCTTCTGATGATAGCCCTTCTCCTAATCTGTAGTTGGGGTGTTTAAGGGTTAAATTCAACTTCTTTTCCCCACCAGCCCATTCCCAAGATTTTTGGATTAAATCCAAACTGGATTCATTCCAAAGTGTTTCCTGGTTTTAGCTCAGTCCCTTTGCAGAAAACTGCATATCCCAAAACCATAATAGAGGATTTGGCAAGTATCAGTGGCCTTGTTTAACATACTTCCAAAAAATATATGCTTGTTCTGACTACACACAGTGTGTTTACGCAAACATATTTTACAGAGGAACTTAAAAGCATGAATGTATTCTCCCTTTGCTAGTACCATATTTTCCAGTACACTCATGAATATATTTCTCCTTTTAATATAAGAAAGATTTTAATAAACCATGTCAGATTTTTTTTCTTTCCTTTCAATGAAATGTTACATTTGGCCCAAACCCACTCTCACCAAAGCCAGTAGGAGTTTTTCCACTGACATCAATGAGAGCAAAATTGTGCCCACTATCTGAATTAGGGGGTGGAAAAGCCATCCTGAAAAGCCTCCCCCTCCCCCGCCCCCTCACTCCACTGCCCACTTGCACTAGACCAGGAATGGAGCTTTTCTTATTATCACATCAGTAATCAGCAAGGTCAGTATGATATCACACCGTATTTTTTAAAAGAAGAAAAATCATCCTATATAAAGTTAATTTTGCTTTGGAACTTTTATTGGCTTGTAAAATATTTTTACATTTATTACACTTTTAATGAGATCTCCTGGAATCAACAGTGGTGTAAATAATGAAAACAACACTAGTAAATGCCCCAATAAACCTCGCACCAGCCCTTTGATGCTAATTTGCAGGCCTTGTGTTCTTTCTCCCTTCCCCCAGCCTCTGCCGTTTAAGTGAATACCTAAGTCAAAATGGCAAGATATCAAAAGGGAGACACATCACTTAGGTTTGCAGGTCACTGCTCTGGTCCTAAAGTGGCCTGGGTGATTAAAAGAAAAGGAGGACTTGTGGCACCTTAGAGACTAACAAATTTATCTGAGCATAAGCTTTGCAGCACAATCTTACGAACATCCCCCAATTCTTCATCCCTGAACTACAGGCAAAGCTGACACTTTAATAGAATAAAGTCCTAAAGGCACAGAGCCTTGATCATGATATACTTGGCGTACATACACATATATAGGGCCTGATCCAAAGCTCACTGAAGTCAATGGGAGTCGTTTCCTTTCCACCCCTGTAGGCTTTGGTACAGACCCACGATGCTAAAGTAGTGAAGAATTTGTGAGCAATTAGCTTGTGATCAAGCACGCACTGTTATTTCTTTATCAGGCTGACAAATAGTTATGGGCTAGATTCTGCCCCCTTTGCCGGTGGTGAGCAGGACTTTTCTCCTCAAATTGTCTCATCCTGCACGAGTGGCTGCAGGATTGCACCCGCTATTTGCAGCTGCAAGGGACTCTGTCTGCAGTTTCACACTCACAGTTGATTTCAAAGGGATGAATTGAGGAGTAAGGTTACGACTCCGGATGAGTAAGAGTACCGAAATCTAGCCCTGTCATTCTAGATGGGCCACATTTTCAAAAATGGGTTCTGATTTTGTACCTGCCACGAGCTGTAACTGAATAATTTGTGGAGCTTTTAACGGAATAGAGACATGGAGGCGTCTAAGGTCTGGATTCTGCTGCCCTTAGTCAAGCTGAGTAATATCTTACACATCAGGCAAATGCCACTGCTTTCCAGTATAAGTGTGAAAGTAAAGACACAATCAGACCTTCAAACCCGCAAACACTTATGCACCTGAATATCTTTACGTACTTCCATTAACTTCAATGGGGGATGCTGAGTGTGCATCACTGAAGATCAGGACACTGATTGAGGCACTTAAACAAGGATGATTTTGAAAATCTTGGATGCTTCTTTACAATTCCAAGAGCATCATCCTTCTCCAGTTGCCGTAAACCTTCTGTTTTTATTAACTTATATTACCTTCCCATTGTCCCACCATTTCAGATATTTTGTATGTTGTCTTTGCTATTTAGAACAACACATTACCTAGTAAAATATTTTTCTCCATCATTCCATTCTCATTAAAGGATTGCTGCTGGCACCGTGGATGTTTTCCTTACTTTGGGCCATCTTTTCAAAGCAACCTGACTAGCTGTGACCATTAAATGTGCATGTGATTACTGCTTCTGCACACACAAAAGCAGGATTCGCAGGCACATCAGGATGAATGCAGACTTTGTAGGCAGTTTTGAAAACCTGGCCTTTAATGCCTTGGCATTTCTTCTTTGATATAAAAATATTGTTTACAAAGATACATAAAAAACAAGCAGGTTTCCTTTTTATGAAAGAAAAAGGTGATTAACCCTTGGCCAAACTAAGAACCAAGATTATTTTTTCTTCTCTTCTTATTTTTAGAATGTAAAAAGTAATCTTTAACTATTCATCCTGCATTAACACTTTCTATTTGGCAAACTTCAATCAAAAAACAAATAGAACTGGCCACAAATTCACCATTCAGGCCTTTAATGCATTAATCCTAACCTTTCTTAAACATCAGGTATGAGTGAAATGAGTGAAGCTTCACATTGCCAAACCAATAGTACATATAATATCTGTTTGCTGTGTGGTTAGCCACAATTTATCATGAGTCTCTTGGACACTCAGATTTAGAGATAAACCAGGCATGGAAACACCAGAATACACCAATTCTGGGGTCATTATCCTGCCCTTGAATACATGGCTATGCATAGTTGCCAACCTTTATAATCAGTTATTCTGAGTACCTATAGAAATGCAATATCTTATCATTATAATACTTGGCACTTTTATATCACCTTCCATCTTATGTTTCGAAACACTCTACTGACATTAAAGAATTATGCCTACCGCCACCACCATGTTCTGGCAAATGTTATCTCCATTGCACAGGTGGGGAACTGGGAGACAGCAAAGTTATGTAACTTGACCAAGAACACATATTGCATCAATGGCAAAGTGAACAATTGAACACAGAAGTCCTGACTCCCGCTTCCCTGCTTTAACCAATAGACCATATTTCCTCTTTTAATTTTCCAAGATATGCAGTAACACATGCCTATTTGTCTGAAAGCTCCATTGGTCCCTCTCTCAATGTTTGACAACAGTTCAAACAACCATAAAAATGCAACAAATTTCCATAGGTGTAAAAGCAGCAGCTAAACACAGAACAAATCTATATAGCATTATTCTGTATATCATCATATCATTTAAAGGACAATCCTACACTGATGGACCAACGAACGGCTGTGGTTCCATCTAAATTCCCATGTGATGTTAAATTACAACTCAGATGCATTTGAAGACTTAATTTCAAAGCCTACCTCATTGTACATATCAATAAAAAATGGCTTTCCACATGCTATTGTAATTCTAGTGGCTACAGTAATTTAATTTCTTTGTTCCATAAGTTCCAAGCAGTATATTAGATTTCCCTTTGTCAATTAATCCTCTTGATTCTACAAGAACTTAGGGCCGGATTCAATAAAAATTCCTTCCAGTTTTACCCACGCCCTAACAAATCACTTTTTCCAGGGCTTATCCAGCCCTGCTTTGGCTGCTACTACATAGATCCTGGACAAATTTCAACTTGAATAATTATGCTCTCCCTCACTAACATTCCTCCTATGATGTTTCAGTTGAATACAGTATTCTTCTTCACTTCCTGTCCTAAACTGCTTTTTAGTGCCACTGTTCAGAGGCAGCTGCATTTCAGCGGTAGGCGAGGGTGAGTGAATCTGGAGTTTTGGTTCAGGTTCATCTCCAGTCTATAGTTTGTATTTTCATTTTTATCGTACTCTGAGATCCTCTGTCCTGAAAGGCCTGATACAGTAGGACCTCACACTACTGGCTGGAAAACTCACTGTGCATTAGTGGATTTTGCAAAGTGGCATTCCATAGAGCAAAAAGCTAAAATAACGCATCACAAAATATTTGTTTCAACAATTACATTCTAATTATGTATAATACTACATAACATACTAATAAATAACCTTTAGGATGGTGTGTTGTAAAAAACTATACGGAAGTCTCAGTAACACAAAATCTGACGATTGTCTTTTCAATCCTTAGTGAAGTGCAGGGAGAGGACCACTAATTTATGAGTGGATTAAGCAGTATGCAGATTAGCAGTGTGTCTCTGTTAGATTCTACTTCCTATACATGAAAGATCATTAGGATTACAGCTTTCCCTGAAGGCAGCACGCCCATGAGTTTCTAATAATGAGGCTCTACTTTGTATAACTGGAAGATTATCAGCCACATTCTTCCACCATTGCCCTGAGTGGTCGGAACCTCACTCCACCAGACTGTAAAATACACACTTCGCTCTTTGCATATGAGAAAACATAGCAGCACCCATCTACTGGGTTTGGGGGGAGGGATAGCTCAGTGGTTTGAGCATTGGCCTGCTAAACCCAGGGTTGTGAGTTCAATCCTTGAGGGGGCCATTTGGGGCAAAAATTGGGGATTGGTCCTGCTTCGAGCAGGGGGTTGGACTAGATGACCTCCTGAGGTCCCTTCCAACCCTGAGATTCTATGATTCTATTCAGTGTCATTTTCCAAAAGCTGATACAGGCTGGAAAGAAGCATGCCAACTCGGCAAGGTATTATGTGCTGCTAAATATGTCTGGCTTCACGTGAATTTCCCTGGCCCAAACCCTGCCTGACTGAGCTACTGGAAAAGATAGCTTCTTTGCTTTGTATACAGATGTGTCCAATAAGGGGAATAAGTTCCCGTGGTGGGAACTTTCTTTACCCCTAAGCAGCGGCAGCATTAACTGTTGTTCTCTATTTCTATGATGGGAATGCTGCTTCTATTGCCACAGAAATCAAGCCATGCTGAGAGATCAGAAGCTTCAGCAGAACCAGATGGTTGCATAGGGGGCCGATCATGCAAGTGTTAACTGTACATACAATCGTTCTGCGTTGCTTCCAGTCACTGAAGGCTTCTCAGTGCAGGCTACCCTGGCTTACATTGTCTGTAACACCATGAAGCAGGCTGCAATAAACAAGTTGCACCAGATATGGAAGTATTCAGCACAAAAGCGCCATGTACAACCCCTTCTCAATCAAGTGCCAAGCTCAATTCGTGGATTTTAAAATTCTGTTGTGGACTGGATGCAGATTCCATAGTATCGTTCTGCTGGGGGACTAGCTATCACTAGAGCCGAGCAAACAATGTGAAACAAATAATGTATCCAATGAATTTAGCTTATTTTCCTGCTTGTGGAACATTCCCAAGCAGATTGTGATGATCTGCTTCTACTGATTCACTATTCTGTGAAATTGGTGAATAATTTCCCCCCACTGTATGGAATGATCATGAGCAGTCCACTGTGAGTATTTAATAGTCAAACATTGAGCTGTGTTGCTCAGTTGTGTGACTGGTTGGACAAGTCACATACTACTGTTTCTATTCTCTAACTAGACAAACAGGCAAGTATTTCTGGTACAAATGCACACACATGTAAATTTAAAATTCAGGGTCTGCGGTAACTTACTCATGCAGCTTTGAATTTCGCTTTCCTCTGAGCATTCATACCAGTCAAGTGCGATCACTCAAACGTTCATGGGAAACTAGACACTGCAGATTCCCTTCTTCCACAGTGCCCTCCAGAAAGTTTCTGTTTTTAGGTTACAAGCTATTTAGGGCAGGACTGTGTTCCTCTTGTGCCTCGCACAGAGCTAGGACATTTTTGCCCTTAGCAAATCATCAGTAACAACAAAAGGGACATGAGCATAGCCCAGGGGAATTTATTTACAAATGCAAGCAAGTATTTGAGTGGATTCTTTAGTAGCCACATGTCCAGTAATGGATTGTATGTGTCTTACACTGCTAGCCCGACCTGATAAGGATGCTGACCATCTTTCAGACCACCACTTTCCCCTGTGCAACCATGGCAGATACAATCAGCTAGAGAGAATTTATCTGCCCTCTGTTTGTAGTGCACTGGTTGTAACTCCATAACCCACCTCTCCAAATAATCCTATTGAGGGTGGAGTAGGTGCTTTCCCTGGGTCATGCACAACATGCCCACTGGAAGAGCATGTTTGAAGACTATAACACCAACTCACAGAGATACAGACTTGTTCCTCCACTAAAGACTCTTCTGGATAAGCCTTCATTTGCCGCCCATCCTCAAAAGGGACTCAGTGAGTGCTTGCCACTGATACATGGCTTAAGGTAGATGGTGATGCAAAGGATAAATGATAGACTCTTGGGATGGGAGTTAAACACAAACTGCATACATTGCCACGCAATAGTGCAGGGAAGGTGAAGTCCTACACCACTGCTTACTTACAGGAAGAGTTTGATTTCAGTGAGCTCAAAAAACCGTGTCTCAAAGAATTTATTTCCTTTGACAGCCTTTGTCCGTTTGCTGGGTATCTTCACTTCACACCAGCATTGGCATAGATTCCCCACATGGCCACACGCATGCTACAGGGAGCTTTCACAGTTATGCTATCACAAAGTGAAGTGTGCAGAATGGATGAATGTATTGTGGAAGCACACTGCACTGCCTGATCCTGCAACAATTTTGCATGTGTATCATCCCAGGACATCAGTGAGACTGCTAGTATGAGAAAGGACTACTCTGTCAAGTACGGGTTACAGAATCCAGCCCTATAGTGTGGTTAATTTAAAGTGCAGGGAATTCACGGCCTAATTCACTGATGGGTGTGCTAAGCATTGCTACTACATGTTAAATAAACGTGCATAATGATACCAATAATGAAAAAAGACATGTATGAACAAAAGGCACAGGAATGGTATTAATTTGCTGAAAGCTGAATTCTCAATTCAAACTGATTTCCATTAAACGCGACAAGGGGTTTTTACTGTTTTGTCCTGAAAGACGATATAGTTCGCAATGGCACTTGAGCAGTGTGAAGCTTACCACTGAAACCAATACCAAACAATAACTAAGCTTCAGAGTTATTTACTTCAGGTTTCATTGCAAAGCTATTTATTTTGTAATACATAGAAAATTGCTTATAAGGTTATTTATTTTTGCCCCTTTTTTTAGGTCAACAATGGAAAATGCTTTTAAAACAATAGATTTCCTGTAACTTTTGAGTCGAAATAATCCAAGTTGATACAACAAATTGCCCATTATTCTTTCCTTTCCAGCATGTGACAAAAATGTTATGCCACAGACAACTGCCATAGAGTATAATTTTGCCTCCATACTCACACTCCAAGTAAACTGTTCTGCAGTGATGAGTCCTGCTCAGTCCTTAGACCACAGCACACCAAAAAAGTGGAGGGGGGGGGCGAGTTTGAAAAGAGAACACTTTGTGGTTCCAGGAACTGGGGACAGTGATTTCCCCCTCCAAAAAAATGCAACCTGAAAAATGGTTAAACTTCCTCTTCCAAACGTCTTTGTCTTGAGGAATCATTCCTGTCAGTAGATGCCGATCTGATGAACATGAAAACCATGGTTACAGGGGACACACCCTAGTGTGGACAGACACCACAAGTTACATGGGGACACAGGCAGCCTTTTTACTGAATATATGCTTGTTCAAATACGGAGCTAGTTCTCTTCTGCCAGCTAAATGTCATCTGATCTGAAAGGACTTGGCAAACCTCCTTCCTGTCTTCATGCCCCAGGGTGCAGCTGGTTGAGGGCATTGTGGGTCAAGGGGTACGTCTTCACTGCAGCTGGGAGCAGGTGTCCCAGGCTGGGTAGAGAGACACACGCTGGCTCTGCTCAAGTTAGCACTCGAAAAATAGCAGTGTAGGTGGCATGGGCTAGCTGCCCAAATATGGACCCAGGGGGTAGGCAGGCTTGTACTCAGGTGGCTAGCGCATACCCCCACCCCACCCATGCTGCAACATCCACACTGCTATTGTTAGCACACTAACTCGAGCAAAGGGAGCTCATGTCTGTCTACCCAGGCTGGGAGGCCTATGCAAGTAGGCCTCTTGCTATCCATGGGGCTCTTGTGCAGCTCACCCCTCTTGATACTTGCTGGAGCTCTTCTTCTGTGAAGGGCTTAACTGATCCTGAATGCCTCCTAACTTTGTGCCAGGGTACTGAAGGCCTTAGTCCATATGGTGAGGGGGTATTTGTCTGTTGGTTTTTGTGGGCAGGTGTTGGAAGCCCACTGCTTTTACCACGTGCTAGCGCAAGCTTGGCAATCGGAAAATAGTTATGGTTTAACAGCACTGGAAAATGCTACATTTAACTTTTTTTTTAAAGGTTTCTGGAGTAGTTTTCAAGTTAAATGAATATCCTTCTCCAACAGTAATAGTACTCAGTGTTCCACATCATGTCTGCATTCATCATTAATACATCTCTGCTAGTGGAGTGAACATTTTTGGTGGCATTATCACTGTTTTGTATTTAAAAGGGGGCCATTGAAAAGTCTTCAAGCCCAGTGGCTTGCACTTGCTACTTTTCTTCCCAATTTCAAAAACAATCTGTTCCTTTACAAATATTGTTAACAATTTTTAGGACACATAGCACATACCATCATCTTTTTTAAACCCTTATAATTAATACATGTCCTTGTTTAATAGCCACATGCCATATTCCTCTATGGTGTAATTCTACTGGATTGCGCGATGGGTCAGTTTATGAGTAGCCTTTGCCATGCTTTTTCTTAATAGCCTTTACCAAGAACATTTCTATGGCTCCTGTTCCTTCCCATTTCCTTGCTAGCGTTTGTGACACTCACCCATCGTGCCTTCTCTTGAGTTAGATGGAAAGCTCTTGGGGGCAGGATCCGGTCATTATTATGCATCTGTATGGCACTTAATAATAATAGCGAGGTCAAAAGAATATAACTAAATTTATTGTAAGATGCCATTACAACGTTAACCAAAGATGCACAGTGTATAACAGAAAAAGAGGGGAGAATGAGTAGAAGAAACAAAGTTGTTTCATTGAAAATGCATTATCTGATTGAAAAAATATGTTTCTGCAACATATCTATGCACACAGGTAACGCTAATGAAAAGAAAGCTCCTAGCGTACCCTCCAACAGCAATAAGGCAGGGTGCATTTCCTGGGGATTGGTAACCAGCTGAGAGGAGTTGATATGCTTTGCATCATTAACCCCAGCCAGTCATTTATTGAGTACACAGAGGTCATTACTGCGAATGTCAACCAAGCAAAGAAAACATTTTAAAGTTGCAGGGGGGGTTCCCTGGGATTTTCCCTCTTTTTGTGGGATTTTTAACCTTTGTAAGGCAACCTAGTTTCCATGGTGACCAACATATGGATATGTGGTGCGAGGAGGCAACCAACCGGCATTAATTAAACCAAAATTTGCAATGGCTGGTACCTAAATAGAAGTAGGTGGTTTTCAGCACACGCTACACTCCCACTGAGGTCACTGCGAACAGCGTTGCTGAGAATTACACCACTTTGTCTTAAGTACCTAAATATGGACTTTGGTGTCTAACACCCGGCAGCTTGAAAAGATGGCCCTCAGGGTCCATGAGATTAGGCAGCACACTTCAGGTCTCTTTCCACTCCACGTGCCCTGAGGAATAGGACATTTCCTGTTGTTGCGCCGTACTTGGAAGGCCACATCTCGTACGGAGCTGACTTTGTTTCTTTAAGGGGGTGCTCTGTACTTCAGAGCCAGCTTAAGTACCAGGGGATGCGGCAATTGCTAATGTATCTGTGCTTTTTTAGTAAATACCTGAGCAAATAGACAGAAATGTGCAGCATAAGTAAATGGCCTTGAGCCTCTTTTAATAAAATGGCTTGTAAGGGTTGGTTTCTTTCATATAAATGTGCATGACTATCACCCCAGTCTTTTGGGGCTATCCACTGTTTATGCAACAAATTGCAGTCTTGTTACGCAAGGGGCAGTAGGGGATTAATGAAGGCAGCCGGGTCATATCATAGGAAAGCTGCATGCCTTTGTTTCTCATGCAAATTAAAATGAATTCTTCAGGCCCAGGCCAGCTCCCAGTGAAGTCAGTGAAAAGATTTGCACTGACTTCAATGGGAGTTGGATCAGAACCACAGTGCCCCGTCCTGGAGTCTTTACTTCATGGGGCTGGGGTTCAGACACTTGCTGCAGCATGCAAAGGACAGACAGGTACCCACACAAAACCCCACTCCTAAGTGGTACAGTGATCCTTGCACTGGCAGTCAACGCATGGATGGATTTGGAGTGAGTTAGTGGATAGTGACTGACCACTGGCATGTGACTTTTTATAATTCTCCTGATCCAGGCCATGTGACTGGAGCCAGGAAATAAAGATGACCAACACTCCTGTGTGTTTCTCCCTTATTCCAGGTACAATCTCAGGTAGATGAAAACCAAGGAAATGTTCATATGTACCCCTGCAAAGTGCATATTAAATAAGTTTTACACTGAGCACTGGCTCCTATATCTGGAAAGGGAATTCAATCACTTGATACACCATAAAGATTTTCTCTCCAACCTTTTATTTTTTTTTAACATGGTGTGTGTGATCTTGCTGACAGAGCTTTGACATACGTTGAATCTCCAGATAGAATATGTCCTAGTCTAATCTCAGTGTAAAATCTAACATGAGTCATGTCCTAAAACACAATTCCTTAGGTCATCATTATATAGCAGTCTTGTCATGCTTCTACCATATGACCTGAAGGAAGTGGAATGAAAAGATTTAGTGTGAAATTTCTAAAGTTCTCAGCACTGGCTTAACTTGCCTCCACTTGAACTGAACTCAATGGAAATAAAATTAGGCCAACACAGCCCTTTTGAAAAATCCAATCAAGATCATTGTAAAATGTGTAAGACCATTTTCATCCACTTTAGGCTTATTATTTTTATATTGCATGTGTAGTTATCTTAGAAAATAAACTCATGATTTATAGTCATTATAATTCTGCACCACCATCACAGTGCAATGGCTTTTTTAGGGGAGAAAGTGAAGAATAACTTCTCCAACTGACCCAAGGGGAGGCTGTTGGATGAGCAGAATGTTATGACCCCCAGGATTGTTCTGCACCACCTTCCATATGAATAGCTCAATGCTCCTTACAAATAATAATGAATTAAGCCTCACTTACAATTCTGTTAAGCAGGTCCCTCTTATTTTCCCCATTTTACAGTTGAAGAAGTTGAGGCACAGAGAAGTTAAGCGATTTGATGAAGATTATACAGGAAGTCTACAGCGGGCTCAGGAATAGAACGCCGGCATTCTAACTCCCAGTCTCGTTACTTATCTTATATCCTTTGTATCACAGATTTCTACACTCTTATGTTCTAATACCCAGCTTTCTGTATAAGAAAAATGTGAAATAAAATTAAGGGCTGGGACTTTCAAAGGAGACTAAGTAAAGTGCCCAACTCCCAATGAATTTCAATTAAATTTGGGCTCCTAACTCACTTGTCTACACTGCAATTAAAAGGGTATGTCTACACTGCAATTAAAAACCCATGGCTGGCCCATGCCACCTGATTCAGGCTTACACGGTTCGGGCTAATGGGCTGTTTAATTTCAGTGTAGACGTGCGGGCTCGAGATGGACGCTGGGCTCCAGGACCCAGAGAGGTAGGAGGGTCCCAGAGCTGAGGCTGCAGCCTGAGACCGAAAGTCTACACTGCAATTAAACAGCCCCACAGCCTGAGCCCTGCTAGCCCAAGTCAGCTGGCACAGGCCAGCCGTGAGTGTCCAATTGCAGTGTAGACATACCCTTCGGGTCCTCTGAAACTCCCAGCTAATATTATCTGTCATAGAGAAAAACCTACTGATAGATCAGTCAGTGAAATCGGTTCTGGTTGCTGGATTTCAGTGATTGCTACAGATTCTCACACTGTCCACAAGAGCTGTGTTTTTCATGAGCATCTCAGAGTGAGCCAAAAGACGTGTAAACAGGTGTAGCTACCGAGCGCCCTACTGGTTTCACATCTGAGGAGACAACAACGCATAAATTATTCTTTCCAATGTCAATTTTAAATTATGCTCACTTACAACCCTATACTGCCACTGCTCTTCATGCATAGCTCCTAGTGACGTCAGTGGAAGTTTCACATGTGGTCTGAGTGAAATAAGGCCCTCAGCTGCTCCAGAGCCACCTGTTCCAGACTGTGTCATAGGTAGGAACATAAGCACGTCATTACATTTTTTATTTTTTTATTTTAACCCAAACCATGTTGGGTCCCTTTATGCTGTTAAGACGTTCAGTAGCACAAACAATCAACATGCATGTGAATCTGGAGATCTGCACCATTTACAGTAGAGCAGAATATGGAATACAAATTTAGTACAATACTCAGGCTGAGATTTGGACACGCAGCTTCCATTGAAATGAAATGGGAATTATGCACCCGGACGCCTTGTGCAGCTTTGAAAATATCACTCTCAATTTACAACACTTCCAAGATACAGCTACAGAGACCCATAGACTGCCCTTCAGCAGTATGCATTACATCCAGTCATTTCAGCCACATCTTATCATAAAAATACCCAAAGGAGTATAATACATTTGCCTACCAGTATTTGTCCTGATTGGAGATGGCCTCACTCCCTCTTTCCTTTCATTTGTAAAGATGGAGGATTCATTTGTGTTATTGTAATTACTTTATGCAATTCAAATACAAATTCTGCAGCCAAAAATCCCAGCCCTTGCCTGTGTTTCACACTGAATAAACACCCACAGAGTTATCAGAGCAGCCGCTCTCCAAATCCCGCTTGGGAGAAGAACAGGTCTGAGCATGTTTTGCAGGTCATTCTATCTTCCTTCAGTTGGGAGCTCAACTATCTAACAAATTAAACTATCTACCTGTGTGGCATACTGAAGCGTAGCTGAATGTGATACATGTGGGCAGTTGGATTTCATAGCAAAGATAATAGATTTAAGACTTTCACATTCATAATATTCCACCTACCTTCCCCCAAAAAACAAGCATATGGTTTTCCTTACAGGGCTTTCCTTTTAAGGTGTCTCCTACCACTAAATCTCCTGTAGGGAATTCTCAGTCAAAATCTTTGTTGCTTTAATACAAAGCTTGAAAACCAAGAAATAATGACACAATGCTGTTTTACAAAGGATGGAAATATAGTTACAAAACATTGTTTTTGGGGGGAAAAGGCAAAATCATCTAAGATGCCATGGAATTCCAGATGCATCAAAAATGCAACAGACCTAGAAAGATCAAATCACTGTGCAAGAAAAAAGTGTAAAAGGGGCAAAAAAAAGCAGAGAAGAGTTCCCATTCAGGTGTTCTGGAGTTAAATTTAAGGGCAACACGCAACCTCACTGAAGTCAATGGGTTTGTTTGGTTTGTAACCCTCACAGCAGAATTTTTCCTCCTAGATATTTTAGAGTAAGACATGTGCAACTGCCCACATCTGAAATCTGGTGCCAAAGTGCAATCATAAATATTTTCCTTCCAAAAAACTGTAGAGAAGTGAAAAACTAGCTGAAAAGGAACTTAAACTCTTCTTTACTAAAATGTTGATTTTGTTTCCTTGCACCAGGACTTTGGGTAACTAGGTTCCCAATAATTTATTAAGAAAAATGCTTCCCCCCCCCTTTTTTTTTTGCCCGTAGTGTGCAACCTACCGTACCACCTGCTATCTTATTTTAGTTGTGTAATCTAGTAAACTCAAGTTTATCTTCACACTTAAGTTACAATATTCCATGTCACATTCAAATACGTATCCTATCTTCTTTCCACTGCTTAATCCAGTCTATTGCCCCTTTATCTTTTACTCCTACCTCATCTGTTGAACAAATGTCACTGCCACAGTTACTAGAAATATTTGAACCTGACAGCTGCAAAAGCTCAAAGATAACTAGACAGGGATAGAACTATAATTAGGTGAAGTATTTAATTTTGGTTTTAAATTGTCAGGACCCAATACTGGAATCTTTACAGACCTGGACAATCAAGACAGACAATGTACTTTAGCAAATGTTATGATCATTTATTTTTCAAATAAATAAGGATGAGTAATAACATATGACCTACAATTTATTGTGCTAAAAGGGATTTTGCCTGTGTAAAAGTGAAGCCCAGATTGTACTATTTAGTGTTCATACTAAATTGTACCTTTTGCAGTGACTAGTCCTGTTGAAATCAGTGGGGTCATTTGTGGAGTTAAATACTACTTGGTAGAGTAAAGGTCATAATCTGTCCCTGAGTGAGTAGGGACTGTAGGTTTGAGCCCAATAAAAATAACGCATGGCAGTTTCACAGAGTTTTCCATCGTCAAAGTGCTTCATAAACATTAACCAGAACTTACAACATTCCTGTGAGATAGGTAAGTCTTATTATCCCCATTTTACAAATTGTTACCTGAGACCCAGAGGGCATGCGCCTTGCTCAAAGCCATCGAAACGTCAGCGTCAGAGATGAGCTTAGAACCTTGGAATTCCAGCCTCCAAGTCTTGTGTCACTTTGATTTCCCTTTGTATATGTGTAAATATAAATGTGAAACTGTAAAAAAGATGATAGCTGGCCCACTTATAATTTCATTTCCTCTTTTCAAGTACAAACTTGCTTCTCTTTTGTTCAAGCTTGCATGTGCTGCCCAGTAATATTATCTTCTGTAGCTCAGTATGACCAGCGCCTGCCAAACATTCAAAGATCAGGAGTCAGACCCTTAGAAGTTATGAGATAATAAACGTTGGGATCTTTTGATTTGCCTTCTGCTTTCTGAGCTGTTAGGCTCATGTTTCCAAGCTTTCCTTTGCAACCATGAGTGCTAGATACTTACTCTTTTTTACAAATTGAGAGATGAGATTCTCATGTAGCCACATGGCTCCTGGAGCTGAGGCTTTTAAAAAAAAATAAAAAAGCTAAAGTTGGCAACTGCATCTTTGATGCTATACAGGTGAAAATACTGTTCCCGGGAACATCAAATAGTGCTTCTAACTGACAAAGATGAATATAACTAGAGAAAAGAAAGCTTTTCAAGTCAGACATTACACACTAGTCAGACCTATGTCTCTTAATACGTAACTCCAGAATGTCTCCTCTGAAGCCAGCAGATTTACACTGGTGTGACAATGATATGAGAAGAGAACAGGTTGATACAATAATGGAATTGGCTACCATGAACAGCTTAAGAAAAATAACTTTGGGATGAGTTCAGAATTTTAGGATTTTGACGTGGGACAATTTTCTCCCTCCTTATCCATAATGCAGCTCTGGGAACCACAGAACAGAACTCGCATGCCTCGTCTGCTTTCATATCACATGCAGAACTCTGATGGTGCCTGTCCCAAAGCCCAGTGAAGTCAAGGGAAAAGTCTCTGATTTCAGTGGGCTTTGGGTAAGAACTGTGGAATTCCCACACATGGAATGCGCATTGAGTAGGCACTAGACACCCACACTGTGCTTCAGGGTTCCAGTGTGGACAAGAATGAAGGATTTGGCTCTTGGTCTTTCCAACTATGTATATTTAATAAATATCAGCTCTCATGTTTTTTTTCTAATCATTGATATTTTCACCTTTTTAATCTTGAATGCTGTAAAGAGAATCACTTCCTGAGTCAGCCTCTAATCCAAAGTATATTGAAGATTCTCATTGACTTAAATCAGGTCCTGGTGGCTAAACCAGATAATTCCATTACAGCACAGCTGTGAGCAAGGGAAATCCACCAGGAGCCAGTTTTGCGGGGTAAGGAGAGTCAGATCAGAATCTTGTCCCTAAAGATTCCAGAACAAATGTAACAACAGTACAGCAATTCTGTTCATTTTTGCCTTTAATTTCAAAACATTCGTCTTCTCTTTGATCTTCAAGGCATCTTTGCAAAGTAAAGATTATGTTACAAATAAATATTAGGTCATTTCTACTTTGTATTCAATAGTAATGTAACAACACATACTGCTCAATGCTACAGTCAATTGTTAATTATGCAATTAATGAGGTAACATATTTGGAGTAATGAAAAAAGAAGAAGTCTATAAAGTCACTATACCCTAGTAGCTTTATTATTATGGATTAGGAGAACATTAGCTGTAAGACAGCAAAAGAATCATATTTAGCTCAAGTAATAAAGTTATACGAGCTGCCATTTCATAATGTTAAACAAGACCTGAGGGAAGATTAGCTCAAAAGATTACACAGGTGAATCCTTTTCCTGTGCAGAACATGAAAGATTATTGTAAACATGTTTTTTTTTAAGCCGGTCTCTTCAAACTCAGTCACAATAAATTAGCCATGTAGACTGATATTAGCATGGCACCCAGCACTCAAGCAGGGTCTTTCTGAGAGGAAGAGTGATCTTGTGGTTGCCCAAGTAGACTGGGATTCAGAAGATCTGGGTTAGGCTCCCACCTCTGTCACAGATGTTTTGTGTGCTCCTGAGTAGATCACTTAATCCCTCTGTGCCTCAATTTCTCATCTGTATAATGAGGGTAATGACATTTGCCTACCACATAGGAGTGGTGTGAAGAAATCACGGTGGTGTAAAGTCTAAAAATGAAATTAAAAAGGCTCTTAAGGACTCACCCTGGTAGCCAGCCAAAGGTAACACTCCCAAGGGACACCTGTGGGCAGATGGGACTGGCTGGGGTGGAGGATTTGTGGCTCAGATACAACCTGGGATTAGCAATCCCTGATCCAGAAAGGTGGCTGGCTGGGTAAGGCTAGCACACAGTAATTTGCCATGGTTGACTGATAACCAGTTTGATGATTAGGCTATAAAAGGGGATAAAGAGTTGCTATAATTGATAAAGTGCCTTAGGTGTACATGCTGTCACTGCCAGTCATGGGCAGTCAGACCTAGTGGTCAGAGTGGGAGTCAGGCCAAGTCGGGTACCAGAGGGTCTGAGTCCAAAATAGGCCAGAGGGTAAACCAAGAGTCAGGAACCAGAAGGTAGGCAGGGTCAGAAACACAAGGTTTGAAGCAAGACGGGCAGGTAGTAATCTCTATTGTTGCTCAGACAACTCCTTAGCATGGCTTCCTGGCTTAAGTACCAGTGCCAGCCAATCAGTGGGCTACAAGGAGCTGCCACTCAGGTCCTGCTGGGCAGTACTTCCTGCTTGGCCCAGCCTCACAGGGTCCTCCCATGAGAGCCTAGCTTAAGCCTCCTGTGGAAGTATGGAGGCATCAGTGGCCCAGAACCCCTATGGGCCTGGGTTTTAGCCCTGCAAGTTCTTACACTTGCTGGCAGAAATGAGCAGGACACCAGGATGGCCCAGCCAGGCCCCCTAGTCACATCCCCTCTGCTGGTAACACAGGAGCTGCTATGACAGCTCTCTACCACCTAAGGATTCCTCTGTGCCAAGCAGTCACAGCACACTGGAGAACCAAGGACTACTGAATGTCAAGTCAGACATTTTGTTCTTAAATACATGCCTTTGTTCCCTGCATTGCTCAGTAACAATGATGACCTTGCTCCTGACAGAATATCAGCCTTAACTCTGAATTCTGTGGCTTATGCAGGTTTGTCTCCCCATCCTATTATTATTGAAATGTAACAGAGTTAAATCTGAATTCTCTTTCCACCTTAAACCTTTATGTCAAGAGACCTTTCCATCACAGTATGCTCCATGCCTTTCCCGTGCTGTGATTCCACTTTCCACTGCAACTTATGTTTAGAGGCCTTAATACATAGTAGATTATGTAGGTTAAGGTTATTATATTATTATTTCAATATTGAAGTCAGTGGAGAAATCCTTATTCATATCAACGGATGAAAACCCCAACCACGCAAGGAAGTACTCAGAAATGAAGGGAATGAAAAGTCAGTGTGTTACGCCTTGTCTACATACCAGCTTCCCTCAGTTTAACTTATGGAGTGTTTTTAAAACAATTTAGTTAAACTAGTACAAACCCCTGTGTAAATGTTTCAATTTAAACCTGGCTTGCTGGTCTACATGAATAATTAGTTTGTGGCAAGATGGGCTGTGACCTTCTATGCACTAGCCTGACGTGAACTAACTGTCCATGTGGACCCTTCCGATGCACATTAACAGTTCATCAGTGTGCTTTGATCTAGTCCTGTTTCAATATTGAACATTCCGAGCTGATTTAGTTCAAACAATGGAACCCTTTGTGTAGACATTTAAATCAGTTTCAAACTGATTTAGTTAAATTAGTTACAACTTGTGTGTATGTAGACAAGGCCTAAATTGATTCCCTACCGCAATAGGTTAAGTTGTTAAGGAATCAAATGTTGTGTATTGAAAAGGCCTCAAACTAAATTTATATAAATTAATTTAAGCGCATCCATTTAATTAAAATGGTTTTTAAACCAATTTTAGTTAAACTGGCACAACTTTGTGAGTAGCTCAGTCCTTAGTTTAGACATTGGCAGCCAAAAGTTGATTGAAAGGATGGACCTTGCCCCATACTTGGAAAGCCAACAAGCCCCTGCTTACATCTGAATGTGAACTTTATAATAAAAAGAAAAGGTTGGGGGAAATGACAGCTTGCAACTTACTTGTCTGACTTAGATTGAGCAAGTCAAATCAAATAATCATGACATTTTGCTTTTGCTTTTTAACTTGATGTTCACTATCTTCAAGCAAGATGACCCAAAGGCTATGATGAGAGCAATAACCATTCTGAAACGTTTATAAACGACCCTCTTAACTGTTTATGAGACATTATCTGAGGTAAAGCAGAGTAGGAGAAATAAACTTGAAGTAGGAAGCGCTGGCTTGCCTCCCAGATGGAGTGTGATAAAGCACCAGTGTCAGTGTTTCTTCTCAGTTTTATGGCAGCCTTTAACTGCTTGGTGTTTGGGATTTTTTATCAGAAGACGGAAAGAAAAAGGAATGGATCCAAAGCAAAGTGGTTTTCCCAAACAATATTCTCCAAATGACTTTATGTGAACAGATACTGTGTTATCTGGCTATCAAGATAACACCATTTATTTTTTTACTTGCCACAACAGCCTGCTACTCAGATTCCCAGTCCTGGTATGTATGCAGAATTCCTGAGCAAAGCAATAAATTTTCAGAGGGGTCTGGGTGACCCAACTTCTTTTTCCCTGTGAGTAAGGAACTTTAACAAAATTAATCTATGGTCAGATTTGCCTCATTAAATAGACTCTTATTGTCACTTTCAAATGGCTTGTTTGTTTTTAGAACAATTAATGTAATAATTACATGAAGGCTCTTGTATTTCACAAAAAGTATGTGTTATGTGGATTTTGGCAGAACCCCTGGAATGGTCCAGACTTTTGTGCAAAATGTTCTCCTGGAAAACTGAAAGTCTGTGAAACCTACCTGGTTTCATGTCTCATCACAAACCTAAAATCAGCTCAGCTGAAAAGTTTCACCAACCTTTTGATTGAACCTCAACCCCATTTTGAGGAACCTGCTGAATCCCAGTGGTTTTGACTAACTTTGCTTTGAGTTTTGGGGTGCATTCAAATGAGAACTGAAGGAAATGGTATACTTAAATTTAGATTCTAAACACAGATTTGTGCTTTTAAGTACCTGTTTTAAGCATTTAATCAGCACCTAAGTGCCCAAAATATGTAACTGGGTGCCTAAACATTGATTTTGGCACCTAACTTTAGATATTGAAAATTGGACATTTATTGGTTTTAAAAGAGAGGAAAGCTATGTCAAGAGTGTATTGTGCTCAATCAAACCAAAATATGGACTTAGTCATCCAAGTTAGAAAATAGCACTCTGTGGCTTTAATTACTGCCATTATCTCATTATTCTTGTTTAAGGGCTTGATTCTGAGCCATTAAACTCAATGGGCGTTTTCCATTGTTTTGAATGGGAGCAGGATCAAACCCTAAGTGCATATCAACCACTACAGACCATTCCCCATGAAAATGACAATTAAGTAGTGCTGGTCAACATTTTTCAACTCTTCTTTTGGGGGGAGGAGCCGAGGTTAAAAATGGACTTTTTTTCCAAAGCAAATTTTTTCAGGAAAATTTCCCAACCTTGTTGATATTTTTCACTTTTTACTGAAAACTTCATCGATTTTTTCTCTTCTTTTTTAATTTCAAAACTGCTAACAAACTGTTATGTTTAAGCTAAACATCCATTTAGTGAACATTTTAATTGTGTTTTTGAAAAAAGTATAGAACAAAATTCATGAAAAGGAATTGCAAACACAAGAAATGAATCCATTTCAGCCACTTGAAAACCCTTATTTGTGGGGGGGAAATGAAATTTCAAAGTTGTTTTATTGTTCATTTTTTGACTAGTTCTACAATCGACCAGTGGTCACAACATTAAATAATGACAAGTGCCATAGGTTATAGATGGAACAAAGGACCTGTAAAAGGAAAGAATGGAAGAGCTGCTTAAGCATTGCACAGTAGTAAATCCTTAGCATCCTCTCTGACTGGAATTGCAATTATGTTTCATGAGGACAGAGCCAGAGAGTTGAGTAAGCACCATGTCTCATCACCTGCAGAGCCAATTTTTGGTTGGATCAAACTCTGTAGACCTCTGCCAAGTCTAACATAAACATATCATCAGTTCTCTTGAAATGCGGCTTCCTCTTATCCCTATTTGATTGTTTCCATTTATCTCTCCCAGACCTGGCTCCAGCCCGCAAGCAAAAACAAAATCAGAAATTACTTGTCTTAAAGAATTTGCCTGACAGTCCCCTCATAAACTTTGGATGTCACTAAAATTGAAATGAGTCTGTGGAATATGAGATTAAAAAACACAGACTGTTAATGTCCAATACTATTAATCTGTACCTCATACTTTTACTCTCAGAACACATCTGCATGGATGGTGTAGACCTACAGCCTAGTTCTGATATTACCAAACTCCATTTTCACACTGGTGTCACTCCACTTCACTTCAGTGAAAGTCGCTCCTGATTTCCATCAGTGTACGTGAGGTCCAGCCATAAGCCTTTAGGCTGAGGTTTTTCAGAACTGCCAAAGGGATCTGGATACCCATTTCTCAATAAAACTGATCAGAAATTTCCCCTCAAAACCAGCAGATATCCTCGCTGATAGCTATGCATTAACTTAAGCTCCATATCTGCACATACCCCTGAGAAGGGCCTTTGTGCAAGGGTGGTGGGGAGGTCCCATCCGAACATGGCTGTACTGCTTGTACATGCTGTACTGCTTGAAGGGAAGGGCAAATTGGCCTATAAAAACATCTGATACACTGCACAGTGGCCCCAAGATCTGTGGGATACCCCTGCAGATCCTTTAATTTTGCAGGATTTAGCATCCATGCAGTTTGTTTGTTCCATGCAACCTATAGTACGTCCCCCTTGAGTGAAAAATCTGCCTGGAAATCCACGTTTTAAACTCACAAGAGTTCCTCACACATTGTGCCAGATCCTCAGCACCTGTAATTCAGCAAAGCTCCCTTGATATCATAAAGCTATGCTGGTTTACACTAACTGAGGTTCTGACCAATCATTTCCCCTCCAGTGGGGTTCTCTCTGGAAGGTGAGACTGGCCCATGGGAAATGTTTATATAACATATCTTCTCTGACTAGTAACGAATAGAAATGCCAATTACTTGCACCCTCATTAGTTGCCTACCCAAGGAAATAAGTGGTTATTCCGAAACCAACTGTCCAATAAAAGGTTAAGCACAGAATTCCTCCAACAACTTGAGCTGCAATATTGGCGCCCTTGTTATTTGCTGGTGGAACAAAATGTAGCATCCAAGCATAAAACAGGCAATAAATCATTATGCTTTGTACAATCCCCTGCAAAGCAAAACTACAAAGATTTACAGGGCTCTCTTATGTAGCCCTGTGGTTGCAAAGGGTCACGTTGTTTTGAGTGTCTGGTCTTTCTTACTATAACAAAGATAACCCCTATAGACAGAAAAGAGTACTGCAAATCATTTCTATTGTCCGGTCTTATGATTGCAGCCCCATTGGCCTGCAGCGGTGAACCGCGGCCAGTGGGAGCCGCAATCGGCCGAACCTGCGGACGCGGCAGGTAAACAAACCGGGCCAGGGGCTTTCCCTGAACAGGCGGTGTCCCAAGTTTGGAAAACACTGCACTAGGCCACACCAGCTCTTCCCCGTGATGATGAATTAATGAATTTTATGGGAATACTTATCAACTCTGTCCACGTGTCTATTCAAGGGACACCATCATAGGACCTAACCACATCAGCCACACCATCAGGGGCTTATTCACCTGCACATCTACCAATGTGATATATGCCATCATGTGCCAGCAATGCCCCTCTGCCATGTACATTGGCCAAACTGGACAGTCTCTACGCAGAAGAATAAATGGACACAAATCTGACATCTGGAATTATAACATTCAAAAACTAGTAGGAGAACACTTCCATCTCTCTGGTCACTCAATAACAGACCTAAAAGTGGCAATTCTTCAACAAAAAACTTCAAAAACAGACTCCAGTGTGAAAGTGCGGAACTGGAATTAATTTGCAAACTGAACCCCATCACATTAGGTCTGACTAAAGACTGGGAGTGGTTGGGTCATTACGAAACCTAAACCTAATTTCCCCACAACTAATTTCCCCCTACTGTTACTCATACCTTCTTGTCAACTGTTTGAAATGGGCCACTCTCATTACCACTATAAAAGTTATTTTTTCCTCCCTTGGTATCCTACTGTTAACTGAATTGTCTCATTAGACTAACTTCACAGTTGGTAAGACAACTCCCATCTTTTCATGTATTTATACCTGCTCCTGTATTTTCCATTCCATGCATCTGATGAAGTGGGTTCTAGCCCACGAAAGCTTATGCCCAAATAAATGTGTTAGTCTCTAAGGTGCCACAAGGACTCCTCGTTGTTTTTACTAAATACGTATTTTACCAGGAAAAAAAACTATTTTATTTACTTTAAGGGCTGGATTCTGACACCCTTTCTCACACAAATTCGTACTTTACTCCACTGAAATCAATGAAGGATCAGGCCCTAGGTTTGACATCAAATAGAACTACTCACAGAAGGCTTGAGCCTGCTCCCATTCAAGTCAAAGGAAAACTCGCATTAACGTTAATGGTGCAGGATCAAACCAGAGCAAGGTATCACTCAGCATGAGTAAGAGTTGCAGGGTCTGGCCATATGTTATTAAAATAGTCATTTTTGTAGGTTTTGGTTCGATTTCCCAGGGGGAGAAAAGCTGTCAGAAACAGCTCAGAATCTTAGATTTCTTACTTGCCTTGGGGCTTAGTAATCCCTTTTTGTTTTCTTTGTTAGAAAGTTAGGAGATCAAGTATTTTATTTTCATTTGTACATATGACAAAATATCCAGAGTGTGACCCCTAGTCGGTCCAATGTTTTGCTTGCATTTCTGTAAGTAAAAATGACTTCCTTGGAGCTACATGAAACTGTGTGTTATTTTCTGAAAGTGGATTCTGAGATGGGCTCCTTGTGTGGGAGTTTTTAAGTTACATTGCAGCATGGTGCATATTGTTAATGTTTAGGATCAGGTTCTGAGCTGCGCCTCGAAGAAGCATTAAGCTCCCTTTGTTCCCTCCCAGTCCTGGGTTGTGGAGACTCCTGGCATAATTCAGCCCTGGGGTCTGTCTAAATTACAACAGCCTCCCCAGGCTGCCCTCTGGGATGTAGCATTGCTTGGATTCGCTGCAGTGCTATGGGTTGCAGCCCTACTTCCAACCCACCCCCCTATGCCCTGGTTTGCATGGCAGTCCTCGGAAGGCAGCTTTATGGCAGTCTTCCACACACAGTACCCGCACCAGGGGAATCCTCGCCTGGCCTTTATGCACTCCCAGGGCCAGTAAGAGGGGGGGCCATTTGGTCTGGGCCTCAAGCTCAAAGGAGGCCTCAAATTTAGACAGTTGTTAATTTTTTCGCATTTGATAAGTTTCGCAACTTGGTTTTTTGCACATCCCTATCAGACCAAAATGTGACACACTCTCTCAGCTTAGAGCTGCAAATTTAAGCAGATAAAGAGCTATCACCATTCAACTATGGGACAAGAGCATTTGAATGGGCTCACGGTGCTTAATGTCAACTGTGACATTGCACAAAAGCTAGATTTTTCCTCAATAATTAGTGTATTTGCACAGAAAAAGGCTAGAAAAGCATTTGTTAAATAAAAAAATATTCAAGAAGTCTAGTCTGTAAAGAGCAATAACTGGAACTCTAAGCTACAGAAACTCTTCAACTTGCCTAAAACAACATTTAGGGTGAGAAATTGTTACTTGAAACCTGTCTCTTTAGATCTTAAGCTTAGTATGCGTGTTTTGTGGGGTTTTTTTGCTTAGTAATATGCTTTGTTCTGTTTACTATCCCTTATAATCACTTAAAATCTGCTTTTTATAGTTAATAAACTTGTTTTTGTTTATTATTAACCCCAGTTTGTGCAATTTCTAATGGGGGGCCAAGAAGTTGTGCATATCTTCCTCCACATTGAGGGAGGGGGTAAATTTATGCGCTTACATTGTATAGATTTCTCTACACTGCAACACAATATTATTTTGGGTGTATTTTCCAGAAGGGAGCTGCACTTGAGTTCTGGGCACCTTCCTAGCTGAGTCTTCTCATAGAGAGCTGTTTGCAGACTCTGTCTTCCACAGCTGGCTGGCTGTGTGTGTGTGTGTGTGTGTGTGTGTGTGTGTGTGCGCGCTGCCAGAGGCCGGAGAGCCTAATTCAGCAAAACAGGGAGAGGGAGCCCAGGCTAGTGGAGCAGGCAGGCTCAGTACATCAGGTGGCATTCCAGAAGGGGGGTCCAACCCGTCACAAGAACAATCAGGCTCTGATCAAATACCCACACATTCAGAATTTCCACTGAAGTTAGCTGGGCCAGAGATATTCACAGATATCACTGAAATATACTGGTGTGACCTCACAATTAGGCCCCTTAGGAATAGACCATTTTTATACTTATTTTTGTTCCCTGTGCTAGTTCATAAATCAATATGAAAATCAGGGTTGGTCAATTTTTTCTGAAATTAGATTTTTTGACAAAATTGTTCATCACAATTTTTAATTTTGATTAAAAAAAGCTTTATTTCTACTAAATGTTCACCATTTGTTCTTACAACCAGCCATAGAGCCAGCTGAAAATTTTTAAATTTCAGAATTTTGATGAAAATGTTCATCATCATTTTGAGTGTCTATGAAAAAAGGTGAAAAAAATGACAAATGTTCAAGAAATCTTTTTTATACGTGTGGACCAATTCTATTGAATATGATGGCTACATTAAGAATTCACAGGTCAAGACAATTTAAAAAAAAATGATACGTTTCTTTCCATTATCAGCTGGAGGGTTTGTTTGCACCACGTTTATTTCATTTTCAGAGTGCATTGACGGCCTGTGAGGCAGAAGTCACATCTAAATTGACATCTACATCTTAGTGCCATAACAAGATATTCCTATGTTTTGCTATTCATTTTTTAAAACCCATTATTAACTATTCACAATGGCTGTTCTAAATCTTTGTTTTTCTGAGGATTAGACAAACATTTAAATATTGAACAAGTCTTAACAAATGCTGGGAAAGATTTATTTACTGTATTGAGATAAAAAGGAAGATTTTGTAATAGAACAAAGTAATATGTATAGGCAAGTTATTTCATTAGAACAGTAGGAACTTGTTAGATCACAGTGAAATGGTATTTACTGAAAGAATGAATATATGTTAGAAGAAAGAGGAGTATTTCATTAGCAATGTATTCCATTGTACAAACATGTAGATCAGCAGAATTTCTGAAGAAATAATACTAGTAAGTGCAATAGCTAGCCATTGATTTTTGACACAAAACGCCCAATGGCTTCACTTGAATTCCCCATAATAAAGTAAATTTTTCAGCCACCAGATAATTTGTTCTGAGAACCCCTGATCTAGACTGAACCTGCGTATAACACAGACCATACAACTTCCCTAACCTAATTCCTGTTTGCTGATATATTTATACATGGCTTCATATTATAAATCTCATAGAAAATGTTTATAAATTGATATCGTCATAACTCACGAGTGGTGCCTTCCAAACCAGTCGGACCACTCATGTGAGCAGCAATATATATTTTGAAAAAATCGAGAAAATGAAAATGCGCACGTTACCATTAATATCAAGCATGTGTATGTGTGTGTATAATATGAACAATATAGTTTACAAAATATACAGCTGTGAATATGTGACTCATAGTTTGAATCTAGCCCACGTAGTTCAGAATTATAAAGGGGTGCCAGTTTCATCATATTCAAAGCATATTTTCCATGGTCTGGCCTGACCACCAACCTTCCTGCAACAACGGCTGGTCTGACTGAAGCTGTGTGCCTGCTGCCAAGCGGCCAGTGTGCATTCAAGTGGGCTGCTTTATCACTTTCCCCACTTTAAGCCAGTCTTCAGCCACTTGTACCGCCACTGGACTGACTTTGTGAGTCTTTGCCTTTATCGTGCTCCTGGCAAACCCTCTTTTGGCCCAGTCTCACTCGTAGGTTTCACATCAATATATATAATATACACCACTGGTCACAGCATTGAGCAGTCAAGTCCAACGTGTTTACATTACCAGCTTTTTCACTGAGATGCTTCCCTTCCTTCTAGTTTGCAGATACACACAAAG
This sequence comes from Natator depressus, assembly GCF_965152275.1. Classification (NCBI taxonomy): domain Eukaryota; kingdom Metazoa; phylum Chordata; order Testudines; family Cheloniidae; genus Natator; species Natator depressus. The sequence goes on from NC_134241.1 coordinate 11,858,124, forward strand.
ATTTTATAATAAAGTGAACTAATGAAACTTTGTACCCTTAGGTGAAAAGTGCCTTAGAAACACAAAGTGCTTTACGAATATGTAATAACTAATTTAGACTCAATGCTGTATCATCAGTCAACAAGAGGTTTACTACTGGCTCTGTAGGACCAAGAGCAAGACCCTAGTTTTCACCACACATCTGCAAGGAAGATAAGAATCAGTTTCCTCTTTTCACAGACGAAGAAACTGATACTGAGGACCTGATTATCTTTAATGCCCCTTGACACCGCTCTGACACCCACTTTGCATTGCCAGCGTGGTGCAAAGTGACCATGTAAGGTGTGATAAATCTGCACTCAAAGTGTCAGAGTGGGGAATTAGCCTTGACATAAGGGAGAAGATTAAGGCTCAGGTCCTTAAAGATATTTAGGTGCCCAGCTCCCATTGATTTCAGTGTGAATTAGGCACCTAAATGCCTTTAAGGATCTGGGGCTAAGTGACTTGCCTGAGGTCACAGAGCAAGTCAGTTGCAGAGCTAGGAATAAAACCCGGACCTTCTGACCTCCCCTCACCACCACACTGCCTGTCTAAGCATCTCCCTTGTTTTTTAGGTTTTTTAATCCCTCTCACTTGTAAAATAAAGTTGGCAAAAGTCTCATCCACATGGATGACATACACACAGCCCTTCGGTGGAGCAGTTCTGCAATACACATTTGCTGGACAGCACAGCACCTAAGCAACAGCAGATTTATAATCACCTGCTTTCTTTTGCGCCTGTTGTTGCCACAGGCTAACCGGGACAAGTAAAGATGATGGGTGCAGAGCAACAGAAATAATTAAATGCTTTGCATCAAAAGGAAAGTCCCATAATGGGTGCCATAAGCATCAACAAGTCTGCAGCCTGAGGAATGCCAATGTGTCAATAAGCGAGTGCAGAAGCCCTAGGACAGCTGCCACTCAGAGCTCTAATTTGTAGTGCCTGGGCGGTCCACCTTGCCAAAAGGGTTCATCATCCCTATACCCAGCATGCTGCTATAGAACAAACCAGAGTGTAAATGTACACTGCTGGGAATTAATAACCAAGCCTTCCACGCCCCCTCTCCCCCGTCCCACCCTTTTGCCCCTTGAATGGTCCCTTGAAATATGCGCTCAAAAACAGGTTCTTTAATAATAAAACCCCCTCCAACAGTACGCGTCTACTTGTCACCTCCTCTCCCGCCCCACACACCGGAACCCATACAGGGTATCAGCAAACAATTCCAACCCATATTCTATGGGGACCTCATCCTGAAATAAATCTTTTCTGAACCCCCTCTTCTGGCCTTCAAACAATCCCTTCAAGCTCATCCTCAGAAGCAAGCTCCTCACAGACCAGGACCCACCAACTCATAGCGGCACCAGACCCTGCCATGACAATACATGCAAAACCTGCAGAGGTATCTCCATTGCTACAGTGATCCCCACACACACACAACACACCTTTCAAGATCCACGGGTCCTATACACGCCTATCACATGTGGTATACCTCATCCAGTGCACTAAATTCCCCAGTACCAACGATGTGCGTGAAACCAGACAACCACTACGCTCTCGAATGAACTCACACAGGAAAATGATAAAAGACAAAAGCCCACCCTCTCCTCAAGAAACCAGCTCTTGATGCTGATAATCTTGCTATCTTCCCGTTGCCCACTGCTCTTTTTGGAGGGAAAAGTTTTTGAGAGACTGGTGGCACAGCAGTGTTGGAGGTGAAACCTCTCCACCGACCCTGCACATTTTTCCGCGCAGAGGACAGATCAGAGCACCAGCACCTTCGCCTGCCCCCACTCGCCCTGAGATGAAGCATAGATGAGCTGCTCAGGACCTTGGCCTTCCCCGTCTGGAACAGGACAGGGAAATTCTCGCTGGGGAGAGGAGAGGCACTTCAGTATAAGTTCCACCAGCTATGGTTTAAAAAGTCAGGGGCTCTCACTTGTTAAAGCGACCTCGAGCGTGATGAGGTTTGCCCACACCCCTGTCCATGGCAGTTGTTCCCTCTGTGACATTAGAACTTCACTGCATGCCATTTGTGGTGTGCACAGGAAAGGGGTAGACCAGATAAACGCAAAAACCATTGTGGGTGAAATCTTGGCCCCATGAAAGTCAATGGGAGTTTTGCTATTGGCTTAAACAGAGTCAGGATTTCACCATTTAACAAAACGTGGTGACCATTTCCAGCATGGGCCTCCACTTTATGAGGCAGCAGAATCAAGAGATAAAGCATAAATTATGTCAAGAAAGAGATCATTGAGGTGTCAGCACTTCACGCCCTAAATATATATACATTATTCTGCCCCAGTGTGATTTTTCAGCCAGGGAACCTAACACTCAACTTCACTTATTCAAATAAAGGGCGAGAGAGAATTTGTAGAGAGAGGGGGATATTTTCTCTCTTTCATCCAGCCCACAAGGGACCACAAGGAGGGGACCAGCCTGCGGGACCTCCTGCTTCAACCAGAGGCAAGGAAAAGAGAGAGCAGTAAGGCTGAAAGAGACCAAGGGATGGCAGCAGACAGCAAATTAGAAGTGACAGGTTTCAGAGTAACAGCCATGTTAGTCTGTATTCGCAAAAAGAAAAGGAGTACTTGTGGCACCTTAGAGACTAACCAATTTATTTGAGCATAAGCTTTCGTGAGCTACAGCTGAATGAAGTGAGCAGATGAAGTGAGCTGTAGCTCACAAAAGCTTATGCTCAAATAAATCAATTAGAAGTGAGTTTACAAAAACAGTCGATGGGCTGCAAGCACAGAGGACTCACATCGTAAGAGTACTTCTCCATATGGGTCTGGTTGGGCTCCATCGGAACGCTGCATTCAGGTCAGGGCACCTCATAACCAGGAAAAATAGCTACACTTTGGAAGGAGTTCAGAGAAAAGCAGAAAACTGCGATAAGAGGCCTGGGGTGAGGGTGTCGACTTCTGAAGAAAGATTAAAAGAGCTTTGTAGGTACATTTTAGCTAAGAGATGACTAAAGGGACATGATAACAGCCTGCAAATATTTGCAGTTTATAAACATCAAGGCAGGAGAGGAATTATTTATGATAGGACATTGGGGGAGGGGTATTACTAAGAGTAATGGGATGAGATTAAGATGGGAAAACTTGAGGCTGAATATCAGGAAATATTTCCCAACTGTGAGATGTGTTAGGCTGTGGCATAATCTTCTAAGGGACATGGTGGGAGCCACGCCAATTGGGAAATTTAAACTAGACATGACTAAACACTAGGATCCGTAGGGAACAATGGTCATTTCTATCATTAACCTCTGTGATTATTTCCTCCCTGACCCCTTGGGCAGTGGTCAGGTGAGTGTCTGGGAGGGAGCCTGCCCTTCATGATCAAGTAGTATATGCCATTAATTCCACTGTCAGGAGCAAAAGGAGATGACAAAACACCAGGTCCTACCTCTCTGGGTCTACTCTGGTACTAAGCCCATCGACCTGAGGGAGCTAAGGCTGTTCAGCCTCTGGCAGGATTCGATCCACTCGGGTGCATATTTGTCCAAAATTTTAACCAAACCAAATCCAATAAAAGGTCTGGATAATTTTGCATAGATCACAATTTGTAACCAGATGGCAAAACAGGGTCTAGAAGCCAAATCTGTAGAGCTACCAGGCAGCTACCATCTCCAGGCTGCCACCAGCAGCAGCTGTAACCAACTTGTGCGCTCCACCACTTCCCATGACCCACTGTGGACATAGACTATGGGAAGTTCCACCTCAAAGTTTGACAGACAGCAGCCCCATGGGTCCTCACAGCCTCCCTGCCCTAAACAAATGCAAGAGGCATTCCAGAAATGTCCAGGCAACAATGCAGATCTTCTGTAGCTACCATGACCATTCCCACTCCTTGTTCTTGAATTCCTGGCTTGACCTCAGCTTGATTTGGACTTCGCCTCCTGACTCGGACCCTGCAACCTGACTCAGACTCTGACCCTCTGTATTGACCCTGGCCTGGACTTGACTACGAACTCCTCCGCTACTCCCACTCTCAAGGTCTGACCCTTTGACCTTGACTGGCCTTGGTGGGTTCGTGACATTAGCCTTTTATCTTAAACCTGAACTGTGGCATGTGTGAAACCTGTATCCAAATGCTGCAGGCCAGATCAACCTGTAATTTAAATCTTAAAGCAACAATTATGGTTGTTCTTGCAGAACGTCTAGCTCATCTGAAATTAGAAAGCGCCTCTGCTCATGAGAATTTCAACCTGATTCTGGTGTGTACGTGTACATCACAGGACACGCAGATAACATGAGTGCCCGTTTATTTTCCAATCCTTTTAACCAGACACGAGTGTTTCCCCACAAACCTGATAAATGAGGAGACCTGATCAGCTGAAAAAGACGGAAGAATTTTGGAGGAGCCTTACCCTGTGATATGACTCATTGTGCTACATTTATAATTCGAGGATTGGAAATGCTCAGCAGGAGCAGCATTAGAGGGTAGCAATGCTGGAACCTGTCAAAGTTATCGCTAAAAGCATCAGGTATAGACACATTGCGATTTGTGCATGATACCAAATGTATAACACTCACCTTTAAACAAAGTGACAAAGACCCAAAATGAGGGGCATGGTATGATGTTATCTGATTACAATATGACTATATAGATCATTGTTGCAACCACTGTTATATATTTGCAGCAAATATTGTACAAAGGTTGTCAAGTGAGGTGTCTATGAAAAGGTTATGATTTGCTGGTTATGATTATGCTATCTGTATGTAAGTATCATTTTTGTATGTGAAGTTATAAGTATTGGACTATCCACCAGCTTTATGGGGATTGTCTGCCCCATTCTTTGCAGTTCACCCTAATTGAGTGACCATAGCTGTCCCCCACTGGGACACCGGTCACAGCCAGATATGCCAGGTAAGATATCTGCAAAAATGTTATAATTTGCCAGATATGATAATCTTGTTTATATGATATTTGGATAAGATCTAAATTATATATGGACCTGGGTGTGTGGCTGGTCCTTTGGGATCAGGAGAAGCTATTATTTGATAAGATTAGTTATAAAGAACCACTCATCCCTTAATTCAGTGTTTTTGGTGGTGATAGAACTAGAATGCCTGAGGAAACTGCCTTTATGTTTTCTTCTTAGCCAGTGTGGTGAAACAGGAGTTTACTTTTGTGTCTGGATTTACTTTTGTGTCTTTTATATCTTATAAAAGAATACCCACCAGTTTTGGGTTGTGTTTGCCCTATTTCTCAGCAGTTCATCCTGAATTTGACATCCTCAGTTGTGACCCACAAAGGCATGGCTACACATAGCAAAAATAAAGTAAAAAAATAAAATGAAATAAAAGAAAAAGAATGTTGGAAAAAGAATGAAATCAAGAGTAATTGCTTTACTGAATGTGGTATGTATAAAACTTCCCAACTGATTAGCATTTATAATGTTAATTAATAGTAAACTGTGAGTTAACACCATGTTTGTATGGGACAAGAATAAACTTCAGTCTTAAAGGATAACGATATCCCTGGCAATTAAGTTTAGTTGAGAGATAGTATAGAAAGATAACAAATGTAATCATTATTTAATCTTTTTTTAGATAGCTTTGTTTTTCAGCCAGGTTTTTTGCATCTGTCCAGTTTACAGTCAAACCAGGAACTACGGGTTTCATCATAGACCAATGGTCACATTTTCAAAAGCAGCTACGTGACTTAGAAGCCAAAGGCAGTGCAGACTAGAGGGGTGTAAATTGCAGAGTGCACTGAAGTGTTGCAATCTAACTGCACTGTGTGGACACTGCCGGTGTGAACAAGAGGTACCCAGCTTGTATTAATATATTCCTGTTTGAAAGAGGACTATGTTAACATGAACTAGATGCCTTGTAGTTCACACTAGCAACATTTACTTGGGGAAATTAGAGCTCAACTCTTTGCTGCACTTTGCAGTTCACACCCCCATAATCTATACCGTAACACTATGTAGACAAGCCCTTAGTGTGACTGAAAATCAAGGTAAGCTCTTAAGTCACTTAGGTGCTTTTGAAAGTGTTACCCCAAATCTCTAACAGTATGTGTACTGAAGGAAATAGTTTTCAATGCTAGAGCACAGTATGGATTAGAACTGGTTGAAATTCTAATTTTGAAATTTTGTTGATTTTTTTCTTTGACATTTTGAATTTTAACAAGAAAAGGAAGAAATTCACATATATTTGTGCGTAATTTTCCCATCTTTCAACCAGCCCTAATACAGATACTTTGGATTAAACAAATGAAGTATATAAGCAGAGTGTCTGTAAATAGATTTGCTTCTGAGACAAAACAATCAAGAAACTTCACAACAGACCAAACAGATATGTTACGAGAACTGGGTGGGAAATGGTTTCCCTGAAATATTTTCAAAATTTCAAAAAAAAATTCACATCTCAGATCAGGGAAAAAAGTGAAAATCTCGAATATTCACAGTCCAAAAAACTGAAAAAAAATTCAGTGTACGTCAATTGAAATGTTTTGTTTTAATAAATTTGATTTTGACTTTTGACATTTCTTCTACCGTTTTTCTCTAGCTAACAAATTTGTCAACAAAAGTCATTTTTATTCAGAAAACTGGAATTCTTCATTTAAAATTTGCAAAAACTAAATATTTCTACTGTTTCAAAACTATTTTGTTCAAGTTTTTCAAATCAGGAGATTCATCAGATCAAATCTGAATCACTTCTGTTCTGGGACAGCTTAGATTGGAACATAGGCCATACTGGGTCAGACCAAAGGTCCATCTAGCCCAGTATCCTGTCTGCCGACAGTGGCCAATGCCAGGTGCCCCAGAGGGAATGAATGGAACAGGTAATCATCAAGTGATCCATCCCGTGTCTCTCATTCCCAGCTTCTGGCAAACAAAGGCTAAGGACACCATCCCTGTCCATCCTAGCTAATAGCCATTGATGCACCTATCCTCCATGAATGTATCTAGCTCTTTTTTGACCCCGTTATAGTCTTGGCCTTCACAACATCCTCTGGCAAGGAGTTCCACAGGCTGACTGTGCACTGTGTGAAAAAATACTTCCTTTTGTTTGTTTTAAATCTGCTGCCTATTAATTTCATTTGGTGACCCCTAGTTCTTGTGTTATGAGAAGGAGTAAATAACACTTCCTTATCTACTTTCTCCATGCCAGTCATGATTTTATAGACCTCAATCATATCTCCCCTTAGTCATCTCTTTTCCAAGCTGAAAAATCCCAGTCTTATTAATCTCTCCTCATATGGCAGCCATTCCATACCCCAATGGCAGCCATTCCATACCCCTAGGTTGCAACAAGCTGTCATTTTTCAATGATAAAACATTTCATCAAAAAATTCCTGACTAGCTCTGTGTGTTACTAAGCTCTCCTTTGAATAAAAATTGTGTCACTTTTGGGCACATTTGCACTTGTTATACAGCTGATAGGAAAAGAGCTCATAGCTGAATGATGATAAGCATGGGATCTTCCATCTGAGCAAGTGTTTGGATGAAGTATCCTTTGCCTTTCAAAATGTTGCTGCCTTCTCTGAAAAATGCAAATGAGATGCCAGGACTCCAGTATTTGGAGTTTATTCATTAATGATGGCACTTTGCTCCAGTATTCTGTATTTACTATTCCTTACACCTCAGTTCCACACCTAAGCTAAGAGAACAATGACCAGAGCAGCTCATAGCTTTGGTATGTTTTGTTTTGTTTTCTAATAAATAAATGCCATCTGTTTTTGAGGCTGGATCCCTTCCACCGATATATTGCCCTTTGTGATTTATGTCTCTGGGTGAGTAACAGAGCTCCTCCTGTCTATACAGGGGAACAGCAGCAGTGAATTGCAAAAGATTGTATATTCTCCTCAGTTAAAAAAACATTCCCTACATCCACATAAATAAAGTGCAATTATTTTATTAATCAGATCCTGTATCATGTGATGAGTGTTATTAAAAAGGGGGGGAGAAGCTGAGATGTGTGAATATCAAGTTACTGGAAGAGCAGATTTAATGGGCCCTTGGGTAATAATCCATAAAAAATAATCCATAAAACTTCAAAGGTCTGCCCTGAGCAGATACCCAGTTTGTTTAAAGTATCTGCATGTTACTGCAGTTAAAGTTACTGCATGATCTTTCATACATCCTTATTTCCCATGTACCATTTCACCTAATGTTATCTCTCACAATTTTGGTTTATGATGCAATCCAAAGTTATACTATGTCACATGGGGGGGGGTTACATTTTAAAAAAAAAAAGACCACAGCACAGATCAGACACATATTACAAATGAAGAGAGCAGTTACACTATCCAAAATAAATGAAGGGGGACATTTTTTTATCTGCAGTCTTCAACCACCAGCAAGTCTCCATGTAAACAAACCATAATCAATGATCCTAGCACTTTTGAGGGGGAACTATTCAAAAAGGTGCCGGGGTGAGATTTCTCAGTGGCAGATTGTAGCTAGTTCTGAACTATGGAAATGAGGTAGAAAAAGGACTAAAGACTCCAAGCAATGCCAATTGTTATTCAGACACTGCACTTGGAGTAGAGTGTGGTTCTCTAAAAAAAAAATTTCCCTATTTTTACAATACTACAAAACTTAGAAAGTACAGCAACATCAAGCCAATACATTTGGTGATGTAGGCTGGATGTTTATGGTATTTAGATGCCTAAAGATGCAGATAGATACCTAGCAGGATTTTCAAAAGCACCTAGGTGCCTAACTCCCAAAATCAATTGGAGTTAGACACCAAACTTGCTTAGGTACTTTTGAAAATCCCTATCCTATACCCTCCTATCTACATCTTCAGGCACCTAGATACCTTTTAAAATCTGGCTTGTAGTCCTTACTTCAGCCACTGACTTTATTATGAAAGAGTTTACAGCAGCCACTTCCATAGGTAAACAAATCTTGTCTAATTTCAAACTCACTTGAATGTCTTAGGTCCAAAATTAGGGACAGAGCTTGAACCTTTGAGCTTCACAGTTGGGCCTGACCCAGTGAGGTACTGAGCATCTCCCAGTAGCTGAGTGGCCTCAATGCCAGGGGGAGCGGTAGACACTCCTCCTTTACAGAAGCTGCCTAGCATTTCACAAGCTAGGACCTTTTGGGTAAAGTTAAACGCTGTGTGATAGTAGAAGCAATATTCTGTATGTATAGGTCAGAAAGGAAATAGACACATAATATACAGATACACACCATGCAACTGGTTTGATGCATTATTGATGGGATGCAGGATACTGGGCTTGATACCAGTGGTCTTATCCAGTATGGGAAATCCCATGTTTCAATGTTTACTTAAGTATGAAGTGGAGTAAACTTTAGTCCTTAAAAGCAAACATTTAAATGCACTCGCTAATCCAGAGACATACAATATGTAATTATACTAACACACCTTGAATATTTTTGGCAATTTCAGCTATTCACCAGAATGAGTATCTTTCTTTCAGGACCCTAAGGTCAAAATTTACCAAGTCACTGCCAAAAAAGGAAGGAAAACCCTGACCATATGGAGAGCTTCAAGAAAGACACAGTGCATTCCAAAGAATACAAAACAGACAAAATCTTCAGTTATACAATACCCAGATGGAGATAAAGTTTCACAAATGACCGTTCAAAGATCTGAAGTTAAATACAAGCCAACTATCTATCTAGGTTCCTATGCTGGATCCATCATCATGGTATCTATGCAATGAAAGTGGGCAGAAGAAGATCTCGCTCTCTCCTTCTCCCATTCTGTATAGACTTGAGGACAAGTGGGTGTTTGTATTTGATTTTGGCTTTCAAATATGTCAGTTTGGTGAGGTTATTGGGGGAAAACAAGGTGACAGAGAGTCCACTAATAAATAAAAAGGGGTATTAAATTAATGGCAACTTTAAAAAACAATTGACATTCCTAATTATGTAAATATGTCTTTAGTAAGAAAAAGACAAAAGACAAGAATTCTGAGTAATGTAGAAGTAAGGCAAATCTTGTAAACATAAGAGAATGTCACAGTAAACAAACATCCTCTGTATTTTCCACAGTATGCATCTGATGAAGTGAGCTGTAGCTCATGAAAGCTTATGCTCAAATAAATTGGTTAGTCTCTAAGGTGCCACAAGTACTCCTTTTCTTTTTGCGAATACAGACTAACATGGCTGTTACTCTGAAACCTGACAGTATACCTGGAAATGTGAACATCTAGAAATCAGCTGGTCAAGATGACAAATATCCTTGGGCATTATGTGCCTCAGTGAAGTCAATGAGCTTTGGTTCAGGCCCTAGAAGAATGACCTGAATAACTTACCATACCAGCAAATTTCATGAGAATTAAACTTATTTTCTCCTTTTAAAATGCAGCTTTGATTTTGAAGGGAAAAATGGGAAAAACTCTTATTCTCCTGAGTTTTAGCTTTCTTTTCCCTAAAATGTATATTCTTGTGCTTTTCATATTTATGGTGAATGAAACATGGAGAACTCAAAAAATGATAATGTGATGAAGTTGCAGGAAATTAGCTTTTGTCCACTCAGACATCGCCTTTCAATTCTCAACTGCAGTCATAAAGCAAAACTGTCAGTTCTCCAGAGGTTGCTGGAGTTTGGGTAAAGAAGTAACACTCAAGGTTCTAAACCACATACAGTAGAATCTCAGAGTTACGAACACCAGAGTTACGAACTGAGCAGTCAACCACACACCTCATTTGGAACCAGAAGTATGCAATCAGGCAGCAGCAGACACCCTAAAAAAAGTAAATACAGCACCGTAGTGTGTTAAACATAAACTACTAAAAAAGGGGGAGGAGGAAAGCAGCATTTTTCTTCTGCATAGTAAAGTTTCAAAGCTGTATTAAGTCAACGTTCAGTTGAAAACCTTTGAAAGAACAACTATAATATTTTGTTCAGAGTTACGAACATTTCAGAGTTATGAACAACTGCCATTCCTGAGGTGTTCATAATGCTGAGGTTCTACTGTAGCATGTTAGTGTGCTTTAAGCTTGGAAACAGAGGTTCAAAACCTAATCACGTCACAACGGGAAAGGAATGTGGTGGTCCCCAAAGAGAGTCTTTTGGCTGCATCACAAAATCAAGACCCAGGAATGGAATAGCTGGAGCATTGCAAGGCAGGATTGAGATGCACTGGCAGAAGTCTTTGAGGAACCTTGCACAGCACCTGTCTGCATTAGACTGGCTCTAACCTGAGTTACCAGTTCACCATCGACAACATCAAAACAATGAATGTTTAACCAAAGGTTCCTGTTTCTTTTGGAACTAAACACATTTTCCCCCTTCAGTACCTATGACCTTCTTATTCTTCTGCTGGAAGCTTTCTCTCATTTATCCCCCAATGAATTCAACAGCCCTGCGGGACAGTCTTGGCAAATAAAGAGGCCAACTAAATATTTATTTGTATGAGACATTCATGAGTAATGAGATGCATCTTGAGAAATCCGTGGTGGAGTTTGTTGCAAACTCCTAAGTAACTGTAGCTGTCTGGATAGTGCAAATTCCCTAGGAAATGCCACATCATATGGAATGTAAGCTATAGATAGGCTTGGCAGATCCGATTTTTATCAGAAAATGTAGTAAATGTCAATTTCACTGTAGACACACAAACCAACAAAAAGTATTTCCATCAATAATAATCAAAATTTATAAATAAGTAAGAAAAATGTAAGAAAAATGCTGCTTGAGAATGTATTAGAGTTTGATTTAAGGATATTTGCTTTGTTTATTTTGATGTGAAATGTTGACAATTTGTGTTTTAACAGTTATAAAAGTTTTAACTTTTTAAATCTGTGTTTCTACAGTCACGAAATAATTATTGGCTGACCTTCCTATTGTCTGATCCTCCCATATTTTCCCACAACTGTGAACATTCAAATTGATAAAAATCAAAAAACACTTAAAAATAAATATCGATATTATCTATCAACATTATATGAAAAATAAAAATTGAATTCTGCCAAGCGGAGCTATAGACTGCATTATAAACTGCTCACCAATCTGCATGTGGTCAGATTTTGCCTGCTGTTTGGTGAGCAGATGCATGTATGAAGGGAGGCATCCTCCAGTTTGTGCATCTCTGCAATAGGCAGCTAGAACATGGGAGGGGAAGTTATAGCAGGCCCAGAGGTTCCAGTGCTAAACACACCCAAAAGAGGAGTTATGGCTGGAAGGGTGGAGACGTGACTAAGGTCCTGCCCACTGTGCACCAGCTGGCAGTCCAAGGCTGACACAAGGATAAACCCATGGCAGCATCTCCCAAAACAAGCATGTTCCTCCTAGTATAATCCCTCTCTGCATTTAAGGAAGCCATAGCTCTAGCAGGAAAATGTAACAAAATACTGTCAGTTTTTAGCTGAATGAGGCCCTATGGACATAGCCAGAATATGCAGAAAGTAGTGTCATAGAATCATAGAACTGGAAGGAACCTCGAGAGGTCATCTAGTCCTGTCCCCTGCACTCAAGGCAGGACTAAGGTTTATCTAGACCACCCCTGACAGGCGTTTGTCCAACCTGCTCTTAAAAATCCCCAAAGATGGAGATTCCACGACTTCCCTAGGCAATTTATTCCAGTGCTTAACCACTCTGACAGTTAGGAAGTTTTTCCTAATGTCCAACCTAAACCACCCTTGCTGCAATTTAAACCCAATGTTTCTTGTCCTATCCTCAGAGGTTAAGAAGAACAATTTTTCTCCCTCCTCCTTGTAACAATCCTTTATGTACTTGAAAACTGTTATCATGTCCCCTCTCAGTCTTCTCTTCTCCAGACTAAATTAAACAAACCCAATTTTTTCAATCTTCCCTCATAGGTCATGTTTTCAAGACCTTTAATCATTTTTGTTGCTCTTCTCTGGACTTTCTCCAATTTGTCCACATCTTTCCTGAAATGTGGTGCTCAGACCTGGACACAATACTCCAGTTGAGGCCTAATCAGCGCGGAGTAGAGTAGAAGAATTACTTCTTGTGTCTTGCTTACAGTACTCCTGCTAATGCATCCCAGAATGATGTTTGCTTTTTTTGCAACAGCATTACACTGTTGACTCATATTTAGCTTGTGATCCACTATGACCACCAGATCCCTTTTTGCAGTACTCCTTCCTAGGCAGTCATTTCCCATTTTGTATGTGTGCAACTGATTGTTCCTTCCTAAGTGGAGTACTTTGCATTTGTCCTTATTGCATTCCATCCTATTTACTTCAGACCATTTCTCCAGTTTGTCCAGATCATTTTGAATTTTAATCCTATCCTCCAAACCCTTTGCAACCCCTCCCAGCTTGGTATCGTCAGCAAACCTTATAAGTGTACTCGGTATTCCATTATGCAAATCATTGATGAAGATACTGAACAGAACTGGACCCAGAACTGATCCCTGTGGGACCCCACTCGTTATGCCCTTCCAGCATGACTATGAACCACTGATAACTACTCTCTGGGAACGATTTTCCAATCAGTTATGCACCCACCTTATAGTAGCTCCATCTAGGTTGTATTTCTCTAGTTTGTTTATGAGAAGGTCATGAGAGACAGTATCAAAAGCCTTACCAAAATCAAGATATAACACACCTACAACTTCCCCCCTATCCACAAGGCTTGTTACCCTGTCAAAGAAAGCTATCAGGTTGGTTTGACACGATTTGTTCTTGACAAATCCATGCTGACTGTTATTTATCACCTTATTATCTTCTTGTTTGCAAATTGATTGCTTAATTATTTGCTCCATTACCTTTCTGGGTACAGAAGTTAAGCTGACTGGTCTGTAATTCCCCTGGTTGTCCTTATTTCCCTTTTTATAGATGGGCACTATATTTGCCCCTTTCCAGTCTTCTGGAATGTCTCCCGTCTTCCATGGCTTTTCAAAGATAATTGCTAATGGCTCAGATATCTCCTCAGTGAGCTCCTTGAGTGTCCATCCCCTCTCCCATCAGTGAAATTTAATCCCTGTCAAATAACATGCACTCACCTCATTCCTGCTCCCTTGCCAGCATGGACATCTATAAAACTAATACTTGGGACTTGTGCATAGAATGTAGATGAGTTGCAGATGGGCCACAAGGCACTTAAGTAATTTTAAGGAAAGTTGGGAAAGGAATTATGTATGATATTATTGTTTATTTATTTATTTACTCATTAAACCTAGAGGGGCATAATGTATTAGGTATAAACATGAGGTAGCGAGAGGTACTTAAGGAACATGAGGTACTTAAATTTAACCAGGAGGGATTTAAGACGCAGTGAAATCAAGCTTAAATATTTTCCTAAACAGAGATGGATTTAAGCATATGCTTATATGGTTTCCTGAGCTGGGACCTAGTAGATTAATAGAGCAATGAATCAAAGCCTAAAACACTTGCCAGGTTAAGATCTAGTATAGCACTTAGCAAATCAAGTATAACATTGGTCCTGTCTTCAATATATAAGTAAATGAAGTTAAATACACATAGAACAACTGTATTGTGTGTCTATGATCAAATTAACCTGACTCGGATTCTTATTATGTACATATTTAAAGATACACACGTAACGTCGGGTAGTAATTAAGATCTATACGTAATGTCAGGTAGTAACTAAAGAAGAAGATGTCTGAATGCCATGAAATGAAGCACTAGAAGTACTTAGATCAGTGTCTAGACATAAGTAACTTTTCACTAATACTAAAATCCCCAAGATCCTGTTCTTTGGCAGAAAATGACAGACAGATATCTAGAAAGTGTTGTGATTTAACTGGTACGGAAACAGCAGGCCACAAGCTGTAAAATCACAATACTGTCAGCTAAAAGATGAAAATACATTAATGATGAATATTTCTGCTTCCATTGATGTTTAAATTGTACAGAAACGTCTCCAAAAAATCACTCTTAAGAAATAATAAGCAGTTTTATAGGAATAAATGGCCTTTCCATTAACCACAAACAGCGCTGTAATTATTTTTAAAGGCCTAACAGAATTAGATTGTGTATTGAAGCCATTTACAAAATTGTTTGTTTGCTGTGTGTGATTCTTGATTCTGCAGCTCAGTTTGCCAATAGCTAGCGACAGTCCACCTACAAAAGTATATAAACACAGGCACACAAAAATCCAGATCCTCATTCCAATATCTCCTTTTAAAGAGGCTTGCAGACTATGTGAATGGAATTTGTTTTAAACTGTTGTTAATTGCTGATATAAGACAGTGAAAGATTGCAGCAAACTTTTCATATAACAGTTGCCAGTTAAGGCTGTGTATGTATCAGAGTTGTTTGTTTATAATGTATTAATTATTACTGTTGTTATTTCCATGATTTAGAAGGGGCGAAGACGTTTATTGTTTTTAAAAACCTCAAACCAAGACAGCTGCAGGCAGTTGTATGCAATTGTACCAGCAAGCAGATAACAATGTAAACTACTCATTTTTGCCTGTCCAGAAATTAAGATTACAGTTATTAATCTGGTGAGGTTAAACTGGTCACTGCACACACCTTTCATTAGTGTTTTGGAAACAGGAATTATCTGGTGCCATTTTGTCTTAGTGCCATTTTGATTACTAGTCCACAAACACATCCCACTTGTGTCATTATTTGCACTAATCTTTTACACTTCTATATTTCATTCAAGGATCTCGATGTGAATGTAACCTTACCTCTGTGAGAGAAGTATTATTATCCCCACTGTGCAGATGGGAAAACGAAGGCACCAGAGAAACTTCCATTAACTTCAGATTAGCTTGGGTCAAAGCCCCACACACGGAAACTGTGGTCTGACCCAGCATAGAGCAGGTTTCCTAACTTCTGATCCTGTGCCTTCACCACAAAATCATACTTCATTTTAAACTCTGAAGGTGAAATCCTTATTGAAGTCAGTTGCAAGACCCCCATTGCCATCAAAAGGGCCAGGATTTTGACTTAAGAGAGATTTATATATAATCAATTGAAGTTAAGGAGCGATCTCAAGTAGTTAGGGATCTAGGAGACAGAATGCCTGGGCTCTAGCCCCAGCCCTGCCACTGACTCATTGTGTGACCTTTAGCAAGTTACTCTCTATCTTAGTTTATTCCTCTCTAGAACTGGGATAAATTATGGCTTTATCCATCCACAATGGGAATCCTCTACAGGAGATTAAATTTCTTCCAGGGGTACTCTGCATCTCTGTTAGTGTTTCTAGAGTGCTTTGAGATCTTTGAATGACAGGTACAGTGGCTTGAAAGCTTGCCATGGCTTACCTAAGATAAACAGATAAGGTTATCTCAGTATTTGCAGTATTTCCTTGTCCAGATACGTACTGTAGGCACAACCTTAAATACTGCAAATACTGAGGTTATCTAATTACAAATACTTTTTTTTTTTTTAGGTATGGAAGAGAATTGGCAAGGTGTCAAGAGCCACCACTGTAGTACAAAAGTGCGTAAGATTCCTGTGTTTTTCTAAAAGCACATTTTACAGATCATCTTCAACAGAAGGGCTATTTTAAGTCACAGAGACATAGCCCTGGCACACAAAAGACATTCGGTAACATTTTCAAAAGCACCGAAATGACTTGGGAGCCTGAGTCCCAGTTTCAAAAGTGAAATGGGCTCTCAGGCGCCTTTCGAAAGGTAATGGGATTTAGGATGCTACATCCCTAAAGCAAGGGGCGCTCTCAAAAATTTCAAGGCCTGGCCTACTTTTTCACAGGGGTTGTAAAACAAAACTGGTGTTTTTTTGTTGGTGCAGAAGCCAGAGCACCTGGAAATGGTCTGATGCCATTTTGACTTGGGAGCACTGTAATTACCTGTCCAGGAGTCTGTCTCATTCAAATGCAGCAAACAGCAGTATAAAAACTGTTGACTGTTAAGTATGAACCCTGCTCGGCTGCCTTGCTACATGGCTATGCAGTTGCATGGACGCATGAACGGTCCAGTGTTATTAATGCCACCGACGCCACGTTGGAACAGGGACTTTGGCAGATGATTGGGACCGTCTTGCACAGCAGCAGTTTTACTGTATTTCTGGTGCAATAAGATTATAAGGAAGAAATTATTAAATTTTCACTGGTGAAATGGTGTGTCCTCAGAGAGGTTCCCAATTACCTCCCCCATTATATGTCAGGACGCTGAGGATTATTAGAGCGGAGGTGTGAGACCTTGGTGCCTACTGTCTGTGCCAGCAGCATTGTCACATCATCCTAGAGTAGACAACCCAGTGAAATGCACATGTACTAGGCAGGTTATTAGCCACACAATCCGGGACACATTCCTCCCCCAAGCAACTCCGCTGGACCCAGTGTGTTTGTAACAACTTGGGCTGTTGCTCTTTTTGATTGTTTACATTACAGGGGAAAGCAGCGACTGCCGGAGGTTGCTGGAAAGCCTCAGTGTGTGTCTCTGGATACACTGGGGGAAAGGGGTGAGGCAGGTTGGATGGAATCGAGGTGGCTGCAGCAGTTTAGGGCTCTTCCACATTCATATGGGGCTCGGTTTCATTGTATTTCAGGGGGCTTTTGGAGCTTGGGCTGGGGCTGAGGCCTGCTTTAAGCTATTAAGCCTTGTATAGGAGACTGGAAGCATTGGGAGGAGCAGACAACACAATTGCTGTAATTATTGTTTTCTCCCTTTCTCTGTCTGTTGTTGCCTCCAGGTCTCCCATGCCTCACTCCACCCCATGCATCCCTCTCTCCTCCGTTTCCATCAGGCACCCAGGCATTTGCACAACAGGGGAAGCTCCCCTTCCTCATGTCCATGTAGATTTCACGTGTAAACATCTGTTCGAGGAAGACGTTATAACAACACATCATTAAACATTGATTTAAAGACAATCATCTTTCCTCTCTTTAATTTCACAGCACCTTTAAAACAGCTGCTAGGCTGCAGCAGAGACTATCAGCCAAACAGGAAACACATTGTTAGCTGCTAGCGTTAAAACAGTAGAATGCATTAATTTATGAGCTCCTACTCCCTCTCCAAACGTTTTATTATGTTAATATCACCTTAATGTGATGGGAAGGCCCTGGTGCCAAAGCCTTTTTGGCACAGTGAGTGCCATCCTAAATTACAGGCTGGATCCCTTCTGGAGCGGTCTTTGGAAAAGTGGAGTAAACCATAAAGCACTAAAGTTAATATTATCTTACAGTCTAACAGCCAGCTAATACCCAACATGTGAATCCCATTTACTCCTTTGCTATGCAACAAATGGCAAGTGTGGGATTGGATTGTTCCTGGTTTTATGCTATTTATCTTTGGGATCCATTCCATATTTGTCTCCCTTGTTTTTCAGATACAGTTATAGGCCTTGAGACTTGCTAAATCCCAAGAGATGCCCCTACTCAAACCCAATTCTGCCTTGTGAGTGTCTCCTGACACTGTGGGCATGCTGGTAAAAGCCCTGGCTTTGGTGATTTTCTCTGAAAAAGAAAAGAAAAGAAAAGAAAAGAAAAGAAAAGAAAAGAAAAGAAAAGAAAAGAAAAGAAAAGAAAAGATCTTGGAGTTGAATTCACTGAGAAGGGAAACTTTAGAAAGTTCTCTAAAAGACTGAATTCATGTAAAGGGTCTTTAAAAGGATAGATAGATAGATAGATAGATAGATAGATAGATAGATAGATAGATAGATAGATAGATAGATAGATAGATAGATAGATAGATAGATCATTTCAACAACTAAGTGGTTAAAACCCCCAGGTCCTGAGTTTTTCCTGGGGCTTTTCTTTCAATAAAAATAAATATATGGCTAACCCTCTGCTGCCCCTTCCCCTTTCCTTTCCCTTTCCCCCCTAAAAAGGGCAAGAGAAAATGAACTTCTGTGTCCTTTTTCCTGGCACATGGGTCCTGAGAACCGCGGCTACAACACTGGGGGGATTTAGTAGTGTTCCCACACCCCAGTCCAATTATACCACCTGATCCTGAGTAAAATACAAACCAAGGGGGAAAGTAGCTGCACCCAGTGCTCCTGCCCCAGTGAGAGAAGAGCCCACGGCCAGGAAACTCATAGCAACCCCCAACCCCTTCCTCCACCTGCAAATACCCTGCACCTATTAGGCTGTCCTTTGCAGGTTGACCCTGCATCCTGTTATGTAGTGAGTTAATCAGAGGTATGGCTAACTCCAGAAACTGGGGGATTAGGCCTGGGAACCGAAAGGAATCCCCTTCTGCAAATCCCCAGGCAAGTCCTTGTTATCCAGCGCTAGGATCCCTGTTATAGATCCTAGCAACGGGGGGGGGGGAGTTGTTGGGGGGAATGTTATTGCATCTGTCAATAGCAATAGCGTCAAGTGCGGCTGGAGCGCTGTTGGCAGAAAGGGCCATTGGGGTGTTCAGAGAGAGAAAGAAAAACGAGCCGGCCAATTTGTGTTTCCTTTGCTTTGCCTCCGAACCAGGGCCCTGGGGCCCTGTCCCCTGATGAAGTGCTTCGGATTTGAAAGTAATCATAAAAAAACAAAGTGTTGGGAGCCAGAGACTCAGAGGAAAGGGGCTGTCAAGCGACAGACGGCCGGGGACTCTCCAAACGAGCCTCTCCCGGGGACGAGAATCAACCAGCACCCGTGCCCCCTCCTCGTGTGAACGGGGCACGTACGTCAAGCCTGCTTCGCTGAGCGCAGGCGTTTCTTCCTTCCCAGAACAGGTCTCGGCTGATGAGTCAAACCACCGACAGTGCTGGGGGTCTCCCTCCCGGGGACCAGCCGGCGGCTCCGGGATAATCACGCCGCCGCCCCCCCCCCTCCCGGAGCCCTGGATCCCTAAGCGTTACTGTGCAGAGAGTTATAAATAAGGAGGCTCCCCCCGGCCCACCCACCCCTGCAAAGGAGTCCCGGCCATGGGCTCTGGCTGAGAGGGGCAGAGGCAGTTCGGCTGCAAGGGTTAATCGCCAGCAGCTCCCAAGAGAGGACCGTGTTTCCCCCCAAGGGCCCGAGGCGGGGGAGCCCCCCGCGCACGCGGCTCACTCCCCCTCTCCCGGGTGTGGAGCACCCTGGGACGCCGGTGACGTCAGAAGGAGCCGGGGGGACTGTCCTGGGGAAAACCCCAACGCCCCAGGACAGGGAGCTCACCGCTGGGTGCTGGGCCCCGGGACAGGAGCGCGCCGAGCCGAGGCTACCAGCTCTCCACGGGCAGCTCGGTGCGCGCCGGCTCTGCCCCGGGAGGGAGACCCGAAGCCAGACCCTCTCTGCCGCCCCTTCCAGGGGCTCCCCCGGCCGGCACCGGAGCGCACCGGGGGCCAGCGGCACCCTCCCCCCCCCCAGCGCAGGAGCCATCGGAGCCCGGGCACATGGACCCCCTCACCGCAGCGCGCTGAGCCGGCGCTGGCCCGGGGCAGAAGCAGAGCGCAGCCGAGGATCCCCGCCCGCAGCCGAGGCGGCCCCTAGCCCTTCTCCCTGGGATTGTATCGGGTGCCTAAGGAGCTAGCCCAGCCCTGCCAGCCGCGTCGCCCGGGAGCAGCTCACAGGTGAGTGCCCCTCTTCCTTCCTTCACCTTGGGAGGTTTGCAGGTGGCAAAGCTCAGCCAGCTGGGGCCAGGGCGCCTGGATCCCGGCGCCTTCTGCCCTGCGGGCCCGGGGGAGGCTCTCCCGGGAGGCGTTTGCCTGGGGTGGAAGTCTCGAGCGCCAGATTCTGAAATCGGAACTCCCCGATCCCCAGCCCTCCCCCTAAATCCTGGCCCTCCGTCCCTCCCCGCCTTTGCTCTCGGGGAGCTTGGCAAGTCCAGTTGCTCCTGCCCTCCAAACCCTGCTGTTAGGGGGGTAGGTACCTGCCCCGTTTCAGGACCGCGTTTAGCGAGCCATCCGAACAAAGCAGCCAGCCTTCTCCTAGGAGGGCTGTCGGGAAGGGGATTCCCTCATCAGCGCGTCAGCTCGCCCCCGGGGAAAGCGCTTCCCAAACAGCCCTTCCACGATGGTGGTTAACTCGGCGACAATTCGGTCTGAGAGCCCTCTCGGCGCAAGAGGGGACGGGCTGGGGAAGCCAATTCCAGCCGCGCTGCTTTTATCCCAGGCAAACTCGCCCCTTCCCGCTGGTCCCCTGACTGCTGGCCTTCGCCTTGAAGTTGCAGTCCTTGACATCTTTATACCTTGTATAAATTCTTCAGGGTCTCTGCACTTCGTCAAAACTGACAAATACGTTCGAAAATATAATTCCAAGGGGGTTACCTCATTTTACATACTGGAAGATTTAAGTAAAAACAGTTTCAGCTAAGGGTGTTTTTTTTTTTTAATGTGGCCGGGGCTGTACAGTATCAAGGCTGGCGAAGAGAAACTCCTCGATAAACGTGACAAGAAACAAATTTTAACATCGCTAATAAATGTTATACTTTTATGGAAAGGGTTCGTGAGATTTCTTTTTTACGGGCTTGAAGCTACTTGATCTTTGGTATTAAAAAATAACCTTGCTCTTGCGGGTAACTTCTTACAGCTTACAGGACCATAATAATATTTCACAGGTGTAAAAGTTCGTGTGACAATCATTTATGACCCAAACAAGTTGGTTTTAACAGTGTGATTTTAAGCCGTAAGAATTTATTGTAGTAAAGGTTAGAAAATGGCATTTTAAAATGCTTTATTTAAATTCGCCTGACTCAGCGTTGGAAAGGAGCACTGGATTCATACTAAAGGCTGAAAAAGAGTATCAGAATTATGCAAATGTGTAACAGGTGACGACATATTGATTAGCATTAGGCATAGAAAGAAAAAACGTCTGTGCAATGTTAATTTCCGTTTTTAGAGAAATAATATTTTAGATCCCTCCGAAATCTGGTTTTTAAAATAGACACCATCTCAGTCAGTAGGAATGAGGGCATGTATATATCCTAAAACTCCTGAAACTTTTAAGAAATAACTGTTACTAAAACAGTGATAAGGAGAAATGATGCATAAAATTCTCACACCTCTGTAGTTAAGGGGCCTTTTTCCATCTCTTAACTAGGCTAAAACGTATATTATGGTTTCATAGAGAATTATGTGATTAGGAAGTTTTTCTAAATCTTGACTTTAAAAAAAACAGAATATCATTGTCTTCTTCTTGAATATTTCCAACAACACAAGCATATTTAAATGGTTAATACAAAATTCATATCAAAATAGAACATCGTGAACTATCTTTTGGTACATGAATTGGCTCTTTAAGGTGTTTTCTGCTTATTTATACAAAATAAATCATATTTCTACCTCCCACACAAGTTTAAATGTTCTCATGGTGGCTCATTGCCCCAGTTTCTACCTACTGATTTTACATTTGACTTCCATATTGTTAGGAGTGCTGTTTGTTTTAAAAAAACGAACTCAAATATAATTCAAGAGTTTCTTATTGGCTTGGAATACTGACAAAGTCCCTATAGAAGTCCCGTCGGGTTATTCAAACAATGGCAACATCCAGTGTGAAAAGTTAATTGTTTTTAATAAAAATTTGCCTTAGCCATAGTATAGTTAATTAAACAAAAAGTTAGATGATAATCTGGCGAACCCCACAGACTTTCGTTTACAGTTTATTTTATTGTTCACACAGATTTTATTATGGAATTGAGTCTTTCCAAGAATATACCTTCCTATGTGGATTTAGGTAAGACAATAGAGAAATTGAACATGGATTGAAAGTTTTGTTATTTTCCTTCTTGGTGATAAATATCAGATTTGTGTTACTTTTAAGTAACAAAGGAGAAAAAACACACTCTAGTAAAGCATAATTCTTTAGCTGGACTGCCTCCTAAACGTGCTAATAGAAACTAATTCGTTTTGTTTGCTCTGAAGGTTTACATCTAACCTGGTGTGCTGATTAACACAACTTTCTTGAAGGTAGTATTTTCCTATCTCTTACCAAGTTGTTAGTTAAGGTACAGTTGTTCTTACAATAAAACTGGAAAGAAAGTGTCAAGTTCTTATCTTTGAGATTTCTCTATTGTGTTTGTTCTCTGCATAATTTCTAAAGGAAAAATACACAAACGAGACAGCGAGAGGTGTAAAATAAATCCCTACGGACCAAACTCTGCTGTCGGTGTAAATGTGGAGTAACTGCAAGCACTTCAGTGTGGTAAATCCAGATTTACACTGGTGTAGAAGAGAGCAAAACTGGAAGCTATATTCCTTGGTCTGAACTTGAAAGTCAACATTTTGGGGTGTTTTGTTTTTAAGGAGTTGAATCCACACAAAAGTTAATGGTCTCTCTGATTTTGTATTGTAAAACAGGAAATATCCTGGCTCTCCAGAATTTCAGTGTTGAGACCATTAAAAAGCACAGTGCATTATTGGAGTATTTCAGCCTTTCAGGATATGTCCTGTTTAGGGGGAATGTGTTTCCCCCATCAAAACACTGCCAGCAATTAAAAGGCTGCTGGAATGAAACAAGGTGGGGTGGGGGGGGGGAATAAAAGGAAACATAATATCGAGTAGCTCCAATTGCAGTCTCTTTTCTGCTTAAACTACAGGTTTCCCTTCCTTAAAAACTAAAAAGCTTCCTAACGAATGATGGACACTTAGTCCTTGGGTCTTTGATTATGCTGGATCAGAGGCATCTTTTTAAATCCACGGAAAGCCACACATTTTAGATCGAAAGATGCACTGAGTAACATGAGCCGGCTGGCTAACGAATTCCTGCGCCCCTGCCTCAATCAGTTAATCAGAAAAGCATTTTCACTCTGTGGGGGGAGAGGGCTATGGAACTAAATGATGTTTTTTCCCACCCCAAAATTACTTCTAAATTATACACCTTTATACCTGGATCTCTCCCAGGTCACACTGGGAACTGTTAGTGGTAAATACAAGGGTAAAAGGCAAGACGCTACAAAGAGCAAATCAGGTCTGGAGGGCCTTGAAAGGGACATAGAGGCTCCATTTCGGCTTGCCGTTCTGGCTTGGGCTTGCGATTAAGGACAGTCTCAAATGAACTAGACGTGGTTTGGTGAGACAGTTGTCATGGGATGATGACCTACGACTAGATGCTTTTTGGGGAGAAGGGGGAAAACCCCTCTCTTTCCAGCTGCAGTGATAGGAAAAGCACTTTTCCTGCAGTCCGTTGCTGTGTTTCAAGAAAGCCTTGGGGTATCATTTGTATCGGTCAGAAAAATTAAGCCATCAATTTATCCCACGTTTTTGTAAAGGCTCCCCAGGTTCAATTCAGTGTGCGGCTTTACTGTAAAAGTCACATCATCTGCTTAGACGGTATAATTTAATAATTTTGTATTCACAAGGCGGTCTGTACCTTTTCCTATTACAGCCCAATCTATTACATAGCTGTAAAATGGATGACAGTGTGTGTTTACCATATCTGAACGCCCCTACCCTTTTAATATTGGGTGGGATTGTTTAGGACGGTGCTGAGAGGAGGTAGGTGGTCCCTGCGCATTTATTTAACTAAACTGGGTTTTCTAGTTTGAACTTACCCACTTGTGAGGCTTAGAGCTGGAATGTCCCTTGAATAAATAGATTGCCCAGAGGCAGTTTTACAGACAAAACTCCCTAAGCAAATTCCCATTTTCTCCCCTTGGGTTTTAATTGGGACAAATTCATTGAAGCCAGGGAAAAATTTGGGATCGCCTCATTTAAATAACTTTAAAATGATAAGTTTGGAGAGGTAACAGGATGCTCTCGTCTAGTGGGGACTCCTCGATAGAAAACTCGACAGGAATGCTAAGAGCACAAGGCAAATGCCGAGGGGAAAGCTGGAGGGGAACCCCCCCAACCCCCCCGCCTCAGCTAGGGATGCCGAATGGCCAGGTTGGTTCTGAGACAGGGAACTAGCCGCAGCATCGGGACCGCCTTAGTACAGGGAGAGGCTCAGCTATGTGGCTGCTTATAGTGCTGATTTCTTTTCGCTCATCCTCCGGGGAAATGGCTTTCATTGTTGCACAGAGACAGAGGGGACATGTGGGTAGGAGCCAGTGTAATTGTCCACCCTCCATCCTCCTCTGCGCGATTGAAGGTGCGTTTTCTGCCTCTCTGCACTCCAGATCGCCCCCTATCCTTCAGGTAGCTGCACAGGTCCGCTTGTCTGTCTCCCCCAGCCTGCTAAGCTGGGATGACTAAATTAATAAGAAAACACCAGGAGTGCCTTCAAGCCAGGCCCAAGCCTGCAGCCTGTGAAGGAAACTGACCAGCGCAATTAGTTGTTTATATAGGATCTTACCAGGTTATTTTTGTACAAACAAAAAAAATCCTGCAGGAAGGGATCCGGCAGCCTTTCCACTGCCTGCAATGTGGAGTGAGGTCTGCGACCCTGGCCGGGAGTCCGAGGCCAAGGGACTGTCATCTTTGCTGCAGCAATAATGCCATGTGGGCACTTAATTCACGTGCGAGCAGCTCCGGGCGCCGACACAAGCCCAGGGGACGCAGCGTAGCCCGGCTCAGCACTTCGGCTTCAGTGTCAATTGCATTTCACTCGGGTTTTTTCCCCCAACGGCTCGGGAGCGCTTTTATTGTCTCGCCTACAAAATAAAACGCTCTATAAACCCCGGGCTCTCCGGGCGGACTCGCGCCCTGTTGCGCCCGCTTCCCGGCCCTGCACCGGGGGGGCACGTCTGCAGTTGTCCCCCCCCCCCCCAGGCACTCCAAGCTCTTCAGAAAGCAACCGGCTACAGGTGCAAAAGGAATGAATTCGCTTCCAAGGGTGGCCCATCCCTCTGTCCTTTATGGACCAGTGAAGGCAGCTGAGAGCGGGCGCGGTGAGAAACCCAGCCCGGGGGGGGGGGTGCAGCTGGGGGGGTCAGGTCTGAGACTGGGGCCAGGAGCAGGTGGGAGATTCCAGCAAGCCCAGAGACAAAGAACAACCGGGCTTGCAAAAACCTGATGCTTGGTTTCCCTTAGATTCTTGTGTTTGTGGGTCCGGTTATCTGGGTTTGTGCACGTGGGTCCGGGGGCTTTGGTTTGGGCTTGTGTGATGGGGTTGTATGTGTATCTTGGGTCTGGCTGCGTGTTGGGTGTCTGTATATCGGTGTTGTTGCCCGCGTATAAATGTGTGCTTTTTGTTTCTTGTGTCTATTATGTGTGTGGGTTTCTGCGTTTGTTTTGTGTTGTGCATCTAAGTGCGTATGTATGATCTGGAGGGGTGTTGTGTTTAGTGTGTGTTTGCATCAGGTACGTTTGTTTTGTGTTGCGTACCTGTAGGATTTTATTTTTGTGTGTGTGTTGTGTGTGTATTTCACATTTCCATGCTCGCAAAAACTACATACACAAATACAAAACACATATGCACACACACAAACGCACCCCAAACCCTGAGCGTTGGGGTATGTATGTGGGGTGGATTTATGTTTGTTTACGTGCGTATGCGTCTTGCTTATGTTCTGTATGATTTGTGTGCGTGTGTTTTAAAAAGACACAACGCTGTGGAAATCACGCAGGGTGATGGGGAGCATAAAAAGTGTATAAATACCAAGCAAAGGCGAGGAGAACAGACGCTGGAGACAAGAACTGAACGAGGGGGGGTTTCAGAGATTCCAGGGATTTGTTTTCACATACAACAGTAAAATATTATCCACCGATTCTCTGGGATCTTAGCAATCGGGGAAACGGCCGGGGGGGGGGGGAACAGAATTATCTGCTACGATCGAACTTTCTCCTCATTTAAAACCCAAACCAATATTTTCCAGCCCTTCTGATGAGAAATAAATGGGGTTTAAAATACAGATTCACAGCGGATGAGCCGCGCATTTCGGTCAGCTCTGGGGTTTGGACTGGTTTTTAAACCCTGGCGAATTTTTTCTCGGGAGTTTTTCCTGCATAAACTGTACCCTTGAGGGAGTCATATCTTGCCATCAGTTTTAACCCGCCCTCCCCCTCTCCCCCATTGAAATCAATGCCCTGCGATAGTATATTGGTGACACATCAGCTAGAAGTTATCTTTATACACTGGAGAGAAGTGGCCAGGGGCTTCGCTTTGTTGTCTGGGGAGGTAAATGGAGGAATCCTTGCATGAATCTCAGCGCAACACACAACGTTTTATTGTTCTTCGATAAAACAGTTACGCATTTCACTTGGATATGTAAAGCTTTCTTGTTAGGTTAGCTTGACACAATGAGTCCGAGCCAAGAGGGCTGGGGCCTGTTGATTGCATCTCTTATTTTGTGATAAGGATCAAAAGCGCTTTCTCCCTCCTTATTTATTTTATGGACCAGACTCTGCCGTCTGGCCTGAGCTCCCAGTCAAGCCAGTGGGGAGTTTTGCTTGAACGAGAACCGCCTGATCAAGCCCCATCTTGTTTGTATGTTCAACCCCAAATCACCAGAAGCATCCTTCTAAACAAAAGAAACCCCACAGACAAAATCAGAACAGGCCTCCCTCCTCGTTCACTCCGCTCCATGTCATCTTAAGACTTGCTAAGCAGAAGTCTCCACTGAAATCATTGAGGAGTCCTGCCTAGACACGGATGGTCTTTGGAGAGGGCTGTGATTTTGTGGCTCCTTCCCTTGGTTTTCATTTACTTTGAATTATGTATTGGCCCTGAGGAAGCGCTCTGTGTAAGATCCAAAGCCTGACTCTCTCACCAACAGAAGTTGGTCCAAAAAAAGATATTTTATCCCCCCCTCCCCCCGCTTGTCTCTGGAATATCCCGGGACCCATGCGGCTACAAAAACCCTGCAGACATGTATTGGAAGGGTATTTGCCTTTGAATTTGGGGAATGCTGATTTTTTGGTAACACTTCTTAATAATTTAAGACACATTGGAGACTGCACACGGCGAATAAATCTAAAGAGGAAAATCTGGCAGAAACTTACTTGTCTGCCTGATCTGCGGCCCACTTAAGATTTTTTTTGTGTCTGAATGAAACTAAAATATTTGGACCGTTCCGGGCTTTTTGTTTTGCTTTGTTTTGAGTAGAAAATCCGTCTTGGTATCAATGGAGATTTCTGCTTCCTAACCGATGGCAGAATTAGCTCTCTCTTGTAGCCCCGATCCCGCAGCCCTTTCACCGGCAAAAAGCCCCATGGGAGTCGATAAGAGTTTTGTCTGAACAAGGAGTGAATGCAGCAGGAGGCCACTGGCTGCTCGTGAGAGCGTTAGCAAATATTTGGGCAATTTGTGAATTGCAGGGGAACAATCAGCTGTTTTGAAAACACTTGAAGCCTTTATAATTTTCTCTCTCTCTCTCTCTCTTCATGACGTGTTTGAACTTAAAATGGCCAGCAGAGATTTATTTATCAAAGCCAACCCTCTTACTGATAGAAGAGTAAAATAAAAGTATTTGTAACTTTTCTCTGTGTGTCTCTATTACTTGCAAAACTCCAGACTAAATGTTGTTTTATTTTTAACACCCTCAAAGCCCTACAGAGTGGAGTTTGTTTCTTTGTTTTTTAATTACCACATTCCTGCCAACTGGGGTGATTTTTGTTTATTCCCGACATAATAGCTCCTGGAAACGGTGGTCTGACACCACTGGCTCTGCAAACTACCACAGAATAATAGATCGGGACCCGACCCGCAATCTTACTATGCTTGATGCGTGGAATAAACGGCTCTAGGTGTGGGGGACATGCCAGCGTTTGGAGTAAATTCACTTCCCTTTTACCCATTTCTTCCTCCTCTCATTACTTCATGCACCGACCCAACTTCTACCCCACTTACTGCCAGGGAGGAAAGTAAATGCGGAATGTTCCTACAGGACCTGATTCGAAGTCAATCGAAAGATTCCAAGGACTTTGAACCAGGCCCTGAGACGACAGGACCCGAATCTGCAGTCCTTACTCAGGCAATGCTCTCCAGTGATTCCCCCATGAGTCCCTGCAAGCTCAGGCCCGAAAGCCCCCCCGCCCCACGTTCCTCTCTCACCATCAGTTTACCCCTCTTGTCCTGCTCAGCTAGACAGGGCAGTTTTTTTCCCCATCCAGCATCCCCCCGCCTTGGGCTTTCTTTTTCTTCCTCCAACCAGCTGCCTAACCTCCTTTCTCTTCCTCCAGCAGCCGTGGGGCTCCCCTTGCTCCCTTTCGCTTAGCATGAAGCCTGCAGCTTTTCAGTGGGCATTGAACAAACAATAATAACAAAGCTGCGTTCAACACCCTCCGCTCAGCTCTTTTAAATGCAACCTGCCACCAGCCACGCCCTCCCACAAGCCTGCTGTTGCCTTCTGTGGGGGCAGTTCACGGTGAAAGCGCGTGTGACGTCACGCCCACGCAGGGTCAGGCGCTAGTGACGTCACACCTAGGGACTGGTTTCCTTCGCCGCCTTCTGCCGCCACTTCTATATGCTGGAGATTCCGGTGTGGGGGAGGGGGAGAGAGTGTTACCCCACCCTTTATAAATGCCTAGGCTGGTCAAACGTGTCCCACAAGTTTATGAGGTTATAGGATGCCTGGATGGGAAGTCATTCCACTTGAGGAACCAGGGCTGAGAGCAATCCTCTGCACAAGCACGGCAGGGAACCTTTCTAGTTTAATGCAGTGACGTCTGGGACAAAAGATTGGTGGCTGTATGCATGGGTGGGGGAAGGGGAATTGGAAGCAATGTCGTTTTTAAAATGCCCACAGATTGGTCCAACTACTGCCCTTCCCTCTCCCCCACCCACCCCTCCTCCAAAAATGAAACCCTGCTCTCCCTCTTCTGCTTAATCTCCCCCTTCCAGTTAAAGTGGCACTGGGACTTGGTGGCTGCATTTATAAAATAAAATTTAAAAAACCAGGGGGCGAGTGTTGCCAGGCTGACATCATGGTAGCCTGCGGCGGCCAGTGTGTTTTACACTTTGAGGTTGGGAAATGCTAACCAGGCTGCCGTTGTTTTGTTGTTTAGTTTGGAAAATCTCGCAAAGCCACAAGCGTGGAGTATCAGCTGAGAAACGATCTGTTGAGATAATCAGTTAAAAGTCATGGCATCCCTACAATGGAAAAGGACGTGTAGCTTTTGACAGCTCTAATGGAAGGGAAAGTGAGCCCTGGCACCATCTTTCCTGTGCATGGAAAATATGACATGCTAACACCGATCAATTTTATAGACGCCAGCATTAAAACTGGAGACGATCACCGGTTTCTGACACTTCTGCTGTATTGTATAGACTCCTGGTACAGTCGATCTTTTTATGCCACTTTTCCCGGGGGTCCCGGTAGCATTTCATTTAGACCTGCCACCACAATAAAATCTCCTGTAAAGGTGGTTAAAGGGGTGAGGGAGAAACTATCCAAATTGGGGACAACAACAAAATAAAGTGCCTGCCACCATAGATCGATCCGTAGTCCCCCTGCCCCAGGGGAATTCAAAGCAGGGTTCTATGACACAGCCTCAGGTTGGCATTGTTATCATTTAATTTCTTGCATGTTTTGTTTTCAGTTTCCCAAGTTAATGGATCTATGGAAAATCTGCATCATTTTGTTTTAAAATACTATAGGGATTATTTACCCAATAGACTGGATCTGGGAATTCTATACTCCCAAATGTACTAGTATGTATAGATCAGTGGAAGCTATAGCTCACTAGTTCATGTGTGTAAATAATGTATAAATCGTCAGATCGCTAATAGACCATTTATAAACCAAGAAACCGGCTCATTAATAGAGCAATAAACCACTTTTACATCAATAGATTCTATCATTAATTAATAAGCAATTGATAAAGCAATAGATCAGTAAACCATGTATAAGTCAACCGTTCCGTTCATTAATAGGTCGTTTATAAAACAATAAATGCGATCATGTATGGTTCTGTTACATTTCTTAGACATAAGGGGTATTCTCCTACAGGATGGAAATTGAGGCAGTCGGAGGGCGCAGCCCAGCTAGCCTTCCCCAGGCCAGAGTCCCTCAGACTGCACTGGAGAGTTTTGCCTGAGGGAGGACTTCCAGGAACAGACCCTGAGTCTCCCTCCGACCTTAACAGATGCCTTGGGCAATAGAAGCTTCTAAGGGAATTGGAGAAAGACTTTTACTTGGGGATCCGGTCCCGCAGGCAGAGCTCCCATCATGGGCACCAACGGGAGCTTGCCCAGCAGCCGTCCTGTCCCCACTCAAGGAGCCTTTGCTGTGGGGCTCGATCCCGCAAGGTGCTGAAGGCCAGCAAAGCACTTCAGCACGTGCCTAGCCTGAGTGACTTCCTTGCGGACCGAGGAGAGGTCTGCGGGTCACTCCTCGTTTCCATTGCGTCCCAGCGTTAATTACAATTCGAAAAAAGCCCTTCGACCCCCCCAGGGTGGCGCGCATTTGCGCTTTGCTTTGCGCTGGAAACCTAGGAGCGCCCCCGTTTGCCTTTGGCCTCACATGCAAATAAACTCCGGCTGGCTCACCGCAGGCAAACGCCAGGGGAAGGGGCATTTCTGAAGAGCAGAGGGGACGCCCCTAAAATCTGCTCCTCCGCAAGTTCCTTGGTCTGTGTTTGGGTTCTCCGTCCTGTTCCAGTCACTATGCACAATACAGCCCGTTCTCACCATACTGAGAACCCAAAGCGATCAGACCTCAACAAGGCAATTAAAAGGACCAAGGACATGATCCAAAGCTGCTTGAAATTAATGCAAAGACTCCCTTATAGAAGGGATAAACTCAGTTTCTTTTGAGAGCAGAGGGGGCCATGCTCGGGCCCCTCTAGCCCAATTAATGTCTCCGGGAGCCCTGCTTGGCGAAGTAATACAGAGCCCAGCCCTGGAGCGCTAATAGCCATTTAGCGAGACACTAGCCATAGAGAACTCATTTTCTCTAGCCCAAAGCATACCATCCCTGATATCAAGTGCTGTAATGAACATAACGCCCACCCATGGGTAGGGGATATATCCGATGCTGAGGGCAGCTCTGTGCCTGGCGGTAGCGGAAGAAAGTTTGGGAAAGTTTTGAATCTAAAACGCACAACTTTTAAAAACTCTGTTATAAAAGGTAAAAGAAACTGCAGGATAGGCATGTAAACAAAACCCCAACAACAAAAACAATCAAAAACTTGTCTAATTTTCATACCGCTTTAAGCACCATGTTTAAAAGGGTCAGATTATACCAACACTGCTATTCACACTTTCCTTTCAGAATTTCCTGTGTAGTCTCGCATCACTACAGATTGGGACAGATACAAAACGCTTCTGTTTCAGACCCCTGAGAGAAGTCAGCAAAAGCGCCACGAGATCCTGTGCTCATGGTTTGCTATTTGTCCAAACCTGTTTTTGAGTGCAAAAAAGGAAAACTATAAAGGAATATAAAAAAAAATACTCCAGATCAGATCAAATTTTTGAGCTAGAGAAAGAGAAAATATATGAATCATCACCTCCCATTTCTATTATTCTTTTCAGAAGGACTCCATTCGTTTTAAATCAGGGAGATTTAAATCAGGTGGAACTGATTAAATACAAGATGCATTTGTAAAGCGTCCCGTTCAAATAACCTAAAAATTGCACGATTAGCCCTGTGTGCACAATATTCTTAAATGTATTTTAATTCTAGCTTGACAGACTCTGGTATGAAATCAGTTTGAGAGCTTTGTACGTATAGATAGATATAATTCATATGCAGTTCAGAGAAGTTATCCACTGTCATTTTCAAGCTGTCTGTTTATATGCTGAACTGCAAAAACAACCCCCTCCCCAGGATCAAAACTGCTGATAGAGAAGTTTTACCTGCTAAGCTTTTGGGGTATTCCTCCTTCAGCTCCCCTTCCCGTTTTTGATGTTACAGACTGACACTACATGTCTCCCTTGGGCCTGAGCGTCTCCTCCTTCAAATCCCCACTATATCTTTTAAAAAGAAATACACCGGGCAAGCACAGAGAGAATGGTAGAGGAAGCCCTAAAGAAATCTCCGGGGGGGGGCTAAAGAATGGGAACATGCTTCCATCCCCTGTCCGTGAAACAGTTCAAAAGTTCCTTACCACATCTTTGCTTGATTTGAAAGCAAAATAGAGTGTCAGGACGGATCAGTTAAACTGAGCAGAGAAGATAAAGAGGAGACGGTTATTTTTCTAGCGAAAGAAGATATCTGTGCCCGGGGTCCCTTCCCCCTTTCCCCCCTTCCCTAGTGAACATCCCGTTTCCATGAGTTTGCTTTTTAAGTCGTCCCCACTACCTGCCTGCGAGTAGGGTGACCAGATAGAAAGTGTGAAAAATCGGGACAGGGGGTGGGGGGTAATAGGTGCTAATATAAGAAAAAGCCCTGAATATCAGGACCATCCCGATAAAATCGGGACATCTGGTCACCCAACCTGCGAGTGATTCACGGGCTGGCAAAGCAGGAGCACTGGAAAGCTGTCATCTGCCACTTTGCGGCCAAAAACCCTCCCCTACCTATTACTAGACCTGCACCTTTGAAGCGTGTCAAGCATGTGTACCCACAGGTCCAGGGTGAGTCCAGCGAAGTCAGCTATAAAGGAAAAGGGAATATGACCTTTGGCATTAGTTTGATGTAATATGAAAAATACCGGAGGGGGCCATGCAGCTCTGGGGGGGGGGGGGTAGGATGTTCCGCAAAGCAGACAAGTCTGCCCCACGTGTGGGCTGGGGCTTGACCTCTCCAGTGCGAATAGACCGGGTCACTGCGCTGCTAACAGGTGCGGGCCCGGGGAGTGGGCCCCATCCTGCATTCCGGGCACACCCAAAACACCCAGGAGGGGTGAAGGGAGCAGTAATGCAGGATCGGGCCCAACAAGCCATTGCCGCAAGTCCAGGGTCTCCCTTGTGCTTTCGAGGTGTCCTTCAGAAAAACTGGCGTGCCGGGGTATTTTTCACTGGCCTGCTGGGGTATTTGGGAAGCTCCAAAGCAAGGGACTGATTGCCCCCCAGACAACACAGGGTTTTTTCAGTGTCTGAAATCACCATAGACATCTCCCCTCCCCCTTGCTGTAAAACACAGCCCAAAGGTCACAGACTGGGGAGTGGACGGAGGGAGCAAAGTGATGCATATATATATAAATACATATATAACGAAATGTGCTTTGTCCACAGGACAGGCAATTCTGATAATGCGCCGAACACATTGAACAGGGATGCTAAAGAGCTGTTGGAGATTTTAAACATTTTTTTCAAGTTACAGTGAACCTGATATTTTTAATCAAAGGGGTTTTAAAACTAAAATAAAAAGAGAGAGAGAGAGAAAAAAAAACCTAAATTTGTTTATGCAGGCACCGTGGCTTGTAATCAGGCGATTCACCTTCCCTGGTAGCAGTCACGTGAAGCCTGGGTGCCTATTAATACGAAAAATAATTCTCTGTGCTGATCTGTGCTTCAAGGTGAGGCTAGTGTAGAAGAAGTGGCGGCCACACCCTGAGAGGGCCGGGCACCGGCGATTGGCCTTGGGAGGCATTAGAAAGCTGACATTCAGGGAGCTTGCCGCCCGATTAGACACACCAGCGAACAGGCGAAAAGGACAATTCCGAAGCGGCCCTGCCTGTAGATGGCACTTCCACAACTGACATGGACACGTGCTGGAGAGGATCCTTTTCTTGTTACATTTCTGTGCACTTTTTTCTCCCTTTAAAAATTGCCCCGATCTCCAAGCCTGAAAGCCATCCCTGGAACAACCAGCCACTTTCTATGGGTCACAGAGAGGTCATTGCCAAGGATAAAGTGCTGAAAGATGGGGAAATCAGTCTTGCCTCGAGGAAGGACTTTGCAGCAGTTCTTACTCAGGCAAAACTCCCACTGACGTCCAGCCCGTGGGCTTTGGAGAGGGACTGGAAGGTGTGGTCCACTGAGAAGGAAGTGTTTTTTCAAGAGTACTTTACGCTGTTCTTTCTTAAATAAGAGTTTGTCCCCCAAAAGGGGAGATGAAATGCTCTTTCCAAAGGAAGAAAAGATGAGTGTGGAATTTATAAAGTTGAAGGAGTTATTATAGCCACATGAAGGGATTGTAAATACGTTGCAATAATGGGGTTTTCCAGAAGAGTAAAACAGGCCGTTTTATTGCAACACGAAGCAATGTTATATTCATTAGATTATAGTTAGTGAGCGATCAAACCACAACGAATCTATTAAACGTTCACTGGAAATAAAAACTTCGGTGGGAAAGTAGTTTAGGGTTGTGTGTGCAGACTTGGTTTTCCATCGGTAGGTTAGGGATTTAAATTGTCCCTCTAGATGCCTTACATGGATGGCTCCTACACCGAGCATGCGGGGGGACTGGAAGGGAAAGTTGTTCCCCTTTTAAGAAAGGGCAATAAAAGGAGAGAGAGAGACCCCAGTGGGACTGGTTTGTGCCAGCCCAGAGAGAGTGGGGCTGTTTTACTAAGCTTTAGCAAGGGCTCCTAACAAGAAGGCCTCTGTGGGGGGGAAGTTCAGGGGGATCGGACTGTTTACTAGCTCTGTAAACAACTCATTATTTAGTCACTAAAGTGACACCACACCCTCCTGCCAGAGACGTTAGGACCAGCGTGCAGAGCCAGAGAACCCGAGACCTGGCTGTCTCCAGCCAAACGCATCGTGCAGAGCTGTAATGAGCCCGAAAACGGGTGACAGGCTAACCCGAGTCCATGTTCTCAGCCCCAAAGCAAAGGGACTCGCTTCACGTTTGTAGCTGTCACCCCACAGGGCCTGAGTAAATTCCCCACCACCCCGGCTACCTGAATTCACTTCGCCTCCTTTCCCAGCACCCCAGCCCGACCCGTGAGGCCGGGGATGACCGAGGCGCTTGTGCTGCGTTCCAGCAAATACGGAGCACGTCTGGGCCGCAGCCTGCTCTACCTGGCGAGCCCCAAGTCCAGGCGTGTCAATCGGAGGAGAAATCGGCCCTCGATTATTTCCGCTTGGAAATGCGGAGGAAAGAACAACCTCAACAAAAGGCCGGGAGCGCCCAGTATTTATCCGCGGTTCCCGAGCTCTGCTCCCGGGGGAACCCAAATCAAGGCAGCATCTCTCAGTCTAGGTAATAACACAGGGCACGGCGAGCCAGGGATGTGGGCTGCCTCTTGCAGCATGACGGGAGAGCGTGCGAGGAAGGTTTCATTTTTGTTACCAAATAGTCTTTGACATCCTTGGAAATATCCCCTGAGACAGATTCCCCCCCTCCCCCTTCCCCCTTTAAAACGTGTCTCAGAGACGTCCACATTAAAACTACTTGTCCCCGGGGTTAAAAGTATAGTATCGCAGCCAAATGGGAACGCAGGTTTATTTCTCCCAATAGATCAGCAAGTTTAAAGGCGCAGCTTCTTCCTTGTGCTTATTGTGCAGCGAGTGTACCCAGCAGGAGTAACCATTCCAGTGCAACATGCGATTGATTCTGCGCCTGCCCTGCTCCGGGGGCGGGGCGGGGAGAAGAGATGCCTAGATCTGCTTTGCAGGAGACTGGAAAGAATTTGATCTATTTAGATTAGTCTCTGATATATGGTTTTTAAATATTTGGGGCTTAACAGATCGCGTAGCGAGTCAAAGAGCTCATACCACGCGCTGAATAAATCACTGGGCTTGGGGGAAAGTTGGGGGTAGGGGGCGCTGATTGGGTGAGGGCTTGCGGTGGTAAGAGCAAAAAGACCTTTCTTCCTCCAGCAAGACGAGCAGAGAGGGCAAGAGACCCCAGGAGTGTCCTAACACTGGAGAGACGCTCCGCCGGGCTCCCGGGGCAGAGGGACCCCGAAGGAGAGCGCTGTGGCTTTAAGAAACATGCAGCTAGTATTCCAGGGTGCCTTAGAGACAGCTCATATATATGGGGAGTTTGCAAGCAGTAGTTCTTCCAGCTAGATTAGGCTGGGTGAGCGCTAGATGGGGTGATATATTAGCGAGACTGGGAGGTTTTAACCTTAAGTGGGAGGAGCTGGGTTTAACTACAGGCATTTGTTCCAGGGCAAGTCGCTTTAATCTCTTTAGCTTTAAACTATCCAACTCGCAACCCGCATTTTTCTGCCGGGGATCTTTACCACTTTCATGCATACGCGGTTGGACCGGTGCAGCTATTGCAGAGCAAGGACAGTCGGGCTTCTAGGCATTTCTCCGAGCTCTTCTTCTGATTCTTTGAAAATAACAATAAAGTAAAGCAATTCAGAAATAGTACTAAGTGGATTTTCAGACCTATATCTATATCTATATATTGTGGAATAAACACCTGCATAAACCAAAATCAACCCAGCCTCCTTGCCATGGATTCCTTTAAAGGTGGGATGAATTTGGAAAGACTGCCAGAGAGTTTAAGACCCCAGCCTTCCCATGACATGGCTTCCAGCTTCCATTTGCAAAGATCTTCTGAATCCAGAGATCCGATTGAGAATTCAGCCAGTGAATCGTCAGATACAGAAGTCCCAGGTAAAACCCTTACACTTCCTCTTCTTTTGTTCTTTCTTTCTTTCCCTGCTGGATTAATTCTAATGCACGCTGCACAAGAGACTGTCCTGCCCAGGCAGGATGCACCAGAGAGATTGAAATACCCGGTGGTGTTGGTGGGTGGATGTAATCACTAGAATTAATTAGCGCCAAACCGGGAAGGTGGATGGGGGAGATCACAGATACAGAGCTGACCCTCTTCCATGCCCCGGCTCTGACAGTCTAGGGAATGGAAGAATATTGCTACCAACTTCAAGCCGAGAAGCAGGGTTTTGTTATGGTTTTTACAGATATTAATTTATCCGGGGGAGTGCGGTTTTGCAGAATGTTTCTGAAATAATGTCAGCTCTGCCGGGGTTTATTTTCCAGCTCTGGCTGCACAGACGTAAAAGGATCTCTCCGTCAAAGGAGGGGGGAACTGCAAAGCATTGGGGGGGGGGGGAATGAGGAGGGGAGTGGAGAGAGACCGGGCAGCTCAGATTTATTATTACGTGGGGTAAGCGTTACTAAGCCTAGTTTTTAATTTTATGTATAGATGGGGAATAAACCATAGCGTTTTACAAGAACTGAGTTGGATCTAAACAGGAGTCGTTTGGTCTCCGCGTTTACATCCGCCTGTTGAACATGTGCAATTATTGTAGGGAAAGCTGTGGTTTCCTAGTTTGTATTTAATTAAAACAGTAATCGTTCCTCTAATGACAAGAAACCCCATATAAAGGAAACAAAAAGCCCTGGAAAAATATGGACTACGGGAAACAGCGCCTGGTTCCTTCTTCAAAATTTCCCTGCACAGAGGATCGTTTTTTCAAATTATTGTTATTTTAAATTTAAACGGGTCTTGTGCCTGCCACAAAACCAAATCCGAAGGCTGACCTGGCAGCAAACACGTTCGGTTTTTCCTCCAAATCTGATCTGAAAACAAGGCTTGGAGTGTAGACTGGAGAGGGGGTGCTTCCAGGTGCGTGGGTCCCCCCCCACCTTGAAATACTGTAGGGGATTATTGCTCCATCTTGCTCTACCCCTAAAATCTGACCCATAAATTCTAAGGAAACTAAATAGCAGGGTCCATTTAGTCTTAAGAGAATTCACAAAATACCTTTCACTGTTTAATGGAAAAGTGTGCTAATGCCAATCAAGACTAATGGGTGGTATTATGATTAGAAGTGGTACCGCAGCCTTATGCCCAAACAGTATTTCTCATGCAAATCGTGGCGGGGATCAATCAAATGCAAAGATTGCAATCACTTTGATGGATGGTTTCTTTGAGGACACGGGTTTTTCCTTACTTGTTTGCTCTCTTGCCTGCACGAGAAGCGGCCCCAGCCACCGAGGGGTGGAAAAAACTGCCAGAAAGATTTGTGTGTTCAAAAATGAAATCATTTTCACATGCAGCCTTTACAGTTAGGGCATGTAGACTCGGTTCGCGGAGACACACATTTACACCAGCGGCGAATTTTTGGGGACACAATCAGTTGCAAAGGCAGCGAGGGAGGGACACCAAGGATCTTTAAATGGGGTTTCTGTTCGAGGCCTTGTTTGCTCTGCAAACCACTTACTGGAAATAGTGGCCATCCGCGAAGCAATAAGCCCATTTACCACCCTTTGGTTTTCATTTACCCGTTTGAGGTCCAGCATTTTTACTCCAAGAGTTCCCAGGGAGGCCCTAGGTACAGAATCTTTCCAAGTATGAGGAATCAACCGTTTTGCAAGGATTTTTTATTAATTAATTTTAAATTTTTATTATTAGCAGGCTCTGAGAGGAAGTCTGTATTTCAATACGTTAGCATTATCTTTACATTCCTCCTTCCTTTATGATGTACAGCACCTCAGAATAGTCTCATTATTGAGCTATCCGTCCTCCCTGTGAAATCCTCTCAAAGAGACCCTCCAAAATCAAGTCAAACTCATTGGTGTGAGTACAAAGGGAAAACAACACGTGTGTGTATTTCTCTCTATATAATTTTGATTTAGTTATTGTGTGTAATATAGATTAGTATTACATCTGTGTGTATATATATATACACATATGTATATTATACACACTAATGTGTATATATATTCAAATAAATACATCAAAATTAGAGCGAGAGAGAAAGAGAAACAATACACACGTGTGGCATATATACACGCCGCTATTTAAAGTAATGTGTGGCTATTGTGAAAATAAATAAATCAAAATTGTACATAGACATACATATGTATTATACAAATTATATATCTATGTATATACATCTACAGAAGTATTTTATAGATATATGTAGGAAGGGAGATTTTGTCTCTACACATTAATAAAAGTATTAGTATATTCTATTGGTATAGTTTAAATCAGTTCAAATAATGTATCGAATTCCTCATTCCATATGTGTGAATCCAAAAATGTATTCAAAAATGTAAAAAAGATCCGCGGTTTCCCCCTTGATTTTAGTAGATTTTCTATTTTTCCCTAGTTATAGCAAGCGATTGTGTTGAATTCCTTCGACAAATTTAGATAAACATAATTCACAAAACGGGAATGTTGCAGACAGACAGCTACCAGCGTTTCTTACCTTTTATTCGATTTTGGGATAAAGGCTTTAGTGGATCATTCTCTGCTTAAATCAATTCTCATATTCCCGAGAGGGAGGGGAGTTCACCTTTTCGATTAATTCATGTTTTATTTTACACTCTCTGACGTTTTCTAAGATTAATACGGTGGGGAAATGGCCATGTACAAGAACAACGCACTCGAGCAGAAATTTCTCTTTAGATTGGGGGGGGGAGGGTGTCACAAAGCAGAGAAACGATTTTTAAATATATTTGTTTCCTTTTTTATTATTAATTGGTATTATTATTTTGCCAAGAAGCTTTCAATCTAAAAGCCGAGCCCATTAGAAATGAGTTTCTTCCCCCACTGTAAGTGTCAGAGCCCCCTGGACAGAAGGACAGGCCTAGAGGAGAGGATAACTGAACACGCTACTGCTTGGACTTTACATTTCAGGGGAACATTTTCTCAGGAAACCTTCCTGAATCACGCGGGGCTGGTTGAAATAGAAAAAGCGCCGGGCCTGTGGTAGGAAACAGGCGCTAGATCTAGCCTTGCACGGCAGAGGCACGTATGTAAGAGATTTTTTTAAAAAAGAGGATTTTGTTTTGTACCTTCTGCAAATGGCTGAGGGGAAGGAGGAGGGGGATCTAGGGGCCAGGAGGCCAACTCCGTGTGTGTCACCGCTCGGGTCTCGGTGCCTTGTTGTTTTTAAACAGAAAAAGACCGGAGCGGCGAACAGAAGAGCGAGGATGGAAACCCGGACGATCCGGCGAAGAAGAAGAAACAGAGGCGGCAAAGAACTCACTTCACCAGCCAGCAGCTGCAGGAGCTGGAAGCCACTTTCCAGAGGAACCGCTACCCGGACATGAGCATGAGAGAGGAGATTGCTGTGTGGACCAATCTCACCGAGCCCAGAGTCAGGGTAAGGGGGAGCCCCGGCCCAGCCACCCTAGGGGCAACCGGCGATTCATTCTCAGCAGCCCAGAGATATCAGCCTTGTCCTTGTAGGGCCCGATCCAGCGCCCATTGGCTGGGACGCCCAGTGGCCATGGGCTCTGGCCCGCAGTCTTTTCTGAAGTCGGAAAAACTTCCAATTATTTGGTAGGATGCATCGCAAGCGAAAATAAAGACACACTTGTCAAGGTGAACAGGCGCCTGGCGGTGAGGAGTGGAGAAATTAAAGGGAGAAATTACTTTGTTAACAGCTGCTAGCTTGGCCTTTTAAAACCGATTGTAGCCTAACAGATCATCTGTCAATTTCATTTGCATTGCCAATACTTACCCAGAACGTACTGTGCTTCTTAGATAATACCCGGGTATAATTATAGTATTGAATATACCCCATAATTATGGGAGGCACGCAATAAATAGAGAATCCTTAATATATTAACACCCAGGCCTTCATTTCGTTTGGTCAATTGTCGTGGGCAAATGGGAGAGAAGGAAACCTTGAGCTGAGAAGATCTGATGTCTTGCAGGCAGCAACACCAGGCAAGCAGTTGTCAAAAGCTCAGGAAAGTTGCCGTCTCGTTTAAGCCCTGTCTTTGCTTTCCAAGATTTCCCTCTTGCTCCCCGTTCTTAAGATTTCGGATCTCTCGGGAGAGCATAGAGAAATCAAAGGCAACAGCTGGTCACGAAGGAACTGTATCTAAAGCCCAGTTGGGAAAGCGTGCCGCAATATCTCTGAGAAGACAGCTAGACTGGGGCAGGGAGCAGGCATTAGAAGGCAAAGGATGCTACCAGGAATCAACAGCTGAATGCAGGAAACTCTGCTCGTGTAATTGCCCAGGGAAGGGCTTTAGGACCCTCAGGCAGGTTTTTTTTTTTAATCCCGTTTTAAGGAGCATCCATAATACACATCAATAATTCGGAGAGCCAGAGAGAAGGCTCCGCCACCATTTCAGAGAAGCCCATTTTTAAATCGCCCCTGTGCCTGGAAAGGGCAGGATCTAGCCCATAAAAGCCATCTTGCTGGATTTACTGTTCTCTCCTGGATTGATTAAAGGCAGTAATTTAGCCCTAAACAGGAAATATATTTGCAATTCTCTTCCCCTGATTGGGAGCATGAGGGACAGAGGCCTCCTCCAAACA
This sequence comes from Natator depressus, assembly GCF_965152275.1. NCBI lineage: Eukaryota > Metazoa > Chordata > Testudines > Cheloniidae > Natator > Natator depressus. Next base: position 11,899,753 of record NC_134241.1, read on the forward strand.
CAGGCTAGGAAGTCGGATCTTTTCGGGGGGGGGGCAGTATTTTTAATGTAAACAATCAATGGTTAAAATTGCCAGCAATGGCTCAACCCCAAGGCACCTCTATTCCCCCCGATGTAAAAGAGACGCACATGCCCCAGGTACAGGGTTTAACCGGGGGTATTCCAATCCCTACACATCTCACGAGGGGCTAGATTAGACAGGGTTTTGAGTGGATAAATTCCATTAAAACGGAGGAATAGACCAGCCATAGAAATACAGGCAAGTTTATACTCTCCTGGGCACAGTCAGTAAAGTGACAAGGAAACATACGGCGTCTGCTGATAAAGTATATACAATAAGTGATGCGATTCAAACATGATGCTGTCCTACAGAGTGACTGGAAAGCGGTTAAAATAATCTGCTTCACATCACCGAGCAGATGTCTGTATACTATGTAGAAAATATATCTAATGAAAAGTGACTACTGTCTATCACTATGGAGTGTGTAACGGCCCCAGTGTGTGCACTGTGCACACGGTGTGCACACAGCCAGTGTTCATCTCCACAATTCAACGTATACGAGGAGGCAGATAAGTTATTTGTACTAGTAAACTGTACAAACTGTCAACAGACAAACGAAAGGACAAGGGTCCGGGCTAGATTAGATTCCAAAGTCAATAACCATTGTAGACACACATACTCGTAGGACTGGGCTGTCCCTGCTCTATGGGTCTCTAGCCAGTGCTACCTCAGACTATCTAGTTAGGTCATTTATTTATTTGTTTTTAACATATTACCTTGTTGCAACTGAACGTCAAATCAGAACGACTCGTCCTGCCGTTCGGATTTTATTGATTCTGATGGTTTGTTTGTGGCGGGTTGGTTTGTGTCTTGCTCTTTTTTTGTTTGCGGGTATTTTTCCTCCCCCTCCAATTTGTTTTTCGTCCCGGGCTATTACCCTGGTTTGTTTGCAGAGCGGATGTGCTGACCCCAACCCGGGGTATACTCCACGCTCTGCAGGGGTATTGTATTAGTCTCTGGTGGGTGTTGTTTACTAACAGTGTCCTGTCTACACAGTCCCTCGCCAATTGCAGATCCGCAGTGTGACACGATACACCATAAAATGAAAGGCATACACAATCCTGCATCTTGGAAAGTCCTGAAAGGGGGGTCTGGATTTTCCAGCACTGAAATACGCTTTACACGTTCATAGCACCATAGGGCCCCACGGGATGGGTTTTGAGCTGAGACCTTAGTAAGAAAGCAACTAGAAGGTTGGGACGGGTGAATTAAACCGTTCTCTGGAAATTCACCAGCACAGGGAATAATAAATAAAGGAGAAAATGGAGGTAGATTTAACCCATTCACTTGGTCTCAGTGCCTGGTAACAAATCAAACCCCTACAGTTCAGAAAAGCCACTTTTGTCTAGATGAGTAACCGGCTAACTGAGCAAATTAGACTATCTGTAAGGTTACCTCTTAAGGTTTTTCAGGGCTAAATACTCGCTGTATTTGAAAGCATTGTATTAATTGCAGTTTTCTTTTTTAAAAAAAAAACCCACCACCACAATTCAAGGATTAAAATGTGCATTTCTGTGGCTGGAATATTTCAGGAAGCAAATAAAACTAATATGAGTTGCCATTAACTGAATTTCTTTCTCCCCTCTGTACGGAGAGGTTTGGGTTTGATGTTCTGAGATTGCAGTTTTGCAAATCCAACTTTCATTTGCCAGGAGGGCCTTCCTTTAAAAGTTTAAAATGTCTAGAAGCCATAATTAAAACGATTACCCCTCGTTTTCAGGAAATTCCTGTCTGGAAGCACCTTCTGAGGAGTGAATTACAAGTTTTGAACACTCTGGTTTTCGTTTCCTCTTCATATTTAGACGGGATTTTTTTGTTTTTCCCAACTAGTCCCCCTCGATCCTTGTTATCGCTATTTAAAAATAAAGCATTGCCATTAAAAACGCTGGGAGGACAGGCTCGAAGAGCAGAGCCTCGCAGCCGCGAGAGTCACCTAGTTTTGAGGGGGATTTAAAATCCGTGGCGTTGAGGGTAGTGGGGATTTCAGTGCCCGGCACAAAGCAGCTGTCTGCCACCCTCTTGCAGGAGCTGCCGTGGGGGAATGTCTCTTTAGGGGCCTGATCCAAACCTCAGTGGCTCTTAACGACAACGAGACAAGAGCTACCTTTACCAAGGGGTTAAGGAGAGGACAGTTCACAGGCTGATCTCACCCAGCAAGGCAGGAAGAGGATTTTTTCCCCAGCCTGGCCAGCCCGATCTTTGGAGGTCATTATCCCATCAGATCTACAGCCCCCCACCCAAGCCCCTGCAGTGACGTTTGCCATGCAATGCCGGAGTGCGGCCTTGGTCTGCGTTAGCTCCTTCAGCTCCGGCTTTTCCTGCTCTCTGGGCAATGCACTGGGTTGGGTGCCAGGGGCCTCCAGCACCGCCCGTGAGATAAAGCCTGGATGAGGTTTGGGCATCAAACACCCATCAGCGCCCCTCGGCTCCTCCGTTCCCGACTCAGGGCCGTACATTCTCATTAGACATAACGTCCCAGGCTGCATCCATCCACAGGGCGATGCATTTTTTTTGAAACCTAAACACCCTAATCCAATCCCCATTTTACGATCTGTAACAGAGGACTTTTATTGTCCAGCTTTAGCTTTCGGAAACACAGCCGAGCCCGGGCGAGCCGGCGCTAATCAGAACAGGGCCTGGGCGAGGCGCTGCAGCATGGCCAATTAATGCGCTCTGTAAATAAGCGCAGCAACAGGCAGGGCTAAATTAAAAGCAGAGATTGGAGGTGTGCAGCGCCGGAGCCGCGGCGTGGAGCTGGGGAGGCGGCTCCTCTCTCTAAGCCAGGGGGAACAAGCCACGGGATCTGGGGAGAGGCAAGACACCAGGGCAGGCTGGGGCAGCGTTTATGGTGCGCAGCAGGCAGGAGAGGCAACACCCAGGGCAGGGAGGGTGAGCCAGGGACTGTCCACTGCAGAGCTTGGCTTTTCCTCTGCAAATCCTCCCCGGTGTGGCCAGCTCCTGGCAGAGGCTCCGAGAACCCCCCCCCCCCCCCGCGCATCCCTACCCCCAGGGCTGCGTTCCCCGGGTCCCTGCCGGGGCTTCGGCCGGGCGATTCCCCCTGCAAGAGCCTGGCGCGCTTACCCTTTACTCTGCCCTTTCCCCTCTAGGTCTGGTTCAAAAACCGCCGAGCCAAGTGGAGAAAGCGGGAGCGCAACCAGCAGATGGACCTGTGCAAGAACGGCTACGTGCCCCAGTTCAGCGGGCTCATGCAGCCCTACGATGACATGTACGCCGGCTACCCCTACAACAACTGGGCCACCAAGAGCCTGACCCCGGCGCCGCTCTCCACCAAGAGCTTCACCTTCTTCAACTCCATGAGCCCCCTGTCCTCGCAGTCCATGTTCTCCGCCCCCAGCACCATCTCCTCCATGAGCATGCCCTCCAGCATGGGCCACTCGGCCGTGCCCGGCATGCCCAACGCCAACCTCAGCAACATCAACAACCTCGGCAACATCAGCGGCTCCTCCCTCAACTCCGCCATGTCCTCCCCCGCCTGCCCCTACGGCCCGCCGGGCTCGCCGTACAGCGTCTACAGAGACACTTGCAACTCCAGCCTGGCCAGCCTCAGACTGAAATCCAAGCAGCACTCCACTTTCGGCTACAGCAGTTTGCAAAGCCCAGGCTCCAGTCTAAACGCCTGTCAGTACAACAGCTGACGGACTAACTGGGGCCCAAGCAGCCGGAGAGAGGAAGCTCTGCGGCCTGGTAGCAAACCAAACAAACACGGACCAGAAATCTTTTGCAAGAGACGCCAAAATCTAATACACGGATGAGTTGCAATTTTCCTCTGGATTATGCGGGTTGTATGTGTTTACTTGAACTTGCACAGGAGTTTCTAACGCGGTCCACTTTCTAGAGCAGAAGAGTGGAAGGGGGAGGCGGGGGGGGTACAGATGGTGGTAAAGGCTGGGCTGTGCTGCCCAGTTCGTGGTAAGGGAAGAGGTTTGGTTAATGTTTACCACTGACCAACAACAACAAAAAAAAAAGGTTACGTGCAGAATAAATTCTGCGGGAATATGGTTAAAATATTAGGGATGAAACTATAAAAAAAAAAACCAAAAAACTTAACGACCAGGTTCAACCACTTAACTAAGGTTCTATTTATATCTGCCGTTACATTGTGCCCGATCGTTGTGCTCGGCCCTTGAATAAAAGGTTTTTAAACTGCATGATTCTTGATGTTTTTTCTTTAGTTGATCCAGTCATTCCTAGGACTAAGCAAGCGACAGGTTCCGGCCTCTCTTGTCCTTTCCAGAGGGCTGCAGTATCGCCTTTCCGGAGAAGAGCACAAAAAGAAACCGGGTCAGCCTTTTCTCCCTCCAACGTCTTACCCTGATAATGAAATTATCAGTCACCTTTACTTAAAAAGTGGTTTTCTTTACCCCCCCCCCAAAAAAAAAAAAAAAAGATTCTAGAGAGTCTAGAGAGAGAAAAAACACTCACGACAAAAGACGGACTGTCATGAAGTGAATCCTGATACTGCATCTCTACTAAAGAAACCGAGTGAGTCTGGAAATGATGAAAGGTTGCTTAGCAATTCTGGAAAATGCTTTTCTGGATGTGAAGGAAAAAACAAGGAACCAAAAATAATCCGAAGGTGTTATGATGTAAATGTAGATGCTTGTTGGCAAAAAAAATGGAAATGATAAATATGATCTTTTAAATATTAATACGCATACAAAACGCATATGAAGTTTAATTGCAGGCATATTTGTTGCTTATTTTTGTCGGTACTTATTACCTGTAGATGACAAAGAAACATAATATAAAATGCACAAGGTATTTCCTTTCCCGGTGTATTTCACATCTGTGGTAAACGTAAGGCTGGATGTTTCAGTAATGCTGTTGTGGATAAGGATGCAGTATATATTGTTTTATAAGTTATGGTTTGTGATTTTTTTTTCAAAATTAAAAGCATGGGAATAAAAAACGAACTCAAACAATGCTTTTTAATGTTCTTTTCTGGCTATATTTATGATATATCTCAACTTATAATAATAATAATAATAAAAAACCTTATAGTTTATTCGAAATTCAGCATCCAACATTACCATTCCGGGGAGCTGGCTTTTATTAAGAACCATTAAATTTTCGAGAAATGTAAACATCATTTGTTTGGCTTATTTGTTTGAAGTGTAATAGACTATGCAGATATTTAACAAATACCGTTGGCTCTCTTAGAAAGATAAGATTTAAGGGCCCGATTAATTACTCGGTGGGGGAGGGGAATCAGTCATTAAAGTTAATCTATTATTAAAGTTTCATTCTTTTTGGAAGGGGGAAAAGTTCACATCTAAGGTCCGGTAATCCTGATTGGCAGCTCCATCCACTGGAGATCCTCCCTCTTCTAATTTTCTGACACACTTTACCACTCCCAGTTCAATGACCCAACAGCTTTTATAAAATCCTAATTGCATGGCTTTATGCTTTGATTGAATAACATTTTTGTTTGTTTGTTGATCATAAGCTTCGCCCCCACACCCCCAAAAAAACCTCACGATTTTACAAGAGCTAATCTTTGCATCCAGAAATACTCCCCTTATGTGTTAAAAGTTTGGAATCAAATCATTGTTTGTGTTGTTTTGCTTGTCCTAACCTTAATTGTTTTCATAGCTCTCCTATATTATCCAAACGGTTTCGACCCAATATTTGGTATTTCAAGATTGCAAGCACTGTCATGTCAAACCAGCGACATTCACATTTGAGTTTCTGTATCAAGTTTCTCCAAAATTATATGATTCAATCAACTGATCAATAAATCACCGGCTATGAAAGTGGGCTCCATCCCGCATTCACACTCAGGGAAGCTGTTTTAGAGGGGTCAGGCACAGAAATTTTTCCTTGTAAATTTTTAGACAAAATCCAGACGTGTTAAGCTAAATCGATTGTACAAAGTAAGGTCTATATGAAAACGTTTGCACACATGTTAACTTCATACTGCTTTCAGCAGCCCTGGTGGCAATTGAATATAAATATAATATAATAGACAAATGTAAGACCATGAAAACCAGTCCTAGAGTGTTTATAAAACTGCAGTGTGTTGATATTTTTTTCACGACAGCACACATCCGCGGTTGCTTACGACTGATTAAAAACGAAGATAGCTATTATCCAGATCTAGCTAGCCAGGGCTAGGAATATCTTGCAATTAGAGCTGGTCAGAAAACGAGGAGTGTTTCCTGTGGAAAAAAATCGGAACATCCGAGGGAAAATTCCTCGAGAGAAAAAAAAAAGTCGAAATTTTAAATGTTCGAAAAATAAAATAAAAATGAAGTCGACCAGCTGGAATTGCTACATTTATACCCGCAGCTACGTTGCCTGTCTCGAGCATTCAGCCCCTGACCCAGTCCCTTTTCCAGATGGCTGCAGACTTCTCTCTCCGGATCCCACACCGAATTGTGAGCAAAGGGGATTTCTTCTCCCCTTGGTTTTGATCCTGCTCCCATTGGTGTCAAAGGCGACCGACGTCCCTTGCCGGCCAGGAGCCAGCTCTCAACTAGAGCCAATTGGTGTCCTTCCAGGGACTGCAGGGTCAGATCCATAGCCACTGTGTATGGATGCCCCTGGCTTTAAAAACAAAGCACGGGGCCGCGTTTCTGTCCCATGCGCCAGGGAAGCCCCCAGGTACCGCTGGCTCCATGCCCCCACGCCGCCTCCAGCTGCGGGGTGAAATGGACACCTAGCGCTGGGTGCCAGGCTTGGAGCCCCCTGGTCTGCCTCCCCTTCTGATTGCCAAGCGCAGGCTGCTTTCCCAAGCAGCGCCGACTGGGCTTGCACACCCAGGGCCGAGAAGAGGTGCAAGGGCGGCTCATCCGACCGCAGATGTGTGTCCCAGCTGCGTGTTTCCTTTGGCAGCCCTCTCCAAAGCGCAAAGCGCCGGGCTGCGGTGACGCTAGCGATTTTCCTGCCCATTAGAGTCAGGTGTCCTCGGAAAGAATCAGGAACCGGGAGTGAGGAAAGTCCTGAGCTAGGAGAGAAGTTCCCTTTCAAACGTTTACGTACAAAAGTCCCCTGCCACTTTCCCGGGACTCTGCCATGGCACCGATTTCTTTCCTCAGGTTTAAAACACTTTCCTTCCCACTCTGAATGTCAGATCTCCGCAAGAGCAACCCCCTGCAGGGTTCCTGGTGCTCCCTGTCACTGGCACTAAACGGTAACACTGAATAATACGACTGGGGCACATCACGCACTCACCTTGCACTGGATATAAACTACAACCGCTCAAAGAAGTGAGTTGAATGGATACCGGCAGATTGAAAATCAGGGCTGAAATACTGGCCCAGTTGAGATCCCTGGACTTTTTGCCATTGACTTTAGCAGGGCCAGGATTTCACCCCATATGTTACTGCAATCCTGCATTGCTAATGCCTTCCTACGTTGTTGCTGAAAGGATATTTCACGTCCATTTACCCTCTTGCTCTTCACTCAGTGACCAGAATGAAGAGACTTGTCTGGTTTCATTTTTGTTTATAGTCACTCTCCGGTTCCTGTTTCCCATGCATGATCACTGCTGTGCAAAACTTGGAAGCGAACACTGCAGGGAAGTATTTCAATCCCAAACTTTTCATGGATTTGTTCTTCAGTGTAATATTTGATTTTAAGTTTTGTGAACATTTTTTTTTAATTGTTCTTGTGCACACAATTCGGGGCCTGTAGGACAGGGCTGAGAGCATCTAATTAAATTCAAAAAGAGTGAGAGGCTCCTCTGCTACTTTGCTGATAATGATGATGTAGCTATTCATATATAATCTTCAGCCTTTCATTGTGCAAGTTTTTTAAGTCAAATGTTTTTAAACATGATTTTTTAGTCAATTTTTTTGTATCCAAGGAGAGCGCCTGTTGTTACCATCTCAGACACAGTAACCACTGTAGCATTCTGACTTAGCCAAATCCTAAGACTGTTTTAAATTTTTGTAAAGGGCTTGTAAACCCCAATAAATTACACAAACCAGCTGTGCACCAGGGATAGATTCTGTCTATCCACTTATGTTTTGGCACTGCACTCATCACCGTGGGGTCTGAGCATCTTTGGAAGGCACCACTGGACCAGGGCCCAAAGGAAAGGGGTGAGACCCTTCCACCCCCCCTCCAGCTGAGAGGCACAAAATTGCTGGGGGAGGAGAGAGAGACGGGAAATTAATGGAAACGTCTAACTTTTTCTCTCAGAGCTTCTGGGAAGCTTGGGGCTGCAGGAAGCTCTGACTCCCACCTGGGAGGAGAGATGGGTCGTGTACCCAAAAAAAACTCAGTGGAGAAGGGGTGGGGTGAGGGATATTTCCTCACCATCAAACCCTAAACTTTTACTCTTTCTTTATGTCCCTGTAACAAGGCACACTCCGTCCCCAGCCGCAGATTCCCCAGAAACCTCTCAGACTCTGTCAGTAGGTGGCAACATCATGTGAATTAATTTATATTCTCATGACCAACACCAATACAGTCTCCTGAAGAAAAGTATTTACAGGGTCTCCTGCCCTTTAGTCCTTACCCACAGGGCCAGGAAAGCATGGACCTCTCCTTTCTCTTGAGATTTCTTGTGACTATTGGGGCCTACAAGGTGTAACCCTATTGTAAACTCAAATGTAAAAAGCATGTGAAAGTTCACAAGACAGTAACCATAAAACATAGGCTATTAGGCCTAATACAAAATAATGAAGGAGGTGAACTATGACACCCACTTTTCCCCTTTTTGGGTTCCTCAAAAAGAGACTGGGGATCAGAGCAATTCAGATCAGTTCTCCCTTATCTCCCATCCCACTTGCATCCCAACTCATCTCCCAGACTGCCAGCGCGGCAGCTCAGCTCAACTCATCTCAAGGACTTTCTTCCTGGGAGGAAGGCCGGCTGGCCTCGGTCTTGCTGAAGGAACTTTGTTTTCACCTGTGAGTGCTGAAAGTCATCACATGATCATGACATCCAGTCTTCAGCCCCTCAGTGGGGCTAGCCAACGGCCAGCACTGCAGAGGCATGAAAGCTCCTGCATTATTTTCCCTTCCCTTGTGTTATTTGCCACCCTCTCTCCTTCTATCATCTCTCTCTCTTGGCTTTTCATCAAATGCTGACATCAGCTGCTGTATTCGTCCAAGCCTGCCTCGTCTAAGAAGAAAAGATCCAATCAGATGACGTCCATGAGCAGACGGTAAACCAGGATCCAAATGCCTTCCACACATCAGGACTGAGAGTATAATTAACCCTTTCTGTTTCATCACAGAAAGCTTGTTCTGAAAGTAAGGGACTTTGATAGTTTGCCTTCAAAAGGAGAAAGGCTTGAAAGGTTTTGACCAAGTTTGCTTTGCACAATCACTCAACCACAGGTTCAATATAAAGGCCTGGTTTGATTTCTTGTTCTTTCTTGTATTTAATCAATAGACTTTTAATGTGAATGAATGCTTTTGGGTGGTTGCCAAGTAAGGGAGTGAAACCAAGTCCTCTGTTTAAAATAACCTGGTACCTACCTATCACTGTTCAATGGTGAAAAGTGAAAGAAGTTTATAAACAACTGTAACCCTTCAGGCCTTTGAGATCAATACCACATAGGTTATGCTGGGACTTCAATAAAGATCTTAAAGGGTTGGCAGTACAAAGTTGGCAAACAAATTGCTTGGCAAACAACAGAATATCTTCATAATTGGGTTTGGAAAGTAGAAAAGTTCTTGAGGGGAAAAAATTAGGAATTTAAAGTGGGAGTAACTATACCTGCTTCACTTTCATTAATGTTACAGGATTTTATCTTGGTGTTGTTTCAGACGTTTTGATGAATTGCGTTATTTTAACTGAGTTTTGACTTGCATTTCCTTTCTCCTCTCTCCATTATGAGCTGTGATTTTTATTTTGCATTTTAATTTTGGCCACAGTTATAGCCTGTTTGTTTTTCTTAAAGTCTGTAAGTACTTTTAAATTGAAAATGGTTTGGTTGTTTGTTTGTTTTTTTTTCCAAAAAGACTTCAAAGAACAATGTTAGGGATGGTACCTGCTCTGTTGCCCCAGAGGCTACCGCTTCTACTCCTCTACCCTATGCAGCTATTCCTTTAGATAACTGTAACCACTTTAGCTCTGCTGAAGCTGTTCCACAGGAATTAACTATCATAAGGAATGAAGGGATGAATAGGGATTTGTTAGAAAAAGGGAAGAAGAAAATTCTATCTTGGACATGTGAAATTGTTCCAACAGATGTTGATTCTTTTGAAGTATGGATTGAGAATAAAAGGGAGCTAGGAGTGGAGTTAATTGAGAGAAACAATGCATACTTGGAAAAGTACCAGTTGTGTAAAAAGGAGAAACATTTAATTGCTGTTTTAACAAGATTGGCTGCTAATAACTGGTTTATTAACCTGAAACACAGAAATCAGTTACCATCTGTGCCACAAGAGTTGGATAGTATACTGGGAGAAAACCGTAGATTAAGAGGAGACCTAGGGTAACCTTGCAAACAGATTTAGAAAGGATGTTAAGAGAAAAAGACAGAGAATTGGCTTCTCTGAGAAAAATTCTGAGCCACAGGATGGTTTAGTTAGAAGAAACTCTGCCTATAACAACCTCAGATAAGTATGTTAAAAAGGGAGAGAGAGAGTTCAGACTGTGTTTGGGGGGAAAGGAATTCGAGTATCAGACTGCAATTCAAGAACATGAAGAGTTCCTACAAGACATAGCAGGCTTAAGGAAAGAAAGGGAGGCTTTGGAATCAGGCTGTTTAAACTGGATAAAGGAAAGAGAGGCAAACAATAATTAGTGTTACTGCAGTTAGAAGTGCAAAATAAAGTTGTTGTGATTGAATAAATTAGCAAAGAGAAGGACACAAAACCTGGAAGAGTGGAGGAAAAGAAGAACTGATTGGTACTAGGAAGAAACTGCAGGATACTTTGAAAGCTGAAGTGACGCTGAAAGGAGAAATCTAGGGGAGTTAGGCAGTTTCAAACGTGCGGCGTTACAGGAACAAGGTAACTGCTGAAAATCAGACTTTGCCTTGAATTAGCAGAGAACTTGAAGCAAGCACCCCTGTAAGGACAAGACAGGCAGCGAACAAAAACAGCGCTGAGGGGATTAGAAAGGAGATTCGGTATTTAAGCCAAATGATGAGAAAAATTCAATTTTATCCAGCTAATGCAGATGCTAATGTTTGCTCGTAGTTAACTGTCGTGGAAAAGCACCAGAAGTATTTAAGCCAGAGAGCACAACTTCTCACAGACTGGTGGTGCTTGAGTTGAGAAAAGAACAGGGTATCTTTGACTCTCTAAGAGCCCAGCAAGTGGTCTATAATATTAACCAGGAATGACAAAGTATTTGAGTATTATAAGGCAAACCCGTTTTGCAGGACAGAAGCATCCTCAGTGTGAGGAGCATGGTTTTAAGTGGTTTAAACGGACTCAATAAGTGAAATCCTGAAGCAGACTAGAGAACAGTGGGAAAGACCCAAGTAAACCAATCAAAGAATAAGAGAAGGAAGAACCTGAAATGCCCATCTTCACCGTGAAAAATCCCAGTAGCTGGAGAAAGAAAATGGATCAAGTTTAACTAAAATAGCTGAAATGCATGAAAAAGATTTCTGCCCTGGAAACGAAGGGACCTGACCCCTTTCCTATCCCAGCCCCTTCTTTTCCCCTTTACTTCTACCCACAGTAGAACCTAAGACCATACCAATTTGCCCAAACAAACTAATTTTGTCCCCCAACCTTGAGTCTCAAGAAAGAAATGGCTATGTGGTACATGAAAAATTAAAGAAAATACCGGGTGATAGAAGAAGATACTTTGATTTAACAATTCAGAGTGACAACCTTCCACAAGCACTATTATAGGTTGTGGAGCTGAAGAATATTTAATGAGTTCCTTTGTTTGCAATGCCTCAGCTAAACCAGGCTGAGAAAGGAAATGCCCAGTTGATTTGCATAATTTTGATGAAACCACACTTTCAAGATTGAGTTTGTTTGTTATTCAAGCTTGTTCTGCCAAGGGGACGGAGGGGGGGCTCACACCCCTTTTATGTCTTTAAAGGTTCTAGAGACAGCATTGTTGTGGGGGCAAGTTTCCTTACTCACTTTAAAGCAAAAGTGGGTTGGGAAGATGGGGTTTTGACATTAAAAGTAAACCCTCCTTCCTATGGAAAGGAAAGTGTTTTGAAATCTGTTTGGTCAGCTGGTCATGAAGGTTTGAAAAGTACCTGTCAAGAAAGGAGGAATTTTATCTGCCCCTTTCCCCCCATTGGAAAAGTGTATCTAAAAAGTAAAAGAAAAAACTGAATTTTCTTATACAAACTTGCCTATCTTTCCCCCTGCACCTCTTTCCCCTCCCTCCTTATCTAACTGCTCCCCTATTTCACCTCTCTCCCCCCTCTTAGCCAACCTATTCTCCCAAGTGACCACCATTTTCTTCCCCCCATCTTCTCCCAGCCTGCAGTCTGTGCAAGGACAAATCTGCGAAGAGTGAAAACATGTGTAACTTGCCATTCTTGTGTTCTTTCACCAGAAGTGATTCAGAAGTGTTTTTACCAATGAAAATAAGAAATCAGTGTCTTGATTAAGGTCTCTCTCTCCTTTCTGAAAAGTCCTTAATAATGGAGAAAATGTATAAACAGTTATACAAAAGCAATCTAAAATACGGCCTGCGTAGAAAAGAGTTTTTTTCCTTAACCCTATTTGGGAATGTTCAAAATTTTCAGGTTTGGGGAGAGATTTCTCTCCCCATCCAGGTAGGGAATATGAAATCCCCCCACGGCCCACGTATGGTCGGAGACCTAGCATGCCCAGTGTACAAATGACTACAATTTGAGATTTTGAACACAACCAGATTTTCAACTATTTGGAGGGCAAATCTGTGCCCCTGAAACCCACCAAAGGCCTGTTAAAATCTGGGCAAACAATTCCAGAGGTATCACACGTGATTAATTAATTTTCTATACCGGTCCCACCCTTTGCAGAGAATTTCCCTTAAACATGGTCATTAGAAAGGACAAGTGTGGAACTACCCTATTGGTTACTTCCATCCTATTTGAAATTTCCAGGAAATTGGCCTGATGTTAGCTGAAGAAGGAGTTCATCTCTTGGATTTTAAAGAGGGCAATGCCTTTGTTTTAGTACATAATCCATTGTCTGAAACCATTACAATCCCTGCACAGGTTGATTTAGGTGTCCTGTTATCTTCCAAGTGGAAAGAACAAGACTTTTAGTTTATCCCATCAGTCACTATGACCGGTTAAGTCCCAGAACTAAACCCTAAAGATTTTGATAGAGAGGGTATGTGTTATACTGTACCTTCCTTTCAGTTTGGGATTTATCCAAGAAGGTTACAAAATTCTCCTTACGCCTGGCTAATTGAAGGGCAAAAATTGGTGTGGAAGGAAGAAATAACTAATGAGGTCCTGCTTAATTCTGGTACAATATCAGTTCAACCATCTGATATACTGACTAAAGTTGAAGAGAAAATTGAAATTCCTCCCCCAGAACCTGCATATGATTTTCCAAAACAGGTAGAGAACTAGACAGAACTTGGTGATGGTTTAACCTTAGAAGGGAAAACAGAATTAAAGGAACTAATTCAAATATATTAATCTTTGTTCTCTAGAGATAGCCTAGACTGTGTGAAGACACCTCCAGTGACGACTGAGATCCCTCCAGGATCAGACCCAGTGTATGTAAGACAGTATCATATTCCCTTAGCAAGAATCCATGCAAAATTCCCTAATAGAGAGGGGAATTATAAAAGAACATCCTTCTCCATACAATGCATCATTGTGCCCAATTCAATGGAAACCATCCTGACACAAGAGCAGATTTTGACTCTAAAGTAGTTCCAGAGGACCAATATAAATTGGCTTTTACTTTTGCAAAAGGATAATGTGCTTGGAAAATAATACCACCAGGGTTAAAATTTTCTTCAAGTGAGTTTAACTATTTTATCCACAAGGCTTTACCCAGCACAGAAGAAAAAGGCATAACTGTTTATGTTGGTGATGTTTTAATTTCTAATACAACTTGGGAAGAGCACATGGAAGCCATCAGATATGTGCTAGGACAACTAAATAATGCTGTGGCAAAATTGTCCTTAGCAAAAAATCCATGGGCCAGAAAAAGGGTAGGCTTTGAAATTTGCTCTGAGAGTCTACAACCCCAAGCTCACAGAGAGCAAGCTCAGATTAATTTGAAAACCCCTCCTAATGTATCAAAGGTACATAGTTTTCTGGGAATCTGCAATTACGATAGGCAGTTCATTTCATTGCAGAATATGCCAGAATTGCCAGACCACTCAGTAAACTATTCTGAGAACATCAGGATTGAGACTGGGGACCTGCGCAAGATCAAGTCATGAAAGAGTGAAAAACAAAGTTAAGCCAAGTCCCTTGCTTGATTTACCCTCAAAAATGAAGAGAGAGATCGCACGTACAGAACGTAGCATGAGTGCTGTGTTACATCAGAAAATGGACTCAGAACACTGAGCTATTGCTTATTGCAAAGGACTAAGAGCTGTGGAGAAGAAACACTCTGACTGTGAAAAGGTAACAGTGGTCAGCATTGAAATTAACCATCACTCTTTAAAATAACTGAAACCCAATCAGATTAGAGAAGGTAAAGTGTCAAGAGCCAGACTAAACTCCCGGAGATTAGTTATGAAAGGAAAAGTTGTAGAAATTAAATATGTTAAAAAATAAATGGTTTTAAGGGTAGAAATGTTAGCCCAACTACACCAATGTCAAGATACTGAGCCGGAGACAATAATTAAAGAAGTGACTGATGTTTGCCCACTGCATTCACAATACCAATCTTATGAAGATATTTGGGTCAATTTATCCATTGCATACATAGAGGGTCATTCATTCCATCAAGACGGGGTCAAGTCTGTTGGTGCAGGAATGTTGGGAAAAGGGAGAAATCACAGAGAAATTTAAACTAAGTTCAGTCACCAAACAATATGCTGAGATTGCTGCTGTATTATGGGCCTTAAAATCAGCTGTGGAAACGAATGTGTCAACTTTGGTTTTATGTACAGATTTAAGCTATGTGAGGAGTAGTTTCCTGTTTTATCTTCATACTTGGCATAACAACAGATTCCAACATGCTAAAGGTAAACAGATCGGACACTTTGAACTGATTAAAGCAACATCAACTAGTTCAGGAATATAAATTGACCATTCATTGGAGAAAAGGTTAGAGGCCACTCATAAGCAAATGGGCAAGGTCGTCTGGGCAATGACAGAGCTGACACGCTTGCCAAGGAAGGTGCACTAAATGGAACACCGGGAGAATTTACATCACTTGACCAGGCACCTCCTGTAAAATCCCAAGTGGGAATATTAACTCCCAGTCAGGCACAGAAAGCACAAGCTCCATCTACTGATGAAGTCATTGCTCCTACTTCTGCAGATCAGAGTCAGTTAGACAAAAGTGATGTGACCTTTGTCAAGGATGATCCAGAACAGGATTTGATCCAAGCCCAACTAAATGATCCAAATGTGTCCAAACTCTACCATTATGTCTAGGATCCTGTTGAGTCCCCCATTGCAGAACAAAATCCAGAACTGTGAACAATGTTTAATTTGAAATCCAAACTTGGCATTCAAAATAAATTGTTCATTTTTAAAAACAAAGGTGACCAATGCTATAGAATGATCGTTCCAACATCTTATCAAACAATTATGCTACTGCATAATCCTGATGAGCTATGGAAAGGACATCCTGGTATTAAAGCCACCTATGAAACCTGAAAACAATTTGTTTATTGGGCAAATCTGTATAAGGATTTTCAAAACTATGTAAAAACCAGTACTGCAAGTCATAAGTTCCAGCCCACCAAACCTCAGTTTAAGGCTTCACTCCAATTAAAGGAAGGTTGTCAGCCCTGGACAGACCTACAGGTGGACTGGATTGGACCTGTACCACAATCTAACCAATGAAACAAATATTTACTAATTGTTACTTGTCTCTTTACCAAATGGGTGGAATGCTTTGCAGCTCCCCATGACAATGATGTCACTTCAGCATGTCTTTCGGTAATTAACATTTTTACCAGATGGGGATTGTCCTTGAGAACTGAGTCTGACAGAGGCTCTAATTTTACTTCTGAAGTAATGTTCCACCTATAAAAAAATACTTGGAATTAAAAGGAAATTGCATATTTCCTATCACCCTGGATCTTCAGGATTAGTTGAAAATGCCAGCAACAGGCTCGTTACCCTGTTGCATAAAAGCTTGCAGGACAATCCACAAGATTGGGATATTAAGTTACATTTAATTTTTTGGGCTATGCATTCAACACCTAGCAAAATGGCTGGCCATACTCCTTGAACTTATGTCAGGAAGATCCATGGTATTAGCAACTCATCCTCTATACCAGGATCTGGCAGGAAATGATCCTTCCCCTGCTGTATGTCCAGAAGAGTACATAACAATCAAAATGACATTTGCAAAAAACTTTTTCCTTTGTGCAACAAAGTATGGAAGAATATGCTAAGGGAGCAAAATCATACTAGGATAGGATGGGTAATCCTAAAGAATACCAGGTAGGCAACAAGTGTTTTACTTTAACTATTACAAAGAAAAAGAAGGAGCACAGGAAGATCAGAGTTAGCTGGATTGGTCCGTTTGAAATTACAGAAAAATATCTCCTGTAACCTATTGAAACAAATGATGGGCAATTCAAATGGGTGCATATCAACCAAATAAAACCATTTTTGGAAACCAAAAATTAGTTCAAGAAAAACCAAACTTTGTTTCCCTTTCTTCCTTCATGTTGTTGTTGTAAAAAAGAAAGAGTTAATTAATTCTGAGCCTTCTGCCAGGGCAAATATAAGGACTTCCATGTTTATAAACGAACTGTAACTTCCACTGGCAAATAATTCTTTTCTGAGTGTAATAAGTTTTAAATGCTCAATTTGTGTTCATGTTCAAAGGTTTTATAATCTTTGGAGTTTGACTCAATGAAAGTTAAAATGCAACTTGTTGATATTTTTAAAGGACAAAAGGTACCAATAAGTTCTGAGTTACAAACTTTTCTGGGTTTGAAAGATTCCCATCAAATTAATTTGTTTATGGAATCTGATCAGATTAAATTTGTGGATTCCAATTTTGGAGTACAGAACTTACAGACCTTAAGCAATAACTTCTTATTGGGCAACAGATGCTGTTTTAACTGTGATCAACAGAGATGATTTGGAGATTGATTATTGTATTTTGGATATATTTTAAGACAGCAAATTTTTAAGACCCAAGAAATTATCCAACACATTAATGGAGATACCCACCATTCCCTCCCTCTCCCCCACCATATCCTCTACCACTTCCACCCCCTCTGTCACTTTCTTCAATCCCATCAATTCTACCTTCACTTTTAGACATCCTAAATTAGGTAGGTCATGTCCAGTTGCTGTAATTTATCCAGTGCACGCACTCCCCTCCATCCCCACCCCGTGAGGCATCTAATGCCCCTGACTCCTCCACCATTTCCAATATCTTCCACCATTTTTATTTTTGGAGGTCTTGGACCTCATCCACATGCCTTAGATCTTTTTGAGCCTCTGCACCCCAGAAGGAATTCCAGCACTTTCAATCATTCTAGGGCTTTCTCCTTTAATTATTGAGACCCTAAACAGCCTAACAAATGCAGGAAAATAAAAGTAGGCCAGGATCTGCAGATCCCCAGGGCTCATGTTCTCAACCTGCCCCTGCAAGAAAACCATCTTTGAAACAACTATTTAATGAGATGGCAAAACAAAATGGGTGTGTTACAATCTGGCCTTAAAGGTTTTGTTTTTGTGTATCTAGCAACACTAGAGGTAAAAATTTCTGAAACAAAATGGAATTTTATTTTTGAAATATACCAAATAAGTTTAATAGGATAAAAAGTGTTAAGCTGTATCACCCTAATGCACATAAGATCGAGGTACCTGCCTTTGGCTGAAGGCGTGTAGTACATTAGTGTTTGATTTATTGATTTAGCTCAAATGCCGCTAGTTGTACTAATATGATTTTTCACATTTGACAAGTAGTGCCAAGCCACTTTAAGTTCACTCAATGTTAAGTTAAGAACATGTTAAGTTTGTTTTGTTTATAATTATAATTTTGTTTAAAATTATAATTGTAATTTTATGAAGAAATGTCCTATCCCAGGTGGAACTGGTTCATAAAAGAGAGGGATTATGTTGTGACTATTGAACCTACAAGGTGTCACCCTCTTGTAAATTCCAATGTAAAAAAGTATGTGAAAGTTCATAAAATGTTACAATAACCATGGAAAAAATAGGTCAAGAGGTTTATGATGTTGAGGGTTGTAACAAGCGTAAAAGAACTAGTCAAAGAAGCTGGATTAGACTCTAAATCAAAAAGCCAAGGACTGTTCAAATTATGCCTGATAAAAACAGAAGAAGTGGAATCAGAAGTTAATTGGTGTGACGGATATTAGACCTAATTGGTAGACAAAATAATGAAGGAGATGAACTATGACACCCACTTTCCCCTTTTTTGGGGGAAAAACATGATCAGATCAATTCAGGTCAGCTCTCCCTCTCATCTCCCATCCCACCTTACATCCCAGCTCATCCCCTAAACTGCCAGAATCAGCTCAACTCATCTAAAGGATTTTCTTTCTGAGAGGGAGAAATCTTGTTCAAGGAACTTTGTTTTCACCCATGAGTGCTGAAAATCATCACATGATCATGACATCCAGTCTTCGGCCCATCAGTGGGGATAGCCGACTGCCAGCACTGCAATCCTGCATTATTTTCCCTTCCCTTGCTGTGTTATTTGCTACACTGCCTCCCTCTTTCTCTCTCAGCTTTTCAGTGAATTCAGAAGTCAACTGTGCTGTATTCATCCAAGCCTGCCTTGTCTAACAAGAAAAGATTCAATCAGATGACATCCATGACCAGACGGTAAACCAGGATCCAAGCAGCAGGTGTTGTGGTCTACTTGTCAACCAAAAGCATCCACTCGTAACTAATCAGCTAACCAGTGCTCCAAAAACATCAACAAAAGCTGTATTTCACCCACCTTTTCTAGCCTGTCTCTCCTCCACCTGGCGTCTGTTTATTAACAACAGGATAAGTAAATGCCAATCAGGACTGAGAGTAAAATTAACCCTTTCCTAAGTGTCATCTACTGAAGTCAGGCTGGGCAGAGTCTGTGGGCCTGATTCTGCTCCCACTTGCCCCCGCATAAATCAGGAGTAACTCTCCATTGAAGCCAGTGGGATCAGATCAGCATAAGTGAAAGCAGAGGCAGGCCCAGTAACTACAAGCCAGAGATGGGGAAGTAGCTGGGTGGCCACATACACATCCACTGCAAGGAGAGGACCTTTCCACTTGGCATGTGCACCAAGGCTACCAAGATAAGGTGAGCTGCACAGCTCCCAAGAGTCCAGGTCATGGAGGCTAATGAGCCCAGAATTTGGCTCCTTCATGAGGAGGTGATGTATTATGTCTTCTTCATCTTGTACACTCCATTGATTAGCTCTGGCTGCACCTAGAATCAGGAAGGAACTTCTGTTTGTTTTGTTCTATCCTAATTTGGCTCCATCATGGTGTAGTTTTGCCTTCCTTGCAGGTCAATGGACATGATGCACCTACTGACCTGTGGCACAGTTTGACTGACGATTTGCATTTACCAGGGCAAGCTAACCAAGTTTCATCCAGGAGTGTAGCTGGCTCAAGACTCCCAGCTGTGCTGGGTTTAGGGTTTAACCCTATTAGTGCCTTCAAGGTAAGGCCAGTTGTTTACAAGGGATGAGGGACAGGCATTGCATACCTGACTGGGTAATTGGCCTGTTCAGCCCATGATGCTGGTTCCAGCAGAACAGCATATGTGGTTCCCATGACAGTGGAGGTTTCCCAGGCACACCAGTCCAGATCTGGTCTACAAAGACTTCCTGCCTCAGAATGAGTTGCTCGTTTGGGTTTAAGGGGCTGCTCATAGAAGCTGCGGTCAGTTTAACTCCAAACTTGGTCTTTATTTGTTGTCTGGAACTCAGCAAACTCTGTCAAATCCCCTTTAAATTAACAGGATGCTTCAATACTAATTTTAAATGGGACTTTGCATAGTAAAAATGACACTTAAAAAGCCCTAATATTTTGTAGCAAACTTGCAGCAAAAGCCTCTGGAACTGGGATAATAAATATGCAGGTCTGCTCTAAAGTATATGAGCGTTCACTGTTAACTTCAGTGGGCACAGATTCATGCCCTATTATTTTACCATTGTATAAATCAAAAGTCACTTTACTGATGAAAACAGGATTTGCAACAGCATTTTTGATTCAACGGGCAAGTAGTATGTGCAAATTTAGTTTCATACCATCAAAACATCTGAGATATTAAGTCTCACAAAACAGGGTTGATACCAGAATTGAAAAAAAATTAAACAGTGATTTTGCAAAGGGAGAATTCGTTTAGCAAACAACTTTGAGAATAGCACCGCTTGCATGCGCTTGATGTCTTTGTTTTAGTTTAAGCATCTTCTCAAACCATTTTTCTTTTCACACATGACTTTAAAGAACTCCCTCAAATTTAATATTATTCAGTAAACCACTAATGCAGCTGCAAAATAAAAATACCTGCAGCTACAAATAAAATCAGCTTTTGCAGCTAAGTAATATGAGAATGGCTTGAGAGAGCTGCACTGTTTATTAGCAAACTAAGGGCCACATAACGATTCTTTAATTCACTTTGAACTGGCTGGCTGGCAGGGCTGGTTGAAAATTTTCCATCAATCTGCTTTTTTCACTTGAAAAGGGCGCTCTTTCCGAAGTGAAAAATTTTGAAGAAAATCTTCAAAAGCCTTTCACAAATTTCTCTAGTTTTTCAAATGAAAAACCAAAATGGGGGGGAAAAATGGTTTTCTACAAAGTTTAATTTAAAAAACAAACAAGCACATTTCCATGGGAAACATAACAGATTTTTCCCCAAAAAATGTTCTACAAAAAGCAAAGACCCCGTTGGTTCTGTTGAATAGTACCTCGCCCCATAAATCTGTCCTTTGAGACCAGTATTGCTACTCAGGTGATCAACTGCTCACCCACATGAGTGAAGGGTGCGCAACCTAGCCCTATTTATTTAAAAAAGCACAGACCTAGCTTCTCCTAACAGCACTGTCGATGTAGAAGTGCAACTGAGGGCAGGCCGTGACTCAATAACATGTATATCAGTTTTCAGTCTCAATTGCCAGCTAATTTTTATTCTTTAAAAAAATAAAAATGGAATCTGAACTGGCAGCTCAATTCTCACGTGGCAGCTTGAAGTCTGATTGCTTCTGTAGAATCTACAGGTTCACATCTAAAAAACGAAAAGTCTAACATCCAGCTAAGAGGGACAAAGCAGGAACTGTCCCCTAGGGGTGCAAAGTAATTTACAGGCTTCAAAGTGACACATGCCTGGGTGTAGGAGATTGGGGTGGGATTTCCTAAAGTGCCTATGTGAGTTAGGGGCCAGATTTTTAAAGGAATTTAGGCACCTTAAGACACAGATAGGTGGCTAGAGGTATCCAAGTGCTTTCAAAACTTCCTAACTCCATAGGTGCCTAGGCACTTTTAAAAATCCCACTAGGCTCCTATTATCATCTTTAGACACCTAAATTGCTTTAAAAATCTGGCCCCTGGTGCCTAACTCACTTAGTCACCTTTGAAAATCTCACCCTAGAACTTATCCCCTTAATTTTTACTTATTTTAAAAGAAAAATCAGTTCCAGACAGTATTAAGGACCTAATTCAACAAAGCACCTCTACATTAGCACACCCATCCCAGCAAAGTCCTTAAACACATGAAGAGAAAACCTGCCCCCACCAGACTCCATGGAAGTTTTGCCATGGACTTCAGTTGTAATAGCATTTCACCCCATGCTTATCATGCATGTGCTTAAGTACTATTGATTTCACTGGCACTTACGCATGTACTTAAAGTTGAGCAAGTTTTAAGTGCTTTGCTGAAGTGGGTAGTGTAATAGCTGAAGTCAAATAGTAAAGGTGTATAGGAGATCACAGACGAGCCCCAAGGTTGTATACAATTAAAAGGTTAGGTTATACATCTCTGAAAGTCAGCAGAGAATGCCACTAGGGCCCACAAAGCTTTCTGCTACACACATAAAGAACAATCTCCACACCCATTTTTTAAAAGTATGCTTCTCTCTAGACCTTTCCGTATGCAGATGGCCAATGGCTGAGAGTTTGTCACTAGGATCTTTTCCAGAGGATCTTATTCTCTAATCAGTGATGTGTTATAATGAACTGGACAGACAGCATCTTGTATTTCACTGAACAGGATATTTCCCTGGTGAAATGCATTGCAAGTGTGAAAACAACAACAAAAACCAACGTCAGCTCAGATATTTGAAGTGGCAAGAAACCGTTTCATCTATGACAGGGAAATGTGTGCTCACAGCTCTCCCTACATTCTGTTGTGCCCGCTGAGATCAGCTCCTTTGTTAACACAGTCTCTACATCTGAACATCTGGGAGCTGGAGGTTGAACTTTCTCAATGGAGACCCTCCGCTTTGTAGTTCCTTTTCCTCTACTGACCCAGCAGAGTCAGAGTTTGGCCTAAAGGGTACAATGTCAGTCTTACCCATTTGCTCATTCTTTTGCCTAAGGGCTTCCATAATTTCTGGAGTCAGTCTATTGATGCTGATATTGATTGACATAGTAACATGGTACATGTACCTAGGGACCATTGGAACAAGAATGCTTTACAAACAGAAATAAACGAACAAAACTTTCCTGTTGAAATATTGTACCAGCTGTGAGGGTGAGAATGGTGCCACAGAGTACAAAGAGGGGAATGGCTTGCAAAGGGAAGGGAGCTAATGAAAATACAATACAAGGTAAAATGACTCCACAGAGCGAAGGAGAAGCAATAGGCAAAGATCAGGGACTGAGCCACTAATTGAGGGATACAATTTACTGGTGCGTCTTCAGTGGAGAAAGGATGGAACATTTTGATTTAAATAGATTCATAGATATTAAGGTCAGAAGGGACCATTATGATCATCTAGTCCGACCTCCTGCACAACGCAGACCACAGAATCTCACCCACCCACTCCTGCGAAAAACCTCTCACCTATGTCTGAGCTATTGAAGTCCTCAAATCATGGTTTAAAGACTTCAAGGAGCAGAGAATCCTCCAGCAAGTGACCCATGCCCCATGCTACAGAGGAAGGAGAAAAACCTCCAGGGCCTCTTCCAATCTGCCCTGGAGGAAAATTCCTTCCCGACCCCAAATATGGCAATCAGCTAAACCCTGAGCATATGGGCAAGATTCACCAGCCAGATACTACAGAAAACTCTTTCCTGGGTAACTCAGATCCCGCCCCATCTAACATCCCATCACAGGCCATTGGGCCTATTTACCATGAATATTTAAAGATCAATTAATTGCCAAAATCATGTTATCCCATCATACCATCTCCTCCATAAACTTATCGAGTTTAATCTTAAAGCCAGATAGGTCTTTTGCCCCCACTGCTTCCCTTGGAAGGCTATTCCAAAACTTCACTCCTCTGATGGTTAGAAACCTTCGTCTAATCTCAAGTCTAAACTTCCCAATGACCAGTTTATATCCGTTTGTTTTTGTGTCCACATTGGTACTGAGCTTAAATAATTCCTCTCCCTCCCTGGTATTTATCCCTCTGATATATTTATAGAGAGCAATCATATCTCCCCTCAACCTTCTTTTAGTTAGGCTAAACAAGCCAAGCTCCTTGAGTCTCCTTTCATAAGACAGGTTTTTCATTCCTCAGATCATGCTAGTAGCCCTTCTCTGTACCTGTTCCAGTTTGAATCCTTCTTAAACATGGGAGACCAGAACTGCACACAGTATTCCAAATAAGGTCTCACCAGTGCCTTGTATAACGGTACTAAAACCTCCTTATCTCTCCTGGAAATACCTCGCCTGGAAAAATGGAAAAAGGTATCTATTGAAAAATTTCTGACCAGCTCTACAAGTCATTAATATACAGCAAGAAAATTCACATTTAGGGCCTCAGAGCTTGAGATCTTTGTTTTGGTCCATCAACTTAAGTCGGTAGGAGCGGGGGCTGGGCAATGGGCCAGTGCTGTCTTCAGGATGGATGGAGATTCTTCAGAAAAGGTATTTGTACCAACCTATTTTCTTTTGGTTACCACTAACCACAAAGAAAAATCAGCCAATAAATCTAAACCAAATTATTAGAGTGGCTAAACTGACACTAGTTATAAAAAAGGGTCTTAGTTTGTCAAATCTAGTGATAAATACCAGAGTATCGTAGTTTTATATTATGATAAAATTAGTATTTTGACTAACTTCTTCTGGATCAGTTTGTTTTATCAGAGGGGGAGTCTGCCCTCAAGTACTTCAAAATACTGAGATATGAGTGTTCATGGTTATATTCTATTTTAAAACTTGTGTTTTTAAATATTCATTGGGACATCCTTGCATCACAATACGGACTGTAATACCCATCACGTATCACTGAGTTTTGTAACTTTATGCCTGAGGGCCCAAATCCAACTTCCATTGAGCCCCTTGGGAGCTGGCTTTCACTGTAGGGCCCACATCCTACAAACAGGAGAAACACAAAAAGAAAAAGGAGAAATACAGGGCAATTTTTATTATGCATAATAAATTAAGCAGCATTTGCTTTTACAAGAGCAGTTTTAGTTACAATACTGCTTCAGAGCATCCTTGTAAAGGTTCTGTAGTATGTTTTGTCAAGATAAAGAAGTACCGGTGATATGAGACCTCACTACAGCCAGTCTCAACTAAGAAGTGGTGACCTTTTTGTGTGTGTCCTTTGAAAGATTTTATTCTAGCAACAAGAAGCTTCTGGACTTCATATCATGAGAAAAATTGAGGCCAAGATAAAAACACTAAAAAGGACCCTGAGGTAAGGCTTTTTAAAACGGGGCCTAATTCTGCATCTGGCTTTACATGGGCAGCCCTATGCACCCTCCTGGAGTTAGCTGCAGGATCGGATCCTGAATAACCCTATTTTCATTAAGTGCCGAACTCTCTGCAGCTCCTCTGGAACCTAAAGGAGTTGTAAGTTACTCAGAACTTTTGAAAATCAGGTCACTTATTTAAAAGTCTAAATATGATTTTTGGAGTCTAATATGCAGCTCCTATTTTAAAAAAAACTTGGCCTAGCGAAACTAGGTCATGAATCTAATAGGTACATCAGCTGCTCCTCACACGCAGTCACATTAGTACAAACTATAGCAGTCACTTTTGTATTTATATAATAATTCATATGTTTATAAAATCAATCAACATTTCCCTTTGTGATGCAAATGAAATCAGCTACATAAAGTGCAAACCCTACTAAGATGAAATCAAAACCTTTAAAGTGACACCAAGATGACAAGATTAAACATGCTGCCGATGCCTTTTACCAACAGCAGAAATTATCTTCCCTTTGAATTCCAGGTTTTATTTAAATGTGCTGTACATTCTCTCTAGTATCGTCAGAAAGTTTTCCAGTAAAAGCATGCTTTTCTTTTGGGAGTTTTTTTCATGACCACACAAGGTGCAGGATAACATTATTCTTAACTGTCTCATACTTGGAAGGCATGGGGAGAGAGTGAGTTAGAAAAGAAACTGAAATATGAATACTGATGTGAAAATTACCTACCACCCTTTTAATTTAAGGGGGACATAATTTCATTGGCAATTGCTATACAAGCCCATGGAGATCCCCTAAGCATGCCATTATCTTGGAGAAACTATTTCAAGGCAAGGCCATTTTTATGCTAAGAAGAGGTGGGATTTCTCTAGCATAATAGTTCCCATGGAATTCTATGAAGGCTTGTAACATTGTCATCTTTTTGAAAATTGACAATTTATGAGAGGGAAACAATCCATATAAATGACATTGGCAAAGCAATGCCAACATAACAGCACAAAGTCTCCTTACAGTGCCAAGATGAAAGCAAAGCAATATGAATGAAACTTACCCAGCAATGTCACAGCAAGTGAAACTGAAGAGAATGCTTATGTAACTCAGAATTCAAGGCATATACTAGTAAACCAGGGATCTTCCAAGTCTATCCCCACTCTCTTTACTCATATCAAGCACATGCCTGTTGTGTCATATGCTGTCCTCTCACATAGGACTCACAACTCTTGATGGTATTGACTAAACTATGCTGTATGAGTTAATATCTTTTCAGCATATTGTATTATTGTGTTGTTATACACTGATTTACTCAGCATCCTTCACAAGCCTCACTACACCACCATTGCAGACTATCAGCCAGATTGTGGCCCCCCAGGCAGGGGAACTCCATGAGATGAAATCCTGACCCTATTGAAGTCCATTGACTACAGTAGAGGTAGGATTTCATCTCCATGAGATTGGATGTACAGGTTTTCCCTGGAATTTTCCTTGGCTGGGTTAGCCTCACTTCATAGAACTAGTCCAGGGAGTCCAAGTTCTCCCCTCCAAACTAGTAGAACCCCCAAGATCCAGGGAATAACAGCTTTTCAAATACCTGTTTCCCTCTACTGAGTCCAGCTGACTCCCAGACTGTTCCAGGTGTTTGGCCATGCAATACCTAAAAGCATTAATCTACCTACAAAAAGCATGGGAATTTATCCCCCACACCTTGCCCCACCACCTCCTATCCCTCCCCATTCTCTCCCCATAACCAGATCTTGAGTCTTGGCATTCTCATCTTCCTTACTCTCCAAACAGGCTTTACTGGATCTGTTTCCTCCACTCACATTAGCAGAGGGTAGGATATGGCCCTAACTACTTGAGGATCACTTCATTGATGTAACCTTTCTGCCAGCTATTATTGGAAGCAAAAAGAGCCAGGTCAATTATCTAGGGGTTCCTTCTGAAGATTTAAAAAACACTGGCTCAAGCCCCACCCAGAAACCTGGGGAACTATATGTACCAGCCTGGTCACCCTGGATAGGCAATATTTCCCTGGTCACAAGCACTGAGTCCAGGGTTTAAAAAAAGAAGAGAGAAAGAGAGAGAACTTTGCTAGGAGGCAAAGGAGAGAAAATAGAATAAGCTTGGAAAAGCCAGCAATACATTAACCATATCTATGAGCTAAGACTCCCTCACCCTCCAAGCTGTCTTAATAAGAGTCCCAGGCTCTGTCCTCCTCTTGCAGTTGTGAGTGGCTGATGCACTCTAACCACTACCCTCCTTCCAGGCTCCCTACTCACGCTTTGTTGTTCAGGGCTGGAGAAGTCCAAAAATTCTGGCAGTTCAATTCTGCCTGAGCTGCTCCAAGGGTTCTACCACCCGACCTAGCAGAGATGATTTTAGCTTTGATTGCTGGATAGGGAGACCCACACCCAAGTCCCTCATATAGGCTGCTGCTCTCCATATCTTCAGCCCAAACTGCCTCAGCAACGTCACTTGCATCAGAACCACCTCAGCTCTGTGTTGTCTATCTCCTCAAAGCTGCCTCAACTCTGCATCATCTGCTGCTTTGTAACAGCCACAACTCAGGTCTAGATCAAGAGATCAGTAGCACACAGTACCCTTATCAGAATCATTATTGCAAAAGCAGCACACCCATAAGAAACCAAATACTTTTCCCCCTATAGCTACATATAGGCGTCCTTACCCAACTGTCCCTGAGTTCAGTTTTGGTCAGGGTGACTTGTCAGCCCAGGGACATTAATGCTGGTCTCCTGTTCTTTAATTTCCCAACAGGGATAACAGCACTTCACTGGCCCCAAACTTAAAACTTACCTTTATTTTAACCAAAGTGCCCCAAACTGCCACAAAACTGAAAGGCAAATGAGGCCAGCCAATTCAGTCATTTCCCCTTGTTCACCAACAGATGCCAGCAGAGAGCTCACCCCATGGAGCCTCTCTCTAACTGGAGTTCTCAAGCAGCTCTGGGCTGCTCTTCTCCCGTTCCACCAACAGGTGTCAATAGTGAGCTCCCTACTCTCTCAGGCAGTAGTGAGCAACCTGCGGCCTTCCAGGGTAATCTGCTGATGGGCCGCAAGACAGTTTGTTTACATTGACCGTCCACAGGCACGGCCACCCGCAGCCCCCAGAGGCTGCGGTTCGCTGTTCTCGGCCAATGGGAGCTGATGGAAGCAGCACAGGCCACAGGGACGTGCTGGCCGCCACTTCCCACAGCTCCAATTGTCCGGGAACGGTGAACTGCGGCTACTGGGAGCTGTGGGCAGCCATGCCTGTGGACAATCAATGTAAACAAACTGTCTCGCAGCCCGACAGTGGATTACCCTTACCCTGACGGGCCGTGTGCAGCCCGCGGGTCACAGGTTGCTCACCATGCTCAAGGGCTTTCAGGCCACAGGGCTTAGAGTTGCACCAGCACATAGAAATGCCACACAACAGTTCACCCAATGTTTCTACTGACAAGAACGTAATGGACCATGATATTCTGAGTTGATTCCACATGAAACAACAACACACGGTTGTAGAAACAGACTTGTTAAATGGCATCCAATTATCCCTAAATAATTATACCATTCACCAGCAAAGGTGTCATTTCCTTGTGTATTGGGACCTTTCAGAGAAAAGATCATATTTGCTGAAGTGCCTAGGCTGTCAAGTTCTATCCACATAGTTTGTTGATTACACACAGGACTATGACTCCAATCCAAAGCCAACTAAGTCAATGGGAGTCCTTCCATCAAAATCAATGGGCTTTGGATTTGGCACTAGAAGACAGGAGAACAAGGTTCTTTTCCTGCTTCTGACACAAACTGACTTCCTTTGTGATCGAAGGGTAAGTCCTTTAATCTCTTCTATGCACAGATTTTACCCATCTGTAAAATAGGGGATGGTAGGACATACCTTACAAGGATGCAGTCAGGCTTCATGTGTGCAAAGTATTTTGTGATCCTCTAGTAGAAGCTGTTATAAAGGTGCAAGGTATTATTGTTCTTGAAAAGTTCCCATGTAAAACCCTTCTTGAGACCCATCATTTGTACCCATTATTTCAGCAAGAGTCAGAGAACATGACATGAAAAATATTTACAGCATATTGAATGAACAGAGGTGAACAAGCACTGTCCTATCAGGATGTAATTGTCATTATAAAACATGTGGAATAAAACCATCTATTTCCACTCCTCAGCTACTTTGCCTTTGTTGATCATGTGTACCTGCCAGAGGAACACAGCCATTACTGCTCTGAAATTAAGTTTCAGTTTTAATTCACCCCCTTTTGTTGTTGAAGAGGAAATATCTAAAGATGTGAAGAATAAAACTGATTTCAGTGCAAGTGTGTGTGAGGCAGCCCTAACTTAATTATTTTTTAATTAGCTTAGTTAAATGGGTGCAAATTTCTCAAATCTATAAAAAACTGGAATCAATTTAGCTCAATGCAGCAAGAAACCAAATTAAGATAAATCAATATAAACCAGGTCTGAATTACTTTACAAGTAGGGGTTTTTCTCCAGTTTAACTAATTCAGTTTTAAAACTCTGAGTCAGCCTGTAGCCCTATGTTCACCCCTTTTACAAGACTACGATAAATTTCATACAAAGTATGCCTTGTGAGGTATCATTTGAAAACTCATAATGTACTGATCATTATTGTCCTGGTAAAATGTGTGTGGCAGCATTATATGTAAAGTTATGGGAGTCCTCTGTATTACTAGACATGTTCCAAGTCTTGGGAGAGCAGTCCCAAACCAGATCCCCGGAGACAAAAGGTAGGCCAATGCCTCAGCCAGGTGTCAACAAAATCAAATGGAGTAGAGCCTGGATAAGTGGCTATTCTTTGTCAGAAAAGAGGATGTGGGTGCAAAATCA
This sequence comes from Natator depressus, assembly GCF_965152275.1. NCBI lineage: Eukaryota > Metazoa > Chordata > Testudines > Cheloniidae > Natator > Natator depressus. The sequence continues at coordinate 11,929,506 of NC_134241.1, forward strand.
ACATCTTGGGGGTTCCCGTCTACACAGACTTTGTCTCCTGAACCTCAGCAGAAGATGATTCTCAAAGAAGAGCAAGGACTATAAGAGAAGAGAGGAGGTGCCATAAAGTATCCATAACACCTGAAGAACAGAGGAAACAGCTTTGGACTAGGGGAAGGATCCTGATTGAAGCATTCAGCCATTAGGACTACTAAAACATGTAGTGAGCCAGACCTTTGATTTGAATTCACTCTAGCTTGTTAAGTTAGGCATTAGTTGCGATTTACTTTTATTTTTTTCTATCCAATTCTGACTTTTATGGATCATTACATGTAATCACTTAAAATCTAGGCTTTGTAGTTAATAAACTTGTTTTATTATTTCATCTAACTCAGGGTGTTTGTGACAGTACCCAGAGGAATCAATCCGAACCGATGAACAGCTGTGCCCCCTCAGTTCTCCATCCCGGGGTGCCTTTGACACTGTCTTGCTATGAGAGCTACCACTCCTGATCTGCTCTCTCGCAGCCACAGGCATGTAAATTACTCACGGTCACACTGCAGGAGTGCTACATCCAGCCACTCTTGAATAACAGTGCAGAACACCACCAGCAAATTCCCAGTCCCAGACTTTCCCCCAGAAATGTGTGTCTTGTACTACCCAGCACTCTCCTGGACAATACAACCTCATATAAAGTCTGTTGTTTTATTATTAGAACATGATATGCACAAATCCTGTTTCCCAAGTGGAGTTTCCCAAACACTTGAACCTGTTCTGTTCTTTCCCTCTGGGGCACCTGGCAGTGGCCAATGTCAGAAGACAGGATACTGGGCTAGATGGACCTTTGGTCTGACCCAGTATGGCCATTCTTATGTTCTTACGTTTTTAATTAAACCGGTGGACAAGGCCTTCTATCAAGGCTCTGACTGAGAGAAACAAAGCAAGGACATTCAGTCAAGGAAGCAGCTGTATCTTTGCTGCTCCCTGTGATGCTTAAATATTTGCAGTACGTAAGCCTGCACATTCTGAAGCCACTGTAAGCCCTGACCAAGAAGACTACGGGTGAGATTCAAAATTAATGAAATTATGCTTGTGCCCTTTATTGTTTATAAAGAGCTGGATTCATCAAGGTTCAGTTTTTCCCTAAAAAAACCCACCCCAAAATGGTTTTTTTACTTGTTTTATTACATTAGGAGTATCAGGTCCTGACTCTTTTCCTTTGCCAGAGGACTTTGCAGGACCTGAATCGTGGTATCACACAAGGCTGAAACCTGAGCTGTAAAATCTCTCACCCTGTTGGAGCAGGGGAGTATCTAGAATCAGCATCCATTGGGAGTAAGGGGAGATGAAGCTCTGGCTTCATCCCGAAGTGACATCACCATTGAAGTCCTACAAAGATCTCTTACCACAGACCTCCAACAGAGAGAGGAAAATCAGGACCTGATATTCTTACTGTGAAATAAATTAATTAAAAATAAGCTTTATGAGGGGAGGCAAAAAAAACCCCAAAACATTGATACCACTCTGCACATCCAAAATATGAGAGATTTGCTTTGTATTTCATCTTTAAAGAGATGAATAAGTGAGCAATACAGCTTCCTTTTTCCTTGTTTTTCCCAGCCTCAATTAACGCCATTAAGTTACCTTAATTGAGATAGAAAAGGAGTACTTGTGGCACCTTAGAGACTAACCAATTTATTTGAGCATGAGCTTTCGTGAGCTACAGCTCACTTCATCGGATGAAGTGAGCTGTAGCTCACGAAAGTTCATGCTCAAATAAATTGGTTAGTCTCTAAGGTGCCACAAGTACTCCTTTTCTTTTTGCGAATACAGACTAACACGGCTGTTACTCTGAAACCTTAATTGAGATGTGTGCTTAGCTATGATTTCTTTAAAACTTAATTTAAATCAATGAATCCCAGGGCAGCAACAATAGTCAACTGCAAACAAAAATTTGCTCTGAGCATACTCTGAAATGCATGATTTTTAATGGTGTGGGGCTTATTTCACTAACAATAGATCTTTACTTACGTGGGGTAATTGCACAAACGTTGTGTAGATGTGTTCTTTGTCACAGTATCTTTCAAAATATGAGAGATAATACATTGAGAATTCAAAAAAAAAGTGATATACATTTTTCATTCCCCTTCCTTAACGCTACTGGCCTCTTCTTTTTGCTGGTACTCCAAAATCCTTCCACAACTAGGCAATACTAATGCTTCCTGCAACGGATTCCAAGGGAGTTACTGGCCTACCAACTCGTAGTCATCTGTTTTAGCAGCTAAAACTCTGGATCCTGACCAGTGTTCAAAGCAGGGGTTGCACCTTGAATCCAAATGGGGTAAATCTGAGGGTTCTGAAATTCTGGAAAGTCCAGACTCAACTCTGGATTCTGAACACCCAAGGGGCTGTTCATATCCAGGATTTTGGTCACCCCATTACAATGAAACTCAGATCTGGGGTTCTAGTTTGGGCCCCTCTCTATTATTTTGTCTATTTTTAATAATCCCAAAGAGAAAATTATCAGAAGAGTGCATCTAGATCTTAGAAACCTTTGGATCAACAAATTATCAAGAGGCAAAGAGCAACTGACAAAGCAACTCAGATAAGCACATCACATTACCTTTGTGGTTCATTTGCAACATACAGCAGGGAGAGGACAAGGAACAAAGAGACCAAAGAATGTTTGCTGAGTCCTTGTAACTTGCAAATCAAGGGTGGAGAGTGGGCAGGGCATGGTGGGGGAGGGCAATCATTCAGGAAACTCTTAGGAAAGTGTCATAAATTCCTCTTGGTATTCCCCAAGATAGCAGCTCTTGTATGTGTGTTTCTCTTTGGGGTCATAATCACAAGCGTGTTAGAAATTGTTTGTCTTGGGCTTTGTATTAGGTAAATGCCCAACCTAAATTTACTGATAAAAGCAGACCAAAAAAAAAAAAAAAAAAACCCGGAGACAAAGTCTACTAGGGCCCTCCAATCAACAACAACAAAAAGTCAGCCATCAGACAGCCATTTAGTGAGAATCTCAAAGCTATCTATTGTCTGTTAAAGGGGCTTTAAAGACACCAGATTTGTGTGCCTGGCCCAAGCCACATGAATTGTATTCTCAAGGCTTCCCTTGAATTCAAGGCTTTGTTTACTGGGGGGTGGGAGGGAGAAAGAGGAGAATTTGGAGCCCTCCCTCCTCCTTCCCCCAAGCCCCAGGCCTGAAACTTGATTTAAAAAAAAATACAAGATTGGATTTCAGTGTGCAGGATTAGGCAGAAGACTTTTAGGGGCTGCTTGTTGGAAAAAAGGCAAAGCAAAGCAGCTGGGAGGGATTAGGCTGGGCTGGCGTCTGCACTTTCAACTGATTCAATTTTGCTCCATAAGACATTGTAGCTGAGTCTTTCTGGAGATGATTCAAAGCGAATCATTTTCCTTTTAGCATTTGGTAAGTGATCAGAGTCTACATATAGTGTACTGGAAGGGTCTTCTTCTCCCCCCACCTCCAGCTGAATCTTTATATTTGGGGGCATCCGGGGCAGGGATGTTTTGAGGGACCATTTTCCGTAACTAGCAGCCTCCATTAATTCTGTCTCTCACCTGGAGAAGAAAGGGCACCAAAGAGAGTTCTGAGGTAGCAGATCTACCAATCTTACTTGTTCAGAATGAGGTTCATTCAGCTCAGGCTCTGCATTGACGTTAAGGTTCCCTACTAGGGAGCCAAATCCTGAAAAAGGGATGCTGTGTGGATGGGTCCCAGCAGCTGAGTGTCTTAGCAGAAGATCCCACTTTCCTCTACACACCTTGCAGTGCTTCCCAATGGTCCCATTCCATGTCAACAGGCAGGGGGTTTGGAAGGTGATCAAGAAAGCTGGCCAAGGAAGGGTGTGGGTGGATCCACAGCTACACTGGCCAGAACCTCCTATGGAGGGGAAGCAGAGAGGCTGCAGACACTACTGCAGCCCTTAGGCTGCTCGGGCAGTCGCAGAGCAGAACTCCACTGTCGATCCATGGCTCAAGGGCAGGAACATTATTTTCCCCTTGAAGTTTACCCAGAGTTGGTGCAGGGCTCCAGATCTTCCCCATGGAAAGCACTAGCTAGTGCACAGGCCTGAGAGACAAGCAATCCGCCTCCTGGCTCTGGCACAGACTTACCTGACTCTCTTATTACAGATTTATCTACTCTCTTGGGACCCCCTCCCTTTATGGAACATGTCTGTTGGCTGTAACTGAAAATATATCCCTGCAATAGAATTCCATAGGACGGCCTGAAAACCCCCTGTACAATATCATTCATTATTACAATCCATAGGTTTTTTAAGTAGTTTCTACAGACACCTACTAAATGTCCTTAATAACCTATTAATTTCACCCTTATTCAGTTCTATAGGACTTTTCCATAAAGGTTAGTTTTCTCCTCTGTACACTGGGGATAATTAAGCATCATTCATTTGTTTACATCACCCTTGGATTTCACAGGAAACCCAGAGAAGAGGCCATATGCTGCCACCTTATTCATGTCGAGTAGCATCATATTCTGGGCTCAATCTCACTAGAATCTATTAGTGAAGGATGGTGCTATTCACAAGGTGGCCGAATTTGGCTCTAAATGAAGGGTTAGACTGACAAGAGAGGATGTAATACAGCACTGGCATCAGAGGTGGAGTAGACGCATGGGGGTGAGAAATGCCTCTTCCCTTATCCTGTGTCGCTTTCGTCTATTTTGATTGTAAGCTTTTTAGGCAGAGCCCGTCTGCTACTCTGTGTTTGTACAGCACCTAGCGCAATGGAACCCCACCCTATGGCTGGGCCATAGACACTACCGTAATAAACATGTCAGGTGTCAACAATAATAATCACCATAAGTGCAAAAGGGAGACCAGGTCAGAGACGGAAACTGGACTGCTGTGTGATGAGTACCTAAGCCACAGGGCTACTGCAAAGTCTCAGCCCAGAATGTCTGCAAAGTGCTTGGAGCAGCTCAGGAAGAAGGCCCTGTAGAATGAGAAAGGGCTATTGTAAAGGATGAAGGGATTTTGCTCTGTTTCAACAAGACAAGTAAAATCCCTCTCAGCTCATTTTAAATTTTTTTTTTTTAACTCTGCCTCACTCAAGCTGTCCCCATTTGAGTCTGAACTGGGGCTTTGCCAAGGAGGCTGTAATCCTCCAGAATCAGGAGGCAGGAGTTTCTAGGTACTGTAAGACAGAAAACATTGTTCGCAAGCCGCAGCAAGGAGGACTCTGTGCATGGAGGCAGAGGGGGAGCAGAGCCCAATTTGCTCATGTAAAAGGCTGTTCACAAAATATGACGCAAAAGCAACCATTCCTGCAAACTAAGTCCGTGCCACAATCCTCTTATTTATAGCTCTGCTGTTAATAGAAGAGAATGAAACAAATGCATGGCATGCAGTGAAATAATAGGGGAAAGGATCGTTTATACTAAAAAAGAAACAGTTTTGAACAAAGAAAAAAGCCTTGCTAAAGTGCTGGTGGCAGATGGCATAAGCTCCACCATGTTCTCTTTCAACTGCGGGAAAATATAGTAAAGCAATTTAATGAAAATGCCAGAATAAGCAAACAGTGCAGTTAATTGAACCCATATGTATTAGGAAGGAAATCTAAAGTATACTGATTCATTAAGTTTTATATAACTGTAAACCCCCAGTACCTAAGAAAGAGTAAGAAGTCATGATGAAGTGCCAACTAGGAGGAGACCTTCTACCAAACTCATTTCGATCTGTTTTGTTTTGACAAGAACAAGTGGTTTTAACAAGTACTCCATAAATCAGGAGTGCACACCATCGCCTGGAGTCCTCCAGGTACTCGGCTCTGCTGGAGACTTGCTTTCTTTTTCTAAGACACAGAATAACTTGAACTTGGATCCTGCCATATGCAAAGAAATCAAGCACAAAGGGCCAGTTTCTGAGGCCCTTACTTAGTTTTTATTCAACCAAAACCCCCAGTGACATCGGGGGGGCAGACATCCCTGGGTCAGGACTCAGTAAAGACCTCAGGATTTGGTAGTCTGGGCATGTTTTTTGGCCTCCAGATCAATAACTGCTCTATGAATACATGCATTTTCCAATGAGTAGCTCAATCTGTCTGTCTCCCAAGGAGGAGGGGTGGGTGAGATGCATGCAGAAACCTAACTGCAATCCTGTGAATGGAACAGCAGGTTTGTTGTAAAACTAGACTGCTTCTTTTCAACTAGTGCCTCAGTCCTGCCCCTGTTTTAGAAATAGTTCAAAACTAAAACCTCAGGGTGGAAGAAATCCTGGCCCCATTCAACTCCATGGGACCAGGATTTCACCGATAGATCAGAAGCATTTAACTTTGTATACGTTTGGTCCTGGATCCAACATTGCTGCTTTGGCTTCTCTTTCTTAGCTTTAGTTTCTGCTTTTAGATTCTGATTCAAGACTGATAATATATATTTTAGTTCTCCTCCAAAAAGCCCAAACAAATTAGAGAAGAGTATTTGAACCCAGTCCACAAGAATGATTAAGTGTGGAGTTTCAGGACCTGTGTTGATTGTATATGGGCCTGGTAATACAAGGGACAGAGCACTTTTAATTCCCTTTGATTTCAGTGTGAGTTGAGGGTAGTCAGTACCTTGGAAGAACAGGCTCAGAGTTACCATGTGTCATTTGAGGATATCCAGAGTGGATTAATAGAAGAGAACGAGAGGTGTCCAATAATCCAGTAGGTTCCCTTGTTTTTTCCTCTGTAGAATCATAGAAATGCAGGGCTGGAAGGGACCTCAAGAGGTCATCTAATTCACCCTCCCCCCCCATGCTGTGGCAGGACCAAGTATACCTAGACCATTCCTGACAGCTGTTTATCTGACCTGTTCTTAATAACCTCCAATGACTGAAAGTCCACCACCTCCCGTAGAAACCTATTCCAGTGCTTAGATATTCTTATAGTTAGAAAGTTTTTCCTGCTATCTAACCTAAATGCCCCTTACTGCAGAATAAGCCCATTACGTCATGTCCTACCATCAGTGGACATGAAGAACAATTGATCACTCTTCTGTTTATGACAGCCCTTAATATATCTGAAGAGTGAAGTCCCCCCTCAGTCTTCTTTTCTCAAGACTAAGTATGCCCAGTTTTAAAATTTTCCAAATCTTCTATCTTTTTTGTTGCTCTTCTCTGGAATATTTCCCATCAGTCCACATCTTTCCTGAAGTATTGCACCCAGAAATGGATGCCTCACCATGCAGAGTAGAGCAGGAAAATTACCTCCCGTGTCTTAAACATGACACTCCTGTTACATTTCCCTTGCATTAAGCAGAACATGGAGGCTAAATCAAAACACAGTGAAGTTCTACTAAATAGGCACCTGTTAATTGAAGAAACATGATGAAAGAAAATGTTTCCAAGGGACCAATAAAATATGTAGTAATGTTTTCTCCTCCCAAATCAAAAAATGATACAGCAACAAAAAAGACTAATTAGAGCCGTCAACTCATAACAAGGTTAAAAGAGTAATGTTTACATGAATGTCCATTTTTAAAATGTTACAAGTGTGAAGATTCAGGAGAAGCAGTCGTGTTCATTAACTGAAGGGGAAGGGGACACCATTAAAATAAATTCTCTTTTCATTCTTTCCTAATCTACTAGATGGCAGTGAGGATTAAAAATATATTAGGGGATTAAAGAGGGAGTTGAAATGTTGGCAGAAATTCAACAAAGCTCTTAAGCACATGCTTAAGTGTAAGTAGATACTTAAGTTCCTTCTTAGTCAGCAAAGCATGTGTGGGCTCCTCATTGAAGTCAGTGTTAAAAACATGCTTAAAATGAAGTGTCTGCTCCAGTGCTTTGTTGAATCAGGGCCATAGTTTCTAACAGTCAGTATCCAGATTGTTGGGGATAAACCTGTTACAGCTGTTTCTCGTAGAGAAGGTTTATGAAATGGCTGCAGTGCACTGTGGTACTTGTGTAAAATGCACACCCCTTTTTGCCACCTGTGATATCTAAATGTAATTCTAAGAAGGCTTTAAAAGAAATAACAAGGTTACAAAACAAAAAGGGTTTCGCTGAATAGACAGGCCATCAGAATTCCTCTTGATAAAAATGGAGATATTACTCATGTTACTCTACAGCAGTTTACTGTTACATAGCTTAATAAGCCATCAAATGGTAGAAGAGACATCTTGCTGAACTGAAAACAGCTTGTGATTTAGATTTTTTAAAATACTGTGCCTACTTATTCTACCTGGAATAAACAACAGTGGAATATGGGTCTTCTGATTAAACTTAGCTAAAAACATGCACTTGAAAAGCTATCAGTGCATTGTAAAAGGTGGCTAGTACGTAAAGAACAACATCATGCGTCACGGACCATCTTTTTTATGTCACTTTATGTAAGCACATGGTATTTTATTTTCCAGTAGAAACAATTAAGCTGGCTGCTACCTTTGGTTTACAGTTATACCTGTCCCTGTCTTCCTTGAAGTCATGAGTTTTTAACCCTCCATGAGCAAAGTTCTACAACGTGCAGATATTCCTCGTGCAGTCTCTTTAGGCTCCAGCATGGCACCTATTCTATTCAAATAGCATTATGTGCTTTGACATGGTATTTACTGCTGGGCAGGTGACACTTAGATTTATGCTCTTCCTCAGACGTGGCAGTTTCTCTACAGTCTAGGATCCTGCTGGAGATTTAGTCTAGAATGGCAAGAAAGAGCAAAGGCTCTCCAAGTAGGTCCTCAGCATGGTTTGAGTGGTAAACATTTAACAAGGAGAACTCCATATCCTCTCCTGGTACATATTAAACTAGTACATTTATTTTAACAAGGGAAACAGTTTCTCCAAGCTCCCACTCCATCTGAGCCCTGGACTCCTACAAAAGACTAAGAAAGTAGGCTTCCTGGGGTTTTGCAATTCACTGGGACCAAACAAGAGATGGCTCTGAGCCATGAACTTGGAATCTGGAGTCAGTGGATCTTCCCAAGGCTTGGCAATGCTTGGGTTTGGGGGTCTGGGATAGTCCCATGTCTAAATCAAATGTATCCCAGCAAAATCTGAAGGAGAGGTGATTTCTGATCCCAAGCTTCCCCACCCCACCCCGGAATATCATTACTGCTACCAGATGGTTTTCTATCACCTTAGACATATTGTCCAGCACGGATTCCACCCAGTTCCTCAAGTCCACTCCCCAGTTTCCTGGCTTTTTTGGAATGGGGTCCAGACTCCTTGCCCTCCCCTTCGAGGCTCTCCTCAAATTTGCCTCTGCCAATGTCTCAGCACGTTCCTCTTTGTGCTCTCTCCCCAGGGCCAGCTCTTCTCTTCTGAAGACTCCCTTCATCTCCTCGGACGTATGCAACTCCTCACCTTTTATTGCCTCATCCCCCTGGAACAGTCTCCCTACTGCTGCAGTCCAAGCAACCTCACTCACCTTTTCCCAGACTCACTCCTTTCGAGCGGCTTTCACCTGCTAAGGCACCAGCTGGATGGGCTTGAACTCTGTGCCACTGCTCTGCCAGCCAAGCCTACATTCCTCTCAAAGAAAACACTGTCACCAAAAACACATGACCAACAAAGACAGCCTATACCTGTCCTTGCAAAGCCAACAGCTCCCAGCAGCTGTATTCAACCCCCACTCCCACCCATTGTGACTGTCATCTGTAGCTGAGTTTTGTGTCCAGTTTGAATTGTCTGTTCCTCCAGGCAGGGTCCCATTTTGCTATCTGTCTATATAGCGCCGCGCACTCCAATGACACTGACTATATACTTAAAATAACAATCTCCCTTACCCAGGCAGATGATGCTGTGACCTTTTTCTGTCCAGGTTCTGTTTCTGTGCCACTCTTCACACATTGCGTGGAAAATAAGATGCATCCCTTTTCCACCTCTTGAGCTGAACTCATTTGTGCTTTAAGCCAAGGTTCAAGAAATAGCCATTTCAGAAGGCCCCAGGATATACCTGGCCAATGTTCTCTCTAATTTTTGACAGGCTGTGTGAGCAAAAAATTTCTTCTGTGCAAATTTTTGAAGCAGAGCTCAAATTTGTGCTCCATGAGGCAAATGCGTCCAAGCAAGTAAAATGCTTATACTTTATACATTATCCCTTCCCCCCCCTTGCCAGCTAGTAAAATCTGGCTGTGTTGATAGATGGCGGGTGAACAATGTCAAAAGTCGTTCGTAAATGATATTTCAGCCTGGCTCCAATGTAGAATTTCATTTTTTGCGCGTGCGGGGTTTCGCCGTGTGCTCAGGGTTTAGGATCTGTGTGCGCGCACACGCGCACAGCTGAGCGGGAACAGTGTACCTGGCTCCCCATTAGTATTATTATTGTTAATTTGTATTACTGTCATGCCTAGGACACTTCATCATCATCATGAACCAGGACCCCACTGGGCTAGGCGCTGCACACAGAACAAAAAGACAGACCCTGCCCCAGAGAGCTTGTCTTGCTGCTGCCTCCCTCTGAACAACACCTCCCCACCAAATAAATATTCCAAATTCCTCCAGATCACTCCTATCTCTCACCCCAATACCACACCATCTCCCTTCCCAGTCAGTCCCTCTCCCCTTCTCTCCTTCCTTCCAGCAACCCTTCTATGGGCCAAATCATTCCTTAGCAAAACTCCAATGACTTAACACCCATTCACCATAATAGGAATAGTTGTTTAAAATGTATATTATAGGCTGTAACTGCAAAGGCATCCAAAGACTACTGCTCTTACACCTTCCTCTGAAGCACTTGCTGCTGACCACCATCAGAGAAAGGATGCTGGCTAGAAGGACTATCGGTCTGACTCCAGTCTGGAAGTCCCTGTGCTCCTGTAATCCCAGCCAGCATTGAGATACTAAAGTGGTAGGTTTCTTAGGTTAAGCATGTTAGATAGAACCCACCCCACATATCCACAAGGAACATAACAAATACCCTTGTGGTGGCTTGCTGCTGTAACCACACATAGGCTATAGAGGTGTGGGCCAGAGATTCTGGCCTGGTACTGGAAGACAGGGACCAAGGTTCTGTTCCTGGCTCTGTTACTTACTTGCTCCTGGGCAAGTCACTTAACCACAGAATATCTCGGTCTCCCCACTTGTGGGGATAATGATACTTCCCCAGCTTTGTAGCCCCTTCGGAGGTGGTCAGATGAAAAGTGCTAAATATGATTCATTAGTATTATGAATGAAGATCCACATTCTGACCTTCAGAAACACCATCACGCTTTCTGCCCTGCCACCCTTACGCAAGGGAAGAGCTTCCCATGAAAATCTGCAAAGCTACTTCATTGTCCTCCTCTATCCCTCCTTAAAACCCATCTCTGCCATAATGCCTGCAACCAAACCCAACCCTGGTGTGCAGTGACCACTGTTCTTCATGCTGATCATAATCATCTCACTGCCAACTTGCTGTATCCTCCAATTGTTTCTTGTCTTACATTTCAGCTCTAGGATCTTTGGAGAAGGGGCAGTCCTTTGATTTAATATGGGCATACAGCACCCCCGCTCAATGGGGCTGCAGCCTCTAGGCACTACTGTAATACACATGGTGATCATCATCATCTCACACAGGCAGATTCCCTTGCAGAAGAAGAAAAGCACAATGTAAGCATAAGTGGTCTCCGCTTGGCATGAATGCAAAGTCCCTGAACAAGTCTGTTACCCTGAGTCCCTTCAGCTCAGCTCTTGGTCCATAACATTTGATTTAGTTGGGGCTGGTCCTGCTTTGAGAGGGGGTTTGACTAGATGACCTCCTGAGGTCTCTTCCAACCCTAAGCTTCTATGATTCCCTCATTGACCTGAATGCTCTGTCCTCCAGTCCCATCCAGTCTTGCTTTCCAGAGCCATCTGCACCCCTCGCTGCAGACTGGGTGATTGGGGTGATGATCAGCCAGTCAAACACCTTCTTTGCAAGTTGCAGCTCTGCCTATAACAACGCCCCAGCTGGGTTTAATGATTCGCTGTACATGTTACTGTGGCCTGGGATTCACCCGTCCCACCTACTGTCGCTCATTAATTGTGCTGCTGATTTTACTGTCTGTGGATCACCATTACTGGGAACAGATTAACTGTAAGACTGTCTTCCTCACTGGCAAGCCTCTTGTTTTTACCCAGCAGGCTGCTAGTTAATTTGCTACCACCTCTGCTTATTTCCCTCCAGGCTGCTGACTCCTAACTCACACGCACTCATAGATTCACCTGTAAATCTTAGAAGTCAACAGCTATTGCCCAGACTCCCTTAGGCAAGATCTGGCAATGTTGGCATCATCTCTGAAGGCTGTAGCCAAGAAGACTCACTCCAGGATCATCTCTCTCTCTTTCTCGTTTTTCAGACTGGCCCCAAAAGAAATAAATATCATTTAAAGCAATTCTCAACTTTGCACTGATTTGTAGGAGTCATCAATGATGCCAGCACATTCCCTCTGATTCCTGGCCTGAAGGTCATGGTCTAATGATTCTGAAACCTCCTTCTGCAAAGCCAGTTACCCTGGCAACACAACAAAACTCTCTGGGAAACTTTCTCCAGCCCAACTTGCCCCAGCTTTCTCTGCCATGACAGCTGGGAGTTTCGGTCCCAGAGGTAGCCAATGGGAAATACCCAATGTTCCCACAACTGATACATGTATTTGTATAGAGAACTAGGCAAATTGGGAATGGAACATAAGAACATAAGAATGGCCCTATTGGGTCAAACCAAAGGTCCATCTAGCCCAGTCTTCCAACCGTGGCCCATGCCAGGTGCCCCAGAGGGAATGAACAGAACAGGTAATCACCAAGTGATCCATCCCCTGTCTCTCATTCCCAGCTTCTGGCAGACAGAGGCTAGGGACACCATTCCTGCCCATCCTGGCTAATAGCCATTGATGGACCTATCCTCCATGAATTTATCTAGTTCTTTTTTGAACCCAGTTATGGTCTTGGCCTTCACAACATCCTCTGTTCCCTGTGTGAAGAAATACTTCCTTTTATTTGTTTTAAACCTGCTGCCTATTAATTTCATTTGGTGACCCCTAGTTCTAGTGTTATGAGAAGTAGTAAACAACACTTCATTATCTACTTTCTCCACACCAGTCATGATATTATAGACCTCAATCATATCTCCCCTCAGCCATCTCTTTTCCAAGCTGAAAAGTCCCAGTCTTATTAATCTCTCCTCGTACGGAAGCCGTTCCATACCCCTAAATGGAAGATTCTTGCTGTACAGAAGTGAGCTCTTTGTTACCTCAGAATATCTCCTACTCCACAACACATGCTACTGGAGCAATAAATGTCACACTTGCATTTCACTCAATCCCTCGCTGAGGTGGGATGCGTCTCCATGATGCCTGGAGAAAGCAAGTTGGGCAGAACTTTGAACGAGCCCTGCTGAGATGTAACAATTTCCAGAGAGCGGAAAGGTACCTGGACTCCAGCAGAAAGCCCATGAGCCTCACCACTGGAGAGGCTTCCCTATTACCCCCCAAAATTTGATTCTGTGTCCACCGCTTCTTCCCAGCACCCCCTAATTGTTTCCCAGTAGGATGATTTTTCTCTCAAACCCTGAAACCAGTGAAAAACCAGGAAAGTATTTGCCTTTAAGGTGAACCACAAAGACCTCTTTCAGAGTTGCATTCTCAAAAGAATTCTGGTTTGTCCTCAGAACGTTGTTGTATTATTGTAACACTTAATAAACTTCCATCTCAAAGAGAACGGAGAGAAATATGGGACATTTGCAAATAGATTTCCTTCCCAGCACCACTTAAAACAGCTGAAAATCAGTTTCTCTTGCACACATCTGTCAAAGGCTGGCTTTCTCTTCCACAGCAGCTGATAACATCACTAGCACATGCCTAAAGATAGGCCAAATGCTTTCCCCACCCCACTTTTTTCTTTTCTTTTTTTTTTTTTTCTTTTTTTTTGTGGTTATGAGCCCAACAAGTTTCTTCGAAGAAACACAGAATCCTGAAGTCAGCACTTGGCAACAGAGTAAATAAGAAACAGATTTCCCACTATTCTGTTTTACCAGTCACTTCTTTGTACTGCCGAAGCACAGATGCGCGCGACCTGATTTTTAATGGGGCTTCAGCTTGGCTTGCCCATTTTACACCCACAAGTAAGCATGCTTCAATCTAAATATCTGATTACAGGTGCAATGCGCTCGTTAAATATCTCCAGGACCTGCATCATTGGCATGGGCAGCTAATCATGTCCACAAAATGGTACCTGCAGTTATTTACAGGTGCCAAAATTGAGTGTAAAATGGAAGGCTTGAGGGACATGATGCGGACATCGCGATTAATATGTTTATTGCCTTTTAGAACAACAAATGAAATAGTGAAAAGTACAAGAAGGCGAATGACTCACCGCTTGTATATGTTTCTGAGTATGGCACACTTCCCAGGAGCACCAACAGAATTATGCCATTTTACAACTTGTCAAAGCTGCAAGACCAGACAATGCAAAACCAAGGTGTGGGTGGGGGGGGGGGGTACAGTAATCAGACAAGAAAAGACCTGCATAAATAGAAGAGGGAAGTTGGGGACCAAGGAGGGGAGGGGAAAGGAGGCAGGAGTTCGCTGGAATAGAGGTCTGGCATTCTTTGAGCAGCCCCATGCTTTTTTATGCAAATGTATCTAGAAATAGGGTCCACATGTCTTCACATTCTGATCTCGACAGTGATAAGCTATCCTTTCTGTGGCTGTTAATGGAGACAGGTCTGAATACCACTGCTCTACTCTGAGCGTAATAAGACTAGCTTTAAAAATTAGGCTTACGGGGCAAATTCTGTCCCACAAAGGTAGGCAAACGAAACTCCTGCTAAAAACCCTGGTTGCCTCTATGGGCTGAATTTGGTCCAGATTCTGTTTTGGGATTTGAAACCATTTGGGCTTGGCTTGATTGATTAAAAGCTTCCCCTTGTGCTCATAAGAGCATCATCAGGTGAGACAACCCAGAGGTACATAACCCCAGCTTCTCACCCCGCTGGGCTGTGTGAGGGTGTCCAGGAGGAGGCCACACCCAGTGCTGGGAAATTGTGTTCTCGTCATTGCTGCAGCAAAGGAAAAGGCCATTCTCTGCAAAGCTTTCACATTCACCAAACCACTCACATCTGCAAACCTTCAGATCAGGTTTCAGAACTATGGGGCTGATTCGTCTCTCCCACCAGCTTAGACAACAACTTCATGGCATCCAGTGGCCTTATTCCTGATTTACATGGGAGTAAGTGAAAGGTGAATCAGACCCTTTGCCTTTTAACCAGGCTGTTCAACCCTATTAGCTTACACACTCCATTTGTTCTGCTGGTAACCATTATTGTCCCTTTTTATCTCCTTCCAGCAGGGTGCATCTTGTAAATCAGAGACGCTCCCTGCTGACAATGCAACTTCCTATTTCATATTGCTTGCAGCTGACACTATCAGTAGCACTTTCAAAAAGAGTTCAGTGTCTCAGACTGTTTACATGATAAAGAACTTTATTAACAAGACTGTAGCACTTCTTAGTTCAAAAGGTCTTCGACCTAAAGATTACAGCCTATACTGCAAAGGAGGCTGGACTAGATGATCTAACGGGTCTTTGCCATGGCTAATTTTGGTGATGGATCTGGTGTCTCTTTCGAAAAATGTTCTCCTGGCCTTTCTTTTCATGAGCAAATTTTCTTCTTTCAATGCTCGCTTTCTATCACTGCAGTCCATATATAATGTGTTCTTTTATCAGGTCAGATTAGTAAAACACTGCAATTAGATCCAACCATCGCACTAATAAAGTTGACCATCCTCTAACATCAACATGATTTTAGTCCTTTTTGTATTGCAATCTGTGTCAGGTTGAACTTGCAGTGTAGACAGGTACAATGAGTGTTTGTGGTCATGGCAGTATTAGGGTTATGATTTGTACCACCTTGTACTGTGATTTCAGTGGGTCTCAGCTGCTCAGCAAGGCTAGATGTGGTTAGGGTTTTGATTGGAGACCTCCAAGGAAAACCCAAGATGCTTCAAGAACAGGTACCGGGGATTCAGCAGGTATCACCTGTCATTTTATTTTACCTATAGACTAATAAACTCTTGCAGCCACACTCCACGACTTCAAATTCCCCTCCCCAAGCAGAGATACACAGGATCAGAAATATTGAGACAGGGTGAGGCTGCTGGGTGCTAAGCACTTGAAACACTGGACGCTTCAGTTAGGTGCCTAAAGAGGAGTGGAATTCTTTTAAAAATCTGGCCCCTTACACTTGGCTCCCAAGTGGTCACTGTGCCTTAGGGGTCATTTTATTATTAATTATTAATTATTATTATTTTTTGCAGGCAATTCACTATCCAATTTATGTGCACAGAATCAAAGCTGAGTTTCTGTGCATACAGAACCCTAGGTGGGAAAAACTGCACATGCAAAAGCATGGACCTGCAAAGGAGAGATGCTGTTTTGGAGGGCAGGTTGAGGCCTCTCTGAAAATCTGGCCCATGCTGAGGGTTTTTTTGGGGGGTGGGGTGGGGGGGTGGGGGGTGAGGAAGGTGTGATGTATATGTATATGTAATGTATAGGTATATGTATAAAACAAAAGAGAAGTTTGGAGGGAGGAGGGTGTTGTGTGAAAAGAAGAAAACTCTATTGGATTATATGACAAATCACCATCACCTGGCTTAGTAACTTAGGCAGTAATTAAGAGCAGTTTTATAGGTACAAGATCCTGCTGGGCAATAGACTAGTAAAACTCTGTTTGAGTCTTCTGATCGAGGTGTGCAAGGATGCTTGTAGCAGGTGGCCGGACAACGGTGGTGCATGTTAATACCTGCTGAATGTGCCATTTGAATACGTTCATCTTCACTTCCTCCTTTAGTTAAAGAAAAAAAAATCAAGACGTTTTCATGGTATAATTGTTTATTACCTAGGGCCCGATTCTCCTCTCATGCACACCAGTGTAACTCCATTGGCTTTGGTCAAGTAAAGTTGGATTGACATGAGTGCAAGCAAAAGGAGCATCAGGCTCCTAAACACCTCGACCAAGAGTTGCAAAACTGACTAGTGATTTCCAAAATAGCTGCTGCCACTCAAGAAATAGAGCTTGGAGTCACTGTGGATAGCTCTCTGAAAACCTCCACTCAGTGTGCAGCAGCCGTCAAAAAAGCGAACAGAATGTCGGGAATCATCAAGAAAGGGATAGATAATAAGACAGAAAATATCAGATTGCCTCTATATAAATCCATGGTACGCCCACATCTTGAATACTCCATGTAGATCTGGTCGCCACATCTCAAAAAAGATATACTGGAATTGGAAAAGGTACAGAAAAGGCAATAAAAATGATTAGAGGTATGGAACAGCTTCCATATGAGGAGAGATTAATAAGCCTGGGATTTTTCAGCTTGGAAAAGAGATGACTAAGGGGGGATATAATAGAGGTCTATAAAATCATGAGTGGTGTGGAGAAAGTAAATAAGGAAGTGTTATTTACTCCTTCTCATAAGACAAAAACTAGGGGTCAGAAAATGAAATTAATAGGCAGCAGGTTTAAAACAAACAAAAAGGAAGTATTTCTTCACACAACGCACAGTCAACCTGTGGAACTCCTTGCCAGAGGATGTTGTGAAGGCCAAGACACTAACAGAGTTTTAAAAAAAGAACTAGGTAAGTTCATGGAGGATAGGTCCATCAATGGCTATTAGCCAGGATTGGCAGGGATGTGTTTGCCTGTGTTTGCCAGAAGCTGAGACTGGGCGACAGCGGATGGATCACTTGATGATACCTGTTCTGTATATTCCCTCTGGAGCACCTGGCATTGGTCAGTGTTGGCAGACAGGATACTGAGCTTGATGGACCTTTGGTTCTGACTCAGTATGGCCGTTCTTATGTTCAGGCATCCTTCTTAGGGCGGGAGCTCACGTGTCAAGTTAGGTGCCCAAAACTTGAGGGCCTCAAAACACCAGTCAGTTTTGAAAATCTAGGCCTTAATTTTTAATAACTTTTGTGTTAATGAAGCAAGCAGGGTGCAGGATGTGTTATCCTAATATAAAAGTCAGGTATATATAACACTCATCCCGCTGTATTAGTCCATATCTCTCTCAATGCAACACTTGGTTAAACAGTCCTGGGTGCTCCCTAATTAGTCTTATGTTCACAGGACAGGGCAATAATTGTAACATGCCAGTTTAAGTATTAATAATAGCCATGCTGAACCATACAAGCTCCCAATGCTATGTAAACAGAAAAGAATTAAAATGGTTTTTCCATCACTGTTTAAATTCAATGATGTTTTTCTAAACATCCGAGGTACAGAGAGGGAGTGAGAGCCTGAAATGACTGTCTGGAAAAGGGCCATATCTAAGTGAGTACTTTATATTTCACTCTCAAGATGGTCAGATGTGTGGTTTAAGAGGCTTTGAACACAAACAGTATCAGTTAGTTACGTTCTGTTTTGACCTTCAGTGAGAGTTTGAGACATAAATAGCTTTCGTTTAAACTGAGTTTAATGTAACTGGGTTTACAGGTTCACAGATGATTTTAACATTTGTCAGAAATGTTTTATATTTAGCAAGGCAGCGTGGTTTAATGGGTAGAGCGCAGGAACTCATTTTTATCCATGCTTTACCACAGACCTATTGCGTAGCCTTTGGCAAGGCGTTTATCTACAAAATGGAACTTGCTTGCGGGCTTCACAGAGTGAAGCTGGAATCAATTAATATCTGTACTGTGCTTTGAAGATGCAAAAAACACTACATAAATGCTAAGTGTCAGCTCCTGAGTACAAGGGGCCTCACTCTCCTCCCCCTTAGACTGATTTTACAATGGTGTAATTCCACTGACTTCCATAGAGCAATTCCCAATTTACACCAATCTAAGGCAGGGGGAAACAATCACAATTTTTAATAATTTACATCACTAACATTTAGATAATGTTTGAAGACCTCTCCGGTGAGCATATTCCATTTTTTCTCTGTATACTTAATATCGCTACCTAAGTTTCTTTAGTTCAAAGTGGAGTGACAAATCATGCTGTGTTAGGGCGAGAGACAGGCCCACATTTGGATCCCAATTTTGAACACTTGCATCAGGGTTTCATTTGGGGTCCATCTTCTGAGAGAAATAATTTTGTTTAAAATTTCAAAATTCTTTCCCTTTTGCCCTTCAAGACATGGTTCCAGAAGAAGACCAAAACTGTCAACTTCCAGTGAAGTCACCAGCGTTTTGTCTGCATTGCAGAAATATGAGATCAGACCATGGACAGATGCCATTAGTTGACACTCCATGAATTATGGGTTCCAAAGCAGTTTTAAAAGAGGCTGATAACATAGCCCCTTTCAACCAGAGCAGCAAACCAATATTTGGGGCCTTGCCAGGTTGTTACCGTTAAGAGATTAAGTTGACTGTATGAGTCAGGTATTTCTTTAGTGCAATCCTGTTTATTTACAGAGAATTTACACAAAATCCTCTTTCTCTGAACTCAGTAGAAACAAACAGACAGTTCCCTTGTTGAGAAATCCAAAAAATCTATTGCCTTTCTAGCCAGTTGTGTTCCTAAAAAAAGCTCTGTCCGTTGGCTTCCTCCCACCACTACTTCTCTTGCTCTCTGAAGGCTTTCTCCTCACTTTCTGCCACACACAAATATAGCAGCAACCAATCAATACCTAGGAAAACCCTTCAGGCCACATGGTTTAGCTTCTGCTCAGGCTTTGCCATGCGGGCCAAAACCTTGGGCATTGGCTTCTCTTGTTTCAGCTCTCACTACTCAATGTGGCATTTAATTGCTCCTTCCATTTCACTTCCGTGAAGGGTAATTAGTACACCCATCAACTTTAATCATGTCTGTTACTGAGCTATAGACCAAAGACATGTTTGATGGCAGTCATTAACACTTTCCAGCATAACAATCAAATGAGAGAGTAGAGAGAGTGTGACTTTACCCTCCTCCAATATATACAACACATGGATTATTTTTAAAGAATATGATTTATTATATACCTAGTCTCAGTCCTACAATCCTCATTCACATGGCTTGGGAAACAGAATCAGATGTATTAAGACACACACATCATTACAGTGTGGGTGTTCTGGCTTGTTATATGCTCAAGAAGTGGTTAAGGAGGGCATGTACTGAAGACTACTTAAAAAAGCCCCATAAATAGCTGCGTATTGTGAAGTTGCCTAATAACATGTGCAGAGCTTTGGAAAGAACCAAAAGCACAACTGTGAGTCTGGTTACTCTTTCTGTGACAAAACACCCCTGTCTTTTCACCCGTAGAAGGACTGATCATATGTTCACAGCTGGAATTTCTGAGCAGCTGTCTTGTAAAAATAAATTCCAAACAGCACAAAGAGGAAAAACCAGACTCAATCCAGCTACTTTTTGTCGCCAGTTTCCTTCCTCCCCCAGTCATACCTCTTTGGAACGTTTTCCTCATGCTTTTACTCCCCCCAAAAAAAAGCAGAACTATTCAGAAAGTTGACTGACAACTGTTCCTGACCAGAGAAGAACCAGGCCTCTGAACCTGGGCTGTGTCTGAGAGCTTCACACAGCACAGCTCAGGGAGATGTAGGAGGCAAAGATGGCTTTACTTTGCAGCATCGGCTGGTTGCCCCTAAGGGCCATTTTAGCAGCCAGAGATCAACTGGGTGAAGGTGCCCCCACCCAGGTGTCCTTTATCCCAGACTCATGCCCTACACTCAGAATCAGGAGTGGAGCAGTTTAGGGAGCAGCTGTGCTGTCTTTACCCCATCAAGGATTTCCCCAAAGGAATCTCAAGGATCCAGATGCACTGGCCTCCTGGCTGCTTTCCATCATCAGAGCACCCCAAAGCAGCCACAGCAAGGGCAGGATTTGGCCCAATATATATATTTGACCCTCTCTCGCTGTGCTTCGGCATTTCTGGCTTCACTCGCAGCCATATCTAGAAAGGGCAAAGGTGCGTGAAAATGGAAAATAACATGAGAGAAAAACCAATTATCGGCAGCTCACTGCAGGCGTGGGTCAAGGCTCAGGCGAAGGTCTGGGCTGGTATCGTTTTTAGCTGACTCAAAGTCACCCAGCACCAGCAGCTTGAATATATAGACCCTGGTCTTCAACCCCCAACTTCTAACACCCCTGTGCACATGCAAAACCGTGCATGGAATGACTTCACTTGCAAGTGTGAGGGGGGCTGTGCACGTGCAAATCAGGCAGGGAGGCACCAAGAGGACCCCAAGGCTGGGTCCTCCCCAAAGAAATTCAGACGCAGTTCAGGCAAGATTTCTCCCCTAGCCAGCAGCTTACACAGGGGGCATCTAGCACCCTGCTCTAGGAGGCAGGGGTGTCACACAGATGGCTCACAGAGTGCCCTGCCAACAACTACCTCCCTGTAATTCATCAGGCAGCCTGAAACCATCACCCTCATCAGCCCCTTCACAAACTCCCCTCTAGCTTCCTTCTCCCCCATCCGCCACTGTAGCATTGCCATGCACAAAAACACCTTTTTGCTTTCAGGCTGGGTTGAGGCCAGCTCCACACTGGTTCCATAAAGTGTCGATCCCAGGAGGTTATAACCTGTTGCCCTCGGTGTGGGGTGCACAAGCCCATATACACACTCGAAACCAGACGCACAACATACCCCTACACATAAAGAGGCAGATTCCTGCACACGAGCGCATAACTGGTGGAAAACAGCAGGCCAGCCTCCTTTAACCAGGGCTGCCCAGAGGATTCAGGCAGCCTGGGGTCTTCAGCGGCGAGGGTCCTTCCGCTTCGGGTGCGTTTGGCAGCACTGAAGGACCCGCCGCCGAAGTGCCACCGAACTTGCCCCCCCGCCCCGGCAGCCCTGCCTTTAACAGATGTCTATCTGGTTGCCAAGGCAAATACTTGTCTCACTGCACCTACTTTGGAGGGCAGCTAATAAGTGACAACCACGGATGATTTGCCAATAAATAGCTCCTATCTGAGGGATCTGTTTTCATGATCAAGTCACAGGTGGTGCCAGCAGAGTATTTTATAGTTTGTACATTTTTATGGTGCTCATCTATCTATCATACTTATATAAGGCCAACAGGCCTGTAGCATAGCTGAGAGCATCGCAATCTTTAACACACACCACCTCTGCGAAGTACCATTACCCCATTTTACAGAGGGGAACTGAGAGATACAATGACTTACCCAATGTCACACAGGAAGCCCATGATAGAACAGGGAATTGCATCCAGGTCTCCAAAGTCCCAGGCTAGCAGCCTACTCATTGGATCATCCTTCCTCCCTAGAGTACACAACCATCCCTCATTCCCATAGCATGTGAGTACCTGTGTTGCAAAGTCAGATATTACAGGTGCTCAGACATTAAGGTACTGAGAGAGCTAGAGAGATGCAGTATGTCTACATTGCAATTAAATACCCACGGCTGTCCTGTGTCAGCTGATTTGAGCTCGTGGGGTGCAGGGCTGTAAAACTGCTGTGGAAACATTTGGGCTCAGGCTAGAGCCTGGGCTCTGGGACCCGACCCGACTCTCCCCCCTCGCGAGGTATGGGTGTTTAATTGCAATGTAAACATAACCATAGAGACCTTTCAAAGCTGCATTATCTTCGGTGTACAAACAATACCACATGTATCTTTAGAAATGTGAAAACGCTGCATGTTACGGGAGTTTATCGCCATCCAAATAAAATCCATTCTATCAGCAGCACGAGGTGATTTCCCCACAGGCCCATCCAATTGTTAGTTGTTTGTGACACGGTTTGACAGATTTGTAATTCCTGAATTAAGCATTTTGCCCTTCCCTAATTTGGGGTTGTTGTTTTAAATGTGACTGCAGAAATATTTGCAACAATGTATCAGGGTAATCCGCTGGCGGGCCGCGAGACATTTTGTTTACATTGACCGTCCGCATGCATGGCCCCCCGCAGCTCCCAGTGGCCGCGGTTCGCCCAGCCAATGGGAGCTGCAGGAAGTGATGACCAGCACATCGCTGCAGCCCGTGCTACTTCCCACAGCTCCCATTGGCCGGGAATGGCGAACCGCGGCCACTGGGAGCTGCAGGGGGGCTGTGCCTGCGGACAGTCAATGTAAACAAAATGTCTCGCGGCCTGCCAGCAGATTACCCTGATGGGCCGCATGCCGAAGGTTGCTGACCCCTAATGTATCCAGTCATACAGCCACGCCCACCTTGATTATCACTTCAAAAGGTTTTCTCTCCCCCCACCCCACTCTCCTGCTGGTAATAGCTCATCTTAAGTGATCACTCTCCTTACAATGTACATTTTTTCATGGTCTGTGTGTATATATAAAATCTCCTCACTGTACTTTCCACTTTATGCATCCGATGAAGTGAGCTGTAGCTCACGAAAGCTTATGCTCAAATAAATTGATTAGTCTCTAAGGTGCCACAAGTCCTCCTTTTCTTTTTGTGAATACAGACTAACACGGCTGCTGCTCTGAAATCTGATTCCCACCACTGTTCATCAGACGTACACCAGGTCTGAGCCTTTCCTGTGGATCTGCATGCAAGATTCTCTAGCACATTGTGAGACCTTCCGAGACGGGTGGAGGTTTTCTCATATTACAGTTTGTGGGTTTACAAATGCTGCATATTTTCAGTTAAAACAATGAAAGCCAGGACCACAGACGACCTGGGGTAAACCCTGGGACTGATCCAATGCTCAGTAAAGTCAGTGGAGTTTTTCCAGGCATGTCATTGGGTGCTGTACCAGGTCCCACTGTCCCTTGCTGCCTCTGTTTCACTGATACCTGTATATTGCGCCCTTCAGAGAGGGATGTAGATAAATTCAAATAAGCAAACCTCATTTAACTCCAGGTCATAATGAATATTAATTTTTAAGACAATTTCTAGAATCCATATTTGCCTCCTTCCGTTTGACTGCATCTGAGCAGTGAGCACAGGGGGAGAAGTATACTTGGAATCCAATCTCAAGGCAGGATGACATTTTTGCCTTACCCAATTTTCTCTTATCTGCCTGGGCACAGCTGAACCGTGTGTCTTCAAGGGACACCTTCACAACCTAAGCCTGCAACTGACCCAGGGGGACGGACCCGTATGCCCATGTAAAGCCCCACTGACTTCGGCACAAGAACATGGGTCCGCTTGCATGGATCTAATAATTGCAGGGCCTAATATAACTGACACAGCTAGATGAGTGCATTTCTCCACCACCACCCCCTCCAAATTTACACCTGAAATTGTCAAGTTCATTGGAAATTCAGCTCAGCTTTGCTTTGCACTGTACACAGACTTCATTGGTGCACCGGGACGAATTCCACCGTAGACCCTAACGTGCAGCTCAGTGCACACAGAAAGATCCCTGTGCCCACAGAGCCCCATTGAAGTCAGTGGGAATCCACTCATGCACAACGCATTGCTGGATCAGGCCCAAGTTAGTTAATGCTATTCCAGTAGTTCTCTCTCTCCCTCTATCACCACCAAATCACATTCGCTATTTTATTTTACACACTTACTATGGTATACGTGCGGTGACAAGATTACCAGCCCCTGGATGGAAATTGGGTTTTTAATAAAAAGTTTAAATAATTATATTTCAAACCACAAGAAACCCAGCTGATGACTGGGTGTGAAAAATGGCCATGATATTTATGAAAGTGTAAGTATGCTTAAAAGAATTCTTGACAATGTTCTTTCCCATTTATCCAGCTTGCTGAAATGTAGCCCATATAACTGTCAGAGAAAAGGAGGTTTTGATCTAGTCTCTCCATGAAAGTGGTCACATAACATCTTATAGAGCCACATATGTTTCCATCATGTTGCGGAAGTTTTAGGAAGTGTTCCTCATAAAATGTGAAATTATTACAAATGAGAACATGAAAACAAATGTAGCAGGAGCTTGTGTCATTGTCTCCTTTCTTGTCCTTTTACAAGGGGCTTCTGGTAGCAGCCAGAAACATCTTCAGGAAGGAAAATAGTAGCGATGGCAATTAAAGTGTATCAGGGCATTTTTGGGCCTCTGAAGTTGGATGATTCTGAAGAACTAAACTAGGGAAGTAGAAACAAAGATGCAGGGCTCACTTTGAACGTGAGTGTCAAATCTGGTCTAAATAATATCATGAGTAAATCGATATCATTCTAAGGGTCATGAGGGAGACTGGTTGTGTGGCTTAATTACTGACACAAAGGGCATTTAGCAAGCTGATGTACGAAAGACAATATGTGCATATAAAGAAAAGGAGGACTAGTGGCACCTTAGAGACTAACCAATTTATTTGAGCATAAGCATGCATGAGTATGCATCCGATGAAGTGAGCTGTCGCTCACGAAAGCTTATGCTCAAATAAATTGGTTAGTCTCTAAGGTGCCACAAGTACTCCTTTTCTTTTTGCAAATACAGACTAACACGGCTGCTACTCTGAAACCTGTCAATATGTGCATATGTAACGCTGACAGACCCCGGTCGTTGGTGGGTGGGATCGAACCTGGGACCTCTGGAGCTAAATGCATGAGCCTCTACTGCATGAACTAAAAGCCACATGGCCCTTAGCTAAGGCTGTAGCAGACTCATTAATCTCTCAGTGGTCTCAGGACCTGTAGAGGGGACAGAACACCACACCCAGGAGTTGCAAGGGTTACACATACACACATATAAAGAGTAGTACACCAGCTTTGGTGATAGTTAGGCAGGTGAACATCTAGACCCTGACAGTGGAGATGCTTGGGAGACACAGAATAACAAGTCTGGTACATTGTACTCAAGAAATAAATGTGCAGCATGCAGCCGGAGAGAGATCGCTATAAAAAAAAAAAGCATTCCACCCCTCTCTGTGAGAAAGTGTCAATAATTTTGCTTTATGGGCCCAGTTTTTTCACAAGCTCTAAACCCTAGAATTAGATACTGGATGCATCTGTTTCTAATTTATTTTAGTACCAAAAGCCATTGAGTGATCCAGAATAGCCACTTGCTATTAAAGAGGCCATTTTTCAAGTGGTTCTTCTAGTAATATTATACATCTATTGACTACATACAATCATAAAGTGCTTCACAGCTGCAATATAAAAATTATACATGATTCAGAAAACTCAGCACCAAATGATTTTTTTTGGGGGGGGGGGGTAGTAGATTCAATCCCCGTAACTCTAGTTCTCAAAATACTTCAACAGCTGAAGACTTTTCCAGTCAACAGTGTTGGATGTGTTTTCTTGCTGCTTCTCAGCAGTCTGGCAAAGATCAAGTGTGATATTGGCTTAACATTGGATACCGCTTCTACATGGAAATAGACAAGATCTGGGAAGGACGGGCTTCTCCATCTCCAAGCTACTAAACAGCCAAATGTAGCATCGCAGCAATGAGTTTCTCTTGAATCTCTTTCAAGTGTAGCATTGCCTCTGGAGTGCTGAGAAACCACATTACAACACTTCGTCATCTCCTCCAGCTCTCTCTTTTGCACTTACCTGTTTGAGTCATTTTCTTTTATGGAGGCAGCAAGTGCCTGGTTGGATACGGGATAGACTCCAGCACATGCATTATGTGGTGCTATGAATGTTCCGTTAGTTTTTCTGACAGTCTCAAGGTTCTTTTCTAGGATGGACAGACACACCTAAGAAAGCTTACGATCTTTTAAATCCCTCCTTGTAAACTTCCTATTCTGAGGTATTAAGCTGTGTTCAGACAGGATTTGAGTATAATAAAATACAAGTAGAGTAGAATTCTAATTAGGCAGCACCCCCAAACACCATTTCTGTCTCTAATGAACTCCCAACTTGTCTCCCTCTGACGCTGATTTCTGAAGTTACTGGTTTCTGATCATCTGAATTTTTGTTTATCCAAACTTATTTGGTGTCACTAAAGCCATTTGGCTAATCGGGTTTCTCCTGTACAGCCTGGCGCTGCCTTCTTCCCAAAAGAAATTGGGAAAATTAAACTGTACTCTTAGGCCATGAACTGCCTTCACTGTGGGCATCTGAGAGTGTGCAGATCAAGGATAATGTAACTGGCTCCAGGTTAACAATCCCTCATAGTGGAAGTGCATCTGGCAACTAGAGCACAAATAGTAGACGCTAGAATCTCTGAGATCTGTTCCTAGCTCAGCCACTGTGCAGCCGTGAGCAAGTTGCAATGGCTGTGTCTGCAGTAGCTAGTGTAGATCAACTGCTAGCAGGCATTTTTACTACCCCGTCATCTAACCCTGTCTATGTGAGATGGTGCTAAAATGCCACCGGCTGATCAACACACATGCTCCCACAATCATGGCTGCAGGTGGAATTGCACCAGTGGCTTTGCAAAAGCGTGAGATCTTAAGAAAAACGTTATCACTGCCAAAGGCCAACTTTTTAGTCAATCACCTTACAGTTACCTATATAAGTACAACGTGCACTGCATTGAGAAACAGCTACATATCTCTCTTCAGTTATTCAAGAGTTAATGCAGAGCACAGTGAGTGTGTTTGCCTAAAAATCTCCAAAGGGCTAAATCCAAACAGGTTCAGCCAAGATTCTAACTGGAGTTCTATCACTAAAATGAACTGCTACACTTAGAGAGATTATGGACAATTTCTTTAGTATGTTTCAAATGCTTCGTTTAGCATTATCCCTACGTTAGCTCACGGATACTTTGAATTATAAGGGTAAGAAGGATGATCTGGAAGTTAAAGCACTAGACTGGGAATCAAGAGAAGGGGATCTAATTTCAGGTTTGCCACAAACTTTCCAGAAAGCCTCAGGCCCTTAAATCTCTCTGCCTGTCAGCTTCCCCATCTGTAAAATGGAAATGCACAATAATAATATCTAAATCAATATTTATAAGGCATGTTGAGGTCCATAAATAAATAAATAAATAAATAATAATACCCAGCTCTTATCTGGTGCTTTTCTTCAGTAGATCTCAAAGTGCTTTACAAAGGAGGTTAGTATCTCCATTTTACAGATGGGGAAACTGAGGCACAGAGCAGTGAAGTGTCTTGCCTTTGGTCACCCAGCAGGCGAGTCACAGAGCTGAGAATAAAACCCAGGTCTTCTGAATTCCAGGCAAGCATTCTATCCATTAGTCCACACTGCCTCTAATCAAAGGTACTGCATTAGTGTGCAGTATTATTATAAGGAGACACTCTATAGTAAGTTATCGAAGGGGGAAGTAAATCTCCTCGGAGTTATTTTTATTTATGTATATTTATGCTCTGTTTTTAAACAATGCTTTTTACAAGGGCAAAGCATCACATTTTCTATGCTAGAACATTTAACTCTTCGTATCATTCTCAGGGGGCAGCCTGGATTTTTCTCTTATGTCTTCCAAGATGGTGTTCAACGTGCCAACAAGTTCATAATAGAGTTCTTGTAACCTACAGGGAGAAGATAAGAGCATGGCTGAAATAATAGCAGAGTATGATTTCAGAGCATTCAAATGTAATGGAAAATGTGAAGCGCGCAGTGAAAAACGTATACGTGGAACTATTGTCTCTTCAACTAATCTGAGCTTTCACTGTTCATTTAAGAAGATAAAAAGAATGATGAACAATAATTGGATAATCAGCTCTTTGAGGGGGGTTATGTGCAAAACAATGAAGAAAGATTTCTTACTCCATCTCCAAAGAATTCCAAATCTTGCTGTAGTAACAGATGACAAATCAGGTCCCATTATACAGTCAAATTTTCTGCAGGCTTTTTCTGGGTTTTAGCATTATTTCATGTGTGCATTCTCTTTTCCTCCTCCCTAGTAGAGGCCTCTTCACTTGCCAGGTACTGAGTATTTCCATTTCCTACTCGCTCCATCCCACACAGGACCACATCATGATAGCTTTCCCATCAATGAAATAGTAGGGCTGGACATCAGATCCCTCCAAGATCTCATCATTAACACTGCATGCCTTCACCCTGGGAGGTTACAGTGACATCTGGGGTACTGCTCTCCTTCCTTACGCTCTTTCCTGGGGTGGAGGGCAGGGAGCTGGTGGGGGAGCTTGTAAATGTATTGGCCAGTGTGTATATGTACCGCTGCCCTCTACTGAATGGAACATCAAATCTGCTCAAGGGTTTGGGATCGCTTTGTGGCTGTCTCATAAAGAGTGCTACTTAATGATACTCTCATCGCATAGCTTCTCCTTTAGCTCAAGTAGTTTTGGAGCACAAGCCCCTGAATTCCAGGCCCTATGCTCCATATGTGTGTCGCCAAAGACCATAATACCTGATGCCATAATACCATGGCTTTGTTACCAAAGTGCCTTTGCAGAGCTCCCAGACTCAAATATGAAGGACCAAGGTTAGGAACCAAACTCAGATCCCCAGCATGGCAAAGCATTGTGCCTGCATCGGAAGGCATTCTGTTGCAATAACTTAGTACCAGAAATAAGTATCAGCACTCTACAGACTATTTGCATAGAACAGAGAAGCACCATCATCTGCAGCAGACCTCAGAACCTAGAGCAAGAGATCTGCAAAGGTGAGGGGAAGGTCAGTGTTACCACAGTGCCATTGCATAACACAGCTTTAACCATCCATGGAATATCCAAGACTGTTGGACTTTAGCAACAGCCTATCAAAGCTTCTGTAAGCTTTGGCTTGTAAACACTGACAATCAGCTTCAGTTAGGTCAAATGTCTTTAACTGTGCCCTCACATTCAGAGATCTGCAGCTCTTTCACCCAACGAGACTAATCGGTCACAGACTCTCCAGTAACCATGCCAAAGGGATGGCCTGTATTTAATCCAGAGAAAGAAAACAAGAACTCAAATGCACATTTTTAAGATTTCTAGCATGTTGGTCTCCGTTTCTTTACACCTACGTTACCTACCTGTAAACTGTGTTATCCTGAAGATCGAGGGATGTCAAATAAAGATCAATAAATGGGACACTGGCACAAAAATCTTCTAAGACCATAGGATCAGAATGATGTAATGTCTTTTTAAAGTCCTCCACCAATTCACTGAAGGTTTTATATTCACTGGTTTTCTAATGTGAAAAAATATCCCCGGAAAACACATTATCAAAATAGAAAATTTTTATACAGCGATTTTCGTTCTCTTAAGGAGCTTTATGAAAGATGATAGCAGTGCAGGGACCATGGAGACAGATGGAGCCTTAGGCCAGCAATAACTTACTGGGCTTTCAACCCTGACCTCCAGTTTTGCCCACCCAGCTTTGCACACACAGCCAATTGCTCTGGCAACATGCACGAGGAGTGCCTGGTTTCATGAGCATTAAAAGGGGATATGCAAAACTGGAAGAGGGGCTGGAAATTTGGCCTATAACTTTTGTTTTTAAAATGCATGGGGGTATGTCTACATTGCAGCTTGGAGCAAGCCTCACAGTCCAAGTAGACAGGGTAGCATTAGCTCGGCTTGAGCCAGCCCACTAAAAAGTGCAGTGTGAATGTTCCCCCCAAGCTCAGACGGACCTGACCCCCTGAGTCTGAGCCCAGGTTGCTCGCCCGAGCCTCTGCCAGTGCAGCAATGAACACACAGCTATTTGTAGTGTGCTAACTCAAGCAGAGCTCCCAGCTGCAGTGTAGACATACCCAGAGAGAACCTCGGCCAGGATGCCAAAGTTACTTCTTTTCAGAAGTGTCATAGGAGCTTTGTCTTGCACATCAACAACTACCAGATCTGGCAGAAGGGACGGCAGTCCAGGGTCTCATCCAAAGAGATTGTTCCTATAATAGTTTACGTCCGCAGTGGATACTGGATGGAACTGAAATCATTAACCTTAAATCAGTCACCCACTAGGGAACTTGAATCAATTACTTTATACCGAAAGGTTAGACAACTGAGCGGTTTATGTAACCCACACACCTCCTGGGTGTGGTGTTCTGTCCCATCTAGTAGCACCGAGACCACGAGAGAGAGAGAAAAATGAGGTCCCAGGTTTGATCCCACCTGCCGATGACCAGGGTCTGTTGGCATTACATTTAAATTATATCTGATAATAATGAGAATGAGCAGAAGGGATGGCAGGGGACAGGCAGTCAGATTATTCCAATCATCTACACTGAAGTAGCAGTGTTTACAATTATATCAAATCAGCTTCATTTTCAAAAATTGTCAGAGTAAAAAAATCAACATTATATATTACATGAATTTCAAGTTCACAAAAACAGACTTTAGAAAAATGTAATGGACTGAGTACTTGTGGCACCTTAGAGACTAACCAATTTATCTGAGCATAAGCTTTTGTGAGCTACAACTCACTTCATCGGATGCATACTGTGGAAAGTGTAGAAGATCTTTTTATACACACAAAGCATGAAAAAATACCTCCCCCCACCCCACTCTCCTGCTGGTAATAGCTTATCTAAAGTGATCACTCTCCTTACAATGTATATGATAATCAAGTTGGGCCATTTCCAGCACAAATCCAGGTTTTCTCCCCCAGGTTCTCCCCCAGGTTCTGTTGTGAACCACTAACCCAGGAACCTCTAACCCAGGAACCTATCCTTGCAACAAAGCCCGTTGCCAACTGTGCCCACATATCTATTCAGGGGACACCATCACAGGGCCTAATAACATCAGCCACACTATCAGAGGCTCGTTCACCTGCACATCCACCAATGTGATATATGCCATCATGTGCCAGCAATGCCCCTCTGCCATGTACATTGGTCAAACTGGACAGTCTCTACATAAAAGAATAAATGGACACAAATCAGATGTCAAGAATTATAACATTCAGAAACCAGTCGGAGAACACTTCAATCTCTCTGGTCACGCGATTACAGACATGAAAGTTGCGATATTACAACAAAAAAACTTCAAATCCAGATTCCAGCGAGAGACTGTTGAATTGGAATTCATTTGCAAATTGGATACAATTAACTTAGGCTTGAATAGAGACTGGGAGTGGCTAAGTCATTATGCAAGGTAACCTATTTCCCCTTGTTTTTTCCTACCCCCCTCCCCCCACCTCCTCAGACGTTCTTGTTAAACCCTGGATTTGTGCTGGAAATGGCCCACCTTGATTATCATACACATTGTAAGGAGAGTGGTCACTTTAGATAAGCTATTACCAGCAGGAGAGTGGGGTGGGGGGAGGTATTTTTTCATGCTTTGTGTGTATAAAAAGATCTTCTACACTTTCCACAGTATGCATCCGATGAAGTGAGCTGTAGCTCACGAAAGCTTATGCTCAAATAAATTGGTTAGTTTCTAAGGTGCCACAAGTACTCCTTTTCTTTTTGCAAATACAGACTAACACGGCTGTTACTCTGAAACCTGTCAAAATGGACTGAGTGTTAGACATGGAAAATGATATTTCTGCTTAAAGAACTGGAAGAAAGCTGATTTTGAGTAAGGGCTTGTCTACACTGCCTCACAGTTCGGATTACGGGAATGTGAATAGCAGTGCACACCAGAGTGCTGCACTGTACCTCCCCCGGGGGACACACCACAAACTAAAAGGTTCCTAGTTTGAGGAAAAGTAGTCCTCTTCAGACAGGACTACACTAATGCAAACTAGGAACCTTCAAGTTCGCATCTGGAGCACTCACATGGGGGCGGAGGGGTTTACAATGCAGCACTTTGGTTTGCACTGCTATTCACATCCCCTGTAGTCCAATCTGTGGGAGAGTGTAGACATAACCTAAGTCATCTTTGAAAGGTGCCTGTGACCCGATTCTAGTGGGTTTCTAAATGGTGCCCATAGACCTTAACAAATCAAAAGAAATATATGGTTACTGAGGAATAAATCCACAGCATGGAGATACCATTATAATACAAACTGACCTACAGTTAATAACATTGGAACAATGCAGAAATATTTCAGAAAAAAACAGCAGTGGGAATCCGTTTTGGAAATTATTATTATTTTAAATATTATGGGGAGTTTTCCACTCTGAATTTTTTTTCTTAAATAGAAGATTCAAAATGAAATATGTATACACACACACACACACACACACACACACACACACATGAACTTATAAAAGGATACAGATGAAGGTTTAGGGCCTGGCTTATTTCAAAAGGTGAAAAAGCTTAGAAAATTGCTTCTGTGAGATAAATGACTATAAAGTCCTATATTGAAGATAACTCTATGTTGTCTTGCATCACTAAACTGTATCTTACATTTGTTTGTAATACTTATGCTGTTCAATAAACTTCAAGTAAAAACAATTCAGTGCATCTACCTGCTGGTGCATTAACATGTTTACTTCTTCCTGTTGTCTTTGTAACATGGCCTGTTTTTTAGCCTGAAGAGCAGCTTGTTTTTCTGCTTTAAACTCTCGTTCATAATTCTGAGTGGAGTCCTATAAATACCAAAACAGTGTCTGTTAAATGGTCTTAACTGGATGACTCGCAATTAATCAGAGACACTTTCGCCTTTAAGTCACTGATCTAAATCCAGCCCAAACTGGTAGCAACAAAGCTGTTACCACCTGCTGAGTTTGGTAGGGTCAGTCTAGCAGATTTCAACCTCACAGTTGGCACCCTTGCTAACGGTTTCACCCAGGATGACCCAGGAACATAGGAATGGCCATAACAAATTGGAGCAGCGGTCCGTCTACGTCAGTATCCTGTTTCCAGCAGTGGCCTGTACCAGATGCTTCAGGGGACGCTGCAAGAAACCCTACAGGAGGCCATGAATTTAAATGGACACAAATTTACCCTTCATTCTGTTGTAGTGTGTGAAGCTTCAGGCAAACTTCCCTTATGCTCATATATGGGAGGTGTTGGCAGCTGATAGGACTGGAAGGACAGGAGAGATTTAGCAGCTGAGTGAGGATGGAGAGTTTCTGGCTGGCTCCATTTGTCTCTGCATGACACGGACAAGGGCCAGACCACTGTACAGCTGCCTGTTGTACTTATGCCTAGGACTGACCCTAAATGGGAACAGTGAATTCACTACCATTCTCCCTCGAAGATGCTCCCTTCCGGTTTGAGGCAAACTAGCAGGGCTATGTGGGGAAGGTATTTTGTTCCCGTGCAGTGGACAGAGGACTTCGGTCTCCAGCAGTGTCAAAAAGCCAGCTTTCAAAAGATGCACACACTAGTTTTCAGATAAATGGCCCTGTAGTTAGAGACACACAAAGAATAAGGGAAACCCAGCTTACCTGGATATTCATAATCACAACTCCAATAGACATATTGAAAAACAAAAAGAACCCCAGCAAGATGAACACTATTGTGAAGGCTCGGCTGGCACTAAAACCACGTTTGTCTAATTCATCCTGTAAGTCCGTCCAGCCATCAACCTGCAAATGTATTGAATCTCTGATCAGTTAGTTCCAAACCACAGCTTGTCTCACAGACCAGATTAAATCTCTCTCTCTCTCTTTTTCTCTTTTTTAAACTGAACTCAGTTTTCCCCCAGTTGCTTAGAGTTCCAGACTCAGATGCCATATGAAAGCTACAAAATATCGCATTGCTGTCAGCTCAAAAAGCTTTCCCCTCTGAATCTTTAATACCAGAAAAATGAATCTATCCATCAAACTGAATTTTCACAACCACCTGACATTAAATAAAACCCAGGGAACAACTCCCACCACCTTTAATGCTGAGAACAATCACAGTTTAATTAAATGACTTCCCCAACATCCTGACCAAAATCAGAGGTAATGATTACTTACAATAGTTTCTATAACAGGCAGACATAAAATGGAAAGGACAGCAGAAATTACCGTTACTAAACAGAAGAGAGTGAAAAGGGCAGATGCTAGGTTGCCCCAGTTTTTACTGTCTCCGGTTTCAGGGTCTCCGTACAATCCGTAACCCAAAATGGCAAAGATAAACATTAACAGGAACAGCAAGACAAGGACATAGATCACAGTCTTCACAGTCTGGCCTAGAGCTGCTATCAAACTCTGCAATAGAGAAAACCAAATGTGTGCAGTTTAGAGCGGAGACAAGCAGCTCTAAACGACAGAAAATGCTCGTTTGATTCACATAACAGCACAGAAAGTGGTGTCGGTGATTCGGTAGGTGGCACTCTTCCCTTTGAGCCTGTTCTGAGCCAATCCCCCAGGGTCCTGTGCTGGGGGAGGTGGTCTGTCTCTGTAAAGTGAGCCATTGAAAAATCGAGGTCCTGATCATGTGTGGCCATTACCAGCACAGTTCTTCCTCTTGAACTACAGGAGAGTCCTTTCTACTTGTCAGCAGTAAGGAAGTATTGCCTACAGGTGAGAGCCTGGGACTGGGACTATGGAATTAGGGGTTCTATTCCCAGTTCAGTCACTGACTCCCCATTACACCTTAGGACAAGGTGTTGTAAATCTTCATTCATTCATGTTTAAATGCTTTGTGGTCTTGGAACGAAAGGCACTATAGAAGTGCTGAGTATTATTCATTATCATCTCAAGAGTCCAGCTGCTGGAAGGTCAAGGTCTCATCATCCCTCCTTCTGAACTGCAACCTTTCATGTTTTCTAGCTAACAGCCATGCAGTCCACAATCCTTTTACCATTCATTTTGTTTATTCTACTATTAAGCAGGACAAACGTATACATAAGTGGAAAGATGAAAAATTAAGGAGCTTTGTGGTGTCCTTTAAAACAACCAAGAACACTCAATCAGTTCAAAAGGAGCACATTTTAAAAAAACAATTTTTCGTACCTCTTTTAATTACATTGTTGGGTACACTGCCGCACAATATTAACAGAGTAATAGACTATGTTCATAAAAGATTAGACACTTTGTAAGAAGAACTTCTGTATTAAATTAGTTGGATAAAAATTACAAGAGCTATCAATCCTCATGCTTCAGTTTAGAGTTTGCTCATGAACTGGGGTCAGGAAGAAATTCCCACCCCCATCACCATTGTATAGTTGACTAGATGCGTCCAATACTGCTTGATCAGAGTCAGGGTGTCAGATGGGCCGCTGGTCTTTTCCACTATTGTAACCCCCGTGTATTGCACAAGTTAAGAAATCACTGAAAACCAGGGGTTCACTAGGCAGGAACAGCCTGAGAGACAAAACAAATCCTATGAATGACATCAATATGTACACAAGGCGCTCTTAGGAACTAATGTGTACTGATTTGGGAATACAGCTTAAGTCAGACCATTGGTAATGGATCTCTGCCAAATTGCAAACATTTCTATTAACTCTAGGTTGCAGAAAACTACACACAGCCTCTTGCACCAATGTTATATTACTCCAGACACTGGCTAATGAATGGATTTGATGATTTCCCCTGATTATGAAAAATGTGCTAATGCCAGAGGGTCTCATGCAGTACACTGGTTCAGGGACTATCCATTTATCAGTTCCTTTTTTAGACAATGTCTCAAGCATCTCAAGTTAAAACTCCATAATTTACCCAGTTGATCCGTTGAGGTGGCACTTCCTGTTAAGAGGTTTGTGCAAAGCTAATGTAAAATGTGCTTTCCAATCCCTTATGATTGCCAAATAGTTAATCTTGTTATGATGGATTAAGGATTTCCCCTGCAATCAGGTGGATAGTTCCAGGTTTTCCTAAGCCTTGTCTGCCCGAAGAAATATATACTCATGTCAATAATTTAGGAAGCAGTCGCACCCTCCTCCAGATGTTTCCTTCTGGCACTAGGCATCACCTCCATTTTATGTGGATTGCGTTTCATGCAGCTAGCTTCCATCCAGGTCAGATGTGACAAGATGCTGAACCTTTTTAAGGTGACAGCAGCATCCACACTAGCCTTTTTCCCTAAAATTTTTGACTGTGGCAGCTCCAACAATGATAGCAATAGTGAGAGAGATAGCATAAACCAGCTACTGGTGTTTTAAATGCTGTGTCAACAGACTACACATACCTGGAGTTAAGGTCCAAACTTGCTTCTTTTGTGCAGTTTGGCTTTATGGGTAACAAAGAGAAGAACACACCAGAAACCTCAGTCTGAACTTCCCTGACCTTGGCTTTTGCTAAAGATTCCCTCCAGGATCTCCACTAATTCCCAATTTCTAGATGGCCACTCTCACTGATGTTCTGCCTGGATGCACCTACCACAATGAGTCAGCAGAACATCAACTGTTTCATGTAGGGCTCTAATATTTGCTGACAGAGCCCTGCCATCCTGCTGCAGCCACTGAAAAGCCTCAGCTAGTGCAGAATGCTTCTACTCACCTTTTAAGTAAAGAAGAGCAAACAATATTCTGCATTGCTGGCTCTGCACTAGTTGCTAATTACTCCTGATTGCAAACTGAAGTGCTGGTCATTATCTATGAAGTCCTAAACGTTGCTCATACACCATACACTGCATAAAGCTAAAAAGGATTCAGTTTTACTTTTTCCTGAGTATGAATCAGAGGAAGAGAATAACTTATTTAAAG
Source organism: Natator depressus (assembly GCF_965152275.1). Classification (NCBI taxonomy): domain Eukaryota; kingdom Metazoa; phylum Chordata; order Testudines; family Cheloniidae; genus Natator; species Natator depressus. Next base: position 11,966,549 of record NC_134241.1, read on the forward strand.
CCCAATAAGGTTAAAACAACCTTGTTTTTTTATCTGAGAAAAGTAACACAATATTTAGCTATAAGATACTTTCAAGCAATCTGCAACATAAAAATGCTTGAAGATATATCTGTATTATAAACAAAAAAATCTATATTAAAAGAAAGAGCTTTATTAAGATTGCAAAAGCAAGCTCTGAGAAGTTAGGAAAAGCCAAAGTTAAGATTGCTTGCATAACCTTAATTAGGCACCATTGTGTGTATGCTTATGACACAGTCTTAATTACATGACCACATAGTATTTTTTCCATCTGACCCCTGCCTCATTCAGTGCACAGGGTGGACCTGCTCTGGCGATGAATCCGGGCTGTGTAGTAAAAGAGGCTGTTGTCTGTAAGACCCCTGCTTTATCTGTTGCCCAAGTTGGAAGGTGTGAAGTGAATGAGACAAAGGATTGCAGGAAGAAAAAGGACGATCTCATAGTTAAGGCAGTTGAATTCTGCCCTGGAAAATTGGATTCTATCCCTGCCTCTGCCACAGACTTTCTGTGGGATGCTGAGCAAGTCACTTAAACCAAACTTTTCACAGACAGTCACTTATAGTGCGTCCCGCATTTTCTATGTCAAACATGATACCTGGGATCTGATTTGCAGAAGGGCTGAGCACTCACCGTTGCAACTGGTCAATGGGATGTTGTGCTTTGAACATATAGAGTGCTAGATAATGTTAAATACCATGGAATTTCAGGTCCTAGGTGTCTCAGTTTGGGCCAACAAAATTAGTGGATACTTTTTACCTAATCAGTCTGTGCCTCGGTTCCCCATCTGCGCAATGGGGATAACACCACCCCGTCACCTCACAGGGGGTTGATTGTTTGTGACGCACTCAAGATACTGTAGTGATGCGCACCACAGAAAAGCCCATGGCAAAATCAATAATCCCGTCTTCAGAGCAGGGTTTGAACAGTGTGCAGTAAATAAGGCTTGGGGCCACGCACCCTGAATGAGGCAGAGGTCCTGGGGGAAAAATAGGACATGATGTTGTAATTAAAGACTACAGCTCCAATGGTTCCTAGTCTCCTTGACCAGCCAGTCCCAGTCTCCCACCCTGCCTCATCAATCTCAGTGTTCCCCCTCAGCCAAAGGACTCCCAGTCCCTCCCCGCATTTCCTTCACTGGCTCCCAGTTCCTGTCTTCTTACCCAACCCGTCCCAGCCTCCCCTCCCACACAAGCATCCCGTTCCAGCCTACCCTCCCCCTCAAGCTCCCTCCCCCATACCAGTTCCCCATCCAGGCTCCTTGCCCAGCCATTCCCCGTCCCAGTTTCTCTTCCCCACAGTCTCCGTCTCACCAGACTTCTTGGTCTAATCTACTCCTTCCCTCCCCAAGTCCTGTTTTGTCCCCTCTTCCTCACTGCCAATGTGCCAGCAGGGGAGAGGGAGGAGGGGTCACTGAGAACACAGGCAAGACAAGCTCCCTGATCTCAGTTCCAATGCCCAGACCCACCCTGGTCTGGAGCAGCTGGGAACCATTACAGGGCAAGTCCTGCTGACCCCCCATAGCCCTTGGGCTGGAGCACGTTCAGTCACTCTGTCGGGTAGGGCATGCACAGTCCGGTCACACATAGGACCTGTGAAGGGATGGAGCTTGCTCAGGGAAGATTCGGAGATTTTAGCTGCTAAAAATCTATGAAATCTCTACTGAGCATGTGCAAAGAAAGTCTAATAATTTGGGCAGAATTTCATGGGCATGGCAAAAGGCTCATCTCTGTCATAAAGACCACCACCACACTAACTATACAGCCCTTGCTCAAAAGCATAGGCGCACTAGAGCTTTTCAAAGAACAGGTTGCCAGAGTTTTTTTAGCATGAGCAAAACAATGTATTTTCCCTAGCCTTGTTCTTGGAAATGGCAGACATATTTTGGCTGAAGTTTTCAAAAATATTTAGCCTGAGGCAGACTCCCAGCATGCAAAATTTCAGCCTGCATGGCTAAAGTTTGGCAAAGTTATACAGTAATCAACTGAAAATGGGGTCTTATAATGCAGTGGTTCTCAATCAGGTGTACGCGTACCCATGGGATAAGCAGAGGTCTTTCAGGGGGTACATCAACTCATCTAGATATTTGCCTGGTTTCACAACAGTCTACATAAAAAGCACTAGCAAAGACAGTACAAACTAAAATTTCATACAATGACTTGTTAATACTGCTCTACAGACTATACAGTTTAATATAAGTACAATATTTATATTCCAAATGATTTATTTTATAATTATATAGTAAAAATGAGAAAGTAAGTAATTTTTCAGTAATACTATGTCATGACACTTTTGTAGTTTTTTGTCTGATATTGTAAGCAAGTAGTTTTTAAGCGAAGTGTAACTTGGGGGTACACAAGACAAATCAGACTCCTGAAAGGGGTACAGCAGTCTGGAAAGGTTGAGAACCACTGTTATAATGGGCAAAAAGAAAAGGAGGACTTGTGGCACCTTATAGACTGACAAATTTATTTGAGCATAAGCTTAAGTGAGCTACAGCTCACTTCATTGGATGCATTCAGTGGAAAATACAGTGGCGATGCATCCGATGAAGTGAGCTGTAGCTCACGAAAGCTTATGCTCCAATAAATTGGTTAGTCTCTAAGGTGCCACAATTCCTCCTTTTCTTTTTGCAAATACAGACTAACACGGCTGCTACTCTGAAACCTGTTATAATGGGAAGTATCAGGCAACCTGAATAATAGGCAGTGCTACCAGTCCCATCTATAATTTATTGCAACTCCCTAGGATTCTTCCCTCCTTCACGTAAACACCACTGCCCTCTACTGGCTGGAATGTCACAGCTGCTTAGGTGTGTGAAATCATGTCAACATCTCAACATAGAAGCTGTACGCCCTTTCTTACAGGAAGGGACACCTTGTAGAGTGCTGCTAACAGACATAAAGCATGACACATTTCAGAGATCTGGGTACAGACATTGCTTCCAAGGTAACCAACACTGGTCACCTTCATCTTTTGTCCACGGAAACGTAGCCACCACCTGAACGCTGTTTGTCCCAAGCACTCAGTGCCTAATTTTATTCTTGTATCTGTGTCTGGAAGTAGGAACAAAAGCCATTTACACAAAAATAATATGACATTTTTACCAAGGTATGTCATGGTGTTCAGCAAATTTGGGCTGTGCGCATGATCCTAAAGAACAACCATCACCCATAGCTGAAGGTAACAAGAGAGCCATAAAATGCCATTGGTGACTGCAGTTTAGCAAGTGCCCCTTGCATAGAAGCATCAAATAATTTTCAGTTTCTATGGCACATCTTGAGGTTCCTGTATACTTCCAGAAATCCATAATAATTCCTCTTTCCTTCTGCTATTAAGACGCAGCCTTGTGGCTCGTGGTCTTCCTAAACTGTAAATATATTGAAATTCATCCCAAATACATTTTAAAAAAAAGCAGAAAAGTTGATTTTTGGAACAATCTGGCATTTAAAATGTTTATTTTCAAATTGAAATAAGGATAAATGGAGCCTACACGACGACTGTGATCACAGCTAACAGAACTGCTCTGTACGGAATACAGCAAGGAAATTATTTCCTCGAGGTGGAAATTTATTGCCCCAAGGTGTAAGGCAGTGTGTTTTAAAGAGTCTTTTAATTAATAAAGGGATGTGTGCCAAGAATGTGTTATATGTTTGAGTTTTCAGTATTAAATACAGTTTCCTCCGTTAAAGGCTAATATAGACTTCAATTAATTCATTATAATACACATATAGGTACAAACAACCTCCCACCCCTTCAGCAAAGCCCACTGGGGCAAATTGTAGCATATTTGACAAAGAATGTCTTTTAGCAGAGAGTTTCGGTCCCTAAAAGCACAAGAAATGCCGGATTGGATCAGAGCAATTGTCCATTGAATAACCTGTCTCCAGTAACAGCCAGTACCAAATACTTCAGAGGAAGATGCAAGAAACACCATGATGGACAATTACAGGATAACCTGCTCATAAAGGATCTTTCTGATTGCCTTGGAATAGGAAGTGGCAGGCTTATGCCCTGAAGCATGAGGATTTATACCCCTTATCCATTTTTATCCTATAACCTGGATGTTCTTATCCATAGAAATGCCCAAGAGTACAATTTTCAAAAGTACTTAAGAGACTTAGGAACCTAAGTCCCATTGACTTTCATTAAATCTTAAGTTACTAAGGGAAAGATTTACAAAGGTGTTTAAGCTCCCAAAGTTGCAAATAGGTGTCTAATGGGAGTTTCAAAAGGGCCTAATCAGATTTGGTGCCTAATGAGAGTTAGATGCCCAGTTTTACCTTAAATTATTTTACAGTAACTCCTCACGTAACGCTGTAGTTATGTTCCTGAAAAATGCAACTTTAAGTGAAATGATGTTAACCTAATCCAATTTTCCCAGAAGATTGAATGTAAATGTGGGGGGTTAGGTTCCAAGGACATTTTTGGAGGGCAGACAAAAGGCATTAGATACTGTACTGTACTATGCTGTGGTTGAGAAGTGCCCCTGCACAACCTGCTGTCGGCAAGGACGCTACGAAGTACCTTCGCAGCAGCAGTGGCAGCTTACCCGGAGAAGAACAGGCACCGACTTTGCCGGGGGATGCTCCAGGCCCGCATCTTCCCTTCCCTGCTCCACTCCAGGCCCACCTCTTCCCACCCCCAATCCACCTGTTTGGCAGTGCTTAGGACTTTCTGGGAGGGAGGGGGAGGAGCAGAGATACAGCGCTTCCCCACTCCTACCCCTCCCCCAGCACTTCATGCTTAGGACTTTCTGGGAGGGAGGGGGAGGAGTGGAGATGCAGCGCTTCCCTGCTCCTCCCCCTCCCTCCCAGAAAGTCCTAAGTGCCACCGAACAGCTGTGGCGGAAGTGGCGGAAGCGCTGGGAGGGAGGGGGAGAAGGCGAAGAAGAAGAGGAACTTGCGCAATGCTCCTGTCATAAATATAAAGGGAAGGGTAAACCCCTTTAAAATCCCTCCTGGCCAGAGGAAATCTCCTCTCACCTGTAAAGGGTTAAGAAGCTAAAGGTAACCTCGCTGGCACCTGACCAAAATGACCAATGAGGAGACAAGATACTTTCAAAAGCTGGGAGGAGAGAGAGAAACAAAGGGTAAGTGTGTCTGTCTATATTCTGTCTTTGCCGGGGATAGACCAGGAATGGAGTCTTAGAACTTTTAGTAAGTAATCTAGCTAGGTACGTGTTAGATTATGATTTCTTTAAATGGCTGAGAAAAGAATTGTGCTGAATAGAATAACTATTTCTGTCTGTGTATCTTTTTTGTAACTTAAGGTTTTGCCTAGAGGGGTTCTCTATGTTTTGAATCTAATTACCCTGTAAGGTATCTACCATCCTGATTTTACAGGGGGGATTTCTTATTTCTAATTACTTCTATTTTTATTAAAAGTCTTCTTGTAAGAAAACTGAATGCTTTTTCATTGTTCTCAGATCCAAGGGTTTGGGTCTGTGCTCACCTATGCAAATTGGTGAGGCTTTTTATCGAACATTTCCCAGGAAAGGGGGGGTGCAAGTGTTGGGAGGATTGTTCATTGTTCTTAGGATCCAAGGGTCTGGGTCTTTAGTCACCTAGGCAAATTGGTGAGGCTTTTTACCAAACCTTGTCCAGAAAGTGGGGTGCAAGGTTTTGGGAAGTATTTTGGGGGGAAAGATGTTTCCAGACAGCTCTTCCCCAGTAACCAGTATTTGTTTGGTGGTGGTAGCGGCCAATCCAAGGACAAAGGGTGGAATATTTTGTACCTTGGGGAAGTTTTGACCTAAGCTGGTAAAGATAAGCTTAGGAGGTTTTTCATGCAGGTCCCCACATCTGTACCCTAGAGTTCAGAGTGGGGGAGGAACCTTGACAGCTCCCTTGTAAAGTCGCTGCTCTTCCACAGACTCTTACAAGCAGTGGACAGAGCAGGCAGCCAAACGACATTATAAGGGAGCATTGCACAACTTTAAACGAGCATGTTCCCTAACTCAGCAGTGATGTAACTTTGAAACAACATTAAGCAGGAGGACATTAAGTGAGGAGTTACCGTATTTTATTTGTTTAAAACCTTGGTAAGACCTTGGTCTCACTCTTATCCAGTGGCAATGAGTTCCGCAAGTTAATCATCGACCATTGTTTAAAAAAAAGCTTTTAGAAAATGTAAATGGCTGTTCATTTTGCTGTGTCTCCTTGCTCTAGTATTATCAGAAAGGATAAATAGCAGCACCTGACACATTCATTATTTCACATACCTCAATTTTGTCCCCTCTTCCAGCTACACTGAATAATTAACATATAAACGTCTGGCAATCACTGAAGTTTACTATCCAAACTAGAGGAAGGAAGGCTCAGAAGTGAACGTTATAAGAGTCTTATTCCCATAAATGTTCCACTTCTGGTGGGTTACCCAATCAATTAATTACATGCAAAAATGCAGGCTAAGCAGTCACTACCCACATTAACGCCCTACTAAAAAATAAACCTCCAGGGTTGTCCAGAGAAAACTCAGTAAGAAATGGTGTGCTTGAGAGAAAACTGGATTAAATGGATTAAGATAGCATGTGTGACATTGTTTAATAGCTATTTTTTCCCATTCATAGCACTGTGGTGAAATGAAAAAGTCAAGAAAAATCTCTCCTGAACACGGGAGAAGCAGAAAGCAAATAATGTTCATACTGTGGACTTTATAAAACTAAAAAATATTAAATTGCTTCCGCTCCCCCCGACATCCTCAAGTAACAACCAACATTATTAGAGAAGGTTCAGCACACACAGTTAACATACAGAGAACACTGCAAATGTTACAGCTACCTCTATGCTACAGCACCAACGATAGCCGCTAAAGGGGTTAGTTCTATTACAACAAAATTCAGTGAAACTCTAGGGCCTAACAAAAATTGCTTGATTTTTCTAATTAAGTTAGGGCTGAATTGTACTCAGTTCTCATCAAGCTACTTTGGAGTGGGTTCTTTAGACAGGTGGCTCCCGAATAAGGTGGTCTGTTCAGGCTTCACTGAAGTTCTCCTGACAGTCCCGATTCATTTTTCTATCCCTCTCCCTCAGCAGCGAAGCACATCTTAAGCTGGGAAGTTTGTATAAACACAGGCTGTCTCCTTTGTAAGCAGCCACAAGTGCTTCAGACTCCAGCCTGATTCATTTGGTGGGGCCACAATCCTGCCTTTACTTCCACTACAATGTTACAGGCATTGGATTAGCATGTCACTGAGACCTAGGCTAGCTCTACGCTGCAGAGCCCACTAATGTAGATGCAGCATGTATCAACAGAAGGAATTTTCCTGTGAGTGTAGGAAGGTCTCCATCCTCAAATGATGTTAGTTATGTTTACACACGCACACTTCTGTGGCCATAGCTGTGTTTGTTGGTCAGGGGGTATTGGTTTTTCACACCCCTGACTGACACAGCTATGCCGGTATACATTTTAACTAGAGACCAAGCCCTACTCGACACCTAAAGTTGCATCGATTTACTTAAACTAGTGTGACTTTGTGTGCAGACGCTCTCTCACCGGTTTATCCTGCCTTTGTTCAGTAATGAGTGCAGTGACCCTTTTAGCATCCTATGGAATGCTGTCAGAAGGCTGCAGAGCCTCTGCTGAAAACTCCACTAAATTTAAGACAAATCACAATGACCCATAATACTGGATTGGACTCCTTATGGAACAACGTCACCCACTCCCTGAGCATGCTGCCCTAAGCATTGCCCGCCATTCCAGGCAATGAAGGCTTGTCTACACTAAGAAAATTACCTGGTTTTGACAACAGGTACCAGCAATGGCTGCAGCTCAACTGGTACAGAACACAGTTTAGTTGCAAGAGTCGCCCAGGATAATTCATGTTCAGTGCCATTTCAGAAATTAGGATTAAAAAGCAACCTAGGGTAGGTAACGGAACCTAGGCCTTCTGCATGATGGACCGCTCTTCCTATGCTGTGCCCTCATCAGTTATTTATGGTGAATGTGATCCAAAGAGCAACAAAAAAGTTGGAAAACAAAAACCTTAAGTCAAAAGAAAGGAAAGTGAACATAAGAACGGACATACTGGGTCAGACCAAAGGTCCATCTAGCCCAATATCCTGTCTTCCGACAGTGGCCAATGCCAGGTTCCCCAGAGGGAATGAACAGAACAGGTAATCATCAAGTGATCCATCCTCATTGCCCATTCCCAGCTTCTGGCAAACAGAGGCTAGGGACACAATCCCTGCCAATCCTGGCTAATAGCCATTGATGGACCTATCCTTCATGAACTTATCTAGTTCTTTTTTTTAACGCTGTTAGTGTCTTGGCCTTCACAACATCCTCTGGCAAGGAGTTCCACAGGTTGACTCTGCATTGTGTGAAAAAATACTTCATTTTGTTTGTTTTAAAACTGCTGCCTATTAATTTCATTTGGTGGCCCCTAGTTCTTGTGTTATGAGTAAATAACAGTTCCTTATTTACTTTCTCCACACCAGTCATGATTTTATAGACCTCCATCATATCCCCCCTTAGTCATCTCTTTTACAAGCTGAAAAGTCCCAGTCTTATTAATCTCTCCTCATATGGCAGCCATTCCATGCCTCTAATAATTTTTGTTGCCCTTTTCTGAACCTTTTCCAAGTCCAGTATATCTTTTTTGAGAAGGGGAGACCACATCTGCACGCAGTATTCAAGATGTGGGCATACCATGGATTTATATAGAGGCAATATGATATTTTCTGTATTATTATTTATCCCTTTCTTAATGATTCCCAACATTCTGTTCGGTTTTTTGACTGCCGCTGCACAGTGAGTGGATGTTTTCAGAGAACTATCCACAATGACTCCACCATCTCTCTCTTGAGTGGTAACAGCTAATTTAGACCCCATCATTTTATATGTGCAGTTGGGATTATGCACCACTTTGGGAAATGCATCACTTTGCATTTATCAACATTGAATTTCATCTGCCATTTTGTTGCCCAGTCACACAATTTTGAGAGATCCTTTTGTAGCTTTTCGCAGTCTGCCTGGGACTTAACTATCTTGAGTAGTTTTGTATCATCTGCAAATTTTGCCACCTCACTGTTGACCCCTTTTTCCAGATCATTTATGAATATATTGAATAGGACTGGTCCCGGTACAGACCCCTGGGACACACCACTATTTACCTCTCTCCATTCTGAAAACTGACCATTTATTCCTATCTTTTGTTTCCTATCTTTTAACCAGTTACCAATTCATGAGAGAACTTTCCCTCTTATCCCATGACTGCTTACAAGTGTCGTTGTAATGGCCTGGATATAAAAATCAGAAGTGTGTTTCCACTGTAACTATAGATAATCAATTTACCCTCATGCCTTTGCTGTAGGAGATAAGCTTCAGAATCTTGAGTGCCTGGAAACCATTAATTATATTCCATGTCCTGTACTGTTTGACGTCATATTTGTCAATGATATATGGGAGGTAAGCAATGAGAAGTATGATAACATCAAACAGGTTATAGCCACTCCTCCAGTAATTCAAGGGATCCACATAAAACTTCAGCAAAATCTCGGTGGTGTAGATGGATATAATAATCAGATTGGCCAGCTGAAAAGAAAACAATATGAGTCTAGAGCATGTCATTGCGAGGAGAGGGCTTTGATTACAGAAGAAAAGAGCCTTCAGTTGTTCCTGTTATACCCTGAATTATATTCACGACCAGCTCTACCCTACTCTGAGATACACAGGGATGCAAATAGTCAGGCGTTTAGTTCTTCCTGCCATCACAAGGCTGCTCCTTAAAGGGCATCTGCTTGTGTTTCATCCAGTCTCATTTAAATGTCCTAAAATAACAAGGATCCACATTCTTGGGAAACCTGGATGCATCTCACTGTTAGGGAGTTTTCCCTAACAGTTTAAATTTCACCCCAATATTCCTAGTTACACTGCCATGTTCCACCCAAAATAATTCTTAATTGTATTGCCGTGTACCACTCTGCAGAATTCCTCTCCCTCCTTGGTGTTTTCACTCTTCAAATATGCTGAGCACACTAGAAACTGGACATTTACCATAGTTAAATTTACCATTCCAAGTGCAGGGAATACCATAAATACCACAGGGCAGTAAATACCACTTTTATAATGGCACCCAATGTATTTGTGGACCATTATGCGCCCTCCTCTTCTGAGTCAATTCTTAGGATAGTTTTCGCTTGTCTAAACAATTGGGTTGGCTAACAGGACCCAGAACAATACTCACTTGAAATGAGAACAATTGCTAATACACTATTAAAACTGACAGAACAAAATAGGTCTCACCCAGGGAAATTGTCTTATCTACTGCACCTACTGCCTCATGCAGTGGGCCCGGGTGAGCCAGTCAAACTTGATAACATAACTCCACCTCACACTGTAGGAGTGCCATCAAGAGTGCAAACTGATCTTGAAGAGGGACGAAGATGTTTATTTCATGGAGTCAGGCAAATGCCAAATATGTCATTAATCATAAAACCATTTTTATCTGCTATTGAGAGTTGTATTATCCCTTCACAGGATATTGTACAAATGGGGAAACTGAGGCATGGGGCAGTTGTGTTTTGGCCCAGGTCAGTGGGAGAGCCAAGGACAGAACCTGAAGTCTCCTGATACCACATCACCTGTTCCAACCTCTAGACGATGCATCCTCCCTTTCCCTGAGCAGAGTCTTTTTCTGGAAGTAGAGTTTTCTAAAACTTTCCAAGATGTGAATGGACTTCTTGACATTAGCCAGGCCTGTCTTTTGGTTTCCACATTACTGGGATACATTATAAAGACTCAGAGATTTGTGTACAGTAGCTGACTTGTGTAAGACAAGAAAATCAAGGTGTGCATGGGAGATAAGTATTTTTCAGTATGAAAACTAAATATTGAATATGAGCTCAAGTTAGTGGTGTTAACGTTTTAAGGTTTAAAAAAAAAAAACACTGGCAACAACTAAAAGGACCCCGTCGTGACATTTAAAAAAATAATTCAGTAATAATAAATGGTTGTGAAGCTTGACACTGTCCTGGGTTTTCTTGCTCTGGCCCCATCCCCAGTATAGAGCCACACTAGGGTTACTCACCAGGGCAGAGCCACACCCACCAAAGTGTTATTGTAGGGTTAGTCACTGGGACTGGGCTTCAACCACTGTGTTTATTGATTTATTTAATTTTAGAAAATAAAATAAGATTGACTTTTTTATTTAAACCTTTGGAGGCAGAGCCTCAGCCCTGAGTAATGCAGTAATGCAGTGGCTGGAGCCCTGGCCCTTTAAATCACCGCCAGGGAAGCCGGTCAGGTCCGGCACAGCATACCATACCGGCTTACTTTCACCTCTGGGTGTCTTTGAAAAGTGTCCATGCAGCTTGCAGGGATTTCACTCTAGTCACTGTACCGTTTAATTTCTGTTTAACTAACCTCCTCATTTTTGCATAGTTCCCCTTTCTGAAATTAAATGCCACAGTGTTGGTCTGTTGAGGTGTTCTTCCCACCACAGGAATGTTAAATGTTGTTATATTATGGTCACTATTTCCAAGCGGTCCTGTTATAGTTACCTCTTGGACCAGATCCTGCGCTCCACTCAGGACTAGATCGAGAGTTGCCTCTCCCCTTGTGGGTTCCTGTATCAGCTGCTCCAAGAAGCAGTCATTTAAAGTATTGAGAAATTTTGTCTCTGCGTTTCGTCCTGAGGTGACATGTACCCAGTCAATATGGGGATAATTGAAATCCCCCACTATTATTGAGTTCTTTATTTTGATAGCCTCTCTAATCTCCTTTAGCATTTCATGGTCACTATCACTGTCCTGGTCAGGTGGTCGATAACAGATCCCGACTGTTATATTCTTATTAGAGCATGGAATTACTATCCATACAGATTCTATGGAACATGTGGATTCATTTAAGATTTTTATTTCATTTGATTCTACATTTTCTTTCACATATAGTGCCACTCCCCCCAGCATGACCTGTTCTGTCCTTCCGATATATTTTGTACCCCAGAATGATTGTGTCCCATTGATTGTCCTCACTCCACCAGGTTTCTGTGATGCCTATTATATTAATATCCTCCTTTAACATGAGGTACTCTAGTTCACCCATCTTATTATTTAGACTTCTAGCATTTGTGTACAAGCACTTTAAAAACTTGTCACTGTTTATTTGTCTGCCCTTTTCTGATGGGTCAGATTCTTTATGTGAATGTTTCTCATCTGATCTGGCCCATACTTTATCCTCTTCCATCCTCTCCTCCTGACTAAAACCTAGAGAATCTCTATCAATAGACTCTCCTCTAAGAGAAGTCTCTGTCCAATCCACATGCGCCTCTGCAGCAATCGGCTTTCCCCCATCTCTTAGTTTAAAAAGTGCTCTGCAACCTTTTTAATGCTAAGTGCCAGCAGTCTGGATCCCATCTGGTTTAAGTGGTTTAAGTGGATCCCATCCTTCCTGTACAGGCTCCCCCATCCCAAAAGTTTCCCCAGTTCCTAATAAATCTAAACCCCTCCTCTTTACACCATTGTCTCATCCACGCATTGAGACTCTGAAGCTCTGCCTGCCTGGCCCTGCACGTGGAACTGGAAGCGTTTCGGAGAATGCTACCATAGAGGTCCTGGATTTCAGTCTCTTTCCTAGCAGCCTAAATTTGGCCTCCAGGATGTGTCTCCTACCCTTCCCTATGTTATTGGTACCTACATGTACCACGACCACCAGATCTTCCCCAGCACTACACATAAGTCTATCTAGATGCCTCGAGAGATCCGCAACCTTCGCACCAGGCAGGCAAGTCACCATACGGTTCTCCCCGTCATCACAAACTCAGCTATGTTTCTAATAATCGAATCTCCCATTACTAACACCTGCCTTTTCCTAATGACTGGAGTTCCCTCCCCCGGAGAGGTAACCTCAGTGTGAGAGGACACCCCATCACCATCTGGAAGGAGGGTCACAACTATGGGAAGGTTTCCCTCTGTTCCCGTTGACCGCTCTCCTTCTCTGGGCCTTTCATCCTCCTTAACAGCACAGGGACTGTCTGACCATTGGGACAAATCTACAGTGTCCCGGAAGGCCTCATCAACATACCTCTCTGCCTCCCTTAGCTCCTCCAGTTCCGCCACCCTGGCCTCCAAAGCCCATACACGTCTCTGAGGGCCAGGAGCTACTTGCACCGAATGCACACACACACCACCCCCCACAGGGCAGGTAATCATACATGCTACACCAAGTGCAATAAACAATATTGCACCAAGTGCAATAGCCACCACCCTGCTGCTGGGCTTCTGCCTGCATTTTCTCCTACAGCTACCTAAGTTAAAGATAGGGTTTTTGTTTAAATCAAGAAATTTTGATTATAGTTTAAAGGTTTTAAAGAATGGCAAGTGTACCTCACCCTCTTCCCACTCCCCTTCCAAACTACCTCTCGAAACTCCCTGTTAGCGGTCCCTGTTCGTAAAGCTCCCTGCTTTATAAAGCCCTGGGCTTCTTGATAGCCCCACCCCCTGACTAAGGCTCAGCCAGTGAACAGAGGCTTCTAGATATCAAACCTTGTTTAGAAACTCACAGCTTCCAACTGCTGGCCAGAGCACAAGGTCCTTCAAACAAAACAAACAAACAAACACACACAAGTAACCCCCAAACACACACTACAGACAGCCACTTACCCCAATGGTCCTGTATTTGCTCCTCCTTCACCTGGAGAACTCCCTCCCCAAACTCCCTGGTAGCGGTCCCTGTTCGCAAAGTTCCCAGGTCACTTCTTACAGTGCACCTTGGACCAGATCCACAGCTGATGTAAACTGGTGTCAATGCAGCTACATCAGTTTACTTCAGCTGAGGATTTGCCCGAACATTTGCCGATACTGGTGTGCTTTGCACATGGAAAAGTGGACACATATTGGTTTCTGTATTGCAGGTTCCCATTTTTGTTTCACTTTACTACTCAATTATTCATGGATAGAAAAAAAAACACACTTTAAAAACTTTCTACATCTTTAGCAGATGCTAGTGAAATGAAAGGAGAACTTACCACCCATTTTATTGCCCAGCTCCTTACCTCCAGATACGCATAAGAATTAAGCTGAATATCATAATTAGTCTCCATAGCCAAGAACAGCGCATTGAGTGAGATGATGCTTATCATGACTGAGTTGAGCATGGGATTCTGCAGTAATCTGCGTATATATGCACAAAATTCAGTGTCCCACCTCCTATCAAACAATTGAAGGGACAAAAAAATACGGTAAATTCTAGGACCGTTCGGACTCTGGCAAACGACAGGCCGATTCTCCTTCCCAATGACTTCAAAGAGAAAAAGGTCAGGCACAAGGTGGATTTCTCCCCCTCCCCTTTAGACATTCCCTAATACCGATTACAAATGGAATTAGCAAAGAATACAGCCCTTTGCCTTCAGGGGTAGTTAATCATTGTGAAATCTACACTGAGTTAAAAATAGATTTGCATGTTCTGTGGTAAATTTTTATTTTTATTTTAATCCAGAATCACGGAGAAGCTCTCCGTATTTTTCAGAAACTTCCAAGACAACAAAGGAATTCCCATTCTTTTCCCCAGGATACCCAGATGAGCCGATGCCCAGTTTTATTAGCAATCAATTTAAAGGCACTAGGGCAAAAATTGTTTGGTATTTAATTTAAATGCATGTTTAAGAACAGTCTCCCTCATTAAACTCTTACTGAAATAATCACCAAGATTTAGTCAAGCAGAAAGCAAAAATCCTCTGCCTTCAATGTAATACAAAAAGAAATAATGGTCAAATTCATTACTTGGTAGCGCCAGCCAGTGACAGTAGAGTTATATGGAGGACGAATTTGACTCATCGTAGCTTCTTTGTAGATCAAAAATTAAATACATTTTTAAAAGGACTTGATCAAGTACTTACCTGAATCGCCAGAACAGAGTGTGTTTCATGTCAGCATCAGACGAGGGTTTAAAATGTTCAACAACCAAGTTCGACACAAGTCGTCTCTGATGAAAAGATTCTGTTGGCTCCATACTCTCACTTTCGGATTATTTAGTTTAAGAGATGTAGGTGGGCATTACGTATTCCCTTAAGTAACTCAGAGTGCACAAGGCCACGCACAGAGAACGGAAATACTCTATATAGAAAAGAATGGAATTTTCTATTTGACATCATCACTTTATGAGGTCACTTCCAGGCATAAAAATTATACATGTCAGCACTTGAAACAAAGTGCTGGACCAATGAAAACTCTCGTGAGGAGTCAGTAAGGCAAGAAGGCAATAAACGATCACTGCTGTGAAAATATAACACAGCATTGGGTTAACATTGTCCAGCATCTTAGGCACAAAATGGGAGAGGGATTGTTTAAAAGAACATACAAATCTAATATTAATAGAAATGTTTTTAATTCAGTGTAAGTTTTTGTTTGATTTTAAAGATATTTCTCTAGGGCCAGATTAAGCCATAGGCACTATAGCCCTATGTCTAGGGATCTGGATCCTGGAGCCAGATGATTATTACATCAAAACCACAGCTTTCATTAGTAAGTTTCTAGTCCTCAGAGTTATAAAGAAAAGTTTGAAAAGGGTGGCCCAGGTGTAACCAATTGAGTGCCTGAGTCTGCAGATGGCCTGAAAGGTGTGAACTTTCCCACGCATCTCAATGGAATGTTATCTCGAGACCCAGCCTGTGTGTGAGGCAGGAGGAGAAGAGTGCAGTGAATCCAGTCACCCATTCAACCAGATACATGGAGGGGGGATTGCTGCCACCCCTTCCTCTCTGAATGAGGGAATGTTGATGCTGCCCTGAGGGGAAAGAAGGGGCCTCATGCTGCTGGCCCAGCCTGCAGAGGAGGGGGCCCACCTGCCACACCATGTCACAGGGGCATGACCATAAGCGTGGAGTTACAAGTCACAGTGTGTCTATGGCCCTGGATTGCCTTAATCCAGCCCTGCATTTCCCTATCATGTTTCCAATTTAATCATCACATCCCCACACTGGTGCAGGAGGACCAGGGCATAAAACTGATTAGCAACAAAAGTGAAATTAACTAATCCTGTTTCACTGTCTCACCGGGGAGAAAAACAAACAGCTAGCATAAATAGGGGAAAGAAAATGCGGTTTTAAAAAATTCTTTATGCTTTAATATTCTAAAACAATGCGAGCACGTCAGGCAAGCAATTTTGCTGTTTGTTCTGTTTTAATTTATATTTCAGCCTGGCAAAATCCTCTTAAAAACTGCAGACATTTGCACAATGAGGTGAAATTACATTCATTTTTAATATTTATGCTTTGTGATGAGCTAAAGCAGTGGAAGAAAGACATTTTTTACTGCTGGATGCCAGCCAGGTTCTCTTACAATCCTTACAGCAACAATTTGTTGAAGGATTTTTATTATTCAGGAATGAGGCAAATAGTAAATAAAGATTTCTTTGTATATGCTGAAGGCCGCAATTCAGCAAGACTGTTAAGAGCAGACCTAACTTGCAGCAGGAGTAATTCAACTGAAGTTTAAAATTAGACCCGTGCTTGAGCACCTTGCTGAATGAGGACCAATATAATCGAATGGTGCCCAAGAGCATTCAACCAATCAAACGGCTCAGTTTGCTCAATTTTTCATTGCTTTATCTCAAAGAAAAGAAGCAGCCTCAATCTGAAAGCATTAGAAGTATGTTGGGAAATTATAACTCATTTTTATTTTTATATGCTTAAGTTTTAAGAGGGCCATCTCTTTCCCCTGCTCTCAGTCTAATTATATTTTCTAAAAAATAAGGCAGAAGGGCAAGGAGAGGGACACTAATCTCAAATTTCTGCAGCACAGAAGGTAATGGTATGAGTGATGTCTTCTACCATTACTCATTTCCTTGGCCACATTGAACCCCGCTTCACACAGAAGAGGGCTTTAAATTTAGCAGGCAAAGGGATAACAAGTTCCAATGGCTGGAAGCTGAAGCTAAACAAATGCAGACTAGAAATAAGGTGCACATTACAGTGAGGGTTAATAAGCACTGCAACCATTTATCTATGGATGTAATGGATTCTGTCACTTGAAAGTTCTCAAAATCAAGACTGAGTGGACATTCTAAGAGATATAGTCTAGCTCCACCAGAAGTTATGGGCTTGATAGAAGAAGCACTTGAGGAAAATTCCTCCGCCTGTGTAATACAGGAGGTCAAACTAGTTGATCATAGTGGTCCCTTCCGGCCTTAAAACCTCTGAATCTATACTCTGAAGATATTCTGAATACTGTCTAATCCTCCACTTCTGATCTCTATCTCCGGAACAGATATAGAGATCTGGGCATCACAGCACAACAGAAAATGTTTCAGAGATCAAGTTTGGAGAATGAAATGATAATACAACAATGTTTAATTAAAAGACTTTTATTCTCCCGATTCAGAATTGGAGGAGTCTGCTCTTGGGAATGGGTATGGATATTCTGTTATTAGCCTATCAGACTTCTGTGCTATTCCTGCAAAAACTGAAATATAATTAAAAGAAATACCAAAAGAAAAAGCCACCTTTCTCTTTAGCAACCACCCCAAAGTCTTTCCATCACTACAACTGAGTAATAAGAAGGATTATGAAAAGTTTGGTTTTTAATAGACAGATGGACATGCTTCAACGGTGAATGGGTTTACTTCCAATCTTCCTGATTCATCTGGCAAAGTCCAATGATTGCATCCTTTCACTTACATCTACTTACATTTGTAAGGCTTTCTTTAATTTTTTTTTTCCTATTTTGCCTCTGGCATTCCACAGGAATTTTTTAGGAAAAGGTTACTTTTCTTTTCATACATATTCTGTGATGAGGAGAATGTCCCTATCTCTGTCAGTTCTCTTTGATTATAATCATATGACTGCTCAAAGTGGGAGCAAACACACAGGCCAGTGGGAAATGGGGAACATTTGGTGGCCCTGGTGATATTAGCACTGTACAGGATAGCATAAGGATAGCACTGTGATACCAGAAGCCAGCACTCCTGTCAGTGATTATAATCACTACTTTAATTACCTCACCAAGACCCAGTATTCAATGTGGGGTTTGCATGGTTTGCTGAACAGTCCCACTGAGAATTCCTGCTTTTTGGGGAATTTACTGAACTTGTTTCAGACTGCCCTGTGAAACTGGAGATCCCATTGACAACTGGGAACAGGTCTAGATTAATCCAGATGCAGGGAAGTCACCTTCAAGGAAACAGTTCTTTAATGACAGATTATCCAAACACTCATCAGCACCACAATCAACCTGGAAACAAAAACATTCCAATGAAATATAACCTAGTGGTTGCTAACCTAGTGGTTGCAATGAGCAGGGAAACATTGCCAGTGTAAGAGAAAGGGGCACTATGTTGCGGTGGGCTGTGATTCTGAAGGCTAAGCAGAGCAGGCACCGGTCAGTACTAGAAAGTGAATGCTACTAGAAAAATATTAGGGCACTGCAGAAGCAGTATTTGTGATTCAATAGGGCATTTTGACCTACTGTACCAGCCTGATGTAATAGAGCATTATGACTATAGAGGTTCTGTTTTTCAGACAAGACTGAAAATTCAAGTTCTGGCAATTTTTGGTCATCCAAGACCCACTGGCACTTTTCACAAGAGGAGCATTAGCCCATATGTCCTGACTAAAATGCAATATCTGTCATTAAATTCTTCCTATATAAATTTCCCATATGGTTTCAACTGGACATGGCACCGTTCACTTCCTTGGTTAGAGTTGCTATACACTGTTACAGTCGCTAAGCTCCAACTGAGGGGTCAATATTGAGTGAAGCGATTATTCTCCCAACTTCTCAATATCTCTATACATTCTCTCAACGTGTAACAAGAGCGTATATACTCATATACGGGAACGTATTTTGAGGGAGACAGATACATGCACAAACTGCAAACTCGAACTAGATGGCTGATTTATGCTTCCTTAATCTTTCCCAGATACAGAAAGGGAAGCCAGAGGTTTTTCAGCATAGTTAGTAGAGAGCCAAGATTCCATTGCCACTTGCTTCACAGAAAGCAGCTAGTTTATTACAAAAGCTAAGGATTGGGGGACGAGGGGAGGGAGGTGTGATGAAGGATCAACACAGTTTGGATGCAATTCAAAAATGCTAAGAATTCTGTCAAAACCTAAAAATTGGACTTTGGTAATGAAAGAAGGATCTGGTGTCTGCAAAGCAAAAGCCCAGGAGAACATCATTGCTTTTTGTGCTGAGGAGCTGCAGCTATCATGGAGTACAGGAAAGAGAAGCAGCCAATAGCAGTTTAGCAAAAAAAATTGAAGAGGAACTGGAGGAAAGGAAATTGTCTCTGAGGCTAAGGTGAAATCCTGGCCCCACTGAAGCCAATGGCAAAGCTCCCATGGATTTCAAAGGAGCCAGGATTTTTCCCTTAGATTCTGTCTCTGAAGTCAACAGTCTTTGAACAGACATGAGCAGTTTTTCACTACTATTTTCATTACAAGATAACAAAGTTTATACAGCAATACTCAGGGAGGGTACCTCACAGCTCTTTGCAATAACCAGGAGAGGAGCAGGAGGAAGAAACTAAACAAATGTTATCCCAAAAGTAAAAGTATTTCCAATGCGCTGCTCACCTTTTCTGACTATTTATTTCGCTCAGTCTCTATCCAGCAGCAGACCTAAAAAATAACACTGTACAGCCTGGCATCACTAGGGAATACTGCTCTGAGCGCTAAATGAATTTGTGTGGATTTTTTTCTAAGAGAATGTAAATAAATATTAATATTTTAAACCCAAGACCTCCCAGTAACTAGATATAAGTTATGCTAATGCCAAACAGCTTTGTCACATATGTGCATGTATATAATAATTATACAGGAACAAAATTATAGAGGAGGAATTAGATTTTATTGTTCTTATCCAAAGCTTTCCCATAATATCTCATTTCCAAAAAAACAAAAAAAATTTTCAGAACTTATTAGAGAGGCATTGTCAAACCTTCAGGACCAGATTTATTTATCCGTGGGTAACACAAGCCACCAGTTATTTTTTCAAGTAATTCCCTGCTGCAGTGATCACTTTAAAATCATGTCAAAGAAATCCTTAGTTTCATACAAATACAAACAGATTTTAAGGGATGGGCATTTGAGAGGATAAAACCTAGACTGGTTCCCTTTACTTTTAACTTGGTAGCCTATGGATGCTAAGTTAAAAAACTTCTTGGTTCAAAAATCTTACCAATCAACAATTGTTGTCTATAAGTACATGTTACGGCATATGTTAATTATTTTGTGCTTCATATTTTACAAATTTATTGATGGGACTATTTGGATGGCAGCTACTGCACTGCAGCCAGAAAGTATTGGGAGAGCATAAATCTAATATGTACAAAAAGTTTGGCAATGACATGAATCAATATAGATCTAGTTTCTTAGTAGTTAGTAATTGTGCCTCTGGTGTCATTCTATCTATGTATCTAGGCATTTATAAGGTGCCAATCAACCCGGTAGTTAAGCAGCAACACAATTATTAGAAAGGCTTGATTGTGCATGTTGAGTACTGCAGAGAGGGGCCTGTTCTTGACATACTTACATGAGCAGAACTCCCACTGCTATCAGTGGGAATTTTGTCTGAGTGAGAATAAAGGCCATAGACTTTATAACCTTGGGATGTTGTGAGAAATGGATTTTAAACCTAGCTGGTAGGATCTGTAGCTCTTAGAACAAGATTTACAAACAAATTATTTTAACTATAAGAAAATGGGTCACCATAACTTTAGATTAGCCCTGCCCACCTTATCAAGAGAACCCTGCTAACGTTGCTTCCTTTACTGCTGGCAGCACTTATTGGTGTGACGGAAACCTGGCTTAGTCCACACTCCCCTTTCCTACAGATGGGCTTTAATAAAACATGAGAATGCTATTGCAAAATAAGGACTCAATACTGAGTTCTCTGGCCCCAATCCATCAAAATATTGAAGCACTTCACCTAAGTACATGAGTATTTCCAGTAACTTCAGCAGGACTATTCATGCACTTAAAGTTCAATATGTCCTTAAGTGCTTTGACGGACAAAGGCCAGGGTACTCAGCAGCTTGCAGGATCAAGCCCTCAATATCCTGCTATTGGGAAGGTGACAGGTCTGAAAAGCACCTCACCACTATTGGTGTCTGCATATAAAAGTATAGAGAAAAAGAAAGCTACCAAATGTCCTGCTGACTGGGATCAAGAACAAGGCATGCCCACTTGGCAGTACCCCAGTCCTATTACTCCCTGCAGGGTTACTAGGCTATGGGCTTGGAGAATCCTTATCACTCTGGAAGGATTTCAGCAGTCATTCTGGCTTTTATCCATTGTGAAATAATGGTGAATCACATTTCTGGTTTGGGTTTTTAATGTGAAAATTCTATTTTAATGTCTAAGGAAGGATTGTTCAAAATTACCTTTGTTGCTTTGTCTGATGTATTGTATGCGTGAGCAGAAACGATAAGTATAAGCATTTGGCAGTTTTCTCAGACTAAGGTGGATGAGTTTTGTTTTTCTTAAATGCTGCTGCTAAACTAGTCTTATTACAAATCATTTTACACTACAAGGGGCAGCAGCAATTTAGGATGTAGAACCCTTCACTGAATGAATGATAAAGTTCAACTATAAACCAGTGTGAAGGCAATGCTATTTTCAACATTCAGTTATTACACAGAAGCAGCAGCCTTGTCAATAAACTGAGCCAGCTTCACATCTCTTTTGGTCAGTCCTCCACAATCATGGGAAATAAGAGTTATCTGAACCTGTAAGCAAAAAGAAAGGAAGCAGATTACAATTTACATTCCAAGCTTTCAATGAAGAATTATCAGAATTCAATTTGAAATTTTTTGTGGGGAGGGTGATCTTTAATGAACTGGTTTAAAAAAAAATCCTGCCTGCAGACTAAGAGTTGGAATCTTACTATTTTTCCAAATTGTAAGACCTCATATGAGTCAGCTGCAAGGTCAGCAGGCTCAGCAGAATCTAGAGACTAACCAAAGAGGCACTTCACAGAGTAAAAAAGTAATTTAGGCTTCATGTTCTTGGGTTTCATCCAAAAGGCAGCATCCGATTAAATTCCTCATTCTTTAAAGTTAAATTCCACATATCGGTTTCATGAAGAATTCAGGTCATTGACCAACTTGCAAACACCAAATTAAGTGACTGGAGCATAAAAATCAGTATCTTAAAGGTGAAGAAACTGGTGAGCTCTTTGCACATTAGTTTTGAAAGGAAAAAATAAACAGACTGGTGTACATGTCGCTATGATACAGACTGCCTGCATGAGTTTGTTTAGACTTACCCAGATGTAAAGTCATGTGCTCCATCGTTAGCTGTTCCTGTTTAGCAGCGATTTGCAAAAAAGAAAATCTAAGCACCCTGGAAAGTCAAGACCATCTTCCAGAGTGTGATACAAGCACTTTGTCCAACATCACTTAATGGGTCTCTTTAAATGAGATCGTTAGAATGTATTTAATTTTGCCTTATTGTTTAAAAAAAGAATTAGACCATTTCAGTGCCAATTAATCCCTCTTTAAAAAAATACACATGGCACTTTGTGCCAGTCAGAAAAAAACCGTGCTTTATGTGTATGCATCGTCATTCTGCTTGTCCCTTGTTTTGTTTTAGACAGGCATGGTATACATTTACCAGTGACTAAATAAAAAATAGTTAATAGAACAAAATGAGAACTACTAGAAAATAAAATGATAGTAATAATTTGGCTCTTGCAACAGTGCCTTTTATCTGAGGGTCTCAATGGACCTGACTTATATTTGCTCTTATGAAACCACTACGAAATAAGTTTTATAACTGACTATACAGGCAGCTACACTGAGACACAGGAGTCAAGATATTCAAAATGTGAGTCTAAGTTAGCTTTCGGCACCGGAACAAATGGCTTGATCTTGAAAAGTTCTGGACTCCCACTAACTTTCACAGGCATCAAAAGGAGCTGATGAGTGTTCAGTAGCTTTGAAAAAAATCAGAGCATTTATTTAGATGGCCTAAACATGGATTTAGGGGCCTAACTTTAGACTTCGATTTTAGGAAATCTTGGCCAAAGAGGCTACGTGATGTGTCCAAGCCACACAGCCTGTGGTGAGAAATCTAAGAGAAGAACTATGTAGTTCTGGCTGTCTAATCAGTGGTTAGAGAATCTCTTCCCTATTTAATATACAAGTTTAAAAGGTAGGAACAATTTGAGGTTTAAAAACTTTCACAGTGTGTCAAATGGTAAGCACATTACCATGATGACAACAGGAAGAAAATCAGCCTAGTCTAAGATAAAAGAAACACACACACACACAAAAGGACAAAATGCTAATTTATTCTGCCCATAAGGAGAACTGGATCTTCTTTGCAAATATTCTTTTAAAATCCACAAAGGAGATAGGTAAAGTCACTGCCTCTTTTGATGTATAGAAGCTTCCTCATGTGAAAAGGAGTGACAAATGGATGTTTTGTATGCTGATCTGGTCTAGTAAATTGTTCGTAAAGGTACCTAAAAAGTTATTCAATGTATTACCTTGTTGTACACATTAAACCATTCGGGATGATGATTCATCTTTTCTGCTTGCAGAGCAACTCGTGTCATAAATCCAAAAGCCTAAGATAAAAAGAATTCAGAGAAATATTACATCTGTTAGGAACGTGTGTTAAGGTTAGTGCTATGGATCTACAAGGATATATTCCAAAAGCCCAGTGATGTGTAATGATAGGGATGACCCTTGTGTACTGGGACCTAAAGATAATTTTTTGTACCCTATCCCTTTGAGTACTCTGAGTACGTCACCTTTTGGAGCATTCCACCTTCCCTGGATTGCTCCCCATTCTATCTTCACCATTCCCTTACTAAAGCAGCATTCTGCAATACATGCTCCAGGGATGAACTCCTAGAGTTCATGACTTTCTGATTAGCTGGCTTCTTCCTGCAGTGGGTTACAACCCCCTCTGCTCAGTGGGATACTGCTTCAAGTCATGGTTCCCTCTAGGCTGCTGGGAATCCCTTGTTAAAAATTTACTACCAACCTAAAGGGTTTGTGGTCATTTTCCTGTTGCTGATAGAATTCTCTCCCTCTTTGGATACTGGTCGATCATTCTGTCCAAAATGACTTGTCCAAAGATACTGATGAAGAACAATTATTTTGCCTATGGTGTGCAACAGGTATCAGATATTTTTAAATATTCACCCAAGTCAGATACCTCTATGCCCCTAGATCTTCACCCTACATTTCCTCCACCAGCCATATGAAATTACACAACTTAAAAACTCTGCTACTATCAATATACACAGTGTATTTTTCAGGAACAGAGTTCATTTCCAGTGACTCTCCCTGAATGTAAGCATTTTTGTTTTGTTTTGGACGGGAATGGAGTGGAGGGAGGTTGGCCACGTGAGGTCTCTTCTCTCCTTTATGAGAAAATGTTTTGGTTTAAATGAGAGGATACAGACTTTCCAGTCCCCCACCCTCTTCTCTGCACACTCCCCTGCAATACAGGATTTAATCACAGGCTCAAAGAGTAAAAGTTGTGGGAGACCCTTGCCAAAAATATTTGCAGAAAATCTCTGCATTATTAAAAAAAAAAAAAAAATCTCCATGCAAATCAAGGACTCACTCTATGATAGGACCCACATAGATAGGCCCCTATGTCTGCCCAGATCTCAGCACAGATGTAGGAGTTCATCCAGGGGGATCAGGGCCTAAATTAAAACTGCAAAGCAAAAAGCCCCTATCCACGTAGGTAGTCTGGTTCATATTAAAATACTTGCCATAAGTTAGTATCCTGACATAGACCTACCTGTTTAGGTCATTTTTAGCACTAATTTATAGACTAGCCTGTATATGGTCCATCAAGAAATGGCCATTTCAAACAAACATGTGGTCAATAAATAACATAATGGTTGATAATAGTTTCAGTCTTTTTTTCTCTCACAAATTACAAACATTTTAAGAAAAAGAATCAGTGCCTGGATGAAGTATGACTTTGTAAGTCACTTTGCCAGTCAGATGAATGCAAACGTTACAATCAGAGCAAATTATTCCAATGAGGTTTGTCATTTGGAAACCACCAAACTGTCAGCAATTAAAAAGCTTTTTTCTTTGACCCAAGAACATTCAAAAAAATTGGGAACACTAACTTCCCTTGAAGCTCTAGTTTGTTTTAATTTTACTTGGAGTGAACAATTACATTTCAAAAATTTCAAGCATCGC
Organism: Natator depressus; assembly: GCF_965152275.1. NCBI lineage: Eukaryota > Metazoa > Chordata > Testudines > Cheloniidae > Natator > Natator depressus. The sequence continues at coordinate 11,991,680 of NC_134241.1, forward strand.
AACAAGATGCTTCAAAGCATAAAGCAGTAAACTCAGCACTAGACATCAGGGATAAATTGGAATACACAGCTTCATTAAAAATTCTAAGATTTACATTTTATTTTTTAAAATACCCATTGTCTTAACATCTTTATTTACAAGACCATACCAAATTATATATAGAATTGCCCCCAAAGGGTAGTTTAAAAGCCACTGCTGCAGTCAGAAAGGCATCTGAAACTACATTGCCTTTATATCATCAGGCAGTGCAGGGAAAACTGGAGGAAATTCATGAAAAATCTGACCAAATCCATTTATGCACGACCAGTATCTATATCTATGTACAGACACACACACAGGTGGGTGTGTGCACACATGTACATACATATAATTTTTCCATGGATATTTTTATTTTATTGCATAACCATCACCGCTCGCTCTAGGTTCAAATGGAAAAAACATTAAAGAACTAATTAATCGGTGACCAAATATCATGACCATTAAACTTTACAGACCATTCCTTGTGCCCTGCCCCCCACCATCACTGACTTGACCAGAAATCACCAGTTAGCAGACCTTGATGTCCCCAACCACCACCACCACTAAAAATGGAAAGTCATCTTAAAGTTGCACTTTATCCTGAAGGTAGCCAAACTCAGGTTTTCATCAACTACAAGAGGGAATGAATTCCTAAGCACTGGGCCCTCCATGGAGAATGTCCTGTTGTCCTTTCCTGTGAGCTCAATCCTGGGAACAGGTAGTAAGAGCGTTCTAGTAGGACATAACTATCACAGCAGAGGGTTTTGGATGTTTCAGAGCTAAAAGGATCCCATAACCATGATTTTATACATATGTCATGTGTGTGTGCAATTATATATACTTAGGAGTATGTACATACATACACATATAACTCTGCTTTACCCAAAGCAATCTTCTCTGCTCCATGTTACTAAAATAAACTACTTTTTCTATTTTGATTATAGACTATTTTAATTATGCACAAAAGAGCACATATCTCCCACTAAGAAAATGAGCAGCAGCTCTGCTGAGTAATTTCACCAGTGCAATCTCCATTAAGCCCCTAAATACATCCTTTTCTAATTACATAAATTAGAACTCTATTGTTTATGGATCACCTTTATGTTTGTAGGCCCATAACCTTCCTTTTACAAAATACAATTGGCTCTGGAGGAAAAGATATTTAGGTTTGATTAGATATGAAAACACTATTACACAATCAGTTTGGACATTTCTTCACGTCTTGAAACATGATCGGTAATTTGGTCTAATTGGTGATCAAGGAAACTATCTTGTGATCAATTAAAGTAATTACCTTATTCCGGCAACATAACCAACCTTATTTTGAGCTGGAGTCTGTACTTCTTCAACTTTAATTAAAAATAATGAAAATTATTAAGCAGTCTGCAGTGCAAGATCATTGTCAAGCATGAGTCACATGACAGTATTGTCACTTGGCATTGGTGGGTACACTTTACCAGACAGCCAAAACATTTCTTGTTGCTAGGTGGATAACTGTTTTATTTATACTGACAAGTCCCTACATGGCCTTGACCTTAGCAGATTGTTTGTGGCAGTTATAACCACTGATGACATCATTTTAAGATCTTAATTTGAAAATAAATATATATATATCATCCGCAACACAGAACCTCAGCAGCATCTTCTAAAATCTATGCATCGAGTTTTAAAAGCAGCAATTTCCAATGAAGGAAATACCATACCAGATGAGATCAACAGTCTTTCTATGCCTTGGTTCCCCATCCATAAGATGGAGATAAAATAGTACTTCCCTACCTCACAAGGGGTGTTTTGAAGATAAATACATTAAAAATTGCAAGGTACTCTGGTACTACAGTAATAGGAGCCACAGCAATACCTTATATAGATTTTTTACTGTGTAATTTTAGTTTATATTTAGATAATTTTTTACTAAAAAAGTTTAGAAATATAGATTTCTACATATTTCTTAACCTGTGAAAATTTTTTCCCAGGGAAATATTGGAAGCAACACTTTGAGTGGAAACAACACTAGAAATTTTACTGAATGGAACAGTCCTGCTCTGGCAAGGAGATGGACTGAATGATCCAACAGGTCTTTTCCATTTCTATCTTCTACGAGTCATGAAAGGAATAACTAAAAAACTACTGATGTTGCAGCAGTAGCTCAGCTGCAATTTCTAAGACAGATTCATTTTCTAGATGCTCCCAGCTTTGACATGCCTGTTTTGGGAAAATATTTCCTTACTAAATCACTCCTGAAAGAAGAAATCATATTGAGAAAGTGTTTTAAGCAAGCTCAGCTGGTACTTGCTCAAGCTGTGCCCTGGGATGGCCCAACTGTACTTTTAAAATGACAGAACATGCTATCACAAAATATGGCTTAATGCAACTTGCTTTTCCTGAGAAAGGTAAAAACTCTGCTATATGCTTTGCTATCAGGAGTGAATGGAAAGATGAAATTCCATCTACCTCTTTGCACTATAGAGTATTTAACAGCTTTGGGAGGCTTGCAGAGTCCCTCTGCTATTCTTTTTCTTTTCACATGTCTTAAGGACTCAATTCATCTTAACACTTTTTAAACATACAGCTTTTACACAATGCTTGCCAACATTATCCTGATGATTAATACATCAAAGCCATGCGGGCTGATGTGTTGTGCTAATATATCACCGCCTGGTGAGTTCCCAGTGACAGAGTACCATAATGTATCACCGGAACACAGCATTCAGACAATTCTTTACTCAAAAGATGGAGCTCCTCAAGAAAAATAGCTCTGAGATCTAGCAATTTAACAAGCATTTTATTTATTTGTTTTTAAATGCAAAGGTTATGAACTGAAGGGTCCCTGGACCTCCTAAATCTTTCAGCCAAGGGAAACATATGCTAATCACAAATACATTACGGTTTTTATTTCCAATCTGTCATTATCATGCTGGGGGCAGTATTAACCTTGACCCTATGTGGTGTAAGGGCTACCTGTCTTTGCAGCATTACTATTTAATAACAAAAACATTTTGTATCCTTTATTAATGGAATACACGTATGTAATGGATAATAAGTCATAATACTGCATTTATACTTTAGAATATACAGTGCTTAGCATGTTTGCTTTCACTTCATACCATTACATATTATCACTGAATACTCTATTTTGCATTTGTCCTCTTTGTTCTTCATGCAGTTTAACTTCCTATGTTACATAACAATAAAGACAATTACACATCATTAGGCCTCAGCTCCAAATTGTGAAACTTCCATGCATGCAACCTACTTCACTAATTCCTGTAACTAGCTTTCATTTATGGGTCAGCAGGCAGAGAAAAGAAGTTGCTTAATGTTCAGCTAAATTAAAGGTATGCTGTACAATACCTTTGTTTATAGTCAGTCACTTGGTTTTGTTTTAGTTAGTTTCATTACATTTTCTGTTGTGCTCCAAGTGAAATCTGAGTTTTAAAAAAAATTCTACTGACTACATTTAGGGAAGATTTTTCCTTGTTACAACAGAGACATCTTGTTACATGGTTATAGTATTTTTAAAAAAAGTTAATTCAGTTTTTAAAAACCTAAAAATTCAACCAATGTTAAAAAAGGGAAGGAAGAGACATTTGGTGAGGTGTTTGTTATCAAATCTTTATCTATTTATCCATCTTAAGATTCTCTATTGTGTCCATCACAATAATATCTAGGTAAATTAGAGCACGAGGCACTAAGCAGCTGCCTTCATGGAACTGCCTTTCCTTGTCTCTGTATGGATTTTATATTAATCATCATACAAAAAATGTTTTTTAATAGCATTGCAAGAATGGTGGGAAAGCTCTCTCAGAAAAGGAGGTAGCTAAAGCATGCCCCAAATATAATCACACTCTGGCATAGTCTGACTCCTTCTGGGAACAAGTTCCACAACTGAACATCCTTGACCAAGAGAACTTCATCTCCATCTCTCAGACACCTTCTCCTGCACTATGTGGGCTGCAATGCTCCAGAAAAGTGCAACTGCCTTGAGGCATCCTGGATAGAGAAGCAGTTGCTGATATCCTGACATATTTGACAATCAGGACTGTCTTTGAACTGGCAACAGAAACAGACTGGAGCCAGTGGAAGGACCATAGTGCAGGGGTGAGGGATGCACAGCAACTAGCCCATCCTGGAGGCAAGCTACCACGTTCAACACAAGCTGGAGCCTCTGCATTGCTTTCAGGTTCAGGCCCAGGGGGTTATACTAATACATACCGGAGGTGCCTAATGCATAGACCACTGGGGCCAGAACATCGGCTCTTCCTAGCAAACAAGGTGAATTTATGTTTTTCTACTGCCAACACTACCTGATCATTTAGGTTTAGTGAAAGCCTTATATTGAGCACCCTAAATTCTTCTCATCTCACAGGTGCTGCTCAGCACTTTAGAGGATTGTGCCCTTAACTATGAAAAATACTAATGGAGGGAAACAGTAGGGGTACAGTGCTAATGACATGTAGGCATGCATGGACATGGAATTTTTATTGGAACACCTAAAGAAATACGGACTTTGTAAGAAATATCAACACAATATTAACTTCAATTACTGGTCTATACTCTTCCTAATTTAGAATATCATATTAGAAATTAAATGAGGACTGCCTGCTGAAGTTTTCCATCATTGACCATCACACCCCATTTATACAAAACTGAAGCCTGTTTGCTTTGCTCCCTAAAATAAAATTATATATCAATATTAGAGCTGTAAATTCTATACTCAAGTTATATGTTAAAGCTTTCAAAATATCTGAAAACCTTTACACTTTTTTCCACAAAGGAGGCTGTCTCTGGCTTGCAACACTTGTTTACAATTATGTCAGTGGAGAAACTAGCTAGCCAGCTCTATATCAAACATTTTGACAGCAAAAGCACAAACACTGATCTATTCTAAGTAGTTTGCCACTCTGTGTAATCTTGGAAAAGGCATTCTTGCCTTTGATTCTACAAATGTTTATACTTCATACATCATGCAAATAGTGTTTTATATATTAAGAAATAATGTGAGCAAATCTGAAGTTAAATTAAATTCTTCAACAATAACCCTGCCAAAGCACTGAGATTTTCCTATAAAAAAATTATTCCAATTTGTTGATCTTACATTGGATGAAACATACTGTAACAATCTTCATAATTTATATCCTGTTGGGACACTATGATTTAAAGTAACATAATACAGACCAGCATCACTGCTAATCTAAACCACCTGACCAGATAAACAACAGTTTCCCCTTCTCTCTTCACTGAGGGTATTTCTGTTTATTGTCATATGATTTACTCATTTTAAAAACATGAAGAAAAAATGCGTGAAACAGAACTGCAGCTAGGAGGCATGGCCTTTCTTACACTGGGAACTTTTCACACACAGGTACCAGTATAATGTCAAGAACTGTAGGAGACCAAAGGCAATTCCAAGAATTCTGTTCTCAGGGAAAAAAAAAAAAAAGAAAGAAAAAAAAAATCACAGCAAAGAAAAGATTAGGTTCATTCTGTACAATGTGGTCCAGGTGCAGCGTTAGAAGCTACATATTTTTGATGTTAGGAAAGATACAATTCTACAAAATAAATCGGAGTCAAAGATATTATGTGCCAAGTTCAGCAGTGCTTTAAACTGTGGTATACGTTTGTCAGAAAACAGGTGCAAGTGTAATTTGCCTCTATTTGGCATTCAGTTGGTGTGCAAATGGGTACCATTTTTTGCCAAGGAGGCAAGGGGGATTGTCGAAGAAAAAGCATTAAAAGAAGGGTGCAGATAAAATAGACTCTCTCCCTTAAGCCCTTCTCTTAGTTGTTTTGCTTCTTACACTCCTTTCCTGCTATTTCCTCGGAGTGTATGTTACACTCATTTTTGCACACTCCCTGAAATTCAAATATGTGCAATTTGCACTACTTATTGCAAGCCACACATTCGGCTTTTCTGAACAACTTACCCTCCGATTTGCATCACTGCTGAATTTGGCCCTATGAATAAATATTTTTTTCTTGTAACTGATGTTACAGATAGTCTCTTAAAGGGAAGCAGGGTATCAGGTCTATCACCCTTTTTCTCACCCTTAGCCTCCCAAAACCACCACAATGTTATTTGGAGATTATCTTTCCCTCTTCTCATTTTACACTGCAAAGGTGACAAAAGGCAACTGGAAATCATGTGCAGGCACTATTCACTGTGATTCAATTAAAAGATTTTACAACCAAATTTTTATAAATGACTGAAGACAAACAATCGACATCAAAAACTACTTTCTGCTGTTGCTGAGAAATTTCAAAGCTTTTCATGCTCCATTGGAAAGTGCTCTGCTTCACAAGCCATGTTGGCCTGACAACTAAATGGTCTGATACGCTTTATTACAAAGCTTTATTACAAAGTGTATCAGTTTGCTTACGCAGGCAAATATATAACTATCTTTGCCCATAAAGACTAGTGCAAAGTAAGTACGATTCCTCAACTGAGAAGACTGGAGTTACAAAATCACAGCTTGACATGGAGCGATTAACTCGCACTACCTTGCAGCAATGAAAATCTCCTTTATTGTGCCATCTACTTTGAAGTCTGTTGTAACAATCTCATACTAATTAATACGATTCTTTTTGAATAGGCAAATGTAATGGCAAACCTTACAATCTCAACCTTGCTGGCTTTTACTCGTGACCTGAGACAAAATTCCTGAAAATTAATTTCAGCTTTGTACCACAAATCTGGTGTCTAGGTAATACTGTATATTGCATTTCACTGTGCACTTTGCACTGTGTCCAAAGGAGGGAAAGGCAAATGAAGGAAAAAATTGTGACTTAATAATACTTTACTGACTTATTGTTAATTAAATTCCATACTACCAGTATGAGAAACAAAGTTCAGCATGCTAAAAGCATGTAAGCTTACAAAGCACTCCAAAAGGCATTATTTGTTATGTATAATTTCACTCAGAAACATTTGGAATGGGTAGGATTTCTACAGTTTGCATTTAATGCTCAGGGCAAGAGCTACCTTGTAACTATAATATTATTTCTTCAAAAACGAAGCCATGTCAGATTTTAAAATATTACCCAGATTCACAGAAAATTTGTATCAAGCTGCATTTTTCTTTGTTACTGATATTTTATATCAGTTACTCAGTAGAGAAAAAAATCATCAAGAAGCACCCTGTCTGAGTTAAAATCTCACTTACCAACCAGAATAGGCAGCTAACTTCCACCTTCCTCTTCCCAAGCATATTTGTTTAATGTGTGTTATGCTCAAAAATGAAAAACAAAGTTGTCAATAAGAGGTTTACACTAAATGAAATGCCTATTTAAAGGAACTGGACTTCTTTTTTATTTACTAAACAGGCAGTGTGCACCTAACCAAAACAATTAAATAATACACCGAAGCCCTCAGGAACTGAACACCTGTTAAAGCAATCGGTTACTTAAAATAATAAACTCTCTTTGCTGTGCAACTGAAAGGACAATGATAATTTGACTTGTTAAAATAAATGCTTGGTCTAGCAACTTGATGTACTGTAATAAAACCCTCAAACAAAATACTATACAAACTAGTAATAAAATACACTTTGGGCCCTGTTCCGACCTTTTGAATGTATATACCTGAATGTTCCGTTACCTCACTTTACTCACCTTGATCTTTTATACTTTACAACGTTCTGCCACTCAGATGTTAAAAATGTTTGAGCATATATTGCTATACCAAAACATATGGATATATAAGCACTTTGTAAAAGCCCAGTTTAAGAAAAGACCTAACTTTAAATACTTAACTTTAAGCATGTGCTCAAATCCCACTGACTTCAATTTTCAGTTGGACTTACAACACATGCATAAGAGCTTTCTTGAATAGGAATGCTTTCCTGAATTGGTGCCCAATGGTACGTCCATACTATAGATATTACACAGTTATAGACACAGCCTACACAGACAGAAAGGGTCTTTCTATCAGTGTACAAACATCACCTACCCAGATGAAGTTAGCTATGTCAACAAAAGTCAACATAATTTTTGGTGTAGGCCAGGCCAAAACAAATAGAGGAATGCAAAGGAAATTCACTAGTTATCTAATTATGTCACATCAGAAAAAAAAATCAGGAATGAAGAACAAAATTCTGCTGGTTTTCCAACTATTTCTTTCACTTCCCAAAGAACACAGATTTCACTCTGACCATGAAAAGACAGTCCACATTCCAGACATGCAGTTGAGCTATGTAAGAGCTAGGTATTACTATTGTTAGGATGGATGAAGAGAGGAAGCAGTTGGCCCTATAACCACATCATCATCAGGGATTTTTTTTTTTTTTTTTTTTTGGGCAGCACAGGCATCTCTCAATGTCAATAATTCAGCTATGTTAAAGCAGAAAAAGGGTCTGAAATTATAAATTGATGGGAGATGAGAAATGAGAACTGCAGGTCCAATCAGGTAGATCATTTGGTCCCACTGTGTGTGGCTGAAAGCACTCTGGCCATGGTATACAGCCATACTGAGACAAGTTTTCTCTCAAGCCTTCAGCAAGTTTCTATAAAACTTCAGGAAAGGAGATTGTATAGTAACCCAATGACTCCATTGGGAGTTTTGCCTGAGTCAGGGTTGTTAAGCTCATAATTTTTATCCAATTGTAATATTTTAATAAATTGTATAAAATGTTTTTCATGTATTTATTTCAAATCTAGTGATGATTCATTCTTTGAAAGAAGAGTATGGAGAGAAAGACCATCTTCCTAGACAATACAAGAAGGCAGAAAAAGAAAAGACGACTTAAAAAAAAAACTGGTTTAGAAAGTTACCATTTCTTACATAATATTTCCAATTTTCCTTATGCAAAAAGTTATGTAATCAGTACAAATTACATTTAATTGTATTTCACTTGCTATTCTTGATATTTGAACAACTGGTGAAATGGGGCTAGAAATACAGAAATGAACAAAAAAAGTGACAAATTTAAAATCAGATTATTAAAAAAAAAGTGGATTAATTTTATTAGCAATATTTTGCATAAGGCTACATGACCTACAGTCAGTATTTTAAGCTGTCTTGAAAAACTTTTGGTATACTCCAAATTTATGACTAAGTGCCAGATAGTATGTATAATACAATATATTGGGGAAACTCCAAGGTTTTTTTTTTTTTTAACCTACAAATGTTCTTTCCCTTTTGTAGAACCCACCACCACACACACACACCCCTTTTGCAAATCAATACATGCTTGAAATAGATGCAGTCCATGAATGGTGAAAACTGATTGTAGCCATGCAAGGGATTTTTTTTAAACATTAAAAAAAAAAAAAAGATGCATCCAATGCGAGATAAAATATGGTCCTTTGTAAGAAAGATTAACATCTGTACACTTTTATTAGACTAGACATTTTACAATCGGTATGTAACTGAAACCAACCTAAGATTGTAAAGCTAATAAAGTTTTGCCTCCAAATGCCCACTTCTACCAGGTGATAGAGATTCCTCTAACAATACAAAACACATATTTACATAGCTATTGCTGTTACCATCCCAATCAAGATTAAATCATCCAGTCCACGAAATTAACTATTTTCCACTCAGAATCCCAGTGACAGAATGTTTCCTTGTGAAGCACCACCACGAACAATTCTCGGGGGGGGGGGGGGGGGTGCTGAGTAACAACCCCCACAACCTGAGCATACTCAGTACCTCACATGACAGGGCCCAAAATTAGAACCCTGGCTCCTAACGGAACAACCTGTGCTTTACCAAAACAATTTCACACAAATCCCTCAAAGGATTCAGCCAGCTCCATGTTAGTTCAAGACGTAAGCAAGTTTTAATCTCAGTCAAACAAAAATTAAAGGAAGAAAATGGCAAATGAAGGAGGGGAGGAGGCAGTCCCCAAAATACATTTAGAGCTGGTTTACAGCTTTATGAAAGACAAATGAAAAATTATACTCACATCGCACTCATCAACTGTGGGTCTGCCAGTGGTTTTTCAGAGCAGATGTAACATTTTAGCAAAATGCGATTGTTTGTGAAAGAAATAATTCTGATCAAAAACTAAATTGCAGCCAGCGCAAGCTCTGTACTTTGTCACTCTAATCCATTCTGACAGGAAGCAGTAAGTGCAGATTCCTACTGTGAAAGGAGCAGATGTGAAAGGTCAGCCTTGGCCTGGAACTTCAAAACCGTTAACGTGTAAAACAGTGTGCATTAAAGCCTGAAACAGCTAACCGCTGGATTAACGGATGTCCGCTAAGTAGGTCTGATGTGCTTTTGGCAAGTAATGGTTAATTTTTAAATAGGTTCATTGTAATTTTTTTTATTTTACTTTTTACCTTTTACCAGCCAGAATCCATTTTTAATTACAATTGCAGAGTATAATATTCCAAAACATGCCTTTTCTTTACTCTTTGGGGGGGAAAGCCACTATTGTAGAAAGCAGTTTACAGTTATTAATAAGGTCATGCTCACCATTTCAAAAGCAAGGGGATGCAAGAGGTTAAACACTATCAAACTGGAGACAGAACTTGCCATCTGTACTGAAATTAGTATCTTATCAGTTCCCCTACATTCATAATAGCTATCCCAGGACATTACACAGTTACAAGAGAGCAGGGTTCCTTAACTGAAAAAGTAAAAGTGATCCTGAATGAAGATATTCTTGAGAATACAGGGAATGTAAATCTTACTGATTTCCCCAACAGTACTGTTACAGGACTTGCCACCACTGTGTTAACAAATCTAGGAGAATTCCAAATTTTAGTTAAAATCAAAGTCAACACGCTGGCATTTGGTATCTTACAGGAGTGAAGGAAAGTCTTGCCTCCACAGTGGCATAACCATTTTCTTCCCTTATTTCAAATGCAACGGGCAAGCATTAAAACAGCAGTTACGGATTATGTAGAGCAGCCAATAGTGTGACACTTCCATTTTCTTTTTCAACCTAAATGAATACTTGTGAGAAGTGAAAAGTATATTTACAAAAATCTTTAGCCAGTTCAAATTCAACCCCCAGAGACAATATTTCCAGATTAATGGATGAAAATTAAATGCTATAATAATTTTCACTTAAGTGATCATAAATCTACACTAATCTTTTAAGAGAAGCAGTGGTAGAAGAGCCACCTGCAAAGTGGACCAAAGGTCAGGAGGACAACTTCCTGGTCCTCTTTAGAATAGCTAACACAGGTCTAACTGCTCCAAGAGTGGGCAGCGCACGCACAGTTAATTGTAGAAGAGCCTCTTCCCCTTGGAAATACGCTATTCTTTCTTTATTTGTATTTTATTTTTTACCATAGAATGGAGGGAAGGAAAGAGCTTAGAACTCATATTTCCTTGATATTCTAAGTCACAGTTAAGTTTTAACTAATAACAAATTGATGTCAACTTCTGTTTCTAGAGCACCTGGAGAATAAGAGTCTTGAACTTCTACATATCACCCGTTAGCTGTGGCTGTCAGGCCTGCTGCTCCTGATAGATACTGTGCATTTTTACAAAACAAAATGTTAAATTAAGTTTACCTCAGAAATAGAATTTACAAACATAAAAACCTCTTCCTACCTCAAGAAAGCGAAACACAAAGGTATGTTCTGAATTTTTACTGTCATCATGATTAATTTAAATATCAATTAATATAATAGTATTGTTAATTTTAATACTGTGGCATTAACAATAATATTGCAATAGTGCCTACAGCCACAAACAGGTTGGTCTCCATTGTACAAATAGTCTATGCCCCAAAGAGCTTGCAATCTAAAAGACAAGACGTAATGGGAGGGTAGGCAGTTAAGTGGGATGTGCATAGTTCTTAGCCATTGACTAGCAGTGATCACAACTCGCCACCTGCTTGGTCTGCAGTTTTCTATATGCTTTACAGCAGAGGTGAGTTTTGAAGAGGGACGTGGAGGATAAAGAGGTGGCTTGAAAGATTCTTACTAAGCTTTCTCCACTCACACAGGGCAGCACAACAGAAAACTTGGAAGTATTTGTCGGAGAAGCGGCTGGTTGAGGCTGGCATTGCTGGCGCCCATTGAAAGTGGGCACAGACTTTGCGATAAGGAAATAGCTCAAATAGGTACAGTAAGACTAAATTTGGGTGTGTGTGGGGGGGTGAAAGTAAAGACAAAAGTTGCCAATGTAATATGATGATTCAATTATCTACAAGTAGAAAAAAATGTTGGTAATTAAAAAAAATTTAGACTGAACACTGAGGCAGGAGACATCCTTCAGTCTGTGTTTTGCCCAGTGGCCATGACAAATAAGTAAATAAATACAAAATATTTCCCAACTCCCAGCAACAAGGAGTTAATTTGTATCCGGTAGCTCCTGACTGACCACTGACATCACACCAGACTCTATAATTAGGCAGCATTTCTCATCAATAAGAAAACTAGTTCTGCTAGTTAACTGGTAGTATTACTGGAAAGAGGCCGCACTGACTAGTACACCATTGTTGTCTCTCTGTCTTTTTAAAGCCAGGGCAGGAGAATCTTAAATTTTCAGATGAATGATCTCCAGAGACCCTCCATTTATTTTTCATCCAAAAGTCAAGCACGCCAGCTTTTCAGACCCAGTGCCACACTAGGATATGGGTAGGTGGAATGTGTCCAGTCCCACAGCTGGAACTTGACTCTAAAACCTTCTGACTCAAAGGCAAGAGGGTTATTTACTAAGCCATTCACAAGTATAACCATAAGGCAGGTGTGATTGCATAAAAATATATTTTTACTAAACTATGTTTTGACCCAGCTGAGCCAGCTCACTCTCACAATTTTAGCCTGAATTAATCTTCGTGAGGCCTGAAAATTTTACTGTCAGTTTCTAATAAGGAAAAACAACAAACAGGCAGATAGACCAAAAATTCAATATTCAAACCTTATTTTCAAATACAAAGATTTTCTCTACTCTGTAAACCCAGTCAAATAATTGTGATTTATAGCAAATCAGTTATTGTATTCATAAATGCAAGGACATTAGCAAACAACATACCTACCAAAAGAAATACGTTCATAATTTTGCAGGTGTACAAATCATAGCATATGGGAGAGGACTCAAAGAATACTGGGAAATGAAGCAGTCGAGGAAACACTATATGAAAAACAGCACCTACCTAGGTGGATATAAAACCAATTCTTTTCATCCAAGAGGTAATCTAATGCAAAAGTCTAACAGAGGGGCAAGTAGTCAACAATCACATTAAAAATAGTTAACCCACCAAATAACTGAAAATTGGTTTGTCTTTTGATAAGCAAAACTGACAATAATGGACTAATGCTGCTCATTCTTTGAGGTTAAACACAATTGACATAAGCTACACCTGAAACCAATCAGGGCTGAGGCTTTGAGAAGATTCACACGCGAGGACTAAATTTGTCACAAATGGGTTGGTTTCCGATCCTAATGTAGCCAAGTTGCTTTACTCTGACCTCCATTTAACAAATCAACTTAATGGGCAATGGGAGTGCTATAAAACTTAACAATGGAGTGATTTTAACTTTTAAAATATAGTTATGAAGCAAAATGTTAGAGAGCTCCTTCAATACTGGAAATCAAATTAAATCTAGACATTTTTTAACAGTCTTGACAGATATAATCCTAGTTACCATGTAAATTTATGGTAAGCTGCTGTGATATTAGTCACAGGTGCTACTTTTAATATATGGGCTACATCTGGCTGGGAATAAAATTTCTCAGAGGACTGAAAATGACCTCACTAACAGTCAATGGGGAGGGGGGATAAGACCACTGTAGCATACAAAAAGCTGGAGATATGGTCCACAACTGAATATTTGACATAAAATTCAAGTTACCTCCGCAGATTGTAGGTTTATATTTTCAATACATAAATGGCGCAGACATATTTCAGTCAAACAGCCAAAATATTAAATTCGTAAAACAGCTATGAAATACTCTGGCTATGCACATAAAAACAAATTTTCCAACCTGTGATCAACAGGGAAGACAAAGTGATGTGCTGAGAAACTGAAAAAAGGAAGTATCAATACAGATTAAGTTCAGGAGTATTCAGTATTATTACAAAGTGAGTTAAACTAAATTAAGTGATTACAGCAACTAAAAGAGCACTAATTCATTAAGAATGTGTTCCCTGTATCCCAATTCCATGGGATTTGGTAAATTTGTGAAGTTCTTCATGGTCATTAATCAAGGTGAAGGTACATATAGAAAGGACTAGCACCAAGGGATTGTCACCAAGTAAGAAGATTAAACTATATAAAGATCATAAATCGCATAGCCAGCAAGTTAGTTTTGATATACTGATAACAGGGACCATCCATTAGAGAGGACAAAAATAAATACGCCCTAGCACAGTTAAAGCAGAGTAACTGGAAATATAGAGAGCACATACAAAACAGAAACTCTGCTTGCAGTGGATGCTTTCTGAGTTTTGGGTGTTATTACTGGTCTGGAGAAGGAGAGTTGGGATGTATAACAATTTAATGGAAGATCTACAATGATTTAATTTCTTCTGAAATAACTGTTCAGAAGCTGCGCAAGTCTCCTTTAAACAACTAATCGAAGAGACAAGATTTGCTACAATTCTCAGGATCCATGAGCCCTACACAGCAGGCAGTCTCCCTGCTCTTTTCTCCAGTTAAGAGTTTTATCTTTTTACTTAAATAGGTTCTTGTGTCACCTGAATGCAAAATGTATTTAAAACAATTTTTTTATAAAAAGATCAGACTTTTAAGATGGGATATGATAACCCGCTACTTTGTATAATAAATAAGGGTATAATTCTGTCATAGAGGTCATGGATTCCGTGACGTTCCGGGACCTCTGCGACTTCTTCCGAAGGGGCAGGGCTGGAGCAGCTGTCAGCCCCAGGCCCACCAGAGGTCAGCCCCAGGCCCAGGAGAGCAGCAGCCCTCAAAGCCACCGGAGCAGCAGCCAGCAGTCAGCCCTGGGGCCACTGGAGCAAGGGCTGCAATAGCAACGGCCAACAGCCAGCCCTGGAGCCACCAGAGCAGGGGCCGCCATAGCAATGGCTGGCAGTCAGCCCCAGGGCTGAAGCAGTGGACAAGGCTGGGTCAGCCCCTGCCACAGGAGCAGCGGTGGGGCTGGTGCAGCTGCAGAAGCTCAGCGTCCAACAGTGCTCCAACTCTAAGTCTCCCCCGCACCAGGGAGAGGTCATGGGCTTCTGTGAATTTTTGTTTATCACCCACTAACTGTCCCTGACTTTTACTAAAAATCCCCATAACAGAATCTTAACCTTAATAATAAAGGTTCAGTCACTGAACTCTTGTACACAAGCATATACACTTCACCTATCTAGAAACAGCGTGATGGATAAAAGATTAAATTTATTAATTAAAATGGCTGAACCCAAAGCGTATGTCTACACAGCAACTGGACACCTGTGGCTGACCCGTGCCAGCCGACTCAGGCTCGCAGGGCTATTTCAATGCAGTGTAAACTTATGGACTCAGGCTACAGCCCAAGCTCTGGGACCTTCCAACCACACAGGGTCCTAGAGCCCAGGCTCCAGCCCGAGCCTGGAAGTCTACACAGCAGTAAACAGCCCCGCAGCCTGAGCCCAAAGAGTCCAAGTCGCAGGTGTCTAGTTGCTGTATAGACATACCCTATGCAAACAAACCAGAAACAGCTTTTCCTCTTTTTCTTTCAATAGCAGTAATTTTAGGTGTTCCATCTAAAAAGCAGTAGGCAAAACATTTTCAGATGGAAGTGACTCGTCCTTCTGCACTTTAGTGGACAGGGATTCAGGAATTTAGAGTAATGCAGAACATGTTTTATTAATTTAGATGGAATACCCCTGTATAAAACCAGTCATTGCCCAAGATGGTGTTAAACAAAGCTTGGGGTTTGGTATACAGAGACCTCAGTCCGCTTAGTACCATGGTGCGAACACCATTAAAAATCATTATCTTTTTATTAAAGAGAAAAAGGAAAAACAGTTAAAGCATTTTAAATATTAAGTATTAAATAAGGCTTTCATTTTAATAGGAACAACCTCTTTTCCCTTTCCTTTTAGCTGGAGAGAGTTTTTAGAAGGAAAAATACTCAAGTTGTTTGACAGTCTCTTAGATAGTACCAAAGATGGTAAAAACCGTCCTGTCAGGGAAAAGAAAAGACGTTAGCTAAGATTGGCTGAAGCTGTTGTTGAAGTCTGATCCTGTTTCATCCCAGATGGGGTTTGGGATTCAGCGGAAGCCTGTAAAGGTGGACATATCATCTGGGTCCCTCTCTCTGGCCTGGTCTGGTCAGGACATCTCTCAGGATCAGAATGACAAAGGCCCGAAGTCCCAGGAGATGGTGGAAGTGGCAGCCATGCTGGTGAACCTCACTCTAGTAGCCAATTTTTATCCCTACGTCTGTTTCTTTAAGGACCCACAAAAGGAATGGTGAACGGAATAGTCCATGTTCCCATTATTTTGTCAACCAATTAGGTCTAGTTTCCCCAAACACTAATTTTGGTTCACTGATTTCCGGTTCCAAACTCTTCTTACTTACCAAGCATGATCTTAACACAGTCCTTGTGTTATAACAGTATGGTTTTTTTGTTTGGACTAATTCAGTCTCTCCTTTGTGCGTCATTTCCTATCAACCTTTGTTATAATAGGTGATTGTGACCTCTTATTAACTTTCACATACTTTTTACAGTTGAGCTCACAATAAGAGTAACTTTTTGTAGGCCAAATTATAACAGATCAGATACAGGCCAGGAACCTTGAAGTTTTGAACAGTTTGGGGACAATTCTATTTTCTCTAGACCAGAGGTCCCTAAACTTTTCAGTCATGCCTCTCCCTTACCCCTCTGTTCCTCGCTTCCGCGGGAGCTGGGGCCAGGAGCAGGGCTGTGGTTGGGGGAGGCACGGATGGGGTAAGGGGGCCGAAGCTAGGGCTGCAGCTGGGGGCAGGTCTGGGGCCGGGAACAGAGCCATGGTCAGGGGCCAAGGCTGGAGACGCAGCCGAGGGACCAAGGCTGGGGGCAGGGCCGCAGCTGGGGCCCAAAGCTGGGGGTGGGGCTAGGGCCAGGGCCAGGAGCGGAAGCTCCAGTTAGGTCGCGGTCAAGGGCCAAGGCTGGGGGCAGGGCTAAGGGTGGAAGCCTGGGCCGGAGCAGGGCTAGGTAACACTCCCTTCCCGCCCCCCATGGGGGCTGGCCCAGGCCCTGCACCATCTCCCCAAACGTTCCTTCATGCCCCCCTGGGGGGCATGCCCCACAGTTTGGAGCCCTCTACTTTAGACGACAAACTTTTCAACTTTTTCTTTCTGCCAGAGATTTCAGTAAATGAAGAAAAAAAATGTATTAGTAAACATTGCTACTCAGGCTCCTGAAGTAGTGACAGTATTTTTGTAACTCATTAACTCAGACTTTTTCTTTGACAAATTGAAATGGATTGGCTGCTCTATCAGTGAGTAATAGGCATTTTGTTTCAGTATCTGTCACTTGGGAATAGAAATTAAGAGCCTTTAAAACATGTTTCTTTTATGTAATACAAAGTGGCTTGAAAGCACAGATAATTTTTTTCTTTTTCTTCTGCTATCTCTCTCCACAGCCCCATTTTAAAGGGCAATAGTCTCACACATCTGTAGCCTGCCAATTCACACAAACAGAGGGCAGAAGAACGGAGGAATGATGCAATGGGAAAACAGACAATGACAACAGTGTTTAGGGTGACCATATTTCCCCATGGGAAAATGGGACACTGCACAGGGCTGGCCCGAGGCCCCCCCTCTCCCTATGGCGCTGGGCTGACAGCCCGAGGACCAGTGTCTGGTGTCATCATTCACCTGCCCCCAAGTTCTTCCACACTCCCCTGGGGGGCGGGGGAGGGAACGCCCCACTTTTTTGGCAAACTGGGCATTTCATGGAAACAGACTTTAAGGCCGGAAGGGACCATTATGATCGTCTAGTCTGACCTGCGCAACGCAGGCCACAGAATCTCACCCACGCATTCCTATAACAAACCTCTAACCTATGTCTGAGCTACTGAAATCCTCAAATCGTGGTTTAAAGACTTTGAGGGGCAGAGAATCCTCCAGCAAGTGACCCGTGCCCCACGATGCAGAGGAAGGCGAAAAACCCCCAGGGCCTCTGCCAATCAGCCCTGGACGAAAATTCCTTCTAGACCCCAAATATGGCAATCAGCTAAATCCTGAGCATGTGGGCAAGACTCACCAGCCAGACACCCAGGAAAGAATTCTCTGTAGTAACTCAGATCACACCCCATCTAACATCCCATCACAGGCCATTGGGCATATCTACCGCTAATAGTCAAAGATCAATTAATTGCCAAAATTAGGCTATCCCACCATATCATCCTTTCCATAAACTTATCAAGCTTAGTCTTGAACCAAGATATGTCTTTTGCCCCTACCTCTTCCCTTGGAAGGCTGTTCCAGAACTTCACTCCTCTGATGGTTAGAAACCTTAGTCTAATCTCAAGTCTAAACTTCCCGATGACCAGTTTATATCCATTTGTCCTTGTGTCCACACTGGTACTGAGCTTAAATAATTCCTCTCCCTCCCTGGTATTTATCCCTCTGATATATTTATAGAGAGCAATCATATCTCCTCTCAGCCTGCTTTTGGTTAGGCTAAACAAGCCAAGCTCTTTGAGTCTCCTTTCATAAGACAGGTTTCCCATTCCTCGGATCATTCTAGTAGCCCTTCTCTGTACCTGCTCCAGTTTGAATTCATCTTTCTTAAACATGGGAGACCAGAACTGCACACAATATTCCAGATGAGGTCTCACCAGGGCCTTGTATAATGGTACTAACACCTCCTTATCTCTACTGGAAATACCTCGCCTGATGCAACCCAAGACCACATTAGCTTTTTTCATGGCCATATCACATTGGCGGCTCTTAGTCATCCTGTGATCAACCAATACTCCGAGGTCCTTCTCCTCCTCCTCCGTTACTTCCAAGTGATGCGTCCCCAGTTTATAACAAAAATTCTTGTTATTAATCCCTAAATGCATGATCCTATTTTCATCCTATTACTATTACTCCAGTTTACAAGGTCATCCGGATCTTCCTATATGATATCCCGGTCCTTCTCTGTATTGGCAATACCTCCCAGCTTTGTGTCATCCGCAAACTTTATTAGCACATTCCCGCTTTTTGTGCCAAGGTCAGTAATAAAAAGATTAAATAAGATTGGTCCCAAAACCAATCCCTGAGAAACTCCACTAGTAACCTCCTTCCAGCCTGACAGGTCATCTTTCAGTGTGACCCGTTGTAGTCTCCCCTTTAACCAGTTCCTTATCCACCTTTCAATTTTCATATTGATCCCCATCTTTTTCAATTTAGCTAATAATTCCCCATGTGGAACTGTACCAAATGCCTTACTGAAATTGAGGTAAATTAGATCCACTGTGTTTCCTTTGTCTAAAAAAATCTGTTACCTTCTCAAAGAAGGAGATCAGGTTGGTTTGATACAATCTACCTTTTGTAAAACCATGTCGTATTTTGTCCCAATAACCATTGACCTCAATGTCCTTAACTACTTTCTCCTTCAAAATTTTTTCCAAGACCTTGCATACTACAGATGTCAAACTAACAGGCCTGTAGTTACCCGGATCACCTTTTTTTCCCCTTTCTTAAAAATAGGAACTATGTTAGCAATTCTCCAGTAATTCTCCAATACGGTACCCCTGAGTTTACAGATTCATTAAAAATGTTTGCTAATGGGCTCGCAATTTCATGTGCCAGTTCCTTTAATATTCTTGGATGAAGATTATCTGGGCCCCCTGATTCAGTCCCATTAAGCTGTTCAAGTTTGGCTTCTACCTCGGATGCGGTAATATCTACCTCCATATCCTCCTTCCCATTTGTCGTCCTACTATTATCCCTAAACTCATTAGCCTCATTAAAGACTGAGGCAAAGTATTTGTTTAGATATTGGGCCATGCCTAGATTATCCTTAACCTCCACTCCATCCTCAGTTTAGCAGTCCCATTTGCTCTTGCCAATTGAGGATAAGCTGGCAAAAGCAAATGGGACAAATGCCCAGTTTTGCCAAGGAAGTTGGGACATCCAGGACAGGGCTTAAAAAGGGGACTATCCTAGCCAAAACAGGACATATGGTCACCCTACCTGTGTTAGATGTTTTGCCAATCAAAAGAGAAGCTGTAATTGTAAAAAAAAATATCTGTGAACATGGCAGGATCAGTATCAGTATCAGGTTGGACTGATGGCTGTCTCCAGTGAAGCTGGGACCATGTATGATGGCTAGTCTTCTTGCTGAGCCATTACAGGATTCTGCGATTCACTGTGGACAAGTTTGAAGTGATCAGGCACCATGATTTTCTCATGCCTTAGTCCCCCCAGCTGCCCCAGACCTGTTTCTGAAGCCAAAGGTCACAAGATCTAGTACCAATGCTACACACCTGCAGATGACTGGGGGCCAGAGTGTTTGGCAACTGCTACAACCAAAGATTACTTGAGGGATTCTGGTGGTTGGACCATCAACTTAGAGTAGCTATTCTGAAGTGTACAATCCTGGCTGGGCAGTTCGTTTTCATCCTTATTCATAATTATTGTATTTTAAGTATTATACAACTTAGAGCACCTATTCATAGCTCTGTAACTGAAAGAAAAAATACATCATGTTTAGGGAGGCTAAAGGAGAAACTTGCTTGTCTGTATTTGGCTGGGGTCTGGTAATATGGGTAGGGAATGGAGTGAACAGCAATGATTATAATACGGCTATGAGGAGAAAGAGGAAAATAACATTTCAGACATAGAAACTGCCTAAATGAGGGATGGGGAACAAGCTGCAATGGACACCAGATGCTTTTCTTTCTGGGCAGGGTTGGATGGAGGACACTATGTACATCAATATTTTTTCAAACCAAGACATCACGACTAGCATGCAATGGCAATTACAGCAGAGAAAAGGACTGACAACAGGAAGTACATTCACTGACTTATTTTAGGAACATTTCAAACTGTTTTCCAACTCATTTTCTGAAAATCACTCTCAAAAGCCCATTTTTATAAAATCTATCTTCAAAAAAACAAACACCATCAGCAGTTCCAAGTGAAGTCCTGTAATAAAATAATTTCCCAAGCCAGAAGCGTAATTTCTGATAGCTTTTAATCAAGTTAATCTCAGCCTGAAAGCTTCAGGAATCTAAATAACTCTCTCATTTCACAGAAGTTTCATTTCATTCTCCCTCATACTGAAAATAATATACATAAACCAAGTTCAAGTCTACGCATTTGAGTGACTTTATAATAAAAACTCTGTTTATATTCTTAACATCTGTTGACATACAGAGTCTTTGTAAACCTGGCATAGATTTTAAAGCCACAGAATTTTCCATGCATCATGCCCATTATCTGTGGGAAGCAATAAAGAAACAATGAATACATTAATCATACTCATATCATCTGCAAAACATAAATCTGAAATACCTTTCATGTCAGCTTAACTGCTCAGGTTTTTGGGTTTGTTTTTTTTACACACCTGATTTTATGCCATCTGTAAAAGGGCAGGATGAAGATCACAGAGGAAACTGTATTTCTTGGCTGTCTGACTTTTACTAAATATTCACACTAAGTTCTGCAAACAGAAGATTTATTAAATAAAAGAAGTTACACCTAAAAGTCCATGTTTATTAAAGGACAGCATATTGACTGCAAAACTCTACAAAGCAGGTAGCTAGCTAGCTCCATTTTTGGCACTTTTGTTTCTCTGATCTGTAATATGCTTTTGAAACGTACCAATAAATAAGTAAATGTTGTGTGGGGACCTTAGTAAATATAAGCATTGGTAGATGAATTAAACTATATCAGTTCAGTTTATCTTCAGTGCCACCTTCCCAGGAGACAAACATTTGCTCTCTAACTCCAGCTGCAAACATGCATGCATTCTCTAGCCATATTCCACCTTAAGTCATTCCCCAAGGCTAAGAGATCACCAACTTATTCTACAGCCTGAAATTTCAAATGGCGATGTTACATCACCACAGCTGCCCCAATTTTCTAAATGCTTAAGGCCAAAATTCTGCCCTTATATAGATGCATGTAACCCCCTTGACCGCAACGAAAGCAGTGTAGACAGTTTGGCCCCTGTTAGTTTACCTAGTGGTACACACAGCTGAAAGTGCCAGAAGTTTTGAATTCTTAAGCCAATTTCCAATCATTCATAGTAATGATAGCTCTTACGTAGCCCTTTCCATCTCACACTTTTAAGGGTCAAGCAGGAATGGGGGCACACTGAGCATCCACCAATATCTTCCACCCAACTGGAACAGACATTTCAAAAAAGTACCATTTTAAGATGATATCTTTGGTGGGGTGAGACCTAGCCAATTCTGAACCCAGAAAAAAAAAGACAGACTATTAACTTTAGGCTTAGTATACCGTACAGTGTACATTTAAATGTATTTTGACTTTCCACTTTAGCATCCTCTTCATGTCTCTCTCTCGGACTTGCAACTTTATGAATAACTGACTAATTTCTACCCTGTAACATTTCAAGGATAAAGCCTTAAAAAAAATCAACTATTTAATTCTCCTTCTGACGTCTTCACTGCTCTAAGTAGCTGGGTTTTCCAGATTTCTATTACAGGACTGTGTTTGTTCTCATCTCTTTGGTATATAGTCCATTGCCTAAAGATGATCAGCAGAAATTATTTATTTCACTTATTTG
This sequence comes from Natator depressus, assembly GCF_965152275.1. Classification (NCBI taxonomy): domain Eukaryota; kingdom Metazoa; phylum Chordata; order Testudines; family Cheloniidae; genus Natator; species Natator depressus. Next base: position 12,014,287 of record NC_134241.1, read on the forward strand.
CAATATGCAAAGGCTACTTTATGCTAATTTTAAAAAAGCATTTCCAGCTATGCTGAGCCAACAAGCTCTCCAATTACACTGTCGCATGGACACTTTCAAGAGTGCCACCAGCGTGAAAGCGTGAAAGACTACATTTGATGCAGAGAACTAGCTATCCCTCTGTCCTTGGCTTTCCAGTTCTCCCATTCAGGTCTCATGTAAAAGGCCCCCTCATGGTTTTCCCCTCCTTCATTGCCTCATTATTTGTTTCGTTTGAAGTTGTTTGTTTTGTACTATTATTAACTCCCAGGTTTAAAGTGCAATCCAGGAAAAATGTATTCAGGGCTCCACATGTGACATTCTGTACCTGCTCCTGCTCTGTATTGTAGCAAAGCTGCTCTTTTCTCCCTACCTCACACACATTTTAATCTAAGTTCTCTCTAATGGCTGCAATTTCCTCACTATGACAATTAAGTATTTGAAATATTAAAAAGGGTGGGCATTGCAAATTGTCATTTACACATTTCACTTCACAGGGTCTCCTAAAGACCTTGGTCTGGATTATACTATGGCCATGAGAACAAACAGCACATTATGCAGCACTAACATGCTTCAGTCTACAAATCTAGATAGACATTACACTGCAAATACAGTGTGGTGTGGATGGGACGGAGGTGAAGGGGAAGGAGGAGAAGAAGTATCTTCAGAGGAATATGGCATCTTTAAAAAAAAAAATGTAACCTTATCCTTCACCCCTGGGAGAGCATAGCCCTTTCAAAAATAAAGTAGGAACTGGGAATTATCTTCATCTGTTCCCATTCCACACGTAGGTTATCATCTGCCTAAAACTGTAAGATTAGATGATCTTTCACAGCTAATCTTTAGTATATAACAATCTACTACATTTTGACCAGAACAGAGGATTATTAAATTGACTGTACCCGAGCAATAGAAATGAGGGGAAGAGCAGTAGGAGACCTAAACAAACACATTTAGGGGCAATTTTTCAAAAACATTGGGTGGATATCTACACACAAACATGTGCACAACTGCAGAGTCATATGCTACAAGGCGAAGCTTTAACCTTTTGATAATGTGACCCTAAATCTGCATAAGACGATCCAAGCTAGAATAAAAATAGGTCACTGATATAAAAGGTGTAACAAATATTAGTAAGGCCAGATTTTAAAAAAAGAGCAATGAGAAAATTAAATAAGACATAACTGAAACGAATATATTTTCTCCAAATAAACCCAAGTTTAAGGGCACCGAAATGGGAAGGATATCTTAGGATTAATTCTTGTCTTATTTAGCAGGGCCATAATACAGCTAATTATTGCTCTTCTAACTTGTCTTTTTTTGTGTGCATCTCACTTATTAATCAGAAATCAAATTTTCTTTCCGAAATGAGATATGGTAACAAGAATCTAGTTGACAATCTTATCTTAAGAAAATATATTAAATCATAGTTAGCCATATGGTGCCACCGATTTTCAAAGCAGATTTCATCTCTGATTTCAAATTTTAAAATTCTTAAAAATTGATGACACAGCATGGCCCAGGGTTTTGACTTAAAATTCAAGCCCAACAGGGTTTACAATCTGCTGTATCAAAGGTAGCCTTACAGAGCGTCTATTGCAATTCATTCAAGACAGTACCATAACTGTCCCTTTCTGTATAAAAGGTGAGTTTTATGACACTTCTCAATTTTTTCCCCGAGTTTGGTAAATAACTGTGCTTTCATTCTTATTCACCTTTGTAAAGTTCTTGATAGCAAATATTTTTATGATTAAGTTAGGAGTGCTAGTAATAACAAAGATATCAACAGTAAAATTCATCTTGCCTTACCATGGAACAATGCCAATAAAGTCAATGAATTACACCTGGGTAACTGAGATTAGAATCTGGCCTGATAATTTCAGTGACACTACTGACATGAGGAAAGCAAACAGGAGTTGGTCCCAGATACTCCTAGGTTTGTGGATGTGAACATCTCTTCACTAGGAACACAATACAAACTAGGATAATTACATTTCCTTTTATATTAGGAATAATATATAGCAATAGTTACCTGATTAAAAGTTTTGAAATTGAACTCTTTGTAGATGGCATCTCTTTCACCCAGCTCAGACCATCCTGAAGCTTTGAGGTCAAGTAAAACTTGGGTCCTTTCCTCTGTTGTCAACCAGTGAGACTGTGAAGACTATAAAGAAAAAAAAATACATTCCAGAACTGGGGTTAATGTCCTCTCATTTCCTTACACAACAATAAGAAAAATATGTGCTGAAATTATGATTTATGTATTTCAAAAATATAATCCTTCAGGACAACAGAAGTGGAAAATTTACTATGTGGTTTTGTTCCACTTTATAATTTAACAGAACACCATCACTTGCCAGTTAACTGAGCCATGAAACACAACTATTTTGGTGAATTAACTTTGGTTACGTGCTTGCATACAAGAGTTTTTTACTCTTTTGCTGGGATGAAATATGGACTCAGGAATACCTTTGTCCAGTAGTATTCCTACTTTCATTTATACTAGACCTATCTGAATTATCCATATACTGTGAAGCTTGAAATATATGATGACAATCCAATTTTGCCATGTTCCCCTCATTTAAATATTAAAGTTAAACATAATGTACAGTAATTAGTTGAAGTTAAAAGGGGCATATCACCTGAAATACTAAGCATAACCAATTTTAAATTAGAAAAGCATAGATTATACCAGAAATCACTGTGTACTATGTATAATTATTGTACACTGTATTTCCTAAGAAGAAAGTTTAAAAAACAAAAAGCAAGATTGTTACTATTTGAGTTCAGTAACTATTTATAAATGTTTCTCTATGGCATTGAAAGGAAAAACAATCTGGCACAAAGGATATGTGCTACCCCCAATTTGCACACAAGGCATTCCACAGACAGCACTGAGGAGTTCTGTATAAGGATATGAAGAATGGTCCCCTCTCATACCATTACAAATCAGAAGTAACTCAATTAAATAGAATTCCCACTAAAAGGCCCAGACTCAGCAAGGTACTTAAGCATTTGTCTAACTTTAAGCAAATGAGTACTCCTCCACACGTTTAATATTTAAGCACATGCTTAAGTACCTTGCTGAATCAGGACCTAAAACAGGTATGAGGTCAGAATGAGACCTTGAGAGTAGAATAAGATCCTAAAAGTTTACTAAATTGCTCCCTGAAAATACAGAACACACTCCCTCCCTCTGACAGAATGTATGAGATATTAAACTGATACTATACTTGATCTTAGCTAAAATCCAAGTATTTCATCCAAAGGTCGATTATCCAATTGTCTGTCCCTGGTCACAGACCCATCCCAAACTCATTCTAAGAACACAACAGGTAGACCAGGAGCCCTTGTGTCACCTTAGAGACTAACAAATGTATTTGGGCATAAGCTTTCATGGGCTAAGACCCACTTCATCAATAGGTAGAACAGAAATTCTCAGTTGCCTTTTGTCTTTGCATATATTAATAATCAATCATCCTCATTTTGTGAAAACTTACAGACAATTAGCTGAACAATTATCTACCAAAAACTGCAAAATAGAATCTAAGATGGGAGTTCCACCCAATAGATCTGCCTTTGTAAACAGTTTTTATTTTGACCGTTTTAAAGTGTGTGGTTACTTCATTCTAGAAGTGCCAGACCATGTGTAGTCCACAGGCTATGTTCTCAAACTTAATTATACACTCATTTGGCAATGCTGATGTGAACTTTTTTTGAAAATATAGTCTGCTGTGTATGTGTATACAAGTACTGTATCTTTGTACACATCTTTAATATAAAAAGTTACCACTTCACCACTAGATGGTGCTGCATGTCAAATCAGAAGTTAATTAAATTACTTGTAATTAAGCAGCAGAAAGGTTTTAAGATTGTTCCTTATTACTGAATGATATTGGCACAGAAAGTAATGATAAATACACATGCATCATTTAAAGATTAAATATACATATTACTATAACCTAGTAATTAACTCCACGAAGCAAAATATAACACGTTCACTAACCAGGAGGATAAAAGAGCACTCTGTACAAATGCAGTTAATGCAACTGATTAAACAATTGTTTTCAACTGGATTCACCCATTCTAACAAACAAGTTTTAAATATCCAAAAACTAACATTTCAATTTAGTCTATCTAGCCTTCCGTATAAAATATTTGCCTTGCTTTAATATAAAATTAATGTTTCACCAACATATATATAAGTGTTGCTACAGGAACATTTATTGATTAGAATTTCCCTTTAAGCCTGTTTTAAAGCATGTACAAATAGTCTCTGGGCTGAAATTTGTCATGTTTATAGTCAGCCAGGAGGTAAAATTATTTTGTTTCGTTGGAGATTTTTCTGTTCTTACTTTTTAAAACCAGTTAAGACATTTCAGTTGTTTCTTGAGGCTTTATCCAAACCCCACTGGAGTAACGGAGAATCCATCCATTTCAGATTTGAACATCAGATTTTAATAAATAGATTTATTCTGGTTTGCCACAGGCCTGGTCCTCAGTGCACACCAGCTCTTTTGACACTGAAGAAATTTTTGCTTAGAAATAATGGTCGTAAAAGTCAAGTTCTGCATTCTGGCTGCATATACACATGTGCACCTGCCACTGACTTAAAAAGTTTAGTAAAAAGCAGTATATGGAGCACATGCTGATTTATTTTAAGACAACGTTAAGGAGGTGCAAGGCTCCAGAAACATGCTCACATGTGTGTATCTGTGGTAACACACAATGAAGCACAGTGTAAACCCACTGAAGAGGTGGAAAGATACAACAAAAACAAACAGAATATGGACACTGAAAAGTAAACATAAGACTTAGCGTACAAAACCAACCCATTATTTACTGATTATATCTTGTCATATGATGGGCCCTAAACTAGTTAAAAAATAACAGCTTTATTTGAAAGCAGTCCATGAAAGAAAGAGAGGAGTCTGATGCTGAAGCATCCATTATCCTGTATCAAAGATCTGCGTAATAAAATATGTTCTGGGGGAAATGGGGGAGCTATTACCTAATTTTGCATATACGATTATCTATTACTTGATGTCAAAATCAGACTGCCTATGCTCTATACAGACTGAAATGCAGGGGATGCAAATAATCATATCTTCTGAGAGAAGAGGGGGTAGATCCAAGACTGAAACAGATTTAAATTTTTTTTATTAAAGCTAATGTTAAAATTATAATATTAGGTTAAGAAAAGAGTGTCTGTACATCTGGGTATAGTGCTTAAATTATGTGAAAGTACAAAGGCTGGTTTAAAAGTCAAACAGTACATATAGTACATAATCAGCAATAACCTACATTTAGATGAACATTTAAAGCAGGAGTCAGCAACCTTTCAGAAGTGGTGTGCCGAGTCTTCATTTATTCACTCTAATTTAAGGTTTTACGTGCCAGTAATACATTTTAACGTTTTTAGAAGGTCCCTTTCTATAAGTCTGTAATATATAACTAAACTATGGTTGTATGTAAAGTAAATAAGATTTTTTAAATGTTTAAGAAGCTTCATTTAAAATTAAATTAAAATGCAGAGCCCCCTGGACCGGTGGCCAGGACCCGGGCAGTGTGAGTGCCACTGAAAATCAGCTCACCTGCTGCCTTTGGCACGCGTGCCATAGGTTCCCTAGCCCTGATTTAAAGATACAGTTTAGTTATTAGCAATACTAGATAAAGAACGAATTCAACTATCCCAAGGATAATTCCCAAAGAATTACCATACTCCTGGTCAGGATCATGGCTCCCAGGCTCATGCAGCATCCCAATTTTGGTATTCCTTTGGCTCAGCAAATTTACTACTCTGCCTAATGCATACTTGATACATTTTTTTCATGCAGTGGCTTTTAAAGGACACTGTGTTCAGAGGAATTAGGAGATGAGATGGCGAGGCTGGGTGTGAAGAGCATCTGGGGCAACTGGGATGAACTGGGCACAGCCTGAAAGCTCCATCAACTGGTTTGCCCAGGAAGATCACATTCAGACAACCCGCACAAGATAATTTTCACTTCTTTAGAGCCTTTCAGTGCAGTGCTGCAAATATGAGTGAATTACACTTCTGTAAAAAGAAAAGGAGTACTTGTGGCACCTTAGAGACTAACCAATTTATTTGAGCATGAGCTTTCGTGAGCTACAGCTCACTTCATCCGATGCATCACTTCTGTGCAACCCTAGGAGTTAGGTATTATTACTCCCACTTTAAAGATGGGTAACCTGAAGTTCAGACAAGTCAAGTGACTTGCTCAAGGTCAAATTGTGAATTTGTGTCAGAGCTAGAAATAAAACCCAAGTCTCCTGATTATAAATCCTGTGCTTCCCAGTATCATATCCACATAACCCACCCGTTCACATGTTCACAGATATGAAGAACCAAAGCTGCTTCTCACATTGACAAATCATGAGCTTTCAGCTGGTAAATGGAACATCCAGGTCAGTCCAGCAGGAAAAGTTTTTTGATGGGTAATCAAGCACGTAAGGATTAGGATAATAATTTCTTAGTGTCCCTAGTTTGGGGGGGGGATTTTAAAAGTGCATTTGAGTCCCTCACCTCCCACCACTTTCCCCTGAATATTTAGTTAAACTAAGCGCCAAGAGTTGGGAGAACTTTTTAAACCAATTATTATTTGTTTCAGTGTGAATCGCACCTGGCACATTATTGGTGATAGACAAACAGTAAATATTAGAACTGCTCAAAACAGATTACGCAACATTTTGCAAGGCTGTTGTTCACCCGTCACCCCATTTCTCTGTGGAAGTCATTCTTGCCTGCCTTCAGGGGCTCATACCCATCTGATCCCCAGAAAGTCTCCTCCTTACCCACCTAACCTGGCCCCTTATCAGGAAACAAATCGAGCCAATTTGCGATGCTGTGACTGGAAAGTATTTTTTCATGATAGCTGCATTTTGTGTTCCACAATTAAAATCTTCATTTAAAAAACACAAAAACAAATTAAGCATCAAATCCTTATCATAGCAAAGGAAATCACAAACGTAGAGGTATGCACCCAAATCTGCAGACAGCATGAAACAAAAGCTCAGGCAGATGTGAAGTGCCATCTTTACCTCAGCAGGCAGTTGGCTCTGAACCCTAATGATGGTGATGTAAGAGTCCAGGCAGTTAGCTCTTTCACAGCGCAGAAGGAAAATGAGGGATGATCCTATTATGACGCATCCAGCACAAGTAACATCTGGAATGGGGTCCCCAGAGTGCGGAACTTGGCTTAGGGCTGAGCTGAGGAGAGAAGACCGGGACTCCCGCTCCCAGGGGGCTTTCCTCTGTCCTCAGCCCCTGCCACCCGGGGGACTCCCGCCTGCCCAGCCCTGGAGAGCTTCCTCTGCCCATGCCGCCTGCCCAGCGCCTGGATGGCTGCTCGCTTGCCCCAGGATCTCTGGGGAGCTCCCCAGGTCCGCTGCCCTCCCGCACCCCCAGGGCAGGCCCTGCCTGGCCTCTCACCATGGCGGAGAGGTTCCTGCTGCCGGGTCCCGAGCCGCCCTGCCTCGCGCCCGCCGTCGCTCCCAGGCGCGCTCCGACCAGCGCCAGCCGCAGCCCGACCCCGCCGCCTCCCATCGCCTCAGCGCGGCCGCGGCCCCGCCCCCTCACGGCGCGAAGGGCCCAGTGCAGGGACCTACGCAAGTGCCTGCGACCGTCCCAGCGCGGCCCCTCCCTTCACGCAGCCCAGGGAGGGACACGGGCTCGTCTGCGCCCGGCGCCCCCGCAGGAAACCCGTCAGGGGGTTCCCCCAAACCCCGACAAGAATGGTACTTACCCCCTCATCTGCAGGGAGCTCCCCTGCGCTGGGCGAATGGTACTTACCTCCCCCCGCCCCCCAGCTGTGGTCCATGCACCTCTGCTGCAAAACCCCAGCCCCCCCGGGACCCCGACCCTTCACCTTTGTCAATTGCAGGGCAGCTGCACTAGAAGGAGCAGGGACCACCCGCTGCAGCGTGGGGCTGCAGGCAGAACTCCTCTCCGGCTGCTAGTGGCTTCGATCATCAAAACAAGGGAGTGCCAGGAGTTTATTCTTCAGCCTTCACGCGGGTTGTTTCTATTTCAGTTAGGTTTGGCCAGTGAAGTTGGTTTCAGGTTCAGGTCCTTAGAGCTGCAAAGGCAGCCTTTCCAACTGGTTAAAAAAAAAAAAAGAAGGACTTTACAATTCTTTATGGGGCTTATGTTCTGTAAAGGATTGATTATAAAAGTTTTAATTTTGGTATAAATTGGGGCCTTGGAAAATATGGTTCTATTCTAAAACAATGACAATGCAAAAAAAAATTGATTGCCTTTGCTATGGAATGATTGAAACAAAATATGGACCTGTCTTTTTTACAAATCACTTTTCTGGGTGGAAACGTTGCTTAGGGAAAAGGGAAGGGTAGCTACAATGTCAAGTCCACATTCTGAACTTTTATATTTTTCAACTAAGTGCATATTCATAGACAAAACTTCATAGGCTGTTTTAAATACACAGCCATGTGCCAACATTCAGGAGGGTAAATACAGCCCAATGTAGTATAAAATTGTGTAGGTTCTTAAGGAAAATCTATCTTTAGTCTTTTGCAGAAATGGAACAATTTCAAGAGTATTCTACAGATCTCTATTAACCATGCAAGGAATAATGCAAGCCAAAAGAGAAATGAAAAGTGAGCCAGATCCTCAGCTGATGTAAATCAGCATTGCTCCACTGAAGCCAATGGAGGTACACACCTTTACACCAGCTGAGAATCTAGCCCTGTATGTCTAAAGCTAAACTGTATCTTATTCTAGAGCCCCAACATTAATAAAATCAGATTATTAGTACTAAAAGTCATAATTAGAGTAAGCTTATCAATTATTTACACACTCAGCAGCTGAGGCTTTCAAACTAACAATTAACAAAGATTTATGTAAATACAAACAAGCCTCATGAGTTGACTGGTCCTGCTTATTTAGATGGGAGATCAGTACTTGAAGTTGCATGGAATTCTGAATGGCTATTTTTAGTCCTGCGAGAAATCAGTATCTAGAGGAAAGGAAGTCAGTTCTGACCTCAAAACTTACTACTTGTTTTTGTACAGCAGGATTTTAATGTAAGTGAAGTTTAACTGTATAGGGCAGCAAGGAAGAATTAATACACAATAAAATGCGTTTTCTACATAATCCTTAGAAAGGAAAGGCAGATCCCACACAGTGCACAGTAAACCAAGGATATCAAACACCATCCAGCCTCAGGTCCAAATGTAATACATGGTCACCACTGTTCCCTCTAAGCTGTGCGCGTGTGCACGCACACACAGATCCTAAACCCCGCGCACATGGCGAAACACCATGCGCACAACAATTTGTACAGAAGAAATTTTTTGTGCACACGGCCTGTCAGAAATTAGAGGGAACACTGATGGTCACCCTCTCTAGAGCTGCAAAACAAGATTTTTATTGTTGCTAAACTTAACCAGCAAGTGCAAAACACACTTCTCTCAAACCCCAAACATCAGTACTAAACTCCTTTGGAAGTGGTCTTTCCTCTAGTAGGAACCATTAAAATATCAGATGGGAGAAATAACTACTCTTAATATATTAGTGAAATATATTACTAAACAATTTAAAAACCCTATTAAAAATACAGCAGCACCTCAGAGTTATAAACACCTCAGGAAAGGAAGTTGTTCATAACTCTGAACAAAACATTATGGTTGTTCTTTCAAAATTTTACAAATGAACGTTGACATAATACAGCTTTGAAACTTTACAGAAGAAAAATGCTGCTTTTAACTATTTTAATTTAAATGAAAAGCACAGAAACAGTTTCCTTACCTTGTCTAATTTTTTTTAACTTTTCCTTTTTTTTTTTTTTTAGTCATTTACATTTAACACAGGACTGTACAGTATTTGCCTTTTTATTTTGCCCTTTTTTTTTTTGGTCTGGGCTGCCTGATTGCGTACTTCTGATTCCAACTGAAGCGTGTGGTTGACTGGTCAGTTCATAACTCTGGTGTTCGTAACGCTGAGGCTCTACAGTAATCTTTTCCCTTTGTGTTACTGTGTCTTGTCTTAGTGAAAAATACCAACTTGAATTGGTTTAGTGACCTTTGTTTAAAATGCTGGATGCCTTTACTTAAGGACATATATCCTTTAACCTTATTATTTATTACTGCAGGAAGGGAGAAGCCAAAACATGGACATCTTCCATGCAGGTCTACACCTATTACTAGTCATTTCTGTAGTTTTCTACAACACACAGCATCTATCCATGTATGTGTAGTTTTAATTTGCACAGCCATAAGTCTTGAAAAGGAAAAACACATTAAAAGGGCTGAGATCTCTCAATTCCAAAATAATGAAAGTGGTTGTATATCACTGCTGCCAAAGCAGTACTGCTGGCTGTAGAACTCTTACTTTCCCTCTAAAGATCATCTGCAATATTTCAGGGTCCCACTGTATGATTCTACTGATTACTACAAGTTCAAAGTAAAATTTTGCAACAAATTAACATTATTCCTAAAAAAGTGATTCACACCAGTTTATTAAAAAACAATCTTCATAATAATTACTGTTTTCTGATATTTACATAGCAAGGATTTGTAAACCTGTTACTACTTCCTAAATAAATAAAAACTCTTCTGCTGAACCTTTCTGTATTGGTTTACTTAATTACCAGCAGTTTGACTTTACACATACAGTAGTTAATGAACAAAACAGATTTTTAACTAATAAGATTATAAATTACAGCCATCTAATTCACTGTACAAGTTTATGCAATTTCAGTTCATATAAATTCCTGCTTTATCTGTAGGTATGAAGTATGTTCTCATGTCATTATCTCGACTTATTCCTGATGCTCCTGCTCTTGTCCCGGTATTAGCCAGCGAATGCTCTCAGTCCGAATGGTAGCATACATAATAAAACTAACCAGAAACAATAAAGAGAATAAAAGTAACCAATCTATTCCTTTTGTCAGGACACTAGGTAGAGGGCCTGCTTGGTCTTCCTCAGTCACCACCACATCATTCTTAGCTTCTATTCCTGAAAGAAGAAACCAGGGATAAAAGCTGCTAGCAATAGCCATTTTTTAAATCTATGGTGATTAGTTCATTGTAGGAACTGTATTCTCATCTCCAAATTAAGCAGCTTGTGCTACAGGACTTAATATAACTCTGGTTCATATAGTCCCATGGATTTTACTATATATCTCGGGGCATCTGCTCATGAGTTTTAGACATTAGAGCAGCACAGATCTGTTTTCAGTGACCTATGCTAAAGGTCAGTTTTCCATTTTCAAACTGTCAAAGTATCCTAATACATATTTCCTTAGTACTGTGTCATTAGGAGAGTTTTATTCTCCCCATTCCCAATGTAATCTTTGGTAAAAGTACCAGTCAGGGAATCTACAACAACAGTAAAGATAATTCTGCGTTAATAACGATTTAGCAGTCCCTTTCATTAATCTGTCACAATACTAGTGCATGTTCTTTCTTCTACTCTCAGAAGGCTAATTATACTGTGGGATGAGAGAAGGGAGTTGGGTAAACTCAGCCCATGGAGTTCAGAGCCTGGACAGCTGATTCCCAGCAACAGGAAAACTATTCAGGGCTCTCTGTGCTCCTATCTCCCCACCAACATAAGAGCTGAGGCTGCCATGTCCCCTACCTGTTGCCTGCCCTACAGCAATGGGACATAGGAGTCTGATCCCTTCCCATCCTGGAATGTGGGGATAAGGGTAGTGCTAATAACTGTCCAGCACTATTCCAAATTAATCCAGGACTTCAGGAGTGGGGAAGTGCTGGATCTTCCTACTTATACTCTCTGCCTGACCTCCAAGTCTCCCCCCACCAAACCAGCTCTAGATAGCTGGGCTGTTTGCTTCTACCTTGTGTTGAAATTCCACTCAGTGCAATGGTGACTGAATAGTAACTTCCTAAGGCTCTGTTCCTGGCAGCAGGAAGGCTCTAGGGGGCCCTAATATAGCCTCTTAAAAAAAAGGGGAGAAGTCAATTTGAGGCTATACCTGACCTTCATAGCTCTGCATCAAGTTTAGCCTACATACCTGTCTGATTAAAAATGAATGCTTTCAGCATTTCCAGGGTTCGGTCTGTATGGTTAAATCTGGCCATGGGTTTGGCTCCTTGGAAAAGAAGGATATTAGGAACAGCCACAGTTCCAAATCTGGTTGATAAACTGAAGGAAATAAGTAGGTAAGAAATGAGGTCGCAATAGAAGAAGGAAAAGTCTGCTTTACTAAGTTAACATTTAACTCAATAACAAGAACAAGGGCACAACTATTTTCTTATGGCATTAGGGAATGTTTCACTAGTGAATTTAGGCAATACAAAATTCTGCAGCAGGTTAGTGCGTTAACTTTCATTCTGGAGGCCCATGTTTCAATCCTGTTTTAGGGCACAAAGGTCTTATTCTTGTCCTTTGAGGATGCACTGTGAGGTGGTCAGAGAAAAGGATGTAGCATATTTTACAGTCTCTGCTCAAAAGAAACCCAGAAGTGAATTTGCATGTCAAAATGTAGGTGAATTAGCAGAGCCCGGCATCAATCTACACTAGGTCAAATTTTAGCCAGTGCTATTAATCCCTCATCTTGAAGAGAAAGATGATGTTCATTTGAACATTTAAGAAAATATTAACTTCATTGTTAAAAGATGAGTGAGGGAGAAAATTGACTGAAGAAAAGCTAAAAGAAGTAAAGGCAGACTCAGAGGGGCAGAGAACTCTAATTTACTCAGGGAGTATGTATTACTTCATCAATACATTTTAAAAGCATAAGGTTTGTCAGAATCAAAAACAAAGTGCTAACACTGTAGCATGTGAAGCTTTATAAGGTGAAGTGTATTTATTGCAAGTTACCTGCTATGCTGAGATGCATCCAATGCCAGGAAGTTTAGAGTTGGAAACGCTCGGGGCAAAGAATTAAAATGAGGGGCCAGATTGGCAGAGAAGCGACACCAGGGTGTATAAAACAAGACTAATGTACAATCACTGCTGTTTGGGTTTAAAAACTCCATCAGGTCCTGTGAAAGAAAACATGCTGATTTAAAAAGGAGAAGCCAATTAAATATTTTAAAGGGTTCTATTACATATCATTGCATAATACTCTGGCAACAGATTAATTTCAGGAAAACACTGTAGTACCCATCATAAGCAAATCTGAGTTGGTATTTCAGCCAGAAGTCTGTTTTTAGCAGTATTTCAACAATACATGAACATTCAACAAACAAAATGTAGTCAGACTGATTTTAATCCTAACTACATTTTTCAAATGTAAAAATCTCCTTGGTAGACAAATAATACTTTGGTAGTATAGTACATAATTACTATGAAAAAATGTCCTTTTTACTTTCTTTCCTCTCTTACCTAAGAGGCCCTACTCCCTGGCTGCAGATGTGTGATGTACGAGCTGAATCCTGTTTGTCAGGAAGTGGGACTGACAGCTCTGAAGGGAAAGTTAGGAGATCCACCACTTCATTTCTTCTCTAATATGGGAATTCCAAGCCTTAACAAGGCCAAGAAGCTAATTTGTGGGATAAAAAGGTAGTGGAGCTGTTCCTGAAACAAGACAAGTGAAGGGCCAGAAGAGAAAGTGGGAGATGAATAAAGGTATGAAAGGAAGTTATTTGATCACAGGACAGAGAGCTGATGAGGCTGGGGAATCACAGGCAAGAATGGCTTGTGGAAGGGTAGGAAGGAAACAAGCAAGGACCTGGTAAACTAAACTTATTCAAATAAACTGTGCCCAGGCCCATTCTCCCTTCTGATTCCCTTTATCTCCCCAGCATTTGGGGGAACAGAGAGAAACTTCTGTTGTATGAACCAGACTCAGACTGGTTCTGCTACCCTATAGTTTGGTCTGGAGTGATGTAATATCTCAAATACTTAAGCCAGTCTTTAAGACAAAGCTGGGAGCTAACAAAGGGGAAAGAGACTTGCTGTAGCCTCCTGGGAACAAGAATGCCTTGATGAGATTCTAACAAGACAAGTTTCTTTTTACACTATGGGTCAGTTGAAGGACTTTTAAAGGTGTCTCCGTTATTTTCCATACTTAGTAGAGCTGGTCAGAAATGTCAAAAATGAAATTTCAACCAAAATTTGTGAAAAGTTTTCATTTTCCTACCAGCTGTAATTCATAGTAGTATTTATGTGAAATCTGTTTTTGTTTTATTTTCTAACCTCTCTTTAAGAAACCTGTTTTTAAGTAAAGCCACCTAAATTAGAATTTAGTGGAAACAAGTGCTACAAAGCATTCCTAAGGGAAGGAAATTGGTCTAAAGAAAAAAGTGCTGCAGGGAAGCTGGCACAAGTCACGATGGGTACAGGTAGCCCTTTAGACTTGGGGAACATAGGTATGGTACATAGTGGAATTGAATATCCTGCTATTTCTGTATTTCAAAACAATATGGAAAGTGCACTGCCCTATATGCTAGCTCCCCCCGACCAGCACACTGAACAGTGGTTTGAGCACTGGCCTGTTAAACCCAGGGTTGTGAGTTCAATCCTTGAGAGGACCATTTGTTTTAAGTTATCCTTTTTGTGCCACAAAACTCACAAGGGCAAGTACAGGAAGGATTATATACGTAGCATTTGGGTAAAAACTCTATTTGTGTAACACCTACCCAGCTATCAAGATAAACATAGAACGTAGCAAACAGAATGATTTCCTGCTTACTTGCGAAACATTCAGGATTTGTAGCGTGAAGTTTCTGATCCCGGTAATATTTCTTTCCTCACAGTTCACTTTGGGAGTTTTTACGTTGTCCGTGTTATTAGATTCCTCAGCTGGTGAAGTAGGCACAGCCTCTAGCACTACGTTAGAGTCCCCTGTTTGTTCTTGAACATGTGAACCAGGCTGTGATAAGTGAGAAGCAAGGCTAGTCCCCACACTACATTCAGCATCTTCTACCGCTACATCGCAGGTGCCAATACCAAATTCAGACATGCGTCTGTCCTTTGCTTCTCCTGGAATAACTGACAGCACCACAGACTGATCAGCAGGAATCCCACTACCCAGCATGGCATCAGCAATTTCTGCCGTCTTGTACTGCACTGGCTCCTGGGGCTCTCCAGTAATGGCAGAACCACCTTCTGTGCTAAGAGGTAGGGCAGTTTCAGACAGTGGGTCAGCATTTTCCTCTGCTACTGCTCCTATAAAAGTAATAATATTTAGCACTTGCGTTCAGCTGTAGCTTTGGTTTCTTTCAGGCTATGTTTTTGTTTTGTTTTTTTTTTTTAGAAGGGATCAGCAGTTTTCATGGAAGTGAGGGTCAGGGGGAGGAGAACAGAGCGATAACCACCACGGCCAATACGTCCTGCTCTTAGAGGTCTATCGCTTTTGACACTTAGGGAGCCCTGCCTGACATCAGGGAAGAGCCCCACACAGACGAGCTCCTACATCCAAGCAGAGGGCAACTGGAAGACGAACGTGTCCCGTCCCCTCCTCCTGCCCCTTTACCCCAGGGGGCCACGGTGCAGCGTACAGGAGCAGGCAAGAAGGGAGCCAGCCTGGGGCCGGCAGAAGCGCTGTGCGACCCTCCTCCCCGGCACAGAGCGGCGGGAGAGAGCTGGTACCAGCACCGTGGCCCGAAAACCTGGGTCAGCCCCAGGAATGGTGGACACGCACCCCGGGCGGTGGCGAAGGGGAGCAAGAGCGAGCCGGGCTGGCGGATCACCCTGGTTACCTCAGGCCGGCCCGCTAGGTGGCCTCTCGCCGGTGCCCTCACCTGCCAGGAGGCTCCCGCTCAGCCAGGTCACCCAGAGCAGCTGCCGGAGTCTCCACCCGGGAGAGGGGAGAGCCCGCATCCTCAGGCGGGAGAAAGAACGAGCCCTGCCGGCCTGTGTCTCCACTGACAACCGCCGCTTCCGCTGGGCTCCTCAATCGCTTCCGCTACCAGGGTAAAAGCCGGTAGACCCGGATCTGAAGTCGCCATCTTGGGCCTGGGCGGCGTGGCCTCGGCCGCCATCTTGGGTGCGGGCAAAGGATCCGAGGCAGTCAGGCCCCATCAACGGCCGCTGTGCGTGCGTTCCCCGGGCCCTGCCGCATCCCTCCCTAGCGCGCCCGAGGTACTCTGGCCCCAGCGTCTCCCACCGCACAGGCCCCCCCGCCTGCAGCCCCCGAGCGCCTCTGACCTCAGCAGGATCCCCGCCAGCAGGGGGCAGACTGTCCCCGCCATTGCCAGCCACTCCCGGCCCGATCGCTCCAGCAGAGCCCGGGGGGGGCGTGGTCTGGCGCTAGGCTGGGCTGTAGTGGTTGCGTTGACCGTTCAGCTTTTCATCACCCCCACTTTGCAAACGTGGCTTGACTCATCCTCACCGCCAGACCAGTAAAGCGGGCGGGTTATTCCAATATTGCAGCTGGAGAAAGGGAGGCAGAACGGCTGGATCAGTGGTTCTCAACCAGGGGGACGTGTAGCGGTCTTCTAGGCTAGGGGATACATCAACTCACCGAGCCCTTGGCCTCGTTTTACAACCGGCTACATAAAAAGCACTAGCAAAGTCAGTGCAAACTAAAATTTCATACAATGACTCGTTTATAGGGCTCTATAGACTATACACTGAAATGAATGTACAATATTTATATTCCAGTTTATTTTATAATTATAGGGTAAAAATGAGAATAATAATTTTTCTGTAACAGTGAGCGCTGCATGTGTATTTTTTGTAAGCAAGTAATTTTGAAGTGAGGTAAAACTTGGGGGGTACACAAGACAGATCAGACTCCTGAAAAGGGTACAGTAGTCTGGAAAGGTTGAGAGCTACTGGGTTAGATGATTTGCTCAAACCCAGAGCAAGAGGCATTGTCAGGGTACAGCACTGAGGAAGTCTGCTACTTAGGTCCATTAATTTTGCATTAGTTTAAGCATCCTTCTCTTATTTTATGAGCCAGATTAGGTGACCAGTTAGTTTAAAAAACAAAAGTTAGTGTTTAGTGTGAACTTTTTTCACCCAACCTAGGTTTGCAGGGGTGGTGGGGGGGGGGGGGGGAGAGTGACAAAATCCCTCTCAGGGATGGTTTAGTCTATTTCATAACTTCAGTAAATAATTCAGTGTTGGCTTTTTGGTAATTGTCGTCTAAAGAGGGGCTAATTCCTTTTATTTGCATATAAGCACAGCTATCTGCATTTTTAAAAAGACATTGACTACAGATACATACTTTTTGTAAAATGCATTTCCATTGCAAGAGGCTGGTAATATAAATACAGGACTGTGACTTCACAGCAGAAGCAAAAGGAGGCAGTACTGTCTTACAGATGAAACAACCTGATTAACACAAGAGTTATGACAACGAGGAGTACTTGTGCCACCTTAGAGACTAACACATTTATTTAGGCATAAGCTTTCGTGGGCTAAAACCCACTTCATCAGATGCATGGAGTGGAAAATACAGTAGGCAGGTATATATACACAGTACATAAAAAGATGGGAGTTGCCTTACCAAGTGGGGGGTCAGTGCTAACGAGAAAATTCAATTAAAGTTCTACTGTTGAGAATAGCCCAGTTCCACTTTAACTGAATTGTCTCATTAGCACTGACCCCCCACTTGGTAAGGCAACTCCCATCTTTTCATGTACTGTGTATATATACCGTATTTTCCACTCCATGCATCTGATGAAATGGGTTTTAGCTCACGAAAGCTTATGCCCAAATAAATTTGTTAGTCTCTAAGGTGCCACAAGTACTCCTTGTTTTTGCTGACACAGACTAACATGGCTACCACTCTGAACAGAATTATGAGTTATCATCCATAACAGTTTTATTCTTCAAACATTAAACTATTCCTCACTAAATCCCTAAAGTAGATAATCTTCTCATCCCCATTTTATAGATAGGAAAGCTACTAGAGAGTAAACAATTTGCCCAAGGCTACAGCAGTGGCAAAAAAGAACTAAAATTCAGTTCCTACATCTGTTCTGAGCACTAGAACACTGTTTCTCGACAGCCGGTCCATGAGATCTCCCTGACACAGTTTATGAAGGCAGCAAGCTGGTCCCGGATATCAAAAAGGTTGAAAAACACTGCACTAGACCATTCAATCCTCATAGCAACATGGACAAAAAATAATTGTTACATCAATTTCTTACTCAAACCTTATCTGTTGCATACTTTTTGATCCATGCTAGAAGTTCTCCTCTAACTTCTATGTTAGCATGCAAATAGGGAAGTTCCATTAGTTTATTTGTGCAGTCTTTTTACACATAATTAGGGAAAATTCAACTGTTGTTTATTAGTGTGTTTCAGAGCAAATGCTATGCTAACGAGGAGGCTTAAAAACTTGCCAAGAGTGTGTCAGCTGATGCTGCCATAGAGATCTCCAAGCATTTTACTGTGGACTTAAATTGGATCAGGTCCAAATTTCTGCAATGAGAGAGAGGTGGCCCTGTGGCTATGACAAGATGTTTTGATTGTATGGAAGCTTATACAGTACATGAGCACATAACATGCAGTTTATTTCAAAAGTGTGCTTCATTGTAGCACAATATCACAGTGCTAGACTCCAGCGGTGATGAGTGAAAGTAGCAGGGAATATTGTTTACAAACTTCCCAGCATGGTAGATATCAGGCCTCCCCCTTGAGCTATGTGAACTCAAGCCCTAGTTGCCTTTGGCCTTCCAAAGCTGAAATGCTGGCTTCAGTGGAGCACTAGCACAAATTTATTTGCCATCCTGATCAGACACGGTGGATGATTCAAGCACACGAAGCCAGCCAAAGGTAGGTTTATAAGGACAGTGAGCCAACCAGCTACAGCCTGCTTTTTAAAATTCTATAAAGGAGGAACAGACAAGCACATGCTGCAAATTGAGCATGTCACTCCTCTTTTAGCAGACTATCAAACCAGCAGTAAAGAGAAATTCGGTAATTTTCCTTTTTAGGGGGGGTGGAGGAGAGGGGGAAAAGGGGTGGTATTCTTGCCAGAGAGTCACCCCCATTTGGGTTGAGTGTAAAGATGAAATCTAAGGATTAGCTGCTACCTGAGTCCTTCAGTGACAGAGTAGCATTTGGACACTTTCCTTCACTCCTATTTCCATTGCTCCTTAAAATTATCAGCGGCATACACAAGGTGGGAAAAAAAGAAACTTGTTTATTAATGTTAACAAGAATACAGGCACAAATAAGGACAAGGAATACAGATTACAAGAATGAACTATGTCCACCATATCAAAGCAGGCAAAAGATTGTGTGCGCATATAAATGAATGCAGATGTCAAAAAATGTATTAAATAGAAATGAGACCTTGTCTTTATCAACTCCTATAGCTATCAGACATTTTACCAACCATCTCTTACCTAATTTTGTTTCACGTAGGCAGTCTGAGTTTGAGAATTTTTCCACTTCCCATCCTGTAATCCTTCCTGAAAGAGAGAAGCATGTAAAGAATCCAGCCTGGAGTAGATTATCCAGGAAACCATATTTCTTCCTTATCATCACCTTGGTGAATTTTGGATAAGGAAAGTGTGATTTCCGGCCTGACAGCTATTTCTTTCCCAGACCTGGTTGAATGTAGGTTCCAGCCCTGACCTCTCACCCATCAGATACCAGCTTCTTCAAATAACCGCTGCTCTGCTTGGCATCACATGTCTGTCCCCAGTTATTTATATTGCAACCCCTCAAAGTAACAACTTAGATGTGTTGCTGAAATGGTATGAATTTCATCCCAGTGGAATTCTCTTCCTTCACAACAGAAGGGACAGGAGCTGTGTGTATATGTGAATTTACACACACATTACACAAGAGAATGGGATAGTAATCTGTATTGTGAACCAAACAAAATAGTCCCCTGAAAGGAGTTGGTACTCAGCACATATCCTACACAAGTCAGGATAAATATATTGCCCCAGTCTATGCATATGTTTTTGGCAAGGCTGTTATTAAAGTTGCCTAACAATTCCAATTATAAGACCCTGTTTTCAATTGCTTATAACTTTGCCAAGCTTAAACCATTTGAGCTGAAAGTTTGCATGCTGGGTGTCAGCCTCAAGCTGATTACTAGTATTAAATTTCAGCCAAACTAGTCCAGCCATTTCCCTGAATGAGGCTAGGAAAAATTACATTGGTTTGCTCACATTAAAGAATTCTGGCAACCTTGTCTTTGAAAAGCTTTGGCACCCCCACGCTTTGGAGCAGGGACTTGAAATTCATCAACAGGGTAGCCTTAGTGTCAAGGATAAGCCTTTTGTCATTCCCTGTGAAAATCTGCTGAAATCCATCCAAGTTACAAGCTTTAACAAATCAGTTTATATACCATTGGTGGGGAAACTTTTTGGCCCGAGGGCCATATCTGGGAATAGAAATTGCATGGCGGGCCATGAATGCTCACAAAATTGGGGTTGAGGTGCAGGGGGGGTGAGGGCTCCAGGGTGGGGCCAGAAATGAGGAGTTTAGGGTGCGGGAGGGGGCTCTGGGGCAGGGCTGAGGATGAGGAGTTTGGGGTGTAGGAGGGTGCTCTGGGCTGGCCCAAGAGGTTCGAAGGGAGGGAGGGGGATCAGGGCTAGGGCAGGAGTGCGGGAAGGGGTGCAGGTGCTAGATGGGGGTGGGGGCTCTGGGGTGGGGCTGGGGATAAGAGATTTGGGGTGCAGGAGGGTGCTCCGGGATGGAATCAAGGGGTTTGGAGGGCAGGAGGGGGATCAGGGATGGGACAGGGGGTTGGGGCACAGGAGGGGCTCAGGGGTGCAGGCTCCCAGTGGCTCTTACCTCAAGTGGCTTCCGGAAGCAGTGCATGTCCCCTCTCCAGCTCCTACACAGAGGCGCAGCCAGGGGGCTCTGCACACTGCCCCGTCCGCAGGCATTGCCCCAGCAGCTCCCACTGGAGTGCCGGAGGGGGCCATTAGAGTGCGCAGGAGACAGAGCAGGGAGGTACAGCCCCCGACCCTGCTCCCCAGCTGGAGCGCCAGAGCGGGGCAAGTCCCAGACCCCGTTCCCCAGCGAGAGCTCGCGGGCCAACTTAAAACGGCTCGCGGGCCAGATCCAGCCTACGGGCCATAGTTTGCCCACCCGTTATATATGCTCTATAGAGACTTTGATTTTAGAGCCAAATTCTCCAAAGATTCCATACGGGGCATCTCTAGAAACTGGGAATGGATCACTTGATGATTACCTGCTCTGTTCATTCCCTCCGAAGCACCTGGCATTGGCGACTGTTGGAAGACAGGATACTGGGCTAGATGGATCTTTGGTCTGACCCAGTATGGCCATTCTTATGTAGGGGCTGAGTAAGACTTTCCCTGCAATTGCAGTTCTGGGCTGCTGTGGGTTATGCCAGGTCTGAGCACCTAAGTAGGGAGACACTCTCTCCTGTTCTCTCAAGGACACCCTCCACCACCATCTTTGCTGGGCCTGGGCAGCAGCAAAGAGGAAGCTGACTGATTTGAATGCAGAGAGAACAAGAGCCATGGGAGGAGGAGTGGGGAGAAGACTAGATTGGGACAAAAAATGGTAGAAAGACTGGGACTGCAGGTTGGTGCGGGGGGGGGGGGGAAGGAGGAGAGAAATGGGGCTGGGATTGGGGAGGAAATCTGGGGGGCCTGGACATGGAAACTGAGAGCAGGGAGGGAGGAGAGATTGGATGAGGAGTGGGAATGGGGGAGACTGGGACAGAGAATAAGTTGGGCAGAGGGGGGCAAGGAGACAGATCTGATAAAGAAATGAGGTGTAGGGGAAGAACTGGGATTGGATTTATTATAACTTAATTTATTGTAATGTAATAGTTAAAACAATAAGGTCAAAATTAAATATGTCAGAATATTTAATTTGGCAAAAAAAAAAAAAATCTACTTTCAGATTTCAATTTTTAGTCCTGAATCAGAATGAAACAAAATTTAGAAATCTCTATTTCTATGGGAAGAAAATTTTGTTTTTTCGACAACTCTAGTTCCAATTCTGCTAATGACCCATGTCAATATGATACCACATAATGGAATTTGTTGATTTTTTTCTATTTGCTCTTTTAAAAACTTAGAAAATTACACACATACAAACCTACATTAAAAGAACAATACTGTATTAAGATTCTAAAGTCAAGCACTCAAAAGTAAGGAAATGCCACACTTAAGATTGCTTGTGCAACTTTAAATTCAGCCCCCTTGTGCTTATGCATTATGACAGTCTAATTACACAGGCAACTTTAAATCTGACCTTCCTAATTTTTGAGTGCTTGATTTTACAATTATAAAACTGTTCTTTTAATGTAGTTGTGTGTGTAATTATCTAAACATAATATTAATATAGAAAATACTTGAAACAGAGAGCACCAACCTATACATTGTTTACTATGCACATCACAAAGGACTAAATAATAAAACTCATTTTCACTATTACAGAAAGTTTTATTCAATAATTAGAACAGGCTTTCGTGGTATGCAAGGTAAATATAATATATCATAAGGCTCCGAGTCAAATCTTTATAACTGTTTTGACATAACACTTAGCAGTTCTACAAGGCTTTTCATCATCAAAGTGCTTTAAAATAATTAATTAGTCCCTCCAGCACCCCTGCAAGGTAGGCAAGTAATTTTACTTCACGTTTATAGATGGATAAATGAGGCGGACCTATTCCAAGGCCAGAGAGAGAATCCGGGCCAAAGCCACATTTAGAATTTAGGAGCTTCCTGGCTGCCAGTCCTATGTGCTTAGACTATGCCAGTCTCTCAAATATAAAACAATATTCAACCATAGGCAGAGATCCTAGTAAAAACAACAAGCAAAGCAACGAAGCAAGCCAGCCAAGCCTAGCCTTTATTTCTCACAATATAGCTTTAATGCTAGCTTTTGGAACATTCTTAATTTTGCCTAGCCACCCTCTCACCATGTTTAACATTTATTATTTCCATAAACTCACTTGAAATTATTTGTATTGCAGTACTACCTAGTGGCCCAGGTCAGGCATCAGGGCTCCATTGGGCTTCATACGGCACAAAAGCATAAAAAACAGCCCTGCCTCACAGAAAAGCTTGGTATCTCACCAAGTAAATAATGTCTTTCTTAAAACAAAAGGACAGTCACCACTTAGAAAACTCTCCCAAGATGCCCTACTTGTTTAACAGCCATCCAAACATTGCTTTGAGCAGTGTCAAAAAACTGACAATCCTGGAGTCTCTCAGCATGAATAAATCATAATGCGGTTCTGTCGTCAGCGACTCTGCACCTGGCATTATACACTGCCTGCATATTGAGGGAGCAGATTGCTTTGCAATTCTTATTGTTCAATTCATTATGTGGCAGAGAGAACACAATAGCCATGTGAGTGGTAAAGTAGCTCCCAGCACAGCTAAAAAGTCAGTATTGTTGTGTGATATAATTTATGAATGACTTTGTATTGTATACTTAAGGTCTTATGGAAAATTAACAGAGTTACTCATTTTCCCCTAAGAATTGCATCTGAGAACTGATCTATACAATAAGATGTGGTAGACTGCCTGGAGTCTGACTCACTCTGTTCTAAATATATCCAATCACCTTGAAAGCCAGGTCACTTAGAACAACCAGACCAGTTTAAGTCAATCAAAACTGGCATTGGATAGCTTTTCTGAGTAAGAGCCACTATACTCCTTTGCATAGTCACAAGCTATAGTTTCTAAAATGATCCATCCCTATCCACATTTAGTGTTCTTAGAGTACTTATGATAGAGTAAAGTATTTAGACTGTCTACACCCACTCTGTCCCCAAAGTGCAGCTGCTTGGATAAGTATAGTCCTTCTTACTCCATAATTACTGACACCATAGGAGCAACACAGGTTTTTGGTATTTTTCTAAAGGGTTTCCCTAACAATGTAATTACCCACACTGGAATATAGCCAAGACACAGGAATGAACACACCACTCCTACAAAAACTGCCATATTTAATGACTGGGACAGAAGGTTGGAATACTCCATCTTACACTCAAAGAAGATGGCTTTGCTTCTCTAACTTTATAACCATTCATGAGAATGACAGATTTCACCTGCCTACAAATATTTAATAGTCTTCTTTACATTTGACTTTCAAATGGTTTTTTCAGTGCAATACACAGACTACGAACGTTGGTATACCCACCACTTACTATTCCTTCCCCTTCCTTTGTATCTGTAAAGACCACATAATGTATTGTTTGTTTAAAACAGGAAAATATTTCAGTGCTATGGTTTTGTTTTTTTGTGAGAGTTTTAAATCTAATGAATACCACACAAAAATAAACTGGTACATGCAGCACAACTCATGAGCAACTCTAAAATAACAAATTGTCATTCACATGCAGTGAAGAAAGGGAAAATCAAAAAGGAAGTACAACGGAAGTTTGCATAGTGTTGTTATAAACAATAGTATAAACAAAGCTTTTAATCTATTTATGTACTTATATGACACCCCTCCTCATGACTGTCATATTTAAGCATCAACATAAGGATAATTTCAAAGTTATGAAAACTACCTTGGCTATATTTTCCATTCAATAATAAAAGAGTTGCCTTTTCTCTATTTTCTGATAACTCACAATAAAAGTGGGATTTTTTTGTTAGGCTACAAATCTGCTGGCCCTTGCTTATAAAGAACACTTGGCCATTTATCACTAACAAATACAAGCATCAGTTTAGCAAATCCTGTACCGAAGAAAAAAATTAAGTCATATGGTGACATCCCTGCGGGGGTGAGGCGGTGGGGGGAGAAATCTGATGTAGTTTAGAGGTCTTTCCCCTCTCTCTCTCTTTAAAAAGAGCTGAAAATATATAATGTAGGGGGCAAAAGGAAAATAAGAATGGATTTAAAATATAATCCATATAATAAATGGCATAACATTTGCAGTATCAAATTTAGGTCATTTGAAAACATGAATGAAGTAAAGCAGAAGGAAAAGCAGCATCCCTACATTCACAAGAGATGAGTTAATCTATGGCCTTATTGAAAAGTAGCTCACAATACTGCCACTCCATCTTCTTTAGAAAGAAAACAACCAAGTTTCAGAATGGTGTAAAACAAGAATAAAACATTTGGTTTTAATGTATTGACTTTATTAATAAATATACATCCATATGGTGATGTAAATACAGATCATGAAGACTACTCCATTCCCATACACATAATTGCACATGAGTAGCTCAAGTTCATGGACATAAAAACAAACAGCATCTAAACAGGCTTTTTACAGCAGAGAACAGGGTGCTGATATTAGTTATTTATTGGGTAATTGACTCCTCCAAAATAACCTGTGGGAAAAGCAAACTGTGAAAGATTAAGGAATCAAAGTGGTCCAAATTACTACATGATATGCAAAAACTTCCTAACAATTTATCATATCATTATACTTTGCAAAAATTTTAAAACATAGATTTACCTACATGGGGAAAATAATTGCTAGAAAAAGGCTCTAGTGTGTCTACTAGAGTTCAAAAACACATTTAAGCAATTTTAAAATATATGTATTATAATAATAAAGGGAACAAACTTTTGTGATCGGAAATGAAGTTTGCAGTTCCAAGTTTTTATGCTTATGATCAACTGCTTTGTATTTTTAATTTTCTGTTGGAATAGCATTAAACTTGACTGTACATGTAATACAAAGAACAGCAGAATCACAGCTAAAGTAACCTTCAGACAAATAACCTTGAATTGCTCTGCCTTTTAAAGCTCTTCAAAATGGAAAAAAGTAGTGAAGTTCTGATCTCAATTACTTAATATGTTGCAGATAAAGGTAATTCTTTCCCCAAACATATCACTCCATTGACTAGGTTTGGTTTTGTCCTGATTGAATCCAAAGAAAACTTCCAGACAAAATGAAACTGTATTATTTCAGAACAAAGATGTTTAATGGGTCTTGATATATGAAGTTGTGTGATTAATTAAAAGCAAATACAATGTATAAAGAATGTGTTGTTTTAATGACAGAGCTAACAGTTGATATTTAAAAATTCCACTTTAGTATTAAAAGTTAGCCACCTTCTGATAGATATTTTTTCCTGCCAATATGTGCTGCTAGCATTCTGAAAATGTACAGTGCAAAACTTCAAAAATAGTAGCAAAATTATTGAATTCTAAAGTTTATGTAATTTTAATTAGAAATTGAATAGCAGTTACGGGATGTATTTTAAACAGTGGCCTTTGAGTTGTCTCCCTATTACTTAGGTTTCACTTATGTATAAATAAGACATTAGAAATGTGATATTTAAAAAAAAAAAGCATTAAAAACACAAACTTGACATATAGATCATTTTTCTCAACAGTGTTAATACATAACAGTAACCCTATCTTATGAAGAGCAGAATTGTTGTACATAATATAAAATTAGCGATTTACCTTACAAATAATGTTTTCATACTATAGTGGAAAAGGCCAGTTTTCCCATTGATAATATCAAAGTATAGGCATCAACATGCTGTTTCAGTGTTTGTCATGACAACAGACAGTGTTACAAAAAAAGCACAATATATTTTGTAGGTTATATATAATAGGAAAAGCAAAAACATTTGAAGATTCCATTCGTATTTCACTTTGACTTCTTGACTTCTCTCTCTCTTTCTCCCACAGCATGACACCAGTAAACTGCAGTTATGGATAAAATAAACCAGAATGAGGAAGTGCCCAGCATTGCACTTTCTGGTCTCATTGCCAAATCCAAGGTGCCAAGTGGCCCTTTACAGATGCCATGAACACATTTTTCTACTTTAGTTCATCCTTTCACAATTGACAGTGTTCATTCTTTTTACTGGGATTATATTTCATCTGATATTAATAAACACTATAATGAATATAAATTGTTTAGATGATTTCATTATTTCATCCACATACTTGAATACAAAATTCATTATTCTAGTAGAACAGTAATACATCTGCATTATCTCCTGACACACGGCACAGCACCATTGAGTAGATGCACAAGTGAGCAATGAAACGGGTGAACAGGATAAACAGAAGGAGGTAAGAAGTGGCGTTATGCAAAGGTACATTGGTGACATGCAACGTGTTCCTTGCCAGCGAGGTGTGAAACTCCTGTAGTTATTACATTCAGCTGAAGAAGACTGCTTTCCAGGAAGAGTTCAGGAAAGGGCTTAAAAGCAGCCTTTTGTTGAAAAATCATCTGATAAAACAGCCAATATAACACATATCCTGAGGGTGAATTAGCTCATGTTAGCTTTTTGTGTGTATCAGAAGTTACACCATTCTGAGAAAAATTACTAAGAGTGTCATATTTTTCAGTTTGTCGAGGAACAGAAAGTATAACTTGACTTTATAGCTTCAGCATGGAGAAACTATATTTTAGTAGCAGTTTAGCTGCCATTAGTTTACACATTGACTAAGGAGCCATCCAGTATTGTTGAGGTTCATTGTCTTAGTTGCCAGTGCATACATAGTCCCCCAATCACAATTCAACACACCTATTGTAAAGTACAGCATAAAGTCCAGCTCATTATGTGTTAGGCATCACTGGAACACCTGAAGGCTTGCTGCTTTTTTCCTGATAAAAAAGGTATGAAACATGACATCTGTTTCTTAAGTTGTCATTATTGAAATCAGAGTTCTCATCAAAATTACAGCAAGCCAGACTTTATCTTACAACAAAAAGTATTGGTACTGTTCATTTTCAACAAAAGCTATAATTAACCTGAAAGATTTCTGTTCCCAAAAATCTGCAAACACTATACAACTCCCACTGGTATTTGAAGCTACAAATTCAGTATAATTTTAAACTATATTTTAAACAATTTTTATGTAAACTTTCTTCCAGAATTAAAAGCTTTAACTCAAGCAAGAGATATTTAGAATAAATATAACAATATGCAATATTGAGGAATGTTATTTTCTAAGTATAGGTGGGTGTGTGCATATTACACACACATGCACACGCGCACTTTTTTAAACCAAACACACACAGTTGAAAATGGAACTGGTTAGATGCAGGAAAGGACTCAGTTTGAGTCAGAAAAAGATATTTATAGTTAACCAACATAGTTTTTCAACTTGCATGCATAGATTAATTCCTATGAAATGCTTTCTATCTGGGGTCTAGCAATTTGGTAAACTGCATCCTGTTTGAACCAGCTATACAGTTTGCTATTATGAATCATGAAAATGTTATCCTTTGGTAGATATATAAGCTTCCATAACTTAAATATAGTATAAATGTTAAACAA
Organism: Natator depressus; assembly: GCF_965152275.1. NCBI lineage: Eukaryota > Metazoa > Chordata > Testudines > Cheloniidae > Natator > Natator depressus. The sequence continues at coordinate 12,042,367 of NC_134241.1, forward strand.
TGGGATAACTGTATTCCTGCAAAAACTAAATCTGAAAAGCTGGCAACAGTGTAAAAACATTTAATCTATAAACACACTAAATTAGTACTTTAAAACTTATTAACTGCTGCCATCAAAGCACATACTGTGAAGGCAAAAAACAGCTTATATAGCTATTTACAGATTTAAGAACATACTGTTTAATATTACTGTCTATTCAGTTTGTTACTAGAATTAACAGTACTTATTTTGTAGTTATTTATAAAATATATCAGATTTTTAATTAATTATTTGCAGTTTGGTATATGCACTCTCAGGCATTTTTAAAATTATACAGCAGAATCCTGTAAGTAGCAGAACTACAAGATCTGCCATCACCTAAAGGCAAATTAGCTCATGTTTGTAAGGCGCTTTTGAAGATGTAAAGCGCTGCATAAATGTTTTTTATTATTATTACACATTTTCAAAAAATATTTTTGGAACATCAGTGAGACCTGACAATGCTACAGTAGAGCAAATAAAAACTGCCTGAAATTAGCACTTTAAAAAAAATAGTTTTTAAAGTTTCAAAATATTTATGAACAATTGAGGTCTGTTTCAGCTCTAGCAAAAGCGGAAAATTTAGTTTGCTCTCTATTCCCACCTATACAAAAAACCCACAGGCATTTCAAAACTGTAACAGAATTCTTACTTGTAAAATAGTGCAGAATTGTTTGTTTTGTTTCATCAATTATAAATTCTTCTGGACAAGATCTTTACTATGGCTTAGGCTCACTTCATAGCCAACAGCCAAATAATGTTTTCCTGCTTATTTCAATTTCTTGGTGCATAATCACACAATTAAATTTTCCAGAAGTAACTGTGAAGCTCAGGATATGAGTATTACTTTAAGGAAACACACAAGGGCATAATTTAAGAGTTTACTTATAAACCTATGTAAAAAACAAAAACAGAGCCATACCTATGCCCTTTCATGTTACATTAAAAATTAGTGGATTGCACGTTGGACATATGAACAAAAAATAAAATTTGGAAAGCCAAAGTTATAGAAATATTACATAAAAATGTGAGAAACATGCCAAGACTCAGCATTTCCTCATTAATCCTTTTTAAACTATCTAATTCCTTTATTTCACTCATTGGATTGTTTGACTTTGCTACTAGTTTCACCAGCAGCATGTACCCCTCTGTTATGCACCATAGGATAGGGAAAAGCTGCACTCCCACAAGTATAACTTAGATTTGCAAGCCGTGATAGAGCTTTAATGCTACCTGGAGGTCTGCCTGGGCTGACTTTGTATCCTGCAGCTTTAGTTGTACCCAAGGGTCTGCCTGGACTTGTTTTAAATCCAGCTGCTTTGGTGGTCCCAAGAGGTCGACCTGTGCTGGTTCGGTACCCCGCTGATTTTGTGGTCCCCGATGGCCTTCCACGTTTACCAGATCGGTTGAGGTTTTTCTTTTTCTTTAGTTCATCTTTTGTCTCTATATTCCTGACACTGGTGGCCTGCAAATGTGTTTCATTTAACGTGTCTTGTCTCTGGCATGCAATTGGTTTGTGGCTGACTGTGTGGCTGTATTTGCTTTGCTGTGTAGAATATAAGTCAAACTGATCAGTGGATCTCACATTGTCTTCGTTAAGGCAAGAACTCTTGCCAGTCCCACAGAAAGCTGTATTACTGCTGGCAACAGGATGCATCATTTTTCTACCAAAAATAAAAGACAAATATGTATAAATATATAACATGACATCATTTAACCAAAAACATTCTCTTTTCCAACAGCTATGAAGGTTCCCTAAAATTACCCTGAACTGGCTGGAATGCAAACCACCTAGGGAAACAAGATGTCTATCAACAGATTCAAAAAATCAAAGGTAGCATGACATTTAAAAAAAAAAAAAAATCTTTCGAACACATAAAATGATGTAAGAAGTGCATCAACAATAAAATTTAAATGATCTGGGCTTGAAATAGCCTCTCAACCACAGTGGAAGCTTTCCATGGTGAATCTAAGCTTTCATTTGGGGAAAACAATTCTAGCCACTTAGTTGCATCAATAACCTATCAAATGAAAAGCAATATAGTGTCATCTTCCTGATTCAGCAGATGGCTCCCAGTGCTTCTGCTGCTGCTTCTAAGTTTTCCATAACTGCTGCAGTGTGAAATTAACAATCAATTTCACTACTGCTATCCAGAACTTTGTGAAAAACATAAAATTGATAAGAATCCAGTCAATTTAATTCTGCTGCAAGCTAAGAAAGCTACAAACATCAGCTGAGGTAAGTACTTAAACTATTCACAGGCAAGAACTACCCTAAAACAAAGGATGTCAGCAAGTAGATTAGCAGAGACACTCTCTCCCTTCTGCCACTCCATTACCACTATCAAAGCAGGCAGCAGACTCTGGAACAGCAAGGGGAAACCAACAGAGAAAAAGATCACTCTCTCAATTCATTCAGGGGGCCTGAAGGATGCTGGAGCTTAAATTTATCCAACACCTACTAGCTTGAGCTAGCACCCTGCTAAAATGAATGTGGTCAGCTCACATCTCTCTAAGTCATGGTTTAAATTGGTTCCCTTTCAAACAGAGTTGGATGACACTTCAAAGTTTTTTATTTCACAACCAGAAGTAACTGTAAGCAGTAGGTGCTCAGCAGCTCTGAAAATCAGGCCAAAACCTGCCACGAACTATTCCATCCAAGTACACCTTAAGTTACCTTTCACAGCATCAAGAAAAATATTGGAACTTGAGAAATAAAACTTGCACAGCACAACTCCTCACTATACTTGGCATAGCTATTACATCTAAAAGCATCAAATTCACTCACACAAATTAAGAATTGAAACAAATAAAGCACACAATATGTAAGGTTCATAAAACTTCCAGAGAGAACTGTTATACAGAAGTCACCCAGCCAACCACGTCTTTCCTAAAGAGTAAAGTATAGATAGATACATTCATTTTAACATCTTTAAACAGTGACTTGAATTTTAAAATTAGTAATTTTGTTACTATACCTCAGATACATTATTGTAAGGTGCATGGAACTTGCACTGACATTAATGAGAGTTCCTTGTGTGCTGCAAAGGGAAAATATTCCCTATAACCATTAAAGAGCTGTTCATGGCTCATGGAAAACTCTTTTGAATATTCTAGTTGAACAAGTCTGCAAATATACCCTATTTTACCTGCCATCTTTCCATATGCTTTATAACATTCATGTGAAATAACATTTTCTTACCAAAAGACATAGGACCAGATCTGCTTTGCATCAAACCACTAGCAAAATCTGATGGGATAGAGCTGCCATAATCAGTCACGAGAGGATCAAGTCACTACAGAAGTAACAGCTCCTACACCATTATCCGTCTGTGCCCTAGCTGCTGACATAAGGGGCATGGCTAGGACACCCTTAGACTTCACTGATAATCAGCTGCAGCTTCAGCTTGGGGCTGTTGGCAGCCAACGTACCCTTTAAGCTGTTTTAACTTAGGCCTGGGAACCAGACCAGCACATAGCAGTCACAGGATAGAGAGAGTGCAATGGTCACATTAGTACACAGCCTATGCTGTGTAGTTCCTAAGCCATAGCTGATGATCTGGCACAGAATCTTTTGTTTATGAGATCCCAGTGGGTCACTTTGAAATTATAGTACTAGCAGAAGTACAGATCCTGCATAGGACTCCATCAGCACAGACCCCTGTAATATTGCAGAGTAGCACTGACTTCAACGGTGGGAATTTTTTTTATTTATTTCCCTCCTATAAACAAGGTTTTAGATGAGTAGCTAGTGATATTTTTAGATGAATGCCAAATCTAGCTCTCACCATCTCCAGTACTGCCAATTCCATAACCTTCTTTGGCAGCTTCTCCCATTTCTGAACAGTGCATCTAGTGATGCCAATTCTTCCTAAAATATTCTCTGGTGTAGCCCATCACTTCTTGTTCTGTCCTTGGCGATGGAAAATAATTGATTCCTATCATTTTTAGTACATCCCTTTAGTTATACGTAGGCAGCAAGCAGGTCTCTTTCTCTAAACTGAACATGCTTCAGTCTTATTTTTTCAAAGCTTTTATTATGTGTGCTTCTTTCCTCTGACCTTTCTTCAGTTTAACTCATCTTTTATTAAAACTTGATATCCCAAAATGAATGCACTGTGCCCCAACTCAGACTTAACCTGTGACTGGAACGGAACAGTTATCTTTATCTCCCCAACACTACTAAACACATGCCCAATACCCATAGTAATAAAAAATTCTGAGTAGTCTCTAATCAGCTATGTAGCCAGCTGAAAAAAGTATTTGTTAAATAAATGAATCTTTTTTCCATTATAAAACCCATTTTTCAGCAGTTTATAAAACAGCCATAAACATTTGATCCAAGCAGAAACATGGAATGCAAGGCCTCAGCCAAAGAGTGACAATTGATCATTTTTAACAATTTATTTTACTGGCTTTTAAAGGTACAAGGAGACCAAAGAAAAATATGTCTTACAGATTCATACATATTTGCACAAATCCCCATCAATACTGCAAAGCAATTGTGGCCTGTTATGTCAATCTGCAAATTAAGGGTTTATAGCATCCTGTACCTTTATGATGTACTGTAACAACTTCTTACATATCACGTTAAGAATTCACACATTAAAAGGAGTGACCCTTATGGTTCCAGAGATTTGCTTTAGATTTTTTTTTTTTTTAAATCAAACCAGCAGAAGAAAGTAATATCACAGCCAGATCTTCAGAAATAGCTTCATAGGGTAAAATCACCAAAAAGCGTATCAGCACTTTTTGTCTGCACATCACTTCAGTGCACTCTAATCCTAATTCAGGTACAAAAAGATATGCACCTGTCTACGATGTTCCAAATGGGTTGTCTATTGCCCAGCTGGTAGCACCCCTTTAAGGCCATGTCTACAACTGAGAATTGATCTATTTCTAATTGAGTTAAGCACGAACTGTTCAGTATATTCATATTAGCCAAGCTTATTTATATTTTGAATCACTGTAGTTTTGCCTCACTTCCACACTAGCACCATTTTACCCCTTTTCTGTTGTAATGCCTTCTAGATTCCTATCATGCAGATCCCAGCACAAATCTCAAGAGCAATGGATCCTGGGAGATTTGAAAAGGCCACCAGTGCACTCTTGGACAGCAGTGGAAGGACAATTTGAACCATTTTAGCACTGTCTACATGGAAGCTAAATTTATACAGGCTGAAACCATTCAGACTAAGACAGTATGTAACCGTGCTGGAAGCAAATCTAATCCAAACACTATCTGGAATACACAAACTATTTGGAGTACATGTACATAGTCATGAAGTGCCTTACAAGCATGACAAGGAGACCACAGTTTTCAGCATGGCAAATTTCTCCAGTGTACACTAGGTCAGTAGGCCTTTATGTTAAATATAGGGAAAAAAAGAAATATAATAAATGGCTTAGTGTAGCCAAACTTAAATAGTATCACACAATTGCTTGCAGGGTCTATTTACTGGCAGAAAGAGTTCACAACAATACAAAAGTTGAGTCTCTTTTCTCAGGGCTGACATCTCTCCCCAGCCACCTCTCTCCTTCAGAGGGCATAGCATTCATAGCAGTTGTAATCAGCTCCAGTTGGGGCATTTCCTGCTTCCTAATGCCTGCATTAACCCCTTTCTTACTTCTAAGGTGCATGGATATATAAACCTTATCACAGTGCATGTGTAAATATGTGAACATGATTTTACATGTGCAATACTTAAATATAGATGCAGTAATAATGTAGTTCAGCACATCCATGTATTAAATGGTTGTTATAACACAGATTCTCTGTGCACTATAATACAGATTTGTTGAGCAACATATGGTGGAGCAGTCATGAAACCATAGTTAAGGTTGCATTACAATTTCAGTTTCAAAGTAAGAATACCTAGTAATCCTGTGTTGTTTAGAAAAGGACAAAAAAAGTAAGATACAATTTGGGAAGGGCACGAATTTTTGGTGTGGTAATAACAGGTAAGTAGTTAAGTGTCTGTAAAAAGCAGTCAAAAATCTTCTGATTTTAACACAGTCTCACCTCTCTTTTGACTCTTCATTATAGTTTACATTACAGAATTTCCTGAGACTTCTCATGACATTTAATGCATGCATGAGGGTTCTGCAAATTCTCCTTTTGTGTCACCAAGTTGTATTAGTGTAATGGAAAGATAACACAAACAGCAAGCAAGCACACCATGCATACGATGCTAGATTTGTAAATGTTGATATAATAGCTGAGAACATTATCAGAGTAATAATCAACATTTTTCCTTCAATGTCTCATTTAAACATTGGCACACAGGCTCTAGCTTTCAGGAGGAGCTCATGGCTCTCCAGTCTGCATTAATGGCTGTGGAAGTATAACATTGTATAAGGGGACATGTTGGATACATGAGAGGGCATGCCAAAACATGTTACAAAGTATCTGAGGGAGCACACATAGGGACAGTTAGCTTTTGAATGGAGAAGCAATTAAGATAGAGCCAGCACGTCTAAGAAGCAGGCATCAGAATGGAAGGTGTGAAGGGCAATTAGTTAAGTTAACTGGAAGCTGTTAAAGAAGATTGTTAAGGGTGGCAGGTAATTGAAGATACGTGACTGGTCTCAGGGATCTCGAAGGGTGGTGACTAAAATCTTTTCTTCTTTTGTCTGTAACTTCTCTGTAACTTGTTCTCCAGCAAGCTGTATAAATTAAGAGACATAAGCCCCACTCGGGGGGCTCACTTCTAAATGTATTAGCAGAGCAGAGCAGCTTTGCTAATAAAACAGAGTGGTCTGATAAATTGTGAGTCTGAGTCAAACTTTGACATGGCCCAGTCACAGAGAAAACTGGCTTCAGCTGAGCAAGAGCAATGTCACACAAGGAATCGGACAGAATGACAGAACAGACACAATCATGCACAAGTGAGGCAGTCAGAGAGAGCACTGCCAGGCAAATAACCACCACCCCAAATTCCTAGCACCATTTTCCTTCTATTCAGGGTCTACCATCCCCTGCCAGCTGCATCCCCTCTCCACACAGGGAGCAACAAGGAGTCTTACCATGGCTTCCAACATCCACCTCTCTGCTGTAGTGTTGGAGTGGCTGGGGAGTTCTCACCCGCAAATATATACCACTAACATGTAAAATGCTGCAACTTCATCTTTGTGTACATACTTGCACTTACTTCTGACAAGTGATAAAATTCTCTAGAGACAAATGTTACCTGTCTATAATTGATGATGTCAGAATTGACACATGAGGAGCAAAGCGCAGATCACAGAGAATGTTTCAGAGTTCTTGCAAAAGGGAGGAGTCTGAAAAAAGGTGAGACAATCCAGTTAAAAACAGATGACAGGGATGTTTTTGGAATGCTTATTATTCTCTCTGTAGCGATCAATTTTTTCATCATGCTATGAAAAATTCAAGTAATAGTAAAGTTTACATTCCTTGTTTTTATTTGTACCATTTTCAATGAGATTTTTACAAAAATAAAAATGTTCAGCTGAAAGCTTTAATGAAATCTTAATTATGTTGTCACAACCATCTCTAGCATAACTCTACTGAGGTCTGAGTCAGAGGTTCACCTTACAGTGGGAATTACAAGAATGTTTTCTGTGTGTTGCATGTCTGTCCACAGAGTGGAAGTGACTTTGTTGGTAGAAGGATGTAGAGTATGAGTGAGTACTGGTCTACACACAAATTTGTATTGGTTTAGCAAAAGGTGTGATTTAAAACCCATTCAGTTAAACCCATGGAATTGTGTGTGTCGACACTCTTAAATCAATAAGAAAAGGAGTACTTGTGGCACCTTAGAGACTAACAAATTTATTTGAGCATAAGCTTTCGTGAGCTGTGGCTCACGAAAGCTTATGCTCAAATAAATTTGTTAGTCTCTGAGGTGCCACAAGTACTCCTTTTCTTTTTGCGAATACGGACTAACACGGCTGCTACTCTGAAACCTGTCTTAAATCAATGTAAACCTGGCTGCTATTGGTTTATCTTACACCTGTAAATTTAGATGAGCAAGGTAAACCAATATAAACAGTTGTAAACCAATATAAGTGCATCCTCACAAGAGTTTGAACCAATTTAATTAAATTGGCTTTTAAACCAATCTAACTTAAACGAGTGCAGCTTCTGTGTATAAACAAGCCACAAGAACAGTTAATATGAGAGATGGGTATTATGGTAGTGAAAAAATATTACTTTAGCTACTCATTTCCCTGCTTTTAGAGGTTTGTGTTGGTGTCACTTAAAAAACTTCTTCTTTCGTACGGTGATAGTCAAACAATGAAAGCAACGGCATGACTACAGCTGGATCTTAAGAAGCCTTTTATCCAGTCTAAAGAAGAGGGGGTAGCCATGTAAATGGCTGAGACACTTCCAAGAAGAGCATGGATTGGGCAATAGTCCATGATGTGTCTGACAGTTTGCATCTCACCACAGTCGCAGTTTGGTAATTCCCTTGCTTTCAATCTATGGAGTATGTGTATCTTCCATGTTAGATGCGGATACGGTTTAGAGCTGTCCATATGCACGTGGGGAAGAGAAGCTTGGCACTTGCACAGCTGGGTCATCGATTAGATTTTTGTTTGGTACATCAGCAGCCACCCAGGCTTTAGACCATCTTCTGCGAACATCCTTATCTTCCATAAGGAGGGCTGTGTCATGAGAGCAGAAATGTTTTCTTGATTTTAGTCAGTGGCGAGGGGGTGTTAAAAATTATAACTGGTTGTAAACAACAGGGGTTTTATGGTAATTTCTTTTTTTTAATAGATGTTGCTGCGGCAGAAGGCAGAGAACAACAGGCCAAAGGATTTGGAAAAAGAGGAATGGGTGGCCTAGGGAACTCCTCTATAGCGGAGCATGGGAGCTCTACGTGCAACACAGGAGCCAAGGAATAAGATCTTCTTCCCTGGAACTTGCAAGGCATTTCTGAGGGGGACGCCTATGAATCTTGGGGACAGTAGCAGGTCCGAGCAGGACAAGATAAACCCTTAATGGCAATCTCAGTAATGTTAAAGCAGATTAACTTCCCAAATACTTTGAATGTTTAACAGTAAAATGTGCTGATCTGTTATTACAAAGCATAAAATCATAGAAATGTAGGGCTGGAAGGGCTCTCAAAAAGTAATCCCGTCCAGCCACCTGCACTGAGGCAGGACCAACAAAAACTCCAACACCATCCCTAACAGATGTTTGTCCAACCTGTTTTTAAAAACTTCCAGTGATGGGGATTCCACAACCTCCCTCGGAAGTCTATTCCCAAGCTTAACTATCCTTATAGTTGGAAAGATTTTTCCTAATAGCTAACCTAACTCTTCCATACTTCTTATCCTACCTTCAGAGGACATGGAGAACAATTGATCACTCTTCTCTTTATAACAGCCATTAACATATTTGAATACTATCATGTCTCCTCTCATTCTTCTTTTCTCAAGACTATACATGTCCAATTATTTTAATCTTTTTTAATAGGTCACGTTTTCTAAATTTTGTATCATTTTTGTTGCTCTCCTCTGGATTCTCTCCCATTTATCCACATCTTTCCTAGAATTGGACACAGTACTCCAGCTGATGCGTCACCAGGGCCAAGCAGAGGGGGACAATTACCTCCAGTATCTTACATACAACACTCCTGTTAATACATCCCAGAATATTATTTTTTTGCAACTGCATCACATTGTTGACTAATAATCAATTTGTAATCCACTATAACCCCACATCCTTTTCAGCAGTACTGCCACTTAGTCAATTATTCCCCATTTTGTAGTTGTGCATTTGGTTTTTCCTTCTTAAATGAAGCACTTGTATTAATCTTTATTGAATTTCATCTTGTTGAATTCAGACCAATTCAATTTGTCAAGGTCATTTTGAATTCTAATCCTGTCCTCCAAAGTACTTGCAACCCCTTCCAACTCGTTGTCTTCTGCAAATTTTTATAAGCATACTCTCAGTTCCATTATCCAAGTCATTAATGAAAATGGTCCACACCCAGGACCAACCCTTGAGGGACCCCACTAGATACACCCTCCACGCATGACAGCAAACCACTGATAACTACTCTTTGAGTATGGTCTTTCAATCAGTCAGGCACCCACCATTTAATAATTTCATCTACACCATATTTTCCTAGTTTTCTATGGACATGTGAATGTCATGTGGGACTGTGTCAAAAGCCTTACTAAAATCAAGATATATCACATCTTCTGCTTCCCCTTATCCACTAGACCAGCAACCCTGTCAACAAAGGAAATTAGATTGACTTGGCATGATTTGTTCTTGACAAATCAATGCTGGCTATTCCTTATCACCCTATCATCCTCCATGTGCTTACAAATTGATGGTTTAATAATTTGAGGTTGCCACTAAGGTTTTGCATTAGAATGCAAGTTTGATAAAGTTGGGTACATATTGCTTTTTGGGATTTGCTGGAGAAGGAAGTGAAAGCCTTATGGAATGTTACCAACTGTGACCCAGGAATCTCTTAGTACTGACAGGCAGAGGGCACAGGGGGTGCAGAGTGTTTTATAGGGATATCTGAGGGCAGGTTTATGCATAATAATTCATAAAAGCATGGCATGTGAGGTCCCTGAGAGCCAGTAGCCCACTGAACATACTAATCACTGCAAAACATATGTATGCATAATATTTAAAGAGTTGTGTCAGTACTGAAAATTATGTTTTGAAGGCAGGTAACTCAGAAGTGACACGGCTCAGACAGGTTCCTTTTAAGCAGATGGTAACAGACACTTATCTGTGTGTCTGGCTGTGTATTAGGCATTATACATCTCTCAGTGGATGCTTGCTTGCATATTGAGCCAAATGTTAATCAAGAGATTGCATAATTTTCAAGAGACGAAATTTACAGGGAGAAAAACAGCAAGAGGGGATCTTGTTGACAAATAAAGACAATGGATTGTTGGAGTATATTTAGAGGTGGATCCTTCACTGAGGAGGCAAGCTAATAGTGTGTCTGTCTTATGAATGGAGGGTGACAGGCAGCGAAGTCTCGCTATAAAATGTTGGAAGGACTTGAGCACTGCTCTATAAGACATGAAAGTATCTAGTTAAGTCAGTCTAGGTCATAGAAGGCATATTATGATTTCATTTATATGTAACCATTTTCAGTACTTCCACTTTCTATTACTTAAATCTCTATGTTACTTGTTTTCACAATAAATGTACCTAAGTACTGTGTGTTAAGCAGAGTGGTGACCTGAGGAATAACTGGTAATCTGGGGTGTACTGAGAGTGTCCAGTGGAACAGGGGCTAGAGACACTAAGTAGATGCCCAGAGGTGGATGGACAGGGTACATTCTGATGAAACCTGAACTATCACAGTTTTTGTTTGTGTTAATATAACCTTATGCTTTAAGCTTAGAGCTACTGGGACCTCTCTTTCACCCCTACGGTCCACCCGACAAGATGATGGAAACTGTGCTAACCCTATGTTTAAATCAGCTTCTAAGTTCAAAGAGACAGAGAGGGTATTTTTAAAGAATAATGCTAGCCAAGCCATGTTACAGACAAACCACTTAGGTTATGTCTGCACTCATGCTGTGTTTGATGACAGTTGTCAAACACCATGCCCTCTACTCCCTCCTTAACCATGGGTTAGGCTGCTTTTGTGGACAGGGCCAAAAGATGTTCAACACCAGAAGTGGAAAGCATGAATAACCACTAATAATCAGTTGATCATAATTTCTTTCAATGTGTATTGAACGTGGCTCAATTTATCTACATTAATGGGACAACTATTTCCAACACAGAAAGTGGAGTCCTGTCCACAGTAGGGAGATTTCCCCCTAATGTTAACACCAGTTCAGCTCCACCAGTGGTAACAATATAAAATGGAAGTTGTACTGTTGACTCACAGATGGTGTTTTTAACAATATTGATAAGACCCATTCTGAAGAGGTTTACCTGACGCAGAGTTAAAAATTATGACAATAACTGGTAGCGCATCTACACTATGGCTCTCACCACTCTGAGCACCATTAGGGTTGAAGTTGTGTTGAGAAAAATGAGACATTTTAAAAAATGGTCCTAGTATCCTTGCTATAATTGTGCTAGAAATAATGTTTAAACATAACTAATCGTATTTTCTGAAATCTCCTGCTACTGAATTACCAGCTCCATTGGTGGCTATCACTGTGATAGAGCTAGTGCAGACTTGGCACCAGCATTATATCATCTCGTCATCTAACCTTGATTAGAACAAGTCTGCACGATGTGATAATAAAAATGCCAGAAGTCACCAGTGTTCTATCTGCACTAGTATTCCCAACTGTCGCTACTACGGTGAAGCTGCAACAGTGGAAGAGCAAGGTAGAGTGTTTGTAAAGTCTAGTGTATACAAGGCCATACCATGGACAGTACTGGTATGGTGCGGAGTGTGAAGCTACAATGTTATGGAATGCAGGTTCCCAAATGTGCCACAAATTACTACTGGAGGAGCACATTTTACCTTTGAACTGCCAAAAGAAGCAACACACATGCTATATTGTTTTTACTGCTTCACCAAAGGATACAAACAATGAGAGATACACGGGCAGTACAACATCTATAAAATGAACTATATCCACAAATAAAAAGAACAGTACAAATACCTAAAAAAAGTTAATATTTATCAACTCAATCTGTACAAATTAACTCTTGTGAAATTAAGACCTTGTTTGTTTTTTAAAACACTAAGTGCTTACTTTTGCAACATGTAAATAAAGCTTTAAAAATAAAGTTTATAAAAAGAAACATTCACCTAATCTTGAATATTCCAGTGAATTAAATAGATTTATCTCAATTATGTACCCAGCAAAATAGACAGAGCATAAATAACCAAATACCTATGTATCTATCTTTTATTCAATACTCCATTAAAGTACATTCACCTGCAAAAAAAAACAAACAAAAAAAAACCCAGTACAATTGTCCAGTTTTTTAATATTAAATTTGAGAAACATGCCTAGTCTGTTAAATGGGTAGAGAGAGCTTTCACTCTGAGATTTTATTAAAGCAACATATTATAGGTGTTCTGATGACTATATTACCATATAATGTCTCTTTAAACAAAAGCTAACTGTTGTAACAATTCTTTGGGTTTTTTTTTTGTTTCTGACATTTACATAACAAGGATTTGTATATTTGTTGAAACTTCCTAAATAAATTAAATATGCACAAGCTACCTGTAAATCCTAATCTCCAACACCAGCAAACTTTGCATGTAGTTTTTCGAAGTCCTATCAGCATTTCTACAACACACACCACCAAGACACCTAAACAGACATGCAAAGTACAGTCTACTTCTGAAGCTAGATAAGAGTTTCCCAAACTGCAGTCATGAAGCATTTCCTGGTGACCCATAGCAAGTAGACTGGTCACATAGTATGGCTTTTTATTTTGCACTTGCTAAATTATATTTTTAAAATCTAAACAAATATTAAATAATTCCTAGTATTTCCCCTCTATATAGACAATTGTTATAGATGCCACAAGGATGTCAAGACACTGTGAATGACAGGAGAGTTAGTGTGGATGCCTGACTTGGAATAAAGCGGTCTATTTAACTCTCTTTGCACTAAGAAGTGCTCTATGAAATTGTTCAGAGGTTCCTGAACCAAAACAAGGTACCACAGATAAATTAGAATTGTGATCCTTGGCTTGATGACACAGAGCCAGCTACTGCAACCCTTCCTCATAGTGAATGGCACTTACACAAGTAGCCTCACTGACTTCAATGGAGCTACTTACTCAAGCACCATGCATTAGGATTAAAGGTTGCAGCAGCCCTGCATTACCAAGCCAAGTCATAATTTACCTAGGATAGCATGTGTTAGGTTTAAAGTCCACTTGTTAGGCATATTTAACAATTGCCACTTGGATCCTTACACAGAAACACAAACACACACATCTATCTGAAGAACAATAAAAAATAATAAACTGGAGTAAGAGACCCTTTGACCCTTGTATACTGAGGAACCAGTTGTAACATATTCATTTATTTTTCTAATCATCTTAAACTAATCTAGGGTCACACTCCAAAAGCAACTTCTTGCTACTTCTGTATTTTGTGGAGAGTTAGAGAGAGCAAAATCATAGTATTATTCCCCTTTAAATATATGCCCAGTGATAAACACATGTAAAATAAACAATCAAGACATAAATATCCACTAGCTAACTGCACTGAAAGTGTTATATACTATTAAGTACACACTAAAGGAAATAAATAGGTACTATTTATATGCACTAATGGAAATGTGCATTATTTGCATGCATTACAATAGTACAGTATATACTAATAAACATGCACAAAAGAAAATGATCAGAGACAATGTAGATGCACTCAAATGATGTGATAATGAAAATGTGCACTATTCATGTATATTAAACAATATGCCCTAATAAATATGCACTGTTTATATGCATTAAAATTCCATGCACTAATTGAACTATGCACTAAATGGAAAGTTCAAAAAATGTGAATTAAAAAGAATATGAACTAAAGAGAACAAACAGATGATTTCAAGGCACTACAAAGACTCTGTACTAAGACAACATGATGTTCAGCTCTCCCTGCTGCTTAGAGGCCAGAGAAGTGGGCAACAAACAAGAGGGGGAACAGGTTGCACAGCTGCCCCCACCCTGTGGGCATCTGAGTTGGGGTGTTCCTCCTTGCACTATTTGCAGGAGAGGTTGTCCAACTGCTACCCCAACCTCCAGGGGAGCTGAGGGATGCCCAGCTGCCACCTCCCTGGGGCACTGATAGAAGGAGATGGGGAGCCCAGCTCTATCACCTCCCCCTCATGGGCACAGAGATAGATATGTGTTTAGAGGAGTTCCCAGCTCTGTCACCTTGTCCCTGGAGAATTGAGGAAGTAGATGAGGGGCAACTTTACTCAAGTCTGTCACTTCCCCACATCCCACAGAGAAAGGAGACCTGGGAGAGTGGTGTTAACCATGTTGCCCCAGGGCAATAAGGGAGATGGGGGGCCCTGTTCTGCCTGTCCCCACCCCCCCAGCACTGAGGGAGGAGATTGGGGGGGCCCTGCACCACCTGTCCCTGCCCCCCCAGCACTGAGGGAGGAAATTGGGGGGGCTCTGCCCTGCCTGTCTCCGCCCCCCGGCACTGATGGAGGAAATGGGAGGGCATTGCTCCGCCTGTCTCCGCCCCCCGGCACTGATGGAGGAAATGGGAGGGCATTGCTCCGCCTGTCTCCGCCCCCCGGCACTGATGGAGGAAATGGGGGGGCTTTGCTCCGCCTGTCCCCCTTCCCCCCGATCACTGAGGGAAGAGATGGGGGGGTGGCCCTGCTCCGCCTCCCCCCCCGGCGCCCAGGGAAGAGATGGGGGGCCCTGCTCCGCCTGTCCCCCTTCCCCCCGAATCACTGAGGGAAGAGATGGGGGGGTGGCCCTGCTCCGCCTGTCCCCCTTCCCCCCGAATCACTGAGGGAGGACATGGGGGGGTGGCCCTGCTCCGCCTGTCCCCCTTCCCCCCGAATCACTGAGGGAGGACATGGGGGGGTGGCCCTGCTCCGCCTGTCCCCCGTCCCCCCGAATCACTGAGGGAGGACATGGGGGGGGTGGCCCTGCTCCGCCTGTCCCCCGTCCCCCCGAATCACTGAGGGAGGACATGGGGGGGGGGCCTGCTCCGCCTGCCCCCCTTCCCCCCGGCGCTCAGGGAGGGCATGGGGGGGGGGGCCTGCTCCGCCTGCCCCCCTTCCCCCCGGCGCTCAGGGAGGGCATGGGGGGGGGGGCCTGCTCCGCCTGCCCCCCTTCCCCCCGGCGCTCAGGGAGGGCATGGGGGGGGGGGCCTGCTCCGCCTGCCCCCCTTCCCCCCGGCGCTCAGGGAGGACATGGGGGGGGGGCCTGCTCCGCCTGCCCCCCTTCCCCCCGGCGCTCAGGGAGGACATGGGGGGGGGGGCCTGCTCCGCCTGCCCCCCTTCCCCCCGGCGCTCAGGGAGGACATGGGGGGGGGGGCCTGCTCCGCCTGCCCCCCTTCCCCCCGGCGCTCAGGGAGGACATGGGGGGGGGGGCCTGCTCCGCCTGCCCCCCTTCCCCCCGGCGCTCAGGGAGGACATGGGGGGGGGGGCCTGCTCCGCCTGCCCCCCTTCCCCCCGGCGCTCAGGGAGGACATGGGGGGGGGGGCCTGCTCCGCCTGCCCCCCTTCCCCCCGGCGCTCAGGGAGGACATGGGGGGGGGGGCCTGCTCCGCCTGCCCCCCTTCCCCCCGGCGCTCAGGGAGGACATGGGGGGGGGGGCCCTGCTCCGCCTGCCCCCCTTCCCCCCGGCGCTCAGGGAGGACATGGGGGGGGGGCCCTGCTCCGCCTGCCCCCCTTCCCCCCGGCGCTCAGGGAGGACATGGGGGGGGGGCCCTGCTCCGCCTGCCCCCCTTCCCCCCGGCGCTCAGGGAGGACATGGGGGGGGGGGCCTGCTCCGCCTGCCCCCCTTCCCCCCGGCGCTCAGGGAGGACATGGGGGGGGGGGCCTGCTCCGCCTGCCCCCCTTCCCCCCGGCGCTCAGGGAGGACATGGGGGGGGGGGCCTGCTCCGCCTGCCCCCCTTCCCCCCGGCGCTCAGGGAGGACATGGGGGGGGGGGCCTGCTCCGCCTGCCCCCCTTCCCCCCGGCGCTCAGGGAGGACATGGGGGGGGGGGCCTGCTCCGCCTGCCCCCCTTCCCCCCGGCGCTCAGGGAGGACATGGGGGGGGGGCCTGCTCCGCCTGCCCCCCTTCCCCCCGGCGCTCAGGGAGGACATGGGGGGGGGGGCCTGCTCCGCCTGCCCCCCTTCCCCCCGGCGCTCAGGGAGGACATGGGGGGGGCCCTGCTCCGCCTCCCCCCCCCCCCGGCGCTCAGGGAGGACATGGGGGGGGGGCCCTGCTCCGCCTCCCCCCCCCAGCGCTTAGGGAGGACATGGGAGGGGGCCCTGCTCCGCCTGCCCCCCCCCGGCGCTCAGGGAGGAGCTGCCTGCGGCCCCCGCCGGGCCCGGAGAAGGGGCTCCCATCCCTCCCGAGTGGGTGGGTGCCTGCTGACCGAGGCTCCATCTTGCCCGCCCGCTCGCCACTTCCTCCCGGGGCTCGGCCCGGACCTACCCGCGGGGCTGCCCAGATCGCGGCGCCTCCCCTCCTCGGCTCCCGGTGTCGGAAAGGCCCGGGTAGGACGAGTCCGTGCGGCCCCCTCCCCCCAGCACACAGCGACCGGGCCCGGCCGCGCGGCTGCAAGCAGCGGGCGGGGAGCGGCGCTGCGGCGTGCGCGAGCGGGCGGGGAGCGGGACGCGCTCCCGACAGGAGGGGGCGAGCGAGCCTGGCGGCGGAGTGGGGAAGTGGGCGCGCGCGGGGGCGGTTAACGGAAGGCGGCGGGGTGGCGGAGGGGGAACAAGCGCCGTGGGGAGAGCCTGGGGCCGGGGCAGGGGCAGAGAGACACAGTGGGGTAGTAGATGGAGGGCGAAGTAGTGTGGGGATGGGGGAGGTCCTAGAAGGGAAAGGGCGCAGTGGGGAAGTAGATGTGGGGCGGCAGTGGGAATGGGCAGTAGGATGGGAGTATAGATGGAGGGAGGTCCTGGGGGGCAGTGGGAGAGTAGATGTGGGAGGGGGGAAGCACTGGGGTCGGGGGTGGGTGCTTCAGTGGGGGTGTATCAGGAGATCCGGGGGGGAGGGGGAGATTCAGTGGGGAGTGTACATGGAGGGAGGTCCTGGGGGGCAGTGGGAGAGTAGATGGGGGGGAAACTCTGGGGTCGGGGGTGGGTGATTCAGTGAGGGTGTAGCTGGAGATCCAGGGATGAGGGGGAGATTCATGGGGGGGGGAAATGGAGGGAGGTCCTGGGGGGCAGTGGGAGAGGAGATGTTTTTGGGGGAAGTTTCATGGAGGAGATTTGGGGGGTTCTTATCTGACTGACACCCTGAGTTATTTTCTGGTCTCTTTTCTGTCACTTTTATTTTACAAGGGCAGTTAGCTGCAGTGGAAATGATTATCCCGGAGTGGTCGGACTTTCTCACAGTGGCTGTTTGTGCTCGGTTCCCATCCTCAAGGATTGAGGAACCCCAAATCAGAGCAATATAATTTTGTATGTATCCACGTTTTGTGAACAATGGTGAATAAAAGAAGAGTGATTTAAAAGGACTGAAAATTTGGCATTGCAAATTGAAATAAGGCAGGACTATCTCCTATCAAGACTCCAGCAAACTGGCCTGACTGGAATCCATATCATGTTTCCGAGGCTTGGTCTCTACACTGTAGAGTTAGGTCAATGTAAGGCAGCTTAAGTCAACTTCACTCTGTAAGTGTCTACACTACAATGTTGCTCCCATCCAAATAAGTTGCCCACTACACTGACCTAATAAACCTCTACAAGAGTCACAACGCTTAGGTCGATGTAGTTAGGGCAGCGCAGTGTCTGTGTAGACACTGCGTTACTTACATCATCTGTTGGCTGTGAGCCCCACAAGGAGTTCACAGCTGGAGCCCCTCTACTCCAGGGTTGACAGCCAGAGCTGTCAACCCCACACAGGGCTCACAGCTCCAACTGCCAGTCCCAGGCGGGAGGACTCCAGCTGTGAGCCCCAGGGAGCGGGGGCTCCAGCTGTCAGTGCCCCACAATCCCCACACACTGAAGTCTGTGGAAGCACTCCCGGTGAGGTTGTGCACCACCAACAGAGGGGGCATAGTGTGGACATGAACCACTGCAGTAATTATTGTGGTGTCTGTGCATCAACGTAATTTAGGTTGACTTAATTTTGTCGTGTAGACAAGGCCCAATTGTTATTTAAACTGGAAGCTGAAAAAGAGCCACCAAACAAGAATGCACCTGTGACTTTTTTGCCTGCATATTCAAATATTAAAAAAGGATTTTAATTTAAAAAGATAGGGTGGCCAGCTCTGATAATGACTTCCTTTGTGGCCTAGGGCAAGTCACTGAACTACTGTCTCAATTTCTTAATCTGTAAATTAGGGAGAACGTTTGGCTCTCTCAGCAGAAGTGTAGGATTAAGTGTAGAGAGGATTAATTAGCTAGGGTGGTAAAACACTTGGGAGATGAAAAGTGCTAGATAAATCCTAAGTGTTGTTTTAATTTCCTAACTTGTTAAATACAAAAACATATGTACTGACACTCAGCATTGTTGACAGCTGACCGAGTATATTCTGAGTTTCTCTGAAAAGCACCTCTGAAGGTTCTGATATTGGCCAGTGCTTGAAGCAACATACTGGAGTTGGTAACTAGCGTTTCTGATTCTGTGTGTCCAATCCAGTGTTTCTATATATCTATTTAGGCGCATATGTCTGTTTTAGGCCTCCATTACCATTGTATCTGAGTGCCTTGCAATTTTTAAAAATTAATTTAATCTCCTAATAGGCCTGTGAGAAGTAGGGAAGTACTGTTTATCTCCATTTTACAGTTGGGGAACTGAGGCACAGAGTTCACCCAGGAAATCTGTGGTAGACCAGGGAATTGAACCAGTGTCTCCCAAGTTTTTCAGGCTAGTACGGAACCATCCTTCCTTTCCTGATCTATGTAGAAATTGACAACACTGTTCTCTGCCACTAATTGCCTCTCTATTAAAGACAAATAAAATTACTGATTTATTTTACCTTAAAATAAAATCCCCTCTAAAAATATTTTCTTTCTGGAATGTGAAGGGTTAAACACAATAGAAAAAGCTGCCTTTTATTCCCAAGCAATGTTTCCATTGCCCTTAGAAGGGGTGCTGAGGAGTTTGATGGGTTCTCTTCCAAAGGCCCAATAATGCTCCCCTTGCAATCCCTGAGAGAAAAAAATCAAGCCCTAAGACTGTATTAAAAATAATTTATTGAAAGATTGTTGTTGTTTCCCCCTTTCCCTGCAGATTTCCAACAGGGAAGGCAGCCATTGCTCTGACATGTATAACCCATAAGTGTCTGGGTACATGCATCATGAGCCAGTACAGACTTGCAGCACCACCAGCAAATGAACTATTAAATTTTAATCTGCTGTATTTCTTTTAATGATGATTGAATCCTGTGAAGCCTGAGTGTGCAGTTCCCTCATCATCTCTTCTCTTCAGGTAAGCTGTTTATGAACCAGACTCCACACACTCATCTCAGCCCCTTTAAAGTGTGAACAGCAAATTCCGCTTGAGATTTTGAAGGAGATTTAAATGCCAAATGGGCTAATTTAGGACCTAAAGTCAATGGAAGTTGAAGGCACTCAGTGCTTCACAGCATTAGGCCTTTAGTTATCAAGGTGAGCCATGTTACTCTATAGAGCTACCAACTGCTGATTTTTGCCTGAATTTGCTAATGAATGCAGCTGCAGCAGCAATAAGGTCAGAAGCTATTCTGCCTAAGTGCTGCTTTGTCCAATGCATGGACTAGTTCAAGTTAAAGGTCCTGGATTTAAATTACAATAAACCTTAAAAGGACTGAGTCGCATGTACCTGAAGTTGAGTGCTAAGAGATGTACTGTGTGACTCAAATGAGACCTTAAAAACAAACAAGGGTTTGTTAGCACTGATTAGACATTAAAGTCCTGTGGAACTTTTTGTAAGAGTTTTTCCAGCACTGCTATCCAAATGTTTCCCTGCTCCAGTGTTGTGCAATGTCCTGGCTGCTGTGGTCCACCCCAGAGGTATATATCATTTCCAAAATATGTTGTGGTCCTTTGGGATGAAGGTTGCTATACAAATGTGAGACATTTATCTTTCCAAGACTATGATCCATGTTGCCCTCTAAATTCACACAGAATAAGGTTTTAATCCAAAGGAATGACAGAGGTAGAATAGTTGCCTCCTTGCCTTTTTTGTCCAAGGTTTGTGGAATTCTTAACTTTTGACATTAGGAAGTAGCATGGAAGAGAAGCATAAAGATTTTTTTTTAAAGTAAAAGCCACTTTCATCCCTGCATAATGATTTAGTTTAATTATTTATGTGACTTTCTGCCATACTGGATTTAATTCTTACCTGAGAGGCACCATATCAAATCAAAAAGAATTAGGCTCCAAGTACTTCCTTGCTACCTTCCTTTACATTATTTCTCCTTAGTTTCCAACCACCACTCCCCCCCCAATTCTTTGAAATCAGATCAAGTCCTGGCATGCTTTATGGCCCAATTTCCCTACAAGCAATCTCTGCTCTCTGACCTCAGCAGAATCAAGCATTGGCTAAAATAATGCATGGAAGTGAATTTCAATAGCATTTCCAAGCACTGAACTGTTGCATCTCTATAAAGAGGGAAACCTAAGTCAGCCTACTGCTAAAGCTATCACCGTGAGACTGACAGCAAGATCTAAACATTTGACCTTCAAGCTGGAAATGGATTTGTGGCTGTACTAAGTCTGTGTGACTGATCTGTATTGTTCTGTGGGCAAATTAATTCCAGGTGATCAGTAAGGCAACCCTGGTGCCCATACTGCTCAAATGTTAGTGCGGTAGCACTAATGTCTGGGTTTCTAGTTTGCACCTTGTTTTAACAAAAAACCCCGAACAAAAGAATTTGTGTGTTACACTATCTGATTTTCTGAAAACACTCCCCAAGATCTGCAGTTTGGCCCTTATTTACATTGTAAACAACTTGAGGCAGGGACCTTCTCTTTCTATCTCCAAAGCACCCAGGCACTATGCAAACTAATAAAAGTTTCCATCTCTATGGAAAGGGGAGGTGAAATGCTACCTTTTTCCCCACCAACCAAAAGAGTGGAGTTCTCCCTCTACCTGTAGTATCCCCACCTACCAAATCAGCTTGTAGTCTCACTGAGGGACATGGCAGGGAATTTCAATTTGTAAGAGGAAGGTTTGGGGAAAATGTATTCCTTATATTTTCCTCCCACACACACACACATCCCAAAAATAGCTTTGCAACATTCTCTCTTTACACAGGAGTTGGGACCACATGCGGCAGAGAAGGAAGAGGAAGGGATGTTGCATGTACTCTTAAAAGTAGGGTGTGGGTACATTTGTGCTGCAGCTACACTTGCCTGGGATCTCATTCTTGGACCACTCCAGCTGTGTATTCATGTCTGTTTAATAGTAAATTAATAAAACCCTTCATTTCTAGAAATGCACTGGGCAGATGCTAACACCCACATGCAACCAGGGCTAATGTTCCATTTAAAGGTAAAAATAATATCAGCTTCCTGGCTCAGGGTTCAGAACAAGTGTGCACCTGCATCTACTGTTATGGAAACAGGGTCACAGAGTAGTGGTGACCTAACTAGTATCGTAGAACTGGAAGGGACCTTGAGAGGTCGTCTAGTCCAGTCCCCTACTCTCAAGGCAGGACTAGGTATTATCTAGACCATCCCTGACAGGTGTTTGTCCAACCCGCTCTTAAAAATCCCCAATGATGGAGATTCCACAACCTCCCTGGCAATTTATTCCAGTGCTTAACCACTCTGACAGTTACGAATTTTTTCCTAATGCCCAACCTAAACCACCCTTGCTGCAATTTAAGCCCATTGCTTCTTGTCCTATCCTCAGTGGTTAAGAACAATAATTTTTCTCCCTCCTCCTTGTAACAACTTTTTATATACTTGAAAACTTATGTCCCCTCTCGGTCTTCTCTTTTCCAGACTAAACAAACCCACATTTTTTCAATTTTCCCCTCATATGTCATGTTTTATAGACCTTTAATCATTTTTGTTGCTCTTCTCTGGACTTTCTCCAGTTTGTCCACATCTTTCCTGAAATGTGGTGCCCAGAACTGGACACCAGCCTCCAGTTGAGGCCTAATCAGTGCAGAGTAGAGCAGAAGAATTACTTCTTGTGTCTTGCTTGCAATACTCCTGCTAATACATCCCAGAATGATGTTGGCTTTTTTTGCAACAGCATTGCACTGTTGACTCATATTTAGCTTGTGATCCACTATGACCACCAGATCCCTTTCTGCAGTACTCCTTCCTGGGCAGTCATTTTCCATTTTGTATGTGTGAAACTGATTGTTCCTTCTTAAGTGCAGTACTTGCATTTGTCCTTCTTTAATGCCTGTGATAGTCTTATTTAAGAAACACTATCAACATAAAAATTATACACCCTTCTGTATTATGTTACCAATAATTCCTGAGATAATCAGAACTAAACATTTTTTAAAATCTAAATGTATTTTCCCTCCATGTATGCTGGCTGTAAGAGAATCAGCTGCCTCCCAAGTACCCCCGTCATGGCCAGGAGTGCCTGTGCTATGCCCTGCCCCTATTTTTCCCTTCACCAGGGAAATGGCACAGTCTCTTTCAATCACAGCCCTTCTTAGGGCAGCTTTTTTTTTAAAAACAGTCTTCCACTCAGCCTTAAGCTGGGCATACCTCTGCCTTCCTGAGGAACTGTGCTGCCCGAAACCCTCTTTCCTTGTACCTTCACACTGCTGTTCCCTCACTGCAGGAGACCCCCCAGCTTCCCGCTGCCTTCTTATCCTGGGATAACCTGATTCAAGGCAGGTGTGGCTCATCCCGCAATTAAGCCTGTTTCAGATGAGAATTCTTAGTGAAGCAATGTTTGGGTTGCAATCACTGCAGGGCAATGGCCCTTTGTTTAAAAACAATTGTTTCCACTGGAACTAAAAAGAAAATAAAACAAACAAATCTAACACTTATTTTTACAAAATGTGCATTTTGGGGCCAAATTTGAGTCTAAGTGTGTCTTTTTAGTCTTTGTGTTTTTGGAAAGAGCTCTAGGCAGAAGGTTTTTTCCCCCTCTGCCCTGGAAGCCAGAATTTCTTCTGCAAAAGCCTGAGCTTAAGATCACAAACTCGTTAAGCTGATACCATATTTGGAAGAGATCTGGGTCAAGAAAAATAATCAAAAGGGAAGTGCATTCCTCTTCAATCATGTGACTGGAACAGACTGCACGCGTGCACTCAGGCTCATTTTATGATCAGCTAAAGCAAAGGGACAGGACACTGCTCTAAGAAACAGCAGTCGAGCTTTGGTGCAAGTGGGAGATCGGGAGGTGAACTGGCATCATACCATTTCACACTCTAAAAACCTCAGTTTTACTGTCTTATTTAAAAGTGAGCTATGCTGGTTTGGGAAAACCTTTAAGCATAGAGGTGCACAGCACCATCCATGGATAGTTTATTATCTGCACAAACAACCAGATATGTAGGTTCCCATTTAGGTCCCCATCCTGCATGTACACATGTGCTTAACTTTAAGCATGAGTAGTCCTAGTGAAGTCACTGGGACTACTCATACGCTTAAAGCTAAGCACATACATTTGCAGGGTCGTAGCCTTGAGGTGCATCCTTGTAGAGAGCTATGCCATCTTTTCATATTATCCCAGCAAGCTCCCGGATCCAGGCATTACCACTTAATTTCATCTTCTTGGGCTATGACAATTGCAAACTTTTAGCCAAATAAAGGAATTTACTTTAAAATATAGTTTTTGTGTCTCAAGCTAATTGGGCAATTCATGTGAGAAATTGTTCCTAAAGCTACAGATACATTGTCTGCAACCCTCACAACCATTTATTCAGTTACCAGCTATAAACATATTGAAAATGACAGTACAATCAAAGCTGTACAATTAAAATCTCAAGCACTCATGACACTAAACAGTTAATGTTCTAACTATACCCCTAACTGGGCCAGTTGCACATCCATTATAATTCTGGATACACATTTTACAGCATAAAGAGTAGTGTATTAAATTACCTAGTTCACCATAACACAGGAAGGGAACCAAGGGCACCAGAACCTTTGTAGATGTGGGGGGAGGGGCATGCCCCCCACTTTAATATAAGCATAGTTCAAGGGTGGGCAAACTGGTCTGACCCATATGTTCTTCTGTTCATTTGATCTGCGTATGAAGTAAACAGATGAGGTGGGGAACAGAAAGGTTTACATCTATCCAGATAAAAAGCTAGACATTTCCTGGCATCCAGCATGTAAAGATGCTGCTCCTCTGGGGTTGAATGTGGCATAGAGAAGAACCTGGTTCAAGTGAAACTGGGAAACCACTTTAGATAAGAACTTAGGTTGTAGTTGCAGGGTCACATTGTCTTTGGAAAATTGCATGGAAGGAGGCTCCACCTGCAACTCGCACACTCTGCTAGCAGATGTTATCACTACAAGGAAGGCAGTTTTCTGACACAGAGGGAGGAAAGAAGTCACCAGAGGCTTGAAAAGAGGTTCCATAAGAGCCACTTAAATGGTATTAAGGTCCCACAAAG
The DNA here is from genome assembly GCF_965152275.1 of Natator depressus. Lineage (NCBI taxonomy): Eukaryota > Metazoa > Chordata > Testudines > Cheloniidae > Natator > Natator depressus. The sequence goes on from NC_134241.1 coordinate 12,067,476, forward strand.
TAACTAGCTCTTTAACTGGTGCATGAAGACGAATGACTCTTCTCAAGAATCTCACTGCCACAGAGTTTGACAACACAACTCATGAATAGGTGATGAAGTGCCAAAATTGCCTCCATATGGACACTGAGTGAACTAAAGTGCAAGACCAGAAGACTGAAAGTGTAACAGGTACTCCAAGATGTTCTGGATAAAAGCCAGTTGAACTCCCCTGATGACAAAAATGTTGAACTCCCCTAACGACAATACTGAGAATCTCCTCCACTTAGCCGATTAGGCTGCCCTGGTGGAGGACTTCCTACTGTTAAGCAAGACCTGCCGGACTGTCTCCAAACATTGTTTCTCCTCTTCATCTAACCATGCAGCATCAATGTTGTGAGATACAGGGCGCTGAACACTGGATGCAGAACCTGACTATGATGCTGAATCAGGAGGTCAGGATGAAGAGGAAGAGATATGGGAGGCCGAACCAATAATGTGAGGAGGTCGGAGAACCAACATTGTCTCAGTCACACTTAAGCAATAAGAATGAGCCTGGCATGGTCCAATTTCAGCTTGAGAATGACCTGCAGGGTGTTTGGAATTGGAGGAAAGGCATACAAGAGTGCCGATTCCCAGCTCAGGTGAAAAGCATCGGTCAAGGAGTCCAGACAGAGACCTTCTTTCAAGCAGAACAGCTGGCATTTCTTGTTGTCTCTCGTGACAAACAGGCTGACAATCAGAATGCTCCAAACTGCAAATATGGACTGCAGTATGCTGGGCTTCAGAGACCACTCGTGAGTCAGGGAGAATTTCCTGCTGAGATGATCTGCCAGATGATTGTGGATCCTAGGCAAGTGATTGGCCATAGGGATAATGTTTTCCCTGATGCAAAACTGCCAGAGCCTGATCACCTCCTGACACAGCACATTGGCATGGGCTCCCCAATTGTGTTCATGTAATATGTTGTGGTGGTATTGTCAGTGAGTATGAGAACCTTTGAGCCCCTGATGTGATCCTGAAAGCTCTGTCAGTCATTGTAGATGGCATGAAACTCCAAGAACATTGATATGCAGAGAAACTTCTTGTTCTGACCATAGGCCTTGAACTTTCAGCGAGTCCAGATGTGCTCCCCAAGTCCCTATTAAGGAGGCATCAGTGACTGTAGTCCTGGTTGGCAGAGGCCATGTGAAAGGGATTACATGGCACACACCATCCTGAATTGCCCACCACCATAAGGAGCCCAGAATCAGTGGAGGCAGTCAGACCAGCATGTCCAAAGGATATCGATTTGAACAATAGACTAACTTCAGCCATAGCTGAAGAGGACAGAGTTGCAGCCTCCCATATTAAATTACTTGTGTATACATGGTCATATGGCTTAGCAACCTCAGGCATACTCAGTCTGTGGTTGAGTGTAGAGACTGCAGCTCCAGCCATAGGCGGTGGATCTCCTGGAATTACTCAGTGGGTAGAAATGCTCTTGAACTTGTAGAGTCTATCCGGGCCCCAATGAACTCGATTCTTTGCATTGGAACCAATGCTGACTTCCTGCTGTTTTGGTTGACACCTAGATACTCAAGCAGGCATAGTGTGAAGTGAACACGAGAGAGGACTTCTTCTCTGGACTTGCCACTCAGTAATCAATCATCCAGATACAAGAAGATATGAGTTCCCTTCTGTCTGAGGTATGAAGTTACCAGAGTCACATACTTAATAAAAACCCAGGGAGTAGAAGACAGGCTGAAAGGCAGTATGGTGTACTTGCAGTTCTGGCCAGCCAAGACAAACCTGAGGAGCCTTTGTGGCTTGGGAGGATTGTTACATGGAAATATGCATCCTGCAGATCCAGAGCAGCAAACCAGTCATTTTGATTCAAGGTAGAGAGGATAGTTGCTTGGGTGACCATATGGAATCTCACATATCTGATGTATTTGTTGAGATCGCAGACTCAATAATAGGTCTCATCCCTCCATTGAGCTTGGGGACCAGGAAATACAAAGAGTAGAACCCCAGCCTCAAATGCAGCAGGGGGACCTCCTCTACAGTCCCCAGAGCCAGTAAAGACTGAACCCGCTCGAAGAGCAGTGTCTCGTGAGAAGGGTCCCTGTAGAGGGACAGGGGATGGGGGAGGGAGTGGAACTGTATGACATAATCCAATCTGACCATGCTTAGGACCCAGTTGTTTGTTGAAATTGAGTCCCACTCACTATTAAAGCAGGTCAGCATGTCTCCAATCAGGGAGGACCAAGGAGGAGAGGTTACCATTGGATCGCTGTCCTGAACACACAAGTCAAAATGAGCACTTCCTAGGTGCCGGGGGCAGGGCAGTATCTAGTTAAACCCAGAACCAGAGGACCTTCTCCTTTGTGATCTGTGACTCTGTGCAGCAGTAGTCCCGCTGCTGCACAGAAAGGGAGGATTGTCCAAAAAAAACCAAAACAAAACAAAAAAAACCCACACCACTGCAAGCAGTAATGCTGCTGTGGCTGCTGACCATTATGATGACTTCTCTTTGTGGTGAGAGATTATACTTCCAAAACATGCAAAGTTTCTCAGGAGTCTTTAGACGAGGGAAAGTTTTCGTCCGTCTTTTCTGAAAACAAAATCCAGCCATTGAACGGTATGTCCTCATTGGTCAGCTGCATATCGGGCACAATGCCAAAATTCTGCAGCCATACGGCCTCCTCATGGCTACAGCTGATGATATAATCCTGGCTGAGGCATTCAACATGTGTAGAGCTGCCTGCAAGGAGGTCTTGGCTGCCACATAGACTTCTGAAATGAATGCCTTAGACCCCTACCTGGAGGGTTCTTGTAACCTGTATGTGAACTTACACATGGCCACCCAATTAACAAATTCATATTCTGAGAGCAGTGCCTGCTGGTTCATGATGCACATCTGCAAGGAAGAGGAAGTATAACTGTTTCTCCCCATCAAGTGCATTATCTTGGACTCTCAGTCTTTTGGTGTGGATTTATACCTTCTCTGCTGAGTCCTGTCATTTCCTGCAGTCGCCACAAGGAAGTTAGGGGCTGGGTGGGAGTAGAAAATGTCAAATCTTTGCATGGGAATGAAGTACTGTTTCTCTGAACATTTCACCATAGAGGGCAATGAAGCAGGGATATTCTGGAGGGCCTTTTCTGGCTCCAGGACAGCCTCATTTATCAGGGGGCTAATCTCCTGGAGCTGATGGTTAGAGAATATCAAACATTATGTGTATTCTCCTGGAAGAATTCAGCCTGGATACCCAAGATAGTGGCCACACACCTCAGGAGATCCTGGTATACCTTTAAAGCCCTCAGGCACCAAGGGAGAGGAAGATTCCAGCATGGTAGAGTCCAGGGAGGACAAGGACGTGGTGTACTGTGCCAACAGTAGATCCTTTTCTTGTCCCAGAGATCCAGTCAGAAGAGCCCCATAAGTCCCAGGGGAATTGACTCAGTGGTCACTTGCAGTAGTATAGGAGCGGGAGCCACCATTGGGACCAGTGATCTCGCTCTGGAACAGGTGAAGGAGTGGGACATCAGGGACTGAGGAGTGTCCCAGGGATTCCAGGTAGGCCACTGGACATACGGATAAGGCATCGATGGCCAGTAGGCACCAGGCCAAGAGCTTCTTTCTCAACTGCAGGACAGATGCCAGTCTCAGTACCAATAGCGATCCCAGGGTTATCTCTGGTGCCCATCCGATGAGGAGGATGACCTCAACCTGAATCTTGAGGAATCACAGAGGTTCAGTGGTGACAATGGGAGAGCCAGACATTGGCAACAAGGATGGTACCAAACTTTATGGTGGGATCTGCTGCCAAGACAATGATGGTGCTGAAGGATGCACCAGCATTGAGGGGGCCTTCAGTGCCAGGCCCAGCATAAACTCCATAGCCTGCAGCCTAAGTGGTGCGAGCTGTGTTACCAATGGATCTGACGGCTCTGACACACAGTCAGAAGGTGCCAGAGGCATAACAGAGGACAAGCTGTTAGAAGCTATAGCACTAGAGACCTCCTGAACCAGCAGAGAGCCTGGGACTGAGAGGCAAAGGAGGTCTGAAGCCACCTCATATGCTGTCACAATGGTCAGCACGGGTGCCAATGTTGTCAGTGCTGGACTCATCTGATAATGCATGCCAGAACCAGTCAGACAAGGGCCTCTGCCAAAATGGGCCTCATGGCCTGCTCCAGAAGGTGCTGCTTCAAGTCTCTTGTCACCCAACTCCTCTTAGTGAATCACTTGCAGATGGAGCACTGCTCTTTAATGTGTCCCTTGCTGAGACACAACAAGCACCTCATATGGGGGCCACTATTGCAGATAGCTGCCCTGCATGAGGGACAATGCTTGAACCCTCATGAGGACATCACACAGTGGAGCCAACTACTCTACTAACTAAACTAACACTAAGGTACTACTATTACCACCGTATAAAAAAAAGTTATCAGAAAACTGAGTGTAAAAGTGTGAGGTGAAAACTTCACACAGAGCTTTGACTCTAGCCATGGGCAGTGAGAAGGGATTGAAGTAGCCAGGGAGGTGCCACCTTTATACAGCCAGGGGAGTGGCTATGGCTGCAGGCAATGAGTGCCACCCCTACGAGTACTGCTAGGCAAAGTTCTCTGTCTCCGATGCGCAGGGCATGCACACCCACATGGAATACACGGCTGCATCTACTCAACGAATGTTCGCGATGGAGCATGCCCACATTTACATTTCCCATCTTTTGGGATTCTCCCTGTGCAACCTTCATGTTGCTTTTCTGCAGAAATTCTGGAGCTAGTTCATTGACCGACAATTGTGCACTCCAGCAGCCACACACATGTGCAGCACAATTGCGTTTAAATGTTTTCTACTGAACATGCTCAGTATGTGATTTTCTAAAGAGTAATTTCTCTGTTAAATTATCTTAAAGGCACTAGCCCTCAGGCAGGGACCATTGGCATGCTAGGTTTTAAACTTCATCCATATTTGGAGCAGCCCTGTGGTAGCTCTATGCCAACGTGAATGTGCAGGGATTTGGAGGACTCTATTATTTTTTAATAAACCCAGATGAACTTTCTGCTAAAAAAAACCAAAACCCTCCCCGTGTGCCTCAGGCAGAGCATGGCACTCAGATGCTATATAAGAACACAGAACATTTCAACTCAGAAGCTGAGTATTTGAAAATGATGAGCATGGGAATCACTTCACCTCAATTGAAATTCAGGTGCTTCTGTGATAAAAAACATGGCTGCTGTTTACATGGACTGAATATTAGATATCCAGGGCAGGAAGTTAAGCTACTGGTTAGGGCTGTTTGAGATGGAAAACAGATACTGACTAATAAAATGATTTTTCTAGGAGATTGGGGGAATCAGAAAAATAATGGAGGAGTGTTACTTTTGGCCTTCACTGAAAGTAGCTGTTGTGTGTGTGGCAATAGCACAATCAGTTCTGTACAGTATGCTACACTGATACTTTTATGGCTCACACCATCATAGTATCAGAGTGTCTCACAATGAATTTATTCTTATAACCTCCATGAGAAGTAGGGTAGTGGTATCTGTTTTACAGATAAGAAACTGTGGCAGAGATTATTAATTGACTCCAGGTCATACATAAGAACGGCCATACTGGATCAGATCAAAAGTGAAACACAAAAATCACTCTTGTGACCACTGCAAGATTTTTTAATTTAAAAGATTAAAACTGCTGCACTTTTTGATTACTCTAACATTAATTATTAAATATATGCAATGTATTTTGTCCCAGGCCAGCTGCCATAACCTTTAGGCCACAGACTGCCAGGATGCCTCCTTGAATCATCCACCAGAAAGACCCTTACCAATATAAAATCAAAATATTTCTCCAGAAAGCAAAACACACTTGTGCTGATTTTTGCTGTCTCCCATCTTAATATCTGCAGCTTCTTCCCGACACTCACATTGTCTACCTCCATACAAAGCACATGCAAAAAGCATCTTCTTAGCCCATCAATCTGACCATTTCACCCCTCCTTTGAATCCCTTCCCAAGCTCCCCCACCCCCTTTGAGTGCAATTAGATCTCTGGGGAAGGGACTGTGCAATTTATAAATACTGCAAGTTACATCGCATAATTCCAGGCATCAGAGTCACCATTTTCACATTTCTGTTGCACTGCTGTGCTCATGAAGGTACAAACCCCAGTACACAACTGGAAAGCAAAGCAGAGGGGTAGCTCTTGTGCTCATACCACCTCAGGAACAGATTCAGATCATGTAATTAGCTGCCTCTAATCCAGTCATTGGACCCTATACTATTCTTATATTCAGACACCCGTTCTGATGTATTCTGAAAAGGCCACTAATGTGAATTCTTACGTGCACAAACCCAGTCAGGGTTTTTGACAAAGTAAAAGAATTAGGCCTAGACTGTGACTTGGAACCGCCCTTTTGCTTGTGTTTGCACAGCACCTAGTACAATGGAGTCCTGGTCTCAGACTGGGGCTCCTAGGCGCTACTATAATATAAATAACAAAAGGCACAGTTGTGAGCAAGGAGTGCATAAACTTAACTGCCCTAAATAGTCCCTTGTGACTCCAACATCCAGCTGATACACAATTCCTCCCTATTCAGGATTGGAGAGCAAGAATTTGGTTCCAGCCAAAACCAGCAGCAAATTGTGACTTCCACTATGCAAATCCCATTGTGCTGGCCAGCCAGCAGAGCCAAGGCTCTGCCAATTTTCCACTTAGCTGCTGGGGAGGAGGTGCAGGGAGTAAGTGCTTACTCCTGTATGCCCAGCAACCCAAGGTACGTGTAGCCAACATACAGGTATAAAAAGGATGTGCTTGTTCTCCTCTCACTCCATTGCACAGGTACTTAGGCCTGGTCTACACTAGAGTTAGGTTGATGTAAGGCAGCTTACACTGATCTAACTCTAAGCATCCACGCTAAATGTAGCTCCCACCAATGTAAGTTGCCGGGGGGGGAGGGATAGCTCAGTGGTTTGAGCATTGGCCTGCTAAACCCAGGGTTGTGAGCTTAATCCTTGAGGGGGCCATTTAGGGATCTGGGGCAAAAATTGGGGATCGGTCCTGCTTTGAGCAGGGGGTTGGACTAGATGACCTCCTGAGGTCCCTTCCAGCCCTGATATTCTATGATTCTATGTCACTACATAGAATGCTATGCCTCTTGTGGAGGTGGAGTTACTTAGGTAGACATAGTTAGGGCATCATTACTTACATCGCCTGTTGGCTGTCAGCCCTGGGGCTTGAACTATCTGTGCCCCGGAAGCACTCCTGGTGAGGACGCACATCGTCAACAGGAGCATAGTGTGGACGTGAAACACATGTAGTGGCTGTACATCAATTTAACTTGACTTAATTTTGTAGTGTAGACATGCCCGTAAAGTCACAGTCCAGCCCTCAGAATTAGTGGTTAGTCATGATCAGGAGGGATACTTCTGCACTGCACACACTGTGGAATAAGCTGGTAAGTATATAAGGCAGCCTGGATCTACCACTAGTCAGGACAAGAGATGCCACAAGAAGAGGAACCCCAGGCTATTAGCTGCTGACAAAATATGATTACAGCGAAATGTTTAAAAAAAGTTTATGATCCAGCATCACTTTTTTTCTATTTCTGCCCAAAATACAATCGCTGGAGGATGTTTTGCTTACTCGAACACCAAAACTATAAGGAAAATATAGGGAGTTGGGAACACACTCTTTGGAAAGTGTGTTAGATAACAGAGCAAAAAGGGTATATTGCTCTGTTATCTATTATATTGCCTTTTTTTTTTTTTAAAGATACAGTTCCAGTTCTCTTCCAGCATCTGAAAGGGGGCGCATCCCCCAAGGAAGCAGCAGACATGTTATGGTTATCAGAGAGCTGGGTCCACTTCCATGAGCACAAAAACAATTAGGAAGAAAGATTTAATGCAACAATTTTACTTCATTGTTTTCCTCCATATTCTTATTCTTCGCCTTGTTGCCACGATAGCTTTTTCCCCTTCATCTCAATTTCTCTCTTTTTTGCCTTATTTATTTCTGTTAAGAGTTTGTCTCATTTTTTTCCTCTCTTGCAGATTGCTGGCCCTCCCCATCCCAAGTACCCAAGCACCTTCAGTGATGTTTCTCTTGCAGCAGTTTTACTGTCTGGTGTCTGTCCTGCTGCTTTTCATTCCATTCCTAACAAAGATTCTAATGTAATGGTAGTGAACATATTTCCCTACACTTAAAGGAGCAGCTACAATTAGTGAGCACAGAGCTGCAGCAGAAACAAGTGCAGAGGCACAGCAAACAGGGCAAAAACCATCATCGGAAAGAGCATTTCAGAAAAAACACATGGACATTATTTTTATTTAGAGGAATTAAAAAAAATATGAATATTGACATTGCATTTAAAAAACCTTGGAAGATTGTACATTGTCCAACCTTGTTGAAAATCCAACAGCATTGAGCTGGAAACCTCAGAAGTATGTCTATCAGAGCTTTGCTCAGTAGATATCATCACGAACATTTCAAACCAAAGACGTTTAAAAAAAAAAAGTCAGAATGCCTGAACCTGAAAGTGCTCTACACCAAACATATCAAAACCCACCACAACTCTGGGGGACATTGCAATTTACAGCACTGTCAAAAAGTTAGACAAGTCAGCACAAACTGTGTGAAACATCTTACATAATAAATAATCCTAACTACGAAGCCTGAAACATTTAAAGGGAATCTGATTTTGAAAATATCTGAGGTTTTGTTTGAACTTTGAGAAGATTTTCTTATATGCTACTTCTGGCTCAATTCAGGTGTTTGGTTTTGTTTAGTGTTTGTGTTTTTTTTTTTTTTTAAACTTTCTTAGGTATCGTATTAAGGTTGTTCCTGGCAGAGTAAATGTATAGTGCTTAGTGGATATGGGCGGTTTTCTCTTTTTCTACATCTACAAATGTATTAGTATCTCAAAACTGGAGTGGACTTCAAAATATTTGATTTTTGGAAAAAATGAATTTATAACCATGATGCAAGTATTTGATTTGTTCTTCACTAGGGTTAAAGCAGTACATACACATAGCTATTTTAAAAAGTATATATTTTTCCTCCACGATGTCAGGTCAGGAAAGCTTTCTACAAAAAGCCTTGTAAGTTTTCATCTTCTTGAAAGCTTTTTCAGCTGCTAGAATGACTCAACAATCTGTCACTTTGGTTACAGATAAGACAAGAGGTTAAAAAAATTAAATCTTGACAGTAACAATGTTAATGACTTCTGGGGATGAGGGAGAAGTGGGTTCAAAAAAGTTGACTCCCAGGAAGCGTTCACGTTCCACCACTGCAATAAGGGTCGTTTGTGGAGCCGACCTACAAAGCTAATTTTTTGTCGAAAGCCATTCTCTAATAGTATAAGAACAGTCATCCTGAAAGAATCACATTAAATGTATATATAACACTATAAAAATGTGTCAAACTTTATGCTTGATTACAAAAGTGGTTTCTCTCTTTTGCTGAGATTTATTTATTTTATTTACTAAAGGTTGAAAAATGGGAACAAAATCAAATCCTAAAATGCTGACATTTAGAGAAAATCTGAAAGCCATTTTTGTACTACAGAATGTCTCATTTTACAAGAAACCCAAAGATTTAACTATTCTATTCCCCAAATGATAAAGTAAAAAAGGATGGGGGGGAAGGGAGGGATATTTGTAAAACTAAACCCTAATTGTTCTAGGACAAAATTCTAAACTCTGATCAGCACAGGGCTCTCACTGACATCAGTGGGGGTTTTGCAGAGGGAATGCATATGGAATAGGTCACAGAGATGCTACAGATTAGGGAGGAAAATTCTGCTCTTATATTGGCTGTTTTACTACTCCACAATAAACTTAAAAGGTGTGAACTACCCCTAAAATATGAAGTTGTAAGTACACCCTAACAAATTCCAAAGCAAAGCCAAAATAATTTAATTTACATTATATCAGAATGTCAGGAAAATTAAAATCTGTTTTATTCAGTAGTTTTACAGTGAAAAAAACTATATAAACTATACTTTTCAATTACATCATGCCCTGACAAAGCTGGTCTGCTTTAAGACTGCTAACCTTAGTGAAGAGAATGAGCTGTCTCAGCAAATATCAATTTTGTGTTAAAATGTCAGCAAGGAAAAAATAAAAATATCTTAATTTACAATAAGCAGTGTGAACACCAAAGACAACAGAAACCACGAAGTGTCAGACACCAGCCGCTGGCAGACAGGTTACTCCAAATATTTACAGAACTTTGTATCTTCCTTTGTTGGTTGGTTGGTATGAGTTTTGCTGCAATTAAAGAGGAAAAATAAGTCAATCACAGCACTAGTTGAAAACAGACAAGTGAGCAGCTGAATCATTCAGTATTAGAATTGCTCCACAATAACCCTTTCTTTGACAGTTGGAAGGAATTTTTACGTAGAGTTCAGCAATTTTAAAAACAGAGCAAAGCTAGATCAATAAAGGCACAAGAGCAATGGAACCCACGAGCAGCTGGGTTGACAAGTGTCTGCTACCAGCAGTTCTGCCTGAGTCTAACGCAATATTATTGTAGGTTGCTCCACAAAAAGCCAAGGCCTGTGCTTCTGAAGAATTCAGAATTCCAATCTCCCAAGGCAATCCTGATTTGAAAACGAGGAGCAAGATAACTCTAAATACAGAAGACTACTGCTCCTGGCATGCTGCATGGAGCAACTAACCTCAACACAGTACAAACAACTAAAAACAAGAGAAGTTAAAAACCAATCTGTTACATGCCCAGCTCTGCCTGATGGAGCTAAAGCCAGGAAATGAACTGTTTTGTGAGGTAAGAACTAGCCCTTAAAGTGAAGTCACAAAATTCTGTTGATGTCTTTTGTCTGCATAGAATACCTATGAGCCTGGGTTGACCCATAGAACAGAGAAATGTATTTTCTTTGCTGTCGCCAGTACAGCATATTTTAGATCTGCAGCTTCCTGTCCCAGATATTAATAAAGATTTATGCTCTAGCACTGGTATAAACTTTCTGAAACATGTACTTGTAAAGCTTTAAAAAGCCAAGCACATTCTTCTGAAATACAGTATACTGTATTTCACTTACCAGTCTGATAAGTTCTTCTTTTATAAGCCTCGTGATTTCTGCCTTTGCTTTCTGCACAGCCAGTTCATTGGCACCTGGAGACAGAACAGGAAGAAACAAAATATTAGAATCTTTTCCACACACAACGCCGAAAGAGTAAAACTGCAAGTTACTTCTAGTAGCACCGTATAGGTTGCCAAACACATTTTAATAGTTTGCAGTTGAACTCTCTACTAGTGTTTATTACCAGGGCCGGTTTGTTTTTTTAAACAAAGGACATACTTAAAATTTCGAGTCACATTTCACACTACCCACAAACACCTAAAACAACAGGTTACTTTGCAGACAAACTCACATCAGCAATAGAGCATGCCAGAGTAAACGTAAGATTAATTGGGCCATAGGTTGCAGACAATAGATTTGAACAGGTATGATCCCTGCTCAGTGCTGCTGCATAACAGCACCATTTTGTCTCTTCTCCATGGCAACTCAAATAAGGTCGCTCCGTTTCCTCTCATTTTTTAGCACCAAGTGAATTCTTGTTATTCTTTTTTTGAATATTTTCATATACAGCCACCATGTAAGCAAGCACCTTTACTCTGGGTAGGATGTAGGTCCCGAGAGGTCTTCACATCACCATGATCCAACTGGCAAAAACTATCGAGACAAATGAGTGGCTTCCCTGGGTGCCCACATTTCCATAACCAACAATGGTCTGGAGTGAGGACCCAAAGGTTACTACAATAATGATTATGGTTACTACCACAAGGATTCTCATGTCAAGTTTCACACTGTACTGGGGACATTTTTTTTTTAATTTAAATATCTGTCGTACTTACTCTCTATAGCCAAGTAAATTTTTCGTTCTCCTTCCTTGGGTTCTTTGCCTGGAGGGAAATACGTTCCTCTGATTGTAATGGCAGCTTCAGAATATTCACTGATTCTCTGCAGAGCTTCCTTGGAGGTAACCTTCCACCTAGCAGTCTGCACAAGAAAAAGGTGTAGGAAGAGGAGCAGCGAGAAAGACATTTTATAAAAGAGGAACCAGAGGGTTAGCTGACATTCTAGACAGAAAATGTAACAACAAAATTATATGGTGAGAGCTATTTAAACAGAAATGTGTTCCAGGGCAAATGGGTTTTAATCAGTTCTTTTAAAAAAATGAGCACCCACGTCCAAACAAACGTATGCTATAAAATACATTAGCACTGCTACCCCTTACTTCAGGGAAAGAAGAAGAAGAAAGGTGGAGGAAAGAGAATGATGGATGTACGGGACCACTGGAAAGAGCTTGCCAGTGTTTCCATTTCACTCTGTGGGAAGTTTAGAAGCTCAAAGACTGAAGTGTGAGAAAGAGTACTTCATTCACTTGGACACTGAGATTTCAACAGAAATAACTGCTAAGACACACTGTTCCAAATTCTTTTCAAGAATGAGACAAACTGCTATCTTGTGTATCACCTACCATGATCTAGTGTACAAAGGTAGGGGCATATGAAGAACAAACTCAGGGCTAGGATATAGCCCATACTGTGGTTATGTGCATGCAGTTTGAGTCCCATTGAGAAAACTCATGCAATTATACTAAACATTTACACTGTACTTGCATTAGGAAGAGCTGGCAGGAAAGAGCAAACTCGCATCTCTCTCACTAATTCTACTAGTCAGGCGATTACTCTTATTTGTATTAGAATAGCACCAAGAAGTCCAATGACTGGTCAGGGCCCCATTGTGTTAGACAACGTACAGACAGAGAGCAAAAGACAGTCCCTGTTCCAAAAGGCTTACAGTGGAGATTTTTTAGAAGCATAAATGGCAGTTATGCACTTAATTCCCATTGACTGAGTTAGGTGCCTAACTACTTTTTATGCCCCTGAAAATCTCCCCTAATAATCTTAGTTTAAGAAGAGATGTAATAATCAAGACATATGGGTCTGGACCAGAATTATGGTAGTGTGGCCAAAGAAGAAAGGCCAGATCTTTTCAATATTACATAGGAAAATGCAGTAAGATTTAGATGCTGACTGGATCAAGGGCAGAGCTTCACATTTTCATGTGGTAAGGAACAGTCTTAGAATGTGTCTGAAAGATTATGCATCTCTTACATGGTGCAGATTACACAGCTGAGCTAATGTCACGGAGCTTTATTGGATACAGCTGATAAAGATCTGAGACACAGACAAAACCTCTCTGTTGGAACAAACACATTAAAAACTTGTACAAAGAGTCTGCAGTAAAGCACTGTGTTAAGTGACTGGAATTAAAATATGATTAAAGAAAAAAAAATGATGCTTGCCTGTGGGAAGTCATTGATCTCTAATTCCTCCTCGTATCTCTTAAATGATTCACTTTGTCCTCCCTCCTGTTTTTCTTCCTCTTGTTTTTCTATGGGCACATAATTGAGCTTGGCATTTATCTTTTCAGCCAGTTGCTCTGCAATAGTTTTGGCAGATACAGTAGGAGCCTGAATTGTGCCTCCTCTCAAGATAGCATTTGTAGCCTGCTGCATCACATCCTGTAATAAAACAAGTCTACATTCATTACAAAGTATCCAGAGGCAGCACCATACAAACCTGGCCTTTTCAGCACCAGAGTTTCATTACATTTCTACACATAATAAATGCCCATGTAGGCAGTTTCAACACTCTTCCCAATCCCCCCCCCCCCCCAAAAAAAAAAAAGCTTTGCTACATTTTCTACTCTAAATGCTATGGACATTCCAGACTGCCGTCAGCAAAACAAAACGTAATTTTACGTCATCCCATATACTTCTAGTCCAATTACCAAGCTAGGAAAAGGAGCATACACTCCTTCCTGTGATGGAAATCAAAACTCGGCAGTGCACAAGGACTGCTCTGACAATATACTCTGTTCTTTAGTTCAGTGGGTCTCAACCTTTCCAGGCGATTGTACCCCTTTCAGGAGTCTGATTTGTCTTGCATACCCACAAGTTTTACTTCACTTAAAAACTACTTGCTTACCAAAATCAGACACAGAAATAAAAAAAATGCCACAGCACACTTACTGAAAACCTGCTTGCTTTCTCGTTTTTACCATATAATTATAACATAAATCAATTGGAATATAAATATTGTACTTACATTTCAGTGTATAGTTTATAGAGCAGTATAAACAAGTCATTTTCTGTATGAAATTTTAGTTTGTACTGACTTCACTAGTGTTTTTATGTAGCCTGTTGTAAAACTAGACAAATATCTAGATGAGCTGATGTAACCCCGGGAAGACCTCTGCATACCCCCAGGAGTAGGTGTACCCCTGATCGAGAACCACTACTTTAGTTCATCCAAGACATTATACATTGTGAACTGAAATCCCCCAACACTAAACAAGAAGCTATCTTATACATAATAACTTTCACAGCAATATATCCTAAAAAGCTTAAACTTTCAGATGAACATTATTAATGCTTTATAGCAGGAGTGAGTTGACTGCTGTTAACTAGGAAGTTAGATTTGGATTAAAATTTCCTCTTCCTCTTTAGTTCCCCCCCTAAGAATCAAAGGTTCATGGTGACTATGTTGATTCCAAAGGTGGAAACTTCAAAAACTAACAACCCATCTTCTGCAAAATGCTACTAAAATTCATATACATTTTAAATTAAATTACAGAGTTCTACAACCAAGAGAAAACGTATTGTATATTACATACTTCAGCAGACATAGATATTTTGTAATTCTAATAATGTTAACAAATCTGTTAGTCACTACTGGTAAAATTAGCTATAATTAACCCTTTGTGTCAAAGCAGATCAAGGGTTCCAGTTTTTGTGCTAATGCATTTTGTCACATCAAAAAGGTTACAAAATCAGATAGTCAAAGACTCATATGATTTACCATTAAGTACCGAATAAGAAAGCTAAATAGAACAATACGTTAACATGGCTGTAAAACAAAAATACATTCTATTAAACATTTAGTAAAAAATTGTTGCTTGGTAGAGAGGGTGACCTTAAAGTGAAAAGGGACCAATACTTGTGCCTCTGCTCCAAGATTCTTCTGAGCATTAATTCTTAAAGCTAGTCTTTTGGCAATTTCCAGTTTTTCTGCATTACCAGCTGTTGGTGTAGGAACATTAGATGTTCCCGGTGCTGCCATGTCTTTCACTCTTTTTTTTGAATTGAACATGCTCTCAATTTGTTCATCAATCTAAAGAATAGAACAAGGATATCAGTACATTTAGCATTATGCAATTCTTGTCCACATATGGTAAGAAAACATCCGTGTACATTTGCTTTATTTTTCAAAAAATAAATTTTGAATCTTGCAACAATAAACGTTGACAGAGCCTGCACAAAACTACAGTGCTACAGTGAGGAAGGATGATCTTTTGGTCAGGAAACAGACTGGGCATCAGGAGACTGGAGAACTATTTCTGGCCGTGCCACAGATTTACTTTCTACCTTTAACAAGGGATTTATACTGAGTCCATCAGTTTCACACTAATTAAGGTTAAGCACTTTGAGATTCTCACATAGGAAGTGCCATTTAAGTGCAAACTGATGCACCAAGTTCTGTACACAAATCTCACCCTTCAGCTGCGGGAGACACAGGAGGGCAGTGTTCACATTGTGAAGGCTACAGAGCTGGTTTGTGAGGGAGGATTTCCAGCAGTTCTTCTACAGCCCTTGTACCAGTAGTCAGAGTAATTTTCCAGATCATGGAAAAGGTAGCAAATATTAAGGAAAGGTACCTAATATGGATTTAGAAATGGGAAAAGCTGCTATATATTTCTTTCCATCACTATACTACAAGACTATTGTGAATGAGTGTGACTATTTTATTTTGTGCAAGATGATTAACTTTGCAAAGGTGAAAAACTGCTTGTGCCCTTTTGAATGGAATAATAGCCATATTTATCTTATTTATAAAATACCAGTAAGTGACAAATGGCAGATTTTTAACTCCTTATGAGGTCTATGCACTCATACATTACATACAGATTTACACACAAGAGGTATCTAGTAAGTTAGAGGGGTGTGTGGAATAGCAGAAATCCATGCATTCTGCAATTTATTAGAGTTGTACCTGTATGGGTTATTTTAGTGAATACAGTGAAATCCCTTAAAAAAAAAAACCCAAACCAAAAAAACAAAAACACTTTTTCCCCCCTTAACGCTTACATCAAGAGCAGTATCCTCATCATCTGAATCCTGCAGGCCAAGAGCAGCTTTTTGTAGTTTCTTTCGCTCATTAGCCAAAGCGTGTTCTGTTTCATCAAACTTGAATCCTTTGCCAGAGAATCCGCTGCTCTTTTTAATAGTTTTCCCCTCCTATAAACAGGAATGTTTATTTTAAAATGTCACTTCAAACACTAAAAGTTTTAAAAGACACTTCCAGAACAATTGTGAATATAGACTATTTATCTAACTGATAATGATGTTAAATGAAAAAAAAAATCAAGACAAAATTAGGACATTTATCAGGCTTTTCAAACCTTGAAACAACTATTTTACAAATGAAAAGTTTAACAGCTATTTTATATCAACTAAGTAGATGTAAACAAATCTTTTGAGTAATATAATTGTATAAACTGAAATATTCCCTGAGATAACAGAATTTTCTCTTTGGCAGACAAGAAACACATTATATTCAATTTTTGAACCATGTGCTCAAATAGTGTGATGGTGTGACCAATAAAATATAAATACTACAGCACCCTCGTTGTCTTTTATATGATTTCTGAAAAAATAAGGTCTCAAGACAGCTCACATACACATCGTTATAACATCAAATTCACAAGAAGAGTCTTGAAAACACTTCAGACTCCAATCCTGCAAACATTTAACACCTTTTTGACCTCACATGAGTAGCCCCAATGAAGTGAGTGCGATTACTTATGTGTGTAGAGTTATGTGCAAAGTAGCAAAAGCACAAACACATGAAGAAAGAAAAAGGTTACTTACAGCCTTCTGTTGATCTTTGAAGTCACTCCAGAGCTTCTCCAGCTCAGCAGGAATTGGTTTCCCTGACAATTCCAAAGCCTTAATTATATCACCAGCATACCGTGCTTGATCTTCAGTAATGAAAGTGAATGCAAATCCCTATTGAATTTTAATAAAAAACGTGAATTTAATCAGTATTAATAATCCATTAAGACCCATGACCTCTTTCTACTGAAGCATTGTAGCACAGGTAGTGCTGTTAAACTACATAAAAGTAAAACTGCATATTTTATTAAACTTCCTTTTAAAGAGGAATATGAGCTAACTAGGGCTGTTGATTAATTGCGGTTAACTCACGTGATTAACAGTGCAATTAAAACTGCGATTAATTGCATTTAATTTTTTTAAACAATAGAATATCAATTGAAATGTATTAATATTTTGGATTTTTTTCCCTATATTTTCACATATATTCTATTCTGTAATTGAAATAAAAGTGGATATTATAAATATTTGCACTGTAAAAATGATACAACAATATTTTTCAATTCACCTCCTACAAGTACTGTAGTGCAATCTCTTTGTGATGAAAGTGCAACTTACAAATGTAGGGTTTTTTGTTCCATAACTGTACTCAAAAACAAAACAATGTCCTACAAGTCCACTCAGTCCTATTTCTTGCTCAGCCAATCGCTAAGACAAACAAGTTTGTTTACATTTACAGGAGATAATGCTGCCCTTTTCTTATTTACAACGTCACCAGAAAGTGAGAACAGTCATTTGCATGGCATTTTTGTAGCCATCATTGCAAGGTATTTACGTGCCAGATATGCTAAACATTTGTATGCCCCTTCATACTTTGGCCACCATTCCAGAGGATGCTTCCATGCTGATGACGCTCATTTAAAAAATAAATGTGTTAATTAAATTTGTGACTGAACTCCTTGAAGGAGAACTGTATGTCCCCTGCTCTGTTTTACCCGCATTCGGCCATATATTTCCTGTTATAGCAGTCTCAGATGATGCCCCAGCACATGTTGTTCATTTTAAGAACACTTTCACTGCAGACTTGACAAAATACAAAGAAGGTACCAATCTGAGATTTCTAAAGATAGCTACAGCACTCGACCCAAGGATAAAGAATCTGAAGTGCCTTCCAAAATATGAGAGGGATGAGGTGTGGAGCATGCGTTCAGAAGTCTTAAGAGAGCAACACTGATGCAGAAACTCCAGAATCCAAACCACCAAAAAAATCAACCTTCTGCTGGGGACATCTGACTCAGATAATGAAAATGAACATGTGTTGGTCCGTACTGCTTTGTATTGTTATCGAGAAAAACCCATCAGCAGCATGGACGCATGTCCTCTGGAATGGTGGTTGAAGCATGAAGGGACATATGAAACTTTAGTGCATCTGGCACGTAAATATTTTGTGATTCCAGCTATAACAGTGCCATGCGAACGCCCGTTCTCACTTTCAGGTGACACTGTAAACAAGAAGTGGGCAGCATTATCTCCTGCAAATGTAAACAAACTTGTTTGTCTGAGCGATTGGCTGAACAAGAAGTAGGACTGAGTGGACTTACAGGCGCTAAAATTTTACAATGTTTTATTGTTGAGTGCAGTTTTTTTTGTACATAATTCTACATTTGTAAGTTCAACTTTCATGATAAAGAGATTGCACTACAGTACTTGTATTAGGTGAATTGAAAAATACTATTTCTTTTGTTTATTTACAGTGCAAATACTTGTAATCAAAAATATAAAGGGAGCACTGTACACCTTGTATTCTGTGTTATTGAAATCAATATATTTGAAAACGTAGAAAACATGAAAAAATATTTAAATAAATGGTATTCTATTATTGTTTAATCATGATTTTTTTAATCGTATGATTAATTGCTTGACAGCCCTAGAATTAACTCGTGTGCTTAGCATGTAAAGTGATGCAATAATTCAACCATTCACAATGAAATCTAAAGCTTTTTATTTAAGTCTGGTCATGGTTGTAAGTTTGGAACATGAAATCTTCCGAGGTCACTCATGCACATTGCCAAGCATGAGCAGTATCAAATGTTCAGCAACAGAGCCAAACTCATGGGGAAGCCTTACTCCAGTAAGCATTTCCTAAGTGCCCCACAAATTTGGTTCAGAACAGGAAGCTGAGTTTTAAAATTTAGACCACTGCCTTACTCTTGATGTCTCTAAAAACCTCACAGCGTTCATTTATTATTATTTATTAATATTTGTATTACTGTAGTGCCTGGCCCTAGGATCCCTTCTCATCGAATACCAAAGAAACATTCTCTTCTCCCAATCCCTGTTTTGGATAACTATATTAAACAAACAGGGCAGGGTTCTAAACACAGTTAAGAAGAACAAATAATTACGTGTACATACTTTGTTGCCAGCTCGTCCAGTTCGGCCTGCTCTGTGCACGTAATCTTCATAATGGTTGGGACAGCTGTAATTGACTACCAGCATTAGTTGCTTTACATCCAGGCCTCGTGCTGCTACAGATGTGGCCACAAGAAGTTTGCATACTCCGTTCTTAAAATCATTAATTATGCTGTCTCTGTCATATTGATCAATACCTGCAAGGAGCCACACAAAATAGTTCATTTTTAAACACTGTGTGATTTAATTTCATGCATTTATTTTCTTTTGATTCTGAATAATAAAAACCATCTTTACACAGGATCAGGGAACCCTCAATCATTTAAAATGCCAAAACCTAACACAAAATTCAATTAACTCCAGAACAATAAACCATTTAGTTTCTGCACTACAGTAGCCTGAGCAAAGTTATTTATGCTCCACTCTGTGTTCTAGATTGATTTCTCTGCCATGCAGTAGTAATTTAAGAAAGTAGGTGATGGAAACCTAACAGCCAACAGTTTTGTGGACTCTACAAAAACCCATTTCATACTCCCCCTACTGGTCTGCAATAGCAATGAACTACTACTGTTCTCAGAGATGTGTTACTGCCAGACCAGTTCATAATCCTCCTGCATAAAGAGAGATTTTGCCATGTTATGGCATTTTATAGGTTAAAAACACCATATCAATTTCAGTTTCATTCAAACAGAGAAAAATATAGGTCTCTCAAATGAAAGACCACAGTGGCGAGGGAGAAAATATTCCAAGGTCTATAATGGTATTGTATGGAAAAAATTAAAACATTTCTTTAAAATTACCCAATCCTATTATTCTAGTTTAAAATAATGTAAGCCCTTAAGATTGCACACTACCTCCATGAAGTGACATGCAGGGATAAGAGGCTCTCATTAAATCTTTCAGCAACCCGTCAGCATGTTCCTGTTTATCGACAAATATGATGACTGATCCTTTCTCTTGATAATGTCCCAGAAGCTCAAGTAACTTCAAGAACTTGTTCTCTTCTTCTATCACGATCTGAAAAGCAAACAGAACAAACAAAGAGACATTGCACCTTCCACTGGATTATGGGCATCACAAACTCTTAACTCCTTTTACTGGGCTTTGATTATACGAATACTGTGAACAGAAGCTGGATTTTCTTTGTGTTGCATCTACAGAGAGAAGTGGGAGTATTAAAGCGGACAGTGAGCTAAGCTGGTCAAAACCTAGTAAAGAAACTAGTGACATTACTATCCGCAAAGGGGAGGGGGGGTGCACATGTGTTTAATTATAGCAGAGCAGCATGGGGCATGGCTGGGGAAGCCTAGCTGAAGCAGGGTCAGGAGTCCCAGCTGGTGGTGGGTAGTAGGAGTGAGGGGCTCACCTAAGTGTGAAGCTCAGGCTACATAACCAAGGTAGTGTGCAGCCCTCCATTAAGCTGCTGGCTGTGATGTGTGTACACAGCAGCACAGGGCAGGAGACAGAAAGGAGCAACTTCTTACATGTTTATGATTTCTAAAGGGATGAGTAGGGGAGGGAGAGCTGGAACTGTTGGTGGGGAGCTAGATGTTGTGGGGAATGGTGTGGCAGGTGGTGAAGACGGAAATAAAGACATGCCAGTAATAAAACAGTCAAGGTTTTTGGACATAACCCGTGGATGAAATTTCTCTCTTACCTGACCTGTTAAAAAAAAACAAAAAACACAAAAAACTACACATTGCAAACATTTCACAGCACCACCATTATCCCCATTTCCTTATAACAAAGTGTACGGGAGGAGCACTTAGGAATCACGTATCAATCATGTGTCCTAGTGGAAAGACCACTGGATGGGGGCTTTCCCTAGCTCTGCCTACTGGGTGACCTTGGGGAGTCACTTCACCTCTCTGTGACTCAGTTTCCCATCTGTAAAAGGGGAAAATGATGTAAAGTTCTTTGAGATCTACTGATGAACAGCACTGTATAAAAAGGTAGGGGATGGTCACTAAAAACTTATATCAGCATAGCTACATCTCAATGGTGTGAAAACTCCACTCCTCTGTGAGACGTAGCTATGCCAACCTAACCTCTGGTACGGGTAGCACTAGATTGACGGAAAAATACTGTCAATCTAGCTATCGCCTCTCAGGAAAATGGATTAACTATAGGAAGGGTTCTCCCATCGCTGTAGTTATTGTCTACAATGAAGACACATCCTAAGGCCACATCGACACTTACAAGTTTACAGTGGCACAGCTGTACCGCTGTAAGACTGCTCATGTAGTTGAGTTATGCCAACAGGAGAAAGCTCTCCCATTGACATAACAAAACGAGCAAAATGAGTGGTGGCAGCTATGTCACCAGGAGAGTGTCTCCCGATGACACAATGCTGTGCACATGAGGACTTATTCCGGCAAATTTATGTCACTCAAGGGTTTTTTTGTTGTTTTTTTTTTCCCCCCACACCCCTGAGCGACAAAAGTTTTGCCAACATAAGTGCTAGTGTAGACATGGGGTAAGAATATTACCTACTCACAGCAGCATATCAGCTGCAAACGTAGGTGAGGACTAACTGACCATTAACTCCTACCAACAAACATTTTTCTTTCTGTTTAAAAAAAACCTAGAAATTAAATGGCAAAATGCTTCATTAATGGAGAGTTACGGTTGTCTGGTAATAGCTTGTGCCCTGCCAGAATATCTAAGTCAGCAAACTCAAACCAGGAAATATAGAGTTATGGTAAACACCCTGTGACGCATGGCCAGAAAGGGTTAAACATCCTGCAAAATAAAATAGCCCTCAAAAGACATGTGGGGAGATAATGCTTGTGTTTTTACATATGCCTGAGTAGAGTACACAGTGTAATCAACAGTCCCTATCTATGCTGTATTATGATAATTCAGAGATCAAAAGAACATCCTAGCATTTAAATAAATTGTAAAAACGGGACATCTTGGTATTCACCTCTCTTTGAAATATACTGTGAATGGTGGAGGAACAAGCAAATTGCCTTATGTTAATTCTATAGCTAAGTACTGGTGATGGACCTCCTTCAAAGTCATCTTAATTACCTTTTGTTCCTGGAGAAACTCCCAACTTGTCAAAGAGGACATGAAATTGTATAAAAAAATCCTTGGGTCCTGATTCTGTCATCTCAGATCCGCTTAAGCTTCATCAGGGGAAGTTTGAGTCACAAGACTGGGTTCCCAGTTATGCTGGTGCACCCTGAATATGATATTTGGACATTGGACTATAACCTATTAACTGAATTCTGAAGGAATTCTTTGCAACTACAAAGCCCACCAACTCTGCTATGAATCTAAACCTCAATTAACTGAACTCATGTCTGTATGCATATTGATCTTTTAACCATTCTCTCATTTTTTAATAAATTTTAGTTTAATTAATAAGAATTGGCTGTAGTGTGTATTTGGGTAAGATCTGGAATATTCAATAACCTGGCAGGTAATGTGTCCGATCCTTTGGGATTGGTAGAACCTTTTCTTTTACATGATGAAATAAGATTTTCAGGAATCATCATATTTGACCTAGGTACCTGGATGGAGGCCTGAGGCTAGATCACTTTAAGGGAACTGTGTTGTTTGGACTTCTGAGTAACCAGTAAGGTAATAAAGAAGCTGTTTTATGCTAGCTTGGTAAAGCTAAGTACTGGAACATCCACCAGCTTTTGGGGGTTTGTCTGCCCCATTCTTTGCAGTTCACTCTAATTGAGTGCCCACAGCTGGCCCCCACAGGGACCCCGGTCACACCCACTCAGTCTTAACTCTGCTCTCTGAGCAATGCCCCACAACACACACACTCCCCTCCCCCCCATAATGGACAGGTACAAACTGCACGTCCCTTACACGGAGTCTATTCCACCGACAGACTACTACATTTGTAAAATTTAACAGCCACTTCAGACCCTTTTACAACTCCTTCACACTTGCACACAAGATACCACCTAAACCTATACTTTCCCCTACCTAATCATTAAATCCACAGACTGCTCTCCTGTCCCATCTCCCTGTTGACAATACCCACAGCAAGAAGACCCCAGGGCCCGGTTACTGGCACAACCTACACAATTTCATATTGCAATGATGTAGACTAAAACTTCAAGGTACACATGCACCTCTTTCTTCTGATAGCACACAAGCTGCCCCAGTTTCTTCCTCCACTATTCAATACAGCTACACATAATGCAGGGATTACAGCTGAAGGGCATGCTGACAATTCCCAGTGGCTATTGCTAGCTCCAGGGGTGCAGAGCTAAGGCTAAGCGGGCATCTACTTAACTCTATTTCCTGGTTTTCAGAGGTTTCAATTGTGCTGAGTTTGACGTTCTATCACTAGGCAATTTGAACTCTGCATTCACCAAGCTTTTTGCCACGTAACTGCATTAGTACTCACTAATATACCTTATACATTGCTACAGAAATAGTAATGTTCTAATGAAAAATGGCACATGAAAGAAGACACCATAGAGTAGCGCAGCAAAGTGACTATTTGGCAAGCCAAAATGACTACAAATATAACTTCATAGTTATCCATTGATTTGGGCTGCAATTATTCGGCAAGGCAATTGTTTTCACATTCAGAGAATGTGGCCATCAGAGATAGGTCAGGATAATAAACATTTGGATTTAAGCATTCCATTATAAAAACTTTTGAAAGCATAAAAACAAGAAAGGCCACAAATAAAAACACACTTTAATGTAGCAATTCCTTTTAAACCCCTTTAAGCAATACCTTTGTTTGAAGAAAAATACCATTATACTAGGATTTAACTGACAAACCATAAGATATTACCAGATCAGTAGGATGTTTGAAAATTTAAAGAAACAACTGCACCATCTGCTAAGACCAACAGTCTAAAAATTCACAAGGTAAGAAGCACTTGTACAATGAACAAACTGTGGAACATATACTTTTAAAAAACATTCTTCATTACAGTTGCCATTTCTGAACTTCCATATAATCTAATGTCACATTAACTAGGATGGCAGCTCAGAAATGCCACTTCTTAACTGTAACTGACCATATACATTTAACATTTTACCCACGGGAGGACTGCTTGCCTCGTGAGAACTTTCATGCTGCTGAGCTAGCCAAAATAGGTGCCGTTTTCTTTAAGTACTAGCAAACGTTTCTGGAAACCTTCTGTATCTCCCACAACTCATTACACCAAACAAACAAGTTGTATCCCTTGGGCATACATGCAAGGGGGA
Organism: Natator depressus; assembly: GCF_965152275.1. Taxonomy (NCBI): domain Eukaryota; kingdom Metazoa; phylum Chordata; order Testudines; family Cheloniidae; genus Natator; species Natator depressus. The sequence continues at coordinate 12,091,970 of NC_134241.1, forward strand.
AAATAATCTTATTTACTGACATAATTTTATCAATAATATGCTGTCCTTTCCAATCAATTCCAAGGTAAGTCAAGTAAAACCGATTACTTTTTCAAGTCAGTGTCTCAGATCATTGTTGTTAACAAATTATTTACTACTTCATTGAGTGAAAGTATTAGAAGGTATTTTTAATGGTTTAAGCCCATAAAAATATCCAGAAGTAAAATAGCCTTTAATATATGGTTTTGCATTCAGTATTAAATATTCTTCCAGAAATGTCTTATCACTAATGAAACAAAAAGATAAAAAAGATGCAGCCATGCAATACTCACCACTTCTTGTTCCACATCAGAACAGACAACACTCCTGCCCCCAACTTGTACCTCAATTGGCTTATTCAGAATTCGGCGAGCTAATGCCTCCATAGCTCTGGGGAAGGTGGCAGAGAACATGACTGTCTGACGATCAGGTCTGATGTTGTCTACAATGCGCATGACCTGGTTGAAGAGTAAAATTACAGTTAATACTAAAAAGTGTTCTACACAAGACGTAATGGACTTCACAAGACTTCACGCTTGCCTGTCAGTTTAAAAACTAAGGAGTAACAGCTTTGCACGGAATATAAATATAATTTTGCAAGTTTTATCTTCTGGAGTCTGTGCACGCTTACTGGAAAAGCAGCAGAAATTGCTGGACTCAGTAGAACCACTACAGAAAAGGAAAAGGGTGGGATGTTGTAGTGCTGCTTTGAGGCACAACACAAACTTCACACTCCAGGGGAACAAGGGTGGTGGCCTTCCCAACTCTGGAGGAATAAATGTCCCTTGGCATAACCTAGAAGCCTCAAGCTGCCCGTGAATGGGGGCCTCACCACTGAGATTCACTGTATTGCTATAGTCCTGTCATTTCCAGGGCTTATCCAAGGAGATAATGGAGCCTCTAAGGCAGCGGGCAACAGCCTTACAAAATGCCTGCTCTGAGGGAATAATCCCCAGCCAGCTATGGGGCTCCAGAGGGGTTCAACAGCCCATTTCAGGTCTCTAAATCAACAAATATATAGAAATATATTTATTGGGGGAAAACCACACATGCTTTCTGACATAGACAAGAGGTTACTGGGTAACCCTAAAGTATGCCATGATTAAGGCTACGATTTAGTCATGGGTATTTTTAGTAAGAGTCATGGACAGGTCACAGGCAACAAACAAAAATTCACAGCCTGTGACCTGTCCATGACTTTTACTAAAAATACCCTTGACTGAATCTTGGGGAAGGGGAGGCAGGCGCTGCTCACAGGTAGGGGGCGGGGCCAGCAGCAGCACCATCTGCCAGAGGCCAGCAAACACCGGCTGCTCCGGCCACCCTCAAGACCACTGCTCAGGTGGTCCCTGGGCCAGCTGCACTGGCCGCTGCTCAGGCAGTCCCCAGGGCCAGCTGCCCGGAGCTAGCTGCCAGAGAAGCAGCCAGTGCAGCTGGCCCCAGGGCTGCTCCAGCAGCAGCCCGTGTGACTGTTTCTGGGCACGCCTAAGCAGCTGGCTCCAGAGCCATCTGCTTTGGCAGTCCTGGGGTCATCCACACTGGCCGCTACAGAAATCATGGAGGTTGATGAAAGTCATGGAATCCGTGACTTCTACAACCTCTGTGACAGGCACAGAGCCCTAACCATGATCAATGCAAAAACTCAGTCAGCTTACAAACTGTCATCCAAAACCAGCACGCCTTGCTGACCAGGGGTTGGAAGTCTCATCATATGACAGCATTGATAATATGTAGGTTTAATCCAATTAGTCCTCCCCCTCTTTACCTGTGCCCAGCCAAATCCTTTAAGAAAGAACCATGTGCTGAAGTCTAGTATGTCCTAAAGTCACTTCCATTGCCATCTCTCCTTCACCACTACAGTCAAAACTTAAAATCCACTGTGCCATTCATTACCTGAGGTTCAAAACCCATGTCAAACATTCGGTCTGCTTCATCCAGTACAACATATGTAACTCTGCGAAGGTTTGTCACCCGACCTATGAAAAAGGAGAGAGAAAAAAAGAGGAATCAATATCATACAGAAGTCTCTTTCCCCTCAGGAGTAATTTTACGTAAAATGTTAAGTATTCTGACTAGCTTCTAACAAACAAAATAAATTAGGGTGGGTTTTTTTGTTTTAAGGAATTCAGCATATGTGTTTTAAATTTCTTGTTCTAACGACATATACATTCTGGCAAATGTGTAAGGATGCACAAGGCCCTTTATTTTGTCAAACTCTTCTCGTGCGTACCATCATAGGGCCAGAAGAACCTGTAAAATTCAGAAAACAGCCCTCGCCAAAACACATCATAAAACTAAGACTGAGATGAAGCAACGAGCCACATCAGCCATTATCTGACAGCGCCACCTAGGAAAAAACATATTAGAGATTACAGCGCATGTGTGGAAGGCAAAGTTCCAGTTCTAACTGATGAAGCCTCACAAAATTTCCCTCTATATTATACCCTGCAATGCCTCATTGGATTTAGAAATAATGATTTGAGGATAGTAGTAATTAATTGCTAATAGAATAATAAAGTGTAACCAACAAACATATACATATTAAAACCTGTCTATTAAACCCACCAAGATAAAAAGTAACAAGAACCCCAGCCTTTGGTACAAGTGAAATCAAAGCAAGCAAAAAGTTGTACATCTGTACACATATCTCATTTTGAAATGGTCATGGATAAACAAGTTACTAGCCTTCCCAAGCAGCAGAAAAAGGCACCCCTTAAAGAGTGAATATAAAAACATTGAGAGATGGGAAAAAAAAAAAAGGTGAATTAAATAACGTTATCTTTAAAAGATGTTGACAGAAGAATACATTGGATTTCAAGCAATAATAGTGATAAAAAAATATTTCTTAAAAATCTACATATTTAACATGTTAATATTTGCATCCCCAAATAATAACTCTGCAAAATTATTTGGGAACAGCATTAATGTACCTACCTTTGACGGTTTAAGTCTTGGAAGCCCAGTTCTATAAGTCTTGAAGGAACTTTTTCCACAGAAGTTAAATAATGTCAACAGTTTATTAGTGGTTTGATGTGGAATATTTTAATAATCAAACGTTGTCTAACAAGCATGCAATGATTACAGTAAGCCAAAGCCTCTTAAAGCTGCAGTATCTCATTTTAACCTACCCAGGTATTTGATCTGGGAAGACACTAGTTTTAATTTTTCAAACATTTTAAATAGAAGGTCATTCAGGTAACAATTTTTGGTTTTTAGCAACAGATAAAGGCAAAGTCTTCTGTACAGCTAAGTCTCTTTTATGCAAAAGTGAACTGCTGTTAAGTTGTGCTAATGCTGAAGATCAGTTATTGGGCAATGGAAAGTCAAAATAAGCAAGCACTACATAAGTAAGCCTTCCTTTATCTACACGCTTGTCTACATGGCAAGTTAATCCGCAGCAAGCTAGGTTGTGAATCCACAGTACACCAGCTTGCTGAACAGTAACATTCCCTGTGAGTACTGCTACAGCACACCGAAAATGAGAGCAGCTTGACTTACTAGTACTTGAAAGCATAGAAAGCCTTTAGGATTTCAGTGAGCGACAGCAATGCCACATGGGACATTACGGCACAGCAAGTTGGTGAAGTGTAGATTCCCAGTCTAGCTTGCTGCAAAGTAACTTGCCATGTAGACAAGCCCTAAACCACCCAAGAGTACCAGAAATGTACAGAGTACATAACTCTGGAGTACAGAGTTATAAACTGACTGCACATATAAACTCGTAGAAATTCTTCAAGCATGTTACAATGCCTGTCCTTCAAAAATGAAGCTAATAATTGAACAGAGCCATTTTCATTGCTGTACTTTCTGAAATGCCACAAATAGATATCACAGCTTCAAGAGATGTAAATAAATACCAGAAGACATTTTATAAAAAAAAACATGATTTCCTGAATTTGTTAATTAGAATTACAAAATAAATATATAAAAATATCTCTAAAGGAATGAAGTTTCTACTCACCATTATTAGCTGCTAACATATCAATCATACGTCCAGGTGTGCAAACAATAATTTCAGCACCTCTTTTTAGTTCAGCAATCTGATTTTAAAAACAATAAATTAAATTTAACAAACCATTTGAAGTTTTTATGGATATCAGAGATTGAATGATTTATGCAATTTTTTCAGTCACTGTGATTAACCATTCATGTTTAACTATAAGTTACAACAACATTGGTAGAATACTGATTATTTATTTCAAGATTTTGTTTGGCAATTTCCTTAGTGTTTGGAAATTACTTTTTAAAAAACAAACAATGATTTATGAAGACCTGGAGTTGCTACAATCTGGAGCAGAGCACACGAAAGGGCTAGGATTCCTACACAACTTAGCGTTCATCTGTATATTATAACAAACCCTACATATTATGGCAATTCCTGTAGGGATCTTAAAATATCTCCACAGCTGTGAATATATTAAGTTCTATCACAAATGGTTATGGAATTTATAAACTCTGTAGTTTCCATTGGTTAACAAACACTGCATAACTTCAAAGTTAATCCATCAAGCTTTATGAAAATAGTCAAAAAGCATTACTCGTTAAAGACAAATCAAACTAAAAGAGTTCCTCGGCCTTCTTTTTTGAGATAGGAGATATCAAAACAGTTAAACTTTTTGGAAACAGGAAATCCTTATTTCAAACTATCATATCCCACAAAAGCTTTGCTTAATTACCACCAAACTATATTAAAAAAAAAATATTGTCAGACACATGGGCCATACATGAGAAACTTCAAACAGACTGACTGACTTCTGGCAACATATATGCTTGTGTGCATGTGCAAAGGTAGTACTGAGGGGAAGTCAAAAGCAGGCTTTTAAAAGAAACTTAATTGCTACCAAATCTCCAACACATAGAGAAAAGCAAAAATGAGAGTTCAGAACTAATATTGGATTTATGGGAAAACACCCACCAAGCAAGGCTGGTAAATAACAGATGTTCTGAGATTTCTGATAAACAAAATATGCTTTAAGTGTACCTGTTCACTGATTCCTGTTCCTCCATAGACACAGACAACTCTAAACCCAAGTGTCTTTGAGAACTTCTTACATTCCTTGGTAATTTGTAAAGCCAACTCTCGAGTCGGGGTCATGATGACAGCTAAAAAACAAAGATATTAAAATGGTAACCACAAAAAATTTAGGAGACGCTGATCCTTTACATGGCAAAAATCGAACCTTTATGGTGAAGTTTAAACCATCTCTTTTAGACTAATAAAACTGTACTGTATAAATTATTATCTGTTCATTTAAAAACCATTATTTCAAGAGATCTACAGTAGCTGAGGCTGCCCTGGAACTAAAAAATAAACTTGACCATAGTTCCAACAACACACTGAAAGTAGAATAAATGATAAATTCCTCCTTTCAAGCATATGGAAATGTGTAGTTGAGTGGAAATGCAAATGTTCCTCAAGTACAAACCATACAGCAAAATACATTTTTGTGGCTCATTGTGCTGGCAGAACCTTCAGTGCTCACTTTAAGAAAAAAGCCTCTCAGGGTTGACGTACAGTCATGAAATACATGTTCCTCCAACACTCCAAGAGAGGAACTGAAGGCCCCTCTGCAAACCTTATAGAAGCATATAAAGAAATATCTGGCAAAACAAATTGAGAATTCTGTACTTCAGTGTAAGTCCTCTTACTCATTTAAGACCTGACTGTTAAAATCACATATCAGCCCTGTGCCAATTTCCAATGAAAAAATCAAAGGGTGCAAACTTCCCTTTCATTCTTCCTAACAAGTAGTTCTATATAAAGAGATATATTAATCAAAAAAAAAAAATCCCTCAATGTACATGAAACAGATGTACAATTAATCTATTTGCCGAATCAGAGCTTAAAAACAGAGCTGTGCCAGAAGAAATGTTTGTGGTAGGTTCTGTGGCATCATCCCAGAGCTCATTCTACCTTCTGGCAAGGGGAGATCAGCCCCGAAGTTACACATTGATAGAGGGAATTTATACCACGCACAGAGTTCTATCATCACGATATATCCTAGCCACAACTAGTGCATTTAAACACAGTTCACTAGAAAAATCAAAATCACCACAGATGTTTAAATTATGGTATCCAAGACTTTAAAAAAAAAACAAAAAAAAGGGATAAATTTCAATCGGTCAATATCTGAAAACAAAGATTTGTACCTATTGGACCTTCTCCTTCTTCTAATGACCTCTGATCCATGATGTGTCTGAACATAGGCAACAGAAATGCAATGGTCTTTCCACTTCCTGTTTTAGCAATGCCAATCAAGTCACGTCCACTCATAATTGCTGGTATAGCCTGAGTTTGGATGGGAGTGGGCTTTTCATAGCCATGTCTCAAAGAAAGAAAAACAAGTACTGTCAGGAGCAAAAAAGGATTTCTCATAAATTGGACATAATCCTGATGAAAAGATTTACATATTCTACTTGAGTGGAAGCTTTAGTTCCATGCAAAAATACAGCACAACAAATACAGAGTGGAGAAATGTGTGTTATGTAATTAGTGGGGAAGAACAGTTTATAATTGCCCAGAAGAGCAATCCTGAGTGAACACCTTAATCTAGATGGTTGGTATACATGGTGCCATACAATGAGAATATGTAAAACAAATAAGTATCCTGGCCTGAACACTCCACAGTCTAACAACACAAGGACACAATGGAAACAACCGATATTTCGGTTCATAAATCGTTCACTTACTTCTTAAGGGAACTAAGAATCTTCATGGAAATACCACACTGTACCCAGGTTTTGATTGGCTTCGGGCAGCCTTTTCCCTTGACTACAATTCCCTCCATTTCCAGCCTGTATACATTTACCTCTGAAAAAACACACTATGGATTAATACACAATCAATCAAACTTTAAGTGTTTCTCTGCTTTCTTATTCAAAGTCTACTTGAAATGTACTGTCTCCGAACATGATGCAACAGATTTTAGCTAGCTACAGACACAGATGCTGAGTATGTAGAAAGTGTAGTGAAAAACTTTCAGTGAGCAGGTCACAAGTATAACTAAATGGAAAGTAACAGTACATCAATAATACTCACTGATGGGGTGATTCAGTCTCCCTCCCCCACCTCCGGCCTGTCAAGTTGCACCAAGAAAATTCCCTTACACGCTCCAATTCCCCTCTGTAACTAATAGGGTTGCTGCTTTATGTCAATGACTCAAATTATATGTACGTCCCTTTTCGACGGTCCACAGAATTTTGGCTTTATGTCCAAAGGATAAGACCTAAAGAACTCCACTGGTGTCGTGCATATCTAAATTTGACAGGCATTTTCTTCCATTAAAACTACCTTACAAAATTAATTTTTATTTGCCATTACCATCTAGGGTCATTTTAGCCAACTCTGGAACTTCAACATAGAAGTTTTTCCTGAAGGGCTCATATTCTATCTTTCCATGATCCACTGGTTCCAACAGCTTCCTCTGTTTGGTCTGATAGCCTGTCAGGGCAGTCTGAAGATCAACTTCCTCCTCTTCTGACGAATACTGTACAGATAATAAATCAAAAATATACTCAGTGACAAAAACCCTCTTCAAGGGTTTGATTTTTCACTGACATAGTAATGGAACATTATTGAGTGGGGACATTTATCTCTTCCTACACTGCACCAAAACCATCTATAAGAGGGAGAATTACTTTAAGCTTCAAGGATCTCCCTAGTTTTACACACATTCATTCTTTTGGCAACTTCCCCTCTCACCACGCCCGACCTTTTCTCCAGCTCCCACATTGTTTTCACCAATCTTAACTGACATCCGGAGAGCACTTGCCATCTAGAACTAATCAACAGTGATTCAGGAAAAAAAGATTCTCATGCAATGGAACTTATCCAGCCTATTCAATTGCCAGTGCAGAGCTGAGAGATTTAAAACCTATTTAAGGCCTAAAAACCACAGCACCTTATATGATAATCGCTTGATATCCCTTTTCTCTTGAGTGTTATGTGAGTAGTTTGGACACAGGATGAATTGCTCTGATAAGCTTGGACCCAATAATTGTGCAGGGAGGCTATGCAAGCCCCCCTGCAGAGTATCAACATTGCATATTTATTACATACAGTCAGTGTAAGACAAGTTTATTAGTTGAGTTTGGAGTGCTACCTAATAGTTAGAAGCACACGACTGGGAGTCAGAAGACAGGCATTGTATTTCTGTCTTTGCCACACTTGCTGTGTGACTTTGGGCAAAAATCAAACCTCTTTGCTCCTGTTTCTCAATTTGTAAAAGGAAAATATCTACCTCCCTGGGAGCAGAGATACTTAACTCATTAATGTTTGTGAAGTATTTTGAGATCCTCAAATTAAAGGCACTTTAAAAGTGTGAAGATAATTTAACTATAAACGTAAGACCCAGATTTTTATAATTAAACATATGCAAATGGACATGTAATTATTGTGACTGAATATGTGGGCTCAGCAGCTACATACATAAATGACCACTTAGATGTTCAACTGGTCATTCACATGCAAAACTGCCATCACTGAATACATAATTTCAACAACTGTATATAAATTGCATGTGCACCAAGTTTAGACATCCACACATCAACTCAATTATATTAAGACGTTATCAACCTAAACAACTTGATCCATTAATTTAGCTTTCATTAATACCATGTTGTCCTTATACAAAACCATGCGAGCTGCGGTGTTTTTTAAATTAATCTGTGTCAGCTCTATTTTGGCCATGATTCAACAACGTACATAAGCAAATGCCAAACATTTAGCATGTAAGTAGTGCCACTGAAGCCAACAGGGCTACTTGTGCGCTTTAGTACTTTGCTGAATCATGGCCTCTTTTTGCAAGAAAAACGAACAGCCCATTTCCACAATAAACACCTAAGACTTTTCAGTTACCTCCATTGCATCTTGGTCATTCTCCATGAGCTCCCCTTTCTTCTTTTCTGATTCCGCAGCTGCCTTTTTGGTTGTCACCACGGTTACTACTTTGGTAACAGTCGGCCCAGATTTCTAATAAAACAGTTAAGGAAAACCATTATACTACCTCAGAGAGCATGGAAACGCACTATGCAGAATGTACAAATTCTGTATACTCCTGAGCACAGTATAGTGGCTTTGCTCCCACTTCCTGAGATGAGATTTCATCAGGGTTAATATCAAACAGCTGATTTGGGGAGATAAAAGGTTACAGACAGGTAGGCATTACATGTAGTCTAACCTCTTTCTTGTCTGTTTGCATCATTTCCCTCTTAAAATGTGTTCTTCAATATCATTTTTCCTATATTAAAATGCTAACACTACTTAAAAAAAAGATAAAGACAATCTTAATTTTTTACCTTTTCACTCCCACCTCCACCTTTCACACTTCTCATATTAAACTTCTTGACCTCTTCTTTAACTTCTTCCATATAAGCATCCAGTGGATCTAATTCTTCATCTTCAATCTCCTCTGCTTCTTTTTCCCCTTCTGCAGTCTCCTCCTCGTCATCTAGTATGACAGAGAAATATTTTTGTTTAAATGAAAAACGTTTGTGCTTATGAATTCCAAAATCCTTCTTTTTCCTGCATTTAGTATAATGCAGTTGTACAGAACCCTGAAAAATGTTTACAAAGCGCATACAAATGGGGGGGGGGGACGACACTATACTGTAAAATTACAGAACAAAGGTGAAGAACACCATGAGAATAGGAGTACATCCTCTCTACAGGGGTGGAGCCAGCCACGGGGGAAGAAGAGTATCTTGGAGCAGAAGGGATGGGAATTTTCTTATGTTGTCTAAGGGTTTAGTCACCAGTCAGAGAAACCCTGGAATCAAAGGCCACCCTTCCCCATTGATACCACATGGGCACTTTCCCTTCCCCTTGGAAGCGGAATGTTCCCTGAAAGAAGACAGACTCAATCTGGAGACGCCAGGGGAGCCAGCATGCTCCCGCAGCCTGCAGGAGCTCCTCTAATGCCAGGAGTGGTCATTTTAAAAGATGACTCCTCTCTTGGGGAGATGTCAGGATGGAGATTCTCCACAAGGGTTGTGAGGAACTGGCTGTATTGAGAGAGGTCATCAATAAATGGGCAATTTAGCTAGGATTTTAGTGGGTACAAAATAGCAGTTACGGGTTCCCAGAAAAGCACTGGGTCCACAAAAACGTCCAAAGCCTAGGTGAGAATTTTTTAAAAACTGGGAATGAAGTAAGAGGGAGAAGAAAAGAGTGTTAACATATGTTGATAAACTACCATTATGTCCCCATAACTGACCTGAATAACTGCACGACATTATTGCTCTATCATTTGTCCTCTCTTTCTCCTAATCCCCCACCAGTTGCTTTCACTTGTGTCTTAAGCTGTTCGGGACCATGAAGAAGTCTAGATTTCATCATTTTACATTTCATTGAAAAATAACTGAAGTTTTAAAATCAAATATGGTAATTAAAAGCTGGGTTTATAACTACAAAATGAAGCAATTATCTGTTAATTGTTATATAAAAATATTAAGGAAATACCATCATCATCTTCTAAGCTCCATTTTTTCCCTTGTTTCATCTCTTCAATTTCTTTTTTCAGTTCTCCTATGTTTTCCATAGCCTTCTTGCGCTGTTCTTCCCTCCATTTCTCCACTCTCTCCTTTCGTTTTCTCATTTCCTCCTCAAGTTTGTTCTGATCAAAGTTCTATGAGAACAAACAACCAAACTAAAAAGTTATGAATTATTGGCCTGACTCTGCACTTCTTTATACAAACTCCTCTTTCAAATCTATGGGAGTTTTGTCTGAGGATTGCACAATATAAAACACATTGCAATACAAGTTTAACTTAATATATCTCAGGTTCACTCTATAGTGACACAAACTACTATACTTGCATGAGCGAGGTGACTAAAATAAAGTGAAATGCAGTTATCTGCCTTGCATCCAATGCCAGAACTTGGTCCTAGGGATCTACATTTCTAAACAAATATTCCTAAACATGTCAAACTTTCCTCACCCTCATAGGGAAAGTATACAACAGCAATGGTTCTCAACCATTTTTTGGTGCGAGACCCTGAAAAGCCACCTTGCAACCTCCTATTTCCCCAAATGATTTGTGTCAGAGCAACAAGCTATGAGTGGATTATGACCAATGAGTCCTAGGCAGGAGTTCTGGTTGAAGGTGCATGCATAGTTGACTGGATTTGGTGAGGATGTTGGTTTGGTGGCCTGTTGCTGACTCCTGCCAGACTGGCGGGTTTGTCATGAAGCACAGATTCCCCTGCCCCAGAGCCAAGCATTGTCTGTGTATTGGAGTCAAGTATCAGGGCGTAGCCATGTTAGTCTGCATCCACAAAAACCACAAAGAGTCGGGTGGCACCTTAAAGACTAACAGATTTATTTGAGCATAAGCTTTCGTGGGTAAAAACCCCACTTCTTCAGATGCATGGAGTGAAAATTACAGATGCAGACATAAATATACTGGCACATGAAGAAAGGCTTGTGTGTTGGAGTGCTGCTCTGGAACTGGGGGAAGCAGAGGCAAAAACAGAGGAAGCAAACTGCTCCTTCCCTTTCTTCCCTCTGACTCCTGCTAGGTTCTAGTGACCAAAGGATGTTTTCTACATAAAAATGTATTTAGAAAGCACTTGACCTGAAGTAAGATTGTAGGCGTTTCTAAATTCATCTAACCCTCCACAACCAGCAATCAGTGGGATGTGACACAAAAGTGACCCTGCACAATCCGCCTGAAGTTTGTATTCTACAGGTTGAGAAGTCCTGCATTAAGGGAAGAATGTTTCTTCTGTCAAGTGGTAGAAGCATACCCATTGTAACAGAAGTCTGTGCTCTATGAGGTCCAGACCTAAAAAAGGGATTATCTAAGGTGATTTTTTAAAAATACAGTAAACTATATCTAAAGTTCTAAAATAAATTTATCATTTGTAACAGCTAATGTTTAACTGATACAATCTTCTCTCATTGGTCAGTATACATACACTAACATCTTTATCCTTTTCTTCTTCTTTATCTTCTTTCTCTTTTTTCTTTTCTTTGGAAACTTCCACACCTTCCGTCTTTTCTTTAGACCTTGATCTGAAAGATAAGATCAAAAATGTATGTACTGCATGTCTGATCTAAACAGACTGTTCCAGCTTTTCTTGGGAAAGATATGTGTGTGCTGAAAGAAAATGTAATTCACAGATTTTTTAAATATCTTGCAGACTATATTTACTTCCCAGAGAATCTCTTCATTTCATGGACATATTTCCTAGAAATAACAGAGATGCAAAAATCTGTTAGGTCACATTGATTCATATGCTCTAGTTCTGTTGTTCTCATTTCTTTATGGGAGGAAGTTGCAGACTTCATTTCCAGAAATACTTAGAACTGATACTCTCATGGTTCCAGAGTTTATTTTACACCACCTTGAAGATAGCTATTGGAACAGAGATACTCAGAAATTACTGTATTTTGCGCTTCTAATACCAAAGGGATCTAGCACCTTCCCTTGTAAGTCTGAGTGCCCCTGGAGGATTTCACTACTGGCTGAAAAACATAAGGACACCTCCCGTCAGGAAAGGCTACCTTCATAACTTGATCCAAAACCCATTCACGTTTATTACAGATTTTACTATTCCTACCCCCTCTAGGTTAGATGCATCTATTTTTTTTATTAAACATGTGTGGCTAACCCATGATAATACATTTAAAATTCACTTTTTAGCTAAAAAAAAGTATTAAGTTTTTTTCATAGCCCACAGGGCTATTTTAATGCAAACCATATGTTTATTTTACAAGATGTTATGTCATTCCAACTTCTCTGAATACAATTTTTGTAATGTTTTGATTAAGGCCCCGGGATAGTCATCAACCTCCTTATTCTATATACACGTTAATGTTACAGTTTACCTATACAGTACTGCTTTTCTTTAAGCTGTGCAACTTCATTGTCTGGTTATGATTATAATTGAAAGTTCAGTTTAAAATGTATTTAGAAATCACTTGACCTGAAGTAAGATTTTACACATTTCTACATTCAACATTAAAGGGACCTCAAACTGCACCTTTTTGTTAAGTCTAGTTATTAGTCATCTTATTTGATCATAAACTCATACAGGTAGGGTCCTTGTCTACTCCATGTTCTCTACGACGCTGAGCATGCTGACAGCATTCAGCAAACACCACAAATACAAAGCGATGGCATGGTATAAGCATATTTCATGGATTTCTTTGAAGTGTTATACTATGCACTTTATCTATTAGCATGAATATTAACGAAATCATTGTAACATGTACTTGACTTGTATTTGAGTATGTAGCTTTATTTAATATCCTTCATTATTGTAGTAATATTTAGAAAATGCAGCATTCTTCATATCTCATGTAAGTGGTTTTGACCTTGAACACAACAAGCAATTTTGAGGAAGAGTAAACCACATACAAAATGTTGTTTAAAACAGTACCCTTTGTTCTTGATTTCTGTGAGCCTGCGTTCAATAGCAAACACCACATAGTGAATGGCTTAGTTTGTTTCACTATTTGTGACGTAGCCCAGATCAATGCAACTTGTGTTGTTCTAAAAACTCCTCATATGTATTTAAATATTGCACTTGATATTAAGGCCTGGAGGCAATAAGTCAGGAAAGCCATGCACATCTCTGGCTTTTAGAAGAAGGATAATATTCAGTAAGTGCACATAAACTGCCTAAACCTTATGGTTTGTTCCCATTGCTTAAAAGCTCTTTTATAGATCTAAGTAGCTACATATCCTATATTTTATTTATTATTATTTATATTAGCATAGTACCTAGGAGCTCTAGTCATGGACCAGGACCCCATTGTGCAAGGTGCTGTACTAACACAGAACAAAGATAGATTGTCAGCTCTTTGCGACAGGAACTAAGTGTAAGACGAGACAACAGATGGATACAGGCAGACAGAGGAGTATAAGGATGGAAAAAAATAATATTTTAAGTTCTATAAATGCTGTTTTAAGTATTAGGAACTCTCATGCATTTCACTGGAGGAATAGTTCTATTTCAGTAATTCAAGAAAAGACCTGAATACACGTAAATTTAAAGTTAAGGTAGTGACACCTACCAAACAAAAAAATTCACACTGACCCTAATATATTTAAATCATAGTTACTTCAGGGTCTAGGATCAGTAAGTGATGTTTTGTGTCACACCTCTGTGGAAAGGATGTGTTAAAGGTGACCTCTAGCACAGCTGACACTCATGCGGTGTTTTGAAAATGTAACTCTTGTTGAAGAGTTTTTTGTTGAAAATACTGCGGCTAAATCACATAATGCCTCTTAGAAAATTGAGTGATAGTGTCATCCATTGTTCTTATCACAAGACTTATTTAAATAATTTTAATATATTAACGTCCCCCAAAACCTGTGTAGGCAGCAGACCTTCTTGTAACAAGTGTTTGCCCCATGCCAAGTGCCAACTTCATCTGGGAAGTGGTGCCCTCCAGCACCGTGGATTGTATTGCTGGCTCTGCCGTGAACTTATAGGGTGTCCTCTGCCAAATCACTTAAACTCTTTGAACCTACATTTATTATTACTATATTACAATTCAGTGGGTTTTATGAGACCTAATTAGTAGTTATAAACCGCTTTAAATTGCTGGATGACAGTAAGCTGACTTTTCACTTACTAAAGTCACTTTTGTGCATGATTTCCAAATGATGCACTGAGTCCCTGCCCACCCTGCCCCCATATGTCAAGTACATGTTACAATGATCTAGTTGACACAAACTAAGATCAACATCTAAAGATAAGCCTTTTTACCAAACACACAAGCCTTTTTACCAAATCTATTCAGACTTTCCAGAAAGCTTGTTTTATTCTCCTACAGGGATGGAGAGCTTTACAAAAACAAAAAGGGACAAATGTCCAGCAGGGAGAATATGAGCGTGAACTTCTGTTTCTAGAGTTGAAAGATTAACCTAATGTTTGATCTAGCTCCCAATCTGGGCATTTTGAATTTGAGCAAAATTCTGCAATGGTGAAAGTCAATCATCTGGCAAACGATGATCCAGGAACAGGCATAAATAGCCTAAGATGCTAATGAGGCATTCTGTGCATTTTCACAAGTGCAGAGGGTGATGATGACAAGGCATGTAGCATAAAAAAGGGGTTACACTTCGGGATGTAAATAGCGTGTACAAAAAGTAACCATTTAACCTATTAAAATTCTACTGGTTAAAAGGTTAAATGTTTAGCTGGGGAACTAAGGGTGCGGGGGGTTCTGCAGTACCCCCACGTTTGGGGCCCCACTGGCACCAGGGGTCCCACCTGGCCACTGGGCGGCAGCAGAGTTTAATTGTTAAACGAAACCGATAAGCATCAAGCTTATCGGTTAAACTTTTACATCCCTAGTTGCAGTCAGCTACTTGGGTGAGAAAACCAATGTTATTTTCCAAATGTGCATACACACGCACACAAAAATTCTCCTGGGAAAAAGCCTTATTATGCCAAGGAACGTGGTGAGGAATAGTTTTATTCCTGAAAAAAAGATTTACAGAAATACTGAAAAACCAATTTAATATCTGACAAATTTATCTGACAACTATATCCAATCTCCATATAGGAAGAGACTATAATCTATAAATCTTCCCATGTCTAGTTACTAACATATTAATCACAGCTGTGAATGAGAGTACCTGTTTTCTGTTTTCTTGCTCTTGCCAGGACTGGTGGACCGGGACCGTCTACTTCTGCTTCTGGACCGTTTCCTCTCTCGACTGCGTGATCTTCTTCTCTCTCTGCTCCGTTCCCTCTCTCTGCTTCTTGAACGTCTGCCACAGAAGCAGAACTGGCTTATTTAGTATTCTGCACTTATGGCCATTATTTTAAATTATAAGACTATATGAAAACTGAGACGTTTTGGTTTGGGGGGAAACATTAACATAAATTGGTCTATTAACATGGGAAAAAACAATCTTCAGCAAAAATCTGCAAAAGGAAGCCAAGATCCATTAAGGCTACGGACAGGGTTACCAAATCCAAATTACAGCAGCTTGTCACAAGCCAATAATTGAAATCAAATATACTATGTACTACTTTACCTAAGTAAAACCTATTACAAAAGGCAGATACCAACACCAATCATACAGAGAGGAACATCAAATATTCATAATAAGATAGCTCAGACTAACTCAAGTCAAGTCTTATTTTCCAAGAACACATACATTTCCTGAGACTTTACGACTCATACCTCAGGCGCTTCCTGTCCCTTGACCGAGATCTCCTCTTGTCCCTACTGCGTGACCTCTCACGCCTGCGTTCTCGATCTCTACTTCTAGAACGTCTGTCTTCTCCACGTTTTGCTCTTTTGTCAGCCGGAGATCGACTTCTAGAGCGGCTACCGGAACGTCCACGTGATGTGGAGCGCTTCCGATAATGTCTGTGTAGTTGCAAATTCACAATAAAAGAATCAAGATGTACAGGAGAACACTTTGCAGTTTAAAGGTACTTTAATCACATTTAGAACAGAAACCATAAAAAGGAAAGACCAGGTCTTTTTTTTAAGATTACAAAAAAGTCTTTCCTGGTCTTGTATAACTGAATTAGTACACACACATATGCACCTACTGAGATACTGAAGTTAGCTGGATTACTTTGCTATATATCATTGAAAAAGTCCTAGTGAGGTCACACCACGAGAGCAAAGCTCTTTGTGATAGCATCAGAATCCCAAGAGGAGTTTACTATTTAGTAATCCATCAATTTTTATATGCAGGAAAAAGGTTAAAACTGCATGTAAGTATGTCTCATATTTTATAACACTAGGGCAGTCTGCCTCAGTTCATATCTCAGTTCCAAAGAGATACTATAAAACTCCATTAAAAAAATTGTGTGCAAGCATGAGCGTGTGTGGTGCAATGAAAAGGGCAGTGGACTGGAGTCAGGAGATTTAGATTTTCTTCCCAGCTCTGTTACTAACATGCTGTGTGACCCTGAGCAAATCACTTCTTCACCTCTCTGTGCCTCTGTATTCGCCTCCAACCTTTTGGTCAGTTCTGTCTATTTAGACTGTAAGCTCTCTGGGAAAAAGACTGTCCCTCCAGCATTTGTACAATTTGCAATGGGGCTTGGATCTTGGCTGGGCCTGTAAGCGCTTCTCTTGTAAAATCACATGTGGCCACAGAGCATGTTTCAAGTTGGCAGCACTATCAACAAAGGATACAAACTGTAATGAGTAGAGGAGTCCATGACAAGCATCTTTTATCTTAGGATTCAAAAATGCTCAAACTTTATAAACTTACACCTTTAACAGACACAGGAATCATTGCATCCATCACAGAAATGCAGATACCTCTGAGTGAAACATAACAATGTGTAAACACCATATTACATTGGACAACAATTCAAGACAAAAAAAATGAAGACTTGAAATAGCAGGGATAATTTACATACACAGCATCTCATAACTGAGTTGGAATTTTCTCAGGACACAGAGATTAACACTCAGCTATCAGGGAAATAGGGGTACGTCTCCACCATGGAGACTATACAGTACCAGTATAGCTATGTCTATGCTGCCAGGGCTGTGCCAACGCAGCCTACATCAACAGTAGAGGTTTTTCTGTCAGTGTAAGACACCCCCTCAAATAACATTAGCTGCAGCTAATGTGAGGCCACAGTCTTCTGTCACCATAGCTGCGTCTACACTGAGGGTTATGTAGGCATAGCTACGTCGGTCAGGGGTGTGGTTTTTTCACACCTCAGAACTATGCCAATATACCTTTCAAGAGTAAACCAAGCCGAGGAGTCATGAGACCTACGCTATGTCTACACCAGTGGTCAGGAACCTGTGGCACGCGTGCCAAAGACAGCACGTGAGCCAATTTTTAATGGCACGCTGCTGTGCCATTAAAAATCCTGCCCGCTCTTCTCCACCCACCGCTCTCTCCTTGCAGGGCAGGCAAGCTTCCCCCTCCCCCTGCCTCTCCCCCCAGTGTGCTAGGTTCCTGCCCCTCCTTCTCTCCCTCCCTGCGGCCAATCAGCTGAGGGCCCTTGCTAAGGGGCCCTTGCTATGGAGGGGAAGAGGGAAAAGCAAAAGCGAAGCCGCAACATGCTCTCTGCTCCAGGGACCTTGGGGAAGAGGGTGGAATCGGCATGTCCCCTCCAGCCCCCTGCCGTGAGCCGCTCAGAACTGGGAGCACCCTCACAACCCCAGCTCACACCCCCAGCCCTCTGCCCTGAACCCTCCCACACACCCCAGCCCTGACCCCTGCACCCCTCACACACATACCCACCCCCCCACCCTGACTCCTGCACCCTCCTCACATACCCCCAGCTCCCTGCCCTGACTCCTGCACCCCCCCACACATACCCAGCCCCCCCCCACACACACACACGTCCTGACTCTTGCACCCCCCACATCCCCATCCTGAGCACCAAACAGGAGCTCCTGCACACACACCCCACATTCCCACCTGCACCCCTTGCACCAAATGGGAGCTGCCCAGGTAAGCACTCCACACCCAAACCTCCTGCCCCAACCCCAAGCCCCCTCCCTCATTCTAGCTCCTGGCCAGACCCTGCACCCCAACCCCCAGCCTGCTCCTTCACCCGCAGCCCTGTTCTCAGCGCATTCCCAACCTCATCTAGGTGCAGAAAGAGAATGGCTAGAACCAGGGAGAGGTACCTACTCTATGTGGACAGAGCCGGGACGCCAGACCAGCAGCAGGCTGAGCGGGGCCGGCAGCCGGGATCCTGGCTGGCAGGAGCAGGCGGACAGAACCCCAGACCGGCAGCGGGCTGAGCAGCAGCGGGCTGAGCTGTTCAGCCCACTGCCGGTCTGGGGTTCTGGCTGCCGACCCCTTGCCAGCCGGGGTTCCGGCTGCTCGCCCCACTCAGCCTGCTGCCAGCCTAGGTGAACGGAACCCCAGGCCGGCAGCGGGCTGAGTGGGCCAGCGGTGTAAGATCAGCATTTCAATTTAATTTTAAATGAAGCTTCTTAAACATTTTGAAAATCTTGTTTACGTATGACAATAGTTTAGTTATATAATATATAAATTTAGAGAGAGACACCTTCTAAAAAACGTTAAAATGTATTATTGGCACGTGAAACCTTAAATTAAAGTGAATAAATGAAGACTCGGCACACCACTTCTAAAAGGTTGCCGACCCCTGGTCTACACTATAGGCTTCTGCCAGCACAGAGGTATGATCCCGGAGCAACACAGCTGTGCCAGCAAAAGACTTTAATGTAGACACAATTACACTGGCAAATCTGTGCTTTTACTTGTTTCGCTTGGGGGCGGAGGGGGGGAGAATTACAACAAGCATGAAAGCTCACACTAGTAACAGCGCTTTACCGATATAAGTATACTATACCAGCAAAACACTCTGCAAGTACAGTATGCCAATATAGCACTCCTAGTATAGATGGGGTTTTAGAATTTAATCCCATAGATTTGTTGTGTCCCCTTGAGAACCTCAGTTTTGTCACCTGCAAAAGAGTAATATCTATCTATCTAACTCTCTCACATGTAAAGTATTATTATTTAAAGAAATCTGATAGCTCACAGCACAACCAAGTATGGTAGAAGCAGCAATGGGAGCCACATGGTTCTGGAACAAGTTACTGAAACAACTAATCTGATGAAAAAAGGACAAAGCAAAGAGTCCAGAAGCATCCAGTGCAGCCCACCCTCTGCGTACACTGCTCAACTCAGAGGTATAATCTCCCAATATCATTCATGGGTATGGCTTGAGTTAGGTCAGTTTTGACATGCCTGCCATTCTGTCCCTTCTCTGACGGCACCACTGCATTCCATGGAGTGTGGCTTTGTCTTCATTGAAAAAACAGGTGCACTCATGACATCAGGATAGCCTACCTCTGTGTAAAATCCCAGCAGAGGCACCACACAAATAGTTTTTGTCTCGATACAGTTACTCACAATGTCAATCCTATATCGCGCCCCCCCCCCCCCCCCGGGCTATCCTTCACCAGCTACATCAAGATAAAAACGGCAATGCCTCGTCTCCACTAGCGTCTCAACGTTCAACGACATGATACACTTCATGGACGTTAAAACCCAGCACAAACCATTCTCATTTAACACGTTTACGGGACTGAATCCCCCACAGTGCCGTCCATCATTTTGGTACATGCAATCTGCTCCGCTGGGCTGCAGACGAGAACCACCACCACTTTCTACCCCTGCGCTTGCCCTGAGGGCTTGAAGCCAATGCATCCCCATGGTTTTTCTTGGGAGAAGCTGGGGGGGGAGGCGCGGGGGGTCATTAACTGGCCGGAGATTGGGGAACATCCGAGCAGGGGGCAGGCAGCATCAGAGCCATGTGGACCGGCGATCAGAGCCACTCTCTCTTCAAGACCTGGGGCACAGTCCGTGCGGCCGAGCGGTGCCAGCTGGAGCGCCAAACAATCGCGATGCGACACCACCAGGGCGAGCTCGCCGCTCCCTCTCCCACCCCCGCGGCGGGCCGAGGTGACGCCACCGCTCGGGCCTCAGAGCCGCGGACACCCCGCAGGCCACATACGGCTCTTCCGGAGACAACACCCCGTACGAGGCAAGCCCTCTGGGGGCGGCGGCTCCCTGGACGTTTCCCCACAGCCTCGACAACGGCCGGCTCCTCCCTCCAGCCCTGTGACCCCCCGCCTAGCACGCGGAGGGAGCCCGCTCCCCGGCTCCTTCAGGCCCCGGCCCCCGCTCCTCGGCGAGCCTTCCCTCAGCTCGGTCCCGCCGCGGCCCTTTGTTACCGTGGCCGGGCTGGAGCCACCCAGCTCGGACAGTGGCAGAGCCGCTCCTGCCTCCTCACCTGGACTCTCGGCCCATGGCTGCTCCGGGCCCGGGCGCGCGGAGCAGCAGCGGCGGCCTCTGGGATTCAGGTAGATCCGGGGACCCCTACGCAGCTGCCGCCATTACGAGCCCGTAGCGCGGTGACCAACGAGAGGAAGGAGCGGGACCGGCAGCGGGAAGCTGCCTGCCCCACTCGTCCCCAGGATACAGCGCGCCCTGGCGGCTGGAGACGGGCAGTGCGGCCAGAGGCAGTGCAAGGAGCGCACTCCCCGGGGAAAAGGCACAAGGCACGCGCTTTCTCTCACACCGTGCTGCACTAATCAGCATCCCTGCCACGGCGATCAAACCTCGGCCCAGCCCAGAGTCCCAGGCAAGGTCCTTTATAGAGGCTGCTGGGAGCTGGAGGGCTTGGCTTGGGTCTGGTCTACATAGGGTGACCAGCTGTCCCAATTTTATAGGGGCAGTACCAATATTTGGGAATTTTTCTTATATAGGCATCTATTACCCCCTGTCCCGATTTTTCACACTTTCTATCTGGTCACCCTAGGTCTGCACTAGCCTCTTTGATCAAGTGTCTCATTAAGAAAAGGAGGACTTTTGGCACCTTAGAGACTAACCAATTTATTTGAGCATAAGCTTCCGTGAGCTACAGCTCACTTCATCGGATGCATTCTCATTGTTAGCAATGGCCTGTGTTGACTGGCCACCTTCTCAACTAGAAAAGGAGTACTTGTGGCACCTTAGAGACTAACCAATTTATTTGAGCATAAGCTTTCCTGAGCTACAGCTGCTTCTAGCAGGGCTAACCAGTGGTGGTGATTAAAATGGGAGTCACTGCTCCACACCTGTGCTCCCATTGGTAGAATCAGGGTGGGGAGGAATCTAAATTAAAATAGGGGGGGGGGGGTCACAGTCTCTGATTCATTTTCCCCATCTCAAGACTGGCTCTCCCCCTCTAAATGCAGAGGTTTTAATGTTCAAGAGCACTGGGGAGTACATCACAGTTGGTGTTCACACCTAATCTTAGATTCTGTGGCTACCAGCCTCCTTAGTGTGCAAAAATAACCACATTTGAACACCCTTTGTGTTTTTAGCTTCCCCAATTACTCTGCAGCAATGCTTCTCTTACCTAAGCTAAAGATCCCTGGAGCACCCAAAATACTGTGGGGTTTACTCACCAGTACAATTTTAACGTGAAAGTGGGGATACGGACATGCTGAACCTGTGACATACGAGGGTGACAGCTAAGAAGTGCTGCTCGACCCAGACTACTGAGTCCAGGGGCATATAAGGGTGGCAGCTTGAAAGTGCTGATTGATGCCGTCCACTCAGACTTGCTCTGGTGTGGGTGGGTGGGTGTGTGTGTGTTCGTTCGTTCGTTCATCTGGTTCTGGGGCTGGAGGAACCGAACCCTGGGGAACCTAGGTACTGCAGGATAGCTCCATTGGGAGAGGACTTGCAAAGTGTAGAGCAGCTCCCTATGAAAACACAAGTGACACAAGCAGTACATTAATAGAATTACAGAAAAAAACCCAGAAGAGTAACCCTAATGAATGAGCGTACCCCAAAGTAATGGGCAAATCTGGTAACAACATGTAGGCGCTAAAGTTTTACATTGTTTTGTTTTTGAGTGCAGTTATGTAACGAAAAAACTACATTTGTAAGTTGCACTTTCATGGTAAAGAGATTGCTTTACAGTACTTGTATGAGGTGAAGTGAAAATACTGTATCATTTTTACAGTGCAAATCTCTCTAATAAAAATATAAAGTGAGCACTGTACACTTTGTATTCTGTGTTGTAAATTAAATCAACATTTGAAAATATTGAAAAACATCCAAAAATATTTAATAAATTTCAATTGGTATTCTATTGTTTAAACAGTGTGATAAATTGCGATTAGTTTTTTTGAGTTAATTGCATGAGTTAACTGCGATTAATCAACAGCCTTAATTTTTACCATGTTGTATCCCTTGCTAGAGGGCAGGTTTTCTTCATGTATAGGAGTGTAGTTTGGGAAGGGAAGCCACACCTATATAAAAATAAATGAAGGGTGTAAACCCCCCAAAGGAAGGGCTCTTATTTAGAATGGTCCAATGGGTGTAATTTAAAAAAATGCAGTAAAATTAAATCTGAGGCTGCATATCAGGATGAAAAATCATAGTGAATTCAATTAGCCTGCAAAAATATCACCTCAAAGGTGATGGAAGCCTCATTTTTCAGAATATTTAAATCCAGACAGGATAAATACAGACCTCAGAATACAGGTTTCCCTTGGATTGACAAAAGTGACCTAATTATGACTTCCATCTATAACTACATCTTGGCTAAGGGGTCCTACTGTCTGAAACCAGAAACATTTGCTCCAGGTAAAAATTACCAGTTCAGATTAAGGAGTATTTTTATTTAAATTTACAAAATATCAAAACTTATTTTTAATGGTCTTGCAACTAAAAAACAACAAAAATTAATCAATCAGTCAAATGAAAACTACACCTGAAAACTGACCATTTTTGTCTTAGGTAGATGCTAATTTTACTAGTAAAGTTATAAAAACCAAGACTTACTATGGAAATAACTATTTTATGAAGACCAAAACAAGACACGTTGTCAGTCCTGTACATTTACAGTAAGACTGTAGAGAATACAGATTAGAATTTTGATTTATGTATTAAAACAGTCATTTTAAATGACTGAAGACAAATCCATTTTACAGAAGAAAATATGAACCTAATCCTAAATGTGATATACCTGGTACAAACAAAGACTCATCATATGTAACAAGTGTATGATATCAATTACCAAAGGGAATATTCATAACTTCAGAAATTCTTTAAAAAAAAAGTAATATTGGGATCCGGTATGGTCACCTCAGAGTACCCAAACATCTATACATTGAGATTGATTACCTAAATTTGAATTCCAACTGAACAATTTTCACATGCAATCAATTCAGATTAAAAAAATAGATGTATATGTATATGACCACCAATTTTGAGGTTTATTCAGTAATCAGTGTGCTAACTTCATGTGCTGTAATTTTAACACATATGCTGTAATTTTAACACATATGCAGTTTATGTACAGTAATTAACCCCAAACAATACTTAGCATTTATATAGTTCTTTTAATCTTTACAAACGTAATATATTATTAATTTACAATACCCCGTAAGTAACCATGAACTTCCCCCCTTCAAAGTGTTACACAGTCAAGTAGTTACTATCTTCTGGGGACTTAATGTCATTTGGATACCTGAACAAGTACAGCTTTGTAGAAAGGGGAAAATAAAACAACACTGAGGCGGGGGTTCAAATACTCATTGAAAGCAACAGAGGGAGTCAGCATCTGAGCTGGGATTACAACTAAGGAATTTCCAGCTCTTAGTCCTGTGCTCAAATCAAACCGTTTACTAATACAGGACAGTGAAATGTAGCCCTTTTGTTCCCTGTGGCACTGGCAACTTGTCCAGAACATTAACAAAGCATGAGATATCTATTAATAAAAAAGGTTGGCTTCCCAAGCACAGTCAAACCATAAGAGAAGGTGGTAACAAGCATAACTTTAATAAATTTGGTAGAAAACAACCAGTGTAGAAATAATTAAACAGAATATTGTACATGAACAGAGAAAATGAGATCATAGAGATGAAATTCTTTCATTGCTTGGTCAAGGATGAATTCAACTTTATGAACATTTGCCCTATCAGCCCTATACTTCATTCATTCATTACAGCAGAGAGGAGGGTTATATGCACACCCTATCTTCAGCAGCATTATACGTCTGACAAAAGTATTCTTTTCAGAGTCAAAATTTCCATGTTAAACCTCAGAGCAATATTTCTTCTGCCACCTATGAAAAAAATCTGGCTTAGTCATTTTCCAGTTATAGGAATGCAAAAGGAGTAGAGTGCAGAAAAAATATCTGTATGTCAAGATGTTTTTCTAGGCTTAACTAATTACAATTAAACCATTCTTAAAAGCTGAAATATTAGTCAGGAATAATGAGAAATTAAGCGTTTTTAGACCCTCCACAGGACTAATATATTGCATTTCTGCAGTACTCGTTTATGTGCGATATAATCCTGAAAGTTAGGTCACGTATCTTTTTTGAGCAGACTCATTATTTACGTTTCAACGATGGTTTGAAAAGCTCCTATCTGAATCTGTTGACTGAACCTTTTAACATGTCTATATTTGTGCTGAGACAAGGTGGATGAGGTAATATCTTTAACTGGACCAACTTCTGTTGGTGAAAGAGGCTCTGTGTAGCTTGAAAGCTTGTCTCTTTCACCAACAGAAGTTGGTCCAGTAAAAGTTATTACCTCACCCACTTTGTCTCTCTCTAATATCCTGGGATCAACACAGCTACACTATCACTGCAAACTGCATTTGTGCTATCAGGTCTAAATCAGAATAGTTTACAATCTAGCCCTAAATGTATACAATTGGCTGGTCAACAAAAACAATGGTAGTGCAAAAGAACTGAATGTAGTGTAGAATCAGAACACACGATTCTTTTTCATGCCACCGACACAGGTC
Organism: Natator depressus; assembly: GCF_965152275.1. Lineage (NCBI taxonomy): Eukaryota > Metazoa > Chordata > Testudines > Cheloniidae > Natator > Natator depressus. Next base: position 12,117,233 of record NC_134241.1, read on the forward strand.
TAACAATTGGCTGAGAAATGCAGAATTAAAATTATAATGCAGGTAATTTTAGTTGAGAAAGATTAGGCAGAAAGCACAGTCTTGTTTACTTTAGCAACTACAGTCAGATTTTTTTTTTTTTTGTTGAGAAGCAAAACTATCACTTTAGACAAGCACCAATAAAATTATTGATCCTCTCCAAATTGAAAAACTGATATTGGCCTATTTCACCTTGTAGCTTCGATAGTAAAAAGACAAGCTACATGGTGGAGGTAACACCAAGTTCAGATGCAGCAGAAATCATTGACGATGGCCAGTGTGAAGGGGTGGCTAGCTGGGATAACACTTCAGATAGCCCATTCCTTCCTCTCAATGTGTCACATTTCTGTGGGATTGAAAGAAGAACTACAGCTAGCTCACTTCCCCCTAGAGAGAGAATAGGATTTATCTGCCTTGGCAGCCTCCTAAATCCCTCCTGTCTGGTTTTACACGTGCTTCATAACAGGTACCACTTTCCCCCTTCATGTGGAAATAAACTCAAAACAACGTGGTGATAAGAAAATGTTTTTCCATTGCCTGTTTCAGTACTTCAGATCTAAATAAGCCTGGCTACTGTGATTTATTTGGAGGGGTTTCAAACCAACACATAGAACAAAGGAATAAGCAAGTCAGTCAACATATAGACAGCTCTGCGGAATGCCAGCCAAAGGTTCTGTTAGGCTGTTGAGCAGTAGCAGTATTAAGCAGCGGAGCAGAACTCGCATGCAATTAAGATTCTGTTTACATGCAAATGCCTTTAGTAATAAACACAGGTAGAGAAATACAGAAAAGATATACATAGTCAAAATATGTAGTCCCCTGCTTAACTAATGGTTGACCAAAACAGCACAGACATTTTTAATAAATATGAAGCAACTGCTTTAGACTCAGGCTTCTTGAGTGCTGCTTTCACTATATAAAGTGAACCCTCTAGAGAGAACAGTAAACCAGGGTCAAGATGAAAGCACGGGTAAAACTAAGGTTAGGATAACTACTAGGATTAGAGAGCTGCCAAATGCTCAGGGAAACATTACGAGATTAGCATAGTTTCTAACTATGTCTTCTTACTTCCTTAAGAATGACATTTGTAGGACAACAGGATTTTTTTGCTTAGTTGTTTTGCTCCGGTTTCCTCACTTGAAATCAGTCCTGGCTATAACAAATAACTTATGCGCAGAGGATGAGGACTTCAACTGAGAGCAAGACAATGAGGTGGTGCATCACCAAACTGTAGCAGGCTTGTGGGCTGAGGCTATTTTTGTTCAACATTCAGAGTTTGAACAACAGAATGTATGGGTACATTTTATTTTATTTAAATTTTAAAAAGCAGAAGTAATACACAGAGAGCATTCTTTAGGTAAGTCCTGTCACAATGTATAAATAGCTCTGTTGAGAGCACACCAGTTCTGTTGTGTCCTCACACTACTGAGTCAACAAGAAAGTGACACAAAGTAAGTGATGCTTGTGGTACGGTTAAAAGAATATCTAACTAAACAGCAAATGATATAGATCACTGACACTTGCACCCTAATCTCCACATTAGAAATTGAATAAACTGTACTAATACAACCCCAGACCTGGGACCCTGTTCTTCCATTCATATATGAGTGGATTTAACCGCTTTCAAGCATTTGAATAGGTAAGAATTAAATAAGGTATAAACCTGTATGGCATACCCAGCGATATTATAGGAATACAGAACGGAAAACTTTTGTGTAACTACTGTATCGAGTTCTACAGCTATCACAGCACTTCAGAACCAAAAAAAACAAGCAGTTCATGGCAGAAGATAAAAGTAAAGAAATAAACACAGAGATCTGTGAAAATGTCCCCCATTTTGCTATAGGTATCCATGGAGCGACTAATCACTTCTGCAGGGATTCCTGACAGTAAAAGAGCAGCAGTTAATACCGTAGTTTTCATCTTCTTTTCACTCTAAACATCAAAAAACAAAAACAGTGATTACTAAATTATTTAATCTGTCACAATCCAGTTCTTCTTAAAGCAACACGCCTACCTTTAAGCCAATACTTGAATATTTTTAGCATGTTTATTTGCTTGAATGGTCAGTATAGACAATATACATTTTATCCCCCGTGAAGTCTTGTATCCATTCTTTGCAATTGTGCTCTAGGATTCTGAACATTTCTCTCTTATTGTCCTTGCAGCAGATTCATGCTGAGATGGCTCCAATAGTCTCCCAAACCACCGCGGAAAATAGGGAAGTCTGAGTTAGTTTAGCTATGCTGGCAAACCCTCCTAGCACAGACATAGCTTTTAGTGGAAAAAAAAAGTGCTTTTACTAGTATAGCTTATAACAGTTCTCTATTTAAACTACACTGGCAAAAGTACTTTTTTGCCAGAATAGCTGCATCAACACTAGGACTTTTGCCATTATAAAAATATCAAAGATATTATATCCCTAACTGACATTACTTTACCAGCAAAAGCTTCTAGTGCAGATCGGCTCTAAGTCTGGGAGGCTTTCATTTATCTTTTCATTTCACATCATCCAACTGTTTTCTATTCTCAAACTGCCACTGTGTGCTAATCCTGTGGCAGCAAGTCCAGACAGCAAGACTCAGCTTTAGCAGTAAATGCCACAATGTACTGACTGCTACGGAGGATACAATCTTCTCTCATCCTTCTACAGACCATGGGTATTATATCTCCCAAAGACTGACAAGGGAAGAGTGGAAGCTCACTTGCTGTGTCATGCTTATTTTGAACTGTAAACTCTTCATGGCTGGGACTGTCTTCACTTGTATTACTGAGTTAAGGTCAATTTGATCACACCGTTCTGGGAATCTGAGATCTCGATCCTCTTCTAATGCCAAAAAATTATTTAGTTTAAAACCTGACCCCACATGTGGACTCCAGCAAGAGTAGCTGGGACTGCTACATAATTGTTTTATTCTTTTATCTCAGAGATCCCAGTGAGCAGTTTTGGGAGGGTGCTTTTCTGCCCTGAGGATGATCTCATGTGGGATGCCGCAGGTTTCCACTATGCATAGATTGTAAGGACAGCTAGCAAGGAGACATGGAGTGATTTTTTTTTTTTTTTAATAAATAAAGTATCCTGACAATACCCACTTTGTATTTTCACTTCATCCAATCCATAGTGCAATCAAGCATCTTTCTGTGTCTGATTGAGACTGGGGCACGAGGAGAGCAAGCAAGTTAAAGCTCAAGGGTATAAAAACTGAGGTAATGACCAGCTGGGGCAAGAAGCCAGGAACTATAACAAAAACTAATCAGATTGTTTGTCCCCACTGGTTGTCACTCAAGTGTGCAATCTGTAGTCTTGTTATATTAACAGTTGCTTCTGGATAATTCTAACAGTGATGATCAAAACTGCTTTTTTCCATCTTTTTCTGGTTAGGAGAGTGTAACCATCTCTTGATGCAACCCTGCTACTCTAATCAATACCTTTATCATCTCTAAAATATATTATGACAGTGTGCTCTATTTAGGGCTACATCTTAAATGCATTTGGAAACAACTAGTATAGAATGCAGCAGCTTACTTGCTAAGCAGCTTCTCCCTCCATGAACACACATACACTGCCTATCAGGCTGGTTTCTGGGTCAAGTTCAAGACGTTGGTTTTGACCTAATAAGCCACAAATGGCATTCTACTTCTCTCTCCATGCAATACTGCTTCAGATATCATCAGCAAAGGTGATCACACTGGTGCTCCATCAGTTTTCTAAACGGAACTGCTGCAGAGCTCTCTCAAGAAGGGCCATGCTGACCTTCAAATTCACTCCCTTCTCCGTGGTCTGAAATAGTTTGAATCTGTTGACCATTAGGAGGCCTTGACAATTCCATCTCTTAGAATGGGCAATAGAAAAAGGCTGAGACCGTAAGGTTAAGGTTTTTGTAGGAGCTGAGGTGGGAATGTTTCGTGACTGCTGTTCTTCTGATGGGTGAATTGGCTATTCACTGTGTTACAAGTTGTGGTTTAAGTTATTTGTCAAGGGTCCTAAAATCTAGAACAGATGTCTGTTTGGCATTTTATACTGAAATTCATTTTTGGGACAGCAACATTAAGTTGTGTAAAATTTCAAAATGTTGTGATCTATTACAGTTTAGTATTGCAACTTACTATTTTACACTATAGGTAAATCAAGCCATTTATGACAGGTTTCAGAGTAACAGCCGTGTTAGTCTGTATTCACAAAAAGAAAAGGAGTACTTGTGGCACCTTAGAGACTAACCAAGCTTATGCTCAAATAAATTGGTTAGTCTCTAAGGTGCAACAAGCCATTTATGAACATTTAAACACAGAGTCTTATACTCAAGATATCCCAGTGTTTTTACAAAGCAACAAAAACGGATAGCGGAATGACCTGGGTAAGCAAATATTAGTCATTATTTACTAAGCAATTAGCACACACAAAATTAATCATTATAATATATTTAAAATGAGGGAAAGGAGTTTGGCCATCTCCTCTCAAAACGTGCCAGGAAAGCTGTACTTTCCACCTTGTTAGCCCAGAGATGGACAGACAGGCCTGTGGTTTAAAGTACTGTATCATTGCAACATATACAATGAAGGATAAATGTTGCCAGCAAGCATATTATTTTCAAATTCAAAAAAGTCACATCCTAAAATACTACAGCTAAATAACTGAATTTAGAATAATGGAAACTAGAGCTAAACAAATCTAATGGGTGATCGAGTCCAGGTGTCTAATCCAGGATGGATCCCCTTAGTACATTGTCTGGTGTTTTCTGCAGATAAGTTTAGAATGACTTCTTGAAAGTTCACTGTTTTCAATTATATACCTACCTAGGAAAGCCCAACCACTCATTTATTCCTATGGTCTATAGTTAATCTACTATTCCTTTGAAAAGGAACTTTAGAGTTTTAAACTATGGATCAAGTATTAGTCGACCTTCCTTTACCTTGTAGGCCGATAAAGACATCAGCTAAGCAGTCACTTCATTGTAATTAACCAGTATAGATATATAAAGCAAGAGATACAGTTTCCTATTGATGAACAGGAAGTTAGGCATGTAAATAAATCCTCACATTTCAAAGTCTTCCACCCTGACTTTTGCCCTACATTTAAACAGTTATTAGTAAGTGAATTCAGTGACCTTGAAAATGAAGGACTAAGGTTCAGTTCACACTGAGGGGAAGAATTCTGTTAGCTCAAACATCTCACGCACATCATCTGTGGATGAAACCACACAACAGTGACCGCAGATAAGTACTGCATGGATGAAAGGTAAATGCTTCATAACACAAAAGAAGAACTAATGTTCACTCTTAACCAGATACTTCCAATGGTGCTATGACTAAATGTTCACTAGGCACAAGAACAAGACGACAAAACTCATTTTCACTTGAGGGTTTAACAGGATTTGAATGAAGGTCCTGACAATTTAAAGGCTAGTGCATTAATCCACAATAATAGGTGTCTTTCATTTCACAACCTTAAAATGAAAGGGGGCCATATTGATACATCAATTAGTCACTTAATCCTGTTTGTAAAGTACATTCTGTACTAGCTGGGCCCATTCTAAACCATTCTCACAAAAGTTTAAATTAAAAATATTTTAAATTAATCTTTTCTGTGTACTGATCTTACCTTTGGAAAATATTTGGACAGTCCCATATATGCAAGTTGTAGAGTAAGAAATGGAGCAAATATTGACTGTGAAGATTGAAGAGAAAACATAAAAATTAGTTAGACAAACAAGGATAATTGAGGAATCACGTTACCTTATTCTTCCAAGGAAAATGCCAGTTATGTGTAATAAAATTTCAGTCACTACACTGCAAAATCATTTCTAGAAAATAACCATTTTTATGAACACTGGTGGCCTAAATAGATAAATTTAACCACTAAGGAGGAATATCTGCATAATCCTCTTAGGCCCTGACCCTGAAAGGAGATAGACATAGGAGGCCTTACAGAATACCAAAGACTGCTGCCATAGTTACAACATCAGTGCTGTCTAAAGTCAACCTAATTACTCAGAAGATGGTACTTTGTGCTAGCTACATACTTCTAGATGAGATTCCAACTGAAAACACAGGCAGATGAAGCATTCTGGTGCTAATGTTCTTAGTCCATAGGAGATGAGGTTATAGTTTGCACTTCTCTCAACTGCTACTTAGTGGCTGCATTACCCAGACAGTGCAGGTTCTGAGATGATTGCCTGCCTCAAGAACGTAATGACTGCTCATGGCTTATATAAGATTGGCCCAAGAGAAAAAGTTCCCTACTCATCTACTCACCATCTACAGACAAGGGCCATGATGAATTTCATGTTACCTCTAGAAGAGAACTAATGTGGGATTTGCAGCAACAAATATTTTTCTTAACTCACCAAGTACTTGCACACAAAAGCCCTAACTCCTACGGCAAGAAGCGCACATCCCACCAATCTGAAAATGCGAAAAGAATCAAATTCCTCCACTGCATTCCCATTCTCTTGGCTAGGCTTCTCATTCATCAGATGGTTTCTTAGCTTCATAGCTTCATCAAATCTTGATAAGTATTGATCTAATCCATGTCGAGGTGTTCTCTGTGAAGCTTCTGATGCCAGATCCCCTCTGCTATGATGCCGGAGCTCACTGGTACCATCATTACCAAGCTCGGGAGTTTTACTGAACAAGTCCTTTTTATCTCCCTTGAGCTCTATAATGCCACTTGTGTGGTCAGATGTTCCTGCCAAATTACAGACAGAATCACCAAGCACAATTCGTTTTGAAACTGCAGGAACAGGGAGGGAGTTTGATTTATCTTGCTCATGTTGAAGTTTTGAATCTGTGTGACTTTCATCACCTGAAGAGGAGAAACAAAACATGAAGCATGTAATTCCCACTGAATATTTAGATCAGCCTCTCAGACTGCTGGATTTTGGGCATCAGGTTGATGTATTAAATCACTTCTGTGAAACCACAGCTTTACAATTGATAAACACGTTAAAGCTTTTCTTCACAGCATTTTATAAACAGTAATTAACTTATCTTCCTAAACCCCCTGAGGAGTAAATGAGTGACTATCAGCAGTCCCATTTTACAGACAGAGAAACTGAGGCAGTTGTTAAGTGACTTGCCCTAAACAACAGAAGACCTCTGTGTTAGAGCTAGGACTAGAATTGAGGCGTTCCTGACTCTTGCTTCTATGCTCAGACCATTACACCATGTCTCCTTGTGGAGAACAATAAAGAGCACAGCATGAAGCCAACTTCAGCATTAAGACAAAAATCTGTTATCTTGACAGTGACCTCATCAGATCCATAATTTTTTTATATATACACTTGCAATGGGCTCTAAGAAGCTCAATGACTCCCCTCTACCACCATACTGACTTCCATGGGTTCATATGACACTTTCTAAAACAAAAAATACACATTAAAACCCAGCAATAAAGAGTTTATAAAAACTGGTTTCAGAGTAACAGCCGTGTTAGTCTGTATTCGCAAAAAGAAAAGGAGTACTTGTGGCACCTTAGAGACTAGTCAATTTATTTGAGCATAAGCTTTCGTGAGCTACAGCTCACTTCATCGGATGCATACTGTGGAAAGCGTAGAAGATCTTTTTATACACACAAAGCATGAAAAAATGGGTGTTTACCACTACAAAAGGTTTTTTCTCCCCCCACTCCACTCTCCTGCTGGTAATAGCTTATCTAAAGCTATCACCCATTTTTTCATGCTTTGTGTGTATAAAAAGATCTTCTACACTTTCCACAGTATGCATCCGATGAAGTGAGCTGTAGCTCACAAAAGCTTATGCTCAAATAAATTGGTTAGTCTCTAAGGTGCCACAAGTACTCCTTTTCTTTTTATAAAAACTGTAGCAAATGTACAGACAATTGAAGAATGCAGCCCAAGTGTCAGCACAGGCAGAGCCACAGTCACTCAGCAATGAAAAACCAAGTAAAAGCATTGGGTTTGAGGAGGGATTTGAAGAATGACATCTGGAACACAGGAAGCAAGAGGTTATTTCAAGTAAAGAGAGCAGTGTAAAAAAGGCATAGAATTCAGAGTAAGCGAAGCAGACAGAAGGAGCATTAAGGGCCATATGCAACCTAGAAGGTATGGAAGGAAACAAGCCAAGATGTAGTTCAATTGCGGAGCTGCAGAGTGCTAAATGAGGACAATGACCTTTCAGTTGGTGGGGAAAGAGAAAATGCAATAAAAGAATATTCCAGTCATGGGTATTAAACCAGGAAAAACAAACCTTTAAACAGAAGTATTTTTCATAATCAAAACAAACTGACTGACTGTTTATGGCCACTCTTGCATATTAAAATCTGAAAGCTCACTCTTTACTAGTCTTTTAGTCTCTTCCAAAATTCCACTACAAATATGCAATTGGTCATATTAATCTATTTTTCCAGAAAATTTTGTGACTTCACTCATTGTTGATGAATTACTATAGGAGCTAGCTCAGATCAAGTTAAAAATGCTTTAAATATTTCCAGACATTGTTTTAGTTAAATTTAAAGATGAAACAAAACACCTATAACACAGAAAAGTTGGAAAGAAATGTTTAATACCTTCCATACAACTATGAGAGTCATCAAAATGAGAACAAATTTGTGGAGAAATAAAATATTGGAGAAAAATGTCTAGTTATGGGAGCTGGAAACTGGGAGAAAGGACTCCAGGGTTCTGATCTGATCATAAACTGTGACTCTCTGCCTGTGCTGACACTTGGGCAGCATTCTTCAGTTGTCTGTACAACATCTGCTACCTTCTTTAATGCCATCTGCAAAACTGTCAAGCAAGGGTTACCCCTTATAAAGGCAGAGGGAATAAAGAATAATGTTAACATGAAAGCCTTACTTACAACTTTACATTTCAAATGCTTTAACTGTTTTTATTTTTCTGTGTCTTTAATAAAATATTTAAAAGATTGAGATGGTGGCTATTATTGTTGGACCATATTAAAGAAGTTCTGTATTAAAAATCACAAATGAGTTTGATTCCCCATACTTTAAATTCCAGGGTATTACTAATTAAGAGGTCTCTTGGTTTTTGGTACTGTTTCTCTCCCTCTATGTGTGAAACTTGCAAGCTGCTAATTGTGTTAGTATTTCTAAGAGTCTGTTCTCAAAGCAATTCTTTGTAACAACTACTCCTCACACAGAGAGAGACTCAAAGCAATACTCTGTAACAGAAACAGCACCCAGAGACTCCCCGCCCTTTTGTTGTATTCATCTCACTTTGTTAATAACTGTGATTAAAATAGAGATAGAGGATGTATGTGGATGGATGCTTGGTGTGGATAATAACTGAATGATCAGGGAGGTGCCAGCCTAAGAATCCAGTGTCCATCGACTGAAGAATGCGTCAAATGGAAATAACCAGAGGACCCCCGGAGGGTCGACTGGAATCCACCCAACAGCCTCAAGGATGGGAGAACCAAAGAACAAGGTAACATATGACAGCACGGAGCCGTCAGGAATGTGCTATCTGCTGATTTATTCAGCAACAGCATGATGAAGCAATTCCCATAGACTGGCATAGGAATAAATTCCTATAAAAATGGACTCTAGAAAGTGAGAGCTTTGGGGTCTGATTCTGCAAAGCAACTTCCAGGAGCATCAGATGAGCATCTGACAAGGCCCTGCTCCCTCCTCACGTCCAGGCCACTTGGCCAGTGGCTTGGCATGAGCAACTCTAAGGCTGGTAACTGTGACAACAACCTTGCAGAACCTGTGTATGTGTGTGTATGAATGAATGTGTGAATAAATATGAAATTGAATGGAATGTTATAGCTATAACTAACTGCTTACTATGAAAAGGAAAGTGAGCTGTAGCTCATGAAAGCTTATGCTCAAATAAATTGGTTAGTCTCTAAGGTGCCACTAGTACTCCTTTTCTTTTTGCGAATACAGACTAACACGGCTGCTACTCTGAAACCTGCCTACTATGATTCTTTCTGTATTCACAATAAATATGGCATTTTGCCTTTTCCCCTTTAATAAGATCCTGCTGGTTTTTATTTTATTGGTATAACATAATGGGAGTAAGCCAGTGATAATTTCACACAAAACCCCAAACATAACATTAAACAGATTAAGTGTGAACAGTGAAGAAGAGTTTTATTAGCATTCCTTTGTTGGGCCCAAGGAACCCCCAATCAACACAACAGGACACAATCCTGCCTACTCCTAGTACAAGCAGAAAATTCCATTAAAGTCCATGGCAATTCTGTGCATAGAGTGTTTGCAGGATCAGACCCTTCAACTGTAAATTATTTTTTAGGGGGCAGGAGGAGGACACACACACACACACACCTTGTTTTATGTGTCTAAGAGCTATTTAGATCTATGGTGCTTTATATATGTAATAATAACCCTAATACACTAAAGGGCCCTGAAAAGAAGTTTAATATGATTCCAAATATATGAAACATGGAAGAAAAGAATACGGCCACAAGCAACAAATCTCAATAACACGGTAAGATGGAGTGTGCAGAAGTCACCTGAACTATTTTACTGAGGGCAGACAATGCCGAGGTCAGTGAAAAGATCTCCAGATACCACCCCTCATCCACTGAGGGAAATCACACACGCATTTGTATGCTGCGCCGAGGTGTGTTTCTGCACAGCGAAGTGGACTCCTGCAATCTCCGCAGTATTTATGGGTGAGAGTTTGCTAGTATCATGTAGCAGCATGAGCAGAAGAGGAGTGAGGACGTAACTGCCACAGAAAAGCCCCACCACCGAAAGCACAGTCATGCCCCCACCCACCTCGGTGGGGAAGAGTGTTTTCCCTGCTTCCGGAGAGGAGGAAGATGCCATCACTGTACGTGCCCTGAGCCCCTCGCCTTGCCTAGAAGCAAGGTAACAAAAGCATAGCCGCTGCTTCAGCCTGGGGAGGAGACGAGCGGGGGTGTCATATACCCCCAAAGCTATGGGGCCAGCCACAGCCTCCAACCTATGCTGGCCCTATCTCCCCTGCCCCCTTTTAAATGGCAGGAGTATCCCCAGCAATCTCCAGCCCAGCCTGGCCCCCTTCGATGGCGGGGGGGGTCCCCCCAGCAACCTCTTCCTCTTGCCTGCCCCCAGCCCCTTCCTCGAGGTCTTCGTGGAGGCCACAGCCCCTGACCGCTGGCCTCCCGTCGGGCTAGGGCTGAGCGACACCCGGCCTCACCTTCGCCCCCCAATGCCTCCCCGCCTCTTACCCTTCACCCCGCCCGGCCGGTGGAAGCCCATGATTCGGTTGATCCTCTCCTCCGAATTCATCAGCAGCTTCCTCCGCCGGAGCTCGGCCCGGCGCTGCGACACGGAGAGCACTGCGGGGACCCCCATGGGGCCAGGAGCCGACCTGGCCCCGCCGCCATCCACCGCGGCCAGCGCCTCCGGTTCCATCCGCAGCAGACACAGCACAAGCGTCTCCGCCCCCTCACAAAACAATGAGGCCTGCCTGGCCTCTCCACCTCCCTCACGCCCAGTGCGCAGGCGTAACCCCTGCCCCCATGCTAGAACCGCCTCCAACTGCTGAAGCAAGAAGCGCCATCTTGGATGAGGGCAGAGGCCAAAGGAACTGGGAGCGACACCCCGTCAGTCCGCCTTGCCAACTACGCGTCTTTCCGGACCTGATGCCCACAGTAAAGATGGCGGCTCCGGCCTCGAGATGACCACACACAGAAGGAGTGTGAGGGGAGGCGTGTCGCAGCAGCTCTCTCCAGCGAGGTAGCGGGAGGGAGCGGTGACGCTGCCTAGGTGCACCACGCCGCTGAGGGGCGGGCCCGCGGTGGTTAGAGTCAGAGCAGCCACCTGCCTGCCGCGGAGAACACGGCTGCCCGCGGGCGCCCGACCCGAGGAGGCGGCGGCACAGCAGAGGCGCAGACACCGCGAACGCCCCCACCCGCCGGCAGGGGGAAGACAGGCCCCTTGCGCGCGGGTCGCCGGTCCAACCGCCCGGCCGCGCGCCGGGCCTGCTCCAGCGCTTCGCCTGGCGTTGGCGCCTGTCCAGGGGCTCCCAGGAGTGTCGCGCGGCTGAGGTGTCTGCCCCGTCCGGGGGCTCAGCCCACGCTGCCCGTGGCTCTAGGGCCGTGATTCTCAAACTTTGGTACTGGTGACCCCTCTCACATCGCAAGCCTCTGAGTGCGACCCCTCCTTATCAACGATCGACACTTTTTAATATATGTGGCACCTTAGAGACTAACCAATTTATTTGAGCATGAGCTTTCGTGAGCTACAGCTCACTTCATCGGATGCATACTGTGGAAACTGCAGAAGACATTATATACACAGAGACCGTGAAACAATACCTCCTCCCACCCCACTCTCCTGCTGGTAATAGCTTATCTAAAGTGATCATCAAGTTGGGCCATTTCCAGCACAAATCCAGGTTTTCTCACCCTCCGCCCCCCCACCCCCAAACTCACTCTGCTGCTGGTAATAGCCCATCCAAAGTGACCACTCTCTTCACAATGTGTATGATAATCAAGGTGGGCCATTTCCTGCACAAATCCAGGTTCTCTCATCCCCCTCACCTCCCCTTCAAAAACCACACACACAAACTCACTCTCCTGCTGGTAATAGCCTATCCAAAGTGACCACTCTCCTTACAACGTGCATGAAAATCAAGGTGGGCCATTTCCAGCACAAATACAGGTTTTCTCACCCGCCCCCTTTTTTTTCAAAAAAAAAAAAAAAAAACCACACACACACAAACTCACTCTCCTGCTGGTAATAGTTTATCCAAAGTGACCACTCTCCCTACAACGTGCATGATAATCAAGGTGGGCCATTTCCAGCACAAATACAGGTTTTCTCACCCCCCCCCACCCCGCTCCCACATAACCTCACAACCCCCTGAGGGGACCCAACCCCCAGTTTGAGAACCCCCTGCTCTAGGGGCTAAGGTCATTGTGACAGCCCAGTTTGTGTGCCCGAGAGGTGGCAACCCTAGCGCTCCCCCGATCAGACACAGGGCACCTAGCTGTGCTCACTGCCCCCCCTCCACACACACACACACACAGTGCTAGCGGTGACTGGTCCCGCTTCCCCCCACCAGACACAGGGTAGCGCTCTCATCTGAACACCAACAGTTCTCTACAGAAAGGATCTCACACACACACACTCCCTGAGAGTGGTCACTTTGGATGAGCTATTACCAGCAGGAGAGTGAGTTTGTGTGTGTATGGGGGTGGGGGGGTGAGAAAACCTGTATTTGTGCTGGAAATGGCCCACCTTGATTTTCATGCACGTTGTAAGGAGAGTGGTCACTTTGGATAGGCTATTACCAGCAGGAGAGTGAGTTTGTGTGTGTGGTTTTTGGAGGGGGGTGAGAGAACCTGGATTTGTGCAGGAAATGGCCCACCTTGGTTATCATACACATTGTGAAGAGAGTGGTCACTTTGGATGGGCTATTACCAGCAGGAGAGTGAGTTTGTGGGGGGGGGGGGGCGCGGAGGGTGAGAAAACCTGGATTTGTGCTGGAAATGGCCCAACTTGATGATCACTTTAGATAAGCTATTACCAGCAGGAGAGTGGGGTGGGAGGAGGTATTGTTTCATGGTCTCTGTGTATATAATGTCTTCTGCAGTTTCCACAGCATGCATCCGATGAAGTGAGCTGTAGCTCACGAAAGCTCATGCTCAAATAAATTGGTTAGTCTCTAAGGTGCCACAAGTACTCCTTTTCTTTTTGCGAATACAGACTTACACGGCTGTTACATATATTAAAAAGGTTTCAGAGTAACACCATTAGAAATGCTGGAGGCAAAGCGGGGTTTGGGGTGGAAGCTGGCAGCTCGTGACCCCCACCCCCACATAATAACCTCAGAACCCCCTGAGGGGACCGAACCCCCACTTTGAGAACCCCCTGCTCTAGGGGCTAAGGTCATTGTGACAGCCCAGTTTGTGTGCCCGAGAGGGGTAACCCTAGCGCTCCCCCGATCAGACACAGGGCACCTAGCTGTGCTCACCGCCCCCCCTCCACACACACACACACAGAGTGCTAGCGGTGACTGGTCCCACTTCCCTCCACCAGACACAGGGTAGCGCTCTCATCTGAACACCAACAGTTCTCTACAGAAAGGATCTCACACACACACACACTCACCCCCATGCTTAATGTTTGAGGCTCCGGCCGCAATAGCGTGTGACTGTCACTATGAGGACAAGTACAGAATTGACTTGCACAGGGGAAATCCTCAGATTGTTACCAAAATCAACAGTCAATCCTTCCCAAATCTGCCACTCTGTGTGCTTGCCTCTGTCCTTCAGGGTGTGGAATAATTACTGCCCAGGGACTGGAAAATGACTGAAAAAAGTCTCTGTCTAATAGCTTTCTTCTGTTAATACACCTCTGACTATATTCTCAGCATCCAACCATAAAGAGCTGGTTGTAGCCCAGGGACCTTTGTGTAGGAGTAGAGGTTCTAAATGGCAAAATACCAATTTAGGTAATTCCAGGTGGTTTAATTTTCTCTAGATTCAGCTGGGACAAGCATTTATTTTGACTTACTACCCTAAACTCTTGCTCAGGGCTACGGTTGAACAACTGCTGTTTCATGTAGATATATTATCAGTTGTTTAGCCCATGAAGCACTTTTAGATCCTTTGGCAGTAAAAGTAAGCTACTATTTTACAGTGTTCCGAACAACGTATTTTTAAAGGAATATTAAACTTAAATGAATAAGGAAAGTATTGCATTGCCAGAGTTTGCATTTGAGACATTTCAATTTAACTTGTGTGGTTGAGACTTCATAATGAAGTATAGTTCTCCAAAGGGTTCATTTCTAACTTCATCACCCAGCAGAAACATTTGCAGCCCACTAAAACATGACTATGCAAATCTTACATCTGACTTTAGGATGCACAGAGAGGAAAAATCTATTTATAGCAATAGTGTAAAGATGGCACACAAAGAAAAATGGTCTTCTACATACTTGTGCATAGATATTCAGAACACAGCAGGCTACGTGCAGTCTTAGAGCAAATGACCTTGATAAGTATCTTAGGTATTTCTGGCCAGAAAAAAATCCAGAGTTAGAATAAGGGGGCTGCTGGAAATTAAATATTGATCATACAAAATCCTAAACCTGCAGAATTTAGTGTTCTGAACAGCATTGCTCTTGGATGTTTGTATTTACAGTTAGCACCACACCACTGTTCTCTTTACAGACCCATGAGGTATTTAAGACTTGATAAAGCTTTGCCATTCCCTATATAAGATATTGTACTCAGCTGTTTTCTCTTAGTGAACTAAACACAAATTCATAACAAGTTACTTTGCTTCCATGCAATTTTAATGCCAACATAGAAAGCAAAGGATATTATATATTGGCCTAGATTCATTAGAGTGCAATGGTAGTTTCTACAGCCTACAACTCCCTAGCTGTAAAAGCAACTAAACCTTCCTGGAACTCTATACTAATATTTAATTTGAAAGTATTAGGTCAAGTGTAATCAAACACTTTCTGCAGAAATCCAATTACCGCCCCATGTGCCAGACAAATTTAGCCAAGTGAAATGCCTCAATTAGCTCATTGCTATTCCTATTTTTGGGTCAAGTTTTCTATGAATAGCAGCTATGGCTATTGATAATTTTTATCTATTAATGTACTTACCCATTGTACCTTCATATTCAGAAATGAGTTTTTCCTAAGTACCCCCTGTAGAAAGGAGAATGAGGTGCTATTCATTAGAGAGATGGCAAAATGAACTTTTTAAATATGTAGTAAAATCTAGTCTGGTAAACTATTGTATAGCCAAGTGTACCAAAGTATATTGCAAGGGAGTGAGTTTGTATACAGACACTGCACTGCTGGTGTTCATACAGACAGAATCTCAAAAGGCTGAATACTTAGAAAACAGCTCTTAGAGGAGAAAAATGCTGACAAGAATTGCAGAGTTACAGCTCTTCTCATAGTGCCCTGGGATCTTTAGTTCCATCACATATGTTCAGTATCTCCTTTGAAAGATTGTATCTTATGGCTGTGGCAATTTCCCATGTATCCAAAAAGCAGTGGGAACATTAAATATGACGAAGTCCCAGGAAAGGGCTTAAAATCCACCCTACTTTTAACCCCAAAGCAAGAGTGCTAACTAGACCATAGTATTTACACAGGACTCTTTTCCTAGTTCAAAACTCATGCAATTAACACACATACACATGGTGATGGGCCTGAAAACTCATGCTGCTAACTCACTAGAGGTGGGCCTGAGTTGCAAACCTCACTCCCAACTCCCCAGAACTTTAGGAAAATTCACATCTAAATTTCACAGTGCAGTCCCATCTCTAGTAAATACCTAGCTGAAATACTGTTTTGAACTCATGTTAATGCTCAAGAAGATGAGACTCTTTCCTTCAACTAATCCCCTAGTCTGGTATTAAGAGATCCATGTGCTGCTAAAGGTTTAATGAAGCAGATAGGAATAAAATACAGGTCCTGACCATTCTGGAACATAGCAATTCCCATACCAGATCAACCATCTATTTAGTCCAGTATCATCTCTCAGACAGTGACCAGTACCAGATGCTTCAGAGGAAGATGTAGTAGATTATGGAATAGACCAGCATATAGGCAATATTTTTTCCTACTCCTTTGTCAGTTGTAATTGTTTCTTTTTGTTACTTTTAAATCTGTTGCCTTCATAGTTGCCTTTCTTGTATTGTGAGACAGGAGGATCAGTAATGTCCCATTTACCTTCTTCTCTACCACCCAAGAGTTGTGTATGTTCTGTTTGTGCTATTTTTTTCTCAATAACCTGACCACATTTGAATACAGCATTCCAGGTGAGAATACCATTGATTTATATGGCTTATTTTCAGTGTTACTTTCTACCCTATTCTTTATACATCCTAAAAGTGGAAACAGCTGCTCAATCTGCAGCGAATTGAGTTGTCCAAGACAACCAACTGTTTTTTCAGAATGGTTATAAGTAATTAAGAACTCAGCTGTGTGTATGAGTAGTTCAGTTGATCCTTTCCTATGTATGTTACCTTTGCATTTGTCAATACTTATGTTTTTCTGCCATCATGCTGCACACTGGAGATGGAGCTACTAATTAGGTCCCAAAAACACTTGACTGTCACTGTAGATTTTTTTCTTAGAGTAAAGCACCCAAATGCCTGGGTGCAAAAGCCAGTAAATCTGATTTTTCCTTGTTTAAAGTTTATTATAAATACTGTGCAGTAACAAAGAGTGGAATTTTGCCAATGATCGCAGTTACATAGCAGAAATGCTTCCATTTTTTCCTCCTGAAATATTAAGTCCCCCAATCTTTGTACCATTTACAAACTGACAATTTTAGCAAGTTACAATTTTTTCCTTTAGCAATGCAATTACTGTTACTGAAGTTACTAATGCAACCAATGGAAAAAAAATGTCACCCAGTGATTGATCAAATATGGAATCCCACTTCTGTTTATTAATTAAAGGACTGATGGACTTCTGTGAGCACTTTCAATTAGTTTTATTGAGTAGCCAAATCTTTTAAATTAGCACAGATAAAATAAGCATTTGCATGTGTTACAAATGACTTTTTACAGGAATAAAACAGTGAAAATTACAAACTGTAAAAAGGAGGACAAGTAAATCCTGTCTCAGATTCAGAAGGGGCAAGATTTATAACTTCATGCTGAAGATCTGTGTCTGAGTTTCAGAAAACAAGGATTTAATATTACAATATTATACACTACTTTACAAAATTAAATTTATAAGGATTACATCCATAATAGTGAACAAAAGCTTAAAATCACATTTGATGGTCCCTTATATAACAGCCATTCTACATCTTTGATTATAAATTGTTAAGAAATTAACTCTGAATAAAATGTAAATCTTATTCTAGTTATTGCAAAATAGTCTGTTTAGACTGAGACTCAAATATATTAAATTATCAAAGATAATGTATACAAATTAAAATGGATGGTACTGATGTTGACAGAATTAACATTAATGTATCAAACAAATAGTTAAACCTCAGAAACTAGAAAAATAGAGAACATGTGCTGTGGTGGGGTTGTCACACTAAGATAGAACAACCAGGACCACCCTTCCCTGTTTAAGATCTTAAAATAAACAAGTTATTCTTGACGTTTGTAACACAGTGAGAAGTGTGGCAAAGGCAGTTTACACACTGGTGTGTTCTGCAATGATGTAAGAGTAAAACGAATTGAAGCAGCAGGTTTTGTCCCCCACTGCATGGAATTGAAACTACACATTCAATATTGCAGAATATTTCTTAAATACAATACGGACATTCCAAAAGCATTCTACTTCAAATGGGTTCATTTGCTCGCTCGTTCATAAGTTTCACAGAGAAAAATATTAGGGATCCTAACTTGAAATGTTGTTAGTTACTATATTGGCATGTAGACTGACATTCATAGCTGTTATCCTGGTTTACATAAAGCAAGTGACGCTCTCTCTGAAACAGACACTATCTTTAAAAATGTAACTTTACGGAATATAATGACAAAGTATGTGGTGATAGTAAAAAAAAACAAAGGCTTTGGGTCTGTTGTGAGATGCATGGATGATTTCCAACATCCTAGTTGGTACATTTTATCATCATGTGCCTGGAGTGAGTTACCACTTAATAAAACTGTGGTTGTCTGAATGACTGATTCTCATTTAAGAAATAAAATTTAGGATCTAAATGTGAGTGAAGCTAGAAATAAAGTAATTTAGTAAATTTTAAAACAATTTTCCCCTATATACTTACTATATTTTTTCACTTTGAAAATAATGCACAATCTTATAAAAAAACTTTTGGGAAATACATTTCCACGAGTCATGTAGACACAGCAGGCAGGGTGTTTAAATCACCTTTGGAAGAAGTAAATCTGTTCCAAAATGCTCTTTTGAAAACATCACAAATCAGCACAGAATGATAGTGGCTCTTTTGTGCTCAAATTTCACAAGATGTTTCTATGAAGAAACAGCTGCTTCTCCCCTGCACTGAGTTAACTCCTTTCAGTCAATTATACTGTAACTGGAGCAGAAGCAGACGAATGGCTGCAGAAACCGTGATCCTACCAGATCCTGTTAAATCCGCTTTGCAAAACCTTCACAAGTTTACTAGCCTAGGCACAATATCTACTTTCCTACCTTTTACTCATCAACTAAAAGTTACTTGACCCCAACAGGGAGATTTTTGCAAGTCTGCTGTAAGCGTATGAGCATTAATATGAACGAAAAGCAAAATAAAGTAGAAAACATTTTTTCCACGGGCGTATAAGGGGCAGCAATCAACTAGCAACATAAAGAGAAACAGCCTGTCATCGACAGATTGCTCCCCAACCGATATACTTTAATTCTCATGTACTTTACACATCTTACATTTAAGAATACCAGCTTTCTGTAAATCCAATTTCCATGTTTCATTCGTAGCACTTGCAGGTCTGTCAGTTAAATTAAAACATGTATATTGTGTGCACACATGGCCCTGGAATTAGGCTTGTTACAAAGCTTCAATCAAAAAGATTTGTGAGAACTTTAAATATATTCACTGAACTATAAAACACTTCCTACCAATATGTTTTCCCATTTATTTCAAGAGCAAAATTATTACTTCTGCTTGAATTCAGTTTTAGATGTCACACAAAATATTCAGTACTGTCTCTAAAATATATTGATAAATTAAGGTTGAAATGCTACCACAGCCTCATTTCACAAAAAATGTTATGGGCCTAACATTTAGAGCAGAAATCTATCTAATGTAACACACAGAAAGGATCAGGTGGTTTTATGCTTTGCCTTCTTTTCCCCATTCCTGCCATTTAATGAACTATCAAGACAAGACCAAACTCATTATTTTTAACTACAAACACAAGGCTCAGTGTCAGTCTTAGCCCATTTTTGCTGCCAGATCACTTGATTACAATTTTCAGTTTACATAGTATGCTATGCCAACTTTGCCTTTCAGGTACAATAACATTGATGCATTTGAAAGCTTTTTAACAAATTACTTCGGACGATCTCAATCCAGCCAGGCCAGTTTAAGCTACCTTTAGACCTATCCAACGTAACCATTTCTAGAACATTACATCCTAAAATTTTCATAATTTTTTTTTCAAATATTTGTTCATTTCACAATGAATTGTTTCATTGCTACTTTAAGTGTACCAGGGAGCTCTCTTTTAAAATAAATTTTCAACCTTTAATCAGTGGATATACTGTATCATAAAGACAATATAATTTCCCTGCAACTCAATCATGTTGAGGTTTTAAATCTAGCAGCAAAAAAAGAAAAACAAAAAAACCGCAAAACTAAAAGTTACAGAAATATACAATTTTGAACAAAACTCCATTTTACAAAATGTATTTCACTCCTTCAACATTGCCTTTGCAAATGTACTTCATGCTGCAACTGCTTACAGTAAAAGCATAATTTGCAGCAAATTAAAGATCCCCAACCTCTTCAAATATATTTTGATTTTTAAACGTACAATATTATGTGGTTGCACAAATGATCCTCAGTTGTGGTCCTTTATTTGCTTTATTTTGTTGAAATCACAGTGAGAACTTCTCATCAACTGCACCAGGCCACAAACTTAACAAAAGATATTACAAGCACAAGTGTTCTTTACTGCAGAAATTTTCGCTAAGCAAGCGAGCCATACAACCCAGTGGTTCATTTATTCACTTGCTGCTGTATATGCAGGAGGAACTCATAGTATGATAAGGCAGATTCTGTTCTGTCTTCTATCATGTTCTGTAGGAAACTTGATTTCAGTGGACTTTCATCCCTTGGAAATAGAAATAAAATGACAGAGTGAAATGAAACATTCACGAATCTCTACAGTATTGTATTTTTAAAGTTATAGGCTGAACTAGCTATTTTGAAAGCTATTTAAGTGGTGAAGTGTAAATGAACGGCCAGTACTGTAGGCCTCACAATCGTTCATTACACAATATTGCTGGATAACGTTCACATTTAATTCACTAAAACGTCTGATGTTAAATACAGGCAACCTGGTTACATTTATAACGTAAGAACCCCACAATACCAACTGGCAGAGGGCCCACTCTTCTGTAAACTCCCATCAAGTCTGACACTTTATACATTATTATCATAGTATTTATACGTAAAGAGTGTCGTGTAGTATCAAATGAGAGCTAGTGACATGGTGGTCAATCTCGCTGTGATGTTTGTACAGACAGTGTGTAGAGAGTCATGTGTGCTGGAAATATGATCCTAAAATGTTTTGGGGGCAGACTTGATAAACAAATTGTCCCAGACAAAGGAAGAGGAAGTTACTAGCCTGTAACTGGAGGTTCTTTGAGATGGGTGGTCCCTATCTGTATTGTACACGTGAGTAGACAGACGTGCCATGCACCTGAATCCTGAAGTGTTTCTTAGCAGTGTGCACTGACCAGCACGTGTGTGGTGCATCCCCTCATTACCCAGCCAAAGGTATAATAGGTAGTGCCTCTCCAGTCTCCCTCTTACCGTCTTGGAATGTAGTCCAAAGCAGAGGGGATAAAGGGCAGGTACTGGAAGACAGATAGGGACCACATATCTTGAAGAAGCTTCAGTTACAGGCAAGTAACCTCTCCTCCTTCTTCGAGTGATGGTCCCTATGTGTATTCAACACATGGGTAACTTGACAGCAGTGAGCAGTGCAGAGGTGGGTGTGAGGATGCCAATGTTAGCACGGTCTGCAGTACAGCCTAGCCTACTGTCGCCTGTGCAATAGTGTATTGCATTATGAACGTGTGGACAGAGTGCCAGATAGCTGCACAACTTAGGTCTTGCCAGGACACATCCGCCAGTGAAGCTGATGTGGTAGGTTGCGCTCACGTAGAGTGAGCTGTGACTCCATCAGGCGGGGGTACGCCAGATTGTTTGTAACATTCACAGATGCTCCGAGACCCATTTGGAGATTGGTTTGGAGAGGAGGGCTTGACCCTTGGACTGTTCAGCAATGTGCGAAAGGATTGAGTACTGTGAAGATAGAAAACCAGTGCATAGCAGACATGGAGGGATTGTAGGACCCTGTTAGTGGGGGAGGTGTGCGGTTTGGGGCAGAAAACAGATAGGTGGATGCACTGGCTTAGGTAGAATTCTGACAGTGCCTTTGGGAGGAGTTTAGGATGGAGCCATAGAGACACCTTGTCCTTGTGGTATATAGTGTGGGAGGGTGGGTGATCTGCCATCATGGCGCCTAGTTCACTGACCTGCCTGGCTGAGGTTCTGGCTACTATGAATATGACTTTCATCAAAAGGTGGGAGAGTGAGCATGTTGCCAGTGGTTCAAAGGGTGGCTTTGGGAGGGCAGAGATGATGAGATTAAGGTCCCATAGAGGTGTGGGCTTCAGAACTGGTGGAAAAATGTTGAGTAAACCCTTAATGAAGTGGACAGTGGTGGGATGCGTAAACACTGATGTGCAGTTTGCTGTGGGGGGGAAGGGTAGAGAAAGACACTGATTGCTGCCAGGTGCTGCCCTGTAGAGTTGATGACTAGGCCGGACATTTGAGGGCAAGAAGGTAGTCTAGGTTGCCTGGTATAGATACCACACTCAGTGAGTGATGGTCACATTGAGCCCATACTGTGAACCATCTCCGTTTTGCTCAGTAGCATGCCTTGGTGGATTCTCTCTGGCGCTCTGGATAAAGATTTGCCACACCAACGTGGAGCACGCCTGGTCTATCCTCAATCCTCATCCGAATACCAGGCTGTGAAGTGAAGAGGGCTTGGACTGGGATGCTGGATTCTCCCCTGATCTTGTGAGAGTAGATCCAGGAGAGTCTGAAGGCGGAGCAGCGTTCAGGTGGAGAATCTGAGGAGGTCTGTAAACCAGAACTGACGGGGCCAGAATGGGGCTATGACCATCACAGTGGTTCTGTCCCAACGAATCTTGCATAGTACTTGCAGCAGGAGGGGAAGGGGAGGAAAGGAGTAACAAAGTCTTCTTCCAGGGGAGGAGGAGAACGTCACCCCACAAATTCTTCCCTATTGCTCCTCTGGAACAAGAGAGGGGCAGCTTCTGGTTCTTCAGAGTGGCAAACAGGTTCCACAGATGGGTGCCCCAGCTCTCGAAGAGATTCTATAGCGTGGCATTATGTAGCTCTCACTCATGACTGAAGTAGTGTTCTGCTGAGTGTGTGGGCCAGGCAATTCTGGGTGCCTAAGAGGTATGTGACTTGAAGCATTAAGTTGTTTTTGATGCACCAGTTCCAAAGGCGGACGGACTCAGGGCAGAGGGAGGAAGACTTGGCGCCACCCCGCTTGTTGATGTACACCACTGCTGTGATGTTGTTTGAGAGAAGTTGAATGTGGAGGGGCTGAATTAGCGGGAGAAAGGTCTTACACACTGAACAGACTGCATGGAGCTCTAGCACATTTATGTACATCCTGCCCTCCCGTGGCATCCACACTCCATAGGCCACGTGGTGGTCCAGGTGGGCTTTCCAACCCGTGAGGGAGGCATCTGTTGTGATGGTGACCTGTGGTATGGAAGGGGCGAACGGGGTGCTGATGATGACCTTGGGAGGACTGGCCCACCACGGTCCAGGGAACTATGATTCTGGCCAACATATGTTCTGTTTTGCTTCTGTAGATGGAGGGGAGCTACACTTGGAGGCAACACATGGCCAAGGATGGGGAGAGAGAGAGAGTGTGTGTCTCTGTGTGTGTGTGTGTGGCAGACCATGGTGTGAGGTCTATGATACAGGTCCACAATGATGGACATAAGTGTTGCAAAGCAGTCCACCAGGAGGAAACCTCTCGCTGCAATGGAATCAAGATGTGCTCCGAGAAAGTATAATCTGCGTAGATATCAATACCGACTTTTCCTTGTTGATACAAATATCTAGAGATGCCAATAGTATGCAAAGGGTGAGGATCGTGGCGGCTACTTCCTGGCACGATAAGCACCACGAGGAGCCAGTTGTTAAGGTAGGGGGTATACTGAGTAGCAGAGGCGGCGCATTTGAACTGCTACCACAGCAAAGACCTTTGTGAACACTCCTGGCGCTGTCAATATACCAAACAAGAGGACCTGAAACCGATAGTGTTGGTGTCCTACCCGAAAATGGAGAAACTTGCAGTGGGGCAGGTAACTGTCTACATCGAAGTAAGTGTCCATGTTGTGAGCTGTAAACCAGGCTTCCTGGGGGAGGGAGGGAATAATCAATGCCAGTGTTACCGTACAGAATTTGGGCTTTCTGAAAAAGTATTTATCACCTGAAGATCTAGACGGGGACAGTGCACGGCACCCTTCTTCGGGATGAGAAAGTATGGTAAGTAGAAGCCTCTTCCCTTGCATTGAGGTGGGACAGGCTCTATGGCCCTTTCAATGTGCAGATTTTCTTCTTCTTTTTGGAGAATGCATTGATGGGATGGATCCCCAAGAGAAGTCCAAGGGGGGGAGAGAGGGGGGCTGGAGATACCAAAGATGTGGGAACAAGAGGAATTCTATGGAGTATCCATGGTGGATGTTCTCCAGTATCCAACTGTCCGTGGTGATCCTGTCCCAATTGTGAGGAAATAGGGCAATATGGCCCCCATAGACTATATGAGGCACTGTGGTGGCATCGGGGAAGGTTTAGGGATCAACATGCAAGTCAAAACTGAGGTTTTGGGTGCTGCTGGGAAAGGGTCAAACAATTAGTTGTGGCGGAGGCAGGGAAGTGTGGCTGTTGCAAGAGGTGCCACCTAAATGGCACGTCCTGCTGGCATTGGTATTAGGCCAGGTAAGGTCACAGACGGAATGGTTCTCTGCTGCTTGTGTTTCAGAGCTGGGGTGTATATACCAAGGGACCATAGTGTGCCTGTAGAGTCCTTCAGCACATGAAGGGATTCACCCATCTTCTCGTGGAACAACTTGCTCATCAAAGGGGAGGTCCTCAACTGTATTTTGGACCTCCCTGAAATGAGCACCCAACATGTGGAATACAGATAGGGACCATCACTCAGAGAAGAATATTGATTTGTCTATAATGTAAAACTGAGCATGGGGATGCCACAGACAATGGGCAATTTATCTGTATCTGCAGTAAACACCAGTTATCAGGAGGATGAGGAAGAGCATGGTGTTAGCACACAGGAAAAGACTGAAGCCCAGGGAGTCATCCTGATTCTTGAGACAAAGACAATTAACACTGGGGAATATAAAGAAAAGCAAAAGGGCATCTTATTATCCATCACTGAGGGAACAAAGAGGTCAGTGCTCTTTGCAGCTATGAACGGTGGATCCCCAACTATGTGGGTTGGTGATGCTGAAAAGCAATTGTAGGTGAGAACAAAGCTTGAAGCCTGTTATGGTTATATGTAGACTTTTCGAAGCAGGTTATTCTTTTGTTTATTTGTAACCATTTTCTGTTTCTATTATCTTTCCTTAGTATCACTTAGTCTTGTTTTATTATAAATTCATCTCAGTACTATTATATTAAAGTAAGGTGTGCATCCTCAGTTGAGCTAACAGCCTGGTGTGTATTCTGTCTCTTTGGAGACAGCGGACTTGGTATTTCTGTGGGCATACAGTGACAAAGCCTGGATGCTGCAGAGGAACACTCTTCCAGGGGATTCAGGAACTGAAGTACACCAAGAGTTAACCTGCAAGGCAAAGTCTGGACTGGCAGAGTCCTGAGGAGTCTGTTTGGCTATCTAGCAGACAGGGGTGGCAGGAAGCGGTCACACAGTATAGCACCAATAAATCTCTTGCTGAGACAGAAGGGTAACAAGGTGACTTACAGTTCTGGATGCCCTGAGAAAGCATCAAACCTCCACAAATTAAAAGATGACAAAACAAGTAAAGTTAAAATCACATGTCAGGTTTTCAAGCATTTACAATTCACAGTAGGCATAACTCTCACAAATCTTGTGTGAGGGCACTGCAGTATAAAATATGTCACTACAGTGGCAAACATGACTATGCATGCATGCATGACTATGCATATTTGTGTATTAGAGTTGTCAAAAAGAACTTACCTTATTATATACAGTATAGGGAAGAATGGCCTTTGCTCTCTCAGCCAAGAGATAAAAGCTATTGTTCTGGTAGATTCAGCTGTTTCAAGGTCTGGAAGATGCGTCTATTAGACAAAGGTTATCATTAATACATAATATAACATACTCTGTCTTTAGGAGACAGAGTTAATTTAGTGTTAATGAAAAGGGTCAAGCATCATAATCAGGCATAAAGTAGACACAGTGAGTATGAAGCTGTTTCACATACCACTGCAATTTCAGTGTCAGATCATCCTTGAACAAACTATCAACTGTGCCAAACTGAATAGTGGCTTTTGGCTGTCACAACTGGGACTACATTAACAGATTCATTTTCACTTCTGACCTAAACTAGGATTTGAATTTTCCAGCAATTGAGGGCTGGTGAGCTAACCCACTCTCCTTCCTGGTCCCAATATTCTCCAACTGCTCAGACATTTACTGGATCTAACTGATGGTTATCAACTTCTACTTATTGCGGTTTCATAGTGAGTGAGCTGGATTAAGATAATTTTAAGTGGGGAACCTACAGAAGAGTGTCATATGATGGGGGAAGGGAGCTTTTCCTGAAACTGTAATTAATTACAATCAGCTACAATTCTGAAAGGCTCTTGAGCTTATACAGGTGATAGATTATAATTTAAAAAGTTACTTGTCCTATTTAAGACTAAAGCAAGCACTTACCATATTCTGTGGTATTGATGCATAACTTGGAACTCCAAGGACTTGGCTGATAAAATTCTGTCCACAATTCTTTCCAATCCAGATAAACATTACCTAAAAGACAGTTCAATAACAATAGCATTAATCTATGCAATACATACACCCTTATACTCTTCTGTATATCTAAAGTGCTCAGTAGTCTTCAGAAAAACCCAAAAGGTCATATAAAATTTTAACTTACAGAGCCAGCATCCATAAGATAAGCACCATCCCTACTCAGCTTCTCCACAGACAGCTGGAGAATGGGTGGCTGAGGTATTGTTTTATCATTGATGTTGAGGGCTCCCTAAAGAGAAAAATTGCTACCATGTAAGTGTGCCTCTAGATATATAGATTAGAGAGGCAGACAGGAATGAGAAATATTCAAGTGGAATGCATTTTTATTAGTAAAAAACAATTAAGGACAAATTATACCCTCTTGCCCCCAAGTGCATCATCTGTTGCTGTCTGACTTTTATATTGTTAAAATTCAGATATAACATATACTTTATTATAAAAAAAGCAGTCTATTTTGTCTTAATGAAATTGATTCTCTTCTGAAAACTTCATACAATTATGTGAGCTTCAAAAATCTGCAGGCTTCGAAGTCTGGATGTACAGAATTAGTCTGCCTGCACTAATTCCTACACATACTGGTTCATGGAACTAATGACAGGACTTATTTTAAAAAGGAAGTTGAACACCACTATGAAAAACATCATCCCTGCTGCAGCATATCCCCTTTTAATGGGATGTGCTTTGTAGTGTAATAGACTATTTTCAAATTAGAATGCCAGCTACATTTTTCAGAATGATTGTCTATAGAATCCAATCCACATTGTGTCTAGAGTGGGGTGTTAGCCATATGTTCCCTCCAGAGCCCATCTATACCACCCCTAACAGACAACCTGGAAAATAATGGAGCAACATCTTATATGTACGTATGGTTTACAGTATTTGTAAACTTTTACACACTTCAGCTTAGTCTGAAATGCAATCCAACACTGGAACTACCCCTCATCTCATGACTTATAATTCATGCATGTATTGCTTCCAAGTTATTGCTGCAAAACTTGATTTAAAATAAGTCTGGATTACATGGAGTGGCAATTTAGTGCGGCAGTCTTTATAATAATTCCTTAACAGTCACACACACATACATGATTCATGTGATGTGACTTAATTCGAGTGCCAAGGAATTGTTCCATCAGTTTGCCTATAATGGGTAAGTTGCTTTGATGTATCTTCAAAACTTTTAACTTTGTGACTGGCTGTGAGCTCTCAGACTACATACCTTGAAGAATACAGTTCTTATTTAAAGGGTTTTCTATGCAATACATATTCTTCACTTCAAATAAAGGTCTTTGGAACCAAGCAACCACAGAACCAGTGTAATAAGTAAAAAGAAATCATACCTCATCTGTGAGATTGTCAATTCTGTACAGATTGGGATGGGTCATAAGCATGAGGTAAATTAGGGGCTGGTTTTTCACTTGACACATAGTAAAAATACGCTCATCTAAGCGGATATTTGTCCCAGTCTGGAATGCTTTCTGTGAATAAAACCAGTATTTGAAATATTTTAATTTGTTATTAATTCAAAGTCAACAAGTGAAAAGGACTAGGCAGAGTATCACACATTCAAGATGTTTATAAAACAAGAATAGGTATATCGCCTACATCTGCTTTTGATTAC
This sequence comes from Natator depressus, assembly GCF_965152275.1. Taxonomy (NCBI): domain Eukaryota; kingdom Metazoa; phylum Chordata; order Testudines; family Cheloniidae; genus Natator; species Natator depressus. Next base: position 12,145,543 of record NC_134241.1, read on the forward strand.
CTACATTAAGAAATATTTTGAGTCCCACATGAAATTTAGCCTTAAATATTTTGATCTAAAAATATAATAAAGACTTGATTACTATAATGACCCCCCCCCCACACACACACACACACTTAAATTATCTGCATTTCTTAACTGAGTATCTGTACTCAAAGCAAGTTTTGTATATTACTTATACGCAAACAACTTTGTGACTAATCACTCAAGCAGTATATCTTTGGATTCTGGAACCACTGACATAAAATACTGTAATATATGTTAGTCCTATGTCTGTAGAACACGTTCTGAAGAGTGGAGTTGGAATGATGGCATATTAAGATGGATTTTTAATAAAATTATGCTTATTACTTTGTCTCAAGAAGCTACATAACAATACTTTAAAACCGCAATCCAAAGACTTGTTATGCTTAATCCTTTGGCTCTAATGCACATCTCTGTCAGAGGTGTTCTGACTTAATGGTAAATGCACTCCATTGGCTTACGGACACAAAGCAGCTCAACTGTTGCTGAAGCAGGACCCCATCCCAAACAAGTACTGAAAACCGTTCAAGTGTTTGACTTTGTCTTTATTAAAGAGATCAAATCTCCCCAGCATAAACACAGCCATAGCATAGACTTAACAAGGGTTTTTAGTATCATTTGAGAAAGTGTGAATGAGATGATTCCACCAGGTCTTGATCATGCTGCATTCTGAAAGAGTAAACCATCTATCCTAAGACTAACCATTTTCTATATTAGTTCAGAGGGATCCACAGCTGAAAGCCATTTTTAGAAATTGTTCAGTTTTCTAGCATAGACAAGACTCAGGAATGCTGCAAACCCCTTTGTTAGAAAAGCCAGCAAAGATCAGTTCTTTGTGGGCTAGCACTTAGCTCTCTCCCTACACCCCACATTAAATTGGTGTATAGATTTGCCTTGTCAGCAGCACAGAGTGAAGCTCCTCAAAGCCACACTGAACAGCAATTGCTGCATGTTCCCTAGGCTAGCAGTCAGGGGTATCAGACAATCACAGCAAGTCTCCCCATATTACTCCCTGCCCCCACTTTCCTTTGCTTCCTCTCTTGGCTGCCCACTTCTGCCTCAATACCAATGCCCTCCCAGGCACCCAAGCTTCTTGCCCTCTAGCTCCACCTCCCTGGTGCTATTCTTCACCATACTCCCAATCCTACACTGCTGCAGCTCTATACATGGAACAGAAGCCCCTTCTTTCTGTCATGACACACCCCACAACTATACCACCTCCCTACATTGTTCATAAAAATGTCAAGCTTTATGATAAATGCATCTGACATAAGCTCTAGATACAGTACACAAACACAGCCTATACATATGTAACTTCAGTCATATTTAGATCTTATGATAACTTTTAAAAAACCCTTTGTTGGTGGCTGATATAGACACCCAAGCCATCTTCTACTACAGTTGGCCCCACTGAAAACCAAGGTGAACAAGCAAGTCTTGCTTTGCAGTGGTACTGGAAAGAAAAGGAAAAAAAAAATCACCAAATCCAGGGCCTGGAGAAATGAGACAAAAAGTTGGTTCCAGAGCTGTTCCATTTATACCAGAAGAGGCTATTATCTTAAATGCCAAACAACCTCAATTACTGTGATAGTATATGGCAAGATGGCTGGTCTTAATTAAACTGGATCTAAACCAATGAAGAAATCACCCCCCTTCAAATGTTGCCAAAACCCTTCATAGATAATATCATCTCACAGAAATGTTTACCTATACATCATTCAGACTGACGTACTGAATATAAAAATAATATCCTCTGGAAAGATTTTATTTTCATTCTTACTTGTTTTAAGAGAGCCAGTACATGAAGTGGAAAGAGTCGTAGGGAATAGGGAGCCATCAGACCAGGTTGCTGAATGCTTAGGACTGAAGAGCGGTAAGCCGACAGGGAATCGATTACAGCATTCACCAAGGCATCCCGAGCATCACTCAAACTAGCAGAAACTGACCGGTCCACAGCTAAAAAGCAGAGAGAGAGAGAGAAGTTTAACAGCTAATTTTCTTTTCTAGGAATTACTGACACGTATTATTTTGTACTTCTATAACCATCTTAAGATCCTGACATGAGGGGTTACAAACACACATTAATGGAGCTTTACTGTGCCACCGAGAGGCATAAAGGGATAGGAACATTAATGGTACAGCCTAGAATAAAAAATCCTGGAGTCCTAATTGCTGCTCTAACTTCTGATGTGCAGAATTCTAAAGCCATATCAAACAACATGACAGCATACAGTTGTACTGATATCTTCACACCCAGAGTCACTGTAAGTCATATGGCAAAGTGCCTTCAACCATTCAGAAGGTAGGATACTTCCCTTGTAATCTTGCTTCTCAAAGGATTATTCCTCAAAAGTTTTAGATATTTTACACATGTACATCAAAGAGCGTCACGCTTACCCATATTGGCTAATAACCCTGTAATAGCTTGTACATCAGCCCCCAGATAGACATCACTCAGTGTTGTAACAACAGGTAAACACATAGTGTGGACTCGAATCCTTCTTTCACCTATAGGGAGAAAATAAATCTGTGTAGTCGCCAAATGGCATTTTCCACACCATTATCTAAGCTGTGTTTTGGGGGAAGTGGGGAGAAAAAAAATCACAAATTTTTGTACAGTCTGTACAAAAGTCTGTACAGTAAAATTTGCAGTAACTCTAATTTTTTTAAGTCAATTTATTTAAGAATATCTTTTTTGCTCAACTTACCAAAAGCAATTAGTCTATATTTCAGATAAATAACTTATAAAACTGATTTAATGCACCATTAACTTGTCACACAATTATTTTAAATGAACACCTGTTAAGCAGCCAATTTAATCTCTTTGGCCAATTTATTTCTGGGCTAAAATTGCCCATTTCAGATCAGAGCAAGTTTTTCAGAAAATCTGTAAGGCCCTGAAATGCAGCTGCTGAATAATGAATAACCACTATCACTAACAGGAGGAGGAATGAGCGTGCTAAGGTGTTAGTACTCTACCCTCTCTTATTGGGGATATGAAGATGCAGTTGAAGTTATTTACTTACTCCAAGCAAACTAGATTATAAATTTAAGAATTTACACACATTGGCAGCTAACATATTGTATCATTCTACCAGCCAATGCTGTTTACATTTCTTACCTTTGCTGGATGTGTACAGTAGTGCTGACTGAAAAGAAACAACTGGCATGTCAGTGAGACTTTCCTCTACTGACATTTGTACAGCATATCCTGCATCCGGGTTTACATTGGGTAAAGACAACAAGTCCGTTGATCGCACAAAGAAGTTCCCATGGAAGGTATGAATGGAAAGACCTACGAAAGGAAAAACCATGTAATCTGATTTATTAATGTTACTTTTGCCATTTAATGTAAACTATGAACTGATTACATAGTTGCCCTGATTTCTAGATTATGGACAAACCCTTTTCAAAACACAGTTCCTTTAGTAAATGTAAATATCTCAAGTTGCACATTAATTTGTAGCATGCACTAAAACCAATGGTTACCAAGCACTCAGAATACAAGTCAGCTCAAAGATTAGTAACATTTCAAATTTCTTTGACTCTTTGAGGCTGAAAGTCACAATGTGCTGATAGTTCTAGTTCAGAATATATGATAGGATCAGTCATTTAAGGGAAAATACTATATACAGCATAGTAAAGTCCTCTTTCTTTATAAGCACTACCCTTGGGAACCAGTAGTTCTAAAAAGGTTACAAATTAGGACTGTCAAGTGATAAACAATAATCGTGATTAATTTTTTTAAACAGCACGATTAATAGAAAACCATTTATTTAAATATTTTTGGATGTGGTGGTTGAAGAATGTTTTATGAATGCACTTGCAATGCCATCTATAAAAGTGCCATGCGAATGCCTGTTCTCACTTTCTGGTGACATTGTAAGTAAGAAGTCAGCAGCATTATCTCCCGTAAATGTAAACAAATTTGTTTGCCTTAACAATTGGCTGAACAAGAAGAAGGACTGAGCGGACTTGTAGGCTCTAAAGTTTTACATTGCACTACAAAAAAAACCCAGTTATGTAACCAAAAAAAAAAAAATAAAAATCTACATTTGTAAGTTGCATTTTCACGATAAAGACATCGATCGCACTGCAGTATTTGTAGGAGGTGAACTGAAAAATACTATTCCTTTTGTTCATCATTTTTACCGTGCAAATATTTGTGATAAAAAATAAATATAAAGTGAGCACTGTACACTTTGTATTCTGTCTCGTAACTGAAATCAATATATTAGAAAATGTAAAAAAACCCCAAAATATTTAATAAATTTCAATTGGTATTCTATTGTTTAATAGTCCGATTAACACTGATTAATCGCGATTAATTTTTTTAAGTTAATCACATGAGTTAACTGTGATTAATCAACAGCGCTATTACAAATATATGATGTTGAATTCAATTACACCCAAGGTACACGAGCCTTGTTACAATGCACTGTTTGAATGCTTTTCTGTTGCTTCTTTATAGTTTTTAGATGGAGGTGCCAGAGAGTAAAAAGTTCCCTTTATCCTCTCAGCTTATGAAAAATTAAAAAAAATAAAATAAAATAAAAATCAGGCTTCTGGTTTGACCACAGGGCAGGACACAGGTTTGAAAGTAAACCATGTAGCAGGACTATTACATTGTGAATTCCTTATTTTTGCTTGAGTAGCCTGTGGAAGTACATGGTAACGAAGCACTTATTACTAGCCTTGGCAAGCCGTAGATACTGATCCTAAACACCACTGCACCTTGATCCACTCTTTTGTGCAGTACTACTAATTCTGCTTTCTTCTGTGCAGTTGGATTCACAATGCCTGATTTTCCATGTACAGATTTGCCAACTATTCATTCAGGCTTATATAAAAACAAAATTACCAATAAAACATTTTTAAATAATAAACTCTGTGCAAAAAAGATTCTATTCAGACCTTTGGTGCATCTTATCCTCATGACCGCCTCAAAGCCAATCTTTCTAGTTAAGTATCGTTTCAGCTCTTTCTGTAATTTCTCCACCTGGACAGGGTTGTGCTGCTGATGGTAAGATTGATAGTAATACACACTCCCTGCTGAATACCTCGATATACAGCCTAGAATAGAAAATGTGCATTGGTGGAGTTCAAACCAATAGCTGTTGCTGCAGTCTTCAAATATCAGTTCAGATTAACCTAAATTCTCCCTGTAATTTTATTTGCACGCCTGAACAGTTTAACATTAACAACCTTATTCTACACAGATACAGGCCTAGATATAATGTGTAGATGTGACCAATAACTTGCATGTTCACTTGATTATGAAGGTTATAAATTGTGAAATGGATTTAAAATTGGTCTAAAGGAAAGATGGTACCACACCACTCTGGAACAGAAATCAGAGGATACGTCAGGGGTAAGAAAGTAATTAAAATAGTAATGAAGCTTTCTCCTATAAAGATGTTTACTCCATCATGCATTGAGAGGCAAGAATGAAAATAAATTCCTTCAGATTACTCACACCTTATTCCAGAAACAAAATAATCCTTTGAAATACTCCTACAAGTCGAGGGGAGAAGAGCCTCTTGGAAACTATCATGCTAACCAGAAGGAAGTTGTAATATTATGTCTCACTAACAATGTCATTATGCATTAAGGGGAAGTCATCTCAACATGAAATTCCATCCTATCCAGCAGGAGTGGGGAACCTACGGCCTGCTGCTTCATGTCATGTGGCCCGCGGCAAGTCTCTGCGCTGTGGGCCGGAAGCACCAAGCCTTGGCGCCCATATGTGGGGCTGGAGCTGCAAGCACCAGCTCACCCTGCTGCGGGGAGAAGCTAGGGTTGCAAGGCCGCTAAAAATCCAGTCGGTTCCGTGCAGCTCCCAGAAGTGACCGGCATGTCCCTGCGGCCCCTAGAACCAGGGGCAAACGGGGAAACTCCATGTGATGCCTCGATCCCAAAGCCAGCTCCACAGCTCCCATTGGCTGGGAACTGTGACCAATGGGGGCAGCGCCCGTGGGCAGTGCACTCCATGCAGAGTCCCCTAGCCCCTCCACCTTGGGGCGGGACATGCCGGCCGCTTCTGGGAGCCGCGAGGAGCCAGGGCAGGCAGGGAGCCTGCACTGTGACGCCGACCGGGAGCTACCTGAGGGAAGTGCCGCCCAGCCAGAACCCACACCCCAAACCCTCTGCCCTAGGTCAGAATCCCCTCCTGCACCCGAACTCCCTCCCAGACCCCAACCTCCTGCCCCAGCCCTGAGCCCCCTCCTGCACCCAAACTCCCTCCTGGAGCCCATACCCCGAACCTCCTCCTGCACACCAAACCCCTTGGCCCCAGCCCCTCCCCAGAGCCCTCATCCCCCTCCCACACCCTGAATCCCTCATTTCTGGCCTCACCCCAGAGCCTAGGGGAAGCCCCGAGCCTCCACAGCTCGCCCCACTGCAGGGGGAAGCCCCGAGCCTGTGCACAGCCCACGACTGACTTTTTCTGTGGGTCAGTAGCCCCTGCTAGTCACCCTATTCAAGTTCTTATACTGTGCTTGTCACCATGGTATCTGACATATGTTTAGTCCAGAACAAAGGGAAATCCTCTTTGTAAACTTTAGGACATGATCTAGGGGGAAAAGGGTCAAGTTTTGTAAACAGAACTCTGTCTTTGAGCTGCCAACAGACACAATCAGATACTGAGCTATGAACTGCTTTGACATACAAGGATATAGCTACCAATTTTTAATTTTTTTAAAGAAGTCATCTCACGGCCCACATTAGTGAGGCTTTTCAGAATCTGGAAATGAGGAGATTATACCCAGATAGTTTAAACATATTTCTATTTATTAAACAGGACTTTGTTTAAATGTTTCTAGAACTTTGATTTTTGTCTAGTAATATTAGGGAACAAGTCCTGACAATGTTCCAAGAGATGAGAAAATCTCAACCCTCCAGTAAGAAGGAAACTCCTAAAATGAAATACCATAATCTCTACCCATAGAAATGTCAAACAGTGGATAGGGGAACATGCAGTCTCATAAGTAACCCTCTTGGGCATGGTTACCAATACCAACCATTATATTAAAATGGTAGAATATGCTTAAGTGAAAGAGCAAAAAAAATTTTTAGCATTACACAGTGTTCATTAGAACACTGAAGCTACAATCTTAAACAGCAGCTTATGACGACTTACCTAATGAAGCCAAGTCAGAATACTGCCCACTAAGAAGGAACAAGTCAACTGCAACCTGCTGCCCTGAACAGTCCAAGGCTAACTTCTTATAGAAGTCAGTGGACGGTGTAAGATGTATGTCCTGTTAATACAAGGAAATAGAAGAGAGGAATTCCAAAAGGCACATGCTCCTGTGACCTAATTTCAGGGATGCTCAGCACTGCATCTCTCACTCTGACTTCAATGGCTGTTCTGAGTGCTAAGTATTTTTCAAAATCAGAGCATTACTCTGTTTATAGGTTTCCTTGTTAGTAACATTTGATTAATACAGCATAAGAACGTCATCTCTCACAACAGAACTACAATAAAACTAAGATAATCCAAACCATGCAAAATTTATATAAACTCATTCAACAGGATTGTAAATTTTCATAATCTGTGTTTAAAGAGTGTTTTTGTAACCTTTGCAGATGCTCTTTGGTTCGGTTCTTCTCGGGATTTTAGTGATCCCACTCCTACAGATGGAAGCTGTGTCTGGAAGACAGAAATTCGACCACCAGTGGGAGACATCAGTTTGAAGGCGGCCTGCAGCGCAGGTCCCAGAGCACTCTGTGTTTCCAGGGATTTGGTGAACATCTGAGGCAAGGTCCTCAGTAAATCTTGAATTAGCTGGTATAAAGTAAAAGAAAGTACTCAGAATTAAAAAGTTTCAGAAGAGATTTCTCCTCTGTTGCCCAGGCTATATATTATGCGTGTAACATTGAATACTGCTGGTATTAAAGAGATAAATTAAATACATACACAAAAAAGTAACATTTAATACCTTAAAACAAGATGTAAGGGTAGTTTGCTGTTTTACAGCACCCAGCCAGCATTGAGGCCTCTTAATATCTGGCTTTTTATCTGACCTCTACTTTTTCACTTGAAATTTAGCATTTCTAAAACTGTAGGAACTAATTAAAGAGTTATTTTGAACATTTTGCCTCAGATGACCAGAGCAACTTTTCCAAGTTAAATAATTCACTTTTTCCTAGTCTGCCATCTACTACTCACATTAAGTGTTGATACACACGTGCTCCTCTTTGAGCAGAGTGGATGCATTACTCTCATTTAAAAATAACTGGGAAGAAAGTCCCAAATCTGCTCCAAACTAACTGGAGGTATGTGAACTGCCACCGTAACCCAAGTGTCCATGTGCAAGTTCAGGTTTTACCTAGAGTGACATTCTACAGTATTCCATAACCTATCGCTTCTAATAAAACAAGTTCCCGAGCACAAAAAACTAGGAACTCAATATGGCAAAGCTTGCCAACATTTTAAGTAGGGCTTTCAAGCGATTAAAAAAAATTGCGATTAATCGTGCTGTTAAACAATAATAAAAGACCATTTATTTAAATATTTTTGGATATTTTCTACATTTTCAAATATATTGATTTCAATTACAACACAGAATACGAAGTGTACAGTGCTCACTTTATATTTATTTTTATTATAAATATCTGCACTATAAAAAATATAAAAAACAGTATTTTTCAATTCACCTAATACAAGAACTGTTACGCAACACTTTATCATGAAAGTTGAACTTACAAATGTAGTTCTACTTCTTGTTCAGCCAATCGCTCAGACAAACAAGCTTGTTTACATTTGCAGGAGACAATGCTACCCACTTCTTGTTACAATGTCACCTGAAAATGAGAACAGGCGTTCACATGGCATTATTGTAGCCAGCATTACAAGATATTTACGTGCCAGATGCGCTAAAGATTCTTACTCCCTTCATGCTTCAACCACCATTCCAGAGGACATGCGTCCATGCTGATGACGGGTTCTGCTCAACAACAATCCAAAGCAGGGCGGACCGACGCTTGTTCATTTTCATCATCAGAGTCAGATGCCACCAGCAGAATGCTGATTTTCTTTTTTGGTGGTTTGGGTTCTGTAGTTTCTGCATCGGAGTGTTGCTCTTTTAAGACTTCTGAAAGCATGCTCCACACCTCCTCTCTAAGATTTTGGAAGGAGATTTTTAAACCTTGGGTCGAGTGCTGTAGCTATCTTTAGAAATCTCACATTGGTACCTTTTTTGCATTGTGTCAAATCTGCAGTGAAAGTGCTCTTAAAACGAACAACATGTGCTGGGGCATCATCCGAGACTGCTATAACACGAAATATATGGCAGAATGCGGGTAAAATGGAGCAGGAGACATACAATTATCCCCCATTGAGTTCAGTCACAAATTTAATTAACGCAGTATTTTTTTAATGAGCATCATCAGCATGAAATCATGTCCTCTGGAATGGTGGCCAAAGCATGAAGGGGCATATAAATGTTTACATATCTGGCACATTAAATGCCTTGCAATGCTGGCTACAAAAGTGCCACGCGAACGCCTATTCTCATTTTCTGGTGTCGTAAATAAGAAGCGGGCAGTATTACCCCCCATAAAGGTAAGCAAACTTATTTGTCTTAGCGATTGGCTGAACAAGAAGTAGGACTGAGTGGGCTTGTAGGATCTAAAGTTTTACATTGCACTCACACAAAAAAAACCAGTTATGTAATAAAAAAAATTCTACATTTGTAAGTTGCACTTTCCCAAAAAAGAGACTGCACTACAGTACTTGTATGAGGTGAATTAAAGATACTATTTCTTTTATCATTTTTACAGTGCAAATATTAGTAATAAAAATATAAAGTGAACACTGTAACTTTGTATACTGTGTTGTAATTGCAATCAATATATTTGAAAATGTAGAAAAATATCCAAAAATATTTAATAAATTCTATAGTTTAACCATGTGATTAAAACTGCAATTAATTAAGATTAATTTTTTGAGTTAATCGCATGAGTTAATAAGATTAATCGCAGTTAACTAATTTTAAGTTACTTCACCTAGTAAGAGACATGCATTGGACTCCCTTAACTTTAAATAAAGAGACCTGAGATATTTAAAGGACACCATTAACTTGAAATGTAACCAATTAAAAGTGATTTGGCAATACTCTGCTTGCTTGCTTGTTTTGAAGAAAGATGAGTCTCCACAGAGAAACTGGCTGACTACACAGGGGAAACAGCAACACTAATTACATACAACGCAGTTAAACGCACAAAGTAAAACTGAACAAAATATTTCCATTTATTTCAGTTACAGTAATTTTTGTAATAAAAGTAGACAAGAAATTCAGACAACTGTGCTTTCAATTGACATTATCTCATTAAGTACTGTACAAGTTATCAAATGCACTTCATACTGCCTGAATGTCACCAAACAGTTTAAGACAGGTCTTACCTCTTTGTTTTCATTTAAGTTTACTAATAAGTTCTCTGGCATTGGTATAAACACATCTGGAAGAGCAGAAAAATGAACTGATTAAAGCTATCTGAAAACATTTCAGCTAGTTTTCAGACCAGTCTGGGTCTTATTCTGCCCTCAGTTATACCTGTGCAATCCCTTGCATTTCAATTTGAGATAATGATTATCTGGCATGAAAAGTAAAAAAGAATAAGAACATGGCCTGTAAAACAGAAGTATTGTGAAAAACTATTAGGTGCTCATTTTTGTAATATTTACCCTATCCAACACTATGCAATGAAAGGTCATTTTAAAATTAAATGGCAGTACAACTAAGAGTAAAAGAAAAAAAAAAACTTTTAAGCATCATGTAGCCACTTAGGAATTATAGGAAGCTACTGAGATCAATAGTTTAAACAGGACTGAAATACAAAGTTTAGATAATTTTAGGAGTTAAACTAGAATGCCAGGAAAGTTGACTTCATGTTTCAGGTCATGAACAGCTCACCTGTGAAGGCCACTAAAGAAGCCCTACTATACATCACAGCATTGTACAATTAACTTTAATGGACCTTAGCTGAGACCCTAGATACATTAAATAGATTTCACTATTCTTTGAAGCATCTGGTGCTGGCCACTGCTAGATGAATTAGTGATCTGATCTGGCAATTCCCAGCATATTGAGCATAAGAACAACTATATTAGCTCAATATCCTGTCTCTTACAGAGGACAATACAGGGCAATCAACTGATCCGTTCCCAGTTGTCCAGTACCAGCTGGCAGCAGTCAGGGTACGTCTACGCCAGTGCGAGGGGGAGGGCTAGGATCCCAGAGCCCAGGCTCGAGTCTGAGCTTAAATGTCTACATAGCAACTTCTAGCTCTGTAGCCCAAGTCAGCTGACCCAGGCTAGCCACAGCCCTTTTATTCCAGTGTAGACGCACCCTCAGAGACTTAAGGAGACAAAGTTTGGGGTGGCCTCTCTGACCATCTTGGCTAATAGCCATTGATGGACCTATCCTCCATGAACTTATCTAATTATTTTTTTGAATGCAGTTATACTTTTGGCCTTCACAGCATGCCCTAGGGCAACAACTTCCACAAGTTGACTGTGCGTTGTGCGAAGTAGTACTTTCTTTTGTTTATTTTGAAACCTGCTGCCTATTAATTTCACCAGGTGACCCCTACTTCTTGTGTTATGTGAAGGAGTAAACACTTCCCGATTCACTTTCTCCACACCATTCATGATTTTATAGACCTCTACCATTTTCCCCCTTAGTCATCTCTTTTCTAAGATGAACAGACCCAGTCTTTTTAATCTCTCCTCAGTGGAAGCTGTTCTAACACCCTTAATCATTTGTCTTGCCCTTCTCCAATTCTAATATATCTTTATTGAGATACAGTGACCAGAACTGCATGCAGTATTCAAGGTGTGGGCATACCATGGATTTAGAGAGTGGCATTATGATTTTTTTTTTTGAGTTAAATTTTCTATCCCTTTCCTAAGGGTTCCTCGCATTGTTAGCTTTTTTGACTGCTGCTACACATCAAGCTGATGTTTTCAGAGAACTATCCATTTCACCCTTGTGATTGTTTGTGTTAATTTCTGTTTAACTAGCTTCCTCATTTTTGTGTAGTTCCCCTTTTTTAAGTTAAATGCTACCATGGTGAATTTCTTTGACATGTTTCCCCCCTAGAAAGATGTTAAATGTAATTACATTATGCTTATTACCAAGTGGTCCAGCTATATTCACCTCTCAAACCAGATCCTGTACTCCACTTAGGACTAAATCAAAAATTGCCTCTCCCCTTTTAAGTTCCAGGACAAGATGTTCCAAGAAGCAGTCTTTTATGGAAACAAATTTTTATCTCTGCATTCCTTCCTGAAGTGAAATGTTCCTAGTCAATATGAGGACAGCTGAAATCCCCCATTATTATTATTATTGAATTTTCTGCTTCAAAGCCTCTCTAATCTCCCTGAGCATTTCACAGTCATTGTCACCATTCTGCTCAGCTGGTCGGTAGTATATTACTATTGCTATATGCTTATTGTCCAAGCATGGAATTTCTATCCTTAGAGATTCTATGGTACAGTTCAATTCATTTAAGATTTTTTACTATATTTGACTCTATTCTTTCTTTCACATATAGTGCCATTCCCCCAATAGTGTGACCTACCATCATTCCTTTAAATTTTGTACCCTGGTATTATCATGTTTCATCGATTATCCTTATTTCAGCAAGTTTCTGCAATCTTAATTATGTCAATATCCTAATTTAATACAAGGCACTTTAGTTCACCCATCTTAGTATTTAGAGTTCTAGAGTGTGCCAACACAGTATGTCAAAATCATTAGGTATCGTTTTATAAAAATTCAATTTAGATGTTATTCTTACATACCTTCAATATCTGAAACTATTAGCATCTGAGGCTGAGAGAGACCTTCCTGAAGACTGTAGAAATGGATTGTGCTGTCAAATGTTATAAAGCCTATTTTTGTTCTAGTGTTCCCAGGAAGCCTAAAAATCAAAGAAGTGTTTAGCAAGTCGATTTTGGATAGCCTACACTGTTCAAGTGCAAGTACGTTCTCTCAGAGCTATTACTATGACATAAGGTAGAGGGACATTTTATTCCTGCTGGGAAATACAGCTTCTGCAATATCCATTACATCATTCTCAGGCTAATGCTTACACTTCCCTCCCCCAACAAGTAGTTAGAACAACTGCAATACTGAAATTTGTTCATGGCTTGGCTTTGAGCTATTTTACAGCAATAAACCGACACTACCTGTGTTGAGACTTACTCTAAAGCAATGGTTTTCAACCCTTTTTCATTTGTGGACCCCTAAAATTTTTTGAATGGAGTTGTAGGCCCCTATGGAAATTCAACCTGTCGTCTGCATGGGGGAACTCCCTAACAATCCCACCCCGCCCCCGCAAAAAACTCGTTCCATACTCTTCCCACCCATACCCAACACCCATCCAAGTTCTCACCCAGGCTCTTTCCCAGCAATTTATTTCCCTCTCCCTCAGCTCATCTGCTACCCCTGACTCCCCCAAGCCTTTGCACTGCTTCTGAGGGGTGTGGGAAATATGGTTCTGTATTGTAGTTTAAATGAATTATTACTCAGAGTTCTGTATTAATATGCCTAGTAAGGAATCTATTTGTCAAAAAACATTTCCTGAATCTTTTTGGTCATCTGTATTGCTGACAGGTATTTTGAAATAAATCACCAAAAATAATTGAAACTGGTGTGATTATATTGTGTTATTCTGAAAAATAAAATATGCAGAATTATAAAATACTGTGCACATAATTTTTTAATGCTGAATTCCACCAGACATAAAAGATGTAAAGCATTACACAAGTTCATTGTGGGAGTAGCTATAAATTGTTACCTTGTGTGCGTGTATGTATAGACACACTTCCCAGACCTGAGGAGGATCATTGTGTAAGCCTGAAAGCTTGTCTCTCTCACCAACAGAAGTTGGTCCAATAAAAGATATTACCTCACCCAACTTGTCTCTCCTGAAAAGCTTTATAGACATGTATGTGCATTTGTTGCAAGGAGTGCACACTGAATTACTGTTTCTAAAGCCATAGTTCCAAACCTTTGTTCAGTGCAAACCTATGATATTCTTATGCATTTTTTTGCATTATTAAACAAAACCAAGAAGTTGTATAATCAGACTGACAGGTACATTTTAAAATTAGGGGTTTTATCATTGTATCTACAATTGATAAGAACCGAATTTAAGGCTAATTCCTATGCAGTACTTTGAAATTTTTCCTCTCTGTCATAAATGGACTGAATTAAAATCCTGTTCACACAACATTAAACTAGTTTCACAGATCACAAAACACATTTCCCCAAAGAAAACACTGGAAATACAAGGAAAAAAAGATTAAATTCTGAGAAGAGAACCAAAACTTACAAGTCAAGATTGTCTAATAAGGTCTTGCAGACTGTATTCAGGTATCCTGTTTCTATTGCATTGTGGGAGACGTCAAACACAAAGAGATACACAGGAGGTTGAGGTGGACGTAGCTAAAAAAAACCCAAGAGATTCTTAAAGTCCAGTGATTGAAACAGTCAGTCTCAGTTTATTGGTTATATTGCATCACTCAGAATGCATCCCCGAAACAGAAATATCTCTAATTTGTGTAATAGCAGACAAATAAGCAACGATAGTACAGTAGGAAATATGGAGGAAAAACAAATGGCATAAATTCTAGTCCTTGCTAAAGTGAAACTGTCAGATCAAATTTGGCCTGAAACTGATGTTTGTAAAAATAAGATTTTACAAAATCCAGAGTCAACAAGAATATTCCCATGTAATTTAGAAAAATTACCAAGGGACTTTTTTTTGACCATTCCACTGCAGTATTTGTAACCCAAACAGTGAAGCATCCTGATAGTGTGCAAGAGTCCGATAGTAATCCAGAAGTAAAAGTGACAAGTCATCATTCAAGTTGAGATAATGCAAGGAAAAAAATATATAAATATCAATGTTAGCTTTCTGAAGTATTAATTTTTTAAAACCTAAGGTATTATTTTGAACAAATTAATTTGTACTTCAATGTATTTGATTTGATGTTGTCCCTTTAACAAGCTGTCTTCTCCAAGTTCTCAGAACTGGTATTTTCCTCTCTAGATGACACATCAGTTACTTTAGAAAAGCGCAGACACGATACATTTCATCACCATTAGTTTAGTTTAGCTGGTACTGCTTAAAGAGCAGATTCTGCAACCTTTATCCAAACAATCACTGAAGTCAATAGGACTACTCGGGTGAGCAAAGGTTGCAGAACTGGACTCTTGGTCTATTACCCAGTGGTTTTAGTACAAGTATATCATCTTAAGTACAGTTTAAGCCACAATAACGATGAAATTTTCCAATATTTTTCATTACAACAATATTAAGAGCTAATATGAACCAGAAATAAAGATTAACATTTAAAAGATGGAACCGCAATTTTTTATATATATGCTTTAAGATTCTTTGCCTTAACACTCCAGACATGTTAACAGAAACTAGATCATGGCATCCTATGCCAGGGGTTTTCAACTTAGGGGTCCTGAATACATCTGGGGTTTGTGAGAGAGACAGCAACCGTTTCTTTATATCAGAGGGGTGGGGTCCAAAAACTTATCATAATTCAAGGTCACAATAAAGAAAAGGTTCAGAACCACTGCCACCCAAAGCTATAACTGCAGAAGACAAAACTGATCAATCTCAGATGCACTGTTAGTGGGCACGATCACATGACTTTTACTCATCTACCAAAAACAGACGTGCAAGCAATGATTGTGTACAATTTTTCTTGATATTAATATTTCTTGATATTGCTGTACATTAGTATAAGAAACCCTGAGGTTTCTTGAAGACACCATGAGGGCTTAAAAAAAAAGATTTGAACCTGGGATTTAAAAAAAATGAAACACAGGCCTCTACCACTTGAGCTAACTGAGGCCCCCTTTAGCTGAGACAGCAGACTTCTAGTCAGGAAACAGCCACGAGAGTGAGAACTGCTTAGATGCACTAGCCCAGTGGAGTACCTTAGCGCTCTTCCTTGGGACCTAGCAGTACCTACACATTTTCCTGTATAAAAGTACAAAGTGATATTTGCAACAACTCAGATGTTAAAGTTACATAATACGGTCTGAAAAAGCCCATCTTGCAAAATTTCTCAGATGTGCTCTTTGTGGCAGGGATTGCCTTACTAGGAGTCTGTGGAGCACTTGCACAATAGCCATCTTTTCTGATTGAAGCCCCTAGACATTAAAGCAATATATAAAAGTTTAATAAGAGGAACCAAAACCTCACCATGTATTCGGAGGGAGCCATGAACTCAATAGTAGCATTTTGAACTTCAGGTCTTTTATGAGGTTCTCCATATACTCTTGTCACAGGATTGTACATGAATTCTTCAGGAACTACATAAAATGAAAATTATAGTATTACAATTCACACTAAAGTACACAAATATTAACTGCGCTAGGATTTAGCACAGACATGTCTGAGTAACCATGCTGTATCTGCAGTGAGATACTGTGTAAGAGGAAATATATAGGGGGTACTAAGTAGGGCAGTACAATATTATTTCCCATTTGGAGATTGTTTCAAACTCAGTGAAGCTCTTTAGTGATCACATCTTGGTCCATAGTGGAAGACTCCCTGTATCTCACAATCCTGATCTGGGAAGGACCAGACGTATAGCAGCAGACCTCAAATGTCAAGATAAAAGTGTATTGATGGAATGTACATAGAAGTCCAATTCAAAAGTTGACATGAATGTTTAAGTGGGCTCACTGGTTTAAAACCTACCATCATTCACTCTATAACACAAGTTGCACTTCCATCTCCTTTGGTCTAGAAAGCTGACAAAAGGGTTAATATACGTCCTGCAGGAACGACATCTCACAATTGTACTGGAGGTGACCACAGGTAATTGCTGGAAAAGAGGAACTTCTGCTTTAAAACCCTAAAGCAAGATACTTATGACATATCTACAATAGTAACACTATCTTCTCTGTGCTCTGAGGTTAGCCAGCCTAGATGCAACACCCACTTAAGAAGCAGAATAGAAGAAGAAAATACCCCTAATCCACAATGTGCCCCCAAAACTTTAACTGTTAGAAAGGCTGGTTAAATTCAGGCTCTAACCTACTTAACTGTGTATGTTTCTTTTTCAAAAAAATATAAACCTCTCAATCAGCATGTCTAATTTTGTATTTTCAGTTTATTTTAAAAAGACAGAACACTGTCCCCTAACTCAGCACTGCAGAAACAGACATTACATAAATATGTATGTTAGAAATTGAAGTCAACTGCAGAAGTAACAGGCTGTGGGACCCATATGAATGGGGCCACCCGAGTCTCAGTTTTTGACTTAGTTAAGAGTTAGTGCTCAGGGAACTGGAGTATAGGAAGAAATCAATGGCTGCAGCTAGTGATTAGGTGACAAGATAAAACCACACACGCTATACGAATATTAAAATATATTGACTCGCTTCATTATAGATTGAGTGCTGTACTGCACCTCAGAGCTTCCAATATCATTTAAGATGAGGCTAGGGACTGTAATAGTGGGGGCAGATATTTAAAAAGATGACACTGGTTTTCATGGAGCAGAAGCAAGATGACTCAAGTTTTCTATGGGAGGTTTTTTTCTGGGCCAAGATTAGCTGAGACATTTGTCTCTTATAGAGTTAGTTATCGGTTATTGAACTCTAGTACAGGTATAGCTGACACTACAGTATTTAAAGCTTTGAATATTTCATCATACCGATAAGTCTTTGAAAGGATGAAGCAGGAGCCCCAAAGGAAGTTTGGCTTTATTCAATAAGGCCTGAGTTTGAGGAATGTTAGTCAGGGTACATCGGAACAACCTACATGAAAGATAAAGGGTTATTTTCAGAGGCTTTCAGAGAACAACATTATTATTTAAGTAGTACATAGAATCCTTATATTTTCTTTTCACAGTTGATAGCAGTGAATTACTATTTCCTGACAGAATACCCTCTCCAGCTTTATACCAAATTCACTACAACTTAAACGTGAACTGTTTGAATCCAAGGCATAACCATCACACGCGCCTTGCTTTTCCTAAATTGTCACCATATTTTGTACATGTTTGGTTGAGTGGAATAAGTATATTGTAACAGAATGTGTTAGGGGCCAAACAAATACAAAACCTACATACAGGTTACTTAACCCCAAGTTAGACTTCTCAGACATCAAAAAGGTATCTTTGATTATATGTAAATTGATAATATTACCAAGGTATTCTCAATTAGATGATAGTAGAAACTACGCTGCTGGCCTTCTGTTTAGCCTCCCATTTATTCCATTATTTAAAACTTCACTGGTTACCTCTGGTACAGAGAGTTCAAAATGAAAGGTTCTGCAGTCAAGATTTTTTTTTTCCCTCCTGTGCCTTATTTAAATGACTTCATTTCTACTTCTACACCTGTCCAGAATCCATTCTTTGTTTTTGACTTTTGTTTCTTGCCAGTTGTAACTCTTGGGTTCTAATACACCTATCCAAGTGCCTTGAAAGTACCAGGCCTTTGCCCACGTTCCCACAAGGTGGATCACAATCCACTCTGGAGATGCACACTGCAGACTCATTTTATCAGATGGCTTAAACACAGTTTTGTATTTATTGTGTTTATATTGCTGTAGATAGCATCATGAAAAGCACTTTAGTTACATATTCTAGCAGGAGAATGCCTAGTCATTAGCCTTAGAACTGAAGATCTTAAGTACTTCAAAGCACTGATCTTTGTCTAATGGATATGATGGAGTTAGACATGACTAACTCAAAATATGATATATATGTTGAGGTGAGTGGAGAAATAATTTCAGCTGGTTAGATAATTAACCAGATCTATATACTGGAAAAAGGATTACACTCAAGGAATCTTGTTTTATAAGAGGAGATGAGCTCATTGACGGGAGTTATCCAACTAATCTCATCAAGCCTATTTTCAGGTCTCTGACAGACCAAGGGTAAAAGGAGGGATATCATCTACCAAAAGTATTCTAAAAACAGGGTTTAGAAGATGACTTAGTAGTTTATATAAGATAATATCAATTACAATATCCTTTCATACAAACTTCTAAGCCATTACTATGTTCCCAGAGGAATTTTTCTAGCGAGAACATATGAACCTTCCTTCTCACTTGAGAGGGAGAGAGGTAACTGACTGACAGCAATAAAAGCTGCTATGGCAGGGGTGGGCAAACTTTTTGGCCCGAGGGCCACATCGAGGTTGTGAAATGGTATGGAAGGCCGGGTAGGGAAGGTTGTGCCTCCCCAAACAGCCTGGCCCCCCACCCCCTATCCGCCCGCTCCCACTTCCCAGCCCCTGACTGCCCCACTCAGAATCCCCGACCCATCCAACCCCCCCCCCCTCCGCCAGCTCCTTGTCCCCTGACCGCCCCCTCCCAGGACCTGCCCCCCTAACCGCCCCCCGGACGGCACACCCAATCCAACCCCCCCTGCTCCGTGTCCCCTGACTCTCCCCGACCCCTATCCACACTGCCTGACAGTCCCCCTGGGACCCCTGACCCATCCATCCCTCCCCTGCTCCTTGTCCCCTGACCCCCCCCCCCAGGACCCCCGTCCCTAACTGTTCCCCCAGGATCCCCCCCATCCAACCCCCCATGCTCTGTCTCCTGACCCCCCCCCCCCCGCGCCCCCCAAACCTCCACCCCATCCAACCGCCTCCTGTCCCCTGACTGCCCCCCGGGACCTCCTGCCCTCTCCCCACTTCCTTAGCATGCCATTGAGAGTGGCAGGACAGGCTTGTTGGAAAGCCTGGGAGGTGGGTGGGCGTAAGCCGCGCAGCCTCCACAGCGATGTGGCTGCAGGGGAGGGGGGATAGTGGGGGGAGGGGCCGGGGGCGAGCCTCCCCAGCTGGGAACTCACGGTCCGAGCAGGACAATCCCGTGGGCCAGATGTGGCCCGCAGGCAGTAGTTTGCCCACCCTGTGCTATGGACTTGCATTTCACTCTCCTCTGATCAACTGAACACCAGCAATTTTGCTGATGTAAATATAAACTATAAAGAGAGATTATGAGAAATGGTTTAAGACAAGAATGAATCTATATGGCTAATACCTGGAATGTGTCAAGAGCAGTGTTTGCACTCTGGTCTGTACTTTACTCTTTTTTTTAATTAAAAAATTTAAACCACTTTTCATCTTTCATTATTTTAATAAAAATGAAACTGCTTTCCAAACAATTACTGGAATGTAAGAATTTTATATGCTGATTTTTAGACCTTAAGGATTTTTTTAAAAATCTGAGGAATAGTTCTTATTTCCATTTCTTCTGATAAATTATAGCGAATGGGAAACCTTACTCTGGATTACAGTTGAGCTTCTGGATTTCTTCATGCAAGTTTGGGACAGGAGCCTGCAAAGGTGTTGTAGGAAGAATATTTCTTTCCTGAAGAAGGTTGATAGATCTTAATCCTTCTGGTTGCAGACTCAGGCCACCCATAGACCCAGTTATGTGATTAGTGCCCAAGGCAGGCTAAGTTAAAAAAAAAAAATTAAGACTTTAACTGAATTTATCTGGATGATACATCAATTTAAAAAACAAGCAGATTATTTCCCTTTCAGAATTTTCTAGTTCAAGTATTATTTGGTGTTCTGTTGCAATATATTGGGGCACTAGTTACAAAACAAACTTAATCTTGTCAACTATCAAGAAACAAGCAGCTTATATATTATAGCAAAGATATGTACCACCATGCACTTGTTCTAAGACTTCTGAGTTTATTGAATTCTTTTGGCAATCAACAGGACACTTGTGTATGCTATTATCCAGGCACACAAATAATATTTTATCTGCATACGTATGCATCTGCTGCATAAATCTGATTCCAAAGGGAGTTTGATGCCTAAATACCTTTGAGGATCCGGACCAATGGGGACAAATCTGTGTACTGCATTCTAAAATAGGTAAAGTGAGCCAAGCAGAATTTCTGCCCCAAAATATTTACAGTCTAAAAGCTCATGATGTATGTAAACTACAGGACAAACAGTGGCAGGTGATGGTCATAACTAGAACACTAAAACATGTATAGTTAGTTTTTGCGAGGAGGAAAAAGCTTTGCACACTAACTGGGAGTCTGATCATCAGGGAGATCAAGGATGACAAAGCAAAGAATGGGCAGAAAACAAAAGCTTGGCTGGAGCAAGAGGCAGAAGTGGAGTTATGTTCTTCTTTGAAAGTCTGGAGAAGAAACTTGAAATATGTAGAGCACTGGGCACCAATTTTGATAATCAATACATACAGGGATTCAGTGGGGTGGGAATTAAAAAAATTGGTCCAAGTGACTGGAAAAAGTTATTTTGGCAGTAGTACAGATGAATTTGGGGAGACAATCTTGTAAGGAGAACTGGGACACATTAGCAATAAGTTGATATTGTTTCAAAAGATGTAGAAAAAAGTTTCTCCCTGACCAGCCCTGGAAATCTAACCAACATACACAGATTTAGGCCCTGATCCTGCAAGCTGAACTGCACAGGCAGACCCTGGTGCTTATATGAACTCTAATGACGTTTACAAAGCTCTATGTGAGCGCAGGGTTCTGCCTGCATGGATCTGTTTACAGGACTGAGGCTTTAATGAGATAGAAAACCAACAGGAAAGATTTACCTGAGGAAATGGTTGTGGTCCAGCTGGGTATTGCAGGGGTGAGGACTGCATTCCTGGTGCTCCAGGTGAAGATGCATTCTGGTAGCCGGGTGGTAAGGTGGGATAAGAATACCCAACATTTCTACCCATTTTAAGATTCTGGGGAGCAGGAGACTGATACGTGGTTGCTAGAGTGGACAAAGAGGATTTACATATCCAAATGAGTTATCCAAGAAATGCAGTTAGGTTGATAAACAAAAAAGCAGCGCTTCCATTGATATCATGCTATTATGTTCACATTCTGGCCAGGCACTTACTGAAAGGTTTTGGCCGGATTCTTGTTTAAAAAACACTTACACAGATAAGCATAATAAAGTGTTATAACAAAGCTTCAAATACTACAATTTCCTTGAGATAAACTTACACTGAGCAAAGTATACATTTGTTAGAGTAACGCCCCACCACCTCCCACCTGAAAAGGCTTTAAAAATTAAGTTCCTCAAAATTAAAAGTGTTTAATAAGAATGTCCTACCCATGAAGCCTCCTCCTTCTATTGCATCATAACTATTTTGGACCAAAGACCCATCACTGGCAGCGGCTGTTGCATCACCTGCTAAGAACAACTCATTAAGAAATGAAGGCTTAAATTCAGAAATTGAGCTGCTTTTCCTCATCGGAAGTTTAATATCAGCAATTGATTTAATAGGATAGTGACAAGCTGGAGAACATTTCAGTGTAAAAATCCTAATGCTCGATTCTAAAACATGAAGCAAAAAAGGATCACCTAATGGAAAGAGACTCTGGGCAGCAGTCCCCGGCTGGCCGGAGCAACCATGGTCTGCGGCAGCGGTCCCCAGTTGGCCAGAGCAACTGCTGTCTGTGGCCCTGGTCCCCGGCTGGAGCAACCATGAGCCCCGGGTGTCGCCCCCACCAGCATCCCCCCTCCATGCTCCTCCAGCACCCTCCCCCAAGATTTAATCACTGGTATTTTTAGTATAAGTCATGGACAGGTCACGGGCCATTATTTTTTGTTTATTGCCTGTAACCTGTCCATGACTTTTACTAACAATACCTGTGACTAAATCGTAGCCTTAGGTATAGTTACTTTTAAAAACTTTTCCACTATATTCAATACCTGTTGTAAAACATACGTGTTAATAATCCCTTTTCAATTTATAAAAAAAAAAGTGTTCCTACATTGTAGATGAAGCTTGAGGTTAGCATGATTTTGCGCTTACTTTGCTTGTGCACCAGTGATTAAATAGAGATCTAGGAATACAGCTTACTTGTGCTCCCCCTACTGACTCTGCTTGCACAGAGCACATTAAATGTTATCAACCCTTCAAAAAAGTTATTTATCATTTGAATGAACTACTTCACCACAGATGTAATTTTTATTTAGGCTAGGTAACAGGCTTTGCAAAAAGTCCAACTTGATTTGCACGGTAGCAAGATGCCAAATTGCTCCCCTGGTTGCACATGTTGGGGAGTGATTTTCAAAAGTGCCTCAGGGATTCAGATGCTCAATTTCCTTACGTATTTTTGAAAATTCCACCCATAAATGATTACTTATGTCTGCTAAAAGAATAAGAAACCAAACACTCTTCTCTTAAGAGCACCCATCCTGCTCCAGGATTCTATCAATAGCTTTGATTCTATCAATAGCAGCTTCTGGAAGTCACACACCCAATCAAGAGTAAACTGTGGTAAAGAACCAAAGAATTGTAAAGTGGCAAAAACAGGAAGGGAATTATTAATGAAGGGCTACTGGGAACCATCAATTAATACATAAAGGGGTTATTTGGGTTAGTAAAAGGAAAAACATACCCAGCATATCCAAAAGGTGACCCAAATTAGAGAGACTTGTTACCCAGAAGTAAATAAGCCACCTCATAGTTGTTAAAAATTCTAACTTATCTAGAAAGAATGTGTTCCATGGTTTTGTTTTAAATGTGGAAAAAATACCAGTTTGCTAACCAAATGCAAGTTCCAGTAAATTTCATATGCTCAAAAATAATAAAAAAAAAAAAAGAGAGTCTTCGTTGTCCATGCAGGTTTCCTTTTAAAATGGGTCTCCATACTACAATTTCAGCCAGCTACCCTAGGACAAAGCAGTTATCAATTTTACTGCATGGGGGAAACCAAGAACAGTTTTGACTTGATATCCCACACTACTACATTTAAACAAAAAAAAAAAAAGGCAGTGCCAATTGTTGGATCATATTAAAGAAGTTCTGTATTAAAATCACAAATGAGTTTGATTCCCCATAGTTTAAATTCCAGGGTATTACTAATTAAGAGGTCTCTTGGTTTTTGGTACTGTTTCTCTCCCTCTGTGTGTGAAACTTGCAAGCTGCTAATTGTGTTAGTACATTCTAAGACAGAATCTGTTCTCAAAGCAATTCACAGAGAGAGAGAGAGACTCAAAGCTATACTCTAACAACAGAAACAGCACCCAGAGGCTCCCCGCCCTTTTGTTGTATTAACAATTGTGATTAAAATAGAGATAGAGGATGTATGTGGATGGATGCTTGGTGTGGATAATAACTGAATGATCAGGGAGGTGCCAGCCTAAGAATCCAGTGTCCATCGACTGAAAAAGGCGTCAAATGGAAATAACCAGAGGACCCCCGGAGGGCAGACTGGAATCCACCCAACAGCCTCAAGAATGGGAGAACCAAAGAACAAGATAACATCTTGGAGCCGTCAGGAATGTGCCATCTGCTGATTGATTCAGCAACAGCATGATGAAGCAATTCCCACAGACTGGCCTAGGAAGAAACTCCTATAAAAAGAGACTCTAAAAAGTGAGAACTTTGGGGTCTCATTCTGCAAAGCAACTTCCAGGAGCATCAGATGAGCATCTGACAAGGCCCTGCTCCCTCCTCATGTCCAGGCCACCTGGCCAGTGGCTTGGCATGAGCAACTCTAAGGCTGGTAACTATGATAACAACCTTGCAGAACGTGTGTGTGTGTGTGTGAATGTGAATGTGTGAGAATAAATATGAGATTGAATGGAATGTTATAGCTATAACTGTGTACTATGATAACAACCTTGCAGAACCTGTGTGTGTGTGTATATGAATGAATGTGTGAATAAAGATGAGATTGAATGGAATGTTATAGCTGTAACTAACTGCTTACTATGATTCTTTCTGTATTCACAATAAATGTGGTATTTTGCCTTTTTCCCTTTAATAAGATCCTGCCGGTTTTTATTTTATTGGTATAACACAATTACCATATGGCCCTGTCTAAGATGAACACTAACTGTGAAACACTACAAAGCGGTTTGGTACAGGGTGGATAAAAATCAATGATTTAAACTGGATTTTTTTGATAAAATACTTTTTGAGGAAAAAACCCATCTAGAGAGAGTTTTAATTAAGATACATTATACCTCAAAGATATCTCATCATGGAATAGGGATTATAAATTCTAATTTATAAAGTGACAAATCTGAGGAATTGTCACAGATTGAAGTGACACTAGAGGTGGTTTTGGAATTAATTCAGAAACTTAACAGTAACAAGTCACCGGGACCAGATGGCATTCACCCAAGAGTTCTGAAAGAACTCAAATGTGAAATTGCAGAACTATTAACTATGGTTTGTAACCTGTCCTTTAAATCAGAGTACTGTACCCAATGACTGGAAGATAGCTAATGTAACACCAATATTTAAGAAGGGCTCTAGAGGTGATCCTGGCAATTACAGACTGGTAAGTAACATCAGTACCGGGCAAATTAGTCGAAACAATAGTAAAGAATAAAATTGTCAGACACATAGAAGAACATAAATTGTTGGGCAAAAGTCAACATGGTTTCTGTAAAGGGAGATCACGTCTTACTAATCTATTAGAGTTCTTTGAGGGGGTCAACAAACATGTGGACAAGGGAGAACCAGTGGACATAGTGTACTTAGATTTCCAGAAGGTCCCTCACCAAAGGCTCTTATGTAAATTAAGTTGTCATTGGATAAGAGGGAAGATCCTTTCATGGATTGAGAACTGGTTAAAAGACAGGGAATAAAGGATAGGAATAAATGGTAAATTTTCAGAAGGGAGAGGGGTAACTAGTGGTGTTCCCCAAGGGTCAGTCCTAGGACCAATCCTATTCAACCTATTTATAAATGATCTGAAGAAAGGGGTAAACAGCGAGGTGGCAAAGTTTGCAGATGGTACTAAACTGCTCAAGATAGTTAAGACCAAAGCAGACTGAGAAGAACTTCAAAAAGATCTCACAAAACTAAGTGATTGGGCAACAAAATGGCAAATGAAATTTAATGTGGATAAATGTAAAGTAATGCACATTGGAAAAAATAACCCCAACTATACATACAATATGATGGGGGCTAATTTAGCTACAGCTAATCAGGAAAAAGATCTTGGCGTCATCGTGGATAGTTCTCTGAAGACGTCCACGCAGTGTGCGGCAGCAGTCAAAAAAGCAAATGGGATGTTAGGAATCATTAAAAAAGGGATAGAGAATAAGATGGAGAATATCTTATTGCCCTTATATAAATCCATGGTACGCCCACATCTTGAATACTGCGTACAGATGTGGTCCCCTCATCTCAAAAAAGATATACTGGCATTAGACAAGGTTCAGAAAAGGGCAACTAAAATGATTCAGGGTTTGGAACGTGTCCATATGAGGAGAGATTAAAGAGGCTAGGACTTTTCAGCTTGGAAAATAGGAGACTAAGGGGGGAAATGATAGAGGTATATAAAATCATGAGCGGTGTGGAGAAAGTGAATAAGGAAAAGTTGTTTACTTGTGCCCATAATATAAGAACTAGGGGCCACCACATGAAATTAATTGGTAGCAGATTTAAAACAAATAAAAGGAAGTTCTTCTTCACTCAGCGCACAGTCAACCTGTGGAACTCCTTGCCTGAGGAGGTTGTGAAGGCTAGGACGATAACAGAGTTATAAAGAGAACTGGATAAATTCATGGAGGTTAAGTCCATTAATGGATATTAGCCAGGATGGGTAAGGAATGGTGTCCCTAGCCTCTGTT
This sequence comes from Natator depressus, assembly GCF_965152275.1. Lineage (NCBI taxonomy): Eukaryota > Metazoa > Chordata > Testudines > Cheloniidae > Natator > Natator depressus. Next base: position 12,172,152 of record NC_134241.1, read on the forward strand.
TGTCAGAGGGTGGAGATGGATGGAAGGAGAGAGATCACTAGATCATTACCTGTTAGGTTCACTCCCTCTGGGGCACCTGGCATTAGCCACTGTCGGTAGACAGGATACTGGACTGGATGGACCTTTGGTCTGACCCAGTATGGCCATTCTTATGTTCTTAATTCTATAGTATGAGAATCTATTCATGTAATATTTAAGAAAAGTTTTGTAAGTAAATTCCAGTAGTTCATGATTAGGAACCCAATTTTATGGGATTCCAGGGGCTTCTGTATAGATTATTTAGGTTAATCTTTCTATCTACCCAATGGGACTCAGTGCTCAGTCTAGAAGATCCATCAGAGATGCTTAGTTTTGCAGTTCTCAAACTGTGGATTTGTCTCTCCAGAGATAACATGCTTAACAGCAAAAATGTTTTTAAATAAATAATAAATAAATAAATATATAAAGGTGACAAATAACAGACTCCAAACCTATTGTCCCTCTCAAATTTGAGTACAGAGAGTCAATCCCTTACCTCTCTCTAAAAGTGCAAAATTTTAAAAAGTTCAATGAATAATTGTTGGGGACAGAACAGATCTGGACAAGGAGAAGAAGTCTGGAGATAAATGTGAGAAGGGAGGAACAGGCAGTAGAAACAAAAGTGAAACTGTTTGAGCAGCATATTCCAGAAGTCTTAAGTGTAGCCTATATTGATTTGAGATCTACCATACCATTCTGTCACAAGAAGGAAAAACCTATAATGGCAGCAGACCATAAGAGAGACCCAGTTTGGGAATATTCTAATGAAGTTCCTCTACCTGTGTGTAAGTCAGTCATGAGTGCACAATGCAAACAGTGCAACAAAGAAAAACTTGAATGTTTAACTAAATTCAAAAATTCATATGCTTGTTTTGTTAAAATATTATGTTTGCTGTTGAACACAAAAATCCAGAATACACAAAGTTGTTGTTTTAGTTAAATAAAACAATTTAAATGTCTGTCTGTTGATGCTCTCCTCCAAATACAGCATGGCAAGAAAATCTCCCAAATATGAATGATTAACCTGTTGAACTGAAGATAGCTCACCTCCCAATGACTTCATAAATATCTGCTTCAATTACCTTTGGTAAATTAATTAACCAAACAATCATTCATTTTCTGATATAGCTGTAAAACTAATCTGGAAAGTTTTCAAAATAAATCACTTTAAAACTGTATAGCGTGTGCCTTCTAAAAATGAAACCTACATCTATCTCTGAGTTGTGAAGCATATATATTAAGGTTATAACCAAGAAGAACACACTTTTATGTAGAAATCCATGATTAAATCGAGCCTTCCTGACTAGTGATTTAAATCAAATCCACCCTGGTTTGGCACAAAGCAGTGATGAGTGCTTAAACACAATGGCATACTTGTGCAGCAGCCATAGGAGTAAATCTCAGGACTGCCATATTTTTTCTTTGATTGATAGTCCTGGACAGCTGGTACTGCATAGGGTATTTATTAAAAGCAGGTGTCACTCTCCAACTACCTTAACATACTGTAAAGAAAGCACACAGTAAGTATGATTCAAAAGTTTCACTACAAAAATTAAATATAATGTACAGCACTTAAATCTGACACAGCATTGCAGAGCTCACATTTTATAAAATTTCCCTATGGGACAACCCTGTACATAGCAGTCCCCGTTCCACTCCAGGAGCAACGATACCATGATTCAAATGATGCTAACTCCTATTTTGATCCTACTGTATAAAGGGAAGAACTCTATGCAGGAGTAACAGATTTTAACCCTCTATAGTTGCTGCAGAATTGGTGATGAGAGATTTAAATTTCCCAAACAGTTTTGAAACAATGGGAAAAGAAAAATCCCTCCTAAGTACAAAAGTGAATATAAAAACCAAGGGCATAACATCACACATGTATTACTCACAAATATCTATTTTGAACACTCAGTTTTTTACTTGTCTTCTGCATCTGTCAATGGGAAATAATATACTGTCTTTCTCCCATCAGTTTTACCTTGAAACTGTGAGGAAACTATGCTACACTGATGTCAAATTTTCAACTTACGTCAATGCAATACAACCAGTGCATTATTAGTACAGTTTTTTCAGAAAGACATTGCAACACAAATTCAACACACATGAAATAAATTTGTTCTGAAAATATAGTATCAAACTAATATTTGCGAAACATTTCATTTCAATATCTGAACTACCTCTAAGTTAAAAAAAAAAAGTGTGAAGTTTAAGAAAAAAGATCCTCCAGCACAGTCATTTGGGAAGTACTGGTGATGAAAACATTCAGATACCAAAAAAAATGGAAGAGTTCTGAAGCACAGTTACTTCCGTGAAATCATGGGAAAGTTTTCCAGCAGCCAAAAGTTTCTGTTCACTAAGTCATCTTGAGTGAGTTCAATTTCTGTATTTACAATTACCTATATTGATATGGAAAAACCAAATAAAGAGAACTGATCAATCCCTTACCTTCTTGGTTTGTAGCTGAATTTAGCAGAGGTTGGGGTAGAGAGCTGTTAGGCCGTCCTACTGGGGTTGCCGATGGCCTCACTAAAGGTGGACCTCCAGCTGGAGGAGGTCCTAGAGGAGGTCTAACAGGAGGGAATGCTGAAGCTAAAGGCCGATTCACTGGTGGAGGAACAGAGCCTGCAGAGATAATTCATTTTCAAGAGCTTTAAACCGACTGAAGAGTCACAGATGGTTACTTACATACAGGTCAATCTAAATATTAATCTTATTTATTCATTGGAAAGATCAGCACAAGTTACAGAAACCCCAAAAGAAGCACATGAAGTTTAACAGCTCTTCGCCAGTTTTTCTTCTCATCCTTACGTACTGGGACTTCTGCAGCTCCATGATCTATGTCACTACCTGTTTTGATGATTCATAACCATTACAGCAAGATTTTCAAAGCACATTAACCACGAGAGTTGCCTTTGAAAATGCCAGCCTAAGTCAGTACTATGCATCTAATGATCCTATAAATAATTCATACTTAAAAAAAAAAACACACAGATTTCCCTTGACAAGATGTTCATCTGCCACCTATATGATTTGATGCTAAGTAGTCATTGTTAGAAATACGTATTTTCTAGATTTTTTTTTAATTACTGGTCAACAAAGATTTTACACTGAGAATGCTGCAGCAATGAGACACAACCCAAGTATACTCACGCAATGCAAGGGATTTTTGTTTTGAAACTGAATACTCTAGGTCAAGGATACTACACAAAGGTTTATTAGCATCTATATATTGAAAAGCTCATATCAAGTGTTTTATCTTCCTAGGTTAGAGAAATGTACAGAAGTTCTAAGATCACACCATTTTTCTGTAACTTCATCCCTCCCTTAGCCAAAGGAAGATTTTCCCCTTCCTGGACATTCATGGATAATTTAAAGACAATTACTTATTTGATGGCCATCCTGACCTTACTTTCTTACTTTACACTTAAGAATCGTCCTAGGAGCGCACCTTTTTCCATTTCAGAGGTGGTAGGTCTACCCTTCTCTAAAAGCATCAGGCGCACTATCAGTCATTAACTAAATTTGGAATAGTTAATACCTTCTCCAAGGATCAAGCACCAACTTTTGTCAGTACATCAGATCTTCACCAGGATGGGCAGCATGTGGCCACATTAAAATACATTAAAAGTATTTCTATAGTACACTGATTATTTAGTAAGTTGTCAGACCAAACTACACAAACTTAACTGATCGTTTAAAAAATTATCTGCTTGATTACTTATGAAACAACATTCAATACTCCAGGTGTATCTGTCATGGTGACATCAAAGAAAAGTAGATCTTTATCATGATTATTTCCATTTTGCTCCTTTACCTGAGACTTTGCCAACAGAGATATCTCAGGGCAAGGTACATGACCAACACTAGCAGAGACCTTTGCTCCCACTAAATACAAGAAGCATCTGGCCACCAAGCTAAGTTATGCCATCTAATTTTAAAGACAATACAGGTCACTAATTCTACAAATAACTTACAACTGATTTAATTCAGGAAGAATTTTTATTGCATCTTGGCTCTGACAGTCCTGCTATTACAGTCCTTCATTTTTATTCTGTAGACCACTCTGAAAAACCAGTCTCACAAGGTCTGCCTTTTCTTCCAGCAATCTACTCCTTGATACTTAATTTCCCTCCACCTATGGACTACAAGGGGTATCTCCATGAACATTAATGGCTCACAGATCACAATTTGAAAGCCACTATGCAATTAGTTTCCTTTTAATGTGCACAGTTAACACTGACACATCAGTCAACATGGGTTTAAAAGTCATCCACAAGGGAAATATTTGCTTTAGCATTCCAGTTGCTTTGATTTGCAATAAACTTTATACAAGGATAGCACATGACTCCCATTAACAGGAATGTGTGTTCAGTAGGAGAATACTTAGAAAAGAAACTGCTGTATGTGAATTGGATAGTAGAAACCTGATAAAACTGTAGTGAACTGAAACTGTACAAGTGGTTTGCATCTGTATTGTGTTTCCAAAATGGTTAAAGTCAGCTGTGTTATGCAAATTGTCACCTGCATATCATAGGGCACACACACAAAAAAAAGAGGTGATATATCGAATAATGTGCTGCTCTATCACTTTTATAGCCCATTTCACACTTTTCAGAATCTTTCTAGAGACAAACAACTTGGGATGGAGTGAAAACTAGAAATTCAGAGTAAGGAAGCTTTCTATCAAGAAGTATACTAAGTTTTCCATTTAACAATATGCATATCACTATTCATGTTTCCTTACTTCCCATAAAATGTTGAGGCCTACTATTCCAGATACTTGACTTGCTTTAGTGAACGATGCTGAAGAAACTATTCGCAAAAAGAAAAGGAGTACTTGTGGCACCTTAGAGACTAACCAATTTATTTGAGCATAAGCTTTCGTGTGCTACAGCTCACTTCATCGGATGCATTCAGTGGAAAATACAGTGGGGAGATTTATATACACAGAGAACACGAAACCACGTGTGTTACCATACACACTGTAACGAGAGTGATCCTGTATTCAGTTTCATGGAGTAAATAAAATGCATACACACAATTCTTCTATGTCCATCTTTTTGCCAGTTCTGTAATGTTTTACATAATAGAAACAATAACCACCAATAGTTTCAGAGTAACAGCCGTGTTAGTCGGTATTCGCAAAAAGAAAAGGAGTACTTGTGGCAATAGCAGATAAGCCAGCAGGAGAGTGGGGTGGGGGGAGGTATTTTTTCATGCTTTGTGTGTATAAAAGACCTTCTACACTTTCCACAGTATGCATCCGATGAAGTGAGCTGTAGCTCACGAAAGCTTATGCTCAAATAAACTGGTTAGTCTCTAAGGTGCCACAAGTACTCCTTTTCTTTTTGCGAATACAGACTAACACAGCTGTTACTCTGAAACCTGAAGAAACTATTATAGCTTGTGACAAATTCATGCATTTAAGAAAATGTCACCAAAAAATGTTAAACGTTTACCACTAACAGAAGCCAGTGATAAGGCTGGATGGAGACTGGCTGGTGCATATTACCAGGGAAGAGAGAAACATTAGTGAGATTTATTTGCTAATGTATGTTTTGATATCGGTGCTGTGCTCAATGAAGTCTGCGTGCCTGGGTTGTGTTTTCCTGAACAAATCATCCCTGTCTAGAGTGAAGTAAGCAACTGAACTGTAGCATCACTGCTTTCTCCCAGCTTCTCCTTGCAAACACACATACATACCAGCCTTCTGTATTTCAGAATGAATGTTGTATGACTCAACAAACTATGCTCAAAGAGTTCAAGTTGCAACTTTCCGAGGAAGGCCATGCTGAGAACTGCCAGCATTAAATGATTAACAGAAAACCTAAAAAACCTTCAGCTTGCACACACTCACACCCCCACCACTGACAGAAAATCGCAAGAGCCCAAGATTTGATCCAAGTGTGCAAATGTTCAGATAGGCATCATTCAGAAGAGCACAAAAGGGCATATAGGTACCATATATGCTCACCCAACCTCTGTACTGTGCACGTGTTTACACACACACACACAAATATAATATATTTTTGCCAACCCTCAGTTCTCTATATTTCTAGTCCTCCTCTTCCTTTTTTAAAAAGGCAGGTAGCTACCACAGAGAGGTACGAAGTAGTGCTAGGTTCAGAGCTGTGAGAAGGAACCCCTAGAAAGCATTAAGACATGCAAACATTTGACCTAAATAAGCAGTATTAAACATAAATTTAAACATGACAATGAGTGAGAAAGGCCAACTCCCAGCAAATGCCTGTTGCAGCATTCTCCAAAACACAAAATTAAGAGCCTGCCCCCTACATGGAACTTTCTTTGAAGTGAATGGAAGTTCTCTAAGTAGCTCAAAACTGCATTTCATCAGAGCATCTAGTTCAACAATGCAGTTCCACAACCATTATGAGTCACTGCAGAATCAGATCTTTATTTTTAACTACAACAGCTGAAGTGAGAATCAATTTTTTCAACCAGATGTGTAATTCAGTCCAAACATACGCCACTGTACAAGAGTCCTTACGTTTACCTTATCTTACTTACCTGGTTTCATGTAGCTGTTTTGAAGTGGAGGACCTCCAGGGGAAACAGTATACTGATAGCTTGTTGCAGGATTTGTGCTCCCTGATGATGATAATGGCTGGGCTGATACCGTTCCCGCTACATGAGCAAAATGGTTTGTTTGAGACCCAGTTGGCTGACTCATAGGAGTCTGACTATATTGCCAGTTTGAAAGTGCTGGGGGATGAGCTCCAGGAATGAAGCTATTAGAAGATGATGGTATAGCAGCAGAGTTTTGTGACGGAGGGAGCATTTGGGGAACAGAACTTGTATGCTGCAAAGGTGCCATAGAAGTAGCTCCCACAGGTGGTCTACTAAGAGTCTGCCCAGATCCCTGATTACTTAATGGAGAAACATTCTGAGAACCACCAAAGTTATATTGTCCAGAAGATGGATGCAGAGGAACCTTTGTTGGTATCTGATGCGAGTATAATCCTGGAACTGCAGAGCTGAATCCTTGGCCATCTAACCTTTGTGATGAATGCATCAGTGAGTTTTCCACAGGACCTACAAGAAAAAAAGCCTTCAAAGAGTCAGTGTTGCAATACTGTGCACCCAAGAAGAAATTTCCAGCTTCCCAACAATATATCACTTATTTATAGCCCCTGGGAATTTACCACTAGTCCCTTAGTAATGAAGTGCTTTTTAGTAACAAGCCAGGTATAAGGAGAGCAGTATAAGACACATGAACTTCATAATTAAGTGCTCTTAATACACTAAACCTTTAATTATTTTTATGACAACCTAGTAGAATCCTCAAAAAAGAAAAGGAGGACAAATGTGTTAGTCTCTAAGGTGCCACAAGTACTCCTTTTCTTTTTGCGAATACAGACTAACACAGCTGCTACTCTGAAACCTAGTAGAATCCTGATATTCTCTAAAAGTTTCAGGTTTGAACAAGGGCCATTATCCCTGGATGATGTTTGCATGTGAACATACGGAAGCCAGACATCCAATAAAAGCGAATCAAACATAACTGCGATGCTCTTGCATGTAACTGCCTGGTGAACCAGAATGAGGCAATTAAATGTAGATGGCAGATAGGGAAAAAAATATGCTTGGAGTTTGAAACAATTTAGAAATATTCCTTTTAACATGTGGCAAAGAGTCCTGTGGCACCTTATAGACTAACAGACGTATTGGAGCATAAGCTTTCATGGGTGAATACCCACTTCGTCGGATGCATCCCACGAAAGCTTATGCTCCCATACGTCTGTTAGTCTATAAGGTGCCACAGGACTCTGCCGCTTTTACAGATCCAGACTAACATGGCTACCCCTCTGATCCTTTTAACATGATGATTGACCCTGTTAAGTTAGTGGACATATCAGCATAGTTCTTAAGGTAATAAACCATGACTGCTATTTCCCACAAACTTGACAATGAAAACTTCTAGTGGTCAGTTTTAGTAAAAGGAAAAACTCATCCCCATATTACTCATTACTCAGTAGCATTTACTTTGGAAAATGCAAGTTCTGGAAGCCAGTTAATAGAAAAGTTATTTTCTATTGCCCATTTAAAGCCAAGTGACAATCAGCTAAGCCAAATGTGTCTGAGGGGAAAATCATATATTGTATCATATATTGGTATGATCATACTAACATGGCTGCATGCGTTTGCGTTGATTCCCCAAGTAACTGTTGTGCACACATGAAGGCTGGTGAACAGAGTATACATGCTGAAGTTACCAAGAGTGAAAATGCTTTTTAAAAGCTGCTGTTTACACCTAATTAGCAGCTACATTTTTCTCAATACTTTTTAAAAAGCATCTCTGTCAGGATCATGGGACAGAGGTCAATTCTGCCATCAAATAATTCTCAGAAATTTTCCTCAGTGAAGTAAAAAAAAAAAAAGGTAGCCTATGCATTTAATCTGCTTTTTAGATTTTTGCTGGCTGGTATAGCTGAACTAAACTGAATTCATTTGGAGAAGATATTCAGAAGCAAGCAGTTTTTGAAACCATTAGCCATTTTGAGAATGATTTACATTCTTAGGATACCATTCGTTTTCCATATTTTAAAGATGACAACTAGATACAATAAGGGAAAATAGTACTACATTATTTATATTCACAATGTTGGGACTATAGCTGGTGGGGAATTTTTTGACAAAATAGGTTTTTATTGGAAAATACTATTTTGTCAAAAGCAAAATGTTTCACAGAAACCAAATCTTTCACAAAACACAGGCAAGTTCACACTGTAAACCCTCCTGGTTTCCTGCCAGCTTGCCTGGCGCGCTGCTGAGGAGCCTTGGGCATCCAGGATTCACTGTTCCAGGGCAGCCCCACCATCAGACTGTCCCAGAACTAAGGACCCCAAGATTTGCAGGCTCCCTGACATGGAATGATGAACCTGAAAGCTCAAGTAGCCTTGGGACTCAATCCAGGGCTTTCTAGGATCCCCAAGCTGCAAGTGGCAGACAGCTGATAAATGTTTGATTTTTGTGAAATGAAATCTTTCAGAATTTGCTTTCCACAGGAAATTTCAAGTTTTCATTCCGAATCAGAACAAATTTTTTTCAAGATTTTAGAATTGAAGACCACACTTGTAAGTTATACACACCGTATGTTATCCACTGGACACACATTCCCACCCTGAAGGGAGGCGGTATATATCTCTAAGTGAAATGTTTTTGGGTGATCTAAATATGCTGCCTATTGTATCTCAGTTGACATTACAACTATTTTTCTGTCACAACTTCTCTCTTGAACTGTTTTTGGCTATTCGTAGTGAAGCTGTGTCTTTCTGAATGACTTCCCACTCCATCATCTCAAGTTTTTAAAAATGTTATGCGATTTTTGCATGCCCATTTAAGTGATTATAAAAAAGAGGTCTTTGCTTTAAATGCTTAGGTTTTTAAGCAAGCATTCCTTGATGTGCATACACAGTAGCAACCTTAAAGTTAACACAGTATTTTAACTGTTCTACTCTATTAAAAATAAGGAAACAATCATGTTGGTTATCTCTGAAGTTTGCAAAAAAGATGTTTCAAGCAGTTTAGGTCAAATTGCATTAACTGAAATCTCACTGTTTCAGTCTTCAAGACAGATCTTAAGAAGGGAATATATCGATTATTTTGCTCAATGCGTCCTCACTTCTGTCTCTGAAGGAGAACCTCTAATTTCTTTCCCTTCATTCTACACAGGTAACTAAAATATCCTCAGTTCTCCCATGACTTCAGTGATAAGATCAACATTTACAATACATAATATATATAAAACAGATGCATGAGAATCATTCCTGGATCACTGAACACCTGCTTTTCAAACAAAAATACAGTATTCAGATTCCCTGACAAGAATCGGCTGTCACCAAATCTTCTTAACTCTGTTGATACTACAGTAGCCAGAAACATGACAGTGAACTGTTTTTGTTTAATGTACTACTGTATTTTAAGAGAAAATTATAATTAGGATAACACCTTGAAAAAAATAAATCTGTTGAGAAGTTTGTCAATGGGTGGGGGGGGGGGCGGATAGGAGATGAAGATGAGGTTAAAAATCCATGAAAAGGAAATTATAGTGTCAGAAGAATACAACTCAATATTACTTTTGCCAGTACAATTTGCAATACAATCCTTAAGATGATATTTTTCACTGTCATCTACAAACAAATGTAAAGACATTTTACCTCTGGAGACTGTTTTAACAATACTTCTGCACTGAAAAAAAGTAAATGCCAGTGTGCTATTTTAAATTAACCAATCAAAGTAGAGTTGCTTACAAAGAGATATGTGTTTAATATACATAGTTGGATTGTGCTTCGTACATTCTTGTTTTGTCATTGAACTGACTGGCTCCAAAGATATTGATATATTGTAAATATAGCAAATGTAAGGTTTTATGAACAATATTAAAAATTTAAATATTTGTATAGTAACTTTACTTGCAAGCACAAAAGAGATTCTCTCATTTGTAAATAATCATTGGGCCAGGGAACGAGTGACTCTACCAACATGGAATTAGGGCACTCACCTGGGAGATGAGAGACCCAAATTGCAGTCCCTGATCCAATCACTATTTATAGAAGTGGAACAGCATCAAGGGGAAAGACTGAGAAAGCACTTCACACCAGAATATCCCCGTGGCTAGGGTACTGTTCTTCAATGTACTAGACTCCGGTTCAAAACCCTTCTCCATAGCAGGCAGACAGAGGGGGGAACTGAACCCAGGTCTCCCACATACCAGCTGAGTACCCAGACCACTGGGCTAAAGCCTATAAGGGAGACAAATTCACCACCTCCTCCAGCCATTTTGTGAATTTACTCCTCCTTTCTTTAGCTTTCACCAAAATGCCTGAAAGTTAAACAAAAAATTTCAGGTCAAAATACTTCGTTTTGACTTTTTCAGTTTGCTCAAAACTATTTGCTGAACTCAACACAAATTCATGAATACTGAAACTGCATTTTTGGTCAAATATGCTATTTCTCTGAAAAAATTCACCCACATCCAGTGTAAACCAATACAGTAAACTCTGCCCATGTGTGTAGAAAATCTGAAATAAGAACTTTAAGGGATATGAACTATCCCCATCCATCATGATCAGAGCCCTACAGACTCCATTCTGTAACTGTAGAACATGGCCTGTTTACAAGATGCCTCAGAATTTGCCATTTTGCTGCAGCCAGATACTTATTTTAGTTTTCATCTCTTTGCCCTGGCGGGACCTGCCTTTTCCTCTCCAGCTTTCTCCACCAGAAAAACCTAATTGGATTATACTGCTTATGTTCTGCTTATTTCCATGGGAGTCCAGCTTGCAACCAGAAGCACAGACTGATGAGCTACAATGCCTGAAGAGCACCACAGTCAAGGAAAAGAGAGCTGGGGAGATAAGCCATTAACACTGGCTAAAAACTTCTCCCTTCCTTGGTGTCGGTGGCTCATCTCCCCAGTGTCACAGAAAACAAGGCCCAGGGAGTAGAGGCAGGCACCTAGAGAAAACAGCAAAAAATTCATCCAAAAGAGTAATTATTGTTGAAAATTAGCAAATGTTATGTCAATTAGTATTCTCTATGATGAAACATAACCTACAAAAAGTACACACATCTAACAAAGGATGGGAATAAAGGGTATTTCATAGCAGGAAAATAAATTAGTGTTGCCAAGGCATTTAAGGTGATGCAGGTTGTTCCAGTGGTTAGGGTGCTAGTCTGGAACTTGAGGGACTCAAATTCAATTCCCAGACTTCCTGTGTGACTTTGTGCAAGTGACTTACTCTGTGCCTCAGTTTCCCATCTGTAAAAACAGGAACAACAGTACTTCTGCTTAGCTACTATAATAATGAAAGTCAAATATCTAAAATGGACATAGGGATTGGTGCAGCTGAATTTCACCACCTCACCACAGAGCTCCTGCAGCCCTGATCGAAACTTAAAAGTTTCTGAAACATCATGACATTATAGCATGAGATCATATGATTCTAGCAGAAGATATTTAAAGAAATCAAGCACATGTATTTACGTTACAAATACTCAAGTTAGTCTGTTTATTTAAAATGCAAGACTATTAATCTGCTTATCACCAAAAGCAGATGAGTTTCCATCTTTTATGAGCCTACTTCATTTTACTGTCAACAAATGCTCAGTGCTACAGCTGTTGACGTATTGGAGGGGATGATTACTGAAGCAACCCAATATACAACACTCAGCAACTTAGACAGATGAACAACATAGTGCTGCTAGTAACAATTTAAGGTGATATATGAACATGTGTGCTCAGGAGGTAACCTGCTAAATACGTGATGAGCAAAAAGTTGCAGTGAAAAGCTGGAATAGCCTATATGAACATAAACAAAGCTTACTTCCGACATACAACTACCACTGTAAATCTAGAAGCTACTCTGGGCATTATAAAAATTGTCACACAGCCACATGTTAAAAAAGATATTATTGCTCAGTCTGCACTTTATTTTTAATGCATCACAACATGCAAGGTCTTTGGGGGCAGGACTACTTCTCCATGCATGTTTTTAAGAGTGCTGAGAACACTGTCAGTGCTTAAACAACAATTTAACAGATTTCCTGCATTTAAAAGACTAGTGATCAAAGTGTTACATTTAACATGACATATCTGAAGATGACATCATCAACAAAAAACAAAAACTTGCATAATTCTCCTTTTCATTTCCTTTTTCCTATGCCAGACACTCCCAACTAGCCTGCCATGCATCCTCCTTCAACTCTCTCCTTAAAACATCTCTAACTCCAGCCCATTCCTACTCCAGACAATATTAACTAAATCAGTGGTTACAAAAAATTAAAACCAAAGAGCTCCCAGATAATACAATTTATTGAATAGGATAACACTGTTTTTGCATAAACTGCAAAGTAAAATTACATTATGTGCTTTACTCTAAAGTTACAGGATTCTCCCACTTCAAGCGATAACCACGGTGCCACATGTACACTACATTACAAAAGGTCACAGGCACTCAGATTATGAATGACTTCTGAATTTAGAAAGTTGAATGCAATCTATAATTGGTCAGATTATACTATAAAATAAATCTTTCACTCACTCAAAAACTTTATTTTACAAATTAGGGCTTTTTTTCATAAAAAAGGAAAACAATGTGCATACTGTAGCAGTCTGAGGACCATATTCACGTTATTAAAACTTCTCTCTCATTATAATGTGAGCAGAGGATAACAACTTATTTACCAAATAATGGGCTAAAACAGACTGATTTTCATATAAATACTATTCTATTACGGCAAATTCAAATCATTTGCTCATTATCTCATGTAGTACCCAATCTGTGCCATTTTACCTGATGTTTCCCGAGAACAAAGCCTCATGACCACCTACTGTATGTGCATTGGGGTTTGTGAGAGTGAGAACTCCACTCCCTGCATAGGGATCAGGTTATGTCCTTTCATGATACTATTGTTAAAAATAATCCAGTCCCTTCTTAAAAGTCCAACAAATTTTCCTCTATAACTTTACTGATGGACATAAAGAAAAACGGTATGTGCAAAGCTGTTTGCAATCAGATACTGAAATCTTTAATGTAGCTACCAAACATCTTTTAACTCAAGATCTGGCCACTTTTTATTGCTTGTTGCTAAATCTTGTTAGAATAAAGCAAAATAGGTTAACAAACGTCCCATGTGTACTCTAGTGATGAAACTAGTAGCCAATTTGAATGTGATTTGCTCAAAATTCCACAAGAAGGGAAGGTGCTTGGAAAATGTTTTCTCAGTAATGCCCATCCACACACATACAACCTCACAGACAGGAAAGTTCCTTCCCCATAGGTTTGTTTGTTGTTGTTTTTAACTGGTTTGCACTAGTCTCCCACAGAAAGCATGCATCCGATGAAGTGAGCTGTCGCTCACGAAAGCTTATGCTCAAATAAATTGGTTAGTCTCTAAGGTGCCACAAGTCCTCCTTTTCTTTTTGTGGATACAGACTAACACCGTAGCAGCTCTGAAACCACAGAAAGCTGTCACTGGGTGTATCTGCAAGGCACAGCTCGTGTCCTTCCCCACCCACCCAGTTTGGGAAGGGTGTTCCGATACTGCTGTGATGAGCACAACATAAAGGATCCAAAAGGATGACCCGCATCCTACGTGGCACGCACACGGCCACTCAAACCCGAAACTGAGCACGAGCTGACGTCCCACGAGCGCCGGCCCTCTGACTGCCCGCACAGGGGAGCTGAGCCCGCTCGGCCCCGCCACGGGACCAGTGTGGGGGAGCGCGGAGGCCTCAGGGGCAAACTTTATCCCGGGAAAACGCAGGCCTCGCCCACTGGAGACCCCTGTGGCCGACCATCCCCCCAGCACGGCTGCTCGACCCCTCCGTGGCCCGGTGGGGCGGCGAGAAGGGAGCTGGGGAGGATCAGTGACTGGCCCCGCCGGGCCCCAGACGCCCACCCACCGCCCGGGGGCCTGCTCGCTGGGGCATCCCCGGACAAAGGGCCGGGCACGGAGGCTCCGCTAGGGGCCGGGCTCCCCGCAAGGCGCCGCCAGCCCCGGGCTGGGTCTCCGGCCTGCCCTGGCCCGGGGAATTGCACGGTTTCTCCTCGCCCTCCCCCTGGGAGCGGCCGAGCTTCCCCTCAGCCTCGAGGCAGGGAGCGGCCGGACCCTCGGTCCCCGGCGGCTTGGCCTCACCGTTGCTGTAGCGTTCCTCTCCGGCCCCGTTCTGGCTGCTGTGTCCGGAGGCGGCGGGGGGTCTCCCGGGCTGGGCCATGGCGGGAGCGGACACAACTCTCCCTGCGTTCGCCCGGCCCCAGCGCCGAGCCTGGGGGCGGGGGGGAAGGACGGAGGGAGGGAACCACACACCGGAAGGGACCGACAGCTACGCCGCGCAGGCGCACTCCGTACACGTGGCATTTCCGGGACCAAGCGTTCTGCGGCAGTGGGCGAGGCCAGAGCATTGACGGGGCGGAGTCCGGAGTGGGTGGGGTTTCAAAGGGGGAGTTTGGTCTGGCGGGACTTGGTCGTTCTTTGGACAGCTGTAGCGCGATTCCTGTATCCCCATTGCATGGAGTGGTCCACCCCGGTATTAGAGTTTGGGTTTATTTTGTCTCCCACTGAGTAGTTAATTGTAGCTTTTCTTTTCTAAACCAATGTATTTCATGTCATAATAACAATAGCTTATATGAATATAATGACAGGTTTCAGAGTGGTTGGTCTGTATCAGCAAAAATAACGAGGACTCCTTGTTATTTTTATTAATATAATGATATCTGTCCACCCTCAAACACAGGAGCCAGGCAGACGACGTACTGCACAATAATTTAGGCGAGAAAAAGAGGGCATCCATCCAGCTGAAATGGGGCTGGGAATGGAGGGAAAGAGGAAGGAATATTAGGGATGCAGAATATAATGAGTCTAACGTGACAGCAGAATTTCCTTTGGCGTGATCCTGTTCAGGTTGAAGTCAGTGGCAAAACTCCCAGTGACATCAACAGGAACTTCTTCTCTTTTGCAAAGTGGCCCAGGGTTTATAAGAATCACAAGACCACTTCTGCTTTACATGCAAAAAGATTCCACTTAAATTCCCACAACGTAAATGTCATAAATTTTGGTGCAGCAATCAGGGGTGCTGGAACAGTTTTTATAGTTGGGATGCTGAGAGCCATTGAACCAATCTTGTAAACCCTTGTATATAATGGAAACCCCTTCAAGCCTGGGGGCGCTGCAGCACCCCCTGCACCTCTAGTTCCAGCACCTATGGCAGCAATTCTAACTCAGAAGGAAGAGCACCACCACCTACCTATTAGAATCCTGGGTGTGGGGAGAGAGCAAGATTATTGAGAAAGCAGAGTCCCGATCCTGCAAGGAGCAACATGCAAGTGGATCTCAAGAGGTCTCCAAACAGGAGCAGGGGTCCAACTGCATGGAGATCCTTGCCGGATTGGGGTTTAGGGCATGGGCATAACATCCTGACATAAAAGTAAACAATTTAGAATTTTAGCCTGGAGGGGAACAATCTCTGAAATGTCATTAACCCAGTGGGAATAAGCAACAGGAGCAAAGGACTTTAGAAACACTAAATACTAGCTTTTCAGCCAAATGTTCTTCCTACTAATAATACAAATAGTGAAAAAAGGAAATATGAAATAATACTGACAGTATTGTTATAAAGAGAATATTTTTAAAAAATTCCTTAAAAGATTAGCAGCTCTTTAAAGCACCTATGAAAGGATTAAATGATGATTGTAGAAATCCAGCATACCAGTTTAGGTCCTGATCGTGCAAGCATTTACACACATGCTTAACTTTCATTTCCATTTACTCTGGACCTTGGTGCCTCATCTTTCACTCCTTTCAGACCAATGCATCATCTGGGTTGGGAATGTACAAAAAATGCAAAATCTATCTTTCTTAGGGTGATTTCAGTCACTGTAGTACCTAAGCACTTCCCAGCACTGTGTTTTCCATCACTTTTGTGCATAGCATGAGGCTGTGATATCTATGTTTAAAATACAAACTTAAGTTAACTGTTTGTGCTTTATTTTACCTCCAACAGTGTTAATGTCTTATGCTAAACAATTTGTTCCACCTTGCATTTAGCTGTGACACTTGGAGTACCTTTCGCAGACCTGAAGAAGAATTCTGTGTGGTTTGAAAGCTTGTCTCTCTCAACAACAGAAGTTGGTCCAGTAAAAGATATTACCTCTCCCACCTTGTCTCTCTAATATCCTGGGACCAACATGGCTACAATTACACTGCATACCTCCAACAATAACATTCAAAATTAGCAATTTAAAATAAAAGTTTGTATAGTCAAAGTTCAAAGAAGTATCTCTGGTCCTGTTCTTGCAATACGATTTATTCAGGTGGCCCCATGCTTACTTGCAAGTCCCTGTTAATTTCAATGGGACTCTGATGCAAATCTTTATTACTAAAAAAATTAAATATTTGAAAAGATAATTAGACAATATTTCAAAAATCTTTATTAATAAAGTAAAAATTAAAACACCAAATGGAGGAGATTAAAGCAACAACATGTAAAAAGAGATGAACAAAGGACCAAAAAAAATGAACAAAAGAATCCCATGTACCCAGGGCTGAATTTGGCTTAATATTTCATATTCATCCAATTTTAAATATAAGATAAACTATTAACTCATGATATTTTTAATGCTTGAGCTACTTCTATTCCAACCACGTTTTCTAAGAAAAGGTGTCCAAATTCATTCAAATTTATCAATTTCCTCTTATATGATTGTCTTATCTTATTGTTTCAATCCTGCCTCAAGTTACAAAACAAAGATACTTTTTATTTTTAGTATTTTCTACTGCCATCTAATTACTCTTCAGACGATCAAATTACTAACCTTGTTCCTTTTCAGATTTGCATAATGGAGTATATTCCAGTGATAAATTTATAAATGTTTGAAAGGACTGAATGGAAATTAGTAAATGAATATAGTATAGTCTTTGTGGCTGATTCAGGCCTTAACTGAGTCTCTCTCATGAGGCTAGGGTGAATTGTGTTGGTTGTTCTGTGGGATAGACGTTTGTTTACTGGCAGCTCATTTCATACAGGTCACTGAACAGCCTTCAAATGCTGTAATGCAGGCTCTGAAAAGTCTACTCCTCCCAACCAGAATACTTTGGCGCACATCTCTATCAGTTATCCAACTTGAATAAGAAGGGAGTTTAGGATTTCAGTATTCTTATTGCAGCCAACAAGTAGTTCACTTTTTAATAGGAAACCTGAGATTAACATTTATAAAGAGTCATATATAAGCAAGACAAGTATGTGATTATACAATATGCACATCACATTACTTATTGGATTATGCCATTAAAAACAAAAAAGCCATACAAATGCTTAAATCACTAAAAGTGCCTTCACCAACAAATCCTCACACGGTAAAGGTGGAATTTCAAAAATTCCTCATTTGAACAGAAAAAAAAGTTTCTGTATAATCTAAAAAACAGCACTGAGAATTTTTTTATTGGTTGTTCATTGTTAACAACATGTTTTGTATAACCGAGGGGATGGTATTCTCCAAATAGTGGTATAGGGGTCCAATTCATTTCTAATTTAGATCAATGGGAGTCTTTCCATTGACTACATGGGAATCAGATCAGGCTCTAAAGATGTAGCAATTCACACTGGATTTTCTTGTATTAGATTTTTTTCATTGTGCAGCAAGGTGTGATTGTAGCTAGTTAGGCCCTAGCAGCAGTGATGGGAGAGGAAGAGACAGCGAGAGAGTTATTCAGATGAAGGATATATTTTTATGAATTTCGAAAAAGATGTGTGCCTTTATCAGTTATTAGCCAGGCTTCTGAGGATTACCCTTATTGTTTGTTTAATTGTCAAGGATATTTTGCAATGGTTGCTAAGTGAGACAGCCAGCTTTTATGTTGTCTTCTGTAGCATCTGTTCCATCACTAGGATGTTGGCTAGGTCCTTTTGGATACTTTCTTTTTCAATTCCATTAGTGTGGGTGGATTAAGGTCCTTCCAGTACCATAACAGTGCATGTTAAAAGACAGTAATTGATTTTATGGCTGAAAGCCTGAAGTATAGTGAAACTCCATTATTTTCATACAGCCATCACCGTGGATGTAACATGACTGACTTTGTAACTCAACATATTTGGGGAGATTTTATGATGTGGATCTATCATGAGTTAAAGAATGTATTCTATGTATGAGGATATTTTATATTCTGAAATGACCATTAGCAATTTTCTTGTGTGGCCTCATTTTGGCTGCCAGACATCCTAGTGCCAGGTTAAAAAGCAGAGACAATAGTGTGCTACCATACTGAGTTCCTGGCTTCTGTACTGGCAGAGGCTGGTTGAATATGGTGGAAATCCCATTTATAGATCCTTCCCCAAATCAGATTATTTAAGGGTATTTATAATAGGTATAGTAATTCAAAGTTTCCTTGCCATCTAGTAACAGAATATAAGCATTGTGGTGAGACAGTTTTGCTAAGTATAGCTGGAGCAGGACTTTGCATATATTGTATGATGCCAATCTGTCTTTCATTAAATGGATTTGGTCAGTGGGGCTGTGAATATATGTGGGCTTATTTAACCCTTAGGTACCATATGGTCTTACAGAGGACGCAATGAAGTCAATGTTTCAGTAAGGCTATCTCCTGGCAGCCGTTATAGATTAAGTCCTGTTTATCTTTTGTGGGGCATAGTTGTTGGAGTTGCTCTTTATATGCAATTTTATGTACTGTTCTGCAATAACTGTGATGGGAAGGTTTTGTAGAATTTAGGGGAGAAATCATTTAAACTCTGGTATTGCCTATGTGCATTAATTTGATGGCTTCTTGCATATTCCTGAGAGTTCTTACTGTAAGGATATTTATGGACCGGTGGAAGGCTAGAAAGAAGTACAATATTTCTGGGTTGTTCAGCATTTCTTTGTTTTTATATGAGACACAATGTACGTGCAAAAGGAAGAATGAAACTTAAAAGTTGTTGTAGTTTCAATGAATGCTGTTGCAGGTGATTTTTTTTGGCTCATGACTCTGCTTCAAGGATAATTTACTCAAACTTCTCTCAGAAGCAGGTATAAAGTGCAATGTCACTATATATGGAGCCTACATATAGGCAAGCTGAGCAGAATCATGTACTGTGCTGGGGCTTTAAAGCCAATTGCTTTTGGTTTGGTCATAGTTCACATTTTGATAAATTATATTAAGACTTTATCACGTTACTTGTGATTTTGGGATCTCAATTTTTGGGAGCCCAACTTGATACACCTTTAAGTACTGAGCACTTACCATCTGAAAATCAGACCTCTTTAAAGTGATTCAACTTGAGCAACTTGGAACAAGACACATAAAATTACTAGCCACTTTTTTCAGAGTAGCAGCCGTGTTAGTCTGTATTCGCAAAAAGAAAAGGAGTACTTGTGGCACCTTAGAGACTAACCAATTTATTTGAGCATAAGCTTTCGTGAGCTACAGCTCACTTCATCGGATGCATAAAGTGGAAAATACAGTGAGGAGATTTTATACCCACAGACCATGAAAAAATGGGTGTTTATCATACACATTGTAAGGAGAGTGATCACTTAAGATGAGCTATTACCAGCAGGAGAGCGGGGTGGAGGGAGAGAAAACCTTTTGAAGCGATAATCAAGGTGGGCCATTTCCAGCACATTTCCTGCACTAACGAAGTCTCTAAGGTACCACAAGTACTCCTTTTCTTTTTGCAAATACAGACTAACACAGCTGCTACTCTGAAACATCTCCTTACAATGTGTATGATAAACACCCATTTTTTCATGGTCTGTGTGTATATAAAGAATTTAAAAATAAAAAAATGCAATTCTAAGCACCTCTTCAACAAGGAACCATGGCAAAGAAAACAGAGGGTGGATTTAAGGCCTGGCTGCAGCTCTTGCACTGGGGATCCAACTGGTGAGGAGGAAGAAAGGCAGGAGGCTGAATTTGGGACACTACCCCCTGTGCTAAAGGAGGGAGAGTGAGTTAGGAAACCCCCCTGTTCTGGGCAGGGAGTGATTCTGAAGCTAGCACACAGACTTGGTTTGATGATTTGGGGAGCAGCCCCAGGTAGGGTTGCCAACAGTCCCTTATTTTTTCATCTCTGTACAGGTTTGGGAGTTGCTGAGTCTTGCAAAAAGCAGCAAGAGATACCCCTGGTGAATGTAGGTGATCCCTGCTTATTACTAAATAAATAATAATATGGGGAAGAGAGGTGGGGCGGAGACGCTAAGAAAACAGTCCCTTATTTTTGAAAGGCAGTGTTGGCAACCCTAATTCCAGGGCTGGTGGCTGGGGGTGTGGGATGCCCTCCTGGGCTCCGAGAGGTGGGTGGGTTGCCTCTGTACTGGACTGGGGTGATCTGAGGGGCAAACCCAGAAAAGGGGGGAGTATGGAATGAGGGTGACGTGGGGGGGTGCGGCCCCCGTATTAGAGGGTTTGTTTGGGGGGGCAGCCTGTTGAAACCCGGGGGGCTGGCTGGGGGGCTGGGAAGCAGCCCCTGGACTGAATCCAAGTTGGGCGCAGCCCGGAGAAGCGGCGGGGTGGGGTAGGATAAGTTCCCTGTAGTGGAAGGAGGCAGCCCGCTTGAGGGCAGGAGCGCTTAGCCCTGGGGATGGGGAGTGAGCGGGCAGGCAGCGCGCAGTAAGCGCGGCTCCGTGAGCCGGAGTCCTGGGGCGGCCCCCGAGCTCCGGGAGCCGGCGCCGGGCGGAGCGCGCTGAGTGTGACACGGCCGGCTGGGCCCGGAAGGAGCGGAGCGGGGCGGGGGCCGGGGCCGCTGCGGGTCCGTGTCGGTGCCGGGCGGAGCGGGCAGTGGGGCGGCCTGGATCTCAGGTTCTTCACCAGCGGGTGAGTGGGCGGCGGGGGCGCCGCGAGGCGCTTGGGCCCTTCACCTCCACGCCCTTCCCCACTGTTGTCTCCTGTTATCTGATCCCTCTGTGTCATCGTCCCCCCACCTTCCCCTTTGGACCCGCTGCCCCCCACCCCACCTGGACCCACTGCCCTTCACCACCTTCCCCTTTGTAGCTGCTGCCCCTACCTTCCCCTCGATCCACTGCCCCTACGTGTGCACTCTGCTCCCCACCCTCCTCTCTGTAATCACTCCCCCCACGTGTAGCTTCCCTGCTGCCCCCCTGCCTCACTGTAACTGCTTCCCCAATCTGGACCCTCTGCCCCCCCTTCTCCTCTGTTTCCCTATCCTCCTCTTTATCCCACTGCCCTCCATACCTTCCCCTCTGCCCCCACCTTCCTCTCTGTACCCACTATCCCCTCTGTACCCTAACCACTGCCTCCCTCTATCTTCCTTTCTATATTCAGTGCCCCAATCTGTACCTTCCTCCTTCCTCTCTGCCTGCTCATACTTTCTTCTTTGTACCTTCTTCCCCCTTCACTCCTTTGTGCCCTCAATGTTTTCCTTTCTGCCCCCACTTCAGTCTCTTCTCTTCCCCCCACTTAGTTCCTCCACTTGCTCCCACAACATCTTCTATTCTGCTCCTACTTGTCCACCCAAGATTTCACCCTCTCACCATATTTTTCTCTTTCCCACCTATCTGCAGAGCTTTTCCCTCCATGTAAACTACTGTCTGCTCCTCTCCTTAGATCTTGTATTTTTCTTTCCTTCATTGATCCCCTTTAATAATAATGCTCTCTCTTTCTCGAGCACTATTTAGGTCTAGTTCTCACAGCCTAACTAGTTCATTCACTCAACATCCCTGTTAAGTAGGTAAATAATTATTGTTGTCCTCAATTTAAAGACAAGAAAACTGAGACCCTAAGGCTATGTCTACATTATGCATCTTACAGTGGCACAGCTGTACTCCTGCAGCTGTGCCGCTGTAAGGTCTACCCTGTAGCTGTTCTATGCTGACTGGAGAGAGCTATCCCGCTGTGATAATTAAACCACCCCTAGCGGGTGGCGGTAACTATGATTGTGGGAGAGTGTCTCCCACCGACACCTATGTCCACACTGGTGCTTCTGTCAGTGAAACTTATGTTGGTCAGGGAGGTTTATTTTTCACACCCTTGACCTACAAAAGATTTTCTGACAAAAGTGCTAATGTAGACACAGCTCAAGTGACTTGCCCTAGGTCACAGCGTGAGTTAGTGCTGGAGCTGTGGATAGACGTCCTGACTCCTAGGCCTGTGCTTCAGCCACTAGACTGTGCTGCCCTCATTCTGTTTGTGTGTGTGCACATGCACCATTAAAGTAATAGTTTGTTCATAAAATGTTATTTTCTAACACCTCTCTCATGCTGGGTAGATAACTCATTGAATTAAATGATTAAATCGCAACTGTTGTCTCTTCTGTCACGGAAGCTCACATCAGATGATGGGATGGGGAACATATAGTGATGGGCTGTTGGAGATTAGACCAGGGGAAAACAGACAGATCATTAGAAGGAAGGTGCTGTATCCCTTGTATGTTCAGGGCTTTTGAAAAGGGGGGAAACGCACTGGGTGGCCAATGTAAAGATTATGACAGTCTGTAATAGGAGGATTTTGCTTAATATAAATTCAGTGTAGTTTCCAGAGAATTAACAATGCACTTATGAAATATATTTGTTATAATGGTAACACCTGTATGCTCTGTGCAGGATCATAGCTACAATATGGTAAGTGCTATCCAATTACAGTCTTTGATTCTGCAAGTGTTTCTGTGCAGGTGAACTCACCTTCAAGTCATGACTGGGTCTTCCTCTATTGACCCATGAGTTGGATAATCCCACCCACACACAGTCTGTCATAGAAGAGCCATCCATGGTCCTTGCCCCCCAAAAACTTAAAGTATATTTTTAAAGAACTGAGTAACAAGAATTTTTTTTTTTTGAGGCTTATCATGTTATTTTTTGTTAGCTAATGTGGTTTTAAACTCATAGGTGCCATCCACATTAGGGAAATGACCAATTCCTGATAATGGTTTTCAGCAATTGATATCCTCTTCCCTCCTCAGTCTTCCTTCAGTTGGTGTTGAAAACACTTTTAACTGCTTGCATAGATAGGACAAAAATGCTTTCAACCCAGTGCTGAAAGGTGAGAGAGGTGGTCTCAGCCATGCTTTTTCTAGTGGTGTTGAGAACTATTTCCTGATTGGAGAGAAAATATGTCTCAACTGAATATCTGCAGTAGTTTGGGCTACATTTAAATATCGGCCATTAGCATTTTGTCAATATTTCATTTATACAGCTGATACTGAAAAACTGTTAAAATGGTACTGTTGGCATAAGTGTTTTGGACAAGTTCACTGGAACTATAGTGACCTAGTAAGAAGTGATCTAGTAGGAGTCCCTATTAATTGGAGT
Source organism: Natator depressus (assembly GCF_965152275.1). Classification (NCBI taxonomy): domain Eukaryota; kingdom Metazoa; phylum Chordata; order Testudines; family Cheloniidae; genus Natator; species Natator depressus. The sequence goes on from NC_134241.1 coordinate 12,195,956, forward strand.
TTATGAATTGGAGTTCAGGCATGGTTTTCAATAAGCCCTGTTAAAAACACTGCACATCAGGCATGGAAGATTCCTATTAGGATTTTATAAGCTAGGAAGTGAGAACTCAAGTTTTGTGTCACCTGGCATGGCTCATACTAGAGAGCTTTTTTTGTTTGTTTCTTTTGGTTTTTTGTTTTTTTTTTTTTGAAGGACTCTATTGGGAAAATATTAGTAATTTAAATAAAGTATCACAATTTATAGAGGTTTTTTTTTTAAATTGCAACTAGAGATGACAGCTCTTACAAATGAAAAATACTGATATTTTATCAGATACACTATATAAGAAAGGATATTTTATTGCAAATCAGTGTTTTCATTCATAAAACACTATCAAGATTGTTGCTTATTTTATTACGTTAACAATGTTCATTCAGTCTGTTCAAAGGAGTTTCTTGGTACTGTGAAATTCTGACAAAATATTGGCTACCTATTAAGGACTAGGAAACATATATACAAATAAAAAGAGGCAGGAGCAGTTGGAAGGACAGGCCCAGTGCAAAGGATTGTGTAATCACACACAACTGCTGTTTGGCTTTGCTGGCTGTTTACTGAAAGAAAATACCTTCAGTTTCTTAAGTCTTTTTTAAATAGCAGATATGCAGCAATTTATGTTTTCCTACCCTTGCTTTTGTATTGTCAGACTAATAATAAAAAATGCATCTCTCTTACTGGAAACACTAAGAGATAACAGCTATGAGTAGTAGAAGGTGATGTGAATATGACTCTTTCAGCAATCTGATGGTCCAGCTGAAATGTATTTAATACATTTTAGTGGACTCTTACATCTCCACATTATTTAAGTTATTTTGTCTGAGAAGTGTGTGACCACCTCCCTTTTGTAAACAGAATTGGAATTCATTACCACATCATCCAAAATAGCTAAGTGACTCTGAAAACTGTGAGTCAGAATCCCTGTAGTGATGATTCATTACTCTCCCTCTCTTCACCTATCTGTCTTTGATGGAATTTACTTTATTTTCCTTTCTCTTCATTATTGGAAAAGCATTCCAAAGAAAGGGCTTTCTAAGGGATAGAGATACTCCTTGTGCTTATCTTGATTGCATTCATCTGTAAGAGTACTATTTGGCAATTCCTTTTCAGTGCTGGATTGTATTTCTCTTTGATGTTGATGGTCTTCAATACAGCATCAGTAAGTATTCATTTCCAGTTTACAAACTTTTTGAATTTATCTGCTACAGTGAATCTTGTTTTAGCGTGGCATGTTGTATTGATTTGTTCGGAACATTCAGTTAGTAAAAATAATAAAAATATATTATCACAGCTAAGAGGAAAAAGGTTCATATCTATTCAAATTCCTAGGTAAACTTTTTTTTCATGTAAGAAAAGGCGTTATTGCAATAGGCCATGCAGTCTATTTTTACTTTCAAAATATGACCTGAAAACAGGTTTTGTTACTTGGATCATTTCAGTTATAGTGTATTTATTGTCCTTGAGGATCTAATAGAACTGCTGCATCACCATTTTCAGTCTTATTTTTTTGATTTATTGTTTCAAACAAAGCTAAAGATTATGCTATGCCTAGAATGCAAGATTATAGAAAGATCTGTTGATTGTATGCCTATATAATGCCTCTTTAAACAAAAGCTAAACATTATGATTGTTTTGTAACTGATATTTACATGGCAAGGATGTGTAAACTTGTTAAAACTTCCTAAATAAATAGTGTAAAAAAAATACTTAGCACATCCTGCAGCATTATCTTCCTTTGTTTACTGAAGCACATAGTTACAGAGCTATATTGATGATAAATCATTTTTGAGGTTTCACAAATATTTACAAGAAAGTCATTCAAATGCATAAAAATCTGTTACTTATTTCATTTTTGAAGTGGCTCCCTTTCCTCCGCCTCAGAGGTATTCCTGAGGTGACTTATTGGACCAAAATATGGATTCCAGCTTTGTTTTTTAAATGATCTGTACTACAGCAGATGAATATCATAACTTCAAATAAGGAGTTTTGTTAAGGATATTGATTTTTGTCCCCCATTGGTAAGACTTTATGAAATTAGATCAAATCTGCAATGACATTTGCGTACAGCCTTAAAGTAGACTTTAAACACTTGTTTGCCAAGTTGTTTCTAGAAGACTATGTTCCTGGAATTATTGAAGTTCAGAGTACACTGGTTAAAGTGCAGTCATGTTGGATAGAGACCTGATTCGCTAAGCTTTTGTTAGCAGTCTCTCCAGGGGGCCCTGTAGAATGCACTTTTCAGTTTATGCAAAGGGCATTTTACTTGAATAAAACCAGTCATTTTTTACTAGTTATGCTTTTTGTGTTGTAAAGTAATAGTATGTTAAATTTAAAAAAAGAACACAATCCACTATCCTAACAAAACGTATTTAAAATTGCAAATTAACAACATATTAAAAAGAACAACCACTATATTAACTATCTTGGAAAGCGTAACAGAATTTATTTTTATCTGTAACAAATGTATAGTGGTAGAGGGAAAGAAAATGTTCTCTTTTCTGATCTATCTCCTGACAGGTAAGGAATGATAGAGTTACAATCATTCTCTTTCTTATTAGGAATCTTCCATCTTAAGAGGTTGTTCAAGCTTTACCCAAACTTAAGCATCCAATTCTACTTCACCTTAAGTAGAAGATCGCCTCCACTAAGAAATGGTTTTTGTTGATCAGTTGAGTGACTGCCTAAGGCTCCAGATAACTTACAAAATCAAACTCAGGGTGAAATGTTAGTCACAGTTGAGACATACGTGGAACTGATAACCATATGTTAGGAATTCTGATGTGATTCAATAAAATTATTTCTGTTTTCTTGTTAAGGAGGGCATGGGTCAATAAATTAAATGGATTTTTATTGAAACAGCCAGTATCAAAAAATCATGTCACAAACCAACTGAAATCTGTTTGCTGTGAAAACCAAGCAAACAACGCATCCCCAAAAAACAACAGCCCATGCTTTCAAATTGCCTTGAAAAGAATTAAAGCTATATCATTTAAAAGAACTCTAAAACAGACAGGCTTTGCATTCCTTGTGGTTTGTAGGCAAATGGCTGCCGTGCTTGTGGATGTTCATATTTTCTGGTGCTTTTGGTGGAGTCATGCCAGTTTAGATGGATGTCTACAGCAAGACCTTTGCTTGTTTCATTTGTTTTGTAGTCGCCAGACTTCAGCATGTTAGTTACAACATAATCGTTTCATAGCAAATGTAAAGATAAGTCGTTTAATTCATAGATTTGAAGCTCAGAGTAAAATTATGCAGTTTCTTTTCTAAGTGGTAACAGTACATTTAACACTCCCATCCAAATATTATAATGTTCCCTTCTAAAATAACTGTCAAGCTATTTTTCCTTTAATAGAATTATTTGACTTTCAGTGTTGTCAGGTGTTATTACTGTCAATGTTTGTTGGTGTATTTTTGAGTTATTTGGACATGTCCTATTTTAAAACCACAAATCTTTTGACTAATCTAAGATTCTTTCATTGCACTAGAGAACCGAATTTTGTATTTTACTTTGATAGTGATTTAACCATTAATGCTCTAATTTCAGCTGTATACGCTGAATAACCCTCTCTCATTTTAATAGCATATTTAAATCTTGCATGTTACAGTTTTTAATAGTGCATAAAGAAAATCTTTGGAGTTTTTTATTGTTGTCCACAAGTATTGTAAACATAAAAGGATCATTTCAGTTTAACGTAACTAGGCTTTAAGAAGTTATTTTCACTTCAGTAATTTGAGCAGTTCTGTTGCATCACACCCTTTGCACTGATTTGTACGTTACTTGAGTAGATCATTTTTCTAAGCCACATAGAGGCTTTTCCTGATTGGTATTTTGTTCGAGCAATAAACAAATCTGCTGACGTGTATGTTCTGTGTTTGCATGTTCCTGACCTTTGCTTTTGAGACATGTAAGTGACAGTTGTATTCATAGTGTTGTGTGACTTAGTGTTCATGTGGTGATACTTTTTATTCCTTAGTCATTCTTCTGTCTTATTTGATCAACTCTGTTTCCAGTAACTCATGATGTGAATGAGGAATCCTAGGTTTCTTCATGGCTAACCCTAATCTTTCCCATTTTGGGGGGGATGGGACAGCAAGTATGCACTGGATGGATCATAACTTTACTTCAAGACTCAAACTAAAATATTCTTTTCCTTTTTTTCTCATGCTCTGTTCCTGGGATAGGTCTGGTCCTTTATGGCAACACTTTCTCGCCTAGGGCTAGTAATTTATTGTTTCAAGCTACTAAGCTATTACTTTTTTCTCACCATTGTAACAAAGGTGGGTTTGTAGGTTTTGGCCTGTGTCGAGCTGTGCTTCGTCCAGTTTGTCCTATATTATTCATGCAAAGCTGCTCTAAAGCCAGCTCACCCAGCCACTGGAAGATCACCAGTGTTGGAAGATCCTCAGGTGGCATTGGAAACTGCAGCTAGTATGAGGGGCGGGATGGGATGAGGCTTTGCCAAAGGAAAGAGGACATGGCCAGGGTGCCTTGGCAATTGATACTTGGCACTAAGTACCTTATGCTTGCAAAACATTGTCCAAACAATAACTCAGAACACCCCCAGGGGTAGGTAAGTATACTTATCTCCATTTTAAAGATTGGGAAATTGGGATAAAGAGGTTAAGCAAGTTGCCCATGGCAGAGCAGTGAGTCAATGGCAGTGATATTTGTACATCACAAATACTGCTTCAGAAGTGATGTACATTTCAGCTCTGTGCAAAATGAATGCTGACTTCCTCAGATGAGCATTCAGCATCCATCACTAGTGGGTACATGGAGAGGCTATTGTTGTACGGGGGTTGTCCATGAATCGATTTCTATGCCACAAATGCAGCATTTCTTGATAAGATTCTGCTGCTTATACTGCAGGTCCTTAGTCGTTGAACAAACTTAGGGCATATGGCCTTCTTGCTGTCACTTAGTTGTTATTTACCAGGAGAAGAGGGTCTAAACCAGGACCATTCTAGTTGTATTTTATTGGCCAAGAAAAACATATTTGTACGCTTCCAGGATCTGATGTTCGAGTGTTTCTCCCTGAGAAGGCAAGTGTAACTTTAAAACTTGATGATTGACTTAAGCAGCAGATAGCCCCGTATAATTAGCTATTCTATAGGAAAAAATATATTTATTTTCTTCCTTTTGGGCATGGAGCTGGACGAAAAACTACCAGCAAATAGAAAATTCACCCGGAAATGCATGGTTAGGAGAACAGAAACTATTCACGGTCTCCCACCTCTCAAGAAAGTGTCCTAGCTACTTGGCTTTGGGATATTGTGGTGTATGTCTCTTTCAGTCTCTCCTGTTGAAGTTATTTCACTTTGTATAAATAATTAAATAGTCACTGGAGTAGGGACTTGAACTTGGATCTCCTTCATCCTAGGTGAGTACCCTAATCATCAAGTTAAAGAGTAATTCTCTCTGTCTAGCCCAATGATTTTTATCATCATTCATAGTAATTCATAATGACTATTCACTAGTCTGCCTTTATGAAGTCCCATTATGAATGACAACAAATCGTATAGAACATGGGAATGACTATAGCCTGGTGGTTCAGGTACCATCACCATACTGGAAAGGCAATTCACTCAACTCTGGTGATTAGGACAAGACGGACAATGCACTGACCCATCGAGAGTATTTATCCCTTTAAATTTATATGCTAAAATTCCATATGAAATATTCAGTTAAATAACTCTCAGTGGTTCTACACAAACCCATTTTAAAATAAATTAATTTGTACCACCATTGCTAAGACTTCCATTTTTTCCCATCAAAATACAGAGGAAGAATGGTGAGTTTTGGCAGTATGGCGATCTGGGTTCTTTTCCCCATCTCTGCAACAAACTTGCTATGTGACTTGGACAAGTCACTTAATGCCTGTCCATGCTTTAGTTTCCCCACCTGTAAAATATATGGATGTTGTGAGTCTAAATTCATTGTTTATAAAGTGCTTTGAAATTTTCCAATGGAAGCAAAAGGTGCTATGGAAGTGCAGATTATATTTTGAAATTTAAGGCTAAATTATTCTTTGTCTGATTTATTTTAAAAAAGGATTTTATTACATTTTTACAAATTATGGAAAGCTCGCTCCTAGAAGAGCTTCTTGAGTGCTGCATGGCACCCCTTCCTCATCTCAAAAAGAAAAGGAGTACTTGTGGCACCTTAGAGACTAACCAATTTATTTGAGCATAAGCTTTCGTGAGCTACAGCTCACTTCATCGGATGCATACTGTGGAAAGTGTAGAAGATCTTTTTTATATACACACAAAGCATGAAAAAATACCTCTTCCCACCCCACTCTCCTGCTGGTAATAGCTTATCTAAAGTGATCACTCTCCTTACAATGTGTATGATAATCAAGTTGGGCCATTTCCAGCACAAATCCAGGTTTTCTCACCCCCCTCCCCCCCCCCACACACAAACCCACTCTCCTGCTGGTAATAGCTTATCTAAAGTGACCACTCTCCTTACAACTTTCCTCATCTCAGTGTCTTAGTATGCTGTCCGTGCAATAGTCTTAACTCCTGTTGGTTGTGAGAATAATAGAATGGGACCAAGAATTGAACTGGATCTATCATATGGCAGTATACTCTGTGGGGCACCAAGCCAGTCCTGGAGTTATTTTAATGCAAGTTTATAAATCTTGTTAAATAAGGTGTTTAACAGTAATGCTGAAAGACCCTTAATTTATAACTCATTAAAAAAGATACCCTCATTTCAAAATAAATATTTAAAACTAATGTCTCAGATTTCTGGGTTTAAAGTTCTACTCCTATAAATAAATTCTCTGTGAATACAAACTGTAATCTATACTCATTAGACTCTGATAGCATTCTCTTATAAGGCTGCTTCACCTGAGTACACTGCTTCCAACAGTACATCATATTCCGGCAGTCCTTGCTGTAACAATCATTCTTTAACACATTCAAAATGTTTAGCTCTCCAGCTAAGTGTTCAGGGGTAAACTATATTAAGCAAAGCTCAGATCAAACTAAGTGCCAGATGACTGATAACTGAATACCATAAAATGAATCTATCTACTGATCCATGCGAATTGCTCTTCGTTCTTTCATCCAGTACTTTGGATTCCGCATAATTCAAACAGATGTTTTACAGTGTTTTATATATTTCGATAGTGCTTAAATGCATTTCTCTTTATTTCTTTCAGACCCCTTAAGATTCGGATATGTCCTTCATATTTGATTGGATTTACAGTGGTTTCAGTAGTGTACTGCAGTTTTTAGGTAAGTTTTTATGCTGCTCTATTACAGTCTGTTTGATTTACCTTTACACCCTTAAAACACAGTACTAGTCAATCAGCAGCATTTATTTTGGTGTAAATGAAATTACATTCAAAGTAAAGATGGAAAATATTAAGCAGAGTTATTCACTTAACAGCACTGAGTCCTTACTGTACCCTTCATCCATCCCTCTGTTTATCTCATTCACGTCCTTTCAGTCTAGAGAAAATGTTTTTTTTTTTTTTTTTTTGTTAGAGTGGGGCCTGTGTAGGCCTAGAGGGGAGTGGCTGTGCTGCCTGTGGCTGGTGGAGTGAGGGAGCTGATCCCTGGCAGGCATAGACCCGGCTTCCTCACACTAAGTGCAGGTGGTAGTGAGGTGCCTCACAACCCTGTGTACCTCAGGAAGCATCACTGTAGTATGAACACAATGGGCTTGATTTTCCGCTCGCACTAGATTTATACTGGTGTAGCTCCATTCACTTCTTTGGAGTTACTCCTTATTCTCACGAGTGCAAGAGGGGAGAACTGGGCCCAGTGATTTGACTTTATACCTTAATTATCATTTATCATTTGTATTATGGTATCACCTGGAGGCCTCTTTCAGGATCCGGGCTCAATTGTGGCCTTGTACAATGACAGAGGGCCAGATTCTGACACCGTTACTCATGTTGAACAGTACTTTACTCCATGAGCAGTATCTGTGAAGTCAGTGGACCATACTAAGTTAGGTGTTACTATAATCAGATGAAGGTCATTGGAAGGGCCCGTAGTATGAAAACAACACCTAACCAAAAGTGTTTCAAGCCAGGTTAATACAAGATGCAATATGTGAGCTTATCCTCATATCCCTTTCCTTGTCCTGTCTGTTGAGAGCTAACAGTAAGGGGACACAGGGTTACACAGACCAGTAATGTGCATGATTTACAGGTTTTATGTATTTTATGAAATAAATAATAGAAGATATTAATGAATCACGCCAAGTCACCTGCCTAGCCATTATCAGTTAGATGTTTAAACTTCCTCACTGTATGTTAGACCCTTGGCCAGCTATCTGAGTGTTAGCCAGTGAAATTTTAACTAAGTGGAATAACCTCTTATCTCTCCCACTTTATTTAATCTAGCAGTGATTGCTGCACATTTGAAAACTTCCCCGCTTCCACCCCACCCCCACATTCCTCCAAGGATATTTCTAGTGAGAAAGATAGTATAGACCAAAGTGCCAGGGAAAATGTTTCTTGACGTGTCCTTATACGTACCCTAAGAGCAACTTGCTTCCACTTTTCCTACTCTTGCTCAAAGATTTTTTTTCTTTTTTTAATTAAAAAATGGGTCTATATTGTCATGATTAAACAGACTTATCTAATAAATTAGGAGCCCTTGGTTTTACTGTTACTAATATATTATTATCCTGAAGTGGATTATAACATTTTATAAATCATAAAAGAAAAATGCCCATGAAGAGATTTCTGGGCAGGATTTTTTTCTGTATATTGTGATTTTTGCTGTACTTTATAGTTGCAATATTACCAATTGAGCACTTCGTGTTGTTATGGAAAACCCAACAAAAATTGTATTAAAGTACTGAGCAGTAGTGGCAACATTTTGTCCATAATGTACCTATACTTAGAAATTTATAGCTCTGCAGTACAAATAGGTACCGTATATACTAATTTATAAGCCAAATTTTTTTAGTAAAAAAGGGAAGCACCAGAGAAAGGGGTCGGCTTATGAACGGGTACAGAGCAGGAGAGGTGGGACACAGCCCCTCCCCCAACAGAGGGAGCAAGGAGAGGCAGCACAGCCAGCGGGGCCAGAGTCTCTCCGCTTCTGGCCACGTTGCTCTCCCCCCAGCTTTTCCAAAGCAGCTGCAGCTCCGGGGCTGGCAGGCTGCGGCCGTGCCGCTCGGCCCCGCCCCCCGGAGCAGGCTGCGGCCGCGCTGCCCAGCCTGCCGGAGCAGCTCCAGCCGGGCCAGAGACATCCTCCCCTGGCCCTCCCCAGATAAACTGGGAAGGGATGGGATGGGGAGAGTGTGGGGGTCCTGGGCTAGGGGTGAGGTCATGTGGAGGGTGGTCACAGGGGTTACTCCCCTGACCCCCAGCTTCTCCCCCCAAAATTATTTCCCTACCAGTTGCTGTCCCGGCCTGTCAGGGTAAGCAGCTGGTGCACTGGGACACTTTGTTTACTTAGGTTTACCTCCGTGCCTGCGGACACTCGAGGTAAACAAACCATCTCGACCCGCCAGTGGCTTATCCTGATGACCCAGGAGCCAAAGTTTGCTGACTCCTGAATTATAGGGTCGGCTTATGAATGGGTCATAAAAATTTTCCATTTTTACTTCTCCATTTTGGGGGGGGGGGGGGGGTCGGCTTATAAATGAACCGGCTTATGATGGAGTATATATGGTACTTGTTTGAAATAATTAGACAATATCTTGGCCCAGGAATGAGGTGATGTTTGTTCCTAGAAAATTTGAAGGGAGTACATTTAGCTATTTTTCCAGAGAAAGAGATGCCAAAAAACTAGAGCCATCCTACACAGTTATCTTCTACATAATGAATTCACTTGTTCCCAAACTTCCTGAAGGGAGGACATACGCACCTCTTCTCTGGTGTATCTTGAGTAACGTAAGAACTTGTCAGACGACCTTTTATTTCTTTGTAGATGGTGATATCTTGTTACTTTACTCAGTAACTTAACAGATAACCAGGATAATTTGAAAGTACCAAGAGCTGAATTTGAGAAGTCAGATGTGCTGTATCAGAAGAAGAAACCAATTTTTTAAAATGGGCTTTATAAACACATTATGTTTTTAATTCACACACTATTAGTATTCATGATCTTGTCACAAGAGAACACACATTCAGGCATCAGATAACATATCTGTAGTATTAAAAGAATACCAGATCCATTCTCCTCATCTGATTCTGTTAGAGAATTACAGCCTTCTCTGTCAAGGTTATAAATGTTCCTTGTTGGAATGTGATTCTAGAGATTACAGTTTAAAAGCAGAGAAGGTAAGTAAGTAATATCAGGATAAAGGTTAACAGGGTAGATGTTTGTATGTATGTGGAATGCTGTAGTGTCTCAGAAGTGGTCTAATTCAGAATTCAAATGAAAGATTCATTTTTAAAAAACCCTCACTAAACAAAAGATCAGAAAAAGTCTGGTCACTAATTCAGCCTTCATCAGGTATGGTGTGAGCAGGATCTCTTCTTTATCAAAAGCCTTCATAAGTAACCTAAGACACAAGCAGTGTGCTGTCTGGCCCATTTTTAGAAATACACAAATACATAGACTTTTTTTCTCTTTTCTCGAACACGTGAACCGAGCAATTGGAAATATAAATAATACACAACTTTTGACAGTTGCATTATAATACACAGTTAAGCATAATTAATGCAGAGAAACTAAGCTGGTGAACTTTAATAGCACAGTATAAATTGTATAATCCAATAATTTACTACATGAACTATTTCTGTATCTTCATAAAGTTGTAAAATAAATATTTCCTTAATTGTATATCACATTGCCAAGTATGATGGCATCATGTAATGAAAGACCCTAGCATACAGTGGGCACCACACAGAAAACCCAACACTTACTTCACTACAGTAGTTTCCTTGCTTATTCCTTGTACACAGAATAAGTAATAGAAATGCAGTGGTAAATTTAGCTATCTCAAGTAATGCTGATTTGTTTTTCGTAATGGCACCCACTTTAACACTGCAATTTTTGTATTTGTGTATGAATTTCAAACTTCAGGAACATGTAACAGCCTAATTTTATTTTAAAATATACGTTTATCTTGCTGAAATTAATACTTCATGCTTCCTTCTTATACCATTTTTATGATCATTAAACTTTGTTCCGCGCTAACGGAAAACTAATGGCTGTGTGGCTGGCAGTGACAATTGACTAAATGTATTGAACACAATGGCCAGGTCACAGTTCTTCAAAGGGGGGAAGGGAACGCCCTTAAAACAGTTACAGTCAAAGCAGATTCTATGTTCTACAGGTCTTCAAAGCAGGTGGTGACTTGCAACCTGACATTAGTTTTAAGATTACTGCATTCTTAGCATTGAACAGTTTGCAGAAGCAGAGAATGGCTCTGACCCAGGAATCCCTGTTGGGGGAGGTAGTGTTATAAATTAAGAGAATTGCCCTTTGATAATCTCAATTTATTATTTTAAAATGTCTTACTTTTTAACCCTTCTCTCCTCCCCTCTAGTTATTGTTTATACTGGAGACATAAACACGATGAAATTAAAAGGGAAATTTTGGTTTTACAAAGATTATTAATGAAATGTAAAACTTCTAATCTATATTATTAAAGCATTATCACATGACAAGAAATGTTTCACCAATGCATTGTACACTGTTGATGGCACAACCTTGCAACTCTCCTGAGGCATAGATGAATGTCTTAGTCAGGCAAGGCTTGTCATGTCTTCACCAAATGTAACTGAATATGTGTAGAGTTAAAAACAACAAATGATATTTAAAACCAGTTTTCCCCTTTACTTATCTGCCAAGACAATTTCCTTTGCAACAGTTTTAGACAGAGAAGAAAGTTGAGGAAAACATCCCCTGCTTAGTCTGAGGGTGATACCTTGGGCTTTCAGCATAGGCAGGGTCCCACAGGATATGGAAGAATCCTCTGCTTAAGAATAGCTGAAAATACTATTGCTAATCTTCTATTACATGTCATAATTTAAACTTGTATTTCTTTGGTCGTACTGTATTTTATCGTTATAATATTACGATATAAAATCAATGTATTCAGTGAACCCTTGTTTTTAAAACAGGACTGTATAAGAAATCTGGTAAACTAGTATTTCTTGGATTGGACAATGCTGGGAAAACTACACTGCTGCACATGCTCAAAGATGACAGACTGGGACAACATGTCCCTACATTACATCCCAGTAAGTCAACACCTCCAGTTCTTTAACACTACAAACAGTGCCTTAAATCTGCTCATGTGCCACATTCTTCATAGTGTGTTCACTAATATTACAAAAACTACATTTGGTGTAATGAAATTCAATATGGGTTACTTAAAAATCTTAGACATGGAGTGAGCACATTAGCAGGGGCTGAGAGTGCGGATCATGGGAGATGGAGTGCCTTGCTTTGTTCAACAGCTGCCTCTCCAGCTAGTTTCAAAAATGGCATTAACAGCCTCTGCAGGAATGCTGTTTGGTTTTCTTTGGCCAAAAGGGTGTTGACTGTGACTTACAAGGGTAGCTTTGTAAGAGGGGACTTCAACCCCAGATGCAAAATGGACTAATAGGTCAACGAGGACCCAAAGGACTCTTGGGAGGAAGAGGGGAAGGAGACAGAGTGAACAATATTTTAGATATTTTGCTTATGTGGGCTACATAGTGTTACACACTCAAGATCCCTGCAATGTGGCATTAGTGAAGTAAAAAAAAGACTGATTATTGGGCCTAGCCCCATAGTACTTATTCAGGAAATATTCCCATTGAAGAGAGTAAGAAATGGGAGAAGAAAATTCTTCAGGACAACAGAAGACAAAAAGTGAAACTTGCTTTATAATGTCACTGTAAGAATCAGTAACTAGGACTGACAGCTTCTTGTTTGTAATAATTAATGAGGACAGTATATGGAATATTGGTGCCAGAGGGCTGAGAACCTGGAGGGTTTGGTGTTCAAACTCTGCTGAGCCAACTTAGGGCTGGCTCCAAAACTCATTGAAAATGGTGGAAGGACTCCCATTAAGTTCAGTGGGCTTTGGATGCTTGTCACTTGACATCAGGCAGGTTGTGATAGTGTGGAGCACACCTTGGTCATCCCAGCATAAAATTGGATAAAATTGAACTTGATGGAAACTAGATACTAAATCAAGCTATTTCAGGTATATAAAGATGGAAGCCAAATTTGTAGGGATAAATAATGCAAAGAGAATTTCTCTGTATTACTTTGCTGTACGTTTTATATGTGCTTTAATACTTAGTAATGTTTGGTTCATTATACAAACATATTACACGTGCCATAGGTCTCTTTCAAAATCACTTTGCTCTGGTTTGTTTATTGAATAATAACATAATAAAGCACCTTTCATTGGTTTGAGAGACCATAAAAATCTGTCTTCAGAAGCCTACTAAGTATTCTGTATTATATGCTCTTCAGAAACAGAACATACGAATTTTGTGTATTTTTAGCCTCAGAAGAGCTGACAATTGCTGGTATGACTTTTACCACTTTTGATCTGGGTGGACATGCTCAAGGTAAGATAGTGACTCAACTGGCTCATTTTGTTCTTGTTGTAACTATATTGACTTCAGTGCCAATAATTGTAACCTTTATTTGATTCATATCAAACAAATGACCATGCTACAAATATTATTCTTTCAGGCTTTTTTTTTTTTGCCAATATAGAAAACATTTCTATAATCTGCTGTCTCTCTCTACCATTCATTGCACCCTAATATAAAATTGGATGGGAGCAACATACAGCTGAAGTAGAGGACGAAGCCGTTGATTGATGTGACCATTAGAAAAACCAAATAAAAAAAAAATCAAAACAAAAAATCTCACCCTGATATTTATCAGTAGCCTTTATGGTTTAAACGTACATTTGCTGATGTAAGTCTATAGAAAAGGTAAACTGCAGTGTATCTATACACATGTGGAATTGATCTATCAGGGCACTAATAAATCTTCCATCCCTTCTACTGCTAAATTGGACTGAAAGTCCAATACAGTTTATCAAAAATTTCAAATTCTTCAGATCATCATAATCCATTTGACTGCTAAATAATACACTAAGCCACAGGCTTTTAGAGCTGTACTTACGGATATGAACAGTTTTTCTCCTGGTTCAAATAGTAAAGGGTTCCTTTTTTGCCTCATTATTTCAAGTTATGTCAAGCAGGAAAGGTTGTCCTAAAGATTGATTTTAAACTTTTAAAAATAGAACTGACTGCCCTTTTAAAGATTCTGCTATTTAATGAAATCCTGTGCATTACTCTGAATTTTGGGACAATTTCCTGTTGCTGTTAATTTATAATGCTCTTTGTTAGCTCGCAGAGTGTGGAAAAATTATCTGCCTGCCATCAATGGCATTGTGTTTCTGGTGGACTGTGCTGATCATGAAAGATTGACTGAATCAAAAGAAGAACTTGATGTAAGTAAATAAACTGGATTTAAAAAAAAATGAACTAATGTTCTCAGTACAAGAAAATGGGCACTCTGCCACCCAACAGGGGTTCAGGCAATGTCTTCTTTTTTTTCTCCCACCACTCTCTCCATCCTTCACCTCAAGTACAGTTGCTGTTTGCTGCTAGTTCCCTCTCGTTTCATACAAGGATACATATTCTCACTGGACTCCTCTTTTTTTTTTTTTTCTCCCCTTCATAGTCGCTAATGACAGATGAAACTGTTGCAAATGTGCCTATCCTAATTCTTGGTAACAAGATTGACAGACCTGAAGCCATCAGTGAAGAGAGGTTACGAGAGATGTTTGGTTTGTATGGCCAAACAACAGGAAAGGTAATGCTTGTTTTCTTGTTAGAGAGTTTGCTTTCCCTGTACTCTAGAGTGACCATTCTTTTGCATCACTTCTTTCCAGCTACACACACAAATTGTCTACTTTAGTATTCATAGATTAAAAAATGTAATATGTACAAAATACAGTCTCTAACTTCTGGATTAGGTATAGTTCTACTAATAATTTATTAATTGTTTTCAGGGTCATCTTTGATCAGAGAAAGAGAATCACACTTAAACTACCCTGTTACAGTGCTTATAGCTTCCTGTAAAATATTTTGAGTGAGCAAGTCTTTAAAGGTAGTTGTTCAGATTAGAACTCTGTTAGGAGATTTGATAAAGTTTGGTAGGCACTGATCTTTCCGATTTATAGTGCAGGTTCATAGAGCGATACAATATGAAAATATTAGTCCAAGGTTTAGAAATGAGATACTGAACTCCACTACACTACTGTGGAAGTCTTGACTGGTAGTTTATAAAAAAGTTCTTACTAATACCTGTAGCAATAAAGGAGATTTTACATCTGAATCATTGTGCTATTTGAACTCTCTATTTTTAATTAAATGTAAATCTAGCACACTCAATTTATAACAGATGTTCAGTTGCAGGGGATTAAAAACAAGTTTCTCCAATATCCTTCATGGTTGTAATGTAGATTTTTTTCTAGACTAGCCATGTGAAATTCAATATATTTTTCTGTGAAAGAACAAGAACCACCTTTGGCTTGTAACACAGCATGTGGGTGATAATGGGCATTATCACGTATGTGGGGAAAAAAGGTGGAGAGAGTTACAATTATGCAGCTGTAGTTGCAACTCCTCAACAGTGTGTATCATGAGGTTATGTTTTAGTGCTAGTGTAGCCTATGCATGGGCACAGGTAGGGTTAAGTGCTAGGCAGATTTCTCCACACTGAGCAGTAGTAAATATCAAGTCCCTTGTGCATTCTATCCCTCATTCAGAAGTGCACAGGGTAAAAGAGTGTGTCTGTGGTGTGGGATCCTTATTGTAGAATCATGGAAATGTAGAGCTGGAAGGGACCGTGAGAGATCATCCAGTCCCCGCCGCTTAAGCAGGACAAAGTAACCCTAGACCATCCCTGACAGGTGTTTGTCCAACCTTTCTTAAAAACCTCCAGCCATGTGGATTCCACCTTCCCTTGGAAGCCTATTCCAGAGCTTAATTACTCTTATTGTTAGAAAGTTTTCCCTAATATCTAACCTAAATCTCCTTTGCTGCAGATAAAGCCCATTATTTCTTGTTCTACTGTCAGTGGACATGGAGAACAATGGTGGTTGGATTCTCCCGTTTTCTCTGCCCTCCTTATCACTTTTTTTTAATCTTGCTCTTATTTTCATAATACTCATACCTATGTTGTGCAGGTTCAAACCCAAAATGCAGTACAGGCAAAAGTGTCTTCAAATTAGTAGTAACGGTTTTTGTTATTGCTATTGCTTGGCCTTGGACAACAGTCAGCATGACCTGAGGTCAGTCTTACCATGAGTGGCAAATGCCTTCTTATCTAATTGCAAAATGAATAATGCCAGGGCCATAGAGAAACTCCTAGTGGGAGTTTTCAAAAACGTCTTGGTTTAAAAACCTCCTTTTTGACCATGCTTGCTCTTGCATTCCTGTTGCATGTACTTCATCCCCTCTGAATATAACAGATAGAAATGATAGAATGCACAGTATATTTCAGAAAGGGACTTTATTCTTGGTAACTTCAGGTTAATTTTTCAAATTTCTAGTATTTAAAACAAATTAGTTAATAACATTTTTTGTAGAAAGAACCCATTTGTTCATACTATTGCAATTTGAAATACTTTTGATCTCTTACTTCCAGGGCAATGTATCTCTGAAAGAATTGAATGCCAGACCACTGGAAGTCTTTATGTGCAGCGTGCTAAAGAGACAAGGCTATGGAGAAGGATTCCGTTGGATGGCACAATACATTGATTAACACCAAAATCACATCAGTACATTCTGTCCTATGTCTGAATATGAAGTCTGCTCATTATTTGATCACTCAGTGTACATAACTTAAACTCAGTAGACTGTTTGGTTACAAAAGCAAATGTTTTTTAGATTATTAAATCAACTATGCTAAACTGCAAGTCTGAGGATTGAAAACTGATTTTAAGCAAGTTTGTAAGACTGAATATCACAACATGTTAGCTTTCAAATCCTATAACACAACATTCTTTTGAAATTTATAACTTGACAATAGTCTCCTGCACCATTTTTTGACAGTGACTTTCCAGTACAGTACGTTTGAACGCACTTTTTAACAGCTAAAAACTTGAGCCATGTGAACGACATTTAATGCTCATCATGTTAAATTTTTTATGTACTTTTTTGAAACTGGTTTTATAAATTTAGAATATATAACCACCTCTCAAGGAACAATAAATAATTAGCTTATTGATAATTGCATGATGCCTTACAGCTTTCAATAATACACTTTCTTATGCAACGTCATGCAATAAAACTAAATCCAGTTTTTGGCATCTTAGATGGGAAATGTTTCATTTTAATGTGTCTTAGCTAGTGAGGATGTCTGAAGATCTGAATATGTGGGATATCTTCCTGAAACATAGGAGGCACAAGGTAGTTTCAGTGAACTTTAGAGAATTATAAGGTTTTCAAACTACCTGACTGCATTTCTGTTAGGATTTTGCATTAATAGCGACATAATCTAATCAGATGCCCCATAACCACTAATCTGTAATTTTAAAAAAATTCACATTAAATTAATCAATTAGTGCCTACACAATTCTTGCACTAAAAGCAAAAGTTAGCCCATTTTATTGGTCTCATGAATTAAAATGAACTCGTAAGCTGGCACAGGAAGTTCACGTTTCCTTGAAAAAACTGAAAAAAAAAAATTGCATGAAATAATATACTCCTAGTTAAATAGACTTTAGCTGTGCCAGAGGAGTTGATTCTGAATAACTGTTAATTCCCAGAAAGGCGTTTGCCCATGTTACCTTTGGAAACTCATGCCATCCCTCGCCCAGCTGGGTGTGAGGTTAGCCTCTATTTCTTCTTTTCAAGGATTTTTTTGGACAGTTTTGCTATGTTGGAAAACTGTACGTTATGCCTTGGAATCTGAGGTGGCTTATTACTGGGATAAAGTTTTAGTATCACAAAGACTTGTGTGCTGACATTTGACTGTTCCTTTTCCCCTTCCTCTGCATGCATTACTTCTTTGGGAAGGAATGAAGATTATCTTCTAAGATGGAAAGTGTTGGAGCACATGTTAACTTGTTGTTGTTAGTTGGTACTTATTTTTGAATCGTGGTTTGTGTTTGTGTGGTGTAGGATGTCACAGTCTGTAGCCTTTATCTGAGCCTAGTTACAGCAGGTGTGCTGTTGTTTTACATATATCTGAAAAAAGGGATGGAATAGATTTCAAACCTGGAGTCCTCTTTTTGTGATGTTGTTCAGTGGAGGTTTTGCCTAAGAGACTAAGGACTGATATACAGTTCTTAGTGTTTAAGGCTGATTTCCCGGAAAGGTTGGGGCTGCTTCCTCATGGCTATATAAGCTCTCTCTTTGGGAATATATGTGGATCTTGGTGTCCAATATTCCTGGTATATTGATAATGTATGTCTGGAATTCATTGTTTTCTTCTTCTTGTCGCATTGGGTTTGACTTCCAGATGCAGGGTATACAGGATCACAGTGGATAGATGGGAGCTACCCTTTCCCCTGATCTGAACTTGAATGATAGAATATTGATAAACATATCTCCACAATCCTGAATTGTGCATCTGAATAAGAGGAATAATTCAGAACCTTGAAGTTAATGTTTATAACTCACGTTTGCTGTTCTGCAGATCCTGTCTTCATAGTAAGCCTTTTTCTAAGTCAAAGTCATTTGTGGGTGGTGAGGTCTAAGCAGTAAGTGAAGGTAACAGATAGGTTGCATTATATCTGACATTTAAGCTAAAAGTGACTCAAATGTTGGTGACACCCCCCCCCCCCAAAAAATTATCTATCTACTATAGAATACTGTGTCTGGGTTGCATAAACCAAACTTTTTAGGTAAGAAATGGCCTCTGATCAGAGTTAGGGCATCATGCAGGACTTACCACGGATATATTTTGAAGACATGCTTTTCTTCAGATATTTCTGATGGTCATTATGATGCTGAGAATAACTAAATCAACTGATAGTGTAAATATTAAAAATAATTCTTGCAGCCAGGTGGCACAATGCTCATATGGGAGACTTGGGATTCTTGTTGCATGTGCTTATGGAAATGAAAGTGGGAGTGGAGATGACCTGTTTTCCCCCTCCTCAGAATAGGCCATGCTTGCAGTTCACTTCTGCTGGCTAATCCATTAGGGTGGGCATTGAAACAGATGTTGTGTGCTCTTCAGCTGGTATTCCAAGCAGCCTGTGACAGTGGCAACAAGGAAAGTGGTGGTAGTGTTGAGAATAAAAACGGAGGTGATAATCTTTAAAAGTGTGTATTAAGAGTAATTTTTGGTGTTTGGGAAATATGCAGATTTCATGCTTGATACTATAAGATGCTGGTTTAAACTGTGGTCGTAACAAGGGCGTGCAATAAATCGTATCTATACATCTTGGTACTTACATGGCCCCCATCATGGTAGTATCTGAGCATCTCTCAAGTATTTAAATAAAGAAATAACAATTTCTCTCTCACTTCCTTTCCAGCCTGTAGGAGAAATACCTTGATTAATTAATTTATAGGGTTTATTTGTTATTGATTGTGTATGTGAATGGGTGTATTGTGTGTCTGTGTGAAGAAATTACTGAAGGAAAGTGAAGTTACTGAAATGAGTTTGGCATTTCTGGAGGTGACTAGTTTCTAAAGTGGTTCGTCTGTGGTCATTTGTATTTTTGTGGGAGTGGGTTTCATTGTCTAGGTCCAGCTCCTGTGAAAGTTTTTTTGCTTTCCTGAGTATCCAGCTACGCAGCCTCCAGTTTAAACTTTACAGTAACTTAAAAAATATATGCTGAAAAAACAAAGCTCGTCATTAGTAAAGGTGTATTTGTGAAATGTCTCCCACCTATTTTTATACCACAACAGTTTCTTAGAGTTTGTGGGCACAGACTCCATATATTTCAGTAACTGCTGCTGAGATTGTGACCTGTGCATTACAATCATTTAATATTTCCACTTGTGAATTGTTTAACATTTATTTTGCCTGGATAGCGCTTATGCTTTCATTCTAGGATACACTGTATAACCTCAAGATTTGAGGTATAATTGTATCTCTATCCTGGCCTGCTAAATTATTTTTTAGCACAAATAAATAATAGAATCATAAAAGTTAGAGATGGCAAAAATCTATTAAGTCATATGGTTCATTCTCCTTCCAGTGCAGGATTGTTCCCTAAAGTATATTGTCTTGTGCTATACTCAGTGTTCAGGTATTGTCCGTGATGTGCCAAAGATGACATATGGCATCCATTGGAATATAATACCTGCATGTTTGTGAGTTTTAATATTATATATTTGCCATATTGTATTTTAATAATCAGAGATTAACATAAGGTATTTTACATTTACTTATTTATGTCTTGAGCCAGCTCAGCAAAACGTAAGGTGCTGTGTATCTTCAACCCAAGTGAATTAGCAGATCTGCGTGTAGTGGGAAATACTCCAGCCTCTTCTCTTGTTACTGTACATTCACAAAGGATTTGGTTGGTGCTCTCTAAAGTCCAATATTTCCGCACAGTCCCACTTCCTTAGATTTAGTGTAAATATAAGTCCCCAATTATGGACTTATAGAGCTGCATAAAAATGGGAAGTCCACTGGCTCACTGTGGAAAGACTTAACTTCTAACTTATTTGCACTTAGATAAACCACTTTTTGCACTAGTATCTCAGTGTGGAATTAACTTTTTCTGTTATGGAATGTGAGTGCTGTAAATGTTTAAAAATATAATTTATATAATGAACTTTCAGTTTATGTATTTCTGCAGAAGGATAGTTATAGATTAAAATGTTCTTAAACGGTCAATGTGCTGTTTTTTTAATCACGGTTATGTTATCCCATCAGTGCTTTAAATTTAAATGTCAGGATAGCAAAATAAAATTCTGACCTGAACTTTGAAGAAATGTAGTTTTAAAATGTCACATTTCTTGTTGAATGATTACGTAACCAAAGAATGAAAAAATAACGTGCTAGCTTTATAAACAGTCTAGTCATGAGTTTGGGTCTCTTCATTAAGTGTAGAAGATGCTGATTAAACTAAAAATAAGCTACCCTGTGGAATTTAAGGTTCCTATTGATAGATGAGAGAAAATCCCAGACTTAGAGAACTTTCAAGTACTTAGACATTGTCTCTATCCCTACTCTTCTATTGTCGAAGTTTCAAAATGTTCACATTAATCTTAGGCATTGCCAAAGTGGGGAAATGTTAATTGGATGTTTGCATCATACAAGCAGACACTTATCAGTACTTTTTTTCATACAATTTTGCTGATTCACTGCAGCTGAGTTTTGTCACACTGATATTGTGTCTGTATTGAGTCAGGACTGCCAGCAATTCAGAATTCTGTGTGTTTTAAATGCAGACAAACTTATAGACTGAGATCATTGAACTCATTTCACTTATGGACATAAATTCTCTCCAGGTAAAAGTAGCTTAACCCACTGTGCCACTTGCAAGCCTTGACTATGTTCTCAGATTAAAATTACCAATTTAATTCTTAACTCTCAATCTTTTCACCAGAGCTAGGAGTTCCACTGGTTGTCAATGGATGAACCGAAATAGCCAACATGAAGAATTTATACATAGGCTTATTTAAGACACCACTTATTATGGTTGGTGTCCTCTTATATTAAGTGAGTCATTTATCACAACAATACTTTGCGCCCCTTAATGCTTTTCATTCCAGGATCTCAAAGCACTCTGCAGTTTAATAAATTAAGCGCTCAACATCCCTGAGAGTCAGAGAGGTATTATTGTCCCCATTTTACACATGCAGAAACTGACGCCCAGAGAGATTGTTTTGCTCAAAGTTACTCAACAAATCAGTGACAGAGTAGAACCCAGAACTCCTTAAACTCTGACTCTTGCATCTTTTCTGTGCACTAACCATTAGTCCCATTTTGTCATTTCCCCATTTATCAGAGTTTTGGGAAGAACTTTGCAGCATGTACAAGCTGCAAAATGTATTTGACAATCACGTTTTAGAGTAACTATTTCTAAGTCATCTACCACCATCCCTCGCTCTCTAAACTTGCATGCCCACTTGCAACTGTTATGACAAATGAACTATGACAAAACGTAAGGGATAGAAAACAGGCCAAAAGCATACCACAAAAATTGTCCAGGGGAGTTTGGGATAGGTGTAACTACCTGAATTCTACTGAATTTTTTAAAACACTAGATTTCAAGGTAATGGTATCAATTTAAACAGTCAGAACTTCACTTACAATCGCTTTAAAAAAAAAAAGTGAAGGAATATTGTCAGGGCTCTTGGATGCAAATACCTGTTGTTGATACAGTCTGATGCTTCTTATCCTGTCTACAGTTAAGTAGGATTTCTTTTCCCCAAAAGTGTTCCTTTAATTACAGAATGATTTAATGAAATAATAGGAGCAGTACTTATGCTAGTCAAAGAGTAAATAAACCTGTGTCAATAGTTAATTCACATGTGCACACGTGTTCCAGTCAGGAACTACAGAGCCACTTCGGGTTTATAGTTTCTCTTCATTAAGACTTAATCTTAGCATTTTCATTATACTTGAGTACATACAAGCCTAGAAGTAAACATAATCACCATGTTAACAAAGCCAGCACAGTGACAAGCAACTGGTTTGGGAAAGGAACAGATGAGAGCTTGCCAAGGATTTTCAGACCAAACAGGGAAGGGATGTGGCTGGGGGGAACCTAATCTTAAAAACAAAACAAAAACCCACCACCACGCTCTTTGAATGTGAAATCATGCCAATAGGATGGGAAATTGTTTACATTCTGTAGCATGTAGGGTTACCCTTGCAACTGAGATCACACTTCAGCAAGATTATGGGATGTAGGAGGTGACTCCAACTCGGCTCCTAATTATGTTTAAAAATTGGGGCTTGTTAAACCTTCACAAGAAAGAATAGATCAGGCACTGCCCTTTCAACTTGGCATAGTCCTCAAGTAGTGAATAGGCTAGATGGGAGGTCATGCCTCAGTACCTTGGATTCCTTTCAGATATTACTCCCTGGGCTGACAAAGCGGAGGCACTTGATTGTTATATAATCGTCAGAAAGCATTCGGCAAAGTTGCACATCAGAAGTTAAAAGAAAAGGAGTACTTGTGGCACCTTAGTCTCTAAGGTGCCACAAGTACTCCTTTTCTTTTTACGGATACAGACTAACACGGCTGCTACTCTGAAACCTATCAGAAGTTAAGTGGCTGGGAGAGTTATAGAATAAAAGTAGGGGGGGGAAATTGGTTGGATTGAAAAATGCCTTATTGTCAGTGGAGAAGGGAATAGTACCTGTGAATAGAACTCCTCAAGGTGTGCCGACCCAGTCTGCTTGTAGGATACTCACAGAGTCAATGGTTTGAAATGTTAGTGCTTATGAAATAAAAGGGGAGATAGAATTGGCTAGAGATAGGAACTGAGCAACAAACCACCACATTCACGCACACAGTGGTGCACAATGTGTTTTCAGCATTACATTGAAATCCCTCAGCTATTCTTGGAGTAACCTTCCTAGTAAGGCTAAAATACTGAATTTTGCAAATTTTGCAGTGTTTTGGTTATGGGGGCCAGTGTTTTCCATGGATAAAACTGAGGACACAGATCAACTGATGGGTTATTAGATATGAGCATGGACTGCAAAATTTGAAATCAGATTTTGATCCCACAGAAGTCTGTGGCTGTTCAGATGTGGGTTTAGCCCAATATGCATGTAAACGTCAGCCACAGAATTTGGATCTGGCTTTGGATTCTGAACACCCTCTCCCCATCAGTTTTAGGGTTTGGGCCCACACTGGATTTGAACCTGAATGATCCGTGCACTAACTATTGTTCTACTTATCTCCCCCACTCTTCCAATGAATATGACACTGATCTATTTGAAAGAGAGATTTTTAGAGGAGAATAAATACTAAGAAGTAATGTTATCAAAGTACAGAAGCCATTGCTTAGTGGAAAGACCTGTGCTCATGGTGAAGTAAGGGCCCTGAGGCTAAAAATCAGGGAATTTGCAGAAAATAAAGGGTTTTGGCCTGGCCAATAAATAACTCTAGGAGTTATCATAGGAAAAACTCAAATATGCAGTTACATCAAAGAATGCAACTTGAGGCTAAGGTGCTGCTAGGGAAACACCAATTAGGCAGAGCAGAAGCAAATGTGCAAATAATTTGGTTTGTTTTCTCACAATAACTTTTTTTTTTTTTTTGTTATCAGCATCAGATATAAGCTCATCATTAGAGCTGGTCAAAAAAATTTTAAATATTTCTATAAAAAGGAATAAATTATGCAAGAAAAAAATTGCAAAAATATGTCCTTTTATCATCTATCCTCATCATCCCCTATCTAAGGTTCTGCATGGCCCTAACCCTTGTAGCTGCTGGTCCTCTGACAACGAGGCCCGAGAGGCTTCAAATTGGACACCCCAAAATGGAGGCACACAGAATCAGTGGCCAAATCTGAAAATTTGCCTGTAGAGGAAATTTCCTCTTTGACTTAAACGTTCAGGTTTTGTTTTCCTCTCAACCCAATCCTACACATCTTTCTGTCTAGCCTTCATTTCCTAAACCTTAGCTGGAGGGCATTTGGGTCACTTAATTCCCAGTTCTCCGGTGATGTGATTATGAGGCTATTTAGGCGAGATTTTTTTCTTCATAATGAGCCTAACATTTAAAGTCATGGTGGCAAAGTACTTGTGACAGGTAGTTCTGTCAAACAGAAAGCCCTGTCTAAGGCTTTGACAGAATCAATACAGGATAAAGCAAAGGCTTTACACATGCTGATTGCTACTAGTTTGGGGAAAAATAACTTGTAGTCAATGAGGTCAATTAAAGTTCCCTGGGCTGCCATAAGTTGTTTGGCTACTTCTATTATGCTAAGAATGTGTAACAGATCCTTATCCATGTGACCACAGCACCATTTCTATTTATGTCACAGTAAACATGAAATCATGAGATAAGTTCCATGGAGATGTTAATGACATCCTTGCGTGACCTGTGTCATCCACTAGATTGTCTTACAAATCTCAATGGGTAAAAGGAGTTCATTTGAACATGTTATTGGCCACTACAGCTGTTGAAAACAGTTGTTTACTGGGAAGGAAATAGACTCAAAACGTTCACCAAAATTTAGGAGAAAGCAATTGAACATCTCACCACATAAGAGGCCAATTGAGTTCCTTTAGGTAGTTCTTAATGCTTGGATTTACATATTGCATCTTTTGTATGAATTACTATATTGAACCTTGGAAAAATAATTTTGAAACCATGGTTTTTATTATACCATTTACCAATTAAGAGTGAGTGTGTGTAAAATTCACCAGCTGTTTTGACGAGAGATGCCCGTTTTTACGGATGAAAAATGATGCTAAAAGAGAAACATATACATAATGGCCAGGTCTGGCCATTGTTAAGACATCTCACTTTCAGCACTAAATTCACTCTCACTTTATACTAAAAAGAAAAAAAAGCACTAATGACTGATTCTAAAATCACATCCATGTTTACACCCATCAGCCCTCACAGTGCATCCTTCTAAAATGGCTGTAGTAGAAATTTCCCTAGAACCCATAATGGTGAGAATTGTATTTCAATGTATTTAATAAAAGATCATTTGAGTGACTTTAAAGGTTTGTGTCTTGGACATAGATCCCGACGCAGACATAGTTAAGAACACGACTATAGTATTTCCTACAAGAACAATGTCTTGGAGAACTGATTAGACATTTATTTTTTCAGGTGATTTTAACAACTGGCTTTTCTTTGTATCATTAAAATTAATCACAATAACTCTCTGCCTCTGACACCTCGGAGCCTTTTGCAAAACAACCTTTAAAACAACTTTGCTGCATCTTGGGAATTTGGTTTGTTTTTTTAATTTGGAAGAAATAAAAAATAGTGCCATGAATGTTGGGTTTTTTTTTTAATTAATTAGGCCAGCGGTGGGCAAACTACGGCCTGCGGGCCACATCCAGCCGGCGGGACCGTCCTGCCCGGCCCTTGAGCTCCGACTGGGGAGGCTAGCCCCCAGCCCCGCCCCCGCAGCCTCGGCTTGGCATGTCGCCAGCGCTCTGGCTGGCAGGCTGTGAGCTCCTGCTGGGCAGCTCGGCAGTGTGGCTGGCTCCGGCCGAGCGGCTGCCAGTCCTGCTGCTCTGAGCAGTGTGGTAAGGGGGCAGGGAGCTGGGGGGTTGGATAGGCGGGCGAGTGCCAGGGGCCTGTCAGGGGGTGGGGGTGTGGATAGGGGTCAGTGCAGTTAGGGGACAGGGAGCAGGGGGGGTTGGATAGGGGGTGGGGTCCTGGGGGGCAGGGGGTCCCAGGATGGGGTGGTCAGGGGATAAGGAGCAGGGGGGGTTGGATGGGTCAGGGGTTCTGAGGGGAGCAGTGGGGGTGGGAGGGAGCAGTTAGGGGGCAGAGGGCTAGGCTATTTGGGGAGACACAGCCTTCCCTACCCAGCCCGCCATACAGTTTCCGAACCCTGATGTGGTCCTCAGGCCAAAAAGTTTGCCCACCCCTGAATTAGACCAAATTCACCAGTGACTTAAGCAAATCCAACTCTGTTGACTTCAGAGCAGCTGTGCCCACTTTCACCACCAGTGAAACACTTTTGCCAGGGCATGTCAAGGCAGAATCTCTGAAATACAGATCCTGTTGCCAAAGGGTGCCTGTAAGTAGCTGCAAGTGAGAGTCAAAGAAATAGGCTGCGGTGTAGCATGTAGCTGAACTGTACCAGCCAGCAGCCTGCTGGGGCAAGCAGACAGTCTGGCTTCACTTGGCAGGAAGATCAAGGACTCCAGAGTAGGAGGAATACAGAAGTCTATCATGGGAACAGGGAGGGAAGTTTGCCCAAGAAGGGAGGCAGAGAGGAAAAATCTGGAGGGAAAGTTTGGGAGTTCCTGGACCGTCTCAAGCATTAATCAATCATTTTAGCCGCTTGTCTGAAATGAGAACTAGGCATAAATCGTGATCCAGCTCAGTCTCATAGCCGAAAACTAGTAAATACAAAATTATTTTACAAGCTTTGTTATGAAGCAGTTAGTGTTGCTACACACACAGCACACATGACACAAACCCACAAAAGCGAGGCAATGAAAAGTTCAGCCACCTACCAGTACACACCGTCTACTCCTCCAGGCTCCAGCCTATCCTTAACTATTACACCGTGTCCATAACCCACATACCAAGCACTGCAACCTTAACTCTCCCCGTTCGGCGGCTAAGTTTTTTGGGTTTTTTTGCCGCTTGGGGTGGCAAAAACAAGGGAGCTAGCCCTGGCCCTTCTGCATCCATCTCGTTCCCAAACTACCCACGGCAATTGCTATTACCTGTGGATGTTTGGTGTCCTAGTGTGTTGTGTTGGGAAGAAGTAGTTTGATAAAAGAGGTGTCCTCATATGGGCAGAGTTAAGGTTATGGGGTGTGATCTGTGAGTTATGGTCTTTGTAGTAAGAATGTGTCTGTGTGGGGAAGAGGGCATGCGGTATTAGGTGGCTTAACTTATCATTTCCTCACTTTTGTGGGTTTGCATCAGATAGGTTGTGTGTAGCAAACCCCCTAACTACTTTTACAATGGGTTATTTTGTGTATATTTTCCAAAAAAAAATTAAATTCAAGAGTGGAGGTGAAAAGTTAGGTTGGGAGCAACTATACATAAAACTTCTACACTGTAGTATACAATTGGACAGACTGTAGCTGATGATGAGAAGATTGTAGTCACTGGCAACTCTTGGTGCATTGCTTTCAGCCAAGAATAACAACAGCTAAAAAAATGACCCAAAATCCAATTTGATTTTTTTTAAAGGATAAGTTGCACCAGAGCTATTCAGGATTGCTCCTGTTTACCAAATATTGTGTAAATAGACAAATATCAGTTAACAATGAAATGTTGGAGCCTGCCAAGGACAAATTTTAGCCAGAGTTTAATTTCAAAGGCTTTCCTATTGATTTTATAAAGAGAAACCAAATAAAAAGTACAGAGAAAAGTCAAAAGGCATAAAAGTTATCCTTGTGTGACATTTCACCCCAATAGGCTGCCTACTGTAAGAGAAAATCAGAAAGTTATGCCCCACTTTAAGCCCATATTTGAATGCGCCCAGATTATGGCATAGCTACCAAGAGCCACCATAATTAATATTATTCCTAATGTCTCTTCTCCCCCACCCCCTCCATTTCCATATACTGTCTTCCTCAGACATAGTAACTGTTTTAAGGGCTTAAGTGGTTCACAGGACCTCTTGTGGTCTCTCTGCACAAGGGTTCAAAGTAACTTAATATTGGAAAGCATGTGTCAGTGATCTGCAGTCCTAAGTACATTGCCTGATCTTGCCGCAAGCTCTGTGCCTGCAGAGATCCCATTGACTTCATCAGGTGTTCTGCAAAAGGAGGACTTGAGGACAGGGTTTGTAGTTTAGTCTGTACCAATGGGAAATTGCAGAATTGTTTGTTATGCGTTTATGGAGTGATCTTGCGTCTCTGCCAGTCCCCAGGACATCAGTGGGAGTTGGGGGTGCTCAGCGTCTTGCAAGGCGAGGCCCTTAATTCTGCAGAATCACCCCTTGGATAGCTTTGATGCCATATTAGTGTTTGTTCAGTAATACAGGCTTGCAAGGCAATTTACTGAGTTTTGGGCATACAAGGGCTGCTGGACCAGGCCTTTCATTTTCATCCTGGAACTTGAGACATTTATCTAATGTGTGATAAAGGCATTGAAGTCCCAGTACAGTAGGTAATATATCCCTGGTTCCTTTTCTTAGCACCTTTCATCCACATTGCGGAGGGAAGCCCAGCTGCAAAAGGGAGTCCAGATTGAAGAGCTTTTAGAGCATTTGATGTCAGCGAGGGATTTGAAATATAAGATGGTTTAAATAAGCTAAATAATTTTCCTTAAAAAAACATAAATGCCAAGAAATTGGGCATTTTTTTATCATTTTGATTCTTGTGCCCAGCAGAAGCCTCATATCTGGGAATTGGATAATTCCAGCTATTTCAGGGGTAATCATTTGCTACTTGTCTCTCCCTACAGATGCTGTGGTCATAGTTAAAGAGACATTTTCATTCACATCCTTTTCATGTGAATGCCATTTGTAAAAGGGTGTAAATAGAGTGATCAATACAGGTCAATCACAGTGGAATTTGAATGAAAAGAAGCTTAAAAATACCAATGAGCCATATGAAGTAATAAAGTGCACACCTATTAGTAAGTAACGGTTGGGCACTGCTGTCTACTTCTGAGCTACATTCAGCCAAAGGGCTTAGAAACTGACGATACAAAATGACTGACTATTAGCATTTGAGAACAATATAGTTTCTTCTTGGGAAATGTCTCAGGGTAAAAGATAAACAGGTTTTTCAATAAGCCAAAGCCTGTGAAATTACAGGATGAGAGAAAATAAAATCATCGCCTGAAATTTTGTTTCCTCCCCCCACACCTTTTCCTTTATTGCAGCAGCATCCCAAATCAAGCCACTTGATCAGACCATACATGCCTACAACTAACTTTGAGCCTTCAGACTGTGTGTGTGTATATATTAACAAACTAGACTGTACCCATGTCTAGAACTCACAGGATGTATGTAGCAAAGTGTATCTCATGATCTCAGATTATTGTAGTGCTTTATCCTTCCCATATAGCCCACCCCCTTTGTTTGTCCTCCCTGTTACATAGCTAATGTAAAAACTTAAGGTTCTGAACACCCTCAACTCCCCTGGGAGGATCTTGACACCTTGTAGGCTCTGTGGAGCAGGGAGCTGGCTCTTTGTCTATAGGGCACCCTGCGTATCTGGGCACAAGAATGATAAATGTGTGATGAGTTGCACTGTGGTTCCACAGTAAATTCTACCTGACTTCTTCCTTTTCTCTGTTACATTCAGAAATACCCAAGGGCCTCAATAGCCCCAACCCTAACCCAAACCCCTTACTAATAGGATATTGTAAAAAATGAGGTAGACTGTCAATGATGTAGGCGTGTTCTATCCTTCTCCAAGGTCCATATGGAGTCACAGTCTGTGCCCAGTTTAGTGGCACCTGCAGCCCATATGGACCTGTGAGTATAGTCCACTGAATTTTACAGCAGATTGATCACCCATGTGGCATCCTGACTGCAAACCAGGAGCTAGCTCTCAAGGGGTTAATAAAATCAAAAATAGCTAGCTAAGGAGAGGGAGCAGCTATAGCATGTCAGTAAGAATTAATGGCCCAAAAGAGCCTGGCAGATTAGGCAATCAGACTCATCCAAAAGACTCAACCATGCCAAAGAAAAACGTGTTTTGGCAACAGATGGACTATGACCAGGCTGCACTGTGATGCTGTTTCTTTTTCAAAGTATTTTTGTTCCTCTTTGTCTTCTTCTTTCATAAGTGCTGACATGTTAACCATCACAAACCTCAACCGCATTGCGTGTGCAGGACACTCTCAAAAGGACTATAGAAATAAAGAGAAACAGGAGGCCTCTAAAGCAAGACACCGTATATCCCAATAAGTGTCAACAGTCCTTCAGGCCGGAAGCTCAGATCTAACATCAGAAATCTACTTAACATGCAACTTCCAAGGCCCCAAAAGGTCAGGTCTCTAGAACCTAAAAGGTGCAGTAGCAAATATCCCTCCTGGGGCCATCTAGGGTTTTCTCCAGGAACAGGTCCAAACCTAGAAGAGGATCATTAAGCATTATCAAAGAAAATGCATAAAAGGTTAAATTTCAGCCTTTTGGAATATGCCCACGCGTTTTTTTTTTAAAAATCCACCTATTATAGTAAACTGAAATAGACGCATTGTTAGAAGACAGGTCAGAACCCGTGTAGGTTTTGAAAACAAACCCAACAACAATAGGCTCTATCGTAACAGAATCTACCCCTCACTTTCCCCGCAGTGCTCCTGGAAAGAGAGAGAACTGAAACCATGTTCCACAGTAAGAGAAGATACACAAACTGCCTTGCGAGACCGTGCAGGTTTTCTTCCCTGGAATCTGAGCTGAATGAAGCCTCTTTGCCTGATTCTGTCTCAGACTTGTCCTGTCCTGTGCAAAAAGTTTCGACAACGTCCGTCTTGACAGAGTCCCAGAAAAGAAATACCTTTCCATTGTATTTGAGACGAGAATCAAGTTCTATGAGTCCACACTGAACTCTCTCTTTATAATGGGCTGAACCAAAATCCCAGCTTCAAATTGCTCCAAAGCAATGGAAAATTTGGATGTGAACTCTGCAGCTTGGGCATTTCTTCATAGGATTTTTTAAGGCAGAAGGTCTTACATTTAAATCTCTGGTACCTCACCTACCTCTTTAGAGTGCTCTATGGGGTGTTCCTATTACTTCTCATCTCTAGGTGGCAGCAGTCTTTAAAAACTAACATGCTCATCATGTTTTTCTGCTAAGTGCTGATCTAATGATGTACTTTCCCCTGACTCTGGCTGACCTTTACTTCAGCCAACAATCAAAGTGCTGAAAATAATTTTAAATGGTTTTCAAGGGTATTTTCTGTGAACAAAACCCTCTCTGCTCATGTACACAACCCTTTTCACAAGACATTAACAAGAAGTCAGAGCTCATGGATTAAAAGGCAAGATCAACACCCCTTTAGATCCAAGGCCCGCTTTAGAAAGGCTAAGAGCTTGTTTTGCAAAAATCATCCAAGCAAACTTGCTCATCTAGAACATTTTTTAGTATTATTATGACTGTAATGTTTCCTCAGCAAAAGCATTTGGACACAAAAGCTCATGGTAATTATGCAAATTTTAGTTGCTATGCTCAAATCTTTTGTCTGTGTCCCTGGCAGACCTTGGGGACTTGGGGAGCCCCCTCTTTCCCTCTGCATTAATCTCCATCTCCTATCCAGGGCTGACGCAGATGATGCTGTCAAACCTACAGCTGCAGGAAACCTCAGAGTCCTGGGGACAGGTTGAAATACCAGTGTGATGTTGACTGCTTATATTGCAGCACCATGTGGAGTATGAACTGCTTCATGCTGACAGAGCTTTGTTGTGATAAATATTTGAGCCTCTTGGGGAAGCAGGATGTCTCTCCTGTCTCCTTGGCCTCTAGCGGGGGCACATTACAGCTTCCCTCCCTGTCCTGTGTAATAGGAAGCTTTTGTTTACTGCTCTCCGCAGTCCCATCTTTCCATAAAAGCACACACCAGCTCTGCCCTGACAGAGAAGTTTGAGGCAAGCTTGGGGAGAAAGATCACACACTGAATCTTTCGAGGGGAACCCTAGTGAATAACCTCAGAGGAGTCCTTATCTTTGCTTTACCCAGGCCTTCCCTCGATCCTTGACCCATGCCTGTCAGCCGTGATGAGCTGCCAGAAGCTGAAGAACCGGTTCCTTCAGTCGCTCCAGGTCTTCGGTGGCACTGAAGGACCTGCCGCCAAAGTGCTGCCGAAGGCCCAGAGTGCCTCTGGCTAAGTAAAAATTCTCAGGGGAGCTTCCCCAGCCGAGAGCTCAGGCGGGACGGAAAGGATGGTCCCGCAGGTCGCATGTGAGGTTTGTGAAAGGTGCTAAATAAAGCTATACAATAATAATAATTAATAATAATAATAATTAATAATAAATACTTAATAATAAATTACTGTAATGTATATATGGATGGTGAATGTCATCCCTATAAGAATCAGGCACGATGATGGAGCCAAACAGGAAGGAGAAAGCTTTGATTTATTATAGGCAAGGCTGGTAGCACTGTCTACTATTAAGGTAACCTGACATTTTCCATTGTAAGAACCAGTTTTCAGTTGCTTATAACTTTGCCAGATTTTAACCATTTGGGCTCAAATTTTCCAAGTCGGTGTCCGTCTCAGCTGAATATTTTTTTTAAAGTTTTAGTCAAAGTGGTTCAGCCATTTCTGAGAATGAGTCCAGGGAAAACATGTTATTTTACAGTTTAAAAAAATCTGGCAACCTTTTAAAAAAATGCTCTAGCACCGACATGCTTTGGCACAGGGACTTGAAATTGGGCATCTGGGTAGCCTTTTGTGTCAAAGATTAGCTTTTGCTGTGCCTGTGAAAATCCACCCATATTTGGCTAAGTTATAAGTATCTGACAAATTGCAACATTCTTAGATTTTAGCAGCTAGATTTTGTGCCCACTGGACAACATGGTCCTCCAGCCTGGAACAGAACTCAGGATTCCTGAGTCTCATCATTCCTTTGCTGTCAGCAAGTATCTATGAAACCCACTGGTGAAGTGTGTGTTACCTTCCCCTGTAGTGCTGGTCCACATAGAGGACATCAGCCTACTACTGCTATCAGTTACTCCATAGATGAAGTGGTAGAGGGCTGTGTGGTGGATCTAAAGGTTCCAACCCTGCTGCTGACACATGTGGGTGCAAAATGATGCCACATGATGGAATTTATGGTTTTTCAGTTTGCTTTTTTAAAATCTTAGGAAATTACACACAACAAACTTTGTTAAAACAACATTATTAATGTTACGAAGTCAAGCGCTCAAATGTTCGGAGATGCCAGAATTAAGGTTGCTGTTGATTTCAGTGGGAGTTAGGCACCTAAATACCTTTGAGGACCTGGATCTTAGGAACCTACGTCTCTAGGATTTAGGTTCCTAAGTGCCTAAATCACTTTTGAAAATAAGACTTAGCTGCCTAAGTCACTTAGGTGGGAAATATTAAGTGGACCAATGTCTAAATGCCTTTAAAAATCTGGGCCTCATATACTATAATGATAAGCACCATAGAAAAGGCTGTGAGGAAATTAATCATTCTGTATTTAGAGTGGGGTTTGAATAGTGACCAATAAGAAAGGCTGAGGATCACACATGTAACAATGAGGAGAAAATAAAGCATTGAATAGCTGCTTATTAACTTATCATTGACCAGTCTATGCAATGAATGAGGCAGGGATCCATGGAAAAAAAACAGTATGTGTACAAGAAACCTTCATTCTGGCATGTCTTACTTTTCAGTGCTTGACTTTGCAACCTTTGTGTTTCTTTAATGTAGTTATTTTGTGTGTAATACACAAATATACTGTGGTAATCAGCAATGCTGGAAAATGGGCTACAGTACAACATATTCAGTACAGCTGAGGCAAGATATCTGAATCTCAGGTGTTCCATGAGCTGGAGAACACTGGAAATCAGTATTAATGAAAGTTACCTAGGGCTGAGAGGAGGACATCAAAGTCAGGCACCAGTTTGGAGTATGATATGGTAGCAAAAGAAGAGCAAATGCAATGCTGGGCAGCATACACCAACTCATTGTATTATGAAGTAGCTGGGTACAGTAATACTCTCACTCTGTATGCCTGTGGAGAGACTGCCTGTGGAAAACTACTCCCCTATTTTTCCCTCCCATCCCCCCAGTTCTAGTTATCTCACTACCAAAAGATTTAACAAACTGCAATATTTGGAGAAGAGCAACAAAGGTTATCAAGGAGCCAGGAAACAGGGTTAAAAATTATGGGCTTGATCTTGCACCAGAGAAGTGAGTGAGAGTTAAACCACTTACTTCAAAATGGGAGTGAATTAGATTCTGCTTTCAATTACATCTGTTTAAATTTGGTGTACATCAATTGACAGAAGTGTAACACAGAGCAGATCTGAACAATAGTTACAGCCTGGCTAAGTGATGACTAAGAGGAGACAAGACAACAATTTCCTAAGAAGAGGATGAAAAATGTTATGGTGCCATGATCTCCCAAGACAAGTGATGGATGCTCCAGTTATTGGGCCATTTAAAGCTAGACAGGCTAAAGCACTTTCAAATATACTTTAAGAACTATCCTCCTCTGGCCAAAGGGTGGCTTAGATGCAACCAAATATATTTCTTTCCCCATCTTTAATTTCTATGATTCTGTGAGGAAACGACATGACATTTTGGAGTATTAGAATTTTTTAAGTAACAATCTTAAAATATATACATAGTAAAGTTGGTTGAGTGACATCGTGATGCAATATCTGCACGTCATATAGAGGTAAGAGAAGCATAATTGTGTGAATGTGAACGAACGGGAACCTTGAATTCACCAAGCACACCATAGGGTTATGAATTCTAAGCTTTTCCTGTTATTTTAGTCTTCGGTAATTATTTAAACATATTTTATTGAGAAGTTTGAACTATCTTTAGTTACATGCAGGCTTCTATACAAGGAGTTGTTCCATGGCAGCGCTCTAAAGTAATATGCATGTTGACAGTGGTTAGCGTTACAGTCAGAACTGCCCATATTGTGACACGTGTGAGAGTCTAACACTGACCTCACCTGACTTTGCTGGGCCTGTAACAGCAGCAAAATCACACCATACAAGGTTGCATGGCTACATTTTTGCCCTATTCCATGGTCATTTTATTCAGTCAGCTAAGGAAAATCTTTTCTTTAATAAACTGGTCTACTCCTTACCCTTTCATACATGCATAACTCCCATTTACATAGTAGGAATAATGCCGATGCATCAAGGCTAGGTAACAGGTACCGTACCCCAATAATTGTGCAATGCTTCTATTTTCAGCATATCAGAAAACTTTATAAATTTCAAACTTTTGATGAAAACCAAGAAATTGTTCACTTTTTGGTTTCCATTTTCCAGCCAGCTTTACTCATACTCTATATGTGCCTATATACGTTCAGCCCTAGCTCGTCATTGAGGGCTTGCCCCGTGCCCTTGGAAGACAATAGAAAGATTCCTTTTGATTTCAATGGGGTCAGATCATGATAGAGCAGTCTGATTTCTGGTTCATTAGTTCAAGGTCAGTCAGTCCCTGATACCACTCTACGGAAATCTAATATTGTGTGGAATATACACAGGATTCTCATATACAGTTAACCATTATTTTACTGTTCTGCTTTTTACGTCCCACCTGTTTATGTGGGGCCGTGCTGCTAATAATGCAGGGCTCTACTGACGTTGGGCCAGACCCTCAGCTAGATGGTGTCAATCAGTAGAGCTGATCGGGTCGATTTACATCAAATGAGGACCTAGCCCAATGTCTACAAGGCCTCTGTGAATTCTGTGGTAGATGTACTGTGTAAAGTGATATGCTGTCTGGATTTGCTTTCCCTTTCAATAGCATGAAGTTAAAAATCCCATTAACTCAGTCTTCCTACCCAGCAGACAGATCCTGTAGTGTAATCTGTCTCTGTAAAAGATACCACTTTATATTTGTTTGCATGATTTGACTTCATAAATCACATTTTATAAGAAACTCCCATGCAGCCAAATTGCATTTGCAAGCAACAAGAACCCGCAAATTTAAATGACACGCTTCTCAAATGGCTTGGTGCACAGCTTGTTGCAATAATGGTTAATGGCAGTGCGCATAAAAACCTGGGTGAAATGTGGCCATCAATAAAATTCACAAAGTTGAAAATTGTCACAAAGTGGCACCTCCACATACCTATTATAAACAGTACATGGGTGGCGAGGGCTGTATTATATTTCAGTGCTCTGATGTTGTGAAGGAAAGAAAAGTGTTTTTGACAAAGAAACAACTATTGGGGGCTTTCATTGAGATGCTGTATCAACAAAGCTGAAATGCAAAAGGTGATATATAAATTAAGACTAAGCCAGCTGTTGATTTTTCAGTCATGCTTCAAAAAGGTAAGGTTGGGAAACAGGAACACGTTAAGGAATAGTTTTATACCTTATGTCCTGTAAAATGCATGATCAGAGAGACAAATGCATTCCAAGAGGAGACACATTACCTATCTTAGGGGTTTGTACTGCCATCTGTCACCATAGCACCTGAGTTCCTCCCATGTTAATTAGATTGCAATAGCAAAATTCTTGGTAGCCTTCAAGAAGTCTGTTGTTCTCCTTTTTTGGGTTATAGAAATGCCAGTTTGCAGGCATTTTTGGATGTGGTGATGGAGGGGAAGTGGATGTAGTGATACCATTCTAGCTATGGTGGAAAAGTTTTATCAAAGTGGAAGGCTTTGCAGTATTTCTGAAAGGTGGTCACAGACTCCAGATTGGTCCAATTTCCTCTGTAAGTTTGTTTCCATAGTCAGATCATCTCGATTATATCCAGTTTGCAGATTTTTGTAGACTGGTTATTCACTTGCAACTGTCAGCTTCCAGAAGATGGCATCTTAGTACACAAGTTGTACACTGCAGTCAAAGTGGAGTGAAACATTGCATGGATTAAAAGATACGTCCCCCTGGCCTCCAGGGTGAATTCAAAGTTCCTGGTTCAAGAACAACAATGACAAGACATGTAGAAGAGCTAAGTCACATGAGACTAATGACTTGACAAGCATTCCCTTTTCCTTGAACTCCTTAGTTGATCTAGAAAAAAGGCTAAAGTGATATTTCTTTAGATACTTAACCAACTACATCGTTAATGTAACAAATGGGAGGAAGCTGGTCAACAGGGTACTCGTACTTAAATTCCCATAACTCCAAGAAAACAGCTCAGTAAGTATTACACTGAAGTATTAAAAACGACTCTTCAATCTGTCCTTACAGGTCTAATGCTTCACAGTATTGTCCTTGCTTAGCACTGTGCCCTGACTTGTACATCAATGATCACTGACCCTCCCTAACTGCTTCCTTTCGTTTCCTTGAGATTATTATAATTTTTTAATAGATGCTGACTAAGGAGTCTGTAAACCATGAATGTTTAACTTGTACAAATTCTGCTCTTTGTAGATTAAGGTGGGAAAGTTACAATGTATAGCTGTGCTGTCAGTCTTCAAAGTAACAATCGATAAAGTTATTATGCCTTTATCCTCCCACACTCTCAGGTGCGTAGGGCATCCACTAGTTTCCACCATTTTTTTTAGGTCTTGTGCTGGTCTGTTCAGACTTTTGAGTGTCATGTTGATGGATTTTGCGTCTTTCTCTATTGTTCTGTGAAGTTTCTCTAGGTCGTCCTCTTTTTCTCTTCCCAAATAGTGCATGTATTATCACTTGATGTGGAAGACAAGTTGGTGACATCCTTAAAGCATATCCTAAATATGTCCATAAGAACATAAGAATGGCCATATTCAGTCAGACCAATGGTCCATCTAGCCCATCTCTTCCAACAGTGCCCAGTGCCAGATGTTTCAGAGGGGGTGAACGGAACAGGGCAACTTATCAAGTGATCCAGTGTCATCCACTCCCAGTTTCTAGCAATCAGAGGTTTAGGGACACTTAGAGCATGGGGTGGTGTCCCTGGCCATCTTGATTAATAACTACTGATGGACCTATCCTTCACGAATTTGTCTAATTCTTTTTTGAACCAAGTTCTACTTTTGGACTTCACAACATCCCCTGGCAACAAATTCCACAGGTTGACTGTGCATTGTGTAAAGTAGTACTTTCTTATGTTTGTTTTAAATTTGCTATTAATTTCATTGGGTGACCCCTAGTTCGTGTGTTATGTGACGGGGTAAATAACTACTATGACTCCGCTCCATAAAGGAGGACCGCCATGCAGGGCCAACTCTAGGTTTTTTGCCACCCCAAGCAAAAAATTTGCCACCCCAAGCTCTGGGTGGCCAGAATGCCGCCCCTGGAATTGTGCCACCCCAAGCACGTGCTTGCTTTGCTGGTGCCGAGAGCCGGTCCTGCCGACATGATGCTAGAGCTAAAAATTCGTATTATTGTATCAGTGCCATTCATACTACTTTTCCAGATCTTTTCAAGGTTATGAAAGTTGTTTGCTGCTTTTCATAGTCATTGCTTGGTGTTACCATCACTGCACATCTCACTCCTTAGATAAATTCATAGATTCACAGATTCCAAGGCCAGCTGCAACCATTGTGATCTGTAGCCTGACCTCCTGCATAACACAGGTCATAGAACTTCCCCAAAATAATTCTTAGAGCAGATCTGGGTAAAATGACTTACTTCTAGTGTTTCTCCATCTACTCTGATACTTGGTTTGGGGAAATCGATTGCCATATATTTTGTCTTCCCCTTGTTGATAAACAAACCAATTTGTTTTGCTATATCTGACAGAGACTGTGACTTCTATTATGCAATGTGTTGAACTAAATAGGACAATGTCATCAGCAAAAAATTAGGTCATCCAATTGTGCTATATTATTTGTCCACAAAATTCCTTCGTTGCCTTCGGCTGTTACTTTTCTCATGACATAGTCAATGACCAGTGCAAACAATAGTGGGAACATAATTCACCCTTGCCTTACTCCAGTTGTCACTGCAAACCATTGGCTGATGTTATCACCAACTTTGACTGCCTGTTCAGTATTATCATATAGATCCTAGACTACTCTAATTATTTTTGCTGGTATTCCATAATATTCCATACTTTTCCAAAGAATGTCTCTATGTGCACTATCAAAAGCCTTCTGGAAATCTATAAAATTTATCACAAGAGGTGCTTGCTGCGCCACACGTTCTATAATATGTTTGAAAACAACAATTCAGTCTCAGCGCGTGATCTTAATTGTCTAAAACCTGCTGTACCTCTCTAAATTGGAGATTTATTTGTTTTTTGATATGTTCCAGGATGAGGGTGTATATGATTTTCCCAGGCACTGAAAGTAATGTGATTCCTTTCCACTTATTGCAGTTGGTTAGGTCGTTCTTCCTTGGCAATTTTATTATAAGCCACTGAGTTGGCTTCTTGTCTTCATTCTATATTTTATCCAAAAACACCAGGAAAGTCTGGAGAGCGGTTTCATCACTTGCTTTAAGCATTTCTCCAGTAATGTTATCTTCTCCAGCTGCTGTCCCATTTTTGAGTTTACCAATGGCTTTTCTAACTTCTTCCGTTGTGATAGCTCCTAAATCAATATCAAGCTCTGATGGTAGGTCTTAATCACATATTTCAAGTCGTTTGCCTGGGCTTGATCTATTAAAACAGAAATTTTTCTGCCCATCTTTTCCTTTGTTGTTCTCCTGTATTAAGAATCTTTCCATCTGAGTCTTTAATAGGGCCTCCATTGCTGCTAAAGGTTCCAGTTAACCATCTGATTGTCTAATACAAGGTTGTAAGGTCACCTCTTTGGCTAGCATCTTCAGCCCCTCAATATTTGTTATCAATCTGTGCTCTTCTAGCACATCTTTTTACCTCTCTATCTAGAACTGTGTATTTTTCTTGCCACTTCCTTGCCTCTTCACCTCTTAGCATTCAGGTGGTTTTGCTTTTCCACTGCTGCCCAAGTAGCATCACTAAACCATTCTTCCTGTCTAGATTTTGTTTTTAGGATAGCACTCTCTGAGGTTCCCCCCAGAATATCATTGACCTGGGTTTCTTTAGCTGACTGCATTGGAACAGCAATCCTGTGTTTCAGTTCAAGATGAAAAGCATTTTTTGTGTCTGGATGTTTCAATCATGGGTTGCTAATGTGTTGTCTTCTTTCAATCTTCTTCATCCACTTTAACTTGATCTTCAATTTAGCAATACAAAGGCTATGGGCACTACTCACATCTGCTCCCCTGTATGCCCAGACATCAATCAATGAGCTGCAAAACTTGCTTGAAATGCAGAAGTGATCTATCTGATTCTTTGTGGTACCGTCTGAGGAATTCCATGACACTTCATGGATTTCTTGATGAGAAAATATCGTTCCACCTATCACGATTCACAATGTAGATTTCTACTAATCATTCACAATTTTGGTTTATAGCCAAACCGCTGCCACACTTGCTCATAACTTTATCCAGCCCATCATTGTTGCTTACAACCTTTGCATTAAAATCAAGCATAGTCACTATGATACCATGTTTTGGGACCTTGGTTAACACATCCCTAACAAATCACAAAAAGCACCTTTTCCCGCATCTGGCTTTTCCTTGGTTGGTGAATATCATTGTATGACTGTTTAAGAATCTACTTTGAAAACTAGCTCTAATAATTCTTTCATTGAATGATTCCCACTCAGTGCATGTTCTGGTTCATTTGACATTAGAATTGCTACACCAGCATCATGTCTATCATCCACTTTCCTAAAGTAGATGATGGTCTTATTTGTTTCTCTAAAGTGTAGTTTCCTCAAACTTGTCCATCTACTCTCACTAATTCCAAGGACATCAAGTTAGTATCTATCAATTTCTTTAATTATTTGAGCAGTTTTAATAGTTCTCACATTCCAAAATCCAGTTTTCATGATTGATCTGGCCTTGGACAAGGGACTTTTCAGGACATGGCTTCCTTATGAGTTTAACCAGTGCCTGTCATACTATTCACATAAAGTTGATCACTTGTTCGAGCCTGCTACATACTGATACAGCACCTGGTGTTCATTATCCAAGCAGTCCGAAGTGCTTTACAAAAGGAGGGTAAGCAGAAACGCCGACTCTGTAGGTGCTCCAGGGTTCGAGCACGCACTGAAAAAACTAGGGGGTGCTCAGCACCCACTGGCCACAGCTGTTTAGCAGGGCCACCAATCAGCTGTTCGGCAGAGCCCCATATCAGTTATTTGGCGGCTGGCTGGAGGCACTCGGGGGAAGGCGGAAAGCAGCAAATGGCAGGCGGGCAAGGGCTTCGGAGGAGGGGGCGGAGTGGAGGGGTGGAAAGAGGCAGAGCATGGACGAGGCTTTGGGGGGGAAGAGCGAGCAGGGTGGGAAGAGGTGGAGGGAAGGCGTGGCCTTGGGGGAAGGGGAAAAGTCGGGGAGGGACCTTGGGGGCAGAGCGGGGGTGGAGCACCCATGGGGAAAAATATGAGTCAGCGTCTGTGAGGGTATCATAATTCTTAATTACAGATGGAGAAACTGAGGCTCGAAGAGGTTAAATGACTTGGCCAAAGCCACATGGTGAGTCAATGACAGAACCATTCATAGAATCCAAGTCTCCTGATTATGTCTTTAGTGCTTTACCCCATGGACCAGACTGCCCCTAATTCTGAGTTGTATCACCACAAGCAGAGGGGCTGTAGCCACTGAATCCCGCTTAAGGGACATGGAAGAGGTGGTCTGAGACCACCAAACTATTTTTGCAACTAGCCATCTGTATTAGCCTGTGCTGGATTTGAACTGGTGCCGTAAAGGTTTATGTGGGTGGGGTGGGGGTCAAATCCCATTTTCTGTGGCTTCCTTTGATGAATGCCCAGCTATCTGTGGATCTTGATAGACAGTTACCAGAAGGTACGTTTGGGAGCTCCACTTGTAAATTGGCACATGCTTTTCCTTTTAAAAACTGGACTCTGGTGTAACATTGTAGTTACTGTGTCATGTGCAACAGCAATTTCAGACATTTCCCAATTACATTGTTGGAAAATTCCACGTACGTGCTTTGTAAATTTCCGAGGAATTAAGCTCACATGAAGGTTTAATCAGCAATTGTTCCAGCCACCCAGTGCTGCTCTCCAGGCTGATTGCCTATCCTAATGCTTCTAGTGTTTCCTCTAGAGCCAATTGAAATGATCATTAAAAAAACAAAGGATCTTCGGCCGGGTATAAAATAGACTTCTGTGCACCTGGCGGCCCAGCAAATGATCTACAACTATGTGATACTAAGGTATAATAAGGCTGAGACTAATCACCTAAAGCCTCCACTGATCTCAGGGGAGCTTCACTGGAAGCTGGATCAGGACCTAACATTTTAAAGGAGGGAGCTATTCTCCAGGGTTACTGCTGTGAAAACAGCTCTCCCATGAACAGCATGAACAATGTTTTGTTGTTACTAATTGAAGTGTATATATTACAGCCCATGAGGTCACATGCTGCCTGGAGAGAGGGCCTGGCTGGCAGGTGTTCCCTGTGATATCTGGGGGTGGGTGTGTGTCTTCTTCTGTGATAACTGGGGAAAGGGAGTGGGGTTCCCTCTTTGATAGTTGGGCAGGGGTGGCCTTCCTCTGGGATAGCTGGGGAGAAGAGGTGGAGCTTGTAGCTTTCCCATGTGATGCCTGGAAAGAGGAGGCAGGAGCTCCACCATGTGGTGGCTGGGAAGCGGGGGCAGGAGTTTTACCATGTGATGGCTGAAAAGAGTGGGCAGGGTCTCCCCATGTGATG
Source organism: Natator depressus (assembly GCF_965152275.1). NCBI lineage: Eukaryota > Metazoa > Chordata > Testudines > Cheloniidae > Natator > Natator depressus. Next base: position 12,238,757 of record NC_134241.1, read on the forward strand.
GCTGGGGCGAGGTGGCAGGGTCTCCCCATGTGAGAGCTGGCATACCCACTCTGAGTTTTGAGATGCCGAGCTGGTGCCAGGCTGGTTATTCTGGGAGAAGTGGCACTCTGTGCATGGACGGGTTACCATGACATCATCAGGGACAGTGGCTCCCATGGCACTAAATGTGAGAAGAAGCTTAGGGTGGGTTAAACATATTTTGTTAAACTGCTTAAAACAAAATATAGATGAACTTGTAATGCTTCACCTACCTGGACAAGAGCAAACAGATGTGTGTGAATGTGTGTACACGACATAGCTTACTGTTATAGAGCATCTTTTATACACATTGCAACATGTCACCAAATGAGTCTCAAGGAGCCATAAAATCATTGCAGAGTAACATGGTATTGCAACATTTGCAATAGTACAACACAAGATCATCACACATTGGTGCACGCCCAGCACTCAAAAGTTGAAGGTTCTTGTGTCACAATGATTTTGTAGGTCTCCGAGATATCATTACATTCTTTGTCCATCTCTCTTCTCTGTCCTGGCTGTTCGGGGCAGGGAGGGAGTCCGACAGCTCCACACTTTTAGCTCAGAGCATGCATCAGGCAGCGTGGGGAGTGTTTCTGTGGTCACAGCACCTCTCAGAAGAGGCAGTGCTGGGAACTCCAGTCAGACCCACCGCGGCCTCCCATAAGGGCCACTTGGAAGACAGGATGAATATCACTGTTTTGTAGCATCAAATAATAACCAGTAGCAGAGAGGAGAGACTTTCAGAGGAACCCAGAAGGGAGAGCAGAGAGATTTTCAGATGAGGTATAAAAAAGGACAGTGTGTCACCAAGGCCACGACGCATAGGAAAGCTGCACAGAAGATGGATCTCTCACCAACAGCCGTCAGGATCACGTGGAGGGACAAGAAGGGGGTGGTTCTATATGGACACACACAACTTCCTCGCTCCACTCCTGAGTAAGCTCACCCTGCAAAGTGCTGAAAAGTGTGAGGTTATCATCAGCTCCTCGTTAAACATGGCATTTCCTGTTTGGGTCTGAACAGTCTGCCCGATGATGCCTCACACAGGGGAATCAGCCCTGTGTGTGCCTGTTTATGGGTGGCTTGCTGCACTGCCTCCCACTCACTGCAAGTGTCATGTTGGTGCAGGAAGTGTCACAAGCCACAGCTGCTGGTGCTGCCTGGCATCGGCTGGAGTGGCAGATTTGGCCCTTTTGGTGCCAGCCATCATTTGGTGGCTTATTTTCTGGCTCAGCCACATGGGGCCAGCTTGAACTTCTCATGCCAAGGCAAATGCTTTCAGCTTGACTCTCCTGCCTGTCAATGCAAAAATTAGCGACTATCCATTGCGCATGGCTTTGCAGGCTTCACCAGCTGCTCAGAGAAAACTGGAGTTGAGACAGCTCTCTTTCCCTTTAGCATGTTGCTGACTCATCCTCCCAGGTCTGCCTGCATGTGGGTGACTGAATGCAGGGATGGGGTGGGCTGTTTCACTGGAAAATGATTCACGTCCCCCTGCTTCAGGAATATAATATCCTTTAGTTTCATCTTTGCAAAGCAGCTTCAATCAGTACAGCACAAAGATTGGTGCATGCGCAGTAAACACTTTGGTGTGTCCCCCTCCGCTCCACCTCCCCACTCTTTTGTGTTACAAAACAAGCCCGGTTTTGTCCTGTGTGTTGTCCTTTCTGGTAGATGACTGGTGCAGTGGAGGGAACTCACAGTCACAACATGCACAGGTGAACTCGTCTCCAACCAGCCAGCCCAGAGCGAACGCAGAAGTGTTCTGCAAAATCCTATGTTTGCAAGCAAAGCTGCTGGTCACAAAAATAAGTGCTGGAAGGGAGGGCGAGAGGGATAGGCCGTGCTGGGGAGGGGACTGTACATTAAACATGCCCATTTTGGCTGGCTCCTGTAGGCAGAGAAATGGGATCCTTGTGTTTCAATGCTGACATCGGCTGAGCCAGTTGCAGGGATGAGTCATCCTGTTCACAGGGAAGATGATGCTATCTGCTCCACCGAGAGAGAAGCTCCCCCTCCTCCTTCTCCTCCCTTCCCCCAGGTGAACATGTCATGAGTGCTGCCTGCAGCAGGAGGGAGCAGAGAGAGAGGGTGGGGGTTGGAGGAACAGGACTGAGCACGTGGTTAAAGCAGGGAGCTCTAATTGCTGTTAATCTTGGCTAAGAAGGAAATGTAGTGCTCTCTGTGTTGCTAATTCAGAGGGCTGGGTTTGGAAAATTACTTGGGCTTCTGGGCCCTGGGCCCACGTGGGTAGAATGCGTGTCAAAGAGGTAATGAGCTAAGAACAGGGACGTGTGCCAATGTGCCAGTATAACAACCCCACTCTACCTGCTTCTCCAACAGATTTAGCAAGAAGCTATCCTTCTGCATCTCCAGAGATGCTGAGCTTCCTCCAAACCTGTGCCTCATTCTCCAGCCGGACTAAAACGCTCCCCTTTTAAAATGCAGCTCGCAAAAACCTCTGCACTCTACTGATCTTTTTTGCTGCAGGTCCCCCTGAGAATTGCGAGGCTAGAGGAGTTAGAATCTATTCCCAGACCAGGCTGCATTGCTCTGATGTAGGTTACATTTGAACTGTGCCCTTGACAGAAAACCTTCCTGGATCAGGGATGGTGAGTGCACATTGCTCAGTGCTTATCATGGGGAGCTGTCAAGTTCAGAAGGGTGTCCCTCACTTCTCTCCTCTGACTCCTGCTGAAATCCAGAGCTGTACCAAGGATTAAAGGAGAGATCAGCCCAAGTCTATACCTGCATGGTAGTATGTAGGGGGGCCCCAAAATCAAGAGACTATCAGAGAGGGGATCAGCGGCTTTGGGACCAGCTTATTGTAGAAGTGGGGCCACCTGTGAAATTTGGAGATGGAGTCAAGTTCAGATTCTGGACCAACCCCAAATTTGGGTCTGTTTCAATCTTGGGTTTTCCTTTAGCTTAAACTCAGCTGCGTCACAGAAAGTTGCTGACCAGGCCAAAAATCAGAGACCTCTGAGGTGGACCTAAGGCCATCAGCCCTGTTACTGCAGCTCAGGTCAGAGCACACATTACCAGGGAGATGTTGACATTTGGAGAGAGGGCCTGTAAACACTACAAAATCATAGGATTAGGAGATGCAAATTCCTAATTAAACTGCAGGAAAGTGAGTCACAGTCAGAGCCGTGAGGTGCTCAGTGGCTTCCATCTCCAAAGGGCTTGGCCAAAACTTCCCCCCAGGTTTCCCTGTGCCTGGGGTTTGCGCTCTCTGAGTTTCACGTTGGAATGACCCAAAATCTCAAGGCAAAGCTCAGCTAAAACCATAGCATTGCACGGTTTCTGCTAGAGATGGGTGAGATCCAACCTTCCAGAGCTGAGTACCTACAATTTGCATCTTTATTAATATTTATTATTTGTTTATGTAGTGACAGCCATGTACTAGGCTGTGCATAACCACATAGGAAGACATGGTCCCTGCCCCAGACAGCTTAGGTCTGGATCCACAAAGGGACCTCCAGGATGGGTGTACGACTCTTTTAGTCCTCTGGAAGGATCTCCCAGCTGTCTCTCTAAAGCAATGCACTGGGAAGGTGGGGAAGAAGTTCGAGCTCTATCCCGGCAGGGACCTCTTTTAAAGGTTTGAGCCTAACTAGGCACAGTTGTGTCTGACTATTTTCTAGCTGGGAGTGCCTCCTTGAGCTGGGGTTTAGGTGCTGCAGTCCTTTTGTGGCTCTCACCCTTAGTCTAAAAAGACAAAGGATAAAGCAAAAAGGGGATACAACACACAAGTAAAGTGGTCAAGGGGCTGGGTGGCCACATCTTGATAATATAGTTGCTTTTACACTACATTGGATATATAACCTATCCCCCAAAGTCCCTCCTTCTTGCCTTTATGAGCCATTTAGTTTCGTGTAGGCATCAGAGTAGGTATCTTCAATAGTGATTTAAATATGAAGAGGGTAGGAACCTGTATGCAAACTTCATGTCTCTCTATTGGTTCAGACACCACTCCACATCCAAACATTGCTAGAGGTTTGGGGAAGTTCAGATGCTGATCTGCACTTAGCCAGTATCTCCAAATCCCCAGATGCCAACCAAAACTCCAGATCAAAACACATCCAAGCTTTAAGGACCAGGCCCTGCTCTCGTGGACTTTGTCCATTGGTTTCCACTTGAAATCAACTGCTTTCATCATGAAAGTTGGCCGAGCTGGCTTGAAAGATTTGCACACCTCAGAGAACCCAAAGTAGCCTATTGACTACCTAGTTCACCGCTAGAGAGATTGATGACACCAATCTGAATAGCATGAGTGTTGGAAATACAGTCATTTCCCAAACAGTGTTTCCAGACATAGAGTCCAGGACATCGAGTCCAATCTTAAGTCCCTTTGAGAGCAAAAACCCCTATTCACTGCAGTGGGAGTTTGGCTTGTGCCAAGCCTGCCAGAGACAGTGCTGTTGAGTGTGACAAAATCTAATTTCTGTTGGGTATCTAACGGTCATATCCAGGGAGGGAATGTGGTCTAGTGGTTAGAGCTGGGAGCTTTGAGCTCACTGTGCAACCTTGGGCAATTATCATAATGGGAATAATAATCCGTAACCACCTTTCACGGGGATGTTGCAAGACTCAATTTATCAGTGTTTGTAAAGGGCTTGAAGGTCTTCAGATGCGACATACATAGTAGTTTATGTATTAATACTCATGGAGGGCAGCTCAAGAGGCAGACAGAGGATTCGATAACCAGTCACTTTTTGTATTATTCACCCTGGGGACCTGGTAGTCAAACTTGGGGCACCAAGACTATGGCTTTCATCCTTCACCTGGGGGCTCAGATCACCACCTATGCACCCAAAAACCTTTCAGGGCACCTAACCAAACACAAATCTGAAAACTGCCCTGGGCATGAAAGAGAAAGAGGGAGCCCTGTGTGGGGAGCTATAAACCTCTGGGAAAGAGGGTGTGGAGCTGACTCAGCCCCAGGCTCTGCAGCAGCGGTTCCCACTCCCTGTGTGAGCCAGCAACCAGGGGCTGATTGAATGTTGTTTCTGTTGTTGGTGTCCAACGTGGGCTCGTGCGTCTATTACAAAAACAAACTGGTGATTAGCTCCCGTCTGTCAGGCAGACTGCACAGCCTTCAGAACTCCCGGGGATGAGACTCTGCGGGCGGAAGGAAAGACAGCTGATATTGGCCCAGCACTATTGTCAATAAACTCACGGGAGAGGAAACAAATAGTCACGGCCGTGTGTACAGGATGCTGAGGACTACGCTGATTACGTTGCAGCTGTTCTCTATTCTGAAGACCCCTGGCTGCTCTGGGGATGGGCTTGACTGGTGCTCTAGCAACATTTTCTTTAAAGAAACAACGTTTAAAAAAAACCACCCCCAGCAGAGGAGGCAGTCTTACCCCATGATCTACGCAAACCTGAGCCCTGATCCAGCCTGTCTGTGCAGTACCCTGGCACAAAGTAGCCCTAAATCTGCTGGATTTGGCCCTTGGAGGATCTCCCCTGTGTAGAGGGACCTGCGGGTGGGCAGCGGCTCCTTTGCCAATGTGGTCTCGGCACAGGGTAGAAGAGGATGTGACTTCATGTTCCTGTGTCCCAGGGATGCTCAGGCCTTTAGCTACAGGCACAGATTAGAGCTGCCTTTAGTTTACAGTCTGTAGCTGTCTGCAAGGAGCAGAGATGGGCCTGCGAGGATACGTTCAGACCCGACTAGGTATCTAATTTCCCAGCCATTCTAGAGGAGGGTTCAGTCAGGGGTCTTGGCTTGGCTCATTGCAGATGTAAACAGCTGCAGTGTTCAGATCTAGCACGAGATTCGGATCCAAAATTTCCCCAAGTTCAGATCTCGGGTGTTGGTTCCTGCCTTTAGCTGATGAGTAAAATGTCTACATTTATATTCCGAGTAATTGCACTGCAATTCCAATGCTAGGCCTGAATCACTAGTCCTACCTATGGAGCAGACAGCGTGGTTGATGCCCACATTTGCAAGAGTGCACATATTTCTGATGCAGTCTGATGGACAAAGGGATGCTTTTTCAGGTTCTGCTTGAGTCTGGGCAGAAAGGATTTCAGAAGCCAAAGCACAGTGACTCACCTGACCAGTGCTGTGACTCCTTTGTGCTGCCCTAATGGCAGGGAGAGAGCCTGTACAGTAACTCCAGCTAGACAGCTGGAGCGTCTCCTAGCATGGGGAAAATACCTGGCTAGTGTAAAGCTGGCTACACTGTCTTTATGCCACCACCTTATAGCCCCTGGTACAGGAGCATGTGAGAGGTATGCCTGGGGGGGTGCAGCATAGCCTGTGCACTGCTGAACTCCTGTGATTCCTGGCTGGTCTGATAACCCCTTGTGGGCCATTACTAGCTGGTACAACTTAGAACAGTATCGATAGGGACTCATTTCAGAGAATGGTTTCTCAGCGGGTGCCTTCTGACCATCTATGGTTGCATGATTCTGTTGTTTGCCAGAATATTTCACAGATGAAATACCAGCCAGAAGTTTTCAGAGGCTGTAAGGGGGCCAATTCTTTGTCTTCTCCTAAATGAGGACTATTGTACACTTACTGTCCAGTTGAATTTGATTAAAGACAAGTAATTGACAGTCTTTCTCCAGTAAAGCCATCTCATTACACTCGCTAAGCCCTAGAAAGTGCAATGCACTGTTGCCAACACTCACGGTAGCTGCACCAATGCAGAAAAGTACTTATGAAATTTCCCTGGGTAGAGGCACCCCAAGAGTAGGGTTGCCAGGTGCCGGTTTTCGACCAGAACGCCAGGACAAAAAGGGACCCTGGCGGCTCTGGTCAGCACTGCTGACTGGGCCATTAAAAGTCCAGTCAGTGGCACAACAGGGCGAAGGCAGGCTCCCTGCCTGCCGTGGCTCCAAGCAGCTCCCGGAAACAGCGGCATGTTCTCCCTCCGGCTCCTAGGTGTAGGGGCAGCCAGGGGGCTCCGCACACTGCCCTTGCCCAAGTGCCGGCTCTGCAGCTCCCATTGGCCAGGAACTGTAGCCAATGCAGGGACAGCACCTGCAGGCAGGGCAGAGTGCACAGCCACCTGGCTGTGCCTCAATGTAGGAGGGACATGCCACTGCTTGCAGGAGCTGCTTGAGGTAAGTGCCTCCTGGAGCCTGCACCCCTGACCTCCTCCTGCACCCCAACTGCCTGCCCCAGCCTTGATCCCCCTCCTGCCCTCTGAACCCCTCAAATCCCAGCCCAGAGCACCCTTTTGCACCCCAAAACCCTCATCCCCAGCCCCACCCCAGAGCTCACACCCCCAGCCAGAGTCCTCACATCCCCTCACACCCCAACCCCCTGCCCCAGACCTGATCCCCCTCCCAACCCTCCAAACACCTTGGTCCCAGCCCAGACCACCCTCCTACATGCCAAACCCCTCATCTCCAGCCCTACCCCAGAGTCTGCACCCCCAGCCAGGGCCCTCACACACACCCCACACCCCAACCCCCTGCCTCAGCCCAGAGCCCCCTCCTATACTCAGAAACCCTTGGTTCCACCCCCCCCCCAGCCTGGAGCCCCTTCCTGCACCCCAAACCCCTCATCCCTTGCCCCACCCCAGAGCCCGCACCTCCACCCCTTGAGCCAGCCTGGTGAAAATGAGCAACGGGTAGTGATCAATGGCTCCATGTCTAGTTGGAGGCCGGTGTCAAGTGGAGTGCCCCAGGGGTCGGTCCTGGGGCCGGTTTTGTTCAATATCTTCATAAATGATCTGGAGGATGGTGTGGATTGCACTCTCAGCAAATTTGCGGATGATACTAAACTGGGAGGAGTGGTAGATACGCTGGAGGGCAGAGATAGGATGCAGAGGGACCTAGACAAATTGGAGGATTGGGCCAGAAGAAACCTGATGAGGTTCAATAAGGATAAGTGCAGGGTCCTGCACTTAGGACGGAAGAACCCAATGCACCGCTACAGACTAGGGACCGAATGGCTAGGCAGCAGTTCTGCGGAAAAGGACCTAGGGGTTACAGTGGACGAGAAGCTGGATATGGGTCAGCAGTGTGCCCTCGTTGCCAAGAAGGCCAATGGCATTTTGGGATGTATAAGTAGGGGCATTGCCAGCAGATCGAGGGACGTGATCGTTCCCCTCTATTCGACATTGGTGAGGCCTCATCTGGAGTACTGTGTCCAGTTTTGGGCCCCACACTACAAGAAGGATGTGGATAAATTGGAGAGAGTCCAGCGAAGGGCAACAAAAATGATTAGGGGTCTGGAACACATGACTTATGAGGAGAGGCTGAGGGAACTGGGAATGTTTAGTCTACGGAAGAGAAGAATGAGGGGGGATTTGATAGCTGCTTTCAACTACCTGAGAGGTGGTTCCAGAGAGGATGGTTCTAGACTATTCTCAGTGGTAGAAGAGGACAGGACAAGGAGTAATGGTCTCAAGTTGCAGTGGGGGAGGTTTAGGTTGGATATTAGGAAATACTTTTTCACTAGGAGGGTGGTGAAACACTGGAATGCGTTACCTAGGGAGGTGGTAGAATCTCCTTCCTTGGAAGTTTTTAAGGTCAGGCTTGACAAAGCCCTGGCTGGGATGATTTGATTGGGGATTGGTCCTGCTTTGAGCAGGGGGTTGGACTAGATGACCTCCTGAGGTCCCTTCCAACCCTGATATTCTATGATTCTATGTGTGTGAGGGTGGGGAAAGTGAGCGACAGAGGGAGGGTGGGATGGAGTGAGTGGGGGGTGGGGCCTTGGAGAAGGGGCTGATCGGGGCAGGGCAGGAGGCGGGGCAAGGGTGTTCCTTTGGTTCTGTGGAGTAGAAAGTTGGCAACCCTAAAGTTCTGCACCTTTGGCACTTTGCTGAGACGGGGCGTAATTCTGCCACGCAGCCCAGCTGCAGAGATGCATTCAGCAAGAGTGGGAAGTAACTTGGCCAGGAAATAGATACCATCCTCACTGCATTTCAAGGAATTATTCCCCCCCCCCCCACCGTGACAGAACCGAGGGAAAGGAAGATGTAGGTGGGAATGGGGGAGGGGAACACCAGGGCATTTTTTCCATACTCTGATTAACTAAAGATTTTAACTCACAGGCACTTTAGTTGTTATTATCCATAGACCAGGGCTACCCACAGCAACTGCACTAGTTTAACGAAAATCAGCTTAAAGCACGGTAAATAAAGCTAGTTCAAACCCTCGTGTGGACATGTTTATATCATTTGACAACCAGCTAATATTGGTTTCGCTTGCATCCGTTTACTGGCTGCGACTTGTGTGTAAGAAGCAGCCCTTTCACTGTGGTAGCACCCAGTTGCCAACCAGGCTGGGAGGGAGGGAGGGGGACACTGCTGTAGGGCAATGGAGGTAAATAGCAGATGATAAGAACTGTGTTGGGACTGGGAATGTGGCAGATCAATCGGTTCCATGTGCGAATGTAACATTAGTGGGGGCAGACCGATTCCGTGGGAAGGATACTTCAGCATCTGCCACTCGCCCTTCTGTCCTTGTTAGGAGTGCAGTTAGCTTAAACCTCTTGGAGACTGGGAGTGGCTGGTTTGGGTCTCACACCATGACAAGGTGAATGAGACCACACCTTTCACTTTTCTCTGAGGTGATGACACTCCCTAAAATGAGATGTAATTGCTGGGGTTAGCATTCTGGGCAAAGGCAGGAATTCTGCTGCAGATTTTCAAGTGTTGCTGTTAACACAGTCTGTAAGGTACCGTAGCACCATGTTATCAAGTGACAGGTTTTAACAATAGCCACTGGAGTCACTGGATGCTGACCCTTGCCAAGGGAAGAATCTTTTGTAACCCTGACACATGCCATGTGACTGGGGCCAGGAAACAAAAAAGTGTCTCTTACCAGCACTCCTGTGTGTCACACCCTTATCACACAGGTCCTGCACTGCTTAGGAACATCCCATACACAAGAACATAAGAATGGCCATACTGGGTCAGATCAAAGGTCCATCTAGCCCATTATCCTCAAATCTCAGAAATAACTAAAGTGTGTTGTGTTCAGAAGGATCATAAAGCACCCACTTGGATTTCCTTAACAAAATATTGACCCTTATTTATTAAATGCAGGAAAGGTTTCCAAGGAGAGACCCTGGTCAACACAGTAGTTTCAATCCAGATAAAACATCTTTCATTTTAGAGAATGATAGACTCTGACCAATTGGAGACACGTGCAATCTAGAAAATTAGGTACAACAATGTATAATATGTGAATGTTCTCTAGCATCTCTAGCCATTGGGGACACAGCAGACAGCTCATGTGTATACACTAGAAGGATAACAATTAAGGATTTAAACTCCCATGCTTCAGGGCATAACCAACCAATAACGATGAAGGTGAGGAAGAAACATCCCCTTTCAGGAAGTTATTTCATAATTGTCTGCTATTGAGTTTCTTGTGCCTGTCTTTGAAATAACTGGCACTAGCTACTTTCAGAGAAGGGATAATAGACCAAATATGATCCAAACTGCAATTTCTATCTATAGTTGTACTCAGCTCAGAACCAAACTCTGAAAACATGAATAGGACACTGGGCACTTGTGTGTGGAACTGAACCTGATAGCAGTCCACTGTGCAAGGATATCAATTTGTTTCCCTGGCAAAAAATGTTTTGCATTTATACCTGAGCTCTTACAGTCTGTAACAAAACTACCAAGCACCTGGAGCTAGCAGAGAGAGAAATCCAAGACTGAGCATCTGGATGTGGATGTGCTTGATGAGACTTTGTTTTTCAGCAATAAAATAGGAACAAGAAAGTATGACCATATGGTCACTGAAGGCTTATTTTTACATCCCACTAACAGTGCCTTGAAAGGATCCAAAGGACTCTTGAAAAACTGCCCTTGGGCCCCTTTTGGGTTCTTTATAAGTAGGGTTACCAGATAGCAACAGTGAAAAAACGGGACAAGGGGTAGAAGGTAATAGGCACCTATATAAGAAAAAGTCCCCAAAAATGGGACTGTCCCTTTAAAAATGGGACATCTGGTCACCCTATTTATAAGTACAAAGAAGGATTTTCTGTTTGTTTAAACAAGGGGTTTTTTCTGCTTGTTTTTCACCTTAGAGAATCAGGGACCATGATTCTGATCTTCCCTAGTTTTGCTGAAGAATCTATCAGATGTTATTGTGTGCTCCAACACCTTCATCCAACAGGAGGGGCTCTTCAATCATCAGCAAACACATGCTGTCTCCAGAATGTTCATTAATCATAGAAGTCAAATGGGTTTTTACCAAAACCAAAATCTTTTAAACAGCCTGACTAAAAGTCCCTGCCCTGCTCTAAAAGTCCTTTCTCAGCTCTCATTCTCCTAGCTTCTGTGGTGTAATAGTTTCACCCATTCTCCAGCCACCATGGAATTTTGTAGGCTAGACAGGTCCTAAATTTCTAATGTAAAAACAAGTGGGAAAGTATATTTTTTAAAGAAAAGCTTAGGCCTTCCGAATTCATCATAAAGAAATCCAAAATGGCATTAACCCATTATTTACCTCCATTGCAGGTCACCTTTAAATCCTGTACATCCCAGTGCAAAGACATCAGTAAAGCCCAATCACTTCTTCCTCTACATCTTTAAGTTCTAACTCATACTATTTTTCTAACTAAACAATGGAAATCCTAGCTGGACAGTTTAAAACAGTCTGAGGAAAATCAGCCTTTGAGTAACCTTACACAAAATGCCTGTTAATTTGAGGGGAAGCCCATTCGCCAGTGCCGCCACTTGAATTTGATAGTGGCTACCTGCCTTCCTAGTGCTAGAAGACTTGGGGCAAGTTAGGCGGAAGAGGAGACTGTCCCAGGTTAGCTGAATGGCAGTGTTTTGTTGCTGCCCAGGAATAGTGTCTGTGCATTAGCTTTCTTGGCAGTGGTGAGGAGGGTCTGGAGCTGTCAGGGAGAAAGAGTATTAGAGAAGTAGCAGTGTTTATACAGCCATTTGCCGCTGACTCATGGACAGGAACTGACAGACAGCAGCTGTGAGAAACTTGTTTTCAAGTCCAATTTTCTCTCAGCAGGTTACTTATAACATTTTAGCTTTTAAGGTAGCAGCGTCAAAAGATTGAAGGGCCCAGAGCAAAAGCAAGAGGGAAATTAGTAAAAATATGTTCCAAAGAAACCTACTAACATTAAACTTAGATAAATCTAGATGCACTGTCCCCCCACAATCTACAGTTCTATGTTGTGTACTAATAGAGATGCATCAATGCCACTAGCTCCTCTCAGGGTAATTCAATTTCCTAGGAAACTCTGAAGAAAAATGTAAGTGAAATATATGAGGGCCCATTTTAAAACGACAGTCATGGCTGTTAATTATAATTTAGGTCAAGATGGCAAATTGGAAAGGAAGCGCTGTGCACAATCATGATATTAAATTGTTTGAGTTTTCAGTGTGGTTATTAGTTTAACATATATTAGGATACTTAGTTATAAATGTTAATAATATTACTGAGCTATGAAACAGTTCATTCTCACTTATGTGCACAGTGACAACTTTATGTCAGTGGATGTTTTAACAATGACTAGGAATTTTTCCCTAGTTCCCTCCTTCTTTCCTTCCGTCTTAGTAAAATAAGGCCCTGAATCCCTGCTCACTTACCCCAATTTTACACCCATTTAAATCCATTGATTTCAATGAAGTTATTCCTGCTTTAAACCTGTTTAAGTGATCTCAAAATCAGGTAACAAGTACTACTTTCCCCATGTATGGGTTCTCTGATTTCTAAGGATCCTCTTTGTATTGCCATAGACAGAACATTGGCATGGATAGTTTGTATACACAGACCACTTATAGAAAGCGTATAGCCCGAGACTGTATAGTGCATAGACAGCATACCCCACATAGGTACAGATGATGAACAGAGTTTCCCAGTTTGATACAAAAGGCTCTGGACCAGATTCTGATCTCAGCTCTACTGGTGAAAATCTGGAATATCTCTACTGAAGTCACTGTAATTTGTCTGGTCTAGCACACTGTAAATTAAATTGGAATCTGTGTCCCAGCTGCTCTCCCTGCAACAGAAGAGGGCGGAAGGTATCTCCAGCGTATGTCTACATTGCAAGTGCTACCACAGTACAGCTGCAGCTACACTGCTGTAGTGCTGTAGTGTCGATACTTGCTACAGAAGTGGAAGAGGTTTTCCATCTCTGTAATAAATCCAGCCCCTCGAGAAGCGGTAGCTAGGTTGACGGAATAATTTTTCTATCGACCTTACTGGGGCTTATATCAGCTTACTCACATCTCTCAGAAGTGTGAATTTTTCACACCTCGGAACAGCATAGCTAGGCTGACCAAAGTTTTAGGTATAGGCCCAAACCATTAAACCACAGTGAAGATTAGAAGAAACAATGTCTCAGGCCTCCTCTCTCCAGGGGCTGGCCTCAGGCCTGCTCTGCTCTCAGGTTCTGCTGGCCTAGGAGTGCAGTATTGAGCATAGGGCCTGAGCACACCAAATTGTCAACAGATTGCCACATGGCCCAGCACAAATCTTGTCTTTCTAAAATGGAAGTGACACCTGAAGCTGGAGAAGCCTGGATCTTATGCTGAGATGGTTTTTCAGATCCTGTACATGTAAATGCTGCCACTGTCCTCCTGAAAGCCTTCCCCATGCACTTTCATTGGCTGAAGTAACATTTCTCCTAGAAAATTGTCACGGCCCATTTGGCTGTTCTTCTGACTCCTTCTGCTTTAGCACCGAGCACACATCTGCTCATCTCTGTTTAGTATGTTAACATTGTCTTGGTCGCCTTTCACTATATTCATAACCCGGGGACGTCCCTTCTAGATGCTTCCAATGGCCAGTGGTTTAGCAAGTCTGATATCACTCACGGCCAACAGAGATTTGCCTTTAGCTCTAAGTGGTTGTTGCACTGACATTTCTTGGGGGAGTGGTCCCCATGTCAAGTCCCAGCAGTGAGCCGGTCAGATATTTCAGTACCTAGATACGTCTCCATGAAACCAAGTTTGAACTGCAGTCATTCTCCAGTCCAGGGCCAAACTCAGCCTGGCAGCAGGTAAAACTTCCTAGACTCAGCCAGGGCTGACATACAGGGCTGACTTCTTGTCCAAATAAGGCAAAGAGGATTTTTTCTTTCACTCTGCAGTAAAACTTAAACCTGACATTAAAAGAGTCCATAAAGGACAGCAAAGAGCAGTAAAACAAGCAATGGATGGCAGAATAGGGCCTACTGGGTTAGTTGTCCGGGACATTACATCTTAGAAGACATGCCTGTGGCAATCCAATGGGTACGTGAAAATGAAAAGGCAATGAAGAGACAACACCACGGGCTGTTCTGTAACTAGCCAAGTTATAGTGTACGAAAGGAGTGTCAAATGACACGACGGCATTGTACAAGGCAAAGCAGTACCAAGAAGGAAAGAAAGACCCATCCACGAGAGCCCACCGCCTCTGTTATTGAAAGGATAAAGTGGCAGAAAGAAAGGCAAGGTTCGGAGACCGGGAAGACATGACGGGCACTGCGTCCCAGTGCTTTTGTCACAGCTCACATGCTGTGCCTGGGTACAGCGTACAGGCAGGGAGGAATCAATAGCTTGGCTTGTTCACACGCAGAAAGCTGTGGGAGTTGTTTTTAATTTTTCATGTGAATTTAGTGCTGGTGAAAGGAGCTGACTCACAGCCCTCGAGGCTGGAGCCCCTCTGTTTATCTATAGAACAGGGGTCATCAGCAGAGCCAGTGGCAGTGTCTGCTGCCCACAATGCCCCGAGCCCTGACTGGCAAGAGTACCCATAGGGCAAAGCAGCCCTGCCCGCCTGCACTGTAGTTTGGGTGTTGGCAAACAGCTATGCATTGATCAGTCTCTGCCTCTTACTTTACCTCTCCCTCTGCCTCATGGTCTCTTCAAGGTCCCCACTGAAAGTGAGGATCCTGCTTTAATCAGCCCTTGTTGTGAGGGAGAACAAGACTGCACCTGCCAGGAGCGAAAAGCTACTTTGCCTAAATCAGCTACAGTCTTTTCACCATTCCCAGATTCTGTGGTTGGATACAAGACTTGGGGTCAGATCCTTGGCTGGTGTAAATTGCTATGCGAGCTGACGATCAGGCCCTCCATCTTTGTTGATAAAAATTACACATGGTTTGGGAGAAAACAAACTGGATTTATACAGAGATTGAACTGTAGATTGTCGGCCTGGCTTCCCTCAGGCAACAAAGTCTTCACTGTCTTTCCATCACACACTGCTTATACTGCCTTGGGGGATGGAAAGGAGGAAAACGAGGTCATTCCTGAGCTCTGGTCAGCCAGAGCAGGGCAAAACTAAACAACGCAAAAGTCTGACTCAGTTTCCCTTTGTATTGGACATCTTCATTTTACATTCAGAAATAAAACAACAGCTTTACTTACAAATGCCCCAGAAGCAGAGATCTGTTAGCTCATTCACTCCATCTTCCTGTACATGCAGAACTGTGCCATTTTTAGTTTTTTGTCCAGACCTCTTTTTAAATACGCCAAATAATCGATCATTTACCACTCCCCTTGAGAGAGAGTTCCACGGGTGGCTGTCCTGGCATTGGGACGTTTTCCCATTACTCTATGTTCTGTACCAACTGTAAAGAATTCCTCTTCATCACAGTGTTTACGCCTTTCAACTCTCTGCATGCTCATATCATGCTTCCCTCAGTCATCTCTTCGCCAAACTGTATATTTAGCTCTTTTCATATTTTGTCCTGAGTCTGCCTTGATCTTTCAAGCTGTTTTTCTCTGAAACTCTCTCCAATTTGCCAATAACTTTCTTGTAATACCCAGAACCAAATGCAGCCTTCCAGGTGCAGGTGTACTAGAGACATGCAGAGGGGAACCTTGCTCCTAATTTTTTGCCTTTGTGTATACAGCCCAATATTTAATTGGCCTTTTTTTAGCTATATTGCAAATTCACAGCTTATTTGCTGCTCACTGTCATCTCTAAGTCTCATTCAGCATTTCATCTTCCCAGTAACATACATATATTTCAATCCCTAAGCATATTATATGGTGTTTTCCAAGTTGAATTTCACTGTGTTATTTTCTGCCTATGGTTCTAACCCCTATAGGTCTGTTTGTGTTATTTCTCTATCGTACAGAGGACAAGCTAAGTGAACCCCAGAGCAACAGAAAAACAGAGACAACCTTTCCTCCCCTTGGAGACGTTAGATATGCTCTTCAGATGGGAGTCAACCCCTTATCTTTCTTCTCTGCTTACTCAGTGCATATTTGCCTTGGGTGAATCCCATACTCATGTTGACATCTTTCATCCTTCTGTTATTACAGATGCTTCAAAGGCAGTAATCCTGCCATGTCACATCTGTAGAGTTGTATCACAAAGATAAGCTAGTGTGATTAAATAAGAAATTATTCAACAGATAAATATTAGGTAAGAGACGACAAAATGTGCAAGCACAAATGTGTCTCCTACTTAAAACACAGAAGAGAAAATGTGCATTTCACATCTCTATTATCTTTGCACAACTTTAGACTACGTGAATGACATAAAACAATTTAAGCTTATTTTAAACAAAAAAATGTATCGGGTTTAAGCTTATCAAATTATAAAAGCACATTTGAGCCACAGCCCCATGTGAAAGGTTTAAAGGCCAATTAGAAAGTACAAAAAGGAAACTGCCCCGTGGAAATTTTGAAACTGAAACCTCTTTCCTCCCCAATTTGTTTTCATCAGAGATGGACAGTGGTTTGTTATTATAGAGTTACTTATAGCCTGGGCCATGCAATGTAGTTAATTGTCGGCTTGCTTGTGACATTTAGGCTGTGCACATTGGTTGTTATTGTAGAGCTGACCATTAGGATTATTTGTGCACAAAGGTTAATAGTTGTTAGGCTTTGCATAGTGTTGGGGGAGGGGTTTCAAAAGCCCTCAGAGCTGCCCTAACTCTGCTCCCATTGAAGCCAATGGTGAAGCTCCCATGGGAGCAGAATGGCCAGCACAGCACCTCACTGTTGCGCTGTGGTCACTGATTTGTTATTGCAGGGTTGATCATAAGAGTGGGCGTGCGCCCATTCGGTTAGAAGTTGCAGGGCTGCTCATCAATATTTAGCTGTGCACATTGGGTTGATCATCAATTAATGAGCTATGCTCACTCGTTTGCTATTGTAGGGTTGCTCATAGTATAATGATTTTATCTCACTCCCTTATCACTTAGAGATATATATTTTTGCAGAGCTTTATATGATTGTAATGACACCAAGTCCTACAGTCCTCTCTCAGGGAAATCCCTTTTTCCGGGGCTCAGTTAGAAGTGCAACTGAAATACAGCTGTAGGCACTGAATACAGTTGAAGCTGCAAGGAAAATGTGTATTAGGGAGAAAATAAATAACTGCATAGGAATTTAGTTAGAACATTAAGGCTAACAACTCTGCTCTTAAGAAAAGTGCCATCTAATGCATCTTTAATGACCACAATTGGGCAGGATCTCAGTTTTGTGTAGGAGATTTCTACATTGATGCTTCATCATATAAACCAGTACACATCATCTTTGGAAACCTCGAACAAAATAGCAGACATTGTTCCTTGAGGTTCATTTGTGTTCCAAGAAAAAAGGACCTATTTGTAATTTTGTTCTGGTTTTCATTTATTGCCAAAGAACTGGCATAGCTACAATTAATCTTCCAAGGGGAAGAGAAGATTTGTGTGAGGAAGAGGCCAGTGGAGTTCAGCAGGAATGAGGACTGTCATGCTGAATTCCAAGTATCACAAATAATGCTTGGAGGACATTAGCCAAACTGAAACAAATGCTGGTTTAGTCCCCAAGGAGGAAGAGGAATAACATGATCATCACTCATCCAGGTGAAAACAGCATGTCACCAGAAGTATTTTCTGCTCCAAACTTTTAGCATAGACACCAGGTGCTCTCCTCAGGTTACTTTCAATCTGAGATGCCTTAAATCACAATTATATTAGAATTTTAAAATTAGTGGCAAGATGGGGCCAAGCTGTGATGTTTGGATCTAGAATTGTATGTGGGTTGTTTAGACCGGGGGCTTCATTCAGCCCATTATAGGAATGAGCTATGAAGGTTGGATCTGCACTTTCCTAAGGACTGGCAATGTTCTGATCAGAAGTTTCAGTTTGGCCCATTACAGAGATGGTTGAGAAATTCTATTTTGGATTTGGACACAAACTTCTCCAAAGTTTGGGAGTATTCAGATCAGAGGTTTCGGTTTTGGCCCAACTGTATCAATGACCAATAAAACTCCACAAATCTGTAATAAACTAAAATAATCCTGGATGCCAATCTGCCCTGTAATGATGGGATCTTACAATTCTTGTCCAGATTTGGTGAGCAAGTATTATTAATGACACATTAAACAGTGACGCAGTATTAAAGATACAGATCAGAACCATTCTACACTGTGGTGAACTAAAGCCAGGAAGGGAAAACAGTGACTAACACATGCATGTTGCCATGTGAGTAAATATGATCTCAATATGACAAAAACAGACAGACAAAAGGATACACCACATCACAGGGGAGTCCAGCTTCGTTCTGCATTCTCAGAGGAACCACAGATAAAAGATACAAGAGAGAGCCCCACCACTAGCCTAGTAATTGTTTGGAGTCTGGCATTAGTCAGTCTATAGAAAATATTAATCAAGCATTAACTAGGCTCCTGGAAAACATGATATTCTTTAATCATGAGTGGCCAAACTTTTTTGGCATGTGGGTTGCACATTCATTCCAGACTAAGGCTCTAGACGGCTGCTCTCTATCGCAAACACATCATGCTGCCTGGAGTCATGGGCTAACTCTTTGCATGCCTTCCCCCTGCAGTTCAGATCCAACACTCCTTACAAAAAAGCTATTTGTTATGATCTACTTCATCCCACCCTGCCTCTGTTCCTCCTGACTCATGGCAACAGGGAAAGGAATGGAAACAAGTGACTGCTGGATCAGCTGCTGCAGAGTTGAATAGCTGCCACGCACAGAGCCATACAAGGATGCCTCTGTGGGATTGGGATGCTGAGCATTGTGCTGGGGCAGATTAGGAGGGCAGGAGCCAGAGCACTATTTTGTCACTTCTTGTTTCAGATGATTAATTGTATTTCATTCTCAGGTGGATTACAAGAGGGGCTTGAATGTGCAAATTTAAAACCCAGCCACTCTGTGTTTGGTATAACGGATATGTGTGTATGTGAGAGACAGAGAAATTTGTATATGCATTGAATTAGTCTGTATATTCCGCTTTATATGTACTGTAAATAAAGTGAAGCTTAACCCGTACTTTTGAAACTGAGGCTGGTGCTTGAGACTATTATATAGCTAGACTTGCAGGGCCAATTTCTCAGACAGCCTTAAACCACTCCCCACTTTGTAGGTACAACTGACTGCTTGAGTAGGTGCTGGTGCTGGAAAAGAGTTTAACTTCAAATGGAAGTTCATTTTCAGTGCATTGCCGAAGATTTTCAGAGGTGACTAGTGAATCTGGCTGCCCCCATTTTTAGGTTCCCAACTTACTACACCATAAAGATGCTTGCAACTTTTCCACACTTCCTGAAAATCAGGCCCATTCAAGCTGGGCTTCCACAATCACTCGTCATTTCTGAAAATCTTGGCTTCTGTCTGTTATTCACCATCTTTAAGATTTCCGGTGAGGATGGGAGAACTGATTTTGCCAAATTTTAAAACCAAAATTGCACATTCTAGCTTTAGAAAATAACTCTGTAAAATTGGCATCATAATATTTCCCCACTTCATAGGGAGCACGGGATGTTAATTAATGTTTGTAAAGCATTTTCAGATGTTTGGGTGAAAAACCTTTATATATTCATGTAAGGTCTGATATTATTATGGTTTACTGGATGCTGATGCTGACAAGGCATTTACAGTTTATTTGGGTGTATACATGCCCCTGCTTTCTGTCATTCTCTGCTTCATTTATAATAGTTCCCTCCACTGCCAGAGCTACTCATGGAGTTCCTTTCTCTTATTTGTTATAGGCTTGTGGTTTCTGAGCTCATCTATTCCCTCTTGATGGTGTATTTATATAAGCAGGGTTCACAGTTGTAGTCAAACAAACAGACACCCAGAGGGTTGGTAAAAGCCATATTAGATCAAACTCAAGAGGAGTAACAGAACTCTTTAAAGCTCAGCAAATTTCAGCCACTTCCTTGCTGCGCTGATAAACACAGACACAAGGATACAAGAAAATTCCACTGACCCTCATTTGACCTCCTTACCTCACCATCCCAGTGTCTTAAAGGAACACTGTCAGCTCACGGTTCATTACTGTTTGGTGCTGGTGAAATGTAAGTGTGTAGCGGGTATGAGCCGCTCCTTCAGATCCATGCCCGTAAAGAACCAGATGCCAAACTGAAGGCGTTAAAACCAAAGTGACAGTACAATAGAAACTGAACTTCTCTTTCATCCACACCTCTGCTCTAGCACTCTTGAGAGAGTAGGTTAGTGTACGTGGCCCATTCAGCCACCTACATTCCTGCTCAGACTCTCTGCCAGGGCACTAGTTAGCACTGCACCAGTTCTGATGGTGTTTTCTGCCAAGTGAAGCCCTAGCAAGTGGACTGAGATCACTAAGTCCTTTCACATAGGCCACAAGACACCTTCTGGGGGAGTAACAGCCAGGGACCACTCTAGCTGTAGGCGAAGTGGGCAGATGCCTAGGGCAGCAGAAATTTGAGTGGCATTGTCACTCCTTGCACCAGGTTGCAACGCCACTGGGACGTTTTTTTGGGTCACCCAGAACTATGTGTGATCTTATTAATCCTCTGCCTTAGCAAAAGAGACTTGTTGGAACAAAACTGGATGACAGCTCCCTGTCTGTTAGCCAACCAATCTCCTCGAAAGCTCTGCCAGGCTTTTACTTTGCCTTGCAGGTAACATTTGATGTACCGTTTCAGAGTAACAGCCGTGTTAGTCTGTATTCGCAAAAAGAAAAGGAGGACTTGTGGCACCTTAGAGACTAACCAATTTATTTGCGCATAAGCTTTTGTGATGAGCTGTAGCTCACGAAAGCGTATGCTCAAATAAATTGGTTAGTCTCTAAGGTGCCACAAGTACTCCTTTTCTTTATTTGATGTACCCTAGTCCTTGAGCCCCCAGAAGAGCATTCCTGTGCAGTATCCAGCCCCCATCACTAGACACACTCAAAAATTACCGAGGCCGCTGTCTCCAAATAGATAGTATGCATTCCAGCCTGCTACCTCGGTGAGGACTCGCACTTTAATATTACAACACTGGGAAGAAATTATAGCAAAACTAAGAATACGTTTATTAATAAAGAACAGAGATTTAAGTGATACTAAGCAAAGACAATAGCAACAGAAAATGATTACAAACAACACAAAAAGATACATTTCTACAAGGCTAGAGCTTAACTCTGGAAAGTTAATATTAGCTAAAACAGTCTCTTACCTAAAGTTTCCTATAGAGCTTGCTGGTATTCAGTCATACCGGGTCCAGATTTTCATGATTCCCCTATGCCAGTGGGTCTCAAACTTTTTTACTGGTGACCCCTTTCACATCGCAAGCCTCAGAGTGCAACCCCCCTAATAAATTAAATACACGTTTTAATATATTTAACACCAATATAAATGCTGGAGGCAAGCGGGGGTTGGGGTGGAGGTTGACAGCTCAAGATCCCCTCTATAATAACCTTGTGACCCCCTGCGGGGTCCCGACCCCCAGTTTGAGAATCCCTGCCTTAAGCCCTGCAAGGGGTTTCCTCAATGAATGGATACTAAAATGTTTTTTCTTCACCTTATATTTCCCTAAAAGTCATTGTTTTGATCCCAGAGACAAGAAAACCCTCGTGGCCTTGGTCTCTCATGCTGATTTCACATCCCCCAGTCAATCTGGCTTTTCCTGTTGACTTACATCCAAATGGGGCTTCCTTTGTGTTGATTTCACACACTTAATTTACATTAGAGGCATGAAGCTAACTACCTTCCCTTCTGTCTGGAAGAAAATCTGTTTCTCCATTTGTTTGGTGATACATTTTAAAGCATAATATCAGTAAATATCCATAATTCCTCAGATAGTGCCAATATCTACATTTCACAATGATATTAATGACCAGTGTGTTACCAGCTTTAATTTGATATCTTGCATGACTTTCTCTATAGATAAACATTATGACAACAATATGTTAAGAGTCTGCCAGTCCTGACAAGAGTTGCTGACACAGAATAGTGAACCCCCAATAGGTTCTGTGTCACAGCCTCTCACTCAAATTTGGCCTGGCTGCCCCTCCATTCTGACAGAGGGGCAGCTGGGCCAAATCTGCTGACTCAGGCCTATGAGGAGAGGGGCAGCACACTGAAGTTTTGCCTAGGGCAGCAGATTATCGTGGATGGCCTCTGGTAACAACCATTAATCTCCACTGAACTGGACTGGATATGAATCACTGAGTGCGATGTGTACTGGAGGGCTCATTTGTTCAGTGAGAGCTTCCAGACCATTACCTGGATTGAAATGATCTGCCGGCAACTTTTAGTGGAAAGGATTCGTTTCTCTGCTGTTCCGTTTTATCCTCTGAACTTTGCTGTATTCCCTCAGGTATAGAGGCTAGGAGCTGCAAAAATTACAGATTTATCTCCTTTGGAATTGCGTTATTAGTCCTGCTGCGTTCATAAGGTTAGGTATTTATACCCTTCTCTGCCATTCCCTTTGTGCAGTAGCCTGCATTGTGGTATCTGAGAAAGCAAATGCCTTTTTAAGGGCTTTTTTGGACATTTTTAATGCACTGTTTGCAACTTTGTAAGCTTCTTGCTTTGCAGGTACCCCTGAGCCATTGCTGACACTTTCCACATAAGTGCACGGAGACTGGTTCAGCCTTCAAGAATGTGAACACTTATGTGGATCCAGAGTTTGATCAGATTCTGTTGCTTTCCAGGTGTGGAGTTTTGGTTTGACCCCATCTCTAATGCCAAAGCTTCAAATCCAACCATCTTCTTGACCTTCACATGCTCCCCAGACTCTACTGAGCAGAAAGGAGCATGCAGTATATCGCAATGAAGAGGAGAGGTGGGAAGCTATGGAGTTAGGGTTGAGAACACAAGGAAATGGAGGAGAATAAAGGAGAGGAAAAATAAAGAAATACAGAGACTGAAAAGTGCATTGGATACATGAAAAAGGTTTACACATAGCATGGAAAAGCCTGAAACTCTTCCTGTGGCAGCATCAGCTCCTCCTAGGAGTTTTAGAGGCTGCTCTTTCAGTTTAACTAATTTCCAGACTGGTAGTAGAAAATACCCGTGTAATTAGCCAGAGGGTGAGTCTCTTTTGTCAAGCTATTGCCCATTTATCTGCATCCTCTGCCTGCCTTGTGTCAGATCTCAGCAGTGGGAGATGTGGAGCAGCTGCAGAACCCACATGCGAGGACTCCACTGTCCTCAAGGTGTTGTTGTTACTCAGTGCAGTCCTAGTTGTTCCAAAGATTAATAGAAAACTGTAATTAGTTAAGCACACTTCACGTCTAAATTACCCTGTCTCAATGCCCTTGTAGGTAAATGTTTTCTAATGACAAATTGAGGTGCAGGGATGGGTACGATGCCAAATTTCTTGAAGGAAACGTACAATAATCCTCACCATTTTTAGCACACCACATTCAGTGAAGCATCCCAGAATTCTGTGTAGATGGGTGAGAACGTTTTGCTCCATGCACAGTGGAATGCTGTCAGTTACCACGTGGCATGTCAGGATACTTGATGGTATCTGATTTGAAAGCCTACTTTTACACCACAGTTTTTGAGACACCACAAGAATTTGGTAGAAATATAAAAGCTATACTACGGAGGGCAAGCGAATCGGATCTGACCCTGGTTCCTGGCTCTACATCCTGTTCTAATATAGTTCAGCACTGCATGTTGAACACTAGCAACTGCGAGCACTGCAAGGAAGGTGGATAATCCTTAATGAGTAGTAACGAATTGCTTGGGTACTCTCGGATCAACCTCTCACTTGTTTCCAGTTGGATTTCCTCAAGGAGGCTTTGAGAGCAATTATCTTGTATATCATCTTTTGGCAAAAGTCACAACTGTATGACTACGTGCTATTTTGCAACTTAACTATATTGACTTGCAAGGAAAATTCTATTTTATGGATCAGACCATTTCAGTCCAGCGGCAAGGCTGCTAATGGCTGATTCACAACGGCAATATTTTAACCTCTGCCCTTGTTATTGTGTCCGTTTCCTCTGTAGTTGATAATAGTATTATAATGTATTGCTGAAAAGACAAGCACATCTGGTTAATGATTATGTCTTTATTAAATCTAAATATTTAACACTTATTGCCCTTTTAAAAAAAAGTCTGCATTTTGTATTAAGCAGAGATGGTCCTGAGTTGAAATACCCACCATAGGCCCAACCTTACAGCCCTGATTCACATACTTAGACCTTATTTATGCAAATAGTTCCCATATACTTAGACAGGATGATTCACATGAGCAAGAACTGCAGCCTCAGGTTCTATATCCTGACTTTTAGTGGGTAATTAGATGACTTATGCTTCCATATACAAACCTGTTCTTTCAGTCTAAACTAATGTAAATTTCTTGTTGTTGGTTTCCTTTTTTAAATTTTAGACCAAGGAAATTAACAAGAAAGAACAAAGTAAAGTCTCCATGAGAGAGCATAGTATGTGTGTCTTCTATGTAAAAAGCGAGCAGCAACCTTGAGAATTAAATGGCTCCTGAACTCTGCACTCAGAGAATTCTTCAAAATATAAAGGAAGGAAATATGAAAAAATATAAGTATCAGTTTCATAGCTATATACTGCACCACAGTGACCTAGCCCCAAAATACGCAGGTTAACTGTCTGGTACCTGAAAGAATATTTCTCCTCCATTGAAAGAGCAGTTGGGTGCAGTCGGCTTTTGTGTGTTTGGTCTAGGGGAACCAATTGTCTGGTCCAGCTACCCATTTACACAACAGACATCACTGCAGAGAGCATGCCACTGCTATGATATCTGCCGGGGAGTAGGCTAAGAATCCAGAAGTCCTTTGATCGATGTGTTCCTTCCTACCCCAAAGGGGAAGGGAAAGTCAGAGAGAGTTGTTCCTTGTTATTTGCTCAGGACTGTGCATGAGGAAATGTGGTATAGCATTCTTGCTTTTTAATTTGAGCAACCATGTCATAGTAGCATTTCTTTCCCAAGTACTCATCCAAGATACTGTTACCCCAGCGTCATTTTATGTTGTGAAGTCAATGGAGTACTCCTGAGTTGCATCAATGTAACCGAGACCACAATCTGCCTCTTTGTGGCTCTTTCTAAGGATGCTGCCTGTTTCTCTACATTATTTTGGCCATAGATGACTGTTAATTCATCCAACAAGGCAAAGGTGGTGTGAAGCTGTTAAATGTACTGAGCCCATTCTATGACCTCCTTTTCTTCCTGATTGGCTGGCAATCACAGAACCCAGCTGCCAACGTAGAGAAGTTATTTTTCCAGTGAGGCATCTGGAGCCTTGGCACTTTCAACTGTCAGTTGTGTTGGCTTCTTTGCAATTGCCTCTGTCTCTGTCAAGTAATTAAACTGTTGATGGGATGTCTTGCACTCCTGGATGCCATTTTCTTTTAATCCATCTTTAATTGTTTGCCATTTACATGTTTCCTCTCGCCACTTTATGAATAAAGTCCAAGACTAATTCCTCCTGAGAGATCGCTGCAGGCCTTCTTGCAGGTGATCAGCATAACTGACAAGAGTAAATTTGCTGCACCACTTTGCACAAATAGCAATGAAAAGAAAAAGGTGCTGTTTTCCATCTGAAGATGATTACATTTCCAAACATAGACACTGGCAGGTTTCCCTGACACATGGGTCTGCAGGTCTGTGGATAACCCGTGTTATAAGGAGGTGTTGTTATGGAGTGAAAGGCATTGCCCGCAAAGAATGTGAGCTGCTTCCAAAATTCATTCCTGTGTCTTCATTATTTTTTCCTGGTAAACTCCTGATGTGTGTAATTTAAATAGTCCCCATCCCACATTTAGTTCTATATTTAACCTCTGCATTCCAGTGATAGAGAACAAGTTTGGTGAGAGCAGATTAAAAGCCTTGGCAAGAGGTTACATTCAGAGGTACCATTAAACCCTAGTATGTATTCATAACAATATTTCTTCCAGTAGCTCCTGGCAGAATTGGCTGGATTAGCACAAGAATGCTTATGAAACACATCTGCTTCAGTCAGGGTCTTCTCTTTGGCTGGAAAGGGATTTTTCCCTTGTTTAGGGGTTTACTTGTTTGTTTGTTTTACGTTTATTTGTTGCAATCACAGCAGACACATACATAATTTCACAACCCTACATGGAAATCCAGGAGGAAGAAACTATTTTTAGTAGCCAGAATAGCTCCCCTAAATGTATTATCCTTGGACGACTAAATATTAAATACACACTCATCAAATTAGAGGCATTTATGCAGAAGTAC
The DNA here is from genome assembly GCF_965152275.1 of Natator depressus. Classification (NCBI taxonomy): domain Eukaryota; kingdom Metazoa; phylum Chordata; order Testudines; family Cheloniidae; genus Natator; species Natator depressus. The sequence goes on from NC_134241.1 coordinate 12,265,114, forward strand.
TGTACCAACAGTTTTTAATGGTTAGAGAGAATTAAGTTATGCCATTAGTATTTAATCAAACACAACAGAAAGACATCTTACTGCACTTCTTCAAGATAAGTCGTGGCTAAATTAATTCATCTTCATATCCTTCACTGATGATTTACTGACACACGGCCGTATTTGCTCCATTAGTATTTATGCTGGCACTTACAATTCTTATGCGAAACATATAGGGACAGTCTAACATTTATTTTGCAATTGCATTGAAGTACTGAACTAAAATGACTCTTTCCTGTTCACTCCTGATTAGAGCAATCAGCACAGTGTTTTACAAAATCTACTGAGCTACCATCTGCAGACAACTTCCCAGGTATCGAACAGTGTGGCAATGCGACCTGCTTGGTGTTTGGGGTTTTTTTGCAGAAGAATAGCTTTTCTATAACATTACTTGACAAGGAAAACATTTTTAATTATAATGGTATGCATTAGGAAACCCTCATCCAAACTCTAGAGATGATGACATGAATGACGTGGGGCGACAAGGGTGGAGAATGATCTTCCAGAATGGCCAGCTTGCCGTTGTCTGTTATATGAGTCATCATGATGAGTTTGTCCTTCAAACCACTCTGAAAGCCTTCAGTCTTTTTCATGTGTTTGTCCCCTGACTATCACTTCCTTAGTCACAAAATATGTCAGCAGACTGGCCTTCCTGGTGGGGATTAGGAGAAAAATGGCCGCTCTCACTGAGCTGTGTCAGCCTGAGTTGCAGTTATGAAATGCGTAAAAACAGGACAGGCTTTGAAGATTTCTGAGGCTCAGTAATGTTTGTCTTTGATTCTTCCTCAGTAAACATATTAAACAGCAATTGGAGTGACCGTTTGATTTACTGAAGGTGCATTAAGGCTTGCTGTGTTTCTACAGACATAACAGCTGTCTAAATCACTGGGGTTTCCTTGAGCTGTTTTTAGTGGGGCACTGACCTTATATGAGCTGAGGATAATGGCAAGTGGGAATTTTTCCTAGGTGACCACAGGCCTCCCACGCCACTAATCTTCCTGAGATCTGATTGAACAATGTATAGTAAATGCAGGGGCTGGCTGATTAGCTTTTGCATGTGTGAGGTTGGCGTCTTGCTGCTAGTGACACCATATAACTGCTGCTAGATGGCCATTTATCACTTAACAAAAAACAACATTGAAGTAGCATGGCAGTTGTCCTATGACCATTATTCATGTTTACAGCAGGAATGCCCAATATTTCACCCCAGTCTGGCAAAATGCAATTTTATTGTTATTTCCTTTGGCCCCTGACCAATGCAAATTATGACGATAGGCTCTTCAGCTGTTTGCATTTGCATTAAAAACAGCAGAACGTTTATTTTAGAAGGCGTCTTTTCTTTTTTTACCGGTCTGTGGCTTTAGTAAAGGGAACCAGAAATAAAGAGCGGAACCATTTCTGCTTGGTTATGCTTTCTCTCACCTCAGGTATAGGCTCTCTCTCAAATGTTCTCACTGAATTGCGGTGTAGTCTGGTTATCCACCCTTAATTCCCTTCCTTCCTCATTTACTGCTGAACAGCCACCACTACGGTGCCCATCCCACATATCTCTTCCTAAACAAACGTTCATGACATTCCATCTCTCATTCAAGATTTTAATAGAAGATCAGGTTGAAAAGTAACTAGGATAAATCCTAAATCCTCCCATACATTTTGGATGGGGTTTCTTTCAAATGGGCTTTCACAAGACTTTAATGAGTTGGGATCAAGAGCCCTGGCAACTTGAAAAAGCCTTGGCAAGAGGTTACATGCTTCGATATCAGCTCTTGTTTCACCTGACTCTGAGGTCAGGATGTAATGTGCATATTCAACATTGTCCTCCGATAAATGGACTCATACCTGCTCAAATGTTTTGATGCTATTACCCTCTCATCTAGTGGCTAAGAAGATATATAAGTCCTATTATTTACCCCAAAGGACAACTTTCTCTAACCAAAACACTAGTGCCCTGGATTTTTAGAGGTGAAAGTCAGGAGTTCCCTTCTTCACTACTTATGGAGGCTAATGTAAAGACTGTGAGCAGAGAGTATGAGTAACATTTTTTGTCTCACACATATTTAATGCATTTGTATGCAACAGATTATTGGTTCTATTGGCTGTTGCTTGTGAAAGTGGGCAGTGGAAGAGATTTTTGAGTTGGAAGCGTACATTCATGATTTTTCTGATTTATATATAATTCTTTTCTTTTGCATTGATCTCTCATGTGAATGTTTAACCTAACTGTGCTTTGCCATCCCATTTTAGTTTGTTTCCCTTTCCGGGGTGATTGGGATGGTATCTCATGAAACAAACTGGTTTCCTTATATTCTTAGTTAGTGGCTCCCACAAAGGGAGGCTGGAATTTTACATATTTTCCACGATAAGGAAGACAATTCCTGGGGCTAAAACCAAAGACATTCCTTCTCAATGTCTCTACAAATGGAAAATTTTTTGGCTGAGCCTTGTCTACAAGCAGTTGACCTTATCTGAAAGATGACACGTCTAGCATTGTGTATGTTGATACATCCCAACATCATTATTCACTCTTCTGTGTCTTGTCAAAAGTTAACATTGAATGGAAGAAGATCTGGCTATATAGGATTGTAGTACCAAATCCAATCAGCACAGCACTTATGCAGGAAAGTAAAGGTCATATACGTGTATAAGTTTTCTGGATATTTCTCTCAATGTTCAGTTTTCTAAATATAATAATAGGAATTGGCAATTAATATTTTCAAAGTGCTGTTAAAAACATTAATCAGTATAATTAACTGAGTCCCCTGTGAAGTAGGTGAGAAATGCTATCTCTATTTTAGCTATGAGACATTTAGTGTGGTGTGTCCCAGCACTGAAAAACTGGTAACAATTAAAGTTATTTGAAGGAAAGGAAAACATGAGTGATTTTAGAAAGGCATTTTACACAGTCCCACATGCCACTCTCATAAACACACTAAGGAAATGCAGCTGAGTTGAAATTACATGAGGCTGAGTACAAAACTGGTTGAAAGACCGCACATAAAGAGTAATTATCAATAGTTTGCAGTCAAACTGGGGGGGACATATATAGTGGGTTCCTGCAGGGTTCTGTCATGGGTCCAGGACTCTTCAATATTTTCATCAATGACTTAGACAATGGAGTGGAGTGTATGCTTATGCTAGCACTCTGGAGGAGAAGATTAGAATTCAAAATGACCTTGACAAATTGGTGATTTAGTCTGAATTCAACAAGATGACATTCAATAAAGACAAGTGAAAAGTACTTCACTTAGGAAGGGAAAAAAATGGTTACCTAACTTTTTGTAACTGTAACCCTTCTGCCAGGCCAAGTTGATAGCAGCAAGGGCCGGGTTCAGTACACAGGGGTTCCCTCTCATCAAAGCAAATACAAAACTGGCTCGAGCTCCCACCCAGTGACCTGGGAAAATCTTACACACCCCCTGGGCGCCTCAAAGAGGCAATACTTCCCCTCTCGCAAGCACGGAGTCTTGCTGTAGTAGAGAATCTTTAATAACATGAGGTAAACGACATCAGCATTAAATTGGGAAAACACCACAACTAGTGTTCATTAACCAAACCATGAGCAAAGACCCACCCCAGAAAATTGGGCCACATCCTTTCCCTCGGGTTCTTGAGTCCCAGAACCCAAATGTCTCTTGAGTCCAGCAATCCTCAAATCACCCAAAATCCAAAAAGTCCAGCCCCAGAGTTCAAAAGTTCATCTGCAGAGTGTTACTCCCCAGTCTGGCTAAAATGTGCCTGTGTGTGGGGGAAAGAGGTAAGGGGTACCTTACGTGTCCTGAAGCTGACTGCCCCACAGGGCTCTGCTCTGCTACGCTGTCTCACGAACGGCCCCGCTCCACCACGACCGGCTCCACTCTGCACAGCTCGCCGTCTCACGAACAGCTCTGCTCAGCTTGCCGTCTCACGAACGGCTCCGCTCCACCACGACCGGCTCCGCTCGGCACAGCTCGCTGTCTCACGAACAGCTCGGCTCAGCTCGCCGTCTCACGAACACACCGCTGTCTCACGAACGGCTCCGCTCCACCACGACCGGCTCCCTCTGCTCAGCTCGCCGTCTCACGAACGGCTCCGCTCCACCACGACCGGCTCCGCTCGGCACAGCTCGCCGTCTCACGAACAGCTCGGCTCAGCTCGCCGTCTCACGATCACACCGCTGTCTCATGAACGGCTCCACTCTGCACAGCTCGCCGTCCCACGAACAGCTCTGCTCAGCTCGCCGTCTCGCGAACACACCGCTGTCTCACGAACGGCTCCACTCTGCACAGCTCGCCGTCCCACAAACAGCTCTGCTCAGCTAGCCGTCTCGCGAACGGCTCCGCTCTGCACAGCTCGCCGTCTCACGAACAGCACCACTGCACTCTAGATCTTCCGGCTCCCCACTACTTGACACAGTGCTCAGTGATTTCAGCTCATAGTAGTGGGGGCCTTAGTGCTGGTGCACCATAAGGCCAAAGTGAATGCAGCACAGTACCTGTAGCAAGACTCTTAATAGACCCAAAATTAGCTCTGACATTCCACAGTGGAGAGAGACAGAGGTGCAATTGGTGCTTCAGGCCCTCACAAAGGGGCCCACACCACCAGGTACTAATACCTGTCTCAAGTCTCTCTCCCTTCACAGAGTTTTGGAACCCATGTCCCTTGCCTAGCGAGTGCTACTCAGTTGATGGTGAGTCCCTCTATCATAACAAAAGGCCAAGTACAGTTCCAAGCACAGTTCCCATAATCAGGGTAATAACAATTTACTCTTCCCGCCCCAATAACAAAGACACTGGGGATCCCACAACAGCCAAAGTGACCATTTGGGCAGTTATGGCCTCATTCTAGGCGGGGTGGGTGTGCCTATGCAAATTGAGATCAGCCCCTGAAGTTCTTTTCCACTACTTGCCACACCTCCCCACCAGATGTCAGGGTGGAGCCCATCCTGACTCTGCTTACATAACTGTTGTTCTTCGAGCTGTGTTGCTCACCTCCATTCCATTCTAGGGGTGTGTGTGTGCCCCGCGTGCACAGTTGTCAGAGATTTTTGCCTTAGCAATATCCGTAGGGTCGGCTGTAGCGCCCCCTTGAGGGCTGTGTTTGTGCATTGGTATATTAGGTGCTGCCGAGCCTACGCCCTCTCAGTTCCTTCTTGCAAGCAACTCCAACAGAGGGGTCAGAGGGTGGGTAATGAAATGGACGTGAGCAACACATCTCGAAGAACAACAGTTACAAACAAACTGCAGGGTGTAACCTGAGGCTGTTACTTCAAGCACCCAATGGTCCGAGGTCAGCTGAGACCAGGGCAACCGGAAGGGGCGGAAGTGGTCCAGGAAAGAGTGGGAGGGTGGATCCTGGGAGGTGATTGGGGTGTCATCCTCTAGCGCAACCTCAAAATGACTGCTTCTGGCCTCCTTGGAAGGGCCAGGCTGAGCAGATGAATGGGAAGGTGAGGGTGTTGCTTAGACCCCCTTGTCTCTATCTTTTTTCCTGTAGGTGCCCAGCCAGGGAGTCCCCCAGAACCTAGACTTTGGAGGTGGAGGGTGGAATGGCTTCCTGGCCGGCTGAGGAGGAGGGAGGCCCAAGGAATGGAGGGTAGCCTGGGAGTCTTTAAGGCCATGGAGTCTTGAGTCGGTGAGCTCAGAGAAGAGTCCCGCCCCCTCAAATGGGAGGTCCTGTATAGCGGCTTGCATCTCCTGGGAGAACCTGGATAAGACTGCAGCCAGGAGCTGTGCCTCCTGGCCACTGAGTCAGTAGTGTCCCAGACCATTTGAAGGGCCCCCCCTGTGCCTTCGTCCACTAAAGCAGTGAACTCCTGGGCTCGGTCCTGAGGGAGGGCCTCCTTAAATTTGTTAAGGGAGTCCCACAGATTAAAATTGTACCTGCCAAACAGGGCCTGGGGGTTAGATACCCGAAATTGCAGGCTTGCCGTTGACTACATCTTTCTGCCAAATAAGTCCAGTCTCTTGGCCTCTTTGCTTTTCGGCATGCCACTGACTTGGCCCTGCCTGTCCCTTTCATTAACAGCGGACATGACCAGTGACGCCGCTGGCGGGTGTGTGTATAGACATTCAAACTCTTTCGCCGGGACGGGATACTTCTTTTCCACCTTCTTAGAAGTAGGCAGAATGGAAGAGGGGGTCTGCCACAGCAATCTGACAATCTTAAGGATCCCTGGGTGGATGGGCAGCGCAGCCATGGGCCAGGGTGCAGGAGGGTATAATGTTAGGTTGTTGGACTCCTCTGTGACCGCCTCAATTTTTAAATTCAAGTTGGTAGGCACCCTCTTAAGGAGAGCCTGGTGCTCCTTGAAGTCGTCGGGGGGGCTGCCCATTTGGGAGGGACCTGTTATCACTTTGTCTGGAGACGACGACAAGTGCACCGCCAGGGGAGGAGCGGGTTCCCCTTCCTTCTGCAGGGATGGCTCCTTAGGTGCTGGAGTCCGATGTGCTGCCCCCATGTCAGATTCAGTACCGTGTTCCCACTCCAGTGCCGGCCGTGCCGGGGGCAGTTTGTCCGAGGCAGCCAGGGAGGACTGGTAGGAATATGGGACCAGCATCACGGGCATGCCCCATGGGTTCCAGTATTGAGCGGGCCACTGTCCCTGCTGCCATGCCGTCACTGCAGGTGCCACACTGGCTTTGCACATCGACAGCAAATCACCTCTCCTTGGTGAAGGCCTGAACTCCCGGCCTGACTCCAACCATTGCCCCTCTTGCGTCCAGAGCGGAGCCGTCGAGGCCTGAGTCTGCCGACTGACCCTGGCGTGTGCACAGCCTAGAATGGAATCCACATGAGCAAGCACTCGAAGAAGAATCAAACGCACAGCTACACAATAGGGAACAACCGACTAGGTGGTGGTACGTCTGAAAAGGTGCTGGGGGTTATAGTGGATCTCAAATTGAATATGAGTCAAAAGTGTGATGCTGTTGCAAAAAAAGGCTAATATTCTGGGCTGTATTAACAGGAGTGTCATATGTAAGACATCAGAGGTAATTGTCCCACTCTACTTAGCACGGGAGTACTGTGCCCAATTATGGGCACCACATTTTAGGAAAGATGTGGACAAATTGGAAAGAATCCAGAGAAGAGCAACCAAAATGCTAGAAGGCTTAGAAAAGCTAAGTAAACAGCGAAAGGCAGTGATAGGCGGGATGAGATGGGTAGTGAGCTGACTGTGCACTTTGCACTTAATAGACTCGTCCCTTGGTGCTTTTGCATTCATAAATGTTCTTACAATTGCATCAGTTGAGACTGCAGGGTTTCAGTGTTTCACTGGGCTTTCAGCCCCAAGCTGATGCAATAATAGCTAAGCTTTATGGCTACAGTGAATAAAGTCCAAAGCTTCAACTGTCTTGATCCATCTTTGACGGCGTGCTAAATTCAATGACTCTAGTAGAGTGGTTGCGGTGTTTGGGTCAATCACCTTTAATTGTCTTTCTGTTTCGGGTTTCCAGCGTGGTGGGGTGTATCCTTTTCAGTAGCCACAGGAGATGGTTTTTCTTGTGGCCATTCAGATGAGGCAGGTGAAACTATCAAAATGTTCAGTAGAATCACATCAATGGTGGCCTCGGTTGTCGCAGTGACTCCTGGCAAAGCTATTTCCAGTTCCCGGGAATTGGGTTAGAACCAACAGATGATTTGGGTACATTTACTGGCGGCTAGTAGTGATTTTTGCAGTTGAAGAACAGTGTAGATAGGGAAACCTGCACTGTACATATAGGACCAAGATATAGTTTATCTGGCCAAATTGAATTCTTGCTGGACAGTGGGAAGATTATCTCCACTGAATTTTTCCAGAATGTGATTTGAACAAACAATTGATTTGCTCGTACTGGTGCCAGGTGAGAGGAGTGTCCATACAAATGGCAATATTTCCTTACATGCTTTCAGGCAGGTCAATCACAATGATCAGCAAACGCTGCTGCGCAAACTAGAACATCAGTTCCAGGGAATTATTGTGTTATTATTCAGAGTCTTGCTAACAGAAAGCAAGCAAGCAAGCAGTTAAAACTGGTTACCCAGCATTTGGAGCTTTATGGGCTATCCTTGAACCTTTTGTTATGAAATCTAATTCTTTAATATTCCCCCTGTATAGGACAGGTGACAAACTTATTAAAGAAAAATAATTGTAAAAGGACTCTAGACAAAGGGGTTGGTGCTAGATGCTAACAGATTGTATCACAATGGCACGCCAAGTGGCTTGTTGTAAAGTCAATAGAGTTTGAAAGTTCATAACAGAGCTGCCTCAGGCAATGGTGAGCAATAAAATAGCAAAGTAATAAAATCCTTAGTTTGCAATAACCTGATCTTTTGCTTTTAACAAAAAAACAATAATGTGGTATTTTAGATTTGGACTCCTGTCTCCCCTCTTTACCCTCCCCCACATTTTCATAACCAACAAAAAAGGCCCAAATTTGGGTCTACAGTTTCATGCATTAGAGCCTTCTTCTGTCTTCGTGATCCAATGCATTAGCTAAAGACAGAACAGGAAAAAAAAATACTGCCATTTATTTAATTAATCACTTTGACAATAAATTGAGCAAAACAAATCTATTAACTAGGCTTTAAGGTCTCTCTGGTAACACAGAGACAGTTCATTTTTCAAATGCAGAAATGTACACGAAATTAACACGGGGTGAAAAAAAAAAGTGATGATAATTGACAGATAATATTCAATGGGCAGAAGATAAGAGAGTCTAGACTTCTCCCAGGGAGGGTCCTGGCACCTAGCCGCAGCAACTTACAATATTTAGATCATTTAGTCAGATGACAATAAAGCCATGGATCCCAGTTTGAAACCCACCATTTATTCCCAGGGACATATTTTCAGTTAAGTGGTAAAGTTACTTTTAAAAATGTTTAAGTAAATACTGCCTCCTCCCACAAGACATATCTGTTAAATACAATGTAGAATACAAAGGTAGTGGTTTATACATGGTGTGCATTCAACATGTAAAAAGGTTAGCAGTTACACATGCAGTAATAGATTGCGTTCTCATTGGGTTGGAGCAAATGCCCAAAGGATCATACAAATCAGGGATGGAGAAGACCTACTAAATGAAGTGTCTTCCTATGCTCAGTGCATGACTGGAAAGACTATTTGGCAGTTGAATAGCTCTTACCGTTTGGACATTTTGCTGACAATCACTCTATAGTTTGCTTTGCTGCATTTGTGTCTTTTGTTCTTTACACTACATAGGTTAATATGAAAGAACCACACAAGTGCAGAAGGGTGCAAATAACTGCAGTGTTTACTAAACATCTATAACATGCAAGGCCTAGCTCCATGTATACACTGCTGCTTTGGCAGGATTCAGGTGGCTTATGAAACAGAAGTCGTGAGGGGCCACAAGAGGTCTCACAAACTATTTAGTAGGATGCTAGTCAAATTCCTATACACCACACAGCTTGGTCCTATTACTTCTTATGGCCCCTCCCAAATCCACCCCACCCCCCCTTTTCCACATGATACAATTCTTTGCAGCTCCTTGGTGTTTACATCTTTCAAATCAGGGTCTCAGAACTGAACTCTTACATCCCAGTGGTATGCAGAAGCACATGCAGGCATTTCTCAGGTCCATGCTGGGATGCAAATTTTTATGCTGACTAATGGCCACCTTGTAACACTGTTATATCATAACTGCATTTATATCACTCCCAGTTGAGTAATATGAATAATCCCAGTTAAGTAATATGAATCCATGCTGGTGCTATTTCGGACCACTGTACAAAGCTATAAGTTAGTCTGTTAGGCTGTTTTTTTTAAATTGCTTTTGCCTATGAGAGCTGACATGTTCCTCACCACTGATTGGTGCAGTGTGTCAAAGAACTATCTTGAAACAAACGAAACTGGTTCTGTGTCTGACCAGGCTGAGTTCAGACTTGTCTAAAGGATATTGGTTTACAGCCAGTGGGTCCCTCCAGTGCTGGCTGGCAGAACATTACAGTCATTTTTTGTCCTCAGTATGGTGGTTCCTAAATATCATCTCCCTACACAACAGCCCTACAAGCCATCACTGTGATCTGAGTCTGACCGGCATTGGTGTCTGCCTCTCTGCTGATGGGGATTTGCCCATCCGGGGGTCAATATTTTGCACTATGGAGATACTCCCAGGTCCCAGGTGTTGGCAAGGCGTGTCTTTATCCACCTGTATTTGGTGGGAAGGTTATATTTCCTCTTAGAGAAGGCCATCAGGTCAGTGATCCATGTCTTTGTGGGCTGTAGACTAGATGATTGCAATTCCATGTGGAAGCTATAGCTTGCCAGAACATGGCTGTGCACACACATAGCATTGATAGACATATGGAGTATATTGCACCTGTTTTTCATAGCTTACCCGGGTGTCCAGTTACAGGTCTTGATTTTGCTCAAAGCCATACCTCGTTTGGAGGATCTAGATTTCTGAGACCACTTTTCCTAGGTACTACACTGATAATTGAGATCAGCTGGGCTGTGGTAAGATTTGAACTCACAAGGGGTATGGTGAGGCTTTTAGCTCTAGACTACTGGTCTCCCAGAACTCAAACCTGTTGCCGTCATGGCAGCACATCCATTTAGAATGACCAACATTTTAAGTGTTCACTCCTTTTGGATGCCTCAGTTTTGGAAAGCCCAGCAGCAGACAGGTGGGGCCTAATTTTTAGAGGTGCTCAGCTACCACAGCCCAGCAGACGTCAATGGGCATTGTGACTGTTAGTGCCTTTACTCACTGTGCTGAGGAGCATGGCTCATATAATAGCATGAGCTGAGTGGGGGCTGTGATTAACAGAGACCCATTTTTGACATTAGTCAATTGGTTTGCAATGATTGTTTTCTGTGTACGTGCCTCATGCTAGATGCAGGTTTTATTAGAAATGAAAAATATATTTTAAAAATATATGTAAAATAATTCTTGCACCAGTCACTTTCTCACCCTCACTAAAGCAATTTCTTTATAAGCTCAGTAGAGGCTCATTTGTTTGAGGACAAATACGTCCCACAAATCCAAATCCTATTTATGTAATTTTAGCATTTTTTTCTTGTTGGAAGTTGTCATATTACTATTATTTGAAACCCAAATGGAATTCAAGAGAAAATCATTTTATAAATTCTCTTCCTTTTATGCCTTGGTTTTTATAGCTATATCCTCACACCTTCTTGTCAACTGTTTGAAATGGGCCATCCTGATTATCACTACAAAAGTTTTTTTTCTCCTGCTGATAATAGCTCATCTTAATTGATTGGTCTCATTACAGTTGGTATGGCAACACCCATTTTTTCATGTTCTCTGTGTATATATATATCTTCCTACTGTATTTTCCACTGCATGCATCCGATGAAGTAGGTTTTTAGCCCACAAAAGCTTATGCCCAAATAAATTTGTTAGTCTCTAAGGTGCCACAAGTACTCCTCATTTATTTTGCTGATACAAACTGACACGGCGACCACTCTGAAACACTGTTCCCTGAGTGTGACATTATCCTTGGTTGGAGAACCTTCTTCTCCTGTCAGTCAGAACTGTTTCCTCATTTTCCCCCCATCTCACTATTCTCTGTCTCTTCTCAAATCTCAGCTGACATCTCTTTTCCACTGCCTCTTACTGTCTCCTGCTTCTGTTACTATAATATCCCAAAATGCTTTGCAGATGTTTGTATGCAAGACACTATAGTAAATAAAATATTTTATTGTTGCCAATGGAAAAAAAAATCACAAAAGGGGATAGATTGTCAGCACTCAGAATGTAAACCCCCAGGAAAAGCAGCAACCTTGAATACCCTGTTCATTCACAATGAATACAAAGAGATCCCACACTACCTTAAACCATTGATAAAAGCTTTCTTCAACTCCTCCCCCAGAGCAATCAATTACAGAGCTGACAAATAAGCCATTCCTGTTGAGCTCTGTAATGGTTAACTTATGTTGGGTGATGGAAATCTATTGCTCATTGAAAGTGATGGGCAGTTACATATTGTACTACTAGGGAACTAATAGTTTACTAACCTTAACAGAAACAAATGAATGTCATAGATATAGTACAAATCAAATCCTTCTCTTTACTAAGGTAGGGGGACACTTGAAAGACATGAGTCCTTTGATACCAAGGTGAATTTGCTACACTGGAACCAGTTGACTACATAATACTCAAAACAAAAACGTACACACAAAACACTGCTTTATTGACTGCATTTGCCACACATTGAGGAATGCAAAGTTTTTTTTCATAAGCAATGGGCCATGGTCCCAATGTGTATTAAAGCATACACTAAATCTAAACATGATGAAAAGAATGGCAGACAGAGCTATTGCAAGGCAACACAAACGGCATGCATAATACAGTCTCACACGGAACGAGTTTGATACATTATATTGCTTTAAGGATTAACTAACATGGAAAATGTACAAAAAGGAGAAATAGGTTTTTGCATTAATGAAAAATACATTTTTTCTCTACAAAGGAATTTCTAATACAAGAAAATAAATATTGCAACATAAGCCAAAAATAATTTAAAATTGCTCTTTTCAATATATTTCAATATTTCTCTTTTATATTAACAAATGGCACATCACGTTCTTTGAAACAAAGAAAACAGAAGGATTTCTCCTCCTGCGACATTCATATCGTTTCCTGTAACTGATGTGAAGCGGGTCTGTTTTGTGTGTGGAATGGAGCAAAGTACATGGGAATTTCCTTAAAGAACAACCAAAATTAACACACTGCCCTGGCAATAGACAGAGAAGTTCCTTAGGCCGATGTGGATAACACAAGGATGGGTTCATGAAAATACTAACAATACAAAAAGTGAGAGAAAGCTTCTGTTCTCTCTCCCTTGTGTTGAAATGGCTAATTCTGTATTGTGCTTTGAGGGAAAGTGTCATCCAAATATTAGACATTTAAAAATAAAAATAAATAAAGGTGCAAAATATCCCAAATACAGCTAGTCCATAAGGGCAAAAATATATGGGGTGAAAAATGAATGTGTGAACTCAGAATTGTCTTCAGGAAACTCCACTGGGCACCAATGCTTTAACACTAATTTGGGTTGTTCTCTATGAATTAGAAATGAGCATTGATCAGAGTCTACGTGCATCATCACATTAACCCACAAGCGTGGTGGTGCTTTTCAAAGGAAACAGGTCCCTTTTACAGTGCAAATGTCAACTCCTGCAGTTATATAGCATTTTAAAGACAACATTTGTTTAATAAAATAAACCATTATACTTTTCTCTAATCATTTCAAAATACATTTACAATACATCAAAAATATTTTCCTTGTACATTTTTCTTTCCTTAATTATTAACATTTCTGTTATGAAATAACTAGGTGGCAGGGGCATAGGAACAAAGGGCATGTGGAGTGTTTCTTAGGAACCCGGTGCCTAATGGCTGAATATAGTAGCTAAGTTTCCAGGGCTTTGGTGGGGCCACTGGAATGGCTGTGAAATGGCGTTGGTCCTGATTGGAGGTGCGGTTAGATCTGGCCTCCTGCCCACAGTGAATGCCTCTGTCCTACCTTTCCCCTGCTGGAAGCCACCACCTCTTCCCTGATATCCTCTTTGTTAGCCAGCCAGCCTGCTGTCAATTCTCATGCCCTTGGAAGCAGTAGCAGGCGGCCAGTGGAGGTCTGGAGATTTCCTAGACTTCTTGAGCAAAACAGCCTCTGTAAGTCTATTTTAGTGTGGGCCCCATGACATTTATGGAGTAGAATACTGTATGGGTACCTGTACATGGACGTCAATGGTGCAGTATGGGTGCACCTGGGAACAAGCCTTAGTGCTCGAATTATCTCTAGGGCTCTTCTGTTAAACCAGGACACTCGAGGGATTATTACTACTGGTTCTAATAAATCAAAGAATTCACTCAAATGAATCCCACAGCAATTACAAAAATATCAATAGTTAACTCAAGCCAAAAGACCATGGATTCAGCATCTACGTACAGTACTGAGCGCTCTCATAGTGTGTGTTTAACAGATACATGTTCTGCCACTGCCTGGTAATACTCTTCTGGATTCTTCTCTCCCAGTAATTCTGATAAGCTCTTCCCTGTTAGTTTCCTCTCATTCTGTTGCCCTTATTTTACATACAAACAGGCCAAATTTGGCCCCTCTGTGTGCAATTTTATTCCCTGATCACAAATCACAATGCCTAAAGTCTTGTGGCTGTTTTGAACTGTTTTTTTGTTTTTGTTTTTTGGTTTTGAACTACTTCCTGATCACAGTAACAATGGAGTGTGTATCACAGTGCTGCATAGGAATCAACAGAAACATGGTGCCACTTGCGTTTGGTTGTTCTTTAAAGTCTATCCCCTTTTGCTCTCCTGTACTGAGAAAGCAAGGAATGCAGAAAATAATGAGTGAAGCTGTGTACGGTGAGATTTGTGTCTGTTTTTTTTACCATAGTTGAAGTGAAGCACACGGAAGCAAGATTCATTAAAAGCAGCATATTGATTATTGTTATGACTCTTATACTAGGATACGGTAGCTAAAGCTAGCAAGCCTGATAAGATAAACTAAGTCCTACTTACTGTATTTAACATTATCTGAACATACTGAGCCTTAATTAATGAGCAGACTTTAGTTTCCAACCTCAGTGGATTATGCTAATTTATAACAACATTTTTAGGTGGTTCCTTTTTTTCCCCTTTTTCGGTAATAATTTGTATAAAATTTATCAAATGAGGAAAACACCCAGGTATGTTTGGTTTTAGAGTTGATTTTTTGGGATTAGCCAATCTTTTATTAATTTCACTGCAATCTGATAATAATTTGATAAGAATTGATAAGAAGGACTTTTGAAGGCCAGTAAAGATGATTTACTTTAAAACGGCAAGATAGTCAATTTTCGGAGTCTCCGAATTTAAAAGAAAGCTCAGAGTCAAATGAGTAAAAAGCATCAGAAATCAAAACAGCAGGATGCAGCCTCAGTGACAGAAGCACCCCTGTCAGCAAGCTTGGAAGCTAACATCTCAGTTTTGTGTCATGAATGTGTCTCTAGTCCTTTGTTGCTAAATAACTTCCAATTTTTCCAAATGACAAGTTTCCGGTTTCTGGCTGTGCTGCTTTATTGTCAAAATATTCTTTGGCATACACAAAATTATTTGACTGATTCATCTGGTGTTTTGTTTAAAGTGATGGGTTTTACCAGGTTCAGAAGTGTCCCAGGTTTTTTTTTTATTTTTAAAAAACAACAACAGATAAAAGTTTCAGTGAATTCCTTTTTTTTTTTTTTTTGGTTCCCTGAGCTCACACTGGGGTCACTCCAATAAAACATGCAGCACGATTTAACTGTGACCTTTGAAGCCAAAACTGAAATAATGGTGCAATTAAGTGCAAACATGGAAATTTGCCTGACTCATAGGTAACATGGGCTTTTAAACAACATTTAAGGCTTACATTTTATGCATTAAATTATTATAATATTTATAACGTCAGCTTTTGTGAATCACCCTCCTACGTCAAGTCAACAGCTTGTAACTAGGATTCAAAGAATAAAAAAAAGGACGGGGAGGGATAAATGTATTGTTTTAGTTACAGTTTTAGTAGAACAACAAAATGATAAAGGCAAATCATTTAATTTCCTCTACATGACACTGCATTTAGACTGAGGGCCAATTGTCCACTGTTGTGCATGGCGAGTTTACATGTACAATAGAGCCCTGCGCAGGACGAGTTTAGAACCCTGCAGTGGGACCGGGATCCCACTGCCATAATAGTGGAAGCGAGTGGGAGTGGGTGTTGTGGGGCAGGACGGAACCAGGATTAAAAATAGTCCCACACAGGGCTTGAATGTACAGCTCCCTGCACAGCTGAATGTAATTTCAACCATTAAAGATGAAGTACTGGCATAAGCTCTTTTGCCAAACTGATTTGATATTTTACAACCCTCCTGTTTTTGAAGAAATTTTTCCCCTCTCCATCCTGCTCCATTTTGGCCCAAATGTTTTGGTAAAGGCTAATCAATTAACCTGAGTAAATCACTTAAAATTTTCAAATAATCTTACAGGGTTCAAAGAACCTCCGAGGTTTACATTACATCAATAAATACCCATAGCTACTCAGGAGGAATATTTGTAGATAGCGCTGCAGCTCTAACACAGATATGTGTCTCTTCTATCTACTGAAAGCCTTTGATGACTGTTTACAGTGCTGCCGACTATCTCTGACAGATGTAGTGGCAGGGCTAAATCTTGGTTCTTGGCCCCTGGACGGATTCTGATCAAACTGGAAGGTGAGAAAAAACATAAAGGATTTAATAAAATATAAACAGAATGTTGTTTTCCTCCGCCCATAAGTGCTTTCTTCAAATAAGCTTTTTGTGCTTTTAAAAAAAAATATTTTAGTATCGCTTATTTTACTTCCTTGTGCGCACACGCACGCACACACACACACACACACACGTGTACAGATAGTGACTTTTTCAGTAAGTTGTGTGTGTGTGTAGGTGGCTCTCATAGTACCCCAATACCCTGACATACAGGGGCAATAATCCCAGGCAGAGCATGAAATCTGTCTGTCTTTAAATAATGCCCATAAAACTGTCATCCCTGCAGAAACAATGGATACTGGCAAAATTAAATCTCTTTATTAAGGATCTAGGATGTCTTGCTCATTGCCTGCAAGCACAAGTCCCTTAATGCGCATGCTTGCATTTCTTTTAACTGGGATATGCAAGTGAACTAAGAAGGAACAACTACTGGTACAGTAATCTATATTGGTGATGGTTAAGCTGTATCTCAGGCATATAGAGAAGAGAAAGACAACAGTGCTGAATTTTAAACTATATATACATATTAAAAAACCCCTTTGTTATGATACCAGGCAAAAATTGAACATGGCAGTTGTAACTGGGTTTAGGCTTCATAGAACTGTCACAGTTGGTAAATCTGGTGGAGTTACGATGCCAAAATACTCATTCTGACAACATCCTCATTTCCTGAATCTAACTGGTTATGTTGCACTCTGCCACTACCGGATTCCATGTCGGAGTCGCTCATTTCTGCATCAGAAAAGTAGCCATCAGTCTCATTGTCAAAATGATGCAAGATGACCTTTGACCTTTCACTGACTGGAGGCCCGTTAACGGTGTCAGGCTTCTGGATCTGTGACCTCCTAGTCTCTCTGCTCTCCTTTGGTAATTTGAACCTCACTACCGTTTTCGGACTACCTACTGAGTCAGGCACTTTAGTCAGAGAACTGGACTCACAATGAGTACAATTCACTGTCTCCTCCTCATTGTTTAAGGAGCTTCTCAGACACAATGAGGCATGAGAATCATTTGCTTTTGGAACAGGATGTGAAGATCCCTTCTTAGCTGTCTTTTTTATTTCACTGGCCCCTTTGCGGTCCATGTGAAATTTCGCCGTTCCTTTTTCTGATTTGCTAGGTCTTGCATCATGGGTGAAGGGCTTTGTGGTATCATCTGATAAATTATTCATGTTGTTAGTCCACTGATTGGAATCCTCCTCTTGGTGACTCTTGAAGATTGTGTTCAAGTCATTTCTTGACAGTTTTTTCTTAGTGTTCATTCTCATTTTGCTTTTAACTTTCTTTGTTGCATCGCTATGCTTGAATGGCGACTTCAAGGAATGATCCATCATAAAACTTAACAAGGTCTCTTCATCTTGTAAAAGCTCCTCTGAAAGGCCTGGAGTGTTGTCTTCATGGTGGCCATTGTTCAAGGACCACTCACTCATTGTCATGTTCTCAGTGGTAATCTGAACTGACTGGGCCAACCAGCTATTGAAGAAGGTCCCATCTATGGGAAAGGAAGTTGACAAACCTGTAAAAACAAAAAGGACAAGTCTTAGAAGTCAAAATCATTCAGTTTGTGCTTTGATTGTAAGAGGCACCAATACAGTGTCAAAACTATAAACTGCAGTAAGGAACCTGAAACAATTCTTTGGTATTCGGCAAACATGGACGGGCTCCAGTGTCTATTGTAATGCATCATACAGCATGTAATGTGTGAGTAAATGGCAAGCATACTTTACTTCAGGTAATAATGGTTAATCTGGGGGTATTCTTATACCTTACATGATAGTGACCTACACCGTCCACCACTTATAACATTGCCCCCAGATCGGACATCTGTGAGGACTGAACCTGGGATGTTTGGATCGAAAAGAATGAGCTTTGACTGCATAAACTAAAGAACTAGGCCCAACAGCCAAATCATATTCCTCTATGTGTGGTCTAGCCACTAGAAGGGAGACAAAGACCTACACTGTATTAGGGCAGATTACATGGTGTTCAAGACAAACTACACATAACTTTAACCAGCAAGGCTGAGAAGATTGTGAAGGCTGGGTGATTGGGGAGAACAGGACTGAAGCACCCTGGTATCTGGCCACACAGGATTATTACACCTATAGAGCTAACACAGGATTATTACAGCTATAGGGCTAACACATGCAGGAAATTCAGAAGAATGGGCAGGAGACGAAGGGCTGGATGAATCCATCTATGAGAACTCTACTTCTCCAGGCCTCTGCTTTGGGTTGATGAGAGCCCTAGGACAGCACACTTACATGGGGGCTGGGATAGAAACACCCTCCTGGCATAATCTTTATATGGGTAGTTAGGTAAGGAAGGTCTTTGGCTGGATTCTTGCCTTCCCCTTTGCTGGGAAAACACAAACAACATGACTGGTTCTACATACTACGTTTTAGCTGCTTAAACAGTTATTCTAATTTTCTTCAATTATGTGGCCACTGATAGCTGGTTAGGATCACACCAGTGTGAATGTAACATTATCAGAACCGGAATAAGTGAAAAATGATGATCATGCTTATGATTAATTATAATTCTAGAGGGTACCAAAGTATGTTTCACAACACAGACACAAAGACATGGGCCTCGCCTCAAAGAGCATACCACCTATCCGAGATATATAATAGGATGAGTAGAATTTGCCACACAGCTCAGATCATCTGGCCTCTGTCACCAGCTAGCATCCAATGCTTCAGAAGTCAAATCCCATCCCCCTTGAGAAGTCTCATCATTTGTGGAAACGATGGACACAGTGGGAAAAAACTCCTGCCTGACCCCTTCAGATGCTCCATGTGTACCCTGGAGCATGTGTAAGATATTCCTCACCATAGCTTGCAAAACTATAAAAAGGTTCAGAGTAGCAGCCATGTTAGTCTGTATTCGCAAAAAGAAAAGGAGTACTTGTGGCACTTTAGAGATTAACAAATTTATTTGAGCATAAGCTTTCATGAGTTACAGCTTATGCTCAAATAAATTTGTTAGTTTCTAAGGTGCCACAAGTACTCCTTTTCTTATAACTATAAAAGTTATTAATGGTCATAAAAATGAGACCTCTTTTCATATATTAGCTCTCCCATCTGTGGCAGCAAATTTTGAAGGTTGATTATATATTGCATGAAGAAAGATTTCCTTTAAACGTTGTAGATGTATTCAGTATTAATTTACTGGAGTGGCTTCTTTGTTCTCTTGGTATGGGGCAGAGTATAAAGAAGGGACCAACTGGTCATGCTGGCAAGCAACCCATTAAGCCATACGGTAAGACTCAAGGTTTAACGTGCAGTATATGTCAACTGCTCTATATTAGATACAGTGTTAGCCTCCTCAAATAAAATCTGCCTTGGATCATTCATTTTGACTGCTTGTGACTCAGATGCTTTCGCAGAGGTACCTTCTGAGCTTGGACTAAGCAAATATTAGTACAGAAACCTTCCTCGAATTTAAAAAGGCTGACTGACTTTAACATGCAGTTGTACAGCCATTGCACACACATCAAAACAGGAATAGTGCTGACAGCATTTCATATTGGCTTTGAGGTTTCAAATGTTGGGCTGAACCCTAAAGTCCTCCCTGAGGTTAAACTCTCGTTGAAGCCAGTGGAAATTTGGGCTAAGGACTGCGTAAGAACCTCAGGATTTGGTCTACCGTTGTTATGAGTATTTACTCATGATATAGCCACATTTCTAAAGACAGGCAGTGATAAAAGTGTCTATATCATATGTGATGTCATTAAACAGAGAGCGGTTTTAATCCATTCCCAGCAGCTCTGAATTAACATTTAGACACTCCTATTCTTAAGCTGTTACTTTTCATGTTCATATTACTGTAACAGACTGGACTAATTTTATGTGATCCTAAAAATTTGGAAAATCCTTACAGAGAACGGGATTTGCACCTGGAGACAATTATTGGATTATGCTATTTAACTTCTTAGTGATAACAGTCAGTGCTGTAAAAGATCAGGTCTATGCAATATGTACCCACTGATCTTCAAAATCACGCCTAGTAAAGTTCCATGCTACAGAGTTCTTTTGCCTTGAGTCATATCCTGCCATTGGTACTGTAGATGGAGTTTCCCACTGGACACCTGGTAGACTGCATTGATTAGGTACAAAAGAGACTGGCAAAACTGGAGCAAGAACGATCTGTGGCTTGGAGGGACTGACTGATGAGGAATGTTTACAGCAGCTAAATGTGTATGATTAAGTGATGACAGACGGGCGCAGGAATTAGAGCCCTCTACACATACTTGAAAGGAGTGAATACCGGAGAGGAATTATTTGGAGTAGCACAAAGAGGACTAACTAGAAGGAAAAGAGGGAAGAATTTGGTTGAAAAACTTCCTAGTCCTGAGGTTTGCATGAGTGTGGAATAGTCTCCCAAGAGAAGTGGCAGAGGTCACCACTACCTTTAAAGTGCTTTTAAAATGTATGGGAGGGGACACTTCTGCACTGGCAGAGGGGAAAAAAAAAAGATAGCCTAATACCACAGGTGTGTCCTTGTTCTAATTGCTATGACTGAAACTCACCGGGCTTCTACATTAAAAACTGATCTCATTCATGTGAGCAATTATAATGCTCACTGTATACTATGGTAACACCCTGTTAAATAGAGAGATCCGATGACTATATTCCTGCAAAATGTCTCTAAAGAAAAGCTCCCTGTTGTAATGATTGTCTGGTTTCTGATATTTACATGGCAAAGATTTGCAAACTTGTTAAAACTCTCTCAATAAATAGTAAAAAAAAAATAATAAAAACATTGGTCTTATTTATAAAATGGATGAGAAAAAGGACAGGTTTTTGATAAGGAATATTTTTTTCTTTTTTTTAAAAGGAAACTACAGATGGGTTAGGGAGAGGTCACTGGGACTGTGTTGTGGAGGAAGCGATTCATGTCTGTAGTTGTTATTCTTGTGACGAGGTATGTATCATTCATTGTTTTAAAGATTTCAACACTTTCTTATTTTAAATGCTGGAAGGACACGTGGCCCAGTATCTCCATTTCACAAGGAATAAGAAAACATTTCAGCCAAGTATCAGCACAGAATTAACTATTTGATTTAAATCACTTGCTGTTGTAGGTGTAGGATATGCCTAAGGGGGGGAAAAATGAGCGTTGCAGAAACTAACTAAAATTTACAGGGGGCTTTTCACATGTCAAGACATCATGGGAGCTGTCTCAAGGGAAGGACTGTTGGGTCATTCTAAGCTAGCAGAACAGGACAGCTGATCTAAATAGCAACAGAAAATGTCCTTCATTAACTAAGATTCTTCCTCTAAGACTTCAGTTTCAGAGTTAACAAGTTGTAAGAAAAAACAAACAGGATTTTATATGAACAGAAAAAGGAAGAGAAAGCCATGTATAAGCCCCTGCCCCAAACCCAATCTCCTCCTCTAGAAGTTCTTTCTCTTTCCAGGGCCAGGGAGTTATTTTTATAGCGTTCCCTGGCTTTCCTCTGAATTGCTGATTGGGCTGTCAGTTCCACTGCTAGGCCATTACACCTGTGGGAGAGCTGAACACAGAATTAACCCCTTGTTTGCTGGTGCTCAAGTCAAGCTTCTGCACCCGCCGCAGTAATCTGACACAAGGGAGGTGGAATTAAAAATGTCACTTAATCAACATCAGAAAGTAGAAAAGAGATCAAATTCTACAAAAAATAATTTGTGGTTGCTAAGGGAATTGTTGTTTTCTTTAGGTCTTTTCCCCTGCTATGTAGCAGAGGGTTATATTTGATGGGGGGCTTGGTGGTGTCTTACATATCAACATAATGCACAGAATCACAGTAATGGGGGCAGAATTGGGCCCCTTCTGCTTCCGCCATGGAAAAAGACAGGAAATAGTGCTGAGAAAGCAGTGTCACTTTGCATCTATCTCCTGGCTGGTCTGGGACTGCCAGCAGCAGCCACTTGGACGAACTAATTCCTGTGATGGAGGGTGCGTAGAGGAACAGAGCAGCATGCACTGAACTAAAACACATGGCCCATGCAGTTTACTCACAAGCGGCAGCAGGACGCATGTTGCAGACTATGCAGAGAATGAACACTACACTAGAGTGGAGAAGTCAGATTACATTGCCAGAAAGTAAAATCACTATTTCTCATTGCAATACTCTAATGCATTCTTCCAGCTGGCGTTCAGCCTGATAGCTGAATACTTCATAAGCTTTTGTGCCACTAGCTGACAGCCTACAGACAAAGGACCCCATCTACAGGGTCAGGTTGGGGGTTAGTGTACTGTGGTCCCTCCAGTACAGGGCAGAAGCAGTGTAAGGCAGCTCACATAGCCAATGCCCGTGATGTAACTCCACTGTGGATAAGCAAGAGAGCCTAGTCTCTAGCACTATCTGTGGCATTAAGCTCTACATTTACTCCGCCCCTCCTCCCCCCAATAAGTGAAGCCTTTGGAATTCCTTTAACTCTATGACTTTGGCCTCTGCACTCAGTATATTTCAGTGCTGTGTTCTCACAGTCAGACTTACCCAGCTGTCCCAAGACTGAGTCGTTCCCTGGTTTCCTTTTTTCTTTCTTCTCAGGACTACTTTTTCTACCATCTCTTCCTTTTCTTTTGGGGTCACTTTTCTTTCCCTTTGTTCTCTTCCCAGTTTGTTCTGTTTTTTTCCAAATAAAAAGAAATGTGAGATCACGTAACCAGGGAACTTGATGATGAACACTTTGAAGCCTTCAGGAGCATTGAGATAAGGATGAAATTAAGAACTGGAAGAATCCTTGCTAATCACCCTCTGTGAAACAATGGCAGGCTCTAGTGCAAATCTGGGTCAAGAGTTGCACAGGAGATTTGTGTACTGCCATTTTGGGCAAGTGAACACTACAGAGCTCTAGATTAAGGAAAGGTTTTCAGTCCCAGAGACTGTATAAAGAAGAAACTTGGGCTTTGATCCAGCAAAGCACTTAAGCACAAACTAAACTTTAAACACAAGTGGTCCCACTGAAATCACTGGACTGCTCATTTACTTAAAATTAAGCACTTGCTTAAGTGCTCTGCAGGATCAAGGCCTTTGGGCACCAAGATTTCAGTCCTGAGAATGCAGTGCTTATAAACCAAACCCCTACATATGAACACCCCAAAAGACTCAGGCAGTGCCAAACTTTACAGCATGTTGCATAATGCAAATTTGCAATGTAAACTATAGGCAAATGCAAAGTGCTTATCAACCTACTCTTCCACTGCTGGTATAAGGTCGCAAAACAAGTTTGACAAAGATCTTATTGGCAGCATTTTTAAGCAGACCTGTCTTGATTTGATCTTTTGGATATAATAACTACCCTTGCTTACACTGTATAACAATGAAAAAACAAAACACCTAAACACTGCATAAAATACACCTAAATGACTTGGCTATTGAAAACTGCCTATTGAAAACCAGGAATATAAATCACAGCTATTTGGACTTTCAACTAAAAATCAATATATACTAAATGGTTTTGCATATATACTGGACGTATTCCTCTTCGGGGAACAGAATTAAGTTGTACCCTCTGAAAAGAACAATTTGTATTACTAGGTGAAATACTCAAAGCTTTTTACACATTAAGGGCCCAAATCTTCACCAGCAGAAGCTCATGCTAAATCTCCTACTACCTTCAGTGGGGAAAGAACAGGGCCCTAAAAGCAAAAGTAGGAGCCTGGATGGCTAAAGGAATTGGAAATGTGATTTCTAGCTTTTCGTAATCTGATCATTAGCTTGAAGCTGACCCAAGTTGGCACTGACCAAAAGTTATTATCATGTGATGGCTGTAAAATGACAACTGAGCAATAATTCTAAGAGGCCTATGCAGTAACCGGTGGAAGGTATCAGCTTCATATAAACCACCATCAGTTTTGTTAGCAGCCTTAGCAGAGAGGCCATGGGCTGAGTGGGCCACAGAGGCTGAAGTCTCCTCTCTCCCTAGAGGTAGTCCCTCTAGGTTGAAATGTAGTGGTGGAATTTGCATTACAGCTGCCTGAGAATATCTGTGGGTCTGGATTAAGAGAGGATTTACATTTCCAGGATTGCCAATCCAGGATCTTTCATGAGCAATGGACTCACTGAAAGAAAGAAAGAAAATAAAAATTGATATATGCTACATTCCTGCCAAGTAACTCCAGAAGACTGGGGAAGTTCCAAACAGACACATTTTTCATTTGACTTACAAATAAAAATATGACTTTGTTTAGACATCACAATGGTTCTAAACAGAGATATGAATGTTACCTTTTCAAAAGGAGCCTGTCAAAATAACAGCCACATTTCACAGGCCAGGAGCCGACTTTACATTTCATGCAAGACATATATGTGAAACCGAAAAGGGGTAGTTTTGCATGGGCAATTCCTAACAGCTTTAATAAGAACCTCCTGCCTAAATGATCATTCATCAAATGGGAAAATAAACCTCCAAGTTATGTGTTTTAGGAGGAGACCCTTCCAAAAATACAATGTGCCAAATGCGCCTACAGGGTAATTCCACCAGGTTGTGTTGATTAACTGCCATGCACCATAATAATTAGCAACTGCACTCAATCAGCAAGATTTCTTGCTTTCCCCCCAAAAGTTATTGATATGTCGGCCAATGAAATCAAGTGTCAGAGGAGAGGAAATACTGGCGAGGAAATATTCGGAGACAAATTTTCTCCTCTACTTGCAAATCATTTAGTGCTGTAAAATTGAAGAATTTTTCCAAAAGCCTGGTCCTGCCAGGGGCTGAGCATCCTCCATTGCCATTGAGGTCAGCAGCAGCTCAGCAATTATGGAGGCCAACAGCATTTTATAGGATTGGACCCTAAAACGGTGCCTCTCTTGTACCATAATGAAATGGAGAGTAGTTACTGCCATATGAAGCAACTCTACTGATTTGACTCATAACACCACAAAAGGCTGTCCTACTGTCAGAAACAAAGCTGAGCCCGGGAGGTCTTAGGGAAGCATACAGATGTCCCAGCTACTGTGTGCTAACTTGTGTAGTAGGAGCCAATGCCGTAGAAGAATATGCAAATAATCGAACGGTCTCAGAAACTGAAAACTTTGCACGCCAGTCCTCTCTGTACTACAAGCCACCCTATCTACATAGGGAAGCACTTGACCTCTCTTGAGGGAAGCTATTATCACTGATTTATTCAACTCACTTATTAGAGCTTCATTTTGGTACTATCCTTCACTCCTTAGCTGAACAAAGCTGTGGAGATCTGCATCTCATGACGGCTTACTGTTCAGATTGGCTTAATTTCCCCCATGGAAATAAAATCATGATAAAGTGTCCATTTGAAAGTCATTCCCATTTATTTTAAGCAAACAACAAATACTGCTCAGATACAAGCTTGAACACTTACAATTTTACAGCAGTAAAATTCCTCATTCCTTCAAGTCATTCAGAGCAGTTCTTATTTCTGGACTTCAAATGCTGTACCATGGAAATCTTGTTACTTTCAAAGTAGGTAAAGGTTCAAAGCAACCCTTCTGGTCAGAATACCCTGAGCTTTGTAGATGCGCACCTAATTTTAGAGGGATGCTTACGATCCACAACTCAAAATAAAGTCAAGAAGCTGGATTAAATCTCAGGAAAAACTTCCTAACTGTAAGAACAGTAGGACAATGGAACAGACTACCTAGGGAGGTCGGGGAAGCTCCTTTGCTGGAGGTTTTCAAAAGGAGGCTGGAGAGCCATCTCTCTTGGATGTTTAGACACGACAAATCCTGCATCTTGGCAGGGGATTAGACTAGATCAGTGGTTCTCCGACTACTGTACCCCTTTCAGGAGTCTGATTGGTCTTGAGTACCCCCAAGTTTCACCTCACTTAAAAACTACTTGCTTACAAAATCAGACGTAAAAATACAAAAGTGTCACAGCATACTATTACTGAAAAATTGTTTATGTTTTCATTTTTATTATATAATTATAAAATAAATTGGAATATAAATAGTGTACTTATATTTCAGTGTATTGGACTGTATATACAGCAGTAGAAACAAGTCACTGTCTCTATGAAATTTTAATTTGTACTGACTTTGCTAGTGGTTTTATGTAGCCTGTTGTGAAACCAGGCAAATATCTAGATGAGTTGATGTACCCCCTGGAAGACCTCTGGGTACCCTGAGGGATACATGTACCCCTGGTTGAGAACCACTGGACTAGATGACCCTTGTGGTCCCTTCTAACCCTATGATTCTCCTCCTCTTATTCACAATGTCAACAAGTAGCTTCACTGATTGCCATGTGATCACTTGTGGAGTAAGGTATCTTTCAATAAAGGTCATCAGAGTCTGTCCCAGTGGGATCAGCAAGTGCTCAACACTCAGAAGCTCTACTAATCAGGCCCTCTATATAAAATAGGCCCCAATCAAAGACTCAGGGCACAACTTCTCCACAACTTTGGGATAGTTTTGATCTGGATCCGGAAGGTAGGTCCTATTCTGAGAAGTGCTGAACACCTGAAATTTCCACTGAAGATAATCAGTGTCATGGCTGGTCAACCTCACCCAGTATCAGACTTTTTGTGGCTTGGGGCCATCTCTGACTAGGCCATACTGTACATGATTACTGTACCTTCCTCTCTGCACTATAGAGCAGCCCGGCTCAGGCTACCAAGAAAAATTTACACGGAATCAAAGTCACAAACTTTTCAACACAACTTTTCTCAGACTCAAAACTTGACGCAAAACTTGAGTCAAAGGAAACTTTGGTAAGGGAAAGTGCAGTCCAGGCAGTTCCTAAGAAACCCCAAACTCGTGATGGATTCAGAAGCAACTCCAAAGCCACAAACACAACAACTGGCGGAGGAGTCTGCCAAAGAGCCAGATGCTGTTTCTGGAAAAACTGTCATGCAGCCTTGGTTTTTGAGTCTTGTACTGCCATTGAAAAAAGGAAGAGGAATTTATGAGATGTGGGCTCAACCACTGCATGTTTAAAAAAAAATCAAAGAAAAAAAGAAAAATTAATTCTATATTTGCTATTTAATAAAATGCTGCCAAGTGCTTCCCGCGCTGTATGCATGATGTTCTCTGCTAATAGATACACACAGCCGAGCGAATTACAGACAATCAGTGCTAAAATGAGATGGCATCTAAGAGCAAAAGACATTCCATCAGCAGCTTAACCTTTGATTCTTAACAGAGCCAGAGGCAACTGTAAAGAAGCCAATGCAACTGCTACTAAAACACGCCAACGAGCCAGATGCCACAACTAAAAACACCAACCTCTCTAGCCTTGCACCCAGGATTTGTAATCACCATCCAAACAGAACAATGTGCTCCAGCCACAGCATCTCACTGCAGGCCAGACTGATGTCTTAATTTAACTATCCAGCAAAATGATTAGCGTTTACTACCCAGAGGGGTGATACAGATCTACTTTGTGTAGGGTCAGTGAAAACCACCGTCTCAGGCTTTCAGCAGAGTCAGGGTAGGAAATGTACTCTTCCCTTGTCTTAATAAAACAGTCATAATCAGATCAAGCTAGCGTGCTAAAAACAGGAGCGTAGTGGTGGCAGTGAGAGCGCAAGGAGGGGCTAGCTGCCCTGAGCACATACCTATGGTGTCGGATGGATCAGACTCGGGGTGGCTAGCCCCCTCACACTGCCACGGCTCCACTCTGTTCTTAGCACATAGCTCGATCAGAGCTAGCCTGGGTCTGTCTTCTTGAGCTGGAATGTACCCCGCCAACTCTAGTGCAGACATACCTGGAGTCTCAGAGAAGATAAGGTCCCAATTCTGCCCTCACTTAAAGGGTGAAAGTCTTACTGACTTTTGTGAGAAGTTTTATAAATGACTTGTCCACAGTGGCTCAGTGAGTCTGTGGTGGAACAGAGGCTTGAACCCAGGTCCTGACCCCCAGTCCTATGCCCTATCACAAGCCTACCCTGGACAGGGCATAAGCTCCCAAGTGTCTATAATTTGCTATATTTTCCACAAGATAGCTCAACCACACGTTTGTCAACATAAAAAAATGAAAGAAAGACCTAATGTGCTGATGCTTTTGCTTCCACCTGTGCAGGTTTGGATATGAGTGTTTCGTATTATATGATGGAACTGGAAGCGTCTGTAATAACAAGTACTCCCAAGCCACCAGCAGAAGTATCTACCTGGATAAAGATCCTTCTTGATCAGTTGCATCTGGAGATGGAAGATCTGCTCCTGAAGTTTGCAAATGGAGTGTTTCATTTTCTCCCGCCTCGTCACCATGTAGCACAGATTTCTAACCTGCAGAAACACAAGAAAGAGTTTCCACTTTCTGACTGGACTCTGAGAAAAGCCCCAGCTGCTTGGCAGTGCTACTGAACAGTCAGCTAACCGAAGGTGGCTCTCTAGATGCTGTCCCTTCTCTGTTGCTCAGATAAATCCCAAGTATTATTATTATTATGTTTTACCGTAGTGCCTAGGAACCCTTAACTATGCCCCACGACCCCAACCCTGTTAAGCGCTGTACAAAGACACTCTTCTTTTTATCCTCGTTTGTCTGTTCACCTTATGTTCGGATGGGCAATGCTGTGATTCGGGTATGCCCAAGTGGTTTTGAGTAGGCCAGGCCTGCAGAATAGGAGCCATTAACAGGCTCCTATCCTGGGGTCAACAAACATGTGGACAAGGGGGATCCAGTGGACATAGTGTACTTAGATTTCCAGAAAGCCTTTGACAAGGTCCCTCACCAAAGGCTCTTATGTAAATTAAGTTGTCATGGGATAAGAGGGAAGATCCTTTCATGGATTGAAAACGGGTTAAAAGACAGGGAAAAAAGGATAGGAATAAATGGTAAATTTTCAGAATGGAGAGGGGTAACTAGTGGTGTTCCCAAGAGTCAGTCCTAGGACCAATCCTGTTCAACTTATTCATAAATGATCTGGAGAAAGGGGTAAACAGTGAGGTGGCAAAGTTTTCAGATGATACTAAACTGCTCAAGATAGTTAAGACCAAAGCAGACTGTGAAGAACTTCAAAAAGATCTCACAAAACTAAGTGATTGGGCAACAAAATGGCAAATGAAATGTAATGTGCACATTGGAAAAAATAACCTCAATTATACATACAATATGATGGGGGCTAATTTAGCTATAACTAATCAGGAGAAAGATCTTGGTGTCATCGTGGATAGTTCTCTAAAGATGTCCACGCAGTGTGCGGCGGCAGTCAAAAAAGCAAACGGGATGTTAGGAATCATTAAAAAAGGGATAGAGAATAAGACGGAGAATATCTTATTGCCCTTGTATAAATCCATGGTACGCCCACATCTTGAATACTGCATACAGATGTGGTCCCCTCATCTCAAAAAAGATATACTGGCATTAGAAAAGGTTCAGAAAAGGACAACTAAAATGATTCGGGGTTTGGAACGTGTCCCATATGAGGAGAGATTAAAGAGGCTAGAACTTTTCAGCTTGGAAAAGAGGAGACTAAAGGGGGATTGATAGAGGTATATAAAATCATGAGTGGTGTGGAGAAAGTGAATAAGGAAAAGTTATTTACTTGTGCCCATAATATAAGAACTAGGGGCCACCACATGAAATTAATGGGTAGCAGGTTTAAAACAAATAAAAGGAAGTTCTTCTTCACTCAGCGCACAGTCAACCTGTGGAACTCCTTGCCTGAGGAGGTTGTGAAGGCTAGGACGATAACAGGGTTTAAAAGAGAACTGGATAAATTCATGGAGGTTAAGTCCATTAATGGCTATTAGCCAGGATGGGTAAGGAATGGTGTCCCTAGCCTCTGTTTGTCAGAGGGTGGAGATGGATGGCAGGAGAGAGATCACTAGATCATTACCTGTTAGGTTCACTCCCTCTGGGGCACCTGGCATTGGCCACTGTTGGCACACAGGATACTGGGCTGGATGGACCTTTGGTCTGACGCTGTGTGGCCGTTCTTATGTTCTCCTGGTCTAGCAAAAAAGATATTCAGAGAACAGGGCCAGTGGCAAATGGCTTCAGTTCTGGCTCTGGGAGCCCCAGCCTTGCAGGAGGGAGAGGGCCAAGCGCACTGTGCAAGTGGCAGTAGTGGGAGTCATTATGTGTGCAGAGGCCAGAAGGCACAATGCATCCCGGGACAAAGGGCAGCCTGCTCACGAGTGGCAGATCTTACACTCACAGGACACATGTAGCATGTGCTCTCCCAGTACAGCCCTCCAGATGCTAGCCAGTGTGCAAGAGGGAAAGAGGCCATGGCTATCTCCACAACCAATCCCTATTTGTCCCCTCTGAGGTCTGGAACACTTCTGGCAGCATAATCTGCTCTCCTTGTGAACAGGCAGCCATATCACAGCTGCCCCCTGCATGGAGAACGTTAGGGGGAAGGGACTTTCCTGGGTTTTCTTCCTCCCACCCATGCTCTGGGGCACTGGACTGTCAGCTCCTATTAGGCTGTGCCTCCAGCATCCATGGAGAGGTTGCTCTGCAGGCCATCTCTGATGGGAACCATGGAAGTTCAGAGGGCATGGCCCACATATGGACCCAGTAATGGCTCCTACGCACAGATCCCCACACCGATTGTTGCTGACGGCCAGGATACAGACGCATATCACTGCTCCTTTTGTACCCAAGCTGTGGGGTAGTTATGCCACTATCCCCCATTGGATTCCTCCCTCCACTCCTGGGCAAGTGAAGACCCCAAACAGCAGGGTGCGCGCAGTGAACAGACATGCTGGTCACTGAATTCTTGCCAGACCTTTTGCTTTAATCTACAACACATTTACAAATGCTATTTTATCCACATTTTGTGCACAATTTTTCAGTCTTTCATTTATTTGGGGTTTTATTTGCCACCTTCTGCTCAACATAAAATATCAGGAAGTTTGATCTTTAACTTTACCATGAAGTCAAAGTTCAGTAACCTGAATTCACGAGAAAGGTCTGGACTTCAGCATTACAGCTTCCCAGTGCTTTAGTCCAGAGTGTCCAGTGCCCTGGTAGGAACCAGGGAGTTACACTTGACCATCTGTACCCAAATCCTGTACCCAAATCCAGCGACGCTGCTGATCTGAATGAAAGGATTCAGTAACTAACATCCATGGGGGTGGGAGCAGGGCGAGGCGGAGCAGGGTAAATTGCTTTTCCAATTTACTCAGTTTTAGTTTCAGGAATTAGCTTTAAAACCACTGTGGTCGACAGATTTGCTTAATTTAACACGATGGCAATTCTAACAGATGTAATGAAAGAGCTGATGTCTGTAAAGTGCTCTGTGATCCGTGGATGAAAAAAAGCAACAGAAGTGCAAAAGATTTTATTATATGCAGATATATAAGGGCCACAGTAAAGGCTTGGCAGGCAAAAAGTGAAGAGCGTATCCAACTATCAGGCCAGGTTCCCAGCTAGTGCAAATCAGTGTAGCTCCATTGACTGCTATCCCTATTTACACCAGCTGAGGATCGGGACCATACGTTCTATAAAAATTGTACAAATCCAAAGTACCAAATAACTAGTTTATTTTCCCCTGGGTTCAATCCTGCAGTTCCGATTCATATGTTCTATTTAGGGTGACCATACATCCTGTTTTGCCTGGGACAGTCCCTTTTTTAAGCCCTGTCCTGGCCATCCCAACTTTTTGGCAAAAGTGGGCATTTGTCCCGTTTGTCCTTGCCAACTTGATCAAAAAGTGGGGTGTAGAGGACCGGGGGGGGAGGGGGTAAGGCCAGCCCTGGGCAGAGCGGGAAACAGGGTTCAGGCTGGGGGCAGGAAGGGCTCGACAGAGCAGTGCTGCCAGCCCCGTGCAGGCTGAGGGGTTGCCTTGGGTGAGCGGCTTGGGCCAGCCCTGTGTAGGGGAGGAGCAAGTGACCAAAGAGATTGACGTGTTCTCCAGTCACTCGATTACAGACCTAAAAGTTGCAATTCTTCAAAAAAAAAAAAAAAACTTCAAAAACAGACTCTAACGAGAGACTGCTGAATTGGAATTAATTTGCAACCTGGATACAATTAACTTAGGCTTGAATAAAGACTGGGAGTGGATGGGTCATTACACAAAGTAAAACTATTTCCCCATGTTTATTCCCACCCTCACCCCCCACTGTTCCTCAGACGTTCTTGTCAACTGCTGGAAATGGCCCATCTTGATTATCACTACAAAAGGTCCCGTCCCCCCCCGCTCTCCTGCTGGTAATAGCTCACCTTAAGTGATCACTCTCGTTACAGTGTGTATGGTAACACCCATTGTTTCATGTTCTCTATGTATATAAATCTCCCCACTGTATTTTCCACTGAATACATCTGATGAAGTGATCTGTATTCACGAAAGCTTATGCTCAAATAAATTCGTTAGAAATAAGGTGCCACAAGTACTCATTTTCTTTTTTCCTGAGAACACTGTAGGCAGCCTTCAGCTCATGGCTGCTGTGACCCTACAGGGACATCTGACCAAGTCACCTTGTACTGGACTCCATCTTGGAATACCAGTGACCTGGTGTGGGAACCAAGCTTGGAGAAAAAGGGTTCTCACCATACGCAAAAGCTATTTAATGCAGGGGATTGACATCATCGTGGTTCTTCACTGACTCCTCGCCCAAAGAAGACTCTTGGAAACAACGGAGGAACAAGAACTGAACTGGGAGGAATTGCTGGACCCAGTTTGAAGGGAAATTTTAGCCTATGAAAGGAACACTTGGGGTTTTTAAGCTGCAAGCAAATGTAGCTTTCCCCTTAAGACCCTGCAGCCTGCTTGAATCAACATTTAAGGTGAGAATTTGCTACTCATATCCAATCTCTTTAGTATATTAAGCTTAGATTGCATTTTTGTTTATTTGCTAGGTAATCTGGTTTGATCTGTTTGCTATCCCTTATGATCACTTAAAATCTATCTTTTGTAGTTAAATTTTTTTTTGCTTTATCACAAACCAGTGTGTGGGAGTCATAACTTGGGGCAAAAAGCTGTTGTATATTCTCTTTTCACACTGAGGGAGGGGGCGAATTTCATGAGCTTATGCTGTACAGATCTCTGTGCAGCACAAGATGGTATAATTTTGGGTTTACCCTCCGGGATGGGGGTGCACTTGAGTAGATGGGCAGTTCCTCAGCTGAAGCCTTCCCATGCGGAGCTGATCTCAGCATTTGTATGTAGCTGCAGCTGGGTGCGTCCCTACCTGTATGTGTGCTGGAAGGTGCTTGAGGTCCTGTCACAGCAGTACAGTGTAAAGGGAGCCCAGGTTGGTGGGTCAGGGGGCTCAATGGTACCCCAGTTCCAGGTGGCATCCCGGGGGGAATCCGCCACAACAGTTATGCCAAAATACTCTAGAATCTTGCCCATTGCACCATCCTATACGTTGTTTATTCATAGAAGTCAAATATTTGCCTTTAGTTGCTGGTGTATTTTGTCCAACATGGAGAACTTTGTTCAAAACAAGAGAAACTTCCTTGTGCAAATGACAAAGCTTCAGAAATAAGCCTAGTTATCAAGAGGTCGAAACTGTCCCAATTCTTCTAGGACTGTCACTCTCCTGAAGTCCCAATACTTGTAACCTCCCCACCCCTCTCCAGAGAAAAGCTAAGTACTGTACACTTCAAGAATTTCAACGGGAAAGTAAAAACCTGCGCAGATGTGCTCTCCCGTCAGAACTGCATGATAGCTTATCCACAAGCCAAGCCACCCACAGACTGAGGGGAGAGGGAGGAAAAAGTAGCCCAAGTGCCAAGTTACTTCCTTACAGTCATAGCACTGGTGCATGTCCAGGACTCTAGCAGCTCAGTACTGACACCTGAATTCAGGATCAGTCCTCAAGCTGAAGAACTGCAGGCCTCCAGTCCAGTACAGTGTAAAAAATAACTGCTTTCCTCCAACAAGACTTTGTTTATGGTTCAAGCCTTTTGCCATGCACTGTCAGTGACACTGAATAAGGTAAACAGAGACGCATCTCTGCTTCCGTCCTGAGCCCACATGATTTCTTGGTTCTTCCCCAGTCACCGATGAGCCAAGCTCTACTCTCATTAATATTCTGTCTCAGTCCACTCAAGACCTATCCATTTACATCGGATGAGCTCAATGGACGTGCATGTGGGGAACTCAAAGTTGAATTTGCTCTGACATCTTTACCAGTGCCAGGTTCAATCCTGCTCTCTGCTGTTGGGTATAATGAGAGACACAAAAAGCTGGCCACACCTAAAACACAGCCCCACAGCTCAGGTCCCCACAAGGGATGGGTCTGTGAGTCAGGTGGCATGCCCACCCCCATACAAGCTGCCATCAGCCGCAAACCACTAGCTAGCAAACAATGGGTGCACGTATTGCTCCTGCTCAGCAAAGGACACCTCTCAGCCAGCCCCGACTGGCAGCATCCCTGGAGCAAAAAATGCAGTAGGCATCCTCTCTGTTTTCCATTGCTCCACTGATGAGGGCAGGATTTGGTCCCTAATGTGTAAGCTGTTCATCTGCACTTCTGTGCCGCTGGTTAAATGTCAGATGCACATGCAGAGGTTACTGATCAAAATCCCCTCGGCAGCCTGGAAAGATGGTGCAGTTGCCAAGTGATACCAGCTAACATTTGCCTTGTGCTGAATGTAATCACTGCAGTTTTTGTCAGCCTGAAGTATCTGTGGTTGGAGTGACAGTCTGACGCTGTTTCCATGGCTGTGTCTTGGGGGGAGGGTCAATATTTTTTAGAGGAAATGTATTGTCTCTGCAGTAAAACAGAAAATGCTAATGGCATCTAATCCGACTTGACACTGAGTGTTTACTGAGCCTCCGGACTTTCCAAAAGCCACAGCTAGATGGGGGCTCAAGAGGAAGGCAATAAACTAGGAGGCAAAAGTTAGTTCCCAGGAACTGACAGCGAAGTGAATTGGCCATAAGGAAATTTTCAATAACTTGTATTGACACATCAATAAATACTTTCTTTCTCCCAATCTGCTCTATCCAAGTCACTTACCAGACCTTTCGTATGATTCACAGATTACCTAGACTGCAAGTGTTCAGGAGCCTTTGTGTCTCTAATAGTGACACATCAAACCTGATCTTTTTCCCCCAACCTTCCCTAATGTGGCTACCAAAATTATAAACAGCAGTCTTGTGTGTCGCAGGCTCTTTCTGAAAGCTTCACAACGGGGAGACATCATGTATTTAATTTACATTTGCCCCATGCTCTGCATTTGCTCGAGCTTCACCAATGAATTAATGTCCATGAATTTTCACACTGACAGTGAGCTTCCAGGATCTGAATTGTAAATAACAGCCTAGACAAACAAAACAACTGCTTGTAAGTGAGGTAATTAAAGATGTAGAGCTCCTGTGCTCAAACAATTATTATGCTTTTCAAAGGCTCTGAATGCAGGAGGACAATCATGGCCATTTGCTAATGGCATGATTTTTTTTCAATATTAAAAATAAATTGTTAAATATGGATAGAGGGAGATAACAGAACCACAGAAATGGAGAAGACCTATTAAATTATCTAGTCCATCCACTTGCAAGTGCATGATTGCTACCCGCAGTTCATTTTCTAACAGTTTGTCCCAGTCAGTGAGGCATCCATTATTTCTCTTGGGAAAACTATTCCGCAGTGTAATTGATCTCACTGCCAGGAAATTTTCCCAATATTCAGCCTATTTCCTTTCTAAATTTGATTCTGTTATTTCTAGTGATATCCCCTTGCAGCCCCCAAAATAATTATTCCCTCCCTTGGCACGTTTGTGTCCTTCCCAGATTGTAGGTGGTCTTCCAGTCCTCTTTTTTTCACTGCTTAGCCATGCTATTCATATTTAGCTCTTTAATCAGCCGTTTCATCAATTCTGTGGCTCTTATTTGAACTCCCTCCAATATGACTGCATCTTTCTGGTATTGAGATGAGATGGGCTTTACTGCCAGGCCCTTGCTTTGTAAGCTACAAACTCATACATGATTATCTAAACATCTAGGGGCCTTGGTGTTACCTCAGGACAACTGGGAAGCACTTACTCTGTAGGAGGGAAAGCTGCTCTTTTTTTTTTTATAATATAAAGAAGTGATTTATACATTGTATATTTTAATATGTGCCCTTCTTTTTGTTCTGGATTGAAGCAAACATCAAACTGAAATTTCTTTATGAGGGAAACAACTGCCTTCAGCAACCTGTGTATCAAAATGTTTGGCAGTATCTTTCCTCTATGATATTGTAGTTTTGAAAGAAAACATTATTTGCCTCTGCTTAGAGATTGCTATTTACACTACTAAACAACACCCCTCCTGCCTCCCTGGCCAAACTCTGATGCCGACCTGACCCCCTTGGAAGTGTAGAGCTTTTTGTTGAAGCTGATTTAAACAGACCAATACTTGGAGTAGGTTAAAAAAAAAATCCTGTTAGAATTCCGGGAACAGAGACGTGGGCATTCCAGTAGAGGAAATTTGCTGAAAAGGAAACTTAAAAGTGCTAGAATCACAGCTGTTAAGTGATGACAAATATTTATTAGGTCATGTAGTCTACATCCCAAGGTTCTCTAGCCCACTCTCCCTAGTCTTGTCTATCTCTCTATGCTTCTGTATGGATTTCCAGTACAAAAAGGCCATGGTCTAACAACCTTACCGGTAAGAACATCTCTACCTGATGTCATCTGAGATCAAGCATGCCTGTGCACACCTTTGCTCACCACGGCACCAGTCTCATGGCACATACACAGTTTGTCGCACATTGCCCAACGCTCGAGCCACTTGGCATAGCTATCTTGGACACCTAATAGCTTTTTAAATCTTAATTCTTTGAAGCAGCAGTGGGTGTTGGGCACCAGCTAAGACTGAACCCAACCAGGTGATACCAGTTTGGGGCAGATCAGTGCAATAATTTGAGCCCTGAGTGTGTGCAAAAAACATTACAAGAAGTAGAAAATGTTATTCTCAGGTCCTTTCTTTAGGACCTCAGTATCTCAGAAACCCCAGGGCCAAATTACTCCAAATTTGCACCACTAAACCTACCCCAGATCCTGAAGAGGCACAACAGTTTTCAAGACCATCTGCACATGTATGTGGAGTTTAGAGCATGCAGACAAACTAGCCGTTAAACAGAAATCTCCTCTCAAACTCAACTACATTAGTGCTACTGCCCTGCTATGGTATTCAGGACTCTGACTGGCACCTAAAGTTGCCCTGCCTCATGTCAGTCTGAGCCTCGGCAGCAGGGTTTTGTACCAGCCATATCCCGTTGATGGTTGAGGGAGCCCAGCAGAAAGTGTGTATCACTGATCTAAACATCGTGGCAGTTCAGGCATGAACAATGGAGGGAGGAACAGAGAGTGTAGGTGAAGATGTACTTTGGCAATATTCGTAAGGAGACAGAAGAATTGATATTTCCGTAGAAAAGACACATGATTCAAACGACAGCTCAGCATCCACTAGAGCTTCCAACTGGAGAACGGTCTGTAAGTGAGTCACATAAAGGCAGAGAGAAAGACCAGAGTGATCAAATCTGGCGTCTAAATTTCACATGCAAGTAGCTCAGTTTAGGCTGCATTAAACTGTAATACGTTTCTGGATGATTGGGCTTTCACATCAGTTAGGCAAAGATTTATCTGTGGGCCCAATGTTCCTGGAAAGCAATAGCATCTGGAGAGTATTTCTGAGATGTTTTGAATGTTCCTGATTTAAAATCCCATTCTTAGTAATGGAGCTACACCTGATGCACCAAGCCATAATGGACGCGATGGGAGCAGGGTTAGCGCAAGGCTAACGCATTCCCTGTCCTAAAAATAATAATAATTAATAATCTTCTCTTCTATTGGGCCTTTCTTCTGAGGAGCTCAAAGTACTAAACAAACACTAACTAAGTCTCACAACAGCCTTGTGAGGTAGATAAAGGGATGTACAAGGAAGACATCACTCCCAACCATGGCCCACTCCAAGAAGCATCACCTACCAAATAACCAGCACCACCTTCTGCTGCACCCTGGAATTTCCTTGGAGGTCTTCCATCCAAGGACTGACCAGCTCCATCCCTATTTAGCCTGAGAGAGATGGCAATATCAAAGCACAAGCTAAAATATGCCTTTTCCTGCTTCCCTCCTATCCCACCTGCCCCCTTAAGTGCTCAGGACAAACTGTGCCACTCTGCCAACCTGCTCCTTTCCCTCTCTCACTCCTGAAAGACCAGGCCAAACTGCGGCTGAGGGCTGGCCCGCAAGTGTTCTGTGCGCTCTGTTTAATCCCCAGCTGAACTCAGCTGTTTCTACTGCTGAGTGATTCAGGCAGAGTGAATAGCACTGATGGTTGCACCGACTGAAGGAGAAGAGGGGCTGGCACTTTGTAGGTGGGCAGTCCTTCTACACACCAGCAAGGAGAAGTGTGGAATAGAGGGCGGACGGAAGGTCCGTAGCAGAAGAAACAAAGTCCTAGTTTCCCTCTAGCTCTGTCCAGCTTCCCTTCAGTACCATATAAATCTCCCATAACCCATACCTTAAATTTGGCACAGCTGTGTAAGCTGCATAGCATCTAAGACGTCCTCCATGAAGGCCTATATTCTGTACTTTCAAGGCATGGACCCCATGTTCTAATAGGCCTTTCCCATAACTCTATGACCCTATTCCTGTGCACTATTCCTTCCTGTTACAGTGGTTTGCAATAGCCATTCAGTGCTTTGACATCCTTCTCTCTCCCCCCTGCCAATTTTGTGTCATTTCACTACACATGTTGTACTGCTTCTTCCTCTTCCTGTTTTTGCCTGCTCTGTCCCAGCACCTTGCCCCCCTGCTCATACTGTCTCTGCTGACACTACTATTTCTGTCAGCTGCGTGCCTGTATGCAGCCATTAAAGTGAAATTTACAAGAAGCTAAGTGTGCTAGCAGCCTGGTGTTTCTTCAGAAAGCAGGTCTCTTATAAATATCCCTTTGCTGCCTGCATACACAAGCCGAGCAAGCAGCGGACACACCGGGGAGAGCAGGCGATGTTAACTGCGAGAGACCAGTCACAACTGTTTGTTATTGTAACTTAGCTGACATTGATTCTTCCTTAAAAAGCCAACAGGCAAAAGTCCTCAGGGTTTTCCCTCTCCTCCACAAACTCACGTCAGACACAGAACATGCAGGTCAAACAATGGGCCCACCAGCCTGTGAAGGGGACCTGGGATGGTCTGACGGGCAGTGAACCTGCCTCAGCGGAGTTTAATGTGATACACCCCAGGTGGCATGTGACATAAAGCTCTGTCCATTCAGAGATCTCCCAGAGGAGGTGGCCCATTTCCCCGTATGGAGACAGCTGGACCAAGCCATGAAAGACTTCGTTCCACCAGCCTTGTAGTTCACTTCTACCATTTTATCTGCCCTTATTGTTTTGTTTTTAGACACTACGTAAATTATCTTTCTGTTTTTAATGTGAATGTCATGCTGGTGGAAGGTGCTGAATTGCCAACACTGGAAACCTCTATTTTGGGTCCAATCCTGCGCGCCTGGAGATCAAAGAGAGCAGGATTGGGACTTTCGTCCCCAAAACGGGTAGCTGCAGTGTTGGTTTTCAGCTGCACTGCCAGCATGCCTCTCCTCTGTTCTGGGGGGACCCCATCTGGAGAAGCGAGGAGAGTCCGGACTCCATGCACATTCAGTCTTTGACCTCTCTGCTGAGACTGCCAAGAACTGTCCCAATTGTGCTGGTGGTTTTGTGATGAATGTATATGTCCACTAGGAAATGGACTGTCCCGGGAAGTCCATACAACTTTTGTTCATATTTTAAAAGGAACACCTACACTTAAACATAGGGAACATAAGAAGTGGGATGACTGGAGGGTTCTGCTCTGGTAATATAGCTATATTATGCAGAATTCTAGCCAGTGATAACAAACAGGCAGCTCAGAGCAGAAGTGTAACTGACTGAGGTCTTTTTTGTGGACATAAACTGTGGAAGGGAAGTGACTGTCAAGGAAATCTAACTAGGTCAAAAGACATGAAGACAGTTTCTTCCAGCAGACCCTGCCCCATATTAAAGAAGCCCTGGTAGAACAACAGAGTAGGTCCTTAAACCAGAAGTTGTACTCACCCTCTCTAGGTCTTGCCTGAGATGTGTGAAGAGCTTTAAGCGTCGGTACAACACATCCTGCTCTTGCTGAGCCAAGTTGTCCACTTCATCTGTTTTTGGTGTCAGCAGTGGCTTGTTGCAATTCGCTTTCCTCTTCAGCTTCCAGTACTGATAAACGAAATCCACCAGAGATTCAGTTAGGTCGAGGTTCTCTGCTACCTCGGAGGGCTTTACAAGTTCATAGAAGTCCTCTTCCAACTGCTGGAGCTTCTGTTTCCGCAGTGTGACCTTTTCCAAGTCCAACTGGGCTTGGTCTGCCTCTGCTCGTGCCTCATCTGGAGGTTTGGTAGCCCCACTGCTGTGCTCAAGGCAGAAGGATTTGAACTTCACTTCATCGTTCTCCGCTAAAATAGTCCGCATGTCCAGATTGTGGTCAAAAGCACAAGTGACGTGGAATGCAGTGATGCAGGCGGGCATGGAACACTGGAGAAAAGACAAAGCAGGGAACCCAGGTTATTTCACTCACCACCCATCATGGCACACTGAGGAAACGTGCTCACTCCTGTTAAATCACTGTACATAAGACATCACTGACTACAGCGGCACTTGGCCATTACAACAGGACGACGAGATGTGTGAGCCTGGCCTGCCTATAAAAGGGATTACCCTACCGTATGTAATGCAATAAGTGACTTTGCACGTTACTCCAGGGCACCCAGCTGCTTGACAGAGAAAAGCAATAAGAACTTGACATTGTACAAAGATTAGACACCCATACTGAGAAATGAGTATATTTCCCAAATCTCATGTGTGTACGGCTAGTCACCATAATTTCAAGTACAAGAATCTTCATTAAACTGCTATCTCCACTGGGTTCCTTTCAGTCTCATCCCTGCGGCCCTTCTGATGCCCCCCCACATAATCCGGGCCTCTCTTTTGGTTATTATAAAAATAAGGCTCTGATTGTTCGTCCAATAAGATAGGCAATACTGTTCTTGTCAATACTATGGTCCAATATTATGGACAAATGACTGTAGCTGGGTAAATGAGTCTCTCCCGATAGAGAATTAGTTTATTTCTTATTGTAATTTCTCTCTCTAAATTACCTCAGTTTCCTTTTCTTTAACTCTAAAAATGGCCTTGCTAATTTTATCTGAAGTCTACAGAGGGGGTCACAGTCCATGAGTAAAACAGGAATCTAGGGAGCTTCTAACGCTCGTGGAGCACAGTGCCTTCATTAATAAGTAAGCAGCTCCTATTGAAATTCCACTCCCTCTAATTAGCTTGGGAAAAAAAGAAGAAAAGAAAATGGAACCCCAGCTTATTTAGAACAGACAACGTGAAAATGAACATTAAAATCGGTATAGGGATTAACGTGCTGTCCAAAGTTATTTTAAATTAGAATTTTAAACAATTTTGCTGAATTCCCTCATAGTTAAATTACTCTGTCTGGATTCCACATGCAGCAAAACCTAAACTACGAGTTTACATTGAAGCAAACCCATCTCCCAGCTAACACGTGGGCTGTACACATTTCAGCACTTTCTCCTCCCCAACCCTGCTCTATTCATTAACTATTTTTAATGGCTCAGAGTGTCAGGTAATTATTTAAGCCATAATCCATACGAAATCAGTCTATTTCAGCTGCTAATGACCAGTTAAATGGCAATAACGAGACATTCTGAGGGGCTTATTACTGTAGACACCACATTTAGCAGTTTATATAACATTATTCTGGGGTGGGGGGAGTGGAGTGAGCAGTTCCAGCACGAATGACCACATTAAAACCTATGATATTTCCTGAAGGCTGATGACAAAAATACAGGATGTTGCACATTTTTGGTGAGGTTTCGGGTAAGTTTTAATTTTCAAAAATAAAAAATTCCAGTTGTATTTAAACTGCAAAAACGTTATTGTTTTTCCTCTTTGTCCCATCGGTCTTGGATTCCTGCCCTGTTATTAAGTTACAGAGCACATGAGCTTTCAACATTGCTGTTTTTAGATATTTCCCCTTGATGTTGTTTATAAATTTGCCGGTGCTTATGAAAGCAAGAGACTACCTAGACCCAGGCATAGAGCAGGCAAGTGGTGTCCAAGTTAACCTCTCACACATCTCTCCCAAAGCCCATTAAAATCAATGGAAAGATTTGCAGAGACTTCAGTCAGCTTTGGATCACCTCCATCCTGACCTTTAGCACTCCCTCTATTAATTCTATGCATACATCTCCGATGAAGAGGGGCTGCCAGTTGTGCCACAGTACCTGTGGTCACATTCAGGATGGAAAGAGACCACAGAACTTACCTAGCTCTGAGTTGGGACATCACGGGATGTGGACAAATGCCCTCTAGGCATTAGATTGAGATTACTGGGCCCATCTGAACCATGATCCAAACCATGTTTGAATCCATGTCTCCTCCTCTTAACAGATTTAAATATGTGGATACCTCATTTCTAATTGTGTTAATGTGTATCAAAATAAGCAAATTCCACTAAAAAGTGAGTATTTACCCACAGTTACCACATAGCACTGCTAACTAAGACACTATGGTATTTCCCTATACCGACACTGAGAAACAACACCAGTACATCAGATACCACTGTGTGGTAGCCATTGGTAAATGGTGATGTTTTGATGGCTACCACTGTTGCTACTGCAGAGTGAGCGGGAGTCTTGTTTGCCTAATACACTGACAGAAGTGCCAGCAAAGTTCTGAATACAGAATCTTTATTTCTCCTGATGCTAGGAGGGACAGAGATAACAGCTTGATCATCAGACCCCAGATTTTTTTGGTAGAGCCAACATATCTTCCTTTGGTTCTTAAGCTGCATACACTTGCTGTGAAAGTCACTGGGACAGAATAAATACAAGAAAGTGACACAATGTCATTCGATGGAGTCACTTTCCTGACTCGAATGGAACTTTAAGGTTGGACAGCTTTGCCAGCTGTAAGTTACCTTGATTGAGTTTTCTTGTCTGGTTGCCAAAACGGTTATTTTACTGCACTGAGCTATCTAGCTACTGATGTAGTCAATTGTATCTATATTGGAGTAACATCTGGGAGCACTTTAAACCAAACCATTGGGAAGATCCTTTGTGCTGTTATGTGCATCAATAGCTACTGTACCATAACGAAAGTGCACACCCAGAACCATTCAAACTAAAAAAAAAAAATGGATGCATCAGTGTTGCCTTCCTTCCTGACTATTTACGTCACCAACAGTATTAATATCATTATTCAAGTGTCTGCGGCTTTTGCCAAAACAACAGCCTACAGAGCGCCCTTTACACAGGAAAGATTATCTGCACTACCTTAGAAATAAAACAAATCGAATGACACTTGTCCTGGATTTCTCCTTTGACAGATGGCAAGCAGCAGTTGTCAGAGACTGTGTCCCAAATGCAAATAGAAAATAATTAGCAAGCTCAGCTGACAGGGCAACAATTAAAGGTACCTGATCCACAGCACCTACCAACGGACCTTGCACAAACTGACAATAAAAACATATTGATCCATCAAATCATTCATGAGCACAGAATGCCAATGGAACGAGCCTGTGCTTGGGGAGGCATCAGTCTGGCAAGCGGAATGAGCTGAGGCAGTGAAGTTAGGGTAGCACACTGGATCTCACAATACTTATGACAGTAACAGTACATAGTGATGATAATGCTACTGCATAGCACAGGGGTGGCCAAACTGCAGCTCGCCAGTCACATTCATCTCTTTCACAGTTAAAGTGCGGCTCGCGGAGCCCCCCCACCCCACTCTCCACCTACCAAACTGAGGGGATGAGGGACTTGGGGCTTCTGCCTTGCAGTGCGATGGTGGGGCTAGGGGATTCTGCCTAGCAGGGAGGGGGGTCTAGGGGCTTCAGCCCCGCTCTTGCTGAAGGCCAAGCCCAGGCAGGCGCTTCCCACAGGGCTGAAGCCTCTAGCTGCATCACCTTGCCACAGGGCAAAAGCCCCAAGCCCTGGCAGGTGCGTCTGGCTCTCAAACCTCTGAAGATTATTGTATGTGGCTCAGAGGGTGTCATAAATATAAAGGGAAGGGTAAATACCTTCAAATCCATCCTGGCCAGAGGAAAAACCCTTTCACCTCGTAAAGGGTTAAGAAGCTAGGATAACCTCGCTGGCACCTGACCAAAATGACCAATGAGGAGACAAGATACTTTCAAAGCTGGAGTGGGGGAGAAACAAAGGCTCTCTCTGTGTGTGCGATGCTTTTGCCGGGAACGGAAAAGGAATGAAGTCTTAGAACTTAGTAAGTAATCTAGCTAGATATGCTTTAGATTCTGTTTTGTTTAAATGGCTGATAAAATAAGCTGTGCTGAATGGAATGTATATTCCTGTTTTTGAGTCTTTTTGTAACTTAAGGTTTTGC
Organism: Natator depressus; assembly: GCF_965152275.1. Lineage (NCBI taxonomy): Eukaryota > Metazoa > Chordata > Testudines > Cheloniidae > Natator > Natator depressus. The sequence continues at coordinate 12,309,623 of NC_134241.1, forward strand.
CTAGAGGGATTCTCTATGTTTTGAATCTGATTACCCTGTAAGGTATTTATCATCCTGATTTTACAGAGGTGATTCTTTTACTTTTTCTTCAATTAAAAGTCTTCTTTGAAGAACCTGATTGCTTTTTCATTGTTCTTAAGATCCAAGGGTTTGGGTCTGTGTTCGCCTATGCAAATTGGTGAGGATTTTTATCAAGCCTTCCCCAGGAAAGGGGGTATAGAGTTTGGGGAGGATTTTGGGGGGAAAGACGTTTCCAAGCGGGCTCTTTCCCTGTTATATATTTGTTAGATGCTTGGTGGTGGCAGCAATAAAGTCCAAGGGCAAAAGGTAAAATAGTTTTAACCTTGGGGAAGTTTTAACCTAAGCTGGTAAAAATAAGCTTAGGGGGTTTTCATGCACGTCCCCACATCTGTACCCTAGAGTTCAGAGTGGGGAAGGAACCTCAACAAAGGGTCAGTAAGTTTGGCCACCCTGGTATAGCACCTTTCATCCAAGTATCTCCAAGTACTTTGGAGGTGACGGGCCAAGTCCATCCCTAGATATAAGTCCAGGGAAGCCAGTGGAGTTGCACCAGAGATGAATTTGAGCTGTTAATATGTCTTCAGACCACTCTTGTGGAGTAGAGAGACAGGGAATATTTCACTCACCAATGAACTCCAGCCATCTCTAGCCATGGAATGTAACAGCTGTTTAACAGCTCACAGCAGTGCTACACAACAGATTTAGGGCAGAACGTGACGGAAATGTAGTATCCAGCGGAACTTGAGGGGGGCATTTAGGGAAAGAGAATGTAATTACCAAAGTTGAAATACAGTCAGGGCAACAGTGTTGACAAGGCTGTATTCTTACAAATAGCTCCATGGGATCTTTAGTGACCACAAGTGGTCTGGACCTCAGCTTTAGGTCTCATCTGGAAGAGGGCATCTCCAGCATCACAACTGCCCCAGCACGATGCTGGGGCATTGGTTCAGTATTGACGCAGAGGGAAGAACATCACAGCTAGGCTCTTGGACAGTGCACATCAGACTCATTTCCATTTCCCCCAAAAAATGTTTTTGTAAGTTTTCAACACTGCATGGTTCTCTATTTGACCAGAACAGGACTAAGTGACTTAGCTACTGCAGACTTTAAGAAATACATTTCCACAAATAGCTGTGTTCTCCAGTAAATGGATGTTAATCTTTAGTGATCAAATGGTCTTCATTTTTCCCTAGCATTCTGGGTTTGGCTTGGTGCAGAATCTGCAAAGACACTGGCCTCTTACCCATGCAGCAGGTCTGTCTCTTGGCATCTGATCTTTGTCCACTGTCAGGCGACTACCACTTACTAATGAAACCAGTGACGCTTTATTCTATACTCAAACCAAAACCAAACTGAAAAGGGTTAAGGAGCTAGCTGTCTGAGAGCAAGGTGTCTGTCAGCAGGTCTGTCTCTTGGCACCTGATCTTTATCCACTGTCAGGCGACTACCACCTACTAATGAAACCAGTGACGTTTTATTCTATACTCAAACCAAAACCAAACTGAAAAGGGTTAAGGAGCTACCTAAATGGCAGATGACACCACAGCTCCTTTCCTGCAACCTTCAAAATCACTTTCCCAAAGAAGGAAGGTTAAAGGACAGTACTATCAAGAGATGTTGTCTTCAGAAGGCTGAACTGCTGCCAATCTATGGAGAACTGGCACCAAGCCCTCTCACAAAGAGGCACTGATAATCTCTGCCAATAAGGGTCCAGTGCTTCACCAGTCCCTGTTTTGACCTGCCATGGGGGCTTGAGTCTGTCTTGGAAGCTGGCGTGCACAGCATTCTCAGGAATTGCAGTACCTTCGGGATATGTAATCAGTATGTTTCCTTATACTTTGTTTTTTGGTTCAGCAATGTAAACAAGAAAATGCCAAGAGGATACAGCACTCTTTTTGGCACATTCTCACGTCTAGCCACAAGAACCACTATGAAGTCATGATTTCCCCTGAACAGAAAGTTGGAAAACTGCTCAGACAGGGCTGTATCCTCAGCTAGTGTGAACTGGCATTGCTTTATGGAGCTATGCTGATTTGATCTGGCCCACAATTTTTTAAAAGTAAAAACAAGGAGAAGATAGTGATGTGCATGAAGCAATATCAGCCAGGGGGAAACAAGTTCCTCCCAAACCATCCCCTTTGTTACATAACGTTATGCTGATGATTCAACTGCCAGCTTGTGTGTGGCAAATTCTCTAGACGTATGGAGCCTGGGGGCACATGCAAATTCCATAGGCAGGTGCACAAGCCGACTTAGGTGACTAGCTTACAATTTGCATGAACATTTGCTCCATTTGCACATGCAACTGCAGTAACTGTGTACACATTTGTGGACAAGAAGTCTCCATTTATTATAATGTGATCCTGCTTCCACGCATCAGGAGAGAAGAGCGATGAAACTGAGAAGGCCTCCTCTCCTTCCTTGTTCGAGATGAAGGAGTTTTTCTCCAGACACAGTTCATTTAGTTGAAGATTGATCCTGCTTTGAGCAGGGGGTTGGACTAGATGACCTCCTGAGGTCCCTTCCAACCCTGATATTCTATGATTCTATGATTTATCTTCCAGAGTCTTACTCTGTCAGGTCAGTGAAACCCGGTCAAACTGGCCACTAAGAAAAGCTAACACTGCAAGCCTGTGAAATTAGCTTCTTTTAATGCTTCATCTGTAACTGACCTGCACATACCTTAACTATCTCATTCCTACCCTCAGAAGTTAGCGCTAAGGTCCAGATCTTCATTTCAATCAATGGGAGCTAGGCACCTGAATACCTTCTCCTGGTCCTAAGTACTATAACAAACAGATTTTTTTCTCTTTAAAGCTCTCACAAAATGGTAGTGGTGACAAAGATGGTTAGATTCCACCTGTATAAACAGGCACTGATCAAAAATTCGTTACATAAACCTAAGGGCTTTGCAAACACAGGCCTTTGTTCCTCTGATGAGAGTAGAGGATACAACGCTTATTTACCGCTACGGGTGAACCTGCTGCTTATTCATCCCTTAAGCCCTTCAATAAAGGCACCGTCTGCACATTCCTTTTCCTTTCAGCAGCGCTGTTCTGCAAGAGCTATGGTGGCACTGACAAACACTCCAGTGGCAATCTTATGAAGACTTGTAACCTGTGAGTTGTCAGCACACGAGACAATAAAACTCTGTGTTCCATTTCAGGTGACCTTTAATTCAAATCCGTTCAATCCAAAGGTTCTCACAGCTAACGTGTGATGCCTGCGCTAAGAGGATGAAGTCTCAGAGAATCTGAATTCTTTTTGATGCTGCCAAGTCTATTTGACTCCTTTCGCTGCCCTTCCGTTCTTTGAAAGCAGTTGCCATTATGACACAATATCTCCATCTGGCAGGGTGAATAAGCAGATCCACCCAGAGCCATCAAAAAAGAAGTGAGTCAATGCTGGAGATTTAAAGAAATATGGTGAAATCTCATTTCAAGCTAAAAGGATTGCTTTTAAATAGCTCTCTTTAAAGTATTAAAACCATTGCAGTTGCATAAACATCACAGAGGCTTGCAGCTCTTTCTATTATTAAGACATACCACTGTTCCTCAACCGGCTAGTTACTCTCTGACACTTTTGTATCATTGCTATGTCGGATGTTTAAGGGCCAAATCCCACCTCAGCACTGCGTAGTTAGACTTGATGTACGGACGTACCGAGGAAGGAGTTTTTACCAAGTTCATGGAACCCGAGAGCTGTTCCATGGCTGCTACTGCAGCTCTGAGGTTGCACCGTGGCTTGGTGGGGGAAGCAATAGCTAATGAGGTTGTGCAGCAGCAAATCCACCAGCCCTTCTGCTCTTCCCCTGGTTTACCCTCCCCACACCAAACCATGGGGGACTGGCCTCTGAGGACGGCAGTGGTGCAGTCCTCTTGGCAAGGTTCCACAAACCCTGGTCCCCCACATCTGTTCTGCTGCAGTCAGAACCCCCTGCACCTGGATTTGCCCCTACAGTCAGAGCAGGATCTCCTGGGGTCAGTGCCCTGACCTAGCAGAACCTTTTGTAACAGGGGTGTTTTTCCACAGGACAAAATGAAAGCATGTAGTCCCTTCCATATAGCATTGCTGTGGGAAGGGTAGGGAATAGGATATTTGCTGTGATCCACTAAGGTGTTATAGAATAGGTAAAAAACAGGGATGTATACATTCTAAGTATTCTATTTCGTGAGCTGATAGGGCTCAAATCAAGTGCAGTTCCTTGTAACACTGGAAAGAAAGCTAAATTTTCTGGCTTTCCAATGGTAGAAAGGTTTCACTCCTAGCCCCACTGGCATGTGAAATATTAATACAGCTGGCTTCTGACATTAGAGCAGTGTCACTGTCAGTCCTTGTAACTACAGAGTCACTATGGCACAGGCATCATGGTGAACAAAGAAGGCTTATTTTGATTTGCAGCATTTCATGTATTAAAACATTACAAACAACAATAATTGGTGGCAACTGATTGGCTCTTGTGCTCCCAGCTGTTACTTTTATTACCTGTCAGTGACTAAGAAAACTTGTTCCCAAACTAACCGACAAATCCTTCCCTCCAGTGCATGAACAGGGCTCTCAAGAGCAAAACCTGGCCCTGGGCTTCATTAAGCAGCGTTACATACCTGAATACACGTTCCAGTGCACTCCTTGCAGAGACTGCAGGACAAAGCCCATCTGCTTGCTGGGATATGCGAGATCTTTGTAATGGGTTCCATTTTTTCTGGGCATCCGATGCTAACCTAGTCAGGACACAGAGTACGTGTGTTTGTACCACTTACTACATGCATCTTCCCTGGGATAATGCAAAGCTTGATTCCCTGCGGTGGCTACAATGAGAGGAGGATTTTCTAAAAGCCGTCTCTACCATCACCCATCATTTGCAAAAGCTCAGCTATGAAGATGAACGAGATGGCAGGAACACGGAGGGTAAGGCCAAATGCAACCTCTGAGCTAAATCCTCTCTGGTGTGTTGTTATAGATGGTGAACTGGCATGTGCGCTTAGTGTGACCGAACCCAGCTAGAGGCTGGGTGTGTCTGCTCTCCTTGGCAGAGCGCAACAGGGCTGGATTGTCCCCTAACAATCCAGCCTGCGTGAGGGGCAGCATGTACCTGAGCTGCCTCAGGAGCGGGGCAGGCACACGACCGTGATCCTGAGCGTCCCAATCTGTTGCTGCTCCCTTTCTCCAGGGGGAAGTAACTGAGGCACAGCCTTTGTGCTGGTGCAGCTAACTTCCCCCTGCACTGGCTCCTGGGCCTCAGCTGGCGTGCTTGGGGCACGTGGATCTGAAGTGCCATCTATTCCCCACCCCCGACCACCCACTCCCCACACACTGTGCAGTAGGTGGCATGGGAGCCCAGGCAGTGGCTGCTCTCCTTCCCACATAAGCTCTGACATGGGGGTAAGCCACACAGATGAATAAGAGAGCTCTTTATGCACCCTCGTGCCAGGTAACCGGGCTTACAGTTGAGCCCAAAGCAATTTAGCCTAAACTCTTCTTTAAAGAATTCCACATACCCATTGCTGTATTGTTCCTTATGTATCCACCTACATTGTACTCTTACTTCACGTTACTCTTTATTTTTCTACTAAATGTGGATGCCAGTACATGTATGACTCCATGCTGTTCTGCTGGCATGCCACGCTGAAGGACTAGGAAATACCACTAAACCATTGCTCCAAATCACCTCCCTTGCAGGAACACATGTGCTGCAATCAGGCAGAGTGCCATGTATGCATGCACTGTACGTGCACCTAAGTCATCTATCAGTTCACTGTAATAAAAAAACCCTATTATATAGTCCTCCTGGTAAAGGATTGCTCAGTAACGTGGTGAGATTAACACTGCAGCTGCAATATAAACAAGAATGACATTCCCCAGGGGATACAAGCAGAAAGGGTAGGTACAGACAGCAGGATGGTAGGTACCTGCTGTTGGTTCACTATCCCATGCCTTGGTACCTTTGCTCTTATATTGCCCAGACTTTATGAGAACAGCTTGGAACTGCTGCACAGAACATGAGTGAAAGTTCTGAGATCAGTGCTGGAAATCACCAGGGCTCTGGTTTCCAAAGGTTTATGTATAAGTAGGCTCAGGTAGTTTCAAAGGAATATGGGTGCCTAATTCCATTAGGCTTCTTTGAAAAAGCCAGTCCAAGTTACCTGCCCCTTACTACTGAAAGCTTGAAACAAGTGAAAATAGTACAGGGTCGTTGACTGTACTGGGCACGCTAAGACCAACCACAATCCACATCCAATCTCATCCCACCCACATCTGGAGAACATGTTGAATAAAGTCTTACTTCTGGGATCCATAAGGCACAGCTAACGTGGACCCATTTTGTCCCACTCCGGGTGGGTTTCAAAGCTCCCCCTCTCTTCGGGCAAAGTAGACACTTTGGCTGAACTCCAAGGGCACAGGTTCGACAAAGCCAGTTCCCAAGGGGAACTTTTAGGATTCCATAGCAAGCCTGTGCAAACACAAGAAACATTGCATTAGCTATACCACATATTCCTCTGGAAGGGCACCCCACCAATACACTTCCGTATTTAGTCATATACTTGCACATTTTTATATGGGTGGCTTAATGCCATGGCATCTGGATATTGTCATAACAATTAAAAGCAGACATGAATCAATCAGCGACAACTGGTTTAAATCTGTCTATCTATCTATCTATCGGATTTGTACTGATGCTCTGCCCCTAGAGATATGCCCTGTAGTTTAATTAAAGGCCTGAATACCCAAGCGTGTTTGTATCATGCCAGGCAGCAGCAGTGAAGGCTTCCCAGTGCTGCTCTGCTAACAGCCCTTCCACATGTTCTTGAGAGACTTGTTCTCTCACAGGCTTTGATTTCTCTGATGAGATCATCAATGGAGGAGGCAAGTGAAGACAACAGACTCTGAATAGTGGACATCTGTCCAGCAGGCACTGGACTGAGACCATAGGCTCACGTCACACAGGTTACCGAAGAGCTACCAGAATAGCAATAGCTTTCAATCCTTCCAAGTCTGGGTCCTATTCAGATCAGTGACCTAGAGGTGGAAGGTTCTCTCTCTTATTAGCAGTCCCCTGAATAAGACATTTTAAAGTTTAAAGGTAATATAAAACCAGCTATGCTAGGACTGACAGCATTCATTTTACTGATCTCCCACATGTCAGTCGGTGATGTTGTGCTAAGACAACCTGCCCTCCCTCAGATAAGCTAGAACATGGCTTTTGCAGGTCCTCCACCGGACCCTCTGCCACTCAATGAGTTGCATATACTTAACAGAAAGATATAGCCAAGCTCTAATCCGAGCAGCATCAGAATTCACAAGGTGTCCTAGATACTGTGCTTTCCCTTCTGGTGGGTTGAGAGGTGTAGTTGGCTTGTAGGTTAGTATGTCAATCATTCCAATTACTTCAGTGCCTTTTAAGAAAATCCAATATTCTCTTTCTCACTTCCATACTCATTCATCCTGGAAGCACAGCATTTGAAGAGCATGGATTTCATTGGCCAGAGGTACAATAAGAACAAACTCTTAAAGAGAGAGGAATTCCCGCTCAACTGCCTTTAATGTCCATCCTTCTGACATTCCTGTTTCTGCAAAAGGCACAGCAGCAACATCACCGAATACCCATTTATGAGATGCACACTGTCTCTTGCTTGGAGGTCTGAAAAGGAGCTAACTGCAAAATCTTCAAATGAAAATATATTTTCCTTGCAAAGTGGACGTCAGCACTTCTTCGAGATCTCCACCTGAGATCAGCCTGACTGGGAAATGTACAAAAGCGCTCCGAGGTGCACAGACCAAGATCAGCTCATTCCATCTTCCCATCTTATCTAAGTTTCTGTCTCTCATTTTTAGAGGGTTCATAAAATCTGACGGCACACAGAAAATGATCGTGACCTGCTTTGCGGGCAGGATCAGCACTTGGTAGGTAAGATACACAGGGGCAAGACAGGCCATCTGCTCAGCCTGCCCGCCTGCTGTGATGGGCCATGCAGCAGGAACCAGATGCTGCTCTTTCCAGAGGAAACACAGCCCACCATGACAACTCCTTCGTTACTGGGGAGTGTAACCCTGTTTTCTCATGGGAGTGGGGAAATCACGGCCCATTAGCACTGTGTGAGAATTCAAATAGAGGTTAGAAATGTGTGCTGAGGGAGGCAGAGGGACAGGGGATTAGGTCAGGAATAGACTCACAGGGCCCGCTACCGTGATGTACACACTGTGTAACCTTGTTGCCTGCAGTGTGAGTCAGGCCAGAAATTAGCTTGGAGTTAGTGTAGAGCTCTGGCAGGAGACTTAGCTGATAATTTAAGACCTGATTCAAAGCCCACTGAAGTCAACTGAAAGGCTCAAATTGACTTCAGTGGCACGGGATCAGGCCATTAGTGTCTAATTCTGCAGCCTCTCCCTGTGGAAGAAGCTCCCGCCCACATGAGTAAACCAACTGGACCCTAGGAAGCCCCTATGGCTACTTACATGAGTAAATGCTACTTAGCTGCCACATTCTGCTTTCAGGTGGCAGTGGCCATATACACTGAAGAGCAAAATCCTCCCTGATGTTGGCCTCCACACCTGTGTTGCACGGGGAAGTCATGCAGCCTCCACGCCTGTGTTATACGGGCAAGGTGCGCTGTCTCCACGCCTGTGTTGCACGGGGAAGGTGCGCTGCCTCCACGCCTGTGTTATATGGGGAAGGTGCACTGTCTCCATGCCTGTGTTGCACAGGGAAGTTGTGCTGTCTCCATGCGTGTGTTGCACGGGAAAGGCGTGCTGTCTCCATGCCTGTGTTGCACAGGGAAGTTGTGCTGTCTCCATGCCTGTGTTGCACAGGGAAGGCACGCTGTCTCCATGCGTGTGTTGCACGGGAAAGGCGTGCTGTCTCCATGCCTGTGTTGCACAGGGAAGGCACGCTGTCTCCATGTCTGTGTTGCACGGGGAAGGTGTGCTGTCTCCATGTCTGTGTTGCACAGGGAAGGCACGCTGTCTCCATGTCTGTGTTGCACAGGAAAGGCATGCTATCTCCATGTCTGTGTTGCACGGGGAAGGCGTGCTGTCTCCATGTCTGTGTTGCATGGGGAAGGCGTGCTGTCTCCATGCCTGTGTTGCACGGAGAAGGCGTGCTGTCTCCACGTCTGTGTTGCACGGGGAAGGCGTGCTGTCTCCACGTCTGTGTTGCATGGGGAAAGGGTGCTGTTTCCTTGCCTGTGTTGCACAGGGAAGGTGTGCTACCTCCATGCCTGGATTTTCCACCATAGGTTTGTAATGAAAATTCTGAATCATCTTGATATTCTGCAGAACCTGTTTCACTGATGAAAACCATCCAAAACAGCCGCCTACATCGACAACAAATATCTTGAAAGCTCCCCCACTTCCCAGAAGCTATGATGCAAATACTGCCAGCAAAGATCAGCACCAGACCCATTTAAAGAGAGACACCTTCAAATACTGTACATAATCGAATCTTAAAGAGGTATCCTTTGTTTACACCAGATGCCTCAAACTCAGCTAATCAATATCTATCTGATAGCTGACCTGATATTTGTGGACCTAACTAATTTTCTTTCCCTTGAAGTGACAGTGGGTAAAATTTTCAAAAGCACAGATGTGATTTAAGAGCCCAAATTCCATAGAAGCTCAGTGGGATTTAAGTTGTCAAGTCACTTTGGTGCTTCTGAAAATTTTACTCAATTTGGCTTTTTTTAATAGGAAAATTGGCCTCTCTAGAGTATGTCAGCATACACACACCCACTCACACACACACCCTCCTGCACAAAATGGCATGCACACAGACATACAAATGAGTGCACAAGACACTATCATATTTTTTTCCTTCCCTGCAGCAAGTACTTGGAGCGTTAACACTCAATTCTACAAAACAAATATTCAGGCAAAAAAAAAAAAATAATCCAATCCAATCCAATCCTGCATTCTGACAACAGGCTGGGCTATAAACCCTGCCATGTGAGAGAATGTTACTGAAGCTGGGTGGTTGCTTATACACACAATCCAGTGCTATAAGATCAGCGCCATAGAAGAGAAATGTGAGGAGAAACCTATCGGTCCATCCTTCTGGCAAATGCAGGAGTGTCCAGTCCTGCAATAAGCATACCTCAAGTGATGCATAACAGAGATCCTCTGTAGCCACATCTATATTCTGGGTACTCGTGGTCATTAAAGCTCCCACGGGAGCACTTTAATGGGGAGAGAGAAAGAGAGCTGGCACATTAAATGGAAAGGGTGGGGTGAAAAAATAGCAAAGAATGGGAGGTAGCGGACAAAACAAGAAGACAAGAGACCGCAGAATAAAGTTAGGGAAAGACACAGCCTACGATAAATAGCAATGAATACAGACAAACACAGGGCAGGGAAAGTAAGAAGATAGACAAATATTAGATGAGCAGAGAGTCTGCGAACCCCTCTTTCGCTCTCTGGATGTGCCAGGCATGATGTCATGAGGCAAAGCGTGTCCCACTATCAACTTAGGGATGTGCACTGAGCACCATGCACTTGTGAGGTTTGCTACATCACAATCAAATCATGGCACCTTTACTCGTGTTTTCCTCAGTCTTTACTCAGACAAAGCCCTGCAGGATTCCAAGGGAGACTTACTAAGTCAAAGCTGAGAGCCAGCTGCTCTTTGGCCCATAGGCAACGTGTGGGGCAGTGGTGCAAGGAACCTTTCCTCCTAATGCATGACCCAGGGAAGGACTAGGCGGAACTACAGTCCCTCTGCTCCCTCCCTACTCTCTGGAGAAGAGCAGAGAGAGTGCCAGAGCACTTGTAAATGGGCAGGGAGGTGAGGAGGAGAACGTGCAATGATTTGACCCTTCCATAGCAGCCTGGTTTTCATTCCATAAGGCAGTGCTTCTCAGTCTCTGCAGACTACTGTACCCCTTTCAGGAGTCTGATTTCAGCCCTGGGCAGCGGGGCTTGGGCTTCAGCATTTATCTTAGCTCCGTGGGGCCCCTGCCTGCCACTCTTAATGCCAGCCCTGCACTTGCGACCTCCCTAAACCCATCCCACAGCCCTCCTGGGGGTCACCACGCCCAGGTTGAAAAACTCTAATATAATATATAGAGCTGTATAAACAAGTCATTGTCTGTATGAAATTTTAGTTTGCACTGACTTTGCTAATGCTTTTTATGTAGCCTGTTGTAAAACTAGGCAAATATCTAGATGAGCTGACATCCTCCTGGAAGACCTCTGCATACCCCCAGGGGTACATGTACCCCTGCTTGAGACCCACTGACATTAGGGGAGCCATACCGGCTGTGTCCACTCCTTTGTGTTGCTTTGTGCTCTGCATTTCCGTTAAGGCACAATGCCTCTCGGGTGTGTGTTCTGGGCTGCTGTAGCTCCGTACTGCCCCGATGCAGCGCTGTACACCCTAACCCCAAGTAAGGACCAAAGAATTCCACCCCCGGCACAGCCATTTACGAGAAGGTAGCAAATCTCCACGGCACCCCGAAAGTTTATCTGAGGTGCGGGGTGGTGGTGAAGCACTCTGGTCACAGCAGGAATGGCAGAGGGTGCCCAAGCCAGTAGCATGCGTTGCTATTTCAGACTCTCAGTGTCAAGCCAGTGTTTGTTCTAGCTAATCAAAGGCCAGATACACGCCTCAGACTGAAAGGCGCTGATAGCGCCGGCCCACGTACGACCAGACGTCATTCACCTGGTGCACACAGACGTTGCACTTGTCACAGAAAACCATCTCGTTGCCATCCTCTCCCTCCGGGGACCGGCACACGTCGCACACCACGTCCTCGTCGTACTCAATGCCCAGGCCCTCCTCTGTCTCAATGGCAATGCTCATGTTCTCGTAGCACAGCGTCTCCAGCTCCTCCAGCACTCTCTCCAAGGTGATCTCATCCAGCTGTGGCTTTTCTGAAAGGCAAGAGGCAGAGTAATGACGCTGAGGCTTCACAATTAAACCAACCTCGCTTCTTAAAAACAAAGGGACGCCAGCCCTGCTGTCCCTGGAACATTTTGCCTGCTGGGGTGGAGCACACAGAGCCCTCCGTTTGGAGAGTCCTTGCACAAAGCTGTATTTCACAAAGGAGGCACGTTAGGCTTTAACTTAAGAGGCAAATTCACGACAATGATAATGTGATTCAGAAAACTGACGCTTCTAACTATGGATACAGTTTATGTTTCAAAATATTGCTGTTGGCAGAGGGGGAAAAACGCCATTCAGCTGAACCAATGCGGATAATTAGGTCTGACAGTTTAAATGTTCAAGGAGACGAGTCTTCCGAAGATGCTTGCTGCAGGAAGGGCTCAGACAAGCTTTGGCAATGCAAAGTCAATGCTTTATTTGTTAAAACTGTGAAAATCGACCCTTTGAAGACTAATTACATAGAACTGTAAATCTGGAGCCAAAGGCTGAAATTGAGGGTAATGTTCTTTGTTTCTGGTCAGTACAAGTCCAGTCAGAAGCTCAGTTACAGGGGCAGGTTTCGGCTTGTATCTGTTGTCTCACTTTTTATTCTCATTGTACTAGCACCTCTAGCGACAACTAGTGGTGAGGATGCTACCACCAGAGGCTTATCCTCAGTGACAACCCCTAATATGGGGATGATACCACTTTTCCATAGTGGCCGTGACATATCCATAATCACTGCTACCGTTGGGATGCTACCCCCGTAGCTTGTTGACAGTGAAATGCTGCCATTGCTGAACAGTGTTCCAATGAACTCAGTCTCTCACCGTCTTCCACCTCAGGTGCTTCTTTCTAGGCCAGTTCCTGCCATTGCGCTGAAGTCAATAAGATTTCAGCTCGCTGATCAATGGCAGGACACGGCCCTCAATCTTCATGGAAAGTCTAACTACAGCGTAACTGTGGTTCACCTTCACCACTGCAAGGGAGTCTCATTGGAAGGTTCTGAAAAACACTGTATTTGCAAACAATCCTGCTGCTCCCCCATAGAATGCTAAGGATATTTCCATGAAATGCAGATTTTTTTTGCTTAGGAATTCATCTTCTCCTGTTGTTTCTCCCCTCACCTGTTTGTAAGATCATAGTTGTCTGCACAACAACTAGGATTCAGAGTAGCAGCCGTGTTAGTCTGTATTTGCAAAAAGAAAAGGAGTACTTAGTCTCTAAGGTACCACAAGTACTCCTTTTCTTTTAACAACTAGGATGTTACAAACAGCATTTGGTCACTTCAGGTAATGAAGGAAAGAAGAAAAAGCAAAATTAAAAAAACATCCACAGTCTTTGTGATGTTTTCCATAAGGCGGGAGAACACAGAATTATAACAAAACCAACACACGCAGGTCAGGAATATTTGTCAGTGGTAAGGAGAAGATGATTTCCAACTAAACACTGAAGATCTACAGTAGTAATTTAAGCTCTGAACTTTAGTGGGCTAGATTATTTAATATATAATAATGATCAGATGAGGGGACCTGTCATATGTACAAAGGCAACAGAGGAACTTGACTTGCGATGCTTCAGTATACCAGGATTCCTTTATTTAAAAAACAAAACAAAACACTGCAATTTGCAACAATTATAGTAACAAGCCACTGCAGTTTACAGCGAAGTAGCTACAGTGGTTTGGACCATTACTGTAGATTACTGCAGAGTACTTGTTATAGAGGTTTTCTACCTTCTCTGCTGCTGGACAGCAGGGGAACAATTCTTGATTTATAAACAGTGAAGGGAAAAAGACGAAGATAAATTCATGTTAAAAAGTTAAGTGGCTGTATGGTGCACAGATTTTGTATACTGAACTAACATGGAGCCAAATCCTGAAGTTCTCACCCAGGGCTAAATTCTGAGCCCACTGAAGCCAGTGGCAAAGCTTCCAGGAATATCATCAGGACCAGGATGCAGCCCCATGTCCTCAGGCAGAACTCCTAATGGCTTCCAAGGGAGTTTTGCTGGTAAGGCCTGCAGGATGTGTTCCTTTTGCACAAAGTCCTAAAGACCCAATAACATGCTGGAAAAAAAAACCCCTTAGGCAAGGAGGGCACATGTAGGGAGAAGTAGGCAAACAAACAGGCTTGAATTAATATGCAAACTAGATACCATTAACTTGGGTTTGAATAGAGACTGGGAGTGGGTGGGTCATTCCACATATTGAATCTATTTCCCCATGTTAAGTATCCTCACACCTTCTTGTCAACTGTCTGAATGAGCTACCTTGATTATCACTACAAAAGTTTTTTTCTCCTGCTGATAATAGCTCATCTTAATTAATGAGCCTCTTTCAGTTGGTATGGATATTTCCACCTTTTCATGTTCTCTGTATGCATATATGACAGGTTTCAGAGTAACAGCCGTGTTAGTCTGTATTCGTAAAAAGAAAAAAGAAAAGGAGTACTTGTGGCACCTTAAAGCTCATGCTCAAATAAACTGGTTAGTCTCTAAGGTGCCACATGTACTCCATTTCTTTTTTCTTTGTATGCATATATATATCTTCTTACTATATGTTCCATTCTATGCATCCGATGAAGTGTGCTGTAGCCCACGAAAGCTTATGCTCAAATAAATTTGTTAGTCTCTGAGGTGCCAAAAATACTCCTGTTCTTTTTGCGGATACAGACCAACATGGCTGCTACTCTGAAACAGGCCATTGTCTGGCTTTTTAAGTTCTTCTCCCATGCTCTTCCATTGGCAGGGTTTACTTTGGTTTGACAAGTCTATGCAAACTTCTGGATTGGCATTTCATATGTCTGTGTCAATCTGAGCTACGATCTAAGCCAGTCAACCCATTCCCTACCAGGGCCCTTTCAAGCGCTTGAGTTGTTATGCCACACATGCAACGAAGCCTGACGTGACCTGTTTTATTGCGAGCAAGCCCAATGGATGCGCGGGATCATTTCAGAGCCCAAATCTGGCACATGGTGCCTCACAGGCATTTGGAGAGCTGCAGTCATGTAACTATTTCAAGCACCCTTCGTTGGCAATCTGGTTCAAGACGCCTCATGCTTCAGAGCTTAGAGGTTGCCACTACCTTGGGTTGGGAGTTGCACCACCACAGGGGAGAGCCAAATGGAATGTGCCATCCTTAAGGATGGTGCAGCCTACTTCTCCAGTGCAGGGAGAGTGGTTGTGTGAAAACCTGGCCCATTCATTTTACTTTGGCAGGGTCCCTTTAGGAACAGACCATTTGAACAACTTTGTTATTGGAGCAAATATTTCAGCCTCTGTTTTTCACTCTTTCGGAAATGAAAGTCACTATTAAAATCTCTTTCTGTTCCTTGGGGACAGAAGCAGAAGAGTTTTCTGCATACTGCACCTGACAGAGCCAGCTTGCTGAGTCTAAAGCAGCCTCTGAGCAGACAAGAAATGACTATGAAGAGTGTTGTTCAGTGTTTGCGATTCCTGAAGTAGGAGAAAGAGGGAAGGTGGTTTCCATAGGAAACCTAAAACTGACCCAAACTCCGGAGTCAGGATCACATTGGCACCTGGAGAGTACCCATTACACTCCACGTGGAAACAAACTTCTCATAATTGCAACTCTATATTCCTCCGCCATCTGTTACAGCCCATTTTCCTATGCAAGGTTGTACATTTTTAATTGATAGTGATACCCTGTCACTGCCAGCCTAACCCACAGGAAAGGTAATGTCGATGTCAAACTGCTCCCACCTCACTGCTTAAAAACCAAATGTCCTACTTAGCTTTGAAAGTGAGTCTGACTTCAGTGGAGTTTGGACATGCACTCAGGAGCAGAATTCAGCCTGTGAACGGCATGTAGAATTTACAAGCAACACCTGTACTGAATGAGCACTTGCTCTTCACTTTTTTAAATGTTTCATTTTTTAGATGGCATATCTATGAATCATGCATAAACAAACCTACATTTTGGAACTCCTGAGGGTATTCTGTGCCAAAAAATAAAAAATTCTATGCCAAAAAGTTAAAAATTCTGCACACAATATTTTAAAATTCTGCGAGTTTTATTTTTCAATAAATAAATGCAGAGGCTCCGGCACGGCAGTGGGGAGCACAGGCCACTGGCTGCATGAAGGTGGGAGATCACCCTGCAGCCCTCCCAGCCCCGCCCCTGGGACATGGACTCAGGGGTGAGGCTGCACCTGACCCTGACACAACACAAGGCCTGGACCTGCCCCAGAAACACCCTGGAGCCTTGCCCCCCTGTGCCAGGTGCACCAGGTGTGGGGCAGGCAGGCTCAAGAAGGCAGGATCCAAGCATGAAGGGGCTCAGTGTGGGGGAATCCAGTCTAGGTAGGAGGGATCTGGATGCACAGAGGTTCATTGCGGGGGTTCCAGGTGCAGGTGCAATGGGTCTCTGCAGGGGCTTCCAGGTGAAGGTTGCTGGGGCTTAGCGGGGCAGTCTGGGTGCTGGGGGAGTGGGGCTTGGTGGGGTGGGAGTCTTGGTGCAGCCAACCGGGGGTCAGTGGCATGGGGTCTGGATGTGGGGGCTCAGGGTGAGCTCATTAGTGTGGGGGTTTGAGTGCAGGGAATTCAGTGGGGGGTGGCCTGGGTGCAGGGGCAGGGGCCTGGAAGCAGAGGGTCTGGGTACAGGGGAGCTCCAGATGCAGGGACTGAGGTTCAGTGGTGTGGGGTTTGGGTATGGAGGGCTATGGGGGTTCTGGATGTATGGGGTGAGGCTTGGCAGCGGTGTCTGGGTATGGGAGGTCCGGATGCACCGGGGTTGGGTGAATGGAGGAACAGCTCCCCATACAGTGATCCCTCCCCCTGCAGCTGAGGAGCGATGGGGGGAGGAAGCAAGGGAGGATGATGAACCTCCTGCAGCTAGGGGAGGTTCCTGGGAGTGGGTCTGATACAGCCCCAGCCACTCCTTGCAGGGGAAGAGGAAGTCCCGCCCTCTCCTGCCTCCAGCCCAATTGGGACTAGCAGCTGATCCCGGCTCAGGGTAGGAGCCACTGGCTGGGATGTCTCCAGCCCTGCAGTGATTCACCGGTCTGCCGGATGCTCTGGGTGCCTGAAAGGACATATCTGGTAGGGAGTGGTGCGTGTCCACTCTTGCAGCTTCCCTTTGCTTCCCTGTCAGAAAGTCATTTTTCTGTGGCGAAGCAAAGAAATCTGTGGGGGACATGAATTCTGCACGTATGCATTGGCGCAGAATTCCCACAGGATTTAATTCTATATAGATGTAATTACATGAGGAATTAGTTTGCCAAGCTCTATTCAGAATACCGTGGAGTCTACTGAAGTGACAATTGTACTTGATGAGTACAAAGCAATTAATGGCTTATGAATCACTAAACAATGGTGCCTAAGAGTGAAGTTCTTTTTCCATTTATGCTCCATTTATCTTCTTCTGCATCATATAAAGTTGCCACTATTAAACTCCATTCATAAAATTATCTTTCTGGCAGTTGCTAATCTAGAAAGTTGCTATCTGTACTGAGTGTCTAGCAAAAAAACAAAAAATACCCAACCAAAATATCCCATGCTGTATGCAGTATTGATGCTGTTATTTTCAATATGGCATGATGAAAAAGGAGAAAGTTTCTGATTTTGGTGACACTGAATAAGTGCAACAAAGTCCGTGGAGTTATTCCATATTTACGCACATAATTACTGAGATCAGAATCAGGTTTTTGGATTCCAAACATAGCTCAAGAGAAATAGTTTTTTATTCGGTTAAGACCTATTGGCAGAACCCACACCGTTCTGACAATGGGCCTTGATCCTGACCTAGAGGGACCATGTCTGGAGGTGAGAGTTTAATATTCATGTCCCTGTAAACACTGCCAGATTGGGGTCCTATTCAAAACACTAGCCAAGAAATAAAAGGCTCCATGTCTATCACCCTTTCCATGAGAGGTTTTGCCCACATATCTATTCAGAGAACACCATCACAGGGCCTAACAACATCAGCCACACTATCAGAGGCTCGTTCACCTGCACATCCACCAATGTGATATATGCCATCATGTGCCAGCAATGCCCCTCTGCCATGTACATTGGTCAAACTGGACAGTCTCTACGTAAAAGAATAAATGGACACAAATCAGATGTTAAGAATTATAACATTCATAAACCAGTTGGAGAACACTTCAATCTCTCTGGTCACGCAATCACAGACATGAGGGTCGCTATCTTACAGCAAAAAAACTTCAAATCCAGACTCCAGCGAGAAACTGCTGAATTGGAATTCATTTGCAAATTGGATACTATTAATTTGGGCTTGAATAGAGACTGGGAGTGGCTAAGTCATTATGCAAGGTAGCCTATCTCCCCTTGTTTTTTCCTACAACCCCCCCCCCCCCCCCCCAGACGTTCTGGTTAAACTTGGATTATTGCTGTGCACATTGTAAGATGAGCTATTGCCAGCAGGAGAGTGAGTTTGTGTGTGTGGTTTTTGGAGGGTGTGTGTGTGTGTGTGTGTGGGGGGGGGGGTGAGAAAACCTGGATTAGTGCTGGAAATGACCCACCTTGATTATCATGCGCATTATAAAGAGAGGTTTCAAAGAGGGATGGGCTATTACCAGCAGGAGAGTGAGTTTGTATGTGTGTCTGTGTCTGTGTGTGTGTGGGGGGGGGGAAGAGTGAGAAAACCTTGATTTGTGCTGGAAATGGCCTTCCTTGATGATCACTTGATGATCACTTTAGATAAGCTGTTAGCAGCAGGACAGTGGGGTGGGAGGAAGTTTTGTTTCATGGTCTCTGTGTGTATATAATGTCTTCTGCAGTTTCCACGATATGCTATGCATCCGATGAAGTGAGCTGTAGCTCACGAAAGCTCATGCTCAAATAAACTGGTTAGTCTCTAAGGTGCCACAAGTACTCCTTTTCTTTTCCCTTTCCATGAGGCCATCCAGATTCCCTTCCCAGATATTTTAACGCTGAGTATGCTGGGGGTTGTCATTTCTGACGAGTGTCCTCATGGAATTTCTAACTAGGCCCATTTATACACCAAGTAAGTTCAGCACTTTTCATATGAGCAAACTAGAACTTCTGGGTGTTGATATGAACTGAAATGAACCTGCAAAGCTTGTCAGGATCACCCATTCCTAGCCATTAGCTGACTGTCTGAGTGTAAGAGATATAGGGGCAAGTCATCCTATTAAAATACACCTGTGGACGGGAGGGAGCCTGCATAAATGGCCAGAATCGACTGCATGTGTGGAAGTGACAGGAGATGAGGATAAGCACCACCTTTCCCTTTACAGGAACTTCCTGGATTTGGGGCTCTGATGATTCAGTGGGAGGACAGCAAAGCACCATCTTCCCCCTCTAAATCCGCAGGAATGGCCCCATCAGCATTATCTTACATGAGGCCTCCAGTGCTGCCCTAATCTGATGCTCCCAGCAAATACAGACCCTTACCATGCCTACACGGTCCCATCACCAGCAGGACACTTCAAATGCCAGCTTACTGTAGGCACTGGCAAGACATCCTGCCCTCCCCTGGTGTATGTGTGGATTAACTTGTGGAAAGATCCCCAGAATCCTGGGGAGTGTTCGGTGCGTCTACTAGATGGACAATGTCCCTTAGAGGCCATACTCCATCCCTCTCTGCGGTGACAGGAACCTCATCCTCCTGATGGGATGATGCTGTAGAACCTATGCAAGTTGAAAAGTACAGTTTCCACATCCTCCTGTGACAGTCCACGATCAAAGGTAAAGCTGATAGCCTCTTCCTTCCCAGATTGGGACACCACTGCACAGGCCAGGAGGAGAAAGAGGGTATGATGTACCCAACCAAACTAAGCATTCCATAGAGGGGAAGGAAGGAAACGGACGAGGTGGAGGAGTTGTCCGACTATAACTCACTCCAGGAGGTCTCCAGATATGACTTAGGAAAGGACAACACATACCTGTTATTTGGACCTGGCTCCTAACAGGAGGCTATTCCTAGTATATGTGCCTTCTGGGCGTGTGAAAGGGAACTATTCTACAAAGCCTCATTTTCTCCCTACCCACATAACTGTGGAGTCATCTACACCACTGACAGATTCCTAAGGATCCCATCATGTTCCTCTATTAGAATTAACCTTTTGCCTCATCCCCATCAAATCCTGGAGGCCCCAATGCTGTGGGTTACCTCGCTTCTGACTCAGATGACACAGCTAGTTTCTGTGGAGAGACTAGAGGCCCAGTTCTTATACAATTCCCTACAGGCCAAACCACAAGTAGCACTGAATCTACCTCTTCACTGTGAGGCCAGCCACAGCCTCCTTGTCGGATTCTGAAGGAAGTGGGAGAAAGGTACTAATGGCTCATGGCTCATGGGATGAGAGCCCCTTGGAGTGATGACTAACAAACAGCCACCACAAACCCTGGAATAACAATACTTTGCACTTTCAGGGATGTAGCACCTTTCAGCTGAAGTTCTCAAAGTGTTTTACACTCACTAATTAAGGGTATGTAAATAGGTAGGTAAATATTATTTGCTCAATTATACAGGTAGGAGAACTGAGTCTAAGAGGTAAAGTAACTCATCCAAGTCACACAGGAAGTCGGTAGCATAGGCTGGAACGGAACTCAGAACTTCAGGCTTCCCAGACACCGAAGTAACTACTAGACGCATTCCCTTATACACTGCATGTGAAGCAGTAACATTATTTTGCTAAAATACATTCTCTACCTTTCCGTATTCTGGTTTCAATTTACTTGGTATGCTGGGGCAAAAATATTTAGCAGGAGGAGCCACCTTCTGCAAAACTGAGACTTATTTCCAACAAAACTGCACTCTACTAAAATCAATTTACTGAAACAATAAACCCTTTCACCCTATGGAGTATATTTGGAGAGAAAACTGCTATGAACAAACAAGCAGTCAAAAAGCTAACAGAATGTTAGGAACTATTAGGAAAGGGATAGATAATAAGACAGAAAATATCATAATGTCACTATATAAACCCACGGTACGTCCACACCTTGAATACTGCGTGCAGTTCTGATCGTCCCATCTCAGGAAAGATATGTTAGAATTGGAAAAAGTATAGAGAAGGGCACCAAAAATTATTAGGGCTATGGAACAGCTTTTAAGCTTCCATATGAGGAGAGACTGAAAAGACTGGGACCGTTCAGTTTGCAAAAGAGACAGTTAAGGGGGGATATGATAAGAGGTCTATAAAATCACGAATGGTGTGGAGAAAGTGAATAAGGAAGCATTATTTATCCCTTCACATTATTTATCCCTTCACATGAATCAGGCAGCTTTGAAAACCTCAGACCACTGTCCATGTGATCATCACTCATTGGAGTCAAGAGGCATGGGTTCTGTTCCTGGCTCTGCCACAAAATTAACGTGTGACTGTAAGAAGGTTACATAATCTCTATGTGCCTCAGTTCCCTGTTTGTAAAAAGGGGAGTAACAATACTTCCTTCCCTCCCAGGGATGCTGAGAAGTGCTCAGATACTGCTGTGATGCACGGCACAGACATATCAACAAATAAAGTGTTCACATTTTATATTAAGGTATCATTTTATAAAGGGTTAATTATTAATAAATGTTTTAATAACTGATTAATCAATTGTTATAGACTGTTATAGACTCCACCAGGTGAACAGATTGGTTATAACTATGGCTTACAACAGTCAATAAGATATTCCACGTACGTGTTTATAACTATCTACAGCCCAAACTACCCATGTTCTACAACACGCTTACGATATCTCATCATCATACGTTAACCATTTATAAATGGAAATTTAATATATAATGTGACCAATAAAATAAATAATAAGCATACAATCTGCATATGAGCTAAACATGTGCAGCAAAACTTCTAGGTATTTTGTTATAATCATATCCTGCTAATGCACTTAAAAGATTTACAGGAACCAATTATCACCCTTTATGCCACCCACTGACATCAATTATTGCTCAAATTTCAGATGATGACAAAGTGTTTTAGAAACCACTTAATAATCTGCTGTCTTTCTGTAATAATGCTTTTCACTCGCAGAGTTGTCCTGGAGCACTTCTGATTAAAGCTACTTCATCCCTTGCAGCAGCAAGACTGAATATTGTTTGAAACTGAAGCAATTATTTTGAAGAGAGTTTCTGTAAATAATAAACAACTACAAAGAAAAACAGATCATGCTGAAAACGAATAAAACCAAGAGAGCTAAAACCTACACTTCCACTGTTGACCACAGATCCTACCAACCTACTTGTAAGCTAACAGTAGAGGGGTGCTCCCGCAATCTCTGTCTCCGTAAGGAGTTAAATCATCTAAGGCTTTAATTTTCAGGGGGTCACTGTGTTTCACCTCTGCAAATGGCTTATGGAACAGCTACCTGCAAATACTTCTAGATTCCCTAGCAGGCTTTGGTGAGATAAGCTTAAAGGCCAAGGCTATTTTCACACAAAATTAGTTTGGATTATCATTTTAAGTATCTTTCTTTTCTTTTTTTTCTTCTTCCCTTGAGACACACTGCCTAACTTTTGCCATTTCTGGGACAGATTCTGATACCCTCACTCACATGCAATTGTACATTACTCCCTGAGTAATCTGGCTGTAGCTAATGAGTCTACTCATGCAGTAAAATGCTGCTGAACTGGAATAAGAGTATCGGAATCTGACTCTCTGATTCCTCCTTCTAACTTTTTTCATGGACAGCCTGGAAATAAAACAATCAGCCCAGTAAAGGTCCATGGGCCATTTCTGCTTTCAGATAAGCCCATGCAGGTCTTCACTGATTGGATCTGGGTGGAAAGCTGTAAGTGGAAACTGTACGGACTAGTGGATAGGTCACTGGAGTGCAGCCACCTGGACTCTAATCCTGGTTCTGCCATTCTCCAGCAAGTTATTTATTTACCACACCTCTCCATGTGTTTGTTTCCCCTTCCACATTTTGCCTGCCTTCTTTATTTAGACTGCAACCTCTTTAGGGCAGGGACTGTCTCTTACTATGTGTTTGTACAGTGCCTAGCACAATGGGGCCACAAACTCAGTCAGTGGCCTTTAACTGCCTAGTATCATCATCATCATTAATATTCCATCCCAATGACTGAAATAAAAAAAGAAGTCAAATCCATTTGCAAAATGGCATTTGCTCTGCTGGCCGTGAATAGTAAATAACGAAAAGCCACATTTTGTTCTCATTTACACCAATGGAGTTAATCCAGACTGACACTGATGTAACTAAGCCCTGGTCTACACTAGGACTTTAGGTCGAATTTAGCAGCATTAAATCGATGTAAACCTGCACCCGTCCACACGATGAAGCCCTTTATTTCGACTTAAAGGGCTCTTAAAATCGATTTCCTTACTCCACCCCTGACAAGTGGATTAGCGCTTAAATCGGCCTTGCCGGGTCGAATTTGGGGTACTGTGGACACAATTCGACGGTATTGGCCTCCGAGAGCTATCCCAGAGTGCTCCATTTTGACCGCTCTGGACAGCACTCTCAACTCAGATGCACTGGCCAGGTAGACAGGAAAAGAACCGCGAACTTTTGAATCTCATTTCCTGTTTGGCCAGCGTGGCAAGCTGCAGGTGATCATGCAGAGCTCATCAGCAGAGGTGACCATGATGGAGTCTCAGAATCGCAAAAGAGCTCCAGCATGGACTGAATGGGAGGTACAGGATCTGATCGCTGTATGGGGAGAGGAATCCGTGCTATCAGAACTCCGTTCCAGTTTTCGAAATGCCAAAACCTTTGTCAAGATCTCCCAGGGCATGAAGGACAGAGGCCATAACAGGGACCTGAAGCAGTGCCGCATGAAACTGAAGGAGCTGAGGCAAGCCTACCAGAAAACCAGAGAGGCGAACGGCCGCTCCGGGTCAGAGCCCCAAACATGCCGCTTCTATGATGAGCTGCATGCCATTTTAGGGGGTTCAGCCACCACTACCCCAGCCGTGTTGTTTGACTCCTTCAATGGAGATGGAGGCAATACGGAAGCAGGTTTTGGGGACGAAGAAGATGATGATGATGACGAGGTTGTAGATAGCTCACAGCAAGAAAGCGGAGAAACCGGTTTTCCCGACAGCCAGGAACTGTTTCTCACCCTGGACCTGGAGCCAGTACCCCCTGAACCCACCCAAGGCTGCCTCCTGGACCCAGCAGGCGGAGAAGGGACCTCCGGTGAGTGTACCTTTTAAAATACTATACATGGTTTAAAAGCAAGCATGTGAAAGGATTACTTTGCCCTGGCATTCGCGGCTCTCCTGGATACACTCCCAAAGCCTTTGCAAAAGGTTTCTGGGGAGGGCAGACTTATTGCGTCCTTCATGGTAGGACACTTTACCACTCCAGGCCAGTAACACGTACTCGGGAATCATTGTACAACAAAGCATTGCAGTGTATGTTTGCTGGCGTTCAAGCAACATCCGTTCGTGTGTTATCCTCAGGAGAGGGAGATATAATCCATGGTCACCTGGTTGAAATAGGGTGCTTTTCTTCAGGGGACACTCAGAGGAGCCCATTCCTGCTGGGCTGTTTGCCTGCGGCTGAACAGAAATGTTCCCCGCTGTTAGCCACAGGGAGGGGGGAGGGTTGAGGGGGTAGCCACGCGGTGGGGGGAGGCAAAATGCGACCTTGTAACGACAGCACATGTGCTCTGTATGTAATGTTAACAGCAAGGTTTACCCTGAAAGAGTGTAGCCAGTGTTTTATAAAATGTGTCTTTTTAAATACCGCTGTCCCTTTTCTTTTCTCCACCAGCTGCATGTGTTTCAATGATCACAGGATCTTCTCCTTCCCAGAGGCTAGTGAAGATTAGAAAGAAAAAAAAACGCACTCGAGATGAAATGTTCTCCGAGCTCATGCTGTCCTCCCACACTGACAGAGCACAGACGAATGCGTGGAGGCAAATAATGTCAGACTGCAGGAAAGCACAAAATGACCAGGAGGAGAGGTGGCGGGCTGAAGAGAGTAAGTGGCGGGCTGAAGAGAGGGCTGAAGCTCGAATGTGGCGGCAGCGTGATGAGAGGAGGCAGGATTCAATGCTGAGGCTGCTGGAGGACCAAACCAGTATGCTCCAGTGTATGGTTGAGCTGCAGCAAAGGCAGCTGGAGCACAGACTGCCACTACAGCCCCTGTGTAACCAACCGCCGTCCTCCCCAAGTTCCATAGCCTCCACACCCAGACGCCCAAGAACGCGGTGGGGTGGCCACCGGCCAACCAGCCACTCCACCACAGAGGATTGCCCCAAAAAAAGAAGGCTGTCATTCAATAAATTTTAAAGTTGTAAACTTTTAAAGTGCTGTGTGGCATTTTCCTTCCCTCCTCCACCACCCCTCCTGGGCTACCTTGGTAGTCATCCCCCTATTTGTGTGATGAATGAATAAAGAATGCATGAATGTGAAGCAACAATGACTTTATTGCCTCTGCAAGAGGTGATCAAAGGGAGGAGGGGAGCGTGGTTAGCTTACAAGGAAGTAGAGTGAACCAAGGGGCGGGGGGTTTCATCAAGGAGAAACAAACAGAACTTTCACACCGTAGCCTGAACAGTCATGAAACTGGTTTTCAAAGCCTCTCTGATGCGTACCGCGCCCTCCTGTGCTCTTCTAACCGCCCTGGTGTCTGGCTGCGCGTAACCAGCAGCCAGGCGATTTGCCTCAACTTCCCACCCCGCCATAAACGTTTCCCCCTTACTCTCACAGATATTGTGGAGCACACAGCAAGCAGTAATAACAGTGGGAATATTGGTTTCGCTGAGGTCTAACCGAGTCAGTAAACTGCGCCAGCGCGCCTTTAAACGTCCAAATGCACATTCTACCACCATTCTGCACTTGCTCAGCCTGCAGTTGAACAGCTCCTGACTGCTGTCCAGGCTGCCTGTGTACGGCTTCATGAGCCATGGCATTAAGGGGTAGGCTGGGTCCCCAAGGATACATATAGGCATTTCAACATCACCAACAGTTATTTTCTGGTCTGGGAATAAAGTCCCTTCTTGAAGCTTTTGAAACAGACCAGAGTTCCTGAAGATGCGAGCGTCATGTACCTTTCCCGGCCATCCCACGTTGATGTTGGTGAAACGTCCCTTGTGATCCACCAGAGCTTGCAGCACTATTGAAAAGTACCCCTTGCAGTTTATGTACTCGCCGGCTTGGTGCTCCGGTGCCAAGATAGGGATATGGGTTCCGTCTATGGCCCCACCACAGTTAGGGAATCCCATTGCAGCAAAGCCATCCACTATGACCTGCACATTTCCCAGGGTCACTACCCTTGATATCAGCAGATCTTTGATTGCGTGGGCTACTTGCATCACAGCAGCCCCAACAGTAGATTTGCCCACTCCAAATTGATTCCCAACTGACTGGTAGCTGTCTGGCGTTGCAAGCTTCCACAGGGCTATCGCCACTCGCTTCTCAACTGTGAGGGCTGCTCTCATCTTGGTATTCATGCGCTTCAGGGCAGGGGAAAGCAAGTCACAAAGTTCCATGAAAGTGCCCTTACGCATGCAAAAGTTTCGCAGCCACTGGGAATCGTCCCAGACCTGCAACACTATGCGGTCCCACCAGTCTGTACTTGTTTCCCGAGCCCAGAATCGGCGTTCCACAGCATGAACCTGCCCCATTAGCACCATTATGCATGCATTGGCAGGGCCCATGCTTTCAGAGAAATCTGTGTCCATGTCCTGATCACTCACGTGACCGCGCTGACGTCGCCTCCTCGCCCGGTAGCGCTTTGCCAGGTTCTGGTGCTGCATATACTGCTGGATAATGCGTGTGGTGTTTAATGTGCTCCTAATTGCCAAAGTGAGCTGAGCGGACTCCATGCTTGCCTTGGTATGGCGTCCGCACAGAAAAAAGGCGCGGAATGATTGTCTGCCGTTGCTCTGACGGAGGGAGGGGCGACTGACGACATGGCTTACAGGGTTGGCTTCAGGAGGCTAAAATCCACAAAGGGGGTGGCTTTACATCAAGGAGTAGTTCAGGCAGGACTTCACGGAGGGTTCCAATAAGAAATGGTGCACCTAAGTTATTGTTCTTATTGGAACAAGG
Organism: Natator depressus; assembly: GCF_965152275.1. Lineage (NCBI taxonomy): Eukaryota > Metazoa > Chordata > Testudines > Cheloniidae > Natator > Natator depressus. The sequence goes on from NC_134241.1 coordinate 12,336,473, forward strand.
AGGTTAGCCTGGCCTCTGATTGATACATGGCTAGATCTACCTCGCAGCACCTTCTCTGTGAGTGACTGCAGTGTGACCTAGAGGAATGAGTCCCCTAGACAGGGGAGAAGGCAAATGAGTACAAAACAAATCTGGTCTATTTCTTGTTTTGATCCACTCCATCTATCTTTTACATCTTTGGCTGGCAGCAGACGGTGCAGAAGGACTGCATGCCATCCACATCTCATGTCTGCTCGGCAGAAGATGGTGCAATAGGACTGCTAGCAATCCATATTGCCTGCCTGCTCACCATAAGACGGTTCAATAGGACTGACTGCCGGACTAAAAAAAATGACCTGGTCAAGTCACTAAAAATTTAGTCCCTGCGCCCATGTCTGCCCAGGCGCTCCTGATCGACCTCACACAGGCGACCAGGAACACCTCGGACATGACGAGGACGGCTACCAGTCGTACTGTACCGTCTGCTGCCAGAAGGCAATGGGTTGCTGCTACTGTGTAGCAATGCCGTACCGCGTCTGCCAGCACCCAGGAGACATACGGTGACGGTTACCTGAGCGGGCTCCATGCTTGCCGTGGTATGGCGTCCGCACAGGTAACTCAGGAAAAAAGGCGCGAAACGATTGTCTGCCCTTGCCTTCACGGAGGGAGGGAGGGAACGGGGGCCGGACAATATGTACCCAGAACCACCCGCGACAATGTTTTAGCCCAATCAGAGTGCTCCATTGGGCTGCTCTGGACAGCACTCTCAACTCAGATGCACGATTGTTTGCCGTTGCTCTGACGCAGGGAGGGGCGACTGAGGACACGGCTTACAGGGTTGACTTCACGGAGGGTTCCAATAAGAAATGGTGCACCTAAGTTATTGTTCTTATTGGAACAAGGAGGTTAGCCTGGCCTCTGATTGATACATGGCTAGATCTACCTCGCTGCACCTTCTCTGTGAGTGACTGCAGTGTGACCTAGAGGAATGAGTCCCCTAGACAGGGGAGGAGGCAAATGAGTACAAAACAAATCTGGTCTATTTCTTGTTTTGATCCACTCCATCTATCTTTTACATCTTTGGCTGGCAGCAGACGGTGCAGAAGGACATATTGCCTGCCTGCTCACCATAAGACGGTTCAATAGGACTGACTGCCGGACTAAAGAGAATGACCTGGTCAAGTCACTAAAAATTTAGTCCCTGCGCCCATGTCTGCCCAGGCGCTCCTGATCGACCTCACACAGGCAACCAGGAGTACCTCGGACATGACGAGGACGGCTACCAGTCGTATTGTACCGTCTGCTGCCACAAGGCAATGGGTTGCTGCTACTGTGTAGCAATGCCGTACCGCGTCTGCCAGCACCCAGGAGACATACGGTGACGGTTACCTGAGCGGGCTCCATGCTTGCCGTGGTATGGCGTCCGCACAGGTAACTCAGGAAAAAAGGCGCGAAACAATTGTCTGCCCTTGCTTTCACGGAGGGAGGGAGGGAAGGTGGGGACTGACGATATGTACCCAGAACCACCCGCGACAATGTTTCAGCCCCATCAGGCATTGGGATCTCAACCCAGAATTCCAATGGGCAGCGGAGACTGCGGGAACTGTGGGATAGCTACCCACAGTGCAACGCTGCGGAAGTCGACTCTAGCCTCGGTACTGTGGAAGCCCTCCGCCGAGTTAATGCACTTAATGCACTTCTGTGGGGACACACACACTCGAATATATAAAACCGATTTCTAAAAAACCGACTTCTATAAATTCGACCTTATTCCGTAGTGTAGACATACCCTAAGACCAGCATCTGGCCCTAAATCTGTTCTCAAGATACTTCCACACTGTAGATATGCATCCACTCTGTGTCTTAAATGTCCTTCACTTGTAAATTGTTAATACAATGAGAAGTGGTGGAGGATTTGCTGGTTTTTCTATTAGCATCAAACAAGTCCACCCTTAAACTGATTGTGCAATGAGCTTATGTTCTCAGTCGCGCACACAGTACCCAGGAATGTTTTTTGTGGGCTGCCATACAGATATGTTATAAAACAGCCCCAAACTGGCAAGATTTCTCTAAAACAAACAGAGCCTGAATTATTAATGGAGATAAGCTTTCTCAACTGATTAACAATAACTACCGCAAGCCTGGATTCAGCTGCAGAGTTGAACATCTTTGCGAAACCACACAACGTGGGAGCTCTGCATATGGATTACACAGGGGTAAATAGTACATTATGGCCATTAACAGTAGACGACTAGCAGAAGATTCCAGTCAAAGCCTTTGTACATTAACAATCCCTTATGGCAGCAGGATGGTGGGAAGGCAATTAAAAGGGGAAAGTCAGTCTGTCATTTAAAGGAAATGGAACCCACTACAAAAAGGACAGGGCTCCACACATCCCACTGGGAGCGGCGTATGTGAAACTTACTGCATTGTGGGGACAGAAAGCCCCTTGGTATCTTCATCCTACAGATGCGGAAGAATCCCACTCCCAAATGGTATGAGCAAAGTAAAAATGAGGTCCTGATATTGCTGTAGTGTAAATCAGGATTAAGACCAGAGAAGTCAATGGAGTTACGCCAGTGTAGAACCCGGGTAAGTGAGGTCTGAAAAAGACCCAGGAGACAGCCAATGACAGAAGCACTGGGATGTGGTTAGTGAAGGGAACTGTATGTCAGGAGACCAGAGTTTTATTTCTGATTCCACCACTATCCCAGAGTGTAACCCCTTCCCCCTATAAAGGGGGATAATAAACCATGGCTATTTCACAGGGCTGTCCCGAGACCCGTGGGGGTTGATCCTCCACTCCCTCACACCAGTGTAAATCAGGAGTAGCTCCACTGAAGTCAATGGAATTACTCTAGTGTAAAACTTGTGTGAGTGGAGACTCAGACCTAAGGTTTCTGAAAGGCTGTGAGATCCTCAGCTGAAAGGCCTGATGTGAATGAGAATTAACCACTGGCCTGCTGGCTGCTGTTGCACCCTCTCTGAGACAATGGTGTTTCCTGGGACAATGGCATGTTAATGAGATATAGCACACAGCTAACACCTCACAAGCTGTGACTCTTACATAGAGCAGTGACTTAGCGGTCTAAGCATCAAGAATATAACCCTTAACCTCCCTAGAGCCACAAGTTCAAACCCTGTAAAACATCAAGTCAGTTTTCTTCCTTCTGAGGTAGCTAACTTGACTTCCATACTGTTTAGGGTTCAGAAAGAGAGCAATATAGCTATATCTTAGTTAGGAGTGTAAGACTGGCTACAGTATATTCCTTTCTGGATCTACAAGAATCAGATTTAGATCCAAAAAGAGACAACAGTGTCACTTAAAAATACTGATGATTAAAATCATATCTAGTGAAGCATAAAAATGAGGTAGCAGGCTCACTACCCAGTGAAGCAGTGAAAGCTCAGTGAATAGACTCTGACCGATCAACTGTTTTGTTTCATGCCCCCACTTTGAATGCATATCTGGGAACCTTTCTCCAAAGCCTTATGCTCCGTTCCATCTGCCGTGCAATGATTCTATTTCCAAGGGAAAAGGCGTTCACCTAATGTGAGGAAGTTATTGGTCGTGCCTCTAATCAGCTGTTACCGTTAGTACAAGTGCCGTGATCAGGGGACTCAGACCACTTGTAGGCAGAGCTGTGGCTCAGTAAACGCCCGCTCAATTTAATCTCTGCAGCCCCTCCCAAAGGGATAACTAATGCACCAACTCCACCGACCTCAGTTTATTCCAGCAATGTTCACTTAAGATGGACTTCACCTCCACTGACTTGAGATGTTCTAATCATCACAGAGACATATCTTACACATACTACGATGAACTTCTATCCCATCCCCGCTACACCAGGAGTAAATCTGACCCAGGTGCTTCTTGCTATCCCTATAAAACAACAAGAACACCTCAAGTGCCCACCGTAGAGCCCTGAGTGTATAAAGCCCACAGTGAATTTATATAAGCAGCATATACTGTATGGATTAAATCGAGGAATACTTAAAAATGTTCATTCTGCCTTCAGCAAGACTGATTCAGGCATCAACATTTTTAGCAATTTCTCTGGGATTTTGTGTGCGTGAAGTGCCTATCACGGCAAAGGGACTTTTCAGTCTGAGGCTTTGAAGTCTCTCTAGCCACAATCCTACAATAGCTTTGAATTTAATGGAGATCACAATGTGCAGCGTGAAATCTTAATAAAAAACCAAAGACTTACGGCATGGCTTCTTCCTAAAAGGAAAGGTCTTGTGCTGTCTATAATGTCCTATACTTATAAATCTGGTCAGTGTCTGATCCAAATTACTTTAGATCCACTTTCTTTATTATCTCACATTGCAGCAGCAACAAATAATCGTGCGGGCACACTTAAATGTTGAGCTCATCTTTATAAGCTAGGAGCTCTTTAACCAGAATATTTTTACAGGATACAGTAGTTGGTTACTGGCATGTGCTCATGACAAAGGAAGGTTTTTTTAACTGACTTAAAGCTTTTTATGTGATCAATTACTAAACTTTACATTTACTCTGATAATCTTTTGTTTCTCAGGAAAGCTGCTTACTTGTCTCAGAAAGTGCCCAGGTAACTACTGTGACGGGGCAAGGCCAGATGGCTATGGAAAAGTAGTGGGAGATAGATATATTAGCTCCAGACAAATCCCTAGGACCAGGATAAGTGAAATGGCAGCTGCTCCAGGTCAATTAAGACACCTGGGGCCAATTAAGAACTTTCCAGAAGGCAGGGAGAAGGCTAGGTTGATTGGGACACCTGAAGCCAATCAGGGGCTGGCTGAAACTAGTTAAAAACCTCCCAGTTAGTCAGGTGGGTGTGCATGTCAGGAGTTGTGGGAAGAAGCTGTGCTGGTGGAGAGGCTGAGTAGTGCACACCGTATCAGGCACAAGGAAGGAGGCCCTGAGGTAAGGGTGAAGAGGAGCTTGAGGAAGTGAGGGCTGCTGTGGGGGAAGTAGCCCAGGGAATTGTACATGTCATGTTTCTAAAAGGTCAGCTACCATAGCTGATACTATTAGGGTCCCTGGGCTGGAGCCTGGAGTAGAGGGTGGGCCTGAGCTCCCCCACACCTTTACCCCCTGATTAATCACTGAGACTGGGAGACAACAGAGACTGTGCAAGGAAGGATAACTTCTCCTCACCTCTCTCGCTGGCTTCTGATGAAAATGGCTCAGTAGACTGTGACCCTTGTCTCTAGAGAGAGAAGGGTTACGTGGAGGGTCACAATGAGCCTCTGAGGCTAGCGAAATCTGCCAGGAAACGTGGGACCCACGGAGGCAAGGACAGAGCTTTGTCACAACTGGTGTCAGGAGTGGGACTTTGTTCACAGCGTGGAGGAAGAAAGAGGTTTAAAAAAAAAAGTGTGCACTGGGGTTTTGGATTTTTTTTTTTTGGTTTGTTTGTTTGCTTTGTACCACAGTGGAGGAGGTGGTCAGAGCTCTGGTACAAGCCACGGCAGCCCAGCAGGAGGCCACACAGGTTCAGGCAATGGCACAACAGGAGTCTACGTGGCTACAGCAGGAAACCAATCAATTATTGATGAGCCAGGTGACCCAAGATCGTGCCCTCTTGAGAGAGGTGGTGGACCAGCTGAAGATCCTCACCACCCAGGCCCGGGGGTCCGACGGGACGTGAACCCTGAGGGCCACTGGTTGTCTGCCAAAGATGATGTCAGGAGATGACGTAGAGGCATATCTCCTCTCATTTGAAAGGACAGCTCAGCGTGAGGCGTGGCCCCAGGAGCAGTGGGCCAGCATTCTCGCCCCTTTTTTGTGTGGAGAGGCCCAGAAGGCCTACTTTGACTTGCCTGCCACGGATGCCATTGACTATACCCATCTGAAGGCAGAGATCCTAGTACGATCAGGGGTAACGGCAGCGGTAAGGGCCCAGAGGTTCCATGAGTGGAAATACCAGGAGAACAAACCCCCGAGGTCCCAACTATTCGACCTCATACACCTCACGCGCAAATGGTTACAGCCCGAGGTGTGCAGGCCAGAGGAGATTTTGGAGACCCTGGTCATAGACCATTACATGCGGGGACTGCCACCAGATCTCCGCAAATGGGTAGGCCAGAACGATCCGTCCATGTACGATAAGATGATCAAACTGGTAGAAAGATGGATGACAGCCAGGGAACTGACCCGACTACCCAAGGAAGGCCCCTTTCAAAGCAAGCACCTGACCCCAACCCTGGAAGGTTGGGCAACCAAACCCCCGGGGAGTCCTAGGTGGAAGAAGGGGGTGCCGAAAACCAGCGGGGACCCCAGAAGGAAGGGATTGGCCTGAGTGGGGGGAACCCTGGGACTAAACCCCTAACCCCCGGGATACAGGAATGATTAAAAGCAATTATAGATGTTATGCATGTGGGGACACATAGCAGCACAGTGTCCCAGCACCGAGGAGCCTATGCAATGTAACTTGGGGGATTGGGAGGTCCCATGCTCCCTTATCCACCTCACGGGGGTCGCATTAGCCTCGCATAATTACACCAGGCCAGTGAGGATAAATGGCGTAGAGACTACAGCGCTGGTGGACTCTGGGAGTGCCATCACCCTCATATTGGGTAAGCTGGTAAAAAGTAGTCAGCTGCTACAAGCCAAACGCGTAGCAGTGACGTGCATGCATGGGGCCGTGAGCCATTACCCCACCATCCCAATGGAGATAGAGATTCAGGGAAACCCCACTGGGGTGACCGTGGGCGTAGTTCCTAAACTCCCATATCCTGTAGTCATTGGGAGGGACTATCCGGGTTTGATAATTTACTCCCCCAGGAGAGGCTGGATGGAGGTGGGGACCCTGAGGACAGCGACTCGTCACCGGGGGAATGTCAACCCCCGATGTTCACTGAGATTTCTCAGGATCTGTTCTCAGCCCCCCGAAAGACCCGGAAGACAAAAAAAGAGAGGAAGGCCGCAAAGGCCTTGGGAACCCGGATCCTGACCCAGGGCCAGAAGACCTCCCTAGTAGGCAGATGGACGCGAGCAGCCAACAGAGAAACTTCCACCACAGAAGGTGAGCCAGAAGCTGCCCCCAGCCCTGACGGTGGCGAGGCGCTGGAAGAAGCGGAAGCTGGCCCCTGGGAGCTTGGGCAGGTTAGTCCTGGGAGAGAGACTTTTGGGCGGGACGAGGTGGAGGACCCCAGATATGATAACACCAGGAAAGAGGTGGCCGAGATCGATGGGATACCTGTGGATGGGACGGTCTGGGGTCCCGGACCTTACTTTATAGTGAAGAAAGATCTCCTGTACCGCGTGGTGCAAATGCAGGAGCAAGAGATACAACAACTTCTGGTGCCACGAAAACATCAAAAAGCCATATTGAGTCTCGCCCACAGTCACCTGTTTGGAGGACACCTAGGGGTAGAAAAAACCCAGGCACGGATCCTGCGGAGGTTCTTCCGGCCAGGAGTACATGAAGATGTCCGGCAATACTGCACCTCTTGTCCGGAGTGTCATTACATAGCCCTCGCCCGCACTTGCGGGCTCCTTTGATACCTCTTCCAATAATAGAGGTTCCTTTCAAACGGATAGCCATGGATCTGGTAGGGCCCCTAGAGAAGACAGCTCGGGGCCACCAACATGTGCTTGTTGTACTGGACTATGCAACCCGGTACCCAGAAGCTGTTCCCCTGCGCAACACAGCTTCCAAGACAATAGCTAAGGAGCTAGTACAGATCTTTGCCCGGGTTGGGCTACCCAAGGAGATATTGACTGATCAAGGGACACCTTTCATGTCCAAGTTGATGAAAGATCTCTGATCACTGCTCCATGTACAAGCCCTACGGTCTTCTGTATACCACCCGCAAACAGATGGCCTTGTGGAAAGGTTAAATAGGACCCTCAAGGCCATGATCAGGAAAGTGGTGAGCCGGGATGGGAAAGACTGGGATACCCTATTGCCTTACCTCATGTTCGCCATCCGGGAGGTTCCGCAAGCCTCCACGGGTTTCTCTCCATTTGAACTACTATGTGGGCGCCACCCTCAGGGGGTATTGGATATAGCCAGAGAAGCCTGGGAAGAGGAGCCAAATCCCGGAAGGAACGTAGTTGAGCATGTACTGCAGATGAGAGATCGGATAGCCTGAGTTATGCCCATTGTACAGGAGCACTTGGAGAGCGCACAGGTGACCCAATGAACCCATTATAACCACCAAGCGAAGCTTCGATGGTTCCAGCCAGGGGATCGGGTGATGGTACTGGTGCCCACAGCAGAAAGTAAACTGTTGGCCCAGTGGCAGGGACCCTACGAAATAATCAAAGCCGTGGGAGAGGTGAACTATAAGGTGCGGCAGCCAGGGCCACCGGAAATCGGAGCAAATTTACCACATCAATCTTCTAAAACCTTGGCACGATCGAGAGGCATGCTTAGTCATGCAGGAGACCCTTCCCCAGGAGGATAACTTACACAAGCAAGTAATGATATCATCCAACTTGACACTGATCCAAAAGATCGAGGCAGCCGACATGATTAATCGCAACCGAGATGTGTTCTCTACAAAACCAGGGCGGACGACTGAGACCTATCACCATATCCGCACGATCCCCGGAGCCAAGGTAACATTGAGACCCTACCGAATCCCAGCAGCCAAAAGAGAAGAAATCAAGGCCAAAGTAAAGAAAATGTTAGAATTAGGGGTTACTGAAGAATCTTACAGTCAGTGGTCCAGTCCAATTGTTCTAGTGCTAAACCTGACAGTACCATGAGATTCTGTAATGACTTCCGCCGACTGAATGAAATATCCCAGTTTGATGCATACCCCATACCACGCATCGACGAACTGGTTGACCGACTGGGTAGTGCCCGATTCTTGATTACACTGGATCTGACAAAAGGGTGCTGGCAGATTCCTCTGACCAAACAAGCTAAAGAAAAGACAGCATTCTCCACCCCGGATGGGCTATTCCAGTACACCTTCCTCCCTTTTGGGCTACATGGGGCCCAGCCACATTCCAGCGCCTCATGGATAAGTCCCCTTTCCTCCCCAAGCTGTGAAACCAGTGTTCTCATCTCAGTCTTGCAAGTTAACAATTAATGTGGCAGCTGAAAATCCTTTAAGACAATGGATTTGTAACCTCATGCTTTACAGAAATAATAAAAAGAAAAGGAGTATTTGTGGCACCTTAGAGACTAACACATTTATTTGAGCATAAAGCATAACATAAATTTGTTAGTCTCTAAGTGCCACAAGTACTCCTTTTCTTTTTGCGGATACAGACTAAAAACATCTGCTACTCTGAAACCAGTCATTATGCAAGAAATAATAAAGTGAGTCAGATTTAATTCAACCAAACTGATCCTTGGAGCAGCCAAATCTCTGGCCGTTGACCTTCTATGAGCCCTTGAAACACTTACAAGGAAGAATCAGAAGTGGAATACAACTGAGAGAGAAAGGCCATGTTCAGTTCTAGCGCAACGATTGTGAAGCCCAATGGTGAAAGCCAGATGAATTCGAGTCTGTTATTTCCCAGGCTCTCCTGGAGTTGGAGATGATGAACTCTGATTTAAAAGCTCAGCTGAGAGACTTGAACATCACGGCAGCTAAGGAAATTGAAGTAGGGGGTGGTAAAAATGCAATCATAATCTTTGTACCAGTTCCTCAGCTGAAATCTTTCCAGAAGATCCAGGTCCGATTAGTTTGTGAGCTGGAGAAAAAATTCAGCGGCAAGCATGTAGTGTTCATTGCTCAGAGAAGGATTTTGCCCAAACCAACAAGGAAAAGCCATACAAAAAACAAGCAAAAGCGTCCCAGGAGCCATACAGTTACTGCAGTGCATGATGCCATTCTCGAAGATCTGGTTTTCCCTAGTGAAAACCACGTGACATTCCGCGTGAAACTAGACGGCAACAGACTCATCAAGGTCCATTTGGACAAAGCACAACAGAATAATGTTGAACATAAGGTGGAAACACTTTCTGGTGTCTACAAGAAGCTCACTGGCAAAGATGTTGTTTTTGAGTTCCCAGAATTCCAGCTGTAAAGTGCAAGAATGGCTGACTGAATAAACAGTTTAATTGTTAAAAAAAACAAAACCAAAAAAAAAACCCTATTTCATTGGCAGCAAGCAGTACTTTGCACAGCAACCAAGCTCAAAAGAGGGTGTCAAGACCGATGACACTAACAATCCATCAGAGTCAGAAAGGATGCAGAGTGATTTCTCAGAAACAGAAGCTTCATCTGTGGAGTGATAGGAAGTTTGGTTCCTTTGAAGACAGACAGCAACGTTTCAGACTAGTGCTGATTGGTATGATTCCTATGGCTGCGCTGTTTACTTAGTGCAAAGACCTGGCCAAAATCACTGTTTCAAAACCTGTGGCAAAAACAGGGTGTGATACCTATAGGGCTGAAGCTGCTAAGATGGGCTAGGCTGTCTGTGATTCACTACTGAGGCTGCGGGAGAGGCAATGAATGTTTAACATAGTTAACCAGGCTCCAAAAACACCTCTAGAATTCTCTTATATGCATGGTGATAATGATACCAAATCTGGCTAATAAAACATTAGTCAGTGAAAGGAGAAGAGATTCACTGAAAACAAGAATGCAGAAGATCAGCAAATATATGGGGCCAAATTCCGCGTTAATTTACACTCTGTGTGATTCCACTGCAATAAAGAGGTTCTCATAGGGTACTGATCAATGCAGAATTTAGCTCATGAACTGTACGTTTTGAACATGTCTTTCCTAAAAAGCAATGTATGATTCTGTTTATTAAGGTATTTTATATCACATCTACTCCCTCCCTTGCAGACCACTGTCTCTGGGAGTAGCACTTTATGTCAGTAAATTCCAACCACTGTTGTGAAAAGCTGAATGTTTATACTTAAATTACTAGTAGTCTGCTATTCTTAGCTTAGTGGTTGTAATCACAACACAGTAACCCTTACTCAGCCAGGGTTGGAAAGTTCCTCCATAGTAACTACAACCCAGTCTCAGTACTAACAAGTTTGCCCACCTCAACATCATAAACACTAATGGGCTAACTCCCAATCCCACTTACTTCTGTTTAACTGAAATGGATTAAAATGTGCAGTGATAAAAAGCTACAGTTATGCTAGCAATACCATGCTGTGCCATGTACAGACAACTGGAAAATGAAAGGCGCCCCATAACCGATATTCCTCAGCTCTCTATATTTTGACAGAAATTATGCCATTGCTTTCCTCTGACTCCATCTGTCAGTTTGGCAAGAAGACAGTTGAGTGGGGCCTTTGTGATTTTGGAGAGAGTCACGGGAAGAGGAGTAGATGTCGGTGTGGTACCTTTCCTTTTCCTCTCCTGGCCACGGGGCACTTCCTGCAGTACTGTGCTTTGGGGAGCAGTATGGAGATGAAGCTAGAGATGGGCATGGAGTTAAAGCGCAGCAGTGGGAGTCTGGATTCTGTTATCTGTTCTGTAAATCAGCCTCCTTGCTCTACTGCAGTGGTTCTCAAACTTTTTATATTGGCAACGCCGGGGGCTGACAGCTCATGACCCCTACGTAACCATCTCGTGACCCTCTGAGGTTAATAAACCATGACCCCCAGTTTGAGAACCCCTGCTCTACTGGGTGAAAGCAGCACTGAAGGCCTCAATCTTTTTTGTTTTCATAATTAATAAGGCATAATACCAACTCAGTGTGCTCCCCGGCAAGCAGAGAAATAACAGCAGCACCTACCCATCTCCCTGAACTCCATGTTCACAAGCTCCAGCCAGCAAGCATCAATCTCATCCAGGTCGTAGCGGCTCATTCCTTGTGAGCATGTCCTGTTGACCTCCGAAATCTCAGAGAGAGACAGACTGCTTGGGGAAACCTGTGGAGGAGACTGCTCTAGCAGGGGCGTAATCCTAGGAGAAGAAAAGGAGAGCATAAGAAAGAGCTGCAGTAGGTAAAGAATTTATCATTAGAAACCTGACCACAAACTATTTATCACTAATGCCCTGATCCTGCCATCACTTATGCACGTGCTTAACTTTAATCATTCCCATCACGAGCAGTCCCATCAAAGTCAACGGGGCTACTGACATGCTTAAAGGTAAGCTTGGTCATAAGTGTTGGCAAGACCAAGGCTCTTACGCACACGCCTAAATTTTCAAAACTGACTAGTGATTTTGGGTGCTTCAGATTTGGAGGCCTGACTTGAGCCATGCAGAAGGCATGATGCTTAGACAGCGCTGAGCCACCACCCTATGAAAATCTGGTATCTCAAGTTGGGCCCTCAAAATTGAGGCCCCCCAAATCACAAGTCGCTTATGAAATGTCCATGATTTTTTGGACACTAACAAAATACATTTGAAAAGATGAAGATCCAGCCTACACACAACATGTTGCACCGCTTTAACTACCTCCATCAAGACAGGGTGAACCCCACCTAGCATGGCCACAGTATCCCGGTATAAAAATCCATATACTGGTACAGCCTATTCCTGCATGAGAAGGGGAGTAAGCTCCACGGGCCGAAGCACTTTTATATTGTTATAACTGCAACCACACTAGGGGTTCCACCAGTGGAACTATTTCAATAAAAAGCACCTAACTGACACAGTTATATTGTGACACAATCTGTGCAGACCAGGCCTAACTTACAGGAAGAAAAATGCTCATATGCTGACACTAGATGTAGGTCTTTGAAAACACCAGGGTCCCTATTCATGTAGCAACAGCTTCACAAATGAGAAGGACAGTGAATGTTCAGCACAGAGGCAAAACCCCGTGTGTTTCACCCCTGACCTCACAGCAAATCTCAACGTTCAAGTGACCCACATTGCAGACACTCTCGGGACAGAATGCGCTTTCGCGACAAAAGCTTGTACTGTGTGGGCATCATGGGAAGTGCAATCTCTTTTTCTATCCTTTAATGGACTAATATACAGTGGTATAGGCAGTGGTTTAACACTGCATCAGGAGCCACAGTTGCACTCCACTAAAAGGAACATGTGGCATCATGGGAGACCTCCTGAGACATGCTGGCTATTTCGACAGGATGCTAAACCTTCTTGGTTATCTATCAACCCATAGGGATCGTTGCCATTGTAGGTGTTGTTTTTAATTGATGTAATTGCATAAGCAGTGATTAATGTAGAAAGATGTGTGCCCTGCATCTTTTTAGGTGTGCCCCAGGAGCTGTAACAGCATGAAAAGGGCATAGATTGACTCCCCCTCCATATACCTTGGCATTTCCTCTAACTGAGAAGCAGATGGTAGACAAGACAGCCCAAACAGAGGTAAAGAAACAACCAGTGAGCAATTACACATCACTAATTTTCATTTCCTTAAAATAAAAAGGATTAAAGAACCTCCAGGATAACAACTCGGCTGCTTAAAGCGATGGGTCAAGGAAGGTGTTAAAAGAGTCAGATGCTGCTGCTGTAAAAAAAATACTTTGCACTGCTTGCAATGCGGGTGGGGTGACTGCCGTCAGATGAGAAAGAGAAGGATGTGCAAGAGTAAACAGGACACTGCACCAAAACAACCCATTTGCGCTTATTGGGGGGGGGGAGGGAGAAGTGGGGGATGGTTTTAATGTTTTCAAAAGAAAAATAATGTGAAAACAGAAAAATATCCACAATCGACTTTGCTAAGTGTTTAGTTTTCAGGTCCTGGAGAGGCTATGCTTTTCAAAATGTACAGTAAAGCACTATCCACAAGCGTGGTGCTTTGCCTAGTGGTTATAGCAAGGCACTAGGCTTCAGGAGGTCTGGGCTGTATTTCTGGTTCTGCTGCTAACTTGCTGCATGAGCTTGGGCATGTCTCTTAACCACTCGGTCTTTTGTTTCCCAATCAGTAAATAGGGATAACAATGCTTACTTGCCTCAGGAGGGTGAGGGCATCTGAAATTGATCTGTGATTGGAAGGATGGTCTGCTGGTTAAGGCACTGAGTTGGAACTCTTGAAGCAGGGTGAAGATCCCAGCTCTGCCACAGACTCCTTGGGCAAGTCACTTAGGGCTTGTCTAGACAAACATTTAGTTTGAGGAAAGGTGGGGTGTGAATCTATCCTGCACCAGCCTGTCATGAGATAACTGTGCATGCAGACCCTGCTGACGCTCATTAACAATTTGTTAATGCACGCTGATCTAATCCTCTTTGAAACTGTTAGTGTGCGTCAGCAGGGTCCACAGAGACCGTTAGTGCCCGGCAGGCTAGTGCGGGGTAGAGTTACTCCCCAGCTTGCCATAAACTCATTGTTTGTGTAGACAAACCCTTATTCTCTCTGTTTCCCATTTGTAAAATAGGAATAATAATCCTTTCTTTCTCTCACCCTTTGCTTTGTCTATTTATACCTTAAAATGTTTGGGATAGGAGCTCTCTCTTACAATGTGTATATGGAGCACATAGTACAATGGGGACCCAGTCTTGGTTGTGTCCCCTAGGCACCAGCTTAATGCAAGATCAGGCCCACTGATCTTCTCCAGCAGGTGATGATCCACAGCAGAAGTGGAAAGCATTATTGCATAAGGTATCTGAACATGAATCCCATGGATTAGCGATAGAGCCCAATGCACACTTCTGGCTGAGACAGCATGAATATTTGTAAATGAGTTTTAAAAACTGTATAAAGATTGAAGTACCTCGAAGCCGAGCCCTACAGTCAGGGGTTTATTTGTTCAGGTCCAGGACCGCACACTGAAAGAATGAAGATAAACTGAGCTTATAGTCAAAGCACAGGTGAAACCATGTGTGTCTGTGGTTTGGGAAATTTTCCATTTAACTTTGGAAAACATATAATGGGTCAAAAGTATCACGGATGTAACCCCATCAAGGTCAATTAACTTCAATGAAGTTACAGAAGGAATGAACTTGGCCCACACTATATACTGGCACCAGAAGCTGCTCTGAATTTGTTTGTGTTTGCTGGGCTACTCAACCCTAGGGAGTGAATTTGAGCTTGGGGGATACACACGAGGAGTTTGGAATTTAGCGAAGAGTTTTCCAAACTCCCTCTAGATTGCGGTAACCACTGAAAGTGCCCAAAGATCCCACGTTTTAGCCAGAAACTAGGCAGAGAGGTTTAGGCCCAGATCAGTAACATCATTAAGTAAATCCCCTCTGAGTATTTGGCTTTGTGGCCATCAGGCTTTCTGAAACTGAGGCAGGATTCCAGCCACAGCATGCAAGCCAGCTGTGCGGTGGACTCACCTGGATGCTTAGAATGCTGCTCCTTAAGCATTCACAGCAACCACTGAAAATGCTGCCGTCATCTGGGAACTTTCCTTTTCTCGACAGCACTTTCCTTTCCAAGAAAGCCTGCCAACGGAGGACTGGGGTCCTGCCTTCTTGTGCCCGCTATGCTTTCAGGAGTCCACTTCAGTGAATGCCTTATTGTGCCATTATGATCCCTAAATCCTGGCCTTAGAATGTAGAAAACTGTTTAAACAGGCATCTTACCAAACAACAACAGTTTGCAGCTCTGTAGAGCCTTTCATCTAGGGAACCCCAAGTGTTTTACAACCATGGATGAACAGAGCCTCACAATATCCCCAGTTTACAGATCATGGAACAGACTGATCGGTCCAAACTTGTCCATACAATGAGACAGTGGAAGACCTGTGAATAGAACCCAGGAGTCCTGATTCCCAATGCCTGCTTTAACCTCTAGACCACACTACTCTAAATTTATTCTACCTTCCCTCTCCCTTTTTAATGATGCCCCCAATCACCTAGTTCTGCACAGGAAAGCTGCCCACCCTGTGATGCCATTACTCGCCCGACATATCCTTGCACACAGCTATGTCCAGGAAGGACTTAACAGCCATTCCAGACATTCCTTTTCTCCCAGAAATCACTCTCCCTCACTTTAGTCTGAACAGAAAGTATTGTGCAGAGTCCCAAACTTGCAATGTTTTTATTTGCAAGTTTGATCATGAAATGATTTGAATTAGCACAAATGTGCAGGGGACGAGACTCAGGTTAGAGGTCTCCTTATTCCTCCAGCCCAGCTCGGGCAGGTCTGCATTACACTGGAAGCTACGAGGAACGCTACCAAGTCTGATGCTGCCTCTGGCACAAGAAAAACCACACACTGCACTGAGCTGTGTTAGGCTATCTGCAACAAGGCTTCTCCTTAACTTTAAAAGGGGGAGTGACCCCCTCAGTCTTTCATTTATTTTTACTGCTCCCTTAAGGGAATCCGTTAGCCCTAAAAAAAACAACGAGGAGTCAGCCCTAGGCAATATGACAATGATACAAGAGAGAGCAGCTGTCAGTTCTTCGGGACACTGTCAATCACTGAATGCGTTTTCCCCACACAGCATGAGAGAGTTTGCTGGCTTACCTCCCTCTGCCACCCTGTCCTACAGCCTTAAGAGCCGCCTCTACCTCCTGCACCTCAGAAGCTTCCACACTCAATAGATGTAAGCACGGAGCTGCTGAATTTGTTTGACAAAGCCGCTCAGTGGTCTGAACACAAGCCCAGGAGCCAGGAACTCCTGAGTTCCAAGCCTGGCTCTCCTACTTGCTGTCTCTGTGGCCTCAGCCACTTTCCGCCTAAGTTTCCCCTTCTGCTAAACTGGCTTCATAATATTACCAACTTCAGGAGTAATAAACATGCCATCACATTCAATGTTTAATGGCATATTTTATTCTTTTTTAAAAACAGATGACTGTTATCAATAAGAATTCATCTGTTCTTCACACACTCCATTCTTGCCTCTTTTACCCTGCATTCAGCAAAATCCCAGATTTCAAGAGAGCCATAACCAATACGAAAGCTTTGGGCCGAGGTCTCTGTGGGAACAACCTATCTTTCGAGGAATTAAATACTTTCCTCTCTCACCATCAGGGATTAAGCCATTTTTTCTCTTCATGTGGCACTTTTATTTCTTCCTGTCTTGCGAGCATTACTACACATCTGTTGGCAGCAACCTCCCACATGTTTTGATTCCGAAGTCAAACAAATAACCCTACCTCCGGCTAAATCTGTCTGCATCCATCTCCTCACATTGGTCCCTGTGATATCAGAGGGCTTTTTCCCCCTCAGAGCTCACTGAAGGGGATCACTGAGAATAATCACGTGGACAAAGTGCCACTTCAGGAAAGAAATAGCCAGCCTGGATTTTTATATCACTGGTCTGTACAGAGCTGGGAAATCTAACGTGAAAAAGCACAAGCGAAAAGTAGGGTACTCCAGCCTCTGCTGAGATGCGGTAAGCCAAGCTATGACAGCTATTACAGTCATTTACTTTAAGGGCTATCAGATGGGGACGAGAAGCCAATGAAACTCTTGTTATTCTTAGACTGTGAAGCTAGAAGCAGAAGAATGTGGTTGTTAAGGATAGTGCTGCTTTTTCAAGGAGCTCAGGAATCCTGTCTCTCTCTCAGTGAGGTACTGTTTCCATAATAATGAGTCAATGCTGATCTACCCCAGCCAGAACGGAGAGACGCTGTGCCTAGGTAGGTTAGCAGCTTACACAGATGGACAGGCAGACTCAGGGCTTTCAGCCTGATAGGGCTCTCTGCACATTCCCAATCACACACACACTACCCCACTGGCCACAGTACCAAAAGGCCAGGGAAGTGGGCAGGCGGGCGGACAGGGGGTGGGGGGTAATCAAAGGAGGTGACGGGGCCATGCCTATCTTATTACGTATAGGGGGGTCCTCTGCAAAAACAAGACCATTCCTTAGTTTTGTGCCATGATAATTTGTGATCACATGCTCCCCCCGCCGGTGCTCAGTAAGGAGTGTGTGCTGTTCAACAACTGCCCTGGCAAGTCGCATAAGTGCACCCCAGGGATCCAATACTCTCTAGCAGAAGGCACTGAACTGACAAGCCTTTTCTGGAGGTTTGCCATGCAGCAATATTTGATCAACTGTAATTGTGGGTGAGCAATCTGAGTTCAAACTGGATGATATTAAATCCCCAATTAGGAAATACTGACAGCCAGATACCAATCTCTTTTATACTGAGTGACCCCTTTCACCCTGCAATACAGCAGACCAGGATCTGCCTGCAAGTCCTCGTTCTACATTTTGAAGCTGTTCATCCCTTGGGGAGAATTAAAGGATGGAGCTCTTTTTTCACCCTCTGAATGAATGTGAGGTTAATGCTTTGTCTTAGGTGAGATGAGTTTGGAAACATCAGCTCAGCCACAAGACACTGAGCTCCCACTTCCCAAACACAGTGTCCCAGAATTGCCCATCACAAGAGGAAGCCTCTTCTCAAATCTATTATCTCCCAGGCCTCAGAGACGTCAAGGTGGGCCCATTCTCTGCCAGTGGAGGAAGGCTATGGATTCAGTGCTTCCACTCTCTAGACACACTCAGTAGTACCCTACTCCACAAGCAGTCCCACTGAACCGACACAAGCCCTACGTAGGAATGTACAACACTACAGCTATATACTCCTGAGATACCTCAGGATGAACTGTTTCATAATATGATGGGCTACCATGCAGAAACTCACTGGAATTCCTCCTTGCCCACCCTCCCACACAAATGGAGATTGCACTGCGATTCAGAGCCCAGTCTAATTCACAGCAAAGTTAATGGAAAGGCTCCTACAGACTTTGATGAGCCTTGGACTGGATTCGTGAGCATCTGACTGGAACCATAACGGTCAGAAGATGGGCTACATCTTGCATTGATTTAAATCAGCACAGGCCAATTTCCACCAGCAATGCATCCTGCCCTGCATCTCAATACACCTCAGCTCCTGCAGTGGAGTTATTCTGGTGTTCCTAGAGTCATAAGATCAAAATCTGAGCCTGAGACTCTTTGAAACTATAGAATCAAGTTCTAAAAGGGTCATTTCACTTCTTCATCCTTCCCAGCTAGATAAACCATGCCCAGCTCTCCCCTAAATACAGCAGAATTCTTTTGACTTCAGTGAAGTTAACTCTTGAGTTACATCAGTGTAAATGAGAAGAAAATCAGGCCGGCTGAGTACTATAGTGTTTACTGGGGGCCAGATTCTGACTGTGGTTGTAACGCCACTAGCATCAGAGAGAGTTACTTCAAATTTACCGCAGTGCAAAAAACATCAGATTTTGCTCCTGGAGAGGACATTAAACTGAGGTCCTGTCTGCTCTGTGTAGATGTTCAAGCTCCCAGAACACCACTTGTAAGAGCAGGGATGTCCTCACCAAATGCGATTACATTGCCGAATAATGTGCTGTGAGCAAGCTGCCTGCTACCCTGATGGCACAGGAATCCTTGTAGAAGATACTGCTGAAGGTGGCTGCCCTCCTGTATGTATATAGTGAGTGGAGCACTTTGTGGTGCTTTGCAATGAAAGGAGTCACATATCACACTGATGGATTGATTCTGGACACTGTGTAATAAGAACCAGGATGAAGAGAAGTGAAGCAAAGCTGCCTCATCTGCCATTAACTTCCCGGATGGGAAATGAGCAGGCACTCGCTGTCAATTCTCCTGCATTCTTCAGCAACTTTATAGCATCACGTGTCACACTTGCCATGTGCATGACAACCATGTCACACATAATGACATGCAATCACAGGAAGAGCTAGAACTGAAAAGCAAAACGCGGTGCCAGCTCTGACAGCTCTCTGCAAACTCAGGAGCTGAAGCTTGCAGCAACATTTGCACAGATCACATTTCCTCCCTGAAATATCACATCACGACACAAATGTCAATATACGAACATGCTGCAAGGAAACAAACAAGCACACAGCGACAAACTTTATTGTATTACAGCCTTCAAAAAACATCTGTGGCTGGGATAGTTCTGATCATGCCAAACCTGTGGGCCTGATTCTCCTCTCACTTACAGCTCTGTGAACTGGGAATAGCTTCACAGAAGTCAGGGAGTTACATTTGTGTAAATGAGAGGACAACCAAACCTGCTATCTGTGCTTACAACTGATTTTAAAATAAGGCTGCCAAAGAATTCATCACAGGAGATGCCCACTTCTTAGACATGTTCCCTGCATCGCTGATAAAGGGGGGCACAGCCGCAGGGGTGGGGCAGATGGAACAAGGGACCAGCATGGCCATCTCCACTCTGTGTGCCAGTTCACTGACACTAAGGAGTTAACATGGGCAGAAAGGGGTTCTCCTCTGAGAGGCTGTGAGTGGAGGAAGGGGGCAGTGAAACAGGAAATGACTAACTGCTTTATATTAAAGATGGGCTCGTGCTGAGAAGTCTTAGAGCCAAATCCTGTCCTGACTACACTCAGTACAACACTACTGAAGCCCATAACCGGCTTCCATCTAACTTAGGTAATATGTCCTCTGTTACCATAGTATGTGAGCGCCTCACAGCCTTTACCGTATTTACCCTCACTGCACCCCTGTGCAGCAGTGCTATTATCCCCATTATACAGATGGGGAACTGAGTCACGGAGAGACAACGTGACTTGCCCAAGTCACACAGAAAGTCTGTGACAGAGCAAGGAACTGAACCTAGGTCTCTCAAGTCCCAGGCTAGAGTCCAGTGCCTGTTCAGTAGCCACACTGGTCACTGCCATCAGAACACCACACTTCAGCTGCAGGAGTAAGAGATGAGACTATGTGGCTCAGCGAACAGAGCAACAGCATGGGAATCAGGACACCTGGGTTCTTTGTCTTGTCCACTGACTCACTGCATCACCTTGTGCAAGCCACCTAATCGCTCTGTGTCTTGGTTTCCCCATCTGTGAACTGAGAATACAGACCTGTAAGCCCCTTTGTAAAGCGCTTTGAGAGCTAAGCATGAGGAGTGCTATACAACTGCGAAGTATTATTATGTGCTACAGGAGCAAAATGCAAGCCAAGTTCCAAGAAAGAGCCAAAGGGTGACTTCAAGGAGCAATGCACTAGGAAATACAACCACCGTCAGTCAGCCAGTGAAAGATGCCACTGTAATAACCTGGGGACAGCCCCTCCAGATTCCTGGCTAGGATTCTGGAAACTAAACAAAGACTAGCCCTCAGAGAGTCCCTCCCAGGTTTTACACTGAGCCCAGTGCAATCTAGGATAGGGCTTCGGGTCTTTAGTAAATTCTATATGAGTATTCATACAATGCAGGCATAAGCAATAAAGCTTAGACTTATGAAAATCACTAGCAAGTCTCAGTGCTTTGAGTTAAGGAGTACCCAGTCACCTGGAACATAGGAGCCACCAATGCATCTTGCTCACGACCAGCCAGAACTGATATTGACTTTATCCATTAACCGAGCTTTCCGGTTAGCAATACAAAGCACCAGATCTATGGTAAGTCACCAGGAAAGCTCAGCACAGTGGCTCTTAAAGGAAAGCCTAATGCTTTTTTGGGAAAAATATCCAATGGCAATGAATATTTGTTTCACTGGTGCAAAGGTGAACAGATACAAGGAACTATACTGCACAATCAGTCTGTAAGCCTTTATTAATCCTAGTTATATAACTTGCTTACTGAACAGACAGCTGCAACAGGTGATACTCTGAAACATGTCCAGTAAGTGATGCGCAAAATGTTGGTCTTTGAACCTCAGCAGAAAGAAGAGTTTATTTTTAGCCCGGCATAAAAGTGCAAAGATTAATGTTCTACGTGCATATCAAAGGGACAGCATGCCTAGGCAATTTACTGTATTGACCATCATTAGAACGTACTAAGTCTGATAGAGATGCAAGTGCAGACTGATGGTGGCTGGGGGGATCCTTTATGCATTATCAGTAAATATGATACTGCCCTGTTAATGGAGCACTGATATGCATAGATCCTGTATATCATTATCCCCCTGCAGAAAGGAATTTAAAATACAACATTGCTAAACCAATTGTTGAGATACTGGAAAGAAGTAAGGGCTGGTCTACATTACCCACTGGATTGACGGGCAGCGATCGATCCAGTGGGGGGTCGATTTATCGCGTCTAGTTTAGACGCGATAAATCAACCGTTGAGCACTCTCCCGTCAACCAGGGCGAGAGGCGCAGGCGGAGTTGACGGAGAGAACGTCAGCCGTTGACTTACCGCAATGAAGACACCACGGTACGTAGATCTAAGTACATCGACTTCACCTATGTTATTCATGTAGCTGAAGTTGCGTAACTTAAATCAATTCCCCCCTCCCCCCGCCCCTTTTCCCCAAGTGTAGACCAGGCCTAAGCCTTCACTCAGTCTTCCAATCATCTGGCTAATGCTGGTAATTGCTGTGTAAGCTATATACCGAGAACCTGAAAATGCAAGACTGTATTTAACTCATGGCTTTGAGATCCCCAGAATACCAAAGGTGCGGATTGGAGTCTATAGTTGTTAATGTCACTATCAATGGTAGAGCCCTAAATTAAGGTTTCTCCAACATTTCAACATAAACATTACAGTTAATTTTCTTAATTTCAGAATGAACTGGAGTTTATGGAACAGCCACTGTTTGCTCCTTACATGCTAACTGATTATTAAAAACGTATTTATTAATATGGAAAGATGTAACCGATACAGCTACTGATCCTCAATAAATATGTTTAAAACAAGCCACTGGTATTATGGAAAGTGTCTTAATATGTCTAACTCAAATTCATATTGGGGAAAATAATTAAAGCATTACTCTATTTGTTTATTACAATATGATATTGTTTCCACGGGTCCTGTTCAACTGCAGTTTACTCACCATTATTAACTAAGAGTACTGTAAGGAATATATATTAATACGAAGTGTCTCTTGTAAACAGAACCACTAAACTTTATGTGATTTTGGAATTTCCCCTTATTAGGCAGGACTTCAGCATCCTAGTAAAAGTGATTCTTTGTACCTACTATAGATAGCACCTATATTCTTAGGATCCCAAAAGGTTTTACAAATGTTTATTAATTAAGCTTCACAACACCCCCTTTCAAATAGGTAAGCAATATCCTACCCATTTTATAGATGGGCAAACTGAGGCAAACTGAGACATCAAATAACTGAACCAAGGTCACACAAGTGGCGAAGTCAGGAATAAGAATTACTAATGGCCAAAACCTTGCTCTATAAATGCAAAGTACTCCACTTAGGAAGGAACAATCAATTGCACACATACAAAATGGGAAATGATTGCCTAGGAAGAAGTACTGTGGAAAGGGATCTGGGAGTTATAGTGGATCACAAGCTAAATACCAGTTAACAGTGTAGCACTGTTGCAAAAAAAAGCAAATATAATTCTGAGATGTAGTAGCAGGAGTATTGCAGGTAAGACACAAGAAGAGCAAAAAAATCATTAAAGGTCTAGAAAACATGACCTATGTGGGAAGATTGAAAAACTGGGTTGTTTAGGAGAAGAGAAGACTGAGAGGGGACATAACAGTTTTCAAGTATACAAAAGGTACACAAGAAGGAGGGTGAAAAATGGTTCTCGTTAACCTCTAAGGATAGGACAAGAAGCAACGGGCTTAAATTACAGCAAGGGCAGTTTAGGTTGGACATTAGGAAAAACTTCCTAATTATCAGGGTGGTTAAGCACTGCTTAGGGAGGTTGCAGAATCTCCATCATTGGAGATTTTTAAGAACAAACACCTGTTGGGGATGGTCTAGATAATACTTAGTCCTGCCTTTAGTGCAGGGGACTGAACTAGATGATCAATTCAGGTCCTTTCCAGTCCTACCCTTCTATGATTCTAAAACTGACATTCACAGTAAGGCCAGGATTTTCAAAAGTGTACAGGACCCAGCAGCTCGCACTGAGGACAATAAGAGCTGTCAGATGTTGAGCTTTTTTAAAACCTGGTTGTCAATGTTGTAAATCGATTCTGAGGCTGGCATAGCTATGCAAAAGCAAAGCCTATTTCATTCCCAATGAAGTCTCCTGAAGTGTGCAGAATTTGGCAGAGCCCAGCTAATTGGTGTGAAGCTGTTCCTATTAGTCTCATGAAGACAAACTCTACTACCAAGGTTTTACAGTGAGATAAAACGGATCCAGTAACCACTAGCTGAGCTCACCCTGGACTCAACAGCTACGTTAGCAGTGTAGTTAGTTCCTGCTCTATGATATGTACAGAGGCAGCCTAAAAACTGGGGGCCTGAATCTAATTTCACTTATGCTGGTTTTATGCCAGTGTGACTCTTCTGACTTCCATGGCATTACAACTGATTTGCACTGGTATGAGATCAGAATCCACCCCTGAGCCTAGATCTTCTGAAGCACAGCACTGCACCTGTGCTTCTCAGCCTTGGGAAGCAAAAAGCCCTTACTCTGGATTATCTGCATGGGAACGCACTCAGTGCCGCCACTGGAATTATGATCTGCATTGCGTGATATGCGATGATGCACAAAAGGATGCTGCACATTGTCCAATCAGTTGTAATAATAGCATTTCCAGGAGACTTTAGCGGAAATCTACCCCTCCAGTCCGGTACCAAACAAGCTACAGTTATAGGTGGCTGAATGCTTGGTTCACATTTACTGAAGGTAAAGTTTAGATTCTCTGAGACAGCAATGCACTAGAGGCCAGATTCTCCACTGTCCAGGACCTTCTGCAGTAGTTTACACCTGTGCAGAATGGTTAAAAAATGCTGCTAAATCCGTGTTTTGCACTAATGTAAATGAGGGCACAAGGTGATGAACCAAACACTTTCCCCTGTCATGCGGCACTTTGGGACGGAATGCTGCACTGGTTCCCCATGCAACCATCCTTACCATTTGTCTATGTCCTGCACCAACAGCTCATCCCACAGTGACACTGATGCAGCTGACAGAACTGGATGCTGAAATGCTCTGAGTCTTGAGGCCAAGTAACAACCCAGGCGCCCACTGTGTCACAGCAATCACTACACCCTGATCCCACTTGCTAGCAGCAACAGGCAGGTATGTCTGCATGTGGACTTACTCCTAGGCTTCTAAATGGAGGCTGTCAAATATGTTGAACTAAGTCATGGATTTTCGAGATAATGTTTCTTGGGTGAAATGAGCTGAGGGCTCAAAACTCATTTCACTCAGGCCTTGTCTGCACTGGGAGAGCTGGCTTTAATAAACCCAGTTTAAACAGAGTGCCCGTTCACACAGTTTATATGCAGCTTGCCTGGCTCATCTGTATTCAGAATGACCCCTTGAAAACCACGCGCAGAAGTTTGATCTAAATCACTAATCTAGAACACTTGTTCAAACATGGCTCAGTAATGGCCAGGGAAACTGTATTTGCACCTTCAAAACTGTGGCTGCTAATATAATTGTATCTGCTGTTTACGTAGGGGCTTAGTGCACACAGGCAAGGTGGCTGGGACAGATTGTCAAACTTGGGACTGTAGAGGAACAAAGAGAGGGTGTCATAAGAATGTTCCAGGGGAGGCTGAACAGCAGGGTCCCAAGCCATGTCATAGGCTGGATTCACTTGCACTGGTGTAAAATAGCATTCCTAAAAATCAACACATCCCCCTCTGCCATATATAAACACACACACACACACACTCAGATGCATGGGATCAGGTACTTTAGAGACATTGTTTGGGGCTAGGCGGTGCAACGAAAGCAAGAAAGTCTATAATTCAATAATGTGACCCTTTAGAAAAACCTGCACCCTTGATTTATAACAATATGAAAAAAATGGCCATCCAGGCCCCGTTTCCACTATAAACTAAAGGGAAATTGGTGACCTGAAGGCCATAAATCTAAAGAAAAAGGCAAATGTGTTCATAAAATTAGAAAATGAAGAGTTAATTTAAGTTGCCAAAGTTTGCCGAGCAAGGTGATGGAACATCCTCCTTATCAGGATCACAGAGCAAATTCTCCAGCCACACGCAGGAGAGACAATGCCTTAGTGTATAACAATAAACATTTAATTTTTAAAAAAAAACCTCACTCTGAGTGCTTAAATTCCTGAAAGCAGCCAGCAGAGCTTTCCTTTTAAGTCCTGCCTGGTCTTTCACAAACAACATTTCTTTGTACTCTGCAAACTATCTTCCGTTTGAAAAATCCCTCCTCATGCGCTGTCCCTGCTGCGGTTCTGATGCTTGTTTCTTGAATGAGAGAAGGAACAGAATGCAAGAGAAAAACAGCTTCATAAAAATATGTGTGGACTTTTACCAAGCAGCCATTTTGTCTTATACTTCTCTGATTCAGATGCCCAAGCTGCCTGCACATAAATGCCAGACACGTTGCCATGGTTATCTCTGTTGTGTTAATGTGTCCATTTGGGGACCGATCCCAAAGCTAATCAACTTCCCTTGCCGATGGCCCTAATAGTACTTTGCAGTGCAATTAATCAGGCAAACGCAAATGATTACACTGCTGCCACTTGGCTTCATTCACATTTCCACTAACTTACTTATAAACCTGGAAGATCTACATAGGCAGGCAGAGGTTTTGCTGGCATCGGGCCATAACCTTGTTTCACTTGGGAAGTGATTTTATGCTGCTCAAACACACTGCAGTGGAAATGCATCTCTGTTTTCTAGAAAGAGGAAAAAACACAGAGGCCATTCTTACTAGCCTGGAGTATTCTGTACTGCTCCAAAGTCAGCTCCTACCAATTCTGGTTTTACAAATCCATTAGCAAATTAAGCAACCCTGAGTTACAGCGGGCATGTGAATGTGGGGAGGAGAGAAGTAGTATGAAAGACCCCCTCAATGTACTGAATAATTGCCCCTTGTTATATCTCCACAATTGTCAGTGGGAAGAGACATTCTGCTTCATACACCTTAGATTAAGGCTTTACTTTCAGATACCAGAAAGGGTTAAATACACAGCGCAATCCTGAATGGTACTTGAGGTTAAAAAAATGTGAATGAGGATGTCTGCTGCAAGTGTGACCAATGTCATGATTTTACTGTGAGCTCCACAATATTTGGTGTTTTTCTTCAAGCCCCAGTTCCTGGAATCCAGTGATTAAGTAAGAATCTCAGCTTTAGTTTTAAAAGCCAAAAATAACGTTTGTAGGTCTCGTGGCTGCAGAGAAGATATTGAAAATGCAAACCCTAATGGCTCAGAAATCAGAAGGAAATGCAAAAGAACCTCAAAAGTAATTCTTGGGGTCTGACTCATGACTCTTGAATGCTTGTGTTGGCACTACCATAATTATGTCAATAGTGCCGCAAAAGAGGGATACGTACGGTATGTTAATGCACTACCATTTGGGAGGAGGTGTTTTTGAGGAGGGAGGACTGATTTAGGGGTAGATGATACCTTGGGAGCTGGCTTTGCAGAGGTTGGCAAAATATCCATTCATCTTCCCAAGGAGCATGGGCCAGCAGACAGAGGCAAGAGGGCTGCTATTCGGTGGCCGTACACCGATCCTGGCTTGAGAAGAGCCCCACATTAGCTGTCTGCGTAGGAGACACACAGCGCTTGCTCTGGCCCTGCATTGATTTTGTTTTGAGATATAAAGTGAAGGCCAAGCTCTTAATTACTTAAATTGCCTGTGTTGCTGTTTCCTTTTATCTGTATTGAAGGGTTTTTATTGGGTTGTTTAGAGGGTTTAACCTTTTCTGTTTAAACAGAAGTAGTCAGGTAAACAGCAAACTCAAGGCTACGAGTTCATTACTGTGCCATTTATGGAGCAGACAGCTAATAGACTCAGATGGTTGGCACTGTCTTACAACTCGGATAGGTTTCTTTAATCCGAACAGCAGAAGAGTTGGATGTTAAAAAAGCAACTTTCCAAAACTCTTGTTCTGCTGCACAGCAGGAATTTCATGCATCGTCTGGCGTTTTCCTGCCCCACAGAGTTTTTAGTGGGTTTCCTATTTTGGTCCCTAGCCCCCCTCTGGGTTTTAACATAGCAGGTTCAGAGACGCTATGAAGGGATGAGCCATTAGTTAGTTCCAGTTTACATTAACCCTGGTTACGCTGGACTGAGTGGACCACTGTGACAAACCACTGTGCCTGGTGGCTTTAGTAAGGACCTATTATCTCTGTAACAGAAAACAAAGCACTACTGCGTCCCAACAAAGTCTATGATGGAAGTCCAGTCTGCTCCTATGAAAACCCCCACTGGTGTCAATGGAGCTCCATGCATGTCACCGAATTTATCCCACATACTACAGTGAGAAAAGAGCCTCCCTCCCGCATTGTGTCCTCTGTGCAGGGACTAGGCAGTCCGAGCCCAGGGAGCTCCAGGACTCACCAGGCCAAGCACGGCTGTTGGCACCAGCCTCTTCAAATGGGTTGGAGCCATGGCCCTATCCCCAGTTTACACTGGCTGGAGATACTGTCCTTTCCTCTTCAAGGATGGCACAAAGGTTGTGTTCCCCCACGGCTCCTGGAGGCGGTGACTGCACCAACACAGAGGCACAGTACCCAGGAATTCTCACTGCACTGGTGCACCTTTGCACTGTCACTAAAACAGGGCTTAATGACTAAGCAAATAAGGAAGACATCAGCAGGATACAGCAATAATATGCTCTGAAAGGCCCAGAAATGAGCTTCCTGAAGTTTAACATAGGGAACAATGGGAGATGAAAGCAGCGTTATGTAGCGATGGACCTGCTATGCGGAGATAAGATGCATGAATGACATAACATTTTGGAGCATTAAAGGCTCTTTGTGATGGGCATGGGACAATAAGAAAACAAAAAGGATCGATTATAACCCTTGGGAAGGGGCGGAAAATGTCACAAGGACCGGGTGACCCATACCTCCAGAGGAGAATCATTTAAAAATGGGCCAAAAAAGGAGGGTGGGCAGAGGATAAATAATGCAAAAAAAGGAAAATGAAAACAATAAAGAAATAAATGCGAAGGCCTAAAAGTGACTAAGAAAAATACAGGTGCATTAAAGAAAATAATTACTCCATTAAAACAACATGATTGTTTTATTCATCTCAGATATGAATCCTTTAGAGAGAGAGAAGGAGTTGAAACCTAGATCTTGCAGTCCTTACTCCAGTAAAAACCCTCTCACTTCCATGGAAGGTTTTTCCTGAGTGAGAACTGAGTAAAGAGGGAAGGATCTCCTGAAAAAGCAGTACTACCATCTAAGCTAAGAAAGTCAGAAATGTGAATGCAAAAATATGTGTGCATATTTTGCATGCTCAATTGCAGTGACTGTTTGAACAGGAAGTGTCAACTAGGTGAATGTCTGGCAAAAGGTGAGGGCTTAGATGTCTAACTGGTCATTTGCATGCACAATTTCTCCACCTCCATGTTTAACTGTGATACTAGCTGGTGAAAATTATGCACACAAACAATCCAGAAAATACAAACTCTAGCGTCGAGATTTGTGCCAAAGCACTTTGCACCTCTGCAAAGGGAAAGCTTCCAGCATGGCATGGTAGGAACTGGATGCCTCTGATTAGACCTTGTGGGTTACAGAGCTTTTTAGTTCTCGGTCACTAGTTCAAATCAGCCCAGGTCAGTTGCAACCAACAGACAAACTCTGATGGCAACTTATATGAAATAAGATGGTGGTGGGGGTCTCATGTCCACATCACAAAACCTCCCCCACAGTTGGCACTGCTATTAGTGGTCTGAGGAGCGAGGCTAAGGGCTGAACATCCCATAGATGCTGAAGTACTCTCTCACCCCTCAAGATGGACCCCCAGGACTAGAGTTCAGGCATGCGTGGAGTGGACTTTGATCCCCAAGGCTGTCCATTTGGCACCTTCACAAAGCGCAAGAACATTCAAAATCAGCATTCTTTCCTAAGAGAGCATCACCTCTTCCAATCCAGAGAAGGGCTCAGGAGTTAAGGGGCAGGCTACCAGAAGGGGTCATCTGATGGAGCTGCAAAGTAGAGCGTCCACCCTGAAGGCGTCATTTCACGGTGAGATTCAGAAACGCATATCTAACATTTGGCTCACCGGGCTTGGAACTGAGCCAGCCCCTTCACCTGAACAAAGCTCCTGCAGCCAGCTCCCACCTGCTTCCTTTCAAGAAGCCATGCTCCCACACACATCCTTAGCATGCTGGGGGGCCGTAGGAAAGATGGTTGTTGGGGGAGAACAAGGGAGAGAAGTTCCCCAGCTTCCCATATAGTTGAACAACCTCAGCCCTGAACCACTGATGCACTGGACCTAGAGCAGCTCATATGCTATGAGCTCCCAGTTCTAGTGTCACCCTGGAAAGGAAGACATAGTTAGTCGCTGGCTCTACAAGTCCACATATATATGGTGTCTGCTTAGGGTAATCACATGGCCAGCAGATCATGCACTACATTACTGTTGCTGCCTGATATGTTTGGAGTGGGCTGATACATTTTTTCCATTTAAAGCAGTGAGTTTGTGCCCGCAGTTGTAGTGACATGACGGATGACAGACAGAGATGACTCATCTCAGGGAGATGTTAATAAGTGATGTTAGAACAGGAAACCTCTGAGGGTTCTGCTCAGGGTGTGGTGCAACTGGCCTATTATAGCTTCCCTTTTAATCTGGGCAAACTCCCTGAAATGACAAGAGCTACCAGTACCTAAATTCCCATCTCTTATACACATCTATTGGTGAATCTCTGGATTACATCTTTAAAATGGTATTTTTTACCATGTGAATAACCCTGTGTAGAAAGAGGGGAGAAACCTGCCTTTTCTAACAGGGGAACTAAGAGGAAGACAAAGGAAACAGGCGAGAAAGTGATGGCTTGATGGTTCAGTGGATGATACCCAAGTTGCTCCAGTTCAGTCACAGATCAAAGTTGAACTCTTTCTCTCATCTGTGGTTATATTTATCAGCTCTTTATCTCAAACCACACAGAAAAGTCCAACCTGTTAGATGCATCACTGGAGCCAACAGAGACGGCAGGTGATAGTAATAATTATAATTCGCCCTTATATAATTCTTTGTTGCCCATAGCTCTGAAAGCGCATTACAAATGTGGGGGAGAATCATTGTTGCTGTTTTATATGTGGAACAAGAGAAGCACAGAGAGGTGAAGAGAACCAATGGCAGAGCTCAGAACAGAACCCACATCTCTTGGCCTGGTACTCCAACATTTAGGTCACAGATGCTCCTACTTGATGACTGACCAATACTCCTTATATCCAGAGGCCAATCTGATTTGTTACATGTCCTGACACGCTACTGTGATCATTCCTAATCACATACAAAGACCAGAAAACTCTTCTGGTGGAAGGAGAGAGAAGTCAGCAGGATGCAGCAATGACCCTGACGTCAGGTTAAATAACTGGGACCTGAAATATCCCTTTTAGCTAAGGACCAGGGACAAGTGGAGCAAGTACGGCATACAATCGTTCCTTTATCACCTTGTGGCTGTCCATCACCCTGACTGGAGTGGGCTGCTCTCTTCAGTGAGGAGAGGTTAATATACCTGTGCCAGATCAGTCACTGCATCCTACAGAGTCCTGGATGTGCAGGGAAGCACAATATAGAGATGATTCACTGATCACTATTCAACTCTCGACCTTGACTTGGGTTCCAGCCAGTTTATTGGGTGTGCCTGGGAAGCCTGACCACCAGCATCATCATGAGGCTTAAAGCAGCAGCTCCCACAGTAGCCCAGAAGCAGTAAGTGGGAAGATGACTGGCTGCCTGGCACCGCCCCCCGCATGCAAGGAGCTTATAAGGAGGTGCCAGGGAATGAAAAGCTCCCTGGGACCTCACAGGATGGCCTGTCACAGGCACCTGTGCCCAAATAGGCAGCATCGGCTGAGCCACAAATGGGAAAAGCATGGGAGCCATGACAACTAACTACAAGCCCAGGAAATCGTGTTCATGCCTGGGGCTGCACTCATGTGCACAGAGACCTGATAAGCACATTTTAAGAGAAGGAACATGATTAATTTCCCAGCAGCGGGAGCAGTCACTTTGTGTCTGTACTGAGCAGAAGGGAAGAAGCCCAGCTGATATGAGGCACTAGAGGCTCACACAAGGGTTCACCCCAAGCTAGCTGCCCTCAAGGAGGCAGCAGGGAAAGGCTATGCCTTACCATAGGGTTTTGGCTAGGGAAAGGAGCCACAAGCTTCCAATCCAAATCCAAATTCCAAATCTGGCTTGTGGCAGTCATAAGCCACAAGCCAGATACACCAGGAAAAGAGAAGTGGCAACCTGCCAGCCCTGAAACTCCACAGCCTGGAGGGTTCCACCCGAGGGAGAAGACAGGCTCACTCGATAAGCCTCCCTTGCTCCAGAGCCTGGGGAATGGTTCCAGCAACACCCGGAGAGATGATAGCACAACCCTGAGAGCTACACTTTCATCAATGGGGCACAGGACTCAACTAAACTCCATGAAGACTCACCAAGAGTGGGAGAGGGGTGTCTGCACCAGCACACCCCGAGCACTAGCCAGACCTGCTACCACCCTGCAGCTGAGTCCTAACTGTAAAGCTCCTCTTCTTCAAATTAATCCGTAGAGCTTCTGGCTCACGGGGCAGTGTCCACTCAGAACCTGGTAGGAACACTTGGAGGGTGAACCCACTTCGCTTCTGGGGGCTCTGATTATGTTTCTTTACTTTAGTAAAAAGGGATGGGATTCCTTGGTGGAGAAAGTATTTGATTGCTGCTGGGGGGGTTGCTCATCCATTTCCCCTTGATGTCTAGGCCTTTTTCTTTTACCTTTTGATTCCATCTACACCCCCCCCTTAGACAATTTGCCACCAGATCCTGTTTTACAGTGACGTATTAGGAGCTTTCTGGAACTGTTAACTCCTTTACAGAACTCTGTTTCTCCTAGAGCTATGTTTATTCCTTTATTTACCCAGCTATTAGATGCAAGCACCAAATCTCAGAAGTCCAGTATCAACCAAGGAGCCCAGTTAAACGAAGAGCTGAGAATTGTGATCAATCCAAGCAGCACAGGGTCCATTAGCCATAAGGCAGGCCTCAGAGGCACTTCTGAGGAAGCGCTAAGTAGGCTCCACCACTCTTGAGGACCATGGGTGCACCAGGAGGGTACTACATGTTAATAAAAAATACTCAGTGAGTTCCCCTGGCTAATCATCTTCAAAACCCGAATGCTTCACTCAGCTGAAGAGCCAATGCATTTTATTTTATTTTTTATATCTAGAATGTTTCCCTTTAATGTGCTAGATAGAAACGATAAATTATCCTGCATAGTGCTTCTCTTATGCAAATACTTAATTTTATTACAGTCATCGTCTCTTTACCTACATTCCAGACTAAATTAGTCTTGTCCAGTGCCCATAAATAAATCAGCTTAGGAAAGTCAGTGGAAAGATAATTCTGCCAGCAGCCTTCAGCGGATGCTGATATTGTTATTACTGCCAGCTTTATTCACGGGGGAATTCTTTTGCAGCACACTAGAACTTAAAAAAAGCATTCTGCAATTTGAAGAGATGATTTTCATTTTCTTAGGGCTGTATCTGTTTACTAAAATAGAATCTGGTAGGCCATTCAGAGCAGATGCCCAATCTTCTCATGAATTTAGGATAATAGATTTATTACACTTTATCGCTTCTGTGTCCTATGGCAGATTTTAAGATGTTAGAATAGAGGCCAGGCGACATAAGGGAAAGTGATGGAATCACAGGCAATGATGAAATGGTATCAATGCCAACAACTGCGGTGGCACTCAGAGACTGCATGACCCTTAGTCTGTTCATGCCTAGATTCTATGGTGATTGGAGTCATACTTTCAGACTTGGATATGCCATTATCTGGAGCTGCTATTCAGGGTTATAAAACCATCAATCACATAACTACACTCCCAAGACTACAGGTTCATTCACAGCTCAAATAAGGAAATATATACCAAGAAGATATTTTAAAATGGCTGATAGTGGTTTTATTTTAAAATGGTACTTAAGTCACCTGGGCTAGCTGCATCAGTAGCGTGTTAGCATCGTCAGCAGCCAGGTCTCAGATTAATAATGGACTGTATACATTAATATTTTTGTCTCTACTCAACCAAAGATGCTTTGCACGGGCTAGTGCAACAGTCTATGATGTATGTATGGCACCCTACAGGCTCTGATTTAACTTCTAGCACAAGCAATTGGTAAGAGAACTGTAACTGGAGTGACTAACAGCAAAACCTGGGCTATTCTGTTTTTAAAAGGTGCAAGTAGCATTCCCTGAGGGAAGGGAAAGATTGGAAGAATACTCAGTGTTGTTAGCCACAGTACATTTTTGATGCACCAGCAAAGCTCTTGGTGATGCTAGTCCCAAGGAGGAAAATAATGGTGCAGTATGCCCTGGCACACTCTTGGCAAGAAAACTGTTTATTTACAAAGAAAATCAGTCAAAACAACATATTCTGCTGGCATCCCTAGTACTGTTTCGTTCAGAAAAATAAGAATTTGTAGTATTTCCTGATTGGCTGTTAGAGCCAAAAAATACTCGAGTTCTGGCAAGTGTCTCAGTACATCCACAGAACTTCATATGCACTCAGTCCCCAGCTAATGGTAACAGCTCAGCTAGGGGATCAAAGGTGAAATATTATGAACGCTAACCTGCAGATTCACCAGTTTCAGTCTGATAACTGGTCCGAACTGCTGGCTCCTGTGGTGTATACTCATTTCAGAGACTGCACCAAACATGTTTCTAGAAGGCAAGGGTAGATAGATTTCTGGCACAATGGAAGGCCCCAGACCTGCCAAACCTCATTCACATGAGTAATCCTTACTCACACAAGCGGTTCTAAAGAAGCCAATGGCACTATTAATTATTATTATTACTCATGTGAGCGAGGGTTTTCATGCGCTGTCCCTAATTTGCCCCCGACCAGTAAGACATTTTTCTTCTGGCACTTTAACCAATAGCTCTATACAAGAAGAGGTTAGAAACACTTTCACTGAGCTTTGCAGCAATTACCTTTGAATCAAATTCCATGATCCTTAATTGAGAACAACTCCCACTGACTTAATTAAGGACCACAAAATGCATCCCTCTGCTTGCAGCCCATGTTTTGACCCTTCAGTGGTTTCTTCATTTCACTCTGGATTTGTGACACTACCAAGGATCTTGAAATTTGGGTTTGCAAATCCCTGCAAGAAAATCCCTGTATTTCTTTACCTGGCATTAAAGACTGGACTTGGGGACTTTCTCAGATACTGGCATAGGCTGCTGATTGACGTGAATTCTAAAACTGTTCTTTTTATGGAAATGGAGCTGAATCTCCAAATCCCAGTTAACAGGTACAATAAGAAAATGCTCCCTGTTCCTCTTCTGCCTCTACAATATCTTCTAGTAACAATCTGTAACCAGCATGGGTCCTTCCCGGCCTTTGGAACAATCTAATCCTCTAAGCGGAAACTGATTCACTCTTCTCTGATGTATTAAAAAAAGAAAAACAAGTGAACAGGAGGCACTAAACAGCCACCTTGTTAAACCCAGACAGCTTTTCCAATTTAGTTTCTGAGCTGTTTATCACCATATAAAAAAGGCTGATACTCAGCAGACTAGATAAAGTCCAGAATTTTGATGTTCATGTCTTTCTCACATTTATATTTCAGGCTAAATTTGAGTAAGACTAGTTGGACAAATGAATTATTTAAGTCTCAACTCTTATTCAGTGCCTGGAAAATAACTTCCATGTAGATCAGAAAAGAGACCTGGAAAACAAGCACTCAGGTCTGATACCAACCAGTCCAAGAGAAAACAGTTACTTTGTGAACAAATAAAGCTTATCAAGGACTGGCTTGAACAACAGATCGGGCCTTACCAAATTCACGGCTATGAAAAACGTGTCACGGACCATGAAATCTGGTCTTTTGTGTGCTTTTACCCTATACTATACATATTTCACAGGGGAGACCAGCGTTTCTCAAATTGGGGGTGCTGACCCAAAAGGGAGTTGTAGGGGAGTGCAAGGTTATTTTAGGGGGATTGTGGTATTGCCACCCTTACTTCTGCGCTGCCTTCAGAGCTGGGCGGCCAGAGAGTTGCAGCTGCTGTCTGAAGGCTCAGCTCTGCAGGCAGCAGCGCAGAAGGAAGGGCGGCAATACCATCCCGTGCCATCCTTCTGCGCTGCTGGTGGCGGCGGCTCTGTCCTCAGAGCTGGGCTCCCGGCCAGCAGCCGCCGCTCTCCCGCTGCCCAGCTCTGAAGGCAGGCCCGCCACCAGCAGCACAGAAGTAAGGGTAGCAGTACCTCAACCCCCCCATAATAACCTGGCGACCCCTCCACAACTCCTTTTTGGGTCAAGACCCCTACAATTACAACACCATGAAATTTTATATTTAAATAGCTGAAGTCATGAAATTATTTTTAAAAACCCATGAACGTGAAATTGACCAAAATGGACCATGAATTTGGTAGAGCCCTAACAATAGAACATGGATTTTCCTGGACAAAGGCTAAAATTTCCTGTTGAGGGCTAAATATCTAATATGCAATAGCCTCAGGCTGTGTGAAAGGACTTCTCGCAGCCAGTTTGCAACATTCCCCCCACAACAAACTCACACTAACTTAATGGAAGGTGCTCTGAACGTAAGAACGGCCATACTGGGTCAGACCAAAGGCCATCTAGCCCAGTATACTATCTTCCAACAGTAGCCAATGCCAGGTGCTTCAGAGGGAATGAACAGAACAGGTAATCATCAAGTGACCCATCCTGTCGCCCATTCCCAGTTTCTGATACCATGTAGATGGGTGCAGGATGCTCGGATAGGTGGATCCTTCATATGTATGGGCTTAAAACCTCTTCTCATTTTTAGTCTCATCCAATGCAGACCTCCATCTCCCTAGCTGCAATAAATATAGAGGTGCTGCAGCTTTGCAGTTGCACAAAAGAAGTGGAAAGGATGGAGATGGCTTTTTTGATTTGCAGAAAAACTAGACCCCTTTAGGTAAACATTAAAATCCATCCAGAGGGTGCTATAATGTTCATGCCTGGAGAACAGGAAAGCCAATGAACTGGCTTCATTGTGGTAAAATCAAACCATGCAACAGACTAGATCTTTGGTGAACGCACAATTCCATGTATCCTTGTGAACAATTAGATAAGAAGGGCTGTATAGCAGAGTCCTCATTTCTCTTCTTCCTTGTCCTGTAAGATAACAGGAGCCAAAAGCTATCTTAATTTGTTGAGCCCATTCTACCCTATATGAGAATCTTTTGTCTGGAGGAACTGAATTAAGGCCTCAGTGCCTTGGCACACAGCCCTCCATCCAAAAAAACCCAGAAGATAACAAGGGCTTTTGGTGCTGATCTAGGCCAGACTTAAACCAGTAACCTAGAGCTGAAAGGCTCTAAATACCATTATGAAGCCTTTGAGCCAGTCTGTTCCCCAAGTTCTTTAAAAATACCAGTATCCCAACAAGAACTTCCGCAGTGAATTAATAAGAGAAAGACCCATAAAGTGACATGGCAAAGTTTGTTATTTTACTGTAACTGCAGATTATATGGAGCATAAATACAAAAATTAAACAAAATATAGTTACGATAATCTCCTTGGAGCAGTTCTCTCTTCTGCTGCCTAATCATATCCACTACATTTTAGCAGATTTCATAAAACGTGGGACCTAGGAAATATATGAGCTAGAGTCCCTGTGATCCTGGGAAGATGAGCTTTTTGACCCACTCATTGTTAGTTATTCTTCAAACTGTCTTCCCTTTCCTATGTGTGTCGGTCACATATTTAAGTCATTTGTTTTAGCAGGTGCCGGTAGTGCGTGTACAAACTCTCCCTTGCAAACCTCATTGTAAACAAATGTCTCACCACCCTAAAGTGCTTTCTAGGTCTCCCTGTTTTGGTTTGGGTGGGGGTTAGAACTTACATATGGTAACTCTGTGAACAAAACCCTATGTTGTTTGGTTAGTCCAAGTGGGAATTTACTCAAAGAGCTTCTATTTCTCAGTCCTCCAAAAAAGTGATACCCTTCTAACAGCTGCATTCAGGACACTCTGCCCTGGGAGCTAGCCAAGCCCTGCCCTACTTAGATTAAACATATCATCTCCATATCCTACCAGCATTCAGCGCTAGCCAACACGCCATCAGTAAAAAAACATTCTGTTTTCTTTTAAAAAGTAGAGAGATAAATCCTCGAAGCCCCAGCTGAGATAGGAGCCCTACACCCCATACAAACACACAACATGATACAGTCCCTGCCCTAGAGTTTACCATCTACATAGACAAGACAGACAAAGGGAGGAAGGTCAGACAAACGCACAGAGAAGTGAACTCACACAGCAGGTCAGTGGCAGAGAACGCAGGTCTCCTGCCTCTTCTGATGAGTGCCCTATCTGCTATACCATATTACCTCTACATTGGGCTTCCCTGAAAGGCTGCCAGGTACATGTCTGGAGAGTGAAACTGTATGTTAATCCTCTTAAAACAGAGGAGGCAGGTTGCTAACATTTTGCTGATTTCAATTTAATGAAGCAATTTATATTTTGGAATTGCTACTAATAAAACCAAAGAAGTTGGAGCGTATGTTTTCTCTATATAAAAGGTTGCCTCGCTATATAGTTCGAGACAAGTTACTAACATTAAAGCATCTGCAATTAATTATCTAAGCCAGATAATGTTTCCAGAATTATTTCAATAACACAAACAGATATACACTCATTTTCATCCGTCTATTAAAGGACAATAGAGAAAAGTTTTGCAACTGACAAGCAGTAGGCCCACATCTGCCGATACTATGGGTTTCAGAGCATGTGACTGTGATCTTGCAGCTGCTCAGAAATTAGCCAAGTATCATCTATAAAACTGTAAATGAAGCTGCATAGGCAGAGCTGCAAAAACATCAACATCAATATGAATTTTATATTACCATCATTATGATCAAATATGATCCAGATCATGTAGCACTCCACTGTAGTATGGATGGATACAAAATATTGGAACCAAATAAAACCAACCTTTTTGTGGGGATATGTGAGGTCACACACAACACGCCTATTTTAAGAACACCCTTTCTTAATTAAATTCATGATCCACTGCATTCATCCTGAACCCTGAAATCAGGGAGGATGGTTTTGACTCTATAACAAGACAGTGTATGGGAGTTCTCAGCACAGTCACCTCAGGATAGGCCACAGTCAATCCAGAGAAAACACCAGTAGACAACCTGCCTTTCACTAATTTCAATATGCTTCTCTGAAGCAGCATATGCTTCTGTGGGTTTCTCAGATGTTCTTCAGTGCGATATGCAAAAGCAAAGCTCTACCAGCCTTAACACAATTCAACAAGTTCTATGCGAGATCTTATGTACCCCCCACTTCCAGAGTACTAAGCACCCCACCTATACTAATTAATTTATCCTCACAGCAATCCTGTGTGGAAGGGAAGTATTACAGAATCACAGAATCATAGGACTGAAAGGAACCTCGAGAGGTCATCTAGTCCAGTCCCCTGCACTCAAGGCACGACTAAGTATTATCTAGACCATCCCCAACAGGTGTTTGTCTAACTTGTACTTAAAAATCTCAAGTAACAGAGATTCTACAACCTCTCTAGGCAATTAATTCCAGTGCTGAACCACCCTGATAATTAGGAAGTTTTTCCTAATCTCCAACCTACACTGCTCTTGCTGCAATTTAAGCCCATTGCTTCTTGTCCTATCCTCAGAGGTTAACAAGAACAATTTTTCACCCTCCTCCTTGTAACAACCTTTTATGTACAGGTGAGTCGCATCATATGCTCATTTAACTGACGAGAATTCAACTATATTGGCAAAAAAAAAAAAGAAAAATAACAAGATACCTGAAAACAGTGCTGGCGATTCCGCCCATCATTCCACTCAATGAGAGTATGCCCCGGAGTGAGTGTGAGATGGGAGACATGAATCTGCTGTTCCCTCAGTCGGTCTCAGTTCCTGCGTGCCTCTCAAAGTGTGAGCATCTCGCCACGCTGAGTTTGATTCTAGTGTTTAAAGATACTGTACATATTTTTCGTACAACATGGGCAAGCCAACTACTTCATCTGGTGCTCAACCGAAGAAACAGCAATCTGTTCCAGTGCTGGAGGAAAAACTGGCTGTGTTGGACTTATTGAGAGAAGGTATGTCGGTCTCCAACGTGGCACCTAAAT
This sequence comes from Natator depressus, assembly GCF_965152275.1. Classification (NCBI taxonomy): domain Eukaryota; kingdom Metazoa; phylum Chordata; order Testudines; family Cheloniidae; genus Natator; species Natator depressus. The sequence goes on from NC_134241.1 coordinate 12,376,136, forward strand.
ATGGCTGCAATAAATCTAGCATCATGCCATCAAGATTCGAGAGAGAGAAATTCGTCAAGCCGTGGCATCAAGTGCTCCAATAACTCCTAAGGTGACGAGCCAGGTGCGTGATAAGACTTTAGTGAAGACTGAAAAGGCATTAAACTTATGGCTGGAAGACATGAACTGTAAATGTGTGCCTATCGATGACAACACATTGCGAGAAAAGGCTCTTAGCCTCTATGCGCTGTTCAAACCTCCTGCCGAAGAGGGACAGCCTTCTGATGAGAAGGAATTCAAAGCCAGCCAAGGTTGGCTTAACAGTTTTAGGAACCGCTTCAACCTCAAAAACGTGCAGACTACTGGTGAAGCTGCATCTGCCAATGAAGAGGCAGCAAAAGCCTACCCCGAACAATTAAAGAAAATCATAGAAGAAAAGGGCTATCTTCCGGAACAAGTTTTTAATGCTGACGAGCCTGGGCTCTTCTGGAAAAAAATGCCCAACCGCACTTACACTTCGAAATCAGAAAGACAAGCCCCTGGCTTCAAAGCAGCTAAAGACCATGTGACTGTGTTGTTTTGTGCCAATGCGGCTGAGCATTTAATAAAGCCGGGCTTGCTCTACAGGGCTGCAAATCACCGTGCCCTAAAAGGCAAGAACAAAAATCTCCTGCCTGTGTTCTGGCAATCAAATAAAAGGGCTTGGGTGACGGCAGCATTATTTCTGAATTGGTTCCACAAGTGTTTCATTCCGGAGGTCGAAGAGAAAGGACTTGACTTTAAAGTGTTGCTGATCGTAGACAATGCTCCTGGCCACCCTGCGGCACTCTGGTTTGCGCATAACAACGCTGAAGTCGTCTTTCTCCCCCCCAATACCACTTCCATCCTCCAACCTCTCGACCAAGGCGTGATTCACTGTTTCAAGGCCACATACACGAGGCTTACGTTCTCACGGATACATAGCGCTATGGATGCTGATCCCAATCTTAATGTGATGGAGTGTTGGAAGTCTTTCAACATTGCCGATTGCATCACTTATATTAAACAGGCAATGGATGCAATCAAGTCTGAAACAGTCAATGCATGTTGGCGAAACCTATGGAAAGAATGTGTGAATGATTTTAAGGGTTTCCCGACCATTGACAGACAAAGAAGTGAAACGCATTGTTCAGGTGGCCAGGCAAGTGGGTGGTGATGGCTTCGTCGACATCCTTGAGGAAGAAATTGAAGAATTAATTGAGAGCCATAGAGAAACAATGACTAACGAAGAGTTAGAGGAACTGATAAAATTGTCTACAGAAGACAAAGATGATGACAATGAACAGGAAGAGCCAGGAAGTTGGAATCTTCATAAATTTGCTGAAGTGTCCCAAGCAGCGAAACACTTGAATGATTTAATTTCTGAATACGATCCCTCTGTGGAACGAAGCCTCAAAATCACATGCAGTATTACGGACGATTTGAGACCGTATCAAGAAATGTTTGAGCAGCTCAAGAGACAACAGCGACAGTTGCCGATCACCATGTTTTTCAAGGAAAAACAACAGCAGCAGATGAGCCTACGCAATCAACTTCTTGAGCTGAACCAGAGCCAACCACTTCGTCTACGACTTGCTCTCCGTCACCCAAGCTCTCCATCACCTCCGTCTCCTGGATCGATATCAAGCCCTGACGACCCCCTGTAATTACCCCCTGTAATTAAAAATACACTACTGTAAAATTATATTTTTCATATGTACTCTACTGTACCTTACTGTATACATTATACATTTATACATATTACTGTACAGGGCTGTATACACAAAACCATGTTCAGTATACTGTACTTTATGGGCGATTTAAGGGATTTTCAAGGGTAATTTTGACTGTATGCGATTTTCGTCTTATGCGCTGACTTTAGATCCTAACCCCCGAGTAAGATGCAACTCCACTGTACTTGAATATTGTTATCATGTCCCCTCTCAGTCTCCTCTTCTCCAAACTAAACAAACCCATTTTTTTCAGTCTTTCCTCATAGGTCACGTTTTTTAGACCTTTAATCATTTTGTTGCTCTTATCTGAACTCTCTCCAGTTTGTCCACATCCTTCCTGAAATGTGGCGCCCAGAACTGGACACAATACTCCAGTTGAGGCTGTATCAGCGCGGAGTAGTGCGGAAGAATTACTTCTTGTGTCTTACTTACAACACTCCTGCTAATACATCCCAGAACAACGTTTGCTTTTTTTGCAAGTGTTACCCTATTGACTCATATTTAGCTTGTGATCCACTATGACCCCCAGATCCCTTTCCACAGTACACCTTCCTAGGCAGCCATTTCCCATTTTGTACGTGTGCAATGTAACTGACTGTTCCTTCCGAAGTGGAGTACTCTGCATTTGTCCTTATTGAATTTCACCCTATTTACTTCAGACCATTTCTCCAGTTTGTCCAGGTCATTTTGAATTTTAATCCTATCCTCCAAAGCATTTGAAACCCCTCCCAGCTTGGTATTGTCCGCAAACTTTATAAGTGTACTCTCTATATGCCATTATCTAAATCATTCTTGAAGATACTGAACAGAACCAGACCCAGAACTGATCTCTGCAAGACCCCACTTGATATGCCCTTTCAGTTTGACTGTGAACCACTGACTAGTCTCTAGGAACGGTTTTCCAACCTGTTATGCACCTATCTTATAGTAGCTCCATCTAGGTTGTATTTCCCTAATTTGTTTATGGGAAGGTCATGCAAGACAGTATCAAAAGCCTTACTAAAGTCAAGATTTACTACATCTACCTCTTCCCCCCATCCACAAGGCTTGTTTCTCTGTCAAAGAAAACTATTAGATGGGTTTGACATGATTTGTTCTTGACAAATCCATGGTGACTGTTACTTATCACCTTGTTATCTTCTAGGTGCCTGCGAACTAACTGCTTAATTATTTGCTTCATTATCTTTCCAGGTACTGAAGTTAAGCTAATTGGTCTGTAATTCCCTAGGTTGTCCTTATTCCTCTTTTTATAGATGGGCACTATATTTTCCCTTTTCCAGTCCTCTGGAATCTTTATCTACTCAATCAGCTCCTTGAGTATTCTAAGATGTATTTCATCAGGCCCTGGTGATTTGAAAACATCTAACTTGTCTAAAGAAAAGGAGTACTTGTGGCACCTTAGAGACTAACCAATTTATTTGAGCATAAGCATCCGATGAAGTGAGCTGTAGCTCACAAAAGCTTATGCTCAAATAAATTGGTTAGTCTCTAAGGTGCCACAAGTACTCCTTTTCTTTTTGCGAATACAGACTAACACGGCTGTTACTCTGTAACTTGTCTAAGTAATTTTTAACTTGTTCTTTCCCTATTTTAGCCTCTGATGCTACCTCATTTTCACTGGCATTCATTGAGTTACATGTCCAATTGCTACTAAACTTTTTGGTGAAACTGAAACAAAAAAGTCATTTAGCACTTCTGCTATTTCCATATTTTATGTTATTGTGTCGTTCCCCCCCCCCCCACCTCTAATTGAGTAACGGGCCTACCCTGCCCTTGGTCTTCCTCCTGCTTCTAATATATTTGTAGAATGTTTTCTTGTTACCCTTTATGTCTGTGGCTAGTTTAATCTCGTTTTGTGCCTCAGCCTTTCTAATTCTGTCCCTACACACTTGTGTTACTTGTTTATCTTCATCCTTTGTAATTTGATCTATGTGTCCATTTTTTGTAGGATTCTATTTTGCGTTTCAGATCATTGAGGATCTCCCAATTAAGCCAGGGTGGTCTCTTGCCATGTTTCCTATCTTTCCTACGCAGTGAGATAGTTTGCTCTTGTGCCCTTAATAATGTCTCTTTGAAAAACTGCCAACTCACTTGAACTGACTTGCTTCCCAAGAGATCTTACCTACCAACTCCCTGAGTTTGCTAAAGTCTGCCTTCTTGAAATCCATTGTCTTTATTATGTTGTTTTCCCTCCTACCATTCCTTAGAATCATGAACTCTATCATTTCATGATCACTTTCACACAAACTGCCTTCCACTTTCAAATTCTCAACCAGTTCTCCCCTAGTGGCTTTCTCTACCTTCTGAAATTAAAAATATGGTCTCCAATACATTCCAAGAACTTGTTGGATAATCTGTGCCCTACTGTGTTATTTTCCCAACAGATGTTTGGGTAGTTGAAGTCCCCCATCAGCACCAAGTCCTGTGCTTTGGATGATTTTGTTAGTTGTTTATAAAAAGCCTCATCCACTTCCTCTTCCTGGTTAGGTGGTCTGTAGACCCCTACCAAGACATTACCCTTGTTTTTTACCCTGTTTATCCTTATCTAGAGACTTTCAACAAGTCTGTCTCCTATTTACATCTCAACCTCAGTCCAAGTGTATACATTTTTGATATATAAGGCAACTTCTCCCTTTTTTCCCTGCCTGTCCTTCCTGAGCAAGCTGTACCCCTCTATACCAATATTCCAGTCGTGTATTATCCCACCAAGTCTCTGTGATGCCCACTATGTCATAGTTGTGTTTAATGATTAGCATTTCTACTTATTCCTGCTTATTACCCAAGCTTCTCGCATTAGTATACAAATTATGCACATTTTAGAAATAGGGAAACTGCAGTTTGCAGAGATTGCCTTAGGTTACTCAGGAAAACTGAAACCAATTACACCAACTCAGGATCTGGCCCCAGAGGTATAATAAAGCATGATGTCACACCAGCAATCAACGATGCCTGATATACCACTCCCCAATAGTCTGACACCCATCCACATTCTTAATACAATAGTTACACTAATCAAGTCATGCTCAGCCATTAGATTCACAAGACTGGAGACAGAAAACAGAGGGAATAGTGTGAGACAAGGCAGATCCAATGGAAGTTTTGTCTGAGTGCATGAAGTGCGTAAGGACTTCATGACTGACTGTTGATACCAACTGTTGGTGCAGACTCACCTAACAGGGTGCTATGATTTTTAAATTTCTATTTTGGACGCTGCTACTCGGTTTTACTTAGTCCTCACTGAGGCAAAACAGCCACTGGGCCACAAGGGCTGCAGAGGACTCTTTGTCCTGCAAAGGGGAGCTGCATACCATCCAGACTGATTCTTCGGAAGGTCAGGCCATCACAGCCAGAACAGGAAGTGGCTGCAGTGGGACCCTGCGGAGGCCCAGCATGCTCATGCAAACAGGAAGCTTTATTTCTCTGCGAGGTCACTTTTTCAAGGTTTTCTGATCTCCTAAGCAGACACAGGCCACTTCAGTTTGGATTTTTTTTATCTTTTGATCAGCTAAAAGCCTCAGGATTTAGTCCTGATTTTCAGAGGAATCTATGTATCTTTGATAGTGTAACAGAATCAGGGCAAATTTAAGGCCAGTGCGTCCAGATACCGAGAAAACTGGCACAAGTATCCCTTTGTGAAAGTACTAGGACTATATCATGTCTGTCCCTTTACAGAATGCATCCCCGCAACTCCAGTCTCAGACTTACCGAGAGGATGCACATCTTCATTAGATTCCAAAAGAGGAACAAAAATTGGATCGTATTAAAAAAAATCTAACACCACTGCTACAAGGATACATAAGCTGCTGCAGAATCCTCCACTGCCCCTTCTGTGGCTGAGCCTCAGGAGAAGCTGCTGCTAAGTCAAAAGTCAGCCAGCATCTCAAACTGAGAAAAGTAAGTCCAGCCTACACACCCAGTGACAGGCCCACTTGCCTGTAGATGTGGTATATCTTGATTTTGAAAAGCTTTTGATACTGTCCCGCATGACCTTCTTATAAATAAACTAGGGAAATGCACCCTAGATTGAGCTACTTTAAGATAGGTGCAAAACTGGTTGGAAAACCATTCCCAAAGAGTAGTTATCAGTGGTTCACAGTCATGCTGGAAGGGCATAATGAGTGGGGTCCCGCAGGGATCAGTTCTAGGTCCGGTTCTGTTCAATATTTTTATCAATGATTTAGATAATGGCATATAGAGAGTACGCTTATAAAGTCTGCGGACGATACTAAGCTGTGACGGGTTGCAAGTGCTTTGGAGGAAAGGATTAAAATTCAAAATGATCTGGACAAACTGGACAAATGGTCTGAAGTAAATAAGATGAAATTCAATGAGGACAAATGCAAAGTACTCCATTTAGGAAGGAACAATCAGTTGCACGCATACAAAATGGGAAATGACTGCCTAGGAAGGAGTACTGCGGAAAGGGATCTGGGAGTCATAGTGGACCACAGGCTAAATATGAGTCAACAGTGTAACGCTGTTGCGAAGAAAACGAACGTCATTCTGGGATGTATTAGCAGGAGTGTTGTAAGCAAGACACGAGAAGTAATTCTTCCGCATTGCTCCACTCTGATTAGGCCTCAACTGGAGCATTATGTCCAGTTCTGGGCACCACATTTCAGAAAGGATGTGGACAAATTGCAGAGAGTTCAGAGAAGAGCAACAAAACTGATTAAAGATCTAGAAAACATGACCTATGAGGGAAGACTGAAAAAATTGGATTTGTTTAGTTTGGAAAAGAGAAGACTGAGAGGGGACATGAGAACAGTTTTCAAGTATGTAAAAGGTTGTTACAAGAAGGAGGAAGAAATGTAACCTCTGAGGGGAGGACAAGAAGCAATGGGCTTAAATTGCAGCAAGAGCAGTTTAGGCTGGAGATTTGGAAAAATTTAGGATTCTATGTTGGCAGGTGTGGGTAGGTTGCATCTCTTTCCTAATCCACAGGTACAAAACGCACTGGTCAGTTCTCTATCCTCATTGTTCAGACATGAGGGGGCTTCACAGGGTCGTAGGAGCACACGAGGGTCAGATGGTGTTTTCTAGTATTTAGAGCAGAGGACTGGGAGTCAGGACTTGTGGGCTCTGTTCCCAGTTCTGCCACTGACTCACTGTGTGATCGTGGGCAATTCCCATTAACTTTGAAGCTCCTCCATTTATTCTGTTATTTTACCTTGCTCAGTGCTTACATTCAAACCCTGTCAATATGGTCGAAGATTGTGTTCACTGATCAAGAAAAAACTCTATCTGCCTACCAACAGAATGACAGCCTGTGTTCAGGGGAGCCATGTCCTGAAAACTCACTGGATCAGCTACATAGAGGAGACAGCGCATCTCACACCACAGGGCACTGTGAGCTGGAGCTCCTGAAATGTATTCCTGGCTCTGCCACTGACTCATTGTGCAACTCAGTTAGCCTCTGTGCCTCAGTTTACTCATAAGTGAAATAAACCCTTACATCACACAGGTGTGGCGAGGTTTAATTCTAGATCTGTAAAGCGTTGTGAGACCCTCAGATTATAGGCTCCATAAAAAGGTAAAGTATTGGCATTATTACCTGATTCTTGTAGGTGTACAGCTGTGGGTTAATGCTAGTGTGGGCTGAGTAAGCAGAGCATGTCAACCTGTCATTCCAGTGCCTACCAGCAAGGAAACTTGCTTTTAACTGCTCATTTCCCCTGTTTTCATTCAGCTTCAAATGGCATTATATATCTGTGCTGGGCTCCTTTAAACTCTGGCCAATTCTCAGGCACACATCGGTACAAAATAAAACCCTATCAGGTACTGGTCAACTAGAAGTGGCTCACTAGATGAAACAGCCCTGCTAAGTTCTGCCTGCCACGGACAGTCAGACGAGGCGGATATATTGATGGACACTGAAGACATTCAAACACTCAATGGAATTAAGCAAGTTTCAGAACTGGATAATGCAAGGGAAGGTTGTGAGGGCCAAGCCAACATGACCCAGGGCCAAAAGATGAGTCTCTGCACCTCCCAAAAGCAGTGCTAAACTCAGTGCCTGGATCCCCTCCATCACCTGCTACTCAACAGTGCTCATCTTCAGCAACCCATTTGTTTTAAGGTGGCTCTTGGTTTCAGTCATTTCAGATGGTTGTTTTCTGGGGAAAGTGCTCCTTAAAACAAATCCTTTCCTCTCCACCTCACCCACAGCTTTGACATTTCAGAGCTCCAGAAAATAAAATGTTTCCAAATCTAATTTTCAGCTTTGGATCTGCAAGACCTAGAGGCAACGCAAAAGTAGGAAGAGTTCATTTCTCAAATCCCAGCTGAAAGATTAAAAGAATGGCAGAAGCTGGGTATAAAATTCCTTTGGGAGCCAGAGACTGACTCGCTGGGTAGGAAGTGACCCCCGCCCCCTTCCACAAAATATCTATCTGCTCATGGTCTAAATGCTCCCTAGCGCCCCAGAGATGGAATCTGTTTTCCTGTGGGTTGCAGTATGATTTGCTAAATATATTATGACGCACCAGTCCACAGCTCCCAGACCTCTGTGTGGCTTCTCCTCCCCTCTAGGAATTTCACATACAAATCACTGTCAAAGTGACAGCATTAGCACAAGTGAGTTAACACAGAGCATTCATCAACCTAGGGCCCTAATTCTCCTTTATACAATGGCCACTTTACCCCTCTCTGATAGTGTAAAGGATTGAGCTGTACCTGTTTTAAGGTCCCTTTACACTGCTACAGTAGTTGCAATGACCTTATTATAAATGAAAATTCTGCACTCTATGTTGCTTACTTGAGCACAGGGTTTTCAAAAAGCCAGAAGGGTTTTTTTTCTTTAACAGGTTTGATTTCCTGATTCCCTGAGTACCCTGAGATATTGTTATTTCTTTTTAAATCATTCATCAAATGGAAAAAAATATTCAAAAAACAAAGTGAAAATTTACTGTAGGGAGTAACAAACAAAATGTGGATTCATACCCTGACAAATGCACACAGTGTTCCTATGCTCAGAAGTGAAATAAGATTGGCACTATAAAAATATTTTGGGGGGAGAGCTGATTGCAATTTCAATTTTAAATTAACGACCCCTGACGGGAATGGACAGGGAAAAAGTTAAGCCCTCACACTGGGGAAAATAAGCTTTAAGACAAGTAAAACTGAGGGTCCTGAAAATATTATTCTTGTCAATCCGCTAAAACGCAGTTAGCAATGCGAAGAGTTAGCAATGGCCCCCAGAGAAGACAAGTTTTAAGGCAGGTCATGTTACTTCCTGTGCTACTCTAAACCAGGAGATGCCAGAGGTTCCAGTTCAGATCCATGCTTGGCAGCTGAAATCTACATTTCATCACTGTGACTATCACATCAGCACCAAAAAATGGAAAACATCTGGACCAATGACTGTATCAAGCGGGGAGCTCTGGGGAGGAAGGGCATACACATACATCTGCTGTGCTTCCTGTTTTGTGTGATGAAAGATGCTTGTGGGATTTAAAAGCGAAAATCTGACAGTGCCAGCATTTATTCTCTGTGGGCCTGATTCACCACAAGCCTGTACGGGGCGCAGTCGCTTACTCGGGGTCAATGGAGTACAAAGTGGGTGTGTGGTGCTACTACATCCGAAGGAAGGCACTTTATTTCACTCCCTTTGCACTGGTGAAAATGACAGCAAGGAAACGGTGGACTGGGCCCTGTAGAAGTGAACTCTCTCGGGGAGTTTTCGATTTGAAGAATCTGAGGAGAGAGAGAGAGGCTGTTTCTATTTGCTCCCTCAGGACCGAAGATGAAGGTTGTTGCAAGCTGCCCTGCTGAAATACCATGCGCTGCACTGGACAGCATGGATGCACCTGCTTTAGAGATACAGGAAACTGTGGTTTCCGCTTCCACTTAGTAACTCAAGGCAAAATCCTGGTCCCTGCACACAGTTGGAGCAAGTTATCTGTGCACTGGGGAACTAAATGGGGAGCTGGGGCATTAGGATCCTACCCATGACACAGGGACAGAGTGTGAGTGCTCCCACAGTCCCTGGAGGCAGGGTTAGGTTAGTGGATATGGGTGGTTGTGGACACGATGGCCATGCTTAGTAATACACCTGCCCCAACCCAATCCCCTGGCCCACGGTAGAGCCATGATGGAACTTTCCTCCCCAGTGCCCAGTAGTGCACCGGGCCTCCGTGCAGTCTCACCATCCGTGCATCACACCTGAACAGGTTCTACTGCAATCCAGGCTTTCCCTGTCCCCTGGCAGGGGTAGGAAGATTTTGCTCACAAAGCTACAAACCAAAACACGGTCCAACAAAATGCCTAGAAACAAAAGCTTTTTGCAAAATGTGAATTCCCAGTACAACAGCTCAGGCTGGTTTTAGATGGGCACTTACTGCACAGGTAGTGCCAAGCTATCACTCTTCATCTTGAATTAAACCCAAAACCTTCCGTCCAAGAGCTGGACGTTTCCTAGTTCAGACTGTGGTTAGCTATTAAAGATGACTAAAAAAGGATATTCCACACACAGGTGTTTTTCAAGGAGTAAGTCAACTCAACAGTCCCTTTTACAACTTCCCTTTTGATGTGTTCAGACTTCTCATTAAAGTTTCATTTCTTCCTATATTTTCTCTTGGGAAGGCGGGGGGTATGTGTGTACAAAAGTTTACTTCATAACTTTTGGCCGGCAGCTGCAATAGCAGCTGTCACCAAGGGACAAACTGTGCTTCAGACGAGGTTATTGACTTTACTGAAATTCCTCCATCATTTGAGGAGCAAAACAGAATTTCCTGCATATACAGTAACTCCTCACTTAACGTTGTAGTTCTGTTCCTGAAAAATGCGACTTTAAGAGAAACAATGTTAAGTGAATCCAATTTCCCCATAAGAATTAATGTAAATGGGGGGGTTAGGTTCCAGGGAAATTTTTTTTTTGCCAGACAAAAGACTACACACACACACACACACACACAGTTTAATACTGTACACAGCGATGATGATTGTGAAACTTGGTTGAGGTGGTGGAGTCAGAGGGTGGGATATTTCCCAGGGAATGCCTTACTGCTAAATGATGAACTAGCAATTGGCTGAGCCCTCAAGGGTTAACTTGTTGTTAATGTAGCCTCACACTCTACAAGGCAGCACGAATGGAGGGAGGGGAGACAGCATGGCAGACAGAGACACACACCCTGTGTGTGAGAGAGACAGAGATGCACATTTCCCCTTTAAGTATGCCGACACCACTCTTAGGGCTTCCCTACACTTACATTTTATAGCGCTTTAACTTGCTGGCTCAGGGATGTGAAAAATCACCCCCCTGAGCACAGGACGTCAGAGTTCTTTAAAGCGCTAGTGTAAACAGGCTCCCAGTGCTCGGAGCTAATCCCCCCATGGAGGTGGATTTCCAGGAGCACTGGGAGACCTCTCTCCCAGCGCTCGCATGCGACTACACTCACACTTCAAAGCACTGCTGCAGGAGCGCTCCCGTGACAGCACTTTGAAGTTTCCAGTGTAGCCACGCCCTTAAGTACACTACCTTGTTAAGTTAATCAGCAAGCTGAGACCGCAGAAGCTGCTCCCAGGAAACTCCCTCCGTCCTGAGCCCTGTCCTCTATGGAGATGGGGTAACAGAGGTGCAGGAGCAGGGGGGAGGGGGACACCCTGACATTAGTCCCCCTCTCCTCTCCCCCCTCCCCCCCAGCAAGCAGGAGGCTCTGGAGAGCAGCTCCAAGGCAGAGGGCAGGAGCAGCACATGGCAGTGGGGGGAGGGACAGCTGAACTGCCGGCAATTGATAGCCTGCTGGGCGTATGGGGGGCTGCCGGTCCACCCTGGTTCCAAGCCCCCACCAGCTCGCTGCAACGGGCTGCTCTTCCTGCAAGCAGTGGCAAAGCAGACGTTATAAGGGAGCATTGCGCAACTTTAAAGAGTATGTTCCCTAATGGATCAGCAACGTAACAACAAAACAACGTTAACCAGGCAGATGACTTTAAGTGAAGAGTTTCTGTAATCTGAAGTCATCTCCCCCTCCTGAGTTCCTGAAAGCATTTTTTAAATTCATTTTTAAAGATTAAAAACATACAGGGTCTCCAGGGTGACCTGTACCATTTTAAAGGCATGGAACCCAAAGATCTTTGATATTCTTATCCAAATGATTCATATACGTTAAAAAGGAAGAAAAAGAGAAAAGAAAAACGGCTTGGGGGGTGGACACACTGCTGGCAGCAGCCCACTGGAATAGAGCAGATAACTTGCCCTAAGTTCTGGTGGAGTTACCTGGACAGCTGGGTGTCATCATGTGGCAAAGGGAAGAATTGAAATCAATTTTAATAGAAAAAATAGAGCTCAGTCGTCAGTAATGGAGCTGGGGGATTGTGGGCACAGTGGCCATGCCCTGCAACGTACCTGATCCAGCCCCAAATCCTAAATACAATTTGCTTCGCTTTGTCTGAACTGTAGGCATAGGCCATGAAAGACCTCATGCCAGATACTTTTTCTTGACGGTGTCTGTTAGCCCCCTATTACTAATATTTCTCTTACCCTTGCTAGCCAGAGGGAAACACTGGATTGTTCCCCCAGCTTGCATCACACTGCAACAGTACCTTCGGCCATATTTACTACACTTAGCAGGATACAACATGTGCCAAGGGAGTCCCAAGGGAGTAGTTGTGTGACGCACTGAGAGACTTGTGAACCAAATTCTGGGACTTTTGGATACTCCCACCAGCTAGGAGTCACGATCCCCTTGTCCTGCAGTTCAACAAGTATTATGTAATCTCATCACAGGCGTTAAGTCTCTGGCTTTAAAAAAGTGTCCTTGAATTTCAGTGCAGAGAGCAGATGACGTTGCTGCCCTTTGTCCATGCCTAGTGCTCAGCTTCTGTATGGATGACAGCAGTAACTCTACATCCCTTTCCTACCTGAGCAGCTACTTATCTTTTATTTGCCTATTTTAAAGTATTTGTTGATAGCATAGTTATCTAGACTGATACACTTGTTATAGCTTGCCTTTGGTGGCTGTCTGTCTATTTAGCAGCCAGCATTCTGCTTTCCTCTCCTGTGTGCAATGTGTTGAAGTGGATGGCAATAAAAGATAGCAGGTTAAAGTTATCGGGCCAAGTCTTACAGCCCTTACCAAGTCCCAACTCCCACTGACTTCAGTGGGACTCCAGCACAGGCACTGAGTTTCCCAATGGACCCTGCACGCCCATAAATCACTGAAGAGGTTAACGTGAGTGTGGATTTTTATGTTTATTTTACCTTCTCCAAACCCCTGGGTCATTGCAAAATGACACCAATCTGGGCAAATGCAGAGCTGGTGGCCCCTGAAAGTCCTTCTCTCACTCATACCCAACAATCCAAGAATGAGAGAGGACTTTCCTCAAGGAAGAGCATTCACATCTCTGTCATAACATCTGAGGAAGCGGGTGGGAAGCCTGAGTTCATATCCCACCCCAAAGCGCCATGTTAGCACGTTGGTCCTCTGTCAGCACATTCCCAGGCCACACTGAAGGATTTGTTTTAAGCAATACACGGAATGTGAATGCTGCAATGCTGGGTCACGTGGCATAAATCTATCACCCATCACTGATCCAAACTAAGTCACTTGCGCGTATGGCTGCTGGTGCGCTGCTAAGCTTGTACAGCTTAGAGTGTGCCCTTCCAGGACCATGACGGTAGGTCTGGACAGCCTATAAAACCACATTTCTGTCTGCCCAGACAGATATGTTCTCGCATATATATTACTTGCTTACTAAGGGATTTTGCCCTTCACTTGTCCCCTCTTGCACATTTCCACTGTGTCTTGGCTGTCCTCACAGAAGCACAGGCCACTGCTGCAGTTGGAAGCATCACCTGGTTCTACTGCATTTAATCATTTGCCCACTCCCCTGGATCTGAATCCCGGGACTGATGCTTTTTTACCAGCTTAAGGCTCACTTCCACCTAGCTCAAGTTCCAGGCCTGCCTGCTTTATTTACTCTACATTGCAGTTTAGACAGCACTATAAACTCAAATTATTTTGGAAGCTCCTCAAATAAACAGATGGGCAGAACAATGCCAAGTAAATAAGTATCCTGTCCAAGGACAGGAATAGAGACAGCAATGCATCTAGCAGCACAATCACTACTGTGCTCACTTACCTAATCACTGGTTCAGGTATCGCCTCTGCTCCCGCTGGAACTTGGACTCCTTTCTCCCACTCCTGTCTCCATGGATCGGCAAGTATGTAGAACTCATCTGGACTCAACTGATGTGAGTCAGGGATTTTCATGGCTGTTATCAGATCGGTACGAAAAACCTACCGCAAAAAAGCAATGAGACAGTCTTAAATGACTCGGCAGAGATGAGACATTGCACTGGAATATCAGCATTCCCCTTGCAAGCTGGTATTCAGGTTTCTGCTGCCTTTAGGGATTTTCCAACAGGGCAATCATGCCAGGCCTGAGAAAAGAGAGGGACCCGCCTGGGGCAGTGGAAGAATATGGAGAACAGGTAAACTCCTGTACACACACTAGGATATACCATCAGGCCTTCTGTTTTCCCTCAAAAAAATTTATCTTCAAGGGACCCTACCCGCAATTTGACAAAAGTACCTGAGGGAGGGTCCTTTGTATTACAATGCAAGGGCTTTCAAGAAAACTTCCTGTCTTCAGCTCAGCTTCCCCTCCCCTTTCATGGGGGTTAGAGGGACAGGCTATTGGAGTGCCTGCTCACAGAACTGGAGGGAACCCCACAGCCCACGCAGAGTGTCTCTTTACTTCCTGATTCTCACACATTATTTTACTTTTCTGTTATTCATGCTTCCAGTGAGGGGAAGAGCTGGCTGACTGCAACTGATTGCTGAGTCATCCCCGCTTAAAGACACTGAGACAAAACTGCTCCAGGGAATTCTGGTCTTTCCACTGGGAGGCCTCAATGTCCCAGAGCAGGTTGAGATCCTGGAACTTGGTGGCCTGGATGAACTTGGACCACTATACTTATTATTCCAACAACCAGAAGAGAATGCAGGCTTCTCTTCCCACAACTTTAGGGGAGAGAGGGAACAAACCACAGATTGCTCTCAGTGTGTTCCCCAGGAGGGGGAGCAGATTGTTAGCATGGGAGGTGCAGGTAACTAAGAGATGAGACTGAGTGCGATTAGAATATCAAACCCTTATGACCAGCACCTCTGGCCTTTCTGACTGGGGAAACTCACTGTGGGATTCACTCTCTTTTTTTCTCCTCCTGCCACTTAATAGGCATATTAGCCATTTGTCAAATTACAACTAGATGAAAAGACAAGCAGCAAGTACCTTGATACATAAACATAATGGGCCTGACTCTCATCTCACTTACAATGATGTAAATCAAGAGTAACTCCACTTTACATCAGTGTAGGATGCATGCATGCGAGATTCGGGCTTTATATTTCAATCAGTGCTGGGAGAGAGATAGCCAACATTAAAGAAGGGTAAAATAAAGGGTGCACTATTTTCCTCCAGGCGATGAACGGATTTAACATATTCACACAAACATCTACTTTGAACTCAGCAGAAAATACGACTCCATGTTTTCCCTGCATTCAGCTTTCTTAGGGCATGTTGATGTTTTCTTTCTTCTTGAATGGCTGATACAGATAAGGCTGTAGTGAATATACACAGTCACCTGATTCCCATGCATGTTTTAGTTTTTATTATCTGCGACAAATGCAGGGAAATAAGCAAAACCATTCTATGATCAGCCTTCAGAAACTGCTCCTTTCAGGTCACAACACAATTCTCATACAAAATACTCTGGGTCTTTTTTTCTAAAACTCATCACTGTTAAAACATAGTCAGAACAGCCCTGGCAAATGCAAAGGCACTTAAAAACAGCCAGATTCTTTGACACTGACCTTGCCCCCCTTTCAGAAGTAAACATAGCATTGCCAGTGAACTCCCTGTCTGCAACAGAGTGATTCAGGGACATGCTGGAAAACCATGGGCTGAGCTACCTTCAGCATCCTTAAAGGAAAACTCCTGTGTTAATTACAAATCTTAATGGGCAAAACAAATATTTTCAAAGGGGCAGAATAGCTGGCTCTCAGTGTGGATACCTGTGGGTGGGGAGGAAAGGTATAAGGAACTATTCAGAGGCTATCTACGATTTCAGTCCCAGACGGCAACACCTGGGGTACAAGCTACCCCCAAAGGATCAGCTGGGGCAGGCAGAGGGTGGGGGAACTTTCTACCTTCAGCCACTCCAGCCCTACAGCTTTTTTCAAAAACATGGTATGCATGTTTTTAAAATGAGGGGAAATATTTTTTTCTGCATTGCCTTGGTACTAAAAAGCTTTGTGACCCTTTTCCCTCAAGCTTCCAAGAAATGTTACCTCTCTTTGGAGAGAGACTAAGCCTGGGAAGTTCTATCCCATAACGTGACTGTTTCAGAAAGCTGCAAATGGCTGAGAACAAGCAGTTTGAATGACAAGACTTGTGTAACCATAACTATGGCAGTCACTGCCTCCCACCTCCCGCCCCCCATTACATTTAGGGATGGATCAATGGACACTTGAATCCAAACACCTAAGAAATCTTCCCAGACCAGAATGAGTATTGAAACCTGCCCCTGGAGTTCTGGTTCCAGATTGGCTCCGTAAGTACAAAGGGTTCTGGCTTGGCAGCTGAAAAGATTTTGTCCCATGGTGGAAACCTTGTGAGATTCTTGCTATTTGGGGGTGAGATTTCAAAAGAGCCACTCATAAGATTTGATAACAAGAAGCAGACAAGATACATTTGAGGTTGCTGGTGTCCTCTTGTTTTTCAGGGGGAAGATGCTAGTCTTCCTGTCCTCATCCTCCCCCAGACCAAAGAAGCCAGGACTGCTGGGGGAAGACATCCAGTGGGCTGAACCCCTTTCTGAAAACGACATGATTGTGGACAGAAGGAGCCAGCAGGTCACTCTCTCCTCCACAGACGGCGGGATCCCTCCACCTAACAAACCTCTCTGTCCTTCTCAACCCTCAGTCTGCATAACACTAGAAAGTATGGCTACTTTCCTTTTAGTTTGGAGGGACTACTTTTTTATTTTACAGCAAATGAAAGGATACCAAGAGAGAAAGACATTCATAGGTGAGACACGGGGCCAAATCTATTTTCACTTGCACCACAGTAAATCTAGAGTAACTCCATTGGCACCGACAGAGGTATTCTGGATTTACACTGATCTAACTAAGACCAGGATCTGCCTCATAAAGCATCAGAAACTCTAGTCAGAGTATCACAAACGCTCTGGATGTTATTGTTCAGAGATCCTAAAGGAGTAGATAAAGATAGGCCAGATATTCAGCGGATGTAAATCAGTGTAGCTTGAACAGAGGTATGCCGATTTACGCCAGCTAGGGCTCTGGCCATCTCTTTTCAGTATCTCTGATAATAAAAAGTGAAGGAAGAGAACGGAAAATTGTTTTCAGAATCATTTCTGAATGGAGGCCAGATTCTACTTCGTTCCACTAGCATAAATCTGGGGTGACTCTTCTGCAGAGAATGAACGTACTCCCGATTTAGACCAGAATTTGAGACCAGATTTAGATCAGAATGCCTCTTAAAGTTTTCTTTGAGGTGTCAGCAACACTTCCGAAATTCACAAGGTTGTAATTGTTGGTCTTAATTGCTAATGGTTATTGGATGACACAGATGTGGAGAACAATACCTGGCACATTTTGGGGCTCACGAACAGCATGCCAGTTTGCTGGAAATGCAAAGGAATTGCTAGGTTATAAAGCTGTTTCACACTTTAATATTTTGTCTGGCTTCCCAAAGGGATGGATATTGTTTACAGTCTTGGGGAAAAAATAGCTTGTTTAGTGAACAGGAAAAAAATCAAACTAAATGGTGGTATACATGCCTGCCTACATGGCCAGAGCCTGCAGCCGAATGCACTCTGATTCTCACTGACCCGTTAAAGTGCTCAACTGGGCCCCTCCTCTCGGAGAATTCTCCAGCTCTGGGATAGTGATTTTGCTCATCTTCCCTTCCCATTTTGCTTCTGGACCTACTGAGGTTTCCCTGATGTACACTGTGAGGAAAACAATAATTCCATAAAACAGATCATGGTAAATAAGGTTTCTCGTCCAGGGGATTGCCTGACAGCAACGATTTGATTAGAGCTACCCTGTCTCTTGGAGAATAAAGAACCATTTGTAAATGAAAATGGATGATTTCTCCTTTTCTCCGCATCTGTTATTATCTGAAATAATAACCCACAATGCCAGCAATAATACCCAGACACCAGCTAGCCCTAATCAGTCTGTCTCAGGCTACTTCTGTATTACCCTATGTGAGGCTGGGATGGATCAGGTGTTTTCTTCAGATGCTGTTTAATCTGTTCTCAGTGCTTATTCTCAAACTAACTATTGCTTGGCATGAACTGTAATGAATGATTCCAGGATGGCTTCACACTTTCAATACGAAGATCAAATGCCCCAGAGGGTATTTTCAAAACCAAATCGGATACTATGTAGGAATATAGACATTAACCCCTAACTGAGACCTGGTATTTAGGTCAGTTCATTTAATCCTCAGAGCCTCAGCTGATAACCCAATTACAGCTGAGTACAAATACATATATTTTTTTTCCTATATTGCTATATTGCTACCTCTTTGAACACTAGGAGCACCTTTTCCCTGCTGCATTTGTTTGGAGACATTTTTGACCACATCTATAAAGAGCTAAATTAAACTGCCCAGACACAGTCTGGCTGCATCTTCCAATAAAAACATAATTAACAGCCTACATGTTATAGTCAGAGCTAGGCTGGGTTTGCGAAAGGTCAAGTTCCTTGAAGTCTCCATGTGCCAATATAATTTAATTGTTAAGAACACCACAGTAACATTTTATTATGCTACTAGTCTGAAAAATTAAAATAAGATTAAGATAAATGCTAAATAAACATAAGTAATGTGAAAAAGATGTCACAGTCCTTACAGTGTTCCATCTCTGAATATCAAGCAATACGAAAACTATAAATAAATATAAATAAAAAATAAATAAACCCAATGCAGCTCTAATGCATTTCTAAAACATAATGTATGTATGTGCCCTTTTAGTGATAGATCTACAGTCCCCAATGTCACCATTCAGACCTAAAGGCTGTTTAAGTTACTCAGTATCACCAAGTGACTATCTCCAAAGGATATAAAACAAACAAGATTCAGTGTCAACCTGAACCTTTTATCTTGCTCTGAGTTTCCACCAGCTGGCTAGCCCGTTAGGACAACGGATAATTCTGTTTCAGTGGCTATGAAGATCTGTCCTCTCTGATTTCAGAGTAGCAGCCGTGTTAGTCTGTATCCGCAAAAAGAAAAGGAGGACTTGTGGCACCTTAGAGACTAACAAATTTATTTGGGCATAAGCTTTCGTGAGCTACAGTGGAAAATACAGTGGGGAGATTTATATACATGAGAACATGAAACAATGGGTGTTACCATACACACTGTAACGAGAGTGATCAGGTAAGGTGAGCTATTACCAGCAGAAAAGCGGGGTGGGGGGGTGGGGGGGGAAGGAAACCTTTTGTAGTGATAATCAAGGTGGGCCATTTCCAGCAGTGACAAGAATGTCTGAGGAACAGTGGGGGGGATAAACATGGGGAAATAGTTTTACTTTGTGTAATGACCCATCCACTCCCAGTCTTTATTCAAGCCTAATTTAATTGTATCCAGTTTGCAAATTAATTCCAATTCAGCAGTCTCTCGTTGGAGTCTGTTTTTGAAGTTTTTTGTTGAAGAATTGCCACTTTTAGGTCTGTAATCAAGTGACCAAAGAGACTGAAGGGTTCTCCGACTGGTTTTTGAATGTTATCATTCTTGACGTCTGATTTGTGTCCATTATTCTTTTACGTAGAGACTGTCCTGTTTGGCCAATGTACATGGCAGAGGGGCATTGCTGACACATGATGGCATATATCACATTGGTAGATGTGCAGGTGAAGAGCCTCTGATAGTGTGGCTGATGTGATTAGGCCCTATGATGGTGTCCCCTGAATAGATATGTGGACACAGTTGGCAAAGGGCTTTGTTGCAAGGATAGGTTCCTGGGTTAGTGGTTCTGTTGTGTGGTGTGTGGCTGCTGGTGAGTATTTGCTTCAGGTTGGGGGGCTGTCTGTAAGCAAGGACTGGCCTGTCTCCCAAGATCTGTGAGAGTGATGGGTGGTCCTTCAGGATAGGTTGTAGATCCCTGATGATGCGTTGGAGAGGTTTTAGTTGGGGGCTTAAGGTGACGGCTAGTGGTGTTCTGTTATTTTCTTTGTTGGGCCTGTCTTGTAGTAGGTGACTTCTGGGTACTCTTCTGGCTCTGTCAATCTGTTTCTTCATTTCAGTAGGTGGGTATTGTAGTTGTAAGAACGCTTGATAGAGATCTTGTAGGTGTTTGTCTCTGTCTGAAGGGTTGGAGCAAATGCGGTTGTATCGTAGAGCTTGGCTGTAGACAATGGATCATGTGGCGTGGTCTGGATGAAAGCTGGAGGCATGTAAGTAGGTATAGCGGTCAGCAGGTTTCCGGTATAGTGTGGTGTTTATGTGACCATCGCTTATCAGCACCGTAGTGTCCAGGAAGTGGATCTCTTGTGTGGACTGGTCCAAGCTGAGGTTGATGGTGGGATGGAAATTGTTGAAATCATGGTGGAATTCCTCAAGGGCTTCTTTTCCATGGGTCCAGATGATGAAGATGTCATCAATGTAGCGCAAGTAGAGTAGGGGCATTATTTCCCCATGTTTATTCCCCGGCCCCGCCCCTGTTCCTCAGACGTTCTTGTCATTGCTGGAAATGGCCCACCTTGATTATCACTACAAAAGGTTCCCCCCCCCCCCCCCGCTTTCCTGCTGGTAATAGCTCACCTTACCTGATCACTCTCGTTACAGTGTGTATGGTAACACTCATTGTTTCATGTTCTCTATGTATATAAATCTCCCCACTGTATTTTCCACTGAATGTATCCGATGAAGTGAGCTGTAGTTCACGAAAGCTTATGCTCAAATAAATTAGTTAGTCTCTAAGGTGCCACAAGTTCTCCTCTCTGAATTGTACATGTTTTAATGACAGGACATGAGATCCATTTAAAATCCTAGTATTTGTCTACTTGCAAATTCAATGGGGCTAAAATATTATAGCATCTCTAACGCGTCCAACTCAAGACACCATGCCAGCCAACATTTTCAGTAAGGGCTTACTCATTTTAGGGTCTCTCAATTTTTTATGCCCAACCTGAGACCCTTAGGGATTTATTTTCAAAGGTGCTCAGCACCCATAACTCCAGCTGAAGTGAGGGAAAGTTGCAGGTTCTCAGTACCTCTGAGAAGTCCACGGGTGAGCAACGAAATATCGAGGTATCCAAAACAAGTAAACACTTCTGAAAATGTAAGGTGTGAGCAATCTGTGCCTTAGCTTCCCCATCTATAAAATGAGGATAATGACTCTGAGTCACAGGAGTAACAGGCATAACCTACTGACTGGTAAAACTTACCCCTCTGCATGAGGTCCAAACATCATGTCCCGCTTAGACTCCACTGAAAAGGCTTAAGTAGGACTCATTATCTTGTGCTGGCCCTCAGCAATTTCTCCCTTTGGAAGCCTCGGGTGAAGTGCAAAGTGCTGTTTGACAACAAGCAGGAACACAGCAAGAGACATGCAAAGCCAAGTTTTTCTCTTTGAAACAGTTGCTAAGTTTGTCTGAAGTCTCAGTCTCAGAGACACTGCCTGCCTTTGAGATCGCTGTAGGCTCCCTGAAGTGTGCATTCAGCTACCTGACCTTGTTGTCAACTCAGTACTTTCAGCCTCTTCCTCCTGGCACTTCACCACCCACCCACCTCAGCTACCTGGTGATGATCCTCACTTCAAAGACTTAGTTGTATAAGTAATCACAAATATGACATCTCTCCTTCATGATATGCAAATAATGAGAATTCATCTAGGAATTTTCTGGCTCGGGAGTCTGAAGCTGGCACAGCAGACAAAACGCTGCTGAGAAAAACACAGCTCGTGTGGAAATTCATGTTTTCTTCCTCCCAATTACTTTTTTTATTGCAGTATGATTGTGCAATTACACTAACCTGTCAGGAAAGCACAACTACCAGGACCCCTGTTCCAACGTTTGCAGCATCATGCATGGCTTTTAGTCTTCTCTTGGGAGACCATCCCTACTTTTTTCTGTCTGTAACTGACAAGCGCAGCATCAGAACTCAGAGTTATGGGATTCATTGAGGATTGGTGGGGGGAAGGGAAGCTGAGATTGCCAACAGGAATGGCAGCTGTGATAGTGATATTAGGATATGGACAGCTGTCTATCAATAACTAGACTAACTCCACCAACTCCCGGCACAGAGGCCAGGGAACAGCCACCTGATGGCAGTTTTGGCCACGCCCAATATGACCTTGATTTAAAGTGGTGACCTAAAAGCTAAAGGTTCCACACCTCATCGTCATCTCCCTTGAGAATTTAACCCTACAGAGAAACAGAAACTTTTCTAAATAATTACCTCCACCATCACTAAAGAAGTTACCTATCATCAGATATTTAGTGTTGCAAGAGATTATGGGTTTAATTGTGCTGTGTTGATTATTCTCTTAATTATCAGCAATATTTAAAAAAACTAGGCTAAATTATAAGGAATATTTACTGTTTTAAACAGAAAAGATTCAATTAAAAAAATAAAAATATGATCACAGAGAGTGAAGACTAACGGGCTGATTGTCTCACACTGGTTTTCCCCCAAGCTGCTAACTCCACTGACATCAGAGAATTACTTTGGATTTACACTGTATAAAGGAAAGCAGCATGACTTGACTAGTGGTTCTCTGGGCTCCTAACTTTACTCTCCAGCACCAAAAGGATCATTCTGCTGTCCCTTGCAAAGAGGACTTTGGCAGCTACAGAGCCCTGGTTTTAGAAGGGCTCCCTAGCTAGGGATCTTAATTCTTATTTGCAAAGCCGTGATCACATGACTGCAGTATGTTAAAGACCGTGGGTTGGATCCTCCGATCTCAGCACAGGACTAAAGAGAGGTAAGCAAAGGTGATTTACAGCAGCCTGGAATCTGGTCCATTATCTTCATTTTACAAATTGAAGAAACAGAGGTACAGAGACGCAAAGTGACTTGCTCAAAGTCACACAAGTCTGTAGCAGAGATGGGAAGGGCATCCAGGTCATGTGCCTTATCTGATGGATGTGTATAAGTGTGCAGTACAGAGAACTAAATTCTGGATTGTTCATTGTCTCTGTAGGTCATGTTAAGTCTTAGAAACTGCAGAAGCTTTGGAGCCCACATAAAAAATCAGTGATGGAGCCTCCAATTGTATGTATCACCTTAATGGCTGTAGTAAGGGTTCAAAAAATAAAGCTGGCTTGAGCTATCTAATCTGTTTGTTTCTCTACTTGTACGGCCATATCACCACCACGTCCAGCACCCGTCAAATACACTCCCCCAAAGGCGAGCTGTCATTCATGGACCAAATGCCATCAGAGTCGCGTTTGGCTATGTAATCTGACATCATTGCAATAAAGAACACCCCACCCATGGGATCTGGAGGCTTTCTGCAGACAGTGGACTGAAAAGAGGCTCTGAATGGAGAAAAGAAATACCTAAAACTGGTGATCAGTGTTGCCTGCCGCTAGGCAGTGCCGCTTTGCTCCAGTGCTCTCTGTCTGCAGGAAGACTTCTTTGGCACAGGAGCACAAGGGCAACTATAAAAAGCACTAAAAATCCATTGCTCCTCTTGCAGCAGAAAGTGGACTAATTTTATCTTGATGTGTGCTGTTTGGACTGGATCTTTGTTCTGTGGGCACTCAGCTCCTCACCATACAGACTAAGATCAACACATTTTGCTTTGTTTACAGCTGTTACTGCGGGTTATTTATTTAATTCTTTCTTAGGCTACATGGTTGCGTGAAGGGGTCACAGTTCTTTCACTGCCTGGGTGCCTTCAGCAGCCCTGGTAGCATCTCCATTGAAAGCCTATGCTGTGCAGCCTACCTGACTTTGGTCACTAGTCTGAGTAAAGCAGGACCAGCTTTACAAATGGTTCACAAGATCCTCAGGGGTTGAAGTGAAGCATAGTGTTGTGAGTGCAAGACCTCCCTCAATGCTACAGAACACAGCCTGCAGTCCTTACAATTGAAAAAGGGGTAGCAAATCAGTGTTCTGCACAATTTCTCATCAGCATATTGCACAAATCACAGGCCTGTGTTTTCCTGCACTAAGTCTTTCCCCAAACTTGTCCCTTCAGGATTGTCAACTCACGTTGGGATAGAAGATTAGTTCTAATTTTAAACCAAATAAGTACGATTGTATCTATTTCTCCAAAGATGATAAGGCACATTGCAGGCTGGATTTGTAATATTACTGCTTTGCTTATTTAGTCCTTCTTCGAAGACAGATAAGCCTCCACTTTCAAAGGCAGCAAGTGTGCCAACACTCTATCATGATGATGCCTCTGTTTTTCCATGAAGAAGTGGAAATGCATAAATTACTAACTATCAAAGCAGAACGCTTTAGAAATGATAGAATGCCACAGAAATTCTAAAGGAAAGCAGATCAGTTGTCTGGAAATCTACCAGCAGCTAATATGCTGGAATTGTAATCTAAATGTCTTTTTGTTTTGAATTGTCTGGGATTAGGGTTGGGAAAAGACTCAATTATTCTACTCAAACTCTTCTGAATTATTTATGAAACTAAATAAAGGATAAATTGGGCACTGATGAACTGAGGACCTGGTGGTGGAGGGAAAGTCGTGTACTAGAAAACAAGTAATTTTCTCTCAATAGGACTGTTTACTATTTCCTCCCTTCTGCAGAAATTGACAAACAGTCTTTAAAGGCCTGCTGCTTAGCAACACCAGTTCCGCTGATCTCTTGGAAGATGTTAATTGCTTCTTCAAACAATGTGAACAACAGTTGAAAGAGCTACAACTCTAATTTAATAGCCAACGTGAGCCACGAGACCAACTATGGCGACTGTGACGGCAGCGCCATGACTTCAGTAATGTACCGGCCATGGTAGCTCTCTCCCTCTCATTGAACTGGGAGGTAGCACAATCCAGATCTCAATGTATGAAGAACTCTGTCCACCTGAAAGAGGACAAGACCCAGGGGCCACAATTTCAAAGGTATTCAGGTGTCTAAAGATGCAGATAGACGCCTAGTGGGATTTTCAAAAGCACCCCAGCAGGTTAGACGTCTGTCATTGATTTCAACGGGACTGGTCACACTTAACCTGCTTAAGTGCTTTTGAAAATCCCACCAGGTGTCTATCTGCACATTTAGGCACATAAATGTGTTTGAAAATTTGACCCCAGGGGCCTGTATTTAGGGGTAGCCACAAGCAAACCAAGATTCTACTTGAGGCCAAACATTTTTTGTTGGCCCCATGTCCCGGGCAAGCTCTGCAATTCCCAGGCTGATCCCCCACCCCTCCATCTCGATCAGTGCGTCTGGAGAAGCAGGAAACACCTCCTTGCCAGATCTTTTAACTCTCTCTAATAAAAGGAGCAGAGGAGGAGGTAATATCTGACCTGATTTCCCCTAGTCCTGACTTTCTGTTCTTTGATACCTAAATTCAGTGTCTGGTGGGCACACCTGGACCACAGCAGGTGCTGAAAGGCATGTGCCCCTCCGCCTAGCTGCTCCCTTGTAACCAGCTCTGAATGCTCTATCTCTCCCAGAAAAGAGCCCCAGCTGCCTCTCTCCTCTAGCATAAAACTTAGATACCTGGACCACTGTTCTTGCTCCAAAAGAAGCTGTGCCAAGAGATGCACAGGCTCCACCGCCTCCGGGAACTCGGGCTGGGAATCTTCAGCAGTGCTACAGCGGGCAGGCATCTGTCTTTTTCCCACTGGCTTTTTCCCCCCCTGCATTATTGGTCCTGCCTAGACACTTGCTTTAACATGATAAATACCATCATTAAATATCAGCCCAATGAAAATGTATGGCATTGCCATGGCTCTGTGATCCTCAGAGGCACAGACAGAATCAATTCATAGTGTGCTTTCAATGTGCCATTTGCAACGCTCTGATTTGCCGCCTATTCGGGAAGTGGTAGATAACGTTTTAAACAGAGCTGAAGAATAAACATAGCATCAAAAGGAAGTCAGGGGGACGCACATTAGTGACAGGCATTACAACAACAACACATCAGCAAAACTGGCACATTTTGTTATGTCTCCTGATACCCAATAAATCAATCACACCTTCATGCTAAAATAAAATGACTAATCAGATGGAAAAGAAAACAAGAAGAAAATGGCAAAAAATGGACCAAGCAAAGCAGGTGAAATTCACCTTTGTGCTGAGTGTTAGCACTGGGTCTATGCCTCAATTAATTCCCTACTTCAGACTTGGGGCTTAGCTGGTGCACAGTCCTGGTGTTCACCTTCTGCACTGGGGTGAACTGCATCCTGTCTGTCAGTCTATTCCTACATTCAAGCTCCATTCCAGCTGCAACGAACATCTCACAGATCTTAAAGGCTCAGGAGCCAGATAACATCATGCCTGTTTTCTTAAAACTACAAACTCTTCTTGACTCAGGACTGAATGGGCTTTTGGGACTGACTCTCCTCTCATCCCTGAGAGGTGGTCCCTGCAGGTAAGGATTGGGGCACGCTGTGGGGCAGCACAGGGAAACTGTCACTGCCTTTGCCCACACTCATAGACTCATATATAGACTTTAATGCCAGAAGGGACCATCATGATCATCTAATCAGCCCTCCAGCACATCACAGGCCACAGAACCTCGCCCACCCACTCCTGTTATAGACCCTTAAACTCTGGCTGAGTTACTGATGTCCTCAAATCTTGATCTAAAAATTTCAAGAGGACCCACCATTTAATTCAAACCAGCAAGTGACCCATGCCCCAAGCCGCAGTTTACGGTGAAAACTCCCCAGAGTCTCTGCCAATCTGACCCACTACCGTCCCTCTTCTGAGGATTTCAGTCTCCAGAGCTACAAGCCCAGCAACTATTGACCAGCACTAAATTCACTTTAAAAAAAATGCAAAACAGGAAAACATTAGTCATCAGGTCACACTATTCTTCACTCCTCTCCTCTGTCTTCTTTTCCACCACTCATGGGCTGCGACTCAATCCCCAAAGCATCTTGATCTTTCTTCGGGCTCTGCACACTGATTTTAAAAACACAGTGGGGTAAAAATTCGCCTCTTTACAAAGGGTCAGCACAAGTCCTGTAAGTCTTCAAAACAGAGCTTATGTGGTGCATATATAATGCAATGATTGGTATATTACAGGGTTCCCACTCTGCGTCCAGTCCTAAAGGCTATGAGTCTGTTACAGCTCCATCTTGGGAGCCTTGACAATTTAGCTCAAGTTGTAGCAGCAGGTGCTTTTAGCCCTGGAGGTCCCTGCTTCACTCCCTGGTGCGCTGGCCTCACACATGTAGATAAGGTGCTGGCCCTCTGATATATATCTCTCAGTCACTTGGTGTTTTCCCACCATATATAGTTTTAGTCCATCTCCGTTGTCTTGCTATATTGAGAAACGTTCTATTCGCCTCTTTGCCACATTTCAAGTGTGGTGTAGGCCTTGAGATCCACAACATATGCTGTGGGTCCAGTAGTTCTTCTTTAGCTGATTAAAGGTTATTTCCCCACGTTTCAGAACAATAATGAGAAAAAGCTAATCATGTATTGGTCTTCTAGTGTTAAACATGCTGAACAGTCAAAAATGAAGCACTCACATTTTAACTCAACTTACTCAAGTATCTTAGAGGTGTCCCAGCAGAGCACGAAGAGCAAAAAGGAAAAGGAAACAGAAAGGTCTCTTGTACAAATGTGGTTCACGTTTCAAAACAAGTTCTCAGGGGTGCCTGACTCTGTCCACAGCTCAAGTGTAGGAGGACAGAGCAGCATCAAGTGATCCATCCTCAGTCAGATAAATACCTAGTGGGACAGCCTTTGGTGTACTCCTGCACCATCATTAAAGAGGGAGAAAGAATTAGTAAATCCCCCAACGTCTCTCCAGTCACTTTGCCACCTCTTTACTTCTGAGCTGGAGGAAATAAAAGTTAGGAATCTATGTCTGTGAGACTTCAAAGCACCGGAGAACACGCTGCTCAGAAAAGAAAAGCACACACAAAAAAACACCCCCAACACCAATTTCGAACAGTTTGCTAACCCTGGCGCCTTTGGGGGTTTGCAGAGTGAGAGATGAAGAGTGTCTCACAATAGGACGTGAGGGAAAGGAAAAATAAAAGGCCATTTAAAATGTTGCCATAGGAAATATAAAAAGGGAGGTAAATCTCTCAGCAGTGTGAAAAATATACTTCTTTTAACTCCCTCCTTGCTGACCTGGAACATGGCTCTAGTAGCATTCCTCTGAGCGGTTGGTGCTGAGTATTGTCAACTCAATGGTGATGCATTGCCAAGCGTGGGGTAGTCCTGGAGAGGCTTTTTGCCGGGTACAGGAAAACATTTGTGAACAGCAAGATGGTTTAATGTCACCTGCTGGTTTCACACAGGTTCCTTTTCTCATGTCATGTCTTCCTATGACTGAGAGATTTCTTATTGTGTTGATTTCAGAGCTGGATCCCACTTCCCAACCTTCATACCCCTTACTGGAGCACCTGACCCAGACCCCCGAGCTCTGCTTGAAAGAGTAAAGCACTCTTATTTTCCTGCTTCTCAACTCCTTGTTTCATCAAGAGTGCTAATTTTGTTCAAGCCTGTTTGCCTGGATTGGAATTACAAAAGATAAGCGTCAGATGGGATTGTCTGGTAAAAGATATCTCCTCGTTTCCTCACAGCAGTTAATACTCTCTCCTTACCCCTTACACCTGTGAATTAAAGCTATGGATCCTAACAAGCTCAAGGCTTGGAGCCTTTAAGCTCTAAGTTCAAATCTAGCCCCAGGTGCGTAATGACCACTTTAAAGAGATGTCCCATTGGCTCCACCTTTGAGCAAGTTAAATGCTGAAAAAGACAACAATCCTCAAATTTGGCATGCCTGGGAAGCTTCCTGGCTTGAATGAGCATCTAAAAAATTAACCACTCTACAATGCTGAGCAGAGAGAGCTCTGCCGACACATGCTCATGGACTCTCCCCACTCTTGTCCCTGTCCAGCCATTTAAAAAGGGCAAACAGCAAGCTCAGTCGCATTCCGGAGCTGTTACTGCATCTGCTCGATGAGCATTTCCTTGAAAACGTTCTCTCAGCTGTTAGATGAGGGGCTGGGTGAATCCCCAGTGTAAATGCACTGACATCAGTGGAGTTACATCACAGATGGATTTGGCCCATCAGGTCTAATTACTGACTAGTCCTTACAACTTCTATCTAGGGAAGAACACCAACCCATCGAGTCGGGGATCCTGACTCCTGCAGTTGCCCTGCCAGGAACTTACAGAAGGTGTTTGATCGTAACTGCAATACCACTTAACTCCATTTACATGGGAAATTACTTCAGGCCAATTCATCATGGCATCACAGACTGAAATGACTTCTCACCAGACGCATAATCAGATTCACTTTCTCTTGTTCTCTTCTTCCAGATATTTCGACAACATTGAACACTATCAACCACAGACTTCCCTTATGAAGGGACGCTCTCACAGGTTCAGTTGTTACCTTAGAGGGGCTCACGAGAAGCAGCACACATGCCCCATTCAGTTTGTGCTGTGTTTCCTGGTTCCACTGCAAATCCTCTGCTTGCCAGTGTCTGCAAGTTGTCTTTGCGATCCACTTTTTATTAGCATGGCCAGGGTTTTCAGCCGGATCTATCATACTCAGCTATGCCCTCAACCTGTCACAGCCCAGGCTAATTGCATTCATGATGGCCAGTCTTGGGGTCTATGAATGTGGAAAGCACCTAGCACACCAATAGTGTCACAGTAAACAAATAATAAATAACAAGTGTTATTATTTGAGGAACTAACTTGTCAGAGGGTAGCTGGCCCTCTGAAGGCGTCAGGAGGGCTCAGCATACCTCTGACAGGCTTCACAAGGGGCAATGAGGCAACTCAAGTTCACTGGGACTAATTAACTTACTGAGTAACTGGGAGGCAATTAGGTAGGCAGGGAAGCATCCAGACATGATAAAAGGAAGCTATTCGCAGTGGGATGGGGATACAGAACAGAGGTGCCTGAGGAGAGGAGCAGCCCCCAGAACACAGAAAGCAAAGGCTCCTAAGGGGAGGGGGCTCACCAGGAAAGGAAATCAAGGAAGCATGCTCTTAGTCGGCAGAGGCTCCAAAAGGCAAGAGCTATGAGTGCCAAGTCTCAGCAGAACCTGTCCCCCATGGAAGGACTTCACCAGGTAGCAGCAGAAGCCCCAGATCAGAGGAATTATATGCTGTTTTGAGGAACGGTGGTCGTGGTTTGACCTTTGTGGGGACCTTGACCCAAGAGGAGAGACCCTTCCCCATCTAATGATGAGAGGCCGACTCCACAAGAGGGTTGCAGGCCAAGAGGACCTAGCTGGTAAGTAACCTGAACATAGGTAGGGCCAATGGACTACGGTTAACTCAACCCCTCTCCAACCCCCTCCAGCTAGAGATGCTGGGTTGAGGCCTATTTGTAACATGTTCCACCTTTGGGTTAAATAAACTAGACCCCTGAAAGGGCACTGTTCAATATACATGATCCTCACTGTCCCTATCGAAGCCCACCAGGGGAAACTAAGGCAGAAACATAATTGTGATGCTGTACTGGACCACCAAGGGGCACTCCAGGATTGATAGCCCCCACCACCTGACTCCAGGTAAAACTGAGGTCTTACTGATTTAGCCCTCAAGCATGTACCTGTAACACTCCCTCTTCAGTAAAATTAACACCACCTCTTACAAGGAAATATTTTTTCACTTCACTCCACCATAGCTTGGACAGGTCAAGGAGCAAGGAGATCTCAGGTTCCATTCCTGACTCTGCCACAGGTTTCCAGTGCATCTTAGGATGAGTCACCTAACTGCTCAGTGCCTCAGTTTCCTCCTCTGTCATAAGGAGATAACACTGCTTCCTTATTTCATAGCCTATGTTCGCTGTGCCAGATGCTAAGCTGGTATAGATCAGCAAAGCACTGTGGTCATTAATGGAACACGTATTGAGAATCTGGACCAATACTGCACTCGGACAGCGTGTGATGGAAAGTACTACAGAAGTGCAAACAATTATTACTGTAAGCACAGATTCACTACAAGTGGACCTGCAGTGTGTGCACTGTGATGCATTGTAATGATCTGGGCCTTTTGTTCCATTTCCCTACAAATGGAGTTTCTTTACATCTGAGTTCACTGGAAGCAAGTTCCACTGAGCTCTTACAACACCCATTTCAAACACAGAGCGCTTCGGTGTCACACTGGCCTCTGATTATCCTTTGACAAGCCACTGTCTCACTGCCTCTGGGACTTCCTTTTATCACCTTTGAAACACAGTGAAACAAGAAAGACCTGGGGATAATGGTCAATGGTTTTATCACATCTACACTTGACTGGTCTGATTCAATACTTGTAGGATTCCCAGAATGTGCTGCCTTTCATAGGGTTCAATTAGTGGAAAACACTTCTGCTCCATTTCTTACCACTTCATATTTTTCTCTGCCTAACAGCTCCATTTTCAAGTCTCTTCACTAGCTTTCTGCAAAATTTCTGTATTGATTTCAAGGATCTTTTCTCACATACAAAACTCTTTATTAGAGTGGCCTAACCAGGCCCGCTGACATTCAGCTCCTGCTTTAAATTCTTAGTCAAGGGCCACGCTTTTACAACAACTGCATGGTAGGGCTGAAGCTGCCAATTATCTGGTTAGTCCCAAATATCAATTTAAAATATCGGATCCAGATCCTTTAGTAACTAGTATCCACTTGTGTAAAATCAGTTTCTGGCTGAAATCCAAGGGGCTGAATCTGTTTTGGTCTTTAAATCTAAACTAAAGAAACATACGTCTGGCACAGTTTTTAATTAGCTTTTAAAACGGCAGTGATTCCAAGGACTAATGTATAAGAACTCCGTGCTGTGTGAACTCACACTGCATTATGTTGTGCTGTGTGAGACCAGAGCGTCTAGTCAAACACATCCTAGAATGATGCACAATATCAGTAGGTCTTTTCCATCTCTAATGTCTACCATCCTACAATGTTTATTATTTAATAGCCTCAGAGGTATGTGATACCTGTTTTCCCCCACTGTTACTGGTAATCAGCAAGTGCAAATGGAGCACTTCTTTCCCCAGCTCTAGTCTCTTAGACAGAGACTTGTACCTGATTAGGATTGTAGCAGCCCAAAGTCCATGGGGAAGTAAAGCGCAGTTAGATGGAGATGCAGAGCTATGGGCCACATTCTGAGCCTTTCCCTGTAAAGACTATGCATTGAGTGACCTCATAGGAAGTTCGCAGGATCGGGCCCTCTAGTACAGAAAGAGATCCTGCAATTCCAGTCACCTGAACCACCAATACCAATATATGGATTCCTAGCATTTGGGAATCACTGTCAACAAACCCTGCAAACTCTTGGCTTTCAGTGTGCCTTTCCAAGTAATAATCTGTGTTTAATGCCCATGGGAGTGATCCTGCACCTGCTCTAGTCAGTGGCAAGACTTCCATTGGGTTCAGGATTGGGCTCCCATTGAAATACTTTTATCGTTTCCTTTCTTTGCCAGCTCCCATTCTAATGCAGAGATCCAGCCTTGTGACAAACGTCCTGTCCATAAATCAGCCAGGGTGAGAGCGGAATACACAGGAAACCTGCAATTCACTCAGTAAAAAGCAAAGTGACTCCCACTGGGCCAAATCCTGGTGTCCTGCTCAACAGGAGTTTTGCCTGAGTGGGGATTGTATTCCAAATCCTCCCCTTTCGGTTACATTCACGAGACCCCACTGCCTTCAGTTCCCATCCCCCAGGGCAGAATGATGATCCCTAAGAGAAATCTTTAGGACACTGTAAGCCACTGCTCCATAACTCACAGTAGAAAGCAATAGCACCCAACACTAATACCTGGTTTATAAAGAGAAACTTTTTTTGTCATAAAAAGTTTTAGCAAAAATAAATCAAAGCCCCTCCAAAGTCCTTTGTGCTGCAAAGCACTGCCAGGAAACACAAGGGAAATTATATCCATCATTCAAAATCAAGTGCATGCAACAAACCATAATACAATAGCTAGTGAGACAGGGTACAGTACAGGTGGAAATGGAAGGGCTTTTTCCTGCTTTTGAAATCTCACATTTGAATCTCTTCCCCTTTGTAGACCTAATAATTTGGAACTTTTCACTGATGTCTTTCTATCCTCCTCAGTAACAAAGATTTACTGTGCAGTTTCTCTACAGTTCACATATTCCATTTGGCTGTATGTACCTCACTATGAATGATGGCCATAATTTCTTCTGTAGTTGTGAAGCAATGGTTCACAGCATGAAGGACAGGGGGATGCTTTTTGGTTTTGAAAACTAATCTATCAGGTTTTCTTTTAGGTGTTAGGTACAACATTCTGTTCTATCTTCCATCTTGAATGATGTCACATAGGACACAGCAACAGCCAATGCACTGAGAGCAATGGCTTCCCAAATGCAAAGTTTACTGACAATCTTCTTCTAATTTGGGGACAAATACGTCTTCCTCTGGAAGTCTGATTCGTCTCACTTCAGGGCAGGCATGTATGCATGTGTGTATAAGTGCTTTCCAATCCATCCATGGGCAGACACAAGAGGTCATTTAACAGTGTGTTGTAGGTTGGAATTGCGGCACACTGGCAGAGCTGTGGGGGGCCAGGCCTGGCAAAGCAGCATGTTGCAGGTGAGGGATGAAGTCCATCAGCAGAAATAAATGGGGAGCTCAGGATGAAAAAACAACATGGTTGCAGCATGTCAGGATAGCGTGTGAGGACCAAGGAATAGACTAGTGAGGGCTTCACAGGAAGGGACTGACGGAGTTGCATTGGGGAGGTTTTCATTCACAGTAAAACCAAACATGACCAGCTAAGTAATCCAGTCTGACCTATTGTGTTTTGCAGGATTTTATACTAGGCACTAGCCAGTGCTATTGGCTCCTCACTTTCACAAACACATGATTCACAAATGCTTGTGGAAAAAAAGAAAACAATGTTGTGATTTCAGCAACGAAAACTCTAAGGATGCTTTTCCATTGTACAGGTTCTCCTTGCATCACCATCCAGCAGGCACCCAGATAGTTAATGACCTTACTTGTCCATTTCAGCTTCCCTTCTGTCTTCAGTGTTCTAGCCTGCGCCCTTCTTATCCAATTGCTTTATGTCACATTTTTCTGGTTCACTCCGAATTGAGATGAGGCGGCAATATTCAGCAGCAGCGCTAAGAACTGTAGCAATGCCTGTTGTGTATCTGTAAGCACTAATATTATCTGTCTGTTGGTAAAAAAAGAGACTTAATCTGTTCGTCTGGAAGCCAATCTGGTATCCCTTAATCTACCCTCATTTCTTTTCAAATTGTTGGATGCCAGTGGTTCAGTGAACAACAGAAATTAAACTGGGAACAGGAGGCATCTTTGTTTCGCCCTTCTCAGCAAATCAAAAGACAATGGCATTAATTTGTAGTAACCACACTGGTTTGGGAAGATTGACAAAGACGTTGGATTCAATTTACAAACTTCTCAGTGAGGCCTCTGCGTTTCTTAACGAGACTCAGCAAATATGACCATTCTTGCTTGGCTGGGTAGATTTCGTAGAAGCCTTTCTTACAGTATGGAATTCCCAATAACTAAACCCACCTCACAATGGCCCACAGACCCATCAGCTGAAGGCAACACGGGTTAAGGCTTTATGCACAGATAGTAAATGCACCTGCTTGGAGACCAGTGGTCCAGGCCCATTTCAGCTCCCACTCCAGAGAGAGAACTTTCTACTACGTTCAGTAGGCATCCCCTGCACACCCAGTTCCTGCAGCAGCAAGAGCAGAGAGGGATAAATCTCCACATTCTCTACTGGCCCCCAGCTTTGGGGGGCCCTTTGCTGGCTTGGGGACCCACAAATCATGCTCAGGACTGGGCAGGACAACTTGGCTTTAACTCAAGCTGGTGTTGGGTTCAAGGAAGCCAGAGCTCTAATCAAGGTAATAAAAATCTTAATAGAGAAAGGCAAGAGGATGCTAATGACATTGTGGATGCAAGGTTCTGCAGACAGCTGAACTGATTGCCTCGACTGTCT
This sequence comes from Natator depressus, assembly GCF_965152275.1. NCBI lineage: Eukaryota > Metazoa > Chordata > Testudines > Cheloniidae > Natator > Natator depressus. The sequence goes on from NC_134241.1 coordinate 12,410,929, forward strand.
AAGTGCAAGGGATGGATATGGGAGGGGTGCTCACCCACAGCATGAAATCCAGTTTACACAGCAGCTCTCACATAGCAGCAAGCAGTGGGATGGACATGACAAGGCCAAGGGAGGGGCTGCCCCATGGATATGCTCAATCTCACCCTTAGCAGAGTGCAGGGCTACTTCAGTTCACTAGGTGTGGCTGCTGAGCTGCTCAGTTCACTGGGAGTGGCTGCTGAGCTCTGCAGAGGAGGGTGGCTCTTACCTTTGCCCTTGTGTAAATGGCTATACAAGGTGCAGGGGGAAGGAGAATCAGGCCCAGGGTCTGTATCACATCAAAGAAGAGCTCTGTCAGGTCTCTGCACCATGCACGGATAAATACGAGTGTGCTCCCTGGCAATAGCCTGCACCACGGATGTTTACAAACAGCTCAGTACTTTTCCACGCTCAGAAGCTTGTTTTTCCAGTTGCCTTGCGTTGGGTTTATAATGTGTATGGCTAATCCCTGGTCACAGAGTCTTTCAAAATAAACATCACCCTGACCTAGCTAATAACTATGCAACACTGATGCCTTTGTTGTCATAGGGAATGCAGATGGCACCTCAGCCCCCAACCTAGTCACAGCGAAGCAGGAACACAGCTTCCAGAGGGATGTTGAAAGAGGTTTGAGATTAGCCAGGTACATGAAATCACTGGTTTCCAGGATCTCTTCACAGTAGTTTCCCCGACAGCAGGGATTCCCACAAAAGCCATAAAGGTTAACAGCAAGAAATGGGCTCAAACTATCCACGTCCAGATTGCAAACACCATAGTTCAGGGCTGTCAGTGACTGAGGTTTTGGTTCAGCTCATTATAAAGGTAAGGGCCATTTGCTAAATCTGGATCTGAGATTTGATTAGGAAATGGCTACACCTTCCTTCCCACAATGGACTGGACTGCTCAGATGTGGGGTTCTGCAGGTTAAGTAACAGCCTCATCACACTTTTTCTGTCTCCCTTTCGTGCTTTCCTTTCCCTGAAAACCTCTCCCACCTTTAACACAGTCTTAGAGACTACAGCACCTCAGTGCACTGTGTGAGATGGTTTTGGGGTTTTTTTTTACATTTCCAAACCCCTCATATACACAGGGCACATACTGCACTAGATCATACGACGGCTGGTCCCAGCCTGTGCCTAAAATCTTGGAACCAAGCACTCAGCACATAGACCTCCACAAACACTACCCTGCACTGTGATCATGATGGATCTGCCAAGCTATTCAGAATCCACATAGAATCAGTGCCCCAGGTGGGTGTGAACTGGGCCACTGGAGATGCTGGATGAGAAATGTATAGCTGAGATCTTGACCACTAATGGCTGTTGTTAGCTCAAGTGTCAAGTGGCCAAATTCCAAGTTGGGTGATTACCATCTGCCTCCCAAAATCCCCCCTGCAGTTTCAGTTTAGATATGACATCCTCCTTCACTTTCTGTCTTAATAGTTGGGTAGTGCTGCAGTGCACTCTTAAACATTTGCTCCAGTCCAGAGCTGATTACACTTCCCTGGTTTGAGAATGGACCCCTGTGTATGGCAGTTCATAAAGCAGCATGGGATCTTTTGGGATGAAAGCTGTCACAATAAATCTGTATTAACGGATGAGCCTGAGCTGCAGAGTTGGATATGGCTCCAGATCTGAATTTTCCAAAGTGCAGTGGTGCTCAGAGCTGGGTTTGGTTCCAGCTACTATGAACTTCCTCAGAGCCCAGGGGTGCTTAGACCTGGGGTTTTGGTTCAGGCCCACATTCAGTTAATTCATTTGTAACTGGATAACACTGGTTTATTTTCCTTACTGCTCAGCATGAATAACCATATTCTTTCTCGCTGGCCACTAAATGTAATCTTCTCAACTTATATTAAAGAGCAGCAACAATAAATGTGTCTTTCCTACTAGTGCAAAGGGAGAATTCCTGACACGTGCCACTTCAGAAGGGAACTGTATTTGGCAGGGCAGTGGAATATGGCACTTGAGGCATGAAAACGATACAGCTTTCAAGCCTTGCAGTGTCATGCTAAAAGGCCAAGTGTTTCCTCTTTGGTTTGTGATGAGTGATTTCAATGCTTGCTATGGTAGCGGGTTCCAATGTTGACTGTGGATCTTACACCTTCTAGAGGTTGGAAATTCACAATTATCTAATCTGATGCCTTTTAAAATGTGTCATACATAGGCAGAAGCAGCTACTCTACAGGATGCGGCCTCTGTGCAGGCAATGCTGCAAGTTTCCTCTTTTTTTGCTTCTTTTTTGTTTTTTGTTTGTTTATTTTCTTTTTTGTCCCCAGGCACATATCCTTCAAGGGCCACATACAGAATAGAAAACCTATTGTACTAGCCTGCTCTGCCAGCCGAGAAAGCCCAAGAGAGATGAGATAGGTCTTGCAATGGGTTTAAAAGATCAACAAACTCAGGCGCTGTCAGGAGCATGAATCACAGAGAAAAAAGCACTCCTCTCAGACTGCCCTGACAGTAGTCCTCAGTAGTCCCTAGGGTTATCTGAGGGGTCCCTGCACTGACCTCAACGGCCATAGCAACTCTTGAGGAGATAGCCTATCTATCAGATAGCCAGGGCCTAAAGCACTCAGGCTATTGAGACTTATGTCAACTGATTTGTTTAGATCTGTCCCGGTGAGGAGGGGGCAGTGCATCTGGTCTGGGGAGTGAATGCAGGACCTTGAGAATGACCCCAAATACCTACCAGTCTGATGCAAACTGAGGATGTTACAGAGGGTCAAGCACTCACTGGGACAAATTTAGAGATGTGTAAGCCTGGGGGCCGTAAGACACATGGTGGTTAAGCAGGTCTAAAGGAATCTAGAGAGAGTCTAAGTTGGAGTAGCGTATACATGGGGAAAATTGCAAGACGGTGTCAGTCTCATAAACGTAGACTCCCTTTAGACTCAGACTCAGCTCGGGATCTGGACCTGTGTCCAAAGGAAAGGGAGACTGGTACCGCTTTTAAGTTCTGTTCACACTACAGATGAAATCAAGATAGCAATGACTAGCTTTAAACGCTGCTGTTGCTACAACACAGCTGTTGCTAGTATAGTTTCCATGCCCATGGGAATTATGTCTGAGGCCCATGCGAGGCAAAACATGATACAGCTTCACTCCATGCTACAGGATGGTATTGTAACACAGTCACAGCATGGTTCTCAGCAAAAAAACTAGCTCCTCTCCAACCAGCTCAGAGAAACTGTGCTGAAAGCCTGCCAACAGCGTTACAGCCAGCACCATTTCAGCCACAACGTGGACAGTGCCTTTTATCCCCTGCTAGTAGAACAAGAGAGTGGCACTGCAAAAGGCCATGTGCCAACTGCCTCCGGCTAATCCATGTGTGCCCCACAGCGGAACTAAAAGGAAAATAATGAAATTTTATTTCTCCCTCTGGATTAAATACTGTACTGGCTCCTATTTAACAGTCCCCAGTATACCCTAATTATCCAGAAGAGAGAAGTCTCCATATTAAACTGAGGATATCTCCCTCTGACCTCAGAGACTTCTAAAATATATGACCCATGTGACCAATTAACTCAAACTTTACTCCATCAAATCCTACAGTCTACAGGGGCAGGTAATTATATGACAGGAATATAAATACTTGATGGATATGCCTCCCTCTGCAAGATATGCCTCTTTTTGCAAGGGATCAGGCTAATTGGTCAGGTAGCTGATCACTGGGAATCCAGGCAAATTCAAATACTGTAATAAAACCCAATCCCACTCACAGTGAAGTCAGGGGGAGACTTTCCCAGCAGAGCAGGCTCATGACGCACTGGAGACGCTTGCAGGCCATTATCAGGATAGCTTTCTGGCTGATATACTCAAGGCCAGCTTTACTTTTATGGGTCCCTGAGGGAAGTAATATACAGGGTCCTATCCAGCTCCTTCTCCATCCTGCTACCTCCCGACTACCCATGACCCACCCCATAACGCCATGCCATTATGCAAGATTCTCACTAGACCTGCGCGGGGAGAGATCCATGGAGAGTGACAGCTGTAGAGGGCCAATGGAGAGGTGGAAGAGCACAGTGTGCCTCTGTTGCTGAGTGCATACTGACAGAGGTATGGGGCTTCTTAGAGGGACAGGTGGCTGTAGGACCTCTGCCTACTGCCAGCTTTGGATATGCTGGTTTCCATTATGCCTGGACAAGCACTGAAATTACCGAATCATGGGCTGGTTAGAAACAAGAAACGCAACCAACCTCAGAGGGCTTCTTCTCCTTCTGTCTTGACCAGTTGGATTTTGTATTTGGAATTTTGGAGCATCTTGACACTGACGTCGTATGACCTTAAATGAGACACAAGATAAGAGTTATCCGCAGAAGAAACTGACCACAGCTTTTCTGGCATCTGTGTCACAAGACCCACCATCACAGCAGCCTCTCCCCCTTGCTGGACCCTCTGCTGGGAGGGCAAGGAGTGAATGGGCCATGGTGAATGAACTCCCTTCTCATCCCCTCCAGTGATCACCTGGTAGAGGGAGGAGGCATGGGAGTGGGGGAAGCTAGCACTACTGCTGTCCGTGCTCTTGTAACCCCTACTCCTTGACAGGGGCAGCACAGACAGCAGTAGTGCTAGCTTCCCCCACTCCCATGCCTCCTTCCTCTACCAGGATACCCAAAGATCTCCAGGCTCCAGGGCTGTCAATCTACTGCCAATGAGAACTCAAAGACCACTTTAAACCACAAAAGCCCAAAAATAATAACCGAAAAAAACTAGTAGAACAAGATTAAGAAGCTAGAAATGACCTGCGGTTAACTTCCCATCAATCCAGTCTCAGTTCCATTATTTGGCATTTCTGGAGCCAATAACTGACACTGAGAAGAGCATCAGGTTTGTGTGGAGGAGGAGTGAATTTGGACTGACACTGAGACAAAATATAATACCTATCTAGCACTTTTCATCTGTAGATCCCAAAGTGCTTTACTAAGGTGGGTAAGCATTATTATCCCTGCTTTGAGACAGGGAAACAGAGGCACACAGCAGTTCAGACCAGTATTTTGAAACTCAGGAGCCTAAAGTTAGACACTCAAACACCTATTTATGCACCTAAATAAAAGGGACTTGATTTTCAGCAGGGCTGAACACTGTAGCTCCCATGGCTCAGCACCTCTGAAACTGGACAACTTTTCAGGGGACAAAATAAGAATTTACAGCTAAAATTTTCAAACATGGGTACCTAAAGTTACACCCAAATCTGTACTTAGACTTCAGCTGCCAAGGCTATAAGTATTGGCAAAACTGATGTCCAGATAATCCTGTCATGACACAGCCAGGATTAGAACCCATCTCTTTTAATGTTCAAGCCTAGAGGGACTCCACCAGCCTACAGCTGCACCTAGTGAAAAGTTACACTACGCATTGTGTTGAGGAAATAAACACAACATGCCCATCACAGTCCAGTGGTAAAACTGTCTTTACATTATTATTAAAGGACTCGCTTTATTTTGAGTCTTGTGCAGCACCAAGCATAAGAAAAATAGTAATAAATCTTGTCCATACTGGGTATTAAATAATAACACCAATATTTAAACATGATAATAATAATAATATAAATGACACCTCGCTCTTATCTACAGCAGCACCCCCTCCACAGACAACTAAAAATACATCTTTTATATCTGGGTCCAGGGTAACCATCAGTTACGTTTGCTAAGAATTAAAAAACGTTGATAGGTTAAGCCAATGGCTGAATGGGCACATGTAGGGACAACTCTACGTTATATATCAACAAAACCAAATCATGCAAGAAGCTGTGAGAAACATAGCCTAACACAAAGCTTTCAAAAAAGCTTAAAGATCTAAGGCTTGTGTAAGTCAGTGAAGTCAATGGAGGGACGCTGATTTACACCAGCAGACGATCTAGCCTTTAGTTCAAAGGTCACAGTCATTTGTATCCTGTAGGGTCTAGAGTTCCATCAAAGTGTGCAAGAACAATGGAAGAGCAAGACCCTGCTGTGCTAAACAATTCAAGGAATATCTGTCCTAAATCTCCACAGAAGAATATGCCACTTGTTAAGAATGTAATAAAATACCAGCTGTATCAATAGCAAATTTTTGTCCTTGGCACTTGCAAATTCTCACTAGCCTGTCTCAGAGAAGCCCTCTCTTAGCCCTGGTCTACACTAGGAGTTGAGGTCGAATTTAGCAGCGTTAAATTGATTTAACCCTGCATCCGTCCACACGACAAAACCCTTTTTTTAGACTTAATGGGCTCTTAAAATCCATTTCCTTACTCCACCCCCGACAAGGGGATTAGCACTGAAATTGGCCTTGCTGGGTCGAATTTGGGGTACTGTGGACACAATTCGACGCTTTGGCCTCCATGAGCTACCCCAGAGTGCTCCATTGTGACCGCTCTGGACAGAACTCTCAACTCAAATGCACTGACCAGGTAGACAGGAAAAGGCCTGCGAACTTTTGAATTTCATTTTCCTGTTTGGCCAGCGTGGCAAGCTACAGGTGACCATGCAGAGCTCATCCACAGAGCTGACCATGCAGAGCTCATCAGCAGAGGTGACCATGATGGAGTCCCAAAATCGCAAAAGAGCTCCAGCATGGACCGAACGGGAGGTACAGGATCTGATCGCTGTATGGGGAGAGGAATCCGTGCTATCAGAACTCCGTTCCAGTTTTCGAAATGCCAAAACCTTTGTCAAAATCTCCCAGGGCATGAAGGACAGAGGCCATAACAGGGATCCGAAGCAGTGCCGCGTGAAACTTAAGGAGCTGAGGCAAGCCTGCCAGAAAACCAGAGGGGCGAACGGCCGCTCCGGGTCACAGCCCCAAACATACTGCTTCTATAATGAGCTGCATGCCATTTTAGGGGGTTCAGCCACCACTACCCCAGCCGTGTTGTTTGACTCCTTCAATGGAGATGGAGGCAACACGGAAGCAGGTTTTGGGAATGAGGAAGATGATGACGATGAGGTTGTAGATAGCTCACAGCAAGCAAGTGGTGAAACCGGTTTTCCCGACAGCCAGGAATTGTTTCTCACCCTGGACCTGGAGCCAGTACCCCCTGAACCCACCCAAGGCTGCCTCCTGGACCCACCAGGCGGAGAAGGGACCTCTGGTGAATGTACCTTTTAAAATACTATACATGGTTTAAAAGCAAGCATGTGTAATGATTAATTTGCCCTGGCATTCGCGGCACTCCTGGATGTACTCCCAAAGCCTTTGCAAAAGGTTTCTGGGGAGGGCAGCCTTATTCCATCCACCATGGTAGGACACTTTACCACTCCAAGCCAGTGGCACGTACTTGGGAATCATTGTAGAACAAGGCATTGCAGTGTAGGTTTGCTGGCATTCAAACAACATCCGTTCTTTATCTCTCTGTGTTATCCTCAGGAGAGTGATATCATTCATAGTCACCTGGTTGAAACAGGGTGCTTTTCTTAAGGGGACATTCAGAGGTGCCCGTTCCTGCTGGGCTGTTTGCCCGTGGCTGAACAAAAATGTTCCCCGCAGTTAGCCACGGGGAGGGCGGAGGGTGGAGGTGCTAGCCACGCGCTGAGAGGAGGCAAAATGCGACCTTGGAACGAAAGCACATGTGCTATGTATATAATGTTAACAGCAAGGTTTACCCTGAAAGAGTGTACCCATTGTTCTATAAAATGTGTCTTTTTAAATACCACTGTCCCTTTTCTTTTCTCCACCAGCTGCTTGTGTTTCAAGGATCACAGGATCTTCTCCTTCCCAGAGGCTAGCAAAGATGAGAAGGCGAAAAAAACTCACCCGTGACGAAATGTTCTCTGAGCTCATGCTGTCCTCCCACACGGACAGAGCACAGATGAATGCGTGGAGGCAGACAATGTCAGAGTGCAGGAAAGCACAAAATGACCAGGAGGAGAGGTGGCGGGCTGAAGAGACTAAGTGGCGGGCTGAAGAGAGGGCTGAAGCTGAAAGGTGGCAGCAGCGTGATGAGAGGAGGCAGGACTCAATGCTGAGGCTGCTGGGGGATCAAACTAATATGCTCCAGCATATGGTTGAGCTGCAGGAAAGGCAGCAGGAGCACAGACTGCTGCTACAGCCCCTGTGTAACCAACCACCCTCCTCCCCAAGTTCCAGAGCCTCCTCATCCAGACGCCCAAGAATGCGGTGGAGGGGCCTCCGGCCACCCAGCCACTCCACCCCAGAGGACTGCCCAAGCAACAGAAGGCTGGCATTCAATAATTTTTAAAGTTTTAAACTTTTAAAGTGCTGTGTGGCCTTGTCCTTCCCTCCTCCACCACCACTCCTGGTGCTTCTCTCCTCCACCACCCCTCCTGGGCTACCTTGGCAGTTATCCCCCTATTTGTGTGATGAATTAATAAAGAATGAATGAATGTGAAGCTACAATGACTTTATTGCCTCTGCAAGCAGTGATCGAAAGGAGGAGTGGAGGGTGGTTAGCTTACAGGGAAGTAGAGTGAACCAAGGGGCGGGGGTTTCATCAAGGAGAAACAAACAGAACTTTCACACCGTAGCCTGAACAGTCATGAAACTGGTTTTCAAAGCTTCTCTGATGCGCACCGCGCCCTCCTGTGCTCTTCTAACCACCCTGGTGTCTGGCTGTGCGTAACCAGCGGCCAGGTGATTTGCCTCAACCTCCCACCCCGCCATAAACGTCTCCCCCTTACTCTCACAGATATTGTGGAGAGCACAGCAAGCAATAATAACAGTGGGAATATTGGTTTCGCTGAGGTCTAACCGAGTCAGTAAACTGCGCCAGCACGCTTATAAACGTCCAAATGCACATTCTACCACCATTCTGCACTTGCTCAGCCTCTAGCTGAACAGCTCCTGACTACTGTCCAGGCTGCCTGTGTATGGCTTCATGAGCCATGGCATTAAGCGGTAGGCTGGGTCCCCAAGGATACATATAGGCATTTCAACGTCCCCAACAGTTATTTTCTGGACTGGGAATAAAGTCCCTTCCTGCAGCTTTTGAAACAGACCAGAGTTCCTGAAGATGCGAGCGTCATGTACCTTTCCCGGCCATCCCACGTTGATGTTGGTGAAACGTCCCTTGTGATCCACCAGTGCTTGCAGCACTATTGAAAAGTACCCCTTGCGGTTTATGAACTTGCGGGCTTGGTGCTCCAGTGCCACGATAGGGATATGGGTTCCGTCTATGGCCCCACCACAGTTAGGGAACCCCATTGCAGCAAAGCCATCCACTATGACCTGCACATTTCCCAGGGTAACTACCCTTGATATCAGCAGATCTTTGATTGCGTGGGCTACTTGCATCACAGCAGCCCCAACAGTAGATTTGCCCACTCCAAATTGATTCCCGACTGACTGGTAGCTGTCTGGCGTTGCAAGCTTCCACAGGGCTATTGCCACTCGCTTCTCAACTGTGAGGGCTGCTCTCATCTTGGTATTCTTGCGCCTCAGGGCAGGGGAAAGCAAGTCACAAAGTTCCATGAAAGTGCCCTTACGCATGCGAAAGTTTCGCAGCCACTGGGAATCGTCCCAGACCTGCAACACTATGCGGTCCCACCAGTCTGTGCTTGTTTCCCGAGCCCAGAATCGGCATTCCACCGTATGAACCTGCCCCATTAGCACCATGATGCCCACATTGCCAGGGCCCGTGCTTTGAGAGAAGTCTGTGTCCATGTCCTCATCACTCTCGTCACTGTGCTGACGTCGCCTACTCACCCAGTTTCACTTTGCCAGGTTCTGGTGCTGCATATACTGCTGGATAATGCGCGTGGTGTTTAATGTGCTCCTAATTGCCTAAGTGATCTGAACGGGCTCCATGCTTGCCGTGGTATGGTGTCTGCACAGAAAAAAGGCGCGGAACGATTGTCTGCCATTGCCCTGATGGAGGGAGGGGCAACTGACGACATGGCTTACAGGGTTGGCTTACAGGGAATTAAAATCAACAAAGGGGGTGGCTTTGCGAGAAACTGAATGGCCCCCTCAAGGATAGAACTCAAAACCTCAAGGACAGAACTCAAAACTGGGTTTAGCAGGCCATTGATTTCACGGAGGGAGGGAGGAGAAAATGAATACAAAACAAAACTGGTCTATTTCTTGTTTTGAGCCACTTCATCTATCTTTATACATCTCGCTGGCAGCAGACTGTGCAGTACGACCGCTAGCCATCGTCATCTCCTGGGTGCTCGGCAGAAGACGGTGCAGTATGACTGCTGGCCATCGTCTTCTGCTGGCTGCTGATTAAAAGACAGTGCACTGCCGGTAGGACTCAATCGCCATGAGACGAAACTTAAAAGGGAAATGACCTGGCTGAGTCTCTCCCATGTTTGCCCAGGCGCCCCGACCTCATCGAGGGTGGTTAAAAGAGCACCCAGGACTACGTCGACGACGGCTACCAATCACACTGCACTGTCTGCTGCCAAAAGGCAATAAACTGCTGCTGTGTAGCAATGCTGTACCGCGTCTGCCAGCACCCAGGAGACATACGGTGACGGTTAGCTGAGCAGGCTCCATGCTTGCCGTGGTATGACGTCTGCACAGGTAACTTGAGAAAAAAGGCACAAAACGATTGTCTGCCCTTGCTTTCACGGAAAGAGGGAGGGAAGGAGGGGGGCCTGACGATATGGACCCAGAACCACCCGTGACAATGTTTTAGCCCCACAAGGCACTGGGATTTCTACCCAGAATTCAAATGGGCGGCGGAGACAGCGGGAACTGTGGGATAGCTACCCACAGTGCAACGCTCCGGAAGTCGACGGTTGCCTCAGTACTGTGGACACACTCCGCCGACTACATGCACTTAGAGCATTTGTGTGCGGACACACACAATCGACTGTATAAAAACGCTTTCTACAAAACCGACTTCTATAAATTCAACCTAATTTCATAGTGTAGACATACCCTTACATACCTCCCTGTGGCAGTTGCTATCAGCGGGTGCACCTGCTGTCTCTTCTCAGGGCATTCTTGGTGGGGAACCCTGGCTTTGAAGTCAACTCCCTCACATGACTGGCTAAATCTCAGATTTGTTGATTTTTAGGACACAAGAAAAGAGATGTTAGTTTGTCTTGTGCCTTTTTATTTATTGTACCTATTTTGCGGGAGGTGGAATCTGGACTAGGTTTGACTGTGCCAATTGTTGGCAACAGGTGCTAATTTCCATTGCTGTAATGTAAGGCCAGATGTCATGATGGCGGGTTCAGTATAAATGTAATCCACTTTGAGTTCCACAGGTGTATAAAGGGAACATGTGGGTACACTACACAACATAAGGCCTGAACCTGCAGTCATTACTCACACCAGTAGACCTTACTCAATGAGTAGGGGTTACAAGATCAGGCCCATAGTTTGCACTAAGAGACCAAATCAATAATTCCCACTTTACCTGCCTCAAAGCAAACTACAATGTGGTATTAAAACCATGTGAACCAAGATAATACACCAGGCTACCATCTCTTTCTAGCAAAGGCATAAAAAAGGTCACAGTTTTGTTTATAACTACGCTGCGGGAGAGCATTTGTCAACAACTGAGATATTACCTGCTGCATAAATACCAAAGTCCAATAGAGATAAGTCTGTGTTGTTTAATACCATGATTAAATATATGCCTTACCCCAAGAAGCCCACGGAAGCTAGTTAACGCTACTGGGTTTAGTAAACCTCTGAATCTTTGGGAATTAGGGGAACAGAAGTTGGAGTTTAGCCTCTGAAGGAAGGGAAAATCCGGAGTCCCAGGATTTTTATTTATTTTATTTTCTGAGAAGTCCATGCTGTTGACAGCAGCAGCGCTGGAGCCTGAAGTGCTCTATTTGAGCCCAATCCAACTTCCAAAGACTCCAGTAGGAGTTGGACAGACCTGATATCTAGAGAACAGGTACAGCATGGGCAGGAGCAGCAGAGCAAGCGTCACTACAGTCCTGCTAAGGGCCTTCTTTATGAGGAAGAAGGAAGAAACTCCAGGGGCAGAGGTACAGTTTAGACTCTGTTCTTGGCTGAGACAGCAAAAAAGGAATCATGTCATGGTGTGGACACTTGTTTCCTAGGAAATGGACTCACACCACCAAACCAATTTCATGTAAGACACTGAAGAGCCATCACTTAGCTGGGCTGTACGGTAATTGAACAAGCAACCTATGAGTGAGAGGCCCCGTATCCCACTGATAATCCATGAGCTATCCAGAACACCAGGCCTAAGCACAGTTTGATGGAACACTCCTGTCTGGGGCTCAAATTAAATCAGTGACACAGTTACAACACTGTGTAACACCTGAATCCTGAGATGTGGGGAAAAGTCACTCATGGTACTACTCAGCACCTCCTGGGAGGACTTGAGTGCCCTCAACAAGCACTGAAATCTAAGGCTGCTGCCAGCACTCAGGACCTCGTAAGAGGCACTTGGCACATCATAGGACTGGGCCTAAATTTGACAAGAATTCTTCCCTGCTTGGTGCTAGATTGTGGCACTATGGATCTCATGCTCCCTCCCCATCCTTAATGATCCTCAGCCCCTTCCACACTACTGTCTCCAGGAACCATCTCCAGGGATATGCCACACATCCTCCACTACTATTGTTCTTGCAACATAAATGCCACCATGTCACTGCAGACAGTGATGGCAGGGCCCTGTTCAGGAAGCCCAGATTAGTGCTGCTCATTCACTCATTGTACAGCAACCCCAGTGTCAATACAAGGTACTGACTACAAAAAGAGGGACCCTACTGCCATCCTGGTGTATAGCCCTAATTATTCCTTTTAACATTACAATCTCCCCCACTGGTGTTGCCTCCTGGGATTCCCATCATGGTCAGGGAGGGCACTTACTCTGGCTACACCTGTGGGAACTGCAACCACCCTCTATCTTATCTAACCCACATTATAAGGACAAAATCCTGCTGGAAAAAGAACCATGAGGCCATGACTTTAATGTCAGTGGCTGGGAGTCTCCCAGTCTTCAACATTCTAATGGCCTGATCCTGCAAGAGATTAGCTCTCAATAAATCCCAGGTCTACTTATTTGTTCCTGTGTCTGAAACCAACAGAAATCTGTACAGACCAGCTGAGAGGTTATAACAGAGTCTCTGGGACACTATAGTTCTCCAGCAGTGGACAATGGCACTGAAGCAAGTAGGAGTGAAGGGCACTCCACAATTCACAAGTCTGTGCCCTCAGGCCCCAATTCAGCAAAGCGCTTACACACATGCTTATACTTAAGCATGTGCTTTAATGCACTGCTGAATAGGGAAGTGAAACACATGCTTATAATTAAGTATAATCTTACATGCCTTGCTGAATTGAGGCCTTAATGCCTTTTCCCCAATCTAATTCGCCTCTCATGATGAGGAATCAAGGGGTTCCATTTTCAGAGAGACCACAAGGAGTGCTCAATACACAGTTTCCCAATAGGAACTTTACTTTCCATCAACATGATTCCATCTGAAGCTAAATGCACACTGAGTGTAACAAAGGTGAGAAGACAGTCCACAGTGTCCTGTCTAATAAGGGCTTTGTTTTATTTGAATTCTGCAATCATCGCTGCTTTGTAACTCTCTCTCTCTCTCACCCAAACTGCTCACCGGAGGAGGACACTTTTATCAGATAAGAGACGCCCACAGCCAGACATTTAAATTGATATCAACTCGTTGTACATCAGTAATGTATCTTTGAAAATGGATCCCAGTGCACAATTTATTGTACAGAGACTACCCAGTAAATGCAGCTTTCCCAACTCCTTGCAAAGTAATTATTCAAATGCTTTCCCTGCTGGAGGTGAATCGCTTAGTTATCTTGTTCAAAGCCTTGAATTAAAGGTCTTACTGTCAGTGGTGTCTGAGTTATCACTGCTGATTGAGTACTTTCGTCGTTTCTCTTCCATCTGTAACAAAAGAAATTGAATGTTACACTTACTGTTCAGGAAACTCATCACCGTACCAAATCACTGTTATCTCTGAATATCCACGCATCACATTAACCCAGTCACACTCGCAAATACTTACCCTAATGACAGAGAAGTATCGGGGGTAAAGCATGTAAAACAGCACTGAGTCCCTACTTCACAAAACTTTAAGGATGGCAAAATTTCTCTCCTGAGTTTCTCCACTGCTAGGAGGTAAGAATGTGACAGCATTTTTGTCACTCTGCTCTGCACAGCAATTTGCCTAATGCCCATTCAAGTCTGGCACCCAAATGCACTAGTGAAGAATGCTCACCACTACAGCACAGAGAACCCATGGTAAGATGCCTTAAAGACTGGAATACAGAGCTACTGAATCAAGCAGGAGTCACTTGTCGAATATGGCAATAGATGGCTAGTGAACTACAGGATTGAGCTATAATGTTAAAAAGGGAACAGATGTAAGAAATGGATCTATGAACTTTTAATAGGGTCTCGGTGAAATCTGGGCTCTACTGAAGTCAATAGGAGTTTTGCCATTGACTTCAGAGGAGCCAGGATGTCACCCTCTGACTCATCTTCCCACACGCCCACTCAGCTAATATCAGTTTAGACTTCACATGTGCCTGTCAAATCCTAGTTGCATTCCATACAAACCTTAAATATACTTTCCATAACACAGATCTCCTACTAACCTTTCCATAACACTGGTGTAACCTTCATCAAGGCCTCCATCTCAACCCCTGACCCATCCCGGCAAAGCCTGCGAGAACAACTGAGTCTTGCATCATGTCCCAAAGGTCACAAAATCCAGTCTCTAGTAAATCAAGGTGGGAAGCCTGCTCGGAAGACCTGAACCCCTCACCAAGAACACCCTGCCACCAGTCCCCTCCCAGGTCTATTAATCATCTTACATCACCACTGCTAAGGAATCACATGATGTGACAGGTCTCCAGGAGACAGGAGCCAAGCCAATAAACTTCACCTGGAAATCAAATGAAAGCTGGGGTAGATCGCAGAGCACAGGTGTAATGCATCTGATGAAGTGAGCTGTAGCTCACGAAAGCTTATGCCCAAATAAATTTGTTAGTCTCTAAGGTGCCACAAGTACTCCTTTTCTTTTTGCGAATACAGACTAACATGGCTGCTACTCTGAAACAGGTGTAATGTGATCTCTGCCTGAAAAACAATGCCTAAAAAGCCACAGTTCTATCTACTCCTCACCCTCCCGCCCCTCTCCACCTACCAGTTTGTAGGGGATGGGGGAGAACTGGGTACTCAGCCTCGGCTGAGCTGCCACACTCTGCACTAACTGCAATTTCCCCAGAGGATTTGAAGGGTGGCCTCCTGCACAGCCGAGTCCAGCAATCCAACCTCTGGACGCTATCAGCATGGTACAAGGGATATTCCCTCTTCTGCTGCTGACTCGCTTTGTGATCTTGAACAAGTCATAGAATTGACTGAAGTCAATGGGAATGGTGAGGGCTTAGTAGTCCTGACAATCAGATCCTAGGACCCTAATATTGGACACACAAAAACTGAAGCGCCCAGACTAAGAGCCACTTTAAAATAATTAGCCTCTCTGTCCCTCAGTTTCCCAATCTGTAAAATGTGTATAATGGTACTTCCCCACCTCTGCAGAGGTTTGAGAGCTACAGCGGAAAAGTGATAAGTCTTATTCACTAATCTAACCTATATTATGGGATGTGGGCAGATATTTCATATGTTATGTACATATACATACATATATATATATATATATACACATACACACACACACGCACACACATGCACACATTCTCATGGCATTCCTCCCAGTAATTTATTTTTCCTAAGAAGGCAAGGGGGACTTAGATTGCACTTACCCCCCTTTTTCCTACAATCTTAGGAGGAAAACGAGAATAAAACATTTGTATGTATTTTGTGTGTGTGATTTAATCAGAGTAGCTATTAGCAACAAACCACACTTGATAGCACTCTGTAGCATGCCATTTTCCCTTGGAGAATATGAGAATACCCACCAATACCTCAACATATAAAATCCTAGCAATGTCTTTATTTCTCAGTACATGTGCAATGTTTTATCTCAGCATTATAAGGGATAATACTACAAAGTAACATAAACATTTAACTATCAGTGTTGTGGTAAAACATTGCACTGTCAAAACATGATTAAAACTGTTCCTTGAGAATATGGCAATATCAATACTTGGAGTGATTCAAGAGAAAACAGATGTTATTAAACCAGCCTTGTACTTACTAGCCATTAGATTTTGCTTGGGGAAAAATATATTGAAGATGGATTTAACAGCAGTTTACTTATCCTTAGTGAAAATTCAGTTGGACATTTTCAACTGGTTCCTATTGGTTCCAACTGCCACACAGGATTTTGGAGCACAACTGGGCTTCTGATTGACTGACTGAATCCTGGGGCTAATTCTTCATACAACTGAAACAAATATAGCCTAGTAGAATGAAACATCCATGGAACCAAAGGATTCTAGTAGTGCCCAGTGGAATTTCCAGTAGAGCACCAAGGCATGTGTCATCCATCTAAGGTTCTCCTGGAAGACATGATAGTATTATTGACCCCTAAGGCCTTCACCCAAGGGAAGAAGGATTGTTATGTGATCAAGGCACAGGTCTGAGAGTCAGGTGACTAGGACTAATTTCTGCCCTGGCATACTCTGCTGAAACTCCACTGATTTCACCCAGACTGAATTTGGCCCCTCAGTCCTGTTCCCAGCTGTTCTATGGACTTCCTGAGTGACCTTAGACAAGTCACTTAACTTTCTCTGTAACTCGTTTTCCTCACCTGTAAATAAGGCCCTGCCCCCAGGAATGAGGAAGCTAACTTTTATTTATGTTTGTAAAGTGCTTTGAGATCCTTGGATGGAAGCCATTATAGAAGGGCAAACATTATTCTGATAAGGCAATAATGCAGACGTTCCACACACATCTCTCCCATCAAAATCCATGTGAATTCTAAATACAGAAAGACTACAGGATTAGTATATAATACTGTTTTACATTTACACAGCATCTTTCATTCCAAAGTGATTTACACAGCATGGGTAAACTCCTGGTTCTATATAAGTCAATTGTTTTGCCACTGACTTGAGTGAAGCCAGGAATGCACCCTCTAAAACAAATTCTGCTCTACCTAATTCTGCTTTAAATCTGGATTAACTCCATTGATTTGAACAGAACCTGCCATATAGACATATGAAATGCCTCCAGATCTTGGGTGGATGAAGACAGCCAGCTGATGCACATTGCACTGCACAAGTGAAGGGAGAGGACATTTTGGCCCAGGGCACTGGACCAATCACAGCTCTTAGGAAAAATGTTGCAGGGTCTTTAATTTCCATGCAGAACAGAAAGGATACTGCTTTCTTAATATCTTGTCTGAAAGCCCCTACGCAGTGAAGTACATGGCACTCAATTCATTAATCTTGGAGGAATAAATAGCTGAGTCAACTCTACCAGAATTTGAACATGTGATTCCAGGGAATCTAAATTGCCCCAACCTGCTGATTAGATCACTAAGCCACCCCTCAGGCAGCCTACGTAACAATGCAGGGAGCTACATTCCTTACATTCCTTTAGTTATGTCATCATCTCTAGCGGAGAAAACACAGACCTATAAGAGCCTGGACTCAAGCCTTGCCTGGTCTGTGAAAGAAGTTTTCACAGCCAATTTGGTTTGAAAACACACTACTCTGTAATTTTTCAAGTCCACACACATATTTGACACTTTAAAAATAATCTGGATTCATGTTTTAATTTCATTTCTCCTTTAATTGACCTTTTCCACATAGAGGATCTTTGTCAAAGTCATAAACAAATGGGAAAAAAAAATAATGCTCTTAAAGGTCACTGCCAGGTCACATTTAGCCCAACATTTAGGTTTTACAGAAGCAAAGACCATTAGAAAGCCTTTTACCAGGCTTTGGGAGGCATTCGCAAATGAAACACTTTTTGACTAACCCTTCACCCTTCATATGCTTTGGGAAATCCATTGGCACATCTTAGCTCACTGGGCAGAGATTCTGCTCTGGCACAACAAATGCATCTATTCTCCAAAATGCACTAGCTCACTCTGTGGCATCACAGGTACCCGGGGTTGCAACGAAACATTTTGGTAAAATAAAGCATTCTCGGATATTGTAGGTGAAGCGGAAGTGCTAGAAAACTTCACATATGCCTGTGATGAGTGGTTCCACAGACCATGGGGGCCACAGCACAAAAATCTCCCTGAACTCCCCTCTGGTTTCAGCTTTACAGTTCATACTCAAGCACAGAACCATGGCCTAACAATGTCCCAGTACAAAATACAGTTACTTTCCGAAAAATGCATTCTAAGCAGGCAATTTCTGAGACCACCTCTACAGCAGGTCACTAAGGAGCATGAATAAAATAAGATGCTAATATAATTTTGACTGCAAAGGTCTCTCTTATAGAGGCACTCTTTAACATGAAAGACAGAATTATACAGCAAACTCTATTCGCAAATTCCTAAACCACTTTAACATGTGACTGCAGCTCCTAGATTCAACTCCAATCTACATACGTTCTCTGGAGAAGAAATTGCAGTAAAAAATTATTTGATCACCATATATTTCTGGTTTGTTTTGGGTTTGTTTTTGAGGGGAGGTATGCCTATCCTAAGACCTTCCCTGGTACTCATAGCTTCCCCTCTCTAACGACTTCTTATTTTGTGTGATGGTTGTGAAAAATACATTGAATTCTGTGTTTTCTTCCTAAATTGCAATGGGAGTTGTGAGAAACAACTTCTCTGTTTAATACTAACATAAAGAAACAGAAATACAAATAGAGAGCAGTAGCCCCAGTGGCAACTTAGGAAACTTTTTTCCGAATCAGTAACTTTCTTATAACAACCCATGGAACTGCCATTCCATTTTTGCGAATTAGAAGAATGGGGCAGCTCACTGTGTTTTCCCTTTTGTGTTAACTGTTTATTTGCCTTGTCTTGAGGTCTGTATGATAGGCAATTAGACAGGTATAACATACAGAGAAGAGGATAGGGAGGCTTTAGATATTATACTGTCACAGGCTCATTCATCCTCATTGGACTGAGACATAAATTTTACCTTTACACTTTTGGAGCCAAATCCTACAGGACTCAATCATTATTCAGACAAAACTCCCATGGACTCCAATGGTGATTTTGCATTTGGTATATTTAGATTGCTTTGTGATAACAAGAGAACAAACCTTTCAGTTAAGGGGCAGAATTTGCTGTGCAAAAACGCCACAGGTCAAATTCAACCCTGACATGACTAAGAGCAGCTCCTAAGGTTTCAATGGATGTTGCACTGCTTCCCACTTACACCAGGGCTGAATTAGCTTCACGTGGTTAACAAATCTCTAGAGAGCATTATTAAAGCCTGGCAAGGAAATACACACACTGGGCCCAATCACCCCCCGATTCCCTGATTCTGCTGGTAAATCATCAAGGCATGTGTGATGCAGAGCGGCCTCACTCCATGACAGAGGGGATTAACCCACCTTGGGTTAACTCAGCTAACCAGCTAACCAAGCTCCGCCCCCCTCACAGGACATAGGGGGGTGGGACAGAAAGTATAAGAGCAGGGCCCTGAACTTGCAATTCAGTTGTGGCCAGGCCAGGGAAGGAGCCAGATGTCCTTCCCAGGGCACCAAAGTGCCAGCAGAACCCGCAACCAGCTGTGGCAGACGATGGTCCCCCGAGTCGGCCTGGGAGAAGGCCAGCCGCTGCCCTGCGAGATGGAGACCCAGAGAGGAAGCGGAGAGTGATCCGCTCAACATGGAGAGGAGGAACCAGTCCCCAGCAGCCGTGGAGCAGCCTCACCAGCCGCCAGTAGCCCAGGGAGGTGAGACATTGACTCGGCTGTGCTGCTGGGAGACAAGGCAGCTAGCCCACGCTTCCCTGCCAACCTTCTGGCAGGACCACCCATCGCTTCTAGGGCTCTGGGCTGGGACCCAGTGAAGCAGGGTGGGCCCAGATCCCCCTATTCCCAGCCCTTCACTTGGTGCTGGATGAGTCCTTGGCTGTTAATCTGTTTAGCCCTTGGGCAGGAAGCCTGAGCCTTAGCCCCAGGCAGGAGGCCTGAGCCACCACTTGCCCAGTGACCCGGCTGCAAACAAGGATGCCTGATCGATCCGCCCAATTCCCTGTTGCCTCCCAAGCGGGCGCCCTGGCCCTGAGACCAAGGAACCTTACATGTCCAGAGAAATGAGAATGGCTTGGTATCTAGGCTTCTCTTCATCAATTTCCTGATTTTTAGGTCCTGGTGGTAAAGTTTGGCTGGGGAAGCAAGTCCTCATTAGCTAGGAGGTGCTTGAAAAGGGTCAGGGCAGAGAAGCAGAGACTTGAGACTTCTGGAGGTTATTCCTGGGAGACAGGAAAGGGAAGGCTGATGCGCACAGCTTTGAGAAGGGGACAGAAAGGCAGAGGGGATCTTCCATTATCATTAGGGACAAGAAGAAGGCTGGGAGAGAAGGAGGCAGAGAAAGAGAGAGATCAGGGTCTTGGGCAGCTGGGTGCTGAGGAACAAGAGCGGGATAGCCAGGGTCTGTGGGATGTGAATGCAGGGAGGGCTGGTCAGTGGAAGGGAGAGGAAAGTTAAGAGCCAGGGGAGCCATGAATCAACTCCATTGACTAACCCTGCTAACATCCCAGTAGTTCACTTCATCTATTTAAGACTGCTGTGATTCATTACATATTTTTTAAGCTACGATTTGTCCCCCATATGCTGCCTTCTGGCCTGCTCTCGCTTCAATTAAGACACTTTGCTATGTTAATTAGGGAAAAAATATTGCCCTCTGGTCCCCTCCTCCACTGTCTTCCCCAGACCTTTCCACCTCTGCCCAGCACTGCAAACCACCCACAACCCCTGCTCTGATGGGAAGCCTGGAGCTGGCCAGCACAGTCGCAAAGTGTCTGTAGCTGGCCTGAGACAGGATGGGTCCCAGCTTGCTGGCTCTCCTGGGCAGGCTTCAAATAAGAAGCCTCAATTGGATTTTAATGCTGCCCTTTTCTGGGGATGAACGCATCATCTGCAGCAGCGTCCCCACAGGCCTGGGTGGTGTCATACAGCACCCCACTGCATCCGGAGCGGTGAATCTGACCCATTAATTTCTGTGTGGGCTGCAGTCAATTTCAGTGCGTTACACCAAAGGGCATCTAAAGTGTCTCAGTAAAAGACAAGCATCCTTGTTCTTCTCTGCACTAAGCACGTTTGCTGTCTTGGGTCCTGGAGCAAATTTTAATTTCATTTAAATTTAAAACAAAACAAGTCCCGCTCACTTCCTCTGCTTTGCATTTTTTCCATATCTAGAAGGGGATTTTTTTCTTTATTACTCATATTTATGACCTTCCTTTCCTTTTCTGACTTTTATTTTCATCCTCTCTTTAACCAGCTCTCTCCACATGTTTAAACCCGTCACGGACATCAGAGAGGTTACTCTGGGCACGAAGAGGGTGTCATGCACTGAAAAATCGTTATGCACAAATATAGAGAGAAAAGTAAATGAGGATGGGCACTGCATGCTGTGTACAGAATCAATGGCTCCATCCTGCATGTTGCTGAGCACCCTCAACTCCAACTGAAGTCCAGGGGAGTTAAGGGCACTCAGAACCTTGCAGAGCATGCACAAAATCCCACAAGATCAAATCCTTATTGAACTGGCAGTTTGAGGACCACATGTCAGGCAACTTTCAGAGCTTGGTGCCAAATGCTCTATTAGCAGAATCACAATTGAATTAAATTAATTTCACCTCCCTGCCTATAACCCTTAACTCAGCTTCTGGACATAGCCTTGATTTTCAGAAACCCACCTGATCTTTCCCACCAAAAAACAAACCTAGCCTTTTTGCAAACTATTTTTACTTCTAGCTCACAATTACTTTAACCTCAATGGCTAATAAATGCTTAAAGGTCCAACACAGTTCCTAAGACCAAGGCTCTTTACCCCGAGAGAGAGGCTGAGCTCCACCTTATGTGGAGCCAAATCCTCATTTCGAAAGATCTCATTGGTAAGGGGGATCCAGATTTAAAACAGTAATTGCATTATTTGTAATGATAGATTGTGTGGGGGAAGGGAAGAAAACAAATTGGTTTGGTATTTGGAAAGAGCATCTTGCCAGGTAGTTTGAGATTTGCACTTGCTGTTCAAAAGATTAATGGGATTTAGGGACACACAGGGGTCTTTCCACAATTGCACCTGAGCCTGAAAATCCAGTAGCTTTTGCGCCCTGCAGAAGCAGTTCCGAACTTCCCACACTTTTCACTCTGAAAGCACCTTTCAAGGTTGACAGATGGATTCACTGTCACTTGAAAAGGCAATTAGCTCCAAATTAAATGTAAACCCAGTTCCTAAAATTAAAATCCCATTAGATGCTCCACCAAAGAGACACACCAATTTGTAAAAAATATGGTCAAGATTGTGCAAGTAGGAGGTAAGTGCTGATCATTAAATGATTCCCCAGAGACATTGGTGGGCCCCCAGCAGTCTGTCCAGTCATTCAAGAGCGAAATAAATCTTCTCTAGAGCTCACTCCTATTTCTGTAAACTATGTGCACATGCGATACAAGGGAGCAGGGTACCTGCTTTGCAAAATAAACACTGAAGAAGATGCTATCTCGGATGCATTTTGCTTCCCCCTAGAGGAAGGGAAAGAGGAGAACAAGTCGGCAAAAACTAGCACGAAAGGGATGGGGGAGTAGACAAACCAGTGAAATAGAAAGAGGAAGATAGATCAGTAAAAGAATGAAACCAGGTAAACACCAGGGGGCCAGTGAGATGCTGGCAGGAACAGAAAGCGTGGGTATCACGAGGCCAGTGGGAGACTATGGGTCTCTCTCTAGCAGTGAAGGGTAGAGATGGAGTGCATGCCTGAGAAGGGCTATAAGAGACTGGGTGTGAGAATAAGGGCGAACCAGTGGGAGCATGTATGTGTACAAGGGATTGGAGCATGGAAGAGTAAAGATGAGAGTGAGATAATGAGACACAGAGAAGGGTGGGGGCAGGGGGACTGTATTAGAGCAGGAGGGGAAGGGCTGTATTAATGTGCCCAGGTCTGAACGAAACCCCAAAGTGAGAAGGACATTTTGGAAGATGTCTATGTCTCTCCCCCAGCAAACGGAGAGAGAAGAGAGGCTGTATGGGGAGAGCAGAGGGGATGAGAGGGAATATTTGTTGCTCAATGTCAGGACTTCTTGTTCCCATCTTTGCTTAAAGAGATTCCCTCAAATGCTGCTGAATGAATCTCCTGGAAGAAAGACGTGACCCTTGCAGAAAACAAACAGGAGGGGCTGCTGTGCATGAAAGATGAGCACCTGCCAGAAGGAGAGGGGCAGTGAGAGACAGAGAAGGGGATGAAGGGGGCAGGAGAGAGAAGGGAATGGGAGGATGCAAGCCAGCAAGAGGCAGCCGCAGGCAAGAGGGATGAAGATGGGGTACAGGAGAAAAGGAAAGAGAATGGATACAAACCCAGGAAGCGAGGAAAAGGGATGCAAGAGAGGCAGCCAGAGGAGGATGGGATGCATTGCACGGAGCAGAGGGACTGGACAGGAGACAGGAATGGAGGGGATGAGAAAGCCAGGGATGAAAGCGAGAGGAAGGGCAGACCGCAGGAGCGAGCAGCGCGGAGGGGTGTGAGGGAATGCACGGGAGCAGAAAGGAAAGAGGGATGAGCAAGGGAGCGGAGACTGGCTCGGGGCTGGGCGGGCAGAGATGGAGGAGAGGATGAGACGCCCCCAGAGGAGTCCGCCGGGAACCGTGAGAGTTTGAGAAGGTAAACAACAGCCATGCCCCCTACAGTCCTGTCCCCAACGTGCAGCCGGACTGCCGCGGCCGCTGCCTGTACATTTCCATTCCCAAACCTCGCCGTGCCCCCAGCAGCGTGCGTCTCTCGCTCGCTGGCCCTCCCCCACCCGCCACAGCAGGGCTGCAAACCCGGAGCGCCCAGGGAGCTCAGCCCCGAGCCAGGCTGCTGCGCAGCCGGGGCTCCGCCACCCCCGCCAGCGGGGCGAAGGCTGCCCGCCTCCCCGCTCCCCGGTGCATTGTTTGGGTCTGTGCACGATTTGGCAGGGACCTGGCAGCCCCAGCACGTGAGAGGAGCGGATCATGTGCACCAGCTCCAAGAATTGCAAGGCTCCAAAACGTGCTGCGTATCAACAAAATGAAACTCCTGCCTCTCCCTTGCTGAGCTGCCCTCGCTGCCTCTTGTGGCACATTTCACAGATTCCCCCCCCCCCCTCTTTTTTTTTTTCACGTCGCGCACACCCCCCTCCCGACCTCAACCATCCAGATCCCTTTGGACCCCGATGCCTGGCTGCTTTGCCCGTTGCAAAAAATTAACTGTGCTGTTCCCCTCTCCCCAGCCCAGAGACGGTTTGGGGTGAGCTCTGCCGCAGTCATTAATTTGGAAAATAAAAAACCCTTCTGCGCCGACCCTTTAAAAGTTCTTGTTTACATTCCTGCTGCTTCCCTTTTACTCTTTAAAACATGAGCGACCAACATGCGCAATCGATCTGGGTAAAATGCTGCACATTTCCCCCCTTCCTTCCTAGCAGCCAGCCCAGCGAAATGGGGGGGGGGGAGCCAGAGAGATGCAAAATAAAGATCAGCTGCAAATTAAAGCCATCCAAAATGCAATCCTCCTTCATCCTTTACCTTTGCCGGGAGAGTGTCCTCAAAGAGTTGAGACTGTCCCTCAGGTTACAAAAGAGGAGTGTGGAGAGGGGGCGGGGGGATGCTCCAGCGATTGAAACGATCAGGAAACCCCCTTTGCACGATCAATCTGGTATCATTATGAAGAGGGGGGGAAATAACCCCCCTGCTGGATCCGAAGATGACACCCTCCTCTTAGGAGTGGATACAAAGTAACTCCATGGATGCGAACCCAAAAGAATTGCTTCCAGCCGAGATGGCCGCTCTGTGCACGATCCAGCCCTATGTGCGTGTTTCTGTTTCTTTTTTAACCCAGACTTCCTTAGGATCTCTTTGCAACAACGACCAGTTCTTCTGCTGACCTTTTTATTTGAGGAGGGGGGCAGGTGGGAGGACCGGAGAAGTGACTTTTAAAATTATTAGTATGATCAAGAATGATTTCACTTCCCCCCAAATCTTTCTTCAGTTTCTTTTTTTCTTGTTTGTTGTTTCTTCCTGGGCAGCAGCAGGTCCAGGTGCAGCAGACATGGGTCCCATCTCTGGTTGTGTTTGTGCATGTGTTGCCTTCTCTCCCCCTCCCTTCTCCTCCCCCCCCCCCTTGCTGCTCACCTCCCCCCGATGCGTTGGGTCCCCATCTCTCTTTTGCTCTGGGTCTCTAGCAGCGGGGTCGGGCTGCTCACACACACTGTACAAGTCTGATCAGGTCGCTTTCGCAATGATCCCCAGCCGCGTACACGCACACACATCCACACACCACAACACACTCAGCAGGAGCCGTGGAACGCACACACTTCTTTACCTCCTCTCCCCCCTCTGCTTCACTCCCCCTCTCTTCTCCGAGCTATGGGCACAGGCGTACGCTGGGCTGCTGCAACCTTAAAAAATAAGCTTATACTTAAAAAAAATCTTTTGGCGCCATATTAATGACGTACTTAAAATTTGCCATTTCTCCTGCGTCAAAAAGACGTTTCTTGCAAATAACAGATTCTGGGCAAGGCGGAAAGAGGGACCCAAAAAAATCCTGCAGGAGACCCTCGTGAGGGGCAAAAAGGGGCTTGCATTGCCCAGAAGTGCCTGAAAGTGCAAGCTGGGTGGGGAAGGGGGAGGGCGGTAAGATCAGGATAAAAATGCAATCGAAGGCTATTCCTCTAGACAAACAAACTTCGTTGGGTGGCTGGAAGGGTGACGATGAGGGTATTTGAAATACCACCGCTTTAGGAAACGGGATTTTCCCCCTTATTATTTTGATCACTTCTGGAGAAGGCTGCGGGGGAGGGGCCGTTAAATGCTGGGTTTGTTTTTTTAGCAGTCGCAACGGAGGGAAGGGGTGGGGGGTTTGAAAATAAAACACTCTATTCAGATGGTGCCCTAGGAGCTGTTAGGTTTGGTTTCTTAAGGCTGTTTCTCCCACACGCCCACATCCTCCGCCCCCCAACTGCAGAAATATAAAGGGTTAAAAACACAAAAAACTTTGCACAGTTTTCCAAGAAAGGAGAGCAGACAGCTCTCCAGTCTTGTTGTCAGTGTGACCTTGTCATGCACAAAAAATACACTTCAATCGGTTACTGATTTCTGGAAGGGTTTGTTGCTGTTGCTTTTGCTCTGCCTTTCTATTTTCTGTGGTGGTGGTAGCAGCAGGAGCTTGCTCCAGTATCTAGCTGGCCACACCCACCGCTGGCTGCTTGAACTAGACACCTACTCTGTGGGAAGAACAGTTATTTCTATGCAGTGAGGGATCTTGGGTGGAGGGGAGGAAGTGGGGGGAGGAGGTGCCCAACCTTCCTAAACTGTCTGGTTGTTTAAGGCAGTTTACGCTGATTCTCCCCCTCTAATGGAGACCTTTCTTCAAAATATACCCTGCAGTTTGGTTAGGTTTCTCATATACAGTGGCTGCTCCCTCATTATTTCAATTTGCCTCTGATTGCTCACAGATCCTGTCAAATAATTTAGAGATGTTTTACAATTCCAAAAGGGAAGGATGAGAATTCAAATTAAGGTATTTTTGAAAAACTGCTACTAAAATATGGAACTGATAGTTTTAAACTAAAAAGCTTCACTACCTGAATTAAATTGACTAGGCTATATATGACCTTACCCTTCAATATGTTGTAGTATTCTACAGGAACAGTCAAAAACCACTACAGTAACTCTGTTGTAAGCTGCAGCACCATTGTAATTCTGCGTAATTCTGCAGCACCATTGCTGCAGAATACTGTAGTATATTTAACAACAGAGTCCACTTTCCCCTTTCAAACATAATCTGTTAGGAAGAGTTCTGTTGCATTTATTAGACCTAAAACTGCCCATTAGTTAGTGATTGTTAACTTCATCAATAATTTGATGTATATAGTTACACACTGGGCTGGCAACACCTCCTCTAATAAAGGTTCCCATTATAAGACCCTGTTTTCAGTTTATAATTTTGTCAACCTGTAACCATTTGCAGCGCAGGAATGGGAGGATGTCGCTGAGTGTCTGCTTTATTTCTATTGTTTTGTTCAGCCAATACAGTTCAGCCACATCCAAGAACAAAGTCAGGGGAAAATACACTGTTATGCCCATATTAAAAACATCTTGAGACCTTTTCTTTGAATGCCCCCATCCTTTGGAGCAGGGACCTGAAATCTGCTGCGGGCAGGGATAGCCTTTGTGTCTAGGATGTGCCTTTTGCCATCCCTGTGAAAATCCACCCACATTTGCCCATATTATAAACCTTGTAAAATTGCAGTTTGCACATGCACAGTAGAGACTTCTTTGATTTTAACAGCTAAAGTCTCCTAAGCTTCTATCCTCACTGAGCATGCTCAGTGCCCTCACAGCTCCCAGTGCTGCTGACCAGACTAATCCTGTGGCCAAGCCACAGAGAGACTCAGCATGGTCCAGCCTAACGCAATATACAGTGGCTCAGGAGAGTTTTCCTTGTAATGACTGTTCCCAGCTACTCCAGGCTGCAGTTGAGTCAGGCACTGGAACAAAGAGCAGGGAGCTGTCTCTCCTGTGTTTTCAACAATCCCCTCCTGCTCGCACCCAAGGCATTGTAGAGGAAGAAGTAATCTGATTCAAATGCAGAGGAGACAAAAGCCAGAACAGATAGAAGGAAACGGAGTAACTCAAACAAGGAGTCCAGTGAGACTGGAACTGAAGTTTGCTTGTGCAACCTCAGTTTGCTCCCCTGGTGTGTATGCGTTTGATACAGTCTATAATTACATGATAACGTACTATTTTTTCCACAACCCCTGCCTCATTCAGTGCACAGGATGCACCTGCTCCGGGGATGGAGCAGGGCAGTGCAGTGAAGAAGGTTGTTTTCTGTAGGACCCCTGTTTCATTTGTAGCAGGAGTTGGAAAGTATGTACTGAATGAGGCTGGGGATTGTAGCAAGAGAAAGGAGGAATCTCATCATTAAGGAAACTGAATGCCACTCTGGAGAACTGAATTCAATCCCTGCTTCTGCCACAGAGTTCCTGGGTGATGTTAAGCAAGTCACTTAAACCAAACTTTTCAGAGGTAGTACCTAACTGTGTTTTTTTCCTTTTCTAGGTACCAAACTTGAGAACCTGGGAGATGATTTGCAGAAGTGGTGACCACTCAGAGTTGTAAATGAAGTCATTGGAAGGTTTCCTTTGAACATATAAAGTGCCATATAACGCTAAGTGTTCTGTGCTAAGTGCCTAGGCATCTTAAATTGGACACCCAAAATTAGTGGATACATTTTACCTTAATTGCCTCTGCTTCCCATCTGTACAACAGGGATAATACTACCCCCTCACCGCATAGGGGTCTTACATTAATTAATGTTTGTGAAGCACTTGGATACTGTAGTAATGAGTGCCATAGAAAAGCCCATGAGGAAATTAATAATTCTGTTTTCAGAGCAGGATTTGAATAGTGCCATATATAAGGCCTCAGGTTACACATTGAACAATGAGCTGACGGCCCTTGCGACGGAGGGGGAAAGGGAAAAGCGGAGCCGCAGCGCGCTCTCTGCTCCGGGGACCTTGGGGAAGGGGGTGGAATCAGGTCATATCCCCTCCAGCCCCCTGCCGTGAGCCACTCAAGGCAGGGGGCTGGGAGCACCCCCCATGACCCCAGCGCACACCCCCAGCCCTCTGCCCTGACCCCTGCACCCCCCCACACACCCCAGCTCCCTGCCCTGACCCCTGAACCCTCCTCACACACACCCAGCCCTCTGCCCTCACCTCACAGCTGATCAGCCGCAGGGAGGAAGAGGAGGAGGGGCAGGAACCCAGCATGCTGGGGGAAGAGGCAGGGGGAGGGGGAAGCTTGCCTGCCCTGCAAGGAGAGAGTGAGGTGCGGGGGGCGGAAAAGAGCAGGTCCGGCAGATAGCAGCGTGCCATTAAAAATTGGCTCACGTGCTGTGTTTGGCACGCGTGCCATAGGTTGCCAACCCCTGGCCTAGATAACACTTAGTTCTGCCTCAGTGCAGGGGACTGGTCTAGATGATCTATCGAGGTCCCTTCCATTTCTATGATTCTGTGTGCACAAGGGGGCTGAATTAAGGTTGCACAAGCAACTTGAATTCCAGCATTTCCTAACTGGTGAATTTTTTATTTTGCAATCTTAATGAAGTTCTTTTAACATAGTTTTTGTGTGTAATATATAATTAACACTGT
Source organism: Natator depressus (assembly GCF_965152275.1). NCBI lineage: Eukaryota > Metazoa > Chordata > Testudines > Cheloniidae > Natator > Natator depressus. Next base: position 12,440,073 of record NC_134241.1, read on the forward strand.
AGAAGAAATAACAGTACAAATCCTCTAAAAAAACAGAGTTGTCTACACAGCACAGGCTAAGATGATTAATGCTTAAATAAGGACTTTTGTGACAAGTAAGAAATGTGATTTCTGGGGAAGAAACCAGCAACATTTTTCTTTCATCTTCATTCACCAAAACAGTGTGAGTACTTATTTTTGCATAACTAAACAAAAAACAAAAACCACCCCTACAGACTTTCCTTGTGTTTTGGATAGAATATGGAACCAAGAAAAGAACCCAACCCACTGGAAGAGAAGCATCATAGTAAAATTCCCAAAGAAGGGTGACCTTACCAACTTCAGTAACTGGCGAGGAATCATGTTACTCTCAGTGCCTGGTAAAACCATGTGCAACATCATCCTGGAACGTATCAAGAAACAGATAAAGTGTGACCTTCAACATCGGTCAATGGTTGGCAGTGACAACTTGAGTAAGGCAAGGGTGTCTTATATCCCCACTATTGTTTGCACTGGTCATTAGCTGTATCTTGACGAAAGTAACCTCCAAAGGCAACTGAGGAATTTTATGAATTGATAAAGCACAATTGGATGACCTCATTTTTGCTGATAACTTGTCCTGCTTAGTTCAACGCATTGTTTAATGGAAGAAAAAAAACCCAGCTTTTGGCAGCAAAAAAGTTGGTTTGTTCATCAACGAGAAGACAAAATATATGGCTATCAACATCCCAAAAGCAACCAAAAGCAAGAGTGGATGAAGAAACACTGGAAGAAAAAAAGTCATTTAATCTATCTAGGGAGTGAGATGTGCAATGATGGTGACATTATGCTAGATGTCAAGCAACAACTATCAAAAGCAGCAAACAACTTTCATAAACTTGAAAAGATTTGGAAAAGTAACATGATTGATACTGACAAAAAATATGAATTTTTAGCACCGGCAGTATATCTGTCCTCCTTTATGGAGCAGAGTCATAGAAACCTACAACAAAAATTGACAAGAAAATCAACTCATCTCAAAGTAAATGCCTTCAGAATATCTTCAGAGTCCATTGGAAAGTGTTTCTTGCAACACCAGAAATTATAAGTAGAGCAAACCAATCCAAATAATCAAAAATGGTAAGAAGATGACAATGGACAGATTTTGGACATGCTTTAGGGATCCACCAATACAATGCCCAATGCAAGTGATAATGTGGACATCATCTGGATAGAGAAAAAGACAGCAGAACAATAGAGAAAGAGGCTAAATCCATCAACATGACACTCAGAAGTCTGAACAAACCAGCACAACACGAAAATAAATGGCAGAAAATTCTGAACACCCTATACATTTGAAGATATAAGATGTTAAAGAAAGAAAAGGAAAAAAAAATAACCTTTGGATGATGAGCACATTCTTAGCATTAACAGGATGTTTTTACATTAAGAGCTTAGCTTTGAGGTTTTATATGATTTGCATTAAAAATTAAATTCAGTAACTAAAGATGGGTCCCCAAAAGCACCATGAGATTGTTATCTACCTTATTTGTGTGTGGTGCCCATTAATACACTTTGGAACACATTAACTGCATTAATAAGCAGGTGCAACTCCATTGACTTCAGTGGTAGATTTGGCTATTTATATCTAGTAAAATATATTTATAATTTCAGAAATTATAACAGCATCAAAGACAAAGTACATAAAATACTGCATCTAAATTATCTCACAACAATTACATATGCTAATCCTTGTCACCATGATTAAGACCACTATACATCTTGGGGCAGACAGATCTCTCATAAGAGAAATGAGAAACAAACTCTGTCTGTGGATCAGATTTAAAATCTGCCGTGTCTATTAACATCAGACTCAACAGCTTGTATTCTCCACAAAATATGAAATTGCAATATAGCATCTGAAATCTCTTGCAGATCACTTTCAAGACCTTCAGAAACAACCTCTTTACTATTTGAGAGTTCCAAAACTCCTGACAGTCACTGCAATGAACACATAAGTTTCAGATCCTGAGCTGCAGTGTGTCTGCTTTTCTCCACATTATCAGCACAAAGTGGCCTAAAGCCAGGGTTGCTGGCCATTGGAGGATCATCAAAATGTGGAGATCCTCAATGACACAGAGCTGGCAATAGCAACTTCTCTGCCACTACACAACTTGCAGTTGTTGTAGGCAATATGATCCTGCTGATTCTTGCCTGCTGTACCTGCCTCATGAGGCCTTTGGCAGCCAGCAGAAGTTAGAGCCACCTAAGAACTGCTCTAATTTACATCAGGAGACCAGATTGGCACATAGCAAGATGGATTGGGAAGCAGAAAGGTGGCTTAAAGCCACTTGTGCATCCCTCTCCCAATTTGTAATGTCCACTCTTTGGCTACAGCTGAGGATTTGGGCTATGTGTTTTTTATTTTTTTAAAACAGGTATAAATTTTCAGGATAATAAATAGATATAGAAAAACAGAAAGCAAGAGTCATAGAATTGTAGGACTGAAGGAGTCCTCAGTAGGTCATTGAGTCTAGTCCACTGTACAGAGGCAGGACTAAGTATTATCTAGACCATCCCTGACAGGTGTTTGTCTAACCTGTTCTTTAAAAACTCCAATGATGCAGATTCCACAGTCTCCCTAGGTAATTTGTTCCAGTGCTTAACTACCCCTGCAGTTAAGAAGTTTTTCCTAACATTTAACCTAAATCTCCCTTGCTGCAATTTAAGCCCATTACTCCTTGTCCTATCCTCAGTGGATAAAGAGAACAATTTATCACCGTCCTCTTTATAACAAGATCTGTTATGTTATAATAAAATAATAATAATAATAATAATAATAATATTTCCATCTTCCAGCATGAGTTGTCATAGAAAGATCTGGGGAGAGATGGATCGTATGGTCATTATATAAAAGAATCCCTTTTCCTTCCCATTCTTGTTGCATAATTCTTTCTCTATATGAAACTGAGGTACTAGAATTACCCTAAAGGAAAACTTAATCTGGCAGATTAGAGGATTGTGAGATTTTATTTGCAATCCCAAATACCTTTAGTTACCAGAAAGCTGGGTCAAAATAAGATATAAAATAAGAAAAAAGCAGATATTCAGTAAGAAATTTCCTCCCCACCACAGGTAGTTCAAGACTATCCTAGCATTGGTTGTTTAATATCATTTTCAGCAATGTCAGTCTTCCTGCATCTGAAGGAATAATCTTTCATTCACGCATCCATAAGGGATTTTGTGTAAAGTTGTTCACATTCCAATGAATTGAATTTCTTCTGCAATTTTTCAAAATTCTTTTCATTGACATCTCTGTTTTCTACCTGTGCAGTTCCATTAGAAAGCAAATCTAATTTGGAGTCAAATACAGCAAACCTTTCCTTCAATCCCTGCATTGCAAGAGTTACAGTTTTCAAAGAAACTGCAGGTGTAGAAGTAGTTTTAGGGAAATCAGAAGCATTGTCAGAGAGCTGAACGGCTTTAACAGCTGTGGCTGTGATTGGAGACCTGTTATATCTCCTTTTGCTTTGTATGGATACTTTAGGCATCACAGTAGATTCCGCTGTAATGTACTTTCTCCTTGTAACTCTACTTTTATTCCTCAGTTCCCTTTCTGGAGACATTTTAAACTTTTACAATTAAAATACAATGATGGGGAAACATAGCCCTTAAAATACAACTGAGTGCAGCACTTAAGACGTTTGACGAATAAAGGAAAATTTTGTAGACTCCAAAATGAGCAGTGCTAGGAGCAGCTGAGCAGTTTACATAGTCATAATAACAGTTATAAGAGGTCTTGTTAATTATAATAAATTAACATTAAAAATAAGGATTTATTTTATAAAGCATGCCAACTCTTTGTAAAAAGATGGTTTGAAACATAAATAAAAAAGAAACAAGACAAAAAATAAAGGTATTTGAGCCTAATAGCATGGACAAAAGGGAAAGTAAGCAGCCCCTTATCCCCAACATCATCTTCCAGCAAGGGAATGTCATGCTGGTGTGGGCCCTCAACTTCCCTGGGCATATGCCTAAATTCACTCTGATAGAGCCATTAATTTGCAAAGGCAGCTCCTGCCTCCTGGACCTCTGCAACTTTCAAGGAGGCCAGCAGAGTTTTATTCCCCTCCCCCCTCCATTGCTGTCACTTCCTACAGGGAGGGCAGGGGGAGTAATACATGAGGCTCCCTCTTTCAGACATCAAAAGCAGCATGTGAGGAAAAAGTGGAGCTTTATCCCTCCCCCTCTGTGACATCACTTCCTGTGGAAGTGAGGGATGAGATGCCAGTGGCAGATGTTCTTTCCCACTGTTGGATGAGTAAACACCAGCTTTGTCCAGTATTTTTATAGAATGCAGTGACTTTCCCACTTTTGTCAAAGACTAAGGATTTGAGCCACCATCAGTGCACCATTTGAGTGTAAGATACATAAACAATACAGGCATTAAGACTGCCCAAATTCCATATTCTATATGGATTCCCTCTAGATGCTCAGTATATAACTTAAGTTAGCCAATTTCATTCTATTTCTCCGGAGGTATGAACATGTAAAAAAGACATTTCCACTTCAGTGAATAAGTTCCCAAGGGGAAAGTTTACAAAAGTGCAGTGCATAATTTACTGTATGACAGGATAAAGATGTTACCTGTTTTTAAAAAATAGTGTACCCTGAACAACAAAATTGCTAGAACACACATTTGTTTTCCATAAGTACCATATTTTAGGAGCATTTAATTTAGGTTAGAAGCACCATTAAAAATATATGCATTGTAAATTGCAGCTGTCTAATGTGGTATTTATCAGATAATGTCACTTGAATCTTCTCCTGTTGCAATATAAATGCTGAGGCATTTATAGAATATAAACGGTGAAGTAGACACTTCTATTTTCATTATCCTGTCCGAAAGTGTCTTTGTAGTAAATTTACTTCCATTACAACAAATGTTTGGACATAAATAAAATGAGATGGGCTGGTCCAAGAGCTTAGTTATAACCAGTGGGAGTTGATACTGATCCTTCATTCCCCATATTTAGTCATGTAAATGCATGACCTGACTTTCAAAGTACTGTGTACCCTGTAGCTCCCATTGATTTAATTGGGGATTGAATCAGGCCACTAGTGTTCAGCCTTATTTATGCTTATGTGGCGCAAAGTGCCCTTTGAGGATTGGAGAATCAGCTAACAATTAATATTTTATATTAGAGATTGACAATAAACAAAATGCTGGGTCCAAAACCTCCATCCTTTACTCCTCTGAATCCTGAAGAAGTTCTGATCCAGATCTGGTTGCAAACTTCGTATCTCCCATTGAAGGCAGTGGGAGCAGAAATAGGCCCATACTGCCATTCTTTCAAAGGGACCACAAAATGCCTTGCAAAATGAGTTACAGACCATGTGGACATCACCATCTGATTTACACTGGATCTCTTTCCTACACTGCAGTTTCATATTGCGCACATATAATTCCCAGTGATATCAATTAAAGTTTGCCAATTGGTTCAATGCAGAGCATGCGGGGAATGCTGCCTTATGTATAGGGATCATTTAATTCACCACAGAAATGCAGTCACGCCAATGTGAAATTCAACAGCTGTTTAATAGTGCACAGCAACACTGCACAATACTTCAGGATAGGGCTAATGAAGAATATGAGCTAATCTGATTTACATAGTGTGAATTTGGAATAGCTCCACTGGCTTTATTTCTATTACTCTGGATTTACAGTGGTATAGCTGGGAACAAAATTTGGCTCTGTGAAGGAAAATTGTAAGTGTAACACTTTCAGGATGCATGTCTAAAGGAATTAAATTCTTACACATTCTGTCTCACTTGCACTAGTGCCGGTGAACAGAAAAGAACAGGTCCCATTTCTTTGTTTTGGGTTAATCTCCTGAACCTGTCCTCTTGAATACACCCACAATTTTGGATGATTTTCTTAAATCAACAGGTATTGCCTTTACAGTAAAAAAAAAAAAATGTTCTGCATAGAATTTAAAAACAAAGTTCTGTTTATGAGATTAGTGTTCAGCAGAACGTGGTTACATGTGGAATGGGAAGAAAAGATGCTTCTAAGAGAGTCTCTCTTATAGTTGAACTTTGCTCCTACACAATAACATCCATTATTAAATGTACCACTTTGGGGCCTGATCCTGAGAGGTACTGAGCACCTGAAGGCAGAGGGGATCGTGTCAGGGAGTTAAGAAACCTGAGTTCTATTTCTAGCTCTGCTGCTAACTCAGTGTATCATCTTGGGCAAAACTTTACCTCTCTGTCTCAGCTTCTTCATCTGTACAACAGGGATAACGACACCCATCTCTGGAAAATATTTTGAGACCTATTCCATTCCCTCCCACCTCCTGACCTCCCTAGCCCCGTCTTACCCTCCTCCTTAATGTCTCACTTTCTCCTTTCAGAGCAGCAGCTGTGTTAGTCTGTATTCGCAAAAAGAAAAGGAGTACTAGTGGCACCTTAGAGACTAACCAATTTATTTGAGCATAAGCTTTCGTGAGCTACAGCTCACTTCATCTGTAGCTCATGAAAGCTTATGCTCAAATAAATTGGTTAGTCTCCAAGGTGCCACTAGTACTCCTTTTCTTTTCACTTTCTCCTGGTGCCTTCTCCTCACAGTATGAGCATGCTGACTCTCCCTCCTCAAAAACCCACCCAGGACCCCACCTACTGCACAACTGTCCCATTTCTCTTTCCCCTTCCCCTCTGAGCTTACTGAATACATTGTAAAAAGAAAAGGAGTACTTGTGGCACCTTAGAGACTAACAAATTTATTTGAGCATAAGCTTTCGTGAGCTACAGCTCACTTCATACATTGTATACAGCTTCAGCTGTCTACAGCTCTCCTGTAACTCCATCTTGTATCCCCTCCAGTTGGGCTTCCATCTTCTCCACTCCACTGCAACTGCTCTCCTCAAGGACAACCTCTTCATGAACAAATTTCAGGGCCCCAGCTCCATCCTCATCCTCCTTGACATCTCTGCTGCTTCTGACAGTTAAGTTCTTCTTCTCAAAGTCTTGCACTCCCTTGGTTTTGATGCTGCTGTCCTCTCCTGGCTCTTCTCCTAGCTCTTTGGCCACTCCTTTAGCATACATCTCCTTCTCCCCCTCCCCTACTCACTCTACCCCCTTTTTTGGGCAGTCTCATCCATGGACACAGCTTCAACTACCACCTTTATACTAATGTCTCATAAATCTGTATATCCATCTTTCCATTCTCGACTCATCTCCCTCCAGCCAAACTCACATTTCAGTCTGCGCCTCCGACATCTCCTCCTGGAAGTCATGTCAGCAGCTTAATCTAAACATGACAAAAACTGAACTCCTTATCTTTTCTCCCAAACCTTCCCTCTTCTCCAGACACTCTGTATCTATTGCAGTGAACGTATTACACTATCAAAACCTGCAAACAGTTGCTATTCTGCTGAATTTGTGTATAGCTAGCACGATGGTGGTTATTCTGCTGAATTGGCACCTAGATAGTATGATGATGGTTTACCTACACAGACACTCTGCCAGTGAGGTATAGAGTAACCTCAAGAGTTAATATATCTGTGCCAAATTCTAAAGACCCTGCTTAGCTATCACTAAATCCATATGGTGACAAAACTCTCAATGAAGGCAAAATGAAGTCAATGGGTGCTTGCCTGAGTCAGGCCTGCATGAAAACTATGAGGACTTCTAGGTTGTGCCCCATATTTGTAAAATATCACAGCAGTAGGAAATGGCAAAGGCTTATTAGATCATCAAGTCCATTTCCCTGCCAGGGCAGGACAGAGGCCTTGATAGGGGACACATCAGATATTGAACTGAGACTACTTTTAGGAAATCGACCACAGTAACAGCATTCATGCTGCACATCTCTCCCATCAAAGGAATACCTGAAGTAAGAGTACATACATTTTGGAAGTCTTGTCATACGAAAGACAGACAACCATCAACGAGGCAATTCTTACATGTCAGACTTCTAACACATTGGGTATGCAGTACATACATGTTTTATGGAGGTTATAATTTTCAGATCAATTGTACCTGGTAACTAAAGTTTAATTTTAATGACTTTCTTGTTATGGAGAGAAAAAACCTTTCAGACCTAATGACCAGAAAAAAGAGAGTTTAGCTGTTACCTTGGAAGGTGAGTCCAGGGTCACCATCAGTTAGAGCAGAACTGTAGCTATGGTGCCTTTACTATAACAACTCATGGGATCTCAGCCTGGTGGCCTAACAGTAAGCGCTCTGTGTTGTCACATGAGAAACCAGGGTTCAGAAGGGACTTTGGGACTCTCCCCTCCTTGGATCACATAAGGCTGAGTTTGTTACAGTTTGTGGGGGGGAGTGGTGGGTTATCCGCCCTAATTTAGTGTCATTTGCACTAGCCCTTCCCATCCCCATCCATGCCCCAAAAGCTAGATTCACCTTCTCAGCAATGGCCATACACTCCAGCCTCAGGGCACTGATTGCGGCAGCTGCTGAGATGTGGGAGGAAGATTTCACTTTCAATTTTATCTCTATAATCAGGAGAAAATAAGATCCCATGAGTTACACATTTAATTTCCAAGAGAAAAGGTAACCTAAAAGAAGGGATGGGAACCCTGACCAATGTATATATATCATCCTGCACTTCCTCCGCATCTGCTTTGGCGTAAGGTCCCCCGGGGAGGGTTGAGCGCCTGAAGCCAAACTGCTGAGGGGAAAAAATAAACAAATACACAAAGGAAACATGGCATGTGATAGTGACGGGTACTTATGCAAATAGACTGTTAACACCCAGACAGACAGAGCAGATAAGCCTCCTAGTCCATCTGGAGGCGTCTTCATCCTGGGGGGAGGAGGAGCCTTAGGATGACAATAGAGAACCTAAGGGTAAGAGCAAAACCAGGCCATCAAGGGCTGCACCGAACTGTCTTGCTCCATTACAAATTCACTGCAAGCTGAACAGGCTGGTATGCTGTACAGCCCTGGACAATCGCTGTACTGGTGAGAAGAGCTCTACGCTTTTTTCAGTCTGCTGTGCTTCCAGAACCATCCCCATCTGCTTGCGTGGGGTTAGTGCACACGAGGATGCCAGTTTCTGATGTGTCCTGTCGGATGGCAAACTTTTGCCATTGCAGATCTCCCCATATCCTTGTTGGTTACAACAGCTAGGTATTCACGCAGTCAGGGTAGAAAAGTTTTTCCATTTTCTGGGGCTGCAGCAGTGGAGAGCCTCCCGCCCAGTACTGCTTTGTTATTTCCATAATGCTTGCTCTCTCTCTCCTCCCCCTCCATGCATACTTGCATTAAGGTCAGGAAAGTTATCCCTCTGTGATGCTGCTGGGGATCTACAAGGATGTTTTGTATCCGGTCTGGCTGGGCAGCTGATAATCAGATATTATGGGGTTTACAATAATGAAGTCTGAGCAGCAGAAACCCAAACTGGAATAGGTAATAGAGTCAGAATACAATTGCACCAGCTGGGGCTGGCCTTATGATCTGCAGGGCCCTTAGCAAAAGTGGGGGCCTCAAGTACCCATGTGCAAGGGTAAAATCAGACTCTCTGGTCATGCCTGCAGAGTGGGGGAAGAAGGTCTGGCTGGGAGTTGTTTCCTCTCTTTCTAGTCCTGTTGGAGGAGAGGGAGACCAGAATGGCCCGTGAGCTGCAAAATTTCCTTGGGATGGGGGTCCACCTTGCTGCCCCAAAGATGAAGGCCAAAGAAAGGTCACTTGTTTTGCTGTGATTAGGGGCAGGACTATCACTGGCTAATTAAAAACCTGTTTGAAAAACACCACCTATGAAATACTAAAAGAAATGCTAGGAAGGGGGGCGAGCTGAAGAAAATATGACAGATAAATAGTATAGCACCTTATGACTTCAAGTACCCCAGATTCTATTTAACTTGCTAGCTAGCTATGTGCCCATCATCACAGAATCTACATCTTACATTAAATGAGTTTGCTGCCTCTTGGCTGCATCCATTGAAGGGTCTGTTCTCAGCAATGACACACTCTGCTGCTGAGGAGAGCAAAGTCCGGCCTCTCTGTGCTATTCCCAACAAAGAAAACACCGCTTATGACAGCTAAGAATTGAAACAGTTGGTGGATTCTTAGTGACTGTTTTGAAAGCAATCTACTTTCTCTTTGTTTGGAGCTGTATGCTACAGTGAGAGAGAGATGAGCTTGGTGATCCAAAATAAGAATTGTTAAAGCCTCTAATTCATCACTGAAGCCCAACCAGGCCCCTTTCTCTACGTATGAACTAGAGAATTCCTCCTTTTCACAGTGAGATATCAGACCTCTATTACTGCTGCAGCTCTTTTCTGGGGGTTCTCCAGTACCAACAGCAAACAGTAGCACACTTAGGAGGACGCAAATCTCATGCTTCCTAGGCTCTTTCTGAAAGGGTTTAACGGCCAGTGAAGGCCCATTGCAGGCTGCAGCCATTAAGGGAGAAAGCACATAGCCTCCCTGGAAAGACTCCTGCAGGCATCTACCTGGCCTATGAAAATTTTCCTAGGTTCAAAGTCAGGTTTGTTTGTCTTCCACCTTGACACGTACAGAATGTTACACAACATTCAGGAAGTCCCTTTTAGCTGTCTCATTTCAGTTTATAAGATTAAGAGCATGGAAAAACAAATAATGCTACTGGATGGTAATAGCTGGCACTCACCACGCCAATGCTTTGTTTGTACAAGGCCTGCTAATAGGGCATCTCTTATTTCTTCTGGCAGATAGGGGCAGGATGCAACTTGGGTTGTTTTTAACAGGGAACCAGTTAACCCTTCCTTTGGCAATGAGAGAGCAGACAGTATTGGAGCCAAGTCCCTCTCTCTCTCTCTTAGTTTATTAAGAAATTGACAAGAAAAAAAAAAGTATGAGCCATGTCATCTCTCTGATCTTAACTGCAAGACATAAGAATTTACAGCTGGATCATCCCCACTTGCAGAGACCCACAACAATGGGCAAAGGGCCTAGGGAATTCCCTCCAGAAGGTGCACTGTGTAGCCATTTGTTCCCTCAGGTGGGAGGGATTTTGGAGTACATCCTCCGAACTCTGAGGATTCTCAGCTTCTTTCTCATGGCCCCTGTGGGGAATGGAAACCCTATAACTATGGAGACAAAAGAGTGCAACTGGAGGGTTGGCCCCTCTGTGCTGCCCTACTGGTCCCCTGACCCTGACAGCATGCTCCTGAGTTCCTCACATGGTTGAGGAATAGCAGCTATGGATGGGACAGAATAGAATTCATGATATTTCAAGCATTATCTATGGGATAGCTGCAGGGTCAGCAGGGGATGATGTGCCATGCTGGTCCACTAATCAACTCCCTCCTGGCCTTTGCCTTAAACCTACCAAGTTCTGACCCTAAGGAGCTCCAGCAGACAAGCATCCAAGAAAAAGAGAACACATGACACAGACCCCATTAGCCAAGCTCTGTCTGCCTTCTTGTGGAAGGAGACCATTTAGCCTTTTGTCACTTCTTTCTCTAAGGCCACCGGTCAAAGCTTAAATCATCAGGGACAATTTGGACCAGGTCAGACAAATGCTTTCTGCCGATATTGGAAAAACAGGAATTCAGTTTCCAACTGTGCAAGCTCCTTTTAATTCAATACCACACATGTTGAGATTGAAATTATAGACAGAGCAAAATTAAAACATAGTGACAAGACGCTGTGAAGTTTGATAATAGCTAAGGAAAAATCTGAGCTTTGAAAGAAAATTGTTAGAAGACTTGCAAGTTCAGCTATGGGAAGGACCACAAAATTTGAGTGTGTGCTGTATATCTTCTTTTTATTGACTGCTTTGCAGAGAGTGACATTTCTTGTTGAAGCTGAGAGCTACAGCTTTCTCCACATTTTAGTTCTGATTACAGAGTAGTAGTAATTAAATCCCTGGGGCATTTAGTTACCAGTTTACCCAAACGCCTGGATTTTAATATTAGGTGATGTGAAAATGAGTGTGATGTTCAGATTCTCACAGTAAATAAAGAAGCTATATTAACTCAGTGTTTTGTTGGTAACCCACTTCCTCAGACTACATCTGAAAACCTACAATTTTACAGTTATATATATATGTAAATGTATGTCATTTTGGTGGAAGCCCAGAACACATACAGCACAAGCAGGAGCTCTACGAGCTTCTACACATTGTCCAATCAATGTATCCTAACCCTGAGCTGGAGGTCCTACCTGCAGAGGGGTGTTCAATGTCCATACTAGTCCATCCTTGGTCTCACTGTTGAGATGACAATCATAGACCCAATTTAGTGCCACTTGTCATGTTTTTGTTATGTGCACACCTGTCCAGTAAGAATTAGGCCAACACCCCCAACTCCACTCACACTGTCATTGAACAACCATCTGATGGCAATTACTGTTGATCACTACCAACTTGGGTTGGATTCAAATCAGCAACTTGAAGGTGAAAGTCTCTTTAACACATTACTAATCTCCAAAAAATTTCTCTGTAACTCACAGTTATATTTTGATGGGGATGAGATTAAGACCTGGAATAGTCATACAAAGAGGGTTTAAGACTCCAGTTGGGTTGGTGCAGTTTTTTCTAAGCTGTGGTGTTAATTGCTTTTGAAAGATCACTCAGCCTGATAGCAGAACAGTTGCTTGTGCAGATGATTCGGCTTTGTCATTTTCAAAGAACAGATGTTGCCACAAAAGCTTTCATCGTTAGCTTGCTGAGGAAGGTGCATTTTCCCTGCCCAGGATCAGCAGCAGGTTGACTACAAAATACTTCTAGCACTTGATGTCTCTGCAGAAGCAAATATTGCTCACTCAGTTGGCTTCTTATACAAATACAGTATTTCTGGGTTAGGAGTGTGAAATGTTTTGAATCGAAGGCTATTTAAGATACCTCTCCTGGTATAAATATGTCATCTCATGAGTGCATACTGAAGCTCAGTGATCTGGCCAATCTCATTGTGCAGCAGACAACTCTCTTATAGAACTCTCAGTTCACTTGCAATATTATAACATTGGAGACTGTATATTTCAATGGACAGGACACTGATCTAAGGTTCCAGGCTCTGCCACTGAGTCACTGTGTGACCTCGGGCAAGTAATTTCACCTCTATACCTCAGTTGCATCATCTGTAAAATGGGGATAATAACCATGACTATCAGTGGAACTAAACTGGTAGGTACTTACCATTGCAAAACACTTTGAAATCTAGGCATGAAAAGTATTATATAATTGCCAAGTATTCTTACTAAAACACAGTGTCATGTCTAATGGACTTACTTGATTGCACAGGCCCTTTTTAGCCCAAATATTGGCCTCAGCTGAAATCACTCTAACAATGCTTTTAGATCTCCCAGTGGCAACAGACATTAGCCATTAATCTCACACTTACTGGTGCTAGCCAGAAACTCCATTAAATGATTTGGGAGGAAGAGAACCTCCTTCTCTGAGTTTATGGGTCTCCAGAAGTATTGACAATGGACAACCTCACTGACTAGAGGACACCAGATTCAAGAGACTGTTTGGCCACACAGCTGCCTTCCATAGAACTTGCAGCAGAAGACAATTCTCCAGTGGGCAGAGCCATTCCCTTCCCACGGTTCTTTATGCATTATCTGTCTGCCAGACTGCCCCAGAGGATCCACATGTGAAAGGCACACTCCACAAGCAGATTTCCTGCTTTCCAGAGGAACTGGGGAGTATTGCCTTTGCAACCACTGTCTTTCCTTCTTTGTCCCCTTGTGGTTGCTCCTCCATTGGTTGGAGCTTTGAAGAGTTGAGGGGGCAGGCGTTCGGCGGCAGGGGGTGAAGGGTAACATTGGCAGTGCCTCCCTGCAGCACCATTCCCTGCAGAGCTCAGGAATTCCCACATGGAAGTGCATGCAGAAGGTCATACAGCTTGGAGCTGAGATTTTTATTCAGGACCATCTCCAGATAGAAAGCCACAGCTGGTATAAATGTGTCTGAGTGGTAAAATGAAATACATTTGTTGGCAGTTTTGGAGAAGATCACAAGGCAACGTTGTGTTTTTGATGGTAGTCAGTCTTTGCTCTTGGAGGTATATGATGAGTGCAATAGTAATTTAAACATTCTGACTGAAATCCTGGCCCCATTGAAGTCAGTGGGAGTTTTGCCATTCATTTCAATAGAGTCAGGATTTCACTTTCTCTCCATGTTGTACCATATAAAGCTACAAGGTGCCCTGATGTAACCGGGGAAGAGTTTCACCCACTGAGTTTTGGTTTATAAATACAACGTGCATATATATCTACATCCCCCATTTCCTCACCATAGCTACACACATCTCTTCTCCACCATCTCCTTGGACTAGAAACACAAACAAAAAATCGAAACAGAAAGAAAACCCCAATAAATTAATCAAGGGAAACAAATGAACTTTGTGCCATTTCTAGATGTAAAGATTTGGAAGAGAGCAAACAGCTAATTATCTTTTACAGTTGACTGGACAGATATGAAGAACCGTATCTGAATTCTGAATCTACTCATCATTCTGTATCCTGGGAAGATATTATTAGATTGCGTATTTTGTAAGGAATGGACAAAGCAGTTTGAAAATAAGAACCAGACTTTCTGCAAAATTCAAGATTAATGGAACCTTTTTCAGTGGTTTGGTAACGTTTTACTGCACATCTATTTTTAATTATTATTCTTTTCTGCACACCCCAGCAATTCATGGTTTGAGTGCTGACCAGAATCGGAAAGAATAAAACACCACAAGAAAAACTTTTCTCATAGTATTTCTTTCATAACTGTAGCATGAAGCACTTGAAATCTCAAGAGAAAGCTTGTTTGTGCGAGATTTCTGCACATGTTTACAGACTGTAAAGGACTGGATCGACTGGAAAGTTTGGGGTCTTTTTCTGACCCTGAATGCCTCCCACTTTTGTTAATATTTCATTACACAAGACAAGGTATAAGAAAAACAATGATAAAAAATGAATATTCTTTCATCAAAAAGGAATCAGGAAAAAAAAAACAGAAATATCAAACACAATGGAAAGAAAAGGGAATTGAAAACACCCTAATGTACCTGCTAAAGAATTATAATCTGTGTATGCTGGATTCCTCCTAATCAAATCCACAGACACAGTTCCCCCTCCAGGTCATGGAAAACCACCTTCCTTTCCAGATTGGGGTTCTGGGAGCAGCAGCGGCCAGAGGAGTCCCTAAAAGCACAGCTCCTGTAGGGGTTGGGAACATGAGCAGCAGAACAAAGATAAGGGATCTCTGTGTGGATGGTCTTTTCCTCTGAGGCATCCCTGAGATCTACATGGATCATGGGGGATCTGTGGATTTAGGAGATAGAATATTGGTCTACTCCAGAGGGGTCAAACCTCCCACGCCCAAAGAATAAATTCTAGAGGCACTCCAGGTGACTCCCATATACAGAAGAGGAAACTCAGAGATTCACCTTGTAGTTCTTCTGTCACGGTTTGGCATGGTTTGATCCCACAAAGTAGGGGCTGAGAGGCTTGACCCCCTTCACGCTGGCAGATTGTGTAGACACAAGAGGCATTATGCCAGGGACCCTTACCTTTGTATTTTCACTCCATGTGGCTCAACAGGTCTTTGCATGAACTGAACATGGCCAAAACTGAGCTCTTGATCTTTCCTTCAAATCCTCCTCTTCCCCCGCTTTTCTCTGTCACGGTGGACAACACCACCATCCTCCCAGTCTCTCAGGCCTGTAATCTGGTGCCATCTTTGACTCAGCTCTCTCACTGGATCCACATGTTCAGGACATTTCTAAATCTTGCAACTCTTTCTTACACAACATCCCTAAAATCCAGCTTTTTGTCTCTGTATACACAGCCAGAACTCTCACCCAACTCTCATCACAACTGGACTACTACAGTGTCCTCTTTTCAGGCCTTGACTAGTGCAAACCTACTACCCTCAAGGACCTCATCAGCCCACTCTGAGAGTCCCTCCACTGGTTCTCTCATCACCTCTGCATCAAACACAAGCTTCTTGTCTTTATCTTTAACCCCCTTCAGAAGGTAGTCCCCTACCTAATTGATCCACTAATGTACCATGCCATCAACCACAGCCTTCCGCCAGCATTGCCAGCCTTTACTGACACAACTTCTTCCTTAAACATCTCCCTGTTTTCCCCCACACTGCTCCGTATGTGGGAAGAACTCCCAGATAAAATCCCAGCAGCCACTGCTTTATCCTCCTTTACATCCTTCCTTAACATTCCCCTCTGCTGGGAAGCCTACAAAACCCAGCATGGAGCATGGCTGGGATGGTGAAATGTGATTGTCCCTGTTCACGTTCTTTCCTTTTCTTACACTCTACCTCTGCCCTCAATTAAAAAAACCCCAAATAACTAAAATCTATGTAACTAACATCTTCATCATCATCATCATCACTCCCATAACCGCATTGGTCGTTGGGGTACCATCATTGATGAGCAAGCAACCAATTGTCTCCACCCCTGATGATTGTGTGTCAGTGCTTGAGTCTCTGCGAAGTCCATTGCTGTCCACTCTTTTATGTTGTCAATACATCTCTTATTCTGTCTACCTTTTCTTCTCTTTCCCTGTACTGTCCCTTGGAGGATGATCTTGGATAGGCCAGATGATCTACAACTACAATCCATGTAACTAACAAAGCTATGTCAATTCCTCACTGCTTGTATATTGTATCCCCATCTCCTACCCCTTGACGGTGTGCCTCTTTGGATTGCAAGCCCTTCCAAGCAGGGAGTGCGCTTCTGTACAGTGCCGAACACAGTGGGGTTCTCCAGTCCCAACTAGGGCCTTTCGGAGCTACCATTATATAAATATTTACTAATAATGATGAGTAAAGACTGAAAAGGGATGGTAGGATTGGGCCCAATAACACGTCACAAAATGTAGCATTTTTTTATTATGAGGATTTTGAAGCACTTTTCACACAGTAAGACAAATTTTTTTCTCAGTTCAGGTGTGAAACCCCACTGGGCTCAAGGATGTACTCAAAGTGGGTAACACATATGTCCCATTAACTAATTAAGCTTCACAACACGCCTGTGAGGTGAAAAAGGAGCAGACAGGGGCCCACAATTGGAATGCAGTCACCACTGGTGCAAAGCACATGGGCGGCTTAAAACCGCACAGAAACACTAACAAGAATTAAATATGAGATCACAGGCAATATAAATGGTTGATATTTTGGGGAGAAGTGAGTGACACGTAGATCCCATAGCTCAAAAATCTTTGTAATCTTGGCTCTAGCCCTGTATGATAGTTTTCAGATTGCTAGAAACTTCTCTGTTTTAATTACATTAATTTAAATCAAACTTTGTTTTCAGAAGAGACTGGCTTTTTAAGTCCTTTATTCTAAAACAACTCTATAACATGAAGGCTGAAATGTCAGAACTCATTAAGAAAAAGGAGCTGTGCATAAAACACCAAAGAAGTGCATCTGCCATGGAAGAGAAAGCAGCAATTTTGTTACAATCCTCTCCAGAAGCCAGAGTGTACAAAGTATTCCCCCTAAACAGATCTCGAGCTGGCAATTTGATCAACCCTGAATTAGATGCTGGAGTATTAACTTCCCTTGTGGTTGTGAGAAATAAAGGTTTAAAAACCATGATTTTAAATGTGCCCAAGGGTATATTTACAGACTAGCTAGCCAGATTCCACACTGACTTATACACTATTGCAACTCCATTGGCTTCAGTAGGGTAGCATGGCATATAAGTGAGCACAGAGTTTGGCCCAGTAACTAACCATCATTTTATTTATATATATATATATATATATATATATTTTCCCCTCTGCCATTCTGACTGAAACTAAATTGATTTATTAATCTGATACTGAATATTGGTGCCAGACTACTACTTAATTTATCAGCTGCCTAAAATGAACTTTAACATGTAATTTCCAAGGCAATTTGACTGATCAGCAATAACATAATTGGTTGCAAATGT
The DNA here is from genome assembly GCF_965152275.1 of Natator depressus. Classification (NCBI taxonomy): domain Eukaryota; kingdom Metazoa; phylum Chordata; order Testudines; family Cheloniidae; genus Natator; species Natator depressus. Next base: position 12,457,934 of record NC_134241.1, read on the forward strand.
CCTTCCTTCTATTTGTTTTAAGTGGCTTTTTCATTAAAGCAATGCAGCCAAGTAAATAAATATGATTTTGCTAAGACCTAAGGCAGGCAACAGCTGAGAAATGGATGGGATTTGGGAGGGGGCTGTGTAACACTGCTAAGCCAGCGTTCATTCTCCAGATATTCTCTGTTGCATTGTTGTCCAGTGCCAATGTTTGCTATGAGAGAGGCTTCCTCATAGTGAGAGGCTCACTAAATGCCAATTCTAACTAAAAACCTGGAATCAAATTCTGACCAAAGTCACTGGGGTTATTATTGGGTCAAATCCCAAATTCCTTACTCAGGACTTGGTCCTGTGGGATGCCCCTATAATGAGTAAGGACTGAGAAAAGCCATCAGGATTGGACTCATTATTATTGGGCAGCACCCAACATCTCATGTCAGGTAACCTAAATAAACTGTCAGATTTTCATCTCCTTACAAACATAGATTAAGACATATTATTTTACAATATATGCAAGACAAAAAAGCGATGTCAGAAAGGCAGTTTGTGATGCAAAGATAAATGGAGGGTGAAAGGTCACTGCGACTCATAGCACAGGACTGCACAATAACCGAGGGCAAACTGTGAGGATCTGAACTGGAGGAAGAAGACAATAATCTATTTTAATAACAACTATCACATGACATAGTATGTCACTGAATTTACACATACCCTTTCTGATGTACTACAATACATCCTAACACCGTATGCAGGATGTATATAAGCTCTTGGTATGTGCTTCATTATGCTCTTTTGTTGCTCATTTCATTTGATTCAGATTCTGTTACACATAATTCTATGGCTTCTAGCTCACTGCTGGTCATATTCTAAAATATCTATAACAGCAATAGACTGGGCAATGAATAGTGATTATGGAGTGACTTCATAGAAATGAAACATTATTGCAGATCTTTCACTGTGAGTCACCAATATGTATTGTAGGAGCAAAGATCATAAAAATAATGTCAAAATAAAGAATGGAGTTGCGTCAGAAAAGAAATAAAACCCCAACCTTTATTTTCTAATCCTTTTGGTAGTTTAAGACTTTTTATTCTTCAGACTTTTTACCCACTAGACTGTGTCAAACACAATCATTGATTTCCTTCCATGAGCCTCCTGAAAATATCTGAAAGTGTTGCAGTCTAAAGTGAATTACTTAACCAACATAGAGCTTTTAGAGCTTCCAGGATACCAGCAGGGTAGATACAAAAAGTGGCATTTCCTTAATTGATTCTTAAACCCAGCTGTAACCCAGATTATTGTTAAACAAGTGGGACTGAAAATGTTTATACCACATTTCTCAATCTGTTGTGCATCAGTAAGGAAAATGGATTGCAGGTTGCAGCTATGTAAGAATCAGGGATTGTATGTACAGCACAGTTTGCAATGGTAAAACAGTACAGTTAGCAGACAGAAAGATGGCGGACAACATGTAACTCTGTGACTATTATTAAGGAAAGGGACAGTGACTTTTTCTATGTTTGGACAGAGTCTAACACAATCACTGCTCAGTAAATAATAATAATGAGCAGGTTTGTAATTGGCCTGTTCCAATAATATCAGACTGATAAACCTTGCTTTGCATTGCTGCATATAAAATCCAGACAAAGCCACTTTGCTTATAAATGGCAAGACTACAACCTTTACTCAGAGTAGCATGTGAGTAATTCCATTGCAGCAAGCAATATTCCTCATATGTGGTAAGCAGAATTGAGTCCAAAATAACAATTCACATGCTGTAGTATTTTGTGGGAATCAAAAGAAAATGTTCCAGGAGCTGAATTCTAGTTTCAGACAAGTGGCAGATATCGGTGCATCTCTTGAATGATCCACTACCAGGCATGTATGTGCAAAATGCAACAGGAGATTTTTCTTAGATACACTGTAATGTGCTACCCCCAACTCACATCAGATTTAGAATCTGCTCCACAGTGCGCTTGTTTCCATGCCTTTCATTACTTCCGTCAGTTAATGAGGTTGCTTCTCCTCAAACCTGAATCTCAACTTCACAGGAGTATGAGCCCCCTAAAACTGGGACATTTCTCATGAAAGGAGCATTGAATCAAAAGGTTGCTTTTTATGTGAAAGTAAATCTGACCCAACTAATTGAAGGGGATTTTTTCCCCCATCAATTGGGCCTCTGAAATCATTCACCTATATCTTTTGCAGGGGGCTTTAGATTTTATTTGCAGCAGTATCAGAAGTTATATTGTAATAGATATAATATTCCTCAGTAGGGAGCTTTCATCAGCTTTCAATGATCTGTTAAGGGCAATGGCTGTTTCTTGGCATTAGAAAGCTTCTGTTAAAAACACAAAAGGAGCATCTCCTTTACTAACAATACAACGTTAATGCCAATGAGTGAGCAATATCTATGAATCAAGCTTCAGCAGCATTTGGAAGCCTAATAAAAATCTCCAGATGTAAAATATAATAAATAATAATAAATAATAATAATAATAATAATGATGATGAAGTGGTTTTAATGTTAGAAAGGTCATAGATAAAGTATAATGGGCTGATACTTGTAGCTTCATTTCAAAGGACTTTAATATTCTATTAATGTCTACACTTAGAGCATTAGAAACGAATCAATACGATAAAAACTCCCACGGCTGGTAGTCTGATTTTTTTTCTACTTCCATCCTTGCTGCTTCCTCTCTCCTGCAGATCTTTTGCCTCCTGGGTGTTGGAAACACCTGAGATGGTGGTTCTCTGCCTTTTCAGACACCTGTACCAGTTTGCTAGACTAAGATCCCAGCTGTACGAGCCAATCCCACCACCTTCTATTCAGTTATGTGCTATCTAGTCTACCAGGGAGCCTGAGGTGCTCCAAGCCCTCATCACACAACAGCAAGACTAGGGGTTGAAGCAGCCCAACTTCTATACCAGGTTAGAATGTCCATAGTTTAATGGAATGCAGGAAGTGGAATGCACTTGGGCCAGAACAGTTGTCCATCAACCAAGGCCCAATCCTCAAAGGTGCTGGACATTTCTGTGGGAGCTGCTGGGGGACAAACATTTGATAATGAGATCTTCAAGCTAGCAGACAAAGATATAACAAGATTCAGTGGCTGGAAGTTGAAACAAGACAAGTTCGGACTGGAAATAAGGTGTAGATTTTTAACAATGAAGGTAATTAACCATTTACCAAGGGTTGTATAGATTCTTCATCACTGGCAATTTTTAAATAAAGATTGGATTTCTTTTAAAAGATATGCTGGGGAGATTTGCACTGTTGCTGCATGTGCTATGTCTGTTCTTTGGACAGATGGGGACTTGGTGTCCAGAGCTCTTTTCAGTCTGGCACCTGAGTGAACATTGTGACGCTTCCCAGGGGCACTCTGGGTTGGAAGGCACCTCACTACCACCTGCCCTTAGCGTGAGAGAGTCTTGTCTGTGCCTGCTGTGGATCAGCTCCGTGAAACCACCTGCCTCTGGCACAAGCACTGCCTTCCAGACCTCCGCAAGCCTCATTCTCTCTGTACGGGATCATGCCAGGCATATAGCAGCCTCCAAATCTTCCAAATGATCCTCTGGGGTGCTCAGCCCCTGTTCCAGTGAACACTCCCAGAACTCTTAGATCCTCTGTTCCCAAAGGAATACTGTACTACTCACCAGCTTGTCAGACTTAAGTCAGGATCACCACTTTGCTTTGCTTAACACACAGCATATATATATATATATATATATATATATATATATATATATATATATATATATATATATATATAGTGAAAACAAGAATAAGTTTACCATCAAAGAACAGAGATTCAAGTGACATTGAGTAAGATTATTGGAAACAAATGGCTACATATAAAACAAAATTATCGCATGCTTTCTAGAGCCTAAACTTAACTAATGAGGCAATCCCCTCTCTCCCACTAGATAGCTTGCCCCAAGTTCTTTCCCCAGCATTTACAACCAGTTTGGCTGAGATCCCTTCTCATAAGATCAAGCCCATTGGCAGCTTGTCCTCACGGACTGAAGGAATACTTGGGAGTTCATCTGTACTTTCTAAAGTTCATTCTCTTACCCCTAAACAGGATGCCTCCTGCTGTTTTCTGTTTTTTCCTCCAGCCCCCCACAACCTATCGATTAGCCTTTTTCTCAGACTGTAAACAGATGTTCACTGTGAGTGACACAATACTCAGTTTGCATATGACCAGCCAGAGTGAGATAAGCATCTCTTCCAAAACCTGCCAGGAGTATGTGGATACCTGTTGGTGACCTGTTTTAACTCAGACCTAGAGAACATACTTCTCAGTTTATATACATAACTTCTCACATATTTTCCATACATACATCTCTCAATGATTATGATGACCAGTGTGCCTCAGGCTTTCATTAGAGACTTTACATGACTTCTTTGGTGAACACAGGGGATCTCTGTACCCCTATGCCCCCTGCCAGTTGGTATCAAGCGCTCCTTGGGTCACAAGCAGTAAAAATGTTATATTTTAAAATGTCAGTATCAGTGGGAGCCTGGGTCTGAGCCCCGCTTAGGTCAGTTTGGAAATATCAGAGGTAGATGATTCACAGAGTTTTTACTCTGTGGCTTCTTACCTTGTACCATGCTTTTCCTGGGCCTGATTCTCATTTACATTAAAGCCACTTTAAGGCCCCTTTACACTGCCAGAGAGGGACAAACAGGCAGAGGTAAGTGAGAATCAGGCTCCCTGTTCCTGGAACAATCACCTGGCATGGCTCTCATTTCACCTGCATTGGGAGGATGCTTAGCTCTCCGCACACCATCTTCCTGAGATTCCTCCCTCCTTCCTGAGATTTAGGGAGGTCTCTCTATAAGGTCCAGAATATGCATGTGTGGACAGGGCAGAGAGGGGTGATCCTGAGGGGGTGGGGAGGAAGACAGATACACACATCATCCCCTAGCCTGGTGCTGCACAGGTGAACCTCCCTTCCCATCTGGGGGAAGAAGTCCAGGGGCAGCTGAAGTTGGAGACTCCCTGCCAACCTGGCTCCAATGCCAGGGAGACAAAGGGAAGGGGCTGGAGGCCAGGAGGCAGAGCAGAAGCACAGGACCTTCCCATAGCTGGACCTGTGCCTCTGGAGGATTCCCAAGGTCCATGTTGATCTCAGGGAATCAGCTGCATTTTGGGGGGCTGAACCCCTTTTTCTTCCAGGGCATCCCCTCATCCCGAGTAGAATAACTCAGAGAAAACTCAGTGAAGAGAAACTTGTGGAGTTCTCCCTGTGCCCCTCTTGTGAGAGCGGGTAATCAGGGCTACTTTACTATTATTATTTATTATTAATTATTTATATTATCACCATCCCACTCCTATCAACTATGGGAAGAGGCGAGTCGAGGGCAGCAAAAGGGGGAAGGCTTAGGCCCCAAAGTACCCTGGAAAGTATGTTGCTAACCCTGAGCTTGTCAAACAATATTTGTTTTTGTTGAGAAATTTCCTCTCTCTAATTCAGCTGTTTTCTGGGGAAATGGAATGAAAGCCCTCTTGCTAGGTACTCATGCAGGTTAAATTTATTGAGTGAATGCACTGATTTTCAGAGCCCCCCTTGCTGTAGTAGCTTTATCAAAATCTGTATCGAAAGCATTTATTGAGCCCTAAGCGTGAGACAGTCAGAGGGACGAAATGAATTGTGCAGCTGTACAGTTAATTGTGGAAGTGGCTGCCTTATTGCCTGGTGTGGAGTTTTCATGCTCTATCAGTTAAGCTAGAGGGCAGAGTGTAGCTAGAGAGCAGAGCAGGACTCCCTGTACTAGCGCAAGTGTGTTAGAGATGCTCTCACTTACACCAGGGTGAGTCCAGAAGAACACTGCTTATTCCAGATTTACACCAGTGTATGTGCAAAAAGGAGTACTAGTGGCACCTTAGAGACTAACCAATTTATTTGAGCATAAGCTTTCGTGAGCTACAGCTCACTTCATCGGATGCATTCCAGTGTATGTGACAGCAGAACCTGGTGCAGAATTTAATTTTAGCAAAAGGCAGCTCTGTGCTACCTGCTTTGCCCAATTCCCATAGAAGGCAGTGTTTGAAAGAGAAGAGTTGTACCACTCTGTGAACTGAGCTGTGATGTTACTTCAGGAGAAAGAAGGGCCAAAGCCTGGTGGATACTAAAAAGTTAGGTCGGCCCAGCTACATTGCTGAGGGGTGTGAAAAATCCATATCCTTGAGTGAACAGTTAAGCCAATCTATCCCGGTGTAGACAGTGCTGGGTCAGTGGAAGAATTCTTCCGTCAACCTAGCTATTGCCTCTCAGGGAGGTGGACTACCTACGCCGACGGGAGAACCCCTCCTGTTGGGGTAGGCAGTGTCTACACTGAAATGCTACAGTGAGGCAGCTGTAGCATTGCAGTTGTGCCACTCGTGTTTCAGTGTAGACAAGCCCTCAGTCTCTCCTCTCAGATACACTGCCGCAGCCCTATGTATGTACAAAGTGGGTGTGAAATGATATCAGATCAGAAGGGTACTGTCACACCCATTGTGCCCAGCAGTGAAGAATTAGAACATAAGAACAGCCATCTGGATCAGACCAAAGGTCCACCTAGCCCAGCATCCTATCTTCCAACAGTGGCCAATGCCAGGTGCCTCAGAGGGAATGAACAGAGCAGGGACCTGGTGAAATAGGGAGGGCCTTGGTCCTCCTACCCTGGCTGCCACCCACCCATTGGGTGGTGGCCCACTCTCCCCTGGCCCCTAGGCCCAGTGGCCCCACCAAGGAGGGCAGCCTTATTGACTCTGGCCATTAGGCCATATTGTCCTGAGGCTAAGGGCAGTTATTTGGGCTCTGCCACAGGGCTATAATGCCCCCCCCCAAAGGATGACTGAGTATACTTGCCTTGTGACAGTTCCCTTAATGTTTTTCTTTCAAGACCGGGTTATAAAGGTGTTCCTCATTGGTCTTCTCTATGCCATTTGTTATTTATAGCCAGTAAAACTGAAATTATTTCCAGTGAAATATCATAGATTTTGCCCACTTTAAAAAAAATCTGTATAAACTAATTACACTGAACATTAGGACCACATTTTTAAAGGTATTTAGCTGTCTAAAGATGAAGATAGATACCTAGTGAGATTTTCAAAAGCGCCATTGAAATCAATGGAAGTTAGACCTCTAGGAGCATCTGAAAAACCTACCAGGCACCTATCTGCATCTCAGAGTGCTTAAATACCTTTACAAATCTGGCCCTTAGTTACGTGTAATTGCCTGGGATGCTCCATGGAAAAATTATTAAGCATAAATTAAATTTACTTTCATTACTAATAGTCTTGTGTTACAGTAACATACCATATAGACTCAGACTTTAAGGCTAGAAGGGACCATCATGATCATCTAGTCTGACCTGCACAGAACCTCATCCACCCACTCCTGTACTAGACCCATAACCTCTGGCTGAGTCCTCAAATCTTGATTTAAAGGCATCACGTTACGGAGAATCCACCTTTTACTCTTGTTCAAACAAGCAAGTGACCTGTGCCGCATGCTGCAGAGGAAGGCGAACCAACACCCCCCCCCCCCCCTGGCCAGGGTCTCTGCCAGTCTGACCTGGGGGAAAATTCCATCCAAACCCCAATATGGCAATCACTTAGAGGCTGAACATGTGGGTGAGACCCATCTCTGCTTTTACTCTGCATCTTTCTATATTATCCCTAATGTTTTACTTAGTAGTTTTTATTGTTTTTTTTAAATCAGAAGTTGCTTTGTAACCAAAATTGCTGTATAGGAATGATCGCTGGAGAACAACCTTAGTGGTCAGGCCATTGGCCTGGTGGGAACTATACAGCTTGGTTCTATTTCCCAATTCTTCTGCTTACCTGCTTTATGATATTAAGTAAATCACATAATCTCTGTATCTGATTCTGATTTCATTTACACCAGTTTAATCCAGTGATTTGAATGGAGTTGTTTTTTATTGATACCAATGGAAGTAAGATCAGAATTAGATCCCTTGCATCTCAGTTCCCCTATCTGTAAAATGGGGATAATAATACTTTCTTGTCAACCCTCCAGGGATGTTGTAAAGATCAATCTGCACTTGAAGACTTTGAAAATGTAAAGCATTGTATGAGTGCTAAGCATTATAATTCACATTCAACAACTTAATGAAGGCCTCTCCTGTCAAATCATATCTACTCTCCAGTCCTCCCGCTGAAATATTTTGATTCTCCATCTGGTATTTTGTCTACAACTATGGCACTTTCCAGTCTTTGGCATCTATTCCAATTCTCTTGTTTCTTTATTTAGCTATCATCAGTCCCTCTAGGAACACATCCTGCCTTTTCCCATTTATTTTGTTTGCTCTGATCAAATTGTGGTGACACAAAAGGGACACATACATAATCTAGACCCATTTTGTTCATATGTAACTTTTGGTGTGTAGTCACCCACATGGACGTAGAATCATGATTCCATGACATAATTCATCTCATTGCCCCTTTTTTACATATTGTACTTCATTGCGTATTTTCCAAGCTATGCTGCATTTCTTTGAGGTATCATGTATATGAACCATTGATAAGGTGCATTATAAACCTCCATCTTTAATTTAGATTATGTCTACACTGCAATCTAATATGTTATGCATCTTGGGTAGACATACCTGTGCTAGCTTTAGGCATGTTAGCATGGCTAAAAATAGCAGATCTGGTAGCATGGGCTTCAGCATGGGCTGTACAAGCCTGCCCAAAACCTAGGTACCTACTCACATTATTGAAGTCCATGATGTCACATCTACACTGCTATTTTCAGCCATGCTAGCATGGGAAAAGCTAGTGTGGGTATATCCACCCAAGCTGCAAATACACCTTGACTTGCAATGTAGATATACCCTTAGACATCCCAAGACAAGACATCCCTCGGGACATCATTTCTGTTAACGTGTATAATGTGTTCAAATGAAGAATGATAATGTAATTCGTGTACTGGAATTAAGTGGCAAATTCAAAATTGATATGAGGAAATAGTTTTTTCACACATTGTTATTAGAATGTGGAACTCACTGCTACAGGATATCATTGAAACCCTGAACTTAGCAAGATTCAAAGAGAATTAGACATTTATACAGATAAATAGCATGTCTAGAACTATACTTTTTGCTAAAAAACAACAACCCCTAGAAGAGAGATAAAATTTCAGGTTCAGGTTTAAGGCCAATCTCTAACTATTTGGGATTAGAATGAGACCTTCATGGGGGACCCATTATTATGCATCTGCCTACTGCGGATTTCTTGCATCTTCTTCTAAAGCATCTGAGACAGGCCATTGTCAGAGATAGGTTACTGGACTAGATAGACCATGAGCCGGATCCTATCTTGCAGTTCCTGTTTACTACAGAGAAGCAGATCTTTCAACCTCTTAGCTGTGTTTTGGGACCCACCCTTTCATATGTCCTGATTCCAAAGAGACATTTATTTACAGCAGTACTCATAGGGGACCAAAGCCCAAGATCAAAAGATTTCTGAACTTTGAGGAAATCTGATCTTAATCCAAACTCCCAGGCTGGCCCCTGACTCCATAATGGACTGAATGAAAAGCCTGGACCTGAACAACCTCACACTTTGGAAAAGTTTTGATCCAAATCTGGAACCAAACTTTGCATTTTGGGGCTATTTATGATGGCTCGGTGCAGTTGGTAGCACTCTCACTTTTGGGCAAAATGCAAAGCTGTGGGAAACTCAGTGGTATCAGTAAAAATGGGGCTTGTGCAAATCTTTTTGGAGATTCTTAGCAGAGGGCTTTGCAGGCCCAGAATTTCACTTTGAGCTTCAGGTTCAAATTAACCCCCCAAAATCAAAGCTAAACTCAGATGAATCCCTCAAATGTTCTTGCTTTCAAATTGTATTATTAAAGGTCACAGTGCTCTAATCCCAAGGGCATGTGTTCAAGTCTCATCCTGTGTCTACTGCTGACACCACAGTGCAGCATTGGAAGGTGCAGTGCTGTTTGAAGTGCCATCCTTCTGATGAAACATTCACTTCTGACCATCTCTGGCATCTGCCCCAGGTAGATGTTAAAAAGTCAATGGCACTTACAGAAAAGACTGGCTAAAACCCTCGTGTTCTGGCTAGTATCCCACGCAAAGGGGGTTATGTGGGAGCCACTCTCAAGCATGTAGGGGCTGCTGCATCAGCCTATGCCAGAAGGACACAATCCCACAATTGTCTAACCCATCTCTTTGTCAGACACCTTGAGATACCCTGAGCATGAAGGGATCTATGTAAAATGAAAATCTGTTCTATTTACATACATTTTAAAACTCTCAGCTTTCACTTGTTTCCTTTTATTTAATCAAAGAGCTGAACTTCTTTTTGGTGACATAATTTGTCAGCAGGTTCAGTTTATACCAAAAATGTTGATCAAAGGGCAAGCGGTAACTGTTTGATATGCTGTGTGATAGCAAACTAAACAGGCATTATAGCTGTGCATCAGCAGCCGTGCATTTAAAGCTTTTATCAGCATTTTCATTGCAACCCATTATTGCACTCAGGATAGATGGTTCAATGGCAGAAAACAGATTTTTCCCATTACATTCAATAGCTCCCTGCCCAGGTTATGACACAGAGAATTGTTGCTCAGAGTTCAAGATAGGGCCAAAGACACAACACTGGATTTATAGCTGATCTTACCTAAAGTTTGGGGTGTGATGCACGTGGCTATGTAACTGTGAAACAATGTTATAATTGTAGTTTATGTGTACTACCCCCTCTAAACCAGCTGTCTCTGTGCCAGGCTCCTGGGGAGGGCAGTGTGCTCTGAGGTAATTTTAGATAGAGGGCCTTCTAGTGTGAGAGACACACACTCTGCTTTGTATATAATGGAAATTTTACATTTGTTCTACTTTCCTTAAACTGAAAATCACATTTTTTCAATATGACATTGCAGGGTGCAATCTAGACCAGTGAGGGGCTATATGTCACCCCTGCACTACAAACTCGAGTACTTCATGATGCCTTGCTGCTGTAGCTGCCTTGTGGACCACTCACAAACAGCCTTCCAGCCTGCAGGTAACACCCTGAGTGTACAGCTTCAGCCTGCTAGCCACACACCAGTCACACTCTCTCTGGCTTCCACCAGCCTTGATTACCACTTGCAGGGTGACCCTAATGCACTCCCAGTCCCAGATTTTCCCCCAAAACATGTGTTCTGGACAGTCCAGATATAATAGGTCTGTTGCCCCTTACAGGGATCAATATACAACAGTCTGCTACCCTAAATGGAGTTACCCACACATTTCACAACACTGGATTAATTTTGATTAAAGAATAAAACAAGTTTGTTTAATTACAAGGAGAGAGATTTTAAGTGAGTACAAATATAAGGCATTAAAGTCAGAAATGGTTAAAAGAGAAATAAAGATAAAATGCTTTCTAGTAACTAAAACTTAACAAACTAGACTTGGTTCAAGGTGAAGTCTCTTACCACATGTTCCCAATAACCCTGCTGTCCAAATTTTCAGGCCAGATTCTGCTCCCAAAGTCAAATAGGCTGATTTCTTTTGGCTTCTTAGGAGGTAAGTTCCAGCTACAACATTTGGATCCAAATTTCAACCTCCTTCCCACCCCCAAAATAAGTAGGTGCTTGGAACTAGCTTTTGTTTCAGCCAGTCTCCAATAAAATCAGCATGAAATACCCGCAAAGATTATTTCCCAGAAAAACATCCCGCACAACAGCCTTTGCATATTTAAAGTACAATTAATGATTATTATTACTTTACAGCATTGAAAAGTGTGTTAAACATTTCTCAGAAGTCACAGAAAGACATTGTCCCTACCTCAAACCTAAATTTGGTATGGGATGAAATGAGTGTGACTAACAGTAGGAGGAGGAAGGAGTGAGGAAAGATGAGGGTTATAGCAAAATTACCTTGTGGTTAGTCAATTTAGGAACATGCACAGGAGGTGGTACAGTTAAAAAATGTAAAAAGTATAAAAAAAATAAAGATTTAAGGTAGTGCATATCACTGATTGTTATTTTATTATTATTATCTATATTAACATAGTTCCTAGGCACTCTGATCATGGACCAGGAGAGCTAGGTACTGTACAAACACAGAACCAAAATATAGTCGCTGCCCCAGAGAGCTAACAAATGCAAATTTCAAAATGTACAACAAACCTGTAGGTGCTACCACAATAGAGACATTAAAATAAATAAAATAGCAATAGCAACAACAGGATTTTACACTCACCTATACAATTTGTAATTTGCCTTGTATTGGCTAGTAACATAAGTGCATCCAGATGAGGAACAAAGCCAAAACAACAGCCAACTTTGGTCTACTTTTTAAAAACTTTTCCTCTTGAATCTCAGAAAATGCTCTGCATCACCACACTGAAGGCTGTCAAACAGTACAGCCACCCAACAGTAACTAAGCCAGTGCAACCAATGGCAACTCTACATGTAAGCAGAGTCAGGATGGGCTCCACCCTGACATCTGGTGGGGAGGTGTGGCAAGTAGTGGAAAAGAACTTCAGGGGCTGATCTCAATTTGCATAGGCACACCCACCCCGCCTAGAATGAGGCCATAACTGCCCAAATGGTCACTTTGGCTGTTGTGGGATCCCCAGTGTCTTTGTTATTGGGGCGGGAAGAGTAAATTGTTATTACCCTGATTATGGGAACTGTGCTTGGAACTGTACTTGGCCTTTTGTTATGATGGAGGGACTCACCATCAACTGAGTAGCACTCGCTAGGCAAGGGACATGGGTTCCAAAACTCTGTGAAGGGAGAGAGACTTGAGACAGGTATTAGTACCTGGTGGTGTGGGCCCCTTTGTGAGGGCCTGAAGCACCAATTGCACCTCTGTCTCTCTCCACTGTGGAATGTCAGAGCTAATTTTGGGTCTATTAAGAGTCTTGCTACAGGTACTGTGCTGCATTCACTTTGGCCTTATGGTGCACCAGCACTAAGGCCCCCACTACTATGAGCTGAAATCACTGAGCGCTGTGTCAAGTAGTGGGGAGCCGGAAGATCTAGAGTGCAATGGTGCTGTTCGTGGATAGGCTGGTAGAGCGGAGCTGTTCGTGAGACAGCGGTGTGTTCGTGAGACGGCGAGCTGAGCAGAGCTGTTCGTGAGACAGCGAGCTGTGCAGAGCAGAGCAGAGCTGGTCGTGGTGGAGCGGAGCCGTTCGTGAGACAGCGGTGTGTTCGTGAGACAGTGAGCTGTGCAGAGCGGAGCCGTTCGTGAGACAGCGAGCTGAGCAGAGCAGAGCCGGTCGTGGTGGAGCGGAGCCGTTCGTGAGACAGCGGTGTGTTCGTGAGACGGCGAGCTGAGCAGAGCCGTTCGTGAGACGGCGAGCTGAGCAGAGCAGAGCCGGTCATGAGACAGCGTAGCAGAGCAGAGCCCTGTGGGGCAGTCAGCTTCAGGACATGTAAGGTGCCCCTTACCCCTTTCCCCCCCCACACAGGCACATTTTAGCCAGACTGGGGAGTAACACCATGCAGATGAACTTTTGAACTCTGGGGCTGGACTTTTTGGACTTTGGGTGATTTGTGGATTGCTGGACTCAAGAGACGTTTGGGTGCTGGGACTCAAGAACCCGAGGGAAAGGGGCATGCCCCAATTTGCTTGGGGTGGGGTTTTTTTTTTTGCTCATGGGTTGTGTTATGAATCCTGTTGGTGGTGTCTCCCCAACATAATGCCACATTGTTTCTCTCTGTTATTAAAAGGCTTTTTGCTACACTCAGACTGTGTGCTTGCGAGAGGGGAAGTATTGCCTCTTGAAGGCGCCCAGCGGGGGTGGTATATATTTGTCCCAGGTCACTGGGTGGGGGCTCGAGCCGGTTTGCATTGTGTTATTGGAATGGATCCCCTAGATATTGAACCCGGCCCTTGTTGCTGCCAACTCTGATGGGCAGAAGGGTTACATTTTTGGGGGCTCGTCCGGGATGCCTGGATCAGTACCCCTCGCAAGCACCTGTTGAGTGATCCACTACATTGGAAAACAATTTATATTTTTTTTGTTTGTGCTTATATTTTGAGGAAATTACTGTTTGTATAATGGCTAATTTGTCAGGTTTGTTGGGCCCTGGCTCAGCTGCTTCTAGCTCAGAGGCTGCAGCCTCGGCTGATGATTGGACAAAAGCTCTGGGGCAAACATTGGAAAAGGTTGTGCTGTCCCATGCTGCGTCAAACTCTTGTCGTAAGCTAAGATTATTTGCTGGTGAGGAGGAGTTTGAACCCTGGTTAGAGCATACCACTGAAATGCTGCAAGAGTGGGCCGTACCAGATGCAGAAAAGCGAAGATGCCTCATAGAGAGCCTTGGCGGCCCAGCATTAGATGTGATTCGCACCCTGAAGCTCACTGACCCTGGGGTCAGTGTGAAGGACTGCCTAGAGGCCCTTGAACACAACTTTGGGAGCGTAGAGGACCCTGAAGACAGCTACTGTAAGTTCCTTAATTCCCGACAACAAAAGGGCGAGAAGGCTTCAGCCTACATACAGAGACTGGAGAGACTGCTTCAGAGAGCTGTCATGAGGGGAGCAGTGACTGCTGAGCAGATGGATCAGACCAGACTGGCTCAAATTGTAAGAGGAATTCAGTATCAGAACCCGATTCTACTTCATCTCCAGCTAAGAGAATGACGGGAACATCCCCCAAGTTACTCCCAGCTGATAAAAGAGGTCAGAGAGGAGGAAGAAAGGCAGGCTGCCAGTGAATTTTGGGAAGCCCAAACATCAGATCCAGCCAACACAACACCACTGCAAGCGGCCATTGTACTGATGGTGAGCACCAGAGAGGAACTTGCCCAACAAATGCAGGTCCTGACGGAATGGATAGCTGAGCTGCAAAGTACCGTTGACCAAGTTAAGACTTCCAGGAATAAGAAGCCTCAAACGGTGGCGATTGAGAAGCCCGCACGTAGAGCCACCATCCCACCCAGGCGAAGGGGGAAATGTCAATTCTTCTGCTACCAATGTGGTCAGGATGGACACAGTGCTGCCAAGTGCCGTAATGAAGAAAACCCCTCCTTACTGTATGGAAAGCTGAGGATCAGTTGGGAGAGATCCGGTAGCTGCCAGAGGGTCTGGGGACGGGGACCCCCCAGGTCTGCAGGATTTGAAGATTCCCCCAGAAAAGACTGTCCAGCTGGGATCCCCGCAGGACTGATAGGGCCTCGAGCAGAGGTCACGGTGAGGATTGAAGGGGTGGAGTGTAAAGCAGTGCTTGACACTGGATCTCAAGTGACTATTATATTTCAGTCATTCTACCAGCAGATGCTTAGGCACCTGCCTATACAGCCGCTGACTGGCCTTGGCCTGTGTGGCCTCAGCATGGATGAATACCCCTACCAAGGGTATGTCATAGTGCACCTGGAATTCCCAGAGGAGGTTGCTGGGGTAAGAGAAGAGGTAGACACAGCTGCCTTAATATGCCCTGACCCTAAAGGGACCTCTGATATGTCTGTGCTGATAGGGACCAACTCCAGTCTCTTCAAGGTACTCGCGGATTACTGCAGAAGGCGGGCTGGGGACCAGTACCTGAATACCCTGATGATCCATACGCTTTGTGCTGAAGCCTGTAGGAAAATTGAGAGCGCTAAAAGGGACACAGCTGAGCTACCGCTTGGGGCACTGAAGTACGCGGGCACGACCCCCTTAGTAGTGCCTGCAAGGACGGAGCAAGAAGTGCGTGTCATGAGTACCTGTCTGAAAGGCAGTAAACGGACGTTAGCAATGTTAGAGCAGCCGATGGGAGGAGAGCTCCCTGAAGTAGTGCTGGTCCCCAGTGGAGTCATAACTCTACCCGTTGAAGCCCAGGAAAGGGTGACTATACTGATTGCTAATGAAACGAGTCGTGATGTTGTTGTGAAGCAAGGACAAAAGATAGCAGACCTCTTTGAGCCTGAGTCGATTGTAAAACCCCAGTGTGAAACTCAAGTTCCCACAATAGACCCAGCAAAGTTTGACTTTGGAGATTCACCAGTGTCCGAGGACTGGAAAGATCGCCTGAGGAAGAAACTTTGTGAAAGATCCAAGGTGTTCTCACTGCATGAGTGGGATGTGCAAAAGGAGTAGAGCACAATATCAGACTACATGACTCTTGACCTTTCAGGGAGAGATCTAGGAAGATTGCTCTTTCTGAGATGGAAGATGTGCGACATCATCTTCAGGAGCTGGCTGCGAATGGCATCATTACAGAGTCCCGCAGCCCATACGCCTCACCCATTGTGGTAGTCCGTAAAAAGAATGGGAAAATTCGGATGTGTATTGACTACCGCACCCTAAACAGCCGTACTGTGGTCGACCAGTACACTATGCCTCGAGTGCAAGATGCCTTAGACTGTTTGCTGGGAAACCAGTGGTTCTCTGTGTTGGATCTTCGAAGTGGATACTACCAGATCCCTCTGGGAGAAGAAGATAAGGAGAAGACAGCCTTCATCTGCCCATTAGGGTTTTATCAGTTCGAACGCATGCCCCAAGGGATTTCTGGAGCACCTGCCACCTTTCAACGTCTCATGGAGAAAGTTGTGGGAGACATGAATTTACTGCAAGTGTTAGTTTATTTGGATGACCTGATTGTGTTTGGAAGAACCTTAGAGGAGCATGAAGTGCTTGATAGGTTGGAGGATTATGGTCTGAAGCTTTCTGTTGACAAATGCCAGTTCTGCAGAACCTCAGTGAAGTATGTGGGTCACATCGTGTCCCAAGAGGGTGTGAGTACTGATCCTGATAAAATAGAAGCACTCACTACATGGCCACGTCCAAGTAACTACAGAGAACTCAAGACCTTTCTCGGATTTAGTGGCTACTACCGCAGATTTGTGAAAAACTATGCTACGATTGTAAAGCCTCTGAACGATCTCACCAGGGGACATCAGTCCAGCAAGAACAAATCTAAGTTCAAGAATAAGGGGAGGTCCCCAAAGCCCCCTGTGCAGAGACACTATGGCCCATTTGAACCATTTGGGCCACGGTGGGATGAGAGATGTGAAAGGGCTTTTCGAGAAATCATTACTTGCCTAACTCATGCTCCAGTCCTAGTTTTTGCTGACCCAAGCAAACCATTTATCCTGCATACTGATGCCAGTTTGGAGGGTCTGGGAGCAGTCCTGTACCAGGAAGTGGAAGGCAAACGTAAACCTGTAGCCTTTGCCAGCCGAGGATTGTCTGATAGTGAAACTCGCTATCCCACCCACAAGCTGGAATTTTTGGCCCTGAAATGGGCCATCACTGAGAAATTTCGAGACTACTTGTATGGTGCTCAGTTCCAGGTGTGGACAGACAACAATCCACTGACTTATGTGTTAACAAGTGCTAAGCTGGATGCTACAGGGCAGAGATGGGTGGCCGCCTTGGCTAGCTATGAGTTCAGCATTCAGTACCGATCAGGGAGAAGCAATGTAGATGCAGATGCATTGTCCAGGCGTCCACAGGCTCCAGAAGTTGCTGTGATACCCACAGATGGAGTGAGAGCTATTTGCAGTGTGAGTCGCCGAGAGCCAGAGGCCCGTGAGAGCCTTCAGGGATGTGTTGCAGAAGCTTTGGGCCTGCCCCCTGAATGCATGCCTTCTGCTTCAGTGAACTATATTGCATTGGACCAATCTCCTTTGCCCATGCTCAATGCGGCTGACTGGCAAGAAGCCCAGCGGCAAGATATTGACATTCGTGATACACTACTTGCCAAAAGGGAGGGGCGAAGCCCAGCTGCGGTTGTCCCACCTAACCCGGAGGGTAAACTACTATTGAGAGAATGGACCAAACTAAAACTGATTCAGGGAGTGCTACACCGAATGACCACTGACCCTTTACAAAAACAACGAGCACAACTAGTGCTGCCAAAAAAGTACAGAGCCCTGGCCATGAGGGCCCTGCATGATGACTTTGGGCATTTAGGGATGGAGAGGACCCTGGAACTTATTCGTAGTAGGTTCTATTGGCCCCGAATGGCTGAAGATGTTCGCAGGAAATGTGAGACTTGCGCTCGATGTGTTCAAAGGAAAACTCTGCCCACGAGGGCTGCATATCTCAAGAACATCACCAGCAACAAACCTTTGGAATTGGTATGCATTGATTTCTTGTCTGTAGAGGTAGACAAGAGGAATGTTGGGAACATTCTAGTAGTGACTGACCATTTTACACGGTATGCACAGGCATATCCCACACGTGATCAGAGGGCCACCACCGTCGCTCGAGTATTGTGGGACAAATATTTCTCAGTCTATGGATTCCCGGTTCGGATACACTCTGATCAGGGCCGGGATTTTGAGAGTCACCTTCTGAAGGAGGTGCTGAAGATAGCAGGAATTAAAAAGTCTAGGACAACGCCTTATCACCCCCAAGGTGATCCTCAGCCAGAGAGGTTCAACCGAACCCTATTAGATATGTTGGGAACTTTGCGACCAGAGCAGAAGGCAACCTGGAGCCAGCATGTCGCATTTCTGGTGCATGCCTACAATGCCACAAAGAACGATGCTACGGGAGTCACCCCATATCTCTTGATGTTTGGGCAAGAACCAAGATTACCCATAGACTTGTGCTTTGGTGTATCAGAGGATGGAGATAGCTATGAAACTCACCAGCAATATGTATCCCGACTAAGAGAAAAGCTGCGGGATGCTTATCGCTTAGCTACCGCTGCGGCTCGGAAGAACGCAGACCGCAACAAACATCGATATGATGCTAGAGTACGTTCGCAGGAGCTCCAGCCGGGGGACAGAGTCCTGCTGCGAAATTTGGGTATTGCTGGCAAACACAAGATAGCTGACAGATGGAAGGCAATACCTTACCTGGTGATGGAAAAGCTGGGAGATCTGCCGGTCTACAAGATCAAACCTGAAGACGGCCCAGGGCAAATAAAGACGGTGCATAGAAACCTTTTGCTCCCTGTGGGGGAATTGGTAAGCATCCCTTATGAGATGGGCCACGACAGGGCAGCCGGGCAGAACAGAGGTGCTAGATCAAAGCCGCCATCCAACACAGACAGCAGGCCCCGTGCAGCTAACTTACCCCTATTCTGCACATCTGAGAGTGAGTCTGAGGAGGCAGACACAACCCTGGTGTATCCTGGGATGGAGACAAGATTTCAGTCTCGATCAGCTGAACCAAATGAGAGTTTTCCCTCTTCCGCCCTAAACCCCATGGCGGAATTATTTAGGCCCCTTTTTGACACCCCGGTGCTGCTGATGAGACCCCCCTGTGATGACACACACAGGTTATTGGACAATGGAGACACACAGGTAGAGGATGCCCTGGGCACCTTGGACCCACCAGCGTTAGAACTAGGAGTGCAGGGGCCTACACCAGTAGCCGAGGGACCCTCCAGGGAAGCCTCTCCATCCGTCACTCAAGAGGATGTTCCCCCTTCCTCGGCAACAGAGAGTCTCAATAGACGAGACAGGGTGATAAGACCAGTGAAACGGTTAACTTATGATGCACCTGGGGTGACTAGTGAGGAGCCAATACATTTAGCACACAGGCTTGTGGAAGCTAAAGTGGGCTTCCTGAGGCCCTTTGGAGGAAACCAATGAGTTGGTATAAAGGGAGTATGATTTGTCGGGACGCCAAATTCTCGGCTGGGGGGAGGATGTAAGCAGAGTCAGGATGGGCTCCACCCTGACATCTGGTGGGGAGGTGTGGCAAGTAGTGGAAAAGAACTTCAGGGGCTGATCTCAATTTGCATAGGCACACCCACCCCGCCTAGAATGAGGCCATAACTGCCCAAATGGTCACTTTGGCTGTTGTGGGATCCCCAGTGTCTTTGTTATTGGGGCGGGAAGAGTAAATTGTTATTACCCTGATTATGGGAACTGTGCTTGGAACTGTACTTGGCCTTTTGTTATGATGGAGGGACTCACCATCAACTGAGTAGCACTCGCTAGGCAAGGGACATGGGTTCCAAAACTCTGTGAAGGGAGAGAGACTTGAGACAGGTATTAGTACCTGGTGGTGTGGGCCCCTTTGTGAGGGCCTGAAGCACCAATTGCACCTCTGTCTCTCTCCACTGTGGCATGTCAGAGCTAATTTTGGGTCTATTAAGAGTCTTGCTACAGGTACTGTGCTGCATTCACTTTGGCCTTATGGTGCACCAGCACTAAGGCCCCCACTACTATGAGCTGAAATCACTGAGCACTGTGTCAAGTAGTGGGGAGCTGGAAGATCTAGAGTGCAGTGGTGCTGTTCGTGGATAGGCTGGCAGAGCGGAGCTGTTCGTGAGACAGCGGTGTGTTTGTGAGACGGCGAGCTGAGCAGAGCTGTTCGTGAGACAGCGAGCTGTGCAGAGCAGAGCCGGTTGTGGTGGAGCGGAGCCATTCGTGAGACAGCGGTGTGTTCGTGAGACGGCGAGCTGTGCAGAGCGGAGCCGTTCGTGAGACAGCGAGCTGAGCAGAGCAGAGCCGGTCGTGGTGGAGCGGAGCCGTTCGTGAGACAGCGGTGTGTTCGTGAGACGGCGAGCTGAGCAGAGCCGTTCGTGAGACGGCGAGCTGAGCAGAGCAGAGCCTGTCATGGTGGAGTGGAGCCGTTCGTGAGATGGCGAGCTGTGCAGAGCGGAGCCGTTCGTGAGACAGCGAGCTGAGCAGAGCTGTTCGTGAGACAGCGAGCTGTGCAGAGCAGAGCCGGTCGTGGTGGAGCGGAGCCGTTCGTGAGACAGCGGTGTGTTCGTGAGACGGCGAGCTGAGCAGAGCTGTTCGTGAGACGGCGAGCTGTGCAGAGCGGAGCCGGTCGTGGTGGAGCAGAGCCGTTCGTGAGACAGCGTAGCAGAGCAGAGCCCTGTGGGGCAGTCAGCTTCAGGACACGTAAGGTGCCCCTTACCCCTTTCCCCCCCCACACAGGCACATTTTAGCCAGACTGGGGAGTAACACTATGCAGATTAACTTTTGAACTCTGGGGCTGGACTTTTTGGACTTTGGGTGATTTGTGGATTGCTGGACTCAAGAGACGTTTGGGTGCTGGGACTCAAGAACCCGAGGGAAAGGGGCATGCCCCAATTTGCTTGGGGTGGGGTTTTTTTTTTTTGCTCATGGGTTGTGTTATGAATCCTGTTGGTGGTGTCTCCCCAACATAATGCCACATTGTTTCTCTCTGTTATTAAAAGGCTTTTTGCTACACTCAGACTGTGTGCTTGCGAGAGGGGAAGTATTGCCTCTTGAAGGCGCCCAGCGGGGGTGGTATATATTTGTCCCAGGTCACTGGGTGGGGGCTCGAGCCGGTTTGCATTGTGTTATTGGAATGGATCCCCTAGATATTGAACCCGGCCCTTGTTGCTGCCAACTCTGATGGGCAGAAGGGTTACATACATATGATGTGAGCATGTGCAGGTCATCCTGCCCCTCCCTCGACTCTGTCAACCCAATCCGTTCTAAGTAGGCACAGGACTGAATTGTGCAAGCAATTCATTCTCCTCTCAAAGGGCAGGATCCTTATACTCTGGCCAGCTCACAAAAGGTTGCAGAGAGGCAGAGGGAAGGAGAAGGCAGTGAGCATAGGCATACACTCACATCGATTGCAGTAGTGCCGATCTACCAGTAAATGTAGACACGCCCTAAAGATTCCTGTATTTAATGTGGAATTTAAGCCAAACAACAGTAACAACAAATGGAAAGTAACTAATGACTATTGTCTCTTTTAAAATAAGAAAGCTCAGACATAGAGACTCTGATTTGGAACAAACATTAACTTTATGTTTCACATTAATTACGCAAATGTCTATAGATTTCAGGATAGACTTCGGGCTTGTCTAGATGAAAGTTAGTGCACGCAAGCTGGGTTGTAAATCTGCCTCACTAGCCTGCCACCCACTTCTGTGTGGAGTGTGCTGCTACACACTAAAAGTTTCCTAATGCACTTTGATCCACCCACTTCAAAACAGATAAAATCGCTGTAGGGAACTTTTAGTACATGGCAGCAGGGTCCACCCAGACAGTAAGTGTGATGTAGATTTACACCCCAGCTTGCCATGCACTAACTGTTCATCTAAACCAGCCCTTAGGGTAAAGGGGGCTTGGGGTGGCATAATATTCTCAGATCATCTATATATTGCATATGGAAGGCATTGTGGTTGAAACCATTCCTATCAACCATTCCTGGATGTCACTTTATCCTTTCTGTAAGAGGCTTCATAATTGGCTCAATGACATAATTGTCTTCCTCTGCCAAGCAAAGTGATAGCCCAACATCATGTATCATTTTGGGGGCTCATCTGAACATCCAACAGGTCACTTTAACTCCCTTTTACCCTCCAAGGCTGCACCTGGTTCTAGAGGCCTGGAGGTTTCTCCTTTCTAAGGAGTCTTCCAAAGTTGTTCCAAGCACTGGCCAGAAGAGATCACTAGAGAGTGCCCTCTCTTCCCCAAAAGTTCCCAGTCCCTGTGAAAGATCCATTTTTATTAAATCCTTGAATCCCTGTCATGACTCATCTCACAAAGCTCCCCTTTAAAGCAAATGGATTTAAGACTTAAAAGTTCTTCTACCTAGTAAGACGAAAAGGCTTCCTTACTTTAAACAGGAGCAAAATGTATGAATGAGAGTACACATACTGTACTGTAAATTATAATCAATTCTGCCTGATCAGGATTAGCAATGTATGGCAAGGCTCTGCCCCCAGTCTCCTAGACAAACTATAAATAACATCCTACAGTCAAGGTATTTGTGAAAGAAATACAGTTTATTACTGTCATGAGACTAAGCCCCTTCTTTGCTTATATATCAAAGACAGTGTCACTGTCTTCAAAGGCTGGTGGAAGATGCCTTTAGTAAGGAAATCCACACACACCCCCATGCCCAAACATATGTCAAAGGGAGAGTGTTTCAACTTGTTACCTAAATGACTTGAAACAAATCAGATGTGAAACCATATGGGCCTGCGGCTTTTTGAGACTGTAAACTTTTTTATTACAGATAAAGCTAATGGCCTATGCGATGACTCAGCCTTCTGCTCAGGAGTTGCATAAGGTTAACCAAGGAAATTTGAAGTTGATATGGAAGAGTGCAACAGGGAATGTTAGCACTAGACTATATGAGCTGATTATATTGTCCCAAGAACCTACTGTATTTAACGCATTTGACGGATACCACATCAGCAGCAGGAATACTGTACAATGGGGGTGCCCAAACTTTGCCCTATCGAGGGCCATAGTGTCAACTGGCCAGGAGCCTAAGGCAATACCTAATCTGCATAAAATCTAATACACTGTGACCACTCATCTCTAATGCAGATTACAGGTCTCAGAATGCATGTTACATCTTGAGCCAAGCACTCCATCCATTCAATTTAAGATGGATCATTGCACATTCCCAAGGCTGTTCCTACATATTAAAAAGTAAAATCACTAGCCACTTGGCAGAACACCAGGGGATGTAGTTTAGCTGAAGTACTACGTACTGGACACGGTGCTAATATAGTGCCCATCATTGCAGTATCTAAGTGCTGTTATCTCTAATGGCAGGCTCCCCTATATTTCTGCCTCAATTCTGTTCTGAAGGTACCACATTCAAGGTGAGAGGGTCACTCAGTTTCCACAATCCATTCAGTCTTTGCCATCACCTGTGGTGCCACTTAAGGCATTTTTGTGATGTGATGTGGGCACTCTGCAATTGATTTTTTTATTATTTAGTAGTAGTATTTTTAAGACAGGGCCAGATCCTTAGTGGATGCAAATTGATATAGATACATGGACCTCAAACGAGCTACAATGATTTATAGCTGTTAAGGTTCAGGCCCTTTATCTTTATCTTAGAATTTTTTGCTTTCAAACATTTTTCTAAAGTAACTACAACATTTTATGATAATATAGGGCTTTTCCTAATCTGCCTTTTATCTCTGATTAATCTGTAACTATAAATTTAGCTCTATCGTAACAAAATTTTTCTCTGGAAATTATACTTGCAACATTACCTAGGTAGGTGTGTTTACTATAATCACTCTCATTGTTCATCTTTTGTTTCCCAAAATACACTCTAGGGAGAAGCATTAGTTTTGGAGCGGAGTTGCAATATATATTCCTGAAGCTGCAATTCACTGCTGGATGCAGAACAGGGGAGGGCAGAAAGGGCAATGTTTGCTGGAGTTTCTTAGTGCTTTCCACTGCAAAAATGTTATTTCTAACAGTAAAGCTACATGCCTGATACTTGTTACTTTAATTTGTTCTTAGAAACAACCCTTTTTCTTTTTAAAGTTTACATTTTACTGACTTTTTCAAATGACATGGTTTTGGTCACTATAGCTTTTCATTCTTGTTGCTGTTCTGAAGGTCCAGAAAGAACAACTGCAGCAGAAATGTGCTGTAAGGAAACACGACTTCCCTCTACAGTAAAGTTCTTCAGTTTGGAACCATCACTCTTACTGACGCTATTGTAAAATACAAAATATAAAGTTCCCTGTGCTGAAAATTCCACGTTTCCTGCATTTTTATAACCACTTCAGCCATGCCAAAACACCTAGGGAGTGAATCATTTTGAATTTGCTGAACCCAAAATATGAGACAATAATGCTGTTCATGAAACTTCCTCTGCTGGACCCTGATGTTCATGCTCAGATGATGTAGCTCCCAAGTGACTTTGTATGTGTGACACTGTATCACAGTTTTGAACAGCTCTATTTGGTGCCCTACAACTTTCCTGGTAGCTGGAATGCAGATAGAAAAAGAATGAAAAATGTATTTCCACTAGGAAAGTATATTCAGATTTTTAATAGGAATTACCTGGCCCACTGTGTAAAATGATATTTAGGACAGTAGAAAAAAGTATTTGCAGTATCAAATGTCATAAAACAGAATGGAAGGCCCGAGGTGGAGCTAATATGGAGTTCAACATGGCTCAAGAGTTTGCCAATTCTGTTTTAAAAAATAAAATTATTTGTCCACTGTCATATGGTATTGCTGAGATGCATATTTGTTGAAACAGAAGTTGTTAGGCTCAGCATAATTTCATTGTGAGTGGTGAAGGTGTGTAATATGACAGCCCAACTCTCTAGTTCTCATGGCTAAACCCGCACCTACATTACTGCAAAGATAATATATCGAACAGAATGTCTTGGTTGAAATATCAGATCCCCCGGCTTTCCAAAGATTACTATAAGGTCATATTAAATCCATGTAAATTATATGTAAAATTTAAACAAATACATGAAGAATTGTTTGAGGGGCAATAAAAGCAAATAAAAATGAACAGCAACCTCTTGCAACAGGGAGCAGAGTGGAAATCTTCTCTTTGTGCCAATGGCTCTGGAAGTCTCTCTGAGCTAGACTTACAGCTTAAGCTGTGTGTCACATTGGAACTACACTCCAATACATTCAACATGGAAGTTATACATAAGAAAATATGCACTGTAAATATCTGAGGAAGCACAAAAATGCATGTCTCGGTAGCAAACTATGTAAGTTGCTTGGGGAAGTAGCACCCTGCAGCCTATCTTGTTCTGGCAAAAGAACAATGTTTCATAAAATGCGATCAGTAACCTTACGGATTTGACTGTACCTCTAAATACAGATGGGTCTGAACACTACCAAAGTGGGGTGTCTGAAAATCCAGCTCCTAACTTTCCCAAAGGTCAGGATGTTTGGATTCAAACCATTAGAGAGAAGATCTCAACTGCATCTGGATGCAGGACTTTGATTTGGGCTTGTTATCTCAATATAATTTGTTAGTATTATATTATAACTGAAGAAGCCTTGTGAACAAATTATCTTTTTCTTAATGTTATGACCTAAAGTGGGTGGGGAATGGCTTAATGGACAAATATATCTTGCTTCCATAGAGCCATCCACAGTCTTAAATCCCAGAATCACTGCCACAGACCATCATCCCACCCGAGTAGATAAACTGCACTCCATGTTGCTTATTGTGTGTGGGATCTTTCTGAGGAGACCTTTAAAAACCAAGGTCCTGTCAGCTCTGTGCTGATGATAAGGATCCTGTGATGTAAGTAGAGCATTTCCCCTTTTGTTGTGCAGTGCATTGTGCATCTGTTGGCTGCTGGTGCTGCCCTCTACCAGAGCTGGCTGTATTTCAGGGGTGCTGTCTGTATATACTGTGTGGAGCTGCTCTATCTCATGCCCAGCTGCCTATCACCTCCATAAGGCATTACAGTAGCCAGAATTTGCAGCTCTCTGTCTATTCTTTACTTCTTCCTCAGGGCTGTGAGGAGACTGGCACAGAGTTGGTGATGCTGGCCCTATGATACCCTGAAGATTTCACCACAGGAAGCCAGCTTTGTCTGCTTTACACTGCTAGAACAATGGAAACAGCCTTATTGGTGGCCAGAATCTCGTTTGCCCATGGTGACATTCTCTGCCAGTTCTATGAAGCAAGGAGGATATTCATGTGTTGAAAATTATCAGTTAGCTAGAACATAAAATCAATGTATTTAAATGTGTTTAATGTGTTTTTTAAAAGTAAGTTTCTTGGAAGACTGCTATTTATATACACCAGTAGAGATCTAATGATGTATTTATACTTCTTGGAGTTTTTTTCTTAAATTTTTGCTGCCACTGTATCAAGGTTCTGAATGGTCACTTGCTCTCTGATGTGTAATTTTCTAGAGTCTTACGTCATCAAGTTTCAGATAGGCTAAAGATCAGAGGTTTTGATTTCCATTCATCTCTACTTAACTGAAATGAAGCCACATCTAAAGAAAGTATCTGATTCTGCAAGCCATAAATATATATGTTTTTGATACTGGATAATTAATCAAAGACGTAATCAGTATGCATGTTTTAACCTGCTTAGATGTTAGATCGCAAACCACAGGCATTGATGAAATACCTCTCATGCATATTTTCCCAAATGGTCCTGGTGTATAGCACTCTTTGTTTAAAGCGCATACAGCACTGGGGATAGGTGCCATTTTGACAATCCCTGAGAGTGAAGTCAGTTGTTTCTCTACAGAATTAGTACAGCATGCATGGTAGCAATACAAGCTTCTCCACACTGTGACAACAGCAAGCCTTCACTTTCAGAATTTTGGTTCAGTTCAGCTCAGTCTGGAGACAGGGGTTTCACTGTGAAATTTACATCCAGACCCAACTTTGCATCCTGAGTTCTGCTTTCCCAAAGTGAGGGGATGTCTGGATTCTCAAGGCACTTGTTTGGGCACCTCTCTTGTTACAGGAGAAGGTTCTGGTTGGCTCGTTTGTCCACGTAGTATTTTATCCCTTTCTTAATGTATGAATCATAGAATCATAGAATATCAGGGTTGGCAGGGACCTCAGGAGGTCATCTAGTCCAACCCCCGCTCAAAGCAGGACCGATCCCCAATTAAATCATCCCAGCCAGGGCTTTGTCAAGCCTGACCTTAAAAACTTCTAAGGAAGGAGATTCCACCACCTCCCTAGGTAACACATTCCAGTGTTTCACCACCCTCCTAGTGAAAAAGTTTTTCCTAATATCCAACCTAAATCTCCCCCACTGCAACTTGAGACCATTACTCCTTGTTCTGTCATGTGCTATCACTGAGAACAGTCTAGAGCCATCCTCTTTGGAACCCCCTTTCAGGTAGTTGAAAGCAGCTATCAAATCCCCCCTCATTCTTCTCTTACGCAGACTAAACATCCCCAGTTCCCTCAGCCTCTCCTCATAAGTCATGTGTTTCAGTCCCCGAATCATTTTTGTTGCCCTCCGCTGGACTCTTTCCAATTTTTCCACATCCTTCTTGTAGTGTGGGGCCCAAAACTGGACACAGTACTCCAGATGAGTCCTCACCAGTGTCGAATAGAGGGGAACGATCACGTCCCTCGATCTGCTGGCAATCATCCCAAAATGCCACTGGCCTCCTTGGCAACAAGGGCACACTGATGACTCATATCCAGCTTCTCGTCCACTGTAACCCCTAGGTCCTTTTCTGCAGAACTTCTGCCGAGCCATTCGGTCCCTAGTCTGTAGTGGTGCATTGAATTCTTCCGTCCTAAGTGCAGGATTCTGCACTTGTCCTTGTTGAACCTCATCAGATTTCTTTTGGCCCAATCCTCCAATTTGTCTAGTCCCTCTGTATCCTATCCCTACCCTCCAGCGTATCTACCTCTCCTCCCAGTTTAGTGTCATCTGCAAACTTGCTGAGGGTGCAATCCACACCATCCTCCAGATCATTTATGAAGATATTGAACAAAACCGGCCCCAGGACCGACCCTTGGGGCACTCCACTTGATACCGGCTGCCAACTAGACATGGAGCCATTGATCACTACCCGTTGAGCCCGACAATCTAGCCAGCTTTCTATCCACCTTATAGTCCATTCATCCAGCCCATACTTCTTTAACTTGCTGGCAAGAATACTGTGGGAGACCGTGTCAAAAGCTTTGCTAAAGTCAAGGAACAACACGTCCACTGCTTTCCCTTCATCCACAGAGCCAGTTATCTCGTCATAGAAGGCAATTAGATTAGTCAAGCATGACTTGCCCTTGGTGAATCCATGCTGACTGTTCCTGATCACTTTCCTCTCCTCTAAGTGCTTCAGAATTGATTCCTTGAGGACCTGCTCCATGATTTTTCCAGGGACTGAGGTGAGGCTGACTGGCCTGTAGTTCCCAGGATCCTCCTTCTTCCCTTTTTTAAAGATGGGCACTACATTAGCCTTTTTCCAGTGATCCCATCAGAACCTCCTGGCTGAAATGCAGCCTTATGTAGAAATGGCCCAATACACCTGAAAGGGGCTTTTTAAAAAAGGATTCAGCAGCCAGGAGGAGTCGTGAGATATTTTATAGGTGCCTGTATTATCTGGTTCTCCTAAAGGCCAGGTAAGAGATCATCTCTCTTTTTTTAAGGTTCACTCAAAGACTAGCCATAAAGGGTGCATACTTTATCCAGTATCCAGGACAAAATGTCTGCTCTATTTTCAGGTTTATTTACAATGGATGGTTAAGATTTTGTGGTTTGTCACATTCGGCAGTCACCAGTGACCATATATAACTGAGTATCACATGCAGGTTAGAATAAATAGGAGGACATAATAATACACCATGAATCCAGAACTAAGAAATTCTGACAATAGGCAACAATCCCGTTTCACTTTAAAGTGTCTCCATGTTTCTAGGGCAATTTTGTTCAAGCAGTAGTTAAAGACCAATTTATAAGGCAACTGACTTTTTCTGGTGTCTTAGGAGGTCACTTAAAGGTTTAATTGCAATTCCAAGCCGAATGCCATCCCTGCTGTAAACTTTGAACACATACATCTTTGTCTGCCAACTCAACGTCACACCCAGCACTAGCACACATTCCTCTACCGAGGAAAAGGCTTTCCTTAGTATTATCCGCGCTCATTAGAAGACCTGCCTCTTCCTGGGAAAACAGCAACTTCATTCTCTGCACACAATTAAAACAGAACATCATGAAATCTAGCTGGGATTCTGTTGACTCAGTACCTTTCCTCCATGCCCACACCCATCTCTGGGTAATGGGAAGGTGGTTACTGACTGTTTTCACCCTGGGGAAATTAATTTAATTTGTTTCCAAATGGCATACTTACATGAAGTCTGTGCACTCCACCTTCTGTCATGATCTGGGTTGAATTATTAATTTCCCACCATACTACGGGACCCTGGCTGGGTGTTGAATTTAGATACAGACTTTGACATGGGAGACAGAATTCTGAGCAATACAGGACACATTTTTAGCTTAAGCCTCCACATTTTGTGCCCCCACTTTTGCATGCCTAACTTATTAAGCCTGCAAAAGCTGTGTGAAAACCTGGAGGATAGTGAAAGTTCGGCCCTACGCTTATTAAAAATAAAAAAACAAAATAAAACCAAGCTTCTGACCCCACATTTTTCACACTGAGAATACAAAGAAAAAACAAAAATGGACAGCAAACCACACAAAAAAAATCACTTTCACATGGTTGTATACAAACAAATATAACAGAGACTGGGTTACCTCTGCAGAACTAAAACTTTAAAATAAAAAATACTTAATTTGCATTAGCCATTTGGTAATTAGTAATAAATGACCATTATAGGGTCACCTCAGCCAAGAGCGTCCTGAGTCTCCTATACAGCTGAACAACCTCCTGAACATTTTCTATTTTCATATTACAAAATGGAAAGTGTAAATATGCTGAAATATCAGCTTCTAGGTACTGCAGTAAATACATTCTCTTTGCACTACAGACTTTCCTAGACTGAAGGTTATATGGAAGCCAAGAACAGAGGAGCTGAAAGAAAATAGTCCCGTCTACATTACTGTGTTAAGGGATCCAGTTACACAACTCAGTAGTTTTCCAACGTAATTAAAACACAGTTCAATCTTACTGAGTAGACTTAGTCTGACTTACGCTATAGACCCCAAAGTACCAAGGAAAATCTATTCTTATATTGAATATTAATTTAACTTAGTCTAGTCTACCTAAGCATGTATAGAACATTCATCTCTTTGATATCTAACACCCTACAGAATTATATAGATTTACCACATAGTTTAATCACAGCTGCACTTTGGCCTCTTCCTCCAGATGGGAGGGAAAGGTTTACTTTTTCTTTCATTAATGTCATTTTGTGGGAATGCTATAGCAGAGACAAGACTCTTGTTCTGTCCTGAAGATGCCAAAATTCATGGTCATTCTACTCCTCCCTTGTGGGAGCCCCAAAAGCTACTGAGAAAGCATAGTGTCCTGTTTTCCTGAGTCTCACACAAAGTCTGTGAGACTTAGCTCATCAGGAACAAGAGTCTCAAAATAGCTAATGCAAATGACTTGGGATTGTGGCAGCTTGTCCCTCATTAAGTCAAGGAAAAGTGTTGATGAGGCAAAGAAGAGTCTGAAAGATGTAGAGCTATTTCCACCTGTCCTATTCCCTGCAAACCTCAGCATAATTTGGGTTCGGGAGAAGCAGATTTTTAAATCATTTGATGATTCTCACACCTTCATTGCTATCAAGTAGACAGTGGGAGGGACTAACATTCCTTCAGAAAACCTGACACTTGGAATGTCTGCTTTGCTTGGCAGATCTCACTGATGTGACTCTTCAGCTAGCCATGGATTACATTCTCATTTGGAACTCTCTTTACAAGCCGTAAATAGAGCATGGACAGAGTGTAACTTCATACATTGCTAACCTCACTCTCTGCCTGGGTGGTTCTCTCAGAGCTGGACAGTTACGGATGCTTCTGGTGGTGTTGATTATTGTTGTTAATTATTAATCATCATCATTATTATCCTGAAGTCTTTAGACAACCTTTATTAAGGTAAAACTGCCACTTAGGTCAAGGCTTTAAGTGAAGACCTCAACAAATGTCTATTCAGATTCTTATACTGCCCCAGATACTTGATTCCAAGCACAGTTATTGAGTTTTAAGTACAATGTTAAAAAAGTTGGAGGAAGCCACAGGAAGCATCTTCCCTAGGGTAGCCCATCTTTGTTTTCATATGGTGGTTTTCTAATCTCTTCCCTGTGCGTTATGTGTTTTTAACATTATGTTTTAGTTTTGTATGCTCATCCATAGGAAGGGACATAAATATTGCCAAAATAGTTCATATGATATACCAATGTAAGTCATACTATTCTTCATATCTTACTGTACTTCCAAAATCCATGCATTCTGCCCATAGAAGGAGAAAAGGCATGCACTCACCATATATTGTTCCTGGGTGCATTCTTCACAGTACATAAAGACAAATAAGCATTTTATGAAGGTTCATAGCCCACATAAACCTTCCAAGCAAGAGAGAAGGGCTAATGACCAATGCTGAAAAGAAGAAGCTAGAGAGGTCAGGACTGCTGTGGAGTAAAAGAAAGGGGCAGTCTCATTCTCCCCAGAGTTTGCAAAGTGCTTTGGAATCTTCAGACAGAACCTACCACATAAATATAAAGTATCTTCACCATTAAGGGTGTGTAAGCCAACGTATGTTACTTTCCACTTACCAATTGAGTAACCAGCTGGTAAAGTTTCAACAGTGACGCAACCAACATAAAGCTAGAAATAAGGAGTCACTACAGCTTGAAAGGGTGCCTCATGAAGGAGCTGTCACCTGATTTTGCACCTGCAGTGAAGATGTTTACACTAAGCACAGGAATTCTGAGGCTGGCTCTATCAAGGTGACACAGCAGGAAGGGAAGCCCTTCCCCTAGGGAAACTTGAGAGACAGAGAAAGACAGAGAGAGCACAAAATAATTATACTGGAAAGTAAGTAACTGTAAAATTACTGTTACAAGGATTGTTTTAGCCATAAACTAGTAAAGAGATGAAAAACTGCCACCGAAACGAAAGTGCTGGTTACAGCTGAATTGCATGCAACACAAAGGTTAGCAACTGAGTGGAAGAGAGAAAGAAAAATGATTCAGAATTTTCAGTCTGAGCAACATTTTGGGAAAAACCCCCAAAACAGATTCTGTCTTTTAATAAAATCATTTGCAGTTATTTTTTTTCCTCCCAAGTTATAGCTGGCATGTTCTCATTTCAGCTGAATAGGGTAATCTTTTTGCTGATTCAGAACACGGCTTATTGGTTCATTTTCAGTATAATGCACAAAGAATGAGGTGCACAATTCCTGTTAACAAGAACGGAGATTGCACCCGTCTCCTTCCTTCCTGCACATCATGGAATAAATAACTGTAAGCATGCAGCACAGAATGTTAGACACATAACTCTCACTTTGGTTAATAGGAGCTGGACAGTGTGCTTAAAATCAATCCTATAAACAGGTCCAATATTTCTCAATGTGGCAGTTCTTCCCATCTGCCACTTACAAGACTAGTGACTCGTCTCATTATGCAGAAGATGAATACAGTTCAGCTTACTAGCTTCATGCTGTGCAAAAACACCTGAAAAAATGTCTGAATTTTACACTGCCAGGAAATAACTTCTTGTAAGCTTCATACACATCCATTAAGTCCAATGTAATATCACTGAGGGCCCAATCCAGCTCCCACGGGCTTCAATGGGAGCTGGATCAGGCCCTTATAAGGATGCAACTCACATTGACTTCAATGAGAGCAGAATAAGAGTGCAACCCTGAAAGGTGCAGAGCACCTTTAATACCGATTGAACTCAGGGTTCTCATTATCTGCAGGGTCGGGCCCTAAGGGCCTGATCCTGCATCCCTGCAGTTAATGGGCTTTTGGTCTTTGACCTGATAGAAGCAGGATTAGGGCCTCAGTAGAGGCAGAATTGGATCCATTGACTTCAGAGATACAAATTTGCTTCCTATTAGGATTTAAAGAAAGACAGGAAATATTTGGTGACAAAGGTTCTAAACTGGCCATAGAATAACAATGTCTGATATTTTGTTGTGGTTTTTTTTAAGATTGGATTTTCCCCTCTATGATACTCACAAAAGGTGGTAAACTAACTGCTTGGGAAAACAGACCACCTCAATGCAAGCTTCCCCATGCAAGTAGGTAATATAGATCTACATTGCCCTAAAAGGCCCACCTCCAGAGGTTAATGAGCTGTATGTTTTCTATGGCTAATCAATCCTTGACCTCCATGCTACTTCTGTGACAATTATGGTTGGTGTGTTTGTGATATAGCCACCTTTCCACTAATAACAAGACTGAGACCACTGACTCGTTTTACATGGGCCACCAAACAACATGTAAAAGGCTTCTATCCAGCAACCAAGAAGTGAAACCTGACCTGAGCCCTGGAGTCCCCTGTAGTACTGGATTCAAGCTATAGTATGTGTTAATTTTATTAAACAACTGAAACAAACAATCTCTTTCTCTTTATTTGAGCTGATGGAAGGTAGTGCAATTAGATTCTGTAAAAATTAAAGTCTCATAAACTTTAGGGCCAGAAGAGACCATCATGATCACCTACTCTGAACTCCTGCACATTGCAGGCCACAGAACCTCACCCACCTCCTCCTGTAATAGACCCCAAACCTCTGGTTGAGTTATGAAGTCCTCAAATCATGAGTTAAAGACTTTAAGTTACAGACAATCCACCATCTACTCTAGTTTAAACCTGCAAGTGACCCATGCTACAGAAAAAAGTGAAAAATAAAACCCAGGATCTCTGCCAATCTGACACGGGGGAAATTCCTTCATGACCCCAAATATGGTGATCAGTTAGATCCTGAGCATGTGGACAAGACCCACCAGCCAGACATCTAGGAAAAAATTCTTTGTAGTAACTCAGAGCCCTCCGCTTCTAGCATCCCATCACCAGCTGTTGGGGATATTAGCTGCTAGCAGCAGCAGATTGGCTACATGCCATTGTAGCCAGTCTCATCATACCATCCCCTCCATAAACTTATACTCCTGGAGGAATTCTGCACCCCTGCGCAATGCAGAATTTTTGCAGAAGTTAATGTTGTGCGTGCAGAATTTCCTTTTTCCCCATAGAAATAGGTTGCAGAGATGTTGGCTGCCACTAGGGGCTGCTGGACCCAGCAGATCGCAGCTCACAAATAAAGACAAGGCCTGGGGGAGGAGGAGGGAACTGGAGGGTTCCCAGCAGTTGCAGTTTCCAGCATGCCCTAAAGCTGGGGGGATCCTGAGAAGGAGCCAGAATTTAACAATGTACATTGCCAAAGAGCCACAGTAATATGTCGGCAACCCCCCATCAGCCCCCACACACCGTCAGCCCGGCCGATCAGCTGTTTCGTGGTGTGCAGGAGGCTCTGGGGGGGAGGGGGAGGAGTGAGGGCACAGCAGGCCCAGGGGAGGAGCCAGGAAGGGGTGGAGTGGCGGCGGGGCCTGTGGCAGAGCCAGGGGTTGAGCAGTGAGCACTTCCCGGCACACTGGAAAGTTGGCTCCTGTAGCTCCAGCCCCGGAATCAGTGCCTATACAAGGAGCCACATATTAACTTCTGAAGAGCTGCATATGGCTCCGGAGCCACAGGTTGGCCACTCCTGCCCTAAAGTAAGGAGGCAGCGGTGTGAAGGAAACTGTGCAAGCCCAGCACACAGCATCAGGCTGTTTCTTCCTCTGGATTCCTGGGCAATATGAGGTTAGGGTCTGTGAGTATCTGGGCAGGGTGGGGCCTTGCATCTGGCCTCTGGGGGGGAAGAGGGTGAGAGTGTCTGGGCTGGGGAGGAGGCGCACAACTGGGCGCTGGGCAGGGGGATGTGTCTGGGCTGGGAGGGACATGGCTGGGCTCTGAGGGAAAGGGAGTGTGAGTGCCTGACCCCCTGGCTGGGCTCTGGGGAAGGAAGGGCGCAGAGAAGCAGGAACAGGGTTGTCATAGGGGTTTCTTTAACTCTCTACTCCTGGGGGCATTTTTGTATATGTCTGCATTGTTACACACATACTTGCTGACAGATATTTTGAAATAAATTACCAAAATAATTGAAACTGGTGTGATTATATAGTGTTATTTTGACAAAAGTTGCAGAATTTTAAAATATTGTGTGCAGAATTTTTAATTTTTTGGCGCAGAATTCCCCCAGGAGTAAACTTACCAAGCTCAGTCTTGAAGCCAGTTAGGTTAGAAACCTTCATCTAATTTCAAGCCTAAACTTGTTGATGGCCAGTTTATATCCATTTGTTCTTGTGTCGATATTGGTGCTTAACTTAAGTAATTCCTCTCCCTCCCTGGTATTTACCCCTCTGATATAGTTATAGAGAGCAATCGTATCTCCCCTCAGCCTTCTTTTGGTTAGGCTAAACAACCACGCTCTTTGAGTTTCCTCTCATAAGGTAGGTTTTCCATTCCTCCTATCTTCCTAGTAGCCCTTCTCTGCACTGGTTCAAGTTTGAATTCATCTTTCTTAAACATGAAAGACCAGAACTGAACACAGTACTCCAGATGCCTTGTATAACAATACTAACACTTCCATGTCTCTACTAGAAATACCTTGCCTGATGTATCTGAGGACTGCATTAGCCTTTTTCACGGTTGCTTCACATTGGCGGCTCATAGTCCTCCTGTGATCAAACAATACGCCCAGGTCTTTCTCCTCCTTTGTCACTTCCAACTGATAAATCCCCAGTTTATACCAAAAATTCTTGCTGTTAATCCCTAAATGCATGTCCTTTCACTTTGCACTATCCAATTTCATCCCATTTTTATTACTCATTATCAAGGTTGTCCAGATCTTCTTGTATGATATTCTGGTCCTCCTCCATATTTGCAATACCTCCCAACTTTGTGTCATCCACAAATTTTATCATCACATTCCCACTTTTTGTGCCAAGGTCATTAATAAAAATGTTATATAAGATTGGTCCACAACCAATCCCTGAGGAACTCCACTAGTACCCTCCCTCCAGCCTGATCGTTCACCTTCCAGTATGACCCGGTGTAGTCTCCCCTTTAACCAGTTCCTTATCCACCTTTCAATTCTCATATTAATCCCCATCTTTTCCAATTTAACTAATAATTTCCCATGTGGAACTGTATCAAATGTCTTACTGAAATTGAGGTAGGTTAAATCTGCTGCATTTTCTTTGTCTAAAAAAATCAGTTATCTCAAAGGAGATCAGGTTGGTCTGGCACAATCTACCTTTTGTAAAACCATGTTATATTTTATCCCAATTACTGTTTACCTCTATATGCCCTTAACTACTTTCTCTTTCAAAATTTGTTCCAAGACCTCGCATACAATTGAGGTTAAACTATTAGGCCTGTAGTTTCCCTGATCACTCCCCCCTCTCCTTAAAAACAGGAACTATACTAGCAATTGTCCAGTCATAGGGTATGAACCCCAAGTTTACGGATTCATTAAAAATCCTTGATATTGGGCTTGCAATTTCATGTGCCAGTTCCTTTAATATATTGGATGGAGATTATCCAGCCCCTCCCCTCCCCCCCAATTTAGTCCCATTATTGAGTTTGACTTCCACCTTGGATGTGGTAATTTCTACCTCCATAACCTCATTCCCTTTAGCCACGCTGCCACTACCCATAAACTCTTCATCAGCCTTATTAAAAACTCAGGCAAAGTATTTGCTTAGGTGTTGGGCTATGCCTAGATTATCTTTAATCTCCACCCCATCCTCAGTGTTTACCAGTCCCACTTCTTTCTTTGTTTTCTTTCTATTTACCTGGCTATAGAACCTTTTACTATTGGTTTTAATTTCCTTTGCAAGGTCCAACTCTGCCTGGCTTTTGACAGTTCTCACTTTATCCCTACGCTTTCTGACCTCCAAGAAGTAGCTTTCCTTGCTGATCCATCCCATCTTCCATTCCTTATCGGGTTTCTGCTTTCTCTTAATCTCTTGTTTGAGATGCTTGTTCATCTAGCTTGGTCTGCAATCCTTCCCTATGAGTTTTTTTCCCTTGCTTGGGACACAGGCTTCCGATAAGTTTAAGTCAAAGTTGCAAAAACTAATTCCAAACATCGTCCACATTCAGATTCTTGAGTTCTTCAGTCCAGTTCACGTCCCTAATTCCCTTAATTTTTTAAAGTTTGCCTTTTTGAAATCAAAGACCCTAGTTTCAGATCTAGTTTGAATGGAATTAGCTCATGATCACTTGAACCAAGGTTGTCCCCTACAACCAGTTCTTCTCCAAGGTCCTCACTGCTCACCAATACCAAATCTAAAATGGCATCACTTCTTGTTGGTTCGGCAACTATTTGGTGAAGAAATCTGTCAGCTATCGCATCCAGGAAAATCTGGACCCTACTATTATTAGTAGCACTTGTCCTCCAATCTATATATGGGAAATTAAAGTCTCCCCTAATCACACAATTCCCAATAGTATTTATTTCTTTAAAAACATTAAAGACGTCTCTATCCATATCCAAATCAGATAGTGGGGGTCTGTAGCATACCCCAAGCACTATCCCAGGGGAATCTCTCGTAGCTTTCTTCCCCAAAGTGAATTTGGCCCAAACAGACTCTGTCTTACTCATTCCATTACTTCTAATTTTTTTGCAGTCTACTTTATCATTAATATACAATGCTACTGCACCACCTTTGCCTTTATTTCGGTCTTTCCTGAACAGCACATACCCTTCAATAGTTGTACACCAGTCATGACTACTATTCCACCATGTTTCTGTTATCCCTATATCATCTGGTTTCACTTCCTGCACCAGTAATTCTAGTTCTTCTATCTTGTTACCCAAGTTCCTTGTATTGGTGTACAAACATCTTAATTGTTTCTGCTTAGCTTTGCCCACATTCCTCTCCCAATTGGGTACAGTCATTCTACTGCCAGTACTGCCTACCTGACTGTTAGTGCAGATACCAATGAAGCTATCTTTCCCCTTAATATCCATTCTCCTACCCGCTGCTGTTCCTTTGTCCATTGCTGTAACCTTTCTTACTTGATTTTTCTCCCACTCAATGCCAGAATCGGGCATGGAGATTACATGAGTATCTCCCAACCGTCTCCCCTGAATTCCTAGTTTAAAGCTCTTTTAATGCGTTGTGCCAACCTCCATCCCAAAAGTCTCTTCCCTCCCTACTCTGGTGGAGTCCATCCCACGAGAACAGTCCTCTGTCCATGAATGCCATTCAGTGGTCAAACATCCCCAAGCCCTCCTTATATAATCACTGCCCGAGCCATCTGTTGATCATCATAAGCTTGTCTTGCCTTCATTCTCCTCCTCCAGGGATAGGTAGAATCCCACTGAAGATGACCTGAGCCTCCATTTCTTTAAGCATCTTCCCCAGCCTGGCATAATCTCCCTTGATAGGTTACAGTGAGAATCTAGCTGTATCATTTGTTCCCACATGAAGGACAATCAGTGAATTCCTTCCTGCTCTCATGTGGATCCTCTTCAGCCTCGGGCCTACATCCCGTATCTTAGCTCCCAGCAGACAGCACATCCTTCTGTACTCCAAATCAGCTCTGGTGATAGGCCTGTCTGTTCTTCTTAGTAGGG
This sequence comes from Natator depressus, assembly GCF_965152275.1. Lineage (NCBI taxonomy): Eukaryota > Metazoa > Chordata > Testudines > Cheloniidae > Natator > Natator depressus. Next base: position 12,496,579 of record NC_134241.1, read on the forward strand.
GGTCACCAATCACGTAGACCTGCCTTTTCCTGGTGATGATGTGATTCTCTGGCAGTCCTCCCATTTTTTTCTGGCTGCAAGTCCTCTTGTCTTTTATTCCCCCGGCAATCTTCTGCAAGTCATCCTGTATCCTCCTGGGGCTCTGAACTCTGGGTATCTCCATTGACTCTTCCCCTCTTCCTGTAGGACTAGCCGCTCTTCTCTTCTTCCTTGCCCTCCCACCTCAACTTACTGCCTGCTGTGCCTCTTCTTCATTTTCCAACTCAGCAAACCTGTTCCTGAATACTATTTCTCCTTCACTAGCTGGTCTTTTCCTCTGCCTGGTTCTTGTAGTCACATGCTTCTACTGGCCACTTTCCTCACCCAGCAGTCTCCCCTCAGAATTCTTCAGTCCAGCTTGCATCTGCAAGTCTTGACTCTTTCCTTCATCCTCCTCTTGCCTTCCCTCCATCATTTGCTCAAGTCCCCTTCAAAATTCAATCATAGTTTCCACCTGTATCTCCACACCTTGGATCTTTTCTTCCATCAGTTCTATCAGGTGGCACTTCAAACAAATGAAGTGCTTTCCAGGATCATGTATATCCTGCAGCTTCCACATCTGGGCTATGTCTACACTAGCACTATTGTCGGTATAAACTTATGTTGCTCAGGGTATCAACCCCTCCCCCCCCCCCCCGAGCGACAAAAGTTACACTGGCAGAAGTGCAAGTGTGGACAGCGCTATGTTGGCGGCAGACATTCTCCCACCGACATAGCTACCACTGCTCGTTGGGGGGGTTTAATTATGTTGATGGGAGAGCTGTCTCCCATCGGCGTAGAGTGGCCACACGGGTGATATTACAGCGGTGCAGCTGCATGGGGACAGCTCTGCTGCTGTAAACTCTCTAGTGTAGACATGGCCTTAGTCATCTTCATTGTCTCTTCCATTCCTTGGATCACTACCACTGCTGCCTCTGTATCTGTCATAGCCTTCCCACAGAAAGTCCTATCAAGGAAAAGCAAAAAAACCTAAAACAAACAAAAAAATAAAATGAAAATCACACGAACACACACTACATATACCCCTCCCCCATACTCCACTTACAAACTCTCCTGTTTGCGGGCTCCTGTACTGCTGACTCATTGTTTGGCTGCATTTATAGGAGGACCCCGAATCAGGGCAGCCCCACCCCCTAATCAGGGCTCTGTTTCTCTCACAGCACACTGCTCCCTCCGAGCCTCTGCAAACTGAACAGAACTCCCCCCACCCCACAAAACAGAAAAAACACACCACACACACAAAAACTCACTCACTGCTCCTAAGGAACATGGGCAAGCCTCCTCCCTTCTCCTCCCACAGAACTCCCACTCAAACTCCCCTCTCGACAGCTCTGGTTGCTGACTCCTGTGCTGCTGCTCCTGTCATTAACTCCATTAAGAAGAGAAAACAAAGCTTCTTATTGCATTTGGGTTCTTCCATAAGTCTTGTTCCAAATGTGGTCAGCAGAGGGGGATTTCCAGTAAATAAGTTGAGTGAAATTTTCTCCTGATTTAGGCCCCATGACAACGCAAGGGGGTTGCATGGTATGAAAGGGCCCGTTTTGCGGAGACGTGGAAGGAGGCACAGCATCATTTTTTTGTTTAAACGAAATCGGGTTGCTATTGTGTTTCAGGCTCTTGTCAAAGTGGTGCTTGGGACGCACCTGTGTGCTTCAGAGACTCAGAACTGTTCCCCCCCCTCCATCCTCCCCAACAGAGCTTATATATGAATCATGAATTCCATTTTGTTTACAAGTCTAGAAAGGAATAATTTCCATATAGCAGCAAATAGTGTCCCTGTCTGGAGTTCCTGTCACTGAGCCTCTCAGTGAGTCTATAAATAGAAAATCATCAACTCACCTATTCTGAGCTCATCACATACTCACTTTACTTAACTGTCCTCATGTTTGTTAAAGCTGTCACCCTCAGATTTCTCCTATCAGATTCTCTGTGTGGGGACATTCCCAGTCTATTATATGGCATCATACAGCTATTAAGCTACTTAGGTTTTTATCACCTAAGCTGCTTAGGTTTATATCATGAAAAATAATATGCTTTTGAAGAACTTGACATTTGAAGCAGTGTAATTACAGTCTAAGGTCTCAGAGCTCCTAACCACTTAATTTAGCAGAGAGAATCTGTATCATTTTAATAGATATACTAAGAATCAAAAGAATGTGAAAAAGACTGGAATAAAATGCACACACACAAACAATAAAGAACAGTAAGACTGCAATGAAAACTTCATCTAGAAGTGTAAAATTGGTGAGTCCCAAGGATCTATTGTCTTCTTATGTAATTCTCTACAATCTAAGATTCTGAGTTTTAAAAAAATTACTTTTATTTCTCTCCTTTGCTTTATGGACCACAAGAATATTGTTAACAATATAAAGCAACATGCTCAGTTATCTTGGGACACAGACTAAAACAATAACACCAAAAAAAATGCAGCTTCCCCCTCACCACCCCCCACTCATATTAATGGGGTGTTAATTTCCAATATTTTTTATGATTCCCTAAATTACAGTAATAGGAGTCCTAATTTAATCTCGCTATCAAATTTATATCATGATATTTCTAATGTACCTATCTCACCACTAGCCTGTTTGTACTAGAAACCTCCAGCAAACATGCTTATTCAGTGAGGTTGGATATACCTGTCATGTCCTGATATTTCATTCATTTGAAGGAATGTTTCATAGGCTGCAAGTTCTGAATGTGTGCACAGTAAAATATTCTTTTGATCATTCATATAGTTGAAACAGTCTTATCTGTCTCTAAAAATGAAGGTAAAAATGGTCTGTACTGTGCAGTCAGCAGGGAAGACAGTTCAGTTCAGTAAGGTGATAGATATGTAGTGACTCACTTTGTGCTTTGCAATTCTTAGATGCATAGATGCCAAGGCCAGAAGGGACCATTGTGATCATCCAGTCTGACCTTCTGTATAACACAGTGCATAGAACTTTCTCAAAATAATTTCTAGAACAGATCTTTTAGAAAAGCATCCAGTCGTTTTAAAAATGGTCAGTGATGGAGAATCCACCATAACCCTGGATAAACTGTTCCAATGGTTAATTACCCTCATTGTTAACAATGTACACCTTATTTCCAGTCTGACTTTGCCTAGCTTCAACTTCCTGCCCTTGGGTTGTTATATCTTTTTTCTATTAGACTGAAAAGCCCATTATCAAATATTTGTTCCCCAGGTAGGTACATTAGTCTTTAATCAAGTCACACCTAAACCTTCTCTTTGTTAAATAGATTGAGCTGCTTGAGTCTATCACTATAAGGCATGTTTTCTAATCTTTTAATCATTCTCCTGGCTCTTCTTTGAACCCTTTCCAATGAATCAACATCCTTCTTGAATTATGGACACCAGAATGGACACAGTATCCAGCAGTGGTCACACCAGCGTCAAATACAGAAGTAAAATAATCTCTTTATTCTGACTCAAGATTCCCTTGTTTATGCATTCAAGGATTGCATTAGCTCTTTTGGCCACTGCATCACACTGGGAGCAGCTGAGTATCAACCATGACCCCCAAATCTTTTTCAGAGTCAGTGCTACTCAGGATAGTGTCCCCCATCTTGTAAGTATGCCCACATTCTTTGTTCCTAGATGTATACATTTACTTTTTTTTCCCCTAACATCGTTCCCATGCCAATGTTGGCGCACAGGGAGAAAACCAGTCTCGTCCATTCCCCTTTCATTTGCTGCTGCCTCCATTTGCTGTGTGGTGTTGAGATCGACTATTCCAGTGTTTCCGAAACTTGGGACACCGCTTGTTCAGGGAAAGCCCCTGGTGGGTCGGGCCGGTTTGTTTACCTGCCGCGTCCGCAGGTTCGGCCAATTGTGGCTCCCACTGGCTGCAGTTCGCCGCTCCAGGCCAGTGGAGGCTGCGGGTAGTGGTGCGGGCCAAGGGACGTACCGGCCGCCGCTTCCCACAGCCCCCATTGGCCTGGAGCTGCGAACCGCGGCCAGTGGGAGCCACAATCGGCCAAACCTGCGGACGCGACAGGTAAACAAACTGGCCCGACCCGCCAGGGGCTTTCCCTAAACAAGCGGCGTCCCAAGTTTGGGAAACACTGGACTATTCTAGCCTCACTGCTAATAAGTCTTCTTAAGGTTTCTCTTGGGTGCCCTCATTTCCTCACACCAGTTGGTTTCCCTTGACAGCTTCATGTGGGAGACTGTGTTGGCATCAGGCGTACATGCCCCAGACATGTCCAGTGCTTCCATCTGATGCTGGTAAAAATGAGTGTTGGTTGGTCATTTTTCAGATATCTTTGCTGATGATGAATAGTCATTCCAATCAATGCCCAGAATTTTCTGGAGGCACTTATTTTTGAAGGTGCCTAGTCTTTCTAAAATTTTTGTAGATCTCCAGCTCTTGCAGCCTGTAATGGTCTGCACTCATGGGGAGCATTGCCTAGTGGTCAGGGCTTAGACCCTTTGACATACAAAGAGGTTTTTGGTAGGGGAGCCCGGGCCTTCCCACTCCACTGGGCTCCAGCCCAGGGCCCTGTGACAGTAACAAAAGGGTCTGACACCCAGGAGTGCCTTAGGGCTGCCCTCCCTGGGCCACTTCCTACCACCCCACTATTGTCCACAGTTTGCGGTTTGTACAAGAAAGCATGAAGGAGGTCAGCTCGCTGTGTGATGCCTCTTTGTGCCCGGAAGTGACATGGTCGCTCTCTCTCTCTCGAGGCAGTGGCTGCTTCCTCTCAGGCCTTGGCCCTCCAGCCAGGTCAGTTCCAAGCCTCTCTCCTTCAGGGGTCCATAAACAAAACACAGGGAATCAACACAAATAAACTGGGTTAACATATGAGAGGGGAAAATGTCTCCCTCTCAGGGTCTACCTAAAGCAGGTCTTCCCTTCCCTCAGGGAGGGACCTTCGGGCAGTTGTGGATAAGAGAGATCCTGCCTTCCCTGAGTCCTTTCTTCTGGAGCTGCAGGATGAAGGTCCCTTCTTTTCCCTGACCTGCCTACAAGTGAGCTGTTCTTCTCCTTTTTAACTCCTCCTCCAGTCTGTGCATCTCTTGCAGGTGTGGTGGGACTGAGCTGGCTGAGCCCAAGGCAGCTCCTTAACCCCTTGTTGCCTAGTATGGGGTTTGTTTACCCCATCACACAGACATATGTTAGTACCGAGATTGTCTGAATTTAAAATTCTCAGTTTTGTTCTGGTGCTGTATAACTTTGATGTCCATACGTTGCGGAGTTTACTGAATGCAGCAGGCACCTTTCCTATTGTTGCTATCACTTCCTTCTTGAGGTATCTGTTGGCTAATATGGTGCTGCCCAGGTAGGTGAAAAAACAGTTATTCACCTTCTCGTAACAGTTGTTCTTCAAGATGTGTTGTTCATGTCCATTCCAATCAGGTGTGTTCGCGCGCCGCGTGCACGGCAGCCGGAAGATTTTTCCCCTAGCAGTATCTGAAGGTGCCCCCTGGAGTCGTGCCCTTATGGTGCTCAATAAAGTGCCCTGCTGACCCGACTCTCCTTCAGTTCCTTCTTGCCAGCTACTCTGACAGCAGAGCAGGAGGGTGGGTATTGGAATGGACATGAACAACACATCTTGAAGAACAACAGTTACGAGAAGGTGAGTAACTGTTCTTTCTTCTTCGAATGCTTGTTCATGTCAATTCCAATCAGGGGACTCCCAAACCTAAGTTACGGAGGTGGGGTCGGAGCTGTCCACTGATTGGAGCACTGCTCGTCCGAAGGCCTCTTCGTCTCTGGCCTGCTGGGTAATCACATAATATGCGGTGAAAGTGTGCATGGAGGACCATGTCGCCACTCTGCGTATTTCCTGGGTGGGAACTTGCACCAGGAATGCTGCTGAAGAAGTCTGCGCCCTGGTGGAGTGTGCAGTGAGCAGAGGGGCAGGCACCTCTGCCAGTTTGTAACACTCTCGGATGCAGGACATGATCCATGACAAAGTTTATTGAGGAGAGACTGGAAGAACTTTCATTCTGTCTGCCACAGCCACAAAAAGTTGCACGGACTTTCAGAATGGCCTTGTTCTCTCGATGTAAAAGGCTAACACTCTGTGGCCATCCAACGAGTGAAGGCTCTGCTCCCTGCCACTTGAGTGTGGCTTAGGATAGAACACTGGGAGGAAGAAGTCCTGGTTCATGTGGAAATGGGACACAACCTTCAGGAGGAAAGCTTGGTGTGGCCTGAGCTGAACCTTGTCCTTATAGAACATTGTGTAAGGAGGCTCTAATGTTAGGGCCTTGAGCTCAGACACCCTCCTGGCTGAGGTTATCGCTACCAGAAATGCCACCTTGTACAAGAGGCAGAGCAGGAAGCACATTGCTAGAGGTTCAAAGGGTGGCCCTGTCAGTCTGGAAAGGACCAGGTTGAGGTCCCAGACAGGGACCGGCTGTCGCACTTGCGGATATAGCCTGTCAAGACCTTTGAGGAAACGGCTGACCATAGGGTTGGCGAAGACTGACCGGCCCTCTGCGCCTGGATGGAAGGCAGAGATAGTGACCAAGTGAACCCTTATTTATGACATGGACAGTCCCTGCTGCTTGAGTTGGAGAAGGTAATCCAATGAGTGGAATAGAGGTGAACGTTGAGGACGAACGATGCTGTGCTGACCAGACTGATAATCTCTTCCACTTGGCAAGGTAGGTAGCTCTGGTGGAGGGTTTCCTACTGCCAAGGAGAACTTATTTAACCTGGTCTGAGCAGAAAAGCTCCACCGGTTTTAGCCATGGACCTTCCACGCCGTGAGGTGCAATAACTCGAGGTTCGCGTGCTGGAGACGGCCATGATCCCGAGTTATCGAGTCTGGAAAGAGCAGCAAAGTGACTGGGGCTTCCATGAACTTGTCTAGGAGCAATGTGTACTAGCGTTGGTGGGGGCAGGCTAGAGCTATCAATATTACCAGCGCTCGATCCCACCATATCTTGAGGAGCACCTTGTGAATGAGAGGGGTAGATGGGAATGCGTATAGGAGACGGCCTCCCCAGGGAAGGAGGAACGCATTGGCTATGGAGCCCGGGCTGTGATTCAGGAAGGAGCAGAACTGCTGACACTTCCTGTTGTGCCACGTGGCAAAGAGGTCTACCTGGGGAAAGACCCACTGATGAAAAATGGAGTTCACAACGTCCGGGCGTAGGGACCACTTGTGGCCGTGAAACGACCTGCTGAGATAGTCTGCTAACTCGTTCTGTACCCCAGGGATGTACGATGCTTGTAGGTGTATTGACTGCTCTACACAAAAGTCCCACAGCATGAGGGCTTCCTGGCACAGGGGAGAGGAGCATGCACCCCCCTGTTTGATAGAGAACATCGTCATGGTGTTGTCTGCCATCACTGATACACATCTCCCACTTAAGTGGGCTCAGAAAGTCTGGCATGCCAGGCGTACCACTCTAAGCTCTCTGATATTGATGTGGAGAGTGAGCTCTGCCTGAGACCAGAGGCCTTGTGTCCTGAGGTCTCCCCAGATGCGCTCCGCAGCCCAACTCCGATGCATCCATAACCAATGAGAGAGTCGGCTGGCAGCTGACAAAGGGGACCCCAGCAAACACCATCTGTGGGTTGAGCCACCACAGAAGGGAGTTGAGGACCAGGCAAGGCAAAGTCACGATCCTGTCCAAACTGTCCCTGACCGGCCGATACACTGAGGCTAGCCATGATTGGAGCGGCCGAAGTCTGAGCCTGGTGTGTTGCACCACATAGGTACAAGTGGCCATGTGTCCCAGGAGTTTGAGGCAATTCCTTGCTGTGGTGGTGTGGAACTGCCTGAATGATGTTACCCAGAGCCCGGAACCTCAATTCCGGTAGGTACGCCCTGGCCTCGGTCAAGTCCAGCATTGCCCCTATGAACTCTATCCTCTGAACCGGGGACAGAGTTGACTTCCCCACGTTCAGGAGAAGGCCCAGTTCGTCAAACGTTGCAATGATGAATCCGACTTGCACCCTGGAGCAGCCCTTGATCAGCCAGTCGTCGAGGTAGGGGAACACCTGTACCCGGCGCCTGCGCAGAAACACAGCCATGACTGCCATGTATTTGGTAAATACTCGAGGCACCACTGACAGGCCAAATGGAAGGACTGAACTGGACGTGGTTGTTGTGCACCACAACCCTGAGGTATTTTCCGTGGGACGGTGTGATTGCTATATGAAAGTACGTGTCCTTCAAGTCAAGGGCGGCATACCAGTCCCCTGGATCCAAGGAAGGGATGATGGAGGCCAAGGAGACCATGTGAAACTTCATAAACTTGTTGAGCTCTTGCAGGTCTAGGATGGGCCTGAGCCCACCTTTGGCTTTCAGTATTAGGAAATAACAGGAATAGAAGCCCTTGCCCTTCTGCTCCTGAGGAACCTCTTCCATTGCCCTCAGCGAGAGGCGCAATTGCACCTCCTGTGTGAGGAGTTGCTCAGGAGAAGGGTTCCTGAAGAGGGATGGGGAATGTGTGTGTGTGGGGGGGAGGGCGCGGAGGGGGTTGGAGGGCAGAGAATTGGAGTGAATATCCCCTCTCTACTGTGCGGAGTATCCAGAAGTCCGACATAATACAGGCCCATGCCTGATAGAAAGGGGACAGATGAGACAAAAAGGTATGGTGGGATGGATCCAGTCTTTGCACTGGTGCGTCATCCCTGGGCGCACCTTCAAAAGGCTGGCTTTGGGCCTGAGGAGGGTTTTGACTGGCCAGAGGAGGGGTGAAGTCTCTTCCCTGAGTTCCTATTTCTCCTGCACAACCCGTCCTGCCTACCCTGAGGTTGGTAATTCCTCTGAGGGGGCTGGGGTCTAAAGTGCAAGGGGTGTGGAGGCCCAGGGACTTCAAAGTGGCTTGAGAGTCCTTGAGGCTGTGCAGACGAGAGTCAGTCTTCTCGGAAAACAAAGACTGACCCTCAAAGGGGAGGTCCTGGATTGTCTGCTGCACCTCGTATGGGAGGCCAGAGACCTGCAGCCAGGAACTCCTCCTCATGGCCACCCCGGTAGCCATGGTGGAGATGCTGCATCCGCTGCATCCAGGGCTGCCTGCAGGGATACACGGGAAATTAATTTGCCCTCCTCTACTACTGTGAAAAAGTCCGCGCGAGAGACCATAGGGAGGAGTTCTGCAAATTTTTGCATAGCCCCACAATCATAATTGTACCTGCTAACCACCAGCTGATGGTTAGCAATACAGAGCTGCAAACCCCCCTCTGTGAAATAGATTCTCCTCTCAAGAAAGATCCAGTTTTTTGGCCTCTCGATTCTTGGGAGAGGGCCCCTGGTAGCCCTGGCGCTCGTGCTGGTTGGCCATGTCCACTACCAGGGAGTCTGGCTCCAGGTGCGTGTAAAGGTGTTCATACCCCTTTGAGGGGACACAGTATCTCCTCTCGTACCTCCAGGTGGCAACGAGGACGGGGTCTGTCACAGGATCTTCATGGCATCGCTGATGGTTTTAATCAGCAGCAGCGCAATACAGGATGGCCATGGAGGGGAGAGAATGTTGACCGTCAGGTCGGCCTCCTCCACCGCCTCCTCAGGTTTAATGTTCAGGTTCTGGCCCACCCATCTCAGCAGCTGCTGTAGGACCCTGCTGTCCTCTAAGGCCAGAGCGGTTGCTGAGCCAGCCACTGCCTCATCTGGAGATGAGAAGGATGAGATGGTGACTGATACTAGAGCCTGCTCCCTGCCCTCAGCCCCTCTGGGGACACTAGGAGTGAGGAACACAGGAACCATGGATGGTGCCGCTGGCGATGCTGCTGATGGAGCCACAATCGCTGTCACTGGTGGTGCCGCAATCGGTGCTGAGGATAATGCATCAATCAGCGTCGACGTCACGGTTGGTGCTGAGATCTTCGACATCAGTACAGCTGATGGATGGGTCCCTTTCAGCGGTGCAGAGGGCGTGTGTGGCAGCCCAAAGGACGTCGAGGCCACCGACGCCAGTCTGGAATCCTGGCTCTGCCCCTGGCGATAGGCCCAGGGTGTCCAGAAGGGCCATTGAGAAGCCTGCCACTGTCCGGGCCATGGTGCTGGGTAGGGCTGTCAGTCATGGCGGGAGCAGGATCTTCTGCTCCTTCTGGAGCGCGATGACTCCGCTTCTGACTCCAAGATCTCCGACTGTGAAGACCACAGAGGAGCGGAGCCACTTGGCACTGGCAAGCGATGCCAACTGGGGAACCAGAGTGGCTCCCCCACACGGGCCACCGGTTCCGGGGGTCGCCATGCAGGGCATGATACCGTCATTGCCACCATCATCGCCGGCTTGCCCACAGAGTGGATTGGACCAGGAACCGGTGCTGGAGACTTCTCCTGCCTTAGAGGGGAGGGTGGTGCTGTCAACACCAGAAGGTCTGATGCCACCTCAAACGCTTCCGGCATGGAGGGAAGCTGTAGGTCATCATGGCGGCGGACTGACGAGCAGCGTGGGTCCGGACTTGACTGGACCCCTCCTGGGGCAGGAGTTGACGGAGGCCCCATTGATTGGGCACCCAATGGGGGCTTGCTAGCTACCTGGTCTTTAGACCTGGTCGGGGAACACCCTCTGTCGGCCTTCTTTCTTTTGCGGGGTACCGGGGAGTGAGATCCATGCCTGACCGATGCCTGGGACCTGCGCGCGGAGCTGTGGCGACGCTAAGGGTCCTTAGAGGAGTCCTTCCTCAGCACTGGTTCGTGCGTCGATGGTGCTGGAGCACTGTGCACCGAGGAGGCCGCCGCGCCAGGGTCTGACTGAGGCCGAAGTGCTGCCTCCATAAGCAGGACTTGGAGGTGCTGTTCTCCGTCCTTGAGGGTCCTGGGGCAAAACCCTCTAAGATTTTACAACAGTCCCTAAGGTGACCCTCCCTGAGACACTTAAAGCACAAAGTGTGAGGGTCACTTCTTGTCATAAACCTGCCGCAGTCTGAGCACGGCTTAAAGCCTGGGGACCAAGGCATACCCCGGAGCTGGGGAAAATGTTGGGGCAGGAGGGAACCCCCAAAGAAAACTTATGAGAGAAAACGAACTAAACTACTATTGAATCTAACTATATACACATGATACTGCGAAGCCGAAGCAAGAGCAATGGGGAGTTCCAGATAGCCGTCACAGGCGGTAAGAAGGAACTGACGGGGGGGTAGGGTCAGGTCAGCAGGGCTCTATATTGAGCGCCATGAAGGCGCTACTCCAGGAGGCACCCAGGCCAACCCTATGGATACTGCTAGGGGAAAAATCTTCTGGCTGTCGTGCACACCTGATGGGAATTGACATGAACGAGCACTCGAAGAACTACTGTTCTAGTTTCTTGATATTTTTGCCTTCTAATATGATGTTACTGGTTGACATCTGGGTTTCAAGGATGTTTGTTTTAGTGTAATAAATTTTGACCACCGCTTGGCCTGCTATTTTTGGCAAACTGTCTGTCTTTTACTTTTAGCTGTACTAAAATACATATTGTTTGCTTGCACCCAGCTTACCAACCAAACCAGATCGTTCTGTATCAGTGACCTGTCCTCTTAATTATTTACCATACTCATAGATTCATAGACCAAACTCTCCATTAATGTTGACTGTCCTTGCTCATATTTAATATTGCTATTATAATGGTGCACATCATGCACTAATATATTTTTGCACACACCTATTGCTTGATGCCTGGGGCAAAATTGTGGATTTGTCTGCTGATTGACCTGTGTTCTGCTGATCAAAGTTATTATGAGCCCCATCCTACTCCCACTGCAGTCGGTGACAAAAGGACTTGAGATGAACACTGCGGATCTGATTCTTATTAAAAAGCAAATGCAGGAAATTAGCAAGATCTGTACTTGTTCACGCAGATCATAAATAGATATTCTGACATTAGTACCTGCAATACGGTATGGCAGATGTAATTGTAGTAGTTAGAGGTACTGCCTCTTTGAAGTGCATATGCAAGTGTTGTTATTGCCAAAGGGAGTTGTTATTGATCACGCAGGTAACAATTCATCCCTTTTATTTACCTGCTGCGTAAGCAGAATATCTGGGGAAGGCTAAAAGCAAGCAACAGTTGGAGTCTCCTTCAATTCTCAACACTGTTAAAAACCATTTTAGCGCTGAAAATGTTTTGAGAATCATTTTCAAGCTACCATGATAATGCTTGAGTGCAATTCAATAAAAATGCCTTATGCATAATATTTTAACGACAATTTATAACTGTTGTTTAGATATAGGCATATAAAGTATATATTTATGTTGACAGATTTGGTTTCAGGTGACAAATACAAAAATATGTATTTGAACAAAAGGAAATGAAACATTAATCTTTTGTCCTTCTAGAGGCAAACTGTACTGTGTGTCATGAGTTCTTGGAGCTCTGAGACACGTATTGGAGCCAATTTGGTCTTTTGCTCACGTGTGCCTAACTTCCTCATTTTTCAATTCAAAGTAAAAAATGGTCACAATTAATCTATTTATATTAAGGCTTTCTACTGTTGAACATCACTGTAATATCTGAGCACCTTTCATGTAAAAAATAGATTAGCAGTAACGAAGTCCCTAATGAGACCACTATCATGCTGACCAGTAGTCTCCTTGTATTCCCCCATCTCTCCATCTGAATGTCTCTAGTCTTACACGTAGACTGTAAGCTCTTTGGAGCAGGAATCATCTTTTTGCTCTGTGTTTCTCTAGCACATAACATGGCGGGGTCCTGGTCCATGACTAAACCTCATAGGCACTATGGTAACAAAATAAAATATTAAAATAGTAATAATAAACTAAAATGTGAACAGGATTTTGGCCTTCCTATGTAACAAGTAGTGAGGGAATCCAGTGTCAGACACTGAAAACTAGGTTCCAACCTGCTGTAAAACTGAAATAATCAGAACTCTTTGATCCTATTTATATTACTAATGCACTTGTGTTGAGGGAGACAGCTACAACAAGAAGTCCCATGTGGTAGTAAAGTCTAGCTCCATTTTAAATTAAAGTCATGTTCTCTCTCTCTCTAGACTCATACATCTTTACAAAGAAAAAGGCAAGCAATCCAGAACATTCAAAGCCTAACCACATTCAGATTTGTTTATAAATAGCAAAATCTAAATGAAGAATTTCTCCTAGGAGTCATTTTAGAAGGTCCTCAAAGGGAAAATATTTTAAAAAGGACTATGAAATTATAATTTCTAATCATCCTCTACTTCAGGAAGTGAATATGTCAAAAAGCACTAAAAAAGGAACAAGAGAAATCTCACTGTGGTCCAAAAAAAGGAAGATCTTCATTATGGGTAAAATCCTGGCCCCACTCAATGGCAACGATCCTATTGACTTCAGTGGAGCCAGGATTTCACCTTAAAATCTCAACTGGAAGAACAATATTCAGTATTCGCAAAAAGAAAAGGAGTACTTGTGGCACCTTAGAGACTAACCAATTTATTTGAGCATAAGCTTTCGTGAGCTACAGCTCACTTCATCGGATGCATACTGTGGAAAGTGTAGAAGATCTTATTATATACACACAAAGCGTGAAAAAATACCTCCTCCCACCCCACTCTCCTGCTGGTAATAGCTTATCTAAAGTGATATCACTCCCCACTCCCCACTCTCCTGCTGGTAATAGCTTATCTAAAGTGACTTTAGATAAGCTATTACCAGCAGGAGAGTGGGGTGGGAGAAGGTATTTTTTCACGCTTTGTGTGTATATAATAAGATCTTCTACACTTTCCACAGTATGCATCCGATGAAGTGAGCTGTAGCTCACAAAAGCTTATGCTCAAATAAATTGGTTAGTCTCTAAAGTGCCACAAGTACTCCTTTTCTTTTTGCGAATACAGACTAACACGGCTGTTACTCTGAAATATCCAGTATTGTAACTGGATGGCTTCCCACTTAAGAGCTAGAGGCCTGGGGCCAGCCAACCCCGATTTCTGAAGGCACTGCTCCAGCCCACCTGTGCCACTTTAACAGCCTTGATTGGGCCTGATAGATGACAACTGATTCCCCTATAAAAGGCAGCAGGAAATAGAAGAGAGAGGCTCCTACAAGGAACAACTGGACAATAGGGGAATTAAGAAGTCAGAGCCAGGAGTCTTAACTCAAACCAGGTAAAGCCTGAGAGTGATTCTGAATTGTGACCCAGGTCTAGGAAGTAGGGCTGGGGACTCCCTACCTACATGGAGAGACAGACACTGAGCTGGAGTTGGGATCTGGAAGACCAGTGTGTAAGGACTAAATAAATTGGACACCAGAAGGGGAATGTTTTAATTACCTCTGGACTGAGTGAGGTAGTAAGTGACCTTGAAGAGGGGAACAGCAGCAGGGTATGGAAGAGTGACCTCTAGCTGTGAGGGAGTGCTCAGGAGGCAGCTGACCCTGCTACAAGCATCATATGGTACAATTTTTAGGCCTTGATCTTCCATGCCCAGAACTCCCATTAAAGTCAATGGGAGTTTTGCTTGTGCAAGAACTCTAGGGTTGGACCGTAAGTTTATTATACTAAACCATAAACACACAGGCAAGGCCCCCAGAGATCACATGTAACAGCAGCACTTTCACTTTTAGGTCATGGTGAAGGAAGAACTATGGTCACTATAGAACTAGAGGCTGTATACCATATTAACAGTAAAAAATTTTCAGAGAAGCTTCTAAATGTACAAAGAAATTATAATTATAGTAATATTTCAAAAGCACACTCCTTCCACCCAGTGTTTGTGGTGCTGCACAAGCAGGTTAAAATAAAGTAGTCAACACCTTCATGAAAGCATCATGGGAACCAACGACAGGCACGAATAGCTGTAGCACACTATGCATCCAAACCAAAAGGTCACATTCTTCTTACTAAGTACAGACAGAAAAATGCACTTCCCTACATCCAGGAGCAGAATGGGTCTACCAAAAACCTTCCACTGCAAACCTGGTTCATAAATACCAGCTTCAATCACCACTAATTGAGGGAAGATACATTTGTAGCCAATTCTTTCTGTGACTTTCCCCAGCCTACTAACATCTCTCTTATCTGGATTACACCTCAGCCAAGCCCCAACCTCCTGTAGACACTGACTCATCTACAATAGAGTTATACAGCCGAGTGTCATCTGCACAACCGATACACTTTATCCCATTTTTCCTTACTAACCACCCTTACAGCTTTGTATATGCGTTGAATCAGAAGCTGGGTCCAAACATAACCTGTGGTAGCCTGGGGGAGGGAGTCTGAAGACTGCAAATATTACCATAGCTGCTTTACCATGACCTGCTTGATTATCTATCCAAAAGCCAGGCGATTCAGTGTTACCCGATAGCTAGTTGGTGAAATCATTATCGTTATGGATCCATTTCTTGACTAGAGATCTTACCTGCTTGAGAACACCTGACACCCAACACTCAGAAAGAGGTAGTGACTGTATCACTGCTGACCTTTAGCACCCAGGAGTGATATGCAGTGGCCTCCTGAAATGTCACAGACACTTCAGGGAAAGACACTGGCCATAAATCAATCAGAGAAGACTCTGCATTTGTCCCCTCAAGACACTGCCCTGCAATAAGTGTCATGCAGATTCATCTTAATTTGAATGCTTTCAATCTCTTCAGTTCTCTTTGTTTAACTACAGAACAAGCCAAGCAAAAGCATACATACACACGTGGAAACAAAAAACCAGCAACAACAAATTCACCTAGATATGACTTATCTACTCCTGTCCTTCCCCAATGAATAAACGTCCTGCTTTTACTCTCACTGAATTTCCCATTGGCAAACTCCTTTAGATTTCACTTAGGAACAGCATGAGGTCCATAACATTTAACAACAAATACCTGAATTCCACAAGTTCTGGCTGAAACTTAGTGTCACTTTAAAGATCTCTGTAGACCAGTGGTTCTCAAAGCTGGTCCACTGCTTCTTCAGGGAAAGCCCCGGCGGGCTGGACCGGTTTGTTTACCTGCTGCGTCTACAGGTTCGGCCGATCACGGCTCCCACTGGCCGCGGTTCGCAGCTCCAGGCCAATGGGGGCTGCGGGAAGCGGCGCGGGACAAGGGACATGCTGGCCGCCCTTCCTGCAGCCCCCATTGGCCTGGAGCGGTGAACCATGGCCAGTGGGAGCCACGATCGGCCGAACCTGCGGACACGGCAGGTAAACAAACCGGTCCGGCCCGCCAGTGGCTTTCCCTGAACAAGCGGCGGACAGGCTTTGAGAACCACTGTTGTAGACAATACATTTCAGGCTCCAAGGATGTCAGTAAAGCAACTTTCACAAGCATCAAATGTTCAGTTTACAAAATAGTTAATGGGTTTCAGAGGAAACTAGCACAATAAAAACACTTGAATAGGCCGTGTAGTGACCCATTCAACAACTAAAGTAACAGCCTTTTTAAGTGAAGTTGGACATAATCTGAAAGCTAGAGATGATTAAAGAAAATCTCTCACCAGTACATCACAAGGTCAGTAATGTGTAAACAGATAATAGCAAGAGCTGTGTCACTCATAATTAATTCAAAAGAGATGGCATTTCTATTTTCTTTTTTGTTTAGTAACAAAAGATAAAGCAGCCCCTCCAGATATATGAAAGGGCTGTATTTCAAAGTCTAAACTCCCCCAACTCTACTTCCACCATAATGTCAGATAATAATACTTAGCATTTACCAGACATCTGCTTGAACGGTTGAACTCTGGCCACAGTCCCAACCCCATGGTCTTCTCTCCACACCCAATGAGATCTGAATGAAAACAAAATAAATATTAAGTCAATAAAACATTAATTACCTAATGTAATGCTTCTAAAACACGTAATGGAACTTTTGAATGGCTGTGTGGACATACTGACGAAGTTGGAAGACATCACATCAGATTTGAACTATTCAGATGCTCAGGATGAGCTTAGTTTAATCAGAGGAAGCAGTGTGTAATTCACTGGTGTGCATATTTACAAGTCCCCATCTGTGCCCAATCCACAAAGGATAGGAGCATTTTATAGCATCAGCTACAGCACTTTAGCTCAAGCTATAGTTCATGCTTTTAGCTCTATCGGTCCCCAGTGTGTCATCCAAGACGGTAGTTGTCACAATTACTCAAGCTGGACAAGACACAGTTAACACCCCTTTAACATCATGAGTTTAAGATTCATTACTCCATTTTACAGATGGGGAAAATGAGGCATGAAGCAGTTAGATGACTTGCCCAAGATCACAGAAGTTAGTGGCAGCATCAGGATTAGAACCCAGGTATCCTGAATTCCAATCAAGCGCCCCACCAGCCCAACAACTCCTATATTCAACAGCTCTTCTTGACATTGCTGTGTTTATAGGCAGGAATAATTCATTATACATCATCAAATTCCAGATTGTAAAATTCCATGCTGGAATTGACAAAAGTATTTTATTTATTTTACTGGTCTTCTCACTGGCCAACAAAAAGCATGCTGCATACTTTGGAAGAGCAACCAGGTCAGAAGAGAAAAGGCACAATTTGCCCCATTTGGGACACAAAAGAGCATAATTTATCTTTAAGCGTCTTATTCTTACTTTGAAACAGGATAGAGCTTTCACAGAATCTAACTTAGAAATGCCATACTATCACAAATATAAATAACAGATTGACACAGACATGGAGAACTGGAATATTAATTATCATTGGCAGGATAGTTCAAACACAGAAGATAGCCTGTTTTAAAATCTTTATTAGTACTGTAGAAACAGAAGAATGATGGAAAATCTCTGGAGAATATAGCAATTTCCATAACCTTTTGATGTTAATTACAGCTGTTATGACAGATAATCTAAAGTTGCGGGGGGGGGGGGGAAATTGTGTGTTCTCTGCTCATGATAACAGTGATTTGACAGAGACTCAAGGTGCAAGAGGAACATTGGGGGGCAAGGGGGGAATAGTCCAAAGTTTGAATGTCATCTTGAATACTTGTATCCAAACTTGCTAGAGCTTTTCAAAATTCCATAACATCCAGCTCAAAGAGCCTTCCCCAAACCTCCAGTACACATCATCACTAAGAGAAGTCAGACTGAAGTTCATAGTGCAGCATATATTCTGTTTTAAAAAGAACTACTCTGTCCTTTACATTTACAATAATTTGAGAAGTGGGAATGTTTAGGAGTAAGGCCTTTTATTTAATTCTTGCCTATTTCTGAGTCTAGCTCCTTCCTTCTTTTCCTCCTACAACATTATTTTTGTTTAAAAAGTCAAAGTGTTGTGGAGTTTACGGTGGGATTCATAAAGGTATTTAGGTGCCTAAACTTGAGACATAGGTGCCTAAGTCCCAGCTTTAGGCTCCACTGCAAACCACAAAATTCCTGTCAAACCCTGGAGGTGCCTACCTCACTTGGCACCTAAGTTTTCAGGGTAAAAGTTCCCTTGGCCCCTATGCCTAGAAAGAAGCACATGCACTGTTGCCTCCCAATGGGCTTCCAAACTCATATATCCCACCTATTCCCCAGAGCAATTCACAAACCACAAGAAAGTAGGCATTCGTTGAGTGTGAGGCCCAATCCAGTAGGCTGCCTACCAGATTGGGTCCCATTCAAAACCCAGCTGATGGAGGATGAAGAGATGGTGGTCCGAATGCCCACCTTATAACGTTTACCCCAGTGGTTAGAGCACTCATCTTCGATGTGGGAGACTCACATTCAGTTACCCCCTCTGCCTGAGAGGGGGGAAAGGATTTGAACAGGGCCCTCCCACCTCTCAGGAAAGTGCTCTAAGCACTGAGTTATAGGATATGCTGATGTGTATTCCTCAAACTCTCTTATTGAAGCTAGCCACGGTGGACAAATGAGTGATTGGAGCAGGGGAAATGCACCAGGGTCTCCCACCTCCCAGGCAGGAGCCCTAACCAATTCAATAACAATTTAAGTATTGAATCCACAGTGGAACAGTCATGAGAGGGTTATGCTGCCTCTTACTGGACACTTGTCAAGAACTACACTCTCTGGCCCTCAGTGGCTTTCATTACAGGCTCAATGCAAAAATATTTTAAAATCTATGTATCTAATCCTATCTAGTAGGCATTTGTATGATGCCCATCACCAGATTATCTAAGTATCATTCTGATGGATCAGTCAGTTTTTTTAGGGAGCTTCTAATTGCCAAATATCTAAAGATTTGTTTGTTTGACACATTGAACTCACTATTATTTCAAAACCTCCCCACTCCCACAAGAAGCTATGGATATGTCATCTCAAACTGTGATTTCATCACATCCCACCGCCTAAGGCCTTGATCTTGCAAATACTTATGCACATGTTTAACTTTACTAGTAGTCCCAGTGGGGACTGTGAGAAATAATAGTGGGACTGCTCACAGTAGTAAAGTTAAGCACGTTTGTGTCTGCAGCATCAGGACTTAAGTTTTGGTCAGGTCGGCATTCGGATGAAAGATTTCTAGGGAACCAAGAGCAAGAGTGTTGGTGGTTCAATATCTGATACTTCTTCCTATGACTAAATTCTGAACTGAATCTGGGAGGAAAGATGATTTTACGGTCAAAGCCCAAGATTGAGAGGCAGGAGATATTTACAGATTTGGATTTGCATTCACAGATCCACTACAGACTTCCTCTCTGATCTTGAACAAGCCCTTCAAACTCAGCTTCCCCATCTGTAAAATAGGCCTACCACCACTTACTTACATTACAGGAATACTGGGAGGATTAATTTAATAATGTTTTAAACTGATTTCAGACTTTTATATGGAAGTCTATGGAAAGGAAAGGTATTATGAACTTCTTTATTATTAATGAACCAATATCCAGAGAAGATATAAAATCAAAGTCTATCTTGATTACTAACTTCTCTTAATACTAGCAAAATTCCATCGTGGTTTATTACATTCTGCCTCGCTACATTCATTTTTTGTAAATGCAAAAAGAATCCAGCATCAGTATTACTTTAAAGAAGACCAGACAAGAGTCTTCTTTCTAGAGCCTATTTTAAGGCATCTCTATTTACTGTAATTTTTTTTATTATTTACAATTGTTTGCCTTTTAATTTCAGTGGACGTCCCCTTGATCTTGTATTATAAGAGGGTAAATTAAAAACACACAGTTTACTTTCTCTATACCATTCATTGTTTTATATATCTCTATAGACTATCATGTCAGCTCCCGTTAATCTGCTCCCTTAACTGAATAGTCCTTTTCCATTGCTTCTCCTTTGAAAGACTTTTCAAACCTCTAATAATTTGTATTGCCCTTCTCTAGACCACTTCTATGTATTTTTTTAAAATGAAGAGTCTAGAACTGTACACAACACTCAAGATGAGAGCACACCATCAATTTACATTGTCCTTAGAATATTTTCCATAATTATCCATCCCTTTTTGATCACTACTTAACATTTTAACGAGCTAGGCATGGTGACACACAGGCTTTTTTCTTGAGTAATTAATGCAGAACCCAGCAATATGTATAAATAGTTCAAATTGAAACACCCAACATACATCACACCAGGCACTTGCCCCCCAGTGAATTTCATATGCCACCATGTCATCTAATCTCCTAGCTTTATTAGGGCCTTGACATTCTTCACAGTATTTTTGAGTTTGAAGCAGTGGTTCTTAGCCTACCGCTTGTAGCCCACAGCTGCAGTCCATGTGACATCCTCAGGGCCAATAGGTAGTGTGAGAATATATATGTATAGTGTGTGGATATGACCCACATAACACATAGAGAACTGCATACGTGGCCCACAATGGTAAAGCGGTTGAGAACCACTGATTTCATAGAATATCAGGGTTAGAAGGGACCTCAGGAGATCAATCAAGTCCAGCCCCCTGCTCAAAGCAGGACCAATCCCCAATTTTTGGCCCACATCCCTAAACAGCCCCCTCAGGGGTTGAACTCACAACCCTGCGTTTTTTAGCAGGCCAATGCTCAAACCACTAAGCTATCCCTCCCTCAAATAATTGTGTGTGACCTGCAAATTTGACCTGAGGGGTGACTCCTGAAGGGGTAATTAGCTTTTAATGCAAGCTCTAGCAGGATTCCTGAAGGCATCTGATTATTAATCTATTTCCGCCCTGAAATCTGACCGTTTATTGTTAATCTTTGGGCCTGATTCTTTCACACTCGCGTAAACCAGGAGTCCTGCCCCGACTTTAGTGAAGTTACAGGTGTCAAACCAGAGGACGGGAGAGCAGGGGCGGGCTCTTTGGTTTCACTGCCGAGCCCCCAGCAGGGGAGCAGACCGCCCACTGATTGCGTAGGCCCCAGCCCGGCGCCTGACTCCACGCGGGGGGCCCGGGCCGGGCCTTCCCGCTCCCCCGGCTCCTGGCACTGCCTGGGCAGCGGCCACCGACCTCCCAGTTTCCACTAGCGGGCCTGGCTTCCCCGGCTCAGGGTCTGCTGAGACGCAGGGCTCCGGCCCGCGCTGGGGGAAGCCAGGCCCTGGGGTGGGGGCCTGGGTATAGTGTCTGGAGTAACCTAGCCCCGGCTTCTGGGTAACCCCACCCCCAACTCAAGGGGGCCTCTCAGCAACGGGGCTCGTGAGCGCGGGGGCGGGCGCAGCAAATCAGCCACCCGCGCCGAGGTCTTCCAGCGTAGTCGAGTGCGCCAGTCAGAGCAGAATTGCTCGGGGGCCGCTCTAGCCTGACGCTTCCGGAGGTCGGTGGTAGCCGCTTCCGGCGCGCGCTGCATTGTGGGTCAGTGGTAGCCGGGATGGTGGGGGAGGTGGAAGAGGCCGAGGTTCCCGAGCGATTCCGCTCCTACTCGGAGAACGAGAGGCACTGGCAGGCCCGCCGCGAGTTCATCCTGCGGAACCTGCCCCCGGACTGGGCGGGGGAAGCGCCCTGGCCCGCCGGCCGCATCGACCACCTGCTCTCGCTCTCCATGGTGTGGGCCAACCACCTCTTCCTGGGCTGCAGGTGCGGGCCGCTAACCCCGCCCCAAGTGGCAGTGACCCCGCCCCGGCCGCAGGTGCAGGGCTAGTGAGAGTGACCCATCCCGAACCTGTAGAGAGCTGGAGGCAGGTTCTGCTTCCCCCTTCCAAGGGCAACCAGCTCTCCCTGCTGGCAGAAACAGCCCACTGAACCCACTCCCGGGCTCAGGTGGAGAGTCCTTGGGAGAAGTTAGCTGCTCCATCCTGCCTCCTCCATTCTCCTTCCCTGTAGGGGAAGGACAAGGAGAGACCCCTGTACACTCCCTTCTCCAGCCATCAACGCGCCTCCTGGGTCTGAACGTCTCCGAGCACCCCTTCGCTGCCCAGAAGGGGTGGGCGGGTTTACCTGGGGGCGGCGGGGGGGGTAACTAACGTGTGTGAGCAACCCCCAGGGAAACGCACACTGAAGACAGCACGAAGGCACTTCAGTTTTACCACATCAAGGCAAACTTGCTGAGATCAGCCCCAGGCGAGGGAGAGTTTATCTTGCTGTAGAACTAAAGCACCTTGTGCCTTCAGTGTGTGTTTACCTCGGGATTGCTCATGCGCATTAGTTACCTCCAAGAAAAAAAAACCCTACAGCTTTTTTTAGTGGCCCTTGTAGTGTTAAATTGAATTAATGCCTCGGGTTAGTCTAGCTCCAGTGAGAGCATCACATTGCAAAACAACACATTGCAGCACGGAGTGACTGGATTAGCACACAGCTGAGTCAGCACTGCATTATGAGCTCCAGTGTTAGCAGGATCCAAGCTTCAGTATGCATCCACAAGTTGAACTCCTTAACGTGAGCTGGAGACTTGTGTGTGTGGACAGGAGTTTGGTTAGAGGCAATGCTTGAGTTATATCTTGAGCTAACACTGCAAGGAAAACTTTTTGTCTAAAAACCATGACCAACATTGCTGTGTCTGTGTAAATGTGCAAAAGGTTATGTTATTAAGTTGTATAACTTTGGTTTCAACACTGTGCTGCTGCAGAACTAGTATGCAACACCTGTGCACAAAAACTATATGTATTTAAATTTTGATCGATCCACACAGGTTGAGAGATGCACGTTTCAATCAGCTTTATAACTGATCTGAACAGATGTCCTTGCCATACTGAGACATTTGAGGGTTAGTTTTATAATACAGTGCACTGCGGTTTCTTAATGTGGGATTGGTAATTTTTCACAGGCATTTATCTTTATTATAGTTACAGCAAAGACCTTTTAGACAAGGTAACAGAAATGGCTGAGGGGATTGAAGTTGAAGGTGCACCACAGTTTACTACGCGAGATGAAATAATGAAAAAGGTAACTCTTCAGTTTAGAATTTCAGAACTTGCTTTGTGAGGATGATACTATGTCAAATTTCCAGGTTGGTGCGATGTACAGAACCAATAAGTCTCGAGAAAAATATGCCAAGTACTTTTTCCTAAGAGTTCTGCTTTACTACTCTAAAATCTCTTCTCTCATTCTTATGCTTCTTACAGCGTTCTTAATAACAATATCCCAGAAGTATATTACACATGGATCAGTTATACGTTGGTGGTGGAGCTACTAGCATATTTGCAACAGTTGCTTTTCAGTTTTAGTTACTAAGGAAACGTTGGTCAAATGTACCTCTACAGTTTATTAAAAAGCATTTTTATTATCCATTCTCCTAATTAGAAACCACTAATTTCATCTTTATGTATTTCTCTGGAAGAATTGTATCACCATCTTTGCAAGTGCTATGTAATCCAAAAAGTACTGTGATGAGAAGCTAATTCCCAAAGGCTTAAGGCCCCAATCCTGAAACACTAGTGCATATGTTTAACTTTAAGCACGTAAATAGTCCCATTGACTTCAGGAACTATGATGTGCTTAAAGTTAAGCACATATGCCAGTGTTTGCAAGATCAAGGCATTAGTGTGATCTGGCTGGGGTGTGGGTGAGCTGGAATGCTAGTATATCTCCCTTACAACTAGATGAGAAGTAGATCTATAAATGAAAGTACTGTGACAACCAAGTACTAAAACCCCAAAACAAACTAATAAACCTCTGTGCCATAGAAACAGCTGCGTATTCTTTTCAGGCAGAGTTTGAATCACCAAATTTAAATTATGGCTCAGGTTTTTTTAAACTCAATTTAGCTTTTTTTTTTTTTTTTTTTAAGGAAAAGACAAACAAATAAATAATGGTAACATATCTTCCCACTAGGGGAAACAATTGAAATCGCTGCTCTTTTAGACAACATTTAGAGGCCCTAAGTAGATATGCAGTTGTTCTTCATGTCGATTTTGGAAGCTTTATTTTCCACACTCAAAGCCTATTAATATTGTGACTCTAAATACTTTTGGTGTTGTTAAATGAGGTACTGTAAGATACAAAAAGTGTTTTCTCATTAATAAAATGGTTCCAAATTGTTGTATTCTGAAAATGGGGGTCATTTTTGGTGGAGATCTCCTGTATTTTTATCATTTTCTAGGATAGCAAACTCCTAAGTGGGCAGTTACCGTGAGATAACTGGGATTTTAAAAGATAGATATAATTTTAATGGCTATGATTTCTTTGTTCTCTTAGTTGTTTGATACATTTTGGATATATAACCAGATGAAGAGGGGATTCCAAATCTTATTAAATGACATTTTTATATGGTCATGCTGAAAATACTTGGGCTTTTATCTCCCAAAGTTGGTTCTGGGCTTTACAGGGAGTTAAATTATAATTTAAAATGCAAATCTAAACAATTTGGATTATTAAAATCTAGTTGCTTGCAAAATCACATACACAGAGTTTGGTCTTGAAGTGTGTGTGTGTGTACACACGCACACACACAGGTGCACATGGATGCACTTTTTTCTTATTTAATGGGGATTAAATAAAACTATTCCTTGAAAACTCTACAAGAAGTTACACTAGGAAGTAATAAAGTAGGTTTTGTGTAAGTCTTGTACTCTATTATGCTAAGGAAATCCTCTAAAGCTAATATAGGTAAAAGTCAGTGTGAGTTCTTCATGCTGTTTAAAACAGAATGTAAATTTTCATTCAGTGCCAAAAAATGTTGAGCAGGTTGTTTGTTTTACTTTCTTGGTGGCCGTACTTTTACAGTTAGAGAGTGTTACATTCAGAAATGAATAAAGTTCAGATCCCACAATTACTTTATTCAGCACTACAGCCAAATTTGAAAATCGCTCTATAGGTTTTGCTATTTTTAATTTAGAACACTCTAACCATTCAAGTAACTGTATTGCTAACTGTTTTGGAGTAAGATTTTATTTTAAGTATTTTGATTATTGCCAGCAGATGTAAACTAAATTTGCTCTGGCTTGTGGATAACAAGAAATAGATACTAGCTGTATTCTACAGAATTTTCTGTTGCAAGATATCAAGTACTCATATCTTCTTTCTACCTAATATTTCACTGGAGTAAAAATTCAAGTATCATTTGCTTTTACTGCCATGAGCATTTCCATATTACAAATACATAATTTGTTTTCTCTTTATTTTTAGCATCAGCATTAGTACGTGAGAAGAGGAGGTCTCAAATTTTTGTCATGACACAGGATCAATTTATGTGGAGGACTCAGTGTTAATTGACTATACTGTTTCTAAAACGACTCCCTATGCTGGACCCTAGGGAAAGGATTTCTTAAAAAACTTTGTGCCATTATGATGATGGATATCCACTTCCAAAGCTTTTTAAAATGAGAGAATCAGGTTTTTAAACTATTTTACAACTCATTGATTCGTAGAGCAAAGAAAAAGATATGATGGACTATATTTTCCCCTCTTATATGAAGACAGGGAAGAGTAATAACTCCCAGAAAAGAGGGGAGAGGGCTTGGGAGCTGTAGCATCCCCTCTTCTGTTTGAGGACAATTCTGTGTAATGACCAATGAGTCCAATTTAGGATGTGAGGCCACGGGGAATACTTGCCTCAAAGGACACACCCAGTTAGGAAAGCAGGAGCTCTCACTTCACTCTCAGTTGAAAGTAAGGGGATGTTATAAGGCTGTTTTGAGCATTGACTAATATTGTTTTTACCCGGGTTTCATTCCGTGTAACGGGAAAGGGAGGGCATGGCACACAAAGAGGCCATTACCCTGCTCTTCCCCTTTTCTGACATGCAACTTAGATGGGTCTATGGTGATGGTAAATGTCCCAGTTAGCTGATTTTCCCCTTTGCATACCTGCATCACTCTTCCCCAGAGTTTCTCTCTACTGCAGGGGAACCCTAGGAGTCTAAAAGTAACACAGAATATTCTTTTTTTAAAAGTCTTTATTTTTAAGTGTTTTATGCCACATTTTTAAAGTCTTTAGAAGGCCTAATAACTGTATCTCCATTCAGTCACTGGAATTAAAATTTCAATCATGAAATCTGGATAACTGTCTTTTGATTTTTAGCAATAAAACCATGTTCCTTTCATGTAAAGTGAATTCCCTCTCTCGAAAGTTTATTTAGATAAAACATATCTACTGCTGTTCTGTCAGGATCTGATCCAAAGCCCATTGGAATCAAGGGCCCAGCATACTTTAAATTAGTAAACTTCCAAATGAATAACAGTTGCCATAGATTTGTTCACATGTATCTTGTAATCTCTGGGAAATGTCAGGGGAAATGCTGAAGATCTCATCTGAACAGAGGCTTAAATAGTGTAAGTGCCAGACTGGTAATCAGATCAGTTACCAAAAGCATTGCCTCCACTGATAAATGGCCTTTCTGGAAAGCCCCTTCCAATCACCATGGAGTTACAGTAGCCATTTCATAAATGAGGTCAAGATCCTTTGTGCTCTGGACCTTAATAGTGCAGCAAGCTCCATGGGTTTTGTGGCACCGCAGACTGGACATTCTGCAGTAGCTTTATTTACATTTAAAACTGAATTAATGTTTTATTGCATTAAATATAAAAATGAATACAATCACTACAGTAACTCGTGTTGTTTTGATATTCAATTTATTTTGTTTGTCCCTGCATTTTCAGTATACTACAGACTGTACTGACCAATGTATAATTGTATCAGAGAAGTAATGGGAAGCTGGAGGATTTTGCGTGTTGGGGTAGGGAGTGTTGGGGCTTTTAAAATCTAGATACGCAAAAGGAGGCAGTTTGGGATTCTGCAATCAGCACAGTCGCTGAATTGTTCTGCTCATTTGATCAGCAGTGAAGTAGTTAGCTGCTGACATTTAAATTATCAGTAGTTTTCAGAGCTAACACCCCACTGACATAAATGAGAATTCAAATTTCATGTTCAGGCTGCCTGCAGACTTGGGAAGACTACATCAGTTTACACAGAGTACATGGGTATTGGTGTCAGTAGCGCCACTTCTACATCGAATAACTCTTGCTATTGCCAATGTTTTTTCAAACTGATGTTTTAAATCAACACACACAATTACAAAATGCATATTTAAAAGAAAAGTTAATGTCCTGGCCTCACTGATTTCAGTGGAGCTAGGATGTCACCCCCCCTATATCTGAACTTCTGTGTCTAGAGACTGCATGCAAACCTATTGGACTTGAGTCAGTAAAGTGATTGTGAATAGCGAGGGGCAGCTGGTGAGGCTGGACTCTGTAGCCCATGTCCACAAAGCTTGTGTTGGGCTGAAGGAGAGGAAGGATGACATAGTGGCCGAAGCACAGACCTCCAAGTCAGGAAATCCAGGTTGCCATGTGGCACCAGGTAAAATCACTTCCTGTCTCTGTTACAGATTGGGAAACTGAGACACAAATGAGGATAGTACTTGTTTATCTGACAAGGGGATTGTAACGGTTAATTCATTAATGTTTGTAAAGTGCTTTGAGATTCTGATGGAAGGTGTGATAACAGTATAAAATATTCTATATTAGAATTTGGTTGAGTAGGGTCAAGCTTCCTTGTGGGGAAGGGATAGATCACTGTCTGGGGGTTGTGCTATGCCTTGAGAGAGGGAGGAGTGATGACCTAGAGCCTGTAGCTTCTAAAGGTTAAAATCTCTCAAATTTGCTGATACCTTGTACCCTAAGTCTGGGTTTGATGTATTTTTCAGCTGTGTTAAATACAGTTTTGGATAGCAAACTTTCAACTCAATTACGGTGTCATGATTTGCAAGTATTAACCAGACATTTTAGAAGAAGGCTATTTTGTGCTTTTTTGATTTTCGTCTGTTTCTCTGAATGTGCTTTAGACATTAGCTAATTAAGCTACTCAGTCTGAGGGGATTAAGTGACTTGATCAAGGTCTCAGTATATGCCTACATTTAAACCACTAGAGTGGCACAACTGCAGCGCTTCAGCGTAGACGCTACCTATGCTGATAGGAGGATTTCTCCTTTTGGCATAGGTTATCCACCTCCCAGAGAGGTGGTAGCTAGGTCCATGGAAGAATTCTCTGCGAATGCGCTGCCTACACTGGGGGTTAGGCTGGCATAGATGTCTCTTTTCACACCCCTGAGAGAGACAGCTATGTTGATATAAGTTCCTGGTGTAGACCAGGGTTCAGAGAGGGCCAGTGTCAAAGCTGGAAACAGAACCCAGATCTGCTGACTCCCAGTCTTGTGTTCTTAACACAATAGTTGACATACATATGATGCTCTTGCATTTATAACATTGCATCAAAGTCATGGTATAAGTGGAGGTCCTATTGAAACAATGTAAGAAATGTTAAAATGCTGAGTAGAACAAGCTTTTGATTTTACCTATTTTGTGAAGGCATAGGTCCCGTCCCCCCCACATCGGGGGCCAAACCAAGAACAGTAGGAACTGATGAACATTTTTCTATTGTGTTTAAGAATCTGATCAATGTCAAGATAATAGGGAAGCAGGGGCTAGTAGGAATAAAAGGGCCATGGTCTAAAATGAAAAAAAATTCTAGTCAAATTTCAAATCTCCAATGAATGGAAATGTCATTAGCCCCTCCATGGGGCTTTACCAAGCCCTCTTTATACTCATCACCCATGTTTAATATGGCAGTGCTCAGCTGGGTGTAATAAACAGTAGGTTTGGTTTATTAAGATTTACTAGAGTTCCAAGAATGCTTTGAATAATCTGAATGAGCTACCAGCTTCAACTTATGAGGGTATCCCAGGGACAATAAAAGGAAAATGGATAATATATAGCAGAGAACTGCTGCTCTGGCCAACTGCTAACCACACTTGGATGAAATACTGAGGTGTAAAACATGTTTAAAGTGGAAGGAGAACTGCACTCTGAAAAAGCATGCATACCTCTTAAATTAGTTTATTGCAGCTTACTTCGAGTTTCTATACTTATTAACTAGAGCTGATTTTCAGCCTCTTCGCTCTGTTGTGGCAGCAGAATTCTTCCCTTTGTATCATGTTCTCTCGCTCAAAGCTGGGCAGACAGCAAAAGCTTAAAGTTGCATTAGAAAGAAACAGCTTCAGTTTCTTTTACAATGTCTCTTTTCTGAGCGGAGGTTACACTGAACTGCTTTATGTGCCTAAACTCTGGTTAAGACACTGTAAATGTATTGCATTATGCCCATATTTTCCAGAAGTTAATGTGGAGCACTGATATCCCCTCATACAGTAGCTAACAGTGTGTAGTATCACACCTGTTGTGCACTTGACAGAACATTAAGGCTGCTGCATTATTTCCTTTGGTTGCCCCTTTAGGGAAGCTGGTTCTCCCATTTGATACTAAAGGTCCAGAGTTCTATTTCTAAAGCTGTACATAGTCGGTTTGTTAATGACTGTGGAGGCTGGGTTTGGCCATAGATCATTGCAAGTGCAACACACATTACGTGCAATGTTTTATTAAGTGGAAGTCATGCAAGAACGCTGACTGACCATCACTGCAAGCTTTTGTAATAATGTAAAAAGTCTCCTGAAAATATTTAGTACTGTACAACTAGTGAATAGGTTTGGCCAATGAGCTACAAACTGTGGCTCTGATCCTGTAATCATTTAGGCACACAAGTAACGTTACATGCGTTAATAGTACCAGTGAAGTCACACTATCTAGTGTGTATATACATACTTGGCATGGTACTGCTTTTATCTACCTTTGAAAATTAAATCCAGCCAGCATTTAAACTTATGGATGCAAAGAATCTATTCTGAAGCATCTGACATTTAGACCACTAAGTTATTCCTTTGAAGATATCTTTCTGCATGCATACCTCCTAGAAGTGGGAGCTGTATGTTCAGAACAATTGCAGGATTGGGCCCTAAGTGTTTTACAACAGTTTATTACTTTGTATGTATTTCCCAATGGCTTTGGGGACTCTATTAAGGAGTAGCAGCCATCTTACAAAAAGCTGTGTGGAAATAAACACATTTTAATTTGTATTATTGTTTGCACTCACTTTCTTATGAAGTGGCTAGTGTTCTGCTTACCTTTCAGAGTAACAGCCGTGTTAGTCTGTATTTGCAAAAAGAAAAGGAGTACTTGTGGCACCTTAGAGTGAGTAAGGAGAGTGATCACTTTACATAAGCTATTACCAGCAGGAGAGTGGGGTGGGGGGAGAGAAAACCTTTTGTAGTGATAATCACCCATTTTTTCGTGGCTTGTGTGTATAAAATATCGTCTGTATTTTCCACAGTATGCATCCGATGAAGTGAGCTGTAGCTCACAAAAGCTTATGCTCAAATAAATTGGTTAGTCTCTAAGGTGCCACAAGTACTCCTTTTCTTTCTGCTTACCTTTGAGTTGCAGAACTACATTGACAGTGTGTGTCCTGGACTTTGGGAACTGAAGACTTTGCTTCCCAAAAATATTCTTCCCTAGATATCCCATACATTTCTGCCTAATTACTCACTCTTGCACCTGGCTTATCAGAACGGAAACCTGCAGCGAGTATATTTATGACTTTTCCACTAGAGGAGGTCAGCATTATTTAACACAGTCATGTGACCACCTTTTTAGAAAGTCATGTTTTTTGTAATAATTTTATATTTTCCCTTTTTTCGTGCTTCAGTTGCAATGTAGAAAGTTGCAGCTGAAAAGTGGTTACTAAAGTTGGTACAGTGAGTTTAGACTAGCAACAGGGAAGGACTTTTAAGTGGAAGGACAAAATTAAAGATCTTCATTCTACATCCCTTCAAATTACTATTCCTTTAAAACAAAATGCAGAAAGATAAAACACCACTGTACTAATGCGCAAATCAGAATTCAGAAATATCAATTTCAAGCAACTATGAGCAATGATCTCTCTCAGCCAAGTGTTGAAAGAAATAACTACTCTTAAGCAGATTACAGTAGACAGAGGAGGGGAAGCTCTCACTGCACCAGCCGGAGAGGGGAAGTTGTAATGATCTCTATTTACCCAAGCCATGAAAAGCTGCTGTCCCCACTCAGCACCCTTAAGAATAAGTACACTGAGGTGATAGATACTTGTCTTAGGCACATCACCCCATTTCAGCCTTCCCTCATAAAAAATGAGGGCTTCCTTATCTTTCTATCCCTGTCATGACCACTAGAACAGTACTCATTCTCATTTCCTCTCACCACCAAACAGCACCTACCTGCTCTCAGCAACCATCCTGTTTTTCCTCCCAGAGCTGATCCAGATTCCATGTAAGGAAACGTCCAGCCCCACCTCACTCACTGCTGCAGACCAGTGCCACCTTTCCCCTGCTACACTGGTGGAAGGAAAGGCATCTCATAGAGAAGGTTAGCTGAGGAGAGGGAATATCCCCAAGAAGGGGAGGGGAAGGAAGAGTGTGACTCCCTTGAGGCAGGAGGCCTCAGCTAGCCCCTCCTTCCAGCAGAAAGATACCTAGCCTCATCTGTACTATGGTGCCCTAAAGCCCTATTGCTCACATTGCAACCCCATGGGAACTGGCCAGTTTCCTAAGGGTTAAGGATCTGCTTCTGCAACACCGAACCTCTCCTTCAGTGATTGTATGAGCAGGCCTAAATTATCTGGCACGTCTGCTAATATAAAAGTTGCTAGAGTGACACTTGTACTTGTATATCTCAGTCCACAAGTACTGCTCATAGCTATGCAATGTTACCAGAAACACAACAAAGACCATGTTTGGAGAGTAGTCAGAAAGTAAAACTACTGTTATCTTTGCAATGGGCTCGCACAAAATCCAACTTCTGTACATTCATCTTTCTTTAATATTCTTGCTTAAATCAGTCACCTGAGTTACAAAGACTATAAACAATCTGTTTAAGCAGCAGATTGTATCAAGAGCTTCTGGGGATGGAAAATTCAAAACATTCCCATTCCTCAAAGCTGCTCAGTAGTTTTAAATAAAAGCATATATTTATCAAGAAGTTGAAATACACAGCGCTAGTCTAAACTTGTGGCTATAGAGGAAAGTAACATTAATAAATTAGTCATCTAAATAGCTCTTATAGTAACATAATGGAACATGTTCTTCAAAAGATTTAAAATTAATATATGCAATCTTAGGAGCTTAGTTTCTAATATCCCTGCTGTACACCACATTCTCCAGAAACAACTGTGCAGAGAACTACCGTCATAGCTGTGTGTTTGAAACAGTAATTTGACAACTTTTTTTCCAATGTGGAGATATATCTCAAATTTATCTATGATCAAGTATAAGTCTTCTCTTAACATCCCACAGTTCTGTTATTATTTGTATTACAGTAGCACCGATTGGCTCCAGCCATAGATCTGAGACCTACTGTTCCAGGCCCCATATAAACACAGACACAGTCCCAGCCCTGAAGAGCTTAAGCATAAGATGAGAGACCACGGGCAGATGCACTAGAGAGGGAAGTTCAAGGTAAAAATGAGACAACACAGGTCAGTACAATAAGCAGCAGTCACAGTCAACCAGCTGCCTAACCACTGTCAATTTTTTTATATGCATCACAGAAGAGAATTTGAAGGACAATGAGATGAACTTCATTAACCATTCTGGATGAATATATTCCATCTATGGTTGGAGGTAGGAAGAGGCACATAATGTTAAGGATGACCAACACAAAGTTATTTTCATTATGTACTGTAATTAGCTGAGCAAGGTGATTCAACTGGATGGCATTTCTCTGTTGGGCATATACTGTTTCAGTTCCAGTTTTGAAATCGAATATCAATACACGCAAAAATCAGCAAATAGTTCATGAAAAATTATAATACAACTGTTTACTGCAGTAGTGTACCAATAAAGGCAGAGCTTGCTTTTACCGGTCAGCATTTCATAGAGTCTTTTAGTTTCTAACTGGGGCCAAATTAAACTTCTGGTTTTTTCCAAGTGGAGTATTGAGCAATACGCTGGCATATATTTACATTGCTCCCTTTATTACTCATTTATACAATGTCTTACAAATTAATCCTTAAAATGCAGTTTGGCAAAGTGATTAATATTAACACCTTTGCTGCGTCGATATCCTGTGTATTTTCAATGTATGCCAAGGGCTTGTCTACACGGGAAAAAAGTCCACAGCAGCTGATGCACACTAGCTATTCTGAACTAACTGCCCCAGTAGACACTCTTACTGCACACTAAAAATGTTTTTGTGCACAGTAGCTTCCTGCACTCTGGAAGTTCATTAGGCTAAATTACCCACAGGCATTCAATGCACAATAAGTGTCCACATGGGTAGCTGGTAGGCAATAGCTAGTGTGCTTTAAATTCAAACCCTAGCTTACTTTGCACTTACTTCCCTGTGTAGACAAGTCCTTAGTTTAATGATAAAAATAAGTTTGTGCTGGCTTGTGCATCCTCAGCAAAATTGTTAACTAAGATAGAAATGCAGTTTCTTGTCATGCCTTATACTTGTACAACCCCCTTAGAGGTTGCATGGCTGTACGCAGGTAATGGAGGATGGAATCTGAAGTCTAAAGATTGCATGTGTATCACCGGGGACAAAATAGGGCCTGTAAAATCTTTATTACAGATGATGTGATATTACAGGGACCCAACCTAACTTTCCGATTGCAGGGAGAAGTTATTAAAGTGGCAATTAGAAAAACCCCACCTCACTTTAATTGTAAACTAAACAAATTTGATCTTGAGTCTCTGAGAAACAGACATGGAACTAGACAATGTCACTTTTACAGTCATATTTAAAATGTAGTTCGCTGAAATCATCCTGCAGTTTGTTTTCTAGCTGGAATGGGTAGGAGACCCAACTGTTCGGCTACAATTAGAAAACAAACATCAAAAATACATCTCAGTAATAGTATGTGATACATGATTGACAAGCATTACCTAAATCTATTAGATAAAATTCAGAAAATTCCATATTCACAATTTAAGAGTAAATAATAATAATAATAATAATATCCTATTATGTATCAACTTCTATAGTAATACACAAGACCTCTTATTTAGGTATTACTCAATTTTGGATGATCAGAGATCAAGTTATAGTGAACCTATTTCATACGTGTTAATATGAGATGTGAAAGACCTGTTAAGTCATTAATACTTTCCCTGCATGTGACAAGCTATTCAGCATCTTATAGATCTGGGGTAGGCAACCTATGACACACGTGCCAAAGGCGGCACGCAAGCTGATTTGCAGTGGCACACTCACTGCCTGGGTCCTGGCCACCCTGCATTTTAATTTCATTTTAAATGAAGCTTCTTAAACATTTTAAAAACCTTACTTACTTTACATACAACAATAGTTTAGTTATATATTATAGACTTATAGAAAGAGACCTTCTAAAAACGTTAAAATGTATTACTGGCACGCGAAACCTTAAATTAGAGTAAATAAATGAAGACTGGGCACACCACTTCTGAAAGGTTGCTGACCCCTATTATAGATGTAACAGTGATACTAATAAAGTTTATATTAGTGAGAAAAAGGATGGCCTAGGGGCCAAAACACAGGACAGAGTCAGATGATATGGGTTCTGTTTGCAGCTATGCCACTGACGTGCAGTGTGACTCTGGAGAAGTCACTTATCTGTGCCTCAGTTTCCCAGTCAGTAAAATGGGGCAGATACTTCCCTACCTCATACGCGCGAGAAGACGTACAGGACCAAATTAAGCTCCAGTGTAGGTAAGCATGTCTCCACTGAACACTATTAATGAGTTACACATCACAGCACAGTTTTCCTCATATTTGTAAAGTGCATAATATTAGCATTTATCAAGAGAAAGATTCAACACTTAAACTAAGCCCTTTGAAAGAGATACAAAAGAAAGTAACAAAAGAATGTCTTGCACTGAGGTTATGTATTTAACAGTTTTACATGTAATATTTATATATAAAAACTTTAAGTGCTTTTCTCCAATTTAAAAATCTAAAGAATTCAAAAATAAGGCATTCAATATTTGAAAAAGTACAGATTTACAAAATGTGTATATTCTTTCATGAAAACTCCACATCAACATTATACACTTGGGAAAAAATACAAACAGGATATATTACAAATTTATGTAGCAATAACTTAGTTCATACCATGCAATAAAAAGTACATTAATCAAGATACACAAGCTTTTAAAGTTTCTAAACTGAAGGGCTTAATTTTTTTGCAAACATGTTGGTATGCAAATCCTTAGAACTTCTGGCACTTAAAATTTCTGGTAGCCTTTCTACTGAGTGTTAAATTGTACCCAATGATCATGAGGAGGAAGATTAACAAAGTAGTCATCTATTATGAATCGTTCCAGCTTTGCTCAACAATAGCTGAAACTCTTTTTTCATATTCACGTTTGTTTTCCTGATAAAGTTGTGCTGCCTGACTGTTTGCAGGACTGTTTGGATTAGGTTCATCAAGCAGAGACTGTGAGAGGACGGGGGAAAGAAAAAAAAATGAGATACTTGGACCATTATGTTCTAGATAGTAATTTCATTATTAAAAGGATCACCATGGGGAATAACAGGATGTTGATTCTACAGCTAGCTCAAGCCCTATATTCCTGGGGGAATTCTGTGCCACTGCAAAATGCAGAATTTCATGTTTCCCACCCCCCACAGAATGGGGCTGCAGAGCTGCTGGCTGTCAATAGGGGCTGCTGGACTCTGCAGAGCCCAGCTCTTGAGCGGAGCACCCAGCCTCTTCATTCTCCCTGGGATGGGAGAGGGCCTGGGAGACCCAGGTCTGGCAAAGGGTGAGGAAGACCAGGGCTGCACCTCACCACATACCAGGTGGAACAGTAAAGAAGCTTGGGAGAATAAAGGCTCTGGGGGTGAGGATGTCTAGGTCAGGGGGTGCCTCGCCACTGGGGGAGGAGGGTATCACACAGCCCCCTCCAGCACCCCCCAACTGGAACTAAGTTGTCATAGGGGTTTCTTTAACTCTCTACTCCTGAGGGAATCTCTTTTGTTATGTGTATTGTTGACACACTTGACGGGTATTTTGAAATAAAATACCAAAATAATTGAAAATGGAGTGATTACATTGTGTTATTTTGACAAATAAAATATGCAGATTTTTACAGAATTTTAAAATATTGTGCACGTAATTTTTAATTTTTGGCACAGAATTCCCACAGAAGTAACCCTAACATATGAAATAGTTCCATCCTAAATTAATGCAGTCGAAATAGCTGGATTCCAATAATACTGTCTCTCTAACAATTTCGTAAGCATAACAAAACATAGGCTTCAAAATAAAATAGTTAAAATTTCTCACACACACCCTGGCCTTAAATACATGAACATTACTGACACCCACTGTCCCATCTGGAATAATAATGGTTAGAAAAATGAATCCAAATAAATGACCTCCTATAAGCATTCCCTGTCAGGATTATTTTTATTGCTTAGAAATACAGTGAGTATATAGTTCATCAACTAATTAGTCTTTGAAATAAGCTTAAAAGCTCTTGATTACTTTTGAGTACAGTTCATTGGTGTTGATGCTGTCTGTCTATGTCACTGGTTTTGTGAAGGAGGGTAATCATCACATACTTAGCTTGCTAAAAATTACCTGAATTGAAGTTAAAATAGATGAAACATCATATGTTGGACTCCAGCGATTCTGAAGGATGTCTAAACATATGCTACCATCCGCATAAACTGTAAACAGAACATAGAAATTATTTAAAACTCTGGCCATCTTTAATCTGTTGTGATTAAACACTGCATGAATGGATGCACTATTTATATTGGAATATGACAATTCAGTTTCACTAAACATTTTAGGAAGCATGAAAAAGGGAAATAAAGTGGACTTCTGAGGAGAGCATTTCTGTAAGAATCTGTAAGAACCCCAGTTTTATACCTTGTATTTAGGGGAAAATACATACTTTGTTTGCTTTCAGTAACATAAGAGGAGAGGAAGGATGGTCCAGTACTTAGGGCTCTAGCCTGGAATGTGGGAGGTCTGGGTTCAATTCCCTCCTCCATTTGTTTGATCTTGGGCAAGTCACTTAGTCTCTCTGTGACTCAGTCTCCTATCTGTAAACCAGGGATAACAGTATTTCCCTACCTCACAGAGGTGTTGTGAAGATAATTATGTTAAACGATTGTGAGGAACTCATACTATGGTAATAAGGACCATATAAAGTACCTAAAAAAGAGATACTGGAATTCTTTATGTTTCACAGTGGGGAGAAAGAAATGAGTAGGCAGATTTGAATTTGGGTAGGGGATGCCTACATTTCTCATGGCCCATGTGATGGAAGAATCATCCTGGTGCTACATCTGCCACAGTGCTGAATCAAACTGATGTGATGCCAGCGATCTTCACTCAGTGTTTGCCTAACAGGAGCACTAGTATTCTTGAGCAGCAGAAGTATAATTACACTCCTTTGCACTTCTTAGAGAAGGAGGAAAAATACACTTCATCTACCCCTCACACCAAAGGTATGTCTTCACTACCCGCCTGATCAGTGGGCAGTGATCGATTCAGCGGGGATCGATTTATCGCGTCTAGACTAGGCACGACAAATCGATCCCTGAGCACTCTCCCGTCAACTCCTGCACTCCAGCGCCACGAGAGGCACAAGAGGAGTCAACGGGAGCGGCAGCAGTCGACTCACCGCGGTGGAGACACCACGGTAAGTCGATCTAAGTACATTGACTTCAGCTACGTTATTCACATAGCAGAAGTTGCATAACTTAGATCGACCCCCCCCCCCAGTGTAGACCAGGGCCAAGTGTCTTGTGAAGTGTCTCTGGAGCATGACTGGAGAAGCACTAAGGACCCAGTCCTGCTCCCAGTGAAGTTAATATTCCTGCTAACTTGAATTGGTGCAGGATTGTGACACACATGCACACATAAAGCAAGTGTAATCCTGATGAAAAAGGGGAACAGAGAAAAAACAAACAAAAACAAACTAAGAGCAAAGGAGAGATGCACACAACAGAGGAAGTCACAACTCAGGCTATGTTTACACAACAGATCGAGGCTCCGGCAATCAGTGCGCCGGGGGTCGATTTAGCTGGTATAGTGAAGACCTGTTAAATCGACAGCAGAATGCTCTCCAGTCGACCCCAGTACTCCACTGGGAACGAGAGGAGTAAGGTAAATCAACGGGAGAATGTATCCTGTCAACCCAGCACAGTAGACACCGCAGTAAGTCGACCTAAGCTACAGTGACTCCAGCTATGTTATTCATGTAGCTGGAATTGCGTAACTTAGGTCAGCTTACCATGGTAGTGTAGACATAGCCTCAGGTAGCTAGTGACAGGTATTAGGGTCTGAATTCAGTCCCTTGCTGCTGAGGCCAGCAATACTTCAGAAGTAGTTCATTCAGTTTTTAGGAGCATGAGTATATCATTCTAGCAGGCTGAAAGACCAGCATTGGTAAGCTTTGTAAAAAATAAAAATAAAAAATACACCAAGGTCTCCTCTGCCAAACAGAAGACTGCCACTATTCAACACAGGTAGGTGCAGTGGAACAAGGAAGTAAAAAGGACTATCCAAAAGATCTTCCTCAAAATGAAGGAGCAGAAGGAAAAAAATTAAGTGTTTGACTTTAGTGAGAGCAGGAGACAAGTGACCCAGAAATAAAGCATCTTGCTAAAATGGAAAGTTCCCAGAAACCTACATTGGCTATAAGAGAGTAGGATATCAATAGTCTTCCAAGATATTTCATTTCCACACTGACTAATATTTGCATTAGCTAACAAGACTACACAATGATTACAGAATGCAGGAGTAGCTTCTTCTAATTAACTTTCCTGCCATCGGGATTTTTACTGAACATCTGATATACTGTACATCTACTTTGAAAAAAAATGTTAAACATTGCTGAGCTTCACAGGCTGTGATATCACACTATCCTATTCTATATTTGTTTTGGCTAAAAAAGTATGAATACTCACCATTTGGATGAAACATTTTTGATAAAAACCTAACAGCTGGAGGCTTATTTGGATATTCTTCTGAAAATTCTATTATTAGTTTAAAAGTACCTGTCCAAAAAAACATACAAACATCATGTAACTATAATTGTATCAAAACATCTTTGTGAACACTTGACAACGTATTATTTATATTTCAAATGCCAATAAAACTGATACATATTGCTATGAACAAAAATAGCATCAGCATCTTTGTAAATTTTAGATAAGCCTACTCAATACACAGAAAAGCAACTATTTAAATAGAGTACAATTTCAGTTATCTAAAAATCGTAACTGACACTTAGTTCAGACCACTGGAGGATTTTCTATGTAATTTACCAGATGCTGAGGAGGTGACACTGCATTTGGATAACAGGAAGTTTTGGACAACTATGTGTGTCCAATAGTTAAAAAAAATAGAGAGAACGAGTGAGCGAGCCCGCGTAAATCTGCCATTTTATTCAGCCAAAGTTTCCAAATGGTTCTGTTTTGACAGTTTTGGGGATTCAGTGGATCAGAAGATAGAGTTTTCCCACCTGGATCAAACACTTCTAAAGAAGAATTTTTTTTAAAGGAGAACTACTGAATTTCTATGGACACCATTAATCAACAATTTAAAAATAACCACTATCACCACCCACTAGCTATTTTAGTCTCTTCAGTTGGCCTGACCTTCCAGTGCTTAGTCATTGAAATCTATGGGAGTTTGATCTAAAAATGGACTATGGCTGAGCCCAGTACATGAAAAGATGGATTTTTATAAGAAATGGCTTCAACCTTTAAAACTTGAGACTGATTTACTGAAAAATATTTATTAAGGACCAGTGAATATATATGCCACATATCATCAATTTCAACCAATTTCCATCCACTTCTACTCAACCTCTCCCTTCACCCCCCCCCCCCAAAGAAAACGACCCCACTAAGCTATTTTCTCACTTGCAAGAAAACTAGAAAGCCCCCTTCTTAATGACCACTTCTTGCAGATCATTGCAATGAGTTTCTGACAAATAATTCTTTAACTGACACCCACCCCGCTTTCTGCATATACAGTAGACATTACACTTATACAGTTCTTTCATGTTTGTTTACAATCTGATCTTTTTCATTAAGCGATCAATTCAAGGTTATTTCCTCTTGCTCTTAAATGAAAACAACACAAAGGTGAATCAGAATCATGTGCTAAAGACAAAGCCCTATATAACCAGAGAGCATGAAATCTCTTTGTGATTAGGCATAAGACACATGAAACAGTCTGATGGTATTAGCCTTCAGCATCTCCTACTGAACATTCCACTCTCCCTGTATATAAACACTTCTAGATATGGCCACTGCTTCACAGGTTTACAGTTACTCATCAACCACTCTAGAGACAAGACAACGCACTGGCACTAGTTTTGGTCAAAATACTGTAGTCTCCGTTAGACAGCAAGCCCTTACCAACTCACATTGTTTGTTGGCTTGCTTTTTCTATTTCAAAATTAAGCTCTGTGTGTATTATGGCTAAAAAAAAAAAAAAAAACCCAACATTTTATATATAGGAAATATAAAAATCCTTCCTAAAAGTAATGCTGGGGCCATTTACAAAAGAAGAAGGGAATAAAAAAAATTAGCTACCTACCATCCTCAAAAGGGGTACCTTCTGGCCTAGAAATAAAAAATACAAATATAAATATATCATCTACTTTTACACAGGCACCCACACCTCCCCCATCCTTTCAATCAGAAATAGAGGCAAAAATGAAAAAAGGAAAGGGGGGAGAAGGGGGTAAATAATTAAGATGTAATTCTTTGATATTTCCCAGGATACCCAAAGTACTCTCCTACTAAACTGGTAACTTTGTAAGAAATCCAATTTCTGGATTAAAAACTATTGATCTAGGACAATAACTGTATTTCATAAAATGGGGATGATCAGAATCAATGGGCAGATTCAGATTCCACTAAAACTGCAATAAGGTCACTAACAAAGTACTAGGATTTATGATAAAAGACCGAATTGGTTCCCAATCCGTGAGATACCTAATGTAACTAGACAAGTTCTGCCCACAGAACTGTATTGTAAACCAGTCTGGTCACTGCTAACACATCTAAATTTATCTGCAAAGGGCATGGAATTCTTATGTGCTTCTCAGGGGGAATCTTGCCTTTTCTTGTTTTCCTACCCAATCTTCAACATAACCATCTCCTTGCTTTCACTATGAATGGATACAAAATTTTAAAAAAAGACAAGCAAATGTACATTATAAGGCTACATCAGGACAAAAATGTAGCTGCTTTTCTTGTGTGCTCTACCGTGCCTCAGTATTCAAGGCTATAGACCATACAAACCTCTTTCCTCATAAACATATACTTACTAATTTTTGCCAGTTTGTCTCATACTCAGCATTTTGACTTAGTACACGCACATAGTCTCAAGCGTTTTCACAGAATCAGCCATTATCTAACTTATATTTAACGATTTAGTATTATCTTCTCTACAGTGAGCAAAAGTCTTCTCTTACCCAAATATAACTGCATTCCATTGCATAATGTTATTCTCAGATGGTGCACCACTGACACCCACAGGAGGGTCTTCTTGCAATCTAACAATTAAAAAATTAGAATATGGAAAGATATACATGTTAAAATTATATATATATACACACATATACATACACACACACAAGCAAAACAGGATAATACTCAGAAATGTGTCAGCATATCCAGAGTTTGTACTCATTTCTCCTTCGAGACTAGAGAATTCAGGCTGTGGTTTAGAACACAGACTACATACTTCAGTGTTATATGCACATTAAATATCCCAGAGACAGAAGCCCACCAAGGGATGCAGATCAGGATTTTCTCTTCAAATATTTTGTCAATATATAAAGACAGATCAGCACTAAATAAATAAGTGAAGCATATGTTTCATCATGCATGGAACACAGCATCAAATGCAAGAGCAGTTATGAAACATCTTGTACATCTGGTTTAAAATACCACATAGCAAATGATGAAATGAGCATTCAGAACAACACCCGCTGGCTACAGTCCTGAAGAGAAAATGATTATAACCACAAATTGACACATCTAAACTGTAACTATTGTGGAAACCAACCAATTATATTTGTGTGATGCACACAGATGCACACACTGGAACCAAGTAGAAGGGAACACACATCAGGTTTTTCTTATGTTTTTGATACTATATGGACCAAATTTTGCCAGGCCACACAGGCCTATTTTGGCTAGTAACCTGTTCTCTCAGCATGCTCAGTTCAGACAACTTGAATGTCAACAGCATGAGCTACCTACCACTTTGGCCAGGACGAAAAGGAATGTCACTTTTTCCTACCTGATAGCCAGATTGCATGCCAAGCCCTAAGCATTAATCTCTATAAATGTACTTCAGAGATAAGTTTGGCATTTAAATCAGGACAAAGTTTCACACACTGCACTGTGGGGAGGTCTTTAACTACAGAGAATTTGTGGTGTGGCCTGAACTGGAAACTTAACTTGTT
Source organism: Natator depressus (assembly GCF_965152275.1). NCBI lineage: Eukaryota > Metazoa > Chordata > Testudines > Cheloniidae > Natator > Natator depressus. The sequence goes on from NC_134241.1 coordinate 12,539,013, forward strand.
TGAACAGAGTCCAGAGATATTTGTGAGCTAGGAACAATATGGTATTTATAGCATTCACATTCCTTTTCTACAAGCAAAACTAAAAGTTGTAATTACATTAATATTTCTCTGTAATTTTATTCAAAGAGAAGACAAAAATCAGTATTCATGTATGTAATCTCTCAAATTCCTCTCTCATCACTACCTTGTTAGTCACTGTACCAAGTTTACATTCAAACAGTAATCAGACTTCATAGCCGCACAGGTAAGCTGAATGGTCCTGGCTGCTATGTCACCCTAAAAGAAGCAGGAAACAAAACAATATATTCCCCACCCACTTAAGTGAAGACTCTGACATTTTAAAGATATGTGATCTCAATTTCCAGGCATAAGATGGATAGATGACATATCTGATACATTAAAACATGGAATGGAATCTATTTATTTAGATGAATTTTCCCCTCATATGTAAAATCTCCACTTCACCTCCAATTTTAACAATAAATAAATAGATAGATGGAAGCAGTGATTTTTTATCTAACAGCTATTCCTTTTACTGGTATCATAATTACTTTAATTTTTACCATCTACATGACCCACTACAAGCAAAAAGATTTAATATCCTATTTTCATTTAACGGGAACTAAAAAATGTTATGCTCAAATAATGCAATATCCAGATGTAATGGGTGAGTTACGTAGCGTCTAAGGCTCAACTCAGAGGTTCCTAGCTTTGTAGGTTCAAATCAGGCTTTTAATATTGTATTACAAGGCTGTGTGAAGCTACAAATGCATATCATACACATATGACCATGGTTTACGGATGTAATATTGTGGTACCAGCAAATACACCTATACCTAAAAAGGAACACTATTAAAGTAGACTCATTTCCAATAATTTATCAGCCACATTAATTCATATCATGTTGAAACAAAGCATGCAATTTAAAGCCCATAACAATTAGCTTTTAAAAGGCTTTTCTACATGCATAACAGATGTTGTACATACATATGTAATTAAATGACAAACTGGAACAGTTGTTCCAGAGTCTCTGTAGTTCAGCACTTACCATTTTTTAAACAGAACATAACTATTTTTTTCACTGATGTATAGAAAAAGGTCCTTGTTTACAAACATTTTAAAATAATGTGCGACTGAAACTATCAACCAGAATCGCATATACATGAGTCCAGAAGTGTTTAGTAGTTCTGTGTGCCCATCTTGAGACAAGTCAGAGTTGCCAACAACCTATTGATTTTATTCACTTCCGCTGGAGTTGTGGATCTTCAGCACTGGGAGGATGGGGGCAAGGAGGGTGGAAGACCACCAAGCAAAGTACCTCAAGACAGGTACCCAAAAACAGAGGCTCAAAAAAATGAGGGAACATCTCTGAAAAGGTTAGCTTTATTCACTAAGCATTTCACTTCTACACCCATAAAAAAGTTACAAAAAACAACTAGAGAATGTTGATGTGTGATCTCCAGAGGTGTTTAAAAAAAAACAACTTAAGTCTTTGAATAAAGAGCGTATATACGAGCATTTGACACCTGCATAAATATTTACAGGCTCAATATTCCTTCCTCTGTCAAGTTCCAGCCTGAAGCAAAGATTGACATCATACAGCTAATTCCCTTAAATTACAGTGGTTCCTAACTTTTACTGCAGCCTGCACCCCTTTGGTTCTCAAAATATGTTCTCGCACCCCTTATCAAAAATCATTGAAGTAGGTCAGTTCTTTAAACCTAGATATATTTTTGTTTGTATATTACAGTAATTGTTTAAAAAAAATGTATAATGTTAATAAATACATAGGTTTGATGAAACAAAGTAGTTGTACTTACATGCCTGTGCTTAATTTGTGTTTTAGATGATTTACCTTTTAAAAAAATCTGGCATGTCTCGCACCCCCAGAAAGGGCACCTTGCACCCCTGCGGGTGTGTGCACCCCAGGTTAAGAACCACTGAATTAGAGGGTTATTGCATCATGGAATCTCTGCTATAATCAGAATGTACTGCTGTAAACATTGTAACTAAGTGTTTGGTCTATATACAGTGGCTTTTAGGAATAATACAGGTTTCCTAACAGAACCAAGGCAATACAATGAAAGGTTCTTCGGACATTTCTCATGCAAGCTGTTGACAGAGAAAGGAGAGTGGCCATTGTTTTAAAGACATAAGCACAGACTTTTATCCTTAGATGCCTCCAGATGTCAGCATACAGTAAGAAGCAGAGAGCTCTGGAGGAAGTAACCCTAAACAAAAACAAAAGCAGCCTCCTTCCTACAGAGGCGGAGATTCAACTAATCCCTTTAGTGGGGCAGGATATCTTAACTTTCTTTCCAAGAGGTGCATGTAGGAACAGCATTTACCATATAGACCCAAACTTGCTCAGCATCTCTGTCCCAAGGAGTACGGGGGGAAAAGACTGCTGGTCCTGTAGTCCTCACCCCAGTAACAGAGCTTTGACAAACCAGCATTCTGCCCTCTTACCAGCATTAAGAGAGGTTTTTGCATTCCTTGAGAGCAGACAATCCAGAAAGCGAAAAGGTTGTTTCTGTGTTATTAAGTCTCCCTTTCAAAGAACAGTCCAGCATGGGGGAGGAGAAAGGGGACAAAGATAAATAAAGCGGATTAAATCCTGAACATGGAGAAGCCCTTTACTGGTGCACATACTTGATGCATTGGAGAATTAAGGGATTCAGTGTAGTCCAGTGAACAGGGCTCTAGACTGGGAGTCAGCAGACTGGATTCTATCTCTAGCTCTGTTACTGACTTTGGGCAAGTCACTTCACCTCTCTGGGCCTCAGTTTCCCCATGTACAACACAGACGGCAATACCTACCTGTCCTTTGAGCTCAGTGGCTGGAGAGGGCTATACAAGAGCCAAGTGTCACTACTGGACTCCAGACCATGGCAGGCCGATTCTGAGGCAGACACCCGAGACACCTGACAGGTCTGCCTGCCCCCTGCTTTACACCTTGGCAACAGCGCCCGCACAGCTCGCCAGGCCCCGAGGCCTTGTGGCTTTGACTGGGCAGCTCCTGTGAGCCAGCCTCGAGCGGGCGGGCGGCCGCTCCCTGGGCCTGACCCCCCCAGCTCCCAGCGCCGACCCCAACCCAGCAGCGGGGTGGGAAAGGAAAGGGGAACCCGCTGCGCTTCCACCCCCAAGCCAGGCAGCGCCCACAGCTGCTCCCACCCCGCAGCAGCAAGGGGCTAGCTGCCGGGTAGCCCGCCGAGCCCCACAGGTACGCGGCCCTGCGGGGGGGCTGCCGGGGGGCTCCTGCCCCGCTCCCCACCGCACGCAACGCAGCCCCTGCCCCGCTCCCCCAGCACGCACCGCAGCTCCTGCCCGGGCCGGGGGGGGGGGGGGGGAAGCTATTACACGCAGGGCATGGCGGGACGCCAAGGAGACCCACGGGGGGGGGGGGGCTGAGGAGAGCCCCTGTGCTCCCTCGGCAGGGCACAACCCCAACACGCACCTCGCGCCCGGGGAGCCCCACCCCAGGCGAGACGCTCACCTCTTGAAGTCCCTCATGAGCCTCCGCCTGGCCGGAGTGGACATGATCCTCTCTGGGAAAAGAGTCCCTGTCCCCAGGAGCCTCAGCACCGCTCACAGCGCGGCGGTCTCCCTCCCCAGCCCGCGGCGGCGGCGGCACAAACAACCCTGCAATGGCGTCTCCCTCCGCCTGGGGGAGGGAAAGTCACAGGCCCCCCTCTGCGGCCGTACCACTACCTCTGGTGGAGAGAGTGTCTGCGCGTCCGCCCTCAGAACGTACCACTGCGCCTGCCGGGAGGGGGAAGAGAGAGTCCTTCCTGAGAACGTACCGCTGCGCCTGCCGCCGTGGGGGTGGGGGGCAAGCCGCCGACGTTCTAGTCTCAGAACGTGCCGCGGCCCGGAGTAGGCACCTGCCCCGTCAGCGAATCTCTTCGCGAGCGCAGCCCGGCTGGCGGGGAGCTGCCCTGCAGGCAGGAGAACGCCCTGAAGGCACAACTCAGCGTCTAACAGGTTCCCAGTGCTTCAGAAACGTATAACTACTACACACAAACAGAGCTGCTGGTGGAGCTAGAGGTGCTGCTGCACTGCCTGGCTTGAAGTGGTTCCCATCATATAGAGGGTTTACTGTTTGGTTCAATGGCTCTCAGTGCCCCCCGTTATACAAATTGTCCCAGCAGGGCTGCACACAGAGAAATACTGGGGTCCCTGCCTTAGGTACATCCTCAGCGGCCTTGGCAAATTCCCGCCTAGCCTCACCTGCCAGGTGTGCAGATGGGCATGCAAGTGCCATAGGGTGAGCAGAGAGCAAAGTGGGCTGCAGTCCCCCCGTCCCCGCTTTTCTGCTTTGGAAGTGTATTGAGTTAAACCAGAGAAAGACATTTTTATTCCAAAATAAGAACATCCACACATGGAGCTATTTGGGAGTAGCTATTCTGCTTTAAAGTCGCACCTCATCTTATTCCAGAATGCCTTTCGTTTCATGTGTAAACCAGCCCCAACAGGGGCTGTCAGGCACAGGGCATAGTTAACGCTGCTTCCAGCACAGTCCCCAAGAAGCACATGCTACAGAAGCCATGCCTGCGCTACAGGGACTATACTGGTATAGCTACATCGCCCCAGCATAACCCAGTAGTGAAGATGCAGCCAATGCTGACAGAAGAGGTTTTTCCATCTGTGTAAGAACACTGTCTCCCTGAGTAGGATTGCCAACCCTCCAGGGTTGGCCTGGAGCCTCCAGGAATTAAAGATTAATATTTAAGTAAAGCTTATGGCATGTGATTAAATTTCCAACCAAAATTGGCAAAGCTACCCTTGGACCACGCAGAAGCCCATTCACAATGCAGTGGGGACTCTATGGCAATTCAAGTGTGGAGCAGAGAAGCAGCTAAACTGAATCATGGTCCACATTTAAAATTTAGGTTGATGTAGCCACATCGCTCAGGGGTGTGAAAAATCCACACTCCTGAATGATGTAGCTATGCCAACCTAACCCTTAGTGTGGATGTTGACCTGTCACTTGTTCCCTTTCCTGCTTGCTTTAGCTTCCTGCTACCTATATACTTGAGGAGGAGTATCAGGCCCTTAATTATTTGTAACCCCTAATGCAGTATTTTAAAAACACCTGTGTTAGCTAATAATGGTATTTTCTTATTACTAGATGAAGTAGATTCTAAACTAAAGCTGCTTTGTGTGCTTTATTCAGAGATCCCATTGTGCTAGCTGCCATGCAAACATATAGAAAGAGATGGTCCCTCCCCCAAAGAGTTTATAATCTAAGCCCCCCATCATGTAAACACTTATTCACATGCTTAATTTTAAGAATGTTTATATTTCAATTGTCCCAAGACAATGGAACTGCTCACTTGCAAGTTAGGCATGTTTGCAGGGTCAGGGCTGAATATAAAGAAACAAAAATCTTATAAAATCATTGTAATGGAAGACAGAAAGGATCTATTAAGTTAGCTAATGCTAGTTCATCCTTGTTAATGCAGAATTATTTCCTATATCAATGGGAAATAATTCCCTCTGCCCATGTGCTAAGTGTGCTCTCTTTCAAAATTGCTCCCCTGACTTCCTTTGCTTTTATTCTGTTGCTGGTCATCTCTAATTCTCTCGCGTACCTGGCCTTCAAATTGTTTATATTGTGCAAATTAAATGATTAATTCTTCAGGGGAAGGACATTATCCAACTTTGTGTTTGTAAAAGCCATGTGCACGTTTGGCCCTATATAGGTAATAGATAATAAAATAAATGATAATAATAACAATGTTAGTTTAACAAAATTATTTTACTTCACTGTTGTTAATATAGTGCATACCCTTGCTACCGAAAACTCTGTGGTGGCAGTGGGGATACAATTCAGATCTCCTGTGCCAAAAGCATAGTTCCCTACTCCTTGAAGGGGACCTTCACTACATTAGCGACTGGCAGAGTACAGCCTATGACACATAGCTCAGCAGTTATGATTCCATCCAGTAGAGGGCAGTGGTATCCATCCACGCTGGCTAGTTCCTGACTATATTGCACAGTGCTTTGTCCAAAATCAGTCATAGTGTGACCATAACATATAGATTAATTTTAACTAATTAAGGGATATTTTATTTTATCCTGAGATTAAAGATACATTTTAATTAATTTATTTTCTTAGAAAAATAAAAACAAAGGTTTGTGCATTTTCTCTTTCAGGTTATATATATGTCACACTAGGTGGATTATGTGGAGGGTTTTTTTAATCAAATTAAATTCATTCTGGGTTGTGTTTTAAGTTAAATCACAACTGCATTAGTCAAAGTATGCAGTTAATATGCATGTGATTTTAGGGTTTCTCTTATCATTCCCTGGCTATGAAGATTTACTGAATCTTGGTAACCGAATCTTTCAGTAAATAGCGAATTTTTGGTATTTACCAAAAACCTCACTGCAGGAGTCAGTCATTTTAGACATGTCTGCTGATATTGTTCTCCTGCAGTACATTGTTAAATAGACCTTAACTTGTTATTGCAGTTACATCCTATTGTATTTCACTAAGGACATTTTAGTTAAAATATTACTTCCACTTTATCATATACTATTACTCATCATGCAACACTGCATTACAATGATTAATTATAAAAGGTTTCAAACTGGAATTTTTTTCTTACATGGTCTCATATATTTAAAACATCACTAGTTTTTTTTCATTCAGGAATGTGCAGAATAACACTGTAATGGCTAATACAATTGTTTGGTTTTAAGTCAGTTATTGATTCCTAATTATTTTTCCCCTGAAAAGGGATAACATTTGATTATGGCAGAAATTTAATCAAAAGTGTCATATTTTCAGACAGTGACATTATTTTTGTTAAAATCTTGAATAGCTCTCAGATTATAAACAAGACATTTTTATAACATAGCCTCAAACAGAAAATCTTCTTACATGCAGAAATAAGGGATTTCTGCCCCTTAATAAGCCTTATGAATGTTAGGAAATGGCAATGAAGCTGAACTGTTTGTTTACTTTTATATTTGTTATGGTATTTCAAACCCCGCAAAACTTCATTTAAAAAATTCAGGCTACTAGGGCCCTGTTCCTGCAATGTCCCTGTGGAGCGTATAGCAGGATCAGAGCCTCGGTGACAAGACTGAGTGACAAGACCTATAATATAATCTACACTCCAAGCACCTCAAATCAAGGAAATGAATATTCAAAGGCATCTCTCATAAACTTTTTTTTTTCTTTTACAGTAGCACCTAGAGGCCCCAGCTGAGTTTGAGGCCCCATTCTGTTAGGTTTTCTACAAACACATAGTGGGAAACAATCCCTGCTCCAAAAGTTTACAGTGTAAGGGACCAGAATGTGACGCATTCTGTACTCTTCTGAAGAGGAATGACTGGATATAAGGATCATGATTAGCCGCTTCTGCAAAGCCACCACTAGTAGTGGATGTGTAGAGCACCAAGGACTGTATGTTGTACCAGGTATAAGGTTTGTGCTGGATACCCCCCCACCTCCCAGAACCTGAGGGAAACTGGGAGCCAGACTGTGACTGAGTCACAGTTTCCCAGACTGCTTCTGACGCAGCAAAACAAAGCAATGATTGAGCCGTAAACGGAGCAGGTAAAGGCTGAGAAAAGAATTATAACATGCTTCCTCTCAATATATTAACATAACCATAGCCCCATTATTCTTACCAAGCCCAAAAAAGTTGGTATTTTATCACAACCTTAACTCTATCCTCTGGATCAGGGGTAGGCATCCTATGGCACGTGTGCCAAAGGCAGCACGTGAGCTGATTTTCAGTGGCACTCACACTGCCCGGGTCCCAGCCACTGGTCCGGAGGGCTCTGCGTTTTCATTTTAAATGACGCGTCTTAAACATTTTAAAAAACCTTATTTACTTTACATACAACAATAGTTTAGTTGTATATTATAGACATATAGAAAGAGACCTTCAAAAAAAGTTTAAATGTATTACTGGAGCGCAAAACCTTAAATTGGAGTGAATAAATGAAGACTGGGCACACCAGTTATAAAGGTTGCTGACCCCTGCTCTGGCTTTTTAAACTGCATTTTTGTTATCTTATTTATGTAACCATAAATATATTGAGAGCTTGTTCAGTAGGACAGGCCACGTCATACATGTGTAGACACTATAAGAGTTCGTAAGGCGTTCAGAATTGCCACTTCATGCATGTGTAGACAATATAAGAGTTCGTAAGGCGTTCAGAATTGCCACTTCATGCATGTGTAGACGCTATAAGAGTCCGTAAGGCGTTCAGAATTGCCACTTCATGCATGTGTAGACGCTATAAGAGTTCGTAAGGCGTTCAGAATTGCCACTTCATGCATGTGTAGACGCTATAAGAGTCCGTAAGGCGATCAGAATCGCTGTCTGTTTGTTTGTTGCACATGTAGATTAGCGGGAACCGTGCCTAGAATGATCTGTCCGCAGCAAGCTCGCACAAGACTGCCCCAGGCTCTGAGCCTGACCGATGTGTGAGCAAATACAAGGTTGACGTGACACGCGTCCTTTCGCCGGGGCTGCGGGAGAGCAGGGTGTCCGTGCCGACCCCGCGCGTGGGCAGGGGGGTGCGACACAGATGACTGTGCTCCTGCCCACGCTCTGTATTCTTTGTCAGTGACGTGACAGGCAGCTGCGTCGCTGTCGCTCCCGCCGCCCGAAAGCCCAGACCCCCCCCCCATTATTGTGCCAATCACCGGCAGCCACCCGCCCCTCTCTCCCCGCATTGAATCCCACCCCCACCTCGGTTCCAGAGCCCCAGCCCCTGCTCTCCCCAGTCCCCATTAACACCCCCAGCAGCCCAGGCCCCCGCGCCTTGACGCCACTTCCGGGTGGAACGCGGTGAGGTCACGGAAGCACCGCGGCCCGATCCTGCGAGCGCTGTTGCTGTAGCTGGTGGTTGCTTTGGTAACAGGGCCCGTGAGGGAGAGGCGTGCCGAGCCGGGATAGAAGGGCCCAGCATGGAAAGCGGGCTCTAGCAGTTCAGGTTAGCTCAGGGCGGGTGGGGCTTGGAGCTGCCCGGGCCAGGGGGAGAGCCGAGGGGCTGGCAGGGGAAGCGGGTGCGGCAGGGAGGCGGCAGGTAGCTAGGCTGGGGAGCTAGGGGGGGTTGAACTGGATGGGCAGCTGGGGCTGGGGGAAGGGGCTGGTAGCTAGGCTGGGCGTTACGGGGGTTGGACTGGATGGGTAGCTAGGGCTGGGGCTGGGGCTGGTAGCTAGGCTGTGGATTGGGGGTTGAACTGGATGGGTAGTTAGAGCTGGGGGAAGGGGCTGGGGCGTTGGACCGGATGGGTAGCTAGGGCTGGGGGAAGACTGTGCTGGGTTGGGGTTGTGGCTGGTCCGGGCAGCAGGGGATGTTGCCGTGGCTTGGGAGCTGGCGGGAGGCTTGGGGGATTGTTGCTCTAGAGCATCAGGAGCAAGGGCTCAAGTGATTGAGTTTTTCCATGGCCTCTCTGGGATTCAGGGGGCAGCTGTCATCCAGCCAGGGCCCTCCTCAGCTGTGTAATAAATCTGGCAAGGTGTGGAATGTAACTATCCTCTCTCCATTTATAGCCCTAGTAACTGGGACGAAGGGAGGGTTTGGGCTCTTCCCTGAGGAATCATGTGCCCCCATGTGGGGGAAGTGCAGCTACTGCACTAAGAAGTTCAATATACATTCCTAGACAGTTAGATCAGGGTTTCAGGGAGGATTTGGTACTCTTTTTCAGGCATTGTGGCTGTGTGGGCAATTCCTGGGAAGAGTTTCAGGTGACCCATGTGAAAGATTCTGGGCAGAGTCCCATAGGGTAGCTAAGGTTTGTCTGAATGCTCAAGAAGCACCTGCCGCCCATAAAATGACATAGGTTATTTCTTAAACATTTCCAGATCACAGAGTTTGAGCAAGTGACTCATAGTGTTATTCTGGCTTGCTTTCACCACACCCCAATAAATGTAGTGATTTTGCTCTCACAGACTAGTCAGTGAAGGAGTTGTGATTTTCTCATTCTTATGCCCCTTCCTCATTTGTAGGTAGAGCACGTTTTGTGTATTCATGTAATCAGTGGTACAAACTATGTAGAGGTCAAATTATTCTTGCCTTGGTTAAACCTCTATTTCTTGTAATAGTTGTTCAAAAAGTTAATCCTATCTTATGCACCTATACTATATGAAAAGAGGATGAACTTTTTAATAACTAAATCTGGTGAATAAATTTATCATGAAGTATGGCTAAATTAAAAACTTGTGGAGATATTCAGGAATTCCAAACAGAGATTATAAGGGAGGCCCTGCTCTCTGACCAAAGGAGTTTCCAGTGGACTGATTTTGATCAACACTCTTTGGACTAAAAAAAAAAGGGGGACTTGTGGCACCTTAGAGATGAACAAATTTATTTGAGCATAAGCTTTCGTGAGCTACAGCTCACTTCATCGGATGCATTCAGTGGAAAATACGGTGGGGAGATTTATATACGCAGAGAACATGAAACAATGGGTGTTACCATACACACTGTAATGAGAGTGATCAGGTAAGGTGAGCTATTACCAGCAGGAAAGTGGGGGGAGGAAACCCTATGTAGTGATAATCAAGGTGGGCCATTTCCAGCAGTGACAAGAATGTCTGACAGGTTTCAGAGTAGCAGCTGTGTTAGTCTGTATTCGCAAAAAAGAAAAGGAGTACTTGTGGCACCTTAGAGACTAACAAATTTATTTGAGCATAAGCTTTCGTGAGCTACAGCTCACTTCCTCGGATGAACGGGGGGGGGGGGGGGGAAATAGTTTTACTTTGTGTAATGACCCATCCACTCCCAGTCTCTATTCAAGCCTAAGTTGAAGAATTGCCACTTTTCAACAAAAAAACTTCAAAAACAGAATCCAACGAGAGACTGCTGAATTGGAATTAATTTGCAAACTGGATACAATTAACTTAGGCTTGAATAAAGACTGGGAGTGGATGGGTCATTACACAAAGTAAAACTATTTCCCCAAGTTTATTCCCCTCCCCCCCCCCCCCCCCCCCCCGCTGTTCCTCAAACGTTCTTGTTGCTGGAAATGGCCAACCTTGATTATCACTACAAAAGTCCGTCCCCCCCGCCCTGCTGGTAATAGCTCACCTTACCTGATCACTCTCCTTACAGTGTGTACGGTAACACCCATTGTTTCATGTTCTCTGTGTATATAAATCTCCCCACTATATTTTCCACTGCATGCATCCAATGAAGTGAGCTGTAGCTCACGAAAGCTTATGCTCAAATAAATTTGTTAGTCTCTAAGGTGCCACAAGTACTCCTTTTCTTTTTGCGGATACAGACTAACATAGCTGCTACTCTGAAACCACTCTTTGGACTATGATTTTGATTTCACTATTTGAATGAACTTTCTGAACTAAGTTAAATTTGACTTTATTTAGGTTGTTCAAAAGTCTTCTTGTTGATAATTTTTTGTCTTACCTTTACATTTTTTAGAATTGTATAATGATTTGAATATTATCGCACTAACTTTGCTTCTTATATTGTTCATGGTTTCATTGTTTGTTCCTTTCCTTTTAATGAGAGTTAAATACAAAAATTGTTTTAAATGTACTGCTATTTAGGGAGTTTCTGGATATTGTCTATAAGACCAATCCTGCAGATGACCACTTGGTTGAACTGGGAATGCACATTTGAGAAAGGGCCTGATCCTGCCATCCAGTCAGACTATTATTGTTATTACTGGGATAAATTTCACACACAGAAGCAAATATTTTAAATGTACAGTGGAGATATTGCTGTCTGTAGGAGTAATTCACCTTGCTAATGTTGTCTGCAAATTGTTCTTTTAGTTTTCTTAAACATATAGTGTATGCCGCAAAATAATTTTTAACATTTTCTCTTTCTATGAAGAAATAAAAATCAGACTGGAAGATGGAGATGTACGAGACCCTTGGCAAAGTGGGAGAGGGGAGTTATGGAACAGTAGTGAAGTGCAAACACAAGGAAACGGGACAGATAGTAGCCATTAAGATATTCTATGAGAAACCAGAAAAATCTGTCAACAAAATTGCTATGAGAGAAATAAAGTTTCTAAAGGTTTGCTTCTTTTGCTTTAATCATTTTGTAAATCACAAGGGTAAGTGCTTGGAAATAAAATTTGCATCATTATTGGCGTATACCTATCACTCATTGGCTATGAAACACACAAAAGATACCAAGAAAAAACATGTTGTTTGACTTGTTTTATTGCCAAGCCTTTTAAAAAAAAAAGTGAAGATAAAAAGTAAAGTGAAGATAAAACTTGTGGCTATGATTTTAAAAGAAACTTGATAAGTGAAACAGTCAATATTTAACATATTAACCTCATCCACCTTGTCTCTCTAATATTTAAAACAGTAGAGTGCACAGATGTGAATTTCGATGGGCTTTTAATTTGGCACAATTTTGCAAACCATTAATCCGATGTGTAGTCCTATGGATTTCTGCACTGGCACAAAAGTCTGCTGATGTCAGCTTTTGATGCAGTTGACATGGATAAATTTATAATTTCTTTACCCCTTGTCCCCAGAAAATTGTGTCTCAATCTATTGCTATACATGGCAGTTTAGCTGAAGGTTCTGAACTGTAAGAGAAATATAAAACAGATTAACCTCTTTCTACCAATCTACATACATATTTGACTTACAAAATTAAAACATTCCCCATTTTTAATATTGGGTTGGGAGTCACAGAGTCCCATGCTTAAGTCTGTCAGCGATTTACCATTTGACTTCAGGTAACTCATGTGCATTCTCTTTGGGACTAGATCCTCAGCTGCATCAGGAAACTGGGTAGGAAGAGCAAAAGTGGCGTTTGTGACTTTCCAATCTAAACTCCAGGTTTGGAGCTTTGAGTGGTTGGTGCCTGGATCCAGCAGACCCAGGGAGGCCATTCTGGGAGCTGCACATCACCAGAATACAGCAGTACCCAGGTCACACCACTTTCCCCAAGCCCTTTCTCCAGTACATTTCCTACAGCCTACACACCATCACCACAGAGGTGTGATGTAGTCATTATCCCAGTTCTGTGCCACCTAGGAACAGAGGAGGAATCTGTGGCTATTCCCTCCCAGAAATTCCCCAGCATGATTTTGTGGCAGTGAAGGTGTTTTCTACTCCCCTACCTACCCCCAAAACCAGTGTATTCATGGGAGGCCAAAGCAGTGCATGTGGAGGATCCTGCAAGAAAGTTAATGCAAACATAATGTATTATGTTTTCTTGTTAAACACGTTAGAGATGGTTTGGGGCAGATTCCTGTTTGACCTGGCTTGCCCTTTTCTCTCTCAGCCAACCTAGTGTTTGCAAATTCAAAGCCTGAGATTTAAATTTATTTTTTATAGTTGAATGACTGGGTCATAAAGTCTGACTCTCAGTACCAACCCCACTCATTGCCCTAACAGGACGTTTATTTTTTAATTTGATCCTTATCAATTTTTAATTAAGACTTGGCGAAAGTACAAAAAACCAGATTCTATGGTAAGGGCCTGATTCTCCAACTTGTATAGAAGTCAAGGGGAATAAAGGCTCTAGTTCTAAATCTAGACTAATTTCCGTCTGCCTTAGTAGTATTAATCTGAATGGATGCCTCTATAACTGAGAATGTAACCCAAAATTATTCAAGATGGTTATAATTAAAAAATTTAGACACATCATCTTTGTAGTCCATTAATAAACAACTTAATAAAACTTTAAAAATACTAAAACTAGAATATAAATAAAATAAAATATGGAGCTTAATGTGAAATGGTGCACATTTTTAAAAATACCAGTTTGACATGAGGCTTTGCATCTTTAATTGATCAATGCAAATAAAGTGCATGTGCAGGAGTTTTTCTTACCTTCTCTCAGTCAACCATTTCAGTTATATTATTCCTGGCTTACACCGCTGTACCTGACAGCAGTTTTTGGTTCACCGTTAGTGAGCTCTGACAAAGGGGGGAAAAGTTCTAGCTTTTGTACCACAGCAGAAGCTGATTTAGTGGGGACTTGAAAGTCTGTACAGCATGGATTTTTTTTCTTCTTAATTAGGTCCAGTGGTATCAACAAAGTTTTAGCAACTTTGAGTATATTAGCAAAAACAACGAGGAGTCCTTGTGGTACCTTAGAGACTAACAAATTTATTTGGGCATAAGCTTTCGTGGGCTAAAACCCACTTCATCAGATGCATGGAGTGAAAAATACAGTAAGCAGTATAAATATTACAGCACATGAAAAGATGGGAGTTCCTTACCAAGTGGGGGTTCAGATTCAGCTTCATTTTGGCAAAATAGTTGAAATAGCAATAGTTTAAATATTGGGGGAAGGTTAGAGTAGAGGGAATAAGAATTTCTGAATATTTACAAAATGATGTAAATCTTTCATGTCTATCCTTGCAAATATGTCTCTTGGTCAAGGAGAAAAACTATCCTAATAGAAATAAATACTGAAAAGCTACAGTAGAATGTTTTATTTCCTCTCACCGACAGCAATTTCGTCATGAAAACCTGGTCAACCTGATAGAAGTATTTAGACAGAAAAAAAAAATTCATTTGGTGTTTGAATTTATTGATCATACAGTTTTAGATGAGCTACAACATTACTGTCAAGGACTGGATAATAAAAGACTTAGAAGATACCTCTTTCAGATCCTTCGAGCAATTGAGTATCTCCACAGCAACAATGTAAGTACTTTGTAGAAGCTACAAAATAAGGCTAAAACAAAGTGGTGTTATATTTCTGATTGATTTTACATAGTGTTTTGTCTCCCAGAGTTTGAAAATGTTAATTCCATATTAAAAAATTCTAGTTTCATAATAATAGCCTAAATGCTGCCAACTGAATTTTGATTTTTAGAACTGAAACACTTGTGCAGTAAAAGATGAAATACTTTAAAGGGTTAGCCATTAAAGGGTTAGGTACTGTAATTCTCAGGGGTGAGCTGTGTCCACACTGTTTGGATCCAGATCTAAACTTTGGTTCTGAGATGTTTGGAGTTTGGGTTATGGTTCTTGTCCATTTCTGATTATTATTGCTTTCTTATTAACCTACTACACCACTGTATCCTCCCGTTTCAGATTTTCAGGGCAGTTTGCTTACAGCACATTGCTCTCCACTCCGAGCTCTCTCAGTCTTTTTGCAGTTTCTTCCCTGGTCTCCAGGGTGCCTGTTTTTTTTGTTTGTTCGTTTCTTTATTTTGAGGGGTGGGTTGGGGTGCATTGTTACTTCTCTTTTTCTCCCCACCGCATACACATTAGGCTGTTGCCGTGTGTAGCAGTAGCAGCCTATGGTTGTCACCCTCTGCAGACAATTTTGAGAATTTAGGACACTGTACTGCTTATTGTGATCCTAACGTGGCAAAATGTATGTGTTTGTTTCAGTCCATGCTCTTTGAGAGTAATCTTTTTTGCAGAATCCTTTTTATTTATTAAGGTAAATTAGACTTTCCTTCTTTTGTCCAGGTCATACATCGTGATATCAAACCTGAGAATATCTTAGTATCCCAGACGGGAATTACTAAACTATGTGATTTTGGTTTTGCTCGGACATTAGCTGCCCCTGGTGATATTTATACAGATTATGTGGCCACACGATGGTACAGGGCTCCAGAACTGGTATTAAAAGACACCACATATGGGAAGTATGTATTTTTATTTACATACCTTATTATTAAGCTGGCATGGAGCAGCATTGTTAGAACTTATACTTTTTAGAGCAATATAGTACTGTTAACAAAAAGTCAGAAATTAATTTGCTTGTAGGTGAAACAATTTTCCTGTAAAAATCATGTTAAACCAACAAAAGGATTTAAAATCACTTTGACAAATCAAATCTCTAGTGCCTAGACATAGTAGGGGAACGTTAGATGTGTTCTGTCACATATTTTAAAGAGTGACTCTTGCTTTACTAAAGAAGAGTAAAATAATAACAAAATTAATTCCCAATACCCAACAAAATGTCCACATATATCGGGTCACATATATGCATTTAAGGCTTGATCTTGAACCGATTGAAGTCGATGGCAAAGCTTTTACTGACTTCAGTGGCGCATAGTCTACCATTAAATAGAATACTCTAATTTTATAGACCATACAGATTTTCAATATTTGTTATATAGTTCCTAGACAGATGGTAATCCTTTAAGTGTTATAACACCAAGAACATCATAATCTTTAATCAGATTAGAGCTATTGTCTGAGTCTCAAAAAGAGGATTAAGAGAAATGTCATGAAACAAGAAATAAAAATATTTGGCAGTTTCATATGAGCATGCTAATTAAAGTTCTGCTGTTAAGTATGACTTTTGGAGAATAATATGCCAGATTCACTCATAATACATGCTAATGCTACTACACGAGTTTAAGGACTGTCTTAGTAGATACTGTAGTTGTTTTGTAGCTATATTAATTATAGATCTTCATATACAGTTACACAAACTAAAGGAATTTCACAGCTAAGTGCTGCAATATTATTTCGTAATTGTGAATATATTTTAAAGTGTAATTAATTCTGTGTTATCCTTTTATATTGTCAAATATTCTGTTATTTTAGAAATATTTTAATTCTTTAAAAAATTTTCTTTTTAAAATATCAGCTCCCTCTAAATATGTTTTATCTTAGCATCAATCTCTGTATTGTTGAGCACTTTGTTCATTTCCTGATCTTAGACCTGTGGACATCTGGGCTTTAGGTTGTATGATCATTGAGATGGCCACTGGAAATCCTTATCTACCCAGTAGCTCTGACCTAGACCTACTCCATAAAATTGTGACAAAAGTAGGTGAGTATTGCTGATGTGTAATGCAGACAATATTTAAGAAAAACATTGACATGTTATATCAATTTGATTGTTGCGCTATATAATCAGAGAAATGTAGAGTGGAAGGGACCTTGAGAAGTCATCAACTCCACCCCCCTGCACTGAGACAGGAACAAGTAAACCTCCTTGACCATCCCTGACAGGTGTTTTTACAGCCTGTTCTTAAAAGCTCCAATGAGGGGGATTCCACAGCCTCCCTTGGAATCCTATTCCGGAGCTTAACTACCCTTATAATTAGAAAGTTTTCCCTAATATCTAACCCAAATCTCCCTTGCTGCAGATTAAGCACATTACTTCTTGTCTTACTTTCAGTGGACATGGATTACAATTGATTCCTGGCTTCTTTATAACAGCCTTTAATATATTTGAAGACTGTTTTCAGGTCCCTCCTCAGTATTCTTTTCTCAAGATTAAACATGCCCACTTTTTTAAAACCCATCCTCACAAGTCAGGTTTTCTAAACCTTTTATAATTTTTTTTTTTTTTGCTCTCTTCTGGACTTTCTTAAAGTGTGGTACCCAGAAATGGACACTGTACTCCAGCTGAGGCCTCACCAGTAGAACAGGACAGTTACCACCTTGGAATGATATTAGCCTTTTTAGCAACTACATCACACTCGTGATTCATATTGAAATTGTGATCCACTGTAACTCCCAGATCCTTTTCGGCAGTACTACCACCTAGCCAGTTATTCCCCATTTTGTAGTTTTGTATTTGATTTTTCCTACTTAAATGAAATACTTCGCACTTATCTTTATTGAATTTCATCTTGTTGAATTCAGACCAATTCTCTAATTTTTCAAGGTTGTTTTGAATTCTAATCCTGTCCTCCAAAGTGCTTGCAACCCCTCCCAATTTATCCACGTCATTAATGAAAATACTGAATAGTACTGGACCCAGGACTGACCCCTGCAGGACCCCACTAGATACACCCACCCAGTTGGAAAGCAAACCATTCATAACTACTGTTTGAGTATAGTCTTTTTTTCTTTTGCACTGAGCTTCAGACTTGCAGCAACGTAAGTCCTGTTTATTTTATCCTCCTAACAATATGAAACTGTAGGAAGGAGAATTCTAATTGTAAAGATGAGTGAAGGTCATTTAATTGTCAATATCCTTATTCATGCTGCTGTAATAGTTTGTGGTGATGACATGAAAGATGCAAAGATGGGGGTAAAGCCTCATCATCTGCAGGGTTATACATGTATAAACTACTTTGTGCATCAAACTGCAAATATAATCTATAGTGCAGAACAAGTCTTTACCGGAGGGATCTGCTTTTTAAGTAACTTTCCTCTTTGGGAGGGGAAGTAAAGAGGGAAATATAGCAATCTAACATTGTTGCTGAATAGTTTTCAGCTTTACTTTGAAGCCTAAAGGCATTTCTGTTGAGAGATTTTTAATTAATCTTAGCTATCCTCATGAATAGTAGAATAAGAGTACTGTATATATACTTAATTATATGTATTTAAAATACACTTATTTATTGGCTGCTCACAGTGAATTTTGAAAACTATATTTTCTTTCAGGGAATTTGACACCTCATCTTCAGAGTATTTTTATAAGGAGTCCAGTTTTTTCAGGGGTTGTCCTTCCGGAAGTCCAGCATCCTAAAAATGCAAAGAAAAAGTATCCCAAGCTCTGTGCATTACTGGCAGATATTGTTCATGTATGTTAGAAGAGGTCTGAGTATCACGCTTGCTGATGATTATTATTTGTAGCTGTGCCTAATGTATAATATCATGTTGTGACCAGGGTCTCAGCGGGGGCCAGCTGAGGTTACCTAATTAGGGTGAACTGCAAAGAATGGGGCAGACAAACCCCAAAGCTGGTGGATAATTCGATACTTAGATTTACCAAGCCAACACTAAATTGCTTGTTATACCTTACTGGTTACTCAGAAGTCCAAACAACACAGTTCCCTTGAAGTAACCCAGCCTCAGGCCTCCATCCAGACACCCAAGTCAAATATGACGAAGATTTCTAAAATCTTATTTCGTCATATAAAAGAAAAGGTTCTGCCAATCCCAAAGGATTGGACACATTACCTCCCAGGTTTCAGAGTAGCAGCCGTGTGAGTCTGTATCCACAAAAAGAACAGAAGTACTTGTGGCATCTTAGAGACTAACAAATTTATTTGAGCATAAGCTTTCATGGGCTACAGCCCACTTCATCGGGTTACTGAATATTCCATATCTTACCCAAATACATGCTTATATCCAATTCTTATTAACTAAACTAAAATTTACTAAAAAAGAAAAGAGAGAGTATGGTTAAAAGATCAGTATTCATAAAGATGTGAGTTCAGTTCTTGAGGTTCAGATACATGGCAGAGATGGTGAGCTTTGTAGTTGCAAAGAATTCTTTCAGAAATATTTCATAGGTTATAGTCTCATGTTTATATTTCAGGGCGGTCCTGTCAGAACTGGGATCTCAATCCTGGTGGCTTAGGCATCCCCTGCATGAAACCTCAAGCAGATCTGAGATAAACAGGATCAGGACCCAACATACTTTTATACAGTTTTCTAGCCTCCACTTGACCATACAGTCCTGGGTAAACAATAGGCTTTTGATGTAACCTTCTGCTTTCTAAACACCACCAGTAATTAGTTACACACATTAACATACAACAATTTATTCATTAGTGACAGGTTTCAGAGTGGTAGCCTTGTTAGTCTGTATCAGCAAAAATAATGAGGCGTCCTTGTGGCACCTTAGAGACTAACAAATTCATTTGGGCATAAGCTTTCGTAGGTTGGAACCCACTTCATCAGATGCATGGAATGAAAATACAGGAGCAGGTATAAATACATGAAAGGATGGAGGTTGCTTTACCAAGTGTGAGGTCAGTCTAAAGAGATAAATCAATTAACAGCAGGATACCAAGGGAGGAAAAATAGTTTTTGAAGTGGTAAGAGAGTGGCCCATTACAGACAGTTGACAAGAAGGTGTGAGTAACAGTAGGGAGAAATTAATTAAGTTTAGGTTTTGTAATGACCCAACCACTCGCAGTCTCTATTCAGGCCTAATCTGATGGTATCCAGTTTGCAAATTAATTCCAGTTCTGCAGCTTCACGTTGGAGTCTGTTTTTGAAGTTTTTTTGTTGAAGAATTGCCACTTTTAGGTCTGTTATTGAGTGACCAGAGAGATTGAAGTGTTCTCCTACTGGTTTTTGAATCTTATGATTCCTGATGTCAGATTTGTGTCCATTTATTCTTCCGCATAGAGACTGTCCAGTTTGGCCAATGTACATGGCAGAGGGGCATTGCTGGCACATGATGGCATATATCACGTTGGTAGATGTACAAGTGAATGAGCCCTTGATGGTGTGGCTGATGTGGTTAGGTCCTATGATGGTGTCCCTTGAATAGATATGTGGACAGAGTTGGCACTGGGGTTTGTAGCAGGATTTGGTTCCTGGGTTGGTGTTTTTGTTGTGTGGTGTGTAGTTGCTTGTGAGTATTTGCTTCAGATTGGGGGGCTGTCTGTAAGTGAGGACTGGCCTGTCTCCCAAGGTCTGTGACAGTGAGGGATCGTCCTTCAGGATAGGTTGTAGATCCTTGATGATGCTCTGGAGAGGTTTTAGTTGGGGGCTGTAGGTGACGGCTAGTGGCATTCTGTTACTTTCTTTGTTGGGCCTGTCTTGTAGTAGGTGACTTCTTGGTACCCTTCTGGCTCTGTCAATCTGTTTCTTCACTTCACCAGGTGGGTATTGCAGTTTTAAAAATGCTTGATAGAGATTCTGTAGGTGTTTGTCTCTGTCTGAGGGATCGGAGCAAATGCGGTTGTATCTTAGAGCTTGGCTGTAGACAATGGATCATGTGGTGTGGTCTGGATGAAAGCTGGAGGCATGTAGGTAAGTATAGTGGTCAGTAGGTTTCCGGTATAGGATGGTGTTTATGTGACCATCGCTTATTAGCACTGTAGTGTCTAGGAAGTGGATCTCTTGTGTGGACTGGTCCAGGCTGAGGTTGATGGTAGGGTGGAAATCGTTGAAATCTTGGTGGAATTCCTTAAGGGCCTCCTTCCCAAGGGGCCAGATGATGAAGATGTCATCAATGTAGCGCAAGTAGAGTAGGGGTGTAAGAGGACGAGAGCTGAGGAAGCGTTGTTCTAAGTCAGCCATAAAAATGTTGGCATACTGAGGGGCCATGCGGGTACCCATAGAAGTCCCACTGACTTGAAGGTATAAATTGTCCCCAAATGTGAAATAGTTGTGGGTGAGGACAAAGTCACAAAGTTCAGCCACCAGGTTTGCCATGATGGTATCGGGGATGCTATTCCTGATGGCTTGTACAAAGTCCATCTTTGTGTGGAATGTTGGTGTAGAGGGCTTCTACATCCATAGTGGTTAGGATGGTGTTTTCCGGAAGATTAGACTGACAGAGCCAGAAGGGTACTGAGAAGTCACCTACTACAAGACAGGCCCAACGAAGAAAGTTAGACTGACCTCACGCTTGGTAAAGCAACTCCCATCCTTTCATGTATTTATATCTGCTCCTGTATTTTCACTCCATGCATCTGATGAAGTGGGTTCTAACCCACGAAAGCTTATGCCAAAAAAAATTTGTTAGTCTCTAAAGTGCCACAAGGACTCCTCGTTATTTTTATTCATTAGGTAGTCTATCACAAACTTCAAAGAGACATATAGACAATGACGTTACTTCACCCAAGATTAATCTAAATGTTAATATTCCCTTTTGATCTTTGAATTAGGAGCTATAGTGACAGACAGGAACTGTCTGTTTACATGGGTAGCATCTAAGGTACACACAGTTGGTGTCACTTGTAACTTCTAACAATATAGGTTTGCATTTCAAAGTTTTAGCCTGCCTAGCCATAGAATGGCTCTAATTACCATTTCTAACATGTCTTTAAAGGTCAGCTTTGGGTTAATTAGTCTGCAAGCTGTTTAACCCTTTCTGGCCATGAGTTATATTTTGTATAAGATTTGTTGCAATTATATAACAGTGGTAACAATAGTGATTTGCATAGTTATATTTTAATTAGACCACGTCAAACATGTACAAGCCAAAGTTTCCTCCAGCAAACCCTTAATGACCCAATCCATCCATGTTGGTCTGTTTACAGCTGGCATTGAAAGTCAATGGACTTATGCTCCTAAGTCACTTAGGTGATTTTTGAAAACTCTACCCAATGCTATACATATATGTACTGTTTAATTACTGTATTCGCTACTGTACAATTACAGAGAGTAATAGTGGGGAAAAAATGAATGCATTTTGTTGGAATACAGCAGTTCTTTCTTTGGCATTAGAAAATACTGCTGGTTTCAAGAAAATGAAGAATCTCATTCATTCAGTGAAAGGACCATAAGCCAAATTTTCTTTAATTATAGCACTCACAAAATGAATGATTACACAGACTAAAGTGGGTATAGTGTTGCAGGAGTATTCCATTCTTCTCTGCCTAGCTCTGTTGCATTGTACACATCCCTCACAATTCCAGTAGGAAATCTACTGTGAGAAGAAATTGCCAGTAGTGCTAATTGTGGTGGTTTTGTGATACTGATATATTTTCAGAAGGGTATAGGTTATGACCATCAAGCTCATTTCATTTGTGATCAAAGGCAGCATTGAACACAAGCCTCAGGGGAGGGAGTATAGTTTATATATTGCATCACTTCTGCTCATCAAAGCTTTTTTTTTTTTTAAAAGTTTAATCCACAAAACTTGAGAGAGCAAACGTGAATTTTTAGTGGATTTCTTTTAGCTCTCTGTGTGTCTTTACAGAGGCAGTATATAGGAATATTGTTGAACAGACCCATCTCAGAACTACTCATCCTGATCATCTAGTTAGTCGGGGATGCAGGACATTCTCCATTAGTTAGGACCCATTTTCTAAGTTGGTCACTCCAGAAAATGGAGTTACAGATGTGAGACATAGAAAGGCTGTGGTAATAGAAATATTCACAGCAGGATCTCTGGCAACCATGTGAACTGTTTGGTGACTTCTCTACTGGGTGCAAAGGTGTTAAATCTCCCAAGACATCTAGAGACAACATCTAGTAAGTGGTGAGGATTGTGGTCATGGTAGAGACATTTAGATTACTAGGGGAAAGATCTAGATTGATGGCCTTATGGTAGCTTTTTCTGAAATGCTTCCCACTCCATGCTTGGGCAGCGAGACAGAAGAAGCTTCAGACTCTTAGTGCATAGATGAAAATAAGGTGTAAAGGAGAGGGATTTACATTTACTGGGCACCTAGGATCTCTGCGGAAGGAGGAACTTATATAGAAATGATGGGCTTCACCATAACCAAAGTGCTGGCAAAGGAAGCTACCACACTTTTGGTATATTATTTAAATGAGGACCTGGGAGAAAACTAACAGATGCTGAGGAGCACTCTGATTGGACAAAGACATCTGGAAGACATGGATGTAAGTCATACAAACATAACTCTGCATCCCGTAAAGGATAGGACATAAATTATAGACAGAGTAGAGGAAGGTCATGTTGAGACTAGTTAGGTAAATTCCAGAATAGCAACAAGGTGTCAGAGTAAGGAGTTAAATGAACATAGGCACACAACCAAAAATAAAAATGGAGGGGCCAGATATTTGGCCAGTTAGTCTTCTTTGATAGTGCAAAGCGTGAAAGCTGACCTAAAGAGAAAGCAGAGAATCCCTGGGTGGCGTAAAGTTGCCAGAACCTGCTCTATGTCACTCTCTTCTCCAGCCCTCTATAAGGGGGCAGGAGGAATATGCTGGGGAAATCCTCAGCCATTAGAGCAGTCCATAGGGGACCATTCCAGCCAGTATAACTTAGAGTAGCCCTTGGGCCGTTGGCTAGCCCGAGGATCAGGAGGGCATAATGATGGCTTAGAGCCATCTTCCAACCATCTGACACTGAGCAGAGTTTGGTTACAGCTACAGATCTGTTCCTAAAAATATCTGTACCAACATAAAAAGCTTTACAGTGAAAATAATTAAACTAGATTGTGTAGCAATAGAAGAGGACCTAGACATAATAGGCATTACTGAAACATGGTGCAATGACAAAAAAAAATCAATGGAATAAAGTTATACAGGGCTTTCAACTGTACAGGTAGAACAGATTAGAGCATAGAGGCAGTGAGTAGTGTTATACCTGTACGATGCTTTAGACTCTAATGAGATATAATTTCTAACTGCAGAGGACTATACTATAGAATCTGTATGGATACAAATCTCAGGTTGTGTGAGTACAAATATATTAGTAGCCTCTGAAATGCAGTTATTTGTAAGCTGGTGTTACACTATTATCACAGGCAGTAATAAACAACATTGCTTACATTATGCGGTATGTGATTTTAAAATTCCTTCTAAAATAACCTCTAATATTTTACAGGCTTGTTTACAAATGGATCCCACTGATAGGATCTCATCTACAGATCTGCTGCAGCATGACTATTTTACTAGAGATGGATTTATTGAAAAGTAAGTATTTTGTTGGCCACTAAAACATAAAAAGCCCTAGTTTCAGATTTTTATAATTTTATATGATTTTTGTAAGAGCTACAGTAAATAGGGAAGTACATGGTATACAAATATACAAGGGTAATAATTTAGAACAAGTGTATTTTTGTGAAGCTATAGGAACATTCAGTTACTGTCTGTTTTATCCCTAAGATCTAAAAGAATTCAACATCCCTGTAGGTAATAGATCATGATGAAAGTTGTGCTTCATTAAGTACTTGTGCCCACTCTGTCCAGTTGGTGGGTCTAGGGTAGTTTAAGATATAATTACAGCTGTTCTACCTGCCAACAGTAAACCAGAGATGGGAATAAGAATGGCAGTGTCCCCAAAATTGAACATGAGGTTTTTAGGAAAACTGTTCTACAAGATAAACTGAGAAATCTTAGCTATTATGGCCTCCCAAAAGGAGGCCATAATACAGGGGTGACTTCACAAATTCCGATCACGTCTCTACCTCACTGGGCCGGATCCTCAGATGTTGTAAGTCATCATGATTGTGTTGGCTTTAATGGTGCTATGGTGACTTACACCAGCTGGAAGATCCAGCTCTTTGTCTGCCATAAAGGAATCTCTGTTAATTCTGTATAGGTCACAGAAAGTGAATTTTAATCCCTGTATGAGGTATAATTGAATATTCCTGAGCCTTTATATTACATAAAACAAGGGACATTTTACTTCTTTGTAATTTTTATTTGCTTATTTGTACAGCTGGTATATTTTATAAAAGTAAAAATAGCAAATTAAATGGAAGAAATCCTGTTATGCAAAGCACTGATATAATTACAGAAAATCAGAAAATACTGTCAAGAACAGAAATAGTAATGTATGAAGCTACACATCTAACTAGAGAAACAGTACTGTATAATTATACACGGGGGTGGTTGAGCTGTCTATTATTAAGGTTGCCCAACACTTCTCATTATAAGACCCGGTTTTCAGTTGCTTATGACGTTGCCAAACTTTAACTGCTTGGGCTGCAATTTTATATGCCAGGTGTCTACCACTGGCTGAATTTTTCTCAAAAATTTCAGCAAAAATGGTTCCGTTGCTTCTGAGACTGAAGCAAAGGAAAATATGTTGTTTTGCCTGTGTCAAAAAATTCTGGCAACTTTTTTCTTTGAACGGCACTGTCACACCCATGCTTTGAGAGCAGGGACTTGAAATTTGTCTCAGGGATATGCTTTTTGCTATCACAGTGAAAATCCATCCAAGTCTGAGCAAGTTATAAGCCTTTGCAAAATCGCAGTTTGTGTGTGCTTGAGACTTCTTTGATTTTAGTAGCTAAAATCTCCAAAAATTCCATCCTCACTGAGCATACTTCATCCACTCAGAGTTCCTAGAGCATGTTCCCTCCTGCCCAAAGCTCAGGCGCAAAACTGGGCTTTCCCTGTAATGACTCCCATCTGCTCTGGGCTGAGGTGGGGCCAGGCACTGATACTGAGAGCAGGGAGCCTGTCTCTTCCCTGTCTTCAGTGACCCCTGGTCTCCTTGCTGGCACCCAGGCAGCATGGAGGAGGAAGCCATCTGAATCAAATGCAGTGGGGACAGACAGAAGCTGGACTGCGGGGTGGGAAAAGAGTAAAAAGGGGCAATGAGTCTGTTGAGACTGGGACTGGAGGAGGAGGGAGAGAAACTGGGACTGGCTGGTCCACAGCCGGTGCAAGGATGTTTCGCACCTTAGGCAAAACTTCCACCTTGCACCCGCCCCTCTCCCCCCCGGAACCCTGGGGCAGCTCCCCGCCCTGAGGCACCCCCTCCCCGCGGCAGCTCCCCTCCATCACCCCCCCTCCTTCAGCCTGAGGAGCCCCACCTGTGGCAGCTTCCCCCCTCCCCTCGGCCCGGGGAGCCCCCCCGGCGGCAGCTCCCCACCACCCCCTCCCTCCCCTCGGCCCAGGGAGCCACGTGCAGCAGCTCCCTGCCCCAGCTCACTTCTGCTTACCTCTGCTTCACCTCCTCCCCAAGCACGCCGCCGCTTCTCCCGCCTCCCAGGCTTGCGGCGCCAATCAGCTGTTTGGTGCGCAAGCCTGGGAGGAAGAGAAGCAGAGCTGGGTGGTGCTCGGTGGAGCAGAGGTGAGCTGGGGCGGGGAGCGGTTCCCCTGCCCGCCGTCCCCCTTCCTCCCCCCCGTTACTTGCTGCAGGCGGCCCTCCCCGTCCCAGCTCACCTCCGCTCCACCGCCGCCCCCAACCACTTGGCACTTTAGGCAACTGCCTAGTTCGCCTAGTGATTGCACCAGTCCTGGGCTGGTCACGCAAACTGGGACTGGTAATTGTGGGGAAGGGAATGCTGGGACTGGGAGAGAGGAAAGGCTGGAGCTGGGGCGGAGAGTCTGGGACTGAAAGCTGGAACAGTGGGGAGTGAGAGGCTGGGCAAGGAGATTAGGATTGGATGTGCAGATGGGGGGAACTAGGAGTGGTAAGGGGAGTTTGGAACTCAGGAAGCAATCCCAGAAGGGGAGAGTAGGACTAGGATGAGAAACTTGTGGAAAAAATAGTATGTGATGATGTTATTAAAGACTGTATTGTAAAACATATGCACAGTAGGTCCGAATTAAGGTTGCCTTAATTCTGGCATTTCCTAAACTTTTAGAGCTTGACTTTGCAATCTTAAAAATGTTCATATGAAGTTTTTTGTATGTAATACAATGTAAGTGTAACAAAATTGACTTAACATTGCTGCTGAAATCTTAAATTTTGCATTTCCTTATATTTATTGAATTTAATTGTGCTAAAATTATTTAAATAAGTGTTGCATTTAATTTTCTAGGGTTTTTTTTTAAACTAAGCAGGAGTGAAAAAAGTGATTGGCTGTACTTAACAGTGTTCGCATTTAAATGGTCACAATTAGATATCTTATAATTTGTTAGGGCTAGAAACAAAATCATTATACCCTTGGAAAGGGAAATTACCATCTTTCTGTTGAGACTCTTACTTTTAGCCCTAGCTGATTGCAAGATATTAGACCTTAAAACTGTCATATTTTCATCTACAGAAATGCTGTTTTAGACCACATTTAGATTTTTTGGGCTCTCTTTCTCCCTTGTATGTTGAACTCATGGTAACTAAGGCATCTGGATTCACAGGTGGATGAATACCAAAAATATTTCCAGTAGCATTTTAAAAGCTCTCCAAAGCACTTTGGAAAATACATTTTCTCTGATACATATAGAGGACATGATGATGTGGGCAGAATAATGGCTTTATCAACATTCTTCTGGGATAGCCTGTATAATTCACTCTTAGTTTCATCACTCATCAGTAACACAGCCATTCCTAAAACTTTACGCTATAACACACTCCTTTATATTACATCACCCTGGCCTGCATTTAGATAGTTAGCCAGCTATACCTATAGGACCTGGCCTGATGCCCACTGCAGTTGATCCGATTTCTTCCATTGTCTTCAGTAAGGCAACGCCTACACTATAGGCCTGAGCTTTTGATCACATACATAGGTTTCTGAGGTTATGAGCTGGGGTGCAATTCCCAGTTTGCATACACATTCTCTCACTAGCTCTCATTGAGCTAATATGCTAAAAATAGTAGTGTAAGCAGTGGCAGTGGCAAGTGTTGGCCTGGGCTAGCCACGCCGAGTGTGTACCCACAAGTTCTGGGTGGGTTTGTACTCGGGGTGGCTAGCCCATGCTGCTGCTTGCCGCTGCCCGTCTTACTGCAGCCACACTTCTGTTTTTAGCATGCTAGCTCAATGAGAGCTAGTGCGAGTATGTGTACACAAGTGGGGGATCACACCCCTATCTCCAAGTGTAGATGTAGCCTCAGTGTTGAATCAGTCATATAGAGAACAATAGAAAATGCACAAAGAAGTTCATAGCTTAAAGGTCACCGTTTCTATGAGGGGAGGGGCATAATGGGTGTGCCACTTTGCAACCTCAGAAACCCAGGGGTTTGCCCAAAATCTCTAATCGCACACACAAGTGCCCATTAATTTGTGGTATTACCTGTTTTGCATGCATATACATGGGGTTTTTTTTTACATTGCAAAAATGTACAGATTTTTCCCAATACACACACCCTCAATGAAGCAGGCAGAATGTCTACACCTGACACACTACAGCAGCACAACTGTGCCGTTGCAGCTGCACTGCTGTAGCGCTTCACTGGGTATGTCTACGCTTAAGACGCTACAGCTGTCTACACTGGGGATTAGGTCACCTTAACTATGTCACTCAGGGACATATTTTTCACACCCTTGAGTGACGTACTGAAGCCGACTTAATTTTTTAGAGTAGACAAAGCCTGAGTAGACACTACCTTTGCTGAAGGGAGGGCTTCTCTCATCACTGTACCTTATCCACCTCCCCGAGAAACAGTAGTTAGATCGACAGAAGAATTCTTCCATCAACCTGGCACTATCTACACTATGGGTTAGGTTGGTATTGCTATGTCTCTCAAAGGTCTGGATTTTTCACACCCTTGAGGGATGTACCTATACACATGTAAGTTTTTAGTGTAGACCAGCCCTAAATGTTTGGTTCTTAAGAGCAGTTGTGTACAATAATTTAAATGTTTTAGTTTCTCTGTGTTGTAGTTTTGAGGAGGACTAGTGTCAGCCACCTTTCTCAAAACTGATTTCTAGTGGCCAGAAAAAAACAAAACAAAACATGAAATTGAATTAATGGTTTGGAATAACACTATACTTTTCAGTTTGGAATTATAACTAACTACTAATTAGTACAGTGAATGTAAATTATACATGATGCAAAACAATAGTGTGTGAATTAGATCAGTGTGAACTTTCCTTTTTCAGGATTAATTATATTGGTGTCAAGTATTTAGCAAAAAAGAATTAAAGCGTCTATCAAAAATGTTGCAAAACTGGCGAGACATATGTTGAATCAGTCAGACCTAAAAGGGATTTTGTTAGTGTTTGATGCCAAGAAGTTTCCTTGAATTTTAGAACAACAATAAATAGACTGGTATATAATTTGTCAACACTAAAATTGAACCTTCTAAACGTGAATAAATTTTGCCTTTTGAAAAAGACTTTCTAAGGAACATAATGTACTTATTAGCAAACATTTTTAAAAACCTTTGTCTAAAGAGCCAAAATCAAATTTGTAAAAGATATGTCCTTTATTAACATGCTTCATAGTTTTGCCAAATATAGTTGCATCATGCATAAATCTGTTCATGAGATATTTGGCAGGTAAATTTGTTAATTAATGGGGTAGGTTAAGTATTGGCCATAAAATGTTAAGGGAAAAACTGTATGTATGAAAATAAAAAGAATATTTCACTTTATCAGATTCTTACCAGAACTGAAGGCTAAATTATTACAAGAAGCAAAGTTAAATTCTCTTTCAAAACTCAGAGAGAATACTAAAGAGATTGAGCTAATAAAAGATGAAAAGAGAACTATTCATATTATTGCCTCTCAGAATGGTCCAGTGGTTGGGAAGGTGAGAATTAATTTTCTTAAAATATTTATTGTTGCATTAAATTGTCATCTTAAACTGTATAACTACAATATAGAGGTACAGTAGAACCTCAGAGTTACAAACACCTCGGGAATGGAGGCTGTTCGTAACTCTGAAATGTTTGTCTGAACAAAATGTTATGGTTGTTATTTCAACCACTTAATGTTGACTTAATACAGCTTTGAAACTTTACTATGTAAAAGAAAAATGCTGCTTTCCCCCTTTTTTTTAGTAGTTTACGTTTAACACAGTACAGCACTGTATTTGCTTTTTTTTTTTTTTTTTTTTTTGTCTCTGCTGCTGCCTGATTGTGTGCTTCTGGTTCTAAATGAGGTGTGTGGGTGATTGGTCAGTTTGTAACTCTGGTCTTTGTAACTCTAAAGGTTCTACTGTAATAGATTGGACTGTGTTTCTGAAGTCAGTGTAGTTAGAGTAGGAATGAATTTGGTCTGTTACATTCAGAGAGACAAATATTATCAAAATGAAACAAAATTGTTAATCCATTATCTTATATTTTGATATATTCATTGGGATCCTGATTCAGCAGTCAATCCTGATTCAGCAAAGCACTTAAGCACATGCTTAACTTTAGGGATAAACTTAAGCACATGCTTAAATACTTTGCTGAACTGGAGTCTAGATGTCTGTAGTTAGAGTAAATCTGATGAAAAGATGATGAAAGAAGCAAGGGTCCTTATTGACTTCATTTAGATACCTTTCTAATCTATCTGCTAGCTACCTGTATATATAACACTTTCTATTGCCATTTATATCTTACAGATGTTTTGGGACAACAGTACCAAGGATTCTTCCAGCTGTAAAGCGGTCCTCAAACTAGGGAGCAAGGAACATTTCTTGGTGATTTGCAAATTATTATTCATATTGTGGTAGCACCAAAAATGTGCTAGGCACTTTCCAAAGACAGATGAAAACACATACCCTGCCTTTAAAGGAAAGTTTGAGACCACTTTATTAGTTGAGGAATCCATAATATTAGTGTTGTTCAGAAACACCAATAAGATACAAGTAGCAACACTGGTATTGGAACAATTTGAGAACCAAGCAGTGAGGGGCTGAGAGGAGAGATGATCCATGAGAGGCTATTTTTGTTATGAAGTGGTCCCCATGATGAAAAGGTAGGAGAATCACAGTATTCCAGAAACAAATAATACTATATTAAAGGGACACAATCAGTCTAAAATCCAGTCAATTTCAAAGCATGAATTAAAAGTACTTTTAAGTACTAAGTCTAGATCTACTGGCAAATTTTGTGGTTTTGTAATCACACTTCCCTATTTGTAAAAATGTTTTTTCTATTCTCTGTTGCTGTGTGAATGACGAGACAAACTAAATAAGAGATTGACTGATTATAAAAAGTGGAATTGACTGTTCACTAAGTACTGTCATAATAAAAATAAACAAAAAATAGATTATTATTTTTTCTCAAATTGCTTTTAGTTACAGTAAGTAATCTTGGTTGTTTCTTGAAGTGTAATTTTTAGGTTGACTGCATGTCTCTTTAAAGCATGGTTATAGCCTTTTATTCCCCTAGCTACACTTTGCAGGTATGGATAGGTCCTTTAATTCCGGACTCCATTTAGAGTGTTAGAAAAATATATTCAAATCAGCAGTCTAAATTTAATTCACATTTTGTTTTTCTTAGGCCACATCGTATTTCCTTGATGAAGGCATATATTAAGGTTATTCTGCTGATGACATTCTGACCAGAAGCTAGTTGGCTATTATGTTAGGATACTGCAGCAGGTAAGTGATATTTTCCCCTCTCCTTCCCTTCTCTAGGTCTAGCAAGGGTAGACAGAGAGGAAGACCACAGTGCTAGGGCTCAGTTTGTGGGTGGGAAGCCAAGAATATAAGTGCGTCCTCAGCAGGAAGGAAGCCTCTGACAGGACAGACGGGTGCTTCTGCTTACACACATATACACACTCACGCTCTCTCTTTCTCCTGAGTAGCTCCTGCTCTGTTCTTTCCTCTGTTTCCCGCATACTTCCCTCACCAACTGATCTACCACCGGCAAGAGACAAATTTGGGGAACAGGAGATTAGCTGGTAAGTGCTGATCCAGGGAAGGGAGGCCGAGGAAGGAGCTGGCTTCTGGCAGTAGACCCAGAACATTTCAGGGATAAAGGCTCTCCCCCACCACTATGTATAGAAGTGGTTGTTTGGCCTGTCAGCAGCTCACTTTTCTACATATGCTTGGTTCATTTGTCCCACCACCCTCCGATTAACCCTAGGACTGTAGTCCTCCTACAAGACATACAGCAAGAGTCAAACCAAGGAAAATATGGGGAAAAACATAGTCCTAGTAGCTTGCTAGACCTTCATTTAAGAGATGGGGGAAATGTCACTTACCTGTTGTTGCAATGTCCCAGTATAGTTGTTGGTACCCTATCTGCTCTGGCCAGTCACCATCAACAGAGTAACCTCAGCCCCTGAGCAGGTAGGGCTGGGAAAAATAAAATAAAATCCCACATTAAACTACTGACTTGAAACTTCTTTGTTGTTGTTATTAATTTTAAGCTGTAGCTAGAGTTTTATTCTGACATGTGGCTGCCAGGTTAAATAGTCCTTTCATTAACACTTCCATTTTTAAAAGTTTTCAAGTTATTAAATGGCAAAGGAGTCTGCCTGAAACAAACTTTGTGTTAGAAATACAGTTTATGTTTCCCTCTACTGGGACAGCAATATAATAATTTATTATTATTTATTTTAAAATGATCTTGCCACCTTGGTACATTTGATGTCATCATTTGATGCTTGATTTTGAACAACTGAATTTACAAGTTCTAAAAATCTTTGATGGTCTGAAAAGAGCATTTGGACTCCCAAAGCATAAACAATGGTAAGGTCCAGTCCTACAGGGCAATAAGCACTCTCCACTCTCAATGAACTCAATGGGAATTGAAAGACACTCAACACCTCGCATGACCAGGACCTAGCAGACTAAATTAAGTGACATATTATGTTTCAGAGTGTATGTATATTTTGATATAGTATCTGTTCCAGGATATTGAAAAGGACAAAAAATCAAAGGACTTAAAAGTAAAAGGTACAAAAGTGAAAGGAGGGAAACCAGAGATTCCAGAAATAAAAAAGATTGAACAAGAAGATGCAGTTAATCAGTGGGCTCCTTCCTCACAGAATCCTCCCAGTTTTCTTCAAGAGAGTAAACCTACAATCACTGAGATAACCACCACTGCAGCAGCTAGCAACGATCCCAGCGGTGTGAAGGAAGATCCTCCACTAATAGCAGTTGGTACAACAATGCCACCCATCAATCCAAATTGTGGGAACCTTACTACTGCAAATTTCAATTCACCCTTCCCACACTCAAATACAAGGTTAGAGCCTATTGCTTACATAATGAGGTAGTGTTTGAATAGACAGTCACTCTTTAATTAATAGAAATATCTTTTGAAATGAATTCACTTTTACCCACATTTACGTATCTAGTGATGGTTTGGTTAAATGAACGATTCTTTCATTTGATTAATATGCTGTATGACTAGGGCTAGCTAAAGGCCAGCTGTGGCTGTGACATTTCACAGTGCAGCCCACATCACTGCTTCATCTTAAGTACACAGATGGAGCCCACAGAGATGACTTGTCCTGTCATGGATTGAGCCAGGTCAGGTCTCTTGGGTCAAAGATAGGACAAACTGAGATCAATCATTTCTACAGGCCACACCACTATTAAAATGAGAGCAACTGTTCTTTCAGAAGAAGAAGGTTCCTGTAATCTGCTTTTTTTTTTTCCAAATAAGATGTAGCCTTTCAGCTTTTGACAAGTTGGCAAGTGGTCCTCTGGCTGGAGGGTGAGCGCTGTAAAAGTGGCTGCAGCGTGGTGGTGGGCATCTGTGAATATTATGGGAGATGGAGATAGATGCATGGAAAAGTCAGGGGAAAGTCTCAAGGCAGGAACTCCTGCATATAAATCCTTGCCCTGACAGTGACTCCCTCTATGACCTTAGATCAGTAACCTTAGCTTTTCTTTTGTCTGTTTCCCTTCTGTACACTTGGGATAATATTTCCTATCACTATTATAAGAATGTTGTAAAAATTAATTAGTTAATGTTGTTAAAATAATTCAAACATGAAATGTAGTGTTTAAATACTAAGTATTACTATTAAATGGCAGTCTCCAAAGCTGTGTTGAGATATGTCTGTTCTCAGATGCCAGACACCACCCGCACCAACAAAGCTAGTTTAGAATACATTTGTGAATGTGCATGTTCGTTTACATAACGAGCGCATATAGCACTTAACTGATAATCAATGTTGCATATTATAGTTGTATTTCTTTGTCATAGGCTACCTGAAAAAGCAAAGAAAAGAAGAAGCCCTTGGCAGTCAGTGGGACAAATAGGTCCAAACAACAGACAGGATGATGGGACTCTGGCTCAAGTATGTTTATAAAACTGGTCATTTAAAATTAAACCCTTTCTTCTCTCTTCCATAGTATTCTGTATTTCATGCTACTGTCTTATCTGTTTGTACTTTTCCTGTTGACACATAAGACTTCCATGTTGTGAAACTCTTATTTAAGGACAGGCCTAGTTGTTTCTGGAGACTCCCAGCTGGTGGAAGGGGAGGGGGTGGTGGAGGGAGTGGGAATGGAGGAGCAGCTCCAGAAACTAGAGTAAAAGAAATTCAGACTCTGCATGAAATCCTGGACCCATTAATGGGTGTTTCACCATTGATGTCAGTGGATCCAGGATTTTGCCCTATAGTCTTAAGAGTTTTACACTTTCACGAACATCTCTTGCACTAGTGTCACTGTTAGGTTTTCTCCATGATAATCCTTGACCAATTACCAATCATACTTTCATCCCGAGAACCCCACTTTTTGGCATTAACAAATATACTCATTTCCCTGCAGAGCTCACTTCCTGTCTTTTATTGTGAAAACGCTGGTGGGGCCAAAGAATAACACACATTTTTATTTTGGTGTGTCTCAGGTCAACTGACCATTCCCACATGCAAGGAGGTATGACAAAGTAATTGTATGCTTCTGTTCTTCATTTTTAAATTGGTAAGGTGGCAAACAATACACACTGATGTAAGTGCCTATGTCCCTGAATACCACCACCTGCAGGGGAGCAAGAACTACATTATGATAGACCTTTTTTGAAAGATAAAAATTCTAAATGTTCTCCTATCCCATAATGGTGATTCATAACTGGTAGTGATACATAGTTAGCTTCCTCTAGCATATGAAGACCTTGGCTTCTGGAACATTATTGAAGTTTGAACTTTTAATATATTTTACTTTGTTTAGTTGATGGCAGCCTCTTGAAACATGCCAAGAAAGATATAGGTAACAGCCATACCCATGTCACATACAGTTTTAAATATATTGTGATTTTCTGTTTAGACTCAAACAGAAAAAGTCACACTGTATGAACGAGCTGCTCAGATTGATCAAATGGCCAATATGAACCAAAAGAAACGCAGTATTTCAAAATCTGAAAAGAAAGACATCCATTTTCCAGAACTGCCAGTAACAGCACAACAAAAGGAGCTGAAAGGAATGGAAGGTATGACATTGTAATTGCCTTTTGCTGTTTGCAAATCTGCATCAAGTGCCAGTTGAAAAGAAGGGTTAATCTAACTAAGATTTAGATACCAGTATGTGATTTTTGGTGGAAGGTGCTGAGAAAAAAAATGCATCAGACTGGACAAAATCACTGCTGTGCACTCATCTGAGTCTTTGGACTGGACAAGCGTCCTCATTTGCAAATTGAAGTTAGCACCATCTTTTAAAGAGGTCCTTTATTTTTAACATATTAAACAAATCTTACAAATAGAGTTTGGAATTTTTTGTCAGCTTGTTTTATTTTATTTGTATTTCCACGAATGTGAACTGCCAGACAAATGAGCTTCAATCAGGATTTCTAGGGAAACAAAGATATCTTCCATTGTTGTGCGCAGTTATGTTGTAGCTGTACTGGTCCCAGGTTATTAGCGAGACAAGCTCAGTGAGGTAATATCTTTTATTAGACCAGCTTCTGTTGGTGACAGAGATGTGCTTTCGAGCTTACATAGAGCTCTTCTTTAGGACAAGAGCTCTGTGTAAGCTCAAAAGCTTGTCTTTCTTACCAACAGAAGCTGGTCCAAGAAAAGATATTACCTCACCTACCTTGTGTCGCTATGGAAAACAATGACATCTAGAGACTAGTTCAAGTAACAGCAGCTGTGTAGCCAAATGGACACCCTTAGTAGCATATCTGTAACTTGGTTCTTGTAATTGAAATGATCAGAGCCTGAATTTAAATGGGAACTGTATCTCATATTCAGTGCTCCAGCAAACAATAACTGGTTGTCTTCTTCTGTAATCTCCATACTCAATTTTCAGTATGACCCTGGTTTTCTTGTTCAACACTATTTCAAAAATAACCATTTAAACATAGAAGATGAAACTGAAGGAGCATGTAGAAAGGAAAAAACTACAATATGCAGAAATAATAAGGTATCTATTTGTAAAAGTTAAACAGGTAAAGGTGCTGAAGAGGGAGTCAAAGAAATCTGAAGTATCTAAAATACCATCTTTACTACACGTGGATCAGAATCAAGAAAAACAAGAGGTAAACTAATATGGTATGTTTGTTTAGTAGAGAAATCATGTGGGTTGGGCTATTGACTCACTATGTGAACATGAGGAAAAATTACTGTCTTGTGTCTCAGTAAACCTAGCTGGAAATTGGATAAAAACTTAAAATCACAAGCTCATTAAAAACTAGATGTTGTATCTAATATACATTTCCCTTGTTCAGTAACTTACAAATAAGCATGTTGCATAATTAAATTTGTAAATAATAGATAGCAGTTATTAGCCATATTTCTAACACAGTAACTGAAAATATAATTCTACTGCTTCAGAATGTAATACATGATTAAGAATTGGAACTTTACTTAAGATGAAGATAAATGACTACAACTGGCAAACAATTGATCTATTGTCAGAATCCATGACTGCAGAGAATATGTTGAACTTAATACACAATAAACCAGTTCAGACCCAGTGTAACCAGATGCTACTTTATTGACTTTACTGAGCTAGTCTTGATTCTGCTCACTATATCCCCAGATACTCCTACAGAAACTCCTTGCTTTCCATTTTCTGACAATGCAATCAAAATAGGTAAGAGTAAAATGCTACTGTCTGGAAGGTTCAGAAGCAGATCTGCCAATTGTCTGAGGATCTCTGCACTCAAGCAGGGCATCAAAAATCAATCCACATCTTTCCCTGCTTGTAAAGGGAAGAGGTTTCCAAATTTGCATTGCAACCAAACACAGTAATTACTCACCCCAAAGCGAGACATGTCTGGGGGTGGATATAAAGATCAGAGTATGATTGTCTAGTTGCCAAACACAGAACAAATTCCTTCGCTATTTCCCAACCTGAATTTACACACAGTTGTAATTCTTAGCATATCTGTAGGAGTTTATAGTTTTGAAACATTGTACAAATATTAACTAATTAAACTTCAGAATATCTCTGTGAAGCAGCAAAGTAAGTATTATTTTCTCCATTTTCCAGAAGGGGAAATTGAGACCCAGAGAAGATAAGCACAGGTAGCTTGCCCAAAGAATCACTTTGAATCAGTGTTAGAGCTGGGATTAGAGTTCAGGAGTTCCTCGCTCCCAGTTTCATTCTGTTCCAGTAGGACATGCTGCATCTCAATATCATAATTAGGCACTATCTGAAATCCATTTATGTGTGTGGAGGAAGACAAGGATTTCAATAGATAATGCATTGTTCCATGATGGATCATTTTTAGCATAAACAATATTTAACAGAAGGGCAATATCTTACAAACTGTAAACAATTGTATAGTGGGGGTTCTAAGAGCCATTGAACCAAACTGTAAATCCTGTATATGATCCAGCACCTATGTGCATCTCTTGTGCTAGACACTCCATTAACTCATGTGTACTGTCACCAACAGGTTAGGCTTTAAAAGTAATAGGGGAAAGCACAAGGGTTGCAACATTTGTGGGCATGTCAGTGAATCAAATAGCATACCAAACTCCTCCTTTTTGGCTTTACCATGCTAGATCACATGTTTATGAAATGATATGAAATATTGTTTTACAGTAAGAAAGACTGAAAAAATAGATTTATTTGCAGTCCATTGTAAAGTGTATGATTATAAAGTCTGTAACTTAAATGTATTGCATACTTCGCAGTATAACCTTAAACTCTCTGTACCTCAGTTCCCTCATATATCAAATGGGGTAGTCATACTTACATAATCTTCATAAAGCACTTTGAACTCTATT
Source organism: Natator depressus (assembly GCF_965152275.1). Taxonomy (NCBI): domain Eukaryota; kingdom Metazoa; phylum Chordata; order Testudines; family Cheloniidae; genus Natator; species Natator depressus. The sequence goes on from NC_134241.1 coordinate 12,576,979, forward strand.
GAGGAAAAGTTCTGTATAAATGTCAGCTCTTATTAAACAGGCCGTATCCTGAGGTTCTTACTCCATTTTTACTGAGGTCAGCTCCCACTAAAGCCAGTTACTACTTACCTGAGTAAGAGCTAACTGAAAATTGATTAAGGACCTAGGGATTTTTCCCATTATCATTTGATTGCATTTTCCATAATTTTCAGATTTCATATATTTACATAGTGAGAACTGAACTGTGCCAGAAAGGAAAATTCATGCCGCTTCAATGATATAAAAAGCTTCAATGGTACCCTAGTTTCTGTGGATATACACTGTGAAGAATTGTTGCGTAACTGAGTCCTAACATCTTTGTGCACAAATATTACAAGAGTCAAGAAAAGAGTAAAGCTGAACACAACTATATGCTTTTACATCATAGAGTGTTATGGGACAATGTTATATATTTGGAAAAATCTGACATTGAATGAAATGGTTGAGGATGACAGTTCAATGCTTCATAGGCCGTACCTGCCCATGACACCAGTAGTTGATGCCAAGTGTCTGATCTGGCTGGACAGGTGGAAAACAAAAGACAGCACTGTCTTGAATGTCAAGGGCTTTAATCTTCATCATCAGATAGGATCTGATGGAGGAAATGAGAAATAAGAGAGTACACTGCTTGGGTCTCTAGTAGCTATTCAAACTAGTGAAGAGGAGTTTGGGGAATGGTTAAAGGCATCATTTTCCATTGATTCACAAATCTGACAGCTTTTAGCAGTTAGTGCTGCAATGCAAAAACTGTTAGCAGAGAAACAGTGTTAATATAAAACTGAATAGATGTAAGAATGAATAGCCAATCAACTAACGTTCCTTATCAATTTATTTTTTAGAATACTGGAAATACACAAAGTGAAAATAAAACCAATCTGCCGGATGTAGAATAAGCAGTGTAGAAGCATGAAGCTTGAGAGACTGCAGAATCACAGTACAGTAAAATCTGTGCTTTTCTATTTAATCTTTCATAAATGAAGATATTTGGATAATTCTGCAGAAAATTTTATAGACTTCACGTAATATATGGTTATTCTCCAGGAAATTACTTTAGAATGCATTGGTCCTAAAGTTGCTTATATAAATGAAGCTACATTAAACTTTTATGAAATCTGAAACGCACAAAACTTATTTTTGAAGGCTAAGTACCAACATTAGGCTCCTTCCAGTACTTATGTATAAAATCTGTACACCTATCACTACTGGATGTCCAGCTGATCTAAGATTGGCTAAAGGTCATTAATTAGTCTGGCATTTCTGTAAGAGCCTGTTACTCTTTTCTCTGATAGAAGATGATTTAAGACTTCTGTAATAGTGTACCAGATAATAATGGATCATTTGATGTGTTCAGATGCTTTAGGGTAATGTGGGCCAAATTTTCTGTCTGTTTACTTTTAGCACCCATTTTTTCCAAACAATTTATTGTGACTGCATATGTGGTTGTGTATGCATTTTGCACATGCAGATTGGGCATTTTAATGGCCAGCTACCCCATTTATAGATTGTTTGCGTATGCAAGGCTGACATACGTGCGCTTTACAAAAGTGGGTACACAAAATCAGATGTCAGGGTTAAAAACCTGGCCCCTTGTGTTTTCTTGTTTATTATTTTGGATGGTGAGCTGCACACATCCTTTGCTCATTAGGGTTGTACTTACTATTTTCGTTGTAGTTTCTGAAAATAAAAGAAATTAATTCCAGACATTTATGTGCTGAAAATATTCATGCTCTTGGAGTAAGCAATTGTTAAGATAACTTACTCTTGGTGTAACACTCAGTAAAAATTATTTGGCTCACGGAAAATTCCTGAATTGGAACAGCCAAGATGGTCATTTTAGTTCATTTTTAATACTTTATCATTTTAAGGGAAACCAGTTGCAAGGTGGAAAACATTTTCCTTATATGAACTATGAACAAAGACATTGGGATAGGTGTGAAACTTTAAACAATAGGTTTCTACAGCGCATTGTTTCACAGCTACATCAGCTTTTTATTGATAAACGGGTCTGGGAAACATGTAATAACAATAAAGTTAATGTTAAAAGGGAGAAGGAATATATTTCCAGTATGTATGCAGAATATAACCAAGTTCTTGTTTCAGCTGTGGTATTACAGTATCTGCAGGGAATGCTACAGTTAATTGTTCATTTATTATTTTTTTTTATTCGAGTGAACCATAAGAGTTCACTCTATGCTGAAACTTGTCTCAGACAAGAAGGAGTATTTTTAATAAATAAATTGTTTAGGTGTGTGTGTAATTCTTAGAAATAAAAAGGCTTGCTCAGTTTATAGATTTTTTTGTGTTCTGAAATATTATTTCAAAATTTTTAATGTAGTTAAATATGTTTTGCAAGCTGACAGTCCATAACATGAATTGGCCTTTGTGGTATTTAAAACAACAAAAATATATCAAGCTTCTGATACTATAGTAATGTTTTAACCATGTTTCTCTAATTTGCATGTCTGAATTAGTTTAACACATTTATGGATTAATGACCCATTAGAGGGATCAGTATGCTTATGTAAGAGGAACCTGCATAGCACTGCAAGCTTAACAAACAATAGCATGCATCTGTGCAAGGGAAAATCTACTCCAGGAAAACAGATGCATACTGGAAGAACAGAGAAAGATAACAGATCATTAATAGATATTTCGTATTCCTTATTGCTGTTTCCTATGTTGCTAATCCTGCCTTTATTGAATACAGGCCATATTCAACAACAATGTAAACAGTTACACATCATGTGTAAGTGTCTGTGAGAGGTGAACTAGTGTAAATTTGAGTGATTTGGCATTCAGTGGGTGTGCAAAATGAATGTAAATTGTATGAAGAGGGGATGGAAGGATAGGTGGCATGTCAGGAATTAGGAAGCACATACCAGCTCTTCCTGCCCTAATTTTTCATTTTAATTATTACATATTTTAACTTCTCTATTAACTATATTTATTTTATTTTCCAGAAGGTCACTGGAGCAGCTGGAAAAGTTGTTAAATCATCACTGACTGGATGAATCAGGATTTCCTTTATTCCTTGGCTTTGTCTTTTCCCCAAACTATTAGATCACAATAAACTGGAGGATGTGAAGCTTCCTCATTCTATACATACAAAGCTGTAGCATCAAAGTTTGAAGTTTCTAAGTACTGTAACAACAATTTAGCTAGCTGCAGCAATGGTTTGTAGTGTATCCTCCACACTGCAAGGAGGGAGAAGAAGCCACTGAGTACCTTATTATGAGGACCCTCATTTTCCTTCTTGTCTTTATCCTTAGGAGATAAGGAAGAAAAATACTTGGTAGTAAAATATGTAAAACTTTATAGTGAAAAGAAACCAAACAGGGAGAATTAAACATAACTTAAGGACAGGTATTTGGGGCTAAGGGAAATCTAAAGAAAAGAGTGGAACATTTAAAAAACACCCAACGTGTAAACTTTATTAAAAGTACCTGTTTCACTTTATGGCTATTTAAGATGGTAGCTGTTTAAATCTAGCAATTAAAATATACTATTTAAATACTACTAACATTTTAAAAAAGCAGATTTTATGGTAGCAAAGCAATCAAACAATCAAAATTAGGTTACTTGAGAACAGTTTAATTGATTTTTATTTAATGTCTGAGGCATGCAAGATTAAACATATATACCAGGGTCCATACAATTTCGCCTTGCTATTTGCTGTAAGCCAACTATGCAGCAGTGACACTCTAGCTCTTCTTAAGTGTTGACAGGTTTAAATGGGAAGTATTTGACTGACAGGCACTAATTATAATAAAAAACATGTTTTTGTGGGTTGTCTCAGCTGTGAATGTGAATTAGCTGTACAGTCCCCCCCCAGTGCAGAGTTGTTGTAGGCAAATGTGTAATATCACTAGCGTATAGCCAGCAGCTTGGAATTTCTGTTTTATGTGTGCTGGATGATCCTTTGCCACCTCCTCACCAGCACTGAACCAATACATTCCCAGAGTAGACCCACCGTTATACACAATGCTCACATAGTGGGGATATTTGAATTTAGAGATGAGAGACTATGCTGAGATTTGGAAGGGCGGGGTGTTATTACTTAGTGCTAGATCTCTCAAATATCAGCATTTAAACCTCTCCCGCTGCAGATCTAGGGAACCATTTCTTACCTTAAATGTATTTTGGGGGATGGATGTACATGATGTCTAGTAAGCCCATTGCCACCTAGTCTGGAAAAGGCCTTCTTGGAGTTGGAGGTCAGATTTGGGAGGAAGAAGTGCACTTACCACACACCCAACCCCAAAACAGAAGATGGGAGAACATCCACCTAGTGTACTTTGAAGATCCTCAGAGGAAAGGGACTGCAGCTATGAGGCTCAAAGACATGGTGCTAGGGGTAGGCTGCAAGAATAAACAGCTAAAGATTTTCCAGTTACCATGGCCTATTGCATAGAGCACTGGACTGGGACTCAGGATACATAGGTTCTATTCCTAGTTGTGTCAAGGGCCTGGTGGCTAATCTTGGACAAGTGACTTTGCTATGCCGTGCCTCAGTTTCCCCATCTGTAAAATGGCGATACTGACATCCTTTGTAAATTGCCATGAGACTCTATGATGAAAAGGGCTTATAAGAGCTAGGTATTATTAATTGAAAACAGTCAGTTTCCCCAAAGAGGGCCAATAGTTGGACTCTTCTGGAAGTGTGTTTGCCCATCCTTGTTAGATACAGAATTCGACAGGGTGGTAAAAAGAAGTCCCAGTGAGGAACTTAAATAACTTCCCAGTCTTTGCCTTAAGAAATTCTTCCTCCAGGAAGAATAGCATATGACTACGTCCACCCTGTAGAGTTAACCAGTGTAACAACAATGCTATCAAATATCATGGATATAGGCAGGAACTTCCCTCAAGGCAAAAATGTACAACTGAGAATAGAACTGCGTATGTGAGTAATATGAAAGCCACCACTATGTTCAAAAGTATTTGTTACATTTATTGTTGCAGCTACAGGCATGTTTCTGCTCACAGGTTTACAGATCATAATTTGTCTTTGGAAGAGTAACAAAAAATTAGGGTTCTGATCCTAAAAGGTGTGAGATATTTATTCCTCTCAGTGTCATTCTCTGAGTTTTTATGCAGAAAGAGTGAACAAATACATTAGAGTTAGTTATACACAAAATAAGTGGGAGAGCCAAGAACAGAACCTTATGGTCTCCTGACTCCAGTCCAGTGCCCTATCCACTAGACAATACAACGTCTGTTCTCTGCCACAGATGTACTGTATGAACTTCGACAATTGTATAACCTCCCCCTGCTTCACTTTCTTTTCACTACAGGAGTATTTGGAAATGTCTTTCATTAGTGTTTGCAAAGTGCTTGGAGATCCTTGGATAGATGATGATAAATAAGTCCATATTAAGACATGAGAAGTAATTCTTCTGCTCTACTCCACACTGATAAGGCCTCAACTGGAATTTTATGTCCAGTTCTGGGCATCACATTTCAGGAAAGATGTGGACAAATTGGAGAAAGCACAGAGGAGAGCAACAAAAATGATTAAGATATAGAAAACATGACCTATGAGGAAAGATTGAAAAAAAATGGATTTGTTCAGTCTTGAGAAGAGAAGACTGAGTGGGGACATGATAATAGTTTAAGTTCATAAAAGTTTTTTATTAGGAGAAAAGCGAAAAATTGTTCTTGTTAACCTCTGAGGAGACAAGAAGCTTAAATTGCAGCAAGTGAGGTTTAGGTTGGACAGTAGGAAAAACTTCCTGTCAGGAGAGTTAAGCACGGAACAAATTGCCTAGGGAGGTTGCGGAATCTCTGTTACTGGAGGTTTTTAAGAACAGGTTAAACAGACACCTTGCAGGAATGCGCTAGTTATTACATTGTCCTGCCTTGAGTGCAGGGAACTGGAGTGGATGACCTCTCAAGGTCCCCTCCACAGTCCTACACTGCTATGACTTTATTCATAGTATTTTTTTTTATTATTACTCACATGAAATCATACAGGCAAACTCAGCGTTGTTGAAAACACAAACAACTTTACCAATGGCACTATGCATCCACTTATGCCAGAGGTAAGTTTGTCTCATTATCCTCTGTCACCTCAAAGTCATTTCCACAGAACATAATAGTAATTCTACAGATGGAGTTAAAAGGAAATACAGTTTAAAGTTGTATAGGGTATGTGGCAGTCCCTTTAATTTCTTTCATCATTAATCATTGGACCAGATTAATTCGTTGTGCAACTTCCATTGGAATAAGCGTTATGGCAGGGACTAATTTAGCCCACTGTGGGTCTTTTGTGTTCAGTCTCATGCCATTTTTCATTAGGATTTCGTCCTTGCCCCAATGCCTGCATATTGGAGGAGTTTCCTTTGTATGTAGAACACCTTACTTATCAGTACTATACCAGTTATAGGTGAGTTCCTTGGGAGATGAGCATTATGCCAGCCACAGCTGTAGCTGGGTGAAATGTATTGTGAAACGTTTGCTGAAACCTCACTCTAGCTCAAGAATTTTGCAGGAGCATCTAGTGCCCAAAAAAACCATATCACCGAGGAATTCCTCATTTAATGAAAACATTACCTGACATCCGGGAGAACCTAGCACAGTTCCACTGCTACTTGTGAAATTCATGGCTTTATTTTCAGATGCTTCCTCCTCTGTTAGCTATAGAACTTGAAAACCCCACCTCATTTGCATTTGAGTTACACATAAGGCAGCTGCAGTGAGCATTCAGGATTGGTAGCCATCCAACAGTAGCATCCAGCCAGAACATGGAGAAGCCCTATTTGGATATTATTGGTGAACAACCTTCCCACATACCATCTTCTTGGGGTATTGTGATGACATGATTTCAGCTATGGGCCAGTCTGGCCCTTGGAAGAGATTTCATCTTTCTTCTAAATCCTTTTCTTTCTATCAAGGAGATAACTCTGTGCTTCTGATTAAAGTTTGAACATTCTTAAATATGGCTGAGTCCTTTAAAGTTATTATCTTCATTAGTAGACATTAAAAGAGAGAGTTTGTTAATATCTGCCTGATTTGTTTTAATATGCAGTTAGGATATGTTCTATATGACAACTAAAGGTATATAGTGGAAGTTGAATGCAGCTTAGACTAGCATGGACATACACCTGAAATATATTGGCAGGAAGAAACACCATTCTTTATACTGAACTGGTCATATGATTGGTATTTGGCACTGACATGGAACCTGACTTGCTGAAATACAATGGACTCCTTTAACTGTGAAGCTCTTCATAAAGTAAACATCTCCCAAGGTCTAGTTTCTTTCCAGCACTGTTTCACTGCAGCAAAAACTCCATTATACTGTTATACTCCATTATATTCATGTGGAAACATAGCATAGGTTAATGTAATGGATTCAATACTTTAAGTCTTCACATCTGTTCCACCTTTAATTACAAATACTCAATTCACCATTGCGTCATAAAAACTAGACTAGAAGTGATTTAGATACACAGGTATGTTTATGTTCCAGACTGCAAGCGTCTATTACGTTTCTAAAGGGTTCTACCTGACTAGAAGCCATTGGTATGTAGTACCATCCCTACTCAAAAAAATATTCCCTGGGAGTTTCAGTTGGTTAAATAGGTAGTCACTCCCTACCCTAGAAATTGTGTTCTCCTGTGTTGCTGCTCTGTTTCTGCCTGAAAGGCAGCTGCTTTTTGGGGTGGGTAATGCAGTCCTTAGAGGGCCTTAGGACCCTTCTGGACAAAAGGTGCCACAGAAATGTAATAAGCAAAGGCCACAGACACATTTGGGTAGTATTTTCCATACCAAACTACCCTCTTCAGAAGTAATAAATGACCCTATTTTTCTTAGGCTTAATTAGCAGTATGATTTTTTTTTTTTTTTTTTTTTTTTTTTACTTTAACAGTCTTTCTTGACTCTGATTCACCTTCTTGGACACATCTTTAATGATAAAAAAAAGACCATGTTATTTTGTTTACGGCAGTAAATCAGCTAACATCAGTATGTTCCTTAAAAATGGAAGAAAATCCATAGTAAGGAACCTTGAACAGAAAATTCAGGTTTGTCTGAACACAGTTTATCAGTCAACCAAACTGAAACTAATTTGGTTACTAAAATGTAGCCTCAGGCTTGATTAAAATAATTTTAAAAAGTCTGCTGGGAGTGGGCTCCTGGCTCATCCTCTTTAACATCTGTCTATACCCTTCCTCTTCTTCCCAATGCCAGCTACCTATCCCCTGGGCATCTTTCTGATCATTTATGGCATGTGATGGGTTCCAAGTGGTGTGAGGAGTGATAAGTAAAGTGGTAAAGGTTGGGTCACATGGGAAGAGCATTTACATTTACAAGTAGAGGAATGGAAAGCGAGTATTTCCACTTCACCAAAATGTCATTGTCATCCTCTGTCAAAAACTGAAGTAGGGAGAGGGCTGTTTGTTCACCCAATAATTAGAGAAACATGGTTTTCTTTTTAAAGGAGCTTTGTATTTTGCAGGTATCATATCTCAGTCAACAATATCTGCAGCTTCTAGCTATTTTAGGTATTTACATAGCCCCCATGACTGTGGTATTTATTCTCATAACACAACTGTGAGGTAGGGAAGTGCTACTATACCCATTTTACAGATGGAATAGTGAGGCACAGAGTGTAAATGACTCACCCATGTACACACAGGAAGCCAGTGGTGGAGCAGGGGACTTGAACTCAGAATTTATGGAACTCTCAGGCTCGTGTTCTGACAAAAGGGCCATCTTGAAACATTTCCTATTTCAATACAATTGAAATTGCTTGGATTATAGCATTTTTTCTTCATATACTGTAGCATATGTATCAGGGCAGACAGTGTTGCCCAAGAGCGGGCACTGGATTAGAATAAAGAAGATGGATTGTATTCCTACTGCCACTGGCTTCCTGAATTGCCTTAGCCAAGTAACTTCAATTCTCTCTGTTTGCCTATCAGAAATATTGGATAATAATATGTATCTATCTTTGAATAGACTTTCAGATGTAGAGGTGGAAAATTATTATTATGATTAGGTATTTTATTACATTAATAACACTACTTAGAACTTACATAACTCCTTTCATCTGCATATCTCAAGCTCTTTACAGGGTGGATAAGTAGTATTATGCCATTTTACAAATGGGGAAACAGGCTTGGAAAGGAGAAGTGACACTCAAAGTCAGACAGCGAGTGAGTGACAGAACACAGATCTCCTGTCTCCTACTCTGCACCAGTAAACAGATCATGCTGCCTCCCACTGCAATGTAGTGTGGCAGTTTCTGAAGAACAAGAATTATCTTTCTTGAACACTAGAGTATGTTAAATAGTCACATGAAACCAGCAGAACTTGTTTTGGAAAAAGCCACCCCTGCCTCTGGGTTACAGTAATGTACACACCTTTATTTTTTAAAAGCTTACACCATTTTATTATTTTTTTGGCTTGGTACATCTGTGTGAGTTTGGGAGTCTCTCATGCTGGAGCTCCATTATACCTGTTTTGTTTGACCCTGCCTCCTTCTGGAGTTGCACACTCTGCAGTGTGAAAAAAACGAAGTGAACCTAGCTTAGCCCTTGTCTGCACTGGAAAGTTTTTTCAACACAATCTATGGTGTGAATATAAACCAATAAACCACTGTACATCACAGTTGCTTTTAATAGAGGGGACATGTTATTCAATATAGAGACACGTGAACCATAAAAAGTTGGAGTTGGGCTTGTTTCAGCTAAGGCTCCAGAAATTCAGCTGCTTATTCCAGAACAATGTACATCTCTTCTGTCTGCAAATTTAGGCCAGCAAGCTCACAAAATAAGCATTTTTGTGAGATTTCTGCTATTTCCTGCCATTGCCAGATATATGACAACACTCACTCTTGTGGTGCTTTCTGCTCCTCATTCAGTAAAACCTTCTATATTCTAGTCCGCCACAGAATTCAGCACCAGCCTGTCATAAGTCCACAGGTCTTGCAGCAGAGTTTTAGTCTAGCTTACCACAGAGTATATCAGCCAAAAGGTGTGTTAGTTTCCTTACAGACATACAAGACAACAAGCCCCCTCTCCAAAAGACTTACAGTCTTAAGGCCATGATCCTGCACCTAGATTCATGAGACATCCATGCAGATCCAGCTGCAGGAGCAAGATTTAATTAGACAAGTGGGATAGATGAAGAGGAGAAGAAAAAGATATACTTAAAGAAAAAAAAAGTATTGTAAGTCCTTAAATTTATTCTCTTTGTAAAGGTCTACAGACACCCATGACGCACCATACAAATGTTCACTATAGTCCCAACCCTGCAAAGATTTACACACACGCTTAACTTTACTCATGTGAGTAGTCCCATAGAAGGATTTCTCATAAGAATAAAGTTAAGCACATACTCCTCACTTCTGCAAAGATTTACTGAAGAATGTTACAATAGGATCCAAAATACTAACTACTGCTTTTAGTACATTGTTACTGCTGTGCTGGTCTGAACTTTAAAATGCAGTACTAATAATGTACTTCAAATAATCAATATTTTCCTGGTCAAATGGTGGGAATATCACAGAGGAAGTACTGGCCTCTAATGTTCATTCTGGCCCTTCAAAAGAAATCTATAAGAAATAAATAGGATGTGAAGTCTTAAGCAGGTTTTATACAAAGCCTCAATTATTCTTATATTACAACAAATTGCACACTTTAATGCTGCAAGGTTATCCCTTGACAGTGCAGAAATAATGGGAGTTAGAAACCAACTTTTTCCTATTTTAATAATGTAACTAGTAACATGTTCACATTATTAAATCCCTTTAAGGATCAATTTTAAAATAATTTTTTACATTTATAATGAGATTTTACACCAACAAGATATTTGTTAGAAATACTCTAAATCTGATAATTAACTTGAAAGTCTTGTTGAGTCATTCCTATTATAAATAAAGTGATCAATACATACATTATATCGTGGGATTGAAGTTACTAAGAACATCTGCTGCTGCTAAACTAAGTGCCATGTTATCGGAGCAAGCATAGTTTCTAACAACAGCTCTGTGAATATACAGAGAAAACAAAACTACAGCAGAGCACTAAGGAGATTGCTGTCTTTCAGATGAAAAATAAAATCAAAGTCCTGACCCGCCACATAGTAAACTGCATGGTAGTCTGTTTGTTTACATCAGAAGGATAAAGGGTTGACTTGATACAGCTGGTATTTGAATCTGTTCAGTGGAAGTTAGGTATTCTACTTATGCTTGCATTACTAAGCTATCCATTCCAGCCAGTTGTCATTAGGGACCACATGTCTTTAATCCGCTTCTCACACAACGTAGCACCAGGAAGTGCCTTGGCTTTCTACAAAGAAGAGAACAAAGCTTTGAAATAAAGGCAAATCTCTATTTCAAATTTAAAGAAAACATCTCTCTAGTGGTGTACAGTGAGGGACTAAAGAGAAACTGTTTCTTAAAGACACAGGTATTGGCAACCAAATAAACTCTTCAGAAGCCTATATACATAGCACTGCTTCTGAAAAGACATTTTTATAAGGATTCACCATCTAAACAATCCCTTGCTGAGTCCACAACTCAATGTGCCCAGACAAATAGCTACTAACTAACCTCTCATTCCACGCTGAAGTAGCGAAACACCAGAATAGTTCCTTAGGTGAACAATGTTTCTTGTTCTGAGAGCAAGCCTTCAGCGTATTGTAAAATCAAAAACACCTGCTTGTTACCAGCAACCTCATGTAATATTTGTTCCGTTGTGCGGTAAATTGGGCAATGCAACCCCATTGTGCCAATTCACTCATATTTCCCTGTATTTGGGGTCCCTGTATAGGCTATAATTATTGCAAACATATCGCTCTTTTTGTCTCCCTTTATTAATAATAATTTGACTAAAACCATAAGACAAGGGCAAAGTGCTACACATAGGAAGAAAAAAAACAAATGCACAATTACAAAATGGGGAATAATCAGCTATACAGTATTACTGCTGAAAAGGATCTGGGATCCTTTATAGTGGATCACAAATTGAATATGTGTCACCAATGCGATGCAGTTGCATAAAAGCTAATACACTGGGGGTATTAACAGGAGTGTTATAGGAAAGATCTGAGAGGTAATTGGCCTGCTCTACTAAGCAGAGATGAGGCCTCAAATGGAGTACTATGTCCAGTTCTGGGAGCCACACTTCAAGAAAGGTTGGATAAATTGGAGAGAGTCCAGAGGAGAACAAATATGATAATAAGTTTAGAAAACCTGTGACTATGAGGAAAGATTTAAAAACTGGGCATATTGAGTCTTGAGAAAATAAGATTGATGGGAGACCTGGTAACAGTCTTCAAATATACTAAGAGGTGATATAAAGAGAACAGGGATCAATTGTTCTCTACGTCCACTGAAAGTAAGACCAAAAGTAATGGGCTTAAATATATTAGGAAAATGTTTCTAACTGTAAGGGTACTTAAGCACTGGAATAGGCTTCCAAGGGAGGTTGTGGAATCCTCATTATTTGAGGATTTTAAGAACAGGTTAACACCTGTCAGGGATGGTCTAGGCTTACTTGGTCCTACTTCAGTACAAGGGGCTGGACCAGATGTTGTCTTGAGGTCCCTTCCAGCCCTATTTCTATGATTTGACAATTATACTACTTCTAGTTTCCAAATAAACCATAGAATTGCCAGCACCAGCCAGGAGAAGTAACCATGGGCTCATTTGTGGACAGATATAAGCACAGGAACCTAATTAAGATTGTACCCAATACAGTATTTGTTATTATGCTAAAGGCAAATGGCAAAGCCATTTTTACAACAAAATAGCAACTCCTTAAGTTCTCATTCCTGCAAACACTTTATACAAATGCTTAAGTTTAATCACACTCAGTGTGGATGGAGTGAATTGTGCCCACAGACCAGTAGATCTAACACTGCTGGGTTGTCAAGACTGGGAATTTCTGCCACAGCTATCAGGGTACTCTTGAATATGCCTTTTCTGGACCAACCAAATACATTCTTCCTAGGCAATGCACTCAGTTTTTAGTGAAACCATTTTTTAAAGTAAAACAAGAATTACAACTCACAGAGCTAAAATTTCTATTCAATATCCCATTAATTCTCAAGGCCTGACAACAAGGCTTCTGTGTAATAGAAAAACACCTGTGTGCTGCTGGCAAACTGCTGCCTCCCCCCACTGCAAAGCTAATTGGGCAATGAAGAGAGAGCTAAAATACTGCTGCAATGGACCCCCGTATCTCCTTTTCACTCATAAATTCCCCTAATTACAGGATTGAAAATTTGGCAGACAGTTCAAATTGCCACGGGTAATGATAACTTTCTGAAACCCATTCCTCCTCCAGACAAAGCATCTGATATCATTAAATAATTACTGAATTTCAGCTGGTGAAAGCAACACTCTGATCATTTGGAAAGACCATTTTCGTTATCTTTTCAGTCTACATTCTGAGAAGGAGAAACCATTCTGTTAAGTCATCCCAGTCAGATACTGTACAAGCAAAGGCACCAGATTAATATTATACAAGATCTGGCTACATGAGAGTCCACCTCCATGTCCCACCAGTAAGATCAGCACCAGTTAAGATAATGACCTTGTGAAGGGGTGTACCAGGCTTTCACAGCCCCCTGCTGGAGACCTTACTGCTCTGCTATGTCATCCCCACCCACCAGAGTAACAAAGATTAGTTTTCTGGGCCTGCCTAGAGAGACCTTACTATAATAGCTATATTGGAAGCTAAAGAGACCTGTTCCTCTAAGACCTAGAAGGGCTAGCAGCAGCCTATCAGGACCCTGCTGGCCCAGATAAAAGGAACTGCCCTGGCCTAACAGGTTAGTTAGTTCCTTGCTGGGATCACAGATGAAGGAAGGGGATGTGTGCTTCTCTGGCCAGAAGTGCTTGAGTTTGTTTTCTGGCTGTATTTTGTATAGCTGGATTTTCAAGTTCTAAGAACCTTAACCTTGAGATAAGGGTGAAGATAAAGAGGCTAGGTGGGAAGAGGCACAGGGAAGAAGTGGTGACAAACTGAATCAAGCAGTATGTGCCTGCTGTTTATAGGGTCCCTGGGTTGAAATCTCGTGTAACAGCTGGGCCCAGGTTCCCTGTGTGGTCCCAGGTAAAGTGACATAAACCCCAAGAAGAGTTAGAGCTTATCTGGGAGCCTGAACAAAGGGCTAAATTTAAAGGACCCAGAATCAGGGCAGAAGATCCTAGTAAGGGAAGATAAGCTGTTCATATATTGGACTCTTTAATACCCCAGAAGGAGTTCAGTTGGACTTTGTGACTGGTCTGAAGGGCTGTCACTGAAGACATACTGAGGTTGGCCTGCAGGAGGCACTGGGGTGAGAGAAAGATTGCAATACCTCCCCCATAACTTAGAAAGAGGTTATGAGTCTATTAGAGGAGTGGGTGGATGAGGTTCTATAGCTGGGGTAGGCAAACTTTTTGGCCCAAGGACCACATCAGGGTTCTGAAACTGATGGAGGGCAGGTGTAGTGTATTAAATTGTTCCCCATAGGAATGTGCTACTTACAGTGTACTACTAATGGCTGCGAGTCCTGGTGCTCTGAGCGGCATGGTAATGGATAAGGGGCAGGGAGTCCCAGGGGGCAGTCAGGGGACAGGGAGCAGGGGGAAGTTGGACAGGCGTGGGAGAGCCAGGGGGCCTGTCAGGGGGTGGGGGTGTGGATAGGGGTCGGGGCAGTTAGGGGACAGGGGAGGTTGGATACAGGGTGGGGTCCTGGAGAGGCAGTTAGGGGACAAGGAGCAGGGGGGGTTGGATGGGTCTGAGGGGGGGCAGTCAGGGGGCGGGAAGTGGGAGGGGGCAGAGGCCAGGCTGTTTGGGAGACACAGCCTTCCCTACACAGGTGTAGTGTATTTAAATTACTCCCCGTAGGAATGAGCTACTTATGGTGTACTACTCATGGCTGCCAGTCCTGGTGCTTGTAAGTAGCACATTCCTACGGGGAGCAATTTAATACACTACGCCCAGCGACTCTCGCAGCCCCGCTGCCTAGAGCGCTGACGGCACAGCGAGCTGAGGCTGCGCGGGAGGGACCGGGGGCTACCCTCCCTGGCCGGGAGCTCAAGGGCTGGGCAGGACGGTCCCGCAGGCCAGATGTGGCCCGCGGGCCGTAGTTTGCCCACCTCTGTTCTATAGCCTATAAACAAGAAGTCAGACTAGATGATCATGATGGCCCCTTCTGGCCTTAAAGTCTGAGCCTCAGAAAAAAAAGGGGTAGAGGAGGCAGGGCAAAATGGAGAGGAGCTTGGAGTGCTGGGAGAATGATACTGGTAGCACAAATCCTTTGATGGGGAAGTGAGGTCACAGCAAACACTCAGCAGAGAAAAAAAGTATCCATAATTAGGGCTGTCAAGCGATTAAAAAAATTGTGATTAATCATGCAATTAATTGCACTGTAAAACAATAATATAATACCATTTAAATATTTTGGATGTTTTCTACATTTTCAAATATTGATGTCAATTACAACACAGATTACAAAGTGTACAGTGCTCGCTTCATATTTATTTTGATAAGTATTTGAACAAAAGAAATAGTATTTTTCAATTCACCTAATACAAGTACTGTAGTGCAGTCTCTTTATCATGAAAGTTGAACTTACAAATGTAGAATTATGTACAAAAAAAATTGCATTAAAAAATAAAACAATGTACAATTTTAGAGCCTGCAAGTCCACTCAGTCCTTCTTCTTGTTCAACCAATCGCTCAAACAAGTTTGTTTACATTTGTAGGCGATAATGCTGCCCACTTCTTCTTTACAATGTCACCTGAAAGTGAGAACAGGCATTCACATGGCACTGTTGTAGCCGGCATCGCAAGATATTTACGTGCCAGATGCACTAAAGATTCATATGCCCCTTCATGCTTCAACTACCATTCCAGGGGACATGCAGCCATGCTGATGATGGGTTCTGCTTGGTAACAATCCAAAGCAGTGTGGACCGATGCATGTTCATTTTCATTATCTGAGTCAGATGCCACCAGCAGAAGGTTGATTTTCTTTTTTGGTGGTTCGGGTTCTGTAGTTTACACATTGCAGTGTTGCTCTTTTAAGACTTCTGAAAGCATGCTCCACACCTTGTCCCTCTCAGATTTTGGAAGGCACTTCAGATTCTTTATCCTTGGGTCAAGTGCTGTCGCTGTCTTTACAAATCTCACATTGATACCTTCTTTGCGTTTTTGAAATCTGCAGTGAAAGTGTTCTTAATGAACAACATGTGCTGGGGCATCATCCCAGACTGCTATAACATGAAATATATGGCAGAATGCAGGTAAAACAGAGCAGGGGACATACAATTCTCTCCCCAAAGAGTTCAGTCACAAATGTAATTAACGCATTATTTTTTTAACGCGCGTCATCAGCATGGAAGCATGTCCTCTGGAATGGCGGCCGAAGCATGAAGGGGCATATGAATGTTTAGCATATCTGGCACGTAAATACCTTGCAATGCTGGCTACAGAAGTGCCATGCAAATGCCTGTTCTCACTTTCTGGTGACATTGTAAATAAGAAGAGGGCAGCAGTATCTCCCGTAAATGTAAACAAACTTGTTTGTCTTCGCGATTGGCTGAACAAGAAGTAGGACTGAGTGGACTTGCAGGCTCTGAAGTTTTACATTGTTTTGTTTTTGACTGCACTTATGTAACAAAAAAAATCTACATTTGTAATTTGCACTTTCACAACAAAGAGATTGCACTACAGTACTTGTACAAGGTGAATTGAAAAATACTATTTCTTTTATCATTTTTACAGTGCAAATATTTTATTTCATTTACAACACAATACAATATATATGAAAATTGGAGAAAAACATCCAAAATATTTACTATATTTCAATTGGTGTTCTATTGTTTAACAGTGCGATTAAAACTGTGATTAATGTTTTTTAGTTAATCGCATGAGTTAACTGCAATTAATCGACAGCCCTTTCAATAATTCAAGCAGAAGAAGGCAGGGTCTGATGTCATTCTGGACACATAGAGAATTGGGAAGGTGGTTGCTGCTGGGTTTGGGATGTCCTGGATTCCTGAGTTGACTCCCTTCTCTCTTCCCCTCCCAATGCTTTTCATCCTCTGACAGCCACATGGACTGGGGAAGGATGTCCCAGCTGCTTCAGATCTGAGAGGGTGAGGCGACAAGGGAAACCTAGGTGGGCTTCAGCTCTTGCCCTGCTCCTGGCTGCCACTGGTGGGGGAGTTCCTTAGCTTCTGGGGATTGGCTCCACTCCACAGGAATGTTCTTCCTCCTTGTAATTTGGAATTATGATTTTTTTGTGTATGATTTATTATTACACTAATTTAAATTATGCCTGACAGTATCTGCTCTAATGACGCCTGGGTGGAGTGGCAGGTGTGATTGCAGGTCGAGATTAAGGTGCACTGGCAGCAGTACCTGATGGCATAATGTCAGACTTGAGTCAGTCCTGTTAGCCCAGTTGCATAAGCATTAAACTTGCTTCCAAACTTTCCTCAAGCCAAAAAAGAGTATTCAATGTAGATACTGTATAAAGTCAACTGTGATACATCAATAATTTCAGGGTGCTGCAGCATGTTCTTCTACTCCACCCTTATAATAGGGATTTTGGTTAGAACATTCTGTTATGTAAGATGTAAACTACATTGAGAACCATAATAATTATCCTAACTGCATCACCATCTATTTATAACAGCCAAGATGTGAGGCACAGAAATTCAGTATAGTATTGTCTAACGAACAAAATGTAACAGGGTGGATCTGTTCATTATATTGAAATCTGATTACGTATTTGTTAAAAAAGGAGATTCCTTATTAGTACTAATAATGGATAAATAATAACCTAATGCTTTTATCAGTCACATTGAAACAAAATTAAAATTCTGATCTGAGAATAGCTTTTCTATGCAGTGCCTGTTATATTCACAGGCCTTTTCTCATTTTATCAGGTTTCTTTGTACTTGAGCATGAATATGGAGTCTCAAATGGAATTTTTTCTCCCTCCTGAACACTTTGCCCTACATATAGGAAAAGGTCAGGATTTATTTGAACTCTGACCTGTTTACAAATGTGGAGTTGCCTCCTAGTCAAGTCAATAGGAGTTGCAAGAGCTCAGCACTTCTCAGAATTAGGTCCCTGAGCTGAAGATGAACTGGATAAAAGGCACTGGTCAGCATTTGCTTTAGGAGTTATATTTTGGTTGTGAACATAAATACAAGTGAATCTGCCCTGGGGTAAAATTCTATGTCTTCCCCTTCCCTAGTTGTAATATCTCCAAACCAAAACCAATTTTAGCCTCAGCCCTGGATTATCAATCACACTGGCTTGGTGACCCTGTGGTTAAACTTTTCATTACCATTTGAATAACATGGGTGTGATTCCCATAATCTGTACTCTTGCTGAGTGCACTGGGGAGGCAGTATGCATGTGTCCTGAAGGGGCTTTTCCCTGCAGTGATCTCTCTGGCCAGTCTAGGAATAGCTCTGAAAGACTCTCATCCTCCATCTGGGCAAAGAAAGCTGGTCATTATTACAGGGGCTTTGTGAGATGAGGTGTTAATTGGAGAAGGGGACTTCGAAAACCCCTGGTTATAATCAGCAGAAAATGTCTAGGAAAAAAACATAACCAACTCAGGTTTCAGAGTAGCAGCCGTGTTAGTCTGTATTCGCAAAAAGAAAAGGAGTACTTGTGGCACCTTAGAGACTAACCAATTTATCTGAGCATAAGCTTTCATAAGCTCACAAATAGAAGTAAAATCATGTATTGTCTTGGCTAAATTGTGTCTTGCTCCTCTCTGTTGCCCTTGGAGCTGGGCTATAGAAGCATAGCTGCATAAGAAAGGTGCACTGGTGTTTTGGATCTGTAAAGAGCAGATCCAGGTAGAAGGCCTGTGGGATTACAGGGGGAAGGGCAGTGCTTTGCATTCTTTACATTTGCTGATGAAAGGTGCAGCATACGCTCGTCCTGGGTTTATAAAAAGGTAGGGGGAAGGAATCCTGGTCTCTTTGCCAATTTAGCTGGCTCCTTAGGTCTATGAGGCATGCCTGATTGCATTAGCCAGCTGCCCTCTATGTGGGCAGAAATCACTAATGTCTGTGTTTTGCCTCAGCCCTGTTCACTGGGATAGGAAAAGAAGATACTTTCTGCTCCTGCACAGGTCTAGCTAGAATTTAGACCTTACATTTTGTTTGAGGTTGAGGTTAAAGGAAGGGAAGACCACAGCCATTTAGCTACGTTAGATACATTTAAATCCTACATAATTTGGATTTCTGTAGTTGGCTGTTTCAGTCAGAAACAGTTGTCATTCCTTTATATGTGGGCAGGAAGAGCAGAGAAGAGATTCCATCCAGTGCCCAAGAAAGATTAGGTGGGATTTATGTCTGTACAATGCATGTGGGAGGTGCCAAGTGTATGTTCCTTGCAATAAAAACCTGTAACATATTACTTCCATGACAACTGCCTGTTTATGATCTTTTCCATGTTCCAAGAGTTTAAAAGAAGCTTCTGGAAATGATCATCAGGCAACAGGAAAGCATTTATTGAGAGAACTGGTGGTGTGAAGTATGTTGATGTGAGCATGTCAGCAAACCTAAAGTGGTGTGAGACTGATTCAGCAGAACACTTAAGCATGATGTGCTTAAGTTTTTTGCTGAACTGGAGCCTCTAAACCCACCACTGTTGCTGACTCCCTCTGTGGCCTGTGGCAAGATACTTACAGAGAAGGAAACTGAGATAGAGAGGGTAACATAGGGAAGTAAGCATTATTACCCCATCTCAGAGTTGCTGCAAGATTAATGAGAGAATGTCTGTAAAGTGTTTTGAAGATTCAAAGTGTTAAGTAAATGCTAAGAATATTATATTCAGACCCAGCTGCGTGTTCTGCAAATAATTAGGGGAACACCTTGAACACAACCTGGCATGTTTTCTTGTGATGAAATAAAAAATATGGGGGTGAGGGAGTGCAACACTGAATAACAAAAGTATGTGATTTGAGAGATTTACTGTTGAAAGGACTAACTTCATTTGGAAGAAAATGTGGGTGCTATGTGATTTTGAAACTCAGATCCACGGTTTCTCAGGTTGGGGACACAAAATTTGAAGTTGAAAATGTTGGGCCTATGATTTTGCCTGAAGGGGGGGATATATTTATACTTGACTTTGTCCTGGGTTGTGTGTGTGCGTATGAGGGGGTTGTTTAGATTTTGTTCTATTTGGTTTTATGTTTGGATGTGCACAAACACAGAGAAATTGTTGAATTTTTGAAAAATAAAGGAATAGGGCCACCCTCTCCTTGCTTTCTGGCCAGACTAACCAAAAAGCTCATATTTAAAGTGTCCTAAACATACTTATATTTTCAGAGTAACATTTTTTTTATAAAGTGTTTAGGTTCTTCACAAAAGGGTTTATATAGGAATGTAACATTAGCCAGACCAGATCTTGCCTCCTGCAGTAATCCATGCCTGCTGCTTCAGAGTAAGGCAAACATCCCCTTTAATGCTCCCCGTTTGCTGTATGCACTCTTCTCTACAGCTTGATACTTTGTCATACTTTGCAGGCCCTTATTTCTGCTTACTGTTGGCTGGAAGGATCTGGTGGTAGCAGATTCATCACTCTTATCAACAGCTGTGGTCCTGAGGCCTAAAATCATTTTTAATATAACTCTATGGACTATGATGGAGATATACCCGGGAAGAATTTGGCCTTGCATTCATAATAGGGGGAGCCATGTTGACATTGTCCCTTTTGTGATGCTCATCAGTGAGGATTTGCTGCTCTATTTTTGCTGCTCTTCTCTGTCTGATACTTTTTTCCAAAGATGCTTATATCCTCATTATGGGGTGAATCAGCTCATAAAGTTTGCAGTGCCATGCTGGTGACTAGTGACCATAATGGCAATTTTTGTAACATTAATTATGATGCATTTAGGCATTTTTACAATACCACTGATGGAAACACCCTCTCCCAACTCTAATATTAGAGCCTTGGAGGTGTCACTGTAGGTCATGTGTTAATTAAGTTGAAAGATGGGCACTGTCACCCATTAGAGGAGCAGGTAATTTACACTTATAAATGCTACATTTATTGTATTTTCCCATGATAGATTTTGTTCCAGTATGAAGAAAACAACAAATCCCTCCCATGACCTGTTTAATAAAAAACTTTAATTTTCTTCCTAGGCAATATTAATGGGGGGGGAGGAGCGAAACCCAAACTCTCACAATTAATATCACCTTCGAAATAAGACTTTCTAATAACGGCAGCGGTGACCTGAGTGCGAGCAAAGCTATGTCTGGCAATCAGTTGGCTCAGCTTGACTCAAATACTACTACTTCAGTGTTGTCCTGAAACTTGTGAAGTCATTTAAATCAGTCTAAAGTGAGCATAAAATATGTTGGCTCATATTAAAGAAGTTCTGTATTAAAATCACAAATGAGTTTGATTCCCCATAGTTTAAATTCCAGGGTATTACTAATTAAGAGGTCTTTTGGTTTTTGGTACTGTTTCTCTCCCTCTATGTGTGAAACTTGCAAGCTGCTAATTGTGTTAGTACATTCTAAGACAGAGTCTGTTCTCAAAGCAATTCTTTGTAACAACAACTACTCACACAGAGAGAGACTCAAAGCAATACTCTGTAACAACAGAAACAGCACTCAAAGACTCCCCGCCCTTTTGTTGTATTCATCTCGCTTTGTTAACAATTGTGATTAAAATAGAGATAGAGGATGTATGTGGATGGATGCTTGGTGTGGATAATAACTGAATGATCAGGGAGGTGCCAGCCTAAGAATGCAGTGTCCATCGGCTGAAGAAGGCGTCAAGTGGAAATAACCAGAGGACCCCTGGAGGGCAGACTGGAATCCACCCAACAGCCTCAAGGATGGGAGAACCAAAGAACAAGATAACGTCTGGCAGCACGGAGCCATCAGGAATGTTTGATTGATTCAGCAACAGCATGATGAAGCAATTCCCATAGACTGGCATAGGAAGAAATTCCTATAAAAATGGACTCTAGAAAGTGAGAACTTTGGGGGTCTGATTCTGCAAACCAACTTCCAGGAGCATCGATGAGCATCTGACAAGGCCCTGCTCCCTCCTCACGTCCAGGCCACCTGGCCAGTGGCTTGGCATGAGCAACTCTAAGGCTGGTAACTATGATAACAACCTTGCAGAACCTGTGTGTGTGTGTGTGTATATATATATGAATGAATGTGTGAATAAATATGAAATTGAATGGAATGTTATACCTATAACTAACTGCTTACTATGATTCTTTCTGTATTCACAATAAATGTGGCATTTTGCCTTTTCCCCTTTAATAAGATCCTGCTGGTTTTTATTTTATTGGTATAACAAATACAGTTATCACTGTAGGCTGCACCAATTTTAGCCTTTCTGTGGACATTTCATGCATTCTCAGCAAGAGTGTTATAGCAGTCAAATTCAGTGGCTCTTAACCTTTCCAGGCTATTGTACCCCCTTCACGAGTCTAATTTATCTTGCATACCCCCAACTTACACCTCACTTAAAAACTACTTGCTTACAAAATCAGGCCTAAAAATGTAAAAGTGTCACAGCACATTACTGAAAAACTGCTTATTTTCTCTTTTTACCATATAAATTATAAAATAAATCAATTAGAATAAAAATATTGTACTTACATTTCAGTGTATAGGATATAGAGCAGTATAAACAAGTAATTGTCTGTATAAAATTTTAGTTTGTACTGCCTTCACTAGTGCTTTTTTTGTAGCCTGTTATAAAACTAGGCAAATATCTAGATGAGTTGATGTACCCCCTGGAAGACCTCTGTGTACCCCCGGGGTACACATAGACCAGTGGTTCTCAACCAGGGGTAATTCAGAGATGATGAAAGTTAAAGAACCTCGCACAGTGACTAGATTCTTACCTGAGAGTAAGGGGCACGATTTTGTTGCCAAATTAAAATGCGAATAACATCTTCATAACAAGCGCTGTATATAATAGTACTAATGACTGAAGATGGCTCAAAGGCTTTTCAGAAGCTTTATTCTATGGTCTTATTCTCCCGATCACGGGTGAGGCTAAACTACTGGAAATTTCTTCTAAGTGGTTCCTACTAAAACCAGTCTTGGTTTACACTTGGGCCACCAGCTCCTCATCCATCTGCAGACAGTGAGACACCTTGCTGATAATGGAAGCTGCATCAATGGAGATATACAGTTGGAATAATATTCTCATTAAGGGCACATGAATCTGTGCAATCTTACTTTGAAGTGTTATAAAGGTGGTAGGAGAAGGGATAGAGTACTGAGCCGGGGGGGTCTCTGTAAGAGTGACTTTGCTAACAAGGACCAGGTGCCCACCACAGCCCTCTGTGACTTCTCTACTAGAAATGAGTGGATCCAGCAAAGGGCAGACCATTCACTCCCGCGGGATCTCATACATGTCATTAACACTGTATGATCAACAGCATGAAATGCCCCAGCAAGGTTGAAGAGGATGAATGTAGAGACGGGCTCGGTCTCCTAAGCCAGGAGCAGGTCACTTTAGTCCTAGCTTTCCCTCTCCTAGACAAAAGAATGCTTTTCGCTACGTCTCACTGGGCATGCTGACCCTTCCTTGTAAACTGAAAGCTTCATACCGCTTCCAGCTCATCAGCAACTTTACCCTTCTGTTGTGTCATGGTGACTAATATCAGCTGTATATCTGATGCTCTCAGGAAAACCACATAGCTGATGACAGGTTTCAGAGCAGCAGCCGCGTTAGTCTGTATTCGCAAAAAGAAAAGGAGTACTTGTGGCACCTTAGAGACTAACCAATTTATTTGAGCATAAGCTTTCGTGAGCTACAGCTCACTTCATCGGATGCATAAAAGTGGAATATGCAGTGAGGAGATTTTTATACACACAAACCATGAAAAAATGGGTGTTTATCACTTCAGAAGGTTTTCTCTCCCCCCACCCCACTCTCCTGCTGGTAACAGCTTATGTGAAGCGATCGCTCTCCTTACAATGTGTATGATAATCAAGGTGGGCCACTTGCTATCCTACAGGCCAGGTGAGGAACAGACACCAAGGTACCGGCTCCCTGGAGCGGGTGTGGAGGGAGTACCCTGCTGGGGGAGGGCGGAGTTGGGCCGGTTGCCTGGAGTCAGGGGCAGCACCCTGTCGCGAGGGAGGCCTCACACCCCTCTAGTCTGGAGCCCGGACGCCGCGGCGGAGCCCGACAACAACACCTCCAGCTGTACCGCGCATGCTCTGATCGTCTCCAGTCGCTCAGTTCAGGCACCTTCACCCGTCGCTTCGTTAGGGGTGCTGCGCATGCGCCCCTCCACTCTCCTCTTCCTTTTGCTCCAGCGGTGCACATGCGTCCTTCCATTCGTCCGCAACTCGCTGTAAGCATTGCGCATGCGCTAATCCTGACATCGCTACGGCGTTGAAGTAAGCATGCGCTGATATTTCGGGCTTCGTCCCAGTGCTACGATCATTACGCATGCGCTGTCTCTTTTCGGCCGGCCCCGCCCTCTCACTGTAGGTATCACGCATGCGCTGCCTTCTCGTCCACTTCTGTGCATGCGCTGCGTTACCCCTCCCCTCCGAAATGAAAGCAGAGGGGGTGACGTCAGGGCGCGGCGGCCATTACACGGAGGGGAGCGGAGAACGAGTGAACGCTGGAACCGCTGCTGGGAGCCGGACTCGAGCTGTGGAAGCTGCTAGCGCCTTCCGCCGCCGCGCCTCCCCTGTGTCCTGTGAGGCCGCGGCCGCTGCCTGGAGCGGATCGTAGGGGGTGGCGTGGCAGAGCCCAGCGGCAGGAGCCGGTGAGGAGAGCGAGCGGTCGGTATGGAGGAGAAGGTCTTCACCAAGGAGCTGGACCAGTGGGTGGAGCAGCTCAACGAGTGCAAGCAGCTGTCTGAGGGGCAGGTGAAGAGCCTCTGCGAGAAGGTAAGTGGAGGTGGGGGCCGGGGAGGCAGGGAAGAGCGAACCTCTGCGGTGAGGCGAGACCTGGGAAAGGGAGCCTGGGCTGGGGGCGCGAAGCGGAGGGGGCGAGCAAATGGAGCGCCTCTGACCGGGTGAGGGGAAGGAGGGGGCTGGGGAACAGCTTGTGGGAGGGGAGGGGGAGTTGGCCTCTCCGAGGGGCAGCTGCGGGAGTGGAGCACGGCAGAGTCGGGGAAGCGGTGTTGGCCGGGGGGGCTCCGTGGATGAATCTCCTCCGGCGGGGCCGATGTTTTCTAGCGCCGCTGCGGCTGCCTGAAGCTGTCTCACCCCGCGGGGATAGCGGGTCCAGGAGCTCCGCGGCGGGCGGCCGGGCGCGGGGTGTCCTCCTCCCGGGCAGCTCTGCGCCCCCTGTCGCTCCGCTCGGAGACTGACTCCTTCGGCTGCTCTTCGCTGCCGCCTAAAATGGCGCCTCTCGCCGTGATCCTCCGGGCGAAGAGACTCTTGTGTACATCAGCCATCCTCGGCGCTCAGGGTATTTCGCTCTGGGTGTCATGGCCTAGCTCTCACTGGCTCCGTGCTAGACGGACGAAGGCAAATCCGTAAAGCCACATTTGCACGTCGTCCAAACGCTAGCCCTCTTCTCCCCAGTGCCCCAGCCCCACTTTCCATTTTAAAAACGTGTTTGAAATATCTTTGGAATTGTTGAGTTGTATGCCCAGAAGATGGGAGCGTTGTGGCCACAAATTTGTGTCTTCTGGGTTATGATGCTAATCTCCAACCCATTCTGTAATTGTTGCCATGTTGGAGCACCTGGGAACAAGATGCCAGTCCCCTTGGGGCAGTTAATACATGTTTGTTTTTCTTGTAACAGTCTGTCAAAATAGCAGGAATTACAATGGAAGTGGAAATTTTATTTTAAGGTGGTAATGTAACTGTTCCCATCCCCCAAAAGTCATTTGAATTTGGGATTTTCTGACTCCTTCATTGCATTCATTTTTATCTTCATTATGTGTTTGGAATGGCCTTTAAAATGTAGTTGGGAATTAGATTAATTTGAGGTTTTTCTAAATTTTGTCTGAAGTAAACTTAAATTTAAGAAGTAACAAATTTACTTCCTGTTTTGTAACTGGAGTTGTTATGGGTGTTGAGGATTGGCTGTTATAATCTATTTTTCAGGTTGTTCCTGTGCTCATGGTTTTCATAAGTTTAGAAAAGCCCTGCAAAATTTACCTAGAGAATAATCATTTGATACTCTACTTTTTAAAAAAAACAACAACAAAAAAACTAATGGTTGGACAGGTACATTTTCATGACAGTTTTGTAAAGCTGTTAGAGGATGTATAATTTTTTGCTTTTTATTTCCCCTTCAAAGTGTGCATTAATGCCAGAAGGTGAAAAATTTATGCTAGTGCAAATTATTTTGGTTTTTCTTAAACTAGTCTATTTCAATGCAGTGGCTTTCTGACGTGTTGTCACCAAAATCTTGTGTGCAAATACAGTAACTCCTCACTTAACGTTGTAGTTATGTTCCTGAAAAATGCAACTTTAAGTGAAATGATGTTAAACTAATCCAATTTTCCCATAAGATTGAATGTAAATGTGGGGGGTTAGGTTCCAAGGAAATTTTTTGGGGGCAGACAAAAGGCATTATATACTGAACTGTACTGTGGTTGGGAGGTGCCCCTAGCTTACTTCACGCAGGCACAGCCCACTGCAGACTGTGAGGCAGGCAAGGATGCTAGGAAGTACCTTTGGGCAGCGGTAGCTTCCCCCCAGAAGAACAGGCACCGACTTTGCTGGGGGATGCTCCAGGCCCACCTCTTCCCACCCCCACTCTACTTCCTCCCCGGAGCACACTGTGTCCCCGCTCTTCCCCCTCCCTCCCAGTGCTTCCTGAGGAGCAGTGGTGCTCCTTCCTCTCAGAAAGTCCTAAGTGCTGCCAAACAGCTGTTTGGCGGCAGGCGAAATGCTGGGAGGGAGGAGGAGGTGGCAGAGAAGAGGAACTTGTGCAGTGCTTCCTTGTAAAGTCGCTGCTCTTCCGCAGAATTTTACAAGCAGTGGACAGAGCAGGCAGCCAAAGGACATTATAAGGGAGCATTGCACAACTTTAAACGAGCATGTTCCCTAATGGAGCAGTGACGTAACTTCGAAACAGTGTTAAGCGGGAGGATGTTAAGTGAGGAGTTACTGTAGGTAACTCTTAGGTAAATGGAAACCTGCATCATGGTAAGATCACTTGGAGCAATTAATGATGAGGCATTCTCATTCCTGGGTTTTAGAAACACTTTTTGTGTAGATCACAGTACCCTCTGCTTTAATACTGACCTGCCTTTCACAAATGGCGTTCTAATTTTGAATACTGATCAAGTTATGTTGACTTACAATCGAAAAGTTTTTATGGCTTAGCATAAGAATGTGCATGTAATTCTAGTGTGGGGGGGAAATATTTGCGGAGTGTAAGACATCACTGATGTTCACCTACTGTAAATACTCTTACTTTATCACTAATACTGAAGAACTACAGTGTGTTGTTTGAATCTGCTTCTTTCCAGAGGATTCTTTGTAATCTTGATAGTCACTGAAAAGAACTTTAATGTGCACTTGTCTATTAATGTACTGAGTCCAAACTTTACAACTGTGAAGTATTCCAACGCTTTAATTTTGTTCAAATAATGGCACATATTTAATTCTCTAAATTATAATGTTTCAAATAGGTAATAAGACATGTGCAAAAATTAATTTTAGTCATATGATGCTTGAATACAATATACTAATCTTTTTCTTAAATTAATCTTCCAAGGGATATATAAAGTGGTATCTTGGTAAGTGAGTTGATCCCTGTAACTATGCTTTAATACTTGTTAAAATAATGCATAATGTTTTACAAATACACAAGACTAGTTCCCTGCCACAGTGTGCTTTCAGTTAAATTAAATACCATGACAGTACCTGAGTTTATCCATCTTGCTGCCAAATGGAATCCACATCCCTGAGTTAAATGCCCAAGCTTCCCTGTATGATGCATGGGGAGAGCTAGGTGCCTAAGAATGGAATCCATAGAAGCCGGCAAGTTGAGCATAGAAATGCCATACCTCCCCCGGCATGAGTCCCACTCCTCAAAGGGAGTTATTTGCTGAACTCATTTTTGGGGCTCACAGCCATGAACTCTCTCCTGGAGTTAAACACCCTAAGCCAGGGGTGGGCAAACTACGGCCCTACAGCCATTTTAATCTGGCCCTTGATCTCCCACTGGGGAGCGGGGTCTGGGGCTTTCCCTGCTCTGGCACACCAGCCAGGGAGCAGGGATGGGGGGCTGCTCTGGGCTGCTCCCAGAAGCAGCAGCCTTTTCCCCCCTCCTGCTCCTACGCATTGGGGCAGGCAGGGGACTGCATGCTGCCCCAGCAGCTCCCATTGGCCGGGAACCGCAGCCAGTGGGAGCTGCAGGGGCGGCACCTGCTGAAGGGGCAGTGTGTAGCAGAGCCACCTGGCTGCATAGGAGTGGGGGGGCATGCCGCTTTTTCCGGGAGCCACTTGAGGTAAGCGCCACCCAGAGCCTTCACCCCTGAGTCCCAGCCCCCGTCCCAGTCCTGGTCCCCCTCCGAACCTCTCGGTCCCACTCTGGAGCACCCTTCTACACCCCAAACCCCTCATCGCTAGCCTGACCCCAGAACCTGCACCCCCCAGCCTGGGCCCCAACCCCCTGCTTCAGCCCTGATCCCCCTCCTACCCTCTGAACCCCTCTGTCCCACCCTACTACACCCCAACCCCCCCAGCTCCACACCTGGAGCCCGCACCCCCCCACTCAGCCTGGCCACACTCCGGAGCCTGCACCCCCAGCCAGAGACCTCTCCCACACCCCAACCCCAATTTCGTGAGCATTCATGGCCCACCATATAATTTCTATACCCAGATGTGGCCCTTGGGCCAAAAAGTTTGTTCACCCTTGCCCTTAGCCATTTCTTGCCTCCCCCCTCAAAAAAACAAACTGAGGAGGAGATGGTAGTGCCCCCTTATAACCTTTAGGTTGGTGGTTAGCGCCCTCACGATGTGGTGGACAATAGGTTCAGATCTCCTTCCCATCTGATTTGTACCAGAGATTTGAACCTGTCTCCTGCCTCTCAGCAGAATGCCCTAGCCACTGGGCTAAGTGGTATTCTGGGGTTGGTATTTCAGTATCTTCCATTGAAGCTGTTCCACTATAGATAAATTAAATATTAATTGGGCCAGAGAAAGTGACTATAGCTCAGTGGGTAGGCCATTCTCCTGTTGGGTGGGAGATGTGGGTGCAGATCAGAGGAAGGAATTGAACTCAGGTCTCCCGCATCCTTGCAGAATGCTATAACCACTTTTTTAAAGGTTTTATGGAGTGGACACCATTATCTTCCTGTGGGGTTCTGTATGGGGCCTGATCCAGTAGATGTGCTTTAAGGCTAATTCTAATAATGCCTACTGGATTGGGCCCCTCAGGGAAGGTAGTGGTGGGAGAACACCTCCTTTTAAGGTCCTGCTGGGGCTTTAGGCATGAGAGAATCATCTGGAGTCAGGACTGAGGCAGTATTTCCCTGATTGCTGGTAGGTTTTTAGGTGCCGCTGGGACTTCACGAAAATAAACATATGGACCTACGGTATTAGGCGGCAGCTGCTGAATGGGTGTTTTGAGGATCTGAATTTTGGACTTAGGTGGCCAAAGTGGCAGTTAGATACGTTATTTCTTCCTTTATGGATCTTTCCCACAGTGCTTATGTATAATGGTGATGAGCACTGCAGAAATACCTCTTATACTGCTGGTAGGAAAGATGACATGCTCAAAAAGGTACTCAGTACATGTTGATGTAGTCCTGTTGGAAAGAATACTGTGTTAACATGCACTACGAATCTTTTAGAGTGCATCAGCAGGGCCTACATAAGTCAGGTAGAATTCTTCTGTCGACCTAACGCTGTCTGCATGGCTGGGGTTTGATCGGCTTAACTGTGTTGCTCAGGGGTGTGGATTTTCCCTATGTCTGAGTGACTTAGCTGGGTCTACCCAACTTTTTAGTATAGACCAGGCCCTACTGACTCTAAAGGTAGTTTCAGTGAGAGATTGGAGTGGAAATGAAGCTTCGTGGTGGTTCCAAGACATGAATAGAAGGCTGGAGAGGGAGGGAATAATTGAAAATTGAATGGGATTAAGGGAGGGTTTATTAACAAAATGGGATGCTTGAAAGTGGGAGCTGAATTAAATAATAATTTAATTATGTCCCTTTTAAAGGGGAATGGTAGTATTGAATACATAGTATGTTTTACAGACTTATTTTAGTGCTGTGGTAAGAAAAATCAGTTTAGAATGGATTCTTGTATATTTTGTCCATAGCTTATATCTGATAAGGATCTTCAGACTCTGAACTCTGCCATCCAAGAAGTTGTATGCATTGTAAATTGGAGCTAGTGGAATAGAAATAAGCCTAAGAGTTCTGTTCTTTCCTTCTTCATCTATCCTGGTTAAGAATACATGTATGTTTGCATTATTCCATCCTGTAATATGATGACTCTAATCTAGTTGCTCCATTAATATACCACCTCATAGTATTGTGCCTGGTCATATAGCTAATGATGACTATGCTATAACTTGGCAAAAAGTCCACTGGAAAGAAATAACTCCTTGAGTAGTACCAGCTACAAAAAAAAAAAAAATTTTAAATTTAAAAATACAACTTCAGTAATGAATGGTGATCAGATTTTTCAACAGTTGATATTTATTCTGAGATGAATGGTTTCTTAGTGTATAACTGACACATCTTACAGATGTTGCTTTGCAGAAGTATTCCATAGGCTTGAATTCTTAACAATATATTAAAAATTTGGACACATCACTTAAACCATAGGTTGTTGCTTTTTGGATGGCTATGCTGCTAATGTTAATTTTGATAACATTGCGTTGGGTGAATATTCCTTAATGAGTGTTTATGTATTGAGGGCAGTATAAATCCCCCATGATCAGGTTTAGACCAGCTCTTATGTGAGTATGCAATGAAGAGGAAAGCAAGGCATAAATTAAGTTCTGGAACATGAGCTGATTTTCATACTCTTTGGTGTCCACAGTGTGTTACTGGGAGAAGGGGCAATGGTCTGGTTGCCCCCTGGCCTGTCGCAGACAAAGTATGCTGAAAAGAGATGTTGCAGGGGTGTGTTGTGTAGCTTAAGGAGGTAGGATGCCACCTTATAGATACATTAAGGGCTGAATTATAATACTATAGTTTCTAGAAACACCAGTCAGTATTTTGTTTATATGACAAGTAGCACAAAATAGATACAGTCCCTGCCCTGGAGATCTTACAGTTTATAATTTGGCTACTCTTTAGATTTTTTTTTTTAAGGGGGGAGTCCATTATGTAGGAAAATCTTTTCTTAAAGGGTAGCTGCAACTGCTTTATTCTACCTCTGTATTTCTGTTGCTAGCAAAATTAACTAGTAATGAATAGGTACAGTTAAACCAGTACTGAACATGGATTAACTGCAGGTGTGGCAAGAGCAAACCGCATTCAGCGCTCTTTCAGAAACTTTGGTTCAAACCTGCTCTTACCACAGTTTTGGAAACAGTTTGGAACACTCTGTCCTTGGCTACACTTCTACTTAACCCATGTTCAGCACTTGTCAGCAATAGGTAACTTTCCTAGTGTAAACAGGCTTATAAAGCCATATGAACTCAATTGAACATACTTTTGTAATTAATGGCATAATTTACTTGTTACAAACTTTTTCATTGAGTCAACTCTTCATAGCAATCTAAATTTGAAACCTAATGTGTACTTCTAGTTTAGTTTCTGACACTATTTACAATTGAGAACAAACCTAGAAAGCAGGTAATTTATGCCCATTGTTAGACCTCTGAACTTGACTGTCCACTCAGCTTTAATTGAAGTGGTGGTGGTGTAGGTTGAAAGCACAATCCGTAGCAACAAAGCTTGCTTATGGATCCTGAGGGCTAATTTAATTTGATTCAGGAATGCCAGGCCACACATCTTATATCTTAACTTTATGCAAAACTGGGTAGCTCATCAAATTGTCTGAGAGCTCTGTAAAAATGAGCTTGCTTTGTTTGAACTTACTGCAGACAGCTGAAACACTGCACTAAAGGGGCAGCCGGGGATTCCTTAGCGTAAGTGGCATAGCCAGCTTTACATTCTTTCCCTTCTTGTGGGGCTCACTACAAGAGCACACCTTGAGCTTTGGAAGCTTGCGGGAGTCTGTTTAGCTATTTCAAGAGAAATGGAAAAGGTGATTGACGGCTATCCTTGCCTCTGCCCTCTTGAGCTTGGTACAGCTGAAGACTGAGTCATTGATGTGGAGGGCATACTGTCACAGCTTGCACTTTTAAATAACTGTTGGTGCTTTGTGGAAACCATTTGATAACTAAAAATGTCCTGCTTTATTCGGCACTGGTGAGGCCTCAGATGGAGTACTGTATCACTGTGTCCAGTTCTGGGTGCCTCACTTTAAGAAAGATCTGGACAAATTGGCAAGAGTCCAGAGGAGAGTGCGCGCACACACAAAAAATTAAAGGTTTAGAAAACCTGATCTGTGAGGACAGGTTTAAAAGAAGTGGGCATGTTTAGTCTTGAGAAAAGAAGCCTATGGGGGTACCTGATAAGTCTTCAAATATTGTATAGGCTGTTATAAAGAGGACGGTGATCATGTTCTCCATGTCCGCTGAAGGTAGGCAGTAGGACATAAATCTGCTTAATCTGCAGCAAGGGAGATTGAGGGTAGATGCTAGGAAAAGCTTTCTAACTGTAAGGGTATTTAAGTTCTGGGAGTTGTACGAACTGGTTGGACAAACATCTGTTAGAGGTGGTCTTGGTTTACTTGGTCCTGCCTCAGTCCAGGGCTGGATTTGGTGATTTTTTTGAGATCCCTTCCAGCTCTGTATTCCTACGATTAAACACTTTTTTACAAAAACGATCTTTTCACTCTTTAAAGTAATCCTAGTTCTTATGAAAAGTAGTGGTTGCTAATGTAATACTGAAATCCTATATCCACAGAACAAATATGTGACAGCCAGCAGCAGTGTTGGCTTACCCACAGTGTCCTTGCCATGTACTTCAACCCTGATCTTGGGTGTGAGTTATTGTGCTTCAAGCATTTAACAGGCAGGACTGAACTACTGATTCCAGTGGCCATATTACCAAAATCAGTGTTCTGCTGAGAACTAACCTTAGGGCTCATCTACATATGACAGTTGCACTGGTTGAACTAAAGGTGTGACTTTTAACTAGTAAAATTGTGTGGAAATGCTTATTCTGATTTACTTAAGGTGAATTGGGAAATGTTTTAAGATGAATAAAAATAAGCCATCTTAAACTGAAAAAAGCATCCATGCAGAGGTTTGCAGTGATTTAACTAAATGTTTAAAGATCGATTTAAGTTGAAGCAATAGAACCCTTTCATGTAGACAAGACCTGAATAGTTGGCTTCATGTACTACCAGTCTGTTTTTGAACCAGTCATCTAGGATGAAGGGGTTGTTTACTTAATTACCTGAGCCATCCATTCTATTGTGACTCTTGTGTTAAGATTTCATAAACTAGAGTTCAAGGAGGGGGAAAAGCAGCATGACCTTTGCATGGTGGAAAATATAGTGACAATTGCTTCAGAGGAGCCTGTTCTATTGACATTTCTGGACAGGTCAGCTGTTAAGGGAATGTGTTTCTCCCCATCCCCACCCAAAGTCTTTAATTTAGTCTAGTAACTAAAATGAATATTTTAGCAGGATGATGTTTCTGTGATTTCCAGGTTTGTGGGTAGGGGAGGAGACAGAAATACATTAAAACTATTTGCAACCTGGATTAAATCTATTGCTTTGAGTTAAAAATAAAGGGTGGAGAGTGCTTTGGCAGAATTGAGCTTAAAAGCACTGTAGAAGCTATTTTCCTTCAGAGGGGGAAACTCTTCCAAAGCATGAGGAGTGAAAAATAAATTGCCTACCTATATTGTAGAGTATATTCGCTTGATTTTATTTTCTAGTTAACTTCCTTATGAATGAGTTGTTTGTTAACCTTGCTTCTATCAGTGCAGTCAGGTTGGTTTAGTCGCGCCCTCTGTTACTCAGGCAAGTAGCAATCTGTGGGCAGGGAAGTGTTTGTATCCTTCAAGATTGAGGATTGCTACTCACTTCAGGCAGCTCTATATTTTGTTACCGTGCCTTCAGTTGGAATGGTCAGCCTTTGGGTAAAGCTTTTGAACTCCAGTAGTGGTTCAGTTTACTCACATTTAAAGTTAACCTACTATCCATATCCTTTTTACAGCTTTTGTTTTTGTTTTCACCCTAACAATAAAACCATAGGTTGCATATAACTGTTTTGATCCTCTTTGGCACCTTTCTCCATGTCCCTGGCAATCATTAAGAGAAAGGGCAGCAAGTACACTGTATGGCTATACTATGTATCGATAGCATGTGTATTGAAGGACCAGGCTTGCATTGTTTCATTGAGCCCTAAATATTCACCATAGCTGGAACTGAGAACATCTGGAAGTTCAGGAAGCTCACAATATCAAGGAGAGGCCAGAACGGAGTATTTTCAGTTCCAAGTAGTAGCCTGGCCAAATTGCTGTTCCTCCCTCTGGATGGGCGTCTGCTTCCAACTTAAAAGCTAAAATATGAACTAAAAGGCAAAACCCCCCCAGGGGAGAGCCTTATCTCTTGATCTGACTCCTGCACATACCCACAACTTTCTCATCAGCAGTTTCTAAGGTTCAACATAGGTCACAATTGGCTTGTTAGGCTAAATGGCAGAAGAGCCCAACATCTGCATTCTAAGAATGTTCATAGAAGTGCAATTTTTTCAGCTGACTCCGGTATTTATTATGTAGTTAGAAGATCCTCACAGCTTTTAAAATCACCCTGATCGAAACTTACTCTTCCTTTCTCCTCTCCCACCTGCTGTGCTGAAATGTACAAATAAGGAATCTTTGCACACAAAGAAAAGAAATAATGTCCATCAGTGAATGGCCTTGCTTGGAATTGTGGTCTAGTACCAGGACCTGAAGCTGTGAGCAAAGGCCAGTCTTTATCCCATTCAGCTGATCATTCTGGCTTTAGTCATATCCTGTGTAGCCAATCTAGGGGAGGAAGTTGGAGGAATGGGTGGTGTCTTCAACCTGGTCAGAGCATCCTCTTTCCTGGTGACTGAAAACAGCACATTATAGAAGAGCTGTTACTGCTGAAACCGGTCTCCATCTTGCAAGACATGCCAGTTTAACATGCTGGGGGCATCCAGAGGAGCAAAAGCAGCTCAAAGATTTGGTCTCCTAAAGGAGGAAAAAAAAAAAATGCTAAACTGCTACACATGGGACAGGCCTACAGAGGAAATATCTTGTTACTACTCAATGTATGCAACTTGGGGTTTGTGCTTGCATGAGTAGCTCCGACTTCTGTGCAAAGATTGGGTATGCATGTTGACTTGAAATCATGTCTGTTAGGGATCTAAGAGGCTGTGATCTCTTCAGAATAAGATGATGTATGCAGATCATTTTAAATAAAACTTAACATCCAAGCTCCTAGTTGGTGTTTCTGTTACCTGTTGTTTCTTCATGGCGTATACTGTGCTGTATGGGTTTTTTTAGGTTTTCTACATCTACAAAATTCAAAGTAGTTCCTGCATTATTCTGTTTCATATTTGTATTGGGCATTTAGTCCTCAAGTTTCTCAAAGCAGGGATCCTATTTTGTCTGCAACGTTTGAGCTGTTGTAAAGTGCTACACTTACTAAATGATATTATAACTGATCAAATGCATTGGCTAGGAACTTCTGCCTGGAAAACCATGAAAGGACCTGAAGAAGGAAATCCAGGAATGATTGAAAAATGATTGTGCCTGACTGGAGCACTCTGGCAGTGTAAAAAGGCTGAAAAACAGGTGAATCTAGGGGAATTCTCAGATGGCCAGAAAAGAGCAGCTCTGCTGGAGCAAGGCTGATATACACCTATGTCAAATTCATGTGGCCCCAGCATAGAGAGGTGGTAAATGGGGCAAAGCTGGAATGCAGTGTGCCCCAGCTACGCCCGGCTGATCTATTTTTAGAGGAGCTCCTGGGTGTTTTGGACTTTGGCAGGGCTATATCTGCTGAAAATCTGCCCTAAGAATCAGGAAGCTGTAAGAAATGCATGCCAATATGTATACATACACATGATCCTTCCGCACCCATGTCTGTTGCATCAAGTAGAAATTCTGTGCACCAAAGAATCTGGGCCACAGCCTATGACTCTTGCTAAGTGAAACTATGTATCTGCTTTTTAATAGCGATGGCAGGTGCAGTTGACCCATCTTAAAACCAAATTGACTATTGGTAATGGTTACTGAAGGTCAGTAGACCCATAATTTGCTCTGTGCCTTAAAAAGATGACCTCCAACAAAATATTTGCACTGTGTATTTAAAATGATTGTTTTTGCAGAAATGTGATCTGTATTCAAAAGCAAATCTAAAGAATAGTACTTTATATTTTTGTCTTCTTCCTAGGTACTGAGAGCTCATTACAAACTGCATAGGGTAGGGTGAGCAATAATCCAATAGTGTGTTGTTAAAAAATACCATGTTAAATTTTCCTCTGATTATACTTGTACTACAGCATGTTGCAAACCAACTTCCTATTTTTGACTAAACCAATATTGAGTCTCTTCCATTTGTAGTCTGAGGGCTTACTCTGTCATTGTCAAATTGCTTTTGAGAAAACTGGCTGGGTAAGCACACCACTCAAATGCCAATTGTAAATGAACTTTAGTCACAGTATGACTAATCTGAAGTGTATTTGATAAGTGCTGCTTATGTCTTGAGCTTTTGGATTGCCCTGCTGAGTAAAACAAGTGGAATTCTCCATTAACAGCCTACATTACATCATGTTTTGGTGACTTCTCCCTCTGCCTCTTCTCTTTAAAGTGGAAATACAAATATTTTCTGTAGCAGTGTACTTCTGTCCAAGACTATTGCTTCACCATAGGTTTTTCATAAAATCTGTGTTCATCTTGAAATCTTTAATTCTTTTCATATTGAAATCTGTGCCTCTATGTTGTGGCTTTAAGACTGGAAAACATAGCTATTGTTAAAAAAGGATGGGTACGTGCTCTTAAGATTAAACAAATAGGGGTCTTTGAAAAGCTGACTAAGGGTGAGTTTAATATTTGAAAGTGATTTTTATCTCATAAAGATAGGGACAACAAAGAGGTATGTGCAACTTTGATGTAAAGTGGTGTTAACCTTGGATGAAAAGTTCTTAGCAGGATCTTCTTTGTAGCACTTGTGCTATTTTTGCGTAAAACTGCTTACACATTCTATTACAGCTGAAATTATTCCTAAGGACATTTAGTGGCAAATTTGTGCACCTTAACACATTTTTGTTCTTACAATGTTAACTTTAAACTCTAGTCAGGAAAAGAGATGTTTAACATAATGGTGAAGATGTTTTTGATAGTGAGATTAGCAAGGCTTGATGGAAATATCTTCTCTTTTTAATGAAGAAATCCAGTTAGTAGAGAGACACCATAGGGAGTATTTGAACTAATAACATTCTCAATACTCAAATTAACAATTGTGACAACTTCCTTGAGTTTGATCCTATGTTTGTTGTGCATGATTATGCATAATCGGTTACTTTTGGAAAAGACAAGAGAGCCACTTCTGAATGAAATTTTTTTTGTCGTCATATTAAACATTTCATATTAAAGAACTGAGTTAAATATGAAAACAGTATTTGGCAACTAGCATTTTTGAAACGTTGACTAAAATCTGTGCTCTGAGTTAAAGTAACTTAAGCCAGAATTCTGTCCTAAAGTTCCCATACCAGTAAGTAGCCACCACCAGCCTTGTGTGACTTCAGTCTTGGACACAGCATGAGTAGATGCCACCAGCTGACCCAGGTTTCTCTTATGTCAGTTTGAATGTCTGCAAACTGGATTAATTTCATGATATGGATGTGTTATATTCTAAGGACAAAGAATTCTGTCCCTCAGGTGAGCTTTGTGTATTCTGGGATACCTATCACCTTTTTTGCTTACTATTTTCCAGGTTTAGATGAGGTCTGGTGAGTTAGATCTTCCTTTAATATTTAAAGTTTAATCCTCTCTGGCATTGCTTTGTTTAAAACTCTGTTTTATAGGTAATCAGCTGAATGGTGACTAACCTGAAATGTCATCTCAATGTTCCTATTATCCAGTCTAGCAGCTATGGTAACAATGTGGAAACTTGGATATACAGAAGCATATTTCATATCAATGTTTCTGAATATAAACAGTACATTAAATGAAGGTTGTTGACTTGAGAAAATGTCTCTAGTTCCCTAAACTTTAAATCTAATGCTCTTTCAATGGACACAAATTAGTTCTACCTACCATGCTTTCAGAAGACTTCTTTGTGCTTGACAAAATAAACTGGCGCATGGGTCTAGATTGTCAGATTTTCTGTTTTAGGACTTCAAACTGACCATAAAGTGTAGGTGAGCTATTAGAGTTGAAACAGACTGTTCACGGACAACTTAAAGTATAAACTAATATAATTATATTTATATTTTAAGTAATCCGTGAACAGAGTTGAAACAGAACTGGTGTACGGATAGTCTAACTAGCAGTGACATATTCTTGTAAGCCTACTTATTGTTTCAGAACTGTAAAGCAAGATACAGATTGGTCATTGTAGCTCTACATTTCTGATTAGTTGTAGTGATGCATCATATTAAATAAGTATATTGGAGCTACAGAAGTTAAACTGAAATATCAGGGAGGTCTTTTGTAGAGAAGTATCTTGTTAAATGTGCTCCTGTTTATATTGCACATATCCCCTTGGCTTGGGAAGTAAAAAATTTTTTTTGGCATATATCCTGTGCCCAAAATGAGGACAAACTATGACAGCTGGCAGCAAGATCTGATTAAACTAATGCAAGGAATTGAATGCTTTAAAATGATTTTCTGTGCTATATTTTACTGCTGCTTGTATGAAGTCTTTATGTAGGGCATACAAATGGCAGACCTAATACCTATGATACTGACATGACATTCTGTTCCTCCTAGTTTCCATACAGTAATGCTGCTTTTTTTAAATTTTATTATTTTTGATGGAGAAGGAATCATTCCTTTATTTCACTGTGGGGTATTGCTTGACATCTCTTCCCCTAAGAGATCAGAGTAATGCATTTCTCTTTTAGTCTTCACTGTGGAAAGAGTTGGGTTTTCCCCTCACAACCAGGAAGGAAAAATAGAATTTTGGGTCATATTTTTTTAAAAAATTTTAGGTCTGTAGCCAAGAATCTGTCCTGTGCAGTACATTAGATCTAAATTATAAAGCAGAGAACCTAGATCTACCTTCATCTGTCTTTATTGCCACTGAGTAATTGAATGTGGAGGTTTTGGAGGGGGGGATCTGAAAATTGTCTAACATATTTAGACACTGCACAAAATTTAAAAGAATACTGTGTCAAGAGAGTAGGATATTGTTTTCTATGATGCTCAGAAAAGTTTGGGGGTGGCTTTAGTTTTTGGTATTGGCAAAGGGATGCATTTCTTTTTGGGTGGGACAAAAAGGGTAGAGATTACTTTAAAGTTAGAGAGGGTTATGAATTTATCTGCTAAGCCCAGCAACCATTAACACCAAGTAGCTGCCCCAGTCTCCCACAGCATCCAACAATGATTGATTAAGCTTGATGTTTCTGCTAAATGATGAGCAATAAAGTATCTGCACTAACCCATTGAGATAGATAGTTTGCGTTTCTCTGAGCTATTGTTCTAGGCTGTCTGTGGACATTGCTCTGCACCACGTAAAGGTCTCCAGTGGCACACTTATTTGCATGATGTCAGTCTTAATATTTCACAGTAGTCAGTTGAAAACTTTTCCTTTGATCATTGTAGTGATTGAGTGGGATGAAGCCAATGATGTTACATGACAGGGAATCACTTTTCAGAGTCTTCTTTTGAGCTCCTGACTTAAATTGGAAATTAAGCCAGAAATAGGTCTTTGATTCCAGTTTCCCCTAGTTGTAAGTAATATTGGGATTGATTAAATCAATCCGTTATCACAAATTTGGTGTGTTTCCATAAACTACTTTTAAAAACTAAAGTATTACATTTTGCAGAACACGTTAGAGTATATTTCTAGTTAGAAATCTTTCTAAATGCAAAAAAAAATTGTTCTTGAATCTGCAGGCAGTCTGAAACAATGATGTATTACCCATTTATGTTGGTATATCTCTGAAACCCGATAATGACATCAGAAATGTTAGAGAGCTTTTTCATGGCTCATGATCTCGGTAGAAAAAGGTGGTGTGTTTTACCCAGTATCTGGATTTGTTTAGAAAGACGTCTGACAGGAAAATGGTTGCAAAATTGTAAAGGTTGAACCAATTGACTTTTTTCAAATATTTAATTTTATGTCTTCAACGTCGGAGTACAGGAGGGTGTGGAAGTATATTAATTCTAAATGCATTGGAAGATCTGTGGGATGAATAAAATCTTGGGTATAGCGGAACCATTTTGACTTAAATATTAGAGTGAATAGTTTTGTGTTCAGTGAATTTATTCTAAATTCCTCGATATCCGTAAAGATTTTTCCAAATTAGACACAACTTAGATTTTCAGTGGCCGTAGTGTGGTAGCCTTGTTGTGAGAAATAGTGTTAATATGATATGCTTTTAACTTGACCCACGCTTTATTTCTTTAGAAAGCCACCAACCTTCTCACTTCTAGGGTAGTACTAAAATAGAACTACTTTTTTGAAAATTGCCAAAGCATTCCAAGAAGGTTAAAGTCGATAATAAACAGGAATTGATTAATTCACTAGTGCAGGGGTTCTCAAACTTCATTGTACCGTGACTCACTTCTGAAAACAAAAATTATTATATGACCCCAGGAGGAGGGACAAAGCCTGAGCCCTGCTGCCCCAGTGAGGGGTCCAAAGCAGAAGCCCAAGGGCTTCCACCCCGGGAGGTGGCCTATAACTTGAGACCCGCCACCCAGGGCTGAAGCGCAGGCTTCAGCTTTCGGCCTGGGCTCCAGCACGTCTAAGCCAGCCTGGCAACCCCATTAAAATGGGGTCGTGACCCACTTTTGGGGTCACGACCCAGAGCTTGAGAACTGCTACACTAGTGACATTGTCTTCACGGGGGCAGAATACATGAGCTACTTACCAGTGCGAATCAATACTGAACAATTTGAAAGTAACAAGGGAAGAATACCATCTCAGAATCTTGAAATTACACTGCATGTTAGGCAGAATCCAGACTCCTTGATACTAGACCAGTAATAGCAGTGATAATGCTGCTATACTTGTAAAAGGTGCTATGGTATAGTAGGACCAATTAGTTTTCAGGCATAAACTGCTGGAACAGGCTTAATGTCTGCTTTCAAAACCCCCCCCCCCCCCCCCCCAACAACACAGTATTAAGTAGAATGACATACTTTGAGTTGTTGTTTTAAAACTACTTTAAAAATAGTAAAGCAAGAATATGCACTTAACAAAATATTTGGGGTTAAGACAGATCAGCCTTGAAAAGGCCTCGCAAAAGTACTTGAAGGGAGCATACAGTAAATGATCTGGGAATGGTAGAGCAGAGCTTTAACATCATGGCTGTTTGTAGACAATTTCTTAACTATTCTATTCCAGGCTAAAGAAATTTTGACAAAAGAATCCAATGTACAAGAAGTGCGATGTCCGGTCACAGTCTGTGGAGATGTCCACGGGCAATTTCACGACCTCATGGAACTCTTCAGAATTGGAGGCAAATCACCGGACACAAATTACTTGTTTATGGGGGACTATGTTGACAGAGGATATTACTCAGTTGAAACAGTCACACTGCTTGTAGCTCTTAAGGTAACATTTCCCCCCCTCAAGTTTATTCTGTATTTATGACTATATTTAACTTACTAAAACTGTTTTTATAATATATACTTTTTGTACTCTCTACATCTAACACTCCTGATAGATGTTATCTCTGTTTTATAGGTGTAGAAACTGACACTGACTAAATGACTTTCTTAAAACCACAGTTTGTCACCAGCAGAGCTGGAACTCCTGAATCCCAGTTCTTTGCTCAGACTTTAGACTATTCTGCCTCAGCAAAAGTTGTGATTTCTAACAATATTTTCTTGAAAACCAGTGCTGTATTAATTAACTAGAGTAACTTGCAATTCATGTTTGAAAGGGTTGGTTTTATAATTGTCAGTTTTCTCAAGTTTGTGGGTCTTGCACTGCTGGGCAAAGGCTGGGGGATGAATTAAGAGGGTTGGAGAGACTATCTACAGGTAGAGGAGAAAACTTGAGGTGTTTCAGGCCTGACAAAAGGGAGAGCCTAAAGATACTTCAAAGTTTAATAAAAAGAAAAGGAGTACTTGTGGCACCTTAGAGACTAACAAATTTATTTGAGCTAAACTTTCGTGAGTTTCAGCTCACTTCATCAGATGCATTCAGTGGAAAATACAGTGGGGAGATAGAGAACATG
Organism: Natator depressus; assembly: GCF_965152275.1. Lineage (NCBI taxonomy): Eukaryota > Metazoa > Chordata > Testudines > Cheloniidae > Natator > Natator depressus. Next base: position 12,619,311 of record NC_134241.1, read on the forward strand.
AAACAATGGGTGTTACCATACCCACTGTATCGAGAGTGATCACTTAAGATGAGCTATTACCAGCAGGAGAGCAGGGGGGGTCACTCTCACAGATCTTGGGAGACAGGCCAGTCCTTGCTTACAGACAGCCCCCCCCAACCTGAAGCAAATACTCACCAGCAATCTCACACCACACAACAGAACTACTAACCCAGGAACCTATCCTTGCAACAAAGCCCATTGCCAACTGTGTCCACATATGTATTCAGGGGATACCATCATAGGGCCTAATCACATCAGCCACACTATCAGAGGCTCATTCACCTGCACATCTACCAATGTGGTGTATGCCATCATGTGCCAGCAATACCTCTGTGCCATGTACATTGGCCAAACAGGACAGTCTCTACGTAAAAGAATAAATGGACACAAATCAGACGTCAAGAATTATAACATTCAAAAACCAGTCAGAGAACACTTTAATCTCTCTGGTCACGCGATTACAGACATGAAAGTTGCAATTCTTCAACAAAAAAAACTTCAAAACCAGACTCCAGCGAGAGACTGCTGAATTGGAATTAATTTGCAAACTGGATACAATTAACTTTAGGCTTGAATAGAGACTGAGAGTGGATGGGTCATTACACAAAGTAAAACTATTTCCCCATGTTTTTTCCCCTGCCTCCCCCCCTCCTCAGATGTTCTTGTCAACTGCTGGAAATGGCCCACCTTGATTATCAATACAAAAGGTGTTGTCTCCATCTCCCACCCCCCCACGCTCTCCTGCTGGTGATAGCTCACCTTAAGTGATCACTCTGGTTACAGTGTGTATGGTAACACCCATTGTTTCATGTTCTCTATGTATATAAATCTCCCCACTGTATTTTCCACTGAATGCATCCGATGAAGTGAGCTGTAGCTCACGAAAGCTTATGCTCAAATAAATTGGTTAGTCTCTAAGGTGCCACAAGTACTCCTTTTTCTTTTTGCGAATACAGACTAACACAGCTGCTACTCAAACTTTTAAAGTTTAATGAGTCAGGGTTAAAATAATTGGTTATAAATCTTCTGAAAATAGTATACTAAACTGAAAGCTACTAGGAGAAAGCAGCTGAGAGCAGATAAAAGCTTATGTGAAATCCATGAATAGTAGTGGCCACAGACCTTATCTCAGCTCAGAGTTTTGGCCCATAGTAGGTCTTTGGCAGCTCAAGGTCTTTTATTAATAAATCTTCTGCTTAAATGTTTTTACTCTTAGCTTTCTGCAGATTACGTCTTAAGAAATAGAACTGGTCTACATAACTCTCTTCTGTTGGGCATTTCATGAAAAATATAACCTAGCCCTGTTCTCCCTTGGTTCTGAGTTTTCCTTCTGGGAAGACTGACTTTTTTTTTTTAAGGGGGGGGTGATACTTGATAGTCATAATAAATGCTGTGTGTTGTAGGTCCGTTACCGTGAACGCATCACAATTCTTCGGGGGAACCATGAAAGCAGGCAGATAACACAAGTATATGGTTTCTACGATGAATGTTTAAGGAAATATGGAAATGCGAATGTTTGGAAGTACTTCACAGACCTTTTTGACTATCTTCCTCTAACTGCCTTGGTGGATGGTCAGGTATGTTGAAATGAGTCAGACATTTTTTAAAAAAAGCTGGGTTTTTTGTTTCTTTTAAGAGTTGCTTTTAAGAGGTGTAGAGTCGAGATTAAATCTCAGAGCTCTTTCCTTACTGCTCATTTCTCTGTTGCAATTTTGCTGCCTATTATATTTTACTAGCATGTGTATTAATATAAAATACTCGCAAATCAAGTGGATGAGTCTAACAGATGTACAACTCTTCCAGATTTTTTGCCTACATGGTGGCCTCTCACCATCCATAGATACACTGGATCACATCAGAGCACTTGATCGCCTGCAAGAAGTGCCCCACGAGGTATTGATAGATCTATTATCAAAATGTGCTGTTTGGACACAAGTCTTTTTCCATTTCAGCATACTTTCTTTATATCCTTGTGTACTTATATAAACAGTTCAAGAATGAAGTTCATGACAGACGCATGTGTATTCATAGTGTGACGATGTCTGGGTCCCTGCAGACTGTCTGCAGGAAGGTAGTGGTACGCATACATTATTCTTGCCCATGGTTTAGAGAATAAATTGGAGAAGGAGATCATACTACCATGCTGTCATAGCAAGCCCTTTTAATCTGAGGTCTCCAGTCTCTTCTTAGAGCAATTCCATTCCTCACGAAGATTCTTCACTTCCTGTAATCAGTTGCCAGGGTTTCCCAAGTGTCAACTATGCTGTTAGTATATTTAAGTGAACACTTGAGTCTGATAGATATACACACAGATAGATATCCCCCATAGGTCATATGGCTGAAAACTCATGACTTTAAAAATGTTACAGGGTCCGATGTGTGATTTGCTGTGGTCAGATCCAGATGATCGTGGTGGTTGGGGCATTTCTCCTCGTGGTGCCGGTTATACGTTTGGGCAAGATATTTCAGAAACTTTTAATCATGCCAATGGCCTTACGTTGGTTTCAAGAGCGCATCAGCTGGTAATGGAGGTAAGTATTGTGCAGTTTTGTTTTAAATACCACAATTTGAGCAGTTGATACTTAGATGCCATTATCCTAGTGCTTCTGTTTCAGAATGGGCTTCTATGGCAATACGCCTTCCTCCTCCGATAGGAGAAAGTAAAGACACCCAGAAGCTTCATCCTGAAATTGGAAGAGCATTAAACTTCTGTGTAATAGTTAATGTATCTAAAGTCAAATGCATTGCAACTACTAATCTTCTGCCCTGCTTTTGAGAATTCATTGCAGTTTTACAAAATTAAGATTTTTGCAGTTGACATGAGTAAATGTCACACAACAAAATCAATTACCTATTTGTCTGTCGTTGCTGAATCTGTATTAACTACTTCTTCTGATTCCTCGCTGCTTAGTTTTTAATGTCCTTAGATCTTCTACCTAGAAGGGTTCAATGAGCCATAATCTGTGAACCACTGAGACTGTCTAGTTCTTACAGCTATATACAGAGAGAAAAAACAATGGATGTTTGAAGGACACCTTAATAAAGACTTATTTGATTTTTGTATTTTCCCTCTTTAGGGGTACAACTGGTGCCATGATCGGAATGTAGTAACAATTTTCAGTGCTCCAAACTATTGTTACCGTTGTGGCAACCAGGCTGCAATCATGGAACTTGATGATACTCTAAAATACTCCTTGTAAGTATTTAAATAGCAGATTCTCATTAAGCAATGTAGTTAAGAAAACAGTTGTAAAAATAGATCCCTTTATATTGCTGTGGGGGAGAGGAGTATGGTAACTGTTAAGACTAATATCAAATGCCAAATAAATCTAAAAAGGCCATAGTGAATGGTGGCTGTCCAGGCATCAAGTAGAGTTAATTCTTAACGGCAATTCTGAAACTCTTTAAAGATAAAATTAAACTTCAGTAGCTCTACAGAGCTGTGCAAATAGAAAGCACTTATATGAATGTTAAATATTAAGACTAGATAATTTGAATGTGGAAGGAGAAGGGATTGTTAAACACTGATTCCAGAAATTACATTTCAGACATGACTGAATTAAACACTTCATATTGCAGCCTCTCTCTATATAAAAAAGTGACTTGATATTTACTATTTTAAACTATTTTTTGTTTGTTTGGTTTTTGGAATATTAGCCCTTTTTCTTACAAAGCTGTCATTGAAGCTCAGCTCAGATCTCCTCTTCTCTGATAGTTCTAAATTCAGAAAGTATATTTCTTCCAATGTTTGACCCACATCAGAGGTTATTAGAGTTCTTCATACGTTTGATTTCTGTAGGGTGGGGTTATACATTGAAAGCATTTAGTTATAACAGTGGTTTTCAACCCGGGGTTTTTGGACTATATATCAGGGGTCTGCAAAAGGTGACTCTGACAGTAAAGCTTCAGATCCAAGAAGAGGCATTCCGGTTTTCTGCTCAATCAAAAGTATGTGAATACCCCCACTTACAGGTCAAAATCCGGAAGTGGTGGTGGTACCAGAGAAGCCCACAGTTTAGCGCCCTTCCTCGTGTTGCATCAAATGCCGTGCTGAGCATACGCAACATTTATAGTTCAATTCTGTTCAGTCAGTCTAAGACTTCCATGGTAGGGATCCGTGAACCATAGGTTGAATGTCCAACCTCTGTTCAAAATTTATTAGGGGTCCCCAAAATGAAAAAATGTTGAAAAGCACTGAATGCTTGGAATATGAAAGACAAGTGAGAACCTGGAAATGTGGCATACTGCAGCAATGGTATTGGTACCTTGTAGACTTCCTAAATGCACCCTGGTTTGTGGGTATTATAGAGAATACATTTTAGTGGCAGCCTTGGATTTTTTCACCAGTCCTCAGTTCATATTGACTGTAGAAAAAACCCATTTAAGCTATGGGCTCCAACTTTGGGTTTAATATTGAAGAAAAGGGTACTTAAATATAATGTAAAAACACTTCAGAAGACCTTCATAGCTTGAATAAGCAATTCTTTAAGAAAGAACACACCACCAGTCCCAGAATTCTTATGGGGAAGACAGCTAATCTGGTATACATATGGTAATTATGAATTCAAGTCAACAAAATCTGTAGCAATTTGAATAAAAACGTGTTTTCTTTCAGCTTGCAGTTTGATCCAGCACCACGCAGAGGTGAACCACACGTTACTCGTCGCACCCCAGACTACTTCCTGTAAAGATTTTACACTTGTACAGTATTGCCATGAACCATATGTTGATCTAAAGGAAATGGGAAGAGCAACAGTAACTCCAAAGTGTCAGAAAATATTTAACATTCAAACTCGTTTTCACATGGACCAAAAGATGTGCCATAATAAAATACAAAGCCTCTTGTCAACAACCGTGACCACTTTAGAATGAACCAGTTCATTGCATGCTGAAGCAACATTGTCGGTCAAGAAACCCGTTTCTGGCATAGCACTATTTGTAGTTACTTTTGCTTTCTCTGAGAGACTGCAAATATTAAGATGTAGACATTAACACCTCGTGAATACATTTAACTTTCCATTTAGCTATAGCTTTATTCAGCATGACTGTAGATAAGGATAGCAGCAAACAATCATTGAAGCTTAATGAACATTTTTAAAATAAGTACCAAGCCCGCCTCTTATTTGTGTTCTGAATCTGTTCTGATTTGTTTTTTCAGGGAATACTGTTTAATTTAATTGTATTGATTTTTGTCTCACACATTTTTTCCCTCCCCATTCTGCCTCCTTCATTGTCCCTTGTAATTGTCCAAGCATAGTGAGTTATTTTGAACAGAACTGTTTTTTTTCCTGTAAAATGATGTTACTGCAGGAGAGCACTGCAGTGTTTTTTCATAATAAACTTGTGAACTAAGTATCTCAGGTCAACTCTGTGCTGGTTTTCGTAAAAGGTTGATTAGCATGATGTGTTTTAAGTAGCATCGGGGTAGAAGCATGTTCTGCAGTGCTCTTTAATCCATAAATAGAGGGGGGTTATTGAGCCATGCTTTAGTTCAATATGTCAGTTTTTTGGGGTTTTTTTTGCTTTGCAGTTTAATAGGGATTTTTACAAGTAGCTTGTACTCTGAATTGCTTTTGCTCTCCTTCCATTCCCATGTTTGTAAACACTGGTCTATGGAGTGAACTTGCTACCTGATCTTAACTGACAACATTCCCTGCTGTCTCACCAGTCCTTCCTCATTACATAAATAGGCATGTTGGATTTTCTGTTTCAAGGAGGTGCAAGGCAGCCTCTGCAGAAGCATGTGAACAGAGCAGGTAACTTGGTGACATTCTATCTGCAAATACACAAAAGCAGCTCTCACGTAAAGTCAATGGGTATTGCCTAAATAGATCTAAGCACAGAATCTGAACTAAAATAGTTTTTTGCTTTTCTCCCTTTGCATAGTCATCCAGATCTTTCTCTAAGGCCTTTCTCTAGTTTCTCTGCATAATCTGTCCTGATTTTAATTACTTGGAAAACCAAGGAGAATGTAATGTGTGTTCCAAGATTCCATGAACATGTTAGAATTGGTCTTCATAATGGGGTGGTTTAATTGAAAATTGGTGAGCTACATGGCATCATTAACCATTTAAAAAACCTGTTCAAAAGATTCCAGAGGAAGAAGTGCTTGCCTATTTAAAAATGTAAATATTGCTATTAAGTTACCTTCCTACAAGTTTGACAAATATGAGCATTTGGACGGTTGTGTTACTTAGCACCAGAGAAACCGACAATTCCCATAAACAAAACTTAGATTAATTTTGAAGCTGAGTTGTCACTTGTTTTGGCAGAGTAAGTAACGTAAGAAATGAGCTGCACACCACATTTAAGGTGGTAGGAATTACCGTGTGTTTCAGTTACATACAGAGTTAATCAAACTATGACTATTCCTGTTTCTCCTTTCATAGAATCGTAAAGGTTTGATTTTTTGCAGCTCACATTACAAGTTAGTGCATGAGAACCAGAAAGAATCTGAATAGTCTATTACCATGAGTAAAGTGTTCTGAGTTAAAAATTTCAGTTTTAGTAATTTAAGACACTAGGAGCACCAAAGTCTTGTAGCCCTGGTCTACACTCAAAACGTAGGTCAGTCTAGCAACACCATTCAAAAGTGTGTGAAATTCATGCCTCTAAAATGTAGTTAGGCCAACATAAGCCTGGTGTAGAGATCAGTAGGTCGACAGAAGAATTCTTCCCTCAACCTAGCTACAGCCTGTGAACTGGGTGGATTTACTACAGCAACAGAAAACCTCTTCTGTCACTGTAGTAAATATTTTCACTACAGTGGTGCAGGTGCAATGCTTACCTATTGCGGTCAGTGTAGACATTACAGGGACTTTTAACAGAATAAAGGGCTGTCTATGAAGCACTATCACGTCATTGCCTTTTTTTTTCTCCATTACTAATTGTGTAGTACTAGCAGCATACTTGTTGCTTTAGACAGGTGTGAAGAGAAGATCTCTAGAGCTTAACATACTGCTAAAGCTGGGTGAAACCTCTTTATGGGTAGAGTTAAAGCTTCATGAGACTGATAGTGTGAACTCAGCCTTCAATTAACATAACTGTCAGACTACATTAATCATAACCCCTTTGTCCTAGGCAGCGGCCTATGTGAAACTGTCTGGGAGTTTGGACTGAGTGGGCAGAGGGCTGCTGCTGCATATTTAGTATTTGTGTGTCTGTATAGATGAACGTCAAGACAGAACACACAGGACAGAAAAGAACAGAGCTAGAGGCAAGAAAGCCTGTAAGCACAGTGTGACCCTGGGAAAAACTAGAAATCTTTTGGGTCTGTTGGCTAAAAAGGCTTGGGTCTAAGAAACTGTTCCTTTTATGGAAGGAACTAAGAACATTTGGAGAAGTAGCATTTTGTACAGTTCTTTGTATATAAACAAGATTGCATCAAAGAAAATACCAGACTCCATCAACCTCTACTCCCAACTGGAACATCCCCCAATGCCTGAATTTTTGGTTAGCCACTTAGTCAGAAAGGGACAACACTGAGAGAAGTGGGGTTCGAGTTTCCAGGGAGCAAGACTGAGTACAGTATTCCTGTTGAACCAAGATGAAACAAATTAGAAATGCTTGTAAATATCAGAAACATTCAGCCAAGGTTTAAACGAGGAGCTCGAGACTTTGCAAAAGGAATTAAGATTACCTACAACAAGCTGAAAGTTTCCCAGAAAGGACTCTGACTTGCAGGCTGAGATGAGATCCCTGTTGGAGCAGCAACTACAAAGTGATAGGACAGATTTGGAAATCCAGCAACACAACCAGGCTGGAATAGTAAAACAGATGGAGGTGACCAACAATATGAGTTCCATAGACCAGAACATTTTCCACAAAACAGACCAAGCAACCTTTTGCCAACTTAGAACTTGCTAATAGATGAGCTGCAGCAAGGACTTAAGGAGCTGAAAATTCAGCTCCAGAAGGAGATCAAAGCATCACAGATCATAGTGGAAGGCAACCTCTTGGATGAGGAACTGAGTCAGCCGGAGGACTTGGGTAAGAGCAGACATTTACAACAGTTTTTGTACCCTGTTTGTAGTTGAGACGAGAGGTTTGGCTGTCCCATCCCAAATGATGCAAAAGACCACTAACTTCGAGAGGAAAAACTCCTTGAGAGGCTTGTTTGGCACAATTCAACATTTGAGATCAAATGCAGTGGGGAGCTGAGATCCTCTGGCTCCGGGGCTGTGGCCCCCTCCCTTTTTGCTATAACTAACCACTGGGTATACTGAACAAATGGCTTATATTCCTAGACGTTTGTTATAGCAAGGGTGTACTGTATTAATTTGTCAAAATTGAACGAACTCATCTGATCTCGTGATGCTTATGTTGCTAGGAGACAAACAGTTGTTTACACACAGTACAGTACTTCCATGAGTTTAAGCAAATGGCAAATCCCAAGAATCAAATTGCAAAAATAAATAAAATCGGTGCCTTAGATTGTGCAGAGCAGCATCCCAAGCAATGGTATGCTGATGGAGGAAAGTTGCAACGTCACATTAGACCACACATGTAAGTCAAATATTGATACTCTTAAATTCTGATCTGCATCATAATGCCAAACACAAAGCAGAGGCAGATCTGACATCAAAAGCAAAACATCGGACAACTGCCACATCTTTTTAATGGCAGTACCAAGAGTCGTGATGCTCAAAATGTGGCATATATTGAACTTGTCGAGGCATTCTCAAGTGCAAATATACCAGTGGAGAAACTGGATAGCCCAGTCTTAAGGGAGTTTTTTCAGAAACAAATTTCAAACACGGGTGCTCTTCCTTCTGCTAATAAGCATCACCAAGATTACTTACCCAAGATGTTTGAAGTACACAGAAAGGAGCTGAAAGAGCATACGAAAAAAGCTGATTCTATGTGCACTGTTTGACGAGTCAACAGATGACAAAGATAATTATGTACTGCATATCATTGCTGTACCCCAAATGAATGGCTCAGAAAAGCTACAGTCGTTTCTTTTGGACAGTTCTGTTCTTAATCTGGTAAATTATTCACCTTTGTCACAAGCTGTCACCAAACTGCCTGACCAATTTTGATCTAGACTTTAAGGTGTCTGGGATAGTAACAGACAGTGCAACATACTGTACTTGAGCATATACTCAGGTTCAACAGGGCCTGCTTCCTAATATGGTGCATGTAATGTGCAATGCATATATTGTAAGTCTGACTAGCAATCAGCAGCGTGTTCGTTTTTTCTAAAATTGACAGTCATTGCTCCAATGAAGAAAACTCACAAACTGTGTTTCAGGGCTTTCTTTGCGGGAGAAAAAGCTTAATCCTGACCAAATGCTTGTGTCCAGAACTAGTAGTGACAGGGTGGAATTCACGGTTTGAAGCAGTTAAGCAGTTCTTACCATGCTGAACATGTGATTACCATGAGTTCATTGAAAGTGAAATGGAGATTTCACCTGACATTCAGGTAATGGACACACTGATCTTACTTTTAAATGACATGACCTTGCCACTTCACATAGTAATTGCTCGGAATGCCAAATCATTGATGAAAATCATTAAATCTTTTGAGATGTTCTGTTTCTATCCATCAATCGTACAACACTGTAATGGATTTGATGCACTGGGCAGACTCCAATGCAAAAGAAAAGGACAGTGAAGATGCAGAACAGAATGCATTCTTAAAAGGAGTGTTCAAGAAAATGGCAGACAAACCTGAAGGATTACTACTGCAACACAAGAGAATGTTGCCAGACCAGCTCGACAAGGACCAAGGTTCATGCAGCCTGGACAGTCATTTATGAAAGCAGTTTGGGTATTTGATGTGAAACAAGTGCATATATTATCAGAGCAGGCACTCCCTCTGGAGACAACCCCTATGTTTGGCCATGAAGCTAAAGCATATCTTGTCCCATACACATTTTTTTAACAAGTGAATGGAAATGGAGAGTTTGGGGATTCATCTGGAGTTCTGCAGCGTTTTCCAGAGTTAGCAGAGATAGCAAAATGATTCCTGTCAGTCTTGCCTAATTCTGTGGATGCCAAGCGTGAAGTATCTCCGTATGGACAAGTCTTCACAAAGCAAAGACAGGGCTTGAAGGTGACCACTGTAGCGGGATGTACTGCACTAACCTTCAATACCTGTAAAGTGTAAAAGGCTTAAATGACTGGACTCGATTTCTACAGCAGTTAAGACTGTCTTCTGAATTTTATATTGTACTAGTCACTTTTTTTAATGACTAATACAATTGCAACAAAATATCTGGTTATCGCATGACCTTCCCCGCCCCCCCCCCCCCCCCCAATAGCAGGCATAACGTAATACTTGAGTGTTTATATTGATCCAGCAAATTTTTCTTAAAATAGGTCTACTCCAAATTCCTGCAATTAATAAAGGTCCATTTTCACTTTTCCATTATTTTCCATGCCTTGTCCGCAATTCAGCCGCAATTATTTGACAATCATCTGCAATTCAAGCAGGGCCTTAGACATATATTGTCTTAAGATTAATTTAATGCATTATATCAAGTTGTCTTAATGCTAATAAGTGCTGGAGTGTTTCTGCAGCTGCAAAAGAACTCTTCTGGGGGACTGAGCTGAAGGACACAGCTTAGTCCTCGCCTCCAGAGGAGATGCAATGTTGTTGCTGAATTCCATAGTGCAGGTCATTACTAATGGATTAATCAGTGAGGAGAGAAGTGGCTAATTTTCTGTTATCAGGTAAGAAATTTCTCATTTATTTAAATCACACTTCAGATATTCAATATGCTTGTCTCAGCACTTGTCTGAACAAGTCTTCAATTTATCTCTATGTAGCATTAAATTTGAGGTATATTCCCTACCCGCCAACACTTAATTCTTACATGAATGCAGAGGTAACTAAATGCCTACACACACGTACGTACGTAAAAGAACAACCCTCCCCAGGAAAAATAGGAAACTATTTTTCCTTCTTGTTTTCTTTTTGCATTAGAAACCCTGGCACCTTCTCAAACTTTCTTTCCGACTTTTGTCCTCCATCTTTTATGCTCCGTTATCTTGCATTTGAAATGCATCTTGAAATGTTCCCCACCATGAACTTAAATATTTTCAATCCTATTCTAGCCAGCAATTTTGGACTAGTTTCACTACCACTGAAATGAACAAAGTCCCCTCGCTGTGGTTGCTGTACATATCCCATGAGAACACTTTAACTACAACACATGTTCCATCCGTGATTGACAAGAAGTGCTGTATGCGCAAGTGTAAACTCACTGCGAGGTAAAGCAGTGGAGATGGATGTCCGTTCAGAATTTGTTAATGTTAACTTGCTTCCAGATCTTTCAGCCATCCCCCATTAAAAGATATTTAAAATATACATGTGACTGGGTGGACTAGACTCGGAGGCGTCCTGCCACACATGGCCCAGAGAAGAAACAGTAGAGCTAAATACTCCAAGCAGCTTAGAGACACTGCGAAGGAAGTAGCCAATTGGAGGGTTGCAGGCTAGTATAAAAGGAGCTGCAGTTCAGACTAGAGTCAGTTCCTTGCTGGAGCCAGAGGAGTGAACACAGTGCTCCTGTCTGGCCAAAAGGAACTGCAGCACCATGGGCAGCTCAGTGCTGGCAGGGACCAGGGGGAGCAAGGAGGAGCTGCTGGCTGGCTGCTGGGCCTGAACATAAAAGGGCCCCGGAGTAAGGGTGAAGCTTTGGTGAAGGCTGGGGCCACAGGGAAGTAGCCCATGGAACTGAAAGCAGTTTCATTAAAGGGACACAGTGGTGAGTGGCTGCTATTCTTAGGGTCCCTGGGCTGGGACCTAGAGTAGTGGGTGGGCCTGAGTCTCCTCTGCCCCCTGCATAGGCCACTGGGAAAAGTGACTTATAATTGGACAGCGATAAATCCCCAGAAGGGGATCTGAACTATATAGTGGCCCAGCTGGAGAGCCGGTGCTAGAATGGCCCAGAAAGGGCGAAATCATTGCCTCCGAGGAGGAAGCCTTGGGGATATGGCCCAATACCAGGGCTGGGGCTGTTTAAAGACTGAAGACACACCGATCCAGAAGGGGCGCGCAAGAGGTAGGTGCCATGCCGTTACATTTGGTACCAGAAGTGGGGCTTCTTTCAGACCGACCCCTGATCAACAAGGGGCACGACCATTGAAGAGGATTTACCTGTTGGCAGCAGGAGTAGCAGCTGTGGACCCAGGCCCTCCTGATGCAGTTGATAGAGAACCTACAGAAACAATAGGAAGTCCAGTTGGTGGCACAGCAACAGTGGCAGGATACCCACTCCAACCTGCAGAAGTGGATACACAAGCGGTTGGGTCACACACCACCTAGGAACCCATTTCATGATGGAAATAGTGATTGGTTTGGCTCCAGGCCTGGCAAAGCTCAGACCTGATGATGATCCAGAAGCCTTCCTCCAGACCTTTGAGCAGGTGGCAAAGGCAGCAGGATGGGAAGAGTCAACTTGGGATCGCCCGCATAGCTCCATTCCTGATGGGCATGTTGCAGGCGGCTTGCCAAGTGGTAAGTGATGAGCAGCTGAATTCTTACCCATTGGTGAAGGCAGCCATTTTGGATCAGCTGGGGTTGACTCTGGAGGCATACAGGCACAAGTTCTGGACAGAATCGTCCCCACAAGGGGCGCACTAGTAGCCCAGAAGTTGAGACCGGGCAATGCACTGGCTTTGTCCAAAGACCAGCTTGGTGGAGAAGCTTCTAGAGCAATTCCTAAATGCCTTACCAGGAGGGGCACAGAGTTGGGTAAGGCATTTTGAGCCGGCCTCCATGTGGGAAGCAGTCGAACTGAGGCCTAATTTGAGGCCAAAGGAGGGGAACGGCCCAAGCTGTTTGGTAAGCTGAGGGGGGTTCACTAGAGGGTGACCCAGGGAAGCTCACAAGGGGAAAAGAGCCTGAGAGTTCTAGACTCAGGGGATGCACTGCAACAGCAAGGGGCCCAGAGAGCCCTGCAGCCTATGGGAAGTACAAGTGGGAAGGAGCTAGGAGACCCGGTAGTCTGCTTCAGATGTGGCCAGCCCAGGCATATTAAAAGGAACTGCGCAGTAATAGAGTGTGACTACTTAAACTGTTACAGTAGAACCAATTGTAGGGTCTACTCCAAAGATCAGGGTGGTCCCACTGTGGGTAGTGACAGGCTGGGAGGAAGTTGTTATGGGTCTGGTAGTCTCAGGGTGTGGGGTACACCTTGGTGTGGGAAGACCAGGAGAGGGCAACTGGCCTGGACTGACACCTCCCAGTAAACGTCTTCTGTGTACATATGGAGACTTGAGTCTATCCCATGCCAGAAGTTGGGCTGGACTCCCTGTTGGCGTGGTCAAGGACCTGCTGTGGCCCATAATTTTGGGAAGAGACTGGGTGGGTTACTCAACCCTCCTGTGGGAAAGACCAGGACTGTGACCCTGGACCAAGAGGGTCTGGGCCCACCTGGGAAGGGAAAGCAGGGGCTAGGAGCCAGGGTATGGAGACCCTGGAAAAGAGTCCGGAGGTGAGACCAGAATGGCCCAGACATAAGGGACCCGCTGAGGAAGTGCCTACAAGAGTTGGACAAGGCCAGCATCTCCCAAGGGAAAGTCATTAGCCGGCTGGTCCGGGTAGAGCAGTAGTTGGCTCAGGTGCAAGTGGAAGCCAAGGGGAAGAGGGAACAATGCTCGGCTTTGCAGGAAGCATTGGCCCAGGGAGAAAGCTCTGCAAACTACAGCAGGGACCCAGACAGAACCTTGGGCACAGCAGGATACCACAGAGACTCAGACAGATTTCAGAGTTCAGCAGGGTACTATAGGAACTCTAGCTAACATACCCAGTGTGCTTACTAGCACAGAGGCTCAAACAGAATCGCCCCAGCAGGGAGAGGCGAAAGCGAAGAGCTAGGGTATAGAACAGGACCCTAGGATAGGGAAGGGAGTAGCACAGGCAGGCTTTGTGAGCTCCCTCCTAAGAGAGGGTGACCTGGCGAAACGATTGGAGGCAGCAGAAAAGTAACTGGAGGATCTCAAGTTCAAGTACAAACAGCTGACCGAAGATCTCCAGTTCACTAAGGATGAAAAACAGTGCTTGCTCCACATGGTATATGATTAGGAGATGCAGCTAGAGGCTCAGTGTACAGACACCCCGAAATCCAGGAGAAGAGAATGAATCAGAAGACCATAGACATGCTCTTCAGGTAAGAAAGATCTGGGAGAGTAGACCCTGAGAGACCAGGGCAAAGACCAGGTAGAGGCTCTCCAGACAGAGTTCTGGGAGAGAAAGCCCTGATTGAAAGGGGCAAGGACTAAGACAAGCTCTCAAGGCAGAGGCCCAAGAAAAGGACCCTGGCAGATCAGAGCACAGAGACTATTACTAGTAGCTCTCCAGACAGAGAGGTCTGGGAAGGAGAAGACCCTGCCAAAGTGGGGCAAAAGAAGGGGTAATAAAAGAGATTACTCTCTATAGAACTACCAGCCCAAGCCTGTCTGTCCTGTTTCTTAGCCTATAGTTCCAGCTATGCTACTAATAAGAAATGTGATGGATAAATAGGTAAAGGCAAATCAACTCGTGCACTTGCTTATGAAAACTTTTAGAAGAGCAAGTGGGTGGAGGGAGGGAATGAGGAAGATTTTTTTTTTAGCATAGTAGGAACCCTGACTGACTCTTCGTCTGTCTATTCCTTCCCATCCCACGGATAATTAGAAGCCAGCTTTTCTGATCCTGCATCCCTGGGCTGAGTTCTCTTTAGATCTTTAAGAAGGTAGTAGGTTGCAAAGCAAGTTTCTGAACCCAGACAAACTTTTCTGGAATCTGTCATATTTGCAAGCAGCAGTAGTTTCATTTCATTCTTCAGAAGCCTTCACTTGTGTTGTCACTGAAGTAAACAAGCAGTTGCTAGGATGGCATGTGATTCTTTGTTTAAAGTGTATGAAATGTAACAGCTTTCCACCATTTTGTACAGATCTCTTCCTGAGTCCTTTCTAAATTCCCTCTAATGCTCTAATGTATTGTATTTGCTCTCTCCTGTTCTATTTAGTCAGCATTAGATACAACACCCAAGTGTGGAGTCTGTCTTAATAAAATTATCTCCACCATTTCACTGCAATCTTCTATCCTTATAGGTCAAACAGTCCTTCGGGCCTACAGGGATTCCCATAGACAGGGGCATAGTGAAGTGAAGGGTATGTGCTCAAATGCCATCTGAGAGTAACTGGGTTGTTGGGAAGAGGGCAGTGATCAGTTCTCAATGTCCACTGAAAGTAGGACAAGAAATAATGGGCTTAATCTGCAGTAAGGGAGATTTTAGGTTAGCTATTAGGAAAATCTTTCTCAGTATAAGGATAATTAAGCCCTGGAATAGGCTTTCAAAGGAGGTTCTAGAATCCCCATCATTGGAAGTTTCTTAGAACAAGTTAGAAAAATACCTGTTGGAGGCAGTCTCGATACGCTTTGTCCTGCTTCAGCAGGGGGGACAGACTAGATGATTGCTTAAGGTCCTTTTCAGCCCTACATTCAGAGCTGTAACTAGGGCGGGGTGAGCGGGGCAGCTGCCCAGGGCGCAAAGCCGATGGATGGAAAAATGAAGTGGTCCAGGATCGGGCCCAGTGGTGTCAGCCAGAGCACTATGATCTCAGTCCCCACCCCCTGGCAGAGTTGGGCCCAGCAGCAGCTGGAGCCCAAGGTGCTTAGTGCCATCCACCTCCCCACAGGCCCAGGAATCCTGGCCAGAGCAAGCTTGCCCCATGGCACTAGGATTGTGTCAGCAAGTGGGCAGGGCGCTGAGTGCTGCCAGCTCGGGGAGGGGGAGAGGCCCATGGGGAGGTGCTGACTGACAGCCTAGCACTGCATCCTAGACCTGTGCCAGCCGCCCTGCACCCTGCTAGGGAGCACGACACTGCCCCCCCCCACCTCCTCCAGTGGGTCTGCCTGCTGCAAGTACCCCCTCCAGGACCTTCCAATACCATTTCCAGTGCCCCTCAAATCCCCCCTCCCACTCTCCCAGTACACACACACCCCCTCCAGCACTCCCCACCTGAAACCCCCTTCCAGCTCTCTCTCCTCCTGGCAGTGTCCTCTATTTGGGAACTTGAAATATGGTCATTCTAGGGGTTGCTCCATTCTCAGGGCCTTGGGTTCTGGAGCTGGTGAGAACGAATCTGCCCTGCCAGCAGCAGCTGCCTGCCCTCAGTGCTTGGGCTGGGCATCGGGCTTGCCTGGCTGAGCTCAGAGCTTGGGCTGTGCAACCACAAGCCCTGCAGCCATGGGGCTGGGGCAGGGGAGCAAGGGGCCCCACAGTTTGAAATCCTCTGTAGTAAATGGAAGGCAGAAATCTGGGGAGGGGCACAGACTGCATGCCTCCCCAAATGTCACCTAGAGGGGGTGCAAATATGCTTGCTCTCCCCAGGCACTAAAATGATTCATATAAAGTTACGGCTCTGTCTACATTTATATGATGATCTAATACAGCAGAGGTTTGGGTAGGCAGGACAACTGCTATGTTTTAGAAAAAAGTGTGTGTACGTGCACGCGCTGTGGGGGAGCAGTATATGTTGAATGGTTCACCTTGAGAACTCCAGTACTGAATTAACTATCTCTGAAACTTCCTTTTACAGCAATGTGGAATACTGGCAAGCGGCCTGTTATCTGGGTCTATCTAATTCTGAGTCTGGCACCATCTGCTGGATAAAACTAAATAACACATTCATCCTCAGCCATTTACTTTGGTGCTGTTTCTCTCTCACTTAAAGATAAACACACATACAGCACTGGGGTTGTCCATTTTCTCTGTGGGTAAGGATAGCTTGAAAGGGTTTAAGATTTCCCGCCCTTGAGGAGAAGAGGCAAATGCAGCATTCACCGCTCTTTCATCCCCCTAAACCTGAGAGCAGCCGCTGCTGCAACCTAGAGGATCCTCAGAACTGCTCTAAATTGCAGTAGCTGGGTTTGGAGATTTGGGGATAAATCTGTATTACTCTCTGCACACGGTGGACATCTATCAGGGTGATATCGTTAGCAACTCCATGGCTAAAGTTGTTTGTTTTTTCACTTAATTCCATATTTTAGGTATTTATGTGGCCCTCGTGCCTGCATTATCTGAGCTCAAACAAATCTCTTGATTCTCAGTGGAATGTAAGTTTCATCACCAGTCTTGCACCATTTTCTCTACTAGCTATATGGTAACAATTCTGTAACCTGTGCATGGATGTATGTGTAGATATCCCATGGTGGTAATGCTGAGACTAAGATAGTGTGGTATAAATACCAAGTGAGGGGGATGATAGGGTTGGCCAACACCCATTATAGATGCATTCAAGGTACAGATTTATTTATTATTTTCCTTTTTAAACAGTCATGTAAAATCATTTTGCATGTCAAAGCATTACTCAATCTTTCATTAATTCTCACAGAACTGTAAGAGATAGGTAAGTAGTAGTATCCTTAATCTACAAAAAGGAAGTGACTTGCTCTTAGGCTTTGCATAAAGTTAGTGGCAGACCTGAGGTTAGAGGTTTGGGGTTCTTAGCTTCCAATCCCATGCTCAGTCCTCTAGACTGAATTGCTTCTTACCATAATCTGATTTCTTTTTCAGACTTGTTAATATTTATGCTTTGTATGTCTAGAATGCTTACACTTACACTGAGGATGTTTGAACCTGCCATACACCTAATATGGTGAGACAAACTGCATCAGCTGTTTAACTGCTGGCCCACATCTCTATAAGAGGAACATGATGCTCTTCATCTTACTCACAAGATGTTACTGTCAGACGGTGTTTTTGAAGGGAAGAAACTGTGGTAGTGTGGTTACTGTGGAGGAGCATTTTTCTTTTCTCCTCAAAGCTTTTTAAAACTACAGAATAGTCTTTTTGCATAAAAATATAACAGGAAACACATTAAGACTCATGGTAGCTATACAATGGCTCAAAGTCTTGTTTGAAACAATAAATAGTAACATAGGTAGACCTATCAGCTCCATAATAGTCTGACAAATAGTACAGCTGAATAATTCAGAGTGCATATGATTTTCACAGCCACTGAGCCAGTGGCTGTTTTAAAGACAGCAGAGGTGAAAGTAAACCAGTACGCCCCGGTACGGCGTACCGGCAAGAGCCGGTGCACTGTACTGGGACCGGCTTTCCCAGATCGCAATTTAAAGCCTTGGGGTAGCAGTGGTGGGGCTCCGGCAGGATTTAAAGGGCTGGGGCAGTAGCGGCTGTCGGAGCCCCAAGCCCTTTAAATCCCCGCCTGAGCCCTGCTGCCCGAGCCCTGGCGTAGCGGCGGCAGGGCTCCGGTGGGCATTTAAAAGGCCCCGGGGCTCCAGCCCCCGCTACCACCCTGGCCCTTTAAATCCCCGACGGAGCCCCGCTGCCAAAGCCCTAGGGTAGTGGCGGCGGGGCTCCGGAGGGGATTTAAAGGGCCAGGGTAGTAGCAGTGGCTGGAGCCCTGGGGCCCTTTAAATCCCCTCCGGAGCCCCACCGCCGCTACCCCAGGGCTCAGGCAGCAGGGCTCAGATGGGGATTTAAAGGGCTCGGGGCGCCGGCAGCCGCTACCACAGTGGAGCTTCAGGTCCTTTAAAGCTCTGTCAGAGCCCTGGGGTAGCGGTGGCAGCCAGGAGCCCCCAGGGCTCCTCAGTGATTTAAAGGGCCCGGGGATTTAAGGCCACACCTCTTCCCGTTGAGGCCACGCCCCCTGCTCAGGACTCCGGCGTACCGGTAAGTCCTTTAACTTACTTTCACCCCTGAAAGACAGTCTCCCATCCCATCCATCTTTGATCACATCACTGTCCTCAGCACCCTTCTCAGCCTCCCTCCTGCATGCCATCCCACTACAACCTCTAAATCTGCCTTCTGATATTCCTCATTCTCCCCATCCATTTTTCAGTGTCTCTGCTATGCCTCACAGTCTGTGTCTTTTGAGCCCCCTGAACCATGGAGAGGCAGCCATTTTTCTTTTGGGTCTGGGTTTTAATGTAATTGCAAAACAATGAGTGTTGGCAGCCAACTTTATTATAGGCAGCCTCACTGCCACATTCAGATAGACTGTATGGAAACGGTGGCCATCTTGCTGGTTTCAGCCCCATTGACTGTAACAGGAGATGGTGACCATTTTGAATATGTGAAAAATTGTGCTGGCAGCCTTTCATCATGTGTTCATGAGATAAGTTAAAAAAAACAACCCCAAAACAAACACCTAGACATAAGAGAAAATTGTGAGAGTTGGCAATACAAAGTATGAATTAACGATTCTGAGAGGGATAAACGCCTCTGCTCCTTGTTGATCTGATGAAAGCATCCGCTCTAAAGCCCAGTGATGACATTTTGATAACATTAACTATTTCATGGCTGATTAGTTTAGTTGCTGGAAAGGGGGAATTTAGTAAGGGGGAATCTGGAGTTTTTGCAGGGAAGAAAATGTAGAAGGAACAGTGGAAACTCACAATGGCATAGAGTTAGGAGGATGTGGGAGGAAGAGATACAAAGGGCAGAAATACACACCACCCCCCCGTTGGGCCCACTTGTATCTTCTCTTTGAGTGATGGATGCAGTGACAGGACAAAGCACAAATAATAGATTATACATGTTTAGTTACACCATAAAGGCTGTATTCTCCCCTTGATATCTGTGCAAACCTTTCATTAATACCACTGGGTGAACTGCTGTACAGGATGAGGGGGTGGGAGAGACTATGTTCTGAATTTATATGCATACACCCTGCCATGGACCATAATTAAGCATGGATGTAGGAACTGGTAGTATATTGTATAAAGAACAAACAACACATCATCTCCCAATGGGTCTGACCTCCTGGTTTAGAGGGAGAGCTTACAGTCTCTCTTCTGGCAGGTGGCCCCCCACTTTTTGGTGTCAAAAAAGTGGATTAGGTTTACTGTTCCTTCAGAGATGTAACAAAGCAATATGAAAAACAGACCAGCTGTTACCGTTGTCTGATCCTCTGAACCATGTTTTTTAATATAACGTGAGTTACAATGGAGAAAGAGGAGATGGATGCAGATTTTTTTTTTAAACACACTATACTTGTTCCTATGACAAAGTTCCTCAAGTTTAGCCCCTCCTTACAAAAATGTATGCACAATTAGATATCTCAGAAAAGAAAACTGTTTTGTCCAATCCAGATCTGGATTTAGGCAATCCGAACTCTGTCCACATGCCATTGCCCTGCCGTCCACTTGGAGCAGTGATTAGTGAGGGTTGCCCTGTCACCCCTCTCAGCCAAGTACAGGCAGTAGCATGCCCTCACATCCCTGGCAGCAGGGATCCCCTCTCCTTTTGTAGAGGCAAGGGTGTTGTGATGTTATTGACATAAACTGTGACCGTATAGATCACTGTTGCAACCAGGGTCCTATGGCTGTACTAGTTCTTATACAGAGGAGGCCAAGTGGGGTGTCTATGGAAAGCTTGTAGTTTGCTAGTTATGATTATGCTGTCTGTATGTGTATCATTTTTGTATTTGAAGTTATGAATATTGGCTATATATTTGTTTGATTCTAAGTAGCCTCAGTGAAGCATTTGGTCAGCTTCTTGAGAAAGGACTATTCTCAGTAAGTGCCCAGTCAAGAAACACATAACTGAGAATGGACTTTGGGAGACGCCAATCTACATCTGAACTTTCCCAGGAAAGTTCACGCTAACATGTAAACAATGGTGTCAGCCTGCAAAAAGCTGAATCATTCACAGACATGTGACTTGCCCAGGTGGCTACAGACTCCATCTTGTTGCTGTGATCTTGCACAGGAGAACAAAGGGGGTTCCACCCATAAGAGAGAGAATATAAAAGGCCCTAAAAACCCCTCCGTTTTGTCTTCATCTGGCTCAGAAGATAGCCTCTCCACCCCAAAGAGAGGCCTGAAAGAAACTGGAACAAAGGACAGTAACTATGGGGGTATGAGTGATTGCTGGACCCAGACTAGGAAGGAGTCTAGCTGTGAAAGAAGCTTATTGCAACATCTCTGAAGGTGAGATTTACCTGCATTTAATTTCCTACTGTATTAGGCTTAGATTTGTGTGTGTTTTGTTTTATTTTGCTTGGTAATTTACTTTGTTCTGTCTGTTATTCCTTGGAACCACTTAAATCCCACTTGTTATATTTAATAAAATCACTTTTGTTTACTAATTAACCCAGAGTAAGCCATTAATTCCTGGGGGAGCAAACAGCTATGCATCTCTCCCTCTATCAGTGTTAAAGAGGGCAGACAATTTATGAGTTTACCCTTTATAAGCTTTATACAAAGTAAAACTGATTTATTTGGGGTTTGGATCCCATTGGGAACTGGGTATCTGGATGCTAGAGATAGGAGCACTTCTTAAGCTGTTTTCAGTTAAGTCTGCAGCTTGTGGGGGACGTGGTTCGGACTTGGGTCTATGTTTGTAGCAGGCTAGCGTGTCTGGCTCAACAAGACAGGGTACTGAAGTCCCAAGCTGCCAGGGAAAATGGGCTCAGAGGTAGTCTCGGCACATCAGGTGACAGTCCCAAGGGGGTCTCTGTGACCCAACCTGTCACAGGTGTATTGAGGTAGCCCTCAGTACTTACTCCCAGCAGGTGGGGTGGATGGTTCATGGTTGTTGTTCTCTTCTTTTCCAACACACAGGCCTAATCTTTACTAGGAAAAAAGTGTTTATAGAATGTGTGTTTAAAACCCTACTTTAGACAGCAATTTGTATTTTCATACGTGTTAGCTGCTCAGGGTCAACCCTAAGAGGGAGCCTAGGTTTAATTCATCCAGCTAAGGTGTTAGAACTACTGCTTGTCTTATTTATGCAGGGGTTTTAATGCTACACTATGGTTTTATGTTAAGAGGTGTTAAACACACCACTTTTTCCCCTAGTATAGACGTGGCTATAGAATCCTCTGCTGAGATGGTGTTGGTGGGACCCCCTGGAGTCTGGGAGCTAATACCTCAGGGAGATCCATGGAGCAATTCTCACCTCTCAGAGCTATTGTTTCAGGCCCCCTGAAGACATCAATGCATTGGTCCCACATCACGGTTTCAAGCTTTTCTTTGTAACCAGGAGAACAAGAAACTTACATCCACGTTCATTTAAAAAAAAAAAAAAAGTCATCACATGACTTCACAATGTGGGCTTTAGGCCTGGGCCTATGTTGTGTATGCCTCAATAATCTGGCCTTGGAAACACTTTTCCCTGGTGGAAGTGGCTGGTTGCAGACAGCTTCAGAAAATTATATGCTAATTCTCTTTTTGAAGACTGGTAAACATACAAAAAATGATTCATCCCCTTGGTATAACACTTGGACAGACATTTCACTTACCCACAGTATTTCGTGATGACATCCTCCCACCTCTACTTGCTTATTGGGGAGTAGTTCAACAACAAAATACCAACAGATAACAGCAGAACCAAGTTAAGTATATGTGGTTTCTTTTCCCATCCACTGACTCCACAGGCATCTTTATCGTTAATATTTTCTCCCATCTGTCCTGTTGGATGTGTTTATGCTATTGTCTGAGTACCCAGGAAGTCTGTGTTCTCTCTCTGGTGGCACCTTCCTAGTACATGAGACTGGTTCTGCTAGTTCTAGGAAAACAAGGCTCTTAAAGGCAATTAGTGACTTTTATAACTTGGAGTGTGACAGGATTTTCCCACCTTCGGTCTACTGTATTTATACTTGGGCTAAGCAAAGCAGATTAACAATTCTAATAATAGAAAGTGAAGATAAAGTGCACAGGACAGGTATAATAATTAACATAAATTATGTATTATGACAGTATCACCCAGAGGCCCTGATCAGGAATTCATTGTACTGGATGCTATATCAACTGCAAATCAAAGCTAGTTTAAAGAGCTTACTTTGAAGGGACTAGTGGCCCAACATAGGGACAAGACCAACAGGGAGTTGAAGAACACCGTGAAGGTGGTTGGGGAAGAAGAAGACAAGGGTGACAGTAATAGGACCACAAGGTTACATACATTAACTGCAGTTTAGAGGCTTTTCTTTCTTTCAAGTGGATAGGCACTATTAATGAATTAGGCCCATATCCTCATAGGTATTTAGGTGCCTATCTGACTCTTTAGGTACCTAAGTCCACCATTTTTTCAAAAGGTGACATTTTCAAAACTGGTGCCTAGCTCTGCAGGCACCTGTGTTTCTGCTGGTTGGTGTTCCCAGAGTCACCTAAGTGCTGATGCCACCCCAAAGCTAATGAACCACTTGGAGGCCTAACTCAAGCCAAAGCCCTGGAGACCATGAAGCAGGATTCTCATATTAAGTGAGGGAATGGCTATCTTGCCAGTGGGGCCTGATCCTGACTTCATGCCTGGAAGACCTCAGCAGAAGGGCTGGATGCAAGCCACTACTAGGTTTAGGGGCAGTACAGTGTGACACTCTGTACCTCAGAGTAGCACCCTGGAACCCCCATATTCACCACTGTCATATAATTATGCTGTGTACAAAGTATGCTTTGTGAGGTATCGTTTTGTGAGGTTCCGCATTCCCAGCCAAGGGGAGCTGCAGGGTGCGGCGCCTGTAGGCGAGGGCAGCACGCGGAGCCCTTGCTCCCCACCCCCAGGGGCCGCAGGGATGTGATGCCGGACGCTTCCGGGAGTGGCGTGGGCCAGGGCAGGCAGGGAGCTTGCCTTAGCCCTGCTGCGCCACGGGGCTGGCAATCCGGTGGGCCAGATCCAAAGCCCTGATGGGCCAGATCTGGCCCGCGGGCCGTGGTTTGCCCACTCCTGATGTACACAATAGACTGCTTGACCAGTAAGGGTGGACCCTTGTGTCACAAGCATATATCTAAAAGAGGGGAAGTGACATCATCACTTGACCTCTCTTCCCCCCTCCCCAACTCAACACCTGAAAGAAACGTCTGGCTGACAGACTTTGAACTGGTCAGGATGATCCCAGACTGGAAAAGAGTCCCACATGTTTACTGAGGATTGTTCCATCTGTCAGGGTGAGACATTGCTTCATTCAAATCCTGTTAATTTGTAGAACTCATACTGCGAATTTATTTTTGTTTAAGTAACCAACTTTGATCTATATGCTTGCTACTTCTAATCAGTTAAAATCTATCTTTCTGTAGTTAATACTCTTTTAGGTAAAATATAGAACAGATGTATGTTTTGGTTGAAGTGCTTAGGAAATCTCAGCACAGATTACAAAGGCTAGTGTGTGTCCTCTCCACAGCAGGGGAAGAACGGACTGGGTAATGAATTTACACTGGTCAGGCTTCTGAACAGGGCAAGACGGTACAGTTCTAGGGAGCAAGGCTGGGGAGCTGGAGTGGTGGGATCCTCTCTATTGTTGGTTCATGAGTGGCTGGCAAAGCATCCATGTAATTCAGTTGGGTGTGTCCTTGCCTGTGGATGTCTGTGTAAGTGCAGTACCTGCCAGTGATTTGTGGCTTAACATCATCACAGTGTGAGAGGGATGTCCGAGGTTGGTGGAACAGAGGGCTCAGTGGTTCCACAGTCCCTGTTGCACTCTAGGAGCCCCATCACACACAGCATCTGCAAAAAAGCTGGTGGTAAAGGGAAATGTAGTGTGAGCGCACCAGGTCAGCTGCTTAGAATTACAGAATATCAAGGTTGGAAGGGACCTCAGGAGGTCATCTAATCTAACCCCCTGCTCAAAGCAGGACTAATCCCCAATTTTTGCCCCAGATCCCTAAATGGCCCCCTCAAGGATTGAACTCACAACCCTGGGTTAAGCAGGCCAATGCTCAAACCACTGAGCTATCCCTTCCCCTATCCTTTGCTGGCTTCTGAGGATCCCTTGCTTAGGTGCCTAACTTGTTTCCTGCATTGTATATGGAGTCTGGGCACCTTATAGTTGAGGGTTCTGCTAGGCAGCAGACAGCCCTAGGGGTTAGGTGTTGCAATGCAGAGCAGAACAATACCTAAGTACTTTGAGGTTCTGGGCCCAAGGGCCAATTACTGCTATGAGCTCCATGCTGGCAGACTCCCCTTCATAGACATCAGTAGGACTCCACTCAGAGGCAGTGTTCCGTCCACCTACCTGGAGCTCAACGGAGGCCTGGGGTTTAAATGATTAATGGTCACCAGTTAGACTCAAATTTAACTGTGTGCCACATAAACTTGTGTGAAGCTGCTATCCAGTCGTCATGGTTATAAATTTCTAGTTTAGACTGGCAAACCGTTGTCTTAAGCAACAATTTAATATTATCCTCAAGATCTCCAATACTATTTTGTTTAGTTAAAGACCAAATTTTTGCTAGTCTGCTGAGTGGTTGCATAAGGCAAGGTTTTATTGTGTTTACATCTGAAAGGGTGACTCAAAAAACTGAAGTAATACAGAGTGAATCCATTATTTTAAGCTTCTCTCACCATTATTTTTCTTAGATCTCTTATTTTGAAATTTTACGTCACACTGAGGCTTTGAGAGGATGACAGGAACCATACAAGTAGGCCCTTAAACTGAATCAGGGTTACTCTGAATAGTGTTTTATTCTAGTACTAAACAATGTGAAAAGTGCCTGAGGGCTCTAGGCCGTTTGTTTGCAAGAGATGGCACTGAGCCAACCTTCCTTCACAAATCAAGTGCTGCAGTAGAGGCATGGCATTTCTCTTAGTGGAGATGGGGTTTAATGTAACGATTGACAGCATTAACACATTAATGTAAGAGGATTTTAGCTGACATGCAGCTTTTAGATTAAAGTGCTGCTTAGTAAATTTATCCTCAGCCCTCAACATTAATTTTTTTAATAGCCTAGTTTCTGTCAAGCTTCCTTCATTAGACAATAATTGTATCCCTAGCTCACTCAGAGGAATTGACAACAGTGAGTTTCTTTGTTTTACACTCCCAGTCCATGCAGGTAAGTACAATACCTTGAAAACAGAGGTATGAATCTTCGCAGAGTTGACTCAGCCTTCTGAGGTATAGAGTAAAATATATGTAGTTATGCAATCATAATCCTTTAAGTAACCTTGACCTCAACAAGCTAGAATCGGAACCTCTCAACTATGCAGCATAGGCTCTGTACTGCTGACGGTTAATGAAAATCATGCACCTTCAGAGGCACAAATGTGTGCATCAGAGAATCAAAATGAAGGACACAAAAAGGATTCATACAGGAATCCTAAAATGTTATAGGCTTCATCTTTTTATAGTGAAAATAACTTTGCTGTAACCTGTTTTAATAATTTTTCTTCCAACAATAAAAATGAGGGGACACCAATTTGTGTAAAAGGTAGGGAACTTGGGGATTAAACCTCTGAAAATGAGGTGCACTTGACAGAGCTGATAGAGATTTCCCTTTAGTGCAAGGGTTAGAGGTCTTCGTGTTTTGGGGCAGAAGGCTGAATTTTGTTCCTATGAAGGATAGAGTAGCTGAGGTGTTTAGGTCAGTAACACTCGCCATGTCCAAACTGGACTGAGCTTTGTTATGATACTCCTCCAATGCAGTTTTCAAGATGTAATGGTATTATCCGTCCGTGCCAGAACTGGGAACAGAACCCAAGAGGGCCTAGTCCTGGAGGAGTCTGCACTACTCCCTCTCCTGGTGGGTGAGGAAGGTGGAAGGGGGGGGATGAGAAGCTGCTGGCTAGAAGCTGGGCCCTGGGAACAGGTCAACACGGGCCCTAGCCCTTACGGCCGTCTACACCCCTAGCAAGGGGCGTGCAGGAAACACGTGCTGGCGTAACCCCCTCCATCCACTATGAGGCTGTTGCCGTTGCCATGTGAGGCAGCTTTTCCGGCAGGGGCACCCTCTGCCTGAAAGACGCCGTGGCTGTTGCTTAACTCCCCCAATCTGTTTACATGCATGAAATCCCTTCCCCCTCGGCCCCCCCCCCCCCCCGCCCTGTATCTAAGGTGGAGGTGAGGAGGGCGTTTGTGTCCCGCGGGAGGGCTGCATTTTACGTTTCCTGGCGATCACTCAGGCGATCTGCGCGGACACCTACAGTTGGTCTGTGACGCAGCGGGGGAGGGGTCCTTCGCTCTCCACCTCCCGGAGTCCCGCCCCGCCCCGCGCTATAAAAGGCGTCGCCGCAGTCGGGCCCTAGTTGTAGCTGCTACCGCCGGGTGTCGGTCAGCGCGGAGGGACGTGGAGCCGGGCGCCGTCTCGCGGTGAGGAGGGGGGGGGTGGGGCTGACGGCTCAGGTCTCTTCCCCAAGCTCGCCTGCGCCTGCCCGCGGTGGGGCTGGCAATCCCGGGAGCGGGGCGGGGCCGAGGGCTCTAGGCCAGGCCGGGGCTGGAGGCCGCAGCGGCCGCCTGGGGGAAGCGGGGCCTGGCCCCGCGCGGAGGAAAGTGGGGAGGTGGTTGCTGTGGGCTGCTGCCTGGGGAGCCTCCTCTTCCTCCAAGTGGGGTGGGGAAGCGCCTTCGGGCCAGGGGGCTTCGTACCGCTTGTGGCGGGGGGAGGGCCGCGGGTTTCCCTGGGCGAAGGGCAGGCCGGCCGGCCGGCCTCGGTCAGCGCGGGGTAACGCAGGATCCCTGCCCCCGGTGCTGCTCAGGTAGAAGGACCCCTCTGAGCCCCTGCGGCGCAGGCAAACCCCGGTCTGCTCTCTGCTCCGCTGTGTTGTGTGTTGCCCTGGGCTCCACGGAGCATTTCCTTAGTGTGTGTGTGTGTTTGTCAGACCTTAAACGAGTGTCTGAAACGTGACCCTTTTTAATGGATGTTGTGTGGGAGCCTGAGAAATACAGGGGGCGAGCCCGGAGTACGTCTTTTAACAGCTTCGCAGGGCGCAGAGTTGGCTAAAGATACCGTAAATGGTTCAGCTGAGCAGCTGCTCCAGTAATATTTGAGCGCAGTGCTGTAATTTAAGTACATCTCTTTAATAGTAATACTAAAGCGCTACCTGATTAAGTGTTTTCAAAATACAGGATCTGCACTGTTCTGCTTAGTCACTGAGCTGTACTGGTGTCTGAGGCTAACTTGTTTTCCAAGTTCTCTACTGCAAATGATAGTCTCTTCCAGGAGGTACTCTTTTTACTAACGAAGTACAAACCCTGATCTCCCTGATTGATAATGAGAATTAAACTACTTAAAATGTCCTTTTGATTAGGACTTCTAACAATAAAGCTGTGTTTGTGAAACTGATGTAATCAATGTGTATTTGAGTTTTGGACTAAAACTGATGTGTGAAACTGACCTTAATGTAAATAGTTTTGCATAGACTGAATTTGATCAGGCAAAATCTATGGATATATCCTGTCGTGCAGAATTATGTAATAATCCTAGACTTCTACAACCTAGGCATGTATGAACATTAATTTTACACTTCTTGCATTTGTTGCACCTTAACATGACTAAGTTTTGGCTGACTAGATCCAAATAGCATCTTGACATTATACCTATGTCTAATTTTAAACTATTCATTGTGTGAAAATATTCTGTGCTGAAAATATTAATGTCATGTAGTTAATCAGGTTGTGCTAATAACTAGTCAACCTATTGTGTCAATGCACTGAATATACAAGAAAACTTGACGCTGTCACTCTAATAACAAATATAAACTTGAAATTGCTCCTTTCAAAAAACATTCACACGAAGGGAGAAGTGTAAATTTCAGTTTAAAGAAAGTCTTGTATTTCCTGATCACAATAAGCAGCAATTTCTAGATGACATCATGCAGTCAAAATACTTAGATGTATTCCCTTCGCTGAATATTTCAGCTTAGTTAGACTGAAAATAGGGCATTTAAAAATACTGCTGACTCAGTCTGCTTATGGAACAAGCAGTGCTATGATGTAAATCAAATTACACTTAGTAGAAATTTGCTGTATTGACACTAAACAAACTGGAAGCAATAAGTTAATTCCAAAATTTCAAGGAAACTAATTAATTAATTAATAAAATGCAGGAAGTCTAAATAGTCAAAAGTAGACTTCGTGTCTTGTCACTGCTTTCCCTCCTGCCCCCTTCCTTCCCCCCCCCCCCCCAAAAAAAAAGTAAAAAGGATTGCAGGGTGACTGTTTTTAGATGTGAAGTTATATTTATATCTAGCGAATAAGCTAGATTTGTACTTGAGGAAATCTTAACTTCTCATTGTAGGACTGGTCTGCTTAATAATATTGAATGATGTAACTTTAATCAATATTCAGTCTTAAAAGAAAAACCATAGTTGTAACATTGCAGCAATAAATTCAGTATCCTAGTTCAGTGAGAAATGCAGTGCTCATGAGTCTGAGTCCATCCAAAAATACCCATACCACTTAAGATATAGTAACATTTTCATATGGGGTTAAAGGATTGGCTCGAACTCTGCCAAACATAAATTGAGATGAGGTTCTATATTCAGCTTGTATGCTGCTTAATAACCTGCACTGGCTGGGCTTCATTGGGCTGGGTTTGTTGCAGTACTCCGGATCAGCAGTATTGACATGCTAGAGTCTGCCTTGTGGAGCAGATAATGCAAGCTAGCTGAAAGAGCGACATCCAGTCAGCTGCTTTAATTGCAGTAGATCTTGGGTCTGTGGAATCTTAGGCCCCCTAACCCTTACCTTTTGTCCCCAAAGCTTTTTCCAGCAGGTTTTGAACTGGATTGTCTGACTGTGTCAAATGATGCATGACTTAGCTCTCCTATATCCACTAATGGAGCTCTAAACTGTGATATCCTTCTGCAAAGCAAAATAACAAATAGGTAATAAATGACCAAAAAAGGTCTTGAGACATGGAAGGCACTAGGGCTAATGACTTCACACAGGCTCTTCTCCAAGTATAGCTGCCTTCAAAGACCTTTCCTGTTAACGTAAATTGCTTTCACAGCTAGTATAGAACCAATTAGTCTAGACTAATTCTTTAACACTGCAATAGAAGCAAGCTTGCTTTCTTCTTCTATTAGCTGTTAACTGGAGAAATTCACTGATACAGCTTACATATTAATTGTAATGAATTAAAGCCAGTTTCTAAAATTTGAAGTAGCTTGGCTTCAGAAGCACTCTTGAAGGACGTGTGTGTGTGTGTGTATTTTTTTTTTTAAGGCACTGAGGCACCATTATCATCTCGTCTGACCATCTGCATAGCCATAGAACCTCACCCATAACTTGTATTTGAGCTGTAGCATAACTCTTAGGAAGATCAGTTTTGTGAGGCTTGATAATCAGACTCCTAATAAAAACACCTCCAGGAAACTCAAACGCATATGCTGCAACAAGTAATCTTACAGTTTATTATTGTTCCTGAACTTGTTAAGATTTATGTTCTAAAATTCTTCCTCCTCCCCCCCCCCCCCCCGCCCCAACCTAGCAATGTATTAAGTAATGTCTTGAACAGTAAGTGTGGTGGCAGGTGTGAAAAGCTTACCCAGTATCTGTTCTGAAAGCTCTCCAATATCAGTAATATGTCAAACTTGTTTCGTCTGAGGGAGACTTGTCCAAGAAACCAGAATTTTGAAAGTGCCATGGGATCTAACTTCACCTGAATAGTCTCCAGATGGCAGAAGGGGCTAGCAGATTTGAAGAAATATTGGTATTTGGGAGTACTTGGAAGTTTTGGTGCGTCACTTAAAACCATATTCAAGACCAGAGAGGGATGCTACTGCAGCTGTAGTACTGCCAACATATGGCTGGCATTCATTCACATTGCATCATTGCCCTAAAACTTAAATGTGAAATGTGTTGGCCTCTTGTTCAACATACTAGACACTTCCTAATTGCTTAATCTTAGACTACTTCTTTTCCACTCTCACATCCTCAGCTGCTTTTCTCTAGAAGTAGTGAGTTAAGACTTGCTTATCCAAACAGT
The DNA here is from genome assembly GCF_965152275.1 of Natator depressus. Taxonomy (NCBI): domain Eukaryota; kingdom Metazoa; phylum Chordata; order Testudines; family Cheloniidae; genus Natator; species Natator depressus. The sequence continues at coordinate 12,649,933 of NC_134241.1, forward strand.
AAATTTTGTAAAGATGTCTCTGATTGTATGGGGGACGCTTCATTTGCCCTTCCATATACAATGGTGTGTCCCATCTTGATGGCATTTGTCTTGAAGAGGCAATGTGAATGGTAAAGATGGCTTTTGTAACTTGAACAGCACTTTGTATTACACTAACTTCTCTGCAAACTATTGCATGAAAATAACTGGTGACTTTCTTGTGTTGTAGATGCCTTCCATTAAACTGCAGAGTTCAGATGGAGAAATTTTTGAAGTTGACGTTGAAATTGCAAAGCAATCTGTAACTATCAAGACTATGTTGGAAGGTAAGAGTCCAGATTTGAGAGAGAAGCTTATTGCAAACTAATGTCCCAGGAAACATCACTCAAATCAGAATTTTTAAAAACTGAGGTGCATTACCACAACTCCACTTAAATGGTTCTTGGAAGCACTGTCTTAGGCACAAATATAATAAGAGAAGGGATTAGTACAACCAGAAATAGCAAAGCAAACACTTATGTAAGTAACACTTAAGTGTGGGTTCTTATGGTGTAGTTGTAAGATAGAGATGAGTTTTGATGTGCAACTTACTTGGCTGTTTAGGCCTAAAGTACAGGTACTGATTTGTGGTGGTAGGCAAGTAGCACAAATTGATTCTAGGCATGTGATCATGCTAAATAGCTGATCTCTACAAAACACTTCTATTCTGGGTTGAATGTACTGGCTTTGTGTGATGGCTACTAAAGTACAACAAACGTAGCTTAAACATCAAAGCTAAGAGATGAGAGTGTGTTTAAAAAGTAAAAAGAAGTAAATGGTGATGGGGGTATCAGACTGGCCCTATTGTCTGAATCTTTAACTTAGCTGTTAGCTGCTGCTGCTTTTTTAAAACTGAAATACCCAGTATGTCTCAAGGTCTCATTTACATTAACCTCCCACTGTTGGCACCTTACAACAGAGGACAGACTATCAGTGCAAGTCTACCAAATACCTTCCAATTGATGTGAAAACTATCTTTTGTCTGACTTTCTGTTGTAGAAGTTTTGTCATCATAGCCTCTGCAAAACGCTCCTCTGTATTTGACATGTCTGTGGTATGAATGTTTCTCTTAAACCTTGTCTACAACTTTGGGGGAATTTTGCATCATGGCATGTGGGTAGAATTCATGTCCCCCTCAGATTTCTTGGCTTCCCCATGGAAAAATGACTTTCTGATGGGGGAAGCAAAGGGAAACTGTAAGAGCGGTCACACACCCCTCCCCAGCAGCTCGGGCATGTTGTTTCAGGCGTCTGGAGCAGCTGGTGGAGAGGTAATGCCGGCAAGGGGATGCCAAGACTGGTGGCACCTATCCTGCGCCTATCCTTTAGTCCTGGCTGGGCTGTGGGTGCGGGAGTACAGGCCTTCCTCTTCCCCTGCAAGGAACGGCGGGGCTGGGTTAGACCAACCACCAGAAACCTCCCCTGGCTGCTGGAAGTGCTGCATCTCACCCACCCTAGCTTCTTGCTCCCATTGCTCCTTCAGCTGTGGTGGGAGGGTGAGTCACTATACAGGCAGCTGCTCCTCCCTGCATAACCCCTTGCTGACCTCCAACCACCTTCACCTGGACCCCCCTGCAGAGTCTCATTGCCTCTGCACCCCCAGTGAGCTCCTCTGAATCCGGATCATGCCCCCGCATCCAGCCCTCCAGTCAGCTGCCTGCACCCAGATTGCCCCACCCAAAGTCCCCTCACCTCACCTGGATCCCTCCATGCTTGGATCCTGCCAGTCTGAGCCTGCCCTGGTTCAGAGGCGCCAGGCCTCAGGGTGTTTTTGGACAGACTGGGCCCTTGCGTTGTCAGGATCGGGTGCAGCCTCACCGCTGTGTCCCATGCGTGGGGGCTTCAGGGTGATCTCCCACCTTTGTGTAGCCAGCGGCCTGAGCTCCCTACTGCTATGCTGGAGCCTCCATTTATTTATTGACAAATAAATTTGGAAGAATTTTAAAATACTGTGTGCAGAATTTTCATTTTATTTTTGGTACGGAATCCCTCAGAAATAGTCTACATTAAGCTTCTTTGGCAAAAAATTGCCAGTTGGTGGAAGCCCTGGTATATACAAGGCTTTAGCACCAGAGTCCTTATCACTGTTGCTTTTAGCCTCTTTTGAGCAGAGTGATGACATGGTATTGAGCAGTGTCTGCCCCAGGGTGTTTGTCATGAACCTTCACCTGTGAAACCAGTGGCACACTCCTTCCAAACTACAGTCCCTCTTGTAGATGTGCTGTAGTCTTCCCCCCCCCCCAGTCTTTTGGCTCACTTTAACTGGCACTACTACTTCAGAGAAAGGGCCTATACAGTACTCACTCGTGTCTTGTTTCTTATCTTATCTTTTCCTAAAGTGTCAGAAAAGATGCTTGTTTCTAAATGCAGTTATTTCCTCAAGTGTGACACATTTGTCAATGTCAAATTCATATTGAATACAGTTGAAAATAAGAAATGTTTTTATAGGCAGTCAGCTGTTTTCATGGTTGAGCTGTTTTGGTCAGGGATAGTCTGAATGGCAAATTTGCATTCGTCACCCTCAGGCTGACTGTTAGAAGTCCTCTTAAGATGCTGATTTGGACTTCTGCACAACTGATTTGTGGATATGCCTTCAGAAAGCCTTTTACCAAAATAAGTACAATGGGAGGAAGCATTTACTTGATCAGTGATTACAATCGTGTGAGTCCGAATTAATTTGGTTTTAAATTTACTCTCTCAGGAGTGATGTCTATCTAAATACTTTTGTTCAAATGCCTGGGTTTACGGAAACAGGCTACTTCTTGAACATTGAGGATCAGACTACATTATTGCAGTGCGGGTGTGGCAATATGCTAGAAACTGGGGGCCTCTCTGATATGCTCTGTGCCACCAATATTAGTGCAGAGAAAGGATACATATCTAACACTTGTAAGATGCTGCTTTCTCTAGTATACCTCCTTCAGAGTAAAGGTTAGATTATGCATACCATTTCCCTTGTTCAATTTTCCATGTTAATGTTGGCTTTATTTAGGCAACTTGTTTCTTAGATAGCTTTCCCGTTTTTGTCCTTGAGGTTTGAAGGCAGTTGGGGAGAAGACAGCAATACCCTTGAGCAGCTGGCCAGGTGGATTTGATTTAAATCACTAGTCAGGAAGACTCAATTTAATCACTATTTCTACATAAAAGTGCATTCTTGTTGGTTGTTATAACCTTAATACATATTCTTCACAACTTTTAGATGTAGATTTCATTTTTAGAAGGTGTACACTATACATTTTTAACGTGATTTATTTTGAAAACTTTTCAGATTAGTTTTACAGCTATATCAGAAAATGAATGATTGTTTGATTATTTCATTTACCAAAGGTAATTGAAGCACATAGTTCACCTCCCAATGACTTCATAAATATCTCCAATTCAACAGGTTAATCATTAATATTTGGAGGATTTTCTTGCCAGGCTGTATTAGGAGGAGAACATCACCAGACAGACATTAAAGTTGTTTTTGTTTTAACTAAAACGACATTATTATGTATTCTGGATTTTTTTCTTCAACAGCAAACATATAATATTTTAACAAAACAAACATATGAATTTTCAAATTTAGTTAAACATTCAAGTTTTTAAAATCAGGTTGGTTTGTTTTTTTGTTTTTTAAACTAAAATAGTGTAATTTTTGTGTTAAAAATATTTCGTTTAAATCGACTGTCAGCCAGGTCAACATGAGAAACTTAAAATATTGGCTTATGCAGCTAACTCTGTCGTCTTCACCTTCAATTTCCTGTTTGTTCATAATCTGGAAAAGAAAAACAAGCTTTCCTGCTTTTTCAGGTCCCAAACGATTTCTCAATTTGGAATGAATTAGTCCAAAGGAAGAAAATATTCTTTCTACACTGGCAGAAGAAGCTACTGCTGTTAAAAGTGAGATTATCACTTCAACAGTCTCTGAATCCAAGTTCTTAAGTGACTTCCACCAGTTCACTGGTGTGACTTCCTTTAAAACATCATCAGCAAACATATATTTCTTGAATCGTTCTTATTCCCAAACTGGGTCTCTTTTACGGCCTGCTGCCATTATAGTTTTTCCCTTCTAGTGAGAGAATGGTATGGTAGATCTCAAATCAATGAAGGCTACACTCAAAAAGACCTCAAGACTTCTGGAATATACTGCTCAAACGGTTTCACTTTTATTTCTACTGCCTGTCCCTCCCTTCTCACGTTTATCTCCAGGCTTCTTGTCCAGATCTATTCCACCCCCAACAATCTTCTATTCATTGAACTTTTTGAAAGTTTGTACTTTTAGAGAGAGGTAAGAGATTGACTCTGTGTACACAAATTTGCAGAGAGACAATAGGGTTGAGGTCTGTTGTTTCTCACCTCTATATATTTGTTTAAAAACATTTTTGCTGTTAACAAGCATGTTATCTCTGGAGAGACCAATCCACAGTTTGAGAACTGCAAAACTAAGCTTCTCTGATATCTTCTAGACTGAGCACTGAGTCCAATAGGGTAGATTAACCTAAATATACAGAAACCCCTGGAGCCCCATAAAATTGGGTACCTAATCCATGAACTATTGTAACTCATTTACAAAACTTTTCTTAAACATTACATGAATATATTCTCCTACTATAGAATTAGAAGTTATAATCCCTATTCCATGATGAGATATATTTGAGCTATATGACTTATGAGGAGAGGCTGAGGGAACTGGGATTGTTTAGTCTGCGGAAGAGAAGAATGAGGGGGGATTTGATAGCTGCTTTCAACTACCTGAAAGGGGTTTCCAAAGAGGGTGGATCTAGACTGTTCTCAGTGGTAGCAGATGACAGAACGAGGAGTAATGGTCTCAAGTTGCAGTGGGGGAGGTTTGGGTTGGATATTAGGAAAAACTTTTTCACTAGGAGGGTGGTGAAACACTGGAATGCGTTACCTAGGGAGGTGGTGGAATCTCCTTTCTCAGAAGCTTTTAAGGTCAGGTTTGACAAAGCCCTGGCTGGGATGATTTTAGTTGGGGATTGGTCCTGCTTTGAGCAGGGGGTTGGACTAGATGACCTCTTGAGGTCCCCTCCAACCCTGATATTCTATGATTCTATAATGTATCTTAATTAAAATTCTTTAGATAGGTTTTTCCTCAAAAAGCATTTTACGAAAATCTGATTTTAGATTAAAAAAAAAATCAGATTTAAAAAAAAGTCATTGATTTTTTTTTTCCACCTGCAGCTGGCTGAGGCAGTCACTTAAAAGTGCCATCCAGATATTGCCTGCAGCCAGTAAGGATATAAGGAAAACTGGCATTCCCATGTGAAGTGGTAGGAACAGAACCAAAAGTTACAAATGTATTCATGTTTAACAGCAGTTCTTTCCTAGGTTATAATGACTCTTAGGCAAAAGCCTTTTAAAATGTTTGTCCCCTGAATATTCTAGTCTTGTGTAGTTCCAACATTTTCCCAGAAAGGAGGTTCATAAAAACATAAGCCACCTACCTTCATTTGCATCCAGCCTTTGCTTACTGTTGTAATATGTTAAACTATAGTAGATAATGCTAAGATGGACAGACCAGATGGCTTGGTCCGCTCCAAATACAGTGGATCTCTCCTTCGTATGTTGGAGCACTGGATGAGACTTCAGAAAGTCTCAATACATGAAAAGTAAAGCAGAAACAATGTTTCACATTTGTGAAAGCAGTTAAATTATTCAGGATAATGCTTAGCTCTGATCTCCCACTGACACAAATTGCAAACAAAAACATCTGTGGAAGTCTACCAGATGGTCTGTATGTACAGCAAACTATGCCTAATCCTTCTAAATAGGGATGCCTGTCTGTGCTCTTACACGCAAAATCACAAACATTAGAAATGAGTATGTTAGTGCCTTAACTTCTAGAAATGTCTCTTATAGATCTAGTCGAACAGACTGGATGCCCTCAAGTAGAAATTGTTTTTAGCAATGAGACGCACAAGATAAAATACTATAGACCTTTTAAAATTGTATTTTTTTACTGTTTGTCCTTCATTCCCACCATGTAACACCACCAAAAGCTGCTTAGTGTGATGCTGCTCTGGATGACCAATAAACAAAATTGGAAAACACAAGCAGGAAGTTATAAAAGTTCTCTCAGCAGGTGGCAGAGAATGCACTTGCTTGGTAAGCCCATCCAAAGGGATCTTGCCACTTTTAGAGTTCAGAACATTGTTAAACTCTTCAGTGTTATCAGTGGCTTTTGGTTTACATTGAAAATCAGAAGTAGTGCTTCTAAACAAATCTCTGTAATACCATAAATAGCACACTAGACAGACCATGTATTGGGAACTCTGGAATCACATGGCACTGCCTCTTACTGCTTTAGAATCCCTTGTGCAAATAAGACACTCGCTGTTGCTCCCAGACATCTGTGCTGCAGATTCATATGCTGATAAAGCAGAATTATCTTTCTAAAGGGGAGCAGGAGGGACGGTAGGGTTTTGACACCAAGAAAGCAGGAGGCAGTCTTTCCTAGTTTGGGGGTGCTAGAGGCTTCAGCCAGGACACATCTGCTCTCTCCCTTGGAATGTTTAAATTCTTCATTCCACAGTCCAACACTTTGACAACTAGCTTCTCTCCCTGCACCTATATATGTCATTGCGTTCAATGAAGTATATTTGAAGTTTCCAATAAAATGATCAGTGAAATACACAAACCCTGTTACAGCTCACTACTGCAAGTAGACTTGGATTAACAATAGCATTTCTGTTTAAAATCTCCCAATAGTGGTAATTTTGGAGTGCCAGTGTAGGTAGGACATTGGCATGTTAGCCACTGTGTGTAGGCTTGCTTTGGGGAGGTGCAGGTTGTGGTGGTGCAACAGTGGTGTATTCTAACTCAGTTAATTTCTTAATGTATTTGGATGATGCAGATCAGTTATTCATCAAATGCATAGATAATTTTATACATCACTTTACATGGCTGCATAACCTTACACAGGACACTCAAACTAAGGTAACATACCAATTCTGATATCTTGATTTGCAACAAAATGGTATGGTGCATCATTTAATCAGGGCAGTTACCTTAATGTGGTATTTATCCTGTGTAGTTCAATCCAGGTATGGATTAAAGTCTACGTTGTGAATTGCAGTGTGCTTTCAGTATTCTCTACATGATGATGTGAGTCTCTTAGTTCTGAATTTGATGACTCAGTAGAGCATAAATGTGTTTAACCATGTCTCAAGTATACTCTGAATGTTTTTAAACAGTGGTTATTGGTTTTACCATCTTCCCTAAAGGATTTTTCTTAACATGTCAAGTGATCTGTCATTACCTCAAATAGAGTGGAAATTAACTTAGTTGTATACAGTGTTGTAGCTGTATCGGTCCTGGAATACTAGAGACACAAGGTGGGTGAGGTAATATCTTTACCCACCTTGTCTCTGGAAACTAATATGGCTTTTAGGTTTCAATATACAATGCCTTGTAAGCCAAATACCCAGAATCTCTCTGGCTACAGTATTAACTGCTCCTGCAGAGAGGACAAAGTATTGTCTGTAGTTCATACAGTAGCTCTTTAAGATCTCACTTAATAGTAGATTCAAAGGGAATTCTTTTTTGGAACACGTGTAGCAAATTTGGGACCTAAAAGCTGGTACTGACTAAAGAGTTTTCCTTCCAATTATCCAACACTGTTAATAGTGGGATTACATTGAAATAGGGATGAACAGAACTTCTAATGGCAATTTAATAGCCTTGCAAATAAGGAAACATAAATGCATCAGTGTATATAGAATATAAATAAAAATACTAGCTACTTGGGTATGATGAGCATTCTGTTACGTAGCGTGTAAAAGTGATGCAGCCGTGGTATTATGAAGCCTTGTCTAAGACTGCTTAACTTGAGCAGGAGAACCATAACCTGAATACAAATTGAGTGGATTAGCAACATTCTGTATCAGAATGGTATACTGTAGTTGTGGATTGAAGAAACCATTTGGATTTCAGAAAAATGAGTGAATGGCAAGTTACAGCATCTAAATCCTCTTTCCATTCTTAGATCTGGGAATGGACGATGAAGGAGATGATGACCCAGTCCCTCTTCCAAATGTTAATGCAGCTATATTAAAAAAGGTAAGATGCTACCCAGGTGCTGTTAGTAGCTTTGAACTACAAAAATGTGTAGACTGAGCCATCGCTTAATGAGAACTGGAAATATTAGATTTAAACACAAACTTTCTTGTGTACCAGTTACATTTTTTTAGAACATAAACTGTTTATCAGTCAAAAGCAGGATTTGTTGAACTGCAGTTTCAATTTCTAGATAAGATTTTCCTGTAAATCATACAGATAAACTAATTTCTTTTAATATTAGTGCTCAAAGGGCGTGGGGCCAGTAGCAGCGGTAATAGCTGTTGCCAGACATACTATACAAGTGCTGTGCACCAAACTCACCATCCACACCCTCATTATTCTTGTCCAGGGGTTCTCCAGTTGTAGACTTCTTGTGGTATTATCTGAGGACTCACTTGAGCGCACCAAATTGAAATGAAAGATTGGGAGGCTTATGTTCAGATCATTAAATGCACTGGCTGGAATCTATTGTTACTAGGTGAAATGGAAGGAGGAACAAATTTGCAGGTCAGGGCTCTTCAAGGATCCTGTCTGCATTGTGTTGGAAGAGTTTGAACCAATTTAAATGTTTGAAATGAATTGGGTTAGTTCTATAATAAGCAGCATTTGACCAGTGAGACTAGGACAGTGCGTTATATAAACTCCAGAGTGCAAAAGGTGACTGTAAGAGCAGGCAACCCCTGTTCCTTGTGCAGTGCTTAGGTAACATTCACTAGTCAAAATTCAGATGAAATAAAAAATGTAATATTAGTAGATTAACTACTTGTTTTCTCCCTGACACAAATGCATAACCATTTATGCAGAGTAGCACTAATGCCTGACCATACTGTCTGCTAATAGGTGGTATTTGGTTTGCTTAACAAGAAAACTATCTGCATTTCTCAACTATCTTCAAAACTGTATGGAGAAGGTCGTACTTAAACCGTCTTGTGTTAGTGTTAACATTAAGAACACAGTTCTGTGTGTCTGTGTTGCTTAGACCGGGGTGGCCAACCTGAGCCTGAGAAGGAGCCAGAATTTACCAGTGTACATTGCCAAAGAGTCACAGTAATACGTCAGCAGCCCCACATCAGCTCCCCCGACCTGCCTGCCGGCAGTACTGCCAATCAATGCCCCCCCCTCCTGCCCTGCACGGTGCACAGGAGGCTCTGGAGGAGAGAGGGGGAGGAGTGAGGGCATTGCAGGCTTGGGGGTGGGGGGAGGATGCAAGGAGCCGCGTATTAACCTCTGAAGAGCCATATGTGGCTCCGGAGGCACAGGTTGGCCACCCCTGGATTAGACCGTGCACTAATGCAAATGTAAGTCTGCTCAGATATCTTCTGGGAAATCTCCAGAACCAGAATGTCTGACTTTCATTACCCAGGCGCACTCAACAGGATTTTAAAAGGCTTTGAAATTCCAGGGTCTTGTAGTTAAGACTGGGTCTGTACATGTCTTATATCAGGCACAAATAGCACTCACAGCACATTGTGTCCAAGATTTTGTGCATTTTTTGCAGTTTTGGGAGAGTAACTGTTCCTGTAATCTGAAGTCAGTCTAAACAGAGCTGATGAGAATGCTTAAGAACAGTTTTGTATATTGATTCTAATGTCTTAATATCAGGTGATCCAGTGGTGCACCCACCACAAGGATGATCCACCTCCCCCTGAGGACGATGAGAACAAGGAAAAACGAACAGATGACATCCCTGTATGGGACCAAGAATTCCTGAAAGTAGACCAAGGAACGCTTTTTGAACTTATCCTGGTAGGGTGTCCATGTTCCATTAGATGCTCTCTTCAGCGCATAGCCACATTCTCTAGGCTTCTGAACTTTATCTTGGTGGTGTAGATAGAAGTGGTAGAATTGGTCTGACTTTCCCCACTTCATAGTAAAATCATTCAAGATCACGTGTGTTGTGGACACCCTTCAAATACTTACTAACTACTAAGCAGCCCAATCTACGCTTGAGGACCGAAGTACAAATTTGACGTTTAGCTTTGCACTCAAGTTCAGTAATCCGGTCTTCTACCTGAGTCAAGTTTGTTGCAAACACAGTAACTTCCTTCATTTGAAAAAGCATTGTGTACTAGATTCTGTTCAGCAGCCTGAACCCACTTCTAACTTCAAAAGTCAGTCTTAATGTTTTGAGGCCTAGTTCCCCCTGACCCTAATGGTATGTAAGTTGGTGTGCACTTAAGCAATGTGCTGTATTGCGTGGCTAGCCAACTGGCTGCCCAAAAGACCTCATTGTTCATAGGCTTCTGTAAGCCTTTTCTAACAGGAATGTCTCAAATTTTAAGTTTGCTTAGAACTGTTCTGAAGCGTTCCACTAGGACTGCCCTGTCAGATATACTTAAACACTTGCTGTAATGAGCTACCTAATCAAATTAGTTGATCATAAAATGAAGGTAGTCTGTATTTGGTTTAAGTTGTACATCCACAGAGGCAGAATGTTGACTTTAAATCTGGTGACTCTCTTTTTGCAGGCTGCAAATTACTTAGACATTAAAGGTTTGCTTGATGTCACATGCAAGACTGTTGCAAATATGATTAAGGGGAAAACTCCAGAAGAAATTCGCAAGACCTTCAATATCAAGAATGACTTCACTGAAGAGGAAGAAGCACAGGTACTCCATAGTCTGGGTTTCATTAAATTCTGGATTGCTTATATACTGAAGTAGCCACGCTAGTGTTATACACCTTTACCCTGATATAATGCTACCCGATATAACGCGGGTTCGCATACAACGCAGTAAAGCTCCGACACACTGCTCTGAGCAGCGTGTTAAGGGTGCCGGGCCGGGGCGTTGGATAAGGGGCGGAGGGTCTTGAGGGCGGTCAGGGGCTCCCCCCCCCCCCCGGGTCTGGGAGGCAGGAGCTGTGGGGGGGCACTTTTGGGGGCTCCGTAGTCCCAGAGTGGCCCAGGGGATTAGCAGGGGGCTGGGAGCAGCCCGCTCCGCTTCCCTCGCCCCAGCTGTGTCGCTCAGGGGAGGGGGTATGGGGGAAGGGATCCCCCCCCACACTCACTGGCAGCGGCGGAAGTGGAGCAGCCCAGCCCCAGCCTGCTCCACTCTGCCAGCACCCAGCCGCGGCTCTCCGCTTCCCGCTGCAGGTGAGTACGGGGGGCATCCTTTCTCCAACCTCCCCGCACTCACTGGCGGCGGGAAGCGGAGCACCGCAGCTGGGAGCTGGCGGAGTGGAGCGGGATGGGACTGTGTGCTCCGCTTCCCGCTGTTGCCAGTGAGTGCCTGTCAGGGGGTGTGGATAGGTGTCGGAGCAGTCAGGGGACAGGGAGCAGGGGGGTTGGGTAGGAGGTGGGGTCCTGGGTGTGATTAGGGATGGTGGTCTCTGGAGGCGGTGGTCAGGGAACAAGGAACGGGCGGGCAGCAAAGCAAGTTAGATATAATGTGGTCTCACCTATAACATGGTGAGTTTTTTTTTTTTGGTTGGGTCTCCTGAGGACTGCGTTATATCGGGGTAGAGGTGTAGCTAATGTGTTTCAACTCATAGACTTCCCAGCTAAAACTAGGATTTTTGGTCTAAATATTATAAAGTGTAAAGCAATTGTGCTAGAATTGGTGCCTCAGTTAACTTGCCACTTAAGTTTATCCCTGTGTAGACATACCCTGTGCCTGGCCCAAATCAGCTGACTCTGCTTATGCGGCTTGGGCTCTGGAGCTGACAAATCACTGAGTAGAGGGTTGAGCTTGGGCTGGAGCCTGAGCTCTGGGACCTTGGGAGAGTGGAGAGTCCCAGAGCTCAGGCTCCAGCCTGAGCATCTACAGAGCTGTTTTTAGCCCCACAACCAGAGCCCCTGCAAGCCCAAGTTAGCTGACCTGGGCCAGCTGCGGCTCTGCTGCAGGTTTCTTATCCCTCTCTAGATGTACCCTTACAGGTTAATGTTTAGCATGTTGCTTTTTTCACAAGTGAATTAATATCACTATGTCAGACTTGCAAACTTTTTTGACTGAGGTCAGATTTACACTTAAAATGTAGATTGACCTATATCACTCGGGTGTGGGGAAATAAAATTACCCACCCCTGAGTAACGTAGCTGTGCTGACCTAAACCCTGGTGTTAGCTGCAGGTAGGTTGAGGGAAGAATCACTGAAGCTAAACCAATAATAGGACATTCTGGGTTGCCATAAATAGTCCTTTGTTGCCCTTTCCAAAGCCTCAGCAGTAAAGCTGTAGGTGTGTTGGGCCTGTTCAATAAGTTTGCAGCTTCCAGAGTACTCTGCTTAAAAATGGTGGTTTAATGATCATTTTAAGGTAGACCATAAAGCACAGCTTGTTTTAATTAACTCTTTGAAAGGCCTTACAAATTCAAGCTACTCAGAATTTCCCTAATAAGGCCTTTCAAAGAGTTAATTAAAACAAGCTGTGCTTTATGGTCTACCTTAAAATGATCATTAAACAACCATTTTTAAGCAGAGTACTCTGGAAGCTGCAAACTTATTGAACAGGTTATAGAACTTGAGTGTAAAGTCAATGCACTTCAGCTCTTCCTAAACCCTGTATAGCAGTGTCCCCAACCGGGGGAGCCTCTGCCAGTCAGTCGCGATCTCCGGGCTGCTAAAATCTGGCGGGGCTCAGGCAGGCAGGTTGACTACCTGCCATGGCCCCACACTACTCCCAGAAGTGGCTAGCTGTTGGCATGTCTCTGCAGCCCCTGGGGTGGGGGGAAAGTGGCTCTGTGGAGCTGGCCAATGGGAGCTGCGGGGGCACTGCTTGTGGACACAGGCAGTGTACAGAGACCCGTTGCTCCCCCCCCCCCCTTCCTCCAGGGGCTGCAGAGATGTATCAGCAGCTAGCTGCTTCTGGGAGTGGTGTGGGGCCGTGGCAGGCAGCCTATTTGAGCTGAGCTGCACTGCCAGCCGGGAGCCGCCTGTGGTAAGCCCCTTCTGGGCCGAAGCCTACACCTCTCACCCGTCCTGTGCCCCAGCCCGGAGCCCCCTCCTGCACCCAAACTCCCCCCCCCCCCCCCGAGCCCACACTGCTCACCCCTTGCCCCAGGCTCAGCCAGTGCATGCCCCACAGTTGAGAATGTTACACTGATTTGTGACAGTCCCTGAAGGATTTTGGTTCCATAAACCACAAATGACACTAAATAAGTAAAATTCATGAACTGTCCAGTGGATTCTATGAGATTAGGTGCAGTGTGACCATATGATCCCTGCACCCCCTCCTGCCCCAGTCCAGTGAGAGTGTGTGTGGGGGGGAAATGGAGTGAGCGGGGCGTGGCCTCAGGGAAGGGGCAGGGTAGATTCTGGGTTGATCTTAAATTCAAAAAGTGATCTTGTATGTTAAAAGGTTGGAGACCGCTGATGTATAGCAAGATGACCAGTTAACTAGCTATTCATGAGTAGAACATGCAGGCTATTTTAGGAAGTGGTTGGAAGATGCATATATTATCTTCAGTAACTTCTCAATCTGCAATGGTAAATATTTTACGAAAATTAGTTTCAATCATCCAAGTAAAAATCTGGCATTTCTTCCAATGTCACCCTTTTTGTGGGAAAGGAGCATAATCCAGGATGCCACTGGGGCTGTTTTTGTCTAATTAGTTTTTAGAAGTTCATAGCATGCGTATAGTACTACATCTAATTAAAGCTTTATCTTGTTTAAGGTACGCAAAGAGAACCAGTGGTGTGAAGAGAAGTGAAGTTTTGTGCCTGACACTCTAACACTGTAAGGATCGTTCCAAGTACTAGTTGCACTGCTCTGTTTATAATTGTTAATATTAGACAAATGCAGCAGCAAATGAAGTTGTATTAGCAGGATATTGTTCCCTTTGCATGTGTAGTGTTTTTTTGAGTACAGATTTAAATCCTATGGTTGAGTTTTTACCAGTGTAATCAGATGTCTTTTTACTTTACTCAGCAATGAATAAAACTGAACTAAGCGTGGATTCTGTATGGAAATAGCACTTCAGGTTATCCTGTTCATGACTCTTAACTGTCCATGTCCAGTTACAATGTTATCTTGAGATGTCAGAATTTAGATAAGCATTTAAACTCCACTGTAAATAAAACCACTTGCAAAAGTTTTCTGAAATGGAATTAACAAAGCATATTTTTATTCAAAGAACTAAAGGGTTTCTTGGGGAACCAGGCTGAGTGAAGAGTTGCTGAGTTTCCTCCAAACTTCTAAATATGAAGGATAATTACCCTTGGAGTAAGTTAGTACTTGACACAGTTCTTAGTAGGTCACAGGCAAATACTTAGGCATTACAAAATCTCTTCAGTGGCTAGTACTTTCTAAGCCTGTTTTGGTTTTGCCTGCAAAAGACCAGTCCTGGCACAAATGTGGCTTTGGCAAAACTGGGTAAGCTAGTTACAGTTAACCTGGAACTCTTCAGCCATGTAGCTTAAGACCTGCCTCTAGCTGGTACAAAGCAAAATCTGAACTGCTGTAGGCACAGGAGAGTTATGAATTTTAATAGGAAAAGCTAATTCCCAGTTTGACCAAAAACATGACTGACTTTACCAAAGTTAAACTTATTGATCCAGCATGTTGTCAGTAGCTGGCTTTAGGCAATTCTAAACCCGCTTGTGATGTAGCTTTATTAAACATGGCTTCATGTGTCTGCAAGAAACATTTCACCTATGTACTGTACACGAAATCACAGCTTGTAGACTCTTCATTATTGCATACAAAACAAAGCTAATGCTGTATCTAGTGGGACTTCTTCTTTTGGACAAAGCCACTTGCAACTAGTTAAACAGTAACTGGTTTTCTGACTTTTACAGTTCCCTTATAGGGAGTAGGAGATGGTTGTGTAGTAAACATTTGAGGTGTGATCTTAGCTTATTGCATTCCATTTTCTGTATAATCCTTAGTCTAGAATTAACCTTAATAAATGTACTTCTCTTCATTTTAAAGATCATGGTGTTGCACTAAGTGGTGTTAAAGGGTTAATGATGGATGTGTTAGAAAAATCTTGTTAATTTAACAAGAGGAACTTGACAGCCTCTAGAACACTCAGTGAATAGCATGTCTTACTAAACATTAAAACTTGAAATTGCTGATAAACTTCCATGTAGCTGCTGCATAAACAAAATCTATGTAGAGAGAATTTTAACATCTGACTCTGTGTTGACTGACTGCCAGTTTGCACTATAAACAGTTGCTCCAACTACAGTCCATGGAATGAGTGTCCAAACAATGGAGAGTTGGGTATAGCTATTAAGAGGTGGGCAACAGCATGAAAAATTGGAGAGCCACTGCTGTAGCACCCAAGCAGACTTGCTCTCCACCCATCCCTTAACTTGCTTCCTCCAGCCTGCCACAGCATCTCCAGAGGGGTTGCTGAATAATGGGTCCTACATTCAGAGTAATGGTAGCATCATTGGAGCATCCTAATGCTACCAAAAAAAATGCTCTTGGTGACAAATGGGGCCTCTTCTATGCAGTTAATCTTAGAAATGTTAACACCAAAAATCATCTGTAGGAAACAGTACACTCTCTTTAGGAAAGAAAATGAGACCCACTGCTACGGTTAGTGGAGCAAGTTAATCCTGTTTCGAAGACTAATATTAAAGCGAGGTCATGGGTCCTTAGATGTTCAATTCCTTCCTTAACACAGGTATCAAGATGAACTTGTGTTTAGGCTTTGTTTTATGTTGCATCCAGCAACAAAGGGCTTAAACTTGCTTAGTGTATCTTCTGAGACAAGGGTTGGCCACCGCTTAAAAAGTGATGTGATCTACCCTACTTCAAACTGATTCTTCTTTTTGGTGGGTGGAAGAGAAACTACAGTCCTACACATCAGGGGCCGTTCACCTCTCCTCTCATTAAATGTTCCCTTCCCTTATCTTCTAACTATGCCTTATGACAAGAGGCAAACCTACATGCAGCTCAGCTGCACTCTTGCTGTCTGCAGGTACATCCTGACCTAGGCTTGGAGTGGGTATCAGTGCTCAGCTGTACCATAAGGTGAGGACTGGCAGGGTTTAGGATGGGGAGGAGGCAGAAGTGTAATGCCACATAGTAGAATGGGAAAAGTGAGGGGGGCAGACTCAAGAATATGTATTGAATTGCCCTAACTGTGTGTAATGCACCTGAGAAGAGACCTCTTCTCTGGTGTGAGAATTGCTGATCTTCATTGGAGGGTTTGATAATCCAAGATGTTCGTTCATTATATTATCTGTCTCGATGATCTTTTAATGCTAACTCATGTTTGCAGGATTCTTATGACCTCAGAATAACAAACTCTAATTTAAAATGCCACCTGGAGCAATGGTGGTCTGATATTCTAACTAGTCTCAGTAGTGTTTAAAAATTAAAAAAAAAAATCATAGCATAGTGCTGGAAGGCTATAATAACTTCAGTGCTTACTGAGACAAGGAGAAGCGCATCACCATTTCTAATCCAAAGAAATAGTGTTACCCAAGCCATTCCAGGAGAAGTTACAGGCATTCAAGACTGGCTTGGTGTTACCTAAGAATCTCTAGCTTGTAAGTAGATGTGGAGTAGCTTGCTCTAAAATGACTTCCGGCTGTGTCTGTACCAAAGTTCAGGGAAAGTACTGTTTTTCTCCAAGGCAGAACATGCCCTCTTAAAGTGCTACTTGCTGCCTTAAGTGATTTCAAGTAGCAAAGCTACAGAGGGGAGTTTATGGGTGCCCTTGATTTGGGGCACTGTCAGTAGAAATCTCTGTGCTAAGGACCATGCTACTGGGGAAGAAGATTAGCATAGGCAAAATTTTGTCTTTGTGTGTGAAGGGAGAAGCAATGTGATAAGTGCTGTGGGGAGGTCTTTGCAGAACAGGCCTAGTTAAAGGGACTGTGGTAGGAAGCATACTCAGTGATACTCCTAGTAGTTCTGAAAACTAGAAGGGTGGGCTGCCCCATAAAAATAGCTGATTATGCCTCTGTTTAGGGGAACAACTCTTCATGCTTTAGCTGGGGCTCTAATCTACTGCTCAAAAAGCACTTGCTCTGTGACTCACTGTGTTCCTGTTTGGGTGAGCTGGAGAAAAGAACCCTGCCCGTCCCACCCCCAGCACAAGTCAAGATAGTTTTGTATTAGTGGTTCCCCCATCCCCAAACTTTCAGGCTGTTGGTAATCAGCTACTGTAATCTAATCTCTACTCTTCCAGTTTTAACAAGATTTAAATCCAACACCTCATCCTTTAGCCTTTACACATCTTCCTTTATAAGTGTGCATTAGAAATGTCTCTTTGGGGAATTGACTGGCTCAGGAGTTATTACAGGACTCCAGGCTTCAGCTTCTGTAGTGCCAGTTCAAAACCAGCCAAGGGCTGCTAGCCTGTGAAATGTTAGTTGTCATACTCTCAGCAGATAAGGTAGGGTGAACTTAATCCGAGTCAAAAAGGGACAGGAGGTTTCTATGGATATCAAGAGTAGCTAGGGTTGTTATAAGTAATGGGGGAGGGAGGGGAAGCTTTGGAAGAGAGATCTATAAGGCTCACATTTCAGAGCTAAAGCCAGGCTACTAGAGAGCAGGATGAGATTGGGGGGAGTGGGTAGGGATAGTGCATATTTTATAGCAGCCTACTGCAGAATTCTTATAGGCTTTCTCTAAAGCATCTGGGTTTTTGACTGTTTGGGCCGGGGGGGGTGGGAAGGGAGGAGGATATACTAGACTGCTCAGGTCAGTCATTCATGTAAGGAGTGGGAGAAGGAGCTCCCCTCATACATAAAGGTGGTAGTTCTAGTTATTGGGACATAGAATACAGGAGGCAGTAGCCCAGGCTTCTAGCAGTGATGTGGATAAATGAGCATCTTTTACCAGCACTGCATTCATTTCAAAATACCTTAATAATAATAAAAAAAAAGTGACTGCTTATCTGACCACTCTGATTCTTTAAAGGCAAGTTATGCCCATGTTCTTTTCTGTTTGACTTTTTCCCATTGCCATGTTCAGTAACAGATACAGCTTTTATTGGCTGAACCAAGGTAAAGGGTGACTGAACCAGGCCCTTGTGCATGGAAAAGAGGATTGGTGATAAAGAAATCTGCTTCAGCTGCTAGCATTCTCCAGTCATTCATATACTCAGTTGGCTATATGCAATTAGTCTAAAAGCCCTGTTGCCTACAAGTGGGGAAGAAACACAGGAATCTTTAAAATAGTAAGAAATGAGATCTTACAATATAATTGTATAGGATTATAACCCCCCAGTGGTCCTTTTTGAAGGGCCAGGCTGGCACACTTCTTTATTTATAAAGCTATAAACATATTTTGAACATAAAAGCCAAAAAATACAAACTCAGTGATGTAAAAAAAAATTACAGTATATGGTGGATAGTTATTGGACAAATGAAAGTACAGCTGCAAAACACTTATCTGTGCTACATACATACAGTGGTTTTACTTGACTTAATGAAGTGGTATTTCTGTGACTTCTACATTCAAACAGGAAATCAAATGGGTAATTAATAAAAATGAAACTGTCATATGAGAACTAAATCTTGCTGCAGTAAAAATTTACAGGCAAGGTTTTGTTTGTTTTTTTTTTTAAAAAAAGTAAAACTTCCTATAGCATATCTAAAGACATGTTTTTTTGGTATTTAAAAAAATTAGGATCTCTGTTTTGGCTTCCTAGGGCAAGTTGTAAAAGGTGATAACATTTACTCAATATTTTTTCCTTGGAATGGGCAGCTTAAAGGTCTCCTTGTATGTTCCAAAAACTAAACAATCGAAGTCTGCTCTGTTACACACACACACACTCTCTCTCTCTCTCTCACTCACTCGCTCACGCTCTCTCTCTCAGTTACAGCCCTCCACCTACAGGACTTACTGAATTTAGCCTAGTATCTGAGAGCAGAGGATAGGGTCAACAGCTGAACTTGTACAACTAAAGCAGGGCAAATTATATTTCACACAAAGTCAGAACAAGGCTAGAGGTTAAGGGCCACATTTAGTGATAGTGTACAGCAGTCAGAAAATGGGTGTAAGTTGCAAAGGGATCCAATGATCCTGGTTCCATAGCTATGCAAACATCACTTGCCCACTTTGGATAGAAGAGGAAAAGCTGTAGCAGGAACAGGGGCTGTTAGCCAGAGTGCTACTAAGCAGATCCTGCAACAGTGGGAAATGGAAATCAATCAACTGAGTAGACTGTGATATCAGGCAGCCCTTCCCAGATGTTGCCATGCACTTCTGGGGTCCCAATTAGCATTAGACTAAGTGGGTGCCACTTCCACTGAATGCTGAAGTCAATGGTAGTGGTGTCTGTTTACTCCAGCATTGAGTTTGGCTCTTGGTCAAATGGTGCCATTTATATACTACAGGACTTTCTCCCATAGTATCCTGGAGTGTTAGCTAGCCACATCTGTTTGTCCATTTGTACTCTCTTGTGATGGCTGCTGAGGGGGTAGGTTACATTTGTTTTGCACAACCACAGTAGGTGCAAGTTTCACTTTACACCCAATTTTTTGACTAACATACGCAACCACTAACCCATGCTATAGCTGAACCATATCTTGTGGTTTTAATAATACTACTACTTGTCATGTCCACAGTACTTTATATCTGAGAATCTCAGAGCACTTGAAAAAAGATTAGCATTCTCATCTTACAGATGGGGAAACTGAGGCACAGAGTGGTGAAGAGACTTACGTGAGGTTACAGTCAGTGGTTAAGCTGCAACTAGTCACCTACCTCAGCTTTAACCACTTTGGTTGGAAATCATTTAAATGGTACTAGTTCAGATATTGATCCAGTGCTAGATAATTAACCACATGGTGACTGTCAGTATATGCTTTTACATATACATGTGTGGAAGTGCAGACAATGCCAGTGGTCTAAGGTTAAATAGGCTCTTTTGGATTTGTGCGTGTAACTTCCGTTAGTACCAATAGAGGTTACAGTTGCACGGCAAACAGAGACTAATAAAGCACCAGCTTTAGATTTTCTTGCAAAGAATTTGCATGGTTCTCCTCCCCCCCCCCCGCCCCCCCCCAAATCTACACCAACTTCAAGCAAAAGGAACTGAATGGGGAGGGGGGAACCAATAACTATAGTGCTCTACACTATAAGCAGCTTTCTAATCTTCAGTCTCTGACATAGAAACCTATTAAAAAGTTGGAATAAACATATATAAAAAAGGTTTTGTTGCCTTAAGAAAAAAATACAAAAATAGTTTGTATATCAAAGGTTCTTTTAAATTTCTTGCAAGCCTATATAATACTACTTTAAGTTTGTATTCAGTATTCTAAATCCTATCGTGTACAATAGAAAAAATAGCCCCCCCCCCCCCATGTTTTATGGTACTTTTCTCTTCAGTCTAGAATAGGTTTTTATAAAGCAGGAAAAAAAACAAGGGTCTGGATTCTGATCTTAGTTACAATGGTATAAATCTGGAGTTATGCCAGTTCCTTTTGTGCAATATCTCTGGATTTACATCAGTGGAACTGAGATCAGAATCTGGCCCCTAAAGGTTTATGTTTACCAGGCTCAAAATATAAATAAAATATCAGAAATCCATAGACACTTTCAAGAGCGAGAGACTGTATTAATATTTGACAGCCACTGGATGGGAAAAGGAGTAGAGAGGAAATAATTTGTATTGTAAAATCTACAGTGTAACTAGCTAGTAGACGCTGTATACCAGCTCATTTCACTTATAACCACATTTAGAGCTTGATCCTGCACTGCATAGCTGTAGAGTGACATCTGAGGTTAAAGGTGATGGGCAGGGAGTGTGGGGTGCCAAACCCTACAGCAGGGACTCTGTGATCTGCCTCAAAATCCCTGCCTCCAAGGGGAGAAAGGCTGAAGAGGGAAGAGTGGAGCTAAGCACCTCATGAATGTGATGAGCATCATGCTCAAGTCATGTCCACTCTCTGCGCTACCCTGGGTTTGTAAGAGTAAGGGAGTGAGTGCACAGGAGCTTGAGTTACAGCAGCTCTGTGCAGCAGGCCACGCTTTGACCTTACATATAGCCTCTATTTCAGGGGTGGGCAAACTTTTTGGACCGAGGGCCATATCGGGGTTGCAAAACTGTATGGAGGGCCGGGTAGGGAAGGCTGTGACTCCCCAAACAGCCTGCCCCTGCCCACCCCCTGACTGCCCCCCTCAGAACTCCCAACCCCCTTGCTCCTTGTCCCCTGACGGCCCCCTGCCGGGACCCCCCACCCCTATTGGACCCCCCACCCCAGTCCTGGTCCCCTGACTGCCCCGCCCCCTATCCACACCCCCACCCTCTGACAGGCCCCCCAGGACTCCCATACCTTTCCAACCCCAACTGTTCCCTGTCCCCTGACTGCCCCCCCCAGAACTCCCACACCGATCCAACCGCCCCCTGCTCCCTGACTGCACCCCGAACCCCTCACCATGCTGCTCAGAGCAGCATGTCTGGCAGCCACGCCGCCCTGCAGGACTGCGCAGCCTTGCCGCCTAGAGTGCTGCCCACGTGGCTGTGAGGGAGGGAGGACAGTGGAGGAGGGGCCAGGGGCTAGCCTCCCCGGCGGGGAGCTCAAGGGCCAGGCAGGACGGTCCCGCGGGCCGTACTTTGCCCACCTCTGCTCTACTTATACTTGGGCTGATTCTTAATCCCACGCACCCTGCTGCAGCTATTACGCAAGGACTTGTAGGATCAAGTACGTAATGGCAAATGGGGTCTACTTTGAGCCTTTGCAAGGTCCTTTACTGAAGGAGTCTGACTCTCCAGTGTTTACTGTGAACAACCTGAGCAGCAAGGAGGACTCTGCACTTGACTAACATGTTACTATTGTATTTTAGCTCTAAAACAATGAAACATTGGATAGATAGACCTTCAAGCAGCCAGTCCAAGCTTCCTTTTCTGCCTTGAGTGCTCTCACTGTTTGTCTGCCATTCTGTACACTAAGAGAACTTGACATGTCTGCAAAGACCTGTTACCTGTAAACAATATTTTTCTGTCCTCAAACAAGTTGTTGAATAATATTCACCTCATTTGCCTATATTTCACTTTTTTCTTATCAGCCAGTCAGAGTGAAATCTAGCTTCCCAACATTTAGCTCTTGGACAGAGACGGGCTTTTTAAAAAATGCTCCTGTACCAGCTTTCCTAACTCCATGGTGAAATAGCTACAAGAGATCTGTGACTGACTACAGTTCAAAGCTGTTTGGGATGCAAGAAACAGAAACCAATGCTTAAGATTTATAGCACCTACCATCTACTGCAACAAGCCAGGGAGTTAGCTTTCACTTTCAGCTACTTGAGCAGATGATGCAGTAAAAGGAAACTCAGGGAGGGGATGAAAGATTCGTTTACTGATTGGCATTTTTAATTTTGGCGAGTCCTCATTTCAACCTTTTTATGGAGGGAGACACCATTTTTCTATCTTTGCTCCAGATAAAAATGTTGACTATTCCAGCATCTTTGGGGCTCAGGACACAACTGCCCCTTGACTTTGAAAACACAGTTTTACAGCATGGTGAGTAATTTGGGCCTCCAGTCCATTTCAATGGGCAGCAAAACCACTTGGTAAAAGCAAAGTGCCCAATGCATTAATAAGTGTTGACTTGTACAATGTGGCACTATGTTCCTGTTGATGGCACACTGTACTCTGAGGAGTCGCTGGATGCTACTGATACGTGTGGCATGGATGAGCACCGAGTGGATGAGCAGTGAGTGGTCAGTCCAGAGGAGCATGGAGCGCTTTTGACATGAATAGAGGTGGGGAAAGGATTGCTTTGTTCTTTGTGTGCGAAATCAGCAGGTGTCGCAAGCTTGTCTGAAGTAAATGCAGAGGATATGCATTGGAGTGTATCCAGAGGAGAGGGAGGGGAGTCTATAGCACTTCCATCGGAAGAAACTGGGCTGGAACAGCGTCCTTCTCCTTGTAAGTACCGAATGCACTTCTTTTTCCTCCTAAGAACAGTGAAGAGAGTTATCTGTAAATAAAGGGTGAATTTACAGTGTCATATTTAAAATGAAAACATTACAGTATTCACTGTAAACAGGGCACACAGCAGAAATGAGTGCTAAAAACAGAACATCAAATTACAAAAGAAAAAATCCAATTTATTTAAATGCCGAGCCAACAGCCCCTCTCTTCTGGGCCTGTAAGTCTTGCTCTCTGCTACTCTTTGTTAGATAACTGTGTAACTGGACTGTCCAACTCCATAAAGTATTTGGAGATAGCCTTTGGCTGACAGACAGTGTGCAGAACAGAAGCGGAGGACCAAATTCCGCTCTTAGCTGAACTGGTATAAATGCAGAGTAACTTCAAAACGTCAGTACAAACCGGCATAACTCAGAGTAGAACTGGGCCTGTGTTCTCTTTGATTACCTTCAATTTCCAATCATTGTCACTAGGTGGCAGCATAACAACAGAATTCAGCCTTACTTTATTAGGCTGATGGATAAAGAAACAAAGGCCCTATCAAATGAAGACCATCCTTTCCCAGTGACAAGAATAAGAATGGACAATTAGACTAATCCAGAATGAGCCAAGAAATAAAGCTTCAGCTGACACCATTATTCTCAACATCTCGAGTGTGACTATTCATAGCTCAAAAAACAAGTCAAGTGGAGAATATGAGGGTCAAGCAAACAAGTGCTAAATATTTAAAGCTACTAAAATTTAACTCTCCTTCATGGTTACTCCCTTCCTTAGGCGTAGCCCTTCTAATGGCAAAGTTGTTCCATTTTCAAAAGGTGCCTTTTGCTCACCATTTGAGTTGTGTGCTGTATTGCTGACCTAATGGGAGCAGGGCCAAATTCAAACCTGATGTAAATGGGTTGAAACCCCATGATGCCAAGTACAATTGCACCCACTTACTTTAGATGTAGGCGGGCTTGTGCCCACCCATCCCTGGTGATTCAACAGGTGCACCCACTTACATCAGATCTGAATTTGACCCCAGTCTAGGGCCTGGTCTATACTTTGGATTAATTCCAATTCAGATGTCAGACCCCAGCAACAAGTATGGCTGCAACAGCTGAAACCCCTTGTAGAATCAGGGAATGCTGTGATTGGCACTTCTTGAATTTACCTCTGCTTGACACTGGGGTGAGCTGAGCAGATGCAGATTGTGGCTTTCCTTGCCTATACCTGGCATATGCAACCTTGCTGACTTCCTACAAATGAGACCCAAAACAAAGCCTAGGTTTGTGGAAATTGTGCAAAGGCTTATGGTCAGCATGAATTGCCATGCAAAGTTCAAATGTGAGCATGGGCGCCCTCCCTCACTTCTAACAAAGGGGTGCATGTGATGACTGCGATGGAAGTGCTACCTTCTGTTTTAACTTGGAGAAAAGGGCTGATTCTCAACTCTGTCTTCCATGTCTAGCCCAGGATCCCAGGAGGAATAAAGGAGCTGGCCAACAATGTACTGAAAAGTACTAAGTCTAAGGAGCACTTACGTTGTGCCTATGTAGCCCAAAGTCATTTCTGGGAAGATGGGCAGTGTTGCATTTGTATGAGAAAGCTGGACCTGGCTATGGCTGGGAAAGAGTCACACCCACTACAGAAGTGGGTCACCCTGCAAGGGGAGACAATTATGAAGCAACAGCCAGGGCAGATCCCTTCAGTAAGAGGGCGCTCAGCCTTGGTAACCTGACAATGAACCAGAGGCACAGAAAGGGCTGTCGTTATCTGGCCCAGACAGCAGGTCCTTAAGTGAGGGCCCCTGTGATAGGGTGTAAAGCCCACACTGGTTCCCAGAGGGTTAGCAGGAGTTTGAATACTCAATTAATGGACCTGCTGGCACTAGAGAGGTGTCAAGTGGGTAAATTAGCAGGTCCACCTGGAAGTGAGTCAAGTTTCCTTAAAAGGCCTGAGAGGGCTCAGCTGGAGACAACCCTGCTGTCTGAAAATGGGCTGATAGATGTCAAGAGAGAGAACTGGGAAAAGCAGTAAGAGGGGAGCTAGTTCTGGTGGTGGGTCTCAAACTAGGGTCAAAGCTCTGAGGAGACGGTGCTGGTGTTCAGCTGAGGAGCAGAGTACTGCAGAAGGCTTGTGAAGAACTCCAGTTCAAGCCCAGCACGGACAGAAGTGGTTAAAGTGTGAACTTTTGGTTGGGGATTTGGAGAATTCCAGGGGAATCCTGCAAGCCAGGCCCTCCAGGAAGGGTAAAGCCTGAGACCCCTGGGAGCCTAGGGGGCAATGTAGGTATGTGGTGAGCCTAGGAAGGGGCTGGTATGGGGGCCGATGTCCTGGCTGAGATAGGAAGAAGCTCAAGGTGGAAGCAGGTGGCCTGAATAGAGAGACCTTACCTGCTTATAACAGGGTCTCTGGGCTGGAGCCCAGAGAAGCTGGGGGGCCTGGGTTCCCTTACTGGCTGTCAGCAAAGGTTATGCAAAGACCCTGCAAACCAGGAGTGGAAGGACTAGCAAGCTGGGACTTGGGTCAAAGAGTTGGCTTGAGGATGCAGGACTATTGTTTGTTGGATTTTTGGTTTCCCTGGAAGAGGAGACACTTTAAAGTGACCTGGCTGGATGGGTTGAGTCACCAAAAGAAGCATGTCACCACAGAGCCGGAACAGCTGTTGGCAGGGGGCACAGAGAGCACGCTATGCCACAACCAGCCACAAGGGGGTGTGCCAGTGGTGAGTTCTCTTCTACAGCTTCCTTATCCTTTCCAGTCCTGTAAGTACTTTGAAATACTGGTTTTACAGAGTGGTAGGAAGTGAAGGACTAATGAGGGTGTTTGGACAGCCCACCACGCAATGGTCTGGCACTCAGACCACACTAAGCTGAGATCTAGCTGGACCACATAAGCTAAGCAGGTACTTGGCTAGGATATAGGGAAAACCCAAGTGGTGTGGGAAGTGAAATGGTGCTGGTAATTCAAAGGGAAAAGTGTCACCTACTGAATCCAGACTGAACCACTGCCCAGTCATGTTCTGAGATCACTGCTGCAACTGGTGGTTCTTTCAGATCGGACGTAACGCTTTCAGATGACTCACGGCCTTCTCTCAAGAGAGTGGGTGTTACCCCAGTTGGATTTTGTTGCTGAGGTTAATTGTCTACCTCCTTCCCTGTGGATATTTCAGTTGGCCATAGACTCTTTCTTTTCCAAGTTGTTGAGTAGTGTTAGTGTGGGCTGTGTGTTACCCCAGAGGTGGCTACGCTTGAAGCGCAGAACAAACCGATTTCTCTCTATACATGTATCTCAATCAATCGATTGTAAGACCTGTAACATGTGTTTAACATTTGTTAGTATTTACGAGATAATTTTTATGGTAGCTTGACAACCTACCAATAGTTCGTTCTGAGAACCCAACAACGATAGCATGTTGGTAACATCCCTGTTCAGTGGAGGAGGAGGGGTGCACCAACCTGAACTCTTCTACAGCTATAGTTTGAAGTGGAAACAAAGGCACAAGGAAGAATGATTTGGGAACAAAGTAGTAACTGGGGAAACAAGGAAGGATAACTATAGCATTCTGCCCTTCCCTTTCAGGATTAGCCAGTGGAAAGGATGGCAGTTTCCCCGGAGGATCGAAAAGAGGCCAACATTTTCAAAAACTGGACTCTAATTAGCAGTAGGGCGCTCATGTCCCTCCATTCTAGCTGCAGTGCCACTCACTGAGTTTCCTCTATCTGATCCCCCCTCTTGTGGCTCTGCCTCCTCGGCAGAGACAGCCTGAGGCATAGCAGATGGCCACCCACGGCTCCTCCTAGAAGAACAGATGTATCACCAGTGCCATTCTGAACTGTTTTCTACATCTGCCCACCCTGGTTCCTCCTGAAAGGGATCCTTGATCCTGCCTAGGCCTCCACAGTGTCTCTGGATCCCAAATTCTTTGCACTGGCTGTGCAGTGCCTCCATTTAAAGCACAACCACAGAGCACTCTGGGGCATATCTAAGACTGAAACATGTTCAGCTACCCATGGCCGAGCAGGAACAGGGACCACCTTTTGGAGGAGGAAAAACTGCGAGGTACGGGACTGGGTGGGTTGGCCAGAGGAGGAAAGTGGTCAGAGGGTGCCAAATCCCTTGAAGTCCGGGATGGTAATGAATCTAGGGCCAGCATTGTCCCTGGGGAGGTGCCTGGAGAAGGAGGAAAGTCAGCAGAGTCAGGAATACATATAATTGTCTGGCCTGTGAGTTTCTGGAGGGTAGAACTCCTGTTTATACTGGTGTATGGGCCACTTGCAGTTGTTGTTTTAAGACAGCAGCTGTCATGACAACTCCATTGCTCACACTTCAACCAATGTACCTTCTGGGTGAGGAAAGCTTACCATGAATTGTCCCTGTAAGAAGCTCAGACACTGGTAAGGAGTGTGGTGGAGGTAGAATAGGGAGAAGTGTTTTTGAATGAACCCCTAACCAAACCCTTGATTCAAAACTTTGCTCAATGGTCTGTGATTAAACAGCTGGTTAGAGGTTGAGAAAAATCCATTCTAAAATAAAGACAATGGGAAAATGGACAAATTCACAGCAAGTATTCACTAAAATATTCCACTAGCTCTAGCCTCACATGACCACAGTCTTATGGACCAGATCCGTTTGTAGGACAAACTTTAACCACTTTGAAAAGCAAACTTTCACACACATCCAGGCAGAAGAAAAGGGTACTTGAGGCGTGCAGTCCACCCCATACATCGCTGCAGAAGAGTGTCTCCATGGGCCCCATTCATTCACGTACTATGAGGATGGATGCTTCAAAAGTGCATGTACTAATAATCATCTTCTCTGTAAACTTACTGGGCAGTGAGTCATTGACAGGTTATCCATTGTCCAATCTACTTGGAAATGCTAAGATTTAGCCTATGTTTAGTTATCTGTGTGTACGCAGGACGTTTAGTTAACTGTAAGTACGTAGGAGGAGTTAAGCTAGTGTTCTCAGTGTTACAGCAAGAAGGCCTGGACTAAAGTTATCACATTGCCCCAGTTCACCTGGTCTCTAGGATTTCTATATTCAAATCTCTAATTTCTCTTCAAATAGGAAGACATTTTTATAAACCTTTTATGCCACCTAACATTGGATCCTCTCCACTTTCTCTCTATATGGTTTAAAACGGAGCCCTTTGGATGTGATCTCACATGTCCTGAGGGGAACAACTCTTTCCTTGAAGATACTGGTGATTTTGAGTTTAGATTCCCAGCTGAGAGGGTAGAAAAGAACTTTCTCCTACCTACTGTAGTCAGTCAAGTTCAATCACCTGCTTAGGTGTCCCACTTCAGGAGCACAGCTAAAATACAGTACTCTAGGGCAGGCATACATCTGTCTATGAGCTTGCTAATGAAAAATGGCCTTGTGTTAGAACATGTATTAACTAATATGCTATTAAACATGACTTTGCACTCACTGCTGCACTTATGTGTCAGTGTTGTGGTTAACTTTAGGGTGAACCAGCTGGCATGGTATTAAACACGACAGTCCTTGTGTAAACTGAATGTTCACCACCGGTGTTCATTCACGCGGGTTCTAACAGGAGAGAATTCTCCACTGTAAACAAGCCCATGGTGAAGTTGTTTCCCCATGCCACCTCAGGCACTTGCTGCTGTGCCTGAGGGGGTGCAGGAAGAAAACTGACTGCTGTATTTATACTCCATCAAATCTGTTTGGGGGAGAGGGAAGGTTAATGAATTGAATGAATCTCTTTAAACAGTAAAATTATAAACAATAAGGAGACCTGCTGTGTCTGATTCGATACATTAACCCTCGAGGCCTAAAATTTACATGTATGCTATGCAACTTAAAAGATAAATGGACACAAATACACCTCATGACTTAAGCTGTAGAGACTTCAATGGATTGATTAGACTAGGTTCACTAACTATATAGATTCCACTATCTTTCCTCTAAATGTTGGATGGAAAAGGAGTCTCATAGGACCAAGCTTTCCCATTAGGATTTACAGATTATACTAGCAGAGCCAGAGGAAGATAACCTCTGAGGGGACAAAGCATTTTAATCAGTTAAATCTCTCCCATTTTGGAATGGATATTCTCTGGAGGTTTCTGTCCGAAGCAGAAGTCAGTGATGAGGAAACATACATTTCTGAAGCCTCCAAGTTGGCTGTTGTATATTAGTACCTGGAATTGCAGAACAGCTGCTATTACACAGTATGTGAGATGTCAGGGTAAAACATTAGAAAGCATGCTCAGGTTTTAGGAGCACTCCAGCAATGCGTGTTAGTTGGTAAGCAACGTCAGGCAAAGCAAAGTGTTAGCACTGCATCCTAATTAAGAGATCTCAAACTTGGGAGTAAAGATACGCAGACTGCCCAGACACCTAGTAATTGTGCTCTTCATGGCTGTATGGGAGACCTGGATTCAACACTTTGTCCTGGTCTGTCAATTCCCTGACTGGCACTGCTGCTAGGAAAGGCCTACATCACACAAGAGGCTCTTTGACCAATTTTAAGGTGCAGCATTCAGGGCTGCCAAGGGCACCCCTGTCTTCCAAGTTCAGAAAGATGGTGATTGCAGTGGCATCATGAGGGTGTGTTTATATTAAAAATGGAAATGAGGAATTTTCAGGGCTATACAAAATTCCCCAGTTGAAAGATCAGATACAAACAGGGAGCGATTTTGTGTAGGAGGAGAATACAAGGGGTTAACTAAGCCTCTTTAGGACCAGTGACAGACTGGTCCAATTTCCAGCATAACTACACGACTCGCATGCGGACACTGCCAGTTAAATAGGAAGGATAGCCAGTATCTGACACCCTGGCTCAATCACAAGTGATTTATTTATTTTTCAGCCCCAATCTGGAAGCCCCAGTTTCCAGCCAAGAATGCACCAGCATCACAAGCTGTGATCAGCCAACATCTAGGCCCCTCATAGCTGCATATTCCTTTACATTAAAAAGCAAATAATCTGAATCTCTAATGCAAATAACTTTCAGGTTTTGCTAGACAGAAGCCAAAAGATGGTACTATAATGCCCTGTGGCTCGCAGATTGTGCTGAGAACTATTCAGACACCACTTTCCTGTACACACCTCCCCTCTGCTCAAGCTGCATTTACTCCTTACATGGTTGTCCAGAAGTAGGTCATGGGCCTCCCGTGCCTGGGAATGTTTAATGACGCACTGACCCAGGTAATACTCATTCTGTTCACTTGTCAAGCTATTTCCTCATTCTATTTCCACATTCGTTCCTTAGAAGCCTGAGTTGGTGGAGTCCTCAGACCATCTCATTGCTTGGGGCACTAAAGTGTTCTAGTGGCCGTGTGCTACTGTAATGGACACTTTTAGTCCCAAATGTAAATAGGTAAAGGCAGGCCTTTGGGTACACTCTAGGGCCCCTCAAAGCGGTGGTCATGTAGGGGGGGGAAAGGCTCCACATCAGGTCCCTCTTTGGAAATAGGAAGATGGGGGGGGGGGGGAGGGAGAGAGCAGTAAGCATTTGTTTTCTTCCATTCCACACGTGCACCAGTGTGTAGGGATCTCTCACCCTGTAGATCAGCCTCTCAAGAACAGTGAAATAGGAATCTTAATAAAACATGTAAAATATTACATGCGCTTCGCCAACCTGGTATAAGAAACATATGCTGACTTTTGGGTCTAGCAACCTTGACAACATACTCTCTTTTCTCTTAGACATTGAAAGAATTTGGGTAGAACCTTCAGAAATACCAGCCCACAGCAATGATACCCTGGGAAAACCTTCCCAGTTTGGAAGGAACAAATTTTAGCAATGCCAGTAGTTTGTTTTGTGTGTTAGGAGCCAAGGGCACTAGAAACATGCATGGAAAAATAAAACCACATAAAGGGGGGGAAAACAACGCGCTCAGGAAAAGGCACTAAAAGCAGAGTAGAGTTTCTCTGATACACACCTGCATGGGCCGCACCAGTCCGTTTGTTGGTTGAGGCCAAAGCGAGCTCTGCATTTCTTAGGAGAGGCGGGATCTGAACACAGAAGCATGCGTGGCGGAGAATGGGCAAGACAGAGGCACAAGGAGGAGGAGGAGGAGGAGCAGGAGGAAGAAGAAAAGATGCAACATCATTTCAGCCACTTAAGACAAAACTAACAGACTAAAATCCAATTCTTCAACAATGGAACTATTCAGACACCACTCTCCTGTAAGAAAGGGATGGTTAGGCAAGTATCAGAGAGATTACACCTGGCGGGTGTGGGGAGAGAGGTTTGGGAAATGGCCTCAGTTACAGATGTTGGAGACTTTGTTCCCTCAAACCTGTGGTGCTCCCCCAGCTCAACCACTTCTCCACAAAGCCGAGTCCAGGCAGTCAGAGTTCAGCTACAGGAAAGCTAGGAATTCACTGCTTCTTACGGAATGTCAAATTTCTTAGTTTTGAAATGCTGCCAAATCAGAGAGCCGCCCATTGCCCCCTGTATTGAAATCCTTACCGGTTCCCTGGTTAAGTGGCCGGCCAAAGAACTCAGTCCTCATATATATATTAAAACAGAAGAGGAAAATATTGCAGAAGCAGATTGAAAACAAATAGCACCAATAAGACCTATATGGGGCAATTCTATTCTGCTTCCCTAAATTCTCTCTCTAGTTCTAATGGACAAGCTACTCTTTTCTGCATGTACTGCCCTAAAGTCCTGTGTAGTGTTGCTGTGTGACATAGGGTCTGATTAGAGTAGTGCCCTATTTTCATTTAGATACATGTGAACTTTTTTGCACTAGTGTAAATGAGATCTGAGCAGTACCTTTGTGTCAATGTCACTCTCATAATTGCCAACTTCTGTTATGTGCTGTTAATCGGCAGCTGCCTTCCAGCCCAAAGTGGGCTGCATTCCAGTGGTGGGTGAAATTATTATTTTTACACCACGTATATTACATAAAATCTTACACTTGTTATCAATCTAGGCAACAATTGAGACGAAAAGTTAACTTACTATGAGAAATGTGCAGTTTAGCTTCATGAGAGACACAAAGCAGATGCCTTAACGTTTTCTCTTGATGTGATATAACAAAGGTCCATTAATATTGCTAAATTAGAAATGCTTCCAAATCGACGATGTGAATAACTTTGGATGGTGTGGGTGTGCGCACACATCTATACACACAGTGAAATCTGCACAAGGGTCTACTTCCAATAAAGAGCACTTTGTAGTAAGCAACCACGTTAAAATACACCATGGTTTTCAGTGCAATTTTGTTTGACTTTTAGGCTACTTCTACTACAAAAAGATTTGCGATATGGTCCCTGGGGTGGTCTTTAAAGAAGTTTCATAGCTCTTAGATACGCAATATTGGTATTGCGTATCTAACAGATAAAGGCATCACTTTTGACTACAGAACATTGGTGCCTCCTGCCACTCACAACCTAGTGGAGCATTTCCCCTGCATATCTCTGTGGCAGAACAAATTGTAGACGTGACTTCTATTAAAAATGATTTATTAGCCACAATCTAGTTTGACTGCAGTGTTGTAGCTGTGTCAATACCAAGATACTAGAGACCAGATGGGTGAGGTAATCTCTCTGATTGGACCAACTTCCACTGAGTGAAAGAGAGAAGTTTTTGAGCTACACAGAGCTCTTCTTCAGGTCTGGAATCTCTCTTGCTCAGTTTTCATGAATGCCATCCATGGTCTGGTCCACATGTGTTTTTTAAGAACAAGATAGTTAAATAACTTACTGTGGCTTTAAAATATACCATTTTTTAGCTTTAGAAAACTGACTGAATGAGCTAAAACATGGATGGCAAAATACAACACCCAGTGATAAGCTACTGAGTAACATGCTGCATTCAGTACCAATTAATTTACCTGAATTGGAGTCTTGCTGCTTTTCTCTTGCTCGTCTTTTCTTTTTTCCCTAGGATGTAAGAGGGAAATAATATTAGTTTGCTTCTCAGAGGACTGGTGGAGGCTGCTCAGTATTATGAATACAACAATTGCAAGGGACTGTCATAGGGCATAAGTAAAATTCATGAAGCGTCACAACATCTGGAGTTGTTGTTGCCCGTGAGGACTGAACCAAGCACCTTTGGAACTAAAAGCATGAGCCTCTCATGCTTAAACTAAAAAAAAACAAACAAAAAAACAGGTCCATTAGCTCAGAGGCAGTAGCAAACTCAAACCTCCCAACATGACCTGCCCAGTCTGATATGTACATCTCCCTCTGTCATTTCAGTCATCACAGATGATGCAACGAGGGGCCTTGTACAGAGCCAGACAGCTTTCTGTGTCATCTGATTGGCCTTTGCCCATCAGAAATCCACACACTAGGAATTAAAGGTGTGTGTGTTGTTTTTTTTTCTTCCCAAAGCTATGGTTGATAACTTCTGCAAAAGGTTGCTGGTAAAACCAGCCTTTCCTTAGCGTTTGAGATACATGTACAGTACTTCCCATCAGTCATGGTTAAGATACAGTTTAGCAAGTCATGGGAGAAACCACTGCTTCATTTTCTGTCTGGTTTAGAGCTATCTGTCTTCACAGTTTCCAGAGATTATCTAGTCTTTGATGTTCACTTTGAACAACCTTCTTGACAATTAGGGACAGCAAACTCTACTATGAAATAATACCATATTTTTAAATACAAAGGAAGAGACACAGAGTCATGAACAACAACTGTTATACTTTGTCTCCCCTTCAGTGAAAGAAGTGCCGAGGCAGCAGAGTGGGCTTTCCTTTGCCAGCCATATTCCCAAATGAAAGCACAGACAAAAACCAGTGATTTATTCCACAAATCAGACTAAGCAGGCTTAGGGATCTTCCACAAGGTAGCTGCCAAGAGGCCAGCTGAATCTTTGCAGGAATGAAACACTGCTTTTTATCCATATAAATGCCAACTCAACACAGACGGAGAGACAAAAAGATACAGCGCAAGCCCTCAGGGAAAGGGAACACACTGGTAACAATTTAGGACAAGTATTTCAGCATACACTGGAAGTTACAGGATGCAACACACAATTTTTCAGAATTCACTAAACAGCAAATCAATCTCTCTCCACATACAGTAATATATATGGTGTATAGACAGACAGTTCTGGGGATGTAGGGCCAGATTGTGCCTTGATGATCTCTGAAAGTGCCAGGGGAGGGAAGGAAGCTATAAGGAGCCTCCTGCTTTGGGCCCCTGTGCAGCAGAGAGTCACCGTCATGGCCCGGCCTTGCAGCAGGGAGGGGCCTGAAAGAGCATAGAAGCTTTGTGCTCCTCTTGTGCAGCAAGAAACTTGGAGATGGAATTTCCTCTTCCTGAAGCTCCTCTTGGAGGAATGTGCCTAAAGGCATGAGTAAACCGATAGGAAGGGATATCACAAACATAGGTAGCAAATTCTATAGAGAGGCTGGGCCTTCCTTAACTGTCATGAGGGAGTCACTAAAATGAGAGGGGATGAGCAGTTACATCAGTTCTGAGGATGCTAGTTATAGATAAATAATTAGCTGTGACACTCTGAGTACCTTTCCCAGACCAGAGGAATAGCTCTCTGTAAGCTCTAAAGTTTACCTCTCTCACCTACAGAAGTTGGTCCAATAAAAGACATTACCTCACCCACTTTGTCTCTCTAGATAAATCATTGTCAAGTAGTTAAAGAAGGAAATGCCCCAGTGTGGCAAATCATAGACTCCAGTCACAGGAGAATACGACCCCCAGTTAGACCAACAAAACACTTGATCTTAACCGAAAAACAGAGAAGTGATGGTTGGATTTTTTTTCCATTCCAAGGCTCAGTGCCAGGCACATGGAATGGAAATCGATGCAGGTGAGATGGCCAAACAGTTTGTTTATATGAACACCCGCTTTTCCATCTACACGTTCTGGTCCCCTTGAGTGAAACCATAGCCGGTGTTTTTTAAAATAACTACAAAAAAAGCATTTGCTCAACTATCTAGGGCCTGTTTTTCACATTCCACAAATCTACTATTTTCTGGAATATATTTTCCTGATTTTTCAAAGTCCTGGAATCCAATATCATAAGCACTTTGATTATTCCACAACAGGCTGCAAAGATGGTGCATAAGATTTACATATAATTTAAGAAAAGTGATTAAGAGTTTGGAGACCACTGAGGCCCTGTCCACACTCTAGCTTTTACTGCGCTCAAACATGTTTAGTGTTAGCAAGGTGCTAACACTGCGTCCCTGATAATTGTGGGTACGGTCAAAGCATGTTATGTAACTCTAGTCTACGATCACATCCACATTACAAATTCAGCTGCACTGAAGCAGCTGGTTAGAACACAGCTGTAACCCCTCCTCCTTTGGACTAAACTCCATCTGAGCGAAATAATGCTGGCATTTTAAATCCAGGGCACTCCATTCAGTGTTGCTTGTCAATGAGTGTCTGATGCCAGCTGCCATGGTGGCCCAGGCTTGACTTATGGGTATAAGTCGCTGGATAGTTTTGAATGCTCACCTTCAAGAACATTAGCTGGAGTATCAGGAGTAAAGATACCAGAACTACTGGGCTGGTCCTAGACTGAACTTTTTTAATACCTCAATAGAAAAAACACATCGTCCATTTGTTGCAATTTCTTCTCGTCTGTCTCTGTTCTGTTATGTTCCGTAACAGAACAATGTCCAATGACATACTGGGCATTGACTTTAAAGCAACATTTAGTCCACACTGTACTCTGAAGTGTAGTGAAAGGATTAAATAAATTCCATAGCCAGTGAGCGATTCCATGGCCATGGAAGTGTGAAAAGCTCAGGGCTCCTGGAATTCTGCAGCTAACACTGGAGTCGGTGGGTACAGAGTGGCAGACAGCTATACGTTCTCACTGCTGCAGAGTTGACTAACATTCGCTGCAGAATTCTCTTACCCTTGCCGCAGAAACTGGCCCTGAAGTGCCGCAGAATTCCAGGGGCCCTGAGTATAACTGAGTGTGTTCACGGGCTGAAGAGCCTGAAGACTGAAGAGCAAAGTATTAAAATAGTAAAAATGGTAAAGTTTTAAAATAGTAACTGATTTTTAAATAAATCCAATACATGCATAGAAGTTAAACAGTGTTGTCAACGCCCTAGACTTTACTGCAAGTCTCACAATGGCTGTTTTTAAAGTCCCAGCTCATAGAATTATGGTATGAGAGAATCTCAGCAGACAAAAATAGCCCTCGTGGTTGCAGGGAGAAGCTTGAAATCATGAACCTTAAAAGCTCAAACAGCAGAAGGCAAATAAAAAGAACCCCAAATGTATTACTTTCAAAATATCAAGAGTGGGGTGTGTGTGTGTGGGTGTTGTTTTGTTTTTAAGGTATGACTCTTGACTGCTTGGGGTTGGCAAAGCTGGGTATAAATGAGATCCAAAGAGCAAAGTAATGCACTGTTACTTGATTGACAATACAGTACTAGTCCCATCCTTAAGTCACTAATGGTTAATCAGCAAATCCCTTCTTGTTGCTTCCCGGTGTGCCAAAACTGATTCTGCAAAATGGCAACTGGTTGGTTAAACAACCCTAAGAGGTATTTTCTTTCTCTCAGTATGTAGATGTTCGAGAATATGGTCAAGATAAATTCATATGTTGCCTGTGTTAATAATCTACTGTGTTGTTTAGTATTTTCTTCAAACTACCTCTCTTATCTGGGTTGCCAACACCATATGGCAATATTTCAATTGAATCCTTGCCTCCCCCTTCCCCCGTGTTTTCACTGGAATTGTTTTACATACTGATAGTTCTACTCACATTAGCGTTGGGTCTAAACTACTGAACAACACTCTTTAGCTCCTCCCAGTGATTTACACCAGCAGTAAGTCTGGCCCATTTTCTTTTTTTAAAAGAATAGACCAAAATATGCCCATGCCCAACTGAGGCACAGTGTGATCTTATTACCATAACTCTGGTCATTCCTCAAAGCTTCCCTTCCTATTGCTTGTCACCTCACTGCATCACACAGAAAATGAAACTAAAATCTTTTGCAGAAGGGACCATGCCTTTTTATGTTTCTGAGCAGTGCTAGGCGCATTTTAGAAAAACTTGTAAAACTAAAATATATTTTATCTTCACGATAGTAAAGCAGTGCACTCTAAAGGAAGCCTATGTTAAGGCTGAACAGAAGAGCTTCCATGGGATGGACAGTATTCTGTGCTGCTGACGTATCATGAAGAGAAGATGCTCTTCTTAGTGTACACTATTTGGTAATAACAGCCATGACCACATTAGCGTTGTTAAGGACTCTTATAGCCAGGTTTGTGTTTCAATTCTTTCTTCCACTGCTCTGGACCCGCCTATCAATTCTTCCGTTTCTTCTGCCCATTAATAAGGAAACACATTTTTATCCTCTACTTGCTTCTCTGACACAGAATGCATAATAACGCCCTTTGTGTCCCAATGAGTTCTATTAGCAAGCACACAAGAGCTGCTGGAGCAAATCTGTCCTGTATGAAAGGGCTGTTTGCCGTGCTGGCTTTGACCTGTGACGACTTATATGACTTCTTGTGGTTTGAGTGAAGGTGGAAAGCTCCGAATCGCGGTGAGCTTTTCTTCAGTGTGGGAGTAACTGTATTTCCTGTCTCATATCAAGGCACATGCCAAGGGCGTTGACCCAGATTCCTCCTCCCCATTTGAGTTACAAAATTGGGAAGACAGAAAAGCATTTGTTGTAGATACAGTGAGAAAAATCACAAAGCAGCCGCTTCCTGGCTTTGGGCACTCCTGTCCCAAAACAACTTTGGATGATCTGATCACCAGACTGCTAGAGCCTGGATGGCCAGCAGGAGATATGGGGGTTACTGGAGAATTGCAGGTAGGGTGAGAGAATGTTTCCAGAGCACAGATGGCAGCTTCCCCTCCACCCATTTTTGAGGACAAAAGATTCGGTGAGAGAAATGCAGAATGAGGAGGTTTTGTTAAAGGAAGCACTCCATCTTGGTGTGTGTGTGGTGATGCAACCTGCTGTATTAGAGGCTGCTGGTGTTGCCCTGGCTCTCATAACACCGCCGACTGCTGCTTCGGATACTGGTTTAGCAGCCATCCCAGTGGAATACACGCCACTGAGAATCCTGAAGAGCTACATGCAAAATCAGGAGATCCTTGGCTGAGGTTGGTGGAGTGCCGCAGAGACAGATGCAGGCTTGTGGAATGAGGCGTCACCTGGAGAACAGCCTTTCAGGGAAGCCACAGAGTGGCTATAAACACAGTGGTGGTGTGATCATTTATCTTATCAGCACTAGGAGAGAAGGGAGCAGCTAAAAGAAAATGCAAGACTCTCATTGACTGCAATGGGCTTTGGGTCAAGTCCCAAGCTAACTAGTTAGGCATTTCTATCTAGGATCAAAATAAAGACTAGAAAAGCAAAGCTGAATGTGCACGTTTGTGTAGCACTCTTATGCCTATAAAACCACACTTAATGGGGTTGCCTCTTAAATGATTAGTACAGCTAAGAGAAAATAGGGGAAATGATTTATTTTTATAGTGGCTCTTCTCAAATGCACCACAGATTAGAAAGTAAAGAGATGATGGGACTGTTTCAGACAGAAAACTCTACACCGGGGCTTGGCTACTGGAAGCATGTACTCGCTTGAAACTTAGTAGTCACAGAAACATTCCTGGAATGGTCAGGAGGAAAAAAAATCAACTTAGAACACAAAGAAAATAGTGCTAAAGGGACATCAGGATTCATGTGTCTGCTTTAAAATACTCTTTAGGGTCTAGTTCAAATAAGCCTTTGTGTTTCAAACTTCTCCCTTACTTGATTCCAATAGATTTATCTCCTGCCACCTAAGGATGACCTAACTCTGTTCCCATTGAAGTGGATGGTAAAACTCCCCTTGATTTCAATGGGAGCAGAGTTTAGGCCAACAGGGAGCATTTTTGAAAATCCCATCCTCTGTAAATAGAACAACCTAATCAGATTTCTAGACAGAACAAACCAAATAACATTTCACTAATGTCTAATGAATTGATTCAGAACTGCTACCAAGGCTGCTGGATCCTGCTGTTCTAGGAATCTAATCAAGAAGAGACCAAACATACAGAGAACTGGAGCGCAGTTAGGCTATATCAGAGATACCCAGATGTGGCTTGTTTCAGAGCAGCAGCCGTGTTAGTCTGTATTTGCAAAAAGAAAAGGAGTACTTGTGGCACCTTAGAGACTAACTAATTTATTTGAGCATGTGGCTTGTGTGACTATGGCTTTGTCTACACTGGTGGTTGCGGCATGTAGGGTGTGCATAGCTGCAGGCTGCGTCCATGTTGCAGAGTGTAGCTACACCCATCGGGGAAAGTCTCTGGCAGGGGGAGGCGGCAGGATGCCACACTGCTATGAAGGCATGGCTTGGGTGCGTAGAGAGCCACGTTGGGTACATACGCCAGAACCTTAGGATGTCTTTACTCTACTCACCTAAGCAGTGCCTTACCAGCTACTCTGCTATTTATACCCATGCTAGGCCGCTTTCCAGTGTATGTACTCTACATGCCGCCCTAAGTGTAGACATAGCCTATGGGTACTTGAAATCCCAACATTCAGTATGCTTCATGGCCTTCCCCATCGGTTACTTCAGATCATGCTTCACATTGCCAACAACCAGTGGGGAACGCTGCTCTGACACTGCCATGTGTTGAATCCAGCAGTGACAGCTGAGATGTTTACGGAGCTGATTTCTTGGTGGTCTATTCAGCAACCTTATTCTGGACACTCATTTGAAATGGTCATTTAAAATAGAAAGACCTGCCTCTGGTATCCCTGCTCTGACAGGAGAATCATGGAAGAGTTAGGCTTAGTCCCCAGACTGTCAGTACAACCACTGGTGCTGCCATGTTTGGATATTCCTGTTTTAGTTGAACACCGTGAATGTAACATTTGTTTGGGACCCCTTTAGAATCACAGGGTCGGGCAAAGACCTATTAGATCAGGGAGTCAATCATCCTGCAAACGCAGCATATGAGCCCTGATCAGACAACATTGTGCTTACCTTGATGTAGGTTCATACCCTTATTTATGACAGCAGAATCATGAATGGATTGAAAGTTAACCCAGATAGGCTGCTAACCTAAGGCCAGGACTAGAATCTGTACAATGAAGATCATTACCTCCACTGTTGTGGAATTCTCTCCTAATGAATGGCAAGCCAAATAATATTGGAAAAAGTCCAAAGGCCACCAACTCAGCTGATGATAAAGGTGTTATAATAATGGCCAAGAGAGGATATAACCATGGTAAATGGAATTAGAGTAAAGAAACAATAAGGATCCCATTTGAAATTCCCCAAAGCTCATTAAAGTTCAGTAACTTTCACTTGTTACAGTATCTTTATAGCTAATTAACATTACTGGTGGGAAATACAACAGAATCAGCTTGTGAATATTTTATACTCTGTATAGTTAAGGAAACGGAAAGTACAGACACTGATATTTCCAGTAACTTTAGGGCAGTGACTGATTCTGGGCAACAGAGCTGCTTCTGTACATTAGGCCAGAGCTGGCAAACTTATAAAAGGACTTTGTCTAGTTTCACGCTGGTGTAAATCAGGAGCAATTCCTGTGACATCAGTGGAGTTACTCAGGTGTAAAACAGGCTTAAGTGAGAGAAGCATCAGCCCCAGAGCAAAACGGTATTGAAGTTACATGTCACATCATTCAGTAGGAATATTTCTAATTTTTTAGATTAAATAAATAGTTTTTAAAATTATGATAGAGTACTATAAGGATAGATGAGAGACTGCTTAACCAGTAACGGTGTTCATCTATAAAGCGTGTATACTTTCCACAGTTAAGGCACTCTTGAAGACCTACTGCCACCTACAGTAAATCTCCTGACAAGCACAATAAAGTAGAAGGAAAGAAAAAAGTGTGTTTCCTATTACACCTAACCTCTGCCAACTGGTCTGTTGGTCTGTCTTTAGACTGCAAGCTCTTTAAGGCAGGGACCATTCCATCTTACCAGCAAAGTAAGTGCTACCATCAACAAATAATAAAAAATGAGTATGAAGTCTTTAAACCATTAAATCTCCACAGGGGAGGTAGCCATATTAAAGGAGAAGAATTTTCTCTCAGTTATTCCTGAATCATAAAGCTGATCCCCCTAAGGAATTCAGGAAAAGGGCCTAACAAGCACCATAGCGAGTACTGTGGAAGTCATTGCAGCTCTCGATTTATCAATGTCTTAGGCCAGGAGTTCTCCAGATCTGTCATTCAGAGGCTGAGATTTCCTCCTAGACCCACTCCTTTCCTAACCTACGATGTGGTTCTCAAAACGTTCCATTCTGCGGATCACCACGAAATGCTCCTCTGTTGTCCATGGACCATAGATGGAAAACCACTGACTGCCTAAGGCCACACATCGTAGGAGTATATTTCCATAGGACTAATATTGCCAATGACCACTCAAGTAATTTAAAAATAATTTTGATTTCTACTTATTTTTCATATGAACTTGGGTATTTTTATTAGAGCTTCTAAGCTTCTATTCTAAGACAATAAGTAAGCAAACCTCCTTCATTTAGCAGCTGTTGGGAAATGTGACATGCTTGCCAAAAGTATACATTAATCCCCAGACGACAAAATGTAACATACTGCTTAGACATATATTCTTATGCCTATGGGTATATGAATACCCTCCCCTCTATCACCTATCTGTATGAGTGCATTGGTGCGCCCCATGGCTATCAGGAGATACGGTATCAGGGACAGCTGTTAAATAAGGCAGGTGACATTTTCAAGTTCAACTATAGCTTTCTAAACATGCTGCCAAGATGGGGCCTTTAGTCCCTAGCTGCATTAAGCACTCACATAGTTATCTCTAGCAGACCAGCCTGGGTAGAGCTGCATGTGAAGCTGCCGTTCCTTCCGGGCCAGTTCATAGTACTTGGCCTGCTCCTCCCGTGACAGTGCGTGCCACTGCAATAAAAAGATGCGTCAGTTGTGAGACTCCTCAGTGCATTTCATCACCATCCCTCTTTGCTGTCAGAATGAGATGAGGGCTAGACGGGCTCTCCTTCCATTATCCCTGGTGTAGAGCCACCCGTGTCAGCTGAGTTCCATCAGGGTAATTTGATGCTGGGTATTTACAGTGGCATAAGGACAATGTACACATTTTTAAAAGTGAGCCGCTCGCTACCTGCTTGAGGAAAGCACTGGTATGTGAGCAAAGCTGACCCTTGAATCTGCAGTGGTATGGCTAATTGGCTTCCCCAGGGAAGGAAGTGAAGGTTCTCTATGTAGCTAGTGGTGCTTGGAGCTGGTCTGACTGGCCCAGGGGCTGCCTGAGTTGCTGGGCAGACCCAGAGCCAGTCGCACCGGCCGCTCCAGAAGTCACAGAATCTGTGACCTCCGTGACAAACTCGCAGCCCTAGTCATAATACCCCTTAAATTAGGATCCAGTGTCGGAGTGGTTTGTTACCGATAGTTTACACATCACTGATCTATCTTGCATTTCCACCCCTCTGCCCTCATACATTGAAAGGGGCTTTGTAAATGTTCATTTCAGTAACAGTACATAAAAGGCACCTACCCTGGTGGTTTAAAAATGTTATTTAAAAAGCACTAGTAGAGGAGAGACCTCCCCATGGGCTTCATCCCTCTAAGGAACACCCCCCATCCTTCCTACTGTTTGCTCATCTAAACATTTTATTCTGTGGAGTCACTAGTACACAGACCACATTTAAAGAAACACTGATTTTCCACAAAGCCTTACAGGTAATAGTTTTGTTGTTAAGTAGCTGATCAGCTCTCTCTCTCTCTCTCTCTCTCTCTCTCTCTCTCTCTCTCTGGGATTGTGAAGAAGAGAATGGCTTTGCTTAGAAGCAAGCAATATGTTTTGTTCTGTGGTCTTACCCTCCTTCCTAAAATCTGATTGATAGCTGCACTTTCTTTCAGGGTGCACTCAGCAATGACTTTTGCCCGCATTTCTTTCATATACAACATGAAAGCATTCAGGGGCTTCTTGATAGTGGGCTTCTTGGCTTCCTTCTCTCTCTTTGGTTCTGGTTGGGGTTTCCTTGACAGAAACAAAACAGTCAGTAACAATCACGCTCTTGCATCTCAGCTATCCGAACTGAACAGTAGTCAGAAGAAACTGTTCCTCGTGAAAATATTAAATAGTAAAACACTTTACCTCAAATGTAGACTAATGCATATTTTATGCAACTAGGGCACGGACCCTTCTAACGATCATACCCATCATTACGTTGGCACCTTTCAGTTGATGGGGCAACAGTGTAGTGCCGCCAACCTTGCTTGTTGAATCGACAGAG
Source organism: Natator depressus (assembly GCF_965152275.1). Classification (NCBI taxonomy): domain Eukaryota; kingdom Metazoa; phylum Chordata; order Testudines; family Cheloniidae; genus Natator; species Natator depressus. The sequence goes on from NC_134241.1 coordinate 12,692,954, forward strand.
TTGCAAACGTTCCACAACTGGCCTCCACAGGGTTTTATCACCCTAACTGTCCCCTTCCATACAAACAGTGGAATAATTGAGACTCGGACTAAATAGTTAAGGAGATCATTTTGATAGTCTCACCCTTGTCTCAAGACTTGCTGACTTACATGCTCCGGTCGTAATGATCCATTTCTTGCTTCCCAGAGTGGGGTACTATGGCTGGATGAGGGATTCCAGTGGTGTGCATTCCAGAGCTCAGCATCAGGGGATGTGTAAACCTGCAATAGAGGGCATGTCAGTGATCACTGGGACTTTCTGTGTAGCACAACCCTCCCGCGATAAATGGCTGGATTCGGCTCTTAAAGGAGGATTCAGATATGGGAGAGAGACCCGTCTGCAGAACATTACTGCCAGATGAACAGGAAAATGGGTGGCTGGGTACAGCTCTTTCCATCAGTAGTCACGTCTGGCAGATGGAGAACACATCTTTTCTCACTAGATGGCACTCTTTGAGTTGTTTTTAAGTCACAAGAACAAATGCTAAACTGAAGTAAACAAAGCAAATCATTGAGATACATCCTTTATCTTATGCAGCTCTGAAATTTTGTAGGGAAAGCATTCTTCCTGAAAGAATAATAGGGGTCCATGTAGGGATGCCAAGGTGCTGCAGATCTGCCAAGCCTAACCCAGGACTTTTCCATCACTGCTGGTGCTCTAGCAGTAGTAGTTAAATAAAGGCAGCAGTGCTTCACTTGGTGTTTGATTTCACCTGAGGAATGACACTTACAAAGTTTCTGAATCAATGAAAACAAAGGGGAGGTGTGCATTTTGCCTGGGGTCTCTGATACTTTTCTTTGGCTTCATCCATCAATACATCCCTTGCTGAGTATTCCTCTGTCATGATCACAGCGGATGAGTGGATAACATAGTAGCCAAACTGATAGCAGAAAAGATTTGGAACAGCATTCAGATTCCATGGGTTTTTTTTTTAAATAAAAATTAATTTGCAATGTAATCTAGACTTACAGCGATCAGCAGCTTTTATTTAAAAAAAAAAAAAAGAAAAAAAAGGAATTTTCAGATCTCGGTTGTCACACTATTTTTGTTAGTGTTACAGCAAAAACCAAAACCACACCAACATTTGGATTTGAATTAGGACCCCCGTACACCTCTCTCTCTTTTTTTTTAAACAGAAAAAGCATGAGTCTCAGCACAAATCATACTGCAACCCTTGGAGGTACACCCAGCCCTAGCCACGTTATCCACCAACACAGAAATGAGTTCATAAGAGGTTTCACTAGCTTACAAGCTTCATTAGCTCTGTATAGATTTTTGAGGTTACAGCCAGGCTTTGCCAAGCTTGCCATATTACGGCTGGAGCTTGGAGAGAGCAAGAATTTCCCCTGGGAGATAAACAACTGTTCATGAGATATGTTGTCACACACAAAAAAGATGTTTTGATTTGATCCATTGGCCACACTGTGAAGTTTGATCCTCCTCTGACAAGGTGTTCTTTTTTGTCTGCAGTATTGCAAAACCTGTCCCACTCTATAGTATATGTGAAAATGCCAACACCATGCAAGATGAGATTTTTGGGCAACTATTGAGGACTGTAAACTCCTCTCTATCATTTTATAGTCTATTTAGATGCTCAGACAGAAGAAGTTGCCTCAGGCAGCATGGTGGAAAACTAAAGTAATAGGCTGACTATTTTCCTGCCACTGTTCCAGGGATAAGTCCCTGAAGAATGCCTTCAACAACAGTTTGAATGTTATCTCCTACATATCATGACAACACATAGCAGAAGCAAAAGCTGGAGATGCGAACAAATGTTGCTTGCACATAAACTCCCATGGGGCTTAATCTACTCTAGCTGAAGAGACCAACAGGAGCATAGGGGCTTGCTGTCGGTCGGCGGAAGGAACAATGCAAGCGTTTGTAACGAACTCTTCATAATTTTGTCCAAACATGTTTGTAAGCGCTCTAGTGCTATGTAATTGTAGGACAAATCCACACGTAAGGGGCAAATTGTGTTAACAGGCATGCCTGTGCAATCAGTGGGATCTGTGCACATGTATATGAAGGCAGAGTTGGGCCCGACATGCTAATAAATCTGCCAGGGTAACGTATGGAGAAGAGAGGGACACTACAGTACTCCAATGTCCTAGGCTTGTGTTGCAAAATGCAACTTGCTCTGTATGTAAGTTTTATTGTGTTCTAGCGGCCAGAGCCTCAGCGGGTCTAAACTGGCAGAGATCCACTGAAGTCAATGGAACTACGCTGTTCTATACCCGCTAAGTACCTGACCCTAGGTTTTTAAGTTTTGTGGGGAGGCTTTAATAGGGGTTAGCAAGGAGTTAGTTCCAACAATCCAGTGATGCAGCATAGCAACTCCTCACCCTTCTACTGGAATGCAGGGAAGTGCAGCAGGAGACAAATGGAATTTAAAAGGCTCAGATGTTCAAATTTTGCAGTCATGGGGACAAATAAAATCACTGGTAGTGATCATACTCTCCGCCAGCTTTACAGCCTGACCAAGAGTCAGTAAAACATGTCAGTCTCCGCACAACATAACTCAGTCCATTATACTGAGGAAAGGAACATTTCTATCTCTAGTAAAGATTACAGTTCAAGGTAAGGGAGCTGTTTGGAGTGGCTGCAATGACACTGTATATAAAAACTGGACCTCATCCAATCTTTATAATATTGATAGCGGGGGATTTTTTTTTTATATTTGGTTTTAATCAATAAAAAAAGTATAAAAATAAAATCTTTGTGGCTTCTCCATGGAAACTCAATGTTTTTATGATTTTAGAAAGACTTGACTAAAAGCAAAATTCTTTCCCTGCTCCTGCCATCTGGAAGCTTGACAGCCCCTCCCTGGACGTTTGCAGTCTGCTGCAAGCTTGTATGGCGCAAGCTGCGAGACCAGCAGAGCTGCTGTCTTGTCTCACACAGCTCATACTTACCTGGAGAAAGTAGCCCCAGCAGAGAGCGCTGACGAATACGGCTGTCTAAATCCACATGACGGAAGCGGATAGACAGACTGGCTCTGCCTGGGATCGGGAAGAAAGAGTCTATAAAGCATCTACATCCGTGTGGCTTTTCCTAAAAATATCCTCTATAATTGGACTCATTGCTACTCATTGATGTGAAAGCCTTAGTCGCTCTGGCGGCTAGAATGTATGCCACAAGCATCTGTCTTTTCCAGCCTCAGCGCAGAGGTAATGCAGATGGACCCAGATTGCAAAGTTCAGATCTGAATGTGGATCCCAACTTCCCCCAAGTGTTGAAAAATACTAGAGCATTATGTGAGTGTATCACTTCATTAGCTCTAAACAGTTTAAAATCTGCTATACAGGTATCAAGATGAAAGGTTCAGGTGGATTATTACTGTAGGAACACATTGTTCAGCAGTGCGCACCCTAACTGAAAAGGTGTTTACAAGGCATAGACACTTGCTGTGCAATACCAAGATGAACTGCCGAATTCAAAATCAGCCTCAATCCCACTCTGGTCATTAGGGGAATGGTCAGCCAATCAAATATCTGCACCTGGGATCACTGGAGTAGCAGGCTTTGGTAGATCTTTTAAGTCAGTAAGGAAAACAACACACTGCATTATACCGTTTTAAAATGATCTGATTTCAAAAGTAGGAGACAAACTCTCAAGTGGTGAAAATTGGTGTAGCTCCATTGAATTCAACTGAAGACTCTGACTTCAATGGAGCGATGCTAATTTACACTAGCTGAGGGTCAGGCCATATATTTCTTCAAATGAAGTAATGCTTACATTCCATACTCAGGACTGTGTACGTGCCAGGTTTGGAATCCGAAGCTATTTTTGAGTTACTAGAGTGCAAATGTCCGAGTAACGTTCTTAATCAATGAAAAACTTTTTCATGCTCAGATAGGTTAAAATACCCCCATCAGAATGGATTTTCTACACACTTTCCAAAAATTATTTCACCTCTGGCTTAAAGTTGGGCATGAAGTTTCAAACTTAAAGAAATTGAAATGAGAGGGTTTTTTTGCTAAGCACAAGCAAATTGGGGTTTAGAACAGAAGTGCTGCCTCATTCGTAATTACTGAACATGATCGGTATTAATGGCTTCAATTGATTTCCCACCCTTCTGAAAATGAGGTCCATTATTATTATTATTATATCCCCGAAGCATCCAGATGTCCTGCAAAGGACTGGGATTGCCTTTTGCCTGGTGCTGTTCAGAGCAGGCATCGTGATTACCTCTGTCTGAAGAGCCATCACTGTGGAATCATGGCACTTAACCCCTAAACCCGAAAGAACAAGGTTTTTGTTTATGGCACTCAGGGAATTACTGTGTCTCAGCTTGATGAAATCTAAAAAGCTCTGTGTGTATTAAAGTTGCAAAAAGAAAAGGAGTACTTGTGGCACCTTAGAGACTAATCGATTTATTTGAGCATAGGCTTTCGTGAGCTACAGCTCACTTCATCGGATGCATATCCGATGAAGTGAGCTGTAGCTCACGAAAGCTTATGCTCAAATAAATTGGTTAGTCTCTAAGGTGCCACAAGTACTCCTTTTCTTTTTGCGAATACAGACTAACACGGCTGTTACTCTGAAACCTGTATTAAAGTTAGTGCACATAGTTGAGAACTGGCCTGCTCTGTTTACAACCTGCCAGTCAAAAATCCCTCTCACACTACTTAGAAGTTAGTAGTGTATAAACATGTCAACAAACAGCCAAGTGCTACAATATATCAGGAACCTAAACAACCTTTGAAGTTTAGCATTCCTGCCCCAGGGGCGAGAAAACATTCAAAGTTAATCCAGAAGTGACATTCATTACTCTAGGGGCCAAGATATCTGAATATAAAAGGATCATGGCACTCAAGCCTTTATCCAAAGTGATTTTGACATGCAAATTAATTCAATTGCAAAACCAATCCATGATCGCTGGGAATGTACAATTAAAGATTTTATCACCCCATGATGAGAGAACAGCTTTTAGACAAAGGGGAAAACATAATAATGAGACAGCAGCAAACCTGGTGCATAGTTAAGCTGGTGAGCTGTGCAAATGACACAGTTTACAAGGCTCTTGGTTAAGGTGTGTTGTCAGGCTCCAGCGATCAAACTCACTGGACTGGACTATAATTCATTTTTATTCGAAGTTCCTGACTGTCATCCCAGCTAATTAAAGAGAGAGTTATTGCAGCTCCTCTTCTCAAAATGCTCAGCAGGAACAAAGACCATTTCTGCTGAACTCTTGTTAGGCAGCTTGCTAAGGAAAAGCTGCTTCCTGTATTAAGACCGCTTTGCGTTTGAAGTCAGCTTCATTCCAGAACAGTGAACCTTAAGAACTGTCCACATACCACAGCACTAGTTATTGGCACAAGGAGTCTCTGCGGTGTTTCTTCTCCTACACAATTAGTTTCCACACTGTTTAAGCACCAAACCTCTGTAAAAGCATAAACTGGTGACCTATCTCTTTGATGAAACATTTGAAAATATCAGTCACACTTCCCTGAAGTGCGTGGGGAGAGATACAGCATTCGGGTTGTAAACACACACAGAAGCTCTAAGCGGACACAGCTGAGAACCATCTTTGCTTCTAGGCACTTCTCAAATGCAGAATTTCTTCATTTACATAACTCAGAGGAAGTTCTGACTGGGAACTCCCTTTGGGAGGCCCATCATTCCTCTGGGGGAAGCCAAGCTTGAAACTTACTGGAGCTTACCATGTGTTTCTGTTCACAACAGATCTTGAAAAATAAGCATCAAACTAAAGTTTAGGACTGGGAAGTGGTTCTATGGAATTTTGTAAACTTCAAGCAGACAACTATTTTAAAAATTAAAAGTCTATATTACATACATTTCCTATTTGTAAAAGTGCTAATTGAAATGTCTGCTCTCTGATCCACAGGGCTGTTTTTCTATTTGTCATTTTACCATATCAGTTTCATTAGTCATTAATGAACTTGTCTGACTAGCTTGGTTAAAGGCGCCAAATCCTGCCAGATGCCGGCTGTCAGCAAAATGAATTTCCTGTCTGACCAACCAACAAACAAACAAACATTTTGAGAAAGAAACTTTTTCCATGTAACTAGGCTGCCTTTAACTGTTTCCCATTCTCCCAGCTGTGCCTTTGGCCGAGTAGCTGCTTTTTCCTCCAATTTTTTTTTTTTTTTTTTCATGTTACAGCACAGTCACTCCTGCAGTCTCTATTTGTCTGTCCTGAGGAGGAATCACATTGTCCAAGGAGTTAAACCATCGGCCAAGAGCAGCAGGTTTAGGACAGAAAGCAAAATTTAATCTCCTCACACCCAAACCTAAATCTAAGGCTGGCCTCCGTCTCTGTTTCTTTGGGGTTAAATATTTGGAACACTAACAACAAACAAAAATCTAGTTAACATGTCACATTGTTCTTTAATTGTTTCACCTCTCTCATTTTAAGATACCTACATGTCTATATCAGGTTTTTGCAAGAGAAACAGTCAGGAAATTTTTGCACACTGCTGTCCATTGATTATTTCACCTTAAGATTCCCCCATGCAAATGGTCAGTGATGTATGTTCCCAAACTCACCCTACAGCTATAAATCTTGCCTCATGTCTCTACAATTTCAATACATTATCAGGAACTGGTGATGGCACTCACTGAAAATGTTAATCTAATTTGAAGAGAGATCACGCAAAAATGTCATGTCATGACTCACCAGATCTGGTTCCTGTGAGTACTCAAAGTCACTCAGTTTTAATGACAAAAATAAAATATTAACTAATAAGGAGTGAAGGATTTACATAGGTCTCTGGGCCACTCAGAATGCAGGATTCCAAGAGATCATGGGTTGAATAATGTCAGGACACACACATCCTGCTGTTGGGTGAGCAAGCATTCTGTGTACTCCGCTGAGACAGTTCTCTGCCATACTGTGTTTTTCTGTCTTACACTTTTTGAAAGGCAGCTTCTGGTGGATTGAATGCAGGGCTGGGACACCAAAGTTTGATATGCTCAAAAATAGCAGCCCATGGCTAAATCCAGAGCATGACAGAACTAGATCCCACTCAAAACGAGAAGACTTGATTATACCTAGAGCAGGTTGGGCAATGGACTGCTGACCTAAGCAGCTCTCAATTTTTTTATGTTATTTATTTTATTTAAAATCCCTACACAATGTCATGTGAAAGGCATCGGGGAACGTAGAGAGATATCTAGCTAGTGGCCCAGATTCCCAGTCCCAGCTCTGATGCTGAGTCACCTGGGGCAACTCTCTTTGCTTCTTTGTGTCTCTGCTTTCCATTTGTAAAATGGGGGTGATACTACTTGCCAACCTCACAGGGGAAATTAGGCCTTGTGAGTCCACAGGTGGGGCCATTGTGAAGATTAAAGAGCTAATGTTTGCAAAGTGCTTTGGTAAACAAATTGTGCACCAGTAAATTATACTGTTTAGAGTGGATCAAAGACCTAGAGAGTAAATGGACCTTGGTGCGGCTTAGGATGCAGGTGTAAGAGCAACGCTCAATTTGCCTGCTGAGGCCCTGGATAAACTGTCAACACTTACCATCCCATAGAAGGTGTTATCTGTCCAACCCCACCGGGAGGGAGGGAGTAGAAACCAGGGATATCCGATGTTTGGGAAGGACGGTGCACACCTAAGCAGAGGATCAAGACTTTAGTTAGAGAAGGAAATTTGGGAAGAGCAAGCAGTAGCATTTCCAGGTTTCTGGTCATCCATATGTTTTCAACTTCTATATTTACTTCCATGTACTCCAAGGACAGCCACTCAGTTAGGTTTGCGACTCGTGAGGGCAGATCTACACTACCGCTTAAGTGGATGTAACTTATGTTGCTCAGGGATGTGAAAAAGACACATGCACGCCCCGCCACGAGCGATGCAAGTTATAGTGACCTAAGCGCTGTCCACACTGGCGCTATGTCCGCGGGAGACGCTCTCCTGCCAAGGTAGCTTCTGCCTCTCACAGGGGTGTAGTAATTATGTCTCCCATCAGCATACAGCTTGTTCACCGGATGCGCTGTAGCGCGTCTAGCACAGACCTGCCCGGAGAAACGTATGTGACAAAAGTATTTTCCTTCGCACAATCATTCCAAATGACAGGGTACAACAATTTATCCCTTTTAATGGTTTGGTTGGGTCTACGCTGCATCTGGGAGCAAGCCTCCAAGCTCGGCTCCACAGACTTGTGCTGGGTGGACTCTCACTAGCGCTCTGAAAACAGATCTGAAGTCTGGGCCGGAGGGGAGTGGGGCTTGGGAGTCCAAGCTCCAGCCTGATAGGCAAGGTCAAAGCACCACTTAGCCAGCTATTTTTATAGGGCTAGCTTGAGCCCTGCTAACACCACGGACCAGGGCTGGGAGGCTCCCTCCCAGGCATGCCCTTCGGTGTAGCCCTTTGCTGGGGGGCAGGGCAAAGCGATAACCTTCAAACATTACTGCAGAAAAAAGATGACGACTCTACTCATGTTTCGTTCATCCAAAGGCCACAACACTCACCTGCCAAACACCACTGTGCTTTGCATTTCGGCTCCATCCCAGCAGTTTCTATTCCTCTCTTCCCACTCACACTGCTTCTGCTCATCACAGATAAACTCTTCCTTATGGGGTGTCACGGTAATGCTGACCAATGACCCCATTCAGGAGCAAGGCCTTCCTTCCCTGTGGCTTCCTGCCATTTCATTATGCACTTTCTTTATCCATAATGACTTTTTCCATGCACTTCCCTCAGGGCCGTTTCTCTAAGTGTCCCTTGTGTATTCCATTTCAGAGAGGTCTTGATTTTAAGGGCCTGATTGTCTCTTCCGCCACAACCTATTTGTGCTGCTCTGTTGGTGTCAAGGGGCCATAAACTTAGTTCATGTGGCCAGCTGGGAATTCCCCTTTGCTAATGGGATTCCCTGGGTGCTCTTCACAGCTGTCGGTAACAGAGTGTGGTTAGAGGAAAGGGGGTATGGCCAGAGTGTCTTTATACATTGACTATTTTTCTGGCTTTCAGGACAGCTTCTCTTGGAGCCTTGGGCAGTTGGGAAGAAGTTAGAGCAGCCTTGAAGCTGCTCCTACACGGAGGGCCAAATGGGTCTTCAGCTGCCCTCAGAATTGGGGAACTGAAAAACATAAACACCCTGCTTTGCTCTCACTGCACTTGGCACAGGATTAAAACCCAGAACCAGGCTTTAGGTATTTACCTCCAAAAGGGACATGGGGAAGAAAGATCCCCAGATTAATGTCCCCCATGTGGGAAGAAAGAGAGCGAGCGTGTGTGCACCTGTCTGTGTGATGAAGAGTGAGATGTTGCCAGGGAAATGCCTTATGGTGAAAGGATATGAAATGAATGATCCCTTGCACACAACACTGACCTTTTGTATAGTTACCTGGTGACAACAGAACATCAAATAATCTTCCAGTTATGTATTAGCCAATAGATCCTTGCCCTGAAGGACACTGAGGATGTAGTTTGGTCTATCTCCAGGAGGAGATCACTCTAGATTCATGGGTCTTCAATAGAGATTTATGCTGTGGGACTATTAGCAGCTCCAGTGCCAATCTTAATTTTCATGAAAGGACATAGGGCAGCTGCCAGTCCCTGGGGTAGGTTGGTGCTCTACTGTTTAAAGCTTTACATACTAATAGGAAGTCCCTGAAGCACACTCACAGGCAGGGACTTTCAAAGGCCCTTGAGGAGTCATGGAGCTGTGTTCTGCAAGTAGTTTTCAAGGGCAGCCTGATATAAGGTGCATTGTGTGATATTCCCTCAGGAGCCAAGCAAGATTGGAAAAAAATAAAATCTTCCCTCGCCACTTTTGTGAGACTTGGAAATCTGCCATTAGCTATGCTTCTAATAGGTTTTAATTTAACTTTCTATTTTTCTGATGACTTTATTACATGCTGGTGGCTGGCAAGCAATCGGCTGTCTGGAAGAGACACCAGACATATTCTGGTATCTGTTCCATGGGTGTAAATCCTCAGCAGTCTGTGGATTTACTGAGGGTAACACTGGTGAGACCAGAATGTGGCCCCTAGGGTTCAAACTGCTGACAAATCACCATCACCTCCTTAGCCATTCCCCTTACTTTATCGCACATTGTTTGGCACTCGTAACTCAGCTAAACTATCATTTTGCAACATGCTCAGAAGCTTTAGAAATTGAGATTACGTGGACTGGTGACTGTTGTATGAAATTACAGAAAATTCCCCCAACTCCAAAAGGTGAGCAACAATACTGTGTGGGTGGAACACTTCATTTCTTTACCTCTCAATGGGGGTGTTGGCAGGATAGCTTCACATAAAGTTTAGAACGGTAGGTAGCCATGTGGCTTTGGTATGCAGGGCTTTGCGTGAAACACACCATCTTGTGTATGCACCTGGAGTTTTCCACTGACTTCCAGGTTCAAATGAACCCAAGATCCCTGCCAGAATTTAGGTTGACACAAAGCTGTAAATTAACCTAGTTTTACTTGAAACTATGCCCAGGGTCTGCCCAAAGTTTGTGAATCTTAGCAAAGCTTTGGATGAATTTGGAAGATTTTGAGTCTGTTGCACCAATACAACATATAACAGCAGCTTCTCACTAGCCCCCAAACCAAAAATGATTTATGATAAATTCACACATGTATTCACTTTTCACAGTACAGGGACTAACCTCTCCTTATCGTACTTTCCTCTATACTCTTCCTGAGATGATTGTCTGCTATGTATTATATTAACAAATAAGAGAAATCCAAATACTCAAACTGAGTGACAACCACATACGCACGGCTGCAGACTGTAAAAATCCAGCTACACACCAGACACAGATCCCAGTTAGTCAAAATATTTCCTGTTTCAAGCATTTATTTTCTCATAATGACAACCTGACAACTGTTCGGGTATGAGTCAAAAGAAAGGTTACTTTCCATTTTCTGGTTGACTTTTGTGACTCATCCCCAGACTCTGGTCTATTCTAAGGCTACAAAGGGAGTTATTACACGGAGAATTAAGCAAAATGGATGATCAAGGCAGATACTTTTTGATGTTCAAGCCTCTCTTAGCCATGACTGCAAAGCATCCTCAGGGAGCTAAATCCCAAGCAATTCCCCTGCTAGCCGATGCCCCTACCTGCCCATGGCTCGCTGCACTGAGTGTTTGCATTGATGGTCATTTATTTTTTAAACTGGACATAGGTTAAAGAATCTGACCATGCTGCAAAAACACAGGCTATGTAGCAACTCTAATTTCAACAGCTTATGGCATCAGCCCCCTCTTCTAAGTCTTCATGAGGACCCCTGCCCCAACAAGCTTATGTAGGATAAGAGTTACCTTGTTTCTGGTTGATGTCGGCTGGCAGGTGTGGTGAATGGGAGCCATGGCTGAAATGTTCGTTGCTGTATGGAATGAGTGGGGTGAGTGGATGGACTCCGTGGGACGGCTGCACTACAGGAACCTTGTTGGACTGTAAAATACAAGGGGAGGGGAAAGGCTTCAGCAATTTATGCCTTTGTGCTTTACAATCCAGGTATATTGAGTATCTGGTATTAAGTGTCTAAGCAAATATCATTAGAACTGCTATTCCTAGCAACAGCAAAGGTCTGGATCAGAGACTTCACAGGGGGGAGGGATAGCTCAGTGGTTTGAGCATTGGCCTGCTAAACCCAGGGTTGTGAGTTCAATCCTTGAAGGGGCCATTTGGGATCTGGGGCAAAAATTGGGGATTGGTCCTGCTTTGAGCAGGGGATTGGACTAGATGACCTCCTGAGGTCCCTTCCAAACCTGGTATTCTATGATTCTATGAAAGCAGCCATTCATGCCTGCCTAAGACTGCAAGTGCCCTCTATAGGCCTGGCTTTGGAAGTGAGATGCTGAGAATTATAATAAATCCTCTCAAAGACAGAGCAGAAAAATATCTTTACCTAAATAAATAAATGCTACAGTCCCTTACAGGAAAGATCCACACCAGCAGTGACGCTGGTGTATTTTGGACCATCACAGTAAAATAAAACACTGTTTTGTAATATTTATGATGTTACCCTGGACCAGCACAACCAACATGAAGTTTTCAAACTCTTCAGTACTACCTATTCCACACAGAATTTCTCAAATGTGGCCACCAGTGGCTTTTCTTGTGGCCACAGCCTCCTGGGCAGTGATGAGGGACGGGGGACAAAGCAGTGGTCCCTCCCTCTGGAGACAAATGCTGGAGGAGCAGGCAGCTAGTGAGTTTCCAACCTTCCTGGGGATGGTAGGGTTGGGCTCCAGCCCTGGGGTGTTGGGCAGCAGGCTCTGGCCACCGGGTTCCAACCCCAGCTGTGGGGCTCACACCCCATCATCCCTGACCCCCTGCTGCCTTCACCAGCCTGTCATGTTTCTCCCACTGTCTCCCTATCTACCTCCCCATCCAAGGCTTAATTTGTCCCTGGGCTTGCCAGGACTGAGTAAGTCTGCTGATGTGAAAAGTGATATTTGTATGTTTGTTAATATCACTTTTCACAGCAGCAGACTTACTAGCTAGCAAGTCTTTTTAAAAAAAGGAACCAAAAAAGCAAAAGAAACAACAACAAAAAAGACAAGAACCGGCAGAGCACCTTATTTGTGTTTCTATTCTGTGTAGGTTCAGTAAACAACAGAGACAACTACATTATTTTTATTATTGAGTCTGAAAAAAGATTCAATACATTAGAATGATTTGGACACGTGTATACGCTTATTTATTTGTTTTTCCTAAAGTTAATTCAGTATTTTAGGAAAAATTTGTCAGCGCGGCCACCACCAAGAGTTGGTGGCCGCACATTAAGGCCACCAAAAAATTTGTTGTGAGAACCCCTGGCCCTACAATACCTTCTTTATCTCAGGATGATACTGAGTATGTTAGCAAATGTACTGCTATCCTAGCGCCCTCTGTTTTGCCCTGCCAGTTCCCTCTGCTGAGGCACGTGGCGGGGGGGTGTGCTCTCTCTCTCTCTCTCTTTTTTCTAAATCTAAATGTGAACATGTGTTTTCTAAAGTAAGCGACAGGCCCGGTGTGTTTATATCAAAGGTGCTCACTAATACAGAGACCCAGCCCTCTGACTCCAGGGGCCCCTCAGTTTAGCAGACTTGAAGCATGCCTATTTCTTGGGCTCTCAGACGTTGGAGGGAATGAGTCAGACGCGAAGCAAGGAGGTGGGGGGACACATGAGGTCATGTGTGCCGCCCCCCCCCCCCCCCCGAGTTGCTGCTTGGCTTGTGCTGAGCATGCTCACACGGACTGAGCATGCTCAGTAACATCCGGTGAAGCCACTGCCCTCACTCTGTCCCCGTCTCTGGAATAAGTTTCGTCACCTTTGTTAGTGTATAAAGTGCTACACTTTACATCTAGCCACTTCAACTACCAAATTCTTCCCTATTGGCAGAAAAACGTAATCCCTTGAAAGAAAGCTGAAAGAACACACAGCAAAATGGTTTCAAGGAAAGGGATAAATTACCCCTTCTTAGTTGCCCTATATGACAAAGAAAAAATGGCACAGAAAAGTGTGTGACTAAAGGTAAAGAATAAATAGCACAAACTGCCGTTCTGTGCTAATTTGTACTTACAAAGACACTTCCCTGCCTCAGACTCTGCTAAACCATAGGCAGTGGTCTTTTTGAAGTAGGGACAGGTGTCAAAGGTAGAGATTCTGGAAAGAGCACAATCCCTTCAGCTGCCGGTGAAGAAAGGAAGGCGCAAAAAAGGAAAGGAGAACAATCGGAAGCAAAAGGACAGTGTGTCCTGGGAACAGGCCCTCCAGATTCCTGAGCTATACTTTGGAATACCCAAAGGAAAGACTGGCCCCAAAGATTCCTACATAGTTTTACACCAAGTCAAATACATTCCGGGACACAGAATTTAGGAGCTTATAGGTCCACACTTTGGAACACTCTGGGTTTTCACACGTACTAGTCACTGATTCTAGTTGTTTTAGGTTTTCAGCACCTCTGAAAATCAGGCCCAAAATGTCTAATGGATGGTTCTCAGAAATGGAGAAACCCGTATTTAGTGGACACTTTTTGAAAGGATTGGCTTTCCTGAGTGCTGTGTAAGCACTCATCCAGAACAAACATCAACTAAATCTATACCTTCTACCCTGCCAAACCTGAGTAACCTCGGAGTAGCTTCATGCTAGTCATGGACAAATCTGAAGGATGCAGCAAACAAAATTAAATTCAGAAAAAACATTTGTCTCCCCCTCTCTCTCTGTTTCACCATCAGAGCAATCAAGTCCTGAAATCTTTGTGAAATCAGGCTTCTGTGTTAAGCACAATGCAGAATATTTCTGCATGTTGGAGCACAGAAAAGGGAACTTGTTTAAAACAGTTGCAGTGCTTTAAGGAAAACACACACACAAACTTTGCTGTCTGCCTCAAGCATGTCTGCCGTTTCATACTTGCCCAGTTTCGCCCACAATTGCCTTTAAACCCAAACTGACTTCACCATGATTAGGGAAACAGTCAGGATTTGTCCCAGGGAAAATCTGCAGACAACATTAGGACTGATAATAGTACAAGTTTTCGGAGGAATAAGAGTGGACCACATACAAATGCTGATCAGTAGTTAAAGGAGGGGACCCCGAATCAGCTCTCCTGGGTTTAATTGCAGCATCTACAAATGATTTGTTGTGTAGATGTAGGCAAGTCACTTATCTCTAGGCTGGATTCTCCACTACCTTTCATCTGGTTTAGCATTTGCACCTGTACAACGTGAGTATAAAACATGACTTTTCTGATTTCATAGCAGTTTCACACTTAATCTGCACAGGTAGAAGAAAGTGGAGAATCAGGCTTCTGTGTCTTGGTATTTTTCCATCTATAACAGAGGATAATAATACATAATCCACAGCAGTCTTGCAAAGCTGAACTTGTATGAAGTATTTTAAAATCCTTGGGTAAAAAATACAATATGCCATGAAGCACTGAATTTTGACCACTCTGGATCATGAGATGAAGTCTGGAATAGTTTTTCAGGGATATTTCTGAAATTAGCTATAGTTGAAGCCTAATTAAGTGCCGGACTTTCAAAGTTAAGGATATGCAACTCTATATGCATATCTCCACGTTCCTAACTTAATACATTAATACCCAGCAGGCTCGTGCAAATCAGTTCTCTGTGCACACTAAAAGCCACCCTTATACCCATGTGCTTGTACAAATATTTGATTTGTGCACACAGCTAGTGCTTTATGTGCAGAACTTAGGCACAAGCAAAATTATATGTGCAACTTCACCTGCCTAACTGATAATCCAGCCCTTGATATATTAAGGGTGGGATTTTCAAAAATGCTCAGTGGGCCTAATTCTGCCTCCTTCAAAATCAGTGATAAAACTCCCATTGACTTAAATGGGAGCAGAGTTAGACTAGTGCCAAGTGCTTTTGAAAAATCTAAACCTAAGCATTTCTGTTGTCCACAAAAGGCAGAATTTTCACTCTTTCACATCCAATCTGGTCCAAAGTGGAGCATCATTCTACTATTTGATCCCGGTAGGAGGTACAGTCCTGTGCTCTTCTGATGTGTGGACTGTGGGTTTCTAAAGCAATGAGTAAAACAGCTGGCCATTTAAAAAAATGTGATTCATCATTATTTTAATCCCCAATATATATAAAAAGGAACAAAACACAAAGGTCATGCAGTCACAGCAAAGGCACAAACTGACAGTTGTTTTTTTTTCCCATTAGATGCAAAGCAGGACACCAGGGCTTGGCATACAAAAGGGCTGCAAATCAGTTACTCAGATTTTCTGTCAGTTCAGATGGAAAACATATTGCGTACACCAAGATAAGTCCAGCCCCCCCCCCCTCCCCCCACTCCTGTTAAATTACTCCTTCACCTGGCTATAATACCCTTTCTTACTACTCCTGGCCTGGCACACACATCAGGCAGGCCAAGACCCTAAGCAAGCAAGCAGGCAGAAGCATGTCAGTAAGGGCCTGCCCGGGGGTGCTGCTTCCTCTCTAACAGCAAGTTGGCAATGGGAGTCTGTTTCCTGAGCTAGACAAACAGAGAGAAGGAAGGAAGGTTCTGGGAAGATGCTGAGAAACTGAGAAGGTGTCTTCTACTTTGATGCACAGCTTTAAATATTTTAGTCCGTATTTGTTCACAACCAGGAGCCACCTTCATGGTTACTAAAAGAAAAGGAGTACTTGTGGCACCTCAGAGACTAACCAATTACTCCTTTTCTTTTTGTGAATACAGACTAACACGGCTGTTACTCTGAAACCTTCATGGTTTACTGGTCACCATCAGATTCTCTATAAGCTGCCAGGCACTGCAAGTTGTAAAAACAGATCTGACGGCTATGAAAGCCTATACTCAAGACAGGGGGCATCATTTCCCCTTTTGATAAGGCCTGGATTTAGTTCCTGCAAACAATACATTAATACCTGAGAGAATCTTGAAGGTAAGTCTGAAATTGCCAACCAATAACTGCCTTATGCTAGGAAAACTGACCTGAAGACAAATGTTTCCACAAGCTGAATTGCATTTAATATAGGAGTATCTTAAAAATTTTAATAGTCCCTCCAACCAGGCCCCTATTTAACCTTCAACCTATATTAGCTTTGAGAAGACAATTTGCAGGGAGAACGCAGGAGAAATAGAACTGTTACTGGAGGACTCTGAACAGTACTGCTTTGCATGTATTTTTATGTAGTTTAAATATTTCACCTGGGAAAAAAAACATTGAAATGACATTGTAAGGGATGTGGTGGTATCAGAAATAGGTCTATCTAGAATGTCTCTCTAGAACACAGGGGAAACTGGGATGGAAAAATGTAAGTTATACTAAAAATATGAGGAACTGGATGACTCTGGGATTGGTGAAGGGCTCTATGAACTTTTGTCAAAAAGTCACTGATTCAAATCCATTTTAGGTCAGTGGTGGCGGAAAGTTTTTAGTTATCAACTGAGGGCTATTTTAGATGCCTATCTAAAATAACCTGTCTGGTTTCAGTCCAGCCTCCCATGCACAGATGTCTACATCAAAACCCACCAAAACTGGAGTCTTTGTTCGCAGTCTCAGTAGAGGCCAAGGAATGAATGGGCCACAGAGATTAACATCTTCTCACCCTTAAAAGTGGGACCATTCACACGACCCTACAGGACAGCTTACACACTGCTCTGCTACCCACACAGGGCCTGTTTTATGGACAAGAGGATGGACACAAAAACTGTTTTTCCCAAATGGGACACAGTATCTGAATGTTCTTGTGTCCCAGATCACCATTTTCTCTAACAAGTTTGACATCTCAGACTTGTCTCTAAACACATACTTTCTGAAGTGTGCAACTGCGCATTCTCGTTTTGTTCACCCTGGTAACCAAACAACACTGTGTTCTGGTGCAGAATTCCTGTCACCGTCATGCATAATCTTATACTGCTCTTACTTTTAAGTAGCCACACTACTGAGATTACTCAGCCTCTATTAACCTGTGTGAAATTGGGGGGGAAGACCCAGACACCAGCAGCTATCACTCTGAAGCTGAAAAGCCACCTTCCTAACTAATGTAATTGGATGGGCAGTGCAGAAATGCAGGTGCATTGATTATTAAGGAAGATGAACTGCTGGCAAGGGACAATTATGAGACTTCCTCCCTCACATATAGGTGTGTCCAACTTCAAGAGAAGCTCTAGGCTAACTATCAAATTCTTATTCTTGCTGAATGGACATAAAACCAGAAGATTCATCATCACCACCATCACCGCAGTATCTTTCCCTTCACAGCAGGATGAAGGGCTAGGCAACTCCATCCTTGGCCAAACGTGACCAAGATGCATGTGCAAACGGGTACCATTTATCCCTGGCTGCCCAAGGTTCCTGAAGCCACCAGCGGTTTTACCACTGCATTATCCAAAACTGCTCAAAGCAGGTGTTAAATCATTGACGCAGTGCTGAAAATGCTAACAGTCACAGGACCCTTGTCTACACTTGGTATCCCAGCACTGCTGCTGCTGGTGGAGCTGCATCAGTAGTAGCAGGTAGAGGACATGTTTTAGAAATATTCCCTTGTGTAGACAAGTCCTAACTAAAAGGAAGACACGTAATGCTGGTGGCCCTTAACTCACTAGGGGCCTGAGCCAATGAAAGCCTTTGTTATTAACTTCACTGGGAGTTGGAGCAAGCACCCAGGGTCAAAGCCCTCAGCTGGTCTGCAGACATGAGCTGTAAACTCTGGATATAGCATTCAGGATGATACCAAACTTCTTATGGATTCTCACCTGAGATTCCAGGTCTGTGCTTTGTTGTTCACACATTAAAATAAGAGAGAAATGCAGGTAACACAAGAATTAATACATTAAAGCAAAAGAGCAAACGCATCCAACCACAATTTGAATTACACAACAAAGACAACAGAGGATCTGTGCATGGGGCATCTTTGCTGGGACAGACATTTGCACATTTGATACAGGTGCTAATGTTTCAAGGTTTCCCCCCACCCTCCATTTTGAACAAAACAGAACTAGTACAAAGATGTTTAATAAAACTACTTAAGTGGCGCATCTCCTGTAAGAGGGAAACTTACAAAAGTAATTTCTTAGATTTCCCTCTGTTTGAGAAGAAACTAGCTGGAGGATTTTGCTGACACTTTATAACAATCAGGCCTAGCAGCAGGTTACTGACCCTCCCAGCTGAGATAAGCAAATTTCAGAACCTGCAATGTCACTCTATCCCCACTCGAAATGAAGAGGGCTAAAACTAACTGATCATGCACTTCAGGTTCCTGAATCCTCAACATAAGGGTGAGGATTTATAATCAAAGTTTCTTCCATTACACTTTTGATATTTTAAATAATACTCTGCCACTATTCTGCCCTGCCAGCTATTTTTTTTTTTAAAAAAGGACTGCAAAGTATTCCTGAGGCTTTGGAAAACTATAGTCAAATGGCAGACTCTGCAGCTACAGACCAGTCTGTTAGCACTTCATCCAAGTAAGCCACTACAAAATATCCCAGTAATATAAGTAAAACAGTAAGAAAGTATCTGCTGTCCACATTGATGTTTGAGACATCATATGAAATATCCTAACCTCTGGCTCCCAATTCCTATTTACTACCTCAAATCTTTTCTTTAAAGCAAGAGCCTTGCTTTTGTACTTTCTTTCCTACACTCTCTTTCAGGGAGGAACAGTAAGGGAGCACTGATCATATTTCAGTTATTGCCCTATTGTAAGAGACATATATTTTATGCCACCTCTGGCTCCCTGGGGCTGCCGTGGATTGGTTTGGGTTCCTGGCATAAATTAGAGTAGTCTCAGGGCTGCTCTAACCTCTATCTGTCTTCAGCAGGCCCTCGAGCCTATTGCAGCAGCTGGAGATCACTGGAGCATAGCATGCTCTGGCTATGCCCCTTCCTGTTAACCTCTGTGCCAAGGGCTGGGAGGGACTGTGGTGTCAAGTTGGCTGAATCAGCTCTATGCCACCTGAAGATTTCCCTACACTAGCCTATTGTAAGGCTGGTTTGCAGCTGCAGAGTAGAACACAATGGGCTCATCTGGTCCATCAGCTTCAATGTTTGAAACCTTGTAATGTGAAAATGATCTACATTTAAAACATTTTAATTTCCTTCTGACTTTTCATTCCATTCACTGATTACTTACTTTAAACTGAGTGGGTAAACTGCAAGGAGTGGATGACAGTTGACATTTGTGGTCTCCAGACCTTACCAACATGTCAGCCATAAAGGAAACAGAAATCACGTACTGACCGCAGGACATTTCTACACTGACCCTTTGGTAATCAATTGTGCCTGTTATGGAGGATCTGGCTCATGGAGCTTCGCACTGCCACATTCTGTTTCCTCAACATCCAAATGGAAAAACACAATCGGTCTTCTTTCGCAAAGGCAGAATTAATGATCATAACAACATGTTCACTTACATAACGCTTTCCATGCCTAGATCTCAAAGCAGTTTACAAAGGAGGGAAGATCATAAGCCCCATATTACAAATAGGTAGGCACAGTGACTTAGTTATAATCACAGAGCAAGTCAATGGCAGATTCATGAATACAACCAAGATCCCAAACCCCTGCCCAGTCCTCAGGACAATACTGCCTCCGTGGCTTCCTGAAAATTAGTTCGGCAGACACCACAGAAAATGCCAGGCTTCTAAGCAGTGTAAATCTGGGAGAAGGGTTGTTTTTCCCCAATTTTTTTTTGTTTAGACAAACAAAAAAGTAAAATTTCCATTTTTGCTACATAATTGTTTCCCTGGTGATGTCGCTGCTGCCTTATGAGTATATCATACACCATTCCTCAGGGATCATACGGTCTCCTTGTGATCACAGGAATACGCCACATGCAAGAGATCAGTAGGAAAAAAAGACCATCAGCGAGGATATATTTGCGAATGGTTGCTGCTTACTATAATACTTTGCCTTTCTGAAGCTCTTTTCATCTCAAAGTCTTCAGATGTGCCCTTTTTTTTTTTTTTTTCCTAACAGATGGGTTACAGAGGCACAGGAAGGTTAAATGACTTGCCTGCTGTCATACAGTAATGCAGTGGCAGAGTTGGGACTTGAATCCAAAGAATCAGTTCCTGGTCCTGTCTTTTAACTAGTAGACGTCACTACCGATGTTATACATATGTATCATTACAAAAGCTTGCTGTGTAGATTGTCTGCATTTCCCCTCTCCTATTGCACCTACCCACCTTGCTGAAATCTCTTTGTGTTCTGATGACACATGCACATAGCAGTGAGCTACTACCAGTGAGCTCTAGTCACAAGAGGCGCAAATCTGGAAACACCCCCCTAAGTTTTTGTATGACTAGTCCCTCACTGTCACTAACCAAATACTGTACACAAGTTTGCCGCCGCCACTGCTGAGTTGAGTGATCACTGTGGTTTCTAGCATTCGGCAGGGTAACCTAAGCAGCGGTAAGTGCAGATTAGTCATATCACTTTCAAACTTTCCCACATTGCTGGCCCCAGAAATAGCTCATTGAAAAAGCAGCAGGCAAGTCTGTCAGCTTCCTTAATCTTTGGGAAGACTCTCCATGACTCCATGAGAAATTCTTGTGAATGAAAGTCAAAAATCTGGGCAGCTCACTCCATCTTATTTTTGTATTTTACCAGATTGACTTTAATTGGCAGAGATAGGCAAGAAAGTTATTCAGACAACTGAAGGAAGCATTTGATTTTCCATCTAATGGAAGGGAAATTGTGGTTTTGGGGATTGAGCAAAGAACCGGGAATCCCTGCCTGGCAAAATAAAGAAATAGCATGGAATGAGCTGCCCAAAATTTTGAACAAAGATCTCTTTCCAGCTCTAGTGGTGAGTGGCTGCTGTGTCGCAAGTCACTGAACTGCCCTTTGCCTCAGTTTTCCCGTCTGTAAAATAAGGATAATAATCCATCTTTGCAAAGTGTGTGAGCTCAATAGAAGAATGAAAACCACCAGATAAGAGCTAAGCATTGTTGTACGTGTAGGGTGACACTTTCAAAGTCACCTAAGTGAATTGGGAGCCTAAACCCCGTTTTTCAAAAGTGACTTTGGCACTTAGGAGACTACATCCCATGACTTTCAGTGAGATGTGCCTAAAGCACTTAGGCCCTTTTGAAATTTTGACCCTTAGTCACTAACCTCTAGATCCTAAACAAAGTTGAGGACCTGCACAATTCCCTCCTTTTTTCCTTTCACCACTTGTTCAAACATGGGACTGCACTGACTCGTATTAGCATCTACACTAAAACAAAACAAAAAAACAACCCAAAACCCTTGGCAGCAGGTCTTAAAGCCTGGGTCTACAGACTTGAGCTTGCACTATGGTGCTAAAAATAGCCAGGTAGATGTTCCCTCTTGGGCTCTGAAAGTTGGCAATGGGGATAGGCCTCAGAGCCTGAATGAGAATGTCCACACGTGGCTATTTTTAGCACCATAACACGAGCCTCGCGAGATCCAGGCTCTGAGGTATGTTGCCAAGGATTTTTCCCCATCCTTAGAGCACTATATGCTGTTCCATATCCTGCTTATAATTATATGTATTGCCTGGATTCCCCAGTCCAAAAAGCTGAACTTAAAGCAGCTGGAGATTGCCCCTGGAGAATTGCCCCTCTGTAGGGAGGTGGTCTCCATCAGCACGAAGCTGGAGAAGGTGACACTGCTGCCACCTGCACTACCTCTGTAGCCATCTGGGCTGGAACACCGGGGTGTCAGGAGGCGAGGGGAGTGCTGGGGCAGGGAAAGGAAGATCTGTTCCTCTATACACCCAATTTTCCACTGATGTTAAGGACCTTACATGTGAGTTAAAGCTGTCCCGCTTTGGAGCACGTCAGGCTCCCTGACAGCCTCCCCTCTCCAAAACACGCAAGTAGGGCTCAGGGCAGTAGAGAATCAAACCCAAAATATTTTAAAATGGATTAACTTTTCCTACTCGAAGTAGAAAATCCGAACATATACCACAGTTAGTGTAGGTCCTACACATAAACACAGCTGCACATGTTGATATGGATGGGAGACTGGCAATAATCAGAACTCACGTGAATATTCATGTCACTCTCCCGTAAGAGCCACATAAACAAGGACAATTGTAAGCCGTACTCACTGAATAACCTTTTTTCATAGTCCATCTCGGTCTGCTGGAAAACAGCAGTCTTCAGCAGCGGAGCCTTGACTATCTCAAAAGCCCTGTTATCTGAAGGGGAGTTGTGTCCCCTGGACAATTCAGATAAGAAAAGTTTGGATAATCAGCTGAGCTGGCTTCCCTGAGGCTAGCCTGCTCACAGGAGCTAAAATCTTGCTTCCTTTGTTTGCCCAGTCGAAAAGAGAAGCTCCAGTTCTGTAGAATTTTGTATATGTGCAGAGCTTAGTCCTCAGAGCCTAAGAGTTCTGTATAGCTGTTCATTACACGTGAGGTGGCTTAAGAGGAAAAGACTCTAAAGCCTGCATGCAGACTTGCTGGGGAGCCATAATCTGAAGTAAATGGATATCTCCCACTTAAGACTTTAGAATGACTGTGGTTCTAACATACATGCTGCAAGCTATGCAGTCAAGTCAGGAAAAGTCATCCTACATGTGTTTGTCACATTTCACTTCTCAGGGAGAGATGAGTCCACATTTAGACCATGAAAAACAAAATGCATGAACATTTACTGTTGCTGATTCAATGGGGAGTTATCTTTTTTCTGTAAAATTAGTCATCCGAGCCCAGCTTTTGTGCTTGAGAAATAAAGCTATAAGGTCAGGCTGCAGTGAATATGAAGCACGCTTTGCACTGGAAGAAGTTCCCAAGCTCAGATGGGGTATACCCTCATGCCTTTGCTGATTTCATTTTCATCTCCTTGCACTGTAACCAACTCAAATTAGTGCAAAAGTATTAGGGATGTGATCCATGCTGCAGATTGGATCTGAAGTTTATTAGAAGCTCACTGGGGTGGGTGGATGTGAGTTTGCATGCAATGTTCTGATTTAGGCCCACTGCAGGTATTGGCCTGAACAACCTAGCTCAGAACCAGATCTGAACAGCCCCATGGTATGTCTAGAATCTGGCTGCTTTGCCAGTTTGAGCCATTGCGTAATAAAAATAAAACAAATAGGATTGTTCTGATGCTTGTTCTGATGCCTCTAGACACCTTAAGCAATTGTCTCTTTGTGCTATTGCACCACAAAAACTTTACTGATAGAAAATATCACACCCAAGGTAAAAATTCAATATAATTTTTGTTGTTGTTTGAAAGCGTGTGAGCACATACCACTTGAATATAGCAGTAGCAGCCGCCGCCACCTCAACTCTCTTAGCAACTGGGCTACCTCCAGTGTCAACTCATTTCACATCTCTGTGCACTTTTTCTCTTTTCTCACTTTTGCTACACTGTCTCATATCTCCAGCCCACTGCTGTAGCAGAAAGGAAATAAGGAAAGTTAATGCCGCTCACACTTGGGCGCTACTTTCCGTGGCTATGCTGCTCCCTTCACCAAATGTAGCGGGGAGGGGGGTTAGCATCTCTGGTGCTGCTGCTCTGTTCTGTGTCACTGAGGTACTGGCTATCAGATATGGCTTTCTGGGTTCGCATGAGTACTGGCCTCTGACCTAGCTAGAACAAATGGAGGCCTGCCTGCTTCCTCTAATGAACAAATGATGAATGCTGAAAAGAGCTACTAGAAAGTGGAGATGAACTAAAAGGACTGGACGAGTGATGAGTGGGGTGACAGAAACAATGGCAGGGTGCTGCTGCATCTTGAAATCCTAAGATAGGTACTCAGATGCTAAAGCCTCTGGGCCAGATTCCCAGCTGCAAGGTGCCATGAGTGGTTGGAGAGGGCAAAAAGGAGCTAGTTTAACGTCTCTGATTCTGAGGCGAACTATGTACTAGCCACACAGCTGGTGCAGATGTGCCTGGGGAAGCTTTAAAAGATGATAGTTGGCTGTGTCCCTCAAAGGGCCATTGCCAGCTCAGAGTTTTACACTTCATCACTGCCCTTCTCCACCAGAACAAACCCCCAAGCCAGAGGGAGCCCTGCTTAACTTTCATATTGCAGGTTGAGTTTTCAGGAGATAAACTAGATAAACCATCATTTTACTGATAAAATTTGCCTTTGAAATTAGTAAGATGACAAGCATGGAGCCCTATGAGAAGCAGATGGAACATATCTCAGAATTCTATTTATTGTGCATGAGCCAGAATAGAATTCAGCTTACTCTCCAACTGCTGTGTTGTCCCAGGCTATAAGAACTTCTTCAGGGCAGGAACTGTCCTCTTACTCTATGTATGTTCAGCACCTGACACCTGGGGGTGCAGGATTCTGACTGGAGTCCCCAAATGCTATTGTAGTAGAAATAAATAAGAAAAATAATAAGAGCAGCAGCAAGAGTAAAATAACTTCGTAAAAAACTTAGTTTTGTCACTAAAGTGAACAGTGTGATGTTGCTGAGAAAAAGGCAAATGTTATTCTGGGATGTATTAACAGGAGTGTTGTATGCAAGATGGGGGAGGTAACTGTTCCACTCTACTCAGCACTGGTGAGGCCTTAGCTGGGTACCATGTCCAGTTCTGGGGCCACACTTTAAGGAAGTCATGGACAAATTGGAGAAAGTTCAGAGGAGAGCAACAAAAATGTGATAGGTCTAGTAAAAATGACCTATAAGGAACGGTTGAAAGAACTGGGCATGTTTAGGCTAAAGAAGAGAAGGCTGAAGAGGGACACGACAAGTCTTCAAATATGTAAATAGTTGTGATGAAGAGGAACGGTGATCAATTGTTCTCAATGTCCACTGAAGATAGAACAAGCAGTAATTGGCTTAGTTTGCAGCAAGGGAGATTTAGCTTGGATAAGAAGAAAAACTTTCCAAGTATAAGGATAGTTAACCATTGGCACATGTTATTTAGGGAGTTTGTGGAATCCCTATCTTGGAAGTTTTTAAGGACAGGTTAGACGAACACCCATCAGGGTTGGTCTAGGTACTTTAAGCCTGCTTCATTGCAGGGTGATGGATTAGATGACTTCTCAAGGTCCCGCTCAGCTCTACATTTATTTCTATGATTCTATTATATGACTTTGAATAGACAAAGAAAGCAGATCTGTTGAGTAAGAAGTTGCTTTATTTACCTATTTTTCAGAGTTACAGGTGAGTCGCATCATACGTGCATTTAACTTACGCTAATTCAACTATATGCCCTCGCAAAAAAAAAAAAAAAAAAAAGAAAAAGAAAAATAACAAGATACCTGAAAATAGTGCGGGCGATTCCGCCCACCATTCCACTCAATGAATGTATGCCCCAGAGTGAGCGTGAGATGGGAGACGTGAATCTGCTGTTCCCTCAGTCGGTCTCAGTTCCCGCGTGCCTCTCACAGTGTGAGCATCTGCTGCGCTGAGTGTGAGTCTAGTGTTTAAAGATACTGTACATATTTTTTGTACAACATGGCCCCTAAACGCAAGCCAACTACTTCATCTGGTGCTCAACCGAAGAAACAGCGATCTGTTCCAACGCTAGAGGAAAAACTGGCTGTGTTGGACTTATTGAGAGACGGTATGTCGGTCTCCAACGTGGCGCGTAAATATGGCCACAACTAATCTAGCATCCATGCCATCAAGGTTCAAAAGAGAGAAATTCGTCAAGCCGTGGCATCAAGTGCTCCAATAACTCCTAAGGTGATGAGCCAGGTGCGTGATAAGACTTTAGTGAAGACTGAAAAGGCATTCAACTTATCGCTGGAAGACATGAACTGTAAAACGTGTGCCTATCGATGGCAACACGTTGCGAGAAAAGGCTCTTAGCCTCTATGCGCTGTTCAAACCTCCCTCTGAAAAGGGACAGCCTTCTGATGAGAAGGAATTCAAAGCCAGCCAAGGTTGGCTTAACAGTTTTAGGAACCGCTTCAACCTCAAAAACGTGCAGACTACTGGTGAAGCTGCATCTGCCAATGAAGAGGCAGCAAAAGCCTACCCCAAACAATTAAGGAAAATCATAGAAGAAAAGGGCTATCTTCCGGAACAAGTTTTTAATGCTGACGAGACTGGGCTCTTCTGGAAAAAAATGCCCAACCGCACTATTTCTGGATTGGTTCCACAAGTGCTTCATTCCGGAGATCAAGCAGTACCTCGAAGAGAAAGGACTTGACTTTGAAGTGTTTGTGAATGTAGACAATGCTCCAGGCCACCCTGCGGCACTCCAGTTTGCGCATAACGACGTTGAAGTCGTCTTTCTCCACCCTCATACCACCTCCATCTTCCAACCTCTCGACCAAGGCGTGATTCGCTGTTTCAAGGCCACGTACACGAGGCTTACATTCTCACAGATACGTAGCGCTATGGATGCTGATCCTAATCTTAATGTGATGGAGTGTTGGAAGTCCTTCAACATTGCCAATTGCATCACTAATATTAAGCAGGCAATGGATGCAATCAAGCCTGAAACAGTCAATGCATGTTGGCGAAACCTATGGAAAGAATGTGTGAATGATTTTAAGGGTTTCCCGACCATTGACAAAGAAGTGAAACGCATTGTTCAGGTGGCCAGGCAAGTGGGTGGTGATGGCTTCGTCGACATCCTTGAGGAAGAAATTGAAGAATTAATTGAGAGCCATAGAGAAACAATGACTAACGAAGAGTTAGAGGAACTGATAAAATTGTCTACAGAAGACAAAGATGATGACAATGAACAGGAAGAGCCAGGAAGTTGGAATCTTCATAAATTTGCTGAAGTGTTCCAAGCAGCGAAACACTTGAATGATTTAATTTCTGATACGATCCCTCTGTGGAACGAAGCCTCAAAATCACATGCAGTATTACGGACGATTTGAGACCGTATCAAGAAATGTTTGAGCAGCTCAAGAGACAACAGCGACAGTTGCCGATCACCATGTTTTTCAAGGAAAAACAACCAGCAGCAGATGAGCCTACGCAATCAACTTCTTGAGCTGAACCAGAGCCAACCACTTCGTCTACAACTCGCTCTCCGTCACCCAAGCTCTCCGTCACCTCCGTCTCCTGGATCGACATCAAGCCCTGACGACCCCCCTGTAATTACCTCCCTGTAATTAAAAATACAGTACTGTAAAATTATATTTTACATATGTACTCTTTATTATATACTGTAATTACTGTATACATTTTACATTTATACATATTACTGTACAGGGCTGTATACACAAAACCAGGTACAGTATACTGTACTCTATGGGCGATTTAAGGGATTTTCAAGGGTAATTTTGACTAAACGTGATTTTCGCCTTACGCGCTGACTTTAGAACCTAACCCCCGCGTAAGCTGCGACTCCACTGTAAATTGCATTTAAGGAGCAAGAGGGATTCACCTAGGAGGAAAGACTAAAAGAGCTAAATATATATAATGCGCATGGCCAAACAAATTAAGGGGTGGGGATGTGATGATCATCTGCAAAATACCTGAAGGATGTGAACACCAAAGACGAGAAGAATTGCCTCGGTCCAAAAGTCGATAACTGGGAATAATGGGATGAAATGCAGAAAAGGGAATTTTTAAGCCATATATCAAAATAAATGTCCTGTTAGCAAGAGGTCTCCAAAGGAAAGAGGTAGAAAGCCTTGCATATCAGGGCATTTAAAACTTGATAGGATAATACATTGATGAATGTGCTGAGAAAACAATCCTGTGCTGAGCCTGGATAGACACGATGAACGGATAAATCTTTTCCATATCCAATTTCAAAGCCATACATTAGAGCAGCACTCGCTGCACTAGGACACTGAATTTCTCTGCTATTGTTTCAGAAGGTGGAGGAAGTAACTAGGGGGACAGCAATTTTAGACTTGTTTCTGATTAACAGGGAGGAATTGGTTGAGAGTCTGAACACTGAAGGCTATTTGGGTGAAAGATTTTGAAGTGACAGATTTCAGGATTCTAAGGAAAGGAAGGAGTGAGGGCAGCGGAATAAGGACAATCGACTTCAAACAGGCTGATTATAACAAACCCAGAGAACTGGCAGGTAAGGTGCAAAGGGAAGAAATCTAAGGGAAAAAGGAGTTCAGGAGAGCAGGCAGTTTCTCAAAGAGCCAATATTAAAGGCGCAGCAGCAAACTATCCCCTTGCAAAGGAAAGAAAGGAAGAATAATAAGAGGACAAGTATGGCTTCATTAGTTAGCTGAAAATCAAAAAGGAATCCTATAAAAAGTAGAAGCATGGACAAAGTGCTAAGGACGAGTACAAAAGAATAGCACAAGCATGTAGGGACAAAATCAGAATGACTAAAATGACAAAATGAGTTACATCTAGCAAGAGACATAAAAGGCAAATCAGTAGAGATTTTATAAATAGAACCAGGAGTAACGGAAAGATGAAGGAAAGCATGGTCCTCTAGATAGCAGGGAAGGAGAGCTAATAACTAATGACATCAAGGCTGCTAAGGTGTTTAATGCCTATTTTGCTTCAATCTTCAATAAAAAGGTCAATTGTGACCAGATACTTAACACAATGAATATTAGCAGGGGGGCGGGGGAGGACCATAAGCCAAAATAGGAAAAGAACAAATTAAAGAATATTTAGATAAGTGAAATGTAGTCAAGTCAGCAGAGTCTGATTAAATTCACCCTAGGATATTTAAGAAACTAGCTGAAGCTTGGTACCACTAGCAATTATCTTTGAGAACTCATGGAAGATGGATAAGGTCCCAGAGAACTGGAGAAGCGCAAACAAAGTACCTATCTTTAAACATGAGAACAAAGAGGACCTGGGGAACTACAGACTAGTTAGACTATCTAGGATACCTGGAAAGATACTGGAACAAATGTATAAAACAGTCAATTTGTAAGCATCTAGAGGATAATAGGCTTATAAGTAATAGCCAACATGGATTTGCCAAGAATAAATATTACCAAACAAACCTAACTTCCTTCTTTGACAGGTTTATTAGTCAAAGATGGGGGGGATGCTGTAGATAAGATATAGCTTGATAAAGGCTTTTGACGCAGTCCCACATGACATTCTCCTCCACAAACTAAGGAAATGTGGTCTAGATGAAATTACTATAAAGTAACTGGTTGAAAGACTATACTCAAATAGGTTTCAGAGTAGCAGCCATGTTAGTCTGTATCCGCAAAAAGAACAGGAGTACTTGTGGCACCTTAGAGACTAACAAATTTATTTGAGCATAAGCCCACGAAAGCTTATGCTCAAATAAATTTGTTAGTCTCTAAGGTACACAAGTACTCCTGTTCTTTATACTCAAATAGTAGTTACCAATGGTTGGCTGTCAAACTAGGGGGAATGTATCTAGTCTGTTTTCACAGTGTGTTGTCCTGAATCTGGAACTATTCAATAGTTTCATTAATGACTTGGATAATAGAGTAGAAAATATGTTTCTGAAATTTACAGATTACATCAAGATGGAAGGATTGATAGCACTTTGGAGGACAGGATTAGAATTCATAATTACCTTGACAAATTTGGAGAATTGATCTGAAATCAACTAGATGAAATGCAATAATGACAAGTGCAAAATACTATACTTGGGAAGGAAAAATCAAATGCACAAAATACAAAATGGGGAATAAATGGCTAGGTGGTAGTACTACTGAAAAGGAGGTGGGAGTTATAGTGGATCACAAATTGAGTATGAGTCAACAATGTGATGCAGTTGTAGGAAAGCTAATATTATTCTGGGGTGTATTCTGGAATGTTGTATGTAAGACATGGGAGGTAATTGTCTTGCTTTACTCAGCACTGGTGAGGCCTCAGCTGGAGTACTGTTTCCAGTTTTGGGCATCATACCTTAAGAAAGATCTGGACAAACTGGAGAGAGTCCAGAGGAGAGCAACATAACTGATCAAACATTTAGAAAATCTGACCTATGAGGAAAGATTAAAAAACTGGGCATGTTTAGTTTTGAGAAGCCTAAGAGGGGGACCTAATAACAGTTTTCAAATATGTTAAGGGCTGTTATAAAGAGGACAAGATCAATTGTTTTCTATGTCCACTGAAGGTAGGACAAGAAGTAATGGGCTTAATCTGCAGCAAGTGAAATTTAAGACAGATATTAGAAAAAAACTTTCTAACTATAAGAATAGTAAAGCTCTGAACAAGCTTCCAAGGGAGGTTGTGGAGATTTTTGAAAAGAAGTTAGACAAATACCTGAGGGATGGTCTATGTATACCTGGTCCTGCCTCAGTGCTGGGGGCAGACAGATGACCTCTCAAGGACCCTCCCACCCCTACATTTCTATGATTCTATGAAAATAATTTCATCTGTCCTAAAAGTTAAGGTTATTCAATATTAAAGCAATGCCAACTTTGTTATTTATAAATAGCTCTATGCATGATTGAGGAAAGAATTGAGCAACCTTCTCAGTTGTCTATATATTTCTGGTCAGAGCTCCACACCTGTTCCAACACTGGCAAAGTTTAAGTTGCAGAGGACTTTAACTTTTCCTAAAAGAACAAAGAGCTAAAATGCTCTGAGCTTGCTGTTGGCATGAGGTTCTTTTGTCTCAGAAAAGGAGCAGTTCACCAGTGAGGTTCATTTTGCTGCTGTGGGTTTCTGTTTTTAAATGAGGATGGTTATTATTTTTAAGCTACACTCAGTAGGGGAAAGAGCTGAACTTCTCACTGCTTACGGGCACAGGAAGAGACATTTCACTTCTTGAGTATTTATCTGTTGAGAGAAAGATGTAGGTGGTTCTTTGCAAGAAAGAAATTAAAAAAAAAAGAAAGAAAGAAAGAAAGAAAGATCAGAAAGGTCCCTTAGTGGCTACTTCTCTCCTAGAGTGGCAGGGACAAGTACTGAGTTGATTACATCCTATCAGAGAAAAGGAAAAACCCTGCAAAGTGAACTTTTGACATCACTGCCCAATATTGACAGTCACATTTAGAAGAAGAGCTACCTCACTTCGAGAAGCCTTCTTAATGGTGCAGAAAGTCCCGCTGCTCTCCACTCAAATTTTGCCTATGAAACACTCCACGGCTGCAATACTAATCAACTTAATCAAACTCACACTAATGCACATGTTCAAGGCGACCTGTACACTGTACCAAAATTCCCTAAAAGTGTAGTGACGTGCCAAAGTAAAAGGGCCATTCGGGGTAATGGAACAAATGTCACAGTGGTACAACCACACTAACTGTATTGTAACAGAAAGCACTATTTAATCCATTGCTTATTTCTACTTCAGTTCTGTAACATCCATCTCCACTTGCCTCCTGAGTGCCTGCTTCAATGTCATGTGTGCCATCCTCTAGGCCACAAGTTCTCAAACTGTGGTCTGCGGACCACCAGTGGTCCGCAAGCTCCATTCAGGTGTCCGCAGACAGTTCCCTCTAAGGTGCGCGCCTGGGCAGCTACACTAATTAGGTGCCTGGACTTTGGAGAAGACGTACCTGTAAGGTAAGGTAGTGGCCTTGAAGGAAATAGGGAGTAAATGGGAGGGGGCAGTGGGGTGAGAAGAGGGGGTGGGGGGAATCTGGGATGTGCAGGGCTGCAGAGGCCAGAAAAAGAGGCGACTTTCCCCAGCTCCAGGGCTGCTGCTGCTGAGGAGAGACGGTCCTCCTTCCCAGCCTCAGCTGTGGCTGCTGGGATGGGGGAGAGAGAAAGATCCCCACTCCTTCCCAGCCCCAGCTCGGGGGCTGCCACGGCGGGGGAGAGAGGGCACATCCATCGCATTAGAAATGTAAGACTATTGATACTAAAATATGAGTTGTGTGCTTTTATTTGTAGGGAAAAAAAGGTTAATTATTAAGGTTTTTTTAATATAATGCTTTTATCCAAAGTGCTTTACACTAGTTAGCTAACTGTACAAACAACATCTGGAAAGAACATTAAGTGCTCCACCAAGACCCTCAGCAATTTTCAAGGGGTCCTCAAAAAAAAAAAAAAAAAAGTTTGAGAACCACTGCTCTAGGCTACACGGAAAACATTTGTCATATGTATCTTCTGAAGCATTGAGTGAGCCCAAACAGAGCCATATAAGTGCTGACTTTATAGGCCATTATGCAGTTTTGTGATGTTTGAAATAAAAACTTTGCAAAAATAAAAAGGCACTTACCTGACCCTCAAAGGCTGGTAAGATCTGGCCTCCCTTTTATGCTAAGAGTCTGATAAAGGTGTGAGATCTTACTCAGAAATAATCAGGAAAATATTCAAGAGAGAAGGGGAGGAAAGCAAAAACAAGAAAGTAGGAAGCGTAGCTATTTATTGCATTATGTTTTAAGGAGCCGTGAGATAGCCATTTCATAAGGTACCAAAGGAATTATTTTGACTTGCTATGTATGTAACATCATCAAGACAGACAAAACAAGAAGACAGATACTCTTCGGTGAGAACTAGAAATGGGCTTCAACCGCAAGATCTGGATCCGGATTTCAAACAATCTAAAAGTTCAGATCCAGGGCTTAGTTTACATCATTCTGAAGGAGACATTTATAACACATGGATCCAGATATGGGTTTGAATCTGGAACAAAAGCTAAAGGGGTTATCAGATTGAGGATCTGGGTTTGGGTCCATCTTTAGTCAGGATATGCTCTAGCAGAGGGATGGCAAATTTTTGAGAGATTTCTCAGCATATCTATCAGCAAATACCTCATGATTTCCTTGTCTGTTATCAGTCTGTTATTTTCTGCCATTCATTATTTGCTAAATTGTTGTCTCTCCACTCATGACAAGGCTTGCAACTGCTTAGATTCCCCCCCCCATCCCCATTTAAAACAAAAATAAAAACAAAAACCGCTACTTCACTTGAAAGAGCTGAAGGGAAATTTAAAAAAAAAAACCTGATGCGATTCACGGTGTTTCGATTTTCCCTAACATCAGAGGTGGTGAAACTTAGCCTCTTCACAAGTGACAAGGGCTGCACCGATCTGACTCACACGAGTTCTTCTTGGTGATGCACCCATTACTGACACAAACACATGCTGGGTAAAATTGAAGGCGTTAAGTGGAGCAGCTGAAAGTTGGCTGGCCTTGTATATAAATTCAAGGGCATGAATGGCTGCAATCTGTTGGGTGGTGCTTCAGCTAACTGCTGCACAACTACAGCCAAACAGCAATCATCTGAACAAAAGTCTCTCAAATAGACTCACTTACCACTGTAACCTGCTCCTCTCCAGCCTCCCTGTGCTACCTAACGTCCCTTCAATCCCTCCAACATGTTACCACCAAGATCATCTTCACCATCAGCCCTCCTGACCATAAAATTTGCCGCCTTAAATCTCTTCACTGGTTTCCCTTCCCTATTCACATGAATTCCCTCACCCACCTGGCTTCACCTCCAATTTCATTCCTGCCTATACCATTCCCACCCACACTCCACTTATTCTACTTTCACCTCACCTCTTCCTTTGACCAGTGTCTGCTCACATCTGTATAATTCAGTTGGCTTCACCGGAGTTACCCGCAAACCCTGTCTTACATCAGGGAAAGGAGTTACCTCCAACCCCTCTCTCACACCAGGACCTGTATCAGGCCTTTTGTGTCTTGGGACATCTGATGTTTTTCTTAGTCCCAGCTCATGAAGTCATGTTATTATGTGAAAAGAAAAGGAGGACTTGTGGCACCTTATAGACTAACAAATTTATTTGAGCATAAGCTTTCGTGAGCTCATTGTGAAGTGAGCTGCAGCTCACGAAAGCTTATGCTCAAATAAATTTGTTAGTCTCTAAGGTGCCACAAGTCCTCCTTTTCTTTTTGCGAATACAGACTAACACAGGTGCTACTCTGAAACCTGTTATTATGTGAGAATCTCAGCGTGAAACCTGTTGTTATGTGAAAATCTAAAACAAAACAAAAAAGTGTCTAGCCCCGGTAGGAGAGAAAAACTTGAAACTGTGAACCCTAAGTGCTCAAAAGCCCAAAGGCAAAATAACAAGACCCCCAAATTTATTATATTTTAAAATACTGAGTTTTTCAGGTCTGACTTATGATTTTTTAACATCTGTAGTTGGCAATATTGAAATGTCCTCCCTTCTCCTCATAAAGTAGCTGTCCATTGGGAATCATTAGGAATGGAATAGATAAGACAGAAAATATCATATTGCTTCTATATAAATCCATGGTATGCCCACATCTTGACTATTGCGTGCAAATCTGGTTGCCCCATCTCAAAAAAGACATATTGGAATTGGAAAAGGTACAGAAAAGGGCAAAAAACATGATTAGGGGTATGGAACGGCTTCCTTATGAGGAGATATTAAC
Source organism: Natator depressus (assembly GCF_965152275.1). Lineage (NCBI taxonomy): Eukaryota > Metazoa > Chordata > Testudines > Cheloniidae > Natator > Natator depressus. The sequence continues at coordinate 12,727,511 of NC_134241.1, forward strand.
AAGACTGGGACTTTTCAGTTGCAAAAGAGTCGACTTAGGGTGGGAGAGAGATGATAGAGGTCTATAAAATCTGACTGGTGTGGAGAAAGTAAATTAGGAAGTGTTATTTACTCTTTCTCATAAGACAAGACATAGGGCTCACCAAATTAATAGGAAGCAGGTCTAAAACTAAGAAAAGGAAGTATTTCTCCACACAGCGCACAGTCAACCTGTGGAACTCTTTGCCACAAAATGTTGTCAAGGCCAAGATTATAACAGGGTTCAAAAAAGAACCATACAAGTTCATGGAGGATAGGTCCATCAGCGGCTAATAGCCAGGATGGGCAGGGATGGTGTCCGTAGCCTCTGTTTGCCAGAAGCTGGCAATGGGCAACAAGGGATTGATCACTTGATGAGTACCTAGTTCTGTTAATTTCCTCTGAAACACCTGATAGTGGTCACTGTCGGAAGACAGGATACTGGGCTAGATGGACCTTTGGTCTGACCCAGTATGGCTGCTCTTATGTTCTTATGTCCAATCTGTCTTCTCTCAGATCCCTTCTCCAAAACACACTTCTCAAAGTCTATCATTATTAACTCTCCACCAAAAGAAGTGTGGGCAGTATCTATTTAAAAAACAGAGAAACAAAATCCCCTCCTACACCACTGCACGATATCATTTCATCCTTGACTGATACTTTCAGTGTGTTGTTGTCTGCTGTTTTTGTTCGTCAGCTTCACAGCACATTTCCTCCATGTTCTGCACAGTGTTAAGCATGCTGATTGCACTCAGCAAAAACAGTAAGAGTAAAATAATGATAAACTAATCCTGATATCCCTTTTAGATCCCTATTTCACCCATTTCCTAAGGCTACATACTTACACAGTGTCAGACGACATTAGGGTGAGGTCATTTTAACATGCAGGACATGGTGCTTCACATCACACCTACATTCTGTGGTGTGGGCTACTGCCTAATTGAAAGATAATGAGGTACAGACAACATGGGATAGTAATTTATAATCATTATTACATTTCCTTGGTATTTATTTTATTGCTACGATGAACTCCTTCGATAATTATGTGGATGCCAAAAGCATTTCCACTGTAAATAATCATGAATAATTGAATTAGGGCCTGATCCAAATTCTCAGTGAAATCTCAGAGTCCAGGGCAGAAAAAGAGACACAGTGGGTAAAATCCTGGCCTCAGTGATGTCAATGGGAGTTTTGCCATTGGCTTCAATGGGACCAGAAATTCACCTAGTGAATATAAGAGAGAAATTGACAGCATGGTCCTAATTCACCACTGACATAAATGAGTGGAACTTTGTTTGTTTTACTCCCACGGTGTTGCCTCTGCTTATGCCAATTGTGAACGTGAATGCCCTCTCTCTCCAATATGGAAAAGGCCTTGCGCACACCATGATTCTGCTGCCATAAGACTTTCTGCAGACCCCACCCCTGTCACAAAAACATGTTCCAAAATCTAATCTGTCACATGCTGAAAATTTAAAACTAGGGGGCAGAATTACATTTATTTAAGTAACTTGGTGAACGCCCTGTGAATTGTATTACCCATTCCCATGTTTAATTCAATAAAAACTTCGTTTTTGTTAATTTATCTGAAACTGCTGCAGAATTTCCACTCTGCAGCACTGCACTGCGGCAGAATCTAGGCCCCTCTCTGAAGAATTTAGGCCAGTCTTGTGACAGCACACCCAGAGCTTTGATTGTGGAATGTTGATTGCTAAAGTCTAAAATACTTCCTTGAAGCAATTAAACTAAAATTCAGAAACACAAAATCAAATTCACGAGCATGGCCACAAATGAGAAGCCCTGGTACATATAATACGTCCCCAACGCAGGTTAGTGGAGAGCCACTCTGTGACAGGGATAGCAACCCAGAACAGTCTTTCTGCTCACAACAACAACCATATTATACTAATCTGCACTAATGGTTTTTTCTCAGTTTCTTGCTTAAACTCCTCTCTTGAGGAGGCAGAGGGAAGATAATCCTCTTTGGAGTCAAATGAATCTTTTATTGATACCCTACAGCAGGAAAGTGATAGGAGCTTTCCCTGTTACTCACTTTCAAGGATGACATGTTTACAAAGAATGCCACTGTCACTAATCTGGGATGATACTATAGGTCTGCCTGGGAGAAATCTTAATTTTCTTGATATATGGAATTAGTTTCTTTAATGCCTAACACCCTTTTTTCAGTTGAAAGCAAGCATGCTTTATTGTGCCAAATGAAATAAACACTAATTAAAATGTAAAAATTTTTTACAGCTGAATTCTTGAAAGCTCCCATTGATATGTCAAACCCCACTTTCCCGTTTTGATTCTCTCTCTGATCTCTTGATGAGAATGGCCGAATTAAAACCTGTGCTTGATGGATTTGCATAAAATTAGACAGCCAGGGAAATTAACAGGGAATTTAATGGCTGCCGCCTCTGCCACATCTGATGCTTTTACCAGATTAAAGACAAAAGAGTTTGATTTTGTTTTTTAAACCACTTTAAAAATGTATTAAATGTTACTTAAACTTTTTGTCAAGAGGGGAGCAGCAGGAAGGGATAAAAATCCAAACATATACATATGGCACTAAATACTTCCTACAGTGAGAAGCAAAACGCCCCCATTGCTAGGTTTAGAAAAGAATCCCAACTAATCTCATTTTGCCACTTGGCTTCTGGAAATTCCTTCAATTTTACCTACAATTTAATTTAAAACAAGGAGCAGTTTGAAGACTGGTCAGCTAATCCCCACTGCAGGCACTATTCAGCCATCGTTACTGACTCCTTATGGGCCAGACTGTCAGAGGACCATAGGAAAGCCTTGGGCAGGGGTAGAGGACAGACCCCATGTAAGGTCCAGGGAAAGCTGCAATTCCTGTGCTTAGGCAGCATAGGCAATGCTCCCTCTCTATGTCTCTGGGGGTATAAATGGCGCCAAAATGAAGAGTGGGGAGAAAACAGGGCACAGAATCTTAGAATGATAGATGTGTAGGACTGGAAAGGACCCCATAGATCATGAAGTCCAATCCCCTGCACTGAGTCAGGACTAAGGGCAGATCTTCACTACCCGCTGGATCCCCGAACGCGCTCCCCGTCAACTCCGGAACTCCAGCTTGAGAGAGGTGGAAGCGGAGTCAATGGGGGAGCGGCAGCGGTCGACTCACTGCTGTCCTCATGGCCAGGTAAGTCGACCTAAGATACGCCGACTTCAGCTACGCTATTCGTGTAGTTGAAGTTGCGTATCTTAGGTCGAGCCCCCCAGCGTAGACCAGGGCTAAGTATTATCCAGACCAACCCTGACAGGTGTTTGTCCAGCCTATTCTTAAAAACCTCCAATCATGGAGATTCCTAAACCTCCCTACGCAATTTGTCCCAGTGCTTAACTACCCTGACAGTTACGAATTTTTTCCAAATGTCCAACCTAAATCTCCCTGGCTGCAGTTTAAATCTACTGCTTCTTGTCCTGTCCTCAGTGGCTAAGGAGAACAATTTATCACTCTCCTCGTAGCAACCTTTTATGTATTTGAAGGCTGTTATCAAGTCCCTGTCTCAGTCTTCTCTTCTCCACACTAAACAAATCCAATGTTTTTTTTCAATCTTTGGTCACGTTTTCTAGACCATTTATCATTTTTGTTGCTCTCCTCTGGACTTTCTCCAATTTGTCCACATCTTTCCCGAAGTGTGGTACCCAGAACTGGACAAAGAACTCCAGCAGAGGCCTTAGAGGTGACTAGGCACTAAGAGGAGAGCACAGTGCACCTTCCAAAGGCCCTCATAATAATCCCTCCCTCCCTCCCCTGGACCCATATCTCCACCATTTTGGCACAATTTGGCCCTCTGTTGGTAAAACTCCCTATGGACCACATTTTTCACTTAGATACAATCTATGCAACCTCAGTGACTTGAATGGAGTTGCACTGGTGTAATGAAAGGTCAAATTTGGCCCAATGATTTAAATAGGATTTTAGTTACTTTTAATGAGAGCTTTGCCCATGTTGGGAGTGTTGAATATACATTAGGGCTGACTCAATGTGCTCCAGATCACCCAGATTTAAACAACAAACTGTTTGCTCCTTTTGCTTTTCACCTTTCTGACACAATGAACCATTTTTGTGGCTATCAATCAAGCCTGACTGAAAAACAGATTTGTGAGAGCAGTTCTTACTTGTGAGAACACCCCAGTTAGCCAAAATGGCAATTGTAATTAAATTGAAAATATAATAGTCTCAACAGGCAGTCTCTGCTATGCTTGCTACTCTTTGCATTCCAGGGCAATGCGTAGTGCCGGTCCAGCAAGGCCAATCATTCCATCCGTACTCACATGTAACCTTGCATAAGTGTTTGTTGATTTCTCTCTCACCCTGCATGTAAATTAACGCCTTGCCTCCTCTTATATTTAATACTCAACTGGCAATAAGGGGGAAATTGTTTCAAATGCTTATTTTGGGGGTCGGGTGGGAGGTCGAGAAAGGAAATCAGGATTGTATTTTTAAATTAGTTTATTTCGGAAATAAAGAAAAAATGACAAACGGAAGCACTTAGGTTTGTAGACTACCGTCTCTCAGCTACTTCAGAGTAAATCCACAGTCAATTACATCTGCTGTAAACCCAAGTAACTCTATTGCCAGTCATCAGCACAAATAGGCTCAATCCAACTCCCACTGAAGTCAGTGAAAATATTGTCACTCAATTGAAAAGGAGCTCGATTGAGCCCTTAATCTGGATTTATACCAGATGGAATTTTTCATCAAAATTCCAAATTTTGAAAAATTTCAACCGGCTCTGTTAGAGAGACAAGGTGGATAAAGTAATATCTTTTATTACTTCTGTTGGTAAGAGAGACAAGCTCTTCAGCCTACACAGAGCTCTTTTTCAGGTCTAGGAAATGTACTCAGAGTGTCACAGCTGAATACAAGGTTGAACAGATTGTTTAGCACAAGTAGCTAACACATATTTCAAAGGACCAGCTCTACTGTTAATAAAATTACTATGTTACATTTCACACCATATACTAGTGGACACATAGTAAAACAAACATCAGCAATCTATGATATATTAACTGCCAGAGCAATGTCTGCTGGAAATGGCCCACCTTGATTATCACTACAAAAGGTTTTCTCTCCCCCCCACCCCCCACTCTCCTGCTGGTATTAGCTCATCTTAAGTGATCACTCTCGTTACAGTGTGTATGGTAACACCCATTGTTTCATGTTCTCTGTGTATATAAATCTCCCCACTGTATTTTCCACTGAATGCATCCGATGAAGTGAGCTGTAGCTCATGAAAGCTTATGCTCAAATAAATTTGTTAGTCTCTAAGGTGCCACAAGTACTCCTTTTCTTTTTGCGAATACAGACTAACACGGCTGCTACTCTGAAACCTGTACCTACACTTGACATTTGGGGATTTCTGAGTTCTTTTTCTAGGTTTTAATCAGTGTTGTCAATACATTCCATTTAGAAACATTTATTCTGATATCATTTTGGGGGTGGGAGTGATAATAGGATGATATTATAGTCAAGGAACAGCGTGAAGTCAAGAAAACTTAGTTCTATTCCTTATTGTTTTGTACCTCAGTTTCTCAGTCTATAAAACTGGCATAATAAGGATTACCTACCCTGACTCGTATTATGTCACTCATACTATAAATTAGATCTCATCATATATCATCAAATCCTGTTTTTCAGGTATTGAGATTCCTCAACTGGACTGTGTAATGTTTGGTACAAAAATGCCAAGTGGTATGATCATTTCAGTTTATTGGTCTTTGATATAAAACCAGGATTTTGAGAGGCTGTTTGCTTCTGCTGTTCAAACCTCGGCTGAAGTTATAATCTCCTGTTTGTGATCCCAAAACAAGTTGCTGGTGGCAAGGTGACATTATAAATGGAGGATTATGACTGACTAGGAGGAGAAGAAGCAGCAGATTAATTATTCTCCTTGCTTTATATTAATTATTAAATAATGAGGGAACAGAGAGTCAGAATTGCTTCGAAGCAGAATTTTTTCTAAGGTTCCAGCTACTGCTTGAAGAGGCGGATCATGAACTACACTCTGGGGATAACATGGTTTGTAGAGCCATGAAAAACTTTCACTACGAAATCTGAGACCACACAAAGTGTGGCTGGCCTTGGGTTTCATTACAAACATGAAACTCAGCCTTGGCTCATCAAAAGGTTCACAAACTAGGACTGATCAAAGGTTTCATGTTGAAACAATGTGAAACTTGCAATTTCATATGGTTTTGATGAGAATTTTTTTTTCCCTGTGCAACGTTGCTCTTTCAACTTGATTTTGCTTTGAGTTTGGGGTTCATTTGAACATGAAACACAAAGGGTACAAACCCACAGGAAACTAAATCACGGAATGTAGTGCAGTCCTAGTGATCAGATCCTCACAGTGGGAGCCAGTCACCCGATTTAGGAACCACTGACACTACAAACTCAGCCATGTCAGGGAACTTGATTAGAAACTGCTAGTCTGCAAACACATTTAAGACCTAGCTTCAGCTTGCAGTACAGATAAGGATAGATAACCATTCCTAAAAAGAGAACCGAGAGCGGTGGACCTCCTGTGTCCATACAGATCCCCAAAGACTTCAGTGGGTGTTCACCTGTGTCATCTCTTTAAAGGATTATAGTTATAACATACTTAGTTCAGTCGTGCAATATAGACAGACCTCTTATAAACATGTCAAAAGACAACTGTGTTACAACTATAAGTTCCCCCTACATGGTTGATTTTGTAGTGTAGACAGGCTCTTAAGTAACAGTTGTTTGAGGGGGTTAATTCCTTAGAAAGCTGAGGGATACTTTATTAGCTTTTCCTCATTGCTATATCTCAGCTCTCTGTGACATCGTCTTTTTCTCACATTGTGGTTGTGGCTCACTGGATGTCCCATGGCGAACAAATGAAGGGTTGTGCTCCATGGGTAGAGGCTGGTCTAAGGCACAAGGAGCTGAAGTGACCTGTGCAAGGTCACACTGGGAGCTATTGACTCAAACAACAATAGGACCCAGGCTTAGCCAGGTTCCTACAGTCCATTGTGCTAACCTGCTAGACCACACTGCCTTGAGAGCAGATTTGAGTCTATATTATCATCATACTCCTGAGTTAAGTGTGCAGATCTGAATATGCAAACAGTCTGATCTAAAAAAAAAAAAAAGGTACACTTTTTAATGTGTATGTAGGAATCTGAATCCTTTTAATAGCAGAACTCAGAGAACTGCCGAGGGGTTTTCCGCTGCTGTAGTTTACTGTACTAAAGTACTTGGGCATTATTTTGTGGCTGCTTTTGCCCTGAAATGCAAGCTCTCATCCACTGTAACAACTTTAGCAGCCAGATTTGTTCCAAAAGGTGGATTTAAAACAAAAAGGAAGGCGACAAATTACAATTCTGGTTTTTAGTTCACACACCAAGATTGTGGATATTTTGGAATAAGATTTTCTCTGATGATAGAATTATACATGCTTCTTGCCAGATAATTAACTAATTTACAGAAGCACGCTAATAAAATGGCAGCGACCTACTGCTCAGCTGTAGATCATTTTGCAGCACGGAACTCATTTTTGAACTTACTTTGGATTATCCTTGTTTTATTACTGTAATTGACAGTGGCAATATTGAACGCTGAAACGGAGGTTATACAGAACATCAATTGTACCCAAGTGGTATACCTACCCCACCCACCTCCAAATCATTTTCAGATCCATATGCTGCTATTTTTTAATTTGTCTCTCTCTCATTTAGGGCCTTTGCCATACACTTTTAAAAGGCCTGTGTGTTCTACACCTGGATCTCTGAAAGTCTGAAAATCAAAAAAACCCTCTTTATGATGGGAGCATGCTTAAAGGACAAAGGAAACTTGCTAAAAAGGAACACGCTACGGAGCTGAGGCCTTAATTGAGGTTTTATAAAAGTTAAAAATGTTCTACAAAACAAATGTTTTCAGGATTTGTTTTAAAAAATCCACACTAAACAATGTTTTATTTGGTTGGGATTTAAATATTCCATTGGAGTGTTTGCAGCCTAAACATGATAATTTTGTGCTAAAACATAATTTCCAAAAATGAAACTGACTATTCTGCGTCCACTGTCTAAGATAATTTAAAAGCAAAAAGGAAACTAACATATAAATGATGAACGGCTAGATATTTTTAAAAGTTCTTTCTCTGTGGGACGCCTTAGCTTAGTAAAAACTGAAAGACATTTACACTAGACATACTGCTAAGCCTAACCATACCCCTTTAATTTGTTGCCTTCTTTCTGGTACTGTTTCAGATGATAAAGGAGACTGAGCTGGGACTTTTTGAAGAAATACATCCTCATACAAGCCAACCTCTAGTTGACAGCATTTAGGAAGAAACATCTCAAGCATGGGTTATTCCATCACTGTCCACTATGAGGTTTCTTGCACCTTATTCAGAAGCATCTGGTACTGGCATTGTCAAGAGGGGATATGCTAGACTAGATGGACCAGTTTTGTCATTTATCAGATTTGTGGCTAAATGAAAAAGTGACCTGTGAGGCTGGGAATAGTTTAATTTTTTTTAAGACATATTTTCACAAGTGCTCAGCATTGGCCTAACTGCTCCCACTGAAGTCAATGGGAATTTTACTTTTAACTTCAAGGCACAGAAGGGCATATTTTCAAAGATACGGAGGTGTCTAAAGATACAGTCCAATGGGTCTTTCAAAAGCGCCTAAGAAGATTAGGTGCTCAACTCCCATCAAAATCATTGAGACTTAGGGCTTGTCTACACTGACAACGTTAAAGCACTACCACGGCAGTGCTTTAACGTGGCTTGTGTAGTCGCGGCACAGTGCTGGGAGAGCTCCAACCACCTCCACGAGGGACATAGCTACCAGCACTGTCTATACTGGCATGTTACAGCGCTGAAACCTGCAGCGCTCGGGGAAGGGAGGGGGGTGCCTAACTTGCTCAGACTTTTGAAAACCCCATTAGGCACCTATCTGCATCTTTAGGTGCCCAAGTAACTTTGAAAATCTGACCCTGAAAGCACTTCCTGAAAATCTCACCCATAATGTGTGAGGGGGTAAACAATGCACAGTAACAATCATGTTCTGCGTGCTGGACGGTTCAAATATTTTTTACATTATATTTTCTTTTTTTCTACTCTCATGAAAGATGCAAAGTGCTTTAAACTAGTAAAACACTCAGCTACTATGACAGGTTTCAGAGTAGCAGCCGTGTTAGTCTGTATTCACAAAAAGAAAAGGAGGACTTGTGGCACCTTAGAGACTAACAAATTTATTTGAGCATAGGCTTTTGTGAGCTACAGCTCACTTCATCGGACGCATTCAGTGGAAAATACAGTGGGGAGATTTATATACACAGAGAACATGAAACAATGGGTGTTACCATACACACTGTAAGGAGAGTGATCACTTAAGATGAACTAATACCAGCGGGCGCGGGGGGGGGGGGGGAGAAAACCTTTTGTAATGATAATCAAGGTGGGCCATTTCCAGCAGTTGACAAGAACGTCTGAGGAACAGCTACTATGGTGATATGCATGGCATAAATATCTAAATAGATAACAAAGATACCAAAAATCACTCTGAAGGTCTTAACAAGAATATACAATTTTATTTTATTTAGGACTACAGTGTCCTATTTAGACTTTAGTGTATTCCTTTTAATCATTCACCTCCAGGTATAACTACTTCAAACCAACTGCACCACTGAAAAGCCACCTGCTTTACCAGGCTAAAGATACCAGGCCTAAAAGCTGCTTCAGGCATGAAGGTAACAGCTACAGCTCTGCTATTTCTTCAGAACATCTGCAAAGCTACTTCACCTCTGCTTTTTAACTGATAGTATTTTATCCTGGTTCCCAAGAGAACCACACTAAAGGAGTATGGTTTCATACAGGTGTATAGAAGGTACTGTGCACGTACAATCTTTTTGCAATATAACCAACTACCTTTTGTGAACAAAGTTCCTGTGTAAAACCTTGAAGAGTCACCCTTAAGCTTATCACAAGATAAATCCCTGTCTATAGTATTGTGAGGCTACCAGTAACACAGATAAGTCTGGTAATACATTGCATTAAACAGGGATAATCTTATCTTCATAGCTATCCCCTACAGTTTGCGGGGGGGAGGTGTGGGGGGGTGACTGCCCGGTTTCATACAATAACAGCTCAATCACAACTCATTATTTCTCAGCTGTTAAGTTCTTGGGCCAGGGATTGTGTCATCTTATGTTTGGAACACCTAGCTCACTACGATCTTGATCTTGAGTGGGGCCTTTGCATGCTACTACAATACAAATAATAATTCAAATTAGGACTAGGCCTTCTCTCTGTACTGTGAAGAAAACGACAATCCTCCCCCTAACCCCAAAGTACTAGAATAAGCTGGAAGGACTCCAAATACACATATGCGTATGTGCTATTTGTCAAGCCCGTCATGTTTAGCTAAAGTAATCCTCTCAAATGGTGAGACTTCTCTAAGGATCTTAAGCCATCATGCCAGCTCAATAGGAGGTATACTGCACTAGCACTTTATTGTAATGTGTGTTTGTGCAGAGAAATAATTGTGTTAGAAACCAGATGACAGAGTCTGTCGTCAGGCTGTTTTAAGGAATGCATAATTCTGACTGGAGACAATCAGGCTGTTTCCAAAATTCTTGTCACATCACAATAATGATCATGTGCAAAGGAGTCATATTTTTATGCCTTCAATATCTTGAGTCTTGAGCTAAGCACACAAAGGGACCTTGGAAGAGGCTTAGTCTCAGCTCTGAAGCATCTTCAGATGAATCATGAGGAGCCCATGGAGGTCATTTTGGCAGACAACCATCTCTCTTTTTGATTAATGCGTACGAATGACAACTAAATGTGGTTTCATGACTCGTACCAAGAAAGGTGAATCAATTTATAATTGGTTGTAATTAGCGCTCCCACAAGGAGTTGTTACATTTTGTTTTAAACTTTTAGCTAAGCTGCACCCAGAAAGGTGTGAAATTCTTTCAAACCCGTGAAAGCACCACAGAAAATCACCTCCCTATCTGATCCTTACAAACAAAAGGCCAGATCATTGATTAGTAGCAGAGAGGAGTAAACACCAGGATCAGAAGCCATGGGACAGAAATAGCATTCTGGAAAGTAAGTCCCCTTGCGGGTTGGCAAACAGAGACGCTCTGTCTGCACTGAAATCATACCACTGAAACTTCCAGTGACGGGACTGAAACACTGCTAGTTACCACTGTGCTCACACTAACCATGCTTTTATTTTTGTTTTTTGGGGTGGGGGGTACACTAATATGCAGTGCTCCCTGCAAAGTCTGCAGTGACAGTGCATTGTGGATTCCTATCACACAGTTCCCAGCACAGCGAGCTGAAGTAGGTGCCCTGCAGATGAACAGCTGGTAACAGTATACTGAACACATTTATAGTACAGCACAGTAAATGCTGAGATAATATTACATTCTATGTCTGATAATACTGAATACCAATTAACAGCATAATAACAGTTATGTATTGTACTATATATGCCTTTATTGTAACAGTGATGACTATATATCAATCATTTGATTTCCAGTTCTTTGGTGTTTGGCTGCAAATCCAAAACAGTTTGTTGCAATGTTTGGTTACAGTTGGCTACACCCCCATACTCCTTCATGTGGTCCGATGGCCAGGATACTCCTTCTCCTCCACTAAAAGACTTTGGGCCTGTCACTCTAGAAGCTAATTGGACAAGCACCTCCACCAGCAGACAACACTGCTAGAGGATGTATGTTCACTATTCTATATTCTTCTGTGCAGATCTGCAGGAAAATTTCCTCTTAAAGTTCTGTTCTTTTCCATGTCTTGCCATTTTCAAAACTCACTACGATTCTCTCTCTCTTATGGTTGCTCCTTACGAACCAAAGGTGGGACATTCTGGGGGCCAGGGACCTCCACACAGGCTTAGGGCAGGTCTACACTACCGCTTAAGTCGATCTAACTTTAAGTTGCTCAAGGGTGTGAAAAAGACACCTCCCTGAGCGACGCAAGTTACAGCGACCTAAGCGCTGTCCACACCGGCGCGATGTTGGCGGGAGATGCTCTCCCACATAGAGCGTCTTCACCAGACACTAGCTCTTCACCTGACCTTAGTTCCCACTCCCTCTGCCACATCTGTGGCATTGGTCTGCTGTGGGATCACACAGCCCAGCCAGAAGCACAAAGGGAGACAAATGGTGGCTGGAAAGCAACCAGATGGTAAATTAAACATTTTGTGGACTGGGGAGAGTGTTCAGTAGACTAGTGATGCAACATATAATTTGCTATTATACTAACTTTCCCTTTTTTGCTTTCTCTGGCATCTAGGACCTATAAACTAGTAGTTTTCTTACAATCTTCCCGTGTGGAACTAATGCCCGCACAACACCATTGGTGATCGTAATGTAGACTGCTAATGGAGACTGGCCGCCACCGTTTTAACCACTGTGTCATTCTAAAAGTTAAATAATATTCTGGGCTGGTGCCATGACATAAATATCATCACGTCACAACACAAGTAAGGTATAAGACCAAATCTCTTCAGATTCAGTTGCTCCCAAGTCTGCTGGCACAGATGCCCTGGAAAGATTGACCAAGGTCACTAGTGGCTACCATCTTGTCTCTTTTCAGTTAAAATTAATTTCACAGCTCCTTTTAAAAAACTGCCTCTGGTTATAAGAGTTGTCTGTGCTCCGTTCTTTCACACTAGTGACATCTGACAGATGATGGTAACAACAACTGTTTCAATTTAGAAAACCTTTTGCCTTCACACCTACAAAATGTAAGAGAATTAATTAATATGAATGTGTTTAGTATTATAAATCTTGTCTTTACACACCTAACCCTGTTGTTTGCCATCCTGTAGCTGTGCGGTATCTAAAATTAGCCTGTAAACTTTCCAGGCAGGGCCCTTATCTTTGCATGTGTATCTCAAAATCACCTAGCACACTTCTGGGTGCTGTCCATGCAATACATACACATTTCTATGAACACTGTCCTTTAAATATCTGTATCAGGAGTTAAAATGAAAAACAAGAGGTAAGGCAATACAAAAGGCATCTGAGCTCTCCTTTTGTTTAAGAAGGTTGTGTTATTAATTATTATTATTACTTCTACTACACAAAGTTCATCTATTTTAAAATTTCAGCTAAGGTGTTTTTCTGTAGCACCTGTCACTATACATTCAACACAGAAAGCATGATTGCATCTTTAACATGATTTCTGGCTATATTATGCAATGGTTTTGTTAGCATATGTCTTTCTTCCTTATTAGTAACAATAATGTTCAGCATTTAGATAGGGCCAAATCCTAATGTGCTTATTAAACAACATTCTCATTGAAGTTAATAGGCGCTTACCATGAGTAAGAACATCTGAATTTAGCCCACAGTGTTTTTCCTGTTCGAAAGCCCTGTACAAACATTGACTAATTAATCCTGACAATAGCCTTATGATGTAGGTGCATATTACTCTCCCCATTTTATAGACAGGAAAACTGAGACACAGAAAATTTAATTACTTGCTCAAAGCCACACAGGGTGCTTGGGACAGAGCTGGAAATACAACTAACACCTCCCAATGCTCCACTCTGTGCTTTAGCTACTAAATAATGCTTCCTCTCTGTAAAATGCAGGAGAGATTACTCTCCTCTGGCCCCTCAGAAACCCCTCTCTCCCCACCAGTCACCCCCCACTTAAATACTGGTATACACAGGATGTAACACCTTTAAATTGTGCTAAATCCCATCTGCAGTAGTGCTTAAGATGTATTAGTTAAAACGTGTTAGTTAACACATTTTTAAACATGACTATTTTCTGCATAAAACAACGAGGAGTACTTGTGACACCTAATAGACTAATTTCAGAGCAGCAGCCGTATTAGTCTGTATTCGCAAAAAGAAAAGGAGTACTTGTGGCACCTTAGAGACTAACCAATTTATTTGAGCATGAGCTTTCGTGAGCTACAGCTCACTTCATCGGATGCATTCATCGGATGCATGATTTCAGAAGAGTTTTCAGCAGGTGGTGATGGGAAGGGTAGGTGTAAGAGAAATTACCTGCGCTTCCTTTTGCAGTTAAGTCTGGTGCTACTCACAGAATTTTGGAAAGGAATACACAGCTGGGAAAATGAATTCAGAGTTGGCATGTCTGCTACATGGTCCAGATTAGCATAATTAAGTACGTTTCTACTTACATATTAAATTTTAATATTAAATCTGATACAAAATAACTAATTTAACTTGTGACATATGAGTCATAAGTATTCCATGGAAAACAACTTTACTGCGTGGTATGTTACACCCCAGGCGCATCTCTTAAATTAGCTATCCCTAATTTCCTTAACCGGGATTTCCCAAATAAAGCAATGAGATCCAGTGATCATTTGATTTTTTCTTAAATTTAATTTATAGGATGGTTGTTAACTGAACTTGTGAACATCTTTGTTCTCATCCTCTGCATCCTAATCTGGCTACAATGACATCTGCTGGTAAGTATAAAGCCACGCAACTCTCCCAAATATTTCTATCCATTCATCTTCTAGGAAAACTGAATAGGGATTCCTGTACCTCTGTTTCAAACCAGTACAGTGCAGATCCATAGGATAGGTCTCAAAACCAAAAAAGTTATGCTAAAATCGGAGAGCCAAAGTTCAAAGGCATCTATTCCTCCCCACCCCAAAGAACTCTGCAGAACTCAGTGATGCATTGAAACCCTTTGACAGTGGTTTCTTTAAAAAAGTCTATTTAGTTTTTTTCAAAAACGCGTGCATGTGTGTGTCACAATAATGGAGGAATCATATCAGCATAATTATAATTTACTAGACCACTGCAAATTCCATTGTAGATAGAAGCATTTCCAACGGCAGATAACCTGATCTGTGTCTCTGGCTGCCTAAGGTGCAAATCCTTTGGCGTACAACAACTAGAGAAGTACAACTGCAGACACAAATCCTTTAAATTTTGATTCTTAAAAGACCTCTGAACTCACACACCAGAGCGAAACAAGTTGTTTTCCCCTACACCTGGGGAGGCTCTTGTGCAGACACCTTGCACCAATATGGAGTTGCACTGAAGTCTCCATTGCAGGAACTTTATAAACAATTTTCAAAAGCACCTAAGTGACTTAGGAGACTCATGGCTTATCTACATGAATATTCAGTTTGCGGCAAGCTGGGATATGAAACCCATTTCAAAGAGGACTAGATTCAAGCTCATTAACAAACTGTCAATACGCACCAGCAGGGTGCACGCGGATAGTCAGTGTGTTGCAGGTGAGCGTGAGGTAGATTCACAACCTAAACTAAATTTTGTGTGTAGAGATGCCCTAAGTCCCGTTTTCAAAAGTGAATTAGGCACTTAGGGCTAGAGTTTTGATGGTATTTAGGATTTTCAAAAGTGCCTAGGCATACTGAAATCAATGGGAGTTAGATAACTAGGCATTTAGGAAAATCCCACTAGGTGTCTAAGGGCATGTCTTTACTAGCAATGTTAGATTGCAGAGTAGCAGCCGTGTTAGTCTGTATTCGCAAAAAGAAAAGGAGTACTTGTGGCACCTTAGAGACGAATAAATTTATTTGAGCATAAGCTTTCGTGAGCTACAGCTCACTTCATTGGATGCATTCAGGGGAAAATACAGTGGGGAGATTTATATACACAGAGAACATGAAACAAAAGCACTCCCGCTCCCAGCGCTATAAAAAAAAAACCCACCTCCATGAGGGGAATAGCTCCCAGTGCTGTGCACTGTCTACGCTGCCACTTTACAGTGCTAAAACTTGCAGCACTCAAGGGTGTGTCTTTAGACAAGGTGTAAAAGTCTTTACAAATCTATCTCAAAGGAACCTAAATCCTACTGAAAGTCAATGATCTTTCTGCTAGTACTACAGTGTCATCTTAAAATTCATTTTCCCACCAGCATTTGTGCTAGCAAAACTTTATCGCACCAATGTTTAAAGAAAACAAAAGGTTATGAGGAGAGCTGAAGCCAATTCATTAAAAAACTGAATGAATACTGTAGTTGTCAACTTGAAAAGAAATTTGCCAGGGACAAGTCTCTAAATAAATCAGTAGTTTGGGATCCACAGAAGGGTCATGTTTGCATACTGGCCTCTTGCTGTGAACAGCTGAGAGGCAGCTGGTTATGTTACAGCAACATGGTCCCTGTACATAAATTGTGGCATCAGTTATCTGTGATGAGCTTTAAAAGCCCAGGATTGTCCATGCCAAACCCAGACTGTTTTCTCCTATGGATTATACCTGGGAAAGTTTTTGCAGCATTCACTGTCACTAGGTATTTTTCTTGTCAAAGGTAAAAAGGAAGACTTTCTAAAAGAAGATAGTTCTTCAAAATTGTTTGAAAAAAATTAAACCAAACTTTAGTGTAAAGTGAGGGGAATTTAGTCTGATATCACAACAACCCGACATCATCTCACGGGGTACAACAGAGAAATATTTCCTATTGCCACCTATTGTCTCTGAAACTCCTTAAATGTGACACCTCTTGTCTCCTTCTGTGAAACTGCAGGAAGTTAGATCAACAAATTCTGGAGCTAACAGCCTCCAGATTATAATGTAAGGGAGCTACAAGCAGGGTTCTCTCACAAAAAGCTCCTCAAATATGGAATTCACTCCACCCACTGGGTTGACAGACCCACGGTCTGTTGATTTTCAGGGCCTGCTGAGGCAGTAAGCTGTGTCAGTGGGTCCAATCAGGGATAGTGGGTGGAGAAAGGTTGCTCAATTTGTTATGTATTTTTAAAAAAATGTCTACATGTGTCTTGAGCTTTGAAGAGGTGCATTTTTAAAAACCTAAGAAACCAAAATTAATTAATTAAATGGTAGCCAACAGAATGCACAGTTAACATTTTCTCACATAGGTTGGAGCTTGGATTTAAGTTAGATAGCTTATCTTCAAGATGGATCCTGATGCTTCATCACTTACTACTTTAGGAATTAGGATGCCTCCAGAAGAAATGTATTAATAGATTCCATGAGTATATGCCATGACTGGAACACTTAAGGGTGTGACGTCGGCGTGCAAAAAAGACCAACTGCAAGCTCAGTGAATCAAACCAGCATTTCTCAACCTACATCTTCCAGGCGTTATAAAAAGATTCAGGGCCTAGACAAGACTATGATGATGGAGACAAATTTATCTGCCTCATCAGTGGTATACAACCTTAAGAGTACAAAGGGCCTCAAAGGCAACTTGCCCGGAGGCTGTGGCTGCAACTAGTTTGCATATAAATTTAAAGAGGATTTTAATAACCATGAAATGCATCTGATTTTTTATTTATAGTAGGTGTATACAGCATTTCACAAAGCATGTAGAAAGAAAAAATACAACTGGAAGCCAGAAGTGGAAGGAGTATCAATGGGAAAACGATCATTGTTTTTCAAAACTAGCTTCTTGATGTATTGCTTTATCTTTGAGGTGTCCACAGGCATAATGGGATGCAGGTTTGAATCTGTGAAAAGACTTCAATCTTTTGAAAGGCTTAATGTCAAATCAGAAAAGATGAGCCCCAAAATGTAAGTTCTTCATTTGTCATTCAGCCACTATTTTTAGAAATAAGAAAGGAGTGGACTGGAGCACAGCAAGTTATTCAATTCTAGGTGAACTTGGCCTCAAGTTTCTTTGGGGTCATCTGAAAGTGGGACTGCAAACAATTTGATCCCTTTTTTTGCCCTTCTGAAAATATTTGAACTGTTGATCAAATGAATTCTGAAACTATTTTATTCGTGCAGAATAGGGGCAACACTCACATCTGGAAGGTTTGCTAGCAAGCTGCAAAGTGGGAAAGGTCATTCTGTTGCATATGTATACCTCCATGAAAAAAAGCATCAAGGTTATTTGCAAGCAAGATCAGAAAATAGCTGATTCTTGTGCTGGAGTTGGAGACTGAACTACTTTTAACCTGCAACGCAGTATCCAGGCAAAATACAAGATCCAAAGAGCAAACTGCTATCTTTAGAACTATCGATAGATCCTGCACACTCCCTATTAAAATGCCTTGATCTCTTCTGAAAGTCAACAGAACTTACTAATGCTTTCCCTCTGCTATACGACTGAACCTCAAAGCAGTCCATCTGCTCACCTTGTTCACTTTTGGAAAAGATTCTGGTCCAGTGGTTTAATGAAGTTCACTTTAGTGATGACAATAGATATTTGTTAATGAAATCTAGATTTTTCCAAGAAAGGCTTTTTTGGTAGATGCTGAAATAGCACCAAAGTTTCCTTCATAAATCCCAAAGCAAAGTCAGACAATGAAAAGGAACACTCTGCTGCTTTGTACTCCGACCACAGAAAGAGCATCCTCTGTTGTGATGCTAGCAAGTTTAGACAGACCCATATCCAGAAAATGCACCTTCCATCAGAGCAGATCCCTGGGAAGGCCAAATACTTTTATCTGAGCTTGAATTGAAGCTAGACCCACTTTAAGAAGGGTTGAAAGTAAAGGAATCCACATGAAGGAAAATACTCAGCCAGTATCTGATTGCAACCGCTGTATCACACAAGGAAAACGACTTGCTCTAATGTAGTCAGGACCCTAACAATTTATGCCTTTATACCACAGGTCAAAACCAAGAACCTAAGTTTCACCCAAAAATCAATTGTGTCAACTGTGGAGTGTCTTGTTTCCTGCATTAAATACTTTTCAACAAGCAGGCTGTCATATTCAGCACCATTTCCAAATGGTCTGAAGCTACAGCCTGATGTCGAGCACATTGCAATAATCCACTCTGGAGGTTACAAAGGAATGGATCACTGTGGTAAATTCCACGTCTGAGAGAGAAAGTAACACACCTATTGCCATCTGAAAACTAATGCTCTCTCACTAATGCTCTCTCTCTACTGCTGCTAACTGATCATCCAGAAGCAACTGAAGTGAAAGGTTCCACATTCTATTGGCAATCCCCAGAGCTCATGAAAAGCATGTTCGTGTGTGAGAGAGGGAGAGGCTGAATACATTTCACTTAAGGTTTATACATTAATATGTGAAACCCACAGCCCATTCTGAACTACATACAGCCTATAAAGTTAGGCCAGAAAGAATCGGAAATGAATGCAGTTCTGAATGCTGGGGGAAGTTATCTGACCCATATGTCTTAGACACAGTCATAAAATGAATCCAGAAGATCTCATCGGCATGATGTCTGTTGGGTTTCCCTCTCTTCTGATGCAGATTGAATCTCCAATATCAAACCAGAAACTTACAATCTCAAATGATTATTCTTAGACCTGATCAGTCATAATTTTATCCCTGACACTAATTAACAGATATTTTAGAATGAATAATATTTGTTTAAAATGAATTTATGTGCTGCACATCCCTTCACTGCAGGCCTCAGACTCTCTGCACTTTGGAGTTCTGCTCCATGGTGCCTGATCCATTGTCGTGCAGAAGGTGTTTGGAGGTAGCACAGCCGTGGGTTACGAGGCACATGGTGTGGCCTGTGTACACCTCCTAACTGGTGTAGGAGAGCCTCACACATGCCCTTCCCATGCTGGTGAATGTAGTGCCATCAGGGTACTACGCTCAAGTACATAAGCCTTGCACTCAGAGGATGCAAGAACTGCATTTATGCTTCATCCCTGAGCAAGAGCCCGTGGCATGCAATAGTTTAGTCTCCTGAGAGCTGTAATACTTTGGTCTAATCCTGGTTCTTGGGCTTGGTATGGATGTGGCTGGGTGGTATTTAGTGGCCTGTGATATACAGGAGGTCAGATTGGATGATCTGGCTTTCCCTTCTAGCCTTAAACTCTATGGCTCTAAATAAAAGACTTAAGCCTTGTCTACACACAGATTTTGTACCAATATAACTATTTTAGTCAGGGGTGTGATTTTTTTTTTTAATATACTGATACGGTTGTGGACTCAGTTATATTTATTAAGAGTGCTTATATCAGTAGAGCTTACTCCTCTTATACTGGTATCGCTATGGCAACAAGCAATACCTGTCTATGCACTTTTACACTGGTGTAAGAGCATCTACACTAGGGAGGCTGTACCACTTGACTAGTACTTTTGTGTGTAGACAAGGCCTTATCTGTTCGAATGTATTTAATTAGGTGATACAAGACAGATACAAGACAGATTTTCCTTACAAATTCTGTCAAGTTGTCACCAATTCCTATTCACTAGTGACAGTAACTGCCCCCACAAGCTAAAATAGTACATATTAGGAAATTACCTGAGAGGAGCTGTGTGTGTGTTTGGGGGGTTAATTTTAGTTTCATACCTGAAGTTACTTACTCTTCAATAGTGGTCTCCTCTACTGCAATTTATTTGTAGTGTAGCTCAAGTGAAAAACACTACGTCTCTATTTTCCATGGTAAACCACAATGAGTTTAAATTCACTTCACTGTATTTGAAACAAGCAGCTCCTGCATGCAGAGAAATCCTAGTTTCATTTCAAACCCTAACCCCTGAACGGTCTTTGTCAAAGCACTTTCAAAAACAAGAAAGTTAAATTCTCAACCACAAGCAAAAAACCTCAGAGCTGGCCCCATTGTGTCCTGTGTAGCCCTAGCAGAATTGGAGCTTAAATTTTGGTTTCCATGCCATGGTATTTTTCTGGGCCAAAAACCTGGTCTGTCTGGGTTGGTTAAGACCAGATTCTGAGTACAACTACCCCTGCACTCTCTGACTGCTTTCCCCAGCACCTCCATTTGAGATGGAATTCAGCCATACTCTCAGGTACTAGACTAATGAATACCAATCCTCTCCCCAACTCCACGACCTGCATCTAAATACTGCCGGCTTGCTGTCTAAATGATCACTCCCATTCACCATCCAACATGCAGCAAGAAACTTGGCAGGTTGGATCTTTTAGATTTTAGGGATCAGATCCTAGCCCCAGAGCGCCAACCACTTTGTGATATTATGGTGGTGCAAAGGCAGATTCCTAAGTCCTGTGGCTCCTAATCAGGCTTTTCATGTCTCTCCTTTATTAGGAAAGTTGTCTATGGGATGGGAAGCAGCAGAAGGGCTCAAAGGGCTCCTCTGATAGAGCAGTGGATGTTATTCCATGTCTTATATTGTCTCCTTGTCAGCTGGTGGATAAAACAGAAGCCGTGGGGTGGGAGAAAGACAATAAAGCCATTGTGTGAGTGGCCAGATATTCTTATTTGCAACTGTTGCTAGTCTCTCCCTAAGAAAGTTGCACCATTTAATCTGGCTCACCTACATTCTTTGTAGGTACAGTAATCTTTCTTTAAAAGGAGTCTATTGCTGTCTCAGCACCATGATTACTCCCTACTACAAATGTCAACTTACTGCCACAAGCAGCGAGATAGACAAGACTTCAAAAATCAGACTTGGCAACTGATCTCTACCACATGAGATGAAAAGAGATTTTTTTTTTTGGTTTGTTTCCCCTGGTGGAGATTAATAAAAATGGGGTCACCTGAACTACCTGAGTGTGCCCAGTCCATCCCAGCGTGGTTAGATGTTTGGCTCTGTGTGTGTGTGTGTGTGTGTGTGTGTGTGCGCGCGCTTCCTGTGTGCTGCCCCAGCTCTGCACTGACAGCCAGCACAGCAGACCTCGAGCGAACCGCCCAACGACCACAAGATCTGTTAAGGTACGAAAGCACCAGGCCAAGTTTATTGTCGACAAAGTACGATAATAGCACCTGGCAGACTCTACAAGGATACTATGTATGTCCGTGACAATGGGGATGCAGCTCAGTGAACGGTGGGACTTTCAATTCCCCCCTTGGCTGGACAAAGATAGTTCCTTTGAGATAGATATTTATACCCGGATACAAACAAGTTATGTACTGCCTCTGACATAGTTAGTTACTGCCCCTTGACGTGGCTAGTTATTACCCATCACCTTGTACATGTTGGTTTGATTAAAACATCTCTATTACATACTGTCATCCTGACCTTATCTTTTAGGAGCAGTCAGTGTGTTCCTGTTATCCTTGGGGAATGTTTTTGTACCATCCTTGATATTAGGATGTTCTGGTAACACTTGATATCGGGATGTGTTTGCATGAGTACTCTGTGCCTAGAACTTCTTAGGAATGTGTATTTTGGCAATATCAGCCCTGTGTGACGTTGCACTCTATATGATTTTATAAAAATATGCTAATGAGTGTGAATATAATGTAACTGGAATATGCTTCATGGAAAAGGTCTCTTGTAAGGTGTCATTACAAAGCTTATAATCTACTGAGCGTGCTCATCCTATTTGTATAAATGTATCACTCTTGTATCTGAAACTAGAAATATAAAATATAACTCTGAGATCCTATTGTAGTTATGCAAAGTGTGAGCCATTAATGGTGGTTTGGAATCTTAATGGCTCCCATTAACCAGGACAATTGACTGTAGATGGCTCTGTTTTACTTGTAAGTCTTCCTGTATACCTGCGTGCTGGCAAGTGGGTAATGAAGTCTTACAGTGACATGTGATCATGTCACCTGAACTGGAATCTATCTTTAACCTGGTGTTTTTCCATTGAGAAGGAGGGGTGGGAACCCAAAGGGACAAAGGATTCCCACCTTATGCAAAAGATATATAAGTGGGTGGAACAGAACAAAGAGGACCATCATGAGAAATCCCCTAGCTACCACCTGAGCTGGAACAAGGGCTGTACCAGGGGAAAGGATTGTGCCCAGACTAGGAAGGTGTCCAGTCTGTGAAAGAAACTTATGGAAACATCTCTGAGGGTGAGATCTTATCTGTATTCAGTTTTATTACTGTACTAGACTTAGACTTGCATGTTTTATTTTATTTTGCTTGGTAATTCACTTTGTTCTGTCTGTTACTACTTGGAACCACTTAAATCCTACTTTCGGTATTAATAAGTAAAAAGTGATTTTATTAAATTAACCCAGAGTATGTATTAGTACCTGGGGGGGGGGGCAAACAGCTGTGCATATCTTTCTATCAGTATTATAGAGGGCGAACTATTTATGAGTTTACCCTGTATAAGCTTTATACAGGGTAAAACGGATTTATTTGGGGTTTGGAACCCATTGGGAGTTGGGCATCTGAGTGATAAAGACAGGTACACTTCTTAAGTTGCTTTCAGCTAAGTCTGCAGCTTTGGGGCACGTGGTTCAGACCCTGGGTCTGTGTTGGAGCAGACTGGCGTGTCAGGCTCAGCAAGACAGGGCGCTGGAGTCCCAAGCTGGCAGGGAAAGCAGGGACAGAAGTAGTCTTGGCACATCAGTTGGCAGTCCCAAGGGGGTTTCTGTGATCCAACCCGTCACACCCTGTTCTTGCCAGATTCTGTGAGCAGGTCCAGCCCCATACCAGGCCTCTGATACAAGGGCTTATGTCTGATGCGCTCTTCCTACTACACCCAGTATCACTTCTTTCCACCCAGCGTTCCAGGGAATTCCAGAGGCAGTGTCCAGTGATCTGGAGGTAAGATGGGCTGGCAAAATACCAGTCCTTACCATTAGCTTTCAAACACCGCCCTAAGGTGTCCCAATGTGTAATATGCATCATGAAGGGTTTACTCATGCATTACTCACAAGTACAAGAGTAAGGAAATATAAAAAAAATAGTTTCTGTTCATATAAACTTGTTGCTGAGATTATTAGCTAGATTGAAGAGGAAAATTACTATTTAGTTATCTTGTAAGATAGAAACATATGTTAGGAGGAGCAAATAATGGCTTTGTTTAAACCAGGGTTCCCCCTAATTTTTTTAAACTGTGGGCCCCTCTTACTAGACAGATTGTCTCCAGGACACTTCTACACCGATTTGTGATTGTGCAGAACACCTGCCAAGCCACCTGTTTCTCCTCTCCTCTTCACACATTGCTGAGCTCTCTTCTCTCCTGCTTTGGACGCTCCTTTCCCCACTGGTGGCTGACCACTCCAGTCCCGTTGGTGACCCCAGTCCTTAAGGAAAGACCCTGTTACCTCTCCTCTTCCTAGGCAGAGGAGCCTAGTAGAGGCAGCAAGACTGGCTTCTCCTTGTTTCCAGCTGGTTTTTTCAGCTTCCACATTCTTCTTTGCAATGAGCAGCCTAGAGACCTGTAGAAGCAACTATCAGAGAGCAAGAGAGCAAAAATCATGTGATCTGGCAGCTCACCAGTCAGTACTCTGGCTACCACCAATGGTCCACAGACCACAGTTTGGGAACCACTGGTTTAAACAGTAAATGTAGAAGTAACTGAAATTGATGTTCTGTTATTTCTCAGTGGTTCTCCCGACTGGATGTTCAGAGAAAGCAACATATCTCAGGCGAAGACTGCAATGGGTGGATATATTGCAATGCCAGTAACATTAAATGGAACATGATGTTGTATAATAAACATTCTGAACATAAAGCCTAGAGTCATTTTTGTTGCATGTGGTTGTTATAATCTTCTGTGTATTGGCTTGCTTGGCTTATTATAGCTCTTTCCATAAGGCTGTTCATTAACACATGTACTGAACCTATGCTATGGTACAACAAGGTGTATGAATGGTCTTCAACTGTACAAAGTGCCATAGTTTTTACAAGATGAAATTATTCAAAGGTAACTTTATAGTTGAATTTCTGAAAAAAATGATTTAATAATTTTAAATTTCCTTTTAGTTCAGGTGGACATTATGAATCTCACATTAAATGTGGGTTCATCTCCAAATAGTTAGCACATTTCACATTTAAAGTGTGGGTTTGATAAGTGGCTTTACAAAAATAGCCATGAGGGGTTCCGTGTTTATTGCCTCTCAGTGACTTCAATGCACATTTGCCAAGTTTACAAAATAAAATTATAGTTTTTCTACATGCCCATCCTGCAAACTCATCCTGGGTTCTGAAAACCAAGCTGGGTTCTTCCCTTGCACATCATCACCAATTCTAAAGATTATATATGCCAAATTCTACTCTGCCACACTGTCCAGACCTATCATCTTCAAATTATGCCCATTACCCTGTTCAACCCAGCAATTTTGCATTTTAAATCCAACCTTACTTGAGGGCTGAAAAACTCATAGGATTTGCATTGGTCCATAGAGACATTTGCTTCAAGGTTGTCAATTTGAATCCAGCCCAGATCAGTAGGGACTGAAAGTTGCTTTAATCTGAGAGCTGTCTGATGGCCTTTGAAAAATGAATCCAGCTTCCAGTACCCACTCCACAAAAACACAGCACCACAGTTGCCTCACCAGAGAGGCAAATGATAGTTAATTTCATGCCCATTCAATCTTCCCATCTCTATGCAGAAAATAAAAAAATACTTCAGTCCGCAGTGCTCTTAATACAACCCCTTTCAATATCTTTAGCAACAACCCTAAACATCTTCACCATTGCACAGAAACTCTACAGTTTAGGACAATTAGCAAAGAATATCATACCCACAAGAAAATGCAGGGAAGGTTTAGGGAGACTGAATATAATTGAGTTAGAATCTGACCAAGACATTCAGACAGCTGCAGCGGCACAAGAGCTAGCAAACAGAGCTGTAAACGGGAGTTTCAGTGGGAGTTTGTAAGGGCAGTTTGTCTTGCAGTGCTTGTTTGGGGTTTGTTTTTGCTGTGGTGGTGGAGTTTTGGTGTGGTTTGTGTTTCCCAGATTAACGGGATTTAGGTGGGAAGGCGATGACAGATACAGAGGCAGCAGTGGGAGTGACTCATGTAGCGGAAGACACAAAGAAGATGACTGGATGTGGAAGCTGCGGTATGTCCATGATCCTGGAGGGGGTACCTGGTAAGAGTTTTGTCTGCATGAAATGCCATCTGATAGAGCTGATGGAGGAAGAGATGCAGGTGGAAAGTCTGGTTGAGTTTAGAAAGGGGTTTGAGCAGATTATGGAGCACAGACATGAGGTTTCGGAAGGGAAAAGCTCAGACTTGCAGATGGTAGCAGGACTGAGGAATTCTGAGGGGAAACTGGGTGAGGAAAGTAGTCAGTGGAAGCATGTGACTAAAAGAACCAGGCAGAGGAAAAGACGGGCTAGTGAAGGAGAAATAGAGCTTAAGAACAGGTTTGCAGAGTTGGAAAATGAAGAAGGCGCTCAGCAGGTAGTCACTGAAGGTGGAAGGGCAAGGAAGAAGAGAAGAGCGGCTAGTCCTATAGGAAAAGGGGAAGAGTCAATGGAGACTACACCAAATATGAGCCCCAGGAGGATACAGGATGGGTTGAAGAGGATTACAAGGGAGAACAGGAAAGGAAGGAACTTGCAGCCAGACGGAACAGGGGATAGACTGGAGCATAGCACCGTCACCAGGAAAAGGTAAGTCTATGTGATCGGGGACTCTTTTTTGAGAAGGATAGACAGGCCTGTAACCAGAGCTGATCCAGAGCCTAGAAGGGTGTGCTGTCTTCCAGGTGCTAAGATATGGGATACAGACCTGAGGTTGAAAAGGATCCTAAAGGGAGCAGGAAAGAATCCCCTAATTATCCTTCGTGTGGGAACAAATGATACGACTAGCTTCTCGCTGGAAAGTATTAAGGGAGACTACGCTAGGCTGGGGAAGACGCTTAAGGAAATTGAGGCTCAGGTGATCTTTAGTGGGATTCTGCCTGTTCCTAGAGAAGGGCAACAAAGGTGTGACAAGATTATGACTATCAACAGATGGCTTAGGCAGTGGTGCTATAAGGAGGGCTTTGGGATGTATGGCCACTGGGAGGCATTCATGGACAGAGGACAGTTCTCTCGGGATGGACTTCATCTGAGTAGGGAAGGAAATAGACTTCTAGGATGGAGGCTGGCACAACTGATTAAGAGAGCTTTAAACTAGGAATTTGGGGGAGATGGTTGGGATATGTCCAGGTAATCTCCACGCTGGATTTTAGCATTGTGAGGGAAGAAAACGAAGTAAGAAAGGATACAGCCGTGGGTAGGAGAATGTATATAAAGGAGGAAGGGCAGTGTGGATTCCAGTCTAATAGGTTATACTGGCTGTAGAATGACCATGCCTAATAGGGTACAAAATGTGAGCGAGGCCAAACAGCAAAAATTAAGATGTTTGTACACCAGTGCGAGGAGCCTAGGTAACAAAATGGAGGAACTAGAGCTACTGGTGCAGGAAGTGAAACCAGATATTAAGGGATAACAGAAACATGGTGGAATAGTGGTCATGACTGGACTTCAGGTATTGAAGGGTATGTGCTGTTTAGGAAAGACAGAAATAAAGGTAAAGGTGGTGGAGTAGCATTGTATATCAATGATGAGGTAGAATGTAAAGAAATAAGAAGCGATGGAATGGATAAGACAGAGTCCGTCTGGGTAAAAATTACATTGGGGAAGAAAACTAGAGCCTCCCCTGGGATAGTGCTTGGGGTGTGCTATAGACTGCTGGGATCTAATTTAGATATGATAGAGCCCTCCTTAATATTTTTAATGAAGTAAATACTAATGGAAACTGCATGATCATGGGAGACTTTAACTTCCCAGATATAGACTGGAGAATGAGTGCTAGCAATAACAATAGGGCTCAGATTTTCCTAGATGCGATAGCTGATGGATTCCTTCATCAAGTAGTTGCTGAACCGACTAGAGGGGATGCCATTTTAGATTTGGTTTTGGTGAGTAGTGAGGACCTCATAGAAGAGATGGTTGCAGGGGACAATCTTGGTTCGAGCGATCATGAGCTAATTCAGTTCAAACTGAACAGACGGATTAACAAAAATAAATCTGCAACTAGGGTTTCTGATTTCAAAAGGGCTGACTTTCAAAAATTAAGGAAATTAGTTAGGGAAGTGGATTGGACTGAAGAACTTATGGATCTAAAGGCAGAGGAGGCCTGGGATTACTTTTAAACCACGATTTGAGGACTTCAATAGCTCAGACACAGGTGAGAGATTTTTCGCAGGAGTGGGTGGGTGAGATTCTGTGGCTTGCGTTGTGCAGGAGGTCGGACTAGATGATCATAATGGTCCCTTCTGACCTTAGTATCTATTAAATCAAAGCTGCAGAAGCTATCGGAAGCCTGCATCCCAAGAAAAGGGAAAAAATTCATAGGCAGGAGTTGTAGACCAAGCTGGATGAGCAAGCATCTCAGAGAGGTGATTAAGAAAAAGCAGAAAGCATACAGGGAGTGGAAGATGGGAGGGATCAGCAAGGAAAGCTACCTTATTGAGGTCAGAACATGTAGGGGTAAAGTGAGACAGGCTAAAAGTCAAGTAGAGTTGGACCTTGCAAAGGGAATTAAAACCAATAGTAAAAGGTTCTATAGCCATATAAATAAGAAGAAAACAAAGAAAGAAGAAGTGGGACCGCTAAACACTGAGGATGGAGTGGAGGTCAAGGATAATCTAGACATGGCCCAATATCTAAACAAATACTTTAGCCTTATTAAAGACTGAGGCAAAGAGGATCTTAGGGATAATGGTAGCATGACAAATGGGAATGAGGATATGGAGGTAGATATTACCATATCTGAGGTAGAAGCGAAACTCGAACAGCTTAATGGGACTAAATCGGGGGGCCCAGATAATCTTCATCCAAGAATATTAAAGGAATTGGCACATGAAATTGCAAGCCCATTAGCAAGAATTTTGAATAATGAATCTGTAAACTCAGGGATTGTACCGTATGATTGGAGAATTGCTAACACAGTTCCTATTTTTAAGAAAGGAAAAAAAAGTGATGGGTAACTACAGGCCTGTTAGTTTGACATCTGTAGTATGCAAGGTCTTGGAAAAAATTTTGAAGGAGAAAGTAGTTAAGGACATTGAGGTCAATGGTAAATGGGACAAAATACAACATGGTTTTACAAAAGGTAGATCGTGCCAAACCAAACAGATTTTTTAGACAAAGGAAACGCAGTGGATCTAATTTACCTCGATTTCAGTAAGGTGTTTGATACCATGCCACATAGGGAATTATTAGTTAAATTGGAAAAGATGGGGATCAATATGAAAATTGAAAGGTGGATAAGGAATTGGTTAACAGGGAGACTACAGCGGGTCCTACTGAAAGGTGAACTGTCAGGCTGGAGGGAGGTTACCAGTGGAGTTCCTCAGGGATCAATTTTGGGACCAATCTTATTTAATCTTTTTATTACTGACCTCGGCACAAAAAGTGGGAGTGTGCTAATAAAGTTTGCAGATGATACAAAGCTGGGAGGTATTGCCAATTTAGAGAAGGACCGGGAAATCATACAGGAAGATTTGGATGACCTTGTAAACTGGAGTAATAGGATGAAATTTAATAGTGAGAAGTGTAAGGTTATGCATTTAGGGATTAACAACAAGAATTTTAGTTATAAGCTGGGGACGCATCAATTAGAAGTAACGGAGGAGGAGAAGGACCTTGGAGTATTGGTTGATCGCAGGATGACTATGAGCCGCCAATGTGATATGGCATTGAAAAAAGCTAATGCGGTCTTGGGATGCATCAGGCGAGGTATTTCCAGTAGAGATAAGGAGGTTTTAGTACCGTTATACAAGGCACTGGTGAGACCTCACCTGGAATACTGTGTGCAGTTCTGGTCTCCCATGTTTAAGAAGGATGAATTCAAACTGGAACAGGTACAGAGAAGGGCTACTAGGATGATCCGAGGAATGGAAAACCTGTCTTATGAAAGGAGACTCAAGGAGCTTGGCTTATTTAGCCTAACCAGAAGAAGGTTGAGGGGAGATACGATTGCTCTCTATAAATATATCAGAGGGATAAATACCGGAGAGGGAGAGGAATTATTTAAGCTCAGTACCGATGTGGACACAAAAACAAATGGATATAAACTGGTCATCGGGAAGTTTAGACTTGAAATTAGACGAAGGTTTCTAACCATCAGAGGAGTGAAGTTTTGGAATAGCCTTCCAAGGGAAGCAGTGGGGGCAAAAAACCTATCTGGCTTTAAGATTAAACTCGATAAGTTTATGGAGGAGATGGTATGATGGGATAACATGATTTTGGTAATTAATTGATCTTTAATTATTCATGGTAAATAGGCCCAATGGCCTGTGATGGGATGTTAGACGGGGCGGGATCTGAGTTACTACAGAAAATTCTTTCCTGGGTATCTGGCTGGTGAATCTTGCTCATATGCTCAGGGTTTAGCTGATTGCCATATTTGGGGTCGGGAAGGAATCTTCCTCCAGGGCAGATTGGAAGAGGCCCTGGAGTGTTTTCGCCTTCCTCTGTAGCATGGGGCATGGGTCACTTGCTGGAGGATTCTCTGCTCCTTGAAGTCTTTAAACCACAATTTGAGGACTTCAAGAGCTCAGACATAGGTGAGAGGTTTTTCACAGGAGTGGGTCGGTGAGATTCTGTGGAACTGCGTTGTGCAGGAGGTCGGACTAGATGATCATAATGGTCCCTTCTGACCTTAGTATCTATGAATCTAGATTTACACTCCAGGTTTTATGAAGAGCAGTTTGCATACAAAAATATTCTACAGTGGTCTTTGGGTACCACTATAAGCCATTATAAGAAGACTACAAATCTGTGCTTTGAAAACCAAATTGGTGATTAAATAAGTAAGTGCAAAGGACTATATTATCATGATCATCAACAATTAATATATCACCACACCCTGTGCTACAACAGTTTTATCATTTGGGACATCTGCCCTCACTCACACTGCCACCAATACACATTACACTTACAGAATGTTTAAAAAAAATATTGACCACGATGTACATTTCCAGAGAAAAAAGATGCTTTGTAAAATGTATGCTATGGTGAGGAAAGGGCGGGGGAAGGAAGGGGAGAACATGGAACCAAAAATTAATGTAACTCCTCTTGCTCCCCCCAGATTGGTCATCAACAAATAGATTTTGATAAAATTACACGCAGGTACATGATAAAAAGTACAGAGCTTGGATGCGGTAAATATCTTAAAGTCTAAATACACCAGGCTACACAAACATCTACAAGTCTCTGATCTTTCCTTCCATTCTTTCCATGGGTTCCAGCTCCCCCATCTGTTGGTGATCTTGTTGTGTGGGAGCCTAGATAGCAAAAGTGCCAGGTGTATAATTTCACAATGTATCTAAGTTATTGAACTGACCCTCCTCTTTGTAACTTGACTGAAAACTACTAACTCCGCTGCTGTCTTTTCTCCTTCTTTCTGCTCCCTCCGCACCAGTTCAATGTCTTACTCTGATTTTAGCACCAGGCAAGTCAATTGTAAGATAAAGTGAAAAACCTCCACTCTGCCTATTGAGGTGAACATTTTAAAGCAGAAGGGAAATTCTAGAGAAAATTAGATGAGGACAATATAGAGAATTTTAAATTATGGCTTTTAGGTTGGTTTGTTTGTTTAGTCGTAGAGTGCATCAGGCATTGGTCAGTGCTGAAGGCAGATTTCTAGACTTTATCAAGGCAAATTCAATTTTTTTTCATAAACTACAGATTACAGTTTTGTAGCATGCGAAGACTTCATTTATTTCTTCCAGCAGCCATAGTGCATTGCTGACAATGTTACAGATTTCAGTGACTAAGAAAAAAAGCATTTAAAATGTTTATGGAAGGAAAGTGTGTGTATGTGGGGAGGGGAACTTCTGTCCCTCCAAAGAAAGGTTTATTTTGCTGATGTAATTGGCCTACATTGTGTGCTTCAGCGGATTGCAGGCTCCTGTTGAATTTGGAGAACCCAGTGTAAGTATTGCCAGCTCCTAGACCACATGAATTGTGAGTTAGGATTTTCAAAATCAAAGCGTTCAGGGAAAAATTATCCCCTTTGATACCACAGAAAGCCTAAAAATGTCTTCAAAACTGAAATTTAGCTTCCATTCTGGGTACTAGTTGGCTATTCAGCCTACTGGTGAAAACTCTTCCCAGTGCACTATTTTGTAAGACATCAGCAATAGACTTGGAAGACAGCTGCAGTGAAATTTACTGGGATAGTTGCCTGGATATCATTCAGACCCCAAAATGACAATGAAATCAATTTTGTCCCATATTACTCAATTTGTCTTGTCTAAAGAGTTGTAAGATGCTAAACAACTGATCAGACCAGATGAAGAATTATCTCATGTATATAATGATTAACAGCAAAATCTACAATTTCAAGATACTGTCAGTCAAAATGATGTTGTAGCAGAGTATTAAAATAATCCAGATGCAAATCAGCATAACTATAGTCTTTGTTTAATTGATCATATTGAAACAGGCCATGGGTGAAAGTATACTCCTCAGTTCTATGCAAAATCTTTTCTTTGGCTATATAAAATTGTATATTGCCAATTGTATCTACTACATCTTATATTTGGTTTGCCTCCTGGATTGAAATTAAACAATTTTTTACTTTGTCATAAATTATAAAATAATACCAGGAGCTACAATTTTCAAAGGAGCACCAGATAGGTGCCTGAATCTCACTGAAATTCAATGGGAGCTGAGCATTTAACCACATTGGGATCCTTTGAACATCCTAGCCAATAACACCGTGATTAGTATTTACATTTATTCTTAAACATTTTACAAACTACCTCCTGGATGCTGCAAACATTTATACGTGTGTATAGCCGATTGCAAGATTGTCCATGTGCACAGAGTTACTTATATGCATAAATGTTCGCAGGGTAGGAGCCTACGTACATAGAATACACAGAAATTTTTAAGTCACTTGTGGAGTGGAAAGTAGCAACCAACTTTAAGGGAAGTTGGAACTAGGGGCTGTTTCTGATAAAGGACAGTGTTTCAGAACTCTACTTTTACTCACAATGCCATAGGGCCTTCAGACCCAGATCTAAGTACCCAAATCCCATTGCAATGGGAGTTAGGCACCTACAGATCTTGGAAGCTCTGGGCCTTAGCATCCATAAAGAACTGACAGAACCCTGAATTTTAATAACTACTGCAAAAGATTGAGCTGCATAGACCTCTGGCCTTGTCTACATTGAGATTTTAGCCATTGGTGAGATAATTTTTTACCTCATGCACGCCTCCGCCCTTACCCCGTCCACGCCTCTGCCATGGAGCCGGGAGCAGGGTCACAGCTCCAGGAAGGGGGCACGCGGATGGGGTAAGGGGGCCAAAGCTGGGGCCAAGGCTGGGAGCAGGAGCGGACTCTTGGCCAGGGGCCAAGGCATACAGCCACGGCTGAGTGCAGAGCCACTGCTGTGTGCAGAGTCCTGGGTGTGGGGTGGGCAGCCGGGACTCTGGGCATGGGACGGGCAATTGCGGCTGGGAGCAGACCCCCGGGTGCAGGACTGGCAGCCATGACCCCAGGACTGGGGCCAGCAGCCAGGGCCAGGGCCAAGAGCGGATCTGGGCGACAACTCCCTCCCCACCCCTGTGGGGGCTGGGCCAGGCCCCAGCCGCACCCCCCTGAATGTTACTCCACACCCCCCTGGGGTGGGGGGTTGTGCCCCACAGACTGAAGACCTCTGCTTTAGGAAAAAGTCATACAGAATTTAACAGGGACGAAACCGACCGAGTACTACAGACATTAAATAGGATTCTATAAGTTTTATCTAAAAATCTACGGTATTTTGCAGAGAACTCTCTCCTTTCTCTGAAGTATCCTAAGTGTTGTGCAGAATGTAATATAGAATTATATCCCTGTATCACAGGCTGGCTGGCTGGCTGTTTAAGGGAAGATGGATCTCTCCTCACCTGTGCAGCAGTTAATTCCCCTCAACAGGTGAAGAAAATGAATATCATGTGACCCAATCAGGACTCTACCTTTTCCAGTCCAGAGGCTTGGGGAGAAAGGGTGATAGCAGATGGTGCTGAGGAAAACACAAGGCAGGCAGAGCCATGGGGAAGACTCCAGGTAGGAAGGTTTGGGAGTGCTTGGGAAGGAGCAGTGAGCAACCCAATGGATGGGCTGAGGGGAGAGCTGGAAAAGAGCCTGGGAAGGGCTGAAAGCCTAGCCTGGATGGCTGGCAGAGTGATTAGTGGAGATGTTGGGCCCAGTCTGAGACTGGGTCAAAGACTTTGTACTTTGTTTTGAACATGGACTAAGGAACTCTATTTCCCTGGAAGGGATGGATTTTTGTTAAGGACTTAGCTGGAGGGCCAAGCCACTGCAGCAGCCAACCCAGGTTTTGGGGTTTATCTCAGGAGCCCTGAGAAAGTGGAGGAGGGGGAGGCAGAACTGAGGCAGGGCTGCTGCAGAGCCACCCATTTGATGAGGGGTGCTCTGGAAGTGGTGACCGTGTCATACCCTGCTATACAAATCTGTAGTCTGGCCTAACAAATTCCAAAGAAAAGTTATCTATATCTATTCGATTCCTAGGACTTTTCCATAATAGTCCATCATAAATAAAAAGTACAGATCCTTTGAGATTACCAGCCTATTAGTCTCCCTGGTGACTTATTCTATATGGTGGAAGAATGATCAAAAAGCAAGAGGAGCTGCTGCTGTAGGGAAACAGCAAACCATTGCCACAAAAATCAAAGCTAAAATATGAAGCTGAGGGTGGTATATTACCTGCAGTCCCTAGATGCTGGCAGTATAAAGGCCATATCCTTAGCTCATGTAAGTTAGTGTAACTCCATTAACTGACTTACAGCTGCTGAGGATCCAGCCCTGAATCTGCAAAGGCATATATGCAGGGATGCCACAGACCAATTATGAAACAAAAGAACACCATCATTGTTGCCACTGATGTGTTCTGCACCTAGACAAGATGCTCTTTACAGTACTTTAAGCTTTTGCCCTTATTTTTAGTTATTTTGTGTACCTGGCAGGGGAGCGAGTTTGTTCTTGATTAGATTCAGCATCTCTGTGAAGCAGTAATGATGACGGCAAATTGTATTAGAGGGGTTGTAAGTTACTTATTTACATAGATCAGAACCATGCTAATTACAATGGTGACTGGTGACTTCAGTGCAGGTTACCACCTTTTGTGAATTAACAACATGCCAACACCACAGACTGCAAAAAATCAAAGAGCTTACATTGTTGAATCTACTTTGTTCAGTTCTTCTGTTGAGCTATGAGAATATTTTATATTATACTAGTGAATATACTGTACTATAGTGTGTAAAAGTAACAAAACTTTGGCAATAATCCCTGATGTGCTATGAAGTCTCTGCGGAGAAGGGAAATGACTGGGCATTTTATAATTATGGAAATAGGGGGGTTAAGTGAAGGAGTGTGAGGTACTACTCAACACGTTTATATTTTGTGAACCAAGCTGTGGTGTGTCTGGGGGACCGAGATAGGTAGGGACAGGATATTTGTCTGAGATGGGTCAATGAATGGAAAAGCTGGAGACCCCTTGGTCTGGCACTGGTTCTGTTTAGCGACACAAAACCAGACAGTGCAAACATGGAACCCCCTGCCCTTGCAAAAAGGAATAATGTCTTTTCACCAGCTAATCACTTGCATGTTGTGTGGCGAATACAACTCTCAACCTTCATCTCCAAGGAAAGAAACTAATGGAGCAGTTCCGCTGGATCAGTCTAATGAAGGAATCTCTCAGGACTCAGGCAAGGGTAACCCACTCCATCTGTAATAGGAAGTGGAGCACATGTACACAAAAGAGTACATTATATGTTCTCCGCAGCGAAGGCAGTTTGCCTTCCGGTTCCGTTCTGAATATGTGAACTTTACAAGAAATCAGTCCATCCAGTGCCAATTTGCAGTGACGCTTGGTTGCGCTGGCAGCACTATTGCTAGCGAAGGGTTTGATCCTGTGCTCGCTGACGCTAAAGGCAAAGCTTCCTGACTTCAGTGGCGCAGCACTAGGCACGGACTGCGTGCACGCAGCACAGATCTCATTCCCTTCAGCCCTCAAAACATTCTGTCCAGCAAGCCAAAGGAGCAGTACCACTAGCATCAGCCACAGCAGCGCTCACAGGTGTAGTCTGACTTCTATATTAAGGGGGGCAGTCAGGCCAATTAGCTCCAGTCAGGCCAATGGAGGGAGCAAATTCCACACTTGCCCGAGGCTTGCAGTTTTGGGGGGCAATGCTCCCTGACCCCCTCCAAACTCTGCCCATGGCAGCACTTATCTACCTCTATCATCTTTCTAGGCCAGTTACTGAACGGCAAGGCAGTTTGACTTACTCTGTTCCTTAATGGGGAGAAGGATGTATGCATAAATACTCCACTTTAATTACACACTAGAATGGCAGATATAAATTTAACACCAATACTTTGTACTTTTTAATCACAGATTCTAAAACCGTTCACAGAGGTGGGTGAGCTTTGTTGTTATGATTATGTAGCGCCCTAAGGTGTGTTCGTTACTTAGGCACACAGATGATGTGACTTGCCAAAGGTCACACCACAAGCCGGTGGCGTAGCGGAGAACAAACCCTGTCTCCAGACTCCCAGACCTGCACTCCCAGCTAGTTGCACAACTGTTAATTTTATATCCAAGCTATGTCTAAATAACATTTCCAAGACACGGCCCTTCCTGTAAAACCATACAGCTAAAATTCTCATCTCATCACATCTTGATATACTGCAGCATCCTTTTCTCTAGCGTTGACAAATGCAATCTTGCCCCGCTCATATCCATTCAGAATGCTGCTGCAAAGATCATTTTCCTAGCCCATCACTTTGACAAAGCCATGCCCCTCTTTGAATCCCTCCACTGGCTCTGCCTTCTCTTCCTCATCAAACATAATACTTCACTCTCAAAGCCATTCTCAGTCTATCTCCACCCTACCTGTCCTCTCTCATTCACTATCAAAATGTCGACTCCCACCTCTGATCAGCCAGTGATGCCAGCTTCTATCACCAACTTGTTACATTTTTCAACAAGCGCCTTCATGCTTTCTCTCATGCTGCCCCTCACACTTGGGAGGAACTTCCCGTGAACATAAAAGTTACCTCATTATCCTCCAACTCCCTCCTTAAAACTCTCCTTTGCCATGATGCCTAAAAAAACTTGACTATAGTTAGGCTGTTAATGCACCAAGACCACTGTGTATAAGCTGAACAATCCTGTTCACCCTTTCCTTTTATTCCCCTATCCGTCGTCTCATCTTATACTTAGAGTGTAAGCTCATCAGGAGAGGAAGCATTTTTTTTGTTCAGTCTTTGTACAAAGCCGAGCACAAAGGGTCCTGGTCTAGGAATAGGGCTCTTAGGCACTGTAGAAATACAAATAATAAATAACTATTACCATTTGACCTGCTTGCAACACCACAGCTGAACTGTTGAAAGTAGAGAACAGGTATATTCCATCCTCCATCTAAGGCTCTCTGTTATAACACTCTCCTTGAGATAAGACTCTCTTCTGCATTAAATAACCCTATATTTTATTATTTTACTGTAGTCCCACTTCATTAACTAGGATTTCATGTTCACTGGGATTCAGTGGCTGCAGAATTTGCTGTAGATTCCATCTTGGCTTCAAAGTTAGGGTGCAGAATCAGCTTTTTTTGTTTGTTTGTTTTTGTTTTTTAAAGTTTATAGCTTTATGGTTGCTAAGATTATTGCAGTAGTGCTTAAAGGTGCTAATTAATTGTGTTGGCTGTTTGTACAAACATATTGTAAAAGTCCCTGTCCTAAAGACTTATGCTGGATACATCATAGAAGCAAAGGGATCAGAGAGATGGGTAAACATACTTAGACAGAGGAGCTGTTCTAATTCCACCCCCCACTCCCGCTTTTTTTAAAAGAACAAAGGTATCCCTATCGGCCTTTCTAGCTACTTTACAGGTTTCAGAGTATCAGCCCTGTTAGTCTGTATTTGCAAAAAGAAAAGGAGTACTTGTGGTTAGTCTCTAAGGTGACACAAGTACTCCTTTTCTTTTAGCTACTCTACAGTTCCTCAACCAGCCCATCTTTAATAACTAACCTGGACTACTTTACCACCTCTTACCCCTGCTTTCCTGCTCCCCAAATGACCCCTCTCTCCACTGAATGCATCCGATGAAGTGAGCTGTATCTCACGAAAGCTTATGCTCAAATAAATGTGTTAGTCTCTAAGGTGCCACAAGTCCTCCTTTTCTCCTTAGACTAGATAACTGCAAATGTTGACATTCAGTTCACCACTATGAAGTTTTGTGTGAAATGTGAAAGAAAAGTAGCCTTTTTGAGCAACTACCATTCATTCCATCTTGGCCCCTCCTTTTGGCACACCTCCATAAGTTAACTGCTCTTGGGCAAAATGGCTCTATTTTATGCTCAGTTCAAATGTCACCTATCTCCCAGTATCACCCCTTGCAGTTAACTAACTTCCCAAAGCCTCTGTGACTGACGGCTGGCGGGATCATTACAATCTGGTAGAGAGTGAAACAAACGTTAACACAACATGTAGGTCTGTGCCCTAGATCACAAAAACTGATAGGCAAAGTCTCTACAGTACTTAACAGTGACAGTTTCCTGTGTCCTAGCTTCGTTATGTCCAGTTTTGAAGACCGAACACCTCATCCTAAGTAGGTCATGTAAGTCCGGAAAATAAATCACTGTTGACCTGACATTTAGGCTAATGTGGAGGACACTTTGTCCTGAAATGCCTCATGTGATGTGATTATCTTGATCTCATTCCAGTGATCACATATTTTCTATTCAGTTGATTAAAAAGCCTGGTAGGTCTGCATGCAATAGTAAGCGGGCCAGATTCTGATCTTAATTACACTGCGTACATCCGGAGCAACGCCATTGAAACAACCACACCAGTGTAAAAACAAAAAAACCTTGTTTATTTTCCTGAGATTGCCTGGGTAGTTAGAAACCGTTACATATCTTCACCCATGTTTAGCCTAGCTGTAACCTCACACTCCACGCAATCTGTTTACAGACGTTTTTCCGAGGTCCACCAGGTGTGGATGCGGTTACCAACTTTGTGACTGTTTACCTCAGCTTTCTTTCTGCATCACATTGTCAGACTGTGTATATTTAAAAAAAAAAAAAAAATCAGATAACAATGGTACTTCGGTAACAGCAAGCTCAGCTTCTGCATACTAGACTCTCTCATGCACTGAAGGAGGTGGTTCATATACAGTCCTTTAGCAAACCACATACGCACTGCTGCAATCAAATATCTGCCTTATCTCTCACTTCACTGGAGTAAATTATACTGAATGTTTTTTTTACCCTTTCAAAGCTAATACACAAATGACAGGATGTTGTTGAAGGAAAATATGAGCTTTCATAAGCTATTATTATTAGCACATGCGCACCTCTCTGGTGCTTTGATCTTACTGTAGATGCATATTTACTTCTCCTGACTCCATGGTGGCTGAACTCAAACATGATGTCTGCACTGATAGAGATGATGAACAATTAAAGTCAGATTTGCTAGCCACAACATCACTGAACCAGAACTCTCAAGTACTTCATACGCTGTATGCCGTTTTCTAAGCCCTCTCAGAAGCAACTAGGTGCCGGCTGCAGAACGGAAGGGCGGTAATGTGTATTGAATAAATGCTCTTTGATATTCAGAGTGTAATTTAAAGCAAAACTGTGCTTCCTCCATTGTTTTCTGTTCGGAAAACAAAAACAATGTTTAAAGTGCCATTCTACACTGACTATGTAAAAAACTGTCCACCTCACTCAACAATTCAGAGACACAACAGCTGGCTTTAGTGACCAAAAATAAGTTAGTTTAAAAACAAAAACCCTCCCCTAGCGATGCAGAGGCAACTCAGAGAAAGCTGGATTCTATTCCTCATGCATCATCAATAGAATTGTTCAAGTTCCAGCCATTCACATATATGCAAACTCAGCGAATCATAGAATATCAGGGTTGGAAGGGACCTCAGGAGGTCATCTAGTCCAACCCTCTCTCCTGCTCAAAGCAAGACCAACCCCCAATTTTTTGCCCCAGATCCCTAAATGGGCCCCTCAAGGATTGAACTCACAACCCTGGGTTTAGCAGGCCAATGCTCAAACCACTGAGCTATCCCTCCCTCAAGGCAATAGAGGTTTTACAGGTGAGACTGAAGGCATAATTTGTCCTGTAGTATTTCTATTTATTGATGATAATGCACAAGAAGGAAAGAACTTAGTTTGATACTCAGACCTGAACCTAAGTTTTCAGGGCTAGCCGTCAAAAAACAAAAAAGTTCATTTATTGAGCATAGATTATTTATGTGCATTACAGTTGTGCCCAGGGGCTCCACTATGGAGCAGGGTTACATGGCGCTTGACAATATGCAAGCACACAGCAACAGACAGCCTCAGCCCCGAAGAGAATACAAACTGAATAGACAAAACAGAGCAAGTATGTTAAACAACTGGAGGGAACAGGAGAAAGAGGAAAAAGGGTAGGAACAAGCAATTATATAGACTAGCTTCATGCACAGTTAGACAATTTTAGAGTCCACTTTCAGAGAAGAATCGCATTTTAATACCTCACTGGGCCAATTATCATGGAAACAAAGTAATCAAGCTCCTAGCCATGGAAGGCAGCATGCCAAAATAAAATTCAATAAGCTATCTAGGAGGCCAGGTTTTGAGTGATGACCTGACCTCACTCACTGCTTGCCTCTTTGAATGCACACTTACTGCATGAT
The DNA here is from genome assembly GCF_965152275.1 of Natator depressus. NCBI lineage: Eukaryota > Metazoa > Chordata > Testudines > Cheloniidae > Natator > Natator depressus. Next base: position 12,767,797 of record NC_134241.1, read on the forward strand.
GTAGGAACCAGATTTTAATCCAGTTCCCTTTTCCATCACTCTATTGGTCTGCACTGGCAGAGACTCAAAACACTTTCAGGGTGCCATACTGAAACTTCAAAAACTCTCAACTAGCCGTATTGGCTATGAAAGGAGAAATAAGAATGGGAACAGTCAGAGGAGATCTACATCTGTCCGCAATGCTGAGCAATTGTTTACACGTATTGTTGGCACAACATTTCATTATTGGATCAGGGTGAATTAGTTAAGTTTTCCAGAGAACTACACTGACTAATAAGTTGTAGTTCCCCTAGATTTTTTAAACATTCAACAATACACTTGAAGCTTGTCTTTAGCACTGAGACATGGTAGTAATAATGTAAGCCACGTGCATGCATTTCGGGATATAGTGGTGTACATAAGAGAGTAAACAGTGGGGAAGAATACATAATTTCTTTTCTTTTGGAGTGCTTTGTATGCCTGGAGATCTGTCGCTGTCAGTCAGTGGGGACTGTGCTGGAATGAGCCAGATGTTGGATATGGTGAGCACTGGGTGTGCTCAAAAGGCAGTCAGAAGCTACCTGGGAAAACTCCACTGAGGGTGAGGAGCATGCCAAGTGACTGTGAGGAGAGGAGACTCACCAGCTGCACCACACTAAGACACGAGATGTCCACTGAGAGTGCCAGTCCATTTGGATCCAGGCAGTACTCCCTCCCTCTTCCCCCAGAGTCACAGAAGGAGACGGGATGAGTACTCGTTCCACGAGAGAACTGAAAGGAAGTGTATGTGAGGGGGTACAAGTAAACATTCCCTCAACATTTTGTCAGAGCAACAAGTGTGGAAGTTTGGGTGAGAAACAAAGGGCTGTGTCACAATAGTTGCTTAGGAGAAATTCACAACCAACTCAGATAGGATTTGTAGATGACTTTTATTCAATGTTGTGTTTTTTCCTCCAAGAAATTGTGTCAGTCTCTCTCCGAAGTGTAATTCTATAGAATAGATCTTCGTCATGAGAAGCTGGAGCTCTGGCCTGTTAATCAGGAGACTGAAGTGTACGGGAAATCAGCACATCTTGTCACAGCGTACCCGCAACTCATTGGAGTCACTCAGAGTTTAGGGCACTGAATATCACCTAAAATCAGAAAGCTTAAACACCATATTACATGCATATGATACTTGTGCCACTTTATAAGAGATGGGTGTCAAACCCATTCTGTGGAGGCAAGATATAGGCACAGATTGTGTGTGTCACTGGGCCATTCCATCCTGGCTCTGCTGGGGTAGCATCAGCTGGGTTCCCCCACACAGAATTCTCTGCTCAGTTGAGCAGGGGCTGAGTTCTCCTTGCACTGAACTGGACCCCAGCTCACATGAAGACAGGAATGGATGGTCCATGGACATGGGAAAGCCTAACCTGCCAAAAGAGGAGGGGTGATGATAGGCAGCTCTTGTGTGATTACTCCCTGCCAATACCAGGTGAGGACATGGGCGGGGGACACAGATGGGTGTGCCTAGGGCTCTGGATGGTCTTAATCCATCCCTGTGTGAAGAAGGCCACAATTCCATTTTTAATTATGGTCCTGGGTATAAATTAAGGAATCCACATTCACCTCAATCCACAGAAGATCTTCCCTGATGTCCCTAAAAATATGGCTTTGATGTTGTAACTAAACTTTTTAGTTACCCTCATTATTCATGGTATGCTTTGTTGTCACATTCTGCACCGCTCAGTAGGAAAATATGGTCTCCGGAAGGAGCACTACTATTTCTTCCCTTTGATTCTCTTCCCTTCCCATCCTCCTTGCTTTACTTCTTTCTGGGTTCTCCCTCCGCATTTCCTTCCCTGCAGCAATGTCCAAACCTCCATGGTTGTGAGTTTTGCCTTAAGGGCTTTTTTCCCCTCTGCTTCTCTTTGTTTGTTTGTTTATTAGAAATAGCAGTGGTATCATACCTGGTTTTGCTGGATGACTCAACTTAATTTTCAGAGAAACGATGAGCTTTCTCAGCCCTTTATCGAAAGGGCAGGATTGCAGAATTTTAACAAAATTGCCTTTTCTCTCAAGTACTTCTCCAACAGATTTCTCCAGAGAAACAGAGTTTTAAATAGTCTGAATAAAAATCACTCTCCTACACTCTCACTCACTCAAGTTTTCACTAGCATGGTATGTGTGAGGGCATAGTCCTACCAGTCCCTTAGTTACCTTTGCAATTTTTCAGACAAAAACAGGCATAGGTAAGATCTGAATTTCTAAAGTATTTTTTATTTTGAAACACACACCCCTGCCTGCACCCTCCTCTCTGCTGCTTTGTACAGCCTAAAAAAGCAAACTAAAACAACCCAAGGTAACTTCCACACTTCTCTTTAAGAACTTCCACACTTGTTACCTTGGGTTACCTTTAAGAGAACAAGCACTCCTCTGCAGTCTCAGTCCTCTTGGCCTTTATGCCCCTGCAGGTTTTGCTTAAACATACAAGTTGCACCAGTTTAACCTAAATTTTTTTAAATTATTTAGTTATAGTGATGCAAACCGCTGTGTAGACACACTTATAACAGTTTAAAACGCAATTATAGTGGTCTAGCTTGCACCAGGCTGTTGTCAACATGGGGACATGGCATTAGTGTAAATCAATGTGTGATTTAAAAAAAAAATTAGTGAAACTGGTGCAAAAGCATGTGTGGACCTGTGTATTTTGGTTTAGTTTAAGTCAATTCCTGAAACTGAAATAAGCCTGGTTTAAAATGAAATAAAAGTAGCCACTGAGCAAGTCTTTTGCACCAATTTAAGTACATTGATTTAAAAACTGATTTAAGTTAAACAATGCAATTTCTCTGTGCAAGAAAGGCAACGGCCTTTCAGGTGCAAGCTAAATCTGTAAAGACAAGTTTAAATTGATATAAAGATGCCCCCACACAAAGCTTCACTAGTTTAACCAAATGGTTTAACATCACACCTTTAGTTAAACTGGTGTAACTTTGTGCGTAGGCCAGGCCTTTGTATACAAATTAATGATACAAAACTCTATAGTATTAAGAGAGGGATGAGACTCCCTCAAAGCTAAAAAGGTTAAGTTGTACTTGACTCCTTTAGTCTCCATTCCTCATCAGCCTACCTGGAATTCTCACCTGGAAAATACACGGCAATGGGCCCCATTTGCAAGATGTATATTACATCAATTATACAGTATTTTCTCCATGAAATAACATCACTGTGGGCCTGATCCTCAGCTGGTGTGAACTCATGAAATAATTGGAGCCACACTTTTTTACACCCGCTGAGGATCTGGTCCACTGGATTCTGTGCGATAGAGCTGCATACCTACAAAATTTCTTGACCGTGAGTTGAAAGAAACAGGAATTTGCTGCACAAAATTGGTAGAGCTTCTTAACACATCAGTGCAGACTGCAGTTTAGAAAAAGCTGCGGGAGGAGAAAGGTCTTTGAGTTCGTATTTAAGGTTGGCAGCAGCCATTAATTTCTTAACTGAAACTTGCCCAACCCAACTGTGCCCAAATGTTTTAATTTGCCTACTGCTACAATATGCAAGGGAATTGGCAGTAACGTATTTGAAATTAAAACCAAAACTGGCACAGAAATTGCAAAGCTGGCAGAAGAACTAATCTGCCTGCCATGCATTTGCTAATTACCATTGTACTTAGTTCAGAAGGACTTATACAACAAAATAGCTAGTGTGAACCACATCCCTGCATCCATGAAACTAGCCCATGTAGGGTCCATACATGCCACTTAAGTCATTAGTTTGACTGGGGGAGAAGGGCGAATGCAAGTGGAATGACTGTGAAAGAGGATCTCCATTTCATCTGCACGCCAAGCTGGCGGGGAATGATTAAACTTGGTGCCAGCCCTGACTAGGCTGGAAGGGATGGGATGATGGGGGAAATTGCAGTTACATGGCTTCAGCACCCTTAGCATCCTACATAAGTAGCATGGGAAGGGTGACTGAAAACACCACTCAAGCATATAAATTACAGCAGCATCCATGGATGGGGCCCATAGCCTTGCCCTGGGCTTGGAGTGTGGATTATACAGGCTTTATGGGTGAAATGACTGTCACCAATAAATAAATTAGCACCTAGTTATTCACAATCCATCCATTTCTCACATACTCAGAGCCAAAGAGATGCTGAATGTGCTTCCATTAGGTTCAGGAGGACCAGCAAGTTACATTCCATACTGTATGTTGTTGTGTATTGCAGCTAACCATGAAAGACACCTCACACACATATTGCCCATGCAAGTGGAATCTTACAAGTTATCGTCAAAAACATGGGAGGGGATGGGGAAATGGAGAGAAGATGTTAAAAAAAAAAATCACATATCAGTATGAGCGTGTTAGAACTATAAGAGCCTTATCCTCTCCAGCAATGGCATGGGGGACCATGAAGAGCAGCTGTCAACTAAGCGAGGCACGTTAAGGAGGCTATTGGATAATATGGTGGTCCCAAAACAAATGTAGTAAAGCTAGGGATCTCTGGTCTGCCTGATGGATCAACAACAGCTGCAGTGAGGAAGTGCAGAGGGAGTTTAGACAAGGATTCCATAAAAGTTAGGAAAGAAAGAAAAGACTGGAAAGTTGGCAAGTGAGAGCACCACTGTGAGAGATACAAAATGCTACACATTAGATAAGAAGAGTGAAAGCCCTGGAAATGTGGTGGTATGATTTTAAACCCTTGGAGCTGAAAGACAGAACCTGAGATGAGATCCAGACTTTCATTGTGCTGTCTACAGATCCCAGAACAACTCTATTTAGAAACTAGCTGAAAGAACAGTATTGCACAGCAGAGAGAGGACAGAATAATAAGATTGAAAAGTCATTCATTATACTTTACTGAATGTTCTGGGACTAATGAGTACGTAAGGAACACATGAATGAAAGACTGCTCCATTTGTTGATCTAACCTTGGGTGCAGAATATATGGAAAAGATTTCTATGCGTGTTTTGTGTTTATGAAGCTTTTGCAGAAATCACTGTGAAAAGAGGTAATGCTCATGGAAGTCCAGAAAGACTACTGGTGGTTGACTGAAACATATGGAACGTATGCTTAGTTACAACCAAAAGACCATAATGGGTGGACCATGCCTGTTATGCCCAGAAGACCATGACATAATGGGCCCAACAGGGGAGAGGTGGTGAAAGCATATGAGGAAGAACAATAATATTCAGGCTATCACTAGAGCTGGCAAAGGGGTGAGCTGTGATGAAATTCTGAGGTAGCAATGGCTTTGCTTGGCTCTGTTGATGAGGTAGAAAGGACAACTTTCAATGCGAATGATGGGTATTCCACCCAGGTACCAATATGGTGCAATTACAGAACCAGTTTAAATCACTGTTTCTGGGATCATGGAATGTCATATTTCAGGAAATGGGATCCAAGGCATTGCTTGGAGAAGTTAAGTGTAATTGAGATAATTAGAGCAACATGAAGCATGAGTCAAATTGCTGAGTGGAGCAGTGCTTCAAAACTTGGTTCGAAGATGAGTTTATTTGCATCTCCACCTGCAAAACGAGGGTGTCTTAAACGAGACTGAATATCCTTGAAATCTGTGCTCATCTCTTATTACAGGGGTTCAATACAAGGGACTCACAGAGGTAAATGGGTGAAATTTAAATGGCCTGTGATGTACAGGCAGTCAGACTAGATGATCTCATAGCCCCTTTTGACCTTAAACTCTGACTTTAAAGCTGTTGCTATTTCCAAGTGAGATATAAGGAGTAAAAAAAATTTTAAAGGAATAATTCAACCACATTTTTCTGAAACACCACTTAAGACCAAATTCCTCTCTCATATCCACATGGGAGTTCCTGATGGGAGTTCTGCACCTGTAGGCAGACCCGGATATCAGAGTTAAGCTCTGCTGCGTGGATCTGAAAGGAGAGTCTTGCCTTTTACAAGACACACACATTGTCTTTTTAAAGTAATCTACAAACCAGTTCAGTAAAAGCTGACTGCATTTGTTTCCACACTTTTGGCTCTGTCCCAAAACTCAGTCCTGACAACACAACGTTCCACAATAATAAGCCAAATCTTCCCTCTCATGGCTGTGCTCCTAAATCTCCGCAGGGTTCAGCTCATTGAGTTACCACCCTGTTTTCCCCTCAGGGGAGGGAAGGACTGCAGCTGCAGACGGGGGTATCTTCAAATCATATGAAGGCCAAAAATCTGTGGGGAAAATCTGGCTTCAGACACACATCTTGGGGGCACGGAGAATCAGCCTATCTGTACTTCTGTCTAGGTCGCATAACTTCTGGCCACATAGCTTGCCTGTGGTGCTATGATCTCTTGGCAGCATGTACCCCTTACCGCCCTTGGTGCAAAGACAGGATGGAATGGAAGATCCTGCTGCAGGAAGCAGCATTAATTTCTGCTGGCTTTTGTGGGTTACCAGGAGAGGTGCTGCTTATGGCAGCTATTCCCCATCCTTGCACGGAGACGGAGAGGTTTTAGAGTAGACCAAGTAGACTTTTCTACTCCCCTTCTTATGAATTCTGGGCCATATCTGCTGCTTGGCTTCCCTTCTGCACAGCATCTAGCTGAACGTACACAGAAATTTGAGGATATAATTGTGCCTGGGATGTTCTTCAGAAAAAAAAGCAGATAACTCTTCTTAACTAAATGAAAATAGCAGCCATGTTTTTATTTAGAAATGATATGATCTGTACCTCCCATTTTCTGCTGCTATGAAACCCACGTGGGTTTGGGAAAATTTTGCCACAGACAAATTCTGAAGTGTCACTAAAGCTGGTTTTGGTTGATTCCTCCAGTGGTCTGAGCTGTGGGAGCTCTCTGGGCCCAGAAGAGAATCAATGTGCTGCAATGCAAGAGGTGTCAAGCAATGTGCAGACAGCCTGCATGAACACATGTGTGCCTGCATGCTCTCACCTGTCGCTCTTGGTCTGAAGAACAGAGAATTAAAAGCCAAAACATAGGCATGATTGATGGCTTTAATATTTTACGAACAGACGTGCTAGCAAGACTCACTTATGCAGCCAAATAACTCCTAGTTCCTTCATGTCTTCAAAATTTGGTTCATATCCAGTTGACAGAGTCCTCTAATATTTTCATTATAAACCTTTCTGTGCCATATGAAAGGATCCTATTTGCTTCTGACTTTGCCTCAAGCCATTAACTGACAGACTGGCTGCTAACTACAGTTAACAAATGATTTCCCAGAGATTACTGTTTAAGTAAAAAATGTTCCAAGTTAAACAGGCTTCTTTACAACAAGGAATTTGAATTATGCATCCAGAGGTTTGGTACATGTGTCCAAAAAGTATGTAGTACAACTGTTGAGGTTTTTCTCATCAGCATGTTACAAGCTGGTAAATAAGCAATGACACTTTGTTGTCAGATTAATAACACGGATTTGTATAGTCCATGTATCTTAAAATATTTTGGGATCATACATTCACCACAACATTTCTATCCAGCTACCACCACCCTATGGAATTTATCATTTATGTTGGAAAAGCTATTTGTTTTTTCAAGGGAAACATAATGCCCTTTGCTTGTGGGGAAGCAGTGGTTTGGAGCCACCTGCAACTTGCTGAAGGATTATGAAGTTGCAACTGGTTTAATATTCAAAAATACATGCTGTAGAAGGCAACAGTTGGGGTTTTGTTTTTTTAAACCGTTCTGAGTATTTCTAAAATGCCTATCACCTTAGTAGGTTGACAGTGGGTTTTGGACAAGATATTTGTTTTTAAATTTGACATGGCTTTCCTTTCAGTGCTTCCTAACCACCTTATAAAACGCTGAATAATTAAACCTCAAGGAAAACTGAGGCACAGCAAAGTAAAGACCAGTGTCACAGAGGGAGTTAATGTCAGAGCTGGGATAGGACACAGGTTCTCTGACTTTCAGTCCTGTGCTTTATTCACAAGGCTATCCAATTTCTCTTCCACAAATTTTGGTAACATCCCTCACTACTTACGTGACTGGAACATTCTCCATTATTCCATATACAACTTCTATACAAATGCACATTCATTAGATGTTTTACATGTTGTGCCTATCAGGCAAAGCGGCTGGTGCCCTTTGATCACTCAATTACAAATAAAAAAATATGAACACCTTACTAGAACCTATATGCTATACAGAGGGTCAAATCCAGCCTGGTAGAAAGAGGCACAACTCCTTTGAGTGTGTTTCATGGCTGGGATTCACAATTCGTGTATTTGCTTTTGCATTTTTTTTTCCAACTTGGGCCAAGAGCGACACACCTAGCAACCATTTTGAATGTCATTGTATGAATGACACCAGCCTCTGTGCTGGACGCTTCTGCTTGCACGCTTACTGAAGCCAAATCTGGTCTCATTGTTTATCCTAGTATTCTGCCTTAATCCCTTAGAATATATTTTTATTTACATGCACTTCTGTTCTTTTCCTGCTATTAAACATAGTCTGGGAAACAGTTTTCACTAGTCCTGCAAACGTCCACGGTTCTTTGCAAGCATTGGACTTGACTTGGCAATAACCATGGTTTTGACTGAATTATAAGTTAAGTCACAAACAATTTGGTTTCTAGTTAGTCCATTTGTTCAAATAGATGTGACTTAACTTCTTTATGCAGGCCTATAATGTAATCATCATTGGTCTCACCTGGCAATGTTTTCAGGTGACACTTTTGAATGTTTTGCCATCCTTTCCATGCTCCCAGTGGTTTTAGATCTTCCAGGTCTGCCCTCTGCAGCAGTGTAGAGGATTGCACCCATTCCAACTTCTTGACAATACCAACTGCTTCCATTAAAAATTTGGAAATGGTGCAACCACCTCCTCCTGCTCTGTGCCAGGTTTCCTTCCAGCTGAGGGATTTGGGCATCTTAATTATCTCCATTTTACCAGATATTTCATTTTCTTCTGACACCATATAATAGAGTGACACACAAGTGTTGGTAAAAGACTGATCTTCACTTCCTCCCTCTAGTCACGTGACAGAAGTTAGTCTCCAGGGGTGGATCTTAGCTCTTTGTTCAACTGTCACTTGTATAACCAGCTATGTGGCCACCTCCCCATCAAGTATCCTGTGTCAAACAATTTCTACTGTTTGCTTCAAGTTTCATTTTTTCAAGCTTATGTGTGAGGTGAGTAGTGATACATCAGGTTGCACAATCATTCTACTCTCCTATTTGTCTTCAGCATGGTAGCCAAAAGAGTAACTGTCACAAAAAGTGAAGATGAAAGTCTTATCTGTGAGACAGTTGGCCCTAAGGGTGTAATGCAATCCCCTGTGTTAAGCAGAATGTGTTAAAACTGCTCAAGTGCTTATTAGTTTGCAATGGTCTCACCTGCTAGTGGCAGGAGGTCTAAAAAAGGAGAAATGCAGTGGTGTTGTAGCTGTATTGGTCCCAGGATATTTGAGAGACAAGGCGGGTGAAGTAATATTTTTTTTTGGACCAACTTCTGTTGGTGAGAGAGACAAGCTTTCAAGCTTACACAGAGCTCTTCTTCAGGACTTGAAGAACTCTGTGTAAGCTTGTCTCTGTAACCAACAGAAGTTGGTCCAATTAAAGACATTCCTTCACCCACCTTGTTTCTTCAAAAAGAGAGAGTCAGCTATAAGGCACTGGAGTAGTAGAGGCCAAAGTTGTTTAGGTTTTTTTGTTTTTTAAACCAGAAAAATCGTGAGTTAAATTCCCACCAGGCAACATAAATTAGGTTTAGCCAAGACCTATTGTGTTCACTCATATATGTGGGCTGGGCTTAAATGCTTACAAAAAATAGCGATGTCTCAATTTTTTGTACCGTGTGTAGTAGTATAGGGACCTGACCCTCTAGGCACTATAGTAATACAACTCCTATAATTTTAAATATATTACAGTCATACCTTTGCAAGCAGGTTTACAATGTTTCTAGTTACACAATAATTTCAATCAACGCCAAACACTGAAAACTGTAATTTGATGTAATGAGCAACTCTTTCTTTTGAAAGTAAGAGTAAAATTGTCTCTACGTTAACTCTTGCATTCAAGTGCCACTAAGAACTTCCAATATTCAAACATAACACCAATCTAACATGTATTCTTTAGTGGGTTCGGCTCATAAAAAGTACCCCACAAAGTTTCCCTGTACCAGCCCAGTGGAGTGGTAGCAAACCTAAACACACTTATATTGCCAAATGTGACCTTGGTCTCAGCCATGAAGTTAGTCATGGAAAAAAGCAACCAAAAAGGAGAATTAGGCATAATGTTAATTTCAAAACCACAAAGTGGTCAAAACCTTTTTTAAAAAACGTTATATCTAAATATAAGTACCAGATACTTTATACAGTGTATTTCCCAGGGTGTGAGCCTGGATTGGTTACCACTGAGATAGGAATATACCCTTAAAACACTGTTTACTTTATGAGGCTTGTATAAGTTCAAATTCTAAGGACTATTTCATCACGGTTTTTTTCCCTCCTTGTTTTAAGGAACTACATTAGCAGCAGCTAACAGTTATATGATATCATTTGATGGCAACTGATTCTCCAAACTTACTGAAGGCACATAAAAATTCAACAGCTTGATTAAAAAGTTCCTGGAAAGGAACTCTGAAGCTGGACATGGGACAAGATTTACCCTTTAAGTTAAAACACAATTTGGAGGCTGAATAAAACTCCCACTGTGAATCACTTAAACTTATATTTCCTAAAGACTTTGTCGTCTATACGATTAGAACCACAGTTACATCTGATTTGAATGAAACTTCAGACTTAATGGTTTTCATGCCAGCTACTTTCATGCCAGCTACTTTCTTGAACACCCTATTATTTTGTTTGATATCTCCAAAGCTTTTCTCCCAATCCCTTAAGCAAACTAACTTTTAGGGAAATAAATAGTTTCCAGTGGGTTTAGAGGAGACATACAGTTAAAGGTAGGGATGGGCTTAAGCCACAACATTCAAAACACTCCCATATTTGAAGATTCTTGGATCCATGGTCCAGATCTCTACTTACAAAAGAAAAAAAATCAATTACAGATCAACACCTACATTGCAAACTTTTTTAAAAAAAGAAATACCCTTCCAATAGTGAGGTTTTTTTTTTTAAACAAGGGAAGTTCAGCTGATGTAAATGGACCTAAATAATTGTTTTCCGTGGAGCTATGAGAATTTACACTATCTGAGGATCTGCCCCCCAGATTCCAAAGTTTGGAAATTATAAACTCTCAGGCTTCAAGGCATAAGCCAAGCTCTAACTGATAAAGTTAGGAAGAAGCTTTCCTTTTGGACAAGTTATTCCATAACTGCCTACTGGTGACTCTTACACATTCCTCTGAATACTAAACAACATGGTCTGATTAGATTTGGCAGTTCTTAAACCTAGAGCACTAGGTAAGAATATAAGTTTTGACAGCCAGACTTCTGAATATCAGGCAAGTACGTGCTTTGCTTCTATGACAAACTGAAAACTTAATAAACCATACAAGAAAAATATGACTGTTTAAGAAAATTATAGTGACAATACCTGTGAGAAGAACTTCCCTGTTGAGGGGAAAAAAGAGGAATAATTCAGAAGAATGGTAAAAGGAGAACACAGCTGATGTTTTCAAGCACTGAGGCTGTCAAATTGATGACAAGGAAAGAGTTTTCCTGTGAGAAAGCAAATCTCTACTGATTACCCATTTTTTTCAATAAAACTAGTCGGAGGAGCAGGAATAAAAGCAGAAAGAAAAGGCTATAGATGGAAGACTATTTATGGGACAATAATGTCCCGTTGCTAAGTATATTCAAGTCAGAGCACTCTGTGGGTGTGCATGCATGTGGATGTCAACGCAACTATTTCATGATTGCCAAAATTACTACTAGCCAGCATCCTCTGTGAATGGCTATTTTTAGGACCCAGCTTTTCATGTGGTATAATGATGTGGATTTTACAAGAGTATTTATAATGTGTTTCATATGGTGTAGAGTCCTGCTCAAATCGCTTTGTATCAGAGAAAGTTTAAGAATTTTTTTCATTTCTTACTTAAAAATTATTGCTTCTGCTTCAGATTTAGGGTTAGCATTTGTTTGTCGTAAGTGACAAAATTGGTTGTCACGGCATTTCATCAAATCAACTCATGAGTCCAGAAAACATTAGTAGGGACCTAAAAAATCTGCTTGCCACTTAAAGTGTTCTGATTTCAAAGCCCACATTGCCACCTGTTGTAAGTTATGGCATGAAACCACAGTCCAAAGGCCAGATTTTGATCTGCATTATACCAGTGTCAATGAGGTTGTGCCTGCCAGTGTAACGGAGAGAAGAATTTGGTCCAACATCTAAACAGCCAAGTCATATTAATCTTAAAAAAGAGGTTGGATGCAGAACATTTTTCAGCAGGAAACAACTTCTTTTCTCTTCCAACTTAAATGACACACAAGCATTTGCTAGTGATTTCCACGATGCAATATTTTAGGAGGTCCAAATAATTAACCATTCCATACCGTAGAACATGAACCAATTTTCACTTGGTAGATCTTAGGAGATTTTTATCTCCCAAACATGAAAACAATATCTAAAGGACCCCTCCTCTGTTAGAACACAGGTTCATTTCAAGAAGCTTGCGTGAAGAACATCAGCTAAACAATTATTTTAAAAACATGCTCATTTTGTTGCCCTTTTGCTGAGTCAATAATACTTTGTGATTCTAGCCTCTCACATTTTCCTTTTTGTGTATGTCACATCCCAGAAGAATCTCTGTTTCCACTAACATATGCCATTCCAAAGAATCAACCACAGGAGAAAATAAATTCAGCATACAGCATAGGGTTTGAATCACGTTTTTAAAAAATATACTTATTTGGTCAGTCCATGATTACTGTGTGGTTCTTTTACACAGATGTGTATTTTGTGTATACAGTTCAAATGGCTCAGTGGAACAAAAGAGACACTCAGTGTTTTTTGCCTAACATTTGGCCAGACTTCAAACTGTTCTAAGTGGATGTGGAAAGTGCTTTAGATTCTAAATACCTAGTTTTAGTTTGTAGTTAAAACCTCGCATGTTAGTTTTTAAGGGAATACTAATTTTGGGACCGAGTAAAACAAAATGGACCAGATTCTTTGGTGCAACTGAGCTGGGCTTAGCATGGGACTGGAGGTTGGGGTGTCAGCCACCTTAGTGACCCTTCAATCCTGAGCTTCTGGCCAGTTTGACAGTCCGGGTACCAATGGCTCCAAGAGGCCATTTTGTCAGCTGGGGCTTGCCAGAGTATGGATGCACCCCCCAACCATGACCCCTTTCGTATGCCACTGAAAGACTAGAAAACAACTCTGACTTGGAAGGAGAGAGAAGACCAGGAACAATCACAAGATATTTAGAAACCTAGAAACACTGAGTGACCATTTACACCAATATCATATGAACAATAATACTAGATCATCACAGAAGATTAATTAAGCCTTCTAGTCAATAATTACAGCAAACAGTCAGTCACAGATCCTCTAGAGAATTTTTTAATACTCACATGAAATGACTCATCACAATAACTAGGCTTCGACGGATTAGATTTTTATCTGTGAATGTCAGTAAAACGTCAATTTGACCACACTCACAAACTGATGAAAAATATTTCCACTGATGACTGAAATTTAGTTATAGGCAAATAAAGAAAAATGCTGCTTGAGAAGTTAGTTTGATTTAACAATATTTACTTGTACAGTTTGACATGTGCTGTTGACAATTTTGTGTTTTAACAATTAAAGTTTTAACTTTTTGAATCTCAACATCTGCCATTAGCTGTCTGCCCCCCCCCATTCTGACACCCTCCATAAATTTCCCACAACTGTGAATTTAAATTGATAAAAATAAATGCTTAAAAACCCGATATTAGCTGTTGAAATTATAAAAAAAAAAATTGAATTCTGCAAAGCCTAACAATGCAGCAGCTATCTCCTTTGAGAATCATCGTGTTATATACATTTTATCCTTTGACACTTTCTAATAGTTCAACATGTATCATGTTTATATTTAAAAAAAATATGCACCAAGAGCATCAGTAACTCACTTTATTTCTGACTTTAACTAAACACTCCATATATCAGGTGTGGAGAAAAGAGAAGCAGATGGGCTTCCTAACTAGAGGTACCATTGCTCAGAGCTAAACCACAAAGGGCCTGTTCAAAGGCTTATCTTTCCTGGACAGTCAACTGCTTCCTTCTCACTCAATGACTTACGTCTACGAGTTAAGTTAGGGGCCAGTTTCTGCCATCCTTACTTACATTAAGTAGTATCTCACTCTGAGTAGTCCCACTGATTTCCATTAAACTACTCAACTTGAGTAATGGTAGCAGAATTTTGCCCTCAGTAGCTTGGAGTGTGGTGTTGATTCATAAACATCTAAATGCAAACAGACAGAAGAGGGTGGGTCTCTGCGGTGATTATGTGTCACATGGTGGGGAGAGACCAATGCACAGTGAGAGATATTTGGCCAATTTAGTTTAGAGGAGACTGAGAAAAGGCCTTTGTGTGCATATGGATCCTCAAGGCTCAAAAGTATATGATGCTGTGATTTCCCTTACAAAAACAAAGCAGGAGGATGTAATGCTCATAAAATGTGCTGAAGTGGTTGCCCTTGAGAACGAAGTCCTCAGTTTACGCACACAATAGTTTTGGTGCAGACAACATGAGGTGCTGAGTGTGCCACAGCACTGACATAGCAGCGTGAGAAGACATTCCATTATCCAGATCATTCAGAAATTGGTGTCGGCTGGGATGGCTAACCAGCCCGCTCAACAGCAACAGTGGCTTTTATAATGCAGGCACAAATCCATCAGGAACTGGACTAAGATGTCCAACTGAGAGGAGTTAGTGCTGTGGTCTATCAGATAGTAATGGTCTTTAGGTCTCTATGATCCAGCTAGATTAGAACTAGCAACCACAAAGTGAACAGCTCTGTAGCCCATTAAAAGTCCTCTGAGTCATCAAGTCCTCCTATTGAACCTTTGTTCCATCTTCCAGATTCAGGAAGATTAATGAGTAAATATCATGTTAAAGCTTTTTTTTTTTTTTAATTTTTCTTGAGGAGCTATTTGAAAGAAGACAGCATGACAGTCCACGTGGGGATATTCATGAGATCCCACTGTAGCAGCAACACAGGACATTGTGTACGCTGAGAACTTTCCCCGAGAATGGTGACTCCTTTAAGACTCTGACAAGAGTCATGTACAGACTTTCCTGCCTTTGTGACCTCCACCCACCACTGGTAAAGTGAGGCAACAATATAGAGGACTCTTTGAGAGATGCTGACAGTACCAAAAACGAGCACCAAGATAAAGAAGTAAACTGCAGTGAGAGAGAGGCATAAAAAGCTAAAGAATAGCAGCAGAGAATAAAGGAATGAGTATTGTCTGATGCTGAGTCACTTTAAGCAAGGTCATGCATCAAGGTAGTAAGTGAGAGGGAAGCTGCAGTTCTGGTTGTACCAATACCCTACTACAGCAAAGTATTTTGTGGATGGCCAGCACTACAGCTGAAGTGGCCCATTGCAGAATCAAAGCAACAATGAATGCATGAAACCCTTGGGGGGTTTCCATCAGGACTCATACCCAAGGCAGAAGTCTTGACTGAATGGCAGATCCACAGACTTTATTACAACTCACACAAACCCACTCTGTCCAAGAAAATGTCATTCATCTCCCTACAAAAATACTCACATCATTCACTTAAATTCTATATGAGCAGAGGTAGGGGACGTTGGATTATGAATTTCCTTTATTTTCTCTAAGGCCACAAGTGAATCACTGAAAGTGAAATGCTAAATTGCACTAAAGGAACTTTAAATGTGGTGTCACTGTAATACTTACAGTACAAGTGTAACCAGACAGAACCGTATAGGTGAAATAAGCATGAGTGATAGATACTTCCTTAAAAACGTTGGTATGTGTCAGGGTACAACTGTAATCTGACATTTTTACACATAGACAGTAAGGATCAGACTTTAATCTTACGTGTGCAAAGCACATAACCGCACCTTGAAAGATCTGCTATACTAGCAGATTTTCTAAGATACACAGGGATACAAGCTGCTCATATATCTATTAAAATCTGGCCCATCATAGATACACTACGAGAATAGTAAATATAGTCAGCCATACAGACGTGTTAATGTGTTTGCATGTTTAGTCACATAAATGGTTACATGTACAGGTAAACAAGAGAAGCATTCTGGCAACAACTCTGCACTGATGGTTTTGTCAGGATTTCCATGTGAACACAGAGGTTTAATAGTGTCTGTAAATCGACTGTAAAAAATTGACACTAGGCTGAAATGTGTTACTCTTGAGCTTGGAGCAATATCGTTTTAAAGATTTTATTTTTTAATCTCAATTTGCAAAGAACTAAATGGTGAGTATTAGGCTGAACAAGTATGTTTCCTTGTTTCAGATACATTGTATCCCTGATAAACCTAAAAATCACTTTGTTCTTCAAAGTGAAAATTTCAAAGACATTAATCATTAACATGGATGAGCCTTGTGAGTTTTGGTTTAGGTTTGTTCTTGTTTTTAAAATATTCACACAGCTGATTTGGTAACACTTTAACAGACAGCAACAACAATAATCCAACCTGCATGGGTGGTGACTTTAACATATATCAAAATTAACATAATTACAACTACATATCAGGTTTCAGAGTAACAGCCGTGTTAGTCTGTATTCGCAAAAAGAAAAGGAGTACTTGTGGCACCTTAGAGACTAACCAATTTATTTGAGCATAAGCTTTCGTGAGCATAAATTGGTTAGTCTCTAAGGTGCCACAAGTACTCCTTTTCTTCTAACTACATATCAGTAAACTATGCTCATGATTGGTGTAACAAGTGACAAGATATCCTATTAAGGAATTGTTGTGACACCCTTTAAACTGTCGAAAGATGTGCAAACAGCTATACACAAGCAAAGAGTTATACAAAAAACTTTTATTTGTTTCCATGTGAGATTTTTCTTCACCTTTTTTCGGTCAAAATTTTTTTAAAAGAAAGTTTTATTATCGGGGGGACAAAAGGCCATATCTTGTCATTGCTTCTTATGCAGAACTCTCTAATTTATTTCAGATAGTTCAATTATTTCAACTACTGCTTCAAATACAATATGGTGATATAATATGAATCCCCAGAAATTAACACACACACACACTTTCCTCAGGATATGACCACAGCTGAACCAAACATAAATAGACTACTTTGGAATCTCTGTCTCTTAGTACATTTGACCAGCTGACATTTCACTTTGAATATAAAGAACTATTTTCACCCTCATCTTTTCTCAAGCAAGGTGAAGAGCTGAAAGATGTGGTTTGGTCAGGGGAGAGCAAATTAGTCATCTGCCGGCCTGCTCAGATGTCCCTTGGCCAGGCAGTTGCTCAACTATCTCCTTTCCCTTCAAGAGACAGAAGCAGGATAACCAGTGTTGGCATCTGCAGGGGAAGAGCACTGTCCCACTAGTGCCCAATAGAGTGGCACCTACTGTCAAGAGAAACTGATTGATTGAAATCGTGATGGCTCCATTGATTTCACTCAGCAGCAGGCACTAGTGGTAAGGCACAGAGCTACTTTTCCTTTGCAGCTGCTAGTCTGAGCCGATCTATCTAACCAGGTATTTATATGGCCCTGAGCACCTAAAGAGATAGTGACACATTATGATCACACTGAACCATTGATTGCAATAGGACCAGAATCTGCCCCTAATATTTTTTAATCTCAAACCATTACAATATTTGCACCAGTCGGAATGAGAACCACCAAAGTTCCAGATTTAAAATATATTTGAGTAGCTCACTGAACTACATTTACACATTAATTTGTTGGCCACTTCTTGTAATATTTCTTTCCTGTTCATATTCTGGAGAATTAGGGATCAATATTTTGCTATGTGATACTTTGGCACAGCAAGTGGAGGGAACTTGCTAGGAACAGGACTAGATTTTCAGACATTGAGAAAACAACTTTGCATCTCTGAGCAAAAGGCACTAGAATAGAATTTAGCCCTGTCTTGTACTAGTAATGGAGGAGACACAAAACTGACTGGCTTGTCTAGAAAACTCTGGACTCCTCCCAGGTGAAATGGACTATAGAGGATAATTCTGGGGAGATTCTTAGTGTGTCTTGTTTGATTTAAGGAGGATGGTCTTCTTTTTATACTGAGTAAATGCTAATGTATTCTATGAAAACGGTTAGAGTTTGTGTAGCACTGCCTTCTACTGAATGGAAACTGAACTGGTTCGCTGTGTGCCATAGATGTCATACTGCTAACAGCTAATGGAGATTCTCTTTTAGCTCAAACAGATTCTGATATTATCACATGACTCCTGAGAACTGGGGCCATAGGCATATGCCTTGCGTGGCTATGCCTTAATCCAGCCTTGCCCAAGGTTGTATACAAACCCCACTGAGAGAGAACCAAATCTGAGGAGCCCCACAGAGTTACAGGATATCAGATTTTGAAAATCCACACAATCTTCTGTCAATGGCATCTCACTGTGGCATGTCAAGTGGGTGAAGCTTAGGATAGTACTTCTACTTCCCCCCTTCCAATTTGAGCTTTGGTTTAAATATCTATTCTTAGATACTTTTAAAGAGATTCTGTAGGGTGTTTGCAAAAAGAAAAGGCGTACTTGTGGCACCTTAGAGACTGACTAACAAATAAATAAATTTGTTAAGTCTCTAAGGTGCCACAAGTACTCCTTTTCTTCTTGCAGATACAGACTAACACGGCTGCTACTCTGAAACCTGTAGGGTGTTTGTTTTCCAAATAACTGGGTGCACTGAAGCCTCAGTTTGCTGGAGTCCAAAGAATGGGAAAGCCACTCCAGAGTCTCAGCCTTGCATTTGAAAAGCATTACTTATTCCATAAGTTACCTTACAAGCCCACCAAATCCAACCATTTTGCATGTAAAATGATGGCAAAATTTGGCTCAAAGAGTAGATGGCCTGATCCTGCCCAGTTAAAGTCACTGGGAATTCTGTCACTGACTTTAGAAGCGCAAGGTTGGCCCCTACACACTTCCACTACCACACAGTTAATATCCTTATTTTATATTCCCATATACAAAATACAGGAACTTATCAGTGCTTCTGAAAACCTTTAACTACCATGCGCTACAAGATGTAACAATGTTCAGAAAACTCCCTCAGGCCTACACTCAATTATACAACCAGAGCAAGAAGAAGATTTTAATCTGATCAAAGTTTTAACATGTTTTACTTCTACTGTTAGTAGTTACATCTGTCTTTTAGGTAGTTACAAAGGAGGCACCTTAATTTGCTTTAAAAGTCATTTGTACTATTTAAAAAACAAGGATATACTTTTATGATTTGATGTTTCATTTGGAAAAATACTTTCTGAACACATTCATATTCATTCATTGGAAGTTTCATGCAGATTTGTAACTGACAGAGTCTACACCTTCTGTTCTGGGAAAAGCTAGAGCCTTCTCAGAGGAAGGAGTGCAGGGTTAGTCCCTGGATACACATATGCAGTACCAATATTGATGATGCTAGTCCAGAACACCTTATGACCTAATACAGCCACAATCTGTGGAAAGCATGCTCAAGCAGGTATCAATATGATAGATCATAATCGCATTAAAAGAGCCTTGCCAGTCTATTGCATGGGCAGCCTGAATTTGGCCAGACTGCCAAATAGCTGACCACAGGGCACTAAAATGAGGTCTTTAGTAGGGGTGCTGGAACAATTTGTATAATGAGGGTGCTGAGAGCCATTGAACCAAACTGTAACTCCCATATATGATGGAAATTACTTCAAGCCAGGGGGTGTGGCAGCACCCCCAGCATCCCTAGTTCCAGCACCTATGGCCTTTAGTCACCATCTCACTGTAAGGTGAGAGCAAAATTCATCAACTGGCGCATTCTACTGCTGGTGAACTCAAGCACCAAGTCACTTTTAATTCATGGTTCAAGAAAGGCACACATGCACATAAAAACAGGGATTGGGTGCATTTCAATAAAATGTATCATAGTATGTTTCCTATATACATATACGAGGTTTTGACAAGAGATCAGTTCAAGGCACACCTAGTCTATTACTTCAGTTACCAAGCTATGACTGAGCCCTAAGGGAAACTGAAACACAACTGGGCTAATGTGAAAATAAATTTTAAAAAATTAATGTTACCACAGTAATGCTTAAGTTGTGACTTGTTCACAAAAGCAGAAATACTCCGAACTAATGCCAGCCTTAATTCACAACAACATGTCTAAGTAAAGTAGGAATCTCCAGACAATATGTAATTTTATAATGCACTACAGTGCGGGGGTTCAACTTTCAGCCTGAATTCTGAATGCTCTTGGATCTTTCAGGGAGCTTTGCTATGCCTGAGATATTTTTTTTTCCAACCATTTAATGAAAAACTCCTCTGACAGTTTGAAATGGCTCATTCTCTCTTTTTGGGGTGTGGGTAGGGGGGCGGGGAGGATTACAAAATTCATCCCAGCTGCCTACAAATGTTCACAGGAAACCCCAGTTAGAGAAAGCGCTTCACTATCAAGTACATGCACTGTAGTGATGTACAACCCCATTTGTTCACACATTAAAAGAAAACAAACTCCATTCCCTTAACCTGGCAGAATTTTAATTAAAAAACACAATATTTTTCTTGGAGGATAAGTATCCCAAATCTTCAGTCATAATACAGATCACACAATCAGTGGGAATAATCATTAGATCAAGACCTACTTCTTACAGAACATGGACAGTATTAATATAATCACAAATGATAGTAATAAAAGTACTTACTAGGTTAACTTTTTATAATCAGTCAGTCAATACCAGCACAGACCAAATTGCCCAGAAGAAAATATTAAAGTTATACGTATTGTACCTTCTTTACAATTAAAGGAAGACTAGCAACTTCTTTGATTTAATGAAGCACTCTTTCCATATTTCTTAAATAGGTTGCAGATTTTTAGATAGAAAATTAAATCACCATTTCAATCCACCAAACTGAAGGCATTGCACAATCTGTATGGCTTGATTAAAAGATTTTCCACTGATTTTAATGGGCTTTGAATCATGCTCGCTCTGCTTGTCATTTTTCACTCTTTTGATTACTGTACTGTTTGTTTTACCCTGTCTTCCTCCAACTGTAAACCTGTACTTTTTTACATTAGCAGTGGTGGGAGGTTCCTTAACTGGCTCACTAACCAAAAGCCTATTTCTTAACCACATTGCTAATAAATAGGCTGCCACAGTTTTAACCAATAGAATAAAATCTGCAAAGGGTTAAGATGGATATAAATATTCACAGAATTCTGAAGCATCTGAATAGCTGCTGTGCCAACATAAGTGACAGCTCATCCAACTTCTGTACCAGGGAGCACAAATTAACGCTATTGTAAAAAACAGCTTTAGTATCACACTTCAAAATGTAATAGTGAAAGAAGGGCGTTATCTGTTAGAGAAATGAGAGGATTAACAGGAACCTGGAGTAATGGGTAGGGGGATAGGAAGCAAGTGACGAGATGCATATACAATGCTCCATATTGGCCCTGCCTTGCAAATGTATCATTTATTTTTGAATAATGAAGAAAATTATAAAAACGTAGAGGCAGGTCCTCAGATGCTGTAAGCTGACTTCGGTGGAATTACGACAACTCCACCAGCTGAAGGTCTGCCCAGTAAAGTGTAACTGCACTACATACACCAGTAGATTTCAAAAATAACCAGACACCACCACTACCCTACAAGCTCACTACTTTAAACCTTGTGATATTGCAATCATTTGGATGATGCACACAAACATTATTATATTACACCTTCACTCATAGATTTTCATAGTACCCCATCACCAAAGCATTCTTCATAGCAGCAGTTTTTGTATTCTGACTTTTCCAGTGCACAAATGATTGAAATTTCTAAATTTAGTAGAATTTCAATGAACCTCCAGTTTGCATTAAGGAGGTCAAAATATATTGTTCAAAATCTTGTAGCAGTAAGATCAAAACTAAAAATGAAAACATATTCTGTTCTCATTTACACAACTCCAAGTCCAGAATAATGGCTGAAACCCATACAGTCACTCCAGATTTACAGCTGTACTAACGACGGCAGAATTTGCCTCTTTGTGTTTGTTAGTTGCAATTTCTGTTGGAAAATCTGCTAGAGGTGGCTATGGATAGGGATTTTCTGGCAAAACCCCTCCCTAAATAGCATACTATATCAAATAATTCATTTAGCACAACTTACAGTAAGTACTAACGTGTACCTAATTACTAGAACTTACTTGATATTTCTTTGTAAAACTTCTGTAAAATAAAGATTGGAACAAACATTGCCTGCTAGTAACATTAGACCTTTGGGTAGGACCAACTGCAATTAATTAAATATGGTAAAACGTCCATCAGTATGGAGATAATCTACAACTGAACCCTTTCATTTGGCGCAGGGGAGGAGGGGGTGGCAAAGCAAGCCATTTTACAAGGGGAAGTTGAACTGGGGCTAGATTCTTAAACACATACATCACAAATTATCATCTAATATTTAAGCAAAAATGAAGGGGGCATTCTGGAGGCAGCTCTTGCTCTTTTTGTTGAAACACTGGAGATGAAACTAGAAGCTGAGGTGATCTGAAAAGAAACCCCTCTGGATAATTCAGAACTACACCACTGTCTTACGGCTGAGCAGCATTTACACTCTCTGATCTTTTTCCTTTAATTTCTTTAGGCCACCGTCTTAGGCATTTTAGGAATAATGCTACATCATGTCAGTAAAAGCACTGGCGTCAAGTGATTGCACGGCAGACAGCAATATACTTCAATTGTGAAAGGTTAAAAAGTCTCAAAAACATCATGAACTCACCAAAGGTGACATAGATCCATTTGGCAGATAAGGGTCTGAGAGCATTAGAAAAGGGTAGCCAGAATAAGCAGATCCTTTGTACATCCCCGTGTCCTGATGCTTTATACCTGTTAAAATTAAAGTACTTCATTAGGACTTGCCCTGCAACAGGTCATTCCTCTGCCTGTGCGAGGTGCTTGTAGTTTACAAACAGAACATTGCCTGCATCATGTATTTTTTTGGTGCCTTCTCTACCAGTAGAATTATTTCATGTGCATGGTTTGCCCTTAGGACTTATAAACGCTCTGTATGGTCTACCTGTGGGACTAGCCCACCCCCATCAACGGCTCAGACTTGGCTTTAGTAATAAAGCCAAATAAAAGCTTTTCCCTTTCGCACACTTCACATAGCGGTAGTATTCCTGGACCATCCCCCCGGCATCACCGCCGCTTTGCAAAACTTGCCTCCCAGGACCCCCACCAAGAGAGGAGCAGATCAATAATATTTCAAACCCTGTGAGAAAGGGGAGGATTGTTTACACGTTAAATGTCAAGGGAGTGACTGAAAGCCCCTTGTGTTGTGGCAATCCAATGTATCAAGCCCGCAAGGGCTTCTTCATCTGGCGAATCAAAGTTCCTCCCTGGTTTTTTTTTCTTTTTGTCTGCTCTGATTTATAGAAAGAAAACGAAATTTCTCTTCTCCCCCCCCCCCCCAGGACTCAGCACATCACCCAAGTGGTTGCGGGCGGGGGGGAGGGAGGCTGCAGAAAGAGGAAGGGCAGGAGAAATGAATGGTTTACGAAACTAACCATCTTCCATGTGATCCGGGAGTTTCTCCTGATAAACCCTTTGAGGATCCTGCACACGCCTGATCGCCTGTGGGGGAGAGAAAAGCACAGCAGGGGAAAGGCGGAGGGAGACAAAGTTTTATTCGTTGCACTAAACCCGATGGGAGTCGGCTGGGAGGGGGCAAAGCCCTTTGTGCGGGGCGGGGGGCTCTCACCTCCGGATCGGCCGCCGCGGCGGCGGGGCTGCTGTTGCTCTCCGACTCGTTCACCAGCGAGGACTTGAGGTCGGCCAGGTCGCGCTCGGTGAAGGCGTTTTCCTGGATCTTCTCCTCTTGCTCCCCTTCGTCCTTAAAGGCGATCATCTCGTCATTGGCCCCCAGGTCATCCCCGCCGCCGCTGCTGAGCTGGGGCATGGTCCCCACCCCCCCGCGTCCCCGCCTCGCCCCTTCCGAGCCACACGGGAACTTCGCCGGCTGCAGCCGCGCTCCCCCCACCCCCGAAGATCAAACCCTTTTGGGGGGGAAGGGGCGGGGGCAGGAGGGGTTGCAAGGCTGCAGCCTGGGGGGGATGGTGAAGCAGCAGCAGCAGGATCCCGGGGCCAGCAGCAACCCCCCTCCCCGCCCCCCCCCCAGCCAGCCCCCGGAAAGTTCAGCGAAGTAGCAGCCCGGGGTAGTGCAAGCCCGAGGCTCTGACCGGGAGAGACACGGCTCTGGAGCGCCCGGCGCCGAGCGGTGTGTGCGAGCGAGGCGGCGGAGCCTCAGCAGCCAAGGGCTGGAGACATCAAAGCAGCCGCCGGCTGATTGACAGCGCAGGGGAGGGGTTGGGTGGCGGGCTCGCTCGCTCGCGCTCTCTCTCTCTCTCTCTCTCTCTCTCGCGCGCGCGCACACATGGAGCCCCGCGCGCCGGTCTTAAAGGGCCCGCGCTCGCCGCCTGCACGCCCCGGTGCGTCCCCGCGGAGCGAGCTGGAGTCCGGCTGGGCGTGGGGGGAGGCACCGCTACCCCCCCCCCAACCTCACCCAGACGCCGTGGGGGCGCAGCCCGTCTCCGCCGCTGTGGGGCCCGTGCGGCTCGCTGTCCCAGGGGCCGGGCGAGGTCTCCCTGGGGAGGGGGGGTTTGAAGCGGGCTCGGGGGGTTTCCAGAGCGAGATTTTAATGGGCTGAAATGTTAAATTTCAAGCCCCCCGCCCTAGCGCTGCCAACCTGGCTCGCTCGGGCGGGTGGCCGGCCGCGGAGCCGCTCCCGGGGTCAGTGGGAGGCGCCCCCGACTCACACGGCGGGAGCAGGATCGGGCCCGCCCCTGAAGTTTGCTTGGGGGGTTTGATTTGTGTGGCTGCGTGTTTGCCGAGGCAACGTGCAAACGTCGAGGGCTCGGTCAAAGCCTCTCCTCGGAGGGTACATCTCCCTCCCCACGTCCCCTCTGCCCAGCCCCGGCGTCCTGCCTGGGTCCTGGGCGGCCGCATTCGCCTTGGCAAGTCTTGCAAACCCCCCTCCCCGGTCTCGTTAGGAACACAGACGTGACGTCGGATTTCAGAAAATTATTAGTTTTCCTAACTTGTCCGGAAACATGAAATTAAACATCTTCGCAGCCACTTTCTAAAGACACGAGACACGTCTGTTCTGGCGTCAGTGTGAAGAAAAAAACAACAACAATCCCACAGTTCCCATGGAAAGGAGACTCCCCATCTCGGCTGGTCAGAGACAACAGGTCTTGTGCGTGTCTCTGGTAGCTTAGAAAAACACACCGCTGTTTGTTTTCCTTAATTAAGATCGCATAAGATAGCCTGGAGTTTTGGAAGGTTTTTCTACAGGCTATAACGACGCCGGCTGAATTGGTCTTTATGACCCAATATAGCACATATTTGTCGCATTCAACACTTTAATTAAGGAGCCGAAAATCTGGGTCCCTATTTTGCCTGTTAATTAAGGAGCTTATTGCTGTGTATGGCTTTTTTATTGCTTTTTGGGATGAGAATAATTATTTGGTGCCACTTTAAAAAGTAATCAATATATTTAATTTCTAAAAACCACTCTGACCAGATATGTGACTTTTTTTTAATGTCACAAAATGGTTGCTACTTTTTTATGGGGAAAAATAGATGATATGTGAAATGGCTAGGATACTATACCTGGTACTGCTTATACGTCTCCTTACTCAGCTAGTCAAACTAAATTAATGAAAGTGCTACAGTTTAGGCGAATCAGTTTGTACATTTCCTTTCTTTTTCAGATTATGTTTTAAAATAATCAAAACCTGCAATCAATGTAAGGAATAATTTGAATGAAATATTTGCTACTTTAAATTTTCCTTTCTTTCAGATGATCCTCTTGTTTTGCATCTGAAAAAAAAATATCGCCTGAGATTTACAGCCCTCCCAAATGGAGATAAAACCTTGGCAATGAGTTGGAAACCTGTTGTAATCTGTGATCCAGGAAACAAAGAGCCTCATTAATGCAGAGATTTTGGTGAGCCTTTGATGTTAGCTAGCATAGCATTCACTCTCAGTTCCATTTGCATTTAAACATTCATAAAAACATCATCTCTGCTTCCTTTGCCTTAAGCAATTTAGGAGTAAAGTATAGCTTCTATTTAAAGAAACCCACTATGGTGAGGCTTAGAATACAAATATCACATAATCTTCAAGCAG
Organism: Natator depressus; assembly: GCF_965152275.1. NCBI lineage: Eukaryota > Metazoa > Chordata > Testudines > Cheloniidae > Natator > Natator depressus. The sequence goes on from NC_134241.1 coordinate 12,793,974, forward strand.
AGCAAATATTTTATCCTATATCTCTGGTGGTAGGCACATAATATTATATTTAAGACCCAAAATAAAATATCTATCTTATTTTCATTAACCTTGACCCACACATACAAAAAAAAAGGGGGGGGGCAGAGAAAAGCCTTTTAAATCCTAAATACACCAGTGAGTGAGTAATAGAAGTTTTTAAAAAATCCCCAAGATTTATATTATTCACAAGAGCCAATTTTTAAAAAAATCTGGGTGCCTAAAGCTAGGTTACTAAATCCATATTTAGGCACCCAATTCTGAGAGTATTGGTCAAGATTTTTTTTCTTTATTTGTAGAGATTTCAAGTTGCTGAATCTTCACTCTGTTATTAAAATAGGGTCTAAGGAAAGAGACTTTTATTTTTACAGTCAAATGTGAAAATAAAATTAACACCTAAGCTTGACTATAGTAACAAAATAACCAAAGGAGTTCACAAATCAAAATAAAATTAACACACACAGAATTTTTCGTCTAAAGCAATTCACTGCAGTTTGCAGAGTATATTCTGGCTATTTGTAGAAAGGAAGCATGTGGTAAAGTTGAGAAGTCATTTAGAAAACAAAGGCCTATCCACTTTCAGAACTATAGGTTCAAACAATTATATCTAAGAGAAGGGGAATAGTGCTAAAATATTTCAAGATTCCGAGTCAGGTTGTGCAAATCCAGAACACACCATTAAAAACAATCAGATGATGCAGAATCTCATCAGATGGCATAGTTTTGATTGTACTTCAGTCTTCATAGCAAATATAGGAATATCTTCATGTTTAAGGCTATGAGTCAGTTTAGACAGGCTTGTTTTTTAAGCACTATAGGCAATTTTCCCATATGATAAATGTCTACAATTTAAAATTGAAATGGAAAATGGTTAAAAACAATTTTACCTTGGGTATGTTTTTGGAGCTGGATCAAAGTAAAATGAAAAGCCTGGCTCACTTGTCAGATCATATCTACACTGAACCTCAAGGTTTGATTTGTATTATTTACATGGAAAAGGTCCCAAAAGACCAATTTGGCACTAAGTATCATCATTACGTTGTTTCGCTTGTATGGGTGATTAAATCAATCCAGCTTTTCCATTTTAATGTTTTTGGAAAGGTGCAGTCATCTGTGAATCAAGGAACCTTATCTGATGTCATCTTTGTGCCTCTGACATACTTTTTTTTTTTTTTTTTTTAATAAGCAGGCACATAAAGTAAAGAAGCACATCTGCGATCAGCATCATTACGTTTTCTAATTACCTTTTTTTTTTGTTTTTTACAATTAAACATGTACAATAACTTTTCAGAACATTGTCACTTTTATGTGACTAAGTCACGGATGATAACTATGCGTTTTAAAGAATAAAGAGATCTATTTTATCGAATCTAATCATCCCACACTTATCAACATGGTGTATTCTGAATACTGTACAAATTTGTTCAGTCAAACAGGTAAAATGTTCTGTGGGTATCACAGTGCGGATCTTCATCCTCACTGGGTCTACTGACGTCACTGGGAGCGTTGCCATTGGGTCCAGGATTCCACCCATTATTCTGTGAAAAGAAGCTTCAGATTGAGATGGCTGAATCTATTTATCAGTGTTACCAGCTGTGGGGATTTCTTTGAGAGTTTCAGGAGTCTGGGCTGGAGCCCCTCTACTATGCCTGCTAGGAAAGAGCTGCTGCAGGAAGTAAGCAGAGCTCTCTCACGCTCTTGCTCCTGACACCATTCTTATAGGAGGGGATGGGGGCAGCTCCCCCACCCCTTCTGTGAGTGAGGGGACTGCTCCTCTGTTTCTTTCTCCCTCTCCTCTTCATTCCTGTAGCTCCTGGCCTGGGAAGGGGACTCTGGAGCTGCCCCTGTAATATTGCCCCTTTGCTGAGGTTTCTGTCCCAGGCAATCCATAAGGGTGCTCAGCACATGCTGCCAGCTGTGCAGTTCCAGGGGCTCAGGAATCAGGATCATTCCTATTGGTCTGTTTTTTTGTATCTCCATGGTGGCAACCCCAGCTACCCTCCCCCCCATCCTGGAAGGTGAAGAAGGAACCCTGCAGCCCCCCAGGCCTAGGGAAGGAGGGCGAAGAGCCCCAGAAGGAGCAGAAGTGAGGCTAGGGGGAAGGCTAAATGGGGGGATGGAATTGGGCTGAACTGGGAGTGACTGAGGGGGGCTGAACTGATGGGTGGGGTTGATGAGGTGCTGAACTAAGGGGTCTGAACAGGGAGCTGGGAGGGAAGAACTAATGGGAGTGGGATATGCAGGGCAGAATTATAAATACATTTGGGAGCGTTGGCAACAATAATGTGTGTCACACACATTGAGTGTGGTCAGGGGGAGTTCAAATATCAAAAGCAGATCGAAACTAATATATAAACTATCTCATAGGTTTTGGGCCAATCTCATGATCTTTTCGGGGTCTGACTCATGATTCTAGAACCTGGGGGGGGAGGGGGGTGGCAGTTCAGTCCTGTAATTTTCTCTTTTTTTTAATTGTTTTCTTAAATATTTTTTTCATGTCTGGTATATCAGTTCTGATTAGGTGATGTAATTAAAGCAGGCAATTAAGTAACAAATTGAAAAGAAAAATGAATGCTGCATGTGCTTGTCCCCACCTGCTCTATGCTTTGGGAACAGTGGGTCTTTCAGAGATGAAAGAAAAGAAGATACAGGTAGTTGAAAGTAATATAGTAAGGAGAATGGCAGGCTAGCACAGGGGGCAGAGGAAGGAAGGAATTAAGGAAAGATGAACCTGGAACTCTTAGGGTATGTCTACACTGTGATTAAAAAAAATCATGGCACCAAGTCTCAGAAACCAGGTTGACTGACTTGGGCTCGCAGGGTTAAAAATAGCACTATAGCCATTTGGGCTTGGGCTGGAGCCCTGGCTTTGAGACCTTCTCCCCACGTGATCTCAGACCCTAGGCTCCACTCTGAGCCTAAACATTTACACTGCAATTTTTTATCCCCAAGGCCTGAGCCTTATGAACCTGACTCAGCTGACCCATCCATGCCACAGGTGTTTTATTGCAGTGTAAACATACCTTCAGTGATAGCACGGAGGGTGCACTGAGGTGGGTTGGACATGTGATAAGAATGAAAGAAGAAAGACCAGCAAAGAAATCCTGGGAGGAAGAGGACAATGAGAAAGGATGTGAAAGACTAAGGATACAATGGAAAGACTGTCAAGAAAAAGTTTGAAGAGAAAGGGACTGGAACTCCAAGATCTCTGTGCCCTGGACCAGAAGGAGTGGCTAAGAATGGTGGACAACTCAGACGCAAGGTAAATGGGAAAAGGAGTTGAGAAGTTCAGTGAAGTTCTGATTAGCTGACATGTTGCTCTCTTTTGACACATTCAATCCTCCATTACACCAGTGCAGCGCCATTGAAGCCAATGGGTGTAAGTAAGGGCTAATCTTAACCGATGTTGGTTTATATCTGTATTCATACACTTCTCTCTCTTTGTGTATATGTCTTATTGTTTCATCTTATGTTGGGGCATATGTGTGTCTGTCATGTGCATACAAAATTACCCTCAAGATTTATTTTAAAAAGACTTGTTTACAGTGTTTTTCACAGAAGATTGGTTAATTCTACCATTAGCGTAAGTGTTCTACATGCTTGAAGAGGCTGCAAAAATATATGGAATTCTTTTTTGGAAACATTTGCACAAATTGTTGATTGCTCATGGAAGTGCAGGATTAAGGCTCTGTCTATACTGTGGTATCTTACAGTGATGTAGTTATGCTGGTATAAATGCCCAGTATAGATGAGCTGTACTGTGTAAAATGGGGTTAATATCAGTGCAATTTATCCTGATGATTTACCAGAGTAAATCAGACCACTGCAAGTCCTCTTTTGCACAGTAGAGGGTTTACATTGGTGTAACTATCTGATGTAGTTACACCGGTGAATGTTCCCCTGATCTAGACAAGCTCTAAGAAGGAAGATGAATTCATCATTTGTAAACTGCAACTTCCCCACATAGCTGTGATAAACATTGCACCTCGTTCCTGAGCTGTGGCACCCCACTTGCTTATCGCTCCTTTGATTCCCATTCTCTTGAACAGGTATTGGCATGACAGGGTTTTGTTGTATTTTGGGCACCTAATGCCTGATCCAGGATTTGAACCCTTGATAAAAAGGATAGGTAATTTATCAGTCCATCCCCGCACTGAGACTCTCTCTATCCATGATGATTTTTCAGTATTTTAAGAAATTAATTTGACTTAAGTGACAAGTTTTTAGGACACACACTGATCTGGTAGATGTAGTTAAGGGATTTGCCTGAAGCATCCAGAAGGCAGTTTTTAAAAGTACCCACAGAAAGTTACTCCTCCAATATTACAAGTGAGGCTGCTTTATAATGACTAAACACTTTTCTGTATATATCAGAATTATTCCTAGATACCATGACTGAGGACTCTTCTTTTCTTTCTCTTGGCAGGCAATCAGCCAAGACACTGTAATCTGTTAGTTGGGGCCAGGGTTCTGCCTTTTCTAGGCAATCCTAGGATAAGGAGAGAAAAAAGGAATGAGAATAGTCTTTAAAAGGTTACTGTCAGAGAGAAAAACCATAGAGTGAAACCTGTTCCAGTCACCATCATTATTAGCTAACCACCTGTTTTGTGAGAACAGGCCATACTGTTGTCAAATATACTGCTCTACCTGTTGTTACAAGGCTACCTCCATTGAGCCACAGAGTTTTGTTGGTCCCTTGAGTAGTGCTTTCTGATGGTTTTCACTTAAAAATCCTTGATCCTAATACAAACCACACCTGAGATTATTAACACTGAGATGATTTTACAAATTCTCATTCATTTTTCACTCTTTATGTATTGTAGTCACTTCTTGCACGAACTTTGTTGTCATTGTGTTTATTGTCAGTTTCTAGACAATTTTACTATCAGGCTCTCATGCACTAGCCCAATGCTGCCAGATTTGGCAAACAGGAAAGGGCATATTTACTACTTTGCAAAAGTCACTGGATCCAGTCCTGCATCCTTTAGTCACACAGTCATACAAGCTGTCCCTCCTCACATGCGTTAAAAGGACTCAGAACCTGCAGAATGAAGCTCATTGTTTCCACTGAATTTTTTTCTTAAATCGTTATTTTTATTTTTACAAAGCCAAAGTTTTGGATCAAGATTGACCTCACACCATCCCTTTAAATATTTACATATTGCTATGTTAAATATATGTGTCATCACTAGTCCTTGTGCAATCTATTTGAAGCAAGTCCATCCATTTAGTTTAGATGAACTGTGGCCAAATAACTGTACTGAAGCTGCCTTCAGAGTCTGTTAGGTAGATTTCTTTGAAAGAAATTGCTTGAATAGCTCTTCCATAACTACATGCAAACAGCCGTTCACCCTCCCATTGTCAGTTCTTTGACAAAGCGCCATATAGTAGAGATGCTTTTCCAGAAAGGGAGAGCCCTTTTTTTAAAAACATGCTGTTCATTGCAGCTATTCCACCTCCAACTGTGGTCTTGTCAGCTTTCATAAGCTCAATAGAGGGTTGTGCCTGATTAGTACTTAGGTTTCCTTGGAGGTCTACCTTCTAAGTGCTGCAAGGAGTGGTTTTGGTGATTCAATAGGTGGCACGCTTCCCTTTGAGTCAGTGCTGATGTCCCAGCAGGAGATTAGGAGCGCTGGAGCTGTTGATTTTTGCAAACTGAGATATTGGCCACTTGTTGTCATTAAAAATCCCGTGATACTTTTTGCATAAGGAGAGGTGTTAGCGCCTGTGTCCAGGCCAGCTTTCATTCTCCCTCCCTAAATCCTTCCTGTAGTCTCAGATGTATAGGTTATTCCTCCCTTTCTGTCTGTGTAGTATTGATGTGAACTGTTAAACAGTGCATTACACCTCCTGGATGGCTAATTGATCCTAGGATATAGTGTCTATATAAAAGGAGGGTCATTACTTTTCAGAAATTATTCAAAATGGAGTTTTATATTTTAAGTGAATCTAGTGCTCATTAGCTTGTCACACAGACAGACCAGGAGTCTGAAGTCCTAAATGCATTCAGAGATAAGACAGCACTTGTACAAGCAAGCCACACACTAGCTTGCTCCTGTGCATCTGTCCTGCTCTTTGTCTAGTGGTGGGAGGGGATTGAGCCTCCAGGGCTGGGTCAGTCTTTGTATTCTCTGCTGAGACCACCAATTTTGGTGGTGATGGTGATTTAGTGATGTGGCATTTGAGGCCTGATTCTGAAAAGTTCTGGGGATCTTCAGTTCCTATACAGGTAAATGAACCTGTTCCTTCATGGTGTGTGAGAGGGACTAGGCAAATCCCACTGACTTGAGGGCGGTCAGCATTTTGCAGGTCAGGCTTTTTCCAGTAGGCACTAGAATGAAACCACCAGTTCCTTTCACAGAGGAAGTCACTACCAGATTGGTTTGGATTCAAGCCACAGATCTAGAGCTGAAAGGCTCTGAATCCCAAGCCCCTTGCGACAAGTAGTCTCCTTTTCTCGGGCAACAGTCATGTGCTTTCATCATTCTACAAATGTGCAAAACCTATACAGTAATAAGAGCTGTATTTCTGGTGGAAGTTAAACAACAATAATAAAGAGCTTAATAATAAGTAGCAGATAAGACAGGTTTCAGAGTAACAGCCGCGTTAGTCTGTATTCGCAAAAAGAAAAGGAGTACTTGTGGCACATTAGAGACTAACCAATTGTTATTTAAGCATAAGCTTTTGTAGCTCACGAAAGCTTATGCTCAAATAACAATTGGTTAGTCTCTAATGTGCCACAAGTACTCCTTTTCTTTTTTAGATAAATAAGAGGTTTGCTAAAATGCTTGGGGAGGGAGAGGGGACAGAGAATAAAACACAGAAACAGTGATTTTAGCAGGACAAGAAGAAAAAGTACATAAAATTCATACAGGTATTTAAGGACAATGAAGGCTAAACATGAATTATGTTATGAAATGGTTGCATCTCGATGCAGCCTAACGTGCCTTAGCTTTTCATATATAAATACTTTTCTTGAAGCAAAGTCACCTTTATTTGATGTAAGACCTATTTCATGTAATTTATTTTAATGCTTTAATATATTTCCCCTAGTTAACCATTGCTATTTCTAAATGTAAATTTCCTTTCAAGTTGTTTTAAAATGAAAGGGCCTGCTTCACTCTTTGACCTTCTGTAACAAGCAGACCCTTGAAATTTAGCATTTCCAGAAAGCAAGCTGAGGGAACAACAGATGGGGTTAGTAAATTACAGCCTACAAAGGAACTGTACAAGGAGTAGGGTTGGGATAGATGGAGGGCTTAAAATACCCTGTGAGATTTTTCCATGCTGCAGCCTGTTTCTTGCAGTTGAGCACTGATTGTTAGATGTATAACTTCTGTGACATTAACTTTCTGCCATGATTGATTTGTAGGAGTCACTCCACCCCAAAATACCGGCTCCCTGGGTCTCAACATTCAATAATACTCAGCCAGGGGCATGCATCTTCTACGTATGTTTCAATGGTTTGCATTTTCATTTATTTGCTAACGATAGTCTGATGGGTTTATTTACACTGGTTTGCAAATTCCAGATCTGTGTGTGGTTTTCTAGGAATTTCATAGATAAATCAGTGCATGTCTATTTCAGGATAGTAGTGGTTTAGAATCAAAGTCCATTTCCCATAACAATAATCCTAAACTGTATCTGTGATTTTTTTCTTCCAAAGTGTTTGTTCTCTTTCGGATTATCAATTCAACTTTCAAAATCCTGGGCCTGATCCAGCAGCCCTTATTCTCACTAGTAAGTCTAATTGAATGAATGGGGCTGCTCAAATGTATAAGGGCAGAGGAGTGGGCATTAATTGATATATATTTCCATGATGTGATTGCTCTAAGGTTTGCAGCTCCATAACATTAGTATTTGATACAGACTAGCAGAAGGTTGTCATTGTGATCAAACAGAAAGCTTCTGTAGGGAAGAATACATTCTTTGCATAGGTGTGATGAGTATTTGATGGGAATTTGGTAAAATGTATTTAGGCCACTGTGAAGGTTCCTGAAAATCTTCACCGTCATACCTTAATTTTCTCAGTGCTGAAATTCCAAAACTAAAAGGGACCTTCTTTAGCTGCATTTCAAGTAGACTGAGGTTATTTTTATAATCCTTTTTACAAGACCAGTCATAAATCCTCCAAAATTCATATTGTTTAAAGGAACAGTAATAATCGATGCTCAGTCCTGCCAACTCACACGAGTAAGGATTACTTGTGTGAATAACAGTTTAGAGACTCTGTCCCTCACTATGTCCAAGAGAATCTTAACACGTTTTACAAACTTTACATGTGTTGGGTGTGAACCTGTAAACCTTTGGGTCATAGAATCATAGGGCTGGAAAGGACCTCAAAAGGTCTTCCAGTCCAGTTCCCCATGCCAAGGCAGGATTACGTGAGAATAGTTCATAGTCATGTGAGTGAGTTCAGTGGGTCTCCTTGTATGAGTCAGGATTACTCATGTGATCAAGGGTTTGAAGGATACCTCACCGGAATCACTTCAGCTGCCACTGAAATGGACCCTCTTCTGGAGAGAAAAGTTGCAGCTGTTTAGGGCATGTCTCTGCAACCTTAATTTATAGAAGTAATCCTTACTCAACCAAGTAGTCCCATTGGCCCTGTCAACATGAGGGACATCCCAACATTGCTATCGCCAGTTCAGCACTACCTCTGGTAATAGCACTGGAAGTGCTAGTTTAGATGGACTGCTGGCATTCTGAGCACTGTGTTATCAAAGCCAGTCTAACCAACACAGTGTTTAAAATGCTGGTGGCAGCTGGTGGCTAATCTACACTAGGCTGGCTCCCACTCTTGCTAACGTTGCTGCAAAATTTGCCTAGTGTAGACAGGCTGTTGACATTAATGGGGCTATTTCCATGATTAAAGATAGCAGAATTAGACCTTAAGCTGCTCACAGCAAGTCTATATATATGTATATATAAATCACATTCTGCGATTAAACACTTTGCAGTTGGACAGGACACCAAGGTTAACACGTTTCATCTTGATGTAAGATCATTAATGACCACATGCGGTCAAGACCTTGCTTTAACATTGGCAAGACAGCACTTCCAGCCTTGCTGTGTCCCTTAGCATCATGCTGGAGTATTGGTTCAATACTAGTTCAGAAGGAAGAGTGTTTTTCCCCCCACCAGCAACACTTTGTGTCACCTGGATTTTCCTCTGAGAATTCCTACCCAAGTGCAGCTGACCCTACCAGAATGATAGTTAGGCTGGTTGTACTACTGATGTAATTTCTGTTTCTTGTAAACCGATCTAAATCTCTGCCATCCTTACAAACTGTACAAAATGTAGCACAGTGAGAACTTCATAGTTTCTGTTTGCCTGCTTCACTCTACTCATCATTTCAGCAAGCAATGTGATTTCAGACATCAATAAAGACAGGCAGTAATGCCAGCAAACATTTATGGTTTCAGTGAAAACGCTGAACAGATTCAGAGTTATTTTATGGCAATCAAACTAGACAAAAGAGAGCAAAACACCAGGTGCTGCCTCCGTTTAGTAGGAAACTAGATTCACTCCAGTGGGATTACTTGTGTGAGTGAAAATCTCAGGATTGTGTCTCAGCATGTAGCACTTAGTGCAATCAGTGAAATAAGCTATATAATGACTTCCTCGTGCAGTGGAAATAATTTGGAAAGCATATGGAGCAATTTGAATGGCCTTTGTTTAAGGAAGAAATTTGTTGTAACATCTGTGTCAGTCTGCTTAAAGCAGGGAGCTGCTTCCTATTGTCTTATACACCCATTAATCCCTCTAGTTTAGAATCTAAGTGGAATAGATTTCTCTTTTTGAACATTCAGTAACTTAAACTTTCTAGCTCATTATATATGCTTAATTGTAACCCTCAATTAAGAAACCTACATTACAGAGGGCCTTAAATGTGTCTTACAGAAGATCAGAAGGTTTTAAATATGTTTTCCAGCCTCCACACAAGCATGGTGAAAAGACAAAAAGAAAAGAAATGAGGAAAACAGATGGTGAAGAAAATATAATATTCCTGAATTCAAACTGAATTCAGATTATACTTCCTTATGGGCAGGAACCAGCACTTCTTATTCAGGGAAGGACTCAGTGATTGGTAAGGGAATTTTGTCTGAATAAGGAACACAGAATTAGGCCCTAACTCAGGGGTGGGCAAACTTTTTGGCCCGAGGGCCACATCTAGGTATGGAAATTGTATGGCAGGCCATGAATGCTCAGTGTTCCCGGCCAATGGGAGCTGTGGGGGCGACACTTGGGGCAGGGGCAGCGTGCGGATTCCTCTGGCTGTCCCTACGCATAGGAGCCGGAGCGGGGACATGCCGCTGCTTCCGGGAGCTGCGTGGAGCCCCGGCACGTGCAGAGCAGGGCAAGCCCCAGACCCCGCTCCCCATTGGGAGCTCGAGGGCCAGATTAAAATGTCTGAAGGGCCAGATGCGGCCCGCAGGCCATAGTTTGCCCACCCCGCCCTAAAATATTGCTCCCATAAGATGCACTCCCCTCTGAAAGGTGATGGAAAGCCTCAGCCCAAGTGTCAAGCTGTTTTGCCACACAGAACAGTGTGTAGCTCCCATCCAGCACTTTCTACCCTTAGATCTCAAAGTGCTTTGCAGCCAAGGGTGAGTACCATTATCTTCATTTTACAGATGGGAAACATGAAGCCCAGAGAGCTGAAGTGACTTTCACGAGGTCAGTTGCTGAGCTGGGAATATGCCTCAAGTCTCCTAGCTCCCACTCCAGCACCGTAGCTATTTGGACCACACTGCTGAAAATGAGGGGGAAATTGGTTTGTGTGGCTGTTTTTCAAAATGATCTCAGTACAGCCTGTCTCTCAGCTCAGTATGAAAGTTCATGAGTTTTAAATGACACTTTTAGCTCCTATATACTGGAATTTACATTATGACCTTAACTACACAGATACAAATTCAAACAAAACAGCTCCTTTGGGAAATACGTATTCAGTATTTTTGGCTAAATTCTCCCCCTTTCTCCTGTGTGAGCATGGAAAACCCAGAAGGGTTTGGAATCTTTCGGAAATGAGTGGCAATGCACTGTCAGTTTTCTGAGGTGGATCTGTGCTGACCCATGAGGAGCAGAGACCTAGCTAATGTGTGTGTGACTATGCACATCCCCTGGACAAATCAGCACATATCTTGTATGGCACCCCCGGCTTATTTGGGTAAATAGTAACTGCTAAAATGACTTTTGTGACTTACAGATCATATCTGTATATTAATGTTGCCTCTAGATCCTCATCCCATTCAGGTCAGTGGCAAATATCCCACTGAGTTCACTGGGAGCCAGATTTGGAGTTTGAGCTGTCTGGCATCTAATATCCCCCCCCGATAAATCAGAAAATAATTTTTTGAGAATATTTTTGCGCATGTGAATTTATTGCTTGTGAAAGATGTTGGTAGCTATCACCGGAGGCAGATGTCTTCTGTTTAGCCACAGAGAGGGTAGAGCACTAGTAGCAGCTTCCTTATTCCCCCCCCCGGCTCCCCCCGTGTGCTATATTCCAGGTAAAGAAGACTAAGAAGGGAATTTATTCTTCATGCCCCACTCAGCTCTTGGCATCTCCACTGAGTCTGCCAACAAGTGACCAACTATTGTGGTGTTTTCTATACCATGGAGATGCATTAAGGGTTCTCATCACAACCACTTCTCAGCTTAATGAGGAGGTGTAAGTCCAGCAGTCTAGCTGGGGGTAAAGCTGGGTAAATTGAGTTTGCCCACTTCTCATTTAGGGAATATGGAGGTTAGTTTAGTTTACCCACTTGTTTTTTTTCTTACTACTGTACCACTGTGTAAGTCTACCTTTGATGATGGCTTTGTCCAGGCCAACAACCTTGGACAGTGCGTGGAATTCACCAACACGAACCTCACCAAGTGGCATTTATGCAGAGTTGGGCTGACCAGCTACTCGTATACTTCAAAGCTGGGGAAAGGGCATCTTCTCTTTTTATCCTGGGCCAAATAAGGGCTTGGCTTGTGTAGTGGTGATTGCACACCTATCTCCTGGTGTTGGTTACCCGCATCATAGATAGAAGTGGGTTAATGGAAGCAAGCTCTGTGGGGCTGCTACATCCCCAGCCCCTAGCACAAGTGGGCAGGAGGGGACAGGATGAAGAGGGGAAATAGTGCCGAACCCACCCTCCAGGGGTTCTGGTGGAGTAACTGCTGGCACATCCAGTGTAGACCCAGTGTAGTTTAATCCTTCCCTGGAGCAACAGAGGAACTGGGAGGGTGATTGTGGTTCTCCATTGACTCTGCACTGACCCTTTGCCCCTTAATCAGGGAAGAGGGTTATCTCACAATATAGCTCTCTATAAGGTAAGTCCGGAGCATACAGTAAATAGAGCCTGGGGGTTGGAACTATATTAAGTCTTTTGCTGTTTTCCAGGCTAGCTATGTGAACATCCTCAGTGCATGTTCTCATATTCTGTACTACAGAGCAAAATGTGGTTCCTATATGGTCTCCGAGGGAGCAGGATCTAGGACACTGCATAAGGATGTGGGGCTCTTTGTTGAATCATCATGTTGTCAGGTACTGAAACCCAGCAAACAGATGCATAGTAATTCTGCTGACTTAGAGTGGCAGGCAGTTTTAATTAACTCCAACCAGAATATAAAAGGAGTTGGATAGGCTTCTGTGGGAAGGTCACTGGGACAGAGATGGGGTTCAGGGAGCACCTCTGGGACCAAGCCAGGCTCAGGAGGAGGTAGCTTAGCTTTTGTTCTTACTTAAGTTAACAATAAAGCAAACCTCAGGAAGAGGGTGCATTTTGCATTCTCGTGTGTGTTGAGAGAGTCGGGTGGGGGGCACTACCTGTTCACAATATATATAACAGTGAAATGCAAGTAGAACTAGATCTGGATAGCTGCTGCCTGCTGTAATTCACAAAGAAAATATCATGACCTATTCTAAATTTGGATCAGCACTTTTCTTTTCACTTGGAATAACCGTAATATATTTCTGGACCCAAATATTGTTCAGAATCGTCCATGGCTATATTCTCACTGACTTCAGCTGGAGCAGAATCTGCCCCCATCTTTCTGTGAGTGCTAGTTCAATAATTCCATATGTCTGGGCTTGGCAGATTTTACAGTTTCTTTAGAAGTAATAATAAAATGAAGTCCAGGTTTTTCCTTAACTGATATTATGCAGTAGCTCTGTGCTTGTTCATGATGAGTATGCGGTTAGGCCCATACGGTGCCATCAGCTATTTCAGGGCAAATCCTGGAATCCTAGACACAGGACTTGGCTGGCAAGTAATAGGGAAATGGACTGTCAAATATTTTGCTGTAAAATGTATGAAAACTTTAAAGTTCACACATAATTTTCCTTTGCTGTGGTGCCTACAAAAAAACTTGGCAATGTTTAGGCTGCTGGTATGCTGAGACCCCACTGCCTCTCATGTAGACTAATATGGTCTCATTGTTCCCTTGTGCTCTCCCATCCGTCTGTCTATATCCACATACTGTCTTTTGACTTATACTTCGATTGTAAGCTCTTTGGGACAAGGACGGTGTTTTTGTTCTGTGTTTGTACAGAGCCTACCACAATGGGGTCCTGATTCACAAGTGGGGCTCCTAGCCCCTAACACCATACAAATCATCATCATCATCTAAGTCAATAGGAGTTTTCTATGTTCAGGGAATACAGGATCAGGCCCATATCCTGTTAGGGTAAAATTCAGCCTAGTGCAGAAGGCCTACTTGGCTCCATGCACTGTTTAAGCCCTTAGAGGCAAATTTGCCTCTGTGGATAGGGATGTCCTTCTGCATTAGGACCTGAGGGAGTCCCCGTGTGTGTGGGGAGCGGCAGCTTGATTTGATGTACCTGTGCAGGAGTCTGAACCTGATGTGGCATGAAGCTCAGCTCTGCAGAATCCCTGCTTGGTAGTATGCAAGCTGGGTGGGCATAGCAGGGGTGGGCTGAAGGTGGAACCAGAGGATTCACCATTGGGCAGTTGCCCTGCCCCACTGCAATGGCTGTCATGTGTTGGGGCAGTGGATGGCACTGGCTGAAGACTCTCTAGAGGGTAGGTCTATGGATGTCCCACAGCCAGTGGGGAGTATTCTTGGTCACTTGGGCTGGGCCCTGAGTCCCTAGCCTACTGCTTGAGTGGGGCTTGTGTGGTAGAGCTGCGCCTGTGGTGGGTTATGTGGCCAGTTGTTGACAGTCTAGACAATCAGGGCTACCAAGGCTCAGGCAGCTCCAACAACACTCACCTGAAGGCCCTGCTGGGTCCTCACTCATCCAGCCGAGCTGTGGGCAGGCTGAAGGCATTTGCTTGCTGTTGAGCCTTCTGCCACATGGGGCTGCTGTAGTGCTGGCTGAGCTGGCAGCCAGGTGTTTTCTCTTGCTGCTCCACCTCTCTGTTGGATCACAGCCAGGCATGAACAGCAAGGAGAGGAGGTGGTGGCGGTGGCGGTGGCAGCGGCAGCGGCAGCAGTAGCGGTGGAAGAGGCGAAGGGTTCCCACCCACCGACAGCTGCACTAGGCTCCCCCATCACACACCTCAGCAGCTCCAACAAACAATCCCCACGTACCCACAGGCAGCCGCTGCGCCCCCCCAGGCATCTCACTGCTCTCAGCAACCCCTCAGACAGTCACCGGTGTCTCCCAGCGTCCTTCCACCTGCCCTGTTTTGTGCACTCCTGTGTCCTACCTTCCCCAGCTCACAGGGCAGGGTTAGTCATAAGCTGAAGTTGATGGCTGTGTGCAAACTAGCTTGTTGATTTGCATGGAGCTGCACAAGACTTGGCCACTGTGGACAAGATCTTGTGGTTGTTTAGAGACCTTAAAGGGGTTTCGAGTTCTTTTCACGCTTTGCTGTTCTCAAGATGTTAAGTTTACGCTCTCAGGTCACTGTTTGGATAGTTGGGAATGGTATTTTTCCTTTCTGTTGTTTGTTGTATCCTTGATGAAGCCTGAAATATTTTATCCTCTCTAGCAACATGTACTCTGTCACCGAGTTTGTTTTTCTTATTTGTATAACATCGACTGACTGACCTTCCTATGTTTTGAATGGAACAAAAATTAACATGGGTGGTTTTACTTAACAGTCCATTTTATGTGACATTGTGTCAGGCTGAAAGGATGTGGGGATTCCAAGGTGGTGAAATTGATGCTTTTCCAATTGAAAAGAGACAAAAACCATAAGGAAAGAAAAACTGCTTTGTAGGGATCAGCTGCTGGATCTTACACTCCAGGTCTGTTGCCCTTCATTTTCAGGAGGCTGGAGGGATTCTTTGTGACCCAAACCTATATCTTCATCTCATGACTGGCCCCTCTCTGAATCCAACCATTTCTGAGCTTTGGAGGATACAAATCTTAGCCTGGGTCCAAACTTTGCAGGTCTGCTATTTTAAAGTTTCTGAGGAGTGAGCACAGAAAACAGAGAATGCAAAACAGTAATTTGTGTACAGATAGTGATTAAGTGATTAAGCATCAAAACATGCTCTATAGTTGTTCTGTACCCATAACTGCGTATTTCTCATTTGAGATGGTACATAGTGTTATCCATCAGCCCCTGATCAGGACCTAGGCTCCTTCATTTTTAATCTGAAAACTTTAGGCCTGATTTTCAGAGGTTCTGATCACCCACAGCTTGTGTTAACTTGAGGTGAGAGCTGAATTGCAATGCACTCTTCTTGGCATTTTGTTTGCCACCTACATCATGAACGGTTGCAAGAAGTGCACTGCCCTTCAGTTTTCTGTTAAACTGAAACTAAGCACCCAAAGCAGATTGCTGTAACATCCACAGGTTACTAAGTTCGTTTTCAAGCTTTGTGAAATGTACTAAATATTTCCAGCTCGTTTGTTAGTCATTTCCTATTCTTCCATATAAACGGTCAACAAAGAAAAGTGAAAAAAGCTGCTAAGCAAACCTAAGCACTGCCCTTGCCAAATTTACCCAGATTTTAAGAGCAGCACAATGTTTGGTGCATTTTGTATACAAATATGTAATATTATTATATTTTGCTCTTTCCATCTATAGGTATCAAAAGCCATTTTTATGTTGTATAATATTACAGGACAAAGGAAGGTAAATATAATTAGCTCCCTTTTCCAGATAAGAAAACTGAGGCACAATGTGGGAAGGGCGAGATGCACTAACCTTGGTTGTCAGGGCACTCATCTGGGGGTGGCGACATTGAGGTACCAGCCTTTGCTCCAATGAATATTTAATTATATCTCTCTCTATAGATGCACACATACAGTGGGAAAGATTGAGAGAGATCTGTCTTAAAATAAGAGTCAGTGCTCCAGGCTCTGAAGGGGAGGTGGCATACCTGATTCAAGGCCCTGCTCTAAATTAGGCAGAGCAGAGAGACTTGAACCTGGTTCTCCCACATGGCAGGTGAGTACCCTGACCACTGGGTATAACAGAGGCAGCACCTCCTCAGCTGTGTTTTGTGATTGAGCTCTGCAGGTGAGAATACATCTAGTCTAAAAATCCCACTAGGGCTGAGGTATGAGCTAGGCAGCATCAGGATAGATGGCTTTGCACGTGTGTACTGGCAGACATTTTGGCCGTGGAGAACTTTACAGGTAGAAACTTAGGTACCAGCTGAGCAGGAGGTTTTGAGGACCTCAGTGGCATTGAAATGTTGGACTTAAACACCTACATCCCTTAGTGGATCCAGCCCTCAGTGACTTGCTCCGGGTTAGACAGCAGTAGCTCTGTGAATAGAACTCAGGTCTCCTGGTTCCCAGTCTAGTGGCCTGTCCACTGAGCCATGTCAGTTCATATAAGAAGTAAGCTTTTTGTCTGAGATCATATCTTCTGGGATTTTATAACTGTTCTTGAATTATAAATGATTTCTACATACAGTTCTCCTGCATAAAATGCCAGTACTTTTCAGCCTAGTGGTGAAATAGCAGTTATGTACAATGTTGTCAGGTGAAAACAAACAAGTTTTTCTCAGTCCCATCAAATGCTAAGTCAGGGATAAATTGAATATTATTGTTATAGGGAATCCCCATCAATGAGTCCTTATCTGTTTCCTCTTCCTATGCCCCACCACTGCATCTGCAACAGAGCATGGAGGAGGAATAGAAAGGCATTTGCTCTAGTTACTTAAGCTGTGGTTGCAGTGCTAGAGATGGAACCAAACCAAATACTCAGTAACAAACACCGCTGCTGGACTCTGATGAATTTTGGAGCTGGATCCATACTCAGTATGCGCCACCCCTCCACACCATCTCTCCAATGGGCTGAACCAGAACTTGGGCTCTGAAAAACCCAGAGGTCTGGGGAATTTCTGATCTGAATCCAAACTGTGTGGTTTGGATCCATTTCCACTACTTCAAACTACGTCTGTGCTGTGATATCTTGAAAAGGTATGGTTTTCATTCCTACTCTATCTGTTTCTAATATGAAATGGAGTCTGTAGCTGATAGTAAGTAGTAGCTCATGCTGAAAAATCAAAGAAAAATGGTAATAATAATAATAATCTACAATGATCTACTTCTTTCATCTACAGATCTCAAAGCACTTTACAAAAATAGATAATTGTCACTGTCCCCATATATAATGGGTTGTTCAAGGTTATACAGCAAGTCAGTGGTGGAACCAGGAATAGAATCCACATTCTCTTGGAGCTAGCCCCTTTCCCCTAAATATTGGACAATGCTGCCTCTTTCCATGTTGTCATTTTTGAAAAAGAGATATATAGTTTCAAATTACATTGTATTGTGACAATAATGTATAATACTCAACAGTGCTAAAATACCTTCCATCCAAGGGTCTCAAAGTCCCTTACAGAGATAAATTAAATCCCATGTGACCCCCTGCCCCCCGTGAGTTAGGTGGGTAGATATATATATATATATATATATATATATATATATATATATATATATATGTGGCTATACCGTGACCCACCTTAAAATAAACTTGTGATGACCCCCCCCCCAAAACTCCCTTTTGGATCAGGACCCCCAATTTGAGAAACACTGGTCTCCCCCATGAAATCTGCATAGTATAGGGTAAAAGCACACAAAATACCAGATTTCACAGTCCATGACGTGTTTTTCATGGCCGTGAATTTGGTAGGGCCTTACATATATGTATCCTTTTTCCAAGGATCTCCATTCTCATAAATTATTCTAACTAAATAAGACTTTACTGGCCTTACTGCCAGGTGAAATAGGTGTTACTATGCCCATTTAACATCCGGGCAAGCTGTAGCAAGGAGAGGTTACATAACTTGCCTAAAAGGGCTCATTGTAGAGCCAGGATTAGAACCCAGGAGTTCTGCATCTTAATCCCATGCTCTAATAGCTAGGTTTTACATCGCTTCTAGTAGTGACGGGGGAAAAAAGAACAAGATGAAGAAAAAATAGTTAAAGCAACCCAGACTTGCTACAAAGCCTGGCAGTTATTAGAAATTTACCAGTCTCTTAAATGCAGAGGGGTTATGTTTATTAGATGCTGCGTGCAAGAGGATATTTTAACTGAAGGACAATTAAACCATCATGGAGTACAAACCAAAATAAATCAAATTAAAAAGAAAGATGAAACACTTCTCAAATTGACTTTTCTTGTCATACAGCAGATATGCAATGTTTATATTCTGTACATAACCGTGTGACATGACAGCTGTTTAAAAGATGTAATGGCCTCTGGCCAGAGGCACAGGGCTGTGCAGTAGAGGAGCAGGGACTTCTTGGGAACTGTTAGGCAGGTGGGACCCTCATTGTGTTGAAAATCACAGCTTCCATGGTAAGGTGAAGATACTTTGCTTTTGCACCCCCTGGTGGTGGCTGGTTGCAGAATGGTCTGACAGTCTTTCTTCCAGCTAAGTAAGGACTTGATCTTCCAAACCCTTATCGCAGGAGTAGTTCTTACACGATTTTGGGCTGCTGCAGACCCTGGAGTGACTTAGCAAGATTGTAGGGTTGCCTAAATTATGGCAACCTGTCCACAGCCACCTATGGGCGGCTGCACCCCTTGGAATGCCTAGTCTTATATATTATGGCCCTGCCCTTTGTCATTGCTGATATATCCCTCCTGGCCCCATCAGTGTGTCGTGGACCTCAGAGGGCAGCATAAGTCTCTGCCAGGGGAATTCTCTCCTGATTGGATCTGGGTCTCTGATGACCCCTTTATGCTGCCACAGCTGTATAAATAAGCTGTAGTAGAGGGAAAAGGCCTTCCCTCAGGGTGAAATTCACCTCTGTGCGGAGGGTTAAAACTCATGTGAAGTGGTACATAATCCTTGTACTGGCCTTCTATACAGGGGTGAATTTCACCCTCAAGTAGAGTCCTATTAAAGTGGGAAAGACAGGAGGTCAAACTAGAAGATCTGGTGGTCCCTTTTGGCCTTTAACTCTGACTCTCTAACTACTCCCCAGCTGAGGAGGGACTGTGCTGGTGAGCATGTGTTCACAGATGCAGTCCCAAAGGGTCTGCTCCTGCAAGGTGCTGTGAATCTCGAAAGGGGTGCTCAGTGCCTGGGCTGCCATCCCGGTGCAGGATTGGGCCCTACGTGAGGCACACTGGTGTGATAGGAAAGAGATAATGGAATTATACAAAGGAGGGGGAAGGAGCAGTGCAAAATGAAGCTTGGGGCCACTACAACAGCACATACAAAACAAAGATTTATAAGTTTCTTACCTGCAATTGTTGTCCAATCGGTAATATGGTAAGAATTCTAAGAGGTCCATCTTGCCAAAAGCAGGAGGATATGAACATGTAAAAACATAGCAGTTGTGGCATGTGGACTTATTCGGGTGTTCAGATCTTGGAAAAGTGAATTGCTGTATTAATGTATGACTTTAGCAGCGATATGCAGCAGTGGAAATAGTATTACTCTGCTATGAGAGCTTTCTGCCTCATGGCAGATGATTTAATCAGGGGATTTTTTTTTTTAAATGAAAATTAAAAAGTAAAATAGAGACAAATAGGTAATTAAACATAGGCTCTCATATTTTTGGTTTTAGTGTAAACGTACTTTTAATTGTAAACCTCCTGTCATTTGTAAAGAGATGCATATAAAAAGTTATATGCATGAAATTATTCATATTCTTGTGTGTTTGTGTGGGAGCAATGCACCGACAAAGGGTGCCACAGTGGACTACAGTAATGGTACAAACCACCACATCCAGTTTGGAGAAATTGCTGTGGTTATTTTTACATGGGCATATTTTCAACCCCATTTCCAGCATTTTATTTACCTGGAGATAACGTGGCTAAAGCAGCACATGTTGAATTGAGAGTATACCTTTTGGCCAGGGCCTGGTCAAAAGCACGGGCCAACAGAATGGCTTTGCATTGCTCTGTGTTCTAACACAAGCTTTGCAACCCACAGGCTCTGCCTGATCCTCCTAACTGACAACTCATGTCTTATGACCCTAATACTGCTCTGGGCAGCTTGAGCCTGAATTTACTTCAGCTCTTGCAAACCATAAGGCCATCTCTGCCCTTTGTTTGTTATCTTGACTTAAGCTACACAAGAAAATATATTTTTAGATCCTGCTCCCATTAAGTCAATGGAAGTTTTGTCATGTCCTTCAATGGGAGCATGATCAGGCTGCTTGTGATTTTATCTAAAGTGTTTGGCCCCAGGCAGAAAGACAGGATCTTTGAAAATGACAAATTGTAGGTTTTGGAGAGGTCATTAACATATTTGTCATAGGGAGAGAGGATAAATAAGCAACCTTAAAAGAAAGATATTAATTATGCTTTAGACAACGTTGCTGTTTACTGATGACATACCGTAGCTCTGCAGACAACTATAATTTGCAAACTGAACCCAACCAGCATACAAGCTGAGCAATTAGTCCTTTGTGAGTTGCAAGAGTGACATCATGTGTACAAAACATGCCTCAGTCTTCAACAAACAACACATATTCATTTATTCTTCCTGTGAAGTGCCTCTGTGCTGCTAAGGCACTAAATCATACTTGTGATGGACTTTTTATCACTCAAAATTCTGTGACTAAGGAACCTAAAGTGCAGATGAAGAAAGCTTCATCCCAAAGCACTGGTTTAAAGTTTTAACATAGACAGACAGAAACAAACCAATTCAAATTCAGATATCTGATTGAGCACCATATTACTGGTACCCAGAAGCCTTATGTCTTTTAAAGAACTAAATGTGTTCTTATGAAAATCTTGAAAATCTAAGATGGAAGGAGCCCCACTGTCTGTACCAGCTGAAGAACTAGACCTATAAAATCAAAATATTATTATTCCGATGCAATTGTGGGGAAAGCCTAGCTGTTGGTTTTACGATACATTATTTAGACATTAATAATATACATATAGGAAATATAACCTAGCAGCGTGAAACAATCAAACAATGAGATCTATTAAAGATTGGGAATGACCCACTGCAGACTAAACTGTAAGGAACCATCTGATACAGACAGAGGGATGAACTAAAGCCTGGATCCATCAAGACACTTAAGCTCACGCTTAACGTTAAGCAGGTATATAGTCCCATTGAATTCAACTACTACTCATCTGCTTAAAGTGATTTGTAGGATCAGACATTAATTGACTTCAAGGGGATTTTTCAGCTCTATTGTCTATGCTATTAAAGGCCCCATATAAAATTGTTTTATTACAGGTACTGACATTTTTATTGGACTTTTTTTTTTTAAAAGAAAAGGGGGGGAGCATTGGTAGGCTTGATTTCATATGTGTGTTTTCAACATGTGAAAAAAATTAGTGTGTCCGTTCTTTCATACCACGCTTCCGTACAGGTGAAGTTAATTTGGCACCACTGCTGTTTGTATTTGATCCTATAGTGCTGCAGAACGAAATAGGAATGGGCATAATGAGTTTTGGGTTCATGCAGGATTGGGACCTAACAAACTAGCACCACTGTAGTGGATTAGAGAGACCTGAATCATATCTAAGTAGGCTTCTATTACTGCAACAAAATACCTTTTCTGTGTTGCATTATATGTTTCCATGGACAAGTGTAAATATATGCCCAAATCTCCTTTCCTTTTGTTGTCCTAATCCTGTGAGGTGCGCAGTGCTCCTAACTCTGTGTGTGGATCACACTCAATATCTTGTAGGACTGGATGTTGTATTAGGATCCCACTGATGTCAGTGGAAGAGACTCATTCATTTCAGTGGGGTTGGATCACACCCATAAAGATTTTCATATTGAAATTGTATCTACTTTTCATTTCAGTATGAATTTCTCCCTATAGCAGGATACTTTGAACCCATCATCTACATCACATGCTCTTTTCAAATGACTCAGTCATAACTCTGGTCCATATTTTTTCAGCTGGAGGCCATATTTACATTGCCCCTGGGGGATTTAAAATCAGAACCTTTTGAAAAAGCATAAACTATTCTCTGAAGCCAGCAGTGCAAAATAGCCAAATAAAGGCTCATGTCCAGTCTTGGGAAACAATGAGCAGATATCATCAGAACATAAGAACGGCCATACTGGGTCAGACCAGTGGTCCATCTAGCCCAGTATCCTGTCTTCCAACTGTA
This sequence comes from Natator depressus, assembly GCF_965152275.1. NCBI lineage: Eukaryota > Metazoa > Chordata > Testudines > Cheloniidae > Natator > Natator depressus. Next base: position 12,816,462 of record NC_134241.1, read on the forward strand.
GCCAATGCCAGGCACTTCAGAGGGAATGAACAGAACAGGGCAATTATCAAGTCATCCATTCCCTGCTGTCCAGACCCCACTTCTGGCAGTTGGAGGTTTGGGGCCACCTGGAGCATGGGGTTGCATCCCTGACCATCTTGGTTAATAGCCACTGTTGGACCCAGGACCGGTTCTAGGCACCAGCAAAGCAAGCCTGTGCTTGGGACGGCACATTTCCAGGGGTGGCCTTCCGGCCATCCTTTTTTTGGGGGCAGTTGCGCTCTCGGAGCTGCGCCACTTAGATGGGGCGAGGGCGCCATGCCCCCGGCCGCAGCGGGAAGGGGAAGCCCCAGCCCCGGGATGCTGAGCTGCCAGGGCCCAGCCGCTACCTGGGGAGGGGAGGGCGACTCCTGCTGGGGAGCTGCTGGCTGCACCACCTCATCTGCGCACTGGCTGCCGTGCTGCCTTGTGCCACCCCTTATATCGGGGCTTCTCGGCGCGGCCGGGCAGGGGAGGGGATAAAGTCCCTGCAGGTGCTGGGAGAAGGTGACATCACTCCCTCCGCTTCCAGTGCCGCCTGCAAGCCCCAGCCCCGCCTGAGCTTGGGGCGGCAAAAAACCTAGAGCCAGCCCTGGTTGGACCTATTCTCTATGAACTTATTTAATTGTTTTTTGAACTCTGTTATAGTTTTGGCCTTCACAACATCCCCTGGCAACAAGTCCCACGGGTTGACTGTGTGTTGTGTGAAGAACTACTTCTTTTTGTTTGTTTTAAACCCGCTGCCTATTACTTTCATTAGGTGACCCCTGAATTCTTGAGTTATTTACTCCTTCACATAACCTTTACTTATTCACTTTCTCCACACCATTCACTATTTTATAGCCCTCCATCAGATCCCCTCTTAGTCGTCTCTTTCCAAGCTAAAAAAGTCTTTTTAATCTCTCCTCATACAGAAGCTCTTCCATACCCTTAATCATTTTTGTTGCCCTTCTCTGTACCTTTTCCAAATCTATCTTTTTTGAGATGGCGTGACCAGAACTGCTTGTAGTGTTCAAGGGTGTGGGCATACCATGGATTTATATAGTGGCATTATGATATTTTGTGTCTTATCTATCCCTTTCTTAATGGTTCCTAACATTCTGTTAGTGTTTTTGACTGCTGCTGCACATTGAGCAGATGTTGTCAGAAAACTATCCACAATGACTTCAAGATCAACTAATTTAGATTGCATCATTTTGTATGTAGTATTCGGTTTATGTTTTCCAATGTGCATTACTTTGCATTTGTTAACATTGAATTTCATCTGCCATTTTGTTGTCCAGTCAACCAGTTTTGTGAGATCCCTCTGTAACTCTTCACAGTCTGCTTTGGATTAACTATTTTAAGTAATTTTGTATTGTCTGTAAATTTTGCCACTTCACTGTTCACGCCTTTTTCCAGATGTTAAACATCACTGGTCTAAGTATAGATCTCTGGGGGACACCACTACTTAGGTCTCTCCATTCTGGAAACCGACCATTTATGCCTACCCTTTATTTCCTGTTTTTTAGCCAGTTACTGATCCATGAGAGGACCTTCTCTCTCAGCTTACTTTGCTTAAGAGCCTTTGGTGAGGGACATTGTCAAAAGCTTTCTGAAAGTCCAAGTACACTATATCCACTGGTTTCAGAGTAGCAGCGTGTTAGTCTATATTCACAAAAAGAAAAGGCGTACTTGTGGCACCTTAAAGACTAACTAATTTATTTGAGCATAAGCTTTCGTGAGCTACAGCTCACTTCATCGGATGCTCACAAAAGCTTATGCTCAAATAAATTAGTTAGTCTTTAAGGTGCCACAAGTACGCCTTTTCTTATATCCACTGGATCGCTCTTGTGCACATGTTTATCAAAGTGGTTGCTGTAGCTCTGCTTTAGTTTTTCATGTTGTAACCTGCCTTGTTCGTGATGTGACCTCTCTTGTGCCCTTAAAAAAATGGTGTGGCAATATAACAGCACCTAAGAGGTGAAAATCAACCCGAAAGAACTTTAAGAGGGCCAGAGTCAGAGTCTGACCCTAGTTTACTTGTCTGTTGCTGAGGATGTTTTATACTGGCTACTCATACATGAAACCATGTTGCCTTCTATTGGGTGAATATGTTTGAGACGTGTGTTTTCAGAACAGAAGTTCTTGAGGTTGATTTCTGCTTATGACCGAGTCCATGTGGTCATTACAAAGTTATCCTACTATTGATAGAGAGAAAATGACAAATGGTGTCTAGCTTTGTCTGTAGCGCTCCTCCTGGCTGATCACAGGACTGGAAGGAGGTAAGTCAGCCATACTGTAGCTCTAGAGGACCCATACAAGGCTCAAAGCTTTGGTGCGAGAAAAAAGTGCTGCCCCACTTTAAAAGATGTTACAGTCTTGTTCCCCATGCTTGAATGCTGGCAATTTCCTTTTAACTGAAAAACTGGGGGCTCTTCATATAAAGCTGGTAAGTCAATTCCCTTATCTGTAGCTGCCAGTATGGCCACGGATGTGATGTGGGAAACCATCGATTGTGGTGTTGTGGTCTAGGGGAGGAGAAGAGCGCATTTGCATGAGCTCTCCTCAGCTAACTGAGCTCTGTGGTGCTTACAAAGCAAGGCTGAAGGAGTCAACCTCCCACAGAGCCAGAATGTGCTTGCTTCACAGACCATTCTGGTTGAATTATTCCTCTGGCAATGTACCCCCTAAGTTAAAGCTTAACAATGTAAAGCAGGCGGAGGGCTTGCTAAACTTATATAAAGCATGGGTTTGATTAATTTCCTGTCTTTTAAGGGTAAGAATGTGTGAAACATGGTCTTTGCTGGACCTTACACCCCTGTCCGCATGCTCGCCACCCCTCTCCAGCATGTGCATCTTTCTGGCCTGGCATGCTTCTCCATATTTTGGAAGAGAGAATTTGGACACTGCGTACTTGAAATCATGGCATCCGTCCTATTATTTATTCAAAATCACCCCCAAAAAGATGAGCTATGTGGACTTAAGTGGGAACACAAAAGAGCTTTTAATCTACCCAAGAATCATCAGGTAAGATGAAAACAAAAGTGTCATTATCAACCCATCAGACAACACACACACACACACATTTCCTTGCTATACACTGACATACAGCATGTGAAAGACCTAAAAGAAGTTTCTCTGTTTCTCACACACGCATGCTCGCACGTGCACAACCCCCCAAACACCCCTCCACCCACCCACACACCCCTCCCACAAAGCATATAAGAAAGAATCCCCTTGGTGGTTTTTAATGAAAATGCAGTTTCATAGCTCTAATGGCCAACAGCTGGAAAAATGCATGCCTTCCTTCTTCATCATCTCTAGACTTATTTGAAGGATTGGTGTTTTGTGGCTTTACTGGGTGACTTTCCTGATGATTTGATTTAAAAAGTCATTTAATTTCTTCTAAGGCCACTGTGGTTGCCATAGAAATATATTAGCTGCAAGACAAGGAATAATTAGCTTACCTTTGTTCCTTTCTTTCTCCTAATTTCTTCCATTCAGAATTTTATACATGTAATTAAAGAGATTATTCATCTTTGTGATTTTTCCCCCTGCTATAAATTCATTTAAAGACCAGACTCTGATGTCTTCAAAGCATAAAAAATAACTATTATATTTGGTAATTAGTCCAACCTGTTTGTCCATAGAACAGAAAATAGTGTGTTTTCTATTGAGACACTGGAATTTAAACGAGGGGGAACTCTTAGTTTTCACAGATTGCAGCACTATGCGTTATCACTTACTTTATTATTGTAACTAATTAGCCTCAGCTAGGCATTATTAGATAGCTACATATTGTCAATGTGAAGTGAAATGGTTAGTAATTGTTCTGAATATGTTGCGTGGTTATGAATGCAAAGCTAGCTAAATTGCTAATTGTGTCCAAGGCACTAATGCCAGAACTGTTTATCTATATAGGGCAGGATTTCCAAAAGCAATAAGGGCCTGCTCCTACTCCCATTGAAGCCAGTGGTTTAACTTGAGCACTATTGACTTTCAGACAGACTTGTGCTCCTATATCACTCAGAACCTTTTGAAAATCCCCCTTATTTTTTATACGGAATATATGTAAACAATAGGCCTACACAATAAATATTACAGCCTATAGAATGTCTTTGCTACATTAAATTGGTGGTTTGCACGGAAACATTTTATAAATTAAACAATATGTTTTAGGGGAAAAAATCTGTTTGCATGAATATCATTGCAACTGGACCTGAATTAGGCAGAATTCAGCTCTAGTTACACAGGAAAAACTCCGGCTAAAATCAGTTGGATTTTGGTGTATGTAACAGATCGGAGAATTTGATCCAGCATTTTTTTGAATTTGTTCCAGTTATACAGAAAAAGTTCAAGTGACATGGTCCACTAATTTTTTTTTATTGCTTTTCCTATTAAATTCTATGATTACTTCCAAAAGTGATCTAGTATATCATATAGTTAATTTATAGATCACCTACAAAGAAATTTCAACTGGCCAGTATTTAGTTCATAATTTTGAGCTGAGGGTTGAACTTAAATACAGATATTAACAAGAATCCCTAATGGTTCTACGTGATGGTTCTAAACAGGAGAATAGTCTGTAAAGATTATGGCTAGGGTTTTCAAAAGGGATTTAGTTTGAAAAACTTTATTGATAGGAGTTGGGCAGATTTGAAATCCCAGCTTGCAAGGCCACCTTTTAAACATGGGCACCTAAATTAAAGTTACCCAGGCTGTAATCTGTATGTCAGTGTTTAGGCATAGGGCCCCAGATTTTTACAGTTATGTAGGCATTGCACCAGCTGAGGAACTAGCTGTGCTCAATGTTGCAATGCCTGACTGATTTAGGAGCCTCACTCTCATTTTCAAAAGGGATTGAGGCATTAAGGAGCCTAAATCCCATTGACTGAGTAAATGTCATTGCCTTAACTGTAGGCAGCCAAGTTTGAAAATGTTGGCCATAGATGCCTAAAATGTGTACTTGCCTATGTCCCAATTTGAACATCAACACAGTGGGGAATAGAAATAAGCCTCAATGAAACTGGTACCCTAGTATTATAGTTGGTCGTTCAGTCAGATTTTCCACCCTCTACTTTCCTGTTAACTGCTTTTCCACTTCTTGTACACAGATCTGTGGTAGTTTTAGATCATGAAGATTATGTTAATCCCATCTGACAGATTCTAGAGTAGAACCATCATCGCATCCATGACCTCACGGCAAATTCAGGCTATCAAATTAAAGATGTTTGACAAGCCTCCTATAAACCATCACTCCACACTATGGCAGGCAAAATTCAGGTCAGACTTCCCCTTTGAAGCTTTTAAAGGCCAGCCTAGTTTTGTGATGGTCACTCACTGATGTTTAAAGACTCATCTGTCCCTGAAGGTGCAGCGCATAGCTTTGTGTGTCTGACCAAGGCTCCATCTAGTGACTGACCCCTAGAATTATAAAATCTTGCTAATTGAGAGCTAATGGGCTTGCTTCTTAGGCTCAAGTGGTAGGGGCTGGTGCTTAATATATTGGATTTGATCAGCTCTGATGATCATGGTATTTAGGTGAATGCGCTCATGGCTTGTTACAAGATAGCACCCTATATGGGACTTGAATTCCATTGAACCTCAGATGTTCTGGACAAACTTGTCTAATGGCAGGAATATTCACACTACCTGAGTGTGTGTGAATGTGACTTCCCCTAGTGATGGTTCTAGCACCTGTAACAGCCTGCTTTTAACAGCTAGTAATAACCAATTTAGCTTAAGTAATAAGGGTGCGTTATTTTGGTGTGGAAGATCCTGGGTTAAAATTCTGCTGATGACTATGGTGTCTGTATGTATGCAGTGGTGGTTCACTACATATGGAACTCTCATTGACAGTAACAGGAGCTGTGAACAAAGATCATGGGCACTACATGGCTATAAATTTTCAAAGTCCAAACCTCTAGTTCTTCCTGACTACAGCTTCATAGAGTACTGGCCTCATACAAATCTCATTTGCATAAAGATTTCCAATCAGACATACTGGGCCATATTTTCAAATTGTTCTATTGTTTACCTAGTGGTCACCTTTGCACATGCTCACTGACTTTTGCCCATGCACACAGGGAAATTGCACCCTTAATGACTCAATTTATGCTTGCCTATATGGGGCTTTTGCACACAGAAGGACATTAATAGAGGCTGTTTGAAAATATGTCTCCGCTGTCTCTTTCTACCTCTTATAGGATGACAGGTAAAATAAAACAAATTTCTTTACATCAACATGATTTTTCTGATAGATCATCTGCAACAGTGTGAAATATCACTTTCCAGGAAATTCTAAGACTGGGCATTGAGATCTACACTAAAGCACACTGCTTAATGCTGTTCTGCACAGTTATGCATCATCTGAATTAAACATTATCATGAGAAGTACTAAGAAAGTATAGAAAATCCATTGGGCTTGTCTACATTGGCACTTTACAGTGCTGCAACTTTCTCGTTCAGGGGTGTGAAAAAACACCCCCCTGAGCGCTGCAAGTTTCAGCGCTGTAAAGTGCCCATGTAGACAGTGCACCAGAGCTGGGAGCTACTCCCCTCATGCAGGTGGGTTTTTTTTTTTTTTTAGAGCGCTGGGAGAGCCCAACTGTCTGCAGTTGGTTTAGGGAAGTCCTGAGAACTCTGATCTTTATCATAGCATAGGTCAAGTCAAGACCACTCTGTTTATCTCACAGTGGTGACACTATAGTTTAACCAAGGCTAATGCTTTAGCACATTAATATAAAGGAAATGTACAAGTCTGAACTTCATCTGAACCCTTTAAACAGTACTTGGCAACAGGCAGGCAACCAGCAATGGTGTGTATTATTCAGGGATCTGGTTATTTTTTTCAGAGTATAGAATCTAGCAATTATCTCATAAATATGGTCGTCTTTTTGCTGTCTTTGATGTGGCAACTTTTGATTCTCTGAATGTTGCTGCTTACATTTACCTTGCTGCTGATGTCACTATGTATGCTGGGCAAATGTCATGAGGCCCTCTCTAGATCTGTATAGGTCAAGATAAGGAAAATAATTTTCAACATCCAAACCATTATCCTGTGGTAGAAGATACACTTTGCCCTTGGTCTTTAGTGATCCTTGCCAAAACTCCACTGGAGTTCAGGGAGTCTCAGCAGGGATCAGTTTTGCCATATTACACTGGAGTTCTAAAAAGAAGTCTCCCAAAAGCTTTAAACTGAGAGTGTGACCCTATGTTGCATTGTGTCCCATGCTATAGTAAGATATAAATAGAATTTGAGATACTGGAACTGGAAAAGATTTAGTAGGTCATGCAGAGACCATCCACCAGCACCACAAAGGATTCTCCCTAACAAATATTTATTAGTGCTTTATCTTGCTTGCCTTTAAACATCGCCATTGATGGAGTTTCCACAAATTTCCTTCTCACCCCTAGTTTATTCTGTATTCTAATTTTCTGCTGTAATTCTCTTTTTCTCAGGTTGAGTCTAAATTTATCTTCAAGGAATGTCATATAATTGCTCCTAGTTATCCACCCAGTCCCACCCTGAACAGTTCCTTTTCCCCTGGGATGTTGATACCTTTCAGATGTTCGTGGGCTGTTTCCTTTTCTCAAAGGCAAATATATTCAGTTCTTCTAATCTTCCCTCTTTCATCTATTACTGCTAAGCCCGTCATTATCTAGATATCCTCGCTTGAACTGCAACTCATTTATCAACAGCATTTTGAATAAGATCTCCCAAACAGCACGTTATTCTCTGGGCCTTATTCTGTCCTCAGTATACGTGTATAAGTCCCATTATATTGGTAGGAGTCGTGCACGTGGATCAAGTTGGTATGTTGCCATATCTGTTGGTACATCTGTGGAAGATCCAGAGATGAACTTAAAGAGAATATCACCTCCTCTAACTTGTAATGACATTTTGTACCACAAATGAGTAGTAGAGTTTGTCCCATGGTTACTGGCCATAATTAAATGTTTGTCGGAGAGAAACACTAGAGGAAGGAATGCATGCATGATTGATACAGGAAAAGAGGCTGTGTTTGCCTAGCATTTTAGAGATTTTATTTAAAGAAGCTTCCAATGCCAGTGAGATCTCTGCACTACAGGAGCCGATAGCGGGAGCTAATGCTGCCCATCCACACCTATAATTGATGTAACTGACTTTTTAAAATCGTTATATATTTTGCCTTCAAGAGTTTGCTTATTTAAGGTTAGCTCCTCCTCTTTCAGAATGTCCACCTTGCCCAGTTTGAGGCTTCGGCTTTTATGACAGGTGAGTCTCTGTGTGTTTCTTAGGTCAAGTTGTGAATTTGATGTGCTCCTTTTGTGTGTGCTTTCTGCGCTCACCTTGCAGTGTTATGTGGAAAAATAAGTATTTAGGGAGATCCTGCAAGGAAAATGCTTTTAGAGTAAGTAAATTTTGGCCCTAAAACTTTGCTCAGAGTCTGTTTAACATAACTTTAAGGTTTCATGCTGTGATGGGCCAGGAAGATTGCAGAAATATATGTTTAGGAGTCTTTTTATAGCAAACAAATTATGCTAATACACAGAACAGAAAACAACTTGTAAAACCACTAAGTACTAGCAATAAAATATAGTGACCACTGACTATTTCATTTCTGAAAATAAACCACTATAGAATTACATTTCAAATGCTTTGCAGGCTGAACACGCTTCTAAATGTTAGCAGATTTTGAAATAAAAAAAAGAAAGAGTTGAACAATAAATCCATATGAAAAATTATCTATAAGTAAACAACATGTAGTTAAGAGAGGAAAACTGATCACTCCTTATGCATGCAGCAAAATTTTAACAATAATAATAATAGGGTAAACTATGGCTGAAATGGATGGCCAGGTCCTTTGCTGGTGTAAATAGACATCACTCATTGACTTCAATGTCAATTTACACCAGCTGAGGATTTGGCTCTTGCTCTTGGGTGCACTGCATTGTAGGAACCTGGTTTGGTCTTTTTCCCTCTTGAAGATGAATTGTGAGAAGAATCAGATGGATATGTACTAAGAGGAGGAATGATTGAAATGATTTTCCTTTAAAAAAGGAACTAATATTACAGAAAAGCCCAAAGAGGGTTTAATGCCTGGATGCCAGAAATGGGGTAGAGGGCAAAGGGCCATTATCCCTCCCTTCCCCCCAGTTTTGAGAACCTGAACTCAGCAGGGCCCCCCATGGTCCCTGAGTGGAACTGAGCGGCCCATCGGCAGAGCCCCTGCTGGTTGGATGGAGGGGCAGAGAGAGGGAGGGGCAAATCCCAGAGAGAGGTAGGGGCAAAAATGTCATAGACTTCAATGGGATTTTTGCCTGAATAGAGACTGAATAAAAGGTGTGAGCCTAAATGTGCCATGGAAATCCATGTAAAGAGGGGACTCTTTGTCAATGGATCTTTTCCTCCTCCCATCCCCAGTTTCCTTATTGCCAAGCCCTGTGGAAGGTGCTCTGTGACTCTGTGGATCCACACATCAGGGCTCAAATGCACCCCTCTTTAATGCTCTTCCCCCAAGTCTACCTCCGTACAGTGGAGTTGCACCAGTTTCACTGCCAGAGGATCTTCCACAGCCATAAGGCTTTGTGGCAAGATGAGCTGCTAACTGAATTTAAATCAAATAAAGGGAGTTTACAAATATGCAGAAAATTGTACCATTAAAACATTTAAAAATCCTGCAGTTGCCTTGGGTTTGGTTTAGTGCTCACCTTGACATTTCAGAGACCCTGAACTATAGGGTTGAACAGTTGCACTAGGGGCGGCTGAACGTAGCACACCTAATTTTAAAGCTTCTCAAACTTTCTGGGGTTGAAAACTGGGCTGTGGACTCCAGCCTTTCTAGGCTTGTGTTCTGCCTTGGCCTGACCAAATGGGAGGTTATTTTCCAGCTGAAAAATGAATTGTGTTTACTCCCAGTTCAGAATGGGACTTACTGTAACCCCTGAGGCCAAAAGACACTTCCTTCTTCATGAACTGGAAAGAACCTGAGAGCTGCTGTCTCATGTAATTTCCAGTCCATAGAGACTGGCTTCTGTGTGTGTGTGGGAGCCATTGTGTGGAAGGGCTCTGGAGGTGAGAAGGGGCAACAAACTTTTGAATTGAGTGTGTGCTCAGAAGCCCTTGAAGGCAATGGAAAATCTTCCATTGCTTTGAATGTGCTGTGGCTCAGGCCCATGGAGATGGGCTCTGTTTAAAACAGCAGATGAGGGAGAAAATACATGATTTAAAGAAAGGGGTTTGATAAAAGAGGAGAGGGGAGAAAAATACTTTTCTGGCAAGGGCTGTGGGAAAATATCGATTACAGAAATGTGTGGGTCTGTTAGAGAAATCCTCCAATTGAGGAAAAAAAAAAAAAAAAAGGACAGGGGCTTTGAGAACACGGGCAAGGAGGAACAGTGCAGAAGAATTAAAGGGAAAAAAAAAAGCCTTTTGAAAATCCAGTGCTGCACAGGGCCACCCTTTCTGCCACCATAAGGTTTTTGGTGAGTGAGTTTTCTTCCTTTTCTGAATAAGGGAGATATTCTCTGTGCCACTGGTTGTGACTGGCCAGCCATCCTGAGTACTGCAGCAGCAATGGCTGTGAAATTCCAATAAAAATACCGAGGTATAGGGCACGCACATGTGTTAGTGACTCTGAATGTCTTTGGAAAGTGTCAAATAATTTTAGTGTATGGGAGACCACAAACTAGCTATGCCACATATTTGTGAGGTGTTCCTTCCTCAAGGCAAATAACATTCATGCTATACCCCTTTTTTCTGTCCTGCTAATTGCTGCTCTTCAGTTGTCCATTTGCCCTTATTAAATAAAGGCACCCATTATTTGTGCCATTGCTGATTGTGATGGGGTATGTACAGTTTCCTCTATGTGTCCGACAGGCAGACATGATGTGCCTCCTGTTGATCTGTCTTCAGAATTGCTGATCAGAGGCTATTCTTTTGCTCTGGTTAAATAATGGCACTGCTTTTTGCGTGTGTGACTGTTCTAGAGTTATGTGAACACATGCCCTGATTGTAAGCATTTTCTGTGCATGTTTTCACATGGCAGTATATCAGTAGTAAGATAACAGTCATATGAGGACAGCACCTTCTGTGTAAGTGTCCTGGAATGTTATTTAGTATCCAGAGGTGAAAGTAAGCTGGTACACCCCGGTACAGCTTACCGGTAAGAGCCGGTGCGCCGTACCAGGACCGGCTTTCTGAGAGGGCAATTTAAAGCCCTGGGGTAGCGTCGGTGGGGCTGCAGCGGGGATTTAAAGGGCCCTGGAGCTCCAGCCACTGCTACCCTCCAGGGCCCTTTAAATCCCGGCCTGAGCCCTGCTGCCTGAGCCCTGGGGTAGTGGTGGCGGGGCTCTGGTGGGGATTTAAAGGGCCCCGGAGCTCCAGCTGCCACTACTGCTCTGGCCCTTTAAATCCCCGCCGGAGCCCTGCTGCCAAAGCCCTGGGGTAGCGGCGGTGGGGCTCTGGAGCGCATTTAAAGGGCCGGGGCGGTAGCGGCGGCTGGAGCCCCGGGGCCCTTTAAATCTCCGATGGAGCCCAGCCACCGCTACCCCAGCAGGGCTCCGGCAGGGATTTAAAGGGCTCGGGGCTCCAGCAGCCGCTACCACAGTGGAGCCCCAGGCCCTTTAAAGCTCTGCCAGAGCCCAGAGCACCGGGCTAGCGGTGGCAGCCGGGAGCCCCCAGGTCTCCTCAGTGATTTAAAGGGCCCGGGGCTCTGCTGCGGTAGCGGCAGCTGGCGCCCTGGGCCCTTTAAATCACCCCTGAGCCCTGGGGCTCCCAGCCACCTCTGCAGCTGGTAGCTCGGGGGTGATTTAAAGGGCCCCGGGCTCCCAGCCGCCACTACCGCAGCTGGAGCCCTGGCCCTTTAAATCAAGATTTCAAGGGCCCAGGGATTTAAGACCCTGCCTCTTCCGGTTGAGGCCATGCCCCCTGCTCAGGACTCCGACGTACCGGTAAGTCCTCTAACTTACTTTTACCCCTGTTAGTATCTAATAGATGTATGTTGATTGCTTGTTTCAATAGTGAGGAGTGTAAGTAACTTAGAACACCACAACACTTGCAGTTCCACTTTCCATTATTGGCATCAAAGGGTTTAGGAGAGTTTGTATTTCTAGAAGTTGTTACGAAACACACACATACACATGTACAACATTGCCTGGAAAAATATGTATTGTAATACACCAACTAGTACACTGCCCTCTACTGGATGGATTTAGAACTGCTCAGTTATGTGTTCCAAGTTTTAAAGGCCAACAGAGATTCTCTGTGCCGGCAGGTGCCTCTGTTTTTACAGCAGGAGACTCATAGTCCTATTCTTGATGTCTCTGTGAAATTTCATGTGGCCACTGTGTGCAATCAGAATGACAACTGTGAAGTTCCTACATGACTGGTGATTTATAGACATGAGCCTCAGTCATGCAGCAGGCTTTAGATAATTGCATTAAGTATATGTGGGACTCAGTAACAGAGAGACTTTTGCATGTGTTGGTTGAAAGGCATACAGTAATTTTCAAATCCCAAAGGCACGGGTGTGCCAAAAATGCATGTGGAAAAGGACAGTTAAATGACTGACCAGCCCCTTGTGTGCACATTACCCCGATTTGCACTTATAATTACAACTATATGCAAAAGTGTGAGTGCCCTTTTGTGCCTATGCTTTTTCTGTGCATAAGCCTTGTGTATCTATTTTAGAAAATGTGATCATATACAACCATGAGGACCAAATACACCCCTAGCATCAGTGGGTAGTGTAGTTCAATGGAGTTGTGCTTGATTACCTCAGTGATGACATTTTGTATACCCACTGAATGCCAAGATGGTGCAATCTGCATCACCTTCCAATATTCTTGAGGCAATTTAGATCCCATGTATCACATATACAACGTACCCTACTAAATTTGGCCCTGACACTTCCAGGGGTTTGCACCCGTTTACTTCAGTCTGAATTTGACTCTGACAGACAGAATTGAAAGCATTCTGGCTGTTTAGAAAGTGCTCAGTGAGGTCAATAAATAAGTGCACTTAGACTAGAAACACATGCAGAGCTGTAGCAATTCACACGTTGTGATGTGACCCTTCTGTTTAAATTTTCATTCATCTCTGCCTATATTTAATTGTCCATGAAGAAGATCAAAGTTTGGGAAAGTGGATGGTTAGTATGGGACAAAAATAGCCTGTATTTAGAAACACTCAAACAGTTTTGATTGTTTTGCAGAACTTGATAACATTACTGCTTTTGTGCTGGACTTTTAGCTTCTAAAGTGTTAGTCTTAGAATGTGGATGTGAAATTCCATGATGATCCGACACAGCATTTGTGATTTTCTGACATTTACCAGACAATGATAGGTTGTATTAAAAAAAAAAAGATAATGTCAACATTAAAATTAGTAAGAAATTTACTGCCATAGAGAGCCCTGAAATAGCATCAGTGGGAGGCCACATGCATTCAAGGGATATGAATAGCCTTTAGTGTGGATAAAAAGGAAATATTTGCACAATACAGACTTTAAAGATGAGCAATAAGAACAAATTCATGACTGAAGGGAAAAGGGACATTGCCGTGTAGGAGAAGCCCCTTGCTTAGAAGAGAGAAGGATACTTACTAATCCATTTTGCTTCATATCACAGATTTCAAAGTGAAGCAAGGAGAGGCATCACAAGGCAAGTGCACCACTTAAAGCCCACATACAGGCTTCAGTGGATTTAAGTGGAAGGTTGTGGGCTGATTGCTTCTTGGGGTGAATTTCACACCCAGTTAATTTACCACATTTTTGCAATAAATGAACCATAGTGTTATAAAATACAGTAAGCACTTTATGATCAAACAAAGGATCTGATTCAGTATTCCTTGCACTCCCAAATCTTCCATTGAGGCAGTAGGCATTTGAGCGCTGCCAGGAATATAGGATCTGGCTCTAAATCAGGAAGTTATCTTAACTGCTCAAGAAATACTACAGCTTCTAAACAGACTTTCAAAACTGTCACAGAAATTTTGTTGCCAAGGCACAATATCCCCTCCCCCATGAAGATGATAATGGTAATAAGAAAAAAAACAAATGCTATTTTACTTTCATGTTCCATCCAAACCCTCCCCCCCCCCAAAGAAACCAAAAATCCTACCCTACTGAGCAAACAGAATATTTGCAAGACTTTTTTTTTAAAAGAGCATAAACCCAAGTAAATCTGCAGTCCAAGAGCTGTTGAAATCTATATTAGATTACAGGAGGGGTCCTGGTGTTAATGTACTGGAATCTGAATAAGTGGAATCCATTTAAAACATTCAGCCACTTAACGCTCACTAGGAGTTTGCATTGCACTTGGCATTAATAGCATTTGCCTCTTTTACCTTATGCTATTATATCATTGTTGTTTGGATGCTTCAGTTGGAAGAGTTTGTGTGTTTGGGTACTTATCTTAATAAATAAATTTTAATCCCATTTAATTTTTCTACAAAATTATAATTATAGGCTCTGGGATGTCTCACTTTCCTTTCTCTGCATCAGTATATTTAACATGAGCCCAGATGAGGAAGTCAGAAGATAGGGTTTCAGGACTTGGTGCATATTATATTCACTTGTCTGCTATGGAAAAGGACAAACATCAATGAATGGCCATTGATTTTAATGGAATACACATGTAAAACAATAACAATACAAGTGTGTTTCAATGGAGGATCTTAAAGTACTTTACAATGTCATTAATTAGGCTTCACAACACCCTTGAGGGACTGTAGGGAAGCAGTATTATCCCACTCTACTGATTGTGAAACTAAAACTCGGGGCAGAAGAAGGGTTGGATCTGGAGGTGCTAGGGAACAGAAATCCACCACCCACCTCAGCCTGTATGGCTCAGAGCTGCGGCTCCACTCAATTTGCTGGAGTAGCCCCTACATGCCAGTCGGATGGTGTTATGATGCCACAGGATGTGAGTAATACAGGCAACTCTTGGACTATCCTCATCACTACTCTCTGCACCAGTCAACAGATAGATTGCAATATTTGGGGGCCCATTTACTTTCAGGGTGCTTTTCAACCTCCCTGGAATCTCCTATTTTTCTTTCTCCTTTCTAACGGATCCAGTGTCATGCTGGCTCTTCTCCTGGTAGAGGAGGGCTGGATGTGACTGTGTCCGCCAGAGGGGTTTGCTAGAGAGTGGAGTAGTCTATCACTCAGCCCACTTGTATGTGGGAAGCAGTGCTGGAGGTTCCTAGTCAATGCCATGTTGACTTTCTGTTTATACAAACAGCTTTTATTGACAGAGCTTTGCTTTATGAAATTATTTACAGTACTCAAAAAGTTAAATATAGTCAAAACAGAAACCACATTGACTGTGGGGAGTGGAAAAAAGACTTTGAGCTGCCAGACCCCTTTAAAAAGGTGCTACCTTTGACATTAGTCATAGCCATTGTCTGGATTTCTTTGGATTTATTTATTTTGCTTTATTATTTTTTTTAAGTTTAGTTGCAAAGAAATGTATTTCCTCTTTGGCATTTCATAACCACTGGAATGAATATTTAACGCTTGTGATTCCCAGAGAAAGCCTGAGTTTTGAAACATCCAATGTCGTAGCTATTACAAATTAATGAACATTCTCTTAAATATTTCTGTTTAATATCTTTGCTGCCTTAAAGTTCTGCTAGAGTAGGGAAAAAGAAAGCTTAATAAAAAATAAACAAGTTGCTTTCAGTTTGTTGGGGAAAAAAGGACTGACTTCTGGAGAAATTTGGATGGCTTTTTATTTTTAATAGTACAGGGGCCTGATATCAAGCCCATTGGAGTCAATGGAAGGTCTCTTATTGATTTCATTGGTCTTTGGATCAGGCCCTCAGATCTTCAACTTGTGTGAGTTTTCACAGCTCAGTTGAAGTCAATGGAGGTGGGACAATTTATAGTAGCTGAGGATCTGCCTCCCTAGGTTCTTAATAACTTTTCTGGAGCTAAGGCTTTACACTATATTAACATGGAGCAGTGTTTAGTGGCAATTAGTAGAACTCTTGACAAACATAAGTACCCTGAGAATGATCTGCAGCAGGAAGTTAATAAAAATAGAGGGAGACAAAAACTAAATAAAAGATTGTGGGTGTGTTTGTGTTTTGTGTAATCTATTAGGCATTGAATTTCTCTGATTTGAAAGAGGTTTGATTCTGCTTCCCTTTGTGTTGACCTAGATTAATTTGAAAATGTTCCCGTTGATGATGTTTAATAAATCTGTGCCCTTGATATTATTAATGAAAAAATAACGGACAGGATTGCTCAGGAGTATCCCATTTTGTGACTTCAGGTTTTTAATGCTTAATGTGAAAAAATGTAATGACAAATTATGAACAATTTTTTTAAAGGATTGACTACTTTAAAAAAAGAGACTTGAGAGTGACATTTTTTCAAGGCTTGCCACTTTTCAAAGTTTGCTGCTTTTAACTCTGCTTATGATTTGCTTTTTATTCTTTGTCACAATCTTCTCATTTGCTAATTCAGAAATGGTTCATCTGTTAAATAATCTAGCACTTGATGCCAAAGAAAAGTTTCAATTTAATATATTTATTTCATTTCCATTTTTATAAATTCAGTTGTATTGTAATGAATCTAACAAAGCAAACCACAAATGAATATAATCTGATCTATCAAATAGTGAATTCACAGTAGCAATAATTAGATGCATTTAGTTAATAAATCTGTATCTATATCTAGTGCTGTGTGACAATTTCTCACTCAAGAAATAAAGGTGCTACATACACACCAAAGCTACAAATTTCAGAAGTTTCCATTGTCTACTTATCTAATTATGAATCTATCTCCATGCAAACATGTCTACTGCAGGTAAAAATATATTTAGATGTCTATCTTTGTTCCACTGTACGCTTACCAGTAGATAGCTATACATAGAAACATAAACAGCGTGTATATCCTGCTATCTTTTGAAACTTACAGAAAATTACCAACAGTTTTTTTTTCTGTAGTTTGCTTTCATGTTTGTGAATATACAGAATTAAAAAAAAAATTAAATACTTTGAAAATCAGTTGCTTGGTTAAAAACATATTTCATTAAATAAGCAACCGCATTTTTATGATTTTCAGTCTGTGTTTGCAGTGTTATTTGATAATATATTGACCTTGAAATTAGGCAATATTGCTGTTAAAAATTAAATTTATGTAGCGTTCATTGGTAGGACTGAAGTCACGTACAGTGGCATCTGATTGCTAGAATTTAAGAGCAGGTGTGGTGGGTTTCATAGAAGTAGATCTGCACCACATGTATATACTAAAGAGAATATGGATGTAATAAATTAAGATTTTCTTGGGAGCACACACAGTTTTCTTGGTTCTTCTGAACTTTCTCCATACCAGAGTGCAATTCAAATTAAAATGAAAAGTCTTTGCAGGAATATTAATTTACATTTTTAAAATTTAAGTAAGAATGATAATATTTTCTAGCAGTACTTTAAAAATGCAGATAATCAAAAATAATTAAACACATTTTTCTTCATTAATGAGAGCATGACTGTTTTATATTGTGATTTGTGAATATAAGACAACACAAACAGTCCTTGATAACTGCATGCTCTTTAGTGATATGTTTAAAGTGGATGAGCCTCAGTGTTAATCAGACTTGTTCACATCTCCTGGTTGTTTGATCCACAGTCTGATTGTCCATTAATATTCAAAATTGACAAAGAGAGAAAACACCTGGCCTTATTTTATGTTAACACATTCTGACAAAGAGAACATGATCAATATGGTTATAACAGCAAAGCAGTGTATGGCACTTTGAATTTAATGGACAGTTATACATTAATAATTAAGGAATCAAAGGAGGAGTGAAAGTTTAATGAGTTATTTTAAACTGTTTTGCCGGGGAAGGTATTGGTTTTTAAAAAACCACAAAGATTTATTTAAAAAAACTGTCTTCCCAGGACCCAGGTTTTATGATGATGTTGGGCTGTACATAAACTGAGCAAAAGTTATTCCTCACTACAATATCATTTCAGTGTTTGTTATTATTTCTAGTTATAATTCTATTGCGTTTTCTTGATCTCGGTATTGAGAATTTTCATTCTATACTATATTTCAGTAAAAAAAAATTTCTACTAATGTTGATGTTAGTTCTTTTAGAAAATGTGTATCTGTCTGATGCTGATTCCATTGAAATGGCAAATATCCCAATGACTTCAATGGGAGCATGATTTTAGACTTTCTGTTTTCTTTGTAATTTATGGTCCTGATCCAGGAAAACGCTTATGCACATGCTTAACTTGAAGCATGTGCTTAAGTCCCAGTGACTCAAAGGGACTTAAGGATCAGAGCTTGTCTTAAATTACTGCATTAAAATTACATTTCTTTGTCAACTGTGCCAGAATATCTGATTAGAATCCAGTTGTCAAAATCAATTCAATTATTTAAAAGGTAATTAATAATTTCCTTCACTTAATTTACAAGAACAAATCATGTAAATCACTGATTTTTTTTTTTTTGTAAAAAGGGTCATATCAGAACTAAACATACATTTTTCTCTTCCATTTCATATCTTGAAAGGCTATGATTTTTTTAATGTGCTTTGACTCCATCTACACTGTGTTATAATTAGAGGTGAGTGACTAATTCATAAGACATGATTCAGAATCCAGTGAATTTAAACTTTTTTCTGTTCACAAATTCTCGGATTGTGATTATTCTCAGATTTATTGGTTGCTTGAAATCACTTTAAAAAGGCTCAAATTTAATTTAATCTGTGATTTACTATTCCAAATCCAAAATTCACACTGTGTTATTTAGATATGACTGCCACCCAAACCACATGGTATTGTTTCTATCCTGTGATTGGAGGGGTCTAACTTTAACAAGTGCTTTCCACGTCTATTCCAGCATGTGAGATTAAAATTAGCTTTCTCTTATCATTCATGCTAGTATAACTGTATCACACTAATGTTCATGGAAAACAAATACAGAAGGGGCATGAGAATCGCCAAAGCAAAGCAGTTACAAATTTAAACAGACTATATTTTTTATTTTTATATTATTTATTATCTTATTGTTTTAGTATTTTGCATTATTCTCTAGAACTGCAATACAGCTGGGGTGCGCCTGTGTTTCCGCCTGCATCTTGAAACTCAGTAAATGTTTAGTGCAGAAGGAGTCACAGTTCCAGAATAGCAAAGGTTTTTTAAAATAAGTTAACCTCTGCCATCTCATCAGTCCAGTATGTTTCAGGTAAATACTGTGTATCGTCACCTACATAATCACATCCAGGTGTGCTGGTGTCTGTCAGAGAGTTCATGTAGGATCTGACCCTGTGAGATGCTGAGCACCTTCAATTCCATTGAAATTGAGGGCACCTACATAATTATTAATTAACAGATAGGATCCATAAAAGAGTAAGGAAATTTACAAAATACCCTGAGGTCTACTTTGCATAAATGTATTCACAGACTTGATTATTTATTAATCTAGTCTAAGGGAAAATTCTCCTTTGTGGATAAATGCTTATTCTGCATTGATTCTTTGTGCAGAACTGCTGGTGGCGTCAGTGGAATTTCTGTGTGTGGAATGAGCACAGGATATGACAGAGTCCAGAGTGTGGTTAAAGAGATCTGAAGGTGGCAGTTCAGAGTTTTGCCTAAGGGTATTAAGAAAAAAGTTATGTACTAAAATATTCAGAGATTAAGTTGTAATGTGAAAACATGAACTAAACATATCCCCCAGTACGCCTTAGATTTAGCAGAGCTCTGGGAGGCCTTTTCCATAGTAGAATATTTGAAAATATGGTTTGCATTAGGGGGTGTAGAAAATTGAGACTTAGGGCTCTTGAATGTACAAAGGTACTATAATGCTGCATTGGGGTGGTTGACTAGAATGAGAGTTCAAAATATGTAAAAGCAGAAGTAAATGGTGGAAGTTAGGGGATCCTGCTGTGACAGGGAAAGGGGTCTAGGTGGCACCTTAGATAAATGTTTTTGCCTTTTGCTTTTGCAGACCTTGGTTAAACAACAAGGGACTGCACCAAAGACTCCCACTGACTTCAGTGGTGTTTGCATCAGGTTCTAGGTGACACAAATCAGATGTCAAGAATTATAACATTCATAAACCTGTCGGAGAACACTTCAATCTCTCTGGTCACGCGATTACAGACATGAAAGTTGCGATATTACAACAGAAAAACTTCAAATCCAGACTCCAGCGAGAGACTGCTGAATTAGAATTCATTTGCAAATTGGATACAATTAATTTAGGCTTGAATAGAGACTGGGAGTGGCTAAGTCATTATGCAAGGTAACCTATTTCCCCTTGTTTTCCTAACCCCCCCCCCCCCAGACGTTCTTGTTAAACCCTGGATTTGTGCTGGAAATGGCCCATTTTGATTATCATACACATTGTAAGGAGAGTGATCACTTTAGATAAGCTATTACCAACAGGAGAGTGGGTTTGTGTTGGGGGGGGGGGAGAAAACCTGGATTTGTGCTGGAAATGGCCCACTTTGATTATCATATACATTGTAAGGAGTGTGATCACTTTACATAAGCTATTACCAGCAGGAGAGTGGGGTGGGGGGAGAGAAAACCTTTTGTAGTGATAAACACCCATTTTTTCATGATTTGTGTGTATAAAAACAAACATCTTCTGTATTTTCCACAGTATGCATCCGATGAAGTGAGCTGTAGCTCACGAAAGCTTATGCTCAAATAAATTGGTTAGTCTCTAAGGTGCCACAAGTACTCCTTTTCTTTTTGCGAATACAGACTAACACGGCTGTTACTCTGAAACCTTTCTAGGTGACAGTGAGCTTGTAGGTGTTAGCCTACAGGTAAATAGATGAACAATGTCAGCACTTGGCAGGATTGGCACCCTCTGCTCATGGGAAGCCAGGACTTGGATGGAAGGAGGTGTTGTAGGGCTTGATTAACTTGTATTGGCTGTGCTGTCTGGGGAAGCCTATATATTCCTGGATTTGCAGTCTGCCAAGCTTTATCCAACCCACCATTTTCAGAAGCTCTGGAATGCTTCACTTTCAGTTCAGACAAAACCGAGTATTTATATTAAATCTTCTCCAGGGTTCAGTTTACTTCACAAATGACCTGCTGGGTAGCTCTGTTGGCAAGATATAAAGTTTTGATTCAAGCTATTACAAAAAATAAGCTGGCCTGGAAAAGTACCAAGGTCCTTTTGCTGCCATGCAGCATGAAATGGAAATAAAGGTAGCCAGTGTGTGTACTTGACAACACTGTGACATGTGATGTTTTCAGAGGTATCTCGGGAGCATCTACCACATTTTACAGCATGAGAGGCATGTCATCTGGAGCCGTTTTGATCTCTTCGAGCCTGTTCACAAATGCACATATTTCATAACAAGCCCTACATCTTGATAAGAATCTCTGAGTTTCTTCTACGAGGTACCTGCAAACAATTCAAAGCTCTTCTACACAACAAATGTGAGAACCCCCTGACCACAGGCTGCTTTTAGAGCAGACCAAGATTTGACGTTACTCATATCTTCCAGTACCTGTCAAAGTTCAAACAGGAAACCTGGTTTTTCCTCTAATGTCAACAACTTTTTTATTTAAAAAAAAAAAGAAAAAAAAGAAAAGAAAAAGCAAGTCTTCAGAGGCAGGTTCAGAATCTCGAGCAGTGGAAGTCCTGTATTTCTTCAGGACAAAATACACTTTCTCTGGTACGTCATTTATTTGTGACATTAACAAGAGCTGAACATGTGGTTTTAAGTGAACCTCTGGGTGCTTCAGTAGAAACGGACACATTGGCTTTGAACCACCACGCACCAAAAGACCCATTAATTCACACAGGAAATAGATAATATATAGCAGAGGGCTCACTTTAAATAGTACTTGGCTTGGGAAAGGTCAGGAAAATACCTGGTTTCTTTCCCTTCATGCTGCTACATTAAATGCACCCAAATTTGTATGTATGACACCACTTCCCATTACTGCAAACATATATCTATATAGTTTGTATGCTTGACTGAAAATTTAAATACAATAAATAATTGTATTTACTAATTATAAAATACCTTTCTTTGGAGGATCTCAACCATTAATTAATTCTCATGGCATCTCAAAAAACTAAGGAAATATTCTGACACACACTTTGCAGCAGGGTTAAGAGACTTGCCCAGTGTCACACGGTGAGTCATTGTCACAGCAGGCGACAGAATGTAGGAATCCTAGCTAACAGCCGCCTGCTCTAACTACTATAGAAAATTCCCAGTCTTTAATAATAACAATTAATATAGTAAATGTTGCAGCTCTAAGCACTTTACATCCCAGGATTCAATGTGATTTATAGATATTAAATGAATTAAGCCTTTCAGCACCTGTGGGAATGGGGAAAATGTATAACAGCCCATCATTCATGACATCAACCAATGTTCATGATGGAAAACATTCACTGTATTAGGAAAGCTACTACGCTGGAGGATCATTTTTCTCTTATGATGTGTGCTTGGCAGATGAGAAAAACATCACAAATACAGCTGCATTGTGAAAAGAACACACAGGCATTTCCATTACTTTCATCTTGCTTTGTATTTGTCATTATAAAATATGCTTTTGTGGCATGCCTAATTAAGGGACAGAACATATGGTAAAGACTTCTTACAGTAAAATGTCCATAAAGTTAAATTCTGTAGCTGGATTTTAAAAACAGCTGGATAATATGATTAGTAATAATACTTACAGTGAGTGATATATTCTAAAATAGTGGTAAGGAATTGACATGGTCCATGACATAAGCTGATCCTTGCAGGGGTCAGGAAAATTTTTGTTTCTCTGTGAACAGAATTGCATGAAAGATTGAATGTGTCAGGATTTTTTTTAAACTGTTCCATGACTCATCAAGCATACTGAACCTAATGGACCAATATGCATATTCAATCTTACAAATCCATGTTTCAGTCTAGTAACATACTGTCTGCTGCTCTTTACTTCCAACCTTGCAACAGAGTCACTGCACTTGTGAAAGGAATTTAATTATTTCAATTTACCCAGGATTCAAACATTTCTCATAATTTAAAACACAACATTCAAATCAACATGTAAAAACTACGGTACAATTTATTTGATTATCAGTCTGTTCCATATGAAATGTGAAACTAACCCACCCCAACTACAAATTGACAGGAATCTTCAATTCTCAATCCATCAAACCGCTGCTATCCTAATTGCCCATAAATAAGAAGATGGTAAGAAGAAAGTGATCAGTTACTGTATCAAACAATTATAACCACTTCTACTATGCTTTGCAATTTAGTAAAGGGAACATTTTCATTTCTAAGATGCATTTTATTTCTAACTCCTAATAGCCAATGAAATATCAATGGCAAATAATTCCAGCTATGAGCCAGTTTCTTACGGCCCTGATTCAACAAAGCACTTATGCAACGTGCTTAGATCACATGCTTAAAGTGAGTACGTGCTTAAGTGCTTTGCTAAATCAGGTCCTTGATGGTGGGCCACGTTTAAGTTCTGCTTTGATAGCAACTCGGATTAGCAATAAATATTAAAGTACTGACAAGCTGCATCTGCCCATGTGGCTAAGTTTGCTATCTGCATCGTGCCTTCCATATCCATGTGTGTTCACTGGCTCGAAATGCACTTTATCGCTGGAAGTTCAGTCTGCAGAGTGCAGTACATACAGGAAAAATTCTGGAGTCAGCCAATATGAATTTCTCGTGCTCAAGCTCTGATCCTGCAAATCTGGCTGTCTGGCCAGAGACATAGCTTTGACCCCTGTGGAATGGGAAGCAAGTGATCTGATGTAGTATGGTCATGTATACGCTTATACCAAGAGGCATCCAGTAGGGTGGTGGATACTTCTGTTTTGAGAGGTGTCTCCATGTAAATACTACAGCATCACTGCCACTGCAGTGATATGCTAAGATCATTGTGGGCATTTCTGTAAGTATATATAACTACATTCAATTCAATTCACTACTTAAAGGCATATGGATAATAAACTGTCCTTTCATAGTAAATGTATGTTCTGTAGCTATAGGCACCTTAATAGTAATTGTATGTACTGTAGTTGCATTGTGTATTTTTATGGTTACATATAGACTCACCAGGTCCTGGATAATAGATTATTGTGGTTGTTCCTTATTTCAGCCATGGAATAGATAAACTATGTTTGTTTTTCATGGCCTTTTAATGCTGTAAATAGCAGTTGTGATTCCTCCACACTCTTGGGAAAATTCATCTCCTGAGGTAAATGGGTTAACACTGATGCAAATTAGGTACATGCGCTGAGGGCTGTGTGGATCCGGTACCTAGGTGTTCAATAACATTTCTGATGAGTATCTGCATTTAGATTTATGGAGAGCTTTTTTATTCCTTGCACTGTGCCATGGCAAATGTGAAATCCCACTCAAAGACTGCAGCAGTTTGCCAGCCTTCAGGAGACCACAACAGGGATATAATTATTAGACTCTGAGCGTATAACAAAACGTGTTCCCTGCCACTGTGAGCAAAGCTTTAAAACCTCACTACTTTTAAAATTTGATTCCAAAACCTCTTCGTTCCTGGTTTTACCTGGGTCATTCTGAGATTAAATTGTCAGGGCTCAATCCAGTATGTCCTCTGCATGCAGACCTATTATTTAAGTCGTGGGAGCTCTGCATGTGTGGTAAGATCCACTGTACCTACATCATGTCGCATAGCAGGTACAGCAGTGCAATCTTCCCCTCCTGTGTTTCCTTCACAGTGCATCTCAATTCTTACCACTGGGGTAAGAGAGACTGTTAGAGCTCTGTAGCCCACTTGGTCTTTGACTTCTCTGTTGTGACTGCCAACAAGGAACTGAACTGAGGCTCCCAAACTCATTTCACATCAGCCAGCAAACAACCTTCAGATGGTAAGAACCTTTGGTCACTACTGACCTGGGTTGGATTTTATCCAGCAACTTAAAACTGAAAGTTTCTGTGTCTCAGTTGCATTCCCCTTAGCCCCTTACCATATTGCATTGTAAGGGAAAGAGAACAACTGGCTGTGTTAACTCAGGTGTTTTCGAGACTCTGCCCTAGAATTGCTATGAATCTTTTCAGGAGCTTTTGTTTGATTTTTCAGAATTAACGTGATCATGAAAGACGCTTAATTTGTAAGGGCTTTCTGACTTTTGGAATTACACACATACAACAATGGAATTCACCAACAAGAAACTAGCTGGTACATTTATAGATCACCAGGTCCCTTTGGAAAAGAGCTTCATTAGCATCCTCTGTCTTTTCATATATAATGACACTGTGACACTAACTCCTTTATCTCACATACTCTGGTTTTGTATTATGGCTGTAACAGCGTATGATGCCTCTCCTTGGATTAGATTGTAGCTTTGCCACAAACCCTGCCTGTGGGGCTGCATGTAGCTGCGCCTACTCAGGAACAGTGCCTGGAGGGATTGATTCCTCAGAGATGCACAGTTACCTCCCTGCTTTGTCCTTGCTTAACATGTAGACAGGGGGAGAATTAATGTGCTGCTGGTATAGGACAGCTGCAAAGACATCCCCTGTATTGGCTCAGATGTACTGAAAACTACATTTGGGAGGGCTGCAGAGCTGCTCCAGGCTGCACCTGCTCCAGTGATGTGGGGAGTAGTTGATACACCCAGCTGTTTGTTCCTATACACCTGGAGCCACCATGTGGGTATCCCATGCAAGGCAGTCCTTGCTCCCTTTTATATGCTCCTCACACAGCTATGCAGCTTTAGTCACAAACTATCTCATACTGTCTGTGCAGAATGGTCAAAGACTTCACTTGGACAAAATGAGCATCTTTTCCTTCTGGGTCTAATGCTATTTCACATAATATCAAATGCAGCAGTCATGTACCGCTCCATCATTATTCATGCCAGTGTATAAAGCACAAAGATCCTTAATAGCCAACATTGGAGGAGAAACCACTGTTGTGTTATTCCTATATGGAGTCACAGGAGAATAAAGTCACTTTTAGTCTAGAATAGAGTGTCCACATGGGCAGTACTACTGGTCAATTTCCCTGCGCAGACAAGCCTTAGGTGTGATAAGCAGCAGCATATAGTCAGATCTGGCTGGAATGGATGTGTTGGAGAGGCACCAGCCTTCTGTGTGCAGATGGTTGGTGTATTCTGCACAAAATGAACTAGAATCATAAACTGTGTTTTTATTTTTCAGCAGAAGGTAAAGCATGGGACTGCGATTTAGGAGATCTGAGTTCTATTCCTGACTCTCCCGTTGACTGAATGTGTGCTGTGGTTAGTCATTTAATCTCTCTGCCTCAGTTTCTCACTCAGTAAAACAGATGATGATATTCATCATCCTTTGGTATGTGCTTTACAATCTATGGAGGAAAGGCTTTATATAGGTACTCGGTGTTGTCATTATGTTGTTTTGTTATTAGGACTTCAGATTACTCTAAGGGTCGAGGAATTAGATCTCCCTAATTTCAAACAACTTTAATGTTTTGGGCTCAAAATTCAGAGCCAAATGTTTATTGAGTTCATATTCCAGTACAGAGAATACACTATCTTTACACTTTTTTTGATATATGACTTACCACAAAATTCTATATAATAACTGCTGTTTCATTGTAGTGACAAGATGCAATTCATGTACTTTGTTTTGTAACAGCATGTACATGGTCCTGTTAGTGGAATACATAAGGGTTTAAAAGTAGCTTCTTTCTCTCACATATGTTAGTTTCGTATGATGTTGGTAGCAGCATGTGTTTCAACCCAAACACTCTTTTCTTTCTTTATTTTTTTAGGTACTTATCTGGCCCTCGTCACCATAGTATCTGAGCACATCACAATCTTTAATGTATTTATACCTCACAGCACCCGATTAGGTAGGAAAGTACTATTGTCCCCATTTAACAGCTGGGGAAGTGAGGCACAGAGAGGTTAAGGCCCAGATCCAGAAAGGTATTTAGGTGCCTAACTTGTTTTGTCACACCTGAAGTCTATGGGTGAGCAAGGAATTGAATTTAGGTCTCTCGGGGTACGTATACATGGGGACAAAAAACCCATGGCTGGTCTGGGTCAGCTGACTTGCGCTTGTGCGGCTTGGGGGTCCAGGGCTGAAAATTATTGTTGTGGATGTTCAGGCTCGGGTTGGAGCCTTACTTCTGGGACCCTGTGAGGATGGAGGGTCCCAGAGATTGGACTGCAGCCCAAGCCTGAACATCTACACCAGTGGTTTGCAAACATTCTGAGCTGAGCCCCCTCTTCAAGTTACAATATTCGGTTGCGTCCCAACCTAGACAAAACTAGATACGTGCAAAAGTATGCTTCATCTCCCACTCATAAACCTAACATAGACCTTCACACAGCTTTAGTTAAATTACCTACACCTGTCAATTTCAAAGAGCAGATACTTATCAATGGCACAGCCAAGGCTTCCTCAGCAACAGGCTCATGGGTGGTGGGTATAAATAGACCAGGGAGGCTAAGCCTCACCTGGCGCAGCCGCCACTGACCTGCCACCGGATGCCTGGGCTGTAGTGGCCCTGCCCATGCTCTGCCTCTTCCCTCTCCCTGCTCTGCCCCTTCCCTGAGGCCCCTGCACTGCTTGGTGAGTCCCTCCTCTCCTCCATCCCCCTCCCCCATGAAGCCCCCACCACCCCACATCCCTCCATCCCTTCCCCTGTGAGGCCCCCACCACCTTGCCTTCCCCCTCTCCTCCACCCCCTTCCCTGCAAGACCCCACCACTCGCCACATCTCTCCTCTCCCCCACACCTCTACAGGGGAGGTGGTTGGAGGAGAAGAGGGACAAGGAGAGTGTGAGCAGCGGGGACCTCAGGAGGGAGAGGGGTGGAGGAGAGGAGGGATGCGGTGAGTGGCGGAGAGTGGGGGGGTGGAGTGGGGAGGGGGCGGGGCCTGGGGCAGAGTGGCTGTGGAGTGTGGGCTGGGCCATGGGAGGAAGAGGCAGGACAGGGAGCTAGCTTCCCCCAGGGGAAGCTTCACCCGCCGCCCATGAATGGGCACATGCGACGGTCTCTGGGGTGGAGCCAGCGCTGGGCACAGAGGCTGCTGGGAGCAGAAATCAGCATGGCCATGGCTGATGTTGACACTGATCCGCAGGCTGGGTGGGTCACTGAGGTGAGTCGGGGGGGGGGGGGGGGGCTGACTTGGACCCTGCTGTGCAGGGCTGGCAGGAGCCACCTAGTGTTGCCGCTTGCCCCCCTGAACGTTCGTCCAGGCCCCGCTAGGGGGGCCTGACTTACAGTTTGAAAACCTCTGATCTACACAGCAATTTTTAACCTCACAGCCAGAGCTCCATGAGCCTGAGTCATCTGACCCAGGCCAGTTGTTGCCAGGCTGTGAGGCTTTTATCCGGTGTAGACATACTCTCAAGTCCTAGGCTAGCGTCTTAAGTACTGGACCATCCTGCCTCATGGGTAGACACTAGAGAACCTGAAAATGAACTTGACTAGAAACTGACTGTAAACAAATATGAAATTGACTACACTGTGAGAAATGCAAAAACAAACAAAAAAGCATAAACAGTGAAATATAAATTTGATTTTAAAAATTTGTCATTTTTAATAATCTAAGCTATTATTAGAACACATAGGCAAGGAAATGTCTTTTTAAAATATTATTTCAACTAGATAAAATCCTTTTAATTAGTCTGAAATTTCTGCATACGTTTTACAATAACATATTCCCATGCCAGAAAGCTGGGAAAACATGGAAATCAGTGACAGGTTGTAACAGTCACTGACAGGATTCAGCAGATTATTTTAGTGAAGGTAAGATAAATGCTATACATGTAGAAACATTTGTTTGGTGGTCCCTTGTCTCTGCTTTGTCTTCTCACATTGCACATCTGCTTTGGAGCGGAATAAATGCAGCCAGGGTTGAGAACCAAGCTGTTTCCATGATGCAATATTTAAATGATTTTATGTTTCCATAAATGAAACCTATATGCCCGGAAAAAGAATTATTGTCTGTGTAGAGCAGATTACAATAATAAAGTGCTCAAGTTATTCCAAACTAGCATAGGTCATTGTGGATAGTAGTTCTCTGAGACCTTTGCACTTGAAAGACACCTTTGCACTTGAGCTCTTTCGGTAGAGACTACATCTTCCTAAGAGTTTGTTCAGCATCTGGCACACTTGGGGCCTGATTCTGATGAGAACCTTTGGGCCCTTCGCAATGCCAATAATAAATACCAAGCACAGACTGTTAATTCACACTAATGACTGGGAGACCTCTTGTGAATGACTGAATGTTGTGAATTGCAAAGAGGCCTTGATCCTGCAAGTGCTCAGTGCTTTCATGGCCCATAGAGATCAATGGGAATTAGGTGCCTAAATACCTTTGTAGACCTGGGTCTCAGTACCTTGCTTAACATGGGCAGATTCTATGTAAGGAAACTATTGATCAAGAGTGAGTATCCCGAATCGTACTTTGTTCATGTATATGACCATTGCAATTTGATTTTAATTATTTGTGAAAATACTTCACAGTGTGGAGTGATGTATGTAGCTTTATACCAGGTATAATGCTGTTTCCATGCACTGCACCTTGACACGTCTAAAGATCTGTGGTTCGCAGGAGACTGGCAGCCATTTTTTGTTTTGTTTGGTGCAAACTGTTACAAGAAGGTCATTACACAATGTGAGAGCTGTCCTGGAGACAATACTTTTATTCTTTCTCTGATGTTGTGGTTTTAATGTTTAAAAACAAGTAATTTTGACTGCAAGTGGTATGGTTGCTCTTTGCTAATGAAGAATGTAGAACAACATCAGGAATGAATTTGGCCCATTAGGCGGTGGTAATAGGAGACCTTTGTTGTTGCATTTTTGCCGAGAGTTGGGCAGACTCCATATTTTTTGGGGGGGAAGTACAGGTTGTGTGCGTGTAACCACCCTCTGCCATGGGTTATCTGTAGGGATTGAAACAAGGAGCCTCAGCATTGAAAATATGAGCCTTTAAAGCTTGAGCTAAAGGAACAACTCTTCTAGCCACTGGCAGAAGTAGACTCTTAACCTTTTTTGTGAACCAGCCTCTAGTGGCAGATAGAGACCCACACTAATGTGGATTATGTGTAAATTAGCAAAGTACAAGGTAGCAAAATTTTACTGTAATATTTTTTGTGTCATTATAGTAGTTTAAAAGTGTTTTATTTCAGACAATGAATTGGCGCCCAGAGAGCCAATAGTTAGTGATCTCCGCACTAGAATAGGGAGCTGGGAGGCAGGGCTCCTCTACCTGACATTGATGTTTGATGTGACCTCAGGTAAGTCACTTGAGCGCTGCTTATGGTTACACTGGTGTAAAATCAGTTACTCCATTCACTTCAGTGGAGTTCCTCTGGATTTATAGCAGTGTGCGAGAACAGAATTTGGTCCTCTGTGCCTAAGTTTACCTATCTGTAAATGGGTATGATATTTTTCTCAAGGGTGTTAGGAGGATGAATTAACTAATATTTAAGAACTGTTTTGAGATCCTCAGATGAAAGATGATACAGAAGTGCAGCGTATTCCACAGTCAGGTATTTCTCTTAGCAGTCAGCTCAACTGTTTGATGCCTCTGAACTGCTGAAAAACTGCTACATGAGCAGAGGAAGGAATTCTGAGAAGTCTTATGTTGCCAAGAAACCCACTTCTTTGGAGTCCATATGTCTTACATTGCTTCTTAGTTCTCAGACTTTAACAACCTTGTGGTGTAGCTTTGGGTTTTTTTTTAAAAAAAGAACACAACAGAAATACTCTAACGAAAAAAGAAAACAGCTTTAAAATACAATGTGATGTAGGCTGATTTTCAGTAGAATTTTATTGCTGTATTCTTTTTTGTTAAGATTGTGTGTGGGTGGCTGCATATGACAACGGGCATGTTTGGGCTCCATTTAATGGCGTGGGAAAAAAAAATGTTAGTGAAGTTAAGAGAGAACCACAAAATCAATTCAGATTAGATGTTTCTGATGTGGACTTCCTTTGCTACTAGCATGGTTTTATCTCCATAAATGTTTTTTTCCTTTGGTCTCTCTCTTTCCCGTCTAGAGGGAGCTTCTATGAGTAAGTGGAATCTTTGTCCCCCCGTTTATAGATACAATCCATTTCAAAACAATTTGTCCACTATCTAAAGGTAGACATGCTTCCAAAAGCTCAGATGTCTTTGGTCTGAAAACCAGGCTGCAAATCTTAGAAGATCAGCTGTCTCGCAAGTTTTCAAGCACCTCCTCTGTTTTGGCCATACTCGAAATACCCAGGATTAAAAACAATTTAATGGGAATATTTTCTGTTTCTGTCCTAAATTTAACAGTTTTTCATTTTTATTTGTGGGGGCGGGAATATGATGTCAGGAGAGAGGAAACTTCTAATTCTGTGTTAGAGATCTGATTGGTTTGAGTAAAATTTGGCCAATTTTTAAGCAAAGGAGATACGTAATGCAAATATCCAAATTTTCAGATTTTTATATGGTTTGATGTAAAACCACCATTTTTTGAAGGTTAGCAAACAGGCAACAACACCCCCCCCCCCATAATATAATTTTGTGGTTGCAAAATCATCTGAAAATTAAAATATGCGTGTTTGGCAGATTCTCCCTCCTGCCCCAGATTTCACACAGCTGTAGATGAGATATGTTTTACTTCTGAAGGCCTTGATTCATATTTGCGTCATTTGCCATTTCTTTTACACTCTAATCAACTTACTGGAATGCACATTTATTCTACTACATATGAATATTTGCCATAATTCTGATGATGCTAAACTGGTGTGATTTTTTGCAATTTTATTAATGGCTCTATCTTGCCCTATCTGAGTTTAATGAGAGTTTTGCCGGCGACTTCAAAAGAAGTGGGATAAAAGGCCCTAACTTTGCGCATATCATCAGAATTTCCAAAGATCTGCAGCACTTTGCACTGATGTGTAGTGTTGCCGAATCATGACTCCGTATGCATTGAAGTCAGTGGGAGTCTTTTCATTGACTGAAGTGGGAGTTGAATTGACACCTAATTGCAGATATTTATTCCACATTAATTCTTAGTCTTGTTTATCAGTATTGCCGTAACTTTTTCACCTTCCTCTCCTGGAGAAAGTACATCTTACACCCATTTTTGTCCATCTTTTAACTGATCCTGTAGGTGTTCTGTCAATTTGAGAGCCCCTTCCTTCCCTCAATGCTACAGCTTTGTTCAGAAGAACAGAAATCACCAGAAATGTGGATTTGCTGCCTGCTGTATAGTAATTACGATTCATCGCTTCAGTGATGCTCAGTGTTTCACCCTGGCAAGCTGAGAGTTAGCACAACTGTAATCTGCAGCTTCAAAAGGGTATAAACAGCAGGTCACATCATGCATATGGATTATTTAGGAATCTGGGTATTGTAGTTTTCTTTCAAGCTAAGCTCTTTCTCATGTTTAGCTGGTGTTTAGATAAGAGAACTAGGGTAACAAGACAGCCAGCCAAATGTAAATCAGCTTTTATTTTTATCCATCATTATTTGATCTGTCATGACAAAGACTACTAGATGCCAATGGAAAATCCCGTCTCTGTTGCCAATTTGTTGAAAAACTTGAATTTTTTTGTAGTGCAGCATTTAGATTTGTCTTTTGTTCTATAATAAGATCTGTTGTCTTTTGATTCACAAAGTTTTCCGATGCCAGCAAGGGAATATAGCATTAGAATTCAGTTCTAACACAACTCTTTGAGTTCAGGAAAGCCGATAGATAGCCTGACTTGTCTCTTTCTCAAATGGCTCTAATAAAATAATTATGGGAAAACATATATTAGAAACCTTTGTGCAGCAAACAAACCAACGTAATCATTTGTGTGCCCAATCTCTGAGTTAGTAGCATAGATGCTAATAAAGTCTGTTGATTTTTAAGTAAATATCCTTTCGCAAGAGAACTTCGCTGTAATTCAGCTTTAGTTAATGGACAGTTAAAGTGATGCCGAAACCTTCACGTGAAGGTACTTCCAAGCTTGGAACACCGCTATTACAAGATGTCTGAGCTTTAAAGGGTTGTAAATTGTGAAAACAGTCCAGGGAAAGTATTTAGATTCAAACAGCTCCACAGTAATGGCTTTTATGCACGCACCTTTGGTGTGCTGTTGGAATAATTACCTGTTACATAAGGCACTCTGGTTTATAAAATCATCTGTCCTGGCACAAGGAAACAAATGTACAGTAGTTTAATCTGAAATTATGGTTTTGATGCAGGAATTACTGGATGAAATTCTATGGCCTGTGTTCCCACAATAGGTCAGATTAGATGAACATAAGAGTCTGTTATAGCCTTAAAATCTGTTAATCTAACACTCCTTCCTTATATAAGAAACAAGAAATGCAAAACATTTTCTGAACAACATTTTAGCTTTGTGATGGTACTTCTATTCTAGGTCTGCTTCTTTTTTGGGCCTACAAGGAGTGGGGGGTAGATGTATATCTCTGGGCACTGCCACCACATAGTGGTATCTTACTATTGGTCTTCAGGGTCAGCTGCTGTATTATCTTCCTATTGCATTTTCCCAGTGTTCGCTGTTTCCTCACCTATCAGTGCTGGACAGTTACTGAGTTTTACTTTTACAAGCGCTGAAAATTTGGTTGCACCTGGAGCTCTATCCAATAGGATATCCCTTTGCTGAAGTTAGGAAGCAGCAAACCATAGACTGATCTGAGTAAAAAGACATCAGCCCTAAATTATATTTTTTAGAAAGATGAAAGTGAGTTAACCCCAGGTATCTAGGTTATCCCCGCCTGGTGATTAAACCACTACGTCATCCCTTGGGCAGGGAACATTCCATCTTCCTGCGCAATGAGCAGCTTTTCCTGTTTAACCCCCCAAACAAGCTGTGTTCATACTGGCTCCAACCCCTCTGCCTTCTGTGCCTCTCTCAGGCCTTTAACATCCTTTAGCAGTTTGTAAGGTGATTTCCCACTGGGGCGGTTGATCTGTTCTCACACGCTCCCCACGCAAGAAATGGAGGCAACATGTGGAGATGTCTCACCTTTAAAGGGTTTGTTTCCCAGACAGGAAAATGACTAATAGATCCATTATTCAAAGCAATAATTTTCGCACTCCAAGGCCATGAAGGGATAATGAGCCGTCCAAGGTTTGTGGCAATCTATCTGCATTTTGTGGACTTCCCAGAAATAATTTTCAGCAATACAGATCCCATCCACTTAACATAATATTGCAACTTTTAGACATTTTCTTCCTAGTTGTAGCTTTAGTTTGCATTTTCTTTGGTTGCCCATCACTAGTAGCTCATAGCCTGAGCATCCCCAGAACCAGCATGAACAGCCATTATGTTGCAAATTCAAATCTTCATCTCTTTGCTTTAGCTGTCCCTCAAGTCACACACAAACCAGCAAGTTTTCAAGGTGCTCTGGTGCTGTTTTCAAGGTGCTCTGGTGCTACCGTAATGGGGAGTCATTAGCACTAAGACAGAGAGGTAATGTTGGAGTCTCTGAGGAATGGTTAATTGTACTTGACGCAGTATCAATTCCTGAGCAGCTCTCTGCAGTCTCCAAAGGATCATGCCAGAGGAGGGCTCTGGAGTCTTCTGCCCTGGCATGCCTTCTACTGACACAAGGAGCCCTCTGCTAGTGGAAGAGAATCATCTGCAGGTGCTGTTACTGCTCCCCATATTCTGTTTTCACTCCCGACTCCTCTGACCTGCACAACTGCCATGCGTGTGTATGCGCATGCACTTGCTTGTGTACATGTGAGTTCTCAGTGCAGAAGGGGCTATACAGAAAATATAATGTAGCTTCTGGCCTCTTGGCTTTACTCTGTTACGGTACTTGTATGGCTCCCATCACCAAAGTATCTGAGCATCTTAATGGCAGGGGCAGGTCAAGGAGGGGCTCAGCATCTTGCAGGAAAAAGCAGATTTTCACTTTGCCATGCTGACTCCATCAAGAAGACAAGTGCAGGGTCTGTGCCTACAAAGCCTCCTGGTGCACAACTCTCCCTTTCCTACAGTGAGGGATGTGCCTGCTAGTCATCTGCGGATTGGGGCGCCTAATACCTCACCCAGAGTAAAATGTACCCCCCTGCAGAAGGCCAGCTTGATGCCTACATGCCACTTAAATCCCACCTGAGCCATATGTTGAGAGCTGTGGTAATACGAATGCAATGACCACTTTCTCTAATTTCCCAGGTTTCTATTGTTATCATAAGTATACAGTACTATATCAATCTACCTCCCCAGTAACCTAATGCTCTGTAAACAGGAGAGAGAAAGCAAACAAGGGACCATTCTCAGAAAAGCAAAGGTAACCACATCTGAAAAACTAAAGTGTAACTCTCATAAAGAAGGGAAAAAGAAAACCGCTTTCGGACCACTTGAGCTAACTGATTTTTTTTTTTTTTTTAGTAGCCCTGGTTGGAGCTCAGAAGTAATGAAGCATAGCGAAATGGAAAACAAATTGCCTCTTTGAGACAGTTTTTCTGCATTGCAGTGTGTGAAAGATCACCAGGGAAGTAGGACTGGAACAAACAGGGCACTGACTGTTTTGATTTTCAGTGGACAGGCTGGGTGTTTATCAAATGAGAGATCAGTCACAACGCGTCTCCTGAGTTTCCTCCAGAGTGCTTTGCTGCCACTGACTAATTACTGCCGTGGCTGACTTAATTCCATTTGAAACTTATTTTAAAAAAGAGAAATTATTGTAGATGTTCATATACATCCTCCCCGTGCACCCACCAGTCCTATTGTTCTCTGTGTATACATGTACGTACACAGACACAAATACTCTATAGTTGTATCCTCAAGACTTGCTCATCCAAAAACTTTAACATTCCCATTTAATATTTTATTTTTTTTCGGGGGGGGGGGGAGGGCCTGGAGGGGGCGGAAGAGATATTTTGTTTGTTGCTATACCTCATTTATTTATTTACTTTTATTTCTATTTCTAATCGGGGAAGCTCCTATATTCCCCTGGTGTTTGGAACTTGTATTCTGTCCAGCTTGGCCCTCCTAGGGCGCAGTGAAAAGTCCATCTATTTACCTGAGCTACTGAGGGTGAGGTGAGGTGAAGTTCAGGGCAAAGGCAATTGGTAGATATTTAGAGCTAGATTTCCAAAAGGGTTCAGGGCCAGCCCCAGGGTTAGGCCAGTGATTTTGGTGCCTTTGTGGGCGCAGAACTCTATTGAAAATTTGACCTCAGCTGTGGGTGGTTTCACCTGGTGAAAAGTCTTGCTTGTGGCCAATTCTTTATACTATGTTATGTGTTTGGATTTGTGGGATGGGTGCCCATGGCAGAGGAAGAGCACCTGTTGCTGTTTTTTAATAAATAAGTAATAATAAATGCACGAGCATACATAATACGCTGGTAGTAAAGTTCATTTAAATGTGCAAGTCTCGAAACTTCATGTGCATATGGCAGAGACCCTTGCTTTCTGTGATGTTAACACTCTGAAAAGCTTTATAAGATTCCACTGGAGAAAAATTAAGAATTCTAAGATTCTGCACAAAAACACCACCACACCCTTGATATGAGAGTTTTGGAATTGATTTCCATGGGACCAAGACTTGGCTCAGTAAAATATAAGCTGATCCTAAGAACCTTTCAAAACACTTCATGCCAAAATCTTTCCTCAGATACATGCATTGGGTTCCCATTAACTTCAATGGCAGGTATGTGTGAGAGTATCTAAATGAACATTTTAGCCCTAATTAACTTTTCATCATTCTGGAACAGTACAGGTTTTGAAGTATGTGGTTGAAATCTTGGCTCACTGAAGTCCATGGCAAATCTTCCATTGACTTTAACAGGGTCAGAATTACACCCTACATGTCTACTTATCTCATAGTAGAGGAAGGACAGAATAGGCCACATAATGCTGGGAAAATATGTAATGTGCAGTCAATCAAGCTGGAGACTGAGCGAAAACAAGCACATAGTCCTTGTGAAATAAGGAGGGCATTTTCACTACGTTGCCATGGTGTTTGAGAGGAATGTGTTTCTTAACAACATTGATGGCACAGAAATCTCAGCTTCAAAGCTAGAATTTACCTTTCATTTTCCTTTTATTGACGTGCTTTTTTAAAAAAAGAAAGTGACTGTATTTAACAGACCTACATTCTGTGTATTGGGGATTAAACTATATAGCATGTTCTGTTCTGATTGGAAACTTAGCTACATACTGAGGGCTCTTAATGCTAAAAGGGTTGAAGGAAAAAGCATATATACCCAGAGCATTAGAGAAGTATTAATCTGCTCTAAGAGCTTTGTTCTTTGAGGCCAAATTCTAATCTGAGGTTTCCTGGATGAAAGCCAGGGTTGAGTTTGGAGCATGGTTTTTATATTAAATAACTCAAAATATATTAAGCAGCTCCTCATTACTTTCTATTGCTATTACTTGTATATAGAGCTTTTCACCACAGAGAAGCCCAAAGAGCTCACATAAGTATCCAGCTGAAATGCATACGATCTACACAAGTTACTTCAGTCACCACTGAAGTGCAGGATGAAGTAAGGCAACTATTTTAGCAGTGCACAACATGGGTACATGGCATTTTAGAACCGGAAGTGAAGATTACTTCTGTTGACACTGCACAGGGAATTTAAAGCCAGAACGTAATTACCCCATTGGCCAGGATACTGTGGTTAACTCTTCTGAAAAGGGTCTTGAGGACTTTACTGACCACAAGGACCTTGGTTTTACATCTCCTCCATCACACCGCTCCTCCAACAGCTCATTTTTCCTAACCAACTGCTCGATGTCCCCTAACAATAAGTCCAGGCTTTGCTCAGTCTTTTGCAATGGACAATCTTTTCGGCATAACATCATAAGCATTGGGGAAAAAAGCCACTTACCAGAACTGTTGACATGTCTGAAAGATTAATTGGAGATCTACTCTGACATCTGCCTCCAAGTTTCTGATTCTTCTGACTGAAGTAAGACCCAGTGTGCTGTATCCATCTGTGGAATTTAAATTATTTAATCCCCCCTATGACGAAATAAAAGCATGAAAATGTTCCAAAGAAGTATATTTTTACACAGGTGCTCTCTAGAATCTGTTTTTATATCATTTATGAAAGGAAGTTCAGGGGGTTTGGCTTGGTTTCAGTTGACATATTATTACCACAGAATCATGGCACACTTCTCCGAAAGCCAGAAATGTACAAATTGAACAGTGAGAACTCATATATAAAATTGATAGATTCATATGCATCAGTCTTTTAGTAGCCTTTTTTTATTCACCTATTTTTGTTCATAGTCTTTCATGTAAAAAAAAAATTCTGGGGAAAAATTTACAGTTTGCAAACAAAAAGAAATCAGCAGTGACTGAAAGAACAGATTTGACAGCTGAGATCCGTAAGGACAAAACATTTTATGTACACCATAGTTTGTTTTGTTTTAAAAAACCTTTGTGTCCAAAACAGTATGTTGTACTGGGAAGACTCAGTTTAATGCTAACGTGATGTTCCTGCTATCCTGATTGTATGGTAAAAGGTGTATTATGAACAAGAAATAAACATGCAGATGGGTGGGTGGTGAAGTTGAAAGCCAAGAACCTTCAGTCACCTGGGAAATGAGGACATCTAGTCTAGTATGTGTTTACTTTTGGAAGCATATTAAGCATGATTTACTTGTATACAACGATTGTTTTGGTAACTGAGACCTAACTTGCACCATGCAGTTATGCTGGTTCCACATACAGTTGGAACTTTCATCAGCCAATCAGGTTCTTCCTTTCTTCATGCCTAATGCCTAATTTAACATTATTAAGCTATGTTGGGCCAAGGGCTAAATTACAACTGATAAACCATTGTTAATATCAGAAACACAGTGGCATAGTAAATTACAAAACATCAAGAAATATGTTGGATGAGAAAACATTTTACCACCCTTTGATATCACTGCTTCAGCCACAGAGGCAAATAGTTTCTTCCAAAAGAAGAAATGCTCCTTCCCCCCCCGCCCCCATGATGTGCTTGATTCAAATCTTCATGCCTACAAGCTTTTCTCATATTTTGTTTGTAAAATTTAACATGGGCAATAAATTTGTTTGCTTGTCACTAATATTCTGAAATATTTCCTGTCTCAGCCAATATTCCTGCTAGCGAATTTGTTCAGTAAGACAGGGAATTTTGAAGGGGCCTAATGCAATTTAGGCACCCAATTTCTATGGAGAGTTTAATGGGAATTGGGTGCCTAACCAATTCCCTTAGATTCCTTTGAAAATTCCAGCCCAGAATATTTGTGGAAAGCAAATACGAAAGGCTGTGATTTCCAGCCGAAGCAAATTTGTTTAAAGATGCAAATGAATAGTCTTGGATTTTCTGCAGTAGTTGCCCAGCTCTGTTACTGATCTACGAGATCAGTTGAATGTTTCGCTTGAGCAATTGGTGTTACTTTGTCAGGGTGAAATTCTTCCATGTGCAGAAACCCAGAACACAACTTTTATTTTGAGGGTTTAAGTGAGACTTAAGTGATGCTCAAGCCTTGGGCTGACTCTCTGCATATTGGTGAATATAACTCAAAGTGAGCAGGGAGAATTGTTATTGAGCCTTTAAGATTAAAGGTTTATGTCCCATGAAGAAAAGCATCCAGGGTCTTGGCCAAGTGCTGATATACAGTTCAAAGGTCCAGACTGTCTCTCTGACATCCCAGCATGGGAGGAATTGTAGAATTTAATAGAAAATTATAACATCCATAAGTTTTTGAACCATGACAGAATGGAATAGAGAATTATTTCCCTGCTATAGAATTTCTGTAGGATAGTTCAGAACAGAATATCATTAAATCATTTAGGATTTTAGGGTAATTTCTATAAAACCTTATTACACTTCTATAGCACTCCATTGGTTTAATCCGTTACATAGGACTTTGCCATAAACTGTGTCCTGGCCATCAGGAAACTCAGGTTCTATGTCTATGTGTCAGTAAATTCAAGACTATGCTGTCATTGCATGGCTCCTGCATTTGCCTACTCAGTCACTACACTCTATGTATTCTCTTCCTTCTGTGAGTCTGCACCGCTGCTCTGAGCTATTGCTCCCTTTCTTTACAACTAGCAGCTGTGATTGCTGAAGCAGCTGCTTTGACACTGAGCAACAAGTTCAGACCTGGCATAAGTGGATACAATTGCATGGAATAATTACATCGGGTCTGAATCCAGTCTCAAGTTGGACATGTAGGAAGAGTAGCTTTGAATATGGCAGAGTCCTGATCTTGTTCCTAAGTGGATATGTCAAGTTGCAGTGTGGGAGGTTTAGGCTGGATATTAGGAAAAGCTTTTTCACTAGGAGGGTGGTGAAACACTGGAATGCATACCTAGGGAGCTGGTGGAATCTTCTTCCTTAGATATTTTTAAGGTCAGGCTTGACAAAGCCCTGGCTGGGATGATTTAGTTGGGGATTGGTCCTGCTTTGAGCAGGGGGTTGGACTGGATGACCTCCTGAGGTCCCTTCCAACCCTGATATTCTATGATTTTATGATTTGTTTTTTCTCCTGTGAGGAAACATACAGTGTGATGGGCAGAACATGACACACAAAGAGAGTTGTAATATAACTCCTGAAAGAAGAACTGTATCCTCTTTGTAAAGGAATCCAGCCAGAAATCCTGGAAATCACATGGAAAATGGTTCAAGCAAGTGGAATTTTTGTTTTTTTGCAATTAAAATTAAATAGGCAATATGGAAATATACTCTTTTAACAATGCTATGTCCATTTCTTACGTTCTTACAAAATTAGTTTGGCATAAGACTCCTGTCAAGGTTCCTTCCCCACTCTGAACGCTAGGGTACAGATGTGGGGATCTGCATGAAAACCTCCTAAGCTTACTTTTACAGCTTAGGTTAAAACTTCCCCAAGGTACAAACTATTTTACCCTTTGCCCTTGGACTTTCGCTGCCACCACCAAACGTCTAACCGGTATTATTATTATTATTAGGAAAGAGCCCGTTTGGAAATGTCTTTCCCCCCCAAAATCCTCCCTTACCTTTACACCCCCTTTCCTGGGGAAGGCTTGATAAAAATCTTCACCAATTTGCATAGGTGACCACAGACCCAAACCCTTGGATCTTAAGAACAATGAAAAAAACATTCAGTTTCTTAAAAGAAGAATTTTAATAGAAGAAAAAGTAAAAAGAATCACCTCTGTAAAATCAGGATGGTAAATACCTTACAGGGTAATTAGATTAAAAACATAGAGAATCCCTCTAGTCAAAACCTTAAGTTACAAAAAGACACAAAAACAGGAATATCCATTCCATTCAGCACAGCTTATTTTCTCAGCCATTTAAAGAAATCATAATCTAACGCATATCTTGCTAGTTACTTACTAAGTTCTAAGACTCCATTCCTGTTCTGTCCCCGGCAAAAGCATCACACAGACATACTCTTTGTTTTTCCCTCCCCCCCAGCTTTTGAAAGTATCTTGTCTCCTCATTGGTCATTTTGGTCAGGTGCCAGCGAGGTTATCCTAGCTTCTTAACCCTTTACAGGTGAAAGGTTTTTTCCTCTGGCCAGGAGGGATTTTAAAGGTGTTTACCCTTCCCTTTATATATATATGACAACTCCATACAATCTAGCTGGTCCTTCTACTGCTGCCTTTAGTCTTGACATATTGAGCAGGAAACTGGCCATGAATAGGACAGTGGGACGGTTCCCATGACACATTCCTCACAGAACACAAAGATCCTGAACTACCAGACCTTGGAAAGGTAGTTGTGAGGAGATGGGATCTTCAGACACTAATGAGAAGAAACACCTGTTAGTTCCTGAAATTATATAGAACTATTGCATATTGCTCACTAGGGGCTGGGTCCAAAGCCCACTGAAATCAATGGGAAGATTCCCATTGGCTTCAGTGGATTTTGGATTAGATCCCAGATATATTAGTTGATGTTTAATGAATGTCTCAAATCATGCAACAAGCACACATTGCAACACATTACTCCTTAAAACAAACCAGTTAATACTGAATATGAGCCACTTAAACATTACCCTACTGAGAAATAAAATACCTTATTAAGAAAGAATTGAATTACAAGCGATCTTATAAAGATCCATAACTGATGAGTAAGCTATTAAAAACTACACTTTATGAATGGAAATATATTATTGTACATGTCAACTCATTTTAAACTTATTTGATATGCATTTTTAATATAATATTGGTGTGGGAATTCTTTGTAATTTTAGCAAGAGGTCATACTTTACAATGAATGGAGTTTTCCATTAATTTGCTTCTAATACTTTTCTTTTCATCCTCTTGTAAGTAACAATATTTATTAGTATACATAGCAGTGACTTACTTGATTGTTAGCCAAAGTATGGTACCACCAGAACACCCTGGTAGTTACAAAATTAAGTAGCAATGACATCTAGCAGCAAAGTCATGTGGGTGAACATAACTGATGCCACTCCCATGACACATAAGAACCAGCACAGTAAATGATAGACCCCGAACTTTCCAGGGGAATCTGAAACAAGAAGTAAATCTTCGGGGTTTGCTATAATACAGGAATCAGCATACAATATTATGTCTACGGTGTCTGTCTACTGTCTTCTAGTTTATCATTTACATTGTCGTGTGCACTACAATGATTTTGTCCATGATTTTGGAACCATCACATTGCCCATGAGCGGTAGAGTCACTAGAAGGCTATGCTGGTTATCCAGACAAGTGGAAATAACATTTTAATAGCACTGCACATCATTACATAAAGTAGAAAATTAATAATCAATATTCTATGTGTAGCTGTGTTCAGTTCTGGGTTTTATCCGAAAAATATTGACTAATTAGTGGGAGTCAGAGAAAAACATAAAATATTCAGAGGTACGAACTGAGGAGGAAAGTTTAAAACTGCTAAATAAGGCTAGATTGGCTAAGTAACAATTAAGGTGGGACATAGTCTACAAATATTTGAAGAGGTTTAGCATCAGTAATGTAAACACATTATTTAGTGGGATACATTAGGAGCAATTTAGTGGGATGTAATTATGAGTAATGGGATGAAATTAAGAAATGGAAAACTTTGGCTGAATATCAGGAAATCTTGACAGTGAGATATGTTCGCCCATGCAATAGTGGTCTGAGAGAAGTGGACTTTGGACCATCACTTGAACCTTTTAAAAACTAGATTGGACAAAGTACTAGAAAATGTGTGATGGAGCAATTCTGCACTGGCAGAGGGAGATGGACTGGAGGAACCAATAAGCCTTTTACACTTATAACTGTTGTGATTTTTTTGATCCCCGGGCATCAGAGGGCTTACTTCCGGTATGAGTTTGGCCCAGTCTTTGCAATAGCTTGAAATAGATACCAGGTTTTGTGAAAGAGAGCATTTATGTGATAACAACAATGGAATTTGTGTGTGTATATATATATAAAGGTTCCATGTACACACACACATCGCAGTAAGCAGCAGTAATAGGAAAGCAATCAAAGAAGGGATATCGACGAGTTTAATGGGGGGGGGCGTCTTAGTAAAAAACAAAACAAAACAAAAAACTGCCTAAGTGCATTGGCAAGCCTGACATTTTTAGTCAGGAATGGAGTTGTACATTTGCAAGCAAAATGGTGTCCTCCATGCAGTGCGACTTTGCACATACAGTGCATGCGAGGCCACGCTGTGCAGGGGACACCATTTTGTTTGCACGTTTGGGGACCAGACTAAATTGTCTTGCGGGTACAGCTAGTCCTGGGGCATGCAACGTATTCCTTGCATACACTGATGGCATGCCACTGCCTAAGTGTCATTGTTTGAAGGAAGCCTGTGAAAAGTGCTCATTTGGTTAAGTGGTTTTATCCGCGACTCAGCTGTACTTACATTCTTTAATGAACATATAGGTAAGAATCAGACTAGCTGCATGGCCATTATGCACATAATCACCACAGAACCTTGGGGATCTCTGAAAGAATCCACCAGTAGATACTAATTTCACTGTCTGTTTTAGCAGAAGTTTCCAGTCTCCATCAAGCTAATAGGGAAAACAAAACAGAAAACAGCAGCTCTGTGATTTGTTGAATATCACGTTCTAGATTCCTTGACAAATTTGGAGCATTCATCAGTTGATTTTAAAAAAATCTACTTGAATCTATATTTCAGTAATATACCCTATTAATATCTTAACAAACAAAATCTTTCCTTTTACAGTGTTTTCACTGTGTCCTTTTCATCCAGGCAGCAGGAGAGGAAGGTGTGACTGTATGTGGAGTTTATATAGGGTCTACGGTATGTAGAATATAGGTAGTGTACCTTAGTGGAAGAACATTGGATGGGG
Organism: Natator depressus; assembly: GCF_965152275.1. Lineage (NCBI taxonomy): Eukaryota > Metazoa > Chordata > Testudines > Cheloniidae > Natator > Natator depressus. The sequence goes on from NC_134241.1 coordinate 12,860,616, forward strand.
AACCAGGAAAGCCTAAATTCTAATCCCAGCTCTAGCACATATCTTCTGTACGACCTTGGCCAATTCACTTATTCATTCTGAGTAAAATTTTCAAAAGTGCCTCAGTCCCACTGGCTTCAAAAGTCACTGACGGTCACTGACTTAAGCTCCTGAGTGACTTAAGTGCTTTTAGAAAAGGAGTACTTGTGGCACCTTAGAGACTAACCAATTTATTTGAGCATAAGCTTTCGTGAGCTACAGCTCACTTCATCGGATGCAGTGCTTTTGAAATTTCCATCCTGCATGCGTTTGCTTCTCCAGATTATAAAATAGGGATAGTTCTTAGTTATTATTCATATGATCACAGTGCCTAGGCATCCCTGTCATGCACCAGGACCGCACTGTGTTAGGTGCTGCACAAACAGAGAACAAAAAGATGGTCTCTGCCCCAACAGTACTCTCCTATTACCCTGAGGGTGTTAGTATTATGGGCATGTTCCTGCCCCCATTGAAGTTATTGGTAAAATATGACTAATTAAAGGCATTTTATATACAGTAATGGTTTGAAATTGGTGACAGTATGAGAATACTGAGATATTTGCGTACGCTCATTCATTCTGTGTTTGCATGTCTGGAGGATCACGCAGAATTTAATAAAGAACAACATGTTTTAAAACATATTTTCAGAATTGAAAGTGATGTGAGGGGCATGGTTTGGCCTCTCTGAGGACACCATAGCAATATGTGTGCCAGCACCATGCACCCCTTAACCTCTATTTTGAGCTAAATTAAAATGACCAATTTGAATAGAAATGCTGACTCATCTTTTACTAAGCCTGGCACATATGCTGCAAGGCTAAATCTGGAATCCTGTTTTTATATGCTCTACAACTACATGCTGTATTGCTCAGCGACTTCCCCACGAGCTCAGCATGCCCATGAGGACAGGAGTATGATACCTGCAGTTTAGGTTGGTAATAAAATGTGTTATGTGCTTCCCTCATCACCCATTTTCCTGTCACACAAAGATGCACATTAACCAAGAATGAAGAACCCAACATCTTGTCACCCCATGCTGTTTATCTGGTTTCTGCTCTGCCTTTTACAATCTGTGCCACTAAAGCTTTACTTTTTCTTCACAGGTAATGTCAGATGATGGAACAGTCAGAACCGTGCCATATATGGTCAAAGTCCGTTATAAATGCAGGGTATAAATGCAGAGTCCTGCACTTAGGACAGAAGAATCCCATGCACCGCTACAGACTAGGGACTGAATGGCTCGGCAGCAGTTCTGCAGAAAAGGACCTAGGGGTTACAGTGGACGAGAAGCTGGTTATGAGTCAACAGTGTGCCCTTGTTGCCAAAAAGGCCAATGGCATTTTGGGATGTATATGTAGGGGCATTGCCAGTAGATCGAGGGACGTGATCGTTCCCCTCTATTCGACATTGGTGAGGCCTCATCTGGAGTACTGTGTCCAGTTTTGGGCCCCACACTACAAGAAGGATGTGGAAAAATTGGAAAGAGTCCAGCGGAGGGCAAAATGATTCGGGGACTGGAACACATGACTTATGAGGAGAGGCTGAGGGAACTGGGGATGTTTAGTCTGCGGAAGAGAACAATGAGGGAGGATTTGATAGCTGCTTTCAATTACCTGAAAGGGGGTTCCAAAGAGGATGGATCTAGACTGTTCTCAGTGGTAGCTGATGACAGAACAAGGAGTAATGGTCTCAAGTTGCAGTGGGGGAGGTTTAGGTTGGATATTAGGAAAAACTTTTTCACTAGGAGGGTGGTGAAACACTGGAATGCGTTACCTAGGGAGGTGGTGGAATCTCCTTCCTTAGAAGTTTTTAAGATCAGGCTTGACAAAGCCCTGGCTGGGATGATTTAGTTGGGGATTGGTCCTGCTTTGAGCAGGGGGTTGGACTAGATGACCTCCTGAGGTCCCTTCCAACCCTGATATTCTATGGTTCTATACCAATAATGAACAGGAAACGGCGCCCAACGATTGACCTGGAAGATATGGCAGGGGCTAAAGAAAATTATGTTGCATACTGTGTGTTCCCATGAAATTAGTCCTTTCATTATTTAATAATAACACTTTATGGTTTGTGTACTGGCTGTGTCATTTCCATGACATCCTTGTTTGTGTTGCTCAGTGATAGATTCTGGAGGCAGCTGGAGGGAAAATTATGAAATGATCCAATCTCCAGTGCTACAGACACACTCGTCTGGAAGCAGCTAAACTGTGAGTATAGGATTCTTACAGAAGTTGGTTGCAAACAACGTTTTCAGGGGGTGTTTAGCAAATCTGCTACAATCAAAACAGAAAGAAAAGGAGTACTTGTGGCTCCTTAGAGACTAACCAATTTATCTGAGCATAAGCTTTCGTGACCTACAGCTCACTTCATCGGATGCTGCATCACGGCGAATACAGACTAACACGGCTGCTACCCTGAAACCAATCAAAACAGGTTTTCTTGGACATCACAAGCTTGATTTGCTGCCTGCTGGTATAAGGGAGTATAGTTTGCTGCCCTGTAGCAGTGAGGGAAACTGTATATGGGTATGTCTACACTACGGAATAAGGTCGAATTTATAGAAGTCGGTTTTTTAGAAATCGGTTTTATATATTCGAGTGTGTGTGTCCCCACAGAAGTGCATTAAGTGCATTAACTCGGCGGAGTGCTTCCACAGTACCGAGGCTAGAGTCGACTTCTGGAGCGTTGCACTGTGGGTAGCTATCCCACAGTTCCCGCAGTCTCCGCTGCCCATTGGAATTCTGGGTTGAGATCCCAATGCCTGATGGGGCTGAAACATTGTCACGGGTGGTTCTGGGTACATATCGTCAGTCCCCCCCTTCCCTCCCTCCCTCCGTGAAAGCAAGGGCAGACAATTGTTTTGCGCCTTTTTTCCTGAGTTACCTGTGCGGACGCCATACCACCGCAAGCATGGAGCCCGCTCAGGTAACCGTCACCGTATGTCTCCTGGGTGCTGGCAGACGTGGCACGGCATTGCTACACAGTAGCAGCAACCCATTGCCTTCTGGCAGCAGACGGTACAATACGACTGGTAGCCGTCCTCGTCATGTCCGAGGTACTCCTGGTCTCCTGTGTGATCAGGAGCGCCTGGGCAGACATGGGCGCAGGGACTAAATTTTTAGTGACTTGACCAGGTCATTTTTTTTAGTCCGGCAGTCAGTCCTATTGAACCGTCTTATGGTGAGCAGGCAGGCAATATGTCCTTCTGCACCGTCTGCTGCCAGCCAAAGATGTAAAAGATAGATGGAGTGGATCAAAACAAGAAATAGACCAGATTTGTTTGTACTCATTTGCCTCCTCCCCTGTCTAGGGGAATCATTCCTCTAGGTCACACTGCAGTCACTCACAGAGAAGGTGCAGCGAGGTAGATCTAGCCATGTATCAATCAGAGGCCAGGCTAACCTCCTTGTTCCAATAAGAACAATAACTTAGGTGCACCATTTCTTATTGGAACCCTCCGTGAAGTCAACCCTGTAAGCTGTGTCCTCAGTCGCCCCTCCCTGCATCAGAGCAACGGCAAACAATCGTGCATCTGAGTTGAGAGTGCTGTCCAGAGCAGTCACAATGGAGGACTCTGATTGGGCTAAAACATTGTCGCGGGTGGTTCTGGGTACATATTGTCCGGCCCCCATTCCCTCCCTCCCTCCGTGAAGGCAAGGGCAGACAATTGTTTCGCGCCTTTTTTCCTGAGTTACCTGTGCGGACGCCATACCACCGCAAGCATGGAGCCCGCTCAGGTAACCGTCACCATATGTCTCCTGGGTGCTGGCAGACGCGATACGGCATTGCTACACAGTAGCAGCAACCCATTGCCTTCTGGCAGCAGACGGTACAGTACGACTGGTAGCCGTCCTCGTCATGTCCGAGGTGTTCCTGGTCGCCTGTGTGAGGTCGATCAGGAGCGCCTGGGCAGACATGGGCGCAGGGACTAAATTTTTAGTGACTTGACCAGGTCATTTTTTTTAGTCCGGCAGTCAGTCCTATTGAACCGTCTTATGGTGAGCAGGCAGGCAATATGGATTGCTAGCAGTCCTATTGCACCGTCTTCTGCCGAGCAGCCATGAGATGTGGATGGCATGCAGTCCTGCACCGTCTGCTGCTAGCCAAAGATGTAAAAGATAGATGGAGTGGATCAAAACAAGAAATAGACCAGATTTGTTTTGTACTCATTTGCCTTCTCCCCTGTCTAGGGGACTCATTCCTCTAGGTCACACTGCAGTCACGCACAGAGAAGGTGCAGCGAGGTAGATCTAGCCATGTATCAATCAGAGGCCAGGCTAACCTCCTTGTTCCAATAAGAACAATAACTTAGGTGCACCATTTCTTATTGGAACCCTCCGTGAAGTCCTGCCTGAACTACTCCTTGATGTAAAGCCACCCCCTTTGTGGATTTTAGCCTCCTGAAGCCAACCCTGTAAGCCGTGTCGTCAGTCGCCCCTCCCTCCGTCAGAGCAACGGCAGACAATCATTCCGCGCCTTTTTTCTGTGCGGACGCCATACCAAGGCAAGCATGGAGTCCGCTCAGCTCACTTTGGCAATTAGGAGCACATTAAACACCACGCGCATTATCCAGCAGTATATGCAGCACCAGAACCTGGCAAAGCGCTACCGGGCGAGGAGGCGACGTCAGCGCGGTCACGTGAGTGATCAGGACATGGACACAGATTTCTCTGAAAGCATGGGCCCTGCCAATGCATGCATAATGGTGCTAATGGGGCAGGTTCATGCTGTGGAACGCCGATTCTGGGCTCGGGAAACAAGCACAGACTGGTGGGACGGCATAGTGTTGCAGGTCTGGGACGATTCCCAGTGGCTGCGAAACTTTCGCATGCGTAAGGGCACTTTCATGGAACTTTGTGACTTGCTTTCCCCTGCCCTGAAGCGCATGAATACCAAGATGAGAGCAGCCCTCACAGTTGAGAAACGAGTGGCGATAGCCCTGTGGAAGCTTGCAACGCCAGACAGCTACCGGTCAGTTGGGAATCAATTTGGAGTGGGCAAATCTACTGTGGGGGCTGCTGTGATGCAAGTAGCCCACGCAATCAAAGATCTGCTGATATCAAGGGTAGTGACCTTGGGAAATGTGCAGGTCATAGTGGATGGCTTTGCTGCAATGGGATTCCCTAACTGTGGTGGGGCCATAGACGGAACCCATATCCCTATCTTGGCACCGGAGCACCAAGCCGGCGAGTACATAAACCGCAAGGGGTACTTTTCAATAGTGCTGCAAGCTCTGGTGGATCACAAGGGACGTTTCACCAACATCAACGTGGGATGGCCGGGAAAGGTACATGACGCTCGCATCTTCAGGAACTCTGGTCTGTTTCAAAAGCTTCAAGAAGGGACTTTATTCCCAGACCAGAAAATAACTGTTGGTGATGTTGAAATGCCTATATGTATCCTTGGGGACCCAGCCTACCCCTTAATGCCATGGCTCATGAAGCCGTACACAGGCAGCCTGGACAGCAGTCAGGAGCTGTTCAACTACAGGCTGAGCAAGTGCAGAATGGTGGTAGAATGTGCATTTGGACGTTTAAAGGCGCGCTGGCGCAGTTTACTGACTCAGTTAGACCTCAGCGAAACCAATATTCCCACTGTTATTACTGCTTGATGTGTGCTCCACAATATCTGTGAGAGTAAGGGGGAGACGTTTATGGCGGGGTGGGAGGTTGAGGCAAATCGCCTGGCTGCTGGTTACGCGCAGCCAGACACCAGGGCGGTTAGAAGAGCACAGGAGGGTGCGGTACGCATCAGAGAGGCTTTGAAAACCAGTTTCATGACTGGCCAGGCTACGGTGTGAAAGTTCTATTTGTTTCTCCTTGATGAAACCCCCCGCCCCTTGGTTCACTCTACTTCCTTGTAAGCTAACCACCCTCCCCTCCTCCCTTTGATCACCTCTTGCAGAGGCAATAAAGTCATTGTTGCTTCACATTCATGCATTCTTTATTCATTCATCACACAAATAGGGGGATGACTACCAAGGTAGCCCAGGAGGGGTGGTGGAGGAGGGAAGGAAAATGCCACACAGCACTTTAAAAGTTTACAACTTTAAAATTTATTGAATGACAGCCTTCTTTTTTTGGGGCAATCCTCTGTGGTGGAGTGGCTGGTTGGCCGGTGGCCCCCCCACCGCGTTCTTGGGCGTCTGGGTGTGGAGGCTATGGAACTTGGGGAGGAGGGCGGTTGGTTACACAGGGGCTGTAGTGGCAGTCTGTGCTCCAGCTGCCTTTGCTGCAGCTCAACCATACACTGGAGCATACTGGTTTGGTCCTCCAGCAGCCTCAGCATTGAATCCTGCCTCCTCTCATCACGCTGTCGCCACATTCGAGCTTCAGCCCTCTCTTCAGCCCGCCACTTACTCTCTTCAGCCTGCCACCTCTCCTCCTGGTCATTTTGTGCTTTCCTGCAGTCTGACATTATTTGCCTCCACGCATTCGTCTGTGCTCTGTCAGTGTGGGAGGACAGCATGAGCTCGGAGAACATTTCATCTTGAGTGCGTTTTTTTTTCTTTCTAATCTTCACTAGCCTCTGGGAAGGAGAAGATCCTGTGATCATTGAAACACATGCAGCTGGTGGAGAAAAGAAAAGGGACAGCGGTATTTAAAAAGACACATTTTATAAAACACTGGCTACACTCTTTCAGGGTAAACCTTGCTGTTAACATTACATACATAGCACATGTGCTTTCGTTACAAGGTCGCATTTTGCCTCCCCCCACCGCGTGGCTACCCCCTCAACGCTCCCCCCTCCCTGTGGCTAACAGCGGGGAACATTTCTGTTCAGCCGCAGGCAAACAGCCCAGCAGGAATGGGCTCCTCTGAGTGTCCCCTGAAGAAAAGCACCCTATTTCAACCAGGTGACCATGGATTATATCTCACTCTCCTGAGGATAACACATGAACGGATGTTGCTTGAACGCCAGCAAACATACACTGCAATGCTTTGTTGTACAATGATTCCCGAGTACGTGTTACTGGCCTGGAGTGGTAAAGTGTCCTACCATGAAGGACACAATAAGTCTGCCCTCCCCAGAAACCTTTTGCAAAGGCTTTGGGAGTATATCCAGGAGAGCCGCGAATGCCAGGGCAGAGTAATCCTTTCACATGCTTGCTTTTTAACCATGTATAGTATTTTAAAAGGTACACTCACCGGAGGTCCCTTCTCCGCCTGCTGGGTCCAGGAGGCAGCCTTGGGTGGGTTCAGGGGGTACTGGCTCCAGGTCCAGGGTGAGAAACAGTTCCTGGCTGTTGGGAAAACCGGTTTCTCCGCTTGCTTGCTGTGAGCTATCTACAACCTCCTCCTCATCATCATCTTCTTCGTCCCCAAAACCTGCTTCCGTATTGCCTCCATCTCCATTGAAGGAGTCAAACAACACGGCTGGGGTAGTGGTGGCTGAACCCCCTAAAATGGCATGCAGCTCATCATAGAAGCGGCATGTTTGGGGCTCTGACCCGGAGCGGCCGTTCGCCTCTCTGGTTTTCTGGTAGGCTTGCCTCAGCTCCTTCAGTTTCACGCGGCACTGCTTCGGGTCCCTGTTATGGCCTCTGTCCTTCATGCCCTGGGAGATCTTGACAAAGGTTTTGGCATTTCGAAAACTGGAACGGAGTTCTGATAGCACGGATTCCTCTCCCCATACAGCGATCAGATCCCGTACCTCCCGTTCGGTCCATGCTGGAGCTCTTTTGCGATTCTGAGACTCCATCATGGTCACCTCTGCTGATGAGCTCTGCATGGTCACCTGCAGCTTGCCACGCTGGCCAAACAGGAAATGAGATTCAAAAGTTCGCGGTTCTTTTCCTGTCTACCTGGCCAGTGCATCTGAGTTGAGAGTGCTGTCCAGAGCGGTCAAAATGGAGCACTCTGGGATAGCTCCCGGAGGCCAATACCGTCGAATTGTGTCCACAGTACCCCAAATTCGACCCGGCAAGGCCGATTTAAGCGCTAATCCGCTTGTCAGGGGTGGAGTAAGGAAATCGATTTTAAGAGCCATTTAAGTCGAAATAAAGGGCTTCATTGTGTGGACGGGTGCAGGTTTACATCGATTTAATGCTGCTAAATTCGACCTAAAGTCCTAGTGTAGACCAGGGCTATGACAGGAAAGGCAGATAAGGTTGGCACCAGAGCCCTCCCTGAGAGTTTTCCCATGAGAGAACATGAGAGTTTTCCCATGAAAGGGTAGCTTTAAATTGTAGTTGTGTCTCCATAGGTGCCTTGCTACTGGAGGCTATGTGGGGCAATGCTGAATTAGTGCATCTCTCAGGTGCCCTAGCCACACCCTTTCTCTGGCCAGCTCCCAAAGGAACTAATCCTGGCTTTGCCACTGATACACCATCTGGCCTTGCACAAGTCACTTAATCTCTCTGTCTCCATTCCTGTCCTCGTATGTAAAACAGGAATTGATGCTTCCTTACATACGTGGCAGGGGGATTGGGAGGTTTAATTAAGGTGGCACTCTGATAATTTTAAATAGCTATTTAAGGGCTCAGCTACTATTGATGTCAATGAAATGCCTACTTGTATCAGAATAAAAACCACTGGATGGACCACAGTATTAACAGCATGAGGCTGCTGACTTCAGAGGCTTTAAAAGCCCAGTCAGCGTGTCCGACATATGTGGAAATTAGATCTGGGAATGGTGAGATCACATATTTTGCTGAGGACCAGTTGTTGACAAAAACGACGATGGAAGATGATAATAACAAAGAGCATCCAGCATAGAGGAGCATAGCAAAAGTCTTGTGGCACTCATTTGGGTATCTGATACCCACATCTATCACTCGTATGTCAACACTCTTGTGTCTTCTCTGAATATCTGATTCTGAACTCTTTGCATCAGATGACAAGCAAGCAGAAATTGAAGGATCAGGAGATGGAGGAGGCATGCTGCGGTCCATTCGGAGGTGGAATCTTGATTACGCTCCATGGGAAGGAATCTAATCAAATATAGCTTTTACCCTGGTCAGATGAACTCTGCAAAGATTAGAATACAGTATGTATATTTATCATAGTAGTAATTCTCTGTACTTCTAAAACTCCTCCGTCTGAGGAATTTTAAAAGCATTTCACCTTAATGCATTGTGCCTCACAGCACTCTTGTGAGGCCCAGCCAATAATTATCTCAATTTTACAAATAGGGTACCTGAAGCACAGAGAGGCTGGGCAACTTACCAGAGGTCATGCAGCAAATCAGCAGCAGGGACAGGAATACTTCCCGGATCTCCTGACTTTTGGTCCTGAGCTTTCCCGACTGGAATGGTGATGAATCAGAGTAGGGCAATGGAACGACTCCTTTGGATGTGTGACTCAAATGCATATCACTCTTCATCCTTGAAGTGCCTCCTTATTACACAGATCTGCTGGTATGGGGAAAGGGACAAGGTATTTGGTTCAGGTGCCTCTTAGAATATATTAGAGAACTTTAGCACAAACGGCCAGATCCTCAGCTGGTATAAATCAACATAGCTCTGTTGGAGTCCATGCAGCTAGACCAGTTCACTCCAGCTGAGGATCTGTCCCATAATCTTTTATGGACTAGTTTGTTCTTGTAATATGCTTTATGGTAAATGCATTATGCATTTTATTTCCTGGTCATAATGAGGGAAACTCACCTCTCCAGAGAGAGCCAACACCACTTAAGTGCCACCTAAGCCTCAGCACAGGGGTAAATATCACCTCATTCCCTGTTTCCAGAAGTGTGATACAGATTTTGTCAATTGGGTATCAGTTGGGGGTGTGAGAGAAGAAAGCTTGGGGTGGTGTGACATTTTTACAACCTTCGGAAGGAGTCCTAAGTTTTCAAAACACTTACATCCCCCTCTCCCCTCTGGGGTTTCTCTTTTGTGAAATTATTTAATAAAAGCTGTTTTCAGGTGTTTTAGTGAAGCTGTAGATTGTGGCCATACTTTCTCAAAGTTTGCCATAAAAGGGACTGGGAATTGTGTATTGCTTAGGTCATTGGACAGACTGGGAAAAGTTGATTGGGAGGTGCAAGTAATTCAGGGTCAGCCCTTAAACCAGCAAGTGTTCTCATTTCTACATTTTAAATGAGCAGCCTCGGGCCTCTGAATCACAAGGAGTTTTGGCTACACAAGTACCACAGAGTCAGGCTCCTTAACACCACTTTATATGCAGAAAAAGGTCCATTAATGGCTTTTGGCTATTCCCCAGCCTGGAATTCATGGGGAATTTGCTCCTTTTCCTGGAGTCATGGTGGGGACAAAGCGGTCAGAGATTTACACAAAAAGAATGAGTGGCAAAAAAATTCAATAAAATGAAACAACTAGATCCTCAGCAGATGCAAATTGGTGTAGCTCAATAGGCCTATACTGATTTACACCAGCTGACGATCTGGCTCAAAGAGAGTAATTAAATTTACTGAAAAAATAAGGCATATGGTAGATTTTACAAACTGAAAATGGGCTCAGCCAGTGAGTTTTCCTCCCACCACCTCGTTAGAGTGTCACCACTACAGCTGAACACGTTAAAATGGATTGCTCCCTTCAAAAGTTAGTTTAAATCTACAGAAGCTGAAGCAAGAGTGGGAGGATGATATAGGTCAAGTGCTTCAGGAAGACGCCAAGCAGAATGTTTAAACAACCACAAAATGTGTTTCTGTTAACGTAAGAAATAACTTACTGCTTTTTAACTATTGTCATGGAATTTATTTGATACCCATCAGAGGAATCCTTAAAATAAACTTCTCTCCGGTGCTACACGTGTGCCACAGGAAGAACCCTTATAAAATGCTGATGGTGAATATTAACCTGTCTGCCCACAAAGCCTGAAATATTGCAATAATGTTACTAACGCTTACTGTAGTGTAATTTCTCCAAAGAAAGGGATGGTTTGCATACTGTGGATCACATACAATCTACGAACCATGGAGAAACTTCTATTGACATGTGTATCACCTTACACAGGCCACCACTGAGCTCAATATAATGGGAAAATATTGAAGATAGGCAGTGTTTTTGCAAAACCGATGTGACTCATAGAATTAACTGTGTTGTTAGACTCAGTGTTTGTTGCAATTTTTTTCTCTCCTTCCAGGACATTGTCTTTCTTTCTCACCACTTTCAGGGGGCACTGGTCAATGGTATGACTTCCCAGTGCTCCAAAGCTGTTTCGGTGGCCTGTTTTTTCCTGGTTTCAGAGTAGCAGCCGTGTTAGTCTGTATCCGCAAAAAGAACAGGAGTACTTGTGGCACCTTAGAGACTAACCAATTTATTAGAGGATAAGCTTTTGTGGGCTACAGCTCACTTCATCGGATGCATAGAATGGAACATATAGTAAGATAGATATATATACATACAGATAAGTTGGAAGTTACCATACAAACTGTAAAAAGAAAAGGAGTACTTGTGGCACCTTAGAGACTAACCAATTTATTTGAGCATAAGCTTTCGTGAGCTACAGCTCACTTCATCGGATGCATACTGTGGAAAGTGTAGAAGATCTTATTATATACATACAAAGCATGAAAAAATACTTCCTCCCACCCCACTCTCCTGCTGGTAATAGCTTATCTAAAGTGACCACTCTCCTTACAATGTGTATGATAATCAAGTTGGGCCATTTCCAACACAAATCCAGGTTTTCTCACCCCCCACCCCCACAAACTCACTCTCCTGCTGGTAATAGCTTATCCAAAGTGACCACTCTCCTTACATTGTGTATGATATGATAAACTGTGAGAGGCTAATTAGTTAAGATGAGCTATTATCAGCAGGAGAAAAAAACTTTTGTAGTGATAATCAAGATGGCCCATTTAGACAGTTGACAAGAAGGTGTGAGGATACTTAACTTAAGGAAATAGATTCAATATGTGTAATGACCCACCCACTCCCAGTCTCTATTCAAACTCAAGTTAATGGTATCTAGTCTGCATATTAATTCAAGCTCAGCAGTTTCTCACTGGAGTCTGTTTTTGAAGCTTTTCTGTTGCAAAATTGCCACCCTTAAATCTTTTACTGAGTGGCCAGAGAGGCTGAAGTGTTCTCCTACCGGTTTTTGAATGTTATGATTCCTGATGTCAGATTTGTGTCCATTTATTCTGTTGCGTAGAGACTGTCCGGTTTGGCCAATGTACATGGCAGAGGGGCATTGCTGGCACATGTCACTTCACTGTTTGTTCAGCACAGCACAGTCTAATTAGCTGACTGAGAAAGATAAGAGGAAGGAGCAGGGTGGCCTTAGGCATAGCCTGAGTAGGTAGATGTCTGGTAGACCATAGCTAAGGGGACCAGAAATTGTCCTAAAAGATATGGGCTTGGTCTTTCACAGTTCCAGTCAATGGGCGTTTTCCTGAATGGGAGCAGGATCAAGCCCATACTCTAGTTCAATCACAAGTTATTGGGCTCAATGCAACAATCACTAGGTCAAATTCTATAGCCTGCGTTATGCAAGAAGTCAGACTGGATGAACTTAATGGTTCCCTCTGGCCTTAAAACCAAATTGTTGGAGATCATGTCTTACGAATCTATTAGAGTTTTTTGAAGGGGTCAACAAACATGTGGACCAGGGGGATCCAATGAACATAGTGTATTTAGATTTCCAGAAAGCCTTTGACAAGGTCCCTCACCAAAGGCTCTTACATAAATTAAGTTGTCATGGGATAAGAGGAAAGATCCTTTGATGGATTGAGAACTGGTTAAAAGACAGGGAACAAAGGGTAGGAATAAATGGTAAATTTTCAGAATGGAGAGGGGTAACTAGTGGTGTTCCCCAAGGGAAAGTCCTAGGTCCAATCCTATTCAATTTATTCATAAATGATCTGGAGAAAGGGGTAAACAGTGAGGTGGCAAAGTTTGTAGATGATACTAAACTGCTCAGGATAGTTAAGACCAAAACAGACTGTGAAGAACTTCAAAAAGATCTCACAAAACTAAGTGATTGGGCAACAAAATGGCAAATGAAATTTAATGTGGATAAATATAAAGTAATGCACATTGGAAAAAATAACCCCAACTATACATATAATATGATGGGGGCTAATTTAGTTACAACAAATCAGGAAAGAGATCTTAGAGTCATTGTGGATAGTTCTCTGAAGATGTCCATGCAGTGTGCAGCAGCAGTCAAAAAAGCGAACAGGATGTTAAGAATCATTAAAAAAGGGATAGAGAATAAGATGGAGAATATTTTATTGCCTTTATATAAATCCATCGTACGCCCACATCTTGAATACTGCGTACAGATGTGGTCCCCTCATCTCAAAAAGGATATACTGGCATTAGAAAAGGTTCAGAGAAGGGCAACTAAAATGATTAGGGGTTTGGAATGGATCCCATATGAGGAGAGATTAAAGAGACTAGGACTTTTCATCCTGGAAAAGAGGAGACTAAGGGGGGATATGATAGAGGTATATAAAATCATGAGTGGTGTGGAGAAAGTGAATAAGGAAAAGTTATTTACTTGTTCCCATAATATAAGAACTAGGGGCCACCAAATGAAATTAATGAGCAGCAGGTTTAATACAAATAAAAGGAAGTTCTTCTTCACACAGCACACAGTCAACCTGTGGAACTCCTTGCCTGAGGAGGTTGCGAAGGCTAGGACTATAACAGGGTTTAAAAGAGAACTGGATAAATTCATGGAGGTTAAGTCCATTAATGGCTATTAGCCAGGATGGGTAAGGAATGGTGTCCCTAGCCTCTGTTTGTCAGAGGGTGGAGCTGGATGCCAGGAGAGAGATCACTAGATCATTACCTGTTAGGTTCACTCCCTCTGGGGCACCTGGCATTAGCCACTGTCGGTAGACAGGATAGCGGGCTGGATGGACCTTTGGTCTGACGCAGTATGGCCATTCTTATGAGTACTGGGACCACCCACTGTAGTCACTCAGCAGTAAGGCAGTTTTTGGCAGGGAAATCTGACTGTCATGGCTTTTCAAATATTTTGTTTTAGCCCATGCCTGTGTTTGTAATTTTAACTGCACATAACACATAACAACCATCATACAGTACCTCACCATTGCCTAGCTGTCCTTCTAAAAGGCTGGAACATCTGTTTTCAGATACCATGGCAACTAATCCAAAAAAGTAAGATTATCTCTGTACTCCAAAAAGCAAGAGAAGAACCAACATAAATAACTGCTGGGTGAAATTCTGGCTCCAAAGAGGTTGATAGGAGTTTTTCTATTGACTTCAATGGAGCCAAGATTTCATCTATCATAATTTAACTGAGATAATCCATATGTTTATTATTACACACACAGGGCTGAATTCTGAAGGCATAGAGTTGTGCAAATGTAAAGTCAGTATAGCATTTATCCCTCACTGCTGCATGCTAGCTGGTCTCTCTCTATAGGTGTCCCTAAAGGAGGCTATGGTGTCCTATAGTGTGACCTGTAGATGCCCTCTGTAGGTCTAGACAAAGCTTCCCTACTAGAGGTTTTTAATGGGTGGTAAATTAAAACAAGTGATTTCTGTTAATCTGTCCAGTAGAAATGGACCTACACCAAGAGCCTGGATGCAAACAGCATTTCATCATCTCAGACTCCAATGCTCCAAAGACTTACAGACATACTTAACACTAAGCAGCTGAGTATTATTATTATTTGCATTACAGAGACCCTGATTACAATTATGGGCTTCTTTTGCTAGACACAGTATATACAGCTGATAAGAAGCAGTCCCTGCTTCAAAGAGTTTACAATCTCAATAGATGAGGCAGACCAAGGGTGGGAGAAAGCAAGTTCTTTCTCTTGTTAATACGTCAAAGGAGCAACATTTTAATGCTAGCCCCACTGATCTCAATGGTGTAAAGTTAAATGTATGTGTAAGTCTTCGCAAGACTATGGCCTAACTTTGCAGAAGTTTGGATTGGTAGCTAAAGTTTGCAGCTGAGCCATTTCTCTCTTCAATAGGCTGAACGCATGAGCCATGATCCTGCAATCAGATTCACATGGATGAGTTCCACCAACATCAGTGTGGGTCTGTATGGGCACAAAGGCCTGCCCACCTGGACCTGAATTCTGGATTCAGTCAGCTGAAAATCTCACAAACTCAATGTAGCTTAAAAGTCATAAATTATACAACAGTTATGGGCTGAAATAAGGTTGGCTTTCTAGTCAATTATTTTCCATAGTTTCTGGAACTACCTGTTATTTACAATGAAACTATCATGAGACATTTCCATAATTTTGTTATTTAACATTTTTTTGATGACAAGCTTTGTTGAGCAACTGTCTTGTAAAGTGACCTATTTTTCATTTTGTTTGAATTTTTTAAGCACCTTGCTGCAAAACTAGTAGCATTTGGCCTTTTTAATCTTATGACCATGCTCTTCTCTACCTTGGTAGTAAATCATCCATGTTGTTTGACATGAAAATTCCAGAGTAGCATGCTTGTCACATGACTCCTGTAACTGCTAATTAACTGTGTGTGTCTTCCCCACATAAAAAGCACTTTTTTCCTAATGGGTGGGGGAAGACACTGTGTTCTCTTTCTTGTGACCTACTTGAGCTTTAAAGGCTTCATTTAACAGCAATGTTCTGCATATTTCCTCAGAAGTTACAGAAGTGATGTGATCTGTAAAGCGTCGGGGCATTTCTGGTGCCTTAAGCGAGGCTGTCAGCCAGTAAGTCTGAAAGTTCTGAGCCTGGGATGCACTGATTACATGGTGATTTTGGCAAGTCATCCAGATAGGTCAGAGAGCAACAGCAATGAGAAGAAGAAGGGGAATCTTGGGGAACAGCTAATGCTTAGCATATGCTTCTGCAGGCCAGGTGCTAGAGCTGTGTGCTAGGTGGGCTCGGCGATGAGGGGCAAAGAGTCATATGGGAGCCTGGGTAGAGACGTTAGCTGGGGAGAGGAGCTTCAGAACGAGACAAGGGGAGATGGCTTTGTGAAAGGAAATGACTGCAGCAGGGGAGAACACTGCGATCTTTTGATCTCTGAGCTGTTCCAAAGGTGCCACTTTAGCATTGGGACTAAAGGGGTGGGAGGAGCACAGGACAGGAAGACCTAAATTGGTTGGCTCTGTTCCTGCAAAGAAGGCTAATGCTCATGCTCCGTCTGGGGTCAGTGAGGGGAAAGTTTGCCCCTCTCTTCCTCGTAGGTGCTCACACAGTCACCTGGTTATAGAACATGCACCTGGCGGAGTTATTCAGCTGCTGTTTCAGATGAGTTGTGAGAGCATGCTGGATCAGTTCAGCAGGATGCCTTCCAGGAAGGGCGTCACAGGTTGGGGGATTGGAAACTTGAGGTTGATGCCCGCCAAAATCTAACTCAGAAGGGGAAACAGGTGCTTTTGTGCTTTGCAGTAACCTTAAAAAAAGAGGGGATTTAGTTCTACGCTGGGTTAACCACTCCTTTCTCCACCATTCCTACACAGATGCTGCAGATTGAAGCCATCAGGAGCCTATACCTAACTTGGAAATGACATACTCAATAACCTCATTGAGTTTTTAAAATGGTGTATGTGAGCTTTAGTGATTTGGAAAATTGTTGGCTTGATTCTCCTAAAGCCTGAAGCCCTCTCTTTAGATATAAAGTAGATACAGTGTGGGAACTGGCAGTCAAATCTCAACCATGACCTAGAAGGGCTACTGTGGAAACTGGCCTATCCTGTCACCCCAGGGGCCCATCCAGAGTTTATTGCAGGATCAGGGCCTTGTTTAATTAACTGGACACAGAAGCTAAATTTAACATTACAAACTTACAAGGCAGTTGAAATTCAGGAATGTCGAAGCACAAACTGTGCGCTGTATCCAGTGGCTAACTCCTTAGCATGCCAGCTGACACTAGTATAAAGGGGCTTCTGACAGGCACAGTGAGTCAGTGGAATTCTGATATTATGCAAGTGACATCACAATGCTAGTGCAATAAAACAAATTTCCAGAAAACAGAGGAGAGCCAAAAGACTTCAAATACATGTAGAGATGACAGATGACAGAAGAAGAAACATGCATAAACGAGAAATATGGGTCAAGTATTGTTATCTGTAATGGATCACGAGATTCCAACATTTGTTTTAAGTCCTTGAACTATCATTAGAGTCAAAATTCCAAATTCCTCCTTTATGGGTTTTTAAAAGAAAAGAAAGTCCTAAGGGACTGATCCAAACCCTACTGAAGTCAAGGCTCCCATGGACTTTGGGTTAGGCCCTAAATGATGCTATCCAGTGCACGTACTGTAGTGGAAGGGGGAATGGAGCATCTCTCAGAGTACTCCCTTACAGAAATCATAGAAATGTAGGGCTGGAAGAGACCTCAAGAGGTCATATAGTCCATCCCCTGTGCTAAGGTGGAAATAAGTTTAGCTAGCCCATCCCTGATAGATGTTTATCTATCTAACCTGTTCTTAAAAATCACCTGTGACAGGGATTTCACAACCTTCCTAGGTAATCAGTTTTGGTGCTTCAGTATCCTTATAGTTAGAAAGTTTTTCTTAATATCTAACGTATTTCTCCCTTCCTGCAAACTAAACTGACTGTTTCTTATCCTACCCTTGGTGGACATGGAGAAAAACTGATCACTGTCCTCTTCATAACAACCTTTTCCATATTTGAAGACTTCCCATGTTTCCCCTCCGCCTTCTCTTCTCCAGCCTAAACATGACCAATTATTTTAACCTTTTCTCATGTCAGGTTTCCTAAACCTCTACTCGTTGTTGCTCTCCTCTGAACTCCGTCCAATTTGACAATATCTTTCTTAAAGTTTGGTGCCCAAAACTGGACACAGCACTACAGCTGAGGCCTCACCAGTGCCAAGAAGAGTGGAACAATTACCTCCTTATCTTACATATGACACTACTGTTAATACATCTCCAGAATGACATTTGTCTTTTTCACAAGAGTATCACACTGTTGACTCATGTTCATTTGTGATCCACTGTAATTCCCAGATCCTTTTCTGGAATACCGTTGCCTACCCAGTTATTCCCCATTTTATGCTTGTGCACTTGATCTTTCCTTCCTAAGTACAGTACTTTGCACTTGTCTTTATTGAATTTCTTCTTATTGATTTCAGACAAATTCTTGAATTTATCAAGATCATTTTGAATTCTAATCCAGTCCTCCAAAGTGCTTGCCCTCCCGACCCCACTCCCAGCTTGGTGTCATCTGCAAATTTCATAAGTGTACTCTCTACTCCACATCCAAGTCATTAACGAAAATATTGAATAGTACCAGACCCAGAGCAGACTTCTGTGGGTCTTGCATTCTCCAAGCTTGACAGCAAACCATTTATAAATACTCTTTGAGTATGTTTTTTCAACCAATTGTGCACCCACTTTATAGGGATTTCTTCTAGACCGGGGTCGGCAACCTATGGCACGCGTGCCAAAGACAGCACATGAGCCAATTTTTAATGGCACGCTGCTGTCTGCCGGGGACAGCAGCGTGCCATTAAAAATCCTGCCCGGCCCGGCCCAATCTTCTCCGCCCACCATTCTCTCCTTGCAGGGCAGGCAAGCTTCCCCCTCCCCCTGCCTCTTTCCCCAGCCTGCAGGGTTCCTGCCCCTCCTTCTCTCCCTCCGATCAGCTGATGGCCCTTGCTACGGAGGGAGAGAGGGAAAAGCGGAGCCGCAGCAGGCTCTCTGCTCCGGGGACCTTGGGGAAGGGGGTGAAATCGGCATATCCCCTCCAGCCCCCTGCCGTGAGCCGCTCAGGGCAGGGGGCTGGGAGCACCCCCACAACCCCAGCCCACACCCCCAGCCCTCTGCCCTCTACCCTGACCCCTGAACCCTCCTCACATGCACCGAGCCCTCTGCCCTCACCCCGGAACCCCACACACACCCCAGCCCTCTGCCCTGATCCCTGACCCCTCCTCACACACACCCAGCCCTCTGCCCTCATCCCTGCACCCCCTCCCCCAGCCCTGTGCCCTGACCCCTGCATCCCCCCACAACCCCAGCCCTGACTCTGGCATGCCCTACACATACCCAGCCCCCTGCCCTGACTCCTGCACCCCCCCCACATACCCAGGCCCCCCACACCGCATGCCCTGACTCTTGCACCCCCCACATCCACATTCCCACCTGGACCCCTCGCACCAAATGGGAGCTGCCCAGGTAAGCGCTCCACACCCAAACCTCCTGCCCCAACCCTGAGCCCCCTCCCTCATTCTAGCTCCTGGCCAGACTCTGCACCCCAACCCCCAGCCCTGTTCTCAGTGCACTCCCACCCTTAGCTTAGTGCAGAGAATGGGCCAGAACCAGAGGGGAGGGATAGCTCAGTGGTTTGAGCATTGGCCTGCTAAACCCAGGGTTGTGAGTTCAATCCTTGAGGGGGCCATTTAGAGATCTGGGGCAAAAATTGGGGATTGGTCCTGCTTTGAGCAGGAGGTTGGACTAGATGACCTCCTGAGGTCCCTTCCAACCCTGATATTCTATTCTATGATTCTATGTGGACAGGGCCGGGACCCGAGACCAGCGGCCGGGACCCTGGCTGGCAGGAGCCGGTGGTCAGAACCCCTTGCCAGCTGGGGTCCCGGCCACCAGCCCCGCTCAGCCCGCTGCTGGTCTGGGGTTCTGGCTGCCGGCCCCTTGACAGCTGGGTTCCCGGCCACCAGCCCCGCTCAGCCCGCTGCCGGTCTGGGGTTCTGGCTGCCAGCCCCTTGCCAGCCAGGGTCCCGGCTGCTGGCCCCGCTCAGCCCACTGCTGGCCTAGGTAAATGGAACCCCAGGCCGGCAGCGGGCTGAGTGGGCCAGTGGTGTAAGATCAACATTTTAATTTAATTTTAAATGAAGCTTCTTAAACATTTTGAAAACCTTGTTTACATATGACAATAGTTTAGTTATATAATATATAGACTTATGGAGAGAGACGTTCTAAAAAACGTTAAAATGTATTACTGGTGTGCGAAACCTTAAATTAAAGTGAATAAATGAAGACTTGGCACACCACTTCTAAAAGGTTGCCGACTCCTGTTCTAGACCATAGTTTCCTAGTTTGCTTATGAAAATGTCACGCGAGACGGCATCAAAAGCCTTACTAAAGACCTGGTATACCATGTCTACTGCTTCCCCCCATCCATTAGGCTGGTTACCCTGTCAAAGAAAGAAATTAAGTTGGTTTGGCATGATTTGTCCTTGACTTACTTACTTATCTCCCTCTTATCCTCTAGATGTTTACAAATTGACTGTTTAATAATTATGTCAGCTGGAAAGGGGAGCGCTCTTGTACTTGGAGCCAGAAGCCTCTGAGTGTGGGACGGTCTGAATGCAGTAAGAAATAACAGCACAAGGAGAAAACTATGGCAGGCAGAACAAGATTTTGGGGACCTAAATACGAATTAAGACATGCAGGATCCTACCTATTTCTATCCCACCTATGACCAGGTTTGCCCTACCACCGTGTACTCAGAACCTCAACTTGCGGCTGTGTCCTGCTCTCTTTGTGACCGTCCATGGTCTCTGATGTCTGTCATGCCTCTCAATATGGACATCTGACTGAGGAAGAAGGCAGCAGCAGAAAAGTAACTTCATGGGCATGAACCAAGAGATGAGTTGGGTGTGTTTATGCGGCGCTCCAAAGTATGAAAGGATTTATGATACTGTATAGGTAACATAGAACTAAGGCCACAAGAATGATGATGCCTTGACAATCAGGGAATTGGGGCAAAGGTCCACCCAGCAAGCCATAGTGACCTGGTGAGTTTGTGCTGAGGCATGTGGAAGAACAAATGCTGTAGGCTTTGGTTCATGAAACATCAACATTGCATCTTTATCCCACAGTCATCCCATGAGTCATTCTCTTTGTGGATGGGTTGCTCTCAAAATCCTCCCGGTGCTCAGGACTGCTTCTCACTGCCCACAGATATGTCTAATTAAGCTTCCTGGAGCTTCAGTACATCCTGGGGTCCTTTCTTTTCATCCTGTCCCATGATATGAGAACAAGGCATTCAGTGGAATGTATGTGAACTGAGAGAATAAAGAGAAGGCTTCTTCCCAGGATGTACAAAGTCATTAATCTGTGGGATTTACGGCCACAGGAGAACACAGAGAAAAATACAGTGGCTGTAGTTTTAAAAGGCTTGGATAATTTTATGGCCAAATTTATGATGTATTTTCAGTTTTACAATGTAAGAAACAAATTCTCCACCACTGAAATCAAATGGAGTTTTGACATTGACTCTTAGTTGTAGGGATCTGGCAGGAATTCTCACCTCACCACAGTGTACGCAAGTGCATTATGAGATTTTTGTTTCGCCTCCTCTGAACCATCAGCTGTTGCTGACAAATAAAGAGCAGCTACTCTGATCTCTGGTATGACAAATCTGATATCCCTACAGTATGTTTGGGCCTTCGACTAGCGTGTGCATTTACTACATAGTCTCCCATTTGTAACAGGGAAATGGTCCTTTCTCTTACTTGCATTAAAGAAAATCTGTGTCAGTAGCAAATATTTAACCAAACTCTTTGGTCTGAGCTGACTTAACGAGGAATTATTATTTGATCAGCACATTTTCACATTCAATGCAGTTGAAGAGTCTGTGTGTGTTTTGATGGGGTAAATTTCCTTCCAAGAATGAAGGAATTCAGTGCCTTCTGTATCCAGAGTCTCTGGAAGTTTATTCTGAATTGTAAATGGTGACCCATTCTTTTTCACTTGCCATGTGCTTTTTAATAAACAATTCATGATATAATAGGCCGACAGCCTCATGCACAAAAATATCTATTTTAATCTCAGTCAATTATAATTGCTGTATAGAATGATTAATAGCTGAGGCTGAAAGTATCCTGCAGTAAGGAAAGGGTAAATTGAAGGATGAAACAGAATAATTATGGATATGTAAACTTGCCTGGCCAGAAGGCTGACTCTGTAAACACTTACAGAGATTGTGTCTCTTAGCTTTAAAAATTATTAAAGTTTAAAGGAGCATTTCATTAGGGTCTAGTCTCAATCACTTCAGCGTAATTAGCTTTCTTTGAAGATGACCTGCATAGATAGCTCACAGTTTCACCACTTATGAGTAATGCAATGCAGCCACCCCAAATGTATTGGTATCTGATTAGATATGGACCTCAGACACTATCAGTTCTGATTCTGAATTTCCCCAGCATTTGATGGTGATTTAATTCACTGCACAGGTTTTCTCCCCTCGCTCATCTATCCGTCTCTGAGCCTGTCCTTTCCCCATTGCAGTCTATGGCAAAACTCCCATTGACTTTACTGGGGCAGGATCAGTCCCCCTCTGTTCTCTCTGATCATGTGTTCTGTTTGTTTTTAAACTTGTTGGGCTGGAACATGCCACTAACCCCATTTATTTTTTAATAAGTTCATGTGGAAGCATCACTTTGCCAATGCCTAGCAACAGGTGCGTTGCTTCTCCTCCCCACACCACTGCAGCTTAAGACAGCAACAATTGTCTTGAGAACTGCAGTAGGAAATCGCAAAGACTCCAAATAATCTCTGTGTCAGAGTCTCTCTGCTTAATAGAACTCACCCCACTGCATCGCCCAGATGGGAACTTCCACATGTCTGGTTATGCATACCAATTGCAAACACTATACTAATAACGTTGGCACATCCATTTCCATTTTCCATGAATGACTCTTAATACATCCTCCTTCAAACCATGTTCAGGGATTGCCTTTAGTCCGCGCCCTCAGACGCAACTTCTAGTCATTAAAATGGTAATTGGAATGACTGCCATTAGTTTTCATTCTTTCTAGTGCTGTAACTTCACCGTTCTGAGTCCTGTATAACCTCAAGCCTTTGATCTGTGTTCATGCTCAGCCCCTGGATAATGGCCCCAGAATAAAATTGATTCACTTATTTTTAAAATGTTCATTCTTGCAATTTTAAGAAGTTGTGTCATCCATACTTTGTTTTCTGGCATTAGGGACAAGTCTGACTGGGATTTTTTTTGAGGTATATCCCCACCCCACCTTCTCCATCCCATACATGTGTACACACACACACACACACACACACACACACACACACACACAAAATACCTAGAACCCACAGGTCCTAGAGAACACTTTATTCTATTAATTTAGTCTTCTATTCTATTTAAAGTAGATTCCTAAGGAGACTGTGATTTCACTGAATAAATTTGTTGTCTGATATTTTTTGACAAGTATCTTTTTTCCCCTCTACAGAATGGTCACATCAGTTCTAAATTCAAACTGTGTGGCTTGGTGGGTCAGATAAATCATGTTGTGCCTGTCAGATGGTGCTGGTTCTTTAAGGGAAGCTCCATGCCTGGCATGGCCCAGTCTTGGTTAAGTGCAGCTCAAGGGTATTCTAGGCATTCAACAGATGTAGTTGGGTTCGGGGGGCAGGTGATGGGAGTTGTAGTCTTGGGAGCAGTGCATGCTGGGAGAAGGGATATAAAAGAGCTGTCTTTTTGGCTATACTACAAGGGGTCAGGCTGACAGTAATGGGTTTTTAACTGAGAGGCCTTGAAGTGTGAGGCTGGAATGGAATCCTTGGGAGGAAGGATCAAAGAGAAAGAAGCTTGGGGAGGGCCAATGGTTCTGAATAGTAAAAGGCTCCTTGTGAGCTCTGCATTGAGCAATGACAATTTAGACCGGTGCTAAAACCAGGAAAGGAAATGGTGTGGGATTATTGCTGTGTGAATAAGAGGCACCTTGTTTTGGTTTTGGTTTTGGTTTGCTAGCAATTCTGAAAAATGGGGAAAAAAAAGTCTGGGGGTTGAACTGAAAATGAATATTTGTTATATCTTTGGTGTATTGAAAAGTCCAAAAATTGTTTTGCTTAGATGAAATGTTTTGACTTTGACCATATGTAATGTTTTGGGTTGTTTTTTTAAAAAATAAAATTAAAAGAAACTTTCAAATAAAACATTGTTTTGACAATGTCAAAATTAAATGTTTTGAGGGTGGGTTTTTTTGTGTGTGTGTGGTTTGTTTGGGTTTTTTTACTGAAACAATTTGATAAATGGACATGAATTTATGCATCTGGTTTTTGCAGAAAATGTTGGCCAAAAAATTTCTCCCAGCTCTATTTGGGATAAGAAGAGCGGTGTAGCCTTGAAGCTTGGTGCCTGCATCTGTTTCTGTTGAGGAATCCTAGGCTGATGCTCCCATAGAAGGAAGGAAGAAATCTCTTCTTTTTCCCTGCATTGAGTGGGGAAGACAAGGCCGGAGGACCCTGGGCAAGAGACTGTTCAGCTTAGGAGGATGAAGAACAACTGACATCTGCACTGACACATGAAACCCTGCAGGTGAAGAATGGTGGTAGGATTTATTTATTTCTTTTTGACAGGTTTCAGAGTAGCAGCCGTGTTAGTCTGTATTCGCAAAAAGAAAAGGAGTACTTGTGGCACCTTAGAGACTAACCAATTTATTTGAGCATAAGCTTTTGTGGGCTACAGTTCACTTCATTGGATGCATCTTATTTCTTTTTGTTTGTTTAGGATTGTTTTGCACTCTTTGTTCCATTGGGAGAGATGGGCTCTTATGTTTGCCTGGGGGGCTAAATTAAGGGACTCTACCGGGAGAGTGCGGAACTGCATTGTCTACCTGCTAAGAGGAGACAGTCATCAGGAGGGAAACTGAGGCCCAGAAGAAGGTAACCAAGGCGTGGCTGTGATTGGGAGAGGTAAGCTGACCCTGTTACAGTGTCCTAATTGGATGAGCTTGAAAGTACTTTCCTTCTGGAGTGAATACTGACGTCCACTTCAAAACTTGTTTTTGTGTGAACATTTTTGTTAGTAAACTGGGTGGCTGAAGAGAATTCATTAAAAATTCAAATATTATGGAACACTTAAAATTTCACCCGCTTCTAAAAACAACCTGTTTCACAAGTTGAAAATCATCTGCTTTCCCATTTGCAATTTCACAGACCACCTCCCTTCCAATTCCCAGTCATTTAATGTCCCAGTGGCACCTACAGCAAGAGTTTGCCTGGAAAATTAATATTGGGGGGAGTGGGAACACTTTACACATTTAATTGCTTTTAATGTGATCTAGCAGCTATAGGTGAGTTGGAGACACACCCTGTGGTCCACAGACAGCTGTGTGATCACCAGCATGTCACCACTGGTCTACAGATCAGTTTGGGAATCTCTGTCCTGCAACTGCTGAGAGCAAAGACTGATTAAGCATTTAGGATGTAGAGTGCAGGATGGAGCAACTGGATTCCCTGTTCTACAACATTTCAAAATCTTTTTTGAAAACAAGTGCAGCTCATTCATTTACAGACAGGAACAATTACTCCAGCAGAAGCTTGCCCACTACAATATGAGAAATTTTTAATTTCCCTTTTGAACAATAACAATACTTAAGTTGGTAAAAAATGAGACAAAAGATGAGGGAGAGGGAAGGGAACTGCCGAAAAGAAAATATGTTGAGGAGAGGGGAAATTGATGAACTAGATTCTCTTAAGCAAGCATCCTAAATTACTTAGTTGTGAGCAATGGTACTTTGAACAGACAGGATAACACAAGAAGAAAATTTGGGGTAGAGTGGATGTAGAAAAAGGAGAAAAGAAAGTTTTCTCTTCTAAGAAGGTAGGTTTAGTGGATAAGCCACAGGAACTGTGGAGAAAGCCATAATAATAATGCTTTGCCTTATCTAGGATTTCAAACAAATGATGTAGGCAGAATGGGTATGTGGGTAAGGCACAGAAGTGGAGCTCTGTAGAGCTGGGATCTGTTCCTTGCTCTGTCACAGTTTTCCTGTGTGACTGTGGGCAAGTCACCTAAGCTTTTTGTGCTTCAGTTCTCCATCTGTAGAAGGGGACAACAATATTTTGCTGTATCAAAGGGGATTATGAGCATACATTAGCTAATGTATGCAAGGTGCCCAGATACTAAATTGATGGGAGCTAGAGGAAAAAGTCTAAATTCACAACTCTGATGTCGGTGAGTTATCATAAGTGCTTTACACATAGGTTCACTGACTTACCAGAGGCCTCCTGGTGTTGTAGCCTGGTTGCTGCTAAGCACTTCCAACTGCTTACTTGAATTGTAAGCTCATCGAAGTAGCTCTGTCTCTTACCTTTGTACAGTGTCTAGCAGAATGGGGCCCAAGCCGCTGGGGCCTCTAGGAGCTAATGGACTACGATGTCATCTCACAATCAAGCCTGAATGAACAAGTGACAGAGTCAGAGAGAACCCAGGGAGTAGGGTTGCCAGGTATCTGGTTTTCGACCGGAACGCCCCTATCAAAAAGGGACCCTTCTGGCTCCAGTCAGCACTGCTGACCAGGCCGTTAAAAGTCTGGCCGGCCATTAAAAGTGAAGTGGGGCAAAGGCTTCCTGCCTGCCCTGGCTCTGCTGGGCTCCCAGAAGCAGCGGCATGTCCCCGCTCTGGTGCCTATGCATAAGGGCAGCCAGGGGGCTCTGCATGCTGCCCCCGCCCCAAGCATCGGTTCTGTAGCTCCCATTGGCCAGGAACCATGGCCAATGGGAGCTGCAGGGGCAGCACCTGTGGACAGGGCAGGATGCAGAGCTGCCTGGCCGTGCTGCTGCGTAGGAGCTGGAGGGGGGGACATGCTGCTGCTTCCAGGAGCTGCTTGAGTTAAGCACCACTTGGAGCCTGCACCCCTGACCCCCCACATCCCCTACCCCAGCCCCGATTCCCCCCTCCCGCCCTCCAAACCCCTCAATCCCAGCCCAGAGCTCCCTCCTACACCCCAAACCTCTCATCCCCAGCCCCACCCCAGAGCCTGCACTCCAATCCCCTTCCCCAGCCTGGAGCCCCCTCCTGCACCCATAACCCCACATTTCTGGCCCCAGCCTGGAGCCCCCTCCTGCACCCATAACCCCTCATTTCTGGCCCCACCCCAGAACCCGCACTTCCAGCCCAGAGCCTGGACCCCCCTGCCACACCCCAACCCCCTGCCTCAGCCCGGAGCCCCCTCCCATACTCTGAATCCCTTGGCTCTATCCCCAGCCCAGTGCCCCCTCCTGAACCCCAAACCCCTCATCCCTGGCCCCACCCCAGAGCCCACACCCCCAGTCAGAACCCTCACCCCCTGCACTCCAACCCACAGCCCCAGCCCAGAGCCCCCTCCCTTACCCTGAACCTCACATTTCTGGCCCCACCCAGAACCCGCATCCGCAGCCCAGAGCCCGTACCTCTCCCACATCCCAACCCCCTGCCTCAGTCCTGTGAAAATGAATGAGTGAGTGAGGCTGGGGAGAGCAAGCGACAGAGGGAGGGGGGGGTTGGAGTGAGCGGGAGGGGGGCGGGCCTTGGATAAGGGGTGGGGCAAGGGTGTTCGGTTTTGTGTGAGTAGAAAGTTGTCAGCCTCACCCAGGAGACCTGACTCAGTCCCCTCTTCTAAGTGGGCAGTACTCTGTCCCTATTAAGCTCTGATTCACATTAGTGTAAAACTAATAACAAATAGCATTAAATAGCTCCTGTGGGCCGTTCTCATTTGTGAAAGTGAAATGTAGCTGTAGGATTCCAGCATAGTCATTTTGCATTACCTCATCCCAGCTGGATGACCATAGGTGGCAATCCATCTCTCAGAAGGATGTTCAGTGTTCCTCTAGGAATCTGCCACTGTCCCAGGGCAGGGGGTTCACTTCTGCCTTGGGTGGCTAAACATCTGTTAGCAAAGCAAGAATTTTAAAGTAGCAGCGTTATAAGACTCTCTCCTGCTGGCTGCTAGCTTTGAAAGGGAGTGGTCATCCAAGGAGGAGAGAAGGAAAGATATACAGCCTGCAGAGTAACCCATTCCTGTGGTGATCAGGAATGGAGCCTCCTAACAAAGTTAAACAAAGCCTAGCCGCATCAGCTGACCTTGGGTAAGGGAACAAAAGGGTTTCCTACCCCAACACTGGCAGGGAATTCACCCAAATTGTTTAGCTTGTTCAGCAGGCCAGACCAAAGACAGTCCTCTCTCTTCCTCCTGAAAGTCATGCAGGGGACATTCTTCAGCCCTAGTAAATTCCATGGAGTTTGCAGCATTGGATGGAAGGGGTTACTTAAGGTGCAAACAGACTGGAGTGAACTGGGAGTAGCAGAGTGCAGAAGGCAGGGAGCTTGACTGAATGAGCTTTCTCTCGTAGCTCTGCAGTACCGCACCAAGCCAAAGGCATCTATTTTTTGCTATCACAAACAGCTCCGTCTATTTCTGGCCCCACTGTATGAAGATACAAAAGGCATTAAATATTACTGCCACTAGATGGCAGACGGGGGCTATTACCTAAATATTAGCATATGGTTAGACACTAGGATTTCTTCCCACTCACAGTAACGTACACACTTTGTAATAGCCACGTAGCTGCTTCTGTCTGGTCAGTAACATCGTGCATTTCTATTGCATAGAACTATACGTTTAACCACACCATCTGACATGATGTTAAATACAGCTTGTCCCTGTCTACATTCCATCATCCTTCTGTTCGACATCATGTTAGTAACACGTTTCCTCCAGGTTGAGTTCTAACACAAACTAACTTTCTAGTTAAAACAAGCTCTTTCAGAACAGAGTGGAAAAGCTGGCCCTGCTGAGTCAGTATCTAATCCAAGGGAAAATGGACTATTCATCTGGCATGTTTCGCAAGAAATGGACAGCTCCTCCAAATATGAAACCATCCTTACGATGACGATAAGATTTTTGAAAATATTGTCCTTAGTCTATTGAGCGACTTCTGCCTTTGCTGAACTACAGCCTTTCTAAGATGCTGGTGATCAAAATTTGCCCATGGGTAACAATTTTCTTGCTATGTGTTTGCTTTACATCTTTACAGCTCCTTCTCAATATGCAGCAGTTTTGAAAGGCAGAGAAAGGATTTATGAACATCCAGTATTTTCTGTCTTTTAAACAACTTTCTAAATATGCTACATTTAATTTCAACTGTGTAGCTGAAGAATCACTTGCACTGATTTCTCTTAAACAACTTAGTTACAAGAGAGCTTTTGAAATCGCAAATAATCATAGAACTGGAAGGGACCTCGAGAGGTCGTCTAGTCCAGTCCCCTGCACTCAAGGCAGGACTAATTATTATCTAGATCATCCCAGACAGGTGTTTGTCCAACCTGCTCTTAAAAATCCACAATGATGGAGATTCCACAGCCTCCCTAGACAATTTATTCCAGTGCTTAACCACTCTGACAGTTAGGAATTTTTTCCTAATGTCCAACCTAAACCATCCTTTCTGCAATTTAAGCCCATTGCTTCTTGTGCTGTCCTCAAAGGTTAAGAAGAACAATTTTTCTCCCTCCTCCTTGTAACAACCTTTTATGTACTTGAAAACTGTTATCATGTCCTCTCCCAGTCTTCTCTTCTCCAGACTAAACAAACCCAATTTTTTCAATCTTCCCTCATACATCATATTTTCTAGACCTTTAATCATTTTCGTTGCTGTTTTCTGGACTTTCTCCAGTTTGTCCACATCTTTCTAGAACTGGACACAATACTCTCTCCAGTTGAGGCCTAATCAGCGCGGAGTAGAGCGGAAGAATTACTTCTTGTGTCTTGCTTACAATACTCCTGCTAATACATCCCAGAATGATGTTTGCTTTTTCTGCATACACTGTTGACTCACATATAGCTTGTGATCCACTATGACCCCCAGATCCCTTTCCACAGTCCTTTCCTAGGCAGTCATTTCCCATTTTGTATGTGTGATTGTTCCTTCCTAAGTGGAGTACTTTCAATTTGTCCTTATTGAATTTCATCCTATTTAATTCAGACCATTTCTCCAGTTTGTGCAGATCATTTTGAATTTTAATCCTATCGTCCAAAGCACTTGCAACCCCTCCCAGCTTGGTATCATCCGCAAACTTTATAAGTGTACTCTCTGTGCCATTATCTAGATCATTGATGAAGATATTGAACAGAGCCAGACCCAGAACCGATCCCTGTGGGACCCCACTTGTTATGCCCTTCCAGCATGACTGTGAACCACCGATAACTGCTCTCTGGGAACGATTTTCCAACCAGTTATGTACCCATCTTATAGTAGCTCCATCTAGGTTGTATTTCCCTAGTTTGTTTATGAGAAGGTCATGCGAAACAGTATCAAAAGCCTTACTAAAGTCAAGATATACCACATCTACTGCTTCCCCTCTATCCACAAGGCTTGTTACCCTGTCAAAGAAAGCTATCAGGTTGGTTTGACATGATTTGTTCTTGACAAATCCATGCTGACTGTTATTTATCACCTTATTAACTTCTAGGTGTTTGCAAATTGATTGCTTAATTATTTGCTCCATTATCTTTCCAGGTACAGAAGTTAAACTGACTGGTCTGTAATTCCCCTGGTTGTCCTTATTTCCCTTTTTATAGATAGGCACTATATTTGCCCTTTTCCAAATAGAGTGGAAAAATTAGTTTCAGAGGAAAGAATGATTTTTGGAGTGTACAGTGAAATCTACCATGAGCCACCAGATGGCATGCACAAGCAGTGACTTTGCTCAGCATGGTCTAAAATGTAAATATCCTGTAGACTCCTATTCAAAAGTGTCCATGTCCTTATTCACATCGAGGCAACATATTGCACTCCATACAAACAAAATGATAGGGCTTAGTGAGCTGAGCATAGGTCCAGAACTTAGAGGTATCCAGTGAAGGACTAAGAGCCAGGAGCGCCTAATCTCAGATCTTGGCTCTGATGTTGACTTCCTCTCCAGTCAAGCCAAGTTCAAGTATTCTAAAGTGTCTAGTAACGTAAGGTGCTTGAATTGAGACCCAGAAATACCACCTAAAATTAGTGACCACTCTGGAAAATGTTGGCTTTAGCCTTTCTGCCTGAGTTGCACAAAACTCAGAGAATGCCTCTGAGGAGGGTTGTAAATATCTATCATTTATGATGGAAAACATTATGAAGATCAAAAGAAAATAGATATTGCTAGTGCCAATTAATGAATTAAAGAGCTAAAATATATAGGAAATTCAAATCCCCTGATTTTTTTGTTAGCTTTTGCCATATCTTTGCAGTAATTATTTTTTTTTAAAAAATAGAGAGAGTGAGAGAGACTGACTATTCCCTGCTGCCTGTGTGTTTACATCTATTTGGAATCTGCTGTCAGTGCCAAGCATTGAATTCCTCCTTTTTCTTCTGGAAGTTAGAATGAAAAAAATTCACCATTTTTGGAAGTCTCTGATCCTTTCCAGGGACTAAGGGAGGTGTCAGTAAACATGTGGTGACAAAGCCAACCAAATCCTCTCCCAATGTATCATGCATGGACTGAACCCCTTCCAATGACTTAGCCATGTTTCCACACTGCCATTGATCTGTCTCACAGGTGAGAGGAAAGTCTGTGTCTTAAAGTTGCCCTTCACAACTCACATCCCATCCTGGCGTTTGCTTTTATTCTTTACTTAAACAGGAACCTGAGCCTGAGCTTCTGCCTCTTCTTGGCTAGTTCTGAGTTTCATCCTGCATCATCCCTCCATTCTCTTAATATTATACAATATCAAAGGGTTTAATCCCTAAGATAAACAATAGGTCCTAGCAATCCCCATCACTAACTCTCGGTAACATTTCTCAATTGCATTCCTATACCCCTAAGTGATGCTCTGGTATGTGACTTCCAGCCAAGAACGGTGCATTTTGACAGCTGTCTTGTAAAACCCCTACTCCTAAAGGGCTTACAGTGGAAGTGGGGACAGACCTTCACAGCAGCATGGCATGAACATGCTTTCTTGAATGGAGCGATATGTGCTCGATTTTTTTTAACAGCTTAGCCGTAGTCTATCATCTTCTTGGAGAACAAATATATCTTTCATGGAACAATCCCTGGCTTCAGCTGCAAACCATGATTTGCGTTTTGCTAATGGAGCCTTCACATTCGTATGCAGTACGTGATTACGTATACATTTGATACCTAACTTTAATTGATGCCAAGGATTGTCCTAAGAGCTATGAAAAGGTATTTTCTCTTTGCAATCTGCTGACTCTATAAATCGTTCATCCTGCGCTCCTAACATTACATCCACATCCTTCTTGTAACAGTTAGCAAAGGCTTTGTTTGCCCAGTCATAATATTTGGAGTTCTTTGAACAGAAAGCTGCTGTAAAAATAATAAAAAAAAAATCTGGCTAATCCTGTACAATGACAGCTTCAGATATAAACCTACTGCTGATTGAATCCAGAGGCTGAGTTACTATACTCTGGGCTCTTTGCTTCCCTGCAGTAATTTAAGTGGATGGGAACCAGGAACTGTGGATCTTGGGACATATGCCTCCCCTTTTCCAAAATAGAGAATGGGTTGGGCTCTGGGTGATTTGGGAAGGGCAACTGGGGTGGAAAATTCCCTTAATGCAATATGTATAATGTTAGAAACCTCTATATCTATCAGAGAAAGGTATAACATGATCCAATGGCTGTAAATTGAAGCTAGAGACATTCAGACTGGAAATATGATGTAAATTTTTAAGTGAAAGTAATTAACCAGTGGAGTAATTTGCCACGGGTTATAGTGGATTCTCCACTATTGACCATTTTTCGATCAAGATTGGATGTTTTTCTAAAATATATACTTCAGGAATATTTTGGGGAAGTTCTATGACCCTGTTTTGCACAGGAGGTCAGATTAGATTATCACAATAGTCCCTTCTGGCCTTGGAATCTATGAATATGGGGAAATTATATTTTACCTTTGCAGGGAGATTCAACAATCTAATACATCTTCACCATCTCGCAGTACTGCTGTACTGGCACCATAGTCTCATTTTGTTAGTCATCAATTTTCACTAGCTAGTACTAATTAAAGTTGTGTTATCTTAGCAACCATAGCAAAATTTTATTTTAGCCCTTAAGGATCTGGAACATCTTGCACTGTATATTCCTTTTACGCTCAGAAGAATTGGTCTCAAAGGTGATAAAAGACTATAATGGAGCTGAAGAATGAATGTATTCTTTTAAAGCAAAATGTAGTTTTAGAAATGAATCAGTTCTGCTTGCTGCATTCGTCCTTGTAAAATAATACTGGCAAACCTACCCAAAGAATCCTGTTTGCTTTGCCTATATATTATCTATATGGAGATTATTAACAACTCATGACATTGAGATCTTAGGTGTTATCCAAAACCTTATTGAAAATCCTGGGAAAATTGCCCATTGAATAACGTGGCAGGAGAAGCAACAAAGGCAATTAAGGGCAGGAAAACCAGGAGTGGTGAATGGACACGTCCCAGGGAGTGAGGCAGGATGGTCCAATTGCTAGGGCACTGGTCTAGCCATTGGGAGATGTGGGTTCAAATTCCTCCTCTAGCACAAACTTCCCATGTGACCTTGAAGAAGTCCCTTAGTGTCTCAGCTCCCCAGCTGTGAAACAGAGAATGGTATTTTCCTCTCTCACCGGGACAGTGTGAGCATAAACATGGTAAAGATTGTAAGGTATTCAGATACTATCATAACGAGAGCTATATAAGCACTGAAGGGTTAAAATCCATTGCTGATGTAATAACCTGGTATATGGATTTGTGCCCAAAGTCCAGAGTTTGGTCAAGAGGTCAGAGGCCTAGCAACAGCTAAGAGAAAGCAGAATAACCAAAGATAACCTTGCTTTTGCTAAGATATGCCTGGTCAGCAAAACGCCAGATGTTGGGGACAATAAGTGTGTCTTATTCAAAGTCGCAAATAGAAGAAGCCCTGTTTCTGTTGTGTTCGTTTCTTCTGTAGGGAGATGTTCTTCCCACACATCCAACCTTGAGTTTATGAAAAGTTCAAGCATGTCAATATAAGATATGGCCTCCTCCCACCTCCCTTTCCCAGGAACCAATGCCTGCCTTAAAACACAAATAAGCAACTTGAAAGACAATCTTTATTGCCATATACTTTCACTGTTTCTTTGCTTTTACCCCTAGATATGTATCTGTTGGACAATCAAAGGAGCTACTTCATTCCTGTGGACCCCAAATTAAATCCAACATATATTCCATACTAATACATTTATTAAAGTACTAATTAAATGCTAAATCTTAATTTGTTAACTTGAGACCATGGACGGAGACATTATGTAACCTTTTGACCATTGGCTGCTGTGCTATCATGTCTAGCAGCTAAACCTATCCGGGGTTGTGGGACTGCCTACCCCGTCACTTTCCCCGCCCGTGGAAAATCCATATATTCTATTGTAATCAATTGATTGACAGTGTCTCTGAGCCTAATAAGCGAGGTGACACTCTGTCAGCGCTGTACGTAATAAACTCCTATTCTTGACCTCTACACGGTGTGGATTTATGTCCTTCAAGCACCTTAGGGTATGTCTACACTATGGAATTAGGTCGAATTTATAGAAGTCGTTTTTTTAGAAATCGGTTTTATATATTCGAGTGTGTGTGTCCCCACAGAAAATGCTCTAAGTGCATTAAGTGCATTAACTCGGCGGAGTGCTTCCACAGTACCGAGGCAAGCATCGACTTCCGGAGTGTTGCACTGTGGGTAGCTATCCCACAGTTCCCGCAGTCTCCGCTGCCCATTGGAATTCTGGGTTGAGATCCCAATGCCTGATGGGGCTAAAACATTGTCGCGGGTGGTTCTGGGTACATATCGTCAGTCCCCCCTTCCCTCCCTCCCTCCGTGAAAGCAAGGGCAGACAATTGTTTCGCGCCTTTTTTCCTGAGTTACCTGTGCAGACGCCATACCACGGCAAACATGGAGCCCGCTCAGGTAACCATCACCGTATGTCTCCTGGGTGCTGGCAGACGCGGTACTGCATTGCTACACAGTAGCAGCAACCCATTGCCTTCTGGCAGCAGACGGTGCAATACGACTGGTAGCCGTCATCGTCATGTCCGAGGTGCTCCTGGCCACGTCGGCCAGGAGCGCCTGGGCAGACATGGGTGCAGAGACTAAATTTGGAGTGACTTGACCAGGTCATTCTCTTTAGTCCTGCAGTCAGTCCTATTGAACCATCTTATGGTGAGCAGGCAGACGATACGGATTGCTAGCAGTCGTACTGTACCATCTTCTGCCAGGCAGGCAAGAGATGAGGATGGATAGCAGTCGTATTGCACCATCTTCTGCCGGGCAGGCAAGAGATGAGGATGGCTAGCAGTCGTATTGCACCATCTTCTGCCGAGCAGCCATGAGATGTGGATGGCATGCAGTCCTTCTGCACCGTCTGCTGCCAGCCAAAGATGTAAAAGATAGATGGAGTGGATCAAAACAAGAAATAGACCAGATTTGTTTTGTACTCATTTGCTTACACCCCACCCATCTAGGGGACTCATTCCTCTAGGTCACACTGCAGTCACTCACAGAGAAGGTGCAGCGAGGTAAATCTAGCCATGGATCAATCAGAGGCCAGACTAACCTCCTTGTTCCAATAAGAACAATAACTTAGGTGCACCATTTCTTATTGGAACCCTCCATGAAGTCCTGCCTGAAATACTCCTTGATGTAAAGCCACCCCCTTTGTTGATTTTAGCTCCCTGAAGCCAACCCTGTAAGCCATGTCGTCAGTCGCCCCTCCCTCCGTCAGAGCAACGGCAGACAATCGTTCTGCGCCTTTTTTCTGTGCAGACACCATACCAAGGCAAGCATGGAGGCCGCTCAGCTCACTTTGGCAATTAGGAGCACATTAAACACCACACGCATTATCCAGCAGTATATGCAGCACCAGAACCTGGCAGAGCGATACAGGGCAAGGAGGCGACATCAGCGCGGTCACGTGAGTGATCAGGACATGGACACAGATTTCTCTGAAAGCATGGGCCCTGCCAATGCATGCATCATGGTGCTAATGGGGCAGGTTCATGCTGTGGAACGCCGATTCTGGGCTCGGGAAACAAGCACAGACTGGTGGGACCGCATAGTGTTGCAGGTCTGGGACGATTCCCAGTGGCTGCGAAACTTTCGCATGCGTAAGGGCACTTTCATGGAACTTTGTGACTTGCTTTCCCCTGCCCTGAAGCGCATGAATACCAAGATGAGAGCAGCCCTCACAGTTGAGAAGCGAGTGGCAATAGCCCTGTGGAAGCTTGCAATGCCAGACAGCTACCGGTCAGTTGGGAATCAATTTGGAGTGGGCAAATCTACTGTTGGGGCTGCTGTGATGCAAGTAGCCCATGCAATCAAAGATCTGCTGATATCAAAGGTAGTGACCCTGGGAAATGTGCAGGTCATAGTGGATGGCTTTTCTGCAATGGGATTCCCTAACTGTGGTGGGGCCATAGACGGAACCCATATCCCTATCTTGGCACCGGAGCCCCAAGCCGGTGAGTACATAAACCTCAAGGGGTACTTTTCAATAGTGCTGCAAGCACTGGTGGATCACAAGGGACGTTTCACCAACATCAACGTGGGATGGCCGGGAAAGGTACATGACGCTCGCATCTTCAGGAACTCTGGTCTGTTTCAAAAGCTGCAGGAAGGGACTTTATTCCCAGTCCAGAAAATAACTGTTGGGGACGTTGAAATGCCTATATGTATCCTTGGGGACCCAGCCTACCGCTTAATGCCATGGCTCATGAAGCCGTACACAGGCAGCCTGGACAGTAGTCAGGAGCTGTTCAACTACAGGCTGAGCAAGTGCAGAATGGTGGTAGAATGTGCATTTGGACGTTTAAAGGCGCGCTGGCGCAGTTTACTGACTCGCTTAGACCTCAGCGAAACCAATATTCCCACTGTTATTACTGCTTGCTGTGTGCTCCACAATATCTGTGAGAGTAAGGGGGAGATGTTTATGGCGGGGTGGGAGGTTGAGGCAAATCGCCTGGCTGCTGGTTACGCGCAGCCGGACATCAGGGCGGTTAGAAGAGCACAGGAGGGCGCGGTACGCATCAGAGAAGCTTTGAAAACCAGTTTCATGACTGGCCAGGCTATGGTGTGAAAGTTCTGTTTGTTTCTCCTTGATGAAACCCCCCGCCACTTGGTTCACTCTACTTCCCTGCAAGCTAACCACCCTCCCCTCCTCCCTTTGATCACCTCTTGCAGAGGCAATAAAGTCATTGTTGCTTCACATTCATGCATTCTTTATTCATTCATCACACAAATAGGGGGACGACTACCAAGGTAGCCCAGGAGGGGTGGTAGAGGAGGGAAGGAAAATGCCACACAGCACTTTAAAATTTTACAACTTTAAAATTTATTGAATGCCAGCCTTCTTTTTTTTGGGCAATCCTCTGTGGTGGAGTGGCTGGTTGGCCGGTGGCCCCCCCACCGCGTTCTTGGGCATCTGGGTGTGGAGGCTATGGAACTTGGGGAGGAGGGCGGTTGGTTACACAGGGGCTGTAGTGGCAGTCTGTGCTCGGGCTGTAGTGGCAGTCTGTGCTCCAGCTGCCTTTGCTGCAGCTCAACCATACACTGGAGCATACTGGTTTGGTCCTCCAGCAGCCTCAGCATTGAATCCTGCCTCCTCTCATCACGCTGCCACCACATTTGAGCTTCAGCCCTGTCTTCAGCCTGCCACTTACTCTCTTCAGCCCGCCACCTCTCCTCCCGGTCATTTTGTGCTTTCCTGCACTCTGACATTATTTGCCTCCACACATTCGTCTGTGCTCTGTCAGTGTGGGAGGACTGCATGAGCTCAGAGAACATTTCATCACGAGTGCGTTTTTTTTTCTTTCTAATCTTCACTAGCCTCTGGGAAGGAGAAGATCCTGTGATCATTGAAACACATGCAGCTGGTGGAGAAAAAAAAAGGGACAGCGGTATTTAAAAAGACACATTTTATAAAACAGTGGCTACACTCTTTCAGGGTAAACCTTGCTGTTAACATTACATACATAGCACATGTGCTTTCGTTACAAGGTCGCATTTTGCCTCCCCCCACCACGTGGCTACCCCCTCAACTGTCCCCCCTCCCCGTGGCTAACAGCGGGGAACATTTCTGTTCAGCTGCAGGCAAACAGTTCAGCAGGAACGGGCTCCTCTGAATGTCCCCTGAAGAAAAGCACCCTATTTCAACCAGGAGACCATGAATGATATCTCACTCTCCTGAGGATAACACAGAGAGATAAAGAACGGATGTTGTTTGAACGCCAGCAAACATACACTGCAATGCTTTGTTGTACAATGATTCCCGAGTACGTGTTACTGGCCTGGAGTGGTAAAGTGTCCTACCATGAAGGACGCAATAAGGCTGCCCTCCCCAGAAACCTTTTGCAAAGGCTTTGGGAGTACATCCAGGAGAGCCGCGAATGCCAGGGCAAATTAATCCTTTCACATGCTTGCTTTTAAACCATGTATAATATTTTAAACGGTACACTCACCGGAGGTCCCTTCTCCGCCTGCCGGGTCCAGGAGGCAGCCTTGGGTGGGTTCGGGGGGTACTGGCTCCACGTCCAGGGTGAGAAATAGTTCCTGGCTGTTGGGAAAACCGGTTTCTCCGCTTGCTTGCTGTGAGCTATCTACAACCTCCTCCTCATCATCATCATCTTCTTCGTCCCCAAAACCTGCTTCCGTGTTGCCTCCATCTCCATTGAAGGAGTCAAACAACATGGCTGGGGTAGTGGTGGCTGAACCCCCTAAAATGGCATGCAGCTCATCATAGAAGTGGCATGTTTGGGGCTCTGACCCGGAGCGGCCATTCGCCCCTCTGGTTTTCTGGTAGGCTTGCCTCAGCTCCTTAAGTTTCACGTGGCACTGCTTCGGATCCCTGTTATGGCCTCTGTCCTTCATGCCCTGGGAGATTTTGATAAAGGTTTTGGCATTTCGAAAACTGGAACGGAGTTCTGATAGCACGGATTCCTCTCCCCATACAGCGATCAGATCCCGTACCTCCTGTTCAGTCCATGCTGGAGCTCTTTTGTGATTCTGGGACTCCATCATGGTCACCTCTGCTGATGAGCTCTGCATGGTCACCTGCAGCTTGCCACACTGCCCAAACAGGAAATGAGATTCAAAAGTTCGCAGTTCTTTTCCTGTCTACCTGGCCAGTGCATCTGAATTGAGAATGCTGTCCAGAGCGGTCACAATGGAGCACTCTGGGATAGCTCCCGGAGGCCAATACCATCGAATTGTGTCCACAGTACCCCAAATTCGACCCAGCAAGGCCGATTTAAACGCTAATCCACTTGTCCGGGGTGGAGTACGGAAATCGATTTTAAGAGCTCTTTGAGTCGAAATAAAGGGCTTCATCGTGTGGACGGGTGCAGGTTTACATCGATTTAACGCTGCTAAATTCGACCTAAAGTCCTAGTGTAGACCAGGGCTTAGATAGATAGATAGAGGGGAACTGGCAAAGGCGTGTATGCTCTCTATAAAAGGTCCAGTCTCAGCAGGGTGGATTCCATTTTTAATTATAGTTCCTAGATTGGTGCGTAAATTTAGGACTGCATGCCATCCTCAGTCCACAGCAGACCTCCCACTGATGCCAATAGGAGGTT
The DNA here is from genome assembly GCF_965152275.1 of Natator depressus. NCBI lineage: Eukaryota > Metazoa > Chordata > Testudines > Cheloniidae > Natator > Natator depressus. The sequence continues at coordinate 12,899,784 of NC_134241.1, forward strand.
GCATAAAGATCAAGGCTAGATGGCAGCCATCATCTAATAATTAAGCTTTTAATTATTACTTATAAATCATGTTCAATAGTTACCCCATGGGAAAATATTCTCACCTCTAAGAGAACTGCTATTCCTGCCCTTTGCTTCTTTTCCTTCTCCATCTTCCTTTCTGTTACTCATCTTTCCTCACCTGTGCTTACCCTTTGTTCTTCCCAGTGCATTCTGCACTAACCCACAGCAACTGCTGATTTGCCCCGTGTGGGTTCCCTCCATCTCCATTCTGTTGGCTAAAATAATCAGTGATTAAATAGTTAATGCAGAGGTGTAAAATGTCATTATTAGGCTTTAGGATCAACATTCCAATGAGAATGGGGATGAGCAGATAGCATACCATTTAGAGTCATGGTTCCAGCTGCCTGCAAACTCAGGAAACCAACAGTTGAGTCACATTTGGAAGCTTTTCTTTGTAACCATGAGGGCTAGAAACTTTCTTAAAAATCAAAAACTTAGATTCAGCAAAATCTGAAAATGGGCATGGGCCATGTAAATACATCATGTGGGTCCCTGGCTGGGTGTTTGATGCAGGGCATTCTCAGAGACTCATAGGCCAGAAGGGACCATTGTGATCATCTAGTCTGCCCTCCTGCTCATTGCAGGCCATAGAACCTTACCCAGCCACTCCTGTAATAGACACATAACCTCTGGATGAGTTACTGAAGTCCTCAACTCACGATTTAAAGACTTCTGGTTACAGAGAATCCACCATTTACTCTAGTTCATACCAACAATTGACCCCGTGCCCCAAGCTGCAGAGGAAGGTGAGACACCCCCCTCCCCCCCCCCCGACAGGGTCTCTGCCAATCTGACTGGGGGAAAATTCCTTCCCAACCCCAAATACGGTGATCAGTTAGACCCTGAGCAGGTGGATGAGACCCACCAGCCAGACACCTGGGAAAGAAATCACTGTAGTAACTCAAGAGCCCTGCCCATCTAGTGTCCCATCTGTGGCAGTTGGGGATATTTGCTACTAGCAGTCACAGATGGGCCAAATGCCATTATAGGCAAGCTACCATACCATCCCCTCCATACATTTATCAAGCTCAGTCTTGAAATCAGTTAGGTTTTTGCCCCCACTCGCTCCCCTCAGAAGGCTGTTCCAGAACTTCACTCCTCTGATGGTTAGAAACCCTTGTCTAATTTCAAGCCCTTTAAAGGAGGGGCATGTCCCTGATCTTGGCTGAGCCTCAAACCAGGGAACTCTGCGAGGTGTTGTTTTCAAGAGGAGACTAGATAGCAATACGTGCTAGGGAAGGCCATAATACTCACCTCCCTTATTCTCAAGAAGAGGGAGGCCAAGGAGGAGGCAAGACTTGACTTAAACAACATGGTTTCTCTAACTAATGAGGTCCTACTGTGTGGAGGCATCAGAGATCTCGAGGCGCTTCGTGTAAGAAGAGGAGTTAGCCCCAGTGGCCGCAATGTTCTTATTGTCCTTATTGCTGTGCACTACTTGGCTACCATTCTGGCTACGTTTCAGTGTGTTGTGTGCTTATAGTTGTGAAGTGCTTTGGGAGGACAGGTGCTGTGTAGCACAGGCGCCAATTTTTGTTGGCGCCAGTGGGTGCTTGCGCCCCCAGCCCTGCATCCACCCCTGCCCCAACTCCGCCTCTCCCTGCCCCTATTGGATCCCTCCTCAAATCCCCGCCCCGGCCCTGCCTCCTCCTCCAAGCACACAGTGTTCCCCCCTCCTCCCCCTCCCTCCCAGTCTTGCTGCGCGAAACAGCTGTTTCGTGGCGCAAGCGCTGGGAGGGAGGGAAGGAGGAGAAGCAGAACCCAGCAGTGCACTCGGGAGGAGGCGGAGCGGAGCGGAGGCAGAGGTGAGCTGGGGGACAGGGGTGGGGTGGGGAACTGCCGGTGGGTGCAGAGCACCCACCAATTTTTCCCCGTGGATGCTCCAGCCCCAGAGCACTCACAGAGTTTGCACCTATGCTGTGTAGATGTACAGCAATCATTTCATTTTTGTTGGTGGTCACTCCCTGTGTGTCACTTTTTTTGTATTACCATAGCACCTGGCAGCTCCAGTTATGGACCAAGACCCCATTGTGCTAGGCACTGTACAGACAGAACAAAAAGACTCCAAGCAGGATTTATAAAGGCTGAACATATTTGCCAAAAGAAACAAGTGATCCAAGTGCTAAACCCCTGACTCTTTCTACCAGGCTTTTGTGTGTGTCATGTGATCAGAAAAAGGGACCTGGAGCTAACTGCAAAGGTTTTAGAGTTTAGAGCAGAACCTGAACTCATAGAGCAGGTGGAACTGGAACAGAAAAGCTCATGTAGTGCAGAGGTCAAGCTGATCAAACTGCAGAGAAAACTCCCACCTAGTGTTGGAACTGGGGAAAAAATGCTACAGAAAGCAATTGAATGCATTTTTTTCTCTCTCTAGTGATTTCACCCTTGCAAATGCTAAATTTAGCAAGTGTATCTCAAAGCCAGACTCTGAACGTGTGGTTTTAAAGATGAACAATGTCATGTTGGGGTTCTTTTTACAGTTGAAAAAGGAGCTGAATTCATCACTTTCCCATTGGCCATGAAGCCAGGCTAATGGCTGGGGCCATTTATCACATACTTAAAGAATCACAGCTTAAAATGTGTCCTGTTTAATTACATACTAAAATTACAATACCCCATTTAAAGCTGAAGCTGGGTTCATGTAAACCACTCAAAGTAAATTACATCTCAAGTATTCTGTTTGGCTTTAATATGCACAGAATAAACACTGCAGCTAATGACCAGATGGGCTCTTTTATCAACATTACATTTTTGTCTTTATATACAAGATTATTCAGTCAGTCTGGCTTAATATGAATAGATTACATTACATATTGTAACCAGATTGGAACAAATAGTAGATTTCTAAAAAAAAAATACTTGTTCGAATTTTAAAGAATTTTGATTTGAACATTTTTGTGACATATATTACACACTCAAGCAACAGAATAAGGATAATTGACTTCAAAAGAGCACACTTTAAGAAACTCAGAGAACTGGTAGGTAAGGTCCCATAGGAAGAGAAATCTAAGGAAAAAGGGAATTCAGGAGAGCTGGCAGTTTTTAAAAAGAGCCAATATTCTAGGCACAATAGCAAACTATAGTGATGCAAAGGATAGAGAGGAAGAATAGTAAGAAGCCAATATTACTGAAGCCAGGAGCTCTTTAATTACCTGAAAATGTAAAAAGTGGAAACATGCACAAATTGCTAAGGATTAGTACAGGGGGAAAAAAAAAAGCACAAACTTGTAGGGACAAACTCAGAAATCCTGAAGCATAAAATAAGTTACACCTAGCAAGGGACATAAAAGGGAACAAGAAGAGGTTCTATAAATACATTAGGAGCAAGAGAAAGATGAAGGAAAGTGTAGGTCCTCTACTTAGTGGAGAAGGAGAGCTAATAACAGATGACTTCTGGAAGGCTGAGTGTGTTAATGCCCATTTTGCTTCAGTCTTCACTAAAAATGTTAAGTGTGACCAGATGCTTAACACAATTAATATTAACAACAAGGGGAAAGGATCACAAGCCAGAAAAGGGAAAGAATAGGTTAAAGAATATTCAGATAAGTTAGATGTATTCAAGTCAGCAGGGCCTGATGAAATTTAACCTAGAGTACTTAAAGAACTAGCTGCACCAATCTTGGAATTGTTAGCGATTATATTCCAGAAGACATGGAGGACTGGAGAAGAGTAAACGTAGTACCTATCTTTAAAAAGGTGAACCCAGAGAACCCAGAGAATTAAAGACTAGTCAGCCTAACATAGATACCTGGAAAGACACTGGAACAAATTATTAAGCAATCAGTTTGTAAGGACTTAGGGGATAATAGGGTTATAAGTAATAGCCAACATAGTTTTGTCAAGAACAAATCATACCAGACCAACATAATTTCCTTCTTTGACAGGGTTACTGGCCTAGTGGATGGGGGCAGGTGACGATGCGATATATCTTGATTTTAGTAAGGCTTTTGACAATGTTCCATATGACATTCTCATAAGCAAACTAGGGAAATATGGTCTAGATGGAACTGTAATAAGGTGAGTGCATAACTGGCTGAATGAGCATACTCAGAGAGTAATTATCAATGGTTTGCTGTCTAGTTGGGGGGACATAACTAATGGAGTCTCTCAGGAATCTAACCTGCGTCTGGCACTATTCAACATTTCCATTACTGACTTGGATAATGGAGTGGAGAGTATGCTTATGCAATTTGCAGATGACACCAAGGGAGGTTCACAAGCACTGTAAAGGACAGGATTTGAATTCAAAATGACCTTGACAAATTGAAGAATTGCTCTGAAATCAATAGGTACAAATTCACTGAAGACAAGTGCTAAGTACTGCTACACTTAGGAAGAAAAATCAAATGCATAACTACAACATGGGGAATAACTGGCTAGGCAGAAATACTGCAGCAAAGGATCTGGGGGGTTATAGTGGATTACACGCTGATGATGAGCTAAAAATGTGATGCAGTTGCCAAAAAGGCTAATATAATTCTGGGGCGTATTACCAGCAGTGTCATACATAATACCTGGGATGTAATTGTCCAGCTTCACTTGGCACTGGTGAGGTCTCAGCTGGAGCACTGGGACCACTTGGGTGCCACACTTTAAGAAAGATGTTGACAAATTGGAGAGAAGCCAGAGGAGAGCAACAAAAAATATAAAAGGTTTAGGAAACCTGACTTATGAGGAAAAGTTTAAAAAAAACCTGGGTCGTTTTAGTCTTGAGAAAAGAAGACTGTGGAGTGGTGTGGGGAGGATCTGATAAGCCTTCCAATATGTTAAGGGCTGCTATAAAGAGGACAGTGATCAATTGTTCTCCGTGTCCACCAAAGGTAGGACAAGACAAGAGGCAATGGGCTTAATCTGCAGCAAGGCAGATTTAGGTTAGACATTTGGAAAAACTTTCTAACTATAAGGGTAGTAAAGCTCTGGAATAGGCTTCCAAGGGAGGTTGTGGAATCCCACATCACTGGAGGTTTTAAAGAACAAGTTAGACAAACACCTGTCAAATATCCTGTCTAGGGATGTTTGGCCCTGCCTCAATGCAGAGGTAAGGACTAGATGACCTCGCCAGGTCCCTTCCAGCCCTACATTACTATTATTTTGTATTTGCTTCCAGCAACATTCAAGTGCTGAAGCTTTACTTGTGAAAATAGATATACAAAGCAAAATTTTAGCTCAAGTCTTACACATTTGCTAAAAGTTCATTTTTATTGTATTGCATCTTCAATTCTAATTTTTTTTTTTGCTAAGGAACACAGTGAGAATTGCCAATTTTATAATCTAATATACAATTGAGACTGGCTAACTTTTAGTTGTAGAAATTATTCAGTCAGGGAACAGAAACATGCCATGTAATTAACCAACATGGCAAGAGCTGTGAATTGAATAGTTGAGTGTTCGCAGTTTGAATGCTCTGCAGCCCAAGAATTAATCATTGAGTGAACTCCTGAATAATTTTGCATGACAAGTACCCTCTGACATTCTTAAATCTGTTCATGGATAATTCATGGACAAAAGAGAAATTTGTCAAATTATTTATTATTCACTTATCTTTAATTGTAACCAACTCAGATTAAGGGGCCCCAGCCTTTGGGGAAGGCATGACAAAAGCCAATGGCTGAAAGTTAAAGCCATTCTGTTAAAGCCACAAATTTTGAACAGTGATGGTGAGTAACCATTTGGAACAAACTGTCCAGGGAAGTGATGGATTCTCTGTCTCTTGAAGTCTTCAGATCAAAACTGGATGCCTTTCTAGAAGATATGCTCTAGCCAAAAAAGTTAGTGGGCTCAATACAGGGTAAAATGCTATGGAGGTCAGATTAGATCTAATGGTCCCTACTGTAGGATACTGTGTTATTTTATTTTAATGGAAAGGACCAATTGTTCAAATCTGCAGGCTAAGGCCAAGAAGATGCTAATATGGACAGCACATATGATGTGTTTCCAGTAACTTTTTATATCCCTTGTGGCATTATAGCTAAAACAATGATAGTACATACTACTTCCAACTAGAATAATGGAGACGTAATTGAGGACTGGGAACTTGCAAAGTATGATAAACTGGGATTTGTCTGGGTAACAGGAAGTGGGTGAATCTGTGATGTCCACTGAACATCTGTAAATCTTATTAAACTACATGTTACAAAAGTGGTGTTTGCTACAGATCATCTGACTGTGCCCAAAGATTTTGCTGCAGTTGCTAGCTCTGGTATAATATATGCAAATATATGTTTCAGGAGGAAGCCAGGTTTCAGGAAACAGACAGAGGTGTACACCAGGTACTTTTTCCTTCTCTATCAGAGATGAGGCTGTGCTCAGATTTTCCCGGAAGTTATTCCTGGTAACTACAGCTCATTGGCACACATCACATCTCCCTGTGCCAGAAAGATGAGGCCAGCCCAGATTAGGGAAGAATTGCACATCACTCATAGTAGGCTTTACATTGCTAATCCATTGAGAGGATTCTCTTTCTTTCAAACCATTTTTTTTCCTTCAGAAGTATGCAGTCTTTCAAAGAGTAAATTTTTGCCTAGAAAAAACTGACAGTGTATTAGAGGCTTATTTAGTGACTCCCAGCCATTATTATAAGTCTTGGCAGTAATAGTCATTGGAATGTGTTGGAGAAATATCAAAAGCACATGTCCATCTCTGCAGAGATGCTTCCAGTGAGGTGCACTTACATCGCAAACATGACCTCCACAGTTGCCAATATTTCTTCTACCCGCTCCAAAATCTATCTCAGTGGCTGTGTTTCACTACTGGAAGGATGGAGGATGTAAGAGGTGGCTAAAGTGAAACCTATCCCACCTCACATCACTGATTTCTCTTTCTGCTGAAATAATATTTCATGGAGAAATCTGAGCGGTCACCTGGAGCCTAGTTCTCAGGGGCATAATCTACACATCTTCACTAGCTGGTGGTTGTAGAAAACTGTCACCCAAAGGCCAGTTTCTGCCACATTTGCTCCATGAGTTGCCCTCTTCATTTCAATGAAAGGTACTGTTCTGTGAGAATACATAAGAAAATTTAGCCCTAAACAAGTAGTTGCAGTAAACAGAGTGTTCTATTGCAATGCTATTAACCAGAGGAAGAAAAATTGTTTTTCCTAACCTCTGAGGATAGGACAAGAAGCAATGGTCTTAAATTGCAGCAAGGGAGGTTTAGGTTAGACATTAGGAAAAACTTCCTAAATGTCAGGGTGGTTAAGCACTAGAATAAATTGCTTAGGGAGGTTGTGGAGTCTCCATCTGTGACGTTCTCCTGGTGTTATCTGGACTGGTGATCTGCTAGGTCACTCCAATCCTTGACTTTAGGAGCCAGCCTTCCCTGCTCTGCTGTGAGAACCCCTACTCCTGAGCTGTTCACGCACAGCCTCTGGCATGTAAGCTGCTTGGATTGTGCAACCGAATGACACTAGCCAGTATCTCCGGTCCCAGACACAACCCGCTGGACACTGCAAGCTTATATGAGTTTGTCAATTTAACAAAGAAATTGATATGCACCAGGCTTGTTATCCCAAGGGGAGTCTCTGACATGCTTCAAACAAAACGCACTGCTTCAGGTAGAATAAACAGATCTATTAACTACAAAAGATAGATTTTAAGTAATTATAAGTCAAAGCACAAGAAGTCAGATTTGGTCAAATGAAATAAAAACAAAACACATTCTAAGCTAAGCTGATCTTAACACTTTCAGTGCCCTTACAAACTTAGATGCTTCTCACCACAGGCTGGCTGGTTGCCCTTCAGCCAGGCTCTCCCCTTTGATCAATGCTTCAGTCAGTTGGTGGTGATGTCTGTAGATGGAGGTGGAAGAGAGAGGAAGAGCATGGCAAATGTCTGTCCCTTTTATCATGCTCTCTCTTCCCTCTTGGCTTTGCCCCCCCTCTTCAGGGTCAGGTGAGTATTACCTCATCGTAGTCCCAAATTGGCCAAGGGAAGGGGAGCGAGTCACTTGAGAGTCCAACAGATCCTTTGTTGCTGCCTAGGGCAGTGTCCTTTGTTCCTGTGAGGCAGGGCTGGGTTTGTCCCATACATGCCCTGATATGGTGTGAACTGCCCCTCTGTTCCTGGAGGGTTTTGCCTGGGCTTGTTTTAAGTCATGAGGACACATTTTCAGCCTCATAACTATATACATGAAATTACAACCTATAACATTACTATAACAACAATGCTCACTGCATCATGAGCCTTCCAAAGACACCCGACATGACAAACTTTGCACTGGATACCACACAATCGTATTATAAGGATGAACATGGGGGTGCAGGGTGTTCCCCCGAGATACAGAGTGTCACACCATCATTGGAGATTTTTAAAAGCAGGTAGACAAACACCTGCCAGGGATGGTCTAGATAATACTTAGTCCTGCCACAAGTGCAGGGGACTGGACTAGATGACCTCTTGAGGTCCCATCCAGTTCTATGATTCTATGACATTGTGTTGCAAGCCTAATCAGTGTGGTGGATCTGTCTGCCAAATTAATACTCCTACTTCCTTTGAAAAAATAGCTCTCTGAATTTAATAGCCTACAAATAATCTCCTGCTTGATATATACTTATCTGTTTGCCATGCATACCATACCTTTTCTGTTTCTATAATCTGTTTTGTAAAATACGATAATCATGTACACTTAAAAAAATTAGTGGTTGTGAAAACTTTGTCCTTGGTTCTGCATTTTTCAGGGGGATTAACAGAGCTGAATGTCCTTCGGAAATGGAGTGTGTTAGAAGTGCTTGGCTTCAACTTTTTCTTCTAAAGGAAATGTTCAGTACAGGATGAATTCTAACAATAGAAAGGGTCCCCTGTAAATTGGTGGGCCACTAATCTCTGTCAGCTCACACCAACTACACCAGCAAGATCTATATTCCAACAAACTGTCATGATATTGTGTGAGAGAAAGCGTGGTCTAAAAGACAGACAGGCTGAGAGAACTCCTGGGTTCTGGTTTTAGTTTTTCTATGTAAGTCAACCATGACCTGACTTCCAAAAATGCTGACCCCTGAAATTGCTAGGAGCTGCAGTAGTTCACTACCTCAAAAAATCACACTATTAATTTTTTGTGTCTCAGTTTACCCATCTATAAAAATAAGCTTGTGACTCACCTACTTCACAGTTCCTTGCTTTTAAAGTGTGTTGAGTTTCTCAGATGAAGGGTGTTACAGAAATACAAAGTATTGTCTGATGAAAGTGAAATAGCATCCCCTCTTAATTCTGTACCATTGTGTGGCTCATCTTGTTCCTTGATCCCGTCAGGCTTATTGAGTTTCTTCAGTGTCAACAGCAATAAAACCTGCAATTTGTCCTGGAGCAACTGAACATGTGTGTTCTTTTCTACTCAGTAAGGACATAGTCTTTCCTTTCACACCTAAGTGTCATCACATCTAAAGAATCATGTGAGGCCAATATCCTGGGGACCATGGGTCAGCATTGGAGCACACTGTATAAAGGGTTCTCCAAGAAGGTAACACTACTAATGCACCTGTGGTGATCCTTTGGCTAAGATAAGGGTCCATGACATGTTTTTGTGAGTCAACCAGATATTGATTTTTCATTCTACCCTCCCCTCCAGTCTTCTTCATTGCAATCAACAGAAGATATCCACTGAGCAATCAAACCTGGAATTCAGCAGCCCACCTGATATATATTCATCTCTTCCTCTTAGTTTATTCTTTGAAGGTTTCTCTTGTACCTGCAGTCACATCACACTACAATGATACTACCCCAAATTCCTTCCAGTGTCAGTCATCACTCCCTCACTGACTTCCCCATTGACTCTAATATTGTCCAGGGCCCATAATCAAACAGACAACAACTCTAAGCAGCCATCTCCTTGCATGGTATATTAAAATCCAGACCCTTCCAAAATAATTAAAGTCTTAGAGGCCATTATATGCGTTTTGATATCCTGCTTCCAAGGCTGCAGGATACCTACCACATTCTTCTCCCACTTGCCTAAACTAGCATGCAATTGCCTTTGCAATGTGAGGATGCGATTACAGAAACCACAGGAGTTTGCTCTCCTCTAAACAGCTGTGTTTGAAGTAGAGTACTGGTCCAGGACAGACAAGGGAGATAGTGTTGCAGCCTTTACAGTTTTTGTTCAGAGTAAAAAGGAAAATATACAGTGACAGAAAGAATCTTGACTTTGATCATTGCCAGTTACAGGAAATCAAAACATAACCTAATGTGGCGGGGGGCAGAGGAAGAGAGGGAGGAGGAAAGATAAAATATTGCCAGGTCAATTTCTTTGTTGTTTTCCTAGATCAAAAGAGGCTTGGTAGTTTCGCTTTTATTACATTTTCCTTTTGTTTCTGTTTTTGGCTTTCTGTCCCCGTCCTCACCTCCCCACTGCCAAAATCAATAAAATGGGATAGGTGATGCTATAAAACCTTTTTCCTTAATTTCTTTTGGAATTGGGTATGTTGGTTTGCCAACTGCAGTTTTGAGCCTTTGCATTCCCAACTTGGAGTTGTGCGTGTGTCACTGAAGGCAGAATCTGGCCCACACTATATCCCCACATGTTTCACAGTTGGTATGTAAGGACCTGATCCTGCAAACACTGAAGCACCTGTTGCATCCGATGAAGTGAGCTGTAGCTCACGAAAGCTTATGCTCAAATAAATTGGTTAGTCTCTAAGGTGCCACAAGTACTCCTTTTCTTTTTGCGAATACAGACTAACACGGCTGTTACTCTGAAACCTGAAGCACCTGAGTAACTTTCCCTACCGAAGTAATCCCCTGGGCCCTGACTTTTATGAGTTTACTCATGTTCTTAAGTATTTGCTGGAGATGACCCTAACTTGATCATTTAATTTTAAATGACTGGATATAATTCAAATACTCATACATATATAGGGTTTGAGCCACTGAAAATTCATTGCCTGCAGCTCTAAGTCTTATTTGTTTGCCAAGTTTTGACATGACCTTTTAAATATTTTTTTTTCTTTGTTAACACGCAGGGAATTCAGTTATGTTCATTTGATCTGTATTTGATTGCTTTAATTGATAGTCGGCACCCAGATGCCTTGCTGCTGGGTGATGAGTAAGGCTCATGCTTTTACATACATAAAATATTTGTTTCACAAAACAAATGAAGATCCTAAATGCCTGCTGATCATGTACCGTAGCGAATGGGCATGTACGAGAACTGCAAGAGCTACATAAAAGCTGTAGTGACAGGCAAACAGCACACATACCTTTACTTGGCATCTGCAAGGGCATAACAGACCACCACACCTCTACTGCAATTGACGTAAATGGGCTTCTTCTGGTTTCCATGAAGCAGCCTACAGAACAAAACTGCTTGGGCCTGCTAGGAGAGGTACACACCCATTTTGCGTGCTCCAACAACCATTTGTGCACACACACGAGGTGGTTAGGGGACTGCCTGCGCAAATGCAGGAATTGCCTGTGTAGCCAGCTCCGTGGGCAAAATCAGCTGCATGTGCAAAAGTGAGTAAGCAAAACCAGAGGGCAGGGCAGTGCTGAAAATGTGAACCTCATTGTCACCTATGATGCTGTAAGACTGGCCAGTACCCAAACAACTGTGTCCAGACCTTTGGAGATGCAGAATTTATTGACCTCCTATAACATAATTTACAGGCTCACACTAATTATACTACTCATCTCCCCTTGGGGTAAGAGGTTTGATCCTGTCAGTGGCTGAGAGGCTCATGGCAAGTGCTTGTAGGAGATCCACTTTTCAGGATTGAGCCTTAGGATTTTATAGCATATAAATTACAAATGCATGCATGATAGAGAACCCACAGTTATAACACCTGTTTCTGCTGCAAGCCTGTTGATCTTATCTATACTGCCTTGTGTGAAACAGAAAACGGTCTCATTTTACTGGGAGGAACTGGCAGGGTGAACTATTGCATTAGACTGGAAATGCTATCACCACACAATTCATAGGGAACCCCTGCCAGACAGGATTAATGCTCTGAGTAACTGGGACAAAGGCCCAGATACTAGCCAGACTTAAATCCTTCTTGATCTCAGTAACGACATCACAGTCTGTAATGAAACTCATCTGTCGGTCACCGGAAGGGAAATGTTAGCAACAGAATTAAAATGACATGAATGCATTTGAATGCGCAGGGCCTGATCTGTGAGTATCCATTACGTGATCCAGCCCTGCTCAGGAATGCCTTCTTCTGCTGCATCCATGTAACTCCCATTAATATTACCGAATGAGAAAACAATCCTAGTTTAAGGCCTGGAGGACATGCTTATTATTTCTAGTACAGTAGTGTCTACAGAGCCCAAGTAGATCAGGGATTCCATGGGCTAGCTGTTGTACAAACATAGTGAGAGTCAGTCCCCGCCCCAAAGAATTTACAATCTGTTTAAAACCAGATGCAACAAGTGGGAGGAACAAGTCTACAGGGAGGGTGGGGGTGAGGTTAACATTTTTTGTATAGATTAGTTATATACTACTGGAGAGAGATGGTTTATACTGGTAAGCAAAAATAGCTTTAATCACTCCTGTTTTGTAAAGGGGCTTGAATCAGAAGCAGATTTTATAATAGGTAGGGCCTGATTCCTTGCTGCCTTGCATCTTGTGTCATTACTGACTCCTGTGCATAATAAGTGTAAAATGCTGCCAGATCTGCATGAGAATTCAAAATGTAATGCAGAGGAGAATCAGACCCACAGGGCCCAAATCTGATTGTACTTATGCCATGGATGCAGCACCACTGACTTCAGTTGAGTTACTTCTGATCTATACTGGTGTAAATAGGCCCATAAGCAGGCTCAGAATTGAAAAGGTGCATCTTTAAGTAATACAGTAGAGAGTTTAAAAGTAACTCCTCAGCTGCCATGCTAACTTACATAACCAATGGTAAATCAGTTCCAGATTTACTACTAAGGTAAGCATCCAATAAAAGCTGTCATACTAAACAAGCCTGTTGGAGGGCAAGATCTGAAGTATCTGACAGCAGAGCAGGGATTCCCTGACACTCCAGCCTCACTTGTGTCAATGACAAAATAAACAGAGATGCAACATTATCCAAACCACAGACAGCTTAAATAAATGAAGGACCTGTGCCTTTACAGCACACTGGTTATTTTTTATGAGCCTCCTCCATTTCAACCAGAGCTGAAAGCATAGATTTTTGTCCTGTGACAGTAGACAGCACAATCCTTCACTTCAGCCAGCATTTAGTAGGATAAGCTGCAGTTCACTGTGTTTATTACCTTAGAAAAGAATGATGCAAATTTCTAGTTAACATACTGAGGGATGTGCTGCCACCTTTCGGTGGATGCATGTTATGTAAGTAGAGAATCAAGTTATTGTATAGTGTAGCTCTCACCCTTACTCACCCATTATAAACACCTGCTTTCTCTGCTCTGCCTTAGCCCACTGCCAAGTTCTCAATGCCCCCCACTCCACCAAGTAGCAGTGGGGCTCACCCCTCACTGCACCATCCCACACAGCTACCACCGTGTCTTTTTCTACAGGCAGGGTCTCGGCAGCTGTGCCTCTGCTGGCCTGTCCTCTAGCGCTGGTCTGATGCCTCCTGGCAGACGTGGGGCAGTGCCTGCCAGGCCAGGAAACAGGCAGAAAATGGAAGTTCCAAATTTGATTGATCACTAAAGCACTAACTTGATTTACCAAACTAACTAAAAGTAAAAAACACCAAGTTTGGGGATTAGTAGAGCTATGGTTTTGATATATAATAAATAAGCACGAACCTCATCTCCCCAGGCCTGATTTTCTACAGGAAAAATGGCAGAGATTAGCTGCTAGATTTTAGCTAACTACAGATACTTTCCCATCCCCTATGTAGTTTGTGCATTTGCAGCAGCTTCCTAGGTGGCACTAGCACTGCTTTGCCTTTCAGTCCCAGACTCTCTACAAGTTCAAGGGTTCACTGGTGTCATGGCTTCCACTGCCTCATCATCAGTGGTAACCTTTCCTTCTCCCCTGTTCAGGGACAGGCTGGCCCACTTTTACAGTGTTTGAGACTTGATTACCATGGATAACTGGGTCCTGAGCACCATCAGATTGGGTTATGTCAGATGGTTCCTCTCCATCCCTCTTTCCACCCCTTTAACCTATGCCTCTTCAGGGACTCCTCTCATGAGACAATGCTCCTTGAATGGGTTTAGTCTCTGCTGGCTTTGGGGGCTGTAGAGGAGGTCCATGTGCATCATCGGGGTCCGGGATTCTACTCGCAGTAGTTTCTGCTCCCCAAGCCCAAGGGAGGGATGAGACCTCCGCGATCTCAACAAATATATCACATACATTAGATTCCATGTAGTCACCCTAGCAACTATCCTCTCCATCTTGAATCACAGCAACTGGTTTGCTGCCCTGGACTTATCTGCACAAAATTCTCTGAAACTCATACACTCTAGGGGCACCCACCTTTATCCTGTTCCTAGGGCTCAGGTGTAACCCTGTCAATTTAGTCACTCACCCTTACCCAATTCCTAGGGCTCAGGGTGTAATTTTCTGCAGGTTTGCAGGGCCTTTTACCAGCGAAAGAGCCTGTGATAGGGCCTTCAGTGGTGGGGCAGCCTAGCGGCTAGATTGTTGGTTAGGGGCTGGAGGAGGGGACCTGCTCTCATTTCCCTCAGGTCCTGTCTCAGAGTCCTGGGCCACTCACACCCCTAGACAGGGGAGATGGATCTTGCTTCCAGTTGTGTGGGGGTGGGGGGTGTGCATGCTCAGGACCTGTTGTCTGAGCTGCTCCCTATGTAAGTCCTTTAGTTTGGGGTGTGGCCCTGGTAGTCCAGTTTCCCCACAGTTGGGGCTTGGCAGTATATTCCCCTTCACGGGGAAGACTTATTTGCTTCCAGTAGCTGCATTGGCAGGCAGGTTGCATCTGTGCCTTCAGGCAGACACACAGAGCTCCTGTCTCTTTGCCAGTCAGCCCCTGACTGAGCCAGGCTCCCCTTCTTTTCTCCCCCTTCCAGGCCTGGCATTGGCTGCAGGTATAAGGGGGCAGGGCTAGCTGAATCCACAGGTTTTCTTTAACCCCTGCTGTGCTTAGCAGCCATCTCTTTGCTGTTTCACACATCCCCCCCTCATGATCCCATTTGGGGTCTGCCCCTCCCTCCAGCTGTCGTCCACCATTTCATGAAAAGAAGTCCACATTCAAATGGGCTCTCCCGGCCCGGTGCTGGATGCGGAAGGAGAAAGGCTGGAGAGGTAGAGGTCCCATCTCATGATTTGGGCATTTGTGTCCTTCATGGCATGGAGCCAGCGGAGGGGGGTAATGATCGGTAACTAAGGTGAAGTGTGTGCCCAAAAGATAATGGAGTGAGTCCATGGCCCATTTTTCTGCCAGGGCTTCTTTCTCGATTACAGAATAGGCCTTCTCTCGCAGGAACAGTTTCTTGCTAATATACAGGATGGGGTGTTCGTCACCCCCTACTACCTGCCATAGAACCGCTCTTAGGCCTATGTCTGAGGCATCCGTTTGCAACAAAAACTCCCTGGTGAAGTCAGGGCTGTACAAGACAGGTTCCTGAGAGAGCCGGGTCTGCAGAGTTTGAAACGCCTTCTCACAGGCTGTGGTCCACTGGATCCTTTTACGACTCTCGTTCTTGAGGGGATCAGAAAGGGGGGCTGCAATAGAGAAGAATTCTGGGATAAAGTGGCAGTAATATCCGACTAGCCCCAGCTTCTTTGAGGACGGCGTGGGGCAAAACTGGAGGGCCCGGACTTTGCTACCCAAGGGTTGGATTATACCTTTTCCCAGTGTGTACCTATGGTACATGGTCTCATGCTTCTCAAGGTGGGGTTCACTGTCAGGCCAGCCTCCTTGAGGGACTGTAGGACCATGGTCACATGTTTCAAATGGTGCTGCCAGTTGCGACTATAGATTACCACATCATCTAAGTACGCGGCTGCATATTCATTATGGGGGCGGAGAATTCAGTCCATTAGCCACTGAAATGTGGCCGGGACCCCATGCAAGCCGAAGGGCATGGTCCGGAACTGAAAAAGCCCGAAGGGGGTGGAGAAAGTGGTTTTTTCCCTGGACTCGGGTGCGAGCGGAATCTGCCAATAGCCCTTCGTTAAGTCTAAAGTGGTGATGTATTCTGCCTTTCCCAGCCAGTTGAGCAGTTCATCAACCCGAGGCCTCGGGTAGGCATCAAACTTCGATACTGCATTGACCTTGCGAAAGTCTATGCAAAAGTGGGTGCTTCCATCGAGCTTAGGGACCAGGACCATGGGACTTTTCCAGTTGCTGAATGACTCCTCAATCACCCCTAATGCAAGCATCGAGTGGAGTTCCTCTTTCATGGTCTCTCTAAGCTTTTGGGGAAGGGGCTTGGGGTTTTCTCTGACCTTAATGCCCAACTCCATCTGAATATGATGAGTTTTCAGGTGAGTCTGCCCTGGTTGGGTTGAGAAAAGGGAAGAAATGGCGGTGATCAATTCTTGTGCCTGGCCTCTCTGCTCAGGGTTAAGATTGTCCTCAATCTTGACTATCCCGGGATTTGAGGCCATCAGATTTGGGCTCTGATGGGTAGGGTGCTATTAGTAAGCCTTCCTGAGCTTTCCACAGTTTTAACAGGTTCACATGGTAGATCTGTTGTATCTTACGTTTGTCCAGTTGCTTGATTTCATAGTTCACCTGCTCCACATGCTGGATCACCTTGTATGGTCCTTGCTAGCAGGCCAGAAGCTTTGACTCCGAACTGGGCAACAATAACAGCACCTGGTCACTGGGCTGAAACTCCCGGAGGCGTGCCTGTTTATTTAGCCGCTTCTTGGGTATCCTGGGCATGTAGGAGGTTCTTCCTGGCAAAGGAACCTAGGGCCTCAAGTTTCTTCCACAGGTTTAGCACATTCTGTACCATATTGTTGGCTCGGGATGGTTGCTCCTCCCACATTTCTCAAATAAGGTCTAAAATCCCCCAGGGTTGCCACACAGCTTCTGGGCAACCAAGTTGGGTCAGGCCCCCGGCAGGTACTGCTCCCCCTGGAAGCGTTGCTGGAATGTTTCCTCCGAGATATCTAGGGTGTCGAGGATCACTGCCTTGACCTGGGCATAGTCCTGGGCAGTGGTGGGGTCTAAAGCTCGCTATGCGGTCTGTGCTACTCCGGTTAAGTACAGGGCCAGCACTGCAGCCCATTGGTCTCAGGGACACCGGGATACCATGGCCACATGCTCAAGAGTCTCTAAGAAAGCCTCAGGATCATTGTCAGGCCCCATTTTGCAAGCCAGATAGGGGCAGGGTTAGGCAGCTCTGCTGGGGCAGCGGGTTGCAAAATGGAGGCCACCTGTTGGACCAGCTCCTGTTGCTGCTGCTGGGGTGCCAATTCACAAATTAGCTGCTGCTGCTGCTTGGCCATCTGTTGCAGGAGTTGCTGTTGTTGGTATGTGTTTTGCTTGGCCATCCATTTAAGTAGCTGTTCCATCTCCATTCAAGGGGTTGGCCCAGGGCTTCTTCTCCCTTTATCTCCCTCTCCTTTTTTTTTTTTGTTTTAACTCCCTTCAGCAGAGAGTGGGGTCAATGCCCACATTCTCCACCATTTGTGATAGGGCCTTCACTGGCCAGGCAGCCTAGCAGCTAGATCATTAATTAGGGGCTGGAGTGGGGGACCTGCCCTCCTTTCCTTCAGGTCCTGTCTCAGAGTCCTGGGCCACTCACACCCCTAGACAGGGAGATGGATCTAGCCCCCAGGCATCAGGGGGGGGGGTGCTCAGTACCTGTTGTCTGAGCTGCTCCTTATGTAAGTCCTTTAGTTTGGGGTGTGGCCCTGGTAGTCCAGTTTCCTCACAGATGGGACTTGGCAGTAGATTCCCCTTCACAGGGGGGGGAGGGGGGGAGGGAGGGAGGGCTGGCTGGCTTCCAGTGGCTGCGTTGGCAGGCAGGTTGTGTTTGTGTCTTCAGGCAGACACACACAGAGCTCCTGCCTCTTTGCCAGTCAGCCCCTGACTGAGCCAGGCTCCCTTCTTTTCTCCCCTTCCAGGCTTCTCATTGGCTGCAGGTATAATGGGGTGGGGCTAGCTGAACCCACAGGTTTTCTTTAACCCCTGCTGTGCCTGGCAGCCGTCTCTCTGCTCCTCCACAGAGCCTTACACAGTAATATCCTTATCCTCTATTTATTGACAATTACCAAGCAGAATTCGCATGCTAAGCATACAGTGCTATGCTCACCAATCCTTATCAGGCAGGCGAACTTTCCCTGTTGGCCAGACAAGGTCAGTGTTGTCTGGATTCTGGTTGCTGCACGTCACGGTCGTGCAGAGGATTCTTAACAGCTCTGATCTTAGGCTCTGTCTTGGAGGTGAGTTCTTCTTCTTTCAGGTCTTTCCTTTTTCTTATTCTTCTGTTCCTTCTCCTGGTCTCCTTCTTGGACCCCAGTTTATATAGTGAAACTCAAGTCCTGCTTTGCTATGCCTTAACCAATGATTTTACTAAAATTTTGCTAACCAATCCTAACATATTGTAACAAAGTTCTCCAATTAATCATACCCCACCACTCTAATTAATTTACACCTGTCAAAATCAATTATGTAACAGACAGAAACAATCAAAGAACCAGACAGAGATCATACAGAGAAACAATAGGGAAGTGGGGACCATAATGACAAAATAATAAAGAAATGAGGATTTCACAGCCACAATTATTGATAAGTGGTTTCTTGCCAGACAGAATGCTATCAAACTAAGTTTTCTTTAACCATCTTAAGATCTGTTTCTTTATCTGATGATAGTGGGTGCTATTAGGATGGGGTCTCCTTAACAGGCCCAAGTCCCTAAGTAACTGTCACCTTGGAACATTAATACAAAGGCTCTGTTTTAAGAACAACTGGCCCCATTGCTGTGCATGGACACTAAGGTCCATCCATGCAAAGCAGTTTACAGGGCTGAGGCTTTAATTTGGTATTTCGTATTGTGCACAGCTTCCAAACTGAGTTGCTCCTGGCAGTAAGCAAACCTAGTACTGTGGCAACAGTAGCTGTGATCAGTAAAAGCAGTGGCTGTCACTTATCTCCCATCCACAGGCATTTAAAAAAACAAAATGTTACTTTGAATCCTGCACTCATCGATGGGAGAATGGAAGGAGGCTAGTCCGAACAGCAATATTTTATCCACAGTCTCTCTTTTACTCTCCCCCTTTCCTAAGGTTCTTTTTAGACATGCCCGAAGTTTTTGTAATGAAATCCAAAACCAGTTTCAGCTGGTTTCATGCTCTGTTAGTCAGCCAACATTTTTGGTTTGTATGTCAAGCAGTTTGGCAAGGTCTGAGAATTCTTTGGTGTGCCACATTTTAAGTAAATTCACCTCCTCTAATCTAATCTAATCTAATCTAATCTAATCTAATCTAATCTAATCTAATCTAATCTTTATAATGCACCCATCATACTAATATCTAGGCACGACCCACAATGGTGAATGAGAATAGCACTTTTCTATTTGAGAGGGCCACGATGTCCATAAGAAATTACTCCTTTTGACCTGAGCACTTTGCCAATATTTGGCGTCTTGCAGATTGTTTCCAGTAGGAGGAGAAATTGGTGATAGAGTCAGGTATTTCTTTGACACAATCCTATTTATTTACAAAGAATGTGCACAAAGTCCTGTTTCACTGAACACAGTAGGATCAAATGACAGGAGGCAATTTCATTGCTCACACTTCCAAGCCTGCCTTTCCAGCCAGCCCAAGGTAGATTGCCTCTTTTTGGAACACCTCACAGTTCTCTGGGTTCGATTTCAGATTGGCAGCCTCAATCACAAACCATTTATATCAGTTCCTGTTCAGAGGGTTTAGCACGCACCAGAATGTCATCTAGGTATAATACGTAGGCTGAGAATGGGGTAGAAAACTGATGTAAATGTCCTGTTTCTGGCTGGCCCAATTCCTCATCCAAGTGACTGACTTCTTCCACTGTGGTCTGTGACCCTTTGATTTCTTTCTCAAGGTGACTTTTTAGCTCCTTAAATCTCTCCTAGCAAAATTCTAGGTAAGAGGGGATCTAAAACTAAAACACCTATTTGGTCTCCAAAGGACACAGTGACTGGGGAATTTCCACCCATCCAAAAATGGGGGCAATTGTGTTTGAAACTTGGACTTCTGTAATTTTAGCAAGAATTCTGGATAGCGAGACAGTGGATGAGGTAATAATTAGTCTGGATTTCATTATGACTAATAATTGCTAATAAATACCAGGAACGGTGTCCTGTGAATTCATTCTGTGGAAATTCCCTTTAAAGATGTGGCACAAATAAGACAAATGGTTTTAGGCATCTAGTTTGCAGTAAGCAAGTTGTCTTACCTCCAGCAGCATGCTGGGGGTAGCTTTCGAGCAAAAGGAAGATGGAGAGTGGCTGAAGCCTGCTTTAAAACCCAGGTTCTCAGAGGAATTTTAGTTGCTAAGGTTCTTGGGGGTGGGAAGTGGGAATGGATTCCTATTCATTTACTAAACGTTTCTGATAAACAGCAAGTATTAGAAAAGGGAACTACAGTGGAAAAACAAGAACCAGTGGATCTAGTAAATGCAAGGGAGAAAGGGGTGAAAGTGAGCTCCAGGAGTTCCAGTACAGTGCTGTGAATTTCAATGAGAAGCGGCTATGAAGCAGGCAAAGAGCAGCAGAAAACCAGGAGACAGCAAGAGAAGCACTTGTAGTGTGGCCCTGAGAGAAAGCCAAGAGAGAGTGTTTTCGGCAGAGTGCTGGCTGCAAAGGGAGGCTTGGGATTGTGAACAAGGAAACTGGCTCCTGTTGTTTGCACCTATTGTGTTCAGGGAAATGGGACTTTGTGTACATTCTTTGTAAATAAACAAGACTGCATCAAAGAAATAACCTGACTGTATCATGAATTTCTCCTCTTAATGCAAGGTCTCAAATATTGGCAAATGGCTCGGGCCAGAAATAGTAACAGTACCAAAACCAACACCCTTTTCTTAGGTGGGGTTATCATTGTTTGTACTTGAAGGGGTAATGCTGGTAGGCTATCCTGCAGTGACTGGTATTGACAGCCAGTACATCTTGCCCATGGGGTGCTGGAACAATTTTTATAGTGGGGGTTCCAAGAGCCATTGAGCACCCCCAGTATCTCTACTTCCAGGGGTGCTGGAACAATTTTTATAGTGGGGATGCTGAGAGCCATTGAACCAACTGTAAACCCTGTATTTAATGGAAACTACTTCAAGCCAGGGGATGCAGCAGCACCCCCAGCACCCCTAGTTCCAGCATCTATGTCTTGCCCTGAAGGAAACAAGACTTGGGTGATGCTGGTCTCTGATAGCAGGGAGTTCCTCAGCTGAGGACCTTTTGAAAAGGATGCATTTCCTCAGCCATGGGAATTTCACCCAGGGCTCAATCAGTCCTAATATTCCTGTTAATCACCACTGGTTCTCATTCATGAGTTTGCTGGAAATGGTTAACAATGTAAATCTCAGTGATTTTATCTGTATGACTTTGGGCTGTGCTCCCCCCGCCCCACACCCCAGTGGTTGACTGGCACATTGCTTGTCTCCCTCCGTGCAGTCCTGCATTTCAGCCTGTCTGACAGCTCCTCATGGGTGGATGGCTATCATCTTTCATTTGACGTGGCCAATAATGAACTTCTTATTCCTCTGAAACCGTCTCTGTCACTGTTGACACCATCACCTGCCTCATCAGGGGTCATTGTTAACTCTTCCCTGTTCCCTCCCTTTCCAAATTCAGCCACTGTCCAAATCCTTCCACTTCTTCCTCCACAATATTTTTAAGATCTGATTTTTTTTATTTTCTGTTCAGATAGCTTTCTCCTCTTTTTCAGGCCCTGTTGTCTCCTGACTTGATTGTTGCAGCCTCAGCATAGTGGGTCTCCCTACACACACATTGCCTGAGTCCATACAAAACGCAGCTTCTAACTTTATCTTCCACGTCTGATCCAGCACAACCTTTCTGTCAAGTGTAGTGCTGACTACCACGCTGCGTACACTTAAGCATGTGAAAAGCTTTATTTCCATGAGTAACCCCTCCGACTTCAGGGACTACTGATTGGAGTGAAGTTACATATGTCTGTGTTTGCTGGATCGGGGCCTTAGATTGTAAAGTCCTTGGGGCAGGGAGCATATTTTCCTCTACATTGGGTACGATGCTGTATTCAATAAGTGAATGTGTTTCCCTTTCTGGTTCTACCCCCAGCACCAGGATACCACGGCTAGGTAGCAGACAGGGCAAGCGGCTGTGTCTTCAGTAAAAAACAGAAGCCGAAACAAACACGCATCCTGTTGCCACTAGACCTACAAAGGACACCACCCCCCGGGTTTTATTAGGTCCACGGTTGACCTTAATTTTTCCCCTTTAACGTGACAAGAGCAGGGGGCGCTGGAGCAATTTGAATAATATGTGTATGTGTGTGTGTGGGGGGGCCCCTGAGAGCCATTGAACCAAACTGTAGAACCCTGTATAGGATGGAAACCCGCTTCAAGGCAGGGGGTGAGGCAGCACCCCCACTTCCAGCACCTGTGGACAAGGGCTAGCATGCCCTCGAGGACGCCCAGAAGCTGGAGGAGCCTTCTGGGAACAATCCTGCCCACCCGCTGCCCGCCTTAGGACTCTGCCCAGCACCGGCTCTTGAAACACGGGGAGCTGAGGAGCCTCCCGACGCTTGCCAAGCCCTGTCAGGGCTCCGCACCCAGCTCCGGGGCGAGCCCGCCCAGCCCAGCGCGCAGTCACGTCTGCCGGCCGCCAGGGCGCGCCTGAGCGGCTCTCGCGGGCTCCTGCCGGGCAAGGGCCGCCCCGCTCCCTCCCCCTTCCCGCCTGCTGTCACTCAGCCCCGCCGCCGCCGCAGAGCCCGGCGAGCAAGGTAAGCGCGTGGGCCGGCGGCGGAGCCGCTCCGCAGCCGCCTCCCGTCCCGCGGCGGGGCTGCAGAGGTAACCGGGCGGAGGCGGGCGGGCGAGGCGGCGGCCGCCTTTGCCGCCCGCAGGGGCAGGCAGGGTGGACGGGGCAGGGCCGGGTGGTGCCGTGCGAAAGCCTGGTGCGCGGTGCCATCGGTCGCGCAGTCGGCAGCGGAAAGCCAGGCCCTTGCCTGGGAGGAGGTGGGGAGGGGCTCCCTGGAGGGGAGCCTGGGCCCATGCACCAGCTGCCTGGATCCCGAAGGACTCAGCCGGTCGCCCCCAGTCACCGTCGGGGCTGGTGCAGTCACGCGGCACTCAGCCTGGGGAGCTGGCACCGATTTTAGGCAGCGCCCTCGGTTTGCCAGCCGGGAGCCTGCCCGCCGGCTCAGAGGCAGAGAGGGAGGGGTTTGCAGGAGGGTGTCGGCAGCTTCCTTCCCCACCCCGTAACCCGCGGCAGGAGGTGACCTTCTCTCTGGGGAAGGCACGCTCAGCGCTGTGGTTTACCTTGATGCATTATCATTGTGCCAGGCCCCAACAAGAAAATGTAAGTCGGCTTCCTGGGGAATAACTAGGCTTGAGCTGGTTACATCTCAATGCAGGGCTGTGCTAGCTGATGCAATATATACATTGTTTTCACAGCCAGGATGATAGGGCTATAAATATAGTGCCTACAAATCCTAACTTCTCCATTAGCAAGATTTTATTGTTCATTATCTATACTGCGTTTATAACTGTTCTTGATTGGATTTTGGGCTCTAAAACGTCCAGTATTTTCCTCTTCTCCCCTCTCCCTCCCCCCCCCCCCCGCCCCTTCCATGCACTCTGAATGAGCTTAATGCCCTTTTCATGCCTATTTTTTGAGGCTTGACGGTGATAAAAAATAACGCTTGCTGTTTATCCATCAGGCTGTTAAAACTGCAGGATCCTGAAATGTGAACTGCTTCATTTGGTCTCAGGAATGATATGAGGAAATTCCATAGCAGCTAAGATTTGCATGTTTTAAAATGTATGTGGAGGCAAAATAAGAATATTTTTTCTAACAGTTTAAATATACAACTATATATAACCTTTTTCTGAAACCAATGTCTAGATGATAACCTTTGATATCAGATGGCTTTTGATCCTTTAAACCATGACTTGCAATATGGTTAATATAAATGTGAGCAATAACGTGACAGAGTGTTGGTTATACTAGGGTACTTCCATGCAGTGGACAAAATTCTGTCATTAACGCTCTGTGCAATCCCATTGATTTAGATTGAGTTGTAAGTTACTAGGTGCTAATCAGTCTGAGAGTTGTCTTGAAGGTAATTGTCCTTCAGCCCTTGAAGGGTGTTCATGTTTCTGAATGGCCTCGCTTCCTGAGGTGTGTGCTTCCTTTTCCAGATAAAGCAAAGGCCACTGGCTATGTCTCCACCTATATGGCTGTCTTGTATGATAGCATGACTCAGCACAGAGTCTTTGATGGCCAGTAATTTGCCTTATTTTAACCAGCTCATTATCTTCCTTATTCTTGTGGAAAGTGTGAATAAATGATGGGGCTTAGTGGAGTTCCAGAAGTTAGGAAAATTCAGCATGAAATATTTAAAAGAACACACAAAAACTCCAACCCCCAAAATACTTGTAATTTTAAAAAAAAATATTTATATTTTAACTGTATTTTAATACTGGGGCAGTGGGCTAGTTTGAGAATGCTAGGGACTGAATTCCTTTATCCTCAGAAAAGGCTCAGCCTTGTGCAGCAGCCATGAGTTTCCCCACCCTGTCCTGTCACAGCTGTGACCTGGAGGAACTATTTCTGGTGGCGTGAAGTAGCTCTGTCTCCATGTACTTTCTGTTTTTGGCCATTAGTTAAAATAAAATTGGAGTAGAACGGATCCATGCTGTTGTTAGTCAGGCTATTTCTAAAGAGCAGTGATAGTGATACCAACAAAAACTGTTCTGATTCTGTGTTGCATTCCAGATTGCCTTGTGAGGATCAGAAATGAAAATTCTGTTATTCCCTGGTATGAACTGTGTCAGAATCTCTTTGAAAACTCTTTTTAAAATACAACACCTGCTCCAACTTACACGAAAAGTCATTTATTTGGTCCATCATTTTCTGTTCTCCTTTTTCTTCCATCCAGCCTCAACTTTTGTCTGATTGAACAGTTGAGTCTGAATTGGGTATGGCAACATGAGTGATGTCCCCAAGTCAGTATTGTGACTTCCCTGCAGGATGGTGTCGGCTGAATCTAAGCAGCGAGAGTGCAAAGCCCAAACATACATATTTTGAGAACATGGCAGATGAAAAACATAAAGGAGAAGATCAATTTAAGATTAAATATAGTAAATGCTTTTCTACAGTGTGAAAGGAACGAGCAAACAAAAATACCCTGAAGGATCAGATATTTCCCTCAGTTTTAACTAGTCAGGCCCATTGATTTGAGGCAGCACGGATGTAATAGAGGATATAAGAAGACCCAGAATGTTTAGGGAGTGCTCTGTCCCTTCTTCAGTGCTTTGCCCATGCCTACTGTGCCCTCTGTACCTGGTTAGTTTGCACTGCATAGGTGATATAGTTGTGGTAACTCAGACTTTACTGGCCAGCTAATTAACTGTCCTAATTCTGTTCCCATCCTTGTGCTGCCAGTGATCACATTACTGCTCACTGCTTCCTAAACATGTATTTGCATGAACAGTTGCTAATGTGTGGGATTTTATTTGTAAAGAATAAGATCCCTGGGACTTGTTCGGCTTTCACAGCTTTTTTAACTTTATTTGCCACAGAGGGGAGAGCAGAGTTGTATCCTCTGTTTTTTATTTAATTAGTATCTTAAATAATATAATAATAAAAACTGTCTTAATTGAAATTGTATTTACACCCATGTAACTCAGATCAGAATCACCTCTTTCTTTAATTCCCTAAACACAAACATCATTGAACTGTTCTTGTAAATATGTGCTAAAGGTTTTTTTAAAATGCTTATTGCTTGATTAATCAAAGGAGACGCTAGAGTATGTTAAATACATCAGTATTTAAGAACTAAATAGATTACTTATTTGGATGATAATGTAACTAGTTTGAGAGGGTTTAAAATGCATAATATTTGCTCAATAAACTAAGAATAGGGCCCTTATGCTGCACACAGTTCCATGAATTCAGTGTGGGACTAAGGTTCAAGTCCCTGTTCTGTCAGAAATGTCCTGTGTGATCTTGGGCAAGTCAACTAAACTCTGTGCCTCTGTTCCCTATCTGTTAAATGTATCTCCCTACCTCACAAGAGTATTGCAGGGATATTGCTCAGATACTACGGAAATGGGTGCCATATAAGTACCTTAGCTAGTTTGACTCTGCAAGGGTTTAGTGGTCCTCCTGTGTGGAACAGCTTGCAGGCTTTGGACTTATATTTGAGTCATTATGGTATATTGATTTCAGTGAAATTACAAGTTGGGGCAAAATTTGGACTTTGGTTTCCCATTGATCCATAGTTCAGAGTATTCATAAATATGTGCATTTAGGCCCAGGTCCTGCAAAGGCTAACATGTGTTTCACATTTGACTTCAGTAGGATGACTTGTGTTTAAAGTTAAGCACGTGCATAAATCTTTGCAATTGTGACTTGAATGGGCTTTGTATGAGGCTCTTAAATTTCTTTTAAAACACGGCCTGGGCAGGCTTTGTTATTTTTTTCAACTGCGAGTAGTTTTTTGAGACCCTGAAGTCTGGTTTGTTTTTGTAATTCTGTAAGACAAACCCACCATCCCTCATGCTTTTTGAAAATTATTAGTAATTTGTAAATTATCTCATGGCCAAAGAATCCAGAACATTGTTTCAAGTTGTAACTTTCTAGCAACTATTTTGAAAATGAATCAAATTTCTTAGGTTTGTGGACTGTAAGGGACAAGGTCCTTGATTTGCTTTCCTTCTTATGCAGAGAGATTGTCATTTGTCTCATAATTTGTGATAGTATGTCACTGTGGTTTGTACAGATAGTTCAGTGAAATCTATCATTGGCTTATATCATGGCACAAAGTCTGCCTTTAAGATGCTGTAAAAATGTGGAAATGGTAATCGGAAATCCTTTGAAATTCAATAGGGATCACAATTTCCAAGAATTGTTGCATATGTTCAAATTTATAAGTGAAAATTAGCCTGAACTGAGGTCTAAATCAAGACATCCTTACTCATAGACTCCCACTAATTTTGGTCCTGCATGGGTTTTTTTTCCTTCTTATTTTTAAATTTGTGGTATATTTTCCACCATAGAAATATTAGTAAAACTGAAGGAAAAGCCAATAGTCTATGCAGGGAAAGTTCCAGTATCATAGCAGAGGCATGTTGGCTGGTGGCTAGAGTGCTGGACTGGGATCAGGAGATCTGGGTTCTGTTCCCAGCACTGCCACTAGCCTGCTGGGTGTTCTTTGGTAAATCACTTTGCCTCTGTGCCTCAGTTTCCACATCAGTAGATCTCAATGTAATAGCTAGGTAGTATCCTCATTAATTATATCGTTTCAGCCTCACTGTGGGAAGGGAGGCTGCTAGCAAACACATATTTAAAATTACTGGGTAAAAAAAAACCCACTTTATATGACACTCAGGTAAATAAATGGTTGTTTGCATGTAGTTGGGTAACTGCTGACACAGGACCCCAAAATTGTGCTATACAATGAAAACTTGCCAGCCTCACAATATTTGGAAACATCTAGAGCTAGATTTAGCCCAGGTGGAACTTTGACTTCAGAGGAATTTTCTTAACTAGGGTTGAATTTGGCCCCTGTTGTTTACAATAAGTAGAAGCTGCTGCACACTCTAAAGCAGTGGTGGGCAACCTGCAGCCTGTGGCCCACATATGTGGCCCATCAGGGTAACCCGCTGGCAGGCCGCCAGACAGTTTGTTTACATTTGCATGACTGCCCGCAGCTCCCAGTGGCTGTGGTTCGCCGTTACCGGCCAATGGGAGCTGCAGGAAGCAGCGCAGGCTGCAGGGACATGCTGGCTGCCGCTTCCCACAGCTCCCATTGGCCAGGAATGGCAAACCCGCGGCCACTGGGAGCTGCGGCTGGCCATGCAAATGTAAACACGCGGTCTGGTGGCCTGCCAGCGAGTTACCCTGATGGGCCACAGGTTGTCCCCCACTGCTCGAAAGGAAGCTTCCCATTTTTTTCTCTTTTGACAATTCTGAAATCAGTGCTCAGGTTACTAGCTCTACTGTGAGCCAGGCAGTCTGTTCAGAGTTTCCCCACGTAGCTGTCAGTGCCTCAGTGACTCCCAGTATTTCCTACCGTTTAAGTCTTGGCCTCCTATGAGCAGGGATTGAGTCACTTAGTAGTTTTATGATCTATACACACAGCAGGATGGGGATAAGACGAGCACATTCAGTTTCACTTGTGACGTAGTCTGAGTTCACCTCCTGGTATTCCAGAGGTGAAAGACGAGGGCATGCGCTTGGTATGTCCTTCGTCCCTGGCCCTTTATTCCGGTTAAGCATGCTGCAGTCTTATATGATGCGATGGATTTGTTTTTCTCCTGTAATACAGTAGGCCTCTGTTGACAAGCTAATCTGAACAGAAATAATTATCTTTTCTTTGTCACTGACAACAATAAGGTTAACTACCACCTTATACACAGAATGTTTTTTCACCAATTTTAGACACCTCTTTCTGTGTTACTTAAATGATTTGCCTTACAAATAGATTTACAGTGGACATGGATTTAGCATTACGATATTATTTCTTAATTATAGTGATTGCATAAGAGGAGACTAGGCATCTGTCACTGCCCTAGAACCACAGACAACTGCTGCATTGGAGCAGCATGTCACAGCTGATTCATCAGACAAGCATGACTGACTCTCCCTGCTGATAGCTTCTTGGGGATAATATCTTAGAACTGAATCCTGGGGCCTGCCTCCGTTCTGATACATTTGTGTAAGAGTAACTGCATTGCCGTTAGTGGAGTTGCACAAGTGTAAGTGAGAGCAGAATTTGGCACTCTGGAGTTTTATACAGGAGAATTATTACAAATATATAACTCAAACAATAATATTAACACACAGTCTTGGTGAAAACAAGTTAGTGTAACATTTTGATTTTAAGAAAACCAACCGAACCAATGTGCTCATAAGTGTGTATTGGAAATGCGTATGGATACTAAAATGCTCCTTGTACTGAGAGCAATTAGGGCTTCTGTCCAATGACAGCAGATGAGTTGCCCTTCACAGCAATCCTTACCTGCTTTTCAAATGTGGGGATTTTTAATACTGTGATTTGTTGCTGCTAGGTTTTTTGGATTCTAGTGAGATTTGGCTGCTATTACTGGAAAGTGGCATTGTCTAAACTGTAAGTGGTCCTGATTCTGAATCATCTCAATATGTCCAGGATTCTGGAGTTGCTGGGCCTACCTTGACTCTATTTTCTGTGAAGTGAGCTGTGCACTGAGGGCCATAGTTGTGCTATGTTTTTAAATTTGATGACATGTTGCGGTCTGCGGAGCAGAGGAATTTTTTTAAAGTAGAAGCATCAACAGATTTGTAGGCTGTTTGTTTATTTTTATTTTTTTGCAGAATCACATCTGATCAACTTTTAAAAATGGTTTTCACTGTTGGGAGTGGAATTAAATCCCGACTTTCATGCTGGGGGAAAAAAAAAGCGCAAAATTCAGCCCTAATGTTGTAAGCAGCTTCAAATCTTTTGGAATATGGCCTGAACTTTTTATTAACCTTTTAGCTGCTTGATGTCCGCCTATCATTTCTCAGATACTTTGTGATGCACCCGACTAATAAAGGGTTTTCTGATGTGTGTTATTGTAGCTGTGTTGGTCCCAGGATATTAAAGAGATATGGTGGGTGAGGTAATATCTTTGATTGGACCAACTTCTGTTAAACAGGGTTTAAAAGAGAACTGGATAAATTCATGGAGGTTAAGTCCATTAATGGCTATTAGCCAGGATGGGTAAGGAATGGTGTCCCTAGCCTCTGTTTGTCAGAGGGTGGAGCTGGATGGCAGGAGGGAGATCACTAGATCATTACCTGTTAGGTTCACTCCCTCTGGGGCACCTGGCATTAGCCACTGTCGGTAGACAGGATAGTGGGCTGGATGGACCTTTGGTCTGACGCAGTATGGCCGTTCTTATGTTGGTGAGAGAGGTGGAAAGCTTGTCTCTCTCACCAACAGAAGTTGGTCCAATAAAAGCTATTACCTTACCCACTTTGTGTCTCTAAGGGTCTTTTGATGCATCCAGATACAATGTAGTCTGGGTAACTGAATCTGGATCTTAATATGTCTGTTATGCACCCTTGTATACTACTTTATGTGCATTCTGAGAAGACAGTTCAATTTGATTTCACTACCCCGGCTGTTTTGTACACGCTAGGATAGGGATTCTTCACTTATGTAACAGCAGGATCCTATTTTGGCAGGCAACAACTTGTTGAAGTGAATGCTTGAGGGTTTAAGTGGCTGTTTAAAAGTGCCTGCCAGGTATTAATGGGTGGCGAAGCTCATGTGGAAACAAATTACATCCAAGTCTGAAGCAAAAAAAAAAGTAAAAGCAGCACCCTCTTGTGTGCGTGGGATTGGTGTCTTTTTGTTTCATTATGGCTTTAGGCCTTATATTAAGGCATTGTTTTGAGTCAGGATTGGTTATTCCTGGCAGAAAATTCCCTCTATCACATTTGCACTCTCCTTTACTGGAATTATGTCATTAATGTCACAAAACCAAGAAGGATCTTAGGAATATGAAATCCTACTGCAATGTCTGGTATTGATAGGCAGGGAGAAACCATCAATTTTGTGGTTTTTAAATTGTAATGTGTGGGGAATAGTGAACTTCTGTATGAGGGAAGAAGGTCTGTAAAACTTCAGGTCTGCTGACTTCGACTGTCCCCTTCAAAAAAACGAAACAAAACATGTCAGGCTCACAGCTTCATGTCTTGGTGTTTTTTTGTTTTTTTTTAAAGGGGGGGGCAGTTTTCTTTCCCCCGGCATGGCATATCTTACAAACCTCTGTGGGTGTGGGGAGCGAGGGGAAATGTGATGAATCCTTTCTTCTTCCTGGTAAGTATTAAACCAGCAGGGGCAAGTTCTGCTGAGTGCATACAAACTGAAGAGCTATTTGAAAATCTGGGCCAAAGCCTACGGTTCTCAGGGTATCCATGCCAAACAAAGCTTCTCATACAGTCACCTCTCCCAGGCTCCATTTTCCCTCATCTCCTGGCAAGGCCTCAGAGTTTGCGTGGTGCTCTGATTTTGTATCTAGTTGGTATGGAGGGGTAGCCAATGGCTGCCTGTTTGGATGTGTTGTACGTAGCCACTCTACTCCCTATGCAATCCCCTCAATTCCAGTTTTGCACAGTTAATTCAGTTTTTCTTCCCACTGGGCAACAGAAGGGAAACGAGGGATCAATGTCTAAGGAGGTTTAAAAATCTGATCCAGGAGCAGCAGTGATAACCAAGTAAAAGAAAGTTTAGGGTAAAGAATAGCCATTCATAGATTTTTTTTTTTTTTTTTTTTTTTTTGCTGGCATAAATTGTATCCTGTTGGACTATGTAACAGAGGAGCTTACCTTACTCTGTGCTTGGAATCAGATCCTCTGAGTTGGAGGGATTTTGGTGCAACTGACTATAGAGGTTAGCCCACGTTAGGAATGTTCTGAATTAAACCTGGGTTGCTCACAGTCCCGATTGATTGTGATACTCACCTTGATTAATGGCAAGTAGCGAACATAAAGAGAAACTTTACTGAGAACAAAAACCAGGAAGTAGATCATGCAGTTCTTGTAAAAGCAACAGCATTTAATTGTCTTCAAAGGCACAGAAAGTTTCTTCACATTTTATTATCCTTTTTGTATTTGTTTTGCAGACTGTTTCTGATTCAACATGGCATATATGCCTCAGTGACTAATACTGGCCAATAAAGAAAATATCAATATCGTTGCCGATACTTTATCCAGCTCTATAGCTAATTGAGAGCTGATGGTTGGAAAAAGGAGAGTGGCTGTACTGTAGGAGTTTTGCTTAAATTATCTGCTAGAATCTAAATATTGTAATCTCTGTTGTTGTTTTTGCAGAAAATGGCTGTTCCACCTGCTTACGCTGATCTAGGAAAGTCTGCCAGAGATGTTTTCACCAAGGGCTATGGTAAATAATACCAGGAGGAACACACAGTTTTTAGCACTGAATAACCAACTCCTGAAGCTGTCTTCCTAAGATTTTTACTCTCTTCCCTACTAGAAATTTCAGTATATTCTATTAGAACCCATTACCTGGTTTCTGCTACTGTGGTCTCTATAGGTTATTAATGAAGAACCAGTAATCCCAGGAACGGGTCAACCAATAGACCTGTTGGAAAACCTAATAACTAGCTGAAACCAGTGGCAACCAATTGAAAAATCTCATCTGAAATTTCCACCCAGTCTTAATCAGATTTGTTTTGAGCTGGTGACAGCTTGACTGCTAATTTGAGTGCCTTCTGTGATGAAGACATTTTAAAGTATTTTGCAGATAATATTTGGGTTCAGGCTGAGCTTTCTGGCTGAGTTTGAGTATTGGAGGAACTGCATCCCACAAGTTGAGATTAAGAATGTTGTCTGTCCTGGCTGGTAAAGACCAATAAGGGAGCTTCTTGTTACTCATGTTGAACATTACCTTACTCTATGCATGGTATCACTGAAGTCAATAGGGTTATTTGTGGAGCAAGGTACTCCTCAGTAGTAGTAGAGGTATTCCAATCTAGCATTGTGTAAGTAGCACCACTGAAATCACTAGGACTAGTGTAGGAAGATGCTACCTAATATGAATATAAATGGCAAAATCTGTCCTGGCAAACAAGTAATAGGAGCAGCTGCCGACTCTTATATAAATCCTAATTTTCTTAGATGGTTCAAAGGAGATGTAGCTGGGAGCTGTAAGAGATAAAACAGAAATGCTGTTTTTGTATGTTGCTGTTTCAAGCTAATATGTAAAATTCTTGTTTTTTTGCCATCTTTTAGGATTTGGATTAATAAAACTTGATTTGAAAACAAAATCTGAAAATGGACTGGTGAGTTTGGAAACAGAGAACATTAGTATCTATCAACTATATGTTTATTATGTCCCCATTTCTAAAAGTGGAAAAATATGAATTTCACACCTCTTACACTCTGGATTATATTATAATGTGACTATACTATGGTTTGCAGTTATCTTTCTGTAATGAGGTATGTATGACGTAGTAGTTATGCATCACTTGTATAAAATACTAGTTATACCTTGCATTTTATGAGAGCAGTTAAATTACAAAACGACTTAATTTTTTTCCTACTTGCTAAAATTTCAAGGTTATCATTTCCACTCTTTGATTGCCATTTTAAAAAATTCCTCCCTTTTAGTAGGTGCAATTTTGGTGAATAGACTTGTAGTATGGTATAATATTTGCTAGAGAACATGGTACTATACAACGCACCGTCCTTCTGTAAGAGAATTCTGGAGAAAGGGCTCCAGAGGAGATCTTGGCAATTACAAGCCAGCGAACCTCGTTTCAACGCCAGGCAAATTGGAAGAAACTATAGAGAAGAACAGAATTGTTCAGACCCACAGAGAAACATGATTTGTTGGGGAAGAATCAGCATGGCTTTTGTAAAGGGCAGTCATGCCTCACGAATCTATTAAAATTCTTTGAGGGAGTCAGCAAGCACATGGATAAGGGTGATCCAGTGGATAATAGTGTCTTGGATTTTCAGAAAGCCTTTGACAAGGTCCCTTAACAAAGGCTCCTAAGGGAACTAAGTAGCCATGGGGTAGGAGGGAATGGTAAGGTTTGCAGATGATACAAAATTATTCAAGATAGTTAAGTTCAAAGCAGAATGTATGGAGTTACATAGGATTTCTCACAAAACTGTGACTGGGCAACAAAATGGTAGATGCTATTCAGCATTGAAAAGTGCAAAGTACAGTACATCCTCGCTATAATGAACATGTCAGGATCCACACCGTTTGTTCATTATAGCCAGAGGTTCGTTATAGACAGTGAAAGAGTCCTGCCACCCATGGGCGGTGGGTAAAATAGGCCAGGGGAGGCTCTGCCTACCCTGGCACTGCCGCAGCCGCTGGACCCCCAGTTGCAGGTTTGGCGGGGGAAGTTTTTGCTTTATTATGCCCCAGGCAGGTTCTGGGGAAGCTGAGGAAGTGGTATGTGCTATTCAGCTTCCTGGGTTTATCAGTAATCTCCCTGGACCCCAGAGAGACTACTGAGGCACCCAGGAAGCTGAGTAGCAAATACCGCCTCCTCAGCTGCCCTGGAACCTGCATGGGGCATATCAAAAGCTTCTTTGCGAGAGTGAGAGCTTTTTCCCACAGCGGCGTGGGGTCTGGGGAGGAGAGGTGCAGCTGTGCCTGGCCCCAGGGCTCCTCTGAGCAGGTGGGGGGTGTGTGTGTGTGTGGGGGGGGGGAGAGGTTTACCTCCTGGCAGGTGGTGTGGGGGCTTGGGACTTCAGTTGGCCCGGGGCTCCTCTGGGCTGGAGGGTCTCAGGGCTCCGGCCAAGGGGAGGCTTGGGGCTCTGGCTGAGGTGGGGGGGACACTTGGGCCTTTGGCTAGCCCATGGCTGGGGTGATCAGGGCTCCTCCAGGTGGGGGGCAGCAGGACATGGAGGGGTCTCAGGTCTACGGCTGTGGGGGTGTGTGCACGGCGGGAGGAAGGGGCAGAGCTGGGGACTAGCGTCCCTGAAGGGGGGGCTCCACCCACCGACCAGGCTGCCACCCACAGGAGGGGGAAGGGGGCAGCTGACAACTCCTAATGGGCTGGGATTTCATATTCCTAAGGTTTGTTATTATGGAGGGTGTTATGTCAAGGGTGTACTGTAATGCACATTGGAAAAAATAATTCCAGCGGTACATATGCAATGATGGGTTCTAAATTAGCTGTTATCACCCAAGAAAGATCTTGGAGTCATTGTGGATATTCTCTGAAAACTTCAGCTCAATATGCTGCAAGGGTCAAAGAGGCTAACAGTATGGTGGGGACTATTATGAAAGGGATGGAAAGTAAGACAGAAAATACTATAATGCCACTATGTAAATCCATTTTATGCCCACACATTGAATACTGTGTCCAGTTCTGGTCACGCCATCTTACAGAGGATATAGTGGAACTGGAAAAGGTTCAGAAAAGGGCAACAAAGATGATTGAGGGTATAGAATGGCTTCCATGTGAGGAAACGATTAGGGCTGTTCAGCTTAGAAAAGAGACAACTAAGGGGGGGACATGATAGAGGTCTATACAGTCATGAATGGTGTGGTGAAAGTGAACAGAGAAGTGTTGTGTTGTTTACCTTTTCACACAATACAAAAACCAAGAGTTGCCTGATTAATTTAATCAGCAGCAGGTTTAATACAAATAAGAGCGAGTACTTTTTTAGACAATGCACAACTAATCTGTGGAATTCATTGCCATGGAATGTTGTGATGTCCAAAAGTATAACTGGGTTCATAAAAGAACTGGGTAAGTTCATGGAGTCCATCCACTGCTATTAGCCAAGGTGGCCAGGGATGCAACCCCATACTCAGGGTGACTCTAAACCTCTGACTACCAGAAGCTAGGTCTGGAAGACAGATATACCCACTCTATAATTGCCCTGCTCTGTGTGTTCCCCTTGAAGTTCTGGTGTGGGCCACTGTTACAGACAGGATTCTGGGCAAGATTGGACCATGGTCTGAACCAGCATGGCAGCTCTTCTGTTCTTATGTAAACTGTATTGTGATGTGTAATCTGGCTCCCGTTTTTATTGAAGTCCATCGGACACACTCATACTCTCTACAGAAGACAGAGTAATAGTCCCTCCTAAACCCCTCTGGAATTTTATTCACCTTTCTTTCTCACACACCCCAGGATCTCCTACATGTCCCCAGCACTAGTTGAAATTTCCATGGCCTTTTTTGATGAATCTGATGATTTGCCACTTCATCTCCCCCCCCCCCCCCAAAAGAATAACATTTTGTGAAAATGTTCATGAATTCCCCCTGTCCCCAAGATTAGAGTAGTTCTGTTCCCACCCCTCCAGTTTCATCTCAAACTCCATCCCTCCTAGTACCCCTGCTAAGGGATGGCCCAGGGAGTACCCCTTTTCCCAGTCTCTCCTTAAAAGAATGCAGAGTTTTCCCTATTACTTAAGGGTCCCTAGGAGTGCTCTGTGTTCGTACTGTCTGTGCTTTTTTTAGGCTGGGTCCCCTGCCCAGATGATGATGAGGGGATTGTCTTTCCCTCTCTACCCAGCTGAATAGGATGAATAGAAAACTGCATGAACTCCAGCTTGCAAAGGCTGCTGATTCGACTCCCTCCCCCCCCCCCCCCCCTGCAGACTTTGAATTGGTTTTCAATAAAGTGTTCAGGATTGAGCCACTGCTCTCTGGGAACCTATGTCTGAATACCATTTGGCAGCATTGTCCGTCACTTGTTTTAAAATAAAGTGTACATGCAGTTGGCTGCTGCTGTGACTTGCAACATCTCTTCTTCACTGTGTCAGAACTTTTGAAATGTGATTCCCCCCAAAAATGTCTGAAGAATTGATGCATTTTTCTCTTTGTAGCTTATGCTACAAAATAAGCATTAATTGTTATTTGATTGCTTACTTAAGCTGATTGAAATATCTGATGAAAGATGTAGTTGAAGACTTGAGAGAGAAATTATTTTATTTCACAGGCTTTATCTTGCATAGTAACACTTGAAATAGTGTCTTATTTTGTGATATGTCAGTAGAGAAAATTATTCACACACCCATCACCAGTGCATTCCTTAAATGTGAAGCATTCTTATTTTGCAGTTTTGTCAGAGCAAGCGTATGCTTATATTAACGACAAGGAAACAAATATAGAAAAAGCATTTGGAAAAGCATTGTGATGCTGAGTACTCCCCCAAATTACTGTAATCAGTACATTCTGCATTTTTGTTTGTTTATTTTGCTTTGCTTTAGGAATTTACAAGCTCAGGGTCAGCAAACTCAGAGACAAGCAAAGTTACTGGCAGTTTGGAAACAAAATACAAATGGGGGGAATATGGCTTGACGTTCACGGAGAAGTGGAACACTGACAACACACTAGGCACAGAGATTACTCTTGAAGATCAGGTAACTCTTAGCTCACAAGCCACAGTTTACCAATTCACTTATCACAGTCTCCTTTTTCATTATAAATGCAACTGGTGAATTTCTTTTCTGTTCAGCTTGCACATGGACTGAAGCTGACCTTTGACTCCTCGTTCTCTCCTAACACTGGGTAAGAAGTGAGTAAGTTTGCATGGGTGACCAAAAAGGGATATTTTGCTTGTTTTTATTTCCTGAATATTGGCTTAGTCTTTTACTCCCTTCAAACTGAAGTATAAGAACAGATAGCAGGTATGCCCTGAACAATCAAATCACGTCACATCTTACTAAATCTTGGAATTGAAAATTCTTTTTTTGACATTTATAAGAAGCAAAGGATTAAGTACAATAATTTGAAAATTATAGTCCAAACTGGTGTCAGGTGAAACACTTTTTTGTTTTGGTCATTGTGACTTAATGCAGTTCGTATCATAAGATGTACACTTGACTACCATCTGAACAGGAAAAACCCTAAACAAATCAGTTGAAGTACTCAGATTAATGAGCACTGCAAGCCATTTGGCTGCCTGCTCCAATAACTCAGTTCAGTAATTGGGTTCTTCTTTCAAGCTGGATGTAAAGCCTAAATTCTTGCAGGCTGTAACATGGTTTGGGATTGGATGAATGTTTTGGTTGGTGTGATTGGACAGTGACATTTTATATGGGCCAGGAGGATAAGGCAGCTGTTGGTTGATTTCCCTCCCTCACACAAACAAATGTTGTGATGATTGAGAATATCATGCAGATTTGCCTCTGAAAGTGGTACACGGCACTGCAAGCGACCGAGGCATTTCACCCCAGGTTGCAGACCTCATGTTCTACCTTTCAAATTGCTTGCTATCCCATGTGCAGATAGTCTATTCAGTTTTAGTTTTATAGCATAATAAGTAGGGCTGTCGATTAATCGCAGTTAACTCACGCGATTAACTCAAAAAATTAATCGTGATTAAAAAATGATTTGCAATTAATCGCACTGTTAATAGAATACCAATTGAAATTGTATTTTTTGGATTTTTTCCTACATTTTCAAATATGTTGATTTCAATTACAACACAGAATACAAAGTGTATAGTGCTCACTTTAGATTTTTATTACAAATATTTGCACTGTAAAAATGATAAAGAAATAGTATTTTTCAATTCACCTCATACAAGTACGGTAGTACAATCTCTTTATAATGAAAGTGAAACTTACAAATGTAGATGGTTTTTTGGGGTTTTTTTTAAGTACAGTGTAAAACATCAGAGCCTACAAGTCCACTCAGTCCTACTTCTTGTTCACCCAATCGCTAAGACAAACAAGTTTGTGTACGTTTACGGGACATAATGCTGCCCACTTCTTATTTACAACGTCACTGGAACAGCCGTTCGCGTGGCACTGTTGTAGCCGACATTGCAAGGTATTTAAGTGCCAGATATGCTAAACATTTGTATGCCCTTTCATGCTTCGGCCACCATTCCAGGGGACATGGTTCTATGCTGCTGACGCTTGTTAGAAAAATAATGCATTAATTAAATTTGTGACTGAACTCCTTGTGGAAGAATTATATGTCCCCTGCTCTGTTTTACCCATATTCTGCCATATATTTCATGTTATAGCAATCTCGGATGATGACCCAGCATATGTTGTTCATTTTAAGAACACTTTCACGGCAGATTTAACAAAACTCAAAGAAGGTACCAATGTGAGGTTTCTAAAGATAGACCGCGCTCGACCCAAGGTTTAAGAATCTGAAGTGCCTTCCAAAATCTGAGAGGTATGAGGGGTGGAGCATGTTTTCAGAAGTCTTAAAAGAGCAACACTCCGATGTGGAAACTACAGAACTGAACCACCAAAAAAGAAAATCAACCTTCTGCTGGTGGCATCTGATTCAGATGATGAAAATGAATATCCATTGGTCCGCACTGCTTTGGATTGCTATCAAGCAGAACTCATCATCGGCATGGACGCATGGCCTCTGGAAGGGTGGCTGAAGCATGAAGGGACATATGAATTTTTAGCACATCTGGCACATAAATATCTTGCGACACCGGCTACGATAGTGCCATGCGAACACCTGTTGTCACTTTCAGGTGATGTGAACAAGACTTAGGACTGAGTGGACTTGTAGGCGCTACAGTTTTATACTGTTTTGTTTTTTAGTGCAGTTATATTTTTGTAATAATTCTACATTTGTAAGTTCAACTTTCATGTTAAAAAGATTGCACTATAGTACTTGTATTAGGTG
The DNA here is from genome assembly GCF_965152275.1 of Natator depressus. Lineage (NCBI taxonomy): Eukaryota > Metazoa > Chordata > Testudines > Cheloniidae > Natator > Natator depressus. The sequence continues at coordinate 12,938,961 of NC_134241.1, forward strand.
AACTGAAAAACACTATTTCCTTTGTTTTTTACTGTGCAAATATTTGTCATAAAAATAATATAAAATGAGCACTGTACACTTTGTATTCTGAAATCCATATATTTGAAAATATAGAAAACATCCAAAAACACATAAATAAATGGTATTCTATTATTCTTTAACAGTGCGATTCATTGCGATTAATTTTTTTAATCACTTGACAGCCCTAATAATAACCTGAAGTTTTGTTGAAAATGAATTATTACATCATCGGATTTTAAAAATAATCATGTATGAATGGGAAATTGTAGCTCAGCAGTTATCTCACAACAGTTCCCCAGACATTATACCAGCTGCCTTATAATTGAAATGGGGATTCCTCTGTGGAGGGCCATTAAAAATTATCTGAATAAACTGGGCCAGAATCAGGTGTGACTCCACTGATTCAGTAGAATTACACAAGACATGAGTTTGACACATCTTTTACTTTCCCTTCCTTCCTGGATGAACCTATTAACCACGAATGGGAATTTCAGACACGCTCAGTGTTGGCCTGTCTTTGTTCCCATTGCAGTCGTGAGTTTTACTACTGAGTTCAGTGGAAGCAGAGATAGGCCAATGCTGAGTGCTGCTGACAGTCTTTGACTTCCACCTCCTACACTTCTGCAGAAGAGATGACCTCAGAAGAGAACATCAGCTGAGCAATGCAAAGTTTAAGAAGTCCTGAGAGTAGAAGGAAGGGTGCAGTCTCTATAAAAGTGTGATACAGGCAAGTTTGAAGCCATTAAAGTGAAAGACTTTTTTTTCTTTCTCCCCAGCTGAAGTAGAACATTACTTTGAAATTTCAATTAGATTGAGCCATATGTTTGGAATGACTCTGGGAAGTGACCAAGTAAAGTGGCAGAAGAAACTTATTGATACAATTTCCCCCAAATTTAAGTTTGTTGATGGAATGAACTTTGTAAGTTCAAAGGAATGAAACGATCTTAAAAATGACAGTCAAAAATTCTGGAGTGTGAGTCCACCAGATAATGAGAATCTGCTCCCTTAATGTAAACAAACCCAAGGAGGTGTAAGAGAGATATGCATTGGACAAGACTGTAGCAAGGAGCAAGTGACTCCAGGCAGTAGGTCTGTCTGTAGGTGTAACTCTATGTTGAAAGATACAAGGACAGTATAGGGGGGCTCAGCATGCTCCTTTTGGCTTTCTATTCTAATGTTCTAGGTCCTGGTACTAGTCTTTAAAACCCTTAACAGATTAAGACCTAGCTGTCTGAGAGAATGCCTCTCCCTCTGTGACCCACTGAGTTAAGAGAGCACAAGATGAAACTTTCCAGGGGCAGTGTTGGTCTTGAGCCTATTTTCAGATCACGATGCAAGACCCACCCTGTTTGCGCAAGCCTCCCTCAGTAATGGGTGTGGTAGCATGACACAGCATAATTTCCTGTAAATGCAAAGAAAGAAATGCTAAGTAAGAGTGACGGATAAGAGGGGCTTTGTGGATTTAAGATTATGCATTCTTGAATTTGTATTTGGTGCCTAATGCATTTAGCACATCTGCACTAGAAATGCATAGATTGATGCATAGCTGCCACAAGACCCAAATTCCTCCAACGTCTTCAGAGTTTTACTTAATCCATTGAAAAACTAGACTTCTTTGCTACACAGATGGCGCTGTGGGATGAAGACCTCTGTGGTGTGTAGGCCCCCCGAAGCAGCAGTAAGCTGAAAGGTTAATAGTCACTGTGAAAGAAGGGTGGTATGGTAGAGCATTTGTTTCCATAGACTGGCTCAAAAATTCCTACTACTCAGAACTATCCTAGTTTATGGAAAAGGAGATATTTCTGTGAGTAATATTGGGGCAAGACTGGAAAATACGTTTTCAGTTGCCAGCAGCTCCTTATTGCAATGCTCTGCTGACCTCTTCTGAGAGATTACTAATGGAACAGCTATCCTTTTCCCCCCTCCACCAATTTTCATGTTTAATGGAAATGTTCAAATTAAAAATGTTTGCAATAGCTCAGGGTGGCTGTACAATAATGGGAATAGCTATGAGGTGGGAGGGGGCAGGGAGTTTGATTACTTCTGAAAATTTGTGATTCTTTATATCTTGCATTATTTTTGGAGACTAAAATGCTATTGATGTAAATATCTGATAATCAAGGCAGAGGGATACGTAGCAGCTGCCAAGGCCATTAGCCACAAGTGATCATTAGTCATTAGAAGTGTCCTTCTCTTACTGTTACATGGATTGTGGATAATTCATTGTTGCTAATAGAAATTGAACAGGATGGCAAGTAGGGCATTTTGCTTATTTTTAATGGGTAAGAGCTTAATTAAGTAGGTATAGAGTATTTCAAGAGAATGAATGCCCTAAATTAATACTTATATACAGAAAGACTAGATGTGTGACAGGAAGACCTTCCACCTTGGGTTGCAAACCCATTATACTGAATGAAAGTGTTTGTATGAATTTGTTAGGCAACCAGCCATCTGCATATGTCATTTGATTAACAAACTTTTTTCTTCCTGTTGTTTTTCTCAGAAGTTTTCCAGTCTTGGGTAGTCAGGCAATATCAGTTAAACAGTTTTTTAACATTATATTCAAATAAAAATTGTCTAATGCAAAGTAATCTTCTTCCTCATCTATACCAAGTTACAAACCAATTAGGTACGATCATATATAAATCAGTCTTTAATTGCAAAGAATTAACATGGGATGAAAATCTTTTGATATTTAATAATCAAATCCTAATATGACTGTAAGGGAACCACCAAACGCAGAGTTTAGTCAAGCTGTAATCTTGTAGAAATTGATCTTGGAAGGTGAACACAGTGTTAAATGGGATTATAACTGCTGTTAATGCCATAGAGTTGAATAATATTTTTGGGAAGAGAAAGATGGGGAAAAGGTTACACTTTCTGCCTTAGGACCTGATTCAGGAAGGTACTGAGGCACCTGTGTACCATTGAGCACATGAGTAGTCCAGTTGAAGGCTATCTTTTTGCATTGGGGGCGTAGTTAGTAAGATATGGTGGAGCTGTCTGTTGTTATATGGTTAACAATGGACTTTTCTTGACACAGTTCCCACCTATTTAGAACCCAGAACAGGACTTCTGTTGATTGACAGCAGTCTGCTTACGAAACTTGACTAAGCAAGCTCTCTGCTTCATGTTTTCTCAGAAGTTTCCAGTTTAAGGCATTTAGGAGCTATCAGTGAAACAAGCTTTTAAAATTATATTTAAATAAAAACTGCTAAGTTGTCTTCTCTCTCACCTACACCAGTTTACAAAGCAATTAGGTAGATTCTAGATAACTCAGTTTTTAATTGCAAAAAAATTCAGTACAAACTAGGTTTATAAATGGGAGTTTCATGCTTTTTGCATTGCAACTTTCATATACTGTAATTTAGTTTCAAGATCTGCATGTAAGGCTCAGTATTCCAAACTTTTTTTTTTTTCAATTTTATTGCTTCATGTGCATATAACTGCAAATAAATTATGTATACAATGTGAAACAAATTTTAAAGCACAGATCTCTGGGTATGTGTACTTTGTCTTCTGGCATCGTTCTGTTTTGTTAAAAGTAACAATGGATTGATAGGTTTCAGAGTAGCAGCCGTGTTAGTCTGTATTCACAAAAAGAAAAGGAGTACTTGTGGCACCCTAGAGACTAACAAATTTATTTGAGCATAAGCTACAGCTCACGAAAGTTAATGCTCAAATAAATTTGTTAGTCTCTAGGGTGCCACAAGTACTCCTTTTCTTTTAATGTACTGATAAAATCACTATGTATGAATGATTTTTGTCATAAAACTCTGTTGCCACCCCATATCTACCCTTTTTCTCCCCCCCGTTCCTTCAGGAAAAAAAATGCTAAAATTAAGACAGGATATAAACGGGAACACATCAACCTTGGCTGTGACATGGATTTTGATATTGCTGGACCTTCAATACGTGGAGCCTTTGTGTTCGGCTATGAGGGTTGGTTGGCAGGTTACCAAATGACTTTTGAGACGACTAAATCCAGAGTAACCCAGAGCAACTTCGCTGTTGGTTATAAGACTGATGAATTCCAGCTTCACACTAATGTGTAAGTACCAGAAAATGAGCATTAATGTATATTGCTCCTTGGTTTAGTAATGAAGGGGGGAGGGAGATTAATCAAAATTAATAAGAGGGAGAATGATGGAGTTGCCATGGACTCTTCACTTACTGAGAAGGCTCCGAGCCTCCAGAAATTGGAGAGAGATCTGCTTAAAGACTTCAGATGCTGTTTTGCACTGGGCCTTTGTTTGCTGTATGTGGGTGAGGGCGTGGGAGACAAAGGGAACCTTTAGCACTCATTCAGTTTTGGAGGGAATAAGAACAGATTGTGAGCAATTAATTGGCTTGGCATTCAACTGTATAACTTTTGTAACAGATTTTTATTGGAAAAATAAAAGAAGCAAACATATTCAATTACACACACTTCCTTCATGCACGAGAAAATAAAAAGCTACTTCTCCATTTATGCAAGGTAAATTATAATAGAGACTAATGGCTTGGCCCAAGAGAGAGAAAACAAACAATGTACAAGAACAGAAACAGAAGGAAATGAAACACAAAAGCGAGGGCGTTTAATCAAACTTCATATAGCCTTAATCGTGAGATGTTTCAGAATTGGAATTCCTAATAATCCATCTACACAAGCACTTGTCATTTCTGCACAAATGGAAAAAAGGGGGCAAAATTTAATTAAAATCTTCAGTTCTGTCCTCACCCTTTTCTGATAACAGTCATTTTATATGTAGCAGGGCTACTGCAAGCCATTTGCATTTGGAACTTGAACAACTGTTCTGCCTTCTAGGAGCTGCTTATTCAAACCCTGCTTCTGTTCAGTTTTCCCATGGTTCTGAAAGTATGATTCAGGAAGCTTAAATTGCCTTAAAGAACAGTTGAATCCACATAGTCCAGAAAGGAATGACTGGCAAATCGCAAATGCATGAGCAGAGAACTTGGATTCTAAGTGTACGCATTGGTCCCTACAGATTATCAGAAGTTATGAGCTATCCCATCAAACAAACACTTACAATGGCTTTCAACTACAGTAGTGTGTAGTAGTCCAAAACATTATGTTTGGGGCCATTACTATAAAATACAGATTTTTTTTTTTTTTTTTTTTAAATGAAGGCAACAGCTGGAAGACCTTTCTAAACAATACCTCAGACTCCACTGCCCTTTCATAGCCCCCTGGAAATGTATTTCTTAGTTAGCAGTTATTCACCAGAGGATATTTATTTTTGCATTTGGTATCATCAATCTATAATACACAAAAATACTAAATGTAATATTTACAAGGCAAAAATGTTAACTCCTGGTACTAGTGGGTTAATAGGTCCTTTGACATGATTTCAGGTCTGAAGAAGACTTGGACCCCATCGTAAGCTGATGGCACTTTGTTTTATGTAGCGGGTTTTAAAATTGCATTTTTAAAGAAATTTAAACAAAAATCCACGTCCGAATAAAACCAAGGGCCTGATGTGTAATCCACAACATCCAGGAAATTGATTTATACCTAGAACTCCATTCCTAGCATGCCATATTCTGTGTGGATATTTCAGTATTTTCAAAATCGTGATATAAAATAACATACACATATATATTAATTATGGTATCTAAGTATTAGGTAGGGCAAGACAGAGTTTCCACCTTAAATACAACTTTCCTAGCTTTTGTGAGTACAGGTCCAGACAGAGCTGTGTAGGAAGCTTGCACAAAGTTTGCTTGTTGATCCAATTCTAATCAGTTCATAAACTCCTATGTGCTACCTGTTCTGGGCAATATATTTGCACCCTCTTTCAGCAGAATGAGCTATACTGAAAATGCAAAAGCCAGACACAGTTTTTACCATGAGCTGTGCGTCAGTAAAAATGGTTTGCTCTTTTAAAAAAACCCACTCTTGCCGAGAGGGTTCATAAATTTGTTAAATGAAATTTGGAGCATTTTTACCTCTCATCTAGCCTGTTTAAGCCAGGCTAGTATTAACTGAAAGTTCTTACCATCTGGTAGGTGAACGAAATGGAAATAAGTTTTTAATACAAAAGTGTCTACACGATAAAACTGCTATTACTGCAAATGGCACTAATTTGCATTCGCAGAAGGGAGGGCAAGGATTGCATGGACCTGGAAACTGAACTGTCATTTTACCCTTAGAGATGGTACTTCCATGTCTATGCAAAGACGTGTTGATGAAGCAGCAGGAGGAAATTACACTGCCAGTGTTACACGTGTTCTGTGGATAAACAGGAGGTTCAGTCTGCAGGACTGTCATTGTAGCCCCTTCCATGAGCACTAAAAGAGGTGTTTGTGTTAGGGAAACAGATTTCTTAGATGTATAGATAAAAACAAGCCTGATGGACCCACTTTGCTGCAAAGATTTCAACCACTGAGGAGGGGAAACTGGAAACCATCACAGTTATGAGCCCATTTCTGTTTTTCTCCTGGCTTCTCTTTAGGTAATGGATGGGTTTATTGAAATATAATAAGCAATTCATGAAATTCAGCGTTTAAAAAACAAAACAGTAATGCATGACTTCTCAAAATCAATCTGGTCCATTGTTTTCATTCTATATAGTTGCTACACAGCTCTTAAATGAGTTATTAATGAAGTTTGTACTTACCTGGATCCTGATGAAGAACCTAAAGTTTCCTGTGCAATTTAAAATTAATCTGCTCATTACAGGAATGATGGCACAGAATTTGGAGGCTCCATTTATCAGAAGGTGAATGATAAATTGGAAACTGCTGTCAATCTCGCTTGGACAGCTGGAAATAGCAACACTCGCTTTGGAATAGCAGCCAAATATCAGATTGACCCCGATGCATCTTTCTCTGTGAGTACTGTACATGTGGCGTTATAAGCAATGGAAAACAGGTTATTATAATGGAAATTGAGTAACCTCAACTATAAGTGTTGCTACGTGCACTGTCTGTAATGATAGAAAGCTCCAAATGTCATAATATTTGGAGTCAGATACATCCTTGATGTAATTCCATGGGATGAATTTGACCCATTCTCTGTATTTTGCCTGCTATCCATCAATCAGACATTTTGAGATCACGATTACCTGTACTTTCTGAAAAGTAGCACAAAGTGCTGTCTTACCAGCAGACTGGCATATAAGAATTGACGTAAGTGAAGTGGAAGAGTATTCTCTGGTATTCATGACTCATTACAATAGTTGTTAAGTTGGTTAACAAAACCATCTTTGTATATTGGAAGTATTTAGTGGAATTGCATAGATGTAAGTAGTGGCAAAATTTGGTCCAAATTCTGTTCATGATTTGGAATCTGAAATAGTTTAAGCTTTAAAAAATAAAAAAAAGCTACTTACCTTTTAAACAGCAAAGACTTTGAAGAAATATACCAGATTATTAAAATGACAGTTTTTTTTCCCCCCCAGGCTAAAGTGAACAACTCCAGTCTGATTGGTTTAGGATACACTCAGACTTTGAAGCCAGGTAAGTGTGGACAGAAGGAATTCAGAATTTGAGAAAGATACATTTTAGTCTTTAAGTAGCAGAGAATTTTCATGGAGAAAAGTGATTTGGTTTTGTAACATTGTTGTCCTACTTGCCAACTCAAGAACTGACCCTTTTAGGCCTGGATTTTTTTCAAAAGTTCTTGACATTCAATGAGGAACAGATTTGCCAGAGGCATGCAGCACCTCAAATGACCGGTTAGACACACAAACAGGCCTTTTGTACATGTAAAGACCTGATTTAGCAAGTGCATTCATAGTCACTGGGAGCTCTCCTATTGTAAGCCTCTCTTCTGATTCAAAGGATGACACGCTTGAGTTCCACTGGCCCAGAGGAAAACTTCAGTGCTGCTGATCACAGAATTACTGAAGCACAATGATGCTGCTGTCAGAATACCAGATGGATACAGATTTTTATAACTCTTTTTTGCATTTTGCACTTTCATACATAGATCTAAACGTGCTTTAGGAAGTTGTGTAGACATAATAGGCTTGATTCTGTCATTCACACTCACATTAAGTAATACCTTACTCTGCCATTAGTCCAACTGAAATCAATAGAATGACTTGGAGTAAAGTACCACCCAGATGAGTAAAAACCTAGCAGAATTTAGCCCTATGTTGTTCATTATTATTTCTTTTGATAGAAATGCATCCACTGCTCTAGGCATTTTACAAGTTATTTTAAAAGAAAAATCCTTACACAAAGAGTCACCCCCATACAACCAAATTAAATTACCATAACTAGCCAATAATTCAAAGAAGCAAAATGTACACACACCATATCTTATGTGGCACTGTACCTCTATTCCAGGATTTACCTTCTCTCTTTGTTCTCTTACGCAGGTATCAAACTGACATTGTCAGCTTTGTTGGATGGCAAGAATGTCAATGCGGGTGGACACAAACTTGGTCTAGGATTGGAATTTGAAGCATAAAAAGGGATTGTACAATCACTAATCTGAAAATACTTTACAGTATAGCTACCTTCAGAATTTAGTGAACCTTTCAATGTTTTATGTCTGGGATGCAAGTATTGTTATGTATCAGTCATGTTAAACCTGGTTAAAGACAGCTAAGCTTTAAAGTGTTGTTCTTTGAGAAGAAAACATTAATCAAAATCCTAATTCTAGGCTTGTTGCCCATCACAGCTGCTAATTACAACTTTACAAGGGATACAATGATGGTACTGATTACCTGTTCCAGAGTGGTGGCTATATAAGGACAGAAAAGTGATATAGAAACTGTGACTGAGAATTGCAAGCCACCATCGTGAACTCTTAATTCATGAAGCATAGTTTTTGGATATTAATTTATCAGAGTTTCAGTCCATGATGGAGTGTGCAAAACTGTCAGGAAAAAAATATATTTTTAGACAGATGTTTCATTAACTGTTTGTCTTATTTAGTTGTCTGATATCTACAGCTGTCTTCAGAGTGCTTTAGATTGTTCACCTTGTGTAATTTTGGTATGGAGAAGGTTTGATGTGACTCAGTCAATAATACTTGTTTTGTGTTGTGGTTCCTTTCCCTTGCACTAAGTATGGAAAAGCTTGTAAGACAGAGCCATAAGCAGGGAAGAGTCTTTGTAACTGTCCTCACATCACTCTGAATTTAAAATGGTCTTTTATTTTATTACCACTTTTTTTTAGCAATTTAATGGGTACATTTTTAGAGTCTTCCAATTTGTGTGGAACTAGACCCCCAAAATGCTGTACTTGACACTACTTAAAATGAAATAAACAAAAAACCCAACTTGAATAAAATATTGAAACTTCACCTTCTACTTTTGTTGTACCAATAAATTAAAAACCAGCAGGATCTTATTAAAGGGAAAAAGGCAAAATACCACATTTACTGTGAATTCAGAAAGAATCATAGTAAGCAGTTAGTTACAGCTATAACATTCCATTCAATCTCATATTTATTCACACACACACACACACACACACACACACAGGTTTTGCAAGGTTGTTATCATAATAAGCAGTTAGTTATAGCTATAACATTCCATTCAATCTCATATTTATTCACACATACGTTCATACACACAGAGGTTCTGCAAAGTTATCATAGTTACCAGCCTTAGAGTTGCTCATGCCAAGCCACTGGCCAGGTGGCCTGGACATGAGGAGGGAGCAGGGCCCTGTCAGATGCTCATCTGATGCTCCTGGAAGTTGCTTTGCAGAATCAGACCCCAAAGTTCTCACTTTTTAGAGTCTCTTTTTATAGGAATTTCTTCCTAGGCCAGTCTGTGGGAATTGCTTCATCATGCTATTGCTGAATCAATCAGCAGATGGCACATTCCTGACGGCTCCGTGCTGCTAGATGTTATCTTGTTCTTTGGTTCTCCCATTCTTGAGGCTGTTGGGTGGATTCCAGTCTGCCCGCCGGGGGGTCCTCTAGTTATTTCCACTTGACGCCTTCTTCAGCCGATGGACACTGGATTCTTAGGCTGGCACCTCCCTGATCATTCAGTTATTATCCACACCAAGCATCCATCCACATACATCCTCTATCTCTATTTTAATCACAATTGTTAATACAACAAAAGGGTGGGGAGCCTCTGGGTGCTGTTTCTGTTGTTAGAGTATTGCTTTGAGTCTCTCTCTCTGTGAATTGCTTTGAGAACAGACTCTGTCTTAGAATGTACTAACGCAATTAGCAGCTTGCAAGTTTCACACATAGAGGGAGAGAAACAGTACCAAAAACCAAGAGACCTCTTAATTAGTAATACCCTGGAATTTAAACTATGGGGAATCAAACTCATTTGTGATTTTAATACAGAACTTCTTTAATATGATCCAACACTTTGTCTTTATATTAATTCCTCTTGGTTTGTACAAAAACAGTCCTGCATCATCTTACTTTATTGCTGTTTTTTTTTCTAACTTGTATCCTTGTACGTGATGAATAAATTGTTTGGGAGACTTAAAAATTTAGAGTAACTCATTCAGAAAAGAATTGTAATTCAACCTTTTCCATAAAACAGCAAATATTTAAGAATTCAGCACATTTCTTCTGGTTCTCCATTTACAAAGCTAGCAAAGATCAGATACAAACTCAAAAATCAATATACAGCTTTTCCCAGTAATTGAAAATGCAATAATCAAACTCTCCAATACTTTTGAAAATGTCATGATCAGCTCCTCAATCTTCAAATAGCAACTGGAACCTCTTTAAAGGAAAAATTAAAGGAATTGTGCTGCCACCAAATAAACTCTTACTCCTTTTGTATATGATGCTAAGGATAGTCTTCCTGGAACTCTGACAAACAGTGGTCTAAGACAGTGGTTCTCAACTGGAGGTCTGCAGTCCCTGGGGGTCCATGAGCCCTTTCAGGGGGGCCACAGGGCTCCACGGCTGAAACCCAGTGCCCTGAGCCCCAGTACTGAAGTTGGGAACGACATGGGGCTGAAGCTGCTCCCCCCCACACCGAGCTAGGAGCAGCACAGGGCTGAAGCTGGTGTAGCAAAGCAGTTTGTACCACTATACTGGCACCCCTCCAACCCCCTGAAGCTGGGAGCGTTATGGGGCTGAAGCTAGCAAACTTGGGGGGCGGGGAGGCTGAAGCTGGCAGTCCCAGCACCCCCTGCGGAAGCTGGGAGCTGCACTGGAAGCCCCCCTGCCCGTACATAGCCCCTAGCTATCTGTCCTTGCACCCTGAGTGGTTTTCAAACTTTTTGAACTGAGGTCCCCGTTGGAGTTATATTTTTTTGGTTGCATTCCCCCCACCGCCCAGACAGGCTGGGTGGCCCCCTGAGTGAGTCAGGGGGTGGAGGTGGTGCTCCCTCTCTGGACCCTGATGTATGGAGCTAGCTCGAGCCCTGCCAGCCACAAAACTAGAAGTAAAACTATGCCTATGCCCAAGGGTCTCCCCCAGGCCCTGAAGTTTTTATAACATGTTGAGGGGGGCCTCAACAAGAAAAAGGTTGAGAACCTCTGGACTAGGGCACTTGATGCTCACTTACAGAAAACTGGCTCATTGTGTGGAGCCAGCTCTCTTCCTCATTTCCATCTGAAAGAAACAAGGGGGTAGAAGATGTAATGAAAAGCAAAAACCAACAGTGTGACTTGTCCTTTTTTGGAAAGAGTTAACACACTTATAATGCTGAAATACAGCCCTAATCTAGTCCCCTATAAACAAATGCTTTAGTTGCCACAGAGAATGTTATGAGATCATTGAACAGAAGAGGATGTGGTCATGAGACAGTCTGAAAACATACTGGGAGTGAAAATTCCAAAATAAATTTAACAGACTCAAGGGACCAAAAAGGTAGTAGTGGGTCTTAATGACAGATTCAAAACTCTACAGCACTTCCGCCAGATTCAGGTCATGTTACAAGCTACTGCAGGTTCTTTTATATTGCTTGACCAACTACTCAGATGCAGGGATTAAAAAAGGTGGTGATACTCTTTCAAGTTCTGCCAACAAAATAAGCTCTACTCATATAGGACATTGATCACAACAGACTGTGCAGATGCTCTCTGGAGTCCTTAGACTTTCTCTGCCTTCATGTGATTCAAATGTATCTATATGTTCTGCTGGTCTCCTGCTTGGCTTCCCCTTGGGGGTTGAGTTTTGCTAAATGGGCCGCAGATGCTCGGTTCCTTGAACTAGGCAGCTCATTGATTAGGAGCTGGGGAAAAGTGGTCATGCTCTCCCAAGTCTGCTACTCTCATGGTGCCTAAAGGAGGTATTATTCCAGGGGTGGGCAAATTTTTTTGACTGAGGGCTGCATTGGGCAATAGAAATTGTATGGCGGACTATGGATGCTCACAATATTGCGGTTGGGGTGTGGGAGCAAGTGAGGGCTCTAGGGTGGGGCTGGGGATGAAGAGTTTGGGATGTAGGAGAGTGCTCTGGACTGGGACCGAGGGGTTCGGAGGGGAATCAGGGCTGGGTCAGGTGTGCAGGTTCCAGCTGGGGATGAGAGGTTTGGGGTGCAGGAGGGTTCTCTGTGCTGGAATTGAGGGGTTTGGAGAGTGGGCGGGGCATCAGGGCTGGGGCATGGGAAGAGGCTCAGGGGTGCAGGCTCTGAGTGGCGCCTACCTCAAGCAGCTCCTGGAAGTAGTGGCATGTCCCTTCTGCTCCTAGGCATGGAGTGGCCTGCGACCCTCAGAGTGGGGCGATGCCATGGCTTCCGGGAGCTGCGTGGTGCGGCCCCCCACCTGGTACCTCGGCTGTAGCGGGGCTGAGCCATGTGTGCGGCCCCTGACCCGGTGCCCTAGCTGGAGCAGGGCTGAGCCACGTGGTGCGGCACCAGACCTGGCTCCCCAGCGGGAGCTCGTGGGCTGGCTTAAAACAGCTCACAGGCTGTAGTTTGCCCACCCCTGTATTATTCACAGTAGATTGTATGACCTTAATATCTTTTCTTACATGTTTTTATGAGCAGTGAAATAGTACTTTATGTATCGCCCAGTGATAGCAATGTCATCAGTTAGTGACCACTGATACAAATGGAACAGTTCCTGAGTATGGTTTCAGATTCTGCAACTGTGAGCAGTTATCACTAAATCAGTTACACCAGGTTCAAAATGTCAGGGCTACCTCAGCAGCTATAACAGCTAGAAACTTTTTTTCAAATAAAATAAGGTACGGAAGAAGTACCAGTAGGCTGTACTGGCTAAAGCAGAATCCTGGGCTGTTGTTCATTTACATCTGTAAATCTGACTAAAGTGCTATTTACATGTAAAAAGAAAAGGAGTACTTGTGGCACCTTAAAGACTACAGCAGGAGAGTGAGTTTGTGTGTGTGTTGGGGGGTGAGAAAACCTGGATTTGTGCTGGAAATGGCCCACCTTGATTATCATGCACATTGTAGGGAGAGTGGTCACTTTGGATAAGCTATTACCAGCAGGAGAGTGAGTTTGTGTGTGTGTGTTTTTTGGGAAAAGGGGGGGGGTGAGAAAACCTGTATTTGTGCTGGAAATGTCCCACCTTGATTTTCATGCACGTTGTAAGGAGAGTGGTCATTTGGATAGGCTATTACCAGCAGGAGAGTGAGTTTGTGTGTGTGGTTTTTGGAGGGGGGTGAGGGGTGAGAGAACCTGGATTTGTGCAGGAAATGGCCCACCTTGATTATCATACACATTGTGAAGAGAGAGGTCACTTTGGATGGGCTATTACCAGCAGGAGAGTGAGTTTGTGTGTGTGTGGGGGGGGGGGGGGCGGAGGGTGAGAAAACCTGGATTTGTGCTGGAAATGGCCCAACCTGATGATCACTTTAGATAAGCTAAAAGAAAAGGAGTACTTGTGGCACCTTAGAGACTAACCAATTTATTTGAGCATGAGCTTTTGTGAGCTACAGCTCACTTCATCGGATGCATACTGTGGAAATTGCAGAAGACATTATTATATACACAGACACCATGAACCAATACCTCCTCCCACCCCACTCTCCTGCTGGTAATAGCTTATCTAAAGTGATCATCAAGATGGGCCATTTCCAGAACAAATCCAGGTTTCCTCACCCTCCGCCCCCCCACAGACAAACTCACTCTCTTGCTGGTAATAGCCCATCCAGATAAGCTATTACCAGCAGGAGAGTGGGGTGGGAGGAGGTATTGTTTCATGGTCTCGGTGTTATATAATGTCTTCTGCAGTTTCCACAGTATGCATCCGATGAAGTGAGCTGTAGCTCACGAAAGCTCATGCTCAAATAAATTGGTTAGTCTCTAAGGTGCCACAAGTACTCCTTTTCTTTTTGCGCATACAGACTAACACGGCTGTTACTCTGAAACCTGTCATTATTTACATGTACTGGTTAGTGAAGACTAAAAGGCCAAGAGTGTTACTTGCTTATCTTAAGGGAAAGGTAACAATTTTACTTTCAAAATGTGTATCTATCTTCTAGACTCTCAATATGTAATTTCCTGTTCTATAAAGTTTCCTCCTGTTTATCTCAACATAACCTGTGTCTCTCATTACTCTCTGCATGGTTCCTCTGTCTCCTGTTTATCCCTCCACACAGTCGCTCAAAAATGTGTTTAGGAACCTTCAGAGCTGCTGCATTTGTCAGTTGCAACAACTTTCCTCCACCTCTTGGCAAGGTTTTAGATCTCAGATGAAAACATCTGTCTTGTCCTTTGCCTGCAGTGCCTCATCTATGTCTGCTGTTGTTTTTTAACTCTACAAATCTAACACCTAGGGGTGCAGATGGAGGTTGCGAAACCTGCAATGCAAAATTACGCCCTGATGTTGCAGTCATTTAGCTGGGTGCTTAACTTTTCACTCAGGAGCAGTTCTATTGCTCAGGCAGCCTCTCGTCTGTGCAGCTCAGCCCTCGTGGACAGCGGAAGGGCGAGGCAGTGCCCCTTCTCCTTGCTGTACCGGACACTGCCTCATTCCAGATATGCCAAACCCACGGAAAAAATGCAGAAATTGGGCTTGTTTTTGGCTTAACTGGCTTGTGAGTTGCTTGATGGCTAATTTTTGGCTTATTGCTTCTTTTTTTTTTTGATCAGCTCCCGGCCAGCAAGCAGGGGGAGGATCAGGGGTGCACAGCGGCCCACCACAGTCCCCACCTGCACGGTGGGGGATCTAGTCATGTAGTGTTGGGGTTCTTAGGGATTGATTTGTTTTCACCTTGTTTTGAAATGAGATTAGCTTGATTTTTAACTTATTGTGAAAGTCAGGGTGCTTATTCACCACGTGAAAGTGGGAACTGTGCCTTGTTCTGGCATTTACATTTTCACGTGAGTCATGGAGCATGAGGCCTAGGATGACCATATGTCCAGTTTTGACTGAGACAGCCCCCTTTTTAAGCTCTGTCCCGGCTGTCCTGACTTTTTTTTTTGGCAAAGGTGAGCATTTGTCCCACTTGCTTTTGCCAACTGATAACGTGACAAATGCCCATTTTTGTCAAAAGAGTGGGGTGTGGAGGAATGTGGGGGGGACACACGAGTGGCTTGGGCCAGCCCCATGCAGGGGACGGGTTCGGGAGAACAACTTGGGCCAGCCAGTGGGCGGGGGGAGGGGGGGGTGCTCAGACTAGCCCCACACAGTGTCACCTTCTACAGGACACGCCTAACAAAGAAAGTAACAGAACGCCACTAGCCATCACTTTCAGCCCCGAACTAAAACCTCTCCAACGCATCATCAAGGATCTACAACCTATCCTGCAGGACGACCCATCACTCTCACAAATCTTGGGAGACAGGCCAGTCCTTGCCTACAGACTGTCCCCCAACCTGAAGCAAATACTCACCAGCAACCACACACCACACAACAGAACCACTAACCCAGGAACCTATCCTTGCAACAAAGCCCGTTGCCAACTGTGTCCACATATCTATTCAGGGGGCACCATCACAGGGCCTAATCACATCAGCCACACTATCAGAGGCTCGTTCACCTGCACATCCACCAATGTGATATATTTTCTTTTTGCGAATACAGACTAACACGGCTGCTACTCTGAAATATGCCATCATGTGTCAGCAATGCCCCTCTGCCATGTACATTGGTCAAACTGGACAGTCTCTACATAAAACAATAAATGGACACAAATCAGATGTCAAGAATTATAACATTCATAAACCAGTCAGAGAACACTTCAATCTCTCTGGTCACTCGATTTCAGACCTAAAGATCACAATATTACAACAAAAAGACTTCAAAAACAGACTCCAACGAGAGACTGCTGAATTGGAATTAATTTGCAAACTGGATACAATTAACTTAGGCTTGAATAGAGACTGGGAGTGGATGGGTCATTACACAAAGTAAATCTATTCCCCCCCCCCCCCCCGGGCTCCTCAGACGTTCCTGTCAACTGCTGGAAATGGCCCACCTTGATCATCATGACAAAAAGTTTTCTCCCCGCCCCCGCTGGTAATAGCTCATCTTAAGTGATCACTCTCCTTACAGTGTGTACAGTAACACCCATTGTTTCATGTTCTCTGTGTATATAAATCTCCCCACTGTATTTTCCACTGAATGCATCCGATGAAGTGAGCTGTAGCTCACGAAAGCTTATGCTCAAATCAGCAGGTTAGTCTCTCAGGTGCCACAAGTCCTCCTTTCTTATAGTCACCCTAGTCAGGGAGCAGCTCGCCCGGCCCCACAGGCCCGCTGGAGGCCGGACACGAGAGCCCGGGACCCCCGGGGGCGGCGCTGCCGGTGGATACGCCTGTCTCGGTGCGGTACTAGGTAGGGTGCGCCGAGGCCCAGGATCCTGAGGCGGAGCCGAGGACCTGCACTTTCAGTGGGGCGCCCACAGGACTGCCAGGGCCCCACCCCCCAGCAGGAGCGCTTAGCCCCGCAACAAACCTCCTCACAGGTGCGCCGCCGGCCGCGGCCCTATAAACGGTCAGGCAGCGCCGCACACGAACCGCCCCGTTTGGCACATGCGCACTCCGACTCCAGCTCTCTGGCTGCCGCCGCCGAATCTGCCGGGAAGTTGCCGCCCCCTTCAAACAAGCGTACGCGGAGCCTTCTACGCCGCGTGCGCAGTCAGGCCCCTTACGGTGCGCATGCGCCGTCCCTGCCTTTTCTCTGCCACGGGGCAGGGGCGCGAGGTTCTGAGAGCGCTTGGTGGTGGAGAGGGAGCGCGTCACCGTCGCGGAACCTCACATCCTAGCAACGATAGGCGGGACCTAGCCACGTCCGTGTTCCGATTCCGAGTCCATCGCCCCACTGTGCCCGCAAAGATGGCCGCCGCCGGGGAGAGGCTGCGGGGAGCTGCGAGAGCGGCGTCCCCGCCGGGCCGGGCCCTTTCCCTGCTGCTGCTTGTTGGCCTGGCCGTGCCGGCCTGCAGCCAGCTGCCCAACGGTGAGTGCGGGGGGCGCTGGCACCGGCCGCGGAGGGCACCGGGGAGGCGCTGCCTGGGCTCGGGGAATGGGGGGAACCCGCGCAGGGAGGGGCGCCGGGGTCGGAGGGGGGAGGGTCAGAAGAAGGCGCCTGGGAGGGCTGCGGTGGGAACCCAGGCCCTTGGGCAGCCACTTCACCAGAGGTAAGAGAATGGCTCGGGGTGAAGTGGGGGCACCTGTCGGAGGGTGAGGAGGAGACGGCGTTGTGGGGGGGACCCCTATTCCGTTAATGGGAAAATGTTTAAATCGGGGAGACACTCCATTTATTTTACTCAAGTGTGTTGTCATGAGTAGTTTCTCCCCCCACATCCTGTGGTAAACCAGTTCCGCGTTTCCTGCCTTCCTTCCTCTTAGGGCTTTAATTTAGCATTTTTGAGTTCAGAAGTTTGAAAATCTGCTGCAGGTGCTTTTCTTTTCCAGTCTCATCATGAATGGCAAAGAACCCAGGAAGCTGTGTCTTGTGAACTACTGCCTAATGATATTATCCCGATAAAATTAGGAGGATTCCTGTTGCTATTTTACCTCTGGAGAGAGGTGTTGATGACAGGAATCTCACACAATTAACTTTACTGGTAGATGTTACATTTTCTGCAGTATGGCGTTGTCTACACTGGCACTTCATCGGCAAAACTTTGGTCATTCAGGGGGTGTTAAAAAAACCCAATGACAAAAGTTTTACTGACACAGAGTGCTGGTGTGAACAGCACTTTGTCAGCTCTCCTGCTGACAAAGCCGCCGCTGTTCGTGCGGAGTGGAAGTTTTTGTGCGCCTTTTAGCGGCATGGCTGTAGCGGCGCAGCCATATCGCTCAAAGCCTCGTAATGTAGCTATAGCTTTAGTTTGACATACTGTCTAAAGACGAAGTGAAGTAGAAATTATGGGAGAAGTGTCTTCAAAACTAATTGATAGTGTGCCTTTAAAACATTGGTATCATTCAGATGTGTTAGATATCGTAGAAGGCTAAGACTGGAAGGGATCTTGAGAGGTCATCTAGTCCAGTCTCCTACACTGAGGCAGGACTAAGTATTATCTAGATCGTCCCTGACAGGTGTTTGTCTAACCTGCTCTTAAAAATCTCCAGTGATTGGAGATTCCACAATTTCCGTAGGCAATTTATTCCAGTGCTTAACCAGCCGGACAGTTAGGAAGTTTTTCCTAATGTCCAACCTAAACGGCCCTTGCTGTAATTTAAGGCCATTGCTTTTTGTCCTGTCTTCCAAGGTTAAGAAGAAGAGTTCTTCTCCCTCCTCCTTGTAACAACCTTTTATGTACTTGAAAACTGTTATGTCCCCTCTCAGTCCTCTCTTTTCCAGACTAAACAAACCCAAATTTCTTCAATTTTCCCTCATAGGTCATGTTTTATAGACCTTTAATAATTTTTGTTGCTCTTCTCTGCTCCAAGGGGTAGGACCTGCCCCCCAGCCCAGGCCTTGGTAAATATATAGGTCACTCCCATCAGCTGATACACCAGATGTTTCTCACCTTGTTTCTGTTCAGCAACATCTAGTTTTAACCTGTCTTTGTTGCTTTTAATGTTGTGCATTCCAGTGAATAAGGAATGCTGACAGACTGCTTAATTTAACAGCATTGTCCTATGCATAAAGTATACCTTTAAAATATTTTTTTTAAAAGTTAAAAGGTAAATGTGAACACACTGTTTATATCCGAGATGGGCAAATTACAGATCACATCTGGCCCGTGGGACTATCCTGCCCGGCCCCTGAGCGCGGCTCCCAGCGTTCGGAGCCTGTCCACACTAGTGCTGTAAAGCTCTCAGACTTGTGCTCGGGGGGGTGGGTGTATGATTTTTCACGCCCTGAGTCAGCAAGTTAGAGTGCTATAAAATCTAAGTACAGACAAGCCCAGAGATCACAGCTCAAAGATATATGGCCAATTGAATGATGTATGTTTAATAAGAATTTTAAACTTTATTCCTTAATTACCTGTTGTATTGATGTAAAAATAGCTTATGGGGGGGAAAAGAACTCTTTTGTTTTCTGAATCACTCCACAAATAGTATGATTTGAGTTTCTTAAAAGTCAAATGCTTTATACCGTACACAGTAGTAACTGCTTGATAGTTTTAGTTCTGAAAGGGAGGTCCATTTCTATAAATATAATTGCTGGTTAATAAGAACTTCTTCCTTCTGCATACATGTAGGCTTTAGGAAGGTTTGTTTCAAAACCACTCATTTTGTGAGAATTAAAAATGTGAGGATATACAAAACTTGATAGTTCAAAGGGAAAGCTAAGTTCTGCTACATATGCATTTCATTAGTTTTAGCAGTTACCTCAGGGTCCTTCAAAATCCAACTCTATCTGGTGAGGTCACTTCCTAGAGTTAGCTGCCCAGCATATCCCATGACCAGTAACTACAAATATGAAACTGGATAAAATTAATTTTTTTTGCAACTCTTTCCTAATTTTTTCATCCAAGTCAGTTCAGCGCTATTGACTTCAGTGCAGGGTCCACCCATATAAATTCAGTTGAGGAGCAGACTTTCATAAGCTTCTCTCAAGCAGTGAGCTAAAAAGGTATAGTTTGAGGTGAAAAGACAAATGAATACATTTGTCTTACAGCATGAACAAATGTCTCAAATGTAAAGTGATACACTTCAGTTTATATATAGGGCCTCATCATGTTAGGTGTTGTGCAAACGCATGAAGATATGGCCCATGCCCTGAAAAGTTTTTACGTTTGCCTTCTTTGTTTTCTTGTGCCCATGTCATGAACTAGATGTTTTTCCAGAACCGTGCACGAGTGATGGCTCTTTCCGTCGCTGCAGCAAGGTCCTCTTCATATAGGTCTCCCCAAAGTGTCCACAAGCACGCTGGTGCTTCATGGTATGCGCCTCACCGCACCCGTATATTCATGTGTCTGACTTTAAATACCATTCCACATGTAGCGGCAGCAAATAAACTATGTATTTTCTTTCACCATGCATGTGAATAGAAGTTTTAAGATATGGCATGAATTGTCAGTGGTATCATTGGCTGCTGAGGATTGTTGTGTTGGATTAGACATCTGGTTACATTCCTAAACCAAAAAGTTGATTATAGTTCAACTACTATGCTATGAATTTTAAATGTCTTAACCACTTTAGAGCCAATAGTCAATAATACTCTGCATGTCCAGAAAAGCCATTCATATGATCCTAGTACAGTATGCCATAGAGTTTACTTAAAGGGACGCTGTCAACTTAACTATCACAATCCTTTCTGACTTTTTTTATCTACTGTTGTTGCATGTAATGTAATGTTCTTGCAATTGAAAGTGATTAATGAGCTTCGCTTTTTCATTTTACTTTGTCCAACATTTGTGTATAGTCAGTTTTCCCCCATTGTTTGTGTGAAAGATAAACAACAAGGGACAGAGAAACCTTCTTAAAAATAGGAAACTGTCTTTGTGAGCCTCACAAAAATAGCAGGGAGATTCAGGGGTGTCTCACTTTCAGGGTAACTGCATGTGTTCCCCCTCTGTGGTCCCTCAAGGATACCCACTTAAGGTTTCTGGCTCCCAGCCATCACCTCTCTTGGGTGGAGAGCTGTGGCTGTCTCCCTCTTGATGGGGGATTTAAGGCTGCGGAGCTCCTTGCCTTATACAGCGATATCTCCAGCAAGCTAGTCTTCCTAAAGGCCAACACCCATGCTTTGTTTTCTCTCTGAGGGCTATGAACAGGGTATTGCTAGCAGTTACAAGGTACCTTACTCTTTGTAAGCAAAGATCTCTATTCTTAAGGTAAAAGAATTAAAGAGAAAACAAATATAAAAACCAATAAAAGTTCCTGTATGCATTCTAAAAGCTTACCAGAGGTCACTGCTCAGTCATATGAGGCCCTGGTAGGCCAAACTCTTTCCAGCCCTTCTGCAAGGGTCAGGGCCTCCATTGGATAGAAGGTCCTGAGTCTGTTTAAATCCAGCCATTTAGATCAAAAGATTTTCTGTTGGCTTCTGAAGGGGTGGTACCTCTCTGGAGATGTTTATAACCTGTCTTAAGTGATTCACCTTAAACACCCCCCACTGTTTTTAGTTCCTGGTCGAGCTGTCCATGCTCTTCTTCTGGAGGTAGTGATACATAAACTTAATAAACCTGGTTCCCAAAGATATTGCATGGGGTTGCAATATCTGTCATAAGGAGAATCAGGAATTATTTTTATTTTATTTGTTTTTATTGACTAGATTTCAAGTTGATGGTATCTCTTTAAATATCTCCTTTACAAGGATATACAAACAAATCTAAAAGGAAGTGACTTGAACAGTAAGCCATATTTCCTCTTTCATTTTCTTCATATAATGTGTTAAATGTTTGACACTTGCCAGTATTGTTCTGTCTGTTTACGAAAAGGTAAAGAATTTTCAGTGGCTATACCGATTTCCTTGTCAGACTTTGTCACAATGTGTGACCTCTGTGAATGTCTCAATAATACACTATTTGATCTTATTGTAAACTTATCATATGGTATAAGTCTTGGTTGAATGAATCATCTGTTCTGATGGAGTAATGTGGGATAAATTGTTTATTGGCTCCCTGTATGGACTTCTTCCTTGTGGCCTGTTGGCTCTCTATTGAAGCCTTTAAGTGTAATGATTTTTTTGGAGGCATTCACATAAGATGTGACTGTTCATACGGAAAGTCTTTCCTGTTTAATGCCATCAGTTACAGTGCCAGCTAACAGAAATAGGGCATTGATGGATTTCCTGGCAGAACTGTAGCTTTAGATCTGGGGAATGCTCATCTTGGCATCACCAATCAAGTATTTATTTTTTCTGCTAGTAAAAACTAAAAAAAAATTCTAAAATTTATGTAAAATTCCATCACTAGTAGCAAAGGTAGTAGTTTAAAGAAATAGTTTCCTTATATTTGGTAAATGGTACCTCTAGTCAGGGCTAGATTATTTGTGACTCTCCTTTATTTTAGGAGCTAGAAGGCTCCGTGATGTCTAACTCAACTGGGGTTAGCTGAGGGATTTTTGTTTTTACAATTGGTTAAAGCCTATTTCATGTTGGAAAAGTTTGCCTTATAAACAAAGAGTAGCTTGTTCAGCTCTAGTCCTTTATAAATGTACATGGGTCTGTGAGTAACTTGATTCATTCTAGTGTCTGTATAACATTTTATTGATAAGTAATCTGACAAAAAGTGGCTGGTTGTGAATGATTCATTCCTAGAGTTTTTTAGGTGCCGAAGTTCGTAATTTTTCAATATGCCAAAGAACTAATAAATTATTAAATAACCATAAATAATGGCACTGTTTTAGAACATACATTCCTATGTATTTTTGGCATGCCAAATGCTTTTTCAAACTGCTGTACATAATGTGACTTTATTTTTTAAGCAGTCTCCTAATGTTTCGTGATTGAGGTAAAGTGCCATAAAAATGAGCAGTTTTATGGTCTGATCCTACAAGGTGTTGAGAATTTTCCTTATTTTGCACACTTAGACCTATTAGCCATTATGAGCTTTTTTTTCCCCCTCCTTACAGAGGGAAATCTGATTTTCTGTAACCAGATGCATCTCAATCCAGGACTTCATGTTGTTTTCATATTTATCCTGCTTTTATGCAGCACTTTGCAAAATTGTCCCAATCCTGCATAGATCGTGTCATTAGCTTTGTTCTCATGGATGGACTGTTTTGCAATATCACTCATTATTTTTTTTTTGTACTTCCAATTCTCCTCTGGAATGAATGTTCAAGCACGGTGCGGAGTATTTATTTGTTGTGTTTATTTGTTGTTGTGTTTAATGTGAGTTGTGCCACTAAAATTCCACCTTTGTCTAGTTGGGGTAAAACACTTGTATTAAAATTGTTTTGAGTCCCAATTAGGTTCTTAAGAACAACTTGATAGCATTGCAGTCTTCTGAAAAATTTAGTTTTATGCAAGCTAACATGGATAATGATTACATAACATCCTAATAATATAGGATTTATGTTAGTCCACTGTAGTAGTCTAAGATAACAGCAATGGAAGAATTTAAACTTATGGGGGTATGTGGAAATTGTTGAATGGTGATATGGTAAAAGAATGAACAAATGCTCATGTTGACTTTTAAAATCATTGGGTAAAACACATCTTGTGTGGTATGGGATTTTTAGAAATACCTAAAGCTGGTTTATTCTTGAAAGTTTGCTGGCATAGCAATGTTGGTTAGGAGTGAGGAAAAAATTGCACCCCTAACCAATGTAACCATGTGACCAAAAGCCCAAGTGTAGACATTTACACCTGGGGGGGGGGGATGATGGAAAAATTCCATAATTTTGGTTCGTTTCAAACCAAATCTGAACTTGCCCCCTTCCCCTGTTTTGTGTAGAGTCAAAGCAACTGTTTAGTTAACCTGAAACTTTTTTGGTGTTTCACCCCCTCTTTTTTTTTTTTTTTTTGGTTAGATAAATTTCAAGAGAACTTCATTTCAGGATGAAACTTCAAAATGTTTTGTTTTAAAATTGTCAAAATGAAATTGCTGAATTCCACCTGAAATCACAAATAGTTTCAGTGGTCTGAAAAATGCATTTTTCAGTGAATTTAATATTCACCAAAAAAATTCACTCAGGAGTATGAGTTCCCTTGACTTTCACTGAGACTTGTGCTTCTAGGTCACTCAGTTATTTTTTTTTTACTGTAAAAATCCCACCCAAAATCACTTTGAATTAAAGGTTCTGGCTTGAAATGTATTAAGTTTTTTTTTCCCATACAGAATGTAGTGACTCTGCCAACTTAGTTTATTCTAAACAATAAGTCTTCCAAACCATAATATAAATATTCTTAGGACTTTGGCTTATGCCCTGAAACGCAAAGGCTTACAATCTCTAACTATTAGATCAATTTGAGACCAAATGTGGGGGCCAGGTTTATATGATACCTGCATCTGCAGAGTTCTTATGCCTTCCTCTGAAGCCTTTGGTATTGACTACTATGACACAGAATACTGGACTCAATCTTGGCTCTGATCCAATCTTGCAGTTCCTATGTTCCACTTTAAGTTTTTTTTAAAATGTAATCTATACACTTGTTACAAAATTGTGATCCTGGACATAATGATACTGCAAGATTATGCTAATGCAGGTGAATTGGAGTATTTTAAGATTTCTGCAGTAGACATGAAAACTTTTTAAAAGTAAAGTCTACTGCTGATAATCAGACTGATTAGTTTTGATGTGAAATACATAGAGAAATTTTATCAGTTGTACTTGGTTTAAAATCTAGTGTATAGTGAAGTTTTGCTGACACGCTAAAAATCTGTGCTAGATTTTCTGCTGTAGCTCCCGAAAGTTATTGTCACGTGCCAAGGAAGTCTTTTGACAGAATTTTTCAGTTTTCCCTAAAACTCAGAGCAGTTTTATATTGCAGCTTTCAAGAAAGGCACTTTGACATTTTAATGTGGAGTAAAAAGTAAATAATAAGTCAGTCAACCTTATTTCATGTGCCATGCGTTGAACAGCGTAATCATTAACAAAGAAAAATGTACTACGAATAAATGCAGTGAGATCTGCTACTTTGTTAAATAGCTTGGTATGTGGTTTTTAGTACTGTGTTGTAAACCTGCTAAACACTTCAGTTGCAAACACACAAAAATATTGAACAGAAAAACTGCTGGAAGTGAAAATGAAGAAAAATGTCTTAATCACCTCTTAAAATAGAACTTCTCTATTAGTTTTCTGTGTGCTTATGTATGGTCATGTGACCTCTGCCCTGTAACATTGTTAGTGAATTCATAGTTTGAGTAAAGAGACCCTTTTTACCACCAGTCATAAAGCAGGCAAAGCAACGTTTTCCCCTAAACTAATTTCATTGTCTTGGCAGTTGAGCACGTTTGCAGGGTGAAGGCATAGTGTGCACATCACACAAACCCAGTGCCCGTTTAGAATGTTTAGCTGGAATATGGATATTATCTGACTTTATTTATATAATTATTGGAGTGCTGATTATTTTGTTAAATGGGTCAGACTCTGGAAAAAAAATCAGTGCTCGGATCTTTTCAATTTGGGTTCTTGATCGTTTTAGATCGTGTAAGCTTTGACAGTGTCCTTCACTGCTTGTGCTGCTTATATGTAACTTCAGATCTACGTGCAAGTGGTGAAAATAATTTTTCTCACAGTCTTAATTAATAGTGGGTTTCCCTTCTCTTTTGGATGATTGAGGCAGGTCAGACTTTTTGTCCTGCCCAGGGAACAGGACAGCCCCTTCTGAGTCTTTCCCAGATTTCTCTGCCTCTGTTGCAAATGGTAGGTTATGGACCTCTACTTGTTACGGAGCTTTGACAGTATTTTAATTCTTAAAGTAGTAACTTTTCCTTACCCAGTTTCATATGGAACTTTGGTTCCCTTAACAACAACAACAAAAATTTTTTTTTTTTGGGAAGAGGTCTCTTCCATGATTCTGATACCTGCCTTATTCTGTTGGGATTTCCTCATCAAAAGGACTGAAAGAGGTATACCTCCACATTCGTATCCACATGTATCATTGTAGGTATCTGCATTTTTTTGCTACCATTTCAGGGAATTACACACTTTCTTGAGACCCTTCTGGGAAAGGTGCAGAAGATGCAGTCACATGTCCTAGCCAGAACAAGGGGTCGGTTTTCCCCCTGATCGCTTACAAGAGAGTGGAAAAACCCACTTTTGTGATCATGCGACATGAGGAATTAAAGAAAGGAAATTCTCAGATGAAAACAAATTTTCCTTTTTCAGTGGAAAACATTGATGAAGTGGGAAATGGGGGCCCTATAAAAGCCATAATTTTGAGGTGAACTGTGATTCTTTGGCTGTAAACTACATTTATTAATAGATTAATTCTTCATTCTTCTGTAAGTGTAGTCTTTTTCATCATTTGTTTGCTGAACTTCCAGATAGTGTTCTGGGTTTAAGCAGATACTCCATAGAGAAATGATGTAAGTTAGTGTTTATATACTTCTGATGGAAGACAGTGGTGTGACATACTGACCATTTGTGCAATATCCTGAATTAATTTTACTGAATTAAATTAAACCTTATTGAATTAGTTTAATATCTTTTGGAGTTAATTGTATTAAAAATTAAAATTTTTATGTTCTACTGTGAGATTGTATGGAACGCTATAGCAGGAAGACAAGATTACTCTGGAAGTTAGTAGGAATTTCAGAGGGCTTTTTGGAACAATACATATGAAGTGGATTTCCTAGGAAGTACCTGGATGTGAGTGGAATGCAAATTCTCTCCTCCTAAGAATCTCTTGAAGCTATGCCCTGAGGAGTGAGGAGTTTCGCAATCTTGAGGAGCAGGAAAATAACACTACAGGTGCAGGCTGAAACCTGAGTTGAAGCTTTCCTGGCCCCTAGGTGAGTGGGAATGGGATGCCAAGTGCACCTTAGGTTTCATCCTCAAGCTTTGATGTCCTATTCCAGGTTCTCCAAAGATTACTACTATCTTCTAGGAAGGTGGGGCAAGTCTCAAAAACTCTGTTTGTGTAGGGTTGTTTTTTAAACCCAACATTGACACCATAAGAATACAACGCACTTCATTGCTTTGCATATCACCTTTCAATACCATGACACAGATTGAAAATAAGGACAATCAAAGTTTAGTGCTGATAGTTGAGTAACTTTCACGGGTGGGCAAAGTGGAAAGGGAACAGTTTGATCTGCAGGTGAAGTGTCAGGCTAAGCTTTCAAGTTCCTGGTTTCTCTTGATTCATGTGGGTCTTTTAAAATGAGTTATTGAAACGAAATCCATTTTTCACTTAGTGATGAAAAGTGGTTTCTGAGGTTGATAGACTTGTTTTTTGGTTCTTTGGAAGTAAATATTTGAGACTTTTAAAATTTCATATAGACATCTTCTATTCTAAATACCAGTCCAGAGTGAATTTGTAAATGCATCTACCTTTTCTTTGCTAATGGTTGTGTGTGCTGTGGCAGATTGGGAAAATTTAATGTGCCTGTCGTATTGTTGCCCTAATCAACTCCGTCCACTTATAAATATACTAAAAGTTCTTCAGAAAAGGTGTGAATATGGTATTTGAAAATGGAATGAACTTTACTTACAGGGGTCTGACGTTTTTAGAGTAATATCTATTTAAATCTTGGGGTTTATACACTGCAAGACTTCTCAACTCCACAGTGAGATCTTTTACTGTTGTAAAACTGAATAGTAACCAAAACCTATATTTCAAGTCACTAAACAGTTTAACATACTAGTATAGCATACTTTATGATCCCTGTTCCATTTTTCTCTGTGAACTGGCAGAATTGTATATTCTGGTTTTAAAATCCATAAAATCTTTGCACTCCAAAATGGGCCTAGTTCATTGAGGTATGACTTCCTTGTAAAATAAGTCAAGAGACTTAGTGAGTATGTTGTTTGTACACAAATCTAAAGAACAAAAACAAACATAGAATAAATGTCTTTTCTCCTTTCGCCCAGATACTGCAGATGCTCTTAAAAAAGACAGTGAAGTGTTCAATACATCTCAGAGTTCAACAGCCAGTCTGAACAATTTGATTACAACAAAAGAAATGTCCTCAACTCTTAAAGTCGATAATATTGTCACACTTAGACCAGCTACTGTGAAGGATGACGCAGCCACATCTGTTGCAACTCATGCCACATCTGTTAGCCCCATTTCACAAATGGATGTGGATGCTTCTGAAGATTCTAAAATTGAGGAAGAGGGTCTCCTAACAGACTTCAAAGACATACTGAATAGTTCACCACCAGCAGCAAAAGAAACTATGGAGCCTGATGGGCGTGATGACTATGGCCATTATGAGATGACGTCCAATTCCAGATATAATACAGACCTTCTAGATTTGCCAGAAGATGAGGAGACTGATAGCTTTGGAAGTTATGAGCACACAAAATCTCTTGATGCCAAGATAAAGGACTCCGTCTCAGGATTGGAAGAAGACGACACCCATTTCTTTTTCCACCTGGTTATTATTGCTTTCTTAGTAGCTGTTGTTTATATCACATATCATAATAAGAGAAAGGTAGGTGTACTATGAAAGCGAGATGAAAAATTCCACTTTAATATTTCAAAGTAATTTTTGCTTTGAAACCTTGAAAAATGTTTTAAATAAAAACTTAGTTGTGCTAATGGTCTAAGTACACTTACAAACAGTATTCTGTTTTGTGATCTTAATGTGCAGATCATTAATATCTGTACAAAAAAGAAAGCTAATTTAGAACTAGAAGCAGTTTAGGTTGGGAAAATCAATTAAATGCTAACATCGAGAATCAATCAGTTCAGTAATATGCTATGATGATATATATGGTTTCTAGAAATAAGATCAAGGGCAAGGAGATTGATGAACTAATTTTGGGTCTGCACAGGATTATAAACCTCAATTTAAGGAAAATTTAATCTTCAGTAAAGTGAGAATGTTCCTGAGATGGTGATAATGCTTACAATTTGAGACCATTTTTGAACTGTAGGTATGCCTAGGATTTAACCCTTGCCCATCACAACTTGATAATTAGCATGGTGGGTTACTTTTGTTCGCAGTTCTAACAAATATCTCTGACTGTAGCTGTCTGATGATGAAATCAGATCATCATTGAAATATTTTTCTGCAGTCTAATCAGTGTTATCTTATTTCAGAATCTACAGCTATGACGTGACAGCCCACAGTTTATTTCAAACGTGTGTGCATTTTCTTAATTTAATGCTCCAAGAAGTTTAAATATGTTTCTCTTTCCCTGTTCTTTTTTTCTTTATCCCTTTAGCTAACTTTATTTGGTCTTATGTTTTGTTGGGTCTGAAACGAACATGGCTAACTTATAACACCATATTATGCCAAAAACAAGTGCATTGCTGAGTATAGGTAAAATTTTTAGAAGTGCATATGACATGTTTAGAAATAGGACTTGGACCAAAGACTAAATTGCTAGGTGCTGTTGAAAATTTTATCTTGGTTGTCTCTTGTGTCAGCACAGAGACAGATTTCTGTCTTCACAACTCCCATAACTACAGCTTGATGCTGAGAGTACACAGACTTCGGTTGGGTTGACACTGCATGCTCCTTTATTGCTGGAGAGTAGCAGCAGAAAATACTCTAGTTCTGAAACTACAGAATCTTTTCAGCATTCTCTGACTGGCAGTAACAGTGTAAGTTGCAGGGTGTATCAGACAAAGGTTTTTACCAAGGTTACCTAACGCTGACTGTGCTGAAAACTTGCATGCTGTTAATACTAATGCTTTTGCCATTATGGAGCTGTACCTGTGCTAGCCAAATTGTGGGAGAAGTCTTGGTGTGGACAAGAGGTGGGTTAACAGTGAGTGGATTAGTTGTGGGGAGGAATTGCTTAAAATTTACAGTGCTAGCACCAGTCATGCTGGTAGCTCTGGATGGGAAGTGTGATTACAAATGTAGCTGTTACGTTAGCTGACAAAAGTGAAACGTTTGCACAACACTGTCATTTCATCCATATCAAAATTGGTTGTGATTTCTTCCAGATCTTCTTGTTGGTCCAGAGCCGAAGGTGGCGTGATGGTCTTTGCTCTAGAACAGTGGAATATCATCGTTTAGATCAAAATGTTAATGAAGCAATGCCTTCGCTGAAGATAACCAATGATTACATTTTTTAAAAGCATCAATTTGCTGAATTATTTTCTTTGCCTGACTTTCTATAATGTTGTGCAGTGTCAGCCATAAAAAGTTTGTACTGAAATGAGATGTCTCTCTTGCCTGGACGGGTTTGAGATTAAAGCTTATGTAAGACACAGGGCATGTATTATTAGCATTAAATTCTTTGTCGACAGTCAAGTTTCAAATCACATGTACAGAAACTAGATTTAAACAATTTTTCACTTGTTTTTTTCCTTTATTTCATTTTCTTTTGTGCATCCTGTCCTTCTCTCTAGAGCAGTGCCAACAGGGCTAATATAAAAATGTGGGCATAAAACATTTTAGATCTGATAAATTGAGTCTGCCATCACTGAATTAAATTAATGGTCTCTTTCTGCAAATCATTACTATAGCTGGATTTATGAGCTATCTTACAGTTAAATGTTTTTCCATGTATAGATAGCCAAAAGATATCTAGATGAAAGTTTTGCAGCACTAGGCAAACTCAGACTCTTCTCATGTTAGGCTACCTAATGTGACAAACTTTATGCTGATATTCTTCTCTAGATGCTTCATGCAGTAAAGTGTTTTAAAATAATTATGTACCAAGCATGACTTGATTTCAAGTTATACCTTACATTTCTTTGGAATATCCCAGGTTTGTATGAAAGTATTGCTGTTTCTTGATTGCCCAAGATTTACTCTGTAACTCTACTTATGGAAACTTCATCTATCGTTTTAAGATTATTAAACTGAAAATAAGCTTCATGGTATAATTTATAAAATAAAAATATACCTAGCAGGCAAGTGCAACAAAAATTTCCCCTGAATTTTAAGGCAGTTATGCTATGCAATCATGTGGTTTCTTGTATACTACAAACATGTTAAGTCTGGGAATGTTAGTATGATTAATTTTGATATTATCCTAAACCCAAGTAATTGGCAGGTGGGGTAGAAATTAAAAGCGTATGGGTTGCCACAATCTATGGACAACACTGCACCTTTATTTAATTTTGTCAAAACTAATTTTACACGTGAATTAGGTGTACAGCAAGTTATTGGTATGTTTGGTTTTTTACCTTGTCCTACGTAGTGCAGCTATTTGTTTTTTCCATGAGATGTAAAATATAAAATTTCATAGTTTTCCTTTTTGTACATTGTTTGATTTAATTTTCAGAGCTGATAAATATGTAAATAATGGTGAATAAGAACCACAATTAATGACTTGGTATACAAGTGGTGGTGTGCTGTTTTGAAAAAGGTCAAAACTTTACAGATGTTAGCGTGAGAAGAATTGTGATGGCATGATATGTTATGGGTGAAATAGTTCATAAATAGTAAACCCCTACAGTTACATGTTTTCTTTTGATAACCATAAGAAAGTGAAGCATAAACAATATGCCCGAACTGTTTCCTTGCAGTAATTTTTATCATACTTGGATTTTCACATAATATTTTGAATAATGTTTTTAAAATAAATGGGGAAAATATAAGCTTTTGTTTTTATAATATCTGGATCAGTTTGAACATATTCATGTTATGTAGCATATTCCAATGACAGTGAATAATTTATCTTTTGTTTAGGGTTGAACAGAGCATTGCAAACTCTCTTTTGGCACTCAAAACAACTGTTTTTGCCATTCATTATGTGTGGATTCACTATGTATGGAATCCTTTATATGATTATATAGGCATGGTATATGTGACAAACCATTTGCACTTTCCAGCGCCTCTGCTGCCATTCATCTCAACCCAGTCTTGTGAAGGAGTCAGGTTTTCAATAAGTGTCATCTTGTGCAGTATCGCTGTGTTTTTTTCCAGTAGAAATGTGTAAGAATATCAAATTAGAAAAATTGTCGGGTAGGTTATTTTAAACCACCTTAACTATAGTTTACAGAATATGGGAAAGGAAGGGGGTTAGGGAGAGGAAAGTGTTGAAGCCATGGCACTGATATGATAAATTTGTATTGAAACAGTTATAAACAAAACAAAAATATCTTTTTTTAACTCTTTGTGGAGTTTATGGATGCATTACTTTCTCCTTCCTTTTGAGCCATCCTCAGTTCTGTGAAGTATAGTTCTCAGCTTTACTGGTAAACCATAGCTTTAATTAGGCCTGCTATAACTCCCTACTCAGAAGGGCTGAAAAAACAATATCCTATTACAAGATATGCATTCTTTGCCTGTATTGTAGCAAATGCTTTCTGGAGAAAGTGAGATGGCAAACTAACCCTCTAGCCATCCCTTTTCCTTAAGAGACTAAGAATGGTGTCTTGAAATGTAAATGATTAAAACTGTAACAGTTCTGACAATACTGTCTTTTTTTTTTTTCTTCCAGAAATGTGCCTTCCTCATTCTGTGACAGCCATTGTGATGCGATAGTTGAAATTGTCTTTTGGTTTTGCATTTAAAGTACAGAGTGTCTTGTCTGTTCTATGTGCACACAAATTCAGTAAATCTTGAATCTTCTAATGACTTTCAAGAAAACTTGGCCAATTTCAAAGTTCTATTAATTACAAAGTAGCTTTTCCCCTTCCCCCTCCCCAAAAGATTCTGAACTTCATGATTTGTTCTTCTGGCTTAAGAACTACACTTTGAAAGCCAACAATTTGCACATTAGGTGGATTCTCTGGGGTGGTTTGTTAATTAAACAAAAAGTTGGTGGTCATTCTAAATGAATTTTTATGCACTATGGTTAGCTGGGAGACCAAGATTTACAATGTCTTTGAGCTAACTGATTGATCAAAGATGGTTCAAGTGTGAAGGCTCAAATATGTGTGCATCTGTGTCATCGTTCCAGTGCGTCTATAGCATGGGACTTATACCATTGTAGCTACAGAACTGTAGTTATACCAGTATAGTCTTGGTATTGTGGCCATATTCTGTCAGTTTTGGTATCGGCTGCTGTTGGCTGACAACTAACTCACCCATCCTCCTTCCTGAGGCCCCCATTTTCAAGGTTTAGGAACCCCTTTGATTCTAGGCTTCGCCTTAGGAAGAGCAGCCTCAATGGAGCCAGCTAGGTAGCTGCTACTTAATCTATGGCTGCCATTATCACTCCTTTGAAGATGCCTCTTATCTTTGCCATTGTTTCATTTCCTGTTGGTTTCTTCCTTCACAGTTTCCTTTGATTTAACTCCTGGTGGAGATCAAACAGGTCTGCCCCTCAGAATATGTGATATGCACTTTAAAAAAACTACACAAGTCCTTCAGTGTGCTTTCTGCCCCCCTGCCCTTGAATGGAGAGTAGGTGGGGGAGCTGAATCTGTTTATGGTGGCTGCAAGTTTGGGGAAGGGGGGGTCCCAGAAAGCTGGCATCCCTATAGGGTAAAGAGTGAAGTTGTGTGACGGTGAGTGTTGCAGTGGTGAGGGATGTGGGCGCCTGGATGGAAGAGAAGAATGTATGTACTGTTGAATGCCGTATCTTCCCCCCCCCCGCCCCTTCTTTTGTGGTTAGATACATCTGCTACCTTTGTTCATACCCCACATAGTGTTTGTATTATGTATGGGAAAGGCACTGCCATGATTCATGGAAAAAAAGCATGTCCTGTTCCCTCACTTTCTCATCATTGGGATTACTAAGTTTATTTCTTAAAATTCATTTAATAGAATTCACTTTATTTTTATTGGTCTTATATTTAACTTTCGTCATACTTGTCCCTCAATCTTACTATTCTCTGTCCCTTTTTTAACCTAAGACTGGAGTGCTCATGTGACTGGAGTGCTCATATTTATAAATTGTCTTTTTTAAAAAGGCATAGTCTGCAGTCTTCTCTGAAAATTCTCTTGCAAGTATAGGCCTGAAATTAGAAACTGCATAATCTTGAACTTACTGATCCTCTGAAATCGGATGAGGGAGGAGTGAAGTCTTGAGCTGGCTGACTTTGAATCTTAAACTGGATTCACAAAAATAACCCCATCCCAACACTATGCCATTGAGAGAGTACATTGGCTTATAAAGTATCTGTGACAAAGGTTGACACCCAAACTGACATGCATGCGTGCACATACCAACCCCCACCATGCTGTGAGCAACCAGGCTGGCTCTTCTAACGCAGAGATGGGAATACGTATTGACAAAAGTTGCTGCTCCTTTCCTTTAATGCAATTTAGCCTGTAATATACAGTTTTCATCTTGTTTAAACTGTTTTATGCAAATATTCAAATTTTAAATAAGGCTCCTGCAAATGGTACTTAAGGGATACTTATTTGTATGTTTTAAATTCACAAGAAATTAACATGGATGTGAAATCCTTGAAGTTCTTTAAATAACATACACTGTGGGTTTTACATTGGGCAATCACTGGAGACATTCATTTTCAGAATTTTAATCCATTATCAACTGGGGCTGAATAATCATATAATTGACAAATGCTTTAGCCTGCTGTCTCAAGAGAGAGGTTTGAAAATATAAGATTAGACAACTGTTGAAGTCTGACAGAAAGCTCTCCCTTGTTTGTGTGGCTGTTAAGCATTACAAAAACTCATTCAAATTATGATCAGGTAATACTGGTATCCTACAAATTTCAAGCCAATTAGTGGATTGCCATCACTTTCACTTCCCAACTGACAGTTAGTAAGTGGCACCAACTGTGTTAGTCTGTGTCCCAAAACCCGGCTTTGGAAGAGTGAATTCCAAGAAAGAATTCTATTGAGAGTATCCAAGACAGCAGAAATATTCCATTGGATTGTAGGTGTGTATAAGGGCAGAGGTACGGAATAAAAAAAACCCGAGATGACCATTTCTATTAACTTCAAAGCAAGACAATCACTGTACCTTCCGCAATACTTGTTGCAGTGCTTTTCTTATCCTCATTCTGTAAAAGGACAAAACATGCATCTTTGTAGAGAAAAAAGATCTGTAATGTAGACAGAAGCCCTCTGCACATTAAGGAATTTTCTGTCACTTGCAATATTGCCTGGACTGTTACTTTAATTGGATAAGGTCACACCTGTCTGGTGTTGGCCTGTTAAGTTGATGGCCTTAACTCCAATAAAGGAAGAAATATTTCATATAATCCAATTCGCCACCACAAGAGTGGGGCATGTATCATCCTTTGTGTAATAAACAAAACCATTTGTTGATCAGGTAAGCAGGATGGAACTGTTGCTTTCTGTTTTTAATTGAATTTGCCAGTTGAAAATTTAGTAGCAGACAATCAAATAGTCATAAAGTACTGAGATCAAATGGTAGAGGAAGAAACAAGCAAATGTGTCAAATCTTACCTACAGGAGAAGTCTTGATGAATTCTTCCCCTGGAGAAAGGAAACTTTCTTCTATTAAGGTGAATTATGACTTCCATCAGTATTCTGATAAAAGAAATAGAATTCCTGAAGAGTTTTTTCTTATTAAACTTCTCAAGATGAGAGTTGAAGCTCTATTTATGTAGGTTTTTGTGGGTGATTTGATTTTATGAAATGAGGAAAGAAATAATAGGAGAGTTTAAACAAATACATTTCATTTATAGGAAATCAGATATTTAAAAAATTTGTAGTTTTTAATTTTCATTTAGTACCAGTGCATGTTGTTCAGCTAAGTCATCTGTCCTTGGCTCCTGCTCAGCTGCATGCAGGGTGAAAAGAGAATGGTTTATTTGAGTTGGATGGGTTGTGAAAGAAGAGAATTAATAATGCTTCAAATAAGAAAGGATAACAAAAATTGTTAGAGGGAGGCAGATTAATTTGTAGCCCTAGAGATCTGGGGTCAATTTCCAGATGTGCAGTAGATTTCTTGAGTGACATTGGACAAGTTTCAGAGTAGCAGCCATGTTAGTCTGTATTCGCAAAAAGAAGAGGAGGACTTCTGGCACCTTGGAGACTAACCAATTTATTTGAGCATAAGCTTTTGTGAGCTACAGCATCCGATGAAGTGAGCTGTAGCTCACGAAAGCTTACGCTCAAATAAATTGGTTAGTCTCCAAGGTGCCACAAGTCCTCCTTTTCTTTTTGCGGATACAGACTAACACAGCTGCTACTCTGAAACCAACAATTACATGGTTTCATAGCCTGGGTTCTCCAGGTGCCTTTTAGACCAGGCTTTATAGCTCTCCTATTGCCCTTGAGGGACACCAGTTTTAATCCCCAATTACAGCTTGTCAGCTTCCGTTCTTAAAAGTACTGGTGTATGGATGAGTTATTTTCCCCACAAGTCCCCCTTCATCTTAAAGAGATTTCTTTTAGTTAGTAGCCTCTAGTAAACTAACACCCATCATACAAAGGCAATCTCAATATTAAGCTTTGCTTACTGCTGAAGTGTCAGATTCGGATCTGTGCTGAGGTCACTCTTTTGTATTGCTACTGTGGGTGAAATCCTTGACTCATGATGCTGGTGTAGTTTGGATTTACATAAATCCCTGAGGGATAGATGTGAGGGAGCATCTGGAAGATGAGTGTACTCTGGCAACTCTGCCACTGCAATTCTCCTAGTGGGCTATTACAAAGCAGCAGAGCATTCTTTAACAATCCCATTATCATTTTTCAGTCAAACTTTTCTGATATAAATATAGTATGTGATTGCCCTCAATATAATAAAAATGGTTAATTTCAGATCTTCTGCTTTGCGCTGTTCCCGATATTTAATTAGGATGGTGAGAATGAGATCTTTTCTATAATTGGTCCTTAAATCATTATCAAAATCACTTAGCAGCCTCCTTAAACTTATTTTTAATTACAAGGTCTATTGCCTTATTAAATTATTAACACTGGAAATTACTTACCTTGGCAATTTCTTATCTTTATTAAAATTAATATACCAAGGTCATGTTGTTCTGATGGGGGAGCAATCATGGTTTAATTTATTATAGATTAAATCGAAACCTGATCTAATCAGCAGACTTATCACAATTCTGTAAACAATGCTGAAATGCACATTATTAACCATTTATGGAAATTAATAGGCCAAGGATTTTAATTGATGCACAGGTGTACTAAAGATGTTAAGATATTGTTTTGAATTCACGTTACATTAACTAGGGGAATTTTTTTAATACTTTCCTGGGTTGGTCAACTAATTCTGCTCGGAGCATGGAATTACAAGTATTGTGGATATTCTTTAACAGCCTTTAAACCAGTGGTGGGCAACCTGTGGCCCGTCAGGGTAATCCGCTGGCGGGCTGCGAGGCAGTTTGTTTCCATTGACCATCTGCAGCTCCCAGTGGCCGTGGTTTGCCATGCCTGGCCAATGGGAGTTATGGGAAGCAGCGGCCAGCATGTCCCTGTGGCCCGTGCTGCTTCCTGCAGCTCCCATTGGCCGGGAACGGCGAACCGTGGCCACTGGGAGCTGTGGGTGGCCGTGCCTGTGAACAGTCAACGTAAACAAACTGTCTGGCAGTCCGCCAGAGGATTACCCTGACAGCCCACAAGTTGCCCACCACTGCTTTAAACTCAGGTTCAAATGGAGAAGTAGTGTTGGCTAGGGGCTAGAGCAGGAGAATTGTGAGGACTTCTTTGGACTCCATTTTTGCCTCTCCCACTTAACAGCTGTATGTCCCAGGACAAATGAGTTAAGCTCCTTGTACATTAGTTTCCCCATTTATAAAATGGTGGTGCTGGGTAAAAATTTAGACGTGTCTAAGGCTTGATCCACAAAAGTACTTAGATGCCTGAGTTCAACATGTATGTGCCAATGCGATCCTAAGACCACTGTTGAGCTGCCGCCTAACACTGTCAACGCTTGAAAATCTGTCAGTAAGCATGTGTACAACTGCCTCGCTCTAGGCACCTAAATGCCTGTCTCATACCTAAGCCCCGGCAGGATCCTCCAATTAAGTATTCTCCCACCCCTCTCTTGCCTGTGGGGCCTGAGCTGGTAGGTGTGCGTGATGCACATGTAAACCCACATGGATGAAGCAGTGGTGGTAGTGACATCAGGTTGCATCTGGGAGAGTCAGGTTCATTTTCCTTCTCTGGAGAAGAGATTAGAACTTGGGTTTTCCCCCTCCTATGATACGTTGTAAGGAGAGTGGTCACTTTGGATAGGCTATTACCAGCAGGAGAGTGAGTTTGTGTGTGTGTGGGGGCATGGAGGGTGAGAACCTGGATTTGTGCTGGAAATGGCCCAACTTGATGATCATTTTAGATAAGCTATTACCAGCAGGAGAGTGGGGTGGGAGGAGGTATTGTTTCATGGTCTCTGTGTATATAATGTCTTCTGCAGTTTCCACAGTATGCATCCAATGAAGTGAGCTGTAGCTCACGAAAGCTCATGCTCAAATAAATTGGTTAGTCTCTAAGGTGCCACAAGTGCTCCTTTTCTTTTTGCGAATACAATCTAACACGGCTGTTACTCTGAAACCCCTCCTATGATAGTGGTTTAACTACTGGGTTATGTCTTCCTCAGTCTCTCCCCTTGAAGCTTTTTCACTCTTCTACAAATAATTAAGCATGCATTGAGCAGGGGGACTGGAATCTGGATCTTCCCTCTCCTAGCTGAGTACCCTAACCACTAGCTTATAGCATCACTCTCTTTTGGCCCCAAAGGGATGTTGATGTTTCATAGATATTTTAGGTCAGAAGGGACCATTATGATCATCCAGTCTGACCTCCTGCACAACACAGGCCACAGAATCTCACCCACCACTCCTGCGAAAAACCTCTCACCTATGTCTGAGCTATTGAAGTCCTCAAATTGTGGTTTAAAGACTTCAAGGAGCAGAGAATCCTCCAGCAAGTGACCTGTGTCCCATGCTACAGAGGAAGGCGAAAAACCTCCAGGGCCTCTTCCAATCCGCCCTGGAGGAAAATTCCTTCCCGACCCCAAATATGGCGATCAACTAAACCCTGAGCATAAGGGCAAGATTCACCAGCCAGATACTACAGAAAATTCTTTCCTGGGTAACTCAGATCCCACCCCATCTAACATCCCATCACAGGCTATTGGGCCTGTTTACCATGAATATTTAACTTCCAAAACCATGTTATCCCATCATACCATCTCCTCCATAAACTTACAAGTTTAATCTTAAAGCCAGATAGATCTTTTGTCCCCACTGCTTCCCTTGGAAGGCTCTTCCAAAACTTCACTCCTCTGATGGTTAGAAACCTTCGTCTAATTTCAAGTCTAAACTTCCTGGTGGCCAGTTTATATCCATTTGTTTTTGTGTCCACATTGGTATTGAGCTTAAATAATTCCTCTCCCTCTCCGGTATTTATCCCTCTGATATATTTATAGAGAGCAATTGTATCTCCCCTTAACCTTCTTTTAGTTAGGCTAAACAAGCCAAGCTCCTTGAGTCTCCTTCCATAAGACAAGTTTTCCATTCCTTGGATCATCCTAGTAGCCCTTCTCTGTACCTGTTCCAGTTTGAATTCATCTTTCTTAAACATGGGAGACCAGAACTGCACACAGTATCCCAGGTGAGGTCTCACCAGTGCCTTGTATAACGGTACTAAAACCTCCATATCCCTACTGGAAATACCTCTCCTGATGCATCCCAAGACCGCATTAGCTTTTTTCACGGCCGTATCACATTGGCGGCTCATAGTCATCCTGTGATCAACCAATACTCCAAGGTCCTTCTCCTCCTCCGTTAGTTCTAATTGATGCATCCCCAGCTTATAACTAAAATTCTTGTTATTAATCCCTAAATGCATGACCTTACACTTCTCCCTATTAAATTTCATCCTATTACTATTACTCCAGTTTACAAGGTCATCCAGATCCTCCTGTAGGATATCCCTGTCCTCCTCTAAATTGGCAATACCTCCCAGCTTTGTATCATCCGCAGACTTTATTAGCACACTCCCACTTTTTGTGCCAAGGTCAGTAATAAAAAGATTGGTCCCAAAACTGATCCTTGAGGAACTCCACTGGTAACCTCCTTCCAGCCTGACAGTTCACCTTTCAGTAGGACCCATTGTAGTCTCCCCTTTAACCAATTCCTTATCCACCTTTGAATTTTCCTATTGATCCCCATCTTATCCAATTTAACTAATAATTCCCCATGTGGCACGGTATCAAACGCCTTACTGAAATCTAGGTAAATTAGATCCACTGCGTTTCCTTTGTCTAAAAAATCTGTTACTTTCTCAAAGAAGGAGATCAGGTTGGTTTGGCACGATCTACCTTTTGTAAAACCATGTTGTATTTTGTCCCATTTACCATTGACTTCAATGTCCTTAACTACCTTCTCCTTCAAAATTTTTTCCAAGACCTTGCATACTACAGATGTCAAACTAACAGGCCTATAATTACCTGGATCACTTTTTTTCCCTTTCTTAAAAATTGGAGAATTGCTAACATAGTTCCTATCATACAGTACAATCCCTGAGTTTACAGATTCATTAAAAATTCTTGCTAATGGGCTTGCAATTTCATGTGCCAATTTCTTTAATATTCTTGGATGAAGATTATCTGGGCCCCCCGATTTAGTCCCATTAAGCTGTTTGAGTTTTGCTTCTACCTCAGATATGGTAATATCTACCTCCATATCCTCATTCCTGTTGTCATGCTACCATTATCCCTAAGATCCTCGTTAGCCTTATTAAAGACTGAGGCAAAGTATTTGTTTAGATATTGGGCCATGCCTAGATTATCCTTGACCTCCACTCCATCCTCAGTGTTTAGCGGTCCCACTTCTTCTTTCTTTGTTTTCTTCTTATTTATATGACTATAGAACTTTTTTACTATTGGTTTTAATTCCCTTTGCAAGGTCCAACTTGACTTTTAGCCTGTCTCACTTTATCCCTACATGTTCTGACCTCAATAAGGTAGCTTTCCTTGCTGATCCCTCCTTTCTTCCACTCCGTGTATGCTTTCTGCTTTTTCTTAATCACCTCTCTGAGATGCTTGCTCATCCAGCTTGATCTACAACTCCTGCCTATGAATTTTTTCCCCTTTCTTGGGATGTAGGCATCCGATAGCTTCTGCAGCTTTGATTTAAAATAATCCTAGGCCTCCTCTACCTTTAGATCCATAAATTCTTCAGTCCAATCCACTTCCTTAACTAACTTCCTTAATTTTTGAAAGTCAGCCCTTTTTGAAATCAAAAACCCTAGTTGCAGATTTATTT
The DNA here is from genome assembly GCF_965152275.1 of Natator depressus. NCBI lineage: Eukaryota > Metazoa > Chordata > Testudines > Cheloniidae > Natator > Natator depressus. The sequence goes on from NC_134241.1 coordinate 12,979,816, forward strand.
TTGTTAATCCTTCCGTTCAGTTTGAACTGAATTAGCTCATGATCACTTGAGCCAAGACTATCCCCTACAACCATTTCTTCTATGAGGTCCTCACTACCCTCACCAAAACCAAATCTAAAATGGCATCCCCTCTAGTCGGTTCAGCAACTACTTCATGAAGGAATCCATCAGCTATTGCATCTAGGAAAATCTGAGCCCTATTATTATTACTAGCACTCGTCCTTCAGTCTATATCTGGGAAGTTAAAGTCTCCCATGATCACACAGTTTCCATTAGTATTTACTTTATTAAAAACATTAAAAAGGGTTCTATCCATATCCAAATTAGATCCCGGTGGTCTATAGCACACCCCAAGCATTTTGCTCAGTGCTGCAATGCTCTGTCTCAGAACATGCAACCTCGGCCATGCCATCTGCCTCGGGAAGGTGCCAGGGAGGGAGATGAGGCTGGAAGAGTTTGGATTTAACTCAAGCAGCCATTTGTAAGTGTGGAGAAGCTACCTTTCTGCTTCTGTGAAACTGCCATTCATGAAGAAAAATTTTGAGTAATAGCTAGGAGGAAAAATGTCTACTTTTTAAAAACAAAGAGATCCTCTTTTAAAAGCACACTTTCTATAACTGCTTCCACCAATCCTATGACTATCCAGCAGGGGGCAATCTGACCACATTGAACAGAGATGATAAAATAAAGAACAAAGTAAGTTTTTAAATTGTTCATTGGGAGCCCTTAAATAAAAGTTGACGTTGTAAGACATATTGTGTGATACCATAAAGCATACGCCTTTGTTCTGGATTGTTTTCTTAGGAAATGAGGAGCAGTATTGCTAACTGAATTACCAAAAATAATAATAATAATAAAAAAAAGTTTGTCTCATCAGCTTTGATTGCTCTTGAATGCCTGGATTTGCACTGAGGTGTTGACTGAGATACAAATATTCAGCTGAGCACGCACACAAACAAACTGTGGGGCTCTGAGTAGTTGGAATAGAACTGGTGTGGATGATACACAAGGCCGTAATTCTTACTGGGCACTCCTGATTCGTGTCCTATTCTTTCCTGCACAGGAGTAACAATTTTCAGAGTAACAGCCGTGTTAGTCTGTATTTGCAAAAAGAAAAGGAGTACTTGTGGCACCTTAGAGACTAACCAATTTATTTGAGCATAAGCTTTCATGAGCTACAGCTCACTTCATCGGATGCATACTGTGGAAAGTACAGAAGATGTTTTTATGCACACAAACCATGAAAAAATGGGTGATTATCACTACAAAAAGTTTTCTCTCCCCCCACCCCACTCTCCTGCTGGTAATAGCTTATGTAAAGTGATCACTCTCCTTACAATGTGTATGATAATCAAGGTGGGCCATTTCCAGCACAAATCCAGGGTTTAACAAGAACGTCTGGGGGGGGGGGTGGTAGGAAAAAACAAGGGGAAATAGGTTACCTTGCATAATGACTTAGCCACTCCCAGTCTCTATTCAAGCCTAAGTTAATTGTATCCAATTTGCAAATGAATTCCAATTCAGCAGTCTCTCGCTGGAGTCTGGATTTGAAGTTTTTCTGTTGTAATATCGCAACTTTCATGTCTGTAATCGCGTGACCAGAGAGATTGAAGTGTTTTCTGACTGGTTTATGAATGTTATAATTCTTGACATCTGATTTGTGTCCATTTATTCTTTAAGTAGAGACTGTCCAGTTTGACCAATGTACATGGCAGAGGGGCATTGCTGGCACATGATGGCATATATCACATTGGTAGATGTGCAGGTGAACGAACCTCTGATAGTGTGGCTGATGTGATTAGGCCCTGTGATGGTGTCCCCTGAATAGATATGTGGGCACAGTTGGCAACGGGCTTTGTTGCAAGGATAGGTTCCTGGGTTAGTGGTTCTGTTGTGTGGTGTGTGGTTGCTGGTGAGTATTTGCTTCAGGCTGGGGGGCTGTCTCTAGGCAAGGACTGGCCTGTCTCCCAAGATTTGTGAGAGTGTTGGGTCATCCTTCAGGATAGGTTGTAGATCCTTGATAATGCGTTGGAGGGGTTTTAGTTGGGGGCTGAAGGTGACGGCTAGTGGCGTTCTGTTATTTTCTTTGTTAGGCCTGTCCTGCAGTAGGTGACTTCTGGGGACTCTTCTGGCTCTATCAATCTGTTTCTTCACTTCTGCAGGTGGGTATTGTAGTTGTAAGAATGCTTGATAGCTTGTGAAGGTTCCTTTTCATTTCCTGTAGGTGCTGAGCTTTGCCTTGCATTCCCCGTTACTTAGCTTGCAAACTCTTTGGGTAGGAGACCATTCTTTTGTGCAGCTTGTGCACCACATCTAGTGCAATAGGCTGGTGATCCCAAACTGGAACAGCTAATTGATATTACAGTGCAGATAATAGGAAGTTGAGGTTCAATCCCTTTAGCCTGCTGTTCCACTGAGACGGGTGTGGACACTGTCAGATTTGCATGAGGTACCTTGGAATTCTGCCTGTCCCATGTACTCCCATGATTCCTTTGGGACCCCCATCTGGACCCTACCTTTGACCTTATTATTTGTACTTTAGAAGAATAATGGCTACAGGATGGATCCAAATTGTGCTGAATGGATATGAAGTACAGCAGTTCCTGCCCTTCAGATCTTAGTCTTCCAAGTGTGGGAGGTTTTGGTTCAGGCCCCCCATTAGTGCGGTTATGAATACTTGGTGCTTTTTTTTAACAAGTCACCTTTTTAAATATGGGAAAAATTTGGCTGTTCTAAAGTGGATGAAGGATTCTTGGAGATCCACCATAACGCTCAAGTGCCTGATGTGGGTTGACACTACATAATACCTCTTGGAGATTGTGGCAGGGTGGAGTAGGTCCAGAGGCCTTGCAGCCTTGCCTTATCCCACCCTAGAATAAGAGCAGCGAGAGGTCTCTAGGCAGCCTAGAGTAGCTGCAGAGGAACAGTAAATCAGAGATGCTGCTGGAGAGACCAATCAGGGGCCAGAAAAGCCCTATATAAGACAAGCAGCAGAGCAGGGAGTTCAGTTGCTGTGTGGGGTTGGAGGAATGAAGAACAGGTGCCTGGCTGGCAGGAAGAGCAGCAGGACCAGCAGAAAGTCAGTGCGGGCAGGCTGAAGCCCAGGGGTACTAAGCATAGAACCTGGCCAGGCCAGCGAAGGTACCGAGATGGGCCCCAGCTGGGTGGTTGAAGAAGGCAGTGCCTCTGGGAGAAGTGTTAGATCTATGGCCCCATACTAGGCCGAGATAAGAACTTGGACTGCGTACCCCGGAAGGGGGGACGGTGGGTGGGTGGCTCGGTCGGAGGACTGAGCTGCTGAAGACCTGCTGAGGGGGGGCTCTTACAAGAGGTGAGTGCCATCCCAATATATGACAAAAAAGCAAAAGCAGGCTCACCCAAATGAGAAAATGGGGCCATCCATGAGAGGTGGGTGCTGCCCCATGAAAAAGAATTGTTTGCAGGCACTATCCCCCAGAGAAAGGGGGTGCCTGAGAGAGGGGGTTGCTGACCCCATTACAGAGATGTATTAGTTGTGTATCAGGAATTATTTTTGCCAATGTAAGGCTCTAGCATGATGCTGGACTCCCAACTCCAGCCAAGAGGTGAAGATTTGCCTTTAGGGAAAGTCCCTGATATTAAGCCTGAATTCTGGGGCCTGGGGGTAAAGGGATAGACAGACAGATATGAGTGGGGCTTTAGAGCTGGTGCAGAAGCAGAGGGCCTCCATGCAGATGGCTCTGGTCTGTATTTCTCCCTGGATTAATGGATGCTGAGAGATCAGATGGCTTGGAATGATTATGGAGAAAAGCCAGGCAGGGATCCTCAGTCTTCCTCCTCAACCTGGTTCGGTACAGGAGATGCTGGCTAAAGAATGAGAACATAGAGGGAAGAAATGTGAAGCAAAGTGTTTCATTAGCATTTAAAGCCTGATTTCTGTTCTCTGTCCACACTCTACCCCCTTTTTTATCCAGTGTAGTTGTAGGTAAGGGGAGGTGGGCAAAGAGGTTAAGGTAGAGTACTTTGTTCTTCGTGTTAAAAGCTCATATTTAAGGATTACATAACTCTAGCCCAGGGGTGGCCAACCTGAGCCTGATAAGGAGCCTGAATTTACCAATGTACATTGCCAAAGAGTCAGTAATATGTCAGCAGCCCCCTGTCAGCTTCCCTGCTCCCACTCCCAATGCCTCCCAGCCACCTGCAGCCCCACCAATCACGCTTCCTCCTCCCTCCCGATCAGCTGTTTTGTGGCGTGCAGGAGGCTCTGCGGGGGAGGGAGGAGCAATGGCACAGCAGGCTTGGGAGAGGAGATGGGAAGGGTGGAATGGGGGCAGAGCCTGTGGCAGAGTCAGAGTCGAGCAGTGAGCACCCCCCCGGCACATTGGAAAGTTGGCGCCTTTTTTGTAGCTCCAGCCCTGGAGTTGGTGCCTATATAAGGAGCCACATGTTAACTTCTGAAGAGCCGCATGTGGCTCCGGAGCCACAGGTTGGCCGCCCCTGCTCTAGCCCAAGAGAACCCAGAGCCTGCAGCTCATCCTCTGTAGTCCACAGCTCTGCTCCAAGATGGAAAGTGGCCCATCTGACCTCTGTAAGCACATCATTACACAACAGCTGCCCTGCACTACTACCTAGGGCAAAGGACTCTGCCTTGCAGTTAACTAACTTGTGCCCATTCATAGCCTACTCCCAAACACAATGACCTTTCTGTGCACCGTGCAAGGCCCTGCCGGTTAGAGCCCATGATTCTGCAAAGTTATGTAATGTAAGGAAAACATAGTATTCTATCTTGGATTCTTAATATTTAAGTTTGTACAACTAAAATAGGCTTTCCTGTTCCATTAGTGAGCACATTAACTTACTGATTTCAGAATATATTCTGCCTTACCCCTGGGAAAACAAACCTGCTTTCTCAGCAGAATGTATATTTCTATTACTGTGTGTTCAAGGAAAACATTGAAATATGAAGCTACAGAGCTCTCTAAATATTACTGCATGCTAGAGTAATAACTGCAATGAGAAACTGTTGATAATTATGGGGTTATATGATTATTATTACCTGACAGCTTTTTGAGATATTGCTGGATATTCTAGTAAATATAGATTTAGAAAGACTATCAAAATTACTGGTTAGTGGACTAGTTAATTTGTTCTGCTAATATCTAATCAATTTCTCCCTCCCCCCCATTTCTTTATTGATCTGGGTGTCTGAACAGTGGTTATTTTATATTTGTATATAGTTTGCTCATCTAATGATGTGGCTAACCCCACTTCCTTTCAATTAAGCACAGAAATGCAGTAATTGCATGGAAGTGTCTAAGGGCTGAAGAGTTGTAGTGTCAGGGTAGAGCACTTTGAAGTTGCAGGACAGTCCCAGTGCTGTGAAGGAGCCACCCCTTTCCCTCAAGTTCAGAGAGGTAAACCTTGGAGGCATGAAAATTAATTAATCAAACACTACCTCAAATTTTATTCTCCGCTCTCCCCTCCCCAGTTGTAACAGTACTGAAATGGCTGTAGCGTGTAATAACCACAGATGAGAGCCACTGTGCATCTTTTGGGAGCTTCATTACTGTCCATAAGCATTATCTCTCAAAATCTGACAGCTTATTCAAATGCTTCCTGCACATTCACCCCTGGTTCATCATTTTGGAGAAATTACAAATTTAAAAAATGAATGAAAAACTGCAATTCGATAGCACCAGAGAGGTCCGTCCATGTCTCCTACTGAGTAACCTACTTACTAACGATTGTCAACCTTTTTCTTCCACTCCTGTTCAACCTCTACCCCCTTCTTTGCCACACTGTGACCTAGTTTGTGACATGGTCTGTGTCTATTTGTTTCTGTGAAGATCAACAATTAAAAACAAGCCCCTCTCAGTTCAAATTCAGAATGACGAATGCTGGTCTAAGTCAGCCCCGTGAATACAAACAGGTACGATGCCTGCTATTCCATGGCTGCTATCAGGTTTGTTACCAATTGTACCAATTTACTACAAAATGCAGCCCACTATGCTGTACAGGGACACAACTGATAGTCTTCTTGAGGTTTGACTTTGTTTACAATTAACTATAATACAACAAGAGTCACCTCCCCCAGGCTTGGCTACTTCTATGGTTCCTTCTTTTGGACTGTTCAGCTTAGATGCTCTCATGTGCATTTATATCCAGGGTGTGACTAATGAACCCCATTGCATCAAGTCATTAGGAGCCCATCAGCTTTCATTGCAGGGTTCCAACACTTGCCCCCCGAGAAGATAAGCAGAAGAACCCTGTTCTGTTACATACAGTTGAGCAGAGCTTTAGCCCCCCCCCCCCCCCAGTTGCCTCCCTGGTGAACCGCACACATTTTTTTTGCGTGCACATTTCAAAATGTGTTGTCGGGTGAGCAAGTTGGGTAGTGTGAGACTAAGCCAATGTTTTCTGAGCGACAGGAGCCGTACACCACAACCTGTCATAGAGGACACATGCTCATTTAACATAGCTCTCCTAGGACCTGTTAATTTGGTCCACTTGCTCCAGTCACAAATTTGAAGTGTATATATTTTTCTCTCTCTTTCTAATGCTGTGTGACTGGCTGAACTTTCCTAAGGGCTTTATGGCACAGTGCAGATGTTACAGTCAGCTCATGACAAACAAGAGAGCTGTAAGGGTCTCTTTACATATCCTGTTTTTAGAAGCATGGATCCTTAATCTCAGAATGTCCAAAGTAAACCTTGTATTGGAGATTTTTTTTCATGTTTACAGTACCACTTTTTTTCTGTTTTAAAATCAATTGTAATTCCAAACACTAAGTTTTCAACGGGGAGCTTTGTTAAAGTTCAAAGCAGTCTAATATATTTCTCTGAAGCACGTCAGAGTTCTGAATACTTTTCAAGCTGTATGCAAAAGAATTTTAAAAACACCCACTAAATTGACAAGAACACTAACACGACTTCTTTCCAAAGATTAACTTTTGTTAGGAAATCAATTGCATTCATCAAACTGTAAGAATTAAAAGAAAATGCCCATTATCCAACCCTCCATGCCTGCTGCTTGACTTCCAGGTTTCCCACTTCTACACTCACCTATCAGACAATGCAGAGTAGAACGCAGAATGGTGGGAAGATTCAAGGCGAGCTGATTTTTGTTTATTAAAAATGCATTTTTTTTCCAGATCATTTGGAGCCATCAAGATGTGCAAGGATAGGTAGCATGTCTATCGCTTTGGAGTGATATTAGAATGGTGACTTATCACGACTCTAATGTGTGTATTAAGTTTGAGTATACCTAGTCTGAACTTGATATCTCCAGTAAAAGAAAAGGAGGACTTGTGGCACCTTAGAGACTAAAAAATTTGAGCATAAGCTTTCGTGAGCTACAGCTCACTTCATCGCATGCATCCGATGAAGTGAGCTGTAGCTCACAAAAGCTTATGCTCAAATAAATTTGTTAGTCTCTAAGGTGCCACAAGTCCTTCTTTTCTTTTTGCGGATACAGACTGACACGGCTGCTACTTTGATAGATATCTCCAGAAGTCCTAGCAGACTGTCTCAGGGCGTGCCCCTGCATCAAATAAAAGGGCTGTGCCTTCACTCAGACTACCTGATTTCCAAGTGCTGTATTAAACTTTGCTCTAGAAATGCATACAGTACTAATGACCTGTTCTTTGGGGTTTCTTGGTATTAAAGTTCTTGTAAAGCTTCCAGTTCACTATTTATTGTAGAAATGCCTAAGAACCCCATTAGGGTTCTGTTGTACTAGCAAACAAACAAATAACCCACAGATAATCCCTACCTCCGAAAACTCCTAAATTAGATCTTGGACAATAGGTGACAGGAGAATAGGGCCACGCACCGGAATTAGAATGTAAGATGAATATTGCTAGAGGGTGAGATTGCAATGGACATAGCAGGATTAGGTGTCTTTGAGATAAACTATAGTTTAATCTACATACTTCAGTACCAAATACCTAGACAGATGAGACATCACCTGGCAACCATAATAGGACTCCCTTCACTAAGGCCCCTGTTCTGCAACAAATCCCACAACTTTCTATGGAGGTTAATGGGTCTTTGTTTGGTGGGAGGTTCATTTGCAGGACTGGGGTCAAAGACAATGGGGCAGTTGCTTATACTCAAGTTGGGTAGCACCTTACTTCACCTCAGAAAGACTGCCTGAGGAGTTCAGGTGCTATTGGACATGAGTAAGTGTATCTGCAGTGGTGAGCTGGAGCCGGTTCGCACAAACGGGTTGTTAAATTTTGAAGCAGTTTTAGAACCGGTTGTTAACCTGTTTCCCTGCAGGGGGCGCTGAGGCTTTGATGGGCTCCAGCCGGGAAGTGATGTAATTCCTCCTCTGGCCACCGGGGGCGCTGCACTGCAAGAGCCATGTGGGCTGCTGCTTGGCCCTGGGCGTGAGCCCTGTTGCTGCTGCTCCTCCCCCGACCCCTGGCCCTGGGGCTCCCGCTGCTGCCTGGTGGGTCCCAGGCTCCTCTGCTGGGCCTGGGCTGCGTCCTGCTGCTCTCTCCATGAGTACCCACCACCCTGCCCGCAGCTAATCCCGCCTCCAGCCACCCCCGCACCCCCTGCCCTGCCCGCAGCCAGCCCCTGCCTCCAGCCACCCCCGCACCCCCTGCCCTGCCCGCAGCCAGCCCCTGCCTCCAGCCATCCCCCCACCCCCTACCCTGCCTGCAGCCAGCCCCTGCCTCCAGCCACCCCCGTACCCCCTGCCCTGCCCGCAGCCAGCCCCTGCCTCCAGCCATCCCCCCACCCCCTACCCTGCCTGCAGCCAGCCCCTGCCTCCAGCCACCCCCGTACCCCCTGCCCTGCCTGCAGCCAGCCCCTGCCTCCAGCCACCCCCGCACCCCCTGCCCTGCCTGCAGCCAGCCTCTGCCTGCAGCCACCCCCGCACCCCCTGCCTGCAGCCAGCCCCTGCCTCCAGCCACCCCCGTACCCCCTGCCCTGCCTGCAGCCAGCCCCTGCCTCCAGCCACCCCCGCACCCCCTGCCCTGCCTGCAGCCAGCCCCTGCCTGCAGCCAGCCCTGGCCTCCAGCCACCGCCGCACCCCCTACCCTGCCTGCAGCCAGCCCCTGCCTCCAGCCACCCCCGCACCTCCTGCCCTGCCTGCAGCCAGCCCCTGCCGCACCCCCTGCCTGCAGCCAGCCCCGGCGCACCCCCTGCCCTGCCCGCACCAGCCCCTGCTGCACCCCCTGCCTGCAGCCAGCCCCTGCCTGCAGCCAGCCCCCGCCTGCAGCCACCCCCGCACCACCTGCCCTGCCTGCAGCCAGCCCCTGTCTCCAGCCACCCCCACAACCTCTGCCCTGCCCGCACCAGCCACTGCTGCACCCCCTGCCCTGCCCGCAGCCAGCCCCTGTCTCCAGCCAGCCCCACACTCCTTGCCTCCAGCCAGCCCCGCACCCTCCTCTTTCCAGCCAGCTCTGCACCCCCTGCCCTGCCCGCAGCCAGCCCTGCACCCCCTGCCTCCAGCTAGCCCTGCCCCACGCCCCTGTCTGCAGCTGGCCCCATGTCCACTGGTGCCCTGCAGTTCCCAGGGCAGTAACCCTGCACACCTGCTTCAATGAGGGGGGCAGGGAGCAGCTGGGACCCACACATGTGCACACCCTAGGGTGACCAGACAGCAAGTGTGAAAAATCAGGACAGGGGGTGGGGGGTAATAGGAGTCTATATAAGAAAAAGAGCCCAAAATCGGGACATCTGGTCACCCTAGCACACCCCCAGGGATTGGTAGGGACCCACACATGTGAAACGGAGCTCATTTCTAGTTCAGGCCCATCTTTTTAAAAAAGAACTTTAGTCAGGGTTAACATACATCCGTATTTTCCCGGACAGGTCAGGCTTTTTGGTTCTTAACTCACCATCGGGGAGGAATTTTAAAATTTTAAAAATTTAAAATTTAAAAATTCCTCCCGGGAAAATATGGACGTATGGTAACCCTGTTGGTACAAAATATACATACTGGGGCACATCCCTTAAATCAGAACTTTTTATAGGGAACCAGTTGTTAAGATTTTGGCAGCTCATCACCGCCCACACTCCGATCCCTCCACTGAGCCCCAACCACCGTCACCTGGAAGCCCCTGCAGAGTCACCTTGCTCCTGCACCTAGTACCCCCCCCCCCACAAGCCTCTGTGCATCCAGATCCCCCACACCTAGAGCCCTACTGAACTGCGTGCACCCAGACTGTTCCACATAGAATCCTCTCACCCCACACCACGATTCCCCCACACTGAGCCCGCCTGCTTGAGCCTGCCTGCCCCACACCTGGTGCACCTGGTGCAGAGGGGCAGGGCCCCAGCATGTTTCTGGGGCAGGCCCAGGCCTTGTAGTGGGGCAGGGTCAGGTGCAGCCTCACCCGAGTCCATGTTCTGGGGATGGGGAGGCTGCAGGGTGATCTCCCACATTTGTGCAGCCAGTGGCCTGTGCTCCCCACTGCCATGCTGGAGCCTCCACATTTATTTATTGACAAATAAAACTCACAGAATTTTAAAATACTGCACACAGAATTTTTAATTTTTTGGCGCAGAATTCTCTCAGGAGTAGAGGTTTTTTCGTTTACTGGCCTGCAGAATTTATTCTTCCCAGTCACTGATCAGAAGTAACTGGAAGCTAAAACACTCCCATTCCTCCTTTCCCCGAGGACAAAATTGCAAGGGAAGAGGAGGGCAGGGGATTGATACTAATAATGTCTGGTGCTTAATTTTACTTGTACCTACACATCGCCTTTATTCACACCTGCACAAGAACCCAGCTACCTTGTGCATCCTGCTCTTAGCTATGCAGAGACTTGAAGAATCAAGGCCTTAACCAGACACAGTTCATCCCCACAGCAGTACATAATAAACAGCATCTGAAATACCAACTAATACTCCAAACCCCAGTGGAAACGGCTCAGATGCTGTAAAACCCAGGGTTGTGAGTTCAATCCTTGAGGGGGCCATTTAGGGACCTGGGGTAAAAACTGGGGATTGGTCCTGCTTTGAGCAGGGGGTTGGACTAGATGACCTCCTGAGGTCCCTTCCAACCCTGAGATTCTATGATTTCCAACACAAGGAAAACTGGAGAGACAATGTGGGTGAGGTGATATCTTTTATTGGACCAACTTCTGTTTTACGCTCTGTGTAAGCTTGGAAGCATGTGACTCCCACCAACAGAAGTTGGTCCAATAAAAGATTACTTCATCCACCTGGTCTCTCTAACATCCTGAGACCAACAGGGCTACAACAACACTGCGTACAAGAAAAACTAACATTTCCATAATCCTTCAGGACAGAGAAGCTACTAAAAATGCTGTAGTTCATCCATAAAAGCTGCAAAGTTAGTGCTCACTCTGGCTTTGAAATCATCCAGGTCATAACCTACAAAGACACTCTCAAGATGTTTGGAAAAGCTTGCCTGGTGAAGCCTAAATACTCACAAGCCCAAACTTTCACATGTGCATTGTGTATGCAGGAGCTAACCTATCAACTCCTGCCTAGAATATTAATGGCTTTAACTGCGCAAAGAAATGTTCCCTATTTACAAGCCAAGCACAGCCAGCCTTGTCCTTCAGCCAGCTGAGACAAGGTGGGTGAGGAAATACCTTTTGTTGGACCAACTTCTGTCTCACAGTAGCTCAAAAACTTGTCTCTCACCAATAGACGTTGCTCCAATAAAAGCTATTTCTTCACCCACCTTGTCTCTCTAATATCCTGGGACCTGCATGGCTACAACACGGCATACAACTTTAGTCAGCTGGTCATTTTAAAGATATGCTTTGCAGAAAGCTCCCTGAAGAGCCGGGATTAATGGATAGTGAAAACGTGGCTTCTTTTTCCTCCTTTCATAACAAACAGCTCCTCACCCATGACCCTCACGTGTATTCCCTTTTCCACAACAGGCAGGGCATTAGCAAACCTACAAACAGCAGCGGGGGAGACGGTGCAGGAGCTTGCAAAGCAGAATACAGAGAAAGGCCATTCATACTGCATTCACAGCAGGAACCAAACAGCCAGGCCTGGCCACTAATTTTGTGTACCCCTTTTTATCCTTTCAGAGAAGGCACATTTGCCTCCTCCCGTGACTCCACTCTCAATGCAGCCCTCTGTAGCTATTGCTGGAAACAGTCCCAGTCGCTTGTGTCAAGTGAGGAGAGGGGAGAGCTGGATGCTCAAGTAAGGGTAAAATCAGTCTGGCCCTTCATAACTTTCTGCCCAATAAATGTATCCATCTGAAACACTGGGAGCCCACTTCATCCCCCTGTTCAGCTCCATTGAAGTACATGCAATCAGTGAGATTTCAGCAAGTATAAGTGTTTATGCTTTCATACCAGATTCAGATACTGTGTGGGGGTCTCAGCGGGGGACTCTGGGTGCTGGGGGAGTTGGGCTTGGTGGGGTGGGGGTCTTGGTGCAGCTATTTGGGGGTCAGTGGCCTGGGTGTCTGGATGTGGGGGCTCAGGGTGATGTGAAGGGGCTCATCAGGGTGGGGGTTGAGTACAGGGAGCTCAGTGGGTGTGGGCTGGGTGCAGGGGGTGAGGTTCAGTGGGATGGGGTTTCAGGTATGGAGTGCTAGGGGGGTTTTGGGTGTCTGGGTATGGAAGGTCTGGATGCATGGGGATTGGGAGGATGGGGGAGCAGCTCCCCATACATAGCTGAGGAGTGATGGGGGCATGAAGCAGGGGAGGATGATGACCTTCCTGCAGCTGGGGGTGGTTTCTGGGAGTGGGTCTGACACAGCCCCAGCTACTCCTTGTAGGGGAAGAGGAAGCCCTGTCCTCTTCTGCCTCAAGCGAAGAGATATTACTGCCATGCTGTGGGCCAAAGACTGGCGTTAGGATTTCTTGAGCTGTGTCACTGCTGGAAGAAATGGTGTGAAGTGTTTCAACACTGTTAACGCTATAACTTTCATTGTTTATTTTATTCAAAATTGATATGACCATAGCTCCAAAAAAAAAATAGCCTGAATCCAGAATGGGACAATCTAGCTACTTAAGGCCAGATTCCTTACCCCAGCCTGGCTCCTTTGTCCTACTGAGGAGGCACAAAGGAACAGATCAGCCATAGCTTGCCAGCTGAGAATCCCTTTGGTGGGGTGGGAGGGCTAGCTCCACTGGATGAAACTGCTGGCTTGGAGTGTGGAGCAGGTTCTGTGTTGGGGTGGGTAGAGGAAGGGCACAGCTGTACTCACTGATTTTCAGCTAGCACGTGGTGGCGACATCTTACTTGTGCTGGGGTCATGCAGACTAGCCCTTGGAATCAAATTGATGCTGTGATGGGGTGTCTACCCTGTGCTTGCCCTGAAGGGGATTAATGGAGGCCAGCTGGGCCAATTAACCTATTAGGCTGAAGGCTGAGAGGAAAGCCCTAATTAGGGGAAGCTCACCTGTGTGGGAACAGGCAGGGCTTCTATAAAGCTGAGCTCAGGAAGTGTGTTGTAATGAGACAGTCTGTAATGGTTTCCTGATAGAAAGGAGGCATGTTTGGTGGCTATAGAGACAAGTAGCCCATAGTTGCTCCTTGAAGGAGAGAGTAGAGGCTGGCAAACCCTAGAAAGGTGGGTGGGCTGAGGTAAGAAGTAGCCCTAGGAGTAAGCAGCAAGGTTGGGAAAGGAATGCTCCTTGGCTGTATGTTGTAAGGTCCTTGAGCTGGAACCCAGAGTAGAGGATGGGCCCAGGTTTCCCTACCTGCCACTGGGGAAGTGGCATGGCTAAAGTGGCCATCTATAGGCTAAAGTGGCCATCTATAAAACCAGGGTGAGGAAGTTGGCCGATGGAGTCTCCTGCGACTGCGGGGCCTATTTCCAATCCTCAGTCCGTTCACGCCTCCGGGCAGAGTTCCTCTGGGCGGCGTCCACCGACTCCCTTGACGCCTTTGAGGAGCGGTGGGCGCTGTCCGGGGTCCTCTGCTCGGTGTCCCCGTCCGGTTCCCTTTTTTTGACCCTTTGACCGCACTCCCTTTCCTGTTCTTCATTAGTTGTCCCACGTAATCATTTGGTTTCCAGATCCTGTGGATCCCCCCCTTAGGCTGGGGGGGGATCCTTTAGCAGTAGGCGAGCTTTGCCCGCCCACTTCCTGGATCCCAATAGGACTGGGGAAGTGGCATAGGCAGGGTGGTGAACTGGAAGACCGTTGGGGTCCCTGTGGGAGTGACAGAGACTTTGAAGGACTATATCCTGGAAGAGGGGAAACACTGAGTGACCTGGCTGGTGGGCTGAGTCATGAAGAGGATGCTGTGGGGGTTCTTGGAGCGAGACAGAGGCTGCAGACCAGAGTGACAGTATCTACCTCATCAGCTAATCCCCAGAGCAGCCAGGAGGAGGGAGGCACCAGCCAAGTGGTGAGTGGAGCACCCTGTGACAGATGCCCAGTGCTGCTACCCCCCTCTTTTCCCCTCTGCACTGCTAAGTGGCTCTTGGCACAAGGGAAATTCTGGTTTTCTATGTTTATACAGTGTGCTGCAGATGAAAGACACTGTCAGTGCAAAGTGGTGGTGCTGATAATTACTGAACTTTTTTTTCCCAAAACAACCTTCAATAACTGTGGCATTTGAAAGAAGATAAAGGTGTATAAATTAAACCTGATTTGTTTATGGGTTTAATTATTTTACTGCATTTTAAGGCGTACACATGGACATTGTCTTTTCATTTTTAAATAATTAGCATATTTTATAAATAGAAGAGAAATTATTAAAGCCCTGGAAAAGGAAAGTACTTGTGGGGGTAAGTTGTGCAGTAGTTTTCCCTGTGCTGTGTGAATGTTTTAATGGGACTCTTGCAACATGACAGTAACATATTTTCTCTGATACCAACCTGTGGCAATTCCTGTGGTTGTCTCTGTGCCAATTGTAATACAGGCCTGTTCTGCACATCCTTGTGCCGGTAATATCAGAAACTTTGCTAGAACTACTTGTGCAGGTTTTCAGGCTTGAGCCCTGGGACCATTAATTGGCAGTACAATACATGCTCATGCCTCTACTGGATGACTTAGTCATCTGTTGTCTGCATCTTTACAAGTCAATGTGAACCTAGATTCCCGTACAACAATTCAGCAGTAAAGCCCCATAATATCATAATAGGTCTGTATTCTTCTGAAGAAAATTACCATATGCATCCTGTAACTAAAAATTCCTAACTCTTTGTGGCTTCACAGAAAGGCTAATATTTTTACTAGGGTTGACTATCTAGTGGAAGTGTTTACTTTTGCAAATATTTATAAGCTTTTCCAAGAAACTAATAACTTTTTCACATAACCTGCTGCATTTTTTAGGAAACCTGTCTGGTTTTTTTAAACTCAGACCTGCTTTAAAGTGACATTCTTTCCCCAACAAAATGTTTATAGAAATTTCTGATGACTTCCTGTGAGAACTGAGTTACAGTTGATCTTGAAGCCCTAGGGACAGATGAGATGACTCTTCAGTAAAATTGCACATCACACCTGACTGACTTCATACCACTGAAGGAGGGAAAAGACAGTTATTTTAGATACACTTTTCACAGTGTACTTTAGGTGCCTTTTCTAGCTGTAGCAATTTCTAAATCAGAAGTAAAGTGGCAGATTCCAGCACCCACGAACAGTCATTATTGGTAATGAAATGACTTAAATGGGACATGTGAAAAATGCATGAAATAAAACTCTGGATGTGTCCCAGAGACTGTGGGGGGGGGGGGAGAGAAAGGAACCCTCAATTTGGTTGAGTTATCTTAAACCAGCTCTGCTGGCAATGGGCTGTTTTCTTACACTCTTGGTAGCACACCAGCTCTTCCATGGAAAGCAGCAGTCATAAGGGCCCAGATCCTCAAAGGTATTTAGGCTCCTAACTTCTGTCAAAATAAAAATACCTTTTGAGGATCTGGGCCAAACACTTGACCCCCTCTGCTGGGCTTTAAACATTAGGCAAACTGTAGAAAAATAAACATTACATCTGTTTTCACAGTGGCAATATGCATTCTCTTCACAACTATTAGTAGTAAATATTTGTATTATGGTATTGCCCAAAGGCCAAAATTGGAAGTGGAGCCCTAAAAGGGCTCCATAAGAGAGAAGTTGTGTTAATTTGTAATTGCTATCTAGTTATTGAAAAGATGGTAGCAAATCATGCTGTCACTGCATTTGCTTTCTGTACTTACATGGCAGTTTGTATTTTTATGGCAAGAGTGATGGAATTTGGCTTAGAAGCAATAGCTGTAATTTTAAATGGATTTTGATAACTTATGATGATGTCGTCCCCCACTAGCACTGAAAAGGTTAAGGGGAGCTTAATTAAGTCACCTGGTGGCAACTTCAGGATGTCTGGCTCATTTAAGGATGAGACCCAGTTGTGGAGGAGCTGGGTGGCTAAAATAAAGGAAAGACTTGGGGGGGGGGTGTAGGATCCTTTCTTGGGAGGGGAATGCTGACCATAGGGCAGGAGGGACACTTAGAAGCCACAGGGCAGAGTGAGCTGCTGTGATGAGCCTTGATAAAAAGGTAGGAACTGGATTTCCAGGGAGAAAACCCTTGGAGGTGTTTGCTCCAAACGAGAGTTAGTCTGGGAAGAAGCTGGAGAAAAGGGCCTTTTAAAATGTTTAACAGTGGAATGTACCATTGCCCTGTGTGTGACTACCAAACTGTAATGGGAACAGTTCACATTCATCTTGTACTAGTGTGAACATCTCTGCAAGATGCAGGGCAATGATGAATCCAGTCCTAAACATCTCACTTGCCCTTATAACAGCTTGGAAATCTGGTAACAGAATCATGTAGATCTAGTTCCCATTTTCTAGCTTAAATGCAGCAGTGACTCTTTTTAAATCAGTCCAGTTCCTAGTGGACAGGGGTCATGGTTATCTCCCGTACCATCCTAATGCAGCTCTGGGCTGAACTCGACTTACCTTATCGATGCAAATAGTAAGCACGTCCTCTTCAGAGAGAACTGTTTGACACCAGTTGTCTTAAATGATGGGATCACTGGAGACCTCATCCTATAGCATTGAAAAAGCCTTTCCACTGTAAGAATGATACTTGTAACAGTGATGCCCCTTCCTTATCACCCCCCCACCTCAAACCTTCTCTCCCCCCCACCCCAAAATAAGTGCCAGAGACTCCATGAAGTCCACTAAGGACTTTGCTGTTGCTACTGATTTTTACTGGAAGGTGCTCAGATACGACAGTGACTGGGAGGCCGTGTAAAACCCTAGGACAGATAGTGAGCCAGATTTACCTCTGAGGATATAGGGGTTTGAGATTACTCATCCTTGCACCCCAGGGTTTAGCAGGGAGAGTGAGTCACATCAGGGAAGAGCAGCTTACAGTACTGTTGCCACCTTCTCCTTGGGGTTCTTCTGACAGTTTAAAATCCAAGGAAATTGCATAGGAACTGCTTCCATTTGGGGCTTTCAGGAGCTGATGCAGCACATCTGTTAGCCATGCAGCCTTGGCCAGCCCCACCCACTCTGTGGGCTGCTTTGCGCCCCTCTCCTGGGCCACTTTGACAGAGGACAGGCAGGAGGTGGCTAGAGCAACAGTGTCTCTGCTCCTAGCAGACTTTTTACTGCTGGGGGGCCTGCAGCTCAGAGTGAAGCTGGAAGAATAGATGTACTTAGCCAGGCTGCACTTCAGAGCCAGTCTCTGGGAGTCCCTTCTGTGTGCTGATATTGCATTCTCTTCGCTGCTATCAAGCCAGCACTTGTAATGGAAGAAGAGAACCCTGTCTCCACTCTCCCTGGCCTTGGACAGAACCAGTTCAGGCTGTGAAACCAGAACAGTCTCCAGTTCCAAAACCTGTGACATACCTAGACTGAGACTTTTTATTATCTGCCTGAACTCAGGGAATGTGAAGAAAAGTCAGGGGGATTTCCTAGTGTCATTGAGAGATGGTGAGAGTGACTCATGCATCCATTTTACTATAGCCATTGGAATTAATGTAACTTCAACTCATTAAAAAAATGAAATCGATAAAACGCAGAGATTTAAATAGGAAAGCAGCACTGGGCAGGTGGATTTAGAGCCAGTTTGAGGTTATGCAATGGCACTGAGATTAGGGAAGCCAAAGAGAGCCCTGGGACATAATAGAGCTGATTTGTTACAGGCACATAGCTGAAATAAAACACCTTCTCCATTCTGTTTGTTCCCACACACATCCCCTGATCTCATAAAGTTACTAAGATCATAATGAGACAATAGCAAATTTTGCATCCATTGTAGAAGTTGAAGGGCATAGTCAGTCTTTCAAATGTTATGGGATAGGTCTGGTGCTTAGACACTATCTTGGTTCCTTCTGATGCAATCAAACTATGCATTTTTGTTGTTGCATGTTCTCTCGGCAGGTTTTAGTGCCAGAGCTTTGATTGGTGTTTATAGTCTTTTCCACCTGTTTGTCATTTGATATTTTTCTGACTCAGTTGCATTTGGTACAAATTAGGAGCTCTGTTTCCATGTGTTCCTTTGTGGCTTTGCCTCTTTGTGAGGGATGTGGGTCAATAGAAGGGTTTGTGAAGGTACAAACATATTCCATGGCTTTTACATGCTAGCCTGTGAGATCTTGCAGACTATCACTCAATCAGTATAAAATGAATTAGTGCTAATACTGAATAGTTGCTATGCTGGGAAAATAAACGACCATCACCTGGCAAAACATTTCTTGCCCTTTGTATTGGGTAGAGTAGTTCTTGGGTTTAGACCTCTGAACTGGATGCTTGTGGGAAACAGACGTAAAATTAAATCTGGCTAATTTTTAATAGCAAGCTTCCGCATTATGCAGGGGGCGGGGGAGAGAGGAGGAATTCCTTTCATGTAACTCTGAACTTGACCTTACAGACAATAAATAATATGCCTGGGGTTAATTTATAGTAATGAAAACAGGATGCCATCTAAGACCTGGGCAAATAGGACTCTAAAGGCAAAGAGGGACAACTGAGAGGGGTGCTACCCTTTGGCCAAACTGGGCATGTTTCTGGTTTCCACCAGTGACTAATAATTCTGTTTGCTCCCAGAGGGAGCATTTCACTTGATTTTAAAGTGGTGGGTTTTTTTTTGCAGACATTTAATGCAGCCTCACAGCATTATTCTAATCCTCTGTAAAACGGGTAAGCTGGGGAACAGAGAACTTGTTCCTAGCTCATCTATAACAGGTGACGGTCTAGCCCATACTTATTTCTACCCCTGGAGATCCCACTGTCACCTTGCCTTCTTGGGCCGCAACTGAGTGGCAAATTTAGGACACACTGCTGAGAAATAGGGCAGATACACCCCAAGACTGGTGACAAATCCCCCATAGGATATATCAAACTAGCAACAAAAGTAAACTTCTGCTTCACTACACTGGCTAACAAGAAGTCATAAAAGCAGTTTCCTTAGGCATTCCAGTCCTTGTATTACCACCAAAAACACTAGACTTAGAGATGAGTGATTCTTTAAAACCAGTCTCTTCAAATAAAAGGTGGTTCTGATCCCAAAGGACCAGCCACACACCCAGGCCAATATATCTTACCCAAAAATCACACTGATGATAATCCTTTGGTATCTAAAATCTAAAGGTTTATTCATAAAAAGAAAGGTGAGCATTAACATTGGTTAAAGGAATCAAATACAATAATTGCAAAGTTTGTGGTTTAGGCTTGTAGCAGCGATGGATTAAACTGCTGTCTTAAGTCAAGTCTCTGGCTGCTTCCAAATCATTGGAAGGTCCTCAGTTCATTGGTTAGAATGCTCCCATTAGTATAAGTCCATATTCCAGAGGTTTGAGCAGGAAAGAGGCCAAATGGAGCAGTTTCCAGAGCCTTTTATATCTTCTGCCATCTGGAGGGAAACCCATTGTTCTGACAGTGGAAAAGTACTGTAAAAAGATGGTGGTTGGAGTAATGTGGACAAGTCACATGTCATTGCAGGAAGCCATTTCCTATAGTTCAGATGGAACATTTGCAGGACATTCCATTCAGTGTAGATAGGCATCTCCCATGGTCCATTGTCAGTTAAGTTTCTTGATGAGCCACTTAATTTGAATAGTCCCTTCAAAATGTGCAGGCTAAATACCTTATAGGCGTTACCCCAGGAGCAAACATTTTAAATACAGGTTTAGAGCTAATACTCGTAACTTAAATATAAAATTGATACATGCATACAGATAGCATAAACATAACCTTTTCATAGACACCTTATTTGACAACCTTTGTACAAGATTTGTTGCAAACATATAACAGTGATCTATATGGTTATATTTTAATCAGATAACATCACACCATAACCTCTCTTGGCAGCTTGTTTCACTGCCTTAATCCTTCTCTCAGCTACAAAGATCTTCCTGATAAGCAACCTCATCTTTTTGCTGTTGCCACTCAAACTCATCATTTCAGCTGTCTTTGGTGACTAGGGGGAATAATCATGCAATTGATTTTAAGGAAAACACTTGCTTAAAGAAAATGTATTCAGGCTGCAGGTAGAGGTAATAGCTGTTGCGTCTATAATGCATCAGACTGAAACTCTGTCCCAGTGAAGATTCTCCTGGAAATGAGAGCCTGTATAAGCCCCTGCTGTACTGGTAACAGCAATGCCTTATGGGCATCTTCACAGCTTCAGTCTGCCAAGCTGCCAGTAGAAATAAGAAAAGGAGTACTTGTGGCACCTTGGAGACTAACCAATTTATTTGAGCATGAGCTTTCGTGAGCTACAGCTCACTTCATCGGATGCATACTGTGGAAATTGCAGAATACATTATTATATACACAGACACCATGAAACAATACCTCCTCCCACCCCACTCTCCTGCTGGTAATAGCTTATCTAACGTGATCATCAAGATGGGCCATTTCCAGCACAAATCCAGGTTTTCTCACCCTCCGCCCCCCCCTCAGACAAACTCACTCTCTTGCTGGTAATAGCCCATCCAAAGTGAGCACTCTCTTCACAATGTGTATGATGATCAAGGTGGGCCATTTCCTGCAGGAATCCAGGTTCTCTCACCCCCCTCCAAAAACCACACATACAAACTCTCCTTACAACATGCATGAAAATCAAGGTGGGCCATTTCCAGCACAAATACAGGTTTTCTCACCCCCCCACCCCCATACATACACACACTCACTCCTGCTGGCAATAGCTCATCCAAACTGACCACTCTCCCCACAATGTGCATGACAATCAAGGTGGGCCACTTCCAGCATAAATCCAAATTTAACCAGAAGGCCAGGGGGCGAGGGGGGGGAAACAAGGGGAAATAGGCTACCTTGCATAATGACTTAGCCACTCCCAGTCTCTATTTAAGCCTAAATTAATAGTATCCAATTTGCAAATGAATTCCAATTCAGCAGTTTCTATGCTTGATAGAGATCTTGTAGGTGTTTGTCTCTGTCTGAGGGGTTGGAGCAAATGCGGTTGTATCGCAGAGCTTGGCTGTAAGACGATGGATCGTGTGGTGTGGTCAGGGTGAAAGCTGGAAGCATGTAGGTAGGAATAGCGGTCAGTAGGTTTCCAGTATAGGGTGGTGTCTATGTGACCATTGTTTGTTAGCACTGTAGTGTCCAGGAAGTGGATCTCTTGTGTGGACTGGACCAGGCTGAGGTTGATGGTGGGATGGAAATTGTTGAAATCATGGTGGAATTCCTCAAGGGCTGCTTTTCCATGGGTCCAGATGATGATGTCATCAATATAGCGCAAGTAGAGTAGGGGCATTAGGGGACGAGAGCTGAGGAAGCGTTGTTCTAAATCAGCCATAAAAATGTTGGCATACTGTGGGGCCATGTGGGTACCCATAGCAGTGCCGCTGATCTGAAGGTATACATTGTCCCCAAATGTAAAATAATTATGGGTAAGGACAAAGTCACAAAGTTCAGCCACCAGGTTAGCCGTGACATTATCGGGGATAGTGTTCTTGACGGCTTGTAGTCCATCTTTGTGTGGAATGTTGGTGTAGAGGGCTTCTACATCCATAGTGGCCAGGATGGTGTTATCAGGAAGATCACCGATGGATTGTAGTTTCCTCAAGAAGTCAGTGGTGTCTCGACGGTAGCTGGGAGTGCTGGTAGTGTAGGGCCTGAGAAGGGAGTCTACATAGCCAGACAATCCTGCTGTCAGGGTGCCGATGCCTGAGATGATGGGGCACCCAGGATTTCCAGGTTTATGGATCTTGGGTAGGAGATGGAACCCCGACCTGGGATATTCTAGGGGTGTGTCTGTGCAGATTTGATCTTGTGCTTTTTCAGGAAGTTTCTTGAGCAAATGCTGTAGTTGCTTTTGGTAACTCTCAGTGGGATCATAGGGTAATGGCTTGTAGACAGTGGTGTTGGAGAGCTGCCGAGCAGCCTCTTGTTCATATTCCGACCTATTCATGATGACAACAGCACCTCCTTTGTCATCGTCTACAGCCAAGCTCTGCGATACAACCGCATTTGCTCCAAACCCTCAGACAGAGACAGACACCTACAAGATCTCTATCAAGCATTCTTACAACTACAATACCCACCTGTGGAAGTGAAGAAACAGATTGAGAGAGCCAGAAGAGTTCCCAGAAGTCACCTACTACAGGACAGGCCTAACAAAGAACATAACAGAACGCCACTAGCAGTCACCTTCAGCCCCCAACTAAAACCCCTCCAACGCATTATTAAGGATCTACAACCTATCCTGAAGGATGACCCAACTCTCTCCCAAATCTTGGGAGACAGGCCAGTCCTTGCCTACAGACAGCCCCCCAGCCTGAAGCAAATACTCACCAGCAACCACATACCACACAACAGAACCACTAACCCAGGAACCTATCCTTGCAACAAAGCCCGTTGCCAACTGTGCCCACATATCTATTCAGGGGACACCATCACAGGGCCTAATCACATCAGCCACACTATCAGAGGCTCGTTCACCTGCACATCTACCAATGTGATATATGCCATCATGTGCCAGCAATGCCCCTCTGCCACGTACATTGGTCAAACTGGACAGTCTCTACATAAAAGAATAAATGGACACAAATCAGATGTCAGGAATTATAACATTCATAAACCAGTCGGAGAACACTTCAATCTCTCTGGTCACGCAATCGGAGACATGAAGGTCGCTATCTTACAACAAAAAAACTTCAAAACCAGACTCCAGCGAGAAACTGCTGAATTGGAATTCATTTGCAAATTGGATACTATTAATTTAGGCTTAAATAGAGACTGGGAGTGGCTATTTCCCCTTGTTTTTTCCTCCCCCCCCCCCCCCCCCCCGGCCTTCTGGTTAAACTTGGATTTATGCTGGAAGTGGCCCACCTTGATTGTCATGCACACTGTGGGGAGAGTGGTCAGTTTGGATGAGCTATTGCCAGCAGGAGAGAGTGAGTGAGTGTGTGTGTGTGTGTGTGGGGGGTTAAACCTGTATTTGTGCTGGAAATGGCCCACCTTGATTTTCATGCACGTTGTAAGGAGAGTTTGTGTGTGTGGTTTTTGGAGGGGGGTGAGAGAATCTGGATTCCTGCAGGAAATGGCCCACCTTGATTATCATACACATTGTGAAGAGAGTGCTCACTTTGGATGGGCTATTACCAGCAAGAGAGTGAGTTTGTCTGTGGGGGGGCGGAGGGTGAGAGAACCTGGATTTGTGCTGGAAATGGCCCATCTTGATGATCACGTTAGATAAGCTATTACCAGCAGGAGAGTGGGGTGGGAGGAGGTATTGTTTCATGGTGTCTGTGTATATAATAATGTCTTCTGCAATTTCCACAGTATGCATCCGATGAAGTGAGCTGTAGCTCACGAAAGCTCATGCTCAAATAAATTGGTTAGTCTCTAAGGTGCCACAAGTACTCCTTTTTCTTTTTGTGAATACAGACTAACACTGCTGTTACTCTGAAACCTGCCAGTAGAAATATCACTTACTGTAGCTGACTGTCTTATGCCTCTGACAATTTTACCAGATCAAACTTTTAACTTCAGAGATCAGTTTTCTCTCTGCTGCACCTTCATCTCTCCTCTTTCCCACCATTTCCTCCTTTCTTCCCATTTTCTGTCCCTTCTGCTGCTAATGCCCAATGGGTAGTTCATTGCTGAGTAGTGGCATTGGGACAGCCAAGATAAAATCCCCCTCGCTCGCTCTCCTTCATCTGCTCACATCACAATGATTTTGCATACTGCTAGCTTATTGGTTAAAATAAAAGGAACTGGTAAATGACATAGTACATAGACTGATAGAGAAAGTCATGATGGGTGTATGGTTCTTTCATCATGGACAGTATTTAGCCATTCAATGGTCCTTGGGTTACTCTTCCAGTATCGGATAAAAGTAACCAAGCAAATTTTCCTTTGGACTTTAATCAGAATAAACCATACTTGATTATGTAATTGGATGTGTCCAGTTCTAAAAATTTGTCAGGCCTAACAAGAAAAGAGGCTGTCTGACCTTGGGAATAACCAATGCACAAAGCTGGAGCCTCGCTAGGAAGAAAAGCATGCTCTTCTCTTTGACATAGATTTTTCCCTTTAATTTATCTACGTAATATTCTTTCAAGAAAATCTTTTTTTCTTACCAATTAGCAAATCCCGGCCTGGCACTAGTGGGAGGCTGTACTTCAGTCAGGGCTGTTGCACATTAAAAGAGTAAGGCAATTAGCTGTAACATGCATGAAAGTTGATTCTCAAAACTTGTACAAAATCTTTAATGAGACGATTGGGATCCAAATGCATTGCAAGTAGCTTACTGTCATTAAACTGCAGTCATGAGCTTTGGAGAGAATCTCTTTAAACTGCCAAATTTCTATTGTATTCTTCCCTCTTGATCAGATTGCAAACCTCCCAGGAAGAGGAATTTTGTTCGTTTTTTAACAGAACACTTTGATCAGTGCAGAGCTCACTAGTACAGATGTATTAAAGGCCTTTCAGGGTTTTCTCTTAGTACCTGAGCTATTAGGATGCTACACCCTGGCTGTAAATGCTTGATCTCACCAGATTTCTTAATTTCTACTGCAAATTGGGGCTTGAAAATCTCAGCTGCTGTGTAGAAGGTCTCTTGCTCTGGAAGCTCATATATTTAGTTCTAGTTTAGTTTTTTTTAGTTGAGTTGGTCATTTTAATTCTTAGCAGGAGAATGATCAAGTACACTACAGTTATGTTTTCTCCAACAGCCTAATGGATTCCTGTTTCTGGAACACACGTGTGGTTCTGAGCTCACACAGTCTAGCAGACAGAACATTCATTGGGTTTCTTTATCTGAAAACTGCCATTTGGGAATCTGACCTCATTAAACTGTCTGACAGCCTGCAATTTAAGGGCCATGATTCAGCAAACTGCTCACATGGGTTCAAGATCAGTCTGCTGAGATCTGCTTGTTGGGATTAAAGTCTAAGGGTGCTGGCATTACGTTGTGCAGAGCATCATGGCACCATTGCTGTGATCCTTGTGGAACAGTCCCTCTCACTAGGAGCTCAAAGCCTTCAAAGAGCATATGGGCCAATTTGCTACCACAGTGCTGTAACTGAGGAAGGCATTTGGCTCTAAGTGCTCATGTGAGTGGAACCTAACTGAGATTCTACTTCGGCTCAGACAATGAAGCCTGTTGCTGTCAGATCTGAATGTGTGTTTGAAGATGAAGGATTTCATAGGTGGCTCTAACAGGATGCTGGTTGGGAGATGTTGGAGCCATATATCTGATTTGATTCTACCGAGTCCCTCTTGTTCAAGGTTGGAGGGTTGAAGATTTAGGTTCTCATTTGGTTTAGAAAAGTCAGACAGGATCCTGACACCAGTGAGTGATTAAATCTCAGATACAGAGCAGTTGTGTGGGGATAAGCCAGGCTCTGAGGGGGGCCTATATGCCTTCAGGTGCACATGTGTATGTGGTTCTATGAATGGGAGCTGCAGAAATTTATCAAAGATTTACTTACCTTCGACATATTCCCTCTCCCACTGAAATCCAAGGAAGCTTCCCCCATTGACTTCAATGGGCACAAGCTATTCTTGTGTGCGTTCAGTATTTAGTTAAATGTATTGGTTGCCTATTTTTGTAATTTTTCTCTGTGCAGGGGGGTGAGGTGGGAGCCTACTTTCTATTAGTCAGAGCCTGCGGAGAGAATAGCTCAGTCCTAGGACGGGTTTCAGAGTAACAGCCATGTTAGTCTGTATTCGCAAAAAGAAAAGGAGTACTTGTGGCACCTTAGAGACTAACCAATTTATTTGAGCATGAGCTTTCGTTGGTTAGTCTCTAAGGTGCCACAAGTACTCCTTTTCTCAATCCTAGGAGGTGTTGAGAGTGGTGGGAGATGGAGGGTACTCTGTAGGTCACAAGATCAGGCCCTAAAGTCTCATCTGAAACAAATTTAGGCAAATTTCTTGCAAGAAATGAGATACTAGAATGAACACCATAGGTGCTGGCCTGGATATGTGATTGGTCGCCCTAAACTAAAATTAGAGGCAGTTCATAACTTGAAAGCTGGATGCATTTGTCTTTAATTTAAGGTAGATCATATTTTCCTAGGTTTCAGAGTAGCAGCCATATTAGTCTGTATTTGCAAAAAGAAAAGGAGTACTTGTGGCACCTTAGAGACTAACCAATTTATTTGAGCATGTCTCTAAGGTGCCACAAGTACTCCTTTTCTTTTTGCATATTTTCCTAGAATATAACTGCTGGCGAATATAAGCATTAAAGGAAAGGAGTCCATCAAGAAATAATTTTTTCATCACAGAACACAGAATGGCTACATTTTCTTTCAATTTTACTTGGTTTTTATTGCTCTTTATTACTAATAGTCAAATGTTTGTCTATTCCTTCGAACCTTATTTAAAAATACCTTTTGCCAAAAAATCCCTAACTCGGGATAAATTTAAAAGGAAAAGCTCCATAACCTCAGGCTTTCAGCCCACATTATGAAGCAGAGGCAAATTGGACTTAGAAAAGTTGCTGAAATAATTTACAAGTGATGGTGCTGATTCTCTAGTGAGTTAATCTAGATTTATGCCTATGAAACTGGATTGAAATCACTGGGCTGACAAGTGTTTTTTGTTTTGTTCCTCCCCCCCCATAAGTCTTTCTAAACAGTGGGTATCTGTAGAGCGCAGTCTCAACCATTCTGAATTTAAAACAGTGGGATAGCAGCATGTGGGAATGTGTTTTTATAAATGAAAAAAGGAGATTAGAACTGGAATTTCAAAGTCCATCTCAGATCCTGCTACCATTTAAAAAAAAAAAAAAAAAACCATGGAGTGTAAAAGAAATCCAATGAATTATATTTTGATTCCATGGACACTGGTATAAATCCAGAGTAACTCCATTGAAGTCAGTAGCATTACTTAAGGTTTATACCAGTATAAATGAGGTCAGTCTCACACTATTTCTGGAGTAGTGTGGGTGTGCTGTATATGGGTATATTTCTGGGTTTTACACAGGTGTTGTGAATGTGCACTTTGCCATTTATATACCTGTGTGTGATCTAGGGCTCTGTTGGCTGTGGATTGCTCTTCCCTTCAGCTATATCTGTGAATTCATTAGTATTAAGGTCAGTCTAACAAATGTTTCCTAGTTACTTTTGTCTTTGTGGTTTGCTGCCTTGCTTGTTAAGCTTACGCAGCACCCTGTTATCTATGAAGGGTACTTTATACATCAGTAATGAATATACATGTGTTCATTCTGTCTGTCTCGTTGGTTAATTTTAACACTTGTGAAAATGAGGGACTCACAGCAGTAGTTGCAGCTGGTCATAGTGGAGGGGGGCACTGCAAAAATCACACAAACAAGTCTGCCACTACATCGGTGCTAACCTGCAGTGCCCCTGCTAGGCTAATCTTGAGCTGCTCTTGTGTAGACCCCGTTGTTTTTGCTAATTTGTGTGGTAGTTCTATATTGTGGAGAAACGTCCCAGGGAAACAAGATTGATATTACCAAGCTGACACCACACTGTGCTTGTCTCTGAAGGAGAGTATATATGTTAGTGTGTGGCTGGGCGTGTGCACGTGCTTGAGGGCAGAACAATTAGTCTAACAATGTAGAGGAAATTCACGAGTGATTATCGTCCTCTTGTTGATGCTTCAGATCATCTAAAATTGTTTGGATGAAATTGGTGAATTAATGTCTAATTCTGAGTAGGTCACTTTATTAAAAATAAAAATAGCCAACGTCATATGCCATTTATTTTTAGCGTGCCTTCTAGCCACAGGGTCTCCCTCTGTCCAAAGTTCAGGTGCCACCCTTGGAGGTATATCTTCCATGCATGGCTGGATGGTTTTTTCCCTTGTGGCCTACTTGCTAGAACTCCCAGGTAATAGGTACACAAACAGGACCATATTGTGACAGAATACTTTGCGGCCTTCTCTGCACTTTGTACCTGTGCACAAAGGCCAGGTGGAGGGTTGTGCTTCCCTGGAATATTTGGGATCTTCCTACCTTCCAAATCTCCTGATGGGGTCATGCAGCACCATCCTGAACAGGGACCAGAGCCTCAAAAGCAAAATGAGCCCATAGCTACCGAGTTTCTCTTCTACAGTCTAGTGAGAGGGGAAACACTCTGAACAAATCAGAAGTTTGTTTTCTTGGGATACCAGTTCCTAAGTCATTTTATAATAACTGGCATGTAGCCAGGAAAGAGGCTGAAGTCAGAGCTGGTATAAATGGGTGCACTCCCTTGACTTCATTGGAATTGCACCCATTCACACCATTTTCTGTTTTCGAGTCTAGCTCTGAAACCAGCAATGTGACTGAGACGGAAGCAAGACGACTTATGAAAGGGGTTGGTTGCTTCATTATTAAAGAAAATATGCAGGAGGCAGTCATGAAGTCACTTGAAACATCACTTTTCCCCCTTGTATTTAATGCCTTCACAGGGGAGTGGACAGCAGGTAGGTTTGGAACAGTCCTTTCCAAGCTCAAGGTTCTGGCATGCCCTTGTTCTCCCAGATGTAGCGTTGTCTGTTTGCCTGTTCCTGAGTCTTTTACTACTTTGGTGTGCAGGATTGAATCCCAGCTTGGCACTTTACATGCTAGCAGTCATCTGTTACCATGGTATGACTCCTTTGTCTTGTGGGAGGGTTGCTTGTGAAGGAAAACCCCCACATGGCTTATAGCCCCCATGGAGCTACTGATGTGAGTTACTGTAAAGGGTTCATAATCTATCCCTAAATCTACCCACTAAAAATGTGGTGATAATGGGTGTTACTGGCTTATGTTTGTAAATAGCTGGTGGCATTTGAGCAACTGTAGGTGGCTACTAGTCTATTGGTATCTCTTTGCTTTCTCTGTAGGTTGAAGCTAGGCAGCACATTAAGTAACACTGCTGCTGACTGGTGCTTGTGATTGAATTGTTGTGATAAATGGTTTATCTGAACCCAATTATTTTGCCTTAACCAAATTTCATCAACATGCCCTGAAGCTGTAAGTGAAGTCACCACCTTTACCTGGCTTTTCCAGATAGAAAATTTAGACTCACATAATTTTCTTAACCTTCAGCTGGTTCAGTGTGAAGCCTGCAGCCTTATAGCAGCTTAGTGCCCTGTTAATTATTTTGGAGGCCTGCAGTGCAAGGTGTGGGAACTATGCTTCGTTAGGACTGCAGTGTTCTGAAACAGAAGCCATTTATAGAATGGGAAGTAACTTTATGGCACAGCTTTAAACTAAACTTCCTTTAATAAATAGAGGCTGGTCATCAAGGGCAGAGTTTCCCCTCAAGGGAAGTGTATAGCCTGTGTTTAGTTTCACTGTGACCCCAAGTTTGCCTTGCATAATCTTCTTCAAAGTGCACACAAAGCCACCCACTGTGAATAAACAGGGCTTCAGATGCCCTCTGGAGGTAGAGAACATAAGATGTTAATGAAGTTCTTGTACTTCATCTGTGCTGCTGCTGCTAAGTCACAGGAAGGAATAACACTGAGTTTGTAATTTATTTCCATATTCTTTAAAACTATTCCACTCAATGTTTGGTTTATGGCCTTTAAAACCACCTTAGATTTTGACTGATAAATGGGAGGCAAATAAATTTAGCAAAATAAGCAATTTTCAGCCTATGGAAGGTCATCAGAGGGCTGTGCAATCATTGTTCCTATTAATGTGTTATATTTCAGTCAGAAGCTTTTAAATGTTGAAGGTTTTCAGAGGGAGAAGCCATAGTTTTGATTAATGGGTTTCTTCTAAAAGCTGAATGGGAAATGGAAATCAAAGCAAGGGGAAAAACACCCAGTCTTTTGTGATGGAGGGAAGAAATAACTTCTTGTTGAATATTGAATTATAGTAGAATTGCAGTAAGATGAGCCTCTCCTCCCAAAGGAGATCCAACTGGCAAATTAATTGCATCCCAGTTAATACTGGGTGAAGTCACAAACTTGAATATTCCTGTGACACTACGCCCCATATTACTCATATCATAACATATCTCTATGAAGATGGCATAACTAAGATGGTTTTTATGCAGGATGGATCATGTGAGGTATCCTTGGAAAGGTTATTTACTGAATATGATTATCCTATCTATGCATGTATCATTTTTGTATCTGAAGTTAGGAATACTGACTATATTACAAAAGTGTTTGTTTGCACCTGGGGCAAGACAGTAGGCAATCAACCTGGCTGGGCCATTAGGGAGAACAATAGGACTTTGAAGAAGCTAATTGCTGACCTTCCTGGGATGCTTCAAATGGCCTTTTACACATGGCTGCTTTGACACTGCACAGTCATGTGATGTCATCACCTGGTACTGGATTCCATCTTGGACTAATAGTATTTTTCCACTGGGGGGTGAGGGATCACACTGAAAAGACACAGGATTCCTGCCATATGTAAATCCTATTTAAGGCAGGGAAGTGCGTTAATCGGGGCTCATTCTTCACTGAATCCCCACCCAGGATGACTGCTGAGAACATCTAATGGCTTGTCTACTCTGGCACTTTACAGCGCTGTAACTTTCTCACTCAGGGGTGTGAACACCCCCCCCCCCCCAAGCACTGCAAGTTTCAGTGCTGTAAAGTGCCAGTGTAGGCAGTTCATCAGTGCTGGGAGCTATTCCCCCCTCATGGAGGTGGTGTGTGTGTTGTCTTTTTTTTTTAAAGAGCGCTGGGAGAGCTCTCTCCCAGTGATGGTACTGCAACTAAACAAGCCACATTAAAGCATTTCTAGTGAAGATGTGTCCAAAGAAACAAAACAGACTGAGTGTGGGGTATGGGAGAAGAGAAGAGCTGAGCCCAGGCTGGAAAAGGTGTCTGGCCTGTAAAAAATGCCTAAAACAACATTTAGTGTGAGAAATTACTACTTGTAACCAGTTTCTTTAATGTATTGATCTTAATGTTTGTTTGCTCAGTAATCTGCTTTGATCGGTTTGCTAACCCTTATAATGACTTAAAAATCTATCCTTTGTAGTTAATAAACTTGTTCTGTTTTTTCTTTAAGCCAGTTTGTGCATTTCATAACTGGGGGGGCAAAAAGCTGTGCTTATCTTCCTCCACATTGAGGGAAGGGGGCAATTTTCATGAGCTTATGCTATACAGATTTCTGTACAAGATACAATTTTGGGTTTACACTCCAGAGGAGGTGTGTGCACTTGAGCGCTGGGCAACTCCCATGCAGAGCTGACCTTGGTGTCTGTGTCTGGCTGTCTGCAGCTGAGCGTGTGTGTGCATGCGCTAGAGGAGGCTTGAGGGCCTGGTACAGCAGGACAGGGTGAGGGAGCCCAGGCTTATGGAACAGGCAGGCTGAGTGAGACTCCAATACATCAGGTGGCACCCCAGAGTGGGGGGCAACCTGTCACACTTCCTTTCAATTTTTTTTTCAATTGCTTCAACAGATTCCCTTCCTCACCCTTTGGTTAACTTTCTATGGATAGTCTAACAAATTAATAAAAAAAGTCCCTTTCCCAAGAGATTACAATCTAAGGTCCTGGGGTAAAATCCTGTCACTATTGAAGTCCATGGCAAAACTCCCATTGACCTAATTGAGACCAGGATTTCACCCATGATCCTGCAAGTTTTTCCAGTGAGCAGACCCCTACAGCCACATGGAACACTACTGAAGTGGATGGGGCTCCATAGAGGTGTGGCAGTAAGTTTTTCATTTGTGGGTTTGGGGTACCTAATGAACTTGCTAACTCTAGTTGGGTTCCATGTGGGGGCAGGTCTGTTTGAAGGATCAGGATCTAAACAGGCTATTGCTCAGGGTATTTATGGAAGGTAAAGTTTGAATTTGTAAGCCTGAGAAACCTCCGACTGAGTCTATACTCACTAAATGAGGGAAGAGGAACTTTCTGTAAGATCTCTCTCCAGTCAATACTAATAAAAACCAGTTTTCTAATTTCCCATCTCTGATACATGAAACAAACTTCTGCAATAACCCAGGTACAGAAATTCACCAAATATAGTAGATTAAATTAAGACAACTGCAAGCCCAGATATCCAGACCAGATAAGATCACAGGTGAAGAGAACGACAAACTTCTTAGACTATATTTGCTGCTTAAATATTTGCTCAGCTCCCCTTACACCCACATTTGGGACTGAAAGAACCACCAGTTTTTCTTTTATCTGTTGGGGTAGAAAGGGCTAAGTTAATGGGGGGGGGGGGGAAATGAGCAGAAAAGTCTTGCATAGGATGGAGGTGACCTTTTTCTTATGTTTCAAGCAGTGGTGCTCTTGTGCTCAAAGGGAGCTCAAAATCAGTTAAAAGCCACTGAGCAGCAGCTGGTGGGGGTGGGAAGAAGCTGTAAGAAAGAAGCACTTTTAAAAGAGGAATTATAACTAATCTCTGGTTGCCATAAAAAAATCTTTAGTCTCCAATGAAACACAATCAGTTCTTGCTCTTCATAATTGTGGGCCAGATTGTTGGCCCTGATAAGGTGACTTTGCTGTTTCTGCAGGTCAAAGCAGTCTTAAAGATAGTCTAAATTTCCAGGTTGGGATTCCCCTGCCATAGGGAATAGCTGGGTGATGTAGAAATGGCCTAGTCTCTGGGGTAGGGGTGTGTGTGTCAGGGTGTGCAGGAAATTGTGGCTGGAGCATGCTGCTTTCCAGAAATCCCCGCTGCCACAGTTGTCCCTCAAGGGATGTTGTACACAGAAGTATGTGAGAGCATACTTGGGCTGCTCTAGCTTATACTATGGGCCCTACCATTCTCTGGGAGCTACAGGGTTTGGGGGAGCCCAGAGATGGCATACCATCACCTGTTCTTTCCATAACTTCTGATCCTGCCACAAGTGCAACTCTCCTGAAATTGAGGGTGAGGGCTTGTGTGAGTACTGCAGATATATATATCTAGCAGACTGGTTCAGAGTGTATAATTGTATGGGAAAGGAGGGGACAGAACAAAGGTAGACATCTGCTCTTCTCCCTATGTATTAGCTATGTAGAGGGCTGTTTCCTTGGGGCACCAATCCCACAGATGGCAAAACCAAACTGAGCTCTGGTCCCAGAGTTGCCAAAAGACAAATGTTGTCATTTTGACCCAGTGAAGTCAGCCTATAACACTTAACATGGCTTAGCCCATGCTACTTTCTCTGTTCCCATTGGCCTCTTGCCCAGCTGTCATAAAACTAACACACAGCCCTGTTTTGTATTTCTTATGAGAATGACCTATATAGGAACCAAGGGTCAGATTCTCAGTTGGTGTAAATTGCCATATGTCTGACTTCAAGAGAACAAGTCTGATTTACACCCTCTAAGAATCTGGCCTCTCATGGTCTCTGGTGTGGGGAATGAGGATGGAGGAGAGGAGCTATATTTGAATTTTGGCTAGACTTTGCTGTTGGTATAGCATCACTTAAACAACAGGCATGATTTCAATTAGGAAACAAAGATGCTTACTGCATCTTTGTGTTTCGTTAGAAGAAAATGCATTGCACAGCCTTTCTGTTTTGTAGGTGAGGTAAATGGAAGCAAAGGGTCTCTTGTAGGTTGCTCACTGCAAAGGTATTTCACTGATAGTTGGAAAATGAGAGAGGACCAAATTCAACCCTTGTGTATCAAAGTCCACGTGAAGTCTTTTTTTAGTCAGATACTCAGTGTAAATTGGCATAGTTCCCTTAAAGGCAAGGGAGCAAAGCTTATTTACACCATCTGGGGATCTAGCCCAGGAAAGTCAATAGTTCTCTGTAGAAGGAAGTAGAGCAGCTCAACTGTCATGTTCTATACCACTAACATCGAACAGATTTTTTTCAGCTTAAGTGAGCAGGACCAGAGATCTTGGGGTGGGATGATGTACATTATGGTCCTTCAGAAGACCTGGGTGCCCTCAGATTTGTTAAAATATTGTAGCTCTGTCCAGCATTAGTCTCCCTAGATCCCAGGTACGAGCTGGAGTGCATGATGAAATGAGACTTGAAATCAAAAATATTTTCAACACAGCCAGCCTCTGTGGTGGCTGATTTCCTTAACCTCTAAAAGGGCTTTGTGTAACACGGATCCAAATATATCCCCGGATGAAATTTGCAATGCAGTGTTGTTGTGTTGTGAAGTATGATGTCTAGTGTTACTAAACACTTCCTGTTCTGGGCTAGCCACCCAGGCTCAGTGATGCATGATGATGTGCAGCAGGGAAACATCAGAATGTGGCCTCGGAATGCCACCATCACCTTAGCCATGTGACCAAGGTCTGAGAGATGAAACTGGCTACTGTCCTGTGCAATCTCTTCTCTTCTCCCCCCCCCCCCTGAAAATTTGCTGAATGAAAGGAGGAAGCAGGTAGGTGAGGCAGAAG
Source organism: Natator depressus (assembly GCF_965152275.1). Taxonomy (NCBI): domain Eukaryota; kingdom Metazoa; phylum Chordata; order Testudines; family Cheloniidae; genus Natator; species Natator depressus. The sequence goes on from NC_134241.1 coordinate 13,014,367, forward strand.
GATTCACAACGCAGTGAATCCTTTGGCCCCATGTTTGAGTTGGTAGGGCTCACGGGGTAGAGGACAGCTCCCATGGTGCTAAGGTTCAATGCTGCATAGGAGGTCTGTGTACCAGCTGGCTGTCCCAGCTCTCATGCAGTAAAACCACTCTGGTTCTGCAGCCAGGGAGTCGGGACCCTTTGCAGCTGTGTAGAAGCAAATTTTGTTTGGAACAATCTCAAAATATTTTGAATTTTACTTCCTCGTGCAGGAGTCTGAGGATCCACTGGCTTCAAACTTGATCCGGAGTGACCCTAGTGACTGGATGATCTATTCCTCTGAGCCAAGCTTCAAGGAGATCTGAGGCTCAACTTTATCAAGTGGTGAACAATAAAACTACACTTCTCCAGTGGTGGTCATTCTAGGACAGCAGAAACTAGCTCATTTAGGCTGAACTTGATCAGCTAACTGAGGATTTGAGATGACGGGATATTTTTGCCTGAGGATCACTCTAGTCCTTGCTGAAATGCAGCCACTTCTGTTTTGATGCTCTTTAGAAGTAAGAACTGCCTGTCTTGCTCAGACCAGCAGTCGGAGAGTTCAAAGGGGTAAGAATCACTTCATATTAGGAATAAACTGTGGACAGTCTTTGACATGATAGTGTCTAATTAAATTTGACCTGTTGGGAATGGGGCCTACGGCTGGTGGCAGCCATCTTGCTAAAAAAGTCACATGATTTTTACCTGTATGAGAGCTCAGTGTCAAATTGTATTAAACCCCAACCCATGTTGATTTGGTAATTAAGACTTTGGTTTACATATTAAACTTTAAGGTCTTGATCCTGCATTCTTTGCACACTCCAGGATTCCTGTGTGGGTCAGCGGGGGGTCTGGCTGCTCAAAAGCTAAATCCTGTAATCCTTGTGCATCTACTGGTCATTAAAGAAATATTGCAGCTGGTTGGAAACTGGTTTTGGATCTCTGATGCAGCGGCACGTTGTCAGTATCAATCTTGATACTGCATTTTGAATAAATTAGTCCCCATGGCAATAGGACTATTAGGCTCAGAAGAAAAATAGATGCCATTTGTAATTAAAAATGCTCATTTCACGTACATGTCTCTCACCAGTGCACAGTGACATTCCCAAGTTCCAACTGTGTGAACTTTCACACTGCTGAGCTAAACAAAATGGCTGTAATTTTCCTTTAATGTGCTTGTTAGCATCCGACCAATATTTTAATCAATGCAAGGTAATTTTAGAAGTATTGTTTAGAAAGCACTTGTAAAGCAAGAAGAACAGCAATCACTTTTAAGGAGGGGATTTTCATCAGGAAGAAGGGGGGCAGGGGGTGGAATCTGTCCCCAGACTGTAGAGTGGAAGTGAAGCTGCTGTGTATTTCATCCTTTAATGGCTAGAACAACCTCTATGGCCCTAGGCTATGATCCACAGAGAAGACTAGAGGATCTGAATATGGCAGGTACTCCATCTTTGCTGCCTTCCTAACTCTCCCCTGTGCATGGCTGTACAAGGAGCCCCAGTGGAGCAGTGTGGAGCCCCTGTTTAGCCCTTCTCATTCCTGCCACTCCCCTATGCAGGCATTTCAGCACCAGGGTGGACCGGTTTTGCCCCTTAGTAGGGGTGACCAAAGTGTAGCTTGCAGGACACTGGCCCTCTGAATTTTAAAATGTGGCCAGAGGCTTTCCTACTCACAATAGAGAATATGGGCTAGGGAGATTAGAGGTGGCAGCATGTGTTGCCCCATCTTGATCGGAAGAGACTTCTGCTTGGAGAATTGCATGCACGGACGAGTGGACCCCACAAGCCACATCTCTAGCTAGAAGGTGAGAGTGACTGCAAGTGACTCAATTTTATGAATTTTGATGCAGCCCTTTGGGCTCCAATTCAGCCCTTTGCACTAACCACTCCCTTGGCTGTTAGGCATTTGCACACTGCAGTTCTTAGTCCTTTCATCCTGATACTTTTATTTGGCCATTCCTAGGGCACCATGGGATTTAACATTGCCAGCTCACTCTGTAGCTCCTGTGCAGTTCCTCTACCTTCAGTGTTGCTGGAGTAAAGAGAACACTTAAGATAGCTCACTCGTCTTAGGTCCTCATCATGTTGGCTAAGTCATGCATTTTCATGAATAAGCACAAGGGAAGGCTTAAAAACACTGGGTGGATAAGATATATGTTGAAATAGAGGACAAGGTCAAAAATGATGTTGCAATTCTGAGGTCCTCTCCTGGGGGTGGGAGGAAGGGAACTGAAATAGCTGGAGAGTTAAAGACCAAAAAGGGAAGCAGAGAAAAGCAACAGAATGCAAGGAAGGACAGATTATTTTCACCTTCCACTCCTATCTGCCTTGTCTCCCTTTTACATAAACAGGGCCAGAAGAAATGGCATGCAAGGAAATATGGAAATAATGAGGTGGGAAGATGGATTGCCAAGAAAGATTAGACCACATGTAAGCGTTCTGTTAGTGCAGTTACTATAACTGAGTCAGTTTCTCTCCTCTATTCCCCATCTTCAGAGTTTCTAACTGGAAAGATTGGTTCTCACTCCCACTTCCAAGCTAATGTTGTTGGTGGGCCAAGTTAACATGAAATTCTGCCTCTATTCATTGTGTGGAGTGAGTCAGGGCAAAACTCAGCCATTAGAAATGTCCCTTTCTAAGGTGAGTGATTCCAATATCACTGAAGATGTTCTCTAGCTTTTTCCAGTCTACTAATGAAAAATATTGACATTATCAATGTCATGTCAGCTTTGCTTGCACCTGTACCATATGTAGCAATGTAACTTTTTTCTAGTTGAGTCTCCCAGCAATGAAGTAGCTGCCATTTTGTGTTCAATTCAGATGCAGAACGTTACTTAGAGTCTCCATAAGAAAGAGCCTGTTTCTGTTGGTGCTTTCCATAATCTGAAATAAGACACCTAAACTGAAATACTTGTTCTCTCATGCATTGAGCAAGACATTTTAAAAAACCCAAAAAACACAACACCTGAGTCATTTCATTTTCTTTCTCTGGTGGGAAATGCAGAAAGTGCTGTTAATATGTAACATTTTCTTTTAAAACTGCTTCTTAAGGTTAATATTACAGAACCTCCCACTGCCATTGTTCTGTGTATGGACTGAGTAAAGTGTATGGGCATAAACATTAGCAACATAGGAATTGCCAGGCTGGATCGCATCCAGGGTTCACCTAGTCCAGTATCCTGTCTCTGACAGCAACTAGTAGCAGATGTTCTTACATATACATCCGAAACCCCACAGGAGACAGATGTGGGATAATTTGATGCCTACTCTTCTCGCACCAGGTCTCATCCTCATCTGTAATAGTTATAGATCAGTTTAAGCATAAAGTCTGATATTCCTTCCAAAATTTTTATTAAATATGCTAATTCTGGATATTTTTAATAATGTTGCTCAGTTGTGAGTGTCTCCACCTAACTGCAATCCTTGAGTAACCATTTTCACCAGTGATATAAACAAAGATGCATTTTATAACTTTTTTTTTACCCTTCTAAAATTAGGCTTCCTATATATATTTACAGTGGTTTGACTGTCATGCTGTGACTAACACAACAGTCTCATGCTTCTGCAACAGAAGTCTGTTGCCAGTTTGGAATAACATGTCCTTGCAGGAATCTGGTTGTCAGTGTAAGGATGTTCTCTTATATGGCTCCCAGAGAGCTGAAAGGTAGAAATGATAGACATCTTAGATGTGTCACTTACTATTGAATTTGGTGGGTTTTTATTTTAAATGAACATTGGTGCTAATAACTGGTTCAGGGGAACTGTCTGCACACTGCTCTTTGTAAGACCTCTTCATTTTCAGTGTACTGATTTGAAAACCCATGGAAAAATTTGGCTGTCCTCGAGACACAAAGCATAGTGATCAAAGCCAATAGTGATGGTTACAGAGGATCACCCTGGCAACAACCTTCCTTTTCTAGCCTAGTGATGCTAGGATGCCTCCATTACTCTTTCAAAAAGCCTAGGGAGAGACCCAAACACGTCCAAAATTCCAGATGTCCTACCCTGCCACAGGAAACTGGTGTGAGGGTAAAATACATGACTATAAAATTCTGAGTTACTAGCAAATTGTTGCTTCAAGGGGAGAGGAGTTTGGCCTTTGCATAGGAAATAGGTGTGTGGGCAATAAAAACCAATGGTCACCGGGTGGGGGGGGGGTTGGTGGGGGAGAGGAACCAAGCCAGACCTTGCAGCCTGTGGACTACACCCATCCTTTCAAGGTGCCTGAACCTTCTCTGATGCATTCCTAGCTCAGGAGCCATGTTGCCATTGGCTATGCCCTCCATGCCTGTGCCCTAACCCCGTTCTGAGAAGATGGCTGGAACAGAGAGTGACTGCTGGGCCAACTGGATTTCTGCTCCTAAGTGGAATATCTTGCAGCCAGCAACCACTTCCCTTTTCCCACTCCCAATACCTAACCACCAAAGCCAAACAAACCCTACCAAGTAGTGGGGCAAAGAACATGCAGAAGAGGTGCAGCTTTCCTCCATTTTGCTAATTTTAGAGCTTTTTCTGCCTGACTGTGCCCCTCTGCACTATGTAGCAGGGGTGTGCACAGCTTCACATGAAAGGATCTCCGGATCCAAGCGCATCTATGATCATTGCTTTGCTATTGGCAATATCCTTCAGTGAAAATACTATATTGGTGGTTATTCCTGTTTTTGTTTACTGACAGCAGGATTTTCAAAATAGCTGAGCATTGGCTTAACTGTACTCCCTTTGAAGTTTTTACCACTGATTTCAGTGGAAACAGTTACTCCACCCTGGAGTGCTTTTCAAAGTCCCACACTGACTTAGAGCCACCAGTGTGCTGGGCACTGTACACCGCAAAGAGATGTAGTCCTGGCCCCAAAGAACATACCTTCTAAAATAGACTATTCAAGGCAGAAATGGGGCCAAACCTTGAAGTTCTTAGTGCTGTCAGCTCTTGTTGATGTCCATGGGAATTGGCCTTGCAAACTCGGCTCCTGTACAAAACAAATCAAAAGTGCTGCAAAAATGTCTTCATTTAAAGAAACAAACCCCTCTCTCACTCACTTTGTCATTGGTGGATGAATGTTAGGGTTAACATGGAATTAAACTTAATAAATCTATGCATGAAAAGCACAATATAAGCACTAGATGTTTTAGAGCATTAATTACAGGAAGAAATGTCCAGTTGCTCATATTATGCATGGTTAAGCTTAGGAAGCACTTTAAGTGGCTATTTCCGGAGTGTGCTAAGATCTTGGTGTATCCTATTTGGGAGTGCAGTAAGTTTTAATATGCCAGTATCTAAGTGACCTTCACTGATTTGTATAGGAAACAGTGTGGTCAACTCTGTAGCCCAAAAAATATGATGAATAGAATGCTTCTTGAAGAGGTTGTTTTGAGAACCTTTGTCATCGATTAACATGAACACTTTCAAATAAGCAGACCCCAGAAAGGGAAAAAAGCAGCATCAGACTTGTCTAGGTATATAACTTGAAAATATCCTCACACTTCAGTGAAAGTGTTTAAGAGCAAAATTTTCAATATTACCAGGAGAATAATTAATGCTAACTGAAACCTCCGTGTATCTGAGACACACATTGCTAGGTGCAACAGCACAGATACTGAAACAGATGAAAACTGCACCCCATGACCCTGTAGCGCGTGTGTGTGACTTTGACCAAGATCGGGAGTGGGGAGTTCCGCATGCAAAAGCGGGGGCAGGACAGGGACTTAATTTATAATGTTTTGCTGCTTAATATATAGTATAACTCTCTATACAGGAAATGGCCTCAGAGCAGCAAATCGGCAAGAATTTATAGGATGTACGAGACTTTGAAAAAAAACATACTAAACTAAAAGTACAAATGGCCATTAGGTCGAAATGTAGTGATGGTGATTGTGTGCATAAAAATGTGTACTTCTCTGGGCACAATTGTATATGCAGTGATCTAAAAAGCTAGGCAGGCATCTACAATTGATGAAAACCAGATGTTTTTTCTATTGATTGTTAGGCTATGGATGCATCAGGGTGGCATTCTTCTGGCAACAGGATTGTGTGGCTAGTTCTCATGCAAGGATCTGTATTAAGATTCTTTAGGCGGTTAAAAAAAAAAAAACTTCAGTCTTGGAAGGAAACTTTCTAAATTCAGATCAAGAGCAGCCACCTGAAAGTTCTCTTCTTTTAGACTACTGTAAATCATTTATAGTTGAGTCTACCTCATTAAAGGCTGGAAAACTTATCAAGGCCACATCACTAATGCAAAGGTCAAGTAAGTTTAAATTCTAACTCCAGCCATAAGTGATTTGTAAAGTGACAATGTTCAGATTCACGTATTCCATTTTTAAATGTGTCCTACCACCTCTAAGTAGTCAAAGGGCCATTAGACAGTCCATCGAAGCCTGGCGCACTGTGCATGGGGGAAGAATTTGGACCTTTTTGAAATTTACTGCCAAGTTAGATTGTTGTAATCCAAGAGGCAAGGTGCCTAGGAATTGTGGCCCTGTTACCTCAGGGTCTTCAGAACCTCCACCAGGGGCAACGTAACTATTTCACTGCAGGCGGTGTAAGGAATAAATCGACAGGAACTCAGTGGTTTTATCTGATCAAGGATTGAATGCAAGTCAGCGCGCTCTTGTCTAACACTGCCGTTTATTAGATTTACCCCCACACATGCAAACATAAGCATTAGGTTTAGAACCTCCCCGACATTTACATAACACATGGAATGGTATTGAGTAAGTAACAGCAGGTTTGCAGTGGCCAGTTGCTCACCCACCAGGGTGAAAGGGTGTCAGGAAAAAGTCTCTCAAGATGTCTTCAGAGGACTGCTCCAAAGCGCACACTACTAGCTAATCTTTCATAGTTAAGTTCTACAAAACAAGTCCTAATGACCCTGACTTGATCATCACTTTTTTCTAAATTTCAATAAACTTTTTTAATATTAGAAGCATCTAGATCCAAGGTTTTCCAGCCACCAAGGTTTTCAGTCTCGGTTGTTTAATGTTTGGTAATCAGAATGGGAGGAGGGGACAAAGTGTGTAGGTAGTTTTTGACCTTGCTTCTGAAAGCCTGTCTCCATTTCATTACTTCACAATGGCTGAATGCATATAATATGGTTGCAATAAGCTTGATCATGTTCTGAGGTATACATACCCCTCAAATCCAGGGCAACAGCCCAAGGTAGTGAAGTCAAGCAAGTATGTGGGTGGGAGCTGGGACTTTTTTATATTAAAGTAGTCCTACCTGCATGCAGGGCTGGCGCAAGACCACCTGCCCATGAGGGGCTGGCCTAGCCTGAGCCACTCTCCTAAGCCCCTCCCTCCCGTGCAGGGCTGGCGTTTCCATTTGCCCTCTGTGCCCCACTAGGGGTCGCATCCCACTTTTTTTGCAAAGCTGGGCATTTGTCCCCTTTGATCTTGCCAACTGATCATCAAGAGCAAAGGGGACAAATGCCCAGTTTTGCCAAAAAAAAAAAAAAAAAACCCAGCAAACAGGACAGCCAGGATGGGGCTTAAAAAGGGACTGCCCCGGCCAAAACGGGATCTATGGTCCTCCTAATCCAGATTCAATCCTCTTGGCAAATGTACTTTGTCACTTGGGGGTAGACTAGAAGGCCCTTCTAGCTCAAACGACTGATTGATCACACTTCAGCTGAATCCTTTCATGAACTGGAGAAAAATCTCCATTCACTTTGTCTATAAAAATGGGAGGGGGAGGGGGAAGAGTGGCTTAGAGGATAGGGCACTGGAGTGGGAGTCAGGAGAGCTGGGTATATTCCCTGTTCTGCCATGGAATGACCTTGGGCATCACACTTTCCCTCTGTGCCTTTGTTTCCCTTCCCAACCTTTGTATTTTCTATTTAGAATGTCGTCTTTTTGGAGCAGGGACTGTCTCACTGTGTCTTGTACAGTGCCAAGCACCACAGGACCATTTTTATTTCAGATCTCTAGATGCTACATAATGTAACGATTAGTGCCTTTTGATATTTTACTATTGGACCTCCTTCCTAGATGTCTAAAGAATTAAGCATTCCTCTATTATACACGCATCAGGAAAATCACTGTTTAGAAGGTTGAGATATGGACAGGACACAGTAACTTTCAGTAGCAGTTAATATTGCTGTTGTAAGAACATAATGGCCAACTGCCTCAGCCAATGGTCCATCTAGCCCAGTATCCTGTGTTCCAACAGTGGCCAATGCCAGGTGCTTCAGAGGGAATGAACCAAACAGGAAATCATCAAGTGATCCATCCCCTGGCAAAGGGATCAACTTGTAACAGATTTTTAGTGAAACTAACATGGTCATTATTTTGGCATCAGGTAGAGAATTGGTGGGTGGGTTAGTAAATTAAGCTGAGACTTCAGATCACCTTCATTTGGGGTGAAATTAACCTCTGTGCAGCTGGCCAGCACAAGGCGTGTGCACCATTTAACTCTCTAAAACCACAATCAAAGCTAGTAACTGACCAATTCCACATCCCGTTAACCATGCCATAGTCAAAGATTTCTGTATCTTACCTTTTGAAACAGCATTCCAGGTGGCTGTGTGTTAGCAAATACAAGATCTTGTATGTAAAATGCAGAGGGGTAATTTCACCTGCTGAGGTGTTCTCCTTTTGCACCTTTATAAGTGAGCAAGAGATAATTTTATTTAAATGAACGATGGCTAACAGGCTTATCTAACTACAGTTAAAATATCACATGAATAATTCAGTAAGTTGTTTGGAATCATGATTGTAGGGACAAATTAGCTAACTGCAAACTGGAAATTAATGTTGCTTATTAATAATGCATAGATTGGGGCAGAATACTGGGAGAGCAGGCGGGTTGATTCAGAGCATACAAATGTGAAATTTTCCATTTTATAAATAGTCTTTCAGTGACACCATGTGCAGAACTATCACAGGCAACTGTGTATGACTCCTGGAAGCCAGAAAAAGAAATCTCGGGATTGTAATAACTTTGTAACTTTAATCAAGTTACTTGCTTTTGAAAATAGCGTCCAGTTCTTGGTGTTCAACTGCAGTGCTTCTTTTCCATCTTGTGGACATTGCAAGCTGACTAATTAGATACAGATTCATAGTGGTCAAATAAGCAGGGTGGTTGCCCTCATCATGAGCACAACACCTCTCTGGTGTTAAGAGGGGAGGAACACACAGCCTGAAATCTTGCTACCTTGCAAATAAGAACGTGATCATCCTCCTCCTGCAACCTTCCAAACATTAGAGAAGGCATATTTGCCCATTTCACTGATTTGAAAACAGTTTAGCCTGGAGAGCTGCTTTTTGAAGATGAGCAGTTTAACTGGAGTACTGCATATACAGAGCTTCCACCTTGTCTCCTTCTGTGGCTTTCCTTCTTTCCAGGTCTCAGTGCTAACTGGAGACGAACATCTGACTTCATGTTTCCTACACATGTATTCTGGATAAGACTGCTTCCTTTACAGCTACTATTTGCAACTGTTTGTTCTATTTTAGAAATAATCTCTGAGGGGTAATATCACCCTAGATTTCAAAGGCCTCGGACTATACCACAGAATTGGCATGTTTTTAGGGAAAAACTATTATGTCTGACACTTTAACATTTTGGGAGAATTGCCATTAAGTTTTGAGGCTCCGTTTCATCATTTGATGTGCCGTCAGATAAGGAAAATATAATATACACAGGGCACAAATTGGATAATGAGGGGCAATATGTGAAGTTGCATGATTGCTTTGATTAAGATAATAGTTGGCAGCATGGCGAGAAGGAAATTATAATTTGTATATTGCTGATTGTGAGGTTTATTTTAAGGGCATAATTTAAAGATACTGAACTCATTCAATCAAGGCGGGACAAAACAGTAGTAGAAGTGCAATAGTGAACCTACATTTAGCAGTAGGATGGCCTTGAGCCTTGCCTGATTGGAGGGCTAGATGAGGGTTTCTATATTCCAGAATTCTGTGCTGTTTGTATTCAGGGATAGGAGCCAGGGGAGTTGGAGCTTGGGGTGGGAATGTTTGGTGATGGGTGGAGGCGGTAATTGGATGTGTGTGTGTGTGTGTGTGGGGGGGGGGGGTGACACAGCCGGGGTATGAGCGTTCTTGGGCTGTAGGCAATGAGGAGGGGGTTAGGTAAGGGGAAGTAAAGAGATCTGCTGTATGGGATATACAGCAAAGCTGCAAACCACTCAGCCAGCTGCATGCAGCTGGGACTTTGAGGGCTGGCAAAGCATTTGCTGCTGCTGGAGGCGCTTCAGGTGATGGGAGCGGGAACCGTGTTGAAGCAGCCTGTGGAGAGGTGTTGAACAGCATCTGTGTCCCCTCCATTATGGAGCAAAAGTTTATTTGCAGGAGCTAAAGATACGGTGTATGACCTCCCAACTTGTCCATCCACACATGAAATGCCTAAATGGATAGTGAAACTGCCCATGTGTTATGACCTTGATACACAATTAAATTTTTTAATTTTTCAAGCTGAATGAAACATTTCACATTAGCTGGTAGATGAGCCATTTTGACATGCTACAAATGCAGCCTTTCCCCCTAATTAATACAAAACAGTGGTGGAATAGATTTATTATTGTCAGGAAAGCAGTTAACTGTCATACCACTTATGAGTCAATGGCTTGTGTGGTAAATGCTCATAATGCCCAGACTTGGACTGGGCACTGAGGCTCTGCTACAGTGATTTAGTTTTTACACACCATTTAGTTGTTCCTCTATCCCTAGTTAGTTTTTTTTTCTCCTCCCTCTTTCCCCCGCAAACCCGCTTCAATTCTAACTGGCTCGGCTCAGAAGTGGGGTTCAGACATGGGTCACACTGAAAATTTGCTGTCCTAGACTGAGCTTCAGATTCAGTTGCGATCTGTAGGGCTCTTGTTGAAAAGGAAGCAGGTGAAGCACAATCAGAGGGATGGATGGAAGGAGCAACAGTTGGACCAGTCTGCCAGCACTCAAGGATGACTAAGGACCTGAGGTTCATGGCTTTGCGGGGGGGGGCTACAAAGCAGCAGTGAACCTGTGAGTGGCAGGCAGCTAGGCTCCCACATGGGGAGCAGTGCAAGTCCTAGGGAGGAGATGTAATCCTGGGTTTGTGGTGCCTTTTAACCAGACTTGCTTCACCTCAGGCTTTTGTACAATCTCTCGGGCCCACTGCATAGCATCCAGAATATCCAGATTTGTTTGTCTGTGGGCTCTCCAGGTGAGAGGAGACTAAGCAGGCCACAAGCAAGGTGGCATTTGAGAATGGGTTTCTGTTATCTAGACCCGGGGTTCTCAACCTTTCTCTTTCGAGCCCCCCCCCCCCCACCCCAACATGCTATAAAATCTCCATGGCCCACCTGTGCCATAACTGTTTTTCTGCATATAAAAGTCAGGGCCAGCATTAGGGGGTAGCAAGCAGGACAATTGCCTGGGGCCATGTGAAGCTAAGTTGCTCAGTCTTCGGCTTCAAGCCCTGCCACCCAGGGCTGGAACCCCAGGCTTCTGCCCCATATGGTGGGGCTTCAGCTTCCTGCACTGGGCCACAGCAAATCAAATGCTGGCACTGCTTGGCAGACCCCCTCAAACCTGCTTGGGGGGGGCAGTTGAGAATCACTGGTCTAGATTCACCTAAAGCTGAAGATGCCGAGGGCTAGATCCTCCACTGTGGCCAAATTGTAAAGAACACTGGTTGGGAAAGGTAATGGTAGATGAAAGCTCATTTTGTTACCTGAACACCAGTGCTGCTCTGTCTGGACCTGGTCCCCACATATTGAGTTGGAGCAGTTTGCAGCTGTTCCAACTTATATCAGGTTGTGAATGGCCCCCTTGGGGCCAAAACCACATCAGAGTACTAGCATAGTGCAGGAGTGTCTGGCCACTCTCTCTTTGCCTCCAGTCTTGCCTCCCTGTTTTCTTTATTTATACTGGTAACCGGGAGTTAGTGCAGTGTAAGAGCTCCTACGTTGGCTGTATGCTACTGGGGAATCGCTGTTCCTCTGCAGTGGTCTGGTTAAGATGGCACTAGGGGTAGGTTAGTCTCAGTTCAATGTAAGCACTTCCTTCACAGTGAAGGACCCAGCCCATGTTTCTGATATTTTTTTAATTTTTTGTCACCTCCCCCCCCCCCCAATGTTAAAGTATTGGGGAGTAAAGGCTGGGAAAGAAGTTGGCTCAGAGGATACTCTCGGGCTTCAAAAACTTTCTCTGTAAATGTTTTCTCTCAACCCCTCTGGCCATATCACGTGACCCAAATGAAAGGAGGGGAAGCAGCAGATGAGAATCATGTGACTCCATGCACCTCGGTTTCGCCATTTGAACAATAGGGATCATACTCCTGCCCTTTGTCAGCTTTGCCTATCTAGAGTGTAAGTTGTCTGAGGCAACAACTGTCTCATGTGCGTTGTACAGCATCTAATGATGCAGTGGGGATCTGATCTCCGCTGGGGCCTCTGTGTTACTATAGTACAAATAGTGATGACTGTGACTTACCTAGCATGTGAGGAGTACCCTTTAGGATGGCCAAAGACCCTTTTTTTTTAAAAGGGGGCACAAAGTTTTGGTAGATCGGAGCTCAGTATAGCTTTTTCACCCCAGGATATGATTAACCCATTAATTCCAAACTGCTACTTCCAGTGCCGTAAAGGTTTAAGAAATGTTTATGTACATTTCTAAGGCTTAATTTGCTCAACATGCTATTTTTGTATTTTTTAGAGAAGAGCCTCTTCTGTTCCAACCCAAAGACTTTTTCTATAAGTGTAAGTGGGTCTGAATGAACTCTCCCCTGACAGCTAGTTGGGGAGGGGGAGACTTCAGGAGCAACAGTATTTACATGAACACACCTACTCTGCGTAAGTATCTAGCAGACAGGAGCGGTGTAGCTCCAAGTGATCAACTTTGTTTGGTGTTGGGTTACGAATCACTTTGAATGCAGGGGTAGAGAAATGTTATCAATGTTGCTGTCTTTGTTTGAGTAAAGGGAAGCAGGGCAGCAGAACTGTACTTAACCTGTTAACTTAACTTAACCCAAATGAGATCACCCTCCGCTAAAAGGACCTCGTTAAACCAGGGACTCGAATGCCAGACCCTGTGTGAAAGTAGAGAGGGGTGGAGACAGGTGTCCCAGCCAGGAGGTGTGGACTCTCCCTATGGGTCCCTGGTCCAGTTTAACCTGTTCCTCCATGCTGTTCAAAGATAGTTAAATAGGCTTCATTAGGAGCTGTCTATTATTTGAAGTACTCAATAAGAGATGAAAACACTTGTGGTGGGGTAGTGTTTCTGCCCAGCCTGCTGTGACCTAAAAATCACTACGACTGATCTGCAGAGCTCACAGAGAGACAAGTGGCAGCAGAAGGTGACTGACGGGTGTCTGGCGAAAGTGGCAAGCTGGCAGGAGCGGAGTGTGCGGCCTGCAGGGGCCCAGATGGCAGAAGAAGCAAGGTGCCTTCTTCCTTGGGTGGGAGGTGAAATCACTCAATGCACCTCTGAACCTTGGGTCCTCACTGACCAAGGACAACCACTGTGAGTGGGGTATGATGAGGGGCACAGAAAAGGAACCATTGGTTGTAGAACTCACGAACATGAGGCAGAAGACTCTGCTCCATGCCCTCTGGGGTGCGTGTCCTGCTCAGTTTTGTTTTTATGAATCCTGCTTGTGGCATTTCCCCTAATTTAATGTTGTGTGACCTCTCCTTTCATTAAAAGTTTATTTTCTACACTCAGACTCTGTGCTTGCAGGTGGGAAAGTATTGCCCCTCACAGCCACCCAGGGGTGGGGTGTACTTCTTCCAGGTTACTGGGTGGGTGCTAGAGCCGGTTCTGTGTTGTGTTGAAAAGGAACCCCCAGTTATTGAACCTGGCCCTGGCTGCTGCCGGCTCCACCTGGCAGAAGGGTTACACTACACAAGGCTCCTGTGCCATGGTCGAGATTTGTGCCTCCTTTATTGACCATCAGGGATGGAAATCCTGCTTTGCAGCCTGTCTTTAGATTTGTGTAGTGCAAATTGTGGTGTTGTGCACACACGCTGACTTGTCCTGGGAGGGAGGAGGAGATGGTTCTTTGTGATGCATGCTCTTTCAGTCCCTGTTGCTTTTCTTCCTTTTAATCAGTGTGCTGAAACCCCTCTTTTCATCAATGGGGTGACTCACATCTTTTTTTTAAAGTTGCTGCTTGGGCTTGTAATGTTACAGTGAAGCAGCTGATGCATTTTCAATGGTCGTTCCTCCAGTGCTTAATTTGTAATGACAGAGGTGCTGGGGCTTAAGCAATTTTTATTTATTTATTTTTTGCTGGGGCTACGAACTGCCAAGGCTCAACCCTGGCACAAATTTAAGCACTGGGCAGTTCATAGAATATCAGGGTTGGAAGGGACCTCAGGAGGTCATCTAGTCCAACCCCCTGCTCAAAGCAGGACCAATTGCCAGTTTTTGCCCCAGATCCCTAAATGGCCCCCTCAAGGATTGAACTCGCAATTGTGGGTTTAGCAGGCCAATGCTCAAACCACTGAGCTATCCCAGTTCTAACCCTTTCAGACCATGCTGTGCTTCAGAAGTGGATTCAGTGTTTAGGAATTAGGCAGTTCAGTAACATGTCTGGAACAGGAGAGGTTAGGGCTCTCTTCTCTCCTCCCCCTCCCCCCCCCCCAACTCTTCCCCCTCAAAAAAACTTCACACGGACTCACCTCAAGTTCATGGACCACTACACTCCTGCACAAGCAGTTTAGTGGAACAATCCCTGTGAGTTGAATGAAAAGGGCTTCTGTGCAGCACAAGCTGAAAGCAAGGAAACACTCCGCACTGCACATACCATGCATACCTTTAACTTCCTTCCCATTGTTCCTTTGAAGATTTATTTAGCTAAGCTGCATTGAATGACTTCATTTGGCAGAGGAAACCTTGTGGTATTTTTTAACCCCCAAAATACAGACCTAGCAATACCAGAGGGAAAGACTCACCCTGGGTATGTAAAATGTTTTCTCTTTGTTCTTTCAAGAAATCTGTCAAGCAGGTGGGAGAAGAAGCTGACTTTCAATCTTTGAATAGCCATTTAAATGGAACTAATTCCATTATATTTAAATGCATTTTGTCACATAGAAAAAGCAGCTCTTCGCTCACTTGAAGCTGTCAGTCCATGAAAGCTAGAGGAAAACTTCCAATGAGTGTTGGTCTGAAAATCTGAGAGCAGTTTGATTCAACCACTGTTCCCTATATTTCATGAATAAGAGCAATGTTCCAAAGGATTCACAAAGAAGCCTTTATTTCCATTGCTCCTGATCCAAAAGCTTTCTAAAAAATTCCATCTTGATGTGTCTCTGCTTGCTGAATGCCCTCCACCAGGGAAAGGTTTTAAATCTTACAGAGCAGAGCTTGTAAACCTGTTCTAAAATATCCGCAGGAAGTGGAAGCTGCAAAGTAAACACGCAGGCTTACGTAAAGTTAATTTTTGTGTATGATACACCTGACACCGAACTGTGGGCCAGATTCTGCTACCCTTTCTTATTTCGGGAAATAAAACACTGCACAATTAGTCTCTCTGTCTTGTACAAGGTGTTTCCACCTGACTCTCTCCATACCAGTCGGTTTCACTTTTAAATTAAGGTAAGTTTGTGCAATCACTATAATCCTACATGCTTAAGATATAAAATTCAATGAATTGTCACACACTCACCTTAAGTCAGTGACACCTGAACTTTAAAATTAAATAGAGATCCCAGTCCTACCTATGACAATTCAATTGCAGATGCCTGCACCCCATGGACTTCAACCGGCTGCGTTTGGGTGCAGGGGTCCACCTCTATAGAGCTGCTTGCAGGATTGGGGCCTAGGGAGATGTAAGTATAGGTAATGAGTTGAATTAAATTAAATCAATGAGTTAAATTAAACAAATCTTAAAAAACAAAAAAACCATAAACACTGAAAACCTCCCACTTCCAATTCTCTATTCCTCAATGCTATTTAAATGAGGCCACTTATTCCCTTGCGGTGGTGAGTTTCTGAAACTAGGCTTCAATGTTACAACTATAACTCTCTCTCTCTTTGGGCATAGCCTCAAATTGTAGACTTATTTTTAGCAGAGAACTAACTCGGTTAAAACTGAAAGCCACCCAATGTATTCAAATGCCAGCATACTATGGAGTTTATTTGCTCAGCGTAGCTAGTTGGAAGGTCATGCATTTACTTGTGTTGAAAAAGTTGTCGTTTAAGGTAAGGACATTTGTCCACATGATTGCTGTTTAACTCTTATGAATTATAGGAGCTGGCATTGAGTTGGTGTTGTAGAAAGCAAAACTCTGATGAAAGGAAGAATTTACACATGATTTTTTCTCTGTAGGATCCAAGTTATTGGACATGGCATCATTTCAGCTAGTTGTTCACAGCACTTTATATTGGCTGAGGTGCTTCCCTGGTGACCATAAGCACTGTCCCCTCCCCCACACTGAGTAAAGTGGGGAACTTTCATGGCCTATGTCCCATCACACCCATATTCTTTATATATGAATATGGTATAACTAAGTTGTACTTGTGAGATATCCTTGGAAAGGTTAATTTACCAAATATGATTATCCTTTGTATGCATGTATCATTGCTGTATCTGAAATTATGAATACAAGCTCTATATCGGTTGTAAAAGTGTTTTGCTTTTGGGAAACGCCCACCAGACAGTAGGCATTCAGCCTGAATGGGCCATTAGGAAGAACAATAAGACTTTGAAGATACTAATCTTGCACTTCCTGAGAAGCTTCCTGGGTTGTTGCTTTGACACTACAGGGTCAGGTCATCATGTCACCTGGTACTAGACCCCCATCTTGGGCTTTCAGTGTGTGGTTTTTTTTTTTTTTCCACTAAGAGGAGGTGGCAGGGGGTCAGACTGGGAAACAAGATTCCTGCCATAAGTAAATTCTATTTAAAGCTGAAGAGGTGAGTTAATCAAAGTCGCTGGTTCTTCACTGAATCCCCACCCAGGATGACTGCTGGAAACACCTAAGACTGATGTGGGGAGAAGGACTGGGACCCAGGCTGAGAGAGGTCAGCCTGTGAAGGATATATCTGGAGATTTAAGATATAAGCAGGGCAGTTTATCGTCAAGAAACTGACACCTGCATAGAACAACACTTACAGTTGGAAGTTACTTTTTGTAGCCAATTTCTTTAATGTACTAAGGCTAGTTTGCATGTTTTGTTTTGTTATTTGCTCATAATCTGCTTTGATCTGTTTGCTATCCCTTATCACTTAAAATCTGTCCTTTGTAGTTAATAAACTTGTCTTGGTTTTCTATAAACCTGTTTCTACAATTCATATTTGGGGGGGAAGCAAAAAGCTGTGCATATCTCCCTCCACATTGAGGGAGGGGGCTACTTTTTATGAGCTTGAACTGTACAGATCTCTCTATACAGCACAAGACAATATTATTTTGGGTTTACACCCTAAAGGAGGTGTGCATGTGAGTGCTGGGTAAATCCCTGAGCTGAATCCTCCCACACAGAGCTGATTTCAGTCTGTGTCTGCAGCTGTGTGGGCTTACCAGTGTGTGTCCTAGAGAAGGTTTGAGGGCCTGGCACAGCAAGGACAGGATGAGGAAACCTAGGCTGGTGGAATGGGTGGGCTCAGTGGGACCCCAGTATATCAGGTGGCATCCTGGGGTGGGGTCCATCACAGCATATAATTGCTATTCTTAAAACTCTGCAGTCTGTTTGCAACAGCAAAAGATTACACGGCTCGCATATCTTAAAAGATTATTCTGAAGATGTATAGAAAACCACAGGGGAACTGCTGTTGAGATATGTGCAAATTGGTGGCTAAATCAGTTACTTATATTGATAGACTTCTGATATGTCAATGCGTCCAGAGGCTGACAGAATGAAGCCTAAATGCTTCTAAACTGAGTAGGGTACACTGGGTCTTCACAACAAGCTGATAGTAGATCGATGCTTCTCACTTTCTGAAGGAGGGCTCTATCTGTTGATGTACTAAGACTCTCCATCTCAGTGGTAGCTAAATTCACAAATCCTAATTAACTTACCCTATCAACATGTAGTTATGGCAGGTGTCAGTAAGCACTGTTGCATGTAAATCTGCTAGTTCTTTTTCTCAATTTTTGAGTAAATGTTCATAAATTCCATGGCCAGAAGGGTTCACTCCGATTAGTTTGACCTCCTGTATATCTCAGGCTACAGAAACAGTCTCCAAAGATTATCTTTGGAGACTATCTTTTAGAAAAAATCCAGTGTTAATCTAAAAATTGTCAGGGGTGGAGAATCCACCCTGCCCCCTGGTAAACTGTTCCAATGGTTAACCA
This sequence comes from Natator depressus, assembly GCF_965152275.1. Classification (NCBI taxonomy): domain Eukaryota; kingdom Metazoa; phylum Chordata; order Testudines; family Cheloniidae; genus Natator; species Natator depressus. Next base: position 13,032,612 of record NC_134241.1, read on the forward strand.
CCCTCACTGTTAAAAATGTATGCCTTGTTTTCAACCTGAATTTGTCTAGTGTCAACTTCTAGCTATTGGATTATGCTATACCTTTCTCTGCAAGACTGAAGAGCTCATTAAATATTTGTTTCCCATTAGGTACTTGTAGACTGTAATTAAGTCTCTGCTTAACCTTTTCTTTGTTAAGCTAAAATAGATTGAGCTCCTTGAGTCTCACTATAAGGCATGCTTTCTAATCCTTTAATCATTTTTATGGTTCTTCTCTGAACCACTCCAGTTTATTAACAGCCACCAGAACTTGACCCATCATTCCACCAGTGCCAGAGAGAGAGGTAAAATAACCTCTCTCAGCCTACTTGAGATTCCCCTGTTCATACATCCAAGGATTGTATTAGCTCTTTTGGCCATGCTGTTGCAATGGGAGCTCCTGTTCAGCTGATTATCCACCAAATCTTTTCCAGAGTCACTGCTTCCCAGGATAGTCCCCCATTGTGTAAGTATGGCCTATGTCCTTTGTTCCTGGATGTTTATATTTACGTGTTCAGTCTTGAAGTGGGCTGCTGTTAGCTTTGTTATCCAAGCTTTGGTGGAGTTGTGTGAGCAGCAGGAGAGCTGCATTGGTATCTGGTTGGAGTCTCCTCTTGTTCTTGGGTAACCAGGAATTGATGCTGGGCTGAGTGCTTGACAGGAAGGGAATGCCTGCGTGCAGTTTGACTTCCTCTGTTTCACGGGTGTGTGTGTGTGTGTGTATATATGTGTGTGTGTGTGTGTGTGTGTATATGTGTGTGTATATATATATATGTATATGTGTATGTGTATGTGTATATATATATATATATATATATATATATATATATATATATATATGTGTGTGTGTGTAATAATATCTCAAACAAGTCACACTAAGATATAGCCATCTGTGTTACTGATTTCCCCTCCACAGGGAAGTTGACTGTCAAGGTCCTAGCCATATGCATCCATTTGTCAAAGAGGAAGAAAACTGTCCTTTGTTGCACAGATGGAGAATGGAGGCACAGAAAGATGATGTGGCTTCCTCAAAGCTTGTGACAGAGCTGTGAAGGGAACCCAGATTGTGCTGATTCCCAGTCTGTTGCTTGAAACACAAGACCACCCTTCCCTCTGTCATTGCAGTGTAATGATGTCCGGCCACACATGTTATCACACCTTGGTGTTAAGGCTGTCAAACCTGAACTCTTAAGAGTTTGGTTTGTGATTGGCAGACTTGCATATGGCTGGTGAGGACTAGCTTAAGTTTCCACCAACCGTGAACCCCTTTGTTCTCTCTTCATGTAAAGATAAAACACACAGGGATGAAAGAGAAGAAAATGGATATGCTATAGTATGTATAAAAAAGCAGATGATACTAAGTAATGACCATTACATTCCATAATAAATCCTCAGCTAAAGTCTAATCCTTTTGCATCCACTCATAAGGTAGAATTATTTGATTGTTTCCAGTCCACTTCCACTGATGTATGAGTCAGTGTACCAATGCCTTCAGGACCATATCCACATTGAAGATGTTGTTAATTTTCATACCCATGTTTTTTCCTGTCAGCCGAAGGTAATTACGTGGTTAAAGTGGAACCCAGTTTGGTACCTAATGCAAAAATAACTCATGCATTTTATGTCTCTTGGTCTTCTAACTCTTGCCAGAATGTCAGGCCACATTGGTTTTGTATTTACCATAACTTCTCTGTAGTTATGAGACAGAGCACATTAAGTGTGGGTCTTAGTCATTTTTTGAGTTAGAATTCCAAATACCCACAAACCAGGCATGATCACATTGGAATTTTGAGTCAGGCTGATTTAATACGTATTTCAGATTTATGCTAGTGTTTGAAACCAACAGGTGACAGCAATAAGGAAAGTAGATGCCTTTTTAATATACTGGATACAGTACAGTAATACTCCTTTTCTACATATTCAGCTTTTGAAACCTGTTTTAGCTGTTAAGAGTTTAAGTTATGCTTCCTACACGTCTCATACTTTATTTTCTGTAGCTTTTTTCCCTGGACTGACTGAAAAAGTCCAGCAGAGGAGAAATGCAGCGGTGCTGGGAGTCCGTGCTAGTACTCTGATCTTCAGAAAGCCATTAAGAGCCTTCAGAATGGAATTGTTTGGGCTTGAAAGTGCTCCATTAAGCTGCTGTAATGGGCAAATTCAATATTCCGAGACAGTGCTCTGAGGTTTTTTCCAATCTCATACAGCTAATAATTTATTTCTGCACCATTCAGTGCGGTGTTTTCAAAGTTGGCATAGCAATATACCAAAGAATTACCTTAGAGTTGAGGAGGCTTTACTGCACAGGAAGGCACCTTTCTGTTACAGCACACTTTGCAGTGCAAGTTTAAAAAAAAGACCTCTATTGGTGAGGCGGTATGGGATCTGCCAATGTGGTATCTGTTCTGAAAGTATTTAGACCCCAATTCTCTCCTCCAGCCAAGCTATGGGCTGAAGGTTGGCAGCAAAAGTCGCTTTTTGACACCCGTTGTGTTCCCTGATTCTGGCCTAGCCAATGGTTGAGTCTGCCCTCTGTGCAAATGAGAGCAGTCTCAAGGCTGTTCCTGTATTGTGCCCATCTCTCTGTGGCTATTAGTGGCTCATCCATCTTAGGATTTCTGGAATGGAGAGGCACTCTGGCTCAAGTCCCTCCCTCTGAGGAATGCTCCTACACCAGAGGCAAGGACTGGGGTGGCATGGAATCTTTAGGCTAGCTCTTCATCATGCAGAGATTCCGCAAATGCAGGTGGAATCCCCTTGGTAACATTTAAGATGGTTAATGGCTCCTTTGTGCTGTGAGTCTGGCCTATAGTCAGTCTCCAGATTTGTCCCTCCAATGCCTTTTCATAAGCAGGGTATTCTCGCATTCTCTGTGTGAAAACAGACTAGAAATATAGGCAGTTCACAGAAAGGTTACAACAAAATACTTTGCTAAACTCTAATGAAGCGTACTTGTATGGCTTGATCCCACCCCCAGGTATTAGGGCATTAATTGCTGAATACAAGTGTGATGGGTTCCCCCCTAGGGTGCCACCTGGAACTGGGGTACCACTGAGCTCTGACCCACCAGCCTGGATACACTCACTGTGCTGCTGTGACAAGCTGCAGACATGCTCCCAGTCTTACACTTCCACCAGCATACACACAGGTAGGGACGCACCCAGCTGCAGTTTACATGCAGGCTCTCTCACTAGCCACTGCATGTGAACCAACAGTAGGAAGGCTAAAGCCAAGGTAACTCTCAGCTCCCCAGGCACGCACTTCCTCTGGAGCATAAACCCAAAATTATACCATCTTGTGCTGCACAGGGAACTGTACAGCGCAAGCTCATAGAGTTCATGCCCCTCTGAGCTAAGAGGAGAGGAATATGCAACAGCCCCTCTGAGCTAAGTTTCCCCCACCTCACTCCAAACTCATGGGTTTAGATTAAAATATAAAATAAATGACTGAAAAAAGATTATAAAGTGATAACAGACCAATCAAAGCAAATTACCTAGCAAATAAACAAAAATGCAAACTAAGCTTAATGTACTAGTTAGATTGCATATGAATTAGCAGTTTATCACCCTGAGAGATGGTACAAGCAGGCTGCAGATTTTTAAGGTACAAGTTACACTTGCTTTGCAGATTGGAATCCTCAGGTCTTCCATACACATGCTAGAAATCCCTTTAGCCTGGGTCCAGCACTTTCCCCAGTTCAGTCTTTGTTCCTCAGTTGTTTCCAGGAGTCCCCTTGTGTGGGGAGTGAAGACCCACCGATGTCACTCCCTGCCTTATATAGCATTAGTATATGGCGGGGACCCTTTGTTTCAAAACTTGGTTCCCAGACCAGATTGTGGAAAAATACTGACCTCCCAAGATGAAGTTTAGAATCATGTGGCCTGGTCACATGTCCTTAAGAGTCATAGCCATTACTTTACAGGCTCTCTGGAGTGCTCTCAGGAAGGCTCATCAGGTGGAAGATAAGCATCTCCTAAGGCTGCCTTTTCAACTAACTATGATTCTAGACTGAAAGCATCTTGAGTGGGGGTTACCCAGGTGTAGCTACAATTGAAGTACAGATACATAATCAGTATTTATAACTTTGGATACAAAAATGATACATGCATACGAATATGATTTGCTGAATATGATTATCCTAACTTTTCCAATGACCCCTCACGTGACTTACCTTGTACAAAATGCATCATAATAGATCACTGAAGACTCTGGTGTACAGTGTCACAACAAGGTTAAAAACAACTGTTGTGTTCATGTGTCTAATGTTGTGAAATGCATGGAGAAACCTATGTAAGGTAAAGCCCTGTAAAGTAAGTATGGCTGGCTTTCGTGAATTGCAAGCCTGGACAGAGATACAGCATTCTGACAGTGGGATTCAGTTTCAGCATAAATTGGTTCCTATTTTATCCAAGCCCAAGTCGCTCATCCTTTGCTTTTTGGTGGTATAGTTATTGTGAAGACCTAATTTTTTCCAGATCTTGTTATGTATACTTATTTGGCACATGAGTGAATTTAAAAAGCTTTCCTGATTTGACATGTGAAATGTGAAGTCTTGATTACTTTTATGTTGCTTTCCCTTCTCTTGGTCTGCAGTGAAAAATATTTAATTAAAAATGAAATACGATATTCACTTTTGAGTATGTCTAGGATAGAGCAATCTAAAATTATTGGAGAGATTATATACATCTTAAAGCCTAGTTTACACTACAGTTACAGACTCAAATGGATATAATATATATTTATTAGCTGACAGTTTTCTTTAATGAAATGGAAGTCTGGGAATGACAAGGCAAAGCAACATAGTCATGAATTGTTAATCACAGGGGTTTTGGTGAAGCTTGAACGTGTCTTCAAAATGAACATCTAAGGTTACATTTTAAGCCTATCTGGTATACATTTGCAAAGCCAGAAGGAGTTGTGTGGCTACTCTATGCTTCAGAAAATGCTATCCTCCATGTGCTCAGCTGGAAGAATGATACTCGTATGACTAAAATATAGTATTAGTTTCACTTTGACAGCACTCTTTCCTTTGCATTAGAGCAGGGGCGGGCAAACTTTTTGGCCTGAGGGCTGCATCGGGTTTTGAAAATTGTATGGAGGACCAGTAGGGGAGGGGGGCGTGGCCTGATCACCACCTCTTCTCCCTGTCCCCGACTTCCCTTGGAACCCCTGGCTGCCTCCTACTGTCCCATCTAACCCCCTCTCCTTCCTGATTGCCCCCATCCACCCCCCCACCCTCTGTCCGCCCTGACCCCTTACCACACAGCACACACCACCCGGTCAGGCCCGGCTCTGCAGCTGCACTGCCCCAGGAGCTTGCAGCCCTGCTGTGCTGCCCGGAGCATTGCACCAGCAGTGCAGTGAGCTGTGGCAGCAGGGGAGGGGCCGGGGGGGTGAGCCTCCTGGGCCAGGGGCTCAGGGGCTGGGCAGGAGGGTCCTGCAGGCTGGATGTGGCCCACGGGCCATAGTTTGCCCACCTCTGCATTAGAGGGTTGCCAGTTAACACCTACAACACAGGGCTGCAGTATTATAAATTGTTTAGAAGAATGTTCAGATGAGACCTTTCAAGTTCATAGAATATCAGGGTTGGAAGGGACCTCAGGGGGTCATCTAGTCCAACCCCCTGCTCAAAGCAGGACCAATCCTCAACTAAATCATCCCAGCCAGGGCTTTGTCAAGCCTAACCTTTAAAAGCTTCTAAGGAAGGAGATTCCACCACCTCTCTAGGTAATGCACTCCAGAGTTTCACCACCCTCCTAGTGAAAGTGTTTCCTAATATCCAAACTAAACCTCCCCCACTGCAACTTGAGACCATTTACTCCTTGTTCTGTCATCTGCTACCACTGAGAACAGTCTAGATCCATCCTCTTTGGAACCCCCTTTCAGGTAGTTGAAAGCCGCTATCAAATCCCCCCTCATTCTTTTCTTCCGCAGATTAAACAATCCCAGTTCCCTCAGCCTCTCCTCATAAGTCACGTGTTCCAGTCCCCTAATCATTTTTGTTGCCCTCTGCTGAACGTTTTCCAATTTTTCCACATCCTTCTTGTAGTGTGGGGCCCAAAACTGGACACAGTACTCCAGATGAGGCCTCACCAATGTTGAATAGAGGGGAACGATCACGTCCCTCGATTTGCTCGCTATGCCCATGCTTATACATCCCAAAATGCCATTGGCCTTCTTGGCAACAACGGCACACTGTTGACTCAATCCAGCTTCTCATCCACTGAAAGCCCTAGGTCCTTTTCTGCAGAACTGCTGCCTAGCCACTCGGTCCCTAGTCTGTAGCGGTGCATGGGATTCTTCCATCCTACGTGCAGGACTCTGCCCTCGTCCTTGTTGAACCTCATCAGATTTCTTTTGGCCCAATCCTCTAATTTGTCTAGGGCCCTCTGTATCCTATCCCTACCCTCCAGCATATCTACCTTTCCTCCCAGTTTAGTGTCCTCTGCAAACTTGCTGAGGGTGCAATCCACAGCATCCTCCAGATCATTTATGAAGATATTGAACAAAACCGGCCCCAGGACCGACCCTCGGGGCACTCCGCTTGATACCGGCTGCCAACTAGACATGGAGCCATTGATCACTACCTGTTGAGCCCGACGATCTAGCCAACTTTCTATCCACCTTATAGTCCATTCATCCAGCCCATACTTCTTTTAACTTGCTGGCAAGAATACTGTGGGAGACAGTGTCAAAAGCTTTGCTAAAGTCAAGGAACAACATGTCCACTGCTTTCCCCTCATCCACAGAGCCAGTTATCTCGTCATAGAAGGCAATTAGATTAGTCAGGCATGACTTGCCCTTGGTGAATCCATGCTGATTATTCCTGATCACTTTCCTCTCTTCTAAAGTGCTTCAGAATTGATTCCTTGAGTTACCCTTCAACACTCAGCTCTTGGTGCATTGGTCCATAGTCTATCCTTTACTGTTTGAAGAAAGAGCCTATCTCATTCTATAGCTTGAGGGGTCATGGCTGAATACATAAAGGGGGTTTTGAGAACGACAAGGCAGGTGAGGTAGTATCTTTTGTTGGACCAACTTCTGTTGGTGGAAGGGCCAAACTTTTGAGCTTCACAAAGCTTTTTCAGGACTGGGCAGGAAACCAGACTGAGCTAAATACAAATTGGGACAGATTATTAAGCACAAGGAGTGCTGTAGGAGACAACCATTACTTGCCCACTTCATTTTAAGTTAACAGGCAGTAGGATGTGTTACAAATGCTAGTGCAAAACAGTGCTTACAACTCATTTTTAATCTTCCAGCCACTAGGAAATGTGACTGGTGCCAATTGATAAATACTTGAGCCCCAACCTATTCTGTTGCACATTACAGCCTTTATTATGGAATCACTATATAAACTCAAATTACGTTCTGTGTCTTAGTATATGAATGTAATTTTATATTCTCTATATAAGAACAGAAACCTCTAGCCAAGGAAGTGACTACTGTAGACAGTACAGTTGGCATTTTAAAAACTAACTTAAAATGGATTGAAAACTTTTTTACACTGTAGAAATAGATGAGTCATCTGCCACTCTTTTAACAGACAAGGTGGATGAGTTAAGTATCTTTGATTGGCCCAACTTCTGTTCATGACAGATACAAAGATAATTATCTCACCCACCTTGTCTGTCTGTCTAATATCTTGGGACCGACCATGGCTACAACAACTATGCATACAACTATTTAAGTAGTCATGAAACATTCAAAATATTTGCTGCAAGAGTGACTGAACAGATGGACAAGGTAGCTAAACGCAACACTTACCTTTTTTTTTAATGTTTTTTAGAAGAAAATGGAAAAACCAGAATAGAAAATTGTTTGCACTTGCTTTTCACAATGGTCTCTCAGAAGTTCATTGAATCATGTACTAAATAATGGGCAATATTATCTGGCATTTCTAGAATAACAGCACGAGATACCAAGTGGAGGTTGGGTAACAGTGGGGCCATAAGGCCATGGGTCCAGCCCTTTCTGCAGTGGTCAGCGGAGCAGAGCTATGCAGGGGGGAAACACGTGGTTCACAATTTCAAAGGGTGTGGCAGCCTTTGCTTTGTTATGCATGCTCCTGGAAGCATATCCAGCTGGCTGAGGTATGTCAAACTCCACCCATCAGTAGGGTCTGTATAATCTCATTCTTGCAAGTGGGTGGCAATTGTAAGGGGAAAGGAATAGTGTTTATATAAATTGCCTGGCCTACTGATGAGTGTTATCCTATGTGCAACAGAAAAGTTTGTATTTTTAAGCCATGTCTATGGTGTCTACAGCATATGGATAGGAACTTTTATTTTCACATCTGAGTGTGTCAGAGTAAATAACCTTAGTTTATTTACATTAATGATCACTTGTAAGGATCTGATTTTATTTAAAATGTGAAGTCAATGAGTTTTTCCCTGACTTCAGTGTGGCCATGGTTTTCATGCTTGGCATCTAATTCCTCTAAATCTGAATGGAAATGTCTCCATTGCATACATTACTTCAAATACTACAGCAATTGTGAACCTTACCAATTGTATAATCTATTAGTGCTGGGATAGTTACTGTACAGGAGGAATTCTTGAAATAAACCATTAAATATGGCAATAATGGAATGTGCACGGTGAAATAGTTATCTAATTACTGACATGTCAAGTTTGTATCAACAATTTGTTTTGAAATAAAATATAATTAGATTCTTTAGCTCTAAATATTTCTCAGAGGAATAAATGTCAGACTGCAAATAATAGAGCCAACAAAAGATACCTCCTGATAATTTAGAGAACATGTACATTGTGACTTGACTATTCTTGGCCTTAGTTCCTGGGCTCTATTATAAACAGTCAATGGCTGTGAAAATGAAGAATCTTGCCAATGGGGGAAAAAAGATAAGGATAGTAACAGATGCTACATGCACCCAAATGCTTTATTGTTAACTGTGGAGGGGATCTAAATTCTGAACTGAACAGTAATTGCTTTATTGGGTCATAGCTTTGGAAAGTAATGTAGCAAAAAAACCAGATTCATCTAATTTGGTATTCAAATCAAGAGTTCTGATAGATGCTTCCAAGAATGACAGCTCATTATTGCAATTTGTTGGTACAGAGCAAGGAATAGTCACATTAGTCAATGCACTAAATACCAATCAATGCTGAGTGGACACTTGGCGAACGTGTCTACTAACATGTTAGCTAAATCTGACTTGCCTCATTGTTTGAACATCTTTTTGGGCCAGTTTCCTGTTCGTTCTATTTGTTGTTCATTTGAGGTTTACAGATGTCTTGGGGAGCAGGCCTTTATGCAGGCAAATACAGGTATCCATGCATGGATGAGCAGCTTGATGTGCAGCCACTTCTGGCACAAGCCCACAATCACACTCTACCCCTACATCTCTGGCTTAGAGTATTTTGGAGCTGAGGGTGCTAGGGGGAGACTAGGAGATTGAGAAAGCTAGTGATTACTGTGACATTACACCCCCTATTCATAGAAATATTATGATATGCATATGGCATAACTAAGATGTGTTATGCAAGGTGGGTAATGAGGTATCATTGGAGAAGTTATGATTTACTGAATATTATCCTATTTGTATGCATGATCATTTCTGTGTCTGAAGTTAGGAATATTGACTATGTAACCATTACAACCGTGTTTACGTTTGGGGAATGCCCACCAGTCAGTATGCAATCAGCTCGGATGAGCCATTAGGAAGGACACTAGGACTTTTGATGATGCTAATCCCCTGCCTTCCTGAGAAGCTTCCTGGGATGCTGCTTTGACACTGCAGGGTCAGGTGATCATGTCACCTGGTACTGGACACTATTTTGGACTTCTAGTGTTTGACCCCACTCTCTCTTAATGGAAAATCTGGGAAACAAAAGATTCCTGTCATAAACAAATCCTATTTGAGGATGGGAAGTGAGTTGATCTTTGTTCTTCTCCACTGTCTCCCCACCCAAGAAGGAAGACTGCTGAAAACACCTTAAGAAACAAAGGAACTAAACTGGGGGAGACGGGCTGAGCCCAGGCGAGAAAGGTCTAATCTAGCCTGTGAAAGGAATACCTGGAGGTTTAAGCTGCAAGCAGTGCAGTTTACCTTCAAGAAACTCTGCACCCTGCATAAAATATTTAGGATGAGAATGTGCTACTATTTACCAGTTAATTTAGTGTATTAAGCTTAGTTTGCATGTTTTTGTTTTTACTCAGTAATCTGCTTTGATCTGTTTGCTATCCCTTATAACTACAAAGAATAAGTGAATAAACTTGTTTTCTAAAACCCAGTTTGGGCCCTTCATAACTGGTGGGGCAAAAGGCTGTGCATATCTTCCTCCACATTGAGGGATGGAGCGAATTTCATGAGTTTACACTATACAGTTTTCTGTGCAGTACCATTTTGGGTTTACCCTCCAAAGGGCGTATGTACCTGAGTGCTGGGCAATTCCCTAGCTGCAAGCCTTGCCATGCAGCACTGATTTCAGTATTGGTGTCATTCTGCAGCTAGGTGTGTCCCTACCTGTGTGTGCAGCAGGACAGGGTGAGGGAGCCCAGGCTGGTGGAACAAATGGGCTCAGTGGAACCCCAGTTCATCAGGTGGCACTCCAAAGTGGGGTGGGGGGGGGCGGCAACCAGTCACAATTACAACACCAGCACTTAGGGTATGTCTGCCCTTCAAGCTGGGGATGTGATTCCCAACTGGTGGAGACATCCTTGTGCTAGCTCTGATGGAGTTAGTGTGCTAAAAATATTACCATGGCAGCATGAGGGCTGGGTGGGGCTAACCACCCCAAGTATGTACTCATTGTGGCTAGCCCCTCTGCTTGCACTACTGTGGCTACACTATTTTTTAGCTTGTGAGTGTCTCGCCACATGCTGGGAATAGTACCCCCAGCTTGAAGTGTAGACATACCCTTAGTGATGACTGGCAGGAACAGCAATGAAAAGGAGACATGCTCTAGTTGCAAAAAGTCTGTCTTAGATACTTTTGTAGTAAGAAAAACACGCATGGGAAGGCTGGTAAGAGATTGAGCTTTGTTTTCTCAGTCTGTTGCATGACATTGGTCTGGGTTAAAAAAAATTCTGTCTTCCCTGTAGAATTTTACAGGAATATGAGATAGAAAGCCTAAGGAAATGTGAAACCTTTCCAACCCTCTCCTGTTACAAGAACACTATATTTACCTGTGTACATTGACTTTGAGAATCACTTGACTCTGTTAGAATAGAAAACCCTGGAAATGATTGGAGGAAGGAATGTCTGCCACATAATTCAAGTAAAGGTATTGAGAGAGCTATAAAACTAGGAGACAGGAAAGAAAAGAGGTAATGGTCAGCCAAAATTTATCTTCAGGATATGCTCTTCATAGCTTGCTAGTTACTCTCTGAATGTCTCTTTAATAGGAAATATTAGTGGCATATCTTTTTTTAAAGGTTGCTTTTTTTTCTACCAGAAAGCAAATTTGAAAGCAATTATTGTTTTTGTGGTGGTTCTTTTACTTAGATTAGAAAACACATATTCTAGCAGTTTAAAATATGAACATAGCCCACAATGTCATCTCTGGTGTACAGCAGTACATAATAAGTCAGAGCACACACTTTTATGACCATTTTATGTTTGTGCACGTTCTTTATAAAGAGCTTTGAGTTTCAAATCTCTCCCTTGGCCCAAATCCATTCTTCATTTAACCCTATTGACTTCAGTAGACTTATACCAGGGATGAACCTGGCCCATTGCGTCTTTGGCAAAATGAGGTCTATCTTTTGCTAATCAAATAAAAATATGCATACACTTGGCTAGACGAATGCTAATGGAATCAACGTGGCAACAGAGAGCTTACAACCTTTCCCCCACTTTTTTACAATCTGCTTTCTTTAGCACCCATTAATTCTTATATTGATTTTGCTATAAACACAAACTGCATTTCTATCCCAGTCCAAGAAAAAAAGCACATTGATTATATTGGAACAAGGTACGTTGTAAAAATGAAATGCCTAAAACATTTAAATGTAGTAAGCTCTCTTAAAGTACATAAATCACATTGCTTAATGTTGTCAATGAGCAGCGCTTCCTTAAACACCAGAAAAATATGATGCCATAAAACAATTTTGACATGGAATAAAAATCTGTTCCTGCTATTTCAAAAGTGCTATCCATAATGGTTATGGTTGTTTGTAAGCAGAATGGGAAAGTGTTCTCAATATCTCCTTTTAAAAAGTTCCTTCAAAGTCACTTTGTAAAAATGATAACACTGGTGTTACCTAGCTATAAATAAATCCCGATTTTACTATTGTCACATTTGCTTTTATCGTTCACTCATCAAACTTTTTGCTGGGAAATTACTAATGATCCCTTTGATACAAATATACTGGTGGGTTTGACTATTACTGACAACTGGGGAAATTACAGCAACTTGTCAACACTGAGGGCCAAATTCTCTCTAGATGGAGCTGTGTCCATTTACATCACCTTACATGGGAATCTACTTGCTAATACCAGCTGAGAATATAGCCCTAAGTATTGAAAACCTCTAGTGGCTCTGAATACATTCTCCTTTGAGGGCATGTCATGTTGATAAAGAAATAAAGTATAGAATTTCATGGTATCTCTTTTTAAAAAGAATGTTTTCATCACAAACATTAGAACTGCTTGCAGAATATTGATAGTAGATATATTTTAATCCTTAAATCAATCGGGGCAGGGACTACTTCATCTTCACCCAGTACAACACCATACTCACCAATGGTGGGGTATAAATAAATCTTCCCTTCCTCTGGCATTTTTTAAATGAGGTCAGGTGAGATTACCTGATCTTGCTTTATTTTGATCTTAAAGCTCTGAAACACTGGGTATTGGCCTTGTCCTGATTACTAGAGGGGAATTAATACATTTCACTTTTTAAAAACTAGGATGTCGTTAAAATCTATTTCTGGCACATGGGTATTTCTCTGTTGCTGTTACAGGTACTTGTTGCTTCTGACATCAGTGTACATACATTAATTTGAGTCTAATTCATAGTCTTCCTGGATAACAGTATTTAAGGCAGCATGACCTAGAGGAATAATCCAGGACTAGGAGTTAAGTTCTCTCTAAGTCTGACACCGACTCCCTGTGTAGCTATAGGCAAGTCATATAACCCTTTTGGGTCAGTTTCCCTATCTGTAAAATGAAGATAATCAATACAAATTATGGACATATTGGGACAAAACTTTTTTTTTCTCTGCTCTAATACATTGTTGGAAAATGCCCCCAAATTTAACTGGGTATAAAGGTGTCACTCTGGATTCACACCAGTGAACAGAATTTGGCCTATTAATTCTCAGAGTGAATAGGATCCAAGGAAGTTTGCTTGCTTTTTATTTCCAAAGAGTTTTATGAACTAAAAGCAATTCAGTAAAGCTACTACTGCTTTACCAGCAGCTGGCCTCCATTCAGAATAATTTTGGCTGAAGCCAGTAAAAACTGGGCTAAGTAGCAGCCTTTTGGGCAGGTTGTGTGTGCCAGACAATCGCCAAAGGAATGCAGTGTATGCAGCATGCATGCTGTGTATTTATACTTCTGTAAATGTTCCCTTTGTTGGTGCCTTTTCCTCAAGTAGGTGGAGGATGTGAAAATTATCTCACCCTTGGGTAGTTTGAAGTCTGCAGCTGCAAACGGTTCATTACTTGGCACTTCCTTATTCTAATTTCCTAACATTAGCTTTTCCCATATGGCTATCAATCTGCCCCTTTAAACTTGCAAGTACTTGTCTAATGGGAGATGCCTATCATACCAATTTAGCCAGCACTGTAGTGTTTTTTTTTTTTTCCACACCTCGTGAAGCTGTACAATCAGCAGACAACAGCAGGCCTGTTATTTCTTGCCAGTTTGGTAGGATCAGCACCATTTCTTTTCCGCCCCCACTATCAGAGGCAGCTGCATAAAGCAATATCAGGAGGCTTGTCAGAAGGTGGGGGGAGAGGGGGAAGAGGCTGAAATTTATAGAAAGCCATGAATGTTGCAAATCTTGTTTAAATGGATTTCCGCACTTGTAAAGTAGCGTTCTAAAAGGATGGTGCATGCTCAGGGAAGGGTGACAGCTCACCTTTTAAAGTCAATGGGAATCTGTCTTCTCATCAATAAAAGCCTTTTTCTGCAGGATGCTCAACATCTTCATTTGCCAGTGTTGTGATCCTGCAAGGTCCTGAGCGCTCTCATCCTGACATACAACAACACTGCCATGCTTTCATCTCAATGGGACTACTCATGTGCTTACTTATAACCTATTGTTCAATATGTTGCTGCCAGTGTAACGTGGAAACAAGTGAATAATTGTACAGCTGCAGAGCCCAGTTCTGACACTGGTGCAGGTACCTATTTTAGGTAATAAGACCCCCATTACTGCAGCCGCGGAGACCTCACGATCTTTCATGTATTTATCCTCATAGCATCCCTTTGGAGTAGGGAGGTGCTAGTGTCCCCATTTTATAGGTAACCTCTCTGTGCTTCAGCTCCTACATGGCTTGCCCAAGGTCACACAGCAAGTCTGTGGTGGAGCAGAAGCTTGAACCTAGTTCTCCTACATTCTCAGCTGGTGTCCTAACACTGCACCATCCTCCCTCTGCTATCCATTAAAAGTAATGTTACTCCAGATTTACATTGGTGTAACAGATGAAAATTTGGCTCTGCAACCATATAGGCTATTTTTTTCTTTTGTTCTGAGACTCCATAAAGGTGTGAAGTGTATGATGGAAGATGTATATACAAAAAGAAAAGGAGGACTTGTGGCACCTTAGAGACTAACCAATTTATTTGAGCATAAGCTTTCGTGAGCTACAGCTCAAATAAATTGGTTAGTCTCTAAGGTGCCACAAGTACTCCTTTTCTTTTTGCAAATACAGACTAACACGGCTGCTACTCTGAAAGATGTATATACAGTGACTTCTCTTCCCATGCAGCAAAACCTAATTACAAACACTAAAGATTTACGCTACTGGCACTGGAATGCTTCCCATTCATTGACACCTAATTTTACATCGGTGTGTTCTAGAAGACTTTTATAGCCACGCTTGTTTGGCTCTTCACCTACTTGAGTTACCTCCTTGCTGAATGAGGGACTAGTCTTAAGTCTTTGCCCAGGTGAAATGCAGCGGGTGTTTTGTCCTTAAGGATTTCAGGAACAGGGCCTAAAGATCCCTACTGGATTAGACACATAGCAATATGAAGCTCAGATTATGTCCATGATGAAAGATAGTGACATGGGAGCATCTAATGGATTAGATTCTCACTATGAGCAAAGGCCTTGATTCACACTGCATTACTCCAGTTTTATGCCAATATAAAACCATTGATATTGGTGTAAAATTGGCACAGCAGAGTAGAGAATATGGCCCAAAGTACAGATGGTGCAAACAGTAGGGTTGGTTTAAAGCTCCCCTTTGCTCTCCCATGATGCTAGTGCAGCATCTTGGTCCTTCTGAGGACCACTCTAATTTAAGACAGCTGCAAATGGCGCTATGGGTCAGTGCAACGGGCGGGGACTTAGATCAGCGTTCACCTTGAACTCTGTCAGTACCCGGCCTGAGCCGGGGAGGCTAATGATCCAACCAGTGCACCAAATTTAGTGAGGAGTCCTGGTCATGTGCCACCTGAGGCACATTGCGCATACACAAGTGCAACGAGTACCCAAAAAAGGTACCCAATCTATGGTGGCAACAGCAAAGCAGCCACAGTGCAATGGCAAATCTGTCCCAATAAAATCAATTGGGATAGTCAGTTTAATGATGTCAGATGAGACACATAAAAGGGCTTAACCCTCAAAAATAACTTTCCTTTAACTGCCTTATTTCCTGTGTGTGCAGCAGATCTAAGTGCTGTTATGATGGATAGAAGAGAAAGCTATTGTCCATTTAGAGCCCCTTCACTGAACATGATTAAAATTGCAAGATTTCTTAAAGCACAGCAAGTGTGAAGAATTTGAATATCTGGGAACTGCAGGACTTGACTGGGCTTTCCTAGCTGGTGCTAACAAGGTGAACACACCTGTTCATACAGTGGTGTGGTTCTCTTCCTCCCCCCGCCCCTCTTTAGGCCTCTGTATATTAGACCCTATGTACTGTGTGACAAGCTGGGCCTAAATTCTGTGGCAAAATGGAGATTCTAGCAGAGATGGTCAAGCAGCAGCCAGAGAAGAGTGAGTTAGGAGAATCACTTCAACCCTCTTTCAGTTTCATGGAGGATTTTGGACAAGAGGCTCCTGAAATTCCTGGTCCCTCTCAAAGCTCCCTCAGCATATCACTGGGAGAATACCTGGGGTCCCATCAGGGACATTCTCCCTTTTTCTCTTTAACCTGGATAAAACTTGCTCCCCTTTAAACCCAAAAGGACTTTCAAGCCTGACTTCAGTATATATCTGGGAGGATGATGCACCTCAAGAAAAGCTGACCTAAATACATACAGGGCTGCATACTCTGTACTCAGTTGAGTTGCTATGGTCTGTCCAGACAGCACAAAGCAGTCAGAAACCTGCCATAGAGGGGCAACTGGAAAATTCCCTGATGTAGGAGTGGTGAAAAGCTGCCATAGCAGTGTCTATGCCACCTGCTTTGCCAGACCCACATGGTGAGGGTTCTAGCTCTGGGCTAAGGTGGAAGCATGTGGACGCTCTGGCAGTCCCCAGCCAGCAAAATGCTGCCTAGAATCACTTTTGCTGGCATAATTTATATCAGCCCTTAGGTTGCTTTTAAGTTATGTTTGGGTCCAGTCAGTCCTAGGATTGGGGGAAGAATGGCATAGAGATACTTCTCCTGCCAAACTGCCATTCTGGAGTAAATGCAGCTTGGCTGGCCCATGGCATTTAGTCAGTATAGTACAGATTCAAAAGTTGTCTCATTAGGCTGAAATAGTGAACATGTGTAAAATAATAGGCCCCAGGGCCTATTATGTAGTGGTAATTACCCAGAAGACTGGCAGTGCTGTAGGGTTTGAGTCAGTTTTTAAGTAGACATGAGAACATCTCCACCATATTTTTTTAAAAAATGGAAGGGAAAATAAACTTGTTTTATGTAAATAATGCTGTGGTGAGGACACAGTGGCAGACGGCAGGACATATGAGGTGAAGCCTGACACTCTGTTCTGTTCACTCGCTCTATCGTGCCCATGACTTCTACACTGTGTTTGTACCTTATGTGCCAACTGTGAAGGACAGCATCAACCCTCATGTTGCTTGCTGTGGGTGAGGGTCACAGCCTTAATGTTAAATAGCTTCTATTTAATAGCTGCTGAGGAGCAGATGAAGTCAGTTTTGATTTTTGACAGATGTTAGATGACTGGGGGGGGGGAACATAATACTGTATCTTATAGAAATCTTTTTGTGATTGCCTGACTTAGAATTCTGAGGGGATGCAGGGTCCGCTTTGTAATTATCTGTTTTAGATTAGGGTAATTTGTTATAAAAATTCTTCCTTGGATTGGATGATCACTTGCCTTGTATTTAATATTTACAAAAATAATTTTTTGCAGGTCTTTGTCACTACAGGAAAAGAGATGCAAAATAACTGTAAAGGATGTAACATAATGAAATAGGACACACACTCTAAAGATCTAATGAATAAAGTGGCTCGAAGGCACAATGATTTCCTTCAAAAACAAACATGCAGATAAATGAGAAATAATTTTGAAGCATTAAACTGATAAAAGGAAAGAAATACCACCTTGTAGGATAAATTATTTAGTGTCAAAGTAGTAATTGCAGTCTCTTTTCTTAACAAAGAAATGAAGTTTCTCCCTAAAAGTTAACCAAGTGTGTAATTATTGTATGGTACATTTCCTCCAAACTTTCATAACAATGCATCAAAATGTTTTGACCATCCTCATCAGGTTGTTAGCAAATGTACTGAACTAAAACAAACCACGTTGTACAGTATTTATCTCATGTGCCTTCTGTTTTCTGAAGCCAAGAAAGGATTCTACTAGTTATTAAAGTTCTTTGCAAACTGATAGGCCCTGACTCAGCA
Organism: Natator depressus; assembly: GCF_965152275.1. Classification (NCBI taxonomy): domain Eukaryota; kingdom Metazoa; phylum Chordata; order Testudines; family Cheloniidae; genus Natator; species Natator depressus. Next base: position 13,050,588 of record NC_134241.1, read on the forward strand.
AAACCCTTTAGTACATGCTTAAGTCCAACTGAGGTACCATGGCCTGGGTTACACAGGAGGTCGCACTTGATGATCTAATGACTCTTCTGGCTCCAGAATCTATGGAAATGTTCAGATGGCTTTCAGGTGTGTTTGTTTTTTTAAATTCTGTTCAGCATTTTCTACACTATTGCAAATTTTATTTTTCATACAAATCTCTAGCCCCTTGCTAATTGCAGAATCCATTGTGACTATTCATTTCTTTTCTGATGTTTTTTTCCTCCTGAAGCTGCCCCCTTTCAGTGGGACACTGTAATTAGTGATTTCCCGCAGAAGAAAAAGCTGAAGGACAAAAGGCCAGATATCCAAAGGTATTTAGGTACCTAAAGATGCCAAAAAGCACCTAGTGAGATTTTCAAGAGTGCTAGGTGCCTATTTTGTAGGCACCTAAATACCTTTGAAAATCTGGCCCAAATTGCTATTTCCATTCTTTACTTCAGAAAAAATGGCTGACCTATTTTGAAGACTTGAGAACTTTTCTAGGTCAAGACCCATTTGAGGCTACTGTATGCATAAAGTTTGCATATGTTTGAGTCAGGGCATCAAAGACCTGCTGATGGCTCATGTTTGAAACCTGTCCATATTCTATGCTGCTGCAATTCTGCTTTTATTGAGATTTTCTTTTCTTGTTTCTGGTTACAAGGGGCAATGTCACGAAAACAGGACCACTTGTTTTCAAGAGAATTTGTTGCTTGTTCTCAATCTGAAGTCAGAATAATTGTGTGCATTCATCATCATAGATCCAGATGTGGTAATGGCAAACAAAGGGCTTCACCTTGAGAGCAAACAGCAGGTTTGATTTTTTTTAAATTAATCAATTCCCTTTAAAATGAAAAAAGTGAATAAAAGCAAAACAGGAAACTACCTTTCCTGTGGTCCTAATGCACTGCACACTCCCATTGATTTCAGTGGGAGCTGTTTCTCAATATAGTGGCTTTCAACCTGCAGTGGAAGCATCTTAAGCTCTTTAAAAGTCATGTTTTATGAGTAAATTTAGTTCTGTATCCTGTCAGCTCTTCATGGCCCAGGCTTGCACCAGGATCTGCTCATGCATCCCAGTGAGGGATTGGAGCTGTGATAAGTTACATCAGCTGGGAATCTGCCCTTGATTATGTGAAGAGCCCCTAAAGTTGCACCTATTTAAGGTCTCTTTACAGTACTGTGGTGTTGTAAAGGGCCTTGTAAATGAGAATCTGGCCCAATACATTTAATGCATACTGTTTGTACTTGAGAGGAGCCTGAATAATTTCACACATTCAAGTTGAAAGGATTATATTTGCAAATGTTCATAATTAAGAATTTCACTTGATTCACCTGAAAACTGGGTGGAATGGCTTTTTATTTCTGCTAAAAGGAAAAAGTACTTCTAGGTAATTTGTATTACACAGTATCGCCAAACCAAAATGTTCAAAAATCATTATTATGTAAAAATAATAGGTTTGGTATCTTTAATTTGCCTTCTGCTTTTTGAGCCTTTAGGGTGCACTAGATCACATTTTAAAGCTGTCTCTGCAGCCAGGAGTGCTAGAAACTTTTTCTTTAAGAACAAAGGCTGAAATCATCACATTCACTCCGGGAGTTCAGGCTTTAACGAAAACAATCATGAGACTCATGACAAAATCATGGGTTGGCAATGCTGATCACATTGAAAGGTGATAGCTTATAAAAAGAAAAATACAGGTTTATGCAAATGTGGATTTATTAAAGTCTATGTATTTTGTGTGTAGGTCTATTTTATTTTATTTTATTTTATTTGGGCTCTTTTCAGCATCGGGGGTAGGGTAGTTCACTTAATTTCATTTCGAGAGTGACCTTTATTTAACAGAGCCCCTTTCAGCTAACCATATACAAGAAGAGCATTCTGCTTATTGAAACAAGGCCTAGTTGACTGCAAATCTGTCCTCATCCTTCAGAAACAACATAATTGTCTTATTTTATGGTGTCACCAGCCTTGAAAATATAATTTACTCAAACAGGTCAAGGGTGAAGTAATTTCTGTGAATAGGGGGAACTTAACAGTTATGGATATATTTGGGGACCAAACCTATGGAAATACATGGCATTAATGCAGAAATATGACTGAGATTTTACATATAAAGAAGCCAGGACGTTGGAATTTAGGATCTCGGAAACTGTTGCAGAGGCTTACGTTGCATTCTGTATTATATTGTGTAAACTTTCATGCCATTTAATATTTACATCAAACTTCCCCAAAATCTACCTTAGGAAGACCTCACATGTAGACATATCACTCTGAAATGTGGAATTTTCTGAAAGTTCTGAGTGACTAGAATAGAGTTGTAACTAAAATGGTTCTGCATCTTTAACTCTAAAGGAAGTGGAAAACTTCCCTTGAGCGTAGGTTTAGATGGCAATCTATATTGGTAGATTTCAGAGTAGCAGCCGTGTTAATCTGTATTTGCAAAAAGAAAAGGAGGACTTGTGGCACCTTAGAGACTAACCACTTTATTTGAGCATAAGCTTTCGTGAGCTACAGCTCACTTCAGCAGATGCATCCGATGAAGTGAGCTGTAGCTCACGAAAGCTTGTGCTCAAATAAATTGGTTAGTCTCTAAGGTGCCACAAGTCCTCCTTTTCTTTATAGTGGTAGAGTTGGTGCTATTATGGTCTCAGGCCTGGTCTACTCCATGGGGTTAGGTCGATTTTAAAAATGACTGCGTCCACACGACCACCCCTGTTCCATCGACTTAAAGGGCTCTTAAAATCAACTTCTGTATTCCTCCCCGACAAGGGGAGTAGCGCTAAAATCAACCTTCCTGGTTGACTTGGGATAGTGTGGATGCAAATCAATGGTATTGGCCTCCAGGAACGATCCTAGAGTGCTCTATTGTGACCGCTCTGTACAGCACTTTGAACTCCGACGCACTAGCCAGGTACACAGGAACTTTTGAATTTCATTTCCTGTTTGGTCAGCGTGGCGAACTCAGCAGCACAGGTGACCATGCAGTCCCCCGCTATCATCTCCGCCCCTGAGGTTAGTGCAGATGAGAAGGCAAATAAAATGCACTCATGATGACATGTTTTCCAAGCTCATGTAGTCCTCCCACACTGATAGGGCACAGCCTAATGCATGGAGGCATTCAGTGGCAGAGGCTAGGAAAGAATTGAGTGACTGCCAAGAGTGGAGGCAGGACATGATGCTGAGGCTAATGGGGGAGCGAACGGACATGCTGTAGCATCTGTTGGAGCTGCAGGAAAGCCAACAAGAGCACAGACCCCTGCTGCATCCACTGTATAACCGCCTACCCTCCTCCCCATGTTCCATAGCCTCCTCACCCAGACACCCAAGAATGTGGTGGTGGTGGTGGTGGGGGGGGGGGGTTGGCGTGGAGGCTCTGGGCACCTAGCCACTCCACTCTAGAGGATGGCCCAAGCAACAGAAGGCTGTCATTAAAAATCAAACTATTAGAGTGTGGCTACAATAAGCAATGTCGCCTTGTCCTTCCCTCCTCCCCCACCCCACCTGGTCTACCTTGTCAGTTCTCACATTATTAATTTTTTTAATAAAGAATGCATGGTTTCAAAACAATAGTTATTTTGAAGTGGGGAGGGTGGTTGTCTTACAGGGAATTAAAAGCAACAAAGGGGGTGGGTTTGCTTCAAGGAGAAAAACACACAACTGTCACACCGAAGCCTGGCCCATCATGAAACTGGTTTTCAAAGCCTCTCTGATGTGCAGCGCACCTTGCTGTGCTCGTCTAATTGCCTTGGTGTCTGGCTGCTCAAAATTGGACACCAGGCGATTTGCCTCAACCTCCCACCCCGCCATAAATGTCTCCCCCTTACTCTCACAGATATTATGGAGCACACAGCAAGCGGCAATAACAATGGGAATGGTGGTTGCGCTGAGGTCTGACCTAGTCAGCAAACAGCACCAACAAGCTTTTAAATGTGCAAAGGCACATTCTACCACCATTCTACTATAGTTGAACTGCTCCTTACTACGTCCAGGCTTCATGAGCCATGGGAGGAAGGGGTAGGCTGGGGTAGGTGTGACTGTGCAGTGCTGCCAGCTGGGAGAGCACCCTGTGGCAGAAGCCTCCAGCTCGCATGATATTCCAGGCAGGACTGAATCTCCATGAGACAAAACTTTTAAAGAAGAGAATGACCTGGAGTCTCTGGCTCCCATATGGTGCTCTAAGAGGAGGATACCCATGTCTAGGTCCAGGTGCCCCTGATCGACCTCACAGAGGTCTGCCAACAGCACCCAGGAGACGTATGGTGAGCTGAGCGGGCTCCATGCTTGCCGTGGTATGGCGTCTGCATGGGTAACCCAGGAAAAAAGGTGTGAAATGATTGTCTGCCATTGCTTTCACAGAGGGAGGGAGTGGGGCCTGATGGCATGTGCCCAAAACCACCCGCGATAATGTTTTTGCCCCATCAGGCATTGGGGACTTAACCCAGAATTCCAATGGGCAGCTAAGACCGCGGGAACTGTGGGATAGCTACCCACAGTACACCACTCTGTAAGTCGATGCTAGTCATGGTAGTGAGGACACACTCCGCCGACTTTATGCGCTTAGTGTGGACATACGCAGTCAACTGTATAAAATCTGTTTCTAAAAATCGACTTCTATAAAATTGACCTAATTTCATCATGTAGGCATACCCTCAGTAGTGGGCCAAATCTGCAAACAAGCTCCGCATCCAGCAGCTCCTGTTCTCTGCAGTGGGAGCTGCTGGGTGCTGAACGCTTTGAAAACACCCAACCATGTCATGTAAGCTCCTAAATGGAAGTTAAGCTCTTTTGAAAAGGAGGCCCCACACCTTGTCCTTTTTCCACCCCCATCATCATGTTTCCAGGGTAGAGACTTTATAATAATAGAGACAGAAGCTTCCACTTCTCTGTAGACTTTACTGAGGTCCCTGATTACGTGATTGATCTCTTATTCCAAATCAGTGCATCAACGTGGGAGTTGGGGCAGCAAGGAATGCTGGGATGGACTTACCCAGGTCATTTCTAGCTTTCTTGGCCCTGTCTAGAGGGGACAATGGATGAGAACACCTGGTGTGGGGGTCTCCACCCAGGGAAGTAGTACAGAAGGGGCTGAGGGAAAAGGCCCTGGGAGAAGACTGAGTCAGGATATAGAAGGTGCCCAGGCAAAATACAATGTGGAACTGAGGCCTAAATGGGCACCTGAGGATTGTTTGGGACCTCTGGAGAGAGTGGAAGAGACCCCCCCCCGCCCGTCGTCATCCCTCGCAATAACAGAAGGGAAAGATCAGAGCAGACCTTTGTAAGAAAGGATTATCGAGCTTCTTATTCCAAAGAGGCTAAATGACTCTTGGTGTTCACCCTGTGCAGATTCTCATCAAATTTTCAGACCACAGCTGTATTTTATTTTTAAAGTAAGCACCAGGTGTTCCAGCCCGTAATTGCCATACTGCATCAGGGCAGTGTCCCCTCCAGTGTGTCTGACAGCAACTAGTACCAGGTACAAGTGAGAGGAAAGCAGAGGGTGGGGAAATCCCTGCAATGGAAAATTTTGTGGAATAACTGCTCATAGGGGAAGCCTCTTCCTAACCCCTGTCCGATAGTGACACTTGGAACCTGCTTAGCCTCTGAAAACAAAGGGCGTGAAGGTACTTCCTCCTCAATAGATATTGCAACCTTCTAGTAGTCATTGACACGCATGCCTGGTAGTCAAAGCAGTTTAGCAAGTATCTGAACTCCTCTTAGAATATAAAAGACCTGAGAGAGGTCTCAGTACATTACAAAGACTTTCCCTGACCTCAATTTGTTTAATTTAAAAATGCAAATCTCCAGTAGATGGTTAAATGTGCTCATCTTTAATTACTGGGATTACTCCCAATCTTTTCTTAATCCAGTCTTTTGAGATCTAAACTCATGCTGTACGTTCTGGGGTCTGCCTGCCTATCACAGGAAAGTGTGGCTATGTCGAGTGTAACATTTAGAAATGTGTATAATCCTTCTGTATGGATACAGCAAGGAGGTTTGGAGAAGTGTAGAATGAGAAGGATAAAACAATCTCCTTTGGCACCTGCTTAGGATCAGATTTTCTGCAAGCCGAAGAGCTTCTAATTTTAATGTCTGTCTCCTGTTTTCCTTAGATACTGAGGGAGACTTTGAAAATCACAAAGGGCAGTTGGGCATATTGAAGGTCGATACTCTGTGAACCTGGTATAGAACCAAAGTGTGTCTTCTACCTGCACACATAGGCCCTTCTATACTTGAGAAATTCTGCAGAACTTTTCCCACTGCTGCATGCGCTGATTGTAAGAAAGCTGGGAGCCCTGGTATGGTCAGGCTGCTGTTGGCTTTTTCAGCATCGTGTTCATTAGACTTCCTCTGAGCAGAATTAGGTGCCATGGCGCTGTAGACACTTGCAGCAGCTAATATCTTGTCTGTTTCCAGTGCTGCTGAAAAGGTGGTAGCAACAGTGGGAATTTTTAGCAAAGTGTAATGCTTTCGCCTCCTACAAAATGACAGTGTTTCGGGAAATAGCAACTATGTCTGAATGAACAGATGGCCTAGCATGTAGTTTTGTCTGTCAGTGTCGTAGTACTTTCATAAAGGTTGAACAACATCATGCTATGCTGCAGTCAAGAGACTAGGGGGATGCAGCGAAGACAGATGATCCTTTTATGCTCCAAGGATATCAGACTCTGGCTGGTAGGGGCACTACTTAGCTCAAAAGGTCAGTGGTTTGGTGCCACAGAGCACTAGATCTTGCAATACGTAACTTGGAAATGCACTTGCGTTCCTTCTGTCCAAGGGAGCAGCAGCACAGAATCAGCAGAGATCAATGTGTTTCAGATAAAGTGTGAAATCCATTGAGACATTCTGTCAGTCACTGAGCTTGCTTGTCTGTTACAAAACAGAATCTTTGGGTCTGATTCTCTACTTCTTTGTACAGCCGTTTACACTGGTGCAAAGTTGTTGTAAATGGCTAACCAGTCAGAATGGTAGTATTAAATTACTTCTCCAGATGAAGGCAGTGGGCAGTCAGGTCTGCTGTGTTCAAATCCAAATCTAAGCTCTCTCTCTCTCTCTCTCTCTGTTGCCAAAGATAATCACTATAATTGCTGGTTGCGCAGCTAATGATACTAGCAACTAGAGAGCTGCCACAGCTATGAAATTCAGATGCCAGGTTCTATTCTGGATTTTGAATGCTCGCACTTTCCGAGGGTGATTGGATCTGGGGTTCTAGTACAGGCTTCTCTCTCATAACAAGGAGATCTCTGTAATCCTTACTGCCTGCACTACAAAAGCAGCAGCTGGTCTAGTAAATCTCCCATCCATGCAGTTCTGGAATGATAGTGTTTTGTGAAGGGGGTGTGTGTGTGTGTGATCTGAGCAAATGTTAGTTTCTCAGATAAACTTTCCTGAAGTCAAACTGTGACATCTATGACATAAGCTAAATGGAAAAAGCATTTTCAGAGGGGTGGCTCCATCTCCTTGTATCTTCTCAAGATGGTGATGGTTGCACTGCTCTGTAGTTTGTGATTTTTGTTGTTGTTGTTGTTGTTGGTCATTTCATTTGTCTTAATGCTTCAGGCTAATTCCTTCTGACTAGCAGGAACTGGTGGGCTTTAAGGAGCAGTACAACCCTGTGAAGTGTGGCATGGAAGGAAACGGAGCGAGCAAGAGAGGGCTTTCTTTTTGGGTTTGAGTGTGTGGCTTTATAATTATATACTACCATTAATCAGTAAATCAAATTTGCTTTAGCAACCTTAAGTATGCTTCACAACACATGGGTATTTATACCCATGTTAGATCCATTTCAGAGAGAAGGAAACTGAGGCATTCGGGCCTAATTCTGATTCAAACACTGACTTAGGTCAGGAATAACTCAACTGAGCTCTATGAAGTTATACTGTTGTAAAACAAGTGACTCTAGAATCAAATGTAAATACCCTTGAACATAGACTACACAAATACTTAGAATAGAAATGTTTTTGAATCTGTACCCAAATACAATCATACAGCTTTTAATTACTTTAGTAAAACATGAACAAACGTTTATAGTTGTAAATATACACAGTATATTCCTGATAATAAATGGATCTTTAAATTGAGAGAAACAATGCTGGGCTTGTCAGGGTTTATTTATTTTTTTCATTCATTTACTTTTTTTTAAAAAGATACCTTTTTAGAATATTTACAGCAATTACATTTAGTCCTGACTTTGGTGACTGCATTTCCATGATGTATGGGCAAATACATCTATGAAGGATGAAACAAGGAAAGAAATAAGTTTTTAGATCAAAATGGGACACAGTAATGTGGTGCTATTAAAATCAGAGGGGGGGGAAAAGCCATCAAATAACTTTTTAAACTGGCATCAAATCTATAACTGTAACATGAAAACAAAAGAAAATCTGAATTGTGTTGTAACACCTACTAGCCCCAAGTCATTGACCGGGTTCCCATGTTGCTAGGTACTGTTCAAACACAGAATTGCAAGATGGTCCCTTCCCCAAAGAGATTACAATCTAAGTATAAGACAAGAGACAACAGGTGGCCATAGAGCTACAGATGGGAGAGCAGAAGAAAACAATGACAAACTACCGGTTACCATGAGAGGCAGTGTCCTCAGCATATCGCCTGCCTGTCCACTGTCCTGTATTCTCTGATCGAAACCATACAATCAAAAAGTATTCTTCTGATATCAGGGAGGAGATGGGGTAGGCTTTTAAAAGCTTATGTTAACAGGTGTATTTATCAGTGGCTTCCGCAGAATGGATGTAGCATTGTTGGTAAGACTTTATTTCATAAGGATTCAAATAGTTGGGACCAAGATCTTTTATATATATTAAAAAAAAAAAAAGCCCAAGGTTAGGCTCCTATGTCTATATTTAAATTCCTAAAGGCAGGTCTACACTACTGTTTAAGTTGATCTAACTTCCGTTGCTCAGGGGTGTGAAAAAGACACCCCCCCTGCCCCCGCCCCCGCCGAGTGACAGAAGTTACAGCAACCTGAGTACTGTGTACATGGGTGCTATGTCAGCGGGAGACGTTCTCCTACCGAAATAGCTTCCACCTCTCATGGAGGTGGAGTAATTATGCCGACAGAGTGCTCTCCTGTGGGCATAGAGGGTCTTCACCTGATGCGCTACAGCAGTGCAGCTGCTCCAGTGTAGCACATCTAGTGTAGAGCTGCCCTTTAATGAGGTCACAGTCTTGCACTGCGAGTTGCTCAGGGAAATAGATTCTCCCACCCCCCCCCCCCCCGTGCCTGCATGAAACCCCAATGGTTTCTGAGTGCAGAACTGGGGTCCAAGTGTCGAGCACTATGCAGTTCCCATTGAAGTCAGGGGGAGCTGCAGGTTGCTTCAGCCCTTGTGAAATTCAGGTCACTTGTTTAGCAACCTACATATCAGGAGCCCAAAGTTAGGCTCATATTTTAAGTCTTGGTGTTCTGTTTAAAAAAAATTTTTTTTAACAGTTACCCTTAACATGGGACTTGATTTTTTTAATGGGAGTTTTAGAACTGTTGAAATGCCATGTTCTGGTAGATTACTTTACCCCCCATACCCCTCTCAAAAAACCCATCATGTAGCTGAATGGTGATTTCAATTTTTTGTATTCTAAACAGCAGGTGAGAGGTTAATTTCTTCAAGATATCTAGGCTACCTGGATTGATTGCTTCACCTCTTTACAACTCTCACTTTCACTTATCTTTTTTTTTAGACACTGAAAACCTCTTTTATGCTCTGAGAAGAACTGAACCTTCTAGTCTGACTGGAATCTTGCCAAAGAATTGTATGTTCCTTCAAACTTCTCTTCCCACTATGTATCGAAACAACTGAATTGAGACTGAAAGGAGAAATCAAACTGGTTAGAGGCTTGCAACTCAGGTATGTATACTTCAAATTGGTATCGTAGGTATCACCTCTTGTGCATTGCAGAAGTAACACTTGTGCTGTGGACCTAATTCTAATCTGAGCAGATTCTGACCCAAAATGTTCATGTCCCCAATGTGCAAATCTAAAACAAGGGGGGGGGGAAAGACCGGCATATTGTTCTAAGTCAGGTGACTGAAATTGCTATGTCATCAAGACCAGTTCAACCTATAATCTCTCTTTTATACAGTGAGTGGCCAATTGCCAAACTTTTCTTATTGACCTTGTGGGTGACATTTTACATAAGGATTACTTGTCCTCGAAGTATTTTCTAAAATTATTATGCACCAAGGTTCAGATCTTTAAAGATATTTAGGCATTCCTACGCTTAGCATTGCAATGCCTAACTGATTTAGGAGACTGTATCTCATTTTCAAAAGTGATTTAGGTGCTTAGGACCCTAAATTCTATTGACTTTGAAAACAACTCCTTTTTTGAAAATGAGATCTAGGCTCCTAAATCAGTTAGGCATGGCAAGGCTTAGCACAGCAATGCCTAAATACCTTTAAAAATGTGGACCTGAGTGATATTGACTGTGTCAATGTCAGAGGTATATGGAATGTTTTCACCTTTTTTGTGGGTCAGGAAAAATCTTTCATTTCAGTTCCCCCTTATGTCCTATGTGTGCTGCATGTGATCACAAAAAGGGGGCTTAATTAGGCCTGGCCTAAACTTAAGTTAGGTCAACATAGCTAAGGTGGTCGGATACGAAAAGTTCACACCTCTCAGCTCCGTAGCTATGCCAGCCTAATCTCTAAGGCTTTGTCTACACTACAGACCTACAGCTGTGCTGTTGTAAGGTCTTCTGTGTAGCTGCTCTATGCTGGCGGGAGAGAGGTGTCCTGCCACCACAATGGGCAGCGTTATCTATGTTGGTAGGAGAATTTGTCCTGCCAACATAGCGCTGTCCACACCAACACTTCTGTCGGTGAAACTTATGTTGGTCAGGGGTGTGTTGTTTTTTTTTTCACACCCCTGACTGACAAAAGTGGTGGTGTAGATGCAGCAAAGCTGACAAAATACCATTGCGTGGGGCAGTGGAATTCCTGCAGCAATGGGAAACTTCTTCCGTTGCTGTAGAAAGCGTCCACATTGTGGTGCTACAACGGCATAGCTATGGTGCCACGTCTGCATGCCTGTAGTGTAGACATGTCCTTAGAAAAGGTGTTTTTCTTAAGTCTCTAGAAAGAGGGGTGTGCCCTCATGTCAGGATTCCCTCTGAACTCTGGGGTACAGATGTGGAGACCCACATCAAAGACCCCCTAAGCTTATTTCTACCAGCTTAGGTTAAAACTTCCTCAGGCACAAATCCTTCCCTGTCCTTGGACGGGTACTGCTGCCACCACCAAGTGAGTTAGACAAAGATTCAAGAAAAGGACCACTTGGAGTTCCTGTTTCCTTAAAATATCCCCCCAATCCCCTTCACCACCTTTCCTGGGGAAGCTTGAAAAATAAACAAGGTGAGCACAAACCAGACTCTTGGGTTTTTAGGACAGTAAAAACCCAATCAGATTTTTAAAAACATAACTTTATTATAAAGAAAAAAAGTAAAAGAAGCACCTCTGTAAAATCAGGATGGAAGGTAACTTTACAGGGTAATCGGATTTAAAACATAAAGGTTTCCCCTCTAGGCAAAACTTGAAAGTTACAAAAAACAGGGATAAACCTCCCTCTTAGCACATGGAAAATTCACAAGCTAAAACAAAAGATACTCTAATGCATTTCCTTGCTATTACTTACTATTTCTGTAAGTTTAGATGTATCATTCAGTAGGAGCTGGATTACTTGCTTGGTCTCTCTCTTTGTCTCCGGAGAGAGAACACACAACCCAAAACGGAAACCTTCCCCCACAGATTTGAAAGCATCTTCTCCCCTTATTGGTCCTTTTGGTCAGGTGCCAACCAGGTTATCTGAGTTTATAGGTAAAGGAGAGATTTTATGCTACCCTTAGCTGTATGTTTATGACACTCAAGATATAATCAGCCCACTGAGTATCTATTTGGATTAAATGAAGCTTCTTGCATGGTGTTTTGTTGGTTGCATGTAATGTCCTTTGCTATCCTGCTGGAGAGCTTTAAGGATGGAATTCTGTGAAAGAAAACCGGCAACACTCTCTCCAGCTGAGGCAACTTAGACTATGTCTACACTTAACGCTAAAATGGCACAACTGCAGTGGTGCACGTAGTGCTTCAGTGCAGACATTTACTACATGTGCAAAAGGGGATCTCCCATTGCTGTAAGTAATCCACTTCCCGGAGGGGCCTAGCTCTGTCTACACAGGGGGTTAAATTGGCTTAACTATGTGTCTCGGGTGTGGATTTTTCACAATGTTGAGACGTGTAGCTATACTGCTGTAACTTTTTGGTGTAAACCATCCCTTTAGATGAGTCATTTGAGAACTGTTTTCTATCTCTTTTCCAGACTCTTAGTTACATTGAATCCCATAGGCCTGATCTTAGTCTCTCTTACATAAATGTAACTTCATAGATGTCAGTGGAGAGTTTATTCTTGTGAGAAACCAGAATCAGGCCCCATGAAGTTATGTTCAGGGTAAAGTTGAAAAGATAATGCAGGGAAAAAGATTCACAAGTGTGTGTGTGTTTTTTTTTTATTTGGGAAATATATTGAAACTTGGACGTATGTCTGAATATTTGAAAATTATACCTGCTGAAGATCGAGTCGTGCATCTAATAGAAATTCATTCACAGTTTAGACAGGCCATAATATCATCCATATTTTGGGTCTGTGTTTGGGTCCAGAGTTTGTCGCAAACGCAAAGTGGAGTGGTGTTTGCATTTTGGTGTCAATTCAGTCCATTACTGAGATTGTAAAAATCACATCCAGACTGCGGTCTGGATTTTGACCCCATCCATAAAGGATCAGAGCATTGGCTTGTATTCCAGGTTAAAGCTTTGAAGCTGGACACAGAAACTAGAAAACAAATGGAAACTAGAAATTTGCATCCCATATGACATCAACCACAACATTCTTCTCTGCAGACTAATATTAACACAGACATGATTTAAAAAAAATCTTACGGACTGCATAGTTTCAGCTGATAGATAATGATTAGGATTGGTTATTTGTCATTATTCAGGGGGTACTGTGGATAGCAGAGAAATCCTAATTGTGTGCCATTGTAGTAAAAAGATGAATAAGGGATTTATGGACCAATTTGATTAATGATGCATCTCAAGACGCAGGCTACTACTTGGCAAACCAGTCTTTGGGGGCTGGGGAAGAGGGGAGGAATACAGTGCTCTAAAGAAGTAGTCCCAAATGCAATGTGTAAGCTGTAATAATACTTAGCTTTCACATAGCATTTTTCACCATTTAGGTCTCAAAGTGCTTTAAAAAGGAGGTAAATATCACCATTTTACCAACGAGGAAATTGAGGCACAGAGAGGTGAAGTGACATGTCTAAGTTCACCCAACTGGCCTGTGGCAACTCATACATTTGGTCCCATCCTTGCAGATAGCGATCTTCATTTGGAATATTTCCTCAGGGAGGAACTTCTGTCTGCATAAAGCCTGATAACAAATGGTGTGATCCTGCTCCTATTAAAGTCAAGGGCAACAGGCTTCTGATACTGTCTTACATGACAACCTCATTAGCAAACTAGGGAAATATAGCCTAGATGAACCTACTATCAGGTGGAAAAAATAATACTCAGGGTATTATCAGTGGTTCAGTCAAGCTGGAAGGGCATATCGAGTGGGGTCCTGCAAAAGTCGGTTCTGGATTTGGTACCGTTCAATGTTTTAAGTGATTTGGATAAAGGCCTAGAGAGTACACTTATAAAGTTTGTGGACTATCCCAAACTGGGAGGATTTGTCGCATGCTTTTGAGGACAGGGTTAGAATTCAAACTGATATTAACAAACATTGGAGAAATGGTCTCAAACAGGATGAAATTCCATAAGAACAAATGCTAAGTACTACACTTAAGAAGGAATAATCAATTGCCCAAATCCCAAATGGGAAATGACTGCCTAGGAAGGAATACTGCAGAAAAGGATCTGGGGTTTATGGTGGATCATAAAGTAAATGAGTCAACAACGTAATAGTGTTGTGGGCGGGACCCCAAAAAACCCAAACATCATTCTGGGATGCATTAGCGAGAGTGTTTGTGAGCAGGAAATAAGTAATTCTTCCATGCTAGTTGGCACACTGATTGGACCTCAGCTGGAGTACTGTGTCTAGGTCTGGGCACCAGACTTTGGGAAAGATGTGAACAAACTGGAGAAAGCCCAGAGGAGACTGGACAAAAATGGTTAAAGGTCTAGAAAACATGACCAATGAGGAAAGACTGGAAAATCTGTGTTTGCATAGTCTGGAGAAGAGACAACTGAGAGGGGGAATAAGTTTTCAAGTACATAAAAGATTGTTATAAAGAGAAGGGTCATAAATTGTTCTCTTAAACCACTGAGGACAGGGCAAGAAGTAATGGGCTTAAATTACAGCAAGGGAGATTAAGGATAGACATTAGGGAAAAACTTCGTAACTGTCAGGATAGTTAAGCACTGGAACAAATTACCTAGGGAGGTTGTGGAATTTACGTCATTGGCGGTTTTTAAGACCAGGTTAGACAAACCTGTCAGGGAGGGTCTAGATAGCCTTGCCTTCGTGCAGGGGATTGGATTAGATGACCTGCTGAGCTCTCTTCCAGTCCTAATTTCTATGATTTGATTATTTTATTCTCATCAGTTTCAGTGGCACAGGATTGGTCCCTTTGTTGTCTCCATATTTTGCTACTAACGTTAACTATACATTGAGACTCCCCCACCCCACCTTTCTTTCATTCTTTATTTTAGCTTCTGGATATCTTTATCTGGACTTGTATTCTTGTGTTTCTTTCTACAATACAATGAAGAATCTGATGTTCGTAAAGAACTTGTTCCCTGGCAAGCAGACTAATCTCATTCACTTGGTTGCCTGCCCACCTCTTACTCTGTTACAGTGGCTCAGTACTCTTAACCATTTCTATGAATTTTTTTTTTCTCTGTACTTCGTAGTTTGTCCTACATGGCATGTAACTGTAGCTGAAAAATAGCATGTACAAGTTACTCTTACTACCATTAGGCCACTCGTCCTGCTTTCCCCCCTCTATTTGTGTTGGAGTTTGTCCTAACTCCTCAGTCAACTTTTTGTAAAATTAGGAGATGGGTTTTTTCGCATATGCTCAATTATGCATGTAAAAAGCATTATGATAATTTGCACACGCAATTACCTTGATTGATATAATCATGGTAGTGGGCTCATGCAAGTGACCAGGTGGACATATCCAATCAGAATAGTTGGCAGGTACAAATAAGCACACATTTTTTTTTACGTGCAATGTAAATATGTAATTTTGATGATATGGGCTAAGAGATGCACTAAGGATATTGAGTTTGTTCCTTGTTCCAGTACTGGTGTATTTCTCTTTTTCCCCTGAGCTGATACCTTCATAGGTCACTCAGCTCAGGAATGCCACTGGAGAATTAGAAGAACTTGATTTTCGGAGGCTGGAGGATTGTCACCAGCTATAAGCACTGTCATCAGACTGTACAGTTTGAAAAGGTGACAGGCTCACAAAGAGGTGCATCAATGGAAGCTTACAAACTAAGGACCAGACTATTAAGGAAATTCACAGGCAACTTTATATGCACTGAGGTTAGCTGATATTTGAAGGGTTTGTTAAAGACGGCCATGGAAGCAGTGACCATTGATGTATTCACTGAAGAACTTAACCAGTGAAAAGCAGAAAAAAAACATAGGATGCAAATTTTAGAGTGATACAATAAATGAACAGACCTGGATGGGTCGTATGAGTTTCACATAAGAGTGGCTGCTCTGACTAGACTTGTGAGTTTTGGGTTTTCATCAACAAGCCTCTCTCTAGATTTCGTCATTGCCACTGACCTTGGTCTTTTCAGTGCAGTTTACAGCCTTACATTTCTCTCCCTGCTCATGATTTTGCCATGACTCCACCCCCAATTTCTTTTTCAAGGGTCAGATTTTAACCAGCACTCAGCATTGTTCTACCTCTGCTCCCACAGAAGTCAGTAGGAGTTTGACCTTTGGCTTGAGTGGGCACAGAGTTGGGTTAACCACTAACCACTTTGGAAAAATCCCACCCACGATGTATAAAATGTTTGTTTTAGCTTTAGGAATAATGACTGCCGTAATGGTCCCGGAACTTCAGGGACTGGAGGAGCTTGTTACGCTATTTGGAATGGTTCTGCATGTGCTCTCCTTTGTCCCTGCTCTGGGACAGGCAGTGGCTCAGAGTGCAAAGTTTGTGATTGCTGCTGTTACAGGTATGCAGGTGGGGGGGGGGAACCTCTTAATTCCCATCCTGCACACCCATGTGTGTAACACACACTTCCTGGGTGTGGTGCTTTGTTGCATCTAGTGGCACCGAGACCACTTAGAGAGATTAATGAGTTTGTTCTACAGTCTTAACTAACAGTCATATGGCTTTTAGCTCATGCAGTAGAGGCTCATGCACTAAGCTCCAGAGGTCCCAGGTTTGATCCCCGCCCCCCCCCGCCGATGACCGGGGTCTGTCAGCATTACACATACAGAACTGGTCACAATCTTTCCCGCAATGTATGGGCCTAATTTTCCAGTTGCTAAATACCTTCTTATAGCACTTTCTGATCCTTAGATGAAAGGAACTACTTAAATATTGTGTTCCTGTCCTCTTTATTTTGAGTGTCAGCCGTCACTGTTCATTAGCATCGTGGAATTCCAAGTATTTACCCTGACGTGGACAAAGGCTGGGAATGGGGTATGGTGGCACCTCAAGGGAAGGCCCAGGCTCAGCACCATCTTGTTACTATCCTGGTCCAGCATTCTAGGGCTTATTGTTAACAGAGGGACTGATGTGAACTGTAGGCTGACAGCAAGGCATGCTGGGAAAAAAGATGCAGGTTATAAATAGGCTTCCTTCCTTTACAAGTGGAAGAGAGCTGGAGAGAGAGAGAGAGAGCAGCAGCTGCTGGTAGAACGGAGACAGACCTGTGGAGAATGCCTTGGGAGGGGTTGGGGAGAGAGGTCTGCAGAATGAGGGGGAAGGAAAGGAGGCCTAAGAGGCAGGCGAGCATGGAAGCAAACCTGTGGGGAAAAGTGAAGCAGGAGATGGTTTATGTTTTTGATGGACAAATGCTTCCTTGTATAGGCCCTCTGTGCTGGAGTCTAAGGCAAAGCATGGGGAAGGAGGTTGCACAGACCCTTGAAAGAGGGCTGCAGGCCAGGGAGGCTCAGTACTTTATGAACACCGGAAATCTAGGGTGGATGGTCTCTCAGACCTTCGAGAAGGAGCTATGGCTTGCAAAGGGCTGGGTTCTTTTTATTTGGTGTCACTGTGGTATGGGTGGACATTTCAGGTATAACTTTACACAGTGAGAAGCGGAGGTAAACTACCTACCAGTGGGTAAACTGAGGCTTGGTCAGATCCTTCCTTGGAGAAGTAAAGCATCAATCTAGAGCAGGGGTGGGCAAATTTTTTGGGCCGAGGGCCACATCTGGGTGGGGAAATTGTATGCAGGGCTGGGGCAGGGGGTTGGGGTGTGGGAGGGAGTGGGTGCGGTGTGCAGGAACGGGCTCAGGGCAAGGGATTGGGGCAGAGGAGGGGTGCAGGGTGCAGGAGGGGGCTCGGGGCAGGAAGTTGGGGTGCAGGAGTGGTGCAGACTGTGGGAGGGGGCTTGGGGCAGGGAGTTGAGGTGCAGGAGGGCTGCGGGGTGCAGGAGGGGGCTTGTAGCAGGGGGTTGGGGTGCAGGGTGCAGCAGGGAGTTGTGGGGCAGGGTGCAGGAGGGGTTTGGGCTCCGGCCCAGTGCCACTTACTGCCACTTACTCTGGGGCAGCAGTGGCACGCACCGGGGCCAGGGCAGGCTCCCTGCCCACCCGCCTGGGCCCTGTGCTGCTGCGGAAAGTGGCCAGCATCATGTCCCTGCATCACCCCTGGGGGCACAGGGCTCCGCGCGCTGTCCTTGCCTTGCCTCCAGGTACCTCCCCCGAAGCTCCCATTGGCCATGGTTCTCCGTTCCCGGCCAATGGGAGCTGCGGGGGGTGGTGCCTGGAAGCAAGAGCAATGCAAGGAGCCCTCTGCCCTCCCCCCCGGGGCCCCAGGGATGTAGTGCCGACCGCTCCTGAGAGTGGTGCGGGGCCTGCGGCACCATGGGGGGCAATCCCGCGGGCCAGATCCAAATCCCTGAGGGGCCGGATCCAGCCTGTGGGCCATGGTTTGCCCACCCCTGATCTAGAGGCTCTTAAGGGCATATTGTGTTCCGAATTCTTTGGCTGCATTCCCTAATGAACTCCTTCCTTGCTTTAAGCTATACACTGTCTTGAATAATGACAGTCTCCATAGTCACCCTTCACTGAGTGTAGTTCTTGCTTGCTGCTACATTAGGGTCATGAGCCTGTTTAACATCAGGGCACCAGCTGTGCAGAGAGGCATGTGTGCAAAGGCGATAAATGGCCTATTGAACTAGTTAAGCACGCCCGACGGCCATTTGTGCACCCTAGTTAGTTGCAGCAACTGAGGTTAATTGACTTAAAACAAAACAAAAACAAAAACAGTCACTTTTTAAAAGATTTGTAAGTGGAGTAAATTCCATTGCAGTATGTGCTGTGCGTGGACAAATGCAATCAGGCTAGCGCCCCCCCCCCAAAAAAGCCAGCTCTAACCAGGCTCAGTAAAGAAGAAATTAAATAGACCATTTTGGTTGAGAAACCATCCTCAGGAATAGCTCATTCTATTCTTCAGACTGTGCTTGTGAAGACATCTCAGACCCTAACGATTAGATGGTTTTGGGACATCAGAATATTTCAGACTTGGGTGGGCAATTATAAGTGTTCCCATTCTGTCCTGCTGATGTGGGGGACACCTGTTGGAACACAAGTGTTTCTCCTGAGGGTGGGTGTTCAGGTATGACCAATACAGAAATGGATCAAAACAACACCGTTTCTGATGCATTGAAACAAATACAGGCCAATAAAATCTACATGTGGGAAACAAAGCATGAGAAGATAAAAAGGGCTAATCCCAGCATAGTCCACAAACGAACACCACTGTTCAAACTGGAGAGCGATAAAACAAACCACACGAAAGCACTCTGTAGAGTGTCTAATGGGTCCCAGTCATGTGACAAATCCAGTATCTTACTATGTGACTTGCAATTAGACTTGCTGCCATATAACTGTTTCTGATGACACTATATTTAAAGTTGTGTTAACACTTCCATTTATAAACGCTGCTTTGCAGACGTTTGAGTTCCCAGCTGAAATCTGGCTCACAGGAACTCATCCCAGAATTGATTTTTATTTCAGTTGAATAACCACAAAACCCACTGAGTTGTTGTTACACTGGCGTTTAAAAAAACACAACAAAACAATAGATCTTTTCATGATGCTGCTGCTTCCAGGTTGCCAGCTAAAATAAATGCGGTGGGTACCTGTTTTATTACATATGAATATATAGGTGTGTGTAAATATATATAGTTCTGTGCATGCACAGAATTCAGTCTTGAAACCTCTGCACTCTAACCATGTTTTATACTTTTCATAATGCCCTGAAAGACATTAGTCCACAGTGTAGCTTTTTTTGTAAATCAATGTTGTACTGGTGGATGGGTGGGTGTGTGCCTGCCTGCCTGCAAGATAAGCAAAGAAATATTCCCTCCCCTCCCTTATTCAAATAGTCTGTGGAACTCATTGTCAAAAGATGTCATTGACATTGAAAAACTTAACAAGATTCAAAAAAGGTTGGATAATTTCTAATAATGAGAACATCTAACATTACAATAAGGATTTAAAACCAACCCAAGAATTCAGGAAGGGTTATAAACAATCATGCTTTCATGGCCTAGCCAACCTTTATGTAATGGGAGTTGGGAAGAAACTTCCCATTGGATAGGTTATTTTCTAACGGCCTACTGCAGTGTTTGTTTTTGTCTTCCTCTGAAGCATTTGGTACTGACAAGATACTGGCCTAGGACAGCTAAGCTAATCTGATCCAGTGTGGCCATTCCTATGGTCCTATTTTAACCAAACTTTGAAAATACTTTAGGGTTGGGCTGATCTTATTTCCAGTAGATGGATTAATATGAAAGCTTGTCAAGGCAAAAATTCCAGGTCCATTTGCCTCCACGGTGGGTGTACATAGTTAATCCTTTCAAGATACCATGTGAACCAGGGACACCTCCAGTGCTGAAAGCATGAGTCTCTACAGGTTGAGCTAAAGATCTAGGATCTTGAGTGGGGCCCCAACAGACTCTCATCCTCTGTTGATCAGGCACAAAGGGGATACATGTAAAACCCACTGACTAGTGGGTTACAGTTGGGAACCAGCATATGCTTATGTGTCTGTAACATTGGTGCACACCCCCTTTTGCAAAGATTATCAGTTGCCTGTATAAAAATGGGGATGTAAAATTGTTTGTTTGAGGATGAAAATTTAGCCCTGAAGAGCACTGAAATTAGCATGGTCCCTGAACTGCTTGATTTGTACAATCAAGGAAATCAGTATGCTAGAATGAGAACTTGAGCACATGCCTTGGTTCTGGGGGACGAAATGACGGGGTGCGGCAGCATGCTGCTCAGTCGTGAGCCTATGCACATTTTGGAGGCCTGGAAGGAATTTACCTGATATGGAAGAAATATCAAAGTTGGTTTTTAACAATATCGCTCAAAATTTTACCAAATTTTTAATGTGATAACTGGTCTACTCTTTTAAAAAAAAAAAGTGCTCCTTGTACATGGCACTTCCCCTGCACCCAGGTTATTCCATAATTGTCTGTCTATTATATAGATTGTAGCACCTTCCTCTGTAGCTTTTGATCAGGGTCACAAACAGGGTGCCAGACCAGATAGACAACTAGTCTGATCTGCTACTGATTCCTCCATCAAAGAATTCAATATTAAAAAACAAAAGAGAACTTCAGGAGATGTGAAGTCAGTAAAAGTTCTTACAGCCATTAGACGTGAACAGTCGGGAGGGTTATGCTAGGCTCTTTGAGTCAGTGAGGAGAACCTGGTGGTAGCTTGAGGGAGGGAAACCTATGAGAAACGGGTGTTGGTGGCAGACAGAAAATGGGGGTGGGGAAATATTAAGTGAAGAATAACTCTCATATAGGCTGTGACCAGAGCCCCGGGGGAGCCGCACTGAGGTCACTCAAGTAGGGTGAACTGCAAAGAATGGGGCAGACAATCCACAAAGCTGGTGGATATTCCAATACGTAGATTTACCAGGCCATCACAAAACAGCTTCTGTAATACCTTACTGGTTACGCAAAAGCTAACAACACAGTTCTCTTAAAGTAACCCAGCCTCAGGCCTCCACCCAAACACCCAAGTCAAATATGATGAGGATTGCTGAAAATCTTATTCATCATGTAAGAAAGGTCTACCAATCCGAAAGGATCAGACACATTATCTCCCAGGTTAATGAATATTCCAGATCTTACCCAAATACACTCTTACAGCCAATTCTTTAACTAAACTACAAATTTTTAAAAAAGGAAAGAGTATTGGTTAAAGGATCAACATACATACAGGCATGGGTACAGTTCTGAGATCAGATTCATAGTAGAGCTGGTGAGCTTTGTAGCTGCAAAGAGGTCTTTCAGAATTAGCCCATATGCTATAGTCCACTGTTCATATTCAGGGTGATCCAGATCAGGAATGGAGATCTCAGCCTTATGGCTTAAGCTTCCCCTGCATGAAGCATTAAGCAGATCTGAGATAAAAAGGATCAGGACCCAAGGGGTTTTTATACAGTTCCAGGCCTTCTCTTGACAAATTGGAGTCCTTAGGTGAACAATAGGCGATCATGGAGACTTTGAAGTAGACCTATTTCCTAAGCGTCACTGGTAATTAGCTACATAGATTAACATAAGACACTTGACTGTTTTTTCCATCATTCACAGGTGATTTGCTATACATTTCAAAGAGAGATGAATATAGTGATATTACTATGTTTACAGTTCATTTAAATGTTAACATGTCCTTTTGATCTCTGAAGTAACAGAATACAGCATAGACAGGGACTGTTTGACTATACTGTAAACCTCTAACAAGACATGAGTACACACACATAATTAGTATTGCCTCCAATTTCTAACCATGTAGGTTTGCATTTCAAAGTTCTAGCCTATCTACCATGAATGGCCCTAATTATGATTCACATACTTTTCTAACATGTCTCTAAAGGTTGGCTCTGCGCCATTTAGCCTGTGAGCCACTTAAGCCTTTCTATTGATACACTTTGTATAAAATTTATTGCAATTATATAACAGTGGTAGCAACAAGGACAGAAAATGGGGATGGGGGAATATTAAGTGAATAACTCATATAAGCATGCCCAGCTCTCCCTCTTTCATATGCTTAAAAAGCATATAAGTATATGTTGCTCACATTTTTTCTCATGCCTTTCTTCTCTTCCCCCCGCCCCCTACCCCTTTCTAAATATTCCTGGAAATAGAAAGTACATGCCAGAGCAATTTGGAGGTTCACTCCATGGTCCACCATTTTCTCTTCCTCACTTTAGATTCACTCTCAAAAGTCAATTAACTGGTGCTTCAGGGCTTAATCTGTACTTCAGTGCACTCAAAGTCTGGGGCCATCAGATCATCCCTTTCCCACAACAACCATAGAGCAGAAATTATGGAGCACGCAGGGACCTCGTTCCAAAGTTACTTTACAGATCAGTGGCTTTATTGGATCCCTCACTAGAAGCAGTTTGAATTTCCACTGGCTTTGTGGCGAGATTTAGAGTGTGTGTGTGTGTGTGTGTATGTGTCTTTAGTAAGTCTTGCAATACATCACAAGCTTAATGATGCTTTCAGGCTTACAAAGCAAGGTGAGGGCTGTAAGCTCACCTTCTTTGGAGGTCAAAGTTTGAAGGTCTGGCTGACTCTTCATTGCAGCTATACTGGTTTTATTTAAAGCACAGTAGATTGTTTTACAGATTATCTTGCAGTACTAGATAGCAGAGTTTGTACATTCCTAAATCACTGCAGCATGATAGAACTAGTGTGATATGAAGGCTTTACATTTCCAGCTGATGATTCACAGCAGAACATTTGATATTTAGGACTCTGTTCATTAATAAGTTATGCTCCATTTACCTGGTTTTCTGTGGAATTTATGATTCAAAAGTGCAGAGTGCACCAAAAATGATCCATTAATCAATTTATTTTTCCTTCTGAGTAATTGGCTAGCCCATCATTGTAACCCCAAAGGGCACATTACACCAAAAGGTGTATCCTGCATGAAAGAGTAAAGCAGCTTTATTTGAGGAGACAAATTCATCTTTTGTTTAAACAGTTGGCTGCTTCTGTTGGTCTCTTTGAGCTGCCTCTCTTCCAGACTAGAAACTTCCAAATGTATGTATACAACAGCAGTAGTGATGGGGAAGGGGATTCGGGTCCGAATCCTTCTGACTTTGCACACGCAAATGGTCCTATTGAAGTCCCTACTTTGAAGCTAAGAGTTGTAAGTGAAACTGGAAGAATACCATTATGAAAATCTGGATGACACTTGCAGCATTGTTTGTTTCATCTAATTTTCATTAATCAACACTAGTGTAACTATATCAGTGGTACAGAATGTGCTTACATACAAAAGATGAAACAATTGGAGGTAAAACAGGTCATGTCAATCCAGTGCTGAGCATTCCCACAACTTACAGAAGGCACATAGACCGCTAAACTGACAGATACAAATCTCCCTTTATTTTTTGTTTAATCACCTGAGAAAACGTCTGCAAGGCATAGATTCTCTAGCATATAATCCTAAAATTTAGAGGTAGTTGTTTTGCTGTGTTTAGTGTGACATTACACTCCATATTCTTCATAAAAATATTGTTATGATATGAATATGGCATAACTAAGACGTTTTTATGCAAGATGGGTCATGTGAGATCCTTGGGAAGGTTATGATTTACTGAATATGATTTTTTCCAATTTGTATGCATGTTTTATTTCTGTATCTAAAGTTAGGAGTATTGACTATGTAACAATTACAACTGTGTGTATACATGGGAAACACCCACCAGACCTAGCAGGCCATCAGTCTTGTTGGGCCATTAGGAAGAAACCATAAGACTTTGAAGATACTAGTTTCTCTCCTTCCTGAGAAGCTGGGACGTTGCTTTGACACTACAAGGTCAGGTGGTCATGTCACCTGGTATTAAACACCATCTTGGACTTCTAGTGATTTTCCACTAAAAGGAGGGGGGAGGTAAAGACTGGAGGAAAAAAAAAGTTCCCACCTGATGTAAATTCTATTTAAGGCTGGGGAGTAAGTTGATCTACATTCACTCTTCACTGAATCCCCACCCAGGATGACAGCAGGAAAGATCTGAGAAAAAAAAGACACTGGGTGTGGGGAGGTGGGAAGAGTTGAACCCAGGCTGGAAAAGGGGTCTGGTCTGTGAATATGGTGTCTGAAGATTTAAACTGCAAGCAGGGTAGCTAACCTTCAAGAATTTCTGCATCCTGCCCCAAAGCAACGTTTAGGGTGAAAAATTACTTCTTGAAACCAGTCTCTTTAAGATCTTAAGCTTAGTATGCGTGTTTTGTTTTATTTACTTAGTGATCTGCTTTGTTGTATTTGCTGTCCCTTATCACTTAAAATCTGCCTTTGTAGTTACTTATTTTTGTTTATTATAAAACCCAGTTTGTGCAATTTATAACTGGGGCGGGGAGCAAGAAGTTGTGCATATCTTCCTCCACATTGAGGGATGGGGAGAATTTGAGCTTCCATTGTAAGATTTCTCTACCATGGAAGACCATATTATTTTGGGTGTACTTTCCAGAGGGGAGCTGCACTTGAGTGCTGGGCAATTTCCTCGCTGAATCTTCCCATAGAGAGCTGCTTGCAGACTCCAATTTTACTGCTGGTGTGTCCCTATCTGCGTGTGTGCTGCCAGAGAGCCTGATTCAGCAAAACAGGGAGAGGGCACCCAGGTTAGTGGAGGAGGCAGGCTCAGTGAAACCCCAATACATCAGGTGGCACCCTGAAAGGTGTGTGGGGAGGGGAGGGTCAACTGGTCCCATTTAGATTCTAGTTTGATTTTATTTTTTTTCTACCAGCAAAAATTCTTGGGAAATTTGAGGTTGAAAAAATGTCTGTCTAATGCCATTTGTGTTCTGGCATGGCCATTCATAGGAGTTTTACATTTTATTTACAGTGTAGCAGCAATAAAAGAAACTTAACAAATGCTTTAGTTAGTTGGCTTTAGTTACTTGCCTCCTGCTGTTGGGTAAGTAGATTTAGCCCACTGAATAAAAGATTCTTCTAAAACTTTGTTAAATTTCTATTTTAAGGGCTCAGATCTGCAAGGTGCTGAGCACTCTGGCTCTGATCCATCAACCACTTAAGCGTACGCCTATTTTAAGTGTGTGCATCATCCCATTGAATACCGTGGAATTGCACATTGCTTAAATGCTTTGGATTGGGTTCAGAGTGCTCAGCACTTTGTAGGATTGAACCATAAAGTCTCTCCTGGATTGAGCATAGAAAAGTTGTCAGTTGGGAGAATCTTAGCATGTGTATTGAAACTGAGAGTATTTGGCTGAATTCTATGGATTGTGTCATGCTGGAGGTCAGATAAGGTTCTCATGCTACTTCCATTTGGCCTTAAAAACTATGAATCTAATCCAGTGGTTCATAGAATATCAGGGTTGGAAGGGATCTCAGGAGGTCATCTAGTCCAACCCCCTGCTCAAAGCAGGACCAATCCCCAACTAAATCATCCCAGCCAGGGCTTTGTCAAGCCTGACCTTAAAAATATCTAAGGAAGGAGATTCCACCACCTCCCTAGGTAATGCATTCCACCACCCTCCTAGTGAAAAAGTTTTTCCTAATATCCAACCTAAACCTCCCCCACTGCAGCTTGAGACCATTACTCCTGAATGCGTGGTTCTCAATGTGTGGCCCGCGGGTTGCTTGTGGCCCAGTCAGCACATAGCTGTGGCCCATGTGACATCCGCAGGGCTGTACAGGTAGTGTATACGTTGCGTTGATGTGGCCCACATAACACACAGACAGCTGCATATGTGTCCCGCAAAGGTAAATAAGTTGAAAACCACTGAAATCTATTTTCATGAGCTTGCTAATGTCAGATGTAACGTCTATGGGCATGGGAAATGGTGTATCCGAAGAACCCATGCTGGTTAAAATAACCTAGCTGGTAATTAGGTGGTATTAAATTGATTTTATGTTATACTTTGGTACCATGCACTTAAGCACATGCTTAAATGCCTTTCCTGACCCAGCAACTGAGTCCTGTTGATTTAAAATTAAGCATGTGCTTAAGTGCTTTCTTGAATAGGGGACCTAGGTTGCATCTTGATTCTTCCACTGGCATTAACAAGAGTTACGTGGCAAAATCCCTATGTACTGGTGTGGAATATATGCTCCTGCTCATCTGATTCATCAGGATTAAGATCTGTAGATGCTAAACTCTGAAAGAACAGTTGATTCTTTAACAGTGTTCTACTTTGACCAGACTTCAGATGTGTTAACACTGAAAGAGGCGAGAGTAGTCTGAATAATTTGTCTTAATTAACTGAATCCTTAATGTTAGCAAAAACTGTGTTTCATAGTGAAAGCAAGAATGAAATATTTAGAAGCATCTTGGAAACTATGTCTCTTGGAAGGGATTTTTGTATGAAATTAATTTATTTGGGCACCAAATCTAATAGTAATGTTACTTACATGAAATCTGCAGTCAGTAGTTAGTTTTCATTTAAAGGCCAAATCATGGCTCAGCTGAAGTTAATGGTAAAACTCCATTGTCTTCAGTGGGACTGGGATTTGACCCCTAGAGAAATATGTCTTTATTACAAAAAATTTATGAAGCCCTCACACACAAGGGCTATTTTAGCATCCCATGTGGCTTCCTCAGTGTTTACATAGCAGCAGAAGAAATAAACAAACGAACGCGCCAGATCCTGATTACAATTTGCAAATCTTGGCACTAGGGTGTATTTAAAGAATTTACTGAAAGCACTTGGCAAATAGATAAAGTATGTTTCCTTTAGACAAAATTCCCAAGATATTGCACACAGAAAAGATGTGATCGAATTTTTTTGTATAATTCATACAGAATAACACCAGATAACAAACCATATTGTTTATAGTTTACCTTGGTCAACTTTATAGGCTACTAACACTGTTCCCAAAAAGAGAACCATTTATATCATCATGCTTAATGACCTTTCAGTCCTATCAAACCTGTATGTCTCATTTATGGGTACTGCTTCGTCATGTCACTTTAGGGGACTGTTACTCTTATAATTAAGTATAATCTCAATTAAATATCCAGACAACTTAGTTTTGTACTCTTGTCTATGTAAAACTATCAGTTTCTATTATTAAACACTGATTGAAATTGCATTGCCTACATATGGAACTGTAGGGTGCTTTTTTAACCTTGAAAAGGTGCCTTAAAGTATAAAGATATTGGTAAAAACTACATTTTTCCCCCTGATTTTAAAATCACCCTTTTTCTCTGTCTTTACCGGTGATCCATGGCTTTATATTAGTTCTAGGGTCAGATTTGGAAAAGTCCCTAGGCATCTGCATGTGTAGGCACCTGTCTGACAGTGGGGATTACATGCCTCACTCACTCAGTGTAGGTCTACACTTATATTGGCGTGTAGAGTACAGACCCCAGTGGTATTTACACACCTGCTAGCTGGGCATGCGAAGATGAGGGCACTGCTTAGGCAAGTAGAGTACAGACACACTAGCATCTTAAAATATTCTTGTGCAGCTCTCTACATGCCAAAGCAGTGCCTCCCACATCCACACTGCTGTTTTTAGCAGTGTAGCATCCCTCTGCAAGCGTCTTTCCCTGTTGCAATGAAAGGCTCTGGGGTATGTGTGTGGGGGGGAGCTGACAGGGGAGAGGCAGCAGGGAAAGGATCTGTCAGCTCCCTGTTGCTGGAGTCTTTCTGCCCTGCCTCCCCCGCGCTGCCTCCCCCTTGCCAGAGCCTTTCACGGCCGCACGTTGCAGCACACCTTGCTGTGGGTGCAACCTGCCTTTCACTCGGCCTGTAGCTACGTGTCGCTGCAAGTATAGACAAAGCCTTAGATGCTTTAGTAAACTCTACTAGATGCCTATCTGTATCTTTAAGCACCAGCAGGAGAGTGGGGTGGGGGGAGAGAAAACCTTTTGTAGTGGTAAACACCCATTTTTTCATGCTTTGTGTGTCTAAAAAGATCTTTCCACAGTATGCATCCGATGAAATGAGCTGTAGCTCACGAAAGCTTATGCTCAAATAAATTGGTTAGTCTCTAAGGTGCCACAAGTCCTCCTTTTCTTTTTAAGCACCTAAATATCTTTATAAATCTGACCCCTCATTTGTGAGACTAATTGCTGGCTGATTAAAAACACAATGCTAAAGGGTGCTGCAGTATGTCAACATTTTCTAGAGGCTAGATGAAGTGGTAATTATGTGTTTGGATTTGGAAGTTTGTCTCTAGGCCATCGGTTCGAAGCAGGCCTACATCAGAAATGACTGAACACTCTGTTTAGTAGTGATGTGAAATTACTAGTTGTCTGACACAAGTAGGAGGCAGTTTTCCACATCACAGAAGCTAAACTGGTACTAAATATTAGTTAGGCAAAAATTGATACTAAGCAGTAGACTGTTGAAAAACAGCAAAATGATTTTAAAAATAGTTCTGAAGTGGTTTCTATTTCACAAGGTTCTAAAGGGACCCATTTTTTGCAAAATTTTTTTGCAATTTGTCTCAATTTTTGAAATTACTGAAGTTTTTCTTTTCTTTTACTGAAAACTGGGTTTGTGGTAAATGAGACACTTTAAAAAAAATTCAATCCTGGAAAAAACTCTCAAATGGAAAATGTTGATGTCAGCAACTTCTCATGAAATGTTTCGTTGCCAAACATAAATTCATAGATTCATAGATATTTAGGTCAGAAGGGACCATTATGATCATCTAGTCTGACCTCCTGCACAACGCAGGCCACAGAATTTCACCCACCACTCCTACAAAAAAACCTCACACCTATATCTGTGCTATTGAAGTCCTCAAATCGTAGTTTAAAGACTTCAAGGAGCAGAGAATCCTCCAGCAAGTGACCCGTGCCCCATGCTACAGAGGAAGGCGAAAAACCTCCAGGGCCTTCCAATCTGCCCTGGAGGAAAATTCCTTCCCGACCCCAAATATGGCGATCAGCTAAACCCTGAGCATATGGGCAAGATTCATCAGCCAGATACTACAGAAAATTCTTTCCCGGGTAACTCGGATCTTACCCCATCTAATAACCCATCACAGGCCATTGGGCCTATTTACCATGAATATTTAATTACCAAAACCATGTTATCCCATCATACCATCTCCTCCATAAACTTATCGAGTTTAATCTTAAAGCAAGATAGATCTTTTGCCCCCACTGCTTCCCTCGGAAGGCTATTCCAAAACTTATTTATACTTCTGATATATTTATAGAGAGCAATCATATCTCCCCTCAACCTTCTTTTAGTTAGGCTAAACAAGCCAAGCTCCCTGAGTCTCCTTTCATAAGACAAGTTTTCCATTCCTCGGATCATCCTAGTAGCCCTTCTCTGTACCTGTTCCAGTTTGAATTCATCCTTCTTAAACATGGACCAGACCAGAACTGCACACAGTATTCCAGGTGAGGTCTCACCAGTGCCTTGTATAACGGTACTAAAACCTCCTTATCCCTACTGGAAATACCTCTCCTGATGCATCCCAAGACCACATTAGCTTTTTTCACAGCCATATCACATTGGCAGCTCATAGTCATCCTATGATCAACCAATACTCCAAGGTCCTTTTCCTCCTCAGTTACTTCTAATTGATGCGTCCCTAACTTATAACTAAAATTCTTATTATTAATCCCTAAATGCATGACCTTACACTTTTCACTATTAAATTTCATCCTATTCCTATTACTCCAGTTTACAAGGTCATCCAGATCATCCTGTAGGGTATCCCTGTCCTTCTCTAAATTGGCAATACCTCCCAGCTTTGTATCATCTGCAAACTTTATTAGCACACTCCCACTTTTTGTGCCCAGGTAGTAATAAAAAGATTAAATAAGATTGGTCCCAAAACTGATCCTTGAGGAACTCCACTGGTAACCTCCCTCCAGCTTGACAGTTCACCTTTCAGTAGGACCCGTTGTAGTCTCCCCTTTAACCAATTCCCTATCCACCTTTGAATTTTCCTATTGATCCCCATCTTATCCAATTTAACTAATAATTCCCCATGTGGCACGGTATCAAACGCCTTACTAAAATCTAGGTAAATTAGATCCACTGCGTTTCCTTTGTCTAAAAAATCTGTTACTTTCTCAAAGAAGGAGATCAGGTTGGTTTGGCACGATCTACCTTTTGTAAAACCATGTTGTATTTTGTCCCATTTACCATTGACTTCAATGTCCTTAACTACCTTCTCCTTTAAAATTTTTTCCAAGACCTTGCATACTACAGATGTCAAACTAACAGGCCTATAATTACTCGGATCACTTTTTTTCCCTTTCTTAAAAATAGGAACTATGTTAGCAATTCTCCAATCATACGGTACAACCCCTGAGTTTATAGATTCATTAAAAATTCTTGCTAATGGGCTTGCAATTTCTTGTGCCAATTCTTTTAATATTCTTGGATGAAGATTATCTGGGCCCCCTGATTTAGTCCCATTAAGCTGTTTGAGTTTCGCTTCTACCTCAAATATGGTAATGCCTACCTCCATATCCTCATTCCCATTTGTCATGCTACCATTATCCCTAAGATCCTCTTTTAGTCTTATTAAAGACTGAGGCAAAGTATTTGTTTAGATATTGGGCCATGCCTAGATTATCCTTGACCTCCACTCCATCCTCAGTGTTTAGCGGTCCCACTTCTTCTTTCTTTGTTTTCTTCCTATTTATATGACTATAGAACCTTTTACTATTGGTTTTAATTCCCTTTGCAAGGTCCAACTCTACTTGACTTTTAGCCTGTCTCACTTTATCCCTACATGTTCTGACCTCAATAAGGTAGCTTTCCTTGCTGATCCCTCCCTTCTTCCACTCCCTCTATGCTTTCTGCTTTTTCTTAATCACCTCTCTGAGATGCTTGCTCATCCAGCTTGGTCTACAACTCCTGCCTATGAATTTTTTCCCCTTTCTTGGGATGTAGGCATCCGATAGCTTCTGCAGCTTTGATTTAAAATAATCCCAGGCCTCCTCTACCTTTAGATCCATAAATTCTTCAGTCCAATCCACTTCCCTAACTAATTTTCTTAATTTTTGAAAGTCAGCCCTTTTAAAATCAAAAACCCTAGCTGCAGATTTATTTTTATTAATCCTTCCGTTCAGTTTGAACTGAATTAGCTCATGATCACTTGAGCCAAGATTATCCCCTACAACCATTTCTTCTATGAGGTCCTCACTACCCTTACCAAAACCAAATCTAAAATGGCATCCCCTCTAGTCGGTTCAGCAACTACTTGCTGAAGGAATCCATCAGCTATCGCATCTAGGAAAATCTGAGCCCTATTATTATTACTAGCACTCGTCCTCCAGTCTATATCTGGAAAGTTAAAGTCTCCCATGATCACACAGTTTCCATTAGTATTTACTTTATTAAAAACATTAAAAAGGGCTCTATCCATATCCAAATTAGATCCCGGTGGTCTATAGCACACCCCAAGCACTATCCCAGGGGAGGCTCTAATAGTTTTCTTCCCCAATTTAATTTTTGCCCAGACAGACTCAGTCATATCCATTTCATCGCTTCTTATTTCTTTACATTCTATCTCATCATCGATATACAGTGCTACTCCACCACCTTTACCTTTATTTCGGTCTTTCCTAAACAGCACATACCCTTCAATACCTGTAGCCCAGTCATGACTACTATTCCACCAGTTTTCTGTTATACCTATAATATCTGGTTTCACTTCCTGCACCAGTAACTCTAGTTCCTCCATTTTGTTACCTAGGCTCCTCACATTAGTGTACAAACATCTTAATTTTTGCTGGTTGACTCACTCCAGTATTTGTACATGTGCTGAGGCTGCCAAAAAAGGTTGAAGGGGCATTGTCCCAGGGCCGGGAGCAGAATGACGGGGGAGGGGGAGGAAGGGGAGTTTGAGTTTGAGCACTGTTACCCTTTCTTGGTAGGGTTTTAGTGCAGGATTCTGGGTTACTCCAAATGGTCACTGTGGTATTATGCCCCATATTCTTCAGAGAGACATTGTTCTAATATGATTATGGCATAATTAAGATGTAAGATGGGTCATGTGAGATCATTGGAAAGGTTATGATTTGTGGAATAGGATTATCCTATTTGTATGCATGTATCCTATTTGTATCTCAAGTTAGAAATATTTTCAACTATTACAAATGTGTTTACACCTGGGGAACACCTACTAGACAGAATGCAATCGGTCTAGATTGCCGGTTGGAAGGGCCATTAGGGAAAACAATAGGTCTTTGAAGATGCTAATCTCTCACCTTCCTGGAAAGCCTTCCTGGGGATGCTGCAAACAGCCTTTGAGTTATGGCTGCAAGATCATGTGAGCAAGTCACCTGATACTGGACTCCATGAATCATAGTATACTGTTTTCCACTCACCGGGGGATGGGAATCTAAGTTCCCTGTAAGCCACATGGTCACACAGCTGCCTATTTAGTGCTGCGCAGGCGCTCAGGGAATCTGCCCGCCCGGGACCTGCCATGGCTGGGGACCGGCTGGAGGAGGGGGCCCCCCTACCCCAGCTCCAATCTGCTGCCCCAACCTGTTGCAGCCAAGTCGGCCCGGACTTGCCCCTCTGCCAGCCCCAACTCTGCTGCGGCCTGGCCCTGGCCTGTCCCTACTGGCCCCAGGAAAGGGGCACCTATCCTGCAGCCCTAGCCCCGGAGGTGCTGTGGCAGGGGGAGGCATCTTCCCCCCCCCCTTTCCCCTCCAGCCCAGGTGCTTCTGTGGGGAGAGAGCTGGCAGGAGTCCTCTCTCCCCATCATATTCCCAGAGCACTCTTCTGCACCTCAAACTCCTCATCCCTGGCCCCACCCCAGAACCCGCACCCCCAACTGGAGCCCTCATACCCCTGCACCCAACCCTCTGCCCCAGCCTGA
Organism: Natator depressus; assembly: GCF_965152275.1. Classification (NCBI taxonomy): domain Eukaryota; kingdom Metazoa; phylum Chordata; order Testudines; family Cheloniidae; genus Natator; species Natator depressus. The sequence continues at coordinate 13,083,624 of NC_134241.1, forward strand.
GCCCCCTCCCACTCACCAAACCTCTCGCCCCCTTCCACATGAATTTTATGTGCACTAATATAGAGGTGGTGTGACACATCACTTTCATATTGGTGCACATAAAATTCATGTGTGTCATACCACCTCCATATTGGTGGACATAACAAAATTCATTCCACACATGGGTGGGAAAAATTAGAAGGGACACTGGAAGACACAGGATTCCTGTCATATGTAAAACCTATTTAAGGCAGGAGAGTGACATAATCCTGGTTCGTTCTTCACTGAATCCCTATCCAAGATGACTGCTGTGAACATCTAAGAGACAAAGACTGAACAAGGGGGAAGGACTGAGCCCAGGCTAGAAGGTGGTCTAGTCTGAATGGAAATCTCAAGTTTTAAGCTGTAGGCTAATGCAGATAGTCTTCAAAAAATCTGATATGCCTAAAACAACATTTAGGGTGAGAATTTGCTCCTTGTAACCAGTTTCTTTAGTATATTAAGCTTAGATAGCATTTTTTTAAAATTTACTAGGTAATCGGCTTTGATCTGTTTGCTAAACCTTATAATCACGTAACTATAAAAGTTAGATTTTAAACTTTTGTCTTGTCTAAACCAGTGTGTGTGGAAATTATAACCTGGGGCAGAAAGCTGTGCATATCCCTCTCCACATTGAGGGAGGGGGCAAATTTCAATGAGCTTATGCTGTATAGTTCTCTGTGCAGCGTAGGACACTACAATTTTGGGTTTATCCTCTAGAGGGGGGTGTGCACTTGAATATTGGGCAATTCCTTAGCTAAGCCTTCCCATACAGAGCTGATCACCACATCTGTGTATATAGCTGCAGCTGGGTGTGTTCCTACCTGTATATATGATGGTAAAGTGCAATGAAGCCTGAGGGAGGACTTGGCTGGCTTGCCTCAGCAGTACAGTGTTAAGGGAACCCAGGCTAGTAGGTCAGGTGAACTCCATGGTAACCCAGTTCCAAGTGGCACCTCAGGGGAACCCATCACAGTTACCAATCCATTCTGACAAGTCTCTAGCTGAACATTTCTTCCAGAGAGTTATATAAGCAGTAAACTCAACTCCCATCCTCAACCCCCTAGAATGTTCAAACCATATGGGAAGCGTCTCTGTTTCTGCAGTGCTCCCAGCCCTGACTTTGGGATGACATAACTCCTTGTTGTTCTTCCTTAAACCTAATCTCCACTAAAGAATTTCGGGAGAAAATCCCCACCCGCACTAATGCTAACTTGCTTGACTCAGGTTATCACTTTTGGAAGCCTTCTTGCAGAGAAAATTCAGCAGCGTCTGAAGGTTTTGCCAAACCATTAATTAAACATGCTCTTCCTTTGAATTTACTGCTTAAAAATTTTTAATCTTGAATGACTTTGGTGGTGGTTAAATGTATTGGAATGTCTGCCCTACAAAACTAAGACCTAAATTTACAGGATCAGTAGCCACAGTGCAAGCTTCGTCCATACTACCTATCAACATGCCTGAACCATGACTTTTTAGGTAGAATGTCTCGGAAGGCAAAGGTGCCAGGCCCTTGTCTATGTAAGGGCTTCCACTGGTGCTAACGCTCATTCACTTGCACCAAGCAGAAGTCTTAATTTACTCCTAGAACGTATATTTTCCCCCTCAAGATCATGACTAAAGAGGAAGCATCTCCACAGTGAACCTTAGACTTCTTTGACCTGAGGTCCAAGATTATTGCCACTTCAGTATGTAGGCATCTGCTGGTTATGACACACATACCATCAGCAACAAAGTTTAAAAATAAAGAGAGATTTGCAGAGAGAGAGATATTGTAATTATAATGGTTTTAAAATTTTGGTGTTCCTGCAAAGACATGCATCAAAGCTTAACTTTATGCACTGTTAGTAGTGCTGCTGATTTGAATGGTGCTACTCAGTGTGTAAAGTTAAGCATGCGTGTAAGACTTTGCTGCAGTAGGGCCTTAAGACCCATTCCTGTAAATTCTTACTGTGGAGCATAGTGCTGATGATTGTGAGAAGTTTCTAAAGGCACTAATCCAGTGTTGCTACTGTTGATGTTCTTTAAATCCCAGATGTAGGAATTAAGAGATTATATCGGAATATCAGTTTTCATTTTAAAAAGTAAGTTACTAGCTCTCATGGTTGCAAACAAGCAGTTTGAAAATGTGGAGAGTATGACCTAAAGGACCTAGAAAGGAAATAAAAAGAACCTAAAGTTGGCAAAGAGACCATGATGTTTTTTTAATAGTTTCATAATTTTTGGAGCCCTGACTCATGTTCTGGGAAGGGTTGGCAGAAGTGCTACTCTGTTTGCATGGTTGAGGCTTTTGTTATAGAATGCTGTTACGCCTTTCTACAAAGCCATATGCTGAAAAGCCTCAAAACCAGAAAAGAACCTGAGAAGTTACTATATGGATTGGCAGCTGTTATAGGCTGAAGAGAGAGAAATAAATTTGCTACCATCTTCCAAGATTTTGTTAATAGTACTTCATCAAACAAGTTCCTAAAAGGCTGGCGAGGAGCTTTACATTAATATCAGGTATTAGTGATCCACATATCCATAACTGTGGTCAAATCTAGCCTATTATGCACATGGCTGGGATCAGTCTTCTCAGCTCATCTAAGTCATAACAGCTTCTGCTTCCAGAATGGAGTGGAATGTGTGTGTGTGTGGGGGGGAGTGCAGCTATATAGGGCTGTCCAGGCAATATTGGCTTTTCCTTCATCTAAATCCCAGAATGTAAACTTGTGAGTTGCCATAAACACTTATAACTGTGAGAGAGAGAACTTTTCTTAGTGATGAAACCATCTTTTATTTGATGGCTGATTTGAAGCAAGTCAGATTCTTCATGGAATTCTTAGCAAAGCAAGGAAGGTGAAACCCCTGTCTAACAGAAATGTGTTTTTCTTGGCTTGCAGAGCTGCTTTTTTTCCCCTTCTGGCAACTTTCCTAAATTTCCATTTGCTGTATCATCAACCTCACTTTCCCCTTTAACACCAAAACCATGTTTTCTCCTTTTTGTAGATATTTCTTATTCTGTGTTCCATTCAATTTCTACTATCACCTTATCACCCCAACCAACCGAGTTGTATTCAACGAAAATTGTGTCCACACTACATCAGTTGACTTGGTATGGTGCAGCTTGTAGGATCTGGGCCAGGAGGAAGTTTCAACTTCATGCTTTTAATAGTCTACAAAGCTCAAGAAGTCATGGAGCAAAGCTAGGCTGATTTGTAGGGCTGCTGGCCTGTCCTCACAGCCCAGGAAAGATTAATTCAGCTCCCAAGGTCTGACAGGCCCTTCCTCCTAGCACAGTTTATTCTCCAAACACAATAAAACAGTTAATAGAATCATAGAAATATAGGACTGGAAGGGACCTCAATAAGTTGTCCAGTCCCCTGCACTGAAGCAAGGGCTAAGTATAATCTCGACTATCCCTGATGTTTGTCTAAATTGCTCTCCATATAAATCCTGCCTCTCTTCTGACCTGTTTTCTTCTTTAGGGGCCTGGAGATCTTTCCTCCAGCTCAGGGGCCTGCCACAGGAGCCAGTCTCCCTCCTGCAGCTTTCCCCTCAGATGAGCCTCTTTGGCTCTTCTTCTAAACACTTGATCCATGTCAGCTGGGAGGTAGATGATCAGTCACAGGTGAGGCAGAGCCAGCTACACAGTGACACGGACACATCTGTGAACTGATTGCAGTGTTGGCAATGCTATTTCTAGCCAAGAGTGAATGTGGTTTTTTTCCTCCTCCCCCAACCCCCTCCCCCCAAAAAAAGTGGTAAACCAATGAACCACATGAAATTTGAGGAAAAAGGGACCTGGAGAGAGAACATACAAAGCAGAGGAAAACATTTGAGGTCTGTCTCATCCATAGAAAAATGTCTTGGATGTTTGCATTTGAAAAAGCAGTCACTCTAGGTGAGGCCTTTGGTCACAATTTGTTTCGTTTTTTTTTAAAACGGGTTTGGCGTCTAATTCATATATTTTACTTTTTTATCAGTTGCTTTTTGAGGTCCCAGAAACAAACAAATATCATGCATGCGGTTTCATTTTAATTCAGACTAGTCCAGAAGCCTTCATGCTTCAGTTACTACAAGCTGGGTGAGTTATTTGGCTTGTGGAAATAATAATAAAAAAACATCAGAACTTTAAAAAGAAACTGTTTGGAGACTGATTCCAGGTGCTGATGGCCTTTATGTTGATGCAAGTTATTGTAGATATGCTTTTGTGTGGACTGAGTTGCACACCTCTCTATCATGTTGTTATTTGCTGTTGCTTTGTAAGAAACCTGTGAAATGAATGTGTCCAGCAAAGATTTTCAAGTCAGAAGATTGTCCACATGAGCACATTAAGATTTTGTACCCAATTCGAGTATTAAATAGGGCCTATAAACTTTACAGCTTTGCACAACATTTAATTAGCTTGGCTATAACCAACTTTTGCTTATGGCATAACGTGAAATAAACCTGTTTTACTTATTTTTGATCCTTTGTCATCCCATGCAACTCTTTTAAAGAGAGCATTACTCACCATGAGAGAGAATTGCATGTAAATTGTGAAATTTAAAGTAGCTGCACTAGATAGCTATTTATTAATAAAGCATTCGTTATGGTAGTTAAGCATTTAGGAATAATAAAATGTAAGTGTTTTCAGTACAAGCTGTTTCTTGAAAATGAATATACTTTTGAAGAAAAATTGTTGCAGTAAGATTATGGGGAATATTAATTGTGTGAATTTACATACCCTACAGATGGGTATGCAGATGCTTGTTTTAACAAACAACAACTTCAGACAATCTCTTAAATTCCTTATCTCTAAAAACTAAGGTACAAAGTCTCTTCTGGAAGTTTTTTTTTCCAGATTTTAGAACTATTGATTGTAAAGCTGTCTTAAAAGGTAATAGCATAGACCAGAAGTCCAAAAAGCTTTCTATCCTTCATCTAGAACATTTATAAAGCCCAGTATTTACAGAAGAAATACTTAGTTGGCATCTAAAGATTTCTCTCCTGTGTAATAGATGGTCAGAAGAAAAATTGGCCCTGCAAGTAGGGTTTGGTGTGCATCTGTCAATGGGAAAGTATGTGCAATGCGTTAAATTAGTAGGGTTTTTTTTCCTGGTTGAATGATTTAAAACCATGGAACAATGAATCTTCACCCATACTTCTTTATTACTTACATATCATCATTCTGGCACTGAAGAAAGAACTGAACATATATAATTTATATCTATATAATTTATGTCAAAAGTGTTTGTTCAGATGTGCAGAGAACCATGCAAAGTATTCCAACATACACAGATATACTGTGCGCATAGAGTATATGTGAGATAATTCCAGCTCTGCCTATTTGTCATTTCCCAGATGTGCAAGTACATTGCTCACACATTAAAAATGTGGGAGAGATTACCATTAGTGACACCTCCCTATTGTAAATATAGCTAGTCTTGTTCATACATAGCTTGATTCTGTCCTATCCTGTAGAGCTGATTGAAAATTTTTCAGCCGAGCAGTTTTCTGTCAAAAAATGCAATTTAATTAAAATGTCTAATGGAAACTAGTCAGTTTTTCATGGGGGGAAGATTAGTTTTGACTACATTGCAACTTATTGTTTTGACTTTATCCCTTTGTTTCATTTTCTTTTTTTATTAAAATGTTCAATATAATATGGAGATATATTGAACATTTTAATATATAATATAAAACTTGAAATTAGATAAAACAAAGTTGAAATGAAATTTTTTAGCGATCCAGAAACACTTCTTTGTGGAATTTTTGTCTCTTTGAAATTTTGGCTTTTTGTTCCAAATCAGAACAAACTTGTTTTCCCTGCAAAATGTCAGCCTTGTTCCTGGAATGGAAATTTTTGTTTCCCAGCTCGCTCTAATATTCTGGAAAGTTCCTGGGAACGTTACCAATTCAAAATGCAAAGGAAAGGCCAGACTCTGCACTGTGCCTGGTGGCAAGAGAGTTGATTGCAGCTCTCTGATTCTGGGACCAGATCTGTGCCTCACCTGGCCTCTGTATAGTTTACAGGAGACTGCTTTAAACTACACTAGCTGGATTTGGCTCCCAAGGGCCTTTTACTAGTCAGGAATAGCTTAAGTATAAGGCATTCTAGCCACACTTTCTCCCTCAACATCTATGTCAGGGGAGAACAGGGTTGTGGTGGAGGAATCAGCTATGTTCTCTATGCCCCTTGGTTATTTGCTCACAGAGGGAGACATGACTAGCTTTCTGTTCCTTCTTTTCTTCCAGAATGGTGCAAAAAGAGCATAGCAGGCCATAGGGACAGTATATTCTTTAAAGCTGTCTGTCCACACTATCTGTTGGTGTGTTCTCTTGTGGTATGCTCAGTGTAATTGATGCTTGCTTATTCTGCCATTATGAAAAGCATTTGAAAATGTTTTAGCATTAAGTAATCTGAAAATACAAAATGTGTTAAGAATACATTTTTTATTATGAGGAATTATCACACAAAGTTTCTGTGATGATGTAAATTGTGACAGCAAAGCTTGAAGATGCAGTCAGTGAAACTCCAAATCACAATAGTGTGAACACATCAGTTTGTTGATTGTTGCTCTTTCTATATATTTGAGAATATTGGATACGTTAAAGAGTTTATGGACTAATCCATAAATGTGACTAGTTTTAATGGCTTGTGCTATCTGTTATTTATATGCCACATTAAAGATCAAGCTTTCTAGTGCATTAGGTCATGAATGCATGCACTTTACAAATTTTGTTAGTTTCAGCTGCTCAGCTCACAAGTTTTGGACGATCCCTGGGAGGGCGAGTCTGGAGCCTTGGTGAATCTGTCTTTATATAAAACAAAATAAATAAAAAGAAATTGAAAAATTTAAAAGGGTTCTTGTAGGGAGCCAGGGTGACTCCCCTCCGAACCAGAGGGTAAAGAGCCACCCTTTCAGCCTGAGTGGGCGGGGCCAGGCCAAGCTTCCGCCAATCCCCGGAAGGGGAAGGGTTGGACAGGAAGTACAAAGGGCAGGGCCCTCTGCCCAGTGAAGAGAGCACCAGGGAGGGAGACAGACACAGGCGGCTGGCTGCTCCCTCGCGATCCTGCTGCTGACCCAGGCGAAGCCCTGGGCAAGGAGGAGCCTGACCGGGAGGAAGGCCTGTGGCAACCAGGGCTGCCAGCCACTGAATACCCAGAGGATCTGGAGGGACCTGACTGCAGCCTGCGCCAGCGTGAGTCCGATACCGAGGGGGAGTGGGAGTGGCCCGCAGCGGAATACCCGGAGGAGATGGAGGGACCGGAGCGACCCGCCTGAGAGACCAGGTAGGAATTAGCCCAGGGGCCCAACTACACTGTGGGGTGGGTGTGTTTGGTCAGCGAGCGCGGACGGCCCCGCTGATCCAACGGCGGGACTTTCGCCTCCCGCCACTGTCAGGGCCCTGGGCTGGAACGCAGTGGAGTTGGGTGGGCCTGCGTTCCCCTACCCCGGCGCTCCCCTGCCTGAGGGGCGCGCTACGGACTCTGGCCGGCGCTCCCCTGCCTGAGGGGCGCGCTACGGACTCCGGCCGGCACACCTTCCCCGCTAATTCCCCAACGCCCGGAAGGTGTGGCTGAGGCCTGCCACGGAGACCATAGCTCTCCATCGCCCCTAGGGGCTCGGAGGACCGACCGACACCTGTCATATTCCCCAACGCCCGGAAGGTGTGGCTGAGGCCTGCCACGGAGACCATAGCTCTCCATCGCCCCTAGGGGCTTGGAGGACCGACCGACACCTGTCACAGTTCTGTAAGTAAGGAACATACACTCTCTTCTTAGAACTTTTCAGTACCGGACTGTTCAGTTCCCATCAAGCCAGAGTGAAATCTTTATTAGCTAGTTGCTGTACATGCTCAGTAGACTTAGCATGGGTTGCTAAGAAATGTTTCTGAAAGCTAATTTTTCCTTCCTTCTGCCTCATAATTTAAAATCCCCTCACAAAGGTGGTTCAGATTGAGATCTGGTTTTATATATTTAATTTTTAGCTTGGCTTTTACCAGAACTAGGGGAAAAGCCCAACGTACACTATTCCTTTTATGAGTCACCAAATCCTGCCTGCTGCCCTTGCCATGGCACAGAATCCCCAGGACTCCTGAAGTCTGGTGCCTCTTGGAGGCTAGAGAGGGAAAATGAAATCCTGAGCACCTGTGTTGCTCCTGTACAGACTCAAAGGGCTCGTCTTCACCATGGGGAGATAGACACTGCTGCAATTGATGCAGCAGGGGTCGATTTAGTGGGTCTAGCGAAGACCTGCTAAATTGCCAGCAGAGCGCTTTCTGGTTGACCCCCAGTACTTTACCTCTCGGAGAAGAGTAAGGGAAATAAACCAGAGAGCATCTCCTGTCGATGCAGCGCAGCAAAGACACCGGGGTAAGTCGACCTAAGCTACATAGCTGGAGTAGCGTAACTTTGGACTTGTCTTCACTATATGGGTAAGTAGACCTAAATCTCGCTTCCTCCTCAGGAGTCCACCCTTCACTATCACTCCCACTCCCCTTCTTCCAGTAAATAGTACCACGTGGTTGGGGTTTGACATCTTATTAACAAAAAGGTCTAGTGAAAGATGCCTCCATGATATTAAAATTTGTAGATTTCCTTTTTGTGACAGTAAGGCCCAAAGTCTCCAGCACTGGCTTGCCCTACTGCGAAACATTACCGCACATCAAAGTTTAACAAAATCTGACACAACCCCAACTCCTTACTAATCACTAATTCAGAAGCTTGAGTAGAAAGCATTTCAACTGCAAAATGTTTTAGTAAACCAGAGGAACTCTATAAAGTTGAGGGTTTTTTTTTGTTAGTAATGGAAAAGTACATGAATGATATGCAGTTGTGCTACACACTGGCTCACAGTCTGTATGAAACCATAGAAAGGCTTGGTCCTAATACAAGATTTCTGGGTCAAGGGTATTTATTCAGATTGGGTTTAATTTGTGATTATTGATTTAGATTAGGGCAATTTCTTGGTGTTATGGTCATAGCATACACACAGAAAAGTTAGATTAAAAACATAGATGCTCTTGCTGGAAGGATGAAATGTAAAACTATCTTTTCTTAGAATTTAGAACAATAACACACAAGAACTCAAACAGAGACAAAGCAGGCTTCTCCTTAAAACATAGAGCTGCAACTCACCTGACCGTGCTGTAGACTGTGTAGAACTGATTCAGATCGCATGCTTCTTTACAGAGCCCCTTAGCCTGCAAGCAGGACCAGGAAAAACCCTGAGAATTTAAAGTGATAATTTTTTAACACAATTATGCCACACTTGGCCCACCGACTTGGGTTAGTATTGAGGCTGCTTTGGACCAAGAGTAAGGTTAGGTTTTTGACAGAGACCAATTCATTGCTGATGTAAGTCTGCTGACTTAAGTGGAGTTAAGCTGGCTATGAGAGCTCTGGTTTCTATTCCTGGCTTTCCACAGACTGCCTGTCCATTACCATAGAAGTCATGTAAGGCTTGATTTTTCAGAAGGACGGAGCATCCAGAACTCCAGCTGAGTCAATGGGAGCTGCTTCAGTGCTAAGTATTTCTCAAGACCAAGCCTTTAATCTCTCTCTCTCTCTGCCTCAACTTCTCCATGTGCAAAATGGGGCTGACCATACTTACTTGATTCCTCTGCAATGCTGTAAAGCTTAATTGCCAAATGTTTATGAATTCCTCAAAGATGCCAAATGAATGCAAAGCATCATTAATGACTGTTTCTTTCTGTTTCCTAATTACTTCATTATGAATTACGAGTAGAGGCCTTTCCTATAAGGGAGTAGAGCTGTTGGAACTTCTGGTTTCCATTCTGTGGCCAATTCCAACATCCTGAAGCTTGTTTTCATTCCAAATGAAATGAAAAAGTTGAGATTTCCAGAAGCATGAAGAGGCCAAAAAATTTCCATGTCGAATTGTTTCTTTTCCATAATGTCAATGTCTAGTTTTGATAAGTAAAATGTTTAGTTTTTGAAATGCTTCAATACTATATCAAACATTAAAATTAATATAATGGTTGAAACAAAATGATTTGAAATAAAGTCTAAATAAACCTGATCAAAATGAAACAAAGTTAAAATGAAAAGGAGGACTTGTGGCACCTTAGAGACTAACAAATTGATTTGAGCATAAGCTTTCGTGAGCTGCAGCTCACTTCATCGGATGCATTCAGTGGAAAATACAGTTGGGAGATTTATATACACAGAGAACATGAAACAAATGTGTGTTTCTATACGCACTAACGAGAGTGATCAGGTAAGGTGAGCTATTACCAGCAGGAGAGCGGGGGGGTGGGAATAAACATAATCCAGGTGGGCTGTTTCCAGCAGTTGACAAGAATGTCTGAGGAACAGTGGGGGGGGGAATATAAACATGGGGAAATAGTTTACTTTGTGTAATGACCCATCCACTCCCAGCCTTTATTCAAGCCTAAGTTATTGTATCCAGTTTGTAAATTAATTCCAATTCAGCAGTCTCTTGTTGGAGTCTGTTTTTGAAATTTTTTTGTTGAAGAATTGCCACTTTTAGGTCTGTAATCAAGTGACCAAAGAGATTGAAGTGTTCTCCGACTGGTTTTTGAATGTTATAATTCTTGACATCTGATTTGTGTCCATTTATTCTTTTACGTAGAGACTGTCCAGTTTGACCAATGTACATGGCAGAGGGGCATTGCTGGCACATGATGGCATATATCACATTGTAGATGTGCAGGTGAACGAGCCTCTGATAGTGTGGCTGATGTGATTAGGCCCCATGATGGTGTCCCCTGAATAGATATGTGGACACAGTTGGTAATGGGCTTTGTGCAAGGATAGGTTCCTGGGTTAGTGGTTCTGTTGTGTGGTGTGTGGTTGCTGGTGAGTATTTGCTTCAGGTTGGGGGGCTGTCTGTAAGCAAGGACTGGCCTGTCTCCCAAGATCTGTGAGAGTGATAGGTTGTCCTTCAGGATAGGTTGTAGATCCTTGATGATGCGTTGGAGAGGTTTTAGTTGGGGGCTGAAGGTGACGGCTAGTGGTGTTCTGTTATTTTTCTTTGTTGGGCCTGTCCTGTAGTAGGTGACTTCTGGGTACTCTTCTGGCTTTGTCAATCTGTTTCTTCACTTCCGAAGGTGGGTATTGTAGTTGTAAGAATGCTTGATAGAGATCTTGTAGGTGTTTGTCTCTGTCTGAGGGGTTGGAGCAAATGCGGTTGTATCGTAGAACTTGGCTGTAGACGATGGATCGTGTGGTGTGGTCAGGGTGAAAGCTGGAGGCATGTAGGTAGGAATAGCGGTCAGTAGGTTTCCGGTATAGGGTGGTGTTTGTGACCATCGCTTATTAGCACCGTAGTGTCCAGGAAGTGGATCTCTTGTGTGGACTGGTCCAGGCTGAGGTTGATGGTGGTTTGGAAATTGTTGAAATCATGGTGGAATTCCTCAAGGACTTCTTTTCCATGGGTCCAGATGATTAAGTTAAAATGAATAACTGACTTTCTCCTGTCATACTTAATCAGCCACAGTCCTGCAAAATGTTTAGATTTTAATAACTTAATTTTCTGATGGGGAAAACTGTTCTGTCAAAAACTCTATAAGGGCGCCTACCAATATCTACAAATGCAACCTCTCCCTGCATCCCTCCCTACTCATCAGACAAGAGTGAGACTAGAGACACATATCTGAACAAAATGCTGCAACCGGCAGAATGAAATAATGGCTGAACCGTAAGGCCCTCTGGGTGCATATCGCATTGCTTTTTGAAAGAGTATGGTCAGTTAATGCACAAGATATCGACATGTACATTCATCTCCTAAACTGTCCACTTCAGTAGATGTTTTGCTTATTGGAAATATTGTAGCCTAATGTGTGTATAAATGTCAGTTTGCATTTATCAGCAGTTTAGAGATGGCCAGGATGCTTTTAGATGTATTTTACTGTATTTGAACTATCTGCTGTTCTATTGAGAGTCAAAAAACCTTATGGAAATTTAAAGGAAAGCATGGCAGCATTGTATGTTGTGCCAATGCTCTGTTCCATTAAGTACTATGTTTATTTTTAAAGTGCATGATAGTAATTTACAATATCTATGGAATGTATGGCTGTAATGTGGATAGAATTTCACATTGTTGCCATTATATTTATCTTCTACAATAGTGCAAAAAATGATGGGATTAAGAAAAATGCTCACCATCCATACTAATGTGTATATTGTAATTGCATTGACTAATAGAACAATCGTTGTGTGAGGCAGTACGATGGGGTCAATCAGCAATGCTACAAGTAGAAAAGATTTATTAGAGTAGCTACCTAGTCGAGCTACCCTGTAAATGCAATGGGGCTTCTACAAATTCCCTTTGGTCTAATAGCTCTCCCCAATAAGAAGTTTTCCTAATATTTAGCCTAATGGTTCCTTTTCTACATCCCACTGGTGCTAGCCCTAAAAATTTTTCTCCTTGTTGCTGTGCAAAGCTATGAATTTAGTGGGATGAGTTGTGTGAGGTAAGTGGTTCTCAGTCTGACAGTTATGGTTTCCCTGATAGCATTTGATGGAGCTACGCATATCAAATAGCAATTATTAAACAATTTCATTACTAGGGCCCATTGTTTATATTTAATTTATTCCTCATTCAAGCAAGGAATATTGATCCCTTTAGCATACACAGGCACAATGAAAAACAATGAGACCTTTTCAAGCTGAGTGATTCCGGTTTGGCTCAGAGTTAGCGAGGGCAAGTCAGGGCCAAGCCAGTTAGACAATTTTGACATTTCTTCCTCCACTCTGAGCCCTATGAAAAAGGATCTGTAATATGGTGCATGAGTAGGGTCATCTTAAGTGACTTGGCAGCCTCTTGCTTCCCGGATTCATTGCTCTGGACTGGCCCTCCATGGTGCTGGCTTGCTCAGATTAATGAGTATACTGACGAGTGTCACTGTGACGAGCCTCCTTGAAACTGGTAACACACAGCTGAGAGCAGGGAAATGTTTTTTTGTAATGCCTGACAATTGGATATGCAAATAGTAAACTTCCATTAGCGTTTGAGGGAAGCAAAATAGGTACCATTAGTAGAAGTAAGGTGTTTGCTGGAGGGTGGGGGGCAATGGAAGCGAGAGAAGAGTACCGAATTGAGCAAGTGAAGCAGCAGCCATAATGGTTGTATTGCAATGACTGTTTATCCCCGAAGAACCAGCCCACCAGTAATCGGTAATTGCTACAGGTCAAAGCACTTCCACCCTTCCGAGAATGTAATCTGAATATGCTTCAAGCTCAGTGTAATTCCCAAATGGACTACTTTTATTAAATAAATTGCAGTAAGTAATCAAGTGCTGTATTTCTTAAGTACTAAATGTCTATCAGTTTCTTATGGTCACACAAAAAAATGAAGAGGTGGCTTATGTGCTTTTGAATGTAAACCAGTGAATAAGGTCTTACAAATCAGTATATAGCCGCCTTAACGCTTGCATCTGTGCATGATGGAAGGTGGTGCCAGGGTTCAGGCTTTGGCTTCAGCCCTGGGTGGCGGGGCTCAGGTTACAGGTCACCTGCCTAGGGATGAAGCCCTTGGGCTTTGGCTTTTGCCCCATCTGTCTGGGGTGGCGAGGCTTGGGTGTGATCAGGCTTTGGTCCCCCCCGTCCTGGGGTCACGTAGTAATTTTTGTTGTCAGAAGGTGGTCACAGTGCAATGAAGTTTGAGAACCCCTGGTGTATAGTATATAGAGCAATATAAACAAGTCACTATCTGTATGAAATTTTAGTCTGTACTGACTTCGCTAGTGCTTTTTATGTAGCCTGTTGTAAAAACTAGGCAAATATCTAGATGTGTTGATGTACCCCCTGGAAGATCTCTGCATAACTCCAGGGCTACACATACCCCTGGTTGAGAACCACCGTTCAAGATGGTTGAGCACAGGGCTGGGAGCCCAGGATGTGTTCTGTTTTCTTCTCAGCTATTTGGTCTTAATACTTCTCAAATATTAGTTAGACTTTGCAACACCCCAATGAGGTAGGTAAATTACATTTGTCCCTGTCACAAGACATGGCTTCTCCCTGGCTTGCTGGGGACTTATGGCCCCACCCCCACAGTCTCTTGGAGGCAAGCTTATTGTCCAAACTTAAATAAAGAAAGCAGTTCCTCTGCTCACTCTGGGCTGTGGTTCTTTGGTCCATTTTCCTTTCAGGTGCGCACTGCCTCACCTCATAGGGAATCTGGCAGCCCTAGCTGTCAGTCTCCCTATTATCAGGGTGCAGGCAGTGAGAACTCAACATTTGCTCTCTCTGCCCCTTAGCTGGCCCTTAGCTTCAATTCATGACTTTAAGGGATAGAAGAGATCTAGTCTGACCTCCTGCACATTGCAGGCCACAGGCTTCCCATCGTCGGGTCTCTTCCCTTCTTTAGGCCCAGGTACCCTTTTTAAGGCCAATTAGGATCAACTGACTGGCACAGGTTGCAATGAGTTAGTGTCCTCCTCTGACCATAGTGATTTTATAGACGGGGAAAACGTAAGCTAAGAGATTTCAGGCCAACATTTTTATAGGTGTCTGTTAATCTGAGGCCTGGTTTGAGATGCCTAATTTCTACAGTTGCCAAGCTGAGTACCCATAAATGGAGGAATCAACTTGTGGATGTTTTGGGAAAATTTTGGTGCAAGTGATTTGCCAAAAGTTACACAGCATGTGAGTTTTAGAACCAAGAGTGGAACCCAGGTTTCATGACACCGTCCCACTTCTTAATCCCTGGACATTAGGGTGCTCTGAACAAATGGGTTAAAAGGGGAAATAACCAAATAACTACAGGTTTGGGGCTAGGGAAGGTAAATGGGCAGGGGTTAAGCCCTCCCTTCCCCCCCACCCCCCGCTCCCAGAACTGAATATAAATGAAGGTTAAGGAACTGAAAAGGTGTTTAAACAGAAAAACCCAAGGATTTAAAAAATACAGAAAAGAATATTTTATTTTTGTTACGTTAGTGTCCAGAAGCCACATTTATGATTGGGGCGCCACTGTGCTAGACACTGTAGAAACACAGAGTACAAGATAATCCTTGTAACAAATTCCCTTGTGCTTTCTCTTTCCTAATCCATCCTTTCTTTGTCATTTGTCTTGTATACACCAGTACTGTGGTTCTGAATATCTTCTATACTGTGACTCTGCTAAAACAGAAAACATTTTTGGTACCCCCTTCCCATCTAGCCGTAAAGAAAGATGGAGAGGCTGCAACCCCTCTGGATCTGTTCTAACCCTTTTTGATGACTGTGACCCACAGTTTGAGATTCCCCTGGTCTACCTACATTCTTAGGTCTTGTGGACAGGGACCTGTCTGCAAAAGAATGAGCATGCCTCTGGGTGCCTTCAGTTCTGGTCACCCATCTCAGAAAAGAGATTAGAATTTGAGAAGGTGCAGAGAAGGGCAACGAAATGATTAGGGTATGGAATAGCTTCCATGTGAGGAGAGAGTACAAAGTCTGGGTCTCCCTGAACCTCCAGCTGCCAGAAGCTGAGACTGGACAGCATAGGATGGATCACTCTCAAAACTACTCTCTTCTGTTTGTTCCATTTGACACATTTGGCATTGTCCGCTGTCAGAAGACAGGATAGTGGGCTAGATGGACCCTTGGTCCAGTATAGCTGTTACGTGCATCTGCTGCTCTTACTGGGAGAAAATGAAATGATTTCTGCGACTGTATTCATTGTGTGCTAAATGGTGACGTCTGATCCACTTTATCCCACCTGTATAGATTACATTAATTTTAAATTACGTTAAATGTTTTACCCTTGTCAAATCAAAATGTAGCCTTCAAAAACTGTGTGTGGGTGCTAAATCACAGTATTGTTTAGTAGTGAATGTATAAATTACATTACTGAGAGTAACAGGCTTTGCAGGTTATTGGAGAGTGTAACATGTAATTAATGGGGCTGGAAATCCTGGGACACAAACCTTGGGAAGGAGGACATTCTCAAAACTTTGAAAAGGCATTAAGACTTGAATGATGCACTGAAGTTACTAGAGGACAGAACTGTTTTGGGATGAGACTCCAGTATATATTCAGCAAAGGCCATATGGTCCTAGCCATAAGGAAAAGGAGTGTAATCAAAAATGTAAACCTAGTTCCATCACCCTTGAGAGTTCAGAGTACCATTTGTTTTCATTGCAGAACTATTGAACATTTGGCTAATAGGTCTCCTGGCCTTGCTAAGAATGTAAAATGACAGTTATATGGATATTTTGGTAGAATTAGCTATTCAGCTGCGCTTTGAATGTATGGAGACTTTGTGCCTCAGTGGAGTATTTTGGTGTCTTGTTGTCCATTAGCTGTGTTTGTCAGCAGCTGTACAGCATTATGTTCTTCATCTGATTTGAGCCTATATCTGTTTACTACAGTCTCTTTAGCGAATGGGCTTGAGAATTGGGGCAGCGGGATGAAGACAAAAGTAAGCTTTCTTCATCCTCATTCATTGTTTACCTGGATCTTAGGCAGACATAAGTTGGATAAATGGGACTCCTAAAGGTTGGCATTCTGATGAAATTTTGGAGTACGTCAGTGGTTCTAGTGGCTGGGAAATATTGAGCGATATCGGCTCTTCTTGAAGTAGTTTTAGTATATCCAACTAAAAGTGCTGGAGCAGCCAGAAAGTGCACATCGGCCCGTAACTATTGACAAGAAAAGTGTTAATGTGTAACGTGTGTGTGTGTGTGTTACCAGTCCCCTTCTGTGTCTGATCCGCCAAGGATGTGAGTCTGTTACAGCACCATATAGAGAACTTTAGGTCAAGTTGTAGCAGACTGTGCTCTAGCTCTGGAGGTCCCTGGTGCATCCGTCAAGGTGGCTGCCCATCACAAATGCAAATGTATTAACTTTTGTAAATAGAGCTCTGGTAACTTTCCTCTCTGTGATCCTTGAGTAGAGTTTGGTACATAGAAAAGGGATTGCAAGAGTGGAAGATGGTCTCTCACTATGGCCAGATGCCTTCTATGTAGATGTATTGCTGATTTGTTTCCCAAGTTAAGAGTGGCTAAGTAGTCTAGTGGGGGAGAAATGGCAGCCAGGTATCCTAAGCTGAGATTCTGTGCTGCTCCTCTGGGAGCATAGCACAGAAGATGCATCCTGGGGAGAAGGGGGGCAAAGATGGCTTTAAGCCACCCTTGTGATTCTGCGCTCCCAGCACAGCTTAAATGGCCCTGGTGTAATTTAGACAGGATGGGTGGCTGCTCCTAGTCACATCAGCCTTGCCTGTGGGTTGCAGAGCAAGCCAGAATGTCTATAGTGGCATGTCCTATTAGCCTGCCCCTGCCGCCTCCCACCACTGCCCCACTTCCAGCATGGTCCCAGTGCAAGGTGCCAGCATAAGGTCACCACCTGCAGCCCAATACATGGTTTGTGCTTATGTAACTCTCACACCTCCTGGGTGTAGTGTTATATATGAGAGAGAGCGCATGCTAAGGCTGTAGCAGACTCATTAATCTCTCTGTCTCCTTCCCCCGCCTCACCCACCTGTGGCTTTTAGCTCCTGCAGTGGAGGCTCATGCACTTAGTTCCAGAGGTCCCAGGTTTGATCCCGCCTGCCGCTGATCGGGATCTGTCAGCGTTACACTAAGGGAATTCTTCCCCAGCCCTTTCAGGTTGTTTATGGCCCCTATACATCACCAGCTTGGAACATGGGGGTGTGTTCTCAGCCTTGACACAGATTTCCTCTTGGGCTACTTGCTTAACTCTTTGGGCCAAACAAATACAGAGTAAATAGTGATATAAGTAATATATCTGTTAGTCTGAGTATAAGCAAGCCTAACTTATATGTGGAAGGGGTGGAAGGTCAGGCAATGCAGCAGGAAGGTGTAGGGATGCTTTCTCTTACTTTGTCGTGTTCTCTTTTGACCACTGGGTGTGTAAATTTATACCATGTCACACCTAACATTGATTCACATTGACTTGCCAGCATGTAATTTGGCCTCTATGTCACCTCTGCGTTTGGCCTTCTGACTCAATTCTCCATCTCTGAAATGGGGATGATGTATTTATCTTACAGGTGTGTTGTGCAAGTATTTACTATTTTTATTTTATTTTCCATACATTTCTGTATGCAACTGTAGGTTTCTATATATTCCATAGAGTGCATACGTTTCACTTCAGTTGTAAATGATGTGGGTTTTGGCTATCCCATGGGGCTTTCTCCCTCTCCCTATGCCATTGCAACTGTAGATATATGTGAGAGTGTAGGACAGCGGAGGTGCTTTTGCTAACACTCCTATTTTGTCTGCAGACTGGAAGCAAGACAGTCTTGGTGAAAAGCTGCTGGATGTGGAATTTGCTGCGCTGATCCATATTTTATTGTCTGTTAAGACCAAGGTGAAGTATCTTCCTCAGGAATTGAAATTAAAGGGGGGTAAGAACTGAGGGATGAGACCATGAGGGCAAAGGTGGGCTGTACCTTTTTGTACGTTTGCCTTGCCAATGAAATTTGGCACTAACGCTTGGCCCCACATTTTAAACATCATAAAACACCAATAAATATCAGCATTTGAATTTGATTTGTTTATAAATCATAATTTGAAATTATTAGGTCTGCCAACATTCCCGAAATGAATGCGCTGACATTGTCATAAC
This sequence comes from Natator depressus, assembly GCF_965152275.1. NCBI lineage: Eukaryota > Metazoa > Chordata > Testudines > Cheloniidae > Natator > Natator depressus. The sequence continues at coordinate 13,102,165 of NC_134241.1, forward strand.
AAGCATAGCTCTGTGAGGAAGCTAGTCTTTATTCATACTTTTCAAACCTATTATGCTTTTTTCAAGTACAAGTATTTTATCATATATATGCTTTTAAAGTGTTTGTTAACGTTTCGATTTCAATTCAGATTTCCAGCCGACAACTAAATGGAATCTTTTTCCAACTAAAAATTTTTTAAAACTAGATCTAGTTGGAAAATGACTAAATTGTCAACACTATATGTAACAAGTTGACTGCTGGGGTAGCTCGGGAGGCGAGGGGAGGAGGTTTGTAGGGAAATGCCATGGTGTAAGGCGAATCTATTCATTCTGGCTTTTGTCTGAGGAGGGAGGATTGTGGGAAATATATTGAGCTTTATTCTGAGGTGGGGTCTTTTTGGATTGATATGTAATAACTTCATAGTGGGCCAGATTCATCCCTTGGGTAAAAGCATAAGTAAATTGTTACACCATGGCTGAATCTGGACAACTATGTTAAAATTTCTGTGTATGTGCCCACAGATAGTTTTGACGGTGTCCTTCAAATCTCTAAATAAATAAATATGGGCAAACTGTAAAAACAAAAATGATGAAGCTTCCTCTGTTAGTTACTGACAGCTATTCTGTGTGTTTGTACAGTCAGAAAGAAACCAAAGGTATATTTTTATCACTTCAGAACTGAGCTGCAGAATGAATTTGTCAATAAACTTAAATTGTGCAGTGACATAAATGTCATGAAACAAAAATGAAAGTATTTGCCTTTGGCACTTGGGGCAGCAATGTCTGAAGTACTAAAGTACCTGGAAACTACTGGAATAGTTGAGAGGACTGATACATTTGGTTGTGTCCTGCTTATATAACGGAGCTTAAACATGAATCCAAGTTTCATTTCTTGTTTGCCTGTTTAAGATGTTATGACATGTCTCGCCTTCACAGAGGATTTGCTGCTGGCATTGTGTTACTCCTCACCAGTTTAAAATAAACATCCTTACATTCTTCATAAGGTAACTGGACATATTTATTATGCAAGAAAGTTGGTTTGTTTTTTGTTTTGCCAAATGCCACAAAATTTTACCTGCAGTCTCTCAAATGATGACATCAATAATATTGTGCAAATTACTTAATGTACAAGTGTCAGGGATATAATTGCTAGAGAAGTGCAGATACCGGTTGAACATGAGAACAACATATGTGCTTTCTGGTTTTGCATTGGTAAATTAGGCCTGAAACAGAATTTTAAAAAAGTAGGTCCTGAGACTAGAACTTGGCTATTCTGTGTTCAGAGCCACATAAAAGAAGGGATGGAGAAAGCAGCCATGGATTATTTGCTTAGGGGGGTGGCAAGAGCCACACTACTCTCATTAGCCTGTAAAGGCTGGGAAAATATTGTGGCTGTCCCCCACATGAGGTGCTTGGAGGGTTTTAGAAAGGGACACATTCAAGAGAGGTGCTCTATCTGCAAGTCATTCACCAAGAAGACTCCAGTGGTGGGAGACTTGTGATTTGAAGTAGCACTTTCTGGAGTAGACCATGAGGCCCACTTTGGTAACAAGGCCCTTGGCTGATCACCAGTTGCCTTTGGATCCGGTAAGTGGTGCCGGTCTGTGCTCAGGAGCTGGTGTTTTCCCCAAGAAGCAAAGGAGTGGTTTGCCTTCTTTTGGTGTGGCAAGGAAGAGGTCCCATAAAACCAACTGGAACCATTCCAGGGCTCAGGGAAATGGCTACTCTTCTAGCACCGCTTCCTCCGGCACAAGTCCATCCAGCTATTCTCTGGTATTGTGCCAAGAGCTTTCCCCTTTGGTTGGGCTCCCTGGCCAGACTACCTTTCCCATGATGCAGCACGGCACTTCATGAGAAGGGACAGCATTGCATCGTGGGAAATGTGGTTTGACCAGAAATCCTGGCCCATAAAGGAGAATGGAGGCAACATGCCTTTCCCAAAAGGCAGTGTGTCAGAATGGGGAAATACACTTTAAAGTTGACCTGCCTCAAAATGAAATGTTTCAGGTCAGTTCAAATAAAAATATTTCAATTCAGGTCAAACCAACCTGTTTTTGTTTTCCTCATAGAAAAATAAAAAAAGTCATCAACGTTGGAATTTTCCCAAGGAAAAATTCAATTAGGCAGAAACTGCATTTTCCATTGAAAAATTATTCTGAGAGAAAACTTCTGAAAAGCTCCAGTGCTCAGCAATAGCTTTGGTCTCTTTTGTTATTGAGAGAGGCATATTGGCCAAATTATCATTTTCTCTTCTTGCAAAGTTTGTAATAGAGAAGATGTAATTCGTGTCCTTCTGAAAAAGTGTGTGTCTCCCCACCCCGACTTAACGATTCAGTTCTGTATTACTTCCAGATTTCCTTGCTTTAATGCACATAAGACATGAATAAGGTAGTCTGTAGCCAAGAATGCATAGACTTGTATAAGGAAACAGTCTTAAGTTGTGGAAGCAGCCCAGAGTCCTTGTACTCTCAGTCCATATTTACTCTTGTGTGTCAGTCACATTGTTGCAGCTCGGGAAAAGATCCTTTACTGGCCGCCAACAACCAAACTGTGTGCTACTTTAAATTCTTCCAAGTTAATTTTCTCAGTGTTAAGATGACAGACCTCTGGCAATAGAACTGATGTGGAAGACAATAAACAAGGAAATAGCTTATTCCATTGCCAATATATTAATTTCATAACTTGAAACATGAACTTATTTTCTAGAATAGCCTTGGGTGGTATGTATGGATATGCAGCTACCTGACAATCAAGAAGATCCATTTCCTATCATCTTGCAACTTACTGCAGGCTCAGCTCCCAGAATGGGTTGAATAGAGGGGGGAACTAAACAAACTGCTCATTTGAATTTTGGCCAAGGGACATTGTCAGATTACTGCCAGCTGATGAGATCATGTGTCATTTAGAAGATACAAATGGAGCTCTGCAGTGAGTGGAGGATCATGAGGGAGCATTGTCACTTCCCGTACTGGCTAGAAGGATGAAGGTGATTGGAAGGGTGAATGTTAGAAGTGGTTTGTCTGAGATTAAATGGCAATGTATATACATGTATATTACATATAAGGTCCAATCCAAAGTCTCTTGGGAAGCTTCCCTTTGACTTCATTAGGCTTTGAATCAGGCCCATAGCAGTTTTATTGCAGTGCATTGTTGAGTTGATCCTGTTCAGGGTGAAATAACTCATGTACATGTAACCCACACACCTCCTGGGTGTGTTGCTCTGTCCCATCTAACCAATTTATTTGAGCATAAGCTTTCGTGAGCTACTTGAAGTGAGCTGTAGCTCACGAAAGCTTATGCTCAAATAAATTGGTTAGTCTCTAAGGTGCCACAAGTACTCCTTTTTCTTTTTGCGAATACAGACTAACACGGCTGTTACTCTGAAACCTGTCCCATCTAATGGCACTTGAGATCACTTACAGTATGTCTACACTACCCGCTGAATCGGCGGGCAGCCATCGATCCAGCAGGGATTGATTTATTGCATCTAGTCTAGACGCCATAAATTGACCCCGAGCGCTCTCCTGTCAACTCCTGTACTCCACCACCACGAGAGGCGCAGGTAGAGTCAACGGGGGAGCGGCAGCAGTTGACTCACTGTAGTGAAGACACTGCGGTGAGTAGATCTAAGTACGTCGACTTCAGCTACGTTATTCATGTGTTGGGACATAGTGATACTAAATACGGTGTTGTACAAAGTACCTTCAGCAATTTCAAGTGCTCCAGAATCTAATGCTACTCAAAGTTGCCTTTAAAACAGATTAAGCTTCCTTTAACTTTTTAATCTTGAACTGATTTTGAGAAGCCTTTAAAAAAGGTGTTAGAGTAAAATGGACTTTCTAATCAATCATATAAAATTATAATATATTGGAAACTTATTATTAATAATGGACTCTTATTCTTTATGTATCATGTCTCACTATCTAATCTATCTCTATTAGTTACTTTTTAAAGGAATAGATTGATGAATTACTCTAATAGGGCAAAATCACACAGGAGTTTTTATGGTGATTTACAATTTTGCAAAATACTTTGCACTGCTTTTGTCTTTCTGGACATTGTATTATTTAGAGGGAAGAATTTAAGCCAGAGAGGTGTAGAGGATTTGCATCCTAATGCAGTGATTTGGGTGCATATCTCCTGATAATTCTAACGAACACTAAGTCCCAGTTCAAGGAAGCAATTAAGCATGTGCTAAAGGCCATTCCTATTCAGGAAAGCACTTAAGCACTGCTCAAAATTAAATGTGCAAAAGTGCTGTCCTGAATAGGGATGGTTTTCTGAACTGCAGCCATATTCCTTAATAGGTTTCTATATTTTTCAGTATTAATAATAATCTTTTGGGAATGTGATTTAATATTTTTAACTATTGTCCAAGCACTAATCAAACACCGTATACCCTGGAGGGGTTGGCTTTTTTCAGAGCTCAGTCATCCTGAAAACAAACTCACAAGATGCTGTTCACTGGTTTATTTCAAGGAACTTAAGGGTCACATATAGAATGTTACATGTTACCAGGTATACATTTGGGTTATATTAGAGGAAACTGGCCTTTGTTTGGGGGAGAAAAATGCATACAATATTCCAAGGATATTCATGAATTTTATTAACTTAAGTCAGTGCCAAAATATAACACATTTCACCCAGATCTGTTTGATTCCAGTTTAAGCCTCAACACTCATGAAATTTTAAGTACAGAACATGTTGAGTTTTCGCTCAAGTAAGGACCTATCCAATGCCTGAAGTCAATCGGAGTCTATCCAATGGGTGTTGGATTGGAAGTAGAACTAAAGATCCTACTTGTGGTGATCCACACGGGTGCTGGTAAAAGGAGAGCAAGCTGTAGCCTCCCCTAAAGGCAAAAACAGTAATTCAAAGGGAGGGAATGAGGACTAGTAGAGCAGAAATTGCATGTCAGGGCCTCTGACATTTTTGCCACGAACTGGTCTGTGTAGACCCTGCTGGCATGCACTGAAAGTTCCCAAGAGCTCTTTAATGTAGTGCTGTTTGAATCAGTACTACGTCAGCAGACGCTAGGGAACTTTTTAGTGTGCGCTAGCAGGGTCTGCATGGGCCAGGTAGTGCACAGCATGTCGGGGTGCTTTAGAAATCACACCCCTCTACTGCACATTGCTGTGCCATCTAGACAAGCCCTTAGATCTTACTGTAGGGAATGGTAATTAATAAACTGTTCAAAAGAGGCAGTGCGGTCCTGAAATAGGAGTACAGGACAGGCAGCCAGGAGCTCCCAAGCCCTAATACTGGCTCTGTTATGTGTGGCAAGTCACCCTCTCTGTCCCTCTGTGTACTTATTTATTTCTATTACAGTAGTGCCTAGAGGCCCAGGATCGGGCCCTGATTGGACTAGGCCCTGTACAAACATCTGTAATATGAGGAGTGTTGTGAAAGAGTTTCTGAAAGTATAGGGAGAATTTGGAAACTCAAACCAATAGATGAGGTTAATCTATATTAATATTTCTGGCTGTGAACTCTCCATATAGGGGAAAAATCAATTTACCAAACTCTCTAAACTGATAAAAATACATTTCCCCCCCCCCTCAAATTGAAAACAAAAATGGGAATGGAAAATAAATGGTTGTATGAATGAGCAAAAGTGTCAAAAGCATCCGCAGCAAAGTTGGTAGGCTAAAGGGACTTTAATTTTCATTTAAAGCAAAATCTAAAAGCGGCATAAATTTGAGGGTAAAGGTTCAGTAGTAAGAGGTCTTTGTTTGTTTACTAATGCTCTAAATAGCTCATTTCCCCATCATTTTGACTTAAAATAATCTAAAATGATGGGGAGGGATTTGTTGGAAAGAAGCACAGCATGCAGCCTAATCTTCCATGGCACAGACTTACCAACATTATCATAAAAGAGCTGGAGGTTTTCTTTTTGATCTCGCTTTTGTGAAAGTCTTGACAAATGAAACAGAAGTGCATTAATAATGGATCTAGAGTGGTTTTTCATGTACATGGGGGAAAAAAATCCAAATAATGCATATTTTGTTGTCTTTCACAGTCTTAGTGCTCCATTGGCATCTACAACCCATTCATTCGGGATACAATTTGTTTGGGAGTTTTTTGTATTCCTCTACATTGCATTACTCCAGTTGCAAACTGACGCTAATCAAAACTTCAGAACAGATGACTGAAAACTTTGACTCTGTGAGAAATACACAGGATGAATGGCAGGGGACCTGTTACTTATGTCATCTCTCTCTAAGAAAAGGATCCTATCTGATCTGATTCCTAAATATGGTAGCATTACACCAAAAATTGGATTTTGGGACACTGCTATAATCTGCCTCTTGCCCCCTAAGCTGTTCTTCCTGAGGTAAAAGTTTCTGGGTTTGTTAAGGAAAACACTAAAGGAGATGGATATAACCTTCCGATTAAAGTAATTGACATAGGCAGTATTCTTTCCAAAACAAAGTGTATTAATGTGTAACTAATAATCCCTAATACTGTAGATCCTAAAAATTCTGAACCAAACATGCAATCCCTGAGAGACACATCCCTTATTGCAAGTTAAAGAGCATTCAAACCGCAATAGCATATAGTTTAAATGATTTTAAGCAAAACGATTTGGGACAAGTGGCCAGTTTGCAACAAATCGCAGACAGCAGTTCTTAAATTATATTTTGTTTTACATAAGTGAAATACATTTAAAACACACAAACATTGCCATTTAATATGTGTAGGCTTGAAAACGTACTTCATAAATCCGTTGGCATCCCTTTAAAATCGCTGCTGCTTTATATATCTTTTAGTATTCTTCTTTAATCGCTGTTTCTATTCAGCTCCTGGTCAGTCAGTTTTGCTCCACTTCAGTTTTCTTTCTCTTTCTTTCTGCAGCAGCTTTTCTTTGGCTCCCCTTGCTGGTTTTTGTCTTCTCCCGATTGCGTCTCTGTCACAGGCCTGGTCTGCACTACAGAGTTAGGCTGAAGGAAGCTGCCTTAAGTTGACATCTTAATGTGTGTGTCTACACTACTGGGTTCTTTACGCTGACCTAAGTCGCCTCTAATGTTGACTTCTATAATCCACCTCTGCAAGAGACGCAGTGATTAATTCGATTTTCATGGGTTCACTGTGAGGTGATGCAGCATTGTGTAATTAAATGTAATTGGCCTTCAGGTGGTGTTCCATAATGCTCATCTGTGACCACTCTGGAGATCATTCTCAACTCTGCTGCACTGCAGCCAGGTACACAGGAAATGGCCCCTCCCCTGCTAAAGCCCCTGGAATTTTTGATTTCCCATTTCCTGTTTGATCAGCATTGGGAGCGTGCCAGCTTGAGCACAGCTAATCGTGGAGATTACACGCCCCAAATGTGCGCCAGATGTCTGCACAGGAGGTGGTGGATCTCATTGTTGTGTGGGGAGAAGAGTCTGTGCGGGCAGAGCTCTGATCCAGCAGAAGAAACGCTGACATCTATGCAAAGATCGCTCTTGGAATGGGCGAGAAGGGCTACATGAGGGACACACAGCAGTGTTGTGTGAAAATGAAAACTTTGCCAGGTGTACCTGGCGAACAGTCGTTCTGGTGCTGAGCCCCACACATACTGGTTCTACAACAAGCTGCATGTGATTCTCGGGGGTGACCCTACCAGTACCCCCCCACAAGCAACGTGGACACCTCACAGGTTTGAGAGTCTAGGGACAAAAGGGAGGACTATATGGTGGTTGAGAATGGGAGACAGGCGAGCAGTGGATCCATTCTCCTCAAGAGCCAGGAAATATTTTTAACCCTGGAGCCCTGTGGATTGCAGGACATCATGGTGGCTGACAGTGATGCTGGGGAAGGCACCTCTCGTGAGTGTACTGTTACAATCAAAGTCCAGTTAAACTTTAGCAAGCACGCATATTCGATGGTATTGCATGTCTAGTATGAAGAAAAAGCGAGGTGCTGTAGCTCTGTGGTTATAAGAGGCTGCTCCAGCTACGCAGGGGGTGGCCCCTGGAAAAGACTGTTTATGTGGACTGGGATAGCCCGGGAATCCTCCATGGAGATCTCTAGTAAACTTTCATGGAGGTATTCTGCAATCCTTTACAGAAGGTTTCTGGGCAAGGCAGTCTTATTTCTTCCACCATGGTAGGACACTTTGCCATGCAACTCCTGAATTAATTCTGCTGGCATCATTGCGGTACGCAGGATAGCAACATAAGGGCCAGGTTTATGCACAGACGCTTGCAGCATCTCCTTCCTTTTTGCCTCTGTTACCCTCAGGAAACTGATATCACATAACGTCGCCTAGCGGATATGGGGGAAGTTCTCATTAAAAGTGCTCTTAGAGCATGTAGGATCCCCGCCCCCCACCCACATTTCGGATCGCCAAACCATGCGGCCTCTAATATACCTTTACTGTGCTCGGCATGGGTCAGCAAGTATTTTAAGTGGCTGATAGGGGACTGGGGCCCCAGACATGAGATTCCACAATTTGGGAGTGAAAACATCCCCCCACCGTCCCGTTCGTAAACAGCTTCCCGTGGTGCTATGGGGAGGGGTGATTGTTCACCTAGCTACTTCTGCTCCCAATGTGAGCCTGCCCTAAACTCATTAAAAGTGTGGTCACCCATGACTCGGGAGAGGGCCTACTCACCATGGCTAGAACAGCAAAATGGCACAGTGAATGGTTATGGATTCTGATTGTTATGGCTTGCACCTAGTGTAATAAGGCGTTTTTTTTATGAAAACAGCCTTCCTATGGAAATATTTTATGCATGTACAATGGTCCCTTCTTTTTTCCCATGACTGACCGCTGGAAATATGTTCTTTGGTGTGTCAACACCTGAAAGCAGACTTTCGCTGATTACAAGGAAGAGAAAAAAGAACGCAGGAGGACTTGTTCATTGAGATAATGAACGCGTCCGGGACAGCAGACACAGAGCTGAGAGGGTGGAGGATTTCACTGTCTGAGAAGTTAGACATGGACATGAAGAGCAGAAAAGCTTCCCATGAGCATGAGTGTACGGTGCATTATGAGGGACCAATCAGACATGTTGAGGCGTCTGGTTGAACTGCAGGAACAGAATCAGGAGGGTAGAGTCCCTCTGCAGACCCTGGTGGACAGCCAGCCAGCATTGCCTGGCGCAGAATCACCCTCCCCAAAGCGTTCCATGAGTTAAAATGGTACCATTTTCTAATGCCGACAAGGCCTTAAAAGTAGCTACTCTGGAATTACATCTATATAACGCAGGTTTGGTCTGCACTGAAAGCTTTAAAGTTCTCATAGTGGATTAGATGGACTAAGTGGGACTTCCTGTTTTAGGGTGAAGCAGAAACTGAAGTGGAACCTGCACTTGTCAGTGTGTTTGTAATAGCAGCAGTAGTAGTATCTGTGCTTGAAGAAAATTAATCCAATGAGCATAACAGATTCTAACCGTGCAGATAAAGAAATGGTATCTATCTGGCTTTCCTCTTACCGAGGAGGATGACATTAATTAGTATTTTTAATTATGTATTTTTCTTATACGGCACTTTAGCTGTGGATAGCACTTTATGGACAATTTAAAAAATTATAGTCCTCTTGTCTTGATTTTATAATCTAAATTAGACATAAATCTGCAAGGAAAGCCAATAAACAAGGAATGGATAGGAGTGGGGGAAAAGGAAGGATGACTTACAAAAGTGTAGATAATGAGAGAAGCTTATTACATGCTGTGTGGTTCATGTTAGTTCCAGTGCTGCTGCTTACTGAAGTGGTCTCAAGGGAAAACTTTGCGGGATTTAGGGAAGAATGGGGGTGAAAATCTGTTTGGAAAGCAAGCTGATTAAAGCCCTCCTCATAATTCCCCTTTTAGGAAACAAATGGGGGTGCACAGGGTCAGGGAGGATGTTGCAGACATGGTGTGAATTGCAGAGTCAGGGGTCAAAGCTGTTTGCAGGAGGAGATCAAAATAGCGTCAAGTCAGTCTTCATTGGAGGAGTGTCCGTTTGGGGTGGGGTGAGGGACACCAGGAGATGATATTGACTGTAGACGGAAGCAGAGAGATAGAGGGCTTTGTGCAGTCAGGAGAGGGAGATTAGCCTTGTGGTCAAGGAATGGCAGCAGAATCGTGTTTAACAAAAGAACTACAGTAGTTGTCTGGGTCTGGCACCCCTCCGCCCCCAATGAAATAAAGCAGATATGTTTGAAGTCAATGGACAGTGTTCATGGAAAATTTAGTTATTTCTATTGAGGTGCCAAAATAGTCTTAGGTCCCTAACATTAGGTACCCACTTCTGAAAATATTGGTTTTAGTCTCTCTTTTCCAAAGAGCGCAGTCTAATTTTAGACATAATTTGATGAGTTACACATAGGACAATAGGATTTGCCATACTGGATCAAACCAGTGGTCTTTCTAGTGTAATATGGCCAGTACCAGTGTTTTCAGAGGGATGTTCTAGAAACCACATACTATACAGCTGTGGAATAGCCTGCCACGAACTGGTGGTTGGTTTCTGCCTTGAACCATGAGGGTTTATATCCTTGTAAAATATGTGTATGTTGTCTAATATAGCTGTGGATGTCATCATGTCTAATCTTTCACTAATCCTACTAAGCTTTCGGCCACAGTGGTATCTTGTGGCAATGAGTTCTACAAATTGATTGTGAACAGTATAAAGGTAGAGATGCATTTCCTTTTATCATCTTTAAATTGATTCCTGTCCAGTTTCATTTAATGTCCCCTTGTTCTGGTATTATGAGAGGGTGTATCATTCAATGATGTCTGTTATGTTCCCATTCACTCAGCTCACTTCTCTAAACTAAAGAGTTTCTTTAGTCTCTCCTCATGTACATACCTCTAATCATTTTTGTTGGCAGTCTCTGAAACCCATTTTATTCTGCTAATCATCTCTGAGATAAGCTAACCAGAACAGAAGACAGTATTCCAGATGAGGGTACATCACTGGGTTACGCAATGACATCAAATTTTTTCAGTATATAGTTTGATATTTCTTATTCCTTCTAACCATTTTTTCTCTTTTTGACCACCGCTGTACATTTTGCAGAGGTTTTTGTTGAGCTGTCCAGAATGATGCCCAAATATGTTTGCTGGGTGGTGTGGTGGGGCAGGTTCCCACCTCAGTCAGGAAGGGGTTAAAGAGATCCTCTGGGCACAGTTTGTCCCAATCCAGTGCACCTGTGAGACCTGGAAAGTCTGGAGTGGGGTAGGTTTCTTTAACAATTAATAATAAAGGGTGGGGGGAATCCAAGTCCAGTGCAGGGGTCACACTCGGAGGGAAGCAGAGCGAGAACACAGAGCCTCCTTAGCCCCACAGAGCAGGGCCTGCTTATCAGGAAAGCTGCTGAGAACCCTCTATTGCCTGGACCCCCTGCAGAGGTAGAGGGATTATCTTTTTTTTTTCTCCTTCTCGAAGCCCAGGGCGCTCAGCCTGTGCGCCCCTCAGACACATGGGTCAGGAGCCCAGAGCCCTTCCATAGAGACTATTTTGCCATTTTTGCCTTGCGGATTACAGCAGGGTGAGCCTGGAGTGTTTTGTGGGCTTCAGAATTATTTTTTGTCTGTCTTATTCTGGACAGTTGTTCTGCCCACAAGGAGAAGGAACTGCCTCCCTAAGACTTACAGCTGGAGGACTGTGAGGTTTTTTGCAGGAGTGGTGGGTGAAATTCTGTTGCCTGCGTTGTGCAGGAGGTCGGACTAGATGATCTTAATGGTCTCTTCTGACCTAAATATCTATGAATCTATGAATCTGACTGCACCCCCCCACTCTAGACCGGCTCTACAAAGATGTCTATGTCCAGGGAAGGAGGCATGGGACAGGAGAGGTGACGGCTGTCTATCATTAAATTAGAACCTGGGAAGGTATATGACTAATTCAGAGAAGGGGGAGGGGAGGAAGCTAGAACAATAACATCACGTGCTTACTTTGCTTTGTTAGGCACTCAGGTTGACTTAAGGCATGACCTTTTTAAATTCTGCCCATTGGTGGCTGTGAAAAGGACATACCACTAATTTGCAACAATCTCAATAAAAAGGATCAGTTCAGAGGTAGCTGTCGGAATAGCCAGGCTTGTCTCAAAGACCTAAAACTCTTCCCCAGCAATCTCTCTCAGGCAAATGTTTGGGAAAACACAGCTGTGTTGTGTCCTATCAGAAGACGCTAAACATGGGAATTTGTGTTGGGGTGGGGCAGATGGGATATGCAGCGAATCATGCTGTTTGTAATACACTGTGTTCAGTAACTACAGCTATCAAATAGGTTAAATGATCCTTTTTGGCATATTCCAGTGAATTCGGTCATAATGCCATAATTCTTAAATTCCTAGCTTTTGAAATATATTTCCTAGTTCAGTTTTAAAAGTATTGTGCTTTTTTGGACAGTCACAGAATCTGGAGGTCTGGAATGGTATTTTATATTTTGCTGTTTAAAATGTGGGAGGAATTTACCAGTGGTGGTATTATCAGGAGATTGCTACCTGTCTAGTGAGGAAAAAGGAGCAATTTTTTTTCCATTTTACAGGAACTGTGCTATGCAGTGGAGTTCACCCTGCCAGGCAATACAGATCCTGCAGGACACGTGGAATTTTAAAACTCTGGCTGCTGCTGCAGCATGTGCAAAACTCCTATTGAAATTGATGGGAACTGGGCTCATGGTGTTAGGACAAGAACCTCTAAATGTAGGTGGTATTGTGCAGTAGCTAGCTGCCTTTTGGTGGTGAAGAGCAAACAGGGCTGCTCTTCATGCTAGCCATCACTCATTCATTTCCCCCTGCCCCCCGTTCTTATAGTGCACCCCCCAGGTCTTTATCTTATTAGCCACGGTGTCCTTTGTAATTTACAGAAGTAAAGTTAGACTGAGAATTCCTAAGAGATTTCTTGAATTTTCTCTAACTTGCCTGTTTGTTTTTAGAGACAATGTTTTCAATAGTACACCTGGGCAAAGTTCTTGTAATTCTAGCACATGCCTACAAGTATCCTTGAGTAGCTAGCTTAGATATCAATCTATTTGCACTAGCTGTTTTATTTTCCCCTCTTCCCCCAACCCCTGCCCCCTTGCATGCAAACCTGATCTTGTTGTTGTAATTGGCCAAACAAGAAGTGGTGGGTGGAAGAGGAATTATTTACAGACTCATATAATTTACCTCTAACTCTTGCTCTTCTTTTCACTCTGCTACCTCTTCAGCAGTTGTATATCAGAATATACCTCACTGCTCTGTTTGACCTATGCATTATTTTCAGTGTGACTAGCAAGCACCCAGACATTAGTGATAGCAGACGCAATACTTCTTATTAAACAAGTGCACTATGCTCAGTCTGCTTAGGCATCTGAAAGCATTTAGTTCAGGACTTCTCTACTTCTGGGACATGGCTGGGAGGGAAAGCCGAATGGGTCAGAACTGCTAGGGTGAAGGGATAAGAATGGCAGAAAAATCCCACAAGTTTTAGGACCCATTGGGAGTTTAGAATTTGTGTAAGTGGAGACTATATTAGTAGTCTGGTAATGCGCGTATCATTGAAATAACTCACGCTGTCGCTCGCTATGGGACTCAACTAGAGCTGGTCAGGAAATGTTTTGGTTTTTGACTGTAAAAAATGTGACTTTTTTTTTCGTTTTCATTTAAAAAATTATCTGCGGGAACTTTTGAGTTTAACCAGAATGGTTTGGCTTCTGGCAATGAAAATGTTAGAAAAATATTTGGATTTTCAATGAGAGCCTATTTTTTTTGTTGTTGGAAAATTTTCCATCAAAAGGTAGGGTTTTTTTTGTTTTTTTTTTAGTGGAAAATGGCTACTTTATATCAGGAAATGTCCATTTTCAAACAGTTCTAACCTAAACTCGTAAGAGGTTGAAGATGGTAATGTCTTCCTCATTGCCTCTCAAGACACAAGTTGTAAGGGAGGAATCATCTGAATAAAGGCACCCGTGGAAACCAATAGCTGCCACTGTGTGAAAAGAATTATTTGAAAAAGTATTTACACTAGGGAATAATGGACTTACTCGTGTGTTCATGTGGAGTGTCTTTCCAGGAGGAAAGGGCAACCAAGAAGCTGGTTGTAGAAGAGGGAGATGAGAGGAATTTACTTCAAAATTTCAGCTACAAAATGTCCTTAAGAATTGTATGAATCTCTCTACAGTGCTGCTGTCAATTACCAGAAAGTTTGTAATGGATTTTTCTGGCTGCTGGCTGTCTTTGACTCATAAACCAGCACACATGTTTAAAAGGTTAGTTTAAATTAGTAAGAGATTTGAGTTTCTCAGTTTACTCATTGGGGAATAAATGAGGCATGTGAGACCGGGCCCATTGATCTGAAGCCTGTGAATGAGAGGATTAAAACAGCTACAGTGTTTAGGCACATGAAAGTGCTTTGTGGATTGCAGTCATATCCCTTTAGCTGTGATCCTGTTGAATCTTAGCGAAGCATGTTAGCACCTAAACCACAATCCTGCACATGGGTGACCAGAAGCTCCTGCCCAGAGCCCAGCTGACAACAGTGGAGTTCTGTTCTGCAGGTACAGTACTCTGCCTGCCTCTGTCAATGACAGGATCAGGACCCTAGTAAATATTTAAAAAAATAAAGCCTAGGCTGTTGCAGGAATTAGAGATTGGAGATTCAGTTGGCGATATCACTGGCTAAACCAAAATATCTTGCAGGCTGAAGCTTTGAACATTCATACAGCTTTTTTCTGTGCATGAAGGTGGTGGTGATTGTGTGTAATTTCTGGACATTTTTTAGAATTAATTCAGATTTTTCAGCTTTTGTTAATTTAAACCAGATACTTTAGAGGCATAGAGTGGGATTTTTAAGTGACTAGGAGCACAAGGCCCACAAAGCCAGTAAGACTTGTGCTGCTAAGTCACTTAAGCACTTTTGGAAAGCTGTGACTTTCCAGAATATATGCACATAATGTCTCCTAATGCCCATGGATATTGAGGCACTACTGAAGTTAATTGACGTTTGCTATTGATTTGAATGGGACTAGGATTATGTTCTGGGAGGAGACTAGAACCCTGAATGCGTTTCTTTAGAACACATCTATCCATGGGCTAATTACCAGCAAACATTACCTGTAATATTTTTTTTTGAAGTTGTAAGAGTTCAATATGCAGTTTGATGAGCTTATGTCTAACTCTTTCTCATTTTAAAATAAAGTCAGACTTGAGAATTTTTTTTGTTAAAAGAATTGTATGTGTGAAGCATCTTTCCTGTGATGAAATCCAAGCATTTTATCTCCACAGTGCTGTGAAGCCACTATCGCTATTAGAGCTGTGTGAATGATGAGATTTTTGGTTCGCTTTGCAATTCTGAAAAGTGTAAAAAAAGAAAAATTGTTTCAGGTTCAACAATTTTAGATTAGGTTTAGATTTCAAGTATTTGTTTGTTTTTTGAATTTTTAAATAAAATTGAAAGAAATTTTGAAACCAAGTAATTTCAGACTGAAAAATCAAAACAAAACCTCTTAATTGTCTTCAGATTTTTTTTTCCTGATGAAACCATTTGGTGAAATTGCCACATTCACAAAACGTTTTGGTGTAGCCAAATCCGCATTTTTTTTTCTGAAAAATGTGATCCAGATCTAATTACCACCCCAATTCTACACATGGAAAAATGAAGTATGGAGAGGGTAGGGGACCTGACCCAGATCACACAGAGTGAGCATCTGAACTGAAATTAGAACATTTGTTTCCCATTCCCTGCTTTAGCAACTAGATGATAATCCTAAAGGAGAAGAAAATCAGTCAACGTTTTTACATCTAAGAATGAAGCCATTTGAGAAAAAAGGGATTTGAATGGAAATGCTGATTAGCCCTCAACTGCTGTCGAGTGACAGATTATATTGCTTGAGTAGCATTGCTCATTTCTGCTACAGGGAGGGATTGTTGAATCTTGCTAGAACGCTAATTACCAAAAATGTCTCGGTGTCCTTTATCTGAATCTTCAAAGGGTGAAGTCATTATTACAGGGAAATATCACATGAAATATCGCAATTGGGTGTGCAAGGCCATGGATCAGGAAGATTGCCTGAATTAACTTGACTTTGTAATGAATGAGCAGGGCAATTGCTTTCAAAAGAGC
Source organism: Natator depressus (assembly GCF_965152275.1). NCBI lineage: Eukaryota > Metazoa > Chordata > Testudines > Cheloniidae > Natator > Natator depressus. The sequence continues at coordinate 13,118,166 of NC_134241.1, forward strand.
CACAGGAGGCTGGGTGTGGCTTGATCAGCAATGATACATCACCTGTAAAGATCTAGTGGGAAACAAGTCTTTCAAAAAATGACACAACTTGAGTGTCTCAGGGCAATGCTTTGGGAAAATGACTAGCAGTGCAACGGTGAATGTGGTGAAGTAACTTCACAAGGAAGATGAGTGCATCAATTGACAGAAGCCAAGGTCAGCAGCAAACTAGTGTTCTGGAGTCCTGTTCAGATTGAAAGAGGAAATAAGGGAAAGTTCCCAGTGTCTCTGGATCATGCTAAACTATCCTTGCTGGGAATGACTTGTCTCTGTCTCATAATTCATAATGCTCCTTCTGAAGAGCAAGAGCCTGATTCTCCTCTTACTTACACTGAGTAAAACTAGTATAATCCCACTGATATCTATGAAGTTTACTCCTAATTGACACCAGATAAAGGGTAAGGAGAATTGTGCCCAAAGGGTCACATCTGAACTCGGTGCACTCTGCTGAATTAAGTGAGGTGACACTGGTATATACCCATTGTTAGGGGGCTTATTCCTTCACCCACTTACTTCCCTGGTCCTTCTCGCATGAACAGAGAGCAACAATACTCGAAGTCGAAAGGTGCAAACAATTTGATGTTTATTGGGGTGAACTTCCAGCAAGCATGATTCCAGTTTCCTTCCTTAGTGTCCCCCTTCCCAGCTCTGACACCACAGAGCCTTACACCTGTGTCCCTGTTCCCAGTCCTGCCCTTAGCAAAACGTGATTCCAATTTCCTTGCCCCCATTCCCACACACACACCCACCCACTCACTTCCTGATTGACTGCAGACTACATAGTAAAACTTGAGTTCTGCTTAGCAATACTTTAACCAATCATTTTCCTGAAATTTAATTAACCAATCCTAACATATTGTAACATGATTATGTAACCAATTATATCCCACCACCTTAATTAGTTTACACCCAGCAAAATTAATTATACAGCAGACAGGAACAATCACAGAACCAGACAGAGATTATACAGACAAACAATAGCAAAGTGGGAACTATAATGACAAGACAATACAGAAGTGAGGATTTCACATCCCAGCTATTGATAAGTGAGTTCTTGCCAGACAGGATGCTATCAAACTAAGATTCCTTTTACATTTTCTAGGCACTTCCCTTTCTCTGGAGGTGATAGGCACTATCAGGACAGGATTGTATTCCTAACAGCCCAATAGCACCTTATTTCAATGTGACTAGTTTGGAATGGGAGGATGTGACTGTTCGCTTCCCAGCTTATGGCTTCCTCTGCTGCTTAGCCAAAGGCCTTAGCCTAAGAACAGGGCCTCAGACTGTCACAGTGAGAGAAGGCCCTTACACCGGCAGACAGTGATTTTGATTCTTTCTTTTATACCTCTATAACTAGCCAAGTGATAAGAATACACCTAAATTCTTCGAGTATAGGCCTTTACCGACAGGCCTGAATATCTATATCCTAACACCCATTGAGAATCTGGCCCCTTATGATTTGCCTCTAGAATGCTCCAGTTTTCAAGTGGACGCAGTTGCAAAATATTTTCAAGGGGAAGGATATTCCCAGGTTCTACTCCAAAGGATCTATTCTTCCCCCCCTTCCCCTCCATTCTATGTACTTGATTCCAAAATAGTTCAGGAGTAAACTATATACGTTATAGCTGTTGTCTGTAGTTCTTTTTTAAACCAGCTGTTAGATCCATTCATGACATAACATCAACCAGCTGGGACTCTGGAGATGCTGTGATGGGACTCAATGTTTTATGATTTGATCATGATCAGTAATGGGCTATTTGTTTCTAATGTGTGGTTTTCCTTTTGTGTGGCCCTTTTAAGGTTGCATTTTAATCCAGTTAAATTGTAAATGCTTTAGGACATCGTTTCCATGTTTGTATAGTGTACTTAGGTTCTGATCTAAAGCTGACTGAAGTCAATGGGAAGCTTTCTACCAATTTCAGTGTGCATTGGATCAGGCCCTTAGGTTCAGCATGTGCTTTGAAGTCAATGGGATTACTCACAATTTTAAAAGTATGCACAGGAGTAAGAGTTTTGGATGGGAAGGTTAGGGTGCTCTGAAAATCTATTCAGGAACATTCTAGAAGGTTCAATGTATCATTGAATAAATACAATACATTAATTCAATAAAATACAATAAAGTCCCCCTTCCCCCTCAGAGTTTAGAAGTTCTTAGGCTGTATCCCCTTTGAACGAGTTAGGAAAAAACACTAGAAACCTGGAAATAATCCTGTGGAGGCAGTAATCGGGATCAGATAAACAAAATAAGTCTTTGGTATCTCTAATTTCTATGATTCTCTTTTTAATTGGTTGCAATGAAACAGAAGTCTCATAGGGTGCAGTCCTGCAAACACTTAGACGTCTACTTCATTGATTTCAATGGGCCTACTCAGGGTTGCCAACTTTCTACTCACACACAACCGAACACCCTGGTTCCAACCCCCGCTCACTCCATCTCCCTGCTCTGTCGCTCGCTCTCCCCACCCTCACTCACTTGATCATTTTAATCGGGCTAGCTCAGGGGTTGGGGGCGGGGGTGAGGGCTTCCGCGGAGGGTGCAGCCAGAAATGAGGAGTTCAAAGTGCAGGAGGGGGTTCTGGGCTATGGTGGTGGCTTGGGATGCGGGAGGGGGTGAGGGCTCTGGCTTGGGGTATGGGCTCTAGTGTAGGGCCAGGGATGAAGGCTTTGGGGTACAGGAAGGGTCTCCGGGCTGGAGCTGAGGGGTTCAGAGTATGGGAGGTGGCTCCGGGGTGTGGGAGGGGGTATGGACTCTGGGCCGGGGGTGCGGGTTCCAGGGTGGGGCCAGAAATGAAGGGCTCAGGGTGTGGGAGAGGGCTCTGGGCTGGGGCATGGGGTTAGGGCATGGGGGTGTGGGAGGGGGCTCTGGGCTGGGGATTAGGGGTGTGGGAGGGTGCTCTGGGCTGGGGCTGAGGGGTGGGGGAGGGAGCTCTAGGGTGGGGTTGGGGATGAGGGGGTTGGGGTGGAGGAGGGTGCCTCTGGGCTGGGACTGAGGGTTTTGGAGGGCGGGAGGAGGATCAGGGCTGAGGCCAGGGGTTGGGGCATGGGAGGGGGTCAGGGGTGCAGGGTCCTGGTGGCGCTTACCTTAGGCAGCTTCTGGAAGCAGCGGCGAGTCCCTCTTCCGCCTCCTACATGGAAGTGTGGTCAGGTGGTTCTGCATGCTGCCCCACCCGCAGGTGCTGCCCCCACAGCTCCCACTGGCCACAGTTGCTGGCCAATGGGAGATGCAAAGCCAGTACTTTGGGGTGGGGCCAGCATGCGGAGCCCCATGGCTTCCCCTAAGTGTAGGAGCCAGAGGGGGGACATGCCATTGCTTCCGGGAGCCACACGGAGCCATGGCAGGCAAGGGAGCCTGCCTTAGCCCTGCTGCGCTGCCAACCGGACTTCTAACGGTTGGGTCAGTGGTGTTGACCAGAGCCGCCAGGGTACCTTTTCGACCAGGCGTTCCGGTCGAAAACTGGATACCTAGCAACCCTAGCCTACTCTCATGCTTTAAGATAGGTACGTGCATAAGAATTTTGCTGAGTCCAGACCTCACTAATGAATGTAGTGTTTACTCTGATGAATACACCCATTGTCTTTACACGTTGCACTCCAGTGAGTTTCCAGATCAGGTCACTGAAGAAAAGTTGGAAAAAAATCCTATGATTATACGAATTTAAAACTACAGAAAAAATTGGAAAAGTGCACTTCTGGTAACGTGCCCCTAAGTGCATCTGAAGCTTAGTGTAATTACATAAGGTCAATGGGTCCCTCATGTAGGAGCACTCGATTTTCTCTTTTATATCGTTTAGAGCATCTCCATTGATGTGCTCAGTTGATTCAACACAGGTGGAACTGAGAGCACTTTGTTTTTTTACCTTCAGTGCAGATGAGTGGAGCTTGCTGCTTCCATCCATATACCTATATAGAGTGTGTGTGTGTGTTTTTATATAGCTTTAAAAGTCAGGCCTAGTTAATTTGCATCAGTTTGCAAACTCACATTTACTTGGATTTTTTAAAAAAAACCCACATTAACTAGTTCAGTGATACAAGATTATTGCTGAAACGCAGACAATTTAGATTTTCTCCATGATTGTGAAATTGCCATACTAATCCAAATCCCACTTGGTCTTTACGTGAAAGTGTTCACATTATACAAAACCACTTTACTACAACAATTTTATTAAAGTAGCCCTGCAATTTACCCATAATGGTTTTTCTATTGATGAGGCGTTTATACCACCTAATGCGCACACACATGCATTGCCTTTAAAGATATCACTAAATGCTTTGGGATTAAATTACTCAACAATAGGTTGGTATAAAAGACTTTGTTTAAATCTAAAACTACTGTACATGCTGCAGGATGGATGAGTAAATGAAATCTTTCAGATACACCGGCATATGGAGAAATCAAGCATGAATGCACCACAGCTGAGTGCATGGATTTTATATGTCCCTGGGTTTCAGTAAAGTACAATGCAGAAAGAATCAAAGTAATATAAACAGTGCCATCTGCTAGGAGGAGTTGTGATGGATCTGTGGCACAAGGGGTAGCCAGGGGATATTCCTATTGCAAAACTCTATAGTAATCATTTTTGTGAACCATGTTCCCTTTTAGAAATGGGCCTGAAACATAAAATCTGGATTTTGCAATATCACTTTTCTTTTACTCCCTCCAACTGTACCTCAGTCTGCTCTGGCAGGGTTTCTGATTTGGTTTAGACTTCAGATTGCTCCTGTGTGCGTGCGTGTGTGTGCTTTAGGGGTGGGGTTTGTCCCTTTATTCAAGGTTTTGGTTTGGGCTCATTTCCATCCCGTTTGACCACTTTGAGTGCTGGCAAGCAGATGACATTGTTGTGAGTGGTGTGCAGAGCCTCCCTGGCTTCTGCACCTAGGAGTCAGACATGCCCACAGCTTTGGAGAGCCACGCGAAGCCAAGGCAGGCAGAGAGCCTGCCTTAGCCCCACTGTGCTGCTGATTGGACTCGTAAAGGCTCAGTCAGCGGTGCTGACTGGAGCCCCTAGGATCCCTTTTTGACCCAGGGTGACCAGATGCCTGGTTTTCGACCAGAGCACCTGGTTGAAAATGGATCTTGGTGGCTCCAGTCAGCACTGCTGACCGGGCCGTTGACTGTCTGGTTGGTGGCGCCGCAGAGCGGGGCTATGGCAGGCTCCCTGCTAGCTTCCGCATTGTGCGGCTCCCAGGAAGCAGCTGGCATGGCCCTTCTCCGGCTCCTATGCACAGGGGTAGCCAGGGGGCTCTGCATGCTGCCCCTGTTCCAAGTACCGCCCCAGCAGCTCCCATTGGCCAGGAACCACAACCACAGGAACCCATTGGTCAGGAACCACAGGAGCTGCAGGGGCGGTGCCAGTGGATGGGACAGCTTGCAGAGCCACCTAGCCATGCCTGCGCATAGGAGCCGGCGTGGGGAAATGCCGCTGCTTCCGGGAGCTACTTGAGGTAAGCGCCGCCCAGAGCCTGCACCCCGACTCCCTCCCAGGCCCCAACTCCCAGCCCTCTGAACCCCTCAATCCCAGCCCGGAGCACTCTCCTGCACCCCAAACCCCTCATCCCCAGCCAGAGCTCTTACTCCCCCCTCGTACCCCAATTCCCTGCCCCAGCCCTGATCCCTGTCCCATCCCAGAGCCCCCTCCCAACACCCCCAATCCCTCATCCCTGGCCCCACCCTGGAGCCCTCACCCCCTCCCACACCCAGCCCCCTGAGCTAGCCCAGTGAAAATGAGCGAGTGAGTGAGGGTGGGGAGAGCAAGCGACAGAGGGAGGTGGGGTGGAGTGGGCGGGGCCTCGAAGGGGTAGGATATAGGTGGGCCCTCAAAGGAGGGGCATGGCAGGGAGGTTCAGTTTTGTGCAAGTAGAAAGTTGGCAACCCTATTTTGACTGAGATTCTGGTCCAAAACAGAACACCTGGCAACCCTACCTTTTTTGGTCTCTTTTATCTGGCATAAAGAGGCTGGAAGGAAGATATTTATTTTTATTTTTTTTGTAAAGGCCCTGCTGCTGGAGTCAAGCAATTATGTGAGAATCTTGGCTTCATTTACGTCCCCCTGCGCCCTCCCCCCCCCCCAAAAAAAGGGGAAAAAAAAAAAAAAGCTTCTAGTCCTTCTGGTTGCGGAGAGAACTTTGAACACATGTTCCAAGAAGTACCGTAAATGCTCACAAACCAGAAGGCAAATTAACTTTTTTTTAAAAAAAAAGCTCATGATTTTAAAACTAATATGGTTTCTTAGAGGCCTGACGCATGATATTTCTCTTCAGATTGAGCACTCCCACTGATCGCAACTTTGGCAATGTGGCATGACAAGAGAGTCACTTTGTATAGTGCCATTCACATCCCTGGGTATCTCAAAACACTCCAGCATAGTCAGTTGTACACTGGGACTGCAGTGGCTTCAGTAATAGATCCCGCTTACGTAGCAACTTTTATATGGAACTGACAGAGGTGTGTAAATATAATCTCTGTCCTACAGATGGAGAAATTAAAGTGCAGAGATTAAATGATCTGCCTAGCAAGATCCCTAGGCCACACTGTTTACCATTGTCCTCTGAGAGGACAGGCAATGATTCAGCTAGCTTCCTGCTTGGAAACAAGCACTGGACTTGTACGGGCAGATAGTCAGTTGGGTTGGGATAACCATAAGGAATAGTTTATTCATACGGTAGCCCTCTTAGAATTGTCCGCCTTCAGACTCGCATGTGATATTCATGACACACACTGGAATTTCAGCTCCATAAGCTGATAAGGGGTCTGGTTGTGAATATTAGCATTTTTGACAATCTTCTTAAAGGAGCAGTGCATCCAAGAAAGGCCAGGAGGAGTTGATTACTCTGGTAGCATTTATGTGCTATGCAGTACTCTGTGTGGATGTTAGTAGCTGCTTTCCTAAAAGAGGGAATGTTGGGCAGGTCTGTTATCCACTTAAAAAAAGCACTACACTGTGCTGAAATTCCAAGCAGCATAAGGTTTGGGCTCAAGTTTTGTATGGTACCCGAAACACTCACCTCTTGATCCGAAAGTGACAGTGCCACAAATTGAGGCCTTCTGTCAGCTGAAGTGGTCCCTGGCAGCGTTAGACAGTCATGGAGAAACTACACCATTAGGGCAATCTCATGCCGAAGCAAGAGAAAACCTTTACCTGCAGCACACAAGTGTTGCCAGCTCCAGTGATTTTTTTTTTTTGACATGCATTCGACGAAGTGGGTATTCACCCATGCAAGCTTATGGTCCGATACGTCTGTTAGTCTATAAGGTGCCACAGGACTCTTTGCCACTTTTACAGACCCAGACTAACACGCTACCCCTCTAATTTTTTTATCATGAGTCTATGTACTGCCTTTTTTAAAAAAAGAAAAGAACGTGCAGCCGGAGTGGAGAGTGACAGTGGGATCCGTCTGTGTCAAATTATAGACTCCTTTTCGTATTGTGTTGAACATGTCTCAGCTTGCCTGAGGGCAAGCTGTTGTACTACATTCTCATTGACTTTAAGGTCAGCAGGGGCTATCATGATGATCTAGTTTGACCTCCTGCATGTTGCAGGCCACAGAACCTCATCCACCTACTCCTGTAATAGGCCTACAACCTCTGGCTGAGTTACTGAAATCCTCAAATCATGGTTTAAAGACTTCAGGTTACCGAAAATTCACCATTTACGCTAGTATAAACCTACTAGTGACTCGTGCCACATGCTGCAGAGGAAGGCAGACAACTGCCTCTCTCTCAGAAAAGGCACCTTTTAGCTCCTTGAAGGATAGTCATTGGGAAGCCACAAAGATGGAATTTTGGGGGCTGTTGCCCACAGAAGACTCAACTGCCTGCCCACCCTCCTTGAACAATGGTTTTTCTAGCATGGTGGGCAAGTGTGACATGAGGAGGGGAGTGGATCATCACAGTGAAGCACACGGCAGAGAGACAGGTCTTACAAAAAGAACAGGAGTACTTGTGACACTTTAGAGACTAACAAATTTGTTAGTCTCTAAGGTGTCACAAGTACTTCTGTTCTTTTTGCGGATACAGACTAACACTGCTGCTACTCTGAAAGAGGTCTTACAGCAGAGCAGAATGCTGCTCTTTTCAGGGGGGCTGACCATAACACGTGTTAGAGGACAGGAGGGACTCTGCCCAGCCTGAAATGCTCACAAACCTCAGACTTGCAGGAGTGAGATCAGACATGGGGAAGGTGGGTCTTAGGGCTCCTGTTTTCAAAGATCTCTTAACGCTTGAATGCCTTAAGAGTAAAATGTCTGTGGTTAAGAAACTCTTTTGCTAAGTCTGTGTTCCTTGCTTTCCTGCAGTGTAGTCCCCAACAGGGTTAAACTAGGAGCCCAGAGAGCTCACAGAGTAGGTGGAGCTCTGGGGGGGTGGGAGGGGGAGTGCGTGTAAGTTACAGAAGTCTGATTTGGGAAGACTCCGATCTGTTTTTGGCATCTAGGGTGTCCGGGTTGCATTGTCCCATGTCCCAAGGGACGGGATCAAATAAGAAGTCTGAGCCCGGGAGCATGCCCTATAGACCCAGAGTTAGAAACAGTGAGTAGACTCCAATTGACTTAGAATCATAGAATCATAGAATATCAGGGTTGGAAGGGACCTCAGGAGGTCATCTAGTTCAACCCCCTGCTCAAAGCAGGACCAATCCCCAATTAAATCATCCCAGCCAGGGCTTTGTCAAGCCTGACCTTAAAAACTTCTAAGGAAGGAGATTCTACCACCTCCCTAGGTAATGCATTCCAGTGTTTCACCACCCTCCTAGTGAAAAAGTTTTTCCTAATATCCAACCTAAACCTCCCCCACTGCAACTTGAGACCATTACTCCTTGTCCTGTCATCTTCTACCACTGAGAATAGTCTAGAACCATCCTCTTTGGAACCACCTCTCAGGTAGTTGAAAGCAGCTATCAAATCCCCCCTCATTCTTCTCTTCTGCAGACTAAACAATCCCAGTTCCCTCAGCCTCTCCTCATAAGTCATGTGTTCCAGACCCCTAATCATTTTTGTTGCCCTTCGCTGGACTCTCTCCAATTTATCCACATCCTTCTTGTAGTGTGGGGCCCAAAACTGGACACAGTACTCCAGACGAGGCCTCACCAATGTCGAATAGAGGGGAACGATCACGTCCCTCGATCTGCTCGCTATGCCCCTACTTATACATCCCCAAATGCCATTGGCCTTCTTGGCAACAAGGGCACACTGCTGACTCATATCCAGCTTCTCGTCCACTGTAACCCCTAGGTCCTTTTCCGCAGAACTGCTGCCTAGCCATTCGGTCCCTAGTCTGTAGCTGTGCATTGGGTTCTTCCGTCCTAAGTGCAGGACCCTGCACTTATCCTTATTGAACCTCATCAGGTTTCTTTTGGCCCAATCCTCCAATTTGTCTAGGTCCCTCTGTATCCTATCTCTGCCCTCCAACGTATCTACCACTCCTCCCAGTTTAGTATCATCCGCAAATTTGCTGAGAGTGCAATCCACACCATCCTCCAGATCATTTATGAAGATATTGAACAAAACCGGCCCCAGGACCGACCCCTGGGGCACTCCACTTGACACCGGCTGCCAACTAGACATGGAGCCATTGATCACTACCCGTTGAGCCTGACAATCTAGCCAACTTTCTACCCACCTTATAGTACATTCATCCAGCCCATACTTCTTTAACTTGCTGACAAGAATACTGTGGGAGACCGTGTCAAAAGCTTTGCTAAAGTCAAGAAACAATACATCCACTGCTTTCCCTTCATCCACAGAATCAGTAATCTCATCATAGAAGGCGATTAGATTAGTCAGGCATGACCTTCCCTTGGTGAATCCATGCTGACTGTTCCTGATCACTTTACTCTCGTGTAAGTGCTTCAGGATTGATTCCTTGAGGACCTGCTCCATGATTTTTCCGGGGACTGAGGTGAGGCTGACTGGCCTGTAGTTTCCAGGATCCTCCTTCTTCCCTTTTTTAAAGATTGGCACAACATTAGCCTTTTTCCAGTTATCTGGGACTTCCCCCGTTCGCCACGAGTTTTCAAAGATAATGGCCAAGGGCTCTGCAATCACATCTGCCAATTCCTTTAGCACTCTTGGATGCAACTCGTCCGGCCCCATGGACTTGTGCACGTCCAGCTTTTCTAAATAGTCCCTAACCACCTCTTTCTCCACAGAGGGCTGGCCATCTACTCCCCATGTTGCGATGCCCAGCGCAGCAGTCTGGGAGCTGTCCTTGTTAGTGAAGACAGAGGCAAAAAAAGCATTGAGCACATAAGCTTTTTCCACATCCTCTGTCACTAGGTTGCCTTCCTCATTCAGTAAGGGGCCCACACTTTCCTTGGCTTTCTTCTTGTTGCCAACATAGCTGAAGAAACCCTTCTTGTTACTCTTGACATCTCTTGCTAGCTGCAGCTCCAGGTGCGATTTGGCCCTCCTGATTTCATTCCTACATGCCCGAGCAATATTTGGAAGCACCTGTGCAGTGCCGTCCTTAGGCATAGGCAGCTGTGTAGGGCACCTGAAAATTTGGGGCACCCCTGGGTCTTAGTGTCCACCCACCGCTCTTCCTATCCCTGTTCTGTCCCTTTCTGCAGGCTCCCACAGCTAGCTGCTGCAGCCTGGTGTGTCTTCCTTCAGGGGGGATCTAGTATTTAAAAGTGAAAAAGCCTCCAGCCTGCCAGACCTCCTAGCACAACACTGAAACGGTTAAAGAGCCATTCAAAAGGTAAAGAAGCCATTTAACAGGCATTTGCCAACCCCCAGGTATATACTGTCAGTTTCTGAATTTACTGACTAAAACCCTTGAGCATTACTGTAATATTTACTCAGAACATGTTAGTCTGCAGTTGAAAATTTGCTTAAAAATATTTCATTAGTGTGTTGCTGGAGCTTATATAATCACATCTCTTAAAAAAATCCTTGCACAGATTTTTAGATGCACAATCTGAGTATTCATCTTTAGCCTTAAATGCTTGGATCTTCAGACATACCGTTTTTTAAATAACTCCTTCAGAAGACCACCCTTCTCTAAAATACATTTTTATTTTAATTACTATAGTACAAAAAACTTGCTTCCAAAGTCTTCCTGTCCTTTCTGCCCATCCCTTTCTTCCTTCACCTCCCTGTTGAAGAGAGTCCTTAAATGGACAAACACCCCTTTCCTTCCAGATAGCTGGACAAATAAGTTTCCTTTTCTTTACTTCTATTTGATGAACTAGTTTTAAGAGAATCCTCCAGCAAAATCAGTACCTTAGTAAGATTATAAAATCCTTTGTTATGCCTAAAATCTTTGGAAACATATTTTTTAAAGTTGGTGAAATTTCATAAACATGTGTCTTGTTATGGAGATTACACAAAGTAAATTAGTGTTCCCTTTTTCTAAAACCAATGAACATTGTTATGAACACACTAAACCTCTGTGACTGATTTAATTTAAAATGTCTTTGTTTCAGTGAGTTAAATATGTAGTAATCTAGAATGATTACTTTATGAAGGCTTAAGAGTACATTTAAAATATAAAATCGGTTTAGAAATACTGATTAAGAAAATGTAAAACAGAGAAGAGCTGCATCATGTGTTCCATAATATTTAATTTTGTATTCAGCAGGAGAGCTGATTTGCCCTTACAACAAAGGTTTTGCAAATAAATCTCTGACAAACTTCAGGGCATATCAAAAAACCCGTGACTAACATTTTTTTATTCCCAAATTTAGTGCTTTTAATTGGGTACCTTCTGCATGTCCAGTCTTCACCTTCTGCCATGCAGTGGAAAACATGCTCCATTTTCTTTAGAAAGAAATTGCAGAAGAGTGGTTTTTTCAAATGTTTGCTTCATTTGGGTTCAGGGATTTGGCTGGAAGGGGGTGAGCAGGGAGGGAAGAGGAGGAGGGAGACAGTGGGGAGAGGGCGGGGCCTGGGCAGAGTGGGGCGGGGCCTGGGGCAGAGCAGGGGTGGAGTATGTGCGGAGCCACAGGCAGAAGAGGTGGGCTGGGGAGCTAGCCTCCCCAAGTGGCAGCTTCACCCACCGCCCATGACAACAGGTAAGAATGGGTCTGCTCCTGCACACCCAGTGCATGCTGCAGTCTCCTTAGGCAGAGGTCATATTCACAGAGCTGGATGCACCGATGCCGCGCAGTCTGCGTGAGGGAGAGGGTACAAGGGTCTCTGCGGAGAACTGTGACTCTCCACCGCTGTGAGGCAGGCCAGGCGGCTTGGTATCCTTTTCTGCCTCGTCCCTCCCCCCCCAGGGCTGCGAGCCTGGGCTGCCGTCGGGCATAGGGGCACCAGTTTAATAATACTGCATAGGGCCCCATAAATCCCAAGGATGGCCCTGCGTGTGTGACCCAGCACTTGGGTCCACTTGCAACAGACTGGTGACCATACAGTGGTCTGTTTGGGCCAGGTTGTAACACTGTGAATCTCAGCTTTTAGTAAGTTTCTAGCTCTCATGGCTGTGGAGAAAAGCCTGAAAATGTGAATTAAGGGCACCCTAAAGGCTCAGAAACCAAGAAGTCAGATAGAAAGAACCACAAATTTATTTGTTTTTTAAAATCTGGTGATTTTTAAACTGATCTCATAATTTGTGAGGGCCTGACCTATGATATTTGAATGCTTGGGGGCTGGCAACATTGATTAATCTAAACAGCCCTAAGGCTAGTCCAAATAGAAATTAATTCACAAGGGACATGTCATTGTTAGCCTGGAGCTATTGAAATGCTTGCCTGATGCTCTGGCAAATAAACATGTCCATAGGTGAAGTTATCCCATTGTATGTCCCCACTGATGTACACAGCAATTGCAGCTAGAGTATCAAATCAGCTGTGATAGTGATCAGCCTCCTGTGAAGTAACAGTGTGACAGAGGCTATCTTTTTTGCATTTTAAATGTGACACAAGAGAAAAACAGTAATCTCGGGTTTCAATTACACGTAGAATGTAGAAGTTGATATAAAAATTCAATAAACCTTGAAAACAGCATCAGGCCTGATAGTCATTATTTTAAATTACAGATATCAAGAAATTTTCTCATTTATCTTTACTGTGGAGTTTCAGAGGCTCCAAAGAGACTTCATTAGGTGTTTTTTTTTTTAAATAGCTTCATCTATCTCAATCAATGATGAGTTCTAGAGGGCTGACTGTTGCGTTTAATAATACACAGTATAGAAAAACTTCCATCTTTTCACAGGTTTTGACAGATCTCAAAAGGATGTACAAAATCACTTTGCAGTGGGAGACAAAGATTTTTTTTTTAAATGTTGTTATATAAATGTGTTTTTGTGTACAATGCGATGCTATGGGTAGAATGAACGAGGAGTAGTTGTGGCATCTTAGTCTAACAAATTTATTTGGGCATAAGCTTTTGTGGGCTAAAACCCACTTCATCAGATGTAGTGAGTGGAAAATACAGTAGGGAGACACACACAACATGAAAAGATGGGGATTGCCTTACTAACTAGTGAGACAAATCAATTAAAGTGGGCTATTATCAGCAGGAGGAAAACTCACTTTTATAGTCATTTCCAACAGTTGACAAGAAGGTGTGAGTAACAGTAGGGGGAAAAATTAGCATGGGGAAATAGTTTTTAGTTTGTGTAATGACCCATCCACTCCCAGTCTTTGTTCAGGCCTAATTTGATGGTGTCCAGTTGGCAAATTAATTCCAGCCCTCAACCTATCCTGAAGGACGATCCCTCACTCTCACAGACCTTGGGAGACAGGCCAGTCCTCACTTACAGGCAGCACCCCCCCACAACCTGAAGCAAATACTCACCAGCAACCACACAACAAAAACACTAACCCAGGAACCTATCCTTGTAACAAACCCTGTTGCCAGCTCTGTCCACATATCTATTCAAGGGACACCATCATAGGACCTAATCACATCAGCCACACCATCAGGGGCTCATTCACCTGAACATCTACCAATGTGATATATGCCGTCATGTGCCAGCAATGCCCCTCTGCCATGTACATTGGTCAAACTGGACAGTCTCTACATAAAAGAATAAATGGACACAAATCAGACGTCAAGAATTATAACATTCAAAAACCAGTCGGAGAACACTTCAATCTCCCTAGTCACTCAATTATAGACCTAAAAGTTGCAATTCAACAAAAAACTTCAAAAACAGACTCCAACGAGAAACTGCAGAACTGGAATTAATAATAATGTTTCCTACACATGACATAATAGAATCCTACAGATACAGGCACTGCTGTTAAGAATCCATCTCCAGAGAACCGAATTTAGCCTGTACTTTTCAATCAGAGTTGAGTCATTTATGGAAAATTAAAAGTTGTAGGCAGCTATTGTTTGTCTTTATTTCTTCAAAAGCATCAACTACCCCAATCATTAATCGTTTCAAGGAGGATGGATTTAACCCCATACTGATCCTGAGATTTGAGTAACTCAATAACCTTGAAGCTGTTCCAGTCTCTGAAAACAAACAAAATGCAGTGAGCCTACATCTTTCTATCCAAAATGATGCTGTTATCTGCACAGAGGAACACTTCCGTTCCTGACAAGGAAATGTTTCTTGTACAAACTTAGATGCTGATCCTGCAACTGGATTTGTTAGGGAGCAGAAGGGTCTCCCTCCACACAGGGATAAAACCTCATGCCAGTGGATCCCATTGCCTTTACATCGCTAGATGTATTTAGTACATATGATTGTATCTGTACAGCCCGTGAATTAGCTGTATAAGTGCATGCACAGACAAAATCATATTCCTTCCAACCTTATTGGCGTATGTCATACTTCTGTCTATTAATAAATATTTTACACATCTTTATTGTGGGCCAGATCCCTGGCCCATGATGATTCTCCTTCGTGCCATTCTTCCAGTGGAAAGGGGCCTTAGAGCTGCCCTAAAGGGGAAACTGGGGAATCTCTGATGGTATAAAACTGGCTTTATGCCACCCTCTGCCCCTCACTCTGTGTAAGAGAGGCTTTCTGGGTTGAGGAGGGGGCATGATGGTATGGTGAGGGGCAGAGACCAAGTGCACTTAACACCAGACAGTCGGAGCTGATGAATGGTCCCCAACAGCCTGTTCCAGGTAGCATAACTTAGAGCAGACTTGTGGCTACTCTAAGTTATACTGGGGGTGAGTGCAGTCTAGACCCAGGATTGCAGGAGGCGGAAAACCTAGCCTAGAGCCACCATCTTCAGCTTTCTCTGAACTACAATGTGCATGAGCTTTGCACCCCATAGGAATTAAGTCCTAGGAGTTCGACTGAATTCTCTATTCCTCACACCTTTCACTAAACATGGTGCAAATTGAGGGGGCACCAGAGCAGGGATTTGATGTGTCTGATAGCTAGCAAAAGTATCTTATCTATACGAAGAGGCCTTGTATTTGGGAACAATATAACACACAAACAGTTCATCCAGCCAATGGGACAAAGAAAAATGGCATCCACAAAATGAAGACTAATTGATCTTGCTACTTTGGGCTCATAGCCAGTGTTAAAATGTGGAGCGCTGCTCTCTGGGTTTAGGAGAATTGAAGGAGATCAGATAAGAAAGGAGATGTGGATTCTCAAGCAAAAGCAATCAACCAGAAATCCGACGAAGGGAGCAAGCCACTGGTCACATCCATAATATTAAATGTGGTGATTCAAAGTGGAAAGGTCCTCTGATCACGTGAGGATTTTTATTCTATATAAACTGCCTGGCTGCCCTTCTGTTTTATAACAGAGGACTCCTACCATTTAATAATGGTGTGTTGTGAATGATTCTAATTACTAGGTCAAGCATAGATGGCAATACCTTAGTGTCCCTAATATAGTGGGATAATAAAGTAAAATACAAGTGTATGAGCCCATTGACCATGAAGAATTATCACAGCATTGTCTCAAAGGCTTTGTCCTTTACATTTGTTCTAAAGAACTTTTTACTTGACATATGTGAACACATTGTAGTGTCAGATCATACTACCAGCTGCAATATGAAAAGAGAGCAGTTCTACCACATACATTAATATGTCCCTATCCAATCTCAAGAAATACGAGGGCTGGCTGGAAAAACAAAAATTCCAGTTAATGAAATGTTGGGGTTTCAGAATTTGTTTTTGTATTGGAACAAAATTGAGACCTTTTTGCAAAGAAATATGAGAGACTCTACCCCTGAATAACCCAGTGGTTAGGACACTTTTCTGGGATGTGGGGGACCTAGGTTGAAGTCTAGCTGTCGTCATCTAGAATCTGAAGGTTAAAATCTGTGTCTAATTTAAAAAAAAAACAAAAAAAACCCCACCAAAAATAATTAAGTAAATCCCCCAGTAATCTCATGTTCAAATTATGTCGAAGAACTCGCCAGAATTGGTGAATCAGAAATTATTTTTCTTTCCAAGCGACTCTGGGTTTAAAAAAAACCAAAACCCAGTGCATCTATTTTAAAGTGAGCTCAGATTCAGTGTGTCCCATCACTTTTTATTTATTTATTTATTTATGTTCACTATGAGAAAAATGCTATTCTTTAGTTATGTACTTTTCTTTCATCCCTTTAGAGCAGCAGGAACATGGATGCATACTGACAGTATTTTCAGTAGATTATCTGTAATGTCACATACAGCTAGAGAATTTGCTAGTGTATATTGTGGTATCTTTCAGTTTAACTTTTTGTGGGGTTTGGGATAAAACATTTCCTCTATTCTCGTGGTGGTGGTAGGATTTTTATTAAGATGATATTCAGTGAGGCATTTTAGGGAGCTCTCGGAATAGCAAAGAGCAAAGACCAGCTCCTGTTCCCTGTGGAAATGATGGCAAAAACTCCCATGGATTTTGATGAGCGCATGGTTGGGTTCTAGTCTAATGCAAGCAATGCATTATACATTTTAAATCTGACCCTTGATTCACATGGGGCCTCTAAGGACTGGAGTTCCAGGGATTATCCTAACTGAGATCCTAGTCAATCCATGTGCTGAATACTATTGCAAAATGCAGTAGTATCCAAAGGTTAGAATCACTGCTGGAATAATTCCTTCCCAATAGTTCTGGTAGCATCAGTGTCCAGAGCTTAAGCATGTTAAAATATCAGTAACTGTGGTGCTTCTCTGTGTTGGAGGGATGTGGTGGGTTTTTGGATTTGGTGGGGGTGGTATTGCTCTCCACACAAGGTTATTCTGAAGTGACTTATTTATGCAGAACTTAATTTTGAACTCCTAGAAATGAGTGTGGGAACATAAGCTCCCTGTAGTGGGCACTTCAGCCTTGATGCTTCAGTTGAAGGAATCATTTATCAGATAGGCTGCCTGTAGTGAAGTGGGTAGAAAATCTTGAAGGAAAAATCATTTGAGTGACCTTGTAGTGCTGTTTTCACACAGGTTGCTGGTTACCAGTGAAAGTTGCTAGACTCTGGTGAGATGAGGCCCTACTTGTGATGATGCTCTTAAGTGATGCACTCTGGAAGGCACAGGGATGAAAGGGGAAGGAAAAAATAGAGGAAAAGTATAAAAGTAATAAAAATATCTCCAGTAATGAAACCTCTTGGATTTGCTGAATTGAGCTTGTTCTTTTCAGGATAGTTATTGTGAAACTGATTTGTTCTTTGTATTCGTGGTGGAAGTCAGAACTGATTTGGAGCCAGCATCGTGACCTAGGGTCTTATTGCATTGGTGGTAGTTTTTATATCCAGTAGAACAACTGCAGATCACACATTCTTACCTGTGTATGCGCTTATTTTTTTTTTTTAAAAAAGTGTGTAAGCACAATGAGAGAGACCTTAGACCTAGTGTTCCGCGCACAGGACTGGAAGCCAGAAACTTCTGAGTAAAGCTGGGCATATATTGTTTTTTCAATTAATAGTAAGCTTGTCCTAAATAAATAAATAAATAATAGTGCAGTTCTGGGGGCACTGAAACTATTTGCAAATAGTTTCATCTGAAAAAAGATAAATTTTTGAAAAAGTAAAATGGTTCCATTTTGAAGTGGTCAAAACAAAAACATTTTGGCTTTTCATTTTGAAACAATACTTTGTTTTGGATTTTAGATTGTTTTTTAAAAAAAAGGGGTACCAAAACACATGAAAACAATGAAATAAAAAAAAAATTTGGGTCGAATGAAACATTGTGTTTGTTGACAATGTAATGCAGTTGCAAAAAAGGCTAATATCATTTTGGCTGTATTAACAGGAGGGCTGTATGTAAGACACAGGAGATAACTGACCCACTCTACTCAGCACTGGTGAGGCCTCAGCTAGGATAGTGTGTCCAATTCTGGGCACTATTCTTCAGGAAAGATGTAGACAAACTGGAGAGTGTAGATAGAGAAGAGCAAAAAAAAAAATGTAGAAAACCTGACCTATGAGAAAAGATTAACAAAACTTGGGCTTATAAAGTCTTGAGAAAAGAAGATGTGGGAGGGGCGGACCTGATAACACCATCTTATAGGGCAAGGGTAAAAAGTATAAACATTTTATTTCCTCTGAAAAAGAAAAGCTAATTGCTTTGGTGCTGTTCACATTGGCCTTGTTTTTGTCTTTTTACATCTGGAACCATTAAAGATTGGTTAGCTAAAGTGTGCCATAAAAACAGGGGAATTCAACTTCACCAGCTTATGGAGGCATAGCCCAAATATGTTGAGGGCCATTATAAAGAGGTCTATGATCAACTAAAGGTAGGACAAGAAGAAATTGGGTTAATCTGCAGTAAATGAGATTTTAGGTTAGATATTAGGAATAATTTTTGAATGATAAGGGTAGTTAAAAAACTCTGAAATAGGCTTTTAAGGAAAGTCCTGGAATGCCCATCATTAGAGGTTTTTAAGAACAGGTTAGACAAACACACAGGGATAGTTTAGGTTTACTTGTCTTGCCTCAGCGCGGGGGCTGGACTTGATGACTTCTCAAGGTCCCTTCTAGCCCTATATTTCTGTGATTCTGTTAAACAATTTTTTTTACTTTTGGTCACCGAACCAAAAATTCAACTATTCACTCATCTCTACTTCTGAGTTCTAGTAACAGCTCTCTGAGTGTGTCATTTTATCCTGGCTGCTTCATATTAGTTTGCATGTCTGTGAAATGAGGATAAAAATTTACTTACCTCATGTGAGTGCAGTGTTTAAAAAGTGCTTTGAAGATCTTAAGTCTCATGGTGTATTATTACAAAGACAAGTGGCCACAAAAGCACAATTTTCTGTCAGATTTTCCTTTAAAAAAAAAAAGTCTCTCTCCCTGTTACGTTGGTATGGACTAAAGCCCTACTTGAATTGCGGGATGATTATCAAATATTTGCGGCTGAGTTGCAGACAAGACATGGAAAATCATGCAAAATTAATAATGGACCTTTATTAATTGCGGTAATTTGGAAAAGCCAGAGAGAACATATTTAAGAAGAAATTGCTGCAACAATATAAACACTCAAATATACGTTAGGCCTGCTAATATTTTTGATAACCAGACATTTTGCTGCAACTATAATACAATCATTAATGCAGCCTGAGCCTCAGCTGCTGTCAGCTCAGATAAATGCGGTTGTTCTGAACCAATGGGGGAAATAAGTGTGTGTTGCAAACCTTAAAATGTAAGCAAAATTGTGGACTGTGCAAAGTAAGCTAATTAAAATCAAAATTGCGGTGGAAGCCTAATATTGCATGATATGCAATATCGCAAAGTAAGTAGGGGGTTAGTGGGGCTTAGGATAAGGTATTGTCTGAATGCCTCCATAAGCTGGTGAAGTTGAATTCCCCTGTTTTTATGGCACACTTTAGCTAACCAATCTTTAATAGTTCCAGATGTAAAAAGACATAAAAACAAGGCCAATGTGAACAGCACCAAAGCAATTAGCTTTTCTTTTTCAGAGGAAATAAAATGTTTATACTTTTTTCACCCTTGCCCTATAAGATGGTGTTTTCTATAGCTCAGTGGTTCTCAAACTTATTTTTTTCCGCAGACCATCTGAAAATTGCTGAGGGTCTCGGCAGATCACTTAGTGATCTTTCCAAATGTTGTTTGTACCATTAGCTAACTATATAAAGCGCTTTGATAAAAGCACTATATAAAAAATACCTTAATAATAGTTTTTTTGTTCTACAAATAAAAGCACACAACTCATATTTTAATATCAGTAGTCTTACATTTCTAATGCGATGGATGTGCCCTCTCTCCCCCGCCGCAGCAGTACCCGAGCTGGGGCTGGGAAAGCGAGGTAGGATCACTCTCCGGCAGTCACAGCCCTGGAACTGGGGAAAGTCACCTCTTTCTCTGGCCACCACAGCCCTGCATGTCCCAAATTCTTCCCACCCCTCTTTTCACCCCACTGCCCCTTCCCACCTACCCACTATTCCCCCCAAGGCCACCACCTTACCTTACATGTGCATCTTCTCCAGGGTCCAGGCACCTAATGGAGCCACACCTGCATGGCTCCACTAATTAGGTGGGCGGCTTTTCTTTCTCTCGTTTTCGGCCACCCAGGTGCACACCTTAGAGGGAACTATCTGTGGACCACCTGAATGGAGCTCGTGGAACACTGTTTGGGAACGTCTGCTATAGCTGATTCGGAATTTCCTGTGGAAATGCCTTTTGGATTTAAAATGCAATCGCTACAAAACTAAACATTTTCCTTGGGGGAAAAAATGTTGATTTTTGCAAAACTTTTGTTTCATGTTATGTTGACCCACATCAAAACATTTTTTTTGGAAACAAATTGAAATATTTTGATTTGGGTCAGTTTGGTATTGAATTGTCTGCCTGAGTGGCCACAGTACCTTATGGGAGTTGCAGTTTGGGTGCCTCGTGCTTGCGTTTTCTTTTGTGGGCCAGACTGCCTGGGTGGACTACATCTCCTATGCTGTACCGCAGTATTCCTGCCAGTTGAACTGTTATAGGGCATCATGGGACATGTAGTCCAGATCCAGAACCCAACCCATAGAGGAGAATGGGGACATGAGACACCTGAACTACAAATACCATGAAGCACTCCAGCAGCTCAGGGGGACACAGATTAATCTCAAAACAAGTAGAAAAGAAATATTTAGATTAGGGAATGTTGAAACATGTAATTTTGATCAAAGATGTCAAAACAAAACAATTCAATATTTCGGAGTTGAAATTTTTTGGAACTTTCTGTTCCTATGAAACTGCCTGTGGCCAGAGGAAGAACATGTCTGTTCTGGCTTTTCTATCAACTCCTCTTGAGCAGTGGGTCGATTCAAACTTGAAGTTTTTTTAAAGTGTCAAAGTCAGAAGGTGACCTTCCCCCACTCCCCTTTGTTGGACACACTTCTCCATCAATTGATGTTAAGTTTACAAAGAGGTGTTTTCTGTATGTATCAGGGTTTGTTCTTCTTGTTCAGACCATTTATAATGCTATGGATCAGTTACAGGTTGTTTGTTTTTTTTTAAATTAGTAAACTTTTTCAAACTTCAAAGAAGTTTTGGGCAGGGTTGGGCTCAAGGATGGGGCAAAGATTTGTTAATTTTCGTTTTACCTGAACGAAACAGTTCATTCCTCCAGACTCTCATCTCTCTTTCAAAGACACACACATATAAGACATAGTTAGGCTTGGCAGAATTAGATTTTTATTTTTTATAAATTTGCTAGATAGTATTGATTTTTTTTAAAGGATTTTTTCCATTTTTCATTTAAATTTTCACAGTGGTGGGATATTATCAGGGGATCAGACAACAGGGTTGGGTGGGGATGGACAATTATTTAATGACAGTAGACACAGAGTTAAAAAGTTAAAGCTTTATAACTGTTTAACTATAAATTGTCAACGTCACATGTCAAAATATACAAAGTAAATATCCTTAAATTAAACTCTAAGTTCTCAAGCAGCATTTTTCGTACTTTTGCCTATCTGTAAATTTTGATGATTATAGATGGAAATATTTTTTATGGGTTTGTGAGTTCAGTGAAATCGGCATTTCCTGACTCAAATTGAATCCTTCCAAGCCTAGACGTTCTGTATATCCTATGCTACTGTCTCTCGGGACAACTGACATGATCTTCGTTACCTGCCAAATCCAGGAAATGTCTTGGGAACAAAATCAGGACCTGTACATGGCTTTCATTGATTTGACAAAAAGGCCTTTGACTCTGTCAATTGTGAAGCTCTGTGGAAGGTATTGGCTAGATTTGGCTGCCCTCCAAAGTTTATTAAGGTCCTAAGGCTTCTCCATGATCAGATGACTGCCACGGTTGTCTGTAGTGGCCTTGAGAGGGAATCTTTCATCATCAAAACTGGGGTTAAGCAAGGATCTGTTGTTGCCCTAACCCTGTTTTCCATCTATTTAGCAGTCATTTTGGTCCTCATTAAAGATCACCTCCCTAGTGGAGTTGATATTCAGTATAGAATGGATGTTTGGCTCTTTAATCTTCGATGTCTCCGTTCGAAGTCTAAAGTCTTCAGGGCATCCATTACTGATCTTCAGTATGCTGATGATTGTGTCATCCTTGTGCACACTGAGAATAACCTTCAGTCCATACTGGATTTTCTTGCACAAGTTTATTGAAGCCTGGGACTCTCACTCAATATTGGTATAGGCGGCAGCCAACTTTCTCAAAATGCAAAAATCAACAGTAAGATCCAGCACAGGATCTAGTGCGCAAGTGCTCCCTTTGGGAAATTGATCCAACGCAATTTTCATGGACGGTGACCTATGGCAGGACACCAAGATTCAGGTCTATAAGACAATTGTTGTTCCTACACTGCTCTATGGATGCAAAACCTTGGTGATCTATCGACAGCACCTGCAGAGTTTGGAGAGGTATCGCCAACAATGTCTCCAGAAGATCCTGTGCATCAAGTGGCAAGATCGCTGCACTAACGTCAGCATCCTCACTGAAGCCAATGTCACCAGCATTGAAGCAATGATCCTCATGCACCAACTTCGCTGGGCTGGACGTTGTGCGTGGATGCCAGACTCTTGCCTCCCAAAACAAGTCCTCTACTCTCAGCTCACCCATGGTCAGAGGAAACGCTACAAAGACACACTGAAAGCATATAAGAAAACTGATGTGGACATCACAAGATGGGAAGAGCAAACCACTAACTGATCCCAAAGGCACCATATTCTCCATCAGGCAGTGGCCCGCTTCGAGGAGAAGTGCTTTGCCCTCTAAGCTGAAAAGAGAGAGGAGGAAGGAAATAACTGTCTCCCAGCAGGCCACTGACCTGCCACAAAATGTCTGTAACTACTGCGGGCGGATTGCAGTTCCAGGATCGGACTCCTAAGTCATCTCAGGACCCATACGTAAATCCGTGGTAGAGATCATCCTCTAATCGAGGGATCGCCAATGAATCATCGCTACTGTCTCAATAAGGTGTATTTTAAGCAAGATATTACACAGAGTGACCAGACAGCAGATGTGAAAAATTGGGACAGGGGGTGGAGGGTAATAGGTACCTATCTAAGAAAAAGCCCCAAATATTGGGACTATCCCTATAAAATTGGGACATCTGGTCACCCTAATTGCACATGGCATGTACAATGCCTGAAATCCGCTGATGAAGTCTGAGTAACAAATTTACTCTGACATGAATAATTCTTCCTATTCATACAAAATATTTCTTTTGAACCATTTTTATGATTCTGAAAATGAAATTCAGAGGAATCAGGCTTTCACTGAGGTGATTCTGAGTGCCACTGGATATGTGTAGAGACAATCTATTACAAGAAAGTTGGCCATATTTTATGACCTATTGTAGCTCATCTGAAACTCTGTCAGTCCATTCATCTCTACTGAATGTCCTGGTCTATCTGAATTATCTAGGGAAGTTCAACTAACATAAAAGACCTGAAAGCGCTCTAATGTGAATGTGATCAGTAGGAACTTTCTTCTTTCTTCCCCAGAGAGTGAGTTTCTTAAATGTTTTCTGTTCACATTCTTTCTGCTAATCTGTATATTTGATATCTTCCCCCTCAGTTCTTTTTGACATCACTTCTATATGAATAATACCACCGCCACCTGATGTGACTGTAAACCCCGAGGAAGCGAAAGTGAAAGGAAATATATTTTTGCCATGATGCACCCTATTGTGCTTCATTTTCCCTTGTTATATTTTAAAGTCACATGTCCAGTGGTTGCCAGTTACTGCTGTATGTGCAATACCTTTGGTATCCTAATATAGTTAGAGTAGAAAACACTGCAGTGCCACAGTTATTAGGGAATTTTTTATGGCACCCCATGTACACATGATGGAAAGCATGACTTAACAAACATCCAACAACTGTCTGAGTCTGAGCCAGCTCCCACTGAAGCCAGTGGAGTTGTATATTGACTTCAGTGATAGCAGGATCCAGCTTATCGGGGCCGTTCTTTGTGGGGCACTATGCAGTATTATTAAACTGGTGCCCCTATGCCCGACGGCAGCCCGGGCTAGCATGTGTATTTTAGATAGGGTGGTCTTTTGAAGGATTTATTTAAAAAACTATGTGTCTGAAGATCCAAGCATCTAAGGCTAAAGATGAATACTCGGATTGTGCATCTAAAAATCTATGCAAGGATTTTTTAGAGATGTGATTTTATAATCTCCAGCAACACACTAATGAAATATTTTTAAAGCAAATTTTAAACTAAGGTCCTGTAGACTAACATGTTCTGAGTAAATATTACAGTAATGCACAACTGTTCTTGTCAGTAAATTCAGAAACTGACAGTATATACCTGGAGGTTAGCAAATGCCTATTAATTGGCTTCATTACCACTTGAATGGCTCTTTAACAGTTTCAATGTTGTGCTAATAGGCCTGGCAGGCTGGAAGTCTTTTTCACTTTTAAATACTAGATCTCCTCCGAGGAAGACTCACCAGTCTGCAGCAGCCAGCTGTGGTGGAAGCCTACAGGAAGGGTCAGAACAGGGATAGGAAGATGCGGGAGGGCAGACACTAAGACCTGGGGGTGCCCAAAATTTTGGGGTGCCCTACGCAGCTGTGTATGCTGCATATGCCTAAGGATGGCCCTAACGCTCATTTTGAGGCCGAATTTAAAATCATTCAATTTCTGTTCAATATATTGGTTCCAAAGCTTTCTTTTCCGGAAGCTATCCTGGACCAGACTTTGTGGCTATGCCTATAGGGGGTGGCCACACATATTAATATTCTGCAAATGCAAGCACAGTGCAAATTTGCCTTTGCTTTATTGTTAAAACATTGCCCAGAGAGTATGGGCTACACATCAGGAGAACGCTATACACAAGACAATATGAAAAGGAGTACTTGTGGCACCTTAGAGACTAACCAATTTATTTGAGCATAAGCTTTCGTGAGCTACAGCTCACTTTATCGGATGCATAGTGGAAAGTGTAGAAGATCTTATTATATACACATAAAGCATGAAAAAATACCTCCTCCCACCCCACTCTCCTGCTGGTAATAGCTTATCTAAAGTGATCACTCTCCTTACAATGTGTATGATAATCAAGTTGGGCCATTTCCAGCACAAATCCAGGTTTTCTCAACCCCCCCCCCCCACAAACTCACTCTCCTGCTGGTAATAGCTTATCTAAAGTGACCACTCTCCTTACAATGTGTATGATAATCAAGGTGGGCCATTTCCAACACAAATCCAGGTTTTCTCACCCCTCCCCCCCAAACACACACACACAAACTCACTCTCCTGCTGGCAATAGCTGATCTAAAGTGACCACTCTCCTTACAATGTGTATGATAATCAAGGAGGACCATTTCCAGCACAAATCCAGGGTTTAACAAGAACGTCTGAGGGGGGTGGGGGGTAGGAAAAAACAAGGGGAAATAGGCTACCTTGCATAATGACTAAGCCACTCCCAGTCTCTATTCAAGCCTAAGTTAATTGTATCCAATTTGCAAATGAATTCCAATTCAGCAGTTTCTCGCTGGAGTCTGGATTTGAAGTTTTTTTTGTTGTAAAATAGCGATTTTCATGTCTGTAATCGCGTGACCAGAGAGATTGAAGTGTTCTCCGACTGGTTTATGAATGTTATAATTCTTGACATCTGATTTGTGTCCATTTATTCTTTTACGTAGAGACTGTCCAGTTTGACCAATGTACATGGCAGAGGGGCATTGCTGGCACATGATGGCATAGATCACATTGGTGGATGTGCAGGTGAACGAACCTCTGATAGTGTGGCTGATGTTATTAGGCCCTGTGATGGTGTCCCCTGAATAGATATGTGGGCACAGTTGGCAACAGGCTTTATTGCAAGGATAGGTTCCTGGGTTAGTGGTTCTGTTGTGTGGTATGTGGTTGCTGGTGAGTATTTGCTTCAGGTTGGGGGGCTGTCTGTAGGCAAGGACTGGCCTGTCTCCCAAGATTTGTGAGAGTGTTGGGTCATCCTTCAGGGTAGGTTGTAGATCCTTGATAATGCGTTGGAGGGGTTTTAGTTGGGGGCTGAAGGTGAC
This sequence comes from Natator depressus, assembly GCF_965152275.1. Taxonomy (NCBI): domain Eukaryota; kingdom Metazoa; phylum Chordata; order Testudines; family Cheloniidae; genus Natator; species Natator depressus. Next base: position 13,144,498 of record NC_134241.1, read on the forward strand.
GGCTAGTGGCGTTCTGTTATTTTCTTTGTTAGGCCTGTCCTGTAGTAGGTGACTTCTGGGAACTCTTCTGGCTCTATCAATCTGTTTCTTCACTTCCGCAGGTGGGTATTGTAGTTGTAAGAATGCTTGATAGAGATCTTGTAGGTGTCTGTCTCTGTCTGAGGGTTTGGAGCAAATGCGGTTGTATCGCAGAGCTTGGCTGTAGACGATGGATCATGTGGTGTGGTCAGGGTGAAAGCTGGAGGCATGTAGGTAGGAATAGCGGTCAGTAGGTTTCCGGTATAGGGTGGTGTTTATGTGACCATCGTTTATTAGCACTGTAGTGTCTAGGAAGTGGATCTCTTGTGTGGACTGGACCAGGCTGAGGTTGATGGTGGGATGGAAATTGTTGAAATCATGGTGGAATTCCTCAAGGGCTTCTTTTCCATGGGTCCAGATGATGAAGATGTCATCAATATAGCGCAAGTAGAGTAGGTGTGTTAGGGGACAAAAAACTTCAAATCCAGACTCCAGTGAGAAACTGCTGAATTGGATTTCATTTGCAAATTGGATACAATTAACTTAGGCTTGAATAGAGACTGGGAGTGGCTTAGTCATTATGCAAGGTAGCCTATTTCCCCTTGTTTTTTCCTACCCCCCACCCCCTCAGACGTTCTTGTTAAACCCTGGATTTGTGCTGGAAATGGCCCTCCTTGATTATCATACACAATGTAAGGAGAGTGGTCACTTTAGATAAGCTATTACCAGCAGGAGAGTGAGTTTGTGTGTGTGTGTTTGGGGGGGAGGGGTGAGAAAACCTGGATTTGTGTTGGAAATGGCCCACCTTGATTATCATACACATTGTAAGGAGAGTGATCACTTTAGATAAGCTATTACCAGCAGGAGAGTGGGGTGGGAGGAGGTATTTTTTCATGCTTTATGTGTATATAATAAGATCTTCTACACTTTCCACAGTATGCATCCGATGAAGTGAGCTGTAGCTCATGAAAGCTTATGCTCAAATAAATTGGTTAGTCTCTGAGGTGCCACAAATACTCCTTTTCTTTTTGTGAATACAGACTAACACGGCTGTTACTCTGAAACAAGACAATATGGCTTTATTTCTACAACCAATATGGCTTTATTTCCACAACTGAAAATTGCCTCTACTGGAAGTTAGAATTAAACTTCATCTATGGGCAGTTTCATTCATTGTTATCCACTGCGTTGCATCTTTCTTTCTTTTATGTTTGATTCTGGCACTGTCAGAGACAATATACTAAATTAGATGGACAACTGGGTCTGATCCAGTATGGTAATTTTAAAGGTGCTTTAAAAATGATCTTTCAACTAGAGACCTCCAGTCTTTCATCTCATGGTGCGTACTGCAGTGCCCTCTATAGAATGGTTCAGTTTCACTCATTGGTTTAATGCACACCTAATGGTTAGATTGTAAGCTTCTGGGGACAGGTAGCAGCTTGTGTGTGTGTGTGTGTGTGCAGTGCCTAGCACAGTAAGCTTTGATCCATGACCAGGGCTTGCAGGCACTGCCACCGTAGAAATAATAATTATAATAAGTGACAATTACATAAAGAAATTTGAGCTTATGCTCAAATAAATTGGTTAGTCTCTAAGGTGCCACAAGTACTCATTTTCTTTTTGCGGATACAGACTAACACGGCTGTTACTCTGAAACCTGTCATAAAGAAAAGTAACTCCAAAGCACACCTTGCTAGGTTAGCTACAGATCCTCTTCCGCACCTCCCCTCCCCCATGCAGCTGGGGAGCTGCACCATCACTTCCCACCTTGAACTGTGACCTTTTTTGTTCGGCTCTTCATTCCACATCTTTTATTCTAACATAGTAGTTTTCAGGTTATCCGATGAAGTGGGCTGTAGCTCACGAAAGCTTAGGCTCCAATAAATTTGTTCGTCTCTAAGGTGACACAAGTACTCCTGTTCTTTTTATAGTAGTTTTCAGTTAACTTGATGGCATTAGGCCATTTTTGGGTGGGAGAGGGGGAAGTGTACCACCAATCACTTATTAATACATAATTCAAATGTTTGTCAGCAATTCGTCATGATCCCACTAACAAAAATTAAATCAAAGGTGGTAATAAGGATGCATTTAGATGTTGAAATACAGTAGCTACTTAATGTGATCAATTTGCTGTAAGAGGTAATTGATTATAACTTGTAGTATCTTCAGCTGCATTGCTGTATAGTGCCAGAATTCTTCAGAACAGCTGGTACTATTTTTAAGAAGGAGAGAGGGGAAGAAGCAGAAAGAGATTAGCGACTTGGGGCAGGTCTGCGCATTCCTTTTCTTTCCCCTCTTGTGAAAATGGGTTGGCCTTAGAGCGGGTTGGGATTTTTTGGAAAATGCCGGATATATGTATGAAGCTGTGAGTTTTTAATCTTTAAAGGAGCCACACTTCTAAACTGGGATTTGGAAGGTTTTAGATGAGCTGAAGAGGGAGAGGAAGTGTGGGGTAAAATTTTGAAAAGGGCCTAAGTTCCACTTTCAAAAGTGACTTAAGCCTGTAGGCCCAGAAATGCAAAGGTATTTAGGTGCTTAACTCCCATAGAAATCAGTGGGAGTTAGGCACCGAGGTGCTTTTGAAAATTCAACTAGGTGCCTACCTGAATCTGAAGGCACCTAAGTATCTTCAAAATCTGGAAATCAGGCTCCTAAATCATGTAGGTGCTTTTGAAAATTGTACCGGTGGTCTAGCGATTAAAGCACAGGACTGGTAAGAAGACTGAAATTGTGTTCCCAGCTCTGTGATATCTCGATTCACCTACTTCATGGCAATGTGAGGCCAGATTCAATTAAGTATTTAAATGCTTTGAGAGCCTTGAATGGAAGGCACTAGTGAGGGACAAAGTACTGGTATTAAAAGAATCTAAAATGGATGCTTTCAGTGCAGGAACTTCCAAGTGCTACATGGAAGTGGAGTGTAACAAAGAGAAAACAAGAAAGGCAAAGCGATTACACATTTGCTGCTGTTTTTTCAATGACGGGGGTCTAGTCTGTGTCCTCCTTTTGTAATCCTCCCAGTATCTGCTCAAATTTTGATTGGCTATCTCTAATTGTTTTCTTTTCCCACTTCACCTTCAGGCTTCCTGGGAAACCTTGCTCTGGTATCCCCCACAGGTCTTAAGGCTTTACATCTCAGTAAGACTGATTTTGTTACATAGACTCCTGCTCCATTAACACAATCTATAGGTTACTTCTAATCCTTGGAATTGATTTATTTAATCCTTGTAGATGCCATTTATTACACGTTATTCTCAGCATTTATTCACAGCACAAACAGATGGTCAATGAAACCAATTAACCTTTCCCGATCTCCCTTTCAGATTTTTCACGTCTTCTGAGTCTATGGACAAATGAACAGAAGCTATCAAGAGACTTCATGCCAGACTGTGATGAATAGGAAGGCTGGTTGGTGTACATGCAGCTTGCTCAAATAGACCCCATGACCACTAGACTGGAGCACCTGAGGAGTGCTTATTTGACAAAACAGGTAGGGAGAGAAGAATTATAAAAGATGAAATGACCCATGTTTGTTTTCTGGTGTTGACTGTGAAAGAGAGGACAGCATAACCTTTTTGCTTCTTTTATAGGACATGCAAGATGTGAAGAATATGTGTATTGAGTATGACAGATGAGTGTTTACTGTAAAAGCTAATCCTCTGGATAATCAAAGCCTTCAGTATATACCATGTGAATATAAAAAATCCATTTTATTAGCCATATACATACTATCTTTTGCCCCTCTCTTTCGATAACATACAGTAAAACAAAAGGAGTACTTGTGGCACCTTAGAGACTAACCAATTTATTTGAGCATAAGCTTTCGTGAGCTACAGCTCACTTCTACACTTTCCACAGTATGCATCTGATGAAGATCTTTTATACACACAAAGCATGAAAAAATACCTCCTCCCACCCCAACAGGCTTTATTGCAAGGATAGGTTCCTGGGTTAGTGGTTCTGTTGTGTGGTATGTGGTTGCTGGTGAGTATTTGCTTCAGGTTGGGGGGCTGTCTGTAGGCAAGGACTGGCCTGTCTCCCAAGATTTGTGAGAGTGTTGGGTCATCCTTCAGGGTAGGTTGTAGATCCTTGATAATGCGTTGGAGGGGTTTTAGTTGGGGGCTGAAGGTGACGGCTAGTGGCGTTCTGTTATTTTCTTTGTTAGGCCTGTCCTGTAGTAGGTGACTTCTGGGAACTCTTCTGGCTCTATCAATCTGTTTCTTCACTTCCGCAGGTGGGTATTGTAGTTGTAAGAATGCTTGATAGAGATCTTGTAGGTGTCTGTCTCTGTCTGAGGGTTTGGAGCAAATGCGGTTGTATCGCAGAGCTTGGCTGTAGACGATGGATCATGTGGTATGGTCAGAGTGAAAGCTAGAGGCATGTAGGTAGGAATAGCGGTCCATCATGTGCCAGCAATGCCCCTCTGCCATGTACATTGGTCAAACTGGACAGTCTCTACGTAAAAGAATAAATGGACACAAATCAGATGTCAAGAATTATAACATTCATAAACCAGTCGGAGAACACTTCAATCTGTCTGGTCACGCGATTACAGACATTAAAGTTGCGATATTACACCAAAAAAACTTCAAATCCAGACTCCAGCGAGAAACTGTTGAATTGGAATTCATTTGCAAATTGGATACAATTAACTTAGGCTTGAATAGAGACTGGGAGTGGCTAAGTCATTATGCAAGGTAACCTATTTCCCCTTGTTTTTTCCTAACCCTCCCCCCCCCCCCCCAAGACGTTCTTGTTAAACCCTGGATTTGTGCTGGAAATGGCCCACCTTGATTATCATACACATTGTAAGGAGAGTGGTCACTTTAGATCAGCTATTGCCAGCAGGAGAGTGGGGTGGGGGGAGGTATTTTTTCATGCTTTATGTGTATAAAAGATCTTCTATACTTTCCACAGTATGCATCCCATGAAGTGAGCTGTAGCTCACGAAAGCTTATGCTCAAATAAATTGGTTAGTCTCTAAGGAGCCACAAGTACGCCTTTTCTTTTTGCGAATACAGACTAACACGGCTGTTACTCTGAAACCATACAGTAAAACAAGCACTGTACATTTAGAGGAGCTTAGTTACCGCGGAGACTTAGGCTAAGACTATTTGTTTCTGAGAAAATAGTATTGGGTGAATCCGCTTTTTGATCAATACATGGAATGATGTGGGCGAGTAGCATTTATGTAGCAACTGTTTGTCTTTAAAGTGTTATACAGGCAGTTAATTCATCCTCACTGCGTGCCTGTGGTAGGTGGTGGTCTTTTTTTACAAGTGAGGAAAATAAGATAAAGCAGTTAAGTTATTTGCCCAGCTCCACAGAAAGAGTCTATATCAAAGTCCAGAATTAGAAATTTTGATGTTTCTTTTGTAAGAATACCCAGGTTTACCTGCTCGACCTTGGAGGTGCTATGTTGCTGAAAGGTGTGCCAGATGTTTCTACTAAAGTAGAGTTATTTCTGGCTGGGCACCTGCTTGCAGAAAATACTGATGTTTTCTTACCAACCCACAGTTATCTGTGTACCCAAATGCTTTTCTTGTCTGGGGACAAGAAAAAACCCAGACCTGAATACTCTTGATCTTGAATGAAGATGATGTGGCTTCTCTTAATCGCAATAAGGGCTCAAAGCAACCCTCTACCTCTGAATAGCCTTGAACTTCCGGAGAGGATCTGGATCTGAGATTTGAGGCTAGGGTCCATCTTTAGTCCATGCATTTTACTATCTCCTGTGCTATCTCTTGACCAGGGACTTGATTTGTACCCAGAGGGTCCTCAGGATATTAGGGCTTTTCAGGTCTGGTCTACACTTAAAAAGTATTAGCAGTGTAACTGTCAGGGGTGTGATTTTTTTTTTTTAAACTGACATAGTTATGTAGATGCAGTTATCCTGATATAAGAAGCTTTATATCAGTATAGCTTACTTTGTTTTGCCTAATCCAAGTAAGTTTTATACCAAGATAAACACTTGTATAGTGGTATAACTGTGTCCATAACTAGGATGTTTTGCCCTTTAAACTATGCTAGCATAGTTAAAATGGCAAAACCTTTAAGCGTAGATGAGGCCTCAGTAGTGATCATAGAGGTTTCAGTGGGAGTGGAAATTATAATCACACAGGATACTTTGTTCACATGAGCTTTTTCAAGTTTTTAATGTGATTCATGAGATTCCAGTCCTTCAAAGTGCATATGCAGGCAAATACTGAGAAAACACAGATCAGAGAATTTGTCTGTTGTATGATTTTTCTAAGCATGCCAAATAAAGTGGAATCTGCTCAGAGAGCAAAGAATTCCTCCCTCTCCTCTCCCAAATGATGGCTCCGTGGGGTATAATTTAGTTATTTTAAACCAAGGGACATTGGATCACCAGGGACCTTCAGCCAGCGGATTCCTTTAAGAATCCCTGTTCACCTGGGTTTATATGGAAACAAATCCACAAGCATCTCGGTGTTCACAGACTTCAGTGGACTGCACACCGTGGATATTCAGAACCCTGTAAGTGATAGTAAACATTAACTTTGGATCCTTCTCCATTGTAAAAACAGGCTCCTATCGCAAGAGCTGAAGGAGATGCTCTACAGTAACTCCTAGGGTATGCTTACACTGCGCACTCCTTAGTGGGTGTGCATAGAGTACATACAATACATGCCCCCCCAGCATGGGTATAAACAGCAGTGTGGAGGGTGATGCTCTGTTCAGGGAAGTAAAGACATGCTGAACTCTGTGGGTATGTACCCTACACAGCTCTCTACATGCCCAAGCAGTGCGTGGAAGGGACTCCTGTCCAGGAGAATGGAAGCCACTTGCATATACAAGCGTAATCAGGGACTGCTGCCAGTGAGCCAGGTGCCCGCCCCAGTCGGCAGAGCTGGGGGTGGTACAGCTGCGCCAGATGAGCTGCCTGGGCTGGGCGCTGACCTCTGCGAGCGGCAGCTTGACATGCTGCTGCTTTCACCACTCTGGTTCCTGGCCCGGTCACTGGCCATGGCCCTGCGGGTCTTGCTCGTTGTCGCTAGAGCCCTACAACTCCGTGAATATCCATTTTATATTCATGGATATTCACAGCCGTGGATATAAATTGTGTGTCCGTGCAGGGATATAAATTGTGTGTCCGTGCAGGCCTATACCTGTCTACTCCAAGTCAGAGCATGCCTGGAGCATGTAGCTGGCATGCTGAGCTCGTCAGTAGCACACAGCAGTAGAGAGCTGGTAGGTGTGCTCACCAAGCTGGACAGCCAGGAGAAGGCATTTCAAAAATTCATGATGCTTTAAACAGGAGGGGGCCTCCGATATCCATGACTGCTAGGCAGTGGAGTTCACAGCTGTGACCACAGCAGTCCGTGACAGGCATTGTAGGACAGCTGCTGGAGAGTACTGTTATGGCTGACATCAGTAACGCAGTGTGTACGCTTGTGCTGCATCGGCCTCAGGACAGTGACTATGACTCAACACCACTCAGTGAGGCGATGTGACTGTGTTGCTGTAATGGGGCACTTGCATCAGTGGGAGACAGATTTAAGCATAGACGTGTGCACCACTAGGTCAACATGAGACGGATTACGTTAGCTAAACATTGTAATGTAGACCAGGCCCCAGTGATACAGGAGGATCTAATCAGAGGCATCACAGAAATCAAAGGGTAAGGAGTTGTGTGAAATGTGAGGCAACAAAAGCCCAGCACTCTCCTAGAAGACTCGGATTAGGGCGGTGTTAACCGCTCGTTGTTCTTGTACAATATGAACGTGATTGACTCTTTACAGTACAGATCTGGTAACAGGAATCAGATGAACGTTGGAGACTCCTTTTTAAAAACTTTTTTATTTAAAGAATGTATACGTTTCCATTTTGAAAGATGTTGTCTGGTTGGCCTGCATGTTCTGTTTTTCTGATCTAAAATTAACAACGTTTTTAGGGGGAAGCAGAGAAAATACTACTTTTATTTAACCAAACCTCCTCCCTCCAATAAAAGGGCATCTATGGATGAAGCCTTATTTCATGCACTAAAGTTAAGTCATGGACTTGAGTCTAATTTTGCAGCTGACATTCTCTGATGAAAATTTAATGCAACTATGTTCATGTCCAGCGGTATGTTATGTAGGAAAATAAATCTAACTTCTAGCTGGTGGCTCCATCTGTTCAAACTTTTCTATTCAGATTGTAGGTAAAATGTTTTAATAGCTTTTAGACAATATAAAAAAACCTGGATTTTGAGGCTGGGTTAATTCATTGGACAAGAGGGACACCGAGGCCTCGTCTACATCTAAAAATTAGGTCTATCTACCTATATTTCTCGGGGTTGTGAAATGTTTTGTCTCCTGTGCAACAGCTGTTGAGATTTGTTGCTGAAAATATGCATGCAGCATGTATGGCAGTAAAACTTTACATATAGTACTCTGCCCCTTACCACTATTGGGGCAAATCATGATAGTCCCAAACAGTTCTCCGAAGGCCAAACTCTGCCCTCCTGTTACTCATGTTAAGTAGTACACAATAAGTCCTGTTGATTTCGGAGGACTACTTAATGTGCTGCTAGAATTGTGGTGGATGAATATTGAGAGGACAACAGAAGCCATCCAGCAAACCTTTACACCCCTGAGCAATCCCTGTTCATCAGAATAATCCCATTGAGTTTGATGGAACTTCAACTGTGAGAAAAGATTGTTTCCTTGAGTAATAGTTTGCAGAATCAGATGCCTAAAGGACTGCTCCTGCAGCCACTGAAGTAAATGGCAAAACTCTCCTTTCGTTTAATAACGTAGGATTGGGTTCTAATGTCACTTATTGGAAGGCTGCACAGAGTTAGTGGCCAAGACAGGCTCTTCTACAACCTAAGAGTCCTGGCATCTAGTCCTCTACACTAAACAGTACACAACCTTGTTACACTGTTAGCTTTCCCCCCTGCCATTCAGAAGTGTGTTGGATACATTTGTTCTTTAGACTGTAAGCTCTTCAGAGCTGGGATCTTTTCTTCATGCCAGTCATCACGCTCCTGGTCCTGAAGAACATTTCTCTTATTCAGAGACAGCTGGCTAGACTTGGGCTAATACTAAGATGAGCTGGAGAACTTTTCTTTCTCTTTCTCTCTCTCTCTTTCTCTGTCTCTTTCATTTTGTACCTTACGTCTTTTTTTATATGAGCAAAAACAAGCACAAAATACTTTAGAAAGGCTTTGGTTACTCTGCTTTATTTTCTAGAGCTGTGTTTGATGGCATTATAAGGCTAGCATTTGTATTACTCTTTTTCACTATCTGTTTTCTGTTTGAATAACAAGAAAAAGTGGGGTGGGGAGAAGGCAAACAGTAAATGCCATGGTACAGGCTTCTGTGTAATAATCCTCATTCTAAATGTACAGCATGTGTGTTTTTAAGATAACGCTAATAAAGTCAAATGGTTGTGATGGACATTTATTATTAACCTTCCATTTGAATCATATGTCAGAGCATAATGGAAGCTGGCAAGGATGTTAAACTGTATTAGGGGAAAAACCTCTTCTTCTGATTTATGTGCTTTCCAGTTTTTAAAAAAGTGTTTTGATGTTTTTTAGCCAGGTTTTGAGCGCTGACTATGCCATTATTAAAAACAAGAATAACATGTCTTTCTTTCACATTAGAAAACTAATAGAAAGCACACATCAAAGCCCCAATCTGAAATGAAACTTGTTATTGACCTCACTTGGGGGAGAGGGGAAAGAATTAAACCTCAAGTGAGGTCCAGATGTTCTGATACCAAAACTCCTTCATGTGTTCTTCTTAGCTTTTCCCTGGTCTTTCTGTTTTGCTTTTTTTTTTTTTTTTTTTAAATCTAATAGTAGCTCCCAAAAATACTCTGACAATTTATGCCTTGCTTTCTGAATGGGACAGATTTACAAAAATTCTTGGATCCTCTGTAAGCACCTAATTGACAGGGTAGATTTTCAAACTGCTCAGCACCCAGCATCTACAATTGAGAACAATGGGTGATGCTGGAAGCTGAGTGCTTTTAGAAATCTGTCCAACAGAATTCAGGCTGGTTACTGTGTGATCAGGGGTTATGAGAAGGGCCATAAGAAAATCCAGCCCCGTTGAGACCTAGTGGAATTTCAAGTTTAGTACTTAAGGGCTTTGCTCAATTGGCACATCAGCATCTTGAAGCACCCATCTGGAAAACAAGACACATCAGGTCCCTAACTGGTTGCAAAGACTAAATTTCCACAATGAATAGGTTTTCCAGATGTCCGCTTTTGCCAGTGGTAAATATGATCCCTTTGTATTTTCATATCTTTGCAACGACAATGGAGAAATTATCATATATCATAAAAGTGGTGACTTTTGTATCAAAGCCTAGAAATGCTTAATTTGTCTACCATCACTTACTGGTTTACTTGTAAATGGCTTGCTTACTATTTCTTTAAAATAAAATGTATTATACAGTGTTTTAGCTCACTGGGATGCAATATTTCACTTTAGATGTGTTTTGTAAATAGCTATTGTGTGCAAGATACTCTTGCTTTCCGTAGAAATGGTCTGCAGGCTATGCATACATATACATTTGGCAGCTAATTTCATTTTGTTTTTCCATTAAAATTGTCTTGGGAGTTGACTTTACAACCAAATAGTCTGTATTCCTTGACAGGTGTTTTCCAAATAATGCTCTTCAAGTTTGAATTAAAAACCTATAAACATGTAATACAGTCTTGACAGATAGTACTACTAATCAAAAATAAACTCTCACCATGTTTGACATGAATAATGTTGGTTTTGGCCTCCTTGTTGCATATCAATAGTGTTTCTACTAAGTAATTTAAAGGAGCAGAATCTTTAATCTAATATCGTTGTTGACCCTAGTTGTTGAAGGATTCTATTAAACTTGTTTAAAAGCATATATAACTGTGAATTCCATTTGATGAACTATTTTGGATGAGAAGCATCATAGGAACTATTCTGCAGTCAGGCAAATGCTTAAAGAGGTGGTATTTCTCAGAAGCAGATCAGCAGGTAAAGCAGTGAGTAGAAAATGGCAGATACCTTGTCACCTATGCATCTCAACAACCTGATTCTGAACGCAGTTTGGCAAATAATTTTGCCAGTATAGAGTCCCATTGGTCTCCCGGACCACCATGTGGTGGGGTTGGGGAGAATGCTTTCTAGGATTAGGTCAGGAATGTAGTGAGTAATGGGACTCCTCACATGCTAAAATTTAAGCATGTGCTTAAGTTGTATCAGGGCCAGAGTGCTCAGTACATTGCAGGTTTTGACCCTAATGTGCTCTTGCATGAAATATTTGGGGGAAAAATGGAATCTAGTTCTGTATAAGCAACCTATTTTCATTGTAGAGTAGAAAACATAATTTCGTTTTTCCCCACTCCTTTTAACAAGAAAATCCCCATCCAATGTACATAATTATTAGAGGTGGGTCAGAAATGGTATTTTCATCTGAGAGAGTTTTCAAGATTTCAAAATTTTTCCCATTCCAAGTCAAAATCTCAAATTTTCATGATTCTGGAAAAAGTTCAGATTGGGTTAGTTGAAACCTCTTGTTTCAATTTTGACCTTTTTCAATTTTTAAAACTTTTTAAAATGTAAAATGGCTGAAATTTTGAAATAAAGTTTAGAGCAAAAAATGAAACTTTTCATTTTGAAAATGTCACAACAGAATGTTTCAACAATTTCTAAACTTTTTCTAAAAATTCTCAAATTGACAGATTTGTCGAAACCGACCCTTTTCCACAGTTTGCTTTGACGAATCAACATTTTCCAACAAAAAATGCTTACACAGAAAATTCTCGACTAGTTCTCATCGCTATCATTGTAAATGTCATAAACCTCCTGCCCCCAAAAACGTACAGTTAATCTGGCTTCAGGAATATTTCTGGTCTGTCTTTGGTCTTTTATGTTTTAAAGAAAAAGGGTTGCAGAATTGGAATTTCAATGGTAGAAACATGTGTAGACTTTGCTATGGCAGAAATCCATAGCAATCTGAGTCATGATAATAACATTATTAATCCAAACACTCAAAACAAAAATGTTTAGCCACTTCAAAATTTGTTAAACATAATCTATAGGGAGACTTACTGTTTTGTTTCTTTTTGTATTGGTAATTAGCAAGTCCGTTAACTTGACAGAAGCAGGTAAAGTTTTAGTCTTTGAAAGTTGTAGCAGTTGGTAACTGTGGGGTATTTCCGTATTGATACTGATAATAATTACACCTAATCTCTTTGAATTAAGTCTGAGCTGCAGAACCTTTTGATTGTAATGGGCCCAAAAGTTAGCCATAGTAAAACCAGGGTTTTGCTCTAAAGCTTCATCTGTTTAGATTTGTGGAAAACCAGCTGATTTAGAGTGCGGGGTGAAGGTATGTAATCCAGGAGGTAGTTGCTCAGATCAAAGACCTTAGTCTGTCATTGGTTTTGTACACTTTTACTCTAGAGTGACTCTGGTGAACAGTCCTGCTCATTCTTATATGGGTTATGTCTGTGGGATAACTATTATGCCTACACTGCATTCATAGCTCGAGGTATAATTCAAATGTGGCTTCTAACCTGACTCCCACCAACACCTAAAAATCTCTAACTCGAGGTAAATGGGGCTTTAAATCTGAGGTAGCTGGCCCACCAGTTCTTGAGTCTATAAAATCATTTAAACACTTAAAATTGGCCCTTTTATGTTATGAGGATCAGTTTGTAAACAAACATTGAATGATTTTGAAAGCTAAAAGTACACACATTGGCTGATGTAAACTGGCATAGCTTCCTTTGACTTCAGTGGAACTTGACCAGATTACACTAGTTGAGAATATGGGCCCAGTACGTTCAATAAAACCTTTCAGAGGCAGAGGCAGAGAGAGAGAGTGTGTGTGTGTGACAGTGTCACCAGGGACCTCACATTCTTTTATTGCCATTTATTCAGATTTGCCAACTGTCTTGCCTAATGGAGTTTTGTAGGATCTGGAAAAGTGTTCTAATTTCCTGCTCCATATATTTTTCAGACTCAAAAACATTCATTAGTTTCATGTACTGTATAGACGGTGAATTAATTTCCTATTTTTCTCATGTCCTTGTGTTCACTGCATATTTAATTAACGATATATAATCTGAGTGTTCTTGCTGCCAGTTATTTCTCATTTGTACTCACATGGCACCCCACTCGTAAATCCTTCACCGGGTCCCAGATTGACCTTTGGGAGTGACAGCCTTTCAGTCTGCCCCTCTGTCTCACTTGAGAAAAGATTGTAAATACAACACTGCAGTCAAATCAATAGTCATTGCACCTACTACTGACTTCAGAATCTAAAAGCCACTGTGCCAAACTTGTGCATAGGTTAGTTAACAGCTGCTCCCATAAGCACCACCTAGCAATAAAACTATATAACTGCCAAGAAGATTTATGGTTTTCTGTTGCTAAGCTCCCAGTCAGATAATTTTTCAGTGTCCACTTTTCTGCGGTATTGCATAAAATGGAATTATTTAGAATTTGGTTAGATCCTTTTCATTTGGAAAATGGCTTCTTTTGGCAAGTGGATAGCAAGTACTTGGAGGGACTCCAGTCATTAGCCAGGACTGAGACATGTAGTGTTTTGTCCATTATTTTGATATTAGTTCTGACATCTTTTAGGAATCCCATTCCCCATGTCCCTTTCCATTGCTGGAAAATAAGTTTGACCAGAGTTGTAGAGGTAGGAACCTGCATTACATGGTTAAACACAAAAGCTGTCCAGTGACCAAACAAGGGGTGGCACAATAAGAAAGAGAGAGGTTCTCTGGAGGCTCTGGTCTGAATGCAGCATTGCCCAGAGTTTAGGGTTTTATTGAAGAAATTCTGTTTTAATCCCAGTCTGGTAACAGTCACTGGCTGCAAACCCCCCAGGCAGTTTACAAGCAGTAAACTTAAACAATATACACGAACAATACAAGGTAGCTTTTCAGCTCCTTTACCCTAACTTTTGGCCAGCACAAACTCCTTATACACAACACTTGTGTCTCTCTGTTCCTGTATCCCGATTATCCCCCAGCTACCCCAAAGCCTACAGAGCACCTCTAACAGTGTGAAAGGCTAAACCAGTCCCCGCAACCCTAGAATTAAAAGGGAGCAAGGTGTTGCGGTAAATAGCTGTTAATTAAGGCTCTGAGGCTGTCTGGCAGTGCAGAGCTACCAAGTGTCAGATGTCTTGCATGACACGACCTATTTGGCAGCCCTGTCAGATTCTGCCAGCCCAGTTGGATTCTCGTAGATTCAAATGGGCTGTGGGCAAGCACTCCAGACAGTGGTGGGTGATTTTAGGGAGTCAGGCCACCTTGCCCCTTTTTGATCTCACGTAGTCACCAGGCTAGTGTAGAGCTGGGAGGAGTTGGGGGAGGGAGAGGTGGAGATTGAGATGGGGGCAGGGAGAGAAGTGGCAGAATGGGGGATGGTCTAAAAAGAGGGATGGGGAAAGAAGGGGGTAGCTGCCACTGGCTCCCTAAGCCCATTCTGGTCCTACTTCACACAAGGCTGAGGCCTAGTTATTCTTTTCATAGAATCAGAGACTTTAAGGTCAGAAGGGACCATCATGATTGTCTAGTCTGATCCCCTGCATAACGCAGGCCAGAGAATTTCACCCACCTGCTCCTGTAACAAACCCCTGACCTATGTCTGAGCTATTGAAGTCCTCAAATCGTGATTTAAGGACTTCAAGGTGCAGAGAATCCTACAGCAAGTGACCCATGCCCCATGTTGCAGAGGAAGGCGAAAACCCCCAGGGCCTCTGCCAATTTGCCCTGGAGGAAAATTCCTTCCCGACCCCAAATATGGCGATCAGCTGAACCCTGAGCATGTGGACAAGACTCACCAGCCAGACACCCAGGAAAAAATTCTCTGTAGTAACTCAGATCCCACCCAATCTCGTGTCCCATCACAGGCCATATTTACTGCTAATAGTCAAAGATCAATTAATTGCCAAAATTAGGCTATCCCACCATATCATCCCTTCCATAAACTTATCAAACTTAGTCTTAAAGCCAGATATGTCTTTTGCCTCCACTGCTCCCCTTGGAAGGCTATTCCAGAACTTCACTTCTCTGATGGTTAGAAACCTTCGTCTAATTTCAAGTCTAAACTTCCTGATGGCCAGTTTTATATCCATTTTTTCTTGTGTCCACATTGATACTGAGCTTAAATAATTCCTCTCCCTCCCAGGTATTTATCCCTCTGATATATTTATAGAGAGCAATCATATCTCCCCTCAGCCTTCTTTTGGTTAGGCTAAACAAGCCAAGCTCTTTGAGTCTCCTTTCATATTTGAGTTTTCCATTCCTCGGATCATCCTAGTAGCCCTTCTCTGTACCTGTTCCCGTTTGAATTCATCCTTCTTAAACATGGGAGACCAGAACGTGTCACAATATTCCAGATGAGGTCTCACCAGTGCCTTGTATAACGGTACTAACACCTCCTTATCTCGACTAGAAATACCTCACCTGATGCATCCCAAGACCGCATTAGCTTTTTTCACAGCCATATCACATTGGCAGCTCATAGTCATCCTGTCATCAACCAGTACTCTGAGGTCCTTCTCCTCCTCTGTTCCATCCAAGTGATGCGTCCCCAGTTTGTAAAAGTACTTTGGGGGTCTTTGAAAGGCAGGGACAATAAGAATTTATTAGACAGGTGGAGGTATCCCTCAACATGTAACCTCATTTGGAATACAAGGGATGCAAGGGAGCATCCACAGGGCTGCTCAGAGATGTCTGTTATGCGGTGAAGCCCTGGGGTTTACATGTTGTCACATGTCAACACTTTATCTTGTGCTTTTTTAGCTGAGGCTTTGATTTCTATGTGGTTTTATTGTAAGGAAAAGCCTGACTTTTCTGAATATTTGATTAATGAAAATTGGCCTTCCACATGGATGCACAGTGCAGTACTTTCTACAGAGCATTAGAAGCTTTAAATGAACCCAGCCGTTCTTTTTGAGAGAGAGAGACATATCACCATTATGCAGCACAGTGATAAAGTATCTAAGGTGATGTGAAGTTCAAATGGGGGAAAAAAGAAACCATAGACAAGTGTCCCTAGTTTTCAGTGCTTGCTTGTGATATAGAATCATAGAACTGGAAGGGACCTCGAGAGGTCATCTAGTCCAGTCCCCTGCACTCGTGGCAGGACTAATTATCTAGACCATTCCTGACAGGTGTTTGTCTAACCTGCTCTTAAAAATTTCCAATGATGGAGATTCCACAACCTCCGTAGGCAATTTATTCCAGTGTTTACAGACCCTGACAGTTAGGAAGTTTTTCCTAATGTCCAACCTAAACCTCCCTTGCTGCAATTAAACCCATTTCTTTGTGTCCTACCTCAGAGGTTAAGAAAAACCATTTTTCTTCCCCCTCCTTGTAACAACCTTTTACATACTTGAAAACGGTTATCTTGTCCCCTCTCGGCCTTCTCTTTTCCAGACTAAACAAACCCAGGTTTTTCAATTTTCCCTCATAGGTCATGTTTTCTAGACCTTTAATTATTTTTGTTGCTCTTTTCTGGACTCTCTCCAATTTGTCCACATCCTTCCTGAAATGTGGTACCCAGAATGGACACAATACTCCAGTTGAGGCCTAATCAGTGTGGAGTAGAACGGAAGAATTACTTCTCGTGTCTTGCTTACAACACTCCTGCTAATACATTCCAGAATGATGTTGGCTTTTTTTGCAACAGCGTTACACTGTTGACTCATGTTTAGCTTGTGGTCCACTATGACCCCCCCAGAGCCCTTTCCGCAGTACTCCTTCCTAGGCAGTCATTTCCCAGTTTCTATGTGTGCAATTGATTGTTCCTTCCTAAATGGAGTACTTATTGAATTTCATCATAATTACTTCAGACCATTTCTTCAGATCATTTTGAATTTTAATCCTATCCTCCAAAGCACTTGCAACCCCCTCCCAGCTTGGTATCATCCGCAAACTTTAAGTGTACTCTATATGCCATTATCTAAATCATTGATGAAGATATTGAACAGAACTGGACCCAGAACTGATCCCTGCGGGACCCCACTCGTTATGCCCTTCCAGCATGACTGTGAACCACTGATAACTACTCTCTGGGAACGTTTTTCCAACTAGTTTTGCACCCACCTTATCGTAGCTCCATCTAGGTTGCATTTCCCTAGTTTGTTTATGAGACGGTCATGTGAGACAGCATCAAAAGCTTTATTAAAGTCAAGATATACCACATCTACAACTTCACCCCGATCCACAAGGCGTGTTACCTTGTCAAAAGAAAGCTATCAGATTAGTTTGACATGATTTGTTTTTGACAAATTCATGCTCACTGTAAATTATCACCTTATTATCTTCTAGATGTTGCAAATTGATTGCTTAATTATTTGCTCCGTTATCTTTCTGGGTACAGAAGTTAAGCTGACGGGTCTGTAATTCCTTGGGTTGTCCTTATTTCCCTTTTTATAGATGGGTACTATATTTGCCATTTTCCAGTCTTCTGGAATCTCTCCCGTCTTCCATGACTTCTCAAAGATAATCACTAATGGCTCAGATATCTCCTCAGTCAGCTCCTTGAGTTTTCTAGGATGCATATCATCAGGCCCTGGTGACTTGGACAAATCAGATGCCCTCAAGTAATTTTTAACTTATTCTTTCCCTATTTTAGCCTCTTCTGCTCCTACCTAATTTTCACTGGCATTCACTACGTTAGATGTCCAATCACCACCAACCTTCTTGGTGAAAACTGAAACACAGAAGTCATTAAGCACCTCTGCCATTCCCACATTTTCTGTTATTTCCCACCCCGACCCCCCACTGAGTAACGGGCCTACCCTATCCTTGGTCTTCCTCTTGCTTCTAATGTATTTGTAGAATGTTTTCTTGTTACCCTTTATGTCTCTAGCTAGTTTGATCTCATTTTGTGCCTTGGCCTTTCTAATTTTGTCCCTACATACTTGTGTTGTTTGTTTCTATGGGGACTGCTCATACACAGTTGCTGTATAAATACCAGAGTGCGTGAGCCAAATTTACTTCAGAATAAGACTGCGGCTTACCCAACTTTGTAAAGAATTGGGAGAGCTATAGGTAAAAAACCCCCATAAAACTGCAAGGTATTACTGCAACAGGTTAGTGAAAACTCCTGTTATGCACAATACCTGAAGCAGCATTCTTTCTCTAAGTATGAGAATGCCCGGTTTAGATAACATGTCTATATACAGCATTTGTTCGATATTTGTGGTGCTAATTTGTCATGCAAGGTTTATCTACAGCCCAGTGACAGGAAGCAAAGTTTTTGACTTCCTCCGTGATGACATTGGTGTCAGTACGCTGTCATTTCTATATCATTTTAAGGGCTATGTGTGAAAATGGAATTGGTATCAACCTATTATAATGCAGTTAAAAATAACTTAAGTTGCTGTCCTGACTGTACATGCTCTGTGAAAAAAGGCCTTTTTTCCTAAGGGCTGTTGAATTGGAAATCTGTCACAAGAAACAAGTTCACTTGAAAATGAAAAAAGAAAAGGAGTACTTGTGGCACTTTAGAGACTAACCAATTTATTTGAGCATAAGCTTTCGTGAGCTACAGCTCACTTCATCGTGAATGCATCCGATGAAGTGAGCTGTAGCTCACGAAAGCTTATGCTCAAATAAATTGGTTAGTTTCTAAGGGGCCACAAGTACTCCTTTTCTTTTTGCGAATACAGACTAACACGGCTACTACTCTACAACTTGAAAATGAAAGTGAGTTTGTGAATGGACTCTGCTAGGGGGCTTATTCCTTCACCCACTTACTTCCCTGGTCCTCCTCGCATGAACAGAGAGCAACAATACCCGAAGTCCAAAGGTGCAAACAATTTGATGTTTATTGGGGTGAACTTCCAGCAAGCATGATTCCAGTTTCCTTCCTTAGTGTCCCCCTTCCCAGCTCTGACACCACAGAGCCCTCAACCTGGGTCCCTGTTCCCATTCCTCCCTTAGCAGAACATGATGCCAATTTCCCCACCCCCATTCCCTGTTCTCATTCCCCCCCTCACTTCCTGATTGACTGCAGACTATATAGTAAAACTTGAGTTCTGCTTAGCTATACCTTAACCAATCACTTTCCTGAAATTTAACTAACCAATCCTAACATAGTGTAACATGATTATTTAACCAATTATATCCCACCACCTTAATTAGTTTACACCCAGCAAAATTAACTATACAGCTGACAGAAACAATCACAGAACCAGACAGAGACCATGCAAATAAACAATAGCAAAGTGGAAACTATAATGACAAAACAATACAGAAGTGAGGATTTCACATCCCAGCTATTGATAAGTGAGTTCTTGCCAGACAGGATGCTATCAAATTAAGTTTCCTTTTACATTTTCTAGGCACTTCCCTTTCTCTGGAGGGGATAGGCATTATCAGGACCGGTTTGTATTCCTAAAAGCCCAATAGCACCTTATTTCAATGTGACTAGTTTGGAATGGGAGGATGTGACTGTTCGCTTCCCAGCTTATGGCTGCCTCTGCTGCTTAGCCAAAGGCCTTAGCCTAAGAACAGGGCCTCAGACTGTCACAGTAAGAGAAGGCCCTTACACCGGCAGACAGTGATTTTGATTCTTTCTTTTATACCTCTATAACTAGCTAAGTGATAAGAATACACCTAAATTAGAGTAGAGGCCTTTACAGACAGGCCTGAATATCTATATCCTAACAGACTCAACAATAGAGAATGTTATACGATGAAGTAAGCTGTAGCTCACGAAAGCTTATGCTCAAATAAATATGTTAGTCTCTAAGGTGCCACAAGTACTCCTTTTCTTTTTGCGAATACATATTTGGCTGCTACTCTGAAAACTGTAACAATGTAATTCTAATTTTCTGACCCACTTGGGTTGTTTTTATAAAGAGCTGGGTGAAATAAACAACCTGGAAACTGCCAGATGAGGTCACAAATACATATATACACAGACATGTCAGTTCAAGCCAATTCATCCACAACAGGGTACAAAATTCAGTAATTATTCCAACACAACAGATTGTACCAAAACGATAAAAACATGGTGCAATATGATTTGCACCACTCATTCGACAACCTGGAGAAGAAAGAATACCAACAATAACAGACCAAATTTCTTGTAATAGTTCCATAAGGCTAAGATTATTCCCACAAATCTCCAGTAGTACAGTGAGTTTTGGCTTTGTGTATAAGGAGTTCCTAAATTTCTAGGTAAAAGGGCAGCTTGAAATTAAGAATAACAGCAAAGTAAAACATTTACGTGTTCAAAGAAGTGGTGGAGAATGGTGGAGGATTGAAGGGAGGCCAGAAAGTTTATATTGCTTGTGTTGTACTCTTAAAATGCCCATGAGATTGTGCTTTGATTGGAATGCCCCCAAACAAATTAACATCTGAAACCCATGCTGTGTTTAGATCTTGTTCCTTGAGTTAAACTTCCTTAGGCCTGCAAGATGCCACAACAAGTGAGATATTATCAGGTTAAATTATTTTACCTTGAATCACACATGAATAATTCAAACCTTTCACATTATCATTTATCCACATAACCTCAGTTGTCACTCCTCAAAGGTTACATTTTCCATCTCTGGCCAATTGTACTTGTTCCTGACCTCACCCCCCCACACCCTTGTCTGTTACTGGTCACTGAATTAACAGGGGAACAGCTTGATGTTGCTTGCTCTCATATCCAGTTTTTTCCAGAGATGGGAACTATTTCTTTACCTATGCACACCAAACCAGTGGCAGCTCCAGCTCTTGTGAGAAATAAAAATCCATTTAAAAATATGAGCTAGGTCCTTTAATCCTTGTATGGTTGTACAATAGACACCCCCCCAGCCCCCCAATTCCCTTGATTAGAGAGTTTCATCCTTCAAACATTTTAGTTTTCAAGGCTCTTGAGGATCCTGGCACATCTGAGACTACAGTCTTGCTTTCCTTACAAAGACACAAACACACAGAAGGATGCCAGTTGTGTTTTTTTGTTTGTTTGTTTTTTTTAATTGGGGAGGGAGCGTTGGCCTTTCTGCTTTGTACTTCTACTATCGCCTCAATGATCTTTTGGTCCAGAATAGCTCAGCCGCTGCACTTTCTTAGGTGCTGCCTCTTGGAAGACCAACGATATTCAGAAGAAACCCGTGCTGTTATACTCCTCCAGCATTAGAAACATTTAATAGTCTTTTGGCCTGTTTACATCACTGTTGACCTGAACGTATACACTAAGGCCCCTTTACACCACTCTGGCACGTATATGTAAATGCGAATTGTGCTCTATAGCAGGGTGTATTGATTTAAGTAGCCGATTTTAATTATGATTTAAATTAGCAAGCAGGAAATCCTGATTTTAAATAGTTGATTTTAATCATACTTTGCGTTTGTACTTTTTAGTTATTTTCCTAAGTAACTAGTCGGCTGGTCAACATTAAAACATGTTGATTTGCAACTAAATATAGCCTTTGCACTAAATTTGGTGCTTCTTTTTACTAGCCGGGAGCATACACTATATATCTATACACATTTAAGCAATGATATAGCTTAACTTACATTTATGCAGATTCTTAATTTTTAGATTTTCTGTTATGTTAGAAAGTGGTGAATGATGTATTTTTTTTTTTTTTATTTTTTTTTTTGGCTTGATTTTTTGTCAAGCTCTAATTGGGTGGAAATTCAATTAAAAAAACAAAAACAGCATTTATTTTTTTTTCTTATTAAATAAAACTCCCTTAAATGTGCTGGATACAGAAGGAAAAATGAAGTTTATCAAAGCATGTTTTGCATTTCAAACTAACTGATTTATTTAACAAAGGAAGTATGATCTCTAATTAATGAATTGAACAGATTTTTTTTTCTGGTCACCATGTCCTTCAAGATTTTTAGAAGTAGTAGATCTCATTTTCTCATACTGAGTTTTTATTCATAGATTGGAAGAAGAAAACAAGCTTTCCTGCTTTTTTCAACTCCCGCTGACTTCTTAACTTTGAATTAACTAATCACTGAACAGAGCTAGTTGAATAAAACAAAATGAAGAAAACATTCTTTCTGCACCACCTGGCCCCCGACCCCCCCAAAGAAAAACAACAAACTATTGCTTTCAAATGCTGATTTAGCACTTCAACAAAATCTGGTTCCAAAAACTTAGCTGGTGACTATGTTTTACTTTCTTTAAAGCTTGGCAACATACATTTACTGTTTAATATCTTTGTATTTAATATAAATTAATGTAATAGTTTTTAGTAAGTCTAGGCCTTAACACAAGCTAATTTCAAATTTAATGTCATAGGTTTATTTAAACGCTGTATTTAATTTAAATAAAAATTATTTAATTTTTTTATTCTTTGATAGATAAAAATCATTTTTTCTTTTGAAATCTAAATAGTGCATTGTAAATCTTCAATATAAAGGGATCCTGTAATTGGAGCTTTCTCAACTATACTACCAAGTCAAGTAGTCTGTTTTTTTTTCCCCCTCATTATAGGATCCTGGAATTGAGAGAGAACTCATGCTGATATTATGTCTGATGGTCATTCCTTTAGAGCAGCTGGCATCATGGCTCATCACAGGGAAATGCTGTTTTGCCATGGTTAGGCTGAGCTCTGGCTTCCTCAGAGACCTAGGAGCAGCAGACACCGGAAAGCTTTTGGCAGCTGTGTGAACCTGAAAGTACCACTGTCAGGGTAAGCAAAACAGTTATTGCCATCAGCACAATGACTTGCTGTAAAGTTAAAATGGCATCTTTTATTCTGAACCAAAATTGGATGCAAATAAAACAATCAATTATACAAGCTATAAAACATTTTAAAGTATGAATTTGCAAGTAATAACTACAGCTTGTTTAAAGGTCAGTGGTTAAAAATGGATTTAAAAAAATTAGTTTTAATATTTTCTAACCGTACACGGCCAAGTTCTTCTCTCACTCTGTAGCAGGTGTCATTGTGGTTACTCCAGATTTACAGTAGTGTAAGTGAGGGCAGAAGTGATGTACTTATTTTTAATTACTTGTACTTTGAACAGCTTTTAACATTTCAGTTCACCTTTAAGGTAATGTGTAACCTGTCAGTTCAACCTTGAGTGCTATTACAGACTTGCTCTTATAAACGGATTTTTTTTTTTTTTACTGTAGCATTATGGAACCTTTATAAACAATCTGGTCTGTTACTATTTATCTTTTTTTCTTTCCACTAGGGTGTTGAATGAATGATGCAAATCATATTGCATCATGTTATTGATTGTTTTGGTACAATCTGTTCTGTTGTAGTAATTGTTGAATTTTGTACCATTTTGTGGATGAATTGGCTTGAATGGACATGTTTGTGTGTATATGTATTTGTGACCTCAGCTGGCAGGCTTGCTTAGAGATGTCATTCTTTCTGCCATCAGGCCTCTCTCTTCCCTGATACTTTTTCTGTCTGGAATCAAACGATGTCCCTGTCTCCATTCAGACCTCTTGTAAAACTTCCATTGATTTCAATGAGATCAGGAATGGCAGCTGTTCATAGGTACCAATTAGAGATTGGTAACCCTATACATCCTGAAGTGAGTTGTAGCTCACGAAAGCTTATGTTCAAATAAATTTGTTAGTCTCTAAGGTGCCACAAGTACTCCTTTTCTTTATACATCCTATACAACAGCTCAGCTGCATTCGCTCCCAGCATTTTTGGTGCCAGTGTCACTGCCTCTGCAGCCTGCACGCTCTCTGTTCCATGGTCTACCCGAATGGCTGCGGAGAGGGGGAGGAAATGAACTTCAACCTGAAAAATGGCTGATTCCATTAAGAAAACTTCAAGCCCATGATGTTTGAGTGACTTAGAATTTTTTCAGAATCCATTGCTATTATCCTTGCCTCTCTGGCTGAATGAACCTAAACACTTTTATTAAATTAGCCAGTTGTTGTGTCTCTTCTTATACCACAGAAAGCAATTTCAGAGACTAATGACTGCAAGGCCCCTCACAATAGTAGGAGTAACCTTTTATTGTTACAGCAAGTCTGGCTCAGGATGGTGTCATCCGCAGTGACATCTATTGGACAAAGTTGTTAAAGCAACGTCAATATATAGCTTGGCTTTCATTTAGCATAAATTAATTCACTTAGAACCTCAGCCAAAGTCTACTGAAATCAGTGGAAAGCCTTCCATTTACTTCAATGGACTTAGAATCAAACCACAAAAGAGGGGGGAAAAAACCCCAATGTGGTCTCTCTCTCACATTCTGTATTTTAGTATAGTGGACTCCAGCCACTTGTCATTGGGAGAAAAGATCTGGTTGGTATTTAAGCAGATAAATTAATCACATCTGATAGCCTCTCTAAAACAAAATCTACTGATAGGGTAGAATGAACACTGGTTTAGAGGAACATATTTTATTTTTGTTTTCTGCTTCCCACTCTGAAATGATGCTGTCAAAAGGAAAAAGGATCGGGAATTAAAATGGGAAAATTCATTTTAAAAGGGGGTGGGGTAGGGGAATGACAAATCCTGTAATAAATATCAGGGAATTTTTAACTCCATACAAAAATGCAGGGATTTGTTTTGGTTTTTTGTTTCTGTATGTGTTTGGGAAGAGAGGACAGGGCAGGGAAGGGCAAGTTTTTTGTGCTTCTAATTCTTATTTGTTTTAATGTTGTTGTGCCTGGTATAAATCTCCCCTTTCCAGTGTGCCAATAGCACCCTTATTTATTATGTTCTTCAGAAGCTGGAGATATGAAGATGTGCCATAGCCGCATGCCCACCAACCACTGCCTCATACCGCTGTTCCATTGCTGTGGAACTAGGGATTGTCATCATTCTTTTGTAGAACCGGAGTGTCAGCTTTTTTTACCCTCACAAGTCTCCACAGGCTGTAGTTCTAGAAATGATGCCTTACTCTGGCCATTACCTCTGTGGGTAGGTACAAATATCCACACACGCAGCCATTTTACATGGTCAGTGGGTTCCTCATGCACAGGGGCATTAGGATATTTAGGGGGCTTCTCACCACCTTTCTGTCAGAATCTGTTTTCCTAATATTTGTGTTAGAGTTTTTGAGTCCAGAGTACATGAAATATTATAAAGAATGCACAATAAATCTGCTCATATTAATTCAATGGCTCTGCCGTGCAAAGCATTTTTACTGCCACAGATATTGAGTAAACACAAAGAAAAGTCAAAGCACAGTGATACTCTGTAACAACTCATGATGATGTATACAGCACAGTGATCCACATCGGGAGCAGATTTCATGTGACTTTAGGATCCAGAATGACAGGTTTCTTCCCAGCGAGGGAAAAGGAGCCAACGGAGGAAATTATTCAACACGTAGCTGGTCTGATAAATTCTTTCCGTTCAGGACAGTGTTGCCTAGACGCACTACCACTTCTATTACCTAACGAGCCTGTGTGTAATAAAAATTAACTTGTTTAAAAATTCTGGGCCAGATCCTCAACTGATGTACATTGGCATAGCTCCCTTGATTTCAAAACCCCACTTTATTGTTTTGGCTTTTGGCTTAGAATCCCTAACACTGTGGAATTCAAACTATATGTGAAGATTTTGGGCATTGCTGCCTGCTGCGAATACTTTGTCCTTATGATGGAGTTGCATCCAGTTTCTCAATCTGAGCAGGAGCAGGCCAAATTGCTAGGGAAGAGCAGCAGTGAAGAAAGTGCTGCAAAAATTGGTGTTGGTGATTCAGTAAGTGATGCTGTTGCATCTTAGGCTATATCTACACTAAGATCAGAGCTATGGGTGCAGCATGTGTAAATCTATCTGATATAGCTAGCTTGAATAGCAATAGCATTGAAATCATGGCAGCAAGGATAGCAGCTTGAGTACATACATATAGTACCAGGTGGGTTTGAACAACTTGTTTTGCCACTCACACTGCCATGGCTGCATTGCTATTGTTCAAGCTAGCAGACTCCGGTATGTCTACCTGTGTTGCAGTCATACCTCTGATTGCAGTGTAGACAAACCCTGAGTGTTGAACCTGTTTCTGAGCATCATGCTATGGATCACTGGGCACCTGGAGGTGTCTTTTGAATGGAACACACAAATCAAGGTTCCAGGACACCTGTGGCAATTAAAGGTTGCATGGCGTTTTTGCATATCTTTGCATAGGGCTGGATCTCTCTGCTGCTGGATATAAATAACTACTTCTAGCTCCAAAGAGAATTATTTGTAGCCTGTGGGAGAGAACTGAGCCCTGGTGTCCAAATTCAAATTTAGTCATTACATTCTTTCTGCCTGCAAATCCTCCCACAGTTTCGATTGGATAGGATCTTTACTTTCTATTATAATCTGTGGTATAGTGTTGCTTTGCTGTTTACTGATAAATAGATGCAGTGGCTCAGTTACTGTAATGAATGAAGTGACCTATGTAATAAATAAAATGATGATCCACGCTTTCCAGCAGGGCTAGATTTTGAAAGTACATTATAGAACCAGAAGTGATGTGATATAAATTGGGACCCACATGGGCTGGCTGACTCCAGATGTTTGGAGGTCCTGACAATTTTGTTGGGAAAGAGGGTACTTTTTCCCCTCAAGAGGGACAAAATACCAGAGATTCTGCCTAAAAGCCTGATTTTATTATTTATCTTTAGTGCACTGTGGTTACATCTGTGTCTAATAGTAAAGTAGTGCAGGACTGCCATAAATATAAAGGGAAGGATAAACACCTTTAAATCCCTCCTGGCCAGAGGAAAAACCCTTTCACCTGTAAAGGGTTAAGAAGCTAAGATAACATCGCTGGCACCTGACCAAAATGACTAATGAGGAGACAAGATGCTTTCAAAGCTGGAGTGGGGGAAAAACAAAGGGTCCTCTCTGTCTGTGTGATGCTTTTGTCGGGACCAGACCAGGAATGCAGGTCAGAACTCCTGTAAAAAGTCAGTAAGTAATCTAGTTAGATATGCATTAGATTCTGTTTTGTTTAATGGCTGATAAAATAAGTTGTGCTGAATGGAAAGTATATTCCTGTTTTTGTGTCTTTTTGTAACTTAAGGTTTGGCCTACAGGGATTCTTTGTTTTGAATCTGATTACCCTGTAAGGTATTTACCATCCTGATTTTACAGAAGTGATTCTTTTACTTTTTCTTTAATTAAAATTCTTCTTTTAAGAACCTGATTGCTTTTCATTGTTCTTAAGATCCAAGGGTTTGGGTCTGTTCACCTATGCAAATTGGTGAGGATTTTTATCAAGCCTTCCCCAGGAAAGGGGGTGTAGTGTTTGGGGGGATATTTTGGGAGGGAGACGTTTCCAAGTGGGCACTTCCCCTGTTCTTTGTGTAACACTTTGGTGGTGGCAGTGTTTAACCTAAGCTGGTAAGAATAAGCTTAGGGGGTCTTTCATGCAGGTCCCCACATGTGTACCCTAGAGTTCAGAGTGGGGAAGGAACCTTGACAAGGACCTTCAAACTTCTTGTTGCTATCTGTGTCTTTAATACGGTATTATTTGGGTTCTGTATCTCTTGACATATAAACCTCAGACCAAGGCCATTTCTCCTGCTGCAGGGCTATTTGCTTCTCTGGATGGACTGTTATGAGTTGCTCTTTCTTTCTGTCTGTCTTTCTATCATATCAGGCAGGCTTTCACTTTAAAAAGAAAGAAGCTTTAAAAAGCTGTACCATCAATCATTATGAAATTTCTGGGGGCATTCTGGTAACTTCTGTAACATGATCAGATGCTTATTTTTAAATCACATTTATACCCACCCACAATATAAAATATTTAATGATAATATGCAGAGGGAAACTTGGAAAACTTTTTGGTCAGATCAGTAAAACAAGTGACAAAACCCTTTTTATTGCACCATGAGACCATGTTTTATTGGTGAATTAATAGGAATAACTGAACTATTTTAGTTGCTAACTGGGAGCAGTATATTAGCAAAGGTTTTAATAAGTGTAGAGTGACAGGAGACTGCTGAGAATCAGAAAATGAGACACTGTATTTATCCCTTGTGGAGAATTTCTTTTATTGAAGACTTTGGGTTAACTGGGGATAGATTTAATGGCTCAGCTATGTTTTTATTGGATACTCAGTGGTGAGCAATCCCAAAGGTGGTATGAGGACAGAAACGACCCTGCGAAGATGAAGGAAGGCATGAAAGGAACAGAAAGAAACCAAAAGGACAAAAGTTGAATGCTTCCTTGTTGCCACCAGGGAGCAGGTTTATTTTTTTCCCTTCTGTCTTTTTAATAGTCACCTGCAGTTTGGAACAATGCTCTTCTGGGAGCCAGCATTTTAGATTTAAAGCGCCAGATCCTTAACTGCTCTAAGTTGGTATAGGTTGATGGGCGGCGGGTATAATAGGCTAGGGGAGGCTAAACCTCACCAGCGGCCTCAGACCCGCCCCCTTTGAGAGCGCAGGCACCTGGGCTGTGGTCTGCCTGCACTGTGCCCTGAGGCCCTGCTGCCGCTCTTCCCCTGTGGCCCTGCCAGTGCTGCTCCAGCTTCCCCAAATGCCGGAGCCATGTGACGCCCATGTTTAGGTGAATGGAACTCAGCAACATAGATGTGTTGACTTCCCTCAAGCGAGAATCTAGCCCTTAACCGCTTTCTATCAACTTGACGGTCAACTTGTTACACACTGAATTCTCTTCTATACCCAAGCATCATTTATACACAGTTCTCTTTTAATCTAGATTTTGCATTTCTGCAGTTGTCAAATGCTATTGACACTTGTGTTTTTGGTGACTCAGTTCATTTATTTCTGTCTCTGTTTTCCTGGGGCTAATTTTAGCTCTTTGCTATTTTAAATGTGGATAGGGCTGCTGTGAATACTAAGTACCTGAGTTCTAGTTTTCTGTCTTATTTACATTTAGGCTATGGCTACGTGGCCCTGCAGTTTGGACTCAGATTATGAAGGTGTGAATTGGTGTGCTGCACTATAACTGTCCCGTGTGGATGCGATGTGTATAAATGAAAAGGTACGTAATTGTATTAATGTAGTCCTCGGGACTAAGTTAATGTGAACTAGGTACCTTTCAGTTTCCACTGGGATTTATACCACAGCAGTGTGTGCTGCAATTCACAGCCCTGTAGTCTGAATTGCAGGGCTGTGTAGAAAAACCCTTAGAAAGAAGATTTTAATAATTTTGTTCATTGTGATTTTTTTTTAAACCTCTTAGCAAAATATGTTCCCAAATTTGGTATAGATCTGTTCATTTGCTGGTTGGATTGTATGCTTCTCAGGGCAGGGGCCCTGTCCGTCATGTTCTTTGTAAAGAGCTATCTACACTTTCAGCACTCCATGAATACTAAATAAGGAGCTGGGTGAACACTGAAAAATGAATCCAATGCACCTGGCCCTGTTTTTTTGTTTTGAAAACTGATGTGTGAACAGACATGGTTCTGAATAAACACCAATAAAAGGTGGTGGCGTTGATGAAAAAGATCTGGGGATTATAGTGGATCAGAAACTGAATGAGAATCAACACTGTGATGCAGTTGCAAAAAAAAAAAAAAAGACTTCTTATTATGCTGTGGTGAATTAACAGGAGTGTCATACCTAAGATGCGGGAGGTAATTGTCCTGCTTTTCTCAGCACTAGTAAGGCTTCAGCTGGAGTATTTTATCCAATTCTGGGTGCCACACTTCAAGGCACTTCAACCTGACCTATGAGGAAAGGTTTAAAAAACTGGACATGTTTATCTTGAGGGGGGAAAAGAACCTGAAGGGGGGAACCTGATAAGTCTTCAAATATGTTGAGGGCTATTATAAAGATGGCTGCGATCAATTGTTCTCCATGTCCACTGCATGTAGGACAAGAAGTAATTGGCTTAATTTGCAACAAGGGAAATTTAGGTTAGATATTAGGAAAAAACTTTCTAACTGTAATGATAGTTAAGCTCTGTAATAGGCTTCCCAGAATCCCCACCATTGGAGGTTTATAAGAACAGGTTAGACAAACGCTCCTGTCGGGGATGGGTTAAGTTTACTTAGTTCTGCCTAAGCACATTGGGCTGGATTTGATGACTTCTTGAGGTCCCTTCCAGCCGAGCATTTCAATGGTTCTATGGCCCTTAACTGAATGAAGAGGATCTCAAAAAAGGAGTCCTTAGAAATGACTGACTTTCTCAGGCTGGATCACTTGTAGATCAACTGGAAAGATGAATACGCTATGCTCCAGAAGTGTGGTTTCATGGCTAAGCTAAATGACTGAAGCCAATGGCAAAAACTCCCACTGACTTTAATAGGGCCCAGATTTCATTCTGGCTGCTAGTCCCACCTCTGCCAATAACAAATGGAAGAAAAGGGAAATAGATAGTAATGAATATAAATCAGAAGTTAAGAATTGTAGAAAAATAAGGGAAGCCAAAGGGGACACAGAGAAATATATGGCCAGCAGACTTAAGCACAACAAAAAGGAGGTTTTTAAATATTATATTATATATTTTATATTCAGAACAAAGAATCCTGGCAATGGTATTGATCTATTACTAGATCAAAATGGTAGAACTATCGGTTATAATGCAAGAAAGGCAGAAGTGTCCAATAAATATTTCTGTTCTGTATTTGGGGGAAAAATAGGTGATACTGTCTCATTGTATGGTGATAGTACTCTTTCCATTCTACTAGCAGCTCTGGAGGATGTTAAACAGAAGCTATATAAACGTTAGACATTTTTAAACAGCAGGTCCAGATCACTTGCATCCAAGAGTTTTAGAAGAGCTGCTTGAGGAGCTCACTAGAACATTATTGATGATTTTCAATAAATCTTGGAGCACTAGGGAACTTCCAAAGACAGGAAGAAAGCTAATGTTATGTTAATTTTTAAAAGGATAAACGCAATGATCTGGATCATTATAGGCCTGTCAGCCTGATATCAATCCTGGGCAAGGTAAAAGAGTGTCTGTTATGGGACTTGTTTATTAAATACATTACCCTGCCTTAGTTATTTATTGCTAATCCACATGGGTTTATGGAAAATAGATCCTGTCTAACTTGATATATTTTTTTTGAGATGACAAGTTTGGTTGATATAGGTAATTGTGTTGATGTAGTATACGTAGACTTCTATTATCTAGCCTAGGTCTAGATAATACTTAGTCCTGCCATGAGTGCAGGGGACTGGACTAGATGACCTCTCGAGATCCCTTCCAGTCCTATGATTCTGTAAGGAATTTGAGTTGGTACTGCATGACTTTTTGATTAAAAACCAAGAATGATATAAAATTAACATGGCATACATTAAATGGATTAAAAATGATGGATTGGTCCCAAAATTAGAACTGTAAATGGGGAATTGTCATTGAGCAGGTCTGCATCTAGTGAGATCCCTCTGGGTTAGGTTCTTGGCCCCAGGCTATTTAACATTTATATCCATGACCTGGAAGAAAAAACATCACTGATAAAGTTTGCAGATGACACAAAAATTGGAGTGGTAAATAAGGAAGAGAACAATTCACTGATCTACTGTGGATCACTTGGTACAATGAGTGTTTTAATACAGCTAAATGTATACATGTAGGAACAAAGAATGTAGGCCATACTTACAGGATTAGGGACTCTATCTTGGGAAGCAGATACTCTTAAAAAAATACTTGTGGGTCATGGTGGATAATCAGTTGAACATGAGTGCTCAGTGGCCAAAAAAGCTAATGTGATCTTGCGATGCATAGACGGGACTCTCGAGTAGGAGTAGTGGTTATTTTACCTCTATATTTGGCACTGGTGTAACAGCTACTGGAATACACTCTCCAGTTCTGGTGCCCACAATTCAGGAAGGCTGTGGATAAATTGGAGAGGGCTCAGAGAAGAGCCACAAGAATGATTAAAGGATGAGAAAACTTGCCTTATAGTGATAGATTCTGGGAGCTCAATCTCTTTAGTTTAACAAAGAGTAGATTAGGGGATGACTGGATAAGTCTATAAATGCCTATATGGAGAACAAATATTTAATAATAGGCTCCTCAGTCTAGGAGAGAAAAGTGTAACATGGTTCAATGGCTGGAAGTTGAAGCTAGACAAATTCAGAATGGAAATAAGGTGTAAAATTTTAATAGTGAGAATAATTAACCATTGGAACAATTTACCAAGGCTCCTGGTGGATTCTCCATCAGTGACCATTTTAAAATCAAGATTGGATGCTTTTCTAAGAGAATGAGGAGTCTGGTGGAACTTTAAGGACTAACAGATTTATTTGGGCATAAGCTTTCATGGGTAAAAAAACCCACTTCTTCAGATGCATGGAGTGAAAATTACAGGTACAGGCATAAATATACTGGCACATGATGAGAAGGGAGTTAACTTACAAGTGGAGAATGAGTGTTGACAAGGCCAATTCAGTCAGGGTGGATGTGGTCCACTCCCAATAATTGATGAGGAGGTGTCAATACCAAGAGAGGGAAAACTGCTTTTCTAGTGAGCCAGCCACTCCCAGTCCCTATTCAAGCCCAAATTAATGGTGTTAAGTTTGCAAATGAATTGTAGCTCTGCAGTCTCTCTTTGAAGTCTGTTTTTGAAGTTTTTTTTTGTTGAAGGATGGCTACTTTTAAATCTGTTGTTGAATGTCCAGGGAGATTGAAGTATTCTCTTACTGGCTTTTGTATGTTACGATGCCTGATGTCTGATTTGTGTCCATTTATTCTTTTACAAAGAGACAGTCCGGCTTGGCCAATGTACATGGCAGAGGGGCATTGCTGGCACATGATGGCATATATCACATTAGATGTGCAGGTGAATGAGCCGCTGATGGTGTGGCTGATGTGGTTGGGGTTTGTTACAGGGATTGGTTCCTGGGTTAGTGTTTCTATGGTGTGTAGTTGCTGGTGAGTATTTGCTTCAGATTGGGGGTCTCTCTGTAAGCGAGGACTGGCCTGCCTCCCAATGTCTGTGAGAGTGAGAGATCATTTTCCAGGATAGGTTGTAGATGGTTGGTGATGTGCTGGAGAGGTTTGAGCTGGGAGCTGTACATGATGGCTAGTGGTGTTCTGTTGTTTTCCTTCTTGGGCCTGTCCTGTAGTAGGTAACTTCTGGGTACCTGTCTCACTCTGCCAGTCTGTTTCCTCACTTCCCCAGGTGGGTATTGTAGTTTTAAGAATGCTTGATAAATATCTTGTAAAAATACTCCAAATAGTACAGGATTGTGCCTACGGCCCAGTCTACTTTTAAAGGTCACCCATGGCTTTGACCATTTTCCTTAAAAGCTTGTTTCATAAAAAAGTCTTGGTCACCACTAAAACATGTCTGACACTTGCTGGATATCTGAGGACACTGATCTGGTTGCAGTGATTATTTCGCCCTTTCTTTGTCAACCCTCCGCCACCGTTTTATTAACTTCGCTTGCTAGCCAATTGCTTTACTGTAGAAAGTGTGCGGTGAACAGTGAGGTAGCAAAATATGCAGATGAGAGAGTTATTTAGGTAAGTCAAATTCATAGAGGACTGTGAGGACTTTAGAGGGATTTAACCAAGCTAGATGAATGGGCTATATGATGGCAAATGATGTTTTAATGTTGATAAATGCAAAGTAATATAGGTGTCCATCTCAAGCCATTTATTATGGTTGCCTGCCAGGCAAACCCTTGCAAGATGGTTCACTGACTTTTGATTAAGGTAACTTGCTAACTGCTAGCTTTTACATTGGGCATCCATCTTAAAAGCAAAAATACAAAGTGTACCAGTTATATATTTCTGACCATCCAAAGCTAGTTTGTGTATGTGATTTTATCTTTAAAAATCATGCGGTATAGTTATTTACTTTTTACTAATGTTTAAGATTTAAAAGATTAAGAATCTTAAGTGCTTGAAGGATGGAGATGTTTAAGCATTTTCAAAGTGCATGCAGGGAGCTAGCATTTTTGGGTGCTATATGTGAGCTATGCTTCCTTAGGCTAATTGTGCAGAAAAAGAGCACTGTGCTGCAGTTTCATCTGCAGAATGGTGTGATTGTGCAGAAGTGCTAACACTTACGGACCATGGAGTCTGCTTATTTCCTTCATTTTTTATTATCAGCAAACTTTAATTACAGCTTACCTACCACCTTTTGCCTACATTTACAATGCAATAAATTTCCTTTCTCTCCATGCAATGGGCATCCCGAACAGGGCAGTGCATATGCAGTGGAAGATATTGATTCCCTGAAGAAATTATAAGAGCATTTCTTCCCAAGTAAACACACACACAAAGGCTATTACAAAGGCCCCCCAAACAGTCAATTGTCTGTGCTTTATTGAACAACACAATACAAGATTGAAAACACAACAAAATTATCATAAAGTGATTGCTGGAACTTAAAGGGAACAAATGCAGGTATTGGGGCAGGAATTCTGACAGGACTTGATTGTTCTCTCTAAAGACAGACATTTTCTGTTCAGAAGTTTTAGACTTGTTTTTTAAAAAAGAGAAAGTTGGCCTTAGGAATTCAAAATGAATCTTGAAATGATTGTATAATGTTTAAACTAATCTTTCGATTTGAGGACATCAATAAGATATAGCTATGATTGTGAACTGTGTCCTTTAAAAATGTAGTCGGTGAGCTTTTAGATGATAGAAATAAGATTAGAAGGAAAAGCTCAAGGTTACTAGTAGCTGCACATGGGGTGAATAAAATCTCATAAAAATCCTGTCTGTCATATTGCTGCTGATTGGAAAATATATATACAGTGAATTAATTAAATTGAAAAATGTTGGTTCTTATTCAAAGGTTGTGTTAATTTGCTGTTAATATTCAATGGCTTAATTAATACAGTAACCAATGCACTATCTGGCTGACCTCAGACAAAGCTTTGTCAGGTGCCTTTATGCTTTATGAAGAAGGCATTCCAAGATAACTTAGCTTTTAAACTCTATGGGCCAGATTCTCAGCTGATGTAAACTGGCAGAAATTTAAATCAATGCAACTATGTTGATTAACACCTGTTGATGGTCTGGCATGCTTTCTCTCCTTAGAAGTTACACAACCATAGTATTTACTTGGAAAGTCTTATTTATGGGTGTGGTATGCTACGATAGCTCACTGTTAAAATCAAGAGAGAGACTAGCTGGAATTTGCAGACATCAGAAAAGCTGAAAATTGCAAGTGGAAAAATTAGTGAAATCTAAAGTTAGTGACACTTGTATTTTTACCGTTGACAGAAAGAAATCGGCTAAACGTGTGATATGATTCATGCAGCCACAGGGAAAGGAAGCTGTAAAGGAAATACCACGGCTGTCTAGCATTTTTGCAGCAATCTCTAATTCACCAAAAATGATTTTGGATGAGATGTGAAACAGAGATGAGCCCCC
Organism: Natator depressus; assembly: GCF_965152275.1. Lineage (NCBI taxonomy): Eukaryota > Metazoa > Chordata > Testudines > Cheloniidae > Natator > Natator depressus. The sequence goes on from NC_134241.1 coordinate 13,179,667, forward strand.
ATTTTTGTTTACACGATGATGCTTGCCAAGGGAGAGTAGGACCTAGACTAGAAAGAGGTCCCTGTTCTTTCAACTAAATATCAACAAATTTTGATTTATCTCTAATCTTCTTTTGTCTTAAAGCTAAACTGTTGTAATGGGAAGAAGCAAAGAACTAGAACTTAGTTCTAAAAATGTTTCCAGGACTATAGTGAAAGAAAGTGTCTGTGGTACAATATATGTCCTATCCCAAAGCAATGGCCTAAAACAGCACGAAGCCCTGACATCTGCAAGAAATCTACAAAAATCACAAGTTAGGCTATGGAGGGAGTTGAGGGGGCACACGTATTCCATACATTACAGTAGTAATGGAAATTTGGGCTGCCATAGGTCATGCACCAACATCCATTGAAGTCAATGGACCTCTTTTAAACTCTACATATCACAGTACGTGTCTGAGATGAGACTGGTTTTTGCTCTGGCCATAGGAATTGCTGTAAGGGCGCTCATGCAGATGTTCTATATTTCTGCCCCATTTGTGTATGCTTATGTACCTTTTGCTGGCTACTCCCATGGTTCCCTATAAAGCGCTGTTCAGCTGAATGAGAGCATATTCTGTGATGCAAATTGCTTTGCTGCATTGCTGTGTACTTATCCGAGCTATTGGGTTCCTTCCACCTGCTTTTTGGCTGAAGGTAATTAGAGTCAATTTTCTGAAGGCATTAAGTGCATATCATATTTTCTTCTTTTAGGATGGTCACATGGTTAAGGTACTAGTCTAGGACTTGAGAAATGGGATAAATTCCCTGCTGTGTGGTACACACATCCTGTGTTACTTTTGGCAAGTCACTTAATCTCTCTGTGCCTCAGTTCCTAACCTCCTAATGATGTTGTAAAGATAAATTCAACATTTGTAAGGTGCTCAGATGCTGCAGGGATGGTCGCTTCATGAGTGAGGTATAGACATTCATAATTTAAAAAAAAACTGGTGCAGTTCTTGGGTACAACAGTAGGTGGCGGTTAACTGAACTGAGGGGAAAGTTAAACTGCAGGAATTTTAGAGAGAAAAGTCTGGGATGTTGAAATAAAGAACAATTAGTTAAATATAGGGTTAAAACAATACTACCACATTCTTCAATCCCAAATTTGTTTGGGAAATTCATCTTCCATGCTGTTTTCTATCTGCACCCTCTTTATTTTTAAAATCAATTCCACTGGCAAGTAACGAGGCAAGCAAGTACACACTAAAAAAGTTTAAATTCCAACCCAGGTTAGTGTTCAACTCAAATATAACCAATAGTAAAGGAATAAACTAAACAATAAAGTTTGCAGATTATGGGGAAAATGAGAAATATCAGAGGTGGGTCCCATAAGAAATTGCACTTTACATTAACCTTTTAAAAAATAAGAGGAAGAATTTTCTAAAGGAATTATGCTGTTCTTGTCAAAAAGGCTTCCCGTTGCTTACATGGTATATATCAAAAATCTTGATACCAAAAATAACCAGTTGTAGTTGCCTTACTCGAATAACTGTGGTTTAAAGACCTGATTCTGATCATACTTATAGTGGTTTTGTACCAGTGTAACTCCATTCACTTCAACAGTTACTCCCAAATTTACATCAGTATAGGTGAGATCAGAATCAGGCCCTATACCGCTATAAAAATAACTAAAGGAATATAGTAGCAACCATATGAACAAGCTTTTTTAAAAACCACTTTGTGCACCAGGATACTTAGGCAAATTGACTGAGCTAAGCCTAACAGAGAACAGTTTGTATATACTCACTGATATAGAATCTAACAATAATGGTTGCAAGTTCTTATCTGGGAAAAAAATTTACAAAATCATACAAGGAAGTGTTTAATTTGGCAAGCCGAGTGTTTTCCCATGTGTTGATGCTGTGTAATGCCTTGTGTTGCAATGTAAATCCCAGAAAACACTGGACTTTGTCAACCATAAATTAAGCTCGTAAGCACCAGTAAATAAATAAATAAAAAACCCCATAATATTAATAAAAACTTAAAAGCATGTAAGCTTAGTTCAGATGGGCTTCAAACCTAACAGATTTATAATGAAGCTGCACTCAGATTTCCAATAGGGAGCCCTGAAGTCTACAGGACCAGTTAATTTTCAACAACGATACATTAGCTAGGGACTACATTTTACATATATCACATGCTCTGCTCCAAATTGAAGCTTCTGGAAATCTGGCACCCATTTTAAAATTAAAAACCTTGACGACACAGAAAGATAGGGTATAAAACAAACCTTAGTTAAGCAACTGCTTAACTGACTACCCATACCTGCTTTCTTATGGTAATTTTAATTTTGATTGCTTAACTAAAGAAAAGGACTTGAGAGTTGAATTTAATGTTAAGTTTTATTAACTATTCTTAAAAACAGCAAATCATCGTATACAATATGAGAAGACAAATACTATTGGACTATGATTTGGCTAACAAACTAGAACATTTGTTGCTATAATCATTCAAGTTGTCAGACTCCGATCACATAACTACAATAGAAAATATGTTCAATCGCTATCCAGGGAAGGTGACTTTGTTTAAATTTTTGACTGGATCTCTTAGAATGGAGTCTAACTTGTGCCAGTTGGTTATCAGCTCTGGTGCTGCTTACACAACAGAGGAAAAACAATCCAAAGCTGGATCACAAAACAATTGGGTCAGTCACCTACATGCCAGTTTACCAAGGTCTTCTTGCCAATGGCTCTATAATAATCAATCCTTGTTACCTATTTCATAATGAACATTAGCCCCAGAATCTGACTACTACACCTAACTATCTAACATAAACTACAGTTATGGCTGACAGACCATACAGACTGAGTGCAGTTCAAAAAACTTGGTCTCATTTTGTATTTATAAACACCTAGAATTTGAAAGCAGTGTGGAATCATTAACTGTGGTAGACACATGTAGTGTTCTACATCTTAGTTAACAGTAACTTGTTCAGTTTTAAAGCTACTGTACAACAATCTTGTTTGGAACTTGTTACAAAAGTAAAACACACACTGTAACAGTGACTCTTTAAAACAGATACATAAGCAGGTACACTTCTGCATTAATTAGGTACTTAGTTTCAGAAAGTGGTCATGTGACAGATGTTGGTCATCACCCAAGAGAAAGTTTGTGTGTTATTTATTACCAGATGTTTGTTCAGCCATCAGCTTTCAGTTCAATTGTTGTTCAAAGCAAGAGTTGACACTCAGAACAGGTGGAGCGAAAGATAGACATGACAAAAGACTGTTCCTAGTGTGGTAGTGGGCAACCCGAATTGCTGAAAAATAAAGGTGCCTATCCCGGATACATACTTGGTGTCATGAGGAGGACTCCCAGGTAGCTGGCCCAGGACCCCAGTCTTCGCCTTTCCAGGTCTCTTTGGCTTTCACAAAGTGATGTGCTGAAGAAGACAAGCTGTTTTAGCCTATTTCTGCTGGGTGGTCCAACTTGGTTCCTCACCTTGGAGATGTTGCAGTGGACCAATCAAATGGTGACCCATAGTACTTCTGAAGATTCAAAATATCCAACCAAAATGACACCATCCAATCAGGGAATGAGACATCAATTTGAGTTCTTACAATTGAGATGGAATTTTGGTCCAGTCTGACACATTTTGTCTCACACGCTTGGGTAAAACAAGTTAGGCCATAACTGTTGGTACAGCCATTTTCGGACATACCTTGTACACCAGCTGGTTTGCTCCATTAGTGACTTATTCCACAAGTAACTTTTGTTAGGTCCCTTTGTGGTGCATCCCTTGACCGTCTTTGCAAGTATGTTTGCTCAAATTACAGTTTTTCCATTAACATTCAGTTAGTTAATGAAATGCCCAGTTTAAAATTCATATAATTTATACAAAGTCCTTCCACATTCTTTTGATGCTCTTTAAACTGGTTTTAACAGTACAATTATACAATGCAAAGTCACTCAGGAGCTGTTATACAGAGGCCAGAACAGCCGTATGCATCTTCCATTTCTGGTCTCCTCATTAGAACAACAATGGTGGGATCTTGCTATGTATGGCTGAGCTGGGTCTGTGCATTGTTAATCAAAGAGTTACATTTCTGATTATTTCACTCCGTGGTCAAGTGTCCTTCTAAAAACGGTATATGGTTTCAGTTCCCCTCTCAGCTCAGGTGTGTTTTGCTAACTTGATATCACAAGCCTTCTTGATGGCAAACATTATCCTCCTTCATACCACTTAAACTAAAAGACATCACTATGAACGCAACCCCTCTTTCCTAACCAGATTGACCCTGAGGGAGACACGCAATAAAGTTTGCAATATTCTGCCCCAGGATGCCTCCTTTATAGTTGACTTTCCTACACATTTTAATTGTTAGATTCCCTCAGGTTCCCCATTTTCCTGCTGTGTTTGGAATGTGATCCACCGTCAATATTTTATATTAATGTAATATGATTTTAAATTCATTTATTTATTCACAGACGGGAGGGGTTGGGGGGGAAAGAAGGAAGTCTCTTTAGCTACACCAGCAGTACACTCTTGTGAAAGCCTGCAGCGACTGTTTCCTCAGTCTATTGAAAAAAATTAGCCATTAGGCCTTGGGTTTTTATTCTGAGTCATGTATTCTATCTTTTCTTAAAGGCCTTGGTACGTGGGCAGTTATTAAATAGTAATAACTCATAATTTTGTGGCCTTAGTTACTACAAAGGACAAGTTTAATCTTGAAGACCAGATTTGCTTAAAAATCCGATGAAGTGAGCTGTAGCTCATGAAAGCTCATGCTCAAATAAATTGGTTAGTCTCTAAGGTGCCACAAGTACTCCTTTTCTTTTTGCGAATACAGACTAACACGGCTGTTACTCTGAAACCTAAAAATAAACGTTTTTATTGCAGGTGTCTATAGTAGTGGTTCCTCCTACAGATACTGTTGACATTTAAAAAAATGTTATTTTTATTCTTTAGTTAGTGAATATTTCATGACAACAAGTATTTGGAATATCTCTCCCCCATAAGGAATGTTTGCATGAATCATAGAATCATAGAATCATAGAATATCAGGGTTGGAAGGGACCCCAGAAGGTCATCTAGTCCAACCCCCTGCTCGAAGCAGGACCAATTCCCAGTTAAATCATCCCAGCCAGGGCTTTGTCAAGCCTGGCCTTAAAAACCTCTAAGGAAGGAGATTCTACCACCTCCCTAGGTAACGCATTCCAGTGTTTCACCACCCTCTTAGTGAAAAAGTTTTTCCTAATATCCAATCTAAACCTCCCCCATTGCAACTTGAGACCATTACTCCTCGTTCTGTCATCTGCTACCATTGAGAACAGTCTAGAGCCATCCTCTTTGGAACCCCCTTTCAGGTAGTTGAAAGCAGCTATCAAATCCCCCCTCATTCTTCTCTTCTGCAGACTAAACAATCCCAGCTCCCTCAGCCTCTCCTCATAAGTCATGTGCTCTAGACCCCTAATCATTTTTGTTGCCCTTCGCTGGACTCTCTCCAATTTATCCACATCCTTCTTGTAGTGTGGGGCCCAAAACTGGACACAGTACTCCAGATGAGGCCTCACCAGTGTCGAATAGAGGGGAACGATCACGTCCCTCGATCTGCTGGCTATGCCCCTACTTATACATCCCCAAATGCCATTGGCCTTCTTGGCAACAAGGGCACACTGCTGACTCATATCCAGCTTCTCGTCCACTGTCACCCCTAGGTCCTTTTCCGCAGAACTGCTGCCTAGCCATTCGGTCCCTAGTCTGTAGCGGTGCATTGGATTCTTCCATCCTAAGTGCAGGACCCTGCACTTATCCTTATTGAACCTCATCAGATTTCTTTTGGCCCAATCCTCCAATTTGTCTAGGTCCTTCTGTATCCTATCCCTCCCCTCCAGCGTATCTACCACTCCTCCCAGTTTAGTATCATCCGCAAATTTGCTGAGAGTGCAATCCACACCATCCTCCAGATCATTTATGAAGATATTGAACAAAACCGGCCCCAGGACCGACCCCTGGGACCGACCCCTGGGGCACTCCACTTGACACCGGCTGCCAACTAGACATGGAGCCATTGATCACTACCCGTTTAGCCCGACAATCTAGCCAGCTTTCTACCCACCTTATAGTGCATTCATCCAGCCCATACTTCCTTAACTTGCTGACAAGAATACTGTGGGAGACCGTGTCAAAAGCTTTGCTAAAGTCAAGAAACAATACATCCACTGCTTTCCCTTCATCCACAGAACCAGTAATCTCATCATAAAAGGCGATTAGATTAGTCAGGCATGACCTTCCCTTGGTGAATCCATGCTGACTGTTCCTGATCACTTTCCTCTCATGTAAGTGCTTCAGGATTGATTCTTTGAGGACCTGCTCCATGATTTTTCCAGGGACTGAGGTGAGGCTGACTGGTCTGTAGTTCCCAGGATCCTCCTTCTTCCCTTTTTTAAAGATTGGCACTACATTAGCCTTTTTCCAGTCATCCGGGACTTCCCCCGTTCGCCACGAGTTTTCAAAGATAATGGCCAAGGGCTCTGCAATCACAGCCGCCAATTCCTTCAGCACTCTCGGATGCAACTCGTCCGGCCCCATGGACTTGTGCACGTCCAGCTTTTCTAAATAGTCCCTAACCACCTCTATCTCCACAGAGGGCTGGCCATCTCTTCCCCATTCTGTGTTGCCAGCGCAGCAGTCTGGGAGCTGACCTTGTTAGTGAAAACAGAGGCAAAAAAAGCATTGAGTACATTAGCTTTTTCCACATCCTCTGTCACTAGGTTGCCTCCCTCATTCAGTAAGGGGCCCACACTTTCCTTGGCTTTCTTCTTGTTGCCAACATACCTGAAGAAACCCTTCTTGTTACTCTTGACATCTCTTGCTAGCTGCAGCTCCAGGTGCGATTTGGCCCTCCTGATATCTTTCCTACATGCCCGAGCAATATTTTTATACTCTTCCCTGGTCATATGTCCAACCTTCCACTTCTTGTAAGCTTCTTTTTTATGTTTAAGATCCGCTAGGATTTCACCATTAAGCCAAGCTGGTCGCCTGCCATATTTACTATTCTTTCGACTCATCGGGATGGTTTGTCCCTGTAACCTCAACAGGGATTCCTTGAAATACAGCCAGCTCTCCTGGACTCCTTTCCCCTTCATGTTAGTCCCCCAGGGGATCCTGGCCATCTGTTCCCTGAGGGAGTCGAAGTCTGCTTTCCTGAAGTCCAGGGTCCGTATCCTGCTGCTTACCTTTCTTCCCTGCGTCAGGATCCTGAACTCAACCAACTCATGGTCACTGCCTCCCAGATTCCCATCCACTTTTGCTTCCCCCACTAATTCTACCCGGTTTGTGAGCAGCAGGTCAAGAAAAGCGCCCTCCCAGTTGGCTCCCCTAGCACTTGCGCCAGGAAATTGTCCCCTACGCTTTCCAAAAACTTCCTGGATTGTCTGTGCACTGCTGTATTGCTCTCCCAGCAGATATCAGGAAAATTAAAGTCACCCATGAGAATCAGGGCATGCGATCTAGTAGCTTCCGTGAGTTGCCGGAAGAAAGCCTCATCCACCTCATCCCCCTGGTCCGGTGGTCTATAGCAGACTTTCTGTACTTCATTATGGTTCTTGCAACTAAGTAGCCTATAGACAACATGTATAAGGATACTTACTGATAAGATTTAACATAATTGAAAGTATCAATATTGTGATGCTGCTTCCCATATTTTTCATAGTAATATTATGATATGATTGACATAATCAGAGCTTTGGAGCGGAGCCTGGAGCTGGAGCGTGGAGCAACTCCGGAGCAGTGGAGCTGCAGGTTTTTGCCTGCAGCTGGAGCGGAGCCAGAGCACAGCTCCAAAGCCTTGGACATTATCATAATATATTTTATGCAAGGTAGGCATGTGGAAAGGTTATGATTTACTAAATATGATTATCCTATTTGTATGCATGTATAATTTCTGTATCTGAAGTTAGGAATATTGACTATGTATCTATACTGCAAATTGTGTTTACACATGGGGAATGCCCACTAGACAGAACACAATCAGTCTAGGGCTAGCTGGGAACAAGTCAATAGACCATTAGGGAGAACAATAGGTCTTAGAAGATGCTAATCTCCCACGTTCCTGGGAAGTCTTCCTGAGGATGTTATAACCAGGCTTTGAGTTATGGCTTCAGGGTCATGTGATCAAATCACCTGGTACTGGAATCCATCTTGGAATACCAGTGTTTTTCCACTGACTGCCGTGAGAACTAAGTTTAGAAACAAAGGGTTCCTGCCATATGCAAAAGCTATTTAAGGCAGGGGAGTGACCTCAACATGATTGGTTCTTCACTGTCTCGCCACCCAAGATGACTGCTGTAAACACCTAAGACTGAACTGGGGAAGAAAGGACTGAACCCGGGCTAGAGAGGGGTCTGGCGTGTGAAAGAAATACCTGAAGTTTTAAGCTGCAAGCAAGAGCAGCTTGCCTTCAAGAACCTCTGCAACATTCAGGGTGAGAATGTGCTAGTTATAACCAGTTTCTTTAGTATATTAAGCTTAGCTTGCATGTTTGTTTCATTTGCTAGGTAATCCGCTTTAATCTGTTTGCTACCCTTATAATCACTTTAAATCTACCTTTTGTTGTTAAACTTGTTTTTGTTTTGTCTGAAACCCAGTGTCTGCAATTCATAACTGGGTGGTGGTGGGGCAGAAAGATGTTGCATATCTTTCTCCACGTTGAGGGAGGGGGCAATTTTCATAAGCTTACACTGTACAGTTCTCTGTGCAGCGCAAGGTGGTATAATTTTGGATTTGCACTCCAGAGGGGTGTGTGCACTTGAGTACAGGGCAGTTCCTTAGCTGATCTCAGTGTCTGTGTGTGCAGCTGCAGCGGGGTGTGTCGCTACCTGTGTGTGTGTACTGGTAAAGTACAGTCTGAAGCCTGGGAGAAGGCTTGGCTAGCTTGCCTCAGCAGTACAGTGAGAAGGGAACTCCGGCTAGTGAGTCAGGCGGGCTCAGTGGTACCCCAGTTCCAAGTGGCACTCTGGGGGGAACCCATCACAAATATTTCCCAATAGTTAGTGTTATAGAGTGATGTAATAGATGTATTCCTTTTCCTTTGTGAGGTGGTGAGAGAGTATTAAAAACTCTTAAAAAGCAACAAAGATTTTGTTAAAAAACAACAAGAAAATCCTGCTACTCAGGACTGGATGGTTTGTGGATTAGAAAAATTTAATGCAGTTTTTGAATTCAGCCAAGGTTGGTAGTGATGGAAAGTTGTTACAATCTGATGGTTCTTTGGTCTGAGTGAAATAAGTTTGTCTCTCACACCTGGACACCCAGTCTCCCTCCTCCTCAGCACCAACTCATTGTGCCGATTCCTCTGTCTATGGGGGCTAGGAACTTCTCTCTTTCCCCCACAGGCTGGGTGAGGAGCTGGCAGGTCTTCCCCTGGATTCCTCCTATGGGCCAGGGCTGCTTCACCTCCTGCGGCGTGTGTTTCCACCTGCCCTTCCTTTCCACGCCAGGCAGAGAGGGGTGCTCCATTAACACTCTGTATGGATTGGGGAGGAGGAGTAGCATGAGCAAGCACACAACTCTGCCTTCCTGTGGTGGCCCGTCCTTTCCTGGGGCCTCTTGCAAATGCAGGCTCTGCAGTCCTTTACAATCTGCCCTGCCAACAACATTTGTGCCCTAGTTTAGGGTAGCTAAGGGACAAGACTAGCCTTGTTCCTTTGAGACGAGAGCGGCATACATTGCCACCTATGCTAATTTATACAGCTTGATTGAGTGGGTAAATGTCACCACCTCATGAACACACAAACGTTGCCTGCCTGCCTGCCTGCGTTCCATTGCTAAGCAACACGGATCTTGCATTTAGCCTTTTCTGGTTTTGCGTAACAAAATTTTTGCGTTCAAGTTCCCATCCTGTTTTCCCCTAAAATGTGACTACTTCTGTGTGCACAGTGAATGCATTATGGATGGGAGAATCACAATCTATTAATCAATTTGATCTGTGAAAATTAATATAATTATGAATGCATTGCATTTACATTGTACATTTTGAGATCTTCAGACAAAAGGTGCATGTGCGTGATCCCATGGCATCCTACACATGTTGATTAAGCCTCAAAACATCCCTGTGAGATGATTCACGCAATGAATCAGTGACAAAGCTGGGACTTTCCCAAATTCTAGCTGCAGACTGACAAATGTTTTAACGCACCAGAGATTATTAGAATATGCTTGAATTATAGGTTGTGTCAAACAGTCTGTAAGTGCTGTGTGCTCTGTAGTCCCCGGGATTGAAATAAACCATATAATATTAATGAGGAAAAACAAAGGGATTGCCATATGGATCAGCATTGGTCCATCTTGTCCAGTATCTCTGCTTTTTGCCACACTTAATCAGACAATTGCTCTAACAAGACCACTATCCTAAATCTTACCTACAACCATATTCGGAGGCATTTGGTAAACACAGACGATGTGCTTCTTTTATACCTGTTCTGATCCTACTTTGTCAAGATAAATTGAGTCTCAACTTCAAAAGGCTCTTTGTTTAATTAACTAAGCACATTTACAATTTACATATTTGGGTTGTTTTTTTATTTTATCAAGCCAGCAATTTTTCTCTGCAGTCAAGTGATGTATGGAATATCTAATATACTTGGATTAATAGCAAATGTGGTAAACAAATGTATTTGGAACCTCATGTTTATCTTGAGGTAGAATCAGTTGTTTGTGTGCTAGAAGCTGGAGAAATGGAGGGGGGCTTTTGTGAACTTCTTGATAACTGGCCTTTGAGTTAGCAAAGGAAAATCTCGCTTTTATTTTTTTATTTTTAAAACCAGATGGACTTCCTTGCAAAGAGAGCCTGACTGATGTAAACTTATACAAGTTGATTGCCAAGACTGAAAGAGAGAAGCATCTCGGTTTTCCTTTTTTCAGCTGGAGGCTCAAGGATCTTAAGACTCCTCTTCCCCAGTCCTCCTCCATGCTACTCATAATTTTTATGCAAGTTAAGTTTGGGCTGTGCTAACGAATCTCATTAACCCTCCCCCCAAAATCTTTAACCTGGCCTTTGCATAGTATAGTGATAATTATGGGTTTGTTTGATATTTTTTTTTTTTGCAAGGAAGCAAACGATTGTTTTGTGACCCGCCTAAAAATGTTAAGGTAAGCTCTGTTTAATAGGTTCACCCTATTCAGGGTTCACCCAGTGTCTCTACAAAACAATCAACTGCTGGAAAGGGAGCTCTGTTGTTGTGCCCTTGCCAATGCGTCTTGTGGTGCATGAGGGCTGTGTACGTGATCCCGTAGCATCCGAGCCTTTCAGTCACTCCAGTAGCCTGGGATAGGAGACCGGGCTAAGCTTTTGCTGCACTGAATGGGAATTCTGTAGCCTGCCTCTCTATTCTAGCCCCAGACTGGAATCTGAAGAGCTGGTATTGGAAAGGCCTCACTCACAAAGTGGGGGAGATCTTCTTCTTCTTTCTCTGCTTTTAATACTTCTGCACCAGCTTCTTGATCCTTCACCCAAATCTCTGAGCTTAGGGGAACCTGCCCACCTCAGGAACCAAAGGGAACCCATATCCCAACTGACTATCTTTCCAACTTGTGGAGAATGGTGTGGGCTACTGAAGGACAACTTGCTTACAGTTATGAGGAACAGCTGCTAGGGATAAGAGCCACCTGGAGAAGCCTCATTGAGAACTGGGGAGGAGGAAGCATGTGGGTTGAAAGTGACTGAACCAAAGAGTGGAGAGTGGTGGGATAGATTTATTGGTGAGAGGGAAGAGTATTGAACTAGTGGGAGTGGGTTGGTGGTGGGTGTTCCCTAGAAAATGTTGCTTAGATAGAGTGTAAGGTCATATACTTCTTTGGAGTTACTCATAGGTGCTGGGGATGCTGCTGTACCCCCTGGCTTGAAGTGGTTTCCATTGTATACAGAGTTTACAGTTTGGTTCAATGGCTGTCAGCACCCCCGCCCCCATAAAAATTGTTCCAGCTCCCCTGGAGCTACTTACATTGGGCCTGGTCTGCACCTAAAATGTAGGTCGACTTAGCTATGTCACTCTGAGGTGTGTAAACGTTCACATTCCCAAGAGTCATTGTAAAGGTGACCTAAAACCTGGTATAGACACTGCTAGGTGGATGGAAGAATTCTTCTGTCAACCTAAGTACCGCCTTTCGAGGGGTTAAATTCACTATAGTGACAGAAAAACCCCTTCTGTGGCAGTAGCAAGTATCTACATTGTGACACTACAGCAGCACATCTGCGGTTCCATAGTTGTGCTGCTGTAATGCCTGTAGTGTAGACAAGTCCTTTGAATCCACATGAATTGTGCCTGTGAAATAACCAGGGTGGTACCTCATTCATACTCTTCTTTTCAAAACGCAATCAGAGGTGTGTCTGTTTCTCTCTAACTAGGGGAGAGAACAAGAGGTAAGAGGTCTTTAAAACAAATCTGAATGGTTATTTCATTTACCCAAGACAGGCTGGACCATGTGTGGAATGACTACATTTCCTTGTGTAGACAAGCCCTAGAGGAGCACGTGTATTTGCATACATTTTCAGATTGAATAGAAAGTGATAGAGACCAAGCTAACAAGCTAGAAGGATTCTTCCTCTTGTTTCCAAGTTTCACTCTGATTTAATTAAAACTTGTATCTTTTTTTCAATCCTCTCTTTGCTAGCAAAAGTTATATCTTGGGTATCTGTCCATTTCTTAATGTCTCATGTCCATTTTACTGATCTTTACACTTGCTGCTTTTGATTTATTTTTAGGCATCTGTGAGTTGCCATCTGACAAGGGCCTTGTCTACTCTACTCTACTCTCTCTCTCGATGTTCAGAAACAAAAAATGCTCAGATTGTGAAGGGGCATATCTAACTGTTTAATAAGATTGCATTTTGGATTAAGTGCATGTCATTTTGGTATGAGAGATCGTTGGGGGAATGATTTATTAATTTGGTTAAAAAGAACCTGATCGTTGTCTTTGGTCAGGTTCTACAAACCAGATATCTGATGACTAAAGAAAGTTTTTTGCTGTTGAATGCAACCAGTTACATTACTTAAATTAATTACATATTACAGTACTGTTTGTATTGTATTTCTCAATTTATTTGACATGGTACATTCAAAATCCTAAATATATCTTCAACTGGATAAAGAAAGGACCATTGAGTGATAATATTCCAGTTCCTCAAATACAAGAGAATTAATGGTCAAAGAATAAGAATTACATGGAAGATAGGGGATATATAATATTTCTACCAGCACTGACCAAGATCAGAGGTTACTGAATACAGATATAAGGACGCTCAATACTTATCGGTGTTAATGCTTTCAATTCAGTTTGACCTCAGAGCCTGTAATGTTGACTCTTCTAAATCAATAATGCTTCCCTTCTAGGAAGATCTGACCTTGAACACTGTTACATGTTATTTAGCACATCCCATATCCAGGGTAAGCAGGTGAGTCTATGCATCATTGGTTTATATTTTCAGTAAGCTGCCTTAGTAATTAAAAACAAACAAAACAAGAGATTGAGATCAAATTTTCCTGCGTCAGAGGGACGGGTGGAGAAAAGACCAGCCAACTCCAGCCTCTCTGTGACCTGTGGAAGAGCTAGAGGGTGAAGATTGAAATCCATTGACATTCACATTCAGGAGTTCCAAATATAACCTTAATGATCTAACCCTCAGTTATGAATAAAATTGTGACCACAATGTTGACCATGCAGACATTTAAATGCATGATTTCACCTGCAAATGGAGGACTTAAACATAGTTTAATTGATGTAGTATGAAATTTACATGTGGACATAAATAGGGAATTAAATAATTTTTGTTTATTTCTGTCTCTGTTACAAGGAGAAAAAGTGCCTATCCACAATTTTTGAGAAGAATTAAAAATACAGTCCTTTAAAGCCGTCTACAAATCCAGCAGTCTGTCCTCGCCAGAAATAAGCCATAAATTTAATAAATAAAATTGTACCCAGACTTGTCACATGGATAAGAAATTCTCACTGAGCTTCCCCTTGCCCCCAAACCTATGAAAATAAGTGGGCTTTGCAGTGTGCCTGAAAGGTCAAGAAATCTGGGTTGTTTTGATCAAGGTGAAGGCCCCACATGGAGGATGCTCTCTATTCAGGTTTCAGAGTAGCAGCCATGTTAGTGTGTATCTGCAAAAAGATACAGGAGTATTTGTGGCACTTTAGAGACTAACAAATTGATTTGAGCATAAGCTTTCGCATTTGCTCCAACCCCTCAGACAGAGACAAACACCTACAAGATCTCTATCAAGCGTTCTTACAACTACAATACCCACCTGCTGAAATGAAGAAACAGATTGACAGAGCCAGAAGAGAACCCAGAAGTTACCTACTACAGGACAGGCCCAACAAAGAAAATAACAGAACGCCACTATCCGTCACCTCCAGCCCCCAACTGAAACCTCTCCAACGCATCAAGTATCTACAACCTATCCTGAAGGACGACCCATCACTCTCACAGATCTTGGGACACAGGCCAGTCCTTGCTTACAGACAACCCCCCAACCTGAAGCAAATACTCACCAGCAACCGCACACCACACAACAGAACCACTAACCCAGGAACCTATCCTTGCAACAAAACCCGTTACCAACTGTGTCCACATACCTATTCAGGGGACACCATCATGGGGCCTAATCATATCAGCCACACTATCAGAGGCTCATTCACCTGCACATCTACCAATGTGATATATGCCATCATGTGCCAGCAATGCCCCTCTGCCATGTACATTGGCCAAACCAGACAGTCTCTACGTAAAAGAATAAATGGACACAAATCAGACGTCAAGAATGATAACATTCAAAAACCAGTCGGAGAACCCTTCAATCTCTTTGGTCACTTGATTACAGACCTAAAAGTGGCAATTCTTCAACAAAAAAACCTTCAAAAACAGAGTCCGAAAGACTGCTGATTTGGAATTAATTTGCAAATTGGATACAATTAACTTTAGGCTTGAATAAAGACTAGGAGTGTATGGGTCATTACACAAAATAAAACTACTTCCCCATGTTTATCCCCCCCGCTGTTCCTCGGATGTTCTTGTCAACTGCTGGAAATGGCCCACCTTGATTATCACTACAAAAGGTTCCCCTTTCCTTCTCCCCCCCGCTCTCCTGCTGGTAATAGCTCACCTTACCTGATCACTCTCGTTAGTGTGTATGATAACACCCATTGTTTCATGTTCTCTGTGTATATGAATCTCCCCACTGTATTTTCCACTGAATGTATCCGATGAAGTGAGCTGTAGCTCATGGAAGCTTATGCTTAAATCAATTCGTTAGTCTCTGAGGTGCCACAAGTACTCCTTTTCTTTTTGCTCTCTATTCAGTAGTCAGCAAGTACGGATCATGGAGATTAGTGTTGTGTGTGTCTGGCATATGTCATTTAACAAATAAACTACCAGGTTCTGTACCAGCTTCAAGGAGAAGCCCCATGCAGAATGCTTTGAGATAGTCTGATCTCAAGGGACAAAAGCATGGATTATAATAGCTTCATCCACATCCAGAAAAAATGCCCAACCTTCTGTCTACACGTAGATAGAAAAATAATATCCTTGTTATAGCTGCTATCTGATCATCTAGCAGCATCTGGAGATCCAACCAGTCTCCCATATTGCCACATATATCGCAAATGGCAGATACTCGTCTTGACTTCCTCAACCTATCAGTATCATTTTAGACTTATCCAGATCCCATTCTCAACTAATTTTTTCTTCATCTATGCTCAGTCTGTGTTATATACTGGGTAGAGAATTCAGTAGCATTGGTGGTTAGTAGAAATGAAGACAAGCTGCTGGGTTCATTAGCATACTGTCTCGCCTCCCTATCCATCCTACCAATCCATGCATCAAACGAGATAGTTGAGGTACCAAGTATGAGTAAACAAGGTGTGTGTCTGTGTAGCTGTTTGGCTCTTTGAGAAAGAGACAGAGAGAGGAATTTGCTTTACCTCCTACGGAAATCCAACTGCCTCTGTGGTGGAATGTAGCAGTAATTCAGCACTGCATGGTAAAACTACCCAACGGGTTAAGATCTGAAAATGAGAATGGGATCATAGATATTTAAAAGCAATGGCTGCCCTGTTCCATCATACAACTTTGTTTACTGGTAATTGACCTTCTCCTTAAAGTTCCCAAGGGTGGGTGTATGAATTCTAGAAAGGGCTAAACTTGCCTTATTTCAATCTTGTTTAGTTTGGTCATTGAAATAACTACCTCTGAGGTTTTACAATGCATAATGTGATAGCGTGCATTTACTGTCTGATAGGAGTATAAAAATACTCCTGGGTGCGCACACTGCTTTCATCCCCACTGACGTACTGTTTGGTGATGCATGGTCATTCCTAAAGTACTGTACTGTCATACTCCAAAGGGGGGTGTGAGAGTTCTAACCAATCAGTATTCAGAGGTGGCATCGTTGGTTTGAAGTTGATACTTCTTGGTGTGGCTACTTCCATAAGGAGTATGTCACCTTTGCCTTTTCAAATTAATAGTTACAGCAGCAATATCTTCGAGGTGATAGGAATTTCCCTGCTCATAATTGCCTGTATATCTGAGATATAAATACTTAAAAAGATCCTCAGACACTTTAAAGTAGATGCACATCAATGTCTCATGGCAGCCTTTTAAATATGTATGTATGGGTGACTGATTGTGTCAGTTCCCTCCTTTCTAAGCAACATCGTAGTCAAGATTTTGGTGAGAGCATAAAATATGTGACACTTTTATCAGTATTTATGTAATTACATAGATCAGCAAAGACCCACAGGGCTCAGAAAAGAATTTCCCATTTCCCCCTAGTCTCCTGGACATCATTTCACAATTGGCTAGATGCTTTATGGGTTTTTTCACCTTCCTCTGAAGCATCAGGTGTAGACCGTTGCCATAGGCTACTGGACTTCCCAGACCAATAGTGTGATCTATTATGACAAATTTTCCCATCGCTGAACCTTGTAAGTTATTTGCACATAAAAGGGGTTTCTTCATGCCTATAATTAAATTACATAGATAAATCAGTGCTCAGCTAGCTTCATCCCTTTGCCGTACATTCCTGCCTAAAACAGACACTGCAATTTCCTTTCTGAAGCTCCAGAGTCTTAAAAAAAGAAAAAAATCACAGAACAAAACCCAAACTTATGCTGTATGTATGGTTTTTTTAAAAAAGGACGAGAGCTTAGGTTATAACCTTCTGTAGCTGACTTTGCACCCCAAAGTAATTCTGGCTTATATTTAATAGCCAAAAGTAAGACAGATTGCTCCTTTAAGGCTGGATTTATTGTTACCCTCATACATACATTTCACCTAAATGTGACCTCACCTGAGAATGTAAATAGTTCCTGAGCTTTGTTTTAAGTGTATTGTAGCAGAAGTACAATCACTTGGTGACAGTTCAGTGCAGAGGAAAGGAGTGCTGAGGCAGGGGCTGAATACACTGTTATTTCCGCTTGGCTTTGACAGTAATCAGGCCAGGCAGATATCTCTGACAGCTGCAGTTAATGGGCTGCCATACTGTGAGGGGGCCAGACCTGTAAATTCTTTATGCTCCACAGCAAGTGTGAGGACCTTAGTGTAGAGGAAAAAAATAAAACCCTTTGGCATTTAACTTTATTATTAAATTCCAGCTTTACTACTAAATCAACAAATTGTCCTAGTTTAAACTCCAAAGTCTACGTTTTCCACACAGGGCTGTTTTATTTTTCATTTGTTTGAAATAGCCATTGAAATTATTGATAAGAGCTTAAAACTGAGCTAATTCAGTTCAATTTATCCAATACACAAAACTATTTATAATTAACAGAGAAGCAAAGGTCACTTCAGTGCATAATAGCTGCCAAGTCAAATGAATAACAATTAGGCAATTTTTTATGCTAAGCTAAAAATTATTCAAGGACTACCTTCCGAATAGCCTTGAAATGATTAGAGAGAGATTCAGGTGATAGGCTCTGGGTCAGTAAATAAATCCTGAGCTCTCAAAACTATATACCTATTTAGCTGGTTAGACAGGCCATGTTGGTCCTGAAAACAAGTGATCTTTTAAGATCAACCTGACTGTTAAATCATAGTGACAGCCGAAGCTATTTTAGATGCTTGGCCATACATAATTGAAAAGGGCAAAGGGTGAGTTTTTACATGAAAGGATAGGGTTTGAGTCGCAACTTGCTTCATCTGCGGAGTCTCAAAGAATGATGTGCCCGTTGTGCAATCCCAAAAGCCATCAGTAGTGTTTAGTTATCTCCGAGAGTAGCCTTATCCATTATGTAACTTCCTTTTTAAGGGAGTAGGAATTTGGTCCTAGCAACTCTCTGTAAACTCTCTTGCATGCATACTGTATGAGGGAGCTAGACATAAAGAAATGGCCTTGTTCATTTATTGTCTGGGTAAGGTGTTTCTGTTTGTACAGGTTATTTTTTCAGCAGAGAGCAATGAACAGTAAAGGAAAACATTAGGCTAAGTTAGAATACCAAGTTACTGCACCAAAACAAACAGATATAAAAAGTAGCAACAATTGCATAATAGAGCAATAAAAAAGAAGCTTCCTTTACCTTTACTTGCAAGACATAATATCTGTTCACAACGCAATATAATTAGATTGCCACATCACCCCTTGTAAAACTAGAAGGAACAGAAATTTAGGAAGCATTAAAACTCCTTTCATTTTTTAATGCCATTAAGCGCTATTGGACGTAGAGTACTTGCTCCAGCAAAAAGCTCTAGTGAGCTGTTTTTAACAATTTTATAGGGTTTTTTTTTTATCAGAGCAAGTTTTTCAGTACAATGACTTTGTCCTCTCTCCCTCTTCTTGTTTGTCACGTGTATCAATTTTATGAATAACATTCTCTGTAAAAATAAGTCTAGGCTGGTATGAAGGATGGTATCCTGCTTACCTGTCCTCTTTATCTTCTCTTTTAATAAGTCTTTTGCTGAATTTCTGGGGAAGATTTTTTGTGTCCATTCCAGGTCCCATAGATAATAGGAATTAAATGACATTTTGCAAGGAAGTGGCTTCCCACCATCACTTTTGATGGACAAGATTTATGATTGAAACCTAGGGGAGGAAAGCAGGAAAAGCTCTGGTCAGAAGTCAAACTGAATGAAAACATTCGAACCACTGGCAAAAATTCTCACTGTGCAGGTAAATGAAATATTTTTGCTTGCCTCTAAAATTTTTTGGCTCGAAACAAACACCAGAGGATGGGTTGGAATCGGAAAACGATTATCCAATAAGGGAGTTTCGTTTTCTGCTGTCAAAATGGTGGAATTTGCCTTAGAAAAAGGCATTTTTTAAAAAAAAAAACCTTTATATTGCCTGGGGATGCTTGGAATTTGCCATTTTCAATGGGAAACAATGTTGCTTATCCATGGAATTGCCAGATTTTTGTCTTGGGTCAAATATATGAAAACTTAGACATGTTAGTGTTAACATATACATGAGAATCAGATGGACATGGGTAGCTTTGCATAACTCTACCCAGGTATTAAAAATGGAGCAGTAGAGCAGCTGAAGGAAGGTTTTCAAACTGAACACCGGGAAGAAAAATGTTCCTATTTGATGCAATAAAACCTCAAACAGTTTAAGACACTTTTTTATGGCTCTGAGCCGGAGGGCTGGGGCCTTGATGATGAACACGTCCGCCTGAACAGACCCCTTCTTGAGTGGAGGCGCAGGCAGAATGTGAGTGTATGCTCAGGGGAGCACACTTAGTCACTGGGGGAAGGGAGGTGTGTCTTTCTTTGTCCCAATATGTTCCCTTTGTGGCTTGGAGTCCTACAGTCAGCATTGATTGGCTTCCATGCTAGCACAGCTGGATCACTAGTAACCAAATTGTGGTTCTATTGGAGGAGAAAAGGTCTCCCAGGACTCTTTCCCTAGTCTCATGACGGTTTAGCCCTGAGAGTTCAAATTTGGGTTAGTTCTGAATCTTCTCTATCTTTTGAGTATGCAGAATCAGGCTGAAATGTTATGATCATAGGCTTTTTAATGACATTTTCAGACCTTTCACTTCTGATTTTAGTCTCAAAACCTTTTTTTGCCATGTTTTGGCACATTCATTTCTGTGTAAGTGTAGCAATGACGAACTAAACAAAGAAATTGGAAATGATCCTTTCAAACGCTTTTAAAGTTCAGTTTAGATTTAAATCTAAAAATGGATGAAAGTTCGAGTTGCGGGAGTTTCTTAACTAGTTCTCCTAACCTAGTGAAAAACCGATGAGGGCTGGTGAACTTGCGGAATGAATTATAGAGGCTACAGAAGGTGAGGATGTGAAAACGATGGAAGGAGGGTAGACTGCATTCTCATGTGCTTCCTGAAGCAAGATGCTACCAGCTGGGCCATGTTAACATGTTCTGCATTTTAAATATGAATAAAAATTACAAATTGCTGACTAGATGATGCCACATACATGTACAACAGCAGGACCTGTATTATTACTCTTTTTTTATTTTATGTATATACTCCCCCACCCTCCTACACATGGGTGTTTATATGTATTGTCCTATTTTTAAGATGTGGACAGAGATTCAGATTTTCTGTTAAATTTGCAGTCCCCTGATGAAAATGGGAAGGGGGCTCTTCTTGGCCTTAGCTGTTGAATTCTATTTTACGTTCCTTTTGCCTAATATTGACGACTATTTCTGTGTGTGGTGTAGTAGACATCAGTATAAGTTAAATGCATATAATACCTTTGTATCAGTTCTATTGGTGGTTTAACCCTTGATTCCAGCTGAGATGATGCTTGCCTCTTCAATCCTTAAAACTTCTTAGCTTACAAAAATCATCATGACTGTAAGTAATTCTGCAGGATGAGGATAACTACAGCAACCCTTACAATGTGGGGCAGCATATCAGAGGTATGCATGAGTCTCTTTTCTTGGCTTGTGAATCAGAGGGAGGAATAGCACTATATCCAGATTTATGATCACATGCTTAGGTGGTGTAAATTGGCATCTCGCAGTTGACTTGCTGACTCATAACAGCTGAAGATCTGGCCCATGGCATGCTGTTGCTGGAAACATTCCATCAGTTGTCTATAGCAGGATGAAAACTGTTTGCAAACACAAGGCAATTTTTAGCTCATCTTAAAGACACTACATTTAAATAAATATATGTATTATTTATATAGTGCCATAGGTGTGCCTGAAGCTTTACAGGCAAATAGACAGGGGGAGATTGTAACCTAAATTATACCCTCAGTAAAATGAAACCTTCGCTAAAGGCCACCTCCAACAGGTGACACCTTGTCTTCAGCAACTAGTCTAAAGTGCCCCCAAAGGTTCCAGTGCAGTTTTGTTTGACATTTAGTTAAAGATTCAATTCTACTAGCTCACTGAGTTTTGCTGGTCTCTTAGGCGGTTGCTGAAGACATTTCAGCTACAAACCGAATGGCAGTGGATAGAGCTGAAAATGGATATCCTCAGCTCAGGAGCCAAATTCATCCCTAGTGCAATTCACTCCACTCCACTGAAGTTACTCCAGGGATGAATTTGGCCTCTCCTGTAAAACGCTTGTATATGAAGATCCCAGGCTTGTCCCTGTGCTAACCCTCTCATAGAGCCAAGAATTTGCTGTTAACTACAAAGGGATACATAATTGAACCTTTGTCAATGTTCTGCGTAAGGAGTGGTGCATAGCTGGGCCACCCTAAGAGGAGTCCTAGGAAGATATTGTTTCTTCTCCATTCCCACTTTTGCTGCCATGGAGAAATAACATATTCCATCCTTTAAAAGGTGGAGGTTACACTCACCCCTTGTACCAGCTCAGCTCTGCTGGCTGGCGTGTCTTTTCCATCTCCCATCTGCCCACCTGCTATGGGGGAATATCAGGCACACATTCCCTGCTCTCTTCTGCATGGACATGGGGAGCTCTAATGCAGCCATACACAGGGAATGGGGTAGGATTTTACTCACCCTTATCCTCTGTGGGCATTTGAATTAGGCAAGGCCACAATCAGACCCAAAGTAATTCAGTGACTGGTATGTTCTCCAAATGACAGTAAGATGCTTATATGGGAACATGATTTGTAGGGTATTTAGGAGTTTTTAAGGTTACCCCATCAGCATGTTACATGAAAAACTGTATAATAACCACATAATTGACTGGGAATGGGTGCGAGTATTGTATCTCTTTGGAACTTAGTGTAAAAGGGAATATTGGAGAAAAGCAAATGAAATAAAAAGTAAAAATGTTTCTTAATTATGCAATAGTCACAAACCATCCCTTTGTCAAGCGACTGGAACAATACACTTCCCTTCAACTCTCTTTAGTCTCTTCCTGCAAGGTAGAAAGCAGAGGGTAGAGCATAAATGACAAAATTATGAACATTTTCTAGATTTGTTTGAAAGGACTGGATGAGCAGAATGCTGCTTGCGCACAATAGTTCATGAAAAGAACGACGTGCCTAGCGCAATTCTGGGCACTGTGATTAATGATAACAATTAAGCTGTATGAGAAACCGTGTAAGGCAAATAGTTGTAAAATACCATAACAGAGTGAACATTAAACTGTCAATAACTGCAGATTTTGAATACACTCTTTCTATAGGTAATGACTTAAAATTATGCACAGTATAATGTCCAGTCATGGTTGGACAATCAGTTTCCAGCAATACCCAAAGACTGCCTTTTTTGTTTATCTGTCCAGGGGACTAGCCGTTTCTTCCCCGTTCATATATCACTGCTGTTATCCACATCTTTGTCAACTCAAGGCTAGACTATTGCAATGTGTTTGATATGGAGCCAGTGATGAGCTGCCAAAATTTTAACAACGGGTTCCCTCCTCACCCCACTAGGGGGTCATTGCCCACCCCGTCCCCTGGGACTCATGCCCTATCCAAGCCCCCCGCGTTCCTTGATGCCCCCCCCCCCGGACTCCTGCCCCATCCACCCTGTTTCCCTGCCCCATGACTGCCAAAACTGGGCAGGAGGGTCTCGTGGGCCACCGTAGTGGGTGCCCGCCCCGCCCCTAAGAGCCAGAGGCACCTGCCGGGGGGCGAGGTGGGGAGTCCTGGAGGTGCTTACCTGGGTCAGCTCCCAGAAGCATCTGGCAGGTCCCTCTGGCTCCTAGGGGCAGTGGAGCATAGCTGGGGGGGGGGAACAGGGAGAGCTGGTGCTCCCCCACTGATCACATCAAAAGTGGTGCCTTAGGCGCCGACTCCCTGGGAGCTCTGGGGCTGGAGCACCCACTGGGAAAATTTGGTGGGTGCAGAGCACCCACCGGCAGCTCCCCACCCCGCGCCCGGCCCCAGATCACCTCACCTCCGCTCCGCCTTCTCCGCTGAACGCGCTGCCCCGCTCTGCTTCTCCGCGCTCCCCCACCCCCAGCTTCCCGCGAATCAGCTGTTCGGCGGGAAGCCTGGGAGGGCTGAGTAGCAGGCCGCGGCTTCCTGCTCAGGCCGAGGGTGGCGGAGGTGAGCTGGGGTGGGGAGCGGTTCCCCTGTGCACTCTCCCCCCCCAGGTTACCTGCTGTGGCGTGGGCGGCCCTCCTCGCACCCCGGTTCACCTCCGCCTCCCTGGGCCTGAGCAGGAAGCGGCGGCCTGCTTCTCAGCCTGCCCCAGCTTCCCGCGTGAACAGCTGATTCGCGGGAAGCCTGGGCAGGGGGTGGGCGGTGAAGCAGAACCCCCAGAAAACCTGGATTTGTGCTGGAAATGGCCCACCTTGATTATCATACACGTTGTAAGGAGAGTGATCATTTTACATAAGCTATTACCAGCAGGAGAGTGGGGTGGGGGGAGAGAAAACCTTTTGTAGTGATAATCACCCATTTTTTCATGGTTTGTGTGTATAAAAAGATCTACTATACTTTCCACAGTATGCATCCGATGAAGTGAGCTGTAGCTCACGAAAGCTTATGCTCAAATAAATTTGTTAGTCTCGAAGGTGCCACAAGTACTCCTTTACTTTTTGCGAATACAGACTAACACGGCTGTTACTCTGAAACCTGATAGTATGCTAGCAAGGACTTCTGATAAAGCTATCTGTTCGGGTGTAGTATTGTGTGACTTGAGAATAGCTAACGTTGTACCTATATTTCGGAAAGGGAAAAAAAAAGATCTGGGCAATTACAGGCTCGTTAGTCTGACCTCAGTACTATTTAAAGCTTTAGAACAAACTGTGAAGGCAAGAACAATTAAATTCATGAAGGTAAAAGGAAAAGGAGATTAATGCAACATGAGTTACCAAAGGTAGATTGTGCCAGACTGATCTGATTTACCATCTCAAAGAAGAAAATGCATTTTTTAGGTAAGGGAAATACAGTAGATCTAATATACTTGGGCTTCAGTAAAGCATTTGACACAATACCCCATGGGAAGCTATTAGTTAAATTAGAGAAGATGGGGGTTAGTGAAAGAATTGTACGGTGGGTAAGGAACTAGCTGAAGAGAAGGAACTGGTTGTGCTGAAATGCAATCTATCGGACTGGAAGGAGTTTGCTAGTGTAGCTTCTCAAGGATCAGTATTGGGATCAATCTTATTTGATATTTTTATTAACGCTCTTGGTGCAAAGAGTTAGGAATGTGCTAATGACATTTACTGTTAGAAAGTTGGAAGGCATCATCAATACAGAGGATTGGAGTGTTATACAGGAAGATCTGGATGACCTTGATGACTGGAGTAAGAGAAATGGGATGGAATTCAATAGCACTTAGGGTATAATAGTAAAAATTTCTGCTATAAGCTGGGGGCTCATCAGTTGGAAGCAACAGGGGCGGAGAGAGACATGGGTTTGTTGGTCAATCACAGGATGACTGAGTCACCAATGTGATGTGGCTGCAAAAAAAAGCAAGTGCAAACCTAGGAAGTATCAGGCAAGGCATTTCCAGTAAAGACAGAGAAGTATTAATGCCTGTCAGGGTTCCTTCCCCACTCTGAACTCTAGGGTACAGATGTGGGGACCCGCATGAAAGACCCCCTAAGCTTATTCTTACCAGCTTAGGTTAAAAACTTCCCCAAGGTACAAACTTTTCCTTGTCCTTGAATAGTATGCTGCCACCACCAAGCATTTTAAACAAAGAACAGGGAAAGAGACCACTTGGAGAAGTCTTCCTCCCCCAAAATATCCCCCCAAGCCCTACACACCCCCTTTCCTGGGGAGGCTTGAGAATAATATCCTAACCAATTGGTTAGAAAATCATCAAAGACCCAAACCCCTGGATCTTGGAACAATGGAAAAATCAG
Organism: Natator depressus; assembly: GCF_965152275.1. Taxonomy (NCBI): domain Eukaryota; kingdom Metazoa; phylum Chordata; order Testudines; family Cheloniidae; genus Natator; species Natator depressus. The sequence goes on from NC_134241.1 coordinate 13,204,833, forward strand.
TCAGGTTCTTAAAAGAAGGATTTTATTAAAAAATAAAGAAAGAAAGGTAAAAATCATCTCTGTAAAATCAGGATGGAAAATACTTTACAGGGTATTCAGATTCAAAACACAGAGGATCCCCCTCTGGGCAAAACCTTAAAGTTACAGAAAACAGGAATAAACGTCCCTCTTAACACAGGGAAAATTCACATAAAACAAAAGATAAACTATTCCGCCTTGCCTGGCTTACCTATACTGGTTGCAATATTGGAGGCTTGGATTAGGATGGGTTGGAGAAGATGGATTTCTGTCTGGCCTGTCTCAGTCCCAAGAGAGAACAACCCCGTAAACAAAGAGCACAAAACAAAAGCCTACCCCGCCCCCCAAGGTTTAAAAGTATCTTGTCCCCTTATTGGTCCTTTGGGTCAGGTGCCAGCCAGGTTAGCTGAGCTTCTTAACCCTTTACAGGTAACAGGATGGTGCTTCTGGCTAGGAGGGATTTTATAGCACTGTATACAGAAAGGTGGTTACCCTACCCTTTATATTTGAGATGCCCCCCAAATCACAGATAGGGTGAAACACTGGCTGTGATTTCTTCCTGGAGCTCTAGGAGAAAACAGAGTTAATAAGACACATGGATCTCTAAATATATGATGGCTCTCTATAAATATATCAGAGGGGTAAACACCAGGGAGAATAAAGAGCTGTTTAGCCTAAAGGACAATGTTGGCACCCATAAATGTAGCAGCCAGGGATTTTCTTTGCCTCTCAGTTCCAGGCTTACCTTTGCTGCAAGACACTGAGGTTCTGCCACCGTCTGTTCCCACCATGCAAGCTCTGGTGCCTGGATCATCCTCAGCAGCAGCACACCTGGCACGCTTCGGGGTTCTACAGTTTTCAGTACTGATGGCAGCCAAAAGCTCTGCTGGTCAGCAGGGCGGATGAATGGTACTATCAATAGTAAAGCTGCTAGTGCTTCCTCTAATACTGTTTATTCCAGGTTGTGATGTCCTGCAACACCACCCAGCCACTTTGGCCTTCAGATTAAACTTCTCATTCTTGGGGGTGGGATCTTACACATCAAGATCCCCTTCCAGACACACTCAGGTTTCATCCTCACACAGATTGAGGTCACAACAATGGCATTCTGACAGGATGACGGGTACTCCTCCCTTGCAAGTTCCCATGCAGTTTATTCTGGATTACCTGCTCCACCTAAAGGGAAAAGGACTCTATTTCCGAAGAGTTCACATGGTGACTATTTCTGAATTCCATCCTCTTGCAGAAGAAGAGAGATCTGTCTTTTCCAACCCTTGAGTGTTAGATTTTTTTGAAAGGATTGAACAGGCTCTTCCCATTGATGAGATCCCATGCCATCATGGGATCTAAATTTTACTTTGTCTTAGCTTTAATGGCACCCTCTTTTGAGCCTATAGACTCCATTTCTTATCTCTCAGTGAAGGTAGCATTCCTGTTGGCCATTACTTTGTCCAGTAGAGTAGTAGAACTGCAGGCTTTAGTTCCTGACCACAAATATGGTGTTCTCTAAAGATAATATCTCTTTGAGAAATTTAGCATGTGGATGCAAAGTGGCGACAGATTTTTCACCTCCATCATTTTATATGCTTGCCAATCTTTTTTTTCCAAAGCCTAATTTTTCATAAAGATGAGGAAAGAGTCCATACTGTGGACATCCACAGGGTATGAGCTTTTTACATGGACTGGACTAAATGTTTCAGTTGTGTCTCCTCAATTGTTCGTCTCCCTCACTGACAGGGTGAAGGGGCAACTTGTCTTTCCTCAGAGGATTTCCTCATGGATCTCTTCCTGCATGCTGCTGTGTTATGGTATCATTAAGGTTCCTCCATGTGACGGAGTTTCAGTACACTCTACAAGAGTACAGACAGCGTCAGCTGCTTAACTTTGGTCATGTGCCCCTCAGTGACATTTGCAGGGTTGTGAGCAGGTCATCTGTTCATACCTTCATTACTCATTATGCTCTCTCTAAGCCTCAAGAGATCATGCTAGATGTGAGAGAGTTGTTTGATCCTTGTTCATGCAGACTCCAATACTGCCCCGATCTTGTCCTGCTTGTGAGTCACTTGAAGTGGAATAAATGTTGCAAGCAAATGAAGAAATAAAAAGGGATTACGTACCTGTTTGCTAATTGTTGTTCCATCCTCCTTCCCCTCTATATCAGTCAGAAAATTTGGGTTTCTGATGTGAAGGAACTGAGGGGGGTCAGGGTGGATCCACCCTTTACGCCTTTGGATGGCAGTACAGGTGTGCAGAGGGCACATGCACTGCCCAAATGGGTACCGCTATGGGAAAAATACCTGGTTTTGGTGCACTGGTGTGTAGACACTTGAAGTGGAACAGACATGTGCAACACATCTTCAAGAACAACAGCTACTGCACAAGTATGTAACCATTTTTTTAAATCAAAGGTGTCTTCAGTTGGTGACTTTTCAGTTTCTAAAACACTAGTTCTATCTGACCTTCTCAGATCAGTCAACGTGGAGACATTTTTCTTATAAATATGTGCCCACAGCTTGGCTTTGCTGTCATACTGTGGCTTCTGTCTAGGCTAGTGAAAAAGGGCCTGAGCTAATAAACCAGTATTCTCAGTTGCACTCGTAAATGATGCAGAGGTACTAACAGGTTTTGCAGCTGCTACTGATGTTTCTAGTCGGGATGCTTAAATGCACTCCTAGATGCTGCAGGAATAGGGACCCCTCTCTCCCCCCCGCAATGCTTTGGAGTGACTTTGAAGTGGTTATTACTGACCAATCACTAGTTTCTTTTATGCTCTTATGTTTTAAAAAAATGCGTGTCTTTTGTTACAACATGTGTGCGTAGCTTCTGGCAGCTTGGGTGATGGAGGGAAAAGACAATGCTACAGCCTGCAGCATTTTGTTATGGGGACACTTTATATCTGTATTTCCATGTGGGAGATCGTAATCTGGTGCCACATTGGCAACACTTCCGTTTGGAAGGCGGGCTCTCTGATATTGATGGTAGAGGGTGACAGGATGTGGAGGCCCAGATCAAGACATGGCACGCAGTACGGTAGCGCGCTGCGGATGCAAGGGAACCTGGGCTGAAGGTTCTCTGAGTATAGTGAGTAGCTCTATAAAATGTCGTCTTTAGTGATAAGAAATATGGCAGACAGGCAGATTTGTAGGGAAAAGATCTTTATGCTGGGTGCTGAGTGTTACATGGCAAACAGGCTCTGCTCCAGTTTGTGCTCCTGAGTGCCATACCAAAACCGATTTGTATCCAAAGCCTTTCTTAGATTTTTCTTAGTTAGGCTTTAATTTAAAAACAATCCACATCCAAGCAAACTTGAACTTTGGTGGTTGGACTATGGTTCAAAACTTTATGACAGTCTTAAAGGAGAGCTCTCTGGGTGAAAGACATTTCCCCCTATTGGATCAGTTTGGGATGTGCTGCCATCTAATATGCAACTCCCTTTATTTTTCTTTGTTCGTGACATGCAGACACTGCATTTGACAAACAGTAATGCTGTCTTGAAATTGTGGCACTGGTTCTGACATTCTGACCAGTTCAAATTGCTAGACAATAGAGACCAAGCTAACGATAGAAGTCAGATTAAAGAGAAGTGTAACATCTGCCTTGCCTCACTTGTGTTTATTATCACTGCATTGATTAGCCCACGCTGTCTTGCCTTTCTGATTTTAGAAAGCTGTAATTCTGTTGACCCAGAAGCCTCTATTTAGGTCTAGATATTTTTACTAAAAAATATTAAGAGCTAAATCATAGCTTCGCCATATGGCTTTGTGCTGCCCCTGAAGTAGATCAAGTCACAATCTGTTTCCTTGTTCCCCCTGCTTCAGGGGGGTGAGCGCTCGGGAAATAATCTGTATAAGCCTTATATTTGGTGCAGTTTACTTCATCAGCTCACTGATGCGGAGACCGTGACTGGAGTGTAGGTGGGAGGAGCCAAGATTCTGCCTGCTTCGCACGCTTGTCAACCCACTCCCCACCTGTAGTGCTTATTGCTGTGAGGTGTAATAGAAGCAAGTAGTCGAGTAAGAGTAAAGTGCTTAGGGTACCGAAGCACTACTAGTGCTTCAAGTTAAGCATATTTTAAGTACCTTGCTGATCTGGTACCTATATGCTAAGTGCCACAGCACCATCCCATGCTATACCTATCTTAAGCCAGTGTTCACTGAGGGCAGGATTTTCAATGCCTGCACTTGGACCCAAGTTTAAAAACTTTGGCCTAAGTCAAAAACAGTACATTCACCCACAAATCTGAAGAGAAGTGCCAGCAGTGCCATGTCCCTCCAGCTCAATCTGATGGCTATTATATTGCCTTTAGAAGTAGGATCCAAAGAAGGGGGTAGGTTCTCTTATTTTTTTTCTCCTGTTTCTTGCTATATTTTTCCTTCTTTCCAGACTAATATTCAATGGCTTTGCCTGGATGTTAATGAGATCTAGCCCACAAATCAAAACCCTTTGTCACATTAAAATGATCAAAGTGCATTATGATATAATAAAATTAAATACTTGTCTACCGCTTTGACAAAAGATTGTAAGCGGCACAGAGAAATGTGCTATTAAATCCACTATGAGATGTAGCCAGAAACTGCCTTCAGCACTATATCACAGTGCCCTCTCTGTGGACTCAAATTTCAAAGCAACTTCCTGGGAAAAAAATAATGTGAAGCTTGTAATAGGAGAGTAGATTAAGGATTTGTTTTGTTTGTTTGGCTTTTGGATTAGTGGAGCCGATGATTTAATAAAATAAAACCCCTGCTCCCTGTGCCCAGTCAATAGAAGGGGTGCTTCGAAAGCTAAAAATCAGGCTAACCATATCCAGTAAATCCCTTAGAATAGTGAAAAGAACGAGGAGTCCTTGTGGCACCTTAGAGACTAACACATTTATTTGAGCATAAGCTTTCGTGGGCTAAAACCCACTACATCGGATGCATGGAGTGGAAAATACAGAAGGAAGATATATACACATGAAAAAATGGGTGTTGCCATACCCACTATAACAAGAGTGATCTGTTAAGGTGAGCTATTATCAGCAGGAGGGAAAAAAAAAAACCTTTTGTAGTGATAATCAGGATGGCCCATTTCCAACAGTTGACAAGAAGGTGGTAACAGTAACAGTAGGTGGAAAAAAAATAAACATGGGGAAATAGTTTTACTTTGTGAAATGACCCATCCACTCCCAGTCTTTATTCAAGCCTAATTTAATGGTGTCCAGTTTGCAAATTAATTCCAATTCAGCAGTCTTTCGTTGGAGTCTGTTTTTGAAGATTTTTTTGTTGTGGTATTGTGACTTTTAGGTCTGAAATTGTGTGACTAGGGAGATTGAAGTGTTCTCCGCCTGGTTTTTGAATGTTATAATTCTTGACGTCTGATTTGTGTCCATTTATTCTTTTACATAGAGACTGTCCAGTTTGACCAATGTACATGGCAGAGGGGCATTGCTGGCACATGATGGCATATATCACATTGGTAGATGTGCAGGTGAATAAGCCTCTGATGGTGTGGCTGATGTGATTAGGTCCTATGATGATGTCTCCTGAATAGATATGTGGACAGAGTTGGTAACGGGTTTTGTTGCAAGGATAGATTCCTGGGTTAATGTTTTTGTTGTGTGGTGTATGGTTGCTGGTGAGTATTTGCTTCAGGTTGGGGGCTGTCTGTAAGCAAGGACTGGCCTGTCTCCCAAGATCTGTGAGAGTGAGGGATCATCCTTCAGGATAGGTTATAGATCCTTGATGATGTGCTAGAGAGGTTTTAGTTGGGGGCTGGAGGTGACGGCTAGTGGCGTTCTGTTATTTTCTTTGTTGGGCCTGTCCTGCAGTAGGTAACTTCTGGGTACTCTTCTGGCTTTGTCAATCTGTTTCTTCACTTCAGCAGGTGGGTCTGGTAGTTGTAAGAACACTTGATAGAGATCTCATAGGTGTTTGTCTCTGAGGGGTTGGAGCAAATACAGTTGTACCTTAGAGCTTGGCTGTAGACAATGGATCATGTGCATCACGCATCCCATGAAGTGGGTTTTAGCCCACGAAAGCTTATGCTCAAATAAATGTATTAGTCTCTAAGGTGCCACAAGTACTCCTCATTCTTTCTGCTGATACAGACTAACACGGCTACCACTCTGAAACCTTAGAACAGTGAGTTAGTTTTTATCTCCCCGTCACTCTTTGCAAGGTTTGTAGGGGTCCTTTGTGTTACTCTAGCTAGTTAGTCTACTGTTCAAATTACCATATATAAATAAAACTAATACCGCCTCCCACCCCAAGAAACTGAATTAATCTTGAAACCCTGAAAGTCCCCTGCTTTTCTCATCCCTTCAAATGCTGATTTATACTTGGGGCTAGATATTCACAGGTATTTAGGCATCTTCATATGCAGCTGGATACCTGGCTGGATTTCAAAAGCATCTGACTTGCTTAGGTTCATAACTCCTATTGATTTTAATGGAAGACAGGCACTGAAGCAGATTAGTTCCAAAAATTCTTTTTAAAACTAGCATAAATCTTTATCTGATACACAATTATTTATCTATGTAAGAGAATATAATTAATAGCTGATGTTTTTTGTGATCAAAAAGATCTATTTTTTCCTGAAAATTCTCTGTGATAGGTATCGTGCTTAAATTCCTTAAATGATTAGGGGTCACGAGCCTGAGAAATCTTGAGGGTAAATATTCAGTGCTTGGGGGAAAAAAAGTCTGATGGATTAAAGTTACTGTTCTAATTGGAGCTGGTCAAATAAAGGAAAAAAAAACAGATTCATACATTATAAGTGCATGACTTTTGCTTTGTCACTATTCCCAGGGTAATATGATTCAGACACCTGCTGGGAAGCATGAAAATATTCATGAATCTTGACTGTTTTATGAATTTCAGTGCCATAATCAGCCAAAGGAGATGTCATCCCTTGGTGATTAGATGGTAAAACAAACCTTTTTTTTTTGTTTTGCTCCATATAAAATGACACAGATTTTAATTGCATGCTTGAAAGGTCCAGGGTTGTTTTGAAGTGAATAAGTGAATCTATTAATGCGGTTGTTTTTGAATATAAACACTCTCTGATAATGAGTCAAAACCATTGCTTTTGTTTTACTAAGGACTGCTACCTCCATGTTGTTCAGAGGCTGAAAACACCATTTAAATTGGGGTCGTAAAAGGTTAAGTGAACAATTAATGTGAAGTGCCACTGAGCCTCTTAAATTGAAATGGTTTTGAGATTGTAAGAAGGGGCATACCTTAACCTTAATGATTCCATCAGTTATTGGAGATAGAATGCAGGCAATGGACCTTAGATGGTGCCTTATTTATGCAGATTTAAAAAGACAGATCTGCTTTGGAAATAAAGGATGTTCCCCCCCTTGGAATTAAGGAATATCTTTTCTCTTACTAGGATTAATCTGGAATCTTGGGGGAAAGATATCCTTGATGCCCAAAATGCTAACAATGAAAAACACTGGGAAGTTTCTTGTGCCAAATACATTATTGTAGGTCTTATTTCAGACAACATATTCTGAAGTTGAATGGCTCCAATGTTCTGAATCTTTCTTTTGTGTCAGAAATTTTGTAATAGGAAAGCAGAAACGGTAAATGGAACTGGATGCCATCTGTATCGAGAGAGACTCTGGCCTACACAACATTCTAAAAGCTTTGCTGGTATATCTAACAAAAAAAAATTGTTGAAAAATTCCCGACCAGTTCTGTGCAACAGTGCTCTCATTAATGCAGGATTTGTGTTTCCCTGTTCTCACTTTTGATGCTTATATGCACTGTACAAGCCTGAAATTGCATCCTTTCACATTCTGATCCCTCAGAACGTGAAATTGCATCCTTTCACATTCTGATCCCTCAGAACTGATGAAAATAAATTAAATGATTGAAATACAGAATTGTGGAAAAGATTTATTCCTGCCTTTTTCTCCCTAAAATGATGAAAAATATTGCCATAATGAGACATCTTCAAAATTAAGAAGGGCATTAAATATGAATAGGACGTTAAAGACCTGATTCTGCAAGTCCCAACATCAGTGTATGGTGTTACACTGGTACAAAACCAGTGTGACAGAATAGAGAATGAGACCCTAAATCTCTAAGTCCAATCGACTAAATACATCCTGGATTAAGAAAAGTAGTACAGAGGGGAGATTTATATACATAGAGAACATGAAACAATGGGTGTTACCGTACACTTAAGGTGATCACTTAAGGTGAGCTATTACCAGCAGAAGAGTGGGGGGCGGGGGGGGGAACCTTTCGTTCTTGTCGACTGCTGGAAATGGCCCACCTGGATTATCACTACAAAAGGGGGTTCCCCTCCCACCCCCGCTCTCCTGCTGGTAATAGCTCACCTTAAGTGATCCCTCTGGTTACAGTGTGTATGGTAACACCCATTGTTTCATGTTCTCTGTGTATATAAATCTCCCCACTGTATTTTCCACTGAATGCATCCGATGAAGCGAGCTGTAGCTCACGAAAGCTTATGCTCAAATAAATTGGTTAGTCTCGAAGGTGCCACAAGTACTCCTTTTCTTTTTGCGAATACAGACGAACACAGCTGCTACTCTGAAACCTGGAATAAGAAAGTACCACTTTGTTTAAGTGAACGTAGTTACACTGGCTTATGCCCGCTGTACACTTACCCTTTTGCTTCTTGTGTGGTTGGTAAATAAACTACACAAGAACTGCAACTGGCACAGCTTTCAATACCTCAAACATAGCTGTAATGATGTACAAATAGCAGCAACTTCTATAAACATAATGAAACTAGGAATTTACTCTGATGTTTCTCATGGGATCTAATTTAAAACCGTGTTCTTGGTGAAACTTGGGTCAAGAATGCAGCAGAAAAAATTTGAGGGAAATGCAGTTTGACAGCACAGCTGTAATATCACAGAGTATGCTAGGTTTAACTATGAGGGACTTTATGAACGAGGACTTTTGGGGAATGTGCTTCAAATGGCAACTAACTGGAAATACATAGTAAAGCATTTTTTTCGTGTAATTTCCTATGGTGATATCAGTACTGCTTGTTCACTGTCCTCGGTAGCCACAAAAGCCAGGAAGAATGCTACTGCCTCAAAAGAGCACACATGCATTGTAAGAGCAACTCTGCTCTATGCCTGTATTCTGGTTGTGAACAGTTTTAGACAGGACTCTTTCTGCAAACTCTTTTCTTTGCATGGAAATAAATTGGTATGGGATGGAGAGGGGGGTGTGCGTGTGTGTTTTAAACCACCACCCTTGGCTTAATCAGGGCAGATGAATATACTTAGCATTATAGGAGACTTGATCCCCATGCTTATGTGCAGTGTATTATTTAGCCACTAGGGAGAAAAGGTTCAATATGTCCAAATCCCATTTTCAAAAGCGGCTTGGCCCTTGTCCTCACTAGGAAAAAAGATGCGTTCTTAACTCATTCGAACGAACACATAATTACCAATGTGAGACAAAATTCTATTGAAGACCAGGTAATTTGTAGTTTTAACATGAGTTAGCTGGTAGAACTAAACTCTCCATAGTCTTTACCTTGACTTGCAAATTCATGTGAAAACTATGAACTGCCTTGTCTTCATTAGGGTTTTATCTCGTGTTAGTTGCCACATGTTAGTGAATCTGAATGAAGGTTATGTAGTGAAGATGCTCTCTTGGGCTCTTAGATGCGTATCATCTTGACTTTCAGTGGGATGTAGGCTCTTAAGATCCTAGATCCTTTTTGAAAAAATGACTTTGTTTTACTTAAGCAGATGTGCCCTCGATGTGGCTGTGTGCTGTCTAACATTTCAGTCAGGGTCTGGTTCCTGGTTTAAAAGACGAGACAGACAAAACTGGAATAGGAGCTCTAGGGCAGCTTGTTTGCTTATCTGTAGCTATAGTTCTTTTGTTTAATAAATGCCTCATATTTAAGAACCCCTTGTGATTTTTGTATGTCATTAGTTGTCTCTCCTTACCCCCCATCTGCTCTCCTTCTTCCCTGAGATCCAGGCTATGGATCAGATTTGCGGTCCCAGTAGCAACACACTGCTCCTAAGTAGTTATGGGGGAAAAAAAACCCACAAGAAAAAATACTAGAGGAAAGGTAAAACTTGAGATAACTGGAAATCTTATAGGATCATGAGCCTTCTGGAACTTCTATTTGCAGGCTAGACCTATCTCATGCTACTTTTAGTTCTGCGTTAGGAAGAGGGGAGAGAGGGATTATGAAAAAATAAAACCAGCCTATATTAATAGTATATATGAACCTCTGAAAAAGACTAGATCTGTCAAAATGTTTGGTTACGGTTTGGATTTTAGCCAAACCAGTTGGTCTGTTTGCTATTCACAGAAGACCAATTTCAGCCCTCACGTAGAAGTCACAGTTACAGGCACTTACACAGGGGCAAAAATTGGGCCAGTGTATTTGTGAGAAACACATTAGTTAAGGGAGAAAAAGTTAAAAAGAAAGAGGAGGGTAATGGGGGGTGAGAGAGAACATACTTTCTAGTTTTAGTCTATCTCTGACATAAGAGAAGCAGGGAATCACTCTAAAGTGCTCAATTCCCTTTTATTTGTTTTAAACCTTTTGGCAGAGGTTCTGTAAGTGAAGGGTATGGGGTTCCCAGAGAGAAAAGTCTTTTTACAATAAAAGCAGGAGCCAACAGATATGACTTTTGTGTGGCTTTTTGGTGCTATAATGGGATATTTAACTGCCTTTGTATTCTGACTTTTTTTTTTCTTTTTTGCAAGGGGTGGTTGGAACATTTTAAATGTGTAATGTCCCATGGGGTTGTCTGAATTAAAGGTTTTTCTGACTTAAAAGGTATAGGACTTTGAGAAAATAAATGGTGAGACCACCTGTATTCAGGAGTTTTCATGTTTGAGGCATACTTTGTTTTAATAAGCCAAGCTCCCTCAAGACTTCTTAAAATGCTTCTTTTAATGTGTGGTAGGTTTTCAAGGTCCAAAAGTTATCAGTTTAAGATAATCTTCTTTTGTTGCATTTAGTAGGAGGGAAATAGATGTAACAGATGCAACTTACCTCAAAGGGAGGTAAAAATGGGTGCAAAATTTAATCGTTGCAAGTTTTAATATAGCACTGTTAAAAGCAGGGAGGAGAGTGGCTTAAAAATTTTGCTGTCTCTGGAGACTCTTACATGGGGTTGATTCTCCATTTATTGGTTGAACCAGTCTTAGGGCCAGATGATACCTTTGGAGTGCAAAGCAACTGTATCACAACAAGAGAATCTGCTCCAGAATATTTTTAAGTATATTAAATGTTCTAGAAATAGATGATTGTTTCATCAGGAAATGGAGGGAGGGTCATAGCAGTCATTAAAAATCAGAGGAGATTGTAGGAGATCATCCAATCATTATGAAATTAACTTGTGTCAAGCCATTCCACTGCAATAGTTGTAAAAACAAAGCAACCTCACACTAAAAAAACAAACCCATCATCTCAGATCAAGGAAGCGGTGTAAAATGGAAACTTCAACTTTTTAAACCAAAATTGTACTTCGTTACTATGAAAAGTAGCAAGAATTACCATTAGGCTTGTAGTATTTCTTAATAGTCTTGTACCCAGCTGTTGCAGTACAAGCAGCTGTTGTAGAGTTTCTGAAATTGATCTGCCTTCGAGAAAGCACAACTTTGCGTGATTTCTTGTATCCTTACAACTTTACAATGGAAAATCACAGGCTGTTATGAATGACCCAAATCTTCAATTGCTGACATGGAACAATAGGAGTTAGTTTTCTTCTTTGAAGAAAGTATCTTAAACTGGAACAGAGAATAGAGATTTTCTCCTATTAATGAATGTCCAACCTTCACCACTGCCTTGCAATCCGTTGCCTTCAATTTAAAAGAGCACACATACTTTGGCATGCACATTTTAGAGACAGGTAATTTGATCTACATTGGGGCAGAGGGATCCAAATCAAGGGATTCATAATATCCCCACTAATATTCTATATCCTGGAGACAACCCATCCTTAGGGTTGCTGGTGTGCTCTTCCCCTTGATCTCCCTTATATTTAGTAAGTCTTATGGCTCATTGTATTTTAGGTGCATATTTTCTCTTGAAGAATCTGTGCTATAAGCATAAAAGGAATGCTTTCAAGAAAGACCTTTTTAGCACCCGACAAAAATCATCTGCACACGCCAGCAGCTCCTTTAAAGTAACTTCTCCAGTGCAATTGTGATACAGTGATATGTTTTCAGAATTTGAAAACTTGCTCATATGTCCTGGAGTTTGGCTGCTAAAAGACCAGAGCGAGATTTGGCTTCTTCAGAAGGGTTAAATCCAAAGGTGGTCTCCTCAGGGAAAGAGATTTGTTAACATTAATATTATGGAAAATAATACATAGTGCTTACTGGTACAGAGAAGTCTGTGCAAACATATAGCATTAATTCTTTTGACATTCTTGTGTTATCCCCATGTTGCAGGTGGGTAAAACTAGGACACAGAGCCCCCGTCTAACTAGAGAGAGTAAGAATTGTATTTGAAAGCAGTTTGAATATCTTGTTCGAGCAAGGCTCCCTCCTACACTTTTTGACAGTTTTGGCTGCCAATGCACAGAGGGCCAAGTCATGTTCAAAACGGTCTTCAAAAGAGATGTTCAAACACGTAGCTAGAACCTAATCTTGATCACACTTTTGGAAAACTGTTTGGCTCTTTCTGTACCAGCCAAACGACATTCATGTTTGATTTAGAGCAGACCCATGTTGGATCTCCTTAGAGCAAAGAGAGGACCAAAAAGTTTACAATACTAGCGAAAGGGCCACACAGAGTGTCAGTGTGAGAGCTGGGATTAGAACCGAGGAGCTCCTGGTTGCAAATCTCCAGATTGTCAGTGAAGAAAACTAAAAGTGTCAGACTCCAGAGAAGAATGGGGTCAAAGAAAAGCATTGATGTCAGTGTAGTAACACCAGCAGGGAGTTTTGCCAAATGGGTCTAAATAAAGAAAGGATCTAACTGTGAGGGTGACAGATACAGGAGCAGGTCTTTGGTATGTTCTTTGTTTCTTTGTGCTTAGTCAAGTTTGCTGATGGCAGGATTTGACCCAGAGTTATCAGCTAACATTCTTTAGAAATCATTTTAGATTGCATCATAAGAAAATTATAGCATTTGAAATGAATGACAGTCAATTATGATACAGCGTTCTGCCTAGATTGCAGCTCTGAGTATATACAGGGTATTTCATCTTATGTGATATTCCATCATTTTATAAACTAATTAGGCTTACTTGCATCAGTTACTTCCATCCTGACCTACTCCCCAGCCCTGCTGTGATTGTTCTGAAATGCTTTTAAGAACAAAATGCTTAATTGGGCCAAAATCTATGGTGACTTTCATACAATGGCCAAGCAAGGCCAAATTTATCCCTGGAATAACCAGAATTATTCCTTACCCCAAGGATGAATTTGGCACATAGGGTAAGGTGTGCAGTAATTCTCCAAAAAGGGCCACATTTTTTATTTTTAATGTACTCAGCCTACATATCCCACATCATACAAAATTTGAAAGCTTATTTTATGTACATTTGGATGATGTATGATATGGAGCTGTCAACGAAGCCTGTAGGCGAGGTTAAACAATGGTACCCAAGATGAGTGTCCTCTTTTGCACAGTTCCAGAAACACTGCAACATGACTATGACTACCAGTTTTACATTAATTTCAACACCTTAATGTGGCCTTTATTGGTCAAAGCTACCAAAGGACAATGTATTAAAAGTCACCAGAGCAAACATGTCCTTCAGTGATTGGTCCTGTTGCAATGTTTGCTGGAGATAAGCACACAGGAAAGACAAGAAACTTCATGAAATAGAAGCATTTGAGAGAGCAACCAGTGTAAGGGAGGCAGCACTTCAAAGAGGAGATGATTACATGTTGCGCAAAATATCTGTGGAAGACTTGATTGCTAAGAATGCAGTTTATCGCTCAACATGCCTTTCTTCCAATTTGAGTAAAACAAATCTTAGACCAAAACCATCTAGTTACACTGCAACAATACAGTCACCTTATGACATTGCATTTTATTAGCTGATTGAAGGGATAGACAATGATCTTATGTACAGCAAAAAGGCTCTTTTCCTGTCCAAGCTGCTACAAAGATGTAGAAACCGTAGCAAATTACAGGCAAGATTAGAAAAACACTGTCATTCTGCATTTCAGTCTATGCACAGCATGGACAAGGCAAGACTACCATTGTTCTATGCAACACAATAACATTAGCTGATTCTATTCAAGCTGCTAGTAATCTGAAGCAGGAATTGAAGTCATCCAAATGTTTTGTGGATGATCTTCTGTGAGCCTGATGAACAAAAGGTTTTATATAATACTGCTTCAATCCTTCAGTCTGAAGTAGCCAAAATGAAAGCCTCAGAATATTAGAAAATGTTTCAATGGCAGCTGTTCTTAGTCATCCAATAGGATCTTGGCTATATGCCTTCTCCATGCTGATAGAACAATGAGAAGAACAGAGAAAGCTGAATTAGGGCATCAGGTGGAAGCTCAAACTGAAAGAATCCATGAATTAAGAGCATGCAGCAAAAACATCACAGTTTACATGATTGTAGTTTCCTGAGGAAACTACAATCCATCAGTGATCTTCCTGATAACACCATCCTGGCCAATATGGATGTAGAAGCCCTCTACACCAACATTCCACACAAAGATGGACTACAAGCCATCAAGAACACTGTCCCCGATAATGTCACGGCTAACCTGGTGGCTGAACTTTGTGACTTTGTCCTTACCCATAACTATTTTACATTTGGGGACAATGTATACCTTCAAATCAGCGGCACTGCTATGGGTACCCGCATGGCCCCACAGTATGCCAACATTTTTATGGCTGACTTAGAACAACGCTTCCTCAGGTCTCATCCCCTAACGGCCCTACTCTACTTGCGCTATATTGATGACATCTTCATCATCTGGACCCATGGAAAAGAAGCACTTGAGGAATTCCACCATGATTTCAACAATTTCCATCCCACCATCAACCTCAGCCTGGTCCAGTCCACACAAGAGATCCACTTCCTGGACACTACAGTGCTAATAAACGATGGTCACATAAACACCACCCTATACCGGAAACCTACTGACCTCTATTCCTACCTACATGCTTCCAGCTTTCACCCTGACCACACCACACTATCCATTGTCTACAGCCAAGCTCTGCGATACAACCGCATTTGCTCCAACCCCTCAGACAGAGACAAACACCTACAAGATCTCTATCAAGCAAACTACAATACCCACCTGCGGAAGTGAAGAAACAGATTGATAGAGCCAGAAGAGTTCCCAGAAGTCACCTACTACAGGACAGGCCTAACAAAGAACATAACAGAACACTAGCCGTCCCCTTCAGCCCCCAACTAAAACCCCTCCAATGCATTATTAAGGATCTACAACCTATCCTGAAGGATGACCCAACACTCTTACAAATCCTGGGAGACAGGCCAGTCCTTGCCTACAGACAGGCCCCTAACCTGAAGCAAATACTCACCAGCAACTACATACCACACAAGAGAACCACAGGAACCTATCCTTGCAACAAAGCCCGTTGCCAACTGTGCCCACATATCTATTCAGGGAACACCATCACAGGGCCTAATAACATCAGCCACACTATCAGAGGCTCGTTCACCTGCACATCCACCAATGTGATATATGCCATCATGTGCCAGCAATGCCCCTCTGCCATGTACATCGGTCAAACTGGACAGTCTCTACGTAAAAGAATAAATGGACACAAATCAGATGTCAAGAATTATAACATTCATAAACCAGTCGGAGAACACTTCAATCTCTCTGGTCACGCGATTACAGACATGAAAGTTGCGATATTACAACAGAAAAACTTCAAAACCAGACTCCAGCGAGAGACTGTTGAATTGGAATTCATTTGCAAATTGGATACTGTTAACTTAGGTTACCTTGCATAATGACTTAGCCACTCCCAGTCTCTATTCAAGCCTATTTCCCCTTGTTTTTTCCTACCCCACCCCCCCAGACGTTCTTGTTAAACCCTGGATTTGTGCTGGAAATGGCCCACCTTGATTATCATACACATTGTAAGGAGAGTGATCACTTTAGATAAGCTATTACCAGCAGGAGAGTGGGGTCGGGGGAGAGAAAACCTTTTGTAGTGGTAAACACCCATTTTTTCATGGTTTGTGTGTATAAAAAGATCTTCTGTACTTTCCACAGTATGCATCCGATGAAGTGAGCTGTAGCTCACGAAAGCTTATGCTCAAATAAATTGGTTAGTCTCTAAGGTGCCACAAGTACTCCTTTTCTTTTTGCGAATACAGACTAACACGGCTGTTACTCTGATACATGAGAGATGTCATTGCTGTCATATAAATGATGGCTGGAGACAAATTCCACACATTCAGTGAATTGGCTGTTGAGTACTTGAGATGGGTCCTAAAAGCATTTGACAAAGCTAATTCTGTAATTGAATTGTTTGACAGATATGACAACAGTAACTGTGAAAACTTCAGAAAGTGTTGCATCCAACCTTAGATCACGTCCAAGAAATACCAGGTGATTGGTGGATGCCCTATACTTCCATGGAAAATGTTTCTGAATGTGACTTCCAGCAAACAGTCACTTATAAAATTCCTCTGTTCATATATGGTTCAGAATACACCTGAGTGTGTAGGAGAACCCCCAACATAAATACTCCTTCATGCTGGAGGCTTTTCCAATGATGAAGTAGCGAAGTTCATCACCAGTAAAGGTGCTGAAAAAACTCAAGACTTGTACAGTATTCAAGAGGAAGCAGACACAAGGATACTTCTGCATGCTGTATGTGCTAATATGGCTTTTGGGTCTCTTAGTGTCAAAGGAATCATGGTAATTAAGTCAGCTGATACAGATGTTTTGGTCTTTCCCTGTTTACTGTCTACTGTCCAAAAAAAGAATACACAGATAACATGTGGATTGAAACAGGCACCATTACCCACAAAACTGAAGAGTGTCACTTCATATCTGTGCATGCAATTTGTGACTAACTCACTCCTGACTTCTGCAATATACTTCCTGCTTTACATGCATCAACAGGTTATGACTCTGTCTCATTCCTATTTGGTATTGAGAAAAAAATTGTTTGTTGTCAAACCAAAGGAAGCTTACTGATTCAGTGATCTTGCCAAATTGGGGGAGTTACGGACAAGCCACAATTTCTGAAGCAAGGAAGTTGGTAGCAGTAGTGCGTGACTAGAGCAAGAGAAGAAAAGAAGAGACACCCACAGAGACCTAAATTTGTTGCACCTCAATCTAGCCATCAAAAAAAGAGCAAGTCATTGGCCAAACACATACTATATGAGGACAGTTTTGAAGAGCATGCCAAAAGAGCACGTTGGCAAACAAAGATTTGGATCTCTTCACGCGCACAGATATTGGATCATCATTGAAACCTGTTTGGAAAAATGTAGATGATGAACTACTACTTGTATTCTTCAAAGACCAAACAGATCTGAACCAAGATCTTATTTGTGACTGTACCAGTAGGGGTCGCTACACAAACAACTTTGTCTATAGTCAGAACAACCTACCCTGCACAGAACTGTGCACCTGCCAAAGCAATGAAGACTGTGATAACCCATGCACTTGCAAAAGAGATCATACTGATGAACAAGATGATGAGAATGATGTTGACTAGAATTGTCATTACCACCACTATATTTCAATGATACCTGCACAAATGTATTATTAGATTTTGTTTTACCCTTTAGATTGTTGTTGTGATGTGTTGAAGTCACAAAGAAATTCAATTGTGTTTAGAAATAATACATAATCATTAAACTAACAGAAATGAATGCAACTATTTCAAAGTGGCCATTTTAATCTGATGATAGTATCATTGTTTATCCCTGTTTCTACTGTAATGGCACCCCCTGGCAGTTCCACATTATACCTCTACTTAAAATAGACATAAGTTTTCAAATGATGGGGGGTGTGTGTGTGTGTGTGTAGAGAGGGTACATTAAATTCACCAAGTCACTGGTGTTTGCTGCTCACCTGTATGCACCACCTAAATCCCGCTTAAACCCTTGATTAAGGATTAAGCTATTGATTTGTAGATTATATTTTTAATTTACAAACCAATATCTTAATCCTTAATCAACGGCTTAAGTGGGGCATAGGCCTTGTATTAGACCTCTTTACAGAGGTAAATTTCACCCCTAGTATAATGAAATCACTAGACTCTTCTACCTTAATAAACTGCAGTTTGAAATCTGGTGTCTGGTAGTGAAAAGCTTGTGCAGTAACCCACTGAGTGACCTCACCCCTCTCACCCAAAAGTTACTTATAAATTAATTTAACTTAATTACCAAATGACCTAACATTAAAGTACAATGCTCTTTTCTGGCCAAAGAATTCCACTGACAGTTCTCAAGGTACCAAAATATTTTTTATCTACAAATCAATAGCAAAGCTCCCCAACACTTGTACTATCAGACAATCAAAGCAGTGATAGCACTGTAATCAGTTATAGCCACATAGTGCACAATACAGACTACTAATGACATGAGTGTTATCTGAGATTTGCAGGACCTAGTCAATTGAATAGAACAGTAGTGACAATCAATAGCTTTCTATCATTATAGCAGCACTGTTCAAGCTGCCTGAGTAAAAAGTTTGTCAGCATTTCTATTTTATACATCTTTTGGGGGTTTTTGGTAATTTCAAAATGCTCGGAACCGACACTTAATTTACAGGATACTTGCTCAGAAGTAGGTTTTGCCCATATGCCAGAAAGCTCATTTGTGTTTTATATTTTTAATTTTAAGAAAGTTGCTTTAAAGTTCAACACATAGAGAAACCACATGAATATAACACACACTGAGAGCATATCAATGCAGTGCAATACCATTGCAATCTAAATGATAGTCCTGACAACCAGGGCTGATACTCCCTACCTCACCTCCTACCTTTCGCCTTTCATGTGTATAGATGTATGTTTGTCAATATTAGGGATAAAATAATCCAATAGAGTTAAAATCTTGAGGTTTTTTGTCAACTGTGTCATAAATACAGTGATCATATAAAGGACATTCCACAGATGGGCACTATATAAGTAGGGTACAGACGTGTAAGCCTTCTAAACCAATATCTTCAAAAACAGAAGCCAAAATTAAGCTCCTAAATCCATATTTAGGCTCCAAACTAAGAGACCTGTTGTTTTTAAGATGATGAGATCCTTGCATCTCCCATTGATAGGATGCTCAGTACTCTTGAAATGAGATCACTTATTTAAGAGCTAATGAATGTATTTAGAAGCTTAACATTAGGTTACGTTTTTGAAAAATCTTTGCTAGTTTTTTGTGAGGTCGTGTATTCTATGTGCATAATTTTCTGGAAGGGTAAAATGTGTGGTCAAGAGACTCACTCAGTTGTAAGTATTTGCAGGATTAGGCTCTTAGTTAGGATGGAGATAACTGAGCAAAGTGGCAGGCTATGTAGGGCTGCATACAATATAATCCTTGCCCCTCCCCCTCTGTGAACCTAATCCAGTTTCTGTTGAAGTCCAGTGTGACTCTATCCCTTGCCTTCAGTAGGTCCTGGATTGGGCCATAAGTGAAATTTGTAGCACTTGCAGAAGTAAGCTCCCCAGAAGACCTGGAAAAGAGGCGTGGCTGGTGCAAAGGGGTAGCTAATCATCCACTCATCTTGGAACTCCTCCATAGCTCTTCCTCCTACAGGCTCATTAGTTGTAAACACTCCAGGAAGCCTGGTGCTTCCTTAAAGAGCTTTGACACCACCCGTGGCCAACAAGCAAACCAAAATCTGCATTTGTATGATGGGAGAGTAAGGGCTTATCCTCTGGGAGCCGGAGGGGTGGTGCTGAGCTTAGCAGACAGGTAGTCAATGGAATGGTGCTCCTGGGCCAAGCAGACAGCCTTAGGAGCTGGATGGGGCCAATAAAGATGAGGAGCAAGAGTTGACCAAGGATCCTTGCCTGTCACACCAAAGTTTTTTTTACCCTGGTGAATTGGGGTTGATGTTTGGAAGCTGGTTGTAAGACCAGCTGAAAAAACTGGTTAGTCTGTTAGATCAGATACTTGGGTGTCATGTTTGACTTGGACCCCTCTCACATGCAGGGTATGTCTAAGGGCTTGCCTGCACAACCATCTGGTTTGATGCAAGCCAGAGTGCACTAGGCAGCCATGCTCTAGCTGTGCATTTGTGCCCTACTCATGCACATTAACGTTTGTTAATGCTCTTTGGTTTAGTCCTGTTTCAAAGAGGCTAGTGAGGGTAGATTCACATCCCAGCTTGCCACAAACTAAATGTTCCCGTAGACAAACCCTAACTCTTGCAGATTCTTTCTGTATAATCTAAGATACATCTTTTCCTATCCATCCACATGGCTACAGCTCTCTCATCCAGGGGCTCATCTTATGTCTCAATTACTGCGACTTCCATGTCTTCACTTTTGAGGCCCTTCATGGCCTATCGCCACCCTTCCTATGGACATAGATGGGGAGGGCTCTGAGTTACTACAGAAAATTCTCTCTCAGGGATCTGGCTGGTGGGTCTTGCCCACATGCTCAAGGTCTAATTAATTTCTGTGTTTGAGATTGGTAAGGAATTCCCGCCCAGGTCAAATTGGCAGGAACTCTGGGGTGGGGGGTTTGCCTTCCTCTGCTGCATTGTGCATGGGTCACTTGCAGGTTTTGAACTAGAGTAAATGATGGGTTCTCTGGAACTTGAAGTCTTTAACTCATGGTTTGAGGCCTTCAGTAACTCAGCCAGAGGTTATGGGCCTATTACAGGAGTAGGTGGGTGCAGTTCTGTGGCCTACAATGTGCAGGAAGTCAGACCAGATGATCATGGTGGTCTCTTCTGACCTTAAAGTCTATAAGTTTACCTATCAGTTCTCATTCAGTATTGCGAGATTGATTTCTGCCTCTGATCAGCCCATGATACACAGCCTCCATTGCCTACTTGTTAAATTTTCAAACAACTTTCTCCCATGCTGCCCCCTACACTTGGGAGGAACTCCTTGTAAATGTCTCCAAAGCCACTTCTTCATTATCCTTCAAATCCCTCCTTAGAACTCTCCTTTGCCATGATGCCTTAAAAAACTGACAATGATTAGGCTGCTGTGGTACTGAGAACACAGTCTGTATGCTGACCAATATGATCTCATTGTTTCCTTGTACTTCCATCTATCTGTATCCATCTGTTGTCTCTTGGCTTACATCTAGATTGTAAGCTCTTTGGGGCAGGGACCATCTTTTTGATCTGTATTTGTACAGCACCTAACACAATGGGGTCCCAGACCATGGCTAGGGCTCCTAGATGCTACACCAATACAAATAATAAATAAAGCAGATTTAAGGCCATATACTGCAAAGCGCTGAGCACTCTCTACTCCCATTGACTCTTGCTCTCCGGCAAGCGATGAGGCTGTTAGCGCCTTGAAGGATCTGACCCTAGTTTAATATTCCTTCAATATTTCCTTGGGTAAATCAGCCAGTGAATATTTTCCCATAATCTCTTACGTTATCCCTACAGTCCTCAATTTAATTGTGTATTACAACTGGATATGTACTGGTAGATGAATGTTCTTTTTACGCTTCCAGACAGCAGCATATCTCTTCATATATTCTTTATCATGTTTGTAGAGAAATATACTATCTCATTTGAGTGCAATTAACTTTGTCACTACACAATTAATTTGGAGGATTTATTAATACAACTATTAAAGCCAGCTAAAAAGCTCTCGAAATCCCTTTGTGCATTTTCATCCACAATGCAGACAGGCAAAATAAAACAAAAACTTTTTATATTCTTCTGCGAGTGGGAATCCTGGCTCTTACTTTAATTTAAATATGGTGTAAAGGATGTGTCTGATAATGGTTCAAACCCTGAGGTCCTTCCTTACTTTGTTTTGGTGCATAGGGAAATTCCCATTGCCTTAGCCTTAGACTGAATGAAAAGTCAGGGATGCATTCTACTTGGCTCTTTCACAAGTGTGTAATGATCGGAGGAAGGCCTAAGGACTTTATTGAGGGCTGTATAAAAAGGCCAAATACAATTGCAGTCCCTGTAGTCAGGTCAATTCAGCCACTATTTTGTCCTTGCTGTGGGGGTGCACAGTGCCCAACTAGGGCAGGAAAAATAGGGCTGGATGAACATTTGTGAGGCTTTTTATTCTGTCCCTCTTACACACCAGCCTGCAAAACAGGACAGGTGCATAGGGGAGTTCAGGTTGGACCCCATAAAGAGCTGTAGTCATGTACACATTTGCCCTGGGCTCTGAGGAGCACGGGGAGGAATTCATTCTCTGAAGCAGACGAGTTCTTTGTGCTCCATCTCGCATGATGTGGTGCCACGCTGCCCTACCCTGGGCTGTTCTCAACCATCTAGCGCTGAGTAAGAGTTCAGCATTTGCTCTTGTGTGTTCACTGTTTGTTTCTGAAGGAGAAATATTGGTCTTCAGATTTCTTAGCTATCTGGGAAAAAATCATATTAGCTTCAAGGTCACTTTATAGTTTAAACTAATCGAAGAGGGAGAAAAGCATACAATAGATGTGAAGTTTTAACTGACTCAAAACATAATTTCCGCAATATAACTTCAATGATGCTAGTCCGGATTTGCACCAATGTAACCAATGGTGGAATTTGACTCATTGCCAGCTGCCCTTATTTATGACAGCAATGTAATTTTCCCAGTCTCGGCTGTTAAAATGGCTTTATCATTGGACTCATTATATTCCTCAGAAGATGATTGTGCTGAGTTTCTGCTGTGTTCGCTGCTATGGCCAAGTTTGGTGTATCTTGAAAGCAAATCAATAGTGGGTTAATGAGGCACTGTTAAAGTGCACAAGAATTTCATAATTTCAGTGTAACGTTTGAAAAGTTTGTTCTAGCTCTGTTTTTCTTACTCCTTAAGTCAAAGCCTCTACCTGCCACATCATTAATTTGTCCAGAAATTAGAAAACAGAATTTTTATGTTCAGTTTTCACACTTTAGATAAGAGGAAAAAAGTTCAGGTTCTCACTGCAAGATTTTTAGACTCAACTTTGGCTGGATTCACCTTGAAATGGCTAGCATGTGCAGAACGTGAGGAAAAAATGTAAGGGAAATGGACAGGTGATGTTTTAAAATAACAATGGGGAACAATCATGTTGAAGCTCCTTACCCTACTCCTAAGGATCTCCTAGTAGAGGAAATCTTCCAACCTTTTCATTTTTTATCTTAAAATGATTGAGATGTTCCACTAAACAAACAATTACTCCCTTAAATGAAAAGTAAATGTTAGTAATAGCACAGGTAAGTGCTGTTAAGGCCAATAGGCAGGCATAATTTTAGCAATAAAAATTGGATTGAGACATAAGTCATGATTCAATCTTTGATTGCTATTACAGCAGTGAAATAGGATGGTGTTTTTATTTTACAGTAGCTGGCTGTACAGGACATACATGGGGAGCCAAGTTTCCAGAGTGGCTGCCGGGCACCTACACAGAAGTCAGCACAATTTCTTAGAGGTGGAACCCCAGCACACACAGCCTGTATAGGTGTTGGATTGCAATGTGTTCATCCTCCACCTTTACTCTAGCTACTCGCCAGGCATGCTCACGCACATACTTAACTTTAGGTGTATGTCGTTGCTACACAGTTAACTTGGGCTCTCACCTGGGCTTTAGGCCAAGCTCCGGTACCACCCACAGAGAAGAACTTCTGACTAGGTTTAGAGTTACTTTGTCAGGGAAAGCTGGTACGGCTGGTGGGATAAGTTAAATCCCAGGCTCTGCTTTAACTTGGTCTAGAATCTGCATAGTGTGCAGTGAGGACTCAAGCTAAATCATTGTCTAACTTCTTGTTAATCTAATACAATGAAAAGGGGGCATCAGCTTTGTGTACACCTTCCAGGTTCTCCCATTTCATTTTATGTGGATCACCCTTGCCTGCATAGTGCCTCTGGTGTCTCCCCTGAAACTTTCCCACAAAGAGGTGTAAAGAGGGAGATTACAGAATGCATTGAGGTATGAATTTCCTGTATCTGAGTATGGAAAGCAAACTAGGAAAGAATGCAGACAGAGAAGAAATCTGGAGACAGTATATTTCTTTTTGTTACGGGTGGTCATACACTCTTTCATAGGATTGGGAAACAATATGCACAATTATTCAAACTAGCGCTCCAATCCTGTAATTGGATTTGATGGGCAGACCCATGGGGCTCTACGTGGGCAGTGGGGTCTTTTATTCAAAAATAGTCATTCTGCAGTGGGTTATGATGACTCTTGAGTTTTTGCAGTTTAATTTTATAATGAATAAATTTTTCTAGATTAGGAACTGTCATTTCCCCTTTTATTTGTAAAAAACTGCAAAAGTGTGTCTAACTCAGTTATATATTTGTCATCTGAGAATTGATTTTCCTGTCTGAATTGGAGATGCTTTACCGTATATCATGAAATGAAATGAAATTTGTGATTGTTATCCAGGTGAAGTATCAAATGGAATAAACGTTCTATTTAGAGATCATAACTATTTTCGGAGTAATTGTTTTTTTCTCTTTTTCTGGCTAGTTTTGTTTGCAAAACACACCATTGTGGAAGATAGATATGTGCATTCTTTATGTTTACAGTATATAGTAAACAGGTAATTATTTAGACATTTTAGTTTGTGGACTTGTTTACAGTGAAGAAATTATTGGCATATAAACATTAAATGTAAGTAACAATGACAACTATCACATACCAAGGCCCCTACATATAGAGTTTGATTTCCAAGATTGCAATCAAGGCTGAAATTCTGGCTCTATTGAAGTTAATGGGAGTTTTGTCATTGCCTTCAGTGGAGCCCCTATTGCATTCCAAGAGTAGCTGGAGTCCAGGGCATCAGTTTCTTCTCCTTCCATAAATACATGTCTGTTCTCAGCAATCAGCCTGGGAACTCAAGAAACCCCAACTGTAATGACGTAAGTTAAACTACCCATGACAATAAGGTATCCTGCTGTAATGAAGAAGGATCTTTGGGTTCATATGGTTGATCTGAAGGGCATGAGAGAGCTGACCCAGAGAGTTTAGGGGTGCAGGTCTGAGTTGTCTATCAGCCAAGAAATGCACCATCAAGCCCAGATATAGTCCCATGCCATTGGTTGCTATAGTTCACTTAGGAAGGTTGTGTCTGATGTACTGAGAAGTGAAACCATTTCAGAAAAGGAGTGCCTTGACTTTAGCCATGTGGCTTGAGATGAAATTGTGAAGTAAACTGTCTCCATAGTTGGCTCCATGAAGTAGTCTGTCCAGGGCTCTGCCTTTATCCCTCATTGCTGGGGGAGCAATGGCAGCCAGCACCAGAAGGTTGGAGACTGGAATAGTCCTGGTCATACCAGTGATATGAAAGGCAGAGTTAATTGCTAAGTCCAACTTGCCTCAATAACAATGCCAATTAATATACGGCAGGGGAAATAAGTAGGGCATTGGCAGATGTCTGAGGTCGCTGTACTAGCATCCAGTGACTTGCTGGCAAGCCTGCAGAGGAGTACAACTCTCAACTGGCTCTTACATTGTGTCTTCTCAATGTGTTGTCGAAAGGACAGAGAGCGATCAAGCTTTATCCCCAAATAAGTAGGATATGGTTAAATAATGATTGGCTGACTGTTCAGAAAAACCTGCAACTGTCAATGAGCTAATTGATTTGTGAGATGGAAACAAGATGACAGTCTTCAGTGTGTTTAATTTGTTGTTACTTGAAAAAGTACTTGGCCAAGGTATCAAGGTCAAACAACAGGAAGGACTTGAGCTCCTTCAAGCTCCTTCTGGCTATTACCCAACAGATGTCATTAGCATATACGACTTAGTTGCTGAGGTACATGGCAGGTCAGCTGTGTGTATAAACATTGGAGTGAGTACAGATCCCTGGGGAAGTCCATTATTCATATGACATGGGTGACTTGAACCATCTCCATGAGGAGATGAAGGAAGAAGGGGACACACATCAGGGCTCTAATTGTGCCCTGGGTGATCACTACTTCCCACCACCCAACACAGATGTAATGAGGTTGAGTAGTGCCCATATAAGAGAAATTAAAACTACTAATTATTCCTCAAAAAAGGTTTTTAATTACTTCTGGCTAAAAAGGCAACACAGACAAAATAAGAAAAGAAAGATTAAAGACCAGCACTGAATAAAGATTAATATAAATGGCAAGTTTCAGAGTAGCAGCCGTGTTAATCTGTATCCGCAAAAAGAACAGGAGTACTTGTGGCACCTTAGAGACTAACAAATTTATTTGAGCATAAGCTTTCGTGAGCTACAGCTCACTTCATTGGATGCATAGAATGGAACATATTGTAAGATATATATATATATATATATATATATATATATATATTTCAAGTTATCTGTGTGTGTGTGTATATCTGTTACACACAAACACACACACACACACACACACACCGATAAGTTGGAAGTTACCATACAAACTGTGAGAGGCTAATTAGTTAAGATGAGATATTATCAGCAGGAGAAAAAAACTTTTGTAGTGATAATCAAGATGGCCCATTTAGACAGTTGACAAGAAGGTGTGAGGATACTTAACTTAAGGAAATAGATTCAATATGTGTAATGACCCACCCACTCCCAGTCTCTATTCAAACCCAAGTTAATGGTATCTAGTTTGCATATTAATTCAAGCTCAGCAGTTTCTCATTGGAGTCTGTTTTTGAAGCTTTTCTGTTGCAAAATTGCCACCCTTAAATCTTTTACTGAGTGGCCAGAGAGGCTGAAGTGTTCTCCTACCGGTTTTTGAATGTTATGATTCCTGATGTCAGATTTGTGTCCATTTATTCTTTTGCGTAGAGACTGTCCGGTTTGGCCAATGTACATGGCAGAGGGGCATTGCTGGCACATGATGGCATATATCACATTGGTAGATGTGCAGGTGAACGAGCCCCTGATGGCGTGGCTAATGTGATTAGGTCCTATGATGGTGTCACTTGAATAAATATGTGGACAGAGTTGGCATCGGGCTTTGTTGCAAGGATAGGTTCCTGGGTTAGTATTTTTCTTGTGCGGTTGCTGGTGAGTATTTGCTTCAGGTTGGGGGGCTGTCTGTAAGATGTAAGATGGATGTAGAAGCCCTCTATACTAACATTGCACACAAAGATGGACTACAAGCTATCAGGAACAGTATCCCTGATAATGTCACGGCAAACCTGGTGGCTGACGTTTGTGACTTTGTCCTCACCCACAACTATTTCACATTTGGGGACAATACATATCTTCAAGTCAGCGGCACAGCTATGGGAACCCACATAGCTGAAGACAAGCACAAGTACATGTAAAGTTGTTATTTATTAACTAGTTACTACTATTCTTAACACTCTCTGACCAAGTGGATATTTACCCACGAAAGCTTATGCTCCAAAACATCTGTTAGTCTATAAGGTGCCACAGGACTCTTTGCCGCTTTTACAGATCCAGACTAACACGGCTACCCCTCTGATTCTTAACACTATAGTATCGATACAAACGAGATCAATTCAGCTCAAGCAACTAGACTTCTTTACTCCATAATCTTACCCTGCATTCATCCGAAAATACGTTACCCTTCAGTCGGCCGTTTTCTGCACTGGCCAGGTACAGACAGTTGAGAAGTGCATGTCCCTTCAGTTCAGGGAGTGTGGGTTAGGTTTCCCAATCAAAAAGGGGTCCCCTTATGACCAAAACACACAACTTTAGTCCTGTGCCTTTGTACTTTTTATCTTATCTGTCGGCCGTGTTTTAAAACAGGCCAACCAATCAGGGTGGGCCAAATTCTTAGTGTTGTTAGTGTGGTTGCTTTGATTTTATAAGCTATGCGTGGATGCATAGCTTATCTCCATGTAGCCAATTATCTCAAATGTGGTCAATGTGTGTCAGTAATCCATGTACAAGCACATAGATTATCTCAATACATATGAGTCAGCCTAAAGTGTTATCTGGTTGCAGCGCATCCTGACCACAAGTTTCAGTTTAATTCTGCAAAGCTTGCTTTCTGAAGCTTCCAGAAGTTTGAGGCCTAACATTGACAATACCTTTGGTCCATTTTAATCTCGACAATACTTTTGTTCATATTAATCACACTTCACACTTGATGATTGCTGCTGTTAGAAATCATCTGCATAAAGATCTCTACAAGTTTCTTATCTGGGACCATGGAATATAATTTTAGGACCAGTTCATGGTGCCAAGCTATGTCGTATGCTGATGAAAGGTCAACAAAAACAGTGACAACCTTCTGTCCTTCAATACAAGATGTCAGTCAAATCACTTGATCCTCAGCACTATGGCTTGATTGGAACCCTGTCTGGTAATGAGGTAATCGTGGGCCGATTAAAGACAACAGTTGTTTAAGTACCAGTTTTTCTCTCAAGCAGTTTAAATGTGATGCTGATCAGAGCAATTGGGCAATAGTTCCTTAGATCATCAGCCTTCCTTCCAGGCTTAAGACATGCCACTATGTGTGGCCTTTGCCAGACCTTTGAAACTGTACAGCATTCCAGAGAAGCATGATAGAGTCTTAGCAGCAAGTCACAACAGGATGAACTCATGTGATGCAGGAACTCCGCATCAATGTTGTCAAGCCCAGGACCCTTGTTTAAGAAAGAAATCACTGATTCCAGTTCTTCCCTAGTGAATGGTTGGGATGAGCTGGAGTTGTCTTAGGGGGCTGACCAAATCTTTCTGAGAGCAGTCAATACCTTCTGATTGTGATCTGTCATTACTTGTCAGCTGTTCACCACAAGGTGGGCTGCCACAGCATTTGCTGAGATGGGTAGGGTATGTAGGCTTTTCTGCCTGAAGGTGATGGAGGTCCCAAGTCCTATGGCTTCAGTATGTGAAGTCCAGGCTTTTAACACATTTGTGCCATCTTTCCTGTTTCTACACACTAGGACATTCCATTAACATTATTAGTGGCTTGTTTTGTCCCCTCAGGAGAGGCAGACTGTCTGACTTTTCTATAGCGGTTGTCACAGACATCATCCTAGCAGGAGATATATACCCTACCACATGGAATCGACTTTCTAGCCACACTTAACAAAATCTCACAGAAGACCATGTAAGCCAAGTTCATCTCATCAGCCACAAACCATGACTCCCTGACTCTGAGGAGTGAGTCTGTTCTTCTCTGAAGCAATGCCAGTTGGCACACTGAAACGTCCATCTCTTGTATATGTATACTTCAGCCACTATGATCTTTAGCCCTGCTATCACTGTTAAAGGGGTGATGGTGAGAGTGTGGGTAATTTTCAAGTGATAACTTCCAAGCTGAGAGATGGAAAATGGAGCATCCAAAGAGGTGAAAACAAGATTTGATGATGACTCTGTACCCCAACAGGTTTAAGTAGAAAGTATGTAACTGCTTGGGGTCATAAAGGCAGGAAGGATTGAAAGCACTTGCTCAATCAAGAAGCATTCCACCATCAGCAGAATCGGTGGCATGGCCGGCATTCATGTAAGGTGAACTGAAGTCTCTGCACACCACTGCAGGATGTGGGGAAAAAACGGAGCGGAGGATGTTGTCACTGTTAAGAAGTGGGGTGGTAAACATTCATGAGATTTACAGGTAGGTAGTGCCAGGTGATGTTGCCTTCCTCAGGTTGTCCAAGTACTTGAAGCTTCAAGTCTGAGTTTCATATAAGTGCACATTCTGAACTGTTGATGAATAGTAACTGCAATATGATAACTCTGATTGAGAGTACTGGGTGGAATGGGTTTCTTGGAGGATTAAACTGTTTGTCGTCACATTAGCAGCTTGCTGCTGAAAAACATCATTCTTAGGGGGCAAAGATCCCCTCTGTATTCACCTATAAGATTGGTAGAGTGCCAGTGGCCAAGTTTGCAGGATTGGTGCTCCCCATCCTGGGGGATCAATGGAGGACTCCAAAGTGAAGGTTCCTGACATGTCCCCCTAAAGGCTAAATTTCACCAAATAACGAGTTATTTGCATATTATTCACTAGCTCCAAAGGACAGAATTAAACAATTTAGTAACTGTTCAGGTGAGGGGCATGGTCAGTACCTGGCCCAAGCTGGGAAAGCTAGTGTTCCAATCAGCAGATCAAATTTGGTGATGAATCCTGGTAAAGTGCTACTTGAGGCACATTGCACATATGCTAAGAAGATGACTGTTCAGGTATCCCCAAACACAAAGCTACCTGTTTTATTGAGGGAGCCACTAGGCTGTATGTTGTCTTGTTTCTTCCCCTCTCTGCCGTGGATGATTTTGATACTACATCCAATACCCAATAGAAATAGCTTCTGAGAATGCAAGAGACTTACCTTTGTAAGTGTCCTAATAACACCAAGAATGCTGTTAAGTTTTTCTTGTAGCCGTACTCCTCAGCATTCTTTTAATGTGACTTCTTAATCTCTGTTTTTAACTTCCCCCTTTTATGACCTTTTGTCTCTACCTGCTTAGTACAGCTCTAAAACTGAGTAATAAAAACAAAATCTAAAAGAAAACAATCGCTTCTTGAAACCCAGAACTGTCATCACACCCCTCACAATCACCTTTTCACTTGGGTTATACTGACATAGCCAATCCATCGTTATTCTGTTGTTTACTGTGTAAGCAGTGGACTGTCTTTGGCATCTCTTATTGTAGGTCTTAAGTGATCTTATCGGTCTTTACAGGATCTATGTCTATTGTGGTTTTTGGCCACATCTCCTTATTATCTACTGTTTCTCTGTCATCCATTTCCAAATAGGACTGTCTTTTTCCTTTAATTTTCTGGCATCAAAAATTGACATGGTTTGTAATCATCTTGATATCTGAAGTCAAAAGAGAAGCATCGGTATTTTTTCCACATCAAATGATATTAAGAGATGTCTATTTCGTATTTGCGTTGACCTTTACCTACACATTTCTGCATCAATGATCTGTGCTAGGTTGATTTTTTTTTATTAAAACAAAAACTGCCAGTGACACTAGTGCATAAAAACAGACTTTTCTTTTGACTTGTACTATTTCTTGTTCATGCTGAAATCTTCCAAAGCAGTTTCAAAGTTTGATCCCCCAACAGCATTTTCATGCCCAACTTGGATTTGGTGATCACAAGTAAGCAGTGTTGCTCATGCTAATTTAGGAACTGGGTTGTGACACCTCTTGAAAATGTAGCCCTTCAAGTTAAAGTTGTTTGAAGGGCTAAATTTTCAGATGACCTCCTTAGCTGCCCCTGCGGAAATTGAGCCCACCTGCTTAAACATATAAACCATCATATTTCTGCAGGCAAGCTTTGTAACCATACGGGCATATGCAGGATTTTGCATGCACAAATAAATGCTCTCTCAAATTGAACACAATAAGGAATATCGCTGTAAACTTTTCTTAGTGTCAGTAGAACAGTGCTGCATTATGTGGTGGTGTAGCCGTGTCGGTCCCAGGATATTAGAGAGACAAGATGGGTGAGGTAATATCGTTTATTGGACTGACTTCTGTTGGTGAGAGACACAAGCTGTGTAAATTTTATGATGCCCACATCTGTTACATGTATCTATACATTATTTATTATAGATATTACAGCCTAGAGAGGGGTTCCAGTGTACTATGCACTGAACAAACACATTGTAAGAGAGAGCCCTAGCCTTGAAGAGCTTAAAATGCTAAATAGACCAGACATACAGGTGGGAGAAAGGACGTAGTATTATCCCAATTTTAGAGATGAGGCACTGAAAGAATAAACAACTTGCCCAAGATCACACAGGAAGATGGCCATGGAAATTGAACCCTGATCACTCAAGAACTGGTCAAGTGCCTTAACTACAAGACTGACTTTTTTCTCTCATCATCTGGGGGCTGAGAGTTATTACAAGAAGTAGTCTTCAGACTGTTTCACCATCAACATTTGCAAAGTCATCTTGAAGTATTCAATTTGGTACAGTACAGTTTAACTTTTGTCTTTGGTTTTTATGCTGAGCCACTCTCACACTAAGGTCCCTTAACATCTGGGATTCCAGCTGTAAGACTTTTACCTTGTTCCCCATTTCCTCATGCTTGCTGCCGAACCTGAATGTCTTTTATGACAAGATGATGACAGTCATGTCTATTTACAGTCAATTTGTTGTGACTTATCAGGGCATGGACTAAAGGCTTAGTTTCCCGGTACTGGAAATGTCCCTTGGTACATTTAAAGTGAAATAATGTTCAATTTCCCTGAAACCCACTATTCCACTTAGAGCACTATTGCAGGTTTTCTTTTCAGTGTGACATTTAACGTGTAACTCCTTTTTGTGTGTCCTTTTACTGAAGACCTGCTCAGCTAGTCACTGCATTAGAGAATCTGATCTTTCTGTCTTCGGTGAACTTTGTCATGCCCAGGTACTTAAATACTTATGTGATCATTATAACTAGAAAGTAAGAGTCCAATCCTTACTATTCCTTGCCTTATTTCATTGACTAAAACAGGACTACTTGCATTTGAATTGCAGGAACATGTTTTGGGTACTGTACATTATAATTGCAATTCAATAGTTCCTGAAAATTGAAGTTTCTACTATTTTTATTTTTAATTAATTTGATAAATTGGGAAACAGCGAGACTAGTGGATAGAGTCCAGGAATGGAAACCAGCTTGCTGTGTGACCTAAAGTAAGTAATATGATGTCTATATTCCTCTATTTCCCCTATCTGTAAATTAAGAATAATAAATTACCCACCTTTACAAAGCACTTTTAGATCACCAGACAAAATGTGCTATGGAAAGGCAAATCATTATGAATTATTCAAATGTAATTTCTGTAATCTGTTTTATTTCTCCTTGATTGCTTTGCCAGTTAGTAGAGCCCAATCCGGCAGTGCTCAGAGTCTCTCTTACAGGATGCTGAGCACTCTTACTCCTGTTTATGTTCAAGAGAGCTGAGGGTGCCTCAGCACCCATCTGGGTGCACTCAGAATCTTACAGGATCAGACCCTGAGATGGTATGGCTGGCTTCTCATTTTTGGTAAATGCTACACAATACAAAGTGTGCTCCGACCCTATTTGTAATGCCTTAGAAAGCATAAGGCTTTCTATGTGAGGCCACTGATGATTAATATTTTTTTATCAACATGCTAACAGGTATAATGAAATAGAACTTCTGTAAATGAAATCAGTCAGGAGAATTCATGATGCCACAGTTATTCCAGAGATGATACAAGGCACTGCGTTAGTTCATAGAGTGCAGTTTGTAAGGCCTCTATAAATGTTGAGTGGCTCTTGTATTCCTCATGAAATGGTTCATGGTAGTTATTACTGGAGTTTAGATGCTCATGAGCCAACGTGATTTTGGGGTAGAAGAGCTGTTCATAGAGTTTCATCAACCAATAAGCATCACATGCATCTTCTGCCTTCAAACAAAGCAAAGTGCTTATTCATACAAAACAGGGAACCAGAGTGTATAATATTATACTCTTATTGGCAATCCAGTCAGAACACGGTGCTAGTTTCTCTGTCTTTCAGAGCCACGTAGGGACAAACAGCAGTGTTAGCCAGAGAGCCAAATTTACTGCTGGTGTAAGTGGGCACATAATTCTGTTGGTGACAGTGAGGTACCTCTTCTTACGGCAGTGCTGAGTTTGACTCAGACTCTAAAAGACATTACCAATATTTGCACATATGGAATGTTAACTTGGTAGAGTCAAAAAATTGCAGATACTTGTGCAAACACTTTTCCATGCCTCCTTCAGGGTCACTGTTGGGAATCACTTTTTGCATAGCAAAATACACTGGTATTAAAAAATGCATTACACATGGAAAAGGCTCCCTGCCTAGATTTTCATACCTAATTGTAAGAGAAATTGCTATTTCTGATCCATCGAGTACAGGTGTTATCCTTTTAAGGGTGTATCTGTACTGTAGTTAAAAACCCAGAGTTGGCCTGTGCTAGCTGACTCAGCTCTTTAACTGTAGTGTAGAATTCTGGGATCAGGCTGCAGCCAGAGCTCTGGGATCCCCCACCTCACAGAGCTCGAGGTCTAACCTGAGTCTGGAAGTCTACACTGCAGTTAAACAGCCCTGCAGCCCAAGCCCTGTGAGCCTGAGTCAGCTGGTGCAGACCAGTCATGGGTGTCTAATTGCAGCATAGACATACCCTAAGCGTAAGTAACTGCTCACCAGTGGAAGCAAAGGGTTCACAATCTGGCTTTTCAGCATTAAACATTTTCATATTTGTGCACATACACAAGTGCATACCTATCCTTTGTATGTCAGTCACTGCGCCTGCATGTTCAGATGATGCATATGGGGAAATGGTGGCTATTCATCCCTAAATGTTCCAAGTGCTGTCTTCAGTTTCAGCTGCTCTGCTCCTGCTGAAATAATGAGTTCGCTAAACCCCACACAGAGTTATACCTAAAGATTCAAATTAGTCTGTCCCTCAACTCCAGTAAAACATTTGTCCTGGTAAGATGGTATTTTAAAAAAAATATTGTTTAGCATCTTAAGCAGGTCCTTACTGGAACTGCCTTTTCTCAGTGGAGTCAGAAGAGGGGAAGGAAAGTGCAGATGGACTTGATAGCTGCATTTTTGTTGAAAGCAAAGTCCAGTTTCTCTGCATTATCTTCCCCTGTGACATAAAAAGATGATAAAATGAGTACAGAGGGTTAAATGCTCTAAGTACTTATATTCTAAGTGTAGCTTGCAAGTTGGGCTTATTTTACCACTTATGTCTAGGATATTTAAAAATAAACGTTCTCCTTTAAATATTCTGTCTAGACTGTATTTGATGCATATAACAAGGAAATTGCACTGTATGTCAACTTAGTATCTGTGTTAGTGAGCTTATTATTACGCTAAGTTTTTTTGATTACACATGAGTGATCTTCTAAAATTGCTTTCATATAATGCTTGGAAAATATGTTTCAGTGGTTTAGCTGTTTTTTAAAAAAACCCTGTGTAATCAGAGATCAAGACCCATAGCTGTTTGAAGGGGGGAGGGGATGGGTGATGGGGATAGGTGGTGTTTGGAGAACACTTGGCTTAATTTAATTCCACAGATTTTGTTCATTGTCCAAAGCTAGATGGTAAAGGTAGGTGCCTGGGGTATAATATAAAAATCAGATTTTAATAATTATGCCATCCTTCAGAACAGTTTAATGTCACAACTGGGCTCTGAGGTGCTCTCTATGAAAGACTAGAAATGCCTAATTAATTTAGCAGGTATAGATTCTGTTGCTTTTGGGCTGTGTCTTCTTTCCATCCTACACTGGGGAAAAAAAGAAAAGTAAAGGGAGGGGAAAAACTTGAAAAAGAAAAAAAATTGAAGGCAGCTAAGAAAAACGTGAGCAGTAATACAGGCGCAGTGAACAAAGCGGACAGAGACATTTAGCTTGACTTACAGGACTAGAAGAACTAGGAATGCTTGTCACTTTAAATATAGCGGTTTTCATTTTCTTATCAAAATCAATAATGATAGAGCCACTGTTGTGGTGAGGTAGCCAGGCTATTGTGCTGAAGATGGATACAGCTTTATATATTACAGCTGGGTGCAATGTATTTTCCCTTTCTCCTGCTGTGCTGTCCTTCGCTCACCAAGTTCTTGGGATGAATTTGACTCCTGCACCTCTTTCTCTCCCATCACCAGCACAGCTGTAGTAAGATGTGTAAAATTCATGGCTGGTCCTTGTGAAATCATGTATTTGAAATTAAAGGAAATAACATTTAGTTTTAACCTGAAAGAAAAAAAAATGAATAAACAGAAAAAACAAAACACTTTATCAGTGTTTGGGAAAAAAATCTCCCACCCCTTTATTGTTTTGCTCAGTGAGTTAATTTCCTGCGAAGGCAAATTTTTAGGTAGTTTCAGGCTTCCAAATCCATTAAGGCAACTTAGCAGAAATGTAAAATGTTCAAAGAGCATTTTTCAATATGCAGCGTTGAGAATCTCCTTGTTGCAGGGGCAGGCCGAGGGGAGAGCATGATGCCTTGGTGCTTTTGATTAACCCAGACAAAAAATGCAGCAGATTGTTCCTTAATCAAAACAATCCTGTTGAAATCAGCGTGAAAGGTGCCATCGTTGACCTGGGGGCTTTGTCGACTGGCTTGTTGTTTCCTTTAGCAGCAAGCGCAGGGCACGTACCTGTGTGGAATAGCAGAAACCGAAGTGTGTGAGGGCATCACCCTCTCCCTCTTTCAGTTCTGCTGCTGCTGTTCCTGGTGAGGCCAGCATTGGGTTTGCCACCAGAAGCAGAGATGCTTGAGAGAGAATAAAAATCCCCTTCCACTCAGTTACTCACAAAAGTGCACTTTGATGCAAAGGCATGCAGGGCCTGGAACACACTGCAACCACAAAAGAAAAAAAAAATCCAAGCAATAAATGCAAAAGTGTATGGACCAGGTGCCTTGTCACTTGTATGGAAAAGCCCTATAGACTTTGTTACCCTGTGGTTGCTATAAATTGTGCTGGGGCATATTCAAATGGGTTTGAATCAATGGGGCACTATAGAAAGCTGATAGGGCACTACAGAAATTATTTTAAAAAACATGTATAAATTAATGGAGAATGAGATCCTTTCTGCAGGGTGCTTGTTTTAACCACCCCCTAGAATTCTAAAGCAGGGATATAATTTTCTGTTCCAAGCTATATGATGGTGCAAAAAAGTTACTATTTTCTATTTAATTCTATTGAGTTTTTCCATATCAGTAGTCTGGTAGATAAATAATTGTACCTCTTGGGAGCCAAGATTAAGCATGTGATTTTATGTCAGTATAGTGCAGCTTGGTCATGTTCAAAGATTTAACTCTGCATCAGCATTATAATATGATGTCTTCCAAATACCTAATGAATATAACTGCCAATGGAGATCAATACAATTTTGAACTAGTGAAAAACAGCCATTTAACCTTCATCTGCTTTACTCAGATGTTAGTCCCAGTTGTATGAATTATTCTGTTCTTACCTGACTCATTTTACTGACTTTCTATAGAATGACATAACCGAACAGATATTTGGTATTTAAATACAGCCAGCCCAGCAATAGTGTGTACCTTTCTGATACTGACGTTATGTTAAACCGGTTATATGTAAGTGTCACCATATGCTTGCTATGCTTCCGTTGCTGTGACAAATGGAATTAAGAGAACAGGGTTGTCTTTGGTCCAGAATATAGTTAGTTTTGCTGTTTTCAGCTTATAAAATGACTGGATTGTTAAATGGGCCTGCCATGAATTTCCCCCCATGTGAGCTGGTGCAGTTGATTTAAGTTCACAGTCCTCAAGTACTGCGACATTCATTACATTTAGCTCATTTCAGGCTTTACTAAAGAAACCGTTCAGGTTTAGATGTTTCGAAGACCACACAGCATTAGTTCTGATATATTTGCCCAGGACTCTGTTTGCCTCCGCTCAAATTCCATGTACACTGTGTTACCGGAAATGTTTGCTTTTCCATACATTTTAAAAAAAATCCTTTAATTTCCTGAACCCCAGCAGTGTTATCGATTTCTCATGTTTGCAAAGATCTGTCTTTGGACAAAATGCTTGTCTATGGAGCAAGCCCATAGAAACCCCTGTCTGGGCGAGATGTAGAATTTTCTCCATGTGCTTCTCCCTCCCTGAGAAATTGTGCCCTAGTGAACGAGGTGACTGGAATCAGAGAGCCCTATCATATACATGCCCCAGGCTGGCACATCCATTGGGGAGGGCTGTGGAGAAAGGAAGGGGTGGTACAGCACCTTTCAAATGGGAGAAACTGGCCTTTGTGTGGTGAACTGGGAGGGTTGAAACAACCAAGGGATGAAAACTTAATTAATTTCAGGGGACTAGTCGGGAGTCCTGTAGAGACCCTGGAGATCCAGGAGGACCAGGTCAGTGCAGTCAGACCTCATGAAGCACGTGGTAAAGAAGAACTGGCAGAGGAAGCAAACTGGTGACTGACTGGGAGAGACAGAAGGAGAAAGGAGGCATGTCCAGTCTAGTGGGAACAGAGAGAAATGGCACTGAGCCAGGAGGGATCAGGAATCGGGCAGCTGTTGCTGATGGGGTGGATTGTATGCTGGTAGGGGAGCTGGGTGTGGGATCAGAACTATAGGCAGAAGGGGAAGGGAATGCTAAGAGGAGAGTTGGAAGTTTGACCAGATGGGTAGTAGGTGATAGGGTTTGGTGTCCAAGGCAGGGCATGTGAGTTCAGTGGGGACAAGTGTGTTTTAAATGTAACTGTCACTCTCCATCAAGCTATGCAAATACACAAATGTTACCATTTAATATGTTGCTGATTCTGGGTCCTATTCTAAGTTTCTATTTTTAAACCAATATATTCTATATTGAAACCAAACTAGATTAGCTAAAATTTAGACCACTGAGACACCTAAAAACATTTATTATCAGTTATTACTATAACACTTAGCATTTAAGATCCAATGATTGTTTTACATTGCTGCTGACAGCTCCTACACCCTTCCCCATTCGAATAAAACTTCTCACTATTCCCTAATGGCTTCCCCTGTCTATAATGTATTTTTCAAAAATAACAAGGGGAAAGAGCTTTCTTTCAGCAGTTAGATAATAGGTGGAAAAAAACTCATAAAGACTTGGGAATTCATTAACTTAGAATCAAGGAGCTGTAAGTGAATGCTTAGCATTTCAGTTATTGTAGGAACATAGGAGTTGCTATAGCAGGTCAGGCCGTTGTTTAATTAATGCTGGAAAAGAATATTGAATGTGAAATCCCTGTGTAAGTCCTCAGCCTGGTAGACTGCATTTTTCCCTGAATTGTCTCATTTTTGGTGATACACCTCTGATGCAGGTAAAAACTTCTAATAGAGACCATAAGACTTTGCCTATGAATGAAGTACGGGATCATGTATAAATTGGTTGTCAATAGAAAATAACTGTTGCTTTAACACCATAGCTTGGTGTTACTTTTAGTAGTCTGGAGGTCTCTATTTTCGCTGAACACTGTATCGAAAAGAGTAAATAGCTATTTTTGAATTCTAGAGGAAAAGTTTCAATGTAGTTTGCTCAAGATTCAACAATGATCTTGGGTGAGACATTGGTTAACAACAAGATACTTTTTATTGGACATTATAGTAACAGGATGTCTTTATATGGGCACAAAACAAAGTGAATACCAGGCTGCAGAGGCTACTTAACCTCATCCTTTACCTCTGCCAGAATTCGCATTGTGATGCATTAAATACAAGAATGACTACTATAGCATATGATAACCGTCACAGAAAATTCCCCAGGAAGTGGTGGTAGCCAAATTCATCATTGGGGTTGAAATTTGCTCCTGTGCCAAGTGTCAGTACAAGGCTTATTCACTACTTATGTCTTCAAAGGACATTTTAAGGACATAAGTGGCGCATAGGCCTTGTGTTGGCTCTCTTAATAGGAATTAATTTGACCCTACATGCTCAGAGTTACTCTCATAGAGTAAAAAGTGAATTTATTTAGCCTGGAAAAAAAGCTATCCTTTTAGCAAGTGGTGACAGTTTTAAATGATCAACAGCGCATCTGTGTCAGATGATGGATTAATTCAGAAGAGAGCTAGCGTTAACACTATGTACTCTACCATAATGTTTCATAATGACGACATTTTCTATAAAATACCTAAAATATCAATGTGTAAAAGTTGAGCCAGCTGTAACAAGACAATACTGTGTTTTGAAAATATAATTTCCTGATAAGTGTTAAGTTAAAGCAGAAGCTGCTGGCCTCTGTTTGAAGTGTCTTCTGTATATATTCTCTCTCTCTCTCAAGAGAGAGAATATGCCCTGAAATAAGGTGTCCATGCTGTGTATACATTACAGCATTTAGGGCCCAATCCAGCCCCCACTGAAGTGTCAGTGGCAGGCTCTACATTGGTTTCAATGGTTGTAGAATTAATCTTTTTTGTAGATCAGTGTCCTGCATTAATGGTTTGTCTCCAGGAAAAGAAAATGGGGCCATCTTTTAGAAAACGATGCTTTCTTACGGATTCCACAAAGGTTACTTCCATCAATATCAAGATAAGTAAAATTTCTGTGATCAATATTCTAGCTTTTGTGTTAGCCTCTCATGTATATAAACATGTGTTCTTGTTCTCCTCATGTCTCCTCATCCTGCCCAAGAGGTCTGTTGGAGTCAAATAAGAACAACTGAGTCCAAAAAATGAACCCTTCTGGAAGCTTGGAAAAGTTTGTTACTTAAATGCTTATAAAAATATTCATGCTCCTCTGCACTTCCTGCTCTCATTTGGGGTTGGAAGCAAAAGCTGGAAAACACTTAAAAAAAAGGCCGTTCTTGTGGTGTGTTGTATGATTAAAATAATACTATAGGGCCCAATTCTACTACTTTTACTCAGACTAAGTAGTACCTTTCATTGCAACTGGTTCCATTTAAATTGATCTGAAGGAGACATGGGAGGTGCTTTGTGCACAGGGAAGACCTAATTAGGCACAGTGTTGAATATCATCAAAAAGGTGCCAAGTGTACCTACAGCACCTCTCAGAAAATGCTCAGCACCATCTAGGATCAGGCCTGAGTGGTTATACCACTTGTAAGTGGCAATGAGCCAAAAGACATGGACTCAAGAGTGGGAACAGAGAGCATTTGTGAGGGAAGATTGGGCAGGCTGTTGGGAGAGCAGGGGATCATGGCCTAGATTGTAGATTAGCTCCCCCCCACCCCACGCCCCAAAAAAAAGGCACTCAAGAGACAGCTAATTATCAGTAGTGGTTATTATTGAACACAAAACATTAAATATTTATTTCATGTTTGTTAATGTTTCTTAGCACATCTAAGTGCTTGTGCCAAACAGTTGTTGCAGACCAGCGAATCTCAATAAGTTGGATGGAAGTGTTCAGCTATCATAGTGATGAGGGACATATAATTGCATAAATAGATAAAGAAGGTTCAAATGTTAGATGCAGGCCCAAGGGTGAGTAAGAGGGGTGAAGGTGTCAGTTCAGAGGTGAATTTTCATTCGGCCTAAGGATACATGTTTTTACTCAATGAGTGGTTTTGTTTGATTTTTGTTTTTCTGGGACTAGAATGCCTGTGCTGTATGGTTTTTCCTCTACCCAACAGCAGGGAAGCTGCAGCCACCCGCACGAAATAAAGTAATAAGTCCGTCTCATGTAGAATTTCACCAGGATTTGAGTTGCTACTATTTCCTACTTAGTATAGAAACATTTAAAAACATGGTGGTAATGGTAAGTAGAAATGGACACCAGTATCAAAACAATCCTGAAATCTTGGGGCAGAGGGCTGTTCAGAATGTTGCATTTCAAATCCATATGGGACCCCTCTCCCTATAGTGGACTGCACCAACACGGTGGATCCAAACAGCACTGACATTTGGGAATGTTGAAATCTACATCTGGATTTATATCTGCAATTTACAGCTTGGAACCATCTCTAATTCTAACATTTTGTCCCATTCACACCAACCACTCAAGGTTAAACATGCTTCCTTATGTTGAGGTGGGCAAGCAATGTCATTTGTGCTTGTAAGTCAATTACACACTGAAAATCCTACTCTGTTTCATGGCTCAGAGTATACAGGGCCAGGATTAAGGATTGCCTACTGCCTGACTCATAATTGTTCTATGCCAAGAAGTATTCCTCTTACAATTCATGCAGTCTATTACTCTTGTAAAGTGCTAAATTCACTTTGAAAAGAGAGAGAGCTTGGCTCACAAGTTTTTGATGGCTCTAGACGTTATGCAGAAGTTGCAGATAGTCTGTTCCATGCAAACAATGGCCTTGTCACCAATGTAGTCTTTCCATGTCAATAAACTGTTCTTAAATATTTTTTCACCTATAGTAGACAAATTTCCCCTGAATATCCTTGGTATTTTTTCTCTGCTCTGATTTCTAACAAGAGATAAAATTCCCAGGCTACTCTTTCCAAATCCCAATAGAAAGAAATGTGTCTTTCAAAGAAAATAACAAAACACAAGGAGTGAAAATATTCACAGCAACTCAATTTCTGCACAGAAAAAGAAATCCGTAAATGAACAAGAAAAGTAGAATACAAATGTAATTATAAACTGTAATTTTGTGGGTCAGATTTTGAAAGACTTGCGTAAATAGGTGACACACACAAAATGTGCTTGCACTAATGAATATGCAATGCACCCTGCCGCCTTCACATGCAGAAAGGCAAAGTTTACCTTTGCAAATCAGGAACATGCACTTGCAAATAAGTAGATAATTCCACAAGCCACTAATTTGTACATCCAACATCCACTTGAAGACAAATTTGTAAGTATAATAGGTGTACACACTTTTGTGCTAAAGTGATGATTTGAAAATTGAACTGCCACAATTTTTTGCTGCCTTTTTTTTTTAAACCCCCAACAGATTACTGTGTAAGAATATAATGCAGACATGGATAATCAGCTTGTACTCTTATGGATCAGTATAACATTTCCTTTGGGTTCCAGCTCCCTAGTAGAAAAGCTGAAATGTAGTTTGTAAGGAGCCATGGGGGACTTCAGTAAGCATTCAGTGGATAAGAAGGTGCACTGCTAGCAGTCAGATAAGGCTGAGGCACCAGAAGCAGTTTTGAAGAAGTCAGAAATATCTATCTGAGATCAAAGCCCTGGCACTTTCAATTTCCAGGAGACTGAAAGAACATGACGAGTCTTTTAGTAAAGGTCTCAGCCAGTATCAAAATCACACCAGAGACATAAAACTGAATCTTTTTCATCCCCATGAAATGTGCAAAATCCATGTTTAACAAAGGACTCAAATACCAGTCAAGTCAAGAATATATGTTCAGGGAGGGACCAAACTGATTATGTTGCATTTCTAAGGATGATGTCACAAATGGTCTTAGAATTTGCCACTAAATTAAGTTCTGTTTCCCTCAGTCACCAGGTAGACTGCCGTAACAATGAGGTCCAGTCCTACAAGGTGCTGAGTTCCCTCGATGTCCAGTGGCAATGGGAATTTAGGATGCTCAGCACCTCACAGGATCAGGGTCATGATTAATAATAATAAATGTGCTGTTTCTGAATTTCCCAGCTGTCCTAGGCTTCCTCATTAGTTATGCCTTTGAGTGAATGGCAGATGTCTCTAGTCGTGGAGCCATTGTGACAAGACCTCTTTGACCGTATTTACTCTGAAGTGGAAAATATATTTAGTACCAGCAAGGGGAAAAAAAGTGAGCACAAAGTAGCTAAGGACATCTCTGATTTCATTAATGGCCCGATCTCAATCTCTCTCTCGCATTGAAGTCAGTGAGATGCTCCCAATGCTATGCCCATCTGATCATGAGGAGTTTTGCCACTGACTACTACTGCAGTCATGTGAGAGCATGATTAGACCCTATAGGAGAGGCAAGAGGCCCAGTTGAATGGAATGTTCAGTCTTTCCATTCAGTTCTTATGGTAAACCAACAAACACTTCAGGGGCCCACTCCTGCAATCCTCGCTCCATCTAAACTCTAGTAAAGACTAGTCGAACATTATATCCTGAAAGCAGCATTACTTGAAGAAGCATTTTATAGCACCTTTTGCTTTCAAGTGACATTTTGCTTTTGCTTTTTATTCTTTAGGCTTTTTCCCATTAATGTTTATGAGCAAATAAAAAGTAAATTGCTATATTGGGCTCTTGGATCATTTAGGACTGTACATTTATGGACATCTAATTTGATGTAACTTGTGAATCTCTTTTTTAACATTTGCTTCCTGATGGGTTTCTGATACATTTCATATTCTAAGATACGCACATAAATTGGAAATTTAATTCAAAACCGAGGTGACCCTAGTTACTCTCTTAACCTCCAGTGAGGTTACTATTGTTTTACTTAGATCTTGTAATTATTTTTATGGAAAAAATAGGGTGCATTCACATTGTCCTTTTTCATTAAAATATACTTCCATTAAAATTATACTTCACACAGCATTTTGTAAGTTTAGAAATGAGACTTTATATCTTAGATGGTGAAATACTGTAGAAATGCTTTAGATTGTTGTAATGTTGCAGATATTTTTTAGAAACAGTGAAACTGCCCATGACAAAAATGCTGTGCTAAATCATTCAGCCCTCACTTAGGCAAAGCTTGCATTGGATAGGAACAATAATAAATAATAACAAATGTGAATTTTGGCTTATTAAAAATGTGCTAGAGTTGGCCTGTACGATGATCAATATATTTAAAATAAGAATAG
The DNA here is from genome assembly GCF_965152275.1 of Natator depressus. Lineage (NCBI taxonomy): Eukaryota > Metazoa > Chordata > Testudines > Cheloniidae > Natator > Natator depressus. Next base: position 13,248,895 of record NC_134241.1, read on the forward strand.
GGAAAAAATCAAAATCATTCTGAATGAGCAAATTAGGTCTCTCTGCATGTATTTTTCCAGAAAACTTATTTTGAACATTATTCAAAAGTACCCAGATTCAAACTTCTTAGGGGGGTGGAGGGAGTTACATTTTTAAAGAGAATGATAAAAGCTGAAAAATCTAAAGCAGTGATCCAGTTGCCAAGAACATATATTGAGATCCAAGGATACTTCAGTGCTAATACTTCAGGCTTGGTTAGCATGGAACTTTGGGATCATGGGCTTGAATGTTGTTGTCGTTAGCATACTTTTGAATATTAGATAGAAAACTATCTACCTCAGACAGAGCGCATCACTACTTGTTCTGGTTTGGGTTAGTGTACTCTTATAAATTTGAAAATACAGTCAGCCAGATCCATGACCCTGCTCCATTCCTTTTGCACCACTTTGGTGGGGCAAAGAGGATTGAAATCTGTTTTAAACATCTTGTGTAGGGGAATCCTTCCATGGCATAAAGTCAGCATCACTGAATCAGCGCCATCTGTTCCTGAGCCCGTTGGCAAAGGGGTGACCTGGACATGAGCAGCCAGCAGAACTCAGAATGGTTCTAAAAATGTCAGGGGTCCAACTGGTTTTAGGTCATCCTCAAGACTGGGGAGAGGGAAAGACAGAAAAGTGGTGTGATGCCACCTTTGTTCACATCTCAAGTGTGCCAAGGACAGCTCTGGCCAAGCTGAGAATCTAGAATATTTTTCAGGTTACACAAAACAAACTACCAATGTGATACCGGTGAAAAAGGCCTTCACCCCTGCCCTAACATGTTAAGTCTACGTAGTATTGACTGGTTTTGTACTGTCTTGTCTTGCAGCTTTGACAAGCTTAAAATTGTGAAATTCCATAGTTCTATTGGAGATGCTGTGAAGTGTGCAATATTTGGAACCATATACAAACCACAAGTCATTTACCTTTTTGTATTTTTCACTGTTTCTTTATGAAAATCAATTTAAAAAACCTAATCTTAAAAATGAGGAAGGCTGTAAAACAATAATACAAGAGGTATGAATTTCAGACGAGTAACTTGTTACACAAGAGAAATCAAAGGGCAAAGTTTTGCCCTCAGTTAAATCGGTGTAAACATGAAATAACTCCAATGACTTCAGTGGAATTGCTCTCCATGTACTTTTGGTAACTTAGAGGAACATTTGACCCAAACTGTCCAATACCTTCCCAGAGGTGCATTTTAAAGTGAGTGCTTGCTTTCTCTCCTGTGTATTTTGGGAAAGACACACAGAGCACCCAGTGTAGAGGGCCAGCATAAAGCCCAAGTGCAGACTGAGCATTCAACATAGAGTTTAAAGCGGACTTACATAGAATGTGGACTTTGTGCACTGAGTGGATTTCACATCATGATGTGAACACAGCCCAGATCCAGTCATCTTAACGGTTAGACCATTTGCTTTCCTTCTGCTTTCTGGTATCTGAAAATTCAAAGTTTATAATCCAAAAATCTAACGATACATGGAAAAAGCAGAAACTGACAGTAACGGACATCAAACATTTTTGCCTAGACCTTGCATGTAAAAGAATATCAGCAGTTTGCCTATGCTAAGAACCAGAATTGAATAGTGACCTGAGAGGATAGATCAGTTATACCCTCCACAGTATTTGAGTACAGATTACTTATTTATTTAAGAGGTTTGAAATGAATATACAATATATTTCAAACGGATTTTTTGATGCTTAGAAGGCTGGTGGATTTAAGCCTTTAGTAATTTTCAGTGGCTTAACTTTTTTCCCCGTTGCACAGCAAACCAAAGCTCTTGACTATATATAAATATAAAATTGGACAACTGCTTTTGAACACCTGTAAATTGATACTGAATCTGTGCATTGCAGGTAGCTTCTCTTGTTAGGAATTGTTGAAAATTTTACACTGATAGGCAGAGTTTAAAATGAGAAATTTCAAAGAAAGGATTTAACAAAAATCTTAAATGAAATCTGGAAATAATAAAAGTATTTCTAAGCTTAAAAGATTGCCGTGCAATGGTGATAAGCATTGTTCAGTTCCTGAAAGACTGAGTAGTGTTTTTGTGCTAGCTTTGAAAGAGATAGTATTCATCTTTATTTGTGCTACAGCTTGCAGAGAATGGACTTAAAAGGTAGCACACACATGAGCTGTACTCAATTTACAGTAAGAATAACAGTCTGATTTTATCATTGCCAAAAGCAATATGCCATCTTGTTTTCAGTAGTCATACAGAAATCAAGATACATTTTAAACTGAGGTGTAAAGTATTCTTTTGTAAGAGGAACCAAGGTGTCCAGCAAATGTTGTGTTACACAGAACTTCAGCACTATCTGGTGGCACAGTTGCAGAGTGGATATGTATTGCTAAGTATGGCATATGAGTCTGGAATATGCAGAGATGCAGCTCTTAGCATCAAAAAGATGGCATAGTGTTGGCTGGCTATCCAAACACAACTCTGGGTTTCAGTTTGTCAGTATGGCTCCCTGAATTGCTGTTATACAATGTTCTGTTAATATCAAAAGAGGTAATAGCAAAAGTTCTGTGTTTGAATGAGGTTGTTGGATTTACACCCAACTTTTGTAAATTCAAGTGAGCAAGGTGTTTCAGAGATCATGAGGAGGGATGGAATATTCTGAACTGATAGTAGCACTGGCATAAAAAGCAAATTTATTGAGACTAAAGTAAATAAATAAATAAATAAAGCTGGTGACATGGCCGGAGGGCTGTGATATGAAGAGGATGCTGCGGAACTTGGACTGAGGAACTACCTGGAGAGGGTGCACTGGCTGGCAGAGCTAATCCCCAAGATGGCCAGCAGGAGGTGCCACTGTGGTGAGTGAGCCTCACACTCTCCTACCCTATTTTTATATAAATGCAGACATTGTCAAACCACAGAAAATAATGTTGCCCAAATAAGGGCTGTGTGACTGAATTATGGCATAAGCCATACAGTATTTGTTATAATATACTAATGTGATAGAGAATTATCTGGCACAGCAGCATTTATGGAGGCAAACTAGGAGTAGATTTCAAATGGTCAGAAGGCTACAGAGAAGTTTCTGTAGGGGAGCGTATGAATTAGGAAAGAAAAGATGTGCTAGTCACTCCCATGGCACTGTAGGAAGGCAGCTCATCTTTAAACTTCATTAATTATTTCCATGCTTTATATAGCAGGGTAGGAGTGTAGCCAGAGAAGTCCATTGGCAGTCAAGAGAATTCTATTTGAACGTGGAGGTGGTTAAATCATATGAAGATGAGTAGCAATCCCTGAGTTGTGGGAGTCCGCAGAGAGCACTTTGTTTCCCTGTTAGAAGCAGGTTTGGTGGTGACCTCAGTTATATAGGAGAGTTTGTCTTCGTTAATGTGACTATTTTTAGTAAATCTTGCCTTCAGTAAAGCTGCAATCTTTCCCTGTTTTTGGCGTTTTCATTCCCTCATGTCTTGGGGCAATCTTTATGATGTACATTGCTTATGAAGTCTCTCTGTGTGTTAGACATAACAAAATATAAGATCACACTTTTTTTTTAAAGTTCATTCTATGCCAGTTCTTCCATTCACCTCACTTCAAGGTTTTACCCTGTTGCTTAATACTGTTTGCAGAAGTTTGCATCTCTTATGAAGCATTCTTTGCAGCTCTGCTATTAAATTCTCACTCCATTTGTATTTTTGACAGTATATACGAAATTGTGCATAATTCCATTATGTTCTGTATATCAGTGAGTGTCTGGGAATAATTCTGGCTTGTAGTAATGCATCTTGGTTTATACACACAAAATGCTGTTTTGGTAGCAAAGTATTGGGTATGTTTTATAATGGGATATATATCATTATAAATGGGACACAGTTACAAAATATTTTAAGAGGAAGGTAAATTAGATCATGAAAAGTGCATAAGGGCCATAAATTATGCAGTAGCCTAAAGAATTATTATAAAGAGATCTGGTCTCGGCTTTAGCCCATGAAACCTTTAATTGTGGCCATTAAAATAAATCATATCAGCTACTTTCAGCCTTAGAAGAAATATGACTTCTCATGGAATTTACACCTGAAGCTTCAAAATCTCTTGCAGTTGGAAATAAGAATGGCACCTAATTCTTGATGTAGATGTTTTTAATGAACAATATTAAAATGGGAAAATTATAGAAACATATAATGAAACTATTATATATAGACATTCAAAAATGTTTTCCCCATGATATTTTTATTATTATTGGACCCAGAATTTCCTTCCCCACTTAGATGACAAAGCTTTAATTGCTGATTTAGTTTGTGATATTGTGTGATGTAGTAGTGAAGTATCATGAGATGGAGAGTGTGGGCATTTGAAGTAGTCATTAACATGGCAGTTTTGTCCATGTCTTAACAGGATATCGTAAAATGTCTTGTTTCCTGTCCAAAAAGAGCACCAGTCCTCGTCATCTCTTTTTTCCTCACCAATGTACTGAGTTCCTCTTACTTCTGCTAGATGTGCATTGGTGTAACTTCATTGACTTCAACAGAGTTTCTCCTGATTTGCACCGGTATAAGTGAGATAAGAATCATGCCTCAAATTGATGACCACTGTACTTGAGTAAAATTACTATAAAAAGGAAAATGGCTATTTTTCATAGTGTCTGTCAGCCTGGACTCATATAATCTATACACATTGCCTGGAAGTTTTTAAATTTTACTCTTGGGGAGATTTAGCTCTTTGTTTCAACTGATTAGTTCTCATGTGTTTTCAAATGAAATGTTTGACATTTTTTCTTTGTGAATTGGAAAATATGTTCCTTTTGTAGGTAATTTGTCCTGGCCAAACCACATGGCTATAAAATAAGAGTTTGGATGCCCCAAAGGGGCCAATTCTTCCTAATATAGACTATTCTTTGCTGTAGCTTCTGGTTGTCGATGGAGGCTCTAAGAACTGCAGCCCATGCCAGGCCATGGTTCTGTGCTGTAACTGTAACAGAACAGTGATAGGGGGCCAATATACCCTGTTGCACACTGACATTGGCTGACTTGGGCAGCTGGAGAAATAGGAACACGGGGCAATAGCTGGTGGTGCTTTATTTTCCAGCCCTCCCCTACCTCAGTCTCTTCCAGGCCATCAACATTTGAAAGACCTGCTGTGGTCCACCTTGAATGCCTCTGCAAGACATGCTATCAGGCCATAATGTAGTCCATCTGGAGCTTTGCTACCAACTCCTAAAACTCCCTTGCACACACAATATTTTGGAGCGGATGGATGCTGTGTTCAAGTTAAAGTGGTAAATAAAATGGTTCTTTTGTGACCATAATCCCTTAATGCTGTGGCCTTGGTGGCAATGTTAAACCGAAATAAAACAGCTTTGAAATAGGAATATAGACTGTAAAGAGCTACAAAAGGATCTCACAAAACTGAGTGATTGGGCAATAAAATGGTAGATGAAATTCAGTGTTGATAAATGCAAAGTAATGCACATTGGAAAACATAATCCCAACTATACATATAAAATGATGGGGTCTAAATTTCACAAGTGGCTTTACTTAGGAGTTCACACTACCATTTTCTCGTAATAGTTCTGTACCCCCTTGTAACAGGGAATCTGTCCCTGGCTCTTCATTTCTAGAATGCTCTCATTAAGTCACCCTGTCTCTTGGATTTTCCATTAGTTTTACAGTTATTTCTAAAACTGTTCAGACTTCTCTGAAAAGGAAATCATTGAGCAAAGGACTAATTGAGATTTCCCAGAGGAGATGCTTGAAGGTGGCTATGACTCAGTGGTTGGCCAGCATTGCTATAAGCCATCCACATCTCTTTGTCAAGGTTAGTTAACTAAAAAGCTTTCTCCTATCATGGACTGTCAGACTGAATTTGTCCTACAGAGTGAGCATGAATCAATGAACTGATTAGCAACTGTTAAGCTGGTTATATTTCTAGAATTGTAACTGGTATGATTTGCATGTGTCTGTACATGCTGTTAAACACAAAGGGACATGCTAACATTTGGTGTAAACGGATGTAGCTCTTACATTCTTCCCTTATGTAAGCAAAGCAACCCACTTCTGCAGAGAGAAGAATATATCCTGTAAGATTTTCTAATATAAGAAATCAATTGCCCTTCTTTCTTGCATTCCATTTCCCTTTTTAAAATTTTAATGTTACTGATGCACTGACCAAAACTGTATCTGAAAAATCAATTGTCCTACAGTATGAATTTAAATGTGACCCATTTTTGCTATACTGTACATACACTATGTACAGTAACAGATTGCTAAGAGTTTTATTTTTGTTTTACTTATTTCCATCAGGCTTTTGCAGAAGGGTAATATCTTAGGAGAGGAAGATGGCGTTAATTTCAGTTCTTACAAGAAAGGGGCACAAATTCAAGCTTTACTCTAGAATCCCTAAGCACACCAAAGCTGTCTGGGATCCTTATCTACGTACTGTTGCCTGATCCCATGGCTAGTTCTTATCTGGTTAGGTGTTCAGCTGATTTTATTTAGGTTTCCTCCCTCCCTGCCTGTGTTTTCTTCTTGTCTTTTAATTGCATTTCAGTCTAAGCCAGTTAATAATATATTGTTATCTTTGTAGGTCACTTTGTTTTTGTTTTGTCTTTCGATTTGTGTGTTGTCTTTGGTATTTGGCGTATTCCCCTGTCCTCGGTGTATTCTCTCTTTCCAATTACTGCCATGTTTGTTTCCACTTATTGCTGTTTCCCTTGCCCACACTTCAGCTGCCACTGTTGCTTGTCACCTTTCATTTGGCTCTGTGTCTGCTGTTTCCTGTGTCACTGGTTCTGTGGCTGCTGCTGAGTGAGAGAAGAGTTAGAAAAGGAGCTGTCTCTGAGCTCAGGCCATCAGGATGGGGGTTTCACATAAAGCAGAACAAATTAGAAAGAGACGAAGTTTGGTGAGATTAGGGCAGCGGATGGAATTGCATCAGGGAGGCCTGAGAACTTACATAAAAATATATTTTTTCCATCTTTATTATTGAGACAGATGTTCACAGAAGCACACTCCTACATTTTAGTTTAAATAGCACTACGCAGACAGCATGTTCCCCACACTCAGGTCTTTATTGTTTATTAACAAATAAAAGTTGAGCAAAACTCAGTACTTCACTAAGGAGCAGATTGTGCTTGCTAAGCGCTGACCCATGTTACGGGAAGGGTTGAGGGGAAGGTTGGAAGATTGCACTGCCCCAGGAAAGGAGCTCCTAGGTGTAGGGAAATGTGACCAATACTGACAAGGTCACTATCCAGGAGTGGTCTCTGTGTTCAGGAGCTATCCTTTGGGTGGTGAAGCTGGAGGAGAAAGCTCCTTGCAACCACACCCACCTTGCATGTGAACAGAGTAGCTAGGCAATGCAATCTGGCCACCCATAAACAGGGTATATTTTGTGCTGAAATCATTAAAAAACGACAACAAAAACAACCCAGCAACTTTAAATTTTATCCGACCAGGTAGTATGGAGTGGGAAATTCTAATGAGATCTGAAAGTGCATTCCAAAAGGAGGTAAATATCAATACTCCCAATTTTACAGATGAGCAATCTGAGGCACAGAGGTGACTTACCCCAAATCACCCAGCTGGCTAGTAGGAGAGCTAGAGAATAGAAGTCAGGTCCAAGCCAGGGTTCTATCAGCTAGTCAGCACTGTCTACATAATAACGAGCCAACGTAGTTTAGCTGTGCTGTAATTTACATCACACTGTGTGTTCCGCACGATACCAAATCTTACCCATTTTGTAATATTAGTGTATGTATCATCAACATGCCATTCAGTTTCCCCCTTTGGAGAGCAGTCCCTCATTTTAGACCCAAATCTACTTCTGTGAGTATATTGTAGCATTTTACTTTCATTACTGGGCGCTAATGGCAACCAGTGTTTGAAGCTAAGATTATAGACAATAGCTTGAAGTGTCAAAAGTGACTAATTACAGTGGGTGCTGAACTTGTAACACCTTTACGTGGTCTGATATTTTTTAGAGGGAGCGTGCTCAGCATTTTCTGATCATCATGCCCTTTAGTGATCCATGGTGACACTGTTTTTGACGCTTAGTCACTTCTGAAAATTTAGGCCACAAATCCCAAATTCTGTGAAGTTTCTACTACTGTTGTTTTTTCCCCCAGGCCCTCATTTTGAATCTTCTCCTCCTGTTGTCTCTTCCTTATGGCCTTCAGAGTGTGGATGGATATGTAGATAGGGAAATCCAGGGGACTTGTGCTCTTAAATCATTTGGAAAATCCCACCTTGTATGTATGATAGAAATAGAATGTGGTATATACTGACTCTTGCTACTATAAAATTACCAGGTTGGTTTCAAAGGCCCAAAGGGCATTTAGGCTCCCAATTCTCAGGCAATAGAAGTTGGACACTGCTGCCTAACTCCCATTTATGCCTTTGAAAATCTCCCTTACATGGATACATTGCCTGTGGTTCAGATATTCATCCTATCCTATGCAATGAATATCATGTTTAATTTGTACAAGAATCCAGCCTTTCTGGGGCTTTCCATATAATGATGCCCCAAAATGCACAAACAGCCTCATGGCTCTCATCTGGTGCCTCAGATATGTTTGTTCAGTACATAGCAGGCTGAGGCGCCAACCCGATTGAAGCCTCTAGGAACCACAGTAAATATAAATGTTTAATAATAATGCAAATTTTCCTTCTCTGTTTAATCAGTGTTTAAAGCCAGTTCTTTGTTAGATGGAAAAATCTCCATTTCTCAAGTAAAATAGAAGCAATGTTTGGGAATTGTCATTAGTGAGACAAAGTAACCCTGCTGAACTCTATAAAGCAGAAATTTCTCAAGGGAATGCGTTATCTTGCTAATCTGCATGAGATTTGAAAGAACACGTTGAGAGCGCTAAGCGATAAGAAGTTTATAAAGGTACCTTAGAAAGAGTTAATGAAGAGCACAATGTTTATAGGAATGCATCTTTTTAAAAGGTGCGCACTGCAATTTCTACAAATTTTGCATGCGGTTAATGTCCTTTCAAAGACAATAGTGCTAACTGAGCTAATAAGTGACTAGTTGGATGTCTCACTGGTCATTTGCATGCGCAGTTACTACATGCAGTTACTTTTATTGTATATACCACTGCATGCACACATTTAAAAATCTGGGGATTTTAATCCATCTATAAGCACACAGAATTATACCAGACTATACACAAACTCTCACTGTCCTCACACATTACAATTGGTATGGTATTTCCCCTGGAAGGACAGTTTGAATGCTTCATACTCTACTAGAGTATGAAGGGGAATTTCAGCTGCTCAGTGGTAAATGACAACGAAGCTCACGGATACACACTGCATATCTGACATCAGGAGAATTTTTGTGCTGGGTCTATTCATACTTCTCCTTATCTTGATGATCTTACACAATACATCTGCTCAAAATGTATTTCCTTGGACAATGTTGCCTTGTTTTGTGACTTCTCAAATTCAGGAACATTGATCGCGTACAGTAACGTTAAGGTGGCATGTGCTGAAATAACTGAACATCATTTGTCACTGTAACTGATAGTATTGAAACAGGGGACTGTATGGTTGCCCTTCATCATCTCATTGGAAGTTGTGGAATAGTGAATGGTGAAGTGCTCCCTGCATCAAGGAGAATTAATAATAGTAGGGTTTTTAAGGGAACTAGACTCTGTCTTAGCTCTCCATTCACCAGTTATTTTGGTTGAAAACAATGTGCTGTTCATATTTGCTAAACCTTTGATTTTATCATTTGAAAAACCATGGTCACTCTGCTGCAGAGCAACACCATGGTGTGGCTTCTACACTTCTGCTTTTAAGTGCCAAGCACAAGAAACCGAACTCTTGTGAATCTCTATAGGAGCTACATCCCATTGACTTTTTGCGGCACGTAGGCTCCTCAGAGCCTCAGTCACTTTTGAAAATGAGGCTTAGGCTGCTAAGTCACTTAAGTGCTTTTGAAAATTGTACCCCACGTGGATTTAAAATAGTGAACTACTGGTGAGACTTCATATCATTACATTACTCCCTGCAGCTGAACATTCTCCAGGGAGTTTTAACCTGATTTAGTTCTTGGTGGGTTTTGTTATTGGCTGTTTCTGTTTTTCATGAATGGCAAAACATCAGCATTAACATAATATTTAATACAGATCTGGTATAAACTACCCAACAAGACTTACATTTCATTATACACATTCAGAAACTAATCTGGCTAGAATAACAATTGTGTCAGCACAATTCTTAACGGAATATGATTGTTCTATAACAGCAAAGACAAATAATATATGACTACAACAGGATGGCTAACTAGTGTAATTGGATATTGTATCACGTTACATAACTTCAATTTAGAGACTGTAAGCAGCAATCCAATAGCATGGAAACTTCATAGCAACATTTGATGTATTGCTTCTGCAGGTAAATACGATATAAAAACTGTCTTACCTGGCTCACTTATTTCACGGTACCTATACACAGATGAAAAAGCCAACAGCTCCTATTTAGACAGCAAAATTAGTGTGCACAGCACTCAGCAGCTCCTACTGATTTATAGACTTCATTGTGTGACGTGGAATGTATGCATCAGGGTAACAAAACAGGCTGTTCTGATGGGAGTCACCAGTTGGCGCTGTTACACATAGTCTTAAAAGTTCTTTTTGTTCGCGTGTGAGCAGTGTATAGCCTTTGAAGCAGTGTTGTTGTTTTTGTAATGTGGTTTGCTTGGGAGGAGCTGTGAAAAACAGTTTGCTCTCTGCCTTCATCTTTGTAACTAGAGTCAACTCTTGGTGCAGAATTGCTTCTGGTGACCTGGGCACTGGTGTTTGGTCTGAGACTTCTGGAATGGAGGATTGCCTGTGTACCATTTGTGAACGCCTCTGTTCAAAGACTGGTGTGTACAGTGTGAATAAACAAGTTGCACTTAGAAATACCTCATCTCTGTGTCACTGTTTTCTCCTCAATGGGCAACCAACCCCAATATCTGCTATTGCGTAGCAGAGGGACAATACCATGTGTTAATATACTGTGTCAAGGTTTATTTTTTCTTGTATTGTGAAAGGTTCCATAATCTTAAGTACAGGTAAATGATTAAAAAAAGGTAACATGGTCCCTCAAGAATGTTATTTGCAAAAGGGGCAAAGAAATAAAATGTCTTTTTAAATTCAAATTAATTTAGCATGAATGAAAGGTGCCAGATTAACTAAACTAGAAACTAAAATATAGAATAGGTATAGCACAGCCAGCAGGAAGGGCAAGTTTCCCTGCCTAACCAATGTATCTCACACCTCTTTGACATGGCAGTCAAATCACTGTCTCTCCTGGTGTTTCTTGCACAGACTCATTCTCTCTGACACTCACGTCCCTCATTCTTGGTACCCCTGATAGCTGTGTGCTATCCTGTAACCTCCATGCTTTGCTGTGTTTGGATGTAATGGACATAATGGGCTGTGAAGCTATTAGTGATGGTTTGGATGAATAAAGGTAGAAATAAATAAATTAACCTCAACATTGCTTAAATTAATGATGCTGTTGATGACAGGCAACTGTAAACAGGAAAGGTTCATCTTTCCTGAACAGGACCTTGCTGCTTGCTTTTTAGGTCCATGAACTGGAAAATTAGTATGAGCTCTTACAACTGTTGTGGTTGGAAATGCAGAGCTGTTGCATGTGTTTCACCAATATGAATTTTTAGATTCTACTTTAAAAAAAATATTGACTTGTTCAACAGAACATTTTATATCCTTAATGGTTTTGCAGTACACTTTAAGTGAACAAGTCATTTTTATAGAACTAAACTAGGGGTCTCAAACACGCGGGCCACATGTGGCCCACAGAGTTATTTGCTGCGGCCCGCCAAGCTCCCCTCACCCGCCGACCACCCACCCCCAGTGCGCCACATCCCCACTCCTCTGCCTACCTCCAGGTGCTTCCTGCCACCAAACAGCTGTTCGGTGGCGCTTAGGACTTTCCAGGAGGGAAGGGGAAGGAGCGGGGAGCTGCGTGCTCGGGAGAGGAGGCAGAGAAGAGGCAGGGCAGGGGTGGGGATTTGGGGAATGGGTTGGAATGGGGGTGGGGAAGGAGCAGGGCCTCGTGGAAGGGGTAGAGTGGGGGTGGGGCCAGGGGTAGCGGGGTGGGTCGTGTCAGTGATGCAGCCCTCGGGCCAATGTACTAGTCCTCATGTGGCCCTCCTGGTGATTTGAGTTTGAGATCCCTGAACTAAATTATATAGCCTTACATTTAAAGAAAAACTCCCCCAGAAAAGTGTCTTCAGTGCACTGTGAAAGATGATTACCATGTGAGCCATAGACTTACATTACCCCATAAATCCACTATTCAGGTTGTTTTTGGTACCCTGGTGAGCTACAACAGTTTTTTATTTCTTTCCCAGTCTTGATCTACCATAACTCTAATTGGGAGTAGTGAATTATCATGGTAATTTGAGGTATTCTAGGAAAAAGATTTATAAGCAGCAGGAGGGGATGAACACCATTTTTGACTCACTGCTGGGTAAGAGGCATAGGAAAGATGTTGCTGTGATAAAAACTGCAAGAGTGAGTAATATGAATACAAATTAAAATTTGAAAGCCAGAAAAAGATAGAAAGAACAATACTTTTTCCAGTGAAGGGGAAGGCACCAATGACCTGGAAAGCACACAGAAAAGACCCTCAAGGATCTGATTTTCTTAAAATGAGGGCCACAGGCTGGTTTATTTTTGTGTCATAAATGCACATGGCTAGACAGGCATCTCTTTAGCTATATGCATCGGCATTCCCCTGGTTTCCAGTGCTTCATCTATAACAGGGAGTCCACAGACTGTCTAAGATTTCCAAAGGGGTCCGGCACCTCCATTTGAAATTTTTTAGGGGTCCGCATATGAAAAAAGTTTGAAAACCACTGATCTGTAAGCTAGCTTCTTGTATGAATCATGTCTCCTTCTAGTGGTTGGTCCCAGTGATTACAGTGGCCTGTTTCTACTGAAAGCTTTCTCTTTTATCTCAAGTGACAGAGGAGTGTGCCTTTGGTGCTGAACATTTCTGGTTTGATCTCCAGTGTCTGGATATATGAAACTATATGATCTTATGCACCTGCACAAAAATAGCCATCGTCCTTGGGCATCATTTTATAGAAAATCTCCAGTGGCATGCAGCTAACAGCAGTTCTGTAAAGACTAAGCTCTTTAGAGCAGGGACCATGTCGTTGTGTTTTGTAAAGCACCTCATACGCAGAGAGTGCTGCCAGAAACAAATATATAATAATTCAGTATGAACGATCATGAAAATAAAATATTTCCTTCTGTAGAATTAAAACAGACGTGTCCACGTTTTTTGCTTTTGCATTATTTTCCTTTGGTGGTAGTGATAAAAACAAACTGGAAAAACAAATCTAGGAAAACTTTCTGGGGTGCAGGGAGAGTTGTGATGAGGGTGGCAGTTTTGCCCTGCGTAAAAAAGAAACGCTTGTTTCTGTTCTGACATTGCTGGACATTTTGTTTTACTTCCTTGCTCTGTTCTCTCCGTCAGCCCTGGACACTGAGCAAGAGCAAATTCTACTGCTCTCTGTAAATAATCCTTCCTTCCCATATAAAATCTCTGTTTGAGAAGTCTTTGTGATTGTTAAGCACACTCTAGCTCTCCTCACTCTGTAAGAGTGTAATGAGTGGCCGTTGTGGATTTTGTCCTCTGGGTGGCTATACTGCAACACAATTTCTTGCCCCATTACTCTGAGATTTAGGCATATGGTTATAATCTGTTTTTTCAAGGTCAGTGATATGAGCACTGCCTGTAATGTTTGGTTATTGAGCAGCATATTAGACATGTAAATATAAATAGTACCCACATTTATCTAGGCACTGACCATGTAATCTGGGTCAAGTTTTCAGTCCTTCCTTTGGCAAAACTTTTTGTGAAATCAGTGGGTGTCTGGTGTTTCAAATGGTCAAAGCCCGCTCACAAAAATGCAGATGGAATTATATCTATAATCTGTGCTTCCAGTTACAGTGACTTTGCTGGCAAACTAGGTACATGCAAGTGCAAATGGACAGGTAGCTATTTCATTGCCCGTTAGCACGTTTCCCCAATTTTGTGCACATTTGTGACACCTGCATGAACAAATTATATGCAATTGCAAGCATATTTTGCATGTTGTGATATGTTCTTGATTTTCTAAAGAGCAGATTCTGAGAGTTTGCGTAGTATAAGAACTGTAGGATCTAATCCCATCTTTTTTCGGTGCAAAAAAATACGTAGTTGGTGTGTAGAAGTTTTTAAATATATCTGACAGTTGTCATTCAGCCACAATAAATACACAAATGAAGAACTAAGAGCGTTGTATAGGATAACTATGCAGCTGTTTTAAATGGGCACAACTCTATGGAAGCCAGTTAAAAAATAAAACACAATTTTCACCTTGGGGGAAGAAATGAAAATGATAGTCACTTCATGTAAAGCAATTCTGGAAGATAGTAAGGTGATGCATGTGGTATATGAACCTGGTTAGTGTAGAGAGGGTGAAATCCTGGGCATTTTGGGGCTGGGGTTTAATCCACAGTCTTGGGCCCCTTTCCACCACACCTGTTTTTATCTGTGTGTGTATTCAATTTTTACACAAGCTGATAATATTTTTGGCTGAATGAGGGTGATCTTACATTTATATAATGACTTTTCTTATCAAGAATTCCAAAGCACTTGGCAAATTAACAACACATTTGCAATCTTTAGATGGAAAACACCACATTGTCTACCACTGAAGAGCAATCACCTCTGGCATGAATTGTAGCAGCTCTTATGCAACAGTTTTAGGAACAGAAAATCCATTTGTTCTGTTGTAAAATCAAATGAATGGGAAAAGTCATCATTATTTCTGAAAAATATTAACATGCTGCTACTTAGGCTGATACCTTCTTTTATTTAAAAACGAATGAATAACCCAGAGAATATTCAAACCTTGACCTTGCTACAGTTGATTTGCAGACATAAAGAGCCACATTTTGTTGTTTGATAGGTAGAAGACAATGAGAACTCCCTATATGCACCTTGAGGATTGGATTTTTCCCAAAGTTGCCTCATGTAAAGGAAATCTGAATTATTCGTATAGTTCCCATCTAATCTATAAAATGAGATACAATGAGAAACTTCAGATGGGGGCCCAGCAAATAAAATTATCATGTACTCTGTCTTAATTTAGAAGTCACCCTCCGTTAGTAAGCATATCTCTACCATGCTCCTTTAGTGCTCAGGCTGAAGGAGAATGTAATTAAATTTAATAGGAACTGCCCTTGTTTTGAAGACGCCCTGCATTTAAAGCTGCCATGAATGCTAAACAAAGACATATGATTTTAAGTAATACACGATATCCTTTTTTAAAAAAAATTAAATTCTTATAGGTCTATAGCAATATAAATAATAACACACTTCCTCTTTTGCAACCTATCATATGGGCGGGTGGATGGATGGACGCTCGGTCACTCTCACACACTCTCTTTCTCTCTCCCTTCCTCTCCCCCAGCATTCGAATTCCAACTAAATTTTCCCTCGTGCTTCCCCTTTGTCTGTACTCCCATAGCATTATCAAGAATGATTTGAATGCAAATGAGAATCTAAAATATATAATTTCACGTTGCAAGTTCTGAGAAATGAGGGTAAGCATTGTGTATTGGTTGTGGCATCTGAAGTTCTTTGGTATTCATACAACATGAGAGATTTGCATTAGCAGAAGTATATATTGTTTTATACAGCATGGAATAAAATAGATCATGAGAACAGCTTAAAGCCGTGTTATGACCAGCTGAGCTATTGCATTCATGTTACTGGGTTCAATCTCCTCAGGAAAGTCATCACTGTTGCCCGCCGATGCAGCTAATTACCTTTTAAACCATGATGGGCATGGTTTTGCTTGGCATTGGTATCTGATCTTTCACGCTTGGAGGATGATATCTTCACCTCATAGTCACGATCAGTCCTAGTTAGATGAGTCAGGCTGATTCCTGTTCAACTGGTCAGTCTCGGGATGGACAGCAATTGCTGTATTTGAGTTTTGGATGGTTTTTTTGCTCTTTGTGTTGCTGGGGGAATCGAAGAACCCATCATGCTATGGTCTGGGAGTTGGATCTTTACCATTATGACTAGTAAAGTTAAATAGAGAGGTAGTGAGTCCATTTCTTTCTGAGGTTGCCAATGCCATTCCTGGGCAGGGTAGGATGCTAAAGTCTCTTAAACAAGCACTGGTTTAGGCCTTTGCTAATGAAACCATCTACTGACTGATGCAAACATTCATCTTATGACCCTGTGTTATAATTTACTCTTTTGGGTGAAGGTTACTGAGGAGCTGATGTGCTGTTCTTTTTTTTGAAAATTTGGCCACTTAGTTTGGTGCCTAGGATCTTAGCTCTTCGGAAAACCTGGCCCCAATTATAGGCATTGGACCATTCTAGGCTCTCCTGGTACCTTTAAATCTCAGTTCTGATTTCCTGCTATACAAGCTGACAGTGCTGTGGAACCAGCATGTTCAGCCCTTGGAGAAAAGGACTGGCCAAGTTCAAGGGGAATCCTATTCATTCCTTCTCAAGTCAGCAGGATGTCATTGAAATGGCACAGGGCCAAGGGGGGGAGGGTGAATTAGGGGAAACAAAGGTTCTCAGCCTTTTATATAAAGGAAATGAAGGCTTCCTCAGGAGAAAATAGTGACAAAACACCCTTAATGTTGTTTTAGGTAATATGTTCTTTCCATATATTTAAAAATAATGACAAAAAGCCATTAAAAATTACTAGGCACCAAGAAGGCCATTGAAGGGAAGCAAAGGTCTATTGATTTCTCACTTTGCAAATATGGTATTTATCCTATTTAGTAATAATGCAGTTTTGCCATTGCAGCCCTTGTGAGGACAACTATTGTAATCAATAGAATGCATCAAATGACCAGGAAAATCCTATTTAGATATGAAGAAAAAATCTCTGTAATAAATGCTTCAGGGTATTCGGTTGTCAGAATTAATTTTCTTTTCTGCTGCATGGAAATGATTTTAGGCACCACCTGAAGTGGGAGCATTTGTGTTACCTGCTAAAGAGTGTACAGTGTTTTTGTGTAAATGGGATTTTTGCTTCATTCCAAATCTAGGGCCCAATCTTGTGTGGTGCTGAGCCTCCTATCAGCTTCCCAGCTGGCAAGCTTCCCAGCTACCTCCTAGGCTGGGAGCCTGGGGAGAGAATCAGCTACAGAATCTGGGAGTCTGGCAGCCCTGGCCTGGCTCCCAAGCTCTCTGCCAGGAAGGTTGCCAAGGAGCTGGGAGTCTGGGACCCTGGAGAAAGTGGGAGCCCCGGCACACAGGGATAATTGAAAATACAGTTTCCCTGCTCTTTATTCTGGTTCTCAGTGCAACAGCAGTCCTAGCCAGCTGGAAGGAGCTATTGCTGGGATAGTCCTTCTCAGCTGCTGCTGCCCCAGGATGGACCATACTTAGTGCAGATGGAATCTACAGAAAATTTAGCTAACGAACTCTTTTAAAAAAAAACCAAAAAAAACCCAAACCCTCTACTGAGCATGTGAGAACTGAAAATTGCCAAAGGCTACCTTGGCTAAATTAGGGCATTTTTTCACAAGTGCACCAAAAGAGACATCCCTGACACTAGGGCAATCCCTGGCCAAAGCATGGAGCTGGTAGAGCTTCTTGATTAAACAATTGTAAAAAATGTTCTTAATATGGGCGAAA
The DNA here is from genome assembly GCF_965152275.1 of Natator depressus. Lineage (NCBI taxonomy): Eukaryota > Metazoa > Chordata > Testudines > Cheloniidae > Natator > Natator depressus. Next base: position 13,266,559 of record NC_134241.1, read on the forward strand.
TAACATATTTTCCCCCAATCTCTTCCTTGGAAAGGGCTGAACTGTTTTGGCTGAAACTTTCCAAAAAAAATTCAGCCTGTTTCCAAACATCTGCTATGGAAAATTTTAGTCTAAGGGGTTCAATTTTGGAAAGTTTTTATAAGCATTTGAAAACAGAAGTTTATCATGGGAAGTGTTGGGTAACCTTAACTATAGGTGGTGTGACTGTCCCCACCTATAAGAACCTCGGCAGATCTTGGCATTAGTATAATCTTTATAAAAAGGAAGGAATAGGTCTTTCGGTGTGTTTTAGGCATAAACACATTCCCGATCAGGTGGGTGTGTCATCTGCTTTGCACCACCTTTTTTCTATTCTCTCTCTCTCTCTCTCTCTCTCTCTCCTACCATAGCTGAACTAACAATTCAGTCCAGTGTCGTCTTCAAAACCTTTATTTCAACTTTCCCCCCAGTCTTCTTACATTAAGAAGCTGGTGACCTCTTCTACTACTAGTAGTTTTGCCTTTTGGACACTGAAATAGGCCAGTGAAGATACACTGAATCTTCTTGTTCCCCATCCCTCAGTTGACCCAGCAGCAGAGGAAACTGAAGCGGTGTATCTAATGCTGATTAAATTAAATAGCTAAAGGAGATTCCAGTGCGTTGTTCCAAGTATGGCCCTTTGGAAAGCCCATTAGATTCTGTTTTCAAGGATCTACAGAGTTGAATAAAAGTGTGGCAGTTAGGTTGCATACAGAAATAATTTCCCCCAAGCTTCTCTCTTGTACTTTCTCTGAACGTGCAGAGTAAAAGATTACCAAGTGGCTAGTTACCACACTGCCATGATACACGTAAGTGTAAAACCTGTGGAAAGTCTGTATTTAATCGTGACCTGTTTAGAGGGCAAAAGGGATCAAGAGAAAACAAACAAAGCACCAACTGATTTTCCTGTTGTGCTGGACTAGCCTGTAAACCACTCTCTGCAACTCCCACTGCCAGCTATAGAGAATGCGTTTGCAAATTTATTTTTTGTTGGCTTTCCGTGTGTGTACCAACTTTAATGTTTCATTGCATCATTTCCAGCCATTCTTTTCACTTTGTAAATTTTCACTCTTAAACTTCATTGCAATCTTATTTTCAGTCAATGTTTTACACTCTCTCTTTTTCTTAAATGGCTACTATCATTGAATTGCCTCGGTAATACTCTAATCTTATCATTACTTTCATTTTTATACTGACCTTTTATTAACCTCCTAATTGGTTTAGTTTTTTAAACCTTCTTTCCTTCTCTGGCGCTTACATTTTGCATGTTGTTTTCTCTCCCATTTTCCCCGCTTTCATTGTTCTTGATCTCTTCATATCTCTTCCATGTTTGCTACACATTTTAGTCAGATGATAACTTTTGACTGTACTTTTAATACCTCATTTGTTGTATCACTGAATTACACAGAATTACACACTAATATAGCCCCTTTCATCCAAGAATTTCAGAGCTGCACCAACATTAGTTAAGCTTCAAAACAATTCTGTATCATTATGCACATTTTACAGATGGGTCAATTCAGGCACTGAAAAGTGAGACCATTTGCATAAGGTCATATGACAAATAGGTATATAGGATGGCTAGTGAGAAGGGACATGATTTTCAGAGTTGCTGACCTCCTATGATTCCCGTGGTAGTAGCCAGTACTCAGCACTTCTGAAAATCAGTCCATAGTAGATTGGATACTGCCTCTCCCATACACACACTCCGGAAAGGCAGAACAGCCATGTAAGTTCCAGGCTAAGTCCAAATGGTGTTCCGTTTGTGAGGCAGCTTTTAAAGTCTCTTCAGAGGGTGAATTATGCTATTTCTGTCTGTTCTCAGTCAGCCAACCCTGGTACTACTAGGACACAGTGCTCTGAGTTGGACAGGCATGTTGGGTCCCCTAATGCCCCAAGAAGCTGCGATTCCAACATAGAAGAACCCAACCAGGAGACACAGCAGAACAGGGAGAGGCTGTAAGGATGAGGAGGGATTCATCCAGATAGCTTGGGGGTAAGTGCCTGGGTCCCATAAGACTAGAAAGATAAGACCTTGAAATGCACTTGATCTCGTTGCCCCAAGTCCTAAATTGGGCCTTAAATTGTTTGGGGAGAGAAGCAGGGCTCATATCTAGCCTCCCTTTTCCCCAAGCAAGTCAGGGAACTCTGGCAATAAGACCGCATCTCCTGGGGGAGTGGGACCCTGAAGGGGAGGACTCTGAGGGAGAAATTTCTAAAGGGCTCAAGGCTCTGCATAAGGTAAGCTGCAAAAGGCCATGGGCTGGCCACAACCAGGCAGCAATGCTTGCAAAGCAAACCAAAAAGAGTAAAAAGGGAATGAAAAAAGTACAGAAAACCTCGGAGGTCCTCTGACTCAATCTCTCCTACTGAGGATGGAGAGTGCTCAGATTCTGATTCTGAGTGGGATATGGAAAAAAAAAGCACAAGAAAGGTTTCTTCTGCTTAAGAGGTTGAAACTAGGTGCAGAAAGGTTGTATCCACAGTCTAAATCCAAGCTGAACAGGCCCGCGAGGACAAGCCTCAAAACAAATACTTTCCTTCCAAATCCATCCCTGAGGCAATGATTTGCTTGCACCCATCCTTTGAGGATGTTATCAGAGAGGAGTGGGAAACTGCTGACAAGGGTAAAGTTTATACATAGGCATACACATAGATTTTACAAGGTTCAGAGCTAAAACCTGCCATTACTGTTACTCTAAAGGTCGAGGCTCCAATGGCATCATTAGCAAAAGATATGGTTATCTCATCAGAAAGGGATTTCTTTCTCACAGATCCAGTAGATAGGAAGATTGAAGCTTTCCTCGGATGGGATTCTGAAGCTTCCTCAGCCACGCTCAGAACACCTCTGGCAGCTACATGCTTTGCAAGAGCTAGTGTCCTGGATGGAGGTCCTTAAGGCCCTGAAGGACAGAATCTACTTTCACTTCCAGTCTACTCTTCAGAAAATCTCCATAGCAACAGCATTTGGTGCAGATCCCTCAGTGGATGCAATAAGATTTTCAGCCAGGGCCAGGGGCCCCATTTAGCTTTGTCCCTAGAAGATGAATGCTCATTCCAAACAAATCCTGTGCTCCTCCTAAATTCACAAAATCTCTTCTTTTTGGAGAAAAAACTGGATAAGATAGTGGTAGAAAGCACTGCCAAACTGAAACAGGCCCTCCCCTCCCTTCCCCACTCAGTGCTTTAAGGAGGGACTACAAACCTACTAATAGACAGAAACACTCCTCTTGTTCATTTTCCTCACAAAAATATCAGAGGAAAGACAACAGGTATCCCGGCAGCCCTGGAACCGGGGATCAGATGGAAAGTCAAAAGGTGGTTTCCCTGCCTCTAAGAGCCCATTATGGCAATGAGCAAATGTGCCTCTACCCAGATCTGAACTTAGGAGGCAGAATCTCCTCCTGCTTTTCAGAGGAATGGTCTGTACTGACCACAGACAAGTGGGTGAGAGAGAGAATGAGTCAGGGATATTCTCTTGAGTTAAGGGCTCTACCCCATTCCTTCTTCATCCAGTCCCCCATCTCCAGCGGCCCCCACTAAACACAAAATGGTCTGGAATGAGCTCTCCTCATCTCCTGAACATAGGAGCAATAGGAGGAGTTCTCTCAGAAGAATGGCTTGCAGGACTTTGTTTCATGTTCTTGTTTAGAATTGCACTGGGAGTGTCCGAGCCATCCTTGGCCTCAAGCATTTCTACTAAGTGAAGAAAAATGAAATTCTGAATCGATACCCTTGCTTCAGTGGTGACATCTCTGTCGCAGGGGGACTTTCTGAACTCTGTGGATCTGATATACACATCTCTCCACATATGTCCATGTCACCACAGACTGCTGATGTTTGCGTGAAGCACAGATCACTACCAGTATCTAACACTCCTGTTCAGTCTCTCATTAGCCCCCAGGGTCTTTACAAAGATACTGGGGATAACCACAGTCAGACCCAGAGCTCAGAGTAGTCACCTATATCCATTTTGGGACAACATTATGATCAGAGTTCAACCCAGGCCACAGCACACAGTGTCACAGTCTGGACTCATGATCCGTTACAAGTGCATGGCTTTGTATTAAACAACAAAAGAGCTTCTTGATTCCCTCAAAAAAGATAATTCACCTGGTAGCAGAGATAGATACGTGGCAAAAATCTTCTCATCATTAGACAGATTACAGAAGATCCAGGATTTGATGCCCATGCTGGGCGAGTGTTTAATGCCAACAATAGCTCAGTGTCTCCCATAGGCGCTGACTCCGTGGGTGCTCTGGGGCTGGAGCACCCACGGGGAAAAATTAGCAGGTGCGCCACACCCACCGGCAATTAAGCTCCCCAATCCTCACCTCCTTCTCGCCCCCCCTTTCCCCAGCGTGCTGTGTCCCCGCTCCTCCCCCTCCCTCCCAGTGCTTCCTGCTCCCCCGCCGCCTAACAGCTGTTTTGGCGGTGCTTAGGAGGGAGGGAGGGGGAGGAGCAGGGACATGGTGCACTCAGGGGAGGAGGCGGAGAAGAAGCAGGGCGGGTGTCGAGCACCCACTGGGCAGAGGGGAAGTCGGCACCTATGATGTCTCCAGCAACTAGGCCTCCTAGTGCATAGGGGTCACCCCATGGGTGAGGTCACAAATCAGGCATCTTCAGGCCTTTCTTCTAAAGGTATGGGATAATTTCCCAGAGTGCATGCAGGTGCAGGATCCTGAACCAGCTGCTGGATTTCCTAAAATGGTGGATAGTGCCAGAGAACAACATCATGGATTTTCCCATATGAATCCCAGACCCTCCGATTCTCACAACTGACTCCAGCCTAATGGGATAGGGAGCACATCTGGGATCCAGAACAATGCAAGATACCTGGAACTCCTGGGAAAAGAATCTCAGCATCACTCTCTTGGAGCTCAGAGCTGTCAAACTAGCTCTGCTAAGATTCCAGAGCTACCTAGAGGGCAACCATGTCTTGGTCCAGTCGGACAACTGTGGCAAGCAAGAGGGAACAAGGAGTATAACTCTACATGAAGACATGATGGTGATATAAACAAGCAAGAGGGAACAAGGATTATAACTCTACATGAAGACATGATGGTGATAATGGAGTGGTCAGAAAGGACTCTCTCTTCCCTAAAGGCAGTACCTATAAAATGTGGGATGAACCAAAAGGTAGACTGTCTCAACATTCACAATAGTCTTCATTCAGGTACCATTCTTACACTCTGATATTGTAGAAGTTCAGTCTCTCCTCAGTTAACCTTTTTACCAATGGGAAGAATTCAAAATGACCAAAATACTTCACCAGGAAAGCAGACCCCAGTCCAGGGGTACAGCTGCTCTGGCACACAGATGGCTGTTTTACTTATTCCTGCTCTTTCACCTCCTAGGAAAGGTGATCCAAACGATAAGGTGAGAAGAAGCAAAAGTGATAGTGCCAAATCCATACTAACCAAGGAGACCCTGGTTTTCTGATCTGATAGACATGAAGGTGGAACCACCATTACAGCTACTGCTGACCAGACATCCTTTACAAAGATCCAGACAGTGTTCAGCTGACAGCCTGGCTATTGAAAGGGAGGCATTAGTTTCACTTGGCCTTTCTCCCAATGTCATCAGGACTGTGCTGGCATCCAGGAGAGTTTCCATGCTAAAAGCTACTCCTCCATCTGGACTACGCTTAGTTCATAGTGTCAGAAACGCAACACAAATCCAAGAGCTCCTGGGATTCCGGTTATTCTGGACTTCCTTCAAGAAGGTGTAGATAACAGGGTTCAGGCCAACACCATAGTGTTCCAGGTGTCAGCCCTAAGTACAGTAGTATTCTCAGGATTCATGGGTACCTTGGCAGAGAATCGTTAGGTATCCAAGTTTCTCAGAGCTGTCAGACTGACCAGACTAGTGATCAGACTTATCTTCCAAAAGTGGGACCTGCCACTGGTATAGAAAGCCCCAACCACCATCCCTTTGAGCTTCTAACATCATGCTAGATGGGTCACACTATACATTCTTGTATACAAGGCATTTTGCATTTCTGTTCCAGGAATCAAGGTGCATTCCACAAGATCCATGATGACCTTGTAGGCTGACAAAGTGTGTGCTTCCATCACAGAGATATGCAGAGCAGCTACATGGTCATTGGCTAACATCTTTATCAGACACTATAAAGTGGACTTTGTCTTCTGCAGAGGCCTCCTTTGGTAGGAAGGTGCTGCAGGTGGTGGTCCAGTCATAACCTTGCCATTTGAGCATTCCTCAAAGGGGGTCTTTCCTTTCTCATTCCGTTCATTGTCCTATCTCTTCCTATTACAGTTCACTGCTCACTACTTCCCATATCTACAGTATCAGAATTGTGGGAAACTCTAAGCTACAGAATGGAAAATTTCTCACTTAATAATATCCTTTATGCTAGCAGCATCTCCCATAATTCTATCACCCTGGATGGCTTCACAACCGAGGGTCAGCATTTTGTTTGGATAGCTACCAGGTAGGTAGGCAGTGGCCTACTGTACAGAGTTAATTGGGATCAAAGCTATTGGTACTAATAATTTTCTATGAGGTTTTACACATCTTTGGAATGAATCAGCTGGTAGCAAGCTGGAGATCATCTAGTAGCAATCATGGCTAGCATTGACTGTGCTGTAGATTTGAACCACCTTCAGAAAATGCAGATAGGAGGGAAATAGACCATATGTATCAGCATTGTGGGACACACCACAAGCAGAAAGGAAAATTATCAAGTAAGAAGTTCTCCATTCTGGTCCCCTGTGCCCTTGCTTATTCAAAGTAACTTGGACACATTCATCATGACTAGGTAATGGTTTTTTCATGTGACCAATACCACAAGGATCTTGTTTTGAGGTGCAACAAGGAGGACATCTAAATGTAAATGCCCTGCCTCTTCCTCTTTAATTTACCCTTTTAAATTGACTTTGGAAGTCTTCATGCCAATATAAATGAGATTGATAACTAGACGTTGTTAGCCAGTTTTTGTTTTGTTTTAGTTGGCTGGATCTGAACACACATTTTTTGACAAAAAGAAGGAAAAAAAATTCATCCCAATGATCTGCAAGAGAAGATGGGGACATTTCAGAATTCAGATTATAAACTAGTTAAGTGGCTACATTAAAAATTCATGTCAATGAAATCATGTCAAGGAAATAAGATCTTTGCTTTAGAGCTGTGAAAGGAGGTACTGTATGTGGTTGCTGAATCTGTGGCACCAGATAGAACTATAGAAGGTGATTCTCTGTAGAGTGTGATCCAAAGCCCCTCGATATCAATATGAGACTATCCGTTGACTTCAATATTCACTTGAACATGGTGTCTTCTTTTAAAAAAAAAAAAGGGAAAAAAAGGCAGTATCATGAAATACAGTGGCTTAAAAACAGCAGAAGACTTTATCACATGTCAAAATTACAGCTCCCCACCCATGGAATTCAATGGCAGAACTTCCATAGTGTTTAATGGTGGTAGGCCCAAGACTCTAAGGAACCCATACATTGAGCCAGTAGCAAAAGAATGAAACTGCTCAGAACAGATGAAGTGGTGAGGAGCGAAGGATACATACATATTGTGATTCTGGAGCTGGTGGAAACATAAATGCAATTCATTTTCTTGACTTGCATATAAGGAGTTTGGAGAGCCAACTCTCTTCCAACACATGGTGTTGACTATGCAATTGCAAAGTCAGCACCACATAGTAGCAGGTTATTTACAAGGGGGCAAATCCTCATCCTGTCCAAATAATAAGCTTGTTCAATAGAGGTTTCATATGGGTTCAGGGGAAAGAATCCTCTATAAGCATCCCAGAGCATGTGGACAAAGGGGTTGAGCAATGAGGCTCTTGGTAATTGTTGTGGATCTATGACTGCAACTCTAATCACCATTTATTGTACGTGACACTCCTGCAAACTATTCTATTGGAGCTTCTTCCATCCCTTTCTTTGGATCTTGTACACATCCCTCTAAGCTTTTAATGGAAGTCTAGAATGCAGGGTGGTGGTGTATATAGCAAAACCTACATGCCTGGGGCCACTAAATGGAAAAGATGTGTACACATTCATGCATGTTTTGATGAATGACTACTAAAAATAGAAGCAGGGTCTGTTTTATCTAAGAACAATGTATTTTCCAGTACAACTTGGCAATAAATCAGATTGCACTCCTATTTTTAGAAGTTTTCATGGGTTCTGACTACAAAGTTTTTTAGCAATAGCTATTGAAAAATGAAGAAGAAAAGCATAAAGACTTATTAGATTTTCAGTTTGTTGGTCCTTTTCAGCATTATCTTTGGACATTCAGCGTAGTGTGGGGAGCAGAAGAGGATGGTGGGTGTTGCAAATGCTGTAAAATAAAATATAAGAACATGAAAGACTCTTTGAGGAAAATAAAAGACCCCTCTGAATTTCTGAGAAATGGAACAGTGGCATTGCCTATGAGAGAAGATTTCTTTTACTGAACAGTTCTAAGCTTTTGTCTTTTAGAACTTTGGGAAATGGCAGGGGACATTTTTGATGCATTTACAGCTGGAGCGATACAGATTGCTTCATGTCTGCAGGTCATGGTGATGTCCCACTGAAACTTTCTGCTGAATTGCAAGAGATGCAATAATTAAGAGTATATCTCTTTGTACTAGGATCCTGTCTACCATGGCAGAAAAACATAAAATAATCTGAATGAAACTGGGAGGAAATTTATGTATTCAGTACTACTCCATAGAAGAGAGAGTCTGCTAAGTCTTGACTAGGTGAAAGTGAACTACACTAATCTGAACATCAGAAGTTCAGATTGAAATTCTGTGATGAAAAAGATGTGATGAAATGCAGAATAGAGGCTAAATCATCCCTTAGATGTGTTTTCACAGCCTTCGGTATGGGAAACGGTCATTTTGTTCATGGAGTTTCTGCCTTTTAAAAATAAAATAAAATTTAAAAAAAGCTTATAGGCAGGCTTTATACCACACCTGTGGAATGGGGAAGGATGCCTTCCCCTAGATCTGCAGATATCTTTAAATCTGTCTCTGGTCATAGCTAACCATGTGGAAGCACTGTTTTTTGCTTGCCCACCCCTCCATGACAGCATTGCTCAAATGGGATCCGTGTTCCTATTGGCGCTTTCATTATATCCCTTGGGTAGGGATGCATATTATCATAGAAATGTAGGGCTGGGAGGAACCTCAGGAAATCATCAATTCCAGCCACTTGTGCTGTGTCATGACCAAATAAATCTAGGCCATCCCTGACAGGTGACCTGTTTTTAAAAAACCTGCATTGATAGGGATTCCACAACCCCCCTTGGAAGCCAGTTCTAGAGCTTAACTACCATTATAGTTTGAAAGTTTTTCCTAATGTTTAACCTAAATCTCTCTCGCTGCAGATTAAGTCCATTACTACTTGTCCTATCTTCAGTGGATATGGTGAACAATTGATTACAATCCTCTTTCTAGCAGCCCTTAACGTAAGACTGTTATCTAGTCCATCCTCAGTCTTATGTTCTCAAGACTAAACATGCCCTGTATTTTTAACCTTTCCTCATAGGTGAGGTTTTCTAAACCTTTTATCATTTTTGTTGCCCCCTTCCCTTGGACTCTCTCCATTTTGTCCATATCTTCCCTAAAGTGTGGCATCCAGAATTGGACATGGTACTCCAGCTGAGGTACCAGCTCCAGGTAGAGCAGGGGTTGGCAACTTTCGGCCCGTGGTCCATCAGGGTAATCCGCTGGCGGGCCGTGAGACATTGACCATCCACAGGCACAGCCTCCTGCAGCTCCCAGCCTATGGTTGCTGAACATTGCTGACCCCTGAGGTAGAGCAAGGCAATTACCTCCGGTATCTTACATACAACACTCCAGTTAATATGCCCTAGAATATTAGACTTTTTCACAGCTGCATCACATTGTTGTCTCTCATCCAATTTGTGATGCACTATAAACCCCATTTGCTTTTATGCACTATTACCACCTAGCCATTTATTCCACATTTTGTAGTTGTGCATTTGATTTTTCCTTCCTAAGTGAAGTACTTTGCGCTTGTCTTTATTGCATTTATCCTGCTGAATTCAGACTAGTTCCCCAATTGTTCAAGGCCTGTTTGAATTCTAATCCTGTTCTCCAAATTGCATGCAACCCTGCCCAGCTTGATGTCATCCACAGATTTTATAATCATAGTCTCTACTCCATTACCCAAGTCATTAATGAAAATATTGAATAATATTGGACCCAGGATTGACCCCTGTGGGGACCCACTAAATATGCCTTCCCAGTCTGATAGAGCACTGTTCTGAGTGTGGCCTTTCAACCAGTTGTGCTCCCACCTTCTAGTAACTTCGGCTAGACCACGTTTCCACAATTTGCTTATGAAAATGTCATGTGAGACTGTCAAAAGCCTTAGTAAATCAATTTATATCACAACCATTGCTTCCCACCTATTCGCTAGGCCACTAACCCTGTCAAAAAAGAAAATTAGGTTGGTTTGACATGATTTGTTCTTGACAAATCAATGCTGGCCATGCCTTATAATCCTATTATCCTCTAGGTGCTTTCAAGTTGATTTTTTAAATTATTTGTTCCAGTATCTTTTATGTTTCCCAGCAGTGTTGAGAAATGCCATGGAGAGTGGCTTTACCCACTCCCTTCCAGCCCAGCCCACTGACCTAGCTGTAGGTAACTTTTCCCATAGGACACCCAGGAGGGAAACCATGGACTGAGAGTAAATGAGAAATGGTTGTGCAGAGGTAGCATTATCCTTTCCCCATCCCTTTTCCCCCAGATCCACCAGACCTTAATCTGCTCCAAACATATAAAAGCAGCGAGGGGCTGATCCATGCTCGTGCTTGAGAAAATTCTCACTTAAGATACTTTTCTCCAAACCCCAGTTTTAATAACGTTCAACACATTCCTCCATGATCTGAAATATTAATTATAACTTCCTATTCTTAATTGTGCTGCTGCAGTTTTGTTTAGTCCAGTAGATTGTTTTAGTTGGCTTAGGGAAAAAAATTATTTTATAGGACCTGGCTAGTGCTGCAAGCAAGGAGAGTTGAGAGTGCAATTCTGAAATGACTGGTGTGCCGCTTAGAAGGTTGCTAGGCAGGGTTATAAATTATGTCATGGGTGGTTCATCAATTATACAGATAAAACTGTGAAGGAGAATGGTTTGTCAGGAAAGATAAGGAAAGAGGGACTGAACCTAGATGTATGTTCTATGCTGATGAGCTAGTCATTTTTAGAAGTGAGAAAAGTCAGTTGTAGGAGCCACTTAATAAATGTGTAATGACTGTTGGAAGGGACAGGATGAAAAAGAGCTAGGATAAAATGTTAAGTATACTTGCAATTGCCAAAATCACCACATTCCTTTATTAAGTTTACTAATGATTGTAGATGTGGTCTGAAAAGAAACAGTAGCATGAAAAATCAAGAGGTTTCAGAGAGTTGATTTGTACAGGCATCTGTGTTTTACGTCAGGTCTTTCCAGATATCGCTGAGGAAGCTCGATTGGTGATTAGGCTGAAAATATAGCAAGGTCAGGCATTCTCAGAGATTTCCCATTTGCCTAGATATGAAATACCATAAGAACAATGTGTGTCTGGTTAATTTTAGTGTTCCCTGTTGTGTCCCAACCTAAACCAGGAAGTGCAGGGGACAACAAAACTAAAATCAAAGTGTAACTACATTTTTTTGGGTGTCAAAACTGTGGTGTGTTTCCCTCCCCTTAGTTTGTTGCAACTCTTATTGTAACACATTTAAATAGCCAGCATTCCTTTCACCACCTCTTGCTAACAGCACCAAGCACTCTAGCCAGGTGCTAGTTTCATATTTATACTATCAGCTGTAATTAGTTTCTGCCCTTGTGATAGAGAGGTAGTGCTTGTGTCAGGGTTCCCGCCCCACTCTGAACTCTAGGGTACAGATGTGGGGACCCGCATCAAAGACCCCCTAAGCTTATTTCTACCAGCTTAGGGTAAAACTGCCCCAGGGCACAAACTCTTTGCCCTTGGAGGGTACGCTGCCACCATCAAGTGATTTAACAAAGAATTAGGGAAAGGACCACTTGGAGTTCCTATTCCCTCAAAATATCCCCCCAAGCCCTTACACCGCCCTTCCTGGGGAGGCTTGAGAATAATATCCAAACCAATTGGTTACAAACAGACCCAAACCCCTGGGTCTTAGGACAATAGAGAAATCAGTCGGTCTCTTAAAAGTAACAGAACTTTATTGTGACTAAGGACTGCAGGATGTCCTTGTTTCATGACCCTCCCTTTCGGAGGAGGACTCTGAGAGTTGCAGTGTCTTTGCACAGCAGGGTCACTTGTATAATCATCACCTTCATGCTGATTATTTTAAGAGCTCATGAGGCTGAATTTTAACTGCTCTTGGCAAGTGACTACTTGGCTCATTATATCAATGTACCGTATCACCTCGTAGGGAGTTGGGGTTTTGACATTGAGAGATGCATGTAAACATAATTATCAGGGCTGTAAAACACATAAAATAAAAATAAAATAATAAATACCAATGAACATGAAACAATTCAAATGGACAGGTTTTCATCTGAGATAAATATCTCATTTGGCCAAATTCACCTTTCACCATAAATCTGTACATATCAAGCTGTACCAGTTTGCACCAAGAGTGAATTTGGCCCATGATCGGCTTTAAAGGTTTTATCATAGAATATCAGGGTTGTCATCAGGAGGTCATCTAGTCCAACCCCCTGCTCAAAGCAGGACCAATCCCCAATTTTTGCCCCAGATCCCTAAATGGCCCCTCAAGGTTTTATCAAGTCTATTATTTTTTAAAAATTAAGCAGCAACTGTGAGTGGGGTGCAGAGAAGGGATGAGCATGTTAAAGGGACTTTTGGGTTGCTGGTCTTAAGAACATGAGGGGAGAAGGATTCTGCCCAACTTACTTCGGGGGGGGGGGTCTTTTGCTCATGGTTTATGTTTATGAACCCTAGTTGCAGAGTTTTCCCAAATTAATGTTGAGTTACTTGCCTCCTTTTAATAAAAGTTTTTGCTATATTCAGATTCTGTGCTTGCGAGAGGGGAAGTATTGCCTCTTTGAGGTGCCCAGGGGGTGGTGTGTGATTGTCCCAGGTCACTGGGTGGGGGCTCAAGTCAGTTTTGAGTTGTACTGGTGAAAAGGAACTCCTTTAGATACTGAACCCGGCCCTTGTTGCTGATGGCTCCATCTGACAGAAGGGTTACAGTATTAATCATAGAATGATATAATAGAATCATAGGACTGGAAGGCACCTCGAGAGGTCATCTAGTCCAGTCCCCACTCATGGCAGGGCTAAGTATTATCCACACCATCCCTGTCAGGTGTTTGTCTAACCTGCTCTTAAAAATCTCCAATGGTGGAGATTCCACAACCTCCCTAGGCAATGTATTCCAGTGCTTAACGACTCTGACAGTTAGGAAGTTTTTCCATTAATCCATTAGGTCTTTAGAGAAATATCATGCTTTTTATGCAATGTCAACACCTCCTTCCATTTACTCTTACTCTTCAGAAAACACAGCATGAATCCCAGATGCTGAAGCTTGCTGGTGTCCTTGACCAATTGGAGTGCTATGAGAAACTAATTAAAGGAAACAAATTGATGAGGGTTTAATACTGGTAAAAAAGGAACAGATTCTTGCTTCCTTTTTCTGAGCTGGAATGGGGGGTCTCCGAAGTTCACTAAGCACAGTGAGGTTAAAACATTTTCTTCTGGGTCACATGATTCCATATTGGTACTTTCTCAAGGCCTGAGGTCTGAATAATTTCAGGAATGCTAAAGGGTTTTTTGTTGTTTTTTTTAAATCTACTTTATATAGTTGCATCCAATATTGATGTCCAATTACCAGAAAACAGAAAGCAAAATAGGCCTAAAGTTCCTCTGTAACAACATAATTTTCTCTGTTGGGTGAGGTAGTAGGTAAGAAAATCAAAGTTAAATGAAAGGATTGCTCAGTAGTAGTATTTTGTTTTTTGTATAGTCACAGAAAAAAATCTGCTGAAATTATTTTATGAATCTCTCCAAATTGTAACCTTAGATAAAAATCTGCTGTACTTGGTTGGAATAATAATCAAAGTGTTGAGATTCATTTCAAATGCTTGAACAATTTGAGTATAAAAGTGCACAAGAACTGGTGTTTCTAAAATGTAACATGAATATTAAGCTGTTCCATTTAAATGATCAGTTTAAATGTCTTCACATAGTGATGTTTCTAATAACTGAAAACTAGAAGTTGTTTTTCAAGTTCACAAAAGAGGTGTTTTTTGGTTTTCCTTCAAAATTCTTACAAACCGTCTTTGCAGCACAGTTGATTTATTCTTCAACATTGGTTATTTTGAGGTGGGAAGAGAAAGGAATTAGCTGGGCCATTTTTGTTGGTACAAGACTTCCTCTGTTCTAGAACAAATAAATTGAACCCCCGAACTTTTTGTAGTCATCTTTAATTATATCCTGAGAACTGTACCAAGCTCCCACAATGTCACTTGCAAATAAATCCGGTATGAGTGCACATTTTTCTGACTTCCTGTAATAAAGATACTCTTCCTTCAGGATACTTGGAATGGTATGACTGAAGGTTGAAGTACCATATATGTTTCAAGTACTACAAAACCCATTCTGTGGAGAATTAATAAGTCTCTTGTCAGTATTATGGCTATTACATTCTTTTATTTTAAAATTAAATCAATGTTTGTCAAACCTTTTGAACTCTAAAATTACTATATAAATATGTTTTTATTAAAGCTGGGGGAGGGATAAAGAATCCAGGAAATGTGATATATCTCCCAATAAGAAAAAGTCCCTCAAGATTTCCAGACCCTCAGAATTTTCAGATAAGTTTCTAAAAAAATATTGAAGTTTGTACATAGTTAACTGGACCGGTGTTTCTAAGCTTTACCTGTCACTTACATCAGTCCAGTTCAATGTATAATGCTGGTGCTGTACATTGATGAACTCTGTGCTGAGCTCATTTTATGTGTCCCAAAGAGGGGACTAGGTTCTAAGTACCAACTGCTGCTGCTGATAAAGTTATTAGGCTGTTCCTGAGGACTGTCCCTCTGATGCATCAGGCTCTGCTAAGGAGAATGAGCCAGCCCAGATCCACCTGCGCACAGTAAATTGGATAAGTACCTGGGTGGTAGTTAATTAGTTAAGGAACACCTGGGCCTTATATAGGGTTATGAAGGCTTAGGTATGGGCTCAGAACACAGAGAGGATGCTTCTGGGAAGAGAGGTCCTCAGGGGAGCTGAGTAGGAAGCTATCCAAGAGGTGTCTTCCTGGAGAGCAGAGGCTGCTGGAGAGAGGAACAGCACCCGGAACACAAAGAGAGAGCTCTCCAGACAAGGAAGTCTGGGAGATACTCTTAGTTAGCAGGGGAGAGACTGAAGAGCTCCAGGCAGCGGAGAAGCCTGGGGACTTCAAGCCTTCTCCTTGTGCTTTTTTGCATACCACATTTGGTGGTGATTAAATAGACTAGATCTCTTCAGGGGCATTGTTCATTGTATGCAGGCATCACTGGACTTACTGAAAGCACACTAAGGGAAACTGAGACAGGGATGCTGCTGTGTTTCTGCACCACACTGCTAAGGGGTGCTCCAGGGGTGAGTGCCCGCCGTTACACAGGGTTATTAGGGAGAAGAATATAGGGAAGGAATAAGCCATTTCTTGCTCTTTGGTAAAAAGGTGAGACACAGAGGAAAGACTTGGTTTTAAACTGGAATGGTTTATTTCAAGAAATACTGAGACACACAGCAGGGATATTCAGAAAGCAGAGAGGAGAGCAATTTATGGAGGCAGGAGGAGGGAGCTGTATTGCTGGGATTTACGGATGGCTGTCAGTACCACAAGTCGAACAGCCATGAGAGCATTCAAGCAGCAAATATGCGCAAAAGAAAAAATACACACCCAGGCAGATACCCTGAAAAGGGAAAATCGGGGCTGCACTTAGAATACAGGCTGCTGCTTTATTTGGAAACTGGCTGGGTTTGTGTATATAGGTAAAAATCAACTAATTCTATTTGTTAGCCCCATCTCACATCTAGTTCCCACATAAGTGAGAGCAATGGGTTGGTTTCTCATTGATCTAAATGTTTTGCACATCTCTAAAATACTCTGCATAAATGGGGTACCACCATGCATGCACATTTGACCTCCCTGAGAGAAGCCTGCCAGCAATGCATAGTGAAACAGACCCAATCCTGTTCCTGCTGAGTCAGTGGGTTGCATTTTCCAGTCTACTAAGTCCATTTTGCACTGCTTGCTCAAGCAGTACAAAGTGCATGGAAACTGGTCAGAGCTGGCCATGGGAGAATTTCCTCTGTGTAGAGTAGCACTCTACTGCCATGTAACTGCCAAAGACAACCCTTTCACCACCTCTGGCATAGAGGAAGAGGCATATTGGTGGTGGACTGGTGGCAGGGAGGGACATGGTACAGCAGGACTTCACTGTGCTGATCCTCTACTGGAATAAGGTCACTGAGGGAAGCTAGAGTTTCTGAGAAGCAGCTTTAATTTACATATGGGATTAAGGAGCGTCTCTCTGACCTCCTTCTCCACCCAGTAGGTGCAAGAAGCTCAGACCTGGATGAGAATCTAATCCAATGAAAGATTTTCCAGGTTGTCCAGGTTTCTTTGGAGATTAAGGACTAATACCCTGAGACAACCTGCTTCCCTAAAGAAATAAACCCCCTGTGACCATGAGCCCTTATTGTCACCTACCACCCCATCCTGGAACCCACGTGGGGTATCATCAAACAACTACAACCCACACTTGATGGGGACCACATCCTAAAAGAAATGTTTCCTGAATGCCCTCTTCTGGCCTTCAAATAACCCCCCAACCTCTCCAAGCTCATCATCAGAAACAAGTTCCCCACAGCCCAAGACCCACCAACTCAAAGCAGCACCAGATCCTGTCAGAACAACAGATACAAGACCCGCAGATGTATCTCTACTGCTACAATGATCACACAACACACTTTTCCAGATCCGTGTGTCATACACATGCCTATCACAATATGTGGTGAACCTCATCCAGTTCACTAAATGCCCCAATAACCACTATGTGGGTGAAACCAGATAGTCACTATGCTCTCGAATAAACTCATACAGGAAAATGATAAGACAAAAACTTCATGTCACCTCTGGGTGGACATTTTTCACAAAGTGATCACTGTATATCTGATCCATCAGTCCCCATCCTCAAAGGAAACCTGCACAACACTTTTAAAAGACAAACCTAGAAGCTTAAATTCATAACTTTGCTAGACGCTAAAAATCATGGCCTTAATAAAGACACTGGATTTATGGCTTCTTATAATAATCCATAACCCTCTAACTCCCCTTTTTGTCCTAGGACTACAGGGCTGTTAATGGGCCACTTCACATTGAATGGTCACTTAGAATATGTGCTAACTTCTAATGCTAAACTATCTGTTCGATCTTGTATTTATCTGTACCCTTTTAGTACCTTTCCCAGACCTGAGAAGAGCTCTGTGTAGCTTGAAAGCTTATGTCTCTTACTAACAGAAGCTGGTCCAGTAAAAGATATTACCTCATCCACCTTGTCTCGCTAACACACCTGTAAGGTAGGTTAATATTCTATCCAGTTAATTTGTGTGTGGCAGTTTAATCATCTGTTATGTCAACATTTTTCAAACTTTGGGGTTTAAAGTGAAGCACATAAATTGATATTTAAGCACCTAAATCAGTGTCCTGATTTCCAGAGGTGTTGAGTACGCACAGGGAATGGGAGCTGATAACTTTATGCATCCAAGTTTGAAAACTTTGGCCCAAGTGACTTATCCCCAAAGTCTCCCAGCCAGCCCGAACAGAAACAAAAGACAGCAACAACACCTCTGCACAAATTGTCCTGATGCTGAATTTTCTGGTAGGAACATTTGTAGCCCAGAGGTTTGGTGTTTGAAATTGACAGTCATTGCTTGAGCACTTAAACAATTAACTATGGACAAAATGGGTGATGTCGTGGTGGGTGTGTGCTATTAGACCACTGGACAAAGAGGATGAGGTCGACGAGGCTTTCTTTGGACAATGAACTGAAGTTTCCAGAACACATGCCCTGGTTCTAATGGGGGACTTCAATCACCTGACATCTGCTGGGAGAGCAATACAGCAGTGCACAGACAATCCAGGAAGTTTTTGTAGAGTGTTGGGAACAACTTCCTGGTGCAACTACTTGAGGAACCAACCGGGAGCCATTCTCCTCTTGACCTGTTGCTTACAAACAGGGAAGAATTGGTAGGGGAAGTAGAAGTGGGTGGTAACCTGGGGAGCAGTGACCATGAGATGGTTGAGTTCAGGATCCTCCCAAAAGGAAGAAAGGAGAGTAGCAAAATATGGACCCTGGACTTCAGAAAAGCAGACTTTGACTCCCTTAGGGAAATGATGGGCAGGATCCCATGGTAGGCTAATACGAGGGGGAAGGGAGTCCAGGAGAGCTGGCTGTATTTTAAAGAAGCCTTAGTGAGGGCACAGGAACAAACCCTCCTGATGTGCAGAAAGAATAGCAAATATGGCAGGCAACCAGCTTGGCTTAACAGCGAAATCTTCAGTGAGCTTAAACACAAAAAGGAAGCTTACAGGAAGTGGAAACTTGGACAGATGACTAGGGAGGAGTATACAAATATTGCTCGAGCATGCAGGGGTGTAATCAGGAAGGCCAAAACAACTGGAGTTGCAGCTAGCAAGGGATGTGAAGGGTAACAAGAAAGGTTTCTACAGGTATGTTAGCAACAAGAAAAAGGTCACGGAAAGTGTAGGACTCTTAATGAATGGGGCAGGCAACCTAGTGACAAATGATGTGGAAAAAGTTGAAGTACTCAATGCTTTTTTTGCATTGATCTTCACAGACAAGGTCAGCTCCCACACTGCTGTCCTGAGCAACACAGTATGGGGAGGAGGTGAGCAGCCCTCGGTGGTGAAAGAACAGGTTAAGGACTATTTAGAAAAGCTGGACACGCACAAGTCCATGGGTCCAGATCTAATGCATCCGAGGGTGCTGAGGGAATTGGCTGATGTGATTGCAGAGCTATTGGGCATTGTCTTTGAAAACTCATGGTGATCGGGGGAGGTCCTGGATGATTGGAAAAAAACAAACATAGTGCCCATCTTTTTTAAAAGGGAAGAAGGAGAACCCAGGGAACTACAAACAGGTCAGCTTCACCTCAGTCCCTGGAAAAATCATGGAGTAGATCCTCAAGGGAACCATTTTGAAGAACTTGGAGGAGAGGAAGGTGATCAGGAACAGTTGTCATGGATTCACCAAGGGCAAGTCATGCCTGACCAACCTGATTGCCTTCTATGATGAGATAAATGGCTCTGTGGATATGGGGAAAGCAGTGGACATGATATATCTTGACTTTAGCAAAGCTTCTGATACGGTCTCCCACAGTATAATTGCCAGCAAGTTAAAGAAGTATGGATTGGATGAATGCACTATAAGTTGGATAGAAAGCTGGCTAGATTGTTGGGCTCAAAGGGTAGTAATCAACCGCTCGATGTCTAGTTGGCAGCCGGTGTCAAGCGGCGTGCCCCAGGGGTTGGTCCTGGGGCCAGTTTTGTTCAACATATTTATTAATGACCTGCATGATGGGATGAATTGCACCCTCAGCAAGTTCACAGATGACAGTTAGCTGGGGGGAGAGGTAGATATGCTGGAGGGTAGGGATAGGGTCCAGAGTGACCTAGACAAATTGGAGGATTGGGCCAAAAGAAATGTGATGAGGTTCAACAAGGACAAGTGCAGAGTCCTGCACTTAAAATGGAAGAATCCCATGCACAGCTACAGGCTGGGGACTGACTGGCTAAGCAGCAGTTCTGCAAAAAAGGACGTGGAGATTACGGCAGATGAGAAGCTGGCTATGAGTCAACAGTGTGCCCTTGTTGCCAAGAAGGCTAACGGCATATTGGGCTGCATTAATAGGAGCACTGCCAGCAGATCAAAGGAAGTGATTATTCCCCTCTGTTTGGCACTGGTGAGGCCACATCTGTAGTATTGCATCCAGTTTTGGGCCCCCCACTACAGAAAGGATGTAGACAAATTGGAGAGAGTCCAGTGGAGGGCAGCAAAAATGATAAGAGGGCTGGGGCACATGACTTACGAGGAGCGGCTGAGGGAACTAGGCTTGTTTAGTCTGCAGAAGAGAAGAGTGAGGGGGGATTTGATAGCAGCCTTCAACTACCTGAAGGGGGTGTGACAGGGTTGGGCCAGATGGCTACAGGAGAGTGATAGAAGGCAGATATATTAGCCCCAGGTTAAGCAGGTCCCTTTTCCCTGGGTAAGGTAACAGGCGTAGTTCCAGAGCAATCAGGAACTTGCTGGAACCAATTAAGGCAGACAGGCTAATTAGGACACCAGGAGCCAATTAAGAAGCTGCTAGAATCAATTAAGGCAGGCTGATCAGGGCACCTGGTTTAAAAAGGACCTCACTTCAGTCAGTGAGGGGCGCGCAAGGAGCTGAGAGTGAGAGGGCGTGCTGCTGGAGGACTGCGGAGTACAAACGCTATCTTGCATCAGGAGGAAGGTCCTGTGGTAAAGATACAGAAGGTGTTGGGAGGAGGCCATGGGGCCATGATTCTATGAAAATATGTGTCATGAAGTTCTGAACTGAATCAATAAAATTCCCAGGTTGCCACATTTCTCTTGGTTCAACCAAAGTAATTCATAGTGTGTTTTTAGAATTTGCTCCAGTTCATTTGTTCATTAGTTTGTATTGGACGCTGGCCCACTAACATCCCCATAGATTGAGAACTTGTGTTACTCTGCTTTTTTAATTTAATTGCCTTTTTTCTTTTTGGGGCAGTTAGAAAACTGCTAATAGAATGAGCTTGTTATGGCGTGTGATTAAGACACACCAGTAAATGTAATATTTAATATGCATTTCTTTCTACACGATTACATGCACTATTATGTTTAGGTAAAAGCCTTCATAAAATCAAGAGAGGAGGTATTCTCTTTATGCCAGTATGACTTGGTAAGGTAAAATAATATACAATAAAACTAAGCTGGAGTGAAACCCCACCCGCTTCCTGTGGCTGGATTTCCCCTGTAACATATACAATACAAACATGTGACAAAATGGAAAACTACATGGATCTTAGCATCTTACTGCTGCCTGTGGCAGGAATCCATTTAGATTTAGTCTTGACCTGGGTTTAGAAGTCCTGAGCAAGTAAGGTGGGATGTCATAGATGCTTTCCAAGACCATGGGAGAGCTAAATTAATGGGCAATAACCCTAACTGGGTCAAATTATTATATATGTAACAAATACTAAAAGATAATTGCAGTTTTCCAAATGGAAGTGCAGCTCAGGTTAAGTATGTGTGTAATTAAGGAACAGGCTCTCTAAATCTGATTGTGTTCTATTGTTTTAGCAGAGACTAAAGCAGCTAACAGAAAATCGGATTGCTGAGAGGGTACCTGACAAAGTGACCATGTTTTTTCTCTGAATTCCTCCCTCATTCTGACCCAAGTCTCAATAAACTATAAAGTTTCTGTGCTGTGATTTTTGTGTTTTGGAACACTTTGACAGTAATTAAGTAACTTGGCCTGAAAAACTAGCTGCTCACCCAAATCAGAGAGGAGAGCAGAGTTGGACCTAACAGAGATCTTTGTGAGCTCTTGTAATCTCCAATATTTCCTCTTCCTGTTAGGGAAAAGCCTGTTAAAGGGAGAACAATGATTGTAATCAAAGTCTTAAAGGTTATCAGGGAGCCAGGAGAATCAATGTTAAATTTAAGTCCCTCATACTTTTTACATAGGATTTTAAGAATGTGTTTCCTAGTAAAATTTCTTTCACTTTGCATCTCAGCACAATCAATGTTTGTTAATTTTATCTGCATTCTGGAACAAAGCCAGAAGTTTCAGTCTGACTGAGGGCCCACTGGAATGGAATGCCTCCTATAACTTCAGTGGTAGATTGAGTCTAGACAAAGAGTGTGGGGGCTGGATCCTCTAGAGATGAGAAAATGCCTTTGTAGATGGATCACTGGTTAAATTCCTCATTCAGCCACAAAATTTTTGTGTGACTTTGGAAAATCCCTTTAGCTACCTCATGCCTCAGTTTTCCATCTGTAAAATGGAGATGATCCTTCCTTACGGAGGTGTTGTGAGGATAAAATCCGTTGATGATTATGAGGTGCTGAAAGGCTAGAGTGATGAGGATCCTATCAATACCTAGTAGATTTCGTTTTCCACTATGGCTAATAAAATGCAAGAATAGTCACTTTTCAGCTGTTGATTTTCTCTTGCTTTTATTTCACCACGAGCAAAACTGCTCCTCCTGCCTCCTTTGTCTCAGTGAAAAAAACATGTCCCAGTGGAGGATATAATATAAAGGCCAAACTGTCTCCATTGATGTCAACAGTTATCTTGAATTTCTCTTAATCAGGAGCAGGATTGGGTCCAGAGCGTAAATATATTTGCTGCAGCAGGTTCTCACTGGTTAAGTCTTCTCTACGTGGTCATTCATGTTCCAACTCAGGAATGGTGGCAGTTGGAGAACAAAGCAGCTTGCCTGGGCACCCTGGGACATAAAAAAAAATCACACAAACACCATAAAAATGCATGGTAAGGCAGCGAAATAGACTAAATTGCGGTTTTCATTTTGTTAACGATTTCCTAACCTTTTTTAAAATTTAAAGTGTTCTATTTTTTGCTCAATACAAAAATCCATAAAGAAATATACAGAAGATTAAAAGAAAATAAAAATATATAACACTTAGGTTAAAAATGCAGTGACTGAATCCCAGATAAGGGAAAGACGCCACACTGTTATGAGGACCTTGAGGTTTAACGCTCATAAGAAGGGAGGGTCTCCAGTAAGAAGAATTTCTCTGTGCTAGAATATGATTTCAGTGACTAATGTGTTAGAAACTACTCAGTGCTGCTAAATGCCATGATTTTATTGTGAGTCTTGTGATTTTTTTGATATTTTCCTGCCAGGCCTGGTACTGGACTCCAGACCGTATTAATATCTCAGCTTTCATTTAAAAAAAAGGAGGGGGGGAGGGAGGTGAGAAGGGTTAAGTTTCTAATTATCATGGTTGTGGAGAACAGTTTGAAAATATAAAGTGAGTTTACTCTGAAAGGCAATAAAAATAACCCACGTGTATTATTTTAAAACAGTCTCATGATTCTGAAGTCAATCTTGTGATTTTTTTTTTTTTTTTTTTAGGAGGCCTGACTCATGATTTTAGAACTCTTGGGATGGGCAATACTGGCAAGCTCAATTTTCTCATATGCTAAAACAATTGTGATTTTGGTGGTTTGTCTGCTTTTCTTTTGATCAGCCAAGTCACAAAATGAAATTTGTTTAATGTAAGCATAATTCCCTGTTACGGCCAGGAAGTCTGATCTAACTTCTTATACCAGGTCAGGATTGAGGTACGTTCCCACAATGCATTGTTGGAAAGCTTGCCTGGTTGTTTCTGTGCTATGTCTGTTTTGTGTATAAACAGAAGACTTTGGTACCTTTCATGAGTACTAAATAAATTTTTTAATGTATTTTAAGTGCTGGTAATGTGTTTGGTGCTGGACGGAATCCAGACAGCTTGAGACCTGAAGACCTTACAGACTAGGCAGAGCACAGAGGGAAGAGAAGGCAATAGCAAGGATTCTTTTTAAAGGTGGTATTAAATCACTGATTCACTTCTTGAAGGCAACATACTTAGGTCTTTAAGGGTGAAATTCAAACATGTGCTGAGGGCTTGCCAAAGCCTTTAAGTGCTAGGTTGAAGGCATAAGAGGGACTTTGTACATAGATCTTGCACTGACCACATACACATGGGTGAATTTTACCCACATAGTGTTGTCAAAGCATTTTCCAGAGGAAGATAAATATCAGTATCTCTATTTTACAAATGAGGAAACCGAGTCACAGAGAGATTAATTGACTCGCCTGTGGTCACTAAGCAGGTCAGCGATAGAGCCAGGAACAGAGTCCAGGTCTCCTCAATCCCAGTCCACTGGATGTCGCTGCTTCATGCTGAATCTTTTGGAGTGGTTTGACATTGAAGAAATGGAAAATAACTAGAAAAATAAGTCTAGGTGAAATACTGAGCACCATAGTGGTTTTGATTAGCTTTTAACAGAATCATTTTGGGTAAATTAGATGATATGTCTCATGAATTTTGGATGTTGAAGAAAGAAAACACCATTATATTGCCTGTTGTTTTTTTCTTCCAAAATGTTCTAATGCTCTTTTCAAAAAACAGCTCCCAGACAGCAAACAATTCCTGCTTGGTTATGCTCAGCTTTGCTTTTCTCCCCCTCCTACCCCGCCCCCCCCCAATATGCCGCTGAAATTCAAGCTGTTCGCTACAACTCCCCAATCAAACTTTAAAGCATCTGTATCTTTAATAACTAGTACTGGCAATCTTAGCTATTCAATATGGCTGGGTGATGAAAAGATTTAATTTTCACCATAAGATGTACTCCAAAACTCTCTTTAACAACTGTGCAATTAAATTCAAGTAATCTACAATTGTCCTGGATAACAACACAAAAAAAAAGTATTGTTAATTTCTGAAGAGTGCATTTGCAAGGAAGAAAGCTTTGTTATAAGCGAAGTGACATATCAAATTTACATTGACATTGAAATACATAGCTTACCTCCTCTGTGATGGCTTTCACTGTACCTGTGGTAAAACCATAAAAGCCTACCTTTTGTGTACTTATAATGAGTCATGCTGTGGTGTTGCTTTTTAAGAAAGCAGAAGAAATGATTAGTTCTCAGAAACTTTTCCTGGCTGTACTTTGTCATGATTCTGCTGCAGGTGTCGGAAACCCTGTCTGTTCTATCACTTCGTTGTGACCAAAAGACAACAAAAATGGAGCTGTCTTATGTGAAGCCTTTACTTCTGAGAGGAAAGCATCTGCTTACTTGAATAAAATGTTCTTCCTGCCCTTTCCCGTTTACTGGTCATCTGGAATTGCCAGCCAAATTCAGGAGTGGAGGCCTGCATTTTAGCGATGACCTTTAATGTGTATTATTATTAAATTCTGCCTCGGTGTATACCAGTTGCAAGCTCACTGACTTTGTTTGGGTTGCGAGTTGTGGACCTTGAAATTCCCCTCTTCGTGTACAGGTTTTGTGATGTGGAAAATCACTGGAACAGGACTGAAACTAACAACCCATTTCATATTGGCCACCAAAAACCCTTGCAGTATCAATGACTTTCATTCAATGTCAACAAGGGCCAGTTCCAACTGGTGACCTAAAAATAAAAGGCTCCATATTGTCATTACCATAAAGCCACCAGTCCTCCACAAATACAGTTAATTTCTTTCATTCCTCCACACAGCAAACAAGCCAAGTATTGCATTTTGAAGCATAAATTCCATCTAGATTAAAAAAAAATACCCATTTTGTTGCTGAAACGCTAATCAAGAGAAAGTTAGGTTAAATATTCCAAAGCTTTGCCAGATATGATGTAAAAATTTAAAAAATACTACCAAACAGCTAATTCCTAGCTACTTCCTGCTGGCTTGTTCTTTCTTGTGCTTAATTTTTAATAGGTCAGAAAATACACTCTAAAGGATTATTTTCTTTGGCCCTATGGATCCACACTCGGTATTTCAACTCCAGGTTTTTTTTCTAATATGACAGAGCAAACGCTTTCCTACTTTTACTGGCCTTGGTTTTGCAGTAGTTAGGAGAAGGGTGACCATTTGAGAATTAACCATGGAGCCTCCACAATCCACTTCAGTTGACACAAACTTTTTCCATAAAAGCCCAATTTATTTATTTAAAAAACAAACCAAAAATACTTCATTTTTGCACAACATGTGGGTTTCCATTGGGATCAGAATCAGTGGAGTCAAAATATCAGGAGAGAGACTGCCCAATGCATATGGAAGCCATGGATCATGTGAGACAGCTTGTTTTGATTAAATTTGGTGAACAGTATTGGCCACTGGAGAGATGGATAGTTGGGCTAAGGTTCTGAAAAGTATCCAGACCTGTAGGTGTTTATCCCAAGTGAACCTTTTGATGTTCGAACATCAGGTGTTTTGACTTTAATTGGGGTCCCCTGCAACATGTATGGCTGTATGATTATTTCTCCTCCTTTCACCAGACTTAGGAATGACTGTCAGGATTATGGAGGACAGACAGAAGAGTAGTGGTTTAAGTAGGACTTAAGTGGTCCTCTGCCCAGGGGTTAATTTCACCCACAGAGGATAAAGTGACTGTTTATTTCCTTATAAACTCAAATTGAATGGCGAATGGCTTGAAAATCTCATTAAGAAGAAGAGGTGAGTTTAATGCAAGCAAGATAACCTAGGTTCTCTGTTTTTCATACAGAGTTCTGCTTTCACACAGGCCATCTCATGCTTACAACCTCAAAATCTGATGCCTAAAATTTCATTCATCTTTGCAAATGATGAGGAAAGTGTAAAAATCGGAATATTTCCCCCTTATTCTCGTACAATTTCAAAACTGAATCCAAATTCAGTTTGGGTAAACACATGTTAGCAAAACTGGAAACAATCCCAAACCTTAGTTTTCCATCTATCCCCTACAAGTACACAGATCAATTTCTGTGGTAATGTTTTAACACTACAGAGTAGGACAGAGTAGTGCAATCTATTAGTGTTTGCCTTACCTGTTCTCTAAAGTTAAACTGTTACCACAGAAACTGTTCTTAACTTAACTGTGTTCTTAAAACACTCAAATTTTTAAAGATTCTCTTACTTTTTTGCTTTGTCTCTAGAAATATTTCTGTGACGCTTGGGATTATTTTTTTTCTCCTTCACAAGATGCTTTGTGTCACTCCATTTCGAACAAGTGTAACTTTACAGGCTGCCGTCTACTTTTTCAATTTCATTGGGGAGAAGTACAATAAAAAGGAAAGAAGAGGTGATTTTTCGCTTCTTTCATCTGTCAACTAACGGTTTGGTACAAACTGTATAGGTTTGAGATCCAAAGCTTTGATTTCTCCTGGATAGAAGATTATAGTGGTTCCCTACCCTGACCTAATGGATCTGTGGATCCAAGATAGCCACAACTCAGATTCCCAGAGCAAAGTGCTCTGTGCTTAAACTGTTCTTGCATAGTTGTGGTGGGGGGGTTGGGGGGTTTACATTCTGGAAACTCCAAAGAAATTTTCCTGTAACTCTGTGGCCTGGTTTTTATGTACATCCCAAACTTGCACAGAGCATTTTGCCACATTTAGAAATACACCTCACTAGCCTATAGTTTGCCACTGTGAAATGGATGAGGCAGATGCAAAGCTGGAACAGCCCCATCTCCTGACATGGTCACTGCAGACATAAGAGGAATTATAAAACAGGCATGTGAAGAAATATTTTCCTCAACGGAGTTACAGGAGCCTAGCAATTCCTGCAGTACATTGTATCCTTTTTATAACATCGTCCTTGGAAGCTGATTATTTTGAGGTACGTCATAAACAGGCTTTGTCATAAGAACTGTAAAATGAGGTTAAATATACTTGGATACCAAGCTAGCAGTGTAGGCTTCTGTATGAGCAAGGGTATTATAGATAGCATCGTCATTATAAGGGCAGTATTGTTTTCTTTTTACCTTGTAATACGCAGCAACATTTCATGGCTATCTTGTAATAGCGGCTTAGGTTAAACTGAGAACTGGAGTTCATTGCATGAGCTATATCCAGTATTTTTGTGTGTCTACCTGTATATTTAATTGGAGACCGATGCCCTTTTCATGCATGGGCATAAAGCAAAATCTAAGAAATGCTGTGCATATGTAGCAAGGGGATAACCATAAAGAAAAGAAATGGTCGCTTTCCAGAACCAGAACCTGCCTGTAAGCTGCTCTTCACAATTCCTATAGCAAAGCATATCAAAATGGGGATGAAGCCTGGGAGGACAGGAAAGAAAACTGGAAACAGTTGTTCAATGTGTTGCATTTTCTTTAGAAACCGTGTAAAATGGGGACAGTAATAGGAGAGGTGTCAGTGATTCACCCTCCTAAAATAACCGCTTGTTTGCTTGTGTATATATGTGTGAGTAATAGGTGAATTTGTGTGTCTCAGGTGGCGGTGATACAAATAAATTATTGAGGAGGAATTAAGTTGTGTTTTTCATTAACTGCTGGAAGTGGTGAGGTCCTTTTCGTAGTCCAGTCTGGGTACAGCTCCTGTGAACATTCTGTTGCTTACACTCACAAGCCTCCCACAACTGGTGAAGAGTTGCATTGTTCTGGTGGAATGTAGCTGTCAGTGTAGGCCGTGGTCATGGGCAGAGACATGATTACACAGGAGGCTATGGTCCCTATCTTGGAGGGGTTTCAATATTGTGGAAGAAGGAATCCATAAATAAAATTATATACCTGGATTTTTGTTGTATTTTTCCCTGTGGTAATAAAGCTGTGTGCAAAATGCTTATCTTCATTGCACATGCAGTTACTGCAACTATGTTATTGCCATGCAGATATTCAGAGCTGTCTATCTGAAAACTCTGCTGCCTGATTTGCATTTATGATCATTGTACATGTGTAATTGTGTGCCTAAAGATTTTTAAAAATCATGCCCAATAAGTTGTAGCACATCCATAATCAGAGCTGATATGTAATATCACACATGAACATAACTAAAACAAAAGCTAAAATAAAGTAAAAATCAAATAAATTGGAGAGTCTGCATCTTACTACCCTTACCGGTATCAAGCTGGTCTGTATAAACTGCTGGGAGCCTTTATTTATACATAGGGTTGATGTTCCTGCTGTAAACCTGCTACTTTTCTATGTTGGACAAAAGCTTTCTGTCTGTGAACTTTGTGTAACATCTCCATTTATATTCAGAACACTCAGAGCTCCATCCCCATAACCATTAATGGGTTTTTATATTCTCTTCAATGGAGTTGACCTGAAGTCGCGACTGGAGGAAGGTTGGCATTCAGTGGCTAACGTTCAGCTTGTCTGATTATGTGCGAAGCTCAGCTATACCTTAAGGTTGTGGAAAACTAACCACTTATAGAACTATGCAGTTATAGAACCAATTATATACATTTTGCTTTTTTAAGTAGAAAATAAGTTTGTTTTATCTGATTTTGAAATCAGTTGCATAATGTGGGCTTGAAAGTTGAATTGCAAAGCAAGAAAAATGTGTGAAAAATGGAGAAGGTAGGCAGCGTGAAAAAGAGGAAACTGGAGGGAAATATCAGGGATGGGCAAAGAGAAAATTCTGTTGAAAAAGTAAATACAATCCAGGACACATGCAGTGATGGCCATTAAAAAAGCAGCACTTGCAACAGTTACCACATGGTAGTATCTCAACTACAGTTTCCCCCTCTGTGTACAATTGGAGATAACTGAGGAAATGTCTTTTTAATGGTGTTCATACCATATGTAGGGACCTTGCACATCCCGGTTGGTTCTCCATCCAGTCTCTGATATGTACCACAGACGTCCCAGTAGCTAAAACATGTTTTAAATATAATCAGCTTGGAAGCAAAGAAAAATGGGGCCAGACCCTCAGCTAGTATAAATTGGAATAGTTCTAATAAAGTCAATGGGAGCTGCTGGATGTTCACTAAGCCTTTATTTAGGAGCCTAAATTTGGACATTGGAGCATCATATTAGGCACCCAGGTGAGATATTCAAAGGCATAACTTGCAGTTACACTCCATTTGTATTTATGAAAACCTCTCTCCTGTTTCCTAAGCTCTTCTGTGGGCCTAAAGCTAGCAGGAGATCATGTGATAGCTTATATCATTCTTTTCTGCGTGCCTTGCCATAGATAACCCCTTGTGAAACAAACCCTTTCCCCTTTCCATGGATCATCAGTGGGGTTTGAACCTAGGACCATCTGTGCTTAAAAGCATGGGCCTCTGCCAATACGGCTAAAGGATTAACTCCATTAGCAGTAGTAGGATCTCATCTTCATATGTGGATTATTCACTAGAGGGGGACATGTTACACGTACGCACTAATACCAACACTCTCTTTTTTTGCTCCTATGACCAAACTATGGTTTATGGCCGCTTAGTGGGACGGGGGAAGAAGTCTCTGAGAACTTTTGACTGCACATTTTTATTTGCCATTAATTGTTTATCTTTCCTGTGTTAGGCTTTGAGTATGTTCAGACAAGATCAGTGGGTTTGTGTTTATGTTAGAAAGTATTTTGTGATGATAGGTTTTGATGATTTTTTTCTCTGTTGTTCATGTTGCCCTTCCGATCTTTGAAATAATTTTTTTCCTCCTGTTGTATATGGCTAACGCTGATGTTTTTCCCTTATGATTTTCACACAAACCAACATGACTTCTGCTCCATTTAATACACTCTTTGTGTGACAGCAGCATTGGTGATGTCAGAAAAGGTCAGGGAATAAGATTTGTAAATTACAGTAACTTGAGCTCCCAGAGTGGGCTCAACAGTAGCAGAGCATAAAGTTCAATTACTTTGTCTTTCTAAAGTCTTTTTTCCTCCCCTTTTGGTGATGCTCCAAAATTTGATCAGACATAAGGAAATCTGTTATCTTCCTGTTACAGTTGATTTCATTCAAAACCCCTTCAGCATCTGTTTGTAGAGTCTGATGTACCTGGACGAAAAAAGCATGACTGAAATCATTTGATGGCCAAATTCTTCTGACTTATACTGATTTCACACTGGTGTGAACCCCTTGATTTACACTGGCATAAGTGAGAAGAGAATCAGCCCCACAGTGTAGGAGCATGACTGAATGATTTCAACAGGGTACGACACACATGTCTTTCCTTCCTAATCTCAGTTATAATGCAGGAAGGAGTTAGAGGTGGCCACCAGGCTATCAGTAAAGCAGGGTCTACAATGGAAGGTTATATTTTTCACTAGCAAATTTTGATGGCAAAACCAAGAGAAATTTAACAGCCAGTCTACATGTGCTTATTGATTACCAGAGAGTTTATAAATTTGTCTGTCAGAAGCAGATGTAGATGGCACTGTTTGATATGGATTTTCCATATAATGTAATTGCATTACTTCAATCACTATAAAACTATGAACAATTGATTGCACAAATGGAAGGGCTGATTGGTGTGTGAAAAGAAAGCCAATGACTGGGATTGTTTTAATGTGATCATATCTGATCTTTATTGTCCTTGCTAAGATAGTAATGGAAATAGTACTGAATAGTAAAAATAGTAAAAAAAAAAACAAAAAAACCCCCAAAAAACTAATTGCAAACCCATTATGACATTCTATCACCACATGTCTGGACACCCACAGACATAACGAAAGCTAAATCCTGGAAGTGACCCAGTTACCATTTGAATTTGAAATTTTGGTTTCCTCATGTTCATGGTCCTTTCTGTGTTCAAATTCCTCAGACATCCAAGCTTTGTTGCTCAAATACTCATGGAAAGGCAAACTTTTTGGTTGAATGTTCAAATGTTCACTAATGGCAAATTTTAATTTTCTGATTATAATCTTTGTGGTTCATGTTTGCGCTGTACTGAGCCAACACAGGAACTTGTGAACATTGCAAACTAAGATACAATTCTAAAGTGATGGAGTGGGGAGGTCCACATCTAGCTAGTGAATTTCATTTTCATTTTCATGCTTCAAATGTGAATTTCATTTTCAAAAATAGTGTTGCTGTTCCCCATTCCATTTATACACCTCAGCACTACTGCCAATAAGAATTAATATCATATTTGAAGGATGATTATAACTAGATAAGAATGACATTTTGCAGCAACCTTCCAATTTGTTTTGAATGAAGGATTTTTTTGTTCACAAGACAATGTGTTTTAATAATTGGCAGCAACAAATATATGGTCCCAGATTTGTGAGTAAGAGGTATTCAAGCTCCTTTGGAGAAGTTAGTAATTGCTGGTGAGAGGAAATGGTGGGCCTTTTTGATTAAAGTAGTCAACACTTTCTGATAAAGAAATTACACACACTGAGCATTTTGCCTCATCAAGAACTGAGTAAGAACTTGAGTATCTGACCCTTTCTTATCATTGGTATATGCATTACCATTTGTTGAGTGCTAACGGTGTGCTTGGTGTTGTATGGAACACAACAGAAGACATGGGGCCAAAGTAACTCTTGGCATAAACTGGAGCAAATCCCATTACTGTCAATGAGAGTTGATTGTGTTTACTCTAGGAATGAATTTGCTCCATGGACTCAATGTAATTTAAAAACAAGAGAAAACATTATGCAAACTCTGTGTCTTCGTCATGCAACCATTTCATGTATATACTTTAAAATTAGGTAATGTTAAAATTGAACACTATTTTCTAAAAGCGTAGGGAGGCTGTCAAAAAAACAAGGCAAAAAAATAAACTATTCAATTCTCCAGGTTTTTTCCACTGAGAAAGTGACAGTTTCAACAACAGGTTTCAGAGTAGCAGCTGTGTTAGTCTGTACTCGCAAAAAGAAAAGGAGTACTTGTGGCACCTTTAGTCTCTAAGGTGCCACTAGTTTCAACAACTTAATTCATTCTTAATCCTATCATCCTGAACTATTTTTTTTTGATGGTTAAAGAGTAAAAAGTGGTGTTTTCTCTCATTCTTTTTTTGTCAGGGACATATATCATGTGGGAATGCAGCTGTTTGAGTCAAAAGGCCTCCACAACCCATTGCAGAATTTCATGCCTTCCCATGTAGCTGCCCTTTCCTGTCCCGCTCAGTTGTGTCAGTGGAGAATGAAAAAGAATTCGCTTCTGTAGGCTTGTGGTAAACAAGCTTCAGGTTGGAACATAACATTCTTTGGGAATGCTTATATTCCTGAAATATTGATATTAATCTATGGTTTGGGGCACTTAACTATTTATAATGTCATGAATGCCATATATATATATTTCCCCATACAATCTACCAGTGGCTCACTTCCAGTAATCATGTCTATTGTCAACAAACTCTTCTTGGCATGGAGAATTAAACAGTAATTATAGCCACAAGCAAACCTATTAACACCATGTTAGTTGCTAATTGTCATGCCTATTTTTTGGAAAGAGGAATTCCGTAGTAGTGTTTTATTTAATCTGTCCTGTTTTTATTTCTGTGCTATGTTTTGATTGCTTTATTTGTTGTTTTATCTCTCGGTGGTGGCGGTATGGGGGTTTTTTGTTTTGTTTTATTTTAAGCAATTGCCTCTGCTATCTGAGGTGGATGGTGGGGAAGGAAAGATTAAACTTTTATTAAGATAGTCATTCTTAATTTTACCAAACAAATTGCAATTGTTATCCAATCCAGTAGGTGGCATAGGACCGTGACCTCTAAGGGTCATTCTAGTCAACATGAATGCAGCTGAAACACCTGCAATGGCCGAGTGAACTCTATGGAAATATTGACAAGTAGTACATTGTTACCTGCCTTTATTTTGCTAACCCACTTGGTTAGACACCATACAAACCAAGAGCTAAATACTGGTCACAATGAGTTTAACATACCTTCCCCACAAAAAGTGAAAACATCCATTCCATAATACCCTGGTCCTTTAAAAAAATATATTCTCTTATAGTTACAGGTTTTGTTTGAGACTATTGAATTAGGGTGAACAGTGATGCTAAGGAACAGAACACAGTGCTGTCTGATTTACAGCACAGCTGATGTGCTGTGCAAAGCAATTCAAAATCTGATGGTGTGTTTCTCGGAAATGGATGATATGATGCTGATGAGTTTGGGAAACTTTATTCTTCATGTTTAATCTATTCCATCTGTAGATAGTCACATTTATATTCACCTTTTCCTCATATAATTGCAGAAGAAGAAATGGACCCTTAATCTACTACAATTAACTGGCTACTCCATGTGTTCATGGCATCAATATGTTTTTGTCTTAACCTGTAGTGTGAGCTTTGTAAAGTTATTTACAAACGTGTCAATACAATGACATTTAGGTTTGACATCTTTTGGCCACCATTTGTTCTTTATTGATCGATCCTGGTGCACTGTTGCTCTCCTCAGCTATATTTTGCATTATTACCAGCGATAAGAGAGCATCAATCAGTGCTATTACTGATATATATCTTTTGCCCATTAAAATGCAAATTTTAAGGTGTGCTGTGGATAGAAATCTTTGCCCCTTAAAGCGATGAAAGGCCTGGCTAATTATGACTCAAACTATTATTCAGATAACTGAGCAGTAAGTCATTATGAAATTTGTAATCTGAAGCATTTTATTTCTCTCTCTCCTCCCCCCCCCGCCCCCCAACTCTTGGGCAACAGATAATCTATTAAGGCAGGCTCTCATTTCTGGCATTAGTGCCTAGGAATTTTACTTTTTTTTTTTCTTTCAATTAGAAAGCAAATAGAGCCAACAAAATCAACTCATTGTACCAACAGCTTAAAACTCAAGCCTCATAAATATTAAATAAGCAGCTAAATAGTGCATAATTTATGTGAAAAGAGATCAAAAGTTTAAAGCCTTAGCTGTTACACCGGCCACATAAGAGCGCACATCTTTCATACAGGGTTAGTGGGGAAGTCCAGTTTCTGATGCTTTCTAACATGGAGCTCTGTGCTACTCATGAAAAGTCTCCGTGACACTTCTTGGTTCAGTTGTTGTGCCTAATCTTGATTGAGGAGACGAAAATATCCCTGTCGCTTTTTGTGCACAGATCTGAATCCTGGGTTTGTGACCGAAACAGGCAGACATGCCTTTTTCTTTGCCAAAATATAGCATAAGGAAGGTGGTCCACAATAATCACTAGTAAGGACTCAGTTAACCATATAAACATACATCACGGAAGGCTCTCAGATTGTGACTGACAACACCCCTGTAGTTTATTACCTTGAATGGGAAAAGCACTGCATTTTGGTTGGTTTGCCTGTCAGCAGAAACTCCCAGGCTTGTGTAGTCTCCAGATCATAGTGGTCAGGCTTCACGTGCAGCAATACTTCCGTAGAGAGACCCATTTTTGGTAGGCCACTGGGTTGAATTCTAAACACAAATGTCTGGTAACGTATCCGCAAAGGAACTGTTGTAGCAGATGCTCAATAACCAGTTTTTTAGGATACTGTGTGTAGCAGCACACATCCATATAGGTGAGAGAGAATTAAGTCCTGGGGTAGTGCTGGTGTGTTGTTTTGGCATTTTTTTTGGACTTGGCCTATTCTTGTACCTGCCAGCCTACAATGGGCAGAGAATGCTATGGTTTTAGTCTAGCTTAATTAACTTTGTCACTAGACAAAGTTAACCTTTAGTTTAGTATTTTATAGTCATTCTTCTTTGAATATTGGCATCCCTTGGAGACATCCCATCGTTCTAGTCATGGCATTTTGTATTTACAAATGTTGGCACAAAGTGAGGATGTGGGACAAACTGTGTGGGGTTTGGTTTTTCAGTTTAACGTGTCCTTTATTTTAATGGTCTCTTTCATCTCTCCGTTTCCTGATCTACACTATTTAGCACAAACTTAAAATATTTTTGTGTTAAAGGCAGAAATAAGCTGTTTGCCCCTCAGCAGCTGTTAACCTGTAGACGGCGGACCATTTTGTACAAAATACAGACAGACCTGAATCTTTGTTCCAAACTTAAACAGAAGCTTTCTTGAGAGTTTGGTTAATTTTTCCCCATCTGTCCTTCACCTTCTTCTGTAGGTTCAGCCAACTGGCCTGTGAGACATAACCAAGTTCTTTGAAAGATCAACAGCCACATTAAAGGAACTGCAGAGAACAGATCTGTTACTTAAAGCAGGTTAAAATGGGAAGCTCCATAGAGGAAGCTATAATTACAAAAATACACAGTTATTTTTACATTGCAGCAGGTAGTATTGGCTGCATGCATCTAATTTAGGCTAAATTTAGCACACGGTTCAGGGGAAACATTCTTTAACTCCCTTTTGCGGGGGTTGGTGAGAGGATGGAGAAACTTTTTTATAAACCATCATAAATTAGGAGCTTTTGGGAAAATGCATCTCTCTCTGTTTGTAGCATCTGACTCTTATTGGGTAGCTTGCAAATACAAAATGAAACACGTGGGTTCCAGATGGCTCCTTCTGTGTATGGCACTGCCAGTCCATCTGGATTACGGTAAAACTCACATGCCAAATCTTTCCTATGTGTGGGATACAAAGGGGATTTTAGTAAGTATGCAGCAGTGTTGGAAATATTGATGGGCTGCTTGTGTCTGCTGTACAATGAAAAGCAGTCTGTTTTGAAACAATTCTCCTTATTGTTGGGCCAGTCGTGTCTGATGTGCAACAGTGGAAAGGATTGTGTAGCTCCTTTGGATCCAAGAGAGTTATTCTAATGAACACCTACCGAGGATATGACCCACTTTTCTTTATCGTAGCCTGATGCGAAATCCCATATTCCCAACCCCACCCAAATTAGGGAGATTTGGTACCAGATCAGAACTGTATGGCCTGGGCCTTTCCCTTTAAGGGTACATCTACACAATGAGCTAGAGGTGTCATTCCTGGCTCACGTACACATGCTCACACTAGCTCTCATATGAGCTAACGCACTAAAAATAGTAGCGTAGCCGTGGTAGCATGGGCAGTGGTGACATGGGCTAGCTGTTCTGAGTACAAATGCTCCTAAACCCCCTGGGTACGTACTTGGGGCGGCTGCTGCTGTCCATGCTACCCACACCTATGCTACTTTTTGTGTGCTAGTGTGAATATGTATGTACAAGCTGGGAATAACACCCATAGCTTGTAGTGTAGATGTAGACCAAGACACAAATATCTTGGAGTCATGTCTTTGTGCATTTGGCATGTTTCTGTCAACTTTAAACAATAGGGCAAGAGAGACAGAATTTTGCAGACAAGAGCTGATGTTTTCTGCCCCTGTTCATTTCTGATCAGTGGGAGTCTATGGAAAGCCTGAACCTGAAGAAAATAAAACAACGGAAGAAAGAAAACTCTTCTCTTAGGTGATCATTTGGGGCCCTCTAGAATAGCATTTCACTCCCCAGTCCATGAGTCTCATCCAGCTAATTTTAAGTCCTTGTTTAATGTTTGAGGGCTTGTTGTTTGAGGGCTTGTATTCACAAGAATTTTTTTACCTCAAGTTAACTGATTGTTAATTAATTGATTTCCACAAGGTCGTTAACCTCTTTGTAAAGGCTAATCTGGATGCTCCCCAAACATTTGTTCCTTGGCTTGTGTCCCTAGGCTGATCCCTAGGGTTAAAAACTCTAGTGCAGATGTACCTGAATAGGAATATTCTGTGGCGTTCGTGTAGCTGTTGCTCTGCCACACTGTACTAACGTTATAAAATCCTAGTTTAGATAAGGCAGTTTTAATTTTGATACATGTTGGGTTAGTCCTAGGGGTGAGTTAGCTAAAATACATTGTTTTTCCTAGTGAAGACAAGGCCTAGGAGTGTACAGTAACGTTGCCCAACAGTATAATGCAGGAACTGAATAATAACATCTTCAAATTAAATCTATAGGGAGAATTTTAGGCTGGCAGAAATATACCTACCCAAACTGAAATTTGACTAAGATGTCCAGGTTAACATATCATTAGTTTTTCAAAAAGTGCCTTTGGATATTTAGCTTTTATCAGTAGTCAGGACATTGGTTTTATATCTCAGCAGAAAGACA
Source organism: Natator depressus (assembly GCF_965152275.1). Lineage (NCBI taxonomy): Eukaryota > Metazoa > Chordata > Testudines > Cheloniidae > Natator > Natator depressus. The sequence goes on from NC_134241.1 coordinate 13,304,028, forward strand.
AATAGTAAATAATGAGTGGGTCTAGCAGCAATTAGCCTATTATAGAAAACTATTAAAATGTCAACAGTTATATTGATAATGCCACAATTCACATCACTCCTCTGGCAGTTTAGAGCTAGATTGCACATGTAGCTAACACCCTTGTACCATTATAATTGCATGCATAATATAAAACATCTCCCCCATAGAGTCAATCTCTTTTTAGTTATATAATTTATGTCTGCATAATTAGATATTTTATTCAATCTTTTACATATAAATGAGTTTTATTGAACAAATGTTGTGGCTGTCCACCCGCCACGCTTCAGTTTAGCACTGTGTGACTGTATTGTTTATGGTCCCTATTTGATTCTATTGCAGAAGGAAGTTTGTTTATTGCTTTTAAATCTCCCTCACTGACACCATGTAAAATTAAAGGCAAGGTTAAATTCTTAATCATTTCAGAATATGTGTATATATATAATAATATTTTACATTTCTGTAACCTTGGATGCCTAATGTCACAAATCAAACAAAAATGCTACTTGCATTCTGGCTCATAGGCAAAAGCCGCTGGCAAAACTGCCGCAAAGCTTCCGAGATACAGGAACGAGTTACTGTTCAGATTTATAGTCTTGAAAAAAGAAAAGGAGGACTTGTGGCACCTTAGAGACTAACCAATTTATTTGAGCATAAGCTTTCAAGTGAGCTGTAGCTCACGAAAGCTTATGCTCAAATAAATTGGTTAGTTTCTAAGGTGCCACAAGTCCTCCTTTTCTTTTTGCGAATACAGACTAACACGGCTGCTACTCTGAAACCAGTCTTGAAAAAGTACATCAATATTTGCAGCTATTCAAATTTGTTTCTCTTTGTTTTACACCTGTGCCACCCACATGCCAATATGAGGCTGCATAAATCTAAGCTGTGGATCAGTGGAGGTGTGTGGCAGGTGGTGTCTGAATCTTAAGGACAGAGATTTGCTAACTTTTTACTGGTTTCAGAGTGGTAGCCTTGTTAGTCTGTATCACCAAAAACAAGCAGTCTTTGTGGCACCTTAGAGACTAACAAATTTATTTGGGCATAAGCTTTTGTGGTCTAGAACCCACTTCATCGGATGCATGGTGTGAAAGTACAGGAGCAGGTATAAATACATGAAAGGAAAGGGGGTTGCTTTACCAAGTGTGAGGTCAGTCTTTTATCTCATTAGATATTGAAATTTGATTATATCAGCCAAAAATGTGTCAGCTCCCAAGTCTGACAGGTCCAACCCAGGCTCCCTAAATAATTCTGGTGCCCTTATGCTATGTTGGATAAGACATTACCAACCCATGTATGCCAATGGTGAATTTCGCCACCTCCCTATTCACATACCTCCTCATCTTTTAAGTTGAGGGGGCTTCACAGCTTCCTGCCACACCGTGCATTGAAACATACCCAACCAAATCATTTTTACTCTTGGAAAAAGTTGCAGGATCTTCCCCAAGTCCCTCTTATCTCTGAGCACTAAGTCCACTCCTTTACACATTCCCAAATCATTTCCCCCAGGTGAACCATAGTCATATCTGGTGCCTTCCCATGGGCCACAACGCTGTACAGAAGGGGCATCAGCTGGTCCCATAACATGCCCCTCCTCCCATGTTAGATCAGGACTGCTTCATCACCAAAGCCCAGCTGTGAACCACCTGACAATCTGGAAGCCTGCCTGAGCTCCCAGTAAACAATACTCTGCCGGCAGAGCTACACCACCATCTGCGTGGCCCATCTGCCAGCATCTGTAATGCAAATACAAAGGAAAATTAACATTGATTCCCCACCTGGGGGGTCTCATATGTTCTGTATGCTTCAGAATGCCAATCGGTTGAATTTGCATTAGCCCCCAGACCCAGCTGGGCCTCTGGTGTTGCCGCCCATATCCTTAATGAGTGGGTACCACAATCATGTGCTGGAAGCCCTAGTCTTGTCGGTCCCGGTCTTAAAACTGTAACAATCTGGTATGTTTGATTCATGGTGATCGGAGTGACCGCACCATGATTTAAGAGGGGCCCATCGCTGCCTGACCTTATTGCCCCACGTGTGCTTTGCAGGGCAGATCCTGGGCTCACCAGCCTCTTGTAAAATAATGGATTCACCCCGGCTTCCTTGATCTGTCTTTGACCTCCTCAAGGTTAATATCACCGAACTCCCCTTCCAGTGTATAAAATGGTCCTTCAGAGAAGACCCCCAAAAGGTTAAAGACAGAGGGATGCTCCACAAGTGCTCGAAAAACAGACTTGATATCGTACGTGGCTATCAGTGCCCGGGGGCCACAAGACCTAACTATGCACACAGCCTCATCAGTGGAAGAACAGTGCATGGGGAACACAAGGAATTCCATTGCTAACTGAGCTACCCCGTGGGTATGAAAGGTGCTCAATTAAGTGATATTTGCCTGGAGCCTTGTTAGGAACCAAGCTTAGGGGAGACACCTGGAAGTTCTATATAGATAAGCAATTGAATGGCCTTGCTACTCTCTTTTCCTTTAATTCTTGTGTAATCTTTTCCTTTGCAATATGACTCATTCCCACTAAGGATTTCAAAGTTTTGGACATCGCATGACTTCTTTACTCCGTAAAGGGGTTCCTAAACCCCACAGCAAACCCATTCCGCTAATATGCCCCATCTATCTTGTTAGGGTTATTTGCAAAGGAGAACCCTTAACACCTCCAGCTTAAGCGGAGATGGTGCTTTTGTCCAGCCCCCCCATTTTCAGCTTGTCCCCCCACCCTCTTCTGCTGTGCCCTCCATACTCTGCTCCTGACCTCCTGGGTATGCAGGCAGCACCTGACTTACCCCATTCTGTTTCCATACTGCACCCTTCCCTGACTGCAGTGCAAATTGCGGGCTGTAGGGGTCCCAAAGCACATTCCACAAGCATGCCTAAATTTGCAGATGCTACGAAAACAGCCCTGCTTTCGTGAAATGCCCAGCAAATGTCGTTATGAGCCTTAGGCTCCTGGCGGGCTTGCGGTGGAATGAACAGACTGTGGTCAACATGAAAACCAGCCCTCCGTGGTGCCAACCACTCTAACCACAGCATATGATGTGGTATGTCCCACCACCAGGTTCTGGTTTGTGTTGGAGCCCTCAATCTAAACTGTTCGACATAGTTAAACTAAGCCAACAAGCGTATCTTATGCCTGCCTGATTATATCCATATTTTTGAATAATGCTGGGCTTCTGTCTGGGTAAGCCTCTGCAATAAAGCCTGCATAGATTAGGAAGGCGGCTTCCCAATTTCCCCAAGTTCTAGCCATCCTTGGCTGCTTGGGCATTTCGTTGCCCAGGCTTACTCTCTGTCAGCATCTCCCTGTGCACAGTGATAATGTGTGATAATATTTCCGTCTCAAAATGTTATCCTTAGTACTACTAAGAAGATGAACTCCCATCAGATCATCTACCCCAGCATAACCATGCTCGTGATTGACCATGGGGGCACCCTTAGTGCTCTGTTGCCCCACAGCTGCCTTGGGGGCAGCAATTTTATCCCACAAATTCACATTCCCTATTGGGGAAGTTGTAGGGTGCTCAGCAATCTCTCTCTCTCTGCCCCCCCCCCCCCCGCAATTAAGTGCTCCCAGCTTCTGGTGAGGGTTTCCATTATTACCACCTCCAAACCCCACCACCCATGGAAGCTCCCAGCGGCTGCAACAACTGAAGGTTTGCTTCTCACAGCTGTGTAATGCCATTAGCTTCTATAGAGGTGCCCATACCCCAGACATCCCCAACATAGCTCCTAGGAAACCAGACCCCTCCCTGTGGCCTATTGGCATTACCTCAGTAGGTTCGGTGTCTCCTGCCCTCCAGGGTGGGTGGAGTAAGTGGCCACCCTCCTCTCCAGCTCTGCCTGGTCCAGGTAGAAGAGGGCTTTTCTTGCACTGGTGTGGACATAAATAATACCCCCTTTTTTCTGGTCACTGCGGGGCGGGGGGAAACAGGTCAGTGTCCTCATGCTGAGCTATTATGAAGCTGCTGCAACAAGAAACTCTCTAGGCCAGTGTTTCTCAACCTGCGGGCCGCTTGCGGCCCAATCAGCGCACAGCTGCTGCCCATGTGACATCCTCAGGGCCATGCAGGTAGTATATATTGTGTGGATGCGGCCCACATAACACACACAGAGCTGCATATGCGGCCCACAATAGTAAATAGGATGAGAACCACTGCTCTAGGCCTTAAAGGGCAGCACATCTCTTCCAACAAGCTAGACAATAGTCTCCACTGCTTAACATGAGGTGAAATCATTTTTGTGTGTACACATGAACCATTCAGGGTAAATCTTTGTACCAACAATGAAAAGCAAGAGCAGTGCAGTGTTGATTTAACAGGGCTTATAAGGCACTTAGTCTCGGTAGATCTTAGGACATAACTAGTCTCAGTGTTAATATATATACAAATACTTTAATTATAACAGGATTATTCTGACCTCTCACTAGTGTAAATCAGGAGTAACTATGTTGAAGTCAGAGGAGTTCTGTTTTTGCAAAAGAGATGACAGCAAGAACAGAATCAGGCCCAAGCTATTGATAAAACTCTGAGGATGAAGTTCACCCCAATGCAGAGTCCCAGCACAAGTCTGTGCACCACTTAAATCTCACTTATGTCCTATTTTGAAGACATAAGTGCTGCATATGCTGGCCGTTTGCAGGGGCAATTTAAATATAAAAACCAAAAAGTTTGTTTGTGACATGATCTTTCAATCCAAAAAGGTTTCAGAGTAACAGCCGTGTTAGTCTGTATTCGCAAAAAGAAAAGGAGTACTTGTGGCACCTTAGAGGCTAACCAATTTATTTGAGCATAAGCTTTCGTGAGCTACAGCTCACTTCATCGGATTCAAAATAATAGTGTGGTGGCTGAGATATGGAATGTATCTTTGTCAAATGGATATAGTACAGATTTTAATTTCCAGCTCTACAGTAATTAAAAATAATAATTAACAAGGGAAGTTCTGGGACTTGGGTAAATGGAGGAGCTTTCACAGAGCAGAGTGTTTTATCTGTCATGTATGTAACAGAGAGGCCTTTTTTCTTTCCATTTCAGTCCAGTAAACCAGGCAAGTGGGGAATATTTAAACTTTTTCATCTTCAGTATTTGAAATTTGATTTGCTTTTCAGCTTTTAAAAGAGCTCTGTGGTTATTGTTCAACAGTCTTCCTTTCTCCAAGTCTGGAGATTATTTCCCCATTAAAGTTGGTCATTGAACTCCTCTTTTACAGCCTATGCTTTGCTACAAAGAATTACGTTCTGGGATCATGAGAGCTGGCTTAAACTGGAGTGAGGCACTTCCCCAACACTTCCAGGTAATGCATTGTGTTAAGGAAATAGAAGGGACTTCAGATGAGAGCAGTATTGGTGTCCGACTCAATTGACAGAGTTGTCAGGATATAATCTGATCTAATGCCCACTGAAATCAATGGAAAGACTCCCATTGTCTTCAATGGGTGTTGGACTGTGCTCATAATTGAGTAGTGACCAAGTTGTTGTCATTGTTTTAAATTGTTACTGTGTGGTTAGTTATTACAGGCACAGTTGTGACCTGTGTTACGCACCTATGCAGGGCAATTTGAGAGGTAAGGATAGAGGTTGCCCCACATGGCAGGTCGTAGTGTGGGAGGAAGAGTAGCCTCTGTAGGGCCACTACTCTCCCTCCTATGCAGCTAGACATGGAGTGGGTGGACGGAGCCTTGACTTGACTACCCCCAACCAAGTTGGCATGGAGGGGAAAGTAAATCTGTTCCAGGTGTAGGGCTGAGGCAGATTACTTCCCCCCCCTCCGCCGCCTGCCCTGGATTAAGGAGCAGACTCAGGAACCATACTGTGACTCTTTTGCTTAAGCAGGTTTAAACTGTCACAAATAGTTTGAATGTCTCCAAGTTTATTTTACCCACTTTAAATCACTGCAACCATCCAGTCCATTTGTAGGATGTTCCTCCTGTTTATATCTGCATGTGGCATGTTAATATGGTTTTGGCTTCAAAATTATTATGGTTCTGACTAAATCCCGAAGTGTACTGATGCTACACAGGTATCTATGTGGATTTAGATCTTAAATGTAAAACAAAGGACAGCTTAAGGATTTTTTTTACTAGAAAATATAGATTCTATTCTATTCTATATAGATTCCTATCCTGCCTTCATCACTGTATATCTGGACTCTTTCAAGTCATGCATTACGTGAGGTGACTAGTATCAGACATATGTGGTTTATTCTCTCATAAAATGTTTCACAAAAGCAACAGTAAAATCTTTGCATACAGTATATATTTGGCATGCCCACCTTGAAAAAAAAATTCTGATATGCTTCAAAGAATAGCATCTGTCTGCCATTGATGATATCAGATGCTGAACTAAAGTTCATGGAAAGAAATTTTAAAATTTTTACATGGAAGTATTAACACTCGAAATGTTTAGTACGCTGATTCAGTCAGGGAAAGGAAATATAATAAAGACTATGTGATTTGTCTGGTCAATCAAACTAATGACCCAGCTTCAGCTGAATAGGAAGTAGAGAGCACTTCCGAAGACTTATTTCCAGTCAGTCATAGAATCAAAAATGTTAATCAAATGACATATTTTGCAGTTACTGTGATTTGCTCCTGGATATCTGCAAGCAAAGAATGAGGCCAAATTTGTTGCATTTGTTGTTCATTGTAAGTAATGCACTGAGTTTTAGTTCTGAGACTCAACTAGTCTGCATTCATTCTGCTAAATCTCATCAAAATGATACTGACCCCTGCATGGCAGAACGATAGGTAGCAACATTTCCATAGTTGGAGAACGTGATAAGAATGTTGAAATATACTGAATGATACTGACACTGAAAATACAATATTTTCCCAGTCTACAAAATTCACCTATGTTGCAGTGACCCTGCCCATAATGCCTAATTAATATAAATGCACAAAACATTCTCCTCTTTGAGCCACAAAACAGTATGAGCAATGAGATTAAAGCCTTCTCCTGCTCCGATTGATGCCAGTGGCAAACTCCCATTGAATTCATGGGCCTTGTCAAGGTTCCATCCCCACTCTGAACTCTAGGGTACAGATGTGGGGACCTGCATGAAAAATCCCTAAGCTTATTTTTACCAGCTTAGGTTAAAACTTCCCCAAGGTACAAACTATTTTACCTTTTGCCCCTGGACTTTATTGCTGCCACCACCAAGCGTCTAACAAATATATAACAGGGAAAGAGCCCGCTTGGAAACATCTTTCCCCCCCAAATCCTCCCAAACCGTACACTCCCTTTCCTGGGGAAGGCTTGATAAAAATCCTCACCAATTTGCATAGGTGAACACAGACCCAAACCCTTGGATCTTAAGAACAATGAAAAAGCAATCAGGTTCTTAAAAGAAGAATTGTAATTGAAGAAAAAGTAAAAGAATAACCTCTGTAAAATCAGGATGGTAAATACCTTACAGGGTAGTTAGATTCAAAACATAGAGAATCCCTCTAGGCAAAACCTTAAGTTACAAAAAGAAACAAAAACAGGAATATACATTCCATTCAGCACAACTTATTTTCTCAGCCATTTAAACAAAACAGAATCTAACACATATCTAATTAGATTGCTTATTAACCCTTTACAGGAGTTCTGACCTGCATTCCTGCTCTGAGCCTGGCAAAAACAACCCACAGACAGAGAGAACCTTTGTTTCTCCCCTCTTCCAGCTTTGAACGTATCTTGTCTCCTCACTGGTCATTTTGGTCAGGTGCCAGCGAGGTTATCCTAGCTTCTTAACCCTTTACAGGTGAAAGGTTTTTTCCTCTGGCCAGGAGGGATTTAAAGGTGTTTACCCTTCCCTTTATATTTATGACAGGCCTGAAATGACATTACTGTTCTCTGTACCAGCAGTGCATGTGCTAAAGACTTAGATATAAATGACCTCATATAAACAGTAAAGCTGTCTTGCACCTATCTTGTATTATACAGAGGTACAATACTGCCAGAGAGCAATCTGCTTGAGCTAAGTGGCTTCAATAAATGGAATTATTATATGATCAAGCCAAATAAAACACTACTATTCCTTATATAAATGTGTTGAATATCTATTTCCTCATTGTGTTTCATCAAAGGGATAGTATCATACCAGAAACTGTAAATGATTCTGATGACTATGGACTTGCTAGGGAGTTTCAACCTACCCAAATAATTGCATACCTCTGTCTGTGTGAACAGGTGATTAGCATTGTTGGGCAAGAAGAGCGCTCACCTGAAGTATTCTGCAAATATAATCTCTGACCGCTAGACTTCCTTGTGTTATGGAAAGGTGTTTGGAATAAAAGTCTGGCCCTATAGCCCTTACTCATGGAGATACTCCCGTAGAAGACTGGGCTGGTGTAAATCCATTGCAGTCAGTGGAGCTACACGATTTACATCAGTGGAGGATCTGGTCCAGTAGGACTACTTGCTAATGAAAGAGGAGATCAGAATGGGAAATTGCCACAAAAGATAATTCATGACTTTTTCCAGAAGGTGTAGTTTTGCCATTTCATCCCCCAAAGCCATTTTCCCTTAGACCATCTTCATAAATGAATTCAAATTAATCAAATAATAGTACTGTGTGTCACTAATTCCCAGAAAAGTAGCACAGGTAGGAATGATGCTAACTCCAGGGACTTTTCAAATCCTGATAGCAATATATTTAAAGCAACAATTTTCTTCCCAAACCAGTTGAATTCAAGAGTTACTAAATAACTTATTTGAACTCTCTTTATTCAATGCTTCAGAGACTCCTGGTAGAATAGACCGTTATGTACAGGTAGAGAGTAGGAGGACATTGTGTCCTGGTTTTACAAAGGCGGTCCATGTTACTTAATGTGCTGTCCCTGCTGGTTTTCATCAGGACATTAAAATGACCCAGTTTTCTTCTGCTTTACTATGGTCTTCCCTGCAGCTTACGGGTACGGGTGATATTTAAAGTCAGCCTTTATTGTGAAATGTCAAATGCAAAGGAGACAGGAGAGGTAATGAAAACAACTAACAGAGGGAGAAGAAGAATCAAATAAAGACTGCCAGCATGAAGTCATGAGAACCCAATAACAAGACCATTTTGCTCATTGCACTGTCTCCTATCTGTGGGGATGTACTGTGCCCCCCACACCTTCCTTCCCGAAATTAGAGAACTGCGTGTGGGCATGTGAATGTTTTGGGAAAGAAATATCCACAGTTTGATGTGGGATACGAGCATGTTGTTATCACATCTTCAGTCTCCATCCACAATGAGGAAAACTGGTACTGGTGCAGCATAATAAATATAAAATGATCACTGCCATTATAGTCTAATCCTGCTTGAAATCCGAGTGGTTTGGACTAGAGTTCATTTTTTACACGCCTCTAAATAAAGTTGCTGCGTTTTTTCCCCTCCCTCTCCCTCCTTAAGTAGATACTGTAGCTTAATGAACAAAAGGCTTAATCATGCTGGTATCAAGATATCCTTTTTACAGCCATGCAAATGTTCTTTGGTATATAATTTATACATGTTTCACTCATCTATTACCATTGTTCTTCCTAAATGAGCAAATGCAAATGTTACACTAAGGGGCCCATCTTCATAGCTTACTGAATATAATTCCTGACAGCAACATGAAGCTATTTAGCATAATTTTCCTGTTAATAAACTGCCAATTACAGTAATTTAGTTTTTAGCTTCTAAAGACCGCAAGGTAAATGGTGATTTCCGACCCCCTCCCAAGTCATTTCTCATTTTATTATTTTAATGTTTCTGTGGGGAAAAAAAAGAGAAAAATGGCACTGACTTGGTTGTTTAAAGATACCCTAACCTAATTTGTTTCCTTTCACAAATTCAGAAGTCTTCCTCATTAAAGTGCTATTTTGGTGTGCGTAGAGCATATGGAATATCAATATTAAACATGACCAACTATGAGGTGGCATGGAGATCTTACAAAAGCAGATTGTTTGTGAAGGCTGCAAATGGTTAGAAACACCTGCCTGGCAGTGAAAAGGCAGGTTGTTGTTTGTTGTTGTAGCAGCTGTTACTCTTGGGGGAATTCTGTGCTGCTGCGCATGTGCAGAATTCTTGTCTCCTTCAGATTTTTTTGCTTCCCCCCCAGAAAAATGACTTTCTGACAGGGAAGCAAAGGGAAGCTGCAAGAGCAGTCACGCACCACTCCCTAGCAGTCCAGGTACACCATTTCAGGCACCCGGAGCAGCTGTCAGAGAGGTAAATATCTGTGGGGCTGGGGACACTCCAGCCAGTGGCTCCTACCCTGAGCCAGAATCAGCTGCTAGTCCTGGCTGGGCTGGAGACAGGAGAGGACGGGGCTTCCTTTTCCTCTACAAGGAGTTGCTGGGGTTGTGTCAGACACATCCCCAGAAACCTCACCCAGCTGCAGGAAGCTCAGCATCCTTCCCTGCTTCCTGCCCCCAATGCTCCTCAGCTCTGTCTGTGTGTAGGAATCACTGTACAGGGAGCTGCTCCTCCATTCACCCAACCCCCATGCATCTGGACTGCCCATACTCAGACACCCCTGCCAAGCCTCACTGGGTACATCCAGAACTCCCCTAGCTCTCCATACCTGAACCGCACCCCCACTGAATCTCAACCCCTGCATCTGGAGACCCCTGCCTCTGGACCCTCACCCGTGCACCCAGACCACCCCCCCGATACTCCACCCCCTGCACCACCCTGAGCCCCCACATCCAGACCCCCACACCACTGACCCCCAACTAGCTACAGCCAGACCCTCACCTCACTAAGCCTCACTCCCCCCGCTGAGACCCCCAGACCTCTCCGCTGAACCCCAATCACCTTCATTTGCAAGCATCTGCAGAGTCCCATTTCCCCTGCATCTGGAACCCCCCCCCCCAACCCAACGAGCCTCTGTGCATCCAGATCTCCCCACACCTAGAGCTCCTGCTGAACTGCCTATTGGCAGACACCCAGATTGGCCCACACAGAATCCTCTCCCCTAACACCTGGATCCCCCCACACTGAGCCCCTCCACACTTGGAACCTGCCTGGTTGAACCTGCCTATCCCACACCTGGTGCAGAGGGGCAGGGCCTCAGGCTGTTTCTGGGGCAGGCCCAGGCCTTGTGCTGTGTCAGGGTCGGGTGCAGCCTCACCGCTGAGTCTGTGTCCTGGGGGTTGGGGGGGAGGGCTGCAGGGTGATCTCCCACCTTTGTGCAGCCAGTGGCCTGTGCACCCCACTGCCATGCTGGAGCCTCTGCATTTATTTATTGACAAATAAAACTTGCAGAATTTTTAATTTTTCGTGCAGAATTTTTCATTTTTTGGCGCAGAATGCCCTCAGGAGTAAGCTGTTAAAAAGCTCCCCAACCTCAGAGGCTTATGAAGAGCTTTATTAAAGTCAATGGAGAAATGTACAACAGGAAAAAAGAATATTTAAGGAGGTGTTCATAGTGCAAAAGGTTTAAAGATATTGCATTTAGACACAATTATGTTTTGAACAGGCCTTCATGCACAGTATTTTTTGTACAGCTCTCTCCTCAGCCTTTGTTGTTAAAGGGAATTTGCAGAAAAACAGAATCTTTGTTTCTTAAGAGTTTATCTGATCTTCCTGCTTATTTCCTCCTCCTCCCTGCTCCACACGCCCACACCTACACCCCTCTGAGTTATCATTGTGTCTGATAGGCTAGAACAACACCCTTAGGTTTGATAGTACAGGAAAATGGTGAACTCAGGAGCAAACTGATAGGCAGAACTGGAAAAGCATAGACTAAACAAAGTGGCGTGATCTGCAATAGGAGATTGCCTATCAAACTGAAAAGTAAGATCTACAAGACAGTTATGAGGCCTGCATGTTTGTAGGGCTGTGAATGCTGGACATTGAGGAAGAGACAGAAGCCGATCCTGAATACAGTGGAAATGAAAATGTGAAGGTGGATAATTGGAGTTACAAGGATGGGACATGTTCAGAACAAATGAATTAGGGCAAGCGTGAAGGTGGTACCAATAATAGAAAAGCTGATAGAACCTAGGCCTAGATGGTTTAGGGGTGTGGAAAGAAGATCAGAATAAGATATAGGATACAAGGTGTTCAACTTGGAAGTGGCGGATAACAGAAGGGTTGGAAGACCCAAAACTAGATGGAGGGATGTCCTATAAAAGGATCTGATTAGCTGTGGAGTTTCTGAGGAAATACTTCAAGACAGACTGGAATAGAGAAAAGAACTTGAAGAGCTAAACCTACAGAAGGCTAGAAGAAGAAGAAGGCGCTTCTGCAGTACCCATTGTGATTATGACTTTGAGTGGGAATAGGCAGTAGAAAAAGATGGACTCAAGAAAACAAAGGTCCTCAGTGGTTAAATAGAAGGGCAGAAAGATTATGGGACAAAATTTTCAGAAGTGACTTGTGATTTTGTGCCTCAATTTTTGGGTCCCTTAAAAAACCTGATTTATGGAAAGTGCTAAAATGAAAGTACATTGATCCACTCTGAAAGTCAGTTACTTTTAACGCTTCTCAAGCAGGGCACTTAAAATTGAGGCACCCCAAATCTCTAATCATTTTTGAAATTCTTGGCCTGGGTGCCAGAAGTTAGGCATCTAAATCTGGATTTATGCCCTTAAGTAAACATAGCCCATTGACTTCAGAAGAGTTATATGTGCTCAGCGCCTCTGAAAATAAGACTGCTGCTTTAGATGTGTAAATATGGGTTCAGAGACCTAGCGTGTGTGAAAATTGTGGCCATTGTATGTAAGCATAATTGTTTGCATATAGTTTAATTAAAGTAACTCTGTTCTTAATGTTTAAATACCTTTAGTTTGGGATCTGCTTAGATCTAGTTTTAAATAAAATGTAAGAAGATGACAGACAACAGTGAACATGATAAATTTTGGCTTTTGTTTTGTCAGACACCTAGAACTGTTGTGGCCATTTGGAGGGGCTCTCTCTCAAGGATCTGGTCTCGGAGCCTTGTGTTGCTCAGCACCTGCTGGGTATACTGTGTATTCAGAACACTTACCGGAGGATAAATGTGCTGTAAGGCCTGTATTCAGGAATGTGGGTGGGATTATATTAGGGAAAACTACTAGAGCCAGATAGTAAAATTGGTACTTACCGTTACAAAATTTCACCTGCACCACCGCTTTTGGGTGCAATCTCTTGCAGTAAATTCAGTTCATTGTGACAATACATCATAGACATGAGCCTCTTTGCTTTCACCCAGGGCATAGTTCTCTGACCTGTGGGATCAATCAGTTATTTTGGGTAGGACGTCACTGCAGAGCAAACAACTCGCCTTCCCTAGTGTTCTTACCTTGGTTAAAGTATCAGTGACGACACGACAACTGGGCTTTTAATTTGGGTTAACAGCTGAAGTTAAACCCCAGCTCCCCTGGCTTTAACTTGAGCTGCTAACGAGTTAAAAGCTGTGTCTTCACTGCTAGCTAATTAAAGTTAGTTAACTGGAGTTCAAAATACACCATTTTTTGCAGTCTAAACATATCCTGAAAGACAGAGTTTGCTGGATTATTTACTGTGAATAATATTACTCCCTCCCCCGCCATTTGTGAGTAGTTTATGGACCTGTCATGACTCCTACCAATGTATTATTTATTCCTAAGAATTCAACCAATAGAGCATGTAAACAAATTTCATTCTAATCACCCATCAGATCAGAAATGACTTTAACTGCAGTTGCCATCATCACAAAGCAGCACCCGTTGCTCGCTGGACCCCCCTTTACTGCTGCTGATGTAGGATTGTGGTAAATCTATCCGGTTTATAGATTGTTTGTTTAACACAGAACACAATTTTTCAATTACCCCATTATTATCTTCTTCTTTTTTCTAATTCTAGGAAGGGCTAATCTATAATATCTTGAAAGCTAGCAGCAGATGACTTCTTTATGACCTGGTCCCTGTGGACAGCCTTGGTTTATTGAGTACAAGATGCTTATGCTGGCTTTTCAGAGTTCTCAGATTTGCACCCAGTTATTCAATAAGCTTTGTTCAGCATTATCCACTAAACAGAAAGAGGTCTAGCTGGCTAAATTACTGAACATCAACATGCCACGGCCAGGTTCAATTGTCTTTAGACAGCATGATTCAATGACACCCCAGCCACTTCCTTTAAACAGATCACTGCAAAGTGAATCAATTTAATTGCATTATTATTATTATTAATAATAGCGCTTATTTGACACTTCAGCTTCAAATGAGAGTAAGGGCCATATTGTGAATTGCTCCTGCAGGGCATGAGGAGCTGAGAATTCCCTTTCCTTACACATCCACTTAAGGGCCAGTAACAATGGTTGTGCAAGGTGTGTTTGATTCTCGCACTTCTTTAGGCAGTAGGTTCTCCAGAGGGAACCAGTTTCTGACTGTACCTTTGCCCCTGCACCAGAAAGCAGAGTTGGCTCCATACTGGGGGGGCGGGCATATGCCATGGCAGTGGCATATGCAATCCCATGGCAGTGCAGAAGCTGCATCTCTCCTTTCTCCTGGAGGCATTGTGCTGTACTGCGGCATAATGCCTCCAGAATCTGTACATGGGGTAGTTTGCCTGAGCACCATATCTTACTGTGCAGTCCATTGTACTGGGACAATTTATATTCACTTGCCAGTTAAGAAACAAGCTAGGGAATGTTTGTAAAGAACTGTTATGCCCTGTGAAAAACTATTCAGGAAAAACTGTGCCTTGCATCTGCACTGCAATTTTTTTTATTCCTTCCTCTTCTGCTTTACTAAGGACAAGATCTCTAGGATGTTGCTATTTAGTGGCATTGCTGGAAATAAACATGCAGACTTTCTCAGTTGTGGGACAGATAGTGGTTAATTTTCCTAGGGAACATGTTTAAGAATATTGACTTGGGTATCCAAACAGGTGCTTCAAGCTCAGATGGTAAATTGCATTCTACAGTTCTAGATAGAATGTATTGATCTGTAGATGATGGGTTAGAGCTGGATTAAATATTCTTGTTTCCAAAAGAAATTGTCCCAAATGATTAAATTTGCATCTGGGTTCAGATCCAAGTGTCATTAAAGTTAGAAAAAGTTTGAATGTGGGCTTTCAACTGTGGATCCCTTTCTATCTTCCTTGATATAGTGCTTTTTCCTTAAAAAGCAAACACACGACCCTCACCCTAGTTTTCAATCATGGTTTCACGGAAAAGATCTAATTTTTATTGTCTAATCCTATCAGTCATGTAGCATTTAGTCACATCACAGAAAACACAATGTGACTGATACAACCAGGATACGAGTGAATGCTGTATCAGATCCTAACATCTCAGTTTAAGAACTTGAGGGATTGCTTTTCTAAAAAAGTTTAGGTAAGGGGAAAAAAAAAAGACATTTTGTAGCTGTTAAGAATGCCTCTACAAACAGACACCAATGCTCACTCCTTTAATCGTAGCTTGAGAGCCTTTTTATACCAACTTCCTGCTGCTTGCATATCTTCTAGTTTTCATGCTCATCTGGTGAAATATTTCTAAAACCATCAATATATAATGAATCTGTGGTTACACAAATATACATGGACCATGGTTATCAGCAGGGAGAGATGGAAGACTTTCAGCATAGACCCTGTGCCCATTGAAGTCAATAGCAAAGCTTTCATTGACTGTGCAGGTATGGTGTCAGGCTTCAAATGCAAAATGTTTTAATCTTTCAGTTAGCACTCAAGGGTCTGGGTCCTCAGGAGAGCAGAGGGAAAATTTGATTAACTGCACAAGCATTCAGCTTAATCTGAGTCTGCTCTGGCTTCTGGAAACATTGAGGGTGGAATTTTCAAAAATGCTCGTTATTGTTCAAACTAGTGTGTGTACAGGAAATAATCGGACTTCACTGGGAGTGCTGTTAGGTCAGTGCTGAGTGCCTCTGTAAATGTCATGCCTACTTTTTACTAGGCATACTCAGAAATGTAATACAGGTATTCGCATTGCCATACCCCTGCCAGCAATACAGAATCATATTTGCATACTCTCTCCCATAATAGTAATTTGATAATGATCCTTTGGCCTCTAGCACTTGAATGAAAGTAGTGACTCTACTAACTGTGACTAAGTAGGAGACCCTTGTCATTTGTGTGAATTGATCACGACAGGGAAACAGGGTCACACATACTTTGCCAGTGTATTACATATTCTGTGTTAGATGAAGTTCTGAAACATCCTATGTCCACAAGATTTTAAACCTTATTGGGAGTATGATTTTGTAATAGTTCCGTGGCTTCAATCCTACAGATGCTACATTCCTCAATAGGGATAGAACTCTTGACCTTTGGTACCAAAAGCACCAGCCCAAACTCTTGAGCTAATCGAATAACTCTTAATTCTCCGTACCATACCAGGTAAGATTTCATTTTCTATGTGGACCAATCATTAGACAGACATAATCCCACAGGATTAGCCAGTGTCTTGCAAGTGCGTAGAAGAAATCCCAATGAACCGTGGTTGAAGAGGTTACACACATAGGAGTCATCCCATTACACCTCTCAAAATGTTCTAATGTTGTTGATGGTTAGCTCAACTGGCCAAATTCATCCTAGGGAGGTGGTGGAATCTCCTTCCTTAGATATTTTTAAGGTCAGGCTTGACAAAGCCCTGGCTGGGATGATTTAGTTGGGGGTTGGTCCTGCTTTGAGCAGGGGGGTGGACTAGATGACCTCCTGAGGTCCCTTCCAACCCTGATATTCTATGATCCCCAATGTAACTCCACTGATTTTTACAGACTAAGGCTCAGATTGGCCTTTAGTGTGGAGTAGGTTCCTGTAATATTTTGAAAGCTAAAATTGAAATAGACAGTATTATTGAAGTTTATTAAAGTGTAAGAAACCACCACGCCACACACCAAGTAGTTACTTTTCATTATGTTTAACAGTCATTGCACTTTTTTTAACCAAGCACTAGAATTGTAATATAGATTCTCTTAGAGATACTCTTGATTGTAATGGGATATATATCAAAAGGGATTGTTTGGTGTATTCACGTAGCTCCCAATTTGTACTAATCCTCCACACAGAGATGAGAAAATATACCCCTAAAATACATGTAGTAATGATTATATTCACCTTGTCAGAATAGTATTGGTAAGTACTGAAAGTAACTGACAGTTGAATTTATCCGATGGACACTTTTAGTGTGCTAAACAGTGTATGGATATCACCTGTATATCAGGATAAACAAATTTGGAAATAAATTTGAGCTGTGGAGTGTTTGTTGCTGTCTAAGATTTTCATAGGCTACAAACTGTGGTATTAAAGTATATGAAATCTCATGACAGTGTTACATTTTTAATGCAGTTGACTGTTCAGTATGAGATGAATGACTCAGATTAATCATATCGCTTTTCAGCCGCCCTTGGTTGCAGGTTTTTTATTTATAAGCTAGAGCTGTAGGGCCTTATAGTACTTCTTTCCTGGCCACTGTTGCTAGCAAGTACTTCTTTCTAGCCTGACCCCTCTCTCTCTCTCTCTCTCCCTCCCTCCCTCCCTGTCCCCAGCTGTAAACTCATCACCGTAGCCTGCGGCTGGAAGAGCCTGACAAGCAGTTGCCCTGAAACTGGTGTCAAGCTCTTAAATAGAACAAGGAAAGAATTCTATAAGAGAGTGACACTATTGCTAATCTGCCCTGGAGCATTAACTCTTGGCTATGTGCATTATGCCTGTGTACTGCCAGCCTGGAGACCAAAAGCCCCAAATATACTACCAGCATTTCATCTTATATAAAGCAGCATGAGGTGCTGCTGACATCCCATTGCATTTATTTAGTTCGTCAAAAAACCCAAAGGTGATTTAACCTGATGAGATGGGATGAGCTTTCATCACTAGAAAAACTACAATGTGTTTGTAATGGTAATTAAGAAATGTGCTAACCCTGCTTTTCACTTAATTGACGTGAAGTCTTGATTGGGTGGAAGGTTGGATTTCCTCAGTTGATGTTAGTGCAAGATAAGCTTGAAATGGGAGTTGTATGAAGTGTTGCCAGGTTTTATGCAAGTTTCTGCTCAGCCCTTTAACCATTCGCAAAGGAAGAAGTAGTTAGCTGCATTTTGAATGGCTTACACGGCTATCATGGCCAATGGCCAAAAATGGCGCTTTAGATAATCAGGAGCACCATTTTCTAGGCCATCTGGATAGGGCCAAGGTGCAGAATCTTGGCTCTGGCAGTTAGAAAAATGCTGAACTGTGTCCAATGACAGGCTTCCTGCTCCAACAACCAAAGAAAAACTTTGTTTATGCTGAGATTCTCATTGGCTGACACACTTAGTGACCTGGTAGAGAGGTGGCAAAACACTCTGTTTTTTAATACAATTCTTGGACAAAGTAGCTGCTGCGCATTTTTAGAGTGTGAATGAAATTTGTAATGACAAAAAAAAACCGCAAAGCAATGTTGGCAAAAGTGATTTTTAAAAAGTCCCTTGGTGAGATGATACCTTTGCAGTCGAGGACAGCAAATAAAACAATGTAGGGCCAAATTCTGTTACAATTTGGCCAAATATAGGTCAAGTAATTTAATCTAAAGGCAGAATTTGGCTCTAAATGCCTATAATAGAGTCCCACTGATATCTACAGGACAACAATTATATCCAATTTTATTGTGTAGTATTTGAAGTCATAATATTAATATTCTCAAGGATTATATGCTCTTTACATCTTCCCAGAACTTTACAAACATTAATGAATTAAGCTAAAATAAATGTTTCTGCAGCATCAGCTTTGCTGAAGCCCTACCTATAAATGGAGACTGAACAAAATGACCAGAAGAACCTCACAATTAACAGACATGAGCTTATTACAGTATAGCAGGCAAGTGTTTGGAGTAGCATCCAATTGGCAGTGTGACATAAAAATTGGCTATACTGGTCCACCTAGCCCAGTATCCTGTCTTCCAACAGTGGCCAGTGCCAGATGCTTCAGAGGGAATGAACAGATCAGGGCAATGATCCAGTCATTCATTCTCTGCCGTCCAGACCATGCTTCCAGCAGTTGGAGGTTTAGGGCCACCTGTAGCATGAAGTTGCATGCCTGACCATATTTGCTAATAGCCATTGATGGACCTTTCCTCCAGAACGTATCTAACCCAGTTATATTTTGGGAAATTCACAGTATCCTATGGCAATGAGTCCACACCATGGCACAGGTATTAAAGTGTATTCCTGGCTGTCAGTGTTACTTGGACAATATGCTGGTCATAGAAGCTACCAATGAAGAGCACCCTGAGAACTTCCAAAAGATACTTGTGATGACATCTGAATATGGTCTTGGAGCAAACAAGTTAAAATCTAAATTTTTCCAGTTATCGATTGTGGCATTATCACGGATAAAGAAGTTTTGCATAAGCTACAAGACAAGGTTGAAGCTATCTTAAAGCACCCCAACCACAAAGTATTTTGTCATTATATTCCTTTCTGGGGATGGTCAGCCATTACCATAGTTTCTTGCTTAACATACCAGCAGTGTTGCATCCTGTCATAGGGTATGCCTGCTCTGTAGTGCCCCCTGCTGGCTCAGTGTGATGCTGCAGGCACACTGCTTCAATTTCCTCCTCCCATGGTTTTCTGTCTCTCCGCACATTCTTGGGGCTAGGGCCTCTGGCTGGGTCACGGAGTTCAATCCTCCTTCAAGGTAACAAAAGTCCCAACAAAACCAAAAGTATTTTCAGCCCACTTGGGCTTCTGGCTTGGTTCGCAGTCCCTTCTTAGTTACCTTCAGTCTCTCTGTGGCTCTGAAATGGAGTCCTGACTCCCAGGCTCCTTCTCTAGAGTCCCCTCACAATCTCCTGCAGAACATCATTCAGGGCCTTCCACAGAAGCCTGCCAATTTTCTGTGATTTCACTCTCAATCTGAGTTTTCTAGCCCTTTTAAATAAACCACCTAGTTGATCAGGACCAGATGGATGGTGGGGAGTATCTAATCAGCACAGGTGGGGCTCAGCCCAACTTGTTTTAAAGGGACAGCCAACCTGTGACACATCCTCTGAATGGACACAATGAACAAATGTTGTTGATCCACACAGCATACCAGGGCTTTTGATGAGGCCCAGAAGTGTATAGCATCCAAAGGGGTGCTTACACCAATGCATCTTTGTCTCCTCATGGAGGATAGGTGAGGTCCCAGAGGACTGAGAAGGGCAAATATAATACTTATCTTTAAAGAGGAGAACAAAAAGGACCCAGGGAATTATAGACCAGTCAGCCTAACTTTGATACCCAGAAAGTAGTCCTACTGAAAGGAGCTGGGTGTTCTAGTGGATCACAAATTGAATATAAGTAACAATACGATGCAGTTGTGAAAAAGGCAAATACTACTCTGGGGTGTATTCATTGTTCCACTCCATGCATCGTGTGAGAGCTCTCAGCTGAAATATTGCATCCAGTTTGGGCACCCCATTTTAAGAAAGATATGGACAAACTGGAAAGAGTCCAGAGGAGCAACAAAAATGATAAAAGGTTTAGAAAACCCAACCTGTGAGGAAACGTTAAAAAAACTGGGCATGTTTAGTGTTGAGCAAAGACAACTCGGGGGGGCGGGGGGGGCATCTGGTAAGTTTTCAAATATGTTAAAGAATGCTATAAAGAGGATGGTGATCAAGTGTTCTCCATTTCCTCTGCACATAGGCCAAGAAGTTATCAGCTTAATCTGTAGCAAAGGAGGTTAGATATTAGGAAAAAATCTGCAGGGCAAGAATTCGGCTCCTCAGACACTTAAAAACTCACCAATGAATCCCCTTGGCAAACATCATCCTCGCATCGAGGGATAGACAAAGGAGGAGTTAAGTACTTGAACAGGTTACCATGGGAGGAATCCCCGTCACTGGAGGTTTTTAAGAACAGGTTGGACAAACACCTGTAAGGGATGGCCTAGGAATACTTGTTCCTGCCTTTACATGGGGGGATGGACTAGATGACCTCTCAAGGTCCCATTCTGCCCTATACCTCTATTCCAGCCCTGTGATTCTATAAAATTTGCTTGTGACACTTCTTGATATGGAATAGGAGCCATAATTTTGCATGTGATGGAAAATCACATTAAAAGACAGTTGCTTTGCTTCCAGATTCCTATTCTGTGAAATGTAACTGTTCTCAAATTGATAGAGAAGCTCTGAGCTTATTCTGGGGAGTTAAAAAAAAAAAACACCTCCGTATCTTTATGGGAAACCGTTAACTCTGGCTGCAGATCATCAACCTCTAGTTTCATTCCTTAACTCAAAGAAAGGCATCCCAGAAATGGTTGCAGCATGATTACAGAGGTAGGTGATATTCTTCGGTGCTCACTATTCTATTAAATTCAAAAGTACCAACCAATATGTGAATGTCGATTGTTTGACACATTTGCCATTGGATGTAGCAGGTAAAGACACTGAAGGGGAACCAGAGACCATTGAAATGTTATATGTGGCACAAATTGAACTCTGGCTAGTTACAAATGTCATGGTACAATTCAAAACTAAAAATGATCTAGTGCTGGCTAAAATGATGCATTAAATGGATGCTCCCCTCCCCCCCTCCCCCCCCCCACACGCAAACAACTGTTTTGAGCTTTCTTTGCTGAAAAAGAGCAGTTAAGTGAGTGTCAAAGTTGCCTTGTGTATGGAGCCAGGGTGGTTATTCCTACAAAGCTCAAAGAATTACATGAGGTGTCATTTGGGAATTGTAAAAATGAAAGTCCTGGCTAGGAGTTCTGTGTGGTGGCTATGGGTTGATACGCAGATATGATACTGCTTTGCCAGTTCCTCTGATTGTCAGCAAATGCAACGTATGCTGAGAATGCTCCTTTGTATCCCTGGGAATGACAAATGAATCCATATAGGCTATAATGGACCATTTATGGGAATGTATATTTTTGATTGATGTAGATATCCAGAAGTATTCTGTGTGAATTCAGATAATGGAGGAGTTAAGCCTATTGTTTTCCAGAATAGGAGTTCTTGAGCAGATTTTAAGTGCAATGGAACTCAATTCACATCCAGAGAGTTTAAATTGTTAGTCAAAAGAAATGGTATCAAACCTGTCACATCAGTTCCTTGCCATCCTGCCACAAATGGGCTGATGGAAAGATTTACCCAGAGACTGAAGTAAGCGATTCATGCTATGGCTCTAGGTAACAGTAGTTTAGAGCACAGAGTTACAAATTTTCTATTGGCCTGTGGGAATGCCGTTCATACTAAGACTATAAATCAGACACAAGTGATGATGTTTATGGGACATAATTTAAGGTTGCACCTGAGCTTGCCTAAGCCTGATCTACAGAGGGCTCACACACAATTTAAAGGGATACAACTCAATTCCTATACACTACATGTAGGTATGTAACAATACTCCCATTTTACAGGTTGTGAGATAGAGATTTAGGGTCTGATCCAAAGTCCACTGAATCAATGGGAGTCTGCACTGACTTCATAAAGCTCTGGATCAGGGCTACAGACAGGTTAAGTGAATTTTCCAAGGCCACAGCCTGACTGAGTTAGTGTCAGAGCTGATATCTGCACACAGGACGAAGCACATGATGGGCCAATTTTCATAGAGACCTCAACCCCAAATTAATGTTAAATTGTACATGTGTGAGTTTTGGGCAAGCAAAAGTTGATGCTCAGATATCTAAGATCTTGCATGTGCATACGCACCCACATACAAAATGCAAAAGATTTAATTCTCTTGAGAAAACATGCAAAATATGGGCATACACTTTTAGGAAAATTGGCTAAATCAGACATTAATGTTCAGTAAATCTCTGTTCTCTTCTGACTGAGAAGTTTGAGAATTCTATTTAAATCTATGTAGCTATGTAACTTTTATTGGCATGACTGAAAGTGAAATATTTGTATTCAGCATTCAGTATATATTGAGGACAGCAAAGACCACCGGTGCTTATAGTGGGGGAGGTGTTGCAAAAGTGCTTTTGATATTATTAGCATATTGAAGGCCTCTGAAGGATCATTGCGATGAATAAGGACAATGGAGGCCATCAAAGGCCAGGACTTCAAACGGAAAAGGTTACAGCTATTGGAGGGGAGTTGAGACACTGTAAATTTACAAAGGTCTGCCTTGGAAACATTCCTTAGTGAATGCTAAGTTTGATTCAGAGCTTTCCGCCTTGTATTAGAGCAAAGACAAATGCAAATGGTACAGAAAAGAACATGTAACGAGGCTGGCAAAATAAAATGTGACATTTCCAGCAGAGCTCTGCTAATGGGCCAGCTGCAAGCATTCATCAATGCATAGATCACATACTAAAAATGATTCCATTTTTGGAGAGAGCGAATTAGTAAAACCCTGTGCGATTTCTCCCAATCCATTTTCTTTTGATAGAATTTGTGCTATGTCATGGTAGAATATTTCAATTACCTCTGCAGGAGTGCGGCTATCTGTAATGGGATAGAGCTAAGGCAGATCTACTTAGTGAAGGCGGCTTGCTTTTGTTGTCATGTCATCTTTTCTGGTTGAGTTAAAAATGCAGGTAGCTGCTATAAAGACTTACTGAGTTTGGCCCTGCTCTCGTTTAACTCAGTGGTAAAACTCATGGGATCAAACCCATACTGAGGTTTGGGAGTCTTCTGAGATCTGATCAGAATAGGGCCTGATTTATAGTCCTTAACAGGAGAGGCTAGGGACGGGATCAAACTGAGGGAGAATAACATTATAAAGGACAATGGTGCTTCCTCCTCTTGGTCTTTGGTGCCAGTACACACCAGTATTTCCTATGATAATGTTTATCAGTTCAGTTACTATGCTGGTGAAGGTGGGAACAAGACATGAAGGGGATATCAGCGTTTCTGAGGAGCCCTGAAAATGAACAGACAATTCTAAGGGTGAAGGGTTGATGTTACTCTTTCACTTCTAAGATCTAGAAATTGCTTCTAGCTTTGGTAGGAAACTACAGTCTGGGGCATAGATCCGCGTTCATGTCACACTCTCCGTCAGTGCCAGCCCAGGGAAGCTAATGATCCAACCAGCAGACCAAATTTGTTGATGAATCCTGGTCATGTGCCACCTGAGGCACGTTGTCCATATGCTCTGAAGGGAACTGCAGTAAGACAGGGAGCCAGGAGGAAAACTTAAATATTAACTTTTAATGTTTAATATTGGACCTTAAAACTGGGCCTCTGCTTTGTATGCAAGAGTTTCATGGCCTTTTACCTATTTATCTTAGTAACTGATTATATTCTTATGTCTGTGTTCAACCATGAATGGACACACTTTTCTACTCACAGACACACAGCGATGCTATAATGAACAGAAGGGATTATATGATAAATTGAATAATCCCCCTTTTTATGAAATTAATCTGTTTATGTACAAAAGGATTTTAACGCTTGAGTCAACTGCAAAATTTCTTACCTTTTGAAGAAACAATGTACAGAGTTCTTGGCAGCTTAACAGCCCTGTTAAAGATACCCTTTTTTTGCCTGAATTATAAAACTATGTATATTGTGTTGTGACTGTAAAAAAGGGGTTGACATTGAAGGTGTTATGGAGAATATAGTGATTGATTGACCTCTAGGAAGATCAGTATCAGCTCCCATATGCTACACTCTGCTGTATATTCATAATGATGACTAAATTAAGAAACTTTTTCTAATATGAATGCTAACATTGGGAGAATCACAACGGTTCCCATTCTGGGTGATTTCAAAGGTTCCTGTACGTACTGAGAAGGGCTGAGTGAATACTGGAAAAATTTATTTGCAAATACGGCTTGGAATAACCATTACAATTTCACATCACCTGTACTCACAGTCCATTTAGTTTTTTTTCCAGACATTTGTATGAGTGAATTATTCACTCATCTGTAATATTTATCTTTAAAATGACTAGACAGTTCAGCCCCATATAGAGATGTTCCTCAATGTGAATTCATAAATCCACCATAGCTGGCAGAACACTTTCTTCAGGGGATGATGATCTATTTATTCTCTGTTTTCTCGTCTGCAAAGGTTAGCTCAGGCCTTCTTTTGTTTACATGAACTGCAAGGAAACAGCTTGTGTAATATTTTACTGTTTCCTCATTTGAATATAAATCTTTTACAACCTACTTCTCAACTACTGTAGCCCATCAGGTTAACAGTTCTCTCAGCTGATTATAAGATAGCAAAAGCAATTCTGTACGACATTTTTTCACACTTATAGATATACCCACCCACCACCGATAGTGAGCAGAAGGAATTATTTAATATCTTGAAATGACTGATGAAAATTAGGAACTTTTAAGTGGACAGGGAAATTTGGAGTCTTTGGTACTTTTATTGGCCAGCTCTTCAGCTCATTGCTAAAGTGGCAGCCATGCTGTAGCTACTGCCTAGTGATCCTGAGCCAGTTCTTGATCACCACCGCAACACAAACAGGCCATCCAACTGGCAAATCTAGCCATCTAAGAATTCCCCCAGCATGAGGAAACACTGAATGTTTTAGTATCCCAATTGGAAAACATAGTATGCTTTAGCATAGTGTATAAGCAGCTCTCCTCCTCCTAGCCAGTCCAAATAACTTCTACAGAGCAAGGTGGAATGGTACTTTCATTGTCTCTAAAATGGATCATACTTTTCTTCACATGTCTAATGAAAATGAATACAAAATAGCCGTGTGTGTGTGTGTGTGTGTGTGTGTGTGTGTGTGTGTGAGAAAGAGACACTTATTTTTAGTTAGGCTGTTTATGAAAGGATGTGTGCTGAATTTCTAATTTCTCAACTCCTTCTGCATCATTATTTATTACTAAGGCTTCTGTCTCAATGAAATATATTTAGCGAGAAACCTGAATCAAAGCTAAAAAATTAGCCCTGAGTATTCTATTTGCAATTTGTGTCCATGAACCTTGTGAAGAGCCATAAAAAGTACAGTGCAGTGGTTCCTAATCCTTGCCTTTGATATCTCTCTTGTGCTGGCTTGGTGGATGGGTGGACACTTCCCTTC
Organism: Natator depressus; assembly: GCF_965152275.1. Lineage (NCBI taxonomy): Eukaryota > Metazoa > Chordata > Testudines > Cheloniidae > Natator > Natator depressus. Next base: position 13,329,872 of record NC_134241.1, read on the forward strand.
TTTGGCCCTTTTGTGCCATGTCTCAGAACAGTTGCCACTATTCTATTTTTCAATCCAATCTTTCCTCTCCCTTTCTGTCTCTGTTCCCTCTTCTCTTTATCATTCTCATCTGTCTTTTCCTTTCTGTATTTCCAATTTTTTGCCCTCTTTTTTTAATATTGTTGCTCTTGTTTGTACTTTCTCCTGCCTGTTCCCTGCTCAGCAAGAGGCTGCATGGTATTTGGGGTAGGCACAGTGTTCCTTGCCTCTATCCATGAGGGTAAGATACCTGTATCTGGAGGGAACTGCCATTCTGACTTAGAGGAGAAAAGAAATAGTATGTATTGCAACTGATAATTGTTCAAGCTTAATTCTTGAAATAATTGCTCCAGCCTCTTTATCTTAAGAGAGTTTGGGCCTTAAAGAACATTAATAAGACTTTACCGATACTTAAATAATGTCCCTTGGTGGTCATTAATAAAGCTAAGCTTTGTCTGGGCTACTCACAAAAGGGGAGATCCATTTTGACAAGCATAAGGCACCCACATTTAAGAGAATAGAGATTTCAGGCTACATCTTCAGCTGGTGTAAACTAGGGTAGCTCCACTGACGGTGCTGATTTGCACAAGCTGAGGGTGGGTCTCTAAGTGTCTGTTCTCTTAATTGTGAGTCTGCTTAAGAGTTTGCTCCTGAAAATGAAGTTCCTAAGATATACTGACAGGATTGATGGAAGGTATGCTGAGTATTGAACAATGAACTGAAGTGTGCTGTATATTTGATCACATTTTATTGGTAACTGATGAAGTTAACTATTGTTATACTTTGAAGCCTCTCTTGATGGCTTAGATACTCTGGTAATTAGACAACAAGTGCCCCAGCAGAACTATTGCTGGTCACTACTCCTCTGAGGAGTCTTTTATCCTTTCCCCACTCTTTGCCCAGTGGAAACGCAATAGTTCTGTTACAAGAAGGCTCTCCTCACTCACAAAGGACAGGCTGGGATTTGTCCCTAAGTGCAAATTATTCCCAAAAGTCTGTCACAAACCTTAGGCCCATATCAATTTGATCTTACCTTGAAAATGAAATGATTAGATCCACTGAAGAGCTTTGTTGGGGAAAGCAGCTAAAATATTGTAACTTATTTCTACTGACTTTAGGATTTAACTTCTGGTAATGCCTTGAGTATCCTTTGCTAATGTCTCCATGAGGGATACAGGGCTTTAAATCTGAACTGTAATAGCTGAAAGTAAGAATATTACAGATGCAATTGTAGAGTCATAGATGTGCAATGAGCAAATCATATCTACATCAGCTGTATTAGCTGTTTAGTACCAAAGAGATGACCTAATGTATAGTATATAAGTTTCCCATTGGGCATGGGAGAGAAGATGGGTCCATTTAAAGGAAGAGACAGTCTAAATCAACGTTGCCCTGCAGGAACTAGACACCAGGTTTCTAACCTGTGCAGTTTCTTTACTCTATCTAAGCTAATATCTACAATGTACACCACTCCACAATGATCTAATTAGAATGTTAACTGATGTAACATTCTGACAAAGCTAAGAGAAGGACACTGAAATTTTAGTTGAATGGACAAATTAGCTTTGAATTTTCCTGCAGTCATAAAAGCTTTTATTATAATTTTCCATTTCTGCTGCTGGCATATTTGCATTTTGCTTAACAATTTATCTGCAGTCGTTTGTCAGATATTATCAGTCTCTTGTTAATAAATTAGGACAGCTTACATTAAGACTTTTTGAATACTACCATGCTCATTGTCTTCTAAGGGCTTCCTCAGGCACTGGCTCCACAGAAAACCCATCCTTTTCTGGCCCTAGGAGTGAGACTCAGGATTTGGGAATTGAGCATAGATTTGTCGTGTGCAGAGCATTAACCCTTAGGGCATCAGGCTGATCCAGTGACCTGCCAGTCTAATTAGCAGCTTGGAAAACCACACAAGCAGTATGGTTCACTATCAGTATAACAATATACTTGGGCGGGGTGTGTGTGTGTGTTTTTCCTCCCATAGTGTGTCTGCACTGTCGCTTTCTACTGGAAAGAATAGGTGAGACCCTTTCGAGTTTGGGTGATCATGTGACTGACCTGCTGATTGCAAGCTGCAGAGTTTCTATGCCCTCCTGGTGCTTATTCAGTTGGATGTGTCTTCAGTGTACCAGCCTCTTCCTTTGGTATCTACTCATTATCCAACTACTAGAAAAATGGGGATAAACTGGGACCATTTCTTCAGAGCAGAGAGTCTGTCTGTCTCTACCTTCTCAGATCCCAGTCTTCCGTGTCTAAATGGCAGAAGGCTCTTGCTCCTTAGTTCGCTCGTACCACTAAAGCACAGCTTCCACTACAAGGTACTTACAATTGTGTGGCTACTTTGTGTCCTTAGTTTTTATCTGTCTGTCACCCTGGTGTCTAAGAACCATGCGCTTGGGCCACCTCTGGATTCAGCTACCATCTCTGTGATGTCAGCTTGCAAATCTACCTTGCCACTCCTGACCTATCTCCCTCCATTCAACCTCCCATCTCAGCCATTTTCTTGGACACAACATCTGGGATGTTGCACTGTCAGATTACATTTAACCTGGCTAAAATTGAACTCCCCATTTTTCCTCTGAACCCCTCCCTAGCGCTGACTTGTCAGTGACTATTGATGACCCCACCATGTAGTTACTCAGACCTGCAACCTGCCGTTTCCTCCCCGTCACATCCTCCCTATGTCCAGTTCTTGCTGCTTCTTCCTTCATAATCACATTCATTAGCTCTGGTCTTTTCTCTCTGACCATGCAACTGTCATCCAGGCCCCCCTTGTTTTTCATCAGCCTCCTCTCTGGATACTCTAACACCCAGCTCCACCTATCCAGTTCACACAAAACGCAACATGACCACCCCTTCAAACTGAATCCCTCCATTGGTTCCCCTCTCTCAGTGATATCAAGTAAATCTGCTTGTTCTCACTTTCTGCATTGTCCATTCCAGTTTGAGTCATCTGCAAATGTTTAGACCTTAATGCATGTTACCTTTTTGAGGCCATCAAGTGAGCATGAAGAATCTGCCCTACCTCTCTATTAATCTCTGCAAGCCCCCAATTGTTTTTGAACTCCTTGCTCATCTTTCACCTTGTACCATCACATCCAGGCCTCCGTTCCTTGGACAGTTCCTAGTCTAATTGATTATTTCACCAGCCATGCTGTTTTAACAGCCTTATTGAAGTCTGTGTAAATTATATCGCCAGTCTCACTCCTGTTCTTTTTCATTGTCACTTCCTCAGAGATATGAATGAGACATTAATATTGATTTATCATTTAATACAAGACACAAAGGAAAATTTGCTTTCATATAATACAAAGTATTGTTAATGTGGTATGGAGTTGCCAGCATGGTAACGTTCTTTCCCCTCTGTTTGTCTTTGGTGTTAAGAGAAAAGTTTAAGATGTTCATTAGGACTATGCAATGATCTGACACTTTTGGTCTGCATGGAAATATGGAATTGAAGGCATCCTCCCTCCCAGCTTGTCTAAACTTGGAAAAGTGTCTGTATAGGTGTATCACACTCAAATGACAGGCTGAGAGACTTAGATGCCGTCCTACTGCGCTCTCACAAGTACTGTTAACGTGCTGAACGTTAGCATCTTAAAGCTCATTGAGAATCTGATGCTTGTCTTCTCTCTGTTACTTTTCTGTTTGCTCAAGAAAAGTGCATGAGAGTAAGAAAATGCGGATGAAGAAATATAGAGAAAAGAAAAGGGGGAAGTTAAATGCAAAGAAGGCTGGTGAATCTGAAAATGGGAAGGCAAAATTGACATGTACGCTGAGCTGATTTATAATAGTGGGTGAAGATCTTTCCTAACTCAGAACAAGTACAAGCACCCTTGGGATCCCCCACAGTGTAAAGTTAATTAGAAGTGAAGCAAAGAGAAAACGCAGGAAGGAGAAGAAACACACAGCAGAGGGGGACAGAGGGGAGAAAGAAGTATAGGATGAAAGAAATAGGGAGACCAAGCTGGGGAGGAGAATAACAATATCAGAGGAAAAATGAACATCATATCTATCAATAAAAAAAATCAGTGGTATTTCTGCTGGTAGTAAAAATGGTCTCTTCAACCAAAGTGAGTGTAACTCCATTGAATGAATTGAGCTACTCTGGGTTTACAAAGCTATTGCTGGGTGCAGACTTAGGGACATTGGATTTAATTCTACCTCACTTTTATGGGGCTGCGCAGGGGAATACGAGGGAAGATGCTGTAGTTATGAAGCAGTAGGCAGCTAGTAACGGCTATGAAATCAAATCCAAAAGGTGGGATGAAAAGGAACAAGCGAACCACCCAGTCTGGAAAGCTGTTGTTGCTCTTGAGACATCAGTTCTGGCTATAAAAGAGCCACTGTTGCCCTAGGTGGGTTTTTGTCATGTACTTTGAAGATACTTCAGTATTTGTTATCATCTCTTGATTATTTGATCTTCAAGTCAAATGCAGTAGCTGTTAAATTTCTGGAGGAGCTCATGAATGAAAGTGAATCAGAGATATATCCAGGAGGAAAGATACAGGACAAATAAAAGGTGGTACAAGCTTCTAAATCATTATTCAGCACTAGAAAGACTTTCATTTTCACTATGCTGTGTAATGAGAGTTTTTGCTTTAATTTTCCTTTCTAAAGGGTCCTCTGCATGAATGACGTACATCCTGTGTAAGTAGGAATGTAGTGAACTATACATTTAAATTAAAATCCATGAAGTGCTTTTCATCCCTGTATAAAAGATATTTATTTGTACTTTGTGACCTAAACAATCTGAAAACCCTGAGCTGCCAAACACAAAATTTGGAGATTGGTTCCCATACTCTAAAATCGATGACTCTAAACTTTCCTAGAGTCAACAGAACCAACTTTACTAAATTAACCTTACTTGGGTACACACCTGAAGCTGTGCAGGCTACAAATACTGTCATGCTAGGAAATGTAATAAGAGTAAATGTCAGCCCCATTTGTTGCTTTTTATCAAAAACCGTCATTATATTTACTTCCAAGACTCTGTCAAATCATCCTAAATTATGGGCTACTTCAGCAAAAAAATAAATAAAGAAACCCAATTGTTGTCATTGATTGTGAACAAAATTTGAAGAGAGTTTCCAAGCAAGATGATGGTTTTGTTTCAATAATTCATATTTTATTTGTATTCATTCTTCTTTATTATTATTATTATTATTTATTATTCATTCTTCATATTGTATTCATTCTTCATATCAATTTTCATTTGTCAGGATTGGGACTCCAATGTGCAGGTGCTGTACAAACATAAAAAAGAGATAATTCCTGACCTGCAAGGCTTATGATCTAAAGACATAAACAGGAGAGGGATAGTTAATGTTCAATGCAGTGTATGAACAAATGAATCTACTTAGCCTTTTAGTTACCTTTTAGTTTAATGGGGGTAAAGGAAGGGAAAAGGAAAGAAAGGATAGTATCAGTCAAATCTTGTCACCTGCCCAGCTATGGTCAAGTCTGGGTTTTGTAGGGACTACAGAAGAAGCGAGTCGTAGGAGGGATTTGAAGGAGGATAAAATAGGGGCTGCTGAGATTTTCTGAAGGATTTTTTTCTAGATGAAGGTGAAGACTAGAAGTACGCTTGTATTTGATGTGGAGATGAAGCGGGAGCCAGGGAAGGACTCAAAGAGGAGTTTGACACGATCAGAGTGATGAGCCAAGGAGATGATTTTACCACCAGCATTCAGAATAGACTTGAAGGGAGCAAGGTTACAGGGCCAGAAAAATGTTTTCTTATCGTATCTATTTGGTTTTGTCCTTACTTTTGGAGGCAGTATGGTCTAGGGAGTAGGGAACTGGCTCAGGAAACCTACTTTCCATTTCTGGCTCTGCTACGGACAACTCAACTAACTTTGGGCAAGTCATGTTATAGCTCCGTGCCTGGGTTTCCCCCTCTGGAAAATGGGGATGTGATGCCAGGATACTGTGAAATGTATGGATTAAAAGGGCTATAGAAAAGCTAAGTACTATTTGTCGCACAAATGAAAAATTAGGAGGGGGAAAAGAAAGGCCAGTCATTGAAAGAGCATGGAAAAGGAACTACCCTTTCACTGATGAAAGTTGTCCCCCTTGACTTGAGCAAGGCACATTTGGGTGGGATGTTGCATGATTGAAGTTTGATGCTGTGCCTGTTCTGGGGATGGAGAGTTTTAGTCTTCTATTTCCAGAGCTGTAATCTGATACTTTTAACCAGGTATCCGTATAAAAAGGGCACAAGTGATAAATCATCAGTCTTAAAGATGCTTGTTAAATATTCTCGTTAGAGACTGTTTTCAATGGTCCATAGCTTTAATCTGCTAAGAGTTCATCTTCCTGGCTGCTGTGCAGATGAAGAGAGTGACTGACTACTGAAATATTCCAAAACGGGGGATATTAAGCAAGCACACTGGTGACTGAGGTCTTCTGTTCTCCCAATGGAGTTATCACCTGTTTGATTTAGGTTGACTTCAGTGACACTTTTGCCCTTGAGAATTTCTCCACTTTTGGGCAGAACTCTCTGTACTTTACTTGAAGTTTTGTAAAGAGCTGTGCAGCAAGGATACCCTGCTGCGTAATCGTGGCATTGTGAGGATTGGCTGGTATTCAGCAGTGCTTGTCAGTGGCATCACCAGTCACTGGTGCTCTGTGATCTGTACGGGCTCCCTCATTGTTTCTGGATTGAATTTAAGGTGTTTATTTTGACCTTTAAAACCCCCAAATGTCTTGGGACCTTCCTTCCTGAGAGACCCCCATTTCTCCTCGTACTGTACTGCCATAGTTGTGACTGGCAGAGGTGTTCGAGCTGGATTCCCCCTCAATTTAAAAAAGAGGGGACTGGCAGTACAGCATTCACCATAAGGGGCCTTCAGCTCTGGAACAGTTCAGGACCCTCTGTAAAGTGCATCTGTTCAGGCAGATTGCTGTTAGGATGGGATTTGAGGGAGCGGATCTCTTGTGGGTGGAGGGAGAATTAAGTGTTCTGCTGGCTGCTTCATATTATTTCTATGTTAGTAATTCATGGCCAGGGTGCCTGGAGCACTGGATAAGTGACCCTTTTTATTGTGGAGTACAAATTTAAATATATTACATAAATGAACACAGTAAACTCATCCAGTGTTGGGACAGTAGACGGGGGGAAAGGGGCTGGGGGGAGTTGAATAAAACGTAAACCTGGCATTGACTAACAAAAATAAGCTAATCTGTGGATAACCAAGTTTCAGAAAGCAAAGGTGGGCCTAAACCATAACGCCAGACTTTGGAGATGTTCAGATCCGCACATTGACTTTGTAACTTGGTCTTGTCTCTTCCAAAAAGTGCACTATGCTGACTTGGGCAAATGGCCAGTTAGACAGTGAGATTACCTCATACTGCTTAAAGGACCTATGATGGCCTGTGTGAAATGGGTGGTGGTTCTCAATCCTGTGACTTGCAGATAAGTGTTTGTGTTCACAGTACAATGCAGCAAATGCAACTGAGCGTTTATGGGCAGTTTCAGAGCAAGCACAAGGATTAATTTACCTTTGCACCCATGGGGGCAGAGAAACTGTAGTCTCCTCTACATAGAGGTGCCACAGCTGTGTGGCCAGAAGAAACAACATAACAATCCACTTTCAGCTCCCTTAACTGTCCTCCACTGAGACCAATGGTAATTGTTGTAAATAGTGCAATATTAAGCCCCACTAGAGCTTGTCTTCCACTAAACAAAGACTCACTGTTGTTCCAAATGGTAGATGCAGATCCACAAAGGATCATGAAACTCATTTAGTAGATTTAACTTCACAAAATGTTGTCCTTATATGGAATTTTTGCTTTATTGTTTGATATGACCCATATCCTTGAAGCCATCCATTGAGTTATGAAAGGCTGAGAGAGCTGAAAATGAACCCCGAGGACAACGACTTTGAGCAGCTAGGCCATGTGCTAGTGAAAGTATATGAGGAAGTGAATTTCAGCATGGTACAGAGGGAAAAATTGAACCTAGTTCTTTGCTTCACAGAGTATGTCACAGAGAACAATGAAAGAAATTGCTTTTGTCAGCTCACAGGAGAATGCAATTTGTCATTTTCTCTGGAAGCTACATTACTACCTTTATTAGGAAATATTGTATGGCTTCTAATTTTTAAGATAGTGAACAAGAAAAGATAAAACTGGAACCACAAAAGCAAGCTACATTGCTGGAAATGCGCTGTGATGCAAATGTTGATGTGACATAGCTAGGATGCGTAGAGGGGTTCCTCTTACCTAGATTGTAATATTGATTTTATTCATGTAAATTGGTCATCTCAGTGGTCAACTTGAATCTTGTGGTAGGGAGGCACCTAAGAAGTGTTTGTTATGACAGTGTTATAAATTTGTTATGACCGTTTCTTTGTCAGAGAATAGATAGGACATATCTCTTTGGCCCAGAGTGTTGCTGAAAAGGTTAGAGATATATTAAGAGAACCTGTCTTCTCTTGGGTGTGAAATTATTCCAGCTATCTGTTGCCACTTTATTTGCAGTGCACAGAACTGAAGACTATTTCAGGAAATAACCATGTGTGTAGATGAAGTATAAAATAATAAAAACAATACTTAGCATATTATAGTTATATAGCATATAGGGCCTCCAATTACATTACAATTATTAACGAATGGGGGCTCACAACACTGGTTGTTGTGAAGGTAAGTATTACTATACCTATGTCACATATGGGGAATCTGAGGTCCAGAAATGATCAGTGACTTGACAAAATCTGAGGTCCAGAAATGATCAGTGACTTGACACACTGGATCAGTGACAGAACCCAAGAACCCAGACTCTTAGCCACCCCTCCAACCTGACACTTCCTCCCTTTAAAGAAGCATATTTCAACAAATTGACCTGTGTAAAAGGGGGTGTAGAGTGATGTACATTATAATATGCAGCTGCACTAGAACCCCTGTCTCTGGGTACTCCAACAGCTGTGTTCAGATTTCAAAAACAAATGGGTAACTTTCTGGATGTAGAATACTGGGGAATGACCAAAGAAAATGAGTATCAAAGGTCAGTGCAACTATCATACCATTGGCTTCTAAATACCCCTGTGTTCAGAGCAAACCTAGAACTTTTTTTTTTTTTTTTTTTTGCTTTCCAATGCTTTGAATTGACAATTGTCCAGATAACTGCAGAATTCTTATTTCATATTCTTCAAGTTAGCAAACAGTCCACATAATGGATCAACAGTCCACCGTAATATGATCCATTATGATCAATCTAATCTACTCTAACTTATTTTAGAAAGCACAGAGTAGTTTCTGCAAAGACTATGTGGAGTGGTTAAAGCTGCTTCTTTCCAGTGCAAAGTCTGAATGTGCTTCTGGCATGGCAAGCAAGTTAAAAAATGCCTCTGCATAAAACTGTCAGCCTTTATCTTCCCTGTAAATTTGGCCAAGGACTAGACTTGTTTTAGGGCACATCATACAAAAGAAGTTTTAGAGTGTGGTAGAAAAGAGCCGTAGTGCTGCAATTTACAGCAAGGAACATTCACCTGGACAGTAAGTCTGGTGCATTGAGCTGCAAAATATGCTGCAGTGTACGGTATTGGCTTGTTTGTAATAAAACACCAGTGTTGTGTATTTTATTGTCTTTTACTGCCATTTATTGTTTTTGTTTTCAGAAATACATGCGGTAAGCAAAACCAATAAAATAGTTTATTACACAGTAATTGTTAATGGGAAAAAAAAAGACCTGACAAAAGAGGTATTGTGTGATACGCTAAAAAACATACCGAAAGGGTCTTATCTGTAAGGGGCCAACATGGTGGAAAGGGTTGATCATCTACTGCAAAAATATGGGGAGTGTTTTGCTGCTGTGAGTGGGTGGTTGTTGGGCAATAACCCATACGATTCTTAAATGTGAGCCCAAATGTTAATTCATCCGAAAATCCAAATCAGAAGCACATTGTTCACTATTTGTCATTAATCACTCTCCTGTTTTAAAAGTTTCAGTTATTGAATGAGGGAACAGGAAGAATACCATGTGACTCTGTTGATCAATCATACAGCATTTTGACTAGCTCTAGCTGTGGGAGTGGTCATAATGTACAGTTGTTCCAAAATGTTACAATGTGGTTCCCTTGACTTTTCTCTCAAATTACCAGAGGTGCTTGCTTTAAATTTAGATCCTGCAGAAACTTACACACATGCTTATCTCTGCTCACCTGAGTAGTCCTGTTTTCTTCAGGGGGACTACGCATATGAAGAAAACTTACCACGTGCGTTAATGCTCAAGGGAATTTAGTTCGATCATGGTTAGATTGTGGCTTGTAGTTAGGGTGCGCCTTGATGAGAAGCCAGATTAGGACTTGGAGGGTCACACTCTCAATTCTGTTTTCTGCCGTGCTCCCTTGCAGCCTTGGGGAAGGAAGTTAAGGAACCGTATCACTTCTATCCCTGGCACAGATTACTTCCTCCTCTGTGCTGGCTCAGATCTACTGTCTGGTGTGTTTGAAGGGGCATAGTCAAAGCTCTGCGTACTGGCACTGGGTTTCACTGTGACTCTCAATATTGGGTAGCCTGCTCTAGATATTAAGGGGGTGTTTTAGTTATATTAATATCATATGTTGAATGTTGCTATATAGATCCTCTGTGGTGATACATTTGGTTCTTTCCCTTGTTTGACCATCAACCATAAAAGGATGTATTTGGACAAACAAACTCCTTCAGACTTTGTTGTTTCCTAACTTTCTTTATGTTCTAATCTCTTAGGTAAGGAATGATTGATACATAGTCAGTCACAACGCCAATATTTCAGCATCTTGAAATGCTTGCCGTGTCCCATGTTTTATTCAACCCTCTATAATAGAGCAGTTCTTTCCAGCACACCTACTATAGCTTCATCCTATACTATAGGAATCTATTCCAAGCTATTACTGCGCTGCTTAATGGTCCTGTGCAGCCTGTTTTGGAAGAGTAGTCTTTAGCTGTGTGTCTTACCTCAGGGATTTTAATAGGCTTGTATATCAAGGCCAAACCTCTATGATTCTTTTATTTCTGTCGGTATTCTAAATCACAGGGGAGCCAGGAGCTTCTTCAAAGCAGGAAGAAAATGACTTATAGCAATTAGGCAGTACCTATGACTAACTAAAAATATCCCTTAAATTTGCATCTTTAATTACATCAGTTGATCAAATTCAGTGTGATGAGACTGGGAGGAGCTAATCACTCTTTTAACATTAATGATTTAAATTTATCATGTAACAAGGGATCTCCTTCAACAATGATCAATATCATTTTTGATTTGTATTATTGATTTGGGGTTACAGATGGATTTGTAAACCTTTCAGTTTTTCTAGGCTGTGGGTTATAGCCTCATATCCATGTTAGAGGGAACAAAACACTTACAAGTTTTCAAATCGCATCACTACATATCTCTTATTTAACAATCTATGCAACACCAGTGAGCAATTATAACAAGGTTATATTACCATGATAGTCACATTCCAGTTGCTTTGTTCCACTGAGGTTATTACACTTATCCCTGAGCTGCTCCATGTCATACATGGACCGTCCCACTGAACTGACAGAGTTCATGATCCTGCTCTTCATTTTTTCCCTCTTTAATGGGATCTCCCTTCAGCACTTCAGTTCTACAAAGCGGAGTTGGGAGTGCTCATTTATAGATTGCCACTGCGCTTGTTTCTTTCACTTGAGCCACTTACTAGTATGAGGTATGTGTTTCCAGATCCTGAAAGAATTCTCTTGCCTCTTCTTGAATGTCCTCAGAGACGGTCAAGGATTTAAAAAAAAGAATTTTAAAAACGTTTTATATAAATGTAAGTTCATCCGAAAAGGCAGGATACAATGCTAATGTTCTTCCATCTGCATCCTGTGCTGTGAATGGGAGTATTGCTTAAGTAAGAAATGCAGGACGGTGCCCAGGGAGATGAAATACTCGTGGTTAAAGCAAAGAGGGCCAAATCAGTCCAGTAAATTTATATTTACTCCAGTGAGCTTTGGATCAATGATATCTGGGTTTTATTGAGAGTGGAGCAAAACTGTGTAATAACATTTACTTACCTGTAGCTATGGATACTGGGAGCCTCATTTACTACTTAAATATGATTACAGTACATTGGGGAAACAGGTACAGAGGGATAAGAGTCTTTCCCAGGGAGGGAAAGGCACTGAACTATTGGTCATAAGACTGGGAATCAAAAACCCTTAGTCTTAATACTGGTTCTGATGCTGAACCAAGGACACGTCACTTAATTACTGTGAACACTGGTTTCCACATCTCTAAAATGAATGTGTGGAATGATGTTCACGTAAGCCATAGTAAAAATGGATGAGCAGGATAGGGTGCCCAATCTTGCATTAATGAGAGTATTGGAACTACATATGGGTGCGGTAGCCCCCCACTGCTCCTCAGCTCAGGCTGTGCGGGGATGATAGCCGGGGATTCCTATAGTGGCAGATCCCACTGCTCCTCAGCCCTCCTACCCCACCAATCCTTACCATAGCTCCAAAATTACATCACGTGAATTGCACCAGTGGAGCCTGATTCTGCCGCACGTGCTACTGGTTTTAGCAGATTGACAATATCATGATCAATGGCAATGCTCACGGACAGATGTGAAAGTGAGAAGGGGTGCAGATGTTGGCAGCAACCACCACCTTGTGACAGCCTCCATCAAGCTAAAACTGAGAAGTGTGGGTCCACCAAACAAGTGACATAGACTTTGACATTGACAAGCTACAGTCCCTTGAAATACAGAAAGCCTTTGTTCTGCAGTTAAAGAACAGGTTTCAAGCACTTGCAGACCTTGATGAAGAGGAGGGGAATGCAGATGAAGAGATGAACAAGAAGTGGGACAAAATAACATCAATTTATAAAGAGAGCAGTGAAGCCCGTCTAGGCTACAGGCAGAAGAGAAGGAAGAAGTGGATTACACCCAACACATGGAACGCCACAGAAACCAGATGAGCCCTGAAGAGAAAAGTTTTAGACACAAAATCCCAGAAGCTAAAGGACAAATACCATGAGCAGTATAGCAAGGCACACTGGGAAGTCAAACAACTTGTGAGAGCGGACAAACGGCATTATATTGATAATCTGGCAACACAAGCAGAGGATACAGCTGCTCATGGTGAACAAGGAACCGTCTACAAAATGACACATCTGTTACGCATATGCAGTATAAGTTAAGTGGTAGTGTTCACAGTGCTGTCGGCCAGCTACCATCGCTTGTTGGGGGTGGTTCAATGATGCTGACAGGAGAGCTCTCTCCCGTCGGCATAGAGTGGCCACATGAGAGAGTTGCATTGGTACGTGCTGCTGTAGACATAGCCTTTGTCTGGTGAACTGAGAATACTGGACACCGCTACCGTGTTCTGTAGTTTTTTACAACCTTGCAGGACCTGTTAGAGCCAAATGTCTTTCCTTCTCACTCTCCCCCTCTCACAAGGTAGTTAGTTATTATCTGAAGGTAATAGGTGTGTTTTCCTTGGTTGCTTTGAAAAAACTCATTGGAGATGACAGACAATAGAAACAAGCCATGAGAGTGTTCAGATTTTGTGTTCTGAAAGAACTAATGGGAGCAAGGGGGCAATTTGAATTCTAGTCTCATAACTACTCTTACTTTTTTACCCACTAACTTGAGTGTTGTTTCCTTATTGAACACTGACCATTTACAAAAAGGGATTTGTTAAGTTGGTAGAGAATAAGCACCAGCAGTGAATCAATACCTGAACATAAGAAATAAAAATGCATTGTTGAGAAGCTGTATTGCATTATTTCTTTGTTGTCTGAAGCACCTGTGCCTCATGAATCATTTGGAAATATAAAAACATCCATTTATCTACATTGTTAAACTGCAAAGATTACCTTGTGTGTCTGTGGTTTTTGTCATCAAAGGCTGTTGCACTGCATTGGATTCTGTATTATCGTCTTTAAAACTCTGAAATGGCCGTTTAGATTAAATGCCTGAAGTGAGCACTAGATAGGTCAAGCTACATAGTGTCTCCTTTTCAGACTCATTAGATGGATGCATCACTCAATAACAGCTTTTCAATATATTATAATCACGAGCTGCTTTGGTTCTTTTGTTCCTTGCAAAGGATCCTCAGCATTTAAAATGACTAATTTTGTTTGTACCTTCTTTGAGATTGGATTTTGTATTTTTGAGTCATACACAAAATTGTCTGAGATTTGGATCCATTCAGCAGTCTGTACAGAGAAATTGTAAAATTCAAGCTAAATACTGAGAGATGAGCTGGTTGCTGGCACAGCCTATTCCTGACCAAAAGGAGGGATATCTGAGAAATGTTCCCAATGGGCTCCATCACTTGCAGTCAAAAGAAAGAAAACTATTAGAGTCTCCCCTGGGATAGTGCTTGGGGTGTGCTATAGACCGCCGGGATCTAATTTGGATATGGATAGAGCCCTTTTTAATGTTTTTAATGAAGTAAATACTAATGGAAACTGCGTGATCATGGGAGACTGTAACTTCCCAGATATAGACTGGAGGACGAATGCTAGTAATAATAATAGGGCTCAGATTTTCCTAGATGCGATAGCTGATGGATTCCTTCAACAAGTAGTTGCTGAACCGACTAGAGGGGATGCCATTTTAGATTTGGTTTTGGTAAGGGTAGTGAGGACCTCATAGAAGAAATGGTTGTAGGGGATAGTCTTGGCTCAAGTGATCATGAGCTAATTCAGTTCAAACTGAACGGAAGGATTAACAAAAATAAATCTGCAACTAGGGTTTTTGATTTCAAAAGGGCTGACTTTCAAAAATTAAGGAAATTAGTTAGGGAAGTGGATTGGACTGAAGAATTTACAGATCTAAAGGTAGAGGAGGCCTGGAATTATTTTAAATCAAAGCTGCAGAAGCTATCGGAAGCCTGCGTTCCAAGAAAGGGGAAAAAATTCATAGGCAGGAGTTATAGACCAAGCTGGATGAGCAAGCATCTCAGAGAGGTGATTAAGAAAAAGCAGAAAGCATACAGGGAGTGGAAGAAGGGAGGGATCAGCAAGGAAAGCTACCTTATTGAGGTCAGAACATGTAGGGATAAAGTGAGACAGGCTAAAAGTCAAGTAGAGTTGGACCTTGCAAAGGGAATTAAAACCAATAGTAAAAGGTTCTATAGTCATATAAATAAGAAGAAAACAAAGAAAGAAGAAGTGGGACCGCTAAACACTGAGGATGGAGTGGAGGTCAAGGATAATCTAGGCATGGCCCAATATCTAAACAAATACTTTGCCTCAGTCTTTAATAAGGCTAAAGAGGATCTTAGGGATAATGGTAGCATGACAAATGGGAATGAGGATATGGAGGTAGACATTACCATATTTGAGGTAGAAGCGAAACTCAAACAGCTTAATGAGACTAAATCGGGGGGCCCAGATAATCTTCATCCAAGAATACTAAAGGAATTGGCACATGAAATTGCAAACCCATTAGCAAGAATTTTTAATGAATCTGTAAACTCAGGGGTTGTACCGTATGATTGGAGAATTGCTAACATAGTTCCTATTTTTAAGAAAGGGAAAAAAGGTGATCCGGGTAATTATAGGCCTGTTAGTTTGACATCTGTAGTATACAAGGTCTTGGAAAAAATTTTGAAGGAGAAGGTAGTTAAGGACATTGAAGTCAATGGTAAATGGGACAAAATACAACATGGTTTTACAGAAGGTAGATCATGCCAAACCAACCTGATCTCCTTCTTTGAGAAAGTAACAGATTTTTTAGACAAAGGAAACGCAGTGGATCTAATTTACCTAGATTTTAGTAAGGCATTTGATACCGTGCCACATGAGGAATTATTAGTTAAATTGGATAAGATGGGGATCAATAGGAAAATTTGAAAGGTGGATAAGGAATTGGTTAACAGGGAGACTACAGCGGGTCCTACTGAAAGGTGAACTGTCAGGCTGGAGGGAGGTTACCAGTGGAGTTCCTCAAGGATCGGTTTTGGGACCAATCTTATTTAATCTTTTTATTACTGACCTCGGCACAAAAAGTGGGAGTGTGCTAATAAAGTTTGCAGATGATACAAAGCTGGGAGGTATTGCCAATTTAGAGAAGGACAGGGATATCCTACAGGAGGATCTGGATGACCTTGTAAACTGGAGTAATAGTAATAGGATGAAATTTAATAGTGAGAAGTGTAAGGTCATGCATTTAGGGATTAATAACAAGAATTTTAGTTATAAGCTAGGCACGCATCAATTAGAAGTAACGGAGGAGGAAAAGGACCTTGGAGTATTGGTTGATCATAGGATGACTATGAGCCGCCAATGTGATATGGCCGTGAAAAAAGCTAATGCAGTCTTGGGATGCATCAGGAGAGGTATTTCCAGTAGGGATAAGGAGGTTTTAGTACCATTATACAAGGCACTGGTGAGACCTCACCTGGAATACTGTGTGCAGTTCTGGTCTCCCATGTTTAAGAAGGATGAATTCAAACTGGAACAGATACAGAGAAGGGCTACTAGGATGATCCGAGGAATGGAAAACTTGTCTTATGAAAGGAGACTCAAGGAGCTTGGCTTGTTTAGCCTAACTAAAAGAAGGTTGAGGGGAGATATGATTGCTCTCTATAAATATATCAGAGGGATAAATACCGGAGAGGGAGAGGAATTATTTAAGCTCAGTACCAGTGTGGACACAAGAACAAATGGATATAAACTGGCCACCAAGAAATTTAGACTAGAAATTAGATGAAGGTTTCTAACCATCAGAGGAGTGAAGTTTTGGAATAGCCTTCCAAGGGAAGCAGTGGGGGCAAAAGATCTATCTGGCTTTAAGATTAAACTCGATAAGTTTATGGAGGAGATGGTATGAATGGATAACATGGTTTTGGTGATTAAATATTCATGGTAAATAGGCACAATGGCCTGTGATGGGATATTAGATGGGGTGGGATCCGAGTTACCCAGGAAAGAATTTTCTGTAGTATCTGGCTGATGAATCTTGCCCATATGCTCAGGGTTTAGCTGATCGCCATATTTGGGGTCGGGAAGGAATTTTTCTCCAGGGCAGATTGGAAGAGGCCCTGGAGGTTTTTCGCCTTCCTCTGTAGCATGGGGCACGGCTCACTTGCTGGAGGATTCTCTGCTCCTTGAAGTCTTTAAACTACGATTTGAGGACATCAATAGCACAGATATAGGTGTGAGGTTTTTTGCAGGAGTAGTGGGTGAAATTCTGTGGCCTGCGTTGTACAGGAGGTCAGACTAGATGATCATAATGGTCCCTTCTGACCTAAATATCTATGTATCTATGAAAATTCTCATTGGCTTCAATGGGAATTTGTCCAGTGCAGGGACTGTAAAAATAGCCTACCATGGGAAAATAATTTTCTTTTTTTTTTCCTGTGTATTAGAATGTTATGGAATCATTACCTATCTAGTGAAAGGAGAACCAAGGATTTATCTGATTTTTTTTAAATAGATATCAGTATTATTAACACTACAAGGTTGAGATGAAGGAAGAATCCCTCCTAGGAGTTCTAATCATAGTAACATAGAAAGGGGCATGACCAATCTCATATGTTGAAACAACAATAGCATTTTTCTTAACATAATTTAGGTGATTAAGCATGTCCACCAGTTGCTCACATATGCCGCAAATAATAAATAAAGAGCATGTTAACCCTTTGGTCAGTGTGTTGTGGGTCCCCCTCCGTGCTTGATTCACAGAGGATGTAGGTCTGTTACAGGTCTTAGCTGTAGAGTCTGGCTCTTTATCTCAAGCTATAGAGACCCAGGCTTTTGGCTGTGGAGGTTCCCCAATTCAATCCCTGGTGTGGCCTTCACTCGTGATTGTAACCAACATAAATACAAGACGTGACGGATTAATGAACTGTCTATTTCCATACAGAAACCAAGTGCCATAGGACTGGTCTGCTTTACAGTCCTATCAGTCTGGTGATTTGAAGCCACGACGGGAGCAAAAGCATGTGAACCATATGACTAAGGGTCCTAAATCCATAGAAGAGGAGGTACAAGATGTAAGAGCATGGAGATAATCTTTACTAAAGTCCAGGGACACTGCTCCCTACCTACACCAGGCATCCACTGCTGCCGAGTCAGAAAGAAATGGAGTCAGCCAGCAGCTATCTTCTGCAGCAGGCGCCATTTTGGACTCTACAGAGCTTTGTGTAGAAACTGAACACCTGTAATGTTCCTTCTATGGCTTCAATGTATCCACTGTGTGTGTGTGTGGCATCCCCGCCCCATTATGTTAAGAAGAGACCTTCAGATATGGTCAGGGATTTATTGGAATGATCTCCAAGATCCCTGCTACCTGCTAAATTCATGATGAACACACATCTTTCCCCTACTCCGTTCTGCTAAGGAGAGAAGAGTGGGAAACTCTTCTAACTTTAACTTTGTAACTCTTTTAACTTGCAGAATTTTCTGAGTAACTTTCCTCAAATAAACCCATGCGTGAGTAAAGGTGGAATGCTCTGTTCAGGGAAGTGCTCCAGAGGTCATGTGTAACTATGTTAGTAGGGCTAACTCTATGTTTACTTTAGTTCTTTATTAGTCATCAAAACACAATCCTAGCAAGAATAATTTTCTTATTGACAGATTGAATGTATCTTTGAGTACGTGAATGCTTTTAAAATATATAACCTAGTGAAAGTCTGACAGCTCAAACTACCCTTCAGACTTCTAATGACTTTGTCATTGATGGTGTTTTGATTTCCTTAAGATATGTTTAAAACTGGTTACAATTTTATTTAGTGACTATGTTTAGAAAAGGGAAAGCAGCAGTTATGAAGTCTGATGGCTTTCAGGTTAATCCAGACATCCTAGCAAACAGCACTGGGAAGCACAAGAAATGACTTGCTAACTAGGAGAAGAGAACAAATAGGCACCTCTGGTACGTTCAGATAGATGTAGCCCATATGTTGTAGGACTGCTGCTTACTAAATTAAGGGACAAGAGCCACAGGCACCAACTTTCCAAACTGCTAGGGAGTGTTTGACCCTTGGCTCTGCTCCAGACCCTGCCTCTACTCCACCCCTTCTCCCAAGGCTCCACCCACACCCCGCCTCTTCCTGCCCCTGCTCCACCCCTGCCCTGCCTCTTTCTGACCCTTCCCCGAGCTCCATCCCCACTCCTCCCCCCTCCCTCCCAGCCTCCTGCATGTTGCGAAACAGATGTTTGTGGTGCACGGGAGGCACGGGGAAGTGCTGATCTGTGTGGCCCACCGGGGGGTGGGAGGTGCTGGGGGAGAGAGGGGAGCACTGATAGGGGGGCTGCCTGTGGGTGCTCCAGGCCTGGAGCGCCCATAGAGTCGGAGCCTATGGCAAGAGCTCCTTTCACTTGGAAGTTAGCATAAAACAGTCTGTAGTAATCTCCCTGTAATCCGTTTGTTCTCACCATATTTACAGGTTTCAGAGTAGCAGCCGTGTTAGTCTGTATTCACAAAAAGAAAAGGAGGACTTGTGGCACCTTAGAGACTAACAAATTTATTTGAGCATAAGCTTTCGTGAGCTACAGCTCACTTCATCGGATGCAACAGACTCTGTTACCTCCAATGAAGTGAGCTGTAGCTCACGAAAGCTTATGCTCAAATAAATTTGTTAGTCTCTAAGGTGCCACAAGTCCTCCTTTTCTTTTTACCATATTTACAGTCTCTGAAGTGGTGCTGCTGTTGTCATGGTCTGTTTTAATGAATTTGGAGTCTTCATTAAGGGCTGCAGAAATATAATCCTTGGAGTTCAGATTTTTATAACTTTTTAAAGTATCCGAGAAACACAGAACCATCAAAACCAAGAAGCCATCAGCATAATTTGCTCGTGTAGAAACTTTAAAAACCTGGCAGTACCTTCAACATTACATAAAATGCATGTTACCTATGGCTGGATCAGCATTAGCCTTGGGGAGGGGGAAATCGAAATCCATATTAATCGTCATTTAGAGTAGCCCAAGTGAGTTCATACTCTGCATTATTTAGTACAAAGATCAGTTATCATTCTTTCCAACGTCACAGTTTTAGACATTTATTTTCTCCAATGAGCCCTCGATGGAATAGCCTTCCGTTAGCGTTACAGTGGGTGCCATTAAATGTGCAGCCAATAAATGATGGTCGACTAATTGGAAACTCCATTTTGATAATCCAGGAGGTTTCCACTAACCTAATAAGCAGTAATAGGATCTGCTGCAGGGGGTGGGGGTCTGAAGTCTTTTATATGAATGATGGTCTTGTACATACACACAAAAAAGATGATGAGCAGCAAGACTTTGTGGATTGCTGGAAGTCCTAGAATTTAACAAATATTATTCTCGTTTTTTTTTTAATACAGAAAATATGGATGAATAAGGATGTTGTATGGACCAAACTCACAGTTGAGTTGCTGTCATGTGCAGTTCCATCTCTTAGTTCCATTTTGAAAACTGTTCTTTGAAGTTACTGGTTTTCTCATGGGACATTCCACTGCAGACTGCAAACCTAACAACTTCTTTCTAAATAAAGGACTCTATTATGGCAATTAACAATTTCTGGGTAGCCATGGAAATAAATACTTTTTCCTGACCTAACAAAATAATTTCCTTTAAATGTATTCATTATTCTACCCTTATGCTCACATTGCACAGCTCATCTTAGTGCATAATTTACGTGAGTCTGATTTAAGTGAAAATATAGGGCATAATTCAGTTGAAGTGATTGCTACATCCGGGGATAAATGCAGCCCTTTGATGTTGCATCTCTAACAGTACCCTGATGCCAGTTGGCACACAGTTGTCATGATATGCACCCAAAAGGTGGCATATAATATATCTTTCTGGAAAACTAAGGGTATGTCTATACTACCCGCTGGATCGCCAGGCAGGGATCGATCCAGCAGAGGTCGATTTATCGAGTCTAGTCTAGATGCAATAAATCGACTCCCGAGCACTCTCCCGTCAACTCCTGTACTCCACCGCCGTGAGAGGCGCAGGCGCAGTCGATGGGGGAGTGGCAGCAGTCGACTGACCACAGTGAAGACGCCGCAGTAAGTAGATCTAAGTACGTCGACTTCAGCTATGTTATTTACGTAGCTGAAGTTGCGTAACTTAGATCGATTCCGCCCTCCAGTGTAGACCAGGCCTAAGAACTCACTGATCATTCATATTCTTGCATGATGTATGTACAGTAAACCCACCAAGGACTTTATAGGTATGTGATGCAAAAAAGATGCCAGAGGCAATCTTGGCAATTACAGGCTGGTAAGCCTAACTTCAGTACCAGGCCCAGGGGCCACAGCTTGTGAAATTGCAGAATGTTGGATCATTCAACCACAGGGGCTGAACTCTCTGTGAACTGAACATAGGTGAGAAACCTGTTTAGGCAAAGGTTGTAACTTGCTGAAATTTAAGTTTTAGTCTTAGAAGTGTATTTTACTTTTGTTTGTAATCATTTCTATCCTTATTCCTTATACTTGATATCACTTAAACATATGACTTTTTATTTAATAACTTGTTTTACTTTTACTGTAAACCAGCTCAGTGCTTTGATTAAAACAGAGTGTTTGCTAACCCCAGCTAAGGTAATAAGCTGCTGGGTACTGTTTGTTTAAGGGAACAACAAACTTAACTTCTTTAAATGTTCAAGGAGAGGGCTAGGATGCTACTGGGCAGACAGTTGGGGGGAAATTAAGGCCTGGGAGGATGTTGGAGTCACCCTGCAAAAAGTAACAGGACAGTGGAAGCCAGGATATGACCGGCATGCTTGTAGGTGTCAGGGCTGTGAGTCACAGCAGCATAGCACTTGAGGCTCTCAGAGTTGCAGGGCAGGCACTGACACAATCTCTTACTGGTCCGGGTTTAACCCCCAAAGTGTCACAGATGTATGCAAGCAACTCTCATTGCCTAGAAGGGATGCCATTCTCACTCTCCTAAGGGCAGAATTTCACCCATAGTCTTACTGGAAGCGGAACAAGGACTTAGCTGAGAAAAAAGATGGAATTTTCTCAGAAGAGTAAGATGCAGGTATCCTGCACCATAAAAATAAAATATAAAAAGGTTAATAATTTAAAGCTCCCCAGGTTATCGTTAAATTATTCATTTCTCAATTATATGCAATTTTTTCTTTACATGAATTATCTCCCC
This sequence comes from Natator depressus, assembly GCF_965152275.1. NCBI lineage: Eukaryota > Metazoa > Chordata > Testudines > Cheloniidae > Natator > Natator depressus. Next base: position 13,351,947 of record NC_134241.1, read on the forward strand.
AGATTTTGCACAAAATCAACCCATACGCCCCCTTCATGGTATCAATTGTGTCATGATGATTTGCTTTACTTTGGGTCATCAAGTCTCATTTGCTCCATACACATTTTTTTGGTACTATATGATGTATCACGATCAAATAGGGCAATCGGAGAGAAAGTTCAGGTTTTTAAGCACAACTTCATTGGCTTTACTCATATATTCAGTATGTATATTAAAGATATATGAAGCAATGGTAAACTTTAGATTTAACTAAAAATATTAAGCTGAGGGAATAATTTGCAACCAGCAATGTATTTTATGAAATCATCCACTTTTCTGCCCCTGAATATCCACTAACAGACCATGATATCCTCTTATTTATTGTTGAATCAATTATTTTGTTTTCCCTTCTGTTATGCTATTCTATGAATATTATTAGTTGTGAATGGTCTGAGAAGTCACATGACATTTCAGGTTCCTAATCTTACAAGCAGTTCAGAATTAAATATTCATGCAGATTTACAATATGATTTCCATTATTATCATATGTGTGACTTTGAAATTCAGTTTCCACAAACATTTAAGTCAATGCAGTTCCATTGCTTGATTGTTCTGGGAAACCAAACACAAAGAGGGCACAAATGTGGCTAGAAATAATTAATTTCAAAATTTGGATGAATATTTGCAGATTTTTTTTTGTTTATTATGCATCCAGTTCCACTAAAAACCACTAAACATAAAATGTAATTAAATAGAGGGAGATACATTCTGCAGACCAAATTATGCAATTGTAAGAGTCTACTTTGGCAGCTGACAGTTGATTGCCCATTGGTTTCAAAATGAAGAGCTCTATGGGACTTTTTCAGTGGCAGCTGAGACTGAGTAACCAAGCTCCATATGTTTTAACATGTGGTCTGATCTTGTTTGGATAAAGTGGATATTTTATCAAGTGTCTATATTTGGATTTTTAGCAGAAGGCAATATGTTAAACATTTTGTCCAAGTTTATATCGGAAAAGTCATTAATGGATCCCATCAGTTACTATCTCCCAGTTCAGTGGGTACCTTTGAGTTCTCCGGACAGAGTTAGCCATGTCCCTGTGAACAAGCAGAACGTTCCAATAACTCAGATGGAAATTCTTTCCTCTTGATTCCAATGGATAGAGCACTCAGCTTTGAAAGAAGTACTTAGTATGGTTTTCTGTTTGTCTCCAACATGCACTGAGCTTTTTGAAGCACCAGTTTCTACAACTATTATATTATAATGGAGACATGGTGTATCCTGCTGTTCTACTTACTCCATTGTGGTGTATGTCTCAACATGTTTGGATGGCAAAAGGACATTAGTTATAAACTGAAGAACACCAGTTGCTAGCAACATCTGGTTGGATATTTTACTTCTTAAGCAGTTGTGCCCTACCATTTTATTTTGACTTCACTTTCCAGTTTGGGATTCATTAGACTTTTTATCCTTCTATGAATGAGTTTCCACACTGATGTCCAAACTTTTTACATGAACCAAACATTCAGTTTACAGCTTAAAAGAAAAAACAAAGTATTTTAGACATTAACCGGCATTTTTTTTAATGTAGGTGAATTTTACTGCCCTAGAGATCAGTTATCTGCTTATCAACAAAACAGGTATTGCACCCATAGGATCACTTCAGGTTTCTTTCTCACCACAACTTACCTGTACCCTGACCGAGGAGGGAGAGTTTTTCAATAAGTCTTGGACCACTGAGGAAGTTCCAGAGGACTGGAAGAAAGCTAATGTTGTCCCAATATTTTAAGAGGGTAAACAGGATGACCTGGGTAATTAAAGGCCTGTCAACCTGACATTGATCCTGAACAATAATGGAATGTCTGAGATGGGATTCAGTTAATAAAGAATTAAAAGGGGTAATATACTGCATGTCAATCAACATGACTATATTGAAAATAAGTCCTGTCAAGCTAACTAAACATCTGTTTTTGATGAGATTTCTAATTTAGTTGATAATGGTAATCTTGTTGATGGAATATTCTTAGACTTCTGTAAGGCGTTTGACTTAGTACTGCACAATATTTTTAAGATGAAACTAGAATGATACAAAATCAACATGGCACATAAAATGGATTAAAAACTGGCAAACGTATGGGTCTCAAAATGTAATTGTAAAGAAGGAATCATTATCAAGCGGATGTGTTTTGAGTGGGGTCCCACAGGGATCAGTTCTTGGCCCTATACTTTTGAACTTTTTTTTTCAATGGCTCAGAAGAAAACCATGACTGATAAAGTTTGAGGAAGACACAAAAATTGTGGGAGTGGTAAATAATGAGGAGGACAAGTCACTGTTACAGAGCAATCTGAATAGCTTTGTAAAGTGGGTGCAAGCAAATAATGTGTGTTAATACAGCCAAATCTAATGTCATACATCTAGTATCCAACAATGCAGGCCATGCCTATAGCATGGGGGATGCTAGCCTGGGAAGCAGGTTAGGTGTCAGGGTTGGGTTGGATATTTCCTTCCCCACTCTGAACTCTAGGGTACAGATGTGGGGACCCACATGAAAGACCCCCTAAGCTTATTCTTACCAGCTTAGGTTAAAAACTTCCCCAAGGTACAAACTTTGCCTTGTCCTTGAACAGTATGCGGCCACCACCAAGCGTTTTAAACAAAGAACAGGGAAAGAGACCACTTGGCGATGTCTTCCCCCAAAATATCCCCTAAACCCTACACACCCCCTTTCCTGGGGAGGCTTGAGCATAATATCCTAACCAATTTGTTACAAAATCATCAAAGACCCAAACCCCTGGAGCTTGGAACAATGGAAAAATCAGTCAGGTTCTTAAAAGAAGGATTTTATTAAAAAAAAAAGAAAGGTAAAAATCATCTCTGTAAAATCAGGATGGAAAATACTTTACAGGGTATTCATATTCAAAACACAGAGGATCCTGCTCTGGGCAAAACCTTAAAGTTACAGAAAACAGGAATAAACCTCTCTCTTAACACAGGGAAAATTCACATTACACAAAAGATAAACTAATCCGCCTTGCCTGGCTTACCTATACTGGTTGCAATATTGGAGACTTGGATTAGGATGGGTTGGAGAAGATGGATTTCTGTCTGGCCTCTCTGTCCCAAGAGAGAACAAACACATAAACAAAGAGCACAAAGCAAAAGCCTTCCTTCCCCCAAGATTTGAAAGTATCTTGTCTCCTTATTGGTCCTTTGGGTTAGGTGCCAGTTAGGTTAGCTGAGCTTCTTAACCCTTCACAGGTAACAGGATGTTGCCTCTGGCCAGGAGCGATTTTATAGCACTGTATACAAAAGGTGGTTACCCTTCCCTTTTTATCTGACAGTGCATAATCAGCTGAACGTGGGTTCCTAATGCGATGCTGTGGCCAGAAAGGTTGATGCAATTGTTGGATGTATGAAACGGGAATCTCAAGTAGGAGTAGGGATGTTATACTGCCTCTCTATTTGGCACTAGTGTGGCCACTACAGGAATACTGTGTCCAGTTCTAGCGTTCCACGGTTCAAGAAGCATGTTGATGATTTGAAGAGGGTTCAGAGAAAAGCCATGAGAATGATTACATGATTGGAAAATGTGCCTTATAGCGATAGACTCAAGGAGCTATAACACCACTCTGTGGCCAATCTGTTTTGTGCAAGTTTCAGAGTAGCAGCCGTGTTAGTCTGTATCCGCAAAAAGAAAAGGAGGACTTGTGGCACCTTAGAGACTAACCAATTTATTTGAGCAAAAGCTTCTGATGAAGTGAGCTGTAGCTCACAAAAGCTTATGCTCAAATAAATTGTTTGTCTTTAAGATGCCACAAGTACTCCTTTTCTGTTTTGTGCAAGTGATTTCTGCGATCTGGACACACATTCGCTAGAATGTGAGAGACTGCTAATTCTTGTCATATGAGATATCACATAGTGACAATGTAATTTCTATCAGTCTAAATTTGAACTGATGATTTCACGGTGAAGTCTGTGAATTCCGCAACCTTTTACAAATCCACTGAGTCATCCAGACCTCCTTTTCATCTATTGCAAGACATGTACAGTCCTGGAACTTAGCAATTCTACCTGTACTGCAGGAAGTCTATTTAATTTGCTCTAACTCTGTGTTATTCAGTGGAATAAGATGTATGTGGCAAGAAATCATTCTCATAAAGGGGGATTTTTAAGGTTCCAGAGATCACATTTTAACCCTTAATTAGTCTCGCCGCCTTCTGCTCCCCCATAAGTACACATATTTCCAGGCAGATTCTGCCCCAAACATGTACAATCATAACACGTCGTTGGGCATATCTCTGATATACTCTGATAGTTGCAAGAGATGTACAAACAGTGATCTCTTCTTACACTCATTTTAAACATGCTCTTTTAAAACACTGAAGTATTGAGTCTTAAGAATTGATGCCCTGAGATCTTTAAAGCACAAATGAAACTTTTGTTCTTAATAAGAGAATATGGGTATCAGTCATTCATTATATAGTTTTGTAAAATGAGAATCTGTATAATACCTTGCATATGAATATTTCTCATGGATACCTCTTGCTTACACTCATTTTTAATCTAGAGATTGGAATGAAGCCCCAAACAAGACCTTTCCCAAATCCTGATCTTAATTATCCTTTTAATTCCAGTACAGTTAATCTTCCTACATCTATCTGCTGTTCCCTGTCAGCCTCGGCGCATGAAACATACGATAAAAATGATTTTTCTGTATGGTCCACAAATTAAGCAAAAGGCACACACAAGCAGTGTGAAATCAAAAGCTAATCAAGGCTGATTATGTTAGATTAGCTAAACAGGTAGACAATTAGCAAAGTTAATATTACTTATCCTGTCTTTCCACACTAAACAGTTAAGGAATTTGTTTTAGTTCCAGTTCATGTTGTCAATATTGCAGGTCATGGGATGGATTTTTTTAAAAATAAGACTGTCTATTGTTGGCATGTTATGTTTTTTCTTCATTGTAGGCTTTATGCAATAATGAAGATAAATGGTCTGCACGAGGTGGTAGCAGCTCTTTAATGAATTGTGGATTGTTTTCTAGAGCGGGGAGAAATTCTGCTGTTTTGATTTGAAGGGATTTAGTGTGGCTTCTGCAGGAGCAAGGGGAATTTAGGTTCTTTCTGGATTACATATTCTAAGTTTCATATGGGACTTCTGATTCAAATTAAAACTCAGATGAAGCTGAGTTTTGCATAGATCCAGAATGAAACCATAAATCTCTTCCATGCATCTGAAACTTGTCTCAAGTTCACTCAAAACTTGCTCTCCCAGTGGAAGATCCCAGTTAGCATCCTCATTATATTTAAATTTAGCTTGAACATCCCACATGATCTCAAAAGCCATATTCTGAACTAGCTTGTGCTTCCAAGTCATTTTCAAGTGTAGCCTGATGCTCACAGTAATTCATGCTTTTGTAACCAGGCTAGGAATGCCTAGCTAGCAGCAGATACAAAAAGACATTCTTGTCCATTGATAGCATCAAAGCTTGTCTCTCTCACAAAGAGAAGTTGGTCCACTAAAAAGATATTACCTTGCCCACCTTGTCTCTCTCATTCCAAAAGCAGTAAATGCTTCCTAAAAGCACCAGTCAGTTGCAAATCTTTTCGACAAAGGCTGGATGATACCATGGTTGCTGGCAGTAAAGAAGGACCTAAAACAGATAGACAATAATGGGTTCAGGAAACCTGCCCAATACACAAGATCTTTCTCCTAACCCTCTAAAATCCCTTCTGTCTCATATGGATTGAGCTTTACTCAGCTGGCTTTAATTTGTGTCCTAATTAGGCTCTAGGAAAGCACAGACACTACAGATCCCAGGTATAGTAAAAATGAAATGTACAGTTGTGTCTCTCCCCCTAAAGGTGATGCCTGAACCCAAATCTCCTTGTATACTCACTTAATAGCCTTACATATGCACATGGGACAGTTCACATCATAGAGCTATTGGCTTTGTTCTGCTCTCTCACCAGTTTTACATTGGTGTAACTCTGGTGACTTCAGTGAGTTACCCCTGATTTACACTTGTATAAGCAAGAGGAGAATCAGACCTACTATTTCAGGCTGTCCCACAAGATTCTGAAAACCTGCAAGTTCTATATGAGTGACTTCAGGAGCAATTGTGGGTGCTCAGGACCTCTGTGGATCAGGCCATGACTACTTTGTTGGATTTCCTGAAAGCATTCAGTAGTGCAATTTGGTTTTTGTAGCAGTGCAGGATGTTAGATGTACTGGATTTAAGGTAAAAGGCCATGTCACATGAAGCTACTCTGTTTTTCCCTCTCAAATCTGAAAGCAGACCAATCAAATCCAGTCTAAAAATAGTCAGTTGTTTTCAGCAGAAAAATGCAGAAGGTCAAGTGCAATTACATTAACAATTACAGTTACAGGCTTGGGGGTCCCCCCCCCAGTAAAATATTTTTTTCTTTTGATTTTCAAAGGCCTGCTGAATCACTGTTTGGTTCCTTTTGGTAGGGGTACATTCTGGAAATTCTGGGAAATAGATCATAAGCACTTCAGAGATTGATATGAAGCCAAGACCTTTTGGTGTTCCATGATGTTAAATGTATGATGGACTGTCAGAGTAAGAATTTTTTTTTTTTAAGAGTGCCTTTATTTCATCAAGATTTCCATTTTCAGTGAGCTATGCATAGAGGAAGTGCTGATTTTAAGGTACCTCTATCAGTTGTTGGTCTACAACCTGTAAAGAAATAAGTGTATCTAAAATGGGGGTGGGGGTGGGGGTGAAGAAATAGGGTGAATCTAAGAAAATTAGTTTAACTCTCCCCTACCTCAATCTTTCACCAGCCAGGCTGGGAGATACTATGCCTGCTCCGATATTTCAAGTTACCATAATATGCTCTTACCTTAAACACAACTGCTGCTAAATTTGAAAGCAAGATTTGCCGCTGGACCCAGGAGAAGAGTGTGTTTGGCCTTGCAACTGGAGTTAGAGGTGCTCCTGCAAATAAGTGAGACTGGCAGTGGAGAGAGGAGCCATCTCCTCTGTGAGAAGTATTTGGCTGAGAATGGTTGAAACCTGATGCTGGATTTTGGGTAGAAAAGGCTAGCTGGCTACCTCACGACAAAAAACAACCCTGAGGTCAGGTAATTGTGCCTGAGGCTTTGTTGGAGAGGAACAAGAATACCAGAGCACGCAACAAGCTTTCAGCACAAGTATGATGAGTAGGGGCCTTTTGGGTACAGGGAATAACATGAGGAGGGAGGATCTTGGGGCGCAATGAGCTATGTCTCTAATGTTCAGTCAACTCAGACATGCATTCTTCACTATTGGTAAGTTCCATATTATTTCTGGGATAAAAGGTTGCAGATTCATGGGTTTTACCAGGAAATTTACTCTTTTCCTGTTGCACTGATTTCTATCACATACAATGCCATGATAATCTACAGCAGGCAGCCCAAACCATAGCTAGTAGGTGCCAGGTGAGGACAGGCTATAGCCTTTTCACCAAGGATTTGTAATCTTCTGAAATGGAGTAAATACCCTTATTATTTCCTTTCTGACCTCTTCCAGTTGCTGTCTATTTCTGTTGTGGAACACAAGCCAGTCTGAGATTGTTTTTTATAAAATCATAGATTTCTAATACTCTTTAGCACAATTTCTCCTCTTACAGATTTTACACCATGGATTATGTGCTTCAAGTGCACATTTGTGATGTTTTGTTTTTAAGACAGGTTTCAGAGTAACAGCCGTGTTAGTCTGTATTCGCAAAAAGAAAAGGAGTACTTGTGGAACCTTAGAGACTAGCCAATTTATTTGAGCATAAGCTTTCCGATGCATCCGATGAAGTGAGCTGTAGCTCACGAAAGCTTATGCTCAAATAAATTGGTTAGTCTCTAAGGTGCCACAAGTCCTCCTTTTCTTTTTGTTTTTAAGAGTACATTAGTTGTGCCTAGTACAGGGAAAAGTGGACTTCCAAGATTTTCAAAACACAAAAAGCACCATCCTGATGTAAATTGCTCCATCTCTAAATGTTTAGAGGACTGTCTAGAAATGCTCAAAAGTTCAGTGTCCCTGAGACAGAAACACCAAGCCTGCAAATGCAATCTTAATCCTTATAAGAGACTTGTCTGTTGTGGTGTTTTGTTTTTTGGCATAGTTGGAAAATCATTAAAAATCCCAGAAACTCAACAGACTTTTAAAGGACCCTTGTGGTGGATAACCTGATGAAAAAGTTCTTAGTATACATCAGGGTGATATTGTTTTTAAAATGAAATGTTTTAAAGCCTTTAGTATACTTAATGGGTGATGAAATTCTGTTTCCCTGTGAAAAGCAGCTTTCCTTTTAAAGCCTGCAGCAGTGTTTGGCATAGTGCAGGACTTGGGAGCCATCATAACCCACGGCATACTGACTCTGCCCAAGATTCTTTGAAGTCAGCAGAGCTCAGGTTTAAGAAGTTAGTTTACTGAAGCTTATTACAGGCTTTTGGAGCCTGATCCCAAGCCCACTGAACTCAAAGTAAAAGCTGTCACTGTCATCAGTGAGCTTTGGATCAGGCCCTAGGAGGCTACAGGGTTCTAAGGCTAATGATGAAGTAATGGATTGTGACTATCTTGAACTAAAAAGGAAAAGGACAAAATGTTAGAACTAGAATAATTTGGGCCAGGTAAACTTCACAGACACAATACTAGACCTTTGATTGCCCACACTAATTTATTAGAGCAATGATTCAAAATCCTGTGAAATCCTAAAAGTTAGTGTCACTGGTAAAATCTGTTTTGCTAATTTGCCTTTTCTGTGGATATATAAATTTTGTGAATATATAAATAATGTAAACCCTGATCCTGCAAACCCTTCTGCATGTGGTTAACTTTTGCTGTCAACAGAACTATTCACAAGTGGGAAGTTAAGCAAGTGTGTAAATCTTTAGCTACTTCATTGTCTTTCTGGCCTCTTATTTTCTCTTCTCTTTACTTTCTCTTCCTCTTCTTCTCTCACTGAATTAGTAATACACCATATGTACAGTGAATAAATATTTTTAAAGTATATGACATACGAGTACAGTATATTTTTACATAATTGGTCAAACCTTGACATTCATTGTGTATTTATTTTTACCTTTAGCTTAGACTATATTATTGAAATCTAATAAAAAATATTTTAAAAGAATAATTAGTATTCAGCAATGTCTCCAATGTAGCTATAGAAGGGAAGGAAAAGAGATCTGACATTTAGGGCTATTTGTTCTCTTTAAATAACTCTCTGAGGATTGTTAGAATTCATGAAGCAATTGTACGGCAACAGTCATCAATAATCACACCCTCAGAAGTCATCCACAGCTGCATCTGTGTTCCACTCCACCCACGACCCAGGGCTTTTGCCTCTATTTTAAATAATAATCAGCTCTGATAAACCTGAGAACTGATTCCAAGATGCCCCCTTCCTGGTCATAACCCATATCTAATGACCATGGGGCAGATTCTGCAATTTTTACTCACATTGTATAGGACCTTATTCTATGAGCAGTCCCATGGAAATATTAGTTTAATCTCAGAGTAGTGTACTATTCAGTGCGAGTATGGGTATCGGAATCTGGCCCCAGAGGAGTATAGAAGGTCAGCTGCCATTTTCAAAGTATTGTGGTATACCTTTGGTCATAACAGACATTATGTTCCATTTTTATTTGTCATAATCTGTGTGAAAGTTTTATTTTTTCTGTTCTTCTCTGCTTTGAACTGGATTGAACGTCACAAGGTCTCCTATGACCAGAGTCTAAAATCAGAACCTGCCTATTTTCAAAGCAGTTACCAGCATTAGCCTTTATTGCTTCCCTAACAGTAAGCTCTAGAGGAGATACTAGTACTAAAGACCCCATCCTGCAAGATGTAACTTTAAATGACCCCAAAATAATTAATTGTTCCACAGTATAATTTGGTCTATCTGCATAATCTTGACAATAAAGTCCATAATGAAAATAGAAACTTCTAAAACTTGCAATTTAAATGCTGACACATGAGGATGTCCTGAGGCCACTGATATTTCAGATTGAGGGCCAGATCCTGAAATGTGCTGATTCTCCCTTACCCCCTTATGATACAGGGGAAAGGAAGGCGCTCAGCATCTCTCAAGAGGTACTTCTCCCCTCAGCATGTTGCAGGAGTGAGTCGTCTGGAACAGCATCTGTGATCATGCGTCTTCAGTAGGTCTTTCTACCTGCATCTTTAACACTGGAGAAATGTAACACACGTTGCAGCAGATGCAAGCAGTGAGGAACAAGAATATGGTTTAAAATGCTAGTGGTACATAAAGGTTGTAGCTGTGTGGTACTAGACTGTGACTCAGGCTTCAGCACCGCTCCTGCAATCAGATTCATGTTAAGCTGACCCCAGCCTGTACATGGATTCCCACTGATGTTAATGGGATTCCATGTATGGGAAGTAGTCTGCCCATGAGGATCCGATTGCAGGATTAGAACCATAGACCACTAAATGTACTGTTTTTTTTTAAATAATTGTTCAATTAGCAATATTTTGAGTGTTTTATTTATACAGGGACCCTCCTCATCTCTTGACTAAAGAGTGCTGGGTGCTGCAGCAACATAAAAATCCCAGTACAAATAATAAGAACATAACAAAAAGCCAAACAACGCAGCCTAATGGGGGGAGGGGGGTGATAATTGTAATTTAAAAGGGCTAAATATGGAATCAGTCAGTTTAAGATCTGAGTTTTGTTTGATTTGCAAATCAGAATAATTAATATAAAAGGATTTAACATTATCAAATAACATTCATAGTCTTCAATTACCTGGAAATTTCTAAATTGATTCAAGCATAAAACACATTTGTCTTTTCAGTTTGAACTTTAAAGGTTAGCAGAATAATGTATCTTTTGAACATCTGAGCTTGTAAAGAAACTGAACTTTGTGTCCAATTCAAATGTTCTTTATATTCCCAGCACTTATGTAAAATGAAGAACTTTAAGGATTTTCAGAATGTGTTTTAACTGTAAAGCTTTAGATTAATGACTTTCATAATGCAGAGACATTTCCTCTAGAAAAAAGAAACAAAGACAACCCCCCTTTAAAGAGTCTTTGGGAAAAACTGAGAGCTAGAAGGAGCACTAATTAATAAAAGATTTTTTTGTTAGGTACAGAATACCTTGATATTTTTCTTTCGATCAGTTTGAAACAAAACACATTGTTTAACCTGAATGAAAGGATTCCATTTTTGTAGCTGTGTATGAATTTGCTACTAAAATTCCTGTTCATCTTGACTGTCCATCAGACTGCATACTGGAAATACATGGGAAGGTTTAACACCACAAACCAGATACCCCATGAATATTATTTTATTAATATTTCAGTTTGTTATAATTAATTCACAGTGGGTGGGTATCCCCCAAAAATCTATTTTATATAGATTCTTCTACCGCACTCATCACTCTAGTATCAGAGCTCCTACCAGTAGTGCATTGAGCAATGGGACTATCATCTGTCACATGCTTATTTTCTTATCCTCTCCCCAGGAGAGGAAGTGTGTGCAGTGAAGCCCTTTGGGGGCGGGGAAAAGCATGCACACAGACACACACACACACACACAGAGCTATATGTTCATGTTAGATAAGGCAAGATTATGGGAGTTCATTCCACAGTCTTGGACCAGGCCTTGCAAAAATTCTGTATCCTACTCTTATTGTAGAAAGTTCCATTATTCCAGAGGAGCATAGTCGTTGACACTGCATAGTCTTCATCCTGGAATTTTAGCCAATCTTTTAGAGGCCGGGGACCATGCTAATGAGGAGAAGGACCAAGACATTGAACTCAGTTGGATATCCCCTGGGAAGCCAGTGTAGGGAGTTGGAGGAGAGGTTTGATGTGTTTGTGGCAGCATGTGTTGCTGAGGAGGTATGCAGCAGCAGCTGGAGTTTCTTAAGCACTGAAAGCATCCTGCGCAGCTTTCACTGGAATGCTGATTCTAAGGCATCAAGTAACAAAACCTTACAGTGATCTGTGTGTCCACTCAAAACACACCAATGGTAATTTGAATTTGAGATATCAAATACTTACAACAAACTGCTCATGAATCTCTTACAGACCAAGAATGATTTAGCACATAATTTCTACTGAATAAATTCAAGAAAGTCACACCACTGGTAATTGCTAAGGGCCAAATTTTCTGGCTAATATAATGGCTGTGGAAGGGCTAGAATGCCTTTGCCTTGTATGTGGAAGGACAGTTAGTCAAATAACTGCCCAAGGGCCATCTAAAGGAGTTATTTGAGGATGGTGTAGTAAAGGGATGGGGGTATGGCTACTGACTCCATGACTTTATGGGCTTTCTCACCTAGTCTTTCTCACACATGCTGCTGAAGTAGGCATGAAAGGTACAGTGACCTACCTACCTCTTTCCTCCATGTGGTTTCCTTGTGTATTTGGATTTTGTTTAGTGGCTAGAATTTGTCCTTAAGATCTAGAAGTACTCATTTTAATACCTAATTGGCATTTGTTTTGCATTCTTTCCTGTTGTGCGGTGTAAATAAAAAAAAACAAAACTAAAAAAACCCTGCGTGCAAGAGGAAGACCAACGACAGGGTAGGCCCATTACTTAATGAGGATGGAAAGACAGTAACAGAAAATGCAGCAGTGGCCAAAGTGTTAAATGCCTTTTTGTTTCAGTTTTCACCAAAAAGGTTAGCAGTGATTGTGACTAACATAGTGAACTAACATAGTAAATGGAGTAGGATCTGATGCTAAAATAAAGAAAGAATTTCTAGAATACTTAAGGGACTGCCTGAAGAGATCTGAGTCATTAGCGATTATCTTTGAGAACTCATGGACGACCGGAGAGATTCAAGAGAATTGGAAAAGGACAAATATAGTACCTATCCATGACAAGGGGAATAAGGACATATCAGGGAATTAAAGACCAGTCCAGTTAACTTCATTACCCAGAAAGATAATGGAGCAAATAATCACAAAATCAGTTTGTAAGCACCTAGACGATGATAAGGTGATAAATAACAGTCAACATGGATTTGTCAAGAACAAATCATGTCAAATCAACCTAGTATCCTTATTGACAGTGTAACAAGCCTAGTGGATAGAGGAGAAGGAGTAGATGTCTTATCTCAACTTGTACTGATGTCCTACAGTCTCACATAACCTTCTCATAAACAAACTAGGGAAATATAGCCTGGACAAACCTCCTATAAGGTGGGTGCACAACTGGTTGGAAAAGCATACTCAGAGAGTGGTTACCAATGGTTCACTGCCAATCTGGAAGGGCATACTAAGGCCATGTCTACACTACCAGCCAGATTGGCAGGTAGTGATCAATCTATTGGGGATCCATTTATTGCATCTAGTGTAGATGTGATAAATCGATCCCCAATCACTCTGCTGTCGACTCTGGAACTCCACCAGGGTGAGAGGCGGAAGCAGAGTCGACGGGGGAGCGGCAGCCATCGATCCTGTGCTGCGAGGACGCGAAGTAAGTGATTCTAAGTCTATCTAAGGTACGTCGACTTCAGCTGCGCTATTCTCATAGCTGAAGTTGTGTATCTTAGATCAATCCCCCCCGTAGTGTAGACCAGGCCTAAGTGGGGTCCCACAGGGATCTGTTCTGGGTCTGGTTGGATTCAATATCTTTAAAATGATTTGTGTAATGGCATAGAGAGTACATTTATAAAGTTTGTGGATGATACCAAGCTGAGAGTGGTTGCAAGTGCTTTGGAGGACAGGATTAGAATTCAAAATGATCTTGACAACCTGGAGAAATGGTCTGAAATAAATAGGATGGAATTTAATAAGGACAAAGGCAAAGTGTTAGACTTAGAAAGGAAAAATCAATTGCACACACACACAATGCCTAAGAAGGAATACTGTGGAAAAGGATCTGGGGATTATAGTGGATCACACACTAAATATAAATCAACAATGTAATACTGTTGCAAAAGAAGCAAACATCATTCTGGGATGTAGTAACAGGAGTGTTGTAAGCAAGACACAAGAAGTAATTCCTCCACTCTTCTCACCATTGATAAGGCCTCACATGGAGTATTGTGTCCAGTTATGGACACACTTCAAGAAAAATGTGGACAAATTGGAGAATTTGCCCTCCTCTGGACTAAAAATGGTTACATGTCTAGAAAACATGACCTACGAGGAAAGACTGAAAAAACTAGGTTTGTGTAGTCTGGAGAAGAGAAGACTGATGGGGGACATAAGTCTTCAAGTACATAAAAGATTGTTATAAAGAGGACAGTGATAAGTTATTCTTATCTACTAAGGACAGGACATGAAGGAATGGGCTTAAATTGTGACAAGGAAAATGTAGGTTAGACATTAGAAAAAACTTTGTCAGGGTATTAAGCACTGGAACAGATTACCTAGGGAGGGGTGGAATCTCCATTGTTGGAGGTTTTTAAGAACAGGTTAGACAAACTGTCAGGGATGGTTTAAATAATCCTTAGTCTTGCCTCAGTGCAGGAGACTGGAATACATAACCAGTCGAGGTCCCTTTCAGTTGTACATTTCTATGATTCTATTATTGAAGGGAAATGAAAAGAAGATGAGCATGGGGAGCTGTGAAGAAGGAAAGTGTAGACAGCAGACTGGAAAATAGAGAATTTCAGAGTGGAAAGAGCATGTAAATGAAAACTGATCTTACTGCCAGCATAATGGACATGAAAGCAGTTTGTGATAGTTCAGACCCATCTTATCAGGATGATCTTGATTTAAAGTATATTCAGTGTTTTGTTTGACTTTGATATACAACTAGGCTAGCTTTAATAGGACCGTTAAAGACATTTTATCATGTGCTTTGTGCAATATTAGCTTCCTTCAGGAAAAAATAACTAAATTGGAGACACTCATTTGTCCATTGGTGTCCACGTAATTCAGTATTAGATGGCTGATCTTAAGTCTCAGTTAAAAACAAATCACGGTATTGTAAGCATAGCCAAAAGTGTGGTTGTAAAAATGGGGACCTATCTGACTGTACAGAAAGTGTTTATACACTGTCTATCATGCTGACCAATGTTGTCTCGTTGTTTTCTTGTACTACCCCATCAATCTGTCTCCATTGGGTGTCTCTTGTCTTATACTTAAATTGTGAGCTCTGAGGCAGGGATCCTCTTTTTGTTCTGCATTTGCACAGCACCCAGCGCAGTGAGACCCTGGTCTGTGACCGGAGCTCTTAAGGTATGTCTACACTACAGTTAAACACCCATGGTTGGCCTGGGTCAGCTGATTTGGGCTTGTGGGGTTGTAAAATTGCAGTGTAGATGTTCAGGCTCAGGCTGGAGCCTGAGCTCTGGCACCCTGCGATGGGGGGCGTGGGGGACATCCCTGCAATTTTATAGCCCATGACCCATGAACCCAAATCAGCTGATCCAGGCCAGCCATGGATGTGTTTAATTGCCATGTGGGCATACCCTTAGGCACTACTGGAATACAAATAATAATAATATCATGTAAAGGCGCAATGGAGGAACAACATACAGACGTTAAGGCTTGTATTGACAAAGCTATTAGAGATGATGACTAGGAAGAGCTGTAGGACCTTGCAGAAAAATTCCAATAGCGTCATGTTCAGTGCTTTTCACTGTATGAATCTGATTTTCCACAATGGAACCCATTCCTCCACACTTACTTTATCCATCTTTTGTGGGCTACTTGGAGAAGATCTGCAATCTTTTATCTGTCTCAGCATTTCACAAGGTAACACCTTCTGTTGGTGAAAAAGACAAGCTGTTGAGCTACATGGAGCTCTTCCTTAGGTCTAGAGAAGGTAGCCAGAGTGCCTAAGCTAAATACAAGGTGGGACACATTGTTAAACATAAGGAGCTCATACATGCTGTAGGAGACCACTAAAAATGAGTTGGGCATTTAAGGGGTTGCAAGCATTAGGGTGTGTTTATAAGTTGTAATGAGATATAACACTAGTGTCTCTGTTAAGTTCATGGTTTTTAGTGTCCAGCAAATTTATGATTTTAAGTTCCCAGGCTCATCTTTTGAATGTGTTATGCAGATTTCCTTTGAGGGCATGTATCTCAGGTATGTCATTAGTTTCAAGATCCCTGGCTCCTACACCTGTCTATCACAACATGTAGGGTACCTCATCCAGAGCATCAAATGCCACAAAAACAACTGTGTGGGTGAAACCTGATCCTTCCTGTGCTCTCACATGAACTCTCACAGAAAAAATGATAAAAGGCATAAACAGCATGTGACGTGGCATTCCATATGCTTTATGAAAATATGCTTATGCTATGAATATGCCATAACTGAGGTATATGTTATGCAAGATGGCCCATGTAAGGTATCATTGGAAAGGTTATGATTTACTGAATATGATTATCCTATTTGTATGCATGTATCATTTTTGTATCTGAAGTTAGGAATATTGACCTGTGTATCTGTATTTCATATTTGCTACTTTGGGTCACTCCCACTGCTGACACTTCAGGGACTACAATGGAAAAGCCAGACAGGGCTAATGGCCAATCAACTAATACAATGGACTGTGAAAAGGCTTGGCCTTCCTGTGGACATTCCGTAATTCTACTGACTCGTGGACGACAGAGTCAGGTGATCTGGTCACCTGATACTAACCAACTCCTTGGTCTGATGTACTTTTCCATGGAGGGGTGAGGAATCAAACAAAGGATTCCCGCCTTATGAAAATTCTATATAAGGTGGGGGAGGAAAACAATGATTGTCTTCAGCTTGCTTCACCTCTGCTCCCCACCCCAAAGAGATACTTGAAAACACCTGAAAACAAAAACACTCTAACTGAAAGGGTGGGGGAAAACTGCTGGACCTGGGCTAGAAAGGACACCTCTGGCCTGTGAAGAACTCTACCTGAACCAATATCTAGGGTGAGGAATTATTATTTGTAACCAGTTTTTCTGTAGTGAATCTAGCTTAGTTTGCGTGTTTTGTATAATTTTCTGAGTAATCTGCTTTCCTCTGTTTGCCACCTCTCTATCCACTTAAAATACACCTTTTTGTAGTTAATAAAATGATCTCTTGTTTATAATATAACCCAGTTTATGTAATTTCTAACTGGGGGGTGAGAAGCTGTTCATGCCTTCCTCCACATGGAGGGAGGAGGCGAACTTCATACAACTTTGGGTTTGTACCCCAATGGCGGGGGTGAACATCTGGCTGCTTTAGTAATTCCCTTAAGATGCATCCTCCCAGAGCTGATCTCAGTGTCTGTATCTTCTGTAGCTGGGGGTGACCCTGCCTGTGTGCTTTGCTGGAGGAGGCTTAGGAGCCTGGCTCAGCGAGACAGGATTCAAGGGGGCCCAGGCTGCCAGAAAAAGGTGAGCTCAGTGGTATCTTCAGCACCTCAGCTGACATCCTAGGGGTTCCAACCCATCTCACAGCATATCACCTATGGGCGAATACTTCACAAAGCAATCACTGCATGTCTCACCTCTCAGTCCTCATCTTCAAAGGAAACCTGCATAATCTTCTAAAGATGTGCCTGGAAACTTGCATTCGTAACTCTGCTGGACACTAAAAACCATGGACTTAGCAGAGATACTGGTTTTATGGCTCATTACAACAACTTATAACACAGCCACCTGCCTGCTAACCATTAATTTTCCACTTCGTTTTAAGTGGTCTCCTACAGCACGTTTGAACCCCTTATGCTTAACAAATCTGTACAACGTTGTATTTAGCTCATACAGTCTGGATACCTTGTCCAGACCTGAGGAAGAGCTCTGTGTGGCTTAAAAGTTTGTCCTTTCCAGCAGTTGAAGTTGTCCCAATAAAAGATATTACCTTTAACTACCTTGTCTGTGTGTTATTATTTAACATTTATATTCCAATATCTTGAGGCTAACCAGATTAGGGCTCTCTTGAGCTAGGTACAATATGAGCATAAAGTGAATGACATTTTACTGTCACAGATTAACAATACATGGTGTGACAGGTTCAGGCCAGATGGCTACCGGAGAGTGATAGAAGGCAGATATATTAGCCCCAGGTTAAGTAGGTCCCTTTCCCCTGGGTAAGGTAACAGGGAAGGTTCCAGAACAATCAGGAACTTTCTGGAAACAATTAAGGCAGACAGGCTGATTAGAACACCTGCAGCCAATCAAGAAGCTGCTAGAATCAATTAAGGCAGGCTAATCAGGGCACCTGAGTTTTAAAAAGGAGCTCACTTCAGTTTGTGGTGCATGTGAGGAGCTGGGAGCAAGAGGCACAAGACGCTGAGAGTGAGAAGGCATACTGCTGGAAGACTGAGCAGTACAAGCATGATCAGACATCAGGAGGAAGGTCCTGTGGTGAGAATAAAGAAGGTGTTGGGAGGAGGCCCTGGGGAAGTAGCCCAGGGAGTTGTAGCTGTCACACAGCTGTTACAGGAACCACTGTAGACAGCTGCAATCCACAGGGCCCTGGGCTGGAACCCGGAGTAGAGGGTGGGCCTGGGTTCCTTCCATCCCCTCCAACTCCCTACTTGATACTGGAGGAGTTGAACTGGACTATGGGTTCCACCAGAGGGGAAGGTCTTTGGCCTGTTCCCCGATCCACTAGGTGGATCAGCAGAGACTGCGAGGATTGTTCTTCCTTCTTTCCCCATGTTGGCAAGTGATGAGGCTAACTGAGTGAACGGCAGGTTTGAGCCACTAGCAAAAGTGGCCAAACTGAGGGCTGCAGTGAACCTCTGAAGTGAGAAAATCCGCCAATAAGCGCAGGACCCACCGAGGCAGAGGAGGAACTTTGTCACAAGGCCATACAGGGATGTTAGAGGGAGTTAGGATTGTATTCCCCACCTTCCATACACGGCATAAGGATTTCCCACAATCACAGCTAATGGGCTTTTGAGCACTATGCCACTGGAATCAATTTGCTGGAAAGGAGGCAGGAGATAGAACCATGGCTAAGCCCAGGGGTGAAAGTAAGTCTAGGGACTTACCAGTATGGGGCTGGGCTGGGGCCAGCTCTGGCCCCCGGAAGGGGTGGGGCTGAAGGAGGTTAGAGCCAGCCCCGGCCCACCCTGTACCGGCAAGTGCCTCCTTCCCAGTCCCTGGGGTAACAGCAGCAGCCGGGAGCTCTGGCAGCAGTTTAAAGGGCCCTGGGCGGTAGCGGCGGTTGGAGCCCTGGGCCCTTTAAATTGTCCCTGGAGCCCCGCCATCGCTTCCCCAGGGCTCTGGCAGCGGGGCTCAGGGGACGGAGCTCCGGCCGTCACTACCACCCTGGGCCCTTTAAATCGCCGCTCCAGTCCTGCCGCTGCTTCCCCAGGGCTCTGGCAGCAATTTAAAGGGCCGGGGGCTCCAGCCGCTGCTGGGAGCCGCAGGCCCTTTAAATTGCACCTTGGGAAGCTGATCCACCCTGGTACGGCGCACCAGGTCTTGCCGTACCGGGGCGTACCGGCTTACTTTCACCTCTGGCTAAGCCCTTCCTATGTGGCAGCCAGCAGCAGAGCTTACCAATTGCGTCGGGAGGAATGTGCTTTGCTGTTTAAAGGGCTGCAGCTTATTACTCCTTATTCCCTACACCAGAGTGGCTGTGGAGCTTTTGGAGCTATTGTGCCTCCTTGAGGTAGAATGCCTTCCAGTGCTTCCCCTGGAGTGGCAGAGCTCAGCATTCTTCCAGATGCTGGGCTGTGGCTAAGTAGCACTGTTCAAACCTGTTATGAGTGATTATAGTCACTGGTTCAGAAGAGAAGAAATTTGCTGCTACAGTGGAGGAGGGAAGATAAATGTAGAATAAATGCCTAAAAATAACATTCAGACCTTCAGAGTGTGGCTACTGCTCAAAGTGTTTTAAAGACAAATAATGGGGAAATTATGTTGAATATAAAATCAGATTTTCTGCATTTGAAGAACTAGAAAACTCACAGCATATAAAAGCCACTGCAGTTTTGTAAATGGATTTTTAAGAAGCACAGTTGAGGAAAAAGCTCCTATGATTTTAAAGATCCTTTTTAACCATGAGGCTTTTGAATTGGATGTACCAATTTACATATGACTAAAATGCCAGCAGATCCCAGTGAAACATTAGAATTTATGTGAAGGTGCAGAACACCAGCTCCTTGCAGATTCTGAAAGAAGTATTGGATAGCATAATGGGACATGAAATCATGAGAATTTAATTCTACTTATAATTCATCAAGGTTGTGGTTTGATGCCAAAAGGGAAATGGAGACTCAGATTATAGACATCTAAAGAGGCAAGTGACTTTGTCTTGCTGGTTTATAATTTACTTAACAGCACAGTTTCACAAAACTTACTAGCAAAATATAAGGCCTTGATTCTGCACACTGATGCACATGGGCAGACCTCTACCTGATGATCTTTACAGGTGCAGGGATCCACCTGTACAGAGCAGCTTGCAGAATTGGGTTCAAGTATTGTAAAGCTCTTAGAGTTTGAATTGCAGAAATACAATGAAAGGTTATTAAAAGTGTCTGATAGCTGAGCTAACCCCCAGGTTACCGTAAACAGGTATTTTGTTGGATAGCCAAAATCTTTGTATTTTTCTTTCAGGGTAAGGGATACCTAATGATGCAATCAGATGGAATTTCTTGAGTGTTCAGGTCATATTTATAAAATGTCACTTGCATGCAAGCAATGTAAATAAGAAGAAATGTTATTTAACTTCAGTAATACTAGAGATGGCTGAACTGGTTTAAATGAAACACAAATTACCTTGAATATTTGTCCAGAACTTGAAATGAACCATTTTTCAGGTTTGAAGATATTCAGTTAGCTTTCATTAATTACTTTTCAGTTTCTCATGTGTCTTCACTTCCAGGGTTTGTCCGACCTCACTTACACAAGCATACTCTGTTCCCTTCAATGGTGTTCATTCTGATGTGTACTGTTGTTAGTGAGATCAGAACCAATTGCTTATAGATGAAAGGAGCAATGCTAAATTACCATAAGCAAGGCTGCTTTTTGTGTATATATGGCTTAGAAGATGGATGGAAGTGTCTACAATCTCATAAGATAGCCTTTTCATGATATTTCCTGCTGAAAAAGGACCAGATAAGCTAAGAACCGGGCCAAGATTTGTAAAAATGACTAGTAATTATGGATGTCTCCATTTTGGGGGAAGAGATTTGAAAGGAGCTTGATTTTAAGAGGCAGATGCTTAACTGTTTTTGAAAATCAGACGACCTTTCAGGTGTCTCAAGTTGCACATCCAAAAATTCAGGGACCCAAAATCACTAGTCAGTGCCCCCAAACTTCTGGGTGTTGTCTGAACCAAGTCTTTTCAGATTTATCCATTACTAGTTAACACATGAAACTGTTGTGTCATGCAAAATAAAACAGCTTCATAAATAACCCAGGGAAAACCCTGCTTTGTTTACAAATGCTGCTTTTTATGCGTGGTAGTGGACATGAAAATTGTGATGCCAGTAAAGACTCCTGGTTATATCTATTTTCATTCCAAAATGCTGAACGCTTTTCTACCTGACAGCTAATACGTGGTATCCAATCATATGGAAGCAATTGTGAAAGGCCTGGATATGTTTGTGTGCTGTGCAATGTCAGTAAAAACAAAAAACTATCACTGATCAAGAGATCGTGGTTACAAATAAATGAATAGCTCTAGATAGAAAGTTGGATCTTTTGGTCTTCACTCATCCACATCAGAACTGGTTCAAAGCTATCCCAGGTAATAAAAAGACCTTGCTAAAATAAAAGACCTATCCAACTTAATAAAAAAAAAAATTTGACAGAGTTACAGTGTCGTTTTCTGGGGAGCTGTAACTGCTGTGTTATAGCCAGTTCATTCAGAACTAAGCTTGGAGCCCAGACACTGACAAAGCTTCCAAAGAGAAATAAATTGTGTTCGGATCAGATATACAAAGAAGTGCTGTGGTAGAGGTTGAAACCATTTTGGGAGCTGAATACCTTTCCTGCTCAGAAAAGGACATGACAAAGGAACAATGAGGTTGTTTATCAAAATATCAAAATACAGAGAAGTCATTTCATACGCAAGCAAAGCTCTGAATAATGTTAGATAAGATGCAACTCATGAGTAAACAGTCTCTTCTGTAATATGGCTATAAAATAAAGGAGTGACTAAACTTGACATTCACTTGTGCTATCAGATTTGTTGTTTGTGAAAATGTCAGGGTTGAAAACACATTGTTTATACCAAGTCACTTTATTAATCGTGGATAATATTAATTGCAAATGTACCTTTTTTTGTTTGTGAATCATTTGTGAGCAATCCCCAACGTGTGTGATTGTATTTGTTATTAATAACTATTACTGTATTAGTTGAATAATTTTCAGCCGATGAGTTTTTCACAACTTTTTCACTGCAACAATTTGCTGTTTGTTTATCATTGCCTGTGATTGGTCACCTAAGTTAGATAGCATTGTTTCTGGATGACTGTAACTTTTAATCAGGAGAATAATGAATAGCATGTCTGGTATGAATTTGTGAATATTCATTTGTACTAACACTTGTGAATACTCTGTGGTTGTTTGTGAGTATTTAGACCACGTATAATAACCCCACAAATAACAGTAAAGTCAATACATTTATTCATAAATGTATTTGTCAATCTGATCCCCCTCCTGCTCATTCCCCACTGTGCTAATATATCCTGGTACATCAGACTTTTGCTAACAAAGTCACTACTTGAAATCAAATTAAGTAAAAAGTTTACTCCAGGTGAGTCATCTAAACTATTGCCCAAATCCTGATGTCCTTATTCAGTATTTACTCAAGCAAAACTCCCATTGAACTGTAACAGGAGTTTTACTCAAATTTGAGTTTTACTCAGATCTATTTCACAAAGAGAAATTACCTGGCAGAGATAAAAATCTGGACTACTTTGAGTGAAACCCTCTTTCAAAATGTGCTTAAAGAATAAGTAGTTAAGTATTATTTTCACAGGGAAGGGCATGTTCACATGAAGGTATAGCTCTAGATCGAAAAGGAAATTCCATGGACCCTTTAAAAATACAAACTACTTGTCAATTCTTGTTGGTTTGTAGAAACCATTGCTGTACTGTTAGTGATAAAAACAGCAACTCAAAATAAACCATCAGACTCAGCAATGTGCATGGTTTCTGTCTAGGTCAGGCATAGTTGTCTTACCTCCTTGGCAATCTAGAAAGTTCATAGAATGTAAAATTTTAGAAACAATCCAGTAAGGAATGCTGCTCTTATGATTTAAGAAATGACAGTGCTGGTGTGTATACTCCTAGCTAAAATTTTAAAGACTGGGTGCTTGAATTAGGCTCCTAACTCCATCTTTGACAATGCAACCACTTCTTTAGGTACTTAAAGTGATTCAATGCAAGCTGGTATGTGGCATTCGAAGCCTAATTTTAAGTAACAATTTTAAAAGTCCTGTTCCTTATCTCTGGGGAAGTGAGGAGGGGGTTAATCTATCTCAAACTAGAAGGGCCACAGCTGTTTGTCCTTACTTTGGGGACTGCAAGGGAGTGGAGTGAGGTCAGCTGTGGGGAAAGCAGTGCCTGGCTCCAACAAAAGGGAGCTGAGTGGAGAAAGGGGCTCAGGAGGGAAATGGAGGCTATTGCTGAGTTAGAAGCAAGCCCGAATGGGGAGGCTGAGGTAAACCTAACTTCTTTTCTCTGTGTATATGTACTCTTGATCTGAAAAAAAGATTGTTTGGCTTGACTTGACCTGCTGAGGAGCAAGGTGCAGTTTTCATTTTACTGGTTACCTGTAATAATTGTAGGCTGAAAAGCTTTGTCCTGTTGTGGGTATGCCCACCCCCCACCCTGTACATCTGGTATTCTTCAGTCAGTTTAGGGGATGAAAAAGATTGTGGAGCTATATAGATGACAATGAATTAAGCACTTACATGAAGTGTTCACAATGAATTTATGGGACTGTAATATATAATCTACAACAAGAACTTGTAAGAACTACAATACTGCACAGCAAATAGTTACCCACTGTCCTTAAACTTGATTTTGTTTGAGTCCAAATACAAAAGTATAACTAAATGTTACACATGGCTGCCCTAAACCCCAACTATCCTTGTTGGGGGCATTTCATTTTAGGAGGGCTGTGTAATTCACTGGCCAACATGAGTTCTCGCTCTAGCTGCATGGGTGTCAGCGATTTTGTTTTCTGTATCAAACCGCCAGTGGCAGCAGGACTAGTAAAGAAAAAACTGACTACCTGTCCCCTCTCCCTGACAGCAGGCCCACCAAAGAAGAACCAACCTCAGAGTCTGAGTGCCACTTCCAACTGGAGTTGTGGCCTTCATTGTTGTTGACGCCATAAATATCTTAAGGCTGGCTCTGGCTAGACATTTACTAGCAATCAGGAAATTTGAAAGAAGCTATTTCCTTTTCAAACAATTTCCAGACAGGTCTGATTCAGAAAGATACATCTGCAGGGTGTAGCTTTATGGAGGGTGGAGCTTTACGTGTAAAGCTACGATTATGTCACAGAGGTCATCAAATCCGTGACTTCCAGAGACCTCTGTGCCATTTTCTGCTTCACCCAGGGGCAGCATCCAGCTGTTGCAGGCACCCACTTCCTCCCCATGCAGCTCCCAGCTGCTGTGGGAGGTGGGGAGATTCCTCCCCCCTATTGGTGGGAGAGACCCTCCGACAGGCAGCGGGGGACCCCAGAGCTCTCAGTTGCTGCAGGTGCTGGGCCCTCCTTCCTCCCCATTTTGGCATGGTTATTTTTAGTAAAAGTCAGGGACAGGTAACAGGCTTCCGTAAATTTTTGGTTATTGCCCATGACCTGTCCATGACTTTTACTAAAAATAGCCATGACAAAATCTTAGCCTTACTTATGTGTTATTGGCTTGATGTTCCTACAGCATACTCCTTAGGAGTCATGGAGGAGGCAAATAAGGAGACCTCTATTTATATAATTTTCAGACAAGCATATTGTCTGAAAACTAACTATGGGTTTGACCCAAATCCTTGAATCTGAACACATTGAAACTGTGAAGTTCTGAGTAGGTAACCAGGTGGTAGGATTACAAGCCAAAGGGAGAAAAGGAAGTTGGCAGCCCTCTTGGGCTGGTCCCTCCAGTTTAAAAGTAGAGGGAAAAAATGATGATGAGGTACATTAAGTATATATAAAAAACTGGAGAGGCAAAGGCAGCATCAACTGCACCTGTAGTCCATGCTATACCTCTCCACTTTCTACTCCAAGTAATCTGAGCTAAAAAGAGCAATAGCTATTCCTCCTGTCCACTGTACCAAATGACATCTCAGAGTGCCAATCTGCCTTGACTAGTATTGGCTGCTAGTCTCTAAGGGACTGCATGGCAACACTCAGAAATAAATTACCCTTCAAAGTTAATGAAATTCACGGCTATGGCTTACTCAGGGCCCAGTTGTACAACACGTACACACAAATGGTGAACACCCACATCACAATTCCATTTAATTCAATGGAACTGTAGGCAAAAGAAAGGGCTGTACAATCTATCCTTAGGGAGTATATCTCTGATCTGCTCCTAGTTAGTTTTGGCCCCTGTGCTACAGTTATTCTGTACTATCAATGGGGATGTTTATCGTGCCACAGACACTTAAAGGTACAAGTGTTAAGCCAAAAAGAGCGTAGCTTCTTTCTGCTGTTGTAGAAGAAAGAAACAAAGTATTAAACGCTTTGAATGATGCTGAGTTAATGATGGCTTGGTGAGGATGAGTAAGCTAGGTAAGATGAAAAAATAAGAAAACTCCTGTCCTTTCATCTCCAAACATTCATCCTGAATTGTACAGAAATGTTGAGGTCCTAACAGATTCAATGGATATATTATGGCTGGTGTCACCTGCTGGAGCTGCTACATAGTCTTACCAGTCATTTTTCTTAACATACAAGAGAGCTTTGACTCTTGGGAAGACATGCTGTGGTTGTGTTAGTTTGGGGTATACAATGTATTGTGTAGAGGTAGCTTGGGGAGAGAGGGAGATGCATGAGCTGCAGGTGAGTTTGCTGTCTCCGGGCTCTGACTAGAGTCAATTCTTGAGACAGAGTTGCTTCCTGGGAACTGAGCATTGGTGTTGGGTTGATATTTCTGGGAAAAGGGATTGCCCCTTGATCACCTCATTTCAGGTGGTCTTTGAATATACCCAGACACTGTCACTGATTTCTCCTCCCCTGAGAGACCACAGTCATCTGCTAACGCTCAGCAGAGGGATGACACTGGCGTCAGAAGAAAGGGCAACAATATAACTTGCATATCTACATTCTTGGGTCAGGCCTGGGATAGAAACAAAAGTGAACATCTGCTAGTATATATAGGCCAGCTAAGTTGTCATCCTCACTAACTTCAGCTAAAAGCCTATGTTGTGCATGAGTATACAGCTAAGTTAGGTGACTTCCTCGTGACTCTCTATTTGAGAAATAGTATGTGATCATATAGCTAATGGCAATATCATAATGCATCCATGGAAGGGGAATATTCTCTGAGGAAAAAGTACCATTAAACTGTGGAAGAAACTGACTTGAGGAATCTGCTGTAGTAGCAGCAACGTATGAGAGGTCTGATCTGTGCACCTCGGGCTAAGCAAAAATAGACAGTGAGAATGTTTGACCTGGAAAGCTGTAAGGAGAGTCGAAGTCTTGGGAAGACAGTAGCCTAAGGTATTGCCGTAACAGTATCAACCACATCTGTGAGAGCGTGACCTTGGAAACTGTAGATATAAGTGAAGGTGACAGTAAAAAAGCCAGAATGAGAAACAGAACTCAGTTTTTCCACGTTAAAACCTGTGTGTGTGTGTATTACATATTCTAAATCTCCAGCGGTGTTATGAAAACTGAATTCACCTCTTAAATGATAAAACTGTGTTAATTAAGGTACAGTACTCATTAGATTATCAATCAAATAACTGAATTTATACTACATGCGATGTCCAATTGATTTTTAACTTCCTCTCAGAAAATTACTTTAAGACAGTGCTGGCTAGTGGTTAAACCACTGGACGTAGGTTTGGGAGATCTGGATTCTATTCCTGGCCCTGGCCCTGGCCCTGGCCCTGGCCCTGGCCCTGACCTACTGGGTCTGAGTGACCTTCGGCAAGTCACTTGGTCTCCCCTTGCCTTGGTTTCCCCAAATGGTGATAATGATGTTTGCTTCCCTTGTGAAGTGCTTTGAGCTCTACTGAGGAAAAGCATTACATAAGTACTGGTATTAATAGTTATGTAGGGATCTAATGTCACTAAAGGTGTATAGTGTGGGGTCTGTAGTCCTGATGTTTTAATGCTGAGTCACTTGGATGTACATTGATTTCAATGATATTACATACAAGAGGAAAATACTAGCTCATGACTGGCTGAAAGCAGTTGTGACAGGTTGCCCCTCCTTTACTGGGATGCCCCTGAGCCCGCCCGTTCCGCCGGCCTGGGCCCCCTTTATCCTGTCTTGCTGAGCCAGGCTCTTAAGCCTCCTCTAGCGCGCGCGCACTGGCAGGGCCACACCCAGCTGCAGAAAGACACAGACACTGAGATCAGCTCTGGGAAGACTCAGCTGAAGGGATTTGCCCCAGCACTCAGGTGCCCACCTCCCTTGGAGTGCAGACCCAAAGGTATATTGTCTTGTACATCTCCAAGTATAACCACAGTTGTAATTGTTACATCGTCAATATTCCTAACTTCAGATACAGAAATGATGCATGCTATACAAATTGGATAATCACATTCAGTAAATCATAACCTTTCCAATGATACCTTACAAGACCCATCTTGTATAAAATATATCTTAGGCTATATTCGTACCATATTTCTATGAAGAATATGGGGTGTAATGTCACAGCAGTCACATGATTAAAACCAACATTTAGCTTTTGCTTAGTTATGCCCATGTTTCTACTGAACATGTCACAGCTGGCAGTGAAAGGTATTTACGTGATTTAATTAGAGAAAGATCATAGTATTTATTCTAAGGCTCTCTAAAGCTTGAATCTTTTCTTTGTCTCATTCCTGGTACAGAATAACAAGTGTCAACCTACCCAGGTTAATATACTGTAAGTTTAAAGGACTTCTAATTCTTTTCCATCCACTGTGATAGATTTTCTTTCCATGTCTGCATGTAATAGGATGATATGAAGCTATGTTTTGCAATAAGATTTCATGTGACACTTCCATTAACTTCAGTGAGTAACACACACAGAATGAAGGCAGGATATAGCACCTGGCATATGGCTAAATAGCCATCATCCTGACCCATTCCCCTTCTTGCCTAGATTAGCTATACAACAATACCACTCCAATAATTGTGGCAGGGCAGTACTCTTTCTTAAGGAAGAAGTAGAAGCTGAAATTTGCCTTTAATTTTAGACTAAAACAGCCCCACCAAAGCTGCTTTGGATGGTAGTAATGCTGCTGGAGGAAACAGAAAATACCAATAATATTATTTTGCTACACCATAGATTGCGAAGGGTCTGTAAAAACCATATGTGGTGTCTAAGATATGAAAATGAAGTAATACCGAAGATGAATCTGCTGGGCCAAGATTTGGTTCCATTGAATTCAAGAGAAGCTTTACTACTGATTTCAGTGGGACTGGGAGTTGATCCATTGAATGTAACTTGTCTGTGGAACAATAACTCTTGAAGTCTTTACTTAACCTCGTGGGAGGAGAGGGCCTTTGTAGGAAGTGATTTAACCACAGCACTCCAGTGTGCCAGGCTAAGCTGTCTACCACTGGGCTCTGGCTCGGAGCCTAGTGGAGAGAGTGGGCCTGGACTCCCCCACCAGTCCCTATAGAGGGACAACTGTGAAAGCCTGTCCCTTGGCAGGGAACTTGATTGATGGAAGACCCGGACGATACAAGGGTCCAGTCCATGGGGCGCTGACCAAAGGGGGAAGCCATGAACGCCACACTTGATCCTGAAGACTTCCTCATTATTGGACCCTTTATATATACACCCTGAAATGGGTGGACTTGCAAATGTGACCTGGCAGGGGGACTGAGTCACTGAGAGGACAGACCATGGCAGGGTGGAGCAGTAGTGAGAAAGTGGAATGCCTGGGAGGCTGGCCCACCTGACCACCAGGCGGCACTGGCTGTGAGTGTTCCCCTTCACACCAGGGCTTTAAAAAAAAATCTCCGTAAAGTTGCTCTGACATCATGATCAACTTCTTTCCCACTTACTCCATTCCTCCAATGTTGTCCTTTTCTCTCTTCCTGCCTATTGTTGTAGGTTGTGTTTGTCTCCCATCACCCTCTGCTGGTTGGAATCAGATCAGCTTAAGAATTTATTTAGCAGTGCGGTCCAGTGGCTGCTCATAGGCAGCTATCAGCTTTGAAGTTATTCATAGCAGAGAATCTCTTTAGCTCAGTTGGGTAGCGGGCAGCATTATGAAGCAAAAGGTCCTCTGTTCTATTCATCATTGCTCATCTGTGATGTTTAGCGAGTGACTGGCTTGTGAACAGCTGTGATCCTGCAATGTGTCATCTATCTGTCTTTGGTGTTTGTGGCATGCTAGTCACTGTAGCATCTCTCTGAAGCCAGTGGAAGTTGCAGACCCATTGCAGGAAATGCTCAGCAGCTTGCAGGATCAGTCTCTGGATTTGTGTGAGCAAATCTGTAAGGCAGGGGTCTACATTGTGTAGATGTGCATGCAGGCTGCGTGCACAAGAGCTTTAAAAAATTGTGGATGGGGAGGCCCAGGGAAATGGCTAGTCTCCTTGAGAGCTGGAGTGCAGTGATGGCAACACAAAGGACCAGCTTGTGAAGTTTCAGTGTAAATTCTTTTCTTCCTTAGGGGCAATAAGGAAATAAATAAATGATGTAAAATAATGACCTTTCCCATGTGTTCAAATAAGAACAGCGTCTGTATGCATTAAAAGATTCAAGTTTGCAGGTAGGGTCTTGTAACCCTTATCTTTGCAAGTTGGACTCCATATTAACCAGTTTTTACACATTCATATATGCACAGGAAACCTGTTACCGTGGAGAAGAAAACAAAACAAAACTGAAGGCTTAAGGGTTTTATTTTATTTTATTTTTTAATACTGGAAAAGGAGGAGTACTGACCAAAAATTTCCTCTGCTGAGAGTGGTAGCAGAGCTTTTCTTCATCCCTGCAATCACTGGGAGTGCTGGAAGCTTAAGTCCCAGTACAGAGCAGTTGTAGCAAAATTGGCTTAGCTCTTCTTCAGTACTCACTGGTAGCTGACACGAGGACTGGGAGCCAAGGATGTATCTTTTTCTCCCTTCCTATTCATTCAGAGAAGAGGACAAAGTGATCTCCTTCAAATGTAACACTTAATATCTGCTGGAAGATATTAAGACCTACATTCCATGCCTTTTAATACAGAGGAGACTCTGTATAATGGAGTTATAATTAACTTCTAAACAGAGTGAAAGTTCAGTATATGAGGTCTGTCCTATGGACATGTGTGCACAATACATCCAATGCCAGTGACTTTTTGCCACATCGCTCTGTGATTTAAAATCTATTTTAGGAATAGATCTTAATCCATCTGAAAAACATCTCTTTCCTTATTTATTTTGCAATAACCATTTATAATGACTTTAAATGCTATACAGAAAGGACATCTTTCTGTAGCAATGAACAAAAACAATAACTTTTCAGCATTACTGTATATCAATAGCCAATTACTTTTGTGTGGATGGGTTCCAGCTGGCTGGTAATGGACTGATAACTCTTCCAGGAAAGAAACTATCATTTCAAAGATAGAGTGGCTGGCCCTTTAATTTTCAGGTATTACAAAAATTGGACCTTTCACCTTTAAAAATTGTAAATGGCCGAAGACCTGCACTAAATCACTTGATCTCTCGGCGAGTCAAGTTACTCTATCCTCACTGTTACTTTGTAAGGGTTTGCCTTTTTCTGCAGCTCTAGAGCCTCATTTCGATCTTGTTTCATATATTTTTTTTTTCTTGAAGAGCTGTGACGTCCATGAATATTCACATCCTTCCAGGCTTCCCTCCAGCCATCTCACTGTAGGGACAATACAAAGAGTACACAGCACGTTCATCCTTGCTCACATATATTGTTTGAGCTTGAATTCATGCTGACTGAGATATGTTATTGCTAGTGGCCTGTTGAGACCTCTGTTATTTCTACTAAACTCTATTTTAGTACTACATGTTCTCACCTACTTGCAGACCTTTGTCTGTTGCATCCTGTCTGACCTCTGGACTTTTAACCATTTGGGATACAGACAATGGAATCCTGACCCTTGATTAGGCTTCCTGAAAATTACTGTAATATATATAATAAACAATCTGGCTTAAAATATGTGAAAGTTCCTGGATGTTTAACTTTCTTATGAGACCAAGGGGAAAGAGTTGGATGGGGGGATTTGATAGCTGCTTTCAAGTACCTGAAAGGGGGTTCCAAAGACGATGGATCTAGACTGTTCTTAATGGTAACAGATGACAGAACGAGGAGTAATGGTCTCAAGTTGCAGTGGGGGAGGTTTAGGTTGGATATTAGGAAAATGTTTTCACTAGGAGGTTGGTGAAGCACTGGAATGGGTTACCTAGGGAGGTGGTGGAATCTCCATCCTTAGAGGTTTTTAAGGTCAGGCTTGACAAAGTCCTGACTGGGATGATTTAGTTGGGGATTAGTCCTGCTTTGAGCAGGGGATTGGACTAGATGACCTCTTGAGGTCCCTTCCAAACCTGATATTCTGTGATTCTATGAGCTTGTGTGTATGCACTGAATTCTTGTCTGAGTTAGCTTTAATTATGAAAGCAACTGAGTTCAGAAAACTACGTAGTCAAATTTATTTTTCTGAGTACTTAGAGGCCTAATATCTTCCTGTCTGTATATGCATAATTCCCACTGACTCCAACAGCAGTCTCTCCCCTGCATCTGGGGGAAGAAGTTGGTTCATAAATCTAGACCAAATCTGACCTGAGTGAAGCAGGTGCCACTCCTTTTGACACAAGTCCAATCAATGAAAATAGCATGTGTTCACACTAGCATTGATCTTGGCCCTGTGTATGTTTGTTGTGGAGGGAGTTGCAGAAAAATGTACGTATATGCCATATTGGTTTTAATTTGAGACTATTTATTATGAACCATTGTCCGGTGTCTCCTACACAGAAACAAGTTACCTGTACTGACAGCTTCTAAGTACATAAGAAATATATCTTGGGTGCTGTGACATTTTATGTTCCAAACTTTGCCCAGTGGCTGATGGTTTCTTCCTCAAAGTGACATATTGATTGTAGGTACATGTAGGGTGAGTATGACTGTGTTCAGTATTTTGAGCTCATCATCTGTTATCCCATTCTTATTGTCATCCAAGGTCCAGACAGTATCAAATTGGAAGCAGTAGTGTAGAAAATTACAAACAAATCAAAAAAGACTACAGCTGTGAAATGAATCAAGCCACTGTTTCTACATTTAGTATTTTCTTTGGTATAAAACATCTGTTACCTTTTTTGGGGGGCTTACAGCTATCAAAGCAAGAATGAAGCATTGTAATTGCTGTTAGACAGTATAGCAGAGCCAGGTCATTCAAAGTAACTGGAATCCAGTGGCGTAGTACCTTCATCAAATGTGTGATAATTTACTAACATGTGGCAATGAAATATTGGGTGAGATTTCCTGATACACTGTGGGTACTCTGAGCCACACCACTGGCCCTGAAGCCACTTTAACCAGCTGAGGGAGGATCATTCCAGTGTCCGCAGCAGTGATGTAGCTAATGTAAGGGCATATATATTACCCATATTCTTTGCTGCCAGCATAACTGGGAGGGTGTGGCCAGAATGTCTTTATGCCACTTCTGTCTTGGACTGTATTTTGGCTACATCTAACTGTTGCATTCTGATTGAAGTTGGGAAACTGGCCCTGCTCAGAGTAGTGACTTGGTCAGAAGAGCACAAATATTAGCTTTAAACCACCTTTGCATAGCACCCACTGACCAGTGCTCTGTGGATTTCAGCAGCACCCCAGGACCTGGCCCTAAGTGTGTGAGCTTGTGTGTCAGTGGCTACAGGCTTAAGTGACTATCAATGCTAATTGTACTGGCATATGTACACAAGACTGACATAATCCCTAGAGGTTTGAAGCTGCTATTAAGCTTGTTCCTTCCTATTAGTTTTTGACCAAGAGGATAATGAAAAGATGACAAATTTCAAGTTGACTTACAAGTAAGAGATACAGAGTTAGCATGGATAATTTTATGCACTGTCAAAGCAAAAAGCTTAACTAAATGTATGTGGGCAAAGAGAGATGCTGTCATCTTAATAAGAAATTAAAAGACGGACTCCTAATAATTGAATCATGTCTCTTGTCACATTTGTATTTGTTTAATACATGTCTAGTTTTGTTTGAATTTAGTTCTGTGTCTCTCCTTTTTAATCAGTACTGATTCAGGCTCTTGGTTCTACCATCATAAATCCCTCTGTCATGTTACACTTCCAGCTTCCTGGTAGTATAGCAAATAAATTGTTCCATAACAGACCTGGGTTCAAATTACCTCCGCCATAGGATTTTGGATACTAAAGGAAATGACTTGCTATACTTTAAACCTAAATTTTCAAATAAGATAATCTTACCTCTTCCCCCTCCCCTCTTATTTAGGAGCGCTTCCAGTGTAGCGTAAAGAGGCCTTAGTGTAAATGAGATTCAGGCCTGCTATATTTAAAAATATGATCCTAAATTGCAGTGCCTGGGAAATGGAAATTGGTTTCAGAGCCTTCTTTTTAAAAACATAAAAATGTATTCAGATTTAAGTGAATGTAGATAAAGCCTGAACTTCTGTGGCTTCCTCCATGACTAACCTGTCTTTCCCTCTTCTTACTCTCACTGTATTTACTCATATTTATTTTATAGAGCACAAGCTATACTACCTCGCTGCTTCGTCTTCTGAGTTTCCAAAGAACTTTCCTTTGGCTTTTTAGTTTCCAACACACTTTGAGCCTGAAGAAAATAATTTTCTCATCTTCAAATGAGCTGGTTTCAGGTCAGCATTAGAGATCGCTGTCCAGTCCTTGTCTGACAAGGAACTACAGTGTCTTGCTTCTTTTTCTCTGCATCAGGAAACTCCCCATTCCCTGTGTCTGACCTAAAATAATCCGTTTTTCTTTTTTGCTTCCTACAATCACCATTTTCTTCTTTAATAAAAATGTTTTGGTCCCTTTCATTCCCAGTTAAAGGTAGTTGCTGCACTGAATTGCTTCAAACTCATCCATCCCTAAATATTAAGAATATATCCATTCTTCATCACCAACGGTGATAGTGGTTTATTTCTCCCACCCCATCTCTGAAAGTCATTTTCGTTGCCCACACATGTAAGCTGTGTGAACCAGTAAAGAGTATCTTGTGGCACATCAGAGCTTTACAGATCACACCCTTCAAAAAGTGCCACATTATCCAATGGAGATCTTAGAATACAGCTCAGTCACACAGATGCCCATTGCTGTAGCTTAACTACAAACTTTCTATTCCCTATATAGCGTAAAGGTAGCAGGGGAAGATGTCAGCTCGTTATCAGAGGAGGGCTTCTGGGGGACAGAGAAGAGTGTTAGACAGTAGTTTAATTTTTTTTAAAAATTATTAAAATTTTATTTTAAAAAGGTGGCAAAATATAAATACAGAAAGGTACAAAATACTTAGTCTAAAATGTTCAGAGATGCCGAGAACCCTGGTCTGCCGTGAAAATAGTAGGAATTGAGGGTGCTCAGTGCCTTTGAAAAGAGGGCCACACATTTATGTGCCTAAATATGGAGTTAAGTCTAAAAATATTGGTCTTTTTCTGGGGTATGTAGCTTTCTGGATGGTAGGAAATTGTATGGTCCTGATTATTTTCAATGGTTCATGAGTGAATTTGGTGTGAGTCAATTTATATTTGTGGGTGTTTTTTAAAAGGACATTAGAGTCGGTGCATGAATATTGTGCAGCACTGTGTTAACGTCTCTGCTTTTCCCTGGAAAGCTGCACTTGGTGCACTCACTATTGCTAATATGAAAGGGCATCCATATCCTTCATGGCACTTTTTGCTCCCCTTGGCACATTGCTGTTATGTAAATACAGTCCCATCCCATTGAAATATCTGTGGATGCAGAAAGCAGTCCCCCAACAGAATTTACCTTCATCATTCTATTGCATGTTAGTGGATAGTGTGTTCCCACCTATGCAATGAACAGTAGTTGCGTGCCAAAACCCACAGATGCTGATGGAGCTGCAAGAAGCCATGGTTGGATTATCCATATGACTTTCCCAAAGTCTCAAAATTCCCCAACAGCTCCCCAGGACAGTTGTTTAATGGGGGCTACCTCACTATGGATGGGGGCTCTGTGAAAAGGTCCTCTCTGTGTTGCCAGTCTCCTAGTAAACTCTGCTGAGGGGTGCCATCAATTTCCCAGCTTTTGAGCACTGACTTCCTGCCCCAGGTCTGCCCAATTCCTATACCAGCCCCTCCACCATTCACAACTTCTGACGCCACAGAAGGCTCCCTCCAGGGTTCAGTTTCTCACCTAAAACTCAAATCTGGAAGTATTTTGACTCTGAAATGTTGGTGCAGTGCATCATGGGAGTTATAGTTCAGGTTCCTCTTGCTCACATTCTACTCTATTAGCATGGCCCCCGGTCAGATTAAATCCTAGATGATGCACCAGGGTTTCCCTTCTTGATGAGAGGAGGTGTCCCATCATTGAACTTGCATGGCTCTAGTGTATCAAGGGAGACGAAGTATAGCTGAGGAGAGTGGGAGCATGAGATGCCTGAACAACTCCCATGAGGCACTGTGGTGGCATTTCAGAATAACACTATTTTTATTTTCAGCTGAAAAATTGTTTTGGGGGCATTCAATTTTTCAGCATCAACATTTTCTGTAAAAAGCAGATACTTTTTTTGAAAATTTGTTTAGTTAAATCCAATTTTAGACTGTTCAAACAGAACAATTTTGATCAATCCCAAAACTTGTGTATTTACTGTTTTTTCTTTTGAATCAAATAAGAGTTGTAGAGAAGAGAATGGAAGACTATTTGGATGCATCCAATGGTGGGGTAATGTGTCCGAGGTTCAGGAAAGAATTAGTTCAAGGTTTGAGAAACCAAGATTTTCATATTAAGTTACATGCATACCGAAAAGGTTAGCCTGGCTTGGAGAAGATATAGAGACCTGAACACCTGTGAACTTTGAAGCTGATCTATACTTTGTATCTCTGGTCCATTTCTATAGAGTCTTCGCATCAGGCCCCTCAGAACCTCCATGACCAACCAATCCTCTTCCGAGCCCTGTAATAATATCAATAGTATCTGGAGTTAACTTGAGGGAGATAGGCCACTTGACTTCTCTCCCCACCTGGTGACATTTGGAGGTGTAACACTTCCCCTTCCTTCTCATGCCTCTGGGAACAGTTTAAAATAGTTTCTGCTGAGCGCATGAAGTGGTGTCATTCAGTGAAGGATCCCCAAGAAATACCATGTGACTTCAATGCTTGTGTCAAAATGCAACAGTCCAGCTCAAGTCTGAACGTTCTTGGGATGAAAATGCCCCAGAACTTTCATTCCCATCCCAATAATAGTAATTGTGCCCAAACTCCGCTTTTGCTGCTGCAAAACCTGTAAAGAGTGCCACATTTTTACAGCTGCTTGTCAAACCTGACGAAGGATAATGTCATTGTGTGTTTAATTTGGGGATGACTATTTCAAACAACTTTAGTAGTAACCCATTTCTCAGAGGATTTTTCACCAGGTATGATTTTTCTTTTTGCTAATACGTCTTCTATTTTTTTCTTTAGGAATTAGAGCAGTTCCTTCAGCTTTCTGTCAGGGAGTCCCAGTCCTCATTAAGCAGTGCAGCTGCTGGTCTTCATAATCCCACCAAGTCCGTATTCCAGTTCATCCTAGAGACTTTAAAACCTGTTTTTTGTTGTTTAGTCTGCAGCAGTATTGATGGGGACTTACTTTGGCACCTTTCTGGATAGAGAGGAATAATGACTCCACATTCAGCAGCCACAGTCAGTGTGATTCTAAACTATGTGGAGCCTAATAACAACCTCGCATCACCTCCATCCCTTGGGGGGTTGCCCCATCACTTAAATGAGATTTGAAAACTGAAGTTCAGCAGAAGGGACATCAGCTGCAGATAAGACAAAAGTTTCAGTCTTGTCATGCGTTTCTTCCCTCAGCATTTATTTACTTGAGTCCTGCTTCTTGTCTGCCATTGTAAGCCCTTACAGCAATCCTTATTACTCTGGCTGAGTCATTCAAAGGCCAGAGAGTCCCCTACTGATCAGCTGAGTTTGAGAGCAGCGACTCAGAGCCTGGGAGCTAACCTCTGCTCACCCTGGAGCTATTGTCGTGAGCGATCTCTTCAGATATGAAAGCTAAAAATAAAAAGTCTCCTCTTGTGGTCTCAATCGGCCTGATTCACAATTACTCTGCACGTCGTGCAGTCATTTACACCAGAGCAAAGTGGGTGTGACATGCTGTATTCTGATTTCAGTAGCTCTTTTACAAGCATTTGGCCCCTATGTAATTGGCCACAAGATGCAGGGCAATGGAAAATCGTGCCTGCTGTCAATACACTAGTTTGAATACTATGACTTTCCAGTTGATAGGAGGTGGAACTGAAAGGCAAAGTGACAAATGCTACTGAAGAGGAGAAGGTTATTAAAAGCACTTTCTATCGGCCAATGTGGGTTAGAAACAATAATGAATTAAGCCTGGCTATACCCCGAGGAGGGTGGTATCATCCCCATTGTACAAGTAGGGAAACTGAGGCACAACGGGGCGCAGCACCTGGGTCAAGGTCACAAAGTGAACTGGAGCTAGTAAGAAGCACCTGGTTCCTAGTCCTGCCCTCTAGTCACACTGGATGTGGGGCTGGCTCTGTCTTTACCCAGCCCTGCACAAAAACGGATGCTCACTCAGCATTCTGCTCAGGAAGTCCTGCTGACGGATCCTCTGTCTGGCTCTGACCCCTCTCCCTTCCCCCGTCCTACCTGGCTCTCCTGGAGAGGGAGCGCCCGCCTGGCTGCCTGCGGGACTCCCTCCGCCCCGGCTCCCAGCCCCGCTCCTGAGCCCACACAGGTGTCCGCTATTGGGTGGAATATGCAAATGACTGGGTGACGTCAGGCAGCTCTGGTCCAAGCAGCAGAAATAGGGCAGGATTCAGCATTTACACCTCCTAGCTCCTGGATTGCGACCGACACCAGCGCCAAGCTTGTGTTGTGATTTTTTTTTTTTTATATATACATAAACATTTTTTCCGGTCTTTTGTTTAATCTCCCTTGGTTTTTCCTCCTTCAGGCTCCAGCCTTTCATGATTTCCTTCCCTTTCCCCCACAAACGCTCCTGCAGACTTCTGTAGCCTTCCTCCCCATAAGGAGATTTAAAAAAAAAAAAAAAAAAAAAACACACCAAAACTCTGACATCCTTTTCTTCTTCTTCTTCCAGCTGCCACAGGCTTTAAACTGTGCTCAGTCTCTGCCACGGGAATCCTACCGGTAAGTAACATGCTAGAAGCCTCTGATTCCATGGGGGTGTGGGGGTAAGGGAGGGTTATGCATGGGCAGTATACCCCCGCCCCCAGTAAGGTTAATGTGTCAGTGTTGTGGGGTTTTAAAGCGATCTCCTGTTCCTCCCAGTGTCCGGCCACAGGAAGGCTCGCAGGGGGCTTGCTGATCTCTGTGGTGGTGGTGGTAATTCAGAGTCCCTAATGATGACTGACAGAGTTTGCAACGTTAACTTAGCGGATGGTAGCCTTGGTTGCACGGAGCAATTTCTGCTCCGGAATGCAGCGCAGGGGATGTGGTTGGGGGGAGGCAGTAGTGGGAAGGAGGAGCAGCTTTGGAGGTGCAATACTTTAACCCCCGTGCACTGGACCCGGGACCCCGCAGCCCAGGGCAGTCTCTGGAGGAGGGGGGGGGTGCGATCCCAGGCTTGCCATCTCTCTCCGGTTTCCCGGGGAGCATTTCCCGATGGGCATCGTACGCTCTCAGGGCTTAGGGGAATGAGCACCAGAAGCTAGGGGGGGAGAGGGATGAGCAGCCGCTACGGCATCTGACAGTTCATTTTTGCAAAAGCTGCTTCTCCTGCATCTTCCTATGGGTCTGCCCTTGCTCCTGCTCGTGTTTACAAGTTTGAATGTGTTACAAGTAACTGCAGAGGCAGCAAAGCTGCGAGGAGCAGGAAACAGTGGTTGAGCCTCCGATGCAAGGGGGCCGCCAAAAATCGCCAGCCCCCCAAAAGAGCTAGTTCTAACCATATCCTAGAGAACCGCTCCTGCTCTGGAATTGCTCTTTCCCCTTCTCTCTTTCCTCACTCGCTCCCTGGCTAGCGCTGGGCTCACCCTCTTCATCTTCTCAGATGCCCCTGATGGAAACCCGGGTTTAGCAGCGAGAGTTTTTGACAGGGCCCCCGGGAGCAGGGGACGGACCAGGCGGCAGCCCGGTTGCCTGGCTCTTTGTGGAGCGCTGCAAAAGGGATCGTGGGATCCTCTCGCCGCAAGCTAATCGGGCTGCCTGGGTCGGTTTCCCCACTGAACGCATCTCTACGCAGGAGTTATAACAAGCGGCGGTCCGGAGACACCCTTCAAGCCAGCCGCATTTCCGCGGCTGGAAGTGCGTTCTCAAGGAGCGCGCCGGTCGAGTTCCCAGCCCCAGAGCTCGCCTTGCAACCTGGCCTTTTCGTGCTGGGGGGCTGGTAACGGAGCTAGGAAACCTTGGTCACGCACGTTCAGGTTCTCCCCCTCCCCCGCGCCCCATCACAACCCAGCCTCCTGCCCACGCTCGCGCACACGGCGAACTCCCTGCCCTCTAACCCGGTCTGTCTTGAGTTACTGGTCAATGGACTCCTGAAATTGTGGGAGGGTGGGATTTTTTTCCCCTTTCTGTTGTTTGTGCTCCCCTTCCCGTCCACACCAACCTCCCTTTCTCCCCTCCCCCCCTTTTTGGCAGTGGATTTGGTTTCAGACGCTGTTTTGCTTTTGAGATAATCAGCAGTACTTTAAGGCAAGGAGTTAGCTTAATAAGGGGGAAATGGGAAGCTAGAGGCAGGCTGAATTTCCACAGCACCGAACTGTATAGAAGGTTGACGTCTGAGAGAATTCTTCCCCTGGGCTTCTGAAAGTGTATTTACACGTGTGTGTGTGTGTGTGTGTGGGGAGGGGAGTTTAATTAGTTTGAAAATATTTCTCCTATTATTAAAAGGCCACAACGCTCACTTAAAAATGCAGCTTTAAAGCTGCCCATTGCCTCCTTGGTTATTAGATGAGATCAGGCTTGGGGGAGGGCGGGGATAACCTTTTAGCGTTTGTCTGATGATTTAGTTCACAGTATTCTTTAGGATCGTGTCTCCAAATGTAACTTGGCATGCGGGGGGCCTGGGGGCAGGGACTCCTGGGTCGTTCTCATTCAGGCTGCAGAGCAAAAGAAATATGAGAAACTTCACAGGGCTCGGGTTCTTTTTTTTTTTTTTTTTTTTTTTTAAAAACCCCCTCTTCTTTGCTGAGCGAGAATCCAGGAAGACTGTGTGTGTATATTTGGAAACGGAAAATGGGGGAGTGAGCTTGTTCCATTCCCGGCAAAAAATCATGTGCGAAATAGCTGAACCATAGATCTCTCCCGGCACCTCTTAGATCGGGTGGTGTGCGGGACGGGGAGGCTGAAGAAAACACAGCCGCCCTTTGGGCTTCGCTGGAGAACAGGAGCTGTCCACGGGCTGTGGTCCTGACATTGCCCCTTGAAGCTGCAGCTGCGTCTGTTCCCGGTCTTTGGCCCCTAGGTGTCGCCTCGGTGGCTGCTCTGCCTTTTACCGTTGTAACAAAATGGTTCTTTAAATAAATAATAAGAACAATTTACAAAAACCCCACGACAACTCGGAAATTACCAAAATCCACCCGTGCCAGGTGAAGAATTTGTGACAACCCAGTCTCTCCCCGCCGCTCCCCGCAACTCCGCGTTTGCTACACGGGATTCCGCTCCTAACTGCAAAGGGAGCTGTATCACGCCGCACATTTAAGGGTAGAAAACCGTCATCACAGCGTCGTGTAGATGGGAAATTGCCCCACAGCTCGAAAGAGATACTGCTTCCTACCAGGCTAAAGGGGACGTTAATGATTATCTTCAGAGAAGCTAGGAAGATGAACGCGGAGACATGCATATAAATCAAGTTTTCCCCTTAGATAAATGTCATTAGTACTGGGAATGGATGGTTGTGTGTGTAATTTGCCTGTGTGTGTATTTACAAACTTGTTTTTTTCCTATAGATTTGGGTTATTTAGATCATGGTAACATCCAAAATGTGCTAGGTGTTTTCCAAACATAGAGTAAGACCCCCGTCTCTGCTCTGAAAAGCATACAGTTTGAAAATGTAAATGGGGGGTAATAGGGAAAAAAGGGGGGAGGGGGAACTAGGGTGAAGAAGACAGTACCTACCTGCTAGTGTGTGTGTGTGTGTTAAAGTTGAACATACTCAGATTTAGCTCTTTCAAGCTCTCTGTGTGACAGTGAGTGAATTTTTATAGATCAGGGGTTCTCAAACTGGGGGTCAGAACCCCTCAGGGGGTCACGAGGTTATTACAGGGCGGGTCTCAAGCTGTCATCCTCCACCCCACTTTGCCTCTAGCATT
This sequence comes from Natator depressus, assembly GCF_965152275.1. NCBI lineage: Eukaryota > Metazoa > Chordata > Testudines > Cheloniidae > Natator > Natator depressus. The sequence goes on from NC_134241.1 coordinate 13,393,386, forward strand.
TATAATGGTGTTAAATATATTTTAAGTGTTTTTTTTTAATTTATAAGGGGGGTTGCACTCAGAGGCTGCTATGTGAAAGGGGTCACCAGTACAAAAATTTGAGAACCGCTGTGATAGAGGAACCAACCAGAGTGAGAGGGCTTTTGGTTAAAAGTTTAGATATTTAAAAAAAAATAATTGACTGGATCAAATGTGGTCACCCAACTAAAAAGATGTCACCAATCTTGAACCAACACAGCTGGTCAATGAGAAGCAATACTGCTCAAAGTTGACTCTCAGGAACTTTCTTAAACCTTGGGCCATAGTCTATTGCTGTTGCCCTTAACCAAGGTCAACATCTGTGTAATGCAGCATACAAAGAGAAGAGGGATTGTGTGTTCAGAAAGGGGGCTACTTTCCCACCCAAAATAATAGTAGAATTGCACTTCTTCAGCTGAGGATGACCTTGAACCTGTGATCATTGCATCCATGATTTACCACCACTTACCCTGCAACTGACATTGAAGAGTGCTGAGTTAATAAAATATCTGACTCCTCTCCCACTTCACCCTTTTAAAAGTCTTATTTATGGATTGTGCAAACAGCTTTCTAGTATTATTGACATTTAACTAGTCAGTCCTGTGGGGATAATGAAGCGATATTGTAGATAACCACAAAACAAACCATGGGACTAAACCTTGTGGAAAGATCACATCAGAGGTGATGCAACAGTTGAAGATGCAAACAGAAGGTCCAGTCCTGCAAGGTACTGAGGGACTCTTGAATGTCCTTCACTCCAGTTGATGTCAGAAGGACTTGAGGTTTTCAGAATCTTTCCAGTAGCATGTAGTACCTTGCAAGAACGAGCTTTAGACAGCGATCAAAACAGCTCTCAACAAAGTATTCCGCTGTTGTTTAAAATTTGTACAAATGCTCCCTGTCTTAAATAGGATGTGTGACACAATTTTACATATTGCACTTGGTACCATTTAGGCACCTCATTCATCAAAATTGAAGTATTAATCAGAGATAGTGTAAATAATTAATTGGAAATGTAATTTAACGTCATTATGGTTTGCTGAAAGGTTACCTTAGGCTGATTTTTCATGACAACTTTCTTAGATTTAGTAGCATTTTACAAAAATGATGGGTATCAAAATGATTTTACAGGTCACAGAAACGCTCGCTAATTATATAATAAAGCAAACTTGAATCTTGTACTGGAGGAGCTAAGGGCCAGATTCTCAGCGGGTGTAAATGGATCCAAGTTATGACACCTAATGATTTGGCCCTAACATTTTCTCTTATAACAACAGTCATAATTTTAGGAAGCTAAAATAACTTTTTCTTTCTAATGTAGGTTTGGCAGAAAGATTAGTATCTTACAATAGTTCTTGTCTTTTTATACCTTTAGAATGAGAGACAGCTTAAAAACCTGAAAACAGCTGCGTTAAGAAAGGTCATTCTTAAGCTCTTATTTGTATTATAGCAGCACATCTGGGACCCTATCATGATTCAGGGGCTCCATTGTGCCAGACACTATCCAAATAAGGGATTCTTTATAACTAGAGTGGTTTTTCTTTTAGTTGTGGCAGATTTCTGCCACCCTTATGCATTGTAAATACTCATGGGGTAAAGCACTGCTGTCCAGGAGCAAACATTTTAAAATCTAGCTCAGTGTGGGGGAAGGAACCGTAAATTATATATGTTTATATAGGTTTCCTATTGCAGCTTCAACTTAAATTATTAGGGCTAAATTTATCCCAGCTGTAATTATACTATAGCTAGTGCATCAAGCATGAATGTGGCCCCTAAAAATTCATCCATTCTTAAAACAAAATCAGATTTACTGAGACTTTAGATAATTTTAAATTATCTAATATATTGGAATCATTTTTTTCCTTGCTTGCACACAGGTTATGAAGGGTAGGTGTTTGACAGATTTTTTCTGAGCTCTCAAGAGATTTCTAGTGTTCAGCCAAGCACTTTGTCCAGTAGGTGCTCTTTTTATACAGATCAGCTTGCCTAGGCAAGTCCAGACTGAGAGACTTACATGGAGAAGGACTGCCCATGTGGGTTTATGTTTTACATATTTGTCTCCCAAATTAGGAGAAAAAACTGGTGGCACATCACCAATGATGGGCCTGATCCAAAGCCCATTGCAATCAATGGATGTCTTCCTACTGAATTCAATGAACTTTGGATCATCATTTATTTTAAATTTAATTGAGCATTATACAGCCATTTAAGATGCAGTATTTAAGAATTAAGGACCCGATTCTGCAAGGAGCAGAGCCCCTCTCATTTAACTATCTCAACCCTTCACTGAAGCAACTCCGTACAAGACAATGCTGCTGAGCTTCTCCAGCAATTTGGTTCTAATTAAATTCCTAGCGTCTGGGACTCATGACAAAATGGGAATTTTTGCTCAATTAAGGATTATAGAACTTGGCCCACATTTGTATTTCTGGCATCTGAATGAGCTAACCCAGAGAACACACAGATCTATACTATGTATTAATATAAATGTCAGTATTATGAGTAAAACTAATTAAAATATTGTCAGGCAGTGTTGCTATAAAAATAAGTAATCTGTAAATTGAACTGGGAAAGATACAAGTTGTTCAAATCACATTAAAATCTATTGGTGTTATTGGAAGGCAGTTATTGTGCTGGTAGTTTTTGATGTTATATGCAGCTATTATCTTACCTAATCTGAACAATTTAACATCCTGTTTCCATGTAGTTAGTTACTAATTCTAACTGGGCATGGCTAGTTCTTTGATGTTTGAGCTCTGGAGTCAGAACTTTAAACTGCAGATAAGTCAGAAATCTCCAGAATTGCAAAATGATATTGTTCTATTTGCTGTGATTGTATCAACAAATGATACAAAATGCCTCTATAAAAATGTAAGGAATAGGACTGCTGTGCCAGAGTGGTTTATAATATAATATATATTTGTAGCGTATTGATATAGTGGCTTTGGTTTATTGCACATTTATTTACGGCTCTAATAGCATTACATCTGAGAGTTTCTAATTAGAATTTAGAAAGCCTAGTAAATTCTGATTTCACCCTGATCTCTTTCAATTGATGGTGTTTAGAATAGTACTGAGGAATAGTGAGGACTTAAGGGTGCTGATGAGTGTGCAGAGTGTAATTGGTGTTTGTTTTATTGACAGTACACATTCGGGTAGACAAAATATCTAGGACCAAATTCTGCCCTGGTGTAAAGGGGCATAAGCTTTGAAATCCATGGTGTTAGACCAGGGCCAGATACAGTCCTTCACTTGTTATACAACATTTTTGTATCACTCACTTGCTATCTTTCAGGGGTCCTATTTACCCTGGTGTAACTCTATTGACTTCAATACAGTCACTTCTATTTACTCCTGGGCTTAATTTGGCGACTGCCATGTAACTGATAATGTACGGTGTGCAGTCCTACCCTAACCAGTATGCTTGCATCTTTCTATGGAATCTAGTCCAGCTTTCCCCTGAAACACAATATTGCAGGTGGTTGTTTTTTAATGTGAAACAAGGAATTACTGGCAGTTTCACCTCATCATGCTTTGAGGAGACTTTTGATTTGAATTTAAGGTTGGAACAAAACCAACCTCAGGAAGTTGGGGGAACATGCATCATCCCGCATCAAGCCCAAGCTGAAGACCAGGCAAACAGTAATGCCACCCTGGACTGTTCAGCTTTTTGCCTGGAGCCCTTGTCCATACCTAGAAATTCCTCCTTTAATGGGGCAGGCATCTTTTGGGAGTCCCTGGCAATGCACTGCCAACTAAATTATGCTGCTCAAGAGTTAGGAGGAAGCCTGGAAGGTGGGAAGGGTTCCAAAGCCAACTCAGAGGCACATGCCCAGAGAAGCTGGTGCAGTTTGAAAACAGAACTACTGCCATTTCATGGTCCACCATGGAATGATTTTGGAGGATCTGCTGTGAGGAAATCTTGGAAGGATTGTCTCCCCTTCCTGGGACACTGCCACAGGATGAAGTGATCTGGGCCATAGCTTGGGAAATAATCTCATAAGCTCTCTTTAAGAAGTAAAACTCTTTATTAATTTATCAACTCAGTGCAGGTACATGTAAAATACATTAAGATCCTGCAACTAGATCTGTGTAGATTGACTCCCTATACCAAGAGTCCCGGTGAAACCATTGGGGGTCCACACAGGAGCTGGGGTCTTCCTCTGCAAACTAATTGGTTCGGTCCTTGCTCAGATGAGCTGGGATCCCACTGGTTCTGCCCATTTTACCAGCTTGGGTTTCCTCACCCTGTCCTGGCTGTGCCAGGCTCTCAAGCCTTCTATAGCACATATGCACAGGAAAGGCCACACCCAGCTGCAGACACAGACTGAAGTCAGCTCTGTGTGAGAGGATTCACCCAGCACTCATGTGCACATCCCCTTAGGGGAGTAAACCCCAAATAATATTGTCTTGCACTGTATAGAAAGTCTGCACAGTGCAAGCTCATAAAAATTCACCCTCTCCTCAATGTGGAGAGATATGCACAGCTTTTTGCGCCCCCCCCCCCCCCCGCCCCAAGATATGAATTGCACAAACTGGGTTTTGGAATAAACTAAAACCAAGTTTTATTAACTATAAAAGGTAAATTTTAAATGATTATAAGGGATAGAAAACAGAACAAAGCAGATTACTGAGCAAATAAAACAAAACACCAAACTAGGCTTAATACACACAAGAAACAGGTTACAAAATGTAATTTCTCACCCTAAATGTTGTTTTAGGCAAGTTGTAGAGTTTCTGTAGCTTAGAGTTCCAGTTATTTCTCTTTACAGACTAGACTCCTGTCTTCATCTGGACTCAGGCCTCAGTTCAGTTCCTTTGGATCTTCAGGTACTTTCAACAGTCTTTCTTCTTGGGCAGGAAGGCAATGGAAAAGAGACCTGTTTGCCTTACTCCCCAGCCTTAAATAGAATTTACATAAGGTGAGAAGCCTTTGTTTCTAGTGGGAAAGTACTAGCAGTGTCCAAGGTGGTACTTTTTACCAGGTGACATTATCACCTGACCTTGCAGTGTCAAAGCAACCATGAAACCAAGTTTATTTGCAATGTCCACAGGAAGGAACTTCTGGAAGATGGGGGATCCATATCTTCAAAGACCCATTGTCTTTTTCCTAATGGCTCATTAAGGCTGATTGCTTACTGTCTGGTGGGCAACTCCAAGTGTAACCACAGTTGTAATTGTTATATAGTCAATATTCCTAACTGCAGATACAGAAGTGATATATGCATACAAATTGGATAATCACATTCAGTAAACCATAACCTTTCTAATGATATCTTACGTGAGCCATCTTGCATAAAATATATCTTAGTTATACCGTATTCATATTCTTTATAGAAATACGCTTATAATATAGAGCGTCACATCACACTGTGTATTCCTGTAGAGGATGTAATGGGATAGGCCCTTCCTGTACACACAGGGACAACTCCTGCCCTAAAGAACCCCGGTTCTGCAATCTGTTCTGCGTAGGTACAAAGCTCCTCCCATGTGGTGCAGCTTGTAGGATCAAGGCCTGTGAAGATGAGCAACACGTGAAGGGCAGGGATAAACCATCTTCTTCTCTTTATCCCATCAACTGGGGTTTGGGTCATGTCTGTCAAAGGTGGCACTAAGAACCACCTGTTGACCATCTTCTTTTATGCAATCCATCCATCACTTCCTCAGCTTTCCTTGGGGTCTCTTTTCTACCACACTCTTCTGCCATGCTATCTTTGCTAGGTCTCCTTCATTCAGTCGTACATCAAATTACTAAAATAAAGGAGCATTTTCCCTTGGAAATTGTTGTTGCACATAACTTGGCAAGTGTACCCATAGGAACTCATTATTCCATTACTTGTGCCATGTGAGTGTAAATAGTTCCACAAGAAATTTTTAAATGTATAGCTGCCATAAATTAGCTGAAATTTCAGCTGAACTACTGAATCTGCAAGCTGCATGGGGGGGGTTGTTTGTTTTGTTTCTGTAGTGTTTTTTTTTTTTTTCACATGATGGTTTGATAGTTGTCATCTTGTTCTCAACAGACTTGAAATAATGAAATCAAGAAGGTTTTGGTCACTTCTGGTGTTGCTTGAGGTTTTCCTGTCAGTCACTTGGGGGTGGATGGAATCGGACAGGATCAGAAGGCTTTATGCGGATGCAGGGAGGTTGCAACAAAAGGTACTGTGAATCAGCTGTCATTTCATATTCTTTCTAATGCTGCTTTCAGCTTTTTCAATGTGGTATGGGAAAAGCGGCGAGGGTCATATTGTGAAGATAAATACTTGCTGAGGGGGACAATGGAATTACTAACTCTGAGCTATATGTTCTATAAAACAGAAGGCTTCACTTCTTCTCCCCACCTGTAGTTTCTTTTATTAGTATATTACAGTAGTGCTCAAAGTCCCAAATTTGCCAAGTGTCGTGCAAACACGCATGAAGACCTTGTCCCTACCCCAAAAAGTTTACAGTCCAAGTTCTCAATCCTCCAGCTCATTCTGTGTTGGTGAAACTCTGTACACATATGAAACAAGTTGCAGGATTTGGGTCTAAAAATGTATTTGTATAAGTAGTAATAGTTAATATTTTGTCTATACATGGACATTCACCTGAGGAACTAAAATCTTAGAAACTGGTTTTCTCATTTTACAAAAGGGGACGCTAATCCACAGTTGTTTTCAAGTGGCTTGCCAAGATCCTCACTCAGAACCTTCCCACGTTTCACTAGATTCCCCAAAACTGAGGCTTGTGATGTAATATGGGAAAATGGAAAGGATTTCTAAAGGTATAATAGTTCATCATTGCTTACTATTACTAAGACTGCATACAGTCAACCGAGCAACTTTATAGTGGGTTATTTGATCACAAGGCATGATTTCTCATTCATTGTTATATAATTGCAATGCAATCTTAACCATACAGGCACTAGGCTTCTGGGAACTGTGCAAGTAACTGAATCTATGTTTTCATTGCTGAAGTTAAAAAGTTGGCTTTCTTTGCAATGATTAAACAGCGACTCTATAAACTCTGAATAGCATTCTGCATCAGTATTTCAAGTAAAAAATATTCAGACTGTGTCCTTATCAGAGTTCTTGAAGTGAATTTGTTCATCATAATAGGTATGTAAATATCTAGTAAGCTCAGATTTTAAACTTATTTTGAAATAATGAGGCCCAAACCAAACGTGTGGGGATAACAAGAATATTTTTTTAAAAGTACAATGAGAGAGAATGATGAAACTCTTTTTATTTTATTATATTTTTGACTTCCGATTTATCATGAACTTTCTAACAAATTGCCTTATGTTTTCAAAATGAGTGACTTTTTTTTTAAAATTGGCAGACTCTTGAAGCAGTTATTTAATGGCATACTTGAGGCATGTTAATTGTTACGTCACAGATTCTGGACCAAATATTAGCCATTAAAAGTATTTTTATGAAGGAACAGCCACCAAGACATTTTTATGTTTAAGAATGTGTGTGTGTGTGTGTGTGTGTACATTCATTCTCTCAATAAGATGGTTTACATGATGTGTTTCTCAAGATACACTGTAAGTACACTTATTATTCACTGCTGGGGATCACTTCAAAAAATCAATTCTGATCGAGCTGGTGATGACACTGCAAAGGTTGGCACTCTGTCTCTCACACTCACAGGCACTCTTTCTTTGATTTTTAGAGCAACACAAATCTGTTACTGCTTTGAGATGTCCTACCTCTATACCTCCCCCCGCCCATCATACCATCTATTTTTCTGCTTTGGAGCACTATGCAAGATACTAGTGCTTGTAATGTTAAATTAATTTCGTATATGTGCTTTAAGATCCACTCATGTCTTTTGTTTCAAATTGCTTTTGCTTTCTTTTAAAGATAACTAATTCTATCTTGCATGCTTTTTGGATTTAAAAACTGTTGTGCCATTCTTCATGAATTACGTGCTTGTTAGAAATTTGACTTTCTTAAAGAATGTTACTCCTAGGAGTGAAATTCATTAATCAAATGATTTAGTATAATAGTTTTATAGTTTATATTAAAATACTCAAAAGACATTCATTCATTTGATCTTACTCTAAAACCATAAAGTTATTACACCAATTACTTGATTTTGCTCGGGGTTGAAAAGATCTAAGCTCCTGATGTATTTGTTCCAAGATTTGTAAAAGATTTGTAAGAAGTGTGAATATTATTAAAACATTGAAATGTTTTTATGTACAAAGGCTGTAGTTGAAATAGCTTCAAGGGGTATAACATTTATAAATGCAGATTAAATAAAAAAAGTAGCAGCACAGAAGGCTTGTTGAACAAGCAATACTGTTTGTACAGTGAGGAGTAGAATACCAATAGGAATTTGAAAACAAATTACATGCAACTCTATTCCAGACAGTCAGTGGAATTGTGAAATAGCTTGCCATTCTCTTTTAATTTCTTTCAGAGTGAATGCATTTCACCCTTTCAGAAAGTACAGCTTGGTCATGCCACTGTTTATCACAACAGAAACTATTCAGGAAGTTCCTATTCTCTCTTGGCTGTATTTGCTTCTGTTTAACTTCTGTTTTATTTCCTGTCCTATAACATCAGCAACTTTACTGTTCTAGAAATGGAAACATTAAAGTTTCTCACAGTTCATGGATTTAGAACCCGTGACAGTCAGTTGCTTTGACATGGTGGTGGCTTGTTCATAAGAAATGTCTGTTAATTATCAAACAAATTGTTTCTGATTTATATATAATTGCTGTAATTCTACTAGAAGACATTCTAACTGTGGAATGATAAATGGCAAAATTCCTAGGCTGTAACTAACTAAAATTACGTTTTAAAGTTAATTTTCGTAGAATAACAAAAGGGCTATTTCACAGGTGAAATGATCTCAAGTTTAATTTTGTAGAGAGTTTAGTTCAAAATATATCAAAACAAGGGTAAGGGACCCAGTAAGGGTCCGCCACCTTTACAAGTGTTTGCTCTGATCTTCATAGACCCCAGTTTACTGAATCAAAAATGTATTGCTTAATTTATGTTCAAATTTCTAAATCTATTTCTTGCTGGTCTATAGTAGAACTTCTTGTGTTTGTGCTTTGAATTTATAAAACTAAAGCAAGATTTGTGGCTGTTGACTGCGCCCTACGTGTGCAATGTGTAGTCACCCTTATGTCTAACAAATCTAAATCTATATTATCATGGCAGTGTGTGTTTTTTCCTGATGCTCAGCAATCCCTCTCCTTAAAATTATAGGACATTCTTGAGAAAATAAAATCATATTTCTTCTTTGAGTAGTACTTTAATTAGAATAGTAACAATATACATACAGATTTATCGGGTCTAAGTGCCTATGGATGCATAATGAATTAAAACTAATACCATAACTTATTTTAAAAACACATTATTATTAAGCAGCAGTAGAGTGCTCAGCAATGTACATGATCCAGCAAGTCACAATCCTTGAGAAGCTCAATCTTCAATAGCCTGATTCTACAAAGTGTCTATTAGCTCTTGCAAGAACTTCCATTGGAGTTTAGCGAATTCACTCTCCTTGCATGGGATCAAAAAGAGTCAACATGGCCAGGACACAGGAGCAAAATGCATTGAGTCTTTTAGAGGAAGTTTCTCTCTTAGAAAACTTACAAGGTAGGTGACAGCATTTTTACTGAGTTTGGCAGGGGTGGGTTTTGTGGAGGAAGTAAGACTTAAACACTGGATGAGATTCTGGAATCCCAGAAGTTGGGAAAATTCCTAATAGCTGCTTTTACCCATTGAAATAAAAAGGCAACCACCCAAAATCCACATACCTAAGAAAATTATAATGTCTTCACTTTCAGTCTCAAGTAAGGCTGTCCAGAAAACAATTCCATTTCACACACACTTTTGAGGTTTCTAAATTCGTTTTCATTCCAACATGGAGCAAAACCAAGACCTTTAAAAAAAATTGCAAAATATTTCCGTAAAACATTGATACCCTATAATAGCACAATTCAATCCCTGCTCCAAATCAGACAGAGCAGGGACTAGAACATGGATTTCCCACATTTGCTGTGGGTGCCCTGACTGTTGGGCCATTGGCTATTCTGATCTCTCTCAATCAGACCTGGAATTCCATCCTGGACCTGAGAAACATTTTAATCAAAACAGGTATGTTTTCCCATGAAACATTAAGGTTTTGGTGAAATGACCTTTTTTGAGAGAGAGATTTGTCAACTTTTTTTTATTTTTTAACCAGCTCTAGTCACAAGGAAGCTACTGACAAATTATGTCACATTAATGGAGAGGTATTACTAAAAAATAAACATTGAACAACTGAGCTCTTAACATTTAGGTTGTTTTCACATACAGCAAAAAATGGTGAGTTATTTAAGACTAGATCATAACATATGAAATTTAAACGTTTGCAGGCCTAAAATCACACACAATCAATCTGGAATGTTATGAAGCTTAAGTGTGAAATCTCAACCCTCCTGAAGTTAGAGAGTTTTGCCATTGACTTCAATGGGGCCAGGATTTCATCCTAAACTTTAAGCACCCCAAAATAACAACCAAGTTCTAACATTGCTTAGACGCTGCAAATCACATCTGAGCCAATGTATAATGTCTTTGAAGTTTGGCTTATCTAAGAATGGGAATATAATTGTTGTCTTTGGTGGTACAATATTCTCTACACTGCTTTAGTTCCTTAGGTCTTGATGATGTGATTTAGTTCAGAATGCCAAGAAAAGTCTACAACTTCATTGAAATGAAAAATGGAGGAAGTATATTTTCCCACTCTAAACTAGTTCGGTGTTGAGACACCACCTCAAATGATCCAGCCAGAGAAGCTATTCAGGCTCCTGCTGCCAGAACCATATGCCACAAATGCTGCTAAACCTAGGTTTATCTGGCTTCCCCCTGTTGTTTTAGGTTCCAACCAGCCCTACAGACAGATCCAAAGATGATTAGACCTCAGAACTAGTAATGGGTTCAGGAGGTGTCATTCAACTCTGGATTGCCCTTAAACTAGAGTTTGAGTATGAGACTGAATCAGGGCTTGCACTATAGTTTCATTACCTTGAATGATGGAAATATCACTAGATTGGATATTGTGAGATGTCTGCCATCTTGCACTGAAATCTTACAAGCACAACTATTTCCTGATACATTAGTCAAACCCAAACTGGAACAAGAAAATAGGCTTATTTGTAAAATCAAACCCAGAACCAAAATCATATAGAGAGTTTTGCACCCAAGACTCCTTGAAAATTTCTGGGCAGGTTTTTATTGGAGTTTGGAAGCCAGTGGGACTACTCACATGAGTAAGAAGTCCCTGCAAGATCAGCAACCTATGCCTGTACATTTAGCCCTGTCAAGGTTCCTTCCCCACTCTGAACTCTAGGGTACAGATGTGGGGACCTGCATGAAAAGCTCCTAAACTTACTTTTACCAGCTTAGGTTAAAACTTCCCCAAGGTACAAACTATTTTACCCTTTGCCCTTGGACTTCCACTGCCACCACCAAACATTTATCTGGGTTTATTTTTATTAGGAAAGTGTTGTTTGGAAACGTCTTTCCCCCCAAAATCCTCCCAACCCTTGCACCCCACTTCCTGGGGAAGGTTTGCTTAAAATCCTCACCAATTTGCATAGGTGACCACAGACCCAAACCCTTGGATCTTAAGAACAATGAAAAAGCATTCAGTTTCTGAAAAGAAGGATTTTAATAGAAGTAAAAAGTAAAAAAGAATCACCTCTGTAAAATCAGGATGGTAAATACCTTACAGGGTAATTAGAGTCAAAACATAGAGAATCCTTCTAGGCAAAACCTTAAGTTACAAAAAGACACACAGACAGGAATATCCATTCTATTCAGCACAACTTAATTTCTCAGCCATTTTAAAGAAATCAGAATCTAACGCATATCTAGCTAGATTACTTATAAGTTCTAAGACTCCATTCCTGTTCTGTCCCCGGCAAAAGCATCACACAGACAGACTCTTTGTTTTTCCCTCCCCCCAGCTTTTGAAAGTATCTTGTCTCCTCATTGGTCATTTTGGTCAGGTGCCAGCGAGGTTATCCTAGCTTCTTAACCCTTTACAGGTGAGAGGATTTTTCCTCTGGCCAGGAGGGATTTTAAAGGGGTTTACCCTTCCCTTTATATTTATGACAAGCCCAGATGAAATTCTAGTTTTCCAAGTGGGTCAAAAAACACCTAGTATTCCCACCATCAGTGTAGGCTTTTAAAAAGGGAAGAGCTATGTTTTATTGAGCATTAAATTTAGATGTTGCTCGAAGAGGGGAGTTAAGTGAAAGTAATTATATCAGTGAAAGGCAGGTTTTATACACATTGCTAATGTGGTTTGAAAAGTTTTTTGCCATATTCCTTCAAGTAATGGCCAGACATCTTCCCTCTGATCTGTGGTGCGGATGAGATTTTCATTGCATCCCTTTACTGGATATTCTACATGCAGAACTTCCATCCGCTAATGGGAGTTCCTCAAACAAAAGAACATGCATCACTGCATATCAAATGGAAATGTTGTATTATGTTTTGTGGTACATTACTGGCAAATAGCCCTGGACAATATTATCATCCTTTGTCAATGTGAAAATGGAAAATATTCTTGTACCATTACAGGTATTGCTTGTGGCTTTTTGTTTAACGGGCAAAGGAAATATTTAAATGCCACTGATTGCTCATAATGTCTAGTGATTAGCATAGAAGACTTATTGACAGGACTACTGGGTTCTGTTCTTGGCTATGCCACTGAACAGCTGTGTGACCTTGGGGAAGTCATTTCATTTTTTTGGCTTACTTTTGCCACATCTGTAAAATGCAAAGTACGTTGAGCTACTCAAATGAAAGCCACTGAGCGCAAATAATGACATGCTGTTGGGATAATGAATAATCCCTTGGGTGAAATTTACCCCAGTGCAGAGGACTCATAAGGCTCTACACACCATTTATGTTATGTGTAATGATTTAAGTGAATTGAAAAGTCTTGTGTAGACTGGTGTGATTTTTTTTTCCCCCCCCTCCTCCATACTGCTAGATTGCTCATACTGAGGAGTACCTTACTCGGTTAGTGATCCCACTAAAATGCATGAGTTTACCTGTGGAGTGAATGCTACTAAATGTGAATGAGGGATCAGAGTGTAGACATAATAACTAACTGTAAATAAAAGGATGTGGCAGCTTTAAAATCTATCATCTAAGGAATCCAACTTCCTTGATCACTTGTGTGGATGACTTTTACAATGTTTGTATCACCTCGTGTCCTGGATACCTATTTATTTAGATAAAGAATATAACTGCCATTTATAGCTATGCTGCCATTTAAACTGTGGCCTTAAAGAAAACATTTTCATACTCATAAACAGAACTGCCATACATCTTAAATGAAGCCATGATTTTCTCTTTGCTGGCATTTGGCAGGCATCAGCTTACCAGCGCACCAATCATTTGCCTTACTGTTTGCATGGCATCTGAGTCACTTAAAATTTCAGAAGGCAACAAATGTCACATTAGTCTTCATCACAACCATAAATAGTTATATGTGCACACCAGACGTCAGTGACGCAAGTAGGCAGAGTGAATTGTCCATCTGGAACCGACATTGCACTCATAATAGTTTTTGTCTCGGTCCATGTCTAGGAGTCTCAATTGCTTCTGTTGGAGATCTCAAATTACCTATAAGGTCTAAAGGTCATTGTGCTTGCCCTTTCAGATGACGATCCTAGCTTGCTATTTTAAACAACATAGAGGCCCATTTCACTTTTTGTATTATCCTTCCAGTGTTTCAAAATCCAGAGAGTATTGTACTGTTATGGCTAAGTGTAATTTACCCCTATGCGGAGGGCCAAAAATAAAGGGAGAAATTATTCCAAAAGGAACTGAAGGTGGTACCTAGAGCTGTGCTGGCTCTCTTTAACAAGGGTGAAATTCACCTACATGCATAAAATTTTTATACTATAAAAAGGAAAACATTTAATTTCCTACATATGAGTGACAAAAACAGAACTATTTTCATTTAAATATAAATCTTTGACTAAGTAGCTCCCACTGTGTTCTTTACAAGATGTGTTTTTTGGTAAAAGCTTGGAGGGACAGATATTACTCTTGTTGACTTCAGTGGGAGCGTTCAGCATCTCTGAAAATTGAAGACCCATTTGTCACAGGTTGGACACCCATAAAGTGAGGTGCCAAAAATTAGTGGACACTTGGAAATTGTAGGATTTCTCTCTCTCTGCCTCAGATTCCTTATCTGAGAAGTAGGAAGCATGCTTCCTGCATCACAGAAGATTTGAGGAGTAAATCAATCAATACTTGTTAGGTAGTTTGAGGTCAAGGAATAGAAAGTACATAGAATCTGTGAACACTTGTGAAAATGTAGGCCAAAGTGAATGGAACTCAGGTCTTTTGAATCTTGGTCTTGTGGTATAACCACAAGAACATTGTTTGGTTTGCTTTGCTTTGGCCCTGAGGTGCACTTAAAGCTAATATTGAGCTGAAATATCAAGACCTCCGTTGTGTGTGTGTGTGTGTGTGTGTGTGTGTGTGTGTGTGTGGGAGAGGGAAAATAGCTTGCTTGTAAGATTTCTGAAATTGCAGCTTCTATACCTACAAATCCAGAGCCAAGAAAAAATCAAGGGAGAGGAAGCCTTGTAAGCTGTCTGGAATAACAAAGGTGAAGTTTGAGTTCATCTGGTGGGTGTGTGACGGTTCAGATTGTTTGGTTCTTATGGTTAACCACATAGGAAAAATAAGGTCAGTAGAAATGTTTAGGTGCTTTTCAATAGTGTTTGGAGCAGTCTCAGGTCTAGAATAGGAGAGTAGTTGTGCCTAATCTGGTCTTAATTAGTGCTAGATAAGGAGTATAAGTGTATTTCTAGACTAGGGTAAAAGGATTTTTGCTTATAAGAGCATGTTAGTGTGTTTTAACTAACCCTTCTAAACCTCTAATGTAGACAGTGCTGGTCAAAGAGAAGATCAAGTTTCTCCTTCGATTTCCACTCAACTAGCTAGCACATTCTAAAGAACCGTTTACCTTGTTTATATAGCATATGCTAGTTAAATCCCTTTTTATATTACACAAGGGAAAGACTCTGTGTTGAGCTAGCTGACATTTTTTCAATCAAAAAAATGAAAATTATTTTGCAGGAAGATGTCACTTTTTTAATTGTTTTTTAAAATTATGTTAATAGGAAGTTTCAAGACTAAATTAAAATTTGAAAATAGAATTTGTTTTTCCCCCCTTCTTCTTGTTTTGGGTTTTCAGTTAGATGATTTGGTTTCCTCCATCTCCACCCCCCCTCCTCCACAAGGAAAACAGAGATGAAAATTCAGTTTGATACTAAAATTTTAATCTCATTTTGTCAGCACCTTTGTGTCAGAACATTTGAATTTGAACTTTGTGTTTTGAAATTCTATGTGAGGTAGAAAGAACCAGGTTTTATGGCTAGCTCTACTTTTAAGGATTGAGAAACACTTTATAGCAGAGGACATGCTTGGGGGAGGGGCGGGGAGACGGGGGAAGAGAATGATCCTACAGGAGAACCCAGAGGAACAGCTAAGTTCTGAATGAAAAAAGTGAGTTTGCATAATATACTTGCACATAAGGTGTATGCTTGCACATAAGGTATGTACAATATGGTGAGTGTGCTTTTCATTCCAAGTTTGCATCTTCATCCCTTGGATCCATTTTATGTTTTGTTTCTCCCTTTCCTTTGAGTCTCAGAAATATACAACTGAATTTATATTGGCGTGTTTTTTGAATCCATTCAACTGTGTTCCCTCATTCAAACAGTTTTTTCCTTATCTTTAACTTCAGTTCGGGAAAATTCAGTAGGTAGCTCGGAATGCTTTCCGCCCCCCCCCCCCCCCCCGAAGGGGGGTAATCTGACCTTTCTCAGCTGTAGGTAACAAGTTTTCTAGGTACTTCATACAATTTTTTTCCCCCCTCAGCTCTGAAGATTTGTTGATAAAGGCTTTCTCCATTGTTTGCACATGAGCTTAAAGTAGGACTGGCATACTGTATCATTCATTTTTATAGGCAGCAGTAGACTTAATAGCTTGGCATTTACATAAAGAATTAATATCAGTAATGCGTTCTCTGTCATGCATATGTCAGGCTCTTTTTGGTTGCAGGTAACTTGATGAAAACCTTTAGCAAGGGAATGAGAGAATCAGACTTGATTTTAAACAAAATGGGCCAGATTTCTCTCTCGCTTTACTGCTCATTCAGCATTAATTGGGCATAATTAAGCCTAATGTTTCTGGTGGAGCAGTTCGAGTATAATTTTTTTCATACTGTTATCTTCAGTAAATTGTACCTGTGCTCACTCTAGATAATCCTAACAGTTATGTTGTTCTAATTATTTGGAGATGGCAAACAAACTTCTGCTCTCAATTCTGCTCAACAAGTCTAGACTATGCTTGCAGATTAGGTAGTTACATATCAAAATGCGATGAACTCTGTCCTTCCTCCCTCAAAACCAAACACCTATAGAGCCTGATTTACTAATACAGCCTGCAGAGCATTCAGATGGGTGGAAGGGTAGAAAATGCAAATATTCAATTGCTTGAAACAAGACAATTGTTTCATCTTCCCATTATTTATCACTTCTCAGTGTATACTTGACACTGCGACAGAACCTAAACTATTGAAGTCTATGGAAATGAGCAAAGTCCACAGTAAAGTCCGGTGGGATACTTGGTCAGTTGGTGCACATCAAGTAGTCTTGTGGATCTAAAATCAAGTTTTAGTGCTTGCAGTTGCCTTGTTTCTATTTAGTTTTGATAACACACGCAGACGGTTGCAATGTCTAAGTGTTCTGTCCATGCAGGATGTTGCAATGTTCAGTCCACTAGGGAGACTGTCATATTTTTGTTGATAATAACTTGGACCACCAACTGAATATGACTGTACTGCAGCTGCATTAGAGATTGCTTGGATTCTAATGACCCTGAACATTTGTAATATTAATGCTCTAACTCAGGGGTGGGCAAACTTTTTGGCCTGAGGGCCACATCGGGGTTGTGAAATGGTATGGAGAGCCGGATAGGGAAGGCTGTGCCTCCGCAAACAGCCTGGCCCCCTCCCCCTATACACCCCCTCCCACTTACTGCCCCCCTCAGAACTCCCAACCCATCCAACCCCCCACCCTGCTCCTTGTCCCCTAACCGCCCTCTCCCGGGACCCCCCACCCCTAACCACCCCCCTAGGACTCCAACCCCCCCCCCCCCCGCTCCCTGTTCTCTGACTGCCCCGACCCCTATCCATACCCCTGCCCACTGACAGGCCCCTCGGGACCCCTGACCCATCCACACCCCCCACCACGTCTTGTCCCCTGACCGCCCCCTCCCGGGACCCCCATCCCTAACTGCCCCCCTGGAATCCCACCCCCTATCCAACCCCCCCCTTCTCCTTGTCTCCCCCCTCCTGGGACCCCCCGACCCCCCCAGGAGGGGGCCTCCACAAACAGCCTGGCCCCCGCCCCCTATCCGCACCCTCCCACTTCCCACCCCCTGACTGCCCCCCTCAGAACCCCTGACCCATCCATCCCCACTGCTCCTTGTCCCCCTGGACCCCAACCCCCCTGCTCCCTGTCTCCTGACCACCCCCCTCCCCAAACCTCCTCCCCATCCAACCGCCCCCTGTCCCCTGACTGCCCCCTGGGACCTCCTGCCCCTTATCCAACCCCCTCCCTGCCCCCTTACCATGCTGCTCAGAGCGGCAGGACTGGCTTATTGGAAAGATTGGGAGGTGGACGGGTGCAAGCCGCGCTGCTCACGCAGCGTCGTGGCTCTGGGGGAGGGGCTGGGGGCTAGCCTCCCTGGCCAGGAGCTCAGGGGCCGGACAAGACGGTCCCGCGGGCCGTAGTTTGCCCATCTCTGCTCTAACTAAAAGTAGCTAGATTTTGGATGCTCTTGCTTCATGCTGAGCTGCAGCACAGACTGACATGGGCAGGAATCAAATGTTGATAAGTTCCAGTAGTGTCACAGTCATGTGGCTGTGAAAAATCACATCTGGGTTGGAAAATGCAGGTAGATTCTTATAGGAGAGTTTAAAATCAAACTAAAATGTTTGTTGTTGAAAATAAAATTCCCCTCACTTATCTAGTTATCAGGCAGTTATGTGATGGAGGGGTACGCTTTCTGACATTCCTGTTGATAAACCATGTAACCTGAGCAGGTGAAATGGTGCCTGTTTATTTCTGAAATGTAAAGTCTATGTCCATAGCATATTTCTGGAAACGTGTGAAGGGGATGGGGAAATCTCCCATGAGTGTGTCAAGATTTTTGTATCGTCAAGAAGAGGCGTTTTAGATGAGAAAGGAACTGTAAAAATGCAGATGTGTTCTAACGCAAGCTTCCAATGAGCTTTCCTGTGATGGTGTAGAGATTTATTGAGCTATACCTGGGTTTATTATCTGAATTCTAGAAACAGTAGTGAGTAAAATCAGAGATGCAGCGGTTATCTCAATTAGATACCGTATGGTGAACAGATGACACTGTATGATTTGAGCCATCAAAGCTTCTCTGAATATTTTTACCAGAAAGGGCAATTTAAAATTTGTCCTTTCAACTTCTATACTGAAACCCAGCTTCCTCAAACAACAGTGAATGTTTGTTTTTTTTTTCCCCCCAGCCTGGCTCAGAAGATAGTGAGGGAATGTTTTGTGCTTCATTAGCATCTTTCATGAAATACAGTAAGTCACGGGCGCTGACTTTCAGCTTTCTCCGGAAGTGCTCCACCCCAGCTTGGCCCCGAGGCCCCACTCCTACTCCACCCCTTCCCCCAAGGCCTCACCCTCGCTGCACCTCTTCCTACCTAACTCTGCCCCCTCTTCCCAGCACCTTCCACCCACCACCAAACAGCTGATCGGTGGCGGGCAGGAGGCACTGGGGAGGAGAGGGGGAGGAGCTGGTTGGTGGAGCCCGCCAAACTGCTGATTGGTGGGTGGCTACTAGTGGGTGCTGAGCACCCACTCTTTTTTTTTCATGGGTACTCCAGCCCTGGAACACCCATGGAGTTGGTGCCTCTGCAGTAAGTTCATAATTGTAAACAATAAAAATCAAAGCTACAAAATAAAGTTACATAAACGTTGCAAAGCCAACCAGCTGTTGGCAAACTACTGAAACATCAGGGCTCTACTATGCCTTTCAGGCCTCTTGCTTGTGATAGGGCAGTGCAGAGCTATACTGCTTTACAGAAGATCCAGGAGGCATTATGCATCCTAGAGCTCTTCCTAGCATAAGCATGGAGCATTGCTGCGATGGCCAGTGTGCACACCTATCCTTGCACCATTCCCATCCTAGTGCACCCATACAGCCTCCAATCTTATTGTCCTTTCTCTTAAGAAGTTTGGAAATACAACTTCTCTCCATGCCATCCTTTCTTTCCATGGAGCTATGCCTGCAGAGAATATGGCCCATTACATATTGCAGGGTTGGGACAACACAGGAGACTGGCTTTGAGAGCTGCAGTTCAAAACAGCTAGAGTAAGCAGCCTACTCCAATGAAAGAGGTACCCATGTTGTTCAGTTTTTAGAAACTTCTTTTTTTAAAGGAGCTTCCTAGATGTAAAATGCACTGAAAAGATGACTGCTTATTGTCTGCTATTTAGGACCAAAATAATCGGAGATGGCACCAATGCTGAATTTATCCCCTGTGCATCCTGTATCTTGTTGAGTTAAACTGAACTGTGTAGGAGAATGACTGTGTGACTCAAAAGCTTGTCTCTCTCACTAACAGAAATTGGTCCAGTAAAAGATATTACCTCACCCACCTTGTCCCCCAAGACTGTCACGGAAAACAGTACACATATTTCAATAGGTTGTTCCAGTGAGCGAAAGCTTATAGGAGTAATAGTGTTATTTGCTTTAATTCTACTACCCAGACAATTGCTGTCAGCAGGAATGTTTTATAGCACTGAGAAAAGCGTCCATTAGTGTAATGCTCCAGAATAGCAACAGGTGGTTCTGACACATTGTTTTCAATGTGCTTACATCAAAACAGTGGCAGTTCTAAAAATAAAAATGCCATCCAACACAATCTAATTGAAAAAACAGACTGACTAACTCTGCTAAGGTTCCAGACCAAATCAAAGCAGGTTTTCATTTAAAATATTTAATTTAAATAAAATAAACTTTAAAATGGGGGAAGGTGAAAAAGGACAAATACATCCAGCCAAATTTTCAAAAATGGCCACTGATTTATTTTTGAGCGCCTCAGTTTCTGGGTGTCAAATGGGAGAAATCTGGGATCTGACAATTTTCAGAGTTTCTGAGGACCTGCATCTCCCATTGAAACCAGTGATATTTGTGTGTGCTCAGCATCAAACCTTATTCCAGGACCATGTCCACTGCATGCACAAATACACCTCCTACCCCACAAAGACCAATGAATAAACAAAAAAACCCAACAACCCAGTATTCTTAACTCAGGATGAAATAGCAGTGAAGACAATGCAACTTGGATTTTAATTTGGGTTAGCAGCTCAATTTAAACCTGAGTTAAAACCCAAGAGGCATTGTCGTCACTTCTATTTTAACCTGACTTGTCTAACTTGAGATAAGAACACTCCGACCCCTCCATCCCCACCAATGTAAATATACTGTCAGGGAGAAGTCCTGCCCCGATTGACTTCACTGGTGCCAGGATTTCTGCTCATTATTTGACCCTTGAGCCGAATCCATTAACTACTCTTTGAAGGGAACTCTGACCCTATCATTGTAAAAACACAAGTACGTTACACTGATCTATAATTCTCAACCTGTGCATTATGTAGTGCATTGCTCCCACTGTCTGTTACCTTTGCTAAAAGGGTTGCATTTGCTGCCATGATTTGGGGACTTAGTGGCTTTACCATAGCAAAATGTCATAATTGAAATGTATTATTTTGCAAGTGATTCCTTAATGTACTTGTTTCATATTAATTTTAAAAAAAGAAAATGTGATTCTGCAATACCAATCCCTGCCTGTTCTTTCAAGGCACTTTCTAGGCATTCAAGAAGAGATGGTTCCAGCCAGGAGGGGCTCACAGTTTAAGGAAAGATAAACAGGCAGAAGTTAGGAGATGGGCCAAACATGAATTTGTTTTAAAAAGTTGTCTAGATTCCATTTAGACAACACTATTTCTTGACTTTTTGTGATTTTTTTTTTTAAGCATGAGTAACTTTAACATTGTATTAATAGATTTTTGAGTTGCACTTTATTTAAAAAAGCATCTTTTATATTAAATAGCTTATGAAAGGTTAATAAATGATTATCAATTATGATAGACTCTGGGTCAATAGGCTGCTTATAACCATGTAGAACAGTTCTATGTATATACACATACAGCTCATTTCCATAAGTGTGTGTGTGTGTGTGTGTGTGTGTGTGTGTATATATATAATATATAAACAAACAATATCTATTAATCATCTTTACAAGCTGTTAATGAATGTACCCTACTTTGGTGCTAGATCTTACCTTTCTAGAACATCAAACCTCCAGAACTGAACATCTGGAAAGTTTGCAGTTGTATATTAACTTTGTTATTTGGGCCAATCTCTATTCTAAATGTGCATGGGTCCATTATGTTCACCAGTAGACTGAGGATTGAATTGCCTTTGTTTCCAAATGATCCTATTGGAGGTGACACTGGAATCATTATTTTATGTAGATAAGCAGTTCCACACAGAATTGGTTTATTTCACTTGGTTGTTCCCCGAGTGTAGAGGAACATTTAGACATGTTAAGAAAGAATTCCCATGAGGAACTGGAATTAGATCATCAGTTGCTAACTGTTAGGACAATCCAGGGCAGGTAGATTACTTGTTCAGTGTGATAGACCACTGATTACCTTCCAAATCAAAATGTTAATTAGTTTTTAATTTATTTTGCTGGCAGGTGTGTGTGTGTGTGTGTGTGTGTGTGTGTGTGTGTGTGTGTGTGTGTTTACTGGTCTCTTAATGTAATTTGTGCACAGATTAACAGCCATAACAAGTTGAAATGGTCAATTACTAATTAACTTTTGTTTAATAAAGTTAACCTGACATGTACAAGGCTAATTTTATGTGACAGTAACACAAAGGCTGATATTTATTTTAACTTTGTGTTTGTTTTCTTATATTACTTCTGGTAAAATGCATTCAGATTTTGAAATTGCAGTACAGAGACTGGAATATACCACAGGGATATATAAGCAAAGCAAGAAATGTTGAAGAACCAAAGACTTCCAACATAAACTGAAGTCTTATATGATTCCACCAAAGACTGAATTAAGGGCCCAAACCAGTGAGGTGTTGAGCACTCTTTGGAAACAGTTGAGCATGTATAGATGATGTATTTTTCTGAACAATATGCAAACAAATAGCAGTAAATGGAATTTGAGCCACTTAATCAAACTATACATTATTTGTGAATATTTGCACATCATGAAAGTTTCATTAATTCATGGTGGAAGTGTCTTTTTGCTATTTGCAAAAAGACAAGGAGGACTTGTGGCACCTTAGAGACTAACAAACTTATTTGAGCATAAGCTTTCGTGAGCTACAGCTCACTTCATCGGATGCATTCAGTGAATTTTCACGAAAGCTTATGCTCTAATAAATTTGTTCGTCTCTAAGGTGCCACAAGTCCTCCTTTTCTTTTTACGGATACAGACTAACACAGCTGCTACTCTGAAACCTGTCTTTTTGCTCTTTGTGATTCTTTTGTTTTAACAAGCTTGTCATTAGAGATGGTCAACATTTTTTTTCTGACAGAACAGTTTTCCATTGCAAAATATGGATTTGACTAAATCAAAACATTTCATGAGAAATAGATTTTTCTCAATTTTTACAGGAAATTATTGAAACATTCCATTTAGACTTTCTCATGATAGTTTATAATATAATGGAATGTAATAAGTAAATGTTTTGACTTTTATATTTCATTATAGATTATGAGTCAAAATGAAATTTTACCTTCTCAAAACATTTCCATAAGATCAAAACAAAATGTTTAGAATATCTTGTTTCATGCAAAGTTAGACTTCAACTTTTCATTCCACTTCAGGACAAAGACAAATGTCAAAATCTTGGAATTTCCTGCAGGACAGATTTTCAATATTTTTTGGGGGGGCTAGCACTACCTGTCATCCACTTAGGGACACCATGAATAACAAATGGTGGATAGTTGTAGTGACCTAGTTTGTGAAACTAGTGAGACTAGGGTATGTCTATATAGCAAAAGTTTTACACGCACGCACGCCCGCTAGCCTACCCAACCCAAGCTAGCTTAAATCCACCTAGCACAGTGAACACAGCACAAATCTGGATTCAGAGCGGGCTACTGAACTGAATTCTCACCCAGGGTCTATGCCGGGTCTATATTAGCCATGCTGAAACCTACATGGCTCTGTTTTTACTGCTGTTAAGTGAAGGACATGGGATCATGAGGAAACCCAATCCTGTATTATTGAATGGTGTTTTGTTTGCAGGAAAAAGGCTTGAGGGGAATGTTTAGCTGAGAACCTCATTTGTTTGTGGAGGACTGTCACCGTGCCCCTGTGGGTCACAACTAAAAATACCAAATTCAGGATAAACTGCTGAGAAATAGGGCAGGCACACCCTGAAACTGGTAGTTATTCCCCCACAGGAAAAACCAAACCAGCAACAAATGTAAACTTCTGTTTCACCACACTGGCCAACAAGCAGTCAGAAAAGCAGCTTCCTGAGGCATTCCCGTCCTTGTATCACAGTGGTTCTCAAACTTTTTTAGTAGTGACCCATTTCACACAGCAAGCCTCTGAGTGCGACCCCCCCCATACATTTAAAAACTCTTTTTAAAATATTTAACACTATTATAAATGCTGGAGGTGAAGCAGGGTTTGGGGTGGAGGCTGACAGCTCGCAGCCCCCCACATAATAACCTCACAACCCCCTGAGGGGTTACGACCCCCAGTTTGAGAACCCCCTGTTGTATCACTACCAAGAACACTAGATGTAATGATGAGTGGTTATTTAAAACCAATTTAATCAAACAAAAGGGTTCTTCCGATCACAAAGGACCAGCCATATACCTAGGTCAATATACAACTCAGATCTTACCCAATAATCAGGCTGTTGCCAATCCTTTAATATCTAAAATCTAAAGGTTTATTTATAAAAAGAAAGGGGAAAAAAGGTGAGAGTTAAAATTCGTTAAAAGGAATCAAATAAGTACAATAAATGCAAAGTTCTTGGATCATGCTCGTAGCAGTGATGGAATAAACTGCTGGCTTGTGAAGTCTCTGGTTGCTTCCAGATCTTTGGAAGGGTCTCAGTCGAATGGTTAGAATGCTCCCATTAGTATAAATTCATAATCCAGAGATTTGAGCAGGAAGGAGGCAAAATGGAGATGTTTCCAGGGTCTTTTATACTTCTGCCAAGTGAAGAGAAACCCATTGTTTTCACTGTAGAAAATTATGGGGAACAAGATGGTGTTTGGAGTCACATGGGCAAGTCACATGTCCATGCATGCTTTGCTTAGTCATAGTAGAGGCCACCAGAGGAAAGTCCATTAAGTGTAGATAGGTATCTCCCATGGTCCATTGTGAGTTAAGTGTTCCTTGATGATTCATTTAACTTGAATAGTCCCTTTAAGATGTGCAGGCTAAATACTGTGGTGTTACCACAGGAGAAAACATTTGAAATACAGGTACAGAGTTAATATTCATAACTTCAGATACAAAAATGATACATACATACAAATAGCATAGTCATATTCAGCAAATCATAACCTTTCCACAGACCCCTTACTGGACATACTTTGTACAAGATCTGTTGCAATTATATAACAGTGGTAGCAACAATGATGTACCTGGTCATATTTTAATCAGATAACGTCACAGAGGACCATACTTAGGCTCTGACTTAGAGACATTCACTCTTTGCCCCTCTTTATCTTGTGCCCTTTTGAGTAAGGGAGCTGACGCGTAGGGTCTTAAGTTATTTCTGCTCAGTACAGAGGTCAGTGCCAAGTTCTTGACCATACTGCATCCATACACATAGCTTCCATCTGCAAAAGAAAATTTGCACACCGTGCTCTGGACAGAACAGCATCTTGTAGTGTTAGGCCAATTTGTGTATGTGGAGATATATTGATAATCAATGTGTGTATTTCACTGTACACACACACACACACACGCACACACCAAATACGTATTTTGAATATCCTTTTGTTGTACAAAGGCTTCATTTGCATTCATCTAGGTTAACCAGCATAACTCTCTTGGTTTTGCTACTCAATCCATCCCCAAAGCGCATCAGTAAAACCTTTATGCCACATTGCCATCATGCATCAGACTGCATATGCATCATGTTATATAGCTAGATCTTACATTTCTCTGTCACTCTGGAGAGTATTTGCCTCGGTCACTATAAAGGAATACATTCTTTCTAGAATTGTGTTTTGCTTTTTCTCTCAAGGAAATCTGACAGTCCAGGGGTGGCCAACCTGTGGCTCCGGAGCCACATGCGGCTCTTCAGAAGTTAATATGCGGCTTCTTGTATAGGCACCGACTCCGGAGTTGGAGCTACAGGTGCCAACTTTCCAGAGTGCCGGGGGGTGCTCACTGCTCAACCCCTGGCTCTGCCACAGGCCCAGCCCCCACTCCATCCCTTCCTACCCCCTCCCCTCAGCCTGCCGTGCCCTCGCTTCTCCCCCCTCCCTCCCAGAGCCTCCTGCACGCCACAAAACAGTTGATCGGGAGGGGGAGGTGCTGATCGGCGGGGCTGCCAGTGGGCGAGAGGCTCTGGAAGCGGGGCTGGGGAGCAGATGGGGGGCTGCTGACGTATTACTGTGGCTCTTTGGCAATGTACATGGGTAAATTCTGGCTCCTTCTCAGGTTGGCCACCCCATGATAGTCCATTTCAAAATACTCAGTTTATTGGCAAAAGCCATGGTTCAACATTAATCAGAAGATTGTTACACAAAGTATCCATTGTTTCTTTGCGTGGCAGCTGGAGACCCTTCTTTTATAGCAGCAGAAAAGTTTTGTGCAAAAATGTTGTCAAATTGTATGTATGTTCATCCAGGTGTCTGAAGTAAGTCGGTGTTATACGGTGGCTCAGGCAAAATAAAGCTGTGTTGTCATAGCTGGCAGGGGGAACATCTGAAGAAATATGCTATTTCCATTATATTTTTTCCATCTCAGGTAGTAATAGTGATTCACACTTGCTGACACTACATCTACTTTCACGTCACAAGAATGGTTAGTCCTCCAGAAGGGCAGCCCTCCAGTAGATAAATGCCTTGTGAATAATAGGTATTACATTGATTTCAGAATAAACAATGATTCATGCAGGTCAAATACACAGTTAAATTAGACCTTTACAGAACTTCATTTTTAATTTTAAGTTAGTTCAATTAACTATCATTAAAAAGGAGGATAATAGGTGCTAAAAGTTAACCTTGATGACTAAAGCTGTTGTATTGTATTAGATAAATGGTATTTAAAATGATTTGCAAGCCACATTCATGTAAAGGTTTTGTAGAGTGAATGAAAAATCTGAAACGAATTCCCTCTTCAAAACATATGATTTATGCTTTGATAAAATTACATTTTTAGTTAAAGAAATTTGCAGTCATTAAACGATGCCCATGAAATAAGGCTCATTTATAACCATCTGCTTTACAGCTTCTGTGGAAAATTATTCTTCCTCAGGCTATGCATCCAAGTACTTTAGTGTCATTTCTGTCAAAGTAGTTTGGTTCTGCACTAGTATATTATCAAACTTCATTGTGCTTTTACTTAAGAGGAACAATAATAAATTCTTTAAAGAGAGCTGCAGTGCTTTTTTTATAAGGAGCTGGTTGAACACCTAAAGTCTGATCTCAGTTACACCTTTGTGACACATCTGACTTTGTGGACCTTAGAGTAACTGAGATTAGAAACAAAGCCCGTTGCCAACTGTGTCCACATATCTATTCAGGGGACACCATCATAGGGTCCAATCACATCATCCACACCATCAGGGGCTCGTTCACCTGCACATCTACCAATGTGATATATGCCATCATGTGCCAGCAATGCCCCTCTGCCACGTACATTGGTCAAACTGGACAGTCTCTATGTAAAAGAATAAATGGACACAAGTCAGACGTCAAGAATTATAACATTCAAAAACCAGTCGGAGAACACTTCAATCTCTCTGGTCACTCGATTACAGACCTAAAAGTGGCAATACTTCAACAAAAAAAACTTCAAAACCAGACTCCAACGAGAGACTGCTGAATTGGAATTAATTTGCAAACTGGATACAATTAACTTAGGCTTGAATAGAGACTGGGAGTGGATGGGTCATTACACAAAGTAAAACTATTTCCCCATGTTTATCCGCCCCCCACCCCCCCCACCCCCCCGCACTGTTCCTCAGACGTTCTTGTCAACTGCTGGAAATGGTCCACCTTGATTATCACTACAAAAGTCCCCTGTCCTCCCCCCGCGCTCTCCTGCTGGTAATAGCTCACCTTAAGTGATCACTCTGGTTACAGTGTGTATGGTAACACCCATTGTTTCATGTTCTCTGTGTATATAAATCTCCCCACTGTATTTTCCACTGAATGCGTCCGATGAAGTGAGCTGTAGCTCACAAAAGCTTATGCTCAAATAAATTTGTTAGTCTCTAAGGTGCCACAAGTCCTCCTTTTCTTTTTGCGAATACAGACTAACATGGCTGCTACTCTGAAACCTGAGATTAGAATATGTCTGCTATAATTCTGTACCTGTGGACGCAACAGGTACAAGGCTTTCAACCATTTAAACTAGCTTTATTGGTGATGTTCCCTGATGAGATTTAATAATCTATTATATATATAATGGTACCTAGCTCTTTTACCTAGGGCTTTTCATTGATAGATGTTAATACGCTTTACAAAGGAAATGTGATTGTCTTTGTCATGCTGTATGGAGAGGCTCAGGCACTCAGTTGTATCTCCGGGCAGACTGTTAGAAAACAAGGACAGACACCCCAAACTGGTGGTATGTTCTGTCATTAGATTTCACCAAGCGAGTAACAAATGTGAACTGCTGGATCACTATACGAGTCACAGACAGTCTCCCTAGATGCTGCTCCAGCCAATCTTGCCACCCAGACAAATTGACCTTTGTGATTAAAAGGTTATTAAAACCAAAAATTACACCACCTCAGGTTACTCCCAATCCCAAAGGAACAATCACTTGTCCCAAAGCAATTGGTACTCTGGATTTTACACCGAAAACAACACCGGTAGCCAGTTCTCTAGTAAACTAAGGATTTGTTAGCTAAGAAAAAGAAATGAGTTATTGAGAGGTTAAAGCACTGACAGGTGAGGTAAAGTTTGCAAGTCCAAAATGATAGCCGAGATGTAGTAATCTTCTAGTTTTCCAAATGTCTCTCAGGGTCACCCAGAGTAACTTGGGGGGTCTCCGCCTAGCATCTGGAACAGTTCCCTGTCAGTGTCCAAACAGTTCAGAGATGAAGGATCTTTCTTTGAATCCACCTTTTATATCTTCCTCACACAGAAAGCTAGCTGACAGCTTCTGTACCCATGTGGGCCTTTCTTTGTTGGCTGTGCACAAGGAATGCAGAATGAGTCTGTGAATTTCCATTGTGAACTCAATGGCCCTTGCTTTGAAGTTAGCATCTTCTTTGATGAGTAGTGTAGCTACAGAGATATACATAATGCAAATACCCACTGTTACATAGCAATAGATAAGTGAGAACGATACAAGTAATATTCCATTAATTTTCACAAAGTTCTAACACCTTTAATCTAGGGTTATTTAATTATAGGGTATACATAATGTACTAGTAATGTAATAGCAAACTACGGGATACAGGCAGATGAAAACCATACAGTCTACATCTCCTTTGATATTCACATGCCAGTGAATTGTCCTGAGGATCTCACATGGGCTGGCACCTGCCTGTCAGCATCACAGTCTCCATTTACATTTTGCTGGGGCACAAGGAAAAGTGGGTTGCCTGAGGTCACCCAGTAGGCAAATAAGATAAACTTGAACACTGGTCCCGCTGTGGCTTCACCAACACAAACACTGAAAACCTTCCAAAGCCTCTCTCCCCATCCAGCAGTGGCAAAAGCCTGTGGCCTCTGTCCAAGCCCTACCTATTAACCAGGCTCAATTTTTGCCTTAGTTTTTCTTGTGTTGTGGTTTCTCTATAGAAAGAGATGATTTAACTCAAGCTTTCTAAAAACATAAAGCACCCTTGTTCTAGTAGTTAACGAGGAATGATGGATTGAAGTATGATGTCACATTTTCCTATTGCTTTTCCACCACACATTTTCACCTGCATTTTGTTTGTTTAATATTAGGTTCAATCAGAGCTGTGGTTTAAAGGGCCAATATGTTACAAGAAGAAAAGGAGCTTCCATGTAAACTTCACAGAGCCTATGTTTTTACTGATATACCAAAAAGAGTGGGTGAAAGGGAATTGACCTTTCTAAATGCTTCATGCCTTCATTTTATTTTGATCAATGTAATGGTTGTATTACTATTAGTCGCTAAACGTTTAAACTATGAAGAATTCAAACAGCTTGTTAAAAGAGGGGGCTCCAGGGTAAGGTTAAAAGCGCTTTTCATTTTTGCACATACTATAGGTACTCAGACTGAATGATATAGGAATGTATCTGTGATCTGTCTACCTTGTGCCTCATCTCTCAAGCAGCAATATTGGGGAAAGCATTGAGAGGCCCCTGGGAGTGTAACTGTCTACGTATTTCAGAACTTCACTGTATGAACAGAATAAATGCTTAAAATGTCTTATCCTAATCCTGGCTGCCATTTTAGACATCCCTCTAGATCACACAGGTTATGTCTGTTGAGAATTATATTATAAGAAAATATCCAAACATAGCTGTTTTTTCTACTTTGGCCTGGAGTTAGATGAGCCTCATCAACTCTTAGTTTGATTTACATTTCCCTTCACTCTAGTTAATGACACTGAGGATAATCTCAAAAAGAAAAAAGGAGGACTTGTGGCATCTTAGAGACTAACAAATTTATTAGAGCATAAGCTTTCGTGAGCTACAGCTCACTTCATTGGATGCATTCAGTGGAAATACAGTGGGGAGATTTATATACATAGAGCACATGAAACAATGGGTGTTACCATACACACTGTAACCAGAGTGATCACTTAAGGTGAGCTATTACCAGCAGGAGAGCGGGGGGTGGGGGGGAACTTTTGTAGTGATAATCAATGTGGGCCATTTCCAGCAGTTGACAAGAACATCTGAGGAATGGGGGAGGGGAGGATAAACATGGGGAAATAGTTTTACTTTGTGTAATGACCCATCCACTCCCAGTCTCTATTCAAGCCTAAGTTAATTGTATCCAGTTTGCAAATTAATTCCAATTCGGCAGTCTCTTGTTGGAGTTTGTTTTTGAAGTTTTTTTTTTTTTTTTTTTTGAAGTATTGCCACTTTTAGGTCTGTAATCGAGTGACCAGAGAGATTGAAGTGTTCTCCAACTGGTTTTTGAATGTTATAATTTTTGACGTCTGATTTGTTTCCATTTATTCTTTTACGCAGGGACTGTCCAGTTTGACCAATGTACGTGGCAGAGGGGCATTGCTGGCACATGATGGCATATATCACATTGGTAGATGTGCAGGTGAACGAGCCTCTGATAGTGTGGCTGATGTGATTAGGCCCCATGATGGTGTCCCCTGAATAGATATGTGGACAGAGTTGGCAATGGGCTTTGTTGCAAGGATAGGTTCCTGGGTTAGTGGTTCTGTTGTGTGGTGTGTGGTTGCTGGTGAATAATCTGTTTCTAACAGTGCACTTGAAGTTTCCAACCAGTCCTTTAGTCTTATTGAGGATTATTATTTAAGGAACCCAGCCAAGATTCTACAGCTCTGTGGCATCTGTTCAGGTTGGAAACTCAAGTTCAAGGGGTGTCACAGAAGAGGAAGAAGGTGTCACCGAAGGAATTACCACATACTAATGAATACCTATAACTAACAAAGCTCCAAATCCTGTAGCCTTCATTTGAACAAATTTCCCATAAGGTTCAGTGCAACATTTGCCTGGGGTGGGGGAATAAAAAAGGATTTGGGATTAGAAGCTTTAATAGTTGGAAGTCCTCAGCATACTCTGTTGTTTTTGAAGTCTGTCCAGCTTGAATGTTGGATAATCAGGCTTGGCAGAATTTGTTTTTTGTTTTTTATAGTTTTGACAGATAATATCAATGTTTATTTTTAAGCACTGTTTTAGATGTCTCTCTCTAAACTTTCACAGTTGTGAAATTATGAGAGGGTGAGACAATTATTTAATGACAGTGTACAGTGAGATTTAAAAAGTTAAGCTTTATAAACTGTTAAAACACAAACTGTGTATTTTGACATGTGATATTAACAAAGTAAATATCTTGAAATCAACAAATCATACCTTTTTTAAAAAATATACTATTCATTCCCTAGTCCATTTGTAGCAAGCCTAAATCAAGTTTAAATCAGTGGATTTTCCTCTGTAAGATCTCAAGCAGTATTTTTCTTGCATTGCCCGTCTGTAAATTTTGATGATTATAGATGGAAATATTTTTTCATTGTTTTGCGTGCCTACAGTGAAATCACTGTTTACCAACATTTGCTGATAAAAATCTAATCCTTCGATGCATATGGACAATATTCCCCAAAGGAGGGATAAATCATTATTTTGTTGTTTCTATTATGGTATCCCTAAGAACCCTAATCAGGAATTACGGTGCATTGTACTAGGCATTATACAAACAAATAGTGTAAGGACATCCCCTACCCCAGAGATCTTACTATCATATATTACCTAAGTACTCAAGAGATGAAAAAATAGACAAGTAGGACAGAGGACAAGGTAACAACAGAGAGAGATGTGTTTGCATTAGTAACTAGAGTGGTCTCAAATTGTCTCAGATAGTCACAGCTTTAATCAAAGTGCCAGGGATTTAAACTAGAAGAAGTTCTTCGAGTGCTTGCATATGTCCATTCCACTGTAGGTGTGTGTGCGTGCCTGTCCACTGGTGCTGGAGAGGTTTCCCTCATAATACGTACAGGGACAGCCCCGTCCACATTTGTGCTGCTCCTGCTCTGAAGCCAAAGAAATAAAGGGTGGAGCTCTCCCCGCTCCTTCAGTTCCTTATTACCGTGTGTGGTCAGAACGTATGTGTTCACTGTGAACAAACTCTTCACTACTTGGTTGCTTCCTAGTGATACTCATTTTTCATCATTTGACATTTGATATTTTTTCCTTTTTGTGTCTTTATTTCTTATTTCATTTTAAAAAACATATTCTTGATTTGTTTTCTTTCCCCCAGTCAGATGGGCCTCACCTGGTCCTAGGGGAGCATACACCATGGTACCAGGGTTTCAAACCTTGCTTAGGTTCAGAAAGCCTGTACTGGTCAATGACCCTCATTTGTGCTGTCTCAAGAGCTTAGGTGAGGCCATATTAGAGACAGGTGTTAAATTTTTCACAGCTTCCAGACCCAAGATGAAGAAGCTGAGGGAGGAGCACCTCTACTACATCCTGATGGAGACTGTCTATGGACCAACGTTAGAAACCCCCCTTTGGTCATCCAAGACAAGCTCTTTGACGACTCCTTTCTGGAGTGCTTTCCAAGCTTTGCTTGCAGATAGGAGCTGAAGAAGATCCCCCATTATTGGGACTTCAGAGCAATCCTGGCCTCGGAAACATAAGAGGTCAGCTCTTTGAAATCTAGGGTGTAGGATTCGGACTCCAAGGTAGACTCTCGATTTCACAATACCAAGAGTCCAGAGCTTTCTTCCAGTCCCATTCCCATACTCATCTGTGTAGGTTTGAAAAGAGAACAGACAGGGTTTGGGATGTTTGGGCCAGACATACCTGGGGCTCAGTATTGTATCAGCCCCTTCATTTGCCCGATTGGATGTCCCCAGCATCTAGATAAACATCGCTGCCATCTTGTCCCTGGGAGGGAGCCGCCTTCTGATGGTACCGAGAACCTGTACTGATCAGCCTATGGTGTTTGAAGTACCAGATTTGACCCTACCCTGGTTCCACAGGATCACCCTTAGGAGCACTCTCCTCTGGCCTCCTCTTCATGCATCCTCATCAGCTGACGAGGCTCAGATACCAGAGGCATCCTCCCCGGTACTAGATTACTTTAAGGTGTACCAAGAGCTTCTCTGGAGAATGAAAGCTGCTTTTGGCATTCAGATGGCGCTAGTGGAGGAGAATACCCAAAAGCTGATTGATATTCTCCATCCTGCTGTGGCAGGAAAGGTAGCTCTGCCTAAAAACGATGCCATTATGCATCCCATCAAAGCACTGTGGCAAACCCCTTTCTCCATTCCAAAGGAATGGAATGTGGTCAGGTTCTGTCCCAGGGGTTTGCACTGTTTGACTTACATCGTAGCTGGGTTCGCCTCATTGTGGCTGCAGTGAAGGAGGAAAACTGTCAGGACCAAGCTAAGGCTACCCTAAAGAAAAAGATGCCAACATCTTTTTGGCAGAAAGATTTATTCTGCAGCAAATTTACAGCTCCATATTGCTAATCATCATGCACTGTTGTCAAGATATGACTATTCTAACTGGGAGGCAGTCTCTCAGTTTGGGAATAAACTGCCGGAAGGTTCCAAAAGAACAGATTTCAGTGCCTTGTTGCTGCCTCTTCTCTCAATCAGTTCGGCAGGTCTTCTTGGACACAACGGATTCTGCAGCCATGGCATAGGCAGTAATTATGCACAGTTCTTCCTGGTTGTAGTCCTCAGGGATTCCTGTGGAGGTATGACACACAATTGAGAACCTATCTTTGTTCTCATCTAAAACAGATGAGGCTTTGCACATGTGGAAGAACTCAAATGGTTTAGAAGTCCTTAAAAACAACGAGGAGTCTGGTGGCACCTTAAAGACTAACAACATTTATTTGGGCATTAGCTTTTGTGGGTAAAAAACCCACTTCTTCAGATGCATGGAGTCTTAGAATTCCTTGGGTCTCTACACTCTGGCTACCATGAGACAAAATATCATCCTCAATACCAGCCTAGGTAGGAGTATTACCCCTTCTATCAGACTGACTGTTCAACATTCTGGGCCTGAAATTAAACCAAGAATAGTGGATGGTTTTGCCCCTTCTTCTAAGGGTAGAATTCATCGGGATAGTCCCGGCTTCGACCTCTGCCAGAGCACTTCTGCATTTTCCCAGATTTTAGACTATACACAACCCCTGTGTATCCATCAAGGATCACATGCAGACTATTGTGAGGAATTGCCTCAGGCTCACAGGCCACATGGCTGCCTTCATGCCAGGCCCGCATGTGACCCTTCATGCCAGGCTGCACCTCAGAGTGTTACAGGTTGGCTCAGATCTGTCTACCACATCCACCACCTGGACAAGCTAGCGTGCATCCCAGGTGTTGCTGTCTCTGACCTGGTGGATGAGTCAAAACGATGTCTGCATGTGAGCTCCTATTTTGCCACTTCTCCCCTCTGAGTTTGGTGACAGATGCTTCAGCCATGGGTGGGTAGTGCATCTGGGGAGTCTTTAGGGTTAAGGGTTGTGAACTGTGCATGAGGCCAGGTTGCACATAAACATTCTTGAGTTATGAGCAATAGTTTGTGCATGTCAGCAGTGCCTGGCTCACATTCAGGGGAAAGCCATCCAAGAGCTTGCCAACAACACTACAGCTGTATTTTACGGGAACAAACATGTCAGGTCAGACAGATTCTGCCAGGAGACAGTCAAGTTGTGGAATTTATTCATTCAGAGCTTGGTTACTCTCAGGGTGTCTCACTTGTCGTGGGGTTCAAAATGGTCTGGCAGATTGTCTGAGCAGGTCCTTCAACTTAGACCACAAATGGTCTCCTCAACACAGTCATTTTAGTCTCAGTTTTCCACATAGAGATTTTTCCACTTGCGGATCTGTTGGCAACTCAGTGTCTCCACTTCAACTCCAGTGTGGATCACAGGCCTGGATCAATATCCAATGCTTTCCTTTTTCCGTGGGACAAGGACCTATTTGTATGGATATCCACCACTGCCTCTAATCCTCAGTCATTCTCAAGCTGAAACAAGATCATGGCAGAATGATCTTCATAGTGCCAGCCTGTCCAAGACAGCCATAGTATTCCGACCTATGCAAGCTGTTGACTTGAGAATCTTTGCTGTTACTAATAACCAGAGACCTCATCACAGAGAACCATAGCTGGGCACTGCACTTGAATCCTAAAATGCTGCATGACATGGCATAGTTCATCACTGGTAAAATGCAGAGGAGGCTCACTGCTCAGCTGCAGTCTGGAATGTTCTCTTAAAAGAAGAAAACCTCCCACAAAAGCTGTGGAAACGGACATGATTCTCTGTCTGGGCAGCCTATCACAATCAGACATTCTGGACTTATCTTTTATATGTTAAGGAGTCAGGTGTAGCCCTTAGTTTCTTGAGGGTGCATCTGGTGGCCATCTCAGTGTTTCTCCCTCAAATCAATGACTGTTTTTACTCACCCTATCACAACCTGAAAGGGCTAGATAGATTGCTTCTGCCTATCAGGGATCCAGCACCATTATGGGATTTGAATTCAGTGTTGCCTGCTCTCATGAATCCTCCTTTCACACCTTTAGCTTCATACCTTGTTTGCTTCTACATCTTTCAGCAAAGGTAGCTTTTTTAGTGGCCATCACCTCCGCTAGGGAGGGTGGGAAAAGTGAATGCATTGGTCGCAGATCTGCCATATGCAGTTTTCTACAAGGACAAGGTTCACATCCTAAGTTTCCACCTGAATCAGTCTATGTAACTGCCAGTTTTCATGAAGCTTTCACATCCAGTACTTTCCTATCTTAAAACTAACACACTTTAAATTAAGGTTATCCAGTTACCAGAGTACATAATGGGATAGCCAGGAACAATTCTTCATTAGCTTTCATATCATCTGCATATAAAGTAAGTTCACTTCTAAACACTAAATACAGGCCTTTTGACGTAATGTTAATTAAGTAGAGTCGTATACATAATGTAAAGGTAATTACAGAGTTACAGGACATGAAAAAAGATAGAGCAACAACAGGTTAATTTAGTTACACTAGTATACATCAGACAGGATGTAGGTAGATGAAGACAAATACAATTAACATCCATTTTAACAAGTGAATTGTCCAGGTACAAAATAGTATTTTAACACTCCTTTGAAGTTCACCCACCGGTGAATTGCCCAAGGGCTCTGATCTGAGCTGATCTATCAGTATCACAACCCAATTTACCTGTTTTACCTTAAACCACCACTTCTGTAAACCCACACAGCATTCATGAGCACTTTTAGTGAAAGAAAAGTAGGGTTGTATAAGAAAGAATGAAGATTTAACTAAAAATAAAAGAGAACCGATGGAGGAAAATTGTTACAACACAAAACAAAATAATAAAATGCAAATGATAAGTGTACACTTATCAATAGTCTCCTTTCCTATACAATAAACTAATCCACCCCACCCCCAAGTTCAGTCTGTTTCAGAACTAACTGGTTTCACAAGGGCCAAAATCCAAACAGTCATGAACCTCCCCTGCTTCTTAAGAGGTTTCCTCAGTGAATGAATACTGAGTGCCTTTCTCTACACTCTGTTATACTGAAACATGGCCATGGCCAGGGCAATCTCGTGCCTGCTATTATGTTCCTTTTCACCTCCAAGTGGTTTTGATCATTTGCAAATTTCTTTGATGGTTTTCCATTGACTGTTCAGGGTATAGTAAAACTAGACAATAGAACCTTGTATTACATCAGCAGCTGACTAGGGAGGGGTAATAACTCCTGTTGCTTGAATGGGTCATCTCCAACACACATTACCCTGGTGACTAATTTTCACTCCAAGTCCATAAAGCATATGTTCAACTTTAATATGTTATTCCTTATATATTATCTTTCCATACTTCTTGCAATGATTGAGTCTTGACAAGTTATGTGCTTTCTGTAGATACCTTAATGTTACTCTTTATGGATAAATATCCTGCAAGACGAATTTTTCAGGTCTGAAGTGAAGTTGTTTGCAATGACCCTTTGCCAAGGAGCTTCTGTCGCTTGGGGTATGTCTACATAGCAACTAGACACCAGACAAGAATTTGTTCCTGGCTGTACATATCCATATATGTTAATGGTAACAATTGCTTTGCACTGATCAGAGTAGGTAGGATATATTGGTTGTGTCACCAATTTCCAAGTCAATCTGTGAACACAATGGTTTAATTCTCTACAGAGGATGGAGAAATTTGGGCCCACTAGAAGGGACCTCCTCTCTATAAGTTGATAAGCAAATATGGAACTAGAGCTGGCTGAAACTCAGGACTTGGGTTCAATCTGAGTGACTAGCTAATCTGGCACTGTGGTCCCTATGTGCCAGGGTCCCCAGCCCTGGAGCAGCCTGCATGGCAAGGCTGCCTGATAGTCTGCTAGTTGATCTGGCAGGGAATTCTGTCCATGACTCAGCAAGTTTGTCAAACCTTACTGTCTGTCACAAGAAATTTCTGGTTCAACAAATCAGCATTTTTCAAAGAAACTCGGTTTTGTCAGAAAATTTTCAACCACCTCTACTTGGAACTCTTATGCCCTTAAGATAGATGAAGACAAGACACAAAATCATCTACAGTAAAAAGTTCTGTGTATCTAATATATGACTAAATATAGTACCGTGTGGCTTCGTTACATAACGTAACTCGACCCAATGCTAAATTTTCCTGCTAACTAGTTTGAGGTAGTTAATAATGTTGTCCACTACATCTTAAGTCTTGATTTAGCTTGGTAGGAACTGTCACCTATCATCACTCCTATACCCTGTTGTTTTTCCTCTCAGTTTCAACATCTTTTTACTTTTAGAGTGCACTCTCTTGGTATCTTACCATATAGCAGGAGTTCCCTGCCTGCATATGGTAGTAGGTATATGTGGACATGGCATTAGCTATATGGTGCTATATTTTACTTTGCTTTGTCTAAATGTAGACCACTGTACTTTAAAAATTAAAATAATAAGGTCCATACGAAAACAGAATAAGCATCATATAAGCATGAAACTCTTGTTATCTAGGGAGGCCAGGTGTTACTTCACTCTCAGAGGAAGAAAAGAAGTAAACCTTTGCTTATTTCCATGCTTAGATAAATAAACTTATACAAACAGTGAGTGCTAAGGGAATGAAATGGGGTTAAAGAGGCCACCATCTGTAACAACAGAGGACTTTGAACCTATGTTAGAGGATTGAGGAACTCAGATGTACGATGTGTCTATGCAACCAAGGGCTCAGCAGCAGATGTAAGAGGGAGGAGAACCAGCTCTCAAAATCTGAGGGTGGATCATCAAAAACTAATTTTACTGCACAAGTAGGTGCAACAAAACAAGGATTGAGATCTTAGCTTCCAAGTTGGTGGAAGTCAGCATCTGGCACTAATCTCTGCTGTCTCAAGGGAACACCCATATGCTTTTTCTGCTAGTCTAAGTGATAAATCACCATCTGAGAACACGCAGTGAGCCAGGCAGGTCTCTGTGAGTTGGCTTTATTTATGTTTTAAGGTTACAATCAGTGGGCCTGATTCTGCAGCCTTTACTCAGGTGGGCAGCCCCATTGTGGTCAGTGGGGCTACTAGTAAAGTCATGTGAGTCCTACTCATTGTAAATAAAGGATGTAGGTTGTGTTTCTCTCAGCATCCTCCCCAGTTCCTCAGTCTCAGGTATTGGTTGGTAGAGGTGGTATTTTATTTGGGAATTTTCATGAAAATATGTTTGTGTTTAGTCATGAATTATTAGCTCAGCTTTAAATTAGATGGTCTGTCACACACCTACTTATGTTCTTGTCAACTGCTGGAAATAGCCCACCTTGATTATCACTACAAAAGGTCGCCCTCCCCTCCCCTCCCCCCCCCACCCCCCGCTCTCCTGCTGGTAATAGCTCACCTTACCTGATCACTCTCCTTACAGTGTGTATGGTAACACCCATTGTTTCATGTTCTCTGTGTATATAAATCTCCCCACTGTATTTTCCACTGAATGCATCCGATGAAGTGAGCTGTAGCTCATGAAAGCTTATGCTTAAATAAATTTGTTAGTCTCTAAGGTGCCACAAGTCCTCCTTTTCTTTTTACACCTACTTATGGTTACACACCTACTTATGGTTGAGATTCAAGAGATGGCATATAGTCTGGGAATATAGGTCTCTTGGTGACTGTTCTGTAGGCATCAAATTAAAATAAAAAAGCTTGCTTTACTAGAAATGGCAGTAATTAATATTTTGCAAGAGATGCTGTCGACAGCACTGATCCTGCAAAGACTTAAGCACATCCTTACTTCTAAACACGAGTAATGCAATCAATTCATCTGGGCCTATTCACTTCCTCAAAACTGAGCACATAAGTCTTTCCAGGATTGGTATCTGTTTTACAAGTAAAACCAACATAGTTAATATAACAAAATCCCTTCGACCTGTGATCTTGTAACCCAAAAGGGAAAAAAATATTTATTTGAATTAAGGTTTTATGCTTTTCACTAT
Organism: Natator depressus; assembly: GCF_965152275.1. Lineage (NCBI taxonomy): Eukaryota > Metazoa > Chordata > Testudines > Cheloniidae > Natator > Natator depressus. Next base: position 13,432,831 of record NC_134241.1, read on the forward strand.
AATTTGATCAAAAATGATGACTCTGATGGATAACCTACTGATCCATTAAGTACTTGAAGTTGTAGCTGTTTAGTTATTGATTAGAGCCTCATAAGCACTTCACTCTGACAGGGACTGTGTTTTAGTGGGTCTGTTTTTATGGTACGTATGAACTATTCCTGTATACTTAAAAAAAAAAATCTCTTTTTTCTTGTAGGAATTGAGAGGCTTTGAAGCCACAAGAAAAAAAGGTAGGAAAAATATAGGGTTTTTTTTTTCCAATTTGTTTGTCACTGTTGAGTGATCTTGAGGTAACATGTTGAAAGAAACGTGAACCTACAAACTTGAAAGAGGCTACTGTTGTCCAAATTTTCAAGAGCCTGCTTCATAACATTTGTCTGTCAGATTTTATGAAAACCCACCTGCAGATGTTTTCATGGAAAAATAATTCAATGCAAAATAGCATGACAGAGTCTTGGGGATGTGTGAGATGTTTTTGTTTTTGTTTCTGTCCTCCTAGTGTCACTTATAAACACATTAGCTGACTAGGGATTCAGACTCACACTTTGAAATCTGCTAGGGAGAAAAAAGAATTACTTGGCCCAAATCCACTGCAGTTGGTGCTCTGAGAATCTCCATTGCAGGAAGGGAATGTCAGTGTTTGAGGTACTCTCACTAAGGCAGGCTTGAAAATAACAGAGGTGGGCATTGATTACAAGCTTGCTGTGGACATCATCTTTATGAATAATTAGGACAAGTAAATATCCATCTTCCCATGAGCTGGCACAAAGGTACCATGTATATACACGGTAGCTCTCTGAAATGCCTTTTATCTATTCAATTAAAGGTACTTTAAATTCTATGAATAAATCCCATTATACTTTACTGAAATGAAATTGAAAATCCTGTTATCCTTGTTGCTCTTGTAAGTTGCCATTTTAATGTATTTCTCAAAAAGATATCTATATATAGGGGTCTGGGTTTTTTTAACCCAAATCGTGATGCTAGAATATTCCCCATGAGCGAACTAGTTGGAAGCAACACATGATAGCTTAGAGGGGTTTTGGAACAGTAAAGGAAGAGGATGTTTTGTAAATATTGCCTGGGGAGGTGGCCCAGTTGTATAAGAGGGGAAGAGAAAATTTTAAGGTTGGGATGCAGATGGTTAGAAGTAAAGATGGAACATTTGATGCTTTGCCTTCCCTGTACTGCCACAGATGCAATCTCTCTCTCTCTCTCTCTCTCTCTCTCTCTCTCTCTCTCTTTGGTTCAGGATTTGGTCAAAAGTGTGATACTAAATGGCACACATCAGAGTATTAGGTCTGTGAGCAGGTTACTTATTGTAATCGCTAAAGTCCATCTATACAGGTGTTTTTAAAACGAGCATTTTACCTGAACTGGTAACACCATTCTGAGCTTTCGCAGTGAAAGGGGGAACCACAATGGATGCAGTGAGTGGCCAGTTTAATTACTTCTTGTCAGCTGCCTCTCCAGACCATCAACAAGATGTCACAGACAATTATATGTTTGCTTTGTGAATAAAGACCATCCAGGGTTTAAAAAAGAAAGGGAGAATGCCATCAGGAGATACTGATGGATAATCACTAGATTTTTTTAACATGCATCCACAAGTGCATGGATACAGCCAGTGGCTATAAACTCCAGGAGAGAAGGAAGAGTGTGTTGGGGGAATGCCATCACCAACTGGGTAATAACAACTACAGCAATTAGCAAGTTTGTTCAAAGGTACATAAATGTTAAATAAAAGAGTCATGCCGGTGTACTGCTACTTGAGCTCAGATCCCACTTCCTAAAATGGTTTTTGAATTAGCAACTAATTGGCAGCTGTCTCTAGCAGCTCTTTTATTGTTATAGACAGATGGAAGAAAATCAGCTATCAAAGAACTCATTCTGTTTATCATTAATTTTGATTTTGTTTAGCAGATGTTTTCTGGATCTCTCAGTCACCTGCCTAATCTGTTTTGGTATAATGTGAAGTGGGTAACAGTCATCCATTAAACAGATTAATAAATTCCCTAATTTCATTCCCTTAGCTTCTTTAATTGCTCCAGACATACAGAATTCTGAGAAGCAGGCTGTAAACCACCATGGGTTTTATTGTATCTTGGATAATAAAAGGTCAATTTAAAATGTATGTTGCCATCTGGGCAAATATTGAGCTCTTGTTTTAATTTGCAGTAGGTTTGTATAAGAAGGAGTTCTGTAGGTTCCCGAGGAAGTAGGTCAAACTGAGACAGTAGAGAGACTTTATTATGTATTTTTGTTATATGACCATTGTTAAAGGAGAAATCTGATTGGCTGAGGTGCATGTATCTGCCTCAAGAGTAGCTGGCACTCCAGAGTTAACTTGCTAAAAAGTGTATCGCTCCTTTTAAAAAAAAAAAATCAAGATATCAAGTTATATCAGGTACCCATAAATCATAGGTGATTGAAATTCCTTAGGAAGGAATTTTCAAAAGTGTACACCATTGGCCTAACTCTGTTCCCGCTGAAGTCAATGAGAGTTTTAACATTGATTTAAGTGGGACCAGAATTAGCCCAACATGGAGCACTTTTGAAAATCTCAGACTTGACAGTAACATCTCTTAGGCAGATGGAGGTTTTACATAACTCTGTGAGATGGTTGATGACGTTTACTCATATAACTCATATTACCTCACAACACATTGGGTATCAGTATAACTGCACTTCCAGTTCTGTTGCTATTTATCCATATAGATATAAAGTACCAAAACTGCTAAAGAAGGTATGCTGTTGCCCAAACAAAACTGTCTGTTCGCTTGACTGACAATTTTGAGTCAGGGCTGAATATGAGATCCCCCTAAAAAAAAATGTGAGGTTATGTGCTTTGAAATTAACCCCTTAGTAAACCATATATTATTCTTTTTTAAATTCAGGCCAACAAGGTATAAGGTTCAGCCATTTTCTGTTTGTTTCTTTTTCTGGGGCAGTTTTACTACTTAAAATCACTGAACCACAGTTTTATGCCCATTGTTTATTGAGGATGCAGATATTAGCTGCTAGATGTCTAATAATGTAATACTCAGTTCTGTGCTTATGAAAATAAAGGCCATGAGTAAAACTTTCAAAATTGCCTAAGCGCCGGATTTTTAAAGGTATTTAGGCACGGAGTGGTATTTTAAAAAGCATCTAGGCCCTAATTCCCACTGACTTCAAAGAGTGTTAGGTGCATTGGTGCTTTAGAAAAATCATACTTGGTGCCTGAATACCTTTAAAAATCTGGCCCTAAGTAATTTAGGACCCTAACCACCATTTTCAAAAGGGACTCAGGAGATATAGTCTCACTGAAAATCATTGAGATTTAGACTCAAATCACTTAGCAAACTGTGGGACTTAGGCTTCTAAGTTATTTAAGTGCGTTTGGAAATCCCCCTCTCCCCTGAATATCAGTTAATATTGTCTACAGTTCTCTTATTGTTATTGGCCCTGTCAGTTTTACTTAAGTCTGGTTCACCACTGCCTTGCATCTTTTGTGGTCATTTACACTGGGCAAAGTAGGTGGAAAATGCTCCTAAATAACTATGGTAGTGTTTTATGCCCACTTTACACATGTGTAAATGGTCACATGAGGAACATGGCAGTCTAGAATCAGGCCCGATAAGTATTTCTGGTCACAAGCATGTTTTGGTGCATCACATTCATTTTCTCCAAGCCAGTCTCAGTGCCATGAATATGATCTGTCAATGTGAATTGCCCAGAATGTCGGACTGCAATACAAACAGTCTATGTAAAGTGATTCTCCAGTTCTGGGGTAATTCAGCCTATCTGTAATCAAAGTATGTTTGTAGAATTACAAACAGCACAGAAGTCAAGAATTGAATGTTACCAGGCATGGCAGATGATATATATCTGATCACAGAAAAATGTGAAAGGATTTTCTAAACTCGATGGACATTTTTATTCAGTGCTTCCACATATGTTATTCAATGTCTTCCTTTCCAGAAAATCCCTTCAGCTGTTCCTGAATAAAACAGTTTGTCCTGTAATAGTGTTTGTAAAACAATGAGGAAAAATGGCATTAGAACAGGACATGAAAAGTGTTAAAAGAATAGGATTTCTGCCTTGCACAGAAACATTTATTATATGTCTGTATTAAGAAATAGGATGATCCAATCTGAGATTTAGATCTGTTGTATAATGACCATTTGCACTGACACAATGGCTTTTATCCAAGGATCTCAAAACTAGAGCTGTCTGGAAAAAAAATGTCCTGTGGAAAACTTCAACTTTTTGGCAAAAAAATTAAAATTCAATTTTTGGGCTGAAAACTGAATTTCTATTTGGAAAATTCCACCATGGTCTCCTCTCCCATTGAGCCTCTGTGATGGGAGTCAAATGGCATGGTGCATCATGTTAGATGTAGTCCATCTGGGGAGCCATCCCCATAGAGGAGAATGGGGCAGGGGACAGCTGAATGACAACTCCAGTGAGGCACTATGGTTGCTCAGAAGGACATTGTTTATGTCGAACTGAAATGAAATTTTGATTTAGTTCCATAAAGCAAAGCAAACTTTTTGACATTTCCAAACAGCTCTTGGTGGAAATTTTTCTTTGATCTCTGGGGTTCCGTTTTTCAACTAAGAAATTACATTTTCTGTGGAAAGCAGACAATTTTTGTGGAAAAAAAGGTATTCCATTTTGGTGGTGGATGAAAAATAGTTTAGATGGAAATATTTGAACTAGACTTACTGAAAACTTTTCTACAAACGTCGGAGGGTCAGTTGTGCCCGTCATTGCACAGGTGCATGAGAGTAGGTGGAGGAAAGTAGATACAAAAAAGTCTTCCTTGTGTAGCTGTAGAAGTTCTAGTTAAATGGACAGTCTTTGAGTTCCCTGTGTGTGAGGACGTCTCCAGGCTAGCACCAAAGAGAAATTAAGTCCCTGCTCCAATGCCCATTGAAGTCAATGGATGTATTTCTGTGGACTGCAGTGGCACTGGATCAGGTCCTAATTGCTATGGAGGGGCAATTCTTTCCTGACCACAGCTGCTGATGGTTTTATACTCTAAAGTGTGGACATTTATTTCCATCTTAATTCTAGCTAATGTAACTGCAGATTAATTTTTATTCATGTGTTTAACCATTATTTGAATTTTACTACATTTCGAATAAAAATGATCTGTGAACTGAAAAAAAGTAAATTCTAGAAGTTGACTAGATGCTGCATAAATATTTCCACATTCTCAATTTTAAACATATTAAGCTATTCTTCTGTCTATTACATGAGTGCAACTCGCTTTGATTTCCATGGGAGTTGCACTCATGTAATAGAAAGCAGAATATGGGGCACTGAACCAAATTTGGAGGGCTGGATTTCAGAAAAGGCACACGGGGTAAATAAGGGCAAAATTTGACATATTGCCTTTTTTAGCTGAATGTCCCCTAGATTTCATTTTAAGGGAAAAGTTGGAACAGACTGACTTGTTTATACCCTAGTAGTCTTTTTATATAACCCTCGCTTCTCCTTTGTAGAATAAATAATCCTAATAATTTTAATTTCCTTTCATAAAGAAGCCTTTTGCGGCTTACCTTTAAAAATATCCATTGCTTTTCTCCAGACATTTTTCTCTGTCTAGTCTACTTTGTATGATTGTATAACCAAAACTGCATGCAATACTTGAAATGAGGATACACTATTGAGTCACATAATTCTCATTTTCTGTATTGTTCTCTATCCCCTGCTTAATACATCCGAGCATCCTATTCAAAGTGAATTGCATAGACATCTTCACTGAGCCAGATGCAGTGTGATCAGTGTCTGACCTAGGCCACACATCCTTTCTGTTTTGCTCTCTGAGCAGCGGACTTCAAAGTGAAACTTATTAATGTCCTTAGTAAGTTTAAATTGTTAGCTTCCTTGCAAGTTCTTCTGTGCTCACTACAGGCTATAAAGGGAAACATAATACATTTTTAAAATAAATTTGACTTTGAAATCTGCTGAACTACGTAAAAGAGTGAAATATTGCCAGAGAACAACTGGGACAAGAGAACAAATGAGTAGACAGAGAGGTGAGGTAAGGGAAAGCAACAGCTCAGGAAGAATACAAAGAGGAACTGTAGGCATTGCAAATAGGAGGAGGAATCCTGAGCCCAGAGAGAGTGAGAGCAAAGATGCAGCAGACTAAAAGGGTAACCGAGAAAGTTGGGTGGACAGTTGGGTGGAATCAGAAATGGGCTCACATAAGTAGACAAGAAAGGAGGCATTTCGTCTGACTTGTGAAAATGTCCATTGACTGTTTCCAAAGGAGCATTTCCAAATGAAGAGAAGGAGCATTTGGCCTAAGGGTGGGACGTTTTACCTTTAAATGTCAATGATCTCTCATCACATAATGAGCATGGATGAATAAATCATACCCACCAGTTCTAATGTATCTACTATTTTGGTAAAGGTCTATAGAGAGTTCCAGTAGGTTAGACCATGCATGATTTAGCATATTAAAGCCTGAAGATTTGTCCCGATCAACTTCCACTCATCCAGCTGATTTATTATTATACCCTTTACTGGTTTTCTCATTATACCCTTTACTGGTTTTCTCAAGCACTTAGGCCCCAATCCTGAGATGCTGCGTAATCTCTGGAGGTTCCTTCCCCTCCCCCCGACTTCACAGGAGTGGAGGCATTCAGCACCTTGAAGGATAAATCCGTTAATGTTGAAACTGTGTTATGAATATAAAATGTGTGCCTAAGTGTACGGTTAATTACAAGCCTAAAGGGCCAGTTCTTCAGCAGATGTAAATTGTCAAAGCTCCATTGAAGTTAATGGAGCTACACCAATTTACACACCAACTCAGGATCTAGCCCAAAGACTTTAGTCATCCTCTTAATTTGTTTTTATGTTGCTCATATTCATCCATTCAATAAATAAGTGTCAAAAATGCTTTTTAAGTCATCCACCCAAGAAATAATCAAACTGATTTCTTCCACTCTTTGTCCAAACAACTCTATTAAATGAGATGCATGTCAAGACTTATTCACAGACTAATAACAACTAACTACCAGAAAGATCACAATTTTGACATCTGGTTCTGCATTAAAATGTTGCTTAAAACCCTGCTTAAAAGGTGTTAATTATGAACGGCTCCATGGTCGTATGCAGTTTTGCATTATTTATATTGCATTGATTTAAAATGAAAGTGTTAACTGAGCTTTTCTCATTTTGTTCAGTAGTAGTACAGTGCTTATTTAAATGATTTCCCCACTGTGATAACATAATGAACGAGATCCTCAGCTGGTGTAAATGTGCATTGCTTCATTGAAGTCTGTGGAGCTGCACCAGTTTGCACCAGCAGTGGCTGGGCCCGAGAACTTCAGTAACATTTAATTTCCTATCACTTGACGGCAATTCCTAATGCCCTAGATGTACAATTGGCTCAAGAGTTTAAAAACAATGTAAAGAATTGCCGTTCCTTCCTTCCTTGCACATTTCAAAGGGCCACAAAATATCCTTAGGGCCAGATCCAAGACCCATTACAAGCAGTGGGAGTCATTCTATTGCCTTTAGTGCCTTTGGATCAAGCTCTTAGTTATGATGGCCAAAGGGCTGGAGGTTATCCCAGGAACTGGATTTCTTGAATTGTTGGACTCTCTCGGGCCAGCTCTGGAAACCATATTCCATGGCAGCACCTGCCTTTTAAAAAACCTAAACAGTGGCCAAACTTCAAAACTCTTAAACAAAAATGCCTGTCTTTTGCAAGGTCATAAGGAGGAGAAATTGCCTTGTACATTGCTTATTTTACTAATTTTAACAATCATTCTCTCTTTGCTTGAAGCAAGAATTCACATCACTATAAATCTCCAACTGTTTTATCATTTCATATGAATTTTTATCATCACTGGATGTTTTCAGGGCATATATGGTCACAAAATTGCAATCTGATTGCCTGGAGATGGGGAATTGGACGAGGTCACAATAATAATCAAAGGGGAGGCTCACATTAAAAAAAAATAGACCAGTGCTGTAAAATTATAATACTCAAAATGGTATTTCCAATTCCTCCTTCATGTGCGATACCCTTGAAAAGTCTGATGCAATGGAGTAATTAGCTTTGAGGTTGTGATGTGGGGGAATGGATGGAAATTAATGAAGGTAAAGACAACTCTTCTAGCAGCTGTCAAAGACAATCTTACACTCTTTCTGGAGTCAGGATCTTCCCAATGTGAAGAAATGGTGAAGTTAATTACTTTTGTACAAACCTGTCTGTAGTGAGAGTTAATTATCACTTGACATATTTCTTGGTTTAAAATTAAAACAGCCTGGGGGTTGGGGGCAATAGTAGAAGAGTCAATTCATTAGCCAGTGTCAGGCACAATATTAAACAGACAGTACAGCTGATCTCAGATAGATCATCCTTTAGTTGCTTCTGATATGTGCATAGATGTGGAATTCTGGACAAGGATGAGCCAGCCAGAAATGTACCAGAGTGGTCAGTTTCAGTGAATTCAAATAGTTTAAGTCCCATTTTCTAATATAAGCAATGTTAACTCCAGTAGTTATGTTTGGCTCTCAAATTATTTTTCACACTCTGAAAATCTAAATCCATTCATAGTCTGCTCCAGCATTTTCAGTGGTTACAGTAAAATGATTGTGAAATATGTCCTCAGAAAAGGTGTATTTATTGATAGAAATAGCAAGGAGTTGTTCCCTGAACTAAATGCACTGATAATTTCCCACATTTGGATAGTCTGGTTGGGGTGGAGGGAATAGGTAACTTTCCATGGCTGTGAACCTTCATTATACAGTATTCAGATATGTAACTTTGTTTGTGTCATGAGTTAGATGAACCCCCTAGATGGGTTTAAAAACCTCCTCAAACAGCAAGAAACAAGGTAGCTGCTACAAGCAAACCAAATATTAGAATGGGGCATGCAGACAAGCCTAATTCGCAGTATGTCCCTGACTCCCTAGAGAGCAGGAAATATGCACCAACAGTGCAAGAGAGCTGAGAGATTTTGTCAGTGCTTAATTTGTAATGAAAGAGGTGCCAGGACTTAAGCAATTTTGTTTTTACATTCACAACTGATGCTGCAAGCCCAGAGGTGCCAGGGCTATGAACTGCCAAGCCCTGGCACTAATTAACCACTGGATTTGTGGGAAAAATTAGAAGAGGCCAAATAAGAAAGGTTCCTTGTCATGTGATAAAGCTTCTTCCAGTTTAATGTATAGATCGTCAGTTGCTGGAAATTACTTTCTCTTCTGTTTGGATGTGGCTGAAAGCAGCTGAATTTTTCCATTTGAATACAGAATGAACTGTACTGGCAGCTGAATAAAAACACCCCCGTCGTACAGGTTTCTTCCCTGGCATGATTAGCTGCTACACCAAGCTTCCTGTCCCCAGTGAAAATGAGACACACAGATTGAGCATGTAAACAAACGTATTCCTTTTCTCTTGAACTCCTTTCATTGTCTCCAAGAGTAGCCTTGTCTCCAAGAAGGATCCTGCTAGGTAACCATAATACTTAATAAGAGCAGCTTCAGAAATCACACTTTTTCTCTGGTGAAAACCTATGGTTGAAAGGGATCCTAAAAATAAAAATGTTTCCAGAGCAGGGGGTTGGACTAGATGACCTGCTGAGGTCCCTTCCAACCCTGATATTCTATGAAATACTAATCTTACATGAGGACTGACATTCTTTTGGTCAGCCTAGTGAAATCCATGGGCTGACTGGCAAGAGGGCAGGGATGACAAAGTGCAGGTGATATTTTTAAAGATATGTCCCTTTTAGATCACCACATCCTAACCTGAACATGCTGGAGGTTAGTCTGATGTCTGAGCTGTTAGAATGTGAAGCAGACAAAGCACGAGCACTCAATCAAAGCTGCCTGGCATTTGCACTGCAGACATTCCCAGCATCTGATATCCATGGATGCAGCAGTGGCTCAGCAATATCAGAAATGGAAAAGCAGGCTCAGGAATCTGTTGGCTCCACTTGAAGTTGCAAGTCCAAAATGACAAATTGCAGTTCTGCCACACTATATGCATTGTTCTTTTACACAAAGTGGTGCTGTGAAGAGCAAATTGGAAGCCTAATTCAAGAAATCGGTGGATGTTGCAAGGTGGCAGATTTAAGATTTCAGGGAGTTCCCAGCCTGAAAAGCAAGTGCTTGAGAGAGAACTTCCAAAGTGAAATAACTGGTGGATTTATAGACATGAAGAGTGAGAAGGTGTTAAAATGTGCAGAGGCTCAGTATACATCTGAAGTTCTTGTGGCAAATATAAACAAGGATGCAATGAAGTAACTGCTGGAGGGATTTTGGATTGATGGTACAAAGGAGAAAATGCAGAACCTGGAGTCAAATACATCCTACCTACCATTCTGGGTTGTTTTACAGACATCTTGGGGTGGAGGAGGGGAAATAAGCAACTTCTTAAAGGAGCAAGAAGCCACAAAGAATCCAGGACGTCTGTTGATTTTGAAGTGACTCCAAATCACAGCAGCTCATTAAAATGTGTGAAAAACAAATGTCCTTGACAATATTTCAAATGAATAGGGGCTGTAGTGGGGCGCCTGCCCCACTCCAGTAGGCAGGGGGTTAAAAGCAGCGCTGGAGAGAGCTGCAGCTGGGTAAAGGAGTGAAAGCACCTGAGGGAGTAGCTGACCACAGCTGTGGCCAGCTCAATTAGGGCCCTTATAAGAGGGCTGTGGGCCAGAAGCTGGAGGAGTCTCACTCTAGCCCTGGAGTGGGAAGGGCTAGCTGCCTGGGAGCAAGGTACCGAAGCAGAGCAGTGCTGGGGAAGGGCATAGGGAGCTCCAGCCTGGTAAACCCCCAGGCTGCAGGCCTTGTTGAAGGCCTACAAAAGGTACTGGGGCTGCAGAGGGGTAGCCCAGGGATAGGCAAAGGAAGCAGGTCCTAACCCCTTGCCAATGATGAGTGGCCATTACAGACTGCAGTCTGCCCCAGTGAGCAGGGGCTAGATGATGACTGGCAGTAGCCCCTGAGGCTAGGTGGGTTTAGAGGGTTGGGGGTTCCCCTGGGAGGGGAAACCCAGAGTAAGGGGGTACTGCTGGGGGCAGAACCCCAAGGAAAAGGGCACCAGGGTCCGGAAGAGATATGGGGCCAGCGGCAGGAGACACACTGGCCTGCAGAGGGTGCTCCGTAAGCTGGAAAAGAGCTAATTCCCATACCACCAGCAGGAGGTGCCACACCGGTGAGTCTCAACCTCCCTAGAGGGGCAATTGTTTTTTTAATGTTATCCTAGGAGGAGGAGGAAGCCCAGTGAGGAAGGTCTTGAGAGTTGTCTGTACTGGGATCAGTCCTATTCAACATATTCATAAATGATCTGGAAAAAGGGGTAAACAGGTGGCAAAATTTGCAGACGATACAAAACTACTCAAGATAGTTAAGTCCCAGGCAGACTGTGAAGAGCTACAAAAGGATCTCACAAAACTGGGTGACTGGGCAACAAAATGGCAGATGAAATTCAGTGTTGATAAATGCAAAGTAATGCACACTGGAAAACATAATCCCAACTATATATACAAAATGATGGGGTCTAAATTAGCTGTTACCACTCAAGAAAGAGATCTTGGAGTTATTGTGGATAATTCTCTGAAAACATCCACTCAATGTGCAGTGGCTGTCAAAAAAGCGAACAGAATGTTGGGAATCATCAAGAAAGGGATAGATAATTAGACCAAACATATCAGATTGCCTCTATATAAATGCATGGTATGCCCACATCTTGAATACTGTGTGCAGATGTGGTCGCCCAATCTCAAAAAAGATATATTGGATTTGGAAAAGGTTCAGAAAAGAGCAACAAAACTGATTAGGGGTATGGAACAGCTTCCAGATGAAGAGAGATAAATAAGACTGGGACTTTTCAGCTTGGAAAAGAGATGACTAAGGGGGGATATGATAGAGGTCTATAAAATGGAGAAAGTAAATAAGGAACACAAGAACTAGGGGGTCACCAAATGAAATTAATAGGCAACAGGTTTAAAACAAACAAAAGGAAGTATTTCTTCACACAACACAGTGTCAACCTGTAGAACTCCTTGCCAGAGGATCTTGTGAAGGCCAAGACTATAAAGGGGTTCAAAAAAGAACTAGATAAATTAATGGAGGATAGGCCCATCAGTGGCTATTAGCCAGGATGGGCAGGGATGGTGTCCCTAGCCTCTTGTTTGCCAGAAGCTGGGAATGAGCGACAGGGAATGGATCACTTGATTACCTGTTCATTCCCTCTGAGGCACTTGGCACTGGCCACTGTTTGGTCTGACCCGTATAACCATTCTTATGCTCTTATGTTTTGTGAGAATAGGGAACCTTTATAAGAGTGTGTATTAACCTGTTAGGGGTTTGTACAGCACTGAGGTAGGGAGGTGACCTGTAGAAAGTAGCCTGAGAATTCCAGCACCTGCTAGAGGTCAGTTGGGTGTATAAGTTGTTTGGAGCAGATGGCTGGAGCTTCTCAAATAAAGAACATTAGCCCTCTATCTGTGTTGGTGTGCCTGTCTGGTTTTACTTCTCCAAGACACTACAGTATTAAAGAAACCTTATCACTCAGCAGTGGAGTAATACATGTTGTTGTTTTAATTTATAAAATGAAACCATTCAGGGCTCTGGGTTAATAACAATTCACTATATAAAACGTATGCATTTGTCCACAATGTCAGCACAAAACCCCTCCATCCTTCCCCACAAAACTTGAACCACTCCCCATTCAGCCCAGTTCTCAGGATCTGGGTAGAAAAGGACATGATTACAATGTGCCCTGAAGCTCAGCACTCAGGCTCTCTCCTAGCCTGAGTTGAAGGAAGGAGGAAGGAATTAAAATAGAATGGCCTGCTTGCAGGTGGAGAGCTGTTGGCTCAAGTATCTTCGCTATTATCAATAGCCAGCTTAAAATGCAAGGAGACAGTCAGACTTGAAGGCATCTGGTTTTGATTATCCCAGGTAGTGCATTGCTATCCATATGAAAGATTCCTTTTGTCTCCCCTACCACATAAGCCTGCTTAAATGTCTTGCTGTGATGCAAACCTTGGACCAGGGTGACTGGGATCTCCAGTACAATACCTGCTTTGTGTGCAGGGGCTGCTGCAAGGTACAAATTTGATTTGAACAGCCTTAGTGACGTATACTAAACATATCTGACTGTCGGTCTAGAAGCTATCCTTGTTCTAAGGGTTAAACGAAAAGCTGGCAACAGCTATTTCTGCTGGTCCGCATGGAGTACAGTGTGTAAATACTCACCAGCAAACCAGGTTATCCAGCATCCTCCTGAAATTAGTAAAATGAATTACGCAGACTTTAGGCCACAAAACCCTATAACCAGGATAGTTTATAGACTCTGTCACAGATTTTCTGATTCATGATTAACCCTCCCACCCCCCGCCAGGCCCCAGCAGTCTCTCTGCTACACAATAATAGCTTATATTTTCAATTGTAGACTTATTTGCTCTTAAAAAAAAATAGGGCCTTACGTTGTAGGGGGCCAAGGACCAATTTCATTTTAATGTAAAATGCCATTTCTGTCTTCAATTGACGTTTTAACCCAGAGGGAAATCAATTGGGTTAATGTTTTCTGAGCTGCAACTGATACTCACATACGAGAACACTAAAATATAGAAATTATACTGCTCCTATCTACTTAATTTGGATGGCTATCAACAGATGATCACAGCTTTTACCTATGACAAATGCAGTATGTGTGTTTAATAATCATCATGGATAAAGTGAGCTTTTTGGCCCCAATTCTGCATTTGGTTCGATGTGGCTACACAGTGGAACCCCAGTGGTAACATATCCGGAGTGACTTGCATGAATGCAAAGGCGGTGATAATGTAGCAAATGATTGTAAAGCACTGAAGGCTGCTCTAATTTATGGACCCAGTGGGTCAACTGAGCACTTGGGGATTGTCAGAGCACTGGGAAATCCAGATCACACTTTTCTCCTGGCCGTGCTTCCTTTACTCTCCATGGAGAGGTGGCATAGGAACCACTACAGTGGGTCTATACCATCAGAAGAGCCCCATATGCAAGGGAGATCTGCCTCTGGCTGGGTAAACTAACATTAGGGAAGCTTTGTTCCACCGTACCAGCCCAAACCTTCACTAATGCACCAGAGGATCTGGCCACGATCATGGAACTGTCAGCATGAACACAGTATACCCTGACGCCTATGGTGCATAGAGCACTTCCTTGGAGGAAGACCTGCATTAAGTATCAAAAGTAAACTCTACTTTTTTTTCATTTGTATTTCAGTGTCATCTTCCAGGCATTTATTGAAAGGTGCCAGCTCTACCACATGTCATGTCATGAAGGACGTGCTATCTAGGACCACTAGAAAATAGGCGATTCTGCGTGTGCAGACCTGGGAATGGAGTGCTATTACACTAAGGCCTGGATGCACAAAAGGAGTTAAGTGCCTAAGTTCCTGTTTTAGGCTCCACTGTGTTCTCCAAAACTTGTGCTGAACTCCTAAACTCACTCGGTGCCTAAATGTTTGCAATAAAAGTTCCCTAGAAGCCTAGATGCTTGAATGCCTATCTCCTGCCCAAGCCCTAGGGCAATTCACAAACTAGGGGGAAGATTGGGCCCTGAGACAAGCTCACACAAAATAGCCAGGGGCGCTGGAAAGGAAGAGGGCCTCCCTCATCACTATTAAATAAGTTCTGTCGACCAAGCTACTGCCGCTTGGGGAGATGGAGTTCCTACAGTGACAGGAAAAAACCTTCCATCATTGTAGTCTGCATCTACGCTATAAGGTTACAATGGCATAGCTTTGGCACCATCCTGCCTGTAGTGTAGACATGGCATCATTTTGTGCATCCAGACTTAAGTGTTTCAGGAGAGCTCTTGAAGAATTGTGGCAGGATGAAGAGCTGGCAATGCCTGGAGATGGTAAGGGGACCATTTATCATGTAAGGGAAAGTTTCATCTTTTTAAAAAAAAAAAAAAAAAAAAAAAGCTCGGAAAATCTCCCCAGACCCAGCAGCCATGAAACAAAGCATCATATTGGTGTATCGTTTTAATCTACTTCATCCTAGTCCAAAGAGAAATATATTCCCCTTTGGAGCAAATAATAAAACTCAAGGCAAGATCCTCAGTTGTTCTCTTTCGGCATAGATCTTTTGACGTCTATGGAACCACACTGATTTTACACCAGCTAAGGAACTAGCCCACAGTCTGCAGTACTCAGCAGCAGTTCTGTTATCTTATCCCATCAACACAGCTCTCAAGAATCACTGGTCTCTGTGGTTTGGGGGTCATACTGTGGCATGATTACTGGTGCAGCAGGGTGTTTATGGTTCCAGAGCTTAGACTGCGTCAGATTTTCTGTTGTAGACCCTTATTTTTCAGGGGGTTTCTGCTTCATTTGTAAATGTTCAGACCAGGCTACGTGTTTGCAAACGACGTCCCAGCGCAGTAATTAACACTTGTGTGTGTATATATTAATAATAACTTATGAGTCTGTAAAATGGTTCAGTTGTTTTTGGTATTTGGAAAAGAAAAATGTACTGTACGTATGGTAATGTAATTACTTTTCAAAGAAATTTCATAAGGATTTTTATTATGTGCCTAAATACACATTTACTGTATTCAATAGACCAGAATAGATCTGAATAAGCCATTTTGGTCCATTGAGTAAATAAAACAGGTTTCTAAAGCTTTTATAAATATGTGTTTAGTCAGTAGATCTCATTGGCTGCTCTGGAGCTGTTCAAGTCTCTCAGATAAATAATACAAATTTAATAACTTTCCATTAGTGTTTCCTTGCTTGTCACAACCCTACTGTTGTTTACCTAAACCATTCCACTTGTTTATAATATTTAAAGCGGTCGTTGGATGAGTACTATAGAACTCTAGAACCTTTGCACATTAATGCAGTGCAGAGGAGCATTCTTATATCTGATTGTTTTGCTAGGCAGCTGGGATAGGGAGAGGTGGTGTTGTATATATGTAGGGAGGTCATGAAAATTGTCAGGTAGCAGCACCAGTTCCTTCACTTTCTTTGCCTTCCTCCTAGCTGGAGGGTCTCACTACTCACTGTCTGTCCTCACGAGGTGCCTGCTGCTCTGTTTAGAAGAAGAAAAACTTACTTTCCTTCCACTGATCTCTGTTCCAGCTATTTGGCTGGCAAAGTGGGCAATGGGTAAGGGATGCTGTATGTGGCCACACGTTAACCTGTCCCAAGGATTGGATCTGGAGACAGCAACACCTTCCAATTAATTATAAAACTATTGGACTCAGATTGGGAAATCTCAGTAGCTAATAAATTTTGCCAAATTGAAATTGGTGTTTGTAAAGTGGCCCTGGATTGATGGCCCAAGATGCTTAATTCCTTAACTGCACAGCATGGGGTCTGGCAGCGTGAGCTTCCTCACCCTGCTCTGTCAAAATTGTAATCTGAAAAGACCACTTCTCTAGTGGGGAGTCCAACTTCTATGCACATTCAGTACTTGGCCTCTCGACTGAGATTGCCACTGAGGTTACCAATTCTAGTGGTTTGTTGTGATATGGAAACCTATGGGAAGACCTCTGACTGATTTCACTGAGGCCATCAGATAATAACACAAAGCCCCAGGTGAAGTCCCCTGAAACCTGGATTTGTCTTCGAACCTTTTGTGTCTGCACAATTGAACAGGAAATCTCACAAAATGCTGCTTCTTACAAGATTTCAATTAACTTCTCGTTTCAACTGCAAAATGAGAAATACTGTGCTTTGTCCCCTTGTGGTATTTCTGCTTCCCATCCCAGTCAATCCCTAAGGGGTTGGATTCCTATGGGAATATATTTACTTTAAGCTTACTTAATATATTTGAACATTTTATGGTTGTTTCGTTTAAGCACTATGTAATTTTGGGGGGTTAATCAACAGTTTATTTGAACTAGTTTATTCATTTTCAGTATTTACATATATTATTTTGTTCTTATTTCTCTTTGTGGGATATTTATGATGTTTATATAGTAGTGTGTGTGTGTGTATAAGTATATATGTGTGTGTGTGTGTATATATAAGCAGAGTCAGGATGAGCTCCACCCTGACATCTGGTGGTGAGGTGTGGCAAGTTGTGGGAAAGAACTTCAGGGGCTGATCTCATTTGCATAGGCACACCCACCCCGCCTAGCATGAGCCCATAGCTGCCCAAATGGTAACTTTGGCTGCTGTGGGATCCCCAGTGTCTGTTATTGGGGCAGGAAGAATAAATTGTTGTTATCCTGATTATGTGAATCAAGGACAGTGGAACTGTACTTGGCCTTTTGTTATGATGGAGGGACTCACCATCAACTAAGTAGCACTCGCTAGGCAAGGGACATGGGTTCCAAAACTCTGTGAATTGAGAGAGGTTGGGGACAGGTATTAATACTCGGTAGCATGGGCCCCCTGGTGAGGGCCTTACATGCTAATTGCACTTCCTCCTCTCTCCACTGTGGAATATCAGAGCTAATTTTGATTCCATTAGGAGTCTAATTACAGGCTGCTGAGCTGAATTCACTTTGGGCTAATGGTGCACCAGCACTGAGGCTCCCCTACTACAAGCTGAAATCACAAAAGAGCTAAACTTACTAAGAGCTGAAATCACTGAGTGTTGTGTTAAGTAGTGGGGGAGCCTGAAGATATATGGTGGAGCAGTTTGCAGGACGCCGAGCAGAGCAGAGCAGCTTGTGGAGCAGAGCTGTTTGCGGGACGGCTGGCCGAGCAGAGCATTGCAGTTTGTGGAACGGCGAGCAGAGCAGCTTGGGGAGCAGAGCGGCTGGTGAAGCAGAGCAGAGCGGTTTGTCGGATGCCTAGAGCAGCTCATGGGGGGGTTGGCAGAACGGAGCCCCATGGAGAGGTGGGGCCAGCAGCTTTGGAACACGTAAGGTGCCCCTTAACCCCCGCGCCCATCTCCACCCAGGTTGGGAGATAAAACTCTGCAGATAAACTTTCGAACTCTGGGGCTGCCCTGACCAGGGATAGAGACTTTTCGGTCGTTGGACTTTTGGGACTTTGGGTGATTTTGGGTTGCTGGACTCAAGAACCAAAGGGAACGGACACGCCCCAATTTGCTTGGGGTAGGTTTTTTGCTCATGGGTTGTGTTATGAATCCTGTTGGTGATGTTTCCCCAACATAATGCCACATGGTTTCTCTCTGTTATTAAAAGGCTTTTTGCTACACTCAGACTATGTGCTTGCGAGAGGGGAAGTATTGTCTCTTGGAGGCACCCAGCGAGGGTGGTATATATTTGTCCCAGGTCACTGGGTGGGGGCTCGAGCCGGTTTTGCATTGTGTTATTGGAATGGAACCCCTAGATACTGAACCCGGCCCTTGTTGCTGCCAACTCTGACAGGCAGAAGGGTTATATAAAATTTTTTTATTAATGCAAATATAAGAAAGCAGATTTTAAAGGACAATTTTTGAAAAAATTATATATATAAAATTTTTTCAAAAATTGTCCTTTAAAATCTGCTTTCTTATATTTGCATTAATAAAAAAAAATCTTTTCTTCCTGTCATGATGCATTTATTTTTCCATTCTGTTTAGAAGTTACATACTTGTTGTTATCATACCTCTTGACTTTCCTGTTTCATAGTTTTACATTTCCCATATTCTTTCATGTTTCCTTATTTATTTTTCCCTAAATTATTATGTTTTTATTTGGTTTTCATCTCTTCCTTATTACCCACTAAACATTGTTGGTTCATTTTCACCTTTTAGCAGAGGCAGTACTGGCAAATTTTATTCTCTGGGAATAGAGTCACTGAAGCTAGAAATTGGATGCAGTATTATGTGGCTTCTGTGTTCTTATCAACCTGTCCAACTCTGTATTGGCATCAGTGCAGATGAGAGATGATTCAGTGCCAAACAGGTTCATGAGGAAAAACAGCAATTCATAGGAACAGAGTTGCAATTAGAGCAGATGCAATGCTGTGTATATGGGATGGAGAACTCCACACCCTGGATGTGAGAGAATATTGACAGCATGCACCCAGCATGCTCAGTGCAAGACTTGAATATTGTTATATTGTTTATGGAGGAAAGACTGACTTTAAAAATATCAGTTCTGTTTTCATTACGCTGCCAGAAGAGATGATTGTCTTCAAAAACACTTTGAAATGACCCCCAAGAGCCCCCTACGCACTCCAGGATGAAAATTCAATGGCTGGAGTATGTAGCTGTAGAAAAAAAATTAAACTAGTATCTTAGGAATAGTCAAATGGTTTAGCCAAACTTGATGAGACCATGGACAGACCTGCTAGGCAGGAGATCTCATTGTCAGTTTATTGTGTGCCCCATTCGACACCAGCAATGTTAAAATAGCTGAAAGATTTAACTGAGTTCATAGATACTTTAGATGCAAGTGGTCGTGAAAATTTTCCTGGTGCACATAATAGCTTAGGTCATGTTAAGGGCTAGGTGAAAATGCTGTAGGAAATGAATACAATAAAAGCAGGGTAGTCGCCATGATGGTGGGAGAGGAGGTGGCTACGTAGGGCTGTAAAATGCTTCAGTAAATGTGTTCTGGGTGCGGGCCTAAATTGGTCTACTTGTCTTATGGCAAGTAAAATCTAGGTTGGAGGCCTCCTTAAAATAGGCATTCTCAATAAAGTCCTGGTACGTCTTGGTCTTGACTGGATGTGGATACCCCTGCAAATTTTCTTAACAAAAGTCTGCCTCCAGACATTATGGAGACATGTTGAAAAGTCATCATGCCTTTGTGGGCTTCAAAGAGTTTGGTAAGAACATGGAGCATACTGGAAATGTCTCTTCACACCGTTTGACATTCAGTCACTACAAATCACATCACAATAGGTCCATGCTGATTCCTTCAGTATCAGGCAGTGTAAGTCACTGTACAAGGAACTATATTCCTTGATAATTGTTTGCTAGAGCTAAGCAATACATGACTTCTATCTGCCTGATTAGATATTTCAATTATCTTTCAAGCGTTCCTTCCTGAGCTCTTTTTAGTCTTTTTAAAAAGAGAAAAAATTCTTAATCTTCTGTCTTATTTTTTCCTCCCTTCCATGCATGCAGGAGCAATTACATTATTAGTTCATGCGGGAGAGGGGGTGATTTATTTTTTATTTAATGTGCATGCATGAGAGAAAGAGAGAAGGGATTTGTAGAAAAATAATTTAAACAAGTATCTTAGAAATAGCCAGATGGTTTAGCCAAACCTGATGAGACCATGGACAGACCTGCGAGACAGGCGATCTCGCTGTCTGTCAGTTTATCGTGTGCCCCATTAGATACCAGCAATGTTGAAATAGCTGAAAGAGTTCTGCTTTCTTTTATATACACAACCATGGGCACGCATGTTTTGCAGTTAGCTCTGAAAATAGGGAGTCAAGTAGTCACTTAGGGTGTTAATCCATAGTCTTAAATTCAGTCCCTATACAAATGGTGCACTGCAAACATAGAATTATGGGGTCTGATTTGCCTGTTAACACTGGTGTAAATCAGGAGTTCATTTAAGTCAGTGTAGTTACATTTCTAGAAAACTGAGTCCATACTCTCCTAGAATAGGCTTAAAGACTCATAAAAGAAAGATAGAAAAGACCTGTTGAGTCATTCATCATCTTGCCAATTCAATATTGTTTCCTACACGTGGCATTTTCTAGTACTTTGCCCATTCTAGTCTTATCTGAATCATGCAAATGAAATAGTAACAAGACTTGTCTTGTGGTGTGTCATGCATGTATGACACTTAAATGTCACCCAGCATCCATTTTGGCATACACATTTTATTTAGAGTAGCAGCCGTGTTAGTCTGTATCCGCAAAAAGAAAAGGAGGACTTGTGGCACCTTAGAGACTAACAAATTTATTTGAGCATAAGCTTTCGTGAGCTACAGCTCCCTTACTGAATGCATCCGATGAAGTGAGCTGGAGCTCACAAAAGCTTATGCTCAAATAAATTTGTTAGTCTCTAAGGTGTCACAAGTCCTCCTTTACATTTTATTTAAGCCCAAAACATATTTCCCTGTTAGTAAATGTTGCTATTTTGTTAATGATTCAATGGCTTTGATTATATTCACACAACTTTTATGTAAGAGCCTCATTCCCAGTGTTACCAAGTAGCCATTCAGTAACTTCCTAGAATCCAATTTTGGGGTTTTTTCCCCTAGGAAAAGGTAAAAGGATTATTTCAGAATCAGATATCACAATGATTAATGGTGGAAATGAGCAAATTGAAATGCATTTTATCTCATTTATTTGACAATGGAACCACAACAAAGGATGCTAATGCAGTGCAATTTACTTGATAATTTACCTTTTCATGCAGGGAACTGAAACTTGCCTAAATGTTCTAATGCCATGCTCTCCTCTTCTGAGTTTCCATTTATTTTACTTTTTTTGTGTTTTGAGCAGTAGGTCTTGGATCTTACTTTCCTAGCGCCAAGGGGACTATTCTCAAAACAGTTTCCTTCAGGTAACTAGTTCAAAACAGAAGAGCTTTTTTTTTTTTGGTACTGTCTGACCTTTTTGAAGGTTTAATCAGAGGATGGAGAAGGATAGCTCTAGTCTGAGAGTCCCTTTAGTATGCAATATCCAGCCACTTTTTATGATCTCCTTGGAAATGAGCAAAGGGTTTTATTTTATACTTGTTTTATGCTTTTAATTTTTACTTAGTATACCAATCTTTTTTTTCATAAATCTCCTTAAAATTCCGCTCTTCAGGGTTGGAGCCCCAACCTGTGTCTACAGTCTCATGGGGTCATTTTTTTTTTGTTGAGCTGCAGACTCTGAATGTGGGTAGGAGAGTTTAAATCCCCTTTAAAATGTATTTAGAAAAGAAAGGTCGAATGTTTTGTGCAAATAAATGCTTAATGAAGCCTTTTGTTCATTGCTATCAAGCCAGATTTTCAAAAGTACTCGGCACCCACAATGCGGGGTGAGGGCGGATTGTCAAAAGAGCTGCAGCTCTGGCTTTAAGCCACTCGGCTAAATTCCTACAAAAGTCTGTGTCAGGGCTGGATTTTGCACTGAGATCTCTGAGTGCCAGTGCAATGCCTTCTTCGAAAGAACATTGCAGTTTTAGAATTTTGGTGGGTTCTTGTTTGTTTTTTCACTAACGTTACCACATTCCTGTGGCTCAGCCATGAATTAAATAGAGAAGATACAGAGCGACCAGTTCTGAGGAGGTGTAGGTTGAATGAAAATGTTAGGGACAGCTGTGGGAAGTGTCTTTGCCTTGGAGTAAAATGAAATGAGATTGCAAAGAATAAAATAGCATCTTTATCATTGATCCTAGAGAGATTATGGATCTCATCAGTGCTAGTGGTACTGAAGACATAATTCATGCTGTCTTTTGCTTTTTGGGCGCCTTTAGGAAATGAAGCCGGTGTCACAAGATTGTATTTTTTCAATGCAGGGAAAAGTGGTTTTAAAAATGCCTATCACAATGGGATGCTGGATTGGTTGTTAATACAAATGACAACACATTTAAATGTCATGCTTTTAACTATTGGCATTCCCAGTTGAAACCAGAAGGAAAGAACAAAAAGTGTGATGGTGGGATTGTGGTTGACTACGGGCTGTACTCTGATTCAGGAAGCTCCCAGGTTCTAGGCTAGCAGAATAGAAATGCTGGAAGCCATTTGCTTGCCTTGAAACACACAAAAGAAGGAGGAACAAGAAGTGAGCTGCTGGTTGTGGCAAGGAAAGCCAAACAGCTGTGTAGAAAGAAGTGGGGGTGGATGTGCAAAAAGGATACTGTTCATTTTCTTCAAACTAGGGCTGTTGATTAATCGCAGTTAACTCATGCGATTAACTGAAAAAATTAACCGCAATTAAAAAATTGATCGTGATTAATCGCAGTTTTAATCGCACCATTAAACAATAGAATACCAATTGAAATGTATTACATATTTTTGGATGTTTTTCCACATTTTCAAATATATTGATTTCAATTACAACACAGAATACAAAGTGTATAGTGCTCACTTTATATTATTATTTTTATTACATATATTTGCACTGTAAAAATGATAAACAAAAGAAACAATATTTTCCAATTCACCTCATACAGGTATCGTAATGCAATCTCTTTATTGTGAAAGTGCAACTTACAAATGTAGATTTTTTTTTTGTTACATAACTGCACTCAAAAACAAAACAATGTAAAACTTTAGTGCCTACAAGTCCACTGAATACTTCTTATTCAGCCAATTGCTAAGACAAACAAGTTTGTTTACACTGACGGGAGATAATGCTGGCCTCTTCTTATTTAGAGTGTTACCTGAAAGTGAGAACAGGCATTCGCATCGCACTTTTGTAGCCAGCATTGCAAGGTATTTACGGGCCAGATATTCTAAACATTCGTATGCCCCTTCAGGCTTCGGACACCATTCCAGAGAACATGCTTCCATGCTGATGACGCTCATTTTTTTAAAAAAAGCCTTAATTAAATTTTGACTGAACTGCTTGGGGGAGACAGTATGCCTCCTGCTCCGTTTTACCTACATTCTGCCATGTATTTCATATTACAGCAGTCTTGGATGATGACCTAGCACATGTTGTTCGTTTTAAGAACACTTTCACTGCAGATTTGACAAAACGCAATGAAGGTACCAATGTGAGATATCTAAAGATAGCTACAGCACTCGACCCAAAGTTTAAGAATCCAAAGTGCCTTCCAAAATCTGAGACGGATGAGGTGTGGAGCGTGCTTTCAGATGTCTTAAAAGAGCAACACTCTGATGTGGAAACTACAGAACCCAAACCACTGAAAAGAAAACTAACCTTCTGCTTGTGGCATCTGACTCAGATGATGAAAGTGAACATGTGTTGGTTTGCACTGCTTTGGATCATTATTGAGCAGAACCCATCATCAGCATGGACCTATGTCCTCTGGAATGGTGGTTGAAACATGAAGGGACATACGAATCTTCAGTGCATCTGGCACGTAAATATCTTGCTACGCAAGGTACAACAGTGCCATGAGAGTGCCTGCTCTCACTTTCAGGTGCCTTTGTAAACAAGAAGTGGGCAGCGTTATCTCCTGCAAATGTGAACAAACTTGTTTGTCTGAGTGACTGGCTAAACAAGAAGTAGGACTGAGTGGACTTACAGGCTCTAAAGTTTTACATTGTTTTATTTTTGAATGCAGTTATTTTTTGTACATAATTCTACATTTGTAAGTTAAACTTTCATGATAAAGAGATTGTATTACAGTACTTCTATGAGGTGAATTGAAAAATACTATTTCTTTTGTTTTTTACAGCGCAAATATTTGTGATTGAAATAAATATATAATGAGAACTGTACACTTTGTGTGCTATGTTGTAATTGAAATCAATATATTTGAAAATGTAGAAATAATCCAAAATATTTAAATAAATGGTATTCTATTATTATTTAAGATTGCAATGAATTTTTTAAATCTCTTCACAGCCCTATTTCAAACATTTCAGTACTTTCTTATTGTGCTTCAATGCTTTATTACTGTGGCTTCTTGTAAAAAGCAAATTTCCATAAGCAAATTTTATTAACTCTCTGACTGTAAAAAATATGTAACTTGTGTCAGTCTGCGTCTTTGGAATTAACCAACACAGAACACATTTCAGTTTGAATTTTTAACTGTAAATTCACAATGTGCAAATAAAGAATGTGCTGAAGAATTTTGAAAATTTCAAATAATGAGCAAATATGATAATTTTGAGATCTGGTTCCTAACACTTCAAAGACGGACAAAGACAAAATTCCCTGAATTGATTATATCCAAACATTTTCTCATCTCTTACTGTAATGGTGAGTGTATCATTTAACTCAGATTAGTGACTATACTCATATTTTTTTAAAACCAGAAACATTACAAATACCACGTAAGAACTTATCATTTCCCTTTTAGCATGCTTGATGGCACAAAGGCAGTCTGAGGTTTTTATGAACTTATACATGAGGTCTAGGGAAAAATCTCTGGGGTTTGGGGAGGAAATAAAGGCAAAATTCATTTAGCCTTTGGTGAGTATTGAAGAAATGTCTATTTAACATCAAGATAAATATCTGTGTTCTCTATGCTCATTATTTATTGATCACAAGTATATGAGATGTCATCACTTTATTCTTTAGCTGAATTTGTTATTTAAAAATTGCTATAAACGTAACCCATTTTCCTTACTTGCTGTCTGTTAAAAACATAATTATATGTTTGTCACTTGCTGTGATAAAATGACTTTCTGGTCTCCCTTCTTATCTCCCTTGTTTGTCTCTTTTTTTATCGTCCCTCTCTGGTTGAAGGAATAATCTGACAATATTGATGGAGAACACTTTAGGGCATGTCCAGTTACTGCAGTATTGTACTTCAGAGAGACAGTAACGTAAATTACCTTGATTTGCAGTGAAGTATGGAAAAGCTATTGGAGGTTCCCTGTAATAGTTGCAAATCAGCAGATTGTATGGCTGTGGAAAGAGAAAAGGAGGACTTGTGGCACCTTAGAGACTAACCAATTTATTTGAGCATGAGCTTTCGTGAGCTACAGCTCACTTCATCGGATGCATACTGTGGAAATTGCAGAAGACATTATATACACAGACACCATGAAACAATACCTCCTCCCACCCCACTCTCCTGCTGGTAATAGCTTATCTAAAGTGATCATCAAGTTGGGCCATTTCCAGCACAAATCCAGGTTTTCTCACCCTCCGCCCCACAGACAAACTCACTCTCTTGCTGGTAATAGCCCATCCAAAGTGACCACTCTCTTCACAATGTGTATGATAATCAAGGTGGGCCATTTCCTGCAGAAATCCAGGTTCTCTCACCCCCTCACCCCCCTCCAAAAACCCCACACACAAACTCACTCTCCTGCTGGTAATAGCCTATCCAAAGTGACCACTCTCCTTACAACCTGCATGAAAATCAAGGTGGGCCATTTCCAGCACAAATACAGGTTTTCTCACTCCCCCACCCCCATACACACACAAACTCACTCTCCTGCTGGCAATAGCTCATCCAAACTGACCACTCTCCCCACAATGTGCATGACAATCAAGGTGGGCCACTTCCAGCATAAATCCAAGTTTAACCAGAACGTCTGGGGGCGGGGGGGGGGAGGAAAAAACAAGGGGAAATAGGCTACCTTGCATAATGACTTAGCCTCTCCCAGTCTCTATTTAAGCCTAAATTAATAGTATCCAATTTGCAAATGAATTCCAGTTCAGCAGTTTCTCGCTGGAGTCTGGATTTGAAGTTTTTTTGTTGTAAGATAGCGACCTTCATGTCTCTGATTGCATGACCAGAGAGATTGAAGTGTTCTCCGACTGGTTTTTGAATGTTATAATTCTTGACATCTGATTTGTGTCCATTTATTCTTTTACGTAGAGACTGTCCAGTTTGACCATATGGCAGAGAGGCATTGCTGGCACATGATGGCATATATCACATTGGTGGATGTGCAGGTGAACGAGCCTCTGATAGTGTGGCTGATGTTATTAGGCCCTGTGATGGTGTCCCCTGAATAGATATGTGGGCACAGTTGGCAACGGGCTTTGTTGCAAGGATAGGTTCCTGGGTTAGTGGTTCTGTTGTGTGGTGTGTGGTTGTTGGTGAGTATTCGCTTCAGGTTGGGGGGTTGTCTGTAAGCAAGGACTGGCCTGTCTCCCAATATCTGTGAGAGTGATGGGTCGTCCTTCAGGATAGGTTGTAGATCCTTGATGATGCGTTGGAGAGGTTTTAGTTGGGGGCTGAAGGTGACGGCTAGTGGCGTTCTGTTATTTTCTTTGTTGGGCCTGTCTTGTAGTAGGTGACTTCTGGGTACTCTTCTGGCTCTGTCAATCTGTTTCTTCACTTCAGCAGGTGGGTCTGGTAGTTGTAAGAATGCTTGTAGGTGTTTGTCTCTGTCTGAGGGGTTGGAGCAAATGCGGTTGTATCGTAGAGCTTGGCTGTAGACAGTGGATCTTGTGGTGTGATCTGGGTGAAAGCTGAAGGCATGTAGGTAGGAATAGCGGTCAGTAGGTTTCTGGTGTAGGGTGGTGTTTATGTGACCATCGCTTATTAGCACCATAGTGTCCAGGAATTGGATCTCTTGTGTGGACTGGTCCAGGCTGAGGTTGAACATGAAACAACCCCCCCCCCCCCCCCCATTGAGTAACTGGTCCGCTGTTATGCCTACCTGCTGCTTCTGGCCAGTTGAGCTATTCCTTTAGCTCAAGTGATAGAGATCTGTGCTGTGAAGATGCATTTTCCAGGTTCAAACTCTGCTGAGAACACACAGGGTAGCTGGACGTTACACTGATTTGATAGTTTTTCTCCTTGGGATGTGACAGAGAACTTACAATTAACTAGTGCGAGCATATATGCAATATATGTTGTACATGAATCTACAGGTGTATAGGCTATTTTTGGTCACCACATGCAATCCGTGTGTGTGTGTGTGTGTGTATGTGTGTATATATATATATATATATATATATATATATCTATATCTATATCTATATCTATATATATATATATATATATCTGCTCAAAGATGCTGGTTTACACAACGTTCCATCTCATGCTGAGCGAATTAGGCTATTCTAAATTAGAACCCAAGCAGCAGAATGTTCAGACAACAATCTCTTTATCAGCAGATGAGGGTACTATTGCAGATCCGAGCTCTCTGCTCTTAGACATGATGAATGTGGTAAGGCTGTGTCTTGACCTCCCAGCTCATACAGTTCTATAAATATTTCAACGAGCAGTTAACTTTCTTTATAGCAACAATTCTATACTTGTTTCTTGCCCTAACTATAAGAATTAATTCTGATGGGAGTATTTAATACTTTATATCCAGTTTTCCAGCCATACCCTTGGATACTTTTTCTCTTTTTATCAGCACTGTTGTAGGGGGATAAATATTGGAATGAAGATGTGGTGAGTGGTGTTATTCTGATAGTACTATCTATTTAAACTGTATTTTCATAATATTTACATAGCTTTCAACCTGGTATAAATCTCTGGCCACACCATGGCTTCTCTTACACAGATCCAACCAATTGACTTCATGGTAATTGTAATACTTTTCATAATAGGCCACTTGTCCAGGAAATAACAA
Source organism: Natator depressus (assembly GCF_965152275.1). NCBI lineage: Eukaryota > Metazoa > Chordata > Testudines > Cheloniidae > Natator > Natator depressus. The sequence continues at coordinate 13,460,821 of NC_134241.1, forward strand.
ATCCAGGAAATGTGCAAATGGAACATATTCTGCTGAAATTAGTGTGCAGATCAACTAATTCCTTGGGCAATACAATCTTATGGTGAACAGGGGTACTGGAACAATTTGTATAGTGGAGGTGCTGAGAGCCGTGCTGAGAGCCATTGAACCAAACTGTAAACCCTGTATATAATGGAAACCACTTCAAGCCAGCAGGTGCAGCAGCACCCCCTGCGCCCCTAGTTCCAGCACCTATGATGGTGAATAGCTAACATTTACAGGGTAGATGCATCAGTGGGAGCAGTACTGTTTGGGAACGTTGCTCCCTCAAAATCACAAAGAAATATAAGGCATCGATGAAAAAAATAAAATCTTCAAGAAGAGCCATCAGCTCCCACAAGCAGAAACAACATGTAGTTTAGCTTTCTGACCTTTCATCACCTAACATTTTGAGCCCAACCTCTCTTCAGGGCTATGTTATGAGGTTCGAGAGTTAAAACTGCAACCCTTTCCAACTGAAATAAGGTTGTGTTCTGATGAAAATGACCTACTCCCCAATATACTGGGTCCCAGAAAAGTTGCAAGGAATCCCATTAACAAGGAGGAAATCATCCAAGCAGTGGGAAGTCAGGAAAGGAATCTCGCCCTCCTCTGCTGTTAACAACCATCTTGTGACTCCACATGCAAGAAAGCATTTCCCTGTGATAATTTGGAACAATTCACAGGACATGGTCAACAGGTAATGAATCCATTTTGGGTTAGGAAAGAAACAGTTAGCGGTTGGCAGCACCATTGGTTGAGCTTTGCTTGTTTTTTAAATGTCAGAAATGTAATAAATGAGTCAGCATTTAGTAGCTGTGAAATGTGATGAAAACATTGACAGGAAACACCCACGTTTTTTAACATAGTTGCACCAACTCTTAGAGTTCTTGCAAAAGCGAACAAAAACGCCATTCATTTGACTCTGTTGCAGTCTGTAGTTCGCTGTCTACTCCTCTGGTGCTACTAGCACTTTCAATCTTGGAAGCAAAATTGATACTTATGAAAATATCTCAGGGAAATAATCATCAAACGGATCCCTTAAGCTATATAAATCTATATGGGTTGTCAAACTTCTATATCTCTGTGTATACCCCAGGACTCCATTGCCTCATAGTTCCCCTGTACCACAATATGTGTCATGGCTTAATGTGGACATTTTAGACCCCTTGGAACTTTTCCTAATAGTAGGGTATTTTGTAAATGCTGACTTTAAAATATTGACCAATGTGCTAGCTAGCTACCTAGACCTGGTTATGATGAAGCTGATTCTTACAAGGCTTTCATGGACCAGATAATGCTAGGGGGTGATGAATGTGATTTTACATGGCTCAATTGAAGGGCCTAACTACAGTTAATCTTGGAGCATGTAGCCAAGGCTTTTGATCAGGATGAGTGGGAGTTCTTCTTTCAAACTCTACTAAGAATTAGATTTCCAGATCATTTTTTTTTAACTTTCACTATTTTACAATTTTAACACTAGAAGAGGGATGTGACAGGGCTGCATTCTCTCAGCTTTTCTTTTTGATATATCACTTAAGCCCTTTGACTGTTGGGACAGAGCAATAAGGAACGTACCGAGTATAGAAATCAAGACTGCACAGATGATGTCCAGCTATTTCTTTCTCATCCTGAACAATCTATAACCAATACTCTGTAGGTAATGGAGAAGTATTGCAAGTATGGTTTGGGTTCCAGAGCTACATAGGAAAATCATCTGTGTTAGGGATTGGGACCAATTGTACAGAATGTAAAATGGCCTATTGATTATAAATACAATAAAAAAGTCACTCTTCCTCTTTTTCGCCGTCTCACCACCATGCTGCTGCTTGTGCTGCTGAATGACTTTTTAGGAAGCTAGAGGCTACAGCATTCTGGAAAGGAATGCCCTGGAGATTTGTGTCCTGACTTTCCTGCCTAAAAGACTGGGCAATTTGCAGGCAAAGCTGTAAAAACAAAAGGCTTCCCAGCTAGTGCTGTGGCCAGTCCATTATGCTGAATTTATTTTGGAAGAGTAAATAATTTGAATTGTGACTCAGCCAGGGACAGAAGGGAAAGCAGTGGGGTACAACAACAGAGGCAAGGTGGACTATTTTTCATTACAATCCTGCCAGGAATATCAAGAAGTAGCTGACCCCTGAAAGAGTGCTTAAACAAGGATAAGTTAAAAGCTTGGTTAGTTGGGGACTTTTAGCACAGAAAACTGGGCTTCAACCATCCTTCATTTTAAAGCAATGTTCTGACGAGTTGTATTTGGGCCCAATCCTCAGCTGGTGTGAATCAGCATATGTTCATTGACTTTCAGTGGAACAATGCCAGCAATGCGTGTGTTTTGTACAGAATTGTTTGTACTTAGTGGCCACAATAAATGGATGCTAATCTCTCACAGATGCCTTTGAGATGAATGTTTGTCCTCACAGCTCAATTTAGCAGTATGTGCTTTGAAAAGATGCACAAAACTGCTTTTCAAACTAGTGACCAGCATTTGCGTCTCGCTCCTTACCATGGAACAACTCCTACAGTCCTTAATGAGCCAAAGCTCCCACTGGTTCATAGATTTTAAGCTCAGTAGGGAGCATTAGATCATCTAGTCTGACCTCCTGTATAACATAGACCATTAAATTCCATCCAGTTACCTCTGTGTTGAGCCCAATAACTTGTGTTTGACGAGAGCATAACATTTGATTTGAAGACTTGAAGAGATGGAGAATCGACCATTTACATTGGTGGTTTGTTCCAATCGTTAAACAATCCTCACTGTTAAATTTTTTTGCCTTATTTGTCACTTGAATTTGTCTGGCATTAACTTCCAGCCACTGGTTCTAGTTAATCTAGTGGAGGAAGGCACAAAGAGCCCTTTGGTATGTGCTATTTTCTCCATGCGAAGATATTTATACACTAATCAAGTCACATCTCAGTCATCTTTTGATAAGCTAAACAGATTGGAGCTCCTTAAATCTCTCACAGTAAGAGATTTTTCCAGCTTTCAAATTATATTTGTGGTTCTTTCCACACCCTCTTCAATTTAAAAAAAACTTTTTAAAATGTGGATGCTGGAACTGGCTACAGTATTCCAGTATCAGTCTAACAAATGCTGAATGAAGAGGTAAAATCACCTCCCTACTCCTACTCAGTACTCCCCTGTTTACACATCCCAGGATTGCGTTATCCCTTCTTTAGCACAGCATTGCACTGGGAGGTCATGTTCAGTTGTTTGTTCCCTAAATACCTTTCAGAGGCACCACTTACCAGGATACAGCTCCCCATTCTGTAGGTATGGCCTGCATTTTTAGCTTCCAGACGTATGACCTTGCATCTGAGTTTATTTAAACACGTTTTGTTTGAATGTGTCCAGCTTACCAAGTGATGCAGATCCCTGTTCTCATTATTATTTATCTTTCTGTTAGCCTTTGTACCATCTGCAGATTTTATGAACAATGATTTTATATTTATCTCTAGAGCATTGATCAAATAGAACAGATACCTGCAGATCCCCACTGAAACAGCCACATTCAGGAGTGATTCCCCATTGACAATTTCTTTTGGAGAAAATTGAAAAGAACACATGTCCTGACCATGTAATAGGAGAATGATCTTGAAATACAGTTTAATAGCACTGCACAGGATCTTTATTATATTTGAACAGAGTGCTAAATAGGTACTAGAGTAAGGCCCAGTTTTCACACAAGTGATTTTATTTATTTTTTTTCCTCATTAAGTTCTATAAGTCACAGAATAAGTTCTTCCAAAAGTTAGCATATGTTCTCCAAACAGCAGGTGTGATGTAAAACTTGTTTCCTAAAATATCTGTTCTTCCAGGACTCCACAGTGAGCTTTGAAACATCCACAGAAGAATGGGATGGATGCCAGGAGGTAGGGGGAAAATCAAATAATCTAATCTAATTTCTAGCCAGCAGCATGAACTAATGCACGCAAATCTTGCTGCATCTTCTGTAGTTACCCTCAGGCCCAATGGAAATGATGGCCAAGAAGAGATCCACACTATTTCCCTTCTTGCTTTTTAGTAAAACAATAACCTTAAATATCCTTAAAGAATTACTATGCTTATGTGAGAGATAGACATGCTAAGGTTTTCTCTCTGTTAAATACAACATCTCATTCCTGGAGGATCTGTTGTGATTCCAGCTGTAGACTCTGAACCTGTTAATTTATAGCTAATACTAGTTACAACAAATCTAGCCAAGGACTTTTATATTGTTTGTTGAAAGTTAAATGGACTTGGAAACATTATGTAAAATACAATGCAAGGAGGAAGAGGAGAGGACAATACAATGTGTATATGACAAATGTCTTCACAGTCACTTTTCCCATAAGACATATTTCAGACTCTTAGCCACTAGGTCTCCTGCCATGTCAGATTCAACTACTGGAAGCGAGTAGTGCAGAACTATGCAAGAGAACTCTCTCTCATGCACACACATTGCATGTAGCAACGTTCTGTAGATGCAGTTGTAGGTCCATAAGCCATTTCAAGGATTCCTCGGTGACGTCGATATCATCCAATTCACCTTTGAATCCGTATTTGGGGAACTGCATTATGATGCGTTCAATGGTTTGGATGTTCTCACTGCAGTCGCAAGAAAGGAGGTCTTTGACTTTCCACTTATACATCAAATAGCCACATCGTCCATGGTTTGTTCATCTGCAGTTCAGTGTGGTCCAAAGTCTGCATGGCAGGTTGAAACTGGGAGGGTGGCTTGTTGGGTCAGTAATAATGTGCTTTTTTGGAATGATAGATGAGGTCCAGACACTTTGCCATTCCCTGGTCAGATCCAGAGACATGAGGTGGTCACGTGGTCCATGGTGGTTTTTGTGATTTCAGGCATTGTTGGGATATGTTATCCATAATCTGCCAGATGAGTAGTTTTGTCTAGTGTTCTGCATGTTTAAGTTCCCGTGCTGTGGGTATATCTCAATAGATAGCTGGACATTTGATGTTTGCTAATACAGAAAGCCAGAGTAGAGGTGTTGATTTTACAGTTCACGTAGTCTGATTTAGTTGTCTATCCACAAGTTGGTGTGGAAGATGATGATGACCTTCACGTGGTCCATTCTGTTAAGTGGGAAATCAGGACTGACATCATCAAACCAGTGACCCAACGCTGACTGTCGACCTCTGGTCAGAAAAGCAACAAAATATTATGCAAGAATAAGAGCTATATACAGTGAATACTCTTTAAAAATCCATTCCAGTTGTAGTGATATTGCAAGCTTCAGAGATAGTCCTTATACCTAAAATGGGGAATATTAATAGAGGTGATAATGTCTCTAGAACCAAAATAAACTTTTTAAAGCACATCCATTGTATATGGGGGTGGAGGTTGGGGGGAAAGGTACCTGAACTTTATTCTTTAAAATGTTTGGCTGTTACTTTAATTAAACCTGCTCATCCACCATTAGTTATTTAATGACTAATCTTGCTAGGCAGAGTTTCCCTCTCCATCCCCGAGAGAGATGTGACCTCAAACCCCATTTAATGTTAATGAGAATTAAGCGTGCTCAGCACCTGAAGATCGTCTTGCTCTCCGAGTCATGCTGAACGTTTGCTGAACATTTGAAATAACACTGGTGTCAAATATTTCCTCATGCCGATGGCCACACGGCCAAATATCGCAGAAGCTGAACGATATGTATAGAAGGACTGTGTTGTCAAAGTCAAAGCAACTTTTCTTTTTAGCTGTATTGAATTCTTTCTGAAAGAATTCCAGTCATGTGTACCAACTTTATATGACTTTTCTCTGTGACTTATGGTGGGTATACAACTCTACGCAGTAGCTTTGTATACCTCTCTCTGGGGAAGGCAGCCCTCTACACTGAGCCCCACATATAATTGCAAGATTTGCAATGATCTTCCTTTAAAAAAATGCTCAGTTGCCTGAGGTAACTAATGTTACTTCAGTATTTCCTCATGTAGCCCCTTTATTAAATAGAGGGAAGTTCAGGCAATATTATATATTTCAGTATATTGTAAAGACAACATTGGAAAGATTTTATGGGCAACAATTGTAAATGGATATTCTTTGCCTAGATTAGAGGCAAACCCATGCATCTGTGATGTGGTGTAATGGAATAGCTGTGTGTGTGTGTTAGTTTGCCCTTTTCTCTTACTGAAATGCCAGCCTGACAGCAAGAACAATATTGCTGGTCGATGCTTGATGGAGTCTGTATCAGTGGATTCAGTTGAAGCAGAGGTCCCCAGATTTTGCAACAAGGGCCAAATTGACAACGTGCCAGGAGCCTACAAGCTGCACATGATATGCATTTCAAAAAAAGGCCCAAGATTTAAAATATACAGGCATCCATTAGAAATATACAACTTCATATCTTTTGCTCATGTAACCCCAGATAGAATAATAGAAGCTGCTTGTTTTCAGGGCATTTAATTTATATGCTAACTCATCTTAAGAGCCAGAGTTTCACAATACCATTCTGTGTGGCAACCTTTTCCAGAGTTTGCACAGACTTGTTTAGGAACAAAACACAGACCAATTTCCCCCTCTATAGCCCTTAAAGTTCTACCTGAAATAACTTCTCCTGGTTTGCCTTTCTCTCCTATATCTTGCTTAGATTTATAAAATGCCTTTCATATACTCAACACATCTTCTCTTGAAACTGCCGTGGTGCTGTTTTGATAGCTGCTATCTGGGTGTCAACAGCTACTTATTCTTTCTAGACTATTGTACCAGAGCTAATGTTTGATCTTATAGTTTTTTTTTTTGCTTTGCTGGTTTGTGTGTGGTGACAGACTGAAAAGCACTGTAACTCCCTATCTTCCCATATGCTCCATCTCTTAAATGTGGTATTGGTATTTCTAAATGCGGGGAGGGATAGCTCAGTGTTTTGAGCATTGGCCTGCTAAACCCAGGATTGTGAGTTCAATCCTTGAGGGGGCCATTTGGGATCTGGGGCAAAAATTGGGGATTGGTCCTGCTTTGAGCAGGGGGTTGGACTAGATGACCTCCTGAGGTCCCTTCCAACCCTGATAATCTATGATTTCTATGAAATTTAATGGTCAGATTAGTTAAATGATGTCCTCTCTTTATGGATACGTTTAATTCTTCAATTGTAGCTATTGTTGTTTATTGCTATTACAACTAAACTGATTTTTAGGTAGTTCTTCATTGTCTTTCAGTAATTTTTCATTTTAAAAACAAAGTGGTGTCTGGTTTGAATTCACCAGCATTAACAACCTGTCATTGATCAGCTTTGTACAGTACTGCTGTGTCCCAGGGACAGATTGTCTGTGCAGATATTTAGCCCTCTGACCGTATTGTAGACATGCAGTTAAATCATGAAGCATATGATGTGATTCTGTTTCAGCAGTTCTTTAAAGGTTTATAAGGACTAGGGATGGATCTGAATAAATAGACTGGATCCAAAAAACCCTGAACTTGGTGGGGAGGAGGGGTGTGTGTGTGTGTGTGTGTGTGTGTGTGTGTGTGAAATTCGAATCCAGATCCAAATATCTGCAAATGGGCCGAACCACCCATACTTCATCCAAACTCTGCATCTAAATGCCCCTGACCTTTGGAGTATATCAATCAGGATCCAAGCTTTGTGGTTTCAGTTCATCTTTAATCACAGAAAAAATAAAATAATAGGTGCAAAACACACATACTGAAACCCTACTTGTGTTTGAAATACATATGTCAGTCACATTATTTATTACCATTCCTTTTCTTCATGATCAATTTGAGCCTAAATACTTGTGAAATTTACCCCAGCACGGAGAATGTGCACAAAGACTTTCTCCACAAATTTGACCTTAAATGAATGACTCCAAACCCATTAAAGCCCATGGAAAGTCTCCCTCTTTCACTCATCTTCTATCATTGAGTGTTTTATTCTATAACTCATAATAGGGATTTGCCAAACCTTTGTCTATTTTATCATTACTTTCTGGATACTATTTATGATTTAAAAGCCTCTAAAAGTGCCCTGTTCTCCTAAAAGCTTTCTTTGCTTCCAGCTAAGGTTGCTTGTGAAAAAGGCCAAGGACTATGCTTGAGAGTGGAGGAGGAAGGTTATGCTTGTAACTTATATTTGAGGGTCAGACAGAAGAGAAGAACAATTCCTTAGACAATAGTCACTTGGGTCAGTATTCATGGATGGATAATATATGAACATCAATATTCTACTTGCATACCATGGTGGTGAGTGAGCTGTAAAGAACAGGGCCAGAAATAGGAACCCTTCCTCCTTAGAGTTCCTGGATGGGGTGATCCAACAGCAGCCCTGTTTGAGGGCCAAATTCTGCTCTCATTGAAGTACATGGCAAAACTTGGATTTACTTCAGACTTCGATTTACTTTTAGATCTGTCCTTTCACGGAAGTGCTGATGTGATTCTACCTTCCTTCTCTCTGGAAAGTTGCAACTTACTGTGAGTCATCCCATTGAAATCAAACAAGGTGCTACTCCACAAAAGGCTGGCAGAGTTGGACTCCATATACCTTTTGTAAGCAATAGGATAGCGGCGAGTGGGTGGGGCCAGAGTCTGTTTCAGATGGTGTGTAATGCAGTTATCCAGTTCAGCTTTCTGGCCTCCTTACTCAAGTGTTTAAGCACAATGGTCCACATATTCATGTGCAAACTGCAGTATTTTTTTCCCCTCAACATTCAATATTACGATCCCATCCATAAATACTGAGGAAAGACCTGAGGATGATTTACCTTTACAAGCTTATCTTACACTGAAATACAATCTTATCTTAGGCCCTGTCTATACTACAGGGGAAAGTCAATCTAAGCTACGCAATTTGAATTATGTGAATAGCGTAACTCAAATCAACATAGCTTAAATCTACTTACCGCGGGGTCCACACTACGCATGTCAACAGGAGACGCTCTCCCGTCGACTCCCCCTACTCTTCTCGATCTGGTGGAGTACAGGAGTCGATGGGAGAGCGATTGGCGGTTGATTTAGTGGGTCTTCACTGCCGATGCATCGATCACTGTTCTCCGATCCCTCGGTAAGTGTAGACAAGCCCCAAAAGACTGTAAAGTTACTTCTTTTGGCTAATCCTTATCCTCTAATTACAATCTTTTTTTCCCTTTCAAAATAATGAAACAAATTTTGTTTGGGGAGAATCATTCTTATTCACACCACTGCCAAGTCCCAAAATATCATACCAAAGGTACTGGATTTGCATTCAATAAAGGATAGTGGAATCTTGATTTCCTGCTTGCTAAAAACAGCACATTTTCTTTATCTGCCAATATTAAAAATGATTGTGTAACTTCTAATATTTCTCATTTTGGATGAAGTTTACCTGAGTGCCAATGCACAGCCCATGCAAAAATCTCCACATTACTTAAGCCCTGAGGGAAAAATTCACTTTATCTTTGAGATACCAGGCTTTAGGCCAATAAAATGCACAGAGTTATAAAATCCCCATCTCCAACTCAGAGCCAGGGTGACAGACAGTCCAGGCTGTGACCTGCAATAGTAGCAGCAACAGTCTCCAGCAGGATATAAAGGCAACTAGATCTGTGCATAAACACAGGAACTGTAGTCTTACAAAGTCCACCCCCCATCACCACTTCCCAAGGCATCTAGTTCCTGTATGAGACCTTTCCACGTATGACTCCCCCATGCTTTCCCTCATGTGGAACCTTGCCTGGGCCTTCATTACAGGGATGAATTTCATCCCAATACATTCTCTGTTGTGGATGGAATGTCTAAATCATGCAGCTAGTCAATCTTATTAAGATTCTAGGCTAGGGATCGGCAACCTTTGGCACATGGCCCAGCAGGGAAATCTGCTGGTGGGCCAGGACGGTTTGTTTACCTGCAGCGTCTGCAGGTTCAGCCGATCGTAGCTCCCACTGGCTGTGGTTCGCCGCCAGGCCAATGGGGGCTGCGGGAAGAGGCGCGAGTCGAGGGATGTGCTGGCCGCTGTGTACCAAAGGTTGCCGATCTCTGTTCTAGGCCTTTCCAGCCTATATGTGAAGAACCAAGTCTTAATCTCTCAGCAAGTAGTGGTGCTGTTTTGTGGGACATACCATTCGCCCCTTGTGCTAAGGATGTGCAGGCCCATCATGTCTCAAGGTCTGGGGACAGCTTTTTCAGGGACAGGAAACAGGTTTCCTTGCGCCCTCTTTCTACCTCCCTCCAGTGTACTCATTATGGGACAGCCATTATTTAGTCCATAATATATAGTTTGCAATATATGTAGCTGTTAAACAACTGCTGAGTTTCACCCCAGAGGTAGCTGCAGTGGTCCTGCTTAAGTTTGTAAAGCCTTTTAGGACTTCTCGGGGATGAAAGACTATATTAAAATGTAAGATCATTATTACTAATCTTGAAAGTGGACTGATGCATTTAACATATATAATTATATATATCTTCAAACAAGATGATTGCATCTGGCAGGGCATGTGGGAATTGCTTTTCCATTACTGTGTTTCAAAGAGTGAAAAATCTTCCTCTTCTCTCAGAGGATTTAGTGGAATTAGTTACTGCTGTTTGCTGTTTTCCATGGCGTATTCTTGCAAATGTGGATATAAATATGTTCATCTAAAATGTATTCTGCAACCTTTTGGTTTTTCTTCATTTTCCTCAATGCTGTGCTGTCCTTAAGGTGGCCACCTTCAAAGTACCTTGCAAATGGCTAAGAAAGTGGGTGCAGCTTTTCCAGTCATCTACTGACAATGTGTAAAGTGGTCTATGGTTGCATCAGGGTACTTACTGGCACTGACTCAGATAATTAATTTGGGGACAACCGCACTGACTTTGAAAACTCACTGATAAAATAAAATGGTTTTGCATGAATGACCTATTTTAAGAATGAAATGCAATAGTAAATAAATATCTAATGATCCATTTTCATAGAGTCTTTGGAATTCCCTGCTGGTCTCCCAGCCCAGGGAGGAGCATGGACTGGCTAGCCTGAAGCAAGCTGTTGGTTCTGACAGGCCCCCAGTATGACATTGAGGAAATCGAATCATGCATGCATGTATGGTGTGTGAAAAGTGGGCTTTTATCATCCTGGAGGTTGAAAATTCCACCTGGTCTCTCAGGAAGGCAGTGCCTTTTCTAATAAGAACCTTGGGTTACTCAGTGGAATTTACCCTGCAGGCCAGGAATAATTTTAGGGCTTCAGCATTCATTGTAGATACTCAAAACACCACTGCCATGGAACCATTGATCTCTATCAGCAAACCAGTGTGTTTATAAGGGGAGATGGGCAAACCCTGTAATGATGTGGAGAAATAACCTGGATGCTTATTGAAAGCTAACTGCCTCACAGAGGTCTCTGGCGGCTGCTCCTCTCTTCTCCTCTGGTTCCACCTTCCCCATCAGTCACCCCATTTTGATAGCCCCTGCTATCAGTATACTAGGCCTCACTCCATGCTTCTTGGAACTCTGATTAGGATTAGAGGGCAAAAATATGATTAAATGAGGAGAGTGGAAATGGGAAGGAGGGGTTGGGAGTTTTCTGGGGTGGGAGCTTGCAGTGGGAACCAACAGTGGGGCTGTGCAAGTAGGAGCTGCCAATGATTGGGGAGCAATGTGTCAATGATTGAGCTGAGTAGGAGCTTTGATTCAGGGTAGGAAGTCAGTTGGGACTTCAGTGGGAGCAGAACAAGAGAATAAAAGGCAGATTTGGAAGCGGTAGGGAAAACTTCTCTGAAGAATGCTTGGGTTCATGATGGGAGAAAGTTCATCCAGGTTTCTTTTCAGCCCAGTCTTTTCAGCCCAGTCACCTCTATTTATAACTTATAAGTCTGTTCTGAAGTCAGCCGTCCCAGCTAGCAGAGCTGGGAGTACAAGCACCACAACCAAGCCAACAATGACTCAAGCTGTGGCCAGCCAAGCATACTTAAATTAGATCTGTGCATAATGCTTTTAAATCACATTAGGTATATGTTTTGTGTTCTTGTTTGGCTTTTTATTTTTGGACAGATGGCATCTGCAAAGAGCTTTCCTGCCCACAATGCAATTATTCTTCTGTTGTTTTAACACCAGTTCCCTCTTTTGAAACTCCGTGGTCTGATTTTTCCTCTCACTTATCCTGGTGTAAATTAAGAGGAACTCCATTGAAGTGAATTTGTACATTGGTATAAACAAGGGGAGAATCAGGTCCATTAGGCACAACAAAAGCTTTTTTTTCTTCACAAGATACTTTAAGAATATTACCAGCTCCTTGGACTCTTATAGTTCCTTTCTACTTCTTGGGCCTGGAGCAGAGGAGACTTGCACATGGGTGGAGGAGTGAGAAGGGTAAACTTGTTCAGAGATAAGGATACTCCTCAGTCCTGACAGCACCTCCTTCTCTAGAGGATCTTAATTAAATGGAGGGCTTGTCCCTGGTCATGTTGGTCATTCTGTCTGACCATCCTCTGGTGAGGATTAAAATAAGATTTTTTCAGTGAAATTCAAGAGGGTTTTTAAGGTTTGATGTGATTGTTTCACAGCAACATATGGCGAGATCTCCACCCCTGCAGTGGACCTTTAATGCAGTGTAAAGGGGCCCTAAAAGCCTGGTAACTTTCATGGGGAGGAGTCTCACAGTGAAGATACTATGGAAGAGAGCTATAAGGCTGTCTCCCAAGAACCACCTCACAAGCCCTGGCATAGGGGTGTGCTTTGGGGCAGAAGAGTAGGGAGGGGAGAAGCGTGGCAGGGCAGAGCTGCAGCACCCTGTTCTTTGAAGGTTCTGTGCAATGCTGAGGAACATATAATAGCCCTGGGGAGGCTATAAATTATACAGGGCCCCGGGGCTGCCAAAGTTATGCCAGGAGGCTCTCCAACTCCTAAAGCAGCCCAGGATTGGAAGGGTGCAAATGTAGTTTAAATCCACGTTAGCCATCCCTCCCCTGGCTGCAAGTGCTATGCTGGGCTTCTAAGAGTAAAAATTACTTCAGCAGCTCATCACATTTTAGTGCTCTCCAAGTAAAATATATAGTAGATTACATTTTCAAAAGTGCCTAAATGACTTATGAGCCATCCCACCTTGGCACTTAGGAATCTAAGGCCTGGTCTACACCGGGGGTGATCGATCTAAGTTACGCAACTTCAGCTACGTGAATAACGTAGCTGAAGTCGACGTACTTAAATCTACTTCCCACGGTGTCTTCACTGTGGTAGGTCGACTGCTGACACTCCCCCGTTGACTCCGACTGTGCTTCTCCCTCCAGTGGAGTACCGGAGTCGATGGGAGAGCACTCGGCGGTTGATTTATCGCATCTTCACTAGACGCGATAAATCGACTCCCGCTGGATCGATCACTCCGGAGGTAAGTGTAGACATGCCCTAAGTCTTGTTGACTTTCAGTGAGACTTAGGCAGGAAAACTTTGAAAATTTTACACTGAATCTTGTAGAAATCAGTAAGGAAAAGGACATATATATAGTAAAGAAAGGAGACATTTGCTGGAGCAAAACCAAGGGGATTTATGAAAAAAACATTTCCTAATATGTTGGCATTTGGTATGAAATGTCAATGGCTTAGTTCCCATATAGGGAAGCACTCTGCATATGTTCTGTAAACATCATGGGTGTATAAATGTTCCCTTGAGCCCTGCCAACTAGATAACCATTTGGTGGGCTGGTCACTGGACTAGATCAGATTCAGGTTCAGCTTTACAGGTGGGGTTGAAATGAAAGACTGGATTAGATTATATACTGATGGGTCTTGGCATTTTGAGTCAGAAAGTGAAACTTGGTAAATCTTGAAATGTGAGCATAAGGGAGTGCTCATGAGCTTGAATGAGGAAAGGTTTAGGCCAAGAAGATCACACACAGGCTGGATTCTAGCAGATGGAACTGCCACAAAAGAATGTTAGACCAGAAAAATTAGGTCGTCATTTTTTTTTTAATAGGATTAAAGTCCATTTTTTCTTGCTAGGATTTTTGTTTGGTTTTATTGCCTTTCTTCATCAGAAACTACGCTGCATATGTAGAAATAGGCTATTGACATAAAAAAATCCAACCCTATACATAATCTGAGCATTGTGAGTATATAAAAGACGCCTCCGAGACGATTATACAGTGATTACTTCAGTATATATCATTGGATAGATATAGTAATGCTTGCTAAATTTACAGGATGTTCTCAATCTGACCTATGATGTTAGTGTCATAAGATATTAATGATCTCCCTGAAAGCAATATACAGGCAAAACCAAATCTTTTGGTAGGTTTGTAAAATTTAAGTATTTTAGAAGGATAAACTCAATAGGTAGAATTCATTAATAAATCAAGTTGAAAAAGAATTCAGTGTAAATCAGTTCCTCAAATGTTTAACTCCACTAGTAATAAACTAATATGATTTTGAAAATTAGGAAAGTGATCCAAATTCTCTACAGGGCCTTAAGACACAAAGACCCTTTGTTTCTGCTTTGTCAGAGCTTTAAATATGACCAATGGAATGCTTGGATTCCAGCTGTGTAACACCAATATGTTCACTATACTTAGGACAGCTAGTGATGGATAAACCCTCAATGGCTTTAGCGGTTTGATCTGCTTAAGCATCTAGGACCACATCTTAGGCCTGGACCAAAGACAGTAGACTGCCACTGTCTTCAGTAGGCCTTAGATCAGGCCCATGGAGTCTACAGACTTGGGTCCCAATCCTGGACATGCTTGAGCATGTGTATACCTTTTCTAGTATTAGTAGCCCCATATGATTTCAGTGAGACTACTCATGTGCTGAAAATTAAGGGTCTGGACAGAGTACTGAGCAACTTGCAGGATCTAGCACCTGGAGGGACTACAGAGGCAACTTAATCCTTCTCTTCTCTGCGCAGATTCCCAACAAAGGGAATAATTATGACAATTATGCTGTACTGTGAATACTTTTCCACCAGGCTGCAGACTAAGATAATTTTACATAAGCCTTTGAACTGCTGTCAGAGTGTGACATCTTTTGGTTACTAGCAGCCTGGGCCAGATTGGAGACAATAAACAACCAGTGAAAGGCTCCATCCTATTACCAATCACTCAAACCAAGCAAAGAAAGATTTAACAGGTGCCTCCTAGCATTGCTGATTAATCTTTCAATCAAATGTGCTTTTATAGTGTTCTTTTACACTTTGGAGCATTCCAGTATTTTTATATCTTCATGTGTGGAACATACGTGCAACCCAAATCACTTTAAATCATTCTACAGTTGCGTATTTAAGAGCTCATACAAAATGTGAAGTGATACAACGATTTTCTATTTGTAGTGGGGAGTAATTTTTAAGTCCATAAGGGCACGTCTGTAATGTTCTTTTCTTTTAAGTTCTCAAATCAAGAACATTTTAAATTTATAACTTTAACACTGCTTGTGCAGTGAATGTCTAATGGGAGGAATGAGGATAGTGCTGAAAACAGTGGCTTCATAGCGCACACACACACACACACACACACACACAAATAGTTGTCAGTCCCTGCTGCTTGATAGGTTAGCCATAAGTAGAAAAAATAATATAATAATCCCTCCAGTATAGCCCCAATAATGTTATAGCACAGTGTCATGTGAGCTCAGATGAGCTGAGTTGTAATAAACTGGGGTAAGTTAGGGACATTGTATTAGTTCATAAATTCTTTCGAGATTGATTTCCACTGACATTTCATGGATTTATTTGTATTAATATTATTTTCCCATCCCTTCCCCTCCCCCCCCCCTGCCCCGCCCCGCCAGCCTTCTCCATATTTTTGGGCAAGATTTTTTTAAAAAGTTAGACACAATAACTTTAATTTCTGTGCCAACCTGCCCCACTCTTTCAGATGCCACTCGAACTCCATGGGCCAATGCAGAAGGGGAAACAAGGCCACAGCCCTACCACCATCCCATTCCTCTCCCTTTGATTGTCACTGGGCTGTAGGGAGGAAGGAGTCCTCTGTGCTACCCAGGCAGCAGGTCTCATAAAGCGATTCTTCACAACTGCGCCATGTGCCCTCTTTCTTTCACATAAGGACCAGCTACGTTCTGGCTCTGTGTGTTTATTATACACACAGTATCCTGACTGGCAAGTACAGTTGCAATCACTGTGCATGCAAATAATGAGCTCATTTGTGTGAGTAATTGCACAGATTATGGTAGCACTTCTTTATAATCTAGCCTTAATTGCCTGTTTTAGGTGTTTTTTATTTAAAAATTATTTAACTTTTTAAGTTTTGCTTTTATATCGTGGCCTGATTATAATTTTTTAAACATGAGTTAATAAAAAAGACTCCGAAATCAATTACGTTTATTTTACTTGTAATATTAGAGTTGTTAAATTCAATCATTTGTAAAACAGGAGGCTGTAAAATATATTCTAGAGTGAGGTTACGCCAAAACTAATCATCATCATATAACTACATTCAACTGTTTATGATGTGTACTGATCTCTAATTAAAGGGCGATTCGAGTAACACGATGGGAGATATTTAATTAAACTGAGGTAGGAATGTTGTAAACATCATGACATTGCCAATGAAAGCAAAATGTTTTGGGCAGTCAGAATTGTTAAGTTCCTAAAATGCATCTATAATTATGTCCTTTTGAAATATGTTTCAATACCTCAGTGAGTGCCTTCAAATTGATTCAAGGATGTCCTGAGTGTCACAATATATTTGCTTCAGCTTTCAGTCAAGATTGCAATGCTTTTCACTTGCAATGAAAACATTCCCAGTAAGGAATACATTCCATAAATATAAAAGCAGCTGCTACAAACAACGCTGTTAACTGAAAATACAATTTGCATTTGAGGGACTGGTGACTGTATTGTCACAGATGTCAAATACTCCACTTGTGGTGGTGGTGCAGAGAAAAGCCTGAACATAAGCGAAATTTTTCCATGTGCCATTTCTAGTCTATTTCTTCTACTCCTAGTAAGTGTCAAAATGGACTTTGTAATTCAGCCATATCTGCTAATGTTATTCCACATGCCTTCTCCCATTTTATTGTAAAATTTCCAGATTTCCTAGAAAGGGGCTAAGTGCTTCCTGAGACATGCTAAAGAGTTTCAACCCCTATTGGTTTCATCTTAATACCCTATAGGATAGGACATATATTGTATCATATGGCCCTATAGAACTGTTCAGATATGTCAGGTCTTGCACAAATGTGGAGTGATGTTTTGCTTGAGAAAATCCTCATAAAGCAGTGGCAGAACAGTCTCCATCATGTTTACTGTGAGAGGATTTGCTACATAAAGGTATCAGAACTGGAATTTAATTTGAGTTTCCTGGGCACCTTGAGAAAATAGTTTAAATTGATTAGTTGATGAGTTAGTGAGGGTTCCATCATTTCCCTAGCAACTGTGTTTCAAACTAAAACTGTATACAGAATCTAAATATGCTTTTTTGTTGTATAATACATGGAACTCCTTCCATAATAAGGGCTGCATGATCAGGTCCTAATAAAATCATACAGATCCTGAGTCAGCAAAGCACTAAAGCATGTGCTTAACTTTAAACACATGAGTAGTCCTACTGACTTCTATGGGACTACTCACGTTGGAAATTAAGTGTGTGCTTACATACTTTGCTGAATGGATGCCCTGATCAGTTGCTGCAGCAAAGGATGCTCCAGACTGTCTTCAGTAACTCAAAGGTAAGGCATATTTTCTCCCCATAATCAGACCCTAGATGGCAAATTTTGAAACTGTGCAAAAGCTAATAATGAAGTATTACATTTGTGCACGAGCATTTCCTGTCATCAGGGTGGATTTGAAAATAAGTTCTGTGTGAGCAAGAGAACGCTGAGAAGCCCAACGAGGTTTGTTGGGAGGAAGGAAGAGGTCTGCCATAACTAAAGGAAGCCTACAAAAGATAGGTGGATAGGAGGAGAAGCTAGGCATCTTGGAGATGCTGACCACTGTAGGTGAGAAGATGCAGACCCCATACCTCCTCAGCCTGGATTATTATCAGAGATGCAAATAATTCTTTCTTTACTCACTTTTGTGGGCTTGTCCAGCTCAAGTGACTGTGTGTAGGATGTGACTAGCAAACGCTAGTAGCCCAGACAATGCTTTGAGTAGTTCATAAAATTCAGCCCTAGCTCCCCTTACTTGCCTTGAATACAAACATCCACTTATGCACCACAGTGTCCCATTCACATACAACATGACTGTCATCACATAAGCCAACTATCTCACCTCCAGCCCCTGAATTCCTTCTGTTTTGGACCTCTCAGGGCAAGTCATCATGTCCCATCCTGGGTCTCAGTCCTCCCCTTCCCTCCCACCTTCCACATCCTTACTGTTCCTACCTACCTACCTACCTACCTTTGTTCCCTTTGTTTATGTTACCTGCATGGGGGAGCAAGTTGGAATTTACTGATAATGGTGCCTCTTAAATCCACCACTGTCCTCACAATACAAACAAAGCAGCTATGACATTTCTTTTCAAAGCCAGACCAGTGCATGAATGATGGCAGAACCTGTGAGGTCTACAGAGCTTGTGTTATCAATGTTACTTTGCTGGTGCAATAAACAGTATCCTCCAAATCTTGTAAATTTCATTTTTAACCAATAAAGCTGCTCTTTCTGCTGCTCATTCTATTGTTCAAAATATAAACTTTAAGTTCAATAAGAAACAGGGTGATATTTTATGTTCACTTTATGAAAAAACCTAATAAAAATATAAGTGCAAAATAGATAGTAAGAGTTATCATTCTTGGGGAAATAACAGGGTCATGAATTCCAAGTTAGTAATTGTCAGTTTTCAATTTCGGAAAAGTCTGGTGATAAATTACAGGACAAAACATATAAAAAAAAATTAGAATGTGAAGAACACAGTTATTAAATGTAAAAATAGTGAGTATTAAAAACTGGTTCCTTGAGGAGCCCTTTGTAATAGGAAAAGAAACTGTAAATCAGACATTTGGGCCTTTATCCTGCATCTGGTTCATCATGAAAAGATCCTTGTTCTACAGTGATTTAAATGGGACCCTGCATAGGCACAGGAGTATGCCCAACTGAATTATATAGAGATAGGAATGAACTAGAATATCACTAGACAGCCCCCTCCAATTTCGGGGTTACCAGTAATTTAGTTCCAGATCAGAACTTTGCCGCTTGGGTCCAGCTCCAGTTTCAGTCAATCCTTGTAAGATTGGCACCAGGCTTGATGTAGTGGGCTCAGGCAAGGGTATGTCTACACTGTGAGCTGGAGATGTAAATTGTAGGTTGAGGAGACATACCCATGGTAGCTCTGATCCAGCTAGCATGCTAAAAATAGAGTGTAGTCATGGTAAAGCACGTAACAGGAGGGGCAAGCTGCCTTAAGTTTGTGCCTAGTGTTTCAGACATGACTAGACCTATCTGCTATCTGTACTGTTGCTGTGACACTGTATTTTTCACACAATTAGCTCAATCTGAGCTAGTGTGGATATGTCTCCTTGACCTAGAATTTACATGTCCAACTCAAAGTGTTATACCAATAAAATAAAAACCAGCAGGATCTTATTAAAGGGGAAAAGGCAAAATACCACATTTATTGTGAATACAGAAAGAATCATAGTAAGCAGTTAGTTATAGCTATAACATTCCATTCAATCTCATATTTATTCACATATTCATTCATACATACACACAGGTTCTGCAAGGTTGTTATCATAGTTACCAGCCTTAGAGTTGCTCATGCCAAGCCACTGGCCAGGTGGCCTGGACATGAGGAGGGAGCAGGGCCTCGTCAGATGCACATCTGATGCTCCTGGAAGTTGGTTTGCAGAATCAGACCCCAAAGTTCTCACTTTCTAGAGTCCATTTTTATAGGAATTTCTTCCTATGCCAGTCTATGGGAATTGCTTCATCATGCTGTTGCTGAATCAATCAGCAGATGTCACATTCCTGATGGCTCCGTGCTGCCGGATGTTATCTTGTTCTTTGGTTCTCCCATTCTTGAGGCTGTTGGGTGGATTCCAGTCTGCCCTCCGGGGGGTCCTCTGGTTATTTCCACTTGATGCCTTCTTCAGCCGATGGACACTGCAGTCTTAGGCTGGCACCTCCCTGATCATTTAGTTATTATCCACACCAAGCATCCATCCACATACATCCTCTATCTCTATTTTAATCACAATTGTTAATCATAGAATCATAGACTATCAGGGTTGGAAGGGACCTCAGGAGGTCATCTAATCCAACCCCCTGCTCAAAGCAGGACTGATCCCCAATTAAATCATCCCAGCCAGGGCTTTGTCAAGCCTGACCTTAAAAACTTCTAAGGAAGGAGATTCCACCACCTCCCTAGGTAATGCGTTCTAGTGTTTCACCACCCTCCTAGTGAAAAAGTTTTTCCTGATATCCAACCTAAATCTCCCCCACTGCAACTTGAGACCCTTCATCCTTGTCCTGTCATCCGCTACCACTGAGAATAGTCTAGATCCATCCTCTTTGGAACCCCCTTTCAGGTAGTTGAAAGCAGCTATCAAATCCCCCCTCATTCTTCTCTTCTGCAGACTAAACAATCCCAGCTCCCTCAGCCTCTCTTCATAAGTCATGTGTTCCAGTCCCCTAATCATTTTTGTTGCCCTCCGCTGGACTCTCTCCAATTTTTCCACATCCTTCTTGTAGTGTGGGGCCCAAAACTGGACACAGTACTCCAGATGAGGCCTCACCAATGTCGAATAGAGGGGAACGATCACGTCCCTCGATCTGCTGGCAATGCCCCTACTTATACATCCCAAAATGCCATTGGCCTTCTTGGCAACAAGGGCACACTATTGACTCATATCTAGCTTCTCATCCACTGTAACCCCTAGGTCGTTTTCTGCAGAACTGTTGCCTAGCCATTTGGTCCCTAGTCTGTAGCGGTGCATGGGATTCTTCGGTCCTAAGTGCAGGACTCTGCACTTGTCCTTGCTGAACCTCATCAGATTTCTTTTGGCCCAATCCTCCAATTTGTCTAGGTCCCTCTGTATCCTATCCCTACCCTCCAGCGTATCTACCACTCCTTCCAGTTTAGTGTCGTCTGCAAACTTGCTGAGGGTGCAATCCACACCATCCTCCAGATCATTTATGAAGATATTGAACAAAACTGGCCCCAGGACCGACCCTTGGGGCACTCCGCTTGATACTGGCTGCCAACTAGACATGGAGCCATTGATCACTGCCCGTTGAGCCCGACAATCTAGCCAACTTTCTACCCACCTTATAGTGCATTCATCCAGCCCATACTTCTTTAACTTGCTGGCAAGAATATGGTGGGAGACTGTGTCAAAAGCTTTGCTAAAGTCAAGGAACAGCACGTCCACTGCTTTCCCTTCATCCACAGAACCAGTTATCTCGTCATAGAAGGCAATTAGATTAGTCAGGGATGACTTGCCCTTGGTGAATCCATGCTGATTGTTCCTGATCACTTTCCTCTCATCTAAGTGCTTCAGAATTGATTCCTTGAGGACTTGCTCCATGATGTTTCCGGGGACTGAGGTGAGGCTGACTGGCCTGTAGTTCCCAGGATCATCCTCCTTCCCTTTTTTAAAGATGGGCACTACATTAGCCTTTTTCCAGTCGTCCGGGACGAGATGAATACAACAAAAGGGCGGGGAGTCTCTGGGTGCTGTTTCTATTGTTACAGAGTATTGCTTTGAGTCTCTCTCTGTGTGAGTAGTTGTTGTTACAAAGAATTGCTTTGAGAACAGACTCTGTCTTAGAATGTACTAACACAATTAGCAGCTTGCAAGTTTCACACACAGAGGGAGAGAAACAGTACCAAAAACCAAGAGACCTCTTAATTAGTAATACCGTGGAATTTAAACTATGGGGAATCAAACTCATTTGTGATTTTAATACAGAACTTCTTTAATATGATCCAACAAAAGTATAGTCTGACTTGTCACCCCCATCCTTCCTTTTTCTGTCTATCCAATCTCTCTCTCTATTCCCTTGATCTGATTATAAAATGACTAGAACTCCACTTGCCCGCCCCAGATGTACTTTGCTCTCTCTTACTTGCCCAAAGGTTGTTTTTGCAACCCCGATGCAGTGTCGAGCATACAAGATTTTGTTCCTTAATCAACCACCTGTAATGTGTGGATTTGCATAATATGAATAGGCTACTTTCAATCCACCTTAAGATAGCTGCTCCTATCACATAATTTTTATTGTCTGCATAGAACTTAAAATAAATACATTTATAAGGTGAGACGCGATGACTGTGATAAGCTAGTCTGCATGACTCATGTTATGGAATTTCACCTAATGCAAATGCTTTCTAACTGCGTAAGTGAATGCTGTCCTGACTGATAATTTATGATTGAACTAGAATATATCTTTTAGAAAGACATCTAGTCTCCATGTAAAGACTGAAAGTAGCATCCAAAATGTGTTTGATACTGTGTGGATGTAGAGGAAGGACCTGTCCTGAATAGCTTATGATGAATCTGAGAGACTGCATGGAACTCTCTTGCATTCATTCACCGTAACTGAAAGTATTAAGTTGCACCATGAAATCTGCATGAAACAAAAAAGTTTCACCTAGCTGTGGTGATCAGTGTCTTCACTTAGACCTCCAACTACACATGAATGTGTGATGTGGAAGTGTGCTTCTTAAATCATACAGTACATAAAATGCCAGACCCATCTCAAATATTCAGAAAATGTGTTTGTGGGGGAGGGGAAAGCAACCATGGCTTTTTTTTTTTTAAGTGAATGCATCTTTTTTTAAGTTAATTCACATCTATCATGAGAGGCTTGAAAGGATCAGTGGTTTCTTGCTGGGTAAACACAGTTTTAATGTAGATAAGTAAATTACTCCAGTTATCCATCCATGTAAAAAGGTGCAATGTTCTTCTTCATGAAAAATTAAAAGCTAGACTTGATCTGATGAAAGTCATAAAGGAAACTGATGAAGCAACTCAGTGGATGAACTCAGTCACTGTTGATAAGAGGAATGATAAACTATATTTTCTTGAGCCTTAGGGATCTAAATAGAATCTTTAAAAAGAGAACTACTGAAGAAATTATTATTAAAGTTGCAAGTGCATGATATTCAAAATGTATTCTAACAGCTGAAAGGGAATCGTATCATTTCCTGAAAATGTATAATTTATTCTAGGCACATTACAATAAGTACAGAGTTTTCCTTCTCCACCCGAGACAGTGTCAGCTCGCTAAATAAACAGACAGGTTGTCATGCAGAACACTCTCTTGCTCATTAATAAAGTCAGAGATTCAAACATCTACTTGAGATATTTATAGAATAAACTGTGTGTGTGTGTGTGTGTGTGTGTCTACGTGTCTACATGTGAGCATCATAGACA
The DNA here is from genome assembly GCF_965152275.1 of Natator depressus. Classification (NCBI taxonomy): domain Eukaryota; kingdom Metazoa; phylum Chordata; order Testudines; family Cheloniidae; genus Natator; species Natator depressus. The sequence continues at coordinate 13,484,036 of NC_134241.1, forward strand.
GTCAAGTTGCAGGTGTTATTGTCTGGAAAGCTAAAACGTGGCCTGCTGGCTACATTAATATATATGATTAAAAGAAAAGCCCCTAAACTGAATATGCAAGTCAACTCCACTTGAATTAATGAAATCCATGAAAGAAGTAATTGCTTTTTTGTTTCATGGCAATCAAAGGAAAACCATAATTTTAGACTCTCAAAAAATTATCTCCAATAATAGCAAGTTCCATTCTGAAAGCTCAGAAAGAAGTTTATAGCACTGGTGTCCCTGTACTGATATTTGTCTGGGCTGTCATTTGCTATTGAAATCATATAAGCCTGACAGTAAGGAGCATTTTTTGGTAATTGAAGCATGAAACTATGTGCTATGCCCTCAATGTGAGAGATGCTGCAGTATCTGAGAATATGGCGGTCAGTTCTACCGGTAAACTTCTATCTGTATTCTTTACAAAAATCAGAACCCCCGAAGTGAAGGGTAGACTTCTGAACTTAAACATAGGAAGAGACACACAAATTTGAAGAACACTCTCTTTCACAGGAGCTGGCACAGACAGCCGCAATTCAAGCAGCCCTATTAACATTTTAGCAAATGCTTCATGGAGAGAATTGGAGTCTACAAAAATGTTGACGGTCAGGGGCTACCTGTATCCTCTGTATCTTAAGTGGCTCACACTGGGAGAAAATCTGCGTCCATTGGAAAAAATGCCATTCGCTGCTGCTGCCGCTCCCGCTCCCAAATAATTGCGTGGAAAGAGTTTTAAATGGTTTTTATTTCTGCAATTAGTCAAAGATTTTCCTCCTGAGAATTGCAGAGTTAATGAGTAAGTTACAGAGATATAACCTGATACTTTTGCAAACCGGGAAAACTCATATCCTTCATGGTTTGTGGGATATTTGAAAGGTTTTTTTTTTTTTTTTAAACTCATTCAGATTCCATAAGGTGAAAACATATCACTGAACAGACCTTATAATAGGATTTGTGAATATAATTCCAGTAAGCATTAGTAGCAACACCAAAGTAATAAGGATTCCTAACCGTATCGGGCTGAAATGCTAGCACAACAGGAGGTTCACACAGCACCAATTTATGAGCACAACAGGAAGTATATCCTGCCATCATGGATAGATAACAGAATCCAGGTGAGTGCAGAAAAGGATGTCAAGCAGTGAGGTGAGGAGTGGCAATGGCCTGGAAATGCTGAGTTAATAACTTTAGGTGAGTCACAGATGGCTGGAGAAGAGAAATAGGTCCAGGAAGAGAAAGGTCCCTGTGTTGGCATACCGGCCCCATTGAAGTCAATGATATAACTCCTATGGACTTCAGTGGAGCCAGAATTTCACCCATGGTACCTAAGATAGGAATAGATATGTAGGAAAACAAAAGGAGATACAAATATGAGGCATGGACACACAGAGAGTGCAGAAAAAGCACAGTTCCCACCGTAAAGAGGTTCTAGCCAAGGTTTTATTAATTTTAGTTTTGCCTAAAGAAATACATTGATGTGTCTAATGGGCGGGGGAATGTATTAAATATGCTCGGAGAGAAATCCAGGCTTCAGTCTGAGAAGCATTCAGACATTTGGATACATTCTAGAGCACTTCAAAGATTTTTTCATCCTTGTCTGATTTGCTGTGAATAGTACCTCAGCAATATGAAAGGAAATTGTATCTTTAAACAAAAGGGCTCCTAAGGCTGTGTTGACCTGATTGTCACTTTCATGCTAATCGATTATTAGAGGCTGAATCAAATTGAAGCCAAAGTAGACAGAAAGGAAAACTGTGGGATCCTTTAAGGGAAAACAAATATGGATCTCACTGTCTCTTGCTTCTGTCTGCATGCTACTCATTTTGTTCTTTTTACTGTAAAGTCAGATAAAAAGTAGACCAATGTTCTCTATTAATAGAGTAGTCTCCGCCAATGGACAGTGAATATGTATAAATGGGAAAGATTGACTGACATTTTGCTTTTCCAGAGGTTTTCGCATTCTATAATACAGTCATGAACTCTGTGATGATAGAGACATGCCGGGTGTACACCTATTAGCTTTGCTAACATAAACTGTGGCAAAAAGTCCTGACGTTTAGAGGGTCTTGTAGGAGGCCTGATCCACCCAGAAAGTGGGAACATTGGTTGAGGAAGGGAGATAGCCAGCATATTTTGGGAATGGGCTGATTCAGTGTATAGTCTCTGCTGGCACAGCTTCTATAGAAGTTCCCTGGAGTACTTTCTAGGGGCAGAGTGGCTGCATCTGCTATCCCACATGAGTGACTCCTCTCACCCTCAACAAAAACACAAACTGCAGTGGGCCTTGTGGATGCAATCTGCACCTCTCTTTGCCAACAAGAATTAATCTGAACTATTTACCCGCCGTTTTAGGATCCACCAACATCGAATTGATGCAAACATTAAGGTTCTGTGGACACTCTGCTCTCCTACCACCCTCTGTCATTGAATAGGTGAGAAGTGTAAATCAAAACCACGTCTCTTTAGAAAGGTTTCAGAGTAGCAGCCATGTTAGTCTGTATTCGCAAAAAGAAAAGGAGTACTTGTGGCACCTTAGAGACTAACCCATTTATTTGAGCATAAGCTTTCGTGAGCTACAGCTCACTTCATCGGATGCATTCAGTGGAAAATACAGGGGGGAGATTTATATACATAGAGAACATGAAACAAGTACCAGTAGCTGAGTGCTAGAGAATCAATAGAAAATTATGTATAATAATCCATTCTCTCAAATAATATGTGGTTTCAACTCATTTATGAACATTAATACCCTGCTGTCTGCTTAAACAGGGAGAAAGCTTATGAATTCTGTGCTATAAAAATACTCTGGCATATGGGAGCTTAATTTGTATACAATAGTTCCTACTGTATTCAAACATTACAGGTTCCAAATACATCACTATGCCATGAATCCACTGTGTATTAAACATTGTATTTTAGTAAGATGTTTGTGAGATAATATGAATAAGTGATTGATAACACTTGTTTAAAATATAAGTATAATTTGCCAATGTATATTTCCTCCCACTTCATCTTTGTATTGCAGAATCCCATACAATACTTCAGAAGTTGCAACAGGAAAACTTAAATGGTCTGGATGTTTAGCCAAGTTTGAGTATTTGGCTGCTTGTGAAACTCCTTTAAATCTTCTTAGGCCTTCTCAAAATGGTGACAACATTTGCAATACCTGCCTCATAGCACAGGAGTATTTAGCTAATGTTTCTAGAGTATTTGGAAAAAGTAAAATGCTAAGTGTTATGATTTTCTGGACATGAGCCAGTACCAAATTTCTGAATACAAACATCGCCAAACTGGAAAAACCAGGATCTGAATCAGCATTTTACAGCCTAGGCCCTTCTGTTATTTTTCCTTTTCTAGCTCTCGTTCCCTAGGTTGAGGATGCACAACATCATCAGGTCACAACTCCCCCGCTATGCTATCCTTCCCTTCCATCTAACTCTCTGCCTGGAGGGTAGTTATCTCTCCCGCTGACCCACTCAGCCTGGATGAATGACTCCAGTTGTCCACCTTATTCCCCCCTCCTACATTAGGTATTGCTCCTTCTGTAGTGTTTATAGGTAGTGAGATGGAAGATTCATCCTTAGAGACAGATTTGGGGCTCTCATTCTTCAGACCAGAAATGATGATCTTAGTAGTCGGGGAAAGATTGCATGATAAAGAAGGTATCGTGTTTGTGTCATATATAAAAAAAATTAAATAGCAGCTGTCATAGTGAAGTTATAATTCCATCTCAGGATCCTGCACAAACCACTCCAGATATGTTTTCATCATTTGGTATTACCAGGCCCCTTGATCCGGTCAGACAATAGGACTATAATTTGCAGTTGTTTGTTTGTTCCAAAATCGATCATGTAAATAATAAAGAGAAACAATTATTTCAGTGTGCTATTATATAATCTCAGAAAAGCTACCTTCACCTGAGACTTGCCAGGAGCAAAAACAATTAGTTAAACTTTTAAATGTTTCAAACAAGAGCAATACTACTTGGGAAAATAGATTAAAACCCCTTAAGGTATTCAAACCATTTTTAACTAAGTTTCAGAGTAGCAGCCACGTTAGTCTGTATTCGCAAAAAGAAAAGGAGTACTAGTGGCACCTTAGAGACTAACCAATTTATTTGAGCATAAGCTTTCATGAGCTACAGCTCACTTCATCGGATGCATTCAGTATTTTCCACTGAATGCATCCGATGAAGTGAGCTGTAGCTCTCGAAAGCTTATGCTCAAATAAATTGGTTAGTCTCTAAGGTGCCACTAGTACTCCTTTTCATTTTTAACTAGATGCAGATATAAAAGTAGCATATTAAGAGAAACTCCCAAATGTTGAGAAGTAAACAATCCCCCACAAAAAAAGGGGCTGGTTTAAATCCTGTAAGAGTCTAGCTCACATGTAGGGCTTTGATAGTCAGTCTGCAAATTGATTGCAATGCTACTGCACTGCAATGCTCCAGAGAAGGAATTGATTAAAACTTAAATGTTCTGAAATGTATTCCCAGTTGTCCAAATTACTTAGGCACTGGTAATTTACAAGTGGTATTAATGCTCCTGCTTCTGTTGGAACTTCATACATTCCACAGAGGAGTGTACCTGAAGCCTAGTGGTAAATTATAAAGTCAAATACTTATGCAAATAAATGGCCTATCTCCTTCAGTTACACAAGTTAACGTATCAGTTCTGAGTTAAACTGTACATACTACGAATTCTCTAGTATGGATTTACCCAGAAAGAACAAGGGACTGTAAGACAATGTCTACACTTGGTGCTAGGGGTGTGATCCCCAGCTGATGTAGACATACCCACGCTAGCTCTGCTCAAGCTAGCATGTTAAAAATAGCAGCTGAATATAAACCCTCCTAAATGCTTGGCTAAGTAGTCAGGCAGCTAGCTAGAGCCACTGACTGTGCTACCCCTGGCTCTGCTGCTATTTTTAGCACTCTAGCTTGAGCAGGTGTAGCATGTGTCTGTCTGTCCGAGCTGGGAAGCACACTCTACAAAGTGCTCTGAAAGCTTATAACACTACACTAGCAATTGTCATGTTTAGTGGGAAGCCAGGAGGTTATTCTCAGGCAATACACTGGTTCTGCAAGATTTTTCTGATATGATTCAGAGATGTTTGATATTTTATCTTTGATTTTTTTTCTTTTAAATAAATATAACAATCATAGTTACCAGCATCAGTACAAAGGAAGGCAAAAATACATATAATTGATATATTGTTTTATGAATCAAGTATCAATTTTCATTTATTAGAGCACATCTGACATATGCCTTTTGCAAATACAACAAGAACCATATGCAATCTGAAACAGCAACATCCATATAATACATATAGTGCATTAAAATACATCAGAACTTGATAAAAACTCTCTTCTTTGGTACAATGCTAAAAAGGCAAAAAATTACCACTGATTTACTTACTATTAGGGATTGAGAAAATACTAAAACATTATCTTTTGAGGTGGTGATAAAAAAAATTGTACAAAAGAGGTAGAACTCAGCATCTGGAAAATTCTGCAATCCAAAAAATAATGAGGTAGATTTTTCAACACTCCAGATTGACATGGGCAAAAACAAAGATATGAAGGAACTTTTTCATATCCACCTTTAACAGCTGTTTCTGTAGTTTGGAATCTTAACTTAGCATATGCCTTATATAAATGAGGATTTGGTAACTCATTCAAATACAGTAAAAAAACCATGGCTGTCTTCAAAGTAGAAAACCAAAAGAAAAACTTAGAATCATTAATCTTTTTGTTGGGTAATATCTGTCACTCTCTGTTTAAATAGTGGATTACAATGATTAAAAGATGTTGACAGTAAGTGATTAATAGAAACACCCAACCTAACTATAATAAATTGGAGGGTCTTATACCATGGCAATAAGGAGTACACAGGCTATTGCTGCATCTCCTGAATGCAACAACAGGGCAATCTATAATTTGGAGGAGTAGAGATCTTAGACCAAAATTTAAAAAAACAATACCAACTTTCCTGCTTACTGAAAAAAAAATATCCACCTTGGCATGTAAAAATGAGGCAGGGGTAGAGTTTGGGACAATTAAATCCCCTGAATGTTTTTTTGAATGATCTCTAAGACCGAAATTTGTCTTCTAATGATAATCCAAACCTTGATCATATAGAGCTTCTCCTATATTGTGTTAGCAGAATTAGAAATTCTTCGTTCTGGGGCAACTCTGTACCCACCATATGAGCAGAGCGAAGGGCCTTTTGTTTTAAGCCTTTAGGATAAGTGGACCATTGTCCAAATAATGAAATTTTATCCATAAGTAACTAAAAGCAAGATTTGTACTTCAAGGTGGCCTTCTATTTCCACTCAACTTGTGGAAGATTCTTCCTAAAAATCATGATCTTGGTCTTGTTATAATTGACAGCCAGGTCTTGAGAATTACAATAAGAAGGAAAAGAAGATAAGCAACAGAGTCCTCTTGGAATCCATGATTAAAAACGAGCATGTAATTGGTATATAATAAAACGGAGAGAGGTCTACCCTTAATTTGTAGCAGAAAGAAATTACCTTTCTTTGACGTACGCCACAGCAAAAATAAATGAATTAAAAAGAAAAGGTGCTAGAAGGCGTCCCTAATGTACTCCCCTACAAGCAGGGAAAATGTTCGTACGTCCTCCATTGTCTTTAGTTCTTACCCTAACCGTGTTGCTTTGGTGTAGTGCCTCCAGAATACATAAAAAATTTAAATCCGTATCAATCCTTCTTAATTTCACACAAAGTTTGTCTTGGCTTATAGAATCAAATGCCATCTTAGAGCTATAAAAGTGGCATACAATCTAGTACCCTTAACTACAGTATATTTATAAATCACATAGGATAAAATGAAACAATTATCTATTGTGGCCCTATCAGCCCTGAAGCCAGACTGCTCTTCATATAGTAAATTAGCCTCTAAAGCCCGTATTTCAAATTTAGATAGTAAAAATCTGGAATTAATTTTCCCTGCCACAACAAACAGAGTTACAAACACCAGAGTTGCAAACTTATCAGTCAACCACACACCTAATTTGGAGCCGGAAGTACACAATCAGGCAGCAGCAGACACACACACAAAAAAGAGCAAATACAGTATGGGACTGTGTTACACGTAAACTACTAAAAAAAGGGAAAGTTTAAAAAAAAAAAGATTTGACAAGGTCAGGAAACTGTTTCTGTGCTTGTTTCATTTATATTAAGATGTTTAAAAGCAGTATTTTTCATCTGCATAGTAAAGTTTTAAAGTTGCATTAAGTCAATGTTCAGTTGTAAACTTTTGAAAGAACAACCATAACGTTTTGTTCAGAATTACGAACATTTCAAAGTTACACATAACCTCCATTCCCGAGGTGTTTGTAGTTCAGAGGTTCTACTGTAGGTCTGCATGACTCAGGATTCTTTCTGCCCCCTTTTTAAAAAAATAGGAGCTATAGAACTAGACTTAGAGCTAGACAAAATCCATCCAGTATGATTAATGACAATAAAAGCCAAGACTAGATACCCCCTATCAAGAGTCTCCTGGAAAACTTCAGTGGGTAGAAAATCTTCCCTTGGAGCTTTTTTTCCTGTTGGCTAAAATTAATGAGTGGACTTCACTGTCCATTACTGAAGGCCAGAGTGGTAAATCAGAGAGAGGATTTGTCATTGAATCAATTATGGGAGAAGTATATAAAAATGGTGGGAGGGAATAGTTAAAGACCTGGCCAAAATGTGCAATCCAGGCTTCATCCTTAATATGGGGTTCCTCAACTGGAGTATAGCTACCAAAGCCCAAGGCCACCATCTTCCAAAATATGGAAGAATTTTTATCTCTAACTGCTGCTTCAATATCCTTCTACAAGAATCTAAGATATTCTTGGGTTTTATGATATAATAAACCTTTATATCTTCTTCTGGCACCTACTAAATTCTGAAATAAAATTGCATCTTACCCTATAAGCTGTATGCACCACAGCAGACTTTTTCCTTCACACAGTCCGCATCAATCCAAGTGCGCTCATCTTTGAAAGCATTTTTGGAATAATTAAAACCAAAATCAATTTGTTTAGAGACAGATGCTGTAAGGACTTTACCAGCAACTCATATCATTCACAAATTTGAGAGGAACTCTCAGATTTAATAATTACATCTCTAAGAAATCTAACATAACTGTCCACCAATTTCCTCAATAATTTGTCACAAATGGCTGGGGTCCATTTTAGTCTTTAACAGCCACATTGCTCCAGAAATTTTAATTAAGGCATCCATGGGACTAAAACTCTCTCTAAAAAGAGCACATCATTCATAATTGTAGAGAGAGGTTGATGGTCACTATCTGGACGAGAACGTATTGTGACAGGGACAGGCCAGATGGCTACAGGAGAGTGATAGAAGGCAGATATATTAGCCCCAGATTAAGCAGGTCCCTTTCCCCTGGGTAAGGTAACGGGGTGGTTCCAGAACAATCAGGAACTTGCTAGAACCAATTAAGGCAAGCAGGCTAATTAAGACACCTGGAGCCAATTAAGAAGCTGCTAGAATCAGTTAAGACAGGCAGGCTAATCAGGGCACCTGGTTTAAAAAGGACCTCACTTCAGTCAGTGAGGGGCACACAAGGAGCTGAGAGTGAGAGGGCATGCTGATGGAGGACTGAGGAGTACAAATGCTATCTGGCATCAGGAAGAAGGTCCTGTGGTGAGGATAGAGAAGGTGTTAGGAGGAGGCCATGGGGAAGTAGCCCAGGGAGTTGTAGCTATCACACAGCTGTTACAAGAAACACTGTAGACAACTGTGATCCACAGGTCCCTGGGCTGGAATCCAGAGTAGAGGGCGGGCCCAGGTTCCCCCTATCCCCCCAACTCCCTATTGGATACAGGAGGCGTTGTCCTGGACTGTAGGTCCCACCAGAGGGGAAGGTCCCTGGCCTGTTCCCTGACCCACTAGGTGGAGCAGCAGAGCTGTGGGGATTGTTCTCCTTCCGTTTCCCCATGCTGGCCAGTGGTGAGGTAGCTGAGTGAATGGCAGGTTTGAGCCACTAGCAAAAGTGGCCAAACTGAGGGCTGCCATATATCTCTGAAGCGAGCAAACCCACCAGTGCAGAGGAGGAACTTTGTCACAGTATAGAAAGTATGGAGAAATCCTGGGAGAGAGAATCAAGTTTCCTGGAATTTCATCAACTTGATGAAATATATGTAAAATGTCCTTCTCTACCCCTGCACTCCCTCCCACTTCTTCCATTTACAGATATCAGATTAAATGTATCTAATAAAGCCTTTAATTTAATACCTAACCACTTGATCTCTAGAGTTTCAAGGGAAAGTTAAAAAATCTTAATATTTTCTTCCCCTAATAATGCGTTTGCTGGAGGACATATTCAAGCACTAAAATCTCCCAAAATACTTAAATGAGCCATTGGGAACTGAAGACCTACCATATCAATTTGTTCTTCCAGGCACTCCCACAATGATTCAGAATAAAATGTGGAGGTTATGGGTGGGGGAGGATAAACATTTAATATTAACATTTGGGGAGCAGGACATTTTTTTTAAATGTACCTTGAATGCCCTGACATTGTGATTCCAAAGATAAAATGTAGGCTTTCAGGCATAAAGAAACCAAAGTGGCAAGTCCTCCTGATGTACTTTTTTGATAATCCACTTCCTTCTTGGAGCAAGGATTCAAAATCAGAAAAGACTATGATTTCAGGCTCAGTTAACTGTTTTTTGTTAAAAAATCAAATCAAAAATTCCAAAACTTAAAAAAAAAAAAGCCCCCCCATGTAATTCATTTTATTTTTATAACCAGATAAATGCCAGGATAAAATTGTTCTGATAAAAACTCTTGCTGGGTGGAGGGAAAGAAATTGAACCATCTAGTCAAATATAAGAAATGGACCAACAGTCTGGTGGAAAGAATTTGATCTCCAAATACCACATTAATCTGAGTAATCTGTATTTTGAGTGTTAAACATATGTTCATTCATTTTGACTTTATTTTTGTTTTAATATGAGGTTCGGCACAAGGGTATTAGTTCAGTGTATGTTAGCTACAAAATGTAGGGTGGGATTTTCACATGTATGTGCTCAGCATTGGCTTAAATCTGTTCCCATTGAAATGAGTGGTAAAACTTCCTTTGACTTCAGTGGAAGCAGTTAGAGCAACATTGGGCCATAATTGTGATGATGCTGGTTTTAGTAATGACATCTTGTATAAGAACTTACTTTATCACAACCACATTTATGCAAATTATAGTCTCTTTTCCTCCCTTTTGTTGCCCATGTGATGTTATTTTCTCCATGAAAGGTGGGTTTGACCATTCTGAAAGTGTTCTAGATGTCCATTTTCTGGGTAATACATGTTTTGCTACAAACAGATATTTCTGGTGTCCATTGGCAGATATAATTCATCTACCAATTCTAGTATGCAGATTTTGAAGCCATGTATATCTGTATATTAATTACTGGAATAAACTGCTGCTTCTTTGTTTCTTTTAATTCATTGCAATTCATTGAAAAATCACAGTTGCACAGATTAGCTGCTGCTTGGCATCTTCAGTATTTACTGTAGTTGGTTGTACCAACTTTGTTTGTCTAATAAAATCTATTTAAGATTTTGTTCTGGAAAAAAAGTGTAAAGATAATTCGACTTATTTCTGATGTTCTGCCATTATCCTTCCATTTTTCTTGTGACTACAAGATAATGTAACTCAATTTCACATATATCTTTTATCTTCAATGGCTGCTAAGTGCCCTCTGTCACTGAACTTCTTCATAAAATCCTTTAGTGGGGAATACATATTTATTTTTCCATATGACTGCCACTGGGCAGAACATAACTGATTGTATTAAGTCTGTAGAAGGTGTATGATGGGAGTATCCTTGATTTTTATAAAGTTCAGATCTTTGTGTCAGAAAGAGAGTGATAGAGACTTTCCGTCTTCCCCTGTAAAAATCTTAGTAATGTTAAAAAGTGTAGATTTATTAGTGCAGATGATATTAATCTTCTGAGTAACTTTGGAGGTACATGCTATGTGTAGAAAAGCACTTTGAGTATTATCTACCAATACTACTTACTTGAACAATCTTCTGATGCAATTAGAAATATCTTAATTTTGGTGCTCTATCTTGGTTTTCAGGGAGGACTTTAGAGCTACATCAGCCAGTGCAGTACTGCCAACTATTGTGATATTTGGGGTCTTCTTAAAGCCCCATCTGGGAGTCATGTGATTATGTGAAAATTTTGGCATTCCTTAAAAAAATGTAAGTTTCAAATCCTCATGATTGATGAGAGAAGATTGAAAAAATTAACCCTAAATGTTAACATTAACCCTCAAATCCTAGGAAGAAATAAAAAAAAAACCCCTAATTTAATTATTTTTTAAAAAACCCATGATTGTAGGACAATCTCTTGATTTTTGGGGGATCTGACACCTGATATTTGATTGCTAGGATTTGTCAGTACTGCAGTGTTTGATGATGATGGCATCCAAGCCTGAAAATATTCTTGCATCTTGATGACTTGCTGTAGCACATAATTTTAATTTTAATTTTTTTTAACTAAAAAATTATGAAGATACGGTTAAATATGAATTGTGTACTCAGAGCAGCATAAATCCTGTTACCTGTTCATCTTTGGTCACCTTTTAAATTTGCATGACTGACACAAGCTGGATTATAAGGGGTAAGTAGCACTGTATTAGAATTTGTCAGTTTCTTTGCTCACATTTGAGATGCAGATGAAATGTTGTGAGTGTCCAACATATTATTGATGCTTAGCTTCTGAGTCCTAGCAGCTATAAAGGTGTTGTGACTCTTTAGATCAGTGGTGGGCAACCCGCGGCCCACATGTGGCCTGTCAGGGTAATCTGCTGGTGGGCCAGGAGACCCTTTGTTTACATTGACCATCTGCAGGCACTGCTGCCTGCAGCTCCCAGTGGCTGCGGTTCGCTATTCCCGTACAATGGGAGCTGTTAGCGAAGGCAAGGTTGAAGAAACATGCCTTGCATTTGGAGCAGAAGGTGGTGACGTTTCCTAGAGGAAATTATTCCACAGTCTTTGACTGCCCCCCACAAGAACATTGTGTCTCCTCACAGACAGCCTTTACCCTTATCGTAGAGTTCCATCGCTCCAGAGGAGCGGAGTTGTCAGTCACAGGCTTCATCCCACTGCATGGTCCATTGTGTACTTTTTTCCTCTTATCCAAAGAAAATATCATGAAAAGACGAAGATCTGTTATCACTAATAGAGACTAAAGAGCTTGCCTCCTTCCAGCTGTACCTCTCAGAGATTGTTTTAACTGGTGACAAACGACCAAGAGTTCCCAACTGTAGGGTAAGGGAAAATATCCAGCTATGATAGAGAGTAATAGACTACAAGTGAGCATAGTGGTTTAGAACATTTGAACCTGTTATAGAGGAGAGAAGCATTCTGCTGAATGCAGCCAGTGGGACAGGGATAATCCCTCAATGTGGTGAATGATCCTCCCATTCCTGCTTCCAAAAAACCACTACCCAGACAAAAAGAAAACTAAAAACAGACTATATAACAAATCTGATAGGACAGGAACAGTATGAACCAGAAATGCACAACTGTGTCACTATAAAGGCAGCTGCATTGCTTGCCATGTGCCAGCAGCTGAGGGAAGTTGGGAGGGAGAATTCAGTTAGAGAATGTCCAGGGTAATTAATAATTTTCATTTTCCTTGCAGCTTTCATTTCTTTTCTTTTTTCATTCGGAAAGTGCTGCAGTTCCAGCAAACACTGATATATCTTCTGACACTGATAGTGTCTGACACAGCATTAATGCAGCCACATAGGTGAAAAACAAAACAAGTAGCACAGATTTTTTTTTTGTTTTGTTTTGCAACTCAGTTAAGTTCCCTTTTGTAGATGGAGTGAGTTTATCCATGGCTTGACAAACTGGAAGGGAATAAATACATTAGGATCTGTTTCTGCTCCCACTGTAATGAATAGCAAAATTCCCATTGATTTCAGTGGGCTCAGGATTGGACCCTCAGTAATTCTTGTAGAGCAGTGGTTCTCAAACCGTGGGTTAGGAGCCCAAAGTGGGTTGTGACCCCATTTTAATGGGGTCGCCAGGGCCAGCATTAGACTTGCTGGGATCTGGGGCTGAAGCCAAATTCCATCCCCACCCGGGGCGGCAGGGCTTGGGCTCTGGCCCTGTCAGGGTTCCCTCCCCACTCTGAACTCTGGGGTACAGATGTGGGGACCTGCATGGAAGACCCCCTAAACTCATATTCCACCAGCTTAGGTTAAATACTTCCCCAAGGCATAAATTCCTTTCCTTGTCCTTGGACGGTATTGCTGCCACCACCAAGTGATTTAAACAAACATTCAGGGAGGGGCCACTTGGAGCCCTATCCCCCCAAGCCCCTTCACCCCTTTCCTGAGGGTGGGGGGAACTTGAGAATAATATACCAACTGATAGGTTAACAAAGTGAGCACAGACCAAATCCCTGGTTTTTAGGACACTGAAAATCTTAAAAGAAGAATGTTATCTAAAAAAATAGTAAAAGTTACACCTGCAAAATCAGGATGGAAGATAACTTTACAGGGTAAATAAAAAGATTTAAAGAACAGAGGATTCCCGTCTAGGCTCAACTTTAAAGTTACAAAAACAGGAATAAACCTCCCTCTTAGCATAGGGAAAATTCACAAACTAAAACAAAAGATAATCTAACACATTTCCTTGCTATTACTTACATCTAAAATTACAGAAATTGTATCAGTTCAGGATTTTTTTAGGAGCTGGGTTACCTGCTTGGTCTCTCTCTTTGTCCCAAGAAGGTACCAATAAAGAGACCACCAACAAAGAGACCACAAACAAAACCTTCCCTTCCCCTCCCCCCGCCAGATTTGAAAGTATCTTCTTTCCCCATTGGTCCTTCTGGTCAGGTGCCAACCCAGTTAATTGAACCGATTAACCCCTTACAGGTAAGTAATTCTGTACCTCTGGCCAGGAGGGATTTATGTTACTGCATACATAAAGCTTGTTACCCTTCCCTTTATATTTATGACAGGCCCCCTGTCCCTCCACCCGGGGTCATGTACTAATTTTGTTGTCAGAAGAGGGGTCATGGTGCAATGAAGTTTGAAAACTGCTGTTGTAGAGGAAAGGTATTTTGGGGGTACTCTGTCAGTACTGTGAAGTAGCCATTAAGGTCCAGATTCTCAGACTCTTACTCAAGTTGAGTAGCACCTTTACTTCTCAAATATTTTGCTTAATTACAATTTTTCAGAAGGCCTCCACCACAGTCCATGACGCTTTCTGCCGCTGAAAGTAGTAATGATTGATGCTACCCTGCAACACTGCTGGGACGTCCCATGATACTTCTATGATTACGATTTAATGCTGTCCTAACTGTGTTACACTTCTCCTCAGAGTTTGACTAGTGTGCCTAGGCTATCAAATGGTTTGAAAAAAACCATCAGGTTTACTAGTCAGATGGATTGCCTCCTCGGTATTCAGTTACTTTTGACGAAGGGTGGATGGACCTCACCCTCTCTCACCAACATGCTAACACCACCTCACAACCTTTCTTTATTATTTATTACTTCAGTATCTCTGCAGTGCCGCACTTGCAACCAAAACACATTTTCTAATTGCAAAATTTGTAGGCCCTGATGCACCGCTAGGTCTCTGTAGTTTCTTCTAGTGTAGACCTTGGAGGACGTGCCAGCAATGGAAAGACAAGAGGAGAAGGATTTGGTGGTGAAAAGTGATATGATCATTGCATCCGCTGTGGTGCAGCACTGTGCTGCTCCAAAGAGAGTGTAGGTGGTTGGTGAGGGTAAGAGCGGCCAGGAACATTAGAGGGGACATTGGTTCCTATGGAGGCATGATGCAACTTAAAGCTGCCCTTCCTCCACAGAAACCCTGATGAAACACAATAGCAGCTGGGGGTAGAAGGATCCTGGCTGCTGGTGGAATGTTTAATTAACATTTCCTTGTGCTAACTTTAGTAAATCTAGCTCAGGGCCTTAAATAATGTTGCTGATTTTTTTCATCTCAATCCTAATACTACTGAGTCCACATGAAATATTTGTTGCATATCTACTCCATTTTCATTTCAAAATCTTTACAGGAAAATGAAAGGCAGTTTCTGTGGGTGGAAGTCTGCAATTTAGTCACCAAAAAACAAAACAAAACACACAAAACCCCGTCAATTTTTATTCCAAAATGGTACCTTTTCCCTATGAAAAATGTGTGTGTGTTTGGGGAATGGGGGAATGCCTGGAGAAAAGATATATAATTTTTCTCTCACACTGATGTTTGCGATATTTGCTCTCAACAATGACAAAGTTTCAGCCAGGATCAAATTAATAAAAATTCAAGAAAATGACTGATTTTGTATAGGGGGTAGTCAAAAAGCAAAAGAACGGTAGCATGTCACAGCCCCAATAAGTTGCATTAAATTTGCAAATCAGCCTACAACCCTTTTGTCCAAATTAGAATGTTGCTCTTACATGACTTAACGGCCTCAAAAACAGACAGAAATATCAATCACTTTTCTTCCTTGTTGAGTGGGGAAATAATTTTACAAGCTATTTTATTATGTTTTAATTATTACTCACCTGGCGTATAAGACCCCCTGGGGGCTTCTCTCTGTTTTGTACCCTTGGAAAATATACTTGTGTAATGAAATTCTGCTTAATGCATTATTCACAGCTGACCAAGGGATATAATAAATAACCAGCTTCTTACAAAATTCTTAGTTATGAACATCTCTGTGCGATATAAATACTCCGTATATGATTTCTGCCACTCATATAATGAAATATGTATTTCTGAAGAAAAGATTGGGAATGTTGCAACAGTGCCCAGAAATACTGGAGGGGATACCAATCAGTCAGAAGATAGGCTGCTATGGCTCGGTAGTATCTGGATGGTTGGTGGCCAGTCAATGCCAGGGTTCCCTGGCATTTTATGGATTTCATTTCATTTTATGGATACTGCTGTCCAAAATCACCCTCAAATGTTCCTGTGTTTCTCGGTAACTGTACATCACCCCACTTTCTGGGTGACTAGACATCAGCCTATATGGAGTTTTACTAGTTGCACTAGGTACCAAGTGCATAGGAATTCATTGGCGATGTGTGGGTGTATGAGACAGAATTTGGTTTTAATTAGCCCAATGTTGAAAATTTTTAAAATTGAGTACAAAAAGCAAAAACATCAAAATCAGCCTATCTGTCCCTTTGTTAACATTGAAGCTTTTACCAGTATCAGCTCTTTGAGGACATCAGATAAACCTTTTTCTTGTGCAGAACCTCTTAGCTGCTGGAGAGTATATCTTTATTTCAATCTTGCAAGTTATTCATTAGCAGAAAAAATGATCGTTTTATTGTGTTGTCCTTTTGAACAAGTGGATAGTTTGACTTCTCTGTGTAATCTGAAGAATCACAGCTTTGGGTTCTGTAAAGTATAGAGGCACGCTGATTATAATAGAGACGTGGCAATGCATTCTCCCTTTGACTTGAATGCCCAGCTATCATTCTTCTATTATCCCCTTTGCTATTGAATGCTACTGCAGCGTTCGTTTTGAAATACTGAAGTTCAAAGTGAATGTGGTACCCGGGGCAGGACCCCATATGCGTCTTGTCTTCTGTACCAGGTATGTGAAGCAGCACTCAAGTCCAGTGAAGTGGCACTCAAGTTATGTACCCATCAGGAGGAGAAAATACTTCAAATCTTGAAGAAATCTCTACATGGATTGGAACGAGAAATGCATCTCATTTAGTTAATAAAGCATCCTGAAGGCACTAAGCATTTATGATTGACCATTTATTGCCGCTAAACATTATGGGTCACAAAACTTGAATTTGACATTTCCAAAAGGCTATATTCCATCGTTTGTCATGTTTCATTTAGTTTAACATTTTGTTTAAGTAAGGATAGGGGCTAAATGCATTTCTCTTATATGATCTAGTTGTATCCATGTGTGGAGTATGGGAAATATTATATATGCCTTGGTTTAGCTGCTTGATGATGTTCTGCCTGAGTACAGGGAGTTACCCCAAAAGGGGGTTGTTACGAAGAACAAATAGGAAACTAAACAATGGCCAGATATAAGACATCTTTGGATAAATAACAACAAGTGTGTTCAGGGAGCAAAAGCTAGAACATTAACTGGGAAGATGATATTTCCAGACACCAGCCAGAAATACACAGTCAGTTTTCCAAAGCTGAGGGGACACGATCAAAAGGACACTAAACAGTCTCTATAAAGAGAGGGCGGGGTTTTTTGTTGTTTTTTCCCCAATAGTCTGGGGGCTGTATGCAGACAGCAGTTGGACAGAGACGGTAGTGCTGTATGTGGTTCCACTCAGAGAGAGGTCAAGGTAGTGAGACCTGTCACCTGAGGGGTCTGACTTGAGAGGGCCCTGTAGCCATGAGATTACAGTTAGCAAAACAGAAGGTTTTGTAGCTTGGTGATCCCGTCTAAAGTGGGGTGAACCATGGGGTCCACTCTTGAGGAAGTGCAGGTTGAGTCCTGTCACTTGGAAAGAGTTTCCCCGGAGAGAGATCGCAGCTGCAACTTTCACCTGAACCGTGACACCATGTTCGTGAAAGGGGGGGAGGGTTGCATGTAATATTTTAAAGGCAGAAGGAAGTAGAAAGGGGGTGGAAATGAAGATGTAAAACTTTTGGAATGGACAGATAATGAGTATTCTCTTTTCTGTGCCCCTGATATCTCCTCAAATAGAAAAAAAATCCAAAATGAAGCCGAGACAAGTTTGTGTTAAATGACTCATCCATATAACAAGTCTTGCTAGAGGAATACCTACAGCTATGCCACTTTGGGTTGTGATCGTGTCAAATGTAATAAGCTATGTAAGGTTGAGGCTAGTCAATACTTGGAAGGGAGATATCCAAGGGGAATCAAAATACTTCAAGGACTCCTGGTGACTTACTATGTGGGACTCTTTCCTCTGGGTCAGTAGTGAAAAAATCCCCCAGCAGGTGTAGAGATTACAGAGACCCAGCACACCATAGTTGGAGTGAACGCAAGACTGACTTTATTCTGTTTACACAGACCCGTACCTCCTTGCTTTATGCCCCCTGAAGGCAGCATTTTGTAATGTAAACATTCACAACTAACACCACATCCCTTTCTGAAAGGGGAAGGGTAATAAAACCTTTATCCAAATTTTATATTAAACAACATATAACAAGAATAAAATATTAACACGAATAAACAGCGCCATGAAGGACTGTGTAGACTGCCTGAACCTTTGGTCTTTCGTCAGGGATTTACTCTGCCCTTTTAAGACATTTGGTGACTAGTCTCTGACTTTCTTGAATTCTCAAGATCTTATGTAATCCTCCGGGAATGCAGGAGGCAATTTTTATTTTACTAGTTCTGTCCTTGCAGAGAGGAGCAGTAGGACCTGTGAGCAGTTTTATGTGAGCAGATGGGGTGCTGTTCACAGGTTCAGTCTCTTGGTAGAGATCATGGTGAACTGGAGAGCTACCTGGTGACACAAGATGACTCTGGTTCTGATGAATGATTCCTGCTGGCACACTAACCAAGTAGGATCAAGGTGTCCTGGCACTGTCCACTTTTCTTGAGAATCTCTCACCCAAACGTGATCCTCTGGATTCAGTACTCCCAAGGATTTGACTCTATGGCACCTGTCAAAGTCCCTTTTCTGGTGGCTTTTATATTGATCTTCCTTCTCCTGTGGTCTCGGGAAGCCATCTGGAAGGGATGGTTAGGATAGTGGACCACAACTTCCTTCCTATCAACAGTTCTGCAGAGCTGAATTCATTTGCTAGAGGTGTTGATTGGTATTCCAACAGGGAAAGATGAGGATCTGAGGATTTTGAAAGAAGTTGTTTTATTGTCTTTACTGTACATTCTGCTTCACCATTTACTCTGAAGGATCTATGGACAGGATGTGACCCAAGTGAAACCATAGTTATCTGCAAATCTCTTAAATGTGTTGTATGAAACTTGAGGATCACTGTCAGAGTTGATTTGCTGTGGAATCCCCAAATGGACAAAGATAGGTTTTATCCTCTCCACAGCTGTACTTGATGTTGTGTTGAGCTGCCTGACAACTTCAGTGAATCATGAGAAATAATCAGTCACCAAAGATTGGTTGTGTAATCTAGACAGAAAAGATCAATCCTGACTTTCTGCCATGATCTGCCTGGTAGAGAAGATGGTAGTAACTGTTCTGATGGACTGGTTCTCATGTGAGCACAAATATATCATTTCTCAACTTTCAGTTGCCGTTTGTTCAGCCCAGGTCACCGAACAGACTGTTTAGCGCTCTCCCCACATTTTGTGATGCCTTGGTGTCCTTCATGCGGTCTGTCAAGGATTTCCTGTTGCAGTGATGCAGGAATAACCAGGCTGGTCCCTTTTCACAACAAAACTTGGTTTATGGTAAGACCCCTGGAAACTGCCCAACATGGTTTTAATTTCTTTCTTAGTCTGTTTTGTCCAGCATTCTTTCCAGTGAGTCATGAGTTGACTCAGTAATTCATCTGCCTCTTGCTTCTTTTTCAGTTCTTGCAGGCCAAGAGCCAAAAAAGATTTTGACAGCCAAGGATAGTGTCCATTAAACATGAAAGGAAAAATGTTCGCCTCTTTGTGTATATGGGTTCAGGTGTGTAGGCAGACTATGGAGAGACCTGATTTAAATTCTTCTCTCGCTATTGGAAGGGGAGAGAGAAATCACAAATGAATGCACCCTTTCCTTCCGAAACAGATGAGGCCTGAGTTTGCAAGTTGCTGAGCAATTGACGGGGACAACAATTCTCGTCAACACCCAACAACTGCAATGAGAGTTGAGGGCACTCCAGACCTCCAGGATTTGCTTGGCATCTTTGGTTCTTTCCAAAGCCAGGGTTCGGAGCAGCAGCAGCAGCCATTTTCAGAATGTCAGAAAGTAGGCCTGCCTTGGTGACTGTTTAATGTATAAGCACAAATTTGATTCCACATCCATGTATCATATCAGCTGCATTCTCCTTGTGGTTGTGTATATAGTTTTTCCATGGTCAATGCAGTGGGATAGTGAAGGTGAAGAATGCTTTACTAAAGGCTAATTTACAATCTCAAATGTTGCCTCTTGTAGTTCTACTTCCAATTCTTTCCCATCTGGACGAGTTATGTCCAAAGAATTCCATTTAATGGTAAGTTTTGCTTTTTCAGCATTAAAAGTTTTGCTTAAAATTCTCTGATTTTGGGAAAAAATGCTCTTCTAAAACATCTGTGGACCTAACCATGTATGGTTTCAGTCAGACTTTGAAACTGAAGCATTGTGCCTATAGCTAATTTAGATTGAACAAATCAATGATCACCTTCATTCTTCCTAATTTACAGCAGCAGGGAAATGGCCCCTCTCAGGAGACAATGTCCAGATGATCAAAAATCAAAAAGGGCTCATGTAAATGGAGATCCTTTCCGAATTTGTGTGCCATCCACAGAAGACTATCTTGTAATTTTTTCATCAAAGATGCCCAGTGCTCTTTCCTTTCCTTTTCCCCCTTTAATTTTACATGAAACATCCTTTCTAACCATTGTTTCATAAAACTTTTCAGGGTTTTTTTTTTTCCTTCTGAGTACTTTCTTTTGTCTGTATTTGACTGATTAGTTTTGAAAAGTTACTGTAAAATCTTGCATTAAGTCAGCTGTTTGTGAAGTAAGGCTGACAGGTGTGATGTTTTCCTGGGGATACTGAACCAAGAAAAGTATTACTTCATGCAGTAATGGAGCTAATGGTATTACATTCAGGACATCTGTGGGTACATCTGGTGTTAAAACTACCGTTATTTAAACTTTATGATGCGGGAGACTGCCAGCTCCCCCAATGGCAGCATATAAATTATGTCGATTGCTCATGCACTTTTTTTAACCCTGATTTCTCTTGAATTATGGATGATAGACAGGGCCAGAATTTGCTTTTAGTGATCCCTTGTGACCATCTGTGTGTTGAGTGCAGTGAGCAGTCATAATCTCAGTGTGTGCAGTCAGGGGATGCATAATGTAATTTGCGCTGTGACCATATAACTTGTATCCTAACCATTAAGACAGCTTTTACATCTGAAGCTCCCAAGTTATTTTTGGTTAGTGTGGTTATTTCCTCTGAAGGGGAAAAAAACACTTTGCTGCTAGGTCTGTGCAGAAAACTTCAAGGCTAGAATTAGAAAGGACAGCATGGTTCAGAAACATGAACTCTGTGTCCCACATAGATGTATTTTTGAGAGCCAAAACAGTTTTCTTCCCTGAGAGACCAACACACTATAGAGAAAACAGAACGACTGCCTTCAGAATTTCCTTATGCTTAAAACCAATGCTACATATTTTTAACGAAGGTATTTTGTACAGTGTCCTTGCAAGTTTAAGTCAACACGAATGTCAGTCAAGATCTGTTTTTATAAAGTAAAGTAATGCACTTAGTTGACTAAATGTGCTCGCATGCTGGCTAGCACACAGAAGTGTAGCAATAAATAACTTTGGTTGTGTACCGATATCATGTTTTCAAAAGTCTAAACTCAGCTTGCTCTGAAGTAACCTGATAGAGTCTAGGTTGTTACTTAGCACTGGTCGCCCATTTACAGAGTAGTTTCAAAATGACTTGCAATGGTTTGAAACATAGCTTCTTGTACAACTGCTGGCAGAAAGGTTAGATGTCAGAATATGCTGTGCGTATCTAGAATGCTGTGTGAATATGGAGATAAGTAAAAGAAACTGAAACATTGTGTGTCTACATTCACTGGTAGGGTTGGGTGGCCCGAAAGAGGGTTGGCGTTCTGCTTCAGTTGCAATAAGCAACAGCTCTTGTGGGTATTGCACTCCTGTATCAGCAACATCATGTACGAGCCCAAAAGTCCTGATTTGCCATTAGAAATCAAGAATCTTTGTTCTGAAGTCAGTAGCATCAACTGAGCCTTCAATGTATCCATATGACTCCTCATACTACAAATGAGAATTATGTGAGGACAATCAAAAGACAACGGGTGAAATCCTAGCCACGTTGAAGTCAGTGGAAGTTCTGCCACTGAGTTCAGTGGAGACAGGATTTTGCTCAGTATATCCTTTCCTTAAAGTAACAGTAAACACATTTAATACATTTTTAATATACTATACAGGTGGCATATGCTTTCTGCAAAAACAAATCCACACATATATCATATTTATGCTACTTTGTGGTTACTGTTTATTGAGTTAGTACCTATTTTAAAATGTATTAATTAGCAAATGTTTGTAAAGCATGTAGAACATTTATAGCACTATATAAATATTAAGTTTCTGCGCTATTATCATGCTTGAATTCTGCACAAGGGTTAGTAAAGCTATCTCCATTCATGTTAATAACGTGTATTAGTATTGTGCAAAAGTCTGTGGATATTTGTATCTGGTTACAGTGCAAACATTTTTCAATAGTAAAGATTTATTTGAAATGTTACAAACTTGCCACTGAAATAAAGGGTTATAATTTAAAAATAAATGGTAAGTTCTACTCCATAGTGTATTGATTTCAATAGCTCCTCAGGCATGATCATTTTAATAAAATATTACTGATTTTTTTCAGTGCATTAGCTGATCTGTAGGAGTAAAGTACAAACTGCTCACAATAGGTAATTGGATGAAGTCTATCATTGCTGATATCATTCAAAGTGCTTGATGTTGGGAAATCTCAGGCAAAAGTTGGGGATTATATAGATATAGCAGAGAGTTTCAGGTGGGAAATAATTGGATGCAGGAAGAGAGCAGTGAGGGGGTGGGGAGAAGGTACTATGGGAAATTTCACTGGAGGAAGGAACGCAATTTAGGAGAAAGGGATTTCAGGGAAGCTATCAATAATTTATATTAGGGCTGTGCAAATTGTGCAGGGTTCATGTCATGTGAGGTGGAAATGAATTCTCTTTCCTCACCCCACACATCTGGGCCCTCTATCCTAGCCCCTGCGACCACCCTTCTCTTGTCTTAGGTGTCTTAGGGTTGGCGTGCCCTGGGGCTTCCAATGGGAAGAGTTGGATGTTTTAAGGAGCAAGGGAGGCTGGTTCGAATAAGGAAAGTTCACTAGCTGTGTGAACAAGCTCAGCCCCTGCTTGGCAAGCTTTTGTGAGGATGGGCTGGGACACATGAACTGAATACATGTTGGATTTGGGAAGTGATTTTGAGATTCAAGGTAAATATTTTGCACAGCTCTGTTCTGCCCTTCATTTCGGATACTCTTCCATCTTTTAATATTTTTTTAAAAACTACAAATTTACATAGCAGTAAATAAATCTCTGCAGAATGGACATCTCATGCTTCAACTCTGTAATCAGATCCACGTAGGGAGACCCTTGAGCCCAGATGGAGCTCTACTGATATCACTGGTTTCCTTGGAGAGGCAAGGGTCCCTTCCAGTCATAAGATCTGCAGCTTAGGCCCGGTCTTTTAAGGACTTATGCACATGCTTAACATTGTGTATTGTTACAGTGACTTACAGATGTGAGTAATCCCAATGGTCCCTATAATTGAGTCTACATAAAACTGATAGGCCTTTATGGAGTAAGCTTCTTCACATAAGGGCTTAGCAATTTTGTCTGGAAAATACCATGCATGTTTATAGCACTATAGATAGATCATATAGCATGTGGTTTTAGATGCATATTAATCCTGGTACATTTTAAAATGCATATATTTGTAAACATTTATTTACAATGTGGACTGATTAATTGTTTTGTAAATTGACTATGAAATGGTCTTAAGTAATTTTTTTCAAATTGTGATTTTCCTTAATATTGTACATACATTACTATTTTAGACATCAGGCACATTTAGATATGCACCAGTAGAATATTTCTGGGATATACTAGTCCAGACCCACTTATAAAAATATGAGATCAGAATGTCTATTTAACCCATTATGACCTGTCAGATAAACAAAAGTCTGTGAAATAATTCAACTGTAAACTTTTTTTCAGTGGGTGCAATACACTAGAGATCTGCTTAGAGACACATTTAACTGAGGGACTGTAACACAGACGTGGAGCTATTTGGTCTCTTAAGTAAATTTTATGTATTTTATAACCTCACAGAGAAGCTGCAGGGTTTTTGTTTATGTCGGTTTTTTCTTTTCCTTTTCTCTTTTTTTAAATGTTGTTCTTTTAACATTCAAGTACATTAAATGCATTAACAACCCTTTTGTTTAACTCGCATTGAGATTGTGACATAAATAAATCATAGCCAGGTAATTAAAATTCAAGGCTCTCACTTTTGTGTTTAATTTAGGATGGTGTGTAAAAAAAAAAAAACAAAATCAACAACAAAACCAATTAATAAAAAAGCCCCCTTGTCTGAGGTAAGACTGGATTATCTTCCTTAATATTAATTTTCCTGGCTATTGTTGTTTTTGGTAGAACACTAATGTGTTTAGAGTTTGTTTTATTGGATTATAATTCATAGAATGCAATACATTCAGGTGTGTTAGCAAGGTGAATCCATTCTGTTTACATCAGTGGCAAAACTCCCATTGACTTTAATGGGAGCAAGTTTAGGTCTTGTTAAATTAGCAGAGTCGTATTCTTATAAGTATAAGAGGGGTTTACAAGATGGGGCTTTGTCTTGTCTTTTAAGTCTGCAAATTGGGTGTGCTTTCATACAAACTTTTGGTTCTGGACTGAATGTGGATGCAAATGGCTGAGGAAAACAAATGGTGTATCCAACCAAGCATTTGCGAACCTGGGATTAAGGTACCTGCCAGATTCTTTTACTCTATTAAAGTCTATGCACAGGACTTTGAAAAGTACTCAGTATTGGCCTAACTCTGCTCCCACTGAATGATAAAAGTCTCATTGACCACAATGGGTGCAGGTACGCCAGTTTGGAGCTCTTTTGAAAATCCCATTCTATATCCTTCCAAAACAATTTATATCAGCTGGGTTGTCCTTTCGGGCTCCTTCAAGGTTCATTCTGAACCCAAAAGGACAGTGTCTTATCATTGGTTGGGCCGTTGTCCCAGAGTTTGTTCTCAAGCCTCTTCTACAGTATTTGTCACAAAGGGCCCTGCTGAACTGCTCTTCAAAATAGTTTAGCAGCTAGTGTGGAAAATGCGAGGCACTCAAGACTGCTACAGAAATCACTAAAAGAAAAGGAGTACTTGTGGCACCTTAGAGACTAACCAATTTATTTGAGCATAAGCTTTCGTGAGCTACAGCTCACTTCATCGGATGCATACTGTGGAAAGTGTAGAAGATCTTTTTATATACACACAAAGCATGAAAAAATACCTCCTCCCACCCCACTCTCCTGCTGGTAATAGCTTATCCAAAGTGATCACTCTCCTTACAATGTGTATGATAATCAAGTTGGGCCATTTCCAGCACAAATCCAGGGTTTAACAAGAACGTCTGAGGGTGGGGGGGGGGTAGGAAAAAACAAGGGGAAATAGGTTACCTTGTATAATGACTTAGCCACTCCCAGTCTCTATTCAAGCCTAAGCTAATTGTATCCAATTTGCAAATGAATTCCAATTCAACAGTTTCTCGCTGGAGTCTGGATTTGAAGTTTTTTTTGTTGTAATATCGCAACTTTCATGTCTGTAATCGCGTGACCAGAGAGATTGAAGAGTTCTCCGACTGGTTTATGAATGTTATAATTCTTGACATCTGATTTGTGTCCATTTATTCTTTTACGAAGGGACTGTCCAGTTTGACCAATGTACATGGCAGAGGGGCATTGCTGGCACATGATGGCATATATCACATTGGTGGATGTGCAGGTGAACGAGCCTCTGATAGTGTGGCTGATGTTATTAGGCCCTGTGATGGTGTCCCCTGAATAGATATGTGGGCACAGTTGGCAACGGGCTTTGTTGCAAGGATAGGTTCCTGGGTTAGTGGTTCTGTTGTGTGGTATGTGGTTGCTGGTGAGTATTTGCTTCAGGTTGGGGGGCTGTCTGTAGGCAAGGACTGGCCTGTCTCCCAAGATTTGTGAGAGTGTTGGGTCATCCTTCAGGATAGGTTGTAGATCCTTAATAATGCGTTGGAGGGGTTTTAGTTGGGGGCTGAAGGTGACGGCTAGTGGCATTCTGTTACTTTCTTTGTTAGGCCTGTCCTGTAGTAGGTGACTTCTGGGAACTCTTCTGGCTCTATCAATCTGTTTCTTCACTTCCACAGGTGGGTATTGTAGTTGTAAGAATGCTTGATAGAGATCTTGTAGGTGTTTGTCTCTGTCTGAGGGGTTGGAGCAAATGCGGTTGTATCGCAGAGCTTGGCTGTAGACGATGGATCGTGTGGTGTGGTCAGGGTGAAAGCTGGAGGCATGTAGGTAGGAATAGCGGTCAGTAGGTTTCCGGTATAGGGTGGTGTTTATGTGACCATCGTTTATTAGCACTGTAGTGTCCAGGAAGTGGATCAACGCTTCCTCAGCTCTCGTCCCCTAACGCCCATACTCTACTTGCGCTATATTGATGACATCTTCATCATCTGAACTGATGGAAAAGAAGCCCTTGAGGAATTCCACCATGATTTCAACAATTTCCATCCCACCATCAACCTCAGTCTGGTCCAGTCCACACAAGAGATCCACTATCAAGCATTCTTGGACACAATTAGCTTAGGCTTGAATGGAGACTGGGAGTGGCTAAGTCATTATGCAAGGTAACCTATTTCCCCTTGTTTTTTCCTACCCCCCCCCCCCACCAGACGTTCTTGTTAAACCCTGGATTTGTCCTGGAAATGGCCCAACTTGATTAGCATACACATTGTAAGGAGAGTGATCACTTTAGATAAGCTATTATCAGCAGGAGAGTGGGGTGGGAGGAGGTATTTTTTCATGCTTTGTGTGTATATAAAAAGATCTTCTACACTTTCCACAGTATGCATCTGATGAAGTGAGCTGTAGCTCATGAAAGCTTATGCTCAAATAAATTGGTTAGTCTCTAAGGTGCCACAAGTACTCCTTTTCTTTTTGCGAATACAGACTAACACGGCTGTTACTCTGAAACAGAAATCACTGAAACCAGTCCCACCTGTGGCAGTTTTCCAAACTCGGGGGAAGTCTGTCCTGTTTGGGTCAATTTTTTACATGCACACTTAGCTCCCTGTTTCCAGTTGTAACCTTATACGCAGGGGTTGAAGGCTGAAAGCTGGTAGTGGGCATTGATGTAGATAACCACTGAGCCTGTGAATTATCTCTAAACAACGATATTATTTCGATGTCCTTCCTCCTCTCCCTTCTCCCAGGTGTCATTTCAGTGGTGGGTACTTTTGTAAATGATTTAAATAAACAACCCCCTGAATTAACTTTGAGTTTGGACAAAGATTTTTATAGAGAATGATGGTTCTTACTTCCCCTGAACCAGTTCACCTATCCCCACTGATAACTGTGTTCACTCAGGGCCAAGTCCTGTCCCCTGCTGCACTGCTGCACTGTGGGGAAAAGAACCCCTTCCTCCAGGGAGCATGGCTGGATCTCTGCTATGTGTCAGAAGATCACTAAGACTGGGGCTCGTATTTCACAACCCCAAAAGTCAGGCCCCCAGCTGGGTAAAATGTATGCCACAGTCTGTAGCACTGTTCCTTTGCAAAAAAGCAGTAATGTGTGATCAGCAGGACATTCCTTTCTCCTCCCCTACTTTACTCCCTGCCTCGAATCATCAGTGTAGCATCAGTAGGAAAGTTCTTGCACTGTGCATACGACTCGCATCATTCATCTCCTCCCACTGCATCCTTTGTACAGCAGGCTAATGTTTATCACTATGCACCTGTACCCCTGTTACACAAAACACTACAGCAGTACCATAGTAGAAGACAGCCTGTCTACAATGCACTTAGAAGGTTTGGGATTATATTGTGGGATAATCCGTAGTGCATGTAATATACAAAGCAGCGGGTGCTTGCTGAAATTAATAGGCAAAGTGAAGCTGAAGTGTCTAATCCATCTCAAAAGGCACATTTTGCCAATCTCCTGCAAAGTCAGCGAGCTCAGCACTAATATTCAAGACATCCTAGCATCAAAAGGAAGAAAAGCTCATGTTTCTTTCCTTGTGAGCATTTGAAAGTGCTTTCCTGCTATCTGTCAGTGTCATAGTATTTTTAAACACGGCAAAATATTAGCTGTGGTTTGGTCACAATCAATCAGTGGAAGCCATTACTGGAATTTAAACAAAGTACACATACACAGTGGCAGGGCTAATTCAAGGATCAAAGGAGATTAACTATGTTCAGAAAAAATCAGCACTAATGAGATGTATTTACATTCAGTGCTGAAGCTGCCTGGCACATTCCATACCAGCAAGGTGACTCAGTAAGTTCTAATGCTCTATAGGGGGTTTTTAGAAAGAGTTGTACAATGTTAGGGCCAGTACATCATTTAATATATGCAGGAAGAGATAAGTGTAAGTAATTGTCATGATCAGGGAATAAACCGATAGGTTTGGATTCAGGGAGGAATCCCACAATTGGCAAGGTGCTTTTGGGAGAGCATGTGTGAATTTTTCACTTTTGTTCTAAAGCATCATGTATTGTCCATAGTGGGAGACAGGACACTGGATTTGGTAATGTAGTGTAATGATTCAGTATGACAACTCTTATGTTCCTTTCATGTTTCAGTTTTTCAGGTTGTCATTTATACTGTAAAATACTGTACCCAACAATTATCACCACTGCAGGAGTTGCCTCAAAATAATTCCATCTAACCTAAGCATCCAAGGCAAAACTAGAGTGATGCTGTACATAGTTCTGTTGGCAGTCTTCTACATGCTATGCTAACTGGGAGATAATCGTTATGAAGTGTTGCTGAGGTTAACGTGTAGTTAAAGCCATAAAAGTGACTATGTAAAAATGAAAAGTTCTTCCATAACGCCTTGATTTATGTGAGTATTCTACACATATCTTCTTTTCTTTGTTGACAAATCAAGCTCCTTTTGGAACCAAAGTAGATGTGGGGAAATATCCGGATTCCATTCTACTTAGTACGTATTAACAAAATTATTATCTAATACCAAATTACAACATGTTTATTACTGGTAATGAGCACAAGGAAGAAAGAACCCGGCTTCATTTGCAGATCTCATGTTGAATTTGAAAAGCAGCCTGTTAGAAAAATCTTCATTTGATTTGCCAGCTGGATGCATTTGCTAAAGGAAAAGAGTGAGACAATGTGGACCTGCACAGTATTAGTTATATATAGTCACTGTTCTGACTGCATTGCTCTTTTAAGAAACCATCTTGATGAGATTCAACAAACGGCTGAAATTTACCTCTTCCTCATGTTGTCCGTATCAATAAGCTGTGTAATCTTCTGATAGAATTCATAACCAAACTGTAAGTTACCTGTCTCTGCAACTTTTGTTCAAAAGGATGCTCTGGAGCAATGGCTGCTGCTCCCCTACATCCACTACACAAGATTTTTTTGCTCCAGGGCTCAAGTAAGAATCATTGATCCCAACAGCATCTCTTGATGGTTCCATCTGTGGTATGTAACCATGTGTGTGTGCATGCGTGCGCGCACACACACACACTTGATATTTTATCATGAGTCTTGGGATAATAGATATTTTTATGGGGTGTTCTAAATATGTGAGGATCTCAGCTTTCGTAAAAGAGAGTTTCTAGCCCTCATGGTTGTGGAGAAAACCTTAAAAATGTAACCGTGGTGCACCCTATAGGCTCAAAAGCCATAAGGTAAATAAAGAACCTCATATTTATTACTTTAGGCCAAAAAATCAGGATTTTTTAATCTCATAATGTCATGGTCTAACTCATGATTTTTCAGCGCTAGGGGCTGGTGATACTGCACACACTTTGGGTATATTGCACTCCCTTGATCCCTATATTGAAGACACATTGAAGTCTCTGGGACAAACCCAGTACTTTTTCTGTTTTAGATGCAACTCCAGATGACTGGCAAGGAAGAATAATTGCAAAGGAAGAGACAAAGCTTCATTCATGAGCTACTACAGAAATTAGACTTTTAGGGCATGCCTACATGGGAACCTTCAGGAAAATTAAGCTGAATTAACTGCAACTATGAGTTTTAGGAGTGCTTTAGTTAAAGCACATTAATTTAAGCTAAAGTGAACTAAGGCCACTTTTGCTCCTGAATGAGAATGTCCACACAGAGATTTAATGCACTTTAAATTAACACCTTTAGTTAATTTGGCTTAACTTCCCATGTAGACAAGCCTTTAGAAGAAAATGACAGGTTTCAGAGTAGCAGCCATGTTAGTCTGTATCCGTAAAAAGAAAAGGAGTACTTGTGGCACCTTAGAGACTAACAAATTTATTAGAGCATAAGCTTTCGTGAGCTACAGTGCACTTCATCGGATGCATACAGTGGAAAATATAGTGGGGAGATTTTCTGTACACAGAGACCATGAAACAATGGGTGTTACCATACAGACTGTAACACGTGGCCAAACTGGACAGTCTGTACGTAAAAGAATAAATGGACACAAATCAGACGTCAAGAATTATAACATTCAAGGACCGGTCGGAGAACGCTTCGGTCTCTTGGGTCACTCGATTGCAGACCTGGGAGTGGCAGTTCTTTGGCAAGAAAACTTCAAAAACATACTCCGAGAGACTGCTGAATTGGAATTAATTTGCACACTGGATACAATTAATTTAGGCTTGAATAAAGACTGGGAGTGGATGTGTCATTACACAAAGTAAAACTATTTCCCCTCCTACTGTTCTTGTAAACTGCTGGAAATGGCCCACCTTGATTATCACTACGAAAGGTTCTCTCCCCCCCCCCCGCGCCCGCCACACCGCTCTCCTGCTGCTAATAGCACCTTTCCTGATCACTCTTGTTACAGTCTGTATGGTAACACCCATTGTTTCATGTTCTCTGTGTATAGAAGAAAATGAAATTTCTTAAGTAGGAAATGGAGCATGTAATTTTTAAAAAATGGATAATTAAAGGATCAGATTTTTTTACCCGAGTTTTATACTTGGATGGTGTTAATCTGCAACAATATTCTTTGAGTTGATCTCTGCTTCCAAAATATCATCTATTGCAGACCTGCTGTGGACCTTGTAACTTGAGAGAGAGGTACTCATTTGAAAGTTTTCTCATAAAATAAAATGCAAGGAAGTTAAATGATTCTTGGATATTTTTCACATATGAAAGCAGTGAGTTCAACTGACTACTGTTTTTGGAGCCATGAATACTAGAATAGAATCATAGAAATGTAGGGCAGGAAGGGATCTTAAGAGGTCATGTAATCAAGCCCCTGCACTGAGGCAGGACCAGGTATACCTAGACTATTCCTGACAGGTGTTTGTCTAACCTGTTCTTAAAGATCTCCTGTAAAGGGGTATCCACTACCTTCCTTGGAAGACTATTCCAGTGCTTAAATATCCTTATATCCCTTACAGTTTGGAAGATTTTCCGACTATCATACCAGCATAAGAATGGAAGTGCCTGGGGCAAATAGGCGTGAACATTTTGGCACAACTTCTTAATTTAATCATTAGGACTGAAAAAATGGTTGATACCTGGAGAAAGCACGCTAGTACTAATATTTAAAAGAAAAGGAACTATACAAGATAACTGCTGTGGCATTAAAGTCATAGCCACATGATGAAGATCTGAGAGGAAGTTATTGATGGAAGACTACAAAGACAAGTAAAGATCGGTGAGGATCAGTGTGGATTCATGCCAGACAATTCAACAATGGATGCTATCTTTGCATTTCAGAGTAGCAGCCGTGTTAGTCTGTATTCATGAAAAGAAAAGGAGTACTTGTGGCACCTTAGAGACTAACAAATTTATTAGAGCATAAGCTTTCATGAGCTACAGCTCACTCACGAAAGCTTATGCTCTAATAAATTTGTTAGTCTCTAAGGTGCTACAAGTACTCCTTTTCTTTTTATCTTTGTTCCACCAGCAATCTCAATGCAATCTAGATAGAAGAGGAAAACCCTGCACATAGTATTCATTGATCTTGAGAAGGTTTATGACCATGTTCTGAGAAAAGTCGTTTGGTCGTGTATGAGAATGAATGAAACAGACACCTGCAGACTGTATCGGACTCCTCCAGGAAATGGATGACGGTGCTGTACCCACAGCTAGAAGGTCAGGTGGAGAAACTAAAAAATTTCTAGTATGAGCTGGAGTACATTATAGCTCAGAACTAAGTCCCCTTTTAATTCATATTGTTGCTCAATGCACTTACAGAAAACATCCAGAGCGTGGCACCCTGGTACATGCTTTTTGAAGATGATGTACTGCTTGTGGGGAAGATCAGTGAGGAAGTGGAAGACGAGTTAGAAAGATGGAGGTGCATACTTAAAAGTAATGGCGTGAAAATCAGCAGAGATAAAACAGAGTACATGGTTTGCAGATTTCATGATATCTTGCAGGATGACAATGAGACTGGGGGGCCAGCCACTACAAGAGGTACACAAGGTCAAGTACCTGGATTCAGTAGTACAGGGTAATGGTGAACTCAATGACGAACTTTCATCAGAACAAGAAAAGCATGGACTGAATGGTGAAAAGTGAGTGGAATGAACTGCAATGGAATACCTATCAAATTAAAGGTCTACAAGACAGTAATTTGGCCTGCACTTTTGTATCATTCCCAAAGGCAGACACCGAGGAAGAGACAGGAGCAGATCTTGAATATGGTGGAAATGAAAATGTTAAGATGGATGCTTGGAGTTATAAGGATGGATCATGTTCAGAACAAATGAATTAGGGGAAGTGTGAACACATCAAACATAGAAAAGCTGAGGGAATCCATAGGAAAGGGAGTTAAACTTAGAAGTGAAGGGTAAAAGAAGGTTTGGAAGACCAAAACTAGATGGATAGATGTTATACTAAAAGATTTGATTAGCGGGGGAGTTTCTGAGGAACTGCTTCTAGACAGAGTGAATGGAGAAGGTCTCAAAGAGCTGACCTCATATGGCTAAGACTAAGGGTAGTAGTAAAAGTGTAGTACTTTGCACTTGTCTTTATTGACTTCCATCCTGTTGATTTCAGGCCAATTCTCCAGTTTGTCAAGGTCAATAGGTAATTGTGAAAAATTTTATGAAGCCTGATATTTGCACAAAGATTAGCACAAATGATTATTCATCTAAAAATTGTATCAAATGTGAGTTAGTCATCATTCAGTGTCCTCACGTTTTTAAAAGGCTTCAGTCATGCCATCAAAGAGCAGATGCAATATCATGTGACTGAGGTGAAAATTCGCACTTCACAAATAGTCAAAGTGAACAGTTTATGAACAGCTCACAGGCTAAAATTTGTCTACTAAACTATTAGATGAAACTTTATGAATAACTGATACAGCTGTAGAAATCTGGATTGGTTCATAAATCATTCATGAACAGAATAAAGAGCAGAATTCACAATGTATATTATTCACAGTAAATAATTCAACTAGCTCTAGTGGAGCAGTTATCCAGCAATGTTTATATTCTCTACTACTATTACAAAATAGGGGGTGCAGAGAAAGCTCCCTTTGCATCCTTGCTGCTCTTTTAGTTTACAGTAGACTGTTTAAAATGTATCATACAAAAATCCTCCTTCTGGATTTTGTTCGATATATTCTCCATCAATATGTCTATGAAGTTTTAATTAGCAAAGGCCATAAGTTGTGTAGGTGGAGTCTTTGCTGTATTTCAGGGTCTACATAGGAAATATGAGGATTAATTTTATGTATCTAAAAACAGATATTTGACCCCAGGTGGGATTTTGAAAAGTGCCAAAGTCACTTATGCGTACGGGTCTATTGATTTTTCACTGCAACTGGCGATCCTAAGTCATTCAGGCACTTTTGAAAATTCTACCCCTCAATAACACACCATTAAAAAGTGTAATCTTTCATTTTACAGTCTAGCAAGGGGCAATCCCTGTCCTGTACACATGCATGCTCCTCACATCAATCCCCAATGTGAACCAAGGAAAGAATCTTTCAAAAGCTTGAATTTACAAACCTTGCAGCATGGCCCTTAAGGTCACCAAACTTAGGCTCTGGTGAACTCCTGCAAGAAGTAAGTTGTAACAGTATGAATCTTCTGCCACTGGATAGAGACAAATTAACATTAGGAGGCAATAGTGAGAGTGATCCAATGGATTATATCTCCTACAGTGCGTCTCTGGTTCTAAACGTTTGTATACTGTATGTTGTCCCTAGAAAGTTATTTAGCAGAAAATACAAGTGAAGCAATATCCCCTACAGTACATCTGGCTGTTCAGAAAATAACAGCATGAGCAGGTCAGAACAAGTAGCAGAGCATGCAGCTCCAAATCAATGCAGGCAGGAAAGTCGAGTCTTTTAGTCCCCATGACATTTCATTAGTTTAGACTTCTCTGAAGTGAAATGAACCACTTACTCCTTGGGTGAACAAATCTGACGCTAATGCCCTGTACTTTGTTGTATGCTATGATCTAATTGAGAATTAATGCATTCTAGTCTGTCCCTTGCATGAACTTTTCTGTGTGCTCCCTTTGGACGACGCAGTACGAGTTTAGCATCGGCAGCTTTCTTTGCCATATCTCATTTTCTGTCTTCAAAGACATTTAGGCACTTGTCGTGTGACTTACACCCATGAAGTAGAATTGTGCTGAGGAAAGCAGACTGGAAGTTTGTGTTTCTTTCAACAATATGTATTTGTTTTAGATCGGAATATTTAACTGTCATAATTTTATTCTGTTTTACTCCTCATGCTTCAAAACTGCTTCTCTGTTACCAAGTGCATCAGAGACAGCAGCACCTATACCAGCATGGTTGTACCTATCATACTTGTGTAATATTTTAATGTAACATAATCAATTTAAATCATCAGCACAGACGTGCCCATGTAAATCCATCAGAAGAAGGTTTTAAACGGCTTCCCAGCACAATTCTACTGTGTCAGCTCATGGATCAGTGGCTTCTTCTACAGTTAGCCTCATTGTTTGCTGAAGGAATATTCTAGCAGCAGTGAGCCTGTACTAAACTCCGTCCCAAAGATTAAGAGAAACAACTCTACAATGTACTCAATATCGCTGGTATTCGAAGAAAACTAAAAATTGATCTTCTAGTTAGAAAAGGAGGAAATTTCTGGTTTCACTGATACTTTGGGGCCTAATTTTCACATTAAACAAAGAAGTGGCATAACTCTGATCCCATTGAAGTCAACAGGAGTTTTAGAATGTTTGAAAATTCTACCCTTTGTTTATTCTTTATAAATAAAATCTTAGCTTTATAGAAATTCTTTGACTCCTGTATTTAGATTGCCTGAGCTATGTTCTCTGGTGATGTAACTGAGGAAAATGTTAATGATTTTTGTAATTTCATGTTAATCAATAAGAACTTTTGGTCCTGTCAACTAGATCTCAGCTAGTAGAGTAAACTGGATAAATCTCTCTTCTACTTTCTGATCCCCACCCGTCAGTGAGTTCTGTAGAATTTGGGAACTTTGTTTAACAACTCTGTTGTTAGGTTGTTGTCTTTCAGGAACTCCTTCTTTCATTCACTCAAGTTTTGCAGCAAACATTCTACCACATCCCTAGATGTAACCTACCTGTTTTAAGACCAGTTATTTTGGGGGGATGGGAGATGGGCAGGAGAGATATGGAGACAGCAAAACTAGGCTGAAAACGGAAACTCAATTTGTACCTTAACTATGGAGCAACTGCTGTCATTTCATTTTAGCGAGGCTGAAAACCACATTTATCATTTATAATTTTGCAGCATGTTCTGGTATCTGTCCTCCCATATTATGTCTTTGATCCTGATCATGGGGAAACCATGGCTTAAACAATAACAACCACAAAAGACTGGCAAATATTGCAGGTCAAAGAAGTTTACCACAGATACTAACACACACTTCGTGCTTCAGGCATCTGTACAGACACAGCCTTGGGCACTCGTCCCTCTTACATTTGCCGCTATCTGAGTCATCATCACTTGTTTCCCCTCATGTTCCCTGGAAATTGAATGCTCTGACCCAATGTGGTGAATTGGCATTGACAGGAAAAGACAAATTGAGTAGATACTTGCATTGTCCCGTAATTTTAAAATAAATAGATTTGTTCAATTTTTGTGAGCCACCAAGGAATTAGTTTCAACTGCAAGTTAATAAGAAATCTGATGAGTTCCAGATTTAAATCTTAAATATAAAACCCTGTCCACACTTTGCTCATTTGTTACTAATTTTTGTTCAACTTTATGGTTTGCATATTAACAGAAAATTTGGTCTGGTTCCTTTTTGATGTTTTTCTGTCACAATAAATAAAGTTGCCATGTGAGAGACAGAGTAAGAAAAATGCATAAATTGACAGCCCAGCAACAGCTGTAATCTTAAAAGCTGTCCTCATTGATCTTCACACAAACTAGCAGTTCTGATAATCTGCTTAAAGGAAAGAGGAATAGTGTTAATACTTGGGAAAGCACCCACAATAATACCAATGCTTAGCAATTTTTGTCACTGTTGGGATGTAAAAGTCATTTAGATGTCTCATTCTTCCTTGTTTATACCTTATGAAGGGGCGAAAGGGAGGGAAGCATTCTAAGAATCTTTACTCCTGTTTTGACCCTGCCATTTGCATGGAATGCCATTGGTTGGACATAATAGAATAGTGTTATATTTCAATTCTGCAATGTGCATTGGCTGCACCATCACGATCTTGCAATAGCAGCATGAAGCTAAGTTGTTGTAACTCACTCTCTTGGTTGGACTGCTCAGTTGCTTGGTGCTTGTTCAGAATGCAAAATCATAGATGTTTACATTTTTGTGGTCATGTTATCCTCACACAGCATTCTTTATGTTAGGGTTGACTAGAATTTGGGACTCTTGTTTTGTTTTTTTTTAAAGCCCATAATGGTGTTGGCCCTGGCTACATTTGAGAGTTACTCTTTGAGCCTTGTATTCATGATGTGCTCTTTAGGTTTTTCTCCTTTTTTGTCTCAATGCATCTGGTGAGTACAAAGTTGCTGTCATTCAGTTTGTGTGAAACATGCCCAGTCCTGAAATTCATTTTATTTCATTTGTCCCTTCTCTTAAAAATCACCATAAAGCTTTTCCTCCCTCAGAAATGTGTTTAGGATGATTGATGATGTCTGTTTATTCCTAATCTTTTATCCCAATCCCTTTTGCTCCCTTTTTAAATTGGATCCCCCCATTTGATTTAATGTCTTTATATTGTAAGTGACATGGTGCCGCCTTATAGTTTTTAGCATATGGGTTTTTACTCTGTTGTATACAGCATTTTGAAAGGGAGAGTGCTGTATACATATATAATTGCTCTATCTGTATTACCTTTCAAGTTAGGATCTCTGTGCTTTACTAACATTAATGCATTTAGTCTCCCAATATCCCCTATGACATAAACATGTATTAATATCTTCATTTTACAGTAAGAAGCTAAAGCACAGAGACGTTCTGGTTTGCTCACAATCACATAGGAAGTCAATGGCAGAACCGGAGAAGAACCCACACCCCATAACTCCCAGTGTGGTGCTTTAACCCCTAGACCATATTCCCTCTTTACTCTAGCTGTCACTTTTGTGGCAGTGGGGAGGAGTGGCTATGCAGAAAAGGGAGGTCCTACATCTATCCACTCCAACACCACATACGACTAGGTATTTAATCATCACAGAATAAGTGTGTGGATGAACTTTCATTTTCCATCATTTGCACTACAGTATTACAGTTCACTAGTAGATAAGTGATGTATAAGACTAAGATTTTGTCACGGTTATTTTTAGTAAGTCACTGACAATAAACAAAAATTCATGGAAGCCGTGACCTGTCTGTGACTTTTCCTTCTGTGGCTCCATGGTTTCTCCTGCCACCATGGTGGCTGGGAGTAGCAAAGTTCTCTCCCACACCTCCCTGCAAAGCTGTCCCCAGTCGCTGGAACCCTGAGGAGGACCCCCTGAGGAGGCCATCGCCTGTCGCTGGAAACCTACAGGGCCCCACTGGCTGCTAGCTCCAGTCCCACAGCCCCCAGGGCTGAAGCAGAAAATGTCAAGGAGGTCTCTGGAAGTCACGGATTCCATGACTTCTGTGACATAAAGGTAGCCTTAGTGATGCAGGACTAGACAGAGGAACGGTCATGAGGTAACCTTAGCTTAGAGTTTTCTTGCCAGCCTTAGTGTTATTTTCATATAAATTGGACCATATCCTCAGCTGATGTAAGTTGGGGTAGCACCACTGAAGTCTACTTATGCTTGCTTTTTATAAAATACACGCTAAATTATTACAGTAGGCAAGTTCTGTCCATCTCAACCTCCCCTCAATTTTCTACATTGTGAAGAGGATTATAAACCCCAAAGACTATGTTTAAAAGAGCATTAAGAGTGTAACAAAACTTGACAAAGCCGTGACACTCAGAATTTAGGCTGTCATTTTATCCCCAGCTCCTATGACTGTGGATAAAACCGGAACAAAAGAAAAGCAGCAGGAGCTAAGGATGGTGTGTCAGTGTTAACTTTCAGGTTCAGCATTTTGTCACTTTATGTAACAACATGAATGTTTTTTAAAACTTAAGGG
Source organism: Natator depressus (assembly GCF_965152275.1). Lineage (NCBI taxonomy): Eukaryota > Metazoa > Chordata > Testudines > Cheloniidae > Natator > Natator depressus. The sequence goes on from NC_134241.1 coordinate 13,522,495, forward strand.
TTCTTTTACCACCACCATTTTTAAAAATTACTTTTCAGAAGGTTTTGAAAAAAAGGCATTTATCTTTTAACAAATTGGATCTGTTCCATCAGGCAAATACATATTTGCTATGAACAAAATAAAGAAAAAGTCTTGTAATCTAAGAGCAGTAGTTTTAATTCTCTCCATTTCCCTGCGTACCTAGAAGTACGTAAACATGAGGACTGGGGAGGAAGAACATGGGTGGAAAGTTATTGCTGCTATTTTGCCTGTTTAAGTGCTTAAGGGTGGTGTTACATATTCTGTTTTTGCCTGCATAGTATATTTTAAAGGCTTCTTAATGTCCCCACGTTTCCACCTCTGGTTCTGGCCAAATCCAGAAAGTTCAGAGGCCTGATAAAATGTGAGCCGATGCATGGTGGAAGGTAGGGAGAAGTTATCAGAATTTTTCAGGTTTCAGAGTGGTACTAGACAGTTCAAGTTGACAGAGAAATCTCAGTATTATCAACCAGATGTTCTTTTACTAGGATGGCTATGTTCTCAGCCTCTCTACCAGCCTTGAACTTTGTCCCTACACATCCACAAGAGCAATCAAAAGAGCTCAACAGTTGACATTCAGAAGCAGGAGTCCTGTACTTAACTATTAGATCTCTAGGGACCACTAAACAGTATCTTAAAAAAAGAAAGAAGAAAGAAATCGTCCATGAGAGAATCAGAATAATTTCCTCTCATGAGGAGAGAGTGCAATACTTTAGGAAGAGGAGCTGATTAGCTGTAATGCCCCAGGGAAGAAGCTGTAAAAGGCAACTATTAGCTTAGAGGCTGTTAGCTTTGAGACATATCCAGTAGAAAGGTCAAAATGTCAACAGTTTGTCTAAACATAGCTAAAGGACCCTATGAAATAACAAAAGCCCCAAAATGTGTCAGACAGTGACAAAGAGGACCAAATTGAAATGCATAAGGCATATAATAGTGCTGGAGTAACATTTTCTATTGTAGTTAGGTAGCCATACAAAATGCAGCTCTAGGAGTTTGCAAAATCAGCATGATGAGCAACAGAGCTAGATGCTTTTATTTTGAAAATAATGTTTCTCTATATGTTCACTCGCCCTGGAAAGAGCTTCAATAAAGATATAAGAGGGGACAAAGGGAGGAGTATAAATGCTCTTGTTAATTGTATTGCAGCTTGACAGTGTTTCGCTTTGGTCTCAAATCAGGGTATATTTAGGGCTCACTCATATTGGTCAAAACTGAAATAAAAGCTTATGGCCGCTCCAGTCTCATACCTTTAAGAACATTAGGAGTGTCCAAAACAACATCCATTCTATGAACTTTTTAACAGCGTGTCATGTATTTAGTAGGTGTTTCAGTGGTCTCCATAAAATCAGGTAGTTCAATTTGAAAAGGGGTGCATCTAACTTGGGTGCACCATTGTACATCTGGTTGGCAACGACTTAAAAAGATTCGTATGCAGTTTCCAATACCATTTTGTTCAACCTTTTAGTTAAAAGCCACCTCGACTAAGCAGCCAATCATTGCTTAGGACACCATCCACTGTTATAAATATGTGCACATACTTACTTATATGACTTTCCTTCTCTTTGCAAATGTTTTCTTCTAATTCAGCCTGTTTCTCTTTTATTGTTTTTTTTTTAAATGAAATTGGTTTTCAATTTTCTTCACTTTATAGAGCTCTTTGTGTGCTGACTGGGCTCACAGGGTTTCCTTTACTTCCCTAGTTTCAGAAGAGCTCTAAAATATGTATCAAAAGCAATAAAACTTTGAAGAAATCTCTTGTCCCTATTGGATTTAAAGGAATTCCTGGTTTCTCTCGTGCCTCCTCATTTTTGAAATTCCCTAATCCCAAAAGAAGAGATCTATGAAAGGTTCCTTTTGGGCTTAGAAAATGGGAAAGGTCTTCTCCCTCAGAGGTTCAAGTCGCAATCACACGCAAACAATAATGTATACAATGAGGTCATGATGCAGCAATCTCATTTGGACTGTTATTTTATGTCTCAGACAGTGCTGTAAGAACCCCCTGGACTCCCACGCTTACAGCAATTTGAATTGCTGCTCCTTGAAGTCTTTAAACTACCATTTGAGGACTTCAATAGCACAGATATAGGTTTGAGGTTTTTTGCAGGAGTGGTGGGTGAAATTCTGTGGCCTGCGTTGTGTAGGAGGTCAGACTAGATGATCATAATGGTCCCTTCTGACCTAAATATCTATGAATCTATGAATTTCTCTGGTGGCCCAGCACGATATTTTTGCACTTAGGCTCACTCCTCAGGTTGAGAATTTTACAGTCCCTTGGTAGGCTGCCTCTGCTGAGACAGTTTTCCTGCCCCCCGATGGACCCTTTCAAGTGGCAGGTCCATGCTTCCGCTTTGTGTAAGTTATTGGAGCTCCTTTTTGAAGCGCCTCTTTACGTAAGTGATTAATTTGGCCCAGTGATTCCTTTTAGAGAGAGAGTTGAACATTTAACTACATTAGACTCTTAACTGCTGTATTTTGAAGGTTGACAAGATCAAATAATTGGAGGGAAAAGGAAGTAGAGGAGGGATAGATTTCTACTGTCATAGGCCCACAACTGTTATGAAAGAGCTAGTGGTCTGTCTGTCTATTTGCACCATGCATACTACCATGGTGGCTAAGAAACTCTCTCTTCCCCTTCTCTTCTCTTTCTGTTTCTCTCTTCCTCCACTTTTATCCCCCCCGCCCATTACAGCCCCCTCAACATCACAAATGATGGTCAGGTAGTAGATATGGACCACGACCCTTCTGTCATCTGTCTACTTTTCCCCCTCAATTCATTTGCATTCTGCAATCTTATTGACTGGAATAAAATGATTAATTAAGGGTGAAGTTAGGGAATGTACACTGGCAGGCAAATGACTTATTTACACTGAGTTGGTGAGTAGGTACTGCCACTAGTTAGTTTCCTTCTTGAGTAACACTCAAGATTGATTTGTAAAAATGTCCTTCCTTCTGTGTCCCACACAGATGTAATACATCCTCATTCAGTTGTTACATGACTGTAATTCTCCCTGTAATGGAACTGTTTGGCTCCTGCCTCACACTTCTATTATACGGTAAGTCTCTTTTGCTTATAATGTATGAGGCTGTACAGCATCGAGGCAAGAAAACATAAATGAAATTTCTTTGGAGGGAAAAAATCTGAAAAGACTGTACAACCTCAACAGTTTTCAGCAAGAAGTTTGTGCTGATTGGGATGTGATGTCGGAATGATCCTAATCCCATTTCTGAACTAGCCTCTTCAATTAAGTAATGCAATAGTGAGTCAAACATGCAGTATGCTTTGAGCAGTAAGCTCCCCCGCCGCCCCGAAATACCTGCACTAATACAAACCCATTATAGCTAAATGGCTCTATTTATTTTTTTCTTCCCATTTATTTTCTGAAACTGGCAACTTTTACATCCAAACATATTCAAGCCCACAAATAGACTCTTAATAAAACTTTGTATATGCCCAATCTATCTTTTTAGCACCATTATCTATCTTTAGTTATTCATAGGACGCATAGAAAACTAAGGTTTCAGAGTAGCAGCCGTGTTAGTCTGTATCTGTAAAAAGAAAAGGAGTACTTGTGGCACCTTAGAGACTAACAAATTTATTTGAGCATAAGCTTTTGTGAGCTACAGCTCACTAAGTGGAACATTTCCTTAATGGGTTTTGTTAATTATTTGTTGGGATTTAAAACTATTGGTTTAGTCTCTCTAGACACATGACCTGAAATTTAATCCAATTTGGAAAAAATAAAATAAACTATAAAGTGACTCTTGTAAAAGAGGCCATCCTTGTTCTCTCTTGAGACCACCTAAACTATAGGAGCAGGGATATGTGTACGTATTTGTGAGGTTCATGTGAATGTTCAGGTTTTAAACCTTTCTTGCTTACGTAGTTAAGTTCTTCATTCCCGAAAATTACTGTGTATGCTCTATTCCCACTGAATAGAGGATAATTTAATGAATTTTGCAGGATAATTTAATGAAGAAAGCTATAGTTTTTATTTTATTCGTAAGGAGATGCCCAGGTCACGATGCCAGTCTCTTTCGTTCTCCACCAGTGAGAGCATTTTGTGGAAGCTTAATGAATTTTGCGGGATAATTTAATACCACTCATTTTGTACCTATATGGCCTGCCCCGAGAGCACTTAAAATATTGTTCCAAGAATGAGACTTCTGATGCCAAGACACCGTTACATACCACAAAACCTAAAATAAGGAGTTGCTGACACAGGCTTCACTATCGTGAAGTCTATAGCTCTCTATAATTAATCACATCATTTAGACCTCACAGAGCAATAGCAGAGCTCGGGATGAGGGAGGATCTATCTTTTTTCCCCAAGAGCAGCATTTGAGGATAATGTAATAAGAGGCCAAATGGGTATTCATTAAATATATCTATCTCGTCACCTGCTCATCCTGCAACCAAAAAATAATAAAATAAATTCAATTCAGATATGTTTCCATTTCTGGGACAAATATGCTGATGAGCTATTTTGGTTCGATGTGGAGTCTTATAAATTGATATACTGAGTGAGAAAATGAATAATCAGGAAACTGAAAAATCAATCTATCCATTATGCAGTGCCATCTGGTTTATGCATGTGTCAGGGTGAAATATGTATAAAATAAATGAGAAAAGTAATTTTTCTCTTGTAAATGAGTTGACTACGAAGTGGGGCAGTGGATGACCAAAATCAGAGACCATGAGATTTCAAGACTGTGAGGTCCTTCCTCATATCAGAGTTTAGCTTCTGTTGTTTCTGAACCATGGCTAATAATACAATAGAAAAAATAATTTTCACAGTAAATGAGTTATTTACGCATAGGAATCATACAGTGATGGCTGTTGGTAGGTTCACCTTTTGCTGCAGTGTGGTGCAACATACTGATGGATATTGCTTTGATCCTTCTCCAAGCTGAGATGGGCCTAAGCTGTGGATTTCAAACACAGACTCGTCTCTCAATCCAAACTCTTCCAAAGTTCAGGAGTATTTGGCTTTGCTGTTCTAATGGGACCCAATAGAAAGAGAGAAATGATCTGGATCTGAACTTCTTCAAAAGCCATGGAGGCTTACATCTGACCAAGAACACCAGATCTATTTCTACCACTGCAAAAAAATATTATTGAGCCAGTTATTGAAACAGTATGAAGCGAGAACTCTGTCTTATTCCAGGGAAGGGGAGAAAAGTTATATGTGGAGGGATACAGAATCACAGCAATTTATAAAGAAAGAAGGCAATTTTTAGAGAAAGAAAGTTAGCTTCCTTAGAGAAATAAATATGTATAGGAGGAAGTGGAAAGTGTGACCAATGCAATGGTCAATCAAGACTTGAAAAAAGTCTTCAAATATGGTTGTGGAAAATAGCGAGGGAAGGGAAACGTTTATGTGGATAATTTACACCAAACCCACCAATGTTGGCATCAAAATGAAAGTTTAATAGAAAAGCATCAACAAATAAAGATAAATAATCAGCCAGAATTAATCTTTCCAACTCGCTTCTGCTCTTTGCACTGGGAATATAGTTGAAGAAAAGAGACAAGTCTTCTCTAATTATTACTTTATCACTTTCTAAGCTTTTCATATACTCTGTCACAGGAATTTCACTTGAGGAATAGCAGGTGGATACATGACCCGTGAACTATTGATCGCTCACATCTTTTACAATAGCCCATAGAGTGCAAGCACTCATTGCAGTGGTCAAAGGGTAAAAGACAACTGAAAACAAGAGGAAGGGAAGGATTGTCCTGAAAGTAAGATTGAAGACTGGGGCAGTGAGAAGGGCTAATGGAAGAAATTAAATGCAACAGGACCAACCTTGAGCAAAGTCCTATGAGGATTTCATATCTTTCTTTCAGAAGTGTGTAGGGTATTGAACTTTAATGGTTCTGTTTCCCACAGTTACTGTGATCCAGAACCTACCAATCAGATACTGGAGTGTTTGTTTATGTTTCAGAGTAGCAGCCGTATTAGTCTGTATTCGCAAAAAGAAAAGGAGTACTTGTGGCACCTTAGAGACTAACCAATTTATTTGAACATAAGCTTTCGTGAGCTACAGCTCACTTCATCGGATGCATTCCTGTGTGCTTCACACTATTTTGAAGCACTGTGATAGTAAAGACCTAAACATAACAGAAAGATATAAACAATAACTCCTGTATTGAGTTGTTCACTAAGCTTTAAATTTGGGTACCTTGGAATAAATTAAATTTTAAAAAGAAAGGCCTTCTGATGGATGAGGGGGGATGTAACTGTAGAGTCCAGTAATGTTTCTCACTACTTCTGTGATTTTTTTCAAAGGGATTTTGTCATCTCTTTCATGACATTTCCAGTCACGAAACCCAGGGCCAAATTTTGTCCTTGGATCAATATGAATCCCAATGACACAGCAGCCAAACATAATTTAGCTTTTAAACTGTATTTGGTACATTGTAATAATATCATAAAATTACATTCACTATTAAATACCTATGATATATAATCCTCTAAATAAACCAATAAGACTTGATGACTGATCTGCTTCAGGTTTTTCTCACTAAAGAGAAGAGAATGGCCCCAAAAGCTTGACTGTCACACATTAATAGCATGGATGTTTTGGCCAGTTTTTCAAACACGGGTTTACATTTTTCTTCTGCAATTATCTCCAGGTGTAATTTACATTATTTGCTCTTTTGATTTGTTGGTATCCATGCCCTCTGTTTCTTGTTTCATACTCATAAATATAAAAACCATGCCAATAATGTGTGTTAATACCAAACTTTTGATCCCACAGATATGGATAAATATGGATTTTATATGGATAAATAATTACAATACTGACACAAATTAAGCAGTTCCCTCAGTGCACATTATTGGGATCTCAGGCTTTTGCAGTTCAGTCACAGAAAACGTATAATGAAAAGTCTTTTCAGGATAGGTTTTCCTTTTCTTGTAACAATTTTATATTTTCCCCTGCTACTACCCGTCTCTTTGATATATGATTCTGAGGATTATACATTATTAGGAAAGAGTTCATCCTCTAACAGTTATTCTGGTTGTCCATAACTGGAATCCAGTGATATGTGTGGAGAGTGGGAAGGAGAATTGCACTTGATTCGGTGAATTCATGGTTCAGTACCTTCAAAGCTATACTCTGGGAATCCTCTTAAAGGATTGATCAGGTTCAAATTGGACACTTTATAGGAACAGATTGTATCCTGCCCTTTGGTTACAAATGCAAAATTTTCTTTTTTTCATAGAAGCATACTGATTATGGGGACTTTTTCTCTGTTACTGATTTGTCCTTATTTTATAGGTTTCAACTGTGTCAATCCAAAGCTTGTTTCATCTCTTCTTGTATCAGCAGCTGTTTCCTTCACTGATTCATATTGGTGCATCCACTTTATGACAGTGTAGCTAAATATTGCTTTCATGGCTGCCAGCTTTATTTGCTATTCTTGATTTTTGGCATATTCGCTGTTTAAAATTTATATATGCCATGTAGAACTTGTATCTTGAGTGATAAGTTAGATTTAGCAGACACCTTGGACTGGCTCCCCTGAATTTTGCCCACGAGAGGCTTGATTCTGCACCATAAAAATCAATAGCAAAAGTCCTATCAGCTTCACTAGTGTAGGGTCTGGTCATAGTCCACTCCCTCTCTGCCAGGACTTATTCAAACATTATTAACAACTGATCAATTTCAAACAGCTGCTGTTAAGTAAAAAATCTGCAAGAGAAATGTTTCCTCCTTCCACTCCAATCTGGCATTTCTGCAGAACAATATATTGGGGCACAGAAGAGACACTGCTTCTTTCTGCACTGTGGCAGGTTTAATGTCCAAAGTCAGGACCTAGAAGTATAAGCTTTATACCACCGGAATGGAGAGATTCCTACTTTTCCATTGGGGAGACAGTATTTGCTTGTAGGCCTGGAAAGTCTGAAAGACTGGATCTGAAAACCCCAACATTCTTACATATAGAAGAGCTATTTTTGGTCAGTTTTAGAAACTTCTTAGTTGTGCCTAATCATTTTCATCTCCATCAGAGTCTTTTTCAGCTGGAATCATTCTCACTAATTTACCTTGTATGATATGCAGTGATATAGTAACGAGCATCAATTTTAAAAAAAATCTCTAAAATTGTGAGGTAATTTTGGAGGTGTTTGTTTTTGGTTTTTAATTTAATATGTGACATCCTCAGAAAATAAAATAATGCAGTCTGGTATAAAATTCTGTTGGCACTCTTTTGGAATGACTTGCATTACCCATCCATGGCTTTGGCACTCGTAAGTAATGTAGCTATCTAGAGAGGTGCCAATGTAAAAAGATATAGAAAGAGAGTGTGTGTGTCTGTTTGTTTATATGTATCTGAATGTGTACTATAACTGAAACAATTATAGCTTTATCTTTTATGGCTTTTTGAACAATATTTCCATGTCCTCATTTAGATGCAGTATCTTCCCTTTCTGATAGGGCCTCTAGATTAATGTAGTAGATGATAATTTTCTGTCCTTCTCCTCCAAGGATACTGTATTTCTTTCCTTTGGAAAAGTGAGTGAGAAGTGTGTATTTCTCTCCCTAGATAGTGCTTGTGAATAATGCACATGACCTTCAAACCTTCTTATTACCTGAAAGAGTGGGCAGTCCTTGTAGTTATAAAACCTGTTAATCTTTTCAATAGTACAGCAGTGCCAAATGTCATGAGCAAACTTAAACTTTAGCAGGTTGCATCATCAGCAAAACAGCTTGAAGCATATGTCCCATTTTCTATATTTTTCTTCCAGGATGAGTCACCATCTTGTTAAGAAAGAAAGAGAAAAAAAGAAAGAGAAAGAAAGAACAGCAAAGACTAGCAACAGAAATAATGGTTGTGTTGGTAATGATTCAGTCAACACCAAGTAGTTTTTCTGAGGTGAATTTCCTTTTGCTGCTGCTCCGTTTTCATAATAGGCATGCAATGCAAAAAAAGAGATTTGCTTAAATAGTTATGCAGATTGTTAATGAATTTTTGCCCATTGCTTTACACTCATTTTACTGCAGCGATGACACTGGGTACGCATATTTGTTAGCTGAACAGGAGGCAGAGCTATTTGCATATGTCTGAACTGATATTACTTCAATGCGTGAATTATCCTATGAACATACAATATATATGCGCTAGTCAGAGAAGGTGGAAGGTCCCATGCTGTGGTATTTGCAGTTTTATTATCAGCACAAGTAAAATAAATTATGTTAAGCCAAGTGTATGGGAAGTTCCAAGCAACAAATGTATCTACAATCTGTATTCTTCCCCAAAAATTAATATCTAATAGAGATGGGATCATATTTTTGCAGGACTAGATAGTACGTGATTATTACAGGTAGCAATCAAGATGCACAAAAAAATCTGAACTTGAAACTGCAGTGAAGTAATACATGAACTGTTGATTTACTGCAGGTTTTTTATTTAGTAGAGGTTATATTTGTTTTCCTTTACATCCTCTATCCAGTATATTCTAGTAGTAGAAAACCACTGCAATTAAGGTTGCTTATGTTTTCTCAAATGAATTTTTTCTGGGTGTACATTTTCCATGGTTAGGCACAGCTCAGTATATGTGTGTTGGATCGTCCTCATCTAAATTGTTATCAGATAATTTCTGCTGTGTTGGGCTTCTGTGTGTTTTCTTAAAAAAGAAAAAAATAATCCACCTCTTCTATATATTCCAAACAGAAATGATGCAGAGACATAATTCAGCACTGGCTGAATGAATTTTGTTAGTTTTTTTAGATTTCCATGAGATCTAAAGGACAAACCAGGTTGGTTCGTAAGAAATTACTGTAGTAGTTCCTGCACTTCTGAGGATTTGATTTTCATGCAGGTACAATAAAAATACATTTAAATCACATAATATTTTGCAAACATCACTGAGTTCCTATCACTACCTCTGAAGCAGGAACATACGATAGTTCCTCTTTTAAATAAGGGAAAACCGAGGACCAGGAAGACTAAGTAAATAATCTTTATTCTGACAGCGACTTGCTGTGCGATTTGTGGCATTGTTTCCCACATTGTAAATCAGGAATAGTTAACAACTTCCAAAAGTGTGTCTATGGATATTAATAAGCCCAGTTTTCATCTCAAATAATTTGCAATCTTTTTATTTATGCAAACATTATAATTTACATTTTTGTGATTTACAGGTGCAGAATTACATAATTACAATTGGTCCGAAGCCTGATATAATGTATCTATTTTTTGCTGTGACTTTAACGTAGGGTGTGATGATGATGCCCAGTTTATTATATTGCTCCTCATTCAAACTAACTTTGAATTGAACTCCTTGGGAGTTTTGCCAAAGTAAGGAATAGGGTTTAGGGATGGGAAAATTATGAAAAGTTGACTGTACTTTGTAATATCTTCAACAATGTATAAAAGGCAGAAAGGGCCTCGATCTTCATGAATTAATCAGTGGTTAGAGAATGCATAGCCTCATAAGTCTGAGGATAGGAATTACATCTTCATTTTGCCTTTAACTTTTTATTTTGAAATAAACAAAACCCTGTTAAAGGACTTGACACAGTTCCTGAACTGCAGCTGTATTACCAACCACATCTGGCCTTTGTTTTTCAGTCAGAATCCCAAACTTCTCACGTTTCCAGCCAAAACCCCATTTGGGGAACAGAATCTTGTCATTGATGGAGACAAATGAAGTTCCACTTCTCATCAGACTAACTTTAATATAATATAACTCCTTAGTCTCTGGCCATGTTTGGTAAATTTAATTAGTGTTGAAAAGTGGCTTGTTTTACAAGATGATCATTTTTTAACCTAGGTAAATGACTTTCTTTATGACTAATAAATTAAACGAATTATATCTTTTTCATGCAGTGCTGTGGGGCTCATAAATACTGCAAGCAGTTAGCTGGTAGTTTCACTTGATTACCTTTTCCATTATTGTTTTTTATAATCCTTGTAGGAGTGGGAAATTCATTCAGTTTTCATAACGTGAAAGAAAAATATTGAGGGGGTTCTTGTTTAATTAGTGAACTACATCCCAGTTTTCATTCTTGTCTCAAAAGCAGAGAAGTTCAGTGTTTTAAGCAATGGTGTAGTCCTGAATGGGCAACAACCGGAATAACTCCACCAGTATGACCTTGCACGCATCATGCTATGCAGAGGACGCCATTTCGCTCTACCAAATGACATCCTACATGTGGTGTGACATTGCATGCTTGAGAACAAAATGGTGTCTTCCAGGTGGCAAAAGTGCCAGTATGCCATTCCAGCATTATCTGGCCCTACTACAGCACAGATCTTAGCTGACGAGCCATGGAAGTTCGATGTTTACTTACAGTTGAATGCTCTTTGGGTCGTTATGAAGTGTGTTCTAAATTGCCATCATAAGAGGTAGCAAGAGAAGAGGTAGAAAAACATCTGTCAGGAATGGTTTAGATCAGTGGTTCCCAAACTAGGGGTGCGCTTGTTCAGGGAAAGTCCCTGGCCAGCTGGGCTGGTTTGTTTACCTGCCGCCTCTGCAGGTTTGGTCAATCGTGGCTCCCACTGGCTGCGGTTTGCCGTTCTCGGCCAATGGGAAGTCGCAGGAAGCAGCGCAGGCCGGGGGACGTGCTGGCCGCTGCATCCCACAGCCCCCATTGGCCTGAAGTGGTGAACCGCGGCCAGTCGGAGCCGGAATTGGCTGAACCTGCGGACGCGGTAGGTAAACAAACCAGCCCGACCCACCAGGGGCTTTCCCTGAACAAGCGGCACCCCTAGTTTCGGAACTACTGGTCTAGATAATACTTAGTCCTGCCAAGAGTGCAGGTGACTGGACGAGATGACCTCTCGAGGTCCCTTCCAGTCCTGTGATTCTGAGACTTCAGAAAGATTTTACACTGGATGACCAAGGTCAAAAGTTTAATGGGGGACTTTTACTTACCTTAGCTGCTAATTAATTAAGAATGTTTTTTAAAATCCTCCATGTGGCTTCTGGACTGCTCAGTGTATCTTAAGCCTTTATCTTTAAAGTCTGTCTGCTAAAGAGTATGTAGTGGGATGCACCACAAGTCTGAGGCACCACAGTAGCTTCCCCATGTGGACCCTTCAGTTAGATAATCCTTCAATTAAGTTAATCGCTGAGAATGGCAAACCCACAAATATTAGCATGACGTTAAATTTGTTTTAGTCTTTAGCTGGTATAAATCAATGCAGATCATTGACTTCAATAGCATCATGCCGACTTATACAGTTGAAGTTCTGGTGCATTATTTCCTAAGTAGGGAAATGTCCCAGTGGCATCATTGTCATTAACCAAATACTTAATTTGCAGCCATTTGCAAAGGTAACCAAAGTATCAAGCGCTGCTACACTGAAGATTGTTTCAGGATTTCCATTTTGCAGCACTGTTTGCAAGGATTTAACTAAATTGTATGTAAAAGTTTTTTCCCTGTGACCGAACTATGGCACTCGGTTGTATGGTCTTTAGGGCAGGGATCTTGTCTTCCCTTATGTTTCTACAGTGCCTACCGTAGTCATTCCCTGCTCCTGATTGGAGTCTCTGTGTGCTACTATAATGCAAATAAATATTCATGTTCCAATTATAAATAAGGGGAAGAGAATATCACAGCTGAAACAAGCAAAAGTTTTGTGCCACCGGGACCATTGTTCCAGTGCCACAATTGGTGACTTCTGTGAGGATTCCTCTTGTATGACTGAGATCCTCCTACTCATAAAAACATAAGAATGACCATACTGGGTCAGACCAATGATCCAATATCCTGTCTTCTGACAGTGGCCAATGTCAGGTGCTTCAGAGGAAATGAACAAAACAGGCAATCATCAAGTGATCCATCCCACATTGTCCAAACCCAGCTTCTGGCAATCAGAGGCTAGGGACACGCAGAGCATGGGGTTGCATCCCTGACCATCTTGGCTAATAGCCATTGATGGACCTATCCTCCATGAAATAATCTAATTGTTGTTTGAACCCCATTATAGTTTTGGCCTTCACAACGTCCCCAGCAACGAGTTCCAAAGGTTGACTGTGTGTTGTGTGAAGAAGTACTTCTTTTTGTTTGTTTTAAATCTGCTGACTATTAATTTCATTGGGTGATCCCTGTTTCTTGTGTTATGTGAAGGAGTAGATAACACTTTCACTTTCTCCATTCATGATTTTATAGATCTCTATCATATCCCTTCTTAATCATCTCTTTTCTAAGCTGAAAAGTCTTTTTAATCTCTTTTCAAATGGAAACTATTCCATAACCTTAATCATTTTTGTTGCCCTCTCTGTATCTTTTCCAGTTCTAATATATCTTTTTCGAGATGGGGTGACTAGATCTGCATGCGGTATTCAGGATGTGGGTTTATATAGTGGCATTATGATTTTCTGTCTTATCTGTCCCTTTCCTAATTATTCCTCACATTCCATTAGCTTTTTTAACTGTTGCTGCACACTGAGTGGATGTTTTCAGAGAACCATCCACAATGGCTCCAGGATCTCTTTCTTGAGTGTTAACTGCTAATTTAGATCCCATCATTTTGCATGTATAGTTGGAATTCTTTTTCCAATGTGCATTAATTTGCGCTTACTAACATTGAATTTCATATGCTAATTTCTAGCCCAGTCGCCCAGTTTTGTGAGACCCCTTTGTAATTCTTTGCAGTCTGATTTGGACTTAATTATCTTGAGTAATTTTGTATCGTCTGCATTTTTTACCACCTCACAGTTTACCCCTTTTCCCAGATCATTTATGAATATGTTAAACTGCACTGTACCAATACAGATCTCTGGGGACATGACAATTTACCTCTCCCCATTCTGAAAAATGACCATTTATACCTACCCTTTTTTTCCTGTCTTTTAACCAGTTACTGAGCCATAAGAGGACCTTCCCTCTTATCTCATGACTGCTTAATGTTTACTTACTCATGTTTGATGGACCTAAATCTTGGTCATAACTATTCTTTATTAGTAGTGCTGTCTAAGTTAACTTAGGGTATGTCTACACTTACCGGGGATCGACACTGAGGTGATGGATCCACCAGGGGGTTGATTTAGTGGGTCTAGTGAAGACTCACTAAATCGACCGCAGGGGGGTTCAAGCAGTTACTGGAATCTAGCCTGCACTAAAGTTACCATCAGGAATTCTATGGCCAGTAGAATGGCATAAATCTATCCATGAACAAAAGCCAGAAATGTTTTAAATGATCATTTCGTTGTATGTAGAATAGGCAAGGCTTGAGCTACCTAGAGGTCTTATATATATCGTTACTTACCCAAACTTGGTCACAGCATTAAAGGTCAGTAATATTTGCATTACAATGGGAACACAAATGTTTGTTTTTCAAGAACGCAGATATTATGAGAGAAACCAACAAAAGACAAAAAAGATCAAGCTGATGCTAAGGTAGAAATCTTGTCCTTGCCTATCCAGCCATAATGATGAGGTGGGCGGGGCACACAGCTGCTATGTTTTAAGAGTGGCTATAGTAGTGAAGGGTGGCTCAGGATGGATTGGGGCAGGGAGTGGGGGGGGGAAATAAATATGCAATGGGGGCAGTGTGTGCTTTTTCTTCCAAAAGGGCAGCGTGCAGCTCCCAGCTAGTGTTAGCAACACACTGCAGAATATATACCAGAGAGCAAAGTAACTAGCTCTGCTTTGTGTACTAGTTAGAAATCTAGCCTCGCTGAAGGATGTGGAGGGTGTGTGTGTGTAGGGGTGGATCGTTTAAGATTACTAAAATCCCCTCCACAACCCAGCACATCCACACAATCCAGGACAGGTTACTGTGTTAAGCGAGCAACCAGGATTTGCAGGAGCTCAACCTTTTCCATCCTGCAAAAGAATGCCAGTGGACTCCGTGTGGGTGATCACACTGTAGGATATCTGGGATCGAAGAAGAAAGCATAGAAACAGATCTAATTTAGTTCCAATTTTTGTAGAAGGGGTGGGAGATCAATGATCTTACCTGAATCAACAAACAAACAAAACAGAAAAAGTGTAATCTAAAATAAATATTTTACCTTAAACTGCACCAGCAAATGCTGACATGCATTTCCTAGTGTGCCACATTCTGTTGAACAAGCCAAGCAACTATAATAATGCAAGTTTAAGAGGGTTTCTTCACTCAAACATTGCGACCTTTGTTCTGACAAATGAACAATAGATACTGTAATTACAGATGACCTTGACAGTAGGTCATGTAGAGGTCACAATATGTGTATTGCTGTGGATACTTTGAAGAGACATGTTGAATAATTAGTGAAGTGAATAAAGGATATTCAGATCTCCCTCTGAGGGACTGTACTTTTTAAACTGCCCAGAGACACTTTTGACCTTCTAGTTTATTATGGGTCAGGAAAAAGTCAATATTTCTTAGCCTGCCAAGGTGTAGGAATTTTAATGAGTTATTGAGTCAAATAGTTAATCCTCCAATAACCGATTCTTTTCCTTTCGAATTTTCAGTGATGAAAACAAAAACTTAACAAGGAGCAAGCAAAAATGGGTTTTGTTACATGTGGAAACTTTGACTTGCATTTTGTACAACTATTTTTAACCCCTTGGTGTTTGCAATGGATTCAGAGGTCTTGCTTTTTAACACTGTTGCATTTTCTATCAGCATGTAGTATTGGGAAATCATAAATGGGCAACAAGGGAGATTAATTAAAGCTTGCAGTAAAACATTGGTTACCAAACTACCTTCATTTTTTAATTATTCATCCTTTGTAATTCTCAATGTTATGCTTATTGCAATTAATGCAGCACAGTAATCTTCTAATTTTCCAAAACTCATAATTGAGTGTAATGCTAGTTATTACTCTTTGTACAGTGGCTTATTTCAAAATATCTTGTCCTCTATAAATTATAGTAATAATAGGTCTGTTGTAAGCCCTTCAGTGCAGAAATTTTAGGTGCAGTGCTATTACAGGCTAGAATTAAATTTCCTAGGCTTATAATAACATAAAACAATAGAAAATACAAGTAATGTTCAGTTCATCATATTGTGCTAATACCTAAAAGAAACAAGACATTATTTATTGTTATATTTACATAGGGCCCGGTGCTGATGGCCTCACTCATATTGGGAAACAATTAACTCCATTAGTAATTCCATTGACTCTGATGAGACTCCTTGCAGGAGAGAGATTTCAGAAGCTCTCAGTATTGGCCTAACTTTGCTTCCATTGAAGTCAATGGGAATTTTATCATTGACTTCACTGGAATCAGAGTTAGGTCAACACTGAGCATTTTTGAAAATGTCACCCGTGTAGGAAGCTGATAGCCAGCATAGGTAAGGATACCAGTGTGTCTGGCACATAGTACATGGGGTGCTAAATGGAGGTTTGCATGGTTAGAGTATCTGAGTGATTTGTTTATTATGATATAAAAATGAAATAAAAGCAATGGATTAACTAATAGTTAATAAATATCTGTTTTGCTTTTGTAGAGTGAGTTCTTTATTGATATCTATTTAATACATTTATAAGAGGTCTGCCACTAGGTATCTATCCTGCATATAACTAAGTAATGCAAAATACTAGAATGAAGTTAAAGAACTAACCACCCCTAATATACGGTACAGCCAAAGTGAACCAAAGTATCTGCCACAAAGTTAAGCTTGCGCATTAATATGATTAATTCCACCCTACACAAAAATGATTAATCTTTGACCCCTGCTATGGATCGGTCCTACACATTTTTCCTTTCTTTTTTAAATTTTCACCAGCTCTCAGAGTCTTAATTGCGTCACTGATAGCCACTGTGGGTTCTGCCAGTGTCAGATGAGAGGGCCCAAGTGAGTGATACCTGAGTAGTCTTCTTTGAATTCAAGAACGTTTAGTTTTACCAGAAAAAAAGATCCACATCTAGCTTGGTCATCGATGCTTATACAGGCCAATAGACATTGATTTTTCAATGTTTAAGTTGGGAAGGAAGAATATAATCCCAACAAAGTCTTAAAATACCACATCAGAACTGCAGAATGAACATAGTATAGGTTTTAGTCACTGAAGACCATGGTTCAGCAAAGCACATGCTTACCTTTAAGCACATTCTTATGCCAATCACTATTCAGCAAAGCACTTAAGCACACACTTTAATGCATTGCTCAGTGGGGGCTGTAGAACTGCTAGCCTATGTATGAAGATACTCTCTGTATCACAGATGCAATATTGTCCATAGGATGCCCATGTATCCTTGGAATCCTTATATCCTATAAGCTTGGAATGTACATGCTAAAACAAAAGAACTGTTCAATTCTGTTAAGGAAATATAGTTAATGTTTAAGCTTTTTACTTTTTCAGTGCTTTATGGGCAAGATGGCCTACATGCATCATGCGAAAAAAAATACTGTGGCCGGGGAAGTAAGTGTGTTGTGAACAAGGAGACTAATCAGCCTGAATGCAAATGCCTAGAAGACTGCAAGCCCAGTTATATGCCAGTGTGTGGATCTGATGGCAAATTTTATGAAAATCACTGTGAACTCCACCGAGCCTCATGCTTGCAGAGGAAGAAAATCTACATTATCCACAGCAAGGACTGTTTCTTCAAAGGTAGGATATCATTTATTATATGTGTCCATCTTACCTCAGTTGTGATAAATGACTGTATGCTACATATTATTTCTAAGAGATACATTTTTGAAGGGTGATTTATTCTGGCATGACACTTTATGAAGCTATTAAATCCATGAGCATTGTTACCCAGAATGAAATCAGACTGGTAAATAATGAACATCATTGTATACATTGTATGCATTGTAGTCAGTAGGTACTTAACAATTTCCAATGTAATAACACTTTACTATGGAATTTGTTTTGTAAGGCTTTGAACGGGACAAACACATTAGAAATAATACACTTTGTTACATAAGGTTTTAAGTGGAAATCATAAGTGCTCTGTGAGGGGAACAGAAAGTCATAATTTTCTCATATAACTGAATGGGGAAACTTACAGTGTCCCACATTATTGGGGTTTTGGCAATGGAGTCCACAGTAGGTGAGAATTAGAGGATTTGTGGATGTGCCAGGGATGTTTCAGCAACAATCAAGAAAGAATTGTATTGGTGGTATTTGGCTATACATCCAATTAATTATCTTCCATGCCATTTGGATCACTGCTGTTGTGCCAGCAATGAGAAGAAGAAATAGTGGGATGAGATGAGAGGGATGGGGGGAAATAGTGAGTGTATATATGAGAAATAATAGGCTAAAGCTGTCATGACCAAGGCTGAACAAGATGAGAGTAATAATTAGCAGGTCAATTTAACTCATAAATACACCTGCCCAATAAAAAGTGAAGTATGTCCTAAGGCTAAGGCATCCTGGAGTGAGATGCTCCCACAGACAGAGCGACCCTATAAGTTATAATGCACACACCACTATTCACAAATGTTGTCTGTTCTGACAGTGGCAGAAGCAGTGATACCAGTCTTGGAACAGCTGCGTGGCTGAATAAATGCATGTCCCCTGCAGAAAAATCTGACATAGCCAAAATGCAGGACGTGAACAATTCACTTAAGCAATTAAAATCTGGATTCTACCAGAATTAGTGGCAAGAGCTAAAGTTAACACAAATGGAACTCTCCTCCAGAGACCCCCCACTTAGGATTGTCCTTCATCGTCTTTGTGATTTCTGTTTTTTCTTTCTTCCAAGTTCAATCAGAAGTGACCTTGGTATTGAGCAAATCATGAATGCAGCAGGGAATACATGCGGTGCTCCAGATTCATTGGTGTTCCTTTAGATATCATTGAAGTTTTTGGAAACTGGTTAATTGACAGAGATCAGAGAACCTACCTCTAGATAATTACTGTGAAGAAACAGTTTCTGCAGGATAATTACTGCAAATGTCTTTCAAATGGTCTGTTACATCAAGCTGCGAGTATCCGGGACTTCTAAAAATCAGGACCAGTGTGTCTCAAGTTGGGCATCCAGAAGTTGAGGCACTTGGAACAAGTGGCCACTTCTGACAGTTTTGTTGTATGTCTAATACAAGTTAACCTCTGAATTCATTTGGACCAGTTCAAAAGCAAATTATGTGGACGAAGGACCTGATTCTATTTCATGCTAGTTTTATACCAGCATGACTCCATTGACTTGAAAGGTGTTCCTTTCGATTTACAACAGGGACCGTTCATAATGAGTACCTATACTAACTCTCAATTTCAGCTCTACCTGGAATGCATGGAATGTATAACTCTCATTAAGAATTATGGGATAGCATAAAAATGGGGGGAAATTGAATTGAGAGAAATCAGGAATTCTAAGAAGATTTTGTAGGCAGACTCCAGTCCTAACGGTGTTGTACTTGCTTACAACAGCTCGGACATTGGGTCTGTGTATCCAATCAGCTTTGCATTGCTCTAAAATAATTTTAATGGTATAGTCTCTTCTGTATTTATTTAAATTTGCTGTACAATCTCTCTTTTGGAAACTGTACTTCTCCACTCATTAACCTGTGAAATATTCAAGACAGAAACATTGTGAGAACCAGCATGTAGGAAAATAGCTACCTACCAACTAGGAAACTGTTGTCAGAGAGCAACTATAAATGTCCCTTTTAGAATTTGCCTTCCGTATCAGGGATTATATCTAGCCTCCCCAATATCATCATGAGCCATCCAAACAGCATTCCTTGTAAAAGGAGAAAGAAAATTAAGTGGACCAAATTATCTGCTTGTGCAAATTGGCGCAACTCCATTCACATCAGTGGATCGACAACAGTTTACACCAACAAAGAATTAGAGTTGGTGTCAGCAACTAATCTGAGAAAAGAGGGAGAGGTTTAGAGGTATAACTCACGCTGCTGCTTAAATATAATGAAGGTCAGATGGCATTAGAAAACCCTTTCTACAACTAGTCTTTACCAAGTTCGCTCTTCTTTTGTTAATTCCTCTGTTACCTTCTATCTGATATGCCTGAACTTTAGGGAGATTATTATATTGGTCATTGCAGCATGATTATCAAAAGGATTAGAATGGGTTTAAAGTAAAGATTTAGCGGCTCTGTAATAACTCATAACTGTAGATACAGATAACTGAACAATATGGGTATTTCTGTTTCATACATTAGACCCCCAACCTGCAATCAGTTCTGCATTGTTGGACCCATTATGACCATGTGGAGCCCCATTGAAGTGAATGAGACTTCACACAGGCATAAAGGATACCCCCACACAGATCCATTTGTAGGATCAAGGGTTTGGACGATAAGCTGTCTGTCGGCTCTCTTTTACTCCCTGTTTCTACAACAGCTCTCACAATAAGGTCTGGCCCTGGTCAGCCTTTAAATGCTACCATAATTAAGTTATAAAGATGTTAAATAAGAGTCTAGTCACAAATAGGAAATATAAATACTCAACTGGCTTATTCATAACTACAGCCAACTCCTTCCAAACATATTTCCATTATTTTCAATGGGTCAGATCTTGAAGAGAGCTGTGCTCCATGATTTTTAAAGCATATTTTCTTAGGTAGTGTGCTGCAGGGTCACAAATCAAGTGAGGTTGCACTAGCAGAAGCCATGTGATATAACGCAATGTCCTGGGAGCAGTCACAGATTATTTCCAATCCAATGTGGCATGCCGTACAGAGCACACACGACTGAATATAAAGTGTAGCTGAAAATTACATTTATCAAATGTAGCTCTGGGTACCAGAAGAAAGAAGAGTGGGGTGTTCCAGATTTGCCAGTGGTAATTAGGTGGTCAAGTATGAGAATAATTTCTTTAGCTTTAGATCATTGGACACTTGATATTCAGAAGTATTTGAATGTCTGCAGAGCTATTTATCACCCCTTGTTTATTCATAAGTGTTTGTACATGATAATAGTAAAGGGTATTTTTTAAAAAAAGTTGGATTCAATGGCAGAAATATGTCTATTTTTGGTACTTCTATGACCCCCCTTACCATAGTATCTGAATGCCTCATAATCTTTAATGTCTTTGTCCTCACAACCCCTCTGTGAGTTAGGGAAGTGCTATTACTCCTGTTTTAGAGAAGGGAAACTGGGACACAGAGAGATGAAGTGACTAGCTGAGGCCATGTAGGAATTCTGTGGCAGAGCAGGGAATTGTACCCTGCCCTAATCACTGGGCTATCCTTCCATCTTTAATGAAGGAGAAAAGGCTGCCATTCCCATCTTGTGTGATGCATTATCATTAAAAGCTAATTAGCCTCAAAATCAATTTATCTTGTCTTACAAGGGACAGAAAGTTTTTTTTTAAATAGTAAGAGTGAAAAGGGAGAGGGTAAAGGCAGATATATAAGAAATAAAATACAGGTGGGTCAGTGGAATTAGTTTGTTTTATAAACTTTTTGAATCTGCCTAGGTCTATTTCTATAAATATTGTTGATTCTGTTTCATTTGCAGAAAATAAACCATTAACAAACTACTTTGCGCATACAAATTAATTTTTGAAAGCTTCATTTTTATTGATGTCTTTTTGGAAATACTGGAAACAGGGCAACAGCAACAAGCTGATATCTCATTTTACCCTAGAAGAGTAATCGAATGTTTCTACTCATGGAGTTTATGCTGATCCTTATTTAATTAAATATTGTACTGGAATGAATTGATCTATGGCATTTCCCCTCAATAACGTATTAGTGGGAGCCAAAGTAATTAACAAGTTACTTTGTCCTTGCGATGAATATCCGTTCCCTGTGCTCTAGATCCACATACAGCATAGCCAGTTACAAGATAAGAGATACTCAGTTTGGAAAACACAGTATCATAGTGTCTCTTAACTTTCTAAAAAAGAGCAGGTTCAACAAGTGAGCTCGTGATCTATTTCCCAAAGTGTTAAACCCTGGCAAATTCAATTGAAGCCAATGCAGCTGCAAGTGCTCATTGCAGCTTTGAAAATTAGGCCTTATACTTCTCCCTCCTCATTAGAAAGTTGTTGGAATTTTTTTTTTCATACTTGCATATAGTCTGCCCTTTTAAAATGATATTTTTGAACCGGTTTTTTAGTCATTCTTAATTTTATATACTGTTAAAGAAAATGACTTCTTATTTCAGTAATCAGTGTCGTTGCAATGGCTGCATTATATCTAATGATACCGTGTCATGCTTGAATAGTTTTCTGAATAAACCATGAAATTATGTCAGAAAGAAATAGTTTTGTGTTTTGGTTTCAAGAAACCCTTAAACATTTCAGCAATGGAGCAATGTTTAGAGTCACTCTTCAGCGAATAGGAGTTGTGTGAAAAAACTTTCACACCTGGGCAAAAAACAAGACAAGCAAAAAAAAATAGATTTTACAGATATTGGGAAATAAAATTCTCCAGTCAAAATGTATAAAGAGCCACTTACCATGTTTCTATTAGAGGAAGGATACTCTTATAGTTAACAGGTTTCAGAGTAGCAGCCATGTTAGTCTGTATCTGCAAAAAGAAAAGGAGTACTTGTGGCATCTTAGAGACTAACAAATTTATTTGAGCATAAGCTTTCGTGAGCTACAGCTCACTTCATTGGATGCATTCAGTGGAAAATACAGTGGGGTGATTTATATACACAGAGAATATGCCCCACTGTATTTTCCACTGAATGCATCCAATGAAATGAGCTGTAGCTCACGAAATCTTAGGCTCAAATAAATTTGTTAGTCTCTAAGGTGCCACAAGTCCTCCTTTTCTTCTTATAGTTAAAACACTGGACTGAGAGGCAGAAGACCTGGGTTCTATTCCCATGTAACCTTGGCAAGGGTATCCCTACACAGCAATCGGAGGTGTGACTGCCGCATGTTGTTGACTTCCCCAAGCTAGCTTTGTACCAATAGTAAGTGAAGGTGTGGCATGCTCCCATGGCTTCACTGCTGGGCTACCTAGATTAAAATGAGTTTCGGTATGTCTACACAAGAAGCAATCAAACCAGCGATTGCTGTGTAGACGTACCTAATAGCAGGGCAGCTGCAGCATCGTGGGCTAGCCATTCGAGTACATACATGCTCAGGGTCCTGGGTGGGTCTGTATAGCCTATGCTGCTGCCCATTCTGCTGTGGCTTCCCTCGAACTAGCTAGAGCACAGCTAGCTTGGGTATGTCTACATGTGCTGGAGTCACACCTCTGATTGCAATGCAGTTACATCCCTAATCTCTCTGTGCTTTGGTTTTCCATCTGTAGACCAGGAATAATAATGCTTCCATTAATCCACCCTTTATCGGTCTTATCTGTTTGGACTGTAAGATTTTTGGAGCATGGATTGTCTCTTAATGTATGTTTCCACAGCACCTAGCACAATAATATTCAGCCTGATCACCTTGATCGGTCCTTCAGATTGCGCCGTTCTACGATCACAAGAATATTAAAAATAATAAACTGTTAGGCTGATAAACGTATATACTGGAATAATAAATTTAGCTGTTTGCACTGTTCCGTCTCAGGGGCTGGAGAACAGAGCCTGAAAGTGCAAAATGGTCTGTTTGAACTAGAGATGAGGTTTATCTCAGTCAGTCTGCAAGGGCTCTCTATTTGTTTTCTATAATCAACATAAGTAGATACTTTAATTATTTGAGTAAGATTACGTTGACAGAGGACTTCTTCAAGGTGCTTTTCCCTGTTGGCTTCTTCAATTAAGATTAAAATCCCCAAGTATCTGAATAACACTATAGATTGAATCCTTATGGTCTGCCAGTTTACCCAATTATCTAAATGTCAGACTTGATGGCCTTTACACATAACTACAGATCAACCACATTTCACTGTCTGAGCAAGGTCTACACTTACTCAAAGATAGTGTCTAAGATGTTGGTTTCTTCATTTTTGTTTATTTTGATTTTGATTTTTTTTAAAAAAATTGTCTCTGTTCTTGATCTGTGAAGTGCTCAGATGTGCTGCTTTTGGGGATAGCAGTGTATAAGGACAGGTTGGTTGATTCACGGTACCTCATTGGCATTTTACTCTGTACTATTATAGTTACTAGGAGGATGAATGCGCAACTGGAATTGAATCTAGACAATGGGAAAATAAAGGATATTTAAAGTCCTAAACTAACTCCGCCTTCATCCGAGCATTTTTTCTTACTACCAGTCTCTTTTACAGCCTGTGTCCTTCTGATTTGGGTCATTTTATTTCTTATGCAAAGCTGTTAGTTTCCTAGGCAGAGATCGCTCTCCTACCTTAGATTTATGCTTTTATTTTTTCACCCCCCCCCCCAAAAAAAAGGATACCCCACCTCTTTCTAGGGAATAAGGGTTTGATGGCTTTCCACTAAGCTTTCATGGAGAAGAATTAATCATCCCTGGAGGCATTCATGTCAGGAAATCCATGGAAGATGATTTAAGATTCATCCTGGTGAACTCATATTTTGTTCCCCTTTTTCCCAGTATTGGCTCCTCAGTCCCAGTATCACAACATTTACTAGCACCAGCAGACGGCAGTTAGGTTAGTACTAAAGTTGTTTCAGTCCACTGCAGGTGGACCAAATTGTCTGAAAGTAATCTGGTTGATTGGCAAACAGACTTACTGAATGAGTGGAGAGTGTGGACAACCACTAATGTGTATCAGTAAAAATGTTCAGGATACGACAAAATTTTGTTTTTAGTAAGACTTTACCGTAAAGGTATCATGGAGTACGTTATTTGCAAAATTGGAATTGATCAGCAATTGGACACCCAAGAGATGATCCAGCTGGACAGACACCCACATGAGAACCTGGGATGTTCAAAGATGAGTTCTAGGGAAATACTGGAAGAATAAGGTGGAAACTAGGCACAGGCTAAGGGAGAATTGGAGAAGAGCGATTCTGCTCCCCAACGGGAAGTTGGATCCCCACAAAACTTCATCTGAACACAGACTCTGGATGACAATTCACCTTCCTGATCTCCACAGGGGCCAGTGGGACTCTGATGCTTTTCTGACTAATAGTACAGTTGTACAAATAGAATAAATGTGCTTGCTTAGAAGGAGCTGTGTGGTAACCTAGAAATGTGGGCAATACGCTGTTCATAGCCCTTGGAGAGAAAGCAAAGTGCAGGCCCTGGCCTTTTTAGGCAGTTTGGCTTGCTGAGGATATCACAGTGTAAGGGATTGAGCTACACAGCCTTAAAATCCTTGGTCAGGAGTGAGTGAAACATGGGTCTCTGCCCAAGAAAGGTGATGACTGAAAGCCAGAAGTCTAAGGCAGGTATCCTTGGTGAACCATAGAAGGGCAATGCAGGCGCAGTTGCCCTGAAACTGGGGCACTAAGTGCTTAGTGATTGTAACTGGGCAACAGAATATACAAGGATGAAATTCCTTTGCCTTTTAGAAAAAATATTAATTATGGACAATCAAAAATATCCACAAACACAATCACAGTTGTTCCACTTACTTGAAATGCACTTTTGGTCTATGACTTTTCTATTTAAGTAGATGCACAGACACACTTTGGCAACACAGCAAAATATTGTTTTTAGCACTGGGATTTGCCATCCTTACTTTGTTTTCCCATAGCAGAAGTTCTTTTATTTCCACTTCCATTCATTTTTCTTTTCTTCTTTTTCTTTACACCCACTTATTCTCTTCACTCCTTTGTCTCTCACTATTTTTGTGCGTCAAATACTGTGCATGCACTATTCCTCTTGCTGTAATTCCTTTCTATTTTCTCCCCTAATTTATGAGTTTCTTCAAACACTTGGTAACAATTTATTTTCCTTGCAATATACCCACATTAGAAGATTTTTCTTCCATTTAGATTTACTGTATGTTGTTGCCTTTTCATGGTTTTTTTTATTTATTTTTTGAAAGATCAGCAGTCTTGAAATGCTCCCCTGTCAGTCAAACCTATGTTACAGAATGAAGAGCTGCATTGACTTTCCCTGCTTCATTCTTCGCATATACTTTTGTCAGATTCTGACATACCCTCTTCATCCTATTATACAAAGCTCAGCTTTTCTTGCTGGGATTTGCAGTGACTTTACACCACAGCTTGTCAGATTTAATTTGTACTACTGTATGCATTCAATGCCACTAGCTTGACAAATTCTTGACCGTTCCATTACAAACGCACTGTACTATGCTGATTTCCTTATCAATATTTTGATTCCATCCAGTCTATACCACATCTCTAATTTTATTTTATCTGACAGCAATTTAACTGGAAAATTGGAGATGTATGGGCTCATGAACAAACTCTAATATTCTTATTCCAATCCTGTTTTCTCTCTCTCCTCCTCCCACTCCCCCCAAAATGTTGGTAATATTTTTTCAATAAGCTAAATAGATTTTGTGCCTTTACATTAATATATCATTTTGTTTTGCAGCAAAGGCCTGGCAGCAATTTGCATCCTCATAAAACTTTTGCCAAATTTTTGCGCTTAGATGAAGTCAGTGAGAAGCATATGCATGAGCCTAAGGTCAGAATTTAGCACAAAATCAGTGTTGAATTCCATATAGCCTCTTCAGTGGGCATAGAAGGTAGTTACTTCTGGGTTCCCTATTTTCAAAATGATGATACAGACTACTTACCAATATGTGCTCTTTATCCTGGGACTCTGGGCAGGTGAAAGGAAATGGATTTAGTGCCTTTACATAAGTATGCCTCAGTGCTTTGGAATAATATATTTAATCAAGGATGTTGGTTACAGTAGTTTCAGGGTTAAAATGGGACTGGACCCATTTCTAGAAAATATACTGTTCTACCATGAACAATTCTTTATTGGGAGAGAGTGTGGATTGGATAGATTAATAGGACTTTTCCATCTGCAACCTCTCTGATCTTGATCTCTCTCCATTCTGCAACACTATGAAGGTTTCTTTCTAATTATGAATAGCTTGAGATAATCTTTGTAGGCTGACAGAAATCTTAGTGTCTGAGTGCAGGTAAGCTACAAAGCCTCTGATTAAAAAGCACACACAGGCAGATAACTAATCACACACATGTGTCTTTCGACTGGCCTTGTATAAGACTGATTCAGCCCCAACTGGTGTTATTTTTACTACTGGATCTTATTTGCTGGCTTCTGTACCTTGCACTCTTAGAAGCAGCTTGTTTTGGGGCTTCAGCATTCTGAAACATTTCTGAGAGGACGGTCATATATTTGGTTGAATTCAATACATATGAACTAGTTCTGTTTAAGAGTTTACAAACTTCCAGAAAATCTATTCGGTTTCATACTATGTAGCTGTCCAGCTGGAAAAATCAGTGTGTGTGATATCCAGTGACAGCTGTCCCGCTGACTGTTAGTATCTGCCACTTTAAATTTACAATATTACTTGTTCAGATGCCTCCAGTGGAACTAAAGCATATTGAGAATTGGTGGCAAGCATGCGATTAATCCCATTTAGAAAGAGGCTCGGATCTTCACAATGCAGCATTGCCTCATTAATAATGATCTTATCAGTATCCAGGACATCTATCTAAGGGATTTCTAGGATTGTAAAACTAGATAGCTACAATAAATAGCAGTATTTCTATATTTTAGTGTAGTAAAATTACATTTAAAATATTTATTTGCTATCGACAGAGTTGGTATATATATTTATTAATTGTATAAACTACATTAAAGGCATCCACTGTTGTACAATGTACAGCTGCTTCTCTCTTCTGCTTTCTCATTTAAATACCAGCAAAGCTAAATAGCTTCTGCTCCCCAACCCTTCAACTGGAACCCTCTCCTGACTTCATCTTTTTGGGACTGACTCTCTAGCTATTCAGGGTGCATACTAGAAGCTCCTAAGGCAGCGTTTCTCAAATGCAGCCACCAGTGGCTTTTCTTGTGGCCACAGCCTCCTGGGCAGTGATGGCAAATCAGTGGTCCCTCCCACAGGGCCATCACAGGGTTTGGACACTCCCCCCCTCTGGAGACACAAATGCTGGAGAAGCAGGCAGCTAGTGAGTTCCCCACCTTCTTGGGGATGGTAGGGTTGGCGAGCATCAGGCTCTGGCCACCGGGCTCCAACCCCCAGTTGTGGGGCTCACACCCCCATTGCCCCTGACCTCCCCACTGCCTCCACCAGCCTGTCATGTTACCCCCACTTCCTCCCTACCAACCTCCCCATCCAAGGCTTAATTTGTCCGTGGGCTTGCCAGGACTGAGTAAGTCTGCTGATGTGAAAAGTGATATTTGTATGTTTGTTAATATCACTTTTCACAGCAGCAGACTTACTAGCTAGAAAGTCTTTTGAAAAAAGCAACCAAAAAAGCAAAAGAAACATCAACAAAAAAGACAAGAACCCGCAGAGCACCTTATTTGTGTTTCTGTTCTGTGTAGGTTCAGTAAACAACAGAGACAACTACATTATTTTTATTATTGAGTCTGCAAAAAGATTCAATACATTAGAATGATTTGGACCCATGTATGTGCCTATTTATTTGTTTTTCCTAAAGTTAATTAAATATTTTAGGAAAAATTTATCAGCGTGTCCACCACCAAGAGTTGGTAGCCACACTTTGAGGCCACCCAAAAATTTGTTGTGAGAACCCCGTCCTAAGGGGTGATCAAGAGCTTGGTTCCCAAGAAATAGAAATCCTTCTTGGACCATATTCTGACTTGGTGTAGCTTCAGCTGAGGCTATTTCCCCCTGTATCCAATACTAGAATTAGTTAATAGATCTTTTCAAGGTGTTGATGAAGAAGATTATTTACTGTAAATCCAGCTGTCTGGCTTCCTCTGTGAAGGCTTTGTTCATCCTACAGCAGCATGTAGAGCACATAGCTACCCTAGCACAGGTGTAAATAGCAGTGTTCGTGGTGAGACGCAGCTCAGGTGAGTAGAGTACAGCCAAACCTGAAGGGCATGGGTATGTATGCGATTGCATGCCCTACGTGCGCTCTACTTTCCGAAGCCTTCCCTTCCTGTCTAAATGGCTTTTTTTAGTGGAGTCGTGTCCTGCCACCTCCCTGCTGCTGGAACCCTTCCCTGCTGCAAGGAAAGACTCTGGCATGGAGCGCGGGTGTCAGTCATTCCCCGTTGCCTCCTCTCTCCCCTTTCACTGACATATGTCACTAGACACTGCAGCGTGGACACCGCCTGCTTTTCACGGCTGTGTGTAGTTATATGTATACTACACGCTGCCACCAAGGGTGTGTAATATAGCCTTAAAGTGCTCTGAATAAAATCCTGGCTGCACTGAAGTCAGTGGGAAAAAACACATATAGACATCAGGGGTGTTAGGATTTCATCTTGCACAAAGAAAATATTTCCCTTTTCAGTAGAGAAACCAAAGAAACACTTTGGGTCCCTTCCTTTGGGTCCAGAATACCTGTCCCTCTCTTCCCCCTTCCCCACCGTCCCTTATTAGAAAGGCTATGTTAGGATTCTAGACTTGTCCTTTCATATCAAAGTACCAATATTTTTGCTCTTTATATATTTTTATTTAATTACAGTTATTTTCATGAATTTTCTTTTACGTATTTGTGTTTTTATACCCATTTTTAAATGTTAACAAAAAAACCAAGGATGAATCAGAATAAACATATTATGTTTTTCTAGGGAGAGTGCCCTTTGACACCTCTTGTAGATTAATCCCGCACATCCCCACTTTATACAGAAACTCAAACAGATGGTTTTCAGTTTTTAAAAGTCCTTGACTAAACCCCCAGTGCACATCATTTTATCAAAAAGAAAAGGAGGACTTGTGGCACCTTAGAGACTAACCAATTTATTTGAGCATAAGCTTTCGTGAGCTACAGCTCACTTCATTGGATGCATGCAGTGGATGAAATGAGCTGTAGCTCACGAAAGCTTATGCTCAAATAAATTGGTTAGTCTCTAAGGTGCCACAAGTACTCCTTTTCTTTTTGCGGATACAGACTAACACAGCTGCTACTCTGAAACCTGTCATTTTATCAGTTCACAAAGGAGGACAAGTTGTCTCCATTTCAAAAAAAATGCAAACTCAGATTTCTCTTGCCAATTTTTTTCTGTAATCAACATAATTATTTGACTTCTGTAACATTCTCAGTATTTAAATAATAAATACTTCCTCAATTCTTCCACTCTTATTCATGTCAAGCAGGCCCTTATCACGTAAATCAGTAGGACTATTTACATAGTAAGATATTACTTGACTTGCGTAAGAATCAGGCCCTGCATGTTTAAAGTTAAAAGTAGTAACAATCCCCAATAGAATAGAAAATATGAACCTAGGGAAGAAAATCAAAAGAAACAACACGGATGAAGTCCCAACAGAGAGCAACAGCATATGCCAATTGGACTAACAAAGATGAATCATAAAAGAACAAAAGCATCTGATTAGAGTCTAATGCACATTATCACTACTGAAACCTTTGTCTGGGAACATTACATCCTATAATGGCAACCCCTCTGGTGAAAAAGGGACTGGAATCAAAGGACTTCATCAGATACAGTATAGGCGGACAGTGGATAAAAGAAGGAAAAGTATGCAATTACACTGGAAAAACAAAAGGAGTACTTTGTGGCACCTTAGAGACTAACAAACAGCTAATAAAGACTCCAAGTGAACTTCTTTCCTCCCTCCCCCTCCTCCTAAAAGGATAATTGTTAATGAAGCAAATATTTGATATAATTTACAGGCTGATAGGATATCTCTATCTCTTTGATAGAGAATTATGTTAATAGACACCCCTGGAAGTTAAACTATTCAAGCTAATTGTAAAAACATCTCTTCAGTGGAACCTGCTAGAGGTATGGTGTCTGTATGCTGTGCATCACTAAGAAATCCAAATGTATGTTGCAGTGTACTGGCATCCAGCCAGCCACAGACTAATCTTGTGTGTGATGACAGATTTCAGATATGGTCAGTAAAGCCGTAATGGAAAATAAAAAAAATGTACCACGGATGAAGCGGTGGGGAAAAAAGGTGATTTTAGGTAAATGGTCCCCATCCTTGTGCTTTTAAAACTCCAACAAAAGGCAGTGGTGTTTTGGGAGTGCAGGAGTGGGTGAATTATGTGAGCTGTTCTACGAAGTTGCATGAAGTTTGCTTTTAAATGGGGGGTAAGTCATTCATGAGCAGGATCCTTGATACACATCTGTGGACCTAACTCATGGACTCCTTTCTATTTCAGCTGTTTCATCTCATCTTATATAAGTATCTGTCTGTGAATCCTTGTCAGTCTTGATTTTAGAGGGCCTGTGACCATAATATCCATAAAGACAACAAGAGTGGAAGTTTACAGCACCCTGCAATATATGCATAACACCTGGCAGAATTGGTCCTAGTGTTATCACATTGTGCATCAGCCAGTGTACAAAATAATTAAGGGATGTCCCTGCAGCACTGCCAACAGTTAAAGGAAGAAAACCTCAGGATTTTTCATTCTGAGTCTGTTCCCTCCTATAATTTAAAGCAGATTGGTTGAACTGGGGTCACGTGAGCCCACCATTTATGAAATATGCAATCTGTCAACCTTGCTTCTGAGCAAACTAGGCATTAAACTCAGTTTGGAAGTTCACTAGTATGTATGAACATAAGGGAGGGTATCATTGCTGTTTATATAGTTACTGAAACACACAACAGAGCCATTTGCATCTGAAAAGAAAAGTTCACTCTAAATTTTTATGACATGGTAGGAGATTGAGAAAGTGTGAGATGGCCGCAGCTGGAGCAGCAGCTCAGTGATCGTTTAGGGTAGAGATACATGATGCAGTTAATTATTCTTTAGGGTAGCATAAACTCATCCCACTCAAACACCACCATTGGAACATCTGAAATGCATTCCTTTCACTTAAGCTGAGAGGGGAGAATGAAGCTTATTTTGATGCCTAGCATTAACACTTGAGATGAGAAATGAAATGAAAGCTGAGGGAGGTGGGAAATAAAAGCAAAAGGTGTGGGGAAATAGGTGGGAAATTAAAAGGAAAGGATGTGGGAAAAGGTGACAGGATGTGGCTCACACTTACCAGCTGGTGTTCCTATAAAAACATTTGTACTGCTCACTAGTGCACTTGTTATCTGACGGGGTGCTAGTCTTTCATTTTCATACCTGGCTAATATTAGCCACAATACACACAGAAAATTAACTTCTAGCTTCTCCATACAGTAGAAAATGGAAACAGAGCAGTGCATAAAAGATCCGATCTTGGGAAGCACAGAGAACTTCCTGGAAAGTGCTGAGTGTCCTCAATGCCATAGAGAGTGCAGTCTTTCTATCCAATCAGTCTCTTATTCTTCCGCAGAGTTTGTCACGGGTGCAATTAGTATCCTATTATGATAAGGTTTTTAGGGTTCCTCCCCCCCCCCCCAATGTGGGGTGCTGATTTTGAAGTATTGCAGCCTTTGGGAAATGGACTGAGGCCACTCATTGAATGTAAGCCACCAAACAACCATCAGATAATAACAACAACTGACTGCAAACTGAGGTCTTGCATGCCAATTTCTAACCAGACAGGGTGGGTGAGGTAATATCTTTTATTGGACCAACTTCTGTTGGTGAGAGAGACAAGCTTTCCAGCTTAGGGCATGTCTTCACTGGCAACGTTAAAGTGCTGCCCCAGCGCTCTCAAAACCCACCTCCTCGAGCTGCGTAGCTACCAGCGCTGGGGGCGCGGCTCCCAGCACAAGTGCGCACTGTCTATACTGGCACGTTACAGCACTCAAACTTGCAGCGCTCAGGGGGGTGGTTTTTTGCAGCGCTGTTAAGTGCCAATGTAGACAAGCCCTGACATTGAGCTCTTATTCAGATTTGGGAAACAGCTAAATACAAGGTGGAACAGATTGGTTAGTGTAAGTAGTTAACGCACATTTCAAGGGACCGTTCAAGGTGAAGTGGCCAGTTAACACCCCTCCAGTCATAGAGGAGGAAAGGGAAGGGAGATAGCTGGGCGGTGTATGTGGGTGTTAATGAGTCGTAAATTGTTGCAAAGATCCATAAATCCACTGTCTCTATTCAGTCCGTGATTTGTAGTGTCTAGCAAAGTTATGAATTTAAGCTCCCAGCCTCGTCTTTTGAAAGTGGTGTGCAGGTTTCCTTAGAGGATGGGGACTGAATGTATTGAAATATGTATTAACTACTTATATTCTGTTCCACTTTGTATTTCGCTGTGACATTAAGTACGTTTCCCAGACCTGAAGAAGAGCTCTGTGTAAGCTCGAAAGTCTCTCTCACCAACAGAAGTTTGTCTAATAAAAGATATTACCTCACCCACCTTGCTTCTCTAATATTCTGGAACCGAAGTGGCTAAAACAACAATGCATACAATTTCTAACTGGGTAGACAAGACAAAAAAAAGCCCATTCTTGCATTCATCTTGTAGTGCTGGAGAAAGGAAACTGTGGTTGGATTATTCAAAAGGAATAGACAGTTTCAAGAATTCCCTTAAGTGTCTGACCCTACTGTAGTAACAGAGTTAGTTGGCCAGCACTGCTCACCTACTGTATGACATAGTCATAGAGTCATAGAATATCAGGGTTGGAAGGGACCTCAGGAGGTCATCTAGTCCAATCCCCTGCTCAAAGCAGGACCAATCCCCAATTTTTGCCCCAGATCCCTAAATGGCCCCCTCAAGGATTGAACTCACAACCCTGGGTTTAGCAGGCCAATGCTCAAACCACTGAGCTATGGATATATCCCACAGTGGTATTTTCTTGCCTCGTGCAAATGGATTCTTGTTATTTTCCTGCCTAAAGGGAATGTTTGTGACTAAGGTATAAACAAGGATTTCTTAGGGGGTACTGTAAGTTCGGGGTACTGTTGATACTATTATTTTTGGAGGCCAGAGTACATGCTCTTTTTGATGGTTATGAACATTCATTGACATAGGCAAATGAATAGGCTGGCTGGACCTCTGCTGAATCCTTTAAAAAAATGTAACATCTTTTGCTCCCAGTCCTTAATTATCTTTGGAATGTTGGCATTTTTCAGATTATCAGTAAAATAAAATATTTTAGAAAGGCATATACAGGGTTTATTATTGCAAAGTTAGTTCTTGATGACAACTAACACTCAATAGCTATTTCCTAGTCTCTGTACAGGGAAGGCTGCATATGATGCTGTGTATCAGAAAGGGGACCATTTATATCACTGTTGTTACCACAATCACACACATTCCGTAAGTTTTGTACAAAGTAGTCATATACGGGATCAACAGAAAAGTTATGAATGGCTAAGCATGATTATCCTGTTTATATACATGTCTCATCTTTGTACCTGAAGTTATGAATATTGGCTATGTGCTTGTATCTTACACATGTGTTGTAGTCCTGGGTGACACCCGCCAGGCAGATTTACATCAGGGTTAGACAGCTATGTATTGATGGCCCATTAAGGGCACTCAACTCTCACAATGGGCCATTGAAGAACCGCATCCCACCCAGTAGGTCTTCCTGCCCGGATGCCTCATACAGTAAGGACAAGGAGCCAGTGGCCACCCCCCTGTGAATCAGCAAAGCATGTAAGGACATGTGATATGCTCATGTGACCCGAGACTCCATCTTGGGCCAGTAGCTTTCCATACACACAGGTTTCAGAGTAGCAGCCCTGTTAGTCTGTATCTGTAAAAAGAAAAGGAGTACTTGTGGCACCTTAGAGACTAACAAATTTATTATAGCATAGAAAGCTTATGGTCTAATAAATTTGTTAGTCTCTAAGGTGCCACAAGTACTCCTTTTCTTTTTCCATACACAGGCGCTGTGGGCTTTTCTTGGGACAGTAAATTGCCATGCACGTGACCAAGAATATAAAAGATACCTGAGACATCTCCATTTTGCTTCTTTCATGCTCTAATTCTTTGGACTGTGAATTTATAACTAAAAGAAGTATATTGACCTATGTACTGAGGACCTTCCAATCTTTTGAAAGCTATCAGAGAGATTTTTGCAAGCCAGCATCTATTCTGTCACTGCTACAAACCTAATATAAAGACTTTGCAATAATTTGTATATATATGATATTAACCATTTTAACTCTATTCTTTTTTTTTATGAATAAATCTTTAGTTCATTTACTAAGGATCGGCTGACAGCGAGATATTTGGGTAAGATTTGAGATACATATTGACCTGGGTGTAAGTGGCTGATCCTTTGGGATTAGAAGAACCTCCCATATAGTGAATCAGGTTATTGATGTGGTACTGCGGAAGCTCTTTTGTTACTGGTTTAGTGAATCTAATTATAAAATAAACCACCAGCATTTTGAGGATTGACTGCCCTATTTCTTGCAATCTGCCCTGAGTGTGGCATTCTCAGTGTGATCCATCTTAGGCACCCAGTCACACTTCGGTATCTCAGAAACTACAGAATAGTTGCTGTTAGTAAATGCTGACTCTTTAATGATGACCACCATCTAAATTCTATTTGTGTGTGTGTGAATTTGTGTAAGTCAGGTTTCACTGTTTGTGTTGCAGTTTCTCCATGTGTAAAATGGGGTTAATGCTATTTACCGATAGTACTTGAATTGTGAGGCTTAATTCAATGTTTTTACAGTAATTAGAGATCATTAGATAGGAGACACTGAAGAAAAATGGTGTTTTTTCATTCTGGCATGACTTAATGAACAAATGATTTTATTAAAATGTTGCAAAACCATTCACATCTGGATTGAGAATAAACTTCAGAAATGCCAACCAGAAGGAAAATTACAAAGGTGTGATAATGGGTTTAGAGCGAAATTATTCTTTCAGCCTTATTGGCCTGTGATTGTGATGTCATTTCTTCTGGCAAAGGAATCAGGAAATGTAGAACTCAAATTCCTCAAGAATGCATGAAGCTAAATGATGTCTTTAAATGTTGCCACAATACATTGCTCATGATGTGTTCAATAGAGTTGGGTCTAGCTACAAAATTCAGGATTGGGGTTTGAATTTTCCTAATGCTCAAGTGTGTTTAGATCAAAGACTTTGCCATTATGCAGTGGTCAGTCACAATATTAGGATTAGAATCTGGATCCAGATCTCCCCCAAATCAAAGATATTTGGACTGAGGGTTGATTTGGGTTCATCTTCAATATTTAAACAATATCTACAGTAACTACCTGTTTCCTCTTATGGGACCTACTATAAAAACCACTTACAAACACGTTATTAATTTTTAACAAAGCAGTTGTAAGTGAGTTTTAAATTATTCATATGACCAAAACCCATAAATCAATTAATGATACTGAACATTTATTGCCAGTGACATTTATTGCCAGTGACAAAGGTACAATACCAACATAACAAGCTTTCAAAACCTGCTGGGTCATTGTCTCTGTTCATTAGAGGTAGTGGAGGATAACTGCTGTTGACTTTTGTATTCAAGTGCTTTTCAAAAGATGCATTCCAAAGTAAATAATCATATTCATTGTATGCAAAACCTGGTGTTAATCTAGATGTACAGTAGTAGTAATAAGCAGCAGTTCCTGACAAGGGCCGCTTTTCCATAGAACTACTATCCCTCAGAGCACAATTACAGTGAAAGGCCGACCTTGTCATAGTGATATGAATTTCAGTTTCCCCAATGGAACCATATTTTAGTCTATAAAACTCTGCATTTGTAATTCAGATTTATGAAAGCCACCTGAGAAAGCATGAAAAGAGCCCCTATATAGAAGCAGAGGAATCATTGTTTGAAACATGTCCAAAATTTGTCACATTCATAAATGTCACTAGCAGTACAACATCGGACTTTCAGTCTCACCAGTTGTGTTAATCCCATTGCAATGTTCATTGAAAGCAGTTTAGTGGCATTCAAGTTCATTGCAATTTTCCCGATTTTATTATTTCATGCAAATTGACACACAAGCATGAATTCCTACATCATGTCAGATCACAACAGTTCATCTAGCCTGTTGCCCCACCTTTGGCAGGTGCAATGCTACCTAATACTTCAGAAGAAGCCAAAAAACCTCCCATAGTGAAACTGGCCTATTTGTCCAGTACTCTTATAAGTGTTAGTAGAATAAATTCCTTTCTGTCCTCTGAAGACAGTCGGAGAAGTCTCTCAATTACACAGAAGAGATGTGCTAAGAAAAAATTTATTCGACTAGAGCTCCACATTTACTAACTGATATGCAGCTGTTCTCTCTCCTATTTTCCAATAGGGAATAATACCAAAATTTGCTCACATCTTTTTGTTTCTTACTCCATTTGGAGCCCATTCTCAAGACATCTTGGCCAGGGTAATTGGTTTTAGTTGTATCTGTTTCCAATTCCCAATCCTATGTACCCAACCCAGTGCTTGCTTACACATGAATGATTAAGAAACCACAGTGATTTACCAACATCCAAATATCCATGCTCAGGGATGATGTGAACTGAGTGTCCAAAAGCAGATGAGGAAATGCCCAAAGGGATATATTATTTAAAGTCAAAGCTATAATATCTCTGTGTGTCTACTTAATGAGATTCTTCTATACAGGTAGAAAAGCGAAGATAGCATTCCTGGCAGTAAAGGGAAATTATTACAATAAAAAGAATATATGATACTGACATAATGATCTTAAATAACTGAGCTGTAAAACATAATGGGCCCAAACTATGGTGTGGAATTTATTAAAAAAAAATTAAAAATGTTAACTTTACTGCATTTGCTAGTGGGCTGAGTGATTGAATCAGGGTCCCAGATACTCTCCATCATTCCTCAAAAACTAATTATTTGTTAGGTAACTTTATAAATTGCTTCTTCATATCTAGTTCATTTTTTGCTATGCTTTGCTTTGTGTATGAAAACAGAGTTTATAGATTTCATTCTCATGTTTTGAATATGCAGATAAATCCAAATCTCCCTTTTGAAAATCATGCTGGCTGAGAGAATGCCACCTAGTTAAAGAGTGTCTTTCCTAGTAGGCAGTTTGAGACAGGAAATCCACTGTGGGGCAGTAACAAGGTGTCTTGCCCTATAGGCTGGAGAAGCCTGGGTCCATACACTGACTCTAACTAAAGAATGAGCCCTAACCATAGGGGCCGACTCCATGGGTGCTCCAGGGCTGGAGTACCCACAGAAAAAAACTACCAGCAGCCAAGCTCCCCCTCCAGTCCCTCCTGCCTGCTGGTGGTCCCGCCAATCAGCTCCTCCCCCTCCCTCCCAGTGCTTCCTGCCCTCCATGGATCAGCTGTTCCGCGGCCTACAGGAGGCACTGGCAGAGAGGTGGATGAGCGGGGATGTGGTGTGATTGGGGGAGGGGCAGAAAGAGGCAGGGAAGAGGGGGGATGGAGTGGGGGCAGGAAGAGGTGGGGTGGGGCATTGGGAAAGGGGTGGAGTGGGGGTGGGGCCAGGGTGGGAGGAGGTGGGGCGGGGTTGGGGGCTTGGGAAAAGGGGTGGAGTGGGGGCAGGGCCTGGGGCTGAGTGGGGGTTAAGTCCCCCAGCCCTACCGGAGAAGGATCAGGTGTTATTTCCCTATGACGAACAGCTGGAAGCTGCAGTTAAAGGGGGACGCAGAGACTGCTAGGAGTGAGCAGGCTCCGGTAGACCCCTAGGATTTGGGACTAAGATTCCCACCAGAAAGGGCTGGGAGTAGCCTGAGACTCTGAGCAAGCAGGCGAACAAGTATAAAATCTCTCCAGGCAGGGAGGCCTGAGAGGGACCCAGAGCAAGTCGTGAAAAAACTGCAGAGCTCTGCAGGCGAAGAGGCCCAGGAGTAGAAAGAGAAACATTTGTTTGTTGGACTTTAATTTAAGACTTTGAGTTTTATTTTGAGTTTACTTTCTGTGAATAAACCCAGACCGCAAGATAGGGTGGCCACTCATGCATTCCCGGAATACCGGACATTCCAGTACTTGCAGCAACCCTGTGGTTCTGCCCCTGCTGGAGCGATCCCACCCCGGCCAGTGTGACCCCCCATGCATGGTACGTGCAAGGTCACACTACACGGGGGTGCCATTTGTAAGAGTACTCTGCTCTGCCCCCACCAGTGTGACCTTGAGTGTGAGGTCACACCAGTGGGGGTGGAGCAGTGCACTCTTCAAAACGATGTCCCCCATCCAGTACCAGACAAACCATGTCCACTTTTGTCTGAATACTGGATAGGGCAGAAAGAGAAGGAGGACTTGTGGCACCTTAGAGACTAACACATTTATTTGAGCCTAAGCTTTCGTGGGCTACAGCTCACTTCATCGGATGCATTTGTTAGCCTCTAAGGTGCCACAAGTCCTCCTTTTCTTTTTGCGAATACAGACTAATGCGGCGGCTACTCTGAAACCTGGATAGGGGAGAAACTCCAGAAAAGCAGGATTGTCTGGTTTAATACCCTAAACGGGGGTATTTTGACCACAAAAAAAGTGGATAGTGTCTGTATAAGGGGCCCTGAGGAGGGAGAAAGAGTCAGGGTGCTGCAGAGTGACCTCTGGCCAGAAGAGGATGTTCAGGAGGCAACTGCCCTGTTTTACTGGAGCATTTTGCTGTCAGCAGGATCGGATTGATTCCCAAGCGGTCATGTGCCAGCCGTCCCACATAGGTTGCTGTAACTCCTTCATTCCTGTCAGAATGTACATGTGCCTGGGCAGCAGAACAAGATCTGCTAGATATTGGAAGCCAGAACGGAGAAGCAGCTTTTTCTTATCTATGCGGTTTATCATTTAGCATAAACTAGCAGCTAATTCTAGTGTTGGTCCATATTAAATGGATTCCGGTACCCACTATTCATTGGATAAGCAATGAAGGGTCTAAAAATTGTTCCAGTACAGTCAGAATATTTGCAGCTTCCACTGATGGCAACTTTAGAGATTTAGAGGAATGATCCCTTAGCTACAACAAAATCATACGCTAACTTACCAGTGAGACAGAGTTGGACATTATTACAGTTCTGTGAGGTGGTAATTCAGAAACGAACAATCAAGTGCCGGAAAAATGACAATTTCCAGTGCTGTAATGTACTTCCAGGTATCCCATCAAAATGAACAGAGTGAGATCGGTCACCAAATCCATTAATTTACCCTCGATGCTGAGTGTGTGCTGTATATTTTGGAGGAACCTGAAGAAGCAACATGGACCACATGCTAGGACATTTCCCAATCACTGCTGTAGAATTCTTCAGGCAAACCACAAGGAACGTAGCACAAACATGTAAAATAATTTATTTTATTTTTTAAAAACCCTTTTTTAAAAAGACCTTGTAAAGATCAGAAACCCAATTACTTCTTAATTGAAGTGTTTACTGTACTTTGAAAGGCTTCAAATGGCTATACACACAGTGCAGTAATGTGCCATTATTGGAACACTCTTTTTAAGTGCTTCAGTCTGGAATTGCATCAGGCAGTATTTCAAGATAGAAATTAAAGAGAGAGTGAATTGATTTACATTAAAAGCATCAAAAATTAAAAATAAATAAATGTTATGGGCTTTTTATCTTAGTTGCAGAGAGAGCACAATATTTAGGTTTCCAGCTAGAAAATGTATTTTTTTGTTTGTTTTGGGGGGTTTATTGCTGGGGGGCAAGGACAAAGAAAGAGAGAAAACCAAAGTAGTCTCCATAGAAGAGAAAACACAGTAACTGAGCCTAACAAACAATGGTAACTGGTTTGCAGTCTGGCCTGAGACTGATGGGGAAACTCCTCAGTTGTACACAGAAAACAGAACGGCGTCTCCCTCCAGATGCATAACTACATACAGCATCCTTCTGCCCTCCATTAAGTTTAGGCCTCTGGGAGATCTGTGTTTAGTGTATTCAGGAAAGCGTTTGACACCTGCTTTTTCTCCAGTGCATTCTTCTCTGCACTGATTCGGAATATGACAACTCAGGCAACTTGTTGCCCATTTCTGTCTTGCAGCTTATTGAAGAAACTCTGATCTGATCAATCCAGTTTGGCTCTTCTGGTTTGCTGATATCATTTGTGATGTAGTGACCCTGTTGTGTTTTGTGGTCAGGGCCTTTCTCCCTGCTGATGGCAAGATGGCTGAGATGATGCTTTCCTGAATTGCTTTGCACTTGTCTTTGTAGATTCAAACCCCAAAAGTGACATTCGCAGCTCCTTCCAGGGTCAGCTCCTCTGTATGAAGAATGCTCAACACCTTCTCTTTATCCATAATGAATTGTGGGTAGAAATGTTACCAAACAGAAATGTACCTGATTGTGCTTGATACTCAGTGGGCCAGATTCTGCAACATTTACCCAGGTAGATTAACTTCAA
This sequence comes from Natator depressus, assembly GCF_965152275.1. Classification (NCBI taxonomy): domain Eukaryota; kingdom Metazoa; phylum Chordata; order Testudines; family Cheloniidae; genus Natator; species Natator depressus. Next base: position 13,563,407 of record NC_134241.1, read on the forward strand.
TAGGACTACTCACCTGAGTTAAGGTTGTAGAATCAAGCCCTCACTTAGATGTTTGCAATTCATTGCAGAGACAAAATTTAACCTAGAAAACCTGAGGCCACAGCTTTACAAGCTTTTATAAGAAACAAAAATCATTCTTTTTCAATTATTCCCAAGTGCGTTCAGCATACAAAAATATGAAACCGGCGAGTGTGTGTGTGTGTGTGTGTGTGTGTGTGTTTTTAAAATATTTATAAAGAGAGACTAGCTGTCTCCAGAGTTGGGGAGAATGTAAATTGATGTTGGTATATCAGTGGGCTCACCATTGTGCCTGCCAATACAGTTTTAAGTGTAAATGTAACGTTGAAAGTTAGAATTTGTGAAGTTAGCTAATTGTACTCCTCTATCACGTAGAGACCTTCTCTATATTTCAGTACAAAATTGACCTTGCCTACAGTTGGAAATGCTTGAATTGGTATACAAACATCTGTGATCAAAAAATCTCTTTGAAAACACAAAATTCCATGCCAGTGGAATAAAAACAGACTGCCAGTAATGTGTCAGGAAATAAAAAGAATATTAGCAGCTCAGGCTAAATATGTAGTCAATGCCTGGTTTTCTGAGTAGTGACCTCCAGGTAATTCCCATGGACTGTTTTGAGCAGCTGACCATTTTGCCATTTAGAGAGATTACTTCTGCATTTGTTCAGCAATCGCCAAGCAGGTACATTTTGGAAATGGTGAGACTTCCATCAGTAATTGAGAGTTACATTATACTAAAATTAAGGGAAAGATTAGCTATACTAAATTTGTTGTTTATTCCATGCCTGAAAGCTAAATTGCCAGGCCACAATTGCAGTAGATGAGGCAATTAACTAGGCAGTTGAATGCACCTATAGCACCTTTCTCAAACTCTGTGTGTGTGTGTATGTATATATATATATATATATATATTTGAATTTATTTTAAAATACTGATTTCCAGGAGTTTGCTAGTTTATGTTATGTTAAGTAAAGCGATATTTGACAAAGCTCAATAATGAAAGACGATCTCACTGAGTTCCATTTCAAACTTGGCAGAATGAATGTGAAACTACCTTGGGCCTCTTTTTTCAATACTTCCTATGCCATCTGGAGTATCACACCAAATTGAATTCGGTGCCAGGGAACAGATGAGAAAAAATGTTTTAAATCACCAACTTCCGATATCTTTCTTTTTCCTAACTAAGGTTCTGAAACAGAAAAGTACTTAAGCATGTGCCTGGCTTCAAGCAGGTGAGTTCAAATTAATGGAACAACTGACACACTTAAAGTCATGACTCAGTACCTTGCTGAATCAGGACCTAATATTCTATCATTCTGTTTCACAATAAAACACAAACAGAACAGTCATTTCCCATGTTCTTCCAAATCTACAAAAGGGAAGAAATTCTAGGAAAGTCACTGTTTCAAATCACCTTGAATGCAATAAAACATTCATTCCACTTTATATTCCAAGGCATGTCATATTTTTATTAAGGATGGACAAGCTGGCTCAAATAAAATAAGAACCACCCAAACTTCTGCACAAAACATGAATCAGATTGAACCGGAACTTTTTATGAGTGGTAGCAATCAGTGAGCAGATCTTCAGCTGATGTAAATTGTCATAGGCCCATTGCCTTTAGTAGAGCTATGACAGCTTTTACCAACTGAAGATCTGCCCCAAGACCTACTCAGCACTGGTAATATTATAGCATCAAGCAAGTACTGCTTGAAACGTCCTGTTCAGAAGCAGATGATCATGAATAGATTCATAGATATTAAGGTCAGAAGGGACCATTATGATCATCTAGTCTGACCTCCTGCACAACACAGGCCACAGAATCTCACCCACCCAGTCCTGTGAAAAACCTCTCACCTATGTTTGAAGTCCTCAAATCGTGGTTTAAAGACTTCAAGGAGCAGAGAATCCTCCAGCAAGTGACCTGTGCCCCATGCTACAGAGGAAGACGAAAAACCTCCAGGGCCTCTTCCAGTCTGCCCTGGAGGAAAATTCCTTCCCGACCCCAAATATGGCAATCAGCTAAACCCTGAGCATGGGCAAGATTCACCAGCCAGATACCCTGGAAAGAATTTTCTGTAATAACTCAGATCCCACCCCATCTAACATCCCATCACAGGTCATTGGGCCTAGTTACCATGAAATGGGGAAAGCCAAACTACAGTAATTCTGCACTGTTTGGAGATTCAAGCAGGGGTAACAAAAAAAAAAAACCCAAAAAAAAAAGATTATTAACTAGATTTCAGAAGAATATGGAGATACTAATGGTATTGGTGAGATAAAATGGCTGTGCAAAGGGTAAAGGAGGCAATACCAACAAGCCTAAAGTAACTCCTGGAAATAGAACTAGATAGAACCATTTCAGCACCAACAATATTAATATTCAGGCACCAACAATTCCAGATGTTGTTCTGACTTTTCCTTTCCTGCCCTGTTATTTGTACACTTCATAAGAACATAAGAATGGTCCTACTGGGTCAGACCAAAGGTCCATCTAGCCCAGTAGCCTGTCTTCTGACAAAAAGAAAAGGAGGACTTGTGGCACCTTAGAGACTAACCAATTTATTTGAGCATAAGCTTTCGTGAGCTACAGCTCACTTCATCAGATGCATTCCTATGCTCAAATAAATTGGTTAGTCTCTAAGGTGCCACAAGTACTCCTTTTCTTTTTGTCTTCTGACAGTTGCCAATGCCAGGTGCTTCAGAGGGAATGACCAGAACAGGTAATCATCAAGTGGTCTATCGTTGCCCATTCCCAGCTTCTGGAAAACAGAGGCTAGGGACATCATCCCTGCCCATCCTGACTAATAGCCATTGATGTACCTATCCTCCATGAATTTCCTTCTATACAAGGAGAGCACTTCTTTTTTTCTTACATTTTGTAGTGATAATCAAGGTGGGCCATTTCCAGCAGTAAATGTAAATTGACAAGAACGTGTGAGGAACAGTGCAGAGGAGGGGGAAATAAACATGGGGAAATAGTTTTACTTTGTGTAATGACCCATCCACTCCCAGTCTTTATTCAAGCCTAAGTTAATTGTATCCAGTTTGCAAATTAATTCCAATTCAGCAGTCTCTCGTTGGAGTCTGTTTTTGAAGTTTTTTTTGTTGAAGAATTGCCACTTTTAGGTCTGTAATCGAGTGACCAAAGAGATTGAAGTGTTCTCTGACTGGTTTTTGAACGTTATAATTCTTGACGTCTGATTTGTGTCCAATTTAGGCTTGAATAAAGACTGGGAGCGGATGTGTCATTACACAAAGTAAAACTATTTCCCCATGTTTATTCCCCCCCCCCCACAACGGTTCCTCACACGTTCTTGTTAACTGCTGGAAATGGCCCACCTTGAGTATCACTACAAAAGGTCCCCCCCCCCACCCCGCGCTCTCCTGCTGGTAATAGCTCACCTTACCTGATCACTCTTGTTACAGTGTGTATGGTAACACCCCTTGTTTCATGTTCTCTGTGTAAATAAATCTCCCCACTGTATTTTCCACTGCATGTGTCCGATGAAGTGAGCTGTAGCTCACGAAAGCTTATGCTCAAATAAATTGGTGAGTCTCTAAGGTGCCACAAGTCCTCCTTTTCTTTTTTAGAAGGTTCAGCAGACTTTGAATTTACTTAGCCCTCTGAAGTGGGATTCTCAGTCTTGCAGCTGTCAGTACACACAATTGCTGTGTTGATTCAAGTCCAGTAGGTGTTAAGTGGATGTTATCTTACTCTTCTTCTATATTCCCAGTAATATGTTCTGCCTGTAGTAAAGGATGTACACCCAATGGGCTACATTTTTTCCATGTCATGTACACCTAATGGCACTTGCACACATGCATCATGAGAACATACTCCTATCCATTCAATAAATCAAATGCTTTGCCAATCAAATGCTTTTCTACATTGCTGTAAAAATGTTGAGAAAGTTGAAGAACATTTGCCCTTAAACCGTTGTTGGACAAATGGTGAATAATTAAAACGAGCAACAATCTTTCAAATATTCAGTAAAGGAAGGGATATTCTCTAGAAATGAGCTTTTCCTTGGTCTGGGAAGCCTGTGGAAATATATGAGCCTGCACACCCCTGCACTCATTTCGTCAAACCCCTTGTGAAACCAAAGAGGTTTTACTTCTTCGGTCGCTGTAAAATTCCACAAACAGATTTCAGGTAATGTTTACTAATTTAATTAAGGCCTGCACAAATAACCATCTGTGTGCTAAACCAGTGCTCTGTCAGGTAGCGCTCCACATAGCAATATCTTGATCTATGAAATGGATGCTTTAGAAAATCTTAATAGCTTAATGAACCCTGGGAGACACAGAGAGATCACTTTAAAAAGAAAACTGAGAAGATTAAAAGATAGAGATGAGCATCAAAGATTAATCTGATTAGACCATGATAAAGGGTACTGGAAACTGAAGGAGGGAAACTGAATACATGGAATAAATTTTAGAACTGAGGGAGACTCAGAGGCAAGGAGATTTAGAAATGCTTTAAAGATAAGAAGGTCTGACATTTGAGAATAGCTGATAAAACCCATTCTGCACAAATGCTAATTTTGATTGGGTGCTCAGTGTAAAAATCCATGGAGTAAATTGAAATTCTAAATACTGGGGAATACTAAAAGACTCAATGCTGCCAATTCAATTAAGTGGCTACAGGAAAAATAAAAAGATACAACTTCCATCAGAGTTCATTTCAGCTCCTGACTGTCTGTTGTCTGATTTAACAAACATTTTTTGCTAATGTGCATTCAGAGGAATGATTCCTATAGGAGGTGTCAAAAAGTCAGTGGAATACTATTTAAAATCAGCACACAGCAGGAGCCTTACAGTGTGAGGTACTGATAAAATCCTTTGCAATTACTAGGTTGCTTTTTTGCATTTTGTTTTGAAGCTGTATTCTTGTTTGAGGTCTATTAAGTACTCGGTCATCTGCCTGAATATTTTCTCTTTAAAAAATGAAACTTCACCGAAGCACATTAAAACTTGACACATTCGACTAATGAGTGATCTGTAGATGTGGACTACCTGATAGCAATTCAAAACTCGCTTTTAGTGGACACTTTTCTTGCTTAAAAAGCTGAGGGAGTGTGGGGAATTTCAATCTAAAATTGAATGGTTTGTTAAAAGTATAGCTATTATGGTGGTTGCATACTGATAGCGCAGTAGGAGCCCAGGATCACAGTTGGAATGCAGTGTTCTTACACAATGCATTGCAGCTGAATGCACAGCTGAAATTCGGGACTCATGAAATTCATGGACTCATGTGAAGACCCTGGTGCCAGAAGTCAATTGAGATGATGAGTATGCAATTTACAGTAATAGAGCTGCAGACAGTGGGTACTGGTTGACTGGCTACTTTATATGAATTAGCACATCTGATGCGAGCATCTCACTGTGTGGTCTATTTGGCTGTAAAGCATACCTATAAATTCTGTTAACACTAATTGAGTGCGCATCAATCATAAGTTAAAGAAAAAAGGAAAGATTGCCAGGTGAGACTAAACACACGCCTTTTACTAATAATCCTTTCATTTTATAGTGTGTTTCCAAAGTGATTTATGAAGATTAATGAAGTCAGCCTCACAAAAGTACTGAGTAGCAGGGAAATAGTAATCCTCATTTTACAGATCTAGAAACTGAGGGCTGGTCTGTGCTACACAGTTAGGTTGACATAAGCTGCCTAATTATGTCAGTGTCTACACTACATCCTTCCTCCCACTGATGTAAGTGCCCTACTACACCAACATAATAACCACCTCCACGAAAGGGGTAAGGCTTATGTCTGTGTAGTTAGGGCGACACAGTGTCTGTGTAGACACTGCGTTACTTACATCAGCTGTCTTGTCAGTTTCACAGCAGGAGCTGGGAGCCAGGGCAAGAAGCCAGGGCGGCTTTGGACCCAGCTGAGAGCTGGGACAAGAAGCCCCAGGGGAGACGGGCATGCTCAACCCTTGGTGCTAGGACTGCTGGAGGAAGTGCTACTTTCTCTGATGGGGTGGGAGGGGAAGAGGCAGGGCTATGCTCCTTCCTCCCCCTTCCAGACATCAGTGGGTGGAGCTGGTGCAGTAGAAGCCCATGCTGTATCCTGTAAAAGGGTGTAGCAGGGATTGGGGTTTCCTGTGCTCCCACTGGCACTGTGCCTGAGTTAGTCACCATGCCTCCTCAAGTTTCCACTGTGGCAATTCATTTTACATGTCCTACTAGGCAGATCTACAGCCCCAGTCTAGCCCTAAATGACTTACCTAATGAGGGCTCACAAGAGTTCTGTGGCAGGTAAGGTACAGAACCTGCGGGTAATGTGCTGATCCCCTGAGAGTCAATGGCAAAAATTGACTTCAGTGGAGTCAGGACTTCACCTCATGTCTTCAGACTCCTAGTCCCATGCTTCAGCCACAAGGCCATCCATCTCCTTTAGAGAGAAAAGGAGAAGAACAAAGGAGAGAGAGTGACACCCAGCTATGGAGTTATAGGAGAAAACAGAGGGTGGGGCAAAGTTGGAGGGACTACGTGAAGGGGCAGATAAAAGGTAGATGCAAGCTCAGTGAAGTAGATTTTGAAAAACAATTTAACTGCTGTACATTCACTCACATAACAGAACTGGCAAACCCCCACAATTCTGGCACTGGAATAGAATGTCGAGAGGTATGTGAATATTGCAAAATCCACAATTTATGGGTTCCAGCATTTTCTAGTAATTTTGCTGAAGGGAAACGTGGAAAAATGTGGAAATGAAGAAAGAAGGAATATATCATTGTTATGATCTTTCACCTTGGAGTTCTCTTCAGATGCAGAAGATACTCTTTACAAAGAAGAATGACAAATTTACTAGTTTACAGTTATATAAAACGTAACATTTCAAGAAGAGAGAATATCATCACAGCCAATCCAAACTAAATGTTGAAAATAGGATCTTCCCTTTGAGCTGGGCTTATTTTAATTGAAAACATCCTGCTGAGCTAAACAAAGATTCAATTGTAAAATGTGCCATCTTATTTTTCCACAATAACTGTAATCACGTATTCAGGACATTAGTTGCTAAATTTATTTATTTGTGTATGTATTTATTCATTCTTTCATTTCTTCTGCCACCCAAATGGTTTCGTTTATCAGATTTAGTGAAGGCGGCTGCTGTTTGGGAATAATGATAGAGATTTTATTTTTCCAAAATATGATTACACAGAAAAATAATTGAGGCAGTGATGGGGCTTTATTTATTTATCTTTCTTCAGAGAACTGTGATAAATGTATTGCAAAGCACATAGAAACAAACGTCACTGCATCCAGAGTATATGCAGGCCTTTCAGTTTGGTATCCAAGCTCAGAGAACAGTTTCACTTACAAACATCGTTACCCACTTCTAACGCAGATGCTCGTCCAATGCATTACGTGCGTGTGGTAGGAGCAGGGATTATAGTCCCAGTGCTGCCTTGAGCTCTCTACAGACAGACCCATGCACCAACATGGAACCCTGCTATGATTAGTAGGATCACTGCAAGCCCTATATTGCCCCACTGCAAAGCACTTTACACTGATGATTGGCATCGGTGTGTGTATATATATGCATGTACGTATGTATTTATTTGTATTGTGTTAGTGCCTCTGAATACCGTAGCATTCAGCCATAGTGCTCGGTATTCTTTCAACACAAAACAAAAAGTTGGTCCGTGCCCCAGAGACTTTACGATCTGGTTGCGCTGATACAAATAGACAGGGGGTTGGGTTCTATTCCAGTCAGCTACTGACTTGCTTTGTGACCTTGAAAAGCCAGTTGTCTCATTCCTCAGTTGCCTCAGATCCCTCATCTTTAAAATGGGTATAACAGCACTCTCCTCTACCTCACTTGGCAAGCCTGTTGTGCAGGTTTTGAGAGTCTCAAGTGACAGTTGCAGTATGAACGTGAGGCATTTATTGTAAATTCTTCTAATAAATCTAGAGAGGGACAAATGTTACAAAACATTTTGGTGGATATTTGATTTTATTTTTATATGAAGGCACTTCAGCTGTTTCTGTGGACCTTTTAGTAAACGAGTTACAGGCAGGAATGTTGCTGAAACAGCCAATTTTAAGAAAATGTTGCCGAATACTTGCAGAAAGCTAGATTCAGATTTGTAGTCTCAAATACTTGCTGTGGAAACCTGAGTCTGAGTTCTTCTGGGAGAAGACACATGCTATGTGACCTGTCAAAACAGCTCACATTTTGAATATTTTATACTCACACCAAACTGCTCATGAACAAACTACAGGTCAATCTGAGCAGGGATGGCATTTTCTTTCCCTGTTAGCTCAATGTGTATAATTTAGTGACTAATTCTGAATAACCAATAAATCTGCTAACTTAGCATTTGTGGAGAATGTGTAAGCAGAAAAAAATAAATAAATCACCAAATAAATTATTCATTACAATTCAGATTATTTGCTTTGCTCTGTATAGATCACAAGGAGTCATATAATAAAGAGGGTGTGATTGCTAGTCTTTTCTTTTGGCTTCCAGATTCATATTAAGGGCTATTCCCTAGAAAACACTTATTTATCTCTGACCATTTTTTATTCTCTGACACTAAATTTCATGGCTGTGAGTTAACTCTTTCCTGGTTTGAAACTATTTAACTCACAAGTGTTCTGCTTTTTAAATCTAGCTGAAATTAATGAATCTGTCTCCTAGATAAATGTCCTGATAGGCTGGAGGAGAGGAATTGAGGAGTGTCTATTGTGTTCAGTAAGAGATTAGTGTAATGGTTTCCATCTTGGCTGATACACCAGGGATTGACCTGGGGACCTCCAGAGCTAAAATCACGTGCTGCTACAGGTTGAGCTAAAGGATCGATTCACTCTAGTTTTCACTGTAGCAAACTCATATTCTCTGTGGACTGGGCACAGATGGTGACCTGTAAAATGCACTCACCAGTGAGTTACATTAGCATAAGAAAATCTGTTTATTTGATAGTGATGCTTTCTTCCAGATGGTCATAAAACACTCTGTAAAATAGATATCATGGTACTTTAATATGGTAAATATGCTCTAAAAATAGCTTAGAGCAAGCATTTTTAAAATAGTGCAAGGTATCTTGGACACCCAGTTAACCGAGGGACTCCCTGTGCCAGGGAGTGCAGCCTCTTTGTATGAAAGGTTTTAAAAGTGTTTTTGAATGTGTGAAGCATGTGGCTGTGGTTCAGTTCTGTGGGTTACTGGGCAGACAGTGAGAGTTTCAGATCCTAGTGCAGGCAATCGGGTACAGTTATCCCTTCAAGGAGAGGTACTTCAAAAGGGTGCTTTTTGATCAACTCTGTCCTACTGGGCATTGCAGATCTGCAGTGGAGGATTCCGTTGTGTCACTCCCCACTCCTGGGCTAGTACTGTAGGTGACTATAAAAGAAGAGAGAGGAAAAGCATGAAATACTGCATAAAACCTCAGATACATGTATATCCTATAAAGGGAGGTAGGGAGGCTAGTGCAACTCCTGAGTGTTATCTAAAAGCACCTTTGCTAAACTAAGAATTGCCAGAAGTATATTTTCTTAGAAATTATTATTATCGTTATGTATTATGGTAGTGCCTTGAGGGCCCATTGTGCTGGGCACTGTCTAAACGTATGTAAGAGACAGTCTCTGCCCTGTACAGTTTTTGGTTTAAAGAGTACCACAGACTCAGAAAATGCATTAAATGGCGAAACTTACTTGGAATGGGTCCGTTAGTAGTACCAGTAGCCTAGACATAAAGCAAAGAGTTTTCAGTGCACATTTCCATGGAAGATAGAAGACTGACCAATGACAAAATTTGCAAAAGCACCTAGGTGATTTAGAAGCCTAATTATTTTTTTTCAACCATCTCTTAGGAGCATAGGTTTCACATTTTCCTTGGTGACTACGTCAGCAGGTCACAAACTCCCAGTGATGGCCTACCACAGGGACCAGTCCTAATACTGAACCTGCTCAACATTTATACCAGCAACCTTCCCAGAACATCATCTCAGAAATTTGTCTATGCTAATGATGTTGCTCTGACTAAACAGGCACAGGATTTACCTGTCATAGAACAAATCCTAACCATGGACTTTAAACAGAATATTTCTTATATTGTTAGCTAAAAGCAAACCACGCCAAGACTGTTGTGTCATCATTCCATCTAAATAATCAAAAGACTAGGGTGGAACTGCATGTGGACTTCTGTGATCAGTAGATAAGACACAGTCCCAGCCCAAAACATTAGACCGAAGCCCCACATAGCACTAGCACCTAGAAAAATAGTCATGATAAAATAAAGCTGTGTGTCAGTCTTGTCTAGAAACTGACTGGGACAACCTTCAGAGCTGATCCACAAATTCTATGGACCGCTTCTGCTCACCTGTCTGGACACATAGCTCCCACACATCACTTGTTAACTCGCAACTTAACATTGCCATGTGGATCATTACAGGCACAGCAAAATTAGAACCACAGCCATGGCTTCCTGTATGGATATACATCCAACCCCCGCAAATCTGCCGTGACATGAGAATCCTTTGGGAATCCCATTATATTCAAGGGGACAAGGATCTTCCAATACAAGAAGACCTAAATAACAGCAAGATTCCATCTCAAGTCTAGAAAACTTTTTTTTGACTTGCATTGCAAAAGCTTGAAGACTCATGATTCTCCTTCAAAAATGAAATAATAAGGGAAGCAAACACATACAAGTCACACAGAAAATACACACAAAGATGCAACCTCCAGCTTTACGCTTCTATATTAGATAAAAATCCCTTTTCTAATACAAGTTACCTATTGCCTTTGAATAGTTTCCCTGCATACCCCTAACTGTAGGGTGGATCCATGGTTTCACAGACAGCTTCCCACTTAGAGGCTGTCCCTCAGTTTCTGGATGAAAATTTCAGTTTCAAGTCTCCTTTTTAAAAGGCTTTTCTCCTTTCTTTTCCTCCCTGTCCTGGATTGTGACTCATGGTTATTCAGAGTGGGGGAAATTCCCAGTTGTCTCAATGTCTTTCCATTAACTCTAATGGCCCATCATTTGTCTTTTCTTGGGTTGTACAATGGATCATTACTTGAGTCAGGTTTTGCATAAGCACCTGGCTTTGGAGGTGCCTCTCCATTTGATGGCTCACCTCCCGGCTGAGAGGTGGAGCCAAAGTTTATGAGCACAGTTCTATCTGTACACAAATGCATAAATCCATAACGATAGCCTGTATACATAGCTCATAATGATTATCAAATTTAGAACATTATAAGCTTTCCCAATAGACCTTACTCTATACATTTTATGGTACAATAACATTGCATACAATCTCTTGATTTTTAACTGCTTATTTTGGGGGTTTAAACTTTCTGTTCTCCCTCCCCGTCATGCCCCATCTGGACCTGGATTGTCACAGTTGCTTATACAAATTTTGTCCTGCAGCAAATATCTTCCTTTGTTTTGGCAACAAAATGTAAAGAAGTCACTTGAATGAAAAACAGTTCTTTTCTAAATGATCATTTCTTTAAGTTTGGTAAATTTTAGAACTCCTGAAAGTGAGGGTCTGATAGCTCCAGCTAAAGTAAAACACAGTGCAGACAACCATGTGTGAGTTACTTCAGAGTACTACTTCACTTTACTCCTCACTGGTATATCATTTCTAGTCCAGTTTTGGATCTCCCTGGACAAAAGATGACCCATTAGGCTCATTTGTACAATGAGTTTGTGTGTTCAGATGTCTACTGGGAATTAGGTTGAGATAGCCTAACTGCTATAGAAATGCATGACTGAAGAACCAAGCACTCTATGCTGGAAAAACAAGGAACTTAATTTAATTCCTCAATGAAAGTAATTAATGAACCTGCCAGTGGGAAGTGGAGGGGGACTGGGAACTGTTGCATAGGGTACTTGCAGAAGATGAAGGTGGAAAAGAGGAATATTTCTGGAACTTCATGTCTGCCTGTCAGTATTGACACAGAAAGAGACTATAAGGGAAACCACATCATTGTATTTACATAACAGACATTTTAGGGGCACATGGGAAGGAAAAATACACCAAAGGGAAGGAAAAATAAGGAATTTTGCTATTCCAGTTTTCTTACCGGGTCTGTTACAGGCCTGGCCCCTGGGCCACCAATGTAAAGATGGGAAGATTCTGTAACGGAAGCAAATTCTGACCCACTTTATGGGAGGAAATGGAATGTGCCTTGGACTAAAGAAACTGACAAGCTTTACTAGATATTTATATCAGCAAATAAAATGTTCTAAAACTGCATCCAACAAGTTCTTTCAATTTGTATCCTGTAGTTAGAGCAGTTAGTTCTTCTAAACCTCTCTATTGAGGGTCATGTTTGTCTATGTTAATATCTCAGTTATTTAAGACAGCTATTCTTTTTCTCTTCTGCTGCACAGTTTAGTTGAAATCACCTTCCTGTGACTGGAAAGGCAGGTCAGTGAGCAATGTTTTTTGCTTCTTTATTGAAAATGCTGCAGTCTGTAGATTGTATTAACAAAATGACAGGCAGGTTGGCTGCCGAAATGCATGATCATCTGCAAGTTTCTGATGCACCACAGAAAACTAGACAGATTTAATGAAATTTGATTAGCTGTCTGGAATCTGAAGTGTATGCTTATGCAGCATGGAAGTCATGGACACAGCACCATACCAACCAGCGTATGAGCTTTCCATTACTTTCCCATTTGTTCCATATAACAGTGAGCATCAGACCCTTTTCCCCCCACCAATGTGCTAAAGGCTGAACATGGGCTTGTTGCCCTCTCAAGATGTGAGAAATGTCACTTGAATGGAGAAATGACAAAAAACTAATTAGACAGGAAATTGTGAATAAGTTCTAAGTTAGAAGATGTTTTTTCTGTCATTTTACTTTAATCTTCCTCTATTCTCATGCTGCTAAACTAATAGAACAAAAATTGGAAGCCAGAAACAATGTCTCAGTGGGGTGAGGGGAAGACAGGGCCAGCAGGTTTGGTCCCCAGAGGGTGTGAATGGACTTAGAGGTGAGGTTTGCTCATGATTTTAAATCTTTATGCAAAGCTGCTTGAGACGAGATCAGTAAGAAAGTTAAGCAGATTCATTCCTTGCAGGTTTATTTTCAGAGACAAGTTACTGGTTTGCTCCATCATTTGCTGCCACTTATTTTCAAGAGACATTTGGGACCAGATTTTTAAGTGGTGAGCATGAAAGCTGGTTGGAAAATTTTCATCAAAACGGTTTTTCAACAAAAAATGCCTTGATGGTTTTTTTTGTTCTGAAAAAAATAAGTGTTTCAATAATGATGACACGTAACATTTGTGGAATGGAACGTTTCGATTTTTCTTATCAGAATTAAATTCATATATTTTTAAATTAAATACAAAGTTTTAAAAGTTCTAAATGGGAATGAAATGTTTTGATTGTATCTAAACCAAAAGTTATGATTGACTTGAAACAAATTTTTGGGGATTTCATTTCATGGGAAATTAGTTGGAGGCGGGGCGGGAGTTCTGTTTGGGAATAGAAAAAAAATTAAAAATGGTTGAATATCCTACAAATAGAAAAATCCACCTAAGATGCTGAGCCCTTTTGAAAATCATCCCTCAGTTGTGTCTGTAGCTTAGATCTGCCTAGCACAGTACAGTCTTGGGGTCACTGGAGAACAGTGGCTAGTAGATGTTATCTATTATGTCATGTGCTGTGCTCTAGATATGTTTTTCCGACTTTCAATAGCTAAAAAAACTCCAACAAACTGGCAAAGGATCTTGCAGAACTGCACACTAATTGGGGTAAACAGCAGCTAAGATGAAAAACTCATACCCTCTCTGAAGCCCATGAGACTTTTGGCTTTAGATTTTCTGGCATGGAATGGGAAGACAAAGTGATGACTTTTTGTGGTCCCACGATGACTTTCAATTAGATTTTACTTTACATAATGAGTTGTTCAAAATCAGAATACAAGTTACTTTGGTGTCGCTCTAAAAATGTGAGCAGGTGGCAGTCTGCAGTTTTGGACTCACTTCTCAGATTTAGCTAGTACCTTCGGCTATTTTAAAGTTTAAAAGCTTCATTTTCATTTGCCAGAGCAGATTTGGGCATAGGTAATGCAGCATATAGCATACCTCCATTGAAAAGGAAACTTTCAAACTGCCAAAGAAACTTGCTTCTTTTGAGGAGTTGAATCTAAAATAGAGCCACATTCGGGTGTGGTGGGATTTTTGCAGCATCTGTGTAACATTGGAGTCTGTCACTTGTTTAAAGTGATAACAGTTGGCAGCGTATAATGGCAGTGATCCAAAAGGAGGTTGGTTTTTGTGTGTATTTCTTCTCATGCAAGTCATTTGTTTTCCAATTGATGAAGACTTTATTCATGGAAGCAAAGCTGTACAGACATGTGGCTAACTGATTATTGATATTGTTGCATAATTTCGTATATGCTCTGGAATGATGAACAGAATCTTTGGCTACTTAATGACAGGTTTCAGAGTAACAGCCGTGTTAGTCTGTATTCGCAAAAAGAAAAGGAGTACTTGTGGCACCTTAGAGACTAACAAATTTATTTGAGCATAAGCTTTCGTGAGCTACAGCTCACTTCATCAAAAGGACTGAAGTATGCATCCGATGAAGTGAGCTGTAGCTCACGAAAGCTTATGCTCAAATAAATTGGTTAGTCTCTAAGGTGCCACAAGTACTCCTTTTCTTTTTGGCTGCTTACTATATCTTCCTTCCCCTTTTGAGGCTGTATTCTTGAAGGAGATCAATAATTGAGAAGCGATTAAATGATGCTTTATTAGTCTATTTATTATATATATTTATGGTCACGATGAGTGAATGTCATCTGTAATGGAATATCATCTGTAGTGTTTTATGTATTTACCTAAAAGTCTCCATAAAAATGAGAGATGGAGAAGTAGCAAACAAATTTTCCTTTTGAGACTCTTATGAACATATAATACCAATGCTTAGCTCAAAAAGAGTTTCTGCTGCAATAGAAACCCAATTTAAAAAAGGAACGAAAAACAGACCCCCTTATCATGATGACTTGCTTTGTTGGCTTTGCATAAGTGTCCTCCTTCTTATCCTTGATGATTTTATAAATGGCCAGAACCTCAGCTGGTGTAAATTCACCAGTTAGGGATGACTGGGGTCACAAGAAGATATTGAACACTGAACTACATATAATTTCAATGATTTATTCCAGCTGAGGATCTGGCCCTACATTTTTATTATAATTTCATGTATTGTTTCACTCAGTGCCTTCTAACCTTTTCTTTAAAAAAAAAAATCATAGAAATGCAGGGCTAGAAGGGACCTCAAGAGGTCATGTAGTACAGGTCCCTGCACTGAGGATCAATTATCCCTAGACCATCCCTGACAGGTGTTTGTCTAACTTGTTCTTAAAAACCTCCAATGAGGAGGATTCCACAGCCTCCCTTGGAATCCCATTCCAGTGCTTCCTAATATCTAACCTAAATCTGTCTTGCTGCAGACTAAGCCCATTACATCTTGTCCTTGTCATCAATGGACATGGGGCACAATTGATCACTGTCTTCTTTATATCAGCCCGGTATTTGAAGACTGTTATCAGCCCTCGCCCTCAGTCTTCTTTTCTCAAAACTAAACATGCCCCGGTTTTTTTAACATTTCCTCACAGGTCAGGTTTTCTAACCTTTTTGTTGTTCTCCTCTGGCTTCTCTCCAGTCTTGTCCACATTTTTCTGAAAGTGTGGCACCCAACACTGGACACGGTGCTCCAGCTGAGGCCTCACCAGTGCCAAGTAGAGTGAGACCGTTATCTCCCACGTCTAATATATAACTCAGCCTTTTTCACAACTATAACCAATTGCTGGCTCATATTCAATTTGTGATCTACTATAACCCCATGACCCTTCTCTATAGTGCTACTGCCTAGCCAGTCATTCCCAAATTTGTAGTTCTGCTTTTGATTTTTTTTTCCTTTCTATATAGTGCTTTGCACTTCTCCTGACTGAATTTCATCACGTTGAATTTAGACCAGTCTCCAATTTGTCAAGGTCACTTTAAATTTTAATCCTGTCCTCCAAAGTGTTAGCAACCCCTTCCAGCTTGGTGTCATCTGCAAATTTTATAAGCATACTCTCCACTCCATTATCCAAGTCATTAATGAAAATATTGAACAGTGTCAGATGGAGGACAGATCCCTGCAGGAACCCACTAGTTTCTCCTGTGCACCTCTTCTTATTGCCTTTTATGTCCCTTGCTAGGTGTCAGCTTTTACCCTCATGTTACTTGATCTGAAGACATGGGAACATAAGAATTGTTATACCCAGCTAAGCCAATGACCAATTTAGTGCAGTATGCTGACAGTGCAGAATACTAGAGAAAGGTATAAAACTCACAGTGGATGATTATATAATATACCTGCAGGGAATTTTTCTTCTTAACCCTAGGCAGCGAGAGGTTTGTTTCTATCCTGAAAACTGATGGCTTATGAGTGTTTATCCTTTCTAAAGTAATTGCAGAAGCTCTTCCTATAAGTGTCTCATCATTTTTGGATCCTACTAAGTTCTTTATTTCAATCGTATCTTGTAATAGTAAATTCTTCAGATTACTTACTCTTTTAACTTCCAAGTTCCTCATTTTGATGTCACCTTTAATATAAATAAATAGCCCCCTTTTTCAATCTATGTCTAATTTCCATATAGCAGTTGCTTGGCATTTTACATTCATGTACAGATGTCTTTAAAATTATTCTTTGCAGTCTGCTTAATGATGGCACTTTTAATTTCTCCCTCATTTCTGATTTTTGTCTCTTTCTTACTTTATAGTTTAATGTTTGATATAAATTTGTCCAAGCCCAGCCATCTGTTTACTTTTGCTGCTTAATCTTTTCTCTCGACTGTATAGAATTGCTTACAGCTTCCTTCTTCCCTAGTCATGCAGGCATCCATGCATAATCCTGCATCCATGTAAATCAATGAGAGTTCTGCCTCTGAGAACGACTCCTTATTGCTTTTCAAACTTGTCACCTAGTATATCAGAATTCCATTGCATTTATATAATCCCCATCACTTTGTAAAAGAGCCTAATTGCTCAGTAAAATGTGGAACGTCTTTCTGGCTGCCTGAACGTCTTTCTGGTTGCCATGATCTGTCTAGATCAGTGGTTCTCAACCTTTTCCATACCAGGGCCTTATGTTACAACAGAAAACAGTTTGAGAACCTCCTTCCGTGTAGCTGTAAGGAGAGGGACGCTGTTTGTGTCCCTCTGAAATGTGTTTGTGACCTCCCTGGGAGATCAAAGTCACAAAACTATGTGACGGAACAGAGTGGTGGGTCCTCCCTGCTTCAGATATGCAGTACTTATTTCTTACTCAGGATTAGTCCAAATCAGAGAAAAGATAGTAAGCTCTGTAGGCCAAGGGCTATGGCTTCCTTTATGTATGTGGATAGTGCCTCTCTCTTTGTGGGTACTACCAAACTACAAGTAGAGAAAACAGAAAGGAGTTCTGCCCTGAGGCAGCTCATAAAAGTTGACACCTAGCAAGGTACATAAAAGGCAATAGGAAGAGGCGCAAAGGAGAAACTAGTGGGTTCCTGCAGGGATCTGTCCTCCATCTGACACTGTTCAATATTTTCATTAATGACTTAGATAATGGAATGGAGAGTGTGCTTATAAAATCATAGAATCTCAGAATATTCGGGTTGGAAGAGACCTCAGGAGGTCATCTAGTCCAATCCCCTGCTCAAAGCAGGACCAACACCAACTAAACCATTCCAGCCAGGGCTTTGTCAAGTCAGGCCTTAAAAACCTCTAAGGATGGAGATTCCACCACCTCCCTAGGTAACCCATTCCAGTGCTTCACCACCCTCCTAGTGAAATAGTGTTTCCTAATATCCAACCTAAACCTCCCCCACTGCAACTTGAGACCATTTCTTCTTGTTCTGTCATCTGCCATCGCTGGGAACAGCCTAGCTCCATCCTCTTTGTAACCCTCCTTCAGGTAGTTGAAAGCTGCTATCAAATCCCCCCTCACTCTTCTCTTCTGGAGACTAAATAACCCCAGTTCCCTCAGCCTCTTTTCATAAGTCATGTGCCCCAGCCCCCTAATCATTTTCGTTGCCCTCCGCTGGACTCTCTCCAGTTTGTCCACATCCCTTCTGTAGTGGAGAGACCAAAACTGGACACAGTACTCCAGGTGTGGCCTCACCAATGCCGAATAGAGGGGAATAATCACTTCCCTCGATCTGCTGGCAATGCTCCTACTAATACAGTCCAATATGCCGTTGGCCTTCTTGGCAACAAGGGCACACTGTTGATTCATATCCAGCTTCTCGTCCACTGTAATTCCCAGGTCCTTTTCTGCAGAACTGCTGCTTAGCTAGTCAGTCCCCAGCCTGCACCGGTGCATGGGATTCTTCCTTCCTAAGTGCAGGACTCCACGCTTGTCCTTGTTGAACCTCATCAGATTTCTTTTGGCCCAATCCTCCAATTTATCTAGGTCATTCTGGACCCTATCCCTACCCTCCAGTGTATCTACCTTTTCCCCCAGCTTAGTGTCATCTGCAAACTTGCTGATGGTGCAATTCATCCCATCATCCAGATCATTAATAAAGATGTTGAACAAAACCAGCCCCAGGACCGACCCCTGGGGCACTCTACTTGATACCAGCTGCCAAGTAGACATCGAGCTGTTGATCGTTACCCGTTGAGCCCAACAATCTAGCCAGCTTGTAGTTAATTCATCCAATCCATACTTCTTTACTTGCTGGCAAGAATACTGTGGGAGACCGAATCAAAAACTTTGCTAGAGTCAAGATATATCACATCCACTGCTTTCTCCATATCCACAGAGCCATTTATCTCATCATAGAAGGCAAAAAGGTTGGTCAGGCATGACTTGCCCTTGGTGAATCCATGTTGACTGTTCCTGATCACCTTCCTCTCCTCCAAGTGCTTCAAAATGGATTCCTTGAGGGACCTGTTCCATGATTTTGCCGGCGACTGAAGTGAGGCTGACTGGTCTGTAGTTCCCCGGGTTCTCTTTCTTCCTTTTTTTAAAGATGGGCACTATATTTGCCTTTTTCCAATCATCCAGGACCTCCCTCGATCGCCACGAATTTTCAAAAATAATGGCCAATGGCTCTGCAGTCACATCAACCAACTGCCTCAGCACCCTTGGATGCATTAGATCTGGACCATGGACTTGTGCGTGTCCAGCTTTTCTAAATAGTCCCTAACCTGTCCTTTCATCACTAAGGGCTGCTCACCTCCTCCCCATACTGTGTTGCTCAGTGCTGCAGTCTGGGAGCTGACCTTGTCTTTGAAGATCAAGGCAAAAAAAGCATTGAGTACTTCAGCTTTTTCCACATCCTCTGTCACTATCTTCCCCTGCAACATGCAAAAGGAACTCTGACATTTCAGAAAACAGAAATCTCAGTAAATATGAACATATTTACTTGTGGCACATTAATATCAAAAGACTGCAGAAAGATTAGTTTTTGTTGAGAACACACAACTTCATTATTAGCTAAGACTATGTTTGTTATGGAATGTGACATTTCTTTTCATTTATTTGTATGTTTGTTCAGTCTGTTTTTCCCTTTTCTCTTTCTCATATTCTTACATTTCCTTCCCTTACTCTCATCCACTGACCCGCTGGGCACTGTGATGGGGTGTCACCCCACACAAGGCCTGAAGGGTCTAAGTGGGCCAATTAACTCCCCAGCCTGCACCTGGAGGAGGATCCAGGGAGCACAAGTTGATTAAATGTGGCTCAGCTGGGCAGGGACAGGGGAGGGAGGGGGCTGTATAAAGCCCAGGAGGTGGCAACAGAAGTTGGCTGCAGGAAGGCAGGCTGCAGTCACTCCCTGGAAGGACAGAGGTGTTTTAAGGACAACAGAGGGTAGTCCACGTTTACTCCCTGTCAGGGTTCCTTCCCCACTCTGAACTCTAGGGTACAGATGTGGGGACCTCCTAAGCTTACTTTTACCAGCTTAGGTTAAAACTTCCCCAAGGTACAAACTATTTTACCCTTTGCCCATGGACTTCCACTGCCATCACCAAACGTTTATCTGGGTTTATTTTTATTAGGAAAGCGTTGTTTGGAAACGTCTTTCCCCCCAAAATCCTCCCAACCCTTGCACCCCACTTCCTGGGAAAGGTTTGCTAAAAATCCTCACCAATTTGCATAGGTGACCACAGACCCAAACCCTTGGATCTTAAGAACAATGAAAAAAGCATTCAGGTCTTACAAGAAGAATTTTAATAGAAGTAAAAAGAATCACCTCTGTAAAATCAGGATGGTAAATTAGATTCAAAACATAGAGAATCCCTCTAGGCAAAACCTTAAGTTACAAAAAGACACACAGACAGGAATATCCATTCTATTCAGCACAACTTAATTTCTCAGCCATTTAAAGAAATCAGAATCTAACGCATATCTAGCTAGATAACTTACTAAGTTCTAAGACTCCATTCCTGTTCTGTCCCCGGCAAAAGCATCACACAGACAGACAGACCCTTTGTTGTTCCCTCCCCCCCAGCTTTTGAAAGTATCTTGTCTCCTCGTTGGTCATTTTGGTCAGGTGCCAGCGAGGTTATCCTAGCTTCTTAACCCTTTACAGGTGAGAGGATTTTTCCTCTGGCCAGGAGGGATTTTAAAGGGGTTTACCCTTCCCTTTATATTTATGACACTCCCTGAGAGGAGG
Organism: Natator depressus; assembly: GCF_965152275.1. Taxonomy (NCBI): domain Eukaryota; kingdom Metazoa; phylum Chordata; order Testudines; family Cheloniidae; genus Natator; species Natator depressus. The sequence goes on from NC_134241.1 coordinate 13,584,052, forward strand.
GAATTGGGAGGCCGGCAAACCCAGATGGGGGGAAGCCAGGAAAGTAGGAGAAGGCTCAGGGAAATAGCAGCAATGGATAGCAGTGCAGGCCTTGCCTGCTAACTGGAGGGCCCCTGAGCTTGAACTTGGAGTAGAGGGCAGGTTCCCCTACTAGCCCTGGGGACCTGGCACAGACCAAGCAGAGGACTGTGGATTGTCTGGGACAATTTTTCTTGGAAAGACTTCAATACCCTGAAAGCCTCCTGCTTGCTGTGCAGAGTTGGGGGGAGGGGCGGTGATGTCAGGGTGTCCCCCTCCCCCTGTATCCCCCTACCTATGTACCCCATCTCTGCAGAGTGCTGGGGGGGACGGGGGACACAATAGGGCTCAAAAGTGGGACAGAGCTTGCTGGTGGCTGCTACTGTATCTGAACAAGCAGGGTTCAGACTGGTGAGTGCCAATCTACTTAAAGGAGCAGTGCATGTCTCACACACACACACACACACACACGTAGTGGTGGTGGTGTTGTTACTTCTTGATACTTCCTGCAATGCACATATATTCTCTGTAATTTTATTTTTTCAAAGTGTGTTATTTTAGTTTTTTGACTGGTCTGTGCATTTCATAATTCTTATTTCTCTCTTATGCTTAAATTTAATTATTTGAGTAATGAGTTCTAAAATGCCTGACCTGGCTGGAGTAATTATCCCTATGATGACTTTTAAAAAATATATATTGTATCTAGGTTTTTTGTTTCTATTGGTGGCACACATCCACACATTACCTTGATAATTTGGAATAACAAAATTCATTCCGCACACGGATGGAAAAAATTAGAGAGAACATTGCCATGGTCCACTCCAGTCAGGTCTTAAGTCATCATCTCTCTCTGGGCAGAGACCCTTGTTTCACTATCTTCTGACCAGGAGTTCTAAGCTTCCTGACATACACTGTCAAACCAGCAAACCAGACTACCTAATGACCAACCCCTGTGTATTGCTTTCTCTCTCAGGTCTATGGACAATGTATTGCCAACAGTTACAAGGTACCACATAGCTCTTTCTCAGCGAGCACATTTATTCATAGGGAAAAAAAAAAAAAAAAAAAAAAGGCAGTACAGAGGAAAAAAAGGTTCCTACACACTGACTAAACACTTACCAGAGGTCACCCCAAACTCCAACACAGGTGTTGTGATAGGTGGCAGTCTTTCCAATCCTTCAGCAAAGTTTGGGGTCCCCCTAGGAACCAAGATCCTGTCAGTTTGTTGAATCAAAGGAAGACCAGGAGTTTGTTTAAACTCCTCCATTTATTCCAAAAGCCCTTTCTTTATTTCATGACCTCTGGAAAACCCAACTTCAACCAGTGTATGCAAACCACCCTAGGGTGGTACTTCTCTGAGGTTGTTTATGGTTTCAGCGACTTGCCTTAATCACCACCCACATACAGTGGAACGCAGTCATACATAAATCATTCATAAATTTAATACAGTGGTCCCCAAAGATATCACATGGGATTGCAATATCTGTCACACCAATTACCTGTGAGGTGAATTTTCTTACCGGGGCAGATCCCCAGCTCAAATCAAATGCCACTATTACCCCCCACACACACACACAGCTTTGCATTAAACAAGAGGACAAGGAGCTATTTAGAAGGGAGTTTAGGATGTTAGGACACAGAGGTCAGAATCAATGTTGATGCAACTGTCATCACAGAAAATAGAAACAAAACAAAACACAGGTTTGGATAATGAAATATATGCACAATACAGAATAGCATCTTTCGCCACAGCAGCAGGTGTGCCAAGCTGCTCATCATGAGTATCTCTCCATGTACACAAAGAATTACTGAGTCTTCTGTTCCGTACATCACACATAATCACAGATAATCAGGAAGGATGATTATAATCTAGGAAATTTATAGTCAAATAATAAACTCAGACAGCAGCAACAGGGTTAGAGACACCTTCTTCCTGGTCTGCAGCCAGTTTCCCTTCTCCAGTTGTGAATATGAAAGCATTATTAAATCTGACTTGTGGATGGGCAGACTACATGCACCAAGTGCCTGCTGTGTGCCAGGGAGTTTACATACTCCCTGCAGCCACAGGATAGTGCAACTGCTGTCACTGAGTAAATGAGCCAAACTGGCTTCAGTAGAACACTTGGTGTAGGCACAGCGAGGGAAGGAACTGGAAAAAATATACCATGAGGCTTTCTGAACATGGAACTATATTGGGGAAGGGGCAGAGGAGAGAGAGAGAGAGAGAGAGAAATCTTATCAAACTCCAGAAATGTAGCTGATAAATTATTATTTATTATAATAATAGACATTTCCGAGAAGCATTTTAGCTTTTTTTAATTAATCTTGGACTTCTAGGGTGGGATTTTCAAAATGTTCAGTGTTGGCCTAGTAAAACTCCCATTGCCATCAGTTAGAGCAGAGTTAGGTGATCCCTGCACTTTTTTAAAAATCCCACCCCTATTTTTCCTTTGATATAATGCCCCCAATTGGTATTTTCAGAGCTTAAATAAAAACACAGAATAACCTATTACAAAGCACAGACGCTAAGCAATTAAATGAATTATGTAGCATTTTATTGGCATCCTCTATATTTCTGTTGGCATCTTGCAGAGACATATCGGATCAGTAAAATGCAAGCTCCACTGTAGATGTCACTTATGATCAGTAAAGACCCTACTTACTAATTTAGCAAATACAACAGCTAGAACCAGCAGACTTTCCCATGCCATTATGTCTTGATATGAACAAGTCTTCCTAAATTTGAATAAATAGCAATGATATGAGGTCACAAAGGATAACAGATGACACAAGCAGGCGTGTATCAACATAGGGACAGTTGTATTTTTAGCATTACACCAAAATTGGCTTCAACAACCTATGAAAATAGTCATTTTGCAATTGTTTATTGGGTGCTATAGATCAATAAGTTGAGCGGTATAAATGACTGGAAAATAGATTTAGTTATTGTAAAATAGCCAGGGAAATTGACATGTCTTTTGGACTCTGATTTAAGTTTTTGTATACATTGTTCATCCTATAAAATGTGTTCGCAACATCCCTTTTTAAACACAAGTTTGGGACCCAATCCTGCAAAGTGCTAAGGGTCCCAAATCCCACTCCAGCTTACCTTGCAAGATGAGGCCTTTATTAGGAAGAGGATCTCCCTTCCGGCATTTACAGTTTTTGAGGAAGATCATCTAGATCCAAATAGAGAGACTTCTACATTAGTGTATAATTGATGTCTCAGGCACAATAATTACCCAATTTGTTCAGACAAAAGGCTAAAGCAGTGGATTTTCTGGGTCCTTAAATGTTGTGCAAAGCCTTGAATTTCAGAACACAGCAAAGTCTGGCAATCTAAACTCTTAAACTTCATTAATTTGGTCTTTTCTTAGTGCAGTGAATTTTTCTCCTTTTTACTCACTTGAGAACAGCATAATTTTGCACATACACTTTCATCAGTACCGAAAAAGCTGTCAATCTTTCACTATACAACTGGGTGAACTCAATGATTAAGCATTGCTCAGCATGACAGTGAGTGAACCCAGCTTAAAGTCCAACCTCATGAGTACAGCTCGTATGGATTTCATAGTCTTCCATGACACAACACAAGAGGATCCTAATTGTGATTCCTGAGCCTACAGTTCCACAGAACTGGCTGTATGAATCTCAGATACTGACCTCCCTTGCCACAGCTCATATGTCATACCTACATAACTAGTCACACTGCAGCAGTTCCATGGACTGCAGACTCATTGCCATAATTGGTACATAAATCACACACACAGAAGGAGAGCTGGGACTAGAAACTTGGTCCTCAAGCTCCAGAAACACACATTCTCCATCATGTAAGCCAAAGGAACTACCATAGTGATGGATTCTGCGATCTTTAAGCTCTTTGTTTCTGTGACTTGTCTCATTGATTTCAAATTGTATCATATGATTTCAGTGGAACTTTTCAGTTAAATAAGTGCTACTCAGGACGAGTAAGGGTAGTAAAAATGGCCTTTAGCTAATAGTAATGGTAGGTCGCTCACCTATTATTCTGTAGACACTTACTTCCTCACATCCTGCCAGGAAACTACAAAACACAAATATCTAATGATATACTTTCCTGCCTCAGTGATATGCACCAACCATTCAAGGGAAACCTAAAACTATCTTTTAAGTCAATGGAATAAGTCTGAATTTACACTACTGTAATTGGAAACAAAATTTGTTTCAATGCCCTTCAAGAAATATTAAAATGTACCTTGTTGATGAGGGGGATATTGTCCTCAATTGGATTCTCTCTGGAAGGAAAAACAATCAAGACTTTAAAAAGAAACAATAAGAGACTGTTTTACCAGCCAGCGACAGACAGCTGAGTGGAGATCACAGGAGTCCACGCCATTTCATCAGAGCTGGATGAACTTTAATAAAAATCCCCTGTGGCCATTGGAAGGCATGTAGAAGCAGAGGAAGAGTCGGAGAGAGGGAAACATTCATTTAAAAATCAGGAGACTATTCGAACAGGGAAGGAAACTAATTTACACAAAGCCTTCACCCTCCCTTCATTCGCTCTTCGTGGTTAAAGACATGGTTTCTGTAGATTTCATTAGGGGTAGGCCTGGATCCAGATCCAGATTTTCACAAAGTTCAGGGGTCTTTGGGTACAGGGATTTTGATCTGGGCCCATTTGAAATTTTTATGTTAATATAAATTTTCCAAAAAAGAGATTTCAGATTTTGGAATTGCTACTGCAGATGGTGAATGATGCAAAACATGTAAAATTCCATTGCAGAAGACAGAGAGGCAGATAGAGTAAGTAGTTGTTTGCCCAAGAGGTACAGTTTTGGGGCCCAGATATAAAAGCAACCAGCTCATAAAGAAACCCAACACACCCATTAGTTTAATGCTGCCAGATTGAAATCTTGTAATTTACTCACTTCCTTCCAATCTGCTAATATTAATAATAAATTATATATTAATAACTTGCTAGCATCCACAACGTGTTAGGTGCTATGACCACAGACAGTAAGACCCATTCCCTGTGCCAGAGAGCTTGCAGATTCACAATATAAATGGGCAAGACAAACACACAGCACAGTAGCAGAGTGTCCAAGGTAATAAGAGTCACTCAGCTTCTTAGTAACTTCTTTTTTCTTCCTGCCCACCCCAATATCCTTCTCCTTCCCTGCCTCTTCCGAGGTGCCCCAGCCAACTTGCTACCCCAGTTTTCTCATCTTCTGTGCTGCCCACTCCACCCTATAGATACAGGCTCAGTCTACATCTGGTGCCTGTTGCCAAATGCAACTTTTTTTGTGACACTTCCCCCAAACACACCCCTTTATACTTTTTTGGTGGTATGGGTTACACGGTGGTCTCCTTAAGCTCCTGAGCAAGCTACATCACAGCTAGCAGTGTAGGAGGGGATCCAAGTTCTGCATAGCACTTTTTTTTTTTTTTTAAAGAAAAAGATACTTCGTTCCAGATAACTGCAAAAGCCAAGCGAGGCCCCCATGGTGTGTACAGGGTTGCCAGATTTGTAATATTTAAAAACCAGCAGGCGTGCTGGAACTTCCCCTGCCCCTTCTTCTCATTTCCAGCACTTCTTATTTCCAGCCTCTTCCCCCAGAAGCTTTGCCCCGGCCCTGCCTCTTTCCCCAAGGGCCTGCCCCCCATTTTCTCCTCTTTCCTCCATCCCCCCAGTCACTCGCTGCTTTCCCCCTCTCCTCCCCCCCCCCCCCCCATCCAGGTCGAACTCACCTGCGGAGTTGTGGCTGGGAGCTGCAGAACGTGGGTAGGAGGCGGCCCCGGTTGGGTAGGGGATGGTGCGGGCGATGACCTGGCACCTCCCTGTCTCCCCCGCCTGCAGTAACTGGATTTAGGTGTCCGATCAGTAGATCTGACAGGATACCTGGCAACTCTAGCATGTGTATAGTATGCTGAGCCTGATTGTCCTCTCACCTTCACTAGTGCGAGTCAGGAATAACTGCATTAAAGTCAATTGAATTACACCAGTGATTGCAAGAAGTGCTCGAGGGAGAAAAGAATCCAGCTCTCTGAATCTTGAGATTCATAGTTTTGTATGGAAGGCACAGTTGCTAACCTGCTATCAATGTAATTTAGTAGCAGAACACACAAACAGAGCCTTATAAGGTGTCATGGGCCAGGATCAACATGATGAGGTTAGCATTGGAGTAATGCTAATGCAGAGAGTGAGCTGTAACATTGATGCAGTAACCGTTAATTATTTCACCTACAACCACAAGGTTGACTGTATCACAACCTCTAATGGTAATAACTCTTGCTGTATGCATAACCCTTGTTCTGGGAATCAGAAAACCTCTTTTGTCATACCAGGGTCAGAAGCTGCTTTATATTCCCTGCATGCAGGCTCTGATTCATACTTGAAAGTTGCTCTGAGAGTGCTTTGCTGCAGACCCAAGTCATGGTTGGCAACATTATGCACTGTCATCTTCCCTCCAGCATCAGGAGGGAATAAGGCTTTAATAGCAGTTACATTGGCTCTGTTTTGCTCTGCTCTGCCAAGAGTCTTTCATGATTTGCGGGCATGTTGTGGCAGTGGGCAGCACAAAGGCTGCCTCCTCTTCAAAGGAAGCGTTTTCATTTTCAAGGTAAAAGGAATTTTAAGAATAAAAATGAAACTCTCAGGACCAATAGTGATGAGGAGTAAAACTGCACTCAGATATTAGTAATCGACAACAAGACCATACCTGTCTCTGTGTGGGTTCTATGCTCTGATTAATCCATGGAATTTAAAGTCTAGAAGTCACACTCAGTGCAAATAGAAGAAGCTAAATAAACAATTTCACCATTTTGTTTTGATTTCTGAACATTTTGGTTCTCAAAGAAATAAAAGCATATTTTTGTCTTATTTCATTCCATATCTCCTTCAAAAGCATGTGCTTTACTGGCTCACTTTTAGCAGACTGTGCTGAAGAAATTATGATTAACTGGATATTTTAATTAGCTGCTGCTGTGTTCTTTAGTATGGCTTGATTAACTAATCTGATTACTCAGTCTTTATTTGTATGTTTTCCATCAAAGGAACAGCTTAGTGTAAAGGCAGGTTGCAAACCTCAGAAGACTAGTCATATCATTTGCAAGGAAAAACTCAGCAATTCACCTTCCCATCTCCTTTCTCCTCCTCCCCAAATGAACAAATTAGGAAAAGATATTGTCACTTATAACAAGAGTGAAAGAACTGGACAACAATAGATTAATGATTAAGACAGAGTGTGGAAAGGATGAGAAGATTGGAAGAAGAAAAAGAAAATATTTATTAAAAGATCAGATTGTTGAAGTGTCTGCTGAGAATTATCTGTGACCAGGAGACTGGTAAAACAGGAAGACAAACACGTGTGTGGACACTCTGATACATGCAAACCTTTTACCCTGGAAAAGTGCCCCTCTATACACTTTTTCTCTAGATTAGTTTCCGTCTTCCTCCCTGTCATTAAGATGGGGCACTCAGGAATGCTGATTGTTATTTCTAAATGTCACAAACCAGTCTGCTGTAAAACCTGGCTTTGTAAATGTGTTAACTGTATGCTCTTCAAAAAAGCCTTTCCAATATAAAAATGACACTCTCAATGCTGCCACCCTACATAAAACCCTAAAACACAAGTATAAAAGTAGTGTAAACCCCTAAAATACATAGGCCATGTCTCCACTAAAAAGTTAAGTTGACCTAACTGCATTGCTCAGGAGTGTGACAAATCCTCACTGCTGAGCAATGTAGTTAAGCTGACCTAACCCCTGGTGTAGACAGTGCTAGGTTTCTTCTGTCAACCTAGCTCCTGCCTCTTGGGGAGGTGGATTAACTACAGAGAGAATCCATCCCACCATTGTAGCGAGTGGCTCCACGGAAGTGCTACAGCGGGGCAGCACTGTGCTGCTGTAGTGGGTTAAGTGTAGACATAGCTGTAGACATTAAGTCTAAAAAATAAGTCTCTTTAGCCGCTGTCACCAGGTGGTACAACTCCAGGAGTCAGCAATCATTAGTTATTTAAACTGATGCAAGAAATCTGAGAGCTATTTTCAATCTCTCTTGTTCAAATGATAATTGAGGGAAGGGGCAGATAGTCATTTAGAGAGGCTGGTGGAATACTTGATCATAGTTTAGGAGGTAAATCAATCCCTCACCTCTTCAGTTGCAAAACATATTAAATAAATTGCTTGGCTAGCAAATCTGACAAAGGTTAGTCCAAGAGAACAGGTACAACTGGCACTTATTTCTGAGCAGAAGGGGATCACATGAGTTACCCACTCTCCCTAACTGAACAGTTATCTGGCTTGAAAGAGCAGCGCTGGAGTCAGCTGCAGCATGAGTTTGAATGGCTGATTTTAGACAAATGAGACTGCATGAAATGGTGGTCAGTAAATCACCCATCCATGGAGGCTAGAATTAGGGATATTGCAGAGCTGATCTGCAAACCTGAATGAGGTTTTCCAGCAAACCACTCATAAAATCCATTGCTGCATTTGATTGCAGTTACCGTGTTTCTTCCTGCTGTCTTCACAAAATAGGTAATTTCACTTTCCACAACATTATGATACTGTATGCAGAAGAGAAATGTATGATCTGACAGAGTGCGTGTTAGAAAATAATACCCCAGGCTGGTTTCTTTGTCAGAGGAATCGTGGTGACTCCTGCAGGTTCCCATGGAGTAAAGTATCTTTAGTAGTACCAGACTGCTATTGTCCTATGACTGTGACAATGAGACTGACCCTAGTGTCACCCCCTGTGACAATGAGACGGACTCGTGTAGCATGAATTAGTGTTAACAGTCTGAGAACCTGATGTTGAGTTGTACTGGCTACATATGTTCCTCTCATTTCCAGCACTGCTTTACGCCAGACCGAATACCTACCTCATTGGTGTTCTGTATCAGTGCCGTCTTCTCTTCTTCTTAGGTCTTTTGCAAATTGTTGCAGATGCAGTTGGCAAAATTAATTTGTATAGGGCTGTGCAACATCCTGTAATGTGTCTGAAGACTTCCTGAATTGCATATGACGTCCTACTTTGAATTCTGCCTAAATTGGAAAGGAGCTCTAGAATATAGTACATTCTGGGGAGTGCTAGATTTTTTCAGATGTGGGAGAAAAGCACCTGACTATATGTGGATTTAGGAAGATTTTATATTTGTTACTTCTGCATGACCTTGATTTGTTTTACATGTCTTCGGTAGCCTTTCATAATATTGATCGGTTGGTATTACCAATGGTATCTGAAACCACAGTGATTTGTGCTACAGTATCGGTATTAGCAAGGTGAGAACCACCATTAGAAATATCCTTAGGTTGGGAGACTCCAGGAGCACGCGAGGATGCGTAACCACAAGTAATATACTCACACTCATATACATGAGAGTGTCAACTCCTTTTTCCTTATTTGCACTTTGACTCCCATGAATTTTAGGGTGCCCCATTTCTCATAGGCTACCCCCTTAGTTCCCCTTATTCTCACTGATGTAGACATCAATGAGTTACCATAGCAATTTGAACTTAATACAGAATCCCCCAAAGGGTACTATCTGGGGTCTTGCGTATTAACTGGCTCTTTGCGGCATATTTTCCAGTCTATTCCTGCATAGCTTCCAGAACATCAGCACTTTAACACATCTTTTTCTGTAATCTTATACTTTACTGGCATGGGGTTATCTCTCAGTCAACTAGTCATGCCAATCTCTTTGAGGCCTGAGGCCTTTTATGACCATGCTATGATCTTGTAGGCCTGTAGGCCTTGCATTACAGCCTTATCATAATAACTAATGCACACGCATCTTTGATACATACTTATTAGTCCTAGATCCCTGTGGTGTGAGCTACACTATTTAGCTACACTTCTCTATCTTTTTGTTTAATAATTTTTAGTGAATAGAACTTTATTGTAAGATATTCACTATAATATTTTTTCCCTCAGATGAAAAATGTTGATGAATTTATGTAATGAAAATGCCAATCTTTATTAATTCTGTAAATTAGCATACAAATGATTAAATTAAAGCAGCCCAGTACTGATCAATAAGAAGATGTGATTTGGGGCTTTTCACAGCCACGCTGCAGTTATTTATTACTGTAAGACAAGGTTTTTATCCTTGACTAAACAAGGATATTTAGGAGAATTTAAAGCCTAGAGATTGAATTCAGGTGCAGTAATGACACTCAGAATTTCAATATAGTATTAAATCCCCTGCAGCCAATAAAAACCCATGTCTGTTATTAGTAAGATCAATAACTTTTGATTTATAAATACCTTTCCCTGTTGTCACAAAGAAATACTCTGAACATAACAGTAAATTTAAGACTCTAATGAAAACCTCATTTGTTTTAGCAAAAGCAAATTAACATGACAATGATTAGAAAAACCTTAACAGTAAGATTTAAAACGTCTGAAAAAATGTGTCTTTAAGAAAAACAACACTTTTCTCAGCCCAGAGTCTGAATTTTTATAAGGAAAGAAGCAATTCTCAGCTTGAATGAACTGTGAAACATTTGAAAATAATTGCCATTAGTGTTTTTGGAGGCTACCTTAGCATAAAGTGGCATAAGGTATGACAGTATGCAGCTCGGATTTATTGTAAGAGATTATAAACCAGTTTTCAAACTGCTGTAATACCGGGCATAAATTAGAAAAGCATGACATTGCTAAGCAGGTGGCAAGAATTTAGCAGATTGGCTAGACAGGTGGTAAGCTCTGACTATTGCTTACCATGCAAAACTTACACATTTCACTGTTACCTTGTCCTTCACTTCCCGTCCATCCCAGTCTGTCTGTTTTGTTCACCTGTTGTCTTTTGTTATAAACAGGATTGTAAACTCTTTGGAGAAGAACTTTGCTACTTCATATTATCTGTTCAACACCTAGAACAATAGGGTTCTTGATCTCTGAATGGGACTTCCAGGCACTAGCACAATACAAATTATTATTATTTTATGTATTAATATTATTGCAAACATTGAAACATTCTTATCTTTGTAGTTACTCTTCTTTTACCTTTTTTCGTTTTGGGAAGAAGGGACAGGTTCTTTGTAGTGGTAAAAACAGGATTAAAACAAGATAAAGGTCTAAAAGCTGACATTAGAAAATAACTGTTTAAATTGCGCGCCCCCCCAAAATAACTGTGGGCATAGTCATATTAAGAAGCAGGTATTTTTCTACAAGAGTCAGATAATTGTTTGCACAAATGGGTACTTTTACACTCCGTTATATGATTTGTACATGCAGCAGATTTACACCCAGATACAAATCGGGAGCCAACTTTTGAAAAATTGACCATTACTCCCTCAGACTACTGTACAACTAGACAAAATAGGGATATTATATACTGAACATTCCTTGCTTCTCTTGATAAACAGTACCCTTCTTAAAAACATTAGAATTCCCTTTTGCAGATAGCTTCTAGTGGACATCATCTCAGCAATCATAGGGGAAATGCTTACGAACAAATTTTTTTCTGCTTATTCTGAAACACCTTTTTATACACTTGCTGACGAAAAGGATGAACATCTGGTTTATCTGAACCTAAATGAGATGTTGGTGGAGCTCACATATGGACAGCGCATGTACACAAATGTCTTGTTGATAACACCTTACAATTACAAAATGCCCGTATTTCTAGACTGCAGTGATATTCAGAAACTACATGCAGAAATTACTTCACCTGCTACTAAAATACAACTGCCTCTGGAATGGAACATTCAGAGCGCAAAACAAAATTATATAACCATTTGGCATACGAATAAAGATTAATAGTGTATCCAATTGAAACGTCAAGCTGAATTTGGTAGGCAAAATGTGGTTATTACCCAAAGTGGAGTTTGTCTCAGGCAGTGGGGTTACATCCTGTGTGATAGTCCCAGAGGATTTGTAATGATCTGAAGCAGTGAAATCCTATCTTTTCTACCTCATCTGAGAGGCAGAAGGGAGAGAACCAGCTAAACTACCATCACCAGTTCTTGCAGCATTCTGGGATTTCATTGAGGAGTCTCTCATGCAAAAACTAACCAGGAGGTTAGTTAGACTTTTGGGGGTCATACACCGCTTACTCCTGTCTGTGCTCCCCTGCACCGAGCCAGAGCCAGGACCAGGAGTGGGGCTGTGACCGGGGGGTGGGGAGGAAGAAGACACAGACAGGGGTAAGGTTGGGTAAGGAGTAAGGCTGTTCTGGTTGGTATTGATGCAGGAATACAAAACTAATTTCAACTGCAGACTAATGACTGTTCAGATTTACTCCAACTGCTGCTGATGAGTATTAATGTGTCATTTCAGCATATTTTATTTACGCTCGTAACTGCTATGAGCATCAATCCACTTGCAAATGTCAAAGGCATTGACATGAGAACATGCCCCAAGGTGTCTGACATAGCTCAGTCCTAAATTGTAATATGGAATAGGTACCAAAAAGTAACTTAGGTTGTGAAGAGAAAAGTATCTTCAGATTATGGCAAGCTTTAAGAAAGGACAAAGAACAACCCAAGATGCTCAAATGAGATTTGAGAAAAAGCTGTTCAAAAACCTATCAATCAAGATACCAGTGCTGCTCTGTGTAAACAAAAATTAGAACTGGAGACTTGCAACTAGTAGGAAATCAAATCTGTGACTTAAGGAAAAGCTGAGATTCCCCAGCAGGAAGTAGATAGAGCTCCTTGCCAAATGCAGCAAAGTAAAGTTTGTCTGTGCCGAGTAAGTAACAGAGAATGTTCAGCTGCATTTCAGAGAAGATGGGCTGCTCTAAAGAGCCTCTAAGAAAAGCATGAGAGAGGATGACTAACCTATGGAGGAAAACCTTGAGCTTAGTTGCAGATTGTTGGGAGTTCTTGTGAGCTAGCTGAAAAAGCTCAGCCAAGGAAGCATGTCTTGTTTCTTGTGCAACATATGGGTTGAGAGGTAAAGAAAGGTTTCAGAGTAGCAGCCATGTTAGTCATTCGCAAAAAGAAAAGGAGTACTTGTGGCACCTTAGAGACTAACAAATTTATTTGAGCATAAGTTTGAGCATTTATTTGAGCTACAGCTCACTTCATCAGATGCATTCAGTGGAAAATACAGTGGTAGAGAAAGTGTTCACTGTTGCTTGCTTGCTTGCTTACTTACAATAACTACATTTTAAAGATGAATTCATAGATTGGTGAAATTTTAGGGATTCTACACAAAATGAGGCACAAAAATTAGATTTGCCAACTTTCTAATTGCACAAAACACCCTTGCCCCACCCCTTCTCTGAGGCCCCACCCTCACTCACTCCATCCCCCCTCCCTCCATCACTCGCTCTCCCCCATCCTCACTCACTTTCACTGATCTGGGGCGGGGGGTGGGCTCTGGGGTGGGGCCAAAAATGAGGGGTTCAGAGTGTGGGAGGGGGCTCCTGGCTGGGAGTGAAGGAGTGGGTGAAGGAGTGGGTGCAGGCTCCGGCAGGGAGTGTGGGATGCAGGAGGAGGCTCAGGGCAGGGGCAGGGGTTGGGGTGCAGGAAGGGGTTTGGGGTACGGACTCCAGCCGGGTGACACTTATCTCAGGCAGCTCCCAGTCGGCGGCACAGTGGGGCTAAGGCAGGCTCCCGGAAGTGACCAGCACATCCAACTTCTAGGTGCAGGGGCCAGCAGGTGCCGCCTCTGCAGCTCCCATTGGCCACGGTTCCCAGCCGGCTAGGGTGACCAGATAGCAAGTATGAAAAATCGGGACTGTGTGTGTGTGTGGGACGCGGGGTAATAGGCACCTATATAAGAAAAATCCCCAAATATCAGGACTATCCCTATAAAATCGGGACATCTGGTCACCCTAGAGCCAGCGTTGGAGGGTGGGGGCAGCAGGCAGAACTTCCCTGATTGCCCCTCCACCTGGGGGCTGTAGGGACATGCTGGCCGCTTCCGGGAGCCACACAGAACCAGGGCAGGGGGCCTGCCTTAGCCCCGCTGCACCGCCAACCAGACTTTTAACAGCCTGGTGAGCGATGCTGACCGGAGCCACCAGGGTCCCTTTTCGACAGGACATTCTGGTCGAAAACCGGACGCTTGGCAACCCTAACGAAAATCCCAAGAGAGAGGCTACCTTTGTGATTTTTTTTCCAACTAGCAGTACCTGAAATCTCTCACAATATCCTGGTCTCATGAGATCTCCACTCTAACTAGTCATACATAACTGGTATGAATAGGTATCTGTTCTGTGCTAGGCCGCAGGCCTATCAAGAGTGCTCCGAAAGAACGAAGCCTACACGCAGCAAAGCGGCGAGTTATTGGCTTTATTGAAGGTAAGTGACACACCCGCGACGGGGACTCCAAGCGTTGCTGTCACGGAGGCGGGGAACCCAGTGCACCAGAGCTCTGCCTGGGACAGAGTCCGAAGAAGGGGTGACCAGCGAGCCATAATAAGCAGTACACAGAAACAGCTCATGAATATGTAATTAGGTACTTTCCTAAAGGGGCTTTCCGCTACCTGGCAAAGGGCCATGCAGGGCAGACAAAACCGGCCTAAAGCTGGTTATAGCTGGTGTTCCATGTCCTACAGTGACCCGTCAGCTCTGAGAAAGCGGACGTTCCCTAACTAGGCCATAACAAAGTCTTCCGCAGTCCCTTACAGCATCCAAACATCTGGATGCTTTTCTGAGCTGTAAAAGTGGCCATATTTTTTGAGGTTCTCTCATGCAATTGTGAGTTAGGGAAGGAGGCATACAGTCAAGATGAAGAACAAGTCACTTAGAGCTTGTCAAGCTATTGGCTGTGGACGTTCATTGTTCTTTCTGGCAACGCACTGGAGTGTTCCTTTTTGGCTTTTCCCTTTTGCTCACCAGTTGAATCAATACAGAAACAGTGTTCTCCTATCAATGTCAAAGTCATAAGCCCAATTTTACAGCATTGTGTTCATGCTAGTGAAAATTGACAGGTAATTTTCAAGTTTTGGAAGAAACGTTGATCAGCTTCCACAGCTCCTGCATTAGTACAGACTAATGATTGTGAAATTACTTCTCAGTAAGTGAAGCTGGCGTATGGCACCGTCTTCATCAATTCTTCCTTATTGATACAGAAAAGCAACTTAGGCTCAAGTTGTCCTGTCTCAAATAAAGTGTTCCTGCCATTTATTAATGGTGCATGGCGCTTTTAATACTTTCAGAGCAGAAGCTGGTTTTTCTAGGCATCATCATGTAGTGCCAGCAATGGTCACACAGAACCTGATGGTACCAAAACATGAAGTAGATTCATTCCAGGAATCATGGATGCTATTTACAATCCTATATTTTTAAACAGCTGGATTGAAACCAATGGAGAAAAGGGGCTGAGGAAACATGAATAACCTTTTAATTTTGGATGCCTGAGAAATAACAGGAACAACTTCTTAACCCACTCTGCATGGGTGTCTGAGCTCAGGAGCAAAAGTAAATCGTCACAGTGATTCAAATGTTTGTTGTACATTTAAACATATATTTTTAGCAGTAATAAACTTTAGGGCCTATTGAAGTTAGGGTAATTTTTTTGCCCCTCTGATAAATGCTTTTGCGTATTTGAGGGTGGGATAAAACCTTACTTGTTTATGCCTTCACTCTATGTGCTGCAATAAATATATGTAAAAGTGTGTGTGCGCGTGCGCCTGTTGTATAGAAATAAATGTGAACATACACATATATGCATATATACACACAAACAGATGTATATCTACACAGATACATATGTGTGTATAATATATATACACGTGTATTACACATACACACACACACAAATGTACACGTTCTCAAGGTAGGAGCATTTAACCACTACAGTTGTGAAAAAGCCATTTGTATTAACAGATAAATCTTTATTTTCAGACCAGTCCCGTTTATGAAGTAGCCAAAGATGCATTCATAACACAGAAACAATTTGAGAAGGCCTAGGAGTTCACTCCATCTAATGTCTGTCACTTTTATGGATTCTAGGAGCTCATTGTACATACATCACAGACAGCACAGCAGTTCCTGTTCGGTTGTCTGAGATAACCTGTTGCCACTGTAAAATATCTCCCTCAGGATGTAGCCTGGAACTCAAACAATTGCCCAAGCAATTTCCCTCTGTGTGGAATTACAGTGTAACTGCTGAGGTTTGCAACTAGACTGGGCTGCTTTAGTAAAATAAAGTCCTTGCAGGCGTGCAGGCTGACTCTGAAGATGATTGACTGGACTGTAACCAGATTTTCATACAGAGTAGTGAAATATCCATGTCTGAACAGAAATAGAGAGAAATAAAATGCACAGTGGAGACATCCAGCACTAGGAGAGAGCTTTTGTTTATTTTTGTAAATCATTGTTCAGTGGGTTTGGTTTTGGCAAATCCAATTTCAACCTTGTGTAGTTGAAAACCAGCTTCGAAATTCAGTTAAAATAGGACATGTGGGGTGGTGGAAGGCAGTCAGCTGATCAGTTTCAGTGCTCCACCACCTCTAATATTAAGGCTTGCTCTTTTCAGTGTTGCTGTTTAAACAGTAGCAATTACACTAACTGGGACTCTCGCATTTCTCTCCCCTTCTCCTCTCCTTTTAAATCTGACTGAGGCTCTTTCATGCAAATGTTTTCCCAACTGTACACAAATAAGAAAACAAGCAATTGACTGGAGAGTAAAGAGAGAACACAGCAAATATAATAATGTGGTATTCCTCAGGAGAATCGCGCTACAGCAACTAGCACTGGAGAATCTTAAGTCATTTTTCTTCCATCTCCGGAGATGGAGATGCAGAAAGTGCTAGACAGAGTGGGGCAGGATTTGAAGTGCTCAGAGAGGAGTCCCCATAGATTCGAATCCCTGGAGCTCCGCTCTGCAGAGAAGTTTGGGTGGAGTGGTGCTCTGCAGCTATGGAGATCCCCTGACCATTCTGTTACTCCCAGGGCTAGCTCTGAGGGTACAATAGCTGCAGCTCCCTGACCTTTGAAGAGTCAAGCAAATAACCAGAAACTTCTGTGCTGCTAACTTCTGAACTAGCTGGGAGCGAATTCTAGGTAACGAGTTAGCCATCGACAACACAAAGGTTCCATCCACACTGTGGCTTCTGTTGTGCCCACAGCAATGATGTCTACAAAGAGCAGCTGCTGGTATGATTGTAGCAGTGTTTCCCTAACCAGGGAGGGCAAGGATTTCTTTCTTATGACTGTGCAAACCAAACTCGACTATGGAATATCAAGGAAAACATGCAGGCTAACACATTACTTCAGCCAGAAAGTGTAGAACATGCCTGAGTGCCTTCCTTTGCTCCAGAAGTCAACACAAAGACAGACTGCAGGCTGAAACAATGATGCTAACAATTTTTGTGATGTAGAGCTGCTTCATTTGTATAGCTAAGTTTCACCACTTGGTGTGTATATTTAGCCAAAAACAGCCTTTGTTAAATCCACAGTATCAATTGACAAGATACAGGTCACCTAAGCAAGAGTAGAATCAGGGGTGAAAGTGAGCCGGTAGGGGCTGGTACTGCGTACCGGTGAGAACGCGCACCGGCCCATACCCAGCCCACAGCGCTTTAATGTCCCTGCCCCCTTTTGCCTCCCCTATCAGCGGCCCTGCTGGTAGGGTCTGTACTGGCAGGGCCACCGACGGAGCCGGGGGAAGGGGCAGCACCGTTAAAGCGCTGTCGTGGCAAAGGACCCTGCAGCGCTTTAATGTTCCTGCCCCTTTTGGCTCCTCCCAGCTGCCGAGGGGTGGGGGGGTGGGGGGGGGGCAAAGGGAGGAACTGCCCTGGGGCCGGCAATTTAAAAGGGCCCGGGGCTCCGGACGCCACTGCCGCTATGGCAGCAGCGGCGTCCGGACCCCCGGGCCCTTTAAATCAACACAAGAGCCCTGAATGGCACGGGCCAGCCAGACTTACCCCCAGCCCCGTCCCTTCCACCTGAGGCCCCGCCCCTTCCGGGTGCCGGAGCCGCCCAGCCCAGTACCGGTAAGTGGCCTCAGTTACTTTCACCCCTGAGTAGAATTGAAGGGAATGGATGTTCTTGGAACTGTTGATCAGTAATAGAAAATCCTCTGATCAGAAGAAAAATACTGGTGCTGTAAGGCAATTGCCACATTTTTGCTTTCTTTTTAAGATTTTCAAATCTTTTATGGTACTCGTTTGATATTATGGCTAAATCTTTCATACAGACAGCAATGTTTAGGGGCTGTCACTGTTTGGGAATCCACTGATGGCTACTTTTGAGCATGCATGCTTGCCCTCTTAAGCATTTTTTCCTTCTAATGTTTCAGAAAACACTGGTGTGAAAATGCTTTACCAGAACTAATGCACTGAACAAGCTGTGCAGACAATCAGTGGATTCCTAAACAATGACTGTTCTTAATCATTGCCACTGGCAGCAGAGCTCTCATCAGTTTGTGAGAAATAAGACCAGCTATCAATAGGTGTATCTGGCATATAGTCCCCACATGTACGATTGCTTTCAGAGAAATTCTACCAGCAATTCATTTCATGTCATGTCTTCAACTGTCCATAAAATAAATTTCCCTGACAGATATGCAAGTAGCAATGTTCGGCTTGTGCACTGAATTGGATATTTTTCAGTCTGAGCAACATAGAGGTAAAAATAAATCAGCTGCTCAGACCAACAGATTGCACGGCTGTTACTCTGAAACATACCCACTGTGACACTGCATATGGAAGATGGGTGGCATATGTTTTAGTATATTTTATATGATAGAAATTTGAGTATGTTTCTATATGTCAATAATGAAAATGTAGCAACCAAATTTTTGTCCTTCAATGCATATAATCTGGCTTCATTGAAGCCAGAGAGCGCAGCATGGCAATTTTAATGGGAAAATTTGGCTCCTTAATTTAAGCATGAAAATTAACAGTAGAATACATCCCTTAGATCCCAGTCCTGCAAAAATGTATGTACATGCTTAACGTAAGTTACTCTGCATGTCCCACTGGTAATCCCATTGATGTCAATGGGACTAAATCTCAGTGTATAAAGTTGAGCTCATTCATCACTTTTTGCATGTTTTGTGGACTTAGTTTTCAATTTCCATAAATATGAGCTATCTGAATCTCAATAAATTCTCGTAATGGAACTTATAACACCAGGATTGTTTACCCTCATTATGGCCCTTGCTCTGATATGTTTTTTTAAAGGATAAATTAAGAAAGTCCCTGCTAGACCCCAACTGGGTAATTACATTCTGCTAATTTGAAATTTCTTGTCACTTCAGTCAGATATTTTATCCTTTTTCATTTGTTGTGTAGTGTTGCTGTGTGCCATGAAACAGCTGCCATATTTCCCCCCAAGAGGTGGCTCTGTTTCAGTGCTATGAGTCTATATCTTGTTTGAATGTCTATTTGAAAAATTGATAGAACACTTAGGGGGTGGAAATGTTGGATGAATTGTGGCATAGGACACAATCATAATACTTTATTATTGGCGTTCATACTGTAACATACATTTTATGATTTTTTTTAGTTACAGATAACATAGTGAAGAAGCAATTCTGCAACTAACAATGTTGCAAAACACTGTACCTATGTCTTCTGCAGTACTAATATCATTGAGGATCATTGTTCGATTTTACTACCAAAAAAAGTCCTTTCTATTGTATTTTATATAGAAATTGTGACATCCAGTGGCCACTTACATTCTTAATGGGACTCAATATCTGTCTCGATAGCCCGTTAGTAATATGAGTCTGTTCGTAAGTGTTTCAAGAAGAGAGATTAGAATCAACAAGTATTTCTGACCTGCTGTCCTCTTGAAAAGGCATATTCTATGTCTGTGTCAAACCAAATACTGTATTATTCAGCATATTCCAAAATGAAACAAGTTGTTCCCTCGCTCCTAGGTCTAATTCAATAAAGGGCTATGAAAATGAAAAGGGCACAAATGATATTTTTGTCCGTGTGATATGCATGTGGAACAAGTTACTGTCAGGGAGAGAGCTGTTTCTCGAATCAAGAGGAAGAATATGTTCTTAAGTTAAATCCATTAATATTTGTGGATAGTGAATGACATAATAAATAATCTGTTGTCATTTTAGTCTTTTGTTGACGATACTATCTGAAAAGCCAAAGTATTAGAAAGACAAATAACAATGTGTGTGAAAGTTTCAATTTTGAGCTGGTCACTTCTAGATAAGATTTCGTGTTGATCTGCCTAGGTAACATTGTCCTCTACTGCATGTCCTCATAGGCCCTACATTGCTAACAGCTAATGGAGAGGTTTCACAGTAACAGCCATGTTAGTCTGTATTCGCAAAAAGAAAAGGAGGACTTGTGGCACCTTAGAAACTAACCAATTTATTTGAGCATAAGCTTTCGTGAGCATCCGATGAAGTGAGCTGTAGCTCACGAAAGCTTATGCTCAAATAAATTGGTTAGTCTCTAAGGTGCCACAAGTACTCCTTTTCTTTTAGCTAATGGAGAGTTTTCTTTAGCTAAAGTAGAAGTCTGTGCTCTAGAAGCAGGAGGCCTGTGTTTTAGTACTGTTGTCATTGTTAAGTTCCTAGTGACCAAGGTGTGCAGCCTGGGAACACCTGAGAAATTCTTGGTTAGTAAATAGAGCTGGTTGAAAACTGATACCTATTTTTTGAAAAGGGGAAAAAACAAAAAAACAAAAAAAAGGAGGAGGAAATTTCTAAGTTGTTTTCATTTCAAAGTGTTTGAGGTGGGCCGGTTTTAAACATTTTTGTGAAATGTTTTCAATATTTGTTTTTGAAATTTTAAATGAAAATGTTATCACAATGCCTATAGCTTTTTGTTTAATAAAACTGGATAAATTGCTATAACTGTTTTGATTATAATGTCAGTAATGTTTTGATATGAAAATAATTAAAATATAAAACGGGCACCATTTTTTTCACAAAAAAAGTTATTTTTCAATAACAGAGGAGAAAACACCGTTTCTTTCAAATATTTTTGACCAGCGCTATTAGTAACAGGTCTGTTATGATACTTACTCATATAATGTATGCAGTCTGGCACAGGTCCTAAGATATAGATTTGGTGTGGCTTATAGCTGGGGTTTTTGTTGTTGTTGGGTTTTTTTGGATAAAGGAGACGATAAAACCTAGCATTTGGACAGAGGGGAAATATACCCCAATGCTCTCGAAGTCTAGAAAATCTACAGTTTTGCTGAAGAGGCCTTTGTCCTGCAGTGCATTAGGGTGACCAGATGGCCCGATTTTATAGGCACAGTCCCGATATTTGGGGCTCTGTCTTATTTAGGCGCCTATTACCCCCCACCTCCTGTGCTGATTTTTCACACTTGCAGTCTGGTCACCCTATGGTGCACTGAGTGTGAATACTAAAGATAGATAAAAGGAGAATCATGTGATGTGTCTTTCCCAAAATGTGCAACCCATTTTAACTCGTTTTTTCTTGCTGTTCAATATCATGTGAGTTTCTGATGTGTAAAAGTATCAGACGCTCTTGCACACAGAGATGAGTGTTTAGAATAGCTGGGTCTAAATTAATCTTGTTCAGCTAAAGTAGGCCTTGGTTAGGTAGGTTTGCAGTTTCACTGCAATCTGTACAACTGATCCAAAAACTCTAGGCATCAGGGACTGAGCTAAGCTAACAGAATCTGACAGCCCATGCAGGAAAAGATGTGCCTTAGTCACTGACCTCGTCTGGCTTATGATTGTAGCTAGGGTTGCCAACGTTCTAATTGCAGAAAACCGAACACCCTTGCCCCACCCCAGCCCCGCCCCTTCCCCGAGGCTCCACCCTTCCCTACCCCGTCTCTGAGGCCCTGACCTTGCTCACTCCATCCCCCCCTCCCTCGGTCACTCGCTGTCCCCCACCCTCACTCACTTTCACCAGGCTGGGGCAGGGAGTTGGGGTGCGGGACGGGGTGAGGGCTATGGCTGAGGGTGTGGGCTCTGGGGTGGGGCTGGGGATGAGGGGTTTGGTGTGCAGGAGAGGGCTCTGATCTTGGGCAGGGGGTTGGGATGCAGGAGGGGGTGAGGGCTCTGGGGTGGGACCAGAAATGAGGGGTTTGGAGTGTGGGGTGGGGCAGGGGGTTGAGGTGCCTGGGGGCTGAGGACTCCAGATGGGGGGGACAGAAATGAGGGTGTGGGAGGGGGCTCCAGGCTGGGGCACTGGGTGGGATGTAGGAGGGGTGAGGGCTCTGGTGTGGGACTGAGGGGTTCAGAGTATGGGAGGGGGTGCGGGCTCTGGGAGGGAGTTTGGGTGCAGGAGGGAGCTCAGGGCTGGGGCAGAGAGCTGGGGTATAAGAGGGGGTGCGGGCTCCAGGAAGGAATTTGGGTGTGGGTGCAGGCTCCAGGAGGGAGTTTGAGTGCAGGAGGGGGCTCAGGGCTGGAGCAGGGGGTTCGGGCACAGAAGGCAGTTTGGGGTGTGGGCTCCAGGCGGTGCTTACCTCAGGTGACTCCCGCAAGCATGTCTGACTCCCACATGTCTGGCTGCGCGCTGCACCTCTCCTTTACCAGCCAATGGAGCTGTGGAGCCAGCACTTGGGGTGGGGGCACTGCACGGAGTCCCCTGGCTGTGTCTAGGAGCTGGACTTGCCGTCCACTTCTGGGAGCTACGCAGAGCCAGGACAGGCAGGGAGCCTGCCTTAGCCCCACTGCACTGCCAGCTGGACTTTTAGCAGCCCGGAGCCACTAGGGTCCCTTTACAACTGGGCATTCTGGTCAAAAAATGGACGCCTGGCAACCCTAATTGTAGCTGAAGTGGCAGGGTGATAGGATGACACATCCAGCATAGAGAGGAGACACTGCAAGTCAGTGCCTTTTAGAGAGAAAGAAGGAAAAAGAAAAACCCTCTCCCTCAAAAATATTTATAAATTAAGAAAGGCTCAACAACCATCTTTCCTGGCTGGAAGTTTTAGCTTTTTCTAATTTGATACCATGCATTTTGTATTCTGTTGCATTGCTTCAGGTCAGCTTCTCACTGTGCTCTCCTCCCTCCAAAATCCCAGAAGTACAAGGGGAGATTAATCACATTAACTCCTTTTTTAAACGCGCCCTTTACTACGTTACTCAGTGGTGTAGGACATACGAATTGTTTAAAAGTTATCTGGAGCCTTTAGCGGTGAATAATTGAATGGATCTGGCTGTTTATCTGATACTCTGCCCCCTTTATATGTGCCTAAAGGAAATCAGAAGGGATCTAATTCTAAAGACGAAAACTCTTAGGTCTTGGTCTCCTGCTGTGTGCTCAGGACAAAGTTATAAAACTTTTGGACTTTCAAACATCACCCCCACTGTCCTTTTAACTCACTATCTTCAAGTCTCTAATCCAAATATGCATGGCAGCTGGAAACTGGACTATACTGGAGAAGAATTTCCACTGTCTGCAAAGGGCTGCTGGTGCTGAAATTTCAGGGGCGGAGGGGGGAGGGGAATGGGGCTTGGAATATGGTCCACACACCTGGAGTGGGACAGTGGTGCCTAACAGCCAACAGCAGCCAAACCTCTATGAGGAGGTTGCTATTGGCCAATCCCAGCACTTCTTGCACGCTACTCCCATAAAAAGAGACTGTAGGCAAAAGCCGGCCTTTTCCTGTTCCACTCGTCCTGCTAGAAACCCCACTCTCTTTCTCTTATAGGCTGGTGATTGCATGCATAGAGTTGACATCATGTGTTGCATTTTGTGTGTATGGGGTTATGCACTGTGCATTGGATAACTGCAGAAGGCTTGCAGTTCATTGGGTCTTGGACTGTTGGCATGGATTGAAGGACACCAATAAGGCCTTGGAAAGTTAGACTTGTCTGGATTTGAGTATGAAAAGAGGGTCAGGACAGTGACAGCTCACTGCAGCTATTGCCTCTTCCCTTTTCCTGTTGCCAGGATGAGTTGCCTATAGGTCGTAACTTGTTTTAAATTTAAAACAGAGCTGGCTAAATCAAAGCTTGTATACATCCTCCTCTGACTCCTGCTGTTCACGTGCAGAAGATGTGATGACTTCCCTGTGCGTCGGCACATTAATACATATTTCAGCACATCTCTACACTGCATATCATGTGTGTGTGTGCAGTCTTAACAAATGCAATGCAAGTTCCATAAGCTTATGTATGGTTGACCCAAGCCTGTAAGGCATTCATACTATGCTGGCTCAATCATGCTCATTGGGAGTAAAGCTGGGCCAGCTCAGGAAAACTGCTGGATTTAGTCAACAAACTAAGGCCTGTTTTGTTAGTCCTGAGAGAAATAATGGGCTATCATGAATAAGTCAATATCTGATGTATATACTTATTGGTGACTCTCACATTTCTTTCATGGCATTCATTCTTTTTTGCTTGGTCAATGCTCCTCTTCTGTGCTCTCACTTTCAGGGGTCATTTTGACATTAGAAGCCTTTGAAAGCAGAGTATTGAGGTGCTGTCTTCTTTTTGCCTGTCTCTCTCACAAGTACACTGGATTTTAGCTCACCCCTCCCCGTGTTTTCCTATATACGTTGTCATGAATGGTGACCCCCTCCTCCCCCCCGAGATAAGACAAACACAAAGCAGTAGTTGGTTTGAATGCAGATTTGTTAGTTTTCTGAGACATAGGTATGATATATACACAGGGTTACCAGATACAAATCTATTCTTAGGGGGCTGTCATCCCTGGCAGAATGTGGCTTAATGTTGGACACACACACACACACACACACACACACACACACACACACACACACACACACACACACACACACACACACACCTGCTCAACCTTGAAGTGAGAGACTACTATCTCTCATCATTTCCAGCTCTTCTCTACAGGGCAGAGTTACATGAGAATCACAGGGCAGTGTACAAGCACCTTTGGATAATGCTTGGTGTTTTTGACGTACTCACTGGTCAATATGGTATGAATCTTTTCTCACTCAAACCATCAGCCATTTTAGCTTGTGCTATTGGAGGGGAGAGTAATGGCCCAATCCCTTGTAGGAGGGTAGAGGGGGGGATTAAATGTAAAGGGTTTTATGTACCCACATCTCCTTCCTTTTGCTGCCATTACAGAAGGGCTTATGACCAAGGGGGCTGTGATCAGAGAGCAAGATGGAAGGATCAGAAGACTAGCATACAAATGAATATGTTTTCTTTGCAGTCCGTTTAAGTATCCTAAGTTACCACCAACAAACTCATCAGTAGCATCCCCTCCACAGCTTTTTCCCATCACCGTGGGCAATGCGACTGGAGAAGGCTGGATGAACTTGAAGCATGTGTCAGTGCACAAAGCAGAGGTGGGGCCCAGGTCTGGCCATCATGGGTTCGGCCTTTGCATATTTTGCTGTTCATTCCCACAAAGCTCCGCAGAGCCTCAGCCTCCGTGTGACAGAAAGGGTCATGTACCCACCTCCCAGAGGAGGCAGTGTGGCAGGTCAGCAGCAGTGGGAGATGTGGAGGTGTTTTCCCTTCTGAACTTTGTCACACATAAAGAGGATCTAGCCCTGTGTTTTTTCTGTGAGATTAGTATGCATCCATCTAGTTCTGGCCATTGCCTTCCGTTTTAGCAGCTTTGTTCAGGCTGCTTCAAATTCCCTTTCAATCATTTGCAAGGTTTCCCTGGTCTTGTTTAATTTTTTTTCTGAAAGTTGCTCTTCCCCACCTTGTATGTTACAGGGCAGGGCTCCTAGCGAGAGGGACCCACAATAGGGGTTAAATGAAAATATTTGTTTCATAAACACAGCACCAGGACAGAAAGGTGACATGCCCCTTGTTAAGCATTTTTCAGTCAAGCCTTGCTAAGAGGTACTTGAAGGCTGTAATAGATTGTGAGCCTGCTGAGCTGGGAAGATTATAGGCTAAAGCTTTGTTCACCAGAGTTTGAAACTGCAACTCTAGCCTCAATAAGGTGCATTCATTTCCATTTTCCACGTCACTCTCAGGGTGGATTTGCACCTCTGATTTGGTCACTTAATTGAATTATTTACTGCTTTATCTTTGGTAACAAAGCCTTATCATTTTACTAATGTATTTCCAGATTACAAGTGTTTCCAATCTCCTGCAGAACATGACAAGGTAAACCTTAATCAGAGATCTATACAGCTTGGATTTATAGTTTCTTTCAGGCCTTAAGCTCTTCATATTAATTAAGATTTTACCGAATGCCTTTCAAGTTTTCTTTCAGCATTTTCTTGTTCATTTTTAGCATCTCATTTTGTCCATCAGCTAAGAATATTTTTTACACTATTAAGAACTCTATCATCACCAAAACCTGAGAACCAACCTGGGGTCTTTACCCAAAGCTGAAATGAAAAATGTAACTTTTTTTGTGGTTTTGAAAAGTGGAAAACTTAACTTCCCTTTAAATATTCCCTTTCTCTCCCCGATTTCACACACCTACTGTTTAGCTTATTGTGTGTGATGCATAAGCCTTAGCCAGGCTTCCACTTTCATGCCTGGAGATCTAATTGTGGGTGCCATGAAGGCAACTTTGACATTTTAGTATCTGATCTTTGGGTGCAATAACAAGTGACATTAAAGGCGCACACACATAATGGTGGTCCAGTTACTTGCACCTGGTAGACACAAAAACAGAGGCCAAGTTTTACAAATATGTCCCTTATTGTAGATTTCCTAACAAAATTCCACAGAATGATGTGCATGATTTTATGGCAGCCATATAAAAATAACATTCATATCCTTCCTGTTCCTGAACACTTAGTGTTGGTCATAGTGCTTTTTATATTTCCTGGCCTGCTGCTGTTGGACAAAAACTCGCAGGGGACTTCTTACTTTCTATTGCTTTTTTTGCCCTCTGCTGCAAATCTTGGTCAGTAATCTCTTTTGTTACCTTTTTTTCCCTCTGGCCTACCATACCTGTCATAACTTTCACTTACCTTCTTATTTCTCCAGCAATATTGCCCCTTGGGGAGGGGGACAGATCAGTAACAGATTACTTTAGTGTTTCTATCCCCCATATGAGTGTCAGCTGACATCTTATATTAGCTCCAATAATGCACATTATCTACTGCTGTCAGAAGCCAAGACTGTGCTTAAACAGGACTTCATTTTCCATGCCTTTCTTCTCCATAGGTCAGTAATCTAAGAGAACAGTACTAGTATATCCATTATTTATTTGGTAATACTAGTCATGATCAAATTAAGGACGTTGCCAGCAGAAGTACTTGTTTATGCATCCCTAGCATGAAACACTTAGGGTATGTCTTCACTACCCACCAGATCGGCAGCCAGCGATTGATCCAGCGGGGATAGATTTATCGCGTCTAGTCTAGATGCGATAAATCGACCCCCAAGCGCTCTCCCGTCGACTCCTGTACTCCACAAGAGGTGCAGGCAGTCGACAGGGGAGCGGCAGCAGCGAACTCACTGCAGTAAAGACACCACGGTAAGTCTATCTAAGTACGTCGACTTCAGCTACGTTATTCATGTAGCTGAAGTTGCGTAACTTAGATCAATTCCTCCCCCGCCCCACCCCCAGTGTAGACCAGGACTTAGTTACCACTATTCAGACACAAGTGACTAGATGTTTATCTTATGTAAATTGGAGTAACTGCGTTGAGTTCATTTTATACCAACTAGGGATCTGGCCCCACTCCATCCAGTTGCCTGAATCTCCCAGTTTCAGCACCTTGCTATTTTTCAGTATATTGGGGCTATTGCCATTTGTTATCTTGTTATGTTCTGAGTATTGCTCAGAAGTCAAAATAAACTTTTCCAATTTCTGGAGCTTTGTTTCCCTGGCTGTCAGCATTCCTCTTAGTTCAGCAGAAGCAATGAGCTCAGCAGCTGAGAGGCAGGAGGTCTCCTATGTTGCTTGGTAGTGACCCACACACTCCAAAAGAAGGCCCTTTTAGTCCTTTTTAGATCAGCAAGTGTGATGCTCCTTCTTCTGGACCATGGGAAAAGGGAAAAAGTAGGAGGGATCCATAGGGCTTCTTCAAGATGAAGAGAACTCTACCAGGGAAACAGGAAGCTGTTTTTAAAAATTACTTTAGTAAATTATGGTTATCAATATTTATTTATTTTATTAAGAAAACAGAAGTGGGAAGAATCAACGTATAGTCCCCATTTCTATCACCAGAAATATATATTTTGTTTTTGACTGGGAGAGAAAGAGTTGACATTTTCTTTCAACACTGTTAAAACACGACAGTAAATATATTTCCTAGAAGGTGTCATGGATATGCTATTATTATTAACAAATGCACAAGTGGTGCAACAAAGATGGAAAAAGGTACAAAATATAAAATGTACAGGAGGGAGATAAAACAGAGATGTGTAAGAACTACAAAACTTAATAGCCATATTAGCCTTCTGGTGGCTAATGGCTTAGTAAGTTAGGTGGAATGTTATCGATCCAATCATGAATGTTCATTATTTGACATATTCTGTACAGTTGGAGGGGTATCAAGGCCTGATAAAGTTCCAAGGTAAGATTGGTCTCTAGGATCCAACGTGGGGAAAATATCAAAAGGGCTTAGGCAGGCATCACACATTTTAGCCATCCAGTAGTCTCAGGATCAGTAGTGTGGACTCTGGAAAGTCCTCGTGATAAACCAGCATGAGATGAGCAGACATTCAGTAGGTGTGCAGTGTCCTCAACTCCACCACAGTTACACAGAGGGCTGTTCCTGAGTCCCTAGATGTGGCCATATGCTGTACACCTCACCACCCTGCATCTGACACATTTGAACTTTCACCAGAGATTGCATGGCCGCTTGAAGCCAGGGAGTTTCTTATCAGGCTGAATGAGGAGTTTCCTAGAGAGGGAGCAACTTGTTCGCATTCTATTTGCCATAATGTGGCAGCACCCAGCATAGAGATGGTCAGTAACTTAGTTCAGATTTGTCTTCTGCTGATGAGTCTGTGGCAAGGTGCTTCCCATATGTCTTTGAAAAGTGGTGGGTGTGGTATCTCCTGAATTTTGTCAGGGAGGTTCTTTGCTGCAATGTAACACCTGCTGTTAGGAGGCGGGATGTTAGAAGGAGGGACCGTTAGCCACTTGGTGTTTGTTGGTCTCATCGTTTGATTCCGTTTTACATCAACTAGGTTTGTGTATAAAGCTTTTAACCACATAGGAGCACAGTATTCTCCAGCTGAGTTGCAGAGAGTGAGCACTGAGCTCCACCGTATTTGTGCATTAACTCCCCAAGCTGAGGCTGTATGCTTATTTCAGATGCCATTTCTGCTCTGAATCTTCTGAGCTACCTTGGCGTAGTGGCCCTTGTAAATGGACAAGATAATGATCCTTGTGGGATATACTGTGTACAGATATAAATAGCTTCATGTGCGTTAGTCCTTCCTCTTCCTCCTGCTGTTGCGTTAGTTGTGTATTTTCCTCATCTGATCCATCTTCTAGCTTAATGCTTCTCAGACTCTGATATCTTCCACAGCTCTAACAGGACCTTTCCTTCTTCTATCGGTTCCCCTGTAAGCCCTATGGAGGACAGCCTTTTGACTCCCGCCACTGGCCAACTTGCTTAGGAGTTCAGGAATGGCATCTGTAGATTATTAGATGGCTTTGAATAAACTGAATATTGATTTTCAAATAATTGTGCAGAATTAGAGAGATTTCCTAATTCTTTCCGTATGTGTGGACTAAATCTTTGTAAACTTGCTTTGTTTCAGTACAATTCCTTCTGCAGTTTTCTGGTAGATGTAAAATGTTCTGCCCTTGCAGTCAATTGGCAACACATTACATAAGAACACAGGAATAGTCATAATGGACCAAATCAATAATGCATCTACCCTGGTGTTCTGTTTCCAGTTGTGACCAGTGCCAGAAGCAAGGTGTAAAACTCCAAAGAATAATTATTCAAAACTATGTCTATATGGGAAGCTTCTGGGTAGCTACTGGGTGACTTATATCCTGAAACAGGAGAGTTAATTTCCCTTATACATTTTATTGTAGCTACTGTAACTGTGAACAATATTCTTAGAATCTGTGTAAATGTCTAATTCTTTTGCAATCCCTATCACGCTCTATTTTTAAGTAATACTTTATAGCAGTGAGTTCCACAGCTTACTTTTTTTTCTCCCATGCGTGATGCATCATTATTTCCCTTGGTCAATTTTAAATGTGTTGCCTTTCAATTTCATTGTCTTTGTTTTCCCTGTGTTATGGGAAAGGGGACTGCAAATACTGTAGAAGTGTCCAGCTGACCCTCTCAATCCCATTCATTATTTCTTATACCAGTTTCATGTACCCTTTTGTTCATTTTAGCTCCAAACGAAATAGTCCTAATGTTTTTAAGTCCCTGGTGATTTATGGAAACCTTTCTAAACCTCTAATCATCATTCTTGTCCTTCTCAGAACCTTTGTTATTTCTGCTGCATGTATTGTTTTTGAGATGGGGTGGGGATGCGGTTTGACCAAAGCTGAACAGTAGTCAAGGAGGTAATATACTATTGTAATATTATAATATCTGTATGAGTAGTCTCTATGGGCCAGATTATGAACCCCATATTCACTTTGAGTATAGTACCTTACTGCTCAACTGCCTTATTGAAATCAGTGGGACTATTTGAGAAATAAGGTAGTACTCAAGGTAAGCACATGATTTACAATCTGGCCCTATGTCTGTCTGTCTGACTTAGAAAAAATCATGCTAGAGTTGTGCTTCCCATTGAGCAGGTATAATATTGCCTTAGGGAGAGTCCAAGCTTCGTTCCAGGCTCTCCATATTAGCAGTGTCGGGGGATACCGAAGATGTAGTACATTCACTCTCCAAGGGGAGGTCATCGTTTTGCAACCTTCCCTCAAGTGGTTGACTGTGAGAGCAGTATTAACGAGTTCTATTCAGCCCCCTTCAACCTAAGGGTGGGTTGTCACAATACGGAACCTCTGAAAATGACAAAGAAGGAAGAATTAAACATCAAGGTACTTGGAGTTATTCCCAAGGATTAAAAAGAGCTTGACTGGCCATGAAGATACATGCTATTGTCACTCAGAACTTATGACATAGGCAATGCATTATGCTCCTTGACTCATAAATCAAGCATGAGTGGACGTGTTTTGGGAGAGCAACACATCCTTGTTACAGTTGAGTATGTCATATTGTTTATTGAAACTAGAAAAACAATATGTGAGGTAAGTCACAGAAGAGGAATTTAACTTGGCATTCACTGGAGATTTAGAAAAGAGCATGATGATAGTGTCAGGCATTGTCCCAGAAAATCTAAATCCTTATATCACCCTCAGTATAATGTCAATGAGAGTTTTGCTCATGAAGCTTGAGTACTGTGTAAGTAGACTTAGTGTCTAACATCAAGCACAACTCTAAAAACTACATGCCTCAGGTTAATTTTACACGCTAGAGAGTTTATTATGATAAAGTAATTGCACCAAACAGGAATGCCATATCCTATAGATTTAACAGAAATACAGTATGTAGCATGTCAGATCCAGGTTGCTAATCTTTAGAGAGAAAAAAGATGATTTCCCAAGTTGAATGTGTATTCAAATGTATCCCTTGTGTCACCATTTGACAGTCTGGGTGTCTAGCCTACAAAGTACTTAAATTTATATTTAGTTTTAGTTCTGTTTTTGTGATTCATTACCTCTATTAAGTCATTTAAGATCTATAATCACTGTTATTTTGGTAGGCATGCATAGATGTAGGTAAGTGGGGTATGAATGCATCTAACCTAAAGAAAGTTACCTATATTTTCCATTATTTCTATCAAATGTTAAAATACTTAAACTATCATTTCAGAACACTGATTTTAAATTAGTTTAATAACATTTTTTACAAATCATGTGTCCAAATTGGTTGCAGATATGACTCAGTTCCTGTTGTCTTTCAAGATATTTTTAACAGCTGATGGATATCTGAGTGCACTAAGTAGCCAAAGAAGGTGCTTTTTGATTCAAGTCAAGGTAGTAAAAATTCAGAATCTAAGCCAACACAGTGATTTTTAACAATAATATACTGGGGGGAAAATCTTCAATTATATATTTTAATAAAAAGAAACTGCTTTCTGCTTCACACTAATATAATAAATGTCAAGTGTGAGCAGTTTTGCTGGGAAGATATATTGCTTGACTCTGTGTTGCAATAAATCACTCACTGATAGGATTTAAAGCTACAGAGGTGACAATAGAACCACCTTTCTATAAAAGAGTTAATATGGCTACATATAAAGTTGGTCTGAAGAAGGAAACAGATGCCTGCCCATAGCCAGCTGGAGGGCTCCATAGAATGCAGACTGCAAGGAAAAGGAATATATTGAAAAATAATTGCAACACAGGCATGGAAGATCTTTTGATAACTCTGTTGGCTACCTCCTTACGTGCCTTTCTGTCATAGGGAAAATGTGCATTACGTTTGTGCTCTGAACTCTTACAATATTAGAGGAAGCTGATATTCACAAACTTGTAATGCATCACCCTGCCTAAGTTTTTCTATTTTTTACACTCTGACTTTCTTACAGGGCCAAATGTTCAGATCTGAGGCGTCTGCTTTGCAAAGACAGTTTTTCTTGTGCACAACAGACTTCCAGTTTTTGGTTCAAGCCAGTCAGGGACTCAATAGTTAGCTGGTATAATTTAGGGGCGCTTGTGGCTCTTATGATCTCCCCTTTAGAATTGCCATTTGTTACTATACAGCATGATCGCATATGTTGCACACTGCTGAGCTGATCAGGAGTGAGCAATGTACTATCATCGTATCCAGAAAAGTTTAGGCTCATAAATTCATTGATGTTGCAAAACATGAACTGATGGTTCACAGAACCAATACTTCTAGGAAGTATTGAACAGGAATTCTGTGATCTCGTCTCCTGACATGAACTACTGTGGGTGAGCTATGTGTCTTTGAAACAAGCTTGGTCATTAAAGATTCAAAAGGGGACAGTACTCTTTCATCGATACAGGAGGTTAGTATATTTTCCAACTTCACATTTAGTGCAGCTGTTTATTTCATATTATACTCACATTTTTGACAGCTAGGTAGCTGCAAGATATTCTCATTGCAATCACATCAGAAAAAAAAACCTAGCTATTGTATAGTGCTCCCATCAACACAATTTGGGGAGGGGGCGAATTTTGCATGCAAGTCTAAGAGGCATTAGTTGTTACAGTTCCCCAAGGGAAGAAAAACCTCATTCAATCAATTCATTATTGTGGCAGAATTTACAAAGGAATCACTACACAGAGTGGTAACTTACTTCCCTATTAAAATACACACACATGTGTGGAGGGAATAATTGATGAGCCATATTCATGAACGCCTATAACCGCATCAGCTAATAGGGTGGTGAAGTGCGGTGAAGCTTTTAGCTGTAGTTATTAAAAAGTGCTAATATTAAATATAGGCCCAAGCCACAAAATGCAGATTTGGATCTTGGTTTCAGACATCCCAAACCTCAAGGATATTCTGATCCAGGATTTCGGTACAGCCCAATATAGAGGTACAGGAAATTGCAAGATCCATTATTGATTTAGAAGGCTTGATACCCTCCTAACAGCTTTGTGCATATTTATTCTTGAGGTTTTTGTTCAAGCACCTCTCCAGTTGTTATCAACAATAATGTGAACATCAAATACATGCTTAGGAAAGGTATTTTGCCCAACATACAGGTTGGTCTCATATTCCATGGTGCATTTTGCATTAACTAACATAACATCTGCAGTTTTGATGCTGTCTCACAGCAGTGCTACTATGGTGCCATGACACAGAAGATTACTGGTAGCCTCACAGTGTCCATCAATCTCTGGCTGCATGTTTCTCCATTCCTCATTTGAATGTAGTTCTTTCGCATTTCACTCCTTTAATGAATTGCCATAGCAGCAGACCATTATTTCATAAATGGAGGGAACCGCATCAGTAGATGTTTCTAGCAGGTGATGTTTTAAATGTGCCGTCGTTGCCATTTTGAGCTACCTTGTTCATATTTTGCCTGGCTCAAGCACTACTCTGATCTCTATTACATCCCTCATTTGCAAAATCACAACTGAATGTAACAGTGAATATGGATATCAGAAAATTTCCTTGATTAATTTCTAGTTTGTTTTTTCTTCACTCTCCATATTTTACAAATAAATGCCCAAGGAAAATACATACAAATGGAATGTAACTATTTCCCAAATCAACTTTTTAATGTGTCTTTTGTGGGAGTTAACCTGAAAAAACAAATTGATTGTACAGTCAGTTTCTTCCATCTTATGATACAGATTTGTGTTTTCTGTTTTTAGGCTCAGATCTGAAGATAAATTCCTAGGCACTTTTTAACCTGACAGAACCTGCAGATCTCACTCCATTTGACAAGGAAATTTAATTTGTTTCTAATGAGAGTTAATGAATGGCAGTATGAGATCTGTATTTTGACAAGCAATCAATGGAGTGCACATTTTATCATCATTCTTGTATCATTTTGAATATCTCCTAGAACAACTTCATGACGTGATATGTCATAAAGCTAACAAAATACAGGAAACATCCTGATAATTATAGCTGAGCAAATAGTGGGGAAAGCTGTCCACTAATATACATTCACATACAAAAGCTGTTTTCACCAATTAACTTTTGATTTATGTTCTGCAGACCAGAGCTACATACCTACAAAATTTGCAAGTTATATTGAGTAACAAACGTGAGAATTCCATGACAACTTTTGACCAGGGGAAAAAAAGCAAAATTAGCCAAATAGATTGCTCATTTCAAATTATAGTCTTAGTTCTTTTGCTACTGTAGGCAAAATATGTACAATAAGTGGCAAGGATTTAAAAAAAAAGACAATACTCTCTGCTGAGCACTGGATATTTTGTTTAGTGGGTCAGCATGCACTGTATTTTACACAAACATACTGCAGGTGAAGCAGAAATGATGGGCACAATGATTTTATAAAACAAATAGTGGAAAAGTAATTCTAAGGTTTCCATCCATGCATTTTCATATTTCACCTTTTGAATGGCCCTTGGCATTCTGCATTCATTTTAATGGCTACAAATGCTTTCTTGTTTTTTTGGGTTTTTTTAAGAGCATAGTATTGTTACACTGTTACTATAAATCTGACTCATGGATGCCATCACGACACAAGTTCTGTATACTAATGTTTATTTGTTTTCATGGGTCACTTTAAAAGTCTTTGAAACAAGAATTAAGCTAATGGGTGTAGGTTGGTATCTTTGGAATGACAGGATGTTACATTCCATTAGATAGTGATAGAATTTTTTCACAGCTCTCAATAAATTTATCGGCCAGCCATAGACATGTTTTCTACTTGACTGACTGTAACTCAAAACGTTTTGTGATATTACAAAACCTAGCATGTGAAGCATAAAATTTTATATTATCAGTTTAAAAGTTTTCAGATGTTTGGCTGGTATATTAACAAAAAAAACAAGAGTGTATTTTATTTGCTTGACTAAGCTTCAGTTTGGAAGCTTAGTCGTGTTAATATGACTGTTCACTGATTATCAAGGACCAAATTAGCAAACAAAAGGATCCGTTAATTTTTTTTATTCTGTTTATGTGGATACAGCTAAACCTATAAAATGATGGTCTGATGTCTTCTACTGTCTTCTTAAAGACAGGAGCATTCCAGCACATGGTGAAGAAATGAGAGTATTTGTATTTTACATGTTTGAAAAATTAAATTTAGAAAATCCATTTGATTTTTTTTTAATTGTAGGAAAAACAGAGTGGTAAAAATAAATTTCATTGGCAACTATGGGGTCTGATTCTAATCTTATTTACTCTGATATGAGTCCAGAGTAACTCCATTAAAGTCAATGGAGTTATACCAGTATGAAACTAGAGAGAGAGCAGAATTAGTGCCATGATCTGTAGTCGTGCTGTGCCATGGGAAAAGAAAAGGTTAGGAAATCTTTAACTGCTTGAAAGGGCAAATATAATTAAACACACAGAGCAAAATTGTTACATCCCTATCAGTATTTGCTTATGGTAGCACCCACTGTGTGCTAGGTACTCTCAAAACATTCAAGAACAGGCTCACAATCTAAAGATATGCAGTGGTGTTGTAGCTGTGTTGGTCCCAGGATATTCGAGAGACAAGGTGGGTGAGGTGATATCTTGTATCGTCTCTCTCTCTCTCTCTGTTGGGGAGAGAGACAAGCTTTTGAGTTTACACAAAAAGAAAAGGAGGACTTGTGGCACCTTAGAGACTAACAAATTTATTTGAGCATAAGCTTTCGTGAGCTACAGCTCACTTCATTGGATGCATCATAAAAGCTTATGCTCAAATAAATTTGTTAGTCGCTAAGATGCCACAAGTACTCCTTTTCTTTTTGTGAATACAGACTAACATGGCTGCTACTCTGAAACCTGAGTTTACACAGAGCGCTTGTCAATCTAAAAATAGACAATAGGCAGAGATTAGGGGAAGAGGAACAACCATAGGCAATGTATGTACAAATCATAGATCATAGAATATCAGGGTTGGAAGGGACCTCAGGAGGTCATCTAGTCCAACTTCCACCAATCCCCAATTTTTGCCCCAGATCTCTAAATGGCCCCCTCAAGGATTGAACTCACAACCCTGGGTTTAGCAAGCCTATGCTCAAACCACTGAGCTATCGTCCCCAAACCACTGAGCTATCAACTCCCATTAGTGTTAATCTGATCTAGATAAAATAAGCCCTAACCTGACATTTGGATTGACCTAATATTTATTTTACTTTTTGTGAGCTTTAAACAGTTTAACTTATTTTTGTAATATTATTTTGCACATCAGCACTTCCTGGTGAAAATATAACAAGAAGCACTCTTCTAGTGGTAGTTTGGATTTATACTACACTAAGGCACTATTTCTCAAACTTGGATCCACAGACCCCTGAGGATCCCCTGAGAGTACTCCAAGTGGTCCGTGGGCCCCACTAATCAACTCTGTTCCCCAGCGTGAAGGAGGCGCTGGGAGGGAGGGGGAGGAACGGGGACCCTGGGTCCACACTGCTCCCAGAAGTGGCCAGCACATCCCTGCAGCTCAGGAGAGGGGGAAAGGGGGGTCTCCATGTGCTGCCCCTGGCCTGAGCACTGACTCTGAAGCTCCCATTGGCCGGGAACTGTGGCCAATGGGAGCTGCGGGGGCGGTGCCTGCATGCAGGGGCAGTGTGCAGAGACCCCCTGGTCTCTCCGCCTAGGAAGCACTGCCAGAGGGATGTGCTGGTCACTTTTGGGAGCTGCCCGAGGTAAGCGCTGCCCTCCTGCACCCCAAACCCCTGCCCGACACCCCTCATCCCCTCCTGCACTCCACCCCCCTGCCCCAGCCCTGAGCCCCCTCCCACACCCAACTCCCTCCCAGAGCCCATGCCCCTTCCTGCACCCCAACCTCCTGCCCCAGCCTGGTGAAAGTGAGTGAGGGTGGGGAAGAGTGAGTGATGGAGAAGGGGGAGGGGGTGGAGTGAGTGGGGGCGGGGCCTCGGGGCAGGGGCGGGGCAAGGGCTGAGGGGGTTGGGCGTCCCCAAATAATTTTAAATCAAAATGGGGGTCCTCAGGTTGCTAAAGTTTGAGAACCGCCGCACTAGGAGGTACCTGAGACAAACCTTATAACATTTAGGACCTGATCTTGCTTTCAGTTAAGCCAATAGGATTTGTGCCATCGATTTCCATAGGAGCAGCAGCATTCATTCCTTTTCCTACAACCAATTGTACTTTATCCTCATTAGTTACAATGCTGTCTTCAGCAAGAAGAGAAACATACATATTACATCTCCATATACAAACTGATCAGGCTGTCTGATTAATGTTAATTCTTGTGTACAAACGTAACAAGTTCTACTAAATTTACAAGATAATTAGAATAACTTTTTGCTATGGAGGCAGACATGTTATCAACATGCCCTGTTATCTAAGAGAACCTGCTGTGTTTGAAGGACTTTTCCTATATAAAGCTTTAATTAGATCACTTTTTCAATGTACTTATCATAGGAGCAAAGATCAAGTTACTAATACCAGAGAAGTCACTTTCCATAAAGCTCAGCTAACTTGAAGCACAATATAATTAATTACCCTGGCCATGTGTGTTTTTGCTTCACAACTATGAAGAGGACAGTTTGAGAATTAACTATGACAGCATTCCTTCCCATGAATGGAACATTGAAATTCAGTCTTTTTGTATCTACTTTATTATGGATTAATCATAAACAATTTCTCAAGTGTTTGCAGAAGAGAGAGTCTCTCTGGACTTTCTGACTTGGGGACATTCTGAGTGAGTGGGAAATATACATCACTTCTTTCTTATGAGCCAACAACAAATACAATCCATGCCAGTAAAAGTGTTACACCAGACATGCCAGCACCAGACCTCCCATTTGAATGAAGAAAAACAAAATCCGCACATTTTAACATCTTTGCATTCTGCAATATTGAATTCTAATCTTCCAACTGCAATAAACCTCAGAGATTTATCCCCTTTTGGGGTTTCATTTATGTCATGTACTGTTTATACACAGCTACTTTGGGTTTTGATGATCTATATGTGAATGAAATTGGCCTGTAAATCATTAATAGGATCACACCTTCCTGGCTATATATAGATACTGTGTTGTTTTATATTCAAGTAATCTACTAGTTTTAATAATAATTCATTGCTAGTAACTTAACAACAGTCTTTATTAGATACATAGGTAACATATACACAGAGCATCTTAACTCGAGAACTATCTGTCTAACCTCAAACCATCTGCCTCCTCCCACTGTCAGCTGCCTCATCCTGAACATGCTATTCATTCTCTTAAAGCCACAAAAGCACCGTGGATACCATAAGCATACGGAAATATGTCTGTTGATCCATCAATGGGGCATGTAGCTTGTATTGTATCTAAACACTTGACTATATTCCATGTGCTTGAAACAAATAGAAAGAGTTATGAATATGGAACAGGGAATATGATTAAAAAATGTCTTGTGTCTGAAACTAATCAGACTGAATTAATTGCTATAATCAGGTCTTCCTGTTTGTTTTTGGTACTATATGGGGAGGAGATGGGTTAGATGGCAAATATGTTATGAGGGAGGTTGTATAAATGGTTGACTCTACTTTGGAAGAGTCCGCTGGGATTTCTTCCTTTTAATCTCACCTCCCACTTGCGTTCCAGAAATCTTACTCATCCCCCAGGTCAAAGAGTCTGTTAACATTGCAGAGTTACTGCTTGATAGTTATGCCATGTGCTCCCCTTCTCCTCCTCCATCATTTATCACTTTCCACACTTCTGATTTGCAGAGTTCTGGCTGAAATAGGAAGTGAAAGTGCCAGTTTGCTACAGAAAAGTCTTTTTACAGCATACCTGGCCAGATCAGCAGCAAAAAGTTACGGAAATCTCATGGGGAAAGGTTTTTCCCCAAAGATCTATAGCTATAGACAGCTTCTTTTAACTGAACCTGAGCTTGCATACAACTAAAGAGTAGGGACGATATGAACAAACTTACCAAACCCTTCTATGGCCTGATCTGGTAAGGTGCTGAGTGCCTCTGTCACCACCCTCTACTCTTGTTGCACTTGCAGACTGGCCCCTGAATTATGTTAATTCCATCACCAGAGTTCAGTGTGGCGCACACATGAATTAACATCACAGGTATTGGATTTTTATGCACATGTTACCCTAGAATATCTGCCATTCTTAGCACTGAAAAGATAAGGAAAAACATTTCCTCCTCCCCCCCCCCTTAGTTCTACAGTAAGAAGCTTCATTTTGTACTTTAACAGCAGCATATAAAGAAAAATTCCACTGCAGACTTCTCAATTTTGCAATATTGTTACCTTGACGGGCCTCAAGCTGATCAGCCTCAGAATTGGTACCCTGAGCCACTCCAAGGTTATTTGCCTTGTCAGCAGCAAAGAACCTGTAGTGCTTGGATGACTGTCCCATTCATCATCTATCATTACACAGTTTAAGAGAAGCACATCCCAAAATAGGAATGGAAGATTTCCACAGAGAATTCAGTCCAAAAGATCTATTGTACTTATAACCCTTTATTTAATTACTGTCTCCTAATTCATTATTTTTGCCCATCATATTTTGGATCTTTAAAAAGAAAGCAAGCGTAATTGTTGCCTTGAGAGAAAAAAAAGAATGCTTTTGTGTTTTCAGGGATAGCTGGTAAAAAAAAAGTGTATTTTTCTTCCTATTACATTGCAGTTTTCAAGATTCCAAACCTGCAGTTGCATATTTATAGACAGGACCAGGGCCTGTGTTATGTTGAAAAGAAGCAACATGGTTTAGTAGCACATTTAGTGGGTGGGAAATGGAAGACCTGGGGTTCTACTGCCAGGGCTGAATCCTGACCAAAGAGGGTAGGGTCAGAGTTTTAAGCCCTTCATCATTTCAGACAACCATTGCACGTCAGTAACTTCAAGGCAAATTGTGATGCCTTCATTCATCGCGAGCAGGACCTTACTGCACAAAGGGCCCTGCTGATTTTTTGATTTCACCACTCCTGGAAAAAAGATTTTGTGTAACGTCATTAAAGGTGTGAAAAAGTGGCCCTAATGTTAACAAACTGTCAAATTATTTAAAATGAGCAGTTTCAGATTCACACAGCTTGAGAGATGGAATCACTCATGTTTTGTAAAATTTTCCGTTCAAAATGTTACTAGATTATCAAATGTAACCTTCAGCATGAATTAAAAAGTTCCCCATTTAAAGTTCCTTATTTCTCTTTTAAAATGTCTTCACCCTAGAAGTACTGTTTCCTCCTTTTGATGAGTTTTTTTCTTTAGACGTTAACATTTTAAAATTGCAGTAATGCCCTCTAGGCTGTACATTATGATCTAATAATGGGATGTCTTGGAGGTCTAATAACTTGCTGAACAACAGCCACAGCATGTCATTATTAGACCATTATACAGGTCCTTGACAAATAAGAAATAATCATACTTACAATAATCTTATTGTGCTTTATTACTTAACGCGTGAATAGCACAAATTTCAGTGCCTGGGTGCAGTTTCGGGAAGTGCCTAAAATCTTGAATGTTTTATTACAAGGGTTCTTTGGATGCCTTCGGCCTGCAAGATTTGGAAGGCTATCTCCAGAGCAGGCTTCCTTGTGAGATATCTGAAGCTTTCTGTTTTTAGTCTGACTGGAAGTATCACGAGAACTCTGCTCTTTCCTGTTTCCTGTTCTGCACCCAGGCACAACAGGAAAGGGGACAGCCGCACGGAAATAAAAGGTGATTGGGGGTGAAACAATTAACCATGCGGTTCAGAACTTTGCAAAAGGTTCAGCTGTAAAAACAGATGATGGTTCAGGGAGATGCCGCTAGTGAGGGGGAAGTGTTATTTCTTTCTGAAATTGCTTGCTCATCTCTCACTCTAAAGCTGGATGTTTTGCATTTTAATCAAGTCACTTTTATTGATTAATAAGTATCAGCCTGACCAAAACAATATAGAAATAACGATGCAGATCTCTATGTTGCTGTAATGATGGATAAACCAAAATGTCTATGGGACAAATCATCTGGCCAGTGAGGAAGGACACTTCCATATTAAACCTCCTCACAAACCTTCCCATGTAGAGGGAGAGGTCAGCAATCAGATTCCTCCACAGAACTAATAACCTCTTCCCCAGCCTGGACCTCCCTGCTGAGTTAGGGATCCACGCTTCGTGAGTGGTACTGGTGATAGGCTTGGGGGATTCCCTTTATCTTCATGGAAAACCTGAGTAGAGTCTATACTGCCTGGGGCAGTGTAAACTCATCCACAGTCCCTCCATGCTGGGCAAACCACCATTAAAGGGAGGTCTG
Organism: Natator depressus; assembly: GCF_965152275.1. Lineage (NCBI taxonomy): Eukaryota > Metazoa > Chordata > Testudines > Cheloniidae > Natator > Natator depressus. The sequence continues at coordinate 13,625,612 of NC_134241.1, forward strand.
GGGCAGCCGCTGGCTAGATATTTCCTAACAGGGCAATCCAATAGGAAGCCAGAGTGAAGACCATGAGGTCCTAGAGCTGGCACAGAAGACCCTGGGTTCTGTGGGCACAAGCACTAGGGTTCACATGGCAGGGATAGCGGAAAGCAAACCATACACACCCACAGAATGATCCAATTCAAACTCTATGAGTGGATCCTTGCTGAGTTCACCACCCAACCCCTCTCTCATGGGTGTTTCCATAGGATGGGGCAATTATTATTATTAATATCTTTATTAATATTACTGGACAATTTTTCCCTGCATAGGAATTCACTGTTTTTATGATGGTCCAAACAAACAAACAAACAAGATCAAAGAGACAAGCATCCTTATTAACAAGCATGATTCACAGGAGTCAATACAAAATGATAGTGAATAGCTGATTCTAAAAATAGAAAGCTGGTGAATTGTTAGGAAAGTTAAATATATTTTAAGAGCACAACAATATCAGTAAAATGTTTCTTAATGCCAGAGGGCTTTAGCATTTATTAAAGTTTTCAAATATTACATTTGCTATCTAGAACTATATGATAGATGTAGCACTCAGCCATAAGAAAGTGAGCAGTGGATACCTCTCAAAGGAATCCAGCCAATTTTGCTTTTGATAATAGGACTAAGATAGAGGACTGTAAAATGTCAAACAGCAGATTGTATAGCATCATCAGCTGAGGCAGACATACCGAGCAAACATACCATTTATCTAACAAAGGTCCATGTGGTTTTGCTAATTTAAATTACAGGATACTTGGACTGCAGGTTGTGATGAGATTTTTTCTCTCAGAATTGAAGTGGCAAATGGTGGGCTACAATGAAAAGGTAGCTACTGTCAAAAAAAAACAAGCTAGTTGGGCCCAATTCATCCCTGGTGTGTGCCACCAAAGTCAGTGTAGTTATGCCAAGGATTAATTTGGCTCACTGAATGCAATCCGGTTTAATTCAATACAGCAAATGAATGTCATAGACTTTTTTTTAATTGATGTACATTGCCAGGCGAAGATTTTACAGGTTGTTGATCGAGTATGGATCCACAGGTTGACAAACACAGAACTTCCTAGGTGTTTCTATCCCAAACAGTCTATTCCCTCCCTTCAAAAAAACAGAAAGCATTTGATTTAGAAACAGTTCTGATTACATATATTTTCTTTCCTTGATTTTGTTCTTTCCTTGGCCTTGATTTCTAAGCACATTTGCAACAGAAAAAGGATATATGGTTTTTAACTTACGTTATGTCTACACTACTGTGGTAAGTCGACCTACGCTACGCAACTCCAGCTACATGAATAACGTAGCTGGAGTCGACGTACCTTAGGTCAAGTTTCTGCGGGGTCTACACCGCGGGGGGTCGACGGGAGAAACTCTCCCGTCAACTTACCCTACTCTTCTCGTCAGGGGTCAACTGGAGAGCGATCTGCTGTCGATTTGGCGGGTCTTCACTAGACCCACTAAATCAACCACCGGTGGATTGATCTCAGAGCATCGATCCCTGCTGTAGTGTAGATGTAGCCTTAGCGTCCATCTGCTTCTGCTGTTTATCTCCCACTTCACCTGAAGCCTTAATCCTCTGCTTACAATCACATCTTATACCAATCAGTTCAACTAATCACAGATATAAGGGCCAGATAGGTTCTCTTGAGCCTCCTTATTTATTATGATCATTTGTGTTATGGTAGCCCATGGAGATTAACTGAAGCCAGTGCCATATTGTGCCAGGTGCTATACATACATAGAGTAAATAGACAAGACAGGCAAATAATGGGAGAAAGGAAGGCTCATTATCCTCATTTTACAGATGGGGAAATGAAGTACAAAATAAATTAAGAGACAGAGTCAAGCACTATATCCAGGTCTCCTGAGTTCCAATTCGATGCTTTAGCCACAAAACCATCCTTCTTTTCTTAAGGGCACATCCTCATTCCTTTGAACAGGCTAAGTAAATAAGTTGTGAACAGTGTTGCACCAACAGAACACAGCAGTGCTCCTCCTCCGAGCTCTAACAAGCCTCCTCATGTGTCCTCCACTCCTCTGCTGCAGAGGCAACTGTCAGTGCACCAGCAAGCACCCATGGAAAGATCCTCCACGAAGAATGTAATTCACCTGCCTGTACTCGCTCTCTTGTTAAAACACACCAACTCCACCATGGAAGTCAGAAGGGTTCACTCCATGAAAAACAATGCTTTGTTTCCATGCAGCTTCCCCAGTAATAAAAGCATGAGAAAATATGTAGAGAAAATATATTTCAAGTGTACTTGATTCTAGAAAGTGTTTTTAAAAGTTTTCCCAGGAGGCCCAAAAGAGTTTTTAAGAATGCACCCGTGTACAAAACACGCCAGGAGCCTTGCAGTGCAGATGCCTGTAGTTCTGCTCAAGACCACGCTATTCAACTCAAAAAAGGTACAACCCACAGGATCATGAGACTTTTGGGATAAAAGATTAAACCACAGATAGCAAGCATCGCACTAATGGAGATGTCAGTTCTACACAGTAGGATTTCCTTAAACTAATTACCTCTGATTTGTTGAAGCAGCGAGACAGAAATCCAAGTCTAAATTTATGCAGAATGCCTCTCTCTCCATTTTCAGGAGCCCTGCTCACTTCTTGCAATCCAGCAGCAGGTCTTTTCCTGTTGGGTTGTTTTTTAATTGTGAAGATTTAAAAATATGAAAGTCATATTATTGGCCCAGATGTTCCATCAAGGAACAGGCCCACATTGGAGTGGTGCACAGTCACTTCTTCTATGGGGGGAGGTCTGTCTGGAAGACATTGCACCTCAGGGAAACACATGCTCTGTTGGGTTCGCTGTCATTCAGGGAGAACACACCAGCCACCCTTAGGGGGGCTTAGCACGCTGCATGGCCTTTGTGGCCTGTATTGTCTGGCTCATTGCCATACCTCCTCTCTGCCGATTTTGGGGTAGCTAGCATCTAATGAGGACCAGAGCCATCCTTTCTTCCTGGAGAGCATCGGACTGCAGTTGTGCCTAGCCCCTTTACAGAAGGACATCAGATGGGAGAAGCCTCCTTATGCCTCCAGACACCCATGTAAAGTCCAGCACATCCTGACTCTTTACATCACAATGAAAGTAATACTTTATTCATGTTTAACTATCTCTGCTCAGGAGTTCATGTCTACTAAGGCAACTGGCAGCAGTATACAATTGCCCCTCTCTCAATCTTCAGAGGCCCCAGCAATGTTCCCACTTAGTAATTATCCTTCTGACAGGGTAGGACTTGAATCTTCCACTGACTCCCAATGTGCTGTCACATCCCATTCAAACTTCTTGCCATCACCACCAATGCTCTACATAACCCAGTGTCTCACTATTTATTCTCCCTTCTCAAACATTGCATTGCCACCTGTCTCTTCTGCTTTGCCAGTGTTCTTAGCCTTGTCCATGTGAGCGTCTATGCATAGCACAAACTCCCTGAGCTCATACCAGCCTCTAGCTTGTCTGCATTTATATCCCTCTTAAAGGTCCACTGCTGATGTGAGGCCTAAAGGGAATACATCTAGCTTGTATATAATTTGCCTACTGATGATGTGTTCTGTCCCGTAATCTCTCTCTGCTTGCTTGCCTGTCTGTATTTAGATCAGAGGTGGGCAAACCACATCCGGCCCATGGGCCCGTCCTGCCCAGCGCTTGAGCTTGCGGCCGGGGAGGCTAGTCCCCAGCCGCTCCCCTGCTGTCCCCCCTTCCCTGCAGCCATGAGCTGCTGCTGGGCAGCGTGGCTGGCTCCGGCTGGTACGGGGAACAGGGTGGTTGAATAAGGGGCAGGGGGTCCCGGGGGGCAGTCAGGGGACAGGGATTAGGGGTGTTTGAATGGGGGGTGGGGTCCCGGGAGGGGATGGTCAGGGCACAAGGAGTTGGGGGGGGGCTTTGGATAGGGAGTGGGGTCCTGGGGGGGGTGGTTAGGGGCAGGGGTTCCCGGGAGGGGGCGGTCAGGGGATAAGGAGCAGGGGGGGTTGGATGGGTCGGGGGTTCTGAGGGGGTCAGTCAGGGGGCAGGAAATGGGAGGGGACAGGAAGCCAGGCTGTATGGGGAGGCACAGCCTTCCCTACCTGGCCCTCCATACAGTTTGGCAACCCCGATATGACCCTCGGGCCAAAAAGTTTGCCCACCCCTGATTTAGATGGTTTGTGCCTCATTATGATTTATTTATTTTTCATATTGCCTAGAAATCACAGTTACATTGTGCTAGGCCTAGTACAAACACACAACAAAAAGACAGTCCCTGCCCCAAATCTACATACATAAAGACAAGAGACAAACAGGTGGAGACAGATGGGGAAGCACAAGGAAACACTAAGAGGCTAATCTTCTGGAGTGTTGAGAAAGTTCCCATAGCACGCACCACCATAAATAAATAATAAATAGCAATAATAACAACACTGCTCCTTCTGAAGCCCATCCACACCACTTCTGGGTTTCCCAGGGAGGCTGGCACAGAGTCCAGTAAGGCACTCCTTACAGCCAATTCACGATGATAAAGGACTTTCATGGTGATACCATTACCTGGAAATAGTTGCTATGCAAACGCTGCTGTGCTGAGAAGAGCAGCAAGTGTGTTCAATTCTTTTGCTAAGAAACCCCTGCAAGAAGCACAGTCTTCCCTAGCAATTTCAACTTGATTGGAGGCCCTGGTTCTCATGGGAGACTTCAATCACCCTGATATCTGCTGGGAGAGCAATACAGCAGTGCACAAACAATCCAGAAAGTTTTTGGAAAGTGTAGGGGAAAATTTCCTGGTGCAAGTGCTGGAGGAACCAACCAGGGGCAGAGCTCTTCTTGACCTGCTGCTCACAAACTGGGAAGAATTTAGTAGGGGAAGCTAAAGTGGATTGGAACCTGGGAGGCAGTGACCATGAGATGGTCGAATTCAGGATCCTGACACAAGGAAGAAAGGAGAGCAGCAGAATACAGACCATGGACTTCAGAAAAGCAGACTTTGACTCCCACAGGGAACTGATGGGCAGGATCCCCTGGGAGAATAACATGAGGGGGAAAGGAGTCTAGGAGATCTGGCTGTATTTTAAAGAATCCTTATTGAGGTTACAGGGACAAATCATCCCGATGTGTAGAAAGAATAGTAAATATGGCAGGCGACCAGCTTGGCTTAACAGTGAAATCCTTGCTGATCTTAAACACAAAAAAGAAGCTTCCAAGAAGTGGAAGATTGGACAAATGACCAGGGAAGAGTATAAAGATATTGCTCAGGCATGCAGGAGTGAAATCAGGAAGGCCAAATCACACTTGGAGTTGCAGCTAGCAAGAGATGTTAAGAGTGTGACAGGGTCGGGCCATATGGCTACAGGAGAGTAATAGAAGGCAGATATATTAGCCCCAGGTTAAGTAGGTCCCTTTCCCCTGGGTAAGGTAACAGGGAAGGTTCCAGAACAATCAGGAACCTTCTGGAGACAATTAAGACAGACAGGCTGATTAGAACACCTGCAGCCAATTAAGAAGCTGTTAGAATCAATTAAGGCAGGCTAATCAGGGCACCTGGGTTTAAAAAGCAGCTCACTTCAGTTTGTGGTGTGCGTGTGAGGAGCTGGGAGCAAGAGGCATTAGGAGCTGAGAGTGAGAACGCGGACGGTTGGAGGACTGAGGAGTACAAGCATTATCAGACACCAGGAGGAAGGTCCTATGGTGAGAATAAAGAAGGTGTTGGGAGGAGGCCATGAGGAAGTAGCCCAGGGAGTTGTAGCTGTCGCACAGCTGTTCCAGGAGGCACTCTAGACAGCTGCATTCCACAGGGCCCTGGGCTGGAACCCGGAGTAAAGGGCGGGCCCGGGTTCCCCCCAAACCTCCCAACTCCTGGTCAGACACAGGAGGAGTCGACCTGGACTGTGAATTCAGAAAAACGGCCAACTGAGGGCTGCCATGAAGCTCCAAGGCAAGCAAATCCACCAATAAGCGCAAGACCCACCAAGGTAGAGGAGGAACTTTGTCACGAGAGTAACAAGAAGGGTTTCTTCAGGTATGTTAGCAACAAGAAGAAAGTCAAGGAATGTGTGGGCCCCTTACTGAATGAGGGAGGCAACCTAGTGACAGAGGATGTGGAAAAAGCTAATGTACTCAGTGCTTTTTTTGCCTCTGTCTTCACGAACAAGGTCAGCTCCGAGACTACTGCACTGGGCAGCACAGCATGGGGAGGAGGTGACCAGCCCTCTATGGAGAAAGAAGTGGTTCGGGACCATTTAGAAAAGCTGGACGAGCACAAGTCCATGGGGCCGGATGCGCTGCATCCGAGAGTGCTAAAGGAGTTGGCGGATGTGATTGCAGAGCCATTGGCCATTATCTTTGAAAATTCATGGTGATCGGGGGAGGTCCTGGATGACTAATGTAATGCCCATCTTTAAAAAAGGGAAGAAAGAGGATCCAGGGAACTCCAGGCCAGTCAGCCTCACCTCAATCCCTGGAAAAATCATGGAGCAGGTCCTCAAGGAATCAATTCTGAAGCACTTAGAGGAGAGGAAAGTGATCAGGAATAGTCAGCATGGATTCACCAAGGGCAAGTCATGCCTGACTAATCTAGTTGCCTTCTATGACGAGATGACTGGCTCTGTAGATGAGGGGAAAGCAATGGACATGTTATTCCTTGACTTTAGCAAAGCTTTTGACACGGTCTCCCACAGTATTCTTGCCAGCAAGTTAAAGAAGTATGGGCTGGATGAATGGACGATAAGGTGGATAGAAAGTTGGCTAGATTGTCAGGCTCAACGGGTAGTAATCAATGGCTCCATGTCTAGTTGGCAGCCGGTATCAAGTGGAGTGCCCCAAGGGTGGGTCCTGGGGCCGGTTTTGTTCAATATCTCCTTTAATGATCTGGAGGATGGTATGGATTGCACCCTCAGCAAGTCTGCAGATGACACTAAACTGGGAGGAGAGGTAGATACGCTGGAGGGTAGGGATAGGATACAGAGGAACCTAGACAAATTAGAGGATCGGGCCAAAAGAAATCTGATGAGGTTCAACAAGGACAAGTGCAGAGTCCTGCACTTAGGACAGAAGAATCCAATGCACCGCTACAGACTAGGGACCGAATGGCTCGGCAGCAGTTCTACAGAAAAGGGCCTAGGGGTTACAGTGGATGAGAAGCTGGATATGAGTCAACAGTGTGCCCTTGTTGATGCTTTCAACTACCTGAAAGGGGGTTCCAAAGAGGATGGATCTAGACTGTTCTCAGTGGTACCAGATGACAGAACAAGGAGTAATGGTCTCAAGTTGCAGTGGGGGAGGTTTAGGTTGGATATTAAGAAAAACGTTTTCACTAGGAGGGTGGTGAAGCACTGGAATGCGTTACCTAGGGAGGTGGTGGAATCTCCTTCCTTTGAAGTTTTTAAGGTCAGGCTTGACAAAGCCCTGGCTGGGATGATTTAGTTGGGGATTGGTCCTGCTTTGAGCAGGGGGTTGGACTAGATGACCTCCTGAGGTCCCTTCCAACCCTGATATTCTATGATTCTATGAACACACTGTTTCTCAATAACTGAATCAATTCATTATGCTGTGAATTTGTTTTGGGTTGGAATCTTAAGTAATTAGACATTCTTTAAGCTCATTTTCCTGTCTCATTAAAAACAGCTGTGTAAAGCCCATTTGGTCTCCCTTTCCCCCTGCTCTTTATGTCTTAGGATGCAATATGACAAATTTAGCTTGCAAGGAGAAACAATGCAACCTAAAGAGAAGGTGTAATTTGGAGAGTGCATAAGAGACACAAAATTGTGTATGTGACTACATGTATATAAGTTCTTGTTTTTGTGTGAATGTGGATCAAGGAATGGATAGATAGTAGGGCTGGTCAAATTTGTTATTGTGAATAAATTAAGCAGTGAATGTTTCCCTTATTTCTGTTTGTGAATCATTTGTAAAAGAGTCATGATTTCTGTTGTTGTATTTGTTATTCGCAAGTATTCACTGAGTAGCTTGGATGAAAAATTCTAAGCCTAAGGATCATTCATGAACTGTTCACTTTGACTATCTGGTATTCTTTATTCAGAGGGTGAGATTGGGCACCTAAATCACATGGTATCAGGTCATCTTTCTGATTGCATTACTGAGATATTTTTTAACAGGAGCATAAGTAATAAAAGGCAGATAGTGAATAACAAGTACAGTAAAAACTGTGTTATCTGGCCCTGTACCAACTGAAAAGCACTATAAATTGGCATTTCTAATCTTCATATTCATAACCAGTTTATAGTCTGGTTGGCGCGGGGCTGGCAGGCTCTCTACCTGGCTCTGTGTGGCTCCCCGGAAGCAGTGACATGTCTCTGCTGCTCTTAGGTGGAGGAACGGCCATGAGGGGTGCGGGGCTGAGGGTTGGGGCGCAGGAGGGGGTAGGTGGTTGGGAACCTGTCCCTGCTGTTCCTAGGTGGACGCACGGATAAAAAAGCTTTTACCGTAGTTAGTAGGAATACCCTTGTTTGTGTGTGAATGCTGATGGAGAGAGAACAGTCATTTCCCAAATATTAGTGTTAACAAAAACTGATTGGTGCGAATAATTGCATGTAATGGATATTGAGCTGTACGAACATCCATATGGAATTGGAATGAACATTGTTTTAGCAGTATTGGAATAACTCTCATATATAGACAGATGCTGTATTTTGGAAAGCAGTGACTCGAAAATGAGTTGGGGATCACGGTGGAATCTTTTTGAACATAAGCTCAAAGTGCGATGCAGTGGCTAAGAAAGCTAAAACAATCCTTGGATGTGTAAGCAGCGGGAAGTTGCATAGAAACTGAAAGATGTGATTGCATTCCTGAAACCAATACTGGAATACTGTGTCCAATTCTCATACCCATACTTTAAAAAAAAGAATGGTCGACAATGTGGAAGGGTTTGAGAAAATAACAAGAATGATTCAAGGTCTGGAAAACCTGCCATGCAGTGGGACATATAGCGAATATATTTAGTTTATACAAGACACAGCCAAGAGGTGACTTGATCATGATCTACAAGTACCTGCAAGGGGAGAAGATTTCCGACAGTAGAGGGTTCTTTTATCTAGTAGATAAATGTAGTAGATAAACAAAATCCAACGGCTGGAAGCTGAAACTAGACAAAGTGAAACACAAAATAAGGCTCACATTTTTAATGTGAGAGTAATTAACAATTTGAACAACTTACCTAGGAGTGTGGAGGATTCTCTGTCGGCTGAAGTCTTTAAATCAAAACTGGATATCATTCTAGAAGATATGCTATAGCTCAACCAGAAGTCAAGGGACTGATGCAGAAATCATTTGGTGATATGCAGGAGGTCAGACTAGGTATTGTAATGGTCCTTTCTGGCCTTAAAATCTATAAGTTTGGGATACACAGATGTGGTGGTGATAGAGGCATGTGATAAATTGCATTTGTTATGCATCTTCTCACCTGCACGCTGCCCAGAAACCCATGTCCCGTGGGACTACTTCAAACATTCCACACCCCTGCACCTTCAATTCTACTTACAGAACATTTGCCATAATAAACTCTGGAACTCCCTTTTCCCCTTGGTAAACCAAAGTCCTGATTCATTAGCTTTCCATGAAAGCTGAAAAGCTCATCTCTTTTCTTGGGCATTTGTAGATGAGGCAGATGGAGGGCTATAGCATTAACTTAGGTTTATGATGTTTCAGCCAGAGGTAGAGTTTATTTATTTGTTGCAATGACTATATATTTTAACATTGTGAATTTGAATGTATTTTAAGAACTCCAAGAGCAATGGATGGGTTCCTTTTGTTGGTGATCAAATGAAACCACTGCCGCTGAGGTAAATTTAACTCTTTCAAGTTGTAAATGTCCAGTGCTTAATAGCAGCCACTCTATCATATACATTCTGTTCTATTTCCCTGATTTATTCAGTGTGCACTCTTCTGCGGCTTTATAAAATATGGCTATCTGAAAAATATGGATATCGCATTAACTGAAAAATATCTTTAAGATTGGCAAGTTAGTTTTGGTATTTATTTGTTACTTGCATTTTTCTAGTAGCAGCAGCTGAAGATTGCTACTGTTCATGAATTTACATTATGTTAAACATCTGATCCTCTTAAGTGTAACTCTGATAAAGTTACAGCTAACAAGTAAATTCAAAGCAGGAGTAAAATAGGTACTTAGACTCTGAGGGAATTAATGGTTTGTAAAGTAGACTGCCAGATAACATACTGCAATAGGAGCATTTTAAAATTAACCAAATTCTACTTAAATGTCCAATGTAGGGCCTTAAACTTGCACTGTGTATGGATGGTAGAGATCATTGTCTTTGGCTTTATTTGATTTCAGCAGCAGTGTGTTGGGTTATTTGCCACATTGTTTGACATTGTATAAATGTTGCAGTGAAGTTGCCTACAATATAATTATTGTAAAACAATGTCCTGTATTTTACAGTAACTGTGGGCTTGTTCACATGGCCTGGCAGTGCACACTAAAGGGGTATGAATTCTAAGGGGACCAGTATGTTGCACACTAACTGGCCTGGGTAGACCCTACTGGCATGCACTAAAAGTTCCCTAGTGCACGTTACTGTAACGCTGATTGAAACAGTGCTACGTTAATGGCCACTAGGGAGCTTTTAGTGCTTGCCAGCAGAGTTTATCCTGGCCAATTAATGCATAACACAGTGTGCTTTACAATTAACTCCCCTGTAGTGTGCACACTGCCATGCCAATAACTCTTGTCATCACTCTATAGGATTTGAAGCCTTTATTTCACAATAATTTGTTTATTTGATTTTGTGGGAAGGGGCATGGATTATCACTGTCCTAAAATTCCATAAGAAAATACAGTAATAATGTATATCCTTTTTCAAGTACTTGAGGAATAGGAGAGAGTGCTTTGAGGGAGCTTGTTCTATTGATCGTTTTATGCGTGCAAAGGCCAGGTGTTCAGTTAAACTGCAACCTCAATAATTAACTATAGAATATGATATAGATACTTATAAAAAGCGGCTTAGTTTTATTTTGTTTTGTTTGTGCAATTTTGCTCATCTATGTATTGAAAAATACAATGCAGGAATCCTGGTGTCAAAAAATAAACAAGTGAGCAAAAAGTAAATGTTGATTGTGTATGCAGAGGATATTACTGGCTTAATGATAATAGTAGCCATCTTGTTCTTAGAGATGAATACGGAATCATATTTCAAAGATAAAAATGAGGAGGTAATTACATTTTTGGATATTTTTGACCCAAAATTCATTGCAAGGTTTCAGAGGGTTTGAATGTGCTCAAGCGCTTCTCTGGCTGAGCTGTACTCAGAATACAATACATAGCTCTGTGTCCAGAGAAGCAGCAGAACACACAAGAATGAAAGATGGCCCATCAATGTCAATAAGGACTTTTCAAAGCCTCTGATTGATTTTCTGGACAACCAGCAGCGGTATCCGTGGGATGGCTTGCTGAAGCAGAAATGGACACTGATCTGGTATGGGAAGTACGTATCTGAAGTAATCGAGGTGTCGAATGATTGCTTTGCTTAGGCTGAGGTTTGGGTCACTTTTTATTTTTTCTAAACCAGTTTCCCCAGAGGCAATGTTTAGACCCAGCAAATCCCACAGCTGAGGGAGGCTCAAAGTTTACAAGGGTCCTCCACTTTGCAAGATAGCTCTGAAATTACCACAGGACTCTAGAGTCTGCTCTATATTGGCGCTTTGCTAGATGTCTCCAATAGAGTGCTGATCAAGTTATTCTTTGCTGACCCGTTTAAGGGTCTTAAAGCTTTTCCCTCATGACTACACAGAGGCAGTCAGAGAGAAGAAAGGATACACCCATCTGACCATGTAAAAAAGAGTAAATAATAATAATAAAAAAGGAGATGGTAGAAAGAGAGTTGTAGGGCATTTGTATGTGGAGAATAAGTATTTATAAGAAACCCCCACAAATCATCCCTTATTTTCCTCTCCCTAACATGTACACTGGTAGAGTCAGACCTTGGCAATATAAAAACTGAGATCAGTGTATTCTTAGAACTAAAGAGTTCGTGTAATCGGGTTAGTCAGATTCCAGAGCCTAATGTTTAAGGGCCAAATTTTTACAATCATAGGCGTGCAAATAATACTGATTTCTTTTATGCACTCAGATGGCCCATTGGCAATTTGGCCATAAATGGAAAGGAAATTTAGAATGTTTCTTAAATAAATTCAGATTCTGTAAAATTTTAATTAGGGATTTTGTTAACGCTTCCTGCCTCAGGTCTATGACATTTCCTTTCCATCAGATAATCAAATTTTAATATGATTTATAAAAGAAACAATAAAACAGCCTACAGTATGTCACCTTATCCTGCTTACAGAAGTGTGTTTCACTTTGGATTAGCCTAGTAGGCAAAGCTAGTGACATGTGAGGAAAAAGAATAGAAAATTTCAAAACTCCACCTTTGTCGAAAAAATGTGGTTTTTTTTCCCCATTGTAGGATTAATTGCCAAAATACTGGACAAAATCTGAACAGAACAACTGACGAGATGGGCCCTTCCTCAAATGCCTTTGATGTTATCAGCTGAAGGACTAGTTTGCCAAAACCACTTCTTTTTGTGCCCCACTTATAAAAGGAAAAGAAAACAAAGCTATTCTTAGTGTTGTTTTCTTCTGCAGCGTTTTTGCTCCTCAAGCTAGGAAATTACCATAAGAGCTGTGGTTCTGCCATCTGACAGGTTGCCTAAAACAGCCAATGCATTCTAAAGTAACTGACAACTAAAGGACAACGAAATGACTCTCCCATTGCCTTCTTAGTTAGAAATGACATTTTCCAAACACCTCTTTATTACCACATTCGGTGGTGGTGAAGGGTTGCCCTGAAAATTAGTGCCAGTGGAGTTCACCTTCTGTAGCGTCTTCAGGTATTGTTGATATGCTTCACCCCTTGGAATAGCTGAGGTCAGAGTTCCTTCACTAGCACAATACTGCAGTTAAGGGCAAATATCTGACTGCAGCTGTGCCACATACAGCACTCTCAATTGCTTTACAGCTGAGCATGCGGATAAATAATCATGTGTAACTCACCTTGCTGGCTAGAGGCAGACAGCTCCTAATGCGATTCCCAATCATGAAATCCTAGCGCACCAGCTTCAGGCAACAAAAGAATCTGTACTGAATTAGGATTAGCTGCAAACGTGCAAATACATAAAGGTAGATTGCAGCATGGGTTAGGAGAAGGGTATAAAGTTGTGTGTGTTGCCATTTGAACCTTCTAGGTTGCATACAGTGCTTAATTTGTAATGAAAGAGGTGTCCAGGTTCAAGCAATTAGGGATCAGGGCTCAAGCAATTTTTTTACTTTCATAACTGACACAGCAAACCCAGAGGTGCTGGGGCTTTGGACTGCCCCAGCTCAGCCCCGGCACAAATTAAGCACATGTGGTTACTACAAGTAGGGATGGGTAAATTTGATTTGGATAAAATAAGAATTAGCACATATTTCCAGGAAAACATCTCTACATCTCCTGTGTTTTCTGAGTTTCAAAAAAAGTTTGGTCAACTTTATATTTTTCTTAGTTGAATCATCAGGCACCTTTGCACTTTCTTAGTTGGAATCCTGACAAGACTGAACATTTTGCCATTGACTTTGACGGCGTCTGGTTCTGGCAACTAACTATAATGGATATCTTACTTCTGTGGATACAAATTGGAATGGATCCAGCAGCCTGTACTAGTTTAGGGCACTGATCCTGTAAATACTTATGCACATGTTTAAATTCACAGACTGAAAGTAGCCCCATTAAGTTCAAGTTAAGCATTGGAGCTGCACATAGGTCATTTTGGAACTCACTTGGTACCGCTTGACATTTTGATTAAAAAACAAGAAAGATATACAATTAACATGGCACCCATTAAATGGATTAAAAACTGGCTACCAGTAGGTCTCAAAATGTAATTGTAAAGGCGAATCATCACTGAGCAGGTGGGCTTCCAGTGTGGTCCTGCAGGGATCAGTTCTTGATCCTAAGCTATTTAACATTTTTATCAATGACCTGGAAGAAGACATAAAATAATCACTGATGAAGTTTGCAGGTGACACAAAGATTGGGAGAGTGGTAAATAATAAAGAGGATGGGTCACTGATACAGATCAGTCTGGATCACTTGGTTAGCTGGGCGCAAGCAAGCAATATGTGTTTTAATACAACTAAATAAATGCATCTGGGAACATTAAAATGGAATTGTGTGTGTGTTATTGTGGCATTGCATGTATCTTTGAAACCACCCACTGCAGAGAGATGCATATATTAGTTCAACCTGGATTCTCCAGAGACAACATACAAAGAAAGGGTTTTGGCTAAATAGCAAGGTATTAAACTGGTCCAATGCTTTCCTCCTGCTCCAGCAAATAGACAGGACCTCTGTTCCACAGAGGACTCTGATCCTTAGGTAGGGTGGAAGGACTGGGCCTACTGAAGAGCCATAAGACTGAGTGCTTGTTCTGAGCTGAAGCTGAGATGAACTTGTGACCACAAGTAATCCCTGTAAGCAGAAGGGGTGGGGAGGTTTGAAGGATTGCTCCTGCCAGAATCCATGTTAGGGTGAACTCTGCTAAGCGTATTAGTGTGTGTAGGTTCTTTTATTGTGTTTAATATATTTTCCCTGAAGTGTATTTACCTTAAGAATAAAATAGGCTTGCACAGAAAGAACAGTGTGTAGGGTTGCCAACTTTGTTGGATAATTCCTGGAAGTTTCATCACGTGACAGTATCTTTAATTAAAGATTAATCTTTAATTCCTTGAGACTCCAGGACAATCCTGGAGGCTTGGCAACCCTAGCACTGTGGTAACTTTTAACTGTAGCAATTACCGCTGTTAACTATCTGTGAAGAGAAAGCAGGTCTCCTTGGGTAGCCTGTCTGTGCTGGGAAAAACACAGTGAAGGCAGGGAACTGTGCAGCCTAGAAATACCCCAGACAGAAGGGAGCAAGACGTGGGTCTCCACTCAGAGAGGCAATGGCTGGAGAGCTGGAAGCCTGAAAGTGACCACTGAGGGGAAATACATGTGCCGTTGCTCTGAACTGTGACAGCAATGATTTTGAAAAAGATTGGGGATTGTGATGGATAATCACCTGAACACGAGCTCCCAGCGTGACGCTGTGGCCAAAAGAGCTCAGGAGGTCCTTGGATGCACAAACAGGGGAAGCTTGAGGAAGAATAGAGTGGTTATTTACCTTTGTGTTTGGCACTGGTGCGACTCCTGCTGGAATACTGTGTCCAGCGCTGATGTCCACAGTTCAAAAAAGGTGTTGGTAAAAGGATTCAGAGAAGAGCTGAGGGTTCAGAGGGTTAGCCTTCGATGAAAGGGTTAGAAAACTTTCCGTATAGTGGTAGATGCAAGGAGCTCCATCAGTTCAGCGTAACAAGAAGGTGAAGGGGTGACTTGATTACAGTCTTTACGTACCTATGTGGGGAACAATATTTGATAATGGGCTCTTCAGTCTAGCAGAGAAAGGTATAATATTATCCATTGTCTGGAAGCAGAAGCTGGACAACTTCAGACTGCAAGTAATAGTGAGTTTAATTAACCATTGGGCCGATTTATCAGGGGTCCTGGTGGATTCTCCATTGCTGGGAATTTCAAAATCAGGATTGGATGTTCTTCTAAAAGATCTGCTCTAGAAATTATTTTCAGGATGTTCTATGGCCTGTATTATCCAGGAGGCCATAATAGATGGTCACCGTCCCTTCTGGCCTTGGAATCTATGAATCAAATCATTCTTCACATTTAAAGTTGCAGGTAAATTTCTCACAAGCGCCGCATTATAATGCCCTTTGCAGAATGATATTTTAGCAGCAAGATTAGGTTTTTCCATCAAAGAAAGCCTTTCGTTTCCCTCCTTGTTTTTATTTTAACAATGTTCCTTTGAAGGACGTTTAGTCGCCAAAGTTCTTATTTCCTTGTTATCTGCCTTTACTCAAAAATGAATCAAGGATCGGTTTTGGATCCCACTGTAATAATCTGCTACAATTCACAGAAACCTGGACTACAGTTTTCAAAAGGGGGCAATTATTGTGGAAGCTAGATTAATGAGGTGTCATCACAATTTAGCCACATTCACCACTGACCTTTCACAGAAAGGATTGGCTTGATAAATGTACTTCATTACCAAGTTCTGACATGAAAATAGAATCACACTCTGTTTCTTGGCAGGCTGATCAATATTTTATCTGCCAAAGCTTGCAGAAGTTATAAACAGAATGAATTGTGCAGCTGCTACAAAAACATAGCAAAAAACCGAATAGCTCTGAGTGAACGGAACATGTAAATGTGACAGGTGTTATTTGCAGCATTTTTGCAATCGGAGCTTAATACTCTGTTTTGTTTTTTTTATTGTTTTTTTGGTTTTCCTAATTCTAAGGATGGCTAGGCATCAGAAGCTTTGTAAGTGCTTTAAACAGACAAAAAGGACTTGTTTCTTCAAAGATCTCCCATAGAAAGTAAGAGAGAAATCAAAGACTTCTCTATGTTATGATAATTTTACAGTGTGTTGTCTCGCTTTCGGCTTCATTTCAAGTAATGCAACGTCAGCACAGGCTGCAGAAGGCTGGGATTGGGGGTGGAAGTGTCATTTCAGAATGTTCCTGGAGGATAAGTAGGTATTTAGATTGTTTATCTAAACTTTCGCCAGAAATCCTAGTCTTTGAACTTGGCAAATATGCCAAGGTTTTATCCAAAGTTCACAGGAGGGGATTCACCTTGTGTGGGATTTATTTGAAAGTCATAAGCAATTTCTTTTAAGATCCTTGTAAGCAGCATGCACAGCTCGCAGAAGGTAAACAGACTGATCTCCAGCAGTACTAGGGAAACAAAGGCATTTCTGCGCCCATGGTATCTCGTATCATGGGAAGAAAAAAACATGCAAGCTATCCCTGGGGAAGGCTTACGGTATTGTACAAAGAATTACTACCAAATGACATTACCTCTACATTTTATGAGCAGCAATATTTAGAAGCGACATGGATGCTACAGAAAATTTGCCTAAATGAGGAAGGTGACTTTTTTTTTTAATAAAGATTATGGTCCACCTGAGTTGGAGCACATGGAATCTTTTATTATGGTTTTATTATTAAGTGTATTTATTTGTGTGGTTTTTTTTTTTTAAAAAAAACTCTGTTACAAGAACAGTGTTTAGGTTACAAAGTAAAAAATTAGAAAATCCCAGACTGATGGTTGCCCATACAGCCTTAATTCTGCCTCCTCCTGCTGAGTGCTGAATAAGATCAGAGTTCTGTGGGAACAAGTACTGTAGTGTGTGATCATATATTTAGAGATAGCATCATAATGCACAAGGGATCTCAATTAAGGCTGAGGGAGCCCCAGTCCCATGTGGGGGGATGGGTTTCTGGGGCTATGCGCTTGGTTGTGTGGGAACTTGGCCGAGCTCTCTCTTAGACAGGAAGCTGTAGCTCCACATGCTGCCCTCAAAGACGGGGGGCAATGAAGTGCTGGGGCCAGGTGTTGGGTTTGGGAAGCACCAGGGGGGGAATTTTTAGGGACAGGGAGCCCAGCGTGATTCCTGCCCCATGTGACATCCCCAGTGGGATCCTGTAACACGTCTAGGAGTGAGGGCACCCCAAACTAACTCGCTTCCGCCCTACCCCTCCTACAGCTGCTCTGGTTGCTCCCAGGAGTTCCCAGTACAGTGTCTGCAGTTGCTTGGACAGTGACATGTGTCTAGTCATAGAAAGTTGGTGTGCTTAGTTATTATTCTGGCATGCGGACAAAAGAAGTTTTCTTGAGAAATGGACATGAGAGAAGGAAAATAGTATTTTTCACAACAAAAGCTGAATGGAGTTTCTTGGGATGAGGAAAAGGCACTTCCCTAACTAAGGGGTTTCCCCGGGCAAATAACAAGGGTCTGCTGCAAACAATGCAAGTGTGAGAGTTTATCAGGAGTGATGATCTGGAACAGCCTTCCAAGGGGAGCAGTGGGGGCAAAAAACCTAACTAGTTTCAAGACTGAGCTTGTTAAGTTTGCAGAGGGGATGGTATGATGGAACTGCCTACAGTGACATGTGGTTCATCAGCGACTGCCAGTAACAAAAATTCCCAACTTCTGGAGATGGGACCCTGGATTGGGAGGGCTCTAGTTACTACAGAATTTTTTTCCCCAGGTATCTGCCTGGCAGGTCTTGCCCACATGCTCAGGGTCTAACAGATCATATTTGGGTTCGGGAAGGAATTTTTTCCCGGGTCAGATTGGCCAAGACCCTGAGGGTTTTCGCCTTTCTCTGCAGCATGGGGCACAGGTCACTTGCAGGATTAAACCAGTGTAAATGGAGAATTCTCTGTAACTTGAAGTCTTTAAACTGTTATTTGTGGACTTCAGTAACTCAGGCAGAGGTTCGGGGTCTATTTCAGGAGGATGAGGTTCTGTGGCCTGCAATGTGCAGGAGGTCAGACTAGATTATCACAATGGTCCCTTCTGACCTTAAAATCTATGAGTCTAAAAGGACTCAAGAATCCTTTATAAGGGAAAGTGTTAGGCAGCCTAAACATAGGAGTTATTACCAGCTTCCCCTATAATACAGTGCCATAGGTATACTTGGTGCCTTATTAACAAATAGGTCTGATTAGGTTATAACTCCCCGGTCCTCCAAACAGGCATGTGAGTGAGTTTATACAGGTGAGTAGTCCCATGAGGTCAGTGGGACTATCAGTGTGTGAAGTTAGTCATGTATATAAGAGATTGCAGCTGAGTAAATAGATGAACAATAAATTCTTTGACAAACCATCAGGGAAACAAAATTACAGAGGTGTAAGGAGTGTTGACCAAAAATATCTTGCCTCCAGACTGCCAAAGTTCAAACCTAGGGGCTGTTAGCAGATGTTCCTCAGCTATTCTCATCTGCTGTCATGAGAGATAGTGAAAGAGAAATCATTGCTAAGGTAGCTGTTAGGGGGCTTATTCCTTCACCCACTTACTTCCCCGGTCCTTCTCGCATGAACAGAGAGCAACAATACCCGAAGTCCAAAGGTGCAAACAATTCGATGTTTATTGGGGTGAACTTCCAGCAAGCATGATTCCAGTTTCCTTCCTTAGTATCCTCCTTCCCAGCTCTGACATCACAGAGCCTTACACCTGTGTCCCTGTTCCCATTCCTGCCCTTAGCCAAACATTATTCCACTTTCCGCACCCCCATTACCTGTTCCCATTTCCCCCTTTAGCAAAACATGATTGCAATTTCCTTACCCCTATTCCCTGTTCCCATTTCCCCTCTTTAGCAAAACATGATTCCAATTTCCACACCCCCATTCCCTGTTCCCATCCCCCCACCCACACACCCATCACCTCCCACCCATGCCCACTCACTTCCTCATTGACTACAGATTATATAGTAAAACTTGAGTTCTGCTTAGCTATACCTTAACCAATCATTTTCCTGAAATTTAACTAACCAATCCTAACATATTGTAACATGATTATGTAACCAATTATATCCCACCACCTTAATTAGTTTACACCCAGCAAAATTAATTATACAGCTGACAGAATCAATCACAGAACCAGACAGAGACCATGCAAATAAACAATAGCAAAGTGGGAACTATAATGACAAAACAATACAGAAGTGAGGATTTCACATCCCAGCTATTGATAAGTGAGTTCTTGCCAGACAGGATGCTATCAAACTAAGTTTCCTTTTACATTTTCTAGGCACTTCCCTTTCTCTGGAGGTGATAGGAATACAATCCTGTCCTGATAGTGCCTAACAGCCCAATATAGCACCTTATTTCAATGTGACTAGTTTGGAATGGGAGGATGTGACTGTTCGCTTCCTAGCTTATGGCTGCCTCTGCTGCTTAGCCAAAGGCCTTAGCCTAAGAACAGGGCCTCAGACTGTCACAGTAAGAGAAGGCCCTTACACCAGCAGACAGTGATTTTGATTCTTTCTTTTATACCTCTAGAACTAGCAAGTGATAAGAATATACCTAAATTCTTAAAGTACAGACCTTTGCAGACAGGCCTGAATATCTATATCCTAACGGTAGCCAATACCTAAACCAAGCACGGTTTTATACATCAATGTCTTGAATTGCACTGGAGGTCACAAAAACCTGGATAACAGTGACAAGATTTACTTCAGAGAAGAGGTCACAAGCTCGTGGCCAGAGGCCGATTGGAAAAAAGTGTTTCTGGCCACCACCACTGTCTGTGAATTGAGGTGCTTTGGGATGCCAGAAGCACCTCTGTCTTAGGAGCTTCTTTGACAAAAGGTGGGCATACCCCTATCAACTAATGTGAGCAGACTTCCTGTACCCTGTAGGTGCTTCCCCTTTAGAGCTGGTCAGGAATTTTTCATTGACAAATGCCAGTTCACGGAGACTGAAACCATTTATGAACAGGGTGGGTTTCAGTGAATTTCTTGACTTAAAAAAAAAAGTTAAGAATATTTTTTCAAAACCGTTCAAAGGTTTTGCTTCAACATTTTTGAAAGGAAAAATTCCATTTTTCCTGTTCAAAATGACTCTTCATTTCTAAATTTCAGCTAATCAGACTAAAAACAAGGTGTGGGGGAAGTTTTAGGTACTGCTCCCGGCCCATGCTGTACCTGTCCAGTGGATAATGGGAATATTTCAGGCTCTAGTTTGGCTATCTAGTTTGGCTATCTGGTAACTTTCCAAACACGACGTTAATTTAGAAAGTGAAAAGTACTCACTCAGTCTTGTTCCCTCTTCCTGTATCTGGAAAAAAGCAAAGCACTTGAAGCTCTCCTCTGGGGCTCATATGGTTTGATCAACTCTTTCTTTTTTGTCCTGTCCTCTTGTGTTCAGTAATAATGTTAAAAATTAGCCCCTTACGCATGCTCCATTGGGACAGAATTCACATTCTCCTCCTCTCCTTTTGTCTCAGTTTCTGTGATGCTAAAGCTAATAGTGTACACTTTACTTAATCAGGACATGTTTAATCGGAATATCTCTAAGGGAAATGACTTAAACCAATGATAATTTATAGCAATTACTGATGCTTAAATAATTCTTCTTAACGCCTTCAGTTGATTTAGTGGTGCCTTATGCCTTTTGAGAGTCTGAGTATCAAGCTGGTTCCACTGACTTTTCTCCCTGAACAGCTTTCAGTCTTAGCAATCAATCCTTAGTTGTAGTATATGCATATATAGTGTATGAATTGCTTCAAAGCTCTCCTGTTAGGTAATATTTAGAAGCAAGACCGAGTCACAAATTTCAGAGGTGCTCAGATAGGCTGCTCCGGTTCAGCCCATTACTGAAATAGTCCTCAGTGGCAAAGTTCACATCTGAATCCAAGTTGTCCAAAATCTTCTGGAGTTTTTTGACTCAAGCACATATTTTAAAGGAGTCAGTTTTTAAAGCAAATAATCATTGATGCGCTGTAAGCTTTTCACAGCTGCACACTGTAATGTTCTTGCAGAGCTAAATGCATCTCAGAGCAACTCCTGAATAGCTTCGATAAACGGGCCATGAAATCAGGACTGGCAAAGCCTACTGAAGTAATAACATTTTCCAGGTTACAGTGAAGAGAGGAGAAATAATAAGAAAACAGTGACAGCACATACTCCCAGCATGTTCTGCCAATGCGCAGAGTGATTGAAAATGGCAAAATAATTGCTGAGAAGCACCTGTGAAATGTTTTGTGAAATGTTTTCTGCCAAATTCAAACCTGGCACAAGTGAGCACAACTCTGTTGATGTCAGTGGACTTGCACCAGGTCTGCATTTCCCCTTTGACTCGAGAGAGTGAGACATGAATCCAAAGAGCTTGCAGAAGAGTTGTATATGGGTGAGTTGCATGCAGTTGTTATAGACACCACATTGCTCGGATGTAGAGTATGAGAAAGGAAGGGTGCGCAGTGGTTTAATCTGGGATTTGGGAGACCTGGGTTCAACTCCCTGCTTAGCAACATGCTTCCTGTGTGACCTTGGGCAAGTCACTTAATCTCTCTCTGTCTCAGTTGCCCATCTGTAAAATGGAGCTAATAGCACTGCTCTACCTCACAGGGATGTGGTGAGGGATAAATGCACTAAAGGAGAGTGATCACTTTAGATAAGCTATTACCAGCAGGAGAGTGGGGTGGGGGGAAGTATTTTTTCATGCTTTGTGTGTATAAAAAGATCTTCTACACTTTCCACAGTATGCATCCGATGAAGTGAGCTGTAGCTCACGAAAGCTTATGCTCAAATAAATTGGTTAGTCTCTAAGGTGCCACAAGTCCTCCTTTTCTTTTTATCCTTTCCTTGGCACTCCACTGAGTATATGGGTGCAAAGTCTTGCCTGGTGTAACTCAGTTTAGTCACACCAGGGAGGAGTTTGGTCTATGGAGAACAGTGGAAATAGCATTTTAATTAGAGATAGGCTCAAGCTACAAAATGTGGATCAGAATCTGGATTTTGGACATCCTGAGCTCAGAGGAGATTGAATCCAGGGCTTTGGTTTGGCCAGTTATAAAGACGAGAGCCATTTGCAAAATGGACCTGGATTGAGGTTTGGATTTAGAAAATCCACAACATTTAGGGTTGTTTGCTTCAAACTGAACTTTAACTTTAATAAAATATTTCATGCTTCTTGGGTCCACTTCTAACTTCAGATCCTTAGGAGCGACTCCGACAGACTAATGTGAACTGCCCTGGAATACAATGGGTGTTGTACCTGTGGATGTGAGGATAGGAGTCTCATGTTGCCCCTGTACTTTAATAAACATTCTTTATAATTTCTTTATATGTAATGGAGAATTGGGAAATGTCTGTATCATTTTTCATCCATATAGTGCATGCCTCTGTGTTTCTGTTTATGATGGTTACTGGCTGTGAAGTTAGACCAATTAGGGCTGTTAAAGCAACCAAGCAGGAAAAGCAAAACAATGACACAGAGAAGAATCCTTGAGGAAACAATAGAAAAACTGTTTATTGGGGAATCCCCACACCTGACTCCATCCAGGCTAAGAATTGTTTACTTTCCCTAAGGCTATGCCTAGGATCAAAGAAAAAGAATAAACTATTAGACCAGGGGTTCTCAAACTGTGGGTTGGGACCCCAAAGTGAGGCTCAACCCCATTTTAATGGGGTCACCAAGGCTGGTGTTGGCCCTGGGCTCAGCAAGTCTGAAGCCAAAGCCCAAGCCCCACTGCCCAGGGCTAAGGTTACATGCCCCCTTCCCAGCGCCCTTGGGCTTCAGCTTTGCCCTGCCCCCGGGGCAGCAGGGCTCCCCCATCCTGGGATAGTATAGCAATTTTTGTTGTCATGGTGCAATGAAGTTTGAGAACTGCTGCATTACAGGATCCCTGGCCTAGAGAAGGGAAGGGGTTGAGCTAAGGGGTGTGTGTGTGTGTGTGTGTGTGTCCCAGTGAGCGTCAGGAAACACACAGAGCCAGAGAGAGCATGTCTTGAGAAGGAAAGTCTGCTTTATACCAACCCAGAGATGGACATGACTGGGTTAGATTAAATGGACCAAAGCCTTCAAGAAAAGTTTAAGAGTTAGGTGAGGGGAAATATGCAATAGACGGTTATTGTTTTTACCATTTTGTGAAAGACTCCTGCAAACAAGCAAAGGTAGGAGCAGCCCAAGGGAGTAGTGAGGGATCACAAGAAGCAGACCTCAGCTGTTTAGCACAGTGTTTCTGGGCTGGAACCCAGAGGAGAGAGTGAGCCTGGGTTCTACCAACTCCTCCAGGAAAGGTGGTATAAGCCTTGTGAATAAAGGGGCAGGGATTACTGAGTTGAGACCAGGCTTGAAGGCCTGGTATAAATTCAATACATTTTAGATTTTCGTTGAAGTTTTTATTACCCTGTAAGGGGTGAGGCTCTAAGTGACCTGGTCAGAGGTCCAACTTACGGGAAGAGACAAAGCACCAGATGGCCTGAGCTCCTGCCAGCAGAGGGGCGACAAACACAGGAGGGGCACAACAATGAGTATATCTTCTACACCTTCGCACTGCATGTCTTGTGCCTTTGGGTGAATGACTAAATAATGCTTCCTTGTGAAGCTGCTGCCAGGGTCTGTGTCACCACAAATTTCTATTGTCACAGGCTTCTGAAGGAAATCTCTTACTGTTGGCAAATAGGGTTGGTAGGTGTCCGGTTTTTGACCAGAACCCCCTCCAGCACCCCAAACCCCTGCCCCAACCCTGAACCCTCTCCTGCACCCCTAATCCCCAGCCCCACCCCAAAGCCCACACCCCCAACCGGAGCCCTCACCATATCCATACACCAAACACCTGCCCCAGCCCACTCCTTCCTGCATCTGGAACCCCAAATTTATGGCCCCACCCTGGAGCCTTCACCCCTGGCCGGAGATCTCACCCCCTCCCACATCCCAACTGCCTGCCCCAGCCCAGTAAAAGTGAGTGAGGATGGGGGAGAGCAGGAGGAGGAGGGATGGAGTGAGCAGGGGAGGGGCCTCAGGGAAGGGGGCAGGACAAGGGTATATGGTTTTGTGCAATTAGAAAGTTGTCAACCGTATTGCCAAACCCAGTAGGGCCTGTTGCATTCATGCAGTTGGGAAATGGCGCACTGGACAGCCAGGTATCCCATTCCAGAGTGGCTGAACTGCATGATTCATACCCAGAGAGGGGTGAATTTAATTAACCCTATCTCCAAAGTGGTGTTCTCAAGAGGCAATACAAGGGGTCTAAAGCACAGTTTGCCCTGTAACAGTGATATAAGCTATGAAAATGTAATACTAAATTCTTCATTGTAGAAGAAATAATGATAGCTAAGTGGGCGAGGCCTTAAAAATGCAGTTCTGTTTCTCATATGTTAATATCAAAGATGCCATAGTTTTGTTTGTAAGGATAGGAATTTGCCCCAGTTCCTTTAGTTAAAATTGCCATAATTTCCCCTTTTCCCCAACGATTGTGCAGTTTGCTACTCATTCTGCTGATTGTGATGATAAATGCCACTGGTGGTGGTGGTGGTTTGTTCTTATCCTTGTGGTCAGTTTGTGCTCTTTTAACCTGGAGGAAAGGATAATGCAGCTATGATGTTGTTCAATAATATTGGTTCTCTTTGGTTAGTACTCAGTAGCATGACACCATAATACTGTTCAGGGCAGATCTTTGCTGGACAATTCCCCATACTGGACAAAGCAGCAGCAGCAGGAGTGGAAGTAAAAGCAACATGGTGCTCTTCTAAATGCCTTTTGCTGGATATGATAGGATTTGCAAAGCCTCTGGAAGTTGCTGCTAGTGGCTGTTGCTGACTTTGTCCGTCTCTGGTCTCCATTGTGGTTTGTGTTGTGTTTTGGGACTGATCTGTGCTGCAATTTAAGGGGCTGAGTTTCAAATCCTGTGTGTGCTCAAATCTCTGTAGTACGCCATACTTTAGCAAGCACCATGTTGGCGGGGATGGGCTTTTCAAAGGATGAGGCGAGGTGCGATGAGTTGTTACATTTCCATCTGATAATTCCTTGCAGTATCTACAGGAAAAATAGTGATGGGGTGCCACTTAAGACTGTGGCTGCTTGGACCGTGAGGAAGGAGCAGGTGGCAGGTAGAAACCCCTTTACAAAATCCTAGTGATGTGTGTGCCACTGAAATTTGTGCATACCCGCACCTTGGCCACAAACGCAGTTCTGATTTTTATACCTGCCCAGCAATGCACATAAATAATTGGAAGGGGCACCGTGTGGATGTGTGGTGGTTGCTGGGTAGGTGTAGGCACAAGCATCATTTAAAAACATGGCAGCAGGTTGAGTAGATGAGACTTCCTTGGGATAGAGAACACATACGGAAGGGTAAAAAATTACATTGGGTTGATAGCTGGTGAGGTTGTGAAATGAGCTCTCTGCCCAGCAGATCCCTTCCAGCAACCCAGTTATTCAGGAGTCTAATTGCTTAGTGGTATTTATACAACAAATGAAGCATCCAATTAGCTCCAAAGTGTTCCAAAGGCAAGATATGCCAGCCCCCATGGTGTTTGTGTTCAAACACTCATTGCCTGTAAATGTCTGCTCTGCTTCATCTGGCAACATGTTCAGAGCAAGCTCCTGTTATAAGAATGGCACTTTGGTACAATGTTCCCATTCTTTTCAGATTTGATATATCTGATTGCACTGACACATTATGATAAGTTTCTTTATATACGTAGCTGTGCTCTCTTTTTGGCTCAAGTCACAGCATTCATGGCACTGTGCCACAGCAAATTAATTTTGCAAATAGGCGTGTAATGGCTCAGTGATCTGTTGCCAAATTCCAAGTCATTCTAGGGTGATTAAGTCTAGGCCAGAAAGTTTATGAATTTTAAGAATAATAAATGGGAAAGAAGCATGGTTCGAGCACAGGGACGGGATTCAAGAGTTCTGCCACTGACTCACTGTCAGGAAGGTGATATCTCTGGGATGAGCGAGGGGGGTGAGCCCCTGCTCGTGTAGACGTACTCTTCTTGAGCTGGCGTGCTAAAAATAGGAGCGTGGTTACAGTAGTGCAGCAGCAGCAGCGTGGGTTAGCTGCCCCAAGTACGTACCTATGGGGCTCGGGTAGGGGGTTGTACATGCTGCCACTGCCCCTGCCACTGCAGCTATGCTACTGTTTTTAGCCTGCTAGCTCCCCAAGAGTCAATGACAGGGTTGTCCTTACCCAGACGCAAAGCACGCAGCTGTGTACGGCACCAGGAAATGTGGGGCACCAAATTTCCTGGTGTCCTGCGCAGCTGTGTGCTGCTCCAGCCCCTGCTCCGACCTCTTGCCCGTGGCCCCAGCCCTGCCCCTTCCCGCCCCACCCCAGCCCTGCCCCCACTCCCCTGAGGAGTGCAGCAGGGCAGGACCTGCACTCATGGCGGTGGGAAGTGCAGCAACCTAGCGCCAGCCACGCCGCTGGTGGGTGCTGGGGGGTGGTTCCCCCCTGCCCTACAAGCCAGCCCCACCCCCCTCCCTCCCACAGAGTCCTGCCCCGCCCCCCAGAGGTCTGGGGCCCCATGTGGGGGGGCTGCGTAGGGCTCCAGAATAGCTGGGGATGGCCCTGGTCAACGATAAGGGCTCATTGAATTCATCGGGAGCAGCAGCTGTCCCTTAACTTCTGTGTGTGCCCCCAGGGTAAGATGAGAATGAGAACACTAACCGGCCTCACAAGGACATTGCGAAGCTTCATTAATGAATATTTGTTAAACAGTCTGATATCTCTGAATGAAAGGCATTATAGATGAGTAAAGAGTTGTTATAATTAATTACATACAAAAATTATATTCGAATATTCAAAGCACTCATATGTTAGGTAATGCCAACATTTATATTTCCCATGTGACCTTAACTCTGCCCTCTTATGCACATGCATTATGATATAGTATTTAATTACATGATCCCTTAGTACTTTTACCCCAGGACGCCTGCCTCAGTGAGTGCAGAGGATGGATGTTCCTCAATGAATGAAGCAGCTATACAATCTTCTTAATGTAGGACCAGAAACAGAGTCCACTGAAAGACTTGCATTGACTTCAGTGGGCTTTGAACCAGGTTTTCAGTATGTGGATTTATACTTCAGAGACTTCACACCATGCAAACCCTACCCTGAATGACTAAGGAACTGATTATGACTCTTATGGACAGGGTTGTTTGGGCAAACTCAGTATCAGTATCACCAAATGGCCCACCTATAATAATAAGATAAATTTAAAAAACAGATCTGGAAGCAAACCAGACAGATTTATTTTCCCTACTTGTGATATTCATCTGGAACACTGGAGAGAACACCCCTCTCAGATGAGGGGAAAAAATATGATTGCAGTAGCCAAAGCCAAAAATATATCAGGATAGCAAAACTGTTTGATTACAATGGGTAAGGCAGTTGATTTTTCTCTAACTAAATGTGTGATAGAAAGAAACAGAGATCTAGGTGCCACTCAGAATGGGAATCAATTGATACGATGTTGGAAAAAGTAAATATAAATAAGCAAAAGAGAAAATTGGCAACCCAGTATTAGCACAACAGGGTAAGCAGGTGTGTGTAAATTCAGTTACTCGTTCCTAGATTAAAAGGAGGAAGGGCCAGGAGCTCTGTGGAGATAACAAAAAGGAGAGGGAATTCTTTGCATCGCTCTCCAGCAGTCCTTCTGGTCACTGCAGGAAGTTTGATGACAGGTGCTGGAGTGGTCTATATCCATGGGGGGAGAGAGGCCTTCAGAAGATGTAGGGGGTTGACAGAAGGGGAAGAGGGATCCAAAGTATCTTGTTGATATTAGTCTCAGCATGGATCTCTCTAGGACATGGATTGGAAAATGCCACCTGAAGCAATGAAGGTAGGTCCTGCCTGTATGCCTTACATCTAGTCGAATCATGGTATTTTTAGAGGCTCTGAGCACAGAGGTGCCAAAAACTATTCTGAATGGATGTGTCCACTGTCAAAGAAATACATCCCACCTTGTAGCATTAATCCAGTTTTGATCGGAGTGGGGACAGATAGGGAAATGCTCATTATTTCCTCCTGTCTTTTTCTCCCATCAAAGTGACCAATCAAACGATGCAATCCAGCAACAAAGAAGATGGAAAATCTGTCCCTGAAAGAGCCTCTTCTCTATGAAAGAAGATTTACTTTGGGTTATTGTTGTCTTGATACACCCCAGATCTACCTAAGCAATTTCCGCCTGTGCTAAGAACAGACCCCAAAAAGGACAATAATGGGCCTTAAATTAAAAAGCTTTTTAAAAGGTGATGTCTAGAATTAAACTGAATAAGAGCCTCCGTCATCAGCTTCTTAAATCAGAGTAAGATGCTCTCCAGACTCACACAGAGGGAAGTCATTGGAGAACTGCCTTTCATGCTTTTACAATGCTGCCTCAGTAGGAATTTCTAGGTCATAAACATTGAGTCTTATTCTTTGCTCAAATACACGAATGTCACTCCAGAATAATTACATTGAGGCCACCGTTTTTACTGAAAGCAAAATCTGGCCCTGGACTGGATAGTATCTCAGGGGTTAGCATGACCACTTTCTGCTTCAGTCCCACCAGGGTGATAGGTACAATCAGTGCCATGAACCCCAGCTGCATTTAGGTCTTTAAGGTTGTCACCTTCTATTATTTTCCCGGTGGCCAATTTATCAGCTTGTGATGGATGTAAGGTTCTCTCTTTTTGTAGCACGTTGCCAGTGAGATAAAATACTTAGTATCACTGTGTGTTTCATGCCTCATTTGCCAAAAAGCCTTACAGTTTTTAGTCAGGGCAATGCCACCATTTACATGGTGCAGAGCTCTAGAGTGGCACTTATTTATGATCATAAAGCGTTGTAAACTCAGGCTTGCTAGAATTTATTTTTCCTTATCATTGGGTGTCTGTATTTATTTTATAAGTGTTGTTAAGGAATATATAGTAGGAATATAATTTAATATGGGTGGAGATTATTAGGCGTAATGTAGCTGCTAATCAAAACTTTGTTATCTGTATGGGAACATGTTTAAGAGCTTCCTTGAGGTAGGATTTATTAGAAATGCTAGCTATTATAACAGGGAATGACTATAGGATCCCCTTAAAGCATAGCATCTGAGAGCTAATGTCTGCACAGACAGACTGTCTTTGATTGTGCCTTACTTTTCCCTTTAGAAGTTCAGTCCTTTACACAGATCAAGGTAAAAATACATGGTCAAGTAATACAATCTTATGTTTTAGGTGACACTTGCACAATGGCAGACTACAGCCGTCTTAAAAGCATACTCCTGGACCTTCAAGCTCATCACCACAGCCAGCTGAGCAACCCTGTAGAGGACAGAACATCCCAGAAGCGCTTGTTAGTTGAAGACATGTTTAAGTACTTGGATATAAACAGTGACGGGCACCTCAGCAGCTCTGAACTGGCTCAGGTGGGTTTATCGCTCAATGAAAATTGGATTATGAAATGGATTGCATTTTTCATTCAAAGTGTAAATTGAATATAACACAGCCAAATTCTTGTGAGAATAGTTGTGCGTAACTGTCTGTCTAACATTAGGTGAAGGAAGAAAATTCTACTGTAGTATATAAAAGGTCTTTTCCCCTCCTCCCTTGGGAGACCGAGGCATTTTCTCAAGCAGTTTAGGATACTTTACAAAGAAAAATATGGCAGTTTATCCAGGCCTCTCACCATCCCCTCCAAAAATAAATCCCTCGCTATTTACACTCATTCCTTAAATTCTTCCAGCTAGCTGACAAATATAGACTTAATTTGCATTTAAAAATAGATTTAAATTAGAAAATGAAGCTTGCCCCTCCACCACCTTCCAAACACTGCATTAGTGTTACAGTAAGTTTAAAATATTTGAACAGCTTTGTTCCCCCCACATCTCTTTGCAGTTACTGAAGTGTTGATTATTGAACATAATAAAATGAGAGAAGATGCAGAGTCTGCAAAAATAATAATCTTTAATTACCAACATGCTATGCTGTTTGAATTAATCTAATTGGTAAAGTTAACCAAACATGGAGCACTGAGAGTTGAACTGATTTCCATGTGTACTCAAGGTGCAATCAGTTTCCAGCAGGTGCCAGAACGGAGGTATTGAGAGAGTCCTGACCATGGAGGGTACCCTGACCTGACCGTGGTACCCTATGTACCAGCAAGAAGGATTTATATACTCTGTGTTCCTTTCGCCAAAGCTTGCTGGCTGGTGGCTATGAAGCGAGAAGAGGAAGGCAATCACACTACACAACACACAGCGTTAGATACATCACGTGTTCTGTGCCGGAACACTATCACCCGCTAAATATGTGAAGGATCTCCAAGCAGCCTGGGCCCCAGAGGTGTAGTATGTCAGCCCACAATGGGTGGATGTGCCCTAGCACTCACCTACCATGCCTCAGCCATGGATAAATAGTCCCAGCCATTGATTAAATGGTGAAGGTGGCTATCCTTTGGAGCAGAGAAGCATAACTTCTCAAAGTGACAAATTAGCTCCTAGCTATGGGTCAAATAGCTGCATCCAAGCCAGTGACCCTGCTTGCTGCAGGTTTCTGTACCAGTTAGTCATTTGGCTAGCTGGGATGAGAGAGTGGGATTGGCCAATGCACAAACCCCTCCCACTTAAACCCACTGCCGGCAGGAAGCTTGTCTCCTGAGTCTTAAGTCCTGCTTTGATGCAGGAGTGGCAGATAGAGGATGCTAGTGGGAGACCCCAGTCGGAAATCCGCACGCATGGTGGTGTGGATGTGATGGTCACTTGTCATAGACACTGGAGCAGTTGCGTTTGTATCCTCAGAGCAGCCCATTTCGGGGACATTGCTGCTTCCACCCCCCCACCCCCCAATCCAGGAAAAGGGGAGAAAAGTTGTTTGTGTGTTCGTAGACTTTTAGCAGGGCATTGCCTGTCGAAAAAACTGGGGTTGGGATTTTAGGATCTCCAGTGTTAGAAAAGTGTTCAGAGAGTAAATAGTTGCATTCTGAATGGAAGGTGAGCATCTTCCGAAGAATTGTTAAAGAATAAGAATTCTCTGCTGTAAAGTTGGATTTGAGTGCATCATAGAATGTTAAATGATAGCCATGGGCCGTGGGCAGAAGTGAGTTTGAAAAAGCCCATAGGGGAGCAAGCTACAGAAAACAATAACAGTTCCACAGGTCTCTTAGCACGTTTGTCTCAGCTCACCTAATTAAAACCACAAGAGAATTTTAAAATTAGGGAAACAAACTCAGAATGTTTGTAATTAATTATCTGTATATATTTACTATTCTATTATGCTTTACATGAGAATAATTAGAAGCAAATGGCTCTTAGGAAGCCACTTCAGTTGCAAAAGTTAGCATTTTATCACTTCGCTCTAGATAGGTATCTCTAGTTCTCACTCTTCTGGGTAAGCATGTATGCTTTCAGCTTTATCATGAAAATGAATCCACTAGACAAATGGCAGGCTAGCAAGCTTACTCCTCTTATGAGTTTATTAGTAGGTAGAACAGTTTCCTGTAGCTTTAATCCTAATGCAGTTGACATGACATAAGATTAGACAATTCAAGGTGTCAGAGTAAATTCTCTTAGATCTCATAGCTATGAATATATAAAGTAGCTGATCTAAATTTGATATATTTTTTTTTTAAGGAAAGGTGATGGATGTAAGACAATATCTTTATTTTACGCAGGCTGACACTTGATTGTCTGTTCTACTCTCATATTTCATTCTCCATTTATGTGACGCTTATTCCATCAGGACATTAAAACTGAACTTGCACTGAAAAAAGGTTTAGCCATTTATAGTTATTAGATCACACAGTGTAACCTCATTTGCTCCATATTTCTAGGGAAAAAGTAGAAAGCAAAACTCAATGAGCTAGTTTTTTGCGTAGGGTTTGGTTTATAATTAAGAATTAAGAAGAAGTACTATTTCAGTGGGGAAGCAGCAAGGTCTAGTCAGCACAAGAGTGGAAGTTGGAAGCTCCTGAGTTTTAAAACCAGCTCTAGCATTAATATGCTGGGCAGCTTTGGGCAAGTTGCTATGGGTTTGATTTTCCAGGGTGCTGCGTATCCACATCTCCCAGAGGAGAACACGCTTAGGCCTTGTCTATGCTTGATAGTAGCAGATGTAGTATGTATTCACCCGCACTGCAACTGGAAGTGTGACTGCAGCTCAGGTTGGCGTAACTGTACTAGCTTGAATCTAGCCAGCACGCCCCAAAATAACAGTAAAGATGCCGTGGCCCAGACCCTTAGCACAGGCTGACACTATGAGTATGGATCCAAGGTTCCGGGGGGGCTTATACAGCCCATGCTGACCCTTGTGCTGCTGTCTTCCTAGCTATTTTTAGCCATGCTATCTAAATCATAGCTAGGATGGGTATGCCTATCCAAGTTGCAATCAAACCTTCAGTTGCAGCATCGATATAACCTTATACCTATATACCAGTATAGCTTATTCTTTTTCAGTGACATGAAATAAGCTGTACTATAACTGCACTGCATATACACTAGGGATTTTACCAGCATAACTATGTCTGTTAAAAAATCATACCCCTAACTGACAGAATTATGCCAATAAACCTTTTTCAATACAGACCAGGCCTTATGTTAATCTTTGGTCCTTGTGTATCAGTTACAGTGGTGCCTAGGCATTCTCTTACCCAGTGTCCTCTTCACCCCTCCCTATTGTTTACAAATGACTGGCAACAGATGAAGCAAGAGAGAAAAGATCTAGAGCGCTGGTAGTGGAAGTCTGGTGCTGAAATGGACTCCTGGCATTGTAACAATGCTTTTAAAATTATTTTTAACTTTCATGCCATCGCTGACTTGCAGGGTATGCTACGTGGCCAGTTTCTTTCCCAGGGATTTCTTAGGGAGGGATCTATTTAAATTTCCCTACTTTGTGAACTCAACTAATTTGCCTGCTTTGCTACGTAGATTGGTGTTTGATGGGAGCTGGGTCTTTTAATTTGTAAGAGTTTTAAATCCGAAACCTCCAAAGACGGGCGCTTTGCTGCAAAGCAGAAGAGGTAAATAAAATAAATGTGGTGCCGTGGGAGATACTGTGATCGCATTGTCTGTGGCCAGCACATAAGTTGGTACTTCTCGTTTCCTTTCATTTATTTAAAAGGGAAAATAGGCTGCAGGGAATCACAATCTCACCTGCTATGGTGGAGCGGCAAGGTAGAGGCACTGCTGTAAAAACCAGGCTCGTTTGTTAAGTTGATTGTCAGGATTAAAGGCTACATTGTAGCATTTAGGCATAGCCCTTCTCCGGGGGCAATGTGCAGCAGCACTGTCCCAGGAGGAGCAGTGGAGGCAGAATGCGTCCCAGAGCCCTGCAGTGTGGAAGGGATGCAGCCTCTTGGAGGCGTGCAACATACAACTCCTAGAGCCTCCAGCCAACTCCACTGGTCATCCACTCCCACCGCCTCATCGACTCTCTTCTCATCCCCTCCCGCTTTGGAGCATCATCCATCCCTGAGGAGCATTACCTGTGCATTGTACTTCTGCAAGTCTCTTATATAAACTCCGCAAGGGGGATGGCTCCTTATTCCATCCCACTCCCACCGTGCACTCATGTAAGGGCTAGACAGAAACCAGCCCTAAGAGGAGGGAGAATAGTTTTGCCAGTTTGTTTATTCAATTCAAATCAAACAATTCTTGTTCAGTGAGAGAAGATCCTTGGAAATAAAAAATGAAGAAGTATGGTCACATTTTCTCCTTTTAGGGCCTAATCCGACTCCAGCCATAGTCAATGGAATGACGCTACTGAAGTTTCCTTCTGAGCCCATTACGGTGAAATATCACAAAAACTTCAGAGTTGTGGATATACAAAGCAATTAACAACTGTGGTAACTGGAATGTTATTTCCATTTAAAACTCCAATGTATTTTAAAGTCATTTTCATAAATCTACTGAATACATTGCAGCTAACACGGGTTATTTTTTTTCTTCTGACATGAAATCAAAGGAGCTAGTAAAAACTTGTCAGTCATATGAAAAGTTAATACATTTTCAATATAAAAGAAGACAGGGAAATTTCTATCTTTAGAAGATTGAGCTCTGAAGTTATGGTTGATCTCACTTTTATTGAACATTTTTACTTGCTAGGTGAAGGGTCATTTTTTTAGCATTATTACTTCAAATTGCCTTTAATACAATAAGGCCAAGACTAAAATTGTAAATAAAAGAAAGATTCTTAAAGATTTTCCTGCCCTGAATATTCTACATTTCAGCAGTTTTCTTTATACTCTCTTATAAATTGAAAGATCCTGTCGTTTACATTATACTTAATTTTAATTATGAATCTTTGAATTAAGTGTTTGCTAAAGCTCTGTCCATATATAGAATGGAATGTGTAAAGAGTTTATATATATTCTAAAGAAACAACTGTCAGAGGTAAAACATATGTTGAGAAACAAGTGTATAGTAGTATGCTTTTGGCTGTTGTCTATACTAGTCATTAAGACAAGTAATACAATTTTGTCCATATCTAAGAGGGCTACATAATCTATTTTATGTCTAGGATTATTTTTACCTTTAAGTTTTCCATGTTGAATATTTTGGATACACTTGCAAGGAGATATTATTTCATTAGAGAAAAGATGTCCAGCTCTGTTCTCATCACATGAAGCGCTGTGGAGAGATCACTTCAAGTCACCTAAAGGTGGCACTTTGTTAAATAGAGTTTGAGTAGTACATAAAGGGCACTTGGAACTAGTATAAATAAAACATTTGGGGGGGGGCAGTATTTTTGGAAAATGCTGATATGTGGAAACTGAATTTTTGGTGGAAATGTATCGCTCTCAACTAAACTTTTGTTGGGAAGGTTCCTCAGCATGCCATTTCCTGTCAAAACCAGAGAGAGCGCCAGCCCTCGGAATAGTTTCATAGACTTTAAAGCTAGAAGGGACCATCATGATCATCTAGTCTGACCTCTTGCATGTTGCAGACCACAAAACCTCCCCCACCTATTCCAGTAATGGGCCCATAATCTCTGTCTGAGTTACTGAAGTCCTCAAATCATGATTTAAAGGAGGGGTGGGGAACCTACAGCTCATGGGCAGGTTCATTTTCATCCGTCCTGTGGGCCAAACACATTCAACTCACCTGCCCGGGGGCGGGAAGGGGAGGGAGGGGTGGGATGGACTACTCAGGGCTGCCCCCCACAGCAGGGCAAGCCGGTGCCTGCGGGGCTGGAGCTGCGAATGCGGGCTCACCCCACTGTGGGCGGGAAGCCCCGAGCCTTCGTTCCCCCCCAGGCAGGTGAGTTGAACATGTGTGGCCCGCCATTGATGTATATATATATATTTTTTTTGGTGGGTCAATGGCCCCTGATACAAAAAAGGTTCCGCACCGTTGATTTAAAGACTTCCAGTTACACACAATCTGCTATTTACTCTAGTTCAAACCAGCAAGTGACCTGTCTCCCATGCTGCAGAGGAAGGCAAAAAAGCCCCAAGGTCTCTGCTAATCTGACCAGGGTGAATATTCCTTCCTGACCTCAAATGTGGTGATCAGTTACACCCTGACCAATGGGGTGAGACCTGCCAGCCAGACACCTGAGAGAGAATTCTCTGTAGTGACTGACAGCCCTTCCCATCTAGTGTCCCATCACCAGCCACTGGGGATATTTGCTACTAGCAGCCACAGATCTGCCTATTGATGGCCTGTTTATATCCATTTTTTTGTGTGCCAACATTGTCCCATAATTTACATAACTCTTCTCCCTTCCCAACCTTTTACCTTTCTGATGTATGTATAGAGAGCAATCATATCTCCCCTCATCCTTCATTTTGTTAGGCTAAATAAGCCAAGCTCTTTAAGACTTCTCTCATAAGGTAGGTTCTCCAATCTCCTAATGCACTGTAGCACAACTTTTACTGGCAAAAGATTTCATTTTCATGTCAACACACCGCATGCTGCACAAATATCCAGGTCCTATGTTGAATCTTATTATAAAGCAAATATGGTGATTTCTTCCCATTGTGTTTAGGATTCTTCTTCCTGCAGCAGGCCCATAACCTCTATTAATCTTAAGCAAATGTCTACACCTTAAATTTGATTTTTCATGGTTGGGAAATATTGAAAAGAAAGACCAATAACTGTACTTTGAGTTCAAGAGAAAATGCAGCATTCACTGGCGTTGCTTGATCCACATATTGTGAGCAGTTGATGCTTTCACATCATATAGACATATTGTAAATTGCTGCAAGGCTAGATTACTTTATAACGAAGGGTTGGAGGACATGCCTTTTTTATTTCTTTCTTCCAAGTTTAGAGGTCCACACATGTCACAAGAGAGAATGTTCCTGAAACAACTGAGGGTAAAAGAGTTCAGTGAGTCGGTAATAACTATCAGAAAAAGCCAAAGGAATAACAACCAAAATATGTTTACTCAAGTCCTTACTTAGTGATATAAAGCATATACATTCCATTTATGACATTTAATTCCTTTTTATTAATATACTGAGATGGTGATATTACATTGACATGAGTTAGCATTTGTGGGCTTCATTTCTTCAGCTAGTCCCCTAAATAGAAAAGGAGGACTTGTGGCACCTTAGAGACTAACAAATTTATTTGAGCATAAGCTTTCGTGAGCTACAGCTCGCTTCACCGATGAAGTGAGCTGTAGCTCACGAAAGCTTATGCTCAATTAAATTTGTTAGTCTCTAAGGTGCCACAAGTACTCCTTTTCTTTTTGCGAATACAGACTAACATGGCTGCTACTCTGAAACCAGTCCCCCAAATACTAACCAAATTTATTA
Source organism: Natator depressus (assembly GCF_965152275.1). Lineage (NCBI taxonomy): Eukaryota > Metazoa > Chordata > Testudines > Cheloniidae > Natator > Natator depressus. The sequence continues at coordinate 13,662,693 of NC_134241.1, forward strand.
ACAAACAAAAATCTTTCTAAGGACCTGATCCTGCAAGCAGATGCCCTGCAGAGGACTCCAGCAACTGTGCAGAGCCACAATGAATTTAATGCATCTGTACAGAGGTAAAGGTGCAGTGTTGGGGTCTAAGTTCTCCTTCTCCTCTGAGTCCCCCAGGTTGCAAATGATTGTTTCCTGTAGCCTGATTCTGTCCCCATTGATTTCAAGGGGTGCAGTATTGGAAGTTGAGTTCATAAGTTTCTTTGGGGAAGGGATCTTTGGTAAAATTTTCAAAAGTGCCTGAATCATGTAGGAGCAGTGGGTACGTCTATACAGGGATAAAAAAACACCTCACAGGCCTCAGGTTGCAGGGCTGAAAAATCACTGTGTAGACTTTAGGGCAGGAGCCTGGGCCCCTGAGAGGGTGGATGGTCCCAGAGCTCAGGCTCCAGCCCAAGCCCAAATGTCTACACAGCATCTTTTATCCCTGCAGCCTGAGCCCCATGCACCTGACCTGGGTCAGCCATGGCCCTGCCGCAGGGCTTTTATCCCTGTGCAGACATACCCTTAGGCACACAGGAGAGTCAACTGGACTTAGGGTCCGACATGCAGAAATTACTTTTGAAAATGTTCCCCTTAGTGACATAAGGGGAGATTTTCAAAGGAACAAATGGTAGTTAAGTGCCCGACTGCCACTGAGTTTGAAAATCTCCCCCTCAGTGATCATAAGTGACTTAGATGCTTTTGAAAATGAGACTTAAGCCTCATAAGTGAATTGAACGCTTCAGAAAAATTTAGCCCCTATTTCTATTCATGCAGCAATAAACTAGAAGTGGCCAAAGCAATGTGCTACCTGTGCTTTAGCCCCCTACGCTAATATACTGTAAATAGCAAAGAAATAATGTCATCTGTGCCAGATGCAACTATTCGAAACAAGTTCATCAGAGGACAGGTATTATCCTAAAATATTACCCTTGTATCTTACATTTCATGGAGTCTTCAGTAACAAATTAATTCACTTCACCAGCTGGAATACCTGGGTGCAAGAGTTATACTGCTAAGAAAAAAAGCCACAGTTATGATAAGCCCTGTTCTACACCCATGCTGATAAGGAATGGCTGACATCCTAGACCCCTCAACAGTCAATTCACAACCAGTTGCCTCATAAATTACAATAGATGGCTGCAAAAAATTTCAGATAGGACTCTAAAGATGAAAAACAGGAAAATAAAAATACCTGCATTGATTTCAAGATAATGGTTTTTAATACTTGTCAAATTTAAACCCTTTGCTAGTTGTGATGTGCACTATGTCTGTTAGGATCCCTTAATATTAAATTTACACCATTCTCGGTTTTTGGGGCATATCATTTTTATTTGTTGAAATGGTAAATTTTCTTTCAAAATTACAATGTGTCACAACTCAGCATTAGTATAACTTTCTGTTCCCGCAGCTAATGGAGAAAGAAGCTCTAGAGGATGATTTCTTGGATTGCACGCTGGAAGATCTTCTCCGATTTGATGATTACAACAATGATGGTTACTTAACCCTGCAAGAACTCTATACTGCATTCCGTAAGTCATGATGCTCTTTCCCCCCTCTCCTTCGCAATGACAAAATGTGGCTTACAGTCCAGGTGTTATATGAATATCCTTTAGGACAATGTTCTGTCTCCAGAAATGTGTGTATGAAATAGCTGTTTTCATTTTGAACTTTCCATGGTATGTGTATGCCGGGGGGGGGAGGGGGGTCAGCATTGGTGGGGGATTGTTTCCTTAAGGTAAGGTGTGCTTACCAGGAAATAATTGAATTTTATGGATTTGATAAAGAGATATAGGCAATGGACTATTTTGTTGGCTTTCATTGTGCTTCTTGTTAATGGCATTTAAAAGATATTGCTGGATTACTGGAAATGTAAGTAGAACATGTATGTAGTCTCTAGGAAGCCAGAAGGAACAGTGCTTGTAGGATTTGCCACTGAATTTTTCTCAAGAACTTTTTTCAGGAAACCTGGCTAACCACAGAGTGAGAATAGCTGTTATTTTAGGGGTGAGAAAAGTAAGGCTTTTCCCCTGCATCTTCTGCCTGAATTCAATACCTTTTATTTCCACCTTTGCTAATGAATTGCCATGTAATCTTGGGACAAATCTCTGTACCTGTTTAACCATTCGCAACATGGCTCTGATTCAGCAAGGTGTACTTAAGCAGTGTGCAACTTTAAGCTCTTGAGTTATCAGTTATTTGCCTGGGTTGGTAAGTTTTATGGATTCTTCTTTGAGTAATTAACAGTATCCATTATGAATCATGTATTGGTACTTCAAAGCTCACCCTTCTGATTTCTACCAAAAATAATAACACTTTTTGTGCTTAGACAAAGCTTGTTTATCTGAGTATGTTAAAGGCTTTACAAACATTAATGAAGTTTCACACCCTCCCTCTGAAGGGTAGATATTATGGCCCTGATTTTAGCAAGATACGTCTGTATGTGCATGACGTGAAGCATGTAGGTAATGCTCATGAAATCAGTGGAACTAGGGGCATTTCCAACAGGATTCTGACCTTGTCAATTTAACATTTGTAAGATAAAAATGATTTCAGCGGGTGCTTATTCCTCTTTACAAACTACAGAACTGCAAAGTAAAAGCACAGTACTACCTCCCCCGCCCTTACTCACATTAAACATAGTACCTTGCTCCATGAGTGGTCCCAATGACTACTCATTTAATTAAATTCTATGCTCATCATAAGTAAGGGCAGCAGAAGTGGGCTCTGAGTCACTTGACATCTCCTGAAATAGCATGCTAATGTTCGGTATTATTTGTCCATCTAGAGTAATAAGGCAAATGGAATCACCTTAGAATCGCTGCTTCCACAGATACTCATCTTTTCTAAAGTGAGTGGCTTCTGTTATGTTCATTTCAAGTTTTAAATTAAAAAAGATTTGGGATAATAATTTTTAAAGTGCTCTAAAATTAGTCCCAGCTGGCACCTTGGACCTGTTTTAAACCACATATGCATTTAATTCATCAACTCATGCTGCAAATAATAGATATGCAATAAAACATAAAACCTTGTACATTAAGAAGACTATAAAGTGAATTAACCCAGCTATAAAGACTTGACATGCAGTTACTTGGGAGCATATCTGGATCAATGGGTTTTCAAAGTCACAGGAACCCTAAGCTAAATTCTAATATTGCTTTGAATGGATTTGTAGTTCAGTGAATTTTAAATAGGTAATGAAAATCAGACAGGTGTGAGATACTACCTAAAGTCAGTAATTGATAAGCATTCAAAAATGTCTGTAGTATTACTTCTTGGTTTTCTTTAAGATATTTCAAAAGAACTTACTGTGGAAAAAATATTCTCCGTCCAAACAACAAAATTAGTCCATTTTATGACTTTATTCTCCATTTTGGATTTCCCCAAATAACCTGCTTTTATTAGGATAAGTTAATGGTTTGTCAGCATCCTGAATTAGAAAGTGGGATGGTTTATGTATCTGTAGAAACTTTGCAGCTTTTGTAAGTACAAAGAAAATCCTGGTCAAAGTACAACTTTTCCTGGGAAATGTATTTTATTAATATGATCTTGTAGAATGCATTTCAAAAATGTTTGCTCTTCACATAGTTGTCATAGGTGCATAGTTTGGTTTTGTAATCTTTGCGTGTCTGAACTTTGTGTTAATCATTTCATTATGAGCCAGAATGTCAGTAATCCAAGCCAAAGTGCTGCTTTTAAGGGTACAACGTCCTCCATCTTTTTCATAGGTGTGACCCAGTGCATTGGCATCTCTCTTGCTCAGATCCATATGAATTAAGTCAATCACTTTTGAATGATGGCAGTAGGCTTGCAAAGATGGCTGTTCAACAGACTGTGAAATCTAATTATCAGAATTCAATGACATCATAAAGTCTGAATCGAATTTACCCTTCCCCAAAATTGTTCCGTTAAATTTGTCCCAATGCACCATATACCTGTACAATGCTCTAATCCAAGGGAGGTACAAAGATGACCTTGATGGTTTGAAGAGCTGAACTCTCCACTGTGTCATTCTTTTGTTGCTTTTAAAATCATAGTTCATTTTAAAAACTCCCATGGCATTTCTGTAAGAGCTACAAAGTTGTCGGTCTGCCTCTCTCATGCTTGCTTGGTAGCTTTCTCTCTCTCTCTTCCTCCCCACTCTACTGTCCAGAAAGCATTTTTAACATTCTGATATGCTGATCAGTTATAAATGAATGCACCAGAGTAATTGCATAACTTATCTTTCCTGAGAAGTGGAATGGTTCTGGTTTCAAGCTACTAGTATCTAATAGGTACTAATTTAACAGATGTTTTAAATAAACTATTTACATACAAGTGTTGAGTTAACTCTCACTTTTGGATTACGGGCAAAATAATGGATATCTCACTTTGTCTCTAAATGAATCATTCTATTCTGCTTTTCTGAAAGGTACGTTGTCCCTTTAATTAATCCACTGAGTACAATCCCTCTGAGTTTGTTTGCATTCATGTAAATTGCTCTAAATAGCTGTTAGCAAGGCAGAAAAATGCTTAATATTTAAATTCTTCCTGATCATACATAAATAACATGTCAAGCAGTATAAATATTTTCCTAATGGGTCTTGCACGAAGAGCAAATTGTGGGTGTCTTCGAATCTCTGATTATTGAACCTTATCAGACATCCAGGCTCAAGAGACATAGTGAAAAAAATCCCAGCTGTAACTTGATTATTTCAAGATGTCCACATCCCAGGAAATGTGAAGAACACTGGTTAGGTGCTAGCTTGGCTGTTTTATGTGTTTGTCTGCTTCTTACTTTCTATCTTTCTTTCATAAAACTCAACAAATGAATAACAAGTAGTAATAGGCCTAGCTGTTGTAAGAACTAGAGCAGAGAAAACATCTAATTAATAAGCATGGAAACAATCTAGTAATTTGGCAAGCATGTTACTCAGCTGAGTAGGATGTTGAACATGCCCAGATGAGTGATTTTTGGGTAGCTCTTCAGGAACTGTGTCAGACTGGAGGTAATTAAAATTAGGTATGTCATTGCTGGCCTTACCTTTGTCATTCCCAAATGAGAGAGTAGTAGGTTGGCAGATGCAAAACTGTCTGGGAAAACTCTAGCTCTATATTATAACATCAATGTGGACAGGTCAATTAGTAATACAAATATGACAAAGACAAGGAAAACATGTATTCAGTCAAAATTGCTTTATCTTGTCAATATTGCTTTAGTTAATAAGAGGTTATTAACAGTGAGATAGAAATCCTGTTAAATTATAGCTCATTGCTCATTAGGGTTTTTCAAACTGACATTCATTTTTGACAGCTTGGCTTTGCATTTCATTAGATTATAGGAAAGCAAAAAACAGCCCTTTAGAGATTGCTTTGACTATCCTAAAACAGTTCCACTATTGCCGGTGGGTCACACTGGGTTTAGAGAGCTTTCGATTGAAGTTGCTCGATACAGTATGAATATGTCACGAGATCAGGTCAGAAATGATGACACAAGATAATTTCCAAATCTCAAAGCACTTATGGCTCTCAAAGGTTGCCTTCTGTGCCCTATGCTTGTCATTGGGCATTGTCAAAGTGGAGCCCTGGGAAAGCCTGCTATATAATAGTTTTTCTAGTACATGAATAGTGAGATTTTGAGATACTTGATGCTCTATCTAGGAAAAAAGGATTTGAATGAATACTTTCAAAAGAAAAAAGTGAAATACTTGTTTTTCAGTCAATGCATTGATTATTCTTATCATATTTCAAAACATTTTACATATAAACACTTTACAGAGAGAGATACATATATCTCTAAGTACATCCACATTAAATGCACAGCTGTAGTTTGGGAGGAACAATCATTGCAGAAGAAAGAACGAAGAACAAATTGCAGACAGGATCAGACTATTTTAAAGTACAAACTAGTGGCAGTAGAGCAGGAAAAAAGGGGGGAACAAATAGGAACGCTCTTGTCTGTAAGTGTAAAAATGTTTCTCCTTCTGACTTTCTCATTCCCATGCTTTGTTTTGAAAATCAGTTTTGAATTTTTCCCCCCGTCTTTTCTGGTTCTAATTCAGTTCTAAAACTCTAATTCTTCACGCATCCCTAATGTGAATTAAAAATGCACAAGGGAGCTGTGTTTGCCAATGGAATGAACACGTTTCCTTGGGCGAAATTTGGGAATGCTTTCACATTCTGAGCTTGTACACGCAAATTAGATCAATACAAATCTTATAGGTTGTGACAGCATGATTTGTCTGTGGATGAACAGGGAGTCTCATGAAGTAACTGTTATATAGAATCGCCAAGAAGTTTTTAGACTTGGTAAATTTTATTTATTTTAACTATTTTTAAGATTTGTGGGGTCAAAAATTTTTGGACAAAATTTGCAGTCAAAGCCAGAGACTTTGATGTAAGAACCAATTTTGATGCTCTGTATCAGTTTGACTGTTTTCTCTTACTCCACAATATCAACTGCACACTAGTGCCAATGCATTTATATGTCAACTGCAAAAGCATAGTAATTTTTCCAAATACCTTTCATTTCAAAAGATACCAGCTGGAAAATGTTAGTGGACTTAATACATAATGATTGGAGAAAACGAACTAATTACAAGTTGGTATTGGAAATCTATTGTGTACAAATTGCAAAGAAAACTCATTAAAATACAGTGCTTTGGTAATTTAAAAATGCTCTTCAGGGGACATTGATTTGTTATCTCTGTTTTTAGATGTAAGAATTTCCAGTGTTGAGTAAAATAAGTGTTTCAAAGGTGACGTAGTCAAATGTCTTCATACACTCTTGCAAGACTGGAATATCTAAATATTTATAAATGTGTATGGGTGACTCACTGATGCATAAAACTGGCTGAACGCTATATCCCAAATAATTATTTGATGCATACCAGCAGAGTTCATTGAAGAAATTTTGCACATGCAAATAATAGTATTTTCAATTACTTATGGATGCAAAATTGCATCAGTAAAATTAAATGTAAACACAGTTACTTGTGGGCCCATATGATAGGATCTAGATCTAACCCTAACTACACATTTGTACCTGCATATTCAAGTAGTTAGAGGTCTGTTATAATTTGCATTAGCTGTGAGTGCAAAATTATAGGCACAATTATTTGCTGGCACAATTTTCTTTCTGCAGAAGTGGAGGCTGTTTCTAAAATTCAGACCCTAAAATGTTCGAGTTTTCTAAAATTTTTGCTGAAATTATCTGTTTTGCTAAGGATTTTGAGACGACAAATGTGAGAAATGGTTAATCTACCCTGTAAAAGCATTTTTGGATACTATACATGAAAATGGGGCTGGGGAGGGGGGAGGCAGAGGCTGTTTTAAGAAACCTGCTTTTCCACTAAGGGGTCTTAGAGATAATAAATATATGGGAGGTGTACAGTTTTATATACTACTTAGAAGGATAAAATGGCAACACGTGTACCAAAGCATTTTGGACAGAAGGAATGTTTGCCCAAGTGGGCCATCTTGGGTTTTGGTGTATTAAGTACTGACGAGAATACCTTCTTTATTTTATTTCTTTGCCACCGTTTTTTCGTGTGTTTTCTTTCTTTTGTGCCTTTTATCTCATTTAATAATTATTAGGGGGTGTACTGGAACTTATGCTGCTGTTCTACCTGGCGGATAGGATTGAATAGCAGGGAGCAGTGCAGGGGGACTATGGAGGTGGAGAGGGAAGAGAGACTGAGTGACTGCAGAACCAATTCCATGGCTGTAATGGCCATTCCTCCAGGGTGACAGGAGCAATAAAGGTGTGGTAGCAGCTCCTCTCTGGCCTGCAGAGGAGGATTTCTCTCCCAGAACACCTCAGCAAACTGTATGGCTTCTCAGGCTTTATGATGACACTGGGATTTGGCCCCAAGAGCAGTTTTGCTGTACGCATTGGTTTTCAAACTCGGGGACAGAATGAGACTATCAGGGAGATGTGGGGCTGCAGCTGGCCAGGTGGCCAGGCCAGGGCAGCAGTGGGGAGAGCTAGCAGGGAGACCACAGCTGTTGGAGGAGAAGGGGCACAGCCCCACCCCAGCAGCAGCCTGTTGTGTTGCTCTCCCTCGCCCTGAGTGCTAGGGACTCCCTGTACACTCCTTGCTGTTGCCCTGCCCTGGGCACCCGGCCAGCCACAGCCCTGCGTATTTTAAACCCCTCCAGAGCACCAAGCTCTACACAAGGGGAAGGGAAGGCGAGGAGGAGCCCAGAACTGTGCAGAGTGGACTGGGCTCCTCCTCAGCTCCCCTTGATGAGTCACTTTCTGCCCCAGACGGGCAGGAGTTCCTGGGGGGAGGGGGCTGTTACATGGTTCCCATGGAGAAGGGGAGGCACAGCAAAAAAAGAGTCTGGGAACCTCTGCTGTAGTGTCTGTAATGTGTCATTTTTAAACATGTGTCCTCTTGATTCCCAGTGTTCACAGCTTCAAAGGGAAAGTGATGAGCAACATGTAGAAAGAAATGTCTCCTGCGGTGTGTACTGCCACATTTCTGAAGCTATGCTGAAATCCTATTATGTGTATAATACATCAGCTGTATTTTTGTTATATTCATGCAAACTGACAAATAGTCACAGCAGCTCCTATTTTAAGCCATATTCAGATCCTGTAATCAACGGACTGATATCCATGCAACATTAATGGAAATTTGATGCTTAGAGAGAGAATTTTTCATCTACCTCGTAAGCTAAGGTCACAAATCTGATACACTAAAAGATATTACCGCACCCACCCAGTCTCTCTAATATCCTGAGACCATCACGGCTACAACAACACTGCATACTTGCATCTTTTAGCTGTCATTCAGTTTGCCACACAAACCTGAATTATTTGTTACAAAAGACCTTAGATACACTCCTGAATACTGACAAGCATTAAGAACAGCCACCTTCTTCATGGCTATTTGAAGCATGGCACAAGTATGAAGCAGTTTTCATCTCTTGGCATTAAAACTTCCGAACGATTTCTAGAGAGAAATGAACCTGGAGAGGGAAGGGGTAAAAAGGAAAACTCCCATGGTGAAACAGAGTGAAATGGAGTAGAGTGGGGTAGGGAAATAACAATAATAAAATTATTGTGCCAAAAAGAGCAAAGAGGGTGAGAGTGAAAACTTCATCCACAAACATCAAAATAGATCCTTATTTTAATATACTGTGTGTGTGTGTGAGAGAGAGAGTGTGTGTATGTATGTATATATATATTTATATGAACTCACCAGTGAGATAAAAAGCTTTAAATTACAAGATACAAAGGATTGAGAACTTGAACTAGTTCTACAATCCTAAAAATATACTTTCAGAGTTTCAATAAAGCATCTGATTCTATGGGCTCCTGATGTGGATTGATGGCCACCCAGCGTGTGGGGCTGGAGCAGGGTGAGCCTCCGAGTCAACCCACCTGAGGGAGCTGTGAGCCACAGCCGGGCAGGGCAGCTGCTGAAGGTGCTGGGGGTGTCCCAGCCCCTTCCCAATCTCCACTGCCCCACTGCATCCTCTCCGTGCCAGGGAGAGAGAAGGAGGGGCATGGGCAGAGCCAGAGCGCTGGGCTGCAGGAGGGACGGAAGACACCCGAGGACCACTCGCTGTGGGAAAGAGCCTCCTCATTGTGCCTCACTGGCGACGGGTGGGCCATGCCCTGGCTTAGGCTGGGAGTGCTGTGCATGGCAGAGGGTCTCGTGCCTTCCCAGAGAGGCTGTGTTTATATTTATTTTCATTTCATTTTTTACGGAAAACACAAAGATCAGCTGGAGCGGGGGACGCTGAAGATGCTGTATCTAGGGGCACGTAAGGTGTAAATCCGGCCCTGGGCAGAACTGACATCCCTGTATTTTGGAGAGCAGAAGGGCTGCTCTCTTCCCGGAGTATAGAGGAGGCAATGCCATGGTTCTGATCTCCCAAGCACCAGTCAGCTGGGCGGGGAGAAGCTGTACTCACAAATGGGTGCAGGAGCGGGTGCACTTCCTCTGCCCGCTCAGAGGCATTCTGTCTCCCCAAGATAGAAATCCTCTCAGTTGCTCCCTCTGACCCAGTGTGCCAAATTCAGAGTAAGCAGGTGCAGCACCGTAGCCCAAAGCACTGAATTTGCCCCAGAGTGTTCCCTGTTGACAGGAGATGGATTTGGCTCTGAACGTTGTTGTCCCTTTTCTTTTAATACAGTAAACAAGTAACATCACTTCTTCCTGCGATGTGTTAATGTTGGTTACCTATTGATTCTAGTGCATTAAGCAAATTATATGAAATGCTGTTGCAAGTAATACGGTTTGTGTTCTAGCACATAAACAGGGCTTCAACAAATGAATAAACCAATGGCCAAAGGCTGCCTTTCGGACTTTGCTTTTCAGGCCCTGCCAGGTCTGGCCTTAGTAAAAATGGCACCCTGGGTGAACTTGTATTTTGGTGCCCCCACCCGATCACTCCAGGCTCCCTGGGTTCCCCCCCATCACCTCTGGGCCCTACTGCCTCCTCCAGTGTTTAATTTGTATTGAAAGATGCCAGAGCTCAGCCCTGGCACAAAGAAGGCACTGGCAGGGTGGCCTGATACTGGCGGGTAGGCTGACCAGGTGTCCAGTTTCCGACTGGAACACCCAGTCGAAAAGAGACCCTGGCAGCTGCTGTCAGCACCGCCGACCAGGCCATTAAAAGTCTGGTCGGTGGTGCTACCCGGCTAAAGCAGGCTAGTTCCTACCTGTTCAGACACCACGCTGTGCCCCAGAAGCGGCCAGCAGGTCTGGCTTTTGGCAGGGGTTCCATGGGGCTTCGTGGGCTGCCTCCACCCCGAGCACCAGCTCTGCACTCCTGTTGGCTGGGAGCTGCCAATGGGAGCTGGGGGGAAGTGCCTGCGAGTAAGAGCAGCGCGCAGAGCTGCCTCTGCCTAGGAGCTGGACCTGCTGCTGGCCACTTCCGAGATGCAGTGCGGTCTGTGGTGCCAGGACAGGCAGGAAGCCTGCCTTAGCACCCCCCCTGCACCGGCGACCAGGAGCCGCCAGAGGTAAGCCTGTGCCCCAATCCCCTGCCCCAGCCCTGAGCCCCCCAAACCCAGAGCCCCCTCCTGCAGCCCAAACCCCTCATCCCCAGAGCCTACACCCCCAGCCCAGAGCCCGCACCTCCTCTCACACCCCAACCCCCTTCCTCAACCCACAGCCCCCTCCCACCTTCCGAATCCCTCAGCCCAGAGCCCCCTCCCGTGCCCTGAACCCCTCATTTCTGGCTCCACCCCAGAGCCCTCACCCCCTCCTACACTCCAAGCCCCTGCCCTAGCCTAGTGAAAGTGAGTAAGGGTGGGGGAGAGTGAGCCATGGAGAGAGGGGGAATGTAGTGAGGGGGTGGGGCTTTGAGGAATGGGTGAGGAAGGGGGTGGGGCCTCGGAAGGAGCGGGGCTAGGGTGTTCAGTTTTGTGCCTTTTGCCAGATCTCACGGCCCTCCTGCAGCCCTCTGGCAACTCCTGGCTCACACGGGGCACCATTTCAGATTCTGGGAGGTGGGAGGAAACTTTAACCATGATTCCAGGGACTATTTAGGCACCTGAAAACTCTAGGGTTTTTGCAAATAATAACTTAGGAATTTGCTGACAGGAGCGCTCTAAAGAAAAAACAAAATATGTACAAACTCCAGTAAAGCCATGTTAAAAGTTTATATGTAAATTTAGAACAATCAGGAGATAATACAGCAATATATTCCCAATCACAAGCCTTGAGGTATCAATTCTGGAGCTTTAACAGATATTAGAAACACACATTTGATACTTTGTACACTATCTTTAGTAGGGATAAATAAAATCTGCTTACTTTCTCTAACAGACACACATTGTGTTACTGCCATTATCTAATCTATTTTAGTCAATTGTTTTTCACTAAAAACATAATTTTAACATATGTGATTAAGTTTTATTTTCTCTTTTATTAAGTAAGGGAATTTATTTTGCTAATTATTTTGGCATTTATGTTTAGTGATCACAATCATGTGTGTGACTCACTAACGTTTGACTCCATCATTGCTATTAGTATCATAGTTGGAACTGCATTGATTTTCATGCCAGTTATTTTACAGATATAACTAAAAATACAATTTGAAAATAAGCAACCTTCATTTGCCCAGTGTCTAAAGTTACGTGTTTAGCTAATGTTTTTTAAACTGGCACTGCTAAGGTTAGTACAAGCTAAAGTTACGTTCTAGAAGGATACTATTATTTGATTGTACCACTTTAAATAATGAATGACAAAGCACAATATGATCATAAAAGTAATAATGATAATTACTCCAGCCAGGACAGGTTAGGCATTTTAGAACTCACTACTCAAAGAATTAAATTTAAGCATAGGAGAGAAACAAAATTATGAAATGCATAGACCAGTCAAAAAACTAAAAATAAAATTACAGAGAATATATGTGCTTTGCAGGAAGTACCAGCAAGTAACAACAACAATATAAGGGGTGAGTGAGAAAGAGACACAGTGTGTGAGCTGGGGGAGCTTGTGAGAGACTGCGCGCTGCCCCTTTAAGCGAGTAGCACTCACCAGTCTGAAGACACAGCACCTTTAGACACAGCAGCTCCATCCCACTCTTGGTGAGTCCTGTCCCCCCGCTCTGTGGAGATGGGGCACATGGGTGAGGGGGGGGCAGGAGACAGCCTGACTTCAGTGCCCCTACTCTTCCCCCCCCACCCCCAGATAGAAAACAGGAAGCTTTGGCAGCAGTTGGCCAGGGCTAGCTCCAAGGCAGGGGGCAGGAGTCGCGCGGCTGCAGACACCAGCAGAGCAGCAGGGGGAGGGTCACCCCTGCTCCAGAGGTGCCCCATTTATAACAGCACCCTGAGATTTTGCCCAGTTCGCCCTGGGCCCTGCAACTAAGTGCTAATACAATTCTCTCTAAAAGATGCTCAGGATATAGAAGTAATGAGCTGGTAGATTTTCTCTCTGTAAGAGTTATTTAAAAGCAGCCTTTAGGGAATAGAAAATTTCTCCTTTTCTCCTCAGCATTCTATAAACATCTCGCTTCCAAGGCTTTTAAGAGGTGAGAGAAGAATGGTGGGTTAATTTCACCCCTTTAGGTCCAGGGATAAGACCAACAGCTCCTAGCAATCATCGATCACATTTCCCTTGTTAAATATTAGCCAGGGGATGAATTGGCCGGTATAATTTTCTTCAAGGAAAGAGAAAGGGAGGAAAATAAAATTAAGGGACTTGGGTGGTATATCTTATTTAACCATTTCTCCTCATGTGATAACAAACAATTAACTGAGCATAATATTCCTGCTTTATAAGCTTTCTAATCTTCCTTTCTTCTGAAACAAAGGTATTTCAGTAAATCTTACTTGAGCCATTAATCTTCTAGAACACAGGTAACTGAAGTCCTTTATTTAATCCCTGCAAAAGTCCAGCATATGCAGTTGTGATTCAAGCGTCCTCATACTGCAGTGCCAATGTGCTTTACTCCTTACCTCTAGGAATGAGAGAATGGTCCAGCCATCCTGCTCACTCAGTCTGTTAAACCTCAGCTGAGAGGAAGAGCAGAGAGGCCAGTTGAGATGGGAAGAGATTTTTTGATTTTTGTTTTTATGTGCGGGCTTGTGCACTAAAAACTAGGCTGAGATCAGTTTGCATTTGTTTCAAGAGCTGTCAAAAGATAGCAAAGGTGGGTCACTCCAGCCATCAAGATTCAGTTCACTGGTCTAGAGGAAAATGGCTCTATATCCTACTTCTAGCCTGCTAAACTTTATTATTCCCTATTACGATAGTGTCACAAGGTAGGACTCCTCCCCGGTTTGCTGAGAACTTCACTGCCACACCCACAATCTCTTTGCGGTTGTTTTATTGCCCAAACTTACGCAAACAAACAAACAGTTCCTCTGTTCACCCTTTACATCTCAGGATCTCACTGCCTCCCCTCCCAGGAGACTTTGGCAGCCCTGCTTTCTGACTCATCAGGTCTCTCACACTGGGTTGTCTCCTCCTTCCCCACGCCCAGCTGCCCTCTTTTAAAGCCTAATCTGGATCAACTGATGTGGCACAGGGGCACTGGCCCTGCTCCATCTTAGAACCGGTGACAGATAGCTTCATAACTATTAAGACCATGGAATTGATATCTGAGTGCTAATGTCTCACTTGGAATCCCCATGCTGGTAATGAACTGTAAGGAAAAGATTTCTGCCCATATCAGAGCATTGTACATTTACTCATTTGTATGATGGGTTGTTTCACCTTCTATTGAAACATCTTATAATAGACCAGTGTCAGACAGGATGCTGTACTACAGGGACCATTCAGATATGCCAAGTCTTGTGCCCCTTGCATCCCCAGAGTATTTTAAGTATGTCATTTCCTCAGACTCTGAGTACTCTGGTACCGTCTCTCTTACAGGTTTATATAATATGGACTCTTGAATGTCTAACCCTGTCTGCATTTATGCATGTATATAACTTGAGTCATTTGAATAGGCCTTCAATGGGACTACTCATATGTGTAAAGGTACACATGTGTAAGTATTTGCAGATCAGGTGCTAGGAAATCTTGAGCTCCATTTTTCCTACCAGTACAGGCATTTTCCAGTGGGATTCCTGACAGAGCAGCTAGAGTTAGGTAAAATAAATCAGTGAGCACATTGTCAGGATTAGACTAGAATTAGTTAACAATGGAAGCTGCTGTTTCACCTCCCTGCCATCAATAGGTCGATAAAGCAAAATGTAGAGGTGCCTGTGGGTATGTATACACTTCAATGTATGCCCATTATTCCATGTCAGGGAACCCTGGACTTGAGCGTCTACATTGTATTTTATCCCTATGTTAAGACTTTTCTAACCTGTGCTCAAACCCAGGGCTCTAGTGTCCGCACTGCAGTTTGCAGACCCAAGTCAAAGTAACTATATCCCAGAATCTCTAACATACCCCTTTCCCCCCACCCCCTCACCTCCTGGAAATGTGGCTACTCTAGCCCTAGACTATGGAACACTGTGGGAAAATTTTACTGCCCTCTCTGCTTGTTACCAGGAAGTAGCTCTCCATTGCTAGGCTCTCTGACAGTGTGCTTCTACATCAGTGATCAGTTTGCAAAGCAGGGGTGTGGCTTCCATTTTCAATAAAGTGGATTGCTGATTATTGAGATATTGAGGGCTAAGGAAGTTGTCCCATGGAAGTATGGGATATTTCTGGCTGACACCTGGGACCCAAATCAAGCAGGGCTGCATCTACATTGCAAAGCAATGGGGCGCAGACACAGAGTCCTAGCTTAACTCAAGCTCAGACCCTCCAGCCCTGCAGGGTCCTGGGACTCTAGGTCTGAGCCCTGCAACTCTGGGTCTAAGTCCTGGGCTAGTGCAGTTTCAGTGTAGATGCAAGGCGTTAGATTTGAGCCTAGGCTCAAACACAGGCTTATGTTGCATACCCTAAATGCCATTTCATGCCATGATGCTCACACTTTGAGCACTGATTCTAGATTACTCAATTTACACAACAAACCTACTGTACATGTCACAGATAACATTCCAAATCCCCAAATTATTTTCAGAGGAAAGAGAGAAAGGTAGGTTGCTTATGTAACCCCCTTTGATGCTTGCTAGCTCCTGGAACACTGAACTGAGCCTCTAAGGGTACCACCTTCTGGACTACAGCAACGATGACTCCAAAGGCTCCAGAAAGCATTTCCCTGCCAGCGCCAGGGATGGAATAGACTGGAAACTCTTAAAAAAGCCAGTGGAGAGCAAGTGATTTGTACCAACAGTTTGCTGGGTCTAGGAGGAGCCAGGATTGCTCAGTCCCTCAGTGGGAGGAGGCAGGCTGTCTCGGAGACAAAGGGATTAGTTTGGGTTTCTCTTTTGGACTGTTTGGATTTGGAGCTGAGAGAGGAGAGGAACAGCACAGCCTAGGTAGTCTCTAATCAACTCCCGCTCCCCATACAGAGGGGACTTTAACGATGGTGGGATTTAGTATGTGATCAGGAAGCGCCAGCTTTGCAGATACCAGGAGTCTGGAGCAGCGAAACAACCTGGCGCTGGCTACTTAGAACCAGCCAAGACCTCAGTGCTTAATTTGTACCGGGGCTGAGCACCAGCACCTCTAGGCTTGGCTGTTTAGAGCCTCAGCCCCTTTAGTCTTGCTGCATCTGTTATGAAAATAAAAGAAATGCTTGAACCCCAGCAACTGCTTGTTTGAGCCCTGGCACTTTCACTTCAAATTAGATACTGCAAGACCTCCACATGAGTCCAGACCAGGGAGCCAGGAGAGGGCCCTGCCCCACTCAGGGGTGAAGACACCTTTCTTTTTTATTTGAGCTGGCCAACACTCGTCACAGGTATTATCTTCAGCATAACATTTGCCTGGAAAGGTGCTAGGGAGGAAGCTGGGGGAGGCTTTGTGAAGTGGTGAATGCAGGGAGGTGGGGATTTGTTACATTGTTGTTTTCATTATTTTAGTTAATCATAACCTGTTCCCTCCCTAGACCCTTTGTTTCGTGTCCCCAGTAAAGTCCCCTGTGTTATACTGGTCATTCCAAGTGTGGCATTTCATGTTTTGGAACTTGTATTCACGTATTGTGTTGTTTGTGTACTGGTTTATATTCCTTGTGAACAGAGTAGTAGTTATTTTCCAAAGGACACAGTGTGTCAGGCACAGAGAGGAGACACTTCGGGTTGAGGCACCAAGTGCTGAAAAAATTAAGAACCTAGGACCCAACCCATGTGAGGAAGGGCAAGAAGACACTCTGATTTGCAAGCATCATGAAGGAGGCTTGAGCCGTGCTTTGGAGGAGGGGTTTCACTCACTCCTGCAGTTACAACTTGTTTCCTCATAGAGATACTTCACTTCTTCTCAGTTAACTAATTCTGTACGTCAGCCTCCTGCTAATGAACATTTTCAAATGAAGGCTCAGGAGGAACATTCCCAATTGCCATTTTAACAAATTAAGGAGTTTATAAACTCCAGTACGCTGCTTTAAAAACAGGGCTGCAAATGTCTGAGAGAAGTATGAGTTTCTTCTGCTTAGAAATGGTTGTATCTCAGTAGCAGATGGACATGCCCATGGCCTCAGCTGCCTTGGTCCACTGTACTTCTCCTCATCCTGCAAACATTGGAAATCTTGAACTTTCATGAGTAATTTAAATCTCATATCTCACAGCAATCTTTCTAAAAGAGGCTGTTTCCTCACCACAGAGATGCTTCTTAACCATTTCCACAACAGGAAGAAATTCAGGGTACTATGGAATGTCAGTCATTTCAAATCTGTTAGGCAAAGTCTCTCCATTTACACGGCTCAACAGACTTGCTATCTCCTACTTCTTCAGGCATGACACTCTGTATTATGTCTGCTGTTCCTGTCTCATCCCCAGCAGTACCAGCAGAAAGAAATGCATTAATACTAAAAAAGGGAAAATACAACCACAATAAGATTGTAACACAAGAATAAGTAGGGTTACTAGAATTGATAAGAAGGTTCATTGGTTCCTGATATCAAATAGAACCAGGAGGCATGAAAATGGCCTGTAGGATTTGGAGCTGAGAATCATGAGGCGCAAGTGGTGTTCTTGTCCATCCTCCCCGTGGAAGGAAAAGGCCGGGGTAGGGATCGTTGAATCGTGGAAGTCAATGAATGGCTACGCAGGTGGTGTCGGAGAGAAGGCTTTGGATTCTTCGACCATGGGATGGTGTTCCAAGAAGGAGGAGTGCTAGGCAGAGACGGGCTCCACTTAACGAAGAGAGGGAAGAGCATCTTCGCGAGCAGGCTGGCTAACCTAGTGAGGAGGGCTTTAAACTAGGTTCACCGGGGGAAGGAGACCAAAGCCCTGAGGTAAGTGGGGAAGAGGGATACCGGGAGGAAGCACGAGCAGGAGCGTGTGAGAGGGGAGGGCTCCTGCCTCATACTGAGAACAAGGGGCAATCAGCGGGTTATCTCAAGTGCCTATATACAAATGCACAAAGCCTGGGAAACAAGCAGGGAGAACTGGAGGTCCTGGCAAAGTCAGGGAATTATGATGTGATTGGAATAACGGAGACTTGGTGGGATAACTCGCATGACTGGAGTACTGTCATGGATGGGTATAAACTGTTCAGGAAGGACAGGGAGGCCAGAAAAGGTGGGGGAGTTGCACTGTATGTAAGGGAGCAGTATGACTGCTCAGAGCTCAAGTATGAAACTGCCGAAAAACCTGAGAGTCTCTGGATTAAGTTTAGAAGCCTGAGCAACAAGGGTGATGTCGTGGTGGGAGTCTGCTATAGACCACTGGACCAGGGGGATGAGGTGGACGAGGCTTTCTTCTGGCAAGTCGCAGAAGCTACTCGATCGCACGCCCTGGTTCTCATGGGCGACTTCAATCATCCTGATATCTGCTGGGAGAGCAATACAGCGGTGCACAGACAATCCAGGAAGTTTTTGGAAACTGTAGGGGACAATTTCCTGGTGCAAGTGCTGGAGGAACCAACTAGGGTTGGAGCTCTTCTTGACCTGCTGCTCACAAACCGGGAAGAATTAGTAGGGGAAGCAAAAGTTGATGGGAACCTGGGAGGCAGTGACCATGAGATGGTCGAGTTCAGGATCCTGACACAAGGAAGAAAGGAAGGCAGCAGAATACGGACCCTGGACTTCAGAAAAGCAGACTTTGACTCCCTCAGGGAACTGATGGGCAAGATTCCCTGGGAGAATAACATAAGGGGAAAAGGAGTCCAGGAGAGCTGGCTGTATTTTAAAGAATCCTTATTGAGGTTACAGGGACAAACCATCCCGATGTGTAGAAAGAATAGTAAATACTCCAGGCGACCAGCTTAGCTTAACAGGGAAATCCTTGCTGATCTTAAACACAAAAAAGAGGCTTCCAAGAAGTGGAAGATTGGACAAATGACCAGGGATGAGTATATAAATATTGCTCGGGCATGTAGGAATGGAATCAGGAAGGCTAAATCACACCTGGAGTTGCAGCTAGCGAGGGATGTTCAGAGTAACAAGAAGGGTTTCTTCAGGTATGTTGGCAATAAGAAGAAAGCCAAGGAAAGTGTGGGCCCCTTACTAAATGAGGGAGGCAACCTAGTGACAGAGGATGTGGAAAAAGCTAAAGTACTCAATGCTTTTTTTGCCTCTGTCTTCACGAACAAGGTCAGCTCCCAGACTACTGCACTGGGCAGCACAGCATGGGGAGGAGGTGGCCAGCCCTCTGTGAAGGAAGAAGTGGTTCGGGACTATTTAGAAAAACTGGACGTGCACAAGTCCATGGGGCCAGATGCGTTGCATCCGAGAGTGCTAAAGGAATTGGCGGATGTGATTGCAGAGCCATTGGCCATTATCTTTGAAAACTCATGGCGATCGGGGGAAGTCCCAGAAGATTGGAAAAAGGCTAATGTAGTGCCCATCTTTAAAAAAGGGAAGAAGGATGATCCTGGGAGCTACAGGCCGGTCAGCCTCACCACAGTCCCCGGAAAAATCATGGAGCATGTCCTCAAGGAATCAATTCTGAAGCACTTAGATGAGAGGAAAGTGATCAGGAACAGTCAGCATGGATTCACCAAGGGAAAGTCATGCCTGACTAATCTAATTGCCTTCTATGATGAGATAACTGGTTCTGTGGATGAAGGGAAAGCAGTGGACGTGTTATTCCTCGACTTTAGCAAAGCTTTTGACATGGTCTCCCACAGTATTCTTGTCAGCAAGTTAAAGAAGTATGGGCTGGATGGATGCACTACAAGGTGGGTAGAAAGTTGGCTAGATTGTCGGGCTCAACGGGTAGTGATCAATGGCTCCATGTCTAGTTGGCAGCCGGTATCTAGCGGAGTGCCCCAAGGGTGGGTCCTGGGGCCGGTTTTGTTCAATTTCTTCATTAATGATCTGGAGGATGGTGTGGATTGCACCCTCAGCAAGTTTGCGGATGACACTAAACTGGGAGGAGTGGTAGATACGCTGGAGGGTAGGGATAGGATACAGAGGAGCCTAGACAAATTGGAGGATTGGGCCAAAAGAAATCTGATGAGGTTCAACAAGGAAAAGTGCAGAGTCCTGCACTTAGGATGGAAGAATCCAATGCACCGCTACAGACTAGGGACTGAATGGCTAGGCAGCAGTTCTGCAGAGAAGGACCTAGGGGTGACAGTGGACGAGAAGCTGGATATGAGTCAACAGTGTGCCCTTGTTGCCAAGAAGGCCAATGGCATTTTGGGGTGTATAAGTAGGGGCATTGCCAGCAGATCGAGGGACGTGATTGTTCCCCTCTATTCGACATTGGTGAGGCCTCATCTGGAGTACTGTGTCCAGTTTTGGGCCCCACACTACAAGAAGGATGTGGAGAAATTGGAAAGAGTCCAGCGAAGGGCAACAAAAATGATTAGGGGACTGGAACACATGAGTTATGAGGAGAGGCTGAGGGAACTGGGATTGTTTAGTCTATGGAAGAGAAGAATGAGGGGGGATTTGATAGCTGCTTTTAACTACCTGAAAGGTGGTTCCAAAGAGGATGGATCTAGACTATTCTCAGTGATAGCAGATGACAGGACAAGGAGTAATGGTCTCAAGTTGCAGTGGGGGAGGTTTAGGTTGGATATTAGGAAAAACTTTTTCACTAGGAGGGTAGTGAAACAGTGGAATATGTTACCTAGGGAGGTGGTGGAATCCCCTTCCTTAGAAGTTTTTAAGGTCAGGCTTGACAAAGCCCTGGCTGGGATGATTTAGTTGGGATTGGTCCTGCTCTGGGCAGGGGGTTGGACTAGATGGCCTCCAGAGGTCCCTTCCAACTCTGTTATTCTATGATTCTATGTGATCCAGAGCTTGGTCTGATTAAGAGGAAGAAAAAGGGTTATCAATGTAGGCTTCTGAATCATGTGATGGATAGGAACTGTGTTCTCTATTTTCTCTGCTTCTGTTCTTCAGTAAACTCAGGAACAGACGTTGATTTCACATGATAGTCACTTGATGTCCTTATCCAGGCTCAGATCAGCTCTTCTGCAATTACCCATTAAATATGTAACAAGTCTAGTACTATTGAAACTGGACCTTTATTTGGAGGAATTGAAATACCTGGCTCCAGATGTTATGAAGACCAAGGGCCAAATTCTAATCTTGACTACACAAGTGTTAATCAAGAGTAGCTCCACTGAAGTCCCGTTACTCTGGATTAACCCTGGTGAAATGGAGAGTAGAATTTGGTCCATAGTTTCTACAAATCCAGGGAGAGAGCCATGGATAACTTAAAATAATAGGTATTTCAAGCATAGATTTGAACAAAATTCTGTTTTTTAGTTAAATCAGATTGACAAGAAATTTTCTTGGATTTGAAAACCCTCTCCCCAGCCAAAGAAGTTTATTTAATGAGTTAGATTTTGCTTAAGAGCCAGACATATTAAAATGAGTTTCTGAGGAATGTTTGAAATAATGGTGTAGAAAAATATATTTTCTAGGATTTTTCCTATTAATATATTTTATTTGCAAAATTGCCTGTAAATTATGCCTTAAAATCTTTCTTCTACTACCTATGAGAAATTTGTTGTTTCCCATCCTCCTGTTCATACTTTGCTTCTTGTATTTACTTCACTGCATGCAGTGAAGAAATTAATAGCTTTCCTTTAGTATTTACTTAAACAGGAGTCATCCTTTCTATTTATAAATAGATTTAGGGCTCATGAAAAGTGCTTAGCTGAAATTTCCAATAAATGAAGTCCTCTCTTTATTTACACACTAGTGCTAGCTTCTCTGCATTGCCCGAGCCTTGTACCACATCTCTGATCTGCAGGGGCTACTTCTCAAAATGAATGGCTAGGTTATTTGCTACATCCATTTAGTCTTTCTCCATTGCTAAGATTGCCAATGAGGGTTCCAAATGCAGTAGTGGTGGTTGTGATCTGGACATTTGTCCACTAGGAACTGAACTGATATCACCAATCCATTGTGCCACCAAACTGCCATCAGAAGGTGAGGACTGTTGGTCACAACATCCAACCAGCTCTAAATTTGAATAGGTGACTTAAGCTGCAATTAGAGAAAATACTTCAGCATGTGCTTAATCAAATCAAAACATTTAAACATGCGCTTAAGAACCAACAGCACTTAAGTCCATACTTAAAGTTAAACATATACTTATGTGCTTTCCTGAATGCGTTCCCAAATCAGGGTCTTAGGCCTGGTCTACACTGGGGGAGGGGAGAGAAATCGATCTAAGTTACGCAACTTCAGCTATGTGAATAACGCAGCTGAAGTCAATGTACTTAGATCTACTCACCGCTGTGTCTTCACTGTGGTGAGTCAACTGCTGACACTCCCCTGTTAACTCCGCCTGCGCCTCTCGCTCCAGTGGAGTACACCAGTCAATGGAAGAGCGCTTGGGGGTAGATTTATTGTGTCTAGACTAGTCGCGATAAATCGACCCCTCCCCCCGCCAGCTGGATCGATCGCTGCCTGCCGATCCAGCGGGTAGTATAGACATACCCTTAGAGTTAAATGTCTCTTTATCTCTTTTACAATAGTCTTTAACCAGTCAGTCTCCTGTTTTTCTGTCTATTTAAAATGTACACATCAGTAGAGTTTATTTGACCAACTTTTTCTTTTCATTTTCTAATAAATTATATGGGAATAAATTGTTTCCACTCTTCAATTAGTTCTAACAGGTACTGCAAAATAAAACAGCAATTAGAAATTCAAGTGCCAGATAAAGTACAAAGAGCTGGCTGAATTCTGAACAGCTTGCCAGAAAAAGTTAAGCAGAATTCTCTTCCTCTCAGAGATTTCTGCTGGCTTTCTTTTACCCTTCCTTATTTTATTTTGCTTTTCAGCAGACGGCTTGCAGACATAGGGTCTGTGAATATAAATGTTTTGTTTTGGTGCACAGGCCTCAGAGTAGCTTCCTGCAGCAAACAAGCTTCTCTTGCTTCTCCTGGAACCTCTGCTTATCACTAGTCAATTTTCTGCTTCTTAGGGCTGAGTGAGACTCCCTATGTCCCTTCCTTCTTTCAAGAGCCACTTCCTGCAGCTGGTGTCAGCATATATGGTGATTAAGGTCCCTCTATTTAGAGCTGTAGCAATGACTGTGCCTGAAGGTACCTGATAGCTTTCAGCATTGGATTCGGCAACTCTTTGTCAGCCTGATTCAGCTTGTTCCGTTTATGCCAAGAGATTCTGAAATGTTGATTGTTACCATTGACAATGCACAGATTCCATTACATTGAAATTGTTGCTTACAGCTGCAAACGTTTTCCATAGTGTGCATCTCATTTTTTCCCTCTCCAAAAGAGCTCATCTGCTTCTAGTTCAGCTGGAAACTTTTGAATATCACAGGATGACTTTTCCTCAGAAGGATGACCTTGCTGTTGTGGTTGTGGCTTGCTCATCACCACCTGATGTGCTTGTTATTTTAGCCTGGGGTGCAGTAAAATCACTGCCAGCCAGTCTTCATCATTGTCTGAAATGTAACAACTACAGGGTGAAAGGATCACCCTGGTGTAACACGCAGAAGAACTAGAATAACTTTAATGCCAGGATGACTCTGAAGAGCAGATTCCAAACTGGGAGTAGCACGACACATTAAGATTGAGAAGGATGGGATTTGTGTTATATAAATCCAACAGTGGCACAACCAGACCAGTAAAGCAAGGAACTGAAGTACACACACCTTTGCCATGAAAAGAGTGAAGGAAACCAAAGCTGCAGAGGACCAAAGTGTGCCCTGACTTAAATCCTGTACAAACCATCATTTCACTGTGATATCTAGACGTGGCCTAATCATCACTTAACCACTACTCATTTGGTTAATTATAGTATATGTAATAGAGGGCTTATTCCATACCATACTTAACTGCTTCCTTACTCATTCAGATCAGTCAAATGGTCTATTTAGTCTTTTGGAAAACTCTTTTAGTCTGTTTCAGGTGTATACAAAGTCTGACATGTGAAACTTCAATTATTGTACTCCCATTGCACAGCAACTTTCAGCTGTCAGGAGGCAAGCTGTGGCCACTGAGGTTTGCTGCATGCCCTGGCATGCTTCTCCTCGATGAAGAGATGAAGAATGAAGAGGAGAGAGAAGCTACTGGAGCTATCCAGCTGCAAGTAGCAACAGTTCTGATGGTATATAGGGAATGAATAAAGTAGGCCTACTCTCTTGAACAGCTTGGAAGATGATTGATGTTTGGTTCTAAAGTGTGGCAAATTCAGAATCTGTTTTCTCAATTTAGGAAGGCTCAGAGGAGTTCTGGAGCCATTTAGGGTAACCAGATGTCCTGATTTTCTAGGTACAATCCCGATATTTGGGGATTTGTCTTATAAAGACACCTGTTACCCCTCTGCACTCCTATCCTGATTTTTCACACTTGCTGTCTGGTCACCCTAAGGCCATTGTGACTTGCAGTTTCAAACATCTGCACATTGCAGTGGCGGTTCTAATGGAGGAAGGAGGAGCATGCAAGACCAGCAAGCTAGAAAGCAGATAGGGGGGAGACAGAGGAGCTGTATACAAGGCATTCACTGTAGAAAAGGCAATAGCCCTGCTCCCATGGTCATCAGAACCCTCAGTTATCAGACTATCATGGCATTGCACAAATATTTGCTTTTCTGAGCTGAGTGCAAGATAGATATAGATGATAAATCTCAAATCCAATATATTTTATCCCAGCAAATAATTGTTATCCGATTAATTTTTTCATCTCAAGAAGCTCATCTGTAAGAAATAGGAGATGTGAATTCCTCTCTCTGATGATTGAACTGCAAATTGCCAAAGGAAAGTCAAACAATTTTTGAAAATACATTCCAGATGATAAGATCCTTTTCCTCCCAAGATCTCCATAAACAGACTAATTATTTCACACATATACCTTAAAAGAACATTTTCTTGGTGATGGGGAATGTGTGGTTTATGATGAATAACATAATCTGGTTTGAGGACTCTCCTGGTTAGTTAAAGACATTACAAAGATGCTGACTAACCACCAATGGCCTATTATGGAGTGGCATTTATGATAATTTTGGAATAAATTAATTATCCTCCTCTTGTGTCTAGGCCTAATGTAAAGGTAGCAAGAGAAAACAGGAGATGACTGGCCAAGGAGGAGAAAAACAACACCTGGAAAGGAGTGGTTGATAGAGGCCTATGTCCCCATCCTGCATTCTGCCCTTCTTGTAATAGAGTATAAGGATGGAAGGGGCCACCAGAAAATCTAGTCTGGCCACCTGTATATCACTAACACCCAGCACCCGCACCCCAAACCCCAAAAGTAGACAAAAGTGTTACAGCCCACAGGAGACATAACTATTATGTGCCACAGAGAATAGGAGAAACCGAGGTGCACCAGTACCTGAGCCCCCTTCGATGACAGAGAAATAATGACATAATCCTGGCAAGTGACCTGCACCCCCACACAACAGAGGAAGGTGAAAACATCCTCAGGTCACTGCGAATGTGACCTGGGGGAAAATACCTTCCCAAACCCACATATAGCGATCCATTAGACTTTCAGCATGTAGGCAAGACCCAGCTAGGTAAGCACCTGAAAGAGAGGTTTCAGAGTAAAAGCCGTGTTAGTCTGTATTCGTAAAAAGAAAAGAAGTACTTGTGGCACCTTAGAGACTAACCAATTTATTTGAGCATAAGCTTTCGTGAGCTACAGCTCACTTCATCGGATGAATACTGTGGAAAATACAGAAGATGTTTTTATACACACAAACCATGAAAAAATGGGTGTTTATCACTAGAAAAGGTTTTCACTCCCCCCACCCTACTCTCCTGCTGGTAATAGCTTATCTAAAGTGATCACTCTCCTTACAATGTGTATGATAATCAAGGTGGGCCATTTCCAGCACAAATCCAGGGTTTAACAAGAATGTCTGAGGAACGGGGGGGCGGGAATAATAAACAGGGGAAATAGGTTACTTTTTGTAATGACTCAACCATTCCCAGTCTCTATTCAAGCCTAAGTTAATTGTATCCAATTTGCAAATTAATTCCAATTCAGCAGTCTCTCTTGTTGGAGTCTGTTTTCGAAGTTTTTTTGTTGAAGGATAGTCACTTTGAGATCAGAAATCGAGTGACCAGAGAGATTGAAGTGTTCTCTGACTGGTTTATGAATGTTGTAATTCTTGACATCTGATTTGTGTCCATTTATTCTTTTACGTAGAGACTGTCCAGTTTGCCCAATGTACATGGCAGAGGGGCATTGCTGGCACATGATGGCATATATCACATTGGTGGATGTGCAGGTGAACGAGCCTCTGATAGTGTGGCTGATGTTATTAGGCCCTGGGTTTGGGGGGGGGAGGGGGGGAAGAAAACCTGGATTTGTGCTGGAAATGGCCCACCTTGATTATCATACACATTGTCAGGAGAGTGATCACTTTAGATAAGCTATTACCAGCAGGAGAGTAGGGTGGGGGGAGAGAAAACCTTTTGTAGTGAAAAACACCTATTTTTTCATGGTTTGTGTGTATAAAAACATCTTCTGTATTTTCCACAGTATGCATCCGATGAAGTGAGCTGTAGCTCACGAAAGCTTATGCTCAAATAAATTGGTTAGTCTCTAAGGTGCCACAAGTACACCTGAAAGAGAGAATGCTTGGTACCACATTAGAGCCTTGGCCCTCTCCAGTGTCCCATCTTCAGCTGTGGCCATCTCTTATGCTTCAGAGGAAGGAGGGGGGAAAAAACCCTTCCTGACCCCTTCAGGTGACCGTCTGAAGCCTTGAAGCACAAAACATAAACTTGAAGAGACCCTCAGGGCTGCCAGTCCCCATCCCCCATCATACAGTCTGACTCATAAATATGTCCAGCTCTCGCTTAAAACGAGTAAGTTGTTTTCCACCACTATTCTTATTGGGAGGCTGTTCCAGAACCTCACCCCTCTGATGGTTAGACACTGTTTTCTAATATCCAGGCTAATATTCATAGGCCGTTTATACCCATTTGTTCTCGAGCCAGCACTGTCCTTGAGCTTAAATAACTTCACCCTCTCTGCTGTTTATCCCCAGATGTATTTATAGAGATCAATCATATCAATTAATCTCAAGGTTTGTTACAGTAGGCTAAACAAACCAAGTGCTTCCAATGTCCTTTCATAAGATAGAACCTACATTTCCCTGATCATCCTAGAAGCTCTTCTCCCCACCTTTTCCTGTCTGAATTCATCTTTCTTGAACATGGGTGAGCAAAATTGTACACAGCATTCCAAATGAGTCTTACCAGTGCCTTGTAACAATGACATCAACACTTCTTTACCTCTGCTGGAAATGCTTGCCCAATATGTCCAAGGATCACACTTGCCTTTTTCACAGCCGCATCATATTGGTAGCTCATAGTCATCCTGTGATTGACCAACACACCCAGGTCTTTCTGCTCCACCACTTCCAACTGATGAGCCCTCAACTTACAGCAGAAACTCTCATTATTTGACCCTACATGCATTCCTAGTATTTTGTACTACTGCATTTTATCCTATTTCTGTTACTCCAACCTTCAAGTTCATGCAGATTTTCCTTTATAATATTCCTAACCTCCTCTTTATTGATGATACCTCCCAACTTTGTGTCATCAGCAAATGTCATTAGCACACTCCTACTTTTTGTGCCAAGGTCATTAATAAAAATATTGAATAAGATTGTTTTGAAGACCGATCCTTGATGAACTCCATTTGTAACTCCCCTCCAGTCCAACAGTTCATTCTTCAGCGCTGTCCCCTTTAACCAGTTCTTATCCAACTATGTCCAGAGCCTTCAGGTTCTAAAAACTCAAAGGGACACTTTGAAGGGAACTATTATCCAACCTCAATGGCGCCTAGAAAAATAACAGACTGTATGAAACTATGAAAAGAGAGGTTTCAGAGTAACAGCCGTGTTAGTCTGTATTCGTAAAAAGAAAAAAGAAAAGGAGTACTTGTGGCACCTTAGAGACTAACCAGTTTATTTGAGCATGAGCTTTCGTGAGCTACAGCTCACTTCATCGGATGCATAGCATATCGTGGAAACTGCAGAAGACATTATATACACACAGAGACCATGAAACAAAACTTCCTCCCACCCCACTGTCCTGCTGCTAACAGCTTATCTAAAGTGATCATCAAGTGATCATCAAGGAAGGCCATTTCCAGCACAAATCAAGGTTTTCTCACTCTTCCCCCCACACACACACACACACAGACACACATACAAACTCACTCTCCTGCTGGTAATAGCCCATCCCTCTTTGAAACCTCTCTTTATAATGCGCATGATAATCAAGGTGGGTCATTTCCAGCACTAATCCAGGTTTTCTCACCCCCCCCCCACACACACACCCCCTCCAAAAACCACACACACAAACTCACTCTCCTGCTGGCAATAGCTCATCTTACAATGTGCACAGCAATAATCCAAGTTTAACCAGAACGTCTTGGGGGGGGGGGGTTTGTAGGAAAAAAACAAGGGGAGATAGGCTACCTTGCATAATGACTTAGCCACTCCCAGTCTCTATTCAAGCCCAAATTAATAGTATCCAATTTGCAAATGAATTCCAATTCAGCAGTTTCTCGCTGGAGTCTGGATTTGAAGTTTTTTTGCTGTAAGATAGCGACCCTCATGTCTGTGATTGCGTGACCAGAGAGATTGAAGTGTTCTCCGACTGGTTTATGAATGTTATAATTCTTAACATCTGATTTGTGTCCATTTATTCTTTTACGTAGAGACTGTCCAGTTTGACCAATGTACATGGCAGAGGGGCATTGCTGGCACATGATGGCATATATCACATTGGTGGATGTGCAGGTGAACGAGCCTCTGATAGTGTGGCTGATGTTGTTAGGCCCTGTGATGGTGTTCTCTGAATAGATATGTGGGCACAGTTGGCAACGGGCTTTGTTGCAAGGATAGGTTCCTGGGTTAGTGGTTCTGTTGTGTGGTATGTGGTTGTTGGTGAGTATTCGCTTCAGGTTGGGGGGCTGTCTGTAGGCAAGGACTGGCCTTTCTCCCAAGATTTGTGAGAGTGTTGGGTCATCCTTCAGGATAGGTTGTAGATCCTTAATAATGCGTTGGAGGGGTTTTAGTTGGGGGCTGAAGGTGACGGCTAGTGGCGTTCTGTTATTTTCTTTGTTAGGCCTGTCCTGTAGTAGGTGACTTCTGGGAACTCTTCTGGCTCTATCAATCTGTTTCTTCACTTCCACAGGTGGGTATTGTAGTTGTAAGAATGCTTGATAGAGATCTTGTAGGTGTTTGTCTCTGTCTGAGGGGTTGGAGCAAATGCGGTTGTATCGCAGAGCTTGGCTGTAGACGATGGATCGTGTGGTGTGGTCAGGGTGAAAGCTGGAGGCATGTAGGTAGGAATAGCGGTCAGTAGGTTTCCGGTATAGGGTGGTGTTGATGTGACCATCGTTTATTAGCACTGTAGTGTCCAGGAAGTGGATCTCATGTGTGGACTGGACCAGGCTGAGGTTGATGGTGGGATGGAAATTGTTGAAATCATGGTGGAATTCCTCAAGGGCTTCTTTTCCATGGGTCCAGATGATGAAGATGTCATCAATATAGCGCAAGTAAAGTAGGGGCGTTAGGGGACGAGAGCTGAGGAAGCGTTGTTCTAAATCAGCCATAAAAATGTTGGCATACTGTGGGGCCATGCGGGTACCCATAGCAGTGCCGCTGATCTGAAGGTATACATTGTCCCCAAATGTAAAATAGTTATGGGTAAGGACAAAGTCACAAAGTTCAGCCACCAGGTTAGCCGTGACATTATCGGGGATAGTGTTCTTGATGGCTTGTAGTCCATCAGCCACACTATCAGAGGCTCGTTCACCTGCACATCCACCAATGTGATATATGCCATCATGTGCCAGCAATGCCCCTCTGCCATGTACATTGGTCAAACTGGACAGTCTCTACGTAAAAGAATAAATGGACACAAATCAGATGTTAAGAATTATAACATTCATAAACCAGTCGGAGAACACTTCAATCTCTCTGGTCACGCAATCACAGACATGAGGGTCGCTATCTTACAGCAAAAAAACTTCAAATCCAGACTCCAGCGAGAAACTGCTGAATTGGAATTCATTTGCAAATTGGATACTATTAATTTGGGCTTGAATAGAGACTGGGAGTGGCTAAGTCATTATGCAAGGTAGCCTATCTCCCCTTGTTTTTTTCCTACAAACCCCCCCCCCCAAGACGTTCTGGTTAAACTTGGATTATTGCTGTGCACATTGTAAGATGAGCTATTGCCAGCAGGAGAGTGAGTTTGTGTGTGTGGTTTTTGGAGGGGGTGTGTGTGTGGGGGGGGGGTGAGAAAACCTGGATTAGTGCTGGAAATGACCCACCTTGATTATCATGCGCATTATAAAGAGAGGTTTCAAAGAGGGATGGGCTATTACCAGCAGGAGAGTGAGTTTGTATGTGTGTCTGTGTGTGTGGGGGGGGGGGGAAGAGTGAGAAAACCTTGATTTGTGCTGGAAATGGCCTTCCTTGATGATCACTTGATGATCACTTTAGATAAGCTGTTAGCAGCAGGACAGTGGGGTGGGAGGAAGTTTTGTTTCATGGTCTCTGTGTGTATATAATGTCTTCTGCAGTTTCCACGATATGCTATGCATCCGATGAAGTGAGCTGTAGCTCACGAAAGCTCATGCTCAAATAAACTGGTTAGTCCCTAAGGTGCCACAAGTACTCCTTTTCTTTTTTCTTTTTATGAAAAGAGAAATGCAGTTTGGTCAAAGCACCAAGGCTCTGTCATTCCATCAGTGAATCTGAAATTATAGAGGTGGAGTCCCTTGTGGAAATTTATTTTGAGAGAGAGACAATGTTCCTTTGTATCACCATCCCTAGTTGCTGCTGTAAAATCTTTTATTTTTTTCCCTTTGCCCTTTCACCTTGCAAGAAAGGGAAAATCATAACAGAGAGGTTTTGTGCAGGAAGTTTGGGAATAGGAACACTCACCTACAGGAACTCAAGCTACTACACATATGAGAAGCTGTGTGCCATTTGCCACTTAACACTTATTTTAACAACACTGCAAGGTTGTTCCATGCAGTTTAGTCTACTATCTGGCTAGCATATTTAACGGTTAATCATTTTTGTCTGTATTTTAAGAGCTTTATTGTTCTCCCATGTGTGCATCTGGTATTCGCACTTCTGAGGTTTCAGATCATCATTTTTGGGCATGGAAATAAGGCTATTTCTTCACTAGAAGCACTGCAGCTGCACCTCAGTAGCACGTCAGCGTAGACACTACAGCAACGGGGCGGGGGGTTCCTGTCACTGTAATTAAGCCACATCCTTGAGAAGTGGTAACTAGGTTGATGGAAGAATTCTTCCATCACCCTAGCACTGTCTATGTTGGGAGTTAGGTTGGATTAACTATGTCACATGGGAGGCGGGGGTTGGGGGGGGGGATTTTTCACATCCCTGAGTGACGAAATTGGGTCGACCTAACTTTTTGGTGTAGACCTGGTCTTACATAAAATATTTTACAGAGCAGAGGGCCAAAACCTCAGCTGGTGTAAATTGGTGTAGCTTCACTGAAGTCAGTTATTTATCTGGCCCCAAAAGAGGGCCCTAGATGGAAAAGGTCTGGGCTTGGGAACTAGAATTAGAGACTAATCTAGTCATGGAAGTATTAAAGCACAAAAGAGAAACATGATTTGGAAATGGAGAAAGAGAACAGGAAATGAGTGAAAAAGAGAAAGATGAAGAATACTTCAAGTAGCAAAATACAGAGGGGCTTTTGAAGCAAATCAAAACGGGGGGGGGGGGTGTAGTATGCTCCTGGAAGCAGCAATGAGAGGCACAAAATATAGCCTTGATATAAAGGTACAACTCTAATGGAAGTCAGTGGGCGTTGCCCTCACTTATGCTATGGCTAAATGAGACCCTAAGGTCACGTCTACCCTATGGGCACCACAGTGGCACAGCTGCAGTGCAGTGCTGTAGTTAAACTATTGTTGTGCCGTAGTGCAGATGCTTCTTACAGTGACAGAAGGGGACAGGGGGTTTTCCATTGCTGTAGTTGATCCACCTCTCTGAATTGCTGTAGCTAGGTCAATGAAATTCTAGCCACATCTGCACCGGAGTTTAGGTCAGCTTAACTGTGGTGCTCATGGGTGTGGATTTTTCATATCCCGGAGCGTCATAGCTATGTCAACGTAACTTGTAAGTGTAGACTAGGCCTAAGTCTTAAAAGAGACAGAGACAGACATGGGACACTAGCTGTAGTGAGAGAAAGACTTATCTGTAGAAAACCAAGGGGGAGTGGTTGATCTAGCCAAGGGGAATTAGTAAATCTTTAGTTCTTTCTACTTGTATTTGTTTCTATTAATCCAATTATTGAGCTTCCTGTATTTAGTTGCCAAAGAGATTGCTGCCCAACGAACTACTTTTTGTATCACCTCAGAGAACGTTACTAGTTAATCACAGAACATTACTGATCATTTAAGTGCATTTTTATGAAACACGTCTATGAAAGGCTTCTTATAAATAGACTTCTATGCATTCTGCATCCTTAAGCACATATTGTGCAATTCAGTCACGTTAAAAAGGAAATCTTGTCAAACTGTAAGCTCCATAAATCTCTTGAAAAATAATTTTTCTTAGTTTTACAGCCATATATTCAGCACCGAGGGCTGGATTCTGCCCTCGGTTAAAATGGGGTAAATGTTTGACTTCAGGGGACTTACTCAGGATTTTCACTGATGAAACTGAGATCAGAGTCTGGCCCGGCGTGACTGTATTTCCGCAATGGAATACATCGTCTGTGTACAATGGTGGAAAATGAGAAAGGAAAAAAACCTGATTTATTTATGCTTGTTGGAGCTTGTATTTGTATTCCAAGCTCAAAATGTTTGCAATGCATATAGTTCATGCAAACAGGCCTATGCATGTCACTTCACGACTCCATTTCAAACAATTCATCCTTGTTTTGCTTATCACCCAGCCTTCGGTTTTGAAGAGGTTAAATCATTGTGTGAGCAAGGTGAGAAGATTTTTGATTGATTAGACTTTAAATGCTTTCTTCATTTAGAGCATTAATAGCCTGAATAGCTCTTCACTGGCCAAATACTAAGATAAAATTCTATTTTATTCATTTGCTATCCTTACATTCATATGCTAGAATATAAACTAATTAATCCTCATGCAGCTTTTGCAGTAGTACACGAATCTTGTTGGTATTGCTCAGTTGCTTCAAACACAAGGAACTTACATGGTTGCTTAACAAATTGACTGCTGAAGATTTGTTGAGAGTACTCATTTTTCATCTTGACTCTTTTTTCTGGGAGGGATGAAAAGCTTTCTATAGGCTTCAATATACTGCATATGCAGGCAAATGGCAGCATATTAGGACAGAATATGGAATTTATCTTTACTCCATTTGAATATAAATGCAGTTGAAAGTAAATACTTTTTGTTTTCAAGAGCCATTTCCCATGTTTTCCTCTGACATCAAAAACTACAGCAGAATAATCAGAACAAACAAAATCAAACTTTCTTCCCGCAAGTTTGTGAGCCTTTCTCGATGTCATGGCATATGCTTTTTTAGACTGTCGGCATCTAGGGGCAGAAGCTGTCTCTTGATATGTTTGTATAATGCATAGAACCCTCAGACTCCTATCCAAATTAGGGACTTATTGGGGACTGATAGCAGCCTACAATTACCTGAAGGGAGGTTCCACAGAGGATGGAGCTAGGCTGTTCTCAGTGGTGACAGATGACAGAACAAGAAGCAATGGTCTCAAGTCGCAGTGAGGGAGGTCTAGGTTGGATATTAGGAAACACTACTTCACTAGGAGGGTGGTGAAGCAGTGGAAGGGTTACCTAGGGAGGTGGTGGAATCTCCTTTCTTAGAGGTTTTTAAGGCCCGGCTTGACAAAGCCCAGGCTGGGATGATTTAGTTGGGGTTGGTCCTGCTTTGAGCAGGGGATTGAACCAGATGACCTCCTGAGGTCTCTTCCAAACCTAATATTCTATGATTTTATGACTTTCGGCACTACCATAATAGGAATCAATAATATTAATATACTACAATTAGGAATCAGTCTTTTACCCTTTGAAGTCAATGGGAATTTTGACTGAATGGGTCCTTAATTTGCACTTATACAGTATAATAATTACTACGTTTCCATTTTGCCTTGTGTAGAAAAGGCTTTAAAGTACAAACTGAAATTTAGACTTAAAGTGTGAACTTTTCCTGCATCCCTAAGGCAATTGCAGAGGTTCACTTTTGTTTGATAAGAGTGTCCTGGCTTTCTTGAGTAGTAGGACTGTGACCTTGTTATTCCCATTTGCTGTTTGTGATGTTTGATGTGAAGTTTAAATGAGCAGGTTAAAGAGGTGCCATTGACTTGAAATTATTCGCTTTAAAACAATAAGTTAAATGTAGTTAAAAGTAATTTAAGTTGGACTCTTGCCCCCAAGTGGTTTTATGATCCATTTCTTTAATTTTTTAAAAAAATCTATTTTTCTTCCCCTCCACACATATGCAAATGGGGCAGAGGGAATTATACAGGTGAAATAATGAAACTGACTGTACCCAAAATCTTGTCAAATGCACAAACAAAGTAAAAATAGATTGGGAAATATTTTCCTTATTCTCTTTGAGCTAGATTGGCCTTAGGCGTTACCTATAACAATAGTAGATAAAAATGAGACTGTTTGTGTGATTATTAAATTGATGGTATCCCTTTAAATAATCTAGAATGACACACTGAACTTTGTGGAACCTGCCCATCAAGCAAGATAGATAGGTCTCTTAATAAAACAAAATATATTCTTGTTTGTTTAGCCTGGGAATTTTACGCTAGATTAATGGAAGTCAGTGGAGACTTAAAAAACTAAGGGGGCAAAATTTAGCTTTGGAACTGATTCATGGAACACTTTTCAGACCTGTCCCTGCTGCTGCCTCTCCAGTCCCCACAGACAGACCCTACTGTCCTCCCCTCCCACCCTGTTCCCTATAGTTCATATGCTGGACAGAGTCCCTTCTGGGCCAGCAGCAGATGAAAGAGCAGTATTTAGCAGGAAGAGAACTTTATCTGCTCCTTCCAAGGAGTGCTGCAAAGACAAACAAGTCAGAGGCAGAGTATGGGAAGTGCATTACTGGTACTAAGAATATAACGAGTGTTCAGAGATTTAGTCAGGATTCTTTTGTCAGATCATCCATCACGGATCCTGTAAGAGATGCCACGTTAAAAGAACAAATAACAAGCTACTTGTTGGCCTACCAAGTTTACGTTGTTGCTACTCTCAAAGGACTGTGGGCTGTAATACTTTGGTCTCATTTTGGTTGCTGGATTTAGTGTGTGGGCTCTGGCTGGTGTTGGTGACCTGTGTTATACGGGAGGCGAGACTGGATGATCTGATGGTCCCTTAAACTCTAGGACTCTGACTCTCAGATGGATTCAGCTTTTCATGGTTCACTTAGATACTATTTGCGTATATAGAAACGGCAAGAGGCAGGGCAAAAATACCCATACCTCCATGGTTTTGGAATCCCACAGGTTGCATTTTATACCCCACAGGGTGCAATTAGCAGTTTGTTTCATTGTTACTGTTTTGGTTTGATAGTTACACTTCCATATTCACAATCCTCCTTTTTAAAATTTTGGCTGCTCTAAGAATCTTCCTTTCACTTTTCTGTTTGGCTGTATTGTGCACATCTTGTTGACTTTGTCAAGGGTGGTGCAGTGATTTAGAGCAAACAGCTACCTGAGGCATATAATTGAGATGGAAGGGTAATATTCATGCTGGTGCAATTAATTGACGTTGTAATTGGTCTAAATCCTCTTAGCTGGGGTTGTGGAGAAGGAGAAAGGGAAGAGAAGGTAATTGTTTATATTACACAAACTATAGTATCTGATTAAATTACTCCCCCTATCCTCCTCAGATGATCTCTTTCATAGCACTGCCTTCACTGCATTAGCTCTGATACTCTTTGCTTTCGGTTACATTGCTATTGATCTCTCAGAAGTATGATTGCCCATTAAGTGCCATTGTGTTTGCACTGCTGCATGAAAGTGGCAGGCTTATGGAATGGTCTGTGTGACTTTTGCTGCACAAGCACATTATGAAGCTGGATGTAGCCATGGCTACAATGCACCTGCTTTATTTTGCACCGATGAAGGCCACTCATATGTTGCATGTTCATTAGTACCATAGGTGGCTACTATATGCACAAAGGACATGCACTTTGCACATCAGGAAATAAAACAGACCCATTCTATGAATAGAAGAGGATGGTCCCTTTATAGTCGTTATTATGTTAACATTGTGATAGTGCCCAAATAATGCTAGGTGCTGTGCAAAATCACTTAGGGGGAGACAGTTCCCTGCCCCAAAGGAATCTCAATAGATAAGCTAGTCAGACAAACAACACAAAAGCAAAATGTTAGCTGTGATGTGTGGTACAGTCTTGTTATTCCCTATACTTCCCTCTTTCTGTCTCTCTGTTTATGTGCCCCAGTCAATCTCTTCTGCTATTGTGGCCCTAGCTTGCCTCCTTTCCACCTAGCTCACCTCAGAATATTCAGTCTGAGAGTTTTGGGAGAACAAACCACCAATCAGAGGGTGCCCATATTAAGATGGGCTCTCTTCTGCAGTCCTGGGGAGCTCCTGCTCTCCCCACACCCACTCACCCACAGAGATTGGGAATGGTAGTTCCCTGAGGATGGAGGCAGGAATACATATGGCCTCCGTCACTGGCCATTCCTGGATTGATTTCACCTTTCTCAGACGTAGCCTCCTACTATTTGTTGTTGCTCCCTTTGCCCTGTGCTTTGTTCACAAAATCATTGGGCCCGAGTTTGCTTGTGATTATAACAGTGTAAATCAGGAAAAACATAACTGAAGTCAGTTGTGTTAATTGAAGTAAGTGGAGCTACATTAGTGTAAAACCAGCATAAGAGAGAGCAGTATCAGGCCTGCAGCATCCGGCTATAGCAATAGATAGAAAACCCCCATTGCAGCCGTGTAATATGATGATGAAGTGTGGCTTCTCTCAGGGTTTTCCTCCTTTTGTTAACTGATTTCCAGCATCACATTGTCAATACTTACTCACTTCTCTCCATTAACCTTTTGAACTCCATCTACCTCTGTTTCTGGCCTTTGTGGTTATGCCCCATTTCTGATTTGATTGATCCCCAAGGGCTTGATTCTGCTGTCATCGAAGTCAATGGCAAAACTCCCATTGGCTTTGGTGATGTAAGATCAGACTTCAGACTGAGTAAGCTTTTTTTTGCCAATGTTTGCATTGTTTTAAAAAAAGAAAGTCAAATAAAAATTACAATGTGGGAGAGGTGATGAGATAGTGGTTTTTTAACGGTCTGAGTTGAAACAAAATGTCAGATCATACTGTAATTTTAGTAAGTTCATTATGAAGTCCACCGGGGATTTTGTTATTGTCAAAGGTGCTCAAACACTACAGTGACAGGCAGCAATATAAAACCCTAAATCCTGTGTTCCCTGTAAGCTGCGCGCTTGGGCGGCCGCTCAGGAGAGATTCAAATGCCGCCCAGCTGATTAGCAGAGCACAGCTGGCAGCATGTGTTCAGGTGCCCCTCCCCCTGCATTGCTCTGTCCTGCAGTGGGACACTCCTGCTGGCTGTGCAGGGGGCGGGGGGGGAGGAGGAAGCTGATGTCAGGGCGTCCCCCTCCCCATGCCCCTGTACCCCATCTCTACAGAGGAGAGGGGACACAGCCTGGCTCAGGACTCAGAGCTTCTGTGGTGAATGGTGAGTGACTGAGCGCCTTTCTTAAAGAAACGGTGCACTGTTTCTGAGATTTCCCCAGCAGCCAGCTCACACAGTCTCTCACACACACACACACACACAGTCTCTGGGTCACACATACACTCTGTCTCTTTCACACCCACCTCCCAACACATACTTCTATTATTATTGTTGTTACTTCTTGATATTTCCTGCAATGCACATATATTCTCTGTAATTTTATTCCTTCAAAGTGTGTTATTTTAGTGTTTTGACTGGTCTATACATTTCATAATTTTTATTTCTCTTACACTTAAATCTAATTATTTGAGTAGTGAGTTCTAAAATGCCTAACCTGTCCTGGATGGAGTAATTATCCCTATGGTAACTTTTTAAAGATACATATTTTATATCCTAGGTTTTTTTGTTTCTGCTGGTAGCGCACATTCGTACACACCTCGGTGCACATAACAAAATTTATTCTGCACATGGATAGAAAAAATTAGAGGGAACATTGCCTAAGACTGATAATCACTATAAAAATAAAATAATTGATAAGGTGGTAATAACATACATTTACAGGGCAAACTTTCAGATGGACCCTAAGTATATAAACAGCTAAGGTCAGATTACCGTCTCTGTCTATTCTTATTCCAGAAGTAAGAACGTCCAAAGGCTATAAATAAGCCATTACATATTATCCAATTAAATTATATAGGACATTATTTTAAAGTAGACTACAATTACCCAAACTGGAACGTGGCCAAGAAACCATAATTTGTACCGTAACACTTTTGGAAGTGCTCTGGGATCTTTAATAACTAGAAGTAGTCAAGACATTAGTTTTATATCTTCTCCTCTCATCCACTGAACCCAATGGAGGTAAGACTGGTGTTAGTTAAAGGAAAGCCATGTCTTGCCTTTCCAGAAGCACTGATACACAGGGCCTTCTTTGTCATTTACAGCATCACAATCTTTACTAATTTGGCAGAATGAACTTCTGCTCTTATTCACACCTCACACTGTCAATATTTATCTCTTTTGAAATACTGGCATTTCTATGACACATTGCTGTACACATATCTTTATGCGGGCAACATTTAAGCCAAGTGTGTTTCTTGTTGTAAAAATAAAAAGGTAATGGTTAACAATGTGCAGTTTAGAATGTGCGGTTAGGTTGTATAGACACTGGAGCTGTATGCGCAGCCATCTATCTGCAGTCAAAAGAGTGTCTAAGTCAGAAAGATTAAAAGATATCTATAATCAATACTACTTGAATCAGGTTTTCCTTTTATTGGATTAAAAATATTTCATGAGAACCCTGAGGAGAAATGTAGGCTGAAGGCAAAGAAGAGTTGATTATTATACCTAATAACTTCCAGGTGTTCAGAAATATTTTGAGTAAAAAAGTAAAATGCCAATTTCCAAGAACTATATTAGTTTATTTAAAAGAAGAATGTTTATTTGTTTTTAAATCACTGCAGGAAAACAATCCTTACCCTAGAGCTGTAATGTTAAAAAAAATCCATTCTACTTAGAGGTGAGAAGAATAGTTAAAAAAAACTTCTTGTTGTCTATTATTTACAGAACCAGAAGAATGCACCCTGCTTTACAACATATTTTAAAAAAATAAAATCCCAGCTATCTTTTGTTTCCTTACCATTTAGGTCAGACAAATTGGTTATACAGCATAGTAACTCACGTGCAAGAAAGTATGAAGATACTGGGTTATATTCTGCTCTCATTTATACCATTGTAAATCCAGAGCAACTCTACTAGAGTTGCTCTGGATTTACACCAGTGTCAATCATGGCAGATTTGATCCATTTTCAATGAGGGGACCAACTTACGTGTTCAATCAAAACTGACCAGCACCTTTCTAATTTGAGATATCCAGTAGACACAATAATCTCCTTGTGAACAATCTATATGCCAAAAATGATTCACTGAATAACTTCAACAAATGAAGGATGTGAGAAAACAATAATCTATTTGGAAACAATTTGTGAGCAAAAAAATATGTCATTAGTCTAAAAGATAATTTGCTATAAAATTCTCCCGGCTCCCTGAGTCTTTCCAGCAATCTAAGACTTTTGTGTAACACTGTAGTATCTGAGTACCTTCCATCTCAAATAGGTTGGCAATAGCAGACTTTCTGGGCCTTCCAGCTCTCCGCCTTTTTTAGGTTATAGAATGTTCTCCTTGGGGTAGGGCTCTCGGTTGTTCTTGTTTTATTTAAGGGGAAGAAGGAGATATAGTATTCATCACTATTAATATACTAAAGTATATAAAAATATTACTATACAAATAAGTCAATAAATAAATAAATAAAACCCAGGACTTGAATGGGATTATCTAAATAGAAATCCCTGTTGTTTCAGTCTGTCAACTTTAAATCTGGCCTATCCAAGTCATTCTCTTGCCATCAGAATAACATCTATTATGCATAGCAGCACATTATTATCAACAGCAGGGTCATTTTACAACTTACTACGAAAAGGAATTAAAATAATACTCCTGGTATTAACAGAAAATAATAAATTCTAAACCCGTTAGCATATTTCATCTAGTTCCTGACAAATACGAATGCATTGCTTCTTACTGTATCTTTAATAAATACAATTACTATTCTCACCTTTCAGCAGCAGGGACTTTTACCCTTTAGGTTATTGTTTATTGAATCGAGAAGAAACTGAATCACTAAACATGTTAGCCATGCTCACCAGATCACTTCTCTCTACAGGAAGGGACTTGTAGCTTTGATCACATAATTGGTTTAATCCAAATATTTTTAAATCCAGTTATAACCCTAAAACAGAGGAATTTTTTTCTTTACGTTTAACATATTAGAGAAATTGTCATATTAACAAAACATGAAGGCACAACACAATCTTGTATGTCACCTATATAGTGTGTGTTTCATTTAAAACTGAGAGCAATGATACATTTTACATAAATGCCTTTTTGTTTCATCTGTATATATATCTTCAATAAGCTAGGTGGCCAGATATTTTTAGAAAAAAGAAAAGGAGTACTTGTGGCACCTTATTTCTTTTTGCGAATACAGGCTAACACGGCTGCTTCTCTGAAACCTGTCAAATATTTTTAGGGGGAGAGTGGAATATAGAGTCAGTGACACCGAAATGTTTTGCCAATTCTTGTCAATTTAGCCAAATTGTCTGTTTATAAAAATTCAGAAAAAATTGAAATGTTTCATTTTGATATTTTCAAATGAAAGTTTCAAATTTTTTTGTTTGGAAAAAATTCATTTAAAAAATTCCTTTAATTTTATTTTAAAATATTCCAAAAACATTTTAAAATGTTTGAAATTGAAACAAAATGTTTCATTTCAGATCAAATGAAACTTTCCTTGACCCTCTGTGATTTTTTTAAACTTTCTGGTACATTGAAAATTTCAAAAAATTTCATTTTTAATCTGACCTGGAACTTGTTTTTATTATTATTTTTAAAAATTGCCTGCAAACCAAAAAGCCCATTGTTCACCCAGCTCTGAGCTTGACCTTTGCTGTTTGCTCTCCTGAGTTGGTCATCTCTCATTCCTCTCATACAAAGTCTAAAAGGCCAAAGGGAAGATATGGGTTCATATCTTCTCTTTTTATACATTGTGTCCTACTCAACGGAATCTCCCTCATCTCAAAGGTCAGTGAATTTAGCTTTGGGTTACCACCTGGGTATTTAAACTCATATATATATATATATATATATATATACAGTGATTCTCTGGGAGCCTTGGTAGGAGAATAAGGACCAGATGTAGATAAATGCTGACTGGGGTTATTGCCATAATTGAAATCAAACTGTGTCCCTAAATCCTTTCATAAGGGTCATGCCAACACTAGGAAAAAGGCTGAACCCTCTAACTAGCTAACACATATTAAAACAACAACCTGCTTTGTGTAGACTAAGATTTTAACAGATATTAACTAATGTTAAAATACACCTTTTTTCCTGAAGATAAAGCCAAAATCAGAAGATGTCCGCTCTCTTTCAAAAACAACCTGCTTATGATATTTCACTCTGTTATAATTTCAGCCTTTCTTAATGCATTGTAGCAACAATATGGAGGGGAGCCATCTTTGGCAATTACGTGTTAACTGAAAATTCAAAATCCAGGTAATTCATGAGAACTTACCTGAGAGGTAACGTGATTATTCCCACTCCATCTGTTGAGGAAATAGTGATTCATGTTTCACGACAAGGAAAAAATCATGCCCTCTTTGAACTTGTGAACTTCAAATGTGGTACACTGCCACCAGCCCTGTAAAAGGCATTTTTAGCACATTCATAATCAATTATTTCACACTGTTTGATGAGGTTCAACGGCTGTCAACTCCTCTTTCTCCTCTTGCTTACATCAGTGTAAATCTGTTTTCTTCAAAAGTGTTACTCCTTATTTACACTGGAAGAAAATTAGGTCCAAAGCTATTAGTTGAAACACCACAACCCTATAGTGTTTATGTTTTAAAACAAATTACCTAACTTTCAGGGGGCTGTTAATTCCTTTTATTGACTAGATCAATCGAAACTGTTTTAAAGCTGAGTGATCTCAAAGGCCTTGAATTCACACTACAAAACTTAACAAAAGGCTGGGGTTCAGTGAAAGGCAATACTGAAGTAAGCAATATGTGATTTTTGCTGTAAATATTTTACATAAAAGCAATGTAGTACCATCTAATACAATGCTGGGCTGGAGAGAAAGAAATGTAATGGTAAGCAGGATAAATAGGTTTGAGAAGTAGATATTGTTCAGGGTATTTTGAGACTAACACATGTCTTGCTTCTTCTAAATGTGGCTTCTTGTATTGTTTGGAATATGTTAAATTGGGTTGCAATGTCTTCACTCTTACAGTGGCCCTGCAAAGCAATGAAAAGACGGAATGTAAAGTACAATAGAGTTTCTTCCTTTTCTGATGTCTAGCAGCAGGCATTCAGCTAGAAATGTTGGTGCTTGCCTAGAGGTGAATAACAATTCTCGCTCTCAGAAATTGGCAAGTTTGAATACTTGTTGTCTATAAATCTCAGTTGACAGTTCAGCATCTTAACATCACTCAGTACCAGGGGGTAGAACTGACTCTAGACCCAGCAGGCAGGAAATACATGCTTACCAAACTACCCTCCGCTCCATCCCACACCTGTACAAGTGGAAAGCACTGGGGTAAAGAAGTGGATCTCGTGATTGAGGACTCAGTCTGAAATTCAAAGCTACCAGGGGCACTGTAAAGAAAGCTCCCTTGTTCCTGCCTACAATCAGAAATTGCCTGATTTTCTTTCTCCCCCTCCTGGCACTGTTTCAAGGGGAAGCAGACATCAGATATTATTTTTATTAAATGAGAAAAATAATATTCATTACTGTAGGGGAATCTGGATAACAGTGGGACTCAAGAACTCTGGAGATGTCTTTTTAGTCTGTCTAGACTCTCAGTTTCAGTCCATTCGCCATAACTTTCATGGTTGTAATGTCTGTGGCCATGATATCTGAGGGTATGTCTACAAAGCAGCTGGGAGCTGTAATTCCCAGCTCGGGTAGACATACGTGCACTCGCTGTGCTCAAGCTAGGTCTCTAACAGTACCAGCATGGCTGCATCAGCACGGTCAATAGCTTGGGCTCGCCACCTGAGGGTGTGAGACCCCTCCCAAAAATCTGAAATTCAGGTCAAAATCTTGAAGTAAAATACTTATGCTCCTTTTAGTTGTCAGCGGTTGAAGAACAGAGGTTAGCAGACAACATAATAACCTAGTAGCTCAAGGCAAATTTCAAAACAAGAAACTCCATCTTCCAACTCGCACTCATGTGAATCATCCTTAGTTATGCAATTAGTCCCATTGTCTACAATTGCAAATGTAATTTAGGGCAGTTGATTAATCGCGGTTAACTCACATGATTAACTCAAAAAAATTAATTGTGATTAATCACAATTTTAATCGTACTGTTAAACAATAGAATACCAATTGAAATTTATTAAATATTTTGGATGTTTTTCTACATTTTCATATATATTGTATTCTGTGTTGTAATTGAAATCAAAGTGTATATTATTTTTATTATAAATATTTGCACTGTAAAAATTATAAACAAAAGAAATAGTATTTTTCAGTTCACCTCACACAAGTACTGTAATGCAATCTCTTTGTCATGAAAGTGCAACTTACAAATGTAGATTTCTTTTTACATAACTGCACTCAAAAACAAAACAATGTAAAACTGTAGAGCCTACAAGTCCACTTAGTCCTCCTTCTTGTTCAGCCAATTGCTAAGACAAACAAGTTTGTTTACATTTACAGAACATAATGCTGCCCTCTTATTTACAATGTCACCAGAAAGTGAGAACAGGTATTTGCATGGCATTTTCTTAGATGGCATTGCAAAGTACTTATGTGCCAGATACGCTAAACATTCGTATGCCCCTTCATGCTTCATCCACCATTCCAGAGGGCATGCTTCCAGGCTGATAGCTCTCGTTAAAAAATAATGTGTCAATTAAATTTGTAACTGAACTCTTTGGGGGGACAATTGTATGTCCCCTGCTCTGTTTTACCCTCATCCTGCCATATATTTCATGTTATAGCAGTCTCAGATGATGACCCAGTACATGTTGTTCATTTTAAGAAGGCTTTTGCTGCAGATTTGACAAAACGCAAAGAAGGTACCAATGTTAGATTTCTAAAGATAGCTACAGTACTTGACCCAAGGTTTAAGAATCTGAAGTGCCTTCCAAAATCTAAGAGGGATGAGGTGTGGAGAATGATTTCAGAAGTCTTAAAAGAGCAACACTCTGATGTGGAAACTACAGAACCCGAACCACCAAAAAAGAAAATCAACCTTCTGCTGGTGGCATCTGACTCAGATAATGAAAATGAACATGTGTTGGTCCACACTGCTTTGGATCATTATTGAGCAGAGCCTGTCATCAGCATGGACACATGTCCTCTGGAATGGTGGTTGAAGCATGAAGGGACATGTGAATCTTT
Source organism: Natator depressus (assembly GCF_965152275.1). NCBI lineage: Eukaryota > Metazoa > Chordata > Testudines > Cheloniidae > Natator > Natator depressus. The sequence goes on from NC_134241.1 coordinate 13,707,267, forward strand.
AGTGCATCTGGCACGTAAATATCTTGCAACGCCAGCTACAACAGTGCCATGCAAATGCCTGTTCTGATTTTCAGGTGACATTTTAAACAAGAAGCGGGCAGCATTATCTCCCACAACGGTGAACACACTTATTTGTCTGAGTAATTGGCTGAACAAGAAGTAGGACCGAGTGGACTTGTAGGCTCTACAGTTTTACATTGTTTTGTTTTTGAATGCAGTTATTTTTGTACATAATTCTACATTTGTATGTTCAACTTTCATGATTAAGAGGTTGCACTACAGTCCTTGTTATGGAGGAATTGAAAAATACTATTTCTTTATAGTGCAAATATTTGTAATCAAAAATAAATATAAAGTGAGCACTGTACACTTTGTATTCAGTGTTGTAGTTGAAATCAATATATTTGAAAATGTAGAAAACATCAAAAATATTTAAATAAATGGTATTCTATTGTTGTTTAACAGTACGATTAATCATGATTAATTTTTTAATCATGCCATTAACCGCGATTAATTTTTTTAATCGCTTGACAGCCCTAGTAATTTCCAGTTGCATCCAGTGACTACAGAGGGATAATCACATGAATTAGGGCTGCAGAGCTGGGTCCCAAGTTGAAGAAGAGAGCAGTTTTATAGTAGAATTGAAAGCCTTTTTTTTTTTTAAATCAGTTTGACTTCACTTTTTCTGCCAATACAAACCAGGGAGAAACCACTTCACTGAGCAAGATTCAGTTGTGGGCAACTCTAGCAGAATACAAACATGCAATCATTTTATAGATACCGCTGTTAATGGATTACATTGTGATTGACTGACTCCTGTTATAAATTTTGTATCCCTTGGACACAACACATATGCCTTGATTAGAAATCACAGCTATGTAGGTTGAATCCCATTCCTAGACATAGTGGGCGTGATAGTTCAAGGATGAGCTGTAACTTTGCCCTTGCTCTGTTTCTCCGTGGGAATCGTTTCCAAGTGACAGGCCTACACCAGCACTTCTCTGAGTGGAACTCTGTCATTCACCCCACTTATAAACTGGATCACCAGGCTACAGTATGCCCTGCTTACCAACTGTATCACATCAGCTGGCCCAACTAGGTTGGCTCTTCTATAGACTTCGGGAACTAATGACCTATATGAAATTGCAATAACTAAGGACAGCTTCTTTGAAGTATTATTTGTTAATCCATGGGACTGGAACAGATAGAAAGAAAAGGCTTAAAAAGCCAAAAGACTTAATGAACATTGTCTAACTTAAACTTAGCCTTTCCTTGCCTGTTTAAGTAGGTCCCACTTGACCTGGGCATCCCCAAACATTCTGCAACATTTGCCTCTCTGTTAGTCTGACCTCCCCACTCAGTGGGTGGCTCACTCAGGTCACAGACTGTCTTTTATCTATTTCAAAGTTACTTTGTTCCTTCCCAAAGACTTCTGAGGTTTTGAGTAGGGCTCTTGTCCTCTGGACAGACTTCTTAATGCAGGTGGGTCAGAGGCAGACTGTCAGCAGTCGATTCACTGTGTTGTCCATTCACGCACTAGGCAACTGAATGGAAATCAGTGTTGAGTTCCTGGATACCTGTGGATACCAGCTTGGATTAACTCATGGGTTCCATAAAACCAGACACATCACAATAATCACCAAGTCCATAGTTATTTGTATCAAACAAACTTTAGTTGCAAGGTCCACAACATTTAATGTATAAAGCAATAGCACCAGTCAGCTATGCAGAATGGGGTTCTTTTTGGTGTAGTTATTTAATTTGCTTCTACATCATTATAAGTGTTTAACTGGCCCTGTACTACATTGGTGCTTGGGAAATCAATGTTCCAATGTTTCTGTAGAAGATTTAAGTATAGTATCTCTGAAGAATGTGGGCAATATCTGTATTTAATGTTATGAATTTATATATATATATATAAATTAAATAACTGCACAAAACCACTCTCTGTAGGTGTCAGGTAGTGTTATTGTTTTATAAATTAAAGCTGTGGATCTTGCAACAAAAGTTTGCACGTACTTACTACTTGCCAAGTATGGATTGCAAACTGTTATCCTTTTTTTTATCCTAGCCTTGCTGATTACTGTGCATGCTGCAATATAAAATATTTTTGTTACTGGCAATTCATTCTAGGGCAGCACACATGCTATGGAACCCCGTGCATTTATTTTATCTCAAGAGAGATGCAAAATTTTGGGGAAAACATTGTTCCATTGCTAATTGACTTACATTCATTTCAAGTTTTCCAATTGCATATTTCACTTATTCCATGAATGTCAAATGAAATTATGTAGAGCAAAAATGTTAGTTGGCATGTACCCAGAACACAGGTTTCACTTTGTAATTTCTGTATTTAAATATGTGGTATCAATGATTACAATGTAACTCATTCTCATTTGCCAGGAAATGCCTTAGGGGGGTTTTGCATTGATCTTGTGTTCCATATCATGTTGCAAGCCATCTCTTCATGTAGCAGAAAAAGAAGATGCACCAAGTACTGATCTGTTTTTAAAACATACTGCGCTGGCATTAGGTGGTAATTGACACAATTGTCATTATTATGGAAAGGCAGGAATGTGTTGCATGAGCAATTAATTGAATCTGAGATGGAATGTATGCAGTTATTTCTCTGTCATACTGCTTCTACGACATGAGGTTTGGGCTTTCACTAATAGAAATATCCATTTATAGCACTTGAGGAATTTCAAAAAACACACACACATTTTCTTGAGCCTTATCTACTTTAGCAAAATTGAATGTTGCCAGCAAAGGGTGTTACCAAGAGGTGCAACTGTACCCGTGGTGACTGTGATTTAACTGCAAATGAAGCCAAGGACATACCACATTCAGCACCATTTCAGAAACCGTGGTTAGCAACAATATACACTTGGCCTTCACAGACAACTCCCCAGCAGTGTGAAACACCCTTTGGGGACATAGAATCATAGGATTTGAAGGGACTGCAAGGGTCATCTAGTCTAACCCGCTGCCAAGATGCAGGATTTATCATTTTTAACCCATCCAAGACAGATGGCTATCCATCGAAGGCGCTTCCACAACCTCCCTAGGCAGTCTGTTCCATTGTCCTGCTGTTCTTACAGTTAGGAATTTTTTTCCTGAGATTTAATCTAAATCTGCTATGCTGTACTTTGAATCCATTGCATCTTGTCCTGCTCTCTGTGGTAAGAGAGAACAACTTTTCTCCATCTTTTTATGGCAGCCTTTCAAGTATTTGAAGACTGCTGTCATGCCCCCCTTAATCTCCTCTTTTCCAAACTAAACATACCCAATTCCTTCAGCCTGTGCTCATATGGCTGGCATTCCATCCCTTTGATCAGCTTTGTCATTCACCTCTGGATCCTTTCCAGTTTCCCTACATCCTTTCTATACAGTGGTGATCAAAATTGGACACAGTACTCCAGCTGAGGCCTAACCAGCACTGATTAGAGCACTACCTCCCGTGACTTGCATGCAATGCCTCTGTTAATGCAACCAAACATTGCATTTGCTCTTTTTGCAACAGCATCACACTGTTGACTTATGTTGAGGTTGCGACCCACCACAACTCCAAAATTCCAAGCCAGTTATTCCCCATTCTCTGTTTGTGCATTTCATTTTTCTTCCCTAAGTGTAGCACCTTGCATTCATCTTTGTTGAATTTAATTTTGTTGCCTATAGCTCAGTTTTCCAATTTATCAAGATCCCTTGGAATTGTAGCTGTATCCTCCTAAGCGTTTGCACTCTTCCCCCTGCTTTGTGTCATCTGTAAATTTGATCAGTATGTTTTCTATACCTACATGCAGGTTGTTAATAAAGATGTTAAATAACACTGGACTGAGAACTATGCTGTGGATCCCTGAGGAACCCAACTCGAAACCTCCTTCCAGTCTGACATCATTCCATTAATAGTCACTCATTGTTAGTGGTTGTTTAAACAACTATGTATCCACTTAATGGTAGTTCCTCTGAACCCTGCATTTCTTATTTATCAGAATGTCAGGCAGGACTGTGTCAAAAGCCTTGCTAAAGTCCAGGTATATTATGTCCATTGCCTTCCCCCTATCCACCAAACTAGTTACCCTGTTAAAGAAGGAAATCAAGCTGGTTTGGCATGATTTGTTCTTAGTAAATCCATGCTGGCTGCTACCCATTCATCCTCCAGGTATTCAAAAATTGAATGTTTTATACATTGCTCTAGTAGCTTCCCAGGTATCGAGGTCAGGCTGACTGGTTTATAGTTCTCTGGCTCCTCCTTTTCTCCCTTTTTTAAAGATGGGCGGTATGTTAGCCCTTCTCCAGAGTTCCAGGACATCACTCACTGCTACCTAGCATATCTTAAATAAGAACCCTCCTCATGTTCTCTGTGGGATAGTTTGACTTATAATTGGTGGGTTAGGAGGTTGATTGGTTAGGGTGAGAAAGTCCACAGTGCAGTTACCTTTTTCTTATATTAGTCTTCTTTTAGCATCTCCCCTTCTCGTAGTTCTTAATTTCTTTTCTCCTTCCTGCCTTGGCAATAATGCTGAATCACAATAAAGTAATAACTGATCCATTCCCTGCCAGTTCTTCTCTGTTAATGTAAATATTAAACATCTGTCTGTAACTTTATTAAGTAATCAATGAATTGAATATTTGATACCTGTAAGCTGTTTTGTGGCAGTTGAGCATGGAGGGGGAGGATGGCTCTCTGGCTGTTGAGCACTCTTTGCTTCTTGCATGGTCTAATTTGTATTACATTTTCCATAAAGTTCAGATGGCAGAAAGGTTCAATATCCAATGATCTTCTTTTACACAATTTAGCTTCCCTTCCCCCCCCCAGCGCCAGTACCTGCACACCATTAGTATAAACCACAGGAAATGCATCTGCATTTGAGTATGCTTCATCATTTGCAAAACTTTTTGGTTCAACAAGCCTTGTTTTTAATTGACATCTGTCATGCGATACATTTCCAACATTTCACTGCACCATACCATGAATATACTCCTGGCAAGTCAAAAGGTGAATAGCGAAGCTCTGAATCCTCTGTAAAAAGGTTCTGCGCAGGTAGGGGCTTGAATGGTATCTTCACCACCACCAACAGCAGTCTTGTGAAAATGCAATAAGTATAAATTTGCTTTTGGCAATTTTATGGTAACTGAAGGCTTCTGTTGTTCTGCCAGTGCAAGAGTTTGGTGTGATAAAAATTCTAGGCCCAGTATAATTACTGACAGAGCATATGGAGCTCTGCAAAGCCTAAGGCAGTTTGTAGCATCCTGCAGTTTGTGTTATAATCCATATGTTAAAAGTGCAACATTTAAACCAAGCTTTTTGCAACTTAGTTCACAATTGTTACTTCATCAACTCCAATTAAACGCCATTCTGCATTTGTTATGCAAATCAACCTTTAAAGAAAAATAAAAAGGATTACCAGCAGTTGAAGCAAGTTCTTTCATAATGAGTGCTTTTCTTTTGAATACAAATATACAGTTTTATTGTTACTGACAAACGTGGTCTTCTGCCCTTACTCTTCAGAAGGTCCTTTTTAATCAATAGAGTTTCTTTTCTCTGTGATCCCTGCTATAGGCACTAATTACAGTCATGCTTTTTTAACCCATGCTTGTCCATCTTACTAAATATGCATAGCATTTTGAAGAACAATCAGTGCTGATGAAACTACGAGATCCTAGGCTGCTAGTCCTAGAGACCATTATTAATGGAGAATCCTGGACATTATGGGCCAGGTTTTCAAAGGTATTTAGTTGCCTAAAAATGCAGATAGGCACCTGTTGGGATTTTCAAAAGTACCTCAGCACCTAACTCCCATGTTCTATTGAGCTCAATGGGAATTAGGTGCCTAATCTGATTAGGTGCTTTTGAAAAATCCCACTAAGTATCCGCTTGCATTTTTAGGCACCTAAACACCTTTGAAAATCTGGCCGCATGTGCATAACTAATCAAACTTGAAATAGAACCAACACCAGGTAATTCTGGGTTTATGATTCTCCAGTGAATAAAAACAGACAAAATCCCATGGACACATTTCCAGTTCTAGCAGAATAAGTGTGAGAAACTTTTAAAATCACATATAGCCAGAGTCGTCAACATCTCAAATGAGTAAATTAAAATCCAGTAATAATAATACTTGTCCACAGTTAAATCCAAATCCACTTGAGAAAGCCATAGCTAATGAAGAATTTCAGGGTTTTATAATTCCATTAATTTTTTTTTGTCCAAACGTGTCCCTTTTTGCAGATTCACTAACACAAAAGTGAACAGCATAAGATCTAAAACGTATGAGCAGGCTGACTTATGCAGTTCCCTGTGTGTGTCCTTAATGACTATAGGCAACTGTCACAAGGGCAAATCATTGTGATATTGAACCAAATATCACAATTCTCCATAGTGAGCTCAAACAAATAGAGATGTAGGGAAATATTCTCCTCTTAATGTCCACGTTTAATGTCCATTTTGAATTGTGCAAGATGCTTCACATGTAGTCAGGTGTCTCCATCTGCAAAAATCAACCCCAAGATTTTTTCATTCGTTTTCCTACTGGAGAGAATCGGCTTCACGCATCTGTATGCCCTGCTCCTTCCCAATCCCTTGGAGGCAATGTGAATCCCCAGGAATGCACAGAGGAAGCAGTACCAGCATTCCTTGTGGGTGAAGGGACTTCAGTTTTGATTGGCCCTTGTGTAGGCTTCTTCCTGCCCCTTTCCTGTACACCTGCGTAAGGGTCAGACACAGTCTGGTCTACAGTACACTACACTATGTGATTAGGACCCCATTCAGCTAGGTATTCAAGCACATGTGACTTAAGCATGAAAGTAATCCCATTAAAGTCAACAGGATTATTTGCATCCCGAAAGTTAGGCACATGCTCAAGTACCTTGCTGATTTGGGACCTTAATATGTACATGTACTGCACTATCACACTTGGAGCCAGGCCTGTAGCTGTAGATGTAAGAACACTGCTGAACTGATTGAATTTGCAGACCAAATGTAGGTCCTGGGAGTACAAATCTTGAGATTGTCATCAGCATTATTACAGGTATTGGTCCCTGCAAATAGTAGAGCATGGTTAAATCTTCAAATGTGAAATCTTGGTTTTCAGAGGTTTTTTTATTCCACAAACTGAAATTAAAATTCATTGTTGGACACTGAGAAAATAAAAAATCTGAATGTCATAAAAATGCTTTCCCATCTTTATGTTTTTATTTATGCGTATAAGATCAAACAGGAACAAATGCTTGATAGAAGCATATTACAGACCTAATTGTTTCAGATATCCTTTCATGAAGAATAGAAACTGGCCAAGTGGAAGCACAAAGCTTAACTATTCTATTGACAGTTTCATTTGCCAGAAAATTCCTCATCCACTTTTCAACCTGTGGTTCCTACCCTGTTCTAAAATATATAGTAAAGAAAGATAATTTAAGTGACCTTTACTGAACCAGGATCACCTAGAGCTGACAGTTTTACATTTAAAAAGAAAAAGCAAGTTGATTTAGAAGGTCTTTCCTTGAAGTCCTTTAAAGCAAAATTACGTGTCATAAAGGTCATGGATATCATGTCTAAACATTTGGGTTAAATTTATAAATGATTTATAATCCTACTAATGCCACTAATCCAACTGCCAGTATAAATCAATGACAAAGTTCTCAATCTGCAGTGGGAGAAGTGAAAAAAGGTCTGACTAGACTCACTTGGTACCTGCCTAGTTTGGAACTCTGAACAGAACACTGAGCTGCTGTATGTTCAGGTCATTTCCAAAAGGGTTACTCTTTCCAGGCATCATGTCCAATAATCCTGTCACTTGTATGGTCAGTCAGCATTGACAGAAGTTGTAATGTTCAAGGCAATACAAGTGACTTGGCTGGGGGAGGAAGGCAGAACCTGAACGACTTCGAGTGGACCTGCAGAACAAGTTTTTGTCTCCTCTCCAAATCTTCTTCTTTCCGTTGTGCTCAAGCCGTTATACAGTGGTAGCCCCAGACTTTTGTGAGGATCACTGAGATGATTCTTTGCTTACCTGAATCATTTCATCTGAAGAGGGAGGGAAGTCAATCTTCATGGCATTGACAGCTTCCTGCTGATGAGGAAGCGGCGCCCAGCTGCTGGTACTGTGACTGGTTGCCAACAAAAAGAAAATATTTCCACGGGACAGTTATCCAGATAACCAGGGGATCTCAGGGCAGCTTGAGCCCCAGTAACTAGAGGATTTTATGTGAATTCTGGTGAATTTCAGCACTGATGTGGTCATATGATCCAGTCACAAAACATCTGATTTTCAGAGATGTCAAGCACCCACTTTTCTCATTTACTTTAAATGGAGTTATGGGTGTTAGTCTGTCCCTAATTAACATCCTCACAACCCCATAATGTGAGATAGGTAGGTAAGTCTTGCCTGTTTGTTACACATAGAGATATTGAGACAGAAAAGTTCAGTGTCTTGACTGCAGACACAGAGGGATGTAAGGTAAAATTGGAATTAAAGCATAGGTATCTCCAGCTCTGAGTCCCACATGCAGTCCATTAGATCTCAAGGTATCCTTTCCTGTGGCCAATGGCCACATCAACTCAGAAGACAAGACAAGACAGATTATCTCCAAGTAGATGGGAGGAGGCTTTTGTTGGCACTGTCAGCAGTAGTTGAGGTAATAGTGCACCACACAGCTGCAAACTTGTCTTGCACTCCCCCCCTCAACATTGTAAGGTTGTGGTTCCAGGTTTTTTGGACATTTCAAAAGGGGACTATAAATAATCCATGGTCTTTAGGAAAAATCACAAGGAGAAATTCTCATCCCTCTTCATTATGGTTGATTTGCTCTTCCAAGATTATATCTGCAAGGAAAAAATTAGGCCAAAATTTTCACACTTGAGAGCCTAGTTAGGCACCTAAAGTTAAGTGTTTAAATGAGTGGACTTATGTTTTCTGTTTTTTAAAGGAAAGCTGAGACTTTATATTTCTAATTACCTAACATCAGATGAGCCCAAAACCAAACCTGACTGCAGAAATTATGACCTCTGAGATGGTGCCAGCCATTACTGAAAAGGTCAAATTAGACAAAAATATTTACCCAGTTAACACAACAATAAGCGAGATACCATATTTAGGTCAATGTGTACTGTATATAGTGGTACATAAATAACACATACAATGAGTTGCAGCTAACTTTTTTTAAAAAATCTTTTATTAAAATAGATTCATAGAATATCAGAGTTGGAAGGGATCTCAGGAGGTCATCTAGTCCAACCCCCTGCTCAAAGCAGGACCAATCCCCCATTTTGCCCCAGAACCCTAAATGGCTTCCTCAGGGATTGAACTCACAACCCTGGGTTTAGCAGGCCAATGCTCAAACCACAGAGCTCTCCCTCACCTTACAGATAAGTAGTTCAAAATAGAATTTTATTTTCATTTTGTTTTTATTTTTCTGCTTCAAAATTGGAGTTGTTTCACCAACTATAGGTATCTGAGATCATGGAGATACAGTACCCTCATAGCAAAGGATAAGATGGATGATGCATATTTTGTTTTCTTCCCTGATTCTCCATCAGTAACATGCACCAACTTAGCTGAATGATTCACATCACAAGAATAAAATGTACGTTACCAATTCTGCAGAAATGGAAATAATGGAAACTGTTTCTTTGGAATCTCTATTTAAGGGAACATGCTATCATCAGAATCATACTGCATCCCTGGAGGAATTGACATACTCATGTGTACATCACTGAAATGAGCCTGGAACGTTTGAAATAAAAACCCCATACTTTATGAAAAGAAAAGGAGGACTTGTGGCACCTTAGAGACTAACCAATTTATTTGAGTATAAGCTTTCGTGAGCTAAGGTGCCACAAGTACTCCTTTTCTTTTTGCGAATACAGACTAACACGGCTGTTACTCTGAAACCTATACTTTATGAACAGTCCCAACTGGGGCCTGCTGTAATGATGCTTCTGTATCAGTCAGGGATAAAGTAATCACAAAATAGAGTCAAGTTTTCCATACATTCAGAGACTGTTGTTTTATAGAAATTCAGATTGCGCAGCTTCAGGTGAAACTGTGACTGTACCTCTTCCTCATCTGAAGTGAGTTCGTCATTTATCCTCATTTATATTGTAAACAATCCACAACAGATACATGGCAAGTGAAAGGAGGATGAAGTCATTGGAGTGAAATTGAATGCATTATCAGAAACACACAAAGACATACAGATATATGTCCTCTGTTTCAATTTCCAAATATACTTTCTAGAAATTCAAACAAAACAGCAGACATCAGTCTTTTTCAACCCATCTGGTATGATACAATGGAAGACCCTATAACAGGGGTGGCCAGCCTGAGCCTGAGAAGGAACCAGAATTTACCAATGTACATTGCCAAAGAGCCACAGTAATACGTCAGCAGCCCCCCATCTGCTCCCCAGCCCCCAGCTCCTGCCGCAGCCCCCACCAATCAGCACCTACTCTCCCCTCCCCCTGCAATCAGCTGTTTCACGTGCACAGGAGGCTATGGGGGAGAGGAGTGAGGGCATGGCAGGGGCCTTGGGGGAGGGGCGGAGTGGGAGCAGGGATTGGGGCGGAGCAGGGGGTTGAGCAGTGAGCACCCCCCAGCACATTGGAAAGTTAGTATCTATAGCTCCAGCCCCAGAATCAGTGCCTAGGTAAGGAGCTGCATATTAACCTCTGCAGAGCTGCATGCGGCTCAGGAGCCACAGGTTGGCCACCCCTGCCCTATAAGCTTTGGATCAGCGCCATATGTAGGAATAGGAACATTCCACCCCTCAAAGCTGGTTGATGTCCACCCACATATTCATACCTGAGATAAAGCTGCTTGAAGTGCCACAGAGATGTGTAGAGCATGTGGTGCCTGGTCAGCTAGGAAGGAAGTCAAAGCTCCTAACTCTCCGCAGAGCTATAGGTTCTTGTCCCCCTTTTCCTTCAGATCATGACTGCACAAGGTTGAGAGACTGTACCCCCACCTCCTTCGAAGATTCACTCCCTCTCCGACCTTTCCCTGTGAGGGAACAATTTGAATTAAATACCACAAGGTGAACCTTACAAAATTTCCTAGCCTCTCTAATTACTTCCCATGGGTTTCAGGATACAATCTGGCTCTTAATTATTCAACTTTGTCAGAGTACAACTTTAAGCATTTTTCTTCTGTGGCTATTTATGTCTTGCACTGATTCATCATTAGTATGAAACACACATCTGTAATTTAAAGCTTGCTCTGTTTTATTGTGCTTACATCCCATGTACGCAAGGCAAACCTATCTGAGAATATCACACACACAAAATTACTAGAAAGCCTGCAATATCCCTAATATTTTGAGAATGTAGATGTTAAGTGCTAGTAATATTTAGGGTATAAATGTGAAGTCTTTAATGGTAGTGTGATAGTACAGAAGGCATGTTTATTGTGATTTGTCATTCTGCTAGGGTGTGCTGATTGGTAATGTTTCTTGGTGGGTTTTTTTTTTTTTTTTTTTTTTTGCATTTTTATCAGATAGACTCTGAAAGAGTTTAAAATACCTCTGAACATGTTCAAACCTGCAAGTAATTCTTATAGTATGAAACTTATGGGAAAACCTACAAGTAATTTATTATTTAATTTACAATTTAATTAATTCACTACAATATAGATACATAAAGATACACACACACTCACACAATAAGTCATACAATAAACTTTTTTTCTCCTTATTGTCAAGTCAAAGAGTTTTCCTAGAAAATCTCCAGCAACTCTTAATTATAAGGGAAAAAACAATAATGATTTTACACATACTGACTAAAACATTCACAGCTTTTGGCACAGATCATGATTCCATTCAATTATATCACTTAACAAAAAAAAAGTGATTGCATCCATTATTATTATAAATTATTTTTGCTATGGTGGTGCCTAGAGGTTCCAAATGAGATTGGGAGTCCCGTTGCACTAGACACTGTACAAAAACATCCTGCAAGGGCTTATGCACGTGTTTAACTTTACACACCTTAAACCTTCCCATTGGCATCATTGCAACTGAGTGCCATCATGCAGGATGAGTGCCGTAGTGAGAGACAGTCCCTGCCCAGAGATCTTACTATCCAAGTAAATGAGACAGACAAGGTGAGAGTGGAAATGAAAGGCCTTGTCTTCGCTGCTAAAAAGGGTGCATTTTTTTACCTCAGAGTAGCTAATGTGCATGAGCTATCCTAAGGTAAAAACACAGTGAAGACAAGAGACTTTAGTTTTGCTTAGGTAAACTAAACAAGGTGTCAGTATTATACAACTGCCTGGGGTTGACTTCACTTAGTTTACCTAAGTAAAACGAAAGGGCCTTGTCTTCACTGTGTTTTCACCTCTGGATAGCTCACATTCGTTTGTCAAGGTAAAAAGCAAACTTTTTTTTTTCAGCAGACAAGGCTAAAGGCACAGAGAGATGAGGTGATTTGCTCAAGGCCACAAAACAGGTCAGTGGCAGAACTAGGATAGCTTGGAATTTTAACAAACACTTTCTATGATTTTTATTGAATAGTATTTATATACATTAGTAATGTTGTTGTAACCTTTGTTCACTCATTTCTAATCAACATGCACTCTTTTTTTTCTGCAAAACACATGAAAACGCTCCTATTCTCCATACAATGTGTCTTTTCTATAAAGCTGTTGCTTTATAAGCTACTCCTCAAAAATGCTTTATCCCTATTCACCGGTGAACCTCCAAAGGTTCAGTTTGGGCAAGTACTGAGAAGCTGACCTGGTTTATCTGAACAGATCGTAACATTTTTAGCAAGTAACATTGATATCAAATGCACCAAATTTCTATAATTTTAGAAAACGGTCATGAAATTAATATCAAGTTGGGTACTAAAAAAAGTGTTGGGAACTTTTCTACCAACTAGACAATGATCCAAATTGGACATCAGACCCCTGGCTTCATATCACTCTAATGGACTGAACAACACCTGGCAGTCCCCAGCCCACCTGGATCCAAATCTCAATTTTCCCAGCATAACATAGGGTTCCTGTTATGTTGAGTATATTTCACCAATAAATTTCTTTTTATTAATGGAAATAATGATTTCTTCTCCTGCTCCCTTCCGGCTCACAAAGCCCCCCCTTACAAACGACAGTCCTTCCTTCACCCTGTCGCAGTTCTAAAACTCAGACTTCCCATAAGAATTCAAAATCATCTTTTGCTTCATCTTTAAATCCTCATTGTACAGTTGGATTTCACAGACCTCCAGTAAGACGTATTGTTCCCCTTTGTTTTTAGTATGATGTTCTATCTTGGCCATTCGTGCTGCCCTTGGCACCTGAATGGTAAGTTCTGCTCTTAGCTGCACGCTGTGCTTCTCATTTTAACAGACAAATAGAATCCTAACCTTGGATGTTCACATCTGGCTCACTTTGGAGTCAGTGGAGCAGCACATCTTTGTCTGAAATTTCTTTCATCCCCCCTATGTGCTCAGAATTCTCCATCTCCGTCTTCAAATCTCCCTTTATGGCCCACTATTTTAGGCTTGCCTGGTTTGATTGATGGTTTCCTGTGATCCTGTTGGCTCCTGCTGTTGTGACTGATGCTTTAAATGTGTGTGCTGGTTTTAGCCAAATGAGATTATAAACTCATGGCTTTGGACCCAGGTAGTGCCCAGGGATTGTAAAGCATTGTGCATACCTGCGAGTAATAAAGAATAATCTGAGGGTAGAATTGGTTCCATTGCAGTGTTGGGATCTGGTAAGAGGAAACTTCCTTCTCGTACACTTAAAGAGAGGGGATTTAGTAAAGGGAAACTCTGATGGTGACCTGGGAACTGTGAGAAAGCTGTGATGATTTCATTGAGCTTTCAGTCATGTCACTAAATTAAGGGACCCAATCCTGATGTCCCTTTTCAGGCAAAACTCCCATCAAAGTATTTTATGGAATCATAACTAGATAGTGGGTTTAAATTTGTTATTCTCTAAGAGATCCTTGACTTTTGAATCTAAATTATTGCCTAATTTAGACCCCAATCCTTCTGTCACTTTCTTTGAGAGCCATTGACTACACTGGGAGCAGGATCACCCCATTCCCCTCCAAAGCAACCACACTGAAATCAATAGGATTGTAACAGTGCAAGTCAGCACAGAAGTGGCCCTTGGTATTAATAGAGTTAATGACAAAATTTCAATATCCTGGGCCAGATTTTCTACTGACATACCACCATTGACTTCAGTGGAGTTATGCCAGCAGAAAATCTGGCATAGTCACTTCATTGGAAAGTGTGGTAATTACACAGTAACTTACTCCAGCATTACTGTAATAACTCCCAATAGTTACCTAATTTATGCACATTGCACTTTGGCACTAGTCTTTAAAAATTGCTAACTAGTAGGTGTCCATTGCTAGTGCTGTGGAACGCTGCTGCAGCATTGTTACTGCTGCCAGTGTTACTGTTCTTGGCGTCGTGATGCCAGCTGAACTCGCAGACAGTGCAGCATGTTCATTCAACAGACTTTGGTAGTATTCTTAGGAAAGATCACAGGCTCGGTTAAGTGGTGAAGGCGCTCAGCCAGGTTCATTGTTGACAAAGCAGGGTACTCGCACCCCATAGGAGCTACGGGTACACTAATATATATATGCCCGCAACAATGGTACCTGCTCAGTTAGCACTCCAGGATGCTCTACAAGTACAAAGTTGCCCCTCCTATGACTTCTCCTTTTTTACATTGATACAAATAAGTTATGTATTACACTGCAGACATTCTCAGTTACCACCCTTCTCCTTGTACCTGTAGTTGGAACAAAACACCCTGATCCTGTCATCCATACTTATCTTGGGAGGGGTCGGCGTCTTCCTGTGCCATCTCTTAGGAATGCATTTACATTGGTACTTGAGAGATGTGTGTGGGTTTTTTTATACCATCCTCTCCGGTCAGGAATGTGCTTACTTGGTTAGCCAATACCTGGTGTGTTCCTATTCTGCCAAGGCCAGACCTACACTGGTTCATAGCCCTTGGTTCACACTGCTAGTTTTGCCTAGGGCTCCAGCAAGGCTTACACACAGTAACATTTGTTTAAAATTTGAAAAACAAAAAATATCTGTCCTTCATTTGGATAAATCAAGATCCAAAAATATGTTTCTACATCCATATTACCATGGCTTTTGCAAAGCTGTACTCTTTCTGGTACCAGAGGCATGGTTCATTTTCACCATGTTCTATTCATGGAGAACCCTTCCTCTGCATGGAAATAAGGATTAGACACCTCAGTGGCAGCATCTACTCTTCCCTGGACCCCGATGCGCCCTATGTGGTCCAGAGTCCGTGGGTAGAGAGCAAGTGGAGGTGTCAGGGTGTGTGGGACTGTGTGTGGAAGCCACCATGGCAGAAAGTTGGAAGAATTGCCAGTGGCCAGAGACGCTATGTGAGGTATAGGGCTTCCACTGATAGCCGTTGTCTCCCATGAATTTCCTGGAACTTTCCAGGTCTGGATGCTGCCTCTTCCAAAGGGAAGCAAATCTCAATCCTCTGAAAGGGATTTGTGGCCCAAATTATTTTATATTTTGCTGACCAGAAAGAGAAAATAGGGAAAATCAAGGGCCCAGTCCTGAATTTTGCACTCTAGAAAAACTCTCATTGACATGAAAGTGTCCGAAGAAAGGACTACAAGTTTCATGATTGGGTCTTCACTCTATGAACTTGTCTGCACTAGAAAGTTTTGCCACTATGACTATACCATTATAGTGAAAGCGGCAACCCCACTCCCTCATGTTGATGCAGTTACAACAGTATAAAAGTACTTATACCTCTACCGGATAGTTTATGCTGGTTTGGGAAGGAGGAGCAAGCTATAACAGTGTAAATCACCCTTATACCAGTATAACTGCATCCACACTATTGGTTATACCAATATAACTATTTCAGTAAAAAAAAAAAATCACACTCCGAACCCATATCGTTATACTGGTGAAACTTTTAAGTGTAGGCTAGGCCGACAGTGCCCTGCTCTATTTCTTTAACCAAGCTAAACAAAATTCAATCTTCATGTTATAAGGAAATTCTGCAGAAGAGTCTTGCTGTGTGTGGGGATCACTTTGCCAGGGTTTTTATGGTAAATGCACATATACATTAGCCTCAAAAAGAACCCACAGTAAATCCTGATATTGTTAATACAGTCTGGAAATTTTTAAGGGAATACCAGTGTTAACAATGTAGAAAGATTGTTTCAACAGTATTAACAATCCAGGATCAATATTTCTGCATTACCCCATTAATGAAACACCATGGTTATGTATTCTGGCTTATTTGCATTACTCCTGTCACCTGGACCAGGAGGGGGAAAAAAACCACATTTCTAGTAAAGCAAGGGAAAGAGACAGCATAACATATTAAATTTCCACACTATTTTATATTGCATTATTTTTAATTGCAGTAGCTTTCTTGCTGCGTAATTACTCTGCAGCTGTATTCATAAGTAAAAGCTGCGTGCCTGTATTTGCACTGACTGTGTTCTGTGCCTAAGGTGTAACGATATTTATGCTATGTTCTATATGTGCATAATTTAACTGGGAAAGTTGCTAGATCTTTAAATACAAACTATAATTCTAATAATTATGTGTGCTTTTTGGCAAGTTCAGATTGTGTTCATTGTTACAGATTGCATTACTTAGTTCACGTCTAAATGCTATTGATTTCATATGGGACACTGTACAACTAATCATGAAATAGTGTTTTAAATATTTTTATTGTACTAGAGAGAATAAGCCAATAAGACTGCAAAATGAATGCACTAGAAAGGTCACCTCTATTAATGTCATAAAATGGGATTCAGTGCGGGAGGGGAGAATTAAAATGCCACTGTTATAAATACTAAACTACCAAAAATAAACCATGATGGGCCTGATTCTGAACTTAATCTCGCTTCAGTCCCAGCGTATCTCCATTGACTTCACTTGACCTATTCCTGATTTGTTCTAGTATATTGCAATCAGTCTCAGGTCCTATGTAGAACAGTATAACTGCTGAGTATTTAAAGCAAAGTAATAATATGGATTTGATCACGGTACCATAGGTAGGATTCATATTTAAATTGCACAGCAGATCCCTACAAGAAATTTTTTGCTAAAGTGAATTAATTAAATTAACAGAAGAATATACACAGAGACTGAAAACGGAAGCTCACTGCAGAGATCAAGAACAATTTCTTAACATTTGCCAGTAAACTGTTTATTCAAGTGCAATACCTTCGGTTGAAAACGCAGCCTGACTATTTCCAGCTGTCTATGCCTGTGCTAGAGAGGCTGAACTACGGTCATTTCTCTCAGATGGAAGGTGGAGTATTTTATCTAAGTTTAATAATGGAAACTTTGCTGCTAAGATGTTATTCCTGGTGACCTAATGCTGTGCATTCCATATATATACTACACACACAAAAACTACATTAAAAGAACATGATTACAGTTGCAAAGTCAAAATATGGTTTCCAAAGTTAGGATATGCTAGAACTAAGGTTCAGCTTTAATTTGGTCCCATTGTGTGTATGCATTATGACCGCATACTATTTTTTCCCTGGCTCATTCAGTGCACAGAATGGACGATGCTCATTTAATATTTTGTTTTCTGCTTATTGTTCAATATGTGGCCCCCATACCCTTTTTAGTGCACACCATTCAAACCCTACTCTGAAGACAAGAATTGTTAATTTCCTTATGTGCTTTTCTATGGTGCTCATCAATATATTATCTGAGAGCTTCACAGATATAAATGAATTTATTTTAACAGCCGTGCACAGATTGGAGGGAAAGTATTATCCCCATTTTACAGATGGGGAGCTGAGCCACACTTAAGGGCAAATGTATCCTCTAATTTTGGGTGCCCAATTTGAGATGCCTAGGAGCTGATTTTTCAGATTTTTTTTTAGTATATAGCACTTTATATGTTCAAAGCACACTCCTGTTGACTTCTGTTACAGCTGTGAGTGCTCAGCAGTTCTGTAAATCAGCCTCCAGAGTCTCAAGGCAGGAACCGAGAAAATAAGAAACATTAGTGAAAACCTGTGAAAAGTGTGGTTTATGTGACTTGAGTAGCATCACATAGGAAATCTATGGCAGAAGCAGAGATAGAATCCAGTTCTCCAGGGCAACATTCAACTGTTTGAATAATGCGACCATCTTTTTCTCTTCCTGCTGTCCCCTGTGTCATACACAACACACCTCCCAATTTCTGCAATAAATGAAGCAGGGGTCCTACGGACAAGAGTCGTTTTTACTCCCCAACACTGATTCATCCCCAGAGCAGCTCCATCCTCTGCACTGAATGAGGCAGGGGCTATGTGGAAAAAATAGCATATGATCATGTAATTAAAGACCATCATATCGTATATGTAAGAATTAAGGTTGCAAAAGCAATTTTTATTTTGGCATTTTTTTACCTGTTGAGTGCTTGACTTTGCCAAGCTTTATAATGTTATTTTAACGTGTGTGTGTGTGTGTGTGTGTGTGTGTGTGTGTGTGTGTGTGTGTAAGTAATTTCTTAGGTTTTTAAAGAAGCAAACTGAAAAAAACCCAGAAATTATATCATGTTGCATCATATTGATACCCACATGGGTTATCAGCAGAACTGGAACCTTTAGATCCACCACACACAGCTCTGCCACTTAAGCTAACGGAATAAATGCCAGCAATAGTAGGATGCCATCCTCTTTGTGGACCACCACAAGAGGGCGATGGGATTTTTCAAAGGCTTATAACTTGGTCAAAATTGGCTGGATTTTCACAGGGACAGCAAAAGGCACATCCCCAGTACAAAGGCCAGTCCCCTTCCCCACCCCACCCCACCCCTGTCAATTGCAAGTTCCTATTTCAAAGCATGGGGGCAGTAAAAGTTTTTCAAATAAAAAGGTAATCAGGATTTTTTTAATAGGCAAAACAATTTATTTTTCCCTACCCTCAATCTCGGAAATGGCTGAACTGTTTTTCTGAAATTTTCCACAAAATTCTGTCTGAGGCAGATACCCGATAAGCAAAATTTCAGCCACAGTGATTAAAGATTGGGCAAAGTTATAAGCAACTGAAAACAGGATCTTATAATGGAAAATGTTGGGCAACCTTAATAATAGGCAGCACTATCATCCCCGCTTAGAATATGAATGGATTTTATACAGTGATGACCAGTTGGAGGTTTCATATGTGCACAGCCACTAGGAGCACTGCATACTTTCCTAGACATCTGATTTCTTGTTCAACCCAATAGTAGGGTTAATTTTTGTAAGAACCAGAGGAATTCTTTTTATTCCCCTGAGACAGATCTTTAGAGAGAAATAACACTGTACATATTCAGTGCATCTACAGAGGGAACAAAACCTTCCAGTTAAATATTTAATATAATTGACTATTGACATTTTTAACTAGATACAGTTTTATCTTTATATTATTTAATAGAAAATGTACAGCCTATGTTCAGAAAGTAATTGTATTTGTCCTGTACTTGGAGTAAATTATGAAATTTCCAGTTAGCAACTCAATGTATATTTACACAAGCTATAAATGTATAGTCATCTGAGTCCTGGTATTTACACAAAGTCACAATGTTCTTCACGTTTTCTGTAGATATTACATGCAGCTGCTGCAGTATAATTTTTTCCTTAAATCTCAAGTTACGTGTAACATCTGTTTGTGATAATTCTTAACTAACTTAAAAGAGGTACCTATAAAATATTGTTAATCTCCAGGAGGCATTTGTTTGTCATTGGATGAAACAATCACAGTTTAAATTAACGGATTATGCAAAATAGGGCACCCTAATATATCAGAGCCACATACAGATCTGCTAATTTAATTTAATTATTTTATTGCTTGTCCATTAAAGAAGCATGTGTGATCCTTGTAAGAAGTATGACATTAATAATATAACTACAGTGAAGAAGGAAATTAGCATTAAGATTTTATGTGGTTTTTCTATTAATCCTTCATTAGATGTTTTCAAGGGTCTGCTGCTAACACAGATGGAAGTTATGAACACAGGAAATTAACTGCTCAAAGTTCTATGAAATTGAAATTGCATTTAGCATCTGTACAACCTAAGAGAAACCTGAGCAAACTTTCCTC
Organism: Natator depressus; assembly: GCF_965152275.1. Classification (NCBI taxonomy): domain Eukaryota; kingdom Metazoa; phylum Chordata; order Testudines; family Cheloniidae; genus Natator; species Natator depressus. The sequence goes on from NC_134241.1 coordinate 13,727,326, forward strand.
TGTCTTCTCAGTGGACTAGTACATGACCTAGTAGCATATTGTATGTAGAGAGATAAATCGGTCCCTTGATGAGACCACTGGTATAATTTAATGATTTTATTAATAAGGTGAACATTTATGCCTCTAGAGTGCAGGCATTAATCACACAAACTGTACATTCTGCAAAGCTTTGTGTTTTAATATCATACAAGCTGCCCAAACTTGAAGTAGGAACTTAGGCAGAATAACAATATGAAAAGTCTGATTACATGTGTTTAATAAGAGAAATATTGTTCATATTTATAAAATATATTTATTTGTGTGCATGTTTGTGAGTGTTATATATAGAAAGATGGAAACACAGAGCAAACTATGGCCTCATTGGTCCATGATAATGGATCCTGGAACCTGCATAGAACCCTATTGAAATCTGTAGACATTGGTGCATGGGGTCTGTCACCTGGAGCTCATTGCAGGATCAGCTGCAAAGTTAAGGAGATGTTAAATGCTTCTTTTCAGCCATAGTGTCTCCTGGATTCTGGGGAGCATGCTAAAGGAGCTTCACCTGTTTAGCTAGTCTCCCACCAACACTGCAATCCTGCACTCACCAGGAGGCCGTGACCTTCCCACACTCCTTGCCCCTCAGCAGCTTTTCTCCTGCAGACTTGAGAGTTCAGTTTATTTTTTCTCATTGTTCATGTAGCCAGTCTTCTCCTGAACACGTGAGCCTGGCACCCTACCCCTGAACATGGCTGTCTTTGGGTTTGTATGTAGGGAGTGCTGAATTTCTAGGCCTGTGTTTAAGGTAATGGCCATGTGATTTATCCACAGAAAAGTAAAGAGAAAAGGAAACTCGAATGATTTATTATCAGTGAACATATAGCACCTGTGAGCTTGTGGGGGGCCAGATGATGGTCTTTATCCGGGGAATGGTGTGGAGCTGCAACCTCCAAGGGAAACTCCAGAAGATGTTATGCTTCAGGAGGTCCCCGCTCTGCAAAGGGAATGGTGCAAGCTGTTTCCCTAGTGTGGTGGGCCAGCTCTGTGAGCTGGTGTTGGTAGAGGGCTGGAGCATTATTATCCAATCAACTCTCTGCCCCCAAGGGGTCAATTGGCATCTGGTGTAAACGGAGAGAGAAGTCCCAGTGCTTCTGATAGCACAGATTGCAATTGTCCTTGACCTTTGTGAGGTGAACACAAGGAGAGTAAAAGGGTATTGTGCTGTCTCCTTTGTCTAACCACTTAAGGGTGAGGGGCAATCAGGTCATATAGGAAAGTAATTGTCTTACAATATTTTTAGGTGCCGGAGCCCATGGGTGAGGGGCAATTGGGTCTTCTAGAAGAGTAATTGTCCTACAATATTTTTAGGGTCTGGAGCCCATACAGTTGTGCCAAACCATTTTCCTATGGCGAGTGAAATGCAAATACATTGTATCATTCTTTAATTTATGAAATGATGCATTCATTTCTGTTATAAAGCCCTCCTGTTTATTTGCGCAATTGAAAAAAACACAGATATCATTTATTTACATATCAAAGAATGCCCAATATTTCCTCTGGTTTTGGTATTTCCCTGAATTCACACAAACTAAAATAAACTATAACAAAACAGTAATAGCCAATAGATCTTGCATTACATTAATAATGCTGAATTCCTGATTTACATGTATTGATACCAGAATAGACTGAAAGTTTAAACCATATGTGAGATCCATTACCAGAAAGTTAGATGCTACACTTAAGCAGCAGCCTGCTAATTAGATTGGTGTGCCTTGAAATAACCTTGGGTGGTTTTGGATAGGTTTTTTACAAAGAAATGTTTAAAAACCTGCCTTCCTAATTTGTGTTTGATCCAAAGAGCTCTGACAATGCAGTAAAAATCAGACTGTGGTATTTGTAATATTAAATTTACTATGTGCAATAACATTTATCACTGTCACCATGATTATCTGCCTCTAATTAGAAAGAAACTAAGAAATACATCAACCCGCAGATGCTACAACATTGAAAGGAGCTAGTTAACCTTCTGTTTAAAAAAAGACCAACAGAAATAATGCTTTTATGATAAATCCATGTGGCTCTCTCTTGACACCTGCAAGAGCCATGCTAAAGAAAACTCATTAAAATACTTTAAAAAAAAATCCTGACACAAATTGTCATAATGAAGAATGTTTCATCACTTAAAATATTTATCTTGAAATGTAAGCTGTGCAAACAGTTTCACACTGCAAAAGACATCTAAGAAATTGTACATCTTATTCTCAGGCATTGTGGTGAGCTTCTGCACTGGGTGCGTGGGTCTCACAGACCCATGAAGCAGTGACCACATATTTAAGGTGGCACTGAGCACAAAGTGCCAAGTTTTCTTTATACCCCTCCCCTGCTGTCTCCCCTCCCCTGCAGCCACACCACTTCATGGGCAGTGCTCTGACCCGCCGCCCTTGTCGGGCTGCGCGGCTTGCGCCCCCCCCCACCTCCCAGCCTGTCCTGCCGCTCTGAGCGGCATGGTAAGGGGGCAGGGAGTGGGGGGAGGGGAGGTTGGATATGGAGCAGGAGGACCTGGGGGGCTGTCAGGGGACAGGGAGCAGTTGGATGGAGCGGAGGTTCTGGGGGGGGGGGAGGTCAGGAGACAGGGAGCAGGGGGGGATGGATAGAGGGTGTAGTCCTGGGGAGTCCCAGGAGGGGGCAGTCAGGGGACAAGGAGCAGGGGGGGTTGGATTGGGAGTGGAGACACAGGGGGACAGTTAGTGGCGGGGGTCCTGGGAAGGGGCGGTCAGGGGACAAGGAGCGGGGGGGGTTGGATGGGTCAGGGGTTCTGAGGGGGGCAGTCAGGGGACAGGAAGTGGGAGGGGGCGGATGGGGGCGGGGGCCAGGCTGTTTGGGGAGGCACAGCCTTCCCTACCGGGCCCTCCATACCGTTTTGCAACCCCAATGTGGCCCTCGGGCCAAAAAATTTGCCTGCCCCTGTTCTAATGTATTTGTAGTGTTTTCTTGTTACCCTTTATGTCTCTAGCTAGTTTGATCTCGTTTTGTGCCTTGGCCTTTCTAATTTTATCCCTACATACTTGTGTTATTTGTTTATATTCATCCTTTGTAATTTGACCTAGTTTCCACTTTTTGTAGGACTCTTTTTTGAGTTTTAGATTATTGAAGATCTCCTGGTTAAGCCAGGGTGGTGTCTTGCCATACTTCCTATCTTTCCTACGCAGTGGGACAGTTTGCTCTTGTGCCCTTAATAATGTCTCTTTGAAAAACTGCCAACTGTCTTCAATTGTTTTTCCCCATAGACTTGCTTCCCATGGGATCTTACCTATCAACTCCTTGAGTTTGCTAAAGTCTGCCTGCTTGAAATCCATTGTCTTTATTTTGCTGTTCTCCCTGCTACCATTCCTTAGAATCATGAACTCTACCATTTCATGATCACTTTCACCGAAGCTGCCTTCCACTTTCAAATTCTCAACCAGTTCCTCCCTATTTGTCAAAATCAAATCTAGAACTGCCTCGCCTCTGGTAGCTTTCTCCACCTTCTGAAATAAAATATTGTCTCCCATACATTCCAAGAACTTGTTGGACAATCTGTGCCCTGCTGTGTTATTTTCCCAACAGATGTCTGAAGTCCCCCATCACCACCAAGTCCTGTGCTTTGGATGATGTTGTTAGTTGTTTAAAAAGAGCCTCATCCACTTCTTCTTCCAGGTTAGGTGGTCTGTAGTAGACCTCTACCATGACATCACCCTTATTTTTTTACCCCTTTTATCCATACCCAGAGACTTTCAACAAGTCTGTCTCCTATTTCCACCTCAACCGCAATCCATTATATACAGGGTTTACAATTTGGCTCAATGGCTCTCAGCACCCCCACTATAAAAATTGTTCCAGCGCCCCTGATTAAGACCACATCTTCGAGTCTATTCTATAGAAGGTCTTATCCCATGCTCATCATGACAGTATTTAAGCACCTACATTACATTAAGCAAATGACTGACATCAGTCACATGTTTGTTCTCTCATACTCTCCCCTGGGTGACTGAGTGAGAAGAGTGTGTAAGGAATGTTTTGTTTTGGATTTTTTTTTTATTATTTTAACCACATGCTTAACCGCTGTCTTGAATAGGGATTTAAGCTCATGCTTTAATGCTTTTCTGAATCAGGACCTAAGGCCATTTTCTTTCATTGTGCCCCAAAAATCCCTCATTTTAAAAAAAAATAGCTGTTGAAACTTCTGAAACAAATTCATGAAAGAGTCTATAACAACATTTTTCCTCTTTTCTAAAGCCCGAACTTCACACTTCCTTCTGTGCAGGGATATTAGCACTGCTGGGGCTTCACCCATCAAAACAAAATGGTTTGGCAGTGAGCCAAACTGCACTGAAAGCCTTTCTGTGCATGCATTAAGCCCCAGGGTATGCTTGCAATGCGTTAAACCACAAGGCACGCAAGCAATCAGAAACTGCATCAAGCACAAGACGCACTGGCAACGAGGCACATTCCCTATTAATATTCTCACTCTTCACAACAACAAAACAGAAAATATTCTAGTGCTTAAATAGCTGTACATAAGTTGTGTGGGGTGGGTGGAAATCAAATAAATGAAGCACGCTGGTTCCAATTAATAAGTGACTGTCACGATACTATAAGCTAAATTTCAGCTAATTGTTTGTAGATGTGCTGAGGCGGGGACAGGAAGGGGGCAAGAACTGTCTTTTCACCCAGCCCAGTACCTAGGAGAGTGCTTCCTGAGTGTCATGTATCTGCACCCCCTAAGGGGGCTAGAAGTGTGGTAGGGGTGAGGCCACCCTCCTACATCACTGCTAATAGCTGCAAAAAATACTCTAAGGGTACGTCATACTGCTCCTTTATGGGTCAGGGTTACTGCTAAGTACTCTGTCCCCAAACCTCTGATCTATTCTGCCTGCAGTTACAAGGCACAGACGGATTGTTTCAAACCACCTCAGCTTGCCCTCTACAGCTGCACACTCAGAACAGCAATCCAGAGATAATGATAACGATAAACATAGAAAGGTTCAGTGTAAAGATGTTTAGCGGCAACGGGTCAAATCTGAAAATGCATGCATGTATTTTTGTGTGAGCCAGCCAGTCAGGTTTGCCAATACCCTGGAGCAATCATTCTTATCTTGGTTTGTGCACGTGCGCCAAGTGTGTAGCAAATCCTAACCTGCATGTATGCATCAGTATATTTACATGCCTAATTCAGGTAGCCGCACATATGCTACTCCTGGGGGAATGTCTGTGCCCCCAAATTAAAAATTCTGTGCACAATATTTTAAAATTCTGCAATTTTTTTTGTCAAAATAACACAATATAATCACACCTGTTTCAATTATTTTGGTAATTTATTTCAAAATACCTCTCCCCGGTTATGTCTGTAGCAAGACAGACACCAAAAAAAATTCCCCCAGGAGTCAAGTGTTAAACAAACCCCTACGACAATCCAGTTCCTGTTTCTCTGTTATGCTTTAGTCGCGTGTCTCAGTCTGGGTCTGTCACACGTGCCAGCTGGGCACATCTTGGGGGAAAACTCTGCCCCTTCCATCTCTTAGTTGATGCTTGGTTTTTAGCCCTGCTGCTGTAGGGTTACCATATTTCAAGTTCCCAAATAGAGGACACTGCCATGGGGACAGGGAGGGGGAAGAGGAAGGGGAGCTGGTGGGATACAGTTGGGAGCTGCTGGGTGGGGTATTTGGCAGGTGCTGGAGGGATGTGTGTGCACTGGGAGAGGGTATTTGGGGGTGCTGGAGGTGTGTGTGTGTACTGGGATGGGGTATTTGTGGGGTGTTGGAGGGGGTTACACGGCCACCCCCAGCCCAGACACCTGCACCCTCTCTCCCCCAGAGCCCAGCCACGGGTGGCCCCCTGGCCCAGACACCCACACCCCTTTTCCTATCAGAGCTCAGCCACAGGCTCCACTCCATGCAGCTTTGTTACTGTCCCACTGGGCAGAGACGACCCATACCTGCTGACAGTGGTGGGGGGGCACAATTTAAAGGTTCGGCCACTCCCAGAAGAGCTCGAGTCACCCCCTCCCCCTGGCTAGGCTCCCCTGCTTACTCTCAGTCTCCCCTCTCAGAAAGCAGCGGCCCCTCCCTGCAGCTCCCAGCTGTTGTTCCTGCCTCTCCTTGTGGGGCACAGCTGGATCTGGCAGGTGCTGAGTAGGGAGACGGCCTGGCCACACCATATGACTAAGCAGGGCCAGAAAAACCCCAAAATCACAGCCTGCCTGCGACTCCCATGCAGGCGCACTGCGAGCTGCATTCTGCTGGGTCCAGCGACCCCTAGCAGTGGCCAGCAACTCTGGAGCACTAATTCTGCGAAAAAAAATGAAAATCTGCGCAGAATGTTAATTCTGTGCGAATTCTGCATTGTGTAGTGGTGCAGAATTCACCCAGGAGTGTGATATGCACCCTCCATTATCAAATATGGGCATTTGAAAACGTGGCCCAAACGTTTTAGCTATAGCAATGGCAAAGCACACCACTTCACCTTCTCCAGTGTGACTGCCTAATGCAGGGGTGGGCAAACTTTTTGGCCTGAGGGCCACATCAGGGTTCCAAAACTGTATGGAGGGCCAGGTAGAGAAGGCTGTGCTTCCCCAAACCCTACCCCTATCCTCTCCCTCCCACTTCCCGCCTCCGACTGCCCCCCTCAGAACCTCTGACCCATCCAACTCCCCCTACTCCTCATCCCCTGACCACCCCCTCCTGGGACCCCTGCCCTAACCGCCCCCCTGGAACCAAACCCCCATGCAACCCCCCTGCTCCCTGACTACCCGGACCCCTATCCACAACCCTGCCCCCTGACAGGCCCCCCGGGACCCCACCCTCTATCCAACCCCCCATTTAAGCCCCTTTCAGAATGCAGCCCTACGAACATGGGCGGAGGACTCAGGAGGAGCAGGGGCAGCCGGAGAGAAGCGGCGGTTTCCCCTTCAAAGCGCCACTTCTCTCTGGCCAGCTGCGCGGCCACACAGTGCTTCTCCTGAGTCCTCCGCCCGCGTTTACCATGCTCCCGCACCGCCCACCTTCTCCCCTATGGCTGCAGGTTAGCCTCCCTTCCTGCTCTCCCCTGCCCCTGTAGTGCAGCCCCCTCCCACGCTGGCGGCACGGCGAGCTGAGGCTGCAGGGGAGGGGGGATAGTAGGGGAGGGCCAGGGGCTAGCCTCCCCGGCTGGAACCTCAAGGACCGGGCAGGACGGTCCCGCGGGCCGTAGTTTGCCCACCTCTGTTCTAGAAGATAATAAGGTGATAAGTAATAGTCAGCATGGATTTGTCAAAAACAAATCGTGTCAAACCAACCTGATAGCTTTCTTTGACAGGGTAACAAGCCTTATGGATGGGGGAAGCAGTAGACATGGTATATCTTGACTTGAGTAAAGCTTTTGATACTGTCTCTCATGATCTTCTCATAAACAAACTAGGGAAATGAATCATAGATGTAGCTACTGTAAGGTGGGTGCATAACTGGTTGGAAAACCTTCCCAGAAAGTAGTTATCAGTGGTTCACAGTCATGCTGGAAGGGCATAACGAGTGGGATCCTGCAGGGATCAGTCCTGGGTCTGGTTCTGTTCAATATCTTCATCAATTATTTAGATAATAGCATAGAGAATACACTTATAAAGTTTGCAGATGGTACCAAGCTGGGCGGGATTGCAAGTGCTTTGGAGTATGAGATTAAAATTCAAAATGATCCTGACAAACTGGAGAAATGGTCTGAAGTAAATAGGATGAAATTCAATAAGGACAAATGAAAAGTACTCCTCTTAGGAAGGAACAATCAGTTGCACACATACAAAATGGGAAATGACTGCCTAGGAAGGAGTACTGCGGAAAGGGATCTGTGGGTCATAATGGACCACAAGCTAAATATGAGTCAACAGTGTAACACTTGCAAAAAAAAGCGAACATCATTCTGGGACATATTAGCAGAAGTGTTGTAAGCAAGACACGAGAAGTAATTCTTCCACTTTACTCCGCACTGATTAGGCCTCATCTGGAGTATTGTGTCCCGTTCTGGGTGCCACATGTCAGTAAAGATGTCGACAAATTGGAGAATGTCCAGAGAAGAGCAACAAAATGCTTAAAGGTCTAGAAAACATGACCTATGCGGGAAGATTGAAAAAATTGGGTTTGTTTAGTCTGGAATAGAGAAGACTGAGAGGAGACATGATAACAGTTTTCAAGTACATAAAAGATTGTTACAAGGAAGAGGGAGAAAAATTGTTCTTCTTAACTCTGAGGATAGGACTAGAAACAATTGGATTAAATTGCAGCAAGGGAGGTTTAGGTTGGATGTTAGGAAAAACTTCCTAACTGTCAGGATGGTTAAGCACTGGAATAAATTGGCTAGGGAGGTTGTGGAATCTCCGTAATTGGAGATTTTTAAGAGCAGGTTAGACAAACACCTGTCAGGGATGGTCTAGATAATATTTAGTCCTGCCCTGAGTGCAGGGGACTGGATTAGATGACGTCTCAAGGTCCCTTCCAGTCCTATGATTCTGTGATTCAAATCGGGGGTGTGGCAGCACCGCCGCACCCCTAGTTCCAGTACCTATGGGCTTCACTGGTGTTCTGAGTAGAAGTGGTGAATAGGAATGATTAGGCCCTGAAACAGTTCCATAGATGTTTGTGGAACTAAAAAGATGCTTATCCAAGGCCATAACTAACATACCATTAACAATGCAATTTAAATCTGAGCAGCATTAGAATAATCAATTCAATAGGAATTCAGACATCCATAACCTACAGAAATTCCTTTCTGCCTTTTCAGCGTTATACCCTCAGCCCTTGCAAAGCCCCCTCTCAAACGGATGTCTTTTGCATTCCCAGAAAGTCACAAATTTCAGGCTATTCCATCTCAAGGGAGGACAGCAAGTTCCAGAGTCTTGGAGTTCTCACAAGGGGTCCAGCTCAAGTGTCCCTGCAGACCACAGAGGTGGCAGCATGGCAATGGGGAAAGAAGTGGTCCCCATGTAGGCCAGTGCCAGCTATTTAAGGCTTTAGAAGTCATAGACAATACCTTAATCTCTGCCTGGAAATCAGCAGGCAAACAATGCAGATCCCATAGCACCAGTGTCATATACTCCCAACACAATAAGTGATCCACTGCATTTGTGGTTTGATTGTGATTTCTTTGGTCAGCTGTCCCACTTATCTGCAATGTGTAAAGTGGGATAGAAAACGAAAACAAAATTTTGACACCTAAAATTAAAAAAAAAAAGAAAGAAAGAGTTTGTACATGTGGTTGACTCTTAGCTATATTCCCTTCATTAGATAACAGTAGTGACACAACCACCTTTTGTGGACCCATAAACTACAAAATGGAAAAAAAAAAATGTAACTAATTTTCTGCTGGCAGCAGAAAAATACCAAATGTTTCTTCTCCACAGAGGAATAAACAGTTGCTTAGCATCAGCACCCTATTGATTTAATACCATGGCATGAATCAGAATGCTCACAACTAGATACTGTAGTTACCCAGCCTCTGCAGAATGATCTGTCATTTACACAACACTATCAGACCTGGTTTGCCTATGGTTTAAAGGAAACAGGCTGTAGCCGAAAACTGCATGATATTTCAAATGTTACCCTACGTGGCAGGCATCTGTTGAATGTTTTCTTCACAGCTTTGTAAAGCAGAATGTAATTTATTATCAATCCCACTGCAGCTTAACTCTAAGCCAAGATTTATGCCAGAAACTTTTAGCGGTATAATAATGTCAGTTAGGGGGAGTGATTTTTTAAAAACATTTTTATACCAGCCAAAGCCCTAGTGTAGACATAATTCTTGTGTTTCTGATATAGCTTTGATTAAACTATACCAGAAAAAGCACATGTTTGCTAGTATAAGCTGTGTGTACTCTAGGATGTGCTGGGATATCTATAGCTGCATTTTCTAGTATAGACCTGGCCTAAGTTTGCTCCTCAGATGAGATGTGTAGGAATCCCCTTCTGGAATAAGCTGTGCTGTGCAATTATCCCTAAAATCATAGAATCATAAAAGATTAGGGTTGGAAGAGACCTCAGGAGATCATCTAGTCCAACCCCCTGCTCAAAGCAGGACCAACCCCAACTAAATCATCCCAGCCAGGGCTTTGTCAAGCTGGGCCTTAAAAACCTCTAAGGATGGAGAGTCTACCACCTCCCTAGGTAACCCATTCCAGTGCTTCACCACCCTCCTAGTGAAATAGTTTTTCCTAATATCCAGCCTAGGCCTCCCCACTGCAACTTGAGACCATTGCTCCTTGTTCTGGATAAGATATAAGTCAGTGCCCTTGTGCCTTTGAAAATCTCCCCCTTATGTTCTGATTTGGGTCTTCTTTGTTTTAAAATATATGAATTTCCAATATTTGCTAAGCAAAATTTGGCACTGAGTTGCACCACACCTCATTCTAAGTCAGCACAAAATTTTGCTTTGAATACCCAGATTCCACTGAAAGTCAATGGAGTTGGGCAAATAACTCCCATTTGTTCCTTTGAAAATCTTCCCCTATGTCTTTTTCTACCTCTCTACCATTCGTGTACCCATACCCACTGGTATTTCAGTGCCTAGCCAGGTATCAGAGCTTTGTTCACTAGGCATCTGGCTGTGAACTCTGTACAATGTGATTCTGCTCTGAAAAGGCTTTTCACAGACCCATTTCAGAGGAGAACACTTGTGCAGTATGAGTGATGTGCTGTTGACCTTGCTGACCTCATCCATGTGACTCGTGGGTAGGAAATGTTTTAGAAGAATGAGTAGAGCACGGCAATGAAGCCACATTGCAGCAAGGCTGGATTTAAGAGAGTCTGGGACCCTAGGTGCACTATGACCTGGGCCCCATCTTTGCACCATGACCCTACTTGAAGCAGCAGTGTCAGGAGAACTTCCTCCTCTCCTAAAGAGGCAGGGCAGCAGCAGAGAGCACCTTCTCTCCCCATGAGCAGTGGCAGGAGTCCCCTCTTCCCTGTGGACAGCCAAGTATGTCAACAGGGCATCCCCCAGCACGTACCCCAGCAGCTGGGGGATATCTGCTTGGGTTTATTCAGGAGGGGTCCACTGCAAGTTCCTCCTCCTGATATACACAGAGCCCTTTGAGTGATGTTTGCAGCGTGTCCCTGAGCAGGGTCTTGAAATCAAAACTTCACTGAGATTCATGACGTTCACTCCTCTCAGAGCTATTGTTTCAGGCTCTCCGCAGACACAGACAGACAAGAGAAGATCAATTACCCTGGGTTCACTTTTTCAAACATTTCTTTGCACCCCTGAAGATGAGAAACTGACTATTTTTAAAAATGAAAACTGAGATTCTGCTGTAACCATGCATCTGCAGGAGCTGGTGTCCCTAGGTATTGGCTACAGTTCCTGTTTCTTAATCCAATGCTGGCTAATAGGGCACCTGCTGGTAACCACATCCCCACATTTCCTGACTATCCTTCCTCTCTCCGCCCTTCTCTCCAGTCAAGGGATGCTGCCATATAAGTAACTGAAACCCTGCTCTTCTATGTGGAATGAAGAGATCCGTGCAAAGATGGGTCCCTTCTATGTACAGATCTCGGAAGTTCTATCAGACCTGCAATTTTGGGGGTTCAATGGTATTAAAACTTCAGTCTCCCACCTGTGAAAATTAACTTTTGTTTCCATGAAAAAGATGAAGTGTAAATGGGGGAAAAAAACTTTTGATTTTCTTTTTAAACCTGCACATATGTGATGTTTAGCTGGTTGGTTATTCACTATAGGTCATGCTGGTGGAGGAGTGGTACTATATATGAAAGAAAGGATAGAGTCAAATATAGTAAAAATCTTAAATGAATCAAACTGTACCATAGAATCTCTATGGATAGAAATTCCATGCTTGAATCATAAGAGGATAACAATAGGAGTATACTATCGAACACCTGACCAGGATGGTGATGGTGACTATGAGAGGGACTGGGCAAGGAGGGGGCCTGCAGCTGGGTTCGTGGGGGATGGGGGGTTGGTATCTGGGCCGGGGGTGTCTTGTGGCTGGGCTCTGTGGGGGAGAAAGGAGTTCAGATGTATTGGCTGGGGGGGGGCGGTGGCTGGGCTCTGGGGGAAGGGGTTGTGGTCTGACCTCCTGGCTGGGCTCTGGGGGAGGAAGGAGGCAGGGAAACACGAACTGGGTTGACGTAGGGGGGTTTTTAACTCTCTATTCCCGGGGGGAAATTTGTGTGTGTCTGTTGTTACAGACATAATTGCTAACAGGTATTTTGAAATAAATTACCAAAATAATTGAAACTGGCGTGATTATGTAGTGTTATTTTGGCAAACAAAATTTTCAGAATTTTGCAGTATTTTTAATTTTTTGGCACAGAATGTCCCCAGGAGTAAAACTAAGTAGTCATGGGATAAGAGGGAAAGTCCTCTCATGGATCAATAACTGATTAAATGATAGGATACAAGGAGTAGGAATAAATGATCAGTTTTCACAGTGGAGACAGTCATCTTGGATAGTTCCCTCAAAAGATCTCAACGTGCAGCTGCAGTCAAAAAAGCGAACAAATTGTTAGGAACCATGTTAGGAAAGGGATAGATAAGAAGACAGGAAATATCATATCATGCCACTATATAAATCCCTGGTATACCCACACTTTGAATACTGTGTGCAGTTCTGGTCACCCCGTCTCAAAAAGGACATATTAGAATTGGAAAAAGTACAGAGAAGGGCAACAAAAAATGATTAGGAGCATGGAACAGTTTCCATATGAAGAAAGATTAACAAGACTAGGACTGGTTAGATAGAAAAGAGACGACTAAGGGGGGATATGATAGAGGTCTATAAAATAATGAATGGTGTGGTGAAAGTGAATAAGGAAGTGTTATTTCCCCCTTTATATCACACGAGAACCAAGGGTCACCCAATGAAATTAATAGACAGAAGGTTTAAAACAAACAAAAGGAAGTACTTCTTCACACAATGCACAGTGAACCTGCGGAACTCATTGCCAAAATATAACTGGGTTCAAAATAGAATTAGGTATGTTCATGGAGGACAGGTCCATCCATGGCTATTAGCCAAGATGTTCAAGGAACCAACCGCATGCTAAACCTCTAACTGCCAGAAGCCAGGGCCAAACAATAGGGGATGGATCACTCAATAGTTGCTCCATTCTGCTCATTCCCTCTGAAGCATCTGGCACCAGCCACTGTCAGAAGACAGGATACTGGGCTAGATGGACCATTGGTCTGACCAGCATGGCCATTCTTATCTTCTTATAATTTAGGCACTCTTGGAGTAATAAAAGGAGTTATATTATTACATGAAAATGCCAAAAAGACTACAGTAGAATGAACATGGAATAATTTATCTGTGGATGATATTTTTAAAATTAAATTGCAATCTAACATTGCAATAATACACTGCAATAATAAGAATATTTAGGATGATTAAAAGATATTTAAAATTCTAATCAAATTAAATGATTAAACATAGCACCAGGTAAACGGATGCATGGTGTATAAGTTAATCTGCAATTGATTTTGGTAAATGGGCAAGTAACTAACTGTTGTTTAACACTGCACACTACCATAAGGCTCTGCCCTTACATGTGAGTGAAGTCTATGCTCTACCATAGTGTTAACTAGTTCATCTCAACACCAGTAATATTGGAGGTTATAGTAAATGTGTTTATAAAGTATATAATCTTTTGCATTCATCTTCTAGTACAATTATTTATGCATTTGTACAGGTGCACAATGGATCAACAGTATAGAGAGGTACAAATATTAGATTTACTTTTTTCCCTTCTTTGGAGGGGTAGTCTTACTCTGAATGTCCTACACTGGAATGATTCTGCAAGTGGAAGTGAGATGGAGGGAGGTTGATGTAGTGATCAGATCACAGGACTGGGACTCAGGTCTCTTTGGTTCTGTTTTCAACTCCACCACTAACTAGCTTTATGACCTTGAGCAAGTCTCTTAACATCTTTATGCTTTCATTTGTAAAAGGGGCATAACACTTGAAGATCGTACCTCACGGGAGTATTGGGAAGACTAATGATTGTAAAGAGCTTTGAGATCCTCAGATGACAGACACTTTTTATACTGTAAATGCGTAATTATTAATAGTAATATTATTTATGAAGTATTGGCCAATTATCTATCAGTATACTAGCTGGAATCTAACTATACTTGTTAAAACTGTATTGCTAAACATTCTGTAATGACTAGGAAAAAGAGAGAAGGATACCTGCTCTGAGAACAGGGCCGTTCCTGACATATTGTATATGCTAATATTATGCTCTGGCAGTGTGATGTAAATGTCTTTTGTTTGACCTAGAGATTTGATGAATTGCCTAAACAGGCTCTTCCCACAAATCCTTATACCACATGTAATTTCATGCCCATGCCACTACATTAATTAATTGCAGGTAAAGTATTTGCTATCCAAACTATCAGGAGATATTTGAAAATGCCTGTATTTTAGGGTTTGTGATTGTGCTGGCTTGTTGAATTTTTCTTTTTTTAAAAAGAGCTTACATATTTTCATATTGCCTGCTCGGATGTAAGGGGGTGGTAGATTTTGTCTATTGTGAAGGTATTCTGTATAGGTTCTTACACTGCCCTCATCACCATTGTGTCTGATGCCTATTTTGAGATTAAATTAAGCGGCGTGAATGACATCTCTCACTGTAAAAGACAAGGTGGGTGAGGTAATCCATTTGATTGGACCAACTTCTGTAAGTACGAGAGACAAGCTTTTGAGCTGCAAAGAGCTGTCCTTCAGGTCTTGAAGAAGAGCTCTGTGTAGCTCAAAAGCTTGCTCTCTCACCAACAGAAGTTGGTTCAATAAAAGATATTACCTCACCCACCTTGTCTCTCTAATATCCTGGGACTGACATGACTACAGCAACACTGCATCTATCTCTGTGGTTTGTTCTTTTTCTGATCCTCTCCCGCAGGGGAGAAACGTAGGTACAGGGCCAGGTCTTCTGATAGGGTCTTTGTTTTCATTTTCTTTAAATTACCTGCTGCTTCTCTTATGTCAGAGAAGGCAAGTTGGAGAAGTCCACCTTGCACTTGGAGAAAAGGTGGTGAGGTTTGTGATGGTCCTTAGTTCTTGGGGGAGTTTGTTCCATGGTCTCTGGCTGGTCCCTAAGAAAGCTCAGTCCCCTACGCAGCTGAGTTTCACTCTTACAGTAGAAAGTTCCGTTGTGCCAGAGGAGCACAGTTGGTTATTGATTGCAGACATCTTCCTGAAGCTTTCAGCTCTTTTAGATATCCTGGCTCCGGGCCATTGATAAATAAAAAGACAAGACCTTGAACTTGACTCTATACACATGGGTATAAATAAGGATAAAATATGGCCTGGGGAGTCAAATGTTTCCTTGTAGACTAGAATAAGAGCCAAATCATTTCCCCATTTATTACAACAGGAGTTTTGCAACTGACTGCAGTAGGAACAGAGTATAAACATAAACTAATAGAGCTTAATTATGCATTGATTAGAATACCCATAAACAGATGCAAATTCTGGCTCTGCCCTACAAATAACACAATACAGTAGATCTCAACCCTTTTCTTCAGTGGCCCCTCCTCCCTCTCTCCCCCTCCTATGTAGCATGGATCTAGCTGAGATCTTCCTCCGTTTAGCAGTATAGAATAGGCAGGGTGGTTGCAGCCACCTGACAGCTTTTGTGAACCCCTGGGGCATACAAATAAATACCAAAGTGAGAAGCCCTGACTGAACAAAACCAGCCCATACAGCCACAATCTATTAGAAAATGTAATATGCCTTAACTGATTTCTAATTGGTATAGCTGGGTTAGTATTTATTTATTACTGTACAATGCATACTCTGAGCTAACTCTTCATGGAATTTTGTGAGACAAAGAAAAAGCAGTTCCATAGCCTGAGGTGATTCCTGCTGCCAGATATGAAAGGCTTGATGCAAATAATGGTGGTGTGAGAGCGTCTCAACAAAAAAAAAAGTTGTAAGAAACCATAATAATGGAAAGTTGTTAGGCAACCAAAATCTAGGGTCACTACAAGCTCTCCCTGTAGTGTGTAAGTGTATGTGTATCAATCTTCCTAAAATTATTATGTACTATGTTGTTATTTATGTATCAATAGCGCCCGACATGTAGTTAAGGTTGATCAGCACTTTCTCTTACAAGACCCTACTGTCAATTGCTTATAACTACTAGACTTAAACATTTCAACCTGAACTTTTCCATGCCAGGTGTTCGCTTGATATTTTTTTTTTTTTTTGGAAAATTTCAGCTAATATGGTTCATCTGTTTCCAGGAATAAGATTAGGGAAAAATACATTGTCTTGCCTGGGTTAAAAAAAGTTCTTACAACGGTTTCACTGAGAAGCTCTAGTGCCCTCATGCTTTGGAGCAGGGAATTGCAATTTGGGAAGGGCATCACACTGGTGTCAGGGATGCGCTTTTAGTCATCCCGGTGAAAATTCACCCAAATTTGGCCAAGCTATGAGTCTTTGAAAAAACGTAATTCCTCTATGCCCAATATTTTGTTAGAGTTTGACAGCTAAATTCTCTAGCAATTCTGTCTGCATTGAGTATGTTCCAGTCACTCACAGCTCCTACAGGTGACTGGATTGTACATGCACCATTTTCACTGAGCAATTAAACATGCAAAGACTGAGCAGGATGTTCCCTGCAATTGCTTTTTTCTCCTCAGCTGGAGGCCACTGTGGTGCCTAGCACCAGAATTAAGGGCAGTAAGATTGTCTCTTTTGCATGGTCAAAGCTCCCCCTGTTGACAACCAGGCAGTATAGAGGAGGAGGAAGTTGCCTGATTTGAATGCAGAGGGTTCAGAGATGAGAGAAGTGGGATAAGAGATTCAACATGAGATTCAAGGGATGTCAGGGTGGGGGATAGGAGCCTGAGGAGCAAGGGGTTGGGAGCAGGAGCTGGAAGGAGGAGACAGAGGAAGGACAAGAGGAGTTCAGAATCTAAAATATTTCTACACATTTTTTTTCCGTGAGATCAGTGCCATGTAGAGAATCCACAATGATGTGGAGAGATATGAAGGTTTTATTAGGACCAAAAGGGAAAAAAAACCTTTACAATCCACCATTCATGACAATTATGGCTGAGATTTGCAAAGCCACTTAAAAGATTTGGACTCCTAATTCCCTGAGGTGGCTTTGAAATTTTTAGTCTAAGAGTGAATTTTATTTAAGTATACTTGGGAAACCTGGGTTCAAGTCCCTGCTCTGGCACAGACTTCCTGTGTGAACCTGGGCAAGTCACTTAGCTGCTGTGTGTGTCAGTTCTCCATCTGTATGAGCAGGATAACAGAACTTCCGCCCACCTCTCCTCCCAGAGGTGTGAGGATAAATCCATTACAGATCAGTAGGCACTGAGATACTATGGCAATGAGGGCCATATAACTACCAAAGATAGATAGATATAAATATCCAGGTCTGTTGAATTATTTAATTATGTATTTCTGTTAGTCATTTTGAGGGTCTCTAACTTTAAAAACCCACTGGTGTGGCTAGTTTCTCTCAAATGATTCCATTACACATAGCAAATAGGAACATCTGAAGGATTCTTACCATTGAGCTGCTGGCCTGCTTCCCTCCAGGAAATCATTATGAATAATTAAATTTTTAATTATAGTGCTGCTAAGAGTCTCACATATGCCCTTAAATAGTATTCCAAAACCGCAACCTCTCTGCCTTGTGGTGATTTTAGGAGATTTAAGACCCTTTACAATCTCACCTCCATTTAGTGGCCATGGAGTTGGAAATAAGCTAAGGGAGCCACTTTTGTGTTGTTTTCCACAACAGAATGTGCTTAGTATTCTCCCCATAAATACTTATGTGAACCTTGCCAACTGGGCAGTGAAAGACTCTGACCTTTTAGGGTTACAGTTAACTCCCTTGCCTTGGTGTGTTTTATTTCCATCTTTTTCTGCGGGTAGAAACTTTGAAAACATTAATTCATCAAAAGCCTGGAAGCTACAGAACGTAACAAAGAAGAAGAGAAGCAATCACAGCTTTGTCATTTGAGGAGGAGGCCAGCCCTAGTGTCCTATCAAATTTAGTCCTAAATATATTTTACCATTATTGTAAAATGCCCTTCAGCTGACACCTAGTGTTCTTCACACACTGAGTTAATACATTCAGCCGCACAGACTCTTTAAGGTGAGAATGGAATCTTGTTGCCCCTTGACAGAGAGGGAATAATAGTGTAATACAATAGAACGTTTTTGAAATGCTAATGCACATCACCTGCAACTTAATTTTATTTTTTCTTATTGCCTTTTTTATATGACATTTCACAGTCCCATAGCTTCAATAGATGGATCTACATCATAAAAATGACACACCAGTGATTTAAGAAAGATAGTCCGTCTGAGTGAAATGGATGGAGTGCTTTCAAGTGTCAGTTTAGCACCTATTACATAGGGTCAATGTTCGTTTTCAATACATCATTAAAGCATCCTGTTAAATCACTCAGAAAATGTTCATGTTCTTCTTTCTGAGCCACCGTGTTAGATTATAGGGATAATGAAGTGTAACTGCACATAAATGGCAGCATTACACAAGCATATTTTATTGTTTTCAGGGACACTGTTTTAAGTTATTCTGAAAATGAAACATAAAAAAAGAAAAGAAACACCACAAAGAAATACAAAGTGCGTCTTTAGGTGATAGCTCCCATGCTTATGTTTGCAGTAAGCTACCAGCTCCATCAAATTTGATATGTAGTGAAGTTATTCCCCACTCTATCAGTTTTACAATATACAGTACTCACTAAACTAATATCAATAAAATCAAAACTGCCATCAGCCTAGTAGTTCTTAAATTACATTATAGAACATATATTTCTCTTATTTCAAGAAGAACCTTGGAAAACCAGTTATTTCAGTAGACCTCACTCTGTGAAGGTCATTTCAAGTGCAAGACTATTATTGCATGCTCCAGATGCTATTAATGGTCCGGGGCTCAGAGGTACCTAACTCTTCATTAAAACTTTGACCAGCAGTTTCAGATTAAAATCAGACCTCACAGGACATGAATCAGAACTTAATAATAGAAAGCTTTAAAATAGTTAAATGTCCTGAGGAAAGATACCATCAAAAATATAATCCTACTAATCATCCCTTTCAGCAATATTTATTGGTATCCAATGCAAGAGAAATATTAACCCACTGATACTTTGATATGAAAACGTGATTACAGTGTTGTATGAAGTATCAGAGGGGTAGCTGTGTTTGTCTGGATCTGTAAAAGCGGCAAAGAGACCTGTGGCACCTTATAGACTAACAGACATATTGGAGCATAAGCTTTTGTGGGTGAATACCTACTTCTTCAGATTAGGAGAGGATAACACATTGTGTTCTTTAGGCTAATATAAATGGTTATTTCCCTTTACTGTGGCTTTTTATGGATAGAACGGCTTTCAGTTACAGAATATCAATGCAGTTATGTCACAGCCTGTGCCCAACCCTTCACACACATTTAGACCATAGCCTTTTTAGCTCAGGGGTTGTCTTCTTCCATTTGTTTGGACAGTGCTGGTCACTCTTTTGGTATTGTCAAGGTTCCTTCCCTACTCTGAACTCTAGGGTACAGATGTGGGGACCTGCATGAAAGACCCCCTAAGCTTATTCTTACCGGCTTAGGTTAAAAACTTCCTCAAGGTACAAACTTTGCCTTGTCCTTGAACCCTATGCTGCCACCACCAAGCGTGTTAAACAAAGAACAGGGAAAGAGCCCACTTGGAGACATCTTCCCCCCAAAATATCCCCCCAAGCCCTACACCCCCTTTCCTGGGGAAGGCTTGATAAAAATCCTCACCAATTTGCATAGGTGAACACAGACCCACACCCTTGGATCTTAAGAACAATGAAAAAGCAATCAGGTTCTTAAAAAAAGAATTTTAATGGAAGAAAAAGTAAAAGAATCACCTCTGTAAAATCAGGATGATAAATACCTTACAGGGTACTCAGATTCAAAATATAGAAAATCCCTCTAAGCAAAACCTTAAGTTACAAAAAGACACAAAAACAGGAATATACATTGCATTCAGCACAGCTTATTTACCAGCCATTTAAACAAAAGGAAATCTAACGTATTTCTAGCTAGATTACTTACTAACTTAACAGAAGTTCTGAAGAGCATTCCTGACCTGGTCCCGGCAAAAACATCACACAGACAGACAGACCCTTTGTCCCCCCCCCACCCCAGCTTTGAAAGTATCTTGTCTCCTCATTGGTTGTTTTGGTCAGGTGCCAGCGAGGTTATCTTAGCTTCTTAACCCTTTACAGGTGAAAGGGTTTTGCCTCTGGCCAGGGGGGATTTTATAGTTCTGTATACAGAAAGGTGGTTACCCTTCCCTTTATATTTATGACAGGTGTATTGTAAATAATAATAAAATATTACAAAACATGATGCAGTGGTGGTGGGTTTTGCATGACATCAAAGAAAAAAAATGCCTTTGAACCAATCTCTACAAAATAGTGATTTCCCGCTATGTTAGGGTGGTCAATAATGTATGTGTCTATACATTATATGGAGGAACCCCTATTTTCTCCCAGATAATTTGAACTCTTCCTTAGCTGTAAGTATAACTAAAAATGAATGCAACCCCATTCCCTGGGTACCCTTAGCCTCTGACTGCCAGAAACTGGGAGAGGACAACAGGGAATGGAAGCACTTGGCATTGGCCACTGTTGGAAGACAGGATACTGGGCTAGATGGACCATTGGACTGACCCAGTATGGCCATTCTTATGTTCTTATGAATGGCCCAAGAAGCAGGGGTGCTGGAACAATTTGTATAGTAGGGGTGCTGAGAGCCATTGTGTACAGGGTAACAAGTGAACCAAACTGTAAACCCTGGACATGATGGAAACTGCTTCAAGCCAAGCGGTGTGGCAGCACCCCCAGTTCTAGGACCTATGACAAGATGAATCAACATCAAGTAGGAAACAATGTGAATATAAACCTATTTATATAGGTCTGTGGAATCAAGAGGGAGGGTGTCAGCTCAGCAACCCAAATGCACACGAAAACACACCTGCAGAAGATGGCAGTGACGGTGGTGGGGTAAAGCTTGGATAAAAAGGCTTTAAGAGGTGGCTAATGATTTAGATTTTCAATGCTTCAGTTGGGAAATTCCTACCAATAACAAGGCATTTGTCTCAATGACAGGCTTATTTTAAAATATGTTCGAAGCAAATAACTATACTTGATTATGACAGTTAATGGTATTGAGTTTTCCCCGTTCAACTGTAAAAGATTGTAAAAATCTGCTACCCTGCTGCCAATAAACTGCTTTGCAGGTTACACACTCTGCAAATCTGCTTTTCTGGACCCCAGTCCTCCTGTCAGTGCTTGAAAGGAGGCATTGCTTCAAAAGTTGCTGATTCACATAACGAGCTGAAAGTAATGGCAGCAAAGTAAAGGCTTTGCCTGTCAGGGGGATATAACAGACCACATCTGGAACATGAAACGATTGTGTACAGAACAGCCTATTTTTAGAGGCTCTACAAGGTCACACACCTCATTGTTACGCCTGAGAGAAATGCAGATTTAAGCGTGCAGTGATCCAAGAGTCTGCTGCATTTCTTTCATCATTCTCTCAGCCTATGCACAATGCACCCACCCATTTGATGGCATCATCATCAGCCAGGTAGACCGCCATTGAAATACGTCAGTGGGCACTCTTTGAGGATAGGCAACGCAGACCATGACTACACTACGAACCTTACAGCAGCTCTGCTGTACAGCTGCAGCTGTAAGGTCTCCTGTATAACCGCTATAGGCTGGCAAGAGAGAGCTCTCCAGCTGGCATGATTAAACCACCCACAGCTTTGTTGGCAGGAGATGTTCTCCTGCCGACATAGCATTGTCCACACTGGCACTTTTGTTGGTGAAACTTTTATCAATCGGGGTGTGTGTTTTTTCACACCCCGACTGACAAAAGTTTTGCCCACAAAAGTGCTAGTGTAGACATAGCCAAAGTCTGAAGCTGACCACAGCTGCATCGCGGATCATCAGAAAAGCCCCATTGAAAGAGAGTGGCCACACAGTTGCCCGGTTCTGTTCGAAACCAATTCAGTGATTACGACAGGTGCCTTGGCAGATCAAAACCTGGTGGACAGATGGTTGGGTCAGTGACAAGAGAATGACTGACAATGGTCACCGCTGACCACTCGTTGACCTGCAAGACATCATCCAAATCCGGAGTGATTTGCTGGAGGCTCAAACACCTTGAAATACACTGACAGCAAGAATTTTGGGCAGAAACTCAACACTTTGTAGGGGTCCTTGTCTGTCTTACAAATGGCAATAATCTTTGCTTGACACCGAGTGCGTGGTAACTACTACTCATTACTTCTTTTCATCACTGCTGCAGGTATAATATATTAGATAACCCATTCTTCTTGGATCCATAGGGTAGGGAACATACAAGCTGCAGTAACCTAGAACAGTAAGATTAAATAGGGTGATTGTCCCTGTAAGGAGATCCTCTCCCAGTACTGACACAAGTCCACACTGTTCTTTGCTCTGAATTGCTATGCTTTTGTGCAATAAAGTAAGCACAATTTCATAATACCATTTATTTTAGTATTTAACCTTTTTTTTTAACCAAGAGAGAAATTGTTTGGCCTCAGGTTTATCCATCTGTAAAATGGGGGTAGAAATGTTTGGAGTCTTAGTAAATGTTAATGTAATGCTTTCAGATCCTCATATGTGCCATATAAGTAACAAAGCATTAATAATTGTTTCATAACAAAAAAGGGTTAGTGGATTGATTTTTCTCGCTGTTTCAGTTCAGAGAGGATGGATTTGGTTTAGTTTTTCATTCAGCACAAATCCCTCCAATATATGGTTTCAACATACTTATCCGCTGACCACGCAGGGCCTCACAAGCTTCAGAAATGTAATTACTGTGGAGCTGCTGCAAAATGCTTGTCAGAGTTGGAAGCTTTGCTGAATAAGCCCCACAAAGTAAGTTACAGTTTGTGAGCTTCCTACCCTTCAGCCAGGTTCATTCATTAGCGTAAGGCCAGAATATGCCTATTAGGCTTCTAATGATGGCCATTCTAAATTTAAAAATAAAAAACAACAGAAATTGTGCCATCAAGCTATGGGGAATTTCAGGCATCTTCGCAAAGAAGCCAATAGAGAACACGTATTGATCGTTAATTATCTCTCTTAGGAATAGCCCACCTTTCTGATTCCCACTACAGCTGGGTACATTTTTTGGCCAAATATATTTTTGGCAAACAATGCAGATTTTACAACACCAAAATGTTTTGCAAGTTCACATTGATTTCACTGAATTGTTCATGCCAAAAACAAACAAACAAACAAACAAAGTCAAAACATTCCCTTTTGACATTTTCAAAAGGGAACATTTCAATATTTCTGTTCAAAATGACTTTGTTTAGAAATTTCCTTCACAATACCTTTTAAAACATTTTTCAAAGCTCAAAATCAAACCCAAGCATTTAATTTTGGGCCAAACAAATGTTTCAGATGACCCTAAACTAAATTATTTTCAACTTTCCGATCTGCAGAAAATTTCAAAAAAATGTGGTTTTGGTGTGATCCAACCCCCTTTTTTTAATTTATATTTCCAAATTGCCAGTGAAACAAAAAATCCATTATTCACACAGCTCTCATTCTTAGCACACCCCTTAGAAACAAGCGGTGGTGCTTCCTGACTCCTTTATTTTTTTTGCTTTACATATATTTCCCAAAAACATTCTCCAGAGGTTTCTTTTTCTTTGTTTGAAGTTGTTCTACCTGAGCTCCCAGCTCAGTCCATGTTTCCTTGGATTATTAAATAACTTTGGGATATTTTTATCCCTTACTAATGTGACAGTATACCAGTATCATCACGGTTCTCCAACCTTTTTACGCTATTGAAAACTTTTATTAGGTAACCTTGACCTTCTCTCTTCTTTATGAGAATTAAGTTATGTCTTTTAAACTTTCCTCATCATTTCAAATCTTTATTCTTTGGTTCTTCTTTGTTTCCCTGCTCTGCACCTTCACCAAGGCAATAGCTTTCCAAAACTACAGTGATGTAATATTCCCAGTGAAGATCTACCCAAGTACCTTTTGCTGAAGCAAGAGTCAACCTGTTCTTTTGCATTCTGTTCAGACAGTAATAGTATCAGTTTACTTTTGTTTCTTGTTGCTGTGCATTGAGATCTGATGGTTTCAAAGATTTCTACAAAAACAAATCAAATCCTGAACAGTATGTTGCATGATTGTTGTAGTTAGCACCTAGACAGATTCTTTGCTCAGAGGCTAATTATTTTACATTTGTCTACATCGATCAGGATCTGCCTTTTGCAACTGCAATCACTTATAAAATCCAAAATGTCTCATAGACTCAACGACATTAACATCAGAAGGGACCATTATGATCATCTAGTCTGACCTCCTGCACAATGCAGGCCACAGAATCTCACCCACCCACTCCTACAATAAACCTCTCACCTATGTCTGAGTTATTGAAGTCCTCAAATCATGGTTTAAAGACTTCAAGGTGCAGAGAATCCTCCAGCAAGTGACCTGTGCCCCATGCTGCAGAGGAAGGCAAAAAAAAACCAGGGCCTTTTCCAATCTGCCCTGGAGGAAATTTCCTTCCCAACCCCAAACGTGGCGATCAGCTGAACCCTGAGCATGAGGGCAAGATTCACCAGCCAGATACCCAGGAAAGAATTCTCTGTAGTAACTCAGATCCCACCCCATCTAACATCCCATCACAGGTCATTGGGCCTATTTGCCATGAATAGTTAAAGATCAATTAATTGCCAAAATCATGCTATCCCATCATACCATCTCTTCCATAAACTTATCGAGTTTAATCTTGAAGCCAGATAGGTCTTTTGCCCCCAGTGCTTCCCTTGGAAGGCTGTCCCAGAACTTCACTCCTCTGATGGTTAGAAACCTTCATATAATGTCTTGAAAATGGGTCCATTTTTCCTCATTATTTACTCTGCCTCTGGATTTTGAAAACTAAATAATTTGTCATTTTTAAGTAAAAATATCTTACCTGATTGCAATGTATTTTTAGAATATAAAATTAAATATTTTTATAATATAAAAACAAAGAACCAAATTCTCCCCAACTTCAAGTTGTGCATACATATCTAATAGCAGTACTTGGCCCAGAGTTTTCTTTTGGACTAGCAGCTGTGTAGCAAGATTCAAACTAGCATG
This sequence comes from Natator depressus, assembly GCF_965152275.1. Classification (NCBI taxonomy): domain Eukaryota; kingdom Metazoa; phylum Chordata; order Testudines; family Cheloniidae; genus Natator; species Natator depressus. Next base: position 13,752,485 of record NC_134241.1, read on the forward strand.
ACTTTAGATGGCCTAATTAAGGACCTCTCCAGATTGGGATTTGGAATGGAAATGCTGACTGACAGCTAGAACAATGACCAAATATTTGTCATTGTTTCACGAATTGTAAAATTAAGGATCCTTAGTGAGTATTGTTTCACATCAGTTTTCTTGGTGGCAAGAAAAACCTGTGCTGAACTGAAGAATTGGGTGGGGGAGAAGTAAATATAAAAAATAAAGACTAATATGACCTTTAAAACTGGTCATTAAAGGATATTGGAACACAGTGATTTCTGAGACAAAAACAACTGAAGAATTTAAGTATCACCTTCAGGATTATTCTACCATGTGATTTAAATCTTCTGGCATTTCAGACGGTTGTTTAACTGATAGGTCAAAGACAAAAATGATTTTTTAAAGGAGGACTTAACTTTTAGAGAAATGTTGCCAACCTGGTGATTTTGAAGGGTCATTATCTGTACCTATTGTATAACAATTCTGGATCAAGGATAAAAAAGCACTTCCTGTGTGTAGCCCTCAAAAACCTGCTCTGGATCCTTGTACTGATTTGCATTGTATATTTTGTTGTCATTTCTATGTCAAACCTATTTCCAAGAATGCTCATAACATCCAGCAGTCTGATTGTTTCACTTATTACCGAGCATAGGGTTCCCTCAGTGCAAGTGGTGAGATCCTAAGTGGAGTTGCAGAATTTTGGTAGCTGTAGAACTTCAGAGGCATTTGATTCACTTTTCACCCGATGGCTCAATAATTTTTGCTGCTGCTTCTTCGAGTAGGGTGCCTGTGGGTGCTCTGCTATCAGCCCTTCTTCCCCTCTGCTTCAGACTGTTCTTTGCTGGACATTCAGGTAGAGAAGGAACTGAGGGCGGTTTGCCCGCACAGCCCCCTGTATGCCCTCAGAGAGCGGCACAAGGTTGTATACAGCCCATGCTCAGAGTGAACGGACATTGATAATAGTAAATCTCCAGTCAAGGGCTCGAGGGGCGTATGCACAGCTGAAGTGGAGCACCCATAGGGATACACATCCCAAAGAACCACCGGTCCTACACAAAGTGAGTAACTTCTTCTTCCTAATATATTTTAAACTCTTATCCACAAACCTCTGAATAACCAATTTTGTTCAATGAAACCTAAAATGAGCTGAAACTGTTTGATCTATCTCTTATGTGCCCCTGTGTTTGTATCTATTATTCTACTGAAAAACAAGATACCAGGAGATAAATTATTTGAGGTTGGTAATAAAAAGGCACTCTACATGAGGATATACAATAGGCTGACTCTGGGTACTCCATTTATTTCCTAGATTTATTGATGACCTCATAACTCATGAGTGGTAAAGCAAAGAGGAGTTATGAAAGGTCATCAATAACAAGCAGAAATAAATGATGTATCCAGAGTAAGTCCATTGTGTTTCCTATATATGCACAGTTCTTGATGATAAATATGGTTGAAGATGACAGGTTGAGGAGATTGAAAGGGAACTTTGTGAGGATCTAGAAAGTCAGGAGTCAATGTAGCCCTTAGTTTCTACTTTGACAAGGAGCCTTCATAGGTCAGAAATATTCAGCTTTATCTACCAGAATACACCTGTGTTGGGTTGGAATTCTACAACAAGAATGTTGCTTCTTCATTCAGAAACAGGCAGGGAGAGTGTTACTTATTGCTCAAGTAGAAATGTGAGAAGCCAGGAGAGATGTTAGTATTACAAAGGATAGGGTTCATTGCTTCTATTCCTAAAGAAAGCAGTACGGTGAGATAGCACTGCCTATTTTCTTATCTGAAGAGGGTGACAACATGAGGCTTCAGATCCCAGGGAAAGCCAGGAAAGGATCAAAAGATTCCAGTAATAGCCACTTTAGTGACGAATTTACAGTATAACAGCATGATGATGCAAGAAGTATTTAGATAACATTTCTTGTGGTGTTAAGCTGTTAGTTCAAGATTTGCGTTAGTATAAATGTAAACTGGCTTGAACTCCAACTGTGACCTCATCACAAGGTAGGTGAGATAATATCTTTTATTGGACCAGCTTCTGTTGGTGAAAAAGACAAGCTTTCAAGCTTACACAGAGCTCTTCTTCAGGTCTGGGAAAGGTACATAGGCCTAGTCTATACCAGGAAATTAGGTCAGTGTAACGATGTTGCTCAGGGATGTGAAAAATCCACAGCCCCTGGGCAATGCAATTAAACAAAGTTAACCCTTGGCGTAGACAGCATTAGGTCAATGGAAGAAATCTCCTGTCAACCTAGCTACTGCCTCTTGGGAAGGTGGATTACCTACACCAATGGAAGAAACCCTCTCATTGGTGTATGTAGTGTCTTCACTGAAGCACTACAGCAGCGCAGCTGTGCTGCTGCAGCATTTTAAGTGTAGACAAGCCCTCAAAGTGTCACAGCTATAGACAAGGTGGAACAAATTGTTTAGTAGGAGGAGTTAACATGTTGTCTGAGACCATTCAAGGTGAAGAGGGCAGCTAACACCTCTGTGGTGATAGGACAAAGGAGGGTTAGTAGGTAATAGATTGTTGTAATGACCCATAAATCCAGTGTCTTTATTAAGTCCATGATTTTTAATGTCTGACAAAGTTTTGAATTTAAACTCCCACACTCATCTTTTGAAGGTGTTACGTAAGTATCCGTTGAGGAAGTGGGCTGAGAAGTCAAACATGGAGAAATCATTTTGTGAAAAGTGCTCGCCCATGGATGATACAGTGTTTTTGTCTTTTTATCAGTTTTCTGTGTGAGATATCTAAGATCCATGATACTTCAACCACCACCACCCATCCGTCAAACTACCTCTAGAACACTCCCACACCAGCATCAACTTCCTGGACCCCACGATCAGCTTCAGCGATGGAACCCTACAGACTACTATATACAATAAACCCATGGATCATCACACTTACCTTCACGGATTCAGTAACCACCCAAAACACAGCAAGAAATTTGTTATCTGCAGCCAAGCAGTCAGATACTACAGAATATGCTCTGAGGAGAAAGACCAGAGTACACACTTAAAACCACTTTCACCAAATGAGGACACTCCACCAGAGAAGCTATCGCATCGTGCAATGGGCCACACAAATACCCCAAGAGAAACTGCTTCAATATGGGGGGAAAAAAAAAACCTTCCAACTGCACATTCCTAGTTGTTACCTACCCACCATACACTGGGACCCCAGGGGATACCATTAAACAATTATGACCCACACTCAATAGGGACCACTTCCTGAAAGGAATCTTTCCCAAACTCCACCTTCTGGCCTTCAAACAACCCGCAAGCCTCCTTAAGCTCATCATCAGAAGCAAGCTCCCCATAGACCAGGACCCAGCAACTCAAAGTGGTATCATATTCTGCCATAACAACCCATGGAAAACCTGCAGACATATCTCCACTGCTACAATGATCAACACCCCACACAATACACCTTTCATAATACATGGGTCCTACACATACCTGTCACAACATGTGGTGTATTTCATCCAGTGCATTAAATACCCCAATGACAATTATGTGGGTGAAACAACACAATCACTACACTCTCAAATGAACTCACAAAGAAAAATGACAGGTAAACACTTTTCACAAAGTGTTTGCTCCGTATTTGACCTCTCAGTCCTTGTCCTGAAGGGAGTGAGCAAGCTCTCTGGCTACTCACAAAGAGCCTTCTCTTTTCCAAATCTGCCTCTACACAAAACCTAGTATAACCCAAAGTGAACAACACAGCATGTCCTCCCAAGAGTCAAAACTTGCTTGCTCATTAAGAAAAAGAAGGTTCAAGACTCTGTGTAACATCGTCACCTGGTGATGAGTGTCACAACAGAATTGTAAACTAACCAGGGTCAAGCTGGAGAAATGGTCTTGTAAGGCATGAGACTGGGACTCAGGAGATTTGGATTTGGTTCTTGCTCTGCTGCAGACATCCTGTGTGACTTTGCGCAAATCACTTATGACTTCTTCTTTTTTGTACCTCAGTTCCCCATATGTGAATGGGAGATTATATTACATCCCTGCCTTACAGGGATGTTGTGAGGAGAAATTTGTGAGGTGCTCAGATACTGTGGTGATGGAGCCATAGATAGATCAGTTCTTGAATAGGAAACATCTAGAAGAAAACTAGAAGAAAGCTAGCGCTGGTGAGTCAGTATGTGACACAACCCTCTGAAAAAGCATTGAATTCCAGCAAATTGTTAGATGGCACTTTGTTGCTGACAGTGCCGTCTTTCAAAGGACAATTGAAATCAACTTCCTGACCATTTGTCATCATCAAAGATTCCATGGCACTATTTTGCAAAATAGGGATGATGATAACCTTGGTGTCCTGGCAAAATTCCAGTTTCTGTAATTATATCATATTCAATGTACCTAAATTCTTCACTTCCTCCTTTGTTGTGTAGGGTTGTATGCTGTTAGACATTTGATGTATTTCACCCAAGTTGTAGGTGCACCCCAGTGGTGGGTAAACTTCTTCCTGTCTATATGGGTCCAGATTTTCAAATGTAAATGCACACAATTGTAAGCCTACAGTTACATGCACATAAGTGGTTTGGGTCCTCTCTGCCTGAGAGATTTGAGGACAGAAGCTGATATTTTGACAGATAGATGGAAGCTCTTAGTCTGACAGCTCCTTGTTTACCCACAAAGGTCATTTTCAGCTAAGAAGTCTCACCTTTGCAACTTACATTCCCACTTCCTCAGACAGAGATGGAATCTGTTGACTTTCAGGCAGACTACTTTCCCATGCTGTTGATAGGAAATGGATTAGAAATGGGTGTAAGGGAGTGTGTTGTTGAGTTTGTTTTTGTTACTCCTTATATGCATCTGGGATGAAGAGAATTCACAATTAGTTATTGATTTATTTGTAAGATTTGTTTAATGTAAGTGCACCCAGAGACCAGATGGGCAACATTTTGAAAAAGCCACATAACTAAATAAATATGTTATGCGAAGAGATACACAGGATGAATGTGCATGTTGGTTATTTGCTGTTGCCCATGCCATTTAAATGTCCACCTAGCTATCTGATATCCAAGAATTGCATGTACACTGAATAGATAAATGCATAACACAGGTGCATATGACAGCATGAGCACAATTTTGTAAATCCATATTTAAAAATTCAGGCCATAATTGCAAGCCAGCTGTACAATCAGGTAGTATAGACCAGTGGGTCTCAAACTTTTTTACTGGCGACCCCTTTCACATCTCAAGCCTCTGAGTGCAACCCCCCCCCCAATAAATTAAACACCCTTTTTAATATATTTAACACCATTATGAATGCTGGAGGCAAGAGGGGTTTGGGGTGGAGGCTGACAGCTTGCAACCCCCCATGTAATGACCTCACGACCCCCTGAGGGGTCCCAATCCCCAGTTTGAGAACCCTTGGTATAGACAGATAAGCATTTGGGGGTTGTTTGGTTATATGGTGCTATAAAATTGCCAATCTCTCTCTATTTACTTAGAGCCAGTCATCATTTAAGGGTTAGATTGTGGTTTTTAAGTCACAGCTCAGTGCAGAGGGTGATGTGGAAGCACATCACCTGAGGAGGAGCACTGGAGAGATTGTGCATCAGAGACAGAAACCCAGTGCTGCTCATTACAGACATGAGGCTAGCGACTGGCTCTATGTCTTAGGACACAGAGTGCTCCACTAGTGTGCGGGCTGCACTCTGGGGTGGGAGTTATGGCCTCACTGCTCACACTAGTGGGGAGTAGTAGTGAGGGATCCCTACATTCTGGAAGCACAAGAAATAGAAGGGACCGGCTTGCTTGCCCACCCTCCCATTTCTGAGCAACCACACAGGGGCCAAATACAAAGTCTTTCAACGAGACGTTCAAAGAGTGATTGATGGCAAAAGGATAGGTCATATTTCCAGCATGAAAAAATCAGGGAGGCTACAGGCTGATGGAGCTTGAAGGAAATGGTAAAAACAAGCAGTGCGTGGAATGATCACAGTTGCCACCTCTACCATACAATAAGTATCATGTACCACAACATAGCAATAAGAATAAGTACATTTCTCCAAGTCTGTGGGGGTACTCAGAGTTTTTTATTTTGTCAGGAAAAAACAAAATCTTCTCTGTCTATAGAGTTTGTAAATAGAAATATGCTTTGTCTCAAAAGACCAAGAAGCAAGTGTGCATCCTCCTAGTGCTTTTTAAAAATGTAAGATCTTAGGAAACACGACAATGCTTCTTTAGAAGAATATGCTAGTGTCATACAGTTAAGTATAAATAGCTGGCCTTGTATCTGTAAGTTTACAGAACAGCTCAGTACAGATGCTGCTTCTGGTTTCTGCAATAAAATTCAGGAGATGGGAGGCCATGTCTAGACACTTAAGTGGGAATCAGGAATCCTGGATTCTACTTCTGTCTCAGCAAGTCATTTCACTTCACAATACCTCTGTTTCCCATCCCCACTTTGGCCTTGTTTTCTCTGTGTAGATTGCCAGCTCTTCAGGGCAGGAACTGTAACTTATTGTGTGTTTGTACAGAGCCTAGCATAATGAAGTTCTGATCTTGATTGGGTGCTCTAGATCAGTGGATCTCAAACTAGGGCCAGCGCTTGTTCAGGGAACGCCCATGGCGAGCCGGGCCGGTTTGTTTACCTGCCGCATCCGCAGGTTCAGCCAATTGTGGCCCCCACTGGCCGTGGTTCGCCGCTCCAGGCCAATGGGGGCTGCGGGAAGTGGCATGGGCCGAGGGATATGCTGGCCGCCCTTCCTGCAGCCGCCATTGGCCTGGAGTGGTGAACCGTGGCCAGTGGGAGCCGCAATTGGCTGAACCTGTGGACGCGGCTGGTAAACAAACTGGCCCGGCCCCCCAGGGGCTTTCTCTGAACAAGCGGAGGCCCTAGTTTGAGAACCACTGCTCTAGATACTATAATAATAATAATAATGAGACCCAGCTTTACATAATATCTAATCAAAACTTGGGAAAACTTAACTCTAGTACTACAACTGAAGTGTTAGAATTGGTTAAATAATGTCTCAATAAATTACTATTAATTATTTACACAAATTAATAATAATAAATGGTTGAGCCAATTAAAAATATAGGATTTGAGATTGCTTTGAATGGATAGAAATCACAAAGGAGTATACATCAAAGCTTGCAGAAAGCTTGTCAGTGGGTGCCCTACAGTTAGTGAATCAATGTCACGTTAGGTTTGTGAAAAGCCTTTTTATTCTCAAAGCTATAATTTAAGCAATAGATAATACATGCTGGCGTTTGCAAACTGGCTATTGATCTTATTAATATTGGCTATTGGGTTGCAAGTTTTATCTGGAAATGCATTTAACTTTTATGCTAAAGTCATGTTCAGTAGATATACCTTGATGATGTAGAACAAATACAGTTATCTGTGGGGGTTTTCCTCGTACATGAGCATTATGTAGTCAAGCTGCAGTTGGAAGCAATTGAGCCATAAATGCTTATGCTCTGTACAGAATTATGGCTTGCTGTTGCGTACAAATTTTTATATAAACGTGCCTGTCATTTGTGTCTCTCAGAATGATAATCTTATTTTTGATAGCTGTAGCATGTTGTGAAGCAATCATTTAAACAAAGCTACTCAATACAGATACACCTACTGCATTTAAGAATGTGTGTGTATCTATGTCAAACAAATGCCTTCTATTGCCACTTAGTAGTATTATGGCTCAGAACTAACCCGAAAGCAATGTGGTCTTGTGGGTAGGTCACTGGACGGGGAGTCAGGAGGGGTGGAGTTCTGACCTGCCAGCTGATCCTGGGCGTATCCCTTCCCTTCCCCTCCCCTCTTGAGGGGAGAACGCTTCCATTCTAAGTGTTACTGTGTTGCGGCTCTTCTCCCAGAGTGGTGGGATGGGGGTTTCTTTACTCATGCTCCACATTTGTTTCAGAATTCAGTGCTGTATGTGTTTCTCTGGGAGAGAGAGCACAAAGCTGTAAAAAAAAAAAAAAAGACTATTGCCTTGAGAGCGAAACGTCTAGTGAACTATCCTCTTCACAAAGACCAATTCTTTAATTCAGGATAATAAATCTATGAAATGATTTAACATACCTGGACAATCAACATAAATATTGTCATTTGGGATGTATTGATTCTCCAACTATAATTCCAGAGGAAACTGTGGGGCCTGCAACTGTGCTTGTTTTATTTGCAATCTCGAAAACATACTTTTCTGTTAAGATTCTTTGTGTGCTCATCCAGCTGCACCTAGCAATGCATCAAGTGTCTTCAGTGGAGCCACTGAGGCACCAGCACTAAGCACTCCTCCTCCACTCTCAGTGCAACCCCGACCCCCCTCACTCTCCTGGTGACCAGTCAGCATACAGACACCTCAGGAGGAAGAGGAGGAGGAGGAGGTGCAGGTTGTGGCAGCAGATTCAGGGTCTTGCTAGCAGACAGGTGAGAAGGAAGGAATGGGATGGCAGGAGCCCTCAGTAGGTAATGGAGTGACAGATGCTTGGAAGGGGGAAGAATGGAGGAATAGGCTAAGGCAGCTGAAGTTCAAGGGGAACCAGGCTGGGAGGATTGGCCCAAGAGCGGGGCAGGGGATAGATTGAAGGAAGAGGCATTCCTCTTGAGACCCTGTTTCCCCCATCATGTTCCCCAGGGACCTCCCTTTGAAGACTCACGGATCACCCTCCAGTTTCAAATTTGGGTCAATCTTTGCCCAGCTGGATAAGTTCTGTGCCAGAAGCAAGCTCCCCCATCTCATTGAAGCATATCATGGCAAAGCTTGTATAATGGTTTATCCTTCAGTGTTCTGCTGTTTCACTGCTAGCTGATGTATTTGAATGTTGTCTCTAGCACATGTGAAGTGGCGACCTAATCTCATTTGCTTGGATAAAAGTGTGAGTGTGATGGTAAAAAGATTGAGAACCACTGTGAAATAATAATTACTTCTCAATTTGTTGAAGTTATATCCTGAAGAATTCCATGATATCAAGAAAGAATGTCTTCTCCTTGTATGTATAGGTTTCTTTTTTCTAACTTAAACAAACAAAAAGTGTTCCGACCAAAGGAATAATTATCTTCTGTAGAACTTAAATAGCATTTATAAAGCTGCTGATTTTCTTTTATGATACAAGAAAGAGCTTCTCAAACGGGAAACTTTTTCAAGTGAGAGAAAAATATTCTGTCGTCTATGGAGACCTTTTATCATAGTCTAGACTATCTCTTCAATTCATTATTCAACTCTTTTACAATACTCTCATTGAATTCATAAGTTTATTCAAACAGATTTCCATAATCTATGTGACCATGTAAACTATAGGCAATTTGGATAGTTTTGTAAAAGTCAATCTGAAAATGGTTTGGTAAGAAAAGGAGAGTGAAATGCAATTACAAAAGGTTTAGCGTTACCGAGGCATTGAAAATAATACACTTTCAGTACCTGAGTTGCAGTCTGAAGCAAAACTGACATATGAAAGTTATATTTAAAAATTAAATTGTCAAAGAATGCAAATGGCACACAAAAAGTAGTGTGATATGTGTGTGTGTGTGTGTGTGTGTGTGTGTGTGTGTGTGTGTGTGTGTGTGTGTGTGTGAGAGAGAGAGAGAGAGAGAAAAAATATGGGTGTATGTATTACTTCTGTAGGCATCAAGATTTTTGTGTCTCTGATTCTCCGTTTCTTGAGAAAGTCCCACTTCAGAGGAAAACTATTTTCTTGGGGAGAAAAATGAAAAACCCACCTCTGGACTTTCTTTCAGCTGAAGTTTGTATTTCAAGCACAGTCTCTGAAGCAGTTAACTTTTTAAAAGGTAATTCTCTGAAAAGTAAGGGACCTTGAGAATTCATATACTCGAGAACCCTGTGCTCAGGCAGTACCAGGGATACCTAGACCATCCCTAACAGGTTTGTCTAACCAGTTCTTAAAAACTTCCAATGATGGGGATTCCACAACCTCCCTTGGAAGCCTATTCTAGTGCTTAACTATCCTTATAGTAGAAAGTTTTTCGTAATATCTAACCTAAATCTCCCTTGCTTCAGATTAAGACCATTATTTCTTGTCCTACCTTCAGTGGACGTGGAAAATAATTGGTGACTGTCCTCTGTATAACAGCCCTTAACATATTGGAAGACTGTTTCCCCCATTTTGTAGTTGTACATTTGATTTTTTCTTCCTAAGTGCAGTACTTTGCACTTATCTTTATTGCATTTCATCTTGCTGATTTCAGACCAATTCTCCAGTTTGTCATGGTCATCTTGAATTCTAATCCTGACCTCCCAGCTTGGAGTCATCCACAGATTTTATAAGCATACCCTCTACTCCTTTATCCAAGTCATTAATTTTGTAAGACTAGAAGAGACTGAGGGTGAAACCCAGGCCCTATTGAAATCAGTGTTAAAAATCCCATTGACTTCAATGGGGTCAGGATATAATCCTCCATATTTATTCTCTTTCAATGACTTACAGATCAAGGCTCCAAACCTACAAACATTTGTTTACATGTTTAACTTTATGCATAAAATTAAGCATATTTGTAATTACTTGCTGGGATCACGTCCTAACTGAGCACAGTTTACAAGTAAAAGATTTTTGCCCCCCTTGCTGCCAGTATCTGAGATTCTGTCTGCAATCTGAATGTCAAGATGAGTTCTTTCTAGACTGCCCATTGCCAACAATAGCAGTCTCAACTTAATTAATAATTCAGTTGATGCATTACCTGGAAATGAACCCAACTCACTTTCCTATAGCTGTGATGGTTCTGCCGGGCTAATGAACCTGTAAAGCCTTACAAAAAATTTTTATCAGCAAATAAAGTTCAGAATTCTCATAGGGGCAGATCTGTTGACTTAGAATGTGACATTTTTACTTTAATCTTTCAGAAAAGAATCACGCTTCAAGTATTTACTATTTGTTTTTTCTCCACATTAAGAGTAAATGGTTTCTTGGAAAAACAAACCATCTGGTTGAAAATATTTATATGATGAAACAATTGCTAGACTCTTGATTTGATTAATATTATTGTTCTTTCTGACATTTTGCATATGGTACTGTATGGGTAAATAATTCAGTGTTAAACCAGCTTTCATTTGATTGGCCATCCACTCAATGTGTCCCCAGCTTCAGTAAATTAATATAAAAATTATCTCTAAAAATATGTTCCAGACTAAATTGGCAGTAACTAGGGCTCTGATTTTGTCATGGAAATCATGGTCATGGAAATTGAGAATTTAAATAAAGTCCATGAAGCTGAGGGGCACTGTGACCTGGCGTATTGGGTTCCAAAACCACTCAGGTTTGGTCCGTCTGATTTTCTGTCTCCATATATGGAGGGTTGGACAGGGCAAACCTGAGTGGAGCTGCGACTCCATGTGCAAGATTGCAACCGCCGGAGTGCGAAGCCAGACCCAGCCCCACAGGAGAGGAGCCACCTCTCTGAGGTGAGTGCAGAGTGGGCTCACTCTCCACCTGCTCCATCCCCCATTGTTTGGTGACTTTTCCATTACATATTTTTCCCACACCTCTGCTATGAAATTTACTAAAATTTCCATGCCAAAATCATAGACTTAGCAATAACTGATTATTTAATGTATAATATGCATGTAATTGTATTAATCAGATGTGCATTTTATTTAGTTGGGTTTAATTTTCTGTCATTAAATGTAAACAATACATGTATGTACAGTGATCACCCTATATGTCAACATTTGTCACCATGACAGGTTTCACAGTAGCAGCCGTGTTAGTCTGTATTCGCAAAAAGAAATACTAGTGGCACCTTAGAGACTAACCAATTTATTTGAGCATAAGCTTTCGCGAGCTACAGCTCACTTCATCGGATAACTGAGGGACCTATACTTTAGAATTAGAACAGGAGAAATCTCTGTATCATTATCTGTAAGGACTTATATAGGGAGGAGACATCCAAAACTGCAAAGCTATTTAATCTCACATACAAATAGATGACAAGATGCAGGTGCTTGAAATTGAAGCTAGAAAAAATAAAAATGGAGATACATTTGTAGCAGTGAGGTTTCTAATTGGGAACAGTGTCAGACGGAATTTTTAATAGTGTGGGTTAACCTTTGAAACAGATTACCAAGGATGTGATAGATTCTCCATGATGTGATGTGCTTAGATTGAATGTCTTTCTAAAAGATATGTTCTAGCTCAATCGCAGGTTGTTGGGTTTGATGCAGGAGTTACTGGGTGAAGTCCCATGGCCTTTCTTCTGGAGGAAGGCTGCCTAGATGGTCCCTTCTGGCTTTAAAATATGTGTAACATGTGCAATGTATCTGTAGTAACTGTAAAGTAGCAATTGGCAAATGTTGATTTTTAATGGCTTCAGTTGAATGTTTCATTTTTGTTCAAACCATATGAGAGCATACTGTATCGGGTGCCCACGTAACATGGAGGAGAAAGCTGCCTGACTCAAATGCACAGGGGAGAAGGACCTTGCAGGAGTTGAGGGGAGTGGATTGGGACAAGGAGCCAAGGGACAGAAGGCTGGAAGCCAAAGGTGGGAAAAGATTGGGAGTGGGAAAAGGAGGGAGACTGGGACTGGGGGCCAATTGGAGATACTGGGATTGGCTGGGCAAGGACGCCAGCTACCTTGAATAATTGTATTCTATTTCTGCCTGTGCCACAGTGTTCTTATCTGATGCGAGTCAAGTCACTTAAACCAAACTTTTCACTAATTGTGTGTGCCTCATTCTCTGGGTGCCTGACTTGAGAACCTAGATTCTGAGCACTTACAGCTGCTATTGAAGTCAATGGGAGTTGTATATAAAGTGTCATACAATTCTAAGTAGTCTGTAAAATCAGGCCCTAAGCATCTCAAATTTGGTGCCCAAGTCTAGTGGACACTTCTGACTTTAAACACTCTAACTGTGTTTCCCTCTGTAAAATGAGGATAATACCACTCCCTCACTGCACAGAGATGTTGTGAAAATAAATTAATTAATATTTGTGAAGCACCCAGAAACTACATAGATAAGTACCATAGAAAAGCCCATGAGGAAAATAATTCTGTTTTCAGAGTAGGGATTGAATAGCATGCAGTAAATAGAACATGAGGCCACATATTGAACAACAATGAGAAAAAAATATTGAATAGCTGCTCCTTAAATGTGCATCATCCATTCTGTGCACTGTATAAGGCAGGGGTCCTGTGCAAAAATAATGTGCAAAGAATATTTGATCACGTAATTAAAGACCCTGTCACAATGCATACTCACAAAGGGGCTGAATTAATGTTGCAAAGGCAACCGTAATTCTGGCATTTCATAACTTTGGAGTTTTTGACTTTGCAACCTTAATAATGTTCTTTTAATGTAGTTTTTGTGTGTGTAATATAAAAGAAATCCATAGTGGTTTTAGTCAATCATTTTGCTACAAGGTTTTATTAGTCTTAAGGATCTTATGTCAGGTTGTATGCATATATCACTAAATGAATAGTATTTTACTAGTGGCACATTTTGGTTTCTAATGTATCTTTTAATATGATATACTAGATTATCTTCTTTTCCTATTGTTTTTGGGGATGCACTGTTTAAAACTTTATCTTCTTCATATACCACAAGCTCATGTTTCTCGAATCAGTTGCCTGGAATCTCCCCTTAAAAGCATTTCCACATATTAAATTTCAGTGTGACACCTGGTTTTATCTGTGAAACCTTATGGTCTTTAATGGGAATCCACATAAGCTAAAATTTAGTGACATGGTTTCTATTTTAGGTACTTATATGGCCCCAATTACTGTAATACCTGAGCCATCTTATCACGTTAGCTGAGTTTAGGATCTGAGCCATCTTTTAAAATGTATTTATCACCACAGTACTCCTGTGAGGCAGAGGAGTACTATTATCCCCATTTTACAGATGGGGAACTGAGGTTAAGTGATTTAGAATTATAGAAGATTAGGGTTGGAAGAGACCTCACGAGGTCATCTAGTCCAACCCCCTGCCCAATGCAGGACCAATCCCCAACTAAATCATCCCAGCCAGGGCTTTGTCAATGTGGGCCTTAAAAACCTCTAAGGATGGAGATTCTACCACCTCCCTAGGAAACGCATTCCAGTGCTTCACCACCCTCCTAGTGAAATAGTTTTTCCTAAATCCAACCTATATCTCCCCCACTGCAACTTGAGACCATTGCTCCTTGTTTTGTCATCTGCCACCACTGAGAACAGCCAAGCTCCATCCTCTTTGGAACCCCCCTACAGGTAGTTAGCCAGTCAGTCCCCAGCCTGTAGCGGTGCATGGGATTCTTCTGTCCTAAGTGCAGGACTCTGCACTTGTCCTTGTTGAACCTCATCACATTTCTTTTGGCCCAATCCTCCAATTTGTCTAGGTCACTCTGGACCCTATCCCTTCCCTCCAGCATATCTACCACTCTCCCCAGCTTAGTGTCATCCGCAAACTTGCTGAGGGTGCAATCTATCCCATAGTTCAGATCATTAATAAAAATGTTGAACAAAACCGGCCCCAGGACCGACTCCTGGGACACTCCGCTTGATACCAGCTGCCAACTAGACATCGAGCCGTTGATCACTACCCGTTGAGCCTGACAATCTAGCCAGCTTTCTATCCACCTTATAGTCCAGTCATCCAATCCATACTTTTTTAACTTGCTGGCAAGTATACTGTGGGAGACTGTATCAAAAGCTTTGCTAAAGTCAAGATATATCATGTCCACCACTTTCCCCATATCCACAGAGCCAGTTATCTCATCATAGAAGGCAATCTGGTTGTTCAGGCATGACTTGGCCTTGGTGTATCCATGCTGACTGTTGCTGATTACCTTCCTCTCCTCCAAGTGCTTCAGAATGGTTTCCTTGAGGATCTGCTCCATGATTTTTCCAGGGACTGAGGTGAGGCTGACCAATCTGTAGTTCCCCAGGTTCTCCTTCTTCCCTTTTTAAAAGATGGGCACTACATTTGCCTTTTTCCAATCATCCGGGACCTCCGCTGATCACCACAAGTTTTCAAAGATAATGGCCAATGGCTCTGCAATCACATCAGCCAATTCCCTCAGCACCTTCAGATGCATTAGATCTGGACCCATGGACTTGTGCATGTCTACCTTTTCTAAATAGTCCTGCTCACCTCCTCTCCATACTGTGTTGCCCAGGACAGTAGTCTGGGAGCTGACCTTATCTGTGAAGACTGAGGCAAAAAAAACATTGAGTACTTCAGCTTTTTCCATATCATCTGTCACTAGGTTGCCTCCTCCCTCCATTAAGGGTCCCACACTTTCCCTGACCTTTTTCTTGTTGCTAATATACCTGTAGAAACCTTTCTTGTTACCCTTCACATCCTTTGCTAGCTGCAACTCCAGTTGTGTTTTGGCCTTCCTTGTCCAAGGTCACACAAAAAGTCTTAGCTGGAGAGGGGACTTAAGCCCAAGATTCCCGAATTCTAAACTAGGTGCCTTAATCACTCAATCTCAGCTTTGAGAATTTACCAGTGACCACACCAGGGCTTACAATTTATCTTCCTTCCTAAGGATGCATGTGGAATGAATCATCATCTACCTAACATAGGGGTTTCTTATTCCTTTATGTCTTACAAATACATAAGAAAACCCACTGTAACATTTTTCACATATTTCAGTACAATGCTAGGGCTCTGAAAGTACCTGTGTTTCTGCCTTCTTTAGTTATTTTTGTTGGGGTGGAGGAGAGATGTGTGACTGCCTAGAAACTTCTTTCTATAACCAACTTTTAATCAATTTTGGAGGTGAGTGAAGGAGAAATGGTAAAAGTAATGGGGTTCATTGTTGTTTTACTGTTGTAGGTTTTACTCCTTCAGGTCACGACAGAAGCTTGTAATGGTCATTACTAAGTAGCAGCCTATAAAAGGATTTGAACTTCTGTAGGCCTCTGACAGCTAGGGTTGCTAGGCGTCCGGTTTTTGACTGGAATGCCTGGTCGAAAAGGGACCCTGGCAGCTCCAGTCCACACAGCCAACTGGGCCATTAAAAGTCTAGTTGGTGGTGCAGCGGGGGCCCGGGGCTAAGGCAGGCTCCCTGCCTGTCCTAGCTCTGCACAGCTCCTGGAACCAACTGCTGCGTCCATGCGCTGCCCCCACCCAAGTGCCAGATAAGCAGCTCCCATTGGCCGGGAGCTGTGGGGGCAGCGCCTACAGACACAAGGCCAGCACACGGAGCCCCCGGCCGCACTTCCGCCTAGGGGCCGCAGGGATGTGGCGGCTGCTTCCAGGAGTTGCGGTAAGCGCCATCAGCCTGCACCCTGCAACCCCACACACACACCCTGCCCCAGCCCTGAACCCACTCCTGCACCCCAAACCTCTCATCCCAGGCCCCACCCCAGAGTTCACACCCCCAGCTGGAGCCTGCACCTCCCCTGCACCCTAACCCTCTGCCCCACCCCAGAGCTCCCCTCCTGCACCCCAAATCCCTCATCCCCAGAGCCTGCACTCCAAACCCCTCAGCCTGAGATCCCTCCTGCACCCCAAACCTTTCATACCCAGCCCCAGCCAGAGCGCTCACCCCCCTGAGCCCCAGCCCCCTCCCGCACCCTGAACCCCTCATTTCTGGCCCCACCGCAAAACCCACACCCCCACCACAGAGCCCATACCCCCTTGCACTCCAACCCCCTGCCCCTTCCGAGGCCCTCATCCCCAGCCTCACTCCAGAGCCCGCACCCTCAGCCAGAGTCCTCACCCCCCATCCCGCACCCCAACCCCTGCCCCAGCCTCGTGAAAGTGAGTGAGGGTAGGGGAGAGCGAGAGACAGAGGGTGGGGGATGGAGCGAGCTGGGGTGGGGCCTCGGGGAAGGGGCGGGGCAGGGGTGTTCAGTTTTGTGCAGTTAGAAAGTTGGCAACCCTACTGATAACCCATGAAGTAGATAGTATAAAGAGGGATAAGGAATCAGATTAACAGGTTTGTTCGTTTGGTTTTTTTACTATCAATGGGGAGTTGCAGTGTAGGAAACTCAATGTACTAGTGGATACCCCACATATAATGGGTGTATTA
Source organism: Natator depressus (assembly GCF_965152275.1). Taxonomy (NCBI): domain Eukaryota; kingdom Metazoa; phylum Chordata; order Testudines; family Cheloniidae; genus Natator; species Natator depressus. The sequence goes on from NC_134241.1 coordinate 13,769,420, forward strand.
TAAATTTACATGATTGTTTTTGGTATTTTCAGTATGAAATTTAGTCAAAAGCATATGACTTCCATATTGTGGTAACATCAGTGGCTCTGATTCTTTGTCTTTACTGTATTCAAGGCAAAGAGGTTTTGTGGTCCATATTGTAAATCTAGATGTATTATGAAGGTTGTGGCTATATAGTGATTGGGGTAATGCAGATGTAGGTAGATAGGTCAAGGATCAACATTAATACAGGTCCAGAATTAAAGACAAACATACAATTTCCAGGCTTTAAAATATCTGGTTTTTCTTAATTAGTGATTTTAGTACATTCTTGTCTACTCACTATTACAACCTTAACTGCAATATTTTCACCTGGGAATTCCCTTATATTTTTAAGAGAGTTTTTAAAAACACCAGCATGCAAAAACTTGCTGCAAATTATTACCACCCATTTTCTCTAATACATTATATTCTGTTCTAGGTACATTTGTGGTATAAAGACAATTTCTAATATTCAGTGAAATAGATTTGGATCCAATATTTCACTAGCCGCATTTTGTAATCTTCTTGAACCTGATTGGTTCTACTGATGGAATATACAAACCCCACCAGCTGTACCAGCAGAGTTTATAGGTTTCCTCTTCAGCTAATGAAAATTACAAACTCTTTGAATTCAGATGGGTCATTTGACATAGTTTTGAAACTCTGCTAGTGCAGCTTCATGTTGGCAGAGCTTGTAAATTCCACCAGATCTTACAAGACGTTTATAAATGCTGCCAGATTTTGGCAAGATTCATAACCAGCATTGAGAACCTACTCTATAGATGGTGAAAATCAGAGTTATCAGAGGAAAGCTGTTGGAGTCACAACCATAGCTCCAATTTAAATCAATCTTCTTCCAGTGGATATTGCAACTGGTAAAACCACATTGTCCAAAAGCTATTATATGAATTAAATTTGAGATGACTTTAGGTATCATTTATTCTCTCTTCGCCACTACAATTCTTCTTTAAAAAATACCATGTTTTCCCCTTAGATATCCACAAGCAAATCCCATGAGCTTACAAAATGCACATGCATATCCGAGGGCACAATTTGGCCCATAATGTTTATTTTCAATCAGTGTAAGTATAGCTTCAACTAAAACTTTATAGCAGTGTAATCTTTAGAGCCATTTCTGTATTTCTAAATGCCAAGTCTTCAAAAATAGTGAGATTGCCTTAAAAATCATAAGATTTTTTTTAAAAAATAGTGTTTTGAGTCTTTTTATTTTCCTTCTGTTTTTTCAGCCTTTAGGATTCATGCTTGTCAGCCTTTTTCTGCAGCCATGGGGGCTGGAAAACTTCTTTAAAATGAAAGCTGAAATTCTCATGTAATCATGACTCCAGGAGCTAGGGCTTTAAAGAAAAAACAAACCATATGACATTTATGAATAAATCATGGGTGTTGACAACACCGCCATTTTGAAGGTATACTCACAACAATCATGTGTCACACAAAAACTACAATGTGATTTCTTTTCATCTAACCTCCCTCCCCTGATCTTTGAAATATTCTCTGTAGAGATTTCCGCTCCGGTGGGATAAACTGCCTCACTGGTAACCTGTACTTACCATTTACCTACTGGTCCCTTCCAAGGATTTGCTTGTCAGTACTAGAACTCCCTGTGGAGACTAAACCCACTGAAACTCCAAGCCATGTGTCTTTGAAATGCTGATTCAAAATTTTGTAAAAAGCTCTTGGTGCCTGCCAAGAATCAGAGATGAGCTCTGATTAATTATCTGTTCAGTTTATGTGGTACTGTTAAAAGGTTTTTAACTGCAGGGGTTCTCATTTTAAAGGATTTAATCGCAAGAAAACCTGGTCACAACAATAGATGTGCTGATTAAATAAATCAAGTGGCTCTTGGGGGGATTACTATTCTTTTTTCTTTTGTTTCAGTTGACTCCAGTATTTTTTGGTTTTTTTGTTTAGTAATATTTCTTTCTAATATTACGCTTATTTTGTCTGTACATTTTTGCATTCTTCTGAGTTTCTATTAAGATACAGGTTGTGTTTAGAACATGGTATGGTCATATGTGAAATAGCTGATGCGTAAGTTATGATATTATGAGCCAATATGTTCTTAAAATATGCAAGATACGTGTTATCTGAATAAAACTGTGTTGTTGCTGGGCAGTAACTTGGAGTCTAACTGGCTAGGTAGCTCCCAGACTTGCCTTTGGCCTGTTTAGTTGGAGTCATTATTTAAACAAAAGCCTATAACATCTATGAAAGCAATATTTATAATGCGTGCTTAAGGAAAATATTACTGAAGTACTAATGTATGTTTGGAAACAGGAAAATACATTAGCAAAAGTGGACATCCAAAATTGAGAAGCCCACCCTCATCTGCCACTTGAAGTAGCAATGGCAGGAGACCCTTCTCCCTACAGAGAGAAAGGGCAGTGGCCATATTTTCCTCCAGATCCTGACTACAGGGTCCCCCTTCCCCCCCGGAGAGGTGAAGTGGCAGCAAGGAGGGGAGCCCCTGGTACTTACCGCAACAACGAAGTGTATCAGCTGGATGTGTGCATAGGCCAGACACCCCCCTTCCCCCACACTCTTCTCTTGCCACACACAGTCTTTGGCTGAAGTGGTGTTTAAAGGGCCCCCCCCAGAGTGGAGTCTGGGCATTAATACCTCACTGATATTTATGGAGTTATTCACATCTCTCTTAGCTATTGTTTCAGGCTCTCTACAGACTCAGACAGACATCACATTTTCAAGTTTTTCTTTGCAACAATGTTGGCTTGACACTTTTTCTTTAGCTGAAAGCTGAGATTCCTGATCACAATATTCCAGGAGCTGGGACCATAGTCACAGGAACGAATATCAGTTATGCTTTAAATCAGCTGCTGCTCCCACTAGTGTCTGGGAGGGGATGTGAAGTTCTGCCGCCCCAAACTACATGTCTGGGAGGTGGGTGGAGAACTTGGTGCTCAGTGAAAGAGACAGATAATTAGAGAGGTGAATGCTGGGGGGGTTGGTTGGAGAGAGAGAGAGAGTGAAATGTTGGAAGGATAGAAAGTGAAGTGGTGGAGGGAGAAAAAGAGTGAGAGAGGTGTGAGGGAATTGGAAATGGCATAAGACAGAGAGGCAGACGATGGGATGGAAAGAGCAAAAGCTAGACAGAGGTGGAGAGGATATAGCAGCCTTCTAGTGAATTTATTTCTGGTCACCCACAAAACATCTAATCTCTTCTCCCATCTTGCCCCGTTCCACCTCAGTCCCTTCAATTTTGGCACTCCAGTCCTTCCACTACCATCTGTGTGTGTGTCTTTCTCTTCCCTCCTCTAAAGCATGAGCCCAGGACATGGTATGCAGATTTATGTAAATTAAATGCAAATGTATGCAGGTCTATACCCATTTTGTTCAGATAACATCAAATGATTTTTGTTTTGATGACAGTGGCAGTTATGTAGTCATCCAAATTGAATTCAAACCATTTGTATCATTCTGGTCCAGATCCACGGATATAACGTCACACCATATGTTAATTTAGATTAAACACTTGTCAGCCAAGAGGAAGACCATAAAATGAACTGCACATGGGACATGGAGAGTGCTGCTTCCTAGAGACATGTGGCAGACTGAGACCCTGAGAGCCTTTAAAATGAGAGATTTTGTTTTGCAATGCTGTAGGTAATATTTCTATATATTGTAATGCAAGCTCTATGCCTGCCCAGGGGTGCATTTCGTAAGTATCTAGCTATGTGTGTTTATGTTCAGTTATCTTTTATTTTCTGATTTTTCTGTACATAACTGTAATTTACCAATAAAATCTGTTTTTATTTTAATCACCTAGACTGGGGCTTTGGAAACTGTTAGTGGGGGCAATCACTGAGTGCCTTAGAGAGAAACTAAATACTGACTTCAGTGAGGGCAGAATCCAATGTGGGTAACAGCTTGAGTAGAAGTTCAAGCATATAGGAGAATGGTGAAAGGGCTCAAGCTTTGCCTTTGGTCAGTGTGGGCATGGAGAGAGCTGAAGCGCCGTATTTATTAAGTAGCCTAAGCATGGTTACAGTCAGAAAGGATGCAAAACCCAGCATAAGCATCAAGGATAAATGCACAATCAACCCTGGAAACAGCAGTGAAAGTTCCGGGAATAATATTAGCAATGCTCATTTACAAACTCAAAAGATATGATATCCCAGATTGGTTATTTACTATCACTGTATGCTGAGAGATGCTGAAAGCAATGTGTAAATATAAACTTAAATGCCTGGAATTTTTCCAGCAATCTTAGAAACATCATGGATCATTTATTAGTTGTCTTTATTCTGCATACATGCGTTATTCTACTTGCATGATGCCAGTATGATGCAACCTTTAGGAAGTCACAACATAAATTGGAATGGAGGGTATTGGATCGAAGCATTTTGATAGAGCTATTTGTGAAATCTGAGTAGTTTTAAACTATTTCTGAATGCTTGCTGAACCCCCAATACCCTATGGCCTGACTTGTCTCTATTTTCAAAGTAATTTACTTACATATTATAGCAATTCCCACAAGTGCTGCTATAGTTAATGGTCTGTCAATGTTTCCACAATAAACCCTAGGGGTTTACAGAGCAGCCATAAAAATTCACTCCATGGAGAACTTGATATGCCAAGTCCTACACTAGAAGCTATTTTTTTTTCTCCTCAAATCAGGTATAAATCTGTTCAGCCACTGTAACTTATAGGAGTTTTAAAAAAAAGTTTAGTACTTTCAGGTGTTTTCGGTGCTTCTATAACTAAAAGACAACATAGTTCAAATATATACAGTGATTGCCCTGACAAAGTTCCCTTAGTTTGAAAGACTGCCCATGCTAATTGAATTCCATTCCCATTTTAAAGATAGGGTATATCTGAAAGACTAGTAGAAGCTTTAAAGCCAGTGGACATTTCAAGTGTATATATTTGAACTAAGCTATTCTAGAGTTACAGAAGCACAGAGACCATTGAAACAACTAATTTTATTTTACACTACCAGCTTTTAACTGGAAAGGCAAGAAAGGGTTGGAAAACAGTTTAGGGGAGAGCTAGTAAGCTACTTTTGCAGCTGACTTTCTGGGCATGTTCAGTTTACTGTCCTAGACTCAGAGACAGAGCTGATGTCATTGTAAGAACCATGAAAATAGACAATTCAAAGCAAAAATATTACAGTGAAAATTCTAAGGTTTAAAATTAGCAACTGTACAATAGTTAGGTTTTCATATTTCTTTTTAATACACTTTCCTGTTGTGCAGCATAGTATCTGAAATACATGGATTATACCAAAATCAGTGACTTACATTTAGACTCCCAATATCAGGCGATAACACAGATACATTCACGTGTCTAATAGTATTTGCTCTGATTGCAGCCACAGGCTTAAAGTAATACGGCCTGTTGTTGGTTCTTGAAGGGACTTATTTGAGATTGTGCAGTTTACACAGCTGTAGATAATATCATATACAGATAACAGACTCCTACAACCTTATTCCGGTAGAACATGGTGAATTAAGAACTCAGAGGAAGCATTAACTTTAACCCTCTACGTTACCAAAACAATATTCAAAGATTTACGAGTGCAACGGTCCTTGACATTAATTGGAGGAGAGCAACTAAACAGTCGTTCATCAATGTCAAAACATAGAAATAAATCTCCTGGCTTTGGGTTCAAAGAATAGCTTTAAAATTACTTTCTCCATGTTATTCTATGAGCAGGACAGAGTTGGAAATTACAGTATGTCTCTGCCTCCTTTTTTTTTTTTTTTTTTTTGACTAAAATGGGCAAAAATTGCGAGTCAAGTGTCTTAATGGCATGATGATTGTTAGGAGTAATTAGGAGAAGCCATTAGTCCATTAGCAATTTTACCTTTGAAATTAATAAATTGACTAGAAAAATGTAAGGCCATTATAGTCTATGCATGGTACTGTTGACACAACATGGGAATGTTTCATCAAAAATTAATCATATCAACATCACTCTTTGAATCTGTGGTAAATAGGAATTTAATATAAAAACAAATATATTTATGTAAACCATTCTCTAAAATAGTCTACTTACACCTATTTACATAACGAATCCCTCACTTATCACCCTTAGGAGATTAGATAAGTAAGCAGTGAACAACTTATATTTATTAATGTACTTTCAAGAATGAATGAATGATCTCTTCCTGCATACACTTAATATTTTCCCTCTGATTAGTAACATGGATGGAAGGATAGGATTTTACAATAGAAAATATGTTATGCTGATTCCTTTAACAGAAAAGGGAACCTAGCTTTCAAAAAATGTGTGTACAGAATGTTTGCTTGGTTAAACTTTAATATAATTGATATCAACAAATGTACATACTATGTGAATAACTGGAGAGTTATACAGTGTCAGTCCAAATTTAAATGGTAAAATATGGTTTTAAAGGAATTTGTATATGATTAAGAAAGCATATAAATATCTAAGTAGTCATTCAAACCCAGATCCTCAAAGAAAGATTTAGATGCCTAACTCCCATGGGAGTTAGGTGCCTCAATGTCCTTTTAAATGAATGGTCCCTTCTGGCCTGAAAATCTCTGACTCTAACATTCATTGAAGCTAATGGGAATATGTGTTGAGGGACCTCTCATCACCTTTGTTGTGATTCTTCTTCACTTTCCTCTTTCACTGCTCTTCTAGATGTACATGTTCACTAGCTGGAATATTGTTAATCTGCCCAGTAAGCATAAAAATCAGGAACATGGAAATATAGGACTTGTCATACTGTCTCAGACTGTGGTCCAGCTTGTCCAGTATCCTGCCTCTGAAAATGGGCAGCACCAGCTGTTTCAGAGGAAGGTGCAAAAACCCCATAGGCAGATATGAGATAATCTGCCCCATGAAAGCTCATCTGAGTCCCTCATAGGTAGAATTTGATTTAAACTCTTAAGCATGAGGATTTTATCCCTTTCAAAACTCTTTGATTGTACTAACTTCTATAACTCTGATTATTTTTGTTGTCCATATAATTGACTTTAATACACATCACGATGGATGGGCAAGTGGGGTTCATATATTATGTCAGTTACTGAAGAACAGTTAAATGGGATTTTAATGTTTAGTTTCTTTTTTTAAAATTCCCCCATTCTCATATTTTGTTTAATCTAAAATACATTATTATCTGGACTGTGAAGAATTGTCCAAACTTGATTGGCGTGAGAGAGGGAGTTGTCTTCTCTAAGAATAACAGTACATAGAATCACTTCCGTAAAACGATGATTATGTCCCCATTCATATTTTGAATTCCACATCAGGATACATTTTATATTTTCAGTACAAGATTAGAAAGCTATCTTAGAGAGTCATAGCTCGTGGACTGCATGAGTAATGACAGAAAAGGTTTAAGGTACTAAATTCTTTCATTCCTCTAGAAATATGGTTATGCCTTTTTATGACTCTGAAAACAGCATTACTAATTTAATGGAGGATTTACAATAAAATACTCCTTGAGGTAGCATACCCAAGATACTGAGGATTTATAAATTACATTAATAATTTGAATTATTGCAGTTACAAAATAAAGCTGAGGTGTGTTTATTTTCACTTGGCTATAGAAATCATTTTATTATATATATTAATTCAGCTTACAAGCCTTATCTCAATACTGCATTGCTGCATTTTCTTTCCATAGAAATCAAACTCTGAAAATGTATTGTTGCAATAAAATAGACAGTGGTTGATCGCTACTAAGGGACGTGATTCTCCCTGGCTGCCACAGAAGAGTGGAAACAAGAACCCCTAATGCCAGATGGAGCAGCTAAACCAAAGAGGGGAATTTTGTTGGGGGAGGGTTGTAGTGTTCGAACTGCTGTCCCCCTCAAGGATTCCTCTAGGGGAAAACATAAGAGCCCCACTGGTAGAGGCTGCCTCAGAGATCCACTGATTTAGTGTAGATATCCTAGCCAGATATCCTCTCAGTTAGTGGCACCTACTTTTGAGTATATAGTGGCTTACTGAGGTCCCTTCCTCCTGCCTCCATTCAGAACGGGGATTATGGATGCTCAGTACTCTTTTGATTTTCCATAAGGCAGCTTTCTGGCAAATCCTGGTTTCAGCTCATCCTTTACCTGATATTGATGGAGGGGGGAAGAGAAAGCAAAACAGACCCCTGGTGATGTTCAGTAGCAAGGCTGGTTTTTCTATGTTTCCAGACTGTTATTCAGGAAATGTTTTGTTTGTTTTTGTTTGATGGATGATACTCCATTGACTCTGGACATGTCTACAGCTGAGGAGGTGATAAAACACTTCTAAATAAGATTGGTTTGTTGACCCTCAACAACCTGCAGAACCTGTGACAGCAAGGCCATGTTCCTTGTAATATATATTGTTAAAGTGTCTATTCCACAGCTTTATGAAGCCATGCTGTCAAGGTTCCTTCCCCACTCTGAACTCTAGGGTACAGATGTGGGGACCTGCATGAAAACCCCATAAGCTTATTTTTACCAGCTTAGGTTAAAACTTCCCCAAGGTACAAACTATTTTACTTTTTGCCCTTGGACTTTATTGCTGCCACCACCAAGCGCCTAACAAATATATAACAGGGAAAGAGCCCACTTGGAAACATCTTTCCCCCCAAAAGCCTCTCCAAACCCTACACCCCCTTTCCCGGGGAAGGCTTGATAAAAATCCTCACCAATTTGCATAGGTGAACACAGACCCAAACCCTTGGATCTTAAGAACAATGAAAAAGCAATCAGGTTCTTAAAAGAAGAATTTTAATTGAAGAAAAAGTAAAAGAATCACCTCTGTAAAATCAGGATGGTAAATACCTTACAGGGTAATCAGATTCAAAACATAGAGAATCCCTCTAAGCAAAACCATAAGTTACAAAAAGACACAAAAACAGGAATATACATTCCATTCAGCACAACTTATTTTCTCAGCCATTTAAACAAAACAGAATCTAACGTATATCTAGCTAGATTACTTACTAAGTTTTAAGACTCCATTCCTTTTCTGTTCCCGGCAAAAGCAACACACAGACAGAGAGAACCTTTGTTTCTCCCCCCCTCCAGCTTTGAAAGTATCTTGTCTCTTCATTGGTCAGGTGCCAACAAGGTTATCCTAGCTTCTTAACTCTTTACAGGTGAAAGGGTTTTTCCTCTGGCCAGGAGGGATTTTGAAGGTGTTTACCCTTCCTTTTATATTTATGACACATGCAAATAATTTTTAACAAAAAACAGATCATGTGTGAAAGTTTTTCTCAACACTGTTACATGGTCTGTCCACTGGGGCTGGGAACAAAATCAAATACATCTTCCTAATACCATAGATATTATGTCAGTTATAGTTATTATCTCTAGAACACATCATGCATATACACACAGGAATCTGTCCTTGGTTATCTTCTCCTCTTCCTCTACATTGTCTAATTAGATAACCACATCTTCCCTCAGCATCTCATCCAATGTCTCTCTAGCCAGTAGATTCATCCTTTTTCCACCTGTCCTTTTCCTCTTCTTCAGCCCCATGTTTACAATTACCCTCAGACAGCTCTTCCTAGTCAGACATCCCACTGCCATTCTAAAGTCCATGAGCCAAATTCAGCCCAGATGTAACTAAGGGCCATTTTTTTCCTTGGGTAACTCTGTTGAAACAGAGACTAATTCCACTGAGGTCATGTGAAAATGAAAAATCATGATAAAAGGCTTACTATAATTTTCAGCATCTCCTGCCCCTCCCCCAGTTAATGTTCTTGTTTTCTTGGGTTAGTATTCCCTTCTGACAATAGCTATTAAACTGAGCCTTGTTCAGACAGAGAAGACCAGATCCTGCTCCCACTGAAATCAATGGCAAAATGTTCATGGCATTCCGTGGTGCCGTATCAGGTCCTAAGGTAGTGAACAGACTTTATTAGTGAAGTATTCAGCTTCTAAAACAAATTGCAGGTACTGGTGAAGTACATAGAGGCATAACTTTTTGTCCCATGTAGTACATGTTAAACTCCCCCAGGACAGGAGTAACAATGCCCTACACCTGTGGGCTGCACAACCCATTGTTCCATCTCCACCCCAAAACACATGGGTTTGTTCAAGCTCATTCTGAGGTTTTGGGTGAAGGTTTATATTTGATTCTTATCTCATGGAAAACAGTTCATCCATCCCTACGTTAAGGTGAGAATTAAGTTTTCATCCGTCTGATCTTAATTAAGAACACTTATAGGATAAAAATTATTTTGTCCTTTAAGCAGAGCTTAAGCAATAAAGTGGACCGTTTCACTTTTCCAAGCACTGAAAAAGGTATCTGTGAACAAATGTAACAATGATGAAAGGTAGTAACAATTTATTTACAGTGTTTAAACTGAAAAGATCTAATTAAAGATACACAGTATTTTTAAAAAATAGAATCAACTTCTGTAAAGACTGTCACATGAGAAAAGGAGGGCTGGCAACCCACATTTACTATGTAAATTATGTCTAAACCATGCTAAACCAATGAGTTTTGCTCTATAGATGCTCATTCCAGGTTGCTCCCTATAATGACCTCAATTATACATGTCTTCATTGTGAAATTATGATTGCCTTTGGCGGGCTGCAGATGAGAGGAGAGGAAAGATTTCCATGATAAAACAGCACAAGAAGTAATACCTGCTCACATTAGCATGCATAGCTTGCTGTGTAAGTCAATACAACTCCTGTTTAACAATCTAAGAAATGAAATAGGAAAGAGGAGAAGGGATAGGGAAAACATGTGAAAAGGTATCTTGATATTAATAACAATAAATAACTTAGCATAGTGCTGAGCTACAATGGGTCCTCCCAAGGCATATTTTATAGTAATTTGGGGATTTGTTTTGCCCTTCTCCTGGTGTTGCCAGTACTAACAATTTTATCACAAGCCTCATGGTATTTGCATTACTGTAGAGAAAAGCTTGAAAATCTGATCCAACTGCCCCCTCTTCCCCCCCGCCTCCCCCCCAAAAAGGCTCAAAAACCAGAAGGCAAATAAAACCTCTTTAATATGTATTGTTTATATAAAATCTCATGATATTTAAACCAGTCTTGTGATTTTGGCAGACCAGACTCATGGTTTTTCAATGCTTGGAGTTGGCAGTACTGTAGAGTTGACTTCTAGAAGCCACTCCATACCATTTCTGAAAAAATGAACCTACTCCAGCAAACAAGCTGTTTTTGGCAGCTTGGAACCAGATTTAAAAGTCTGGACCATATTCACAAACAACTGGGAAGGAAACAGGAACCTGAAAGCCACTGAGCCAGTATATTTTTTTAAAAAAGCACTCATGGAATTTTTAAAAAATGTTTGTTCTGATATATCAATAATTAAAGCAGTTGTGGATTTTTCTCTAGCAATACTAAACATCTAGAATATCACTGACCACTAACTAAAATATTTTAGAAATGGACCCACACTGTATACTTTGGCTTATTCTGGTAAAGAAAAAAAATTATCTCCCTTTTTAATGTATTGATCTGTTAAGGCACCCAGTGCATTTCCAAACCCACATCGATCCAAATCCAATCCAATAGCTCAGGTTTCATTAGTTAAGTACTAAAGGTAAGTCTAAAGTAATGTCGGCCTATCTCTGCTGCATTGTATTGCCCGCAATCGATCCTAGACTTGCATTCCTCAGTGAAGCAAGTTTGGGTGTCAACTCGCAGGTCATCCTATCACAACATCCTATCTTGTATATAGGCTGAATTTTCAGTCTGTTCTTCTTACAACAGTGCAATTGTTGCTGAGTTTTGTTGTTGTTGTTTTTTTAATGTCTGTGACTTAAGTAGACATAAACCCTTCTCCTCAACTATTAAATCCTTTTACCTCATTTTTGTGCCAGTTCTCCTTATTTCTTACAGCCTTTTAGAGAGATTATTATATCTCTGCAAAGAAGAGTGGTGAAATTCACTGGTTACGTGTTGAAAGTGCCCAGATTCCCTAGAATGCACAGGAGTTTCACTCAAAACCATGCAAATAGAAATCAGCATGTTTAACACAGCTCAGAATGATTATAGGCAACCATCCTACTTTTGCTCTGAATACAAGTTACCCAATTAAAAGAAAAGGCAAGTCAAAATTAATCTGCACTGATTTACTGGCACTGTATTAACCAAGGCCAGTGATTTAAGACAGGTTTCAGAGTAGCGGCCATGTTAGTCTGTATCCGCAAAAAGAACAGGAGGACTTGTGGCACCTTAGAGACTAACAAATTTATTTGAGCATAAGCTTTCGTGAGCGACAGCTCACTTCATCGGATGCCTTTAAGAGAGAACAGAAACCAATTTTAGAGGGCAAACAGACCCTTCATCTACTTTTTGTGGTATTACAATCAGGACCGGATTAACTTTTTGTGGGCCCGGTGCCAAACATATTTGTGGGCCCCTCTGGGGAATGATTGTAAAAGGGGCTGAGAGCAAAAGCACAGTGGGGCGGGAGCTAGGGTTGGTCCCTGGAGCAAGGGAGAGGCCAGGGGTAAACTGCAAGCGCAGCAGGGCTGGGAAGGGGGTAAACAGAATCCCCCCCCGCCTCTGCCCACATACAGCGGGTACCTCCCTGGTTCTAGCCCATTCTCTTCGTCTCTCTCTGCACTGAGCTGCCCCTCCTCCCGCAGCAGCAGGACAGGTTCTCTTCCAGCCCTCTCGGGTGGGTGTTGGGAGTGGGAGGAGCGGAGGCTAACGTGGTTACTCCTATAACTGGACTTTTAGTTTCCAGTCAGCACTGCTAACCGGACACTCAGGTCCCGTTTTCTGCTGGAGTTTCCAGTGTAAAATTGGATACCTGGCAACAGGGCTGCCAGAAAAGCCAGGTGGAGGGTGTGGGGCGGTGGGAAGCAATCATTTTTAAAAGTGAGAGGGCTAAGCCTTGAGTGGATAGGAGGTAGTGGACAGGGCCATGTCTGCTGTACTGCCAAGGTAGGTTGGAAACTGTGGGGATCAGCTGACACAGTATCCCCAGCCCAGATGACGTGACAACCAGTGGTGGATGTAGAGTTAGGAGGGCCCCCTGGCTCAGCTTCATTTTTGGGGCCCCTCCTTGGGACCCAGCCAAGAAAAAGAACATTCTCTCTTATCTCCCCGCCGACCCCGTTTTTCATTCTTTTTTTCTTCATCCTCCTCCTATAAGTAATAGCAAGTAAATGAAAATAAAGTGAGGTATCTTGATTGTTCTTGTAGTCTAACTTATTTTTCCACGGACCACTTGAAAATCACGGAGGGTCTCAACGGACCATAGAATATCAGGGTTGGAAGGGACCTCAGGAGGTCATCTAGTCCAACCCCCTGCTCAAAGCAGGACCAATCCCCAATTTTTGCCCAGATCCCTAAATGGCCCCCTCAAGGATTGAACTCACAACCCTGGGTTTAGCAGGCCAATGCTCAAACCACTGAGCTATCCCTCCCTGCAAGTATGACCACTTAATCATCTTTCCAAATATTGTAAAAAAACCATTGGGGTGCAGGGTCTGGCAGGAAGGGTGCAGGAAGGGGCTCACGGTTGGGGCAGAACGTTGAGGTGTGGAGTGCTTACCTGGGGCAGCTCCTGTTTGGTGTGATGGGTGCAGGTGGGAATGGGGGGGGGCGTTCAGGAGCTCCTGTTTGGTGCTCAGGATGGGGGTGGGGATAGGGGGGGTGCAGGAGTCAGGGCCATGGGGTGTTGGGGGGGGCTGGTTATGTGTGGGGGGTACAGGAGTCAGGGCTGGGGAGGTGTGAGGGGGGTGCATGGGTCAGGGCAGGGGGCTGGGGGTGTGTGAGGTGGGTGCAGGGGTTAGGGTGGGCAGAGGGCTGGGGGTGTGGGCTGGGGTTGTGGGGGTGCTCACGGCAGGGGGCTGGAGGGGGTAAGCCCTGATTCCAGCCCCTTCCCAACGGCCCTGCCCCTGCCTCTTCTCTGCCTCCTCCCTGGAGCTGCAAGCACACTGAGGATCTGCTCTTCCCCCTCCCTCCTGCCGGCAAACAGCTGATAGGCGGCAGGGATAGGGGGAGGGGAGGGAACATAGCACGCTGGGGGAAGAGGCCGGGGAGGATCCTGGCTGCTGGCAGCATCAAACTTCTGCCCCTACAGGCAGTGGTGAGCTGGAGCCAGTTCCCACCGGTTCGCTAGAACCGGTTGTTAAATTTAGAAGCCCTTTTAGAACCAGTTGTTCCGCGAGGGACAACCGGTTCTAAAAGGGCTTCTAAATTTAACTGGCCAAAAGTCGCTGATTCCATGGGTGCTCCAGGGCTGGAGCACCCAAGGGGAAAATTTGGTGGGTGCAGAGCACCCACCGGCAGCTCCCTGCCCCAACCCACCCCCGGTCCCAGCTCGCCTCCACTCCGCCTCCTCCCCTGAACGTGTCGCCCCGCTCTGCTTCTCTGCCCCACCCCAAGCTTCCCGCGAATCAGCTGTTCACGCGGGAAGCTGGGGCGGGCTGAGAAGCAGGCGGCGGCTTTGCACTCAGGCCCAGCGAGGCGGAGGTGAGCTGGGGCGGGGGGGCACAAGGAGGGCCGCCCGCACCGCAGCAGATATCCCGGGAGGGGGGGGGCACAGGGGAACCGCTCCCTGCCCCAGCTCACCTCCGCCACCCTCGGCCTGAGTGTGAAGCCGCTGCCTGCTTCTCAACCCTCCCAGGCTTCCCGACGAATAGCTGATTCGCAGGAAGCCGGGGGGGGGGGGTTGGGGGGGGTTGCAGAGAAGCAGAGCGGGGCAGTGCGTTCAGGGGCGGATGCGGAGCGGAGGTGAGCTGGGGCCAGGCGCGGGGTGGGGAGCTGATGGTGGGGAGCAAATTTTCCCCGTGGGTGCTCCAGCCCTGGAGCACCCATGGAGTCAGCACCTAAGATGCCACTTTTGATGTGAACAGTGAGGGGAGCAGCTGCTCCCCCACTAGCTACGCTCCCCCGCCAGAGGAGCCAGAGGGACCTGCCAGATGCTTCCTGGGAGCTGCCCCAGGTAAGCACCTCCGGGACTCCCCACCTCACCCCCCGGCAGGTCCCTCTGGCTTAGGGATGGGGTGGGACCCAATATGGTGGCCTGGGGAGGCATCAAGGAACGCGGGGGGTTGGATGGGGCGGGAGTCCCAGGGGGCAGGGGTGGGCAACGACCCCCTCGTGGGGTGAGGAGGGAACCAGTTGTTAAGATTTTGGCAGCTCATCACTGCCTACAGGAGAGAGCGGGGGGCGGAGAAGAGCAGGCTGGGCCCCCTTTGGACCGTGAGCCCGGCGCCATGGTAAATCCGGTACTGACATATGTTCCTATCTTTTTAAGTCTTTCTTCTCCGCAGCAGTTGTGTGAAAGACCCACAAATAACATGGGAAACTCACTATTGCCCTGTTCCAACAAAGCTAAGTTAAGCACATGTTTAACTTTGGGCATCTGAGTAGTCCTGTGGACATGAATACTCACTGGGACAACTCTCTTTCTTAAAGTTAATTGTCAGCTTCAGTGCTTTGCTGGATCAGGGCCTAAACAGAGGATACAGTAAAACTGAGTATACTCAAAGTATTGTCAGATATACAAAATGAACAAACAAACGGCAATTTTTCTCTCGACTCCTTTTGTTGCTTGTAAGCACAATAGCTAAAAACAAATACATTAACACAGAAGTGTGGTTTTTAAGTTGATTATGTCCATTTAACATAGGGTTGCATCTGAATAAACCTGATTGTATAAGCATATCTTGGATAATGATAAAAATCTTTGGTAAAGCAATGGTTAAAGGCATGATAAATAATTATAACTGTTTTAATGTAAAAGTATTTAGAACTTAATGTGCTACTCACCGCGTGCTCTCAAACATACTCGGTGAGAAAACAAAAATTGATTGTGTTTTTGTTTTTCAATTGATCTGTACTTATTATGCATTGTAATCTCAAAGTGACCTCATGGATATTATTTCACTAAAGTCTGGCAACTATTAAGTTTTCTCCTTTACTAGAAGTAGATCTGTTTTCCACTAGTGCACTTCTAACATGCAAAACTAAAGCCTGTTTGGCTACAATTTGCAAAGACATCTAATTTTTATTGCAGTAAATCACTCAAACAAAATCCTGCTGAAGAGGGTATTGATAGGTTTTAGGAGTGTTTCATAGAATTTGATGCAGTGTGAGAACCAGTGCATGAGATTAAGGAAAAAATTTAACAAGAAATAAAACCCAATTCTTTAGTGAATGATCCTCTATTTCATTTATCTTTAAAGGGAGATGGTCCTGATTAGCCGGACTGCATGCTACATATTATATTCATTATCTGTTGTTATCCTGTCAAGTACATTCAGAATGCATTAAAAGGAACTCTGTACTTTATTCAAAAACAGCTACAATACTAAAACATGTAACCAGCGTGCATACGCAGGTCAGAAAGTAAGGAAATGATGACAGATCAGAGGTGGGCAAACTACGGCCCGTGGGACCCTCCTGCCTGGCCCCTGAGCTCCTGGACCGGGAGGCTAGCCCTCAGCCCCTCCCCTGCTGTTCCCCCTCCCCCGCAGCCTCAGCTCACTGCACGGCCCACGCAATGCTCTGGACGGCCGCGCAGCTGCAGAGCCGCGGCCTGACCCGGTGCTCTGTGCTGTGCGGTGGCGTGGCTGGCTCCAGCTGGGTGGCATGGCTGCCTGTCCTGGTGCTCTGGGCGGCGCGGCTGTAGCGCTGCCAGCCACCGATGCTCCAGGCAGCGTGGTGAGAGGGGCAGGGAGCAGAGGGGGTTGGATAGAGGGCAGGGGAGTTTGGGGTGGTGGTCAGGGGGCAGGGATGTGGACAGGAGGCGGGGCGGTCAAAGGGCAGGGAACAGAGGGGTTGAATGGGGGCAGGGGCCCCGGGGGGCAGTCAGAAAGGAGAGGGGGGGTTGGATGGGTGGCGGGGGGGCATGGGCTCCAGGGGGCAGTCAGGGGACAGGGAGAAGGGGTGGTTGACTGTGGCAGGGGTCCCAGGAGGGCAGTCAGGAATGAGAAGAGGGATTGGATGGGGCAGCAGGCGGCTGTCAGGGGCGGGGAGTCGGGGGGCAGTCAGGGGACGGGGGGGGGTGGATGGGACAGGAGTCCCGGGGGTGGGGGGCCTGAGGGGATGGGGGGGTTGGATAAGGCAGGAGTCCAAGGGGGCTGTCAGGGGGCGAGAAGCAGGGTGGGTTGGATAGGGGGCGGCGGCTGGGCCATGCCTGGCTGTTTGGGGAGGCACATCCTCCCCTAACCGGCTTTCCATACAATTTCAGAAACCCGATGTGGCCCTCAGGCCAAAAAGTTTGCCCGCTCCCGTGATAGAATATGGTGTTATAATTAGTAACTGTGGCTACGTATTGCACAGTCCTAAGATGAATACACCAATTGGAGTTTTCCATGAACAAGGACAAAAGGATTTTAGAAGCAATGTGATCCAGTGGGTAGGGAACTCATCTGAACTGGGACTCAGGAGGTCTATTCCCAGCTCTGCCACTGACCTACTGTGTGACATTGGGCAAGTCACTTCCCCTGCCTGTGCCTCTGTTTCCCCTCTTACTCTTTGTCTTTCCTGTCTATGTATATTGTAAACTGCTTGAGGGCAGGAACGTGGTTGTGATTTCCCCTACTGGCTGTGATTTCCCCTACTGGTGAAAATCTTTATAAGGAATATCTTTTGCACTGCTTGTATTAAAGATACAATGTTCTCCTTTACCTTGACTTATACCATATGCAGTATGCTAAATTAAAAGGAAAACAGCATCTATCGTTGCAACCTATGCATGAACATAAATATTTTCCACGTCTTTTAATTTCTTTTGACTTTTTCATTTGCATTGGCTCCTTTTGAGTAATTAACTTGGTGACTTTTCTGGTTTAGTGGGTTTTCTCCCTCTGGTAGCATTGGGAAGACTAAAAGGATTTACTTCATATGCTCCCACTGTTTGTCAATCTATCAAATGATTGTGAACATTTGTGTGCAAAGGCCTTTCAGGTGGCTGGCATGTGGCGTGAAACAATCATCAGCATCAAAGTAGACAGGCAGCTCAGAAAAGATGACCACTGCATCCTTCTTGTCCATATTTCCCCCAACTAAGTCAGAAGGTAATTACTGCCTAGTGTGCTGCAAATTGTGTCCACTGCTGGAGGTCTTAGGCTGATTCAGGACTGTAAAAAAATCAATATAACATTCCATGTGCAGTGTGCAAGAGATCAGACCTTCTTCCACTTCATATTCCTCGGGCTACTTTAGAAAGAGCACAAATTGTGGGCAAGAAAGAGTAGCTATAAAAATTATATTCGGCTGAATTATTATTGTTATTTGCATTATGGTAGTGCCTAGAGATCTCAACCAAGATCAGGGCCGCTTTGTGCTAGGCTCTGTACAGATACATAGTAAGCAAACAATAAATAAGTACAGGTTTCAGAGTAGCAGCCGTGTTAGTCTGTATTCTCAAAAAGAAAAGAAGGACTTGTGGCACCTTAGAGACTAACAAATTTATTTGAGCATAAGCTTTCTAAGTAAGAAAACCGATTACACGTTCCTGCCCCCAAGCAGTTTTCTAGAACATTAATCAATATGGGACAAATGAGTGTTCAGATTATATGAAATTCATCCCTCTTCAGAGGGCCAGAAGAGGGCATATGTATCACTTAAGTTTAATTTAATTCTATTAGATGACTTGAGCTGGCCCTCTGCACAGGGGTCCATTTCGCTAATTGGAATGGGGAAAGGGAAAGAGGGATAGATGTTTATGTTGCCAATTAAAATTAAGGGTTGGGGGAAATAAATTGGCCCACGCCAGCATTTCATATTCCAACTTGGGCATTGGTCAGAGTAAGTTTTTCCTAAAATGTGTGGCCGAGGCAGTGTCAATTTCTTTGATCTTTGTCTCAGACCAGCTAGTTAATTTCTGTGGCTATGAATAAAGGAAAAAGACACTCAGCCAGCAGAGGGTACGCAATCAAATGTTCCAGTGATTCAGTCCCTAATCAGAGTTTCTGACAAAAGCTAATCAGCCCTAATATACACAAAGGATGAAGTGGGTGTTTTCCTGCTATTGTCTTCCTTGCAAATTCCAGATTGTCTGGAACCACAGTCACTGTGGCTGTAATATTGTTACACGGCCACTCAGCTGCCCAGTGACAGGTCCATGTCATATGTCTGGTGTACCCATTTAAACAGTCTCACTTAAAGCATCCCCATCACTATCAAAATGAAGAAAAGTGCTTACTGTTTCCATATTCCTGAAATTGTCTCCAGAGAAGCGACAGGTTTAAGGGGGAAGTGCTATTATCTGAATCAAATTCCAGGTCTGATAACTCTCGTTACTTAATTGTGATGAGACTCCTGCTGTTTCTTCACAAGTTTTTATTTCCGTAATGTCAGTGTTTGTGCTTAAAATAAAAATCTTGTTTTGCCATTTTCCTCATGGCCGTTGCCTTTCAGTTAGCATTATACAGCAACTATTAAGCAATAGAAATCCACAGGCACAGAAGATGTCTGGATTCCATAGATGTAGGGGCTCTCTAAATCAATGCACTGCTGTCTTGTTCATTCTGCAGCCAGAGACTGAAGTAATATAGCACCAAAAGTGGTGTTGAACTTTCCACATTTATCTTAATGGGTTATTAACTTGAAAGCCCAGTTTTGAGCATTTCAATGCGACATAGCTTCACGGATTTTTCTTGTTGGAGACTTGTGAAGAGGGACAAGGGGGGGGGGGGAACAATCATAGGAAAGATAAAATTGTGAAGGTTGCAGTTTTGATGACATTGCAGCTTGATTGCCCTGCTGCTTGCTATCTGCATTGGCAGTAATTCTGACATCAAAGGTCTTACCTATATGTACAGCCGTACATCTTTATAACCATTGGCCAGGAACACGGTATGACCTTCTTTGGTTTTAAAGAAATATTAAAGGTGCCTAGAGCCTGAACTAGACATGTATTTTAGATGTAGGTGCAAATCAATTAAAATTTTAAATTTAAAATATAGGAAAGCTGTTGCAATTTCTTAATGGAGGAAAAAAGTGGTACCTCACATGCCACGTAACATTTGGCAAATGTTTTTTTTTTTTATCACTGGTAGCTTCCATATTGTACTTTAAAAATTCAAAACAGATAGATTTACTCAAAAATGCAGTTACAATATTTTGTTGATTGTAAAGTATATGTAATTTTAATTCTGCTTCTTCATGGAGGAAATGAGCACGTCTGAGATCACTACTCTTCTTTAATTCGCAAGGAAGCTGTCTGACATCCAAAGAGCATGAGCTAGTTATAATAGAAGATTTCATTGCAATGTATCCTGTTTTGCTTTGTTGCTTAGGCTGGTCCTTTTTACTGTGTATATCTTTGTCAAAGCTGAAATCTTCCCAAAGAATCAGTGGGAAAATAATGGCTTCGTTTTGGTATTGATAATTTCTCCCTTTTCCCCCTCCCTTTTTCCAGAGGTGGTTCAACTCACTCTTCCGGAGGAACAGAAGGTTAGCATTACCACAGTAACAGTCGGACTGAGCGCTGTATTGACCTGTGCCATCCATGGAACCCTTAGGCCCCCAATTATTTGGAAACGCAATGGAGTCATACTGAACTTCTTAGATTTGGAAGATATCAATGTAAGTTTTGAATTTTAATTTTAATTTGCTTTCTAGTGGATTGCGTATGACTGTTCATTTAAAAGATGATACCTTTAAGTGATCTGTTTTATTATAATGGAATATTGGAAGATGGATATTTTGTTCAGTATGGACTATGACTAGGGAGGAAAAGGAAACTGAGTCAGACAAAATAAACAGCTGGAGCATGGATAACATAGTGCAACGTAGTACATGTAACGTAGTACACCTACCACTAACATTTCATCCCTCATGGTTCATGACAGTCCAACGAGACCGAGGGCCAATGGGTGCCAATCCTAAAAATCATGGGCAGACTGGCTACATAAGCCATGAATCTCCCAGCCATCTTATTCCCAGTGAGAAGGAACATATTTATCCATCACAAGAAACCACAAGTCTGTAGTTGACTGAAATCTCTCTATACATCCAGTCAAATAATATACATTTTAACCCCCTTTTCTCCTACTCTCCACTTATATTTTGGGATGATCAGGGCTAAACTTTTCATGAGCTGCTGGTTGGTTGTTGGGAAGTTTGAAGTTTCAGCTCATTCTATAGGGCATGCCAATGCCCATCCAGGAAGTGTATCTATTAACTCATCCTACTACCCTATGTTGATGCCTAATTATGAATATGTGGGCTAGCTGCTTTCTTTCTTTGTGCTTTTTTACATTAACTTGGCAAGTTATGGACTATATTAAACACAATACTTGAATAATGATAAAAGCTTATTTATTTCATTAATAACATTTCATTTTAGAGAGGATGGGAAATAGTGTACAGAAAATATGGTGCCTATTTCTTTTCTCTTAGCATTAAAATATGCAGTACATCAGATTTTAATTACAGAACAATATTAGTTGATTTATATTTTTGTTCAGCTCTTGTTAATTCTAATATTTATTAATTTAGGCTAAGAGCTGGTATATACAGTATTATATCCCACTAAATTGTTGTGGAATCTGGATTGCTGAAATGTAGAGAAGCCATTGTTTTGTTGTCTGCATTAAAAAGTGAAAACTACAAAGTGCAAGATATAAGTGAACACTGCACCTTTGTATTGCATTTTTCTTTGCCACTGCATGAAAATGTTGTTCGTGTGTGTGTGTGCATCCTAGATGCGGGGAACCTGTATGCCTAAAGACTATTTTATTGCAAGCACAAATTGGCTATGTTCACCTTTCTAAACATTCTGTTCTTTCCATCAAAGCAAGTGCTACCCTTTTCAAGTGTAATTCGTGTTGCCATCTGGAACATGACACTGAAATGCAACTTGAAACCAGCAACATATTGCTATAATATTAACATAGGAATGTAGAGGAACTGTAATGAAGACAGGCAGGGTAGCAAAGCTAGCCAGAAGCCAGTATACCTGACCTGATTTCTTAGAAATATCCTTCAATGGTATGATGTGAATAACCACTTTTGGGTCATTGGCAGTACAATCGCATGGAATCTTGCCAAGATACTAAGTGCAGAATTGTGGCTTTCAAAACTATAGCAGGAAAGTGACATAACAAAATGCATTGTGTGGTTTTGTTAATAAATAACTGTGTGTTTACTATTTGGTACAAATAATCTTCTGGAATTAGACTCTTTCTAATCACAGACTAGGCTCATTATTTGTAGTTGGTGAAGGTGGCATATCTCACCAAAATGTTTAGTTTAGCTAATCATAAGTCAGTCAGCGTCATGTTAATCAGGAGTCCAGGAACAGAATTTTTTGGCTATAATTTTCACTAGATATGGTCTGAGAAAACTGTTTTAGTACCCAGCTCTGGATTAGGTTTAAGACAGGATTTGGTGGTTAAGCTCAAGGTTAAACTAGGGCTAGGGTTCAAGTTTAACTGCTTTGAATCTTCACACTCAAGAGTAGGTTCTAACAAGATTTCAACCAAAAATTGGGGAAATCCATGAGATCAGGTGTTCTTAGGAGATACTGTCCACATCCACACTGGAGGCCCCCTTTGTGACCTGGAACCAAAACCAAAGTCCAGGAATTTAAATTCCTACACAGCCTTAAATTAGAAGAAAAAAGAAAAGGAGTACTTGTGGCACCTTAGAGACTAACCAGTTTATTTAAGCATGAGCTTTCGTGAGCTACAGCTCACTTCATCGGATGCATAGCCATCCGATGAAGTGAGCTGTAGCTCACGAAAGCTCATGCTCAAATAAACTGGTTAGTCTCTAAGGTGCCACAAGTACTCCTTTTCTTTTTTCTTTTTATGAATACAGACTAACACGGCTGTTACTCTGAAACCTTAAATTAGAAGGTGCTTGGTTTGAGGTTCCAGATCAAATCTAACTTTTGTTATATTAATTAGAATTTTTAAGAGAAAACTTTCAAACCAAGAACACTTTAATTCCTTTTTAAATCACATAAATTTAGCATTAGGACACGTGGACTCCTGGTTTACATGATTTACAACTGTGCCTGGTATTGGTCAGTTGATTATAAACAAGACTTGTCTTTGAATGTTAAGAGGAAATATGTCCTAACGCATAAATGGGATAATTTATGCACAATCTCATCACTCCTTTGACTAGTATTCACTTTGGACCTGAAATGATCTCAGTCAATCATTCACATTTTAAACCTGTCTCTGCTCTCAGTTATTCGTGCTGGCTAGGCCTCTTGCTAAGGGGACATCACTGGAAAGTTTATCAAAATGGCACTTGCAAAGACTTACATGGCGGAGAAGCACTATCTGTTTTTCCATTTTAATGTTTCACATTACAGTTTGCTATCTTTTTCATCTTGTCATCTAACACGTTACTACAGTAAACAGCTTTTACAGCTATTAAACACCTTGACATCTTTTCCTTTAACTAATCTCCAAAGACTTTTACTACTACTGACACTTCACTGGCATCTGTATTATTCCTTCTTGTTATTAGTGATGTCACACAGTAGGTTTTGGAATTATGATCTTTCACCTCCAGCCCTTTATCAGAATAATCTAAAGGACTCTGTGGGTTCACATACATCATCTAGTAAGTGGGGAGAGGCTGTGTGTTTCAAGTATTGCCCAGGAGGAGGAGATCTGAGGGATGAATACAGTGGTTGCCACTAGAAAGTCATCATTTACCACTAGATACCTCTCAGTAACTATGGTCTAAGTGTAGGGAATATCTGCGGAAACTGACTGCATGTCTCACGCCCTCCCTAAACATCATTAAATCAGCGTCCTCTGAGTGGGGGAATCTCATGTCCATACAATTGTCTTTCTCAACCCACTCTTCAGGTATGGAACTGGGATGTGAATATGTGAAGCAACAGTGAGTCAGTGCTGCTCAGTTCTGAAAATGAGGCACGAGTCTCTGCAGGTAATTCCAGCAACGCTTCCTTTGCCCATGAGTGCCGTGGACCAAAAACATGGTATACTGGCATTGACACCACTTCCCAAGGTCATTCTGTTTTGTCACAATCTTACAACATTGCATCCCATGCAACATGAAGTTGCATTTGAGATGATGATGTTGCATCTTGGTATGTATGCATAGGCATTTCTTGGCTGATTGAGCACATGGGATTGGAAAGGCTAGCAATTTTTGCCATTCAGGTTTGCAGTGTGGGTGTCAACTCTTTCAGAGATTTGTTTACCATTGCTCCAGTTGGATGTGGGCTACATTAGATAATTTAAAGGTTGACTGTGATGCTTTGCAGTGTCTCTTGTGAGTACTGAAATTCACATTATTCAGTGTTCTATTTAAAGGCATTGGGGCAAGAAAGGAAAAACAGTATGCTTCTTAATATACTTGAAGTCAGTTAATTTAATTACTTCAGTTTTTTCTTTTAGTATGCCTCAAGCAGAAACTCAATTGCATTTCTGCTTTTCACAATAAGGTTAGAAATTTGGCTAATTGGAAGTGCAGCAGGAGATTAATTGTACCTTTTTAACTTCAGGGAAATCCTCCCTGCTTCTGGCACAGTTGCAATCACACACAAACCTACTGGATCTTCATGCACTCAGAAAAACCCACATATTATACTTCAATTAGACTCTCCCTCCTCTAAACGCTAATGGTTATTCAGGGAACCAGATCAAAATATAAACCCGACCATGAGTGGTAATCAGAATCCTTCCTGCAAGCTGTAGTACAGAACTAGGAATACTCTACGACTAAGTGATTTAGCTGTATTTTACTGCTCTGTTCAGTCTCTTGATAACTGTACTGTGAGAAGACAGAAATATGATCTAAATTAAAATAGGAATTGACAAAGATGGACAACAAAAGAGTGGATTAATCCTGAATTTACACAGACACTAAAACTAGAAGATTAAAAAAACCTTGTTATTTATATGCCTTTTTTCTTTATAATATTTTTAAGACATTTTGATTGGCAACAAAATATTAATCACTTTTCACTGCTTATTTAAGGAGAAGTTTTCATGAGTAACACAATAACAATTTATCGTGTCTGATCTATTAAGAGCTCTGTTAATAAATTCAGTCACATAGCTATTACAAAATGCCATCCTAATGACACATGTAATTAAATGTTTTTTCCCCTTGAAAACATTTAGGATTGCCTTACACACCAAAATAATATTTAATCATGAAGAGAACCTTTGTGACTATGAAGTAGAAGCTACATCCATTTTCTTACAATGAAAATTTATTTTTTATATTTGTCCCTTAGTTGAGATGTAGATGCTTTAGATAGTGATAACAGGTTATCTAATTATAAAGAGTTAAATGATTAAATTGTTTTCTTTCTAAAGTGTATCATTTTGCTCTCCAAGAACAATTAGAGCATTTGCTAATATATTAAATTAGGAAACCACTCCTAAGTCCAAAATATAATAAATCAAATTATAGATCCCACTGTATTTATAATATCTGCAGAGCTGTTTCATATTGGTCTGTGTAAAAAACTGGCACATAGAATGGTTTTAAACTCATGTTTCAGCAGAATTTGGAATATATCTAAATTCATGTTGGAATTTATCTAAATTCATAAAATAACTGAGTGCCTCCTCCAGAAATATGGAAAGAACAGATACGCAAACAATTTGGCTTACAATTTAACTATAACAAATGGACTGCAGAATCCAAGAAAGCAAGAACTTCTTGGCTTACCAAGTATCACATGGATAGCTAATACATAAATTCATCTCTGCCTTCCATTACACATTTCACATTAATCTGTACAGTTTTCATTTAAATCCCCATTAGGTCATTAGTCCAAAAATATGCTTTTTTTTATTACACATCATTAAGATATAGGTTTGATGCTGATGCTGGATAGGATGAAAGTTACGTGCTGTCTAAAGATTTGAATAGTGACAAACGCAAACCCCAAAAGCCAATTGCTTCCTTGTTGAAGACACACCAGGCAATTAAATGCATGGAAGCAGGAGTACTTAGTAGCTAGTTTATGGCTCATCTTTCCACTTGTTTGATGAAAAATCAATAATTTCCCTTATAAAATGTGCTCCCAGGAGTTAACAAAATGCAGTATATAGTTTGTTTACTTCTGTAGCTTGTGTGTGTCAATTAGTTTATCTTGTGACAAGCACAGTAGGGCTAAATTCTCCATTATGTCCTGTGACAAAGCTCTGTCCTTGCCTCCGTGGATCCCGCATTTCCTGGCGGATTTCACTAGCCTCAGAGGCTCACTGTGACTCTGCACATAACCCTTCTCTCTCTAGAGACATGGGTCACAGTCTACTGAGCCATTTTCATCATAAGCCAGAGAGGGAGGTGAGGAGAAGTTATCCTTCCTTGCACAGTTTCTGTTGTCTCCCAGTCTCAGTGACTAATCAGGGGGCAAAGGTGTGTGGGGGGGAGCCCGGGCCCACCGTCAACTCCGGGCTCCAGCCCAAGGACCCTAATAGTATCAGCTATGGTAGCTGACCTTTTAGAAACATGACATGTACAATTCCCTGGGCTACTTCCCCCACAGCAGCCCTCACTTCCTCAAGCTCCACTTCACCCTTACCTCAGGGCCTCCTTCCTTGTGCCTGATATGGTGTGTACTACTCAGCTTCTCCAACAGCACAACTTCCTCCCACAGCTCCTGACATGCACACCCACCTGACTAACTGGGAGGCTTTTAACTAGTTTCAGCCAGCCCTTGATTGGCTTCAGGTGTCCCAATCAACCTAGCCTTCTCCCTGCCTTCTGGAAAGTTCTTAATTGGTCCCAGGTGTCTTAATTGACCTGGAGCAGCTGCCATTTCACTTATCCTGGTACCAGGGATTTGTTTAGCCTGGAGCTAATATATCTATCTCCCACTACTTTTCCATAGCCATCTGGCCTTGCCCCGTCACAGTCCTCAGTTTTTCCCTTTTATAGAGCTGTCCACTAGCAGTTCTACACATTCACTCTAGCATTATGCTTTTTTATTTTTATTAATTGGAATTTTTCTTAAAAGAAGAAAAAACCTTAATTCAACACTTCACTCTTTTTTTATTTTCTTACCCTGAACATTTGTGAGATTATACGGCTATTATATAAATTGATGGCACTCTCTCATCTGGAGTACTATGTGCGGTACTAGTCACCTCATCTCAGAACAGAGGTTACCGAATATGAGCCGGTTTAGACCAGGGTGAGGAATATAATGGAAAATAACTCTCATGTGAAGAGAGGTTAAAAGATTGGGATTGTTTACCTTAGAAAAGAGACAAATAAGAGATATCAAATAAGTGCACTTTCTAAGTTGTCTTCAGCAGTAGCCCCATATAGAGTGCACTGCAGTAGTTTAAACTTCCTCAAGAAGGTTATCAGTCTGGGAATTTTTGGATTCCTGCTCACTACTGGAGTGCCAGTTACCACTGTAGTTGTTATGAAGTCTGGATCAGAGAGGAAAGTTTTCAGTCTCTTGGCCAGGCAAAGTGAAAAAAATACTTCTAGTCACTGCTGCTAACTGGAGATCCAGTAGCTATTGAGGATCCAAGAGACCCCCAAAACTGAGAAGCCCCTTCACAAAAGAAAGGCACTACTCTCAAAAGAGGGAACAATTCTTTGTTTTCCCTTTACCACCAACATCACCTCCATCTTGTCTGAGTTGAGCTGCAGCCAGCTCACTGGTTAGTCATTTACAAAATAGCTCTTCAAAGATCCAATGTGTGGACCTTCAGACCAGCCTCTAACCACCCTCCTTGTAAAACAGATATTAGAATAGCTACAGTTTTCAGAGTAACAGCCGTGTTAGTCTGTATTCGCAAAAAGAAAAGGAGTACTTGTGGCACCTTAGAGACTAACCAATTTATTTGAGCATACGCTTTCGTGAGCTACAGCTCCGTGAGTTGTAGCTCACGAAAGCTTATGCTCAAATAAACTGGTTAGTCTCTAAGGTGCCACAAGTACTCCTTTTCTTTTTTCTTTTTACGAATACAGACTAACACGGCTGTTACTCTGAAATCTGAAAATCAGGCCATTTTTTAGGTGCTTAAATATATGCCCAGTTTTAGTCACCCAGTTTTAAAAATGATGGTCAGTGTTTGCACGTAATGATTCAATCATGAGACGGTACAGTACTTTGCCTCAGAAACTCAAGACACTTCCGATTACATGCTGCCATGTGATATGACTACCGCAGGCTATCGTGCTCATCAGCTGTTAATATGGTTTAATAATAATCCCATGTAAAGAAACATCTGTTTTGAGCAAAGCACAGCACTGAACGGATTAAAAAATAGTCAGTCACACTGCCAGCAAAACCAGCCAAAAGAAATCACATTTCCACTGCTTCACAACAAAGTAAAAAGTTCTTACCCTCTAGATGAAAACAAAAAAGGCAAGCTTTTGCCAATTGAAAACCATCCTTTAGCTACTGTCACGCTGTCTGGAGTGATTCATGACCGTGAGTGCCAACCTCAGGGCAAACTGTCAAGAATCAGGGCAGAGACCTCAACCTGGTTGTATGTTCTATAATTAGATTTTACCAACCTAGTAACAAATGTGAACTTCTGAAGCACTCTAACAGTCTTACCTGTAAGAGAGCTTATTCCTTCACTCTCCCACTTCCCTGGTCCTTCTCGCATGAACAGAGAGCAACAATACCCGAAGTCCGAAGGTGCAAACAATTCGATGTTTATTGGGGTGAACTTCCAGCAAGCTTAAATACAAGTTCCTTTTTCCTTATTTTCGAATCCCAACTTACTTCCTGTTTGCCCCTAATTTATATAGTAATATTCTTAGCTATACCTTAACCAATCATTCTACTGACATTTAACTAACCAATCCTAACATATTGTAACATGATTAGCTAACCAATTATATCCCACCACAATAATTAGATTACACCCAGCAAAATTAATTATACAGCAGACAGAAACAATCACAGAACCAGACAGAGATTATACAGACAAACAATAGCAAAGTGGGAACTATAATGACAAAACAATACAGAAGTGAGGATTTCACATCCCAGCTATTGATAAGTGAGTTCTTGCCAGACAGGATGCTATCAAACTAAGTTTCCTTTTACATTTTCTAGGCACTTCCCTTTCTCTGGAGGTGATAGGAATACAATCCTGTCCTGATAGTGCCTGACAGCCCAATAGCACCTTATTTCAATGTGACTAGTTTGGAATGTGAGGATGTGACTGTTCGCTTCCTAGCTTATGGCTGCCTCTGCTGCTTAGCCAAAGGCCTTAGCCTAAGAACAGGGCCTCAAACTGTCACAGTAAGAGAAGGCCCTTACACCAGCAGACAGTGATTTTGATTCTTTCTTTTATACCTCTAGAACTAGCCAAGTGATAAGAATACCCCTAAATTCTTAAAGTACAGGCCTTTGCAGACAGGCCTGAATATCTATATCCTAACATTACCGTGGAGTCACAGACACTCTCATTGGGCATTCCAGTCTATCTTGCCACCCAGGCAAGCTCAACTTAGTGACACTTGGTTGTTATACACCAAAGATCTCAAAATACTCAGGCTGCTCCCAGTCCTAAGAGACCAGTCACGTACCCCAGGTCAATTTGTACTTTATTTCTCTCACCAAAGACAGTGCTTGTAGCCAGTCCTGTAATAGGCTAACTAAAGAGTTATTAACTGGGAAAGAGTTATTACAAAATTAAAGCAGTAAGCATATATACATAAATGAGTTTCAGTCTATGGTTTTAATAGGTGACAGACTTGTAGTCCTCTGTCAGCTCTGAATGTCTTTAAGGGCTAAATAGGGTGACCAGACAGCAAGTGAAAAATCGGGACGGGGGTAATAGGCGTTTATATAAGACAAAGCCCCAAATATCAGGACTGTCCCTATAAAATTGGGACATCTGGTCACACTAGGGCTAACCATGTTGATCCTGCGGGTCTGTGCTTCTGTTTTGTAGCTCCAGCCCTTTGAGAGACCAAACAGCAAAAGGCAGATGAAAATTGTTTTTGTCAGCTATTTTTATTTCCTTCTTCCAGAATTCAAGCTGATGGGACAAGCCCTTTTGCATGTATCCTCTCCATCTGTGTATTGTGATGTCCCACAAAGGCTCATTTAGTTTTGATAGGCTTCTTGATGGTTAGAAGAAGATCCGTCCTGACTCGGTTCACGGTTTCAGAGCAAACATTTTTACAGTCAAAAAGCAAAAACTTAAATATTACTTTATAGCATGTGATAAAGTTAGTATAAGTGAGATTAATACATGCATTAATTTACAAGGATTTCATAAAGTCTAAACACATTGTTATAAGTATAATAGCCATCTTAACTGTACTAACACATACATCAGGGGTGGGGAACCTTTTTTCTATCACGGGCCATTGACTCACAGAAAAAATCTATCGCGGGCCACACACAAGTAAAAAGCAACTTAATTTGGGGGTGGGGGGATTTGAGAGAGAGAAAAATATGAAACGTTGAACTCATCCATCTGGGGGGGATCTCGGGGCTTCCCCCCATGGCAGGGCAAGTGGCACTCGCAGCTCCAGCCCCATGGCAGGGGAGGGCATGGAGGCTTAGGGCTTCTCGCCCGCAGCAGGGCGAGCCAGCTCTCATGGCTCCAGCCCTGCATGGGGGCACCGAGACTTGCCGCGGGCTGGATGCAATTAAGCAATGGGCCAGATCCGGCCCACGGGCCGCAAGTTCCCCACCCTGACAATACGTGAAACAGACTGGTTTCCAGCAATGAATTTGTTAGTGCTTGGCAAGCTGGCACCTGGTCTCCCAACATTCCAGCTACAGAAAACTCTTTCCTCTGCCATAACAGCAAACTACTGAATCGGACAAATTCCCAATTTTACCTGGGTTCAGATTTTCTTCATTTTCATCTACTAAACAGTGCAGAAGCCAATCATATTTTTTGATGAATTGGTCACTATTTTTTGGTGGACTGGCTAAAGGAAAGTTAAAATAAATTAATTGCAGCATCTCATACATCTGTGGACTTCTCACCAAGAGCACAATCCAGCTGCAGTTAATGGAGTTATTTCCATGGACTTTACTGGAAGTCTGATTGGATTCCAAAGAGTCAGTAGGATTTTTGTCTGAATTAAGACTGCAGGTTGAGTCCTGAGAGGGCAGATCCTGAAAACTATCTGGAGTTACAGTTTGTACCTTTTGCAGATGAAATGTTCAATATTTAAGGAACTTGTATTGACTTTGTAGGTTCTGGTTTTGTATGTGTCCAAAAAAACCCATATTTAGGGATTATCCTTGCATCAGTCCCCACAGGAGTTTTGTGCATCACTACAGTTGTGTACCCACTACTCAGTCTGAATCCTAAGCAATATTTCACACAACATGGCTACCCTCTGCTGCACTGTACCCAAGTTGGTGTACTGGCACATATTAGGCTAAAAGGGGCCAGAGTGAGAGCAGTAATTGCAGATCTGCAGTAGGCAGGGGCAGGCCTCCTTATGGCAAAACCTGGATTCCTTGTAGCAAGTGTACAGGAACTGCTCCCCATGTAACTAGTTGCTCACACTCTGTTGCTGGAGTAACTAAAGATATGCACTTGAGTCAGCTGCTGATGACAAGGATGGAAAATAATATTTCAGATATGTGTGTTCTCCTCCCACATCCATGCATATCCCTCTATTTTGCAAGATCCATTCCCCATACACATCCACCTTATTTTGGCTAATTCCGGATCCAATCCACAGACCCCTTAGGATGTATATAATAAATCTGCTCTTAAAAATCCATCTTAAATGTGTGATTTTGAAATCCATTCTAGAGTTAACAGCCCATGTGATAAACTTCTCATAGGAGCAGGCTGTATGAAGGAGCAATAGTCCTGTTTGTTCTTAAAGTAGTTTCCATTGTTAACTAATATAAAGGTCACACGTGAGTAACCCTTCTGAACACCCTCGCTGATGGAACAGAGGCTATTAAAATGATCAAGCTCTCATGCCATCTTAGATTATACAGTAATCAAGTGATGTGAGGAAATTATGGCATGTTGTACAGTTTGAGAGAAGCTTCTTTCTTTAAAGTCAAAGATTAAGAAATTGCAATTGGTCATACAATACCTAGCAAGCGAATTAGGTCCTTCTAGGCCCTGGATGGTGAAGGTTAAATGCAAAATTGATATTTATGATGTTTTCAGGATACATAATCTCTTGTACTGGCATCATAATAAGGTTCACAGATCTTGTATCTATTTGGTGCCTTCAGTGGAATATTTCTTTTCTGGTTCAGAGGCTAAAATTAAATAGGTTGTCAGTGCAACCACAAAAATATCAACATGAGAAACAGCTGGCTGTTTGTTTTGTCCTTTGAAGTGCACATTCTTAGAACGTAAGGGCGTTTTGTTCTCAGTAAAACATCAACATGTATGATGAAAATTTAGATCAACAAGGGGTTTTGAACCATCCTCTGTCTTTACCATGAACAGTACAATCTGGGGCCTTGTTATTTATTTAGAATGTCTCTGGGAGTGTGTCTGCTGCTTTGAAAGAGTACAGGTCCGGCTTCCCTCTTCAGTGCCTCCTGCTAGTCATTGTTGAGTAGAAACAGGCACATGCCTCAACACCCCTTTCTCCTTTTGGGTTTCCGTTGTCCCTGGCTAAGAAGTGCCTCACCCTTTGCAGTGCTGCAAGGCAGGGGAGAACTTGCCTTCCAGTCTCATCCCCACTTCATGCGTCTATGCAAAACAAGATACACTCTAGCCCCAAAGGTGTTTAGCCCGGTGTTGGAATTATTTCAAAGCATTAGAACCCCAGAAGTTCCAGAAGCTCTCAAGATGAGAGCTGAGCCTAAATGAAAGATGAGCCTTCCTACTTCTGGTACCTAAATTGCATCACTGGTTCAGGCAGTTCCCCTCCCGTGTCCTGCATGGAAAGGCATAGAGATCGGCCACATACACTGTCTCTGTCCTTTGGACCCCAAAGAGAGTTCTCTGTGGAGTCCAGTAATTGCATGAGGGATGGGGGGGTCGCTATTAATTAATATTATTATGTGTATTGAGGTAGGACCTAAAAAGCCTATCATTGACCAGGACTCCATTCTGCTAGGTGTTGTACAGATGGGGAACAAAATGATATTCCCTACCTCAAAGAGCCTACAATCTAAGTAAGTAGCTAGTAGGGCTAGGCCCATGGTGTGATGTACATCTACTCCCTCCATAATCCTGAGATTATTCAGAAAAGGTAATAAAGCTGTAGGTACCCTCTCAGCAGTGAAGATACCCCCCCACACACACACACACACCTCCTTTAAAGGGAAGGAAAATAGTGGGACAGTGGACCACAGAGCTAGGGGGAAGGCAAAGGGTTTCTTCAAGCATGGCACTGTGCCTCAGACACACCCATTGAAATCCATAGGTTCTGGAAGGTGAACAGAAAGTTTGTTCCTTAGGAGAAGGATGCCGTCCCCATGAGGAGCAACTTGGAGTCAACTCAGTGGGGAGACCTTTGTGGCGTTGCAAAGCTGGGGAGGCAGGGAGGTGTGTGTACATGTCAGTATAAAATGTCAGAATAAAGTTCACAATGTCTAGTGTAGACAAGGAGAGTGAATACCAATTTGAATTAATGATTTCAGCTAACAGAATCTGTGGGTTTTGCACTTTTAGATGGTGAGTCACGTTGTTTGAATATGTTGTTCAGCAGTAATGTTCTTTTCCCAGACTACATTAGGGAAACAAATATATATCTTTGAGACAAGGTAAACTTGATGCAGGTGTATCTCTGCATATTCTGAAACATCACAATTCCAGGAGGTCTGAACTGTTTATATTATTCAGGAGACTTTAATTTTTCTCTTTTCTTTTTTCAAATGCACTAGTGAGCAGATGTTAAATCTCTTTTCCTGCTGCTATCCCTGAACACTTGCCATCCATAGTCCTCCCATCACAACTATTATTAGAAACTGTCTGATTACAGGAAATAAGAGCAATACCTTGTTTGTTCCAAACCTCTTTACAATCTAGACATTAATAATTTGATCGTAATTCCCAAAAGGAGCAACCAGGGAGCAGAATGTGTTAGCAGAGGTGTGTGTTAGCAGAGACTTTGTAGTGAATTAGGATTGCTCTTCCCTCCCTTCTTCATGAGACTTTTCTGTATGCACATTTTTAAATAATTATCCCAGTATTCATTACAGAGAAAATAGCTCAGTGTGTGAGTACAAAGAAAGTAATAAAATATCGGTTACAATAAATCACTAATAAGCATTTTAGAAATACATAGAGCTATGTGGACACTTAGATTAGGTAGGCAGATGGTAGATAAAGTGAGGGATAGAATATCTAAAAGGTTCTGATTTCATGACCTACCTGAGTGAAAATCTGGCCCTATTAAAGTTAATTGGAGTTTGACATTGACTTTAATAGGGCCAGGATTTCACACAAGAGGTTTATGCCATTGAAATGGGAAGAGTGTCACTTTCCAGTGGGATATATGATACTTGCCGCTAAATTTGGAACGCTCACATTTTTCGCCAAGAAGAGTCACAATATATCAGACTTTAAACCTGCAGGATTGAATGACAGGTTATTGCTTGTCCTTAACATCAAATCTATGTAATTTTGGGCAGAAAAAGTCCACATTTGGGGAGGAAGAAGAAAATATTATGCTTGTGGTTTGTTTAAAAAACAGATGGCAGGTGTTTGAAGCTTCTGAGAAATTTGGAATGTCAGATGTAATCCCGCTATAGATGGATCAGATACACTCTGTTTTGTGTGTGTGTATAAAAACAGTTAAGTATACAAATATGCACGCACATTTTGTTTTTTACAGCACATTCCATCTGAGAATCTGAATTAATCTGAAAACATTACTTATTAAAGCTTCACAACATACCAGAGAAGCAGAGCCATGAACGCAACAGAGATCTCCTAAAATTAAAAGGGAGAAATAAATTAACTGAGGGAACTCACTGCTGCAAGGTATTGAGGCAAATAGGATAATAAGATTAAAAAATTGATTCAATCTTAGGTTGAAATCCTGACCCATTGAGATCATTGGACTTCAATGATTTCACACACAAATGAACAAAGATAGTTACAGTAGCTCGAATAAAAATGTCAACGACTGTCAATTCTTATGGTTCAGAGTATAAGATGATTATTGGTTGGAGTCAAAAAGAAATCTCCTCCCATGATATACCATTGCACAAGTGCATCATCTGGGACTGGTGATTTGCTTTCTTCTGGAATTCCTGGTCCAGTGAACTATTAAAGGCATCTGTCAGGACCCCAGCATTGAATCCAGTCCTGCCAGGTCCTTTGGCGGCATCCTTTGTCATTGTGTTACGGAGATGCACTGAACCGCTAGCCCTGACCAACAGCCTTAGTGCTAAACGTCTACAGGCCCACAGCAGCCACACCTCAGGCCCCTGACTGGATGGATAGGCAGCACTCTCACTGTGTGTCTGGACTATATAAAGTCCCTAACAGGAAGAGGAAGCTGTCTGAACAACAGACCGGTGCCTGCTGGTTGCTGCCTAGACCACCTTACGCTGTTGACTTGCTGGCTTGCCCCACGTCACCTCCCCAGACCCACTGACTGGGCCCGTTGGATTGGATCTTCTGGCTACTCACCTCTGTGAGAATTCTGACCGTTGCCCCTGACACGGATTGACCTGCCAGCTACCTGACCACTTGCTCACCCTTGACTTCTGTTCTGGAACACCCCCTTGCCTGCCCTCTGCCATCAGGCATTACAACATCTTAAGACTATTGATACGGTAACACCTTCATTCCGAGGTAACTCATCAGGAAGTCTGCTCCTTGATTATTATTATAGTATTGATTTTGAATATGTATTAAATTCATGGAGCATGTAGAAGTCAGTTATTATCTACAGTATAATAAAGGAGCTCCGGAAAATGCCCCCTTTCCATATGTTTCTATCAGAAAAAATGTCTTATTAGTACAATAATAGAAAAAGAAAAACTAAATTCTCCATCAGGCTGCCTTTGCAGTAGCTTTCTTGCATTTGTTAAAGGCTGAATTTAACCCCATTTAAATTATTGAAATGATAAATGTCACAGTTCAGGGCAAGTGCACCAGTATTCCCCCTCCATGGTCTACCACAGGCACCCAATTCTAGGCTCCTAGCTCCTCTCCTGGGTAGAGACCCACGTGTCTCTCCCTCTTGCCTGGGGTTTTTCCAGGCTGCACAGTCCCCTGTCTACACTTATTCCCAGCAAGCCAGACTGTCTAAACAGGCCTGCATCTGCACTTTGCTTACTCTTCAAAGGCTATGAACAATGTAATTGCCAGCAGATATGAGTTACCAAACAGCTGTTTCTAAGCAAGCATAGTTATTCTTAGAGTTAAAGCATGACAGAGAAAACATATTAAAAATAAGAAAAGAAACCATATGCATGCTAATAAGCTTATCAGATCACCCCTGCCAAATCCAACCTCAGGCTCTGCTAGGTATCAGTCTTTCCATCTGGAAGGATTGCCACCCAGCTGCCTGGGACAGAGGGTTCTGTCAATTTGCCGGATCACACTATCCCTGACAGGTGTTTGTCTATGAGCCTCTCCAGGTAGTGATACCTCTCTGGAGATGTTACAACCAGAGTGAATTTGCCTAATCATCCCTCACTGTTCTTAGTCCCTGATGGGCTGTGGTAACCCTCCCCCATGGAAGTACATTCAATCCCTGGCTCACAGTGATACATAAAGTTAATATAGTAAGATCTCTCAAAGATATTTTAGGAGATTGCCATATCTGTCACAATAAGCATATTTAAAATCAAGAACAAATAATTCTAATGAAGCATAAGTTCTCAGCTTGTCTCTGGAAATGAATTATTAAAAGGGCAAAAGAAAGTGATTTAAGAGTCCATGACTAATTTAGTTTTTATATGAATCACTCATGCATCTATTGTAAAAA
Source organism: Natator depressus (assembly GCF_965152275.1). NCBI lineage: Eukaryota > Metazoa > Chordata > Testudines > Cheloniidae > Natator > Natator depressus. The sequence continues at coordinate 13,806,167 of NC_134241.1, forward strand.
AGATGAGGCATTTGGTTAGTGTGGAGAAATTATTTTCAAAGTGATAGACGTTGTAGAGTTTGCATTGTAATTATAATCTCATTAAATTTCTGGGTACATTTTGTTTTAAACATTATCAGATGGCTGTTTCTGGGACTCTGAGGATCAAGCAAGATTTTCAGAATACAAAAAAAAAGAATTAACCAAATTTTAATCACAATAGTGGTCATCAATAAATACTGGCACTGTTTCTTTACCTTTAGTGAGAAATACATTGCATAGTGAGGCATAAAATCAGCTCTGAGATGCTGTAATCAGTGGGTTTGAAAAACCTCAGTTCTAGAGAGACAGTGGACAGGAGATCATGTCTCATCCAGTCTATGAAATGCATTTAACAGCTCAAAAGGTGATCCTTTGTTCTTGCTTTTACATGGGGTGTTTCATATCATGTAAGTTCTGATGGACTCAAATGACAAGAATATCATTAGCTGAGGTTGTATAGGTTGCTAGGTCTTGATATCAACCCTTTGACAGCTGCTGGTAATTACTGGCATTGGTAGCTCTTTATCATCATCGAATTAGAAATCCACAGGGCCTTTTCAGTCACCCTTTAGACAGGTATTTATCAGCGTTGGGAAGCTGATGCTGGTTAAAATCAAGGATGAGTAGGATTTCAAACTCTGGGTCAGCACAATGGGAGGGGTGTGGGGCACACCATGTTTTCACTAGGTACACAAGGCAGCAGGCAGAAGCATTTTTAGATAATCCAGATGTTTTCAGACATAAATATTATAAATAGAGTTGGGCCCAAACCAAACCCTCAGATCTGATCCCTCTGAAGTTTGGGTGAATTTAAAATTCAAACTCTGATGGAAGGTGTACAAATCTTTACAATTGGCCAAACCAGCAAAGACTAAACTTGGGGGTGTTCAGAATTCAAAGCCATAACTGCATTTGTAACTTGGAGTTCCCTCTGTGTCCTTGTTACCTTAGCCTAACATCTAGCTCCAGGCCAGGCCTTGGTCAAATATGTAGGAGGAAGGCAGAAGGATGCTCCCCCTGAGTCTGCAGAGCCATTCCAAATGCTGAAGTAGCCCTATATTCCACTAAAAGTGCCCACCACTCAGGGAGGTCCGACATGATGCACTACGTAGCAATGGATCTTCCTGTCCCCTCTCTTATGGCCCACCGCACCTGCCCCTGTTACACAGGAAGTTTGAGCACGGCGGTGGCCCACACAGTGCATATTCCCAGTGTGATGTCCATGATCCATTCCCACCCTTTTTTCAAGATGAATCACAGTGGTTCCGTTTGCTAAGAGTTTGTGACAGAGGAAAGTACTAAATATGTCCAAGTGATCGTCCATACCACATTCAAGTCCATCTCTAATACAGTTTTCCCATGAAGTATTTCAGCAATAACCCACTAAAGAAAGATGTGCATAAAATTCTTCTCTGCTGTGAGGCTAGACCACAATATGGTACGCGTAAAGGCTGTGACAGAATAGTTTGGTAAAGGCATACCTCTCACCCTGCCAAAGCCCACATCCAGTGGTGCACAGTGTGTGAGAAAGATCCAAAATGAAGACCATACAAAGACTATGAAGGACAAGAGGCTTAATCTGCAGCCAGGAAGATTTAAATTAGGTATTAGGAAAAAATTTCTAACTCGATGGGTAATTAAGCCCTGGAATAGGCTTCTAAGGGAGGTTGTGGCATCCCCAGTTCTGGAGGTTTTTAAGAACACGTTGGACAAACACCTGTCAGGGATGGTCTACTCTAGATTTACTTGGCTCTGAGTGCAAAGGTCGGACTTCATGACTTCTCAAGCTCCCTTCCAGCTGTACATTACTATGATTATTCATGCAGGATAATTTGAAAAGTGCTGTGGGATTCATTCCTTTAGTGTAAATAACTCAGTAACCACAGCTATAGGATTCTTTATTTCTGATGTAAATAATTTTCAGTAATAAAAGCAAGGGGACATCAAAGGTATGTGGAACTGAGGCAGCTGTGATTAAATTAATTATATGTCTCAAAATGAGAGACCTGGGTGAAAGAACCAGGAGTTTGTGTTTGCTTTGTTCAGTACCAGGAGCACTAATACTGTTCAGTAAATAATTATAATAGTACATGATGTACATTTTTGGTCTGTTCACACAATGTACTCAGGTTTTCAAATATGGTCAAACATCTTATTTGCACATGATGATACTATGGATGTGCAGGCAGATTAGCTGTTAGCTTCTACCTGGCTATTTGCTTACAGAAAGAGACCAGTTTGTACACGCTCAGAGTATTTGTTCAACAAAGTAGATACTTGGGATTGCACAAGTTTATCTTTGAAAATTAAAAATTAGCTGGTACTAGCCCTGCACAGAAAGAATGCTTTCACTCATGGCACCGGGCTGTAGTTTTTCCATTATTTCTTCCTTTTTATTTTTGTAAAGCCAAATTATTTTTACTTAAACAATTACAAATCATTCTATAAAATACACACAATCTTAATATGTGCTAATTGCCCTTTGCATCACTCTGGCAGGGCAAAGGGACTTCAAACCTGCCCTAGAAGGGCAGCTGGGCATTCCCCCTTGTATACTGTACAAGCTTTCTTAGGTAACACAGAGTCAGTGTAGCTGGTTCTACGTCACCCAGTTCTCCCACCTCAGTGTCAGAGATACACACACTTTAAGCAGCCGTGAGCCTATTCTAATATGCACTGTGGGCCAAACTGCCTTCCAGGACTGGAAGCCAGAAAAAATCAATGCCTCCTTTGAACCTTCCACCTGCTCTTAGGTGCACAAGCAGAAAGCTGGGTCACACTGGGGATTGAACCCAATGAGTCAAATTTTGCTACTCATTCCCTTTCTCTCAGCTTCATTCACTTATGTAGCAGTACAGGACTTGTGACATTACAATCACATATTGGGTTGTGAATGAAATTGTTTCACCTGAGGCAAAATGTGAACTGGATTTACAAACAAAAGTTTACACTTCTTTAAATGTGGTGTCTCAGAACCTTAGCAGATCGTGATGTCAACGAATGTATTGGGAAGGAGAAGTAGGATAAATAAACATGGAAAATCTTGGTAATCAGTACAGATGGAAGGGAAATGGAACACAGAAAAGGCATGTGTCATTTGTCTAGAGTAGTTTTGTTTTAAAATTGACTGTGTATGGTCATGACTTTAAGATTGCTAAATATAATAGCAGGCACTGATCAATTTAAAACACTGGCTTTTAATTTTGCAAAGTTTGAATGTATCCAGAGAGTGAATTATCAATCTTTTTTTTGAAGGGTCCCTGCAAAATGTAAATGATACTCACAAGGAAGTACAGCATTTTTTATTTCAAAGAGGGAAAAAGTGATACAGGCTGTAGAATAAGACAGTTTGCCCTCTGTCACGGCTTGAACTTACCAGTCATGAACCTGCTGAAAAACAAGGATTTTTACTAAAACATTTAACAGTTGTTTTATAATGAGATTATTAGATTGTACCACATACAAAGGCAACTTTAATTCTGGCATTACCTAACTTTCAATGCTTGACTTTTCAACCTACATAATGTTCTTCTGAGATAGGGTGGGTGGGTGTGTGCATGCATATCACCGTTCTAGGGCAAATGGCACCTTAGACCCCATTAGGTGCTTGGTTTCCTGTACCTCACTGCTGGAACCATGCAGTCCAGACACTCTTAGACTGGCTCTCTGGGAAGTAGTCCCCCTGTTTCTCAACCATGATAACGCAACAGGCCCAGCTGTGTTAGGCACCTGTAAGCCCTTTCACTTCGGGGACCTGTGAGCTGATTAAAGTGACTCACAAAATGTCTCTTCAAAGCAAAGCATTATTTATTCATTCCCCCAAAAGGTCCAAGCACACAGAGCAAAAACAGTAAGAGATCTATATACATGAATCTTAGTTACACTTTAATCTTTCCTAACAGCTTCTATAAGTTCCCCTCAGGTCAGCCAAACTCCATGTCTGGCTGGGAGGAGCAGACTTTCCTGCTTGCAGCATGTCCTCTGTCTGTGTGTTGCCTTGCGAGCTACAAGAGTGACTTCTGCTGTGTGCTCGCAAATAGAATGACCACCTTTTCAAAAGGCAAAAGCAGGACACATGCAAGACCCCCTGCCCCCTTGCGCCTCCTCTTTCCCCTGGAGCCCCCAACCCCCACCTCCCCCCAAGGCTTTGTCCCTGCTCCTCCTCTTCCCCCTAAGGTCCCACTCCCTGGCCAGGTTGAAATCCAGAGCCAGGCCGTGCTAAGAGCCACCCAGCGACCATGTCCCTCTGTGGGGAGTCCTGGACCCTCCACCTGACCTAGGCAGGGGGCTGGGGGGCCCAAGAGCAGCCCCTGGCCTGTGTCTCCACCTCCCCCAGGGCTCCCCACAACAGCCCGGGTTCCCTTAGTGTCTCTTAGTACTGCCCAGCTTCGGCTTTTGGCCTGGTCGGGCATGGAGCCCCAGAGAGAGAGGAGGAGCGGGGGGAGGCCTTCTCGCGGGGGAGGGGGGAAAGAATAAGACCCACCTCAGGCCCCCCCACAACAGGAAGAGCCTCAGGCAGGTATGGAGTGGAGCCACAGGAAATCTACAGTAATTCGGCTTGGGAATGGGACTTCAACTCTGCATTTCAGGAACATCTGCCCCGAATTGGGCGGGACAGTCACCCTAGCTCTCACTGGCAGTTCGTGGGCAGCCTTCCTTAGCTCACCCATACGCCTTCCCTTTTCTAGGCCTTGGGTCCTGTAATGGCTTAGTTCCCTTGATCTCTCTCTTCTCAGCCTTGGCAAAATGCTGTAGTCACCTCTTCATGGCTGTAAGTCTGCTATTGGGCTAGAGTGTTTGTGGGCATGCTCCTTATCTAGGCCATTATTTTATCTTTCTTCCTTTGTTCTTTTAACAACCCCTTTTGGTCTAACTCCATAGCAAATTTATGCATCATATTCATAAATGGAACAGATATTTTCCCAGTTTGTTACAATGTGCATACGTAAACATAAAATTCTGATGTACTAACTGATAAGGTCCATAGGGAAAAAAACAGAGAAAACGATAAGATGCAAAAAGGAAAAAACAGTCATTAATGTTACAAAAATACGATGTTCTTTCTGTAGACAATATACAGCATTGGGATAGAATGTAATAATCCCAGGTTTTGATATCGGTCATCCTGAATAATGCTCTTATCTTCAGTCATGGGGATTTAGTATATATGCATGACTGCCTACACACTGGAAATATTACCCCTCTATGTTTGACATTAAAATATGGTATTATCTCAATCATATTTGATAAACTTATTTTTTAAGAATCAGAAAATAGCTTTTAAAAGTCAAAACCATGCTTTTAAGAAAAAAGCTTTTCTTAGAGGAACAATATATTAGAGGAGAGGAATAATAGTATAATCTTGCATCTGTTTGTTTTTGGAAGGATCTTTGCTTGTACTAATACATTTGTATGCATCAGAGAAAATATATCATCCATAAAAAGACAATTACAGAGCACCAACCAAGCGTTTCAAACATTATTCAGTAATGTCTATAAGGAAGCATCACTTGAAAGAAAGATTTTATTGTTTTGTTTTTCTATAACTTCATATAAATCATTCCATAAAAGTAGCCATTTTACTTTTATTGATCGAAACTCAATCTGAGCTGCATCTAGGATTAGCTTTCAAAAATGTTAAATATCCTGTATAATATACAGTTTGCTTATCTGGTGCAAATTTTTTTTTTTATTATTAACAATGGTTGCCACCTGGAGCTGAGTGAATGGTTGATTTTTTCGGTTTGGCCAGCAATCTGAAAAACCAGAAAATATTTGGTGTATGTATTTCTGTGTCCCCTTATAACCTTTACCCCAGTGGTTAAGATACCTGCCTGTGATTCAAGGGATTCAAGTGGGTTTGAATTCCCACTCTGGAGCAAGGACTTGAACTCAGATCTCCCCCTTCTCTGGTGAGGGCCCAAACCACCTGGCTATAGTCTATTTTGAGGTAGCTAGCTGTCAGTGTCGCCTGTTGAAGCTGCTCTACCTTTTATAAATACGTGAATATTCATTGAGCCAACAAGAGAGAGAATGACTCATAAACCTGGTGGTTTGGGCACTCACTTGGGAGAGGTAACAGATGTGGATTCAAATCTTCTTTCTGCCACATTCAGAGGAGGAATTTGAATCTATTTTATACAGATTTACTTCTGTCCTTTAGATCTGTGGCCTGAGTTTGCCCTTTACCTTAGAAAGTCTCAGCACGTTGATTACCAAAGGCTATGTCTACCCTACAATGTACCCTACAATCAGTATAACTTATGACTAAATCAGCCCCCTGAGTGACATAAGTTACACCAACATAAGTGCCGGTGTAGACAGCACTATGTTGGTGGGAGAGCTTCTCCCACTGACATAGCTGCTGCTGCTCATGGAGGCTGGAGTAGTTAAGCAGGCCAGGAGAGCTCTTTCCCATTGGCTTAGAGCGGTTACATCAGAGATCTTACAGCGGCTCAAGTGCATCGGTGCAGCTGTGCTGCTGTAAACTCTAGTGTAGCTGTGCCCTAAGACAGACCTTTGCTTCAATACAAATGCAAGTTTTGGCCTAGTTTCCAGGAGTCATGCAGTACAATTTTCTGAGTTGCATCTTGCATGTTATATTGTTAGACAGACGTTTTTCCCTGAATACAGATTTATGATAGAAGAGTGATTGAGCTCAGTGGGAATGATCAATGCACTATGCTTAGTAGCATTTGCAAGTTCAGGCCCTAACTTTCCATTAGCTATTTCCAATAGATCAGGCTATACATTGTAAACTCTTAGGGTGAAATTCTGGCACCATTGCAGTCAATGGCAAAACTCTCATTGACTTCACTGCGGCTTGGATTTCACCCTTAGGGCCAAATTCTGAGTAGATGTTTGAAGGCAGACCAAAAATTGAAGGGGACACACAACTTTGTGAAGAAGCATTGGCAAAACCATAGTTTATGTGCTAAGGTCATGCTAGCAGAAACAACAGTAGCCACGTCCGCAGTTATTTCTGCCACCTGTGACATTGTAGGCATCAAAGAGCATGATCTGGGACGAAGGGGCATGTTAGTCCCACTGGCAAGCTCCACTCATGCTTCATGCACTTCCTTATTCCATCTTGTAACGTGTATAAAACCTAACAGAGCTCCAGGGCCACCTTTTCTACCCACTCATGGTCTGACCTGGATTGATAGTGTACCCTCTTTGATGCCTGGTGTGGTTCAGGGACAGAGATTTAAAAGAGTCAGTTAGCAATATTTTTCTTTAAGCCCCAGCTTCTGGAATCAAGAGATTGAATGAGAATCTCAGCTTCCATCTTGTAATAAAGTCAGTTTCTAACCCTCATGGTTGCAGAGAAAAATCTTTATGAAGAAGGGAACCTTAGTGGCTCAGAAACCACAAAACAAATTAAAAAAGACAAATAAACCAGAAGACAAAATAAATCTCATTATTTGAAAACCAGTCTCATGACTGGAGGAGGGTAGGAGATCCTGACTCAATTTTTGAAACACTTGGGGTTGGCAGTCCTGCAATGGGAGATGATAGAGCCCTCCTGCCCAGTAACTGTGGCTGGAAGGATCTGGATAAAGGGCTTGCTCGGGGTAAAGTCTGCTGACTGCAAGACCTTAGCTTCCCTCAGCACCTCCAGGCCTGTGGATTGGGGGGCAGCATTGGATGCATCTGTCCCATCCCTATGGAAACTTTCTCCACTAGTCCTGAACAAAGACACACATTTTGGCCTACATAGATTTCCACTGTTCTCACTTATATGAGGGTTTGACGCATGTAACTCAGAATTTGGCCCCTTAACTAAATTTTGTATGTTTTCAAGATCATATCAAACAAACCAGATGGATTGTATTTTATTCTAAATGGGAGTATTTAAAAAGGCTGGCATAACGGATAAAACTTCCTGTAGGGATTTTCCTGTTGCACATTGCATATGCAGCTTTCCTTCCTCCAGCCACACTTGGAGTTTGGTCAAACATTCTTGGGTTTTAACCAGTGGAGTAATTTTGCATCCCTGTTTATTATCCATCCTGTTGTATTTATTTTGTATTCCTCTTATTACATAGCATGAAATTTTACTGTACTTCTCCAGCGAAATTCTGCAAAGGATTTCATTTAGCATGCTTCATGCATTGAGCTAATTAAGGAAAAATCATTCTTTGAGCTAATTAACTATGGTTTTTTACATGTTTCCTTCTGGGTTTTGCATAAAAGTGTAAACATTTTAGAGCAGCAGAAGTCTGAATACTAATGAAGAGAGAAAAGAAGCTGCTGTGTATGTTATTCCCCAATATAGTCCTGTTTGGGATCACTTGCAATAACTTGATAAGCAGAGCACAAGGGCAAAATATCCAGATACTCAAACCTAGCAACACAGACATGAGAATTCTCTGGAATAACTTTCATTTTAACTTACACATGGAGAAAATATAAGTAAAGCTGCTGCAGATGAGAGCTAGGGAAAGGCACATAACCAATTAAAAATATCAAAACATTTTTGAAAGAAATGCTCTTTCTCCTTACCTCCTAACTAGGCTGTTTTTAAAATCCTTTTTGATATAAGGTGTTTTATAGATAACTGATCGTTTCAATTCTTTCTCATCGAGACTCTAGGTCAAGATGCACTGTGTTAGCGATCAGCATAGATCCAAACGGTCTTTAACTCACCCAGAAGTTAGAGCTTGCTTTATAACCTTAGTAGACAGATATTAAATTCCACTATAAATTACTGATAGATGGCTGGAGACTGTCATCTTTTTACAAGCATCGAGCATCTTGTTAACACCAAGCAAAAAAGTTCACACTCAATTGAATTACTTTAGTTGCATCACCTTACTCATAAATTGTCACTCATTTCCTCCCACATACTGATTTATGCATTCCAAAATTTACTACTAAAAATTCAAGTTGTGTTGCCAAGTTGAGATCCTATCAAAACAAGCTGAAAAAGATAGCCTAGTCTTGTGTGACGTTTAAAATAAATTTGCTAAATAAGGCCTCTTTCTTGTCTTTGGTTACCTATAGGATTTTGGAGAAGATGATTCCCTCTACATCACCAAGGTAACAACTATTCACATGGGCAATTACACCTGTCACGCCTACGGCTATGAAGAGCTGTATCAGACCCACATCCTTCAGGTGAATGGTTAGTAAATGGCATATATGACAATCCACTGAAAACGTTCCTGTAAGCAACGCTGAATGTTAATCTTGTTCTCACAAAGTTATGAAATGGAGCATGTCGAATTTTCTCTGTAAAAGGAAAAAACAAAGCTCTTGGTTTGCACATTCACATCATCATACTGTGCTATGTTAGTATTCGTTAGATATATCTAGCCTTATAGAGTTAGTTTTGCCTACTAAAGCCTATCAGCCATTATAAAACAAACAAAATGTTTGGTAATATACTACGGTATTTTCTTGTATTAAGCTGTAGTGCTTCACATCATAGTGTGGACAAATGGCTATTTTTATCGGTAGGACTATTACTTCAGATCACTAATTTCATATTTCAGAAACTGATTCCTGTTGTATTAAATAGTTTGGAATGCTTAAATAAATATACCATGATAGCACAATACTCTTAAAGCCAGTTATTTGGTATAGGTCAGACTATCAGCTGGTGTAAATCAGCATAGTTCCATTGAGGCCAGTTTACACCAGCTAAGAATCTGGCTCTTTGGATTCCACAGTGAAGAGGAACTGTTCAACAACTATAAACATCTTTCTGAGTGATCACGTAGGGACAGATTCTGACATTCTTACTCTGATGTAATAGCACCTTACTTCTTAAAGAGTGCTGTGGAGTAGATCTCCAGCAGAGAAGAGCTTATATTCACTTGTGAATCACCTTTTTGCTTTCCCAAGGCTAGTGGCTGGATTGGCCCCCAGCATAGTTTAAAACAGCATAAGAGCATTCTGCCCCAATTCCTCCTTGCCCTTAACTGTCCCATACCTGGAGGAAGGAGGAGTGAAAGAGTCAGCTCTTCACCACTGGCTAATCCTCGGCCGTCCTTTTAAGGCAACTGTCTGGCTGATAGGTGCTACTGAGGAACTGGTGGATCTGGCTCACTGACTTCATTCATACACAGTGAGTAAGGTATATTCAACTTGAGCATCAGATTCAGACTTTGGCCCCACACATGGATATCCTTTAGAAGGCCCTTAGCTCCCCAACTCATGCAATGTAACAATTTGTTTAAACACTCTGGGCCTGATTTTCCAGAGCCTTTCCCCTGTGCCATCATTTACAAACGTGGATGTTACTTCCCCCATGTGCAAAGTGGATGTTACTACTACTGTCTGGATTTGATAGCGTTTCATATTCTCTTGGCACTGTTGAAAATGATCATTGTTAGTGCACAGACTGATACACTCTAGCTTCAGCCAATATATTAATTTGGCCAGAGAATCAAATTTTTTGCAAAATATAGCTGTGTTTACTCCACTCCACCTGAATGAATACTTGTGTGTCTGATATTTTAAGGGCTTTAGTTTTGTGGAAATATTTTGTCACAACAAATTATTTTTACAGGAGCATCCTTAATGAGCTGTGCACTTTCCAGACATTCAAAAAGAGACATAGCCTGAGAGCAGCGAAGGACAGAAAAATACAGACAGATCAGTAGATGGAGGTTAAAGCAAAGTGAAATAATAAATAGGAATTTTTATGCAAGTCAACTAAAGCCATAGTTGGGCTCTCGGGAGACTTAAGTATGATCAGGGTAGGGGCTTTGTGGATAAGTTCAGGGAGGTCTGTCTCCAAGCTATCATCTGGTGGGCCAAGATACCCTGACCAACAAAGAAAAGTGGGATTGGGGAGGAGAGTAGTTCTCTTTTCTCTATGGCAAGTCTACAGATTCCTGGGGAGGTAAGCCCCAGCCTGCATCCAGCTGTCCCCAAGCTCAGTATCTTTTTCTTCAACATATCTCCACTACTACAATGATCACCACCCCCCACAACACACCTTTCAAGATCTGTGGGTCCTACACATGCCTAACATGTGATATACCTCATCCAATGCACTAAATGCCCCAATAATAACCATGTGGGTGAAACCAGACAACCAATATGCTCTCGAATGAACTCACACAGGAAAATAATAAGACAAAAATAGCCTGTCACCTGTGGGTGAACACTTTTCACAAAGCAGTCACTCTATATCTGCTCTATTAGTCCCCATGCTCCAAGGAAACCTGCACAACACTTTCAGAAGATGAGCTGAGAGCTCAAATTCATAAGTTTGCTAGACGCTAAAAATCATGGTCTTAATAAAGACACTGGATTTATGGCTTATTACAACAATCTGTAATCCAGTAACCCTCCTTTTTGTCCTATGACTCCAAGGATGTTAAAGGCCACTTCACCTTGAATGGTCCCTTAGAATATGTGCTAACTTCTTATACTAAATTATCTGTTCCACCTTGTATTTAGCTGTGACACCCTAAGTTCCTTTTTCAAACCTGAAGAAGAGCTCTGTGTAGCTTAAAAGCATGTTCCTCTCACCAACAGAAGTTGGTCCAGTAAAAGATATTACCTCAACCACTTTGTCTATATTTTTCCCAGCATTGTTTGTATCTTCAGCTGCCTTTTTCTGGAGCTGTTTTTTCCCTGGGTAACTGCTTCATTCTTCCAGAAGGTTGCCTCATCTTTCTTTCATCTTCTCAGAATGAGCTGGTCTGGTTTATGTAGGCCCAGCCGTCTCTGAAAGATTGTTTAACTGGATTCAGGTGCTTTTTTTTTCTTCCTCCCCTTCCCCTGCAAATGACAGTTCATTCTGTTGCAAGATCATACAACGCACAGGGGCAGACCAAATGGAAGAAGCTTGCAGGTCGTTTGACTGGAATCTATCCTAATGTTTATGGACAATAATTTCTCATCTTTTGGTATGGTAACTTGCAATGTCTTAGAATAAAGATAACTAGAATGAGTGAGAATAGGTTTCCTTTCTCAAAATGTTACTTGTGAGATGACTGGCAGTTGGGAAAAAAAGCAGACTAACAACTTAATCTTTTGTACATTATATGATGTATTATGAGCTTTGAATGGAGTTTAGTTGGCAGGCAACAATGTAGACTTTGTCATTACTTAGAATTCAAGGCCCAAAGGCCTTTGAAACTAAAACGTAAATGCAAAGAAGATTAAAGGAAGTGGGATTTTTCAGTCAGTGGTTCTAATGAGAGGCATACTCAAGCTTGTCTCTCAGATGTAACTTGTTGGGAGGGATGTGTGGTATTTGTGGAAGAATGTGCTGGGGGGGGAGAGTTTTGCAGATTAGCTCTGAAGTTTTTCTTATCGAAAGGAGGGCTTAACAGTACAACATTTCGTCTTCGTTTGCCTTGTAATGTTGTAAAGTGCCCTCCCCAAATACTAGTATTAAAGTCATGTGCACTCATGTCAAAGAGAACCACAAGTTTGACCTAGTAATACTCTAGTCTGTAGAAATCTTTGTCTTATGCAGTGTCCCGTATTCCCATGTGAGCTCTTGAGCTTTGCAAAACTGCTTTGTTGTAGTTCTTAATGTGCTTGGCTACTCTCCCACATCATTAAAACTCTGCTTTTATACTTGAGTGATTACTTGTTCCAGCATCTGATGTTGGGGCAATGGAACAAAAACTGATGACAGAAATATGCTGCTTCACCAAAAGAAGACATTGTGGGTGTCCCAAGACACAGTACATCTCAGGAATTTCTTGTCTTTTTACTTAACAGTTAGGGAGAAATTCTGGAAATTCCCCAGGGAAGCAGAGAAGAGGAAAGGAGCAGAACTGTAGCTGCTGAGTTGAGATCCCATGAGTCATTCTGCCTACATGGGTACTTGCAGGCAGAATGGCTTAGGAGTGCCAGGGTACTGCACTCAGCAACAGCAATGCTTCAGAAGAGGGTAGCATGTGATTCCCACTGCCCTGCACCTGCTGCTGCTTGCAGTGAAACACGTAGGTAGGAGGCTTGAATCTTGATTGCGCTCACAACCCAAATGATTGCACACCTTTGGAGCCACGAAGCTCCACCAGGTAAACCCGCTGTACCCCTCATGCCTATAGGCAGAGAGGGAATGTTAGAAGCAGTCAGATATGTCAGTGATGTCTTATATGTACCTATTTAAACCAGTGGTTTCCAAACTTTGGTTCGCGACCCAGTACTGGGTCATGGAATGCAAGGCACTGGGTCGCCTTGCTCAGCACCCAGGGACCCTGGTGGCCAGCCAGTAAAAACTACTAGTCCCTACCTGTTCTGACACCGCGCTGCACTCTGGAAGCAGCCAGCAGCGGGTCCGGCTCCTAAGCAGGGGGGCCACAGGGCTCCACGTGCTGCCCCGCCCCGAGCACCAGCTCCTCACTCCCATTGCTTGGTTCCCAGCCAATGGGAGCTGGGGGTCGGTGCCTGCGGGCGAAAGCTGTGCGGAGCCGCTTGCGTACCTCCGCCTAGGAGCCGGACCTGCTGCTGGCTGCTTCCGGGGCACAGTGCAGTCCGTGGTGCCAGGACAGGTGGGAAGCCTGCTTCTGCACCCCTGCTGCACCGTTGACTGGGAGCCACTGGAGGTAAGGCCCCAATCCCCTGCCCCAGCCCTGAGCCCCCCCAAACCTGGAGCCCCCTCCTACACCCAAAACTCCTTATCCCCAGCCTCACCCCAGAGCTGCAGCCCCAGTCCAGAGCTCTGACCCCCCCTCCCGCACCCAAACCCCCAGCCCCAGCCCAGAGCCCCTCCCACACCCCAAATCCCTCATCCCCAGGTCATGGGCATCAACAATTTTCTTCAGCTGGGTCACCAGAAAAAAAGTTTGAACACCACTGATTTAAACTCTTCATGGTAGCTCCCTGCACCCTTCTACTGCAACTCTAGCATACTAGAGATGGGCAGAGAAAGATAATTCCATTCCACAGAGAATTCTGATATTCTTAAATTTGGTTTTGTCCCAGTTTGGGAAAATAACCCCAAATCCTGGAATTTCTCCATGAAAGGCAATGGAACCTTGATGCTGGGTCAGTCCCTCATGGGACCCGGGGACCCTCAGAGCCTGAAAGTGTGGGCTTCCAAGGAATCATAGGCTGCCAAAGACTCAGGCAGACAAGCTAGAAGGAAAACCTGCCTGGCAGGCCGGTTTCTGCCATAACCCAGCCTGGGTTCCATCAGAACTTAATTGAAATTAAACTGTCCCCATGGAACTTTTTGATTTTTGACAAATCAGCAAATTCTGATGAGAAAAATATTTAGCTGGTATATTTGCAACTGACTCTATTCATGACCACAATGCAGCCCGAAGGGAATATTTGAACCACTGACATTTTTCCTGTTACAAAACCCAAACTCCTACAGACGTTAATACCTCAGAAATATGAAATGTATTCTTTTCGAGAAAACCATGATAGAAAGGGGCATCGAAACATTGCAGTGTATTTGGCCTCAGTCTATTGCAACTGAATGCTTTACAACACATCTGGTTTATTAAAGCAGTGAAGATGCATTTAACTGTAAGTAGACAAAGAAACAATGTTCCTCATCCTCCCAGGTTTAATGACCATTTTTAAGGTATTTTCTAAGACTATTATTGATACTATCCTAAACAGTATTTTGGCTGAAGCTAAATTAAGTGGAAAAACAATATCCTCGAATTTACGCTCTGGGTTGATGGGGTCTGAATAATCAAATGTAATGTAATAGTGCTATGTGGTTGGTCTTCGTTTGTCTGGATTAGGATTATTGATAAAGCAACACACTTTTGTGAAAAAGCAGAAGGTTCTGAAGGATCCTAATGAAAAGAAAGGCGGCAATCTCTTCAGGACCTGCCTAAATCAGCAGCCGGTAATACTGTTAGCAGGATGGAAGCAGGGGGGGGGATGAAGTTGTTTCTTCAAGGGCACATGTGGTACTTAGTATATTTGCAGGCCTTCATGTCCTCTTTCAGATCTCATTTGGCAATATCAGCAAGCAACAAAGAAAGGAACAAACTTATGTTCTGCTCTGCTACTCTAAATCATTCCACGATTAACATGCCAGGCCAGTTTTTGTATTATTTCTTTCCTTTGCACTCAGTCAGTCATTGCTTTCCTATTTAATGATGTGTTGATTTAACACATCCCCTGTCACATCCTGGCACATATATGCAACAGTTCTAAATGCATAGTTACAACTATACCCAATAAGCATGCGCAGTTCCAGTTTTCAAAACATGTTTCCTCTGTTCTTTTTCTCCACTTAATTTTATACAAGGAAATGCCTTTGCCCCCGTGTATACTCCATCCAACCAGAAACACCAATCTTCTGATTAACTTCAGGAATCTCCTTTGTCTCTTTTAGGAATGTAACATTGCCATGTGATGCCACATTGATTAGGTTAAAGATAGGCATGAATCATGAAGTTCAGATCCTAATCCAGATCCAAACATCTCCCAAAGTTAAATGTTGTTCAAATGCAGGGTTTAGTTTGGGGCCGATCTCTGTTAGTTAAATGTATTACAGGATAATCTCATTTATTGCAAATCCACCTCTGGAAACGTTTCATTTCACCCAACCACATTAATAAACTGTTCACACTAGTTCCCTTTTTGTCACAGTGAAGATGGCTGCATTCCAGAGAGAATGTCACTGTCTGAAGACAAAGATCCTTTCCAGAATCTCATTTGACTCTTAGAATAAACATAGGTTTAGTTTCACATTACTGCGAATTGTAACACAATGTTTCCCTTTCTATCCAAATATATATGAGCAAAAGAAAGAAAAACATGTTTCCTCAGGCCTCTCTTTGAATTATTTGATTGGTTTTCTACTTCATTAGGTCAGATAATTTTGTTTTGCCTCTAATGACACACCACACATATACTTCCATTACAGGAAGCTTCAGCTGTAAGATATATTAATGGTTCTATGGCTTTGTAGCATGCTGTTAGGCTCTTTTTTTGTTGCTGTTGACCCAACCATGCTTCAAAGACGTTATTGTTCTTGACACAAATCCACAAAGGGACTTAGGGGCTGTAACGCTCAGCATTGCAGCATCAAGCTTTTAAATGCTTAGCCACCCAGTGGACTCCATGAACCCTGGATGAGGCGTGGGGAAAGAGAGTTGTCTAAGAATGGGATCCACCAAAGCCAGCACTTCAGATAGGGAGCAACCTAACACAGCCAATAGCAAATGCTGAGGAGAGGGATGTGTCCTCCTAAACCCGATCCCCATGCCTGAGAAATTAGGTACCTAAGTTTGAGCTGGAGGGAAGTGCCTATTTTCTCTTGAGATCCAGAGCCGTGGACCCTCTCCTGGAGTCTGGTGCCTAAGCTGTGTCTTGTAAGAACAGCAGAGACAATACTTAACTCCATACAAACTAGCTGGTTGGGGGGGGGGGAAAGAGGCAGCGGGGGGGGGGGGGGCTCCCTTAGAACCTTTATTCCAAAGGTAAGGCCACTCACCTGGGATGCTGGCACCCCAGTTCAATTCCCCCCTCTGCCTGATGAGGAGAAAGGATTTCAGTTTGGGTTTCCTACCTCCCCAGTGAGTGCCCTAGCCACAGGACTAATGGGTCAGTCTCAGTATCTCTCTGGCTCAGTGCATGTTTATTTATTAATGGAACAGCTTCAACAGGAGTTGAATATCCCATAGTTCCACCTCGGAATATCCCATAGTTCCACATCCTGGATGAGTGCCTTAACCATTGGGTTAAAGGCTATAAGAGAGTCCTACTCTATCACCTGCCCCCCACCAGCACATTTTGTCTGAAGTTAGGCATGCTCTGAGAACGCCTATTGGGTGAGGCCCCACAGGTGAGATAGGCAGGGCAACATCTAGTATACCTACTTGGAGGATCCTGCTGGGCCTTAGGCCTCACCCATCAGAACAAAGGCAGCAGTGCATATACCCAGAGGCAGAAACCCTAAGCACCTCAAGAACTTTAACAGCAGAAATGTAGTCAACTCCAGGGTTAGGTGGCACCCTACAGGGCTTTTGAGGATCATGGTGGATTTGGGCCTTTGTCTTCTTGTTTTTGTAATCCGAGGCTTGGGGACCGCAGTGCAAGGTTTAGCTGCATTTTTCTTAACATCAGCCCCTGGGTGCAGGCTAATGGTTTCATAACTTTACAGTTCTGTAAATGATTCCCAAGGATCTCAGAGCACTTCACAGGCATTAATGAATGAAGACTCAGACCTATGACGTAGTAAGCATTGTCCCCATTTTACATAGGCAGAAACAGGGCACAGACAATTTGAATGACTTATCCAGGGTCAAGCAGAAAGTCAGTGGCAGAGCCGGGAATGAAACCCACATTTCCTGACTTCCAGTTTAGACTGTGAGTCCCCTCTCATAGGGAACATCAAGGGTGGTATATGGTTAGCATTTCCACATATGCAGTATTAATATGGCTTGGCGGGAATTGATCAGCATTCACATCGCACTCCCCATTGGTACCTAGCCCAGACCAGGGAAGCTAATGATCCAACCAGCAGACCAAATTCAGTGATGAATCGTGGTCACATTTTACCTAAGGCACACTTAGAAATCCCACCAATGACATGGTCAAAGAGTTTATTAACAGTGAAATGTAAATAAAGTCTGATGCTAGTTTTGATGTGTATGCATAAGAAAGCTAGTACAAGGAAGGATATACAGGCTTGGATAAACTATGTCAGCTAACATCCTTTATGCCACAAGCATAAAGGCACCTGCCACAAAAATCTCAACACCATATGGAGTGGCTATGTGGCACATGTAACATGTGATCTGATGTGTCTGTATCTCATGATTTGTATAGCAGTGGCAAAAGCAGAGAGCAAATATACATACACTAGCTTGCTCCTAATGTCTTATGAAGAAATGAACACGTTGAAGGATCTAAAATTAAAACAAATCCATCCACATTGTCCTTGCAAATAGATCTTTGATAGGAAGAGTACTTGGAAATGTTTTTTCTCTTCCATTTCCTGAAATCACATGAAAATTCTGTACTGCATATGTTGAGTTTAGTGGGAGAAAAAGCAGTTTATCATTTCTAACAAAAAGATTTTGCTGAGGATAAAGACACTTGTAAAATTGTAATCAGCTACAAAAACTGATAGTTTGCAAATCAAGAGACCGCTGGGTGTAGAGAATAATTTTCCTTTGTTCCTATGCTCTGAAAAACATCAGCATAACTCACAATAATGTGTTCCTTGAATACAGTTTCCATAGGTAGTTGGATCTTCAGCTCAATTATGAGGATCCTCCAGGAGAATTTGCCAGCAGTGGAGACAAGTTTTGAACAATGCAATGTTTTGTTGTGTGGCATTTAACTGAAAAGAGAGAGGGCTGCAGATCCTTTTCATTTGCGAACTGAAAGAATTAAAACATCTGAGGAATGATTAATCTATTAATTAAAATAATCACTAAAGCACGTATATACTGTAGCAGCAATGTATTGCTTTGGGGCTTGATTTGGTCATCCTTATTCATAGCGACTTGCACCTTATTACTGTGAGCTCTTCTACAGAAATGAATGGGTCTACTCACAACGTAAGACGGCATGAGTAAGGATGGCAGAATCAGGCCCTTTGCAGACAAGTCTATTTAGCGAATCTCTCTATTGCATGAGTCCTGTTCCTTTACAACTTTGTTTAATATAATGGCATTTTTATGTTGCCTTTTGCTGTAGACATAGTATCATTTTGGAGATATATATTCACAAAGGGAAATGGCAAACTATAGTCCATATATTCCAAAGTCTTACGCTGATATCTTTGCCAGTTTAAGAACAAATGTGCTTATCTGGACAGTACTAATTTGTAGCAAGGACAATAGAAGTGCAGTCTGTAGTTTAGTGGTTATCATAAACCAGTTGCACATAATGACTTGCCTGTATAATGAATTAGGATGAGAAACGAGAAAGGCAATAAATGTTAAAATGGGGCCAGAGGAAGCAAGGTGTGGGGAAAAAGCAGGAGTAGATGCTCTCTCTTTTGAAGGTGAGAGAGTAATGTGATTCCCTTATTAACCATTCTGAGAAAGATGTGCAGCAGGCCATAATTTCAAATTAAGCCAGTTTTAGTGTAGTACATTGATTCAGTGCCTAGGATACCTAGTGGCTACATTTGGCAGTGTAAATTTGTTCTAGTCTCTGGTTGCTAATAAAGTACGTGAATGCCTTGAATCCAAGTAAGCAACGTGAAGAAATAGGAAGATCCAAGTAACCTCTGCTTTGTTCATTAGTACCCTGTTCATAGAGGGCTTGAACATGCACCCTTGAAGTCAGTGAGAGTTTTGTCATTAATTTAAATGGGAATTGGATAAATCCCAGAATGATGTAGTACAATAGAGTACAATGACACCTAACCAATCTACACAGCTTTTGTGAGTGGTAACTAGGTAATATTCAGAAAGTGCTATGAACGTGTTAAAGAATGATTGCTTGAGACAGCACCACTAGATTTAGGGTAAGATTTTCACATGCACCTCAGTGACTTAGGAGTTTAAGTCCCATTTTCAAAAGTGAATTAGGCCCAGATTTTTAAAGGTATCTCAGTGTTTCTTTGCTCAGCATTGCAACACTTAACTGACTTGGGAGAGAAAGTCTTGTTTTCAGAAGTGAGGTACTTAAGAGCTTAAATCCCGTTAACTTTCAGTGAAAATCAGGCTTCTAAAGGGCAGATTTTCAAAGGCATTTAGGCACCTGACAAAGAAGATTGGTGCCTAGTGAGCTTTTCAAAATGCTTGTGTGCCAATTGACAGGTGTCTAACTTACCTAGGTGCTTTTGAAAGTCCGACAAGGCAACTATCTGCATGGAGGCTAAATACCTTAGCAAATCTAGCCCTTAGGAATCAAAACAAGCCTCATTGACTGTCGTGGGACTTAGGCTTCTTAGATGCTTTTGAAAATGGGATTTAAGCTCCTAAATCACTTTGGCTCTTTCGAAAATGTTACCCTTTGTGTGTCTCCATGAAACAAACACTGCACTCCAGGTCTTCATAAAAGTTCAGTGAGGTGATTATGTATTTCACAGGTGGGCACACTGAATCAGAGAACTTTAAAGGGTTTGTTGAAAGCTATAGGGGGAATTGATATCAAGACTGGGGTTGCTGCTCAGGAGTTTCTGGCTTGCAGCCTACTGATGAGACCAGTAAGTCTCAGCTTTGTTAAGTAGTGTGCCTTCATCTAACCCTAAGGCTTTGCAGTAAACAAAAAAAATCCAGCAATTGCCATGCCAAAATAAAATCTGAAATCATCAGACATGCTTGGAGATCCCTATCACAACAGTGTCCTTTGAGCAGTCAAAAGTTAAAAGGCCCTTTGAGCAGGAAATGGGCTAAAAAAACCCAGGATAATTTATATTAGAAAATATGTATCTTTCCTATCCTATGGCTTGATCCTGCACCCACGGAAGTCAATGGGAGCTTTGCCATTGATTTTAATAGGTGGAGGATTAAGTCAAATGCCAATAAATCCATTTGTTTAGGAACTGCACCCTTCTAATGTTAATTGACTAAAACTAAGCTTGCTTTTTATAGTAGCCTCTACACACAGCTCTCTTGAAATATGAAATCTAAACAATCTGGTTTTTATACCTCTAGACAGACTATGATTAGTAGACTTGGCAGGGTCAGAAACTAAGCTTGTCAGTCTGGTTAAAAGTACTTGTGGTTTGTGTTACTTATTGCCATGGATGACAGGGCACTAATGGTGCACTGTGCTTTTTTTATGAATAGGAAATAAAATGAATCTAAATATCCAATGCATAGGTAGACTCTAAAAACATTCCTTTGTTGTAAATTCTGGAGTGGTTTTTTTCTTCATTGCCTCTAGTCACTTGAACAGTCTTTTTCAAATCCATAAAATCAGACTTGAAGCCTTGCTTTCATGTCTGACTCCATTGAAAAGATTACTCAGAGGTGATAACTCAATACCTATTTTAGGTACCCAGTAGGCAAGGGAAAGAGAATGAAATCTTCTCTCACTAGTTATGCTCATCAAAAAGAAGCTTTAAGGAGCATGTTGTTGAACTTAATTACTAGAACTACCCCAAGACAGATATCAAGCACCCTAGCAAGCCGTAGATAAGGTTCATTTGGTGGTGTTTTCTTCTATACCAGCTGTTAGATGAAGGTACTTTTATCATCCTGGGGCCTATGCATCCTACAGAATTGCGAGTCTTTAAACTGTTACTTCATTGACTCCCAAAATTTCCTAACTGAAAAACTAAATAATTAAAAACTTAAAAACACTTATGAAATTATTGTAAAATATTTAAACATACCAGAGTAGATAGTGAAGAAATGGTTAATGGGTAATACTAAGGTTTGTTGAATTGAGCAATGATCGCAACATGACTCAAAATCAATTAACTTGTTTGAAATTGTAATATAATTAGTAGTACTTCCAATCAGTACACAAATGCTTCCTGCAAGAGACTGTCAGTTTTTGGATACCTTCCAACTTAATCAATAATTTATAAATAGCCTACTTGCTCAGAATCTTATGTAGTAAACATTTAAGCAATTTTATTTTAATTCATTCTTAATAATTAAAAATATTGAATAGTTGGGTGCCTTTTGTTGAATAAGTGCAGGCAGAGAATCCAATTCTGCTCCCACCAATTTCAGGGCAATGTTTCCAGTTTATGTTAGAGAGCAAGATCGTTAGGCCCTGAGCCAGCAAAGCATTTCAGCACATGCTTAACTTTAAGCACATGAGTAATCCCCTTAGGTCCCAATGCGACTCTCATTGAAGCTGATGGGAGTCTTTCCAATAACTTCAGTCGGAGTTGGTTTAAGGCCTTAGTGAACAAAAAAATCAAAGGTGATTTGACTACAAAATCAGATTCAAGGATAACCTCCTGAAGTTAATTTTGGAGCATTTTTGTTTTGATTCAGTCAACAGAATACAGTAATGATTTTTCTACACTGCAACCTTAACTCTAGTTTACAATGGAAAAGAGAATGTTGTTTATTTCACAATCCTTTGGATCAGGCTTTTTCTACAACAGAGATCGAAGTCAGTGGATTACAAAGCACAAAGAGAAATGATAATTGACAGGTTAGTTTAAAATCACCAATTCCTTATTTCCACAGTGCCACCAGTGATTCGTGTATATCCCGAAACTCAGGCACAGGAACCTGGCGTATCCGCAAGTCTCAAATGTCACGCTGAAGGCATTCCTAATCCCAGAATTACCTGGCTAAAAAATGGCATTGATATCATGCCAAAATTATCCAAACAACTAACACTCCTAGGTAAGGACAGAATTCTGGCTAATTTATGTACTGTTAAAAAAAAAGGAATTAAATGGTTTATGTTGTACCTAAAAATAGATGTTCTTTTTCTTTTGCTGTCACAAAAGTATGAAAATTATGTTCCATGACCTCTGTTCTTTTTTTCTATCTCTTTCTCCAGTGACTTTTCCATAAAGTACAATGTTGCTTGGTATAAACAATAACAGCATTCTATTAAAACACAGTGTACCCGATTCTCCACTGCTTCGCTCATGGTTTAAATCAGGGACAATCAGAAAGGCAATATATTACATTCACTTTGTACAGGTGTAAATGACTACACAAGATGCAAGTCTATTGAGAATCAGGCTCAGACTCATGTATCTCCCTTTTCAGATTAACATCTGCAAATGAAATTATTTCTCATTGCTAATTTTAGACCCCCATTTTCAAAAGCTAACAGGGAGCAGGATCATGTGTAAATTGTACTTGCAATACAAATATAAGGAAACGAGACCTCACCTAACACACGGTTAAAAGGGTATTTTAAATGATAGTGCATTATAGGAGAACTACACAATAGGTGGGATTGTGTAGAAAACATTCACACCCTCTGCTAAAATGGTGAAAAATCAGCTTTTCATTGGTTTGATGAAAAAAATGTGTAGTATTTGTATGATTTTGTGCACCAAAAAAAAGGGGGAATTTTACAAATTTTTACTCGAGGCAAATAAGTGAGATGTTGCATTCTGTTTGGGTGTGGAATTTCACTTTATTTCTTTGTGGTAAGTCTGTATTTGACACTAGGAAAAGAAAACACTTCCATCCTCTAGCAATCCACAAACTCCTCAAAATCTCAGTTTAAACATGGAAAATATTCAGAGGTAAAAACTTGTCACTTTGCAAGCCTGTAATGACAAGCCTCTTTAGGAAGCTAGGGCATTTGAACAGCTGTGTTATCACAGTGAGGAACAGTTTATGGATGTCTTCGTTGCAGCAAATGGAAGTGAACTTCATATCAGTAGTGTTCGATATGAAGACACCGGTGCCTATACATGCATTGCTAAAAATGAAGTGGGAGTGGATGAGGACATATCGTCTCTCTTCATCGAAGATTCAGCCAGGAAGACTCGTAAGCTTAATTTTTCCTTTATCTTTTCAGGAACCCACTGTTTCTTTTTGTTCTAATGCTATGTGGTTTATCTGAAGTTATCATTTCCCCTCTTTAGTTTTAATCACTGTGTACCTGAACACGTTCAATGGAAATGTTGCCTTAGTAAGGATTTACAGGAAGAGGCCTAACCTGAATGTAATCTGCTTTGTGTTCTTTAGTCCACTAAAATAAGCATCACATATTTGCAATTACAACTTGGTCCTGGAATCAGTCCACACAATCTGTGGAACTCCCATTGAAGCTAGGGTGAATTCTGCCCACATAGCGATTACAGAATCAGGCTCTATTTTGAGAAGATATCACATGAGGTATGATAGACGACTTACTGTATCACATCATCGAGGGTCTTTTGTGTGTTAGGGTTGTGTTGAGATATAAGCATAGATAGCTTTACTAAAGTAACACATTGCTAATATTTTTGGCTGTAAAAGACTACAACCCAGAGATTTCTGCTAACGATTGCCTGATTTTAAAAATGAAATTTCATTGTTCTGTTTGTACAGACTTTTCCTTTTTCAAGACAATTAATACTCAAAATAGCCAAATATTGGATGCCTAGAATAGTGATCTGTGAAACTGTTTTAACTTTAAGGGATGTCATCAGTTCAGATTGCTTGAATTTTTTCGTGTACCTGTATCACATTGAAAAGAAGCAAAACAGGTTTTAAAATATTAAGATTATTTTCCATAACAAAGACAAATATTTTGCCATCCAAATCTTAGCCACTGTCTTCGGGTAGAGTGCAGCAGTGTTATATTAGCACTACCCAACATGAAAGTGCAATATCGGAAGAGCTGATTGGTTGCCACTTTGGAGTAATTCTCCAGAGTGCTTCTGCAAATGACGCTTCTAAAGGTTCTGCAGATTGTACAGGTGTGGGCTGCTTGGGTCACCTCCCAAAAATACACCACATTCTGAATTAGATGTTAACAATAGATACACACACTCATGGCAATACTTGGTTCATTTAGTAGAATTGTGTATTCTTGCAAATATCAGTCACTTTCACTTGAACCTTTGGGCAAGGGAAATTATATCCTGGTGAGAAATAATTTGAAATATTACAAACTGAAATTCAATTAATATACCTAAGGATGTTGTTTGAATCCTAACTGTTGTTGCATAACATTTCCAGGGGAAATACTGGAAAGCATTTTGTTGGTATAACTATCTCTTCTAGGCTTCAAAAAGATGTTATACTTGCTTAATGAAAATGTACAGGAAATCACTGTCTGTACCATACCTACAATTACATTCAGGAGAACATTCTGTACATCAAGGCTTGATCCTACAGTCTTGGTGCAGGCAAAACTCGCATTCATTGTAATGGGAATTTTACCAGTGCAAGGACTGCAGGACTCTCCCACAAGGAGAAGTTTGACTTTGGAAATGTCTATTTTTCCTGATGTTTTATTCAAATTAAATACTTTGCCTGGATGAATGCGATGAAGTTTTCACAAATTAAACAGTTCACTTAAAATCAGAGTATTAATTCTGTTAACTGCTACAATGAAAATTTTGACATTGTATGTTTTTTTTCTTTTCTTGATTATTTTCTGGCTTTCCCAATTTTCTGATGCTGCAGTTGCAAACATACTGTGGCGAGAGGAAGGTACTGCAGTACAGTTGTTTTGTTGTAGTGATAATGTGCTTGTCTGCTTCAATAATTCCATAATGGGCCATTCTCCACTGACTTGCCACTAACTTTATCGGCTCTCACGGTTGTCCGATTAAGCTTCATATAATATATATCACTTCCGTGATCTAAATCCTGGACATAATCCCTTTGATTTTTTTCCCCTATAAAATAATAGGTGGTCATGATACATTTGAAATTCTTGATTTGGCAGAAACAATCACTAATGCAATTTAATGTCAGATTCTTAGCAAATATCAATAGCTTAACAGAATTTCCACAACAACTATGATCTCAATTGACTGCAAATGAACAAATGTAAGATATAAATTCAGTATGTTCCATTTTTAAACATGTGGTTCACGCTGTTCTAGGCCTGTTCTTTACTAGTGCAGCATGTACAACTGTTTATGTAAACCACACACCCCCACTGCTTGTGTTCATATGTGTTGGGTGAAACCATAGTTATTGCTCCCTCCAATCCTTTAAAGATATGCGGGGCACAGGATGCCTCATTTCTTCTTGTTTTAATTGGCAATTAAGAACTCTAATCTGATCAGATTTATAGTGTGTCCTGCACAAGGTCAAAATTTCTGTAACTTGAAGGCTAAGTTAGAGGAAAAAAGCATCCTAAGTAGCTAATGGACTCAAACTCCTTTAGGAGACACTTGTGGCCAATATTTGATTTGATTTTGTGTGTGCATGTACTGTAGTTATGTGCAAAAATGGGTATTAATATATCTACATACTGATTTGCATATGCTATGGCAGTTAATGAATATGCAAAAGTATCTAAACAGTTGTGCCCCAACTGGATATTTTACAGTTTATCCACTTGCATATGTAGTTATGGCAACTGCATGCACAAATGTGGACATTTGGCTCTGTGCACTTTTTGGATCTTGCATGGATCTTGCATATGTGCACTGGAAAAATTGGCCCCTGGACTATAAAACACCTGCTAAAAAGATGTGAATGGTGGTTTTTTTTTAAAGTCCAGTCACAAGCTGGCGTTGCATTGGGTGCAGGCTTAATTTGTGCAGCTTCCACACAAGGAAGCCTAGATCATACTAAGCTACTAGCATTATGGGTCAAGACTTCACCAGTGAATACATTGTACTTGAGCAATTTCCTTAATGTATCTGGCACAAGCATCCTTTCCTTCTGCTATCAGGCAAAGCATATATTTCCATCCTACCAGCTGAGAGTACGAGGACCATTTCACACCCGGTCCTCTACATATGCAAAGAGAGGATCTTACTGCTTCACTTGGCTTAGGGCTTTTTGTTTTGCTTTGGCTTTGCGCTCAGGATTTTAGAGGCATAAGGAGAGTGACAGTTTTCAGTGACCTGTGAACACCCAGAGAGTATCCACTGTCCCATTCTCTCCAGTAGCGCTGATGGCATATGTGTAAAAGCATTAGGTTTTGGGTCATTAGAAGTGGCAGGATCACTAACTTGAGCAGATTGTCCTGAGACAGTTGTTCCCTATTCCCAACTCAGCACCAGCTACTGTGTAATACACAATGATGGAGATTGTTTCTCCACTGCTGAGCTTCATGTAAATTGCACTGTGGGCATTTAGATTTGCTCTATTCCAGTGTTTAGTTTGCTCAGATCTGAAATTGCTGTTGAATTAAATCAGTCAAGCGTCACCTATGTAATGGTGCATGGTTTTTATATACTGTGTATCCCATGTTCTACCTTAAAGATCCTCGAGGGGAGGGGACGAGATAACTTTACATGGAATAAGCAGACAGAAAAGTGTAGGAATAAAGGAATTAAAGGAATACGTAAAGTTGAATAATAGTTCTACTAAATACAGTGTAGTTACTGTAAACTGATCAGAATCAAACCTGCACGTTTCTAAATTAAATTCTGAATTTTAGAGGGAGCAGCAGTGCTCGTGATAGCAGATTTACTATCAATGTTCCTGAAATAACTGTGTGTGTAGAATACGATTATATAAATCTTTCCCTCCATATTAGAAATTAAGTTGTAAAATATTCAATCTGCAAATTCATTGTAGAGAAAGGAGCTAATTTAGTGAGATAAAACTTGGCAAAGAGAAAAGGCTGGATGAGAAAGAGGGCTTTTTGGTTTTTTTTTTTACATTTAATTTTACTTATTTTTCCTCGCTGTTAAATTTAAAGCTAGTGATTTAATAAACATTATTAACCAAAAGGATGGGTACAGCTGAATCCATTAAGGCAGTGGTTCTCAACTGTGGTCCACTGCTTGTTCAGGGAAAGCCCCTGGCGCACCAGGCCGGTTTGTTTACCTGCCGCGTCCACAGGTTCGGCCCATCGCAGCTCCCACTGGCTGCGGTTCACCGCTCCAGGCTAATGGGGGCTGAGGAAAGCAGCGCGGCCAAGGGACGTGCTGGCCGCCCTTCCCGCAGCCCCCATTGGCCGGGCACAGCCGAACCTGCGGACGCGGCAGGTAAACAAACCGGCCCGGCGCTCCAGGGGCTTTCCCTGAACAAGCTGAGAACCGCTGCATTAAGGTGATCAAATTTTCATGTTGTCATATTACAATAAATTAGATATTGCAGTAAACTAATGATGTGAGTTAATGACTGTATGTTGTGCTGCATGAAGCAAGCTTTTTGCTTTAAATCAGAGTGAAAATAATTACAGTTGATCATTGAAAGAGGGCTATATTTTCAAAAGTTTTCATGTACACAACTATAACCCAGGAAATGAGTGCACACAGCATTCTCAGCCAGTTTCACATAGAATTGAAAATATATGCAATAATTAATGCTTTTATGTGCATATATCTTGTACAGTGAAAATAGTGGATGGAAGAGTGGGTGGCTCAGATACAGAATTAATCGTCACACTATTTTCAAAGCTGGAATACTTTTCATTATGTCTGGGGCAAGGGAGGACAGGGAGAGCACACAAATAATCATCAGTATTATAGATGTATATAAATTTAAACACGAAAACCTTGTATTACCAGTTTAGCTATTTAAATGCTTCAATCAGTTTGGATTAGAATGAGGAAAACCATTACATGGATTGCCCTATTGACACCCATTGGACCATTCCTGTGTAAACCAGTCAGGATTGAGGTGCACGTTTTTGATATGACAATCAAACTCCAAGGGTTAACTAGTGAAAAGTAACTTTTGTGTTCAAAAGATGGATTGAAAATTACTGACCATAAGGGCATTTTAATTTAATATCCTGTAAACCTCAAAAAGAGTGTTATCTTCAACAAACATCTTAATGTTTTAAATAGTGCCTGCTCCTGCTTCCATTGAAGTTAGACACAGAACTCACACTGACTTTAGTGGAAGTAGATTCAGGATCATCATGTTAAAACATTGCAAGATAATTAAAGTAAATTGGAAGAGTAACTCCAAATCTGCACAGAACTGAAGGCATTATCAAGCAGTGTTTTTGCTATTAAGGACTACTAAAAGCTGAAATGCGCATTCATATTCTTAACCAAATCATCAAATAAAATAACACTAATAATGTGCATGCAGATAATAACATGTATCTATCACAATTGTCATAATTTCTTGCATGACTGTTTTCACTTTTTAAAATGAAACTTTTATTTTACATATGAAAATTCGTTCACTCATTGCACAAAGGGCCAAATTCTGCTCTCCAATACATACACTCAGTTCCCATTCAAATAAGTGGGAGCTATGTGCATGCAGTGAGGGTAGATTTTTGGCTATAATGGCTGGGCAAAATGACCTGGTAATGTACTTCTGGAAAATTAGCCCTTAGCACCTACCAAGCTACTTAGTCCTTAGGCAGAGCCTGAGTAGAAATTCAACATTTACGCTTTTTTCAGAATGCATGGTCCCTCACTGTGGCATCACCTTCAAGGATCACAGCTCCTGTATCCGCTTGATGCCTTAACTGGGGTATTTCTGTGGTATGGTTCAGAGGCTAATCTTAAAGCATCAGATTCTCAGTGCAGCAACAAACCTATCAAAAGCTAAAAAGTCTCTCTACATGCAGTTGTACTCTGAAGCCAGATATTTCACACCAAGATAGTTTAGATTTAAGGAACACCCTCCCATGCTGAAATTTCATTTAAATAAATACAGCAAATATTTTATGAAATTTGCTAAAACTGTGTTAGTCCCAATCATACGTAGTTCTTGCTGTAAAAATCTCCTATGATGATTCAGGCGCCAATCCTGGAAGCACTTAACGCATGTGGAGTAACGCTTTAGATGTGAGTAGTCCTAATAGGATTTATAGATGCTAATCTAAGGAGAACCTAGTCCCAGTAGTGTGGAGTTGCTCATGTTTCTAAGTGTTTGCAGGATCAGGACCTTATTTTCTATGGAGCAAATTGTATTAAGGACAAAATTCTATATCACCAGTGCCATGGAAGTTTGGCAGATAAGTACACTATCAACATTATCTGAGATAACAAAGGCCATTGGAAGAATTTATTTAGCGGGTGGTATAAAAATTTAAAGAGTGTTGGGATCTTTCTGAGTATAGTGTTTGAAAAGATTCCCTAATCCATTTTCTAAGATATTATTTACTGCATTTGCATGTAGCTGAAGAAGAATCAAACTATCAGTGTTGTAGGGCATTTCTGCTAAACAGAAATATGAAATTATAATCTTACACCAGAAATCCACTGAGAAGGAGCCAGTTTTTCCAAAGCTCCTGGAATGCCCCAGTTTTGATAGATGAGTGCTATTGCAATGCTGAAATATTCCACATTTGTGAATTACAGTTTGCAAAATTTCAAAAATGTATTTGTTTTGGTGGCTATTTTTGGTTCACGCAGATGGTTTTAGAATACAGGATGGATTTTTTTAAATGTATTTCATGAAATAATCAAGCAATGCTTTTATTCATCTTTACAATTTGCAAATTGCAAAAGGTCAAATTAATTGTAACTGTGTGACTTTGAGGGGTTATTTTTTTTGTGTGTTTTTAGCTGACAGTTCCTTTTTGGTTGCATATCAGTTAGCAAGCTATTTCCAGTGTAAATGGAAAGAGAAAAAAAGTCATGATTTGGCAAGGTTAGAATGTCACACACATTCAAATTCTGACACAGATATAATCATGGAAGACCTCAAGATATTTCCCTAACTTTGTCACTGCTGCCACCAAAGCAATGTGTTTTTGAACATGTCTGTATCTCCTTCCTCACACCTTGAAGCCCTTGTTATGACATGAAGTTTGATTTTTGTGAATGCACCAACTGCATCCAAATTACCAGTTTTTCTGGAAAGTGATTTTTTTGTTGTTCTTCCAAAAATAAAAGTCTAGAAATGTGGTTTTGTTGTTGTTGTTTTAAATTCTGCTTATTTCGCTTTTTTTTTCTTAAAGGCCTAAGTGTGGGAAATATGTTTTATGTCTTTTCCAATGATGGGATCACAATCATTCAGCCAAACAAATGTGAGATCCGAAGACATATCAAACCCAGTGAGAGGATTTTTACAAGTTATGTAAGTTTTTGTTTTGATTTTTTGTAATAAAGTATCCAAGTCATCTGTCAGCTTGTGCTCCCTAGATCTTGTGAAGAGAATATACAGTATGAGGAAAATGTTACATTTTCAAAGTGTCCAGTTGAGGATGTGCAAGGCGGGGATTTGTGGCCATGCAAAAGGTGAAGGAAGTTTATCCTTGGAATCACAGAGTGTCTCGGGCCTGGCTTGCCAATATCCAACACCTTGGGTAGTCATTTCCAACTGTGCCAAGTGGATATAAAATGCTACCAAATCAGAACTGGGCCACAAAGCAACTAGGTCTCCCCAGCTGAGGGCTGCCCCATGGTGGCCCCCGCTAATGTAATTCTGGTGTAAGTGGCCTTTACTCCTTCCTTCCCCACCCCACCACTCTACAGCCTCTGAGTGCAGGTGGCGAGGGAGTGTTGGTGGCAGGACAGGGCATGCAACTGGAATAGTACTGTGTTCTGTGTATTCTTAGCTGGCAGATGACCACTTGAGATATGGCTCAGGAATCAGGGAGGCACAACTAGCTGCTTTGCAATCCCTGTCACAGCTGCACCCAGGAAATACTGAGCTTTGGACCTAAATCTATGCAAGGGTTGGTACTTCCACAGTACTCGTTCTATACAGTTTAGAGATTTTCAGTTAGCAGTGTCTGTTCAGCTCATGCCAATTGCCGAAGCTATATAGGGGTGCGCAGCTGAACCAGCATCAGTTCCTTCTCAGACACCTCAGCCTGAGATAGAACTCTACCATGTCTACCTTGAGCATGCCTTGGCTTTTGTAATATTTCTAAAGTGGTTAGATAGTTTTTATAGTTAGTTAGATAAATAGTGAGAGGATTGTTTTACTCCTTTTCTCTTTAGGGAGACTTATTTTTTCCTGGTAGGGCATGCCTGGCTTGCCAGTTTTCACACTTTGTCTCTCCTGCCAAGAGACAATACCTGTGACAGCCACACTTAAGTGTGTTCATTGCTTGCAGGAGTCCCACATCTCCCAGAAGTTCAACTTCTGCCTGGCCCTCAAATCCGGGGAAGGAAAAACAGGGAGAATAAACTCAGACTGCTAATGAGGAAATAGATGGTTTAGAATAATTTACTGTCCAGTCAGAGACATCTTGGACAGAGAGGTGACAGTTCCTCTACAAATGATGAACTCCTTAGACTGATGGAAGAACCAACTCAACATCTGTGCAGGCATTCCTTTCTGTCAGTCAGCCCCATCAGTGACTTTAACGACAGATGCATCGCTATTGGGATGCAAAGCCCACCTCAGTACCTGCACAAATCAAGGCAGATGAACAACTCAAGAAACCAGTATCCACATCAATCTGTTGGCGATCAGGGCTGTCAAGGCTTGCCTTCATTTCCTACCCCTCATAAGGGCTAAATCAATCTGGGTCATGACAGACAACGTATTCTGCACATTCTGTATCAACAAACAGGGAGCAGGAAGATTTCCCTCTCTGTGCCCTGAAGTCATGAAGCTATGGAACTGGTGCATTGCTCATCAGATCCGAATCTCAGTGGTCTATCTCTGAGGTATTCAGAGCACCACAACCAATGTCCTCAGCAGACACCTCTCGCAGGTCTACAAATGGGAGCTAGACGCCCAAGTTCTCCCCAGCATATTCCTAAAATGAGGACTTTCAGAGGTGGATCGCTTCACCACCTCCAGGATCAGGCAGTGTACTGTTTTCTGCTCAAGAGAGGGTCTGGGCCACCAGTCCTTGGGAGATGCCTTTCTTCTATCTTGGAAGAACTGTCTGGTCTGTGTGTTTCCACCAATGTTGCTGATATTAAAGGTGATAAACAATATCAGGCAGGACAGAGCCAGAAATATTCTAATAGTGCTGTCCTGGCTAAGACAAGCTTGGTGCCTTTACCTGCTTTACCTGTGTGTCCAACCGTCATTCAAGCTCGCAACCATGCCTCATCTCCTGTCACAGGATGCAGGTCATGTGCTTCTTCCCAAGCTATTGGTTCTCCGCCTCAGGGCATGGCTCATGGGGTTAGAATCCTCCTGCTCTATTGAAGTGTAACAGGTATTACTGAACAGTCGAAAGAGGTCAACCTGCACCTGCAGAAATGAAATAGATGGTGTTGCTGCCTTCTGCCTGATTTGCTGCCCCTTTCAGTCATCCTTGATTATCTGTTGAATCTAAAGAAATTAGGGTTATCAACTAGTGCAGTTAAGGTCCTTCTGGCTGCAATATCAGCCTTCCATCTTCTAGTAGAAAGATTCTCCATATTTGCTCATCTGGTATCAGGTAGGTTTATTAAGAGTCTGGGGACTCTCTGGTCTGCAACCAAATTGAGGCAACATTTACGGCATTACTACAGACTGTGCCAGTATCTGAAAAATGTTGGGCCACTACATGGGCTTTAGTCCTTATGTTTTTGAAACATTATGTCCTGATCCATGCAGTCAGATCCGATGCAGCACTTGGTTCTGCAGTACTATCTTCAGTTCTAGACTCTATTTCGAAGCTCCCTTCTCCACCTGGGGTTGCTGCTCAGAAGTCACCTGAAGTGGAGCACCCATAGAGATACTACTGGAAGAAGAAAAAGAGATTATTCACTTCGTACAGTAACTGCAGTTCTTTGAGATGTGTATCCATGGGTGCTCCACTACCTTCCCTCCTTGCCCTCTGCTTCAGACTGTTCCTTAGGGAATGTTTGGGTGGATAAGGAACTGAGGGCAGTTCATATAGCCTCGATATCTGGCACAAGGAGGCATAGGACACATGCATGGGCCCAACGGACATTGCTAACTGAAAATCTCTGATCAAGGGGCACCAAGAGGGGGACACATCTCTAAGAACCGCAGTTCCTGCATAAAGTGAGTAACCTCTTCTTCTACAGGGTAGATATGCAATTGGTCTTCACTTCAGGTCTGATCCATTATGGCAATCCCTATGCTTCTAAGGCTGATTTTAAAAATAAAAACAATGCATATTATGATTCTGACATGGGGATTATTAATGTGGCACAGAGCCTTTGACTATGGTTACCTTATTCACATGCATATAAGCTTTTCATGCAATGGCTTCCCAAGTCAGAATTGAGATACAGTGGCAGCATGTGGGGATAGTGATGTGGAGAAGTTTACACCTCTACTGAACATTCTGTGTAAGTTCCATTAAAAATAAAGACAACTTGGGCCCCCTATTTGTCCATTTGGAATGTTCTACAAACACTGGGATTTTTTTAAATCCAGGATTATCTGAATTCAAAGAAAACTGGTAAAGGAAAATTTTGTCCTAGTGGCAGTGAACTTTTAGTATTGGATCAAATGCAATGATACACAACATGGCAAGTGCAATAGCGAGATATCACATGACTTTAAGGCCTTGAATTAAGTTTTTTCAGTATTCATGTCATGCTATTGCACAATAAGACATCGCTTGTATAATCTTATTGAACTATAAAATATCTTCAAATATAGGTACTGAAATATGGCCAGAAATGTTTCATTTGTTTATTTACCATATTGAAGATTGTTTATTTACCATATTAGAGGATTGGGCCAAAAGAAATCTGATGAGGTTCAACAAGGTCCTGCATTTAGGATGGAAGAATCCCCTGCACTGCTACAGATTAGGGACCGACTGGTGAGGCAGCAGTTCTGCAGAAAAAGACCTAGGGGTTACAGTGGATGAGAAGCTGGATATGAGTCAACAGTGTGCCCTTGTTGCCAAGAAGGCTAACGGCATTTTGGGCTGTATAAGTAGGGGCATTGCAAGTAGATCGAAGGATGTGATCATTCCCCTCTATTCAACATTGATGAGGCCTCATCTGGAGTACTGTGTCCAGTTTTAGGCCCCACACTACAACAAGGATGTGGAAAAATTGGAAAGAGTCCAGCGGAGGGCAACAAAAATTATTAGGAGGCTGCAGCACATGACTTATGAAGAGCGGCTGAGGGAACTGGGATTGTTTAGTCTGCAGAAGAGAAGAATGAGGGGGGATTTGATAGCTACTTTCAACTACCTGAAAGGGGGTTCCAAAGAGGATGGATCTAGACTGTTCTCAGTGGTACCAGATGACAGAATGAAGAGTAATGGTCTCAAGTTGCAATGGGGGAGGTTTAGTTTGGATGTTAGGAGAAACTTTTTCACTAGGAGGTTGGTGAAGCACTGGAATGGGTTACCTAGGGAGGTGGTGGAATCTCCTTCCTTAGAGGTTTTTAAGGTCAGGCTTGAGAAAGCCCTGGCTGGGATGATTTAGTTGGGGATTGGTGCTGCTTTGAACAGGGGGTTGGACTAGATGACCTCCTGAGGTCCCTTCCAACCCTAATATTCTATGATTCTATAATTCTAAGAAAGGGCATCATTCTGTTAAATAAGTATTTTTTTAAATATCAATAACTCTCAGATTAATATTTTCCCTTCATTTGAGCCCTTTAATATATCACCTTATAAATCGACAATCTGATCCTCACCTTTGAGCACTCTATGTGGACATATTATAAAACCTTATTACCGCTGTTACAACTCAGAGACAGACTTCTGGGTTTCTTTTCTGACCAGCTGTAAATATTGGAAAGGTGGTACTGGAAATTCAGCTTTAAAAGAACAAAGAAAGAAGGGCACTTAAAGAAAACAGTGGTGGGTTTAAAAGAAACTTTTAGCAGTGCTATATGTCTGATCTCTAGAGTAACCTCTAAAGACCTGATCCCGCCTCCCACTGAAGTCTTGGGGCCCTTTGCCATTGGCTTCAATGAGTGCAGGAGTAGACCCTGGTTCAGATAGTTCTAAATAACTTAGATTTACATTACTTAGATTTACATTACTTTTTTCTTTGTATAACTGCCATGTAAACAGTGATGTGGTTGTACAAACAAGCCAACCTTTGGTGGGTTTACAACAGAAACAGCTTCATTTGCTATCCAATCGGCATAAAAGAACATTTAGCATGGGCAAGGCTGAATGTGTTAAATTTGAAGTGAGTGCTGTATTAGACCCATAGGGACAGATTCTGGTCCCTGCTCCAGCTCAGTTATACCACTATGGTAGCACAAAGTTGCTGGGGCCTGTAGACAGGTTTAAGTTAAATGTGCTCTGAGCTGCTCCAACTTAGAGGTTGTCTACAGGGGAAGTTAGTGCACAGTAAGCTAGGGTATGAATTTAAAGTGCACTAAGTACTTCACACTAGTTCCCTATGTGGACACCCACTGTGCACTAAAAGTGCCCTCAGGGAGGTTAGCTTAATACAAATTGCACTAAGCCAATGCCCACAAAGGCATTCTTAGTATACAGTAAGTGTCCGCACGGGGAGTCAGTGTAGAGTAGCTAATGTGCACCACGTGCTGTGGGGGTTTTCCCTGTGTAGACAAGCCTTTACACCAGGAACCAGACTGGACTCTGGCTGGCTCCAGGATCTGTGGGAGGCATATATCAGAACTCAGCCAAACTAGACAATCTAGCCCCTTATCTTCAAAACTTAGGCCTGGTCTACATACTGATTTTGGACTGAATTGGTGTAACTATGTGTGCTAGGCGTGTGATTCTTTTACTATAATAGTAATATTGGTACAATCCCTAGTATGGGTGAAGTTGTACCGATAGAAAAGTGCTTAT
This sequence comes from Natator depressus, assembly GCF_965152275.1. Taxonomy (NCBI): domain Eukaryota; kingdom Metazoa; phylum Chordata; order Testudines; family Cheloniidae; genus Natator; species Natator depressus. The sequence continues at coordinate 13,842,176 of NC_134241.1, forward strand.
AGCTTATTCATTCCCCTTCTCATACAGAAATAAGCCATAACAGCACCCACAGCAGGGATATCCCGTTCACTGTGCTGGGATAGCTAAAGTGGTACAACTTTTGTGTAGAGACAAGGCCTAAGAGCCACAGCTGCACTGACAAAAACACACATGCATTTATTTCCTCCCCATGTCCTGTATCTGCTCCAAAACTATGCATTCAAATAAAGTAGCCATTAAGAAACAAAAGTAATTAATGGCTAGTCAGCAGGTGAACTTTTGCAAGTTCACCCATTAGGATGACCCATAATGAAGGCTAAGATTTAGCCATGGGTATTTTTAGTAAAAGTCATGGACAGGTCATGGGCAATAAAAAAAATTCAGGCTCCATGACCTGTCCATGACTTGTACTATATACCCCTGATTAAATCTTGGGTGTTCTAGGAGGTTCTGGAGGGGGGGCTCTGGTGCACCCGCTGGTACTCGTCGAGGATGCCCACTAGAGCTCGGGCAGGCCTTTGGGGTGCCGGCCTGGGACCACCACCATTGCTGCTGGTGAGGGGCGGTCCAGGACCACCGCTGCTGCTACTGGCGGGGGGCAGCCCACCAGCCCAGGATTGCTGCCACTGCTGCTGGCCAGGGGCAGCCCAGGACCGCGACTAGGTCCAGGACAGCCACAGTGGCTGCTGGTAGGGGGAAGCCTGGGACCGCCACCGCAGCTGCTGGTGGCCTGGGACTGCTGGTGGCCCACTGTTGTGGGGAGGGGAGCCACTGCAGCTGGCCCCAGGGCCACCCAAGCTGCCAGGCTGTCTTGGGGTCAGTCACCGGGGCCATCTGAGATGCTTGGGCAGCCCTGGGGTCGCACCTGCTGGCTGCAGAAGCCACGGAGGTCCCGGAAAGTCCCGGAATCCATGACCTCTGTGATAGACTCGCAGCCTCATCCACAATGCAAACGCAGGGTGCTATACAGCTCTCATTGAAGTTTTGCTGGGGGCCTCAATGGTTGTAGGATCAGGCCAAAGGTTATGTTTAGTGCATTTCTTAAAACTATTCTTTGTGCCCTGCTTGTATCCTCTCACATGGTAGTCACTTCTACTTAATCTCAGATAAGGAAGACTATTGTTCTAAGATACACAGCATGGACCGGTGGAAAATACACCACACTGGGAGTCTAGAGACTTTGGTTCTGTTTCCACCTCTCTCACTGACTTGCTGCGGGACCTTGGACAGTTCACTTGGACCCAGATTTTCTGCTGTGCCAAGTTTCCATTTGCTGCAAAAGTGGGGGCACTGGGGAAGGAAAAGTTTGTCATGGAGACTCATAGCTTCCTGAGTCTCCCGTTGCAAGTTTGCTACTGAATATGGCTAACCCCCACCTATGAAAATCACAAGTAGCGCTCAAAGATCATGAGAGTGGCCTAAAAGTTGTGAGATATTTTAAAAACAGAATAAATCGTGGTGTTTGCTCTGCCTTCTGGTTCACTCTCAAAGCTCTGTGCACAAAGGACCACATGCCGCCAGAGGATAGCCAAGGCCCAGTGCACTCCAGCTCCATCCCCCCAACCTACTTCTATGCCAGGGCCGGGTGGGAGTGGTGGGCCAGGACGTAGATGCACAAGCTCTGTTCACCAAACCATAGGACTTCTCAGCAGCTAAATCCAGCTGATTTCCAGCCTTTGTGCACCCACAAAGTAGGGCAGAGGGGCCAGAACTCAACAAGAATGTGGCCTTCCGAGCTTTAGATACCCAACTAAATGATATTGTACTTTATTAGGCAACTGAAAAGTACCATTACTGTTGGAATAACTTACCGGTCATCAATAATAATGCACAAGATGGGAAAGCAAGCATATGAAGAGAAAGCTATCACCAAAAAGGAGAAGCAGCATTACAGAAAATATAGCAAAGGACAAATCCTGCTGGCTCTAATGATGTTTAGTCCCACTGGCTTCAACAAATGACCCAGATGTGAGTAAGGTCAACAAGATCAAGCCCACACCATATGATACTTTTAAATGCAAGACGTTTCCAGGTTGGAGTTAAGGAGACTATTGAACTCTTCTGCTGCTACTCTAAATGCACAAGGACCTGAGAGCAAGATTTTCTAAAACTGAGAATGAAGCTATTGGAACAATGCAGTGCAATAATTCCATTAAAATCACTGTGTTTTAAACCCAAAATGAGATTTATATTGCTAGTAAATGTTGACAGCACTATAAGTCCCCTTGAACCAGGGGATACTTCAAAAGATTCTGTTCTGTGCAGCATCAAGGTTATTTGAATATAAATGGGAGCTTGCAGCAAGCTCCAGTTGCTTAATCTCATTGGGATAGATCCAGACTACAGTGTGCTACTTAATACAATAATTATTTCATGTTTTCCAGGTAAAAAGTGTGTGGGGGGAAATAATTTAGGCATATCATAGTCCCCATGGATTTTTGTTCTATGATTTCAGGCTAAAGTGCAGGCTGCTTAGAGCATGGCCCTGAACTTGCACAAATTAAACCTATTCTTCTCTCTTTCAGGAAGAGATCTGTCCTAGAGTTGAAGGTGGAGCGGTTCAGTCCTGCCTCTGGGCTTCAGCTGTCAATGTCAGAGACAAGTATATTTATGTGACACAGCCCAAGCAGAACAGACTAATCATCATTGATATCCAGACACAGAAAGTCATGCAGGTACTTAACCAGGAGAGCTATTTATTCCATGATGGCAAAGCGGTTTTGATCTGCTAAAGAATTAGGTCCCTACCCAGTGAACCTCTGACCGAGCTCATGTGTCGGACAGATAAACTATTTTCACTCATCGGGGTATACTGCGTCATTTGCCATGATATAACCTCATTCTCAAAAAACTGCTTTATGGCATGATTCTCATAGTCCTAGGAATAAGTCTGCAGTCACGTTTGCAGCTTCCTAGAAAGTATTTCTGACCTACACTTACTGGGTCAATTTCTGACCTCAGTTATAACCAGATTGCCCAGGTGTAACGCTATCAGAAATTGGCCCCTGTAGATAGAAGTTGTGGTGGGAGATGGAGTGTTGTCTGATTAGCCAAATCAGAGGACTGGAATCAGGCTACCTAATTTCTATTTCTGGCTCTGTCACTGTGATTTTTTTCAGCCAACTACACAAATTTGTGCCTCCATCTCCCTAAAGTGTGGGGGGTGGATAATGGATTCCACGGGAATGTTCACATTAATCTTTGTAAACAAATGTTAACATAAATAATGTTCATAATCCACCTTCACTCGACTAAATATGAATACAAATATTTGTTTCTTTGAAGTCTATGGATGTTGACCCCCTACCAGCCAAATTACATTATGATAAATCACATGACCAAGTCTGGGTCCTTAGCTGGGGGAACATGCAGAAGTCCCATCCAACACTGCAGGTAAGTGTTATGTAAAGTTAACATTTTACCAATAGGTTTCAGAGTAACAGCCGTGTTAGTCTGTATTCGCAAAAAGAAAAGGAGGACTTGTGGCACCTTAGAGACTAACCAATTTATTTGAGCATAAGCATACAGTATGCATCCGTTGAAGTGAGCTGTAGCTCACGAAAGCTTATGCTCAAATAAATTGGTTAGTCTCTAAGGTGCCACAAGTCCTCCTTTTCTTTTTACCAATAATGCAGCAATAAAACCCGACCTGGAGTTTAGCATGAGAGCAGAGATTTGGCTTCATGCTGTTATTTTGACATCTATTTTTTTCATCTGATACCCACCATAAAAATGAATTAAGTCATGTGGCTGCATTAGGTTGCCAGTATCGGCCTCCTGTTTGGATGAGCTGCTGTAGTACTGTGCTGCTCTCTCTCGAGTTATGCCGACAGTACGGGGCCTGATTTTTCAGACATGCTGAGCACCCACAACTAACGTCAGTAAGCATTGTGTGTGTGTGCACAGCCCCCCTGAAATCAGAACCCTAGTGTCCTAGGAATTGGATTTTGTTTCTCTCAAAATTAAAAAAAAAAAGTTCCTGAATGGCACTTCCTGCCCTTGCTTTCTGGTCTGCAGAGACTCTCAAGGCAATGGCCCCACTGTGGTTCTGCCACACGAAGGGATTCAGTATAGGATTCTGGAGGGCTAGGCAAGGGATGGGCAATCCCCATGAGGTACTGGAAATCAGTTCCAAGGTGAAAAGAGGCTAGCGAAATAATTAACTGGATGTAGAGAGAGTGAGATGGGTGGGCTGGAAGTGGTGAGGCACTGGGAGATCTACCATTCCACAGATCCTCTTGACCTCCTACCTCCACTCCTCATAGGGAAGCAGGAAGCTTAAGGATCACAGATGCCTTTCTGGAAGATAGATATGCTTTACAAGTTGTTGGGTTCAGTACAGGAGTAACTGGATGAAATTTAAGGCCTGTGATATAGGGGAGATCCAATTCAATGATCTAATCCCCTCTCCCCACGATGAATCTAGGGCTAGCTACAGACAGGTACTTAGGTGTTGCAATGCCTAGCTCATAGGCACTTAGTGGAATTCTGAGCCCTGAGCTAGCTGCCTGGGCTACCCATGCATTGCATACAGAGAGTTAAGTGCCCAAGAAGGAGATTCTTGGGAGCCAGCTGAGCAGGGCGTGGCCTAACCTAACCAGGACTGAAATGCAGAGGAAAGGGGTGGGGCTTAGACCCCAATCAAAAGTATTTAGGCAGCTAACTCCCATTGATGTGGCCTTAGACACCTGACTGACAGGTCAGAGGGAAGTGCCAATATTCTTATCCACAAACCCTCTCCTGAAGTTAGGCGCCTAAAAACAAGGTCAACTTTTTCTCATGAAAAACCAGAGAGGAGGCCATCCAGACTGCTATGCCTGATTTGGAGCAGGGATGTGAACTTGAGTCTACCCCTTCTCAGGCAAGTGCCCTAACGGCAGGGCTATTGAGTATTCTAGGGACACGCACAAGCACAAGCCGAAAAATTCCCAACTTGCTTGGCCCTGATTGTGTGTGGGGCCCAAGCCCATAGGCATGTTTAGCACATACTAATGCAACTGAGTGCTTTAGGAGAGATATGGGAATGTCCAGTCTGAGAATTGCTCTGGGGTTTCAGTTTGAGTGCGGGTTCCAAGCAGTGACGTGGGCCCACCAGCAGATACTTAGATGCCTACAGGGTTAGCTAGCAGCTGGACGGTGGTTCTGAAAATGTCAGTGGCACCAAATGTTGGCATTAGGTGCCTAAAGAGGCAGTTAGGCACGCAAATACCTTGTGAACCTGGCACCTCGAGTCTACACTTGCCCTTATGTAGGCGCTTGAGAGTGGGAGGATCTTCTTCTTGCTTCCCTGCACAGCAGCTAAGTGCCCAGTTAAACTACTCAGGCCAGACGTTTACCCATAAATGATCACCTTCTTTACAGCAGTTGCCATATTGCCATACAGATTTTACAAACCAATTGGGCCCTGCTAAATAATGAGGACTCCTGCACTGTTGTAACCTCTGGCAACAGAACAACAGCAACTAAACAGAAGTTTCTGAAGCAATCTCAGCTAACTTTCCTGATGACTAGCATGGGTTCCTGTACAAGATACAGGAAGACAAAATGGATTCTCTTTACGCTTTCGAACTTAATAGCTTCCGTCCAGCTGTGAGAGGTTTCTGTAATTAAAGGAAAGATGGCACAGACTTGTGATTATTAACAAGACAACACCAACTGCACAGCTGGAAACTTGTTATAGGGCTGTAGTTCTCAGATGGTCCTTTCCGTTATCTCGTGAAGTGCAGATACGCATGGATAGCATTAGATTAACATCAGCAGCAGTCTACCTTTTGTTCTTCTGATCTCTCCCTGCCCCCTCCCCCAAAAGTTTGCAGTGTCAAATTTGATGAGGTTCCCCACACACACACAAACAAAAACCTTAACGATTTCCCACAGTCTGTAATAAAGAAATTCAGCTGTACAGCTTGACCTTAATTTTCTCCCTCTTCAGAAATCAGGGGTTTATTAAACAAAGTTATGCAGCCTATTAAGGGGTTGCTATTGTTCAGGTGTTACTAGCGTATGGGAAAGCAAACGTACAATACTATTTCTGGCTTCATGAAAGCACTCGGCAAAAATTGGCATTTTTCTCAAACAATTTAATTGGAAGAAATCGAAATGGCATGACCAGAAAGTTTGAACTAAACCTTTTAAGGAATTATTTAGCCTTACATTCAAAAGAACTCCTGTTAGCACATTACATGAGCAGAAACTTCTAATGAATTGACCTAAACCATCTTGAACCAAAACAATCCCAGTAAACAATTTCTGTATTTAACATTTTAATTGTTGAACATTTCTACCTCCTCGTTTTTCTGGGGTTATAAGGGAGATAATAAATCAGAGTTTCCATGGCAGCAGAAGGTTTGCTTTGTTCTGAAGGACAGCATTTCGAGAGAGTACCTTTCTCTGCTCTTCCATGTATTTTACATGGTGCAATCGATGGGTGAACATTTCTGCTCCTTCAAAGTGATAATTAATTGCTGTGGGAGTTAGCATTAGACCATTCAAGCCAGTGAATTACCATTGTGCATTTAAGTGAGTTAATAAATATGAAATAAATGTTTTCTTTAAACAGTTTGGAATACATTATTGTAGGTTTAGTGTTGTCACACTATTTCAACTTGTGCATGATTGCTTTGTCTAGGATACAAACATCATCATATGACAGCAAAGAGAGTTGTGCACTTACCTTACAAATGTCAATCTTCAAATGCCATTTTAATTAACATTTTTTCAGGGCAGCTACTCCAAACACTATTTTGAAAGTATTAATCAATTTGAACGTCCTAGGTACATGGCAAAAATCTTTTTGGTGTAACGCAGTTCTGTAATCTGTATTTACTTCTCGCTTCCTTCTTGTTTTCCCTATGCTCAACATTTTGTTTATTTATTGTAGGTAATATCAGAGGCAAGTGCAGGGGAAAATCAGCATATCATCCGCACGCCATTTGAAGATGTGGATGATTTTTTCATACCACCTACAAATCTTATTATTAATCACATTAGGTAAGGAATGGTCCTAATGACTCGTCGTCATTATGCTTTGTGCTTCTAGGGAACCTTCTGTCTAATCAGCTTGAAGTACTATATAAACATTAATGAACATGTGATATGGTTCAGTATTATTTTCCCATTTTCCTGATGTGGAAACTGATGTAAGAACAGGATAAGCAAATTGCCCCCAAATGATTCAGCAAGTCTGTGTAGAGACAGGAATAGAAACTTGAGGTTCAGGCTCATGCTTTAACCACAAAGCCATACTATAAGAAATCTAAGATTCAAAGTGTACCGCTGAGGGTATGTCTACACTGCAAATTAAGGTGTGCTTGTACTGTTTGCAACAGTAGCTAGCAAACACATGACAGCACAGGCTTCAGCATGGGCTAGCCATCCCAGTACAAGCCCCTAAGGACTCGGTAGACATATCCTATGATTTATTGAGCTGAGTGGTAAAAAATTTATTCTCATCTAAAGTTTGGCTGTTGAACACATAACTGACCATTTGCATGCTGAAATATGAGATGTGTGTGCAGTAACAGCAACTGCACAAATGGTGCATGCATTTTTAAAAAAATGAGTACCAGGTATTGTGATTACAATAATTTCCAAGGGAATTACAATTTAGCTAACACACTTAACTCAAAATAATATGCATTATTTCCTGGCATTAATGTGACAACTACATGTTAACTGTTGAAATCAATGGTAAGTACATAGTCATTGATTCTATTGCTACCATGTTATAGCAAAACTACTAATCACTGTATGGAGCCAGTATAGCTCAGTTGTGTGCCATATTCTGCTTTTTAGACCCCAATCCAACAAAGTACTTAAGCACATGCTTAACTTTAAGTGAGTTGCTGGATTGGGGTTCTACTGATGACTGCCACACTATTAGCGACATTGGTGTGACTATGTGCAGGTTTTGACCCAATGTAAATAGTTCTGCTTGCTGAAACAAACAGTAATTTGACACTTTCAACTGTCTGTTAATTCAGATAAATATCTAGACCTTCTTCAAGTAGTGCCCCTATGGATGCTCCACGTCAGATGTGCATGTGCCCCACACACCTTTGATCGGAGATTTTAATTAGCAGTGTCCATTTGGCCCATGCAGGTGCTTCTGATACCCACGTGTCCCACACTGAGGCTATATCAGGCTGCGCAAGCAAACTGCCCTCAGTTCCTGTGTTGGGCTGAGACAGAGCTTAGTGTGTCCGCATCGTGCTTGTCTCGGCTGCTCACTGAGTTCTTTTTGCGTAGTTTGTTAGTAAGTAGTAATAGTTAGATACTGGCTATTGAAAGATTGTGTTATTCCCTCTGTGGAAAGCTTCCCTACATAGGGCATGCCTGGTTCACAGGGGTTTAAATGTTGCCTTGTGTATAAAGAGGCTATCCCAGTCAGCAATGGACACTTTACATGTTTGTTGCCTGGGAGAGCCACATAAGTGTAACGTCTTGTTTAGCCCTCAAATCCAAGCCATGGAAGAACCAGGAAATCAAGCTGTGACTGTTAATGATGGAGTGTTCCTTTTGCCTCACTTTGGAGACAGGTCGGGAGACCTCCCCCTCCTCGCCATCAGTCCCGAGGAAACTCTAGCGCCCCTTTGCATCCAGGGCCTTCCTTCCCATGGACATCATGACACTATCATACTCTGTCAGAATTATTCAAGGGAGCCCCCAGGCTTCAGTCAGAAATGGTCTTCAACTTCTAGGTATCGTTGCCAACTGTCTAATTGCACAAACCCAAACACCCTTGTCTTGCCCCCCTTCCTCCATCACTCCCTCTCCCTCACCCTCACTCACTTTCACCAGGCTGGGGCAGGGGGTTGGGGTGTGGGAGGGAGTGTGGGTCGGGGCTCCGGGCTGAGGGTGCAGGATGGGGTGCAGACTCTGGGAGGGAATTTGGATGTGGGAAGGGACTCCGTGCTGGGGGTTGGGGTGCAGACTCTGGGAGGGAATTTGGATGTGGGAAGGGACTCCGTGCTGGGGGTTGGGGTGCAGGCTCCGGGAGGGAGTTTGGGATCGTGAGGAGGCTCAGGGCAAGCGGTTGGGGTGCAGGAGGGGGTGCAGACTCTGGACGTGGGAAGAGGCTCTGTGCTGGGGGAGGGGGGGCAGGCTCCGGGAGGGAGTTTGGGATTGTGAGGAGGTTCAGGGCTGGGGCAAGGGGTTGGGGTGCAGGAGGGAGTGCAGGCTCTGGGAGGGAGTCTGGGTGCAGGAGGGGGCGGGAGTGCAGAAGGAAGTGAGGAGTGCAGGCTCTGGCCTGGCAGCGCCTACCTGAGGTGACTTTTGGAAGTGGCGGCATGTCCGGCAGCAGCTCCTAGGCTCAGGGGGCGGCCAGGCAGCTCTGTGTGCTGACCCCGCCAACAGGCAACGCCCCCGCAGCTCGTATTGGCCGCCATTCCCCAGTCTGCCTAGGGGCCACAGGGACATGCTGGCCACTTCTGCGAGCAGCATGGAGCCAGGGCAAGTAGGGAGCCTGCCTTAGCCCCGGTGTGTCGCCGACTTTTAGCAGCCTAAAATCTCCCGGATTGGCTTCAGTAGCCTCTGGGCAATCGAGATCGATTCCAGGAGACGCCCAGCCAAACCGGGAGGGTTGGCAACCCTACAAAGTTCTAGGTCGCATAGCAGCTTGCATTTTTGTGACTGAACGTGCAAGATTATGCCTTTGCTGTTTCCAGGGGTGGCTCAGATCAGCTTTCTTGCCAAACAGGTGTCAGTTCCTCAACAGGTTAACTGCCACCCGGACTGGTGGAAGGTTCATCGCAATGTAGGGGTGGGGGTCCCCTTACTCCAACTGACACCAACATTAACCATAACCACAGATGCATCTGTCAGAATGGGGAGGCGCACCTCAATGCTCTAACAATACATGTTCACTCTGAGACCACACCCAGATGGTCACCCCAAGAAACCACCCTCCATATCAACCTGTTAAGAGTCAGAGCAGTCAGAAATGTCTCCCTTCATTTTCTGCCTCTCCTCAGACAGGTCTACCAAAGTCATGACAGACAATGCTGCCTGCATATTCTATTATCAATTGGCAGGGAGAAGTGAGATCTCCTTCCCTCTGCACCAAAGCATTAAGGTTATGGAACTGGAGCACAAAACATTGCATAAGAATTTCAGCAACCTATCTCCCAGGCAGGCAAAATATCACAGTCAACACTCTTAGCAGGTGTTTGTTCCCAAGACAACAAATGGGAGTTGGATTCCCAAGTTATTGCTGGTGTAGTTCAGACTTGGGGATTTTCAGATGTTGATCTCTTCACTACCACTACGAACAAAAAATGCCATCTATTCTGTTCAGTTAGGTCGTAATTCCTTGGGGGGGCCTTCCTCCTCACTTGGATGAAGAAGCTGTTTTATGTGGTTCCCCAATGCCTCTGATTCTCAAAGCGGTGAACAAAATCAGACAGGACAAGAACAGAGTTATCCTAATAGCCCCAACATAGTCAAGGTAGGTGTGGTTTCCCCTAGCTCTTTGTCCACAGATAAATCTTCCAATCCCTCTTCAGCTCCTATCCCAGGATGCCAGTGGAATGCTGCATTCCCAATGTGAGCATTCTCCACCTCAAGGTGTGTCTCCTCAATGATTTGCGGGGTTAGTCGGTCTGTCCGTCAGAGTTACAACAGATATTATTTTAAAAATAGGAAAGATCCAGAAATACTTACCTTCAAAAATGGAGAACATTTAGTGTCTGTTGTGAAGTCCAAAATACTACCCCCAAATTTGCCTTACATCCAGTTGTTCTGGAATATGTGCTGCAGCTAAAGGAAACAGGACTATTACTTATTTCTCTCAAGGTTCATTTGGATGCCTTAAGAGTGTGCCATACCACTACTGAAGGGTTCTCGCCGTTTGCTTGACGAGGTCACAATCTACATACATCTATGGCTGTACTTAAAAATGTCCAGTATCCGAGAGCTGCACTAAGGTTTTCGGTACATATGCCTTTCTCAGTGCCTCTAGTTCTGATGCAACAGCTGGCAATGCACTTTTTTCCTCTGTGCTGGAATCGATTCCAAAGTTCCCGCCTTGTTATGGGAATACTGCTCCGTTACCCACCTTCCTTCCCCGTGCTTTGGAGTTTCCTTCTGTGGCTCAGTGGTGAAAATGGAACTGAGCGGCAATGTGCCCATGCAACCTGATATAGCCTCAGTGCAAGCCGAGAGGCTATCAACAGCATGTGTGAGGATATCACACATGCTGCTGATATCCTCACGTGTGGGCTGAACGGACATTGCTAATGAAAATTTCCAATCAAAGGCACATGGGGCGCACATGCACCAGAAGTGGAGCCCCTATGAGGAGCACATCTTTGAAGAACTACAGTTACTGCACAGGGTGAGTCACCTCTCTCTTTTGGGGGGGGGGGCGCTAGTTCCCAGGATGCCCTACAGACTCGATGGCTGTCCATTAAAAGAATATGAAGAGCAAGTTTTTTCACTGAGATTTCAGAGCACAAATTTCACACAGGCATAGCACCTCTTCAGCAGCTGTGTGCACATAACACACATTCTAACCCACTTTTTCAAATTAAAGTTTATGATAAAAGCCTGGGTTTTCTCTTATTCAGGCACTTGGCCAAGTATTAAGAGAGTCTTGAAAGAAATGCTGTAAAGAAAGGCTTTTTTTTTTTAATAGTCCAAGTGCGCTCATTCAGGAGAAACACTGGTGTCATCTCCTATTTCCTCCACACCTAATGCCATGTGAATCTTTACTGCAGCTATTTTAAGTGACGTTTCTAAAGAATCCGAGCATAATGGGAAAACGCAAGGCTAAGCTCAGTGATTTTCAAGGGATCATACGGTACATTGGCTAATTCTTCAGCAGTGAAATCACTGCTGAGTGTCTCATTGACATTCTGTTTAAGATTAAAGAAATAAACCCACTGATTGAAGCAAAATATATATTTTAACTGTGTGAAAACAAGTCTCTTGTCATGTTTCATAAAGCAATCTTAATCTTTCAAAGACCAGACAAACATCTCACTTAATTTCCTTCTTTCTGTATTGAATGGATAAAAAGATATTCCATGTAAAATTAATTTTCACTCACGCAAGTAACTCCAGCATAACACATAAAGTGCCCAATCCTGCACACTGCTCCCATGGTTGATGGGACTGTTCGTGCGAGCCAGGAATTCTTGCATGTATAACGGCTCGTGGGGTCATGTCCCTCATTCGTAATGACATGTTAACCAAAAATGTAGGGGGTTTTTTTAGCACATAGCAGAAGAATTAAAATGTTAGCGGTTTCATAGAGAAAAGCGAACATTATTACACACAATAGAAAACAACAGCATGGAGTCTGCCACTTCTGCTGGTTTCAGTGTTCTCTCAAGCATGTTGCCACAGCTCCAGAGATGATGGCAGTGTCATGTTTTATATTTCAGGTTCGGTTTCATCTTTAACAAATCGAAATCTGCAGTTCACAAAATTGACCTGGAAACTGTGACCCACATCAAGACTATCCGCTTCAGAAACTATAGCTGCAAACCACAGAGCATGGCCTATACCCACTTGGGCGGCTACTTTTTTGTCCAGTGTAAAAAAAATACATCAGTAATAGCCTCTCCCCAGCTCATTATTGACAGTGTTACAGATTCTGTGATTGGCCCTAACAGTGACATATCGGGTACGCCCTATATTTCCCCTGATGGACGCTATTTGGTCAGTGCAGCTGAAGACAGTGGCAGGATTAAAGTCCAGGCAATAACCATCCAAGGGGAAATCAAGTTGATTTATGACTTACAAACAAATGTACACGTATCTGATCTGACATTTCAACCCTCTTTCACTGAAGGCAATCAGTACTATATATATGCTACGTCACATTTGCAAACAGATGTGCTTTTTGTAGAGCTGTCAACGGGGAAAATGAATGTACTGAAGAATTTAAAGGACCCTATCATGTCCAAAGACTGGCCCTGGAGCAGCTACACCAGAATTATGAAAGACAGTGGATTATTTGGACAGTATCTTATTACACCAGCTAAGAATTCACTGTTTGTTATTAATGGGAGACAAAACACATTACACTGTGAGGTTTCAGGTATCAGGAGGGGTAACACGGTGGTCTGGGTTGGAGAAGTATGAAAGGGCACAAAACTAGAGCCTGCAGCAGACAAGTACTGATTGGACCTTACACTGCAACAAATAGGCAGTCGCATTGTATATTTTTTCACTGGGGAAAAAAACCTGTATAAGCTTCATGGTGCAACACTGGTCTACTTGCAAGTTTTATAGTATAAGGTATGATCTGCTAATAGAAATTGGGTTGTGTTGGGATATTTTTTGGAAGTATGATTTACGGCTTGGCTAATGAAAAGAATGTATACCTGGAAAGAGAATAATTTCTCTACCAAGGTATTGAATAAGATGCATAACTTGATGATTCTGTAGAACAAAACAGCTTCTGAGTTTCAGTACTGATGAGTCTCTCCATTATGTTGAAGTCATCAGTTTTCTTTCAGTCAGTCTAACTTCAAATCAACTGTACTTCTGACTGTAGGGCCCTGATTATACTACCCTTAACATTGCCTGAACATGTAAGCAGTAAAAACACATTTAAAACTGACCTTTGTAATAAGGAAAATAAATCACAGAAAGCAGTTTTCAAAATGCAGACATCTAGGTGATAAATTTAATGGAAAATGATCAGTTTCCTTTGAGGGATGGTGTGAGAAGAATTCTTTGATATAATTTCAGTACCAAACATGACAGAAGTATCTACGGTCAACTCTCTTTTTTTTTCTTTTCTCTCTTTTGCTATTGGAATGCAGGGTGTATAAAGAACATCGTCTGATTGTATTCGAGAAAATTCTTAGTGGAAAAATTGGGGATGAGAAGGTGAATTTGAAAGCCACAAAACACTGGTAGTCAGATATGCAGAATCTATCGTATCAGGAGATAAAGCACTCTTCCTTCAGCACCATGTGACTCAAGTCAGATAGGACATAGTGTGAAAAATCATTTCCTGCCTGCCAGATAGCATAATAGCCAAGCTTGTACTCAATGTAGGCAGAAACATTTCTAGAAATTATTCATTTCCCTCATTAGCAATTTACCAACACTGAAGCGACTTAGTTCTTCATAAAACAATGGCTACATAGCCAACTCCATCTCCACCAGTTTCAGTAACATATTTTTAGCAACCCATTCACCCATTATAATTTTAGTCTTAATTTACATGTGTCTCTTCAAAGATTCTGGAAAAGATTATTTTTGTGTTGCCGTTTTCCTCCCATTTATATTACACTTTTTTATCTTCAATTACCATTTAGTTATGAGAAATTAGATTCATGTAAAAATCAAATAAATTACCCCAGAATACAACAGCTGGCAGTGAGAAAGTTAAGTTCCATTTGCCCTTTTATAGACATAGAAAGCTTTTCTCCAGTTCTGTTTCATAGCTGTCAGTGTTCATCATCATGAACTAATTAGGACAAGAGTAGTTATGGGTAACTTTCCAAAGTGGTGCAAGCCAGACAAGTACTATTAAAAACAGTAAGAAATGAGCAGCTAAATCCCACAAACTGCTTTGAAAATGTAATCTTGATGTTAGTGCAAACTCCCTTTTCCAGGGACAGCATCTGTTACATCATTGCACCTGGCCTTTTGAATTACATGAAAGTATAACTGTGCTCTAGCATGACCTTGACTGCCCAGAGTTTATACGAAAGCAGTTGTTGAATATATACGGTGATACTTAAAGGTGCAGTAACTATTTTCTAACATAGATGTTTGTCACCCTCCTCATAAAAAAGGGATTTTAAATTGAAAGGACACAGAGTAACACTGATAACATTCCTTTAAGCATTAGCTTTTACCGAAAGAATTGCATTTTATAGGCTGGCTATAGACATCAAGTAAGTTATAACCATATTAGTTCTCTGATTAGTATAAATCTGTTTGGACAGACAAAAAAAGGCAATGAATCCTATGAATTCATTAGATATGAAATCCTTTAAATTGCCCTTTAGCATCGATAGGATGAAACCTACATATTTTCTCTTATGAGCCATAAAGGTTAGACGACATTATCCCATCATTAAAACATGGACATACCTTCATTTAGAAATGCATATTGCTCATGATTCTCTACTCATCTAGTGAGGAAACATACACCTGTAAGGAAAGGAGGAGATCAACTTTGTAAGTACTTTTAAATATGCACAACTCCTTTCTAGAACAAAGCTGTATCCATACATTGCAGTCATCCTAAACGTGTTTTATTAGGCCAGACCACTGCGCTAGTGTTATCTTTTATGCCTTCTTGAATATTTTATTATGCCTATTGTAAGTTTCCTTGTAGAGAAGTTCATTGTGTCATAGATCAAGCAAATATTACTTTTTTAAGAATATTTTAAAAAATGTAAATATCTGTTCAGGTAAATATTCTTACAACTGGTGTAAATAGGCTGTGAAGGATGTATAATAGCCCTCACATCTTTCTGTTTGTCTCAAAATATTGGACTAGAAGTCACTCCAACTCCCACTTTAACCTTCCAAAGATGCTCCCATTTTTCCTTCCGCAGCCCAAGTTCTGGTGACGTGCTTTCTAAATTATCCTAATGGTTCTAGCATACTTAGGCAATGAAGTACAATTTAGATTGTCCACGCTACTTGTGAACCGTTCCAATCATGGTCAATCTAACGTTAAAGTGCTGCACATTTGTTATTCTGGATTTTTTTTCTTATGCCACAACGCTCACCCTTTTCTCTGTACCAAAAAGGTTTAACTTGTGTTTGCCTTTGATTGCAAGCATATTAAATCTCCTTGATTCCAGTTTCTTTTTCATTTCTTTGGTATGTAAGTAGCAATTGCTTCACCACTTCACATTTTTCCTGGCTAATGAATTACTAATCACAATGATTAATTGAAATGAATTTAAATTGGATTAGCAAATAATTAGTTACTTGAATATGCTGATGTATCTCTTAGGCGTCTATTTGATGGACACTAGGATCACAGACAATAGTCACTGATTTCAGTAAGAATCTAGTCCCTGATCATTCACTGCTTAGATTAAATGGTAATACAAAAGAAATAACATAGCTGTTCTAATCAGTAATTTTTCCCCTTTCTTTTTCATTTTCTAAATATGGAAGGCCTCTTATTTAGCAGTGCTAGCTATTCAGTCCAAGACTTGGGCATATAGCTGGTTTTGAAACAGTACAAGCTAAAGAAAGAGGAGGAGTACTAAGATTTAGAACCAGAAACTGTGAATCACCTGTTATTACTAAGATTTTTTTAACCTCTGCACCGCATAAATCAACTAAATATCCTTGGACATTCCTCAAACTTAGGATGGGTGCACACTTGCAATTTGTTATGGGTAACCGTGAAAATGTGGCGGCAGGAGACTTTCATGTCTTTTCACTAAACCGAGTCAGAAATTTTGTTTGAATAGAAATGGGGGTGTTGGAAAATCTTGACCTGGCAGTTTGGGTCACTGAGCAGTAAATCTACACTGGAACTCTCCATCTTCTTTATATCATGATTATTATTTCTTACAGTGCTCAAAAGTCTGCTGGGCGTCTCCCAGGTAAAAAGACCATGATTTGTGTTCCCTAATGAGCTCACATGCTAATATCAGACATGATCTTACAAGGCATTAACAAGATGGAGGTTGGGCAGAGGTACAGGGTGACATCTATATGGGAACATGGTTAGTCAATAAGGGTGCAGCTTGATGGAGTAAATAAATGTTCTGTCTCTTCCATGATGTCCCTCTGTCTCATACCTGTCAGGATTTTAAATGAGAAAAATATCCATATGTTTATCTGAGTACAGTTGCTTTCTGTTCATTTAGCATTCTCTCCACTGGACTGGACAAGTCTTCCTGATTAGCAGGTTTCCACACAGCCAAATTCCGTGTGTGACTTTTATTGACTTCTCATGTCAACATGAGAGCAGCCAGAGCCAGTCAGAAGTTGGCCTAAATGGACTGTGTATCTAAGAACATGCCACTTTATACCCCCATAGTTTGCCTCTTATGTTGTGAAAAGTTAGGGCCAAATTCCACTTGCCTTGCTTTTACACAACGTCTGATAAAGGAAAGTAGGTAGTGGCTGATTTCCAGATGGGATTACTAATCCCACCCTATTTCTGATCTGAAAGCTACTGCATTTCCTGACTCGCTGTTTTGCAAAAGGGACACTGTCTCTCTTTCAGAAGCAGCAAAGCACTTTAAGCTATAGAAAACAGGCCAGAGATCAATTTTAAAGTCACCCCCTCTGCCAATGCTGCCACTTCCTAAGAGTTTATTCTTCATCCTAACTACCAACCTGTCTTCCCCCCTCCCCACCCCAAACACCACGCAGCCTACCCCGTCCCTTCCTCCCCTCAACCCGTGTCTTGCTGTACTTCTAGAAGCCTCCGAGATAGATAATGCCAGGGGCTGTCCTCTGTGAATAGCATCATCCCGCTCCTACGTCGCTATAGCCTGATGCTGCTGCTCAAACTACTTATTCTGGGATGCACACACATACACAACGACCTCTGCATCATACCTGTCTGAGTCAGCCACAATTATCATGCCATCCAGTAGCTTCATTGCCTAGCCCAGTCCCCTTGGTACAGGGACGTTTTTGCTGCTGCTGTTAGCATTCTGAACCATGACCGGACAAAAACAAAACCATTAAAAAATCTCTGCGGCCGGGGAAAGAAGAACCTGTGCCTTTCTTTAAGCAATTATATGGTGCTCAGCTATTACAGTAGCGAGCATGATATAAATGCCTAAAAAGAAAAATGAAAAGGAGGACTTGTGGCACCTTAGAGACTAACCAATTTATTTGAGCATAAGCAAAGAAAAATGTTGGCTTAAATAACCCAATGCTGCAACTAAACATTATTTCCTGTGCGATGGACTGTAACAAAACCACAGGGAAAGGGAAGGCCAGTGGAGGCGTTGACTGTTTGCAACAACATTTTTTAACATCAAGGTTTTGTTTAAAAAAATAGAGAGAGATAAGGGATTAGGGAAGAAGAGGCTTAAATCTGGCCTACTGGTGAATTTTGTACACGTTTACATTTTGTAGGAAAAAGGCAAAATCCAAAATAAAAGAGGGGACTTCTCTGAAGCCCTGCCTGTGCCTAAGAAATCAAGATGGTGTTACATCTTTGGGGATTGCACTAGAAAACTGTTGCTAATTGAAGGGAGTGGCCTGAGCTTTTGTTTATTCCACTGAAGGACAGCCTTGCAAATGAATGAGCCGTCTAAATAAAGCGTATGCAGTTCTTTTTACTATGTTACAGCCATCATCTACTCACGAGCACCTGTGAATCAAAAGAAATCGGTGCAAAACAGTTAGTCTGATATATTTTTTGATATTAAAATCCCACCTTCACCTGCTCAAAATAGGTGGACCTTACATGTCAGTGCAGGTGCGGGTTATTTCCTTAACCATACCTAGTATCGCTGCCAGATATATCAGAGACTACACTGCTGCCCTATCCAAGCATGAGTTGCACCCTGTTCACAGAAATGCATTGCCCAGAAAGGGCAAACCCCAGTCAACCCAGCTGGACATTTTTCAAAATTTCTTCCAAACACCAGTGTTAACGACTCGTGTGATTTTTTTTGTACAAGTCCCCAGACATTTGGTCCTTTAACTAGAGCCCAGGCTAACTGAAACCAGTGATGAAGCTCAGCTTTCATTTAAAACAAAAAGTAAGTTTCTAGCCCTCCTGGTTGCAGAGAAGATCTTGAAAACTTGACCCTGAGTACACCCTAAAGGCAAATACTAAATTCCTCAAAGTGGCTTTTTTTTAAAAAAAAATGATTTTTAAGCCCATCTCAGGATTTGGCATTGAGTGGGGGCTGACACGTGATTTTTGAACGTTTGGGTTGACAATACTGGAAAACAGAAAAAAATACATTTGCATAAAAAGTGTGCAAATTTATTTTCCGTTTTCAAAACAGCTCAAAATGCTATTAAAAAAAATCACTCTCACTGTGATAATTCTGTCACACAGACTGCCATTGCCTTGAAGCTAGCTTAATTATTAACTTCAGCATATTGTTATAAGAAGCACACGGGAGCTTTATAGTGAAGAAGGCAGCACGCCGCATTTATTGAGAATACAACACTTAGCATATGCTTGTCAATCTCACACACACAGTCCTGCGAGTCGATGTTTATAGTTACCAGTCCAGAGTCTGGATCAATTTAGTGGCCAGCCAGATGGGGAGCAGGGCTCTGTTGGTCGCAATCCAGTGCTCCTGGAGTGTGGCAAGATGAACCCAAAGTCCCATGGCAAAGCACCCTGTTCTTATAGTCCTTTTTCTCTGTTGAAGTGTCAGTTTCTGACCAGTTACTCCTTCATTGGTGTTAACATTCCAAAACACCTCTGAGAGGGTCATCCTGTCCTGGTTTCAATTTAATCAATTGTCTTTAGGGGTGCCATCCTTCACCTCAGGGTTGTCAATTTGCCCTTCCTCAATCATGGATATGCGTTGATGGTTCTTTGGCATCAACAAATCTCGATAAGTGTCTTCGCTCCTCCTTTCTTGAGCATCTGGTTAACAATGGCCTTCACACCTTATCTTTTCATGGTGCATGCATTCCTCATTCACACAAACAGTCTTTTACAGAGACTTTGAGAATACAAACAGTAGTATTTAATATCAAGCAAAAAGGCATTGCAAATTAAACCTTGCTAAGTTTTACAATCAATAACCAAGACAATTTACATTGAGACCCAGGCCTTCAATGTTCCTCTAATCTACTTAACATAGACACAATACAGAATCCTGTCTCTTACTAACTAAACCTTAAAACAAAGAACGCCCAATTTGTAATGCATATGAGAAAACAGAATCTCATAGTCCCAGAGGGTCATTCCTTTCTGCTATTCAAATGGGGTGGCTAGCAGGATGAAATCAAATTATACATTAATTCTTATAGTGCAATTCTAAAATCCTGCCCCTACAATATAACCTCTCTCATTACATAGTATGTCTTTGACAATTGCCTGAAACCATCGGATAAAGCCCATAAACACAAAAGAGGCCAGGAAACCAGATGAGTAAAGCAATCAAAAAGAGCACTTACTTAGTCAAACAAGCCACTCCAAGTTCACAAAGGTTAGAGAACTGGCATTTTCAGAAGTGCAAGTCAAATGAATGTTTCTGGATTACCACAGGGTTCCATCCCTGTAGTCTGAACTTCATGTCTGTTCATGCCCATATCACTGTCTGAACCCCCAATGGCTACCCATCCATATACTACAGCTGTGCAGTTTCTAGCGACTCTGAAACTTAAAACAAGAGGAGCTAGGGGGGAATGTAAGTCAAATACTCTCCCATTTGTCCAGGCAAATGAAAAGTAACCGATCGTTTGTAATGTAGAGTTGAGACTCTATCTGCGAGTAACATATTGCGGATATTCGTTTTATTCAGAAAGACAAAACATAACTGGCAGATAGCTTAAAGAAATTTTATAAAGTGTCTGTATATGTACAGATAATATTTATGGTCTCACCATCTTTATGACAAGTGGGCATAGCATTTAAGAGCGAGAGGCGTAGTATTTTATACCCTCTTATTCCCTCCACCTCACCCCTTTTATTAGGAAGCTCCAACCCAGTCAATCAGGATTCTCCTACGGGTTTATTTTAATTTTACTTCTCTGGCATCTACCACTTTCAGACCATATGCATTTTAAGTGAAGATGGACTCAAACACCAGCTCCGAGTTCAGATTGGAGTTCAGAGCTTGAATTTATACATAGACCTGAACACTGTGACGTTTGTAAAAGTTCAGATTGAGCCTTCACACGTCAGTTTAGAAGTGGGGCACTGATTCAGGCCTATAGCTTGTGTTACATAGCGTCAAAGACAGCGTCTTCACATTACAGTGTTCAACAACCACCTTCGTTTCAAACATGCACATCCCCGCGATAACCGATTACCTTTTGCCTGTCACCATTTGAATGCTAAAGGCACAACTTTTTCGTCAGTTCACCATATGGTGGGTAAGTCTCAACTGTGTCTTTCATGGTGTTACAAGATTTATAAATTTAAGACCAGAAGGTACCATTAGCTCAGCTAGCTTGACCTCCTGTGTAGCACAGCCATTAAATGTCATCCTGTTACTCCGCTACGGAACCCAATAACTTTGGTTTGCCTAAAGCATATCATCTAGAAAGGAATATGGTCTTGATTTGATGATGCAAAGAGATGGAAAATCCAAGCAGTCCCTGGGTAGTTTATTCCAATGGGTCATCACCCTCACTGTTAAAAAAAAAAAAAAAAATCTGCGAGTAATTTGAATGTGTCTGGATCAGCCTAAACTTTCGTGGTTGTTGTGCCTTTCCCCAGTATTTTCTCCCCCATGAAGGCACTTATACCCTGCAATCACGTCATCACTCAATATTTTTTTCTGACAAAGTAAACAGATTGAGCTGCTTAAAAGGCTCAAAGCTCCAGCCCTTGAAGCATTTCTGTGACTCTCTTCTGCACTGCCTCCCATTGGTGAATATCCTTTTTGAGGTGTGGACACCAGTAGTCTACTATCAGTCTCACCGATGCCAGATACGGAGGTAAATATCAAGCTCCTTGCTCCTACTCACTACGCCCCTATTTATGCATCTAAAAATCAGATTAGCCCTCAGGGTCACATTGACCCCCTAAATCCTTTTCAGAGTCAAGATACAGTCTCCCATTCTGTAGGTATGGCCTGCATTCCTTGTTCCTAGATGCATAACTTTATATTTGGCTGTATTAAAACACATTTTGTTTTAATGGGACCATCTTACAGCATGATCTGGCTCACTTGGTATGACACCATCTTCATAATTATTTACCACTCTGTTAATCTTTGTATTATCTGCAAATTTTAATCAGCAGTGATTTTATATTTACTTCCAGATCATTGATGAAAACGCTGAATAGAATTGGGCCTGCTACCAATCCCAATGGTGGTGCCTAGAAACAACTCCTTTAGTCGAGGACTCCCAATGGCAACTGCTTTTTGAGATGTGTCAGTTACCCAATACATAATCCATTTAACGTGCTTTATTGGTATTGTCGAGTGCTAATTTTTTAATCAGAATGTCATGCCCTACTACATTACATGTCTTTAAAAAGGCAAAATATATTATAGCTACAGCATTATCTTTATCAACCAAACGTAATCTGTTCAAAAAATGAAATTAGGTCTGTTTGATAAGTAAACTATTTTCCATAAAACCATGTTGACCAGCATTAATTATATTCCTATCCTTTAATTCTTTATTAATTGAACCCTGTATTAGCTTTTCAATTATTTTGCCCAGGATTGATGACAGGCGTCATCCTGCTTCCCCTTTTTCAATATTGGCACAACATCAGCACTCTTCCCATCTTCTCGAATTTATCCAGTATTCTAAGGTTTATTAAAATTTAACACTAGGGGCCTAGAGATCTCCTCTGGTAACTGCTTGAGAGCAAGTTAGCTGATATAGAAATGTTTATCCCTCATAGATGTTGTATAACATCCACCTAGATTATAATTGTACTGCAAAGGAATTAATCATCCTGGTGTGATACAAGTAGACCATCCTGCTTCTTTCCAAATACAGAACAGAAATACTTAGTTAACTCTTCTGCCTTTTTTCCATCATTATTAACAATGTTACTGTTTCCACTGAGTTAAGGGCCTATACCAATAGCAAAACTTCTTTTGTTCCTAATGCAGTTTAAAACTCCTTCGTATTGTCCTTAGCCCTTCCAGCGGTGTATTTTTCCTTGATATCGTTCACTTCTCTTAACAATTTTCTACAATCCATAGCTTCTAATTTATATGGATTTCTATCTGTGTCCTCTGTGTTTCCATTTCTTAAATGTGTTTTTGTTAGTATCTGATTGCTGCCTTCACTGCTGAAGCAGGATGGGTTTTCAGCCATAGGTGTCCCAAGCGTTTCCCATCTCCAAAGAAGCAGAATTTTTAAAATAATAAATAAAGAAAATAGGAACTGAAAAAACACATTCGTTCATAATAACATAGAGCCAGACGCAAAGCCTATTGAAGTCGATGCAAGGATTATCCTTCACTTCACTGGGCTTTGGCTCAAGGCCATTCATCAGAAAACATGCCCAAAATTTCTAGAGGGTTCAGTATCTCACTGCAACACCGCAGTATAACGTCACCCTTTTTCTTCCCCATCTTCCTTAGGTGTTTGCTGCTACACATCAGGAGCACTGTAGTGCCATCTTATTAAAGCACAAGGAATTGACCACTATTAAACTGATTTACTCTAGCCTGAAAACACCTTTATTGTCCTGCAAAATCTAATAAACTGGGTGGGAGACATTTGTTTTAAAAATACAGGCCATTTGTCCCTTAGAAAGAAAGAGAATCGCTTGCTTTGGTGTTACGTGCACAGTGTCCCAAATAATTAATAAACACTGATATATCTGAGGGTTATTATATTTCTGTAATTCAAAATGTGTTCTCATCTTCCATTTTACATCAGGCATTCAGATTATTTGGTATTATGGCACTGACAAGCAAGGAGGCAAAGGCATTGGAAGATGCAGTGCTAAACTATATTGTCTCCAGGCAGTCCTTTCCCTTCTCTCCAGCTGGAGAGCTACCCAAGCTATATGGAAAAGTTGAGAACAAAGAAAGACAAGGCAGGAAGCAGCACTCAACCTCAGAAGGGAGGTGGGCAGGACCATAACATGGGAGTAAGAGTTGTTTCCCATGGGTTTTTCTTTTTTACTTTCATATTTTGAAGATGTGTGCATCAGGGTCTCTGGGGGGCACATGGAAACAGAATACCTAATTGATAACAAATAAACTAATGAGACTCCCACCAAGGTAAGAAGTTTATCCACTCCCAACAATCAACTGCCCCTTATTCACCATCATCAGCAAAAGATTAGGACTTATGCAATAACCTGATGGTCAATAGACTCTGAGTGCATATAATGTGAGGGAGCTCTGGCGTGAGATTTTCAAAGCCAAGTAGGGGACTGAAATGAATGGGAGTTGTGTGACTAAAGCTATTAGTTGGCTTTGAAAAATCTCAGCCAGAATTTCTCTGGTAGCCAAGGTTCAACTCACAGAGGGCAGAAGGCAATAGGTTCATTTTGAACGCTAATTTGCATTTTAATAGAACCGCATTTGACTGCTTGCCAAAGCAACGTCTTTGAAGCACTCGATCTTACTGCCATTTGCCCGTGTGGGTTCATTCTTCATCCTGGCTTTCCGAGTGTCCATTAAGTTTGCCATTAAACACAAGTCTAGAAATAGCATCACAAAGCTCTTGGGAAATTCACACTGCTGCAGCCACAGCAGCAAACAGTTATGAAAATGAAAAGTAATGCCAAGACTTCCTTGCGACCATGACTTTAATTTGCAGCGTGTGAGATGAGCTCAAGGACAGGCTGCCATGTGTCCTTGTGAGGCAGCTGGAGAGAAGGTACAGCACAGCTTGAGCAAAATAATGTCTCCTAAATTAAACCCACCACTGTTGCTCATTGGATATTTCAAATGTTGCATTTTTTTCTCTTTGCCTCAAGAAAGCACTCCCAGTTGCACATTTTGTCCCGCCGTTGACTTTATAATCAATCTCTTTTAACTCCAGAAAAAAGTCTCTCTCTGTAAATCAGGGATTGTGAATTTATTGTACAGACAAACCCATATAAAGATCACAGATCCATTGTACACCTCAGAGGACTTTGGCTGTTTTTTCGCTTAGGCTGGTTTCCCACCCTTAGCTCGTTCAACTCACATTTTAACTTCTGCGATTCAGTTAGTCCTGTAACACCCAGCATCTCTGGTCTATATTGTGAATACCCTGCCCCCATCCACACATACAAAGATGAACAAGATTTCTAGTGTGTCTCCAGGCAGATTGTCATTTTAAACAGTGACACACAAACAATGTAAAATGGTCATTTTCAGCTCAAAAAGCCTCCTTGTTGTAATTACTATACATGTGACCTTTTCCCTTATTTATTTATAAAATAAATATACATTATTTTTAATACATCAACTTTAGTAGAGAGCGATTTGTACCGACACAGTAACAGTTTGTGACATTTGAAATAAATTTGTGTTTACTTTGATGTATTATATAGTAACGATGACACAATGTATTTGCATTAACACTTGGTCTATGAGCCACAAAAGCTATCTATAAATTATTGTACTCGTAAATGCTCTTTTTCTGAGGATTTTTTTAACAATAAAACTTATAAAAACTTATCTTGACAAGCTCGGTTTTATCCCTGTTTATTCTCAGGAATTCCCAACCTGGCATACGCACTTTTACATTGGATGTGTGTAAGGCCTCCCACTCGCTCTTTTCAAAGCAAACAAAAAAAATAGAACTGGTGAAAAAAGTGCCCATCAGCCTTAAAATCTGCTGTATTTAATATCAGCAGTAACACACCATGGATAGTAGTAGTTTGAGTTGCCTTCAGCTATGATCAAGGGAGCACAGTGGTACTTCATTCACTACAGTCATTCAGCAATGCCAGTAAAAGGGGACATTTAAGACAAACAAAAAACAGTTTTTGCTTAAGATTGAGATTTTCAACAGGAGTTGATGCTGAATTTCCTTAGACCCCTCTTTTGAAAATTACTCCTGGGGGAATCCTGCGCCACTGCGCAATGCAGAATTTTGCAGAAATTAATGTTGTGCATGCAGAATTTCCTTTCCCCCACAGAAATGGGCTGCAGTACTCCTAGCCACCACTAAGGGCTGATGGACCCAGCAGAGTCCAGTTCGCACATAAAAGACACTGCTGGGGGGAGGGGGCGGAAGCTAGAGTTCCCAGCATGCCCTGAGGGAAGGACAGGGCAGCAGTGTGCAGGAAACTCCGTGCAAGCCTGGGACCGAGCATCAGGCTGTTTCTCCCTCTGGATTCCTGAGATACGGAGCAGGGAAGGTGGGTAGCTGTCTGGGCAAAGCGGGGGACTTTCTGGGCCGGAGGGGCCCCCATATCTGGGCGGGTGGGGTCCTGCAGCTGGGCTTTGCGGGGGGGGAGAGAGTTTGGGTGTATTGGCTGAGGAAATGTGCCAGCTGTAACCTTTATGCTGGTACAGCCTGCTTCCCTACTGCCACCCCAGTGCACCCAGCTTACTCCACATGCCAGGAAGGAGGCCAGGCCATATCTCCTTTCTGCTCACGGCCACATCTCCTTTCTGCACCTCCATACCTACCCCTGTAGGAGGCAGCAGTTCCTCCACATTCCTGGGCTCATGAGATGCAATTTTCCCTGCCCCTTTTGTGTGATGCTTTGGTGGGGAAGCTCCTTGCATCATCCACCCATGCAAGTACCAGTCACAATTTGGCCCTAGGATAAGCCAAAAGATTTTGTATAAGCTCTACCTAAAATATGTGACAGATCCATTTCATTTATTGTCACTTCATATACTGGAATATTTTATTTGTTTTTCAATTTATTGAATGTACCCATCAACAAATAATTTGCGGCACCTATGCAAAAGCCACAGCCCAAACCCTGAATGCACACATTAGCGAGAACAGCGTAAACCACAATAATAACTGTATCATGACGTTGTCGCCTGCATTGACTCCTGACTGATCAACTGCAAAGAGTGATCATGGTGCTGTTTGCTGATATGGCCAGACACAAGCAAACCCAGCTGCTTCATGGTTTGTCACTTCCAACTTGGGCCCAATTAAAACCAGAGCCCTAAACAAGGGATGCCAGTATAGGCCAGTGGATAGGGCATATGGGACTCGGGAGATCTAGGCACTGCTCCTGGCTCTCTGTGTGTGACCTCAGGCAAGTCACTTCCTCGCTCAGTGCCTCTGTTGCTCCTCCACCTTTTGTCTGGCTTGTCTATTTAGACTACGTTCTTTGGGGCAGGGACTCTCTCTCTCTCTCTCACTATATGTTGGTACAGTGCCTGGCACAATGGGACCCTAATTTTGATTGGAGCTCAAGACACCACTGTAATACAAATAGTATGAAGAATAATAATAATAACCTATTGCCAATCCCCTAAGCCACTCTGTTCCTCTCCTATACATGATTATAAGTGTTGTGGGCCTAAATCAAAGGAAATAATATACCTCTAATGGAGGAAAAAACCTTATTTGCCACTGAATGCCTTACTATTAGTAAGATGGACAAAGCAATATATATTTGAAAGGTTTACAGCATAAGAGAGATCAAACTGTTTTTTGTTGTGCCCTTAAGCCTGGTTGTGTGAGCATGTGAGGGGGGATGCGGGGAGCCAACAACAAAGCTGCAGATAGTTCACTAATTTAAATACAGAAGTCGGCTGTTCCTCCTTGAACTAGCAAAGTTCCCCACACACACACTATTGAAAAAGATTTTAATCAATGTTTGTCTTTCTACTTCATTAAAAATAGAAGGAAGGTCACAGAAGCAATCCAAAGCAATTTTTGTAAACCAGCATGCAGGAAGGAAAATTTCCCCCCAAGGATATTGTGCTTATATTTTTAGTATTTGTCTTGAATTTGTTTGGTGAAGACAAAATGTTCCTTTAGACGTTAACAGCACAGAGTTGCACTTTTTGCCCTCCCACAACCTACATTTCATTTTACCAGCACAGCCCATGCAATCCCATTGGTGTAAACTGTGAATCAGAACTCAGTTTGGACCCAGTTCTTTTTAACTATGAGTCCCCTACATATGAATAAGGGTCCTACGTAATAGTATCTTATTCCTCCAGCAGTCGCACTGAAGTCAATGAGATGCAATGAATAAGGTGCTAGGCCCTGTGAGTAAAGGTGGCAGAATGGGTGGGGAGCAGTCTGGTATTTGTTTGGGAATATGTATTTACATGTATAATACATAAATGACCAACTTTATAACCTTGACGTTTATTTAGATTGAGAGCTTCACAGCTTATTTATTATTCAGGGCCATAAATATTCACGTAGCTCTACAAACCAAAAAACTACGAGGATGTGCCAGTACCAAAGAACTTGACTGCAACGGGAATTCTTGCATGCCTTAGGGTTTGCAGGATCAGGTTCCTTACATTAAGCTGAGCTAACATAACTAGAGAGGGTAACAAAATAGCTCATTGCCTTGGAGGATCTGGACGCTGTGCTGTAAAGAAGGGAGTTTACTGACATTCCCAGTAAGTTTATGAGGTGCATAAGTATAGCAGGCCAATTTCTGAGCACATTTACTCCAGTGCAATTCCCACTGCAAGCTAAGAGCAGAATTTGGCCCATCCTATCTTTCGAGCTCCTTTTGTAAGCTCATTTGAGAATCTAGATTGGACAAATACTACAGGCTTAGAGACAGTCTAGTGGAAAGGCCTACGAATGACTCTAGGCATGCATAGTACCTGTCAAGTATAGGGACACCTGTGAATTTCTTTTAAGGGTTTAAAGCCTAACATATGCAGGCATGAAAGCCAAGGTATCCGTTTCTAGTTGATTAGCGCTGCAGAACTCAGACCAAGCCCTGTACAGTCTTATTGTAGCTAATGGGATTGTGCAGGGTCGAAATCAGGGAAGACTCTGATCCTTAGTGATTGATTCAGATGTATTATGGTAAAGTTGGTCCACTTATTGCATGTCTTTCTGTTTGAGAACATGCATCTCAGTCAGAGCAAAGGTCCTGATTGGAGCCTCAAGTTAAAAATTATTTCAGTCCCTCAGCTAGGTTCCAAGCTCACAGTATTTTGTGAACAGTAAGTGAATCTCTTACTGCAGGCAAACATTGGAGTTACCTTACAGGGGAAGTCAGAAAGCTGAGAAGCAGAGTCGCAGAAGAGACCCTGGTCTTTCTACTCCACCACCCTTACCAGATTGCAAGGAGGCAGAGGCAAAAGCAAGCAGCTGCCCTTCAAGTATCTAAAAGTAGAAGGGTGTATTTAAATGTTTAAATTAGCCATGCCAAAATAAGTGGCTGCTAAACCAGGCAGAAAACATCTCTGCCCTGCTCCCCTGACTTTGGTACTTAAAGGAACACTGGCTGACAAAAGGCACTACATCCAGTGACCCATAAATGCTCTTTCTGAACTGCCAACAACCAATACGACAGTCGAGAAGCACTGATAGAAGAAAGATCTTTAGACTGGATAAAAAAATTGCCGCCATGCTAATCTGTATAAACACAGCTAAGAACTCAGCAGGGGAGCCGGAGGAAGACCACGTACTCTCTCGACCCTATTTATTGGAGTCGCTGATAGAGAACGGGTCCCTGCAACTATTAAAACCACTGACACAATTTTTTAACAAATAATCATCATTAATATTTGAAAAAAATTATCCTGAATAATGGGAGGAGTGTGAAGATCCATTCTGAAACTCCCTAAAAAGGATGCAAAGTAGGAAATTAACTATAAATGGAGGGAACCACAACTAGAACTGAACTATTGATTGTGTCTACGATTGACCACATAACACAACTATGTATAATTGGACGCTATTGAGCTGGTTCAGCTGATGTTCAGGTATAACATGTGGAAATACATTTTAAAAATTGGATTCTCCACCAGTGCGTAGGCCTGAGATGTACTAATTGTGAGGCTAAAGCAAAGTACCGATTCATGTTCAGGTACAGCAGCCTCGAACTTTTTGAGGCCCTTTAAAAATTTGCTAACGCTCAAGTCCCTGAGTTCAGACTTCACCAGGCTGAAGCATCTCACTTTTACAGTACGTGACATCTGACAAGACTGAAACCTAGAGATGAGTAACGTGTCTGATAAATGTATGCTGGGATAAGGAACCAGTTTTCTTTGCCTCCCGGTTTCTGAGCGTTCTGAGCTGTACTTGGGTCATATGTTCCAGCTTTTCTCTGCAACCATGAGGACAATAAGCTTATTTTTAAAAAACAAACAAACTAAAGAAACTCTCCTAATCACATCCCTCTAGCAGCTCGGACTTCAAGACAACCACCAAATATCACATGTTTCAGGATATAATAGCATGAGGTGGCAACACCAACTATTGGCAAATTTAAATAAAACTCACATTCAGTCATCCAACTGTTTAGCTTGTGTTAGCATTTCCATTACTGTCCTACTGTACGGTTCATTGGAAATATGGACATGCCTGAACTTCAGATGAACATGAAAAATAGGGGGGAAAAATTGTCCAAATCCACAAAATTTGAGCTAAAAATGAAATTATACTTAGTCGCTCGTCACTACCACAAACTAGGAATGTATCAGAGAAAAGAAAGTTCCTCCAATTCACATTGCAAACCTCAGGATAATAGTTCCATTTTGCAAATGAGAATACTGCTGTGTCCTCATTTTGGATGTAGGAAACCTGGAAGCCCATGGAGGCTAGGTGAATTGCCTAGGTCAGAGGAACTAGGACACAGACTACTTGAATCCCACACCTTGGCTTTAGTCATAAAAATCAGCCTTTCCCTCTTTTTTAAAAATAACAGAAACTTGATTAAAAGTTTTAAAGGTGAAAGTTGGGGGAAAGACGAGTCTAGAAATAAAACTGAAAAGAGGTGGAAGGATGAAAGAGAAAGACAGTACAGGGACAGAAGCATCAGAGAGGATTAGAGTAGAGATTGGAATATAATTCATGCAAAAAAGAGGACAAGAAAAGGGTGTTGGGGACAGAATAAAGAATAATAGCATCTCAGCTGCAACTTTGTGCACCCTTGTGGCTGGTCCCTGTGCAGATATGCAGAGGTGAGAAAGTGGAAGAGCTACTTGCTCCCACTTCCCCAGTGCACAGTGGCACTTGCACCATGCTTGATCCCTTGAGCTGAAGGGTTGCACATTGCTAATGTTCCCCGCTGGTGTTACAGGAACACCAGGCAGCATTGTGCCTCTAGACTGTACAATGTTTCAGGGGGCAGGCAGAGGGGAGGTGAGCTAGGGTGGGGGCTTGCAGGGGGGAGCCGCAGGAAGCAATGGGGGGGGCGGAATGTGGCACGCCCGGGGGAAGAGGTGGGGCTGGGGATTTGGGGAAGGGCTTGGGAAGGGGCGGAGTTGGGGTGGAGCCGGGGACAGGGGGGCACGGAAGAAAAGCGGGAGCGGGCAAAAATCCTAGAGCCGGCCCTGAATGTTTCCCAGCACAACACTGCATTACCCACTATTCAGAATTCTACCTTAAATGCAAAAACTCTGCTCCTCTCTCTCAGCTTCTGCCACCTCCCCATTCCAGCCTTTCCAGGCTCAGACTCACATTAACGTTTATAGAACTCAATAGCACTTCCCCGAGCCTATTTGTCTAAAGAAATAATGGCAAGTACAGCGTGCCCTTAGTTCACCAAGCGAGGCAGACATTTGAAATGTCAATCGGTCTGCTCTGGAAGACCTATGACAGCCAATGAAAGAGGCCCCCACTGGATAATGGAAAAGGAATGATGCCTCCCCAGGTACATTTCCTTGCATCAAAGCAGTTAACTGTGAGAGCATCATTTTTCATCAAGTATATTTCTACAAATCTCACTTTAATATTGTTCTCTCAAACGTTTCACTGAAATCTGTCGTCTTTTCAGCAAGTTTCCTGTAATCCCATGTCACCACTAAGCTCAGGTAATTGCTAATGGGCAAAAGGCAGTCTCTCACTCCTTCACTTTATCTAGCTCTGTGGGGCTTAGAAAATAAAAGGCTGAATACCCTTCCTGCTGAATATCTTCCACAATTTCCAATACCCGGCAAAACTATTCCATGAAAACAAATGATTTGCAGGCAGACTTTGTAGGAGGAAAACATACCGGGGGGCGGGGTTTAGATAGAAGTGACTGCCCGTAGTTAATTACACACATTTCATTTACTCTAATGGGAATTAAAAGAGAAAACAGAGGAAGCTAATACCTGACTCAAAATATTCTTTTCACTCTTTTTGAGGCAAGGTAGGGAGAATCCTTTTAAAATATATATCTTCTCCCCCAGCCACTCAGGTAAATCTGGAGTGACACCACTGACTTCAGTTGAATTACTGCAAATTTAGACTGACATAACAGAGCAGCATTGGGCCAGTAATGTGATTATTTAATTGCTACTCAGCATCAAAGCTATAAGCCTGCATACTGTACTTCAGATTCTGAAATGGTTTCAAGATCTAATATTGCCTGTTTGCTACCTGTTTTATTGTCTCACTTTTAATTATTCCTCAGGATGATTCTTGAGTTCACTGTGGATAATAATAATAACTATATTTAATATTGTGTCCTAGCTAGGATACACCCACCGCTGGTAGAATGCTGCAGCCAGGTGGGCAATCCAATGAGAATGGGAACGTATGGAAATTTTGGCCACACCGTTCTGCGTAAATGCTTACTCTAGGACCCAGAAGAGCCACAAGCTCTTTAATGTCCATGTGGAACAGACAGATCCTTGGTTTTTAAGGTATATTCTGAAAGACAAACACACATAAGACATTACATTGAAGCAACAGGCCAGATCCTCAACTTGTGTAAATCAGTATAGCTCCAAGGATATGAACAAATATATCTTACCAGGAAGGACAAAGGACCTTGCTGACTCTGCTTGCATTTGAAGCTGTGGATACCAGGTGTCCATGTAAGCCATCCCTTCTGAAATCTATAACCAAAAAGGGGGTCCGTGGTTTAGGACAATGCAAATAATTAACAGCAAAATGCATCTTAAATTACAATTAATATGCTCAGGCACATGAAACACAAGACATCTCCCCTGGCCATGGACCTACTTAGCCATCCTTGGTAATTAACTCTGATGAATAGACTAATGAAGCAGATTAACTGAGGACTCTACATTCAAAGGCGCTAGGTACCCCATATATAATATAATATGCTCTCCAGAGGGGAAGTAACGTGTTACCTATTCAGCCTTTGCACTCCTCTGGCCACACTTTAAGAGGCAAACTCCACCTTCAAGCTCTCTCTGAACAAAAGGCTAAAGTAGGAGGTGCTTTAAGTCCCCACAGGAGAGGTTAGGGTATAAGTGAATTGTACATCTTTGTCTGACCTGCTTAGAACCATCCATAACCTCTGAGTTCCTTAAGCGACAGGATCAGGGCCATCTTGCATTTGGCAGTGAAACCTCAGAGAAAAGAAAAGGAGTACTTGTGGCACCTTAGAGACTAACCAATTTATTTAATAAAGGTGACACTTTGGATAGGCTATTACCAGCAGGAGAGTGAGTTTGTGTGTGTGGGTTTTGGGGTGGGGGGGTGAGAAAACCTGTATTTGTGCTGGAAATGGCCCACCTTGATTTTCATGCACGTTGTAAGGAGAGTGGTCACTTTGGATAGGCTATTACCAGCAGGAGAGTGAGTTTGTGTGTGTATGGGGGTGGGGGGGTGAGAAAACCTGTATTTGTGCTGGAAATGGCCCACCTTGATTTTCATGCACGTTGTAAGGAGAGTTTGTGTGTGTGGTTTTTGGAGGGGGGGTGAGGGGGTGAGAGAACCTGGATTCCTGCAGGAAATGGCCCACCTTGATTATCATACACATTGTGAAGAGAGTGGTCACTTTGGATGGGCTATTACCAGCAAGAGAGTGAGTTTGTCTGTTGGGGGGGCGGAGGGTGAGAAAACCTGGATTTGTGCTGGAAATGGCCCATCCTGATGATCACTTTAGATAAGCTACTACCAGCAGGAGAGTGGGGTGGGAGGAGGTATTGTTTCATGGTGTCTGTGTATATAATAATGTATTCTGCAATTTCCACAGGATGCATCCAATGAAGTGAGCTGTAGTTCACGAAAGCTCATGCTCAAATAAATTGGTTAGTCTCTAAGGTGCCACAAGCACTCCTTTTCTTTTTGCGAATACAGACTAACACGGCTGTTACTCTGAAACCTCAGAGAGACGTTCTTGGAAAACCATCTGGGTTAGAGCCCAGCAAGACATGCGCTTCTCAGGCACAGTGTGCCATAGTACTCTCTGCACATATTTAAAGCTGACTCTGCCCTTTCTGCATTGTTACTTTTGTTTTAATCTTTATGCTTTTAGTCGAGGGGAAATTAGTCTGTCTTTCCATGAAACTGGGGCAACACCAAGACAGAGATGGCTGAATAGCTTATTTTCTAATAGCAGCTGTAAAGTAGTCCTAAGGCAAAACACACTTTTGACAAACATTATGTGCTGAAACAAATTCTTCTTAATTAAGACATAACACGTGAGGTGGCAGACATCCTAGCTTGTCAACAATATTAACTGCAGCAAACGTTGCCAGAGGTTATGCTTTTGACTAGACCTTAACAGTACCGGAGGGGCGGGGGGGGGGGCCTTCAAAGTATTTTCGTGGTCCCTTTATGGCACAGCCAAGCTGGCCATTTTTAATTATTATTTTTATACTTTATACATTCAACTTAATGCTAGTGAAAAGATTCGGGCTGATAATCTTTGGAGATGGAAAGCCTCTGTTATTCACAGAACAACCTCCTCCACACTGCACTGGTAATGGAGCCTGCCCTTCACCTCCAGAGCTGAAAGGGAACTTAAAGTTTCCACGCACATTCAGTTCATGGATGCTCCACTATGACTGAACATCGAGACAGGAAACCCATTGCCTTCCATATTATCTTGCAGTGGCCATTCCCTTGTTTCCATCCTCAGCCCTGAACAACTACTTGTGACTTAAAGCAAACACGCTAGGCCACAGTAAGCCCCATGTGACCACATTGAAATCAATGAACTTACAGCAGGGATGCACTCATAGAATCTCAGGGTTGGAAGGGACCTCAGGAGGTCATCTAGTCCAACCCCTGCTCAAAGCAGGGCCAATCCCCAATTTTTGGCCCAGATCCCTAAATGGCCCCCTCAAGGATTGAACTCACAACCCTGGGTTTATCAGGCCAATGCTCAAACCACTGAGCTATCCCTCCCCCCCATGTCACTGGACACCTTGGACTCAGTTCTTCAATACGTTGCACCACTCTATCAATAGAACGCAATAGCGAGGAGAGACAGGTTATAAGCAGAAGCAGACAGCTCAATGTTCATGGCCTCTCACTGAGCCAAAGTCTGTGGGTATAGTTCCACAGATTTCAATGGGCTTTGGATAAGGCTCAAAGTGAGAGAAAGCTTATGCTCCAGTCTGTCTGTTAGCCTATAAGGTGCCACAGGACTCTTTGCCACTTTTAAAGGGAGAGACGTAACTGTTTTTGCCATTCACTTTCCCCCCATCCCCTAAGAGAGGAAACACACATAGCTCTGAAGCTATACTTTTCCATTGCTTTGGGTCCACGGTGAAATCACTGTAATCAGCTAAAAAGTGGCTGGTGTTTTCACTTCGCTTGTATTGTGAAACACAATCAGAGCTGTCCTCCAATGCCCTGCCTATCTAAACTGATTCAAAAACGCTGGGAACATCGGAACTTCTGGTCCTAAACACAGAGGCAGACTGCTGCTCACGCTCTCATGCCTATCAGAACTGGGATCATATAGAATGTGTTAAATGTGCTTTTACTTTGAGGCTTCCAGTTATTAAAAACTAAGCCACAGGAGACTGATTTAGATTGGTTCTTTAAGTCATCTTACCAAACCCTGAATCATCATCTGCAGCGAGCGAAACCACAGCTGCACTATCGATAGTAATAAATTAGGCTCATGAGGTAGCAATTGTACTTATACAGCATTGGAAGAGATGCTCACTGGGGGGGAATAATGTATTCTCTACATTGCAGGAGAAACTAAGAAGACAGTTAATGAATGCTAGTTGTGTAGCATACATTGTTCAAACTGCCACCGACTGCCTTGAGACCATCGTGGAAATGCGAGTCAACAAGATTTAATGTCACTTTCACACCTGCTCAGCAAGAGTGGGAAGGTCGAACAAATTCTGTGTGTTGAAAATTCAGTGCCAACAAATCCCAGGTCACCTCTCCCTAAGTACAGCTGGTTTGTTTCCAGCACACTCAATAAAGTGAATATGGCAGCTTCAGAGGATTTATAGTTCATTCTTGCTGTCAGAAGTAAAATGTTCTATGATCTTCTGCAATTTATTGAGAAATCTTATGCTGAGCTTTTGTGTTTGGTGGAAACAACAACTAGTAGTTACAGGATAAGACTGGTAGTTCTGACTCAATCACAAACTTAGGCTTTCTCCACCCTAGAAAGTTTTGCTTCTTTAACCACACTCCCATTGATAGCAGGATCAAGCATTACAAGAAGCCAAACAACACTCCAGTGAAGAGGAAACCTACATGTCAAGCATAATCACCTTGTCCAAGCACTTGGTTCCTAGAGACATTTGCTGATAAATAAACTGAAAACAAAAACAACACTCATGGGACTGATGTGACGCTTGGCACCCATCACTCTAATTGTCCTGCTTGTGTACTGCTGCCTTTTCTTCCTCACGTGGCTTTCTATGTAGAGTCTAAGCCTTTCAGAACAGCAACTGTCCTGTATTTTTATACACCACTTTGCACAAGTGCTACTGGACTAAAAATAATAGGAATAAGCAACTGTTTTCTAAGTATAAAATATCAACAAAATGCATGGTGTTTTGCAACCTTGAAAAATAGATCATTATTTGAAATCTTTCGTGGGAGATGGGTAGGGTTGCCAGGTGCTCTGCTCCTGGGATGCAGCAGGCATGTTCAGTTACCAATGGGTGCTGCGGGAGTGGAGCCTGTGGGTAGGGGCAGTGTGCAGATCCCTCTGGCCGCCCTTCCTTCTAGGAGCCGGAGAGACATGTTGTTGTGTCTGGGAGCCACCTGAGGTCAGCGGAACCTGGAGCCTGCAGCCCTGAGCCTGCTCCCACACCCAAACGCCCTCTCAGAGCCCACACCCCAACTCACTGCCCCAGCCCTGAGCCCCCTCCCACACGCCGAACCCCTCGGCCCTAGCCCAAAGCCCCCTCTTGCCCACCAAATTCCTCACCCTAACCCCAGAGCCCATACCCCCAGCCGGTGCCCTCACTCCCTCCTGCACGCCAACCCCTTGACCCAGCATGGTGAAAATGAGCGAGGATGGGGGAGAGCAAGCAACGGCAGGAAGCAGGAAGGGGGTGAGCAGGGGCAGGGCCTTGTTGAAGGCACAGGGCAGAGGGCGAGGCAAGGGTGTACAGTTTTTTTAAATTAGAAACTTGGCAACCCTAGGGGTGGGAACCATCCCTTTGATGATTATTCTAAGTATTTATAATCCAATCACTAATATCCTCATGCCTATGTATGGGGATTTACATGTTTAATGCCCATTAAAGCTAATTACAGTGAGGCAGGTAAATTTCCACTCAGACGTGATGCAGATTGCTCTCTCACTCTTAGATAATGAACATGCCCCTTCTGCTGTATAGCCCATCCTCTTCTGGGTTGTGGAGTGAAGTAGCATGCACAGCACGCTCAAAGTTCAGAATTGCAACACTTTAATAAATGGGTAAAAAGAAAAGTTTAATACTCAAGGCTTTCTTAAGATGTTTTATGATCATTATATGAGTTCGATGATTTTTAGGCCTTTCATTTTGCTGCTACACACAGCTTTAACTAAACAGCTTTTTGTTAAACTTGCCTGCCCTTTAATGAATATTCACAAACGTGGCTTTATGATTAATCCAACATTTGTTGCCTCACTGGGGAGAAAACTGGCCCTACCTGTTTACCAGGAGATCCACAGGGTGGAAAAAGTAATTGATTTAGCTTGCCTCATTGGGTGGGTTCCTTTAGTTAATCATCTGTGCCTTCCTCTGATCTAAAATGTTGTTTGTTGTGAACATTCTGTGAAGTAAAATAATTCTATGACGAGAGAGATGGACAACAAACCCTGCTATTTTTTAGGCAGAGGATGGATGTCTCATACAGATGTTCACTGTCACTATTGGGACCCTGTAGAAAACTCCCAGAGCTAGTGAAACTAATGAGCAACTACCCCCTCCACCTCTTGCTTCCTATATTAGGAAACTTGCCTAGGGATGCATGGGAGAAACGGAAGCAGTTCCCAGTTACCAATCCAGTCAGTCACAACTCCCAAGTTACCAAAGCAGATGGTGGCACCGGTAACTCTGCCTGAGGATGTTGATTGCCCAGCTCAATGAAGAGCACCCTCTTTAGCTAAGAGTATGAACACAAGGCTGGGCCTGTTGTCTCTGCAGCAATGTTTTAGTTGTCAAGGACACTGTAAAGTTGCACTCTTCAGTAAGGAACGTTAACTCTTGGACACTGTCATTCCATTACCAGCGGTTGTTTCCCTTCCTTCTGTTTTGGGAGTA
Source organism: Natator depressus (assembly GCF_965152275.1). NCBI lineage: Eukaryota > Metazoa > Chordata > Testudines > Cheloniidae > Natator > Natator depressus. Next base: position 13,880,206 of record NC_134241.1, read on the forward strand.
CTGAATGGGGGCATGGATCAGCATTCATGTTGCATGCCTGTCACTACTTGGCCCAAGCTGAGGAAGTGAATAATCCAACCAGCGGACCAAATTCGGTGATGAATCCTGGTCATGCGTTGCTGAGCCACATTGCCCATATGCTAAGAAGAAGGGAGCACTCAATTAACAGTCTTGATTACTTGTTTTCACTGCTTCTGAATGTTGCTGCCACCATTTTTTATTCTGAAGGCCAGATGGTGTGTGTCCTTCCAAGGGGCTTAAACTGATCAATCAGTTTTAGGCTGAAATTACACACTGGAGGATGGAATAGGGCAGGGATTATTTAAGACACATAAGATGTGTGAAAACCACTGGTAGAAGATACAGGGACTGTCCTAAGGGCAGCTCTCGCGTGCTCTCTTTTTATGGGAGGAAAGCATTATATGGCTCATGCTTTCGCTCTGATGAGCAGGTCTGGAAGGCAGAGCGCCTGTTGGGCCAATGAAGCTTGTCTTGTGGGGGTGGTCACATTTAAGGGTGTGCACCAGGACGAGGACATTAGCAAAAGGTATAACGAGGCATTTGCCCATTCAGTTACCGTAACAGCCGACACAATCATAGTCACTTCACATACAGATTGTGCACATGTGCAATAGTTAAATTCTGCAATGTTTATAGTGCGTCCTGTTTTCTCTTTCACAAAATACAGATTCCCTTTCTATTTTTTTTTTAAACTATCATCAGAGATACAAGTTTGCTGTTTATTTCCTCTCCCTTTCTTCTGCTGCCCTTTCATATCTGGCTTGCTCTCTCTCATTCGATGAAGCCTACTGAACCAAAAGGACACAGCTAAAGGGAACATCATTGTTTTTAAAGCACATTCAAAAGGCAAGGATGAAAGGTATGCACTAGAGTACATTGTTTCCAATATGCTACATTCTATTGAGCTTCTCTGAAGTTATGCTTTTCTGAATTTCTTACAACATGTGTGTGTTCAAGTTACCACTCATTCCGCACTTCCTCAGAAATCTCACAGCCAAGTGCTAAGACCAATTTAATACATCGGAATTGAACATGATTGTGTCTGTCAGAGGTAGCCCAACACAAACATGAATACATGCAGTGTTTGCCTTTGTCTCTCCTCCTCGCAGAAATAGGATGGAAAAAAAAATCACCTCAGATGCCTACTCTTGGGAGACTTGTTTTTCCATAAAGTTGTCTCTCCTGGCCAATGATGGGAATGAACCCAGTCCCTTGTATATAGAAGAAAAGAAAAGGGCAGAGAAATGAGAGTGATCTATGGGAATAGGATGAGAATGCATTCTGCGGTTTGCTGTGGGAAATGATGGAACATCTCAAGCTTTGTCTGACGCCAAGGGCTGTTACAATTGTTTTTGTCTGCATTTAATTTATAGGAAACATGGTGGATTGACAGCCATGCAGAGTGAACTCTTCTGCATTGGCAGAAGTGTACTATGTGTCTTACTTTACTATTAGGCCAATGCCAATTAACTGGGTAAATATCTACTGGAAGCTACATTTCAGTATATGCCTATCATTTATATCTGCATGGCCATTCCAGCCCAGGCAGTGGCAGGGCTAGATTCCCCTCACTGCCATACAAAATAGCCTCATGCCATGCTTAGTGGTTCAGTCTCTCTGACCCATTCATGCCATGAGATCTGCAACAGCTGTGAACAACACCATGAATGGAATCCTGACCCAGTTGTGACTGACTTCAATGAGGCCAGGATTTCACCCTGTATGTTATGTGAGAATATGTGAAGTTAGTCACTCTGTAGACACATCATCTTGTTTGGATAAGTAATTCTGCATTAACTGAATAGTTTCCAGTGCCTTGTTCCTGGCATTCAGTGGATTACAGTCTACTGAAGTCAGTGAACTTCAAGAAAATGCCCTTGAGTTGAGGAAGCATTCACCCTGAGTCAGATACCTTAGCATTTTCTGCTCAAGCACTGCATCCACCCGAACAGCCTTTTAATAGGTTTCAGAGTAACAGCCGTGTTAGTCTGTATTCGCAAAAAGAAAAGGAATACTTGTGGCACCTTAGAGACTAACCAATTTATTTGAGCATAAGCTTTTGCATCCGATGAAGTGAGCTGTAGCTCACGAAAGCTTATGCTCAAATAAATTGGTTAGTCTCTAAGGTGCCACAAATACTCCTAGCCTTTTAATAGCTGACCTAAGGCCCTAACCGCTTTCAAAGTAGAAGTGTCCATGTTCTTATACAGTATATGAGCATATTCATCCTCTGTCTGTCTGCTATTTGCAGTACATTACATTAGACTATGTACAAAGGCAAAACAAACAGAACAATTCTGTTCTGAGTCACTTTTGCTATTTGAATCAGGGAAAGTTACTGTAGAAAAATTAGAGCATCGTTGGAGCCAGATACAAATGTGTACCCAGAACCACAGTTAGATTAGATATTTTGTCCTTAATCTACCTGTGATCCAGTGGCTGTTATTCCCTGAAATCCTGTGGGTAATAATAATGAAAGCAGGTAACTTCAGTTGGCCAGTGCTGCAACTCCATGACCAAAAGCTGCTTTTCTTGCACGTGTATGCACTTACACACAAGTGTTTGTTGGTACTACTTATTAATTATTATTATTATTATATGTGTATATTACAGAAGCTCCTAAAAGCCACAACTCGGTTGGGCCCCAATGTGCTCGGCACGGTACAATCCCTAATGACACGAAAACAGGTGAAGCGAACATTCATAAACCCAGGAAACTATCCTCTACACGCAGACACAATCCAGATAGAAGGTGGAGAAACTCCAGTATTGTCTCAGCTTTGATAATGGTAACAGAGAAAAAAAAATCACTCCGCAGTCCACTTCATAGTTCCTGCTATGGCACAAACATGTTAGAGAGAGTTCAAGAGCTGGAAAAACTTGTTTAAGACCCGTTTTGCTCTCTATGTAACTAATAAGGAAAAAAGGATCTTTGCTTCCCAAGAGAATTATTAAAGATTAAGAGATAAGGGTTCCTAAATATGGCAACCAAGTAAAATGGGGCTGAGGGGGCGGAATATGAACGGTTACATGGGTCTCTCCATTCTGGAAACCTGTCACACAGACCACCAGAGCAAATAGATTGGTACGGGTCCTTTGTCATTTCCTCTGTTTATCGGCACATTTTGTCCCTTGCAACCTCTTTAATCGGCATTTTGTAATCAAGCTCACACATGTTTTAGCCCTTGTACTTCATTCAAACAAACATATGTGAGGCCTTTGTTCAAAGACCCACCCCCACAAGCTATTCTCCCCAAGATTGTTTGCAAGGTCACCCGCTTCTAACTGGAAAGACCTCAAAACCAGTACAGTTGAGTATAAAAAGGTCAACCAAAGCAATCCACTGAGGTTTTACATTACACTGTCATTTGGCAGAGGAGTGAATATAATTCATTATGATATCCTATGAATGTGTTCTGAAAGGTCTTAACCAAGTGAGTATTATGCAACTGTAAAACAATTTTATACATTTGTTATTACAAAGTGTCAGAAGGTAATAGATACTAATGAAAATAGTCACAGTGGGCCAAAATCATCCATGGAGTAACTCCATGTGCTGTGTTTATTCTGCCATTGTACACTATGAACTCCCCCCCGCAAAGATTGAACATTAGACTATTCCATGCCTTGATAGATTGGGTAACCAGAATTCCATTTTTGAATCAGTCAGGTGTTACACAAAAAGGTGTCCCCATGGGTACCCTGAGATTGAAAACCTTGACCTTTGGTTCCACTTTACTAGAGCAAGTCACACTACATTGACTTGATGTATGAGTGCAAAAGAAAGAGTTGGAAGAAATAAGGAAATCTTAGTAGAGATAAATAGGATTTACAATACTGTTGTCTTTAGCAACTTAGACTTTTCAATTAATTAGAAATCCAGATAAATTAGATGTTTGGATTCATTTAAAATTATTTTTTCTCTTTGACCTAGCTTAGTTTATCATCGTATTCTCTTCTGCTGTCTGGGAAAAGAAGCTTTTCAAAATGAATTCAGTAAATTTATGACTAAAACATTAAGCAGTTATCAATTACAAACTGATATATAAAAAAGCCCAGCCCCATAAAACTTCCACAGCTATATTTGCAATGCCAAATGCAAGCAAGATGCTGTACTAAAACTTAGAGACCTTATAAAAGTGTTTTCATAACTAACACATGTACATCTTGGGAATTCCATTCTAAGTCACTGTCTAGAAGCAAAATATTGCAAAGGAAAGCTTGGCACTTCAAAGTGATTTAATCTAGGCTCAAAGCAAGATTTTATTAACCCTGTTAATAAAAACCTCCAATTTTTACATCCCTGCCATTTTCTATTATAACAAACAAGATATGGTGCTTGTGAGGCAATATTATCAATGCTATTTATAATGCTTTGCCTGCAAACATGTTAACAAAGGGAATGCGAGATAATTACCATAAACATTTCTGACCTTATAGTTCTGAAAAAAATGTTTGCTGTTAAGTCCAATATTGGGCATACTCTGAAAGTTCCAGTGTGCAGTATCCTCTATGCACACACATAGGGTTACAGACAGGCACCAGCCCCCAAATCAGTCATTGCCCATTATTTTATCTTTATCCAAGAAAGGCCTATGTGACCTCTGGATCCTATCTTCCCTGAGCACTTTGAATCCATAAAATATTACATATAAATGGTGTTTTTCCTTCTGAGTAATTAATCAAATGTTCACATCCCATGTGGAACCAAAATAGACATAGTTTGCATGTGAATGCTATATAAGTAACTTATGTTTTACTTGTTGGGATTATGAGAGATCACATTGTATACTGACTCTGGCTTCTAATACTGAATATTTATATACCACTTTTAAATAATAGGTCTGAAAGTGCTTGACACAGATGGGTTTTCAGATGGGGAAACTGAGGCAGGAGATAATGGACATGTCCAAGGACACAAAGCAAGTCGGTGGCAAAGCATGGGACAAGGGAATACAGAAATCCTGACTCCTAGCCCCCTACTCTGACCACTAAGCCCAAACATATTTACTGAGCTATGTGCCGATGATGATGCTGTGAAGACACTACTACAAGGCTTCCACAAAACAAATAACCTATTCATGTATTTTATTTAGACTAAACTGTGACAAAGCAAGCAATTTTTCCCATGAACACATGATCTAAAACAGTGGTTCTCAAAGCCGGTCCGCTGCTTGTTCAGGGAAAACCTTGTTTACCTGCCGCGTCCGCAGGTTAGGCTGATTGTGGCTCCCACTGGCTGCGATTCGCCGCTCCAGGCCAGTGGGGGCTGCGGGAAGTGGTGCGGGCCAAGGGACGCACTGGCCGCCCTTCCCGCAGCCCCCATTGGCCTGGAGCGGCGAACCGCGGACAGTGGGAGCCGTGATCGGCGAAACCTGCGGACACGGCAGGTAAACAAACCGGCCCGGCCCGGCAGGGGCTTTCCCTGAACAAGTGGCGGACCGGCTTTGAGAACCACTGATCTAGAATACACTAACACGATGTCAGTAGGTAGATACTACGGTGTTTCTCCATTATGCAAAACCAACCATATACTTTCAGTCCGAATGACTTTTACACAGAGAGACCAAAATAGGAAAGAACAAATGTAAGCACGCTCCACGACAATAGAGCACACAATGTATGTCTGGGATATCCTCTCTATATCAAGCAAAATGTTGTGAGAATGCAGCTTTCCTGCTACTGCTATTAGTTTTTATAGAAGGCTCCATTTAAAGTTAACCCCTTGATGATGGTCTGCAGTTGTCAAATGGGAAATCCTGACTCCTGTGACAAGGCTAGCATATGTTGAGTGTGTAAGGAAACTTTCAGTGGGATCTTTCCATGTGTTCCAATTTGATTTCTGCCTGTAATCCATGCTGCTTTATTTGGATGACATCCACAGAATGCCTGTGGTTTTCCTTTTCAAATACCATTTGCAACCTGCTACATGCTGATTTGGGAGTTAAAAGGTCTATGGGGGAAATGAGTGACACTGGCATAAGTAATTTGTTACTGTGTGTGAGACTGTAACAGGATAAAAAAATATGCACCAGCATTAAAATGAAACAAGAGTTCTTTTTATCTCCCCCTGTGTGGTAGAGAATTTCTAGCAAATAAAATCAGATACTCTTCTTTTTTAACCTTGTGCTGTACTGTGAAAGAAGTAAGGGAAATGGGGTTAGGGAAGTGGTTCTCAAACTCTAGTTTTCCTGGTAATACACTGCTGCTTGAGAGAAGATTGGAACTGAGAGGCTGGAAGACAAGTACTGGGGGGTTGGAGTTCAGGAAGGAAGTGGCAGATTAGGGGACTTGGAAGCAAGGTGGTCAGTTACAAGGCTGTATGGATGGAGAGAACCCAAGGATGAATAATTAAAATATAATTTCTTCTGAGTCAGCTAATATTACAAACCGTCCAGGTCTTCAAACCATGCTTTTAATATTTATCTCACTTCTTCCCTAACAAGTTCCTGGTTCTGTGAGAGACTTGACACAAACTCAAGAAGAGCCTACAGTTCTGACCTGGTGGAGCCCAGGTATATCTAAAGGATCATGATAAAATTTGGAAAGTGCCTTCGCAAAGCCCATCCACAGAGCAGAAATCCAAACAGTCACAGAGGAGGTATTATCTCTACCGCTCAGCCCCCTGCCAGATAACAAACATAATGTATCCACATGAACAGAAAGGAAGAGGAACAGGGACGCAAGAAACAAAATTTATAAATAGAAACTATAATCCACAAAATTTTCATTTTACGCCCATTCAAGTAATTTTCTTTAGTTAGATATATATGATATCTAAAGAAGTTTCCTATATATCCTATAGGTATTTAGAGCTCAGAAAATAATTGTACCATGCTGGCTTGCAATATTATTGTTATAATATATATGTGTAATTTTTGGCAGACTGTAATTTTGGGGGCTCAAGATTCTCTTTCTATTAAATCAGATAACAATTAGATCATTTTAAAGAGGGAACCACAGTGCTTACAGGCATTTACTGCAGTTGATGCAATGAAATTACTTTATAAGCACAGAAAAACATCTGTCACAAGTGAGAGTTTGCAATATGCATTACAATTCACTGAATGCCCAGGCAGCAGATAGAGTAAGTGTATCATTAAGTTGTATCCTTTCCCATTCAAAGCACATTTTTCAAGATTTATATTCTGCAGTCTATAAGAAAACATTAGAACCAACTTGTGTTCTACTATTCTTGTATTCATCCCAGCCCAATGCTAAGAACATTTAAATGAAAACTGTAAAACAGATCATGAAAGTTGGATCAGTTCTACTCACATGTGAATATAATTGCATATAAAAAGTGCATTAAAAAGAATATTAAGGATGCAAAGTCAAGCAGGAAAAGTTAGGAAAGTCAAGAAATGCCAGAATCTAGATTACCTGTGCTACCTTAATGTGACACCCCCCACCCCCACCCCTTTGTTCATTTGCATTATGGTACAGTCTTTACTTACATGATCACATGCTATTTTCTATACAGGAGTTCTGCCTCCTTCCGTGCACCGAATGGACAGTGCTTGCTTAATGAGCAGGAATTCAGTATTTAGTTTTCTCCTTGTTGTTGAATGTATGGCCCCCGACCTGATTTACTGCACAGTATTCAATCTCTGTTCCAAAAACTGAATTATTAATTTCCTCTTGGATTTTTCTCTGGCATATATTTCCGGCATATATAGTATCCGATTGCTTTACAAATATTCACTGATTTATTCCGAGTACACCTCTATGAGCTCAGGAAGATGTTATTATCCCCATTTTATAGATGGGGACCAGACACAAAGATTAAGGTCATAAGTATACACGAATTGTAATTTAAGACTCCTAGGATCCGATTTTTCAGAATACTTACTATTATATTGCACTTTATATGTTCAAAACTCTGCTCCTGTAGTTGCAGCTGTGGGTGCTCGGCACTTCTGCAAATCAGACTCAGCATCTCAAATTGGGCAGCCAGAACATATGACCACACACATAGTGACCAACTGTGAAAAGTTTGGTTGTAAGTGACTGAATTAGCATCACACTGGAACACTATGGCAGAGGCAGGAATATATCTGAATTTTCCAGGACAGCATTCAACTACCTTAACCATGAGATTCTTCTCTCTCTGCCTGCTACCCCCTCCCTCGCTCCTACACACTGGAGCCTCTGCTGCTACACCTGTTCCTTCTGGAGAACAACGCTGCTGTTGTTGCGTGGGGCCCTCACCCATTCCATCCACTCCCCCATCACTCCCGCTGCGGAACACCATCTGCTTGCTGGACTGCTGGACTGCCTGCCTCCCTCCACTCACCTTCTCTGGGACTGTTTCAGCACAGACTCTTTCACAAGCACGCCTGGGTGCATGTACCTCCTTCGACCTCCACTCAGTTTGCATTGGGCTGGAGGGCCTCCTCGTCCCCCTGCTTGCCCACCAGGCACTCCCACCCACTTGTGGTTTGCAACCCTCAACTCCAGTCTCAATGGCCCCCTTCTCCTTGCAGTTCTTGATGTCCCCCCACCCCCGCCCAACACACACATTTACATGCCTCCCCTGTCTCCTCTGCACTGATTGTTACCTGATTCCCACCCAGGGCTTCCCCCTTATTGTTTGTTACCTGCCTCTCCTGTCCTGCCCAGGGACCCAGCCACCATTGTTGCCCCACCCCAGCTTTCCCCCGCATCTGACCCTGCAGTTGCCACCACCAATGCTGCCGGCGATACCACCAGCCCCACCCCGCTCCCTCCTCCCCATGGGGCAGCAGCAGCAGGCACAGCAAGGGACTCCGCTGCCAAACCAGCCACCATCAATGGAACCCCCGCCCCCATCAACAGAAAGGGGCAGGGGACAAAAAGGGCAAGAGCCCCGCCAGGAAGGCTTCCTCTGCAGCGATGGCCTCTACTGCTGCAAACCCTGCCATCGGCCGCAGCTCCGCCTTCCACCAGCTCTGGAGTTGCTCGTTCCTCAGCCTCCAGAGAGTACGCCCAGCTGGCCGTGGCTGCCACCCCATCACCAATGCCCACAGCCCCTCTGCCCACCACTGCCCCCACAACCTTCCCTACCATCAACGGCAGCTGGGGCCCCTTCCCCCCCCCCAACCAGGAGGCGTGGCCGCCTCACCCCATGTCGAAAACCTACATGTTGGCATTGGCACAGGTGGTGGTGACCCCACTCCCGCTCTGTTGTTTTCATCTGTTGTCCCAAGAAATCAACTGTGGCCTGGGCTTAGTGGGCCCTTAATTGAAGGGAGTGGGCCCTTTAGTTATGGGTGGGTCTAGACCTGCCTGGCCCAGTACTACAAATAGTATGCACCTACCAACTTCTGCAACAAATACAGCAGAATTTTCTCCATGGAGCATCCCATACAAAGAATAGGGTAATCTGAATTTTCTGTGCCCAGGAATATGCCGGAACTGCTCCCTCCATGCACTTCTAGTGGGTTAGGCAAGGAAAGACGGAAAAGAGAGAGTCATAACTGTGCCCCCTTCGTGGCATAAGGAGCAGACTGGGGACACTACAGGAAAGCAGGCCGCACCATCCTGCATGCTCTAAAAGTGTGCCACCTATTATATCCAAAGGCAAACATATTGCAAACACCGTAGGAAGAGCTACAGTTAAGTGCCAAGAAGATGGTGCTGACACACTAAGATCCAAAAAGTGAGTAGTGATTTTAGGCACCTTCGTTTTTTTGGTGCTCAACATAGGACACCTAAGAGGATGGGCGTTGTTGTTGCCACTGACAGGCTGAACATATCTGTAACAACTGATAGCAAAACAAACATAAACGCAGGAACGCCACTGTGCACGTGAACAGTAACAGAAACCTCATTGTCCCTCAGGGCAGAAAGAATAGCATGGATGGTGTCACGATGATATTGATTTGAGAGTCATATTTCTACTATAAACTAATCTACCATGACAGACTCTCCATATGGTCCATGTCACTAGTCGCCATAACTTTCCAGTAGAATTAGCCCAGAACGATGTTGGTTAGTTTCCAAGGTCTCCATTTGGAGAAGAAGTCACAGAAGGTAGAACTAATAAGTGAACATCTTGATGATCAGAATTCTGTCTGCACTGATAATAAACAGACCCAGACTAGGACAGAGCCATGATCGTGGTACCATGGGCTTAAATTGCAGCAAGGGTGGTTTAGGTTGGACATTAGGAAAAACTTCCAAACCGTCAGGGTGGTTAAGCACTGGAATAAATTGCCTAGGGAGGCTGTGGAATCTCCATCATTGGAGATTTTTAAGAGTGGGTTGGACAAACACCTGTCAGGGATGGTCTAGATAATACTTAGTTCTGCCTTGTGGGGACTGGACTCGATGACCTCTCAAGGTCCCTTCCAGTTCTATGTTTCTATGATTCTATAATGGTATTCTTTGCGGGTGCTACTGCTATATAGTTAGTTGTAGGTTCGTCATGGCGACAGTATTTTCTGTACTTCTACCAACAGTAACCAGCTCTTTCCAGTGCTGGCTTTTTCTGTCTATAATTTGGGAGGGGAAAAAACAACAAAAGTCTCTGATCATTCTGATGCTTTGTGTAGGCGCTTCTTTGGATACATTAGCAAAGACATCTGGGTGGTTTTGTTAGGTTTTCCTCTACAGACGCAATAAAGCAAGTCTACCCTGTACGCTTCCAACCTGGAAAATGTCCACTTCAAAAGCATAAATCCAGAGTTTAGTTGTAGCAATGCAAAAAGTCATCTGTGGCCACTAATCTCTGGGGAGGACAGTGGCTTTGGGAAGGAGGGAGTTGAACTCGACAAAATAATAATCAACCAAACCAATTTTGTTCAAATGTTGTAGGGGACCTTAGATTTGGCAAATTGCACCAAACTGAAAAATCTACCCAGGCAAGTTATTTACCAACTCCCAACTCATACACACACACATACACACAGTGACTCATCATGACTATGTTGCTATTATGGTTTCCATAATATAATGCTAGGAAAATATAAAGGATAGAGAGTCAATTGGTATTGTAAATAAACTGGGAGCTAACTGGGAGCATACAGTGCTCTAGGTCAGATACAATCAAACTTCCTTGCTACTAGGCTATGTTATTTGGTCTTAAGTCTGAACTATATGTCGTTTGCCCACATACGACATTGATGGGCAGACCGTAAATGGCTGTAATAATAATAATGAATATATTATAGGTCTACTTATAGGTACCTAGTACACATAGACCAAAGCTCTATGCTCTTCAAGAAATTATTAAACAAAGCACGGAAACCTTTGAAGTTATAGTAGTGAAGGATAAATATCAGTATGGGCAGAGAGCTGATTAATATACTGAGGTGCTGTACTCAGTGGAGCTCTGTTATAAATGATTCATTATTTGCCTCCTGAAAATGCTTTCTTCCCACAATGGAATGGCTGATTTTAAAAAATTCTAGGCTATTCAGGAATGACAAGTGTCAGGGAACCAAACTATGCTCTGTTCACTGAGTATTCTACTATACTCTGCAAATTGGTTGAAAAAAACATTTCTTCAGTGCTTGAAAGACTTTCTAGGAGGATATTTAAGGGCATATTCCACATTAAGGGAAGATGGCACTTTAAGGGCACATCCTAATTACACGTCTCTGTATGTAGAGTTCTAGGCCTTCCAATGACAAAATGTAACATACATGCTATAGAGGATATTTTTAGTCTTGCCATTCTCCTGATCCCTAAAATGCGCTTATTCCCCAAAATAAAAGTTATTGTGGAAAAGACTGAACTTACTTTACTGCGCACACACTCAGGAGGATGATAGATGCTTTCATTATCGTGGATTCAGGCATACCTACGCAGGTCAGGCTGCCCTCTGTCTTCCTGCTCCATCTCAAACAGGCAGCAAGGTATTGAAAGGTACAAGGCTCTTCCTCAGAGAATAAAATAGCATATACATGTCCACAAACCAAATCACAGCTGCTTAGGCCTACCTGTTTTAACACTGACCCTTTAACATGCTTAGTAATCAGCATGCCAAATTATGCTCTCAGTTACATCAATACTTCTTCGCACACATGAAGCTGAGCTCAGATTTCGGCCTACTGACTTGTAGTCAGCTCAACTAGCAGAGAGACCTTTTATAAAACTCCAGGCTGAAGGTCCTGGATGGAATCCCAGTGTGCTAGACAAATATGGCAAAATTCTGCTCCCACAAGACGTGCAGAAGATCTTGACTTGCATACTCTGTGCTTCCTAAGTGTGCACAACTCCCAGTGTAAGCAGCAATGGGAGCTCTGCATATGATGGAAAAGCTGGATATCAGTTGAAAGATACCCTACAGCTCTGGTAGCACAATTATGCTCAAGACTTGCTAAAAAATGAATCCATATACACTCTGCAGACTTGAGATCTTTATCTGGATCTGGTTTACCATGCACATTTTGTTAAGTAGTGTCACTTTAATATCCTGATTAGCATGGTACATCTTTCGTTTTGTCAAGATAATGGCATAAGTCATACTAATTGAAGTAACACAGTGTGTCAAATGCTATAGTGCATGATTTAGCTAGGACTTGGATGTCTGGTCCAATTAACTCACAGTGCAAATTGCACCAGGTTGTGTCCCTTTTTTGCCTTCTCGACAAGAGAAAGTTACAAAGCAAAACTGCAGAAGTGTTTTTCATTCTTCACTATCCCGATGACCTTCTAATAGGCAAACAGACATTAACAGAGAGTCATGGTTATTTAAATATTTGCGTCTTTTGCTCATGCAATAGATTCATGCCGATTCGTAGTGCAAAATCATTGACCAAGGCACTTTCTCCTACTAGGAGCAGGCTTCAAGCTTTGCAATACGTTCTGAAGTTGCTATAGCAAGCACAGGGAAAAACTGTCCAGGGAAAAAAGGATGCCAGTGATATAAGGCCATATGGTAGAGTGAAATCAGATTATTGTGACAAAATTACTTTTTTTGAACGGAGTTTAGAGGTGTTTATAAACTCTCTACAACTCACAAAAAAGCATCAGTCAGGTGGATTGCCATGGCAAGTGTGACCTTATTAACATCCATAGAATCATATCTTTTGAACTAACATTGCTGAAATCTGCTGTATTGCCTGGTACTGTACTTTTGCAGTTCACAAGTGCAATTGCAAAGTGGTTTACATGACAATCAAGTATCAATTTCAGGCTGGGTGAATGAAATGAGAAGTGGAATAAAGGAAATGCTAATGAGAACACAACCATCACCAAAAAGAGAATAGAATTCTTTTGGTCACCCTAGTTTCTCCTATAATGAAATGAAACAGAACAAAATATTCAGCACTTGAATAGATGACATTTCAGTGCCAGGAAAGACGCATGTAAAGACAAAAAGAAAAGGAGCACTTGTGGCACCTTAGAGACTAACAAATTTATTTGAGCATAAGCAAATAAATTGGTTCGTCTCTAAGGTGGCACAAGTACTCCTTTTCTTTTTGCAAATACAGACTAACACGGCTGCTACTCTGAAACATGTAAAGACAAGAAAATATGTCACAAAATAGCAACAACAAAAAATGGCAGGTTTGTCTCCAACGCACTGTTCACACTTATGGTACTCTGTAAATAATTACAATGCTATCTTATTCAGGCTCCAATTTAACAAAGCACTTAAGTATGTGTTTAACTTCAAAGGGTATAATTAAGAAAGCACTAACAGATACTTAAGTCCCATTGATTAAATGGACCTTAGATACATGCTTAAGGGCTAGATTTTTAAAGGAATTTAGGCATTAATTGAATTTTCAAAAGCATCCTGGCACCTAACATTCACTGAAATCAATGTATTGTAAGCATCTAGGAGCTTTTGAAAATCCAATTACGCACCTAAACACATTTAAAAATCTGGCCCTAAGTGCTTTGCTGAATCAGGGCCTCAGTGACTTAATTACCATTTCTTCTGGTTGCGTAACTTGCTCGCTGTCAGCCTGCATGGCTACCACAGATTCCAGACCTTTTGCCTGTAATCCAGAAGTATCATTTTCTGTTCCCTGATGACACCTTTTTATATGCATCTGAGCTAAAAAATTTTAACCAGTGTAGAGATAGAAACACTATGGGTTTATTACAGTTCATGCCACAAAAAGAACACAACAAGACAAACAAAAAATAAATAGGGACTGTTTGTTAGAAAATACCCTTTAATTATGAACCAACCATTGTAAAGTGACTGTTCCAGTAAGACATCTTCAGTTTAAAACTAAAAGAAAAAGTCATTCAGGCTCTGATTTAAAGACTCTAAATGGGAGGTTTCCCATTTATTTTTTCAATGATTTTTGGATCAGGCCTGAAGTGTGATGTGTGTACATGTGTGAGTGTGGTTTTATATATGTTTGTTTCTATTAAAGCAATCATTTAAAGCATTTCTCTGTTCAGCAGGTATGGAGAGGCCTAAACATCACAGTGACTAACAATATGCTCTATATGTAGGACTTTTATTATTTTAATATGACAGAACATGAATCAAGATTGCAAACTGTTAAATGGAATTTAACAGAAGTTGTATCTCATACTTTAAAATAAAAATGGCGTAGCTCTAAATAGTCCTATACAGAATTGCTGCAAATCAGGACAAAATTCCATGCCCATGTAAAGATTGCAAGTAGCATTTCATGTCTTTTTATTGTTGGCCAAGGTATTACATTTGTCTTGTCTTACCTGGTCCTTCTTTTTAAAGAAGGTTGTATCATGTGTGCCATTTTGAAGCTTAGCTCTCTGTAAAGTCCGCAGAGCGGGTGGACGAGGTTGAAGGAAGATTGATGTTGTTACAGGGAAGGGACAAACCTGTTTACCCCTAATTTTGACCTCACTTCAACACTGCCTATTTGAAAGCTCAACTTGAACTTGTCTAACTATTAGTTGAAATGTTTAGGTTTGTGTTACACAAAGGCAAAAGCCATAATGAAGAAGCAAACACAGAAGAGAAAGGGAAAAATCCCTTGAAAAAAGGTAAGGTGAGAAATGGAAGAGTAGGCAGAATTAAAAACAAACACAAAGAGACCATAAAACTGGAGGCTTGAGTGGGAGGGGTGGAGAATTTGAATAGAAACAATATATTAAAATAGCACCCACTTATACCAGTTTAACCTTTGGCAAGATTCTCCTATTGCTAATGCTGAGCACATGCTTCCTTTTAAGTAGAAAAACATTGTTTTAAAATTTTAAATGTTCCTACAAAAAAACATGGATTGAAATCACAAAATAAAAACTGTTCACAATCTCCAAGTGGTTCTTCTGATCCCCAAAAACTTGCCAGAGATTTGTAGAATCTCGACCTCCATAACATTTCACCACTTCTGGGATCTCTGCAAGGTCTCTCCATCAGTAGCCCTCTTGTACATGGTATTTTCTAAAATAATATGATACAAATGTGAGCCCAATTCATTGACATTAAAATGACAGCAAATGTAATGAAAGCTTTCACCTAGCCAATTCCAGCTTAATTTCAAATAAATGCAAGCCTTTCAATTTGCCAATACTTCAAACACTAGAAAATCTTCCTTCTACCTAGTCCACCAGCTCTGCAGACTTAGACTTTAAACTTAAGCTTAAACTTAAGCTTTACAAGATGAAACACAAGCTCAAATTCTTCTTTGCATTTGCCCTGCATTGCACTTCTGGGCCAAAGCAGTTCTACAGTCCCTGAAGCCAACCACAGAGGCTTACCCCAGGGGCTGCTGGTAACCACAGCCCTCCTTGTACCCATTTCAGGGAGCGTGGCTAGAGGCGGGGCCACTGCTGGGGCTTTTTCTGCAGATGCTATTATGGTCTATAGAGCCATTGGCAGCCAGTTTAACTTAAAGCATACATGGTCCAGGATTTGTAGTTGAAAGGCATCTTTGTCTCTCTTCCTCAGCTGCAGCTGAGGAGTTGGTCCTCTGTATTTGGCACCACTTTAAATTCCATCGAATTGGCTGTATCAGGGAGAAAAGAGGTAAATAGTTATCTACTGTTTGAAATAAATAGGTAGTCCTGATGATAGATACTGAATATCTAATATAGAAAATTGACTTTTATGCTTAAAACAGCATGGCACATATTCATGAGGGTATGTTTGCTGTGCATCGAGAAATATCTCTAGAAATACAGGACCGATGAAGTGAGCTGTAGCTCACGAAAGCTTATGCTCGAATAAATTGGTTAGTCTCTAAGGTGCCACAAGTACTCCTTTTCTTTTTGCAACATTTCAACTAACTCCTTTAATAAAACCAGCCCTAAATAGCCAGTATTTTGTCAATGCTTAAGCAATGGACCTTATAGTATGAAACCTTCAAACCAGTAAGGAAAACAAAACATTTCATAGATTAGTTCTCACAGGGAAAAAAGAAATTGATTGACACCAAGCAAATCTCAGTAGCAAGAATCAGTGAATTCCTGCTATAACTGGCAGTACCGATATAGTATTGGAGTTGCATACATGTATCCAAGGCCAGAATTTGGCCCAATGGTGGTATCTAAGGGCCAGATCGAAGTTGATTGGAGTTATGTATCAGAGGGGTAGCTGTGTTAGTCTGTATCCACAAAAACAACAAGGAGTCCGGTGGCTAACAGATTTATTTGGGCATAAGCTTTCGTGGGTAAAAAACCCACTTCTTCAGATGCATGGAGTCTTCAGATGCATTGGGGTTATGATTACAGGTGGGTTGTAACAGTCCCTAAATGCTGGAAATGAGAAGCCTTAAGCCTAAACTTCCTAATTTTTAATAAAGATAGATTCTTACGTCACCTTAACATAGTAATTTGTATTTAATTTCCTGTACGGGGGTGGGGGGAGAAGATTGGAAGAAACAGATGTTGCCCCCCATGGTCTGTTGAAGAAAAAAGAACCATGAAAATTCATCTGTCCATCTTATTGCTTTTTTATTAGGTAACACAGATGCTGGGGAAAAAAACTGAAGAGAACTGAGGTATTCAAAACACTAACTTCTCCTTTGAGGGGTGGAATTTTTTCCCCATGATTTGCATTATCCAGTAAATAATAAGATGGATAGGTGTGTGTTTTTCCTTCCAGCTGTAGAAAGCAGAACAAACATCTGTTTTTGCCTTTTTTTCTAACTATACGAGAGAACAATGCTGGCTTTGTGGTAAAGCACCCATTTTTCAAAGGCTACGTGACAAAAAATTGTTTGCCTGGTTCATCTGGTGTAGTGTTTGTATTCCCTGTTTCACAGAGACCCCCTGTTTCACGGAGACTGCTGAGAGGGCGGAGGGGGTCCTTATTGTATGACTGGATACGACTGCAAGCCTTGCCCGCGGTATCTGAGTCTTTCAGCGCTTTGACGCGGCCTGGAAACAGCTTGGCATGGAATGAAAAGTATATTAGAAATACATTGAAATGCGAAAGGCGGTAGGAGCACTGCAGAAGCAGAACAGTCACTGCTTATATGTGGAGGAAGGACACGGATACTTCAGATCACTCTGACGTGCACAACACTCTAAATATGTTTTAGTCAAACACAAATTAATGGACGGAAATCAAGAGTAACTGGGTGAAATTCTATGGTTTGTGTCATGCAGGAGGTCAGAGTAGATGTTCTGGTGGTGCCTTCTGATGTTCACGTCGGTGAATCTATATCCAGACCCCCTGACCATAACCAGTTATTTACTATGATATGAATGAAGCTGCACGAACTCCCCTGGGTTACAAGGAAAGTCACCAACACATAGGCTTTGTCTACACTACGGCGGGGAGGTATAATTTCCAGCTCGGATAGACACATAGCTCTGTTCAAGCCAGTGCACTAAAAATGGCAGTGTGGCCGAACCAGCACAGGCATTGGCTTGGGCTAGCCCTACTCTGTACCTAGGATGGGACTGTACTTGGAATTGCCCTTAGAGCTGCCTCCATACTAGGGACTTCCGCTGGCACAGCTATGTCAATCAGGGATTGCCCCTCTTCATACCCTGACTGACAAAGCTATGCCAGCAGAAGCGTGTAGTATACTTAGCCTCTGAATAGCCTGAGGAAAGCGCAAGTTACCTCGCCCTCTGTTCCCGGAGGTCATGGATGTGTGTACCTGGGGATTTGGGACAGACCTGGCCCTCAGAGAGAATAGACTGAGGAGGGAGTCGATTTAAATTGACTCCAATGAGAAAAGCCATGGCTTTGTCCTGACAAAGAATGTGTCACAAATTATAGGGAAAATATGCAAATTGTCGTGGGCTGGGTCCCATTAATTGCAGGGGATTATGCTGTTATATGCAATAAAAAAATATTTAAAACCCCAGGTCACCCTCCCATACTCCATTAGAGCAAAACTGAAAAGTTTATGGCAGAATCCTACTCAGCAGCAGGCTGACTTGGATGAAAGAAACCAGACCGTGACTCATTATGTAAATAAACCCACAAAAGTCCTGATTTTAGACATGAAAGCCCTGTAACAAACACACTGCCTTAATTAGATGGACTGTTTCATTTCTGGGCAGGTGCCCACAGATTATGCAAGGGGTGCATTTTATCAATGTCTAAATAAATAAATAATCAATCCGTTAAATCAGTTTAAAAAGCTTTGGCATAACCCAGTTAACAACTCTTCAGGAAGCTTCATCCATTCATCATTACAATGATAGACTTGACCTACTACATCAAAGCAATCATACCAATATATCAATGTGCAGTATTAGTGACCTTTAATCCATGCATTAGGAACATAATAAGCCATGAGAGCCCAAGAAGAGTTGTGTTCTTGTAAACTATTTAATCTCCTATTACTAATAGGGAATTTTCATGTAGCACTTACTATTATACAATCACAGTCTATTGTCTCAATGGGAGTTTTCAGATTTAAAAAAAACACAGCAAGTGGTATAAATCTGTATATTATATTGTGCACTTGAGAAAAGTACATATGTAGTGAAATGCTTCATCACAAAGTACAAACCACAGCATCCCGTACAATTTTGTTACCCTAAGGCATTTGTCCGCATTAATGGCCATAACATTTCAGGTTTTACAGACAAGGCATTTGTTAGGTAAGGAAGTGCCCCCTACAAAAAAATCGACCCTACTTAAAAAATTCCTTCCCTCTTAAACTTAAAAAAAAATATCCAAAGCAATATTTGTAGGTTTCAGAGTACTCCATTTCAATATTTGTAATTGCTCATACATTAGACTCCACATTTCAAATTTTCAATCTGGGTCATTTTTGTAAAGTTGAATTTATTTTATAAAATAAACGCAACAAATTCAGGTTATTAAAAAAATAGCAACTTACATTCAAAAACCTGAAAGTGTTCTACAAACAATTAAGTCTCTTAATGTCTCTTAATGCCCCTGTAAGATAGGAACATAATGTCAGCTCTATTTCACAGGTGGCTAAACTGAAAAATTAAGAGGTTATGGAACTCAGCCAGGATCACACAGCAAGTTCATGGCAGAGGTGGAAATAGAGTATCTGTCCCCTAATATAACCATTAGAAATACTCCTTTTCCAGTGGACTCATGCTCAAACCAATAAGGTGCTACAAGACCATACAGTACTACAAGATATCGCTGCATGGTCAATATAAAGCATTTTTCACACCAACTGTATCTGGCCTTTTACATCCTTCTGCAAATAAATGTACAGGTTATGAGTCTGTGCATAAAAATTAAACATTACGGCTCATTAAGGCAGTAGGTTTTTGACAGCCGTGGGCAGTGGTGAGCTGGAGCCGGTTTGCGCGAACAGGTTGTTAAATTTTGAAGCAGTTTTAGAACCGGTTGTTAACCCGCTTCCCTGCAGGGGGCGCTGAGGCTTTGATGGGCTCCGGCCGGGAAGTGATGTAATTCCTCCTCCGGCCACCGGGGGTGCTGCGCTGCGGGAACCATTTGGGCTGCTGCCTGGCCCTGGGCACGAGCCCTGCTGCTGCTGTTGCTCCCCTGGCCCTGGGGCTCCCGCTGCTGCCTGGTGGGTCCCCAGATGCTCTGCTGGGCCTGGGCTGCGTCCTGCTGCTCGGGCTGCTCCAAGCCGCTCTCCCCGTGAGCACCCACCACCCTGCCTGCAGCCAGCCCCTCCTCCAGCCACCCCTGCCCGCACCAGCCCCTGCCTCCAGCCACCCCCGCACTCCCTGCCTGCAGCCAGCCCCTGCCTCCAGCCACCCCTGCACCCCCTGCCTGCAGCCAGCCCATCTCCAGCCAGCCATGCACCCCCTGCCCTGTCCACAGCCAGCTCCTGCCACACGTACCCCCGCCCTGTCTCCAGCCACCCCCACACCCCCTGCCTGCAGCCAGCCCCTGTTTCCAGCCACCCCCGCATCCCCTGCCTCCAGCCAGCCCCTGTCTCCAGCCACCCCCTGCCCTGCCCGCAGCCAGCCCTGCACCCCCTGCCTGCAGCCAGCCCCTGCCGCACGCACCCCCTGCCCTGCCCGCAGCCACCCCCGCACCCTCTGCCTCCAGCCAACCCCTGCCGCACGCACCCTCTGCCCTGTCTCCAGCCAGCCCTGCACCCCCTGCCCTGTCCACAGCCAGCCCCTGCCGCACCCACCCCCTGCCCTGCCTCCAGCCACCCCCGCACCTCCTGCCTGCAGCCAGCCCCTGTCACCAGCCAACCCGCACCCCCTACCTGCAGCCAGCCCGTCTCCAGCCACCTCCTGCCCTGCCCTGCCCGCACCAGCCCCTGCCGCATCCCCTGCCCTGCCCGCAGCCAGCCCCTGTCTCCAGCCATCCGCGCACCCGCTGCCCTGCCTGCAGCCAGCCCCTACCTCCAGTCAACCCCTGCCCTGTCTCCAGCCAGCCCCGCACCCCCTTGCCTCCAGCCAACCCTGCACCCTCCTGTCTCCAGCCAGCTTCGTACCCGCTGCCCTGCCTGCAGCCAGCCCTGCACCCCTTGCCTCCAGCCAGCCCTGCACCCTCCTGTCTCCAGCCATCTCCGCACCCCCTGCCCTGCCCGCAGCCAGCCCTGCACCCCCTGCCTCCAGCTAGCCCTGCCCCACGCCCCTGTCTGCAGCTGGCCCCACATCCACTGGTGCCCTGCAGTTCCCAGGGCAGTAAACCTGCACACCTGCTTCAGTGAGGAAGGCAGGGAGCAGCTGGGACCCACACATGTGCACACCCTAGGGTGACCAGACAGCAAGTGTGAAAAATCAGGATGGGGGGTAGGGCGTAATAGGAGCCTATATAAGAAAAAGACCCCAAAATCGGGACATCTGGTCACCCTAGCACACCCCTAGGGAGTGGCGGGGACCCACACATGTGAAACGGAGCTCATTTCTAGTTCAGGCCCATCTTTTTAAAAAAGAACTTTAGGCAGGGTTAACATATGTCCGTATTTTCCCGGACAGGTCAGGCTTTTTGGTTCTTAAATCGCTGTCCAGGAAAAAAATTCCTCCCGGGAAAATACGGACGTATGGTAACCCTGTTGGTACAAAAAATACATACTGGGGCACATCCCTTAAATCAGAACTTTTTATCAGGAACCGCTTGTGAATATTTTGGCAGCTCATCATTGGCCATGGGTTTCATATGGAGGAGGGGAGGTGTTTTACACATATCATTTCAGCAGGCTGACTTGGGTGAAAAAGTCAATGGCCCTTGGGCTCCTACGTGTCTAAGTCTCTTGACTTTTTCACCCAAGTTAGTCTGTTGCGGTACCTTTTACGTGGCTGTTAAAAATCAGACTTAGGAGCCTCAGTCCCATAGTTGCCTCTGAAAGTTTTACTTGTGGACTTTGTGACCAATGTCAGCCTGCTGCTGAGTTAACCTGCCATAAAATTTGACAATTTGGGAATGTGACATTGGTTTTTTTGGTTTTAATGGTTTTAAATGCCAAATTACTTCCACACCAATCTTCCTTCATAATTTTCACTCATCTTTCAGTAATTAATATCCATTTTCTTGAAATAACTGGCATTTTACTAACAAGCACATCAAAAATGGGACCTGATTCAGAAATACATCACAACAGGGATCCCAGAAAAAGGAGCAAGCTTCTTTCAAAGGTTTCTCACATCAGGTGGTGACATATGGAGCTGCCCTGTAATAATTTATGAATACTGTGTGTCAGCCTGATTATTGGGACGGTGGTTACCATATGAATGTATTGATTTAAATTCAGTAGGGGTCTATCTGTAATACCGGCGGGAAGGAGAAGGATGGCTCAAGATAGCCAATCATTAAAAGTCTTTAAGAGTCATTAAGGGGCAATGCCAGTTTCTAGCCAGGCTATTAAACTAGTTTGACCAGGAATGGTCAAGACCTGCAGCAGAACAAAGAACTCTGCCAGGGTTCAAAGGCTCCTGCATTGGTGCAGAGACCAGACCACAGCACTGCCAATGTCAAGAGCTTAAACAAAAGATAATATGGTGTGTTTTGGTCAGTCTTGGTTTTTTGAACTCCCCCTCCCAATGTGTCCAAGCCCAGAAACAACCAATGTGATCATCTAGTCTGACTTCAGGTATAATACAGGCCCCAAAATATGTCCTAGAGCAGATCTTTCAGAAAAACATCCATTCTTGATTTAAAAATTATCAGTGATGGAGCATCTACCACACCTGTTGGTAAGATATTCCAGTGGGTAATTACTCTCACTGTTAAAAATTAACTTCTTATTTCTATTCTGAATTTGCCTAGCTCTCAGCTTCCAGCCATTGGATCATGTTATACCCTTCACTGCTAGATTGAAGAGCCCATTATTAAGTATTTGTCCCCATGTAGGTATGAAAAGACTGCACTCAGTCACCCTTAACCTTCTCTCTGTTGAGCTAAATAGATTGAGCTCTTTGAAGCTACTAGTATAAAACAGGTTTTCTAATCCATGCATCATTTTCGTCACACTTCTCTGAACCCTCTCAAATTTATTTGAATTGTGGACACCAGAACTAGGCTCTCTCTCTCTCTCTGTGCACGTGTGTGAGAGACAGAGGATGCAAATGAGGGCAGGTCTGCACTCGGGAATTGATGCTCTGAGATTGATCCACTGGCGGTTGATTTAGCAGATCTAGTAAAGACCCACCAAATTGACTGCAGATCGCTCTCCAGTCGACCCCTGTACTCTACCCCCAACAAGAAGAGTAAGGTAAGTCAACAGGAGATTTTCTTCCGTCGACCCCCGCGGTATAGACCCCGTGGTAACTAGACCGAAGGTACGTCGACTCCAGCTACGTTATTCACGTAGCTGGAGTTGCATAGCGTAGGTCAACTTACCATGGTAGTGTAGACATAGCCTTAGTGTTGCCAATTTTATGGAGTAAGGCGATTTTGGGCCCCAGTGCAGGAGCTCTCTCTGCTTCATGATGATGCAGAGTTCTCAGCTTCTCCTCAAACCCCCAAATTCTATTTAATTCTGTGCCTTCCACACCTGTGCCTTCCACACCTGCCCCTTCTCCCCCAATCCACTGCTCCAGGATTCTTCATCACCCTGTCCTCAGGTGTGAGGGGAGGCAAGAAAGCTGGGTGCTCTTCTCCCCCTGCTCTTCCTGGGGAAGTGGGGAAGCTCCACAGGTTCTTCACCCCCCTCTCTCCTGTGCTAGGCCTGATGTTGCCTGGGGACAGAGGGGAGGGGGAACAGGGAGCACACTGACCCATTGATCACAGGAGGGGGAAGGGGTGCAAGGCCACCCTGAGTTGTTGGGCTCTTTCTGCTCTCCCCACTTCCTGTGAGAATGGTGTCAGCTGCTCCCTCTCCCCTATCCCAAAAGTCCTCTCTCCTGAAGGGAAGTGGGAGAGCTCTGCTTGCCTCCTGCAGTAGCTCTGATTTGCTGCTCTTACCAAGGAGATTGGCTGCCTACCCCACTTGCCTATCAGTTTCACCCATCACTGGCATGACAAGACTGAAATTCACACGAGGGCTGGGACTTTTTGCCTCATCGTGAGACCAGCTCCCGCCCCAGCCTAAACTGTGAGAGTTGGTAATGCTGACGCCCAGATGCAGGCTCCTGCTGGGGATGTCTGGAGAAGCCAGGCCTCGCAAGGTTGCCACCAGGCTCAGCAGGACGTTTAGGTCAGATAGACATGCATGCAGACTGGTTTAAAATCACCTACAAGATCTCTATCAAGCATTCTTACAACTACAATACCTACCTGCTGAAGTGAAGAAACAGACTGACAAAGCCAGAAGAGTACCCAGAAGTCACCTACTACAGGACAGGCCCAACAAAGATAATAACAGAACGCCACTAGCCGTCACCTTCAGCCCCCAACTAAAACCCCTCCAACGCATCATCAAGGATCTACAACCTATCCTGAAGGACTCTCACAGATCTTGGGAGACAGGCCAGTCCTTGCTTACAGACAGACCCCCAACCTGAAGCAAATACTCACCAGCAACCACACACCACACAACAGAACCACTAACCCAGGAACCTATCCTTGCAACAAAGCCCGTTGCCAACTGTGTCCACATATCTATTCAGGGAACACTATCGTAGGGCCTAATCACATCAGCCACACTATCAGAGGCTCATTCACCTGCACATCTACCAATGTGATATATGCCATCATGTGCCAGCAATGCCCCTCTGCCATGTACATTGGTCAAAATGGACAGTCTCTACGTAAAAGAATAAATGGAAACAAATAAGACATCAAGAATTATAACACTCAAAAACCAGTTGGAGAACACTTCAATCTCTTTGGTCACTTGATTACAGACCTAAAAGTTGCAATTCTTCGGAAAAAAAAAAACTTCGAAAACAGACTCCAATGAGAGACTGCTGAATTGGAATTAATTTGGAAACTGGATGCAATTAACTTAGGCTTGAATAGAGACTGGTAGTGGATGGGTCATTACACAAAGTAAACTATTTTCCCATTTTATTCCCCCCTCCACCCTCCACTGTTCCTCAGACGTTCTGGTCAACTGCTGGAAATGGCCCACCTTGATTATCACTACAAAAGGTGCCCCCCCCCGGCTCTCCTGCTGGTAATAGTTCACCTTAAGTGATCACTCTCATTACAGTGTGTATGGTAACACCCATTGTTTCATGTTCTCTATGTATATAAATCTCCCCACTGTATTTTCCACTGAATGCATCCGATGAAGTGAGCTGTAGCTCATGAAAGCTTATGCTCAAATAAATTTGTTAGTCTCTAAGGTGCCACCAGTACTCCTATTATTATCTTTATTTTCATGTTATGCTCTAGGAGAAAAAGCTCATCACAATCAACACCCACAAATTACCAGCAGTAGATTTTTAAAGTTGGGCATGCACAATTCCCTGATGAGAATGTGCTAGGTCCTATTCAGACAAACACTTAAGCATATATTTAATTTTCAGCATGTGCTTAAACCCCATTGACTTCAATGAGACTTAAGTCCTGATTAAGCAGAGTGCATAAGCACAGTCTTAAATGCTTTGCTAAATCAGGGCCATAATCAGGGGTCTGTGAACACACAATGCCTGTGAGTGACCCAAGTAGCAAGTTTCAGAGTGGTAGCCGTGTAGCAATGTACAAACACAAACAGTGGTATCCAATTGCACACTCACCTTGTGTAACTAAAATGGATATAATTAATAAATAATCCCCCTGCCTCAAAAGAGTTGAAATCTCCTGCAACTTGTGGATAAAATGTGAAGCATACATTTAAATAATATACCTTCCATCTTTAAAAGCTTTTCTACTAACATTTTGAAGTAACAGCCATTAAGCTCTGTGTATTTGGCACAATACTAATATACAGCAAAGCACGAATTAAATTTGGCTGGAGGATTTCTCCTATAATTTAGCATTAGTTAATCTAGCCATTATTTAGTGTCCCTTTAACACAATCCTAGGTTTTAAAAAAATCAGGGATCTCTCTTCAGCTCCGTCACTCACTCATTTCTTCTTGCAAGCAATGTTTACAGTTTCAATTATTTTGGATCCAACCAGAGTAAGTGGTTTTATTTAAAATTCAATCAGGCTTCTGGTTTTAAACATCTTTTTGTGCATGTGTGGAGCACCAACAATTGACAAGAGCCCTGAATTTAACATCTGTTCCAACCCGTAAATGGTTTTCATTTGAGAACTGAAAATAAACATAAAGCAATTACAAACTGCTCACTCATAATAAATAGTATGTTTGCTACAACTGCTGCCATCAAGTCAGCAAAAATGCTATGAGCCAGAGCTTCAGAAATTAGGAATTTTCAAAAATTGGGCAAACCAAAGAGGACCCAAACATCAAAATTGGGACCAGGATTTTGAAATGCTCCCTTCTCCAGACACATATACAAAGTGGTGGGGCCTGTCTGTAACAAGAGCATGTGCTATCTACAGAATACACAGTGATGAGTTAGAATCGGTTGCTTGTTTTTTAATTTCTTTCCACATTCTCAGTATTTTTTGAAAAATGGGCAGAGTTTGGTTATCATGAAACCCAGAACTTGTAGAAATGACTGAAGTCAGGCACAGTGTAGGCAAGCAACATGCATTCTTCCCCACACAGCTCGATCTTCGCATCTTAGTCCTAGTCCCTGTTATTACAGTCCTGGGTCTACACACAGGACTTTGCCAGTGTCCTCCACTGCTTTGCCAGAAGGCCTCTGATATTTCATTCTGAGCAAATATTAAGTATGCCAGATGTTGCCATTTTGTGAGTTGTGCCAATGTCATAAGAACATAAGAATGGCCCTACTGGGTCAGACCAAAGGTCCATCTAGCCCAGTATCCTGTCTTCCAACACTGGACAGTGCCAGGCGCCCCAGAGGGAATGAACAGAACAGGTAATCATCAAGTGATCCATCCCCTGTCGCTCATTCCCAGCTTCTGGCGAACAGAGGCCAAGGACACCATTCCTGCCCATCCTGGCTAATAACCATTGATGGATCTATCCTCCATGAATTTATCTAGTTCTTTTTTGAACCCTGTTATGGTCTTGGCCTTCACAACATCCTCTGGCAAGGAGTTCCACAGGTTGATTGGACGTTATGTGAAGAAATACTTCCTTTTATTTGTTTTAAACCTACTGCCTATTAATTTAATTTGGTGACCTCTAGTTCTTGTGTTATGAGAAGGAGTAAATAACACTTCCTTATTTACTTTCTCCACACCAGTCATGATTTTATAGACCTCAATCATATCTCTCCTTACCCGTCTCTTTTCCAAGCTGAAAAGTCCCAGTCTTATTAATCTCTCCTCATACGGAAGCCGTTCCATACCCCTAATAATTTTTGTTGCCCTTTTCTGAACCTTTTCCAATTTCAATATAACTTTTTTGAGATGGGGCGACCACATCCGCACACAGTATTCAAGATGTGGACGTACCAGGGATTTATAAAGAGGCAGCATGATATTTTCTGTCCTATTATCTATTCCTTTCTTAATTATTCCCAGAATTCTGTTCGCTTTTTTGACTGCCACTGCACATTGAGTGGGTGTTTTCAGAGAGCTATCCACAATGACTCCAAGATCTCTTTCTTGAGTGGTAACAGCTAATTTAGACCCCATCATTTTTATATTTAGTTGGGATTATGCTTTCCAATGTGCATTACTTTGCATTTATCAACATTAAATTTCATCTGCCATTGTATTTCCCAGTCACCCAGTTTTGAGAGATCCTTTTGTAGCTCCTCACAGTCTGCCTGGGTCTTAACTATCTTTACTACTTTTGTATCAACTATCTTTAGTATGTCCACTGGAAGAGCAGTGAGTCTATTTCACTTGTGATCTAAAGGAATATTTGAAGCAGTAAGTAGGTAAATCCACTGTGACAGGGTCAGGCCAGATGGCTACAGGAGAGTGATAGAAGGCAGATATATTAGCCCCAGGTTAAGTAGGTCCCTTTTCCCTGGGTAAAGTAACAGGGAAGGTTCCAGAACAATCAGGAAGTTTCTGGAATTAATTAAGACAGGCAGGCTAATCAGGGCACCTGGGTTTAAAAAGGAGCTCACTTCAGTTTGTGGTGTGCGTGCAAGGAGCTGGGAGCAAGAGGCGCAAGAAGCTGAGAGTGAGAAGGCACACTACTGGAAGACTGAGAAGTACAAGCATTATCAGACATCAGGAGGAAGGTCCTGTGGTGAGAATAAAGAAGGTGTTGGGAGGAGGCCATGGGGAAGTAGCTCAGGGAGTTGTAGCTGTCACACAGCTATTACAGGAGCCACTGTAGACAGCTGCAATCCACAGGGCCCTGGGCTGGAACCCGGAGTAGAGGGTAGGTCCGGGTTCCCGCCATCCCTCCATCCCCCCAGCTCCCTACTTGATACCAGAGGAGTTGTACTGGACTGTGGGTTCCACCAGAGGGGAAGGTCTCTGGCCTGTTCCCCGATCCACTAGGTGGATCAGCAGAGACAGCGGGGATTGTTCTTCTTCCTTTCCCCATGCTGGCCAGTGATAAGGCTAACTGAGTGAATGGCAGATTTGAGCCACGAAAATTGCCAAACTGAGGGCTGCCGTGAACCTCTGAGGCGAGAAAATCCGCCAATAAGCGCAGGACCCACCAAGGCAGAGGAGGAACTTTGTCACACCACTTATTCGTGTCTGAATAACACCATAGCAGAATTTTTGGAAGCCTTCACAATCCAACACTAACTTCAAGCACGCAGCAGCTGACCTTCCAGTGATCTGCCTGCACATGATCACATGGGAGGAGGGCAGGAAAGAATAACGAACCCACTGCTATGCATATCCCCCAGTCGGAGAGGAGGAACAGTGGATTTACTTTAGCTGCTGTGGAGCCATTCAGCAGCCCCATGTGGAAGATATTTTCCTGACCTCAATTCCACCAACAGCTAGTGAGCTTTCCAACTGTATTTATATAAGCAACAATGAGTCAACAGGGTATTTCCAGGGGATTAAGAACTGGCTGTGTGAAATTGATAGCCCAAGTTACATGGGCTTTACAATCATATAGAAGACGGAAGGAAAAGTGATGTCAAATTTTAACCCTACCAATATGAACTACATCTTTCTAAATTTCAAATGTGGATCGTCAAATGACACTATTTATTCATTGCAAGTAAAAATCCTGGCAAATAAAATATCCCTTGCCCTTTTGAGGTATCCAGAGCCTTATCTCATAAGATTTTACTAGACTGGACATATTTGTATTTCAAACTCTCCTGGAGAGAGTACACGGACAGGGGGACCCACCGAGTTCTCTGACAGCACACAGGCAGAGAGCAAACATATAGCCAGTCTGTATGGCTTTGTGAACACATACTCTAGTTCCCATGTATAGAAACGTACATTTCTGCCAGAGTTTCACTCCTGGCTCAGTCATTATAAAGAAGATTATCATTGTAGGTAGCATCAGCATGGACTGATGCAGCGGATTTATCCCTTGAAAAGGTTTAGTTATATATTTGGTCTAGCAGTCACTGCACGCCTCTATTTGACACATGAGGCTTGATCCATTTCATGTGTTTATTGTCTCCCAAAAGCCTTATTGAAGAGGATTTAAGAATGCATTATACATAACACAGGGAGACTGGCACACACTCATCTCAGCAGAGGTATTGTTTTAACAAGCCGCTTATTCCATCAGGACTAGCTGCATTTCAAGTTGTCTGTGTCACACCCTAGTTCCGGACATTAGAACAATGCAGTCATCCTCTGCTTCCCAGAACTCTTTTAACAAAACTTACATTTCATTTCTCATTTTTCTTATTTATATTTAATGTCAGCACTTGATGGGGATTATAGTCATCATTGAACCTGCCTAAAATGGAAACAGTTTGAAGGATTATTTGGGAGGGTTTTTTTTTTTAAAGTAAAACAGTTCTTTAGCCATTAGAAATGATTCTTCATGTCTTCAGAAGGATAAAAGTGCTTTCAAAAGCCATTATGCCTGCCATGTTACAATTTCCTTCCTATAATGTTTCACTTCTGATTCCTGACAGCCTATAATAGAATGGTTCCTACAGAGCTAGTCACCTTACACATAAGTTTACCTGCCACAGAAGAAAAAAGCCCAATTTTCAGTGCTATAGACTGAGCATTTGACTATTTGGTGTTTGCAATATTTTTGGCACAAATTGGCTTCAGACTGGCTAACCACTGAAATTCTTTTGAATTCATTTCCCCAATGATAGAACTTCAGACTTTCCCTTAATAATGTAACCATATTAGTCCCTAGGAATTCAAATTCAATGTGTTTTTCCTTCTCCCTGTACCATTTCTAAGAGGTTTGTAAAATACAGGATCAAGAAAAAAGGTTTATTATGCCAATCCAAATATTCACAGTTGAACCTGGAAAGAACACCAAGAGGATCTCACTGTGTAGCAACGTTTCACATAGTTTTCCTTATTACTCTTCTGCTTGGTACTGCTCAAGACAGAAGTGTCAGCTCCCTATTAAAGCAAAGAGGAGTCAGTTACAGATTCCTGTGTGCTGTACAGTCAGGTTACAGTCATCCTGGAACAGCAAATTTTGGAGGAGTACAACAAGAGGATCTGTGCTGAGCTCTCATTATGGATATTAGTGGCTGGCACTTGACTATGATGGACTTCCTGTTGCCAGTGCAATAGCAAATATTGCACTACCAGGCAAAGCCAAACTAGTGGCAGTGAAGCCTGTGGGGAAGAGCAGGAGCCCCCCTGAAGCGCACTTACAGCTCTCCCAGAAAAGCTTAATGTTCGTGAGCACTGACTGGGATTCAGATAGTCAAAGCATTTACAAAGCTTTATTCAGAGGACAGCACCTTAGATTTCTGGTGTGTGACATTCTTGACAACATCATGGAGGATGCTATATCCCAGCAGTACATGGATCTTTTTACGTGCATCTGATCAGGGTAAGCAGTGCAAAAATAAATGGAAGTCAACCATCCAAATGTAGTTGAATTTAACCAGGAAAAAAAGAAAGCTTAGAAAAGTAAGATATCATTCAAAAGAGAGATATGCATTGCCATTCAAACCTTCCTGAAAGGGATTTAGTGTTGCCACTGAAGGAGATAGCCTTCACAAAGTCTACCCCTTCCTTCAGCTCAATAGAACATATACTGTCTATTTTCTCTTCCCCAAGTAGCATTCATAGCATGAGCTCCCCGAGTGCTGCAACAACACAGATTGCAAAGAATTCTCCATGCTGGTTTTGAACCTCAAATGTAGAGCCGGAGAGCCCCAATAGGTTAAACTAAGTAACAGTGAGAGAAGAATATCAGGCTTTTGATCCATTAACAAGCACAAAACTAAAGATCTCTCAGCTACACAGCTGGAAAATACTGAACTTGAGAATTGAAGTGAATGTGAAACTTTCTGCAATTATTATCTGTAACAGATATAAGTAGCAGTGAGTGAATCTCAAAAGGTTTGTTTTCAAATGGATTCTCACACAAACCTCTTTGAGCAAGAACAGAGCTATTATTGAGGCAGTTTCATATAATGGTTAAAACAGGGAACAACAACATCTCAGGGTTACCTTGTGCTCCCCTTTCTGCTTGTTATATCCCACCTGTTAGCTTACACTTACATTGTAAGTTGTTTGGGGCAGGGACTTTCTCTGTTATATGTCTGCACAGTGCCTACCACAAGGGGGCCGGGGCCTCTGTGGTACTGCAATACAAATAAGAAATAATTATACAATACATGTGTCCTGACTTGCTGTGTAACACTGAAGCTGTCACTTCCACCCAGTGCCTCAGTTGCCCCCTTTGTAAAATGGGGGGGGGGAATATTCACTTTTTTAAAGCATCATTTGTTTCTCAGATGAATGGCACCAGATAGAAGTGCAAAGGCCCCCCATTTTAGTAAAAGGAGTGAAGCATCGCAGCTCATGACCACAAAGGAGCTCTCTGAGCCCCTGCTTCTACCAGAGCTTCTTCTCCCTGGGTTTATGTAAACATTGTTATTTTTAAATGTGTGTATATTCTGACTGGAGCAAGATGATGGGAAATGCATTGAAGTGCAACTGATTATACTTGTCAGCTCATTCAAGTTACGAGTGGATTTTAATTATTTCAGCTCTTCAGAGAAATGATCAAAAGTCTGCACGAAATTATCAACTTTCACATAATCCCATTGCTGCCAACATTTTTTATTCTAAAAATAAGATTTTCACCCCCACATTCCTAATATTTCCATTGCATTATTTCACCAGATGTTTTAAGCAGAATTTATGGCTGTGAATTTTTCCATCTCTCGTTGATAATATTTGGTTTGGCCTTTTCAGAATTATAAGAACAGAAGAATAAATTATTTCATTTTTAAGTTACTGGGTGGCTCAGAGAGCTTGTAACGTAATTACCAAGTAATCCTTTGCTATCATACATGTATAAAACCGAAAACCGGCAGCAAGGTACTTCAATAGGTTTGGTTTGATATCAACATCACGTATCACAGAGGATACTACCCTCCGTAAAGTCCCACTCCAACATGGTACAGAGCACCTTCAACGTCCATTGATTTTAAATGAAAGACATAGGTGCTCAGCAACCTATAGCCTGTCTATACCTTGAAATGACCACTGAAGTTTTGTCCACATGGTTTAGATTTATGTTTTGCTCCCTCTTCCCTGCCCCCCAGCAACTTTCAAACAGAGGAAAAACAAATGAACAATGAAAAGTCATTTGTGTTAGAAACCATACATTCACTTGGTCCTGTCAAATGACTATGAAAAAAAGTATTTTGCTTCTCATTTTTGCTGGAAATGCTTCATTCAGTTCATAATTTAGACATATGGTTTCTAGTTCATGTCTGCGCAGTCAAATGCACACACTTCTTAATTATTTTGAAATGATTAAAATGGAGCAATAAATCCACTGTTTGACATAACATCATTATTTGATCCAAACACATACCATAATGGCTTATTAACATGCTTCCCACATTTACTGAAATTTTTTCAAAACCAGTCACTAATTAATAGCTGCAAATGCAATGATCATTCTGAATAGTTATGCCTTATTGCCACAT
This sequence comes from Natator depressus, assembly GCF_965152275.1. Taxonomy (NCBI): domain Eukaryota; kingdom Metazoa; phylum Chordata; order Testudines; family Cheloniidae; genus Natator; species Natator depressus. The sequence goes on from NC_134241.1 coordinate 13,912,948, forward strand.
TGTTTTGTGATGAGAACATTATTATGCCCATTAAAAATATATACACATTTTAACCTTATGTCAAAAAGGTAAATGAAGCTAGTCTAAGGGTAAAAAACTTAATGAACAGAAGGAATTAAAAATTAACAAAGATTATCAAGTCTGCAGTACTAATTTTCTAAATTGGCAAATTCACTCATTGAATTAGAAAAGATGGACATGCACAAGTCCATGAGGCCAGATGCAATGCATCCGAGGGTGTTGAGGGAGTTGGCTGATGTGATGGCAGAGCCATTGGCCATTATCTTTGAAAACTTGTGGTGATTGGGGGAGGTCCCAGATGACTGGAAAAGGGCAAATATAGTGCCCATCTTTAAAAAAGGGAAGAAGGAGAATCCAGGGAACTACAGACCGGTCAGCCTCACCTCAGTCCCTGGAAAAATCATGGAGCAGGTCCTCAAGGAATCCATTTTGAAGCACTTGGAAGAGAGGAAGGTGATCAGGAACAGTCAACATGGATTTACAAAGGGCAAGTCATGTCTGACCAACCTGATTGCCTTCTATGATGAGATAACTGGCTCTGTGGATACAGGGAAAGCGATGGACGTGATATACCTTGATTTTAGCAAAGCTTTTGATATGGTTGTGACTTCTGTACCCCAGGGGAGCACCCAGAGTGGAAATAAGGCATACATTTTTAACAGTGAGGGTAAGTAACCATTTGTACAATTTACCAAGGAGCATGGTGAATTCTCCTTCAATGCCAGTTTTTAAATCAAGATCAGAGGAATTATTTTGAGGATATTCTACGGTCTGTGTGGTACAGGAGGTCAGACTAGAAGAGCACATAGGTTCTTTATGGCCTGTGAATCTATAAATCTATGAAACAAAAATCATATTATTAAGAACAAGAGCTTCAATAAAGGGCCTGGAACCAAAAGGAAGGTGACACCATTCAAATCCTATAGGGTTTATTATCCCCAAACTTCTCCACATTAAGGTTCCTTAGTAACAGGTCTCCCAGGCCAAGGCCATAAATTAAAATAATTAAATAATTCCATAGGTAGCCTTGTATTTCCTGGAATTGACACCACCTGGTATCAAATTAAATCCTGCTTAATCTTATCTACCAGAGCATGTTTAACCACAACCATAATTACTGAATTGTAGAATTTTTTAAAGAAGTGGCTTTTGGGAGCTGTGGTCCATGCTCCCTCTTGGACTGGCCACAAAAAAAGCCCCACGGAAAACTAAACAGAAAATAGGCTGATAAAATGCTTACCGGGATGAAGAGAGCTAAGGAGGAGGAACTGAAAGCTCTTCTCCACATTCCTGCCCCAATTTACAGGTCACTGGGGAACTTTGAAGAGAAGCAACCTAAGCTTGAATGATCAACAAGATGCAGCCCTTCTATGTTTTGAATGAGCAGAAAGGCAGCTTTGCAGGGAAAGTAAGTTACCTTTTCCCTTTGCATACAGCTTTGTATTGGATTCATATTAACAAATACAACTTTACCCAGATACTTTTCCCTGAATTTTAATTCTTATTCAGGGGAGAAACCCCATCTCTCATCCCCCAGAATCCTGCCTATTCCTATTCAGCTCAGGGATCATGCCTGCCTTCTTGTCCGCTGCATAAATTGTCATGAATCTGGGAGAATAAGGACATGTCTACACTTGCCATTTGAAGTGCAAAACATCCCTTTTTTGAGTAAAAACCGTGGTAGCGTCTACACTTGATAATGACTTTTTGCTGTGAAACTCAGACTTTTCACCGCAAAAAGAAAATGACCTTCACGAGAGGCACACAGTTCACGAGAGGCACACAGTTCATGAAAGGCACACTTCATCTTCACTGAAATTACAGACAGAACCGCCATGAAGCCCAGCACATGCTGTTAACACTTCCTTTCCCAATCACAGCAGCAAAGTTTAAGGATTTTCATTTGCAAATTTTTCCCTCAAGGCATCCCGAATCCTAACTGCCAGACATTATGCCGCTCTAATAGCCCTGGTGTCTGGCTGCTGAAACGCAGCAGCTAGGCATTCAGCCTCCATGCTCCACATATGAGTAAACCTTTCACTCTTCCCCTCACAAATGTTATGTAAAGTACAGCACACCGCAATAACCATGGGAATAGTTTCCTCACTCATTTCCAGTCTACTGTACAAACATCTCCAGCGAGCTTTCAAACGGCCAAATGCACAGTAACTACTCAGCACCTACTCAGCCATGGCATTAATGGGTCTCCCAGGATCACAATGGACATTTCCACTTCCCTGACAGCGATCTGCTGGTCTGGAAAGAAAGTCCAGCTTTCTGTAGAGGCCAGTGTTTTTAAAGATACATGCGTCATGCACCTTTCCGGACCATCCAGCGTTAATATCAGTGAAACGCCCATGGTGATCCACTAGTGCCTGAAAAACCATGGAGAAGTACCCCTTATGATTTATATACTCGGTGCCAAGGTGGGCTGGGGCAACAACAGGGATATGCGTACCATCTATCGCCCCACCACAGTTAGGGAAGCCCATTTCTGCAAAGCCATCCCACATGTCACGCACACTATCAAGAGGCATGGTCTTGCGCAGTAGGATGTGATTAATGGCCTTGACCACGAGTTTCCATGGCACCGACGGTCGATCTCCCCACTCCAAACTGGTTCGCAACCAACCGGTAGCTGTCTGGAGTTGCCAGCTTCCACAATGCGATTGCCACATGCTTCTCTACAGGGAGTGCAGCTCTCAGTTTGGTGTCCTTGCGACATGAAGGTGGCTTTCCGCATCCGAAACTTTTGAAGCCACTGATCGTCATCCCAGATATGCATAACGATACGATCCCACCACTCAGAGCTAGTTTCCCGAGCCCAAAAAAGCCGTTGCACAGTGCACAGCTCCTCAGTTAATGCCAAAAGCAAACGAATGTTACTTATTTCCGTTTCAGGCAGCTCATCAGGCATCTCTGACTGCAGTTCTCTTTGCAAGTTTAAAAACAGCTGAACGGCCACTCGCGATGTGCAAGTGACAGCTAGCAGAGTAGTGGACTGCAGTTTAGGATCCATTCCTGCTTGTAGATGTGGCGAGGAAAGTAGCCAGACAGCAAGGAGTGTTAAAAAAATGCCACGAAAGAAATAAGGAAGTAATAGGGCTGCTGGGACATGAAGCAGCGCATCAGGGGGCACTGAGCAGAGACCCAGAATGCCTTCTGCTCACCCCTCCCTTCCCACAAGACCTGTCGAGAAGCTGCACTGTGAGATAGCTGTCCTTCAGCGCCTCTGTCAACAGCGATGGAAGTGTTCCTAATGTAAACACTCCTTGACGCCTGAGGAATTAAGTGAGTACACAAACCAGCGCTTTGCTTTCACCGGTTCCCTATCACCGGTGAAACTTACAATGCAAAAACTGCAAGTGTAGACATACCCTAAGGTACTGGGTGCCTGCAAGCCCAATAGTTGATATACAAAATTATGCAGTGATGCATATTGTGATCCTTAGGGCAGGATCAAATCCCTTAACGCCCATAGCGGACCGGAACCAGAGAGCAGGATTAAAAGAATACAGTATTAGAAACTGTGTCAAAAATAATTATTTATAAAAGTATTATATCTTTACCACAACCTTTTTAGCACAATGCCTCCCAAAATATAATAAGCGGGGCTATTATATAAAATCTTGGGATGTTATCTTCTCTGTTAAGATTTTGGATTAGAAGTCACACATAGAGATAAACTAACAATTTTCCCCAGGGAATCGCATTTCCAAAACTAATACAAAAGCTTCAGACTAACAACTGGGAGTCATAAAAACATGAAACTTGCAGAAAAGGCAAAATTGTTGCATTTACAGTCAAGCGATTTTGGAGGCATTGTATTGGAAATTTTTTTTTTTTTTAAATCTGCTGCCCAAGCATAAGCTTAACTCGGCTAAATTTACTATTTAGTCTCAAAGGTATATGAAATGAGCTAGTCACTTCAGGAATTATCAGTTGAATTAAAGGAAAATATTTCGCATATACACCTTTGCTTAAGAAATCCAGGCATATTGATGGTATGTTAGGAGTAAGTAATTTTTTCTGAAAAATGAATTTCCAAACTGTCCACTGGCTTATCTTAAAGGTTGTGTATTATCTAGTGAATAGGGTTCTGATAGGCCTGTGAAATACCAGACAAACTGGTTCCCTGTTTGAAACTAAATCGCTAAGCCTAAAGATCATGTAGCAGAGTAACTGACATGAAAAAAGTCTGTTGTCCTACATGCTGAGCTGGTGTCCTCCTCCTTTCGCTATTCTACGCCTGTTTTGAATGCATTCATGTAGAAGTGATTCTTGCTAATCTTATTCTTATCAGCAATTGCCAGGGCTTCGAACTGTAATTTTGAATTAGCATAAAATGAGTCCCATTGTAATTCCATGTCTCTGCTCCCTGGGTCCTATGCAAGAGTTTTAAGCAATCTCGGCTTTGTGAAATGATTCATTTCCCCTTGCTGTCAGTGCTGCTTTTATTTACCATAATTTTTCTATGCCTAATCCCTCAGCCTTAATTTCTGACCTTTAGCTCAGCAGCAATGTATCAGTTAGCTTTATGGTTTCCATAGGCCTGATAAATGCCTGTTAAACTGAAAGACTGGATGTACAAGTCACAATGTCACAACGGGTTACTCATTTTCTGCAGTTGCATTCCAACTCCAAAGCAGAGACATTAAATTAAGTCTGGTTTTAGCTGTCCAAGTCAAAGAAAATGCTTATATGTACGTGTGATGGGATGTACAAACCCCACATTGGTCAGGCGCAGGTTCATGAACTGCTTTGTGTTTGACGATCCCTGCCACTTCTGCAAGGAGCATCAGACCTGAAGGGAGGATCCAAAGGGGAGAAGCCCAGCTCAAAGCTGTAGGCAGACTTGAGAGGAGAGCAGACCTTCAGTCCGTAGTTCCTGGTGAGGGTTTAGCGGAGACTCAGAGCAGAAACCACTTGAAGGACAGCTGCCTGTCAGACCCTCCGTCCTCCCTCCCAAGGGGAAGGTGAACCTCATGCAGATCAGTTACCTCAGGGCTATTACCAGTGACTCACCTGTGGATGCTGACCAGGACCACAGCCTGACAGAGGCTGTCTGAAGGAAGCAAGGCTGGCTACAGGCTTGTGTTAGTTCACGTGTGTTTCTTTTCCCTTTGGATCTTTGACGGCCCCAGACGGGGTGCACTCCAATGGGATTCAGTCAGAGAACTCAGTGTCCCACAGCTGGACTCATGCTGCCAACTGCCTCCATGCTGAGGACCCAAGGCTAGTGACTCCAGGACCCAGTCATACCAAAAGGACACACGGTGGGAGACTAACTCCATGACAGTGGGATTGAAACCAACCGCTCCCTGTATGCTTGTTTGGAAATACACTCAGAACATAGGGCCTAGGTAATGTTGAAAATGTTATTTCTCACTGTAATGTGTGCAAAGAGGAAACAGAGAAGAAATTAATTTTAAAAATGATATCCCTTTGTTGGAAGACTCAGGCTAGGATGCTCCCCTGGTGGATCAAACCTTCTGCCTCCCTGAACAGCTTATGTATTCTCTCTCAATAACTAAATGATCAGGCCTTTGTGAGTTATGACCTCTATAAACCATTTGTTACCAATAGATTTTCAGCCATATCTTTACATTGATATTTTGATGTATTTATTTCCCCATGAATCAAACTGTTTTTTTACTTCCTAGCCAGTTCACATTGGATTTCACCTGTGTCAGTGCCCAGTTTTCAGGGGTAACTGGGCCTTAATGTGACTTCCACTTCTGCACTCACATTTATTGCATCCACAATAAACTGTGGGCATAAACATCAGGGCAGTCAGAACAGAAGGTCAGAAAACACTGTGGACTTGACTCCTATTTCATGGTAATTCTTAGTTCAATCAAAATGGCTGCTGCACTAATTGTTTTTCTCAGTGCATATGACTTGCTTCTATTTGTGTGCCATGTTTAACTAATGGGATTATGCTATGGAGAACGTAAGAGAAAATGCTTCATTAATTGGCTTGCTTGTGTTGAGAAATTATCATGACTAACACACATGCAGCGTGATCATGATAATACAAATTTAATCATTCCTGCAGTTTTCATTTAAGCACTTCCTGTCGACGTGCATAGAAAACACATTTCACATGAAATCCAAGTTATATGGTGAGCACAACTTTTGTATAAAGTATTAAATTGTTTCTATTTATATATATATATAAAAATTCGGAATCAGATTATAGATTTCTGGCTGGGATCAACGGTGAAGAACACAAACTCTCCACAGTGTGACTTGATTAAAACACATTATGAAGGAAAGATTGCAGAAAGGCTGCCTGCATTTCAGTTTAGGACAAATTCACCTGGCTTGTTTTGCAACATGGCCTTTTGAGCTCTAGGAGCTGCTTAAAGCATGCGATGTGTTTACTGCACATTCAGATAAGCTAGATTCCAGAATGCCACATTTTCCATTCCAGATACATTTAAAATTCCTGTTTCGTAAGCTGTTCTGAGACCAGTTATTTGCTATCTGTATCTTAATGCAAATGTTCAAAGGTGCAGATAGCAAGAGGACTGGACGGCTTGGGGAACTGATGAAAGATGACAGCCTTTTACCTCTACAGGTTACCCTTTCAAATCTGGCCCAGAATGATAGTGAGAGTTCAAGGGTCTGTGTAATAATACCTCTCCCTTTCATAGTTCAAATGAACATAAAATAAGAACAATCTATTTACCTAGTGAACAGGTATCCAAATCTCTAGTGGCACTAATAGGCACCCTGGGTGGCAGTGTCATAAGAGAGCTAAAGCAGTGATTAGATGTGAACTACCCTCTGACCCTTCAAGGTGGTCTACACAGGTCAGTGGTGAGGCACTTTGGGTAGATGGTAATTTGTACTACCATTCCCCATGCTCTGCAGATAAATAGAAAACTTCGAACTCTGGGGCCGTCAATCACCACAGTAAGGAAGGTATGTTCAGCTTTGCTCTATTCATCGTCCAGGTAATTTTTTCTGTCCCCTGTGTAATCATTTAGTATCTAGCTTCTGGGCTGCTGCACAATTTAGTTTCTCAAAGATAATATTCGACTTTGTTCTTTGCCGGTTGGGAAATAGGTTCCCATGTACATAGTGACTGTACTGTACCCCATCGCAGCCAATTTTGTATTCCTAAAAGGCAGGAAAGCATCAAGCTGGAGATGTTTAATGCTTTATACACTTTTTACAGTGCTATGAGACAGACCACTTCAGAAAGGACAGGAGCAAAGATCAATTTTCACAATCAGAGGCCCACGAATCACTGTCTGTGCAAGATTTGCCTCAAAAAGCGCATGGGAGGGAGTCATAAAACTGTGTTCTTCCACCATGGTATTGGCAAAAGAAATAGACATAAGAAATTCAATTAGACTGACCGGCCATCTGAAGAGAATCAACAGAAATACATCCAGGCCAAAACAGTAACCTAAAAAACCCCTGTCAGAGGGATAACTGCTACAGTGTGTTTATTGTCTATTGCTGGAATCAGTGAAACGGAAACATGTTTCAAGGGATGTGGCATCAGGACACTTTTATAATAAAGATGAAAAAATCTCTGTGATCCATGTGGCCCAGCACCTCGCTTTGACATCATCCCATCAGGATCTGTCACAGCCCTCCTGGAAATACCCTGGACCTAATGACAGCTGAAATCAAAGTCATCAGTTTCCTTTCCTTCTCCATTTACTCTACACAAACCCCCCTTTCTAGACAGCACTGGGTGCTACATCATATGGTACAACTGCCACAATGAACATTTTGTCACCTGTGACCCAGCAGTGTTTTGGACTAATCTTGTTTCCCCCACATTGTGAAGGTGTGTAACTTTGGACTGGGTGGGGAATCTCTCCCACCATCACAAGGACCATTATTATATTTCCTTGGCTAAACATGACACTATTCCATTCTTCAGCATCTAACTCAGTTTTATTGCCGGTTGGGGTTCAGTATATTTTATATACTGGATATATGATATATGAATTGTCAGACTGGATCAGACCCAAGGTCCATCTGGTCCAATGTCCTGTTTTTGACAGTGGCAAGAACCAGGCACTTCACAGGGCAGAGTAAGAACTCTCACATATGTCTAATCCTCATCTATAATAGTTCGAGATTACCTTAAATCCTGAAGCACAACTTTTAATATCTCTTCCAAAATTTGTCATCAGAAATGATGATAATTCTGGCTATTCTTAATATCCATGTATATATTCAATACCTTTTTTGAATCTTGTTAGGTTCAATATTTCAGCTGGGTTTGAAAAAGATTTACCAGGGCCTTTAATATAATCAGTATTTCCAAGACTACAATTATATTCCACCTTCACTGGGTTAGCAGAAAAATGCCCATAAAGGCTCCCTTATAAAGATAGTCTATGATAGGCACTGTAAATAAAATGAAATATCTGGTAAGAAGAAACTCCTGTATTTGAAAATTTTACTGCTGATTTCTGCTCCTGGAGGGTCTTTATTATGTCGGATGATTTCATGCACTCCCTTAACACAAAATAAAATGCCATTCTAGGAGGAATTACTACCAGAAAAATCACTCATGAAAGAACAGATGAATTGCTGTTGAAAGACATTTTACCAAAACATCAGGCTTTGGGGCATGAGGTTTTTTTTGCTTCCAAATATCCTGGTTTTTCATGGAATAAATAATTATCAAGACTGCATGTCACAGAATCGTAGAAATGCAGAACTTCAAGGGACTTAAAAAGTTATCAAGTCCAGCTTCCTGTGCCGAGGCAGGATTAATCATATCTAGACTATTCTGACAGGAGTTTGTACAACCTGTTCTTATAAGCCTCTAACAAAGGGGATTCCACAACCTCCCTTGGAAGCCTATTCCAGTGCTTACCTATCCTTATAGTTAGAAAGTTTTTCCCAATAACTAACCCAAATCTCCCTTGCTGCAGATTAAACCCATTACTTCTTATCCTACTTTCAGCAGATGTTGATCACAGTCCTCTTTATAACAGCCCTTAACACACATGTCCATGCTTTACATATGCATGGTATGGCTACACACACTGTATAGAAACATACTACGGCTGAGATGTTCAAAGTCATTAGTGGTAATGGGAGTTGGATGTTTAAATCCTGTAGGTGGCTTTAGAAGTCTCAGCATAAGAGTTTTGGGGGTTGGTAGTCATACTAAGAAGGTACCAGTGTAGAGGTGGTTGTACCATTTCTGTAGTCTGTGTGCCCAAGAAGGGCCATTCGACTAGATCTGTGACCAGCTCCTTGACTGTTTCTCATACTTGTTTCTATAATGAATTTGTTACTTAGGGAATGGTGGTTGTTAGTCAATCTCCAGTCTGTATAAGATCCCGTTGTATCCCCTATGTTTTGGAAAAGAATGAGAAATTTGCCATTTCCAACATTCACAATCTTCCAATCCTACTGGCATGTATAAAGTTACTTCATGGAAAAATTTGGCTCACTATGTTCAAATTATGCAGGGCAGAAAACCTGAACAACTGTATACTGTTCAGAAAATGTGCACAGTTCACCCCCACCTCCAAAAAGGGATTCTTGTCTCACTCAGACACTTCACAGCTATTCTTAAGGGAAATAATTAGATACTTATTGCAGACTAAATAAGTGTGGTTCAAGATTCTTTACTATTGCTTCTTACAAGCAGAAGTAGTACTGCATTTCAAGGGTCCAGTTCATTAGGAAGGCTTATATACAAATGCAGATTGGTAAACTAGGTTCATCGCAAATCCCCCAGCAACAAAGCATTAGTGAAAACAGTGTTTAAGTGAACTCCTAGCTTGAGCCAAAGAGAGGTAGAAAACAATCTATAAATAGTAAATAAAAGTGGCTGATGCTATACATTACTAATGACCCAGTAAACACATTGATAGATTAGCAGTGCAAAGTTAAACTGGTAGCACAGTATGAGTACCTTAAAGGAAGCCTGTTACAATTGTTGCTTCTAGGAGAATGAGCCAAATTCATCTGTGGTATAACTCAATGGAAGTCAATGGAGTTAAACCAGGGATAAATTAGGCTCATTCTGTTTTAGAAGCAACGTTTTTAAAAGACCTTCTTAAAAATCTGGCTGTCGTTTCAGGTAGTCACATTGTGACAAAGCTAGACACAAAAATTTAGCCTAATATCATTTCCTATACATTACAATAACAGGAGAAGGGGGATGGATGGTTCAGGAGATCGATAATGCAGTACAGAGCCTGTCATCAATTGGTTGCCAGTTCTAATCCAACCAGGCTAACAGTGACGGAACGCAGTCATCATACAGCTCTGAAATGGACCTGGAGAAATTCCTGTTGAACAGGAATCCACATCACAAAGACCAGCTCCCCACCTGGCATGCTTGTTGGCAGTCTCAGTGGAGAGATGCCAAGAAGGGAATGGCCATGGAAACTGAATCACATTCTTAACTTTAAAGGCAATTCCTCATGCGTACTGCACGGCACCCAGGATATCCACCTATTTTTTCTGGAAGTTATTAGTTTTCATTAATCATTATGAAATGTACCACACATGAAAATACATGCTCTCATTTCCTAGGAACCTCTGATAGGGCCTCTGACATTTTTGATTTCTTTATCCAGAATACATACATCTTCATTTTCAGAAAAGTTCCTATTATTGACCCGGTTTTACAGCACAGGTGACTGAGGAACATGGAAGTCAAGTAACTTTCCATTTGTCTGGATCTTGACCTGTCTGTGACCCTTGCCTCTTGCCATTAACCTGTCCTGCTTTTTACATTAATATCATACTGTAAAGATAAATATCCATCCATTTACAACTTGAAGAACCAAGCAGCTTCTATGCAGTATTTTTCCTGCAACTGTAACCATTTAAACGAGGTACCTTGTATTTCCCACAGTGAGATAATGAAAGTGTGGGTCATAAATCTACTGTTTTTCAGATAGTGTTACTAATTATCTGCACTATAACAATTAACTTCTTGACTATGACAAACAGCCACCTGTTACCAGAAATAAAAGTAAGAAGTAGAGCTTATGAGACAATAAATTATGCTCTGTGTGTGTAATCAATGGCCCAACATCTAGGAATATTGCCCCAACAGGAATTTGCTCATTCAGCAACTTAGCTTTTGTGATTCTTTTGGGAAGACCTTTGTAAGGGCTGAATCCCCACTCCGGCACTTCTAGTGCAGAAGATAGGGGCCCCCAAGGATTCTAAAAACTAATACTTGCCACTTCTGGCTTGTATTAAACTCCCAAGGTTACAGCTTTTCTCTGACCTTGGCTTGGTAACCGCTGCCACCACCCAAATGCAAAAAAAACCAAAACCTTTGGCCCCAGGAAGAAACACTTGGAAATTCCTCCCTGGGGGGGGTGGGTACCCTCAAGCCCTTTCACACTCTCTCTCTCCCACACACACACACACACCGGGGAAGAGCTAAGAAAGAAAACAAAGGGAATTAGCTGTGCTACCGGCTAATCAAACAACATATACAAACCTCTTAGGACACCAAAAATCCAATCCTGTTCTTAAAAAGGTAAATGTTATTAAAACAAAAAGAAAGAAAATACATGTGGAACTTAGGCTTTTGCTAGATTTTAAAAGAGCAATTCCAAAAATTAAACACCCAAACTAGCTTTTTTGGGGGTTCAGCTTGAAGGTTACGAGCAAACAAAAGCATCAGGGGTTAGCACAGAGGAGAGCCACAAGCCAAAATAAGAAATAAACCTGATTGTGTCTAACTAAACATTTTCTATACAAATAATTTGTATTTATGCCGCTCCATGTCCCTCCAGCCCAGAGCCCAACAGACAAAGAGAAAAGTTTTTTTCCCCATTTTAAAAAGTTCTACCTTCCCATTGGCCATTTTGGTCAGGTGCCCACTTTTTTCCCCCCTTTACCTGGGGGATTTTTTAACCCTTTACAGGTAAAGCAAGTAAAGAACAGCTACCAAGAGGAATTTTACAGCTAACTGGCTGGGTGTCCATCTGTAACAATGCAGGTTCTGGCGGGACCCAACTAAGAGTGCCAATTCAGGACAAATTGCTTCAAGCAGAGCAGTTTACAGTCCAAGGCTGGGGTTTTTCCACCTCTAAGGCAAACCAAACCAGCCAAACAGAGCAGACTTTGGTCTCACCCCACTGGCTAACCACAAGTCACACAAGCAATTCCCTTAGATACTCCGGTTTCCCAGTATCACCACCAATGCCACTCGTTATGGGGACAAATGGTTATGAAAACCAATACCCCAGTAAAAGAAAAAAGGTTCTCTTAATCCCAAAGGACCAAGCCCCAGACCCAGGTCAATATACAAATCAGATCTTACCCACAAATCATGCCTTCTATTATTGGAATATGTCCGATTCATAGATTTTAAGGCCAATTATGATAATCTGGTCTGACCTCTTGCATAACAGAGGTCCTAGGACTTCTCTGAATTTATTACTGGGTCACGTCCAGTAGAAAAAGATTAGAAAAAGAGCTAATCGTCATTTTAAAATTTCCAGAAATGGAGAAGTAAATTGTACAAATTGTCAATTACCCTCCATATAAAAAGCATCCACCTTATTTGTAGTCTACATTTGTCCAGCTTCAACTTCCAGCCATTGGATCTTGTTGTCCATTGTGTGCAAGACTGAAGGGCTCTCTGCTATCAAATTTCTGCTCACCATGTGAAATGTCATCAAGTCATTCCTTAACCATCTCTTTGATAAGCAAAATGAATTGCACCTTCAGTCTCTTGCTACAAGGCATGTTTAGTATTAATCCAGTCATTCTTGTGGCTCTTCTCTGAATGCTCTCCAGTTTTTCAACATCTTTCTTGAACTCTGGACACCAGAACAGGACACAGTAGTCCACTAACAGTCGCACCAGCACCCAAGATGTAGGTAATATTACTAAAGCTGTGTGGGAAACAGAATTTCAGTCCTGCAGAAAACATCTTCATTCCAAACTGGAACAATACAACTGGAAATGTGAAATAGTCCACAGAAAATAATTTTCAAAAAAATCCACCTTCAAATTTTGAAGAACTGAAAGAAATATTTGAACATTTCTGGGCCCGCTCCCCAGGGACCTGGACAGTCTGCCTGGCAAGCAGCCATGCTGCGCCCAGGAAATCTGGCCAGGCTGTCAGGGAAGTGAACAACCCAGGGAGCTGGCCACCCAGGAAGCCCACCTGGAGGGCCAATGGAGAGTTGGGCAGTCCAGACAGCATGGAAGCCAGGCAGGCACATCCAAGGTGCCGGGCACACCAGCAGCCTTTCTGCCTGCCTCAGTTCCACTAAAACATTCACATTTCATTATATCAGCATTTTCCAAAGGAAAGGAGTACTTGTGGCACCTTAGAGACTAACCAATTTATTGGAGCATAAGCTTTTATGAGCTACCACTCACTTCATCGGATGCATAAAGCAGTAGCTCACGAAAGCTTACGCTCAAATAAATTGGTTAGTCTCTAAGGTGCCACAAGTACTCCTTTTCTTTTTGCGAATACAGACTAACACAGCTGCTACTCTGAAACCATTTTCCAAAGGAAAACTGTTCTAGTAGAAAACTTTCAACTGCCTCTAAATATAACCTCCCTACACGATATTTCTGTTTATACATACAAAGATCACACTAGCTCTTTTGGCCACAGCACTATCCTGGGAGCTTATCTTCAGCTGATTATTCACTGTGACACCAAACTTATTTTCAAGTCACTGCTTCCCTGGATAGAATCCTCCAGCCTGTAACTATGGTCTACATTCTTTGTTCCTAGACTTATGAAACACGTTTTGTTTACTAGCACCCAGTTTATCAAGTAATCCAGATTGCTCTGGACAAGTGACATGTTTTCTCCATTATTTACCACTCCCCTAATCTACATCATCTGCAAATTTTATCCATAATTTCATTTTCTTCCAGGTCACCATTAAAAATGTTAAAGAGAATAGGGCCAATAACTGATCTCCGCAGGACCCGCTCAAGGATGATTTCACATTTACAATTATATTGAGACATATCTGTTAGCCAGTTTTTAAAGCATTTAATGTGTGCCATGTTGATTTTGTATTGTTCTAGTTTCTTAAGCAAAATTCCCCGTTACCAAGTCAAATGCCTTACAGAAGTCTCTTACACCAACACTACTTCCTTTATCAACCAAACCTGTAATCTCAAAAAAAAAAAAAAAAAAAAAAAAGTCAGATTAGTCTGACAAGGTCTACTCTCCATAAATTCATGTTGACCAATATTGATTAATAAAGAATTAAAGGAGAGTAATATAATTAAGTCCCATATTAGCTGTTCAATTATTATTCCTGGGACTGATGTCAGGCTCATTGATGCCAGATCATCCTCTTCTACCCTTTGTAAATATTGGCACAATATTAGTTGTTTTTTTTTCAGTCCTTTGGACTTTCCCCAGACTTATTGAAAGTCAACATTAATGGTTCAGAGAGCTCCTCAGCCAGCTCTTTTAAATGTCTTAGATTTAAGTTATCTGACCTCTTGGTCTAACTTTAGTAGCTACCTTTTAAATTCCTCAATTTACTGTTGAAATAGAAAATATTTTATCATTATCATATGAGATTAATACATCTAGCTTTTTCCCCCAAATACAGAACAGAAGCATTTATTGCTCACTTCTCCTTTTTCTGCATTATTATTGATAATTCTATAATTTCCATCTAGTAGTGAACCAATACCATTGTTTAGGTTCCTTTTGCTCCCATATACTTAAACTCCTTATGGCCATAAACTCTACTGGCCATAGATTTCTCCTTGTGTCCTGCTTCCCTTATCGTTCCTAACTTCTTATTTATATTTATTCGTATCAACTTCCCTCCCCCACCCCATTTCTATACATTATATCAGTAATCCCCAAACATGCCTCAGACCCTTTACCTGTAATGGAATCTGTCTGTGCCTCCCGGGAGCCATGGTGGGGAGCTGGGGCCAGGAGTGGGGCAGGAGCCAGAGCTGGGAGCAGAACCGCTGGTGGCCCTGGTCCATGGCCAGAGCCGGGGACCGTGGCTGGGGGCCAGAGCTGTGGCTGGGGCTGCGGCTGGTAGCAAAGCCTCAGCTGGAGTTGAGAGCAGAGCTGCACCATGGTCAGGGCTGGGAGACAGGGGCCGAGGCCATGGACGGAGCTGTAGCTGGGGCTGAGGGCAGAGTGGCACTGGATGGTTCTCCCTCCCCCCCCGCAATGGGGGCTGGCCCTGGGCCCTGCCGTGACTCCCCATAACGTTTGATAATACATTATAGCTGCTTTCTCTTCCCCTTTAAGCCAGGCTGGTTTTTTAGTAGTGTAGTCTTCTTTCTCAATTGTGACTTTTTGGTCCTCTAGTAAAATGTTCTTAGACAGTTCCCAATTATCATTCACAGTTTTTTGTTTAAATGCTTTTGCCCAGCTGATTTGTCTGACAATTGTTTTCATCTTTGTGAAACTGGCCCTTTTAAAGCACCAACTATATATTTTATATGTTTTAGTTTATATTATATTTATTTAACTGGTTTGGACTTTATGATGTTTGCACATAACAAATATAACCAAGCTATCACCAATTTTTAGTCCTGTGATCAGTTCTGTTAAGACAAAATCTAATGCAGAATTGTCCTATGCTGTATGCAACACTTCTTGAGTTAGGAAATTATCATCTAGACTTTTTTTTTTTTTAAAGAAATTCCTATGATGTTTTAGTACTGACAGCATGAAACTTCCACTATGTCACACAGATTGATATCCCCGTGATAATGGAGCTTTTATCCCCTTATACATTATAGGTAGTTAAGGAATCAACCAACCTGTTCTCTAGTGTGATTTGGCATTTTATAGCAGAAACCAGCTAGGATCCCATATCGTGCTTTATCTGTTAGAACCGTTGATCCACAAGCACTCAAGAACATTTACTTCTGAACAGTCAGTAACTCAAAAATAGGTAATGACATTTTTGAGAGTGCCACCTCGCCTTTCTAACTAGGTTATAACCAGTGATTTTAACATTCCAATTGTGCTAATCTTCCTTTCAGTTATATCAACCAGTTTGAATAATTAAACAAGAGGAACTGAAATGGCTAATTTATTAACATAAATTCAATCTCTTAGCATTGGTATATAGGCAATTAAAGAATTTCTTCTCTTCATCTCCCTTGGTGCCTTGATTAAATTTTGTTCTCAACATCTTGATTTTGTGCTAAATGAGTGCTCATTTGTTCCTCCCTTTCACCTCTCTTTTTGTTGTTAAACAACCTCCTTACTAGTATAGCCCTAGAAGATCAGTTCCTGTTCTACTGAGATGGATCCCATCCAAATTGTACAGCTCCACTCCCCATAGAAGGTAGACTAAATGTTGCACAGAACAAAAACCCTTTACCTTACACCACTTACCTAGCCAGTGGTTCACTTCCAGAATCTTCCACCTTCTGTATCTCTTCACTCACAGAACAGGACGAATCTCCAAGAAGGTTACTTAATATTTCTCTCCTTCAGCACTCTTCCAGGTTCCCTGAAGTTGTCTATAATCTGTGAGATACCATGTGAAGCAATGTCACGAGTGCCAATAATGCACCATTATCAAAGGAGCCTTGCCCACTGACCTCAGATCCAATCTCAGTCATATCTTGTGTCTTGTCTTCCAGGAAGACAACTCCATCTAATTTTCTACCTGTCCCTTGGAGAGAGTTCCTTCCATTATTCTTAGCACAGCATCCCTGACAGGGATCATCGGTCTTCCTTCTCCCCTGCGAATGTTGTAAATTCTGCAGCCACCCTGCCTTTACAGCCGCCTCAGTAGGGCTTCCAACAAGCTCTTTGGATGGTATCCCATGTATTGGCAGCTGCCTCCTCATGACCTTTCTTACCCTGACCCCACCAAGTACACTGCCACTTCTTGGCTTGCGCAAGCCAGATTTAACAGTTTATTAAATTATTAGTTCAGAGGGATGGGGACAGAGTTTCTCTGCGACTTCTGGCTGAAACTTCTCAACTCAGTGAAAATGAATTAGTGAGTCTTGATTTTGTGCTGAATATCGTTTTTAGGCAGGGGGTAATGAAAGCCAGATGTGATATATTAGCTATATAACTAGAGATGAAGAGGAGAGGAGAAGGGAGTACAAAAACACGTAAAACAGCACTCTTTCCCCACTGGCTCCATTAATCACCCAGATGCATATGCTTCATCAATTTGTAGTCATTTTATTTTATTTAGGTAAGTAGGTTTGCTTGCCAAGCAGGTTTTCCTCAAGTTCTCCCCCATCCTAGCCTCACTGCACACTTCTCACAAGAGGATACTGCTATATTTACAGATGGGCTGAGCCAGTGAAGTTTGGGTCTGGATCTAGGTCAGATTTCTGTTTGGAATAAAGGTTTGAGGCAGAACCAGGGGAAGGGTCAGGATTGAAAATACCAGATTCTCACAAGCTGTTCTGAACTCAGGAGATTTTCACTTTCCACATCCTAATGGAAGCCAAAAAATAGCTCTGATCTGGAACCAAAACCAAATTGGATTTACCTGCGGAGGTTTGAATCCAATTCCTTTCCCCTCCCCAGAATTTAAAGGATACTGGTTACTCCTCCTCCTCTCTACTCATATCATAAGATGTTCTACATCCTCAACACTGGATATTGATTTAGAATCTAGCACAGATCCCTATTCAGATGGCTTCTTTACCCACTATGTGGGTGCAGCTGCCCCTCTGTGTAATGACATAGGCCCAAAGTATAAGAAAGGATTTACCCCAATCCTTGCTGCAGACCAGTACCAGAAGAACTCCTCTGCTTGGATACACACAATTCAGTTCCTTTATATAATAGCTTTCACAACTAATGCACAAGTTCAAGAAATACAAAGGACGTTAACACCATAAACACCAAAAGAGACAAAGGTAAGGTCGTTCATTCTTACAAACCTATTGGAAGGATCAGAAACAAATCCCAGTAATTTGTCTTTTTTATTCCCAAACAAAGGATGTTCCTGACCTGGCAGAATTGCCATCAGTGAACTCTCTCTTTACAGTACATGCCTTGACTATTATGCAGTGGATAAAAACTTTTAAAGGTTCGCTCACCATGCTCAAAGGTTATGTTTTCCCTGATGGAATCCTTTGACTCTGGATTGAAAACACCTCTCTCTCCCGTCCATTACCATAGAACACAGTCAGCTACAAAGGCAGTAATTGACTTATATTTGTCTGCTTGTTCCCCACTTCCAGGATGCTTTGAAGAATAATTTAAAAAAATAGAAAACCATTACTCCTTCCTTAAGTTAAGCTCAGCATACCACACAGAGAAGTTAGAGTATTTTATGGTTTTAATCTTTTTTGGAAGGTTGCAACATGACACTACTTTATTTCTTAAAATCCAAATCCTTGAAACACAAGAACGAAAAAGAAAGAGAGACAAAACAGGCTGCTCCCTGTAGACCGAGAGGCACAACTCATCCCATCTTGCTATAGGATGTCTCTTTACAAGCTGACTGTTTAAGGCTCATATTGCATGCTTTCCTGCAGGGCCCCCTAACCTGCAAACAGGACCAGGAGGCCCCTTAAAGTGATCATTTGTAATTTTAACACAGTTTTCAATACACCACAACCATTATTTGTATGTGTGTAAGAACAACACATAGCTATGTTTTCACACACTCTTCTAAATGCTTGCGACACTGTTCTCAGACTGAACGCTCCAATCAAGTCTGATCACAATTACCTAGAAAAACATAATCTCAGCTCCAGACTCCATATGTTAACCATGTGTGGAATTATGGCCCAAATGCACCCTTGCTATTCCTCCATCTGAATCAATGAAGTTGCACAAGGGATCAATTTGCCCCTATATGTTAGGTTTAGAGCATGGAATCCATTATTTTATTTGCTTTCAGTATATATTCTCTGTCATACACAAAACCACCACCTAGCTGCCGAGTCGGAGGGGTGTCTGTTGGCAAGATGAACATTTGAGAAAACATAACAATTTCCTGACTTTCATAGTTTATGTTTGAAATACAGTATTAAAATGTCTATCAAACTGATTCAATTGCTAACACAAAAGCTTTGCATCAAAGAGAATTCAGACATCAGACCATATTCTCAACATTTATATATAGAACAGAGGGCTTTTAAAAGATCAGGGTTTGGGGGGTTTATTTTAGACAGAAAGCTTCATATACTCATATACATTTTTGCAAAAGATAAATATTTGCTTCTGTTCCTCCAAGAAGATACATTACATTTGGGAAGAGAACACTGCAGATGCAGCCCCCAGCAAAAGTGATTAAAATAATAAATAAATAAATAAGGGTGCCTGTCTCACAAGCCCCAGTGCAAGATATCAAGTGTATGAACTCACAACGTGGCATTACTCCTGAAAGCGAACTGATTTGAATCTCCCTCAAGTGGCTTGGGTGCAACATCTGCTAAATTTTACAACCCGCTGATTGATTCCAAAGAATACTTAATGCTTCATTAAAAAACAAACAAACCTAAAAAAATAATTTTGGGTGGCAGAAAGCCTTTAGTCAGCCTGTTAACCCCGTGGACAGGGAGAGGAGGGCGATATGTAGTTTTTAATTGCAAGGTATTAGAGAAAGACACAGATCACATATTTGACCCCTTTGTTGGAACCTTCTCAGAAGGAGGCGCAAGCCTTGTTCGTCATGGGAGACTTAGGCCATTCATTTCTAAAGTGATTTTTTTTAACGCCTAGGAAAACTGCTGGATGTACAGGCCTGCTATTTATTCAATGAAGCATGCAAAGCTTCCCCACACCTCTCCATCAACGTGCCATAACCCTGACCCTGAGGGACACCCCTCCCACCCCCACCCCCAAGGACTAGAGGATAGGTCAGTCTTTGTGACCATTCAGACTTTGGCATCTTTGCTGTCAACAAAATTACTGGCAAGTGTGTATGTGGTGGATGTTTTTAGGATCTGGACACCTCTTCACTAACAGTTGGAATCATAGACTCATAGAATCATAGAATATCAGGGTTGGAAGGGACCTCAGGAGGTCATCTAGTCCAACCTCCTGCTCAAAGCAGGACCAATCCCCAACTAAATCATCCCAGCCAGGGTTCTGTCAAGCCTAACCTTAAAAATATCTAAGGAAGGAGATTCCACCACCTCCTAGGTAACGCATTCCAGTGTTTCACCACCCTCCTAGTGAAAAAGTTTTTCCTAATATCCAACCAAAACCTCCCCCACTGCAACTTGAGACCATTACTCCTTGTCCTGTCATCTGCTATCACTGAGAATAGTCTAGATCCATCCTCTTTGGAACCCCCTTTCAGGTAGTTGAAAGCAGCTATCAAATCCCCCCTCATTCTTCTCTTCCTCAGAATAAAAAATCCCAGTTCCCTCAGCCTCTCCTCATAAGTCATGTGTTCCAGTCCCCTAATCATTTTTGTTGCCCTCCGCTGGACTCTTTCCAATTTTTCCACATCCTTCTTGTAGTGTGGGGTCCAAAACTGGACACAGTACTCCAGATGAGGCCTCACCAGTGTCGAATAGAGGGGAACGATCACGTCCCTCAATCTGCTGGCAATGCCCCTACATATACATCCCAAAATGCCATTGGCCTTCTTGGCAACAAGGGCACACTGTTGACTCATATCCAGTTTCTCGTCCACTGTAACCCCTAGGTCCTTTTCTGCAGAACTGCTGCCGAGCCATTCGGTCCCTAGTCTGTAGCGGTGCATGGGATTCTTCCATCCTAAGTGCAGGATTCTGCACTTGTCCTTGTTGAACCTCATCAGATTTCTTTTGGACCAATCCTCCAATTTGTCTAGGGCCCTCTGTATCCTATCCCTACTCTCCAGCGTATCTACCTCTCCTCCCAGTTTAATGTCATCTGCAAACTTGCAATCCACACCATCCTCCAGATCATTTATGAAGATATTAAACAAAACCGGCCCTAGGACCGACCCTTGGGGCACTCCACTTGATACCGGCTGCCAACGAGACATGGAGCCATTGATCACTACCCGTTGAGCCCGACAATCTAGCCAACTTTCTATTCACCTTATCGTCCATTCATCCAGCCCATACTTCTTTAACGTGCTGGCAAGAATAC
The DNA here is from genome assembly GCF_965152275.1 of Natator depressus. NCBI lineage: Eukaryota > Metazoa > Chordata > Testudines > Cheloniidae > Natator > Natator depressus. Next base: position 13,933,976 of record NC_134241.1, read on the forward strand.
TGTGGGAGACCGTGTCAAAAGCTTTGCTAAACTCAAAGAACAACACGTCCACCGCTTTCCCCTCATCCACAGAGCCAGTTATCTCATCATAGAAGGCAATTAGATTAGTTAGGCATGACTTGCCCTTGTTGAATCGAGGCTGACTGTTCCTGATCACTTTCCTCTCCTCTAAGTGCTTCAGAATTGATTCCTTGAGGACCTGCTCCATGATTTTTCCAGGGACTGAGGTGAGGCTGACTGGCCTGTAGTTCCCAGGATCCTCCTTCTTCCCTTTTTTAAAGATGGGCATTACATTAGCCTTTTTCCAGTCGTCCGGGACTTCCCCGGATCACCATGAGTTTTCAAAGATAATGGCCAATGGCTCTGCAATCACATCCGCCAACTCCTTTAGCACTCTCGGACTGAGCCATCAAATCATTTCCCATCACCAAATCACCATCAGGTGCTGCGAAGTTTGTTATTATAGGAGCACCAATCATCCCCAATCATGATCATGACCCCATTGTGCTAGGTGCTATACTAACATGTGTTTGACAGACATAGAATACCTGCCCTAAGGAGCTTCTAATCTAAATAGACAAGACAGACAAAGGGCGGGAGGGAAAACAGAGGCACAGAGAGGTGAAGTGACTTGCTCATGGTCACAAAGACAGTCAGTGGCAAAGCCAAGAACACAACTCTGCTCTTCTGACTCCCATTCCTGTTATCGATCCACCAGGCAACACTGCTTCTAATTTAAGATTAATTTAACCCAGTGACCTAAGGATGAATGGAGTCCATATTCATATTGGACTGGAGTCTTAAATAAAGTGATATTTTACATATTTTTTAAAGTGGGGGAACAGAAGACTTTTTAATAGACTGTGACAGCAGTATCTGAAGAGGGATGGGGAGAGCAGATGACCATATTGTACCTTCAGAGTTTATGTTTGACATAACATTACATGTATTTCAACCTGATTCACTTGCTACAGAAAAATTCAACCTTAACACCAAAGAGAATTAAAAACACATTGCACCATGTCTGATGGTCTGTTATAAAGCAAGCTGTAAGGCTTAAGCTGCAAAGCCTCAGGTGGGTGTTGCTGAATTACATTTATTTGTGGAAAGAGTGCAGCACATTGGCATATGTTTCTCCAAGAAAAAATATATGGTGACCTAACGCAGAACTGGTACAACACACATCACATACATTAAGCCACATAAACCAAAAAGATTGCAGGCCATTGTATCCAAATTTTGTTCCAGATTTATTTGTCTATTATTGTGGATAGCTAAGAAGGCTGGGTATTTCTGTAGGAGACACCTGTGTTGTTTTCTGTGGCCCTAAAAGCTATGCAGAATAATGGAAGCTGAAAGCCACTCAGCTATTATCTCATTGTCAGCAGAAGTATGAAACACAGAGTTGTTGTACTGGTCACTTGGGGTATGTCTACACTGCCATTAAAAAATCAGCAGCCCCACATCTCAGAGCCCATATCAGTTGACTTAGGCTCACAGGGCTCAGGCTGCGGGGCTAAAATGTACAGTGGAAATAGACTTGGGCTGTAGCCAGGCTCTGAAAACCTCTGTGCCTGAGACCAGTGTGTACTCTGCAATTCTATAGCCCTGCAGCCCAAACGCCATGAGCTCGAGTCAGCTGACCTGGGCCAGCCGTGGTCTTTTATCGCAGTGTAGGTGTGCCCTTGGAGACTAGATGTGTTGCAATATCATATAAAGTTCTTGTGTTGAAAAGAAAAGAAAAGAAAAGAAAAGAAAAGAAAAGAAAGCTGTTAGTGGTGCTCCAAGGGTAAAGTGCAGATGGCTGTCCTAACACACAGTTTGCTAACTGAAAACTTAGATGCTTTGTTTATATTCTCTAATCTTGGAAAGACCCTGAAGATCATCCTGTCTTTTAAAAACTTTGTCTCTATGTGTCTGACTCCTTTAACCATTATAGTTCCAAAATTAGAACACAGGGAGAAAAATTTTAATAGGTTTAAATACGTAGAGCTTGGCTGAATGATAATTATAGGACACAGGGGAGTAGGAGACATGATAACCCATTCTAGCATCTGAAGGGTTTAAACACACAGAGGAAAATAATTTAAGGTGGTATGAGATGGTATTAGCTGTAAAGGGATGGAATTTTTAAAAGCAAAAATTCAGGCTGAATGCCAGATTCCACTGTCTGGAAGTTTTCCCTGTTAGACTGTGGAAAAACCACACTTAACCACTAAGAGAGAATCCCACAGCATGTGAGGTACCAGTGGTTTGAGACCGATGATCCCACAGCATGTGAGGGATCATCGGTCTCAAACCCTGGTCCCTCAGCAGTCCTCAAACCACAACCACCACTTGACAGCTCACTGGTACCAGCAGGGAGGGTGGGCTGGTGGACCCAAGATCACCACAGGCACAGCCCACAAAGTTGCTGATTGGAAGAGATGTCCAGCCTCTCTGATTGGCTCAGACGCTCTATTTAAACCAGAAAGAGGCACAGAAAGTTATCTGAGCAGCTAGGTGAATCCTTGTCTGAATGCTACATCAAACCCTGCCTTCTCACTTGGCTCCTGAGCCCTGCCTTGTTCCCAGTTCCTGCTCCCTACCCATGGCTGGCTGACTGACTGGCTCTGACCCTTGGCTTGACACCTGACTCTGTCTCCAACTCTGACCCTCCAGCTCCGACTGCTAGGCTTGACCATCACTGCCCTGATCTCTAGGTCTGACCACCTAAATCCTGATCCACAACACAGTGGCTGGCAAAGCAATGGACAAAATAGCTAACTGATCTTTTCTCTATGATTCTGTGATATGGGACTTATACACCAGATATCTAATATAACCTTCTCCCCTGATAAAGGGATAGTGCAGAGCTGCACTGCCACAGCAGGAGGACATGGAGGTATTGGGCCCAGTTCACAGACTAGGCTAGGCAAGGTGTTTGGAAAGCAGCTGTAAGTAAGGCTCTTCCAGAGATATTGTATTCTATTCTCCTCAAACTTTACTATTTCTTTGTGCCTGTGCTTACCCATCATCTTGATATGTTGTTCTCAGAGGCACCTCTTTATTACTTATTCTAATCACACTGATTTTTTTCTATTTCCTGCCCTCTCTTTAGCCTAGACTGTTTTTGTCTATTTGTCTTCCTGCTTTCTAAATTTATTCCATCAGTTAGGAGCGTCAGTCTCTTCACACATGGCACTGTTCAGTTTCTCTGCACTCTCCTAAACAAACACAAATGACGGGCCGGGGGGGGGGAGGAGGGAATCTATATAATTTGAAGTTATAAAGTAACTGAATTAAGCAGAGATGGTTTTGGAAAGAGCAGCTTTGGGACTTTGTTCTTCTCACCACTATAAACATGAGTCACAATGGGTTTGCATTTGCTCCTGATAAATTGATTACTTCATTGGTAAGCTGTGCCATTCCTGCTAGGGTTTTGCTTTTTCCTTTCCCCCCACCCCTCACTTCCTAGAGCTTAGTCTGAATTTGTATGTATGTCAGAAATAATGTTTACCTCCTCTGCAAAGCTGTGACATTTTTACATTTGGCCAATTGGTAATAGAATTCAGTTTAGACAAAATAAAGTAAGTAATGATGAGCAGATGATCCTTAAGCTTCTCTTAGACGTATCAAAACTATGGCCTGATCCTGCAAAGAGATCTATGTGGGCAGATCCTTAGGTTCATGATCTCCTTGCACACAGCTCTCTCTCTCTCACACAGACACACACACACAGGGAGAGAGAGAGAGAGATAAATCCTGGCCCAATTGTACTTCATATGGGAGTTTTTGTCATTGACTGAATAGGACCAAGATTTGGCCGTAAGTACAAACATAGCATAACCCAATGTAGTTTCAGAGCTCTTACTAAGTCATTGTGTACCTACTACAGCTGCACACTGCAATTTATGGACACCTTGAAGGCATGTCAAATTATATGAGCACCTGTGTAGTCAGTGCAGTTCATCTATAGAGGGTTGCTCCATTAGGCACCAGTTGTGCCTGGTCTCATTTATTGTGAAGAGATTCCCATGGTCCTGGATTCCTCCAGGACTGAGACATCTGTAAGACTGTGTCATGTCATTGTGTCATGCACGGTAACAACAAATTCATAGCCATACACTTTGTACTTTGCAGAGCAGCAACGTCAAGGTTGTTCACCTTGAGAACTCTGGAAAGACAGTCACACTTAGCATGTGACAAACCTTCCACATTAAGTTGATATACACATAGAGCTGGTCTTATGGTTTGTCTGTGCTGTCTCAGACAAGGACTCTTAACAAATTTCACATTGACAAATCAATGTCCAGTAGCTTTTTGATTATTTATTGTGTTAATCAATAACATGTAACAGGAGCACCACATGAAAATTGCCACCTTGCCTCAGTGAATCTTTAGCTATGCAATTTGCTGCTGCAAGGAGAATCATAACTGGAACATTAATATCAACAGCCATTCAATCGTTTCCCTCTGTGGCTCATGTACACCTACCCCAAATCCAGAGACACATTCATACAGCTTATCAGCATAATTGAACCATGGCCAACTTAAACTTTACCAATTCATGAGCACCTCCAGAACTTTCCAAAGACATGCCTGAAATCTCATAAGCCTTTCTGGAATCAGGCTAAAGCTCTCAAAGCATCCTCATTCAATCCTGAGGCACAATGGAAAGAATACTGGGATAATGCTAATGTCCCTCACAAATACTTGATTGCCAACCCCACAGAAGAACTTCCAGGCTTCAAATTATTTAGGAAACAATAGTCCACATTTAACCATTTGAGAACATTGCATGGCAGATGTTGGCATCTTTTATATCTCTGGAAGATGGCAGAGAATGCACAATGTGAGTGTGAGCACCAGTCACAAACTATGGACCACTTTGTAAATCAGTGCCTGCTTTGATCATTTACCAGTGGCATCTCAGCTTTCCGCTATGACACATCTGACACTATTCACTATCTAGACTTGGTTATTTGAATGTTGCTAATCATCTCTCTTGCCTTAAGAAACAAGACTACTTATCATGAAACTAACTGTAAACCAAGTTACAAGGTGGATGAGGCAATATCTTTCATTGAGCCAACTTCTGTTGGTGAGAGAGACAAGCTTTCAAGCTTACACAGAGCTCTTCTTCAGGTCTGGTGCACGTAGCATTTCTGCAACGGCATTCCAAGCCCTAAAGCATTCTATAGGGACTGAGATGTGCAAAAGTATACATGCAAAATGAGAATTTTCTCAGGGACGTGACGGTATATGCCTTAGTTGCATTTCTTAAACTAATTCTAATTAAGCTGTTGTGCCCTCAGGCAAAGTTGACTCCCCAGGACCCATGCTGAATAGCTGGGTTGAGCACTAGGGCAAGGAATTCTCTCCCCTGCACCCAGTCACCAACTGTGGAGCTGTTGCAGAGTCACTTCGTAGTCACCACTGCAACCCTGAGGCTGTACTAGACCTCATGGATTTAATACACCCCTTACATGTGGGGAAAGTTCTCCTTAGCAGCAGATCCTCCAGCTCTCTGTACTGTGCTTCCACCTTCTCGTACAACATCCTGCTTCATTGATTTAGTCAGAATGATTGCACCACTGTTTGCTCACTTTGTACTATTATAAAATTGGACTCCCATCTCTTCTCTGCTCTTTTTAAATGCAGCCTTATCCCTTTTCTAAAGGCGGTAATGTGCTAACAGCAGTGACTCGATCCAACCTGATAATACATTCTTCCAACGAATTTTACAATGAGCCAGATTCCCGCGCACGGCTGTTCAGTGAGAGAACATAGCTGAATACAGAATCTTATGGAAGTAGCACAGTACGAAGAAGCACAGTTATGAATGGCCAGAGTTCACAGAAATACACACCTTACAGGAAGGATTGAGCCTAAAAAATGATTTCTGACTGCAGTGAAATTAACCTTCGACAAAAACTAAAAAAAAAAAAAGTACTTGTGCAATGTGAAGAGTTGGGTCCCTTTTTATCATTTTACCAATAATTAAGCTCTGAAAAATTTTAATTCACTTATTAGCAAACAGAATATCTGAAATATAGGCCCACATTTGCTGTGTATGCCCCTGAAATAACACAGGTAATGCAGCAGGACACACTTGGAAAATCATTGACCTGGATCCTGCAAAGATTTAAGTCAGTGCCTAAATTTATGCACTGTGAATAGGCCCACTGAAGTCAGCTGCATAAATCTTTGCAGGATCAGAGCCTTAGTTAGCTTAAGGTCGATGGCTGGCAACCTATCCAACAAAGCTGTGGTTGGATGAGGCCCCAGTTGAACTGAAATATAACATCTGGTGTAAATCTGTAGTAACTACATTGACGGCAATGGAGTTATTCTGGACTTCACCCAAATCGGTGAAGTTATCATCTTGCCCATGATAACTTCCTGGCTTTAAGCCCAGATCCACAAAGCACTTAAGTTTGTGGGTCGCTTTAGGGCTTAAGCAGGATATAGGCATCCAGACACCGAGCGTGAAGCAGTAGTGCACATGCCCAGAGGCAGAAACTTAGGGGCCAAGGGAACTTTTACCCTGAAAACATAGGCGTCAAGTAAGTTTAGGCACCTACAGCATTCACAGGTGTTTTGTGGCTCACAGTGGAGCCTAAACCAGGGCATTAGGCACCTAAGTACTTTTGTGGTTAGGAGCCTAAATGAACTGCAATATAATTATCATCAATCCAGAGACAGTTAGCAATACAATAATAAAGATTAACCAAAGTGCTAAACACTCGGTTAATAAAGATACACCAGAGTCCATCAAACATTGTAGAATAGAAGCACCAGATGAAAGTATTGTTGGAATATACCAAAGGAACAGAGACTTTTATAGCTTATTGTGTCTCATTTCAGTAAAGGCAGATTGACTAAAGGACTGAGTGCAAGGTACAAAACACTAAGACACATATATACAGTATGGGAGTGAAATGAGGCAAAATGAAAGGATATAGTTACTTAGATGATAAGCTTTTGGGGGCAGGTCACACCTTTTTCTTGTTTGTGTACAAAGCCTAGCCCTGTGGAGTTTGATCTCTGACTGGGGCTCCACCCCTAAAAGCTCCCACAATACAAAAACAATAGTTGATTTCAGTATGAAACGAATCACCAAACTAGGTTAGTTCTCAATTTCAAGTCACTTCAAACTGTAGTCCTCAAGGATGCAAACATTAATAAATGAATTTCCTTAGGAGTCTTCCTTTAATCTTAAATTATAAGGCAAGCTGAAAGTACACTGGATTGGCGTTTCTGCCATTAGAAGAGTTTCTGTTGTTGTTGTTGTTGTTTTTAAAATTACCACACAATGAATATTTGCACCACACAAGGCAGCTTGTCTATTTTCCATTAGCGTATCAGTAGGTGGTAGCATTTTGATGTTATAATGTCACAGTAAACAAACAACACTTCAAAAATGCACCAAGTAGATTTCCCTTAAGAAAATTTAATGTAATCTTCCGTTTCTCCTCACACTGTAGTCATTATATTCTCACATTGTAGAGGATGCTAGGTATTTTGGTTACATGGCAGAATTCTCTCTTGTACTCTGTATAAGCCATGGACAGGGACATAAGAACATAAGAAGGCCCTACTGTGTCAGACCAAAAGTCCTTCTAGCCCAGGATCCAGTCTTCCAACAGTGGCCAATGCTGGGTGCCCCAGAAGGCAGAGGGTTGGACTAGATGACCTCCCGAGGTCCCTTCCAACCCTGATATTCTATGTTTCTATGATTCTATGAATGAACAGAACAGGCAATCATCAAGTGATCCATCCCGTTACACATTCCCAGCTTCTGGCAAACAGAGACTAGGGACACCATCCCTGCCCATCCTGGCTAATAGCCATTGATGGACCTATCCTTCATGAATTTATCTAGTTCTTTTTTGAACCCTTTTATAGTCTTGGCCTTCAAAACATCCTCTGGCAAGGAGTTCCACAGGTTGACTGTGCGTTGTGTGAAAAAAATACTTCCTTTTGTTTGTTTTAAACCTACTGCCTATTAATTTCATTTGATGATCCCTAAATCTTGTGTTATGAGAAGGAGTAAATAACACTTCCTTATTTACTTTCTCCATACCAGTCATGATTTTATAGACCTCAATCATATCACCCCCTTAGTCGTCTCTTTTCCAAGCTGAAAAGTCCCAGCCTTATTAATCTCTCCTCATATGGCAGCCATTCCATACCCCTAATCATTTTTTTTGCCCTTTTCTGAACCTTTTCCAATTCCAATATATCTTTTTTGAGATAGGGCAACCACATCTGCACACAGTTATTCAAGATGTGGGCATATCGTTATATATATATATATAGGGCAATATGATATTTTCTGTCTTATTATCTATTCCTTTCTTAATGATTGCCAACATTCAGTTCGATTTTTTGACTGCCACTGCACATTGAGTGGATGTTTTCAGAGAACTATCCACAATGACTTCAAGATCTCTTTCTTGAGTGGTAACAGCTAATTTAGACCCCATCATTTTAGATGTATAGTTCGTATTATGTTTTCCAATGTGCATTGCTTTGCATTTATCAACACTGAATTTCATCTGCCATTTTGTTGCCCAGTCTCCCAGTTTTGCATCTTTGTAGTTCTTTGCAGCCTGCTTGGGACTTAACTATCTTGAATAGTTTTGTATCATCTGCAGATTTTGCCACCTCACTATTTACCCCTTTTTCCAGATCATTTATGAATATATTGAATAGGACTGGTCCCAGTACAGACCCCTGGGGGACCCCACTATTTACCTCTCTCCATTCTGAAATTTGACCATTTATTCTGACCCTTTGTTTCCTATTTTTTAACCATTTACCAATCCATGAGAGAACCTTCCCTCTTATCCCATGACAGCTTCCTTTGCTTAAGAGCCTTTGGTGAGGGATATGATTATTTCTGAATTTGATTGTAGTGGTCCCTCGCTCTCTAGTGGGGAGGGAAGCCACTCTGCCTCGTTGTCAGGGACAGTAGTCATCGGGCTGCACCGGCAGGGCCAAGCCATATGCAATGTATGGGTCTGGGCCCGTCTAACAGAGGCAAACACACCACAGTAGTCTGGGGCTTCTGTCCCTACCCGTGGGTGGGGCAGCGCCCGATGTAGTCTTTAGCCCCCAGCCTCTCAGCTGCGGCTGACACCGATTAACAGTCTAAGACCCCAGCCCTCGGTGCAGGGCTGGGCTGATAGCAGGCTGTACCTAAGCCTCTGGGCCTAAGGCAGCCAGAAAACACACCCAGTCAATAGCTCTAGCCCTTTGGGTGGCGCAGAGCAGGGAGCAGGCTTTAGCCTCAGCTGGTAAGCAGAGGCAGCCAGCAAACATACACAGTCTCGGGGTCCAGATTGGGATGAGCACCCACACAGTCTAGGGTCTCCAAAAGGGTTGAGCACCCAACAGGCAGTCTAGGATGCTGGAACGGGTGGTCAAGGAGCACAGGCCTCCTGGCCTAAAGTGGGGAGTCAGCAACCCCAGAGTTGGGGTGGCAGGGGGACATGGGCCCCCCCAACTCCACCATGTCCCAACCCAGGGTGGTCTGCCACTGGGTCAGCAGGGATCCAGCTGCAACACACCAACTGAGTAGCGGTCAGCCCTGTAGCCAGACAGTCGTTGTCAGCCCCTGGGCTGCTTCCTACCTCCCCGGGGTTTGGTACCTCTGGCATCACTGGTCCTTGAGCTACTCCAGGTATACCGAAGACGGTAGTCCTGGCAACTACCTAGGGGTGACAGTGGACGAGAAGCTGGATATGAGTCAGCAGTGTGCCCTTGTTGCCAAGAAGGCCAATGGCATTTTGGGATGTATAAGTAGGGGCATAGCGAGCAGATCGAGGGACGTGATCATTCCCCTCTATTCGACACTGGTGAGGCCTCATCTGGAGTACTGTGTCCAGTTTTGGGCCCCACACTACAAGAAGGATGTGGATAAATTGGAGAGAGTCCAGCGAAGGGCAACAAAAATGATTAGGGGTCTAGAGCACATGACTTATGAGGAGAGGCTGAGGGAGCTGGGATTGTTTAGTCTGCAGAAGAGAAGAATGAGGGGGGATTTGATAGCTGCTTTCAACTACCTGAAAGGGGGTTCCAAAGAGGATGGCTCTAGACTGTTCTCAATGGTAGCAGATGACAGAACGAGGAGTAATGGTCTCAAGTTGCAATGGGGGAGGTTTAGATTGGATATTAGGAAAAACTTTTTCACTAAGAGGGTGGTGAAACACTGGAATGCGTTACCTAGGGAGGTGGTAGAATCTCCTTCCTTAGAGGTTTTTAAGGTCAGGCTTGACAAAGCCCTGGCTGGGATGATTTAACTGGGAATTGGTCCTGCTTCGAGCAGGGGGTTGGACTAGATGACCTTCTGGGGTCCCTTGCAACCCTGATATTCTATGATTCTATGATTCTAACTCCTCATCAGGGTCCATCTCCTCCGGGGGCAGGATGTGGCAGAGTGCAGATTCAGCGCTGGGTTCCACAGCAGGGCAGAGGTCCCTCCCCTCCGCCGGCTCCAACCCAACTGAGCTGCAGAGCCTTCCTTTTATACTTCCTGCCCCGCCCTGGTACTTCAGGTGAGGGGGCGGGGCGGGTTCGGCTCTGCCCACCAAGGGGAGTGTAGTGCTCCCTTGTGCTACAAGGAAGGGAGGCCACTCTGCCTCACTACATGGACATTTCATTTTTACTTTTTTAAGTACATGACTGTCAAACATACTTTATTGCACAAAGTGCTCAAAGCAGAGGTACTTGGAAGCTCAATTCATATGTTAAGAGGTTTGGATGTTTTTAAAGAAAAGAAGCAATGACATTTTGAACAAGACCCATCAAAATAACGAACAATGTTTACTCATGCAGCATACACCATATGAACCTATGGACCATTATTTTTCCTCCTTGTCCAAAAAGGTTCACAGTGATGGGAAGGGGATAGTATTCTTGGAACTAAATACTAATAGATTTCCTTTGATTAAAAGGACATCCTAGGCACAAATCACAGAAAATCCTTCAGCTCGTTTCGTGAATGAATTGCTCGACATGAATTGAGCTCAACATGAATTGAGCTGACGAAGAACTATTGCATGGTGCCGAGAAAGAAAGTTAATCAATTACTAAGCTTGGAAAATACCCAAGAGAGAGAGTGAATTCTCCAGTTTATATTATGATTGATCCCGGATAATGAAGAGGGTGGGGAAGGAAGTGGTACATTCATATACACATTTGATGTTGATATATTATCTGCATAAAACACCAAATATTAAAATAATTATTCCCTAGACTCCTCAGGATAAGAAGCTCCATATCATTTCTGGAAGCATAATTCCTAGCACATTTCGTAGCCCCATGATAAAAACAAATGGCATGTAGCTAATAATTTAGATGTAGCTGAAAAGAAAGGGAATAAGAATCCTACAGAGAGGGGCGGGAACTGTTCAAACAGATGAGCGGAGCAGAGAATACGGAAGAGCTACAATGACCATATGATGAGTCTGTATTGTAGTATTAAGTGTTTTTCCTGTCAGAAGCGTTGTCAAAAACCTTCCCACCTATCAGTAATGGAAGTGAATAAACTCAGTGCTCACCACAAATGTTGCCATGGCAGTGAGAGTAAGACTACAGGAATAAAATCTGGCCAGTCAAAGGAACCTATGATTACACTTAAGACAAAAATCAAGGAGAAAGATTTACGTTTGCACTGCCTTCTTTTCTTTTACAGTGGTGCAGTTATACCTTGCCTTCAAAAAGTCTGAACAAGCCAGTACATACATTACTCCAAATAAACTTTTATATAAGTGGTTTTTATTCACTCCCACAGTAACATACAAAAACCCAGGAACCTTTCTTAACTTTCCTTGATTAATCATTACAGATCCAAAATGGAACAGCCTAAAAATTACAGGATTAGCACAATGGCTTGTGATTCACCCCCTTTATTCATTCTGAAGTCCTAGGACGAGATGGCATTTAGTCCACAATTTGGGAGAGGACAGAAGTGCACCACCAGAGCAGACAGCAGGCAGGCACTGTGCAACATGCCTTCTAGACCTCCCAGGCATGTGAGACAGCTTAGCTATACCCATACTCCTCCATGGGCTGCAGCATGTTCTCCCCTCTCCTGGCCAGTACACAGGATGGGCAGGATCACAGCTCCATCTCCTTAGCCCTTTCCCACCCTCAGTAAGGTGGCAAGTGGCCCTAATGATGCTATCCAGAAATAGTTCTTGAAATCAGGGAAATAGGCTGACTGCGGTAGCGTTGGGACCCAGCTCTCAACTATACAAGGCCAGCCTGGGCGATACAGTGTTACACAAGAGAACAGATGTTGCTTTTCAAAGCAGAAGTTCCCCACACAGTACCCAATACCAGACTAGAGGCCTAATCCTGCAAAGTGCTGAGTATCCTCAACTCCCAGTGAAATCAGTGATCTGAGGATGATGATGGACACGTTTCAGGAGACCCTCAGTAACTCAGCGGTTCAGGCTTTTAAAAACTCAGATGGCTGTCGTGTTCACTTTAGTGAAGTGAGCTTAGGTCTGCACGCCAGAAATTGCCACTGACTCACTTTCTTTTGAATGGGAATAATACCAACTGTAATGCCCTGGGAATAAATCTTCCAGATTTCTGACCAGGACTTTGGAACAATCAAAGAAGAGACTGAAAATCCACCACAAGTTTTAAACAATTTCACTTTCACTGTATTCACACCCCTTTCGTCTTTATTTTCTGTGAATATTCTAGCAAACAAGTTTCCTGGCAGAAATAGGCATGGAAACAGCCAAGTTTAAGCAATAATTGAAGAATATTAATGAAGAGACATTTATAATGGACAATATTTGCAGTAGAAATCTGTTTCTAAGACCTATGCACATCCAATTAGGGAACGGAAGCATGGCATGTAGCCAATATGTCCATTTGATACTTAAAGGACTATCTATCGGTGAAACTTTTTGAGCAACCCATATACCGACCTGGTGAATTATTTAGACCAAAGACATAGAAACTACAGCTTTACTGTGTGGATAATTCACAAACTATAAGAGTAGCTACAACTGTCAAAACAGCTTTCCCTTGATTTAAAAGCAACACATTCTAAAGGCATTGAATGTTTGTTCTATGAAAATTTCTATGAGCTTCCTGTTTTCCAAACAGATTTACACATTTGAGCTGGAAATTATACTTCACAGCTCCTGTGTGGTTCCACTACTTGGTTGGGATCATACAGCTAAAACAGACAAGTCAAATATTTAAATAAATATGTAAGTAGAATACTGTGAAAGTGAAAACATTATGAGTAAATAATTAATTAAATCCAGATTGTGTGGCTGCCTGAGTTCTTTGGCGCATTCAGAGGCAGAATGGCCCAGTGAATAGGACACCTGACTGGGAGTCAAAATCTAGATTCTATTCCCAGTTTTGTCATTGTCTTACCACATAGTCTTTGGTGGCCATTTACCAGTTCTGTGGCTCAATTTTCCAGTCTGTAAAATGGGGATATACCACCACAGACCTTTGTAAAGCTGTTGGAGAGCTATGCATACGATATACTATATAAATGCTAAGTTTTATTGGGATATTGGTATTGCTGTCTTCCATTCTCTTCTCCCCTCCGCTCTCTGGAAGATGAATTACTTGCCTATGTCTTAGCAAATGATGTTCTTCTGGAAATAAGAATCATTGCTCCCTCACTTCCTCCTTCTAACCCAATGATCAAGAAGGGTGAGCCCTATTTTGATCTCAAAGTCTTCATATTAATAACATCATACATTATATCTGACAGCCTCTCACTGTCCCTCTAACCTTCATGTGGCTGCTTCTATTGTCAGCATTATTGGCTCTCTCATTTCCCCCCCCCCCCCCCAACAATCGAAGTGAAGAGATGTTTTGACTAGATCCACACTCTTTTAGCAAGTAAAAGTCAGTAATAATTTGGAGACATCCTGGGGTATAATTTGAGGATATAATTTACGAGACCACCAGCCAAAGGTGAAACATAAATGAAGTGTTCCCTGGATTTATTACGGTGATTTGTATTCTCAAATCCCTAAGCAGCAATTGTTAAATGAATACATATAGCAGGTTCATGACTAATTAAATGGTAGCTTTCTAGCTGGTCATTCAGTTACAAGGCATTTTGTGCTCAAAAGCAGAGTTTCTCAAACTTTTGCATCTCCGGTGAAAAAGGAGAATTGAAAAATAAAGGTTTTTTAATATTGCATATGTTAAACAGAACCCCCAAAATGCATGTAGTCAGGGGAATATTTCAAAGGATATATTTTCTCTTCTGCCGTTGCACCATTTCATCATTACTCAAGAAGATAGATTAGTCACCTAGTAACCAGGCAATCAGGATGCAGGAGGGCAGCCCTCATGCTGGAAACAGAAGAGGAGAACGATGGGAAAAAGGAATGATCATCCCCATCCTGGACAGGCCAAAGAAATGTCAAATCACACATGCAAACCATTTCTGACTTCATTTGTAAACTGTGTGTGACCACCTTTTGTTATGTATACGCACAGTGCCTAGCACAATGGGGCTCCAGTCCTTGACTGGGTCACCGCAATTTCAGTGCAAGGCAATAATAAAACAAAACATCTAAGCCAATAGAAGCCATGCAGCAAGGCCACAGAGCAACTCTATGCTTCCTTTCTAAAACTAAAAGCCTGTGGATGAAGTGCAAGCGTGCATAAGAGAAATGACATGCGCTAATTAAAAGCATTACACAAGCTACAGTAACCCGTTTACCATTCGGAGATCCCAGCTCACAGTCCTGTGCTCATCCATCAAACAACTCAACCTCTTTAAACCTGTAGTTTTAAAAACTAATATTCAATAATACAGAAGTTATTTTCTTGAGGCATCATTACGGAGAAATCAAGCCACCTTGAGAGGGCTTGAGACATAAGTTTTTTCCTGGAGGTGGCTCTTGTCTCAGTAGGACTCTTGCAGCTGAACATTTTGGTCGTCCTATTGCCCCACAAGCATCTCCTTCTTGCTCTGCCATTGCTGCAGCTCCAGACTGAGCACTATGTTCCGATCCTAGAGGGCTTGCAGAGCCATCATATGCTCCTTCTGCCATCTCTGCAGCTGGTTCTGCATCCTGAAGAAACTTTGCATAGCTGACTGCATATCCTGTTGCAGTTCTGGTTGCAGATCTGCAGAGATTTCAGCTCCTCATCCATCCTGTGCTGAATCTCCTTGATTCTGGTCCTGCTGTCATTGTAAAGAGCTTCTTTCTCCATCTGTAGCCCCAGGAAACTCTTGCTGCCTTCTCAGTTTCTCAGCTATTGTTCAGCTCTTCCTGGAGACAAGAGGTCTTGACCTCTTCACAATTGTTCCTTTAGCAGACTCGTCTCCTCTTCCTCCACCTCCCATTTTAGTTCCACTTCTGACAGCAGCTGCTAGGCCTGGGA
The DNA here is from genome assembly GCF_965152275.1 of Natator depressus. Lineage (NCBI taxonomy): Eukaryota > Metazoa > Chordata > Testudines > Cheloniidae > Natator > Natator depressus. The sequence goes on from NC_134241.1 coordinate 13,949,354, forward strand.
GGTGCTGATGTCTGGGTCTTGCTGTTGGTCAGGATCTCCTGTAGTCGCTCCTTGTCTGCTCGCTTCAGTTCTTGGTGTGGCAGCAGCTTTACACCCTTCAACACGGTACTGTCTTTCTCCTCTAGGATGTGCTGCCTGTCCACAGCGTCCCTCACCTCCTGTTTCAGCTGGTTGATGGTGTCCATTGACCACAATAATCATATCTAGCTGCCCTTATAGGAGTGGCTCCTTCTCAAGCTGTAGGGTTTCCTCAAGCCCCTCCCATTCCAATTCCTGGGAAGGTTTCCCTTTGCATAACTCCTTTTCCACCTGAGTTTCCTAGTGACAGGCAACCTGGCATTCCTTGGATTCAGAGTCTATTGGCTATTCTCCAGTCATGCCAGGGATTTCCCTACACCCACCCTGAATTTCCCCAACACCCCCCGCACCCAGTTTTGTGAACTAGTTACATGCAGTGTTGCCAATTTAGTGATGGTTTGGAAATTTGAATTGAAATTGAAACATTAATACACACTTTAAAAGCATATACAGTGTATGATAAAATACATGTATCTGAAAAGGTACAATAGATTTGAAAAGTATGAACATAGACTAGCTTCCTTATACAGCTGTTGTTTTTATGACCATGTCAGTGCATTCATTTTGGTGCTGGGGGGAAAGGCTTCAGGACCAGATTGTATTTACATTCACACCTAATCTACCTAGGTATCCAGCAAACGGAGCTGTGTTGCCCAAGTGATAGATTTTGGCTGGGGTTGGGTTACAAATCACTTGATGCGGGGGCGGGGGGTGGAGGGAGGTGTAATGAAATGTTGTTATTCTTATTGTATGAGTAAAGGGCAGTAGAACTGTACTTAGCCTGTGCTGATTTAGGGCATTGAGAGAGAGGATGGGGACAGGTCTTTTGCTTGATGGTCTGCCTAAGTCACAAGTACTATTAGACCTGCCCCTCTCCACTGTTTAAAGACAGAGCTGATTAGGCTCCATAGATAGTCTTTTGTTCTGTTATGTGACCACTATAGCTGAAATCACTGATAATCAGGTCTAAGTGCTTTAGGCCCGCTGTGGGACAGTACTTCTGTGGAAGAGATCGCCCAGTCTGCACTAACAGTGAGGTTCCCCCACTGAGAGCTCAGCTGAAATCACGGAGAGCTGGGTGGAACCTCAAGAGACCAACTCGCAGAGGTCACAGTGGCAGGTGGCAGAAGAAGGTGACGGCACAGGGCCATTGGCAACAGAGCAATGGAGTGAATGGTGGCACAACAAACAACAATGGCCAGAGCGAAAAGTGAGCAGCTGGAGGAATGAGAAAGGTGTCTTCTTGCACCCACACCTGGGAGGTGAACTCATGTGAAAGCACCTCTGAACTCTAAGTCTCCACTGACCAAGGACAACGCTGGTGAGTGTTAATGAGGCTGTTACACAACACAGTTCATGCAAACAAACATGGCTGTGGCATCATACTTTCTATTTAGGCAAGAGATACCACACACTACAAACTGGAGGCCAATGTTAAGTGCATTGTCACTTGTTCATCCTGAAGTTGAACACTGGTTCCGAACAAGACCAGCAAATGCTCACTATCTTTCTGCAAGAACCTCAACTGACTGGCTAGACACGTGTGGTGCAACAGTGAAAGATTCAGCAGTTGAAAAAGTGAAGAACTCTCTCAACACATTCAAAAAATTTGCATACATGGCTGATGAATGCACCAATGCAAATGGTCATCAAGTATTAAGTCATTGTGTACATTATCTTGATGTCAGTGGTAGGCCAGTACATGCATTTCTAGATGTTCAAGTTATAGAAGACAGATTGGCTGCATCTGTGACAACCCACATCTTAGAAGAGTTAAATGCTTGTCAATTGGACACCAAACAGATGGCTGCTTGTGCATTTGATGGAGCTGCAAACTTCTCTGGAAGACATGGTGGAGCACTAGCACTAGAAAAGTGTAACCCTAGTCTCTCCTATATACACTGCAGAGGCCATCTACTCCAACTAGCGCTAGTATGAGCTGCAGACTCTTCAAAAGACATTAAAAAAAGCTATAAATGTAATGTCTTCATTACATTCTTTTTTCAGCAAGAGTCCAAAAAAACTGAATATCTTGGAAAATACAGAAGATACACTGGGACTGAAGTTCAAATTAGTCCACTCTGGGAAAACCCTCTGGCTTTCTCATGAGCGATCTTTGGCTGTTGTCTTAAAATTATTCCAGCCATTATTACTGGCTTTGGAAAGTATCTACCAAGATGGGATGGATCTAAGTAGTGAGGCTGGTAGATTACTTTTGCTACTACGTTCAGAGAAGACTATTGCCATTCTCTCTCTTGTAAGTCTACTGTTGAAACCACTTGGGTCATTAAACAATGATATCCAGGCATCTGCTACAACAGTAGTAGATCTTTGTCCAGCAATAGAAGCTACATTTGGATCAAGCAGAGAGCTATCCATTGAAAAAGTACTGGAAGAAGCAAAGATTTCAGTCCAGAAGGCATTTATGAAGAGGACAAGAAGTGTTTGTTAAGACAACTGAAAAAGTACACAGACTTGATTCTTAAAAATCTACAACAACGACTTCTAGATTCTACTCAATCTCTGCGTAGCTTTTACAGATCCCTGTCCTATAAAACACCAACAGTTGAATGGAGTGAGGCACTACCAGCAATGGGGCTGCCATGTGCTCAGGACAGAATAGAGAATTTGAACACAGAGTGGAATATCATACGACGAATGAATGAAGATTTGACTTCAACTTCTTTTTTATTATCACTAGTGGCTTGATCCAATCTTTATGCTATCTTTCCTGGGCTGAAAGAAGTAGGAATCCATCTCTTGCTACTCCCAGTCACAACAGCTACAGTTGAGCATTCTTTTTCATCATTGAATAGAATTTTGTGTTTTGAAAGAAGTCGCCTTCTGCCTGATCGTGTGAATGAACTAATGAGCATATCAATTGAAGGAATGGAAATACCAGACACACAAGAAGCCAACAAAGATGAATGCATTGCATTCAAGAAGTTCATTAACAGAGTTGTGCAAAATTATAACAAGAAACCAAGAAGGATGTAGATGTAGTGCTTCATAGAAGGCTTGAGTAGCCAACTTTAATTTGCGTGATGATTTTAAAATCTAATAAAATGGTCATGAAACATTTTTCAGTTTTTACTTTGGTGCCATACAACCCACCTTCACCCTCACGGTCTCACCCCACATCGGCCCTGACCCCCCCCCCGACCCGTAAATTTGAACGACCCCCCCCCCCCATTTCAATTCCTGGGGAAAACACTGAGTCATGCTATCCTTGTTATCGAGGCTGCAAGGGAAGACTGGTATTTGGACGTCATCGTTCTTTCCAAGTCCCGTAACTTGGCTTTCAAATCTGTCTCTACTTGGCTGACATGGAGATTTGTTTTCTTAAGCTGGTTGTTCACAATATCCTTGTTGCTCAGTTCCCCCTCCAGCTGAGCCTTCATGCGCTCATGCAGGTACTGGATGTCCCTCTTCAACTGCTGGGCTTCTTGGAGGCTAACCTGGAGTTTCCTCCGATGAATGTCATGCTTGTGTGCCAGTGTGTGGACTCGTTCACTCATCTTAGCCACAAACAAGTGGCTGCTCTTCTTCATGACGAGTACTTTCTGCCTGCCCTCTAGGCACTGGATTTGTTCCTGTTGCTCAGCCGGTTTCGGTAGAAAAACCTGCATTTGGGTCTGCAAATTACTTACCCGTTCAGTAAGACTATCAGAGCCATTGTCACCCCCATGAACCTTTGACTTCCTCTAAGTCTTTGTCCCAGTTCCCCCAACCTGGGTACCCTGCTGCCTATCAGAGCTCTTCAGGCTCCTATATTAAGCTACTTGAGCTCCTCACACACTCATCCTCTGTGGCCGAGGACTGAGTCAGGGCATCCCAGGCAAGCGGGGAAAAGTCTAAAACCCGTGGCCGACCCTATCCCTGAAGCTTGCCCCCTGGCCCAAGCATCTGGGGCTAGCCCAGGAGTGCAATCTCATATATTTCCATAATGACAGTCCCTCAGTCCAAAGTTCTTGTAGGTCAGCATTTTATAACATGCCTTTCTTCCCCATACTTAAAGCAAATTATCCACAGAATACCACTCTTCATGGCCCAAAACTGTGTTCCTTTAGTCCCCTGTCCCCAGGTCGCCTCCTTTGTTCAGCTTCTGCAGCTGCCTGGGTCCCAATGTCCTTAATAGTCCAGACCTCCCCGTGAATCTCAGAGCCCCATGTCAGCCAGCAATTCAGATAATCTCTGGTTGCCCAGGGGCAGACCCAACCAGTGTGCCCCTCTTGCCAACAGTCCTCACACCTGATTGGCAGGACCATATGTCCCCAGTCCCCCTCCTTTTTGATGTTCATGCAGAGGTGGCCTGTCCCATCCCTACTGCAGCCACTAGGCTCCCTGCCAAGCCCTGGGATGAGAACTTGTGGGGTCATTGCAGTTTCTCCACCTGTCTGGGAGGTCAGACATCTCACAGCCCCAGATAGCATAGGCACCTCTCTGCCTTCTCGGCCCTTCTTGATGGGAGAGGGATTTTCAGTCCCTATTCAGGTGCTGCGTGTAAAGGTGGAGGCAGCCCCCGAGCACATCCTTGTGGCACTATGTGGTGGCGCAGATGTGTCCCTCCCCTTCATTTCCCCACTGGAGCAGCAGTTTTACTTTAATCGGCCAGGGCAAGGAATGACTGACACATTAGCAAAATGCCATATCCCCTTTTTAATCAGGTTTCAGGACAGGAATAACTGAAAAAAAAACCCAGTTCATTAGGATACTGGTTCAGGGCTCCTACATTTACAGTCCACACCCAAGTCTCTGAATTGGGTTAGGGTGTCTACTGGTGCCTGGCGTCTACTCCCCTCTCTCTTGCTCCACTTTCTCTTTATATGGCTCAGCCTCTAGGCAGAAAAAGGCCTCCTTGATTATCCCCAGGGTGCAGGCGTTAAAGGGATACTGTACATTTCCCCTGACCCCTATACATTCTTTCATAATTGTATTATTATTCATTATTATTATTATTTGTATAGTGGTAGCACTTAGGGGTCCCAATCAGAAATCAGGGCCCCAAAGGATACAAAAATATAACCAATAGACAGTCCTTGCTCCAAGGAGTCTACTATCCAAGTACAAAACAAGAGACAACAGGTGGATACAGACAAGCTGACAGAGGGGAGTGACAAGCACAGTTCTTATATTCCTCATGTATTGACTTTGTTTCCCACAGTAAACATTGCGAGGGATTGATCAAATAACACAGGGAAACAATGAAAGCGGGCTAATTACTGAGCCAGATGTCCAGTGTCAGAATAAAGTGGAAAAGTTGTATTGTCGTGGAAGACATTTCTTCCTGCCTACTAACTCCAGGATTCCAGAGGAATGCAATCCCTCAGCAGTATTTATAGGCAGCACTCAGAAGAGAGATGGTCCTAAACCAAGCCCCTATATCCCAATAACCCCTAAACATCAACAAATCAGTATCTAGCTCCAAAAAAGAACTTTGCAGCTTAGCCTATCTTTAAATCGTACTATACAGAGCAGTTCTGAACTATGAATGGAAAATCTCTGTCATAGCCTTTCTTATCACAGCATATTCAGCTCAGTAATAGAATCCAAAATGTATCTAGCACTTCCTTACATTTTTCAGATCATATTAACCAAAGCAAAGATGAATATGGTGGAAAATAGAAGTGACTAATATTAAAGATGCCTTACCCAATTGAAATCTGTTAAATTAAAAAACAAAACAAAAGACAGGATGGTATGCGGGACATAATGCAATAGGTACTAGATGTTAAATTATGTGTTAGAGCAATAGCAGAGAGAAAGGAGTTCAGATTCTGGGACAGAGTCTCTTTGTTAAAACATGTATGTCAAAAGGCATGAGCAAATATAGTAAAGGCAAAATTAGGGAACAATTTTGCCAGTTACTGTGTTGAAGTTATCTTGAACTTTTAGCTCATAAAATGTGTTGAGTTATGTTTCTAGAAGTTAAGTTTTAAACTCTCCTTTGCTACTGCTATAGAACAGTGCATGCATCCGAATCAACTACCAACTTGATTACATCCACATTACATGGCTTTTTTCATCATAAGGTCACTGTGAGATTCAATCACTTCAGTCAAATGGCTTTTTAGAGAGAAAGAGAGAATCGCCTATTGATCCCTAAAAGAGACCGTGGCTATGCTGCTATTTCATTAAACACTTTCACGTGAACTTCAAATGTGTGCATGGAATCCCTTCCCACAGGGGTAGAAGGTTGTATTTGTTCATGGCTCTGTAACATTCTCTACATATCATTCTATGCTTATCTTCCCACACGCTGACCTTCTTGTCCCTGGAAGTGCTTACTTCTTTTCTTTTTTATGAAGTTTCTCAGGAAATATGTCTTCCAGTTGATGCCCAGAAAGACAAAACTCAGTAAGAACACGTGTCTTGACTTTACCAGCTTCTCTAAGAGACACTTAGATTGAAATCCATCTCCCCTCCTTTTATTTTCTTGTCCCTTATAACCATGCAGATACACAATATGATGGATTTCTTTGTATGCTTGGAGAAAACAATAGAAGAGTTAGGCTTTTGTTTAATTTCCAGGATTGAACTTCACATAGCAAGGGGTGATATGACTTGTCTTCCTTCCAGAAACGACATCACCAGCTGGCAATTTAAACCAGATCCATCAATACTTGTCCGATTACTGTAACTTTCATTCCTAATATTTACCATAGAATGAACTTAAAATTAATAATGGATTGGGAAGGTATACACACTATCATTATATTTGACTTTAAGGACCTGATACAAAGTCCATAGAAAGATTCTCACCAACTTCAACAGGTTTTGGTTTAAGCTCTTAGTTTGGTGCAAGAATACTTACATTATGAAGTATATGTAAAAATTGCATGCCAACTATTTAAGAGATGAGCTGAGAATTTTGCTTATTATAGTGAGACACATGTTTCAAAGAAAGAAATCTTTAGTAAAGCACAGTTGAATTGGAAACTAAATCTCTGTAGCTTCTCATCAGGGGCAAGTTAATGATGAAAACTAGAAAGGCCTGCAGTCTTTACTTGGCAAAGCTCCCTCTGTCACGGTGGTCTACCTTTATAAGAAGCTGTTATGTATTTATTATTACTAAGCTATCTCTAATCATAGGTATTTGAAGTCTCTAAAGGGAAGATGAGCTGTCAAAACTAGCAGGGCAAAGAAAGGTTTGTTTTTGCCATTCCCTTAAGGATTTTTTGTTTAGAGGAATAGGAGAGTGGAGTTGCATTTCTATGCCTCAGTAAGAACCTGAAGATATTATCCTTTAATAACTAATTCCTTCTCTACACTGGAAATTCTTTTCTGTGCATACATGCATGTATATGCTTCAAGAGGAATACAGAATTGGTCCTCGGTATGCTAATAAATAAATTACACAACAAGCAAAGAATTACGTTGGTCTCAACTATGCTGATTCTAGAAATAATTTTAAAAACTAGCTCGGTTCTCAAACTGAGTGAATAATTGGTAAGTAATAATTTATTCATCAATCTTCATCTCTATGTCTTATAAAGTGTTCAAGAGGAGATCTCGAAATTATTCTCGACATTTTCCCCTTTTACATAAATAGCTCGTGAACAGTTGGTTGTGAATATTCATTATTCAAACTTTGAAATCTGCACAATGTGGGCCAGTAATATAAATGATGTCATATTATTTCTGTTCCTTGATGACTTACGTAACTAAACAGCAGAGCGTGAAATTTGACTATTATAATTTGATATGCGAAGGGTCCTCTGCCTGGGGTTTCCTCATCCATCCCATCATTCCTATAATGATAAATGATGTGGGGGTCTCGGCTATATGGGAGATGGGTCCTGGTACAGCAGGGGGGATCCCCAATACAAAAAGGTTGAGAATCACTGTGGTACATCAACTCAATCTGATTGTTTTTTAAACATTCTGGCTTAAAATTCACATTTCATGTGAATTTATCTCTGTAAAACTCAATTTCTCAGTTGATCATAGAAAGCCAACTTAAAAAAAATTTCATGAACAGGAGCAAATCAACACTTGTTTACGAATTCAAAGGACTATATGTGGGGGAATATTTGCTTCCATTGTCTCAGTGTTAATAGGTACCTACCCATTTGCTAGCTGTATGCTAGGAGAGAGGTCTGAAGTTTTTCAGAATTATTACAGTTGCTTGGAATCAAAATGAGAAACTCAAAGGCAAAAAGCTGGAGGCTTGGTACAAAATGAGGAGCTCCCATCAAAATAGCAGGAAAAGACATTTGTCCTTTAAAACAAAAATTGAAGGCTTCTAAGGAAAAAACGGCAGATTAACCTTAAAATAATAGGTATTAAGAAACTGAAGGGAGTAACCTTTAAGGCATGTCTTCAAAATGAATCCCTGAAGTCTTGAATCTGAATACCAGCGGGGAAGAGAAAGAGCCTTGAAATGAGAAAACATTACTCTGGCAAGTCATCAGAGCCGACAAAAGAATTTAAAAGTTTTGAGCTAGAATACTTCCTTTCTGTGATAAAATCAGAAACCTAAAAGCAGCAGGGAGAGCAAGTGGGCAAAAGAGAATATCAAGGGGAAATAAATCTCTTATTTTAAATTTATTATGTGGTGCAGCCACAGAGGAAAAGATTAAATTCAATTTACTCTGAGTGGGTAACAGTACAGTATATTATCTATTGCTTTATATCCTGCTATCCTTAAAGTTTTCAGTGAAACACAGCTTCACAATTTCTTTCTGTACAACTATCTCTAAACTTTCAGGACGGTGAGTTGTGTACTATTTACCAGGGAACCACGAATGTTCAGAATAGCCATCTGTAAAATCAGGACAATGACACTTCCCTGATTCACAAATAAATGGATGAACTCATGGAAGACAAGGTAGCCTAATGGCTAGCACACTGCACTGGGACTTAGGAGACCTAGGTTCTACTTGCGGCGTGGCCACTCTGTGTCTCAGTTTCCCCTTCTGTATAATGAGGATAATGATGCCTACCTCCTTTGTAATGCACTTTGTGATCTACTGATGAAAAGTGCTAATATAAAAACTAACTAACTTTGTGAAGCAGATAATGCAGCCATGGGAACGGGGTCACCATAACAGAAACAATCAAAATGTTTACATTTGTGTGCTTTACTTTATAATTACATGCTGCAGCATTTTTCCTGAGTCTAGAAAGCATTCATAGGTTGCAAGTTCTGCTTCTGTGATTAACATTAAAGCTTAATAATTAGCAAACCCCACAAATTAGCATAACTATGAGATCTTAACAAAAAGATTATAACCCCTGAATATTCAAAGACACAGCTCACTATGGATGCATTACAGGATGCTCAATCCTCCTGCACCAAAGTACCTCCTGCTTCCTAAAGCTGGACTCACCCGTAACTGATTTTTATAGTGAATTCCTGGACTCTGAAGAGAATGAGACTTTTGCCATACACTTCAATAGGGCCAGGATTTCATCTTTAGTTACGAGAAAGCCACGTTGCCAACCCCAACAAAGATCAGTCCTGCCTCCCCACAAAAGTCAGAGCCTTGGTTGCAAAAATCATGAGATTCTAAAAATAATATTTTTTTCTGCCTTCTGTTTTTGAGCCTTTAACTGTCACATTTTCAAGCTTCTTTCCACAACCACAAGGTTGAGACACTTGAAAGAAAGAAAGAAAGAAAGAAAGAAAGAAAGAAAGAAAGAAAGAAAGAAAGAAAGAAAGAAAGAAAGAAAGAAAGTTGAAAATGCAGGAGCTGGAGCTTTAAGAAAAACACTAAACATCATGAGACTAGAGATGAACTAATGCAAGCTGGCAACATCAAGACAGAGAGGTGGAGATATAGAGCTCCAGCATATTGCCCAGTTTTGTGGTGAACACACACTCAAAAAAATTGTGTTATGTTCACATTGAAAAATACACTTTTTAATGGTACAACAGCAGCTACCTCCATCCCCCAGCAGAGAAAGAGGACCCCAAGGAGACTCCTTATATATTATTCCTGATGGAATTCTGTGCCCCAAAATTAAAAATTCTGTGCCAAAAAATTAAAAATTCTGCGCACTATATTTTAAAACTCTACAAAATTCTGCATATTTTATTTGTGAAAATAACACAATATAATCATATAATTTTCAATTATTTTGGTAATTTATTTCAAAATACCTGTCAGCAAGTATGTCTGTAACAATACAGACAACAAAAAAGATTTAGGAAATGTATTTTGGCAAATAGATTCCTTCCTAGACATATTAGTACATCTATATGGCTTCACAGAGCAGATGGCAATACTAATATTTCCATGCATGTCAAGCACAGAAGGCTTTAAGGGTATATTTACACAGTGAAGAAAAACCTGCAGCTGACCCGTGCCAGCCAACTCTGGCTTGCAGGGCTCAGGCTGTGAGGCTGCTCCATTGCTGTGCAGACTTCCGGCCTCAGACTACAGCCAGAGCGCTGGGCCCTTCCCACCCTGCAGGGTCCTAGGGCCTGCGCTCCATCCCCAGTCCAGAAGTCTACACAGCAATGAAATAGCCCAAGCCCCTTGAGTCTGAGTTGGCTGGCACTGTACAGTCACTGGACTAGAAGTGAAAGGGTTACAGACAATAGATTAGAAGGGAAATGGGAATGGAGGCTCCAGCACAGCAGTGGGGAGCCCAGGCCACTGGCTGCCCAGAGGGAGAAGGGGTCACCCTGCAGCCCCTCCCCTCCAGGACACGGTCACGGCGGTGAGGCTGCCCCCAACCCTGACACTGCGCGAGGGCTGGGCCTGCCCCAGAAACACCCCAAGGCCCTGGTCTTCCATGCTGGGCACACCGCGATAGTGAGTGAGAGGGACAGTCTCACAGACATGCCCAGCCCTGATCCCCAATCCAGGTATGGGGCATGCAGGCTCAGCCAATCAGGACCCAGGTGTGGGGTGAGAGGGTTCTGTGTGGGGCAATATGGATGTAGGAGGCTCACTGGGGGGGGTCCAGTGTAGGGGGATCTGGATGCACAGGAGCTTGTTTGGGGGGTTCCAGGTGCAGGGGGAGTTGGAGTCTGTGGGGGGGGGCAGTCCAGCTGAAGGCAACTGGGGCTCAGCGGGATGATCTGGGTGTGGGCGGGGATGGTGCTCGACAGGGGAATTTGGGTGCAGGTGGCTCTTCCTGGGGGTCTGGGTGATTAGGACTTGGTAGGATGGGGGTCCAGGTGCAGCTGGTTGGGGCTCAGTAACTTCTAGGTCTGGAGCATTTAGGGTTCCCATTTTCAAGCTTTTCTCTACAAATATGAGAGCTAGAAGCTTGTTTTACTTTTAAAATGAAAGCTGAGATTCTCAGGTAACCACCTGATTCCAGAAGCTGGAGCTTTAGCAATCAACCATCAAGAGTCAATTGGCAACACACACATGCATGCCTGCCCACCCTTTCTCTCAATGCCTGCAACAAATTCATCCATGCTTCCTCACCCCATGTATCCACTAACTTGCCAGAGAATGTTACAACCCCTCCAGTGATTAGAGGTGGTTTTGGGTTAAGCTCCCTTTCTGCAGAAAGGTAATGAGAATGGAGTTAGTTTAGAAGTTGCATGCTGAGCAGCCTGCAGGCTGAGTGTTTCCCAGCTGTAGCTCCAGTTGCCCTGTTTCACCCGCTTCTGGCTGGAATAGAAACAGGCACTGAGATAAGCAAATAGGGGAGGAGCTGAAGAGCCAACTGGAGACCGAGCTGTTGCCTAACTGGCTCAGCTTTGCAAGAACCCCGTTTCTCCAGATACACAAACTTACCCACATCCCAGTATGGAACTTTGGGGCACCCCCCTGTTAAGCTTTTGCCATACTGAACATTACCCATATCCTACCCTCTTTTCCAGTTTCTAACCCACAAAAATGCTTTATTTTTCATTCACAGGCAAAATCATTGTCAATGTACTGGGGTGAGATTATTCCAGGTGCTCAGATGACACAGTCACAAACATGGGATGATGGACAGAGTAGATTAGACAGATTAGCTCTCTTTTTATGCAGTCTTCTTACAGTTAATTAATTAGCTAATCGTTTGGTGTTTACTACCACAACTCATCTGATCTGTGCCATCAGGATATTTGATAGGGTTGAGTGGCTGTACAGAATTTGCACAAAATAATCCATCACTTCATAGAGGGCTATGCATTCATTAACTGGGCTAATTGCTGCCAATCCAGACATCTGTGCTCAGCACCTTAAGAAAAAGAAAAAGAAAAAGAAAAACACTGGTTTCCTGAAATGTTGATGATGAAGAACTTGTCCTGAGGTTACTCAATCCCAGGTCCTATGTTCCAAATCAGCCATTCAGAAAGAGAGAGCCAGACAGGCAAACTTATCAAAAGAGTTGATACATTTCTTTTGGGGAGAGTGGGGCATGTCTCCTGGAATGACTATTTTTAGAAGGACACTTCCCCCTCATTTCCAACTTCCCAAAAGCTGAGAGAGAAACTTCAAGAAAAATAAGAAGTTGGAGATTGAAATGAGAGTCCCATTAGACAAATGGAAGCTATTCGGGGAATTTCTTAGCTGGAGATTCATTTCTTTTAATGTAATCCTGAGTGATACGGATGCTTGAATTCCCCATGTATTATCTTTCATTGAAAAAATATGGAAGGGGAAGTTGTTATTCTCTATTTCAGGGATTCAAACTTTTGAACAATAGTGTTTCTGATTAGAAAACATTATAATTATAAATGGCAATTATAAATGAGCAATTACTTTTTCTTTATCTGCTTTGGAAAGTATTACTGAGTTATTTCATGAGACTACTGAACTAGGTAATCTGAGAAGGTTTGGTTGTCATGATGAAGAAAAGCTACATCATAAGAATATTTGATAGGTGGAAAAAATTAAAAGAGTCTGGTTAGTCACAGCAACATCTTCTAAATATACAATAAGCTCAGGCAACTTTAAAAGGAGACAAAAGTGTACCGAGGACCAGGATATGCCCATAAAACGGAGTAGATATAAGGTTGTTATAATGAATTTAGCAAGTGGACATGTAACGGAATAAAAATTATCATTCTCTAAAAATTTGTAACTAAGGGTAACAAAAAAAGAATTGGAGAGTGTGTTTCACTGGAAAAAGTTCTAGGGATGTTTGCTTGAAATGAGATAGTAATTATTTGTATTGTAGTAGTTTTTAGAGGCTCTGATTAAGGATCAGGGTCTCACAGTGTTAGGAGTTATACAACCAGTCATGAATTTTTAAAACAACACTGCAATTTGTCTGATCTCCTCTAAGTTTGTTCCATAGCAGAAGCCCTGCAACCAAGACGGCTTTATCCATAGCTCTCTCTCTCCTGCCTGCAAGGGGGTGCACTCAAAGAAACAAAGGAAAGAGGTGCAGTTAGCCAAGTACCTGTGACAGTACTGTAAAACCAGTGGGCCCTCCTGGTGTAAGGGAGGGAAAAATGTGCAAAGATAGGAAAAAAAGAAAAGGCAGAAATCATTCTAGAAACTCAGTTTTCATTTACTTTTTAAAACATGTTTGCAAACAAAGAAAGACTCACCCAATGTGAGTGTGGTACATTTGAGCACGACTGACAATGACAATATTTTCAGTGTACCATATAAATGGAAAACATACGGTCTGGCTATTTAAATCTAATCTGAAAGTCTAAATGATGGAAAACAGCTGCTAATGTTGTAAAGAACAGCTTTATCGTTTTATCAGTTTGGTTTTTCTTGTATCCATTCTAGACACCCCCACAGTTCTGCCGACTTACTTTACAGAATCTTTCTCATCAAATGTGAATGTACTCATGCTGTTCAAGTCCGTACAGAAGCTTTTCTTCTGGTTTGCAATTACTTATGAAGGCTGGTAGCCTTTAGTGGCCCAATAATACATTCCTTGTGTACCCAAACTGCCCTTTGATGTGGTGGTGCATAGAATGCAAGACCAGGCATTTAATCTTTAAATAGAAAAGATGCTGTCTACATTTAGATAGCTTATTATATTCCTAAACATCTAAAGAAATAATTGCATATGTAACAGGGCAAACTAAGGGCTGGAAAACAGCTTGGAATCCCTGAAATCTTGGTTCATTTTCAGAAGTTAAATCACACATTGTCCAACTGCATTGTCCTCTTCCATGTTCTGCTACCGACTGACAGTGTAACCTTGGGCAAATCACTTCTTCTGTCTGTGACGCCATTTCCTCTCCAAGCCTTTGCCTTTGCCTTTTCTATTTTGATTGCATGGTCTTTGGGGCAGTGATTGCCTCTCAGGTGCCTGTAAAGAGTCTAGCACAACGAGGCCATGATTCCTGCAGGGGCTACTGTAATGTACTTTTTTTTGGAGGATTATGAAATGTTCAGAGAAGTACTATTCCCGCCCCCTGCTAGACCTGAGCTAGCAGTCTTGTGTGAGAGGCTTTTCTGGCTGCAACCAGAAACAACCATCTTGAAAAATTCTATGAGAGAGGATTTTGAAGACTTTTCAAGTCCCATTTTACACACTCATCAGGTTGGGACATCCATCCTGATGGATGGTTGGGATCTTCAAAACACATTAAACCAGTCCTCATCTCCCATAGAATATCCAAGTCCCTATCTTCAAGGAGCTCCATGGCCTGGACCCAAGGCAACTAAAAGATCTATAGCTCCAGGAGGAAAACCATGGTTGACAGCTCTACTCCTCTGGTGCATGGGAACTTTCTACAACAAGGGTATGTTACCCGGGGCTCATTCAACCCAAAGCTCTTGGTAACTTTTACTCTGTGCGAGGTGGTGTCAGGAAATAAATCAAGGGAGACACCGACCAATTGATGGCTGGAGCAAACAGGACAACACAAGAATGCTTTCACTTAAAGCTAAACTTTACTTAGTCTCAAGCACTTACACATGTCTGCAACAGGTTAATAAAACACCCCCAACCCTCAATAAATACCAAAGCTGAGTGTGGCTCTCGAGTGGCACAGTGGCTGCCGGTGGGGAACACAAGATGTATCCAGAGGGAGAGTCCAGTCCTGAAGAGTCCCACTACCTCAAACTTTTCCCCTTATTTATACATTAATAATAGAATGACATGTCCCTTAAAGAAAACTTGTCAAGCAAGCAGTTTCAATGATCAAGCAAGAGGTTCCTTCTGATTATTGATTAACCTGGTGTGGGTTTTTCCAGAGTTTGCAGCCTTGAGACCCTGTTTGACACATTCCTGAGGGCACATCCTGCTCTTCTAAGGTGCATGTATCAGCAACTTCAACACAATTCTTATCAAGAAGGATGCGGGGTCAAGCTGCCCTTTCTGTGGTACCCAAAACCCCTTCCCTCCTGCCTTGGTCAAACTGAGGCTGTGACATGGCCAATTTACAGCCTGCTGACTTGGCTGCTTTTAGCAATAAGCCATCGTGGTTTCAGGCACTTTACTGGTTTGCCAAAATCTCCCTGTACAGGTAAAGCTCATTTATGCAGGAAATGGAGCTGTCTCAGGACCTAGCCCAAGACTGTGGAATGAACTCTCCCAGAAACTAAGAACCTCACCATCTTCCAGGCTAAGTGGAGACCACATTTCTTTAACCTTGTCTTCTAACTTACAAACAGCAAAGTGTGTGCATGTGTAATGAAAAACATCCAACCACAAAACACCCCACTACATACATGTCTCTCCAAGGAGAACTAAACACATGATGGATGTTAGTCACATCACTTAATGCATTATTAGATGGCATTAAGATACTATGGAGATGAACATGGTTCATGACCCTGTATAGAATAAAATAGACACACCCAACAACCACTTGGTTTCAATGAAATTCGAGCATCTAGTTTACTTATACTCCTTTGAAAATCCCAACCCTAATGAAAATCAGACTCCAGAACTTTTGAGGTTCAGCAATCACAAGTGAAAACAAGGGTAGAAACATTAAATTAACCCAAATGCCACAGTATTGTGCTCATTAAGCACTTCTCTGATTTGGGGAATTATAAGCTATTGCAGTTTTTTTACCCATCTTGACTCTTTATCTTAGGGGGAAATATTGTATGTTTCTCCACAGGATGAACAGAACACAAGCTCTCCATCTCGAAGACCTGAGTTCAGAAGGATATAATGGAAGTTTCACAATACCTTTTGCAAAGCATCTTAATACACATTAGCTAGACCATTTCTGCTTCTGAATTAATTCAAACTTCCTTTCACTATTGGTTATAATCTGTGAAATATGATGGTTTTTATGATTAAAGCACCATCATTCACAGGCCCAACTTAGGCCATTCATTTGGCAAGAAAACCTTTGTCAGGCAGAAGAGGATAATTTAGCCTCCAGAGTTGTTCAACTTTACACAGTTCTGGAATGTATAACACTTTTATTCAGCCAGCCAATCAAAATTCAGGATTATACTGTGCTGCTGATCTCTTATTTTTATCATATGCCTCATGTCCCCGAAAATTAAACACGTTTTAAAAATACCCAGCCTGTAAAATTCTTTCATAAGCTGCAGCTGGGAGAAAATTTGCTGTTTACACAAAAGATATTATTCCAGAAGCTAAGTGGCAAAACAGAGGCCATCCACCATCCAGCTATGCACACAGACATAAGCATCCGTCATACGCACGGTTAGATTTCCAGAGTAAAAATGAAGGGGAGATTGAATGCCTCAGGGCACTGGTAACATGACATGGATTCATTTGTATAGGTCGGTGGCTCACACCCACCCCAGATCTGAAAAGGATGATGGTTTCTGACACCATCATCAGCTTTGTGAAATGAAATGGTGGTCTCAGTCCAGTTCTAAATACTAATAATTTAAACCAAAAAAAATCACCCACCATTACAGCTGGCAGCCTGTGTTGGCTAGTTTTAGAAGAAGGAATGAATTCATACGAACGGCCATACTGGGTCAGACCAAAGGTCCATCTAGCCCAGTATCCTGTCTTCCGACAGTGGCCAGTGCCAGGTGCCCCAAGGGAATGAACAGAACAGATAATCATCAAGTGATCCACCCCGTCGCCCATTCCCAGGTTCTGGCAAAACAACAAAAAAATTCACTTAGAGGATAAACTACCACCTCTTCAGGATCAAGCTAAGACACATCTTTGAGGGTAGTGCTGGGAAGCCTGCTAACACTACTGCTGCAGTACATTTTCTGGGGATACAAAGAAAAAAATTACCCCTAAATATTTGCTTTCATATTCAGTTCATGATTTTCAATATTGAATTCATCATTTCAATCAGGGAGTTCACTGCTTCCATATCTTAAACACAGTGATTCATAGCTGTATCATTTATAGTCAATGACGCTCCATGTTCTCTGCATAGCTTTATATTCTATTTTTTAAATCTCTACTATGCATCTTTTTTATGACGCTGATGAATTTTCACTTATTTCATTTTGTAATATATAGCTCTGCCACCAGTAATATGCCTGGGAACAAGATGATTACATCTCAAGAGGGTTTTTATTTTTCCTTTATATGCATAGTTTAATACACTGAAGATAAAATACAGTTTAAGCTGAAGAGGAAGAAAAAATACTTTATTAATAATTCTGAGCTCTCTCTTACAGCAAATTCTCTACTTGGAGAAAAGAAAAACCACAGCCAAATGTAGACAATTAGATGTAGAGGTCAGATTTTGGCCGGATGAAATTGGCATGGCTATTTAGGCAGAGAGATTTCAGTAGAGTTGCTATAGCAATGAGAACTGTTTGTTAAAAACTAATGAGAGATTATGATAGAATTACAGATAACTGTAAATGGTCAAAGATGCTATGGGAATAGAAACCTCATGTGTTTCTGAGCAACACCCCTCAGAAAGCACACTGATCTCTCTGGACGGTATTGTATTAATTTAAACATTTCTCCAGTAAGTTCACTGAACGAATGATCGCAATTTAAACATTTCTCCAGTAAGTTCACTGAACGAACGATCGCAATACCAAAATGAGCATCCTCTCAATTACAAGGAGGTATTCATGAATTTTCTCCTTGGTGTGAAACACATTTTATTATTAAAAACTTATAAAAAAACTTGGCAGGGTGCCAGTCAAAGTGCTTCACAAAAGTTACTACCAGTGCTGGAAGTAAGCCTCTGAAACCCTCACCAGAGCTATATGGTACTAAATAAATTTTACAGCTTGGTAAACTGAGTCAGAAAAGGTAAACAATTTGTTCAAGACCCCAACAATGAATCAGCATCAGAGCAGGGAATAGACAGAACACAGAAACACACATTAAAATTCATGCGATGAGCATGAAAATAAATATTGAGCAAAACATGGGAAAGGAGGCCTGCCCTGCAGACGCCACTGTGTTTCACTAATGATAGAAAGCTGCAGTCATTCTCTTGTTTATGCCAATATATGATTGATGGAGGAGCTCTGTGTTCATATGGGCCTTTGGACACTGCTCAAGTAGGAGTGTTCTCACTTTCAATGGTGAACTTAGAGAAAGAGGCTCCTTTTCAGTAGCTAGAGGAAGAGGAGTTCTCCCTATATACCAGCTACTCAATGATATTCTTGAGGTCAATTAATTCCTAGCAGCAAAGGTTGCTAGGTAAAAAATAAATCAAATCAAATCAAATGCATGAAGCCATTCAGACTGGATGCTAGTTTCATTTTGAGGTGACTGTGGAAGGGCATCTTCAGCAAGTCACCCTCATACAAGTAATTCCCTTGAATTACTTTCATGGGAACTGCATGCAATCCAGGGCTATATGAAACTGGAAAAAAGCCAGATTTGACCTGGACCCTTTTATGCACGTGCAGAATATTGTGAGCAGGTGTTATAGGTCTCCCTACCAGTGCACAGAAATTATGAGTCTGTTACAACCCCCCAGCCACAGAGTTTTGGCTCTTTTGCTTTAGCAGCTCATGCTTTTAGTTCTGGAGGTCCCCAGTTCTATCCCCAGTGTGTCTGCCAAGAAGGCAGCCATCATAATCACAGCAAAGAATCAATTTCAAGCAGGATGAGAAACTGCATGTTATATAGCCAGAGTGAAATCATTACATATTCATCTGCAACGTTGCTTGACCCTGCAGGGCAACATGAAGTAGTTCACACAAAGAATGACTCCAGAGTTTCTACAAAAGGGGTCCTGATCATATAATTGGAGGTGCAGCATGCTATTTACGGCAGCAGCAAGGACTACTGCATCTCCTTTTATTGCAAATGAGATATAGGCTTGGGTTGAATAAATAAGATTGATGCTGGAACGATAAGTGGAGTTTAAGACTCCATTTAACACTCATAATGGTTAAAGTAGGTTGAATCAACAAAGCAGCTCTCTCACCACACCAGCCAAGAGTAAGCAGGAGTTATAGAGCAGTGCTGCTTCCTCCCAGACAGGGAGCAGAAAGAGCTTTGACACTTCAACCCCTAGCAATATACAGAAAGGAGGAACAGTTTTGTGAGGACTGGAGAGCTTACTTCCTTTGCTGTTTTGCCAGAAAAGATGAGATTCTGATGTGTTGTGCTGCCAGCTGAAGAATCTTACTGCTATTATTTCTGCTCCTTGCAATATGGCAGGGCCTGAACTGGAACACCAGCTCCAAACTGCCTCTCGCTTTGGGGGAGTTTTTAGTTTACATACAAGCTTCATGACTGGAGACAGTCTCTCATACAAAAAAATGACTGGTGTAGACTGTGGCTGTCTTGACTTCAATGAAATCACACTGGCTTCCATCTGCTGAGGATCTGGCCCAGTGACTACATAGGTTTCCAGAAAAATTGCCTCTTGGGCCATACATCGTGTGTGTGCTTGTCCCATTGAAACTAAGGGCAGTCAGTAAAATGGCCAAACAACTGAGTGGGCGCTGTACTCAAGTCAGTCAGGGATGTTTAGATGAACAAGGACATCCTAACGTTTGGCACCACGGACAATAAAAACAAACAAATACAAGTTACAAGCTGCCACCTAATAAAGAGAGAGGCCAAAGGAAGCTGAAGGCTCTTGAAAATAAATACTTCTCTAAACTTGATGATTTCTTGTCAGAACTTGTACAAAATTACAAGAACCACCCCTAGAAGAACTTCAGTTAAGATTAGGTTTTAAATGGTAAAGATGTCACCCAGCCGTCTTTATGCAGGCAAAACTTCCATTAAGTTTTTTTTACCTTCCTAAGGATTTCTGGATTGGAGCACTGTGGTATAAAATCTAAACAGGAACTAAAGTCTACCCCTGGTGCGACTCCATTGACTTCAGTGGAATTAAACAAGATGAATTTGACACAAGTACTCTAGGCCAAATGATTTAAATTTAGAGTATTTATTCCCAAAATACGTTAAAGGATTTCAGAATTGGACCAATAGCATCTTTTAAGGAAAATAAACAAAGGGACGACGAAAAATAGCTCAACATTTATTTTTATTTTTCATGAATGGGGTGATCAGTTATTCCTCTGCTCTTTTGGATGAATGGGGTGTAAACTGGAATAGAACAAGTTAGTATGAGGAATAGCCTGCAATGATTCAGGTACTAATATAGCAAATAGCAATCTGATAACTGAAATGTTTGTTTGGAGTTTTTCTGGGGGGAGGGGGATTTAAGAGCTTTATAAATCATGTTTTACTTCCTTAAAATGCATCATCTAACTGCTGGCAAGCATTCAGAACATGCTTAAGAGTTGAAAAATCTGTTTTGACAGTGACTTCAATTCTGACTGAGTACCCCAAAATACGTAATGTGTTGGAAACTTTGACATGTCAAGCCAGTATGCTAAGTAGGTGGTATGAGCTTAAAATCATTTATGATTTGTACAGAGAGACAACAATAGCAAACAGCATCTGCTTCCCTGAGACCCATGGTACATGGGTCTAAACTATTAAAGGGATATTCTAAACTATTAAAGGATCATGATATTAACCCCTTAGTTAATCATTCCCCTTGGCAACCTCACCACAGCTATTAATCTGTTGGATACCATCCTTCTAGCTATACTTATCAAATAATCAGAGCTATGCTTGATATGTTGCCTGCACTTCTAATACATTCCATGTCCTATTTTTAGGTGGCCTTAAATATAATAGAGCTAGGTAAATGCAGAAAATGTCATTTAAATTTTTTAATGAATTTGTTTCAGCTCTGTTAATGCCCCTTTTATGTTTACTTGCTGTGAACGTTCAATCATCTCTTACCATCAAAAGTGTTCATAGAGAAGGAAATTCAAAGTTGCATGTGTGAATATCCATGGAAACCAAATTTTGAAGTCACAAGAGAGCATCAGCACCAGAAGTCCAAGTGTGCTCATCCAATTGGGGAAATCCAATTTACCTGACCAATCATAGCAAAGCAATACAGCTTAAATTTTCAGTGTTTGCAATTAATCTATTTTGGGATGAAAAAGGTACCTGTGTGTGTTGAATAAATTCAACCAGAATCTGATTTGAAGGCCATTGAAGCCACTGGAAAGATTCCCATTGATTTCTGTGGGATTTGGATAAAGCCTATAAAGAATACGTTTGAGGCAATCAAAGCAACAGACAGTTGCTTGGTCCATCTAGTCCAGTATCCTGTCACTGACAATGACCAGTACCACATGTTCAGAGGAAAGAGCAACAAGCCCCACAATAGGCAGATGTGGAATAATCTGTCCTCCAGGAAAGTCTCATCTCAATCCCTAATAGTTAGAGATTGGTTTAAACTCTCCAGTATGAGGTTTTATCTCCCTTCCAATATTCTTTTTGTTAGCATTATTAGTTACAATGCTGGATACTCTTGTTATCCATATAAATATCCAACCCCTCTATGAACCTTGCTAAGTTATTGGCTTCAATGACATCCTGGGGCAATGAGTGCCACAGTCTAATTGTGGATGGTGTGAAAAAGTATTTTCTTTTAGCAGTTTTGTATTTGCTGGCTTTCATTTTCATTGAATGCTATCTAGTCCTTGTGTTAGGAGGCAGGGAGAACAGAATCTCTCAATTTAATGTGAAATCATGACATGCTCGTGGATAGTCCATAAACTGAAAAAAGGGGATGACATACACATTATTCATTTTGAATGATTCACTCAGCTCCACTTTTAAATATCACTCACTGTGTACGCTATTTTTCCTATTACCTGTCTAGTAAATGGTAGTATTATAGCACTTCAGTTATGCTTTGTCAGTGAATCTGAATTTTAGTGAGACCAGCTCTCTCCCTCTGATGGGTTTGAGGTCTCCACCACTCTCCTGTGCAAAAGGAAGGACAGAGCCTGAAGAAAGGTCCCGAGGCTGATACCAATATACTTCTTCATATAGAAGCTACGTCTAAAATGTATTCATGCTTTTTAAGATGGGGGGTGAATTAGTGCTAAAGGGGAAAATATAAAATTACAAAGTGCATGAGAAGGAACGCTGGGTCCTGCTGAATGCATAATGATTTGTCACGTGAGGATATAATTCCATTATCAATGGCAATTTTTTTTTCTGGAGGCCTTGTTGAATGACACAGCACTCTCAACTCAGATGCACTGGCCAGGTAGACAGGAAATTCCCGGGAACTTTTCAATTTCATTTCCTGTTTGGCCAGCGTGGCGAGCTGATCAGCACAGGTGACCATGCAGAGATCATCAGCACAGGTGACCATGGAGTCCCAGAATCGCAAAAGAGCTCCAGCATGGACCGAACGAGAGGTACTGGATCTGATCACTGTATGGGGAGAAGAATCCGTGCAGGCAGAACTCTGTTCCAAAATACGAAATGCCAAAATATTTGCCAAAATCGCACAGAGCATGATGGACAGAGACTACAACAGGGACATACAGCAGTGCCGCGTGAAAGTTAAGGAGCTGAGGCAAGCCTACCAAAAACCAAAGGATGCAAACGGTCACTCCAGGTCAGAGCCCCATACATGCTGCTTCTATGATCAGCTGCATGCAATTCGGGGGAGGGGGGCGGCCTACCACTATCCCACCACTGTCCATGGACACCTGCAAGGGGGGAGTCTCACGCAACAGGGATGAGGATTTTGTGGATGAGGAAGTTGAGGATAGCGCGCCGCAGGCAAGCGGAGAATCCCTGTTCCCCAGCAGCCAGGACCTTTTCATCACCCTAGAGCCAATACCCTCCCAAGGCGGGCTCCCGGACAATGAAGCCGGAGAAGGCACCTCTGGTGAGTGTACCTTTGTAAATATAATACAGGGTTTAAAAGCAAGGGTGTTTAATGATTAATTTGCCCTGAAGACTTGGGATGCATTTGCAGCCAGTATAGCTACTGGAAAAGTCTGTTAACGTGTCTGAGGATGGAGCGGGAATCCTCCAGGAACGTCTCCATGAAGCTCTCCTGGAGGTACTCTAAAAGCCTTTGCCACATGCTGAGGGGAGAGCCGTTCATGCTGAGCTGTTTGCGTTTGGCTGAGAGGGATCTTCCCTGATACTAGCCACGCGGTGGGGGGGGGGGGGTGAAGCACATGTGCTATGTAATGTGAATCGCTTGATTCAGTGTGAAATAGTCTTCCCTTTGTTCTCTAAAATGTATCTTTTTAAATACTACTCTCCCTTTTTTTCCTCCCGCAGCTGCAAATGTTTCTAATGAGTGGAGGGAAACAATGGCAGAGTCCAGGAAAGCGTTAAATGAACGCGATGAGAGGAGGGAGGAGCATGCTGAGAGGAGGCAGGATGCAATGCTGACACTAATGGGGGAGCAAACTGACATGCTCCGACTTCTGGTGGAGCTGCAGAAAAGGCAGAAGGAGCACAGACCACCACTGCAGCCCCTGTGTAACCGCCTGCCCTCCTCCCCAAGGTTCATATCCTCCTCACCCAGATGCCCAAGAACGCGGGGGGGAGGCTATGGGCACCCAGCCACTCCACCCCAGAGGATTGCCCAAGCAACAGAAGGCTGGCATTCAATAAGTTTTGAACTGTAGTATGGCTTTGTCCTTCCCTCCTCCCCTCATCCACCACCCCACCCGGTGCTTCCCTCTTCACCCACCCCTCCCAGGCTACCTTGCGAATTTTCTCTCTATTTGTGTGATGAATTAATAAAGAATGCATGATTTTGAAACAATAATGACTTTATTGCCTCTGAAAGCAGTGAGCAAAGGGGGGAGGTCGGTTGGCTTACAGGGAAGTAGAGTCAACCAAGGGGGCAGGTTTTCATCAAGGAGAAACAAACAGAACTGTCACACCATAGCCTGGCCAGTCATGAAACTGGTTTTCAAAGCTTCTCTGATGCACAGGGTGCCCAGCTGTGCTCTTCTAATCGCCCTGGTGTCTGGCTGTGCGTAATCGGCCACCAGGCGATTTGCCTCAACCTCCCACCCTGCCATAAACGTCTCCCTCTTACTCTCAAACATATTGTGGAGCCCACAGCAAGCAGCAATAACAATGGGAATATTGGTTTTGCTGAGGTCTAACCCAGTCAGTAAACTGCGCCAGTGAGCTTTTAAATGCCCAAATGCACATTCTATCACCATTCTGCACTTGCTCAGCCTATAGTTGAACTGCTCCTTACTACTGTCCAGGGTGCTTGTGTATGGCTTCATAAGCCATGGCATTAAGGGGTAGGCTGGATCCCCAAGGATAACTACAGGCATTTCAACATCCCCAATGGAAATTTTCTGGTCTGGGAAGTGAGTTCCTTCCTTCAGCTGTTCAAACAGAACAGAGTTCCTGAAGATGTGAGTGTCATGCACCTTTCCCAGCCATCCCAACCTGATGTCGATGAAACGTCCCTTGTGATCCACCAGTGCTTGTAGCACCATTGAAAAGTACCCCTTGCAGTTTATGTACTGGCTGCCAAGGTGGTCCGGTCCCAAGATAGGGATATGCGTTCCGTCTATCGCCCCACCACAGTTAGGGAACCCCATTGCAGCAAAGCCATCCACTATGACCTGCACATTTCCGAGGGTCACTACCCTTGATAGCAGCAGCTC
Organism: Natator depressus; assembly: GCF_965152275.1. Lineage (NCBI taxonomy): Eukaryota > Metazoa > Chordata > Testudines > Cheloniidae > Natator > Natator depressus. The sequence goes on from NC_134241.1 coordinate 13,974,175, forward strand.
AGTGATTGCGCTAGCTACTTAGATCACAGCAGCACCAACAGTAGATTTACCCACTCCAAATTGATTCCCAACTGACCGGTAGCTGTCTGGTGTTGCAAGCTTCCACAGGGCTATTGCCACTCGCTTCTCAACTGTGAGGGCTGCTCTCACTTTGGTATTCTTGCGCTTCAGGGCAGGGGAAAGCAAGTCACAAAGTTCCATGAAAGTGCCCTTACACATGCAAAAGTTTCACAGCCACTGGGAATCATCCCAGACCTGCAACACTATGTGGTCCCACCAGTCTGTGCTTGTTTCCCGGGCCTAGAATTGGCATTCCACAGCAGGAACCTGCCCCATTACCACCATGATGTCCAAATTGCCAAGGCCCATGCTTTGAGAGAAGTCTGTGTCCATGTCCTCATCACTATCATGATCATGCTGTTATCGCCTCCTCACCTGCTTTTGCAAGTTCTGCACATACTGTAGGATAATGCACGAAGTGTTTACAATGCTCACAACAGCAGCGATGAGCTGAGTGGGCTCCATACTTGCTGTGGTATGTCGTCTGCAGGAGAGCAGAGTTGCAGCGGAAGCGGTGGATGACGACTGATGCCATGAAAATAGATATTTATACAGAATGATGAGAGCACCTGCGAGGTGGATTCATGGTGCCAGGAGAGCAGAGTTGCAGTGGAAGCGATGATGACGACGGTTAGCAGTCCTACTGCATTGTCTGCTGACAGTAGTATGGCGTCTGCATGGAAAAAAGGCGCAAAACAATTGTCTGCCATTGCTTTTACGGAGGGAGGGGCGACTGACAACATGTACCCAAAACCACCCATGACAATGTTTTTGCCCCATCAGTCATTGGGAGCTCAACCCCAAATTCCAATGGGCAGCAGAGACTGCGGGAACTGTGGGATAGCTACCCACAGTGCAACGCTCCATAAGTCGACACTAGCCACGGTACTGTGGATGCACTCCGCTGACTTAATGCGCTTAGTGGGGACACACACAATTGACTGTATAAAATCACTTCCTAAAAATCGACGTCTACAAATTCGACCTAATTTCGTAGTGTAGACATACCCTGAATGACTGGCTGAACGAGAAGTAGGACTGAGTGGACTTGTAGACTCTAAAGTTTTACATTGGTTTGTTCTTGAGTGCAGTTATGTAATAAAAAAAAAATCTTTTTTGTAAGTTGCACTTTCACGTCAGATTGCACTACAGTACTTGAAAAATACTATTTCTTTTATCATTTTTACAGTGCAAATATTTGTAATAAAAATAGACACTTTGATTTCAATTACAATACAGAATACAATATATATGAAAATGTAGAAAAACATCCAAAATATGTAATAAATTTCAACTGGTATTCTACTCTTTAACAGTGCAATTAAAATTGTGATTAATCGTGATTAATTTTTTTGAGTTAATTGCATGAGTTAACTGTGATTAAATCGACAGCCCTACTTAATCGCAATACAGGTCTACCCTGATATCTTCAGACATGTTGCTGGCAGCATGAGACAATTTACAAAAAAAGCCCTGCAAGCAAATAGAAACGATTTTGAGTACCGTACTTCTAAACTGTAGTAAAAGAGAAGCTTACTGCGCCAAGGTTACTGGTATATGAGAGAGAGAGAGAGAGAGAGAGAGAGAGAGAAAAGACCACATGCAAATTATACGTGAGATTCAAGTGATCAATTCACATATCTGGGCCCAGATCTGTCCTTATGGATTAAGTGGCAGGACTTTAGCAGCTATACAGAATCAGGGCCCTGGTTTTTACTTTTCCCCCAAGAGTATTTAGTGGTTAGATTATTATGAAAATGGAAACTAGAAGTGCCCTATGTGGCATTTGCTATTAATTTCAGGACATGCAACTAGTTCTGTTCATGCCCTCTGAAGCACTTGGCATTGGTTCCTGTTGGAAGACAGGATACTGGGCTAGATGGATCTTTGATCTGACCCAGTATAGTCATTCTGATGTTTTTAGTCATTTTAAGCCATTTTTTAAGTTGTATAGATTTAAATTTTAAAGTTATTTTTAAATTTCTACTTCTTAAAATCAGATTAGTTTCTTTGCAGATAAAATATTAAACACTTTGAGATTCACAGACAATCTAAAGAACCAAAGAACAGAGGTTACAAGATGAAAGTAACAAAACATTGCTTTATCATTTTGAGTGTGAACCTATCAATTTTCAATTTTATGGCTTGAAAACCAATTTTAATGTATGTCCAGGATGAGTTCTTGGAAAAAGAAAGAATTTGAGAAAAGTGAATAGAGAAAAAACAATTTCAAATCCTCCATGAGGAGAAAAAAAGATGGGTGTGTGGGATTTGCTCTCTTCAGCTAACCTGGAAACTGAAGAGGAGACAAGAGACGTGCACTCCATTTCATTTCTTTTAAACCGAGCTGTGATTTATGTGAGGCTGGCTGACTCCGGGATTGCTGTAGCGTCTCTTTGCTAAGAAAATGAATCTGTGGGAATTAGATGGAGCAATGTGTGATTAGGGAGTTCCAGAGTTGGTACAAGCCATTGTCACATCTGAAGAAATACGCAAGCATTGTGCATCCTCTATTCACTATAGAATGCTTCATCAATGATCAATACTTTCAGTGATTCCTTTGGCAATTCAATGAAAGCTAAAATAAATCAGCAGTTTGTCTTGGATCAAAGTTTTATTATAATTATTTGGTTTCAGGGTCAAATATTTCCTGAACACTACAGAGATTTGTTTCAGATACCTCTTGGGCACAGCAATCTTTAGGGCTGGTCCCATGAATCACTTGGCATCTCCTTTAAGAAGCTAAGTGTCTTTCATTCCTGTTGATCTAATTGGGAGTCAAAGGCATACAGCACCTCACAGGATCAGCCCCTTGAGCTACTGTGAAGTGTTTTTGAACTCATTCACCTGTTATGTATCTCTTTAGGCCAAGATTTGTGAAAGTGACTAGTGATTTGGAGGTGTCTGTACTTTGGTGCCCAATCTGACATTCCCAAAAGGGGTTTTCATGTTCAGAATTTTCTGAAAATCCAGCCTCTTTAAGATGTGTCAAGTTGAGCACCCAAGATGCTTTTGTAAATCTTGGCTTTTGATTTTTTTAAAAATACAACAAACTCTCAACAGATTTACAGTAAAGTAAACAAGCACCACAAATGAAGAGACCAAAACAATCACTCTGCCTCCACAACGAGTTCACTCATCTAGACCACCGGACGATTCAGACCCACCTACCCAGATCCATTCATGCTTTTATGTCTCCAAATAAAAAGCGCAGAAGAAAAAAGAAAGCTTTACAGCAGCGGTTCTCAAACTGTGGGTCACGACCCCAAAGTGGGTCACGACCCCATTTTAATGGCATAGCCACTGTTGGCTTAGACTTGCTGGGGCCCAGGGCCAAAGCCCAAGCCCAAGCGCTTCAGCCCTGGGCTGCGGGGCTAAGGTTACAGGCCCCCTGCCTGGGACTGAAGCTCTTAGGGTGGCAGGGCTTGGGCAGGCTCAGGCTTCGGTCCCCACTCCTGGGGTCCTGTAGTAATTTTGGTTGTCAGAAGGGGGCCAAGGAGGAATGCAGTTTGACAACCCTGCTCTACAGCATGCCCTAGAGTTTAGCAAACTCGGTGTCTGTCAGCAAGAGCGGAGGAGCGAGTTACAAAGCTGAGGGTGACCCTCACTGAGAACATCCAGCCAAACTGGTGCTGGTTTGTTTGTTTGAAAAAAGAGGGTACGAGCTTGAGTGCCTCAGCTGATCTCACCTACGACCACAACACCTGGAAAGCCAGGCACTCCCCTCGACAGCCAAAGCCCAGACTGTTTACTGACATATACTAAGCCCTTAATAATATTCTTGCTTTCCTCTGAAAACGTCTGTGAGTATGAAGAGCTTGGGATCGGTTGTTTTAGACATGGGATCAGGTTACACATATTTAATAGTAATTTTGTTTGAGTATTTTATTGTTATGTTTGTATGGTTTGTATTTGGTGTTTATGTTCATAGCTATACAAGCGATCTGATGAGAGGAATGGGAGTCGCTCCTTCAAAAAGAGCAGAGCCTTCCCGAGGCCTGGGAGCAGTGTGTGGGGCTGTGTTCGGAAGTCAGCATAAAGCTGGAGGACTCTACCTGTAGGAAGGCCCCAAGAAATATTAGAATCAATAAAGTTTTTCTTCAGAAAATATGGCTTGTCACGAAAGGTGCAACCAAAATAATCAGGTCACTCTGGGAGACAGCACTGTAATAATTGGACTCTCTTTCCCTTAATTAAATTTTCAGCTCAAAAATAAATCAGAGACCACTTTCTGTGTGGCAGCTGACACACAGGAAATTTGACAAGGGCTTTGGTATCTATGCAAAAATGCCTTGAGCCTGCATATATGGTAACAGCATTTGAACAGTCATTCAGAGCAGTGCAATTTTTTTTTTTTATTTTGCTATCCTAGGGAGCCTGAAGTAGGCTTCATTTACACCAAACAATACCTGAGTTTGCAGAAATTTCAGTAACTGAGGATAGAGAATTCCTATTCTGTCTGATTACTTCTCTCAGAGCTGTATTTAGAAGAGCATACCCAGGAAACTTTCATACAACAAACAAACCAATATGGTTACATTTATAGCTCTGATTCAGCAAGGTACTTACGCACATTCCTAGCTATAAGCAATTTAGTAATCCCACTGAAGTCAATGGGATTGCTCACCGGCTGACAGTGAGATGTGTGATTGCTGAACTGGGGCCATAGTTAGGACCTGGTGTAGCAGAAATGTACCATTTCCCATGAGTGTGTGGAAGCACTAGTGCGGGGTGCAGAGGCTCCTCCCTACTCAGTAGAGGATACCTCCCTTTTCTTGCATGTCTGCAATGTTAAATTAGCCCCTTTTCCAAATGAAAATCTTTCTTCTACTTCTAAGACTCCCTCCTACTCCTCTTTCAATATCCTGGTTAAGATATGTCATTCTTGTAAGGTCCTTGATATAATCATATTTAAGAGTGAATTGAGGCTCAAAGATCAAGTGGCTTGCTCAAAGTATACTGTGATACAGTGACAAGGTTAGGAATAAAAGCAGGTGTCTCGCCTCTCTTAACATACTAGGACATTTCCTCCTACAGTCTTAAATTATCTTCCTTTCTCTTTTCAGTGCCACTTGCCAAGCTTCTGCATCCTTCCAACACTCACCCACAATACAGTTACATGTTAGTGAGGCCCTCCCAGGAGTAAGAGATTCCAATACATCTGGCACAATCTGGAAGATATGGGGCAACACCACTGCTCTGTCTCCATGCTTTCTTGGAAAATTTCAGCACAGCCAGAGATATGAGAAAGAGGCATCAGTGACAGCTGCCTGGTTTAATGAGCAGATTTCAAACATGTGGCCATCAAATGTATTTAAAATGTGGTGAAGCAAATTCTCTGATCCCTAGGTCAGCTATATGCCATAAACTTAATAATTCAGATGTCCTTTTTAGCAGCCTAAACAGTTCAGAGGCACTTCATGTGCAAAATGGGAAATTAGGAATCCACATTCAATTTGAGGGCTGTCCATTAATTTACAGTCCATTGATTTAAAATAGTTTTAAACCTTAAATTATGCCCAATTTTGGGAATGTTAGTCTATGGTCTTGATCCTAAATAGTATCAGTTTGTTACTGAAGCAAAAAATAAGAAAATTCACCTTTAGTTTAACTTGCTGCAAGACATACTGGGGAGTTTATCCATCATCCCTTGAAAACAAAAGCTAGAGTACGTCTTGTAAATTGCATTATCCCACTGTAAGGCAGAAGTAAACCTGAATGCAGAAACTTAAAATCAGGACTTTTGAATTTGCTAAAACCAAACACACACCTAAAGAATTTTTGTATTTGCTATTTTTATAGCAATGTTCAGTATTAAAGTGACTACAACTGCAATTCATCACAATGAACAAACAGAAAATTGTAGCTCTTTTGCAGTGCAGAAGAATTTACTATGTAAATCTGTAACTTTTTTTCCTGTGAGAACTAAAATGCTTGGTATGGTCTTAAGTACCACATTGAATCATGCAAAATTATTAGTTTCAATGGTGAAATTAGTTGCAGTTTGTAGAATCATAATGCTACCTCTTATTGTGCAATGCCAAATAAGGACGATCATCTTAAATTAGGCAATGAATTCTCATCTAAGGCTGCTGATTTCAGGCAGTGTTTAGGCTTGCTATGCAAACTTTTAAGTCACATGTAGATTGTGAATAAATTTAATAGCAAACTGGGGCTGTTTCCAGCATTTTTGCAGCTAATAGTTGGTTCTCCGACTGGTCTTTTTAAGAGAAGTCACTAGCCTTAACATTTTTCAGAGACTGACTTCAAAAGAAAGGAATTTTTCCTTCTTATTCTCTTCTCGCCATCCAGGTAAGCAGGTGGCAAGCTGTGATCATAGGTACTCACTGGCTGAGAGTTATTCTTTTTCGCTGGTTTTGGTGGGGAGCGGGGGTGTTGTTACCCTGCCTCCTCCAACCTGCTTTTTCATCTCATTCTCCATGTTGTGTCTTTTAGATTCTAAGCTCTTTGGTATTTGTTGATATAGCACCTAGCACAACAGGGCCTACCCTGATTAGCCTCTTGGCACAAATGCAACGTAAGTATTTAATAAGTAATAATAACTGAAAAACCTTTGACCAGCCCCCCCTCCTCCCCCGCAGCTGTGCACGGCCACCTGCATTTATATGCAGCAAACGAAACACAAAATAGAAAATATTATGGTAAGATAAACCATACCCCGTGCTCTTTAAAACTGCTTCATATTATAAATCATCCTGTGAAGGTGATTAATGTTGGTACTCTTAAAAAAAAAAACCCTCCCCCCTCCACAACCCTCCCACAGCTTTTACTCAAGTGAACAGTTCAACCAAACAAAATAGCCCTGGGGCAGCTCAACTAAAACAAGTGTCTCAAGAGGAACTGTACTTTTTAGGGTGGAAGAGCGAAATTTCATCACTCACATATATTCTGTGTTCCGCTTTGCTGAGCAAGATGTCCCTGCCAAGTTTGCTTGAATAGATGCACATGGCTAACAACAGACCACCTGGTTTCCACACAATGGACTGGCCACTATGAGTAACTGCCATATAAAGAGACATCACAATGTTTATTCCAGGTATTTGAAGATAGTTGTCCTTTTGTTACATGGCCTCTCCTGCTAACCCCTTCACTCATTGGCTGGAATGTCATTCTACAAGCAAGGCAGTTATCTCGCTCCGCTTAGCAATACTGGACTTCTCTATTCCATTTTGGGCAAGATACTTTTTACAGACTAAAGGACCCTCCACCAAACTGTGATTATATGTCTTGTCATTATACCCAATTTTATAGTTGGATAAACTAGCACACAGAAGCATTTCCCTGAAGTCACAGAGTGAAGCAATAGTAGAGCAGAATCCAGGAAACCTGAGTTAGGTCTGGATTTTAAAGGCATGTAGGGGTTGCTGTGACAGTATATACCTGTGTCCACGCCCTAAAACACTGTTGTAATCATCTTTATACAAAGTATGCCTTGTAATATATTATCTGAAAACATATAATTTGCTGATTTTTAGCATCCTGATCAAATGTGTCTCAACACCATATGTAAAGTTATAAGATTCCATTGTGTGATGTTATTAACATGTTCTAAACTGAGGTTGGCAGACAGGTCAGTCTCAAAGAAAGGAATGTGTTCTCTGCTTAATTTTCATTAATTGGGGAGGACTGACCTTTTTAAAATCAGACCATGTCCTGGGAGGCTCACTGCTGAATTGGGGCTGAACCATCAAAACACTGCCTTCCTTCAAATTACAAAAAAATAACCTGTGAAAACAATGACAAAAAGTTAATCTTGTCTTCCTAACATCCCAGTAGCCAGAATCTGGAGATGATTTATTGTTTTCCATTGAAATAATGCAAAATTCCTGGTTTTTTCAATTGCAAATGTAGGCGAACCTTGGCTGGGTCAACTGAGATTTACTCTTGAGATACTGGGTTCATTCAAACCCTATGTTCAAAGGAAAACTAGAAAAAAGTAAAGAAAAACAGTTATTGAGAAGCTTGACAAGATTATTTTGTCAGTTTTACAAAATTAAAAACCACCCTTGTTTGTATATTGCAACCAAAGCCTTCTGTCTATACACCCAACTGAACTAGGTTGATCGTGATAAAGTTGGCCACCCCAGGACATGGTTTTCTTTTAAAAAGGTCAGTTTTTCTCAAATGTCTGTTTCCTCTAGATTCCCAATCCAGGGCAATCGGGAATCATGACTGTGATGACACCTGCTTCAAGTTGAGTATGCAGGTATTCACTTTGCTGGTACATGGGTTTCTGAAATGGTATAGTTCAGATTGTTTTGGTGTCACAGACAGACTGGAGGATGTTGATGGAAACACCATAGCACTTCACTTTGCAGAGATTCAGAGGAGCAAGGATTAGCTCATTTTCTATTGGTAGAAATGGGGCTGTATTCTCTCACTAGTCCTTTAGTTACAAAAAGGAAATAGAATCATAGACTATCAGGGTTGGAAGGGACCTCAGGAGGTCATCTAGTCCAACCCCCTGCTCAAAGCAGGACCAATCCCCAACTAAATCAATAAAACCTAAGGATAAAATTCCCTTCTCCAGTGTAAGTGTCTATAGTCCACATTAATCCACGCATGGAAATCCACTGATACCAACTGAAATTCCACATATGGAACCAGTGCTGAATATTCAGCAGAGATCTTTTGGGCAGAACAGAGAATGATTTTTGCAAATTTCTCCCCAAGCCCTATTAAACGTCCTGTGCACATTGTTTCCATTACCATTGTTCTAATGACCTGGTTAGTTGCATGTAAACATAAGCTTTCTCCTTGCTAATTGACCTATTCTTCCTGTCAGATTCATTTAGTAATGCCACAGTCCCGCATATTTCACATCACAATCCCTGGGTTGCAACACTATTGAAAGAATCAGGCAACAGGAGAAGGAGATGATTATAGAGGAAACATTTCTATTTGGTCATCAGCGATGCAAATGGATACTTACAGAGAGAACTCAGGAAATGTTACCACATTGGTGGTGGTGGGACAAAATGTAGAGGTGGGGTGAAAATTACTAAGACCCATTAAAACAGAACCTGCAGATCTTAGGCTAGTTAGAAAGGCTAGCTAAGGAAAATATTCTGGTATGGGAGGATTCAAACCTCTCAAGTTACCCACAGTCATATTATCAATTCACTGACTTATTGGACATTGGAAATTTGTGGAATGGAAATGGCTCTTTGGCTCAGCCTGGGAATTGGTAAATCAATACATGAAAGCTTTACCCCCGCTTTACTCATAATAAACAACTCGTCAAGGTGGGGAAGGGAGAACTAATTCAACATGTGCTATATCTACCCTACGGACAAGGGGTATGATTCCCCAGTGAAAGTATAAATAGCACTGTAGCCATGGTAGAAGAGGGTTGGCAGCAGCGGCATGGTTTAGCTATGCCAAGCACAATCCCAGCTGAACCCCATGGGCACATACTCCACCCAGCTAAGCTATGCGTCTGGTGCTACTATCCATGCTACTGCTGCTGCACTGCTATTTACACTCACTAACTCAATGAGCACTAACATGAGTGTGCGCATGAGAGCAGAAGAATCACACACCTAGCTTGTACGGTAGATGGAGCCTAAAGTAAGGGAAGTAGACTGTACAATTGGCCTAGGTAGTGCCATGCCCACCATGCAGGACTTTGGAGAGCTTTTGCAGTATACATTTACAAGCAAGCTCCAATATGCCAGCGCCCAAGCCCACCCCTTGAAAAGCTCTTGAAAGGAGGTCACAGCAAGGAGAAAGCTTTTGTTCCCTGCGCTGTCTCTCTCACTTTTGTTGTTCTAATTGAGTTTTTGTGCTGAAAATAAATTTCTTTCTGAAGAACAAGAGAAGGGTAGAACAAATCCTAGCTGCCTTCCAGGGAGCTGTAGTCATTTCAACATCATCCTGAGATTTAGACCTTAAAATGAATTATAAATAGACCAATTTTGTACTGCTTAGTGGAAGACCTTGTGCAAGACAGACCTGGGGATTCCAGGTCTCATGCCAGCTGGGACAACTGCCTTAAAGGTAATGTATGTTTTATAACCGAGGAAAGAGATAGACTAGTTTGGGATGGCTTATCTACAAAATCAAGGTGCCCAAGGGCCAGATTCTCTTCACACTTACAGTGGTGTACATCGGGAGTATCTCCACCAAAGTCTTTGGAGTTGCACAGATGTAATATTGGTATAAGTGAGTGGAGAGTCAGGCTCCAATGATAAAATCTGACAAAGCATTTCCTTTGCACCTTGATGCCCTGTGTGATCTCTCAAGCCCAGTGTAACCACCATTTTGTGATTATCAATTACAAGAAAACACATATGGTGCGTCAAAACAAAGATTCACACTTAGGTAAGTGCTGGCTTTGGATTCTCCATGTCTATTTCCATGAGTGTAGCTACAGAGGTGGGCCCTACCTAAAATCCCTGGATGTGGACATTGCAGAGTTTGCTGCTTGGCTCAATATTAGCTCCATGTGTGTTACATAGGGGTACTATATTATACATCTTGTGTGTTAGACCATTACCTGAGTGACAGTTATTGGTGTCCTGGTAGGAAGCAAGCAGTATAGTGCTTGTGGGAAATGATATAGCTCAGGTCATTTAGAAAGAGAAATGCACTATTACTTTTGGATGTGTGCTTCATTTTGGGTCTCTGTCCCTCCATGGAGTCCCATATTTTGATCTCAGAAGATTGCTCAGACATTCTTCGGCGAGCTTGAGCAGAGACAATTTCTGATTTTACTTTCCACTCCCATAGGACATTGACATAGGGCAGGTCTACACTAGAAGCGCTACATCAGTGCAGCTGCACTGCTGTAGCAAGTCTGGTGAAGACGGCCTATGCCAACAGAAGAGCGTGGAAGCTATGCCTCCTGCCGACATAGCACCAGTGTGGACAGCGCTTAGGTTGCTGTAACTTGCGTCACTCGGGGGGGGGTGTCTTTTTCACACCCCTGAGTGATGTAAGTTACATCAACTTAAGTGGTAGTGTAGACCTGCCCATAGTCTCACATGTTTGATAAATACATTCCGGGCCCAGTTCTCAAAAGTGGTCACCTAAATTGCATTTGTGCATGCAGATAAGCACTTCACAGCAGAAAAGGCAGTTGCTCATCTAACTGCCTATTTACATGTACATGCCAAGCTGCACACGCTGCACAGAAAGCTGTTTTGGAAAAACTGTCCATCTCGTAATGCTGCAACCTTCACTGGTCAGTGACACTTTAAAAGGAGAGATGAGACCAAGACAGCCCAAGGATAGAGAAGGCAACATGATTTAATTGACCTATCTACAACTTGTGTTTAAAATGAACAAACAACCCAGGAATGGATCTATGAGAGGAACCGGGGAAACACTCTGAACAGCTACTTAGCCTAGATCCAGGCTGCACAGAAAAGTGTTCCGAAGAGTACTCTCAACAGGAGAGGCAGGGGGCCTTACAGAGACACCTTGCATTAACGTTTCAAATTAAACTACTTGCTTTGGAACAAGGCTTGCTCCTCTTTCACCCCTTTTTGTGTGACATTACCTCTGTATCAGAAAACTCCCTGAGACAGACAGACTCCAGTGGGCTCCCTGCTCACCAAAACACTCAGCAATCTTAAATTGACTTCACAACATACTTAGCGCCCTGCCGCAGTCTGATGCTTAAAAAGGTGTCGCACTCTGAATAAGACCTGTGACATTAAAACTTTCTCAACGTATCTATATAATATATATAATACGGTGACAGAGAAATAAGCTATGTTTTACCGCATGAACTTTATGACCTAGAAAATCAAGCACTTATGTGTGAGTCAGTGCCACTGCAATTTCATATGCTTTGCTCTCCACAGCATATGGTCTGATGGTGCTATTCCTATCTCTGTCCCCCAGAGAGCTGTTTGAAACAGAGAAATAGCATGGTACATTTGAGTTTATAGGGTATTAAAAGGGACTACAGTGAATGGTAGCCAAGGCACTGAAGTGAATTATTTATAGGCCAATTGCACTTTCTCCTAAACTACCTTTCAGATAGGTCAGGCCTTGATACACACTTTAAGATCTTGTTAAGGCCAAACAGAGAGTTGAGGCTCGATAAGTTAATGAAGATATTTCAGTGTTACATAAAATACTGTATTGCTCTCGGGGGAAAAAAAAAGTATTGCACTTGGGTAAAAATCCTTCACAGTAATGTTTTCAAACTGATGTGACTAGGTTCCCCAGTTTAGCGACATAAAATAAGTTCCCATAAAAACTACGTAAGTTCCTTTTCTTCCCCCTTTTAGGGCAGGTTGCTGAATTTCCTCCCTTTAAGTGCAAAGGTCTAAGGGCAGGGTCAGTAGTTTTGAAGATGGGTCAGAGAAGGACACAGCACCCAATTTGCTCACCAGCAGTACCACAAACAAGAATCACAGTGAATCAAGAACCATTCTCTTAGCAATAGCACCTGCCAGGCATAACTTGTCCGTAGGCCGCATTCCCAGGGAACGTGGAACCAGCGGAGCAGTGCTGAAAGCTACAATGACATGCTGGATTTTTTTTTTTTTTTGTATTTATTGTAGAGTAAATCCTGTGCTTTTCTGGGATAAAGCAGCTCTCAAAGCCCAGAACAAAGCCTTTGAGAGTAGGAGATAAAGTTCTCTTAACAGGGGATTCCCTTAGCCAGTACAGAAACTGACTACCTTTAGGGCCTCCTCTCTGAGAAATCATTCCCCAAGAAGAGCCTCCTTTAATCAGTCAAGGATGAAGAGCGGAAAACTCTATGGAGTCCGTTAGGAATCTTACCATGGAGATTAAGTTTACCGGGAACCACTCAGATACTACCGAGAATCATATGCTACATCACTACAGAGAATTCATCAGAACAAACTGATAGGCAAAGTCAATTCTTAGAGTTCAGCTTTAATGGTAAAAAAGGAATATTCAGCCTACACTTTCTACTGAACCAGGACTTGTGCTAGGATTTCCTGCAGGACTTCTGCAAGCCACTCAGCTAGCTCACTGGCCTGGCAAGGATCGAGGCTATGCCAAAGTATGCTTCAGAGTAGGGTGACCAGGTGTCTGGTTTTCGACCGGAACACCTGGTCGAAAAGGTACCCTGGCGGCTCTGGTCAGCACCACCAACCGAGCCGTTAAAAGCCCGGTCAGCCATGCTGCAGGACTAAGTCCCTACCTCTCCTGGGGCACTGTGCTGCGCCCCGGAAGCAGCCACCAGGTCCGGCTCCTAGGTGGGGGGCCACAGGGCTCTGCACGCTGCTCAAGCACCGGCTCCGCACCTGGCCAATAGGAGCTGGGGGGGGGGGCGATGCCTGCAGGCAAAAGCGATGCATGCCACGGAGTCTCCTGCCCCCACACCCAGGAGACGGACCTGCTGGCCACTTCTGGGGCACAGCACAGAGCCAGGACAAGCAGGGAGCCTAGCTTAGCCCCGCTGCACTGCTGACCAGGAGCTGCCTGAGGTAAGCCCATGCCCCAACCCCGAGCCCCAACCGGCTGCCCCAGCCCAGAGACCCCCAAACCCAGATCCCCCTCCTCCACCCCAAACCCTGCATCCCCATCCCCACTGCAGAGCCTGCTCCCCCAGCCCAAAGCCTGTACCCCCTCCTGTACCCCAACCCCCAAGTGCCCCCAAACCCAGAGCCCCCTCCTGCACCCCACAGCCCACACCCCTAGCCCAGAGTCCTCACCCCCTCACACCCAACCCCCTGCCTCAACCCGCAGCCCCCTCCCACATTCCGAATCCCTTGGCCCCACCCCCCAGCCTGGATCCCCCTCCTACACCCCAAATCCTCATCCCCAACCCCACCCCAGAGCCTGCACCCCCAGGCAGACCCCTCATCCCTCCCACACCCCAACTTCCTGCCTGAGCCTGGAGCCCTTTTCTGCACCCTGAAACCCTCATTTCTGGCCACACCCAGGAGCCCACACCCCCATTTAGAGCCTCACCCCTTCCTGCATCCCAACCCCTTGCCCCAGCCCAGTGAAAGTAAGTGGGAGTGGGGGAGAGCAAGCCAAAGAGGGGGGAAGAATGTAGTGAGTGGGGGCGGGGCCTTGGGGAAGGGGCAGGGCAGGGGTGGGGCCTCAGGGAAGGGGCAGGGCTAGGGTGTTCGGTTTTGTGCAATTAGAAAGTTGGCAACCTTACTTCAGAGCCAAAGAACAAATTACTGGTTAAACAGAAACTTAGGCAAAATACTAAAATTAAGAACTTTGTTGGCCTTGTATGGGCTACAGTTCCTAAAGGCTTTTCCCTCATCTCTCCCAGGTAATGTCCTGACCCGGGGACTCCTGCAGGAGTCTTCATACCCTTTGCGGTTCTCGCTTCCTGAGCTATCTTCCCAGAAGTCACTTAACAGGCGTTCCTCCCCTCTCCCAAGGCAGTGGCTACTGCAGGAGACTTTCTGCTCCCTGAAGTCCTAGAGCTCCTTTAAGCTCTTCCTGGTCTTTATGAGGATCAAGGGCTCTTCAGACTATCACATGGTGCGGCCGGGGGGTGCATCTCTCCTTAAATGGGCCAATCACCCTTTGAAACCTATCTGCCACAGAACTTCATTGTTTCTGGCCAGAGTCGCACCCACCCTTCTAAAAGCCGGATGGCATTAACAACTAGATTGTTGTTAAATTAACTTCATGATGAGTCAGCAGATTTTACACAGCCTCTTCAAGCAGGTTTCTGACTCCTGCTGCTAGCAGGGCAAGGCTGAGCAGCAGAAGATGCCTATGGCTTTGGTGCATGGGAGCATGTAGGAAAAACCAGTGGAGCTGCATAATCAGTCAAAGAAGTACTAATCCTCACCTTCCCCCCCCCCAAACAAAAATCTCCTTCTGAGAGGCAAGAAGTCATGGTGTTCTCTTCTGCAGCTCACAAAGGGTGCAAATCCCATGCTGCACAAGCTGCCTAAATCCTGCCCCATTCTGCCATGCACAGTGGGACTACAATGGTTTCACAGCAGTCAGAGCCTGCTGATACCCAAATCTGGACATAGCAGGATTTGCTAATAGTTGTTACCTCTCGATGATTGAGCCTAAACCAAGTACTATATCATTATTATTTATAAGGCACTTTGAAGATGTAAAGTTCCACATCAGCACTAATGATCTCAGAAGACCTGGTCACACTTGTTTCACATGTCAATTTGCTGGCAGGCTTGTTTCAGGTTCTTATGCAAGACAAATTAAAGAGCTGTCCCTGTGAATAGCTACACCTAAAGAGAACAAACCAGGCAAGCACACAGAAACTTCAGACGTTTAAAAACCCAAGCCAAAATATTCCAATTTGGCATCTAAAGTTAGATGCCTAAACAAAAATGGTATAATTTTAAAAAGCCAGGCTACCTGCCACTCAGCACTTCTGAAAAGTGGGGTGAGAGCCTCACACCTGCTCCAGTCACAATATATGGGTTAACAAAGCAGTAAAGGGACCTGGAAAGTCCCATTATCTAGCCAGAGGAGGATTTCTTCCAGTGTCGGAACTGATGGAGACAGCCATGCCGCTGACTTCTGAGGGCCTGCTCACAAGCCTTTAGCATAGGGGGCATACTGAGGCAGATCTGGAGGAGCCCGTTGGGGTGGCAATGCTGCAGAAATTTGGGGCTGTGCTGTGGCCCACAATGGTAACCTGGGGAGGCTGTCTTAACTGAGGCAGGCCCACAGAGCAGATCTAAATTACTCTTGGAGCAGCCAAGAATCATGGGGTTACAAAGATAGCTAAAAGCCAGCATCGTCCTTCCTCCCCCGGAGCTCTTAGTGGCACAGTCTCATCCCGGCCTTTCTTTAGTGGCGCTTAAATATGAACTTAGGTGCCTGGCTTGAGACATTGAAGTTGAAATTTTTGGCCCACGTTTTTGCAGCATAGAAACAAAGAAACTAGCGTTCTCACTGATCATTCAGCAACTGTGCTGTTCACAGGCCTCCTCTAGCAGGGCCATTAGACTGCCAGCAATCAAACCAGAAATACCGTCTCAGCGGTAAACTGGTGATTACACATTTTTATGAGAGTTAATGGCACATTAATTGATTTTATTGCAATTTATGGTATTTGCATAATGATGTGAATCAATATAGATATAGTAATGCAGGATGTTATAAAATGTTGAAGTACAGCAAAAGCCCAGAGAGTTTGAGTCACCTAAAACCCCAACTCATTTTTCCCCTTTCATTTCTCTTTTTATAATGTAATTATTTTGCATAGCTCCTGAAGCAAATTAGTAGCACTGGGTCAATGGGATAAATAGCAGTCCAGTGTATTTGCCTGTGCTACCAAATGTATATCCAATATGATCAACTGAAGGTGCCAAATCTTTAATAATATGATTTTTACTTGAGAAATCAAATCTGTCTCTTAGACGGAGGATCAACTTTTTCCCTCCATTCTAGCACTTCCTGGTCAGTTCAACACAATTGATGAGCTAATGGTCATAGAAAATGTGATACACCTCTTGCCTAAATCATTACTTTTCAGAGTGGCTCTTGGCTTATTTGTTACAAATCTTCATGCAATCTCAAAGTGCTTTTTTGGCATAGTATGTTTCCAGCTCACAGGGACTTTTGTGAAGGATTAGTTTTAGTCCCAAAATCATAGAGAGAAGACCTAGAAAAGACCAATTAAATCTATCAAATCCATCCTACTGCCAGTTCAGGATTGTTTCCTATTGAACGCTTATTCCTGTCCGGCAAGACAAATTATTTCCAAAAGTGATTTGTGATTCTGGGTGCTTCAGGGGTCAAATTCTGAGCACCAATCCTATGAAAACCCCTTTAAGGTTTGACTTTCAAAAATTTAGTCATCCAAAATCACTAATCATTTTACACAAATTCTGGCCCTAGTTTACCTTTCAAGGTCAACACACACACACACACACACGGCTATGCATTTGGAGTGTCTGTTCAGAGAGTTCTAACGAGGTGGAAGTCAGCTGTGATGGGTGTTTTCAGCAGATCACTAGTCATCACTGCTTAACGCAACTGCTTTCCAAAGGTACTTCCCATTTGTGTTTGTTTGTAGGGATAGTATAGTTAGAAAAAAGAAAAGGAGTACTTGTGGCACCTTAGAGACTAACAAATTTATTTGAGCATAAGCTTTCGGATGCATCCGATGAAGTGAGCTGTAGCTCACGAAAGCTTATGCTCAAATAAATTTGTTAGTCTCTAAGTTTCCACAAGTCCTCCTTTTCTTTTTGCGAATACAGACTAACATGGCTGCTACTCTGAAACCTATAGTTAGCAAATGAGTCTTTCTTGCCATTATCTTGTACAGAGCTACTCTGGTTGCTCACAGCTTCTTTCAGGGATTGCAATAGTGGTGAGATCATACCACTCTGGCCAGTACAGGTGCTTTACCCAGTCTTGTCCTATATTGTGAGATGTACTGTAGCTTCAGGTACTCTCTGCATTTTGGTATTCAAAGTATTAGGCAGAAATATAATTAAAGATGGGTATTAAGACTTAAAGCAGTTAAAGGAGGTTCTGTTATCAATTAAGAATTGAGGAGAACTGCATTTTTGTTTCCATAGGTTCCAACCAGTATGAGGCCCCATAATAAAGTAATGCTTATTAACATACGTGTGGGAGCCATTACCCTAATTTTCAATAGGATACATTATCTATTAATTCATGATTCTTACCCAAGAGACATCTTTTCTAGATTCTCATGCCCTATCACACATACAAAAACACAGTGGGCCAGATTCTTAGCAAGCTTAAAGTGACAAACACTTTCCGGTATGTCTGCACTGAAGCTGGGAGGTGTAGACAGACTCAAGCTAGTGTGCTAAAAATAACAATGTGGATTTTGCTGCATTAGCAGCAGTTAGGCCAGCTGCCCAAGTCCAAGGCACACACCCCCGATCCCCTGGGTCAGAGCTCAGGCCTCTAGCCTGAGCTGCCACCAGTGTTGCATGGACCCCAGTGTTATTTTTAGCATGAGCTCCAATCTGTCTACCCATGCTGAGAATCACACTTCCCCCAGTTGCAGTATAGACATATGTATAGAGGCCAGGCTGTTCCTCAGCAATTTCCATCCAAATATTAATGTTTAAGGGTGCAAATAAGACAAAATGCACAAAGAGAAGTGAGAACTACTCAAATCTAATCCTAAGAATCATTCACTAATACAAATGTATAAGCTTAAAGCAAATAAATCAGACACTTGTTTCTGTTTCTGCCATAATATCAAGCTGTGAGTTTAAATATTGTTTTCTTCGGAGATGAACAAAAAGTGTTTTTACTGTGCATTCCTGCTCTTCTGTCGCTGCATCTAGGACAGGGGCGGGAAAACTTTTTGGTCTGAGGGCCACATCGGGCTTCTGAAATTGTATGGAGGGCCAGTTAGGGGAGGCTGTGCCTCCCCAAACAGCCAGGCATGGCCCTGCCCTTCCCATCTGACCCCGCCTGCTTCTCGACCCCTGACTCCTGCCCCATCCAACCCCCCCGATCCCTGTCCCCTGACAGCTCCCCCAGGACCCCTTCCCCATCCACCCCTCCCTGTCCCCTGACTGCCCCCAGAACTCCTGCCCGTGACTGCTCCCCGCTGCCCCATCCAACCCCCCCCTTCCTGACTGCTCCCCTCGGACCCCTGCCCCCATTCAAACCCCCTGTTCCCCGCCCTCTGACCGCCCTGACCCCTATCCACACCCCCGCCCCCTGACCACCACCCCAAACTCCCCTGCCCTCTATCTAACCCCCCCCCCCGCTCCCTGCCCCCTTACCGTGCTGCCTGGAGCACCGGTGGGTGGTGGCGTTCCAGCCGCGCCACCCAGAGCACCAGGACAGGCGGCCGTGCTGCCCGGCTGGAGCCAGCCACGCCACCGCGCACTGGCTCAGGCCACAGCTCTGCAGCTGCGCTGCCCGGCAAGAACTCGCAGCCCCGCCGCCCAGAGCATTGTGCCAGCCATGCAGTGAGCTGAGGCTGCAGGGGAGAGGGAACAGCAGGGAAGGGGTCGGGGGTAGCCTCCCAGGCCAGGAGCTCAGGGACTGGGCTGGAAGTGGCCTGCGGGCCACAGTTTGACCACCTCTGATCTAGAATCTCCCTGCCTAAAAAGAAAGGCATTATGAAATTACTGTAACACAGGAGCGGATTTACCATAAAACAAACCGTGTGGTAGCAAGGAGCCTCCAACAACAGGGGGCCCCCCAAAATGCAGGAGAAATATCTGACAACCTGCCCCGAGTCCCGGCCGGTGGCGCAGCAGGGTTCAGGCAGGCAGGCTGCCTGCATGCCGTGGCCAGTGGCCCCACGCCGCTCCCAGTAGCGGACGGCTGCTGGCATGTCTCTGCGTGCCCCTGGCAGGGGGGAGGTGGCTCTGCACGCTGCCCCCACTCCGGGAAGCGCATGGAGACCCGCTGCACCCCCCACCAAGGGGCGCACAGAGACATGCCAGCAGCCACGCAGCAGGGCTAAGGCAGCTCCCTGCCCATTCTGCCTCCCTCCCTCCGTGCCTCTTCGCTCCCAGAAGCAGCTGGCATGTCCCTGAAGGGGCTGTCTCTGCACGCTGACCCCCGCCCTGAGCACCGACTCCACAGCTCCCATTGGCCAGGAACTGCGGCCAATGGGAGCTGCAGGAGGGTGGCAGGGCCTGCGGGCAATGGTGTGCGGAGACCCCCTCCCCCCTGCCTAGGAGCCGCTGCTGGAGGGGGGTGTGTGCCGGTCACTTTGGGAGCCACGCCGCCTGAGGTAAGTGCTGCCCCCCTGCCCAAATCTCCTTGAATGATCATGGGAAAGCCCAGATGGGTAGTGAGACCCAGTGTTAGCAAATATTCTGTTTGGTTACCACATTAAAACAGTACTTTTCTCTTTTGGGGGGAAGGCAGGAGTCAATGTTAATGAACAGAAGTTAGATTGGGTTATTTATTCAGAACAGTGCACTGGCTTTTCAATTCCTTCTTTTTAGAGAGGGAGGTTTCAAGGTACCAGTGTTAGACAATAGTCACTAAGTGGGTGTAAATATTCTGTGCACACAGTGACTGAACCTGTAGCCCCTGATTCTTTTAGCTGTGCTCACATAAATAAAGGATCACTCTGTTGAAGTCAATGGAGATAGAATGGGGGAAAACTAGTCTGAGGGAAGAATCAGTTCCACAATGTACTAATCGGTGCATAGTTTAAAATGCTGTCTAGTGGTAGTCGTAATTTTAGTATTTCTTAGTACAGGAAACACCTCTTGAATTACACCAGCCAGAATCCTAAACAGGAATTTGTGGATGGCTGTGGATGGAGAGTAAAAAATAAAGCATGGGTGGATTGTTATTAGCACTCAAAACCTGTCTTTCAAAACAATAAACGAACTCTGTGAGTATGTCATTTCCCATAGAATTCTGGCAAGTCATTGGTTAGCACTTTGAAAATATACTTTACTTTGTGTTAAGCCATTGTTTTCACCCCAAAATATTTGTAGTATAGTTAACTCGCTCACTTTTTGTTATCCGTTACTAGTTTATAGCTTCATGTGATCAGCTAATATTTTCAGTATAGGTTCATCATCTTAATGAAAGTACTTGATTTAAACCCATAACCAATACTAGTTAACACTGACGTTGTATCATTCAGTTGCAGATTCCAAAGTGCCCTTAATTAACTAAACCTCACAACACCTATGTAATGCAGGTAGGTTTCACTATATCTATTTTACAAATGAAAACTGGAGGCACAAAATGGTGAAGTGATTCGCCAGAGGCCTGACAAAAGATTAAGGTCACTTGGCAGGGGTAGAGCTGGGAATCGAATCCAGAAACCTTAACTACCATCCCCACCTCTGACAGTACAGCAGAAAAAAATATGATCAACTACTAGATTAGAGCATTTCTCCTTCCTTTCCCTTTCAAGACATTGTGTGCTATGATTAGGTGTGATTTTTCCAAGTGCAATCTGCCTTTATTCTGTGGTACAGAACTGCAACCACTAATGATGTAGACAAAAGAAGCACCTAATTTTCACTTAGACAGACACTCATACATGTACCTAGGAAAATAAAGTTAAGATGCACTTGTACTATGCTATACTATTTGTAAATTACTGAGGAATGCTTATTCCATAACAGCCATGGTATGATGTTTTACAAGATTTCGTTTATCACAGAATATCAGGGTTGCAAGGGACCTCAGGAGGTCATCTAGTCCAACCCCCTGCTCAAATCAGGACCAATTCCCGATTTTTGTCCCAGATCCCTAAATGGCCCCCTCAAGGATTGAACTCACAACCCTGGGTTTAGCAGGCCAATGCGCAAACCACTGAGCTATCCCAGAGGAGTATGCAGAGAAGTAAAGTGGTATAGGGTGCCCTTATTCCCTTATGTAACGCAGCAGGGAAAGTCGTACACTCTAGTGCAAACATAAAGGAGTGGGTGTGCAGGGGCAGGGAAAGGGGGACCCAAAAGCTCCATCCCGTCCTAATGCACTGGCTGGCAGAGCTCAGCTGATAGAGAGGGTGAAACAATCTCTTTCTGGTGTAGACCAGCAGCAGTTTACATAGACCTTGGAGTAAGGGGTGAACCGGGGAACAAACTGTGACTGTGTGTCACAATTCTTCCCTTGGTCTGCTCTTATGGTGGTGCAGCTATATACCAAGCAATGGCCTGAGTGAGCATAAACTCTCAGTTTAGAGTCTATGTAGCAGGGGAGTATAGATTTTTGCTGTTTCTGTCACAGGCCTGCTAGTTTTACACAAGATCAAGCATCTGACCCAAATTTCCTACAGGGGACAAATCATGCCTTCAATTATACACAGATGGCCAAGCCTGCTCTGATGCCATCAGAATGGGACTATAAAACCAGCAAGGTATAAATAATGTGACGTACCACCAGTGTAGGTACCAAAACTCTTCATAGACACTTCAAATTCTCCTGTTACCATATCTCTAAAATGCGTGTGTGTGTTTGTGTTCATCATGATATATCCCTAACTCAAGAGTAAAGTATTATCTAACAAGATGATTGTAGTTGTCAAACAATCACCTTTATAAACACAGGAAATTTAGAGTTATGTTAATCTTAAAAGAACGACTCCATAAACATTTGAAAGTATTGAAAAGGACAGGTAAGGCTGCCAAACACCCTTAACTCTGTCCCCATTACAGTGCTAGCCTCCCCATTTTCCTTTCTGTTGTACTTTGTAAACGTGTTACTTTTTCGGTAAAGGGCATTTTATTTGGCCCTTAAAATTAGAAAAGTCGCTATTCTGATAAAGTGCCATATACCATCAACATCCTTCCATCTTCACCCATTTGGGGGGGTTTTATGAGTGCATTCTGCAGGCAAGTTAAATGTGGAACATACATTGTTCTTGTACAACTTATGAGTGGGGTGTCAAAACTGCAAACCAAAGAAAAAACTCCTGGCAGAGGGAGCAGAAGAACAGAAACAGACTACAGAACTGACCATGTGACCATCTGAGTTGGGTGATGTCCTAAGGGCCATATTCCGAGGATCTGTCCAGGAATGGGTTGCAGAGGAAGTTGAATCAGAGCCAGAATCGCAGCCACAAAAGTTGTTATTATGGGGGAAATTGCCATCTTTGTTGTTATTATGGGGGAAATTGCAGCATAAATGGGAGGGTTTCCCCGCAATGCAAATATTGTTATAGAGGATATTGTGTGGTTTGGGGTGACCTTCAGTTGGCCATTTCCCTGCCCCCTCCTTTCTCCCAACATGATTCCAAGTGTGGGGGGTGGGGGTGAGGGAGGGATTTAAACATGCAGCCATTGATTTATTCTAGCTACATTTGAACTGATTACTGGAGACAAAAAGAATCAAAGCTGGGATTGCAATCACGAGTGCATATTTCCATACAGAGTTATAAAAAGAGCAGTCAGTCCATCATACCTGTGTACCACTATTGTGTCATACAATAGTAGCATTACAGCATTGTTCCAGACAGCCTGCTTTATACGTCCCAGTGGCTGTACTAAGTGAAAAAGTCCCTTGGTGACAGTGATACTTGACCTCTTGGCACTCTCTCCAGGTGGGTGAGGGTCAGAGGAAAAGGCAGTTCTGTTCTTATCAAGCGTCTTCATCCTAGTTTAGCTTCCTGTTAATACTCTTCTGAATTTTTCCCTGAATTTTTCAGGGGATGCTTGAGAATTTTTCATGCAAGAGAAACGCAACACGATGAGTGAGGTTCCTGGCCTGGGCAAACTTCCAATGGCCAAGCTTACTAGTCTTTTCCATTCATTGATCAGTCAACAGGAGATAAAATATTTTCTTTGCATATAAATGGTCTTCTACCACAGGCATGGAAAAATTGATCCCTCTTTTAATCAGGGATATCCAGTACATTAACATCCTTGAAGACTTCTCCAACCTGAAAGAGCATTAAAACCAATATTGGTAACAGCACTCTGGCCTGTTTGCCCTTTACCAAACTGGTCGTCCACTGACCTGTAACAGTCTGGGGCAGTCAACTTCCAGATGGCAATAGCTACCCATTTCTGCACTGATATGGCATCCTGTATTTGCATGGCCTGGTGCTGAAGAGTCAGGCCAAGTTCCTCACAGAGCTCCATGAAGGTGGCCTCCCTCATGAGGAAGTTCTGTAGCCCTCCCAGGTCTGCATGAAGAGGTGATCCCACCACTCTGTGCTAGTTTTCCTGTATCAGAAGTGCCAGTCTGCATAAGGGGAATCTGCAGCAATGGTAGCATGCATCAGCTGCCTCCGCTCCACCATGGCAGCATCCAGGCTGCATGATCTCCTGGCCAAGACCCGCCACCACCTTCTGAGGGTCACAAGTCACTGCTAAAATGCCTTCCACCATGTCCCATTCTCTCGGTCTGCATCCTGTTGCAACAACTCCACAGCCAAAAGCAGGAACAGTTCATTCACCTGTCCTGGATTCATGCCTTAACAAAGGCTGGAATAGACAGAGGTGAGGAACATGCTGAGCCAGAGACAGTTTATGCTACTGCGTAGGTGAGCTAAGGACACTTCCATGCAAGGGCTTGGGGAGGAGAAAGAAGTTGTCCTACAGTATACCACAAAACAATTCCTAAAACATCTCAGTCTTAGTCAGGTGCTAAGAACATTGGGGTCTGTCTCCAGAAATCCAAGTGCTGAACCTGGGCTATGGCAGCACCAGTGTGGACACTACCACCTAGGCCTAAGTGCGGGTGTTTGCAGGCAGGCTCGATTTACCCAGTTGCCCAGACCCAGGAAACTCTGCAGTGCAGATACACCCAGATAGCCCCTAGCTCCAGGTGGGCTGAGGAGTCTGCCAGGAGAAAACTGCAGGGTTTAATAACTGAGTGGGAAGCCTCAATGAACTCCATCAAGCTACAACGGCCACAATGCATGTGAGATAGGTCAAGAGTGCATGATAAAGGAATTTATCATGGCTCTGCCATCATCATGTAATTATTATTTCCATGGATGTATAGATTAGACTAGATAAAATAGACAGACACAGATATCTATATTGCTTTAGCATGTGACAACAGCTGAATTTTGTCCTATGACCTTACAAAATTTCCAGTATATATATTACTCAAAATACTGGCTTCTCTGTTAATAATTAAAGAGTCCGTGCTGTGTTCCTCCTCTGTGTATGGCTCTTCAATTAACCTGAACATTTTTGTTTAGCAGTTTGTGGAAAGGGGGAATAAAAACAAATCAGTATCTTTCAGTGAGAGGCTGAATGAGTTGTGCCTACTGCAAACATTCTGAACAACCAAGCTGCTGTACACAAAAACAAAAACAGAGATTTATGATGACTGCAGCACTGCAATTCTGAATGCTGTGTAATGGCTTCTTGATTGCACAGTACAGAATTGACTACATTAATCCACTTAAAGTGCACAAACACTGAATGTAGAATATCTGAGATCGCTAAGTGGCGTTCCTTAGAATAACAAAAAGCGAAAGACTGTCAGATCCACATGCCAGTGGGCACAGTAGAAGAAATCAGTGCTTATCCTGAACAATTATTTTCTGGATTTAATTGTTTTTATTATAGACATTGATCTTTAAGATTTCACATTGCAGTCTGAGGGACATGAGCTGTAAATACACTCCAGACAAAAGCTAATGCAAAAAGGTTCATACACAGCAGTATTTAAAGGAGTTTTATAATGATACTGTGTACTTCATACAGTGCCTTTCATAGGAGGCTCTCAAAGTTCTCTACAAACAGGAAGTCTCAAAAACCACGAATTATTTTATACCCATTTTACAGAGGAGTAAACTGAGGCACAAACTGAGATCAAGTAGCTTGGTTAAAGCCAACTCAAGCTCCTAGACTTCTGCTTAAAATAGCATATACCTTTTATGTATCACATACTGTAGTATAACTAGATTTCTACATGTTTATGTAGTTTCTTCCATGATCAGCTGGCCAGTTGGCAGAAACTGTCAGGCGCTGCCTCCGATAATCAGGCCTATTGGTTGGAGCACAGGTTGAACCAGAATCAGAGCCATAGGCAGAGACCAGGTGCAGGCCAGAAATCAAAGCTGGGTAGTCAGGGTCCAAAGATAAGACAAGTTGATATCAAAGCCAGTGTTCAGATACAGGCTAAAGGTCAAAGCCAGGTAGTCAGAGTCCGAGGGTCTGCAGAAGGTGGAGGCAAGGCTGGAACGGGTCTGGAGTGAGGCTGGCGTAGGGCAAAGACAATACTGGGACAGGTCTCAGGCAAGCCTTGGGAAGGACCAGAAACAGGAGCAAACAAGAGTCTGGTGTACAGCAAGGCAACAGGAAGGTTCCTGGCTGGGTAGCGCTGTTGCTCAGACTGATCTGCAGTTCTGGTGGGGTTGTGGAAGTACCTGACTCTGGGGATCAGCTGACTCAGACTCTGCTTAGCGATAGGTTGCTGATGCATGCCCGAGGGCTGAGTCACTGCAAGCTCTGCTGGAGTGGTAAGTCAGTGTTGCTGCCTCGGTCCTGACTCACTGCAGCTCCGCTGGAGGGGCACCTGTTGAAGCACTGGGGTCACGTGGGCATAAGCCTGCCCATATCTAAAGCCCAACCCATCTTAAGGGGAGGAGCCACTGAACCCAGACATCAAATAATTTCAGGGGACAACAAATGAGAAACTGGGACGGGAGTGATGAGCCCAGGGATGCAGAGGGGGACACTGAGCAGAGAACCCTGGACAGTGCCCACTGCTCCTTGAAAGCATCCAGGGAAGCAGTGGATACAGCCCGGAGGAACTCTGCTCGCTGAGCGAGCAGCCCTGGCTTGGCTGCGAGTTTGCCTCACAGAAACTCCATATACTATAGTACAGCATCTTCCTAGTTTATTAAAAAACAGAGAGTGCTTGAAAAGCATGCATTTAAACCCCTGCCCTGTACTACTCTGACTTATCTTTCAACTGCTCAGCTCCTCAAAGATGATCATCAAAACATAGTGGGATCCTTGGCATTTATTCTAAGCCTGCTCCCTAAATTACTGCCTCTGTTAAACCATCTGACTAATAGAATACCCGTCAATTCTGAATATTCTGAAGTATTACTCATGCTGCTGCTTATGTATCAATGTTCAACCTATATTATAGTTAAGAATTGTGATCTTTTTATGATACATTATAGCTGATCTTGATCATTGTAAAGTGAGAAAAAATTGTACTTTAAACTAAGGGCAACTCTCTCATATCCAGAAGTCTCATCATTCATGCACGACAGGTGTTATTGCAGACGTGGCATTATGGCACTGCTATTTTGAAAGTATATTTTAAGCAATTTTTCATTCTCTGGAAGAATTTTTTCCGAAGCCAAAACTAAGATATTGTTAACCATTGCTTCCAGGAACATGCAGAGTATTCTGCAACAGTTAAAGTAAATGCAGATCTTTAAAAAAATATTTGTAGCATCTTCCAATGACTGACTTGAGAGCTTAGAGCATCCTACCAAGAGTGGGGAATACTTCTAGTCATGCTACCGCCAGAGGTCAGGTGCCAGCCCCAGCCTGGACATCTCCTCTGCAATTTTATAGCCTCACAAGCCCAAGTCAGACAGACAGAGGTACAAATGAATCCCCTCACAATACTGATGTGACAGGTTTCAGAGTAGCACCCGTGTTAGTCTGTATTCGCAAAAAGAAAAGGAGGACTTGTGGCACCTTAGAGACTAACAAATTTATTTGAGCATGAGCTTTCATGAGCTACAGCTCACTTCATCGGATGCATTCAGTGGAAAATACAGTGGGGAGATTTATATACATAGAGAACATGAAACAATGGGTGTTACCATAAACACTGTAACGAGAGTGATCACTTAAGGTGAGCTATTACCAGCAGGAGAGTGGAGGGGGGGAGAGGAACCTTTTGTAGTGATAATCAAGTTGGGCCATTTCAAGCAGTTGACAAGAACATCTGAGGAACAGTGGGGGATGGAGGGGGGGAATAAATATGGGGAAATAGTTTTACTTTGTGTAATGACCCATCCACTCCTAGTCTTTATTCAAGCCTAAGGTGCCACAAGTCCTCCTTTTCTTTTTGCGAATACTGATGTGACTGAAGCTATTCATGCTGCTGCATAATGCAGCCAAAAATTATATACGCTGCTGTCAAATTCTGCTTTCAGTTATGAATATAAATCTAAAGTAACTCCATTGAAATCATTAGATATTCTAGGGACCTATACTCATGGAATAGAATTTGGACCAAGAACTACTCAAAATATGCCTTCATTTACTAAACCATTCACACACACCAGCAATGGCCAGAAAGGTCCATAGAATAACTTCAGGACAAAGACACACCTGAGCATCTTTACAGCCCCAGACGTACACAGTGTGAGGAATCATACCAGAACACCACCAAAGCTTTCATGTTAAGCAAACCAAAGGGCCCAGGCATTACTGATGGGAAGGATGCCTCTGCAAGATCAGGACACTTTTAAATAAGTGTTTCTTCATACATCATTAGAGCACGGAAAATGTTCACCACTGAATGGTCCCACCCTGGAAATACAAAGAGGGGAGAGACTATTTTAAACTACTCCTGAGGGCAGAAGTAAACCACAAAAATTAGATGTGAAAAACAATGTTATTCCACCCTCCGCCAGCGCAGGATTCTTTCCCCATAGTTTATTCTTGAGTGCTTTGTTCAATCAACATTTTAAAATGTCTTCAGCACCAGGGCTACCACTTGAAGAGATAAAAAGAGCATGTTGAGTTCTGCGAAAAGGTCAGTTTTCCTAATTCACCTGCTTTGAAGCAGTTACCACAACACATGATGTTACCAAAAGCACCCAACAATTAACTGGCATATGCTGTCCCCAAAGTACTGTCCTTTCAAGGTGGTACTTCTGGGAGCAACACAGACACATAAAAACGAGCCCAACATCTGAGTATATTTCTGTTGGTGCTCTTTATAGCTACCCTTCTGAAAGGCAAAAAGTCCCCAGCACTGACTACGCCAGTGTAATCATTTAAAAAAAAAAGTCCAAATGTGCAATTGGAAGCAAACAGGTGGTTTGGCACCACATGACATTAAGCAGTAAAAAACCCCACAAATGTAATGACATTGCACATAATTTGGATTTCCTGCTGTACTCTCATGTCTGTTCTCTTTAACTGGCTTTAGGGCGAATGCCAACCACTACTGAGTAAATGCACACCATGCACTGCACCCTCGCAAACTAAGTCAAAGAACATGGCTTGGGATACTAGAGAAAAGCACGTTTTGTGGGTGTTATACAAGAGCTGGGATGGATCTACTTTGGTTTTTAGTTGTTAGTCACTTATTTGACTCCAAAAAAGGGTGAGTACTGAATACAAACTCAGATAATACCCAATGCAGAATGGATTAATTTAATAAAACATGGCAAAGCATCAATTTGTGAAGAAATCATCCTTTTCATTCTATTAAAATGGAATGTTTTTTTAAAATCTCTACAGTGTATCAGAAAGACATGCAGGCCAAGTGCTGTCCTAGCTTTCTGTGAGACTAAGGGGCCAACTGCTCCCTGTGTAGAGTATTCTCATACACAGTCAATCCACCAGCCTGGAATCTGACTTTTGGTTTAACAATGCCCATCTGGGCCCACAGAGGCAGCTCATTGGTGCAGACCTTGGACACCAAGATAGCTCCTCCTATACTTCACTGGATCAGAACTCAAGTATTCTGGATCTGTGCTGAGAGAAGCAGTTTGCAGTGTTGCAAATTGTATGAAAAGGTTGCTTTATTATGGTACATGTCTGCAGAAAAACTGCTTTCCATGGCCTCTCCTGGGCTGCGCACTGCTCTGTAGCTCTCCGTGAGGCTCCCTGCTGCCTATGGTGGGACCATTTGGGGCTATCTTCACCTTTGGCTCCTCATCCGGGAGCATCCTCTTTAGGTGACTGACCTTGCAACTTCACCTCTCAAGGATGGAATCCTGTGATTCTCCCACTCTCAGACAGAGCCCCAGCGTACCGCACCCTGTGTACCAACCGTGATTCCTCAGCAGGCCTGACTAGGGTCAAGCCTTGTGAATCTGCCACCCGGGCGCTGTGAACACAATGAAAAAACAGTCTTTCGAAAACAAAGTATTGTCTAATCTCAGGACTAGGAACAAAGCATAACAAGAGCAAAGGGAGGGAGGGGATAACCCAATAGTGTATATGTATGATTGACTTATCAAAAGATTAGGCAGGTCTAGTTTATCCAGACAACTCCAGTTCCAGGATTGTGGAGGTGAGTGTGGCTGGCACCTCCACAGCCTCCGTCTCTCTAACCTGAACTTCAGGGGTGTCCATTTATCAATCCCACAGTTCTTTGTCTCCCTGTATCTCTTGAACCACCACTGGGGTTGGGGATAGACTTGAAAGGAGTTGGTTCTCTGCACAATAACAAAAAACACAATAACAAACAAACAGATGTCCTTCACAGGTGGGTTTTGTGGAAAGCTCTAATTAACGCTTGCATAAGTTTCTAGGTACTTGGTTTCAATCTGCTTTCTTACAACAGATGCAGAGTAGTCAGTGATAGCAATAAGAAAAGGAGTACTTGTGGCACCTTAGAGACTAACCAATTTATTTGAGCATAAGCTCAATGCCTCTAAAATGTTTACTTTACTGATTTTAGTCAACTTTAACAAGTTACCTGACTGACTTGGGAAAACTTTGAGGCAGATCTTCCCTTTTTCTGATTCTTCCTGCCCACAAAGATTCAAACTGGAAAGCTCACACCAGATGAGCTCACATTGGCTGATTTTAAACCTGGACTGAATAATTAGAACACACAGCAATCAGGGCAGGTGACCTGGCCAGGAAATAGATGAGGATCATATAACTATTTGATTTACTCAAATGGAACCACATTTTTTAAAAAGAAGGCCAAGGAGGATATGACCTGAGGAAGCATGAATCACTAAGGGGATATCATTAGGATAGTAAACAGATCGGAGAGGATAGGAATTTTTTTCCAATTATGTCAAATTCTAAATTGCCCCATGTGCAAATCAAATCCAGCTGGAAGACTCCATGCATCCCTTCTTTAAACTCAAGCCTTTGTCTGCTTGTCTTTAGTGAGACTGATTCCCAGCTAGTCATTAAGTGAGCAGAGCTAATACTGGGCAACCGCACGCAACATTCTCTCAGGCTTGAAGTACCAAACGTTTGAGTAATATATTTTTCGGAAGCCTGCTAATTAGCTGTTTGAAAGACACAGGGTTGTTTTCTTTTCCTTTTTTAAAAGTACAGACCATTTCATAGCAGCACACTTCAAAAGTGTTTTGAAAAGGCATAACTCCGAGTTTAACCCTGTTTTTGCAGCTACGTCCTCTGGATATGCATGTCATTCTGTAAACAACTTATGTCTGTTCCAATCCTTAATTTTTGCTATTAGCTAGTACAGACACCAATGAGCCATAAACTCTCCACAGGAGAAAAGCCAGTTCTGCTGTGGGGAACCCTAATGACTGTGACTCATTTTCTCTTATATATACAGACCCATAAAAAATACAAAATACATACCAAAAAAAAAAAAAGAGAGAGTTGCCTTTTCTTACAAATAAACAATATCACACAATGGTGCTGGAACTAGGGGTCCTGCTGCACCTGGCTTGAAGTAATAATAACAAACACCAAATACACAGTTTCCCTCATCAGCACCCCCACTATAAAAATTGTTCCAGCACCCCTGATATCACATGAACTAATAGTATCAACGTCAAAAGAAAAAACAATGACTTGCAATGTGTGCATGCTCTTAGCTGGCTGGTCCACCAGGCAGCTTTCTCTTTATGTCCGGTCTGACTAGGAAGAAAAGGCCTTGATCCTTTAAGGTTATCAGTATATATGTAGACACAAAGGATAATATATATTACCCATCTATGGCATCTATCTATTTAATGTAACATATAAGCTATTCAGCACAAAAAGCATAAAATGCAGGCATTATTTTATGGTGATAGACATTTTACAGTTATAGCTCAAATCTCTCTTCTGGATTTCAATACAGTCTTATCAAAATAAGTAAGTAATTTATATGCAGAATTGAATAAACCCACTCCACTCTGTCTCTGTCAAGGGAGGTTGTCTTCTTGAAATACAGACAGGCTACACTTGCCTTTCAGTTACTGGATGAACCAAATCACTAATATAACCAATATATGGAATAATATTCCTAAAAGTACCATTTGATAAGAGAGTGCGGAATTATTTGACCCAGGCAATTCCCAATATGCTTCATGTACTGCTGCCAATAGCAATCTCTCCTGCTCTGACTCCAGCATAAATGAAAAACAACAACAGCTAAAGGCCTTTGAAGCATGCCTCCTGCATAAAAGAACCAGCACATCTGCAGCAATTATTTTCTCATTGGCTTGAGCAATTTTGAACTCATCATAGGTCTGAAAAGTCCTATCATTCCGTTACTTCTCAGAAATTGTTTAATTATCAACCATCGGAACCTATAGCATCCCTCTGTTTTATCTGAAGACTAAAGCATCAAATGCGTTGCCGGCTCATTTCAGACAAGCACTAAGGTCCAGATGTTTAAAGGTATTTCGGTGGCTAAAGATGCAGCTAGGCACCTAGTAGGATTAGCAACCAATGGGAGTTAGGCCCTGAACTTGCATAGATACTTTTGAAAATCCTACTAGGTGCCTATCTGTATCTTTATGCATCTAAATACCTTTGAAAACCTGGCGCTAAGTGTCTGCAGGAAGTGTACTTGTGCTAATCCTGCAAACACTACTACTGGCGGTAGGCCCTGGTGCAGGACATAGCTCCATTCATCAATCTGTAAGTTATTCATTGCCATTGTATTCAAGCATTTAATGGGACACTCACTTAAAAAGCATATTAAAAATAAAATTCCTTGCCTGCATTACCAATAAAGCTTTAGATTATTAAAACAGTGATTTATTTAAAAAAAAACTGATTTACATGTCACCAATTTAGCCAAGTTTAAGCATTGAAAATAGACTAGCCAACATCACATTTATTTTCTGGTCAGTTTTGTTTCCTGGTCTTTGTGCATTAGCACAACGCTGCATTGTCTGGATTGCTAACCCCACAGTGGAATGTTTAAATCCAAGCTAAAAACTATTTTCACTTTTAAAAATAGAAAAGCTTCACAATATTTCTGTATCTGACTTTTGGGCCCAAACCACTTTGATCTAATGTCAAGATCAGCTGGATTTTAGATCTTTATTTCTGACACTTAATATTTCCATTTTCTCTCCCTCATACTGAGTATCATGGTCTGCATATATAAGTAAAGGCCTGGCAGCTGGTAACTCCAGCATTCCAATCAAGGGTCTGACACTGACTGGATATGTGTAAGGAATGTTGACGATGGACACTATATAAATGCTAAGTATGATTAACTTTCCATTTCCATACCCCGCAGTCTCCACTGAAGCAGATTTGTACATGCTTAATTTTCATTAATAGAATCAATATGTATGCACTCGTACATGTTTCAGGAAGCCCCACTGCAAATTAGTTTTTAAAAAACACCCATGTGTGAATCTCTCAGCAGCAATGTATTAATAGAAAATATTTCTTACTGTCCACATTATTCTGAGGTTATTAAAATTGCCCAAGTGTTTTGGCTAAAATTTTCAAACAAGGGTGCCTAAAGTTAGCCATCTGAACACAGATTTAAGCCACTAAATAAATGGCCTAATTTTTAAAGGGGTATGTATCCAGAGATCCCATTGACTTGTGTTCAAGGAATATCTTTGAACTTAGAAAACAGCTTCACTCATTCTTTATTTAGTCCTGTTTCTGTGTGTCTATTATAGGAGGTTATTTCTTGTTCTTAGGAGTATTATACTTAATAAAACACAACTTCACGGATTTGTGGAGGTTTCTATTTGAAGATGGCCTTAAAAGTTCTCATCTTTTTCTATTTGCATTTTCTTACTGAAGTAAAACAATTTGTTCTCACTCTCTCTCCCTTGCTGGGATCTTTGCTTGACTATTCCTGTCTCATAAACTGCAGTATAGATGTTGCCAGATCAAATAATCCCGCATTATCACCTCCAATTAAGCAATCCGACTAAGTGAATTCACCAGGGGATGGAGGTGCATTTAGATCACTCAACCTGTTTTTAAACTCCCTGTAGTTTTATATTTTCATTTCTTGGGTTGCCACAGGCAGTTATATGGACATTATGCAGGGACTGAAATACTGCCATCAGTTATCCTATAGAGTTCCCAGGAGGGAGGGGAAAAAATGTAACAGCACAGCCAGACCAGACTGGCTATTATGGAGGTAGCCTACAGTATGTCATAGCTTCTTGCTGGAAAACAACTATACTACACAAGCAGCTACTTTCATCCCACCTTCTACCACTCCATCTTATTTTTATGCCTTTTAAAACTGCAGAGTTTTGTATTGGCAGCACTAAGCTTGCATTGCATTAGTAAATCACAGCCTCCCCTTGTTTAAGATGTGGGATGTGTACCTAATGGACTAGTGACAATAGGTCTCAGGGATAGAGAAAGTGGTGGTGACCAGACAGCAAATGTGAAAAATCAGGACAGAGAGTGGGGGGATAATAAGAGCCTATATAAGAAAAAGACCCAAACATCGGAACTGTCCCTATAAAATCGGGATATCTGGTCACCCTAGGTGCAACTAAGCTGGTCACAGCCAGTCAGTCCCATACAGAAGATGGGAGAAGCATATTGTCGGGGAGCAATATTATTAGCTTGTAAAGGAAGCATGATGCAGTGGCAAGCTGCTTGCAGTAATATTCTGCTTATTTCTGCCATGACTGCTCTGCGGTCATTACCAGGTGGCTAAAGAAGGTGTCGGAACTATTTTCATTTCCTGCTACTACGTCACGTAGCCCTTCCCCTCTCCAGAATGTCATTTCCCCAGTCCTCTGGCTCCAGTCTTGTCCTTTCATGTTAAGGAGTGGGGAGGCAGGGGTAGGAAGGGCTAGTGCAATGGCAGCAATCCCAGCTTTACTCCGACCCAGGTTTCCTCCATGCTTTGGGATCCCTCAGCTATCCCTTTCAGACAGCTTTACGCCACTCTGGCAGCACAAAGCGATCGTAGTGGGGCTCAGGATCTGGACCTAAGTGTCCAACAAATCCAAGATCTACAGGCAGGGGAAACCCTGCACAAAGTGCTCTTTTACATCTCATTTTAAAAGTGGTCAGGTTGAGCGCGAGGATCCACTGAGAGAGAAGGGAGGGCCCACTCCTAAAAGGTTGCACCCATCCCCCTTCCCTACGTAGATGCCAGCTGGCAGCCACATTCTGCACTAGCTGCAGGCTTTTGAGGCTCGCCTCAGGTGGAGTTTCAGAGTAACAGCCGTGTTAGTCTGTATTCGCAAAAAGAAAAGGAGGACTTGTGGCACCTTAGAGACTAACCAATTTATTTGAGC
Source organism: Natator depressus (assembly GCF_965152275.1). Lineage (NCBI taxonomy): Eukaryota > Metazoa > Chordata > Testudines > Cheloniidae > Natator > Natator depressus. The sequence goes on from NC_134241.1 coordinate 14,008,958, forward strand.
ATGCTCAAATAAATTGGTTAGTCTCTAAGGTGCCACAAGTCCTCCTTTTCTTCTCAGGTGGAGTGTACCATAGTAATCTAGCCTTGAGATAACAGGTATGTGGGTGACCGCTGAATACCTGATCAAGTAACCATATCCTCAGGCCCACCCAAGCTGCATTCAGTGCAGGCTCAGGGGGCTGGATAGGGGAGGAGGAAAGGTTACTTAATGCCCCTTTTGTAGCTTCCTGATCCTGGGACCAAGCACGACTTAGAGCAGCCTCAGTGCTACTCCCAGTTACTCCTAGCTGTCTATGCTCCAGGGGGGCATGCCAGAAGCCAGGCTTCACTTCATCACCCTTACCATGGATGCAGAAAGAATTATACCAGCTCTGGGCCACCGAGGGATTCTCCCTAGCCTGAGGAAATCCTCAGAAAGCTAGTTCAGATGGCTTGAAGGCTGCTTTACACTGCCAGGGACCTAGCCTCTTTGTTACAAGGCCAACAGGACTGAAGGAAACATGTCTTCCCTTTTTTAATATTAAATTTTAAAAATATGCTTGGGTTTTCTTTGTAAAATGTATAAAATACCAGCTGAAGTGACATTCACTCTGTGAAGCTGCATCTCTCCACCAAGGCTTCCAGAATGAAACACAATAATATTACAAATACTGGCCATTAATAACTGAGGAAAGCTCCTTCCCTGTGTTATTTTTCATCAGAATGTTGTGATATTAGTTGATAGATAGATAGATAGATATTTTTTTAGACAGTAATTTGGCCTTCACAATAATGGGCTTTACTGTACGTAAAGCCCTGGAAAATAATGCATTGGGGAGAAGTTCAATAGTGAACAAAGCTCGTTTGTGAAAGGGAGTTTGCTTCACAGGGAAATAGAAAAACACTGCCATCTTTTGGACTAAAGACCTATTTCAGAACAGTAACTGGTTGACTATACACAGTAAATAGTTTGTCGCCTTATACATACAAATACGAATGCAGTGCTAGCCAGATGTAGGCCTGAAGAGCCTTAATTTTACCAAAGCCCACAAATAATTTCTGGGTCTAATTTAATTCTACAAATGAAAGGATATTTAGGCTATAGTGTCTGGACTCCGTCCCTAACTCTCCTTCTCATGCCTGATTAGCAGTGTCAGAAATATCTTTCCTGGTGTTTACTAGAGGACATGGAAGTCCCAGTGATATGGATCGCATGAGATCCCAGTACTTAACTGAAGTTAATTGAAACTTTAACAAAAGTACTTCTCTCTCAAGGGTTATGCAGAGGTTTTCATCAATGAGGTTTTTTTACAACAACAAAAGTTTCTTAACCAGTTTGAATAAAAAAATCATTCACCCATTTAATTTTCCCCTGCATCTTATAATCCTACCACTTCTTTAGTCATACACAAGGTCATCCAGGAAAAAGAGGGTATGCAGCACCGGGACTTTTTGACTTCAGTGGGGCAGGATTTCAACTCAGAAGTCCTTGCTCTCTTGTTCCTTCTCTAACCACTACTACTGTTCTTTTGTAGAACTCATGAACACACAGGGCCAGTTCCCTAACCCAACGTTAGCCTCACATGGCCTTTCCCAAAAAGCACTGTGTGTGAGTTTGATGTTGCTCTAATTCAGGTTTATTTTACCTCTCTATGGCCTCTCCAGGGCTGGAATTTTAGAATTACAAAAGCAGTTTGACTCTGAGAATAAGTTTCGCTGGTCCAATGGACCAAGTTCTGCAGTGCCCAGGCCCAAAGGGATGAGTTAAAGATGGAATGTCAACCTCTCCTTCCACTTCTCTTTGTTCTTCTCAGTTTCAACATCAGATTCTTACTGGGGTTTTTCATATGGATTTGTATATATTATTTTTGTGTGCATGGTGTTTTGGTTGGCTTTTCTTGCAGAAGCGGAACCTGTACGGGAAATTTCCTTTGAGCTTGAAGATATTATGAATGGGATTAGCAATCATCTAGGGCCTTATCCGAGACCTAGAAATCAACGGGAGCCTTTCCATTGGCTTCAATGGGCTTTGGAACAGGCACGTAGATTGTTCTTCATAGGAGAGTACTCCAGTTTTGACATCTGTTGCAACAATGATAAAGTGCATGGGAAACCATCTCCACTGGTATCACATTTACACTTTCATAATGACTGATCTGTTGCCAGTTACATCTGTTACATCATGGTCTCAACTCCACTTCACTGACAACTAAAAAAAATCCATGACAGTGAAAATCAAATGCACAAGGAATAAAAGTTAACTGTTTCGGGGTTCTTAAAAGCTACTTGGTAACAAAATATCAGAAATCAGTTAATCTAAAATATCAAAAAAGGAGCAGAAACCAAGCTGCCGGCAGAATACCATTTTAATCATTACATGTTCTTTTAAGCTACAAACTGTCAAAAATCTAAAAACTCTTTTCAGTTGGTCTTTCAGAACAGCGGCATTTAAGTACCAGCTACACTGGGTTAAATGCTGCATCTGGAAGAGCTTTTTCTTTTTTTAAAGAACTGGAACTAAAAGAGTAGATTATTCCCCTGTAACTCACACCCAAACTTCATAGCACAATATTTGTTGTGCTTGGCTCATAGCTCATTTGAATTTCACTTATGTAAACTTAAGTGGTGTGATTGGTGTTGGTGGGAACCCTTGAAAAGCCACAGATGAGTGTCAAAAAACTGCTCTGAGGAATGACAAATATTATCCTCTAAGTGGGAAAGGAGCTTACTGAGGATCTTGTCCACAAGGCAAACTGCCCAAAGTGCACAACAGATATTGCATCCTAAAAGGACTGCCTTCTCTATCCAAGGCTTACTGTCCTAGAAATAGAAAAGCAACTGTTAATAGCTTCAGAGATTTCTACCACTTTCAGATCTCAGTTTCAGCACTTACCTACCTGCCCAAATGGGGTCGGCTCCTTGGAAAGTGGCTGCCTAGTTTTTTGTAAGCCTCTGCTCCTGCAGCACCATGCCCAAGAAGTCTGTTACCAGTTAGTTGATGGCCTTGAACATATGGCTCATTGTTCAATGGCGTTGGAGCACCTAAAGATGCAGATAGGCACCAAGTAGGATTTTCAAAAGTTCCTAAGTCAGGCACCTAAGTCTCACTGAAATCAGCGGACATTAGATGCCTGTTTTTGAAATCCCAGTAGGTGCCTATCTGCAATCTTTAGGCACCTAAGTAACTATGAAAAATACTATGAAAATTTGGCTCTTTGAAGCCTACATCACACTGAAAGCCAATGGCACAGACTGGTTTTAAATGTTTTGCCTGGTATCTGCGCCACTCCAAACTGATCAGCTGCATGGAGCTGTTTCTTGGACCAGTGGTATCTATTTTTTACAAAAAAAAATGTCAACGTTCACAACAAATTTTGAATATTGTCCATTTTCACCAGTGAGATGGCTTTTTGTAACGAAAATGGTAACATTTAATCCCACAGCAATAAAGCAGTACAAGTACTGGGTACTGACTAGCTTACTGACGAGCAATCATTGCTTCTAGGCTGGAGTTCATTGGGGCAACATGAGAATAGTTGTGGAACACCATCTTGGACAGACCACTAAGGACACAGAGAAAATGCAAAAGTTTGGGAAAACTATAGGAGGTTTTCCATATTTAGGTCCCATTTTATTTCTAACCAGAGCCTAAGCAGGTTCAAATAAATGGCCTTGCCCCATCTTTACACTAAAGCGAAGTCAGTTCAGGATTAGCTCTACCAATTGCAAAAATCCCATGAAGACGTAAAATGTGACGAACAAGAAGCAGTTATTAAGCTACATGGTTTATTGTCTTGTCAGCTTGCCTTACTTATGTCTGAAATAGAGATGACAAAACCAAATGAGGAGGAAAAAAAAAACATGAAGCATGTCAAAATGGATTTTACTTTGTCATGGAAACACTAGATTTTTGTGAGAACCGAAAACAGGATTTAAGGATACTCCTCAGTAGATGTTCAACTTCCAATTAATTCTCCTTGACAGTTTAGTGAAGCATATTATAATCTTCACCAGAGACTGGAGTGTACAACTCAGGTCACTCCCTGCCCGCCCCGCCCCCCCCACACATGCTTCATAGCATAACTAAATGAGGAAAATCCTCTCACAATCACATCCCATGTTGTGTGGTTTGCTGTTGAACACCAGCTTAATTTGCAGTGCAGCTGGAGTAAATCCACTCAACAAGCCAGTCCACTGGGGGAAGTCACAGTTCTTCAAAAAGATGCAAATTGATGAGGAAAAGGAAAAAAAAAAAGCCAAGCATTAGAGTTCTCCTAATTTTGTTAGAAATGGTATAAATCCATCATAGGACTCTCTGCAAGAGCCAAAAATGGCAGCTCAATTGATATTGCAACAGCAACCTTTTACTGAGACAGAAGGATGACCCACATAATAAAGTGAGGCTAAGGGATGCAAGACAGTTTAGTCAACACATAGGCAGAATAAGTGATGGGCCAAAAGGCCACGTCACAATTTGTCTCTGTGGACTTCCACCTTAAAAAGTCGAGTGTATTGACAAATACTGGGAATGCTTTCAAAGTGATACTCTATATTCACCGTATCTGTGCTCTCTTCTGGTGATGGATTCGCGAGGCATTGACAGCATTGTGATCAAAGTTGGTGGAGCATGAAACCATACAATGCAGTCAGAAGGATGAAGTTACAAGAAAATAGCAGCTGAATGATTCAGACCATTGGGATGTTTTTAAAAGGTTAAAAGACTCTCACAATGGTCAGGGACATAGAATGGAAGGAGTGGTGGAATGGGATCTGAATTTCTCGATGGCTTTGAATCACCAAAAACCTCACAATTAAAGATATTTTAATCATTCTCAAAATTCACCATAAAACAATTCTAGGCTTGAAACACAAAGAAAGAATTAGGATAGTAATAGGAAGGTAATTCAGGGCACAAAGGCAAGGTCAGGCTAACATTAAAGTAGTGAACACAGTAAAAGCTCTTAGCAAATTCCATGCAGGACAATTCCCCTGGCCAAAGACCAAGTGAAGGAAAAGAGGCGGGACCCTTTGTTAGGCCGGTAGAGGTTAATTGTGTTGTGGAGGTGGTGACCCCAGTCTCTGAAAGGGAAGCAGAAGCCATGCCATCAGGCAGCCCTGCAGCAATGCTGCTAAAATGCATACTGCCCAAGTAAGATACTCTAGTGATATCTGGTGGACACAATGGGGAGGTTTGCTAGAGCATGAAGAATATTGGAACGGACATAAAAACCACAGTCCTAGAACTTTATAGCTCTTCACGTACTACAGGAAAGGAGTGTCTTATTAACAGGAACTCAACAGAAACACCCTGTGCCGTGGGATAGAAAACCCAATGAAGGACAGGAGGAATTTTAAAGGGCCAGGAATGTACTTTCCACTGTATGTGTAACAATCCTTCCACTGGATCCTTGCAGGCAAACCCCTGTGGAGATCCACTAGCTTCAACACGGCTTCCTAGGGGCACCGAATTGCAGGATTGGGGCCTAACATATCTTTAAAGGTGCATTTGCACGTGACACTGTACGTTTTTAGAGCTGTTATTTGTACATTAAAAAAAGCTCAGCCCTGGTGAAATGGGCTGTTCGAGAAACGATTGACAGCTCTAAAGTTCTATTGAGGGCAAACTAGCTCCGTCATTGCCTGGTAATGAAAATTAGTTCATTCTGGGAGCTGGTTAACTTGTGCAATTTTCCCTCTCCAGCAGCCATGTCTCAGAACTCTCGTATATTACTGGCCTACACAGCTATGCAAGCCAACTCATGTTAATCTACAAAGAGAAATATACAACATTTATTCATAGTACTTAATATTCGCTGACAGAACTGACATGTGGATAGAATCCAGCTATGTGTCTCTTCATTCTTTGCACTATGCAGAACTATGCTACACAGAACTACTGTTATTTTCCATTCTAGCTGTCACTGAATTATTGATCTGAAGAATTCTAGCTGGCCACACATCATTTGCCCATTGAAAAAACCTGGCTCACTATTCACACTCACAGAATGCAGTACTTCTTGCTGTCACAGCCATCGGTAGGCACAGAACAAACATCTGCATGATAACTGAGACACTGCTGTTGAGAGCACAGAACAGAACAAGATGTGTTCATGGTTTTGTTAGGTATTTCAAAACGTGTAGTACAAGGAAGAAGGAAATCCAAGGATGATCAGCTAGAATTCCTGATTTTGTAGTGTGGTTTTGGTTAACAAACAGAGGATACATACAGTTTCTGGGACTGTGATATTCTTCTATTCTGTGTTATGAACTGAAGTCCTCTGCTGCTAAAAGAGATCATGTTTGCATCCCAAACTATGAGACAAGGTCCAAGGATGGAAGACAGCAGAGAACCATCTATACTATCCAGGACAAAGTATATTCTTCAACAAGATCAAGTAAATATGCTTACTGCTGTATGATGAGAGGAAGGAATCTGGTTCAACCATCTCATGGAAACAGCTTGCATACTCATCTGAAACTTACATGAGCAGTGGACTCAAATTATTTAAGCAAAGTATGTTTAAAATAGTTTTTTCCTATAGCCTAAGGAGGGTTGAGAAAGAAAAAGAGAAATATATAATAAATTAAAGAGAAATGCAATGCAACTGACTCTAGAGAGTTTCCCCACTCTGTTTTTGGATTGTTAAGATTTATGTTTCCCACTTAAACGCTAATTATGAGAATATCATAATAATAATCACACACACGACACTTTCCCAGTGAAGATATCAAAGAGTTTTACAAAAGGAGTCCCCACCCTGTAACCCACAGAGAAGAGGAAGCACAGAGAGGTTAAATGACCTGTTCCAGATTACATAAGAGGCAGAATCAGGAATAGAACCCATGCCTCCTCACTTCAACTCCCTTTCTCTGATATACAGCCATTGTCATCCATCCAGCGCAAAGGTGCTTTACGAAGGAATCACTATCCCCACATTAAGAATCAGGATACTGAAGCACAAGGTGAAGACGTGGGATACCTAAGGTGGCAGTGACGGCACTAGGAATAGAACCCAGGTCTCCTGAAGATGAATCCAGTGCAGTATCCACTGAACAACACGACCTCTCAACACAAACTCCCGAAAGCTGTCTTTCGGCCAGTACCATTGCTCGACAAGATCCAATAAACAGGTATTTGGACAAATATATTTAGTGTTTGGAATATTTTTGCAGCTAATTCTTTGCACCACTTATCTAGTCTACACACTGCATGTAAAAGGAGGGAATCAAGGATATGAACATAGGTCACACGGCTGAATTACTCTTAACTGTGAAGTATTTCTCTCTTCAAAAGATAACGCAGCCAGAATACTTCTCACTGCCCCAATGGGTGTGTGTTTGTACTTTAGCGCACACAAACACACACAAACGTGTGCCTCCTCTGCACAAACAAGCACATGTGTAAATTGTGCACACACACAGATAGGCACGGGCAAACTGAGGGATTTGCTTGTTCTATGAAGTAGGGCACAGAAAATCAGAGCTCTTATTTCCAGCCACTAGATAAGAACTGGTGACAAAAATGAGATGGGCTCTCTCATGTATCTCATTAAAATGGAAGGAAGACAAGCTTCACAAAATCCTACCACTTTAGCCCACTTGGTAAAGCTACTGTCTTTGGACTACTCACGGCTCAACTGCTGCAGAGGCAAGATGGTTTTGTGGTTAAGGCCTGGGATTCATGAAATGTGCGTTCAATTCTTGTTTCTACCACTAGGTGAGCTTACGCAAGTCACAGACTCTTCAGGGTCTCTGGTCACCATCTGTAGCATGGGAGTCCCCATACTCCCTTTTTCCCACACTTTGTCTATAACTGTTCAGGGCAGGACAGTTTCTTAATGTGTGTGTTTGTTTTTTACAATGCCTAGCACAACAAGGCCCAGATCCTAGTTAGGAGTCTCTGGATTCTATTGTATTAATAATAATTGTTGTAAATAATAAAGCACGTTGCCTGACAACTATTTAATGTCATAGTGGACTTGGCGGGAGTTTTCTTTTTTCTTTCCCTAGCACACTTTGGTATTCTTGATGGGAGATGTCAACTTCTCTTCAATGTAAAATGTCATTTCTACACGGTGGGAGAGCATATTATTAATCCAAGTGGCAGTTACTGAGTATTTTTACTGGATTTGAAGAGGAGTGTTTTAACAAAACGACAGTCAACACTGCATTTAATAATTTAATTGGCTAATTTTTCATTGACCAAGCTCTCGAGTTCTGTAAGCCTATGGCTTCACAAAGATCAGCTTTTAAGTTTTACACTTTATAATTGGATGACAATGATTTTTTTTTTAAATATATGATTCGGTCATTAAGGGCTTTTCAAACTAGCCATGCTGCTACATCTGTCGGCAAAACATCTGTCTGTAGCAACAGACTAATCACCTTCCTCCTAAAATCTTTTTTGCATAGAGAACTGCAGTTAAACATTCTATTTCAGGAAACAAGGATAGCAGAAATTCAAGAATCTCCCAAGCTTGTAGTGCTACTATGAAATAAATAAATAAAGTCATTACATGGGTACTGGCCAGCGTGCTCAACACTTACCTACAACTATACAGACTATTCTAATACCAATCGATTTCCCCCCTTTTGGCTTGTAGTAGCTTTCGATTAAGCAAAGAGGCTATTGCCCTGCCAGTGCAATGAAAAGCGCAACCAAGAAATAATGCCTTTAGCCCACAACATTGCTTTTGTGTGTCCTCGATTAATCGTTTGTTCCTTCTGATGTCAACTCTATGGTTGGAAGCCATATGTCCTTGTTTAGAAGTCACATCTTCAATTACATTTAATTACTTCCCCCACCAGTGTAAAACTGAGGGCGACTTCTATTAAATTTAATTAATTTCTTCTGCAGATGTCAAAGGTGTGACTACTAAACACAGAGTTACTAAATGAGGGTGACTTCCAAACAGAGATACACTGAAGAAACAGCATAAAACGAATACCTCTTGTAGTTGAGCATAGTTCAGAGACACTGGCACTTGATGGGGATGCGCACACAGGAACTCCTCACTTAAAGTCATCCTGGTTAACGTGTCAGAGTAGCAGCCGTGTTAGTCTGTATTCGCAAAAAGAAAAGGAGTACTTGTGGCACCTTAGAGACTAACAAATTTATTTGAGCATAAGCTTTCGTGAGCTACAGCTCACTTCATCGGATGCATACTGTGGAAAGTACAGAAGATCTTTTTATACACACAAACCATGAAAAAATGGGTGTTTACCACTACAAAAGGTTTTCTCTCCCCCCACCCCACTCTCCTGCTGGTAATAGCTTATGTAAAGTGATCACTCTCCTTACAATGTGTATGATAATCAAGGTGGGCCATTTCCAGCACAAATCCAGGGTTTAACAAGAACGTCTGGGGGGGGGGGGGGGTTGGAAAAAACAAGGGGAAATAGGTTACCTTGCATAATGACTTAGCCACTCCCAGGCTCTATTCAAGCCTAAGTTAATTGTATCCAATTTGCAAATGAATTCCAATTCAACAGTCTCTCGCTGGAGTCTGGTTTTGAAGTTTTTCTGTTGTAATATCGCAACTTTCATATCTGTAATTGCGTGACCAGAGAGATTGAAGTGTTCTCCGACTGGTTTATGAATGCTATAATTCTTGACATCTGATTTGTGTCCATTTATTCTTTTACGTAGAGACTGTCCAGTTTGACCAATGTACATAGCAGAGGGGCATTGCTGGCACATGATGGCATATATCACATTGGTGGATGTGCAGGTGAACGAGCCTCTGATAGTGTGGCTGATGTTATTAGGCCCTGTGATGGTGTCCCCTGAATAGATATGTGGGCACAGTTGGCAACGGGCTTTGTTGCAAGGATAGGTTCCTGGGTTAGTGGTTCTGTTGTGTGGTATGTGGTTGCTGGTGAGTATTCACTTCAGGTTGGGGGGCTGTCTGTAGGCAAGGACTGGCCTGTCTCCCAAGATTTGTGAGATAGGTTGTAGATCCTTAATAATGCGTTGGAGGGGTTTTAGTTGGGGGCTGAAGATGACAGCTAGTGGCGTTCTGTTATTTTCTTTGTTAGGCCTGTCCTGTAGTAGGTGACTTCTGGGAACTCTTCTGGCTCTATCAATCTGTTTCTTCACTTCTGCAGGTGGGTATTGTAGTTGTAAGAATGCTTGATAGAGATCTTGTAAGTGTTTGTCTCTGTCTGAGGGGTTGGAGCAAATGCGGTTGTATCGCAGAGCTTGGCTGTAGACAATGGATTGTGTGGTGTGGTCAGGGTGAAAGCTGGAGGCATGTAGGTAGGAATAGCGGTCAGTAGGTTTCCGGTATAGGGTGGTGTTTATGTGACCATTGTTTATTAGCACTGTAGTGTCCAGGAAGCGGATCTCTTGTGTGGACTGGACCAGGCTGAGGTTGATGGTGGGATGGAAATTGTTGAAATCATGGTGGAATTCCTTAAGGGCTTCTTTTCCATGGGTCCAGATGATGAAGATGTCATCAATATAGCACAACTAGAGTAGGGGCGTTAGGGGACGAGAGCTGAGGAAGCGTTGTTCTAAGTCAGCCATAAAAATGTTGGCATACTGTGGGGCCATGTGAGTACCCATAGCAGTGCCGCTGATTTGAAGGTATACATTGTCCCCAAATGTAAAATAGTTTCATTGTTACGTTGCAGATCCATTAAGGAACATGCTCGTTTAAAGTTGCGCAATGCTCCCTTATAAGTTTGTTTGGCAGCCGCCTGCTTTGTCCACTGCTTGCAGGAAGAGCAGCCCATTGCAGCGAGCTGGTGGGGGCTTGGAACCAGGGTGGACCGGCAGCCCCCCGATCAGCTCCCCGTTCCCCTAAGTTCCCTGTGCAGCAGCCGCCCAGCAGGCTACCAGTTGCTGGCAGTTCAGCTGTCCCTCCCCCCACTGCCATGTGCTGCTCCTGCCCTCTGCCTTGGAGCTGGTCCCAGAGCCTCCTGCTTGCTGGGGGGGGGGAAGAGGGGGGCTATTGTCAGGGTGTCCCTCCCCACTCCTGACTCCTCTCCACCCTCACCCCCCCGCTTACCCCTTCTCCATAGAGAGCAGGGTGGGGACGGGACAGGGCTCAGGACAGAGGGAGCTTGCTGGCCGCAGCTGCTGCCTCAACTTCCTGATCTTTTTAAAGGCAGTGTACTTAGAGTGGGGTCAGTGTACTTAAAGGGGAAATGCGCATCTCTCTCTCTCCCTCCCACACACAGGGTGTGTGTCTCTGTCTGCCATGCTGTCTCCTCTCTCTCCATTCCTGCTGCCTTGTAGAGTGTGAGGCTACATTAACAATGTGTTAACTTTTGAGGGCTCAGCCAAATGTTAGTTCATCATTCAGCAGTAAGGCATTCCCTGGGAAATATCCCACCCTCTATCTTCACCACCTCAACCGAGCTCCACAATCATCATTGCTGTGTACCATATTAAATTGTTTGTTTAAAACTTATACTGTGTGTGTGTGTGTGTGTGTGTGTGTGTATGTATAAAATATAGTTTTTTGTCTGGTGAAAAAAATTTCTCTGGAACCTAACAAAAAACTTTGTAGTAAGGGCGAGTCAGCTGTCTTGCTGAATACAACATTAAATATTATGGAACACATGATGCAGCTCTTCTCTGTTTTACATTTTCTTAATCAGTATCTCTAAGCTGATTTTATATTTTAAATTACTCTTAAGCCTTCATAAAGTAATCATTCCAGATTACTACATATTTAACTCACTGAAATAAGACATTATTTTAAATTAATCAGTCACAGAGGTTTAGTGTGTTCATAACAATGTTCATTGCTTATAGAAAAAGGGAACACTAATTTACTTTTTGTGATCTCCATAACAATAGACATGTTTATGAAACTTCACCAACTTTAAAAAATATGTTTCCAAAGATTTTAGGCATAACAAAGGATTTTGTATCTTACTAAGTTACTGATTTTGCTGGAGGGTTCTCTTAAAAGTAGTTCATCAGATAGTCAGAAGTAAAGAAAGGGAAACTCTTTGTCCAACTATTTGGAAGGAAAGGGGTGTTTTCCCTTTAAGGGCTCTCTTCAAGGGGTGGGGTGGGGGATGAAAGGAGAAAGGGATGGACAGAAAGGACAGGAAGACTTTGGAAGCAAGTTTTTTTTTACTATAGTAATTAAAATTAAAATGTGTATTTTATTTAAGGGTGATCTTTTGAAGGATTTATTTAAAAAACTATATGTCTGAAGATCCAAGCATTTAAGGCTAAAGATGATTGTGCACCTAAAAATCTATGCAAGGATTTTTTGGATGTGATTTTATAAACTTCACCAACTCACTAATGAAATATTTTTAAAGCAAATTTTAAACTAAGGTCCTGTAGACTAACATGTTCTGAGTAAATATTACAGTAATGCACAACTGTTTTTGTCAGTAAATTCAGAAACTGACAGTGTATACTTGGAGTTTGGCAAATGCCTGTTAATGGCTTCTTTACCACTTGAATGGCTCTTTACCAGTTTCAATGTTGTGCTAATAGGTCTGGCAGGCTTTTTCACTTTTAAGTTACTAGATCTCCACCGGAGTAAGAGTCACCAGGCTGCATCAGCTAACTGTGGGAGCCTGCAGGAAGGGTCAGAAGAGGGATAGGAAAGTCAGGAGGGTGGACACTAAGACCCAGTGGTGCCCCAAATTTTCAGGTTCCCTATGGAGCCTTGTATTCTGCGTATGCCTAAAGACGGTCCTGACTATACCTGGGACGGTGTTTGTCCAACCTGCTCTGAAAAACCTCTAATTATGGGGATTCCACAACCTCTTCCAGTGCTTAACTTTCCTTATAGTTAGAACGTTTTCCCTCATATCTAACCTAAATCTCCCTTGCTGTAAATTAAGCCCATTACTTCTAATCCTACCTTCAGTGGGCATGGAGGACAACTGATCACAGTCCTTCTTATAACAGCCCTTCCATTATTTGAAGACTCTTACCAGGTCCCCCCACCTCAGTCTTCTTTTCTCAAGCCTAAACCTGCCCAGTTGTTTTTTTAACCTTTCCTGATAGGTCAGGTTTTCTAAACCTTTTATCAATTTTGTTGCTCTCCTCTGGACTCTCTCCAATTTGTCCACATTCTTAAAATGTGGAGCCCAAAGCTGGACACAGGACTCCTGCTGAGGCCTCACTAGTGCCAAGTAGAGTGGGACAATTACCTCCATGTCTTACATATGACACTCCTGTTAATACACCCCAGAATATTAGCCTTTTTTGCAACTGCATCACACTGTTGACCCATATTCAATTTGTGATCCACTATAACCTCCAGATCCTTTTCAACAGTACTAGCACCTAGAAAGTTATTCCCCATTTTGTAGTTGTGCATTTGATTTTTCCTTCTGAAGTGAAGTACTTTGCACTTATCTCTATTGCAGGGGCCGGCAACCTTTCAGAATTGGTGTTACGAGTCTTCATTTATTCACTCTAATTTAAGGTTTTGCGCGCCAGTAATACATTTTAACGTTTTTAGAAGGCCTCTCGCTATAAGTCTATATATTATATAACTAAACTATTGTACGTAAAGTAAACAAGGTTTTTAAAATGTTTAAGAAGCATCATTTAAAATTAAATTAAAATGCAGATCTTATCAGTTTAGTGCAGTGGTTCTTAACCTGGGGTGCACGCACCCCCTGGGGGTGTGAGATGCCCTTTCTGGGGGTGCGAGACATGAGATTTTTTTAGAAGGTAAATCATCAAAAACACAAATTAAGCACAGGCACATAAGTACAGCTACTTTGTTTCATCAAACCTATGTATTTATTAACATTATACATTTTTTAACGATTGCTGTAATATACTAAGTTTTTAAGTTTTCATGTTTTCAAGCTAATTGTAGTGTAATTTTTGATAAGGGCTGCAGAGCACTGGGCCCAGGCCAGGAGCAAAGCGCTGGGGTGGCTGCCAGTACCCCAAGCCAGCAGGAGGGCTGAGCAGGGTCAGACGCCCAGACCCCGGCTGGCAGGGGGCTGGGCGGCTGGAACCCCAGACCAGCAGCGAGGCGAGCGGGGCCAACGGCTGGTATCCCAGGCTGGCAGCAGGTTGAGTGGGGCAGATGGCTGGGACCCCGGCTGGCAAGGGGCCCGTGGCTGGAACTCCAGACTGTCAGCGGGCTGAGCGGGGCCGGCGGACAGAACCCCAGACTGGCGGCGGGCTGAGCAACTCAGCCCGCTGCTGGTCTGAGGTTCCGTCCGCCGGCTCCTGCCTCCCGGGATCCCGGCCGCTGGCTCCACTCAGCCTGCTGCCAGCCTGGGGTTCCGTTCACCCAGGCAGGCAGTGGACTGAGCGGGGCCAACAGCTGGGACCCCAGCTGGCAGCAGCGTGCCAGTAAAAATCGGCTTGCGTGCCATCTTTGGCATGCGTGCCACAGGTTGCTGACCCCTGCTCTATTGAATTTCATCTTGTTGAATTCAGACCAATTCTCCAATTTGTCAAGGTCCTTTTGAATCTAATCCTGTCTTCCCAAGTGCTTTCAAGCCCTCCCCAATTGGTGTCATCTGCAAATTTTATAAGCATACTCTCCACTCCATTATCCGAGTCATTAATGAAAATATTGAATAGTACCAGGCCCAGTACTGACCCCCCTGTGGGACTCTAGATACGCCTTCCCAGCTTGACAGCAAACCATTGAGACCTATTCTTTGAGTAAAGTCTTTCGACCAGTTCTGCACCCACCTGATAGTAAATTCACGTAGACCACATTTCCTAGTTTGCATATGAGAATGTCATGTGGAGCTGCGTCAAAAGCCTTACTAAAATCAAGTTATATCACATCTACTGCTTCATCCACTAGGCCAGTAACATACAGAGGCTCAATAAGTAGCCAGCTGCACAGCTTTGTTGAAAACTGCCTAATCTAAACCCAGTAAAAGAGTTAAGAACAGATTCTGGATTCCAAAACTCCACTGCGGATTAACTCAGAAATATCACACACAAAATCACCTATGTATCAGCAGAATGGCAAAGACTGCACAGACAAGTTGTAAACAATTTCTGCAACAGCAATATACAGAGAAGAAACAGAAAAAAATGTACATTCAAACCTCAGAGTTATGAACAGCAGAGTTACAAACTGATCAATCAACCACACACCTCATTTGAAACCAGAAGTACACAATCAGGCAGCAGCAGCAGACCAAAAAAAAAAAAAATCAGCAGATACAGTACAGTGCTGTGTTAACCAAACTACTACTAATAAAAGTAAAGTAGCATTTTTCTCTTGCATTGTAAAATTTCAAAGCTGTATTAAGTCAGTGTTCAGTTATAAAGTTTTGAAAGAACCGTAATGTTTTGTTCAGAGTTACGAACATTTCAGAGTTACAAACAACCTCCATTCCCTAGGGTGTTCGTAATTCTGAGGTTCTACTGCAGTTCAATCAGGCCTCGTGGACAAAGAGATGGTGAGATTGTAACCAAATGCACCCCTGTATACACACTCTTCTAAGAATCTTTGTACAAAATATGCCTAGTGAGGTATCATTTGAAAACTAATAACTTGCAGATCAATAATATTATGGCAAAATGTATAGCAATATTATATGTAATGTTATGAATTCCCCCGAATGATGTTGGTAGCACGTGTCCAAACCCTGTAGTCCTGATTAGGCTGGAAGGGTCAAGCAGGTCTATTTTAAGCAAAGGAGTGTGTGTTTACCTCAGTTTACATGTAAGTAGTAAACAACTTCCTTGAGACAGCAAGGGGGCAGACCAGTCTGCATTTTAGCAATCAACTGCATGGAACCACTTTCACCATGAGACTCCTTGCCTCTATCCTCATAGCGAGAATGAAATTTATCTAGGGATAACACTCAGGAAAAAGCATTCCAAAGGGTGATTAGCCTGTAAAATTGAGGGGCAAAAACACCCCATGGTTAGGGTTGCCAACCCTCTCGGTTTCGTCAGGAGTCTCCCAGAATCGGGCTCGATCTCCTGGAGGCTACTGAAGCCAAACTAGGAGATTTTAGGCAGCTAAAAGTCTGGTGGTGCAGCAGGGCTAAGGCAGGCTTCCTACCTTCCCTGGCCCCACTCCTGGAAGCGCCCAGCATGACTTGCGCCCCCTGGGAAGGTGCAGGGGGTCTCTGCACCGTCCCGAGCGCCGACTCCACCGTCCCTGGGGCCATAGGGATGTGCTGGCCACTTCTGGGAGCAGCACGTGGAGCTGCCTGGTCAGCAGCGCAGTGGGGCTAAGGCAGGCTCTGCCCCCACAGCTCCCATTGGCCACAATTCTCAGCCAATGAGAGCTGCAGAGTCAGTGCTCAGGCAGTGTGTGGAGACCCCTGACCCCATCAGCGGCCATAGGGATGTGCTGGCCTCTTCCAGGAGCGGCACAGGGCCAGGGCAGGCAGGGAGCCTGTCTTAGCCCCACTGCACTGCCGACCAGGAGCCATCCAAGATTAGCGTCGCCCGGCCGGAGCCCGCACCTCTCACCCCCTCCCACACCCCAATCCTCTGCCCCAGCTCTGAGTCCCCTCCTCCACCCCAACCCCCTGCCCCAGCCCAGAGCCCCCTCCTGCACCCAAACTCCCTCCCAGAGCCTGAACCCCTCACCCCCTCCCGCACCCCAATTCCTGTGCCAAACCCTGAGCCCCCTCCCAGAGCCTGCACCCCACATCTTCCCCTGCACCCTGACCCCCCTCCCCCGGGCCTGAGCCCTCTCCATCACCCAAGCTCCCTCCCAGAGCTTGCACCCCACATGCCCCCTGCACCCCAACCCCGAGCCCCCTTCCATACTCCAAACCCCTCAGTCCCAGCCTAGAGCCCACACCCCCACCCCCTACCCCAGCCCGGTGAAAGTGAGTGACGGTGGAAAACAGTGGGCAACAGAGGGAGAAGGGATGGAGTGAGCCATGCGGGGCCTCAGAGAAGGGGCAGAGAAGGGGCGGGGCCTCAGGGAAGGGGGTGGTGTAAGGGTGTTCATGTGATTAGACAGTTGGCAACTCTACCCATGGTATCTCTCCCTATCCATCTCTATTTCCTTGAAGAAGACAATAGAAACCAACCCTTTGGACTTTGGGACAGATCCTGATTTAAGAATCTGGTCAGCAATGTTGCTGGGGACCTGTGGTAAGAATTTCACCTTGAATCAAATCAAGTTTGTTAAGTTTTAGTTACTAGAAAGTGTTTTATCTTGATTTCTCTTGTGACCATTGCTGACTTTAATGTTTTATACTTGTACTCACTTAACATCTCTCTCTTTGTAGTTAAATTAACTCATTTTATTCTTTAATCCAGTATTGTCTTTAAACTGAACTGTGTGGGTAACTCAATTTAAAGTAGCAAACTGTTGTATATTGACCCCTATCAGTGGCAACAGACCTACAATATCTGGGCTATCCAAGAGAGGGCTGGACAGTGAAGAAAACACTTTCTGGGGGGAAATACAAGACTGGGAGTGCGTTGTGGTTGCCCTGAAAATAGTAACCCAGACTGGTGGAAACCAGTGTGACTGATGTGTGGCTGGCAGGCTGCAGCTGTACACAGACACTCAGCATGTGATCTGCATGCTGGCAGGCTGTTTGTGAGAAGCCGAGGTGGGAGCTACACCAGTAAAGTATTGTGAGGCACCCAAGATTGCAGGGCAGGTTGTGACAACCCCTGATTGGTATGGATTGCAACCCAGAATGTCACAGAGGTTACTGAGAGAAAAACCGAGGTCTTCATCTACAACTCCCATCCTAAACCCTCCTTGGTCTCTATTTCATGACCCAACCGTATTGCCCCAATGTGGAGAACAGGTGGGAAGGAAAGAGGTAATGGCATAGATGAATTTAAAAGGAAGTTAAGTGGAGGAAGAAGTAAAGTAGTGCTTGAATGTGGTGGATGCCATATTTGATGTTTATTTTACAGAAGTGGGTTGCCTCTAGTTTCTTGATGTGTTAACAACTCACTGTGATGGAAATGATGCTAGAAATTCCAGGCTCATGCAACACTTTTTCTTACTGAGAAAGGTGAACTGGTAATCAGCGGGGAAGGGTATGCAAAGATTTCTAATCTTTCATTTAACTGTTCTTTGGACTCTGATAGGTTAGTAGCAATATTTGTGCACAAGGTGAAATCGCATAATTAAAACTCCCCTGTTCTATGACACACCTTACCTGCCACTCTCTTTCTGTACCTGTTTTGGTATCATATTTTACTGTTTTGTGCCATTCCAGCCTGCGATCTTAGGTTGCTAGTCCTTCAGAGGGGGATCAGCTATTTACCTAGCACAGGAATACTGTGAGTATTACTGTACAATCTCAAAAATATAACACTGAGATACAGATATGGTGCACACAGTATCCCTACAAAGGGGCAGGAGGGCTCAATCTAGCTTTTATTTTCAAGGAAGCTGAAACATCTTTTCACTGTTATTCATTGCCATGCTTCCCAGATACTAAATGGCAGGAATTAATGGAGAGCTGGTAAATCATTGGCATCTTCCTTGGAGCATCCTTACACAGCGTTAGCATTGCCAACTGACCCCTCTTCGCAGAATAGTTAATTCCATCATGTATCAACATCATCCTGAACTGGCAGCATGTAAATTTCTTGCTCCAAATGTCTTGCATACTTACAATTCCCATGACTATTATACTGTAACATTGTTCAACACAAGTGTTGTTTACTAATAAATTAGTTTGAATTTATAATAAACTCGATGGTGATAGGTCTAACTGATAGGTCTAAAAAAAGCCAATTATCTGACACTCTCAGCTATGATCCTGAAACAGATGTTTGTGTGTGTAAAATTAGGTTGTGTGGCTTGATGCTGCAGATACAATTGCAACCTTCACTTTTATTGCCACTCATAAGTGTTAAATGCAACTAGATCTACATTTGAAATTGAGTTATCATTTTTCCTCTTATCTCCAAAGCCAAGATTGACCTACAGACTTGTCATACTGGTAATTACTCTAGTCGTCTAATGAATGTACAGAATTGAACTGAAATGTTTGTGGAACCTGATTAGCATGCATCTCAAACAATAACAAAATTCTTTCTAGGCTTCCAGAAGCAAAGGAACTGGCAGGGCAGTAAAAAAAAAAAAAAAAAAAAAAAAAAGGTCTTCTATTTACCCCCAGGAGAAGCATTCAATAGCAGGTAGAGAAAGTTGGTTTCTTATTCCCTGACACCATCCACCAAGCTCTGTGTGGACCATCGAAGGATGAGCTGGGGCAAGAACTGAGGAGGAAAGACATTGCCCCTTTACGGAAAACATCCGGTCATTTTCCAAAAATACAGTTCATGCTCTCCTTTAATGGTGATACCCTGGCTGTCAAACTCCCAGTGTGAACAGAACTCAGGACCTTCCACTTCAAAAAGCTCAGGGATCCTGAACTTGGATTAAACCAGAATCCTCCTTGGACACAGAAATAATTATTAATAATAATATTTAGCACTTATACAGCACTTTTCATCCAAGGTTGTAAAAATATTTGTGACAAAGGCCCAGATTTTTAAAGCCAGATAGGGATTGCTGTCAATAGGATTTAGGGTCCCAAGTGCCTAAATCCCTTTCAAAAATGAGTTAGACTCCTAAATCAGTTAGGTGAATCAACACTGAGCTTAGCAATACCTCAATTCCTTTAAAAATCTCAGCCGAAGTCTCTCAAACACACAGGACCAGAGCAGAGTGATATTCCATCCAGCAGAGGGCAGCAGTAACATACTAGTTGTTACATTATACCGGGATGGGCAAAATTTTAGGGCTGAGGGCCACATCTGGGTGGGGAAATTGTATGCAGGGACGGGGCAGGGGGTTGGGGTGCGGGGTGTGGGAGGGGGTGCAGTGTGCAGGAACGTGCTCAGGGCAAGGGATTGGGTCAGAGGAGGGGTGCGGGGTGTATGAGGGGGCTCAGGGTGCAGGAGGGGTGCGGAGTGCAGGAGGGGGCTCAGGGCAGGGGGTTGTGGTGCAGGAGGGGTGTGGGGTGCGGGGTCCGGCAGGGGGCTTAGGGCAGGGAGTTGGGGGGTGGGGTGCAGGAGGGGTTCGAGTTCCGGCCCAGTGCCACTTACCTATAGCAGCTCCGGGGTGGCAGCGGCGCACACGGCGGCCAGGGCAGGCTCCCTTCATGCCTGCCCTGGCCCCACAAGGCGCTGCTCCGGGAAGCAACCGGCACCACATCCCTGCATGGCCCGTGGGGGACGGGGCGGCAGCACAGGGCTATGCGAGCTGTCCTTGCCTCGCCTCCAGGTACCTTCCCCAAAGCTCCCATTGGCCGCAGTTCCCCGTTCCCAGCCAATGGGAGCTGGGGGGGGGGGCGGTGCCTGGAGGCAAGGGCACCACACAGAGCCCTCTGCCCCCCCCCCCGGGGCCCCAGGGACGTGGTGCCAGTCACTTCTGAGAGTGGCACGGGGCCTGTGGCACCACGGGGGGCAATCCCACAGGCCAGATCCAAACCCCTGAAGGGCCGGATCCAGCCCGCAAGCCGTAGTTTGCCCACCCCTGCATTATACTATGCTATGTCTTGTGGTACATCCTGGGGTAACTGAAAAAAGTTAACTCATGTCACCATTGTACTCAATAGACAGAAACCAACTTCCTGGATGACCAGAGCTGCATTCCCTGTTTGTATCATAAGTAAATGTAACAAAATAAATCACCAGGCCATTTGCTTGACAGACAAGAAAGAAAAGAGAAAATAACTAGAGGACAACAAAGAAAATCAAATATGGCATAAATGTTTCAAAGAATCACCGAAATTAAAGTTGGGAAAGAGCTGTTAGGTCACCTAACGCAGGACAAGGATGAAGGGCTGTTGCTAACCCACCTCTAGTGGAAGATTCCAACAAACACAAAGGATCATTCTCCATTGTTTGTTCACAAGGCTGATTCAAACTGAGCTGGGGAAGAGGTGTGGAGCCATTCTGTAGCTTTATGGCCATTATTCGGGAAAGCACTTAACAGGACTGCTGACCCCAAGCACTCAAAAATCAGGACCCTGCTCCCTGCAAAATAATGAATTATTAAAAAAAAGAGTAAGTGTTGGGTTCTTTTGATTGCCAGTCTTTTCTCCACAATTGTGAGGCTGAGAAACGTACTTCGTTTTTTAAACGAAAGCGGAGAGTCTCACATCATCACCTGCTTCCAGGAGCTGAGGCTTTAAGAAACACTCAAAATATGACAGCCGAGATAAAATCACAAGAGCTAGCAAAACAGTCGTAAGGCATGTGCTTTCCCGAAGTAAAGCAGGTGCCCTATGTGCTTTCCTGAATCTGGGTGTAGAAGTGTGACTCACCCGTTGGCACACCCCCTTGTGGCCGAGGTGTGGAATTTCAGGACCTTCCCGTAGGTCACCTCCTTCAGATAGCCGTTCAGGCTCTGGTGGTCCAGTTCTTATAGTGACTCTGCCCTCCAGCCAGGTCACGTATAGCCTCACCCCTTCCAGGGTAACAGTGTCCCAACATCCAGATTTGAAAACACAACATACCACAAATGGATATTCAGCCCCTCTTTCCTAGGCCTGGGACCCCTGAGGCCCCTCAAAATGTAAGTAATTAAGTAAATTGACTCCAGCATGTTCTGCGCTAGCAGGCTGAAAGCCTTAGTCTGCTCTGGATTCTTATTTTGTCCTCTGCCCCTCTCTAGGGCGCACTGCCAAGAGAACCCCCTCTCCGGCAGTCCTTGTCAGTTCCTTTCCTCTCCCTAAAGACCGCTACTTCCCACAGCCTTCCTCAGCACTCCCTCTTGCTCCAACAAGGAGGAGAAACCTGTATGTGCTCCCTTCCCCCTCCTCTCACTTCCTCCCTGCCTGACCCACACCCATCCCCCGCCCCCCAGGTGTAACAGCTACCCCCATTAACCCCTTCCTAGGTCCAACTCCCTTATGAGGCCTCTCCCCCCGATTGATGCCTGTGTTGAACAAACAGTCACAGCAGGCTGGATGAGTCCCTCTTCCCCTTAGAGGGGCACCCACCCACCTCTGCCACAGGGTTTAGAAGAGGAGGAAGTATTCTTTTTCCCCTCCAATAGTCCATGAATCAAACACACACAGCAAAGGCAAGGAGGGATTTTCAGCACTGTGTATCCTAGCAGGGTACACTGAGCTCTAATGCTGTTTCCCCCGCCTCCCTTCCTAGAGTACTTTATACTCCTGATAAAATACTGAATGACCCCTTACCAATATTTCTTGCAAACCTTTACAGGAGCCCCACTGAGCAGAGCAGTAATTTGGGGGAGGAGGAAGAAAGGGAAAGCAGAAAAGCAGGTGTTAGATGTATTGTCAACTGTCAGGAATAGTTTTGTTCACATCTCGAAGTTTATTTTTAATAGCAAGCAGGAAACAGACTTTTCTAGCCAACACCATCTGTTAAATTAGCACTATTCCCCCTTTGTGCTTTAAGGAGGATTAATCTTCCTTTTCAGATTTACTTTGGAGAGGCAATTCTTGACTTTTCCTCAAGCACATAAAACTGTGATATTCTTCCAGTGTAATAAGCAATTACTAATTCTTCCCAGTAAAATCTGATTGAGACTTGCTTTCCAGCAGAAAATTAGAAAATATTTTGGTTGAATGCTCTCGGTGAATGAAACTCAAACTTAGACCGACAGTTCTTTTGTACAGTGAAAGTTTTTCAGCAGATCTGGAGGAAGTAAGCATATTGAATAAAGAAGCACCAATACAGTTAGCAATGCACCACTCCCAAAATAGTCAATAACAGACAACCTGGGAAATGGAAAACAAGATAGTGCCAGGAGTAGGAGCTGATTTTGTAAATTACATGACTGATTCTGATTTGGTTTTAAATATTATACATGATCCTAATTTTCACGTTACTAATGCTACTAAATGGCACGGAGTCTGTCTAGTGGCCAGATAGACCACTGGGAACGAAAACTCATGGTCAGTATTCTCTCTGCTTTGTTGCTGACTCACTCTGTGACCTTGGGCAACTGTGTTAGTGTACCAATGTGCAAAAGGGGTTCAGGAATGTTCATCTACCTCACAGGAGCATTGAGAAGTATGCATAGATGTTAAATGCTCTGAGATCCCTTGACAAATGCACTGACGTATCGTATGTGCAGAGTATGATTTATTAACGCAAAAATGCATTCCTTTCTTTTTCCATTCATTAACAAGCCTTTCTTTCCCTCACCCTCAGCTCACACTTTTGGGTAGTTGGCATCTATTCTCGTGCTCCTGTTTAAGCGTTTAGAACATATCCCTAGGTTAGCTAGCCTTATTCCTACTCCTTCCCTATCATGTATGTGCAGTATATCTAATTAAAAAAAAAAATCAGTGCAGCCAATAATGCTTTGCCTTGATGTAGCATATACTCCACATTAAACACCAGGAGGGCACATTAGGTACTTTGCTGCAGCTGGGCAATAAGAAAAGCAATTACTCACTAGGAAGTTGTATGTAAAACAGGAAACGTATCAAGCAAACCTATTGTCTAGCATCTGCTAGGAAAAGAGTTCAGAGGTGAGAGTGAATAGATTTCAAACATTATCCCAACACAGAACATCTCGATTCCTTTTAACAGCTGCAGGAGATCACAGTCATTAATAAAACTCTAACTCCCTAAGGAAGGGAAGGGGAAAAAACTTGGATGAATAGTTGACATTAAAAGCCACAACCTCACTGCAACAGCAACCCGCCTCTGTTTCTCCCTCTCCTCTCAGCTGTTGGGGGCTTACCTAGAGCATGGACATCACAACAAATAAATTATTGGCTGGCAGAAGGTTGAATCAGTTCCCTAAGGATCTAAGAAAAATAGACAAGATAATTTAAGAAAAATGCCTCATATGAGTTGCCTAATGGACCACATAGACTTCCTATTCTGTCTGAATGCGTGATTGTGCATGTGTGTGCACAAGACCTTCCTTCCCCTGGGTTCTCCTGTATATGAGATGAATATCTCCCAAGGGCAATACTGGTGTCAGAGAAAAATAAACCAGAAATCCCAGTGAAAAGGGAAAGTGGCAATATGCATATGGAAATAATGTCAGTAACGTAGAAGCATGTCACAGGTACAGGCTTTACCAACAAACTATGGTTCAGCCATCAGCCTCCTCACTCTAAGCATCTTCCACGGTCTTATTGGTCCTTATACACTTCAAAGCCTGTTGATTTCCATTTCAGAGGAGACCAAGCATTATACAGGTAAGCTCGTGGCAGGCCACAGAATGCCTGTACCCGTTAAAAACACTACCCTCCCCCAAATGCTTCTTTCATCGTGAAGCATTCAATCTGTTGGGCTGGTGCTCCAGGCTCAAGTCTCAACTATATTCCTTGTACAGTGCATCTCCTGTCTATAGCCCCTGGATCTGGGACGACTCATGAGCTTCAAGTTAACTATGTGCTTTAATGCTTTTCTGGACTGAGGCCTTTATCAATCAGGACTCTGCATCCCACTGCTGTGCGGAGTAGTTAGAGAGCTTTCTTAGCAAGCGAGAGATAGTGGGGTTATTGCACACATTTTCCAAACTGGGCAAGGGCAAGTGACATCTAGTAGACTAAGCATGAGGCTTGGAATCAGGAAACCTGGGTTCTAGTCCCAATTCTTGGCAAGTCTTAGCCTCAGCTACCTCTATAGCACGGAGATAATGATGCTTTCCCACCTTCGTAAAACATGTAGAGATCTACAGACGAACAACTGCTATATAGATCCAAAATATTGTTACGCTGAATAATAGCTATTAATAGCTAGCTAGTAATAATAATATGCTGTAATAGCTGCCATGAGGAGTGTGTGTCTTGGATCCAAAGACAATCACAGACCTCATTAGACCCAACAGATATACTAAACACTTTCTGGCTCAACAGGATGTGCAGCCTAGCCCTTTTATGAAGTAAACCAGCTGCAGATGATAGGAGCTACCACGCAAGGACTAAGTCACATGGCCAAGCCAGAGCTAAACCTTGTGCATTAATAGGGGTTTTTCCGAGCTCCAAACACAGAATACTGGTTGCAGGCTATGTGTGTTGGAGGGAGCATGTCAAAGCAGAAGGAGTTCTCAGCATGACCCTGAAAAGAAGTAAAGAGACACAACTTCTCAGGCACAGAGCTTTGCTGCAGTGGGACATCTGGGGATTTCTGACCAAGAAAACCTCATCCTGTTCTCTGTTTCTAGTGTGCTCTGGGAAACAGAACTTTGTGTACTTTTTTGGGTAAGCAAACAAGATTATACCAGGCATATACCCAATGTGTATCACTAATTTCTCATCCAAACAGAAGCAACTCAGCTAAGACCTGTATTTTTGCTAACCACTTAGACCAAAGGGGCAACATTATAATTAATGTGACACTAATGTATGAAACATCCACAATAGAACTATCATTCCTTTTTCCTTTTATAGCATCCCCAACAGATAGGGAAGGATATTTACAAAGATCACTTGTGTTCTCCCCAGGAATCTGACTCAGTCAGAGGCTTCAATGCCCACTTGGATTTTTAACATCCTGATCATTCTTTGCTAGCACTGGCTTTTCAGGAGATTCAATTTTCCTTTCACAAAACAAAACTCTGGCTTTAAATGCATGAAGAAAGATATCGTACTGGTTGGGGACTATTGGACTCCTGGTTCCTGCAGCTTTCCCTGACACAGTGTCTAATCTACACTCAGCCTCTAAAGCACACACATGCAGTTTGGGTATTTCAACATAATAAAGACTGTGATCATGCAACAAGGACAATTTGGCTTGCAAGGTTAATACAGCTTGCATTTGTGAATCATGCCTTAATACTTCTAATCAACTTTCTATCCACAGACATTTTGGAAACATTAATGACTAGCCTGACATCACCCCTATGATGATGGTGAAATATTCCCATTTTACAGATTAAAAAATCAACAGAGATGTTAAATAATGTCCTCAAGGTCACAAAGGAGGCGAATAGCAGAAGTGAGAATAGATGTCATGTCTCCTGCATGTAGGTCTGTGCTTTCACCACAAAACCATTCTTTCCATCTAGAGTAAACGTAGCCTTCTCAATGTGATCCCCAAGGGCTGATCTTTAACACTCAGCCAGCTCTTTTTTAAGCCTGCAAACAATAATGGGAACAATGTTAAGGGCAGAGTTATCTACAAGATCAAATAAGGAAACATAGCCCTAGCTGTGGCCAGAATCTGGTAACTAAAGGCCTCTGGGTCCTCATTTGCTCCACACCAAATTGTATTTGCAGAAATAGGGAAGGCAAGTTTTAACAATCAGGCCCAGTATGTGACAAAGGCCCAAGAAGAGGGACAGGAAAATAAAAAGACTAGTACAGGAAGCATCACATGCTAGGGCAGTCATTTTATTTCATATAACTAATCTTGCTTGCACCCTCAGTTTCATGCATCAGTATTTCTGACGCAAATCTACAATAATAGGAGTGGGATAACCTCAGGTTTGGGTGAAGCTGAAAATGCATCTAACATGAGGGCTTTCTTGTAACGAGGGGCAGCTGAAAGGGTGTTTGTCCTATATTCACCCTCACTGCACTGTTCAAATCACTCACTCTGGGCTAAGTGGAATCCAACCCAGGTCCTGATGGAGAACCATCACCCTAACTTATGATGCCTCTGTGGCATTTTAAATATATTTATGGTGTTATCAGACATTCTGGTCTCAGTTATCTAATTAAAGCAATTTTAGTTAAATAAACGACGACTCTTCAGGCTGTTCCAAATAGCTTTTAAGGACACTTAAAAAAAAAAAAAAGCCTGAAATCAAAATAATTCATTAAGCGGCAATACTCACTAATGAAACTGCTTCCCATTAATTTGATTTTACAAAATAAATTCCTCACTGCAATATGACAATAATGGCACTGCACCTTTCAATAAAACCTGCACTGGAAAAGGACTTACCAATTTTCTTAATAGTTTGCTTGTCTCTCTAATAAACAGAGCTGTAGGACAGGAATTCATCAGTTAGGGAATGAGCTAATACGACTTTCTACTATGGAAATCAGATATGGAGTCAGACAAAGAGTGTGGAAAAGCAGTCAAGACAAGGCCCAAAACTTTTAATCTGCCTCCCTAACTATTAAAAGGTAGGATAAGTATTACAAATGAAAGACTGGGTATAAAAGATGCTTGAGAAGAAACCTTGGAAGAATATTGGATTGAATCATTTAAAGGTCCATAAACTTTTCTACACTCTCAGCCTCTCATTCCAGCACTTAATCTAGAGTCAAGAATCTATACTGACAATGAGATGAGACCCATTTCATGCATGGAGATTAGTTTGGGGCCTGTGCCGTGGAAAGACTCCCATTGATCTCAGTGGGCTTTGGATCAGGCTCCAAATCTTAAAATGAAGGAAAGCCAGAGACAACTTATCATTAAGGCTGCCATTTTTTCACAGAAGTCACAGAATCCATGACTTCCAGCGACCTCCGTGAATTCAGCCCCAGCGGCCGGGGGTGGCAGTGGTGCAGCTCCTGGCTGCTGTGAGCAGCAGGACCCCCTGGGACCTCCCGGAGCTCCAAGCCACTGCAGGCGGGGGCTACCCCCAAAGCTCTGGTCCACCATGGGCTCCAAGCCACTACTGGCTGCCAGGGGGCGCCCCACAGCTCCTGGCTGCCGCCGGTGGTGGGGGACTCTGAAGCTCCAAGCCCTCACAGCGGGGTAGGGACCCCCAGAGTATGGAGCGGGCCCTCACAGTTGCTCTGCAGCTGAGCTCCCCATTTTGTTATGGATATTTTTAGTAAAAGTTACTGAGAGGCCACGGGCGTCCTTATCATAAACAGCTGGACAGAAACGTAATGCTTTGAGAGAGGTGGGATGGGGTTACAGTGACTGTGATGGGTTGGGTCACAGAAACCCCCTTGGGACTGCCACCTGATGTGCTGGGACTACCGCTGAGCCCGTTTTCCCTGGCAGCTTGGGACTTCAGAACCCTGCCTGGTTGTGCCTGACACACTAGCCTGCTACAAACACAGACCCAGGTCTGAACCATGTCCCTCAAAGCCACAGGCTTAACTGAAAACAGCTTAAGAAGTGCTCTTGTCTCCAACACCCAGATACCCAGTTCCCAATGGGATCCAAATCCCAAATAAATTCGGTTTACTCTGTATAAAGCTTATACAGGGTAAACTCATAAATTGTTCGCCCTCTATAACACTGATAGAGAGAGATATGCACCGCTGTTTGCTCTCCCAGGAATTAATTACTTACTCTGGGTTAATTAATAAGTAAAGAGTGATTTTATTAAGTATAAAAAGTAGGATTTAAGTGGTTCTAAGTAATAACAGACAGAACAAAACAAATTACGAAGCAAAATAAAACAAAAACATGCAAGTCTAAGCCTAATACAGTAGGAAACTAAATGCAGGTAATTCTCACCCTCAGAGATGTTCCAATAAGCTTCTTTGACAGACTATACTCCTTCCTAGTCTGGGTCCGGCAATCACTCACACCCCTGTAGTTACTGTCCTTTGTTCCAGTTTCTTTCAGGCATCTCTTTGGGGTGGACAGGCTATCTCTTGAGCCAGCAGAAGACAAAATGGAGGGGTTTCCAGGGGCTTATATAGTCTGTCTCTTGTGGGTGGAAACCCCTCTCTCCCCCTGTGTAGAATCACAGCTACAAGATGGAGTTTCGGAGTCAAATGGGCAAGTCACATGTCCATGCATGACTCAGTTCTCTACAGGCAGATGCCATTGCCCACATTAGCCCAAACATTCCCAGAAAAGCTCAGATGTGGATTGGCATCTATCAAGGTCCATTGTTAGCCAAGTACTCCCAATTACTTGAATAACCCCTTCACACTGTGTTGACCAAATCTGCCTTAGGTGCTTTCTACAGCAAACGCTTTAAATACAAGCATAGAGCCAACGCTTATAACTCCAGATATAAAGGTGATACATGCATATGAATAGGATGAATACATGCAGTAGAACATAGCCTTTGCAAAGATATGTTACATGGCATATCTAGCATAGAACATATTCCAGTTATGTCATATGTACACTCATAAGCATGTTTCTGTAAAGTATTATGGGGTGCAATGTCACAGTGACCAGATAGCAAGTGTGATAAATCGGGATGGGGAGAGGGGTAATAGTTGCCTATCTAAGACAAAGCCGATAATATCGGGACATCTAGTCACCCTCGATGGGGCTCCCAGGATGAGTAAGTGTGGCAGCATTATTGTCAGAGAAATCAGGGTGGATTAGTGGATAGCGCACTGACCTAGGCATCAGGAGAACCAAGTTCTATGCCTTTATTTGCCACTGAGCTGCTGTATGATGGATACTGGGCAAGTCAGTATCCCTTCTC
Source organism: Natator depressus (assembly GCF_965152275.1). Taxonomy (NCBI): domain Eukaryota; kingdom Metazoa; phylum Chordata; order Testudines; family Cheloniidae; genus Natator; species Natator depressus. The sequence continues at coordinate 14,038,101 of NC_134241.1, forward strand.
TGTATCTGTTTTCCCTCCCACCCTTTGTCTGACTTGTCTATTTAGATTGTAAAGTCTCTTGGACAACATGATGGAGAATGATCCTGTAGGTTACTACTCTAATTCAAATAATCATGATAATAACCTTTGCTGGAAGGTTCTGAAGTGCTCAGAGAAGCATTTTTCTACAATCTCAGTGGGAGCCTGTAGGCACTGCTATAATATAAACCAAAAACAACAAGCTGGAACATCCCAAAGAGCTTTATGGAGAAGAACCACCATGACTTTTGGGACTCAATGACACTTATTTTAGAAATACTCTATCATTGCCCATACCTGGCCATTTGGAAAAGGGATGAGCCAGGAAGACCCAAAGGCTAATCCTGAGCAATTGGAAGCTTAAATCTGCTCCCTGCATAGATACTGGGATGAACATCAATTTAGACCTTCTTCAGTTAAATACAAGACACCTGGTTCTTGGCATGGCTGGCTGGAAGGTTAAGACTATGTAATGCTGCCTGCAGTGGCTCAAGAGCACAAATACCAACCTCATGGGGAGACTGAAGAAGCAGGGCAGAAATCCCAACTTAGTTGTGAGTTCTAGGCTTTGATTTCACCAACCAGCTTTCAAGTGTAAATGCCTGAGGCATTATAACAGCCTTAACATGGAGTCACAGACCATCCTCTTGGGTATACCGATCTATCTTGCCACCCACAGGAGTGTACCTTTGTAATAGATGGTCTCTTACACTAAGAATCATAGCAATATTCAGGTTACTCCCAGCCCCAAAGGACCAGTCACTTATGCCAGGTAGGTTTCACCTTAGATCTCACACCAAAGACAATGTAGCTAATCCTATAATAAACTATGTGTAGATTTATTAAATAGGAAAAGGAAATAAGAGTTATTTACAAGATTAAAACAGGTAAACATACATACACAAATGAGTTTCTATCTTAAGTTTCAAAAGGAAATAGAAGCTTCTATAATAAACAAGCTCCATCTGTCTCTTAGGGATAATGCAGGCTAAGCAGCTGGGATCTCTTGCTTATGCCTAGAAACCTTACCCATGCCCAAAGTCCAAGCAGCATAGAGGTAATCAGTTCCTTTTGTTTGAGGGTTTTATCCCCCACCAACCCTGCAATCTGGGCTGTAAACTCAGCTGTTGGGAAGAATCCACTTGCATGACTCATCTTCACAGGGGGAGGGCAAGACAACAAATGTAACAGCTTTTGTTGGCAATGAGCACGTCACACTAGTTAATGTCTCTCTCCTGACTTACAGTTACAGAGGCTCAAAATACAACCTCTCAAATGTTACCTCATCATATGGGATACAGTGAGATTACAAGGGAGATTAATGACTGAAGCAACTCACAAGCATTCAATAGAGTCTAAACACTAAACATATTCTTATCATTCTACTACTTATTTTAACAATACTAACCCACCACTGAGCAAGACTGATCCCAGCTATGTATTTGCCAGTGTTCAGTTGAGAACTGGGGACTTTGACATGAGCTGGCACCTGGTCCACCAGCATTACAGACCTAATGTGGGATCAGTACACCAGTATGTGTTACAGATTCTTGTGTCCACGGATGGTTCATCAAACAAATCCTTCAAGAATGGTGATTGTGGTGTCTTCATCCTGTGGCCTAATAGAGCAAGAACAAGAAAGAGCCCTAGTTCAGGCTATGTCAGTTTGAGCTGTATGGCCAAACTGAAGGCTATTCTCACTACTCTGCAAGAAGTACACAGAGCAGAAAGAGGTGGATGGAGTGATGTTAGTTGACTCCCAAGGAATGATCTTTGGTTCCTTTAGAAGAAACCAGAATGCTATCAACAGAATATAATTCATAAGGAGGCTCAAAGGATCAAACAGTGAGTCATTATACTGACTTGTCAATGGATTCCATCACACATTGGAGTGAGATACCTGGTGACCTGGCCAAAACTGGAAGATTGGAAATACAGGTTGGAACGACAATGGTTGAGAATATGCTGCCCTAACAAGGAACATATTAGCTGAAATAAAAGGTCAAAAGATGGCAGATCCTGTGATTGATATACAAGATCTCAGAAAATAATATCCAACGCTGTGGATTGGTGGTGGGGCACACTGCATGAATGAAAATCAACAGCGATGGGACTAAGATATGTCCATACTCCGTAAAACGCGTCAGGAACCGGTTTACTACCTCCCATGTTTTGGAATGTAATATTGTAAGGAAAGTGAAGCTTTTCTGATGGGACATCTTGGATCAAGCCATTACAAAGGACCACGTATGAGTTGCTGAAGTCATTCTCGAACTTGATACGATTGTTGCCGGACAAGTCAACAACAACTACATCATCAGTATTCTGAATAGCTGCTTGGACATGATTTTCTGCTATAGTTTTGGCTGACACCTGTGTTATTAAATCTATTTTATTTTATGTTGTTGTTATGGGTTTGCTGAGTTTATTAGTATTGAACTGACTGTTGCTAGCACTTTGGAGGACAGGATTAGAATTCAAGAAGACCTTGACATATTGGAGAATTGGTCTGAATTCAACAAGGTGAAATTCAATAAAGGTAAGTGCAACGTACTACCCTTAGCAAGGAAAAACAAATGCACAGCTACAAAATGGGGAATAACTGGCTAGGCAATAATACTGCTGAAAGGGGTCTGGGGGTTACAGTGGATCACAAAATGAATGAGTCAACAAGCCCATGCAGTTGTAAAAAAAATATATCATTCTGCAGTGTATTAACAGGAGTGTCATCTATAAGACTTAGAAAGTAAATCTCCTGCTCTATTCAGTGCTGGTGAAGCCACAGCTGGAGAAGAGTGTTCCGTTCTGGGCACCAGTTTTTAGGGAAGAGGTGGACAAATTGGAGACATACCAGAGGAAAGCAACAAAAGAGATAGCTTAGAAAACCTGACCTATGAGGAAAGGTTAAAAAACCAGAACATGTTTAGATTTGAGAAAAGAAGAGTGAGGGAGGACCTGATAAGTCTTCAAATATGTTAAGGGCTGTTACAAAGAGGACAGTGATCAGTTATTTTCCATGTCCACAGAAGGTAGGACAAATAGTAAAAGGTCTTAACCTGCAGCAATGGAGATTTAGGTTAGATATTAGGAAAATTTTTCTCACTATAAGTTTAGTTAAGCTGTAGAGTAGGCTTCCAAGGGAGAGTGTGGAATCCCCATCATTGGAGGTTTTAAGAACAGGTTGGACAAATCAGTCAGGGATGGTCTAGGTCTATTTGATCCTGCTTCAGCACAGGAGGAGTGGACTATATGACCTCTCAAGGTTCCTTCCAGCCCTAAATTTCTATATTTCCATGACTTTTAAAAATTTTTTACAGTTTTACACCTGTCATTTCCAAAGATGTTGAGACGATTAGAACCACCATTTTCCAGTATTTCCAGTGGGAATCAGACAGCCAAATCCCTTAGGCAGCTTTGCAAATCTCAGCCCTTTAGTCCATATACACTAAGACAGGGGTGGGCAAACTTTTTGGCCTGAGGGCCACATCAGGGTATGGAAATTGTACAGTGGGCCATAAATGCTCACACAGTTGGGGGTAGGGGTGCGGAAGGGGGTGAGGGCTCTGAGGTGGGGCCAGAAATGAGGAGTTCAGGGTACGGGAAGAGGCTCGGGGTTGGGGCTGAGGGGTTGGGGGTCCAGGAGGGGGCTCCAGTCTGGGACTGAAGGGTTCAGAGGGTGGGAGGGGGATTAGGGCTGGGGCAGGGGTTGGGGTGTGGGGGAGGGGTGTGGGCTCTGGGGTAGGGCCGGGAATGAGGGGTTTGGGGTGGAGGAGGGTGCTCTGGGCTGGTACCAATGGGTTCAGAGGGTGGGATCAGGGATGAGGCAGGCTGTTGGGGCATGGGGGTGTGTGCGGGCTCAGGGCTGGGATCAAGGGGTTTGGAGGGCAGATGGGGGATTAGGACTGTGGCAGGGGATTGGGGCACCAGGGGGGCTCAGGGGTGCAGGCTCCAGGTGGTGCTTACTGCAAGCAGCTCCCGGAAGCAAGTCCCCCGTCTGGCTCCGAGGCACTGCCAGGTGGCTCTGCGTGCTGCCCCGTCTGCAGGCACCACCTCTGCAGCTCCCACTGGCCAGGAACCATGGCCAATGGGAACTGAGGGGGCAATGCCTGCAGATGGGGCAGGACGCAGAGCTGCTTAGCCACGCCTCCGTGTACTACGTAGGCGCTGGAGGGGATTCATCCCGGCTGCTTCCTGGGAGCTGCGCAGAGCGGGGCAAACCCCCAACCCTTGCCCCAGTGGGAGCTGAAGGCTGGATTAAATGGTCTGACAGGCCAGATGTGGCTCGTGGGCTGTAGTTTGACCACCCCTGCACTAAGAAAAGATTCTTGTGGTTTTTTTAAAGCAGTAACACTTATTTTTATTATGTGCCATTTTTTCCCTACTTCTAAATGGCTATTCAGAGATAAGGAAACACTATAGGGAGATTAGTCATTTAGGAACTTGGGGCTGTGAACATGGAACCGTGCTGAGAGACCCACGCTGCCCTGCACACACACATTCCTTGCCGCTGAGAGAACCGTGCCCCCCCCAACTCACCCATGCCCCCTCACCGCTGAGAGAACCACCTCCCCTCACCCCTGTTTTATCCTTAGGATTTCATTGTTTTAAGTTTTCAAAAATTCCATTAGTTTTCATTTTTCGGATGCACTGTAAACCAAAGGCTGAACAGATAGACATAGGGGTTGCAAAGGAGCCTCATCACTGGTGTAGAGAGCCATGAGACGGTTGGTGTGCGGAGAAGCATGGGATAGTGTTGACCCATTTAAGTCTCTGTAACCCTTGTGGGGTACCAAGAGGTTATCTTGGTACTGGCTCTGAATAGGCCAGTGTAGAGAGCTGCTGGGGATGAGACCATGGGGACTCCCTGGAACGGGGAGGCAGAGAGGCAGTAGCTGGTGCTTTAGCTTATAGCGTGGAAGAGGGGCTGCAGTGAAGCCTTGCAATCTGCCTGTGGATTGAGAGGGTAAAAATCCGTCCCTCAGACCTTTGCTAGTTCCCTGCACATAGCCCAGTGACACAGGCTGCAAGCACAAAGGGCTGTTCATTGTTCAAGAATAAACATTTTAAAAGGACTTTAACACAGCCTTTTCCTTACTGGTGCTCTGAATATTTGCACGGCTAAACCTGCATGACTGCTGCTGCCCTACTTAATTGCACTCAAGCCTGGATTCTCAAAAGGATGAGTTTCAAAAGCAACCAGCTAAAATGACATGCAATGCTGCCCTCTGGTGGCAATTTTTTCACCCACCACCACTGCATTTAATTCACACTCCTCAGCTGTTGCATTGCAGTTCCTTTTTAATGACTAACGATCAAACTACTGCACAGCGGGATGATGTTGTCTGACATGTTACAAATAGACCAGCAGATATGGTCTCTTTCTGGATTTACAAAGGATATGTAGATCTTAATGCAGATCTGAGCTCTCTTCTGAAGGTGCTCAGCAAAATACAGAAGAAGAGCAGGCAAAAGAAGCAAAGGGCTTAAAAAATAAGCCATAAATATAACACTTTAAATGTGTGTGTGGGGGTGTGTGTGTGTGTGTCTCTGATGAATACTTCGTCTCTCTGCCACTGAAATAAGATAGGCCAGCGCCTGACAAACCGATTAAAAGCTTGTATCTGATTGATATTTAAAGAAGCTGCTGAGCAATGTATCCTGTGCAAAATTTCAAGCAAATACTCCTCAGTGATCCTCTACAGCAGCAATATTCCCAATAGATTTATGAGCCCATTTACATGGGATTTTCAACGGTGAAGACAATGAAGTTCTTCAGGTATGTTGGCAACAAGAAGAAAGCCAAGGAAAGTGTGGGCCCCTTACTGAATGAGGGAGGCAACCTAGTGACAGAGGATGTGGAAAAAGCTAATGTGCTCAATGCTTTTTTTGCCTCTGTCTTCACTAACAAGGACAGCTCCCAGACTGCTGCGCTGGGCATCGCAACATGGGGAGTAGATGGCCAGCCCTCTGTGGAGAAAGAGGTGGTTAGGGACTATTTAGAAAAGCTGGACGTGCACAAGTCCATGGGGCCGGACGAGTTGCATCCGAGAGTGCTAAAGGAATTGGCGGATGTGATTGCAGAGCCATTGGCCATTATCTTTGAAAACTCGTGGCGAACGGGGGAAGTCCCAGATGACTGGAAAAAGGCTAATGTAGTGCCAATCTTTAAAAAAGGGAAGGAGGAGGATCCTGGGAACTACAGGCCAGTCAGCCTCACCTCAGTCCCCGGAAAAATCATGGAGCAGGTCCTCAAGGAATCAATCCTGAAGCACTTACACGAGAGGAAAGTGATCAGGAACAGTCAGCATGGATTCACCAAGGGAAGGTCATGCCTGACTAATCTAATCGCCTTCTATGATGAGATTACTGATTCTGTGGATGAAGGGAAAGCAGTGGATGTATTGTTTCTTGACTTTAGCAAAGCTTTTGACATGGTCTCCCACAGTATTCTTGTCAGCAAGCTAAAGAAGTATGGGCTGGATGAATGTACTATAAGGTGGGTAGAAAGTTGGCTAGATTGTCGGGCTCAACAGGTAGTGATCAATGGCTCCATGTCTAGTTGGCAGCCGGTGTCAAGTGGAGTGCCCCAGGGGTCGGTCCTGTGGCCAGTTTTGTTCCATATCTTCATAAATGATCTGGAGGATGGTGTGGATTGCACTCTCAGCAAATTTGCGGATGATACTAAACTGGGAGGAGTGGTAGATACGCTGGAGGGCAGAGATAGGATACAGAGGGACCTAGACAAATTGGAGGATTGGGCCAAAAGAAACCTGATGAGGTTCAATAAGGATAAGTGCAGGGTCCTGCACTTAGGACGGAAGAACCCAATGCACAGCTACAGACTAGGGACCGAATGGCTAGGCAGCAGTTCTGCAGAGAAGGACCTAGGGGTGACAGTGGACGAGAAGCTGGATATGAGTCAGCAGTGTGCCCTTGTTGCCAAGAAGGCCAATGGCATTTTGGGATGTATAAGTAGGGGCATAGCGAGCAGATCGAGGGACGTGATCGTTCCCCTCTATTCGACATTGGTGAGGCCTCATCTGGAGTACTGTGTCCAGTTTTGGGCCCCACACTACAAGAAGGATGTGGATAAATTGGAGAGAGTCCAGCGAAGGGCAACAAAAATGATTAGGGGACTGGAACACATGACTTATGAGGAGAGGCTGAGGGAACTGGGATTGTTTAGTCTGCAGAAGAGAAGAATGAGGGGGGATTTGAAAGCTGCTTTCAACTACCTGAGAGGTGGTTCCAGAGAGGATGGTTCTAGGCTATTCTCAGTGGTAGAAGAGGACAGGACAAGGAGTAATGGTCTCAAGTTGCAGTGGGGGAGGTTTAGGTTGGATATTAGGAAAAACTTTTTCACTAGGAGGGTGGTGAAACACTGGAATGCGTTACCTAGGGAGGTGGTAGAATCTCCTTCCTTGGAAGTTTTTAAGGTCAGGCTTGACAAAGCCTTGGCTGGGATGATTTGATTGGGAATTGGTCCTGCTTTGAGCAGGGGGTTGGACTAGATGACCTCCTGAGGTCCCTTCCAACCCTGATATTCTATGATTCTATAAGTTCAGCCGTGGCTTAACTCTGCTCCAAGTGAGGCCAATGGGAGTTTTACACCATTGATTTAAATGGGAATAGAGCTAAAGCCAACATTGAGCCCTTTTGAGAAGCCCACCCTCTGGCTTCTAAATCCTACTAATAGATATGAGTGATGGGTCCAAATCCCCATTTACTGCTAAACCAGAGCCTGGCATTTTTCTTCTCTTTCAGGGTTAAGAGGTTTGCATTTGTTTCCTACATGTGGCTGTACTAGGTTTTATTCCTCCATTTGAAATAGGTAGTAAGGTGTGTCTGAGATCAGCCACACACCCAATATGATCAAGATGCAGGAAGTCTGCCATGCTGGGATGCCAGAGATCAAAGGGGAAGCACATGCTATGAAGTAATCTGCCAAAGAGGAAAACAGCTACCCTTGGGAAATAGAAAACAGATGCATTTTACTTTCCAATTTTAAAGCATTCTTGGTCTTCTATAATTAACAGAAAGAGTTCAGAAGAGCTGTAGCCACTTGTTGCATAATTTTCCTGTGTTTAACTAGCTGGCTCAGTCTTTTCCTGTGCTCTACAGGCCGAGTGAAAACTTCTGCCAATGGAAATAGTAGTTTTCTGCATATGATAGAGAATGCTGGCCGTCTCGTCTCAGTGTGTACTCATGAACCTCATGCTTCATAGCTTCAACTCTCATGCGTCAGGGTTTAAGCCACTCTCTATCAGAGACCAGAATGAGACCTGTGGAGTTGCAGGGAGGAGAAGATTATCCCAGATCTGCTGATTTTGGGGTTATCGCACCTTCCCCTGAAGTATCCTGTCTGACAGATGTTGGTCACTGTCAGAGATGGGACACTGGACCAGATAGACCTTGGGTCTGATCCAATCTGGCAATTCCTATGTTCCTATGGTTACAACCTAAAGTCTGGAAAATTATTTACTTATTTTTAAGGTTCAGTGTGAATTTACCCTTCAGATGATCCATAAATAACTAAATGAAAGGGGGAAAATTAAGAGGTGACTTAACTGTTTTGTATGTTATATGTTGCTGAAATGAGTGTAAATTGGTCTAACTTACACACCAAGGGACAAAAGAAAGGGTTGTAGCAGGATAAGCAACCTGAAACAGGGGGGATTTATTTAGCATACAAAAGGGATATAATTAGAAACAACTGGATGAAATTAAGGGATAATTTACATTGAATATAAAGAGAAAAGGCGCCTTCTTTATAGTGAGTCCTATTGACCTACACAATAGTTTCCCAAGGAAAGTGGTGGATGCATTAATTTATTATATTTAAAGCTACTCTTCTCCAGGAACAAGGCAAGGGATGGGTACTTGTACCTACCAGAGTCTGGGCCTTTTGTGTTTTGGTGGGAGGAGGACTTCTCAAAAAACCCTGTTTGTGGAGACCCTCCTGGGTTGTTGGGGATTTTCTGCCCTCTCCTGAGTTACCTTGAATAGTTCAGGAGGAAGGGGAGCTGGATCTCCTTCCTGGCTAAAAAGCAAAAAGGGGTTGTGACATGCTCACTGTAGGGAAGGGAAAGAACTCTACTTCTTCCGCTGGGAGAGGACTGAGAAAACATGCGACAGATGCTAGTCGAATCGCTTAATGCACTACTGGAAGGCACTCAGATACTATGGTGATAAGCGCAGAGCAAGAATCGACACAGAAAAGTTTAGAATCTGTCTGCTCCTTCTCAACCCCAGGAGAGACCTCACGGGTGGATGGTGAGGCAGTGTGAACGCTTCCCCTGTCTGGAGAGACAGGGCCCAGGGAACGTTTAGTCATGGTGCAGGCACTGATTGGGGATGTAAGCAGAGTCAGGATGAGCTCCACCCTGACATCTGGTGGTGAGGTGTGGCAAGTTGTGGAAAAGAACTTCAGGGGCCGATCTCATTTGCATAGGCACACCCACCCCGCCTAGAACGAGGCCATAGCTGCCCAAATGGTCACTTTGGCTGCTGTGGGATCCCCAGTGTCTCTGTTATTGGGGCAGGAAGAATAAATTGTTATTACCCTGATTATGGGAATCAAGGACAGTGGAACTGTACTTGGCCTTTTGTTATAATGGAGGGACTCGCCATCAACGAAGTAGCACTCGCTAGGCAAGGGACATGGGTTCCAAAACTCTGTGAATTGAGAGAGGCTAGGAATCGGTATTGATGCTTGGTGGCATGGGCCCTCTGGTGAGGGCCTTACATGCTAATTGCACTTCCTACTCTCTTCACTGTGGAATTTCAGAGCTAATTTTGATTCCATTAGGAGTCTAATTACAGGCTGCTGAGCTGAATTCACTTTGGGCTAATGGTGCACCAGCACTGAGGCTCCCCTACTACAAGCTGAAATCACAAAAGAGCTAAACTTACTAAGAGCTGAAATCACTGAGTGTTGTGTTAAGTAGTGGGGGAGCCTGAAGATATATGGTGGAGCAGAGCGTGGGACGGCGAGCGGAGCGGCTGGTGGAGCAGAGCAGTTTGCGGGACGGTGAGTGGAGCGGCTGGTGGAGCAGAGCAGTTTGCGGCATGGCGAGCAGAGCAGAGCAGCTGGTGGAGCAGAGCAGTTTGTTGGATGCCTAGAGCAGCCCATGGGGTGGCTGGCAGAACGGAGCCCCATGGAGAGGTGGGGCCATCAGCTTTGGACCACGTAAGGTGCCTCTTAACCCCCCCCGCCCCATCTCCACCCAGGTTGGGAGGTAAAATTTTGCAGATAAACTTTTGAACTCTGGGGCTGCCCTGACCAGGGACAGAGACTTTTGAGGCATTGGACTTTTGGGACTTTGGGTGATTTTGGGTTGCTGGACTCAAGAACTAAAGGGAAAGGACATGCCCCAAATTGCTTGGGGTGGGTTTTTTGCTCATGGGTTGTGTTATGAATCCTGTTGGTGATGTTTCCCCAACATAATGCCACATGGTTTCTCTCTGTTATTAAAAGGCTTTTTGTTACACTCAGACTACGTGCTTGCGAGAGGGGAAGTATTGCCTCTTGGAGGCGCCCAGCGGGGCTGGTATATATTTGTCCCAGGTCACTGGGTGGGGGCTCGAGCCAGTTTTGCATTGTGTTATTGGAATGGAACCCCTAGATACTGAACCCGGCCCTTGTTGCTGCCAACTCTGACAGGCAGAAGGGTTACAGGTACATCTAGCCTTGGTGCAGGGTGTGTCTTTTTGTCCTGTACCTTGCTCAATGGAATTCTGGTCCATGAGTGGGACTTTTACGTATTATCTGCTATGATAATACAGATAATAAATAACATCCAACACTGCATCAGCTTGTGTAAAAAGATGTGGCTGTGCAGCACTGGAAGCTGGCCCAACACAACTTACTTTTGCCTCAGAGAGGGCAAAACCACCCACATAATCCACTTGCCCTTCTGTGCAATCTCAAAACAAGGAAAGGCCGCTGGGTGTTTCCAGCTCAATGAGAAGAATAAGAGGAGCAAATAAAGGGTCCATCTTGAGCAAAGAGCCAGGCTGACCAGAATCTTGAACAGGAGACTGTGGCTGTAGGAATTAGGATCTAGGAGGGAAGATATTTTCCTGTACTTCTGAGACCTTCCTGCCTCTATTTTGACTGGTTAAGGGTTTGGTCTTATTGGTTATATTATTACAGCATGCAGTGAAGGAACCTCTCGCCCTCCCGAGGTATCAAGCTTCTTATGAGCCACTGCCCTCCTGTTCCAAAGGAAGTATGTGTGGGGAGTAGCAGGTGGGTGCATGGAGACTTGCACCGCTATTCTTTAAATGCAGTGCTTCCACCAGTGGTTTATTACAGAAGGCAGGTAAAACGGTTTGTCCTAGTCTGGGGTTATTCAACTGAAGATACCTGGGAAGTGCACAGTAGGAAGCCCTGGGAGTCTGGAAGGAAGCCTGTCTGCTTTTCCAACCTGTCTGGTGCCCATTTCAGTACTTCCACTTGGCCCTGACTAAGTAAAACAGAGGGTGTTTTGTACATGGAAGGGCATTTCTCACTTGCCCTGTTGTAATCCCATGCTAGAGCAGGTACATAGGAAATGGAGTCCTTATGTACTTCTACTGTGGACACAGCCTGCCTGGAGCGCTCCCTTTAGCCTGGAGATTAGTCTGTGGAGTGGGAGGTGGGGAGATCCTTTCCTGCTTGGGCAACACACAGCCCTTTCCCTGGCAGAGCGAGAGTCTGGGGACACAGTCCGTGCTCTGATGCTTACAGACAGGGCTTCACAGAAGCGGTAGGGCAAAGCCAGGAGCATTTCTCTGCAGGCCGAGGGGAAGGGAGTCTGAAGCAGAGCACAGCTAGAAGTCACCCAACAGGAGAAAGGCTGAGACCCTGTTTTATGTGACTTACTCATCAAAGTTGTAAATTAGTTCCTTAAGCGGGCACTTGCTTCTTTTGGGACACGGTGCCTCAGGAACAGGTAAGCCTCACCTCTGAGCAGACTGTGTGGGGCCCCTCATTTGCAAAACTGGTGCTCCTGGTTACACTTTCCCATAGCAGGTTTACTGGGGGAGTAGGCCCCAGCATGCTTGTCTGACCCCAAAACCACGTGCCCTGGGCGAATGAGGATTGGTTGGAAGCAGACAGGCCACAGCTCGCCTGTAGCCACTCCTGAAAGGTTGCTGTACAAGCATAGCACCTCCTGAACTTGGCTGCTCCATGGTTGTGAGGGCGGGGCCAGAGGACCCAGAGGGTTAGTGCCTCTGGGCTTCCGCGGAGGAGAGGGAGATGGGAGCTAGAGACTGGAAGGAGGTCACTACTATGGAAAAGAACAAAGCAAATTCAAAGGGAAAGCAAACTTAGGGCTGGTTTAACACTAAAGCTGTAAGGCGACCTAAGTTACGCTACCTCAGTTACACAACTGGGCTGTGTCAACGGGAGACGCTCTCCTGCCAACGTACCTTCCGCTTCTCGGGGAGCTGGAGTACAGACGTCTACGGTAGAGCGCTCTCCCATCGACTTAGCGGGTCTTCACCAGACCCGCTAAATCGACATGGCTGCATCCACCGCAACAGTGCCCATTTAGCCATAAGTATAGACAAGCCCTTAGTGGGAAAAGCTGAACCTACGTTAACTTGTGTCATGGCTGGAGGCAAAACTTCTGGTGGCCTGACGTGAGCAGCAGGCCCTTGTCCTACAGCCCCCAGCAGCAACATTTTATCCCCTCCCAATGCCACAGGGAAGATTCCCGCCCATTTGTAGAAGAGGGGAGAAGCCATACAGCAGAACAGCAAGGAGCTCTGTGTTTCATTCTCAGTCACTCTGCCTGCAGACCCAGGCTTAAGCGTTTAGTCAAGAAAATCTGACCAACACCTAGGGTGCCAAATTCCTCAATCCTCCTCCCCACCCCCCAAACCAGGCTCCCATTGCTCTGTCCTATTTAAAATAGAAACACTCACTTAAGTGCTGTTCCTCACCAGGGCTGAAGGTGGTGCCACAGGCAACAAAATGCCACTTCTGACTGCACACTTTGCATATCCCGAGGACTGAACTCTGTCGCAGTGGAATCCTCCGCTCAGTTACGCACTTTTATAATCAAAGAAGGTCAGCTTAAAAACAATGAATGTATGTAGATTGTTTATTGATTCCAACATATTAGTAGATTGGATAATAAACAGTACTTTTAAACATTCTCTTAACCAAAAATATAACAAATATTTACAATCACTCAGTAAAAGTACAAAAAGCATACAGAGGCACTGTCTTTCTAAAAGACATAAGTGTAAGAGGTATCAAAAAATAGGAGACACGTTGCTTGTTACGGAATACTTTACAATCACTGACTTGTGCAGTACAATTGCTATTGGAATATCATTACATCTGTGCAGTTGTTGCCAATATGCTCATATATTTAGAATTGTATTAATACCAAGCTAAACTGCATTCCAGGTATATAAAAATAAAGATAAAACAAAAAAGCACAACATAAGCTAAAGCTGAATTGGGAATTCAAGATGGATTTTTCTCCCCATTTTTAAATATAATGTATAAAGCTTTTCTAAAGAGAGAGTATCCCTTTTTTTCTGATCTGTTTTTCTGAAGGCAGTCGTAAGTATATCTTTTTAAAAAAAACTAATTCTAATATACAAAAGCTTAAAAGGACATATATTTGCATTGTTGTCTGCAACCATGTGATCCAAGAGAGAAAGAATGAAGAAAAACTTTTCAGATTTATCTTTTGCAAGAGAATTATTGATAGAAAGCAGAGTCTTTCTGCAAAGGTTGTTTCCTATAGGCTCAATCCTTGGAAGTGCTGGCCAACCTACATCTCCCATTGACTTCAATGGGAAAGGATGACACTCGGCACATCACACAATCACGACCTGTGAAAATTGGAAGGAAGCCATGAATCTCACCCTGCAATCATCTCCCACATAAGAAGCCTCACTGGCCCCAACGACTCTGCTCAGTGGGTTTAGATGATGCACATGAGCAAGAAAAGGCCTCATATTCCCACTCTGGTAACGACGGCCGATCATTCAACTCCTCTTATTGTCCAACACTTAAAGGAAGCATATTGCAAATATCTGAAGGAATTCCCCTTTAGTTTACTGTGTTGTATTTATGGAACTGGCAAACTAATATAACAGAAGCTCAGTTGTTTAATTTCATTATGTGGAGGCAGGTTAAGTCAAAGGTACTACAATTGGTTGGAAAGTTCTTTCCGAACGGTTTGAAAGGTTGAGATTTTAATTGCACAATGAAATATCACAATGCAGGCAAAAAAATCAAATTGGTTTTAATCAAATCCTTCACTCATCACTTTATGAGCAAACAAACCATTAGCGAAAGAGTAAGTGGAGGAAGAATATTAGTGGGGACATGAATTGCTCAGCAGAAGTTAGGGCTGTGTAACAGAAAGAAATCAAAGGGGACAGAGTGCTGTACAGGTAAGTCAGCTCACATTTTTTGGTTCCATGAGATACCACTTACATGAAACAATGTAAAACCTGAATTATGCAGTCTTGATTCACAATTTTCAAAGCTGAAAAAAGGGATAATGTCTCTTCAAATCCATACAAGACACACTACATTTGGCTATTTCCCCCGATCAATGTGATCAGTTGAATTAAAAAACAAACGAAGTCACAGCAAGGACAAGCAGATGCAAGCCACACTGTCCAAGTCAGAAGAAGCAGAAAAAGTAGCTCGTTTATCAATAGTTTATGCATGATTTATTTACACTAGTTGTACTGTCTATTCGGAAAATATGATTAGCAAGACTTTCACTCACTTTAAAAACAATGTCCTGAAAAGTACTGCTGAACAGCATGATGCTGTTGATGTGCAAACACCAAGTTTAAATGGGTAATCAATATCAAATGGCTGTCTTAATGGATACCAGATGAGGGCCCCAATCCAGCTCCCATGGGAGTCAGTGGGAAAACTCCCAATGACATCAGTGGAAGCAGTATCAGGCCCTTAGATAGAAAGGAGGTCACCTCAAGAACAAAGACTTAATCCTTTACGTTTGTTCAACAAGCTGAAATAAACTACAAATCAATATCTGAGGTCACTGAAACCTTAGGACTTAATTTATCTGGCACAAAACATGATTTTCTGATTAAATGGTAAGCCTATTGTGTATGCTACTTAGAAGCTAACAAATGTTTACAGTTTACTGTGGAATTACTAGAATTTGCAATTTATATCCTGTAAGACATAATTTTAAGTATTAAGAAGTGAACATTATATATGCTGAAAGTAACCATTTTGCCCTAGACCATTTTGACACTTATATTAATCTTGATTCATTAAGGCCTACACAAGTTCATTGTACACATTAAGGCCTTGACGAAGAAGAAAGTATCCTTTAAGAAACAGCTAATCTGCTTTTCACTATGATTTTTCAGCTATTTACTCCTCAGACGCTCATACCAAAAATCTAACACACAGTCAATCAACTAATTATGAATTAGGCAGCCTCTCCCCACATTACTGCTCTTGACTGATTTAGGACTTCAGGATACAAGGATCAATACAGGGTACATTCCAGCCACAGGATAATATTAAATCTGGCACACACATGAACACAAGCAAAAGTTTGATCAAACACATTCTCATGTTTGTAAACATCAGCCCCAAATAGATATGGGTGATGCACATCAAAGGCTTTGGGTTGTTTTTGGTACTTGTGTCATTTTCAGAAAATGCTGCATTTGCCTTACACGAGGAAAAAAATAAAATAAAAGCAATTTTAAAGCTCTTCATAACGTAATATAGAAGTTCTTTGAGGCACCTGTAAAATGACAAACATCTGTCTAACTTAGTCTGTAAACATCCCCATTAAGATTTACAAGTAAAATGTCAAAACACAGATCCACACATTCATCTCCAATTATATTATTTGATTGGGTTATCCTGTGCTAGAACAAGAAAAAAAAATGCACGTATTTCCAGTTTTACCCCATGTACTCTGGTTGGCTAAGTAAAGTTAAAGCAAGCAACTTAGCTTACCCTAATTGTACAAAAAGAACATTAGAGGTGAATCCTGGCTCCATCCAAGTGAAAACCGCCATTGATTACAACCTGGCCAGGATTTCACTCTAAAACTTGAAACATTCTAATCTAATTCATTGGATGAATGCTGTAGGTTTTCAGAATCAGTTATACACTATATTGTACTATATCTCAAAATGTTCACTTTCACAAATATTATTCCATAATGGCTTGTGTTGATATAAACTTTGTATGTATTTATTGTATTATGTGCAATGGCCTATGGTTAAAATGCTATATTAATACACTTTCTTTCTACTCCATTAATGGGAGTGGTGACAATTTTCCTTTTAAATAATTCCAGTACCTAAAATATTTGAATTTTGGTACAAGTAGAAAAAAAATATAGGATGATCACAGAACCCACAGAGCACTAATTTTACTTTCTATTGCTAACAATGTGATTTACATGCTGCACTATGCAGTGCAAAATTTGTTTACAATCCTACTTGGAAAGTTTTGAACATACCAAATAATTTCACAGGAACTACAGCTGTGTAGTTGTTTCCATGTTTCAAACCTTTAATTTGGGGGAATGTGGGAGAAGAACTCCAGTTATGTTCCCAGCAGGCTGATAGTTAAAGACTTCCATAGATATTTTGCAGGGTTTTCTACAGCAGGACCAAGAGATGGCAGCATTTCATTGCTGTATGCACATTAACTTCCAAATCCTTTATTCCATTTACATTAAGCACACACCCCAAATCCGGGTATTTCTGAATGAGCTAGTAGGCCCCTTGTTACCTGTGTCTGTTTCAATAGCACAAAGAATATTGACATGTATCTAAGTTAGTACCCATTTTCTTTGTCAGTGTTCACACTAGCCAACCAGAGCACTCCCAGTACAAATAAAAGAAAACCCTCCATAAACTCCAAATAAATAAATTACTTTTTCAGATAATGCTGCAGTGTCCCCAATTTTGCTTAAGTATGTAAAATAACATTCTTAATTTTAGAATTATAATAGTCATGTGGAAAATATATATCACAGAAATCTACCAAAGGATTATACAGAAGAATGCTTCCAAGTTTCAAGTGGTTCTTGACAATTGGTGGTCCCAATGTACTAAGATTGGTCCTTCTCATCATGCTGATTTCAGTACTCAGGTAGTCTGTACTCCTTGGAAATGGTATTTATATCACAGGCATAAATGGTTTCCTTAGGCTGTGATAGCTGACTGTGGTAGAGTGAAGTAAGTTAGAGAGATTTATGATCCAGCCAGGTTCATATTGTCCCTATCTGAGGCAAATACAACTTTTGAGGTTAGTAGCAGCAAGTTGTCAGCATTAGCTAACATAATCATATGGTTCATAGTCCCACGTCCCCTGTGATTTTAAGTGGTTTTCATAGATAGCCCAACGGTTAGACTGCTGATACTTGTTCATCTTCTGTAAAACAAGAAAAACATTGTAAATTGTTACATCAGACATGTGCCATGAACATACAGTACATTATTCAATACGTTGACCAACCCCTACCATTTACTTCTAGTGATTCTGTGGAGATTGTACTGCCATGTAATGCTTTCAGAATCTAATCAAATGACCAGAATAAAATAAAGATCCTTATTCAAAAAAGACAGGTTTCAGAGTAGCAGCCGTGTTAGTCTGTATTCGCAAAAAGAAAAGGAGGACTTGTGGCACCTTAGAGACTAACAAATTTATTTGAGCATAAGCTTTCGTGAGCTACAGGTGCCACAAGTACTCCTTTTCTTATTCAAAACGTTTCTCTACCATCCTACATGTTTCTTAGCCATTTGATGAAGATACATGGAAAAACAGATGAAATTGAGTATTCTCAAATTATTACTTTGAATGCACTGGAAAATGCATTCCAGTGACTCCACACCATGCGGAATGGGACAGGGGAGGAGCAAGCAATTTTCTAAAATGATAAAATTATCCAAACATTTTAAAACTAAAAAGGAAAAATATCTAGAACTGTACAGTAAGTTTCATTTCAAAAAATTTGGAATAAAATATTGGTTGGCCTCCTTGTATCATTATCTTTTAATCTCATAGCTCATGAGTTGGAATCATGGTACACAAGAGTAATATACACTACAGAATGTTCTACTATCATGCAATGCAAAAATAGGATTGCCTTATATCACAAAGGCTTTGACTCTAAATGCATGTTGTTTTAAGCCAGATGGAAATTCAAGCAAGTCAGTACTATATTCTAATTTAAAAGCTTCAGTTCATTGACAGTGGGGAAAAGGATTGGTAATACTAATGCATAACAAATTGGAAGATTGAAAGAATAGCACCGATACATTAGTGTGGAGTCATCTTTTACAAACACAAGAACAGCTTTCTGAAGTATATATATATATATATATTGTTGCAAGCAGCATGGATTGCTTATGGCAGTATTGACAGTCACTTCAAACAAGGGTGTAGAAGAATTTAGTTTAACAAGGCAGTGGCAGCTCAAGTTTGGCCCCAATTTCAGATTTTGTAAAAACAAACTTTTACAAAACCTAAGAGCAACAGAAAAGTTTCCATTAAATGTATTTGTTCCCAAAAAGCTTTAAAACATTCTCTTGCAACATTTGCACATGACAGCTGCAATGTAAACCAACCAGAAATGGAAGAAAAACCAAAAGTGGAACCAACTTGTTTCCACTGTCCAGACTGAGAGAAATGCAAAGAAGTGAATCGTAATTAGGATTTCAAATATTCTTCAAGAATTAATAATCCAATATGGTATTTTTTAAATATAATTTTTAACCTGACAGTGTCCTTTTAAGGCATCAGAATTGCTCAAATAAAGGATGTAGAATTGAAGGGGAAGATAGCACTGTATAGGATCTAGCCTAGGGGTTCTCAAACTTCATTGCTCCATGACCTCCTTCTGACAACAAAAATTACTACATGACCCCAGGAGGGGGCACCAAAGCCTGAACCCACCTGAGCAGGGATGCCAAAGCTGAAGCCCAAGGGCTTCAGCCCCAGGTGGAGGGCCTGTAACCTGAGCCCCACTGTCCTTGGGTTTTGGCTTCAGCCCCGGGCTGTGGGTTCGGGCATTGGCTTCAGCCCCAGGCCCCACAAGTCTAACGCCAGCCCTGGCAACTCCATTAGAACAGGGTCATGACCCACTTTGGAGTCATGACTCACAGTTTGAGAACCACTGATCTAGAGTATCTTAATTACACTTTTGCAGATCTCACACATTTTGATAAAGAACCCATTTAGTGACATGATTGCGCCATGTGCTTTTTAAAATACGAAGGCACACTTAATTTGAACAAATACATTTTCTTTAAAAACAGTTTCAATCTCAAAGAATTACTGAGAACAACTCAAGAACATCATTTTGAGGTAACACTTCGCACAGTAATGAGACTTGACTTACATATTAGTTCATTTAACATCTATCAAGTTAGTTAACATACCATCCTCTTCACTATCTGCGTCAGTCATATCTGCTAGTTTAGGATGGGACGGTTGCCGTTTATGCCATTGAGGCATCTTCGATGAAATACAGGCCACTGGTTCACTACTGAGAGAAGCTGATGAAAGTCTAGAGAGGTCACTATGTAGCATCTTTGACCTCTGCACTGCCACACTATAGTCTGGAGGCTTTAAGTGTGGGTGATGGGGTGATCCTTCCTTTATGTCCGCTAAAGAAATCCCCATATATCCTGGAGGGGTGGGCGGAGGCTCCCTATACCTATCGTCCTTCTTAGGTGAGGTGACACAGTACACTGGTACAAGAAATAAGCAATGGAAATGTTAATGAAGAAAACCAAGGAAACAAAACATTAAAAAAAAAAACTGTGAAGTGTTACAATGACAAAACAGAAACTGATAACAAAAGGCAAATGCAGAAACATTGGTTATAACAGCAGCAGATTTTTATGCTTTTAACTTATACTTTATACTTATTTTGAAAAGTCAGTGTAATAGCAAAATGACTGAACTCAGATGCTGAAAAGCCAATTGAAGTTCAATTGGACTATGGTCTTATGTTATTTAAATGCACTGAAATACTCCAATTACAATTACAGTAGTTATAATACTCTGCACTTCTATAGCAACTTCCACCACAGGATTTCACAGCGCTTTACAAATATTAATGCAATTATCTTTACAGTAATCCTGGGAGGTAAATATTCTTCACCTCCATTCTTTAGGTTGGGAAACTGAAATACAAGAGAAGTTAACTGACTTGCCCAGTGTCACAATTAGTTTGTGGTGGAGTCAGGCATAGAGAGCAGACCTCTTGACTTCCAGCCCTGTTTATGAACCAGAAGAGAAGTTCTTTAAACAACTGACTTTATTATAACAAGATTCTACTACACTTGCTGATATGCAGTATGACACTAGTACATGTTCTATGCTTATCTATGATGCAGGAAGAAATCAAAAGCTCTGTATGAAGCTCTCACAAAGAGACAGATTGTACATAATATTTTTGGCTTCACAAACATCCCATGGAAACAAGTTCCACAGGGTGACTGTGTGTTGTGTGAAGAAGTACTTCTTTTTGTTTGTTTTAAACCTGCTGCCTATTAATTTCATTGGATGACCCTTACTTTTTCTGAAGTATGTCGACTCACTCAAGGGTTATAAATAAAATGACTCTTATCTTTCACAAAATCAGTGTCAAACATGCCTTAAAAATTTTACTTGAAAAAGATCAGTGATAGTGCTATTCCCACAGCCCTGTGTGGGAATCAGGGACCAATTCATGCATTTCAAGAGGATGTCTTAGATGCAGCAAACAACTCCTGCAGCAAATTGTCTTCAAGCCCCTCAAGAGAAACGCCACCAACCAATTAATGAGTTGGGCTCTCTGCAAGGTGTGACCATCCCCCTCATTTAAGGGGAAAAAGTACAACCTATCGTATAATCTGGCACGTTTTACTTAGATATTTGTAAAGCACTCTGAAGAAGAAACATTTGAATGCAAAATATTATTGTTACTTTAATTTTCTTACTTATTATATTCCCAAAGGTGCCTCTATCTACTACTATTGACTGCGAGAGAGTGCCATCCACTGGTAGAGTTGGACGTAGCACCAATATTGGCATCCACACCGTTACATCTCCATAATTCTCGTAACTTCTCCCAAGATAAATCACTTAGAAACCAGGACACTAAGATACCACGTAAGAAAAACTTCAATACCCCCACTCCCATTCTGCATATAAAACAATCCTATTAATGAGCATTTTAAAAGTGCAGGAGTTCCTTGTGTGAAAAGTGTTTACAGACACTGCTGGTTTAATAGCTTTTTCAGGAGAAATTAAGTGCGAGTTCTACTGAATTGATCCTTTGCCTTAAGAGACTCCCTTAGTCTGTCCTGTTCCCACTGAGATCTTCTCCTCTTTCAGAAGTCTCATCTCTGAAACCATCTTCCCACCCCAGAACAGACTAAACAAATGGTGAACTAAAACTAGAATATCTTTGATGTGATGTATGTGATGAAGTGTGGATGAGGGGTTTGCCAAATTAAACATCTACTTGTGACCCAAGATCCATATCCACCTATTTTTTCCCTTCACTGAATAGGATGCAATGCACGTTCTGTTGAACTATGTTGCTGAATGCTTCTTAACAATGAATACACATAGTTCAGCAACATGGCTGCATGCAAAGAAAAGTGTGCAATGCGGTACATAAACAGAATTGGAAACAAGAGAGAAAGGGGTAAGAGATAAACAAGAATGCATTGAGTGGCGCACATGCCAGAATGTCAGAGCTGATGAAGAGTGCACTAGTGGTTAGGATATATTATTAGGCTAGGGCAGGGTGTGTATGCATGTGCTGGAAGGAAATGCATACAAAGTAAATTGGAGGGGGGTTATGAAAACTGTCTTAGACAAGCTCACCTTTTCCACAGAGCCAGAAAAAGAGAAGGCCTCCACCCTATATGTGACATCAGGATAAGTCTGCTCAGGCAATTACCCTATGATGATAAAGTAAGTCCTTCCAGCAAATTGCTCAGGAATTAAATTGGGTTTCAGTTTCACCCCCTAACTTCTGCAATTTTTTAGAAAGTTTTACTCCATGTTTAATCTTTTTTGCAATCCAACTCCTTTAGTCTTGGTTGTTTGGCAACCCTACTCACTAAGTCATTGAAAGAGCATGTGCACATTAATAAAATATGTCTTTGGAAGGCATATTTTATGTGAGGAGAAAGTGTGTTTTTCTCCTGTAGTATGCAAAGTCAGCTGGCTAAGCAATCTAACAGCAGGGAGTGCAACGTGATGCTATGAAGGGAATCTGCATAGCTTCTGGGCTCCCTGGGACAGGAGTGTTATGGACACAGTGTGCTCAGTCTCTTTGCATCACTAGTCAACCTCCTCCCTTACTGGTTGCTGGAAGGAGCAGTGTCAGTGGATTCCCACAGGAGGCATGTCCAGACCTCCTTGCCAGAGGAAAATGTGGAGCAATAAGGGTTGTGTGGGACAGAAGCAAAAGAGGAGGATTAAAAAAAGGTGATCCCAAAGGAGTCTCAAGAAATAAAGGAACACTGAGAGCATATGTAGAAATGCCTGATGCTTCCCTGAACATATGCCTCCTGCATTTCCATAAGGCTGTAAGGAAGCATGTTGCTTTATTCTTTTAATGTTCCTAGTTTAAAAAAAAAAAAAAGTTGGTTTGAAAACACATTGTCTGGGTACTACTTTGATTTAAACCACATGTAAAACTGGATTTAATATGCAACCCAGGCCCCAGATCTGCTGATGTAATTTCTTAACAACTTAATATTAAAATGCAAAACAGATGTGGAAGCTTCCACAAGTTTTTGGCTTGGCTTACCTATCAGGCCTTTTTCTGTACTTGAAGTAACAGTTTTATAATTTGCATCAGTGGCTGGCTTACAGTCCAAAACCTCAGTCTGCTCTGCTGTAGAGTGCTCCAGCCCTCTCCGTTTAATTGTCCCGTAGTTTGTTTCATACGTGTCTGACAGAGAGCTTGAGGAGGCCCAGCTTTGCCGAGACTGATCATGTTCTGTGCTGGCTTTTGACTGCCAGTTATTTTTGGAAAAGGCATCAGAATACAAATAAGTCTCTTCAGGGCAACAGTTTGAGGGTTCTACTTCAGCAATGGGTCCATCTAGATGAGTGTGACGGTAAGAATTCAAGAGATCCCAACTTTTCTGGTTTGGGATATTCTGAAAGTTATCATGAGAACTACTTGAACATGAAGTCCAGCTTCCACGGCCACTGTCCGCAGCTTCTATTGTGATATGCTCGTGGGAGATCTCCTCATTGCTCATGGAAGATGTGACAGCCATCCCTCTGATTATAGCAGGTCTAGTTAGTGACCAACTAAATTTGAAGACAAAATAAATTAGAAAGAAAAAACACAGGTTTGTAGAAAAATAACTAGGGCTGTCAAGTGATTTAAAAAAATTAATTGCGCAATTAAACACACTATTAAATAATAATAAAATACCATTTATTTAAATATTTTTGGATGTTTTCTACATTTTCAAATATACTGATTTGAATTACAACACAGAATACAAAGTGCACAGTGCTCACTTTATATTTATTTTTTATTACAAGTATTTGCACAGTAAACAACAAAAGAAACAGTATTTTTCAATTCACCTAATGCAAGTACTATAGTGCAATCTCTTTATCACGAAGGTTGAACTTACAAATGTAGAATTATGTATTAAAAAAAACTGCATTCAAAAGTAAAACAATGTAAAATTTTAGAGCCTACAAGTCCACTCAGTCCTACTTCTTGTTCAGCCAGTCGCGCAGACAAACAAGTTTGTTTACATTTGCAGGAGATAACTCTGCCCGCTTCCTGTTTACAATGTCACCTGAAAGTGACAACAGACATTTGCATGGCACTGTTGTAGCTGGTGTTGCAAGATATTTACATGTCAGATGCGCTAAAGATTCATATGTCCCTTCGTGCTTCAACCACAATTCCAGAGGACATGTGTCCATGCTGATGATGGGTTCTGCTCAATAACAATCCAAAGCAGTGTGGATTGACTCGTTCATTTTCATTATCTGAGTCAGATGCCACCAGCAGAAGGCTGATTTTCTTTTTTGGTGGTTCGGGTTCTGTAGTTTCTGCATCTAAGTGTTCCTCTTTTAAGACTTCTGAAAGCATGCTCTACACCTCGTCCCTCTCAGATTTTGGAAGGCACTTCGGATTCTTAGACCTTGGGTCAAGTGCTGTAGCTATCTTTACAAATCTCACATTGGTACCTTCTTTGTGTTTTCTGAAATCTGCAGTGAAAGTGTTCTTAAAATGAACATGTGCTGGGTCATTATCCGAGACTGCTATAACATGAAACATATGGCAGACTGCAGGTAAAACAGAGCAGGGGATATACGATTCTCCCCTAAGGAGTTCGGTCACAAATTTAATTTATGGATTATTTTTTTAACGAGTGTCATCAGCATGGAAGCATGTCCTCTGGAATGGCGGCCGAAGTATGAGGGGGCATACGAATGTTTAGCATACCTGGCACGTAAATACCTTGCAGTTCTGGCTACAAAAGTGCCATGTAAATGCCTGTTCTCACTTTCTGGTGAGATTGTAAATAAGAAGCAGGCAGCATTACCTCCTGTAAATGTAAACAAACTTGTTTGTCTTAGCAATTGGATGAATAAGAAGTAGGACTGAGTGGACTTTTAGGCTCTAAAGTTGTACATTGTTTTGTTTTTGAGTGCAGTTATGTACCAAAAAAAATCTACGTTTGTAAGTTGCACTTTCATGACAAAGAGATTGCACTACCGTACTTGTATGAGGTGAATTGAAAAATACTATTCCTTTTGTTCATTTTTACAGTGCAAGTATTTGTAATAAAAAAAATACACTTATGTCGCTCAGGGAGTGTGGAATATTCAGATCCCAGAGCGACGTAAGTCTTGCTGACATAAGCTGTAGGGTAGACATAGCCTAAGACAGTTTCAAGTGCACACCTTCAGAGCAGCTAAGAAATCAATTAGACCATTACTGGGAGATGCTACTTCGAGGCACTGGGGGAAAAAACACCTGTTAACTTTGCTAAACGCTGAGATTCTAAAAAAAAAAAATCTAAAGACACCGACTGGTTTAAAAGGTGCACCTGGCAGAAAAGGAGTGGGGAAGTGGCCAGCATGCTGTAGAGCTGACACACAAACAGAGACAGAGGGAATATGCTATAAAGCTGACCGCCCATTCAAAACTTCTCTGATCAGCTCTGGATTGCGCTATAAATGAATATCAAGGATAATATATAAAATTCATCCACATGTACATTATATTGACACATTATGGAATCTAGGAATCGTGTTAGAAGCATTTTTTATTCCCTTGCCTTTCTATCTTTTGAACTTTTCTATCAAAAAAATATTTTTTTCACAAAAATTTATGGAAACTAAAACGTAGCAATAATACAGAGTTGGGAGGATTTGATTTTAAACTATAAACACATGAAAATACGAAGTTCAGGCTGCAATACTATCCTTAATGCAACAGTATGCGTTCTCAAAAACTGTGATTTTATGTGCTTCAATACCCTGGCACATTGGAGTATTTAATTAACTATTCTATGTCTGCGGTGAATAAATGTCGTATCTCTGATGAAATTGGAAGGTCCTGTGCTTTTTAGAAAAGAATTATTTTAGTTTATAAAGTGCACCTTTTATAGATCTATTATTTCCAATTTTATCACATTGGAAAAACTGGGATTGGTAAATATTCAGAAGTTATATTATCTTAGCAATGCACTCTCTCTCCAATAGTCTCATTGATAAGGAGAAAGCACTACAAAATACTCATTCTTTCTCACATTATTGTTGGGTTTCACAGCTACACAAGTAGACACAGCTTCTCATAGTATTCAACAATGAAAAGTGTGTGTTATTTTTTCATAAAAAAAAAATCATTCACTTCTCTCCATGGGCAGATTTTTGCCAGTGTTGCATATCAAGCATTAATATGACTCCTTAAAAACTGACTACTAGCTCAGCCCAGGTATTTGATATTTCAAATGTAAAGAGAATCTCTCTCCCTGAATAAAATACATTGTGGTTGAAAAGACAGCATTTGATCCCAAGAGATACTGAGCCCCTTGATTTCCATAGAAGTTGTCATAGCCCAGCACATCACAGGATGAAGCCCAACGTTTTTAAATATATGTGGCATCTTTGAATGAGCTACTGGTGGCAGCCATCTTACTAAGAAGGCAACAAACTGTCTGGTATGGTAACCTTAGGAGGCAAAAGATGGGAAACTAGTTTCTAATCAGCCTCAACAATCATAAAAACAACTTACAAAATGTTTGGGTTACATATTAAACATTGAAGTATTGAAGTGACTGATATTACTGATAACCAGCGACAACTGCTAGCATGCTGTTCTCATTCAGCTGCCTTCCTCAGCACTGTACAGCAAGGAATTTGTTAAATATCCTTCAAGCTCTCAGTGTATTTGCATTTTCCTGCAAGAGACATCCATCCAAAACCTGCTGATGCAGAGAAGCTCGTCTATCTAAATTATACTGCAAACTCCTTGTGCGCAAAAAACTGTCTTCCCCAACGTTTTAAAACAGCAAGCACACTGATTGCTGTCAACAAGTTAATAATAATAATTACAGCAAAACCCTTAACTGTGCCTTGACTAAAGCATTTTGCTCCTTTTCCTTACGTTAGTCAGCCAAGTACCACAGCACAAACACTTCTCACCCAATGCTAGGCTGGCTATACTCAGCCGATGGTTGAGGAACTTCTTTTCTTTCTGCTGCTCCTGCTGAATCCATCCCAATAAGAGACTGAGGCAAACATCTCTCATCCTGTAGGGCTGCAGACATTGAGTCGGCAGAGCAGTTACTCACGATGCTGGACCGCGATGAGATCTCACTGTGGCTGGAGTCTGAGAAGTTATCAGATTTAGTGGACGGTATGAGGGCATAGCCTAAATGAGATAAGACATGCAGCAAACAGGAAAAACATCAAAAAGAGAAGGGGAAATCTATTTATTCACCACCACATTAAAGCACTAAAAATATTTCAGTAAAGCTATTCAGAAAGATCCCTCTCCCTCATGCCTATTTCTCTGTAGGTTTTATGCCACTACCTTTCATAACAGGAATCAGGATTTATCAGTACAACGTGCTAATACCAAAATCAGCTGGTACTTACAGCCAAGACCCACTTAAACCAAGAGGTTAACTTAACATTACATATAATCAGCAATGGCAACAAACTGCCCCATGAATACCAGGCTGGTGTGTCAGGTTACTTCAGTGCAACAACCACTCAGCCACAATTATAAACAACCTTGGCTAGTGAGACAATGTATTTCCCCCAATCTTCCTGTACCACCTATTGTGCATGAAATTCAACAGAAAATTGGGGGTGTCTCCACTGCAAGCAAAGGCATGTCTGTAGCACAGCTTTAATCTAGCTAGTATAGGCAATAATAATAGTTTAGACGTAAGAACATTGTTCGCAAAACACCAGACGTGGTGGCGGGCTTCAGAACGGGCTAGCAACCAGAGTACACGTTAAACATAAGCTAGCACAGGTATGCCTACCCGTGTCAGAAATCACACCTTCTCTTGCAAGTGTAGACATGTGGTGTAATGAGGGTATGCTGATCATTGCCAAAATTTACAAACACTGAAGGATAAGACATATGCTCCATCTCACTTTTCTTATTTACCTCATTATGAATCAGGAAACTCAAGTGGGCAGCTCACAAGTATGGGAGGTAGAAATTTTACAGCAGCTGGACCTGCACTGTGTAACGCACTCCCACGGCAGGCTCACCACTTTCAGAACAAAATGCACAACTTTTTTTTCTTCTGCTTGGGGTCACTCTCAATGTGTTCTTTTTTCTCTCTCTCACACACATACATAAACAATACAACCCCTATAAACCAACCAAGTCTTTTCTTCTACAGCTTGGGAGGGAAAATAAGAGATTAATAGCTCTAGGGGAGATTTTTTAAAGGCTTTCACACACACACACACACACACACACACACCCCATATGTCTGTTCTGTCAACTTCTTATATTCTGTTCGACACCTAAACTGCCAGCTCTCTGGGGGCAGGGACTGTCCTCTTAGTTATTTATCTGTGCAGCGCCTAGAACAATGGTGCCCTGATCCTTGATTTGGGTTCCTAGATGCTCCTCTAGTACAAACAAATGTAATAATAGTAACTAAAGTAAATGTAATCAGAAATTGTTATATTTCTTTTCCTGCTAATTTTCTTATGTTCATTGTAGATTTTAATTCTACCCCAGGCCTTGACAATTTAGGAGGAATAGCCACAGCTGCATTCAGTGGAGGAATCTAATTCACTACCCACTCTGCACTGCTGCAGAAACCAAGTGGCAACATGGAAGGCTGTCAAGTTAGAAAAATCCCATATGCACCAAATTGCTCTTTCCAAGAGGCAACAGAACACTCCTTTTTTGTCAGGATGTGATTGGACTTCAAACAAGTTTAAACCTAATCTTTCACCTCTTATCATTGGCAATCCTGACTCTGGATGCTACGTGAAAAATATAAATATAAAAACCTGCATCAAGCAGCTAAGATGCTGCCTTGTATTTTAATACCAGGGTTGCTAGAGTTACAAATGTTTTTTCATGTGATTTTATACAGTAACTAAAAGTCAGCTCTACCAGTTCAGTGCCAGAGTACTGTTATGCCATGTGTGAAATGTGGATTAAAAAATTATCCTGATGTTGGAGCACAGACACGATGTACTTTGTTTCTGAAGACCTGTGTTTGTGGGTCCCTATTGAATCAACTAGTCTCATAAAAAAGTTTACATATGCTGAGGCTGATTTATGGGACACATAACAATATTCATCCCTAAATAGCATAGTCCAAGATATGGTAAGAGTTGCACAAATCACCTGTAACAGCTAGACTTCAAATTAGAGCTCCTTTTTTGTTTTTAAATTTAACACACACACCACCCTTTCAAAAACAGCTCAGGGAATATATCAATTTTAGGTAATTGGGCTCTAACTTTTTAGCTTCCCAACTCTGATGAAAACAGGGGTAAATGGATATATAAGTACTTAATTTTTTACTCTAAGGCTAATTTTCGGTTTAAGTTAGTGGTCCTCAAGTGCAAGCTGAACCTCATCGGTGTGTTATGGGAGCCCCATAAAGTTTTTGACAATCAATGCTGGAAGCTGGAGTGTAGCCTAATGCTTCTCCATGGAAGTGCTTAACAAATATGTGCTGAGAGTAAAATGACTAGGATGGTGAGTGTTTCAATCACAGCAGGCACTACAGCTGAACTAGCATAGTGAAGAACTGCTAGTAATTCTGTATCGTTATCTGCCAACCTGAACTAGAGTAGAAAGGGAAAATACAGAGAAAGATTCAAAAGAGGTTGGGGGGGGGGGGGGAGGAATGGATTGAGACAAATTAGGAGAAGGAAGAAGACAGACAATAGAGTGGTCCAAATCATTCCTCCCTAGCTTGGGTAACATGCATAATTTTTGCATTGAAGTTTATGTGGGCTACCAAAATTAAGAGATGGACTACCAAAAGTTGTCATTTGTTGTGTTACGAAATTGTCATTTCTAGTAAATTTGTCTATCAGTGGGTTTTGGGACTGTGCTATAGCTCTAGACTCACTGAATCAGATTCAGACCTGAAGTCAATCACACCAGCTTTCATTAGGCCCCTGTTTGCTTCCTTTACCGTAGGTAGATTTCAAACAAAGAGTTTGAACACTACTATGAAATACACAGAAGTTTCTTTTTCACTCCAACCAATTTCGCTGTTAGGTGCACTGTAAAATTCAAACAAACTGAATACACTCCCTCGAGCTGGTGCGTTGTTTTTGAAAACAAGTGACAGAAAAGTCCATTACCTACCAAACAAGGACCCTACATGCCTCGACTTTAGTTATATAAGAGCTATGGATACTTGCCTGGCATTTAATGACTGACATATTGTTCTTTGAGACATGTATGAGCAAAAATAAAAAAAGGTACTGAAAGGACAGGATGTCAAAAACAAACTTTGGTTCTGAGTGGAACTATTTCTAATACATCAGCTCAGTTACCTTACGTAGTAACCAACATACTCTGAAATCTATTTAAAATGAAGTAACATATGTTGCAAGATTATTATGGTTTTGCTAGCAGCTGATATCTTGTACTAGTGATAGCAGTTTTACTGGTTGGCCTCCTGCAGCTTTTCTGTGCTTTCCCTGAGTACAGAACAGAATGCATTTTCAATAGCATATCATTTGCACTGTCTGTCACAGTTAAATTGTTCTCTCGTTCTGAACTTAAACTCTGTTAGAAGAAAATTATGGCAATTGGTTTTATGATTATAAAAAATTACAAGCTGTCAGTGGAAATTTGGCTGGATCGCTGAAGTTTTTTGTTTATATTAATAATTGGGTTGATTAGGTCTATGAGTTGATTTGCAGAAAGTAGTGGCCTCTTGTAGTGAGTCGGGTCAGCTCTTGTTTTTCTGTCCAACTATGATCGCCTTTTTTTGGAATTAAAATAGAGGTAAAACAGAAGCAGAAGCAAAATTAACTAATGAGCAGGTGTCTCACAAATCTGCTTTCTTTAAACATTTTGTTTTAAGATAACTGTCTCCCCTACCATTTGTGGGTCATGCTTTGATTGGGGGAAGCATGCCTTAGATTAAGGCTTCTACCTTCTTTTAATATTTAGATTTTCATCCTGCTTGAGGGTTCCCACAGGGTGACTGGACAAAGTCCACTCTATTTCAAGCTAGACTTGAGCAGTTTCCCCTGCCTGCACTGAGACAGATAATGCTTACTGAATATTAGAGTTGGTATGTTATATTGTGAGTACAAACACATACATGCACATAAGACTTGACCCTTCATTTGATGAGGACAGTGGGACATTTGAGAACAGAGACTTCACTTAGCCTCCTGGTAAATTAATCAAATCACTATCTAATTTCTTCACAGGAGACCATACAAAGCTTGCAGCTGATGCACTGTTCTTAGATCAAGATTCTTTCCCAGTTGTACTAGCATGAATCAACAGTTTCTCACTTCATCTTTAAGTAAAAATCTACATGGTGTACTTTTGTACTGGACAGCGAAACATTTACTTCAGAATCAGAGAAAAATCTGAACAGACGCGTCTATATGAAAGCAATTTTAGTGACATGTACGACTCAGCATGACGACTGATGCCATGTATACCAAGACAACATTGATCAAATAACCTGACATTTGGAGGCAATGGCCATGCTGTATAACTCAAATATATTTACCGATTATTTTTACAGTTTTTGAAACTTGGGCACATAAATTAAACTTTGAAACAGATACTCTAGTTTGATAAACATGAGCGTAACTTTAGAGTAAATAAATGTATTTAAGATTGGCATTTTAGATTAAACTCAATTTCTTTACTTTTCAGTATATTGATATGCAACACAATATATTTCTAAATTTCTTCTGTTTATGTCTTTCATGAATTTAAATATTTAAGCATCTTTATTACTTTTTCCTCTTAATGAAAAGCCAACCTACACACATGTATAACTTTTAAGAGACCTTTTATCCCAGATGCTGACTCTTGAAATTAAACAATTAGACCATCATAACAAACACTACCCACTATAGGGGATTTTTTTTAAACACTCTTCATCTAAGAATCTCAAATAGCTTTACAAACGAGTTATTGTAGTTGTTGTGAAACAGACCTGCGCTATCTGAAAAATAAATAATAATGTGTGTACACACATATACTAACTGTAAATATAATAACCTAAGCCTGGCTTGGGAGTTTAGCTTGGTAAAACACAGACCAGTAGGAGATACCATGCTTTAAAAAAAAAAAATAGAAGTCAAAGCTGGGAATAGGAAGGGATTGATTTATATCGTAATGTACATTCTTGGGCAATCAAGATTACTACACTGTCACCAATAAGGAACACTAAAGTATATCTGACAGAAACATAAGGCAGCATGATACAGTGGCTGCTTTTATCAAGCAATATTTGCAGGAGTTTGCAGAAATATTGAGTATTTTTTAAGTCTAAATAATGTTACAGATTTTAATATTTCTGCGGATTTCAAGAAACTAAAATTTACTGGGTAATGTAAATAAATAAGGATTGTATGTTTACATAGAATTTCTAACCTTAGCACTAAAGTACACTAATTCAAATATTTTAAATGATTTCTAAGGCCAGTCTCAGGTGAAGAACTGCCCGTAAAAAGATTAGGTGGAGGGGTATTTGTTAGAAACTAAAATATATATACACACATACTTTAACATGAATAAATGCATATGTACAATATTGATACCATTTAAATG
The DNA here is from genome assembly GCF_965152275.1 of Natator depressus. Taxonomy (NCBI): domain Eukaryota; kingdom Metazoa; phylum Chordata; order Testudines; family Cheloniidae; genus Natator; species Natator depressus. The sequence goes on from NC_134241.1 coordinate 14,070,401, forward strand.
CCTGATATAAAATGGAGAAAGTGCATCATATAGTCTTCCTCCTCTTGGGCCTCAATTGTGGACAGAACCAGACAAGCGTATTACTGTTGCCATGGCTACTTGTACTTAGGGCATCACTGTCTATGTCCTTCAGTTTTTCATTTCCTTCTGTAGCTTCAATGTGATCTGCCTCCTTTTTACTTGTCAAAGCTGCTCTCTCCCTGGAGAAACTTCTTTCCCTATGTCTTCCAAATGGGGATCTCATTCTTTTTCTGTGCTTATTCTCAACTTCTGCCTTGTTTCTATCATCCTCACTTTCTTTCTTTTCACTACTGCCAGAACCATGTGTTGTTCTGCCAGTGATCTCCTGAATTTTCTTTTGTAAATAAATCCCACCTATTCCATAGCTGCGTTGCCCACTGTTCTTGTTGCTGGTTTCACTGGCAAGTGATGAGGAGGAACCAGAGAGATTCATTTGACCGCAGTTATCAGACCTCTGGATGTTACCAACTACAAAGAAACAACGTACAAATCTTTGTAAATAACAAAATTTCTGACAGCAAAGTTAACAGTTTGATTTTAACCTAATAAAGGCTTTTTTTCTTAAATCCTGCATAAGGACTCCTTTGGGTAGAGCTCAGAGAATAAAAGAGAATAGAACCTGCAATAGAAGAGCTAACTGAAGTTTAGGACTGAGATGGGATATTTCAGTTATTTGTGAAGTATATTTTTAATTTTAATTCAGTAATGAATGTTAGTACAACATACAAGATGGGATATAGACTACCTTGATCAAAACAAGCTGGTGCTAACCCTCCCCCCCCCACAAAACAAACAAAAAATCCTACATGATAAAAGCAAGTCAAACTAATGAAATCATCCAGAAGAAACGAAACATGATTCTCATGGAACCACATGAAAATTAATGGAAATCACATGTTTATAGAAACATACAATTAAAAGTAATGCTTGAAAACCTCATCAGAATAAGAACTGGCAGCAGGATTCAATAGTAAGGCCACACAGACACTTCTTTTTTATGATGATAAAACAAAAACCAATGACCCCTCCTAAAAGAAATAGTGTCATGTGGTGCCAGAAGCAAATTCTCATGAGATCTTCCCAAGCATGATCACCTGCTGAGAAGTGTAAGATGAACAATAAATTGCCATGCACGGTTCCCAATCAAATCCCTCATTCTCAGGGTTGTCAGTAATTCAGAGACAACAGTTCAGGATGAAGGATGGTGGGACAAATGCCTTATACTATTCAGCAGTGACCACTCTGGCTGACTAGTAAGCATGATGTTAACTGGCTTCCAAAGGAATCCCATCCAAAGGTGACTAGTGAATATTGTGATGTAGGTCCTTCAAGGCAAAGGGTTTAAAAATAAGTGGACCCATAGATCATCATGATAGCAAGAAAAACCCAGCATACAAACACAAAAATGTAAATGGTGAGACCCAGGATTCGGCAGGATGCATTACTTATTTCCCAATACACCTTTGTAAGTAACAAAGTTTTCACCAAGATCCTGAATTCGATCTGGCATTACACCTGCATCTCCTGTCACAGCATGTCTGCACAGTAGTTCAGCAAAAATTAAGGGTTTGGTTAGAATGATTTTTGATGGATGGAGGAAAAAAGTATTTAATGTTTTTTGCAAGACCAATTTTAATAATAAAAACACATTAAAGTTAGTAAAACAAAGACTTACAGTATGATTAGGAAAAAGATTCAAGAGAGGTAGAATGTCCCAGGTATAAGATTAATTTAACAGTGTAGTGCTCACGACATGCATACACTAAATTCACCAAAAGCAGTGCTCAGACAGAGACATTTTTGAAAATGTTATCCTAAATTACTTAGGCACCTAAATCCCATTTGTGAACGTAATTCAGGTACTCCGGAGCCTTTATCACATAGATTGTCAATGAGACTTTGGCTCCTAAGTGCTTAACTCACGTTTGAAAACAGGACTTACGTGCTTTTCAAAATTTTAACAACGTCTAATTTCAGACTTAAGTCTCAAAAATGTACATACTGTAATGGAAAAATTGTGTATTGTATATTAATTTGTACAGAAATACATTAATCCACTCTTACTATAAAAACACTCTTATTTCTAATGTTACTCTTGACATAAAGTTGCTATACTCACAGAATCACTTAAATAAATGATAAATCCATAACAACCTTTATAGTATAACAAAATACTGAGTTCCTAAGATGGAAGCCTGAGTAGAGTATAGAAGCATATACTCCTACCTTTGTGTGGAGAGCCCTGAGGAGAAGCAGGAGGACTGGAATGCAAAGAGGATGCCATAGATATACTATCTTCTGTTTGTTTCTTACTACTTACTTCCTCAGACAAACTGAGTGACTTCTGAGGAGAACCCGTACCTATGAAGACGACAGAAATTTACTTTGTACTGTTCTACTTTCAAGGTAATATGTTTGATATCTGTTTTAATTACAATGAAGGGTGAGGCTGCACAATGGCTAGTGTAAAAGCATGAACAGAAAGAGGCGCTGGATTACTTAAGGAGATTAGTAATGCAGTAGTGAGTTGACACTTCAAATTTAACTCAGGTCAGAAGTGGTCAAAAGATATTGCTATCTGATGATTGCTCAGTGGTCCATCTCAAATGAGTTTAGTGGCTTTCAGGTGGCAATAGGAACTATCACAATTGACACCCTGTTAGAAAGCTTTAGCAGAAAGATTAAGGACCGAATAAGCTATGAAGCCTGAAATCTCCTCCCAATACACTGTTATGATGGCATGGGGAAGAGATAAAGAACTTTGTATCCAGGGCTGTCAATCCAGCACCTGTTCTGAGCTCTACATTCATACTAAAAACCAAAAAAATAAAATAGAGAACGTAGTTGAAGCAAAACATAGAAATTGGCTTTTCCCATTCTCCACTAGTAAGTCCTGTGTAGTATACTACAGTTAAACATTCAGTTAAGTTCCCGATACATTGTTAGTGAAACACTGAACTTTTCAAACATCCAGGAGAGAAATAAGACATCTTCGCAGTCACACCACGAATTAAGCTTTAGGAATACCTCAAATTGCACAGACACTTGAGTAGATTAAAGCAGAATCATATGCCATTTTTAATAGAGAACACTCTGAGGCCAGATTTTTAAAGGAGGCGGCCTGAGGTCTGCACAGAAAAATACACTGCAATTGCATGACTATGTGCCTGGGAAATTACCACTATTCCACATATAAATCAGGTTATGTATGAAAATAGACATGTAAGTGCTAAAAAGTCATCTGTGTGCACAAAAGAGGTGATTACATGCCAACCATTAAAATTTTAGCCCCATATTTATTTAAAAATTAAAATTCAGTATTTGTGCAAGTGACTTGATGTTTCAATTGCTGTAGTATTTTTATTGCTCATGACATAAGAAAACGAGGCTGCTCTTTATCATCAATATAAACCGATAAAAGAATGGATAAATTAAAAGTTGTTTTCAGTAAAAGATGAGTACTGCCCTTTGTACCACATAAGCCTGAGGAAGGACAAATATTTGGCCTTCACACCCCGCAGAATTCAGAAGAAATTTGGCTGGGCCTGGAAATCACTCTTACTAAAGTCCATGAGTGCACGGAGGAGAGATTTATTCCCCAAACAACTTCTTCCTCAGAAAGATTATCTTTCCTGAAGCTTAGGGGGTATTACAGACTAAGTCAAGTATTGTACTTCTATTTCACCAACGTATTTCATCTGTTGTTAGTAATCATATCGTGTGGTAAGCATCCAAATATGCAGAGGTGAAATGTCAGGTTTAAAAAACTGGTTAAAGAAGGATCTGACTAATGAGGGTTTGTTATAGCCTGAGATCCAGTAGTTCAACAGGTGTCCTAAACTCCTTTCATAAAGGAGGTAAGAGTAAGTGAAAACAGACCCACATAGTTCTGGCAGTCAAGCTCCAATACCAGGTTGAGTCTGTTCAGCTGGAGGACTTCAAATGATATGGTGGATGAATAAAATTTAACAGCTATTCAAGTCCACCATCTACTCTACTTCCTACAACTAGGAGAGGGAATAAGAAGAAGATGGAAAATAAGCTTACTATAAAAAGTTACATTCCCTGAAAGACATCACTTTAACACACTTTACTTTGTTCCTTTGGATTTAGATTTTACAGAAAGATATGTAAGATGTGGCAAAAACATTTGATGTGCCATAGTGCTGGTTAAGAAGCTGAGAGGCAGTGAGTCAGGACGTGCGATAAAGAGTTTAGTGTTTTGTATTTCACACACATTGCAGTGCTAAAATCTGTGTGCCTGACAGAACCTGCATCTTCAAGCAATCATGGACAAAACAATTTGAGAGGAATCAATTTCTGTTGGCCAATTTAAAGATAGATTTGTTTTCTAACTTCCTATGTCCATGTTTGAAATAACAGTAAGAATAAGGGGAAAACAACTTTTGTGAAGTTGAACTAACTTTCCTGATGTCTTCTTTGAGTTCTGAAGTGGAAATTGATGCACAATTCACTGCAGAATTGTTTTACGCTATTCACTAACTTTATTCAATGTTTTATGGAATAATTTAATATGTCATTTAAAATTGTTTTAGCTTTAAAATATTATGTATCATTCAAAGTCATGAAGACTTAAACAAAAAACAAACACCATACATTTCAGAGATTGAAATAGGTCAAAGGGATATTATTTAGCAGCATTTTAATATATAACCCTGAGAGCCTCAGACATTGGTAAATTTAGATAACAGAAAACACAAATAAAATACTATTTGATGCTTACTAAGAGTTACTAATAACACTAAAACATATGTTGTTCTGTTTGACCATAATGCCATTACAGTGGTACTCCAGATTGAAATATTAAATTTCCTGTGATTTACGTCTGTGATTACACTCACTAAAATGTATTATATTCATTATGTCATGAAAGCAAAAAGGAATGTAATTCTACTTGGTTTGTAAGATTTCCATTCAGAAGAATAAATATATACTTTTAGGCACAATGCTAAATCACCTGCTATCTGCCCGGTTATGATGGTAGGTTTGTATTCACTTTAATTAGCCTGGTTCAGAAACTGAACTAGTTCTACTTTTTCAAATAGCACTCTCTGAGGCAATCATTATTTTCTTGCTAACATATATGTTACAGAAGAGGCCTATGAAACTAAAGCAAGAAAGTATCTTTAGATACAATGGGATTTGTAATTAGATACATTAAGAACTAAAAAGGTATTAGAAACTTAGTTGTGCAAATAATTTAAGGTATGTTTTGTTCTTTCTTGTGGGATAAACATTATGCTTTCTTTTACATAATTAAATGGAAATGAGTGAGACATGTAAATGAAAAGGGTAAATGAAACCTTGAACTATTGAGCTGATTGCAATGCTTCCATAATAAATATTTCAAATATTTGGTTGGTTTGGAATCCAACCCCTCTCCCCCTCTCAAACTTACTAACCACACAAATTTACTCTACTTTGAATACTGGAAATACAAATTGCAAATACTCACTGAAAGTGACATGGTCCTTAGCTGGTCCTTTTTTTCTAATAGGGTACAAATTAACAGCTGGAACTTGGAGAACTTGGCTCATTCTGTTTTGTTGATGCAGATGGGCTTTTGTGGTTTGACCAACTGACCTCATAGGTATTGGTGACATTTCTGAGGATTTTGCGCCTCTTCTCTCATTTAAATTCTTGGTCACTGTTATGGGGAAAAATGGAACATTAGTAACTTTGCACTCTAATTTGCAAGATTTATGATAGCGATATTGAAGAAAATGACTGACCAGACAATAACCAATTTATTAGAGCATGAGCTTTCGTGACCTACAGCTTACTTCATTGGATGCATACTGTGGAAACTGCAGAAGACATTATATAAACAGAGACCATGAAACAATACCTCCTCCCACCCCACTCTCCTGCTGGTAATAGCTTATCTAAAGTGATCATCAAGTTGGGCCATTTCCAGCACAAATCCCTGCTGGTAATAGCCCATCCAAAGTGACCACTCTCTTCACAATGTGTATGATAATCAAGGTGGGCCATTTCCTGCACAAATCCAGGTTCTCTCACCCCCTCACCCCCCTCCAAAAACCACACACACAAACTCACTCTCCTGCTGGTAATAGCCTATCCAAAGTGACCACTCTCCTTACAACGTGCATGAAAATCAAGGTGGGCCATTTCCAGCACAAATACAGGTTTTCTCACCCCCCCCCCTTTCCCAAAAAACACACACACACAAACTCACTCTCCTGCTGGTAATAGCTTATCCAACGTGACCACTCTCCCTACAATGTGCATGATAATCAAGGTGGGCCATTTCCAGCACAAATCCAGGTTTTCTCAACCCCCCCGCCCCCCAACACACACACAAACTCACTCTCCTGCTGGCAACAGCTCATCCAAACTGACCACTCTCCCCACAATGTGCATGACAATCAAGGTGGGCCATTTCCAGCATAAATCCAAGTTTAACCAGAACGTCGGGGGGGGGTTAGGAAAAAACAAGGGGAAATTGGCTACCTTGCATAATGACTTAGCCACTCCCAGTCTCTATTTAAGCCTAAATTAATAGTATCCAATTTGCAAATGAATTCCAATTCAGCAGTTTCTCGCTGGAGTCTGGATTTGAAGTTTTTGCTTTTCCCTCTGGATTTGCTTTGCTCTGGATTTGTGCTGGAAATGGCCCAACTTGATGATCACTTTAGATAAGCTATTACCAGCAGGAGAGTTGGCTGATCATCAGTTGGCAAGAGCAAACAGGACAAATGCACAGTTTTGTCAAAAAAGTAGGATGCAACCCCTAGTGGGGTGCAGAAGAACATAGGGGGTGGGGTGGGAATTGGCAACGCCAGCCCCACATGGGAGGGAGAGCAGCCCAGACTGGGCCAGCCCCACACAGGAGAGAGAGCTCAGGAAAGTGGCTTGGGCCCATGCCGGCCCCGCACATGGAGGACAGGGGGGACAGGCAGGCCCCATGTGGTATCCCATTTTCCCTTTGGGAAAATACGGTCACCTTACTTCTCTGGAACTGCCCAGGATATAAATACTTGGTCACCTGGAAGGGCATCGCCTTCTCACATGCACTTCATCCAGCCACTTTCTGTTCCTCCCTGCTCTGTCCAGGTAAACTTTTTAATTCCTTCCCCTCTGCCACCAGTTGTAGAGGGAGCTTCCTATAGGGGAAGCTATCTCTTTTCTTCCAGCAAGCTGGACAAAGGATGCACTGCGTACAGTTGCAGTGAGGACACTTTCTGTATAGTTGCGAAGTTCATGCTTTTCAATATTGTAATTTTGCACTGAAATCTAAAGTATGTTATTTGTGGAATTCAGTTATAATGGGAATAAATCAAATAATTTCTCATTGCATTGTGTGCCTACATAACTATTCGAAAGAGCTTTAGGAATATTTTAAACTTGTTTTTATCTATTTGCCTCTGAAATCTAACAAGACTGGAGTGCCTTGAATAGATATTATCTGTTATAGTATAGACTGCTGTTTAAAAGTCTGTTATTGTCTGGTTTCAGAGTAACAGCCATGTTAGTCTGTATTCGCAAAAAGAAAAGGAGTACTTGTGGCACCTTAGAGACTAACCAGTTTATTTGAGCATGAGCTTTCTCTGGATTTTGCTCTCTGGAAAGCAAAGGGAAAAGGGGAAAATAATACTGCCCCACCCCATAACATCTGCAACATTTGCATAAATAAAGGGACATGGGAGGGGCTGGGTCCCCAGTTCACATGATGGACCTGGTTTAATGACTAGTTCATTCACAGTTAAACCGACTGGGAGCTGAAAAAGCAGGAAAGCATGTTTTCCTCTTCCAGACCATGAATTTAAAATTACTGTAATTGTGAGAAGATGACATCCACTAGTTTTAAAAACTTTAAGGACCAGTTGACCAGAAACAATCAGTTCAATTCACTAACTACTGATAATATTTTCTTTGTTTAATAAATCAGTTTTAAATGCAAAACTCATGTTACAAATTTACTTTTCTTATGAAGCCTGAACATTAAAGTAGTGTTAATAAAAAAATTGAAAATGCTGTTTTATGAATTTAATTGAATTCCACATTCCATTCATCTAGAGCCTGACACAAATCATAAGTAAAAAAATTAACCCTCTAGTAAATAAAAAATGCATCATTCACCATTTTCTAACAAATTTAAAAATGTAAAAATTAAGAATCTGAATAGCTAATTGCTTAAAGAAATGTGTATAGTGTTTTCTCTTGGTTAGGAAAAAAAGTACCAAGTTTCATGCAAAGGCTATAGTGAGTTGCAAATTAACATATTTTAGTGGTTACCAATCACCGATAATCAACCTCTCTTTAGGAAAATAACAGCAAAATATAAAGGTGAAAACAGATTTAAATCGATTATTTAAATCAATGTTTAATACACTGATTTAAATCATGATTAAAATCATGATTTAAATCACCTTGATTTAATTCAATCCACCTTGCTAAGAAGCAGTGTGTTTGTGCATTTCTGAATCTCTCTCTTCAGAAAGCTTATCCACATGTGAATCCACATATATATATGTGCCCCAGCTCAGGAAGACACTTTAACATGAGTGTAAATTTAAGCACAGAACTAATCCCATTGACTGGAGTGGGACTAAATGAATTAGGTACACGTTTTTGTACCTTGCTAAATTAGGGCCATAGTAGGTTACGCCACTGTGTACTTTTCATTCACAATTCTTTCCACTTCCCTGGCATGGTTTTAAAGTCAGAAAATAGGATTAGCCATAACAGAACAAGTCAAAAAACTAGTTCCTGTGGTCAAACTTTGGCTGTGACCTAAACCTGATAGCTGAGAAGAGAGCAACCCTTGTCCTCATTTTTGCAGTCTTCCAGTTGTGAAAGTGTTTTTTAAGGTTTAGGGAAAGGGTAGTAAGATTCCTAAGCAACTCCCACTAGCTGTTAGTTTTTAACTTGAATCATAAGGTTTGCTTTCCTGTTATTCGAGCTAGTCAGCTATATTAGTACAGCTCTCACTGTACTATATTTATTCATGTGTCCATTTAATACCCCCTTGTAAAAGCATCACAAAAATCTGACTTGTATTGCTGTGGCACATGGAATTAAAATAGTCAGTATAGACCCTAAATCTAAACAAATACATAACCATAGTGCTGCACAAACAGGATAAACAGTATTTGAAGTCTGGATGCCATGATTTATTTAAGAGAATTGAAAGATGACCTCGTAACACTCATGTTTCTGACACTTGGGCATGATAGGGACATCTTTTAAGTTTGCACATAAATCATATACTGAGACTTCCACATTATATGTTCTGTTAGGAGAAAACTGAATATAAAATGTAATGCATGGTTCTGCCTCCAAGTGTGAGCAAACTGTGTTACGACCATACTTTGCCAAACATACAGCACACGCAGCAGAAAAAAGGCTGTGTTCATGCTGGGCTTTCTTTGTTCATACAAGCTACTCTTTTCCTTTAAATTTCTTGGCATATTCTCTGACAGTGCCAACAGGACGTTCAAAATCACTAATTGGATTCAAGCCTGGCCATTTGCACGAGCCCCAAATCACTTCCATTGCAGAAAGAACTTTTAATAAATGTTTTGTATAAGCAAAAACATTATGAGAAATCTTAAATAGAAAGCCCTCTACAATTCACAGATGAAGATACTGTCAAAAAATTGGAAATACGACCTGTTAGGCAGGTGTCATTTAACAGAAAATTATAGGGGGATAAAAGGGCCTCCATAAGAAACTAATCACAAACTCACTTTCTAAAATTAATGAGTATTTCTGAGATTGTTCTCAATACTAAAATGGAACAGCACTGGACACTCACTGATAATAGTGTCCCTGCATATTCCTTAAAAAACACACCCATAGGCTTGGAAAGATTCGATTTTTATCAGTAAACATCAATTTCACTAGATGCACAAATACTAATGAAAAAATATTTCCATTGATAATAGAAATTAGATAGGCAAAGTAAGAAAAAATGCTGATGAGAACTTAAAGAGTTTGTCTGAAGGATATATAAATTGGTATAATTTTGACATGTGATGTTGACAATTTGTGTTTTAATGGTTATAAAGCTTTAAACTTTCTCAATCCCAGTGTCTACTGTCATTAACTAATTATTGTCTAATCTCCCCCCTTAATTTTCCACAACTGTGAAAATTTAAATTGATAAAAACATTAAATGGATAAAAACATTAAAATGCTTATAAATAAACATTGGTATTATTTACATCTTTGCGAGATGTAAAACCTGGCACACATTTCTTGATGATCAGGTCTTACTTAAACTTAGATTCTGATATTAAAAAAAAAAAAAAAAAGGAGCGAAGACAGTAATAACAGGTAGATCAGACACTCAACTACTTAACAGACTTTCCTATAAAATAATATTGCTCTAGTACACTGCTTTTCAACCTCCTTTTCATTTGTGAACCCCTACAAAATTACAAACAGAGGTGTGGACCTCTTTGGAAATCTCAGGCAGTCTGTGGACCCCCAGGGGTTCGTGGACCACAGGTTGAAAACCACAGTTCTATGGTAACGACAATCTTTCGCAGACCCCTTACACCAGTGTTTTTCAAACCATGGGTCGCGGCATGTAAAGCACTGGGTCGCCTTGCTCTGGTCAGCACCACCGACCGGGACGTTAAAAGTCCCGTCGGCGATGCTACCCACCTAAGGCAGGCTAGTGCCGATTTTTTCAGACACTCTGCTATGCCCCGGAAGCAGCCAGCAGCGGGTCCAGCTTCTAGGCAGGGGGCCACGGGGCTCTCCGTGCTGCCCCTGCCCCAAGCACTTGCCAAAGGGAGCTGGGGAGGGGTGGTGCCTGCAGGCGAAGGTCGCGCAAAACTACTTGCATGCCTCTGCCTAGGAGCCGGACCTGCTGCTAGCCGCTTCCGGGGCGCAGCGCAGTCCGCGGTGGCAGAACAGGTGGGAAGCCTGCCTCTGCACCCCGGCTGCGCCGCTGACCGGGAGCCGCCAGAGGTAAGTCCGCGCCCCAACCCCCTGCCCCAGCCCTGAGCCCCTCCCAAACCCGGAACCTCCTCGTGCTCCCCAACCCCCCCATCCCCAGCCCCACCTCCAGAACCTGCACCCCCAGCCCAGAACCCTGACCCCCTCCTGCATCCCAACCATCTGCCCCAGCCCTGAGCCCCCAAAAAACCTGGAGCCCTTCCTGCACCCCAAACCCCTCATTCCCAGCCCCACCCCAGAGCCTGCACCCCCCCAGCCCAGAGCCCTCTCGTACCCTGAACCCCTCATTCCTGGCCCCACCCCGCAGCCCTCACCCCCGCACTACAACCCTCTGCCCCAGCCCTGAGCCCCTTCCACACCCCAAACCCTTCATTCCCAGCTCCGTTGGGTCACGGGCATCAACAATTTTCTTCAACTGGGTCCCCAGAAAAAAGTTTGAAAACCACTGCCTTAGACAAAGCCTGCAGACCACCAGAGGTCCATGGACCACAGGTTGAAAACCACTGCTCTAGTACCAAAACACTGACTTCCTGAGGTCCAGCCAAACTTCAGCTCTAAACTCGGAGAAGACAACCCTGTCGGCTATATATCCATGAGCGTTCCATTCCAGAACCTGCCTTCAAACACCCAAATCCCTACCACATAGACTTCCCTGGGTTGTTGCTGTTATAACTGCTACTTCTCCTTACTTCTTGAGAACACTCTAGCATGTAGCCACAAAACAATTTCATTGGGGATGGGGTGAGAAGAGGGGAACAAAAACAAGAGCCTATATACCTTGCAAGATGACCAAGGGAACGTGTCTGTACACCACACTTGCCTGTGGAGGTGAAAGTGGGGAAAATAATGCTTTGGAAATGGAAAATATCTGAATACAAATCAATATACTGGGTAACAATATGGCAAGATCACACACCACGTTAACAGAGCAGGGAGGATACATAGCAAGCAAGTGAATTCTTGGTGTATCTATCATCCATTTCATTACTGTCATCCTAAAGGGAAGAGCTAAGTATTCAGCCTGAGAGTCAAAATTCTCAAGTCCTATTCTTCATTCTGCAAATGACTCCAAGTTAGGCAAGTCATTCACTTACTCTCTGTGCTCTGTTAACACAGCTATAAAATGGACATAATGCTATTTATGTGATGAGGGATTTCAGAGGCTTATCTAAATTAATCGAAAGGGCTTTGAAATCCTCAGATGAAAGACTGTATTTAAGTGCAAAGTGATCGTTTCTGCAAATATGTATCTTTTCGTCCTTCTACCAATCTTAATTCCTTCCCCACTAGCTCACCTTAGTTAAGGTGTCAATAACTTTATTTACAAAAATAATTAAGTATCAAAACCACATGCAATTATAATTGTTAATTTTAAAAAACAGGAATGTATTGAACTGTGTACTATATAAGGGTAAAATATAGATGAGACTAAAGCTTATTTAGTAAGGTAGTCTCAAAGGAGTTTAGTTTACAAGATTTTTCCTGCTGCTGCCCTTCATTTTTGACTGTCAAGCCATGTCAGTCTCATCACTCAATGCTGGCAATACTGGCATAACTTTCTCCCTGCTTTCATCTCTTACTGTAAGCCATAATGCAAGAATTGCTTATTTACTCCTTATCCATGGCTAGTTTCTATATTGGTTTTGTGTCTTTTCATTTCCTTGCAGCTCATCTGGTAAATGTTACTTTTATCCTTCCTTAATTCTGTAAAGTGACAGTGCAGCAAGAATGGATCAAATGTACTACAGGATTCTCTGGCAGACTTATTAAATGACGCACAACTTAGCAACTGAAGGTCAAAAATAAGAGCTGTCACTCCAGACTTGTGCAAGTGCAACCAAAGACAGAAGAAAGACAAATGCTGGGTTGCTGAAACTGCATCAGCAGGGTTTTTTTTAGTGTCTGCACTGACAGATACATTTCTTACTACCGGGACACTTTTTTTTGTTAAAAACATTCCTAAATTTATATTTGAAGGTTGTAGGGTCATCATTTAAAAATCTTGTATATAATCAAGAAGTGACAGTCCTTTCTTCTATGCAAACATATTGTTATGTTTCTAGCACAACAGCATATATAACCAGGTTCATATGGCAAGGAGGGTAATCCTCTCCACCAGCAACCTTGTCTAACTGAGTTTGCTTTACTTACAAGTGCTGTAGGCAGGCTCGCATTGAAGTGACATGATCTGGAATTTTTCCTCATCGGTTTCCACATTCAGATTGGAAAGGTACTGCTTCACCTTCCTGGCCATCTGGGCATCCTCATACAGCTTCTTGGCATTAAGGAGTGAGCTGCGTCGAGCACGTTTTTTGTGAGCACCTCCTTGAACATCAAGCATGTTTGAGTTTGTGCTGCCCTGGCTCAGAGACCTACAAAATGAAAAGGCGAATCAGTAAACTTCAAGCTCACTTCAAGAATAAAGTGCTACAGTAGCATATGCTGAAGCAGATTAATACCAGCACACTTCAGTTAGGGCTCGTGCATGCTGATGCAAATGAGTTAAAGAGATGAATAGCATTAAAACAACATTTGTCTTAGAGTAATTTGGTAAAATGACAACAGTGTATTGAGTCTAGAAATGATTACTCGTGAAAGTGTGGAACTGCCAGGAACCAGGCAAAATGCTGTGTAAGCTGCCTATACAGCTTTGCTGTATTTTGCAGTTCTGTTCTGCAAAATCCCTACCATTTCAATTCTGGGTTACACTGGCAGACAAATGTACCAACAGTGTTGAAGTTGGTTTAAGTAATTTGGTCGTTAGCATATGTTTATCTGAGACTGAAAACCTAATTTCTTGCAGTGGTGAACTATTACTGAATTATCTTACTCTATCACTAAGCTCCCCAAAATGTCTGAAGAACTGGTAAAGTTCTGATAAAAAGAAAAGCAGTCTCATATATACAAAGCGCATTATGCTGATCACTCTTCATTCTGTTTTGCCACCTAGAAATGATGCCCACAACAAAGCATATATGTATTTTTTTTTTTGTTGGACTGACAGCACAGGAAACTGCAATCTTCTATTTCTCAAAATGACAGGCATAGAAGGACAGTGACAGTCCATGCTTTCCTCTTTCTGGCCTATCAATACGCTTAAACCCTGACTTGGAGATACTCGGTCTATGGAGGAGTACGTAAGCCTTCCATGTCCCTTCAATCTTTGGTCTCTGAGATTGCCAAAAGGGCTGCCTAGTTAGATTCAGGTTTCAGAGTAGCAGCTGTGTTAGTCTGTATTCGCAAAAAGAAAAGGAGTACTTGTGGCACCTTAGAGACTAACCAATTTATTTGAGCATAAGCTTTCGTGAGCTACAGCTCACTTCACCGGATGCATTCAGTGGAAAATACAGTGGGGAGATTTATATACACAGAGAACATGAAACAATGGGTGTTACCATACACACTGTAAGGAGAGTGATCACTTAAGATGAGCTAATACCAGCAGGAGAGCGGGCGGGGGGGCGGAGGGCAGGAAGAAAACCTTTTGTAGTGATAATCAAGGTGGGCCATTTCCAGCAGTTGACAAGAACGTCTGAGGAACAGGGGGGTGGAGGGGGGAAATAAACATGGGGAAATCGCTTTACTTTGTGTAATGACCCATCCACTCCCCCTCTCTATTCAAGCCTAAGTTAATTGTATCCAGTTTGCAAATTAATTCCAATTCAGCAGTCTCTCGTTGGAGTCTGTTTTTGAAGATTTTGTTGAAGAATTGTCACTTTTAGGTCTCTAATCGAGTGACCAGAGAGATTGAAGTGTTCTCTGACTGGAAGTGTTTCCCCATGTTTATTTCCGCTCCCCCACCCCTCACTGTTCCTCAGACGTTCTTGTCAACTGCTGGAAATGGCCCACCTTGATTATCACTACAAAAGGTTTTCTTCCCCCACCCAGCTCTCCTGCTGGTATTAGCTCATCTAAAGTCATCACTCTCCTTACAGTGTGTATGGTAACACCTGTTGTTTCATGTTCTCTGTGTATATAAATCTCCCCACTGTATTTTCCTCTGAATGCATCCGATGAAGTGAGCTGTAGCTCATGAAAGCTTATGCTCAAATAAATTTGTTAGACTCTAAGGTACCACAAGTACTCCTTTTCTAGTTAGATTCACTTGCTCCTTGAGGAATTGCAGCTAGATCATCAAATAGTTTAACTTAAGCATCCATTGTTACATCTGTTGGTCACTATCCAGCTTTGCTAGCTTTAAACTATTGACCTTAAGGTTAAAAAGACTCTATTAACCCCTTACTAAATCTCTCATAGATTCAAACTGCCATACCACCTCTTGTTCAATTGTCAAGGTATGGTAAAGAACTCTGTCTTGGTCAATATTAAAATCAAGAAAATATTTTATAAATGTTCATCATGATGGCTGCATTACATGGTAAGTTATAAAGTAAGCTTCAAATACAACTCGTATAAACTATGCCTGAACATTCTTATAAAGCATTCACAGGAATAACTTTTCTTTTAAAAGTGAATGCCGTGTAAACATATTTATAAAGGTAATTGACTTGTTAAAGAAATCACATGTGGCAGGATATGCAACCATTATTTGGAAATGTACATATTTCACAGGTATACAAGAAGGCATAAGGCCAAAAGCCCAAATGATCCAGGCTCCCAAGTAATAATGCTTCACAAAACCCACAGGAAGTGTTCAGAAGAGAGTAACCATAATAGTAAAAGAGGTGGAAAATAAGCCTAATGTTTTAGGAAAAGTTAATAGAACTGGATATGTTGAACTTAAGGAAAAGAACGAAGGGGAGACACAGCTGTCCACTCCATAAAAAAAGGTGTTGAATAAGTTTTTGGATCACTCACACATGTCAAATTCAAAGTAATAATAATCTCAAATACATCAAGAAGATATAGGTTAATTATAGAAAAAGTATCATTATTACAGCCAGGAGGATGGCAAAAGATGGCAAGAGAGATTGGATACATTCAGTGCTAAAGTAGATACTTCTCTATCAATGATGGTCAGGAACAATGAAAGACTGCACATATTATGCTATAAACCATGATGCTTGCTGATATTTTAGCAATATGGTACCAAATGAGAGCTCTCTAGCAAGCTTTATATTGGTGGCAGCTACTTTGAAGCACTGAAAACTTCATTCTGCTCCCTGGATAGAGGTGGTGAAGGAACAGATTTCCCTATTAGTATCTATTCCTTTGCCCACAGGCAAAGCATACATGGATGGGAACTAGCTTCCAGAATCTCATGTACGGTTTTAAACATGAGCTAAAATAAAGAGAAAATGGAGTTAGTGCCCCTTTTTGCGTGAATGTGAGCGATGGCAGCCAAAAATATTTATTTGCTCTCTCCTGTTTTTTACATTAGAGATTTAAGTCCACTCTGGAATGCAATGGATGACGAGTGAACTAGTGGATTTATGTCATCATAGAAGACCAAAAGCCAAGCAATTAAGGGGGGAAGCTATTAGGAGTCAGACTTGTTAACAAAAACAGAAATTTAAATTATTTAAATCCAAACCTTAATACATATAGGAAAGAAAAGATGTTTGTGTTCGCAACTCAACATCCCTGCAACTAAGAGATGAGCATTCTCAATCCACAGCTCGGACCCCAACAATCTAGCAAAACAAGGGAATCCGATTTCGCATCCTTAGACTTAAAAAAGGAGGAAAAAATGCTGAGACACATAAGCTTTCAGTTTGCCTTTTTGCATCATAAAGCAGTAGAAATGGGCACAAACAATTAAAAAAATTATTTGCAGATCACTTTTAAAGTCCTCTGCTTACATCCATCTCCTCCTTAATGGCTTTTCTAGCATAGGACTGAGGGTGGTTATATAAGGGTTTTTAAATAAATATAAAAGAAACAAAAAGAAAAACTCGCTTCAGCATGAACTGAACTCACAGTTATAGGTCCTCACTGAAGTATTCTAGACTTTTGTGTCACAGCACCACCTGCTATACCTCCTCTCTATAGTATCACATACAGAGAGGTGGAAAGAGGGACAGCCAATGAACAGATAACGAGATCTCTGAGAGGAGTGGGAGATGTTATTGGCAAGATTTACTGTGCTGATTTGCATAGGGAAATCCCACCTGGAGAGGTGTAGGTGGATGACTAGACAACTTTACACTTAATCGTTAATGACCTATGGGTTTTATTTCTTATGTACATACAGAATTTTTAAAAAGTCAATTCCCTTTAAAAATCACACACATTTTCTCATTCTCATTTTAATTGTTTTCACAATAATCCCAAGGTTGGAACGCGTCAGCTATGTCATTTTCCTTCATACTACTCAGGAGAAAAACATACCTCATCTATTATTTCTATCATAATTCCTATTTAAATTTATTTTTAGTTTTTATTTTATTTATTTATTTTTGCTATTTAGTTCTTTTTTCTCTAATGGAAACTCTAGGATCACGGATTATTTGGCTCTAGGAAGCCAAATAATGCCCATAATCAGCTCCAATATATTAAGTCATTGTAACATTCAGGCATTGGTTAGAATATTCATTAACAAATCATATTGCATTCTCAATCCTCATCATTTTGGTCCCTATTCTACATTCCTTGCACAACCAAAACTCCCAGTGAAATCTATGAGGATTTTGGAATGTGCCCAAATGCAGGATTTGATCCTTTGTAAGTACAGTTCAAAAATGTGAGATATTGTGCAACTCAGAATTACAATTGGACTCAAAGTTTAGAGGATTATAATTACAATAACCCAATACATAGTTACAGTATAAAACAATAAGGACTAGTTTGAACTTTTGAGATAGGTGTTAAAAGTTATTTTATTTGTTTTCAAAAATACTCTGCATTATGCTGTAATTAGATAACAGTTTCTCTTTCTGCATTAAACTAAAGTTGAAAAAGCTTATCTAGAACATAAAATCAACTCAGGGGTACAAAAGCTGACTGGAAATAGTGTTTGCTCCTGATATTCTCTAAATCTGTTTACCAAAAATATGTATTGCAGGGTTAATAAAATGCATGCTGTATTTCAGATGCATGCACTAATGAGGAGGATGCAGTATGTTAAAAGTTGCATAACCTTTGTTTATCTTAGTTGCATTCATCTCTACACTTACCCCAAACTCCTCCACCTCTTCTTCCTGTAAGCAAGAGCCATATACATTGAAGCATGTATTTGAACAGAAAAGCACAGGAAAAATATCACAGTTGAGAGTCAGGAAGAAAAAGAGGTAGACAGGAAAGTATAGAAAAGAAAAAATTCTATCAGGCAAACATTCTTCTCAAACGATAACATACGGTTTTAACGGAATGCGGGGGAAGAGAACTCCTTACAATATTTTAATGAATATAGAAGAACATATTGCATGTTTTTATGTTTAACCTACAAATTTAAAGCCAAACTTCAGTTAACTTGTGGGAAATATTTAACATGAAAAATCAATTTTAGATGTTGCATCATCAAATTCAAACAGCTTACCTGTTATTATTTACTTTTGAGAGACAGAATGAAACCTTTATATCTTTTACAAAAATTCACATTGCGGGAAGTATAATGAAATTAATGGAATTTAATGCATTAGGATTGTAATTATAAGAAACATATTAAGAAACAGGATCATTATAAATTTATGTGTTTTTCATTTTGATTGCTTGTGGAAAAATATGTTATTTGACAAATTTATTCTAAAGAATGAGCAGCTTTGTTCTAGTTAGTAATGAACTTGTCAAAGTATTCGCGTGAGAAGTAAATTTTTTTTGTTCATTTGTCTTTTTAATCAAAAATGTTTTATTGGAGTTTTCATAACAGAGGAAACTGACTATACAGTAGAAACAATGAAACTGACTATAAAGGAAAAAAAAAAAGAAAAAGACTTTTTCCCCTTTTAATCACAGGTGCTACTTAGAACAATAGTAGACAAAGCATTTTATGAGAGCATTGTGTTTGATGTGCCCTTTAAGATGCATATTGGAAGTTTAAAAGGCATACCACAGGTGAACTATTTATTTGACAGTCATTCAATGTAACAATTAGACTCCATTGTCTCCTGTGAAGCATTTAAAGTAAAGACAGATTTTTAGACAGAACTGATCTGTAAATATGTTTTACCTATATAACTGTAATGGTTTCTGATGAGCCACTGTAATTCATCAAATGAATATTTTACGGATTTCATTTTAAATGTGGACTTTTTGCTTGTATAATCTATACTGGCATGAAAGCGAGATCCTTCTCTGAAAAGTGACCATGCTAAAACAACATTGTGATATGCCAAATTTGTAGCTCAATAATTACATACCAAATTTGTTCACATTACAAGTAAAATGGTGCTTTTTCTAACTACCAGCCCTGAAAAATCACCGTGTGAACTGAATATCAAGTTAGGTTCCTTCTGGCTAAGGCCTTGTCTACACTGCCACTTTACAGCTCTACAACTTTCTCACTCAGGGGTGTGAAAAAACACACCCCTGAACGCTGCAAGTTTCAATGCTGTAACGTGGCAGTGTAGACAGTGCACCAGCACTGGTAACCGGGCTCCCAGCGCTGGTAGCTACTCCCCTCGTGGGCCCACAGAATGTATATTTACGTGGATATTGAGGCTCTAACATCCTGCACACCTGACATGGAATAGCTGCTGCTTCTTTTCCAGTCAACAGACTACAAGTAGCCTCATGTCTTGTCCCAGATTGGAGATGGTGGTGGTTCTACTGTGCACTCCATCTGCATACAGATTATACTAGGGTGTACGCAGGTGTAGTGATATTTGTCTGTGATGCATAATAAAATAAATAATGTTTGTACTAACATACCCTAAAGTGCTAGCCAGATTATGAAAAATAAACAGGAATATTTCCATTTTAAAACCATAGTAAAATATATTCCTTAGTCTTACAAATCCCCTTTGATACAGATTTCACTCTAATGATAAATGTTAATGATAATGAAATCATAATGGAACATAAACACGTGTTCATGCACACAAATCCACACTCTACCCACTATACAAGAGATATCTTTAACCCTATTTTCTTGTTTAATTGCACACCTTTGTCTGAACATTACAGCTGGATCCATGTTAGCAGAGGTCATTCTGACGACTTGTCGAATTTCTTTGGCAATCATTCTGAGTTTCTCAAAATTTACCAGGCCATCCACTTTTGAATCATTTCCTGTGCAATGAAATACGTAGAACAAATATAAGCAATATTCAGTACTTTTCTAAGGCTGACATGTTATTTGTCTCCCAAAATATCACCCTTCAGCAGATGTCAAAAGCCTTTAATTCAAGTATCAGTCAAAACCAGGAAGTAGCATAGTGGCAGAATACAGATGCCAGTCAAGCCCACTCTATGTAGATAGGAATGCTTGCTCTGCCCTTGTTAATCTAATTCTAAAGTGGCAGCTGTCAGTAGAGGGAAAATGGAACAATTTGACTATGCACAGATTTATTTTCATATGTTAAAATGGTGCAAATATGAAACTGACAACATTTACCCTTTTAAATTAGTTCAAACAATTCTGAGACAACAGATCTGAAAACTTGGCATATTTAGAACCCTTTAACCTTTACTAACGATGAATGGAAAACTGTTGAAAAGGGAAGTGTTTTAAAAAAAGAGAAATATTTTAAAGCAAAAGTAACCCTCTGCAAGTCACTACATGAAACCAACTCTGCAAATACTGTAATGATGAGTTTTTATGACAGAAATATATCTGAAATGTTCTGAACATTGTTTACTACAGTCAAACACTCTTCTATCATAACCTTGGAGGTAGTTAATGAAGATTAAGTGCAGTTTTTAAAATATTGAATATCTCCACTGAATTTTTAATTTTTGTCTAGGATCTGCCTCCTCTATTATGCATTCTGCATTATATTTCATTTTAATCAAGAGGCGAATACACCATGCATTATATTACTTATTTTTTTTAGACGTAAAATTTGGAACACTGGACACAAAAGAAGAAAGGATTAAGATATTATTCTATGTTTTGGTTTATTACTCCTCTACACAGGGAGTTACCTTCATGTAGAAATGTAATATCCTTCTTGACAACAGGAAACAGTGGGATAATTGGAGGCTGCATGCTCTGACTGCTAAGAATGTTGCGGTACTTTGCCATGTTTCGAGATGGATCAAAAAGATCTTGAAGGTCTCTAAGGTGCTTTTCATACTTGCTTGGTAGCTTTTCCCAGGTTCCTCTGAGTCGTGCTACTGGTGCCAGATTTAGCCCACTGTAAAAGATAATTTTTTCCCATTATCAGCTGTTAAATGGGGACTATTACATTTAATAAGGTGGTTAAGACAACGACTTCTTTTTCTTTTTTTAAAGGGAAAATGGATTTTTAAAAGGCTTTAAATCTGGGTATTTGCCACACTGCAGCCAAATAAGTTACCAATAAGCTACAGCTGGGCACTCTCCTGAACACTGAAAATGGGACATGAAAAGTATGACAGCACTTTCGTAGTCATAGTACGCCAAATTAAAAATATAGTTCCAAGACAAATCTATTACCTGCGCTCAGCTAAGTTAACAGCCTTTTTCTGACAGTGAGATTCTATACCAAAGAAAGGATATCAAGAGTGAAAAGTTAATGAAGTGATTAGGAGGTACAGTCACAGTAAGACAGCAAGAGGAGTGAGCAGCACATTCATTACAAATACAAGTGGGGAGAATTTTAAGAGGAACAGATTGGGAGCCTTTATAATGGGTAGTGTTGATCTGCAAATTAGTGAAAGAGGTAGATATTTCAAAAAACTTGTTACATCTGACTTTTTTTAAGCATTGTCACATGCAACAAACATTACAGACAGGTGCACATTTTATAAATCAAATTAAAAATCTCCATCCACTAAGTTAAAGTTGCCTAAGAATCATACAGTCATTAGATTAATGAGTTTTGTTCATCAGTACTATGGATCCTTATGGAGTTTCCGAACAGCAACCTGCATTCTATACTGCATCATGCATCAGCAAAATTATTCGGTGAATTCTGATTCTCCACAATCTTTATTATAGATGGGTTAAGAAGCAGAACCCACACAGCTTGATATTCAGATTGCCAGTAGTGCAAATACAACCAGCCGTTAGAAAAATCTTGCTTTGATATGTACACTGAACAAATCAGGAGGAAAAATAGGTCATTTATACTAAGTAGAATTACTTTAAAAAAATTATAGCTACTAAAAAAGATAGCTTGTCCATCATCCTCTCTCACACACCTACTTTCTATGGGAAGTTTCTTTCAGTAGATATTAGATTTGGGTTCCAAACCAACCAATTAGCTGGGTAGGCAGATCAGTTAAATCAAGCTGCACCCCTTATTTTTCTACTCAGTCACAACTGGCTTGCTCATGTTTGCAACCCGAAACAAGACCTATGATTTTAACATTTACACTGCATAGATTAGCAATACAGAACAGTCAGTATTAGATTATGTTCCACTTAAATCACTAAACTAAGATTTGCTGTTATTGATCAGGACACTGCTCTATGAAACCAAAACAACTGTCCTTTCTGAAAGGGAGCAAATAAATAAGCCTCTTTTTAATATGACATGATAGGGATTAGATATCATTTTGCTTTATTACATTTTGTCTATGCTACCACAGAAAGCAAGAAATGAAGATTAATTTTCTGCTGATGAGTAAGTTTATGTCTTTTGAAATATAACAACTGAAATTTTGAAGAGTCCCCCCCCTCCCGATAAAATCATCACTGTGCTTATCCACTATCCTTAGAGGCAGATTAGGGTGAGGGGGTAGAGTTGCTTACAGGGCAGCCACAAGGAAGCTTTGGGACTGAAAGAGACAATTTATTCTTGAGTGGGAATTCGAAGAGGAAATGCACCTGCTGTGCTCCCTTAGGAGGGTGCATCATGAGCTCCCTGGTGTAACCAGCCAGATGCAGTGGCTGTTGGTGTGCAGGATTGGTCATCGTCCTTTCCTCCTGTTGCCTCTTTAGGGGGAGTTGTGCCTCAAAGAGACCAAGGATAGCAATCATAACTGGCCTTATTCTAGGGACAAACTGAGAGAAAGGCTCCTTGCATTCTGACTCCTTTCCTTGTGTGTGCTCATTCAATCCCAGCTACAACCTGGCCTTTAATATGTTATCAGGACATTTTCCAGCCCCACCAAAAAACTAATGACCACGACATGTCAAAATCAGTTGAACTGATTTTTTCTTTTGTTTGTCAGACAATTTTGCAGCCCTACAGAGAAGAAAACATCCACAAAATGCATTTGTCTATTCCTTAGCATGATTACCACATTAAATCCTTTGAATTTGAATATAATATTTTCGATTTGAGAGGTTAAACATTACAGATAATAATGTTCCAACTGCAATAAAGTTTTCCATGATAAAACTTTTTTAAACCTTCCATTATAATGCAACAGTCAAATAAAATCAATGAAGCAATTTAATCCTCTTAGTGCTGTATTTTCCCCCAGGAATGTACATTTAGGAAAACAAGTAAGGTGTTTCTTTTGCCATTAACCCTAATTTGGCAGCACAGCTTGTGATTAGCAGGTAATAGTATTTCATCACTGGCCTACTACTTTTGAAGCCTACTTGAAGTTTTGCATTAGCTCATTCCCTCGAGGATTTTTGTGACACTCACGTGCTTCCAGTGCTGGAGAAGAAGGGAAAATAATATAATTTAATGTGCTCCTTCTTGTAAAAGGCATTTGGATTCACAGATTATTAATGAAAAGGCTTCAAAGTAATACTTCAGCATCTGATGTTATACAGAGGTGAAATCAGAATTCCTTTCAATCAATATACATCGAGATATTTGCAGTAATAATATAATAATAATAGTGCACAAATAAATTGATTAATATCCAGTATATTTTAATACACTTTATTTAAATCAGGGTTGTACTGGTGCTTGACAACTCTTATTTTATTAAAAAATAATTGGCCCTAAAATGAAGTATATATTTCTAGTGGCATTTTATTGTATTATTAATTTTCTTAAAACAGAATCAGTATCTTTACAGATACAGATTGAAAGAGTAAAAACAAATCTAACAAAGTATATCAATTTAGATTTACAGTCAGATTAAAGTGTCATGATCATGAAGCCTAATCTCGCATCAACCCTCATACTATTCTAATCTGCTGGTTTAATGCCACTTAGTTGTAGAGAAGGGTATATTTAACATAATATGAACATTATTATTAGTCTTTCGTAGTACCTACAAATGTTAAACAGAGAAAGACATTCCTGACCCAAAAAGGTTAAAACTCCCACAGTTAAAGTATTCTATGCAGATCAGTACAGAGAGTAGAAGAAAACACTTGTCATTTTGCAATACATGCAAAAATATAATATAGGAAATGATTTAAGCAGGAAAATAAGGCACAAATGAAGTTACTTTAAAACATTTGTATCATTCTGGTCATACCATAAGGAGATTATAGAAAATATACAAGCAAGACTACTACATGATACAGGGATTTACGGGTCTTAGTTTACAAGGTTACAGAAACTCAGTCTATGTCCCTTAGAAAAAAGCAGCTTAAAATGATGAATATATTGAACATACACCAAAAAAGCAGATAAGGTAGGACCCTCACTGAGTCCTACACACTCCTGAAGGCACCAGAATGGTTTCATGCTGCCTCTTAGGATTTATAACATACATAAGATAAGGGAAGAAAAGCTTGAGCAGGGATGGTATCCTCTGCTAAATCAATTTTTGAGAGGATTTAGTTTTCATAGGAGTACTTAATATAGAGAACTAGTAAGGGCAATGTTCTGAGCCACTACTGGGATGGTTTGAGGTAGCAGGATATATATTTGATTATATGGACCTTAGGAAATGCATGACAATTTTAGTTTCAATAAAGCCCATTAGCACTACACTTACGGGATGCCATGCAAACAATTTCTGCAATTACTGTATCAGCAACCTTAAACAGTTCATACATCTCTGTATGAAAGGATGAATTAACATTTTATTGGAAAAAAGTAACTACTTTATAAAATCACCCACAATAAGATTTTGTTTAAAGAAATTCTCCAGAATGAAATGATTTGGAAACTCAGTCTAAGATTACCGCTCTATAAATCAAAGATAAAAGGAAGTGGATTTTAATATCATGCAGTTATGTAATTCACCACTGTAGTGATTAGTGGAATAAAAAAGTTGTTAGAAATTTTGTTTAATCCAAGTACAAAGTTGTATGAATATCAGATTCAAAAAGCATCAAAACTGGTTAATTTTAATCTAAATACAAAAAAGGCACAATTTCCCCCTCATACTATTGCCAAATCATTTGCATATCAGTTAAATCATGGTCTTCTTATAAACAAAAGCTATCAGTCACAACAATGTGCCCTCCAAACAGACACATGCAGAAATAACTATGCTAAGAGAAGGAAGGCATCATCTAGACACAGCATGCCAAACTGCAAATGGGTTACTTGTGGCACAGCTTAAAAAAGGGCAAATTTCCTTAGAAATAAGGGTAAAAACAAAGGCTGATTTCTCGAACAAGACTTCAATCCTAGAGGGCCTGATGAAAGTAAAATATAGTGAGGGAGAGTAACTCCTACCCATGAGAAACTAGGCATTAGGAAATGGAAATGAGGGTATCTATTTCTGCATATCTACATACACAGTACAGATCTCTTTGGGATTAGCTTCATATATGGATAGCCCTGAATAAAACAGAATCACACATGTTCTGTAAATCAGGCTAAGGGAATTAAAGTGTGGAAAAAAGGTCAAATGTCATAATTCTCAGAAACAGTATTAGTGCTGATTGGTTGAAAAATTAGTCCAGAAAGACGTATTGTGAAGAACTGTCTTTTTGACAAATGATGATGTCGAAGCAGTTGAGAACAGGACATTTGTTTGGCTCAGACTATTCAAGACAATGAAGTTGCACATAGTATAAATCAGAATTAGACCCAAAATACAAAGAAAGAGCCTGAATATATTAAATAAAGAGAACAGAAAAGGTGCTGAGTGACTGGTTAGAGAAGGGAGGAAAATTTAAAACTAGCAGACTAAGATGAGACAGACTGGAGAATGGGTGAGGGAAGAGTCTACATGGGTGAGGAAAAAAATTATGTAACTGCCTTATCTCTGGTTTCTTTCAAATACACAGGGAGAAAGTAATGATAAGTGAGAAAAGGGGGGAAAAGAAGTATGCTCAAAAGCCCACAGTACTCAGGAATCAGAGAAGCAGAGCAACCAATGAAAATAGCAGCAATAATCAGCAGGTTTTTAAGGTTTATAAATAAGAACACGGCTTGTCCAAACATACTCTCTCCTTTCCTTATCCTAATGGACAGGAAAGAACACACAGGTAACAGTTAAGGAGCAATGACAAAAACCACAATATAAACACTTTAAAAAAAATTGAGGGTAAGGGGTGGGGGGGAATGTAGTGAAATTATACCTTTTTGTATAGACTGGTATGCTGTGCAACCTGAAAATTTGTTTTAAAATACACTGTACCCCACAAGTTGTCAGACTGAATATTTTATTTTCTTCCCTACAATGGAAGTTATTAAAATTGTATTTGATGCCACAATCATATTCAGTTCTAATTTAATGAGTGTAAAATATAAAATTCAGATGATCAATATCTGCCAAAATAATAGTACTTTACCTTATAACGGCAAACATGGAATTGAAGTTCTTGCATTCTCGACAGTGTAGGGCAATTTTAATGAAATGCTTAACAATCTTCATTCTTTTGAGCTGGTTGGGCTCAGTTAAAATTTCTGTGGCAACCCAGAATGTCTCTTGGTTAATGACATCCTCAAACTGTTTCAGGTGAGCATTTCCTGTTTTGGAGTCCATCTTATAGAGGTCATCGATGTATTCAGTAGGCTCAATATTGCGAAATAATTCAAAGTCCCTCATTGATAGCTGAGTAGCCACCTCAATGGTGCTCAGCTGGAGAAGAGAAATCTGACTCTCTCTAAGCAGCTCCTGGGCATCCTCATCTGAGCATAACGTCTCTGTTTCCATATTGTTTTTCAGATAATACCTAAAGGTAAATTGTATTATAATAATAAACTTTAGAGCAGCTTTCCTCTGACATTCTGAAAGTACTTTACATACAATTAAGTTTAACATCACCCCTTGATGCCTTGACATTATCCCCACTGGACTGATGTACCAACTAGCGAGCTTATCTATAATGGACATGCCTAGCACCTAATAGTGAGAGGAAATTTGGGAATGGAACTCAGGTGAGTTCCAACTCTCAGCTTCTTACTCTACCCACTGCACAACGCTGTCATTACTAAAAGTAAAAAAGTTCAATATATTATGTGACCATTTTAATATTTTCTTCCTCTGCATTAATCACTCGTTTCTATATACTAGCCTGCAATTATGTAGATAATAGGCTTGCCCTGCAGCAGAAGGTCAGTAGCTTGTCTATTTGCAAATGCAGCAGTAAATTAACATTTTGAATGGCTCTGGATCCTGAGAAATATTTGAAATCTTGATGTAAATGTATTTTCCCATTTTTGATAGAAAAATTAGCATAATATATTAACATGTACATGAAGCACACAGTACTCAGGAAATGAAAAGGCATGTAAGAATATCACTTTCATGGTCCAACGGAGACCACTTACAAATATAGAAATGACTCTCCTTCATAAATTCTCTGTTGCCTTGTAACGAGAATTGAACAGAATTTTCTACTTTCTAACACATCTTCTGGCCTGGATCAGATCATGAGGCAATGTGCTAAAGCCCTTAATGTTTGTGAGAGAACTCACAAAGGTTTGCATAAAAGCTGATGCATGTGTCTTAAGTTAATATCAACTAGTTGTAATATTACATTTTAGAAAAAGAAAGTTAGCGTATCTTTTAATTAGAAGGTAAATATGGTAACCACTACCAGAGTATATATATTATTCCTTTTTAATGTAAACCATTGTATATCTTGCACTGATCTTCTGAATTAAGTTATCTAGTGACTGAACTTATTTCAAACTTTTTTAAACACTGAAGTTCATCTGCCATGTATTATTCAGATATATACTTTTCTAAAAGTCAGATATCCAACTACCACTTGTCATGAACCTCTCTTTCTTTAGAGTGATGGATAACACCACCCCAGTGACTAAAAATATTTCTAGGGGAACTCACATTCCTACATCCACGGTGAAAGTGTTTTTTGTAACAGAAAGCATAGCAAGTTTATGACTGTCCCTTAAACTCAGTTTGAGAGCTCTGAAAAAGTTGTAGTGGCCAGGAAAGTGTTCTTGCAAACTCCTGAGACACTAGACAAGAGAGTTCTCAGAGCTATTGGCATTTCTGGAGGAAAAACCTTAGCCGTCTCCTCCCAGCAATACATACTTAGCAGCTGTAGGAAGCCTTCCTTCTAGTGCTGATTAATGGCACTGGAATTCAGTGTAAGTATATAGTTTTACAAAATGGACAGCATCAGAGATCATAACTACCAGAATGCGAGGAATAAGTTCTCATCAACTTCAGGTGGAAATGATCTCTCTTCCCCACTCCAAGAAAGCCTGAGATTATAATTATGTGCTGAGTGGATGCATAAAATATTTTTTCTGCCATAAAAGCAGGAAAAGAGCAGACAGGTCAAATAAGCACAGCAAGCAGAAAACACTATAATTACAGTTTAAAATAATTCATCTTATTTGCACATAGCCTAGGGCAGCAATTCTGTTAGAATATTTGTGTACATTGAAATAAATGATTACATCTTTAGCAGTTCTCAGTAATATAAAAGAGACAATTCTAGACTTTCTTCTCCAGTTTTAATTGGGACACTGTTCTCTGATATTTCTTTCAAAATGCTTCACGTTTAAAGACAGAGTCAAACAAAACAAATACAATTTTACCTTCCGTTGAGCTGGATTCTGTCTGCTAATTTGGAGAACTGATCTGGAAGCCTTCTCTGTTTGATGACTCCCTCAGGACTAACAGACACCTCACAGAGAGAGTAGGTTTCTGGGGCTCCTATCAAGTTGAATTCGTGCACTGCATGACTCACAACTTCTTTTGCTGTAGTGTCTTTGCTTATTATAATGTAACAGCTTTGTTGATCTGCTTTGAAAACTCTTATAACTTGATCTGGAATATCTAAATTTAAAGAAAAACACCTTTAAAATGTAAAACTGCTACTTCCCTTGAAAGGATAAAAAGTATTCATCTGTCAGTGGAATTCATCTGTCAGGGTGGAAGACACCTAGGTCTTGATAAAAAGTAAATTCTCAATAAAATATTTGTTCTCTTTTTTCTAAAAACCCATCCTGTTTTTTCCCACAATTAAGAAAAATTACTTTCACAGGATGCAGTGTTGTTGCAGCTGTGTCACTACCAGGATACTAGTGAAACAAGCTGGGTGAGAGAATGTCTTTTATTAAACCAACGTGTGATGGTGAGACAGAGCTTCTCCTCAGATCTGGGAAAGTTACGCAGAATGTCGCTGGTAAATACAAGGTCGAACAAATAGTTTAGCATGAATAGTTAGCACATATTCTAAGGGCCCATTCAAGATGAAGTCCCTTTTTCCAGGGGAAAAGAATAGTAATTTATTATTTGATACCAGCAGCCTTTCCCAGTTGGAAGAAAAAGTAGCCCTGCAGCAGCTGGGGACGAAACAAGGTATTAAGAAAATGGGGGCCTAAATCACATTGAGAATGAAAACTGATTCTACCAACTTTTTCACTACGAGTCTATATATTTATTTGTATAGTAAAAGCCACCTCAGTCATATTGATGAATGGTGGAAAACTAAAGTTTAGATGTCCCATATGGGTGGGGGAGGGTACTGAGAAAGAACTGCTAGATAAAAGTAAAAATATATAATTTTTATGTAAGTATTAATTTGAATTGGAAAAGCTGAGAACGAACAGGGTAAATATATTATGAAAAAGTGCATACATTGATAAGAAGAATCAGAAACCAACAAAGGGCCATCTATCAATAACCCTCAAAGGCGTAATGAAACCTTACAAAACAATCTGCCTGTACTGAATAAACAAGCATTATAATGTCTGATTCTTACTAACAGTATCTGATGTAAAAATACCTACAAATTCAATATTTAAAGCAAACAATTTTGATGCAATTTTGAAAATTTACCAAGAAACTTATCTTGATATACCTGTTAAAATCTACAAAATACATGAGTTGGAATCTAGAAATAGGAATGCACATTTTTAAAAATTTTACTACTTTATTTTGCCAGTCACAAAGAGAGACATACTGTTGCCAACCACTTTGGTTTGGGTTCTGTTGCTGGTTTTTCTGTTTGTTTAAACGTAAACAGTATTTTTAAAAATCTATTTTCCCATTCATGATTCAATTTGTGATTATAATAGGGAAAAAACATTCAAGTTGGCAAGCAAAAAGTTTTATTACAAAAAAAATCAAACATACCACCACCACATAGCCCTTATATAGCACTTTTCATCAGTAGATCTTCAAGTGCTTTACAGAGGAGGTCAGTAGCATTATCCCCTTTTTACAGATGAGGAAACTGAGGCACAGGGTGGGGAAGTGACTTGCCCAAAGTCACCCAGTAGGCCAGTGAAATAGAATCCATGTCTCCTAAGGCTCAGTTCAGTGCTTTACCCACTAAGCAACACCACCTCCCCCACAAAATAAATAATTGGTTTAGTTAAAAATGGGTTACAGGGCATGCAAATGTCCAATAAGCAACAACAACAATCCTAATAATAAAGTTTATGATGCAAATAAAAAATTGTAAACAAATATTGGCAATTTAAAACTATGTTCATTTCAACAGACAAGACATGCAATACAAAGAAGTTTAGGCTGGCAGAATTCAGAATACTTACAGTAAAAACCAACAGCTGCAGGCAGCAAAAACAAAAATAAATCCGTTTATGTAAACATAAAATCTACAGATTACAAGAATAATAGTCAAATTAATGTAATATGCTGATCTGCCAAAAAGATATTTTAGACTTCCTTGCATTCAAAAATGACTTTGCACATGAATACTATTAAACTGAATACTGGCTAAGAAAGATTAACTGGCCACAACTAATGACTATGTAAAATCCTATACCAATGTTAAATCAAGATTTTTAGAAAAAAGTATGTTTGTTACATGTAGAAAGACAATGAATTTGCAGCAAGAAGGGAAGTGATTTGTCATGGATATTTATGTATAAGATAAGATATATATGCACATATATTTTACAAGAGAAGTTATGAAGATAAAGATATGTTACACTTATTAAATCTTAGCCAAAAGGCAGTTTAATGAATATATAATTATCCTTAGAATTTACATACAGAATAAGGAAACACATGATTCTGGCTTGACATGTTTACAGGCAGCTGCATATGATCAACATTTGCCTCCTGCAGCCACTCCATTCCTATAGCAGCAGCAACAGAGAGGCATAAGTAATAAAACTGAAAAGTTTTATTTTTCGTTTTAAAAAATATATTTGAATGAATGAAATGCTCATCAAGGCGTGGGACCAATAACACTAGCTCGGTACCTACAGGTCCTACCTTTACCCGATATGCTTTCGGAGTGTTTTTTCATGGACTGCACATGAACAGAAGCTATGGTACGAGGGGCACAGGCACTGGGAGGAGATGGTAAAGAAGTGTGAGGGAGCAGAAAAGGCCAAGCCACTCACTAAAATAGTGGTAGAGCTCTCTAAATGGGAGGGCACTTGAGATGGCAGGTTCTGCTTTTGCTTGGAGAGAAGGAGCGAGCTCTCAAGTTACAG
Source organism: Natator depressus (assembly GCF_965152275.1). NCBI lineage: Eukaryota > Metazoa > Chordata > Testudines > Cheloniidae > Natator > Natator depressus. The sequence continues at coordinate 14,102,068 of NC_134241.1, forward strand.
CAAAGGAGACCTGGCATACAGGCTTACGAGGTGAGGTTCTTTTTTGGGTTTTGTTGTTTCTCTCCAGTTTGGGACCTGATAGGGCCATGGCAGGAACAGGTGAGTACAGCTGACTGCCAGTAGAAGGTGTTGTTTTCCCCAAAATTGGTACATTTAGTAAAAGTTGCAAATAAAGTTTAAAAGTGAGCTAATGCTGTGGAGCCTTTATTCGCTGTGGCAATGTCATTGTAAACACTGTATATATGGTAGGAACCAGTAAATAAAATTGTAGTTTTGTAAATTAGCTTTATATTTGGTTTTACTAAAATAGGTAAACACTCAGAATCTCTGTATATCGATTTGTAAATAGACCTTGCTACATCAACTAATATATTCTCAGACTGAGTGCTCCAGTGGGTTGCAGAGTTCATTACACATACAGAACATAGAGAAATGTATTATTTTACCTGAAGGATTAGTAAAATCCAGCATGCTGGTTGTAGGCTGCAACAGATCAGGACTACTTGATGAGAGTGTTCCAGGGATAGGCATTATGGCCAGACTGTGTCTGCACTGCCTTGTTCCAACAATACTGTCATCCTGTGACTGGCTTACGCTGCCATCACTGTAAAATAGTTTTAAAAATTACCTACATTTAGCCCATACAAAAGTAAAAATCATCTCTCCTCTGTAGGTGCAATGATGCAAAACAAGAACCTTCTCTAAGTCAGAGCTTCCTTAACAACAATGTGATGCACAACACAAGATCAAACGGATTAAAACACAGTACATTCCAGAAAAAAAAAATCCTTATGATCTCAACACAGAATAAATCTGTCCTTTTGGTTTAATTTAACTTCATTTCTTAACAGATTACTTTTGAACATTACCAAAATTCTGCAAAAGAGTAAAAACATTAGGGTGAGACTTCAGTGCAAAGAAATGTTTGGAGGTAAAAGCACTATAGCTCCAAACAAGCTACAATGTAAAACACCTTATAAAATTATCCAATACATAAGTACTTACATATTTGTATCTGACGTACTAGCTTCGTGATATATAAAGAATACACATTGTAGGCTAAGGCATTCATGCCCATTTACAGCATCACCAGTGGGATGGTGAAAGTGTTGCTCAGCACAGCATAAAACACTGAAGTAGAAATTTCCATATGGGTGGCCCTACGCACTTCATATGAACAATGCAGCTGATTATGCCTTTACTAGCTATGGCCAAATGTTTTAATCTTTTTTATTATAAAAATTAGGGCTATCTTGATTAATCGCACTGTTAAACAATAATAGAATACCATTTATTTTAATATTTTTGGATGTCTTCTACATTTTCAAATACATTGATTTCAATTACAACACAGAATACAAAGTGTACAGTGCTCACTTCATATTTATTTTTGATTACAAGTATTTGCACAGTATAAAAACAAATGAAAAAAATAGTGTTTTTCAATTCACCTAATGCAAGTACCTAATTGCAATGTAGTGCAATCTCTTAGCATGAAAGTTGAACTTACAGATGTAGAGTTATGTACATAACCCCCTACATTTAAAAATAAAACAATCATAGAATCATAGAACTAGAGGGGACCTCGAGAGGTCATCTACTCCAGTCCCCTGCACTCATGGAAGAACTAATTATCTAGACCATTCCTGATAGGTGTTTGTTTAACCTGCTCGTAAAAAGCTCCAATGATGGAGATTCCACAGCCTCCCTAGGCAATTTATTCTAGTGCTTAACCACCCTAACATTTAGGAAGTTTTTCCTAATGTCCAACCTAAACCTCCTGCTGCAATTTAAACCCGTTGCTTCTTGTCCTATCCTCAAAGGTTAAGAAAAACAATTTTTCTTCCTCCTCCTTAATACTTGAAAACTGTTATGTCTCCTCAGTCTTCTCTTTTCCAGACTAAACAAACCCAATTTTTTCAATCTTCCCTTATAGGTCATGTTTTCTAGACCTTTAATTATTTTTGTTGCTCTTCTCTGGACTCTCTACAATTTGTCCACATCCTTCCTGAAATGTGGCAACCAGAATGGGACACAATACTCCAGTTGAGGCCTAATCAGAGCAGAGTAGAGCAGAAGAATTCTTTCTCATGTCTTGCTTACAATACTCCTGCTAATACATCCCAGAATGATGTTCACTTTTTTTCCAACAGCGTTACACTGTTGACTCATTTAGCTTGTGGTCCACTATGACCACCAGATCCCTTTCCGCAGTACTCCTTCCTAGGCAGTCATTTCCCATTTTGAATGTGTGCAACTGATTGTTCCTTCCCAAATGGAGTACTTTGCATTTGTCCTTATTGAATTTCATCCTATTTATTTCAGAGCATTTCTCCAGTTTGTCCAGATCATTTTGAATTTTAATCCTATCCTACAAAGCACTTGCAACCCCTCCCAGCTTGGTATCGCCCGCAAACCAAGTGGACTTGTAGACTCTGAAGTTTTACATTGTTTTGTTTTTGAGTGCAGTTATGTAACAAAACAAAAAACAAAAACAAAAAAGTCTACATTTGTAAGTTGCACTTTCACAACAGATTGTACTACAGTACTTGTATGAGGTGAATTAAAAAATACTATTTCTTGTTTTATCATTTTTACAGTGCAAATATTTGTAATAAAATATACACTTTGGTTTCAACTACAACACAGAATACAATATATATGAAAATGTAGAAAAACATCCAAAATATTTAATAAATTTAAACTGGTATTCTATTTTTAACAGTGCAATTAAAACTGCAATTAATCACAATTAATTTTTTTGAGTTAATCACGTGAGTTAACTGCGATTAATTGACAGCCCTAATAAAAAGATCTCCTAAGGACCTCTGCTCTCTCTGCAACATGAAGCAAACTGCCTTTGTCTTCCTCCCATACAGGGGCACTGCCATTGAGGAACACATCTCTGAATCCAGCAGCTTTTCTAAGGGACCTGGATGCTACTGCTTTCACATTTCCTATTCTGGTTCTTCCCCAGTCAGAAATGCTCCAGAGTATTACATGACGAAGTACACAAGAGCTGAATGAAGCAGCACCTGAGGTCCAGCAGAGAAACTGCTAGACCTGTTTAATCCTGCAAATTGGGCTCTCAATAGGGAAGTGGAAGATCCACGGGGAACCTGGGGCCTTTTACAGGATCATAAAAAGGGAAAGTTCATATTTCCAAGAAGAAGAGGAATTGCTGATATTTGTACCTGATTTGTGCTGATGTTTGCACACCCTGCTTTTCTTGATTTGTGTTCCAGCAACACAAATCAATTGAGTAAAAAGGCAAATGAGAGGCCCAAGCACAAAAACTATAAAGGGTGACTAACATTAGGCAGAGTGGTGCATCAAGCTAGAAAGAGTTGCAGCCCTGAGTAAATTGCAGCCAAAGCAAAAACTGTAAGCATTTGGCCACTCATCTTAAAAAAAAAAGAAAAGAAAAAAAAAATCTCTAGCCACCAGGTCATGCTTCTATATAGGAAGCAAGAACATAATTCACTTGTGGCAGAGAGTAAAATGAATTTTAAAATTCTTACCCATTATTAAATGGAATTTTAGTAGCACCTCTCCCAAAACAAATCAACTAAGTTGATGGCTTTGTGTATATTTATTTGCAAAGTACTTTTTCTTAAGTATTATTTCGGGGAAGTCAGGGAGGAGTTCTGCATTAAGATATAGAAAGAAGAAATCCCTTTGGTTTATTTAGCAGAACACATTTTGGTTACTTTAATTTCTCAAAGTTTCTATCCATATGAAACCAAAACTATCTCATCTCTCATTTTAATGTATCCACTGGAGTCTTTTTAATGTAATTAAAGCATTTACATACATCTCACCTCTATTTATAGTACTGTATAAAATACATAACTACAATTTTATGCAGCATTGCTCAGACAAAAGTATCATTAATGACAGCACATATTATTCTAGTCAATCATAACAGTACATTAAAATATGCCAGAGGCAACATCTATAGTTGTAATAGGACAGAGGTGAGGAGGGAAAATGGCCAAGTTTCAGGGACAATGATTAAGCAAAAGAAGAGTGGGATAATATATTATACAAAGAAGGTTAAGAGTCTCAGAACAAGGAAGAAAGATGGATCTGAAGATACGATTTGCAAAGAGACCGAGTAAATCAGGTTCTGCTCCAGATGGTGAGGTTACAATGACTGTTGTGGGGGAAAAAAGGAAGAGGAGAACCAAGGAAGCTTCAGAAACAGGCTAAGGATAAGAAAAAAATGGATTAGAGATTGGGGGAAAGGGTTTTTAAAAACAAAGACAAAGAATTGTGTGCTGATCTAGAAATGGAGAAGCCAGTGAAGATTTCTGAGAATGCAAGCAGCAGGGCTGTGTTTCTGCTTTTGGGTAGACACAATGAGCTGGGGCACTTTTTGGACAAACTGAGGTCTGAAGGGTTGCAACTTTAGGACAGAATTAAGGGGAAAGGGAGCACAAATTACAACAGTGTAGGTGAGAGGAAATGAAAATAAGAGTAAGCTTTTCTGCAGAGAAGTAGTGAGTATAGCATCTGATGGAAATGTAAACAAATTATAGATTCATGAAATGCAGATGGCAAAATCAAGTCAAAGTGTGGGGTGAATTAGAGGATGAAGATGAAGAGTGAGAAGCAGATACTATAGTTTGGGTGGTGGTGTTCTTATCAATAAGGATAACAGTTTTGATTTATTGAGCTGAAAGAATTTATGTCAAAGACTGGAACTGAGAAGATGTGAGAAAAGAAATGAAACACCAAAGGGAATATCAAGTTGGGCATCATTTTTACAAAGAAAAGGAGTACTTGTGGCACCTTAGAGACTAACCAATTTAAGGCAAGTATAAAAACATACTACAAACTGCGAGCATTTTCAAGATACCTAATTTTTTAGTCCAAGTGGAGTACTCAAAATTCTGGTGCCAGTTTTTCTTTCCTGTATAGGGCCACCAGCTGAAAGGCATGGTAGGCTTGCTTATAATCGTATTATCGGATCACCAAAATGGGTTCAATGTAATTGTGCAGTAACCTCACAAAATTCTACAAAATTCTTCAAGCATCCCACACACTGCACAGGGGCAGAAGTGGGGTGATGCAATACTTTTCAGCGTATGGTGCTATAAATCCCTGAGATGATGAAAACTTAATGGTAAGACTTGAGTTTATAGCAATAAAAGTACTGGAATTATATATGCTATTCAACAGTACCAAAGAAACTGCACAGAAGTGAAAAAGCATCCATGCTTGTGAGAAAGCTGTATTGGTACATCCCCAACAACATATAATTAGGCAATTTCTTACCAAAACAATCCCCTGAGAAGGTGATGCAGTAACAGAAAGAAGACAATGTTGAAAACACAAGAAAAATACTGTAAACATTTCAACAATTCTATGATTCTACTGAGGAACGTAAATAACAAGGTTTATACAGAAGAGAAAGCCAGATGACAAAAACAACAAAAAAAAAACACAAAATCAAGCAGATGCAAAGACCTAATAAAAACAACATATGAAGATTCCACTTTGACAACTGGTGTCTGAATATAAGTTAATATTGGGGAAAAATGAACCATGATAGGGATGTTTCTTAGTCTTTAAAATGGCATCACACTTCGATCTCATGTTATATTAAAACACTTCTGCCATTGTTATAGATATTCTATGTACTTAAGGACTAAAAGAAAAGTATACTGATTTTGAGGAGGTTGGGGGTGGGTGGAAATGGTCCAACTTGTTTATAATTAGGAGGAATAGGATGAAAGTGAGCACTAGAAAAATATAGCTGAATATCAAGACAAGTGTCATAACAATAAGACCTATTAGTCTATTGAAATAGTGTCCCAAGGCAAATTGTTGATGTGCCAGTGCTTGAGTCAGTAACATAGGACACAAAGCACTAAAGAATAACAACAAAGGTGGAAAAGGGAGAAATAAGTTGACCAATTAGGCCTTTTCCAGGTTTAACTCTTGTGAAATAAAGTGGTTCTACTTTTGTTAACATCAAATGTATTAAAATGCAAATCCAAACTCAATAAACGAGGTGTTATTATATTTCTATGTTTGCTCATTGAAATACCTAGAACATGTAATTTAAGACTATTACATTTGCTTTGTCTTACCCAGAATAATTCTTAGCACTTAAAACAATTAGTCTTTGAATATGTTGTAAATATATTCAGAATATAACAGGGTGTTGGTAGCTGGAAGGGTAGTAGTCATTACTGTATGATTTCAGTTGAGGTTTCTGAACTGTAAATCACAGAACAAATATTAAAAGGAATATTGTACATTCAGCTGCAGGTACTGAACCACGTGCATAAGGGAAAAAATTCCATATGTAAAACACTTTTCCAAATACAGTTACAAAAGGTGTTAATCCAAATGGGTTGTTATAGACAAAAGCACCTGAACAGATTTAACATATCCACTCATTTTAAACTGAAAGCTACTTAATTAATGCTTTCCAGTGCCCAGATTGCACAGGTAGTTCCTCACATTCATGCTATAACAATTAGTGCTAAACAGAATAATGACAATCAATCAGATATTTGAATTATATTGTGGATAGGCATTCAAAATGATGTAAAAGAAAAGCAGGTTTGAAATTAGGCACATTAAAGGAAAAGGCATTTTCAAACCTATTTTTGGTCTAATTCTACAGTTGCTAGTCATATTTGCTGCGGTTTTCTTATACGTATATAAGCAACAGTCACATAAAACCTGAAAATTCTAAGCCACTTAGAAAATAACAGCTTATTAGACAACGGTTACTCTTCTACCAGAACAGTCTAACCTACCTAAATAGTTTGGGAGGCAAGATGCTGAATCGTGTCTTGTCTAAAATTTTCCTGATTCTATTTCTTCCACCAGATACAGTGTTTGCTTTGATTTTCTTGTTTCCTTTCTCGCATGGAAACATCTGTTCCATATCTCCGGGCATATCTGGGATGGAGTAGCGATTACTTTTCTTTTCTGCAATTTTTGGAATATGGGGGACTCCATTTTTCTCCTGTCCTATCCTGCTAAGCAGCTCTTTAAACACTGTAAAAGAAGATAAACCTATTATAATTTCTTTTTACCTTCTGGAAAGCTTGTTCTTTTAACCCTTCTTCTGCCCATCCCCACCTACCACCATAAAAGAAATACTGACTAGTATAGTTGTTAACATGCACACTAACAATATGGTCAATTTAATATTCCTTTCCTCTTCCCACTGAAATCAAGTGGAGTTTTGCTATTCAATTCAATGGGAGAGAGAGGCGGCCCTAAATGACTAAAGGAAAACAGACTGCAAAGAGAAAACTATTGCACTGGAGGGATTTTCCAATCACAAATGAAGTAGTAGAAGAAATTTCATCATTTTCACTTTTGTTATTAATAAACATTACAACACATTTCATAAAACTTTGCTAACATCCACTACAGACAATTAACTGGATAAAAGGGAAACATTACATTTACATTAATCAACCTTTTTGTGTGTATCTCTTAGGTAATGGGATGCAGATGTTTTCTTAAGAACAACCGTAAGACTGATTGTCACTTTACCACTTTACTGACTGACACTTCTTTTATCTTCATTGATATTATCAAAATATATTACACATCCAATATTCTTTTACACTTATCAGATATAACTGGTCAACTGGTAACAATGACATTTCCAGAAAAAATCATTCCATGGGGGAAAAAGTTATACCTATTTTATTTGTGTTTCGGTTATATAACATAATACCCTGCCCTTCAAAGCTGTACATGAATGCCTGCCAAGCAGTTTATTTTTTTTATCTCTTTGAGGTTGCTGACATCAGAGAAATGTAGTGTTTTCAGTTGAACACATATGGCTGTGCTCACTGAAACACAACTTACAGCTGCACAGTGCTGATTACTCACGTTTTCCACCCAAACCAGGCAGGCAGCACATACTATGCACAAATACCAAATCAAATTGCATGCTTCTATTACATAGCAAAATTTAGGACTGTACATCTTTGTAGGAGAAATTCTGGTGTGAGCATGGGGATTCACGGATATATTCTCTGATAACTCACTAGCTCCATATTAGTCATTTAGCACTATTAAAAAATTAGAATAGCAAGTACAGTCTTTGCAAAGGGATTCAGCTGATGGATTTGTTAAAATACATCAAGCAGCGGACAGAGTAAGCACCAGAGTAAGCGGACAGAGGAAGGTTGTACAAGTGGGTGTACTGTTGCATGTCACCTTGTATTACCACATGTTATTTGATGAAAAGGGTTTTTTTAAATTGTTTTTGTACTCATTTTGTTTGTGACAATAAGCTATAGTTAAGTTCATGCCACTTTTTGACCGCTACAGTGATGTAAAGAAAAAAAATTAAAAACAGAAAATCAATAGTGAAGAAAGACAAATAATTAGAAGTAGCAGATGAGACCCAGGAGAGGAAAGGACCCCAGCAACCTCAGATATAACATAAATCAAAGAAAAGAAACCATGTATGTTTAGGGGGAATCTTGTTCTTACTGTAGTGGTATTTGTGTTCTTGGATGCAGACCATGTATGCCCTGGGTTATAGAAAAGTAACCAATATTTTGACAGAGATTTTAAAAAGTTATTTGTAAATAAATAAATGACAATGTAAAGCTAAAATCGATATTGCACATATACTTTATACATTCTCTGTTTTCTCTTTCAGATGTAAAAAGATGTTATGGCTCTCACACCCATTATTAAGTTTTTTAAAAAACCTGATTTTACATCTTTTGCTATTTCTTGTCAAAACCAGTGACAGAGAGGATTTGTGAATAAACTTTTGGTCAGATTATCGGCCCTCTTTCAGCCCCTTTGTGTGAAGGCCCCATAAAGCTGCTTAAATGGTCACATGAGGATTTCCCAGGGAGCACAGAGCTGGTTATGCTGCCTCTACGCCCCCTCCCACCTTCCCCCACATGCAGACCCTGGCATAGGGGAAGTACCCAGGCAAAAAAGGGACATGGCCTCTGGGATCTGGTGATCATCAACTCCTAGAACGGCTCCTTGGGGTCACAGGAAATTGGGTGGAACTTAGTGCGGCCCTGATGCCTTCAGCATAGGGAACTTTGTCTTCTTTCTCACATGTAAGGTACATTGGCTATGCAAGCCTACTCACCAAAAATGTTTGTTTTTACAGTAATGGAAAGATGAGTATTGTTCCTCAAGATTTCAACAGCTTTTACAAATGTAATGTTCTCAAAGTTCTGTCCATTTACTTCCATTATCTTTTAGGAGAAACAGAAAAAACCTGAATTTTTAGATTAAATGTCAGAAAAGGTTTTCCATTCTCTACATTTACTATTTAATATTATAAAAAAGATACAAGAAATGCTTCAGAAGTTACAATACAGCTACATATCAGAGTGGTATTATGAAAACATGCATTATTAAATATCCAAATAAATTAGCTGCTACAATTTAAATATAAGTATGTCCTACAAACATGTCGGACTTTGATGCACCCAGAAGGGAAACTGAAGTCTTTCAGTGGCACAGCTGAAGAGGTAGGACCAGAAAGGCCCAGAGAAGCAAAGAGTGTCGGCCAGGGGGCACTCGCGAGAGTGAGTGTACCCCATTACAACCCTTTTTACCAGTGTTTCCTAAAACAAACCATGATTAGGATATTTTGGGGGTTTTTTCATATCTATATTAGCTATAGAAGAGAACTGTAGATGCAAACTGCAAATCTTTAAAATACTACATAGTTTGGTAAACATAGTGAGCAAATTAGTAATATTTTAAGTCTTATATTTCAGACAAATGTTATCTGGCATTTACTGTACACGGTTGAACCAGGAGGGATTTTTATTAAAATTACATCTGAAACATGAATAATTTTATGCACTTTCTTACCTGATCACCACGCTTAAGTCCAGCTTCTGCTGCTTTGCTGCCTGTTTCTACAGTCTCTACAAAAATGCCAAAACCCTTGTCACTTCCTCCAACTAGACAGAAAAAGAGCGGTGAGTCTCTGGAAGGTTTTTGCAGAGTAATTTGCCTCCACTTTGCCTTGGCAGCACAGGCAATATTCAACAACCTGAGGTGACCCTTCATTTTCTGTAAATCAGAAGACACACACAAAGGAATGCAATGCTTCTTCATCTAGAATTGGAAGAACAACTGAAAAGAACAATGCCACAGAAAAAAGGATCTATGAACTTAAGGATCCAATTCTTACTAAAAAAACAAACAAACCCCAAACCCTTTTCTTTCTTGAAATACCATTAAGAGATAGTAAAATGGTATAGACTACTCATTTCTGTTTGATTCTGTACAACCATATGTACAATTTAGACCAAATAGGACTGTGTTAAAAGCTGACTGTAGATTGTCTTCTTCTAGCGCAAGGACTTTTTAAAATATTCTTAAATCACAGACGGAAAAAACCCACCTCAGTGGAAAGCATGACACTGATAGTTTTTAGTCCTACCGTATTTTCCAAGTTTTTTTCAAATTCTTCCAGAAATCGTGTCATAGCAGGATCTCCTTCAAAATCATTAAAATGATTGTTCACCCACAATAAGACCACTCTGGTGACCTTCAGAAACAAGATAAACATGAGGGTGGTTTTTGGATGGGTTGGTTTTGGAGTTAATTGTAAGGAAAAAGATGATGTACATTGTAAACACATTTGTTTATGTGGATTTAATCTGATATGCCATTATTTTTGACACTGATGTTACACAGACTTTTCATAGAAGTAAACCAAAAGCAGAGGTCACTTTTACTGCTTTTAAACAATCCCTGAGTCATTTTCCTCCACTGCACAATTAAACTGATCAGAAAAGAAAAAATCAAATTTGATCTGAGGGGCTGGGCTACTATCTACAGTGACACAAAGTCAATGCCAATTAATTTCCCTTCTAGTACTTTTAGTTTTGCTTAATTCAGAAACCTTACGCTTTTCAAATTGCCACTGTGAATGATCAGTCAATTTTTTAAGCATTTCTAGGAAATGTATAGTAACAATAAAACATTACATCCTGAGAACCTTTATCTCCATTTTTTGACAATGCAGTTGACTGTGCTTCAGAATTACTATACAACTCTCATAATATAGTCAGCCTGTCAATTGCTCAAATATCTATTAAACAAAAGTGCTCAACAATTACAGCAGTTTCTTTTGTCTAAAAATAAATTACTTCCTATTTTATTTGCTGAGACAGTTTTCTTTCTTTGCAAGTCCACAAAAAAGTTGCTGTATGCACAAGTGCTTTTAATTTCACATTGGTAAAAATGTTATCCAACCCAGGCCCCCCTCCCAAGTCATTTTTAGTATCTATATACTCAGCCCATTTTTAAGTCACTCTTCATTATGCACAGAAAAGAAAAATCTTTAAAGTGCTTGACATGTGTGTGACATACCCAGGGCACAATCCAGATTAATGAGCAGCTGTGTCACCCCTGCCTTCTAGCCTGGGGTGTCCTTTACAATGCTTTGCTGCTGTAGCTTCCAGTCTGGATTGCTCACAAACAGCCTCCGGCATGGAAGTCACTCCCAGTTATATGTCTGCGTGTATACTGCAGTCAGCCAGCCACACCTAGGCTCTTACTAGCTTGAATTATACTGCAGGGTGACCCCAACACACCTCCAATCCCAGATTTTCCCCCTGAAATATTTGCCCTGTACTGCCCAGCTCTCTCCTGGACAATACAAATTTATATAGGTCTGTTATTTCATCAATGGGAATATTATGCACATATTTTATCATCCCAAATGGAGTTTCCCCAAACAAACACACTGGATTAAATAAAACAATAAAACAAGTTTATTAACTACAAAAAGAGATAGATTTTAAATGAATACAAGTAATGAGGTATAAAAGTCAGAAATGGTTACAAGAAAAAAAAGAATAAATGTAACTAATGCCTAACTTAACAAACTATGTTAAATTGAAAGAAAGTTCTTCTCAATACTTGCACTCAACAGTCTTAGTGGCCAAACTTATAAGGCCAAGACCCCTTCTTCTGTTTAATGGCTGCTTTCTTTGTTCCTTCTAGTGCAGTGAATCAATGGACAAAGAGAGTGAGAGCAAGAGAGGAGGGGTGCCTTGGGGTGTTTGTTCCCCCTTTTATAGTGTCAGTTCCTTCCCCCTTGGAAAACATTTCCAGATGAAATTTAGGACGACAGGCAGTCTGTGTGGAAGGAAACTCCATGCTGTTTCTGTGCTAAGATGTAGATTTTTTTGCCCCATCCCTTTTCCTGCCAAAAAAAATGGCCACTTAGCAAGTAATGGCCCATCAACCTTGTTTACACCTGCCTGAAGTGTCAGCTTGTCCTTTGTCTTTGAGGGACTGGTTTGGCCACTCCCCAGACTCCCCTGGAAAACATACTTTTAGTCATGACCTCATCTTATGTTTATAACTTCACATAGAATAACAATACTGCTACGTGCATTTTGCCTTGACATTATTGATCAGCAAACTATGAGTTTTTAAATGGTATCTCACAAGCAATACTTTATTACAATAGCGTGTAGGATGTGGACACAGAAGTACATTCTGTCACAATATGGAATAATCAGGTCAGACAGACTACTAAAATCATGTGGCAGTTATTCCAGATATTCTCTGTGGATCTACACAATTTTCACATTTTTAATTTAAAAAAAAAACCAACTAACACTAATTGTCATAATGCATGGCACAAAAAAGGGAGAAAGAACAACATGAAATTAGCTGCAAAACACAGAAAAGACTGTAATTTTAAATATTAGCTCCTTCGCTGGTCAACAGGTTTTGTTCCAGGTAAACTCTAGTATATATGAAAAAAGTCAGCTAAGAACATTATTGCCATCTTTTTTGAATAGGCTACGAACAAAAACCATCAGACCATATAGGTTTTATTTTGTGTGCACGTGTATATTCATACAGAACTTCACTTACTTCCATATACAGAAGTATTGTAATTTCATCAATTGCACCATCTACAACCCTTTTCTGTGGTGGCATAACTTCAGGTGCATGGTTTGTAGAAAGCTGCTTAAAATCAAATGTACTTCCAGCCTTGAAAAGCTATTTTCCAAGAAAACAATGGAAGATAGGTCCAATGCTGTCATGAAAGCAACAGTGATATGCCCAGGAAATTATGGACACTTACTTGACCTGAATTACTGGCAAAAATGGGTCTTCTGAGCGGGCTGATTGTACCCAGAATATGAGAGAGTTGAAAATATTTGGTCTATGTGGAATTTGTGAACAATAGGTCTTGACTTAGATTTCAGATACACTGGCATTTACATATATTAAGATCAGCATTTACACATTTTAGAGGCTATGATCTGGCACATCTGAATTTAGAATCAAAACTTACATGTGTGCAACTATGTGGAAGAATACCTTTTTATGCTACTGAAATATATTGCTATAAAAATATTTATTTTTAGATCATCATGGAACAGTCAGACTTTATCAGCACCACAAAAAAAGGTTAAAGATCGATAATATTTTCACCACAAAAGTTGGTCTGTTCATTTGACACCAACCTTATCCCTGAGGTTGTCCACTCTAAACCACTCTAGGAGTTTATCCCCAACTTCCAATGGGCTTGATAGAAATGTCCGATATGTTAAAAGGAAATCTTCTATATAAGTTGGGTCCACAATAGAATGTTCTTCTATTAAATGCATGATGAGTCGCTCTGGTGTTGCCTTAAAAATAGAAGTGCAAAAGGCTTTCAGGAAGTATCACACAGTATCATCACCCCAGTGATGATATCCAGGCTTTGAAGCATGCATAGTGCACTTTTTTTTTCAAATTATACTGAGTGACTGATAAACTCTTAGAAAGAAAAAGTATCAGTGTGTTTAAGTTCAGTTCACATATTAAACATTTTGTAAGACTATGCACTATCTTGGCATTTATAATGGCATTTGGTTTGCACACACAATAACACTCCATCGATTTTTTAGTATGTTTTAAAATCCCTCTTCTAATCCAACACAACACAGATTAATGCATGTAAAGACACTAACCAGTGGTTTCTAACATAAAACCAGAAAATATGTACTGAATAGATCCTGCTTTATTAATAGGAAGCAGATTTTGTATTTATATAAAAATATAAATCCTTTCTAATCAACTCTCTATTGAGCTGTTGTAGGACAGACAGACAAATGTGAATATCTGTTCCAGGTTCCCACTGTATTTTCTGACAAATTACATTTTTAGCGATTGACAGGTAGAATATTAAGTAAATAAAGAAAATCACCTTAATAACTATATGTCCTTTCCTGGTTCCACTGCGATCTAGCTCTCTGTGCTCCTTTACCATAACAATTTCTCCTTCTTCCTCGACTTTATGAGTGTTTTTTTCCACATGGTTCAGAATCCGCCAGTAATCCTGCTGGGCTATACAAACAAACTGACCCAGAACAATATGGGGACAATTAATAAACCTGTAGTACATAAACACATCTCCAAGCACTAAACCTGGGCAAATGTAATGCAATAGCGATAGCATATCATTTGACATCAGTCCAGTCCTGTCCAGTTCCACTAGATATTAAATTGTAAACAGAGTCCAAGTTAAATACAGTACTACAATGTTACTGTGCAAAGACCAATCTTAAAAGAGAACTTAGCTTGTAAAAAGTGGAAATGGATATTTTCTGTTTAACTGTTCTTAAAGCATTTCAAACACACAGAAATACCATGACCTTAAGTGGTAAACAGCTACTTCAGCACAACACAGAAGTTCCTGTTTCTCAGATGATAGCAATATACAAGAAAATTGTTCCAAAATAAGAAGGGAGAACCGACAACTAAGGGCTTGTCTATATGGTGTTTTAGTTTGCACTAGAAGGGTATAAATTCTAGTCCATACTAGCTTGTTGTGCACTAACTAGTCTGTGTGGACCCTGCTGGCCCACACCAAAAGTTCCCTAGTGTGTGTTAATGTAGCCCTGTAACTTGCACGAGGGAACTTTTAGTTAGGGTTGCCAACATTGCATTTCAAAAATAAGGGACTGTTTTTTAGCATCCCCGTCCTTCCCCTTCTCCCGATAATTAATTATTATTAATAAATAAAATAATAAATAATAAATAATAATAATCAGTACTCACCTACAATCACCAGCGGTAATTCTTGCTGCTTTTTGCAGCACTCAGCAACTCCTGATCTTGTTGCACAGAGTGGAAAACATCCCTTTTAATAAGGGACTGTTGGCAATCCTACTTTTTCATGTGTGCCTCCAGGGCCCACATGAGCCATTTAGTGCACAACATGCTAGTGTGCACTGGAATTTACACCCCTCTATTGCAGACTAACGCATTGTGTAGACAAGCCCTAACTTAACAGAGTGCCCACCCTTCCAAGTGTCTCACCCCCACCAAGTGCCAACTTCCTTCATTCTATTTCCGAAATAAATATCATTATGTTAGATGAAACTGTATTATCTTTTTTATTAACTGTTTAAAATTGTGAGAAAATTATACACAGGTATAATCTTACCTGACAGTCATCTACTTTGGTCCTAACCACTCCATTCATGTACTGTTTATCCAAAGAAGGGGTAATCCCAAAACTATTTCCCATACAGAGACTTTCAGTTTTCCCATCTGGATGGCTGATTTCCACCGTGCCGTTTAAAATAACATACCAAGAATCAAGCTAGAATGAATTTTAAAAAAAAGTATGGATCTCTCAGCAAGTTCTAATAAGAAAGATGATTCAATGCTTATCTCCCAGAAGTATTTACTGATTCAATGCTTATCTCCCAGAAGTATTTACCCATGTGGTAGTAAATATGCTGTCATTACAATTTTGTAACATTTCATTCAATACAACATGTCAAGGACTGCAGTTTACTGTCCACTGACTTGTAAGCAGTAAATGAAGGATGAGCCAAAATAAAAAAGCTTATTTCTAGCTCCACAATCTACCAAGTGCTAATAATTTCCAAATATTTGCATGCCCTGTTGCTACCCTTTTGACAACGAAGACTATGACATGATACTGTATTTTTTACATAGGCATTAAAACATGATCACTGGAAACTCAAATTTACAAGAGGAGAGTTGAGTTAAGCCAATGGGTAACAATTGCACAAGATCAAAAACATTTTTTAAAAGGTTACTTCAGAAAAGGGATATTATTTCGTGGGCAGACAATTTTATTTTTTTACTGCTAGAAATGACCCATTCTTTTATGACATTATAAATACTTTTTTGTAAAATAACCCCTAACTATTAGGTAGAGGTACACAAATAAATTATAATATACCAGATTACTGTTCAAGTACTATACATACAAATTGTTTAATGCTATTGTATGTCTAGATTTGAACATATTAATACCCGGAGTTTCAGTATAATACAGTGCTTAAATTATGTTATGTTCTATAACTTACTTCTTGTCCATCTTCAAGTATGATGGCTCCTGCTTGTTCTACCACTTCAAATATCATAACTGAACAAAGCTCTCTTCTTACAGACATGGTCATGTTTGCAAAGGCTGGGAGTTGATGCATAAATTCCAGTAATTGCTCTATTAGATAAAAGAAACATTGATTTGAAGACTGCAAGGCCTATGCCTCTAAGGTACCATTACCCCCTGCAGGTATATTAAACCTCAGAGTTAAACTCACTGAAGGAATTGCTCAGTGGTATTTCAATCACTATTAGTGCCTGTGGCTAAATGAGCACAGCATGCATTTTACAATCAACATTAATAAAAGGAACCTGGCTTTTCAATCTTGATTGTGCTCTGATTGACTATTATGGCATCAAGCGTAAAATTATGGCATCAAGCTAAGTGTAAAAGCACTTGAACTTCAAGCCTTTAGAAGAGTTATAAAGTATTTTTGCTGAATGATGATTGTAAGCTAGATAATATCAATAACATGAAATCATTTTTCAGTGTTCAGAGAAATAACCAGAGGAAAAGTATAAACTATTTCAATTTTTATTTTAGTGTTAAACTAATGCCAACTTTAGCTTGGCGCTTGCAGAAATCTCTTTTTGACTCAAATTCCTTGGAACTTAAATTCAGCCTCTTTACACCGTGATAATATCAGCCCTGCCAAAAATTCAAAAACAAAATTTGCCAGCTTCACGTAGTTAAAATTACTCCCTCCCTACCCCCCACATTAGCAAACTGTAATCACCAAAGTATTTAGCATCTCAGTGCTAATATTTTCCAACACCTAATTTCTCATAATAAATATAAGAAGAGAATAATAGTCTAGTTTAGTTTATAAATTCTTTGGGACAACAAGAGTTGTAAAAAATCTCTGAAAAGCATCATCTATAGTTATAAGGCTATCTATTTATTAATAATTATGTACTTACACAGATTTCAAAGAAGTCTTTATTATTTGAGTTATAAAATAGATCATATCAAGGTCTCTCTCACCAATGTCATCATCTGTTTTGTCTGCAGGTTCTTTTTCAAGGCACTCTCGTACAACATCTCGCCCCAGTAACGGATCTGAAGTTCTGTCAATATCTTCATCTTCTTCTTCTTCATCTTCAGAGTCCACAGGTGCTTCTGGGAGGCCTGTTAAATCTACATCTCCCATATCACTTTCTGTAGCCTGTAGAAAAGAAATGATCAGGCAGTAAATTCAATTTCTACACAGGTTTAACAGTTTATGGCCTCAGCTTATAGTCCCAGTCAGTTTATACCACAAAAATGAAAAAGTATCCCTTGACTAATAATTATAAGCTACAAGTTATGATAGATCAACATGTTTACCACTTGAATACTTAAGGAAAGATACTACAATGCGATTTACTATTACAGAAAGACTGGTATAAATATCTATCTGGTGCATGTAAATGCATTTGTTTTTATATTTTATATAAAAAGCGTACATAAGAGGACAGAGAAGTATTTTTTTCATAAATCAGGGATGACTATATGTGTTGTCACTCATGAATTGTAGTCATCCCTGACTTAGGAAAACTAAAGTAGTATCTTGCACCATACATTCTCTATCTTTGTACATATATACAACCATTGCAATTTTATATGTTGCTGGTTGAACTCAAATTATCTAAATGATCTAAACCACAATTCATACAGTTTAGTTAGTTAGTTAGTATGTACACATTACGCCTCTGGCGTTTAGGGCAGTGACGAAGCTCCTCCACTCCTGTCTGTTTCTGGCAAGTATTTCAATGGGGCACAGCTGGGGAACCATTGAAAGATCATGCAGTGTAGTTGGAAGATAAAGTGCTGTTAGAAGCCTAGGTAGTATAAGCAGCAAGGAGTTCTGTGGCACCTTATAGACTAACAGACGTATTGGAGCATAAGCTTTCGTGGGTGAATTCCCACTTTGTCAGATGCATGTAGTATAGTTATTGTACAAGCTCAGCTTTGGATACCAGAGTTTAATTTCAGTTGTTCAACTAGAATCATAGAATATCAGGGTTGGAAGGGACCTCAGGAGGTCATCTAGTCCAACCCCCTGCTCAAAGCAGGGCCAATCCCCAACTAAATCTATGACAGAAGAAGAGCAGGAGACACTGGAAATGGTTTAGTTAGGTCACAACTTTATTCCCAAATGTCTGGGAGTACCTGGCAGATAAAAGTAAGATAATTCCATAATCATTGTACTTATACTGGGGGATGAGGGGGTGAGCTGCTGTCCACTTTATCCATCGTGGTCCTCAGCCAACCTACCACTGTGACCTGGCCACTCCCCATCCCCAAATGAGGGTTGGGGGGGGGCTATAAAAGAAGGGGGGTTGGCTCCCTGCCATACCAATCACAGGAGCCAAAAATCCCTCATTTTTGCTCCTTTAAAGACCACGTCCTTTAAGTCCTTTACCAATGCATTTAATCTGATCACTGTATCCCTTCCCTACAGAGCACCTGCACTGGACCTCTGCAGCACTGTATACCTTCCCTACAGAGCACCTGCACTGGACATTGCAACATCATAGCCTAAGCACCGTTTTATGTTTGCGCCCAAATAAGCCCCCAGTCTGATGTGGGGAAGGTGAAAAAACCATCTCCTTGGCCTATCTTGCAGGGAGGGAAAAAGTCCTTCACAGACCGCCAGGAAAGGAGCGATTAGCATAACACCCACAGCAGATCATGACGAAACCTGGTATTTAACTACCACAATGGGTGGGAGGGTAGGTGCTGCTCCACCTGGTATAGGTAAAAGAGGGCTTTTCTTACACTGGAGTGGAACTAAATAATCCTGCATCTCTTCTGGTCACCAGTGGGGATTGGAGAAATGGGTGACCATGGGATGCTGACCTGGTCTGAAGCTGCTGCAACAAGTCGCTTTGGTTCTCTAGCCTTTAAAGGGGTCACACCCTTTTCCTACAACACAGACAACGGCCCCCACCACTTCATGTGGGGTGAGGTCATTTGGTGTCCATTCAGTTTGCATATCTGCCCTCTCTCCCCTGTGTCTTCCTTGAAGCTATCTAGCCGTGTGCGGGCAACCCCCCCTCAGTTCCTTCTCTACCGCAGAGCCCCTTAGGGAGAACTCCAAAGTCGAGGGGAGGAGGGCTGGTTGTGGAGCACCCATCAGGGGACACATCTCAAAGAATCATCGTTACTCACAAGGCGACTAACGTCCTCTTTGTGATATGACTACATCTAATTTTTCCTGATTCTTGCAGTGAGCAACTTCCTCTTCTTCTTCAGTAGTGTCCCTATAGGTGCTCCACTGTAGGTGACTTCACAGCAGTATCCCCCAGGAAGGGCTGGGACTTGAGAGTGGAGTCTGTTATTACAGAGTACTGAGGAGCAGAAGATGGCATGGGAAGCTGCAAAAGTGTGGGCAGAAGCCCCAAACTCTGCAGATTGCTGAGACAGGGACATCTTTAAAGAATGTGACTGAGGTAGAAATTGACCTCATGGAGTGTGTACAGACTCGGGACAAAGGCAGCAGGTTGTGTCCTTGATAACAAAGGTTAATGCAACCTGAAACCCATTTGGATGGTCTTTGAGCTGATACCATGGAGCCTTTGGATTTTTCCATGAGGAAAAGGAAGAGTTTAGAGAACTTCCTAAACTCCTTAGTCCTGTCCAAGTAGAATGCTAGTGCTCTTCTAACAGCTGCCATATCCAGAATTGTCTCCCTGTTGTCACTTTGTGGTTTTGGGAAAAAGCAGGAAGATGGATCTGTTGATTCATATGGAAAGTGGAGGTAACTTTATGGAGAAACTTGGGATGCAGCCTCAAAGTTACTTTGTCTTTAAAAAAGACCATGTATGGAGGGTGTGCCATCAGGGCAACTATTTCTCCTATGTGCCTAGCTGAGGTGATGGCAATTAGAAATGCTATCTTCATGGACAGGTGTAAAAGAGAGCAAGTTGCCATGGGCTCAAAGGGAGAACTAATCAAAGCCCTGAGAACTTGGTTAAGATCCCAGGCTGGAGAGGGTGGTCTCACATGTGGGAAGAGATTCCCAATGCCATAAGGAATCTACATATCAGCAGGTGAGCGAACACTGAGTATTGTCTACCTGACAGTGGAAAGCCATTATGGCCACAAGATGTACCTTAAGGGAGCTGAGTGAGAGTTCTGATCTCTTGAGGTCTAAAATGTAGTCTAAAATCAGAGGGAGGGAAGACAAGGTTGGGGCTATATGCTTAGAATGACACCAAACTTGGAACTGTTTCCATTTTTGTAGGTAAGTATGTCAAGCAGTCGACTTTTGGCTATGCAGCAACACATCTTTCTCCTCATCAGAGCATTCTGCCTCTAAGTCTTGGAACCAAGAAGGAGCCACGCCTGAAGGCGGGGGACCACAGGTTGGGGTGAAGGATCAGCTTGTCGCTTTGAGAGAGCAGGTGGGCAATGGGCCGAAGAGGAACTAGAGGACATGTTGCCATCTCAGTCAGGTAAGGAAACCAGACTTGCCTTGGCCAGTAGGGGACAATCAGAATAATTCTGGCTTTCTCTCGTCCAACTTTCAACAGGACTTTGGACAGAAGAGGAAACAGGGGAAAGGCATACAAGAAGTCCTTGTCCCATGGGAGGATGAGGGCATCTCCCAGCAAATGTTTCCCCAGGCTGGCCCTGGAGCAGTAACAAGGACATTTCTTATGTCTGTAAATAGCAAAGAGACCTGTAATCAGGGTTCCCCAAAGGGCAAATATGTCTTGTAACACTTCTGAGTTCAGTTCCCAATCGTGGTTGTGAGAAAAGTTCTGACTGAGACTGTCGGATGTCACATTCTGTGTCCTTGGTAGACAGGCAGCTGTGATGAGCATGTTGTGACGGATGCACCTATTTCAAAGTTTGAGTGCTTTGGTACAGAGGGAGAGAGATCTGGCACCCCCAGTGATTTATGTAAAGCATACAGGTCACATTGTCCGTCATGACCTTCGTGTACATGTTCTTGATGAAAGGCAAAAAGACAGCCCTTAGCTCCCGTGGAGGGTCACTTCTGTGGAAGACCACTTGCCTTGAACCTTGTGGTCATGTAAGTGAGCTCCCCAGCCTATTAAGGTGGCATCCATCGTTAGAGTCGCCGTCAGCAGCAGCTGCACAAAAGGAACACCTGCTCGGACATTGGATGGGTCTTTCTATCAGTCCAGGGAGTGTTTTACTGCGCAGGGCAGTGATAGCAGTTTAGCTAATCTGTCCCTGTTTGGGAAACAGACAGAAGTGAGCCACATCTGAAGACACTGCACAAACATCTGAGCGTTTGGGGTGACAAAGGTACATTCTGCCCTATGACCTAGCACCTGTGGACAGTTCCTGGCCGATGTTTGAGGGTTGGCCTGGGCTGTCTCTGTGAGACTTGTAAGGGTGGTGAGGCTGTGTAGTGGAGGAATGCTCTCGTTTGTTCTGGGTCTAGGTTGGCAATAGCTACTGGATGGATAATCCCTATTATTCTAGCACAAATAACAGAAGCACCCAAATTAGTTTATCATAGGTAATCTAAAAATGTTATTATGAAACTGGAATGAGACACAAATGTCAACATAGTTTTGCTAGACAATACAATATTTTGGTCCCATTCACCAGTCATTTGAAAAAACATATATTGCTAAAACTGCATCAGTCAAGCTTTTTTTAAGCATAGCTGTAATACATTGCTACTACAGCAGAATTTTTTCCTCTAACTACTGGACAGTCCTACAAATCTTATATGGCTTCTTTCTTGGTATATTTAGTAAAGATGTACCAAATTTTTGGAAGCCAATTGTTTTTCTATTCTCCATGCAGCATCTTTCTCAGTACTGGTAGATTCATTCATGTTTATTAGAGTTACTACAAAAAGTTTGTATGGAATCACATAACCAAAGTTATAGATCAACTCAATACAGTCTCTCAAAGCTAAATCTTGCCTAGAGATTACGTTGCATGCCCAGAAAGTCCAGTCACCTGTTGATATTCTTAAAAGGAATAAGAAATTGTATAATCACTACCTTTATCTCTTCAAAACTTCACTTACCAAAAACAGACTAGGATTATCAGTAAAGACACCAGCGGCCCCCACAACACTTGATTAATGCTACAACAGTCTTGTAATGTGTAACATTAGCCAGGACCGGATGCCTACAGCAACAATTTTATTGCAATCAATGGATGCTGAGAAGTCAAACGAAACTGAGAGGAAGAGGGTAACATTGGCAATAGAAAACAAAATCATGCAAGCAGAAATATGTTCAGCTACATAATACAATTTTAGATGCACTATTTTGATAACTACATAAGATCATAGGCAAATGTGTCTACATACTTAATACTACTGAAATCTCAGTCACTTCTGCAAGCTTATTCCTATTTAGAATCACAGAAACGTAGGTCCGGAAGAGACCTCCGATGTAAGTTTAAAAATACAAACCCACATGTTAAAGATGGATCCTCGAGTATGGCCCCAAGCCCCCAATTCTGCACAATTTCACTTTGCCTACAGATCTCAGTGGAGGTCTTCCAGGATGTTCAGAAACACAAATACAGTGTGAATGGCATAGAGTCAAGTGGATTGAGCCCCATAATCAGCTTTGTGGAATCTTCATGAAATGTAGCAAAAGTTTTCATGAGATCTCTCTATTAATGTGAAATGAAAACTGGTGTTTGGAACTTCCCCTGCAGCAACTGACAAACGATTAAAATGTTTGGATTGCAAAGGTCCAGATATGTGCTAGGTGCTACCCAAAACAAGGAGAGACATGGCCCCTCCTCTGAAGGACTTACACAAAGCATTGCTTTAGTGCATGAAAGCTAGAGAGTGAAACCAGCTAAAAGGAAAAATGAACCAGTTACCCTGGTTTTCATTGTCCAAGTTGAGAGAAACACAAAAAGGGTTAACGCTGAAAAGAATTGTTAACAGTGAAGGTAACTGACCATTGTAACAACTTGCCTGGTGATATGGAGGATTCTCCGATACTTGGAGTCTTTAAATCAAGGCTGAATGTCTTTCTAGAACTACTCTAGCTCAACCAAAAGTTATGTGCTTGAAGCAGGTGAGATTCTGGGGCTGTGCTATGGAGAAGGTCAGACTAGATGATCATAGCGGTCCCTTCTGGCCTTAAAATCTATAAATCTAAAGTATCTATCCAGACCCCTATGCTGAAGCAGGACCAAGTAAACTTAGACCATGCCTGACACATTTGTCCAATCTGTTCTTAAAAACCTCAGTTGATGGGAATTCCACACCCTCCCTTGGAAGCCTGTTCCACACCTTAACTATATTTATAGTTAGAAAACTTTTCCTAATATCTAACTTAAATCTCCCTTGCTGAAGATTACCCATTATTTCTTTTCCTACCTTCAGCGGAGATGAAGAACAATTGATCACCACCCTCTTTAAAACAGCCCTTATCATATTTGAAGACTTATCAGGTCCCTGCTCAGTTGTCTTTTCTCAAGAATAAGCATGCCCAGGTTTTTTAAACTTTCCTCACAGGTCAGATTTCTAAATCTTTTATCATTTTGTTGCTTGCCTCTAGACTCTCTCCAATTTGTCATCATCTTTCCTAAACTGTGGTGCCCAGCATTGGAGACACTACTCCAGCTGATGCTTCCCCAGTGTCAAGCACAGCAGGACAATTACCTTGTGTCTCTTCCATATGACACTCCTGTTAATACACACCAGAATGATATTAGCCTTTTTAGCAAGTGCATCACATTGCTGACTCGATCAATTTGTGATCCACTATAAACTCCAGATCCTTTTCAACAGTACTATCACCTAGGCATTTATTCCCCATTTTGTAGTTGTACATTCGCTTTTTCCTTCCTAAGTGAAGTACTTTGCACTTGTCTTTACTGCATTTCATATTGTTTATTTCGTACCAATTCTCCAATTTGTCAAGGTTGCTTTGTATTCTAATCCTGTCCTCCAAAGCACTTGCTGTTTCAATGGAGATTATATACAATTTGCATTACGAAACTGAAGTGTTAAAAAAGTGAAATTACTTTTTCTATTACTGGTGCTTGAGCTATATTTGTAATAATCCTGGGGCTTTATGGCAGATCAAATCAGCTGAGCCAAGTACTGAAAAAGTAAAATTTCATTTCTTAGAAAAAAAAACAAAAAACAACCACCGCAGAGCAGAAAAATGCTTTAATTTGCCACAATGAGGAACAAAGTAAAGAATGTTGGGCTCCAAAGCTCTCAGTGACTATTCAATATATTTCCATTTTAAGACTATCTTCAGACAAGTTTTGTTGTAATAATTGAATCTAGAACCTGAAAGAGAGACTTTGGAGCTAAAGTAAAGTTAGGGGAGCTAAAGTAAAGTTAAATATAAACTCAACAAAATTAGATGAACAGAACATTAAGCAACCCACACAAAGCAATGACAACCTGACTGAATTCAGTCAGAGTACCCAAGATATTATGTTTCGTGTTGTTTTCTGTTAGAGGACTAAATAAAGGTGGTTAATTTTACACACATTGTGTGATTCTTTTACAACTAAAATGGAATAATCTAACATAAGGCTAGCACTAGGAAGCTGCACATATCCATATTCTTAATCTACACATGGTGAATTCACCTCCCTGCCACACACACACCTGGTCAGCAGTATCCTCTACATGTTGTGGACCTTCTCAGAGAAGACCAAGGTCTTTGCCCATCTCATGTTACAAGAGAATTAACACTCTGCTAAATTATTATATGTATTAAGGCAATGACTCTGGTGGAGCACTGTGCTAGGGACTGTCCAAACACATAGTAAGAAATAGTCCCTTCCTCCAAGAGTTTGCAATCTAAATAGACAAGGCAGACAAAGGGTTGAAGGGCACAGAGGTAAAGTGACTTCCCCAGATTCACACAGCAGTGGTAGAAGTGGGAGTCAAACCAGTCTCCCAAGTCCCAGTCTACTGCTCTATCCACTCAATCACACTGCCTGTAAAGTATTTATCAAAAGTAACATTCTGGTAAGGTAAGTACAAGACTATGGGTATGTAAGCTGAACAGAGAGTGAAATCCAAATGCTAATGAAAAAATACCAGTGGAATATGTTCCTAAGTAAATCTTTCAAGACAAAGTTCTCCATCATGTTGTGTCTAAACAGAGAAGTAAACTGAATATTGGCGAAGAATTGGTCTTCCTCAATCCAAAAGTCTATCAGGGAGGTAGGCATTGAGAAAGAGAGAGAGATAATATAATCCTGCACTTTAATTGTCCTTAACAGTAAATTACAATATTGAAGATAAGGACAATGACTACTACATTATGTCTAACTGCTTGACTTCTAGACTCTGCTCAGGAACCTGGAACAAGTAACATAACTAAACTCTTGCATTATACCATTGTGCCACAACTGTTGCAGATCTGTGTTTCATTGGTACAAATAAATAAGACTATTGCAAACCTCCTTGTTGATCAGATAATACAAGTGTGCAGATAAGGGAAGAAATCATCTTCATAGATTTATTAATTCCCTTTTTTTCAAGATGGAGCTTCATCCAGTTACGATCCTTGACTAAACTAGAGTGGTAAATAGCTAGGAAAGATCTAGGATTAAAGTCAAAAACAAAAAATCATCAAAAATTATAAAGATCATTCACTGCACTGCCCTTGAAAGACTGTGTGGTAGGAATACTTTTTATGTTTTGGAAAACTGAACATTGATTTACATTACAAGGAATAATTTTGATTGATTACATCACAATCAGTTGCAATATCTTCTTATTCCTAGAACAAAGCATTGTGGTGAGCAATATCAACATATTACATTAAATGCTAACCTCTTAATATAAATATTAGGGCTGTCAAGCGATTAAAAAAAGTATCGTGCCATTAATCGCACTGTTAAACAATAATGGATTACCATTAATTTAAATATTTTTGGATGTTTTTTCTACATTTTAAAATATATTGATTTCAATTACAACTTGGAATACAAAGTGTACAGTGCTCACTTTATATTTATTTTTGATTACAGGTATTTGCAATGTAACAAAACAAAAGAAATAGTATTTTTTCAATTCCCCTAACACAAGTACTGTAGTGCAATCTCTTTATCATGAAGGTTGAACTTACAAACATAGAATTATGTACAAAAAAAACTGCATTCCATTCAAAAATAAAACAATGTAAAATTTTAGAGCCTGCAAGTCCACTCAGTCCTACTTCTTGTTCAGCCAATCGCTCAGACTAACAAATTGGTTTACATTTGCAGGAGATAATGCTGCCCGCTTCTTGTTTACAATGTCACCTGAAAGTGAGAAAGTGGTACTGCTGCAGCGAGCGTCACAAGATATTTACGTGCCACAGGCGCTAAAGATTCATATGTCCCTTCAGGCTTCAACCACCATTCCAGGGGACATGCGTCCATGCTGATAATGGGTTCTGCTCAATAACAATCCAAAGCAGTGCGGACCAACGCATGTTCATTTTCATTATCTGAGTCAGATGCCACGAGCAGAAGGTTGATTTTCTTTTTTGGTGGTTCGGGTTCTGTAGTTTCTGCATCTGAGTGTTGCTCTTTTAAGACTTCTGAAAGCACTTCGTCCCTCTCAGATTTTGGAAGGCACTTAAAATTCTTAAATCTTGGGTCAAGTGCTGTAGCTATCTTTAGAAATCTCACATTGGTACCTTCTTTGCATTTTGTCAAATCTAGAGTGAAAGTGTTCTTAAAATGAACATGTGCTGTGTCACCATCCAACACTGCTAAAACATGAAATATATGGCAGAATGTGGGTAAAACAGAGCAGGGGACATACAATTCTCCCCTAAGGAGTTCAGTCACAAATTTAATTGACACATTTTTTTAAACGAGCATCATCAGCATGGAAGCATGTCCTCTGGAATGGTGGCTGAAGCATGAGGGGGCATATGAATGTTTAGCATATCCGACATGTAAATATCTTGCAATGCAGGCTACAATAGTGCCATGCAAATGCCTGTTCTCACTTTCTGGTGACATTGTAAATAAGAAGAGGGCAGCATTATCTTCTGTAAATGGAAACAAACTTGTTTGTCTTAACGATGAAGTGAGCTGTACCTCACAAAAGCTTATGCTCAAATAAATTGGTTAGTCTCTAAGGTGCCACTAGTACTCCTTTTCTTTTTGCGAATACAGACTAACACGGCTGCTACTCTGAAACCTACTTCATATTACATCACTTTACTAGCTTATGTAGCTCACATTAACTCAGAGGTGGGCAAACTTTTTGGCCCGAGGGCCAAATCTGGATATGGAAATTGATTGGCGGGCCATAAATGCTTATGAAATTGGGGGTTGGGTGTAGGAGGGGGTGAGGACTCCAGCTGGGGGTGCGGGCTCTGGGGTAAGGCCAAAAATTAGGAGTTCAGGGTGCGGGAGGGGGTGCTGGGCTGGGGCAGGAGGTTGGGGTGCGGGCTCTAGCTGGAGGCGCAGGCTCTGGGGAGGGGCTGAAAATGACGGGATGGGGGTGCACGAGGGTGCTCCGGGCTGGGACCGAGGGGTTCGGAGGGCAGGAGGGGAACCAGGGCTGGGGCAGGGGCACAGGAGGGGTTCAGGGTGCAGGTTTCGGGTGGTGCTTACCTCAAGCAGCTCCCGGAGGCAGCAGCATGTCCCTCCTCCAGCTCCTAAACAGAGGGGCAGCCAGGTGGCTCTGCATGCCACCCTATCCCCAGGCACCACCCCTGCAGCTCCCATTGGCCATGGTTCCAGGCCAATTGGAGCTGCGGGGGCAGCACTTGGGGCAGGAGCAGCGTGTGGAGCCCCCTGGCTGCCCCTACGCATAGAAGCCAGAGGGAGGACACTCTGCTGTTTTCAGGAGCCGTGCGGCACCGCGGCACATGCAGAGAGGGAGGCAAGCCCCCAATCCCGCTCCCTGGCTGAAGCGCCTGAGCAGGGAAATCCCCGGACTCTGCTCCCTGGCAGGAGCCTGAGGGATGGATTAAAAGTCTGAAGGGCCGGATGTGGCCCCTGGGCCGTAGTTTGCCCACCCCTGCATTAATTGCTTTGGAATAAAGCTCAAGTGCAAACTGTGTTTGGAGAGAGTCTCAGCAGCACAGTACCTTATTCAATGATTTCCAACCTTTCTACAGCTAAATAGCCTGAATTTTTATTGTGTTTTTCAATCATAGCAATACAGATTGTGGACCTCACTTCCCAGTTTGACAAGCTCAAGCTAAAATACTAACGCTTAAGCATATATGCATAATAAGGGGAGGAGGGTTCTTTGTTTCTGATTTAGGTGACAATCAGCCAATCAAAGACATGCAACCCTTCTTTCTACAAGCAAAAGAAAGAAGTGCTAGATTGTATCCAGCCGCTTCAGGAATGCATAAGGGGAAGGGACAAGAAGCAATCGCCTCCCAGACCTCTGAGCAATATAGATATGACGATAGTCCATGCAGACCCAGTCTGAAACTGCCCCAGCAAGTCACTCTGGCTCTCTAGGGTGACATGTTTTCCTACAAGCCAGACAATGGCCCCCCACCACTTAATGTGCGGTGAGGTCATTCCCCAAGGGTAAAAGTGAACTTTATTTAATTTTGCCCTAGTCTACTATGCCCGTGAACAAATAATTACCTGTGAAATAATAGATGGTTCTTAAACTGTGTCCCAAGGACCACTTGCAGATGGCCCACAAAGTGTTCACAGGTTACATAGTGATGGGAGAAAACCTGGGGGCTTTGGACAGCACACATTGAGCTATCTGTAGAAACAGCTGTTCCTGCTGCCAAGAATGATATCACAGCTGTTTCTACTGTCCATTATTACTAACACTGTCAACTTCAAAATTCCTTGATTAATTGTTAAATCCACTGATTTATTTATTTTTCAATTAACAGAATGTGTGTCGGTAGCATAGCTTTGAGCACATTTACATGATAAATATGCAATTATTTAATTTCTGATACATAGAGTGGCAATAATGAGTCAAAATGTCACCATCCCTTGATAACCAGCAGAATGCAATCACTGACTCAGCTCCACAAAACCATTACACAAATAAGGACTTGCAGGATGAGGGTTGGAGGGGCGGGGAACCCTATTAACAAACTAGCCTTTACCTAAGAGACAGAGAGAGAGAGAGAGAGAGAGAGAGAGGGAGGGAGAGGAGGCGGGGGGGGGGGCGGGGGGGAAGCCTGAGTAAAATGATGGGCATTACACACCATGTCTGGAAGGTCAAACTCTAATTCCAACAGACAGCAAACTTTAGTTTTCAGTTTTCAAATTTTACATAATACAAGCACAACCCTGTAATTACACATATTTATATACAAAATGTACAAACAACAAGGCGACAACACTGCATTTGCAAAAAGCTATGGCCTTCGGATTGACCTATGTTGTAGATCTGAAAGACTCTTAAGAGCTAAACTGTTTAGTACTTTAAACAGACTAATATTTACTCCTTAAGAAAATAAAACGCATCAGTATCACAAACCAGCACCAAAATAAAAACAGCAACTTAATCTACTCTATGAATGATTTAACATTTCATTTCATATTAAGTAGAACTACTGTAAGAGAAAAGAACAGACAGCCAAACAATTCTAAGCACATGTCAATTACGAAAAGGTCAGCAGTTGTCACCTTGTTTACCATTGTGGATGAACATTAATTATTAACCAACACGAGATCAATAATAAGAACAGCCTCCAAGTCCAAACTGCACATAAATTAGTTGAAGGGACGTATTTATTTTGTTTTTTTTTTTTTTTTTTTTTTTTTTTTACAGAAGCTAGCCTATTCCAGGGAAATAGTCTAAGAGGAATGAAGAAATGGCCTTGCCGACAATCTCCTTAATTCACAATAGTACTACGGAATAGTGTGCCCTCCTTTAGGCCTGATTTTTTTTTAAATTCACACTCAAATCCTCTTAAAAACATATAGGCATCATCAGTATGTCACAATAAACTTTTGGAACTTTTAACTCTTATAAAGCATTTAAGTTACAAAGGAAACCTAATATTATTAAGACAAAATATACTTCAGGGGCATGTAGAGCTATTTAGGACCAAAGTTTCATCTGTCTGAAAACTGTTAGCATACAACAATGTGTTCCAGTCTCCAAATTCGCCAAAGGGAAAAGAACACAGCTTCAGTCACTACCACTACATAGCAGAGATATTTAAAGTTTAAATGAAAACGAGAGGTATGTCAACTCAGTAGGCAATGAGAAAGCAACATAGGTAGCACAAGTTAACAACCAGCTCTATTCTCTGAAATGCTGACAGTATTCCTGGCAAGAAGGGAAGTATTACACCAAAGCTGTGATCTCGTGGTCCTCAAGAACCAAGGTAAAACCCAATAATATTTTAACTATTAAGAAGTTATAAACTATGGATAGTAAAATTATAGAAATGTAACACTATAAGTACCTGACCTTTTTTTCAAAGGGAGGCTAAATTAAGATGGATAGTATGTATGTATGGCAAAACTAAATGGACAGCAGGAAGGTAAATCAAGATTTGACAATCAATAATAGTGTGGCAGCCAACAAAGGCACTGCAAGATCTTACAACTGATACATAAAACCGTTATTAAGCTAGGAACAAGACTCTTTTCCTCAAAGGCGACAGGGATAAGCTGGGTGTCCTTGAGGAAGTCATTATATTCTTGACTATTTAACTTCCCCTGTTTCTATCTAAACTGCAAAATTTTGCAAAAAGCACTCCAGTGCACTTACAGTAATGGGTGCAAATTTTAAGATAAAATTTAAAAACTGCCACTTCATGCAAAATAAATACATTTCAATTAATAGTTTTGAATTAAATTAACCAATGTATTTTCTTGATCTTAAAAACAGCATGCTGCAATCTGTTGACCAACACAGTTTCTGTAGCACTCCAAGCAAGTCAAAACTTATAGATTCATGAATAGCTATAGATGCAAAGGGCCAGCTCCTTGACTCTTCTTAAGCTCCCTTTGTGCCGCTTCAGCAGCTCTAAACAGACTTAAGGTTTGTCTTCACTACCAGGGTAAGTCGACCAAAGTTACGTTATAGCTGGAATCGACGTAGCTTAGGTCGATTTACCACGGTGTCTTCACTGCGTTGTGTCCACAGGGGAAACTCTCCCGTCAACTTACATTACTCTTCTTGGAGAGGTAGTCAGAGTCGACCGGAGTCTGCCATCGATTTAGCGGGTCTTCACTAGACCTGCTAAATCGACACCCGCTGCATTGATTGTTGTCATAAATATAAAGGGAAGGGTAAACACCTTTAAAATCCCTCCTGGCCAGAGGAAAAACCCTTTCATCTGTAAAGGGTTAAGAAGCTAGGATAACCTTGCTGGCACCTGACCAAAATGACCAATGAGGAGACAAGATACTTTCAAAGCTGGATGGGGGAGAAACAAAGGTTCTCTCTGTCTGTGTGATGCTTTTGCCGACAACAAAAAAAGAATGGAGTCTTAGAACTTAGTAAGTAATCTAGCTAGATATGCGTTAGATTCTGTTTTGTTTAAATGGCTGATAAAATAAGCTGTGCTGAATGGAATGTATATTCTTGGTTTTGTGTCTTTTTGTAACTTAAGGTTTTCCCTAGAGGGATTCTCTATGTTTTGGATCTGATTACCCTGTAAGGTATTTACCATCCTGATTTTACAGAGGTGATTCTTTTACTTTTTCTTCAATTAAAATTCTTCTTTTAAGAACCTGATTGCTTTTTTTCATTGTTCTTAAGATCCAAGGGTTTGGGTCTGTGTTCACCTATGCAAATTGGTGAGGATTTTTATCAAGCCTTCCCCAGGAAAGGGGGTCTAGGGTTTGGGGAGGATTTTGGGGGGAAAGACGTGTCCAAGCGGGCTCTTTCCCTGTTATATATTTGTTAGACGCTTGGTGGTGAAAGCAATAAAGTCCAAGGGCAAAAGGTAAAATAGCTTGTACCTTGGGGAAGTTTTAACCTAAGCTGGTAAAAATAAGCTTAGGGGGTTTTCATGCAGGTCCCCACATCTGTACCCTAGAGTTTAGAGTGGGGAAGGAACCTTGACAATTGCAGCAGCATCAATCTCCCCGGTAGTGAAGTTACCGAAAGAGGGTAACTGATGATTCCTGTAGCGTAGGGGTTGTTTCAGGGTGGGCTGGGGACAGGCAGGGTGTTTGTCAGGGACAGGAACGGGCAGAGTTGGAGCACAACATGCTCCAGTAATCCTTGGCAGATCAGCTCCTTGAGGGCTATTACTTGCCAGTGTGTGTAAGTGCAGCCCTGAGATGACACAAACTTGGGCCAGTTCAACATCTAGCAGGTCCCTGAATTTGGGGAAGATTGGGGAAGAGGGAAGTACCATAAACAATGCCTACCTCCTCAAGTGCAGTGTTTTGCTCCAGATCTAACCCTATCTCTTTATCTAGAAAAAGGAGTACTTGTGGCACCTTAGAGACTAACCAATTTATTTGAGCATAAGCTTTCATGAGCTACAGCTCACTTCATCGGATGCATACTGTGGAAAGTGTAGAAGATCTTATTATATGCACAGAAGAAACAGATTGATAGAGCCAGAAGAGTACCCAGAAGTCACCTACTACAGGACAGGCCTAACAAGGAAAATAACAGAACGCCACTAGCCGTCACCTTCAGCCCCCAATTAAAACCCCTCCAACGCATTATTAAGGATCTACAACCTATCCTGAAGGATGACCCAACACTCTCACAAATCTTGGGAGACAGGCCAGTCCTTGCCTACAGACAGCCCCCCAACCTGAAGCAAATACTCACCAGCAACCACATACCACACAACATAACCACTAACCCAGGAACCTATCCTTGCATCAAAGCCCGTTGCCAACTGTGCCCACATATCTATTCAGGGGACACCATCACAGGGCCTAATCACATCAGCCACACTATCAGAGGCTCGTTCACCTGCACATCCACCAATGTGATATATGCCATCATGTGCCAGCAATGCCCCTCTGCCATGTACATTGGTCAAACTGGACAGTCTCTACGTACAAGAGTAAATGGACACAAATCAGATGTCAAGAATTATAACATTCATAAACCAGTCGGAGAACACTTCAATCTCTCTGGTCACGCAATTACAGACATGAAATTCGCTATTTTACAACAAAAAAACTTCAAATCCAGACTCCAGCGAGAAACTGCTGAATTGGAATTCATTTGCAAATTGGATACAATTAACTTAGGCTTGAATAGAGACTGGAGTGGCTTAGTCATTATGCAAGGTAGCCTATTTCCCCTTGTTTTTTCCTACACCCCCCCCCCCCCCCAGGCGTTCTTGTTAAACCCTGGATTTGTGCTGGAAATGGCCCACCTTGATTATCATACACAATGTAAGGAGAGTGGTCACTTTGGATAAGCTATTACCAGCAGGAGAGTGAGTGTGTGTGGGGGGGGGGGGAGGGGTGAGAAAACCTGGATTTGTGCTGGAAATGGCCCAACTTGATTATCATACACATTGTAAGGAGAGTGATCACTTTAGATAAGCTATTACCAGCAGGAGAGTGGGGTGGGAGGAGGTATTTTTTCATGCTTTATGTGTATATAATAAGATCTTCTACACTTTCCACAGTATGCATCTGATGAAGTGAGCTGTAGCTCACGAAAGCTTATGCTCAAATAAATTGGTTAGTCTCTAAGGTGCCACAAGTACTCCTTTTTCTTTTTGCGAATACAGACTAACACGGCTGTTACTCTGAAACCTCTCTCTTTATCTAGAGAGAGATATTCTAATACTCTAGGAGGCATTCATATAATGTCACTGGTTTTGTTTTCATGTTCTGTTAGAATAAAATATTCACTGCACTGATTAAACAAAACTACAATAGTGAAGTCTGAAATTACAGCAAAAGCAATTAATAAAACCAAACTTTTTAAACAAAGTCAAGGTGTTTGAGTGAACTACCCTGTGGCTGTGTGAACTCTTCCCTGCACGAGTGAAAAGCTGCTTGTGAACTGTACCCTGAAGTTTCTTCCACAGGTACTGGAAATTAGTTGAGCCATACTTGTTCGCTTGGAGGATCAAACGGGTTAGGTTTGAGATTAAATGTGATTATTTCACACAGCTCTGCTTATCTCTTTGCTAGGGAAGCATTACAAGAAATGAAGCACTGAGTTTTATCCATAAGAGAAAGAAAATATCTGGCTTAAAGTTCACCATCTGATGGGTCGTATTGCTAATATGAAACCACTTATACATATAAAATGAGAACACAGTCAGCTGTGGTCATTCACTTGATGTTATAGACACAGGCACAACACCATGGACAGTCAGTTTGAAAGCTCTGTCTACATTTGTTGTTCTAGCAATGATGTGGGGAAAGTCTTAGATTACTTATTTTCATTTGTTCGTGAAATCAATTAAGGGTTTAATGCTATACAGTCAGAGAAATTCTCATAGACAGCAATAATTTTCTGCTGATCTAGAATTCAACAGGAGAGTGTTTTTTTTCCTGTTTAACATCCTGGAGAGAGAAACAGCTGGGACGAGCAAAACTCCTTTTCAACATTATAGCATGGAGAAATCTAAACCATGTTAACAAAACTTGCAAAAGAGGTAACAAAACTTTCCACTGTTCTCAATCTCCACTTCTTATCCTCTCCTGACCTCTACTTCTGTCATTAGCATCACACCAACCGTCGGAAAGAAATGAAAAACATTCTATAAACAAGTTTAAGATTCTATTAATTCAAATGTTTCACTTCAAGCTTAGGTCACCTTAATCAAACTTTTTGTGTTCAAAACACTATTCTTCTTTTGCTGATGTTAGTTTTGTTGCTGAACTTAAAATGCTACCTCTAGTACACATGGAAGAAGTTTAGTATTCACAAGAAACTAAACTGATTGCCAAAGCCCAATATTATTTTACCAAATTTTTTCAGAGTACAAGTTTGTTAAAATAAACTGTTTTCGTCATAGTCACTCAACTAATACAGTATCTTCATATTTTGTATTTATTGTTTTTAAAAGAAACCCTTAGAACTCCCTAACTTAAACTCTTAAATTGGTTACCATCTTTGCATGATAACTATTAAACTACTGCCAACATTTTAAATAATGAAAACAAGAGATTCTTTATAATGTCAAGACACTATCCCATACTATATGCGCATTGTGCACAGATGGATGCATTACAAAATACTATGAAATGCTACATCATGAAAATATTATGCAATATTATATTCATACATCAGTAGAATTTTATAAAAACAGTGAAAATATTTTTATGGGTTTATAAATTTAAGTTGGAATGATCAAACTGCCTACCATCTCTGCAAAGAGAACCAGAATCTCTTGATAGACATTTCTATGTTTATAATACCTACAAGAAACTGGCCAACTAAAAATACATATGTAAAGAAGATGTGAACATATCTGATACAAATTAAAATTAAACCCAAATGTGGACATTTTGTTTTCTGCTCACTCTCACCCTTTGTCTGTTGCTTGTCTTCCTAGACTGTAAGGCCCAGAACCTCAAAGGTATTTAGGCCCCTAACTCCCAATGAAATCAATGGGAGTTAGGTGCCAAAAAATCTTTCAGGATCTAGTCCTAAGTGCTTTGGGGACAGGACTATGTCATCCTATATAGGTGCACAGTGCTATAGTTAAAACACTATGGGATCCACCACAGCACAGAAAAACAAAAATAATGATTCCAATCATCCCTATCTGTAGGTTAAACCCACAGGAGAGAGGGAGAAAAATAGTTCTGTGACAGGATGGAGTATACTCCCAGTAGATAATCCACATGGTACATATCCAAAATGTCAGACTCTTAAGGGAATTACAAGAGGCCTAGGCCTCCAAACCACCATGCCCTCCAGCAGTGTAGGCTCCCTCAGGATCGGACAATACAGACTGAGAATACATTATCTTGTCTGAAGTATCTCTGTAGGGACAGAAGATGATGTGACACTACTCTGGCCTGCCTATTCCAGCCTGCAAGGTTCCTGGATTCAGATGCCCTCTCTAGGGTCTGGAGTGGGTGGAATGGTGTCACAGAGGATCACTTTCATGCAGGAAGGGTGATCTCTACACAGAGAGCCCCCACTCTCTGCTTGGATCTGACAGGGTAATCTGGACTGATTAATAAAATTAATAAATTAATATACAAAAATAGTTTCCATACTAATGCTTTAGCTGAGTATGCTACTCAATTATTAATTCCTGTATTATTCTAACATATAACTTTTTATTTACCAAACAGATTCTTTTAAAAAAATTTCATAACTTAGATGATATATGTTAATCTACAAACTAGGGCTGTCAAGCGATTTAAAAAATTGTGATTAATTGCGCTGTTAATAATAGAATACCATTTATATAAATATTGTTGGATGTTTTCCACATTTTCAAATATATTGATTTCAATTACAACAGAGAATACGAAGTGTACAGTGCTCACTTTATTTTTTATTACAAATATTTGCATTGTAAAAAGAAACAGTATTTCAATTCACTTAATAAAAGTACTGTAGTGCAATCTCTGTCATTGAAGTTGAACTTACAAATGTAGAATTATGTACAAGAAATAACTGCATTCAAAAATAAAACAATGTAGAACTGTAGAGCCTACAGGTCCACTCAGTCCTACTTCATGTTCAGCCAATCGCTCAGACAAACAAGTTTGTTTACATTTGCAGGAGATAATGCTGCCCGCTTCTTGTTTACAATGTCACCTGAAAGTGAGAACAGGCGCTCAAATGGTACTGTTTCAACTGGTGTTGCAAGATATTTATGTGCCAGATGCACTAAAGATTCATGTGTCTCTTCATGCTTCAACCACAATTCCAGGGGACATGTGTCCATGCTGATAATGGGTTCTGCTCAATAACAATCCAAAGCAGTGTGGACCGACGCATGTTCATTTTCATTATGAGTCAGATGCCACAAGCAGAAGGTTGATTTTCTTTTTTGGTGGTTCGGGTTCTGTAGTTTCTGCATCTGAGTGTTGCTCTTTTAAGACTTCTGAAAGCATGTCCACACCTCGTCCCTCTCAGATTTTGAAAGGCGCTTCAGATTCTTAAACCTTGGGTCGAGTGCTGTAGCTATCTTTACAAATCTCACATTGGTACCTTCTTTGTGTTATGTCAAATCTGCAGTGAAAGCGTGTCCTCTGGAATGGTGGCTGAAGCATGAAGGGGCATATGAATGTTTAGCATATCTGACATGTATATACCTTGCAATGCCGGCTACAAAAGTGCCATGCGAATGTCTGTTCTCACTTTCAGGTGCATTGTAAATCAGAAGCGGGCAACATTATCTCCTGCAAATGTAAACAAACTTGTTTGTCTTAGCGATGGGCTGCACAGGAAGTAGGACTAAGTGGCCTTGTAGATTCTAAAGTTTGACATTGTTTTGTTTTAGAGTACTGTTATGTAAGAAAAAAAAAATCTAGATTTGTAAGTTGCGCTTTAACGACAAAGAGATTGCACTACAGTACTTGTATGAGGTGAATTGAAAAATAGTACTTCTTTTTTTTAATCATTTTCACAGTGCAAATATTTGTAATAAGAATAATATAAAGTGAGCACTGTAAACTTTGTATTCTATGTTGTAATTGAAATCGATATATTTGAAAATGTAGAAAAACATCCAAAATATTTAATAAATGTCAATTGGTATTCTATTGTTTAACAGTGTGATTAAAACTGCAATTAATCGTGATTAATTTTTTTAATCGCAATTAATTTTTTTGAGTTAATCATGCTAGTTAACTGCGGCCCTACTACAAACATGACATTTCAAATTTATTTCTGTTGATAATTTTCTTAACAGACTAAATGCATGTGATGTATATAGAGCAACCTGTAATGATTTTATAACACTATTTCTTGGCTCGATTACTGGGATGGTGCTTTCTGTACGAATATTTTTGTTTAAGTGCTTCTCACTAGGGGGATGTATGGGATGGGTTGGGCAAGGAAGAGGAGATGGAACTAGAGTGTCACCTATCAACTTCCACTTAAAAGGTATTCAGGGCTAATTCCAAAACTGTTAGTCCTGAGGACTCTGGATTAGAAGCTAGGCCTGCCACCATTGTGAGATGATAGTATTTTAGGTAGGAGACACGTATACAATCTATTTGTTGTTTTAAAGTCCCTTTTCTCTTTTTTTTTTTTTTTGTTTTGTTCCACCTGCTAACCAAAAATACTGTTTTAAAGGCAGCTTATTATTAATATATCATTGGTTACAGGATCCCAAAGGGAGAAAACATGGGTGTCTGAAACCCAGTCAGACCTGCAAGCTAAGCAGATGTTACACGCAAGGTCCTATAGCCAGATCCCAGGGTAAGCATGGAAGAATCATGTGATTCCAGCCTGAGACAGTGACAGCAAAAAGCTCAAGACCTTGGGGACAGAAGTGCAGCTAGCCCCATAACTGTGACACCACACAAACAGCTTCAATTGACAAAAGACGGTTACTCACCTTTGTAACCTTCGAGATGTGTTGCTCATATCCATTCCAATTAGGTGTGCGCACGCCACTTGCATGATTGTTGGAGAATTTTTACCCTAGCAACAACCGGTGGGTCGGCTGTGGAGCCCCCTGGAGTGGCGCCTCCATGGCGCTGGATATATACTCCAGCTGACCCAGCGCCTCCTCAGTTTCTTCTTGCCGGCTACTCCAACAGAGGGGAAGGAGGGCGGGTTTGGAACGGATATGAGCAACACATCTCGAAGAACAACAACTACAAAGGTGAGTAACCGTCTTTTCTTTTTCGAGTGCTTGCTCATATCGATTCCAATTAGGTGACTCCCAAGCCTTACCTAGGCAGTGGGGTCGGAGTGAGATGTCGCTGAGTGTAGCACTGCTGAACCAAACGCAGCATCGTCTCTGGACTATTGCATAGTGAGAGGCAAAAGTATGCACTGAAGACCAAGTGGCTGCTCTACAGATCTCCTGTATCGGAACCTGTGCCAGGAAAGCGGCTGACGAGGCTTGAGCCCTTGTAGAATGGGCGTTGAGGGGCTTGGCCGGGACACCAGCCAGGTCATAGCAAGTATGGATACAGGAAGTGATCCAAGTGGAGATGAGCTGTGAGGAGACCGGGAGGCCTTTCATCTGGTCAGCCACTGCAACAAAGAGCTGGGTCGTCTTTCTGAATGGCTTTGTACGCTCAATATAGAAGGAGAGGGTCCTACGAATGTCGAGGGAGTGTAGCCGTTGCTCTCGCCAAGTAGCATGCGGCTTTGGGTAGAAGACTGGGAGGAAAATGTCCTCGTTGACATGGAAAGTTGATACCACGTTGGGAAGGAAGGCAGGGTGAGGGCGTAGTTGCACCTTGTCTTTGTGGAAGACCGTGTACGGTGGTTCCGAAGTGAGAGCTCTGATCTCAGATACACGCCTTGCTGAAGTGATAGCCACAAGGAAGGCTGTCTTCCAAGAGAGGTACAGAAGTGAGCATGTGGGCCATTGGCTAGAACGGGGTGACCATAAGTCTGGAAAGACCAGGTTAAGATCCCACGTGAGAACCGGTTGCCGCACCTGCGGGTAGAGACGGTCCAGACCTTTAAGAAATCTACCAACCATAGGGTTGGAGAAGACCAAGCAACTATGTTCTCCTTGGTAGAAAGCCGAAATGGCCGCCAGGTGCACCCTATCAGATGATATAGCCAGACTTTGTTGTTTTAAGGACAGGAGGTAGTCTAGGATGATAGGCACCAACGCCTGCAGGGGTGGCGTGCCATTTTGAGCACACCAGCAGGAGAAATGCTTCCATTTGGCAAGGTACGTGGCTCGAGTGGAGCGTTTTCTGCTACCCAGCAGTACCTGCTGCACCGAGTGGGAGCAGAGGAGCTCCAACTGAGTTAGCCATGCAGCATCCACGCAGTGAGATGGAGTGATTGCAGGTTGGGGTGACAGAGGTGGCCGTGGTCTTGTGAGATCAGGTCCGGCCAAAGCAGGAGTGGAATTGGCGCGTCTACCGATAACTCCAGTAGCATGGCGCACCAGTGTTGCCTGGGCTACGCCGGGGCGACCAGAATCAGCCGTGCTCTGTCCCTGCGTAACTTGAGCAGGACCTTGTGGACTAACTGGAACGGAGGGAAGGCATAGAACAGTTGTCCCTTGCACGGGAGGAGGAAGGTGTCTGATAGAGAGCCCGGAGTGCGCCCCTGGAGAGCAGAATGTTTGGCACTTCCGATTGCTGCGTGACCCAACTTTATATTCACAACTACACTATAACTATAACTGCAACTATACTACACTAACTATAGAACTATACATACTGCGGAAAAGAGAAAATGCTAGAGAAAGTGGAGAACAGCAAAGCCGTGCTCCACAGTTCCAACGACTGTCACGGGTGGTAAGAAGGAACTGAGGGGGGCGCTGGGTCGGCTGGGGTATATATCCAGCGCCATGAAGGCGCCACTCCAGGGGGCTCCACAACTGACCCACCAGGTGTTGCTAGGGTAAAAATTCTCCAACGACCGTGCATGTGGTGCACGCACACCTAATTGGAATCGATATGAGCAAGCACTCAAAGAAGAACACATGATTATTGGTCAAAATACGTACGAGTATATAGATTAATCCATAATGTAATGCTTGGAGCTTATTCACCTTCCATTCATGCCAAGCAACACTGGAACCCTTATATGCTACTACTGAAAATGACTTCATTTTGTCTAGTATGGAGCTGGTAATTTAGTCTGAATATATAATTCACATAGAATAAATATTAAGATTCACTCTTGAGGAATGTGTTTAATTTACATAAGATAATGCACCTGATGAAGTTCAGTCACATTGCAGAAAGAAAGGACAAGACTCTAAAGGTCACATAAAAGTGACCAGAAAATGAGGAAGAATGGAGAGGGAGTGCCCCTGCTGCATCATCATGATGTAGAAACAAAACACGAACGTCTCCTCCAACACGAATTGCAAACACTTTTTCCTGTTTGTTTGTTTTTTAAACTGTAAATTCAGGTCCACTCATTTTCTCCCTGAAGACTATTGATCTCTGAAGAACAAGTACATTGATATCACGAGTACTGTCTAAACGTGCTTTTCTTGCTTGATTCTGTTAATGTGAATTAATCCAAAAGCTTAAAAAAAGATAGAAGAAAATATCTCTTCTCTAAAGATTAAACACTCCTGCCTCTTTGATCGGTTGCCAACAAAGTTCCCAATGCACTTCCTCTGGTCCTTCAAAAACAGTTCAAGGAAAAAACAGGAAAAAGACAAGATTTGGCATTCCTAATATTGCTAAAGTTACAAAAAAAACCTAGCAGCAGAAAAAAAAACCCATCAAGCTTTTTATGGATAATGAAGATGGAAAAAATGCATACATACAATTCTTTCCTTTTGTAGGTCGCATATAAATCATGTGTTAAGTGGTGTTCAGGGCTGTGCATCAAGTCCTAACTATATTTCACCCTGCATCGTAATTCCACTCTTGTTTTTCACACCACCACATTTTTTTAAACTAATACAAACCTGGACTTTATTTTAGTCTTATAAAAATAAGTGAAAACACGATTGCTAATCTTATGCTGCTCTCTCTGTCACCACTTCTTATGGAGACAAGGTGGGTGAGGTAGTATTTTTTATTGGACCAACTTCTGATGGTGAGAGGCAAGCTTTCAAGCCACACAAAGCTCTTCTTCTGGTCCAGGAAAGGTACTCCTAGTGTCACAGCAAAATGCAAGGTGGAACAGATTGTTTAGCATAAGTAGTATTTTGCTGTGACGTGGGAGTACCTTTCCCAGACCCGAAGAAGTGGCTCAAAAGTTGGTCTCTCTCACCATCAGAAGTTGGTCTAATAATCGATATTACTTCACCCATCTTGTCTCTCTAATATCCTGGGACTGACACAGCTACAACTACACTGAATACCACCACTTCTAACCGTCAGTTTCACCTAGCTCATTGCCAAAGGAGGTGGCGGTGAGGGAAGAAAAGCAGGTGAGATGCACAAAGAACAGGAGTGTAAAATAAAGAAAAAAATGCCAGTGTATGCCTATTAGTAAAGATTTTTTTAAAACAAATCTGTGCCATAATATAGTAGCTTTATATAAAATTCTGCACTGACCTGAAAAATCAGACATGCACCCAACATCAAACCTACAGTACTTGCTTAAATGTATTACATGGAAGTGACAGTGGCACTGTAAGGCTTTCATATAAACAAATTACACTAATGATGTACTATTTTACCCTTTTAAATACTAAAAAGGCAAAATGCAGAACGTTACAATACAAATGTTCCCTCCCTGCAAAAAACAAGAAACTTCTGGAATTTTACCTGGTAGATATCCGATAAGCTGCTGCTTCCAGAGTCACTGGCAATGCTACATCCAGACTGGCTGGAAGGGACATGAGTCACTTGTGGATGTGGATTGTCTGTAAGATGCATCTTGGTAAGGTCTGCTGGAAGCTGTGAACAGAAGGAAAAAATAATCTATCATGTATAAATCTGATCTGAACACAAGTCACTGAATAAAGCTTTTGCTAAACATTTGATTCAGCCTTCATTTCATAAGACACATTTGGAGAAAATGTTAACTCGGATCAAGCTCACCCAAACTCTAACAGATTTTAGATTTGATATGACAGAATAGGAAGGATCCTATAAACTCAAGGTCAATCTCTTTAAAAACAAACAAACAAGATGTACACCACACTACCACAAAAGAAGCATAAAATGACAAATGGGTTATGCTAGCAAGCTAACCAGTAAATGCTGAGAAAAACTATTACTTTCCAAGTTGCAAAGTGAGGACTGAAGGATTCCTGTTTACCAATGCAGTCATTTTATTCAAGAATAATTTTATACAAAACATCTTTGCTAAGTTTTTGGCTGTTAAATATTTTTTACCTTTTTAAATTGAACTAAATATACAAGGAGTGTCATACACATTCCTGATAATTAAAATAGAAGCAGCTCTTCAAATGTAACTGTTTTTTAATGTAGGGCTCAATCTTGCAAACACCTCCCACTGAAATCAGTAGAACTACACTCAGCAGTAAGTATTTGCAGAATCTGGCCCACCTGGAATTCAATTAAATAACTAATCTATTTTATGACACTAATAGCCACGGATACCAGATTTGTTTTAAAAACTCATGCAATTATTTCTCAGCTCAATAGAGGGCCACTATGAAACTTGTGACAGGACTGGGTTTTTTAAAATCCGAGATTCCAAGTCTCGAAAAAAATATATATATTAAAGTACATTTTCTATATTCTTTGTTAATTCATAAGAATTTTCCCAGTGTAATGGGAGTCCTCACATATGTCCCCCATATTGATTCTGTGGTTCCATTTTTAAAAATCTATTGAGTAAAGAGGTGCATTATAATTTGAACTGAAGCAGTCTGTAGAGACCCCCTTCTGTTGGGGACCGTAGGTACATATAATGAAAAACAATCGCTGCACATATAATGAAAAACAATCCCTGCCACAAAGAGATTACAGTCTAAGTAAGAATGAGCAACACGTTTATTACATAAAATAGAATATTTTATACAACCAATTAATTAAAGGGTGGTACAGTACAAATGTTACTGATTCAGAGTTATATTTACAAGTATTGATAAAAAACTTGTAGCATAAAGAGAAACTGGATCTTCAGCTGTTGGCTGGGTTTAAAATAATTTGATTAAAAAAGTTCATGTAATATATTTACAATGGTTTCAGAGTAACAGCCGTGTTAGTCTGTATTCGCAAAAAGAAAAGGAGTACTTGTGGCACCTTAGAGACTAACCAATTTATTTGAGCATGAGCCTACAATGTGCCTATCGTTTACTTTTTGAAATCTGAATTATGATAAAGTAGTGCTAGCGAGTTGTCCTACAAATAAGATTGGGAGAACACTCACGCAAGTCAGCATATTTTTCTGTTTCCAAATTGCTACGGGAAGCTGCGGGATCTGTGAAACCTGTATTTCCACCTGTCTGTCTTTAATGCCACTTAATGTTCCCATAGCTTTTAGTCAACTGGATTCATCTTGTAGGTTCTGAA
Source organism: Natator depressus (assembly GCF_965152275.1). Lineage (NCBI taxonomy): Eukaryota > Metazoa > Chordata > Testudines > Cheloniidae > Natator > Natator depressus. The sequence continues at coordinate 14,146,307 of NC_134241.1, forward strand.
ACAGCCAAAACCTGCAGTGCCATGATACTACCTTTTTATTTCAAAATATCTGCCTTGCTCTGGTTTTATCACATCATCATCGAAAAGGAGATATTGGTATAAAATAACTTACTTGCTTCTGTAAATCTATACCTTTCTTTTCACATACAACTGGAAACAGGAACAATTTTCTCAGTTTCAGAAAAACTGAAAAAACATTTTCAAAAGAATCCAATTATGATATTCCCGGGTGTGATCCAGACCATTGAGGGGCTGTGTCACCCTTGCTCTGCAACCTGGGGTGCCTCACAATGCTTTGCTGCTGTAGCTCCCAACCTGGGCCCCTCATGGCATGCCAAACAGCGTTAAGCTCACACCCTGAGCGTCTCTTCTGTATAACTGCACCCTGCCAGCAGGCTCCAGTCACACTCTGGTTCCCCACAAGCCGTGGTTACCACTTGTAGGGTGACTCCCAGTCCTGAATTTCCCCCCAAAACCTGTGTTCTGTACTGTCCAGTCCTGTCTTGAGCAGTTCAGATATTTTAGGCCCACTGCCCCTCTAAGGGGATCATGTTCATCAGTTTGCTATTTTAAATGGAGTTACCCACACAATTCAGTTTAAACACAACACTGGATTAGTTTTGATTAGAGAATAAAACAAGTTTTTTTTAACTGCAAAGATTTTAAGTGAGTAGAAGTATAACGCATTTAAGTCAGAAAGGATGACAAGAAAAATAAAGATAAAACGCTTCCTAATACTAAAACTTAAACTAGACTTTGTTCAAGGTGAATTGCCTTACCACATGTTCCCAGTAACATTGCTGACCAAATTCTCAGGCCAGAATCTGCTCCCAAAATCCAAAGGCTGTTGTCATCTTAGGTAGGGACAGATAGGGAGAGATAAGTTGGGATGTTTTTGCCCTTCATTTTTATAGTTCAGTCACCCTTTGAAATGCATCTTCCTGATGGTTACCCCTAGATTAAGTTCACTGTGCAGGAATACTGCATTGCTGTAGCCCAGACAGGAGGAGATTAAGTCATGTATAGCCAGGTTATCGTCTGCCAGTATAAGTTGGCGTCTCCTTGCCAACATAAGATGGTAGGAAGCATTACTTCCACATATTACATGAGAGCTCAGCATCAGTGAGGAAACCCGGACAATTCCTAAACTATGGACTGAACTGACCAAATTGTGGGTGCATGCCTTCAAGCAATGAAATTGCACTCTAGCTATAACTTTCTAGAAATGTTTTCCTCTGTACATAACCCTTGCTCTGATTTAGCCACGAGCTGATCTCATCCTAGCACTGAGCCACCATTTTGGTGGCAGTGATACAGCTGTATGTGGTGGAGGAGAAGTAGAGCTGTCTGGCACTTGAGTCCATGTCACCTTACCAGTTCACCCAGTAGTTGCATGTAGATGTTGAATAGGACTATAGAACAAAGTTAATCCTTGTGGGACTCCACAATTAAGAGGCCTGGGGGTGAAGGTGCAGTTTTCTCAGCACTACTTTTTGGGTATATCCTTTCAGGAAGAACTTAAACTTCTATTTTAGTGCATTCCTCTTACGCAGGAAAGCAATATCTTATGGTTGACAATATAAAACATCACAATGCAACACAGGAGCATAAGAATGAACATCTGCTCTCTATCCATTGACAACAGGAGAACATCCATCTGTGCCACTAAAGCTATTTATCCAGGGGTGAAAGTAAGTTAGAGGACTTACCGGTATGCTGGAGTCCTGAGCAGGGGGCGTGGCCTCAACCGGAAGAGGTGTGGCGTCAACTGGATGAGACAGGGCCTTAAATCCCCGGGCCTTTTAAATCTTCATTTAAAGGGCCAGGGCTCCAGCTGCGGTAGTGGCGGCTGGGAGCCCAGGGCCCTTTAAATCACCTCTGAGCTACCAGCTGCAGAGGCGGGGAGCCCTGGGGCTCGGGGGTGATTTAAAGGGCCCAAGGCTCCAGCTGCCACTACCGCAGCGGAGCCCCTGGCCCTTTAAATCACTAAGGAGCCCTGGGGGCTCCCAGCTGCCACTGCTATCCCGGGGCTCTGGCAGAGCATTAAAGGGCCTGGGGATCCGCTGTGGTAGCAGCTGCTGGAGCCCCGAGCCCTTTAAATCCCGGCCTGAGCCCTGCTGCCCGAGCCCTGGCTCCATCGGGGATTTCAAGGGCCCCGGGACTCCAACTGTCACTACCGCCCCAGCCCTTTAGATCTCCACCAGAGCCCCCCCGCCCACCCCGGGGCTTGGGCAGCAGGGCTCAGGCAGGGATTTAAAGGGCCCGGGGGCAGTAGCAGCGGCTGGAGCTCCGGGGCCCTTTAAATCCCCGCCAGAGCCCCGCCGCCGCTACCCCAAAGCTCGGGCAGCAGGGCTCAGGCCGGGATTAAAAGGGCCCCCGGGGGGGGTGGGGGGGGAGCAGTTGCTGGAGCTCCGGGGCCCTTTAAATCCCCTCCACAGCCCTGCCGCCACTACCCCAGGGCTTTAAATTGCCCTCTCTGAAAGCCGGTCCTGGTACGGCGCACTGGCTCTTACCGGTACACCGTACCGGGGCATACCGGCTTACTTTCACCTCTGTATTTATCTCATATACAGTGTATAGTTGTTGTTTTTTAAAAAAAGTTATCTTGCACTCAATGTTTCGTCTGTTTTCAAAGGGTTTGGTAGAAGGAGAGGTATTCTTTATACTGAAGATGGAGATTATTGCTAGAGAATAATTTCAAAATGGAAAAAATATGTAGAGAAAATGAGTGAGTGAGTGAGTGTGTATTTTGCACAAGCACAAGCAGTTTAGGTGTTTCAGTGAAAACACCACTAACTTCACAGATTGACAGAATATTTTTTAGAGACATAAGATGGGTGAGATAATATCTTTTACTGGACCAACTTCTGTTGGTGAGAGACAAACTTCAAAGCTTACAAAGAGCTCTTCTTCAGGTTTGGGAAAGGCACTAAGAGTGTCACATAGAAATACAAGGTGGAACAGATTGTTTAGCATACGTAGTTAACCCATATTTCAAGGGATCATTCAAGGTGAAATGCCCCGTTTATGCCCCTCCAGTCATAAGGGGGAAAGAAGGGGGGAGAGAGGAAAGCAGTTGGGGTAGGGGGGAGTGTTAGTGGGTTGCAGATTGTTGTAATAAGCCATAAATAGTGTCTCTTTTCAGTCCATGCTATTTAGTGTCTGGCAAAGTTATAGGTAAATGATTTTTCACAAAAGCAAAAAAGTCCTCATCTTCAAAGGAAACCTGCACAGCACTTTCAAAAGATGAGGCTAGGAGCTTAAATTTATAACTTTGCTAGCCATTAAAAATCATGGACCGAAAAGACACACTGGATTTATGGCTTATTACAACAATCCACTAACATCCTCCCTCCAACTGCCTTTCCCCCCCTTCCCCTCCCCAAATGACTGGAGGGGTGTTAACAGGCCACTTTACCTTGAACGGATCCCATACTTGTGCACAATAAGAAAAAAATAAATCATAGGGAGTTTTAAATAATAGTGCCCACTTGCATTTCTACATTTGCACACATTTCATTAGCAGAATTATACAAATATTCCCCCCAACCTACTGTCTAGATAAGTGCCTATCTACATATGCAAAATCCCAGATTTCTGTGTACTTATGTGATAAATGCTCTTGCAAAAGTTGACAATATATCTAATTTTAGTCAATGATGACTTGATTTTTCACAGAGTAGTACAATCTCTGATATAAAATAGTGTACTATCATATGTCTGATTTCCTGAAATATCAAATTCTTAAATCTCTAAAGCTTGTATTAACTTTATTGACTTTTTCTAAGTAAAGGAAATTAAAATGCAAGAAACCATGACAATGTTATATTGTGTGACAGAGTTTCGAGGCAAAAAAGTCCAAAAATTTAAAAAATGGTTCTCACAGCCACCTACTTCTGTCCTCTATTAGGAAAATGTAAGTGAGTAATTACACAGTGAAATAATGCATTAACAATTGAAGTACATACAATTTTCAGTGTTATTAAGCAATTTCCCATCTAAACAAAGAAATGAAAAATATCGTTTTTTCTCAGAAGGTCTGTCTTGCAGGCAAAGGCCTTCTGTTTTGGCACACAAACATGAAATGAAATGAAATGAAATGAAATGAAATGAAATGAAAGCAGTCTGCAAGTCTTCTCAGTGAGCATATGCTACTGAAATGTTCTGAAGGTGGCACACATGCTCTTGAGGAATGAAAAACTGGCATCATGTGAAATTCTCTGGACCAGCAGCTGAAGCCTGTTAATGAAGCAATGATGGAGGAGGGGAACTGGAGTACAAAACAGTTCAGAATGTGGCAGGATTAGTGAAAATAACATGTACCAAATGCTACCCATTGCCACACCAGAAATACCCACTGAAGGTGAGGACTCCAGGAAGTCCCCTAAGGACTTGGCTTTTACTGTCAATATTACATGGAAGGTGATCAGATACTATGGTGATGGGCAGTATTATAAGAACCTAAGACAGATAGAAGATAGAGGGTAAGAATCATCCACATGATATGCTGGAGCAGTGGAGCAATTCAAAAAGGGAATCAAACTGATGAACTAAGTTAAGAAAGTTCTCAGTGGCTATGTTTTGTACAGCAATTGAGATCAACTACATGAGTGTTTGGGGTTGGAGAGGATGAGGAGGATGTTGCAATAATGAAGGAGAGAGATAAGGATTGAGAATCTCCTGCCCCTGTACACTAGGTAAAAGGAGCCAGAGCAGCAAAAAGGGGCTCTAAAAGCCCAAGATCTGACTGGGGGAGCATTCCCTATGTGCAGGAGTTGAGAAAGACTGCCACAGGCTGTCTTCTGAGAACCTCTATATGAACTCTGGCATAGAGGTGGTATCATAAGTAGGAAGGTGTGGAGCCCATAGGCAGCTGGTGAGGACCAGCTAAGTTATACCAGCAGCCGCTCCTAGAGTAACCCATAACTGGGAGGATGCAAAGGGGGCCTACAGCCACTCTAGCCCTTAGCCACCCTCACTCCTCTAAGATGCACAGTACAGAATCTCACACAAGAACTGGATGAGGTTTTTGCTGTCTGGATGGAGAAAAGCTAGAGATATTGTGGAGGAGGTGTCATATGGGGCTGAATGGAGAGAGAGGTCATATGTCGAGAGACAGATTTGAGAGTAGTCAGCATAAACAAGACAGCTGAAGCCTTAAGTAGACAAGCTAACATGAGAAAAGAAAAGAAAAGAAAAGAAAAGAAGAGATGCAGGAATGGAGCCCTGTGAAAATGCAATAGAAAGTGGGAGAAAGGAGAAGACCCCATCAAATGAGACTTGTCAACTAAGAAGAGTCAAGGAAAGCATTTGAGAGCTTAACTTGATCAATACATGGGAAAGTAGAGTACAATTCTGTCCTACACCCCTTCCACCTCCCAGCCCTGCCTGCGCATGCCCCTTACACCAAGGCTTGGAACAGAGTCCTCAGAGTGCAACCCTACAGCTGTCTTGAGGAGTGCCTGAGCCACAGGATCCTTCTGCAGCCAGACACTGAGCTTTTAGGAGGAGGATCACACCACTCTTGTTTAGGAGGTAGTAAATCACACCATTTAGAACAAAACAAGAACTCTTCCCTTTTACATAAGAAATTTCCCTGCTCTTCAGTTAACTTGTGCCTCTCTTATTGAATGCAAACATTTTAGTCTGATTTCCCCTGCTAAAATCACAACTGGCTTCAAAATCTCCTAAACCGGTACAAGGTAAGAGATCTATGCAAGAGATCTATGCATCTAAGTATTTTCTGTATAAGATAGAGAGCAATTTTACATTTTAATTGTATTCTCCATCTCTACGCTTGAGCAGCAAGTCTTGGATTCTCCATAAAGCCATGTTCAATACAGGAATGTTTTATATATTTTCCAACAAGTAAAGTCAGCTATTGTGTGTGTGTGTGTGTGTGTGTGTGTGTGTGTGTGTGTGTGTGTGTGTGTGTGTGTGTGTGTGTGTGTGTGTGTGTGTGTGTGTGTGTAAAATGAGCCATTCTTTCAGCAGCTTAATTGGTGAAGTCAGAAAATTCAGAAAAACAACATGCCATTACTGATGGAAACACTGCTACAGATGAAGGGTTCATTTATTTACATAAGTAATGTAAGCTAAGCATTTCCTTTAAAAGTTCTCTATATTTTAAAAGTCAGTGAATTTAATGCTAGTGAAAGTGACTAATAGCACCAGCTTACAGCTATGCAGGATACAAGCAGGTGGTATACAGGCTTCCACAATGATAATCTGCTCATTGTGCCAAGTAGTAATTAAAACCTAAGGGTTGTGATGGATTCTTCATCACTGCCAATTTTAAACCAAGATTGAATGTTTTTCTCAAAAATATGCTCTTGTTCAAACAGGAATTGTTTTGGAGAAGTTCTATGGGTAGTGTTATGCAGGAGATTAGACTAGATGATCACAAGTGGTCCCTTCTGACCTTAGAATCTATGAACACATTGATTCTTCAGGTTTTATTTTATATAATGTATAACAGAGGTGTAGCTAGGCATGTATAACACATACAGAAAATCATTGCTCAGACTATATTTTTTTTCTCCATAGACATGGCTACAGCACCTGAGCATAGCAGGTGAAGATAGATACAATAATAAAAAATTAAGCTTATAGAAAGAAAAAACCCAAAACGATTCTTGCATATATAGAGCCTATGTTTACACACACACAAACACACACACACAACGTGGCAACATGTGACTATGCATTTGGATCTTTTAAGACACTACCCCCACAAAACGAAAATGAAATCTTGTGTACTGTGATGTAAACTTGTCTTCATCCATGAGCTACAAGGAAAATGCTTACATATCATTGGAAGAGGAATCAAAGCACGAGCAAGGTACTGAACAAAACACTGTAAAATCTATAAAGTGTATACTGTAATCAAGATAGATTTGGGGTACAACTGCCATACACTCTATAAAATTCAATATTCAACCCTACTATAATAGATTTTGTATTTATGGACCCAAAAACCTAACTGTGTTGTGTCAAAGCTTTTTTAGGGAACTGTTTAGGCCATTACAGATCCACACTTTATGGGAGCCATGCACACCAAACCCAGACCCTAAAAGTCCTTAGGAAATTAAATATTTCTTATAGTACCACAGACTCTAGGTGACAAATATTTATGATCTGCTAAGTTTTACATAAATATTTATGCAATTGTGAAGACATAAGTGCAAAAATTAGCTTCCTGAAACAGTCAGCACCAAACAAAGGCCGGGTGGGGGGGGGGATAGTTTATTGTAAAAGTGCTGACAGACTTAACCATAACCTCACAAACAGAACTACCACATTGTTACGGAATAGAGTAACACAGCATTAGTGATATACAACAGAAACCAACCTACGGAACAGACTTGGTTTTGTTCAGTCTTAGACAGCTTTTTACATGATAAATCAGATGCAATATGCTTTCCACATTATAGGAAAGTGGACATTCACGGCTCCTCCATGAAAACAACTTATTTCTATCTTATCTCAAGGTTCAGATATTTTATGGCATTGTGGCCATTTGCTCGGTATATGAAGTGAGGCTTTCATCTAAATTATTCATTTAACCATATGTGCTACTCAGCTATCACCACTAATATAAAAGCAAACATTTGTCATTAATGAAAGGAGAGAAACCATTAAAGACTAACAATATTTCTCTACTGTGAGCTTTTCAAAAATGAAATACTATTTTGGTTTCTGAATTGGACATCAGATGATTTTTACAGAAATAAAATGCAAGTTATTTATTCCAAGAATTAAAAAAAAATAATCATGCAGTGAGATTTATATAATAGAAATTATTAAAGAATATTTTCCAATGGCCCTTGATTTCTCTAAAGTAATTTTTAGAGAACTTGTTAATAAGAAGGTCAACATTTAAAAAACAAAACAAGAACCAGTTATCTACCTTTCAGAGTAACAGCCGTGTTAGTCTGTATTCGCAAAAAGAAAAGGAGTACTTGTGGCACCTTAGAGACTAACCAATTTATTTGAGCTGTAACTGTTCTTTGAAATGTGATGCAGTCATGTGTATTCCATAGGAGTGTGTGCACCCTGCCCACCACAACCAGAGAACTTTGCCTAGCAGTCACCCTCCGGCCCTAGCCCCTCCTCTGGCTGTATAAGGGTGGCAAAACTCTGACCCACTAAAATTTCTTCTCACCAAATGTCAGAAGTGCAGATTCAGTGCAGAGGGGATGGAGGGCAGTTCATGGAATACACATCTGCATCACATCTCGAAGAACAATAGTTAAAGGTAGAAAATTGTTTTTTCTTCTTCAAATAGATGCAGCTGTCTTTTCTATGTGGGTGATTCAGACACAGTACTTGCAGAAGATGGGGCTCAGAGTCTATTTAAAGGAGGACTGCAGGACATCCTTCCCAAAATTTCCATCTGATCTGGACGCAGCTGTAGTGGCATAGCAGTTTGAAAATATGCACAGAGGACCAAGTGGCTGCCCTACAAGTGTCTAATACAGAAATGTCATTTAGAAATGCTGCTGATGTCGCCTGAGCTCTCATGGAATGAGCTTGTTCCCTCATAAGGAGGCATAGCCTCGGCTATTTCGTATGCTTTCATGATACAAGATGTTATCCACCAGGAGATTGTCTGTGAAGAGATAGGCTGACCCTTCATTTGGTCTGCAAATGAAACAGACGAAGTAAGGAACAGAAAAGTTTAGTTCTGTCCAGATAAAACGCTAGAAATCACATGACATCCAAAGTATGGAGATGCTGCTCCACTAGGCTTGAATGTGGCTTAGGAAGAACACCGAAGATATATAACTTGGTTCAAATGAAACTGGGAAATGACCTTAGATAAAAACTTAGAGTGCAGCAGAACTTTAGAAAATTGCATGTAGGGAGGCGCCTCCATACAGAATCTCATACATCTGATGCATTTGTTGAGATTACAGATGTTGAGGATAGGTCTCATCCCTCTCTTGGATGTGGAAATCAGGAAATATTGGGAGTAGAATCCCTGTCTCTGATGCTTCAGTGGGACCATCTTTACAGCCCAATGGCCAGTTTGAGAAGAAGCAGTGTCTCATGTCTCACGAAGAGAGACAAGGTAATGGGATGTGGAAGGGAGAGGAACTGTATGGCTGAGTATCCACAGATCCCATTAAGGTCAACGAGAGCTGAAGGTACTGTGTACCTCTGAAAAGTAAGGCAATTAACGCCAGGCATAAGTAGAAAAAACTTCAACTCTTAGTGAAAGAAACCTCAAAATACCACTCCCCCTGAAGCTTGTAGACACTGAAGGTGTTAGGGATACACTAATGTACTTTTCCTTGTGTTACAAAAGGAAGCACAATGTAGCAGAGACATGGAAATAGACAGGGCCTGTAGCCTTTTTAAGTGTTACATACGACAAGAATAATACAGAAAATTAATTCTGTGGAAGGCTTCTAGTAAAATTAGTAAATCAGTGTGGCTTCCCTCATGTAGTTTACATTCCCAGAAACCCTCAATGGTATTATAGCCTTATTATTGTCTGCAAAGTTGGATGCACATACTTTTGTTTTGTGTGCATTACATGCTTCTGTTTACAATAACAATCTCTTTAGAAATTTCCAGTTAACAATTTAACAAAGCAATGGCGAATTTGTGCTAAGTCTATTATAAACAAAACTTTGTCATTGATCATTAATAACTTGATCCTTTGATCCAGCGGTTTCAACCTGTGGTCCGCAGACTCCTGGGGGTCCACAGACTATGTCTGTGGGGTTCATGAAAGGTTGTTGTTATCATACAACAGTGGTTTCCTGGGGTCTGCAGACTATGACTAAGATTTCCAAAGGGATCTGCACCTCTATTCAAAATTTTTTAGGGGTCCACAAATGAGCAACAGCAGGGATGGGGAGCTGCTTGCAGAGGGAGCTGAGCCACCAGAGGCGAGCGCCCCCCATGCCACGGACCTCAACATTTTTACACGTTGCCGACCCCTGTGCCTCTGAAAATTTCCCTTAAATCTCTGGCCTCCCGCTGAGACCAATGACAAAGCTCCCAATTATTATGTTTTGGGATTTGTTTTTGTGAAATGCACCTGTACTCAGACTCTATAATAGTTGACAATCACTACTAACTTGGGCCATATTATAAATAAAGAGAGTCAAACTAATAGTGAGCTATCTTGTCTTCACTAATGAGGAAGTCTCAAGGCTTGTCTATACAGGGAAATTTCCGAGAATAGGTATTCTGGGATAACTCCCCTGTATGTGCGTTCTATGCTGGAATAAAAGTGATTTTATTCTGGAATAATTCCAACATGGAATAGTTATTTTGCTACAGTGATTCCAGGAAGTTTCCTAGCACAGACATAGCCTTAGAGTTTGCAATTGTAAGAAAACACCTGACCTAAATCTCAGGGGATACAATGCTGCAGAAACACTAGGCAGCTGCTGGGGGAAGAGAGTGCCTTCCCATCACTCAACAGTGATTTCTCTGCTTGATTGGGGGGGTTATTTTGTTTTACCATTAGGTTTCCATATTTATTTTGGTTTACCCTTTTATGTTTAATACCGGAGATGCCCCTACAATGTTTTAACTTCTTTTTATACTCCTGGCATCCTCAAGGCTCCACATCATAGCTTCAGGCTACCAGGCTAGGACGACTGGATGAGATTCTGTTTGGAGCTCAGTCATGCTGTTGAAAGCTAAATGATTTCTTGTTTTTTTCAGTGCTACTTAAAAACAAATAAATAATGAAGTCATTAAGCAAACCAGCTGCATTGAGGACACAAGCAAGGAGAGACAGAAAAGAGTGATGCTATGTTTGTGTGCTTTACATGCATACACTTTTTCAATGCATTAATAAAAGCCAATGTACTGCAGACTGAGGCTCTGGAAGAAAATTCTTTGTCCTTCACGTTAATCCAAGGTGAGAGATCTTTAGAAGATATGTACAATACTTTTCAAGATTAAACATTGAAAGACTGCTTAAAATTTAGGTACTGTATTAAAAAGTTTAAACTTTATTCATTTTTCAAAACTGTGTTTTGGATTTTAAAGTAACTAATTTGTACAGATAGATATAGCTATATACATTCATAACCTATCTTTATAAAATGAATATTTTATAATCTGATTAGATCTACTGTTCTCTATATTACTACTGAAAATATTTCACTCCTCTTCCTGACAGAGAGAGAGAGAGAGAGAGAGTGTATTTACATATGTGTATAGAAATATTTAGGAGTCTCAAGAAACCAGAGATACTTTTCAGAATTTAACTAATCTACCACAAAACTTACTCAAATGTGCAGTTTTTAAAATAAAATATTTATTCCTCCCTACTGAATAGAGTTTCAAATGATAAACTGCCCAGTCATTTCACCCACTGACTTTTTCTTACAATCAACTGAAATACTTAATTTCACTAATTTCACATAAGTAATACTGAAATATCTTCATTATCAGGATTAGCAAACTCATAATCAGTTACAAAACATCCTCTTTTGTACAAACATCTTAATGACAGAACAAAACTTCCAATTGCTCATACTGCAAGCAGCATTTCTCCTCAGGTCCTGGTACCTGAACAGTTGTGTTTCAGTTTCAATTATCATTCCTGCACCAGCAATAAAGAATTTGATAAAATCAAATCTTTACTGAGTACTGTCACTTTCTTTTTCTTTTTTTAGCTTCAGGAACACAGTCTAGATAGAAGTACAACCACAAATATGATGGGATGATATTGCTATCCTTACAGCACGAACGACATTACAAAACTAGTTTCAGCATCTATATTTTAAAAATGTAAATGCTGCCACATTTTAATATGAATGGATAACAGTCATAGTTATAGCAGCAATACATCCTCTTGGGAAATGTACAATACCATATGGACAGGAAATAAGGAAGAGCAATCAATGACAAAAGCAGGAGTCAAGTCTTCTACCTCTTCTTTCTTAAAAGCTCAAATAATGGTCATCAGTTAAAGTGATTAGTTCCTTAAATAAAAGTACTAACCTCTAGTTCTAAACCAAAACAACACTCTTCAGTTTTATATCATTAGAATGTTTGGGAAGTGAGGGATGTAGATAACGTTTTAAAATTTAACTAAACTTAACTAATGCTCATTTTGACAAATAATCTGCATAAAACATTAGTGTCTCTTCACACTTCTCAGCAAATATTTAATAGTAAATGCTAAAGTGAAGTCTCATTTTATTATTATTTCACTATTTTTATAACATGTATTATGGTGTGCTTTTGGTATACTAAGAATCATTAAATAATTGAGATTAAACCACAATTGACATAACAAATGAACAAACTATTTTGAGATGCGGTATCCTTGCTGTGTTATTTTGTTTATTCCCTAAATTTTCCTTTCAGTAATGTGAATTAGTTGGGCTCTGTTGTAGACAAATGTGCTATATTTCCCACATGGTGGGGAGATCCTTGAATAAATTTCACATCCATGTTATAAATGGTATTTACCATGCATCTTAGATTGCAAAGATCTGTGCTTTGACCACCAATACTCCTCCCCTGGACTATTCACTAGAACTCTGAACAGACCACCTTTTTACTTTTCTTGATCTAACCTGTAAAAAAAGTTCCTACCCCACACTCCCAATGTGGACTTTATCTCTTTATCTTTAAAATCACACTGCTCTAAGATACAAGATGGGCACTATTTAATCCTGTACCACAGAAACATTTACAGCGTGACATCTTGTGATCCATTAGGGCTACAAATGGTTTCATTCTTCTGTTAGAAAAGGGTGATTCTAAAGTTTTCCACTGAAGCATAATGTACATATTCACAGAAGGTCCTGAGACACCAAACATTAAAAATTACTATATTACACTGGGGAAAGTATTATGGGATTTTTTTAAAGAGTTTTCTAAGACTAGTCATAATTTTCTTTTCCCAGAGTTCTGTACAATTGAAATAATTCTAATGGGAGGGAGAGGATATGAAAAACAGCCCTCATACTATGATTAAGAACATTAAAATAGTCTTAATTTTCCTTTGTAAAATATGTGGGTAGTAATAATTCCTAGCTCTTGGAGAAAGTCTTCTTGTGTAAGCTTGTTTTAATGTCTTATTTAAAAAAGGGTAAATAGCTTTTTAAAATCTACTTTCCCATTCATGATTTACTTTGTGGTTATAGTAGGGGAAAAAAGAATGGGCATTCAAGCTGTCAAGTATAAAGTTTATTACAAAAAGTCAAACCTGATAAAATAAGTCATCACCACCATCATAATACTAAGATCTTACTTAAGGCTTCTCATAAGTAGCTCTCAAAGTGCCTGACAAAGGAGCATCGTTGTTCCCATTTTACAGATCGGAAAACTGAAAAACAGAGGTGAAGAGACTTGCCTGAAGTTACCCAGCAGGCTAGTGGTACAGCTCGGAATAGAACCCACGTCTCCTGAGTCCCAGATAGGTGCTCAAACCAGTGATGATGTGGTGGAGAAGAAATGTTTTATTTTAATTCATTTGATTGATGTGCATAGCTCATTTGTGTCCTCATAAGTTGTGACTAATTTATCCATTCCAAGCCGAAGCAATAAAATATCTGACATCAAAATTTCCTGTATCCTCTATACACGTGTATATGGATGTGCATAAAAGGCATATGTTTGTGAGTACATATACACTCAGAGTAAATATTTGGCTGCATAACATGGCATAGAGTTTTAGCCACATAAGCTTGGTATGGTCACATTACTTATGATTGATGAAGGCACATTCCAAATGACAAAGCTTAAAAGACATTCCACTAGAGATCAGGGGGTAGCCTTGTTAGTCTGTATCCACAAAAACAATGAGTCCGGTGGCACCTTAAAGACTAACAGATTTATTTGGGCATAAGCTTTCGTGGGTAAAAAAACACTTCTGAAGAAGTGTTTTTTTACCCACGAAAGCTTATACCCAAATAAATCTGTTAGTCTTTAAGGTGCCACCGGACTCATTGTTATTCCACTAACAGATTTATTTATGAAGATTATTTTCTTCAGATTTATTCTGAAGAAGTGTTTTTTTACCCACGAAAGCTTATACCCAAATAAATCTGTTAGTCTTTAAGGTGCCACCGGACTCATTGTTATTCCACTAACAGATTTATTTATGAAGATTATTTTCTTCAGATTTATTCTGAAGAAGTGTTTTTTTACCCACGAAAGTCTTTAAGGTGCCACCGGACTCATTAGTCTTTAAGGTGCCACCGGACTCATTAGTCTTTAAGGTGCCACCGGACTCATTAGTCTTTAAGGTGCCACCGGACTCATTGTTATTCCACTAACAGATTTATTTATGAAGATTATTTTCTTCAGATTTATTCTGAAGAAGTGTTTTTTTACCCACGAAAGTCTTTAAGGTGCCACCGGACTCATTAGTCTTTAAGGTGCCACCGGACTCATTAGTCTTTAAGGTGCCACCGGACTCATTGTTATTCCACTAACAGATTTATTTATGAAGATTATTTTCTTCAGATTTATTCTGAAGAAGTGTTTTTTTACCCACGAAAGCTTATACCCAAATAAATCTGTTAGTCTTTAAGGTGCCACCGGACTCATTGTTATTCCACTAGAGATGCAGTGATAGATAGGATACTCCCAGCTAGGCCATCTTTTTCTCCCCTCAAGATGTGCACCTATTGCTCCATTTACTGGCAGGAAGGCCAAAAACTCCCCTATCTGTCACCAGATCTTCCTACTATTCTCAAATCAGATTCCCTTGTCTGGCAAGTCTTCATCAAACGAGCCAAAAAGGAGGGAGAAATCTGGGGAAATAGCACTCCCATTACTTTGACCCATGTGTGAGAGTGAGAGAGACGCAAGCACGCACTTTCTTTCTAGTCTAAAAGCAATTGGGAATTTTTCCACTTGAAGATTTTACCAAGACATGAAGACAGTGAGCTGTATTAAGTCTTTTTCATTAAAAGATTAGACCACTTGCCAAGTAATTAACCACCTTTCATATCTGAAGTAGCTACTCCTTTGTTTGTCTTCCCAAGATGTTTATTAAAGCTTTCTCCTTACAAAATGAAGCTGTCTCGAATGAGGAAGAAAATTGTTAACTTTGACATAGAGATCACTGTACAAAAATGTGTTTTAAATCACTGTTTCTTTAGGAGGCTCCAAACTATGTCCACTATAGTTTCCCCAACATATATGCAGTTAAAAAAGTCCAAATAATGTTAGCTGTAAAATGGTTGAACTAACTAAAGTTAATACAAAAGTTTAAGCTGCATCCTTAAAACATTAATTTCAAATCAATACAATTGGAAGTTTAAAAAAGCATTATGCTTAAAAACAAGCAAAGGCCCATTAAAATTGTTCATCTTAAAGATTTGTATAATTCAAATATAGTAATTTACCCAACTACACAAAAGACAAATGTAATTAACATACTGGAGAAAGGTAGAATACTAGTATTCTATATATAGCACACAAGGTACTACTGTATTACAGAAATTATAACAAATGCATTAGTGGAAGTTATTTTCAACCAGGAAATTCTGGACATGGGGGGGAGGGTGAGAGGAGGGTGTCTATAACACACCAGCTGCCAAATTATATGAAATGTCCAGTTCTATTTGCAATCAACAAGCTTTAGCATCCTGCACAAGTTGAAAAGGAAGCACATGCTTTTAAAATTAAGCATTAGAAGTACCTCTTATCTATGACATGGAAAGATGAATCTGTGTGAGGGCTTATGGGGAAAGGATGCATTTCTTTGGAAAACAAAGCCATAGAAGTTCAATTGAAATCCATACTCAAATCTAATTTCAGATTTTCCAAACCTACGGGAATCTTAGCCCCATTTTGTGAAAAGATGGCATTAATTAATGCTAACAAAAATTATGTTCCTAAATCTCCAAGCATTAAAACATCAAAATCAGATAATATTCTTCATTGTGCAAAGTACAACAGTGGTACCGTGACTGAGGGTTGACAAGATGTACGGATGTTACCATGCAAGATTATCAAAACACTAAGGTTATCAATTGTTTGTGTGGATAACACACAGCAGAGGTAAACAAAGTCTCACTGAATGCCCTTTTATCCAGAGTAATTTTTCTTCTTGTTACTCTACTAAATACTTACTATCACCACCACCACCACTTAACATTAACATAATGCCTTTCATCCAACAATTTCAAAGCTCTTTACAACTAGTAAGCCGCACAACACCTCGGTTCAAATGACTGGAGGTTAAGGTCCAACATTTCCATATGTTTAATATTCAGGTTTTGAATACCCACACTGAGACACTTGACTTTCAAAGGTGCTGACATGTCAAAGTCAATGCAAAAAGTCACACAGCTAACATTTACATAGCTCTTTGAAAAAAAGTTTTCCCCCTACCGTCTTCACTTTCTAATCTAATTAATCTAATAATCAAACTACTAATAATGTTGTGATTATGTTCAATAAATGCTACTTTGGGCCACAAACCACAGAAGGAGCCATTTGCCAGTAAGCCTGATGCCCTTCATTCTGAGATTAATTAAATCAGACACTTTACAATATAGTACCACAACCCTCCCAAATTAACACACAGAGGAATAATTGCTAGGTACAAAAGTGGAGTGAATCTACCTTGCTGGTTGGCAGCAATGCAGACAGCATTTACTGTCAGTAGTGAAGTCACTTGTAGGTATGTTTGCCCCTACAGCAGCGGGTAGAGTACAGACATTACACTCCCAGCTAGCACAATATAAATAGCAGTATGGATGATGAGGCCCAGCTTAGGCAAGTTATCATGAATTTCATAAGAGACAGAGAGCATCCACATAATTCACAAAAGGTAATGGACAGAAGTTGCCATCTAGGAGGTCTGGTTTTTTCAGATTTATGTTTCTATTTCTTTTCAGGGATAGAAAATAGAAACATTTGCCTTGGAGAAGGGATCTGTCCTCTTCTTGTGTCACAACAGAAAGGGATAAAACATTCCCCCTCTGAATTACTTCAAAGATCACTGCTATCTTTGTTACAAAATATTAAAATATATTACACTGTTTGATGTGTTTTAAGTAATGTCATGTTATCTGTATAAAAATAGCATCACCCAATATTTTGTGTTATATGGTCAGCAGCACACCTTATTAACCACATTAGGATACATACTGTAATGAGATATCACTGAAGGAATATTCTTGGAGAATATATGAGTAATACAACTAGAAAGGAAAATATACTCAGTGGGTTTTAGCCACTGAACATTACTTGTCTAAAATTAAATCTAAATGGGAGAACGGACTACAGGTGACTGATTCTGAACAAGACTAGATTACAGCACATTAACAAACTGTTAATGCACGTCAGCAGGGTCCATGGCAGGCTAACGTGGGGCAGATTCACATCTCAGCTTGCTGAAAATTAATTGTTCATGTCCTTGGTTTCACTTTTTGCACCTCAGATTCTTTGAAAACATTTCTTAACCAATGTTGCTGGACCCCTGCAGATGTATATTGCTAGTTTGTCAAGACAGGATATATTGCTAGCGTCAACCTCAGAGACAGAAATATTACATTCTATTCTTGTGTCCTAAAGTGAGGCAGTACTGACCTAATGCTATTATTCCTTGGTATCATTCCTTTTAGCCCTGTGGCCACATTTTTCATACTTGGCTTATGGATGGGAGTTTACATTAAACTTTATTTGCCTCAGTGAAGATACCTGAACTATTGCCCAAAAGGGTAATATTAAGATACAATATTGGGGTTAAAAATTATGCCCAAAGGGGGAAAGGATGGCAAAGTTTATCAGAAGCTCATATACACTGTCAATTGAGGGCTCGTATACACTCTTTCCCCCTACACTAGTACAAATCTCTAATGCATATTTACTACACCAGAGCAAAAAATTATTTGGATTAGCCACACCAGTGCAAAATTTTCCGCAAAACGCAGTGCAGATAAACATGGTAAAGATATATTAAAGTAGTCTACTGTTAAGACATACACTTATAGCACCAAGGGTGATCACATTTGCTAACCTTTGAGATTCAAGAAATGCTGCCTCTCAACTTCACTCAAGATTTTTTTATTTTTATTTTTTTTTTTAAGGATAACAATTTCACTTCATAGTTAATGTTCAGAGCAGAAATTTAGAATGTTATAACTAGGCAAAAATTATCTGCAACTGACTAATTTTAGATTAGGTCATGAAGGCATATCGGACTGCTGAACAAGAAAGATCACTGGAATGAACAACTAAATCAGAACAATCAAATCCCTTTTAAGTTTAAGTACTGGTTCCCATATGTCAGCTATGGGCACTGTATCCTTTCAACTTTTTGACTCATGCGTTATTTTCTTTGAGACCCTTATTTAGAAACCTTTATTGTATATTTACTAGTTTGAATTAAATAGTTCAGTCTGAATTTCTTATTTTGAAACTGGTATCCCATGGTCTGAAACTCAGGACCAGTCAAAAAGCCTTGCTGTGCAACTTTGCTCTCTTATAACAAATTTGAGCATAGATTTCCAATACCTTAGTTAATTCCTATAAAAATCTGCATTTCCCTAGAACAAGTCTTCAGTCAAAAAATTGTTTCTTTTAGTATCTGACCACACAAGAATTTCATTTCCAATATTGGCACTAAATTCTAGATACTTCCAAACATCAACTTTATTTATCACCCTTGATTATGTTTTTTGGATTATGTCCAGAAGAGATTCCAATGCAACATGGACAATAAACTGCATAAGTTAGTATGCATCTAGAAGCAGAGCAGAATTGCTATCACAATCAATAACTGCAGATTTTAAATGCCGCATGATCAAAAGCTCAGCCTTCTTAAAGGCCCTCTTATATACAAAAGAATTTTCCAATATGTTATCCAACAGCCTTGATCTGTAACTTTCAAGAATCACCCTGATTAATTATGGCTGACACAGCAGAATTATTGATGTTTCAGTAGTTGGACTGATATTTCAGACTAAGTGTTTATGTAATTTCTCTGTGCAGCTTCTCTTTCCTCACCAATAATTCCATACTCCTTGCTCCTTTTTGCCTGTACCTTCAGCGAACTCTGTATGCTGGTGATTTAGTTGCTAGTTATTTTCATGGTACAATTAAATCCCTATTATTCCAATTTGTAACTTCAATTTATCCATTTTCACATGTAATGTGTAACAAGATATTTAGTTTTACTTTAATTCTATTTTTTAGCACACCATCTCCTACAAGGCTCACCCTGGTCTATGCTTCCATAGCTTAAGATCTAAACCATCACTCTAAAATTTTATCCTTCCCAATCACCAGTTTGAAACACAAACAGCATTAGGTTTGTTTTCATATGACGTAGATGCAGTTACGGCAAATAACCTCTCCTCAACCGCTCCTCTCCTGAGTTCCCTCATGCCCTAGCCACTTTGTTCCCAATACACTGATTCCCTTTTTTCTAAATATCCAAAAGATTTTTGCTGGCACTAGTAAGCGAAGCATTCTTTCTTCTCCTTTATCCTGCTGATGAATATATCACTTCTACCAGCTACTTATAAGAATCCATAAAACATAATTTTACAGTTCTCAGAAAGGTGCCTGTATTTCTTTGCTGCCTCTATGCCAGAGCTTCACATAAATTAATTCTGGTTCATGTTTCTTAAGTGTGGAACCACAACACTGCTTCCTGATCACTCTCCAAGAAAATCCTTGAGATAGCTGATTAATCTTTCATCATTGAAAAAGCAACTCTTAAAACTGTGATTGGAGTTTGGTTAGTGGGAAAGGGGAAAGAAAGATGGCTACTTTTACACACCAGGAGGACATTTGGTACGTGTGTTTGTCCATATACAGTATGAACATGAAGCAGGAACCTAGCCATGTTTCCTACACACATCGGTCATCAGTTAGCTATATATATACAAACTATCAGAAATAACACTGAATTTGTGCTCAAGGAACACAGGTCCTCAAACACTTTAAATAAAAGGAGACTTTTTGAAGTTAAGCAATAGCACATATATGCTCTCATTTTCTATTTTCTAAAAGTCAGACCATTCTAAATTAAAGCCTGGAGAAAATCTAACACCCATCAGCTGATGGCAGTAACACAGATGAACTCAAGTCAGTACATCATCTTAGCTTACTACAGAGTCAAATATATGTCATCTTGAGCAGCCCCAGAAACATCATAAAATTTTATAAAAGCCAATAGTTTGACACACAGAAACAATGTCTATGAAATTATATACGTTTTACATAGTTTTTAAATTTAAAAACTTCAATAAATGCTATTAGAAAACATATCTCTGTGTTCAGAAACTTCTGTTTGTTTAGTGTCACTGACTGTACTCCATTCCCATTCATCAAACTGTTATTACTATTAGACATATGTATGCAATATAGCTAAGGCCCTATCAATATTTTTCATCACAAAATCTTCATTTTCAGAGATTTCAAATTTATCCATGGAATCTGCACTGGAATGACTCGAGTTACAAAAATTCATCTGACTCTTTTCAGTGTAAAAATATAGGAAACTGACATAAAAAGACATCAAAATAACATTAAAAGATTGTTTTAAACCCAAGATCTTGAGTCTTAAATCTGTCCTTTGTGGCTTATATAGTGTGTAAGATAATACTTTTAAGGAAGCTTCAAAAATGCATTATAGTTGCTTAGGTACAAAAGGGTGAGTGAAGGACATTGTTTCAAATTAGATTCTGATGTTGGCTTAAACTAGACAGGTAATGTAATTTTAACTTAGTTTTTTTATGTCTAAATTATAGATTATTTCACTGCGGTGCTTTAAATCATGACAATGCTAAGAACGTTCACACACACACACATACACACCCCTTCAACATCAAAAAAATTTTAATGACTAAATCTTTTACTTCAATGTGAGAAAACTGCCAGTAATTATCAATGAAAGCTCCATAATACTGAGAGCTCCCATGAAAATGTGTGTTGTGCTTTTTATACTGAAAGAATTGTCAGCTAATATGAGTTAACAGTCCTCTGATCCACTTATAACGATATGCAGAACAAAATCCTACATTTGTCATAAGATGGCAAGTGGAGCATGCAAGGAAACTCAGTGGATTCTCCAGAGGTCCAACTTTACTGGCCTCATTTGCCACGAAAAAATAAATATATCATATGATGAAAAAGATGCATTTGTCTAAATACATTATAGTAAAATACAAGCTTATTGGCAAATAATATTAAAAATATTTATGGGTTTTACAGCGAATCTGTGTCTCATAAATCATTAAAGCTCAGTTAGCCAGGTAGCATACAGCAATTTTCTGTGTTTGAGCATCTCTCATTTTGATAACAGTATCCCAGGCATGTGAAATTCTAAACTTACCTTTTGAAAAGTTTTACATTAGTTAAATAATTTATGATACTCTAATATGCATGGTTTGGCACAATATTATGGAGATAATAATCTCTCTTCACATATCCTTAGGCTGACAACTTACCTTCACTTCATGGCTCCCTTCACCATAACAACCCGCAAGTGACAATCATCTACAGTAATGCACTTATATCCATCTATAACCATGCACAAATCATAATGCAAATACAGTAATTCCTCAAGTGATAGATTGAAATAAAATGTTGAAGACACAGTCAAGGTCTTGTCCCTTTGCATAATGAAGCCCTTAAAGACCTTAGTTATGTAAACAGAGTTGACATACAAACCCAACATCTGCATTTTCTTTTTGATTCATGAAGAAATCCATGCATGTAAGTGACATGGGAATCATGTTGGGTCTGAGACTAGCATATAAATGCAAATGGTGATAAAACTTTGTATGCCATTTAAATTTAAACAAAATTATACAAAAATACATGTTTCTTATCTATGAAAGATGAAGGAAACAAGGCAATCAAGATGTTTATGTTTTTGATTGTCAATCCACTCAGACTATGCAAAATACTACCCTGGAAATTTGTTGGAGTTAGATATTTCTGCTGAGAAAATAAGACATGCTCTCGGCATATTTGCCATGATTTAGCCTCTGCCTTTGCTGATTGCCACAGTATTGTAAGTAGGAGCATAAGGACAGTTACAATTTTCTTCAGTAAATGGGCAACTACTCTATACTGTACCATTTTAACTTGAATTGTTTTAAACCACTGAACAAAAAGGAATAAACAAAAAGACAAAGTTTTACAGGTTTGTGGGTCACACTATGTACATTTATTTTAGAAAAGGGAGTTAATTTCCAGTAAAGCAGGAGTCCTCATATGCTGACCCATGGGACACTTGAAGGTCATCCTCAGACTGCTCCAAGGGTCAACAGGTGTAAAGAGCAAATGAGCAGGACACTGCACAATGAAGCATACTCAGCAGCCAGTAAAAGCATCTGCTGATTCCATGAAGAGGTGGTGCCTCCAGTAGCGGTCCCTGCATAAACCAAGTACATGGAAGGAACATAGCTGTCTCTACCATGTGCCAATCCTTCCATTGAAGCGGATGAGAAGGTAAAAAAAAATCCATGAAGGAAAAGACCACCAGTGGTCAAACTTATGAAATGCTGGAGGTAATGCCAAAATGTATAGAAAGGGCACCGACAAGAAGGAAAGTGAAAGTCATAGTACTAGTGAGAAGCATCATGGAGTGGGAAAGATGGCCCCAGAGCCTCGAGTAGAGTGTTGTAGCAGGAAAGAACAGGATCTGAAATGATCAGAGAATGGGATATGCAAGAGACTGGAAAGGGCAAAACTGGGAGGAGTAAGAACTGAAATGAAGTAGGGAAAAAAGGAGAGCCAGTGGGTCAATTATATCTTCTTCATTAAAGACATTTACAAATTCAGAAATAATATTAAGATTACTTTTTCACATATATAGTAGCTGACTCAAGGAGGACATGGAATCAAATATAGTAGCGGGCACAAGAAGGACATGGAATCAAGACTGGTAATTGCTTGCATTCCTCTTGTTATGTAGAAAATAATAACTGGTAATTATAAAAAGCTTTTCTGCTGAGGGTCTCAAAGATTAACCCAGTGGACTGAGATAGGCCTGTGAGATAATACATTTGCTTTAATTAATTTTACGGACGGGCAAACTAAGGGCATGTCTACACAAGCACTTACTATACAGCAAGCTCGGATGTAAATTTATAGCACTCCAGCAGGTGTAGATCCTACTGATGTGCACTAAAAGTTCCCTAGTGTGCTTTGACCTACTGCTGCTTCAAAACCACAATATGTCAGAGTGCTCGAGGGAACTTTTATCAAACTGTCCACTTGGACAGTTAATGTGTGGCATCTTGGAGTGCTGTATAGTTACACCCCAGCTTGTCAGGCAGTAAGTGCTCATTTAGACATACACTAAGACTTAGAAGTTAGGTGACTTGTCTTAGGTCCCATGGTGGCAGGAGCAGTAGAACCCAGGAGTTCTGACTCCCAGTCCTGTGCTATAACAGTTAGACTCACTGTTCCACGCAATAGAATTTGATTTTGCTAAGCCTACAGTAAAGTGCAAGGAATGTTATTAGATTTAATTTAAAATCTAATCCGACAGCTAACATCTGGAATTGTAAATGTAAGAGCCCTCCTTCACGATTTAAATATTTGTTACAAAACAGAACAAGAAATGCACATCTTTCAAAAGCATATTATCTGTAAGAAATACATTGCATGCAGTATATATGCATAACATGTGTGTATGCATTTTAATATCTGTAAAATTGTTAGGGCATGCATATAATTTTTCCTGCTACAAAACACTTCAAATTATGAATTTTAGAATTCTCTAATAATGACTTCATGATGTGTCAATGTTTAAGAGTCTAATATCAAAAAGCACACACACATTCTAGACACTGAGAAAGTTGACAGAATTCCAAAGACAAGCTTCAAAGAACTACTAAACCATTTTTTGAAGATCTCATTTTTTGTATTACAAGTATTTAATTTTAACATAATACAACAGAACAGAGACAGAACCTCATAGCTTTCTTTCCTGCCACCCATTATCTATAGGAGTAGTTCCTTGTAAACATATGCAAAACCATCTCACTGTCCTCCTTCAAATCTTTCCTTAAAACTCTCCTCTGCCACGATGCCTACAAAAAACTCGGTATTGTTTAGACGACACAGGGCCAGTTCCAGGATGGGTGTACAGGGCACAGCTCATTGTTGGGTTGTTTTTTGTTTTGTTTTTTCTTGCCTGGCAAGGGCACTGAAAATGTTTCCCACCCTGGGCAGGAAAACAACTAGGGGCACTCCTGCTTAGGCAACTGGTGTGCTGTGACCACTGCTTATCATGCTCTTCATAATCATTGTTTCTTAATGCTGCCCATATCTGTTTAGTGTCTCATCTTATACTTAAATTGTAAAGTCTTCAGCTCCGGGACCATCTTTTTGTTATGTGTCTGTACAGTGCAATGGGGTCATGATCCCTAACTGCTAGGTGCTCATGCAACACAAACAACCACCACCACCTACCAGCACAGAGGCAGTGATCCTTTTTGGGCAGTCATAGAATAACCTGCAGGGCTTTAAGCAATACTTTCCTGGCTTCTATAGGAACTTATATAAAAGAAAGGAGTGGCTTGTAGAATCTTCATGCAATTTGCACAAATTCACAATACATCTTTTTTCTGGTGACTACTTAGACAATACATTAGCTTGCATGGACTATTTTACATTTGCCTATGCTATTCAATTTCTCACAATGTACTCTTCTCATGGTGATAGGCATCTTGTGTATTTACATATGAGATTTATTTTTTATTAGTCATACTTTTACACTGTTTCAGTCACACAGGCTAGTGACTGACCAGTACCCAGATTCACATTATTATGGCCTTTTTGGTAACATCAACAGTACTTATGCAGCAGTCCAACCGTCCTTTTAGGACCCCAACTTTTCCTCAAAAGATTGTTTAAGCGCAAGCATCATTATCCATGTTGTCTTGGTTAGGACAAAATCCTAAAAGAAAATCCTTCTTTAGCACTGTACGTGAAGACAAGCCCTTAAGCATTATGGTTAGGGACCTAGATCCATACTTGGGAACATAAATAAAGGTGACCTGATTTTCTAAGGTACTTCACACCTGCAGCTCCCAGGTGCTAAAACAGAGTGAATTTCCATTTGCCTTTTAATTGACACAGAAAAATGATCAGACAAAAATGTAATGTATATAAGAATTGTATATACTTGATTGTATGCCTCTCCTGTCCACTCCCACATTTTATATGCAACTTAGATTCCAAACTCTTCATGGCAGGTGTCATGGTTAAACCTTGGCTCCACTGAGGTCAAAGGCAAAACTCCCTTTGACTTCAATAAGACCAGGATTTCACCCCATCTCCATACATTACAGCACCTAGCACAACCCAGCCCCCATCCCGACATGGACCTCTAAGTTCTACTGTAATAGAAATATGAAATAAGAAAAATAATATATACACATCTAGCCTCTGGCTGTTTGTAGTCAACTCAGATATAAGCACTGCCCTACTTCAGCCCTGGCAGCCAGCAAAGCTAATGAAACACAAGCAACTGGAGTAATTTTTTGAGAGAAAGAACCACACAAGTACTATATTAGTTAATGTCTTTAAAGGAGTCACCTCAAGACAGGTTTGCCTGCTTAGGTATTCTTGGTTTACATTATCTCCATTAAAAGAAATAAACAGTTACACATAAAATCTGCATTTTGAAATGCACATCAAAATAATTAATATTATTTGAAGTTGTTAATTGTAAATACACAGCCCAGCTACTGAATTAACCATTTCTCCAATATTAAATCTCGGAAAGCAATAGCATAGCATGATATCTTGAAAATTAAACCTTCAGTGGGTTAGAACATCAATATTTATCAAGTTAACAATATGCACAAGCAGTCATAACCAATCTTATAAGTGTCATATTTTAGTAATATTTGGAGTACACACTGTAGACCTAAAATTCAAGTTCTGTGGGTTAAAACACAAGTGTTTTTACACAACCTTTTAATCTGTATACTATTAATATATTGATTGTCAGATTTCAAGATTCTTCCGCCCTTTTGGACATTATGCATGGATTATTCTTTTGGGATAGCTGAGTCCCACATCACATGCAGAATAGTAAGAAGGATGTTTTGAAAAGTTCTTAGATCAGAAACATTTAAACAGTACTATATTTGTCAGTATGATTCAGAGAGAATTTATTAGTGACAAAAAACCTTACTTACTTTGGAGGCCCATGGCTGCAGACAATTGGCATAACAACGAACAAGAAAAGCCATTTCTTGGGCTGAGAAGGAAAGTTTCCTCTCTCAGATAAAAGCCAGACAGGAAAACTATTTAGTAAAATCCGTATTCGATTCTCCTTGTAAATTATAAACTAAAAGCAATGGATGTAGATGCACACAACTGCTCAGGTTTGATTTTCACACTGATAAATTTGATTACAGCTTCTACTGTATCTCAGTAGTTTTCAGTGTTGCAGTGAGTTAGCAGCAGCAATTCCTATAAAAATGTTCCAGTTTTAAAAAGCACATAAATGAAAATCAAAATGTTTCAGTACTCCTGGCTCTTCAAATACAAATATCCATAGGTTCCCCCAAGCAATAGGCATGCAAGTGAAAGGTTGTGTAGAATGGAATTAATTCTGAACTGGATTAAAATTATACATTAATGTAACATTATACTAAAAGGTGAGACTTGAATTCTTCTAAGTCTTTCTTTTCCTACTAAAATGCAGGTAAGGCTGGTTTATCTTCCGGTTCCAAAACTTCACATTTTAATATTGTAGTTCAAATTAGCAAAGGTTCTTCTGCATCTTAGGCAACTCAGGAATCCCACACCCTTGATATTAAAGTTTCTTCTTTATATGCTTGCCCACCATAACTGCAAAATTCAATTCGTGTCCAGATTGCAGCTTCAGGATATATACTCTAACAGGTTTGCACTATGGAATGTCTCAGAACCTCTGCAAACCAAACCCTTTTTCTTTCTCTCTCTCTGTTTTATCGTGCAGAGTTTACAACTCTGCAGTAATGCTTAGTATTCTAATGCATCAGCCAGATACCATGGTTAATCCAAGCCTAGCTTTTCCAATTAAAACAATTATATAATGCACTATAAAATATACATCCACGGCTACAGCAAGACTGAACACTGGAGTCCTAATTCCTACTATTTTTGCTTGCTTCTCAGCAGCTCCCTCAGGAGAAGCTTCCATCGATTGGATGCTCCGCAGCAAGATGAAATATCTAATAAGGAGGAAAGAGAGTGGGAGGGGAACTGAGCTAAAAGGATGACATCACCTGTATAGAAAGCCTTTAGAAACTGCATTAGATCAACTGGCTACTGTATCTGCAGATGCAGCTAGCAGAGCATCTTTATTGACCTAATATAAACACACATCTCTGTACAACAATTTAACAGAACGTTCTTGTTCTACATTATGTTTGTATCATTGTTATTATCTACCAGAGCACATACAATAACTATGAATTTTTTAAAAATCAGCTTCTCAAATGTGTCTCTATTTACACTTCATTTTCAACAGTATTCTGGGCAAGTCACATTTCTTATCTTTGTATTCTAGTTTAACACACTTCAGGGTAAAAAAATCTTTTCAAAGTAAAATAATTCCTGTTTTTCAAGTGTATGCCATATAATGACCTTGCTCTGGCTGTCATTTTTACATCCTTCTGTTCATTGTTTAAAGGGATTTTGTCCAAGAATTACATAAACTTCTTATTTGGAAGGAGATGTCCAAGTAAACCAAATGACAAATCGTTTGAATGAAAAAAACAAACACGTTAGAAGTTGTTTTTTAAAAATATCTGATTTTTTTAAAATCAAACTACTGCAATTCTCTGGTAGTACCTGAAAGAGCAACAATTCTAGTTTCTAATTAGAGGGCAAGAATCGCAAGATATTTTCTTTTTGCAGCTAAAAACAAACACTTTTCAGCAGCTCAGTGGCTTGGATGGCAGCCTAGCACACAGGAGACCTACTCCGGGTATGTCACCTAGGATTTCCTGCACCTTTGGGCAGGCAACGTTATGATGCACTCAGTTCCTAGAAGTCCATTGGCTATTACCATCCTCTAAGGAGGGGAAAAGCAACCATAGTAGCCCAAATCAAAGCCATTATTTAGTATTCAGGGTCTTTTTACTTCAAGTACAAAAGGGGGCACTCGCTGTCCACCCAGTTCTCCATCTTTTTCCTCCATTCCCTTTTTCATAGTTTCCTCCCTCCACTTTCACAGGCCACAAGTTTCTGTCATAAGCTCACCATCCACACCCAACACTATTTGCTGCCTCTAAACTGAACTGGAAATTAAAAGCCCTATCTTCTCCTCATCGACCAAATTGCAGTGCTGCTTCAGCTAGCTGCTAAGTGGTGGCAATAGCAATAAGTAGGCTACTAGCAGCAAAGCCCTTTTTTACTTCGATTCTGAATCAGGCTCTTTGAGGCTTGCCAGTGAGAAGCTTTGCTTCACCCATGTGCTCACCCAGGAGATTCTCACTTTCAAGAAATTGAGCTAAATCTGTTTCACAGGGAAGATACACACCTCATCTCAGACTAAAAACTGCTTATGGGTAGGGTTGACAACTTTCTAATTGCACAAAAACGAACACCCCTGCTCTGCCCCTTTTCTGAGGCGCCATCCCCCCTCCCTCTGTCGCTCACTCTCCCCCACCCTCACTCATTTTCACCGGGCTGAGGAAGGGGTTGGGGTGCCGGGGGGGGGGGGGAGGGGCAAGGACTCTGGCTGGTGGTGCAGGCTCTGGGGTGGGTCTGGGAATGAGGGATTTGAGGTACAGGATGGGGCTCCAGGCAGGGGCCAAGGGGTTTGGAGTGTGGGAGGGGGTGTGGGCTCTGGCTGGGGGTGTGAACTCTGGGGTGGGGGTGGGGCTGGGGATGAGGGGTTTGGGGTGAAGGAGGGGGCTCTGGGCTGGGGCAGAGGGTTGGGAAGGGGTGCGGGCTCCGGGAGGGAGTTTAGGTGCGGGAGAGACTCCGGGCTGGGGCAGGGGATTGGCATGCGGGAGGAAGTATGGGGTCCTGGCGGTGCTTTCCATGGCTCCCAGGAAGCAACAGACAGGTCCCTGCAGCCCTTAAGTGCATGGGTGGCCAGGGAGGCTCCTCACGCTGCCCTCACGCCCGCAAGCGTTGCCCCCACAGCTCCCATTGGTCGTGGTTCCTGGTCAATAGGATCTGCAGAGCCGGCACGAGGGGCAGAGGCAGCGCAAAGAGCCTCCCTGGGCACCCATAAGCCTAGGGGCCGCAAGGACCTGGTGGCCACTTCTAGGAGTCACGTGGAGCTAGGGCAGGCACGGAGACTGCCTTAGCCCTGGGCCCCCACTGCACTGCTGACCGGACTTTTAACTGCCCAGTCGGCAGTGCCGACCAAAGCCGCCATGGTCCCTTTTCAACTAGGCATTCCAGTCAAAAACTGGAGGCCTGGCAACCCTACTTATGGGTGCTATGATTCTACTTCCACCTTGCTTTCCAGAACAAGGCCGTATCAAAGGTAAGAGTTGAATAAGACTCTTCTATATTTTCACCTCAACTATCAGATGAGCTCACTTCCCAGCCCCATATCTTTCCAAAACTATCTTGAAAGACAAAGGATTTGTATCACATTCTTAAAACCGCCAGTTTTGTCAAACAATGACAAAAAATGGCTAAAAGTATTTTAAGATGTAATTAATATTTTTGATTTTGTAATATCAAGAGAGAAACAACTGCAACTTATTTGACATCTAGCATGTATTTATTTATAAGGTTCTCACACAGAGCCAAAATCTTTTCCTTTTTTACACAATGATATTTATTTTAGATAAATATTCTACCCTTGAAGTATTAAGCAGCACCAGACAGAGAAAACTTAATTCACTATTCTTTCCACAGTATTGCAGCACAGCAGGCTACAGGACAGCATCAGTCTCATTGCTATAAAGTGTGTTACACCTTTTGAAATGATTCATGCAATACTGCTCTACAGCATTTTGAATATAAACATCAGGTTCAAAGCCACACAAATAAGAACCTTTCAGTTTTGCTAATAATCAGGGAATGTCCAAACTCTTCTGAGTTGTATTACTTGTTTTACTACAATTACTATAATTACAATAAAAAAAAACCACACACACACACACACACACACACACACACACACACAACTAAAGGAAGCCTCTCCCCTTGTTTGCATGTGCACTGATAGCACACAAATTCTCTGGTCCAGCTAAACAAGAGATATTCATCTCACAACTGCATTTTAAACTGCTGCATGGTGCATGAAATTCAATCCACTAAAGAGTTAGGAGTGAATGCCATATTTTACAACTACTGTAAACACAAGCTCAATAATGGGAACAAAATTCTATTTCCTTCCAGTTTTGTCTTTAAGTGAAGATGACATCATCCTTTTCCTATTCCTACCAATCAGACTGAATCTACTGCAGTTCCTTAGGGAATGAATCCGAGACCCTGCATGCAAACCTGCCAGCCTAACAGCTATGAACAGGGTGAAAAAATTGACCTAATTCTATACTGGAGATTTTTTTTTTTTTTAACCTTAGCTCCTTATGGTACTGTGCCACAAGTTCTTTTACAATGATTTGTTGAAGATAAATGTCAGATCACAATACAACAGTGACTTGAGGAAAAATCTTTTGCAAAGATTGTTTAATAGTGATCTAAACTAAAATACAATTTTAAGAAATGTGCTAAAACCAGAAACAGTATTTCATTTTTCTCATTTTAAGATGAATCCCAATTTTTCATTGCATATGAAAGCTTTATTTTAAAAAAAAAAATCTTGATCTGTGCTTCCTGAAAAATCTTCCTTGTTTCTCAATGATGCTTTCTTTTCATATTTGGAATATCACCCCATAGGATTATTTCTATGCATAGCATTCTCCTTATCCACCCATAAATGTATCAGAATTTTCCCACTCTGCCTGTTAGACAATCAGAACACGGAGATTTATTTAACAAGACTAAATCATTGAAGAACAGGATTTTTAAACAAAAAAATGGCACTAAGACACTTATTTGGATCTTTTAAATTTATATTTGATTTAAACTGGATTAGAGGTTTCTTCTCTTTGCTTAAAGAGATCCCACCAATTGAAATTATGCAAAATCATGTATATTTCACAGCTGACACCAGAAGATACCTCCCCCAATAGTTACTATTTTTCCCAGATCAATCCAAGAAATGCCAGTTGTCTGAATATTGCAGCTGTGCAGTGAAGGTAAGCAGTGATATTAAAATCTGCATGCACTTGCTGAAAAGGCAAGATAGTTGCTTGCATGCCCAGCAAAACGAAGGGTGCTGGACTTTTAGGGCCGAGGACCAGAACAAGTCACAGAGTGGGAAGACTTTTAGTATAACTGAGCACCACTCTGAGCAAAAAGGCATGACTGAAGTACTCAGCTACAAACACATTCTCTCTCTGCCATTTTGTTTGAGTATAGTAACTACTATACCCTACTACCAAGTAGGATGGGAGGAGGGGTTTGAGGGATTAAAACCAGCTGGTTGGAAAGCAATCTGCCATTTCACAAAATGAAGCAAAGGGGTTTGAGCCTAAAATAGTTCATTTTTCTCTCTGGCTTTGCAGGTATTAATTTCCAAGTACAACAGCCTAATATACAAATATTCTAATGCTAAGAGCATCAGTATCAAGGGACTAGCATAATATATTTGAGTACTTTACATCTTTTTGAAAATGAAGGCAGTGATGATGGTAGAATGCTATATACAGTGGCAGATGCAGCACAAGCTGGAAGCATCCCCACACTGCCCTGATTTAGTACTGCTGGCATGTGTGTGATTCCTTTTCCCCCTCCCCCACATCTAACTTAAGCATCTTAAGTGAATCATTGTATTTTGTGGCAAGGTTAGCCTCTCATTAGAACTTCAGGAATTCCTGTTTTTAAAGCAACTCTCCACCCTATTCCTGACCCTTCTGAACAAGGGAAATAGGACTTAGCTTCCCTCAGTTCTTTAGGGCAACATTGCATTCTGCTATTGGTTACTTATGTGCATCAGTTTCCACAGCAGCTAAATGCTTACTAACATGCTGTAGAAAAATCTTATTGAAAGGATCAGGAGGATTCATAAGCAGTATGAAAATATGATCTATGCTAAGGGAGGGAGGGAGGCTGTCATCATCACTAAAGTGATGTAAGCTTCTAAAATTAGAATCAACGATACAGAAGGAACAATAATAGGCACCATGGATTCAATTTCCCTGCAGCCTTGGTAGCTGTTCTATTCATCTTTTTTCAGCTGTTGCGTTAAACATGAAAAGGTCACCTCCCATTCAGAGCATTTGACATTTATATATTTTATAAAACTAATTTGAATTTTTATAAAGTGCTGCTCTCTTCTGCAGACTTGTATGTCTGTTATATACATATACTCTATCCGCATATTCATGTAGCATCATGATCAGCATAACAAACAAGAACAATGCCATTTGGCATGGGGGAAGCACCTCTACCATGGATTTCAATTAAAAAAAAAAAATCATTTCAACTACTTGAGCAGAGATGGGCCACAACTGAAACCTTCTGTCCCTACACCACTTCCCTGCTGAAATTAGGAATCAGAGAGGGAGGGACTATGGAGGTTGCATGATCTGAGCCTACCACTACGTACTGGATTTCAGGTTGGATCCAAAACTAGAAGAGACTTGTTTTCTGGACCTGGTTTGAATACAGCCCAATATACTGAAAATCTTAGGAAGTGTCTAGTATTCCTCACTGAAATCTCACAAAAACAGCATTTAAGATTTTGCCATCACAGAATATTACTCTTGTTCAGTCTCAAAATGGAACCCTAGACCAACACTGTATGCATCTGAACAATCTCCTCGGCCAGTTCTCATCTAATTGTGACATTAGTTAGCATTTCTAAATTTGAAATTGCAGTTTAAAACAAAACAAAAACAAACAAAAAACTACCATCACCAACAAAAGCACTGTTCATCTCTTAAAAGTCACATATATTTTAAATAGTTTAAACAAAAGCAAACAGTACATAACACAACATTATATAGTAGACAGCTCTCAGGTTCTGATGAGCCAACTATCACAATTTGTCTCTTGAACAATTTGGGGTACCAACAATGTTCTCTTCCAAGAAAAGAATTTACAACTGAATTATCCTGAAGACAGAAACTTCCTGGATAAGGTTAAAATAATTAAAAGGCCACTTCAAACATTTTCTATATCATTTTCCTTACTGATTACCACTGCTTTGGAAACCTGAAACTGAAATTTTTTTGTATGGATTACTCCTCCTTGCCCCCACAATCAGCAAACGCTGCTTTATTATGGTCGGGTTGTTTAGAAGTATCAGCCTGCTGCAACTATAAGACATTTATTCTGAAAATGCACGCACATCTCTACATATACAGAATTATTGATCATTTGTACTGTGGTAGCCTAGGTCACATTCTGGGTCTAACAACCTTGCCAATGTTCCTTCATGTATTAGAGTTTCATATTTTTTCTCGTACTCCATAAAAGATGTTTCAACAAGTGCACTATTTGATATGTTACACAGAAATCATCGATTTGAGAGTAATAAAGAACTCCAAGTAGGAAAAAGCAACATGAGTTTCTGGAACATTATAAATAAGTTTCTAAAATATTGGTATAATGATTAGAAGTCAATGAAAGATTTTGATGAAGCTCAAACAGCATCCAATTATGTGCATATTCTCTAGTTTACAACTGCTATTTTTGCAAGAAGCCTGCTACCCATGTTTATTATCCCTGAGCGTAAAGGAATCATAATTAGTCTGTGATTATTTACCCATTTGACTTTGTAGACTTCTAAAAGTTACAATGTATATTTATATTAAAGATGAATTTCACTATCTGTTTTCCAGGATGTGGTTTCAGCTGCTACAGACACTAGGAGTACTTGTGGCACCTTAGAGACTAACAAATGTATTTGAGCATAAGCTTTTGTGGGTTAAAACCCAATTCATCGGATGCATGCTGTAGAAAATACAGTAGGAAGATACAGATATAGATACACACACACAGAGAACATGAAAAAATGGGTGTTGCAAGACCCACTATAACGAGAGTGATCAGTTAAGGTGAGCTGCTATCAGCAGGAGAAAAAAACAATTTCTAGTGATAATCAGAATGGCCCATTTCCAACAGTTGACAAGAAGGTATGAGTAACAGTAAGGGAAAAAAAATAAGCATGGGGAAATAATTTTACTTTGTGTAATGACCCGTCCACTCCCAGTCTTTAATTCACGCCTAATTTAATGGTGTCCAGTTTTCAAATTAATTCCAATTCATCAGTTTCTCACTGGAGTCTGTTTTTGAAGTTTTTTTGTTGTAGTATTGTGACTTTTAGGTCTGTAATCAAGTGACCAGGGAGATTGAAGTGTTCTCCGACTGGTTTTTGAATGTTATAATTCTTGACGTCTGATTTGTGTCCATTTATTCTTTTACATAGAGACTGTCCGGTTTGGCCAATGCACAGGGCATCGGGGCATTGCTGGCACATGATGGCATATATTACATTGGTAGATGTGCAGGTGAGCGAGCCTCTGATAGAACCTAATCACATCAGCCACACTATGATGGTGTCCCCTGAATAGATATGTAACAAAGCCTGTTGCCAACTCTGTCCACATATCTATTCAGGGGACACCATCATAGGACCTAATCACATCAGCCACACTATCAGAGGCTCATTCACCTGCATATCTACCAATGTGATATATGCCATCATGTGCCACCAATGCACATTAGCAACGCATTAGCATACTCTAGGCACTTGCCGGTGTCCTACACCTGAGGCAATGACATGACTGGAAGTTTGCCACATCCCAGAAAACAACTGACAAGAAGATAAAAATTTATTTTCAGGATATGGCTTCAACCAGTGCAGACACTGTGGCTCAGGTGGGCAAGCTTTAGAAGAATACAGGATTTGTCTGGAGTGGCAAAAGAAAAAGTAGGTGAGGATCTGATAAAAGGAACAACATGGATTAAGTCCCAAATTCAGACCTAGCACCCCCAATCCAAAGGGGTGCACGAGCTCATCCCTGATGATGCAAAATTTCTCTAAAGCACCCACCAGCTGAAAGCTGCATGGGCTGAGGGGATCAGATCCAGGTGGTAGTACTTAGGAATAATGTGAATCAAATGCCAATGTGGCAGAGCTCACCCACAGAAACTTCTCTTCTGTCTTCTCAAGAAGCAAAATTCTTCCAGTGGAATTAGAAGCAGCATTCCAGGCAGGAAAGACAGGCTACAGAATAGATCTTCTGGATTCAACAATGAACCCAGAAAGATACAACCTATTTGAAGTCTCTGTACCTTCAGAAAAATGAACTAAGAAGGGGATTTCCAAAGCAGTTAAGAATGAAAAAGGAAAAAAACTCTCAAGACTCCTAGCATATGCCAGAGGGTTGCTTTGGGGCTCTTTGGATTCAGATAAAAAGTCTGGCGAATCTCCTGCATAAAATTAAATGAAAAAACTAACTGGGGCGGGGGGGGAGAAGGGGGGGAAAAGCTGTGATAGGACTTCTAGAAAGTCAAGTCTGCATGGAGAGGATCATACACCAAGGCTGCTACCTCCTCCATAAGATAGTCCAAAATAATGGCCACCAAAGCATCCACTTTTCTCAAAAGGAAGTTACTGGGAATTCAGTCTAACAGTTCCAGAAGGTTGTATGGCTCCATGGAGAAACTGGGATCTAACTGGCACCTGAATGGGAAGTCTCCTATTGAAAACTTAGAGTGCACTGAACTGAAATCTGGATGCTGGGATCGTTGAGATATAGGATTGCCTCTCCCCACCAACACTGTTTGTGATGTACTATAATTGTGATCAGTGGAGATGCTTGAGCTAGTGTCCCAGTCTGTTTTACATAAGAGCAAGCTGCTGGCAAGGCATTTTCTATGAGGAATATGACTCTGAAAGGGTTTCTTCAGTGGTTCAGAGGATAAATTTGTTAACCTTCCAGGCTTGCTGCACTTTTTTCCTCTGGTATTTGGAGAGGGAGTGAGTAAAGAGTTATGGCTGGTATGGGAGGGGAGAAGTAGATTGTTCAGAGGTTCCTACTATTATTGTAGGTAAACAAATATTCTTTTATTGCATTGACATTTTATTAGGAATGCTATGAATTTTTATTTATTGTGTATTTTTATTTAGCAAAAGGTAAATTTGGAAAGGTAGTTCACATATTGGCATGAATAAGTAAATCAGAGCATATAAACTAAACAAGATTATAGGATGGACTAGTACTTCCCTCCCACAAGGAAGACACAAAGTGCTGCAAGTTTGGTCAAGGGTTGGAGAATTCCCTAGTCCACTTACCACTGGGAAATACGAAGGTTTTCCTGGAAAGTTTGGGGTCCTAAGTCATCAATTTCCACAGAATTTAAGATTTCACTTTAAAATAAATTTTGAATGCTTTATGATTGTGAAACTATATGGCAGTCTTTCTAATACATGTGAAATAAATGTAAACTAACAGAGCATTGTTTTCTGGAGTTAGCATGCAGACAGTACCAGTGCATCCGCTGTTGTGCATTACTATGGCTAATATTAACTTAGTGAAATGAACAAGACTGTTCCATATTCAGAACCCTGTCCCCCAGAATTATGTTAACTGCAGGCTGACACTTGAAGAAGCATAAGTAGCAGCAAAGGTAAATGCTGAAGTTATTTAGAAACAAGGCCAGAAAAAACAGAACAATGGAGACCTGTGCTTACCCTCAGAGGAGGGAAAAGAGAAACCTCCTCCTCCCTTACAGCAATCAGAGGGGTAGAACTTCAAATATGTTGATGCCTACAAGAATAAGGAACTAGCCTGTGACAAGAGATATAAATCAAAAGAGACATGAAATATAAAGACCTGACTAAAGTCAAGTATCATCACCCTAGCAGAAACCCTCAAACCACTCCTTTCCCCACAGCAACTCAACATTTTTAAAGGCCTAATGCTGGAGATTCAGTCGATAACAAGCTTCACTTCTGAGTCTGTGATAAAAATGTCCTACCCAACATTTAGGAAACTCTGCAATCTTTCAGAGGCAATATAATAAACAGCTGCTGACATACATGATCGTTAAAATATATCCTGGCATATTTTTGAAAGAATGGGAGGACTGTTAATTCTAGGAAC
The DNA here is from genome assembly GCF_965152275.1 of Natator depressus. Lineage (NCBI taxonomy): Eukaryota > Metazoa > Chordata > Testudines > Cheloniidae > Natator > Natator depressus. Next base: position 14,183,371 of record NC_134241.1, read on the forward strand.
CTGGCCAAATTCCAATTTGAGTAAATACAGGTGCCCACCTAAAATAAATTCCCCGCAGTCTCAATGGGATATAGTTTTCTTCACTTGTTATGTAATATTCTTGTATGCCATTAAATAGGTGCATGTTTCACCCCAGAGCTGGTTGGATTTCTGCAGCAGACACATTTGCTTTTGTATACAATATATATATTTATAAGAGAGAGAGAGAGAGATTTTATAGATAATCTGTAAAGTCCAAAGCACTAAGGGATCCTTCAGAATGTAAGATTCTCATAATATAAATATTGTGTTATGAATGTATTAGGGTTGCACTAATTATGTGCCACTTTTTAAAACAATTTTCATTTTTGGGAAGATCAATTTTAAAGACAATATATACAGGGATTACCAGAAGGACATTTAATAACAGTATATAGTTTTCAAAATATCAAAATGTGCTATTTTGAAAGCTACATATTCTGTCTTGTTACTTGACAGTACACCTTTAAGGATACAAAATAGGATTTTCAGATATACTTTTTCTATTCTATGTAGTAATAGTTCATAACCGCCAACCTTTTGCAGACTGCAGACACACACATTAATTGATTTGGCTGGCCATCTGGAAAGCACCTGTGGTTTATACAATTATCAAAAAAAATTTAATGCATTGCACCGTTGAGCATTCAAGTTCCTGCTAATGATAATCATAACCAGTGACATACTATGCCATAGACAAGTGTTTGATGGTGGTGCAGCTGATAAAACTAACAGAATCAGCACTGAAAAATTAATAAATACAGACAATAAAATAAGTGAAAACTTGACTAATACAAACATTTGGTGGACCTTCCCACCCTTAAAAATGAAATAAAAGGTAAACTGGTTAGTCTCTAAGGTGCCACAAGTACTCCTTTTCTTTTTTCTTTTTACGAATACAGACTAACACGGCTGTTACTCTGAAACCTGTCAATAAAGAAGCCATCATGGCAAAATCATCAGTGAGTATTAGATAGTTTATCTTCTTCCTTGTGCAGTAATCTTGGATGCCATTTTAAACCTGTTATATTCTGCCTCTCTTAGCCAATAAATTGGCATTTAGCCAGACAAGTAGTTTCCTCTAACAGTTGACACCATCAGTTAACAGTACTCTGTAAGTGATACAACTATCTAAGTCCTCCCCCCATTCTCCAAGACAAGGATGTCAGCCCTGCAATAATTCTGGTTTCTAGCTCACAGATTCAGCAGTTAGCAGTCTAGTCTCTCAGACAAATTTTGCTGCAGTTTTGTGAAATGTACTGTGGCCAGGCCTACAAATCAGACACACATTCCTCTTTCCTCTAAGCGTTAACACGGCATGCAAACTGCAGACTTAATTTAGATCTAGTGCATAAACAAAAAGATAAACTAGTCTGTTCCTTCTAGACTGTTCAGGAAATGAATATACCACAGACGCAGCTTCTTTCTGCTCACACAAATAAAAATTAATCATTTAAAACGACATGAAAAGGCCACAAATGCAAACACCTAACAATTGACATGAGTTTTTGCTTGGGTTCTTCCCCAATATATGTTCTTAACAAATCTACAAACGCTGAAGACCTGTCTACTAATACATGTAATCCAGCTCATGGAAAAGAACATGAGCCGTTACAGCCGACAAAATGTTAACATCTAAGTTAGAAGACATAAGTGGCTATTGTAGAATTATAGGACTGGAAAGGATCTCGAGAGGTCATCTGGTCCAGTCCTCTGCACTCGTGGAAGGACTAAGTATTATCTAGACCATCCCTGACAGGTGTTTGTCTAACCTGCTCTTAAAAATCTCCAATGACAGAGATTCCACAACCTCCCTAGGCAATTATTCCTGTGCTTTACCACCCTGACAGTCAGGAAGTTCTTCCTAATGTCCAACCAATTGCAGCAAGGGAGGTTTAGAAGTCCATTGCTTCTTGTCCTATCCTCAGAGGTTAATGAGAACAATTTACCTCCCTCTTCCCGGTAACAACCTTTTATGTACTTGAGAACCGTTATCATGCCCCCTCTCAATCTTCTTTTCTCCAGATTAAATAAAGCCACTTTTTTCAGTCTGCCCTCAAAGGTCATGTTTTCTAGACCTTTAATCATTTTTGTTGCTCTTCTCTGGACTCTCTACAATTTGTCCACATCTTTCCTGAACTATGGCACCCAGAACTGGACCCAATAATCCCGCTGAGGCATAATCACTGCAGAGTAAAGCGGAAGAATTACTTCTTGTGTCTTGCTTACAACACTCCTGCTGATACATCCCAGAATGATGTTTGCTTTTTTTTTTTTTGCAATAGTGTTACACTGTTGACTAATATTTAGTTTGTGATCAGCTATGACCCCCAGATCCCTTTCTGCAGTATTCCTTCCTAGGCAGGTCATTTCCCATTTTGTATGTGTGCAACTGATTGTTCTTTCCTAAGTGGAGTACTTTGCATTTGTCCTTATTGAATTTCATCCTATTTACTTCATGCCATTTCTTCAGTTCGTTCAGATCATTTTGAATTTTAATCCTATCCTCCAAAGCACTTGTAACCCCTCCCAGCGTGGTATCGTCCACAAACTTTGTATGTGTGCTCTCTATGCCGTTATCTAAATCATTGATGAAGATATTGAACAGAACCAGACCCGGAACTGATCCCTGAGGGACTGCAATTGATATGCTCTTCCAGCTTGACTGTGAACCACTAATAATTACACTCTGGGAACGGTTTCAGAGTAACAGCCGTGTTAGTCTGTATTCGCAAAAAGAAAAGGAGTACTTGTGGCACCTTAGAGACTAATCAATTTTTTGAGCATAAGCTTTCGTGAGCTACAGCTCACTTCATCGGATGCATACTGTGGAAAACACAGAAGATGTTTTTATACACACAGACCATGAAAAAATGGGTGTTTATCACTACAAAAGGTTTTCTCTCCCCCCACCCCACTCTCTGGGAACGGTTTTCCAACCAGTTATGCACTCACCTTGTAGTAGCTCCATCTAGGTTGTATTTCCCTAGTTTGTTTATCAAAAGTTTTACTAAAGTAAAGATATACCACATCTACCACTTCCACCACATCCACAAGGTTACCCTTGTTACCCTCTCAAAGAAAGCTATTAGGTTGGTATGACACAATTTGGTCTTGACAAATCGATGCAATTACTTATCACCTTATTATCTTCTAGTTGTTTGCAAATTGATTGCTTAATTATTTGCTCCATTATCTTTTCAGGTACTGAAGTTAAGCTGATTGGTCTGTAATTCCCCAGGTTGTCCTTATTCCCTTTTTATAGATTGGCACTATATTTGCCATTTTCCAGTCCTCTGGAATCTCTCCCATCTTCCATGACTTTTTGACGATAATCACTAATGGCTCAGATATCTCCTCAGTCAGCACCCTGAGCATTCTAGGATGTATTTAATCAGGCACTGGGGTGATTTAAAGACAGCTAAACTTGTCTAAGTGATTTTTAACTTGTTCTTTCCCTATTTTAGCCTCTGATCCTTCCTCTTTTTCACTGGCATTCACTATGTTAGGTGGGCTCTTCAAAGTTCCTGTGACCAAAAAAACAAATAAGTATCAAAAACAGAGAAGCTAAATTACCTCTTTGCATCAGTCTTCACTTCAAAAGATGCTGATAAGATACCTAGGGTAAAATCTTGGCCCCTATTGAAGTAAATGGCAAAACTCTCATTGAATTCCTTGGGGTCAGGATTTCACCCCTACTCTTCAAGTAATAAAGATGAGACACTATCAAAGTTTGAAGTGCCAAAAGACAAGGCGCTGGAACAAACTGAAGTACAGAAGAGCAATACACTATAAGGACTGGATGTTATTTGCCTGAGAGTTCTGAAGGAATTTAACAAAAATATGCAATCTCATTAGAACAGATTGCTATTCCATATAACTAGAGGGTAGTTATCTTTTTAAATCTTTTTTATCTTTTTAAAAACACCTGCCCCCCCAAAACAGTGGTTGGGGTGATCCTGGAAACTAGAGATCAGTAAGCCTTGTTTCAGTACCAGGTAAAATTGGCTATAATTAAAATTATAGTTAAATCAGATTACAAAACACGTAGATTAAGCATTTTACATGGGTAGAGAGAATGTATTGGATTAGTTCTGATCCGGTATGCTAGTTCTTATTCCTCCCACCACCCAAACAAGTGATATGTTCTCTCCCAATTACAAGATATTCTAGATTAACAACAAGATCCTCTGAACAGGATTACATTACTTAATGTACGATATATTTAAAAGAACAAGAAATTTGCCACTCAAGTACTCTTCATTAGCAGACTGCTGTAAAAATGGATACCTCTATATACCGCCAAGATTATTATTTAAAAGAGATGTGAATATTAAAGTACACGAAATACATGTGGAATACATCCTAGAATACTTAAGGAGCTGGCTGAAGAGATCTTTGACCCATTAGCAATCATCTTTGAGAAACTCATGGAGGACTAGAAAGATACCGGATGACTGGAAAAGCCAAAAAGAGTACCTATCTATAAAAAGGGGAATAAGTACAACCCAGGGAATTCGAGACCTGCCAGCTTAACTTTGGTACCCAGAAAGATAATGGAGCAAATAATCAAACAATCAATTTGCAGGCACCTAGAAGTAAATAAAGGCAAAGTAACAGTCAGCATGGATTTGTCAAGAACAAATTATGTCAAACCAACCAAATATCCTTCTTTGACAGGTTAACAAGCCTTGGGGATGGGGGCGGGGGGGAAAACAGTAGACGTCATGTACAGCATCTCGACTTTCGTAATGCTTGTCTCACGTAACCCTCTCAAATCTATAATTCTAAGATTCTGTGCCCTGTTTCTCCCCCTCCTTTTCACTTTGGGGCAATTTATACCCCCGGGGCATACAGAGGGAGCATTGCCTATGCTGCCCAAGCACAGGAACTGCCGCTTTCCCAGACTCCCTTTTGCCTCGGTGCAGGGGACTAGACTAGATGACCTACTGAGATCCCTTCCAGTCCTGCATTTCTAGGATTAAGAAAACATAGCACAATCTTGGCATTTCTTTGGGATATCTCTTACACCTTCTCATCCACTTAGTATAAAAGAGTTAAACTGCTGTGTTTCAGAGAAAGGGCAATGTTAGTTTAAAATATACAGTACTGTGCTATTAATAAGGAAGAGGTTGAGATGTAAGTGATCACAACTTCTTGGTAGATACTTGTGTATTTTATAATTTATTGTATTATTTGCAGTATGTATTATTTCCATTAAATTTTTATATTTAAAACGTGAGACAAGATGGGTGAGGTAATATCCTTTATAGGACCAACTTCAGTTGGCGAGAGACAATTTTTCGAGCTTATACAGAGCTCTTCTTCAGGTCAGGGAAATGTACTGAGTGTCACAGCTAAATAAAATTTACCTCCCAGGCTAATCTTTTGAAAGTGTGGTACAGGTTTCCTTTGAAATTCTCATAGAAAACCTTCACAACACCTTTAAAATTCAAGCCTAGGAAATTAATTCATAACTTTGCTAGACACTAACAAACATGGACTGAATAGAGAGACTGGATTTATGGCTTATTACAACAGTCTACAGCCCACTAAACCCCTCCCCACAGCTTCCCCCTACCCCAAATGACTGGAGAGGTGTTAACAGGCCACTTAACACACATTTCAAGGAACCATTCAAGGTGAACTACTTCTGCTAAACAATCTGTTCTACCTTGTATTTCACTGTGATGCTCTGAGTACGGGCAAGTCTACACTACAAAATTAAGTCAACATAAGTTACATCGATGTACAGCGCCTGCAGTAATTAAATTGATTTGTGCATGTCCACACTAGCTCCTTTTGTCAGCGGTGCGTGTCCTCACTAGGAGCGCTTGTACCGATTTAACTGTCAGTAGGGGCATTTGTGGGGCACTGACAGCCCAAGCCCTGGTGTGGTTGGGATCTGGCTGTCTGGCACCAGGGACTGACAGCTAGAACAGTCTGACGTAAGCAATGCAGTGTCTACACTACACTGTTGGTGACCTAATTACATCAACCCAAGTACTATGCCTCTCATGGAGGTGGAGTTATTAATTTGGTGTAGTGGGAGACTTTCATCGGTGGGAGCAACATTGCAGTGTAGACGCTTACAGAGTTAGGTCAACGTAACCTGCCTTAGGTTGACGTAACTCTGTAGTGTAGACCAAGCCTGCATTTCCTAGACCTGATGAAGAGCTCTGTATAAACTCAAAAGCTGATCTCTCTCACCAGCAGAAAGATATTACCTCACCCACTTTGTCTCTCTAATATCCTGGGACCAACTTGGCTAAAATGTTACATTTAAAAAACATCCTAGCTGCTTCCACATAATGACAGAATTTTTTTTAAACAACCATATGCCATTAGATTATAAATTATGTATTATTAAAGTTAAATTTTACAAAAGCTGTACTTTTGACAGTGACCCCCTGAAACGTGAAAATTGTTGTGACGTGGTCCTAGTTTTTCCATGTCTGTCAGAAATGCTTACTAAATAAATGACTACCCTTATGAGACCGATTATAAAAAACAAACCGTAATTTATTTAGTGCATATTCCATCTATGCCCATTGGGATGATTATTTTTTTAAATTAAAAAGGCTGGTAACGTTGTCTATCAGACTGAGTACTGGACTGGGAACTACTACTGCTCCTGATCTGCTAGGTCTCCTTGGTCTCTGTCTCAGTCTGCCCACCTGCCAAACGGGGATAAGTGTACCTACCTAGCAGAAGTAATGTGAAAAGAAACTCATGTCTGGTTATAAATAGAGTACAAATCTATGTAAATGGTAAAATGTCTTCTGCGTGAGTGAGGGAAAGGGAGGGATAAACCTTCCCATTATAAAATCAGTTTTTCATCCTGTTAGGGGGAAAAAATCCTATGATATTTCCAGAGAGTAGAAATACTGCTGACACACACAACTCTGAGAACCTGCAAGGATATACTAAGAAAAGAATCTGTAAACTATACAAACGAACATGCAAACTTCCACTTTCACAGAACTAAATTAACTAAGCCAACGTTGGTCCATTTTTTTCCTTTAACCATTTTTAAATTACCTACATTAAGAGGAAAAATATGAATGCACAGAGAAGGCAATATAAGCAAAATGCAAGAGGAACTCTGCACTGTTATTGCAATTTGCATTTTAATTATTGTAAATTCATGTAGTTTACTGAAATAACCCTCTTAGCTTCTAGTGCTTTTCCCCATAATACCAAGTAACAGTCATTGGGAAATTAAGAGTTTAAAATACTTTAATAAAGTTAAATTAAAACTATTTGGGAGACAAATGACTAATATGGGACTAGATCTGCAGCTGCTCTGTGTATAAAACTTCCTCTGACATAAATAGGTGTTCCAGACATGCAGCAGCTGCAAACTCAAGTGTCTGAACAGTGGCACTTAACAAGTTATGTTTTATAAAAACAAAGATTAACCTTATTCTTAATCATGAGTCACACTGCATTTAATGTGTAGAAATCTGCATATTTAAAAGGTTAAGGGGGCAACATGGAGAGTCCCCATGCACAGGAATAACACAAGGGAGTTTTAGACTGGGGTAAACTTACAGAAACTCTGAACCATGAATAAATAAAAGTTTAGTTCTAGGTTAGGTCTTCACAGCAAAAAACAAAACAACAACAAAAAACGGTGTTTTATTAACTTGGGGTAGCTAACTCAGATTAAATTAGCAGTGTGCAGACAATGCAAATGGCATTTAACTAGGGTTAGCAGCTTGAGTTATAGGCTATACAATACCTGGGGCTGAATTCAAGCTGCCAACTTGAGTTATAAGTTGAACTTGTGTGTCTTCACTGCAATTTTAGCCCAAGTTAAGAACACACTTTTGTGTCTGTGTGTGTCCATGCGCAATGGAGAAATACCCTTAGAGAGATTAAAAAGTTACATGTGCCAGACAGCATCCAGGCTACGTCTACACAAGGATAAAAAACCCGCGGCACTACTGCAGCTGGCCTGCGTCAACTGACTTGGGCTTGAGGGGCTGAAAAATTGTTGTATAGTTTCAGGCTCGGGCTGGAGCCCGAGCTCTGGGACCTTCCACCCTCGCAGGGTCCCACAGCTTGGGTTCCAGCCCAAGAGTCTATACAACAATTTTTCAGCCCGGCAGCCCAAGCCCCGTGAGTTTGAGTCAGCTGACCAAGGCCAGCTGCAGGCTTTTTTTAATCCCTGTGTAGACATACCCTCGGAGTCAGACATACCCTGTGTAGACATACCCTCAAACTCACATAAATAATGCTATGTTGTATACTTATGACCTACAGAGCATCCCAGTGTCAGAGGGCAAAGAATTCAATGGTATCAGGTAATGAGTTTCAGCTGGCCTGACCAATTCCGTGTACCCCAACTCACTATGGTTATAATCTGTATTTAAAAAGTTGCCATGTAAGATATCATTGGAAAACTACTAACTCACAGATCATTAATATTCCTGCACAATGGATACACAGAGTGTACATAAAAAGTTATGAATATATGCTGAAATTATGAGAGGCATGTCAGGGGAGTTGGTAAACAGGTCTGCCTTAGCTAAAGGAATAAGTATTTGATTCTCTGACCAGCCCAGTCTTCAGGCAAAGACAACAACCATCCATTTTTACAGATTAGGTAAACAAAACTATTAAGCTAACAACAAGTGTGGGAAGAAAGAACGTAGAACTTCCTTTACTACCAGACTCCATGTCACCTTCTTCACAGCTTGAATAAACTTTACTTTGAGGGGTAAATCAGAAGAATCCATTTCAAAGGCTTACTGCTCTATAAAGGCAGGGGGGCTGAATCTCAAGTGATAAACAATTGAATCAACTGATTGTATACAATATTACTTTATTATACAAATGTATAAAGTGAGGTTTTTTTCTGGAAGCTAATGGCACAGTGGTGATCCATATCATTGTGAAATGTATGTATTAACACGATATGAGAAATATGAATACTTAATGATATTATGCTTTAAAGTCTGTGGCCAAACAGGGAGAAACAGGTTCCCTCTCAGACAGGAGAGATGGCAGCCATTTACCTGTTTCCTATGCAAATTAAGAAAGGTGTGACCAAAAACAATGGAAGTCTCATTTACATAGAAATCAACAAGGGGATGAGAAGACACAGAAAGAAAGAAAAAAGAAAGAAAAAAGAAAAAACAGCAGGAGGTCATCCTGCCTCTTGAAACAAAGTTACTGAACTTTGGAAGATATAAGCAAAGACAGAAGTCATCTTTGGCATCCATCACAAGACAATGGAACAGAGCTCTTGCAACCTGAGAAAGATGGGTCCTTCAACCAAATGGATGAGGTTTTAAGTCTCTGGAAACTGAACATAGGTGAAAAGCATGCTTTGGCAAAGATATTTTACCCTCTGTGGAAGGTCCTGACTGAGGAAAAGCTAGCCATGGCTGGGAAGAACGCAGACTGGTCAGAGAAACCATCTTGAACAAAGCTTGTACCATGCTAGATTAAGTTTTAGATTTTTAGATGTGTGTTTTCACATTTATTTGCTTGTAACCCTATCTTTATTCCTTTTACTTGGCATCACTTATCTATGTTCTATTGTTAATGAATTCGTTTTATTTTTACTCTAGACCAACTCAGTGCTGTGTTTAAAGGGAAGGGTGTATTTACCCCAATTAATAAGCTGTGATGTGCTTTTTGTCTCTTTACAAGAACAAATGAATCATATTATTTCTCTGAACTGTCCAGGAGACGGATAGGACGTTACAGAATACATGGTTTTGGGAAAATTCGTGCCTGGGAGTGTGTTGGGGGTCACCTTGCTGGTTGTAACCGAGACCAGAGTAGAGTTGTAGATTGTTTGCTGGGGTCAGAGCTGCTGAACAAGTGCTGTCTAGCACACAGACCCTTCAGGGTGTGATCTGTATGCTTGTAGGCTCGGTGTGAGCATTGTAAGGCAGGTTGCAGGACAAGTCATGACCACCCCTCCTTGGTCTAGATTGCCCCCCCCAAGACTCATGGACTACAGGGCTTTACAATACAAATACCTAAAATGAACTGATTTATACCATGAATGTAACACAATGAGTGCAATATGGAATAATGTGATCATTAAATAGGGCTTAGATACAAGATCTAGCAAACCACATTCAGCCTCTATCAAAGAGCAGTTAGCAGCAGGCAAAAAAGTGAAATAACATACTGCAATTATTAATTATAATCCTGTCAGTGGGGCAAATTTGTTGGAAAGTTTGTAAACAACTTTCCAGCTTTGGGAGGGATGCTATTGCAATGTCTTGCCTATTGCGAACTACAGTCAAAGTTTCTCTACACCACCTTTAATCACAAACAGTTAAATATATAAGATTTTTAAGAGTTTGATTCCTGAAAATCTTTTCACACTTTGTCTACTGCTTGCTATTTTTTCATCATTTGTTCCTGAAAAGCTGACATTGATCAAGTTGCAACTGCAATCACAATTATATAGAGAGATATCCCCAGTGCATAGTGTTATAGACAGATATAAGGACGGTAATTATGAACTACTGTCAGATGGTAAAAATGTATGTATTGATATGCTGAAATGTGAAAAGGTAATTATGAGAGAGTCAATGGTTTATCTGAGATTTTCAAAACCTTAGGGAACCAATGATCTTATATTAGCAGTATATTCGCTACTCAGTGTGCACAAGTAACTCACACCAACGCTAATGGGAGTTATATCTGCATATAAAGAAGAAACCATATTATTTAATGCAAGATATTTTACCTAATTATTTTACAAAACTTTGACTAAATTTAGTGAAATCTGCACACACTTTTTTTCTTCTTATAATTTTGTTACTTGCTGAATGTGGAGCAGGTAAATGTATTCTATTATGTTTTGATTTCTTAGTCATCAGTCGATTTGTCCACTGAAAAGCTTTTTTGCTACAGAAATTATCTGAAACTGTCATACAGGTAGCAAAATCTCATGATCTATAAATGGTATTGGTTTTTACTTCAGTCAGCTGTTAACCAGCTGAGATAACCAACTGACAGATTTTCTTCCAGAAATGTAGTTTGTGCAACCAAACTCCATGGAATTAAACTTGGTGCCTAAAATAGTTGACATTGTCAATCCTTGTACCCGTCAAAATCATACAGACAGAATCACAGGATGTGTTGGTCACAAGATTCTCTCTTCCTTACAAAGTGGTCAAAGGATGAAAACTTTGAGAACTACTATTTTCTGTGCTGATTCAGCCTTAAATAGAAATGCAATGGAGGAAGAAAGATGTATATTTTGTCACAATCACAAAGGCTAAATCTTCATCCATGATCAAACCCTTAGGCATTTCCCAGAGCTAGGAGACACAAATTCTCACTTCAGTGACTAGCTCAGTTTGTTTACTAATTCTTGACACAGAACAGAATACATCACACATCCTGAAATGAGGAGATACAGGAAGCTGAACCTAAAGTATACACAATTACAGCAACAATAGCCTTTCTGCTTAGAAGACAAATGCCAACATAACCTATACTCCCTGAAGTGCCAATGTTTTGGAGTTTTTAAAATTATCTTCTAAAAACATTAATATTAATCACACGCCAAAAAACTAATTTACTCAAATATAGTTAGAAAGTAGTTGAATTTCAGGTTTAATGATTGTGTTTCAAATGCTTTGCAAGCCTCCCAACTAGAAGAGACCATCAAGGTTGTGGGTTTTTTGTTTTGGTTTTGTATTTTTTTGTTTGAGAGAGTTACTTAATTTGTTTTCCTTCTTCTGGCCTGAAGACTCATTAAAATTTGGCTCCACTAAACCCTAACATTATAAAATAGCAGAAAGTATAATTTCTGGTAATGTGAACATTTTTCATGATAATTTGTTTGATTTTTTGGTAATCTGATTTAATGTCAAATCAACAAAACATCTAGAACAGTTACTTTCAAATGAAACCTTTTGTGTGGACCACACACATACAACCCACCACTAACAGGATTTTAGCATGCAATTACACAACACTAGTGGAAAACAGAAACCTGTAGAAAAAATATTGTGGCCTGAGAATCACAGCTGTATTTACCTTGGCACAATACAGATTTATATATTTAGTAATATTTAATGTGGCAATATTTAGTGTGGCAAATACCCTACTGGATGGCTAATTTCATCTCACCAAATTCTGCTATTTTCAAGTAAACTCTCCGATCTTTATACTGAATTGAACAACAGGTGAAACATCAAGATATGCCTTCATATTGTACAGTAGCTGGGATTTCATAAAATACTTTTCAACATGATCTAAACTGAATAGAAAAAACAATCTCAACATTTTAGGATGAGTACTTGATTTAAAGATATTGCAAAAACAACCACCAAGTATCCATGGAGGTCTTTGAGGAGGACAATCCTTTTCACTGACCAATGGCCTTCTAAGCATTTTCACTATTACACACAGCTGCAGATCCATAAACCAAAGCATTTTTGCTCTCAACTGCTGAACCTGAACTGCCACCTATAGCTATAAAATCCAAAGTGTTCTCTGTGTTCTCCAAGGAGAAAAATGTTTACAGATAAAAGAAAAACAAACTAACACTTTTATCTCCTTCTGTCTTTGACCCTAAAAGACCCAAATGCTCAGACAATGAGAAACCAACTAGGCTGATCAGTTTTTGTTAGTAGAAAACACGCTCACCGAAAGATAACTGCTAGCATCCACATTGTCTGTGATGGTCTGACGTTCTCCCCGCTGGTTAATCTTCCTAAACCTTCGTCGAGACTGCCTGAGGGGAACTTCTCTTTGCAGGATATTCTCTTCATTGTCTTTGGAATTCTCCACCTGAAATACATGTTCAGGATCCTGGTTAAACATCCAATTCTTCCATATTATTGAAAGTCGGTGGAGTTTTATTAAGCTCATGAGGAAGGCATTAACATTAGCTAAGAACAGTTAAGTCTTTCTTAGGAAACAGACTACACAAATTTCTTAAGCAAATGCTACGTGTCTTAAAATGATGTTATTACAATGAGCTGAAGGCCACAGTTTCCTTCCAGGAAACAGTAAAAAAAAAAAAAAAAAGTCCCCTCTCCCCGACGCATACATATCCTTTAGACAAAATCATTTACAAGTTGTAAAGACTTCTCATTGCACTTACACATACTACACCATAACAATTAAAATAATTACATATTGCTCAGTTCAAGGGTCATCATCAACTCAAAAAAATACATTTGACCATTTTGTACTCCCTATGGTTATGAGGTTGCTCATTAAAACATGTTAGCTACTTTGTTTTAAATAATATAATATGATTTTACGAAGTCTTTGCAGTGTAGACAGGGCACATCATGCTTAAAAATGTGTTAGGATTGTCCGTGACCAGCTAGGTCCTAGCCCATCCATCCAACAACTATAAGATCTCATCCTTTATTAATGACCACTTCACTGAACAAATATAAAACAACTTTAAAAAGAAGTAACTAGAAACTGCCGTGAGCGTTTCACACTCAACTTTATTTGGGTATAAAAATTTTTAAAAGGTATTTAAACATATGAACACAGGTAAACATTAAGTACTGTACTTGTATCTAGCTTGTTCTAATTCCATTTCCTTCCCCTGTCCCCTGCACCCCCCGCCCTATAAAAAGCAGGCCCATCTTTCCACATTTCCTTCTGATGTCTTGGAAAAACATATCACAGCAGGAAACAGAACAGACATGTATATACAAATAAGGCTACATCCAAGCAAAGAATTCTTCTAACATATCTTTAATACACAGCAGTTTCTAGTTTCTTATTTCACATATTTAAAATATTTAAATTTGGAAATTCAAAAACACAGCTATAAAAAATTCCTACTGAAACAGAGACCGGCAACTTTATTGACTCTTAGCAGTCATCTCAGTATACCTTCGTAAATTTACTCAAGTTCAGAAGTGTACAAGGAGGAATGGAAACAAAAAAGAGACAAAGAGTTGGAAGACAGTAAATAAGCAAGTAACAAAGAGCATAGAAATTATTCATGAATATGGCAAGCACAACCCACATTCTACATTAACTGAGGCAGCAGGTCTCTATGTCAGGAGGAGAATATAAACAGCCCTTTACATTTTAAACTTTTTTTTTTTAAACACTGAGAAAAAAATAACATCACTTGAAAATAGACACAGTATAATTGCCTTTCTAGCAAGGCAATATACGAGAAGTTATGCTCATGACTGGTGAACTGACCAGGTGGACGCAAATCTGACATCACAGCTGGGAACAAAACAAAAAATTCAACCTCACACCACACTAGTACCAAAAAGGAGGCAACTAAGCAGGTGTCGCACTAGCATTTAACAATATTTCACAGGGATTTTATTATAGGTTTGCAAAGGCAGAGGTAAAAGACTAAAGCAAAAATTGGGTTTTTACTTATTGATAACACAACTGTCAGACCCATGAAAGTGGCCATGGCCAAAACCTTGAAGTTTAGCTTCTTATAAAATTGTCCTGTTAAAGTAGCCAAAATAATTAAATATATTTCATTGCATCTTACATGCGCGTGCGTACACACAAACACACAATACATGCAGTGCTTTACTAAATGTATTATATGCTTCTAGAGTCAGGAACGGCAGAAGCTTCCTAAAAGTGTGCGTATGTGGGGCTGCCGGCGCCCAAAACCGTGGCCTCGCCTCCCCACACCAACCCTTCCCCTGAGGCCCCACCCCCATGCCACCTCTTTCCCCCAAGGCCCAGCACCCTCTCTTTCCCCTGAGGCCCTGCCCCCTGCTCACGCCTCTCTGCCCTCTCCCTCCCATCGCTCACCCTTACCACCAGTAAAAAGTGGGGCAACCGTGATGCCCTGGCCTTCCCTGTTCTGATGCCCCTGTCTAGAGTCCTGTGAGCTGTCAAGTACTTAGGACAAGGTGCTTAGCTTCGTTGCACAGACTACAATGGGAACTGAGGGTGCTCAGCACCTTGCAGGAGCAGATACAACATTATATAGTTTTGACACTGAAGTTCACAACATGACTATCTATTCATTTTTCAGAGAGTCTTAGGACTGTGGCAAAATAATACTGTACTATACTGTGAGAGGAAGCCATTTTTCTTCCCTCATTCTAATTGAAAACTAAGCAAATTAGGCATGAAAATGTTTTTGCTTTCTGTTAAGAATTAATCAACCAACTGTTAGCGGAAACTAAGTAATTAAGGCACCTGCTTCCTTCAGTTAATATGGCTACTGTATAACTGAAAAAAAATACCAAAAAAGCCGGGAAGCCCTTTGTACCACAACACATGTAAGCATCCTATTTTCTACAGAATTCTGATTCCCGTCCAAAGCAGCAGAGGTCTCAAAACCTACACTAGTAGGCTATATTAGAGAGACCTTTATAAGTAGTTAGAGTTAATAAATGATCAATCAATTCCTGTAGAATCCAGCAAGTCAATAGATTGCTTCCACCAATGTGTTTATTATAGGCAGTGCAAGTAGTGATGCCTATAGTTAATGTAGCTTGCCACTTCCTATTATATAAAGACTGTGTTTTTGGGTGCTTATAACTTTGCCAAACTTAAACTGTTCAGGCTGAAGTTTTCCATACTGGATGTCTGCCTCAGGCAGAATTTGTTTTGAAAGTTTCTGCAAAAACGATTCAGCCATTTCTGAGAAAAAGGTTAGCAAAAACAAAAAAACATTGTTTTGCCCATGTGAAAGATTTCTTCCAAGAGTAGCCCTAGCAGGGACTTGAAATCTGGCAGTGGGATCACTGTAGTGTCAATAATATGACTTTTGCCATAAAATATCCCCAAATCTGGCCACGTTATAAACCTCTGAAAATCTCAGTTCACCCAGGCCCAGTAAAGACTTGTTAGAAGTTTGCAGCTCAATTCTCCAAAGATTCTAACTATGCTGAACATGCTCCATCCCCTCATAGCTCCTACGGGCAGACCAGACCGCATATGCATCATCCCCACAGAGTGGCTGAGCATGCTCCATCCTGGGGCTGCAGAGGTTTAGCAGGACTTTCCCTTGCAACTGCTTCTTCCACCTGCCTAGGGTCACTGTGGCACTAAGCACTGTAACTCAAAGCAGAGAGATTGTCTCTCATGTGCTCTCAGTGTTTCTCCTGCTGATCCCAGGCAGTGTGTGTTGGGGTGGGTAGGGAGGATTGAGAAGGAGAGGATAGGAGGGGTTGGGGGACAGAAGCAGAGGAACGGTGCAAGGGACAGGAGTCAGACAGAGGAGTGGTGTGGATAGACGGGGCAAGAGCTGGGGAGGGGGAAGGAAGAAGCAGCAGCAGAATAGGGAGGAAGGGAACAGGCAGGAGCCAAGCTCCTATGGAAAATATAGGATGTAATGATCATGTAATTAAAGACTAACATAATACCTACAAAGAAGCTGATTAAAGGTGCACAGGCAAATTTAACTCTCAAATTTCCAAACTTTTGAATGCTTGACTTTGAAACTTTAATGTTTCTAATGTAATTTTTTGGGATATAACCACCATTTATATAATACACACTCCTCATGTCTGTAACATGCTTATAACATCTATTAATCATCATCAACTATTTATAAATAAAACCTTAATACAAAGCATAACATAGACATTTGATACCCTCCACTAGCTCCTGGTGACCAAAACTGATCTACATCTCTGAAAAATTTGAGATGCATGTCTTTAATGAAATTAAATTGCTGAAAAAAAAATTATGGAAGAGATTCAGGTAGGAAAAAAATTATACAAAATCCAAGAATATTCTTAGCAGGGACTGCAATTCAAGCCAGCCTAACTCACTAGAAATTTGTCTCTTTTTTCCCTCCTCTTTGTGGTGCTCTCAACAATCTATTCTTCAGGCCAGGCTCCTTCTTACAGCAGCCTGAGAGGAATCATACTATAAATAGGAGCAGAAGGGGAAGCAAGTATTTTAGCAGAAAGGAGACCTAGCCTTTCCCATATTAATTCCCTAGTCAAAGGGGTGCTAATAAAATAAAATAACTCTACAAAGTGAATGGAAGCTCTTCCTCTATTTTTCTTGTTTGTGCTGACACACTTTTCACACCATATAAAGCACTGTTTGGAAAATATTGTCCATTAAAATACATTTGAAGTGGTTTTGTAAAATTTGCCATTTTGCTCCAGGAAATTACTATGTATGCCAGTGCTACAGGGTGAGCACAGCCAGTACCTCATCAGCTCACTCCAACTTGACTTATTTGAAGGCAGAGGAGCAGCAGAGTGGCTTACTAACATCTCCAGGACAGGAAAGCTGCACCCAAGAGAACAGTAAGAGTGCTGGGAATGGGGAGGGTTTGAGGGATACTTCCCTGGCAAGGATGATCTCCCAAAAGACAGGCTGTGGGGGTTCCCTCTGAGAAGAGTGGGGCTTCACACCATCAAGGAGGACTAAAGTGGCTGTGCTGGCAGAGGGACAGAAGAGGTCTGAGAAGGAGTGTAGGTATGGCAGAAGACACCAGAGTATGGTATGGTGAGACTCCCAGCAGAGGCTGATGGAAGGTCCTGTTAGGAAGAGTAAGGACTTAAAAACTATACCCATTCAGTGTGGGAAATGGATTATATCTGGGACTTTTTGTTATGGACTGAGTTGCACTATGATTTTATTAATAAACCAACCCAAAGGAAGGATATTATTGAAGCAAGACAGCCTGAAGTGGAATCATTGGGTTACCTGAGAGGGAAAACTGAGGCAGTCACACGTATCCTGCTATGACCAGCCATAAGAGGACACTCCAGGTGGGACCACCCTCTGATAGCCATTAGTAGCAATGCTTCCACCTTTTCTAAACATTAAACAACCATTCCTTTTGCATACTGTTTCTTAAAAACGATGAGCTTCATCACCCCATGGAGGTGTCAACCTGCCACTGTTGTAGATATTGGAATGCACTCACTTGTCAAACCTGATGATGGGTATTGTGAGGAGAAGTGGTAGGGGGAAATGGAGGAGAGATATAAGCCCTCATGCTTCATGCCATTAGCAACCTCTAATTGAGAGATGCTCGGGAAAAACTTCCCACTTGGGCTGGTTATTCAAAATTATTCATTACAGGGTTTCATGCACCTTTCTCTGAAGCATCTGGTACTTGCCTGGTACATAGAACACTAATGTGATCCTATATGGAAATTCCTGTGTTCCTGTGAAAAGAATGAAGTGTTGGGGAGCCTTGAACGTTCTCTGTTCTCAAGAACAGAGAATCAGTTGTCTTTTGATTTCCAAAATGCATGGCTCCACAGGAGATGAATTGCCAACTGTCAAAGGATTAAAATACAGATATTGCAGACTTGATACAGTGCTCATGGGTAACAATATAGGTTCACTAAAATAGAAAGTGGAACCCAGCACTAAGTAAAATATATTTTGGAAACAGCTGAAGGTAGAGAGGATCACAGCAGAGAGCCTCTAACATGCCTACTTTAGAGGATGACTTTTTGGCCAAGAGGTGGCTATAAATTTCTAGAATTAGGACATCAAAATTTAGGAGAAAATGCCTTTTTGACATAAATTAGTTAGGAATATAAATCAAAGAATATTGTCACACTGATGTATAGGTCAGACAGAACAGAAATAATATGGGTCTGCAGTTAGCATGTGGTAACTTATATAAAAAGCTTTGAGTCTTGCGATGTATTAGATGTGTTTTTGAAAAGCAGACCGACTCACACAATGAGCCAGTTTTTCAAGACAGATGATGATGATAAACCAAAGGGAGTTAGATAACCATTATTCTCAGTAGATATCATGTGATCCAACTTTAACCTAAACATGCTGAGCGGACACAAAAGATGATGAAAAAGAGTAGGTCACAGGCATACATCAAAGCAGGAAATGTATGTGACAGCACACTATTAAAAATACAAATGAAAGGCTCATATTTTTAAAATGCATTTTTTGTTCTTTAAATTACACTATGCTTGTAGACATATCGTTCTTTTAATGAATCATGCCTACTTCTCTACAAAATACGTATCAACATCCATGCCTTATGTGGAATAAGAAAGCAGTAGCATGAACTAGATGCTGCAAGAATAATGCTTTTATAAGTACACTGCTACTAGATGTGTTAGAATTGAAAATTACATTTCATAACTACCAGTTGAAAATACAGAAATAGTATCCTAGAAAACTAATTATATCACTGCTCAGACATTTTCCTGCACAAAGAGCAATATTGCTATCAGTATGAAGAACATGGAATCTTCTGTACAGTATAGGTATCTTCCTATTGTAGAATATCAATGCCTCTTTGTACAATTAACCTAACTTTTTATTCCACCATAATCACACAGAATTAAAGCAATTAAATAGTACAGAGGAAATCTTTCAGCATTTAAAAGAAAAGGAATATATACCTAATTTAAACACTTACAAATATATTAAAAGAGCTATTAAAGGAATAGCTATACTGAAATGCTAAATTTTAAGAGGACTGGTAATGTCATTTTGTATTATGCAGTGGCATCAGTTACGTTGGTTCTTAGGCACAATATAAAACAATGTTCATATGCTTATTCTTAAAAAACCTTCAGTAATCAGCTGGAAATTGAGAAAACTTGTCAATATACAAATCTGACAAGAAAAAATAAATTTGTTATCTTTACACACACACCCATGCATGTACCTGCTCCCTTAAATTGCAAGAGAATTTAAAAGAGACGTTCATCTGAACTGGGGAAAAAATTTTGAACTAGGAAGAGAAAACCTACAACAATTTGACCATGTAAGTCTTAGACAATACTTTTCTGAAAAGAGGTTATTTCCTCAATAATTTTCAAACGATGCTGTTGTTTTTAGAAAATGGAACAATAATTTTACCATTGAAACCAAACATACTGCAAGCTGAGATAGTGCAGCCGTGCCTAATTTGACAACTAAATTGAGTTCCGAGTTCAATCCACCTCTTTACAGTGGGGGTGGTCTATTTCAATATTGCCTGCCCTCAAAATTCAAAAATCATGAGTCAGGCCCCTCCACCTCCACATTCATGAGGCTTTAAGAAAAGATTAAGTTTTTTGGTCTATCATCTGATTTTTGATCTCTTCCTCCCCCCTCCCAAATTGGCACCAATTTTGGCCCGACTGAAGGAGTTCGCCCTGATACAACTGAAATCAAATTATGCAAATTTGTACAAAGCGCAGCCTGAGGCTACAAAGGGCTTACTAGCTCCTTACAAAATGCTAATGAAGTTATCCTGTCTTCACACTAATTAATTATGTGCCCCGGTATCTGCACATCAATTAATTTTATACCCTCATACCCACATCAATTCTTCAGCCTCTGGTCCCACATCTACCCATTGCATCCCAGCAGCTCCAGGGTCTCTTCACCCCCACACCCTCTTACCTCCCAGGATTGGGACTCATTTTGACAGATGCTTATATTGCAGGTAAATATGAAACATCAGTTGCAACTGTTAAACAAGTGTATCTCTAGCTTCATTCTATATTTAGGGCTCAATTCAGACAGATGGGTTTGCATCTCTAAGCACAGCAAGAGAATTTGGCAGATAAGACGGGGAGTATCATCTGAGTATCTGATATCGGAGCAGAACCTTTACATGTCTTTTTCTAAGTCACAGTAAAGAAAGCCACAGATAAACCTTGCTAATTTCTTTAGTTTACAAACACTAACAAGAGTGCGTGGATATTTACAGATACCAGAAATTAACCAGGCAATCTAGATTTTGAGAATAAAAAATTGTCATCTTGAAAAAAAATAATCTGCTATTGTTTTCCATCCCTGGAAGGTTGTGATGTAGAATATGCTGCTGAAGGAGTTTCCCCGGTCCTTATGAAGACAGGATTTTGGATATACATTAATGGAGCTCTGGGGTGCTCCTAATTTTTCACCACTCCCTTTTTGAGGTCCTCTATCATGATCACACAGGGGGACATGGTGGATTTTATTTAATAATCTTAACTTATTTGACCGGATAAGCCACTGTTAAAACAACATTAGGCAGCCTCTCTCTCACTACCAGGATACATGTCTGCCGCTGCAGCAGTCCATTAGCCTGAGAAGCAAAAAGCAGTTTTTAGATGCTTCTAAAGTACACAGTTACAGTATTAGTCTTTATTTTCAGTGTGTAACAGAAAAGACTAGAATGACTGATTTAACAGGAAAAAGAAAAGGAGTACTTGTGGCACCTTACAGACTAACCAATTTATTTGAGCATGAGCTTTCGTGAGCTACAGCTCACTTCATCATGCTCAAATAAACTGGTTAGTCTCTAAGGTGCCACAAGTACTCCTTTTCTTTTTGCGAATGCAGACTAACACGGCTGTTACTTTGAAACCTGATTTAACAGAGTAGTCTCTAGTCAAAGATGTAATTTTATTGACTTAGCATTGACCACTGCACAGTTAGTACTACAAGAGCATTTCTGTATGGAGCAGCTTTCCCCATAAAGCATGATGCAAAGTGAAATTGAATAGGATCACATGATCTGACTCAATTTTACTCAACAACCAGTGCTAGCGGGTAACATCCTTCTGTTCACAAACACCATGCTGCTCTTGGGAAATCAACTACTTGAACCTAAAGAAGAAAAAAGGAAGCACCAAGAATGAAAGTGGGGAAAGAGACCGCAATACAGTTAGATCTGCTGCAACTTTTGGCTACGTCAATTAGGATATGATTAAAACCATCAGTTTAACAATAAACAGGTCTATTTGTTAATCCAGTAAGTCACCTAGTTTCCTAAATATGATTTGTCATGCCCATCCATGTACTATCTGTTATCCTCATTAACTTAGCTTTGGCTGACCACATTTATGGCCTTTAAAACGGGTCAGTTCTCCGAGGAATCCCCTTAAATTGATTTTTATTCTAGGAAGAAGGAGGAGATAACAAGAGATGTGAAAATCTGTCAGCAAACCTATTAGTAAACTATGCTGCACTTGTATGTGGTTAAGTGGCAAATACTTGTTGTTTTTATCTGGTCCTCATATAAAATGCTGCTAAATTTCTAAGCAAAAACAAAGAAACAACTGAAAACCAAAAATTAATTATGAGAGAAAATCAGGGAACTGAACTCAAGGCTCCTATGAGGCTGTGAAGATAATTACCAATGTGTACACCACCAGCCTGTCCCTTTTTTTTTCATTTTAAGTTCCATGTAGAAATGTGACGGGCTTTGTTGATTTAGTCTGTTATGTTTAGCTATAAAAGGTGAAAGCTAACGTCATGGAGAAGAAACAATGTGTTTTAGTAATTTGCTCGTCCTAGGTGGAAAATACACTGAAGTTCCAGAAACGAATTTAAAAGACCCAGATATTTCTCTGCACTGCCTAACTGGAATTTAAGAATACTTTTAATTGTATACATACTATTAAACAGTATACAAATAGTTTAAAATATAGTACAGGAGTATAAAAGTTATGTATTTCTTTCCAGTAACGTCTACAATGTGCTTGATGTTACTAAATAGCTAGACTGAGAAATTATATTTCTAGATATTAAATGAAATATAATTCATAAAAATATATTTATGGTATCTTTGGTTCAATTACAAACATTATCCAGAGGTGAAGGGATTTTCTGCAAATCTTAGAGGGCATGTTTTGATTTCTAAAATAGGATGTTTGAAACTTTAACAAAATATGAACCCTACCTATCCCAAGCTGGTATGATACTATCAAGTGAAATATCAAAACCAAAGGAACATGTAACTTTGTTGTGGCTCACGTGAAGTTAAGTTTGGAATGATCTGAATCAAGATACCAAGTGATCTGTCAGATTCAGGTAACACCTAAAGCACCACTTCTGAAAACATAAATAAATAAAACTGTGGAGCTGACCTAAATTGGAAGAAGAAAAGGAGTACTTGTGGCACCTTAGAGACTAACCAATTTATTTGAGCATAAGGTTTCGTGAGCTACAGCTCACTTCATCGGATGCATTCAGTGGAAAATACAGTGGGAAGATTTATATACACAGAGAACATGAAACAATAGGTGTTACCATACACACTGTAACAAGAGAGTGATCACTTAAGGTGAGCTATTACCAGCAGGAGAGTGGGGGGGGGGGGTTTCCATGTGAGTTCCAACTGCCACTTAAACTGATGTAAAATATTTTCAGTTGGCTTCAATGGGAATTGGATTGGGCCAGTTGGGATCAAAACTCACATGGCCTTTCTGGATATATTTCAGCCTTTTCTACATATTTCTTTGCAAAAATAGGTTGGATTTTGGTTTCTTCTTGAAAAAAAGTTTTGTTTTCAGTGTTTAACTGATTATTTTATTGTGAAATACATCATTTTGTGACTTTATTAAAGCTCCATTTGTTGGAATCAAGAGATTGCATGAAAATCTCAGCTTTCATTTTTAAAAATGTTAAGATTCTAGCCCTCATGGTTGAAGAGAAAAGCTAGAAAATATGAAGCAAGTGTACATTAGTGGCACAGAAACCAAGAAAAATAAAAAACAATCCAACTTTTATGTTTTGTTTTGTTTGTTTTTAAAAAACTCATGATTTTAATCAAAAATCATGATTCGGAGGCGGGGGACTGAGGCATGGTTTTTTAGTACTTGAGTTCGCAATACTGGGTTTTACAATTATGCTGAAGACAGATCCCTACAGGAAAAATCTCAATCAGTTTCAGCTGAGTTTTGCAAATGACTACTACCTAAAGTCACCAGCCAGACAACTTCTGCATGTGATGTTTTAGTAGTAGCTATTTTCCCTTTAACAGCTTATCCTATCCATTAAGACTTAATGATTAAGTGTTCTTTTACACATATCTATATAGTTTTAAAGGGAAATTTACTGAGAAGGGCATCAGTATTTCCTAGGGCTTGTACGCTTACAAGTATTTTGACCAGAGATTATGTTCTGTGTCATTTTGCAAATCACATTGGTAGCTAGTGAGTCATCAATTAGCATTTTAGGGAAAAAATCAAATATCATAGAATTTTTTTTCATGACACAGCAATGAGTCATTTCCTACTTCAGAGAGTTTTTACATCAGACAGGAGTTTCAACACAAAATGCGTGCAATTTGTCCAGACAATAATGTACCAGGTCTACTAATGAAACTATGCATTAATACTTTGTAATAAAAAAATTGTTCCTAAATTACCTATAAAGAATGAGCCAAATTCGTTTCTCAGTTAAAGGAGTCTAAATCCACTGACCTATATGGACATTTACACAAAGCAGAATTTGGCCCAAGAACTCTTCTCAAAATGTCTGTTTTCCACATTTAAAGGATCACAGTTATTGTAAATACATAAAACCTACAAATTATCAGAGAAATGAAATTTGGAACTAGGACAGTCTATGACTGTGGGATATAGAGGTTCCAGAGAACTTCAGATCAGTTTTACATTAGAACAGTATAAAAATCTGGCTCAGCCCACCAGCCATGTACTGGGTAGCAGCAGTTAACAGGCAAAAATTTGAAGTGGTAATAAGCAAAATAATGCCTGAGGCATTTCACATAGTATTTCTGTACATATCATCATCAAAACAGCCCAAAAGGGTCCAAGAAATCAT
The DNA here is from genome assembly GCF_965152275.1 of Natator depressus. Taxonomy (NCBI): domain Eukaryota; kingdom Metazoa; phylum Chordata; order Testudines; family Cheloniidae; genus Natator; species Natator depressus. The sequence goes on from NC_134241.1 coordinate 14,207,836, forward strand.
GAACATCACCACCACAGCTAACACTTGTTCTTGAGAACGTACAGGATAATCACGAATTTACATGGCATTTTCTTACCTCAGAAATGTTGTGGAAGTGGCCCAAACTAATCTACTCCTCAGCCCCGGCGTCCTTTTTTCTTGTTATACTACTAATGCCAGCCACCCGTTAAATGCTTGTTATATTGCTGCTTTAAAATGACATTAATCTTAAAAGTCATGCTTCTGTCCGAAAACTTTCTACCTATTATTTTTACTTTTAACATCTAACATTCACTACAAATGAAAGAGAAAGACTAATTTTATCTAGTGCCTGATACTAAAGACTGCTTTAAAATACTTAATTGTGACTTTCGTCATTGTTATGACTTAAATTCATCTGATGTTAAAAAATGAACACACCCATTTCCTCACTACTACTACTAACCCCTTCACTGAAATTAGACTGTGAGCTCTTTGGGGCAATAACCCTGAAATCTTACTTGTACTCTGAGGCATGTAGTACACAGGTACTGTAAAATAAGCAACCACCACCACAAGATATATTCCAAAACTTTAAACTCTGCCTCTAAAGGTATTAAGAGGCAATGTTCCCTCTTTAGTAATTTCCTTTCTTCAGTGTTTGGATTATAGTTCATCCCCCTCATCATATGGAGATAGGATCTTAGCCTTCTAATAATGTCACACGCACCCAGCAGCAGTAGGAGTGGGAGCTGGGGACAAGGGTGACGCTAGACACATGCATCCGATGAAGTGAGCTGTAGCTCACGAAAGCTTATGCTCAAATAAATTGGTTAGTCTCTAAGGTGCCACAAGTACTCCTTTTCTTTTTGCGAATACGGACTAACACGGCTGCTACTCTGAAACTAGCCTTGAAGTGAGTTTCTGCTCCAAATGACACATCAGGCTCTATGTTTGTGTCTCAAGGATTCCAGATCAAATTTTCTCAGTTCACAAGTAAAATGATGATTTTCCTAACTGTCATTATAGCAAACTCACAGGAGATCTGAGAGTCAACACCTTCCACTCTGTCTCCTGCTCACTCTCTCTCTCTCTGTGTTCTATTTAGAGGAAGGGGCTATTTTTTTAGGAGCCTGGGGCGGGGGGGAAACAGGGAGAAGAAATGTTCTTGGGTTGAGGACTTCTGTGCATGGAGAAGGGCTGGGTCCAATCTGTGCTTTCCCAAGGGCCTTCCTCTTTGACAAACTGGCGTTAGACTCCCTCCCTGCTGGCCTGTTTTTCAGTGTCAGAGTTCAGTCCCGACACTGAAGCAGAAGGGTACCTGAATCCTCAAAAAAGTCAGACACCTCCTGAGCCCTTGACGGGGGCCTGGAACCCTTGCCACAGTCAGTCATGATGGATGCCAGCTAGGGGAGTGTGGGCATGTACGCTGTTCATACCTCACATGGGCTATCAATGCTACTTCATTCAATAGCATGCCACCAGGCTGCTTAGGCCTTTAAAGCTTGCTTCAGCCCAGCTACCACGAGGATTCTCTCTCCAGACAGTGAAGGATGTAACAACTGAAGACAGACTAGCTAGACCTCAAATTTGAGGTGTAATGTCACCAAAAGACTTCATGAACTGCCTCCATCTGCTCTTAAGGAGAAACTATACCCCAAGTGTCTGTGCTGGTACAGGATATTGAATAGAGAGTGTTAAAATCAGATAAGCCACAGACAGAAGCCAAATATTACTGGGCATCTGACACATTGTTCTTTATTGCTCAGATCCTGACCGTTGTCAGTATAGTCATTTCAAACAGGGCTTCTAAACTGTCACTATCAGTTTAACTTAAACATGTTTACAAACAAGGGAAGCTGGATTGGGAAGCTAGACTGAGGTAACCAATTAGGGGTCTTTCAGCCACCGCAGAGACATTATAGTCCCACAATAGTTTTGTATCACACCTGACAGCGGCACAACAAAAAGACAAACCTAAGAAGATCTGCCTGGTCCCAGTACAATGCAAGTGCATTCTGGAAGGGCCCTGTGTAGAGGACAATAATACTGGGAATGTACTCTGGGAAAGCAGCTCCAGTGTTCCAGCTGTTGATAGGATTTGTGTGTCAGTGTGGGTAAAACCCAAAATCACAATCCACAAACTGAATTTGGCACTATTAATAATCCTAAAAAACCCAAAGCTTTTTCCATAGCTTTTCCAAAGCATGCAGGTATGCCGGGAACAGCAAAGGCAGAATAAATCTGAGATCCAAGAGTCAGATTTCATGCACTGGCTAACCTTCCATACCAGTGGTGGAGCTAATGGGGGGGGGGGGGGTAAAGGGCAAAACTGCCCCCCCAATTGGCCTTTAAGGGTATGTGTGTGCCTTTTCAAGCATATTATTCCTTTTGAATAAAGGAGATGTACTGCATGCATTTTCACATGGGGTGGAGAGAGAGAACTCCCCCAGCTCACCTGGCTGTGGCAGCTCCTGCGTTACAGGGCTGGGCCCAGCTACCCACTCTGGACATTGCAACACAGCGCACAGAGTTATGTGGTTCTGCAATCCTGTGCGCCATGTCGCAACACCATTCACTCAAATTTGGCCCACCAGTGACTCTGTCATGTCACAACAGTTGGAGAGGGGAGCCAGGCCTCACTTCACAGGATAGGAGCTGTTGCTGCCGCGTGAATGCAGGTTGGGCTCGCTCCGCAGTCAACCGATGACCCATTGTCCCCCCTCCAGCTGCAAAAATTGGCTCCACCACTGCTCCCTACATTCCTCCCTGCTTCACCACAGGTCTTCATATTAAGTGGAGCCGCAAAGGCCAAGAGTACCTTAGCTAACAGAGATAGCATGTCTGGGAGAGCTAGTGAAAAAGGAATAAAATGGGAGATAAAATATATAAACATATACAGTAGGACTGACTAATGCTGACTGAGGAGTACCCAATCAATTAGTCCTTGTGGGTCTGTGAAACAGAAAAAATGAGTCATTTTAGAAAGGCTGACATTACAATCCTAATCATCATCATTACCCATCTAGTTAAATTTACATAGCTATTGCTGTCATGAAAAGGTGGCACTGAGTATAATTGAAATCAGACCAATTCTAATGTAATTTTATAAGAAGCTTTACAAAAAGCCTTCTGTTACCAGGTACAAAACAATTGCTAAAATATACAGAAGCATTAAGCACATTTTTAAAAGTCTGTTCTTACCACGATCATTTCAGAAGGTTCCAATATAATACACTCGCATCCTCTTTTTCCTCCAGACTGCTTGCCAAAACTGGAAAAAAAAAAGTGGAAAAATGTTATATTTTACCTATTTTGGGGGTAAAAATTGTTAACATAAGTTGAATAATTCAATAACCTTAGGGAGTGAAGGGTGAGAAAGAAAGTTAGTGGAAACTACTATACTTGAGACTACAATTTAATTTTCTCACATTGTCATTAATAATTCTTTGAATTTATACAGCACCTCTCATCACAGCATCTCCAAGTACTTTATATAAGCAGGATACCTTTGTGAAATTATTATTTATATTATACTACTGTCAAGAGAATCCAGTCATGAACAGAACTCTATTGGATTGGTGCTGCTTAGGAAAAGGAAAAAAGGAAAAGAAAAAAGACAAAGGACAAAAGAAAAGAACAGCTTTGTCCTAAAAAGCTGACAATATAAATAGGAAGAAAGTATAAGATGTGGGTGTAGAACAAGACATAGGGGAAAGATGTGTGACATTTACAGGAATACAAAGGTTACATATATTCATAATTTTTATTAAGTAAAAGTACAAATTAGAGGCTTCACATCTTGTTTTTCAATAAGTGAACAACAAATATAGGCCACCTGCCTAACTGTTATCATTTGGCATTTTACTAGGTAAAACAGTGTATCTATTGTGACAGGGTCGGGCCAGATGACTATAGGAGAGTAATTTTTCACCGAAATGAAGCCTCAAAAAATTGGGTAGAAACTCATAAATGTTCCTCTCCACGGAAATCTTTAATAAAAGGCGAAAGATTTATACGATCTGAAGAGAAACCAGAGTATATAGAAGGCAGATATATTAGTCCCAGGCTAAGTAGGTCCCTTTTCCCTAGGTAAGGTAACAGGGAAGGTTCCAGAAAAATCAGGAACCTTCTGGAGACAATTAAGACAGGCTGATTAGAACACCTGAAGCCAATCAAGAAGCTGCTAGAATCAATTAATGCAGGCTAATCAGGGCACCTGGGTTTTAAAAAGGAGCTCACTTCAGTTTGTGGTGTGCGTGTGAGGAGCTGGGAGCAAGAGGCACTAGGAACTGAGAGTGAGAATGCGGACTGTTGGAGGACTGAGGTGTACAAGCATTATCAGACACCAGGAAGAAGGTCCTATGGTGAGGATAAAGGTGGTATTGGGAGGAGGCCATGGGGAAGTAGCCCAGGGACTTGTAGCTGTTGCACAGCTGTTCAGGAGGCACTCTAGACAGCTGCATTCCACAGGGCCCTGGGCTGGAACCCGGAGTAGAGGGTGGGCCTGGGTTCCCCCCAAATCCTCCCAACTCCTGGTCAGACACAGGAGGAGTCGACCTGGACTGTGGGCTCAGAAAAACGGCCAAGCTGAGGGCTGCCGTGAAGCTCCAAGGCGAGCAAATCCGCCAATAAGTGCAAGACCCACCAAGGCAGAGCAGGAACTTTGTCATGCTATTTTACAAGTGCATAAACTGAGGTCTAGACAGGTTAAGTGACATGCATATGGTCACACAATGCAACAGTGGCAAAGTAATACAAAAACAGCCTCAGAGCAGTGAAAATCTGGCCATTTCATAAAAATAGTGCTGATAACCATTAGCGATAAATGGAAAGTGCTGTTTTCTAAGAATTCTAATAAGGATGAGTTTCTCCAGAAAGTGTTATCAAAACTTTCAAAACTTCCTATATTAGGAAAGGGACAAAATTACAGGAGCTAGCATGTGATTTTTTAAAAAAATTTTTAAATAATCTAAGTTGGCCAAATATTTGAGAGAGAGAAGGTTAGAAAGAGGATCAACACAATAACTCAGTATATTAATGCTTTCTAGTTTAGTGTGTTGCTCTTCGTGCTCTCTGCTGTCAGAGTTGAAGTCTCAGCTGAGACTACAGATTTACAACGAGACTATAATGAGTTCTCTCCTATGTCTGTTTCCCCCCACTTTGACATGTAGTTATTTTCTTATCAGGAGACAGTGGCAGTTGTTGTGGTGGGGGTTAACCAAAACTGCTTTTAAAAAAACACTGAACAAGCTGTTGATTTTAGCACATGTAATAACTTGATGCAGACTCTGACTTATATGTATCCTTGGATGCTATGGGGATGAGATATCAGAGAAGAGATCAGCAACGTTAAAGTCAGATATGCCTCCAAGAAAGAGAGCTTAGACCTGTATGATTTACAGAGTTCAGCACTGTACATTTTGTGCAATAGCCTAAGCCATTTTTGTGTATTTAGCAAAAAAGGGAGAAATCAATATTATAAACATATATTCTCAAATTAGAGGGGCTAGGGCAAGGACAAATGAGGGTTTTTCCTTACTCCTCCTCCTCACTGTAGTACATTCCTTGAGTCATTCTGAAGGTCTATTATTTTAGGATTGTCAGTGGTCCCGATTTTATCAGAAATCCCCACTCTTTGTCCCCTGCACATGGTGACATGTCACAATGATTTTTACAGGTGTTTACCAATATCTGCTATTTTCTAAAATCATAAAACAGCATTTGTTTTGAAGTCATTTTAATGTATAGGAGAAGATCAATCCACAGTGGTTGGAGAGAACAGTATTTAGAGAGAAATCCCAGTCGTAAGATAGTCAGACAATTGGATCTACACTTGTACCATCTCTTGCAGTCAACACAGAATACAACACGCTTCACATATTAGAACACACATTCTTATGTTAAAGTTTAGCTGAAGAGTACATTAGCTAGTTCTCGCTACTAAAACTACCAGGATTAAAATGCTAAATGACTGAAATTATTACTAGGATTCAGAATTAACCTGCTGAGATGAACGAGAGTGGTTCATATTTCTCAAAAATATTGTTTCACAGGCTGTCTAAAAACTCAGGAAACCAATGTACACTGATTTGCATTAGTTTATACTCAGATTGCATTTGGAAGGTTACCTTTACAAACAAGTGCTAGGTTTGTGGGAGGGTTTTAAATGAAAGTTTAGAAGCAGAATTTGTAGCAAAGGACTGATTCTGCAGACAGTTCTTTGGTTATGAAAAACTCAACTCTGGCCATGAGAGTACATGCAGCTCAGCTTCACTGAACCACCAGCTCATTCCCAATAGCTGTCTCTGGCACTTATAAGACATGAAGAATCATGTAATCTTCTGGTGAGTGACTGAATACAAAAGGGGAGGGAGCTAATAAGGTTGTAAACTAAAAAGGAGGAATAAAAGGATAAGAGTAAAAAGCAACAGTGTGCAAAGAAAGAACAAACAGGATAAGTACCAATTGCTTTGCAGCACAGAGGGAAGGGAGAACAAATCATCAACCCATCAGGTGCATCAGTAACTTTAGATGCGACAGACACTACATTTTTATGCATGGGCAAACTACAGAAAGCTTATACTGGAACACGTATAGTGAAAGGGTTAAAACAGCAATGCATGCATTGAAAAAGGATGAACTAACTTCAGTGGATGTTTTAAAATTTTATGTCCCAGAAACACAGATAACTATTAAAGACAGCTTCATGCAGCTATTTTAGCGAAACCTCAGATCTTTCCAAGCAACAAAGTTAACAATCCTAATAGTCATTATGATAAAGCATTATGACCAGTGGGAGCATTGCAATTTGAACGGTCAAATTCTGGATTTTGATAATGTATCATAGAAACTATAGCCTTTAAATAGAACAACTGCCACAGAGTTGTAATGATGATGACTAAAATGTTCCCTGCTTGTACTGTAATAGTAAAGAAGCTTTGCATAATGACAGGTTTCAGAGCAGCATCCGTGTTAGTCTGTATCCGCAAAAAGAAAAGGAGTACTTGTGGCTGTTACAGCATGATTTCCATATTGAAATATGTCAGTTTCAGAGTGGGACATCCACACTAGCAGCTGCTGGCTAAATTTTGTGTCTTCTGTCATGCTTCTTCCATACAGTGCATGACCCAGACATCACAGTCTCAAACAATCTCCCATGTTTGTCCCTAGCCTCTGTTTGCCAGAAGCTGGGAACAAGCGACAGGGAATGGATCACATGATGACTACCTGTTCTGTTCATTCCCTCTGGGGAACCTGGCATTGGCCACTATCAGAAGACAGGATATTGGGCTAGGTGGACCTTTGGTCTGACCCAGTATGTCCGTTCTTATGATTCCATTGATTCTTATGTTTATAACTGGTTTGCCCCCTCTTTGCATGATTCATGCTATTATAAAATATAAGGAAATTCAAGCAGTTCATCTGTAGGTCAGGACTGGTTGGAATTCCATTTTATTACTTCTGCACCACAGTAACGAATCTATCCAAGGTGTCCTGTGATCCTGCAATAGAATTCTTCTAGAATTAAAACATTGGGGAAGTTCTTTCATTAGCTATAGGGTAATAAATTAATTCACCTTCAAGAGTGATTGCCTATTTCACTTCAGTATACAGTGAGATTTAGTGGTGCTGCACTGTATGGGACTACTTTTTCCTTATTGACACTGTACCTATTTACCACATATACACAATAGTTTAATATCTTTAACTTTCTGATGAAATCTGAATACAAAGAAGTGTTAAGAAGAAAGTTTAAAATGTTACCATTCAAAATGATTACCTATCAAAAATATTTAAAACAAAATTCCTTTAGGTTAAACATTTCTTTAAACAGGTCAGCCAATTAGTTTCAATCCCATGCAACTTGAAATTAAAAGTTGACAATATTTTTAAAATAATACAGTACACTGCATTTCTGAAAGTTTTAGCATTTTTCACTTTTCTTTTAAAACTGGAGAAACTGTAAATACTTTTCTTACACACACGTATATTTAAGTTATGAATAAATTATATTTTACCCAGAATATTGTTTAAGGGGGATCAATATAATTTCAATGTTGTCAAAATACTACTTTGCTTATATAAATATACACAAGATTCAACCATTCACCAATTCATCCCTTTACTGATGTCACAACATTTGGTAATTGCGTAAGTGAGAATAAACATGAATGAATGCAAAGTGTATTCTGACTTTGAAGAAAGGTCAAGCTCCTTACACAGTCGGTTTTACATTATCAAAATATTGTACAATTATTGACCACTCAGTCTGAATGGGTTATGCTCCAGTGACAACAAAACTCATTGCTAACCCTGAAGAACAAATGACTCACCTTTGCAAGTCAATAAAGTCAAGTTTAGTTGACTGACCATGCCATGTACTGTTTTATTGATTGAACTACGAAAGCACAGCTTTCACAGATACTTTTTTTGCCAGATCACATTTTTAAATAATCATTTTAACATTCCTTTTAATAAGTTACTGCACACATTTCAATGAAATACAAATGGCTAGCTTCAGTGCTATATCAATTAGCTTTCTGCTGACTTGAGCACACGTAGTGAACCTCCTGCAAATTTCAACAAATGCTTAAGAGCTATAATAATTCTTCTTTGGCTTATAGTACAGCATTAACATGAGGAAATAATGGTTAGAGTAGGCATAGACTACGCTATGAAATTACTCAGAGATCTTGTTTTCCATCCCAACTCAGTGAGAAGATTTACAAACAGTACCACGGATTAGTGCTGGTAGAGTAACTCATGTAAGTCTTATTGGCACAGGTGGAAGAATAGATGTAAATATATTTGCACAGCACAACTTCAACCAATTAATCATCTGTTTGCAGAACTTTCACCTGAAGATTAATTGCTAACTAATCTAAGAATCTGAGTCCTAATATTCACTTGGCTAGTTATTGTCTTGAAGACAATAACAAGTGCACTATAAATTAGATTATACCTGAAGAATATTAAATGATGTTTTCAACATTTTTACTGTTTATAAAAAAAATACATATAAAAAGTTTCCTAAAATGTATTTATTTGCATTTCATAAATTAACAAGTTGTTCATCAGTCACTTGAATTAAAAAAGACAGGAAATTCTCCATACTTTCCTCAGTCCTATCTTTATTTTATTGATTTTGAGAGCGAGAACGAATGAACGAGCATGCATGCTAGCTGTGGGAGTAAAAGAAATACTATTCTCTGGGCCCCATATATTCTGTAATTCTCTGTCTGTGTAATTTGCTTCAGAATTCATCCTTTGCTGCACAACTGTGCTCCAAAATCTCAGTATACAATTAACAAAGTTTAAGCTCTCATGGAACGTTGCCTTCCACAGTTCAAAAAGAAACAAACTATATTTCTGAGAGGTATGAACTACCCCATGGATCTGAGTTAAAGCCCTACGGATTCCATGATTTCATAATTGTGGAATTTGGCACACACTCTCTCACATACAGACAGACACAGCCTCAGAATTTGCATTCTGCTACAGCTAGATGTCTAATGTTTTGTTCCGTGTCTCCTTACCCTGCTGGGACCTGTTCTCACAAGACTCTTGGGGTTTTTTTGTAACTGTGCAGCTCAGACTACAGTGCATATCTATCCTAAAGGCGCTCTACTCATGTAAAAACGTGTCATTATTATTTGATAAATACACAGTACATTGTGAGTGCTGTCAATGTAAACATAGTAAAATACAGTACTTGCCAAGTAGTTAATAGCACACCTATTATAATTTCATAATTACAAAAGAGATATTTTCTGTTCAATTTAAGTTGCATAAACATATCGGAATTTAAGTCACAGAGATCATGTTAGGAGATTGACAAACAGAGGAAAAAAATCCAGCACACAGTATGGGCTACATGCCAGGTCTATCCTAAATTGATATGCTGATTGTTGTACTCAGTGAAAAGAGACTAGATGTTGAGCATCAACTTTCATATACCTTGCTGTTATGCATAAAATCAGACAGTCACTGATGTATAAATTAGAACTCTATTAAAATGAAATAAACTAACTCTACTCCACTGTAAGGAAAGCAAACAAATCTTAACTCTAGCTTGTAAGACTTATGTAATAAATATAAAAGGGAAGGGTAAACCCCTTTAAAATCCCTCCTGGCCAGAGGAAAAATCCTCTCACCTGTAAAGGGTTAAGAAGCTAAAGGTAACCTCGCTGGCACCTGACCAAAATGACCAATGAGGAGACAAGATACTTTCAAAAGCTGGGAGGAGGGAGAGAAACAAAGGGTCTGTGTCTGTCTGTATGTTGCTTTTGCCAGGGACAGAACAGGAATGGAGTCTTAGAACTTTTAGTAAGTAATCTAGCTAGGTATGTGTTAGATTACGATTTCTTTAAATGGCTGAGAAAAGAACTGTGCTGAATAGAATGACTATTCCTGTCTGTGTGTCTTTTTTGTAACTTAAGGTTTTGCCTAGAGGGATTCTCTATGTTTTGAATCTAATTACCCCGTAAGGTATCTACCACCCTGATTTTACAGAGGTGATTCCTTTACTTCTATTAAAAGTCGTCTTGTAAGAAAACTGAATGTTTTTTCATTGTTCTAAGATCCAAGGGTTTGGGTCTGTGGTCACCTATGCAAATTGGTGAGGATTTTTACCAAACCTTCCCCAGGAAATGGGGTGCAAGGGTTGGGAGGATTTTGGGGGGAAAGAAGTGTCCAAACTACGTTTCCCAGTAAACCCAGTTAAAGTTTGGTGGTGGCAGTGGATCCAGGGGCAAAGGATAAAATTAATTTGTACCTTGGGGAAGTTTTAACATAAGCTGGTGAAAGTAAGCTTAGGAGGTTTTCATGCAGGTCCCCACATCTGTACCCTAGAGTTCAGAGTGGGGAAGGAACCTTGACAACTTATGACACAGTTAAGGTTTTTAGGCTTGTATTTTTGTAAGGAATACGAAACATTGTTTTTTATTTGATAACACATTGTAAAGGTTTATGATTATTGTTGTTGTTTATAGGAACAGCTGGTAGCAAACCCTTATACTTAGGTTGCCTAACGCTTCTACTATAAAATTTTTGTGATCTTTTCTTGAAGATAGAACATCGCCATTGTTTGTATCAGGCCTTTAAAACTCAGTAGGGAAAAAGTCCTAGGTTGAAAGAAGTGCCTTTTCTTTGTCCAATGATACTCTGTTCACATTTGGCTGAGTATATAGCCTTCTGAAAAATCACCATTTTCCTTCTGTCACTTGTGTTATCTACTGAATTCTGGGAGCCTGCTAAAACAACTGGACACAGACATTTTAAAGGGCCAGGTCCAAACTGCCACCAAAGCAGCAGCAGCAGCACACGCTCCACCAAGAATCACAGAAGCAGGCAACCTCTGTGGAATGGGAAAACCCAAAGAGAGGCTCCACCTTGCAATCCCCCTCTACCAGATCCAGTACATGGCCCTCTAGTTTGAGGGCACTATTATGGTAGGCTCCCTCAATCACCTCCTCAACTCAGCATGTGGCCAAAGCTATACATTTCCCCCCCGCCCCCCCCCCCCACACACACACTTAACAACTTTCTCCTGTGATCAGCTCATATAGTTCGGTAGTGTAGGAATCAAAAGGATTCATGTGCGTAAAGCAGCTGAATGTCACAGAACTCCATTCTATCCCTGTCACAGTCTTCCGATGGAATGCTGAGCAGTCACAAAGCAAAATTTTGGCAGGTGGCCACTAATTAGGTGTTCCTTGTTTTCTGGGTGCTCAGCTCAAGAATCCTGGAGCCTGATATGCAGACGTGCTGAGCACTGATGACTGCAAATGCAGTCAATCAATGGGAACTATGAATGCTCAGCACCTCTGGTAGTAAGACTGCATGGCTGAAGGAATAAGCACAGGGTTGGGAGTCAGGAAGATTCAAGATCTAGTCTTACTGTATGACCCTTTAACAAGTCTGTCTTCCCCCACTGTAAAATGGAACTGAGACACTTATCTCTTTGCAAAAATAATTTCACTAATGTTTATGACGTACACAATCTACAACAATGAGCACCCTACAAAAGATGACAAGGTTATGAATATTTGTGCATTCACAGCAGGTTCTGGATAAGCGTGCAGTAAATAAGGCAGGGGCCATAAAGTGAATGAGGAAAATTAAAATGAACAGCTGTTAGTTCTGAGCACCACCCATCCTGTGCACTGAATGAGGCAGGAATTGAAGGGAAAAGCGCAGTATGTGATCATATAATTAAAATGATACTACATATGTTCAGAGCAAAATTAAAATTGCACAAGAAACCTTAATCTGGCATCTCCTAATTTACAAATACTTGACTCTGCAAACTAAATAAGATAGTAACAGTTTTGTATATAATGTTTAAAACAAGGATAAACTAAGTTCAGCTTCAATCAAATTAAGAGAGTTGGGCATGAGAAAGGGCAAAAGAAAATGTTTAGAGAATGGAAAAGAGACAAAACTTAGTGGCAGTGCAAAGAGCAAACAATAAAATAAAAATTTAAGCTACTAAATAAAAAAAACTCCAACTGAGCAAGACAATTTTTGCAACAAGATAAAAACCCTTTTCACGCTGAGCCTGTACAAAGAAGACCAATAGTAAAATCTTACCCCAAACTTGAAACATGTTTTTTTTTTATTAAAAACAGATCACTACAATGTAAATACTTATACGGCCCAAATTTATCTTGGTATCCAAGTGCTGCTCAGGAAACGGAGATAATCTCTCCCTAGCAAGAACTTCTCCCACTGAAATACCTAGAAATTACGCCTGAGGATTTTTTGCTTACTTGTGTTCTGGGTATGCATTGTGTCCATGCATATGGTCTTGGAAAAAATTTTGAAGGAGAAGGTAGTTAAGGACATTGAAGTCAAAGGTAAATGGGACAAAATACAACATGGTTTTACAAAAGGTAGATCGTGCCAAACCAACCTGATCTCCTTCTTTGAGAAAGTAACAGATTTTTTAGACAAAGGAAACGCAGTGGATCTAATTTACCTAGATTTTAGTAAGGCATTTGATACCATGCCACATGAGGAATTATTAGTTAAATCAGATAAGATGGGGATCAACAGGAAAATTTGAAAGGTGGATAAGGAATTGGTTAAAGGGGAGACAACAACGGGTCCTACTGAAAGGTGAACTGTCAGGCTGGAGGGAGGTTACCAGTGGAGTTCCTCAAGGATCGGTTTTGGGACCAATCTTTTTATTACTGACCTCGGCACAAAAAGTGGGAGTGTGCTAATAAAGTTTGCAGATGATATAAAGCTGGGAGGTATTGCCAATTTAGAGAAGGACAGGGATATCCTACAGGAGGATCTGGATGACCTTGTAAACTGGAGTAATAGTAATAGGATGAAATTTAATAGTGAGAAGTGTAAGGTTTAGGGATTAATTTAGGGATTAATAACAAGAATTTTAGTTATAAGCTGGGGACGCATCAATTAGAAGTAACTGAGGAGGAGAAGGACCTTGGAATATTGGTTGATCATAGGATGACTATGTGATATGGCCATGAAAAAAGCTAATGCATCTTGGTCTTGGGATGCATCAGGAGAGGTACTTCCAGTAGGGATAAGGAGGTTTTAGTACCGTTATACAAGGCACTGGTGAGACCTCACCTGGAATACTGTGTGCAGTTCTGGTCTCCCATGTTTAAGAAGGATGAATTCAAACTGGAACAGGTACAGAGAAGGGCTACTAGGATGATCCGAGGAATGGAAAATTTGTCTTATGAAAGGAGACTCAAGGAGCTTGGCTTGTTTAGCCTAGCTAAAAGAAGGTTGAGGGGAGATATGATTGCTCTCTATAAATATATCAGAGGGATAAATACCAGAGAGGGAGAAGAATTATTTAAGCTCAGTACCAATGTGGACACAAGAACAAATGGATATAAACTAGCCACCAGGAAATTTAGACTTGAAATTAGACTAAGGTTTCTAACCATCAGAGGAGTGAAGTTTTGGAACAGCCTTCCAAGGGAAGCAGTGGGGGCAAAAGATCTATCTGGCTTTAAGATTAAACTCAATAAGTTTATGGAGGAGATGGTATGATGGGATAACATGGTTTTGGTAATTAAATATTCATGGTAAATAGGCCCAATGGCCTGTGATGGGATATTAGTTGGGGTGGGATCTGAGTTACCCAGGAAAGAATTTTCTGTAGTATCTGGCTGATGAATCTTGCCCATATGCTCAGAGTTTAGCTGATTGCCATATTTGGAGTCGGGAAGGAATTTTCCTCCAGGGCAGACTGGAAGAGGCCCTGGAGGTTTTTCGCCTTCCTCTGTAGCATGGGGCACGGGTCACTTGCTGGAGGATTCTCTGCTCCTTGAAGTCTTTAAACCACGATCTGAGGACTTCAAAAGCTCAGACAGAGGTGAGGTTTTTCGCAGGAGTGGTGGGTGAAATTCTGTGGCCTGCGTTGTGCAGGAGCTCAGACTAGATTATCATAATGGTCCCTTCTGACCTAAATATCTATGAATCTATGAAGAAACTGAGGGAGCACTAAACTGAAAAACAAAGTTGTGCATTTAATTCTGAAGGTGGTAAAGAGAATAGCGATTCTTCTCTCTTTTAGGAGTCAGTCCCATAGTTCAAGCTCCTGTAAACTGTATCTCCTGCACTCATTAGTATTCTGCTGTTGGTTGACAAGTCCATTGTTTCAGTATACTACAGTGCTCATATGAAGTCACAGGCATTGAGGAGATGCCCAGTAGCTAGATCAGTACAAAGCCTTGAACTCTCATGTAGATGTCAGATGATCGGTGTATCTTTTAGCTACAGAAATTAGGTTTACAACATATTATAGCCATCTTACACACTAAACAGTTCCTTATGAAATTAAAGCATGTTTCCTTAAGTCTTCTTAGTATTACACAGGGATAGAAATACGGAAGAACTGGAAAAATATATTATTCAGACAAAGCGCAAGGCTAATAAAGCAACACCTCCAGGGAAACAAAACTAAAGACTAGACAATCTAATGAAAGCAAAGAAAGCATCAGCTGATAATTTAAACAGGAAATCCTCATTTTGGTACAGTGTTACATCTTCTTTAAGGCTTGCAGACAGAGACAAGAATGAAAATAATCCAATTGCCAATTTTAACCTTTCTAAAAAGAAATGTCAAGATAAATGTTAAAAAACGTATGAGAAACAGATTTCATATCTATTGGAAATTTCATTGGTTTGCAATCTTTATTTTACTTACAGAACTACGAAAGGCTTAGGTTAGAATTACAACATTATTATCCAATTATTGGTTAGCATTAAAAGAAGTGGTCAGACGATTCAACCATAATAATATATTGGTTTCAGAGTAGCAGCCGTGTTAAGTCTGTATCCGCAAAAAGAACAGCAGTACTTGTGGCACCTTAGAGACTATAATGTATTGGTTTATCAAGACTGTACGGCTAATGTTTGCCCAAAGGAGACTTTGAACAGTTTTCTTTAAAAACACAGTAAGCTTTGATTAAATATTTAGATAACCAAAAAAAAAGCTTATTCATTGGAGTACAAAACTAGATATTAGGAATCTACTAGTTTCTTGCTGGCTGAAGCCCAGAAAAGTCAGTTCTCTAAGCCAGAGCGCAGCTTTTAAATAACTGTAGTATGTGCACCTGTTGCTTGATATCCAGATATAACATCTATATTAGTAACTGTGAGATCAAGTCACTGGTCTGCAACACTGTTGCAAGATAAATGCCTTCCACATATTAAAATAAGTTTTTTCTTTTCATTGGCTTTTGTTTGTAAACCACCTCATTTGCAGTAGACCTTGTTTTCTTTCTGATTCACTGCTGTTCTTAACTAACAGTTTGTAAGCTATCAGTTATATAATTATACGAGGTCCAGAAACACCTTTTGAAAACAAACAAAACAAAATCAGTTCATTTACCTCACTACAACCAAAATAAAATCATCAAGAATAAAATTTGATGTGTCTTTTGGTCCAAGAACCTGAAACTGGTTTCTGATTAAAACATTAGTGAGGATCCAAATGTAAGGAGCAGCAATGTAAGTTTTCCACTCCATCTGTCCATACAAAAATAGGATTTTAAAATGCTTATTTCAGCTTTATTTAATTCAGAAGTGAAATAGTAAAACACATTATGCTTTACTCCGGGAATTCTTGTGTTGTTCTTTAACAGCAGAAAGGTACATTAGTATATGGATACCCTGGTCTTTATAAATTAGGCCTACATTCCACGTATCCTGAAGATGTTAAATAATGTGGATATGCCAATGTTCCCTAACTTTACAAAGAATCACAAGAAGATTCATTTGAAGTCTACAGAACACTAAATACTGCCTTGTAAATTTACGGATTGCACATAGTTACACTCTGAGATGGCTAAAAAAGTAACTGGAATGATAAAATCCTGCAGGTATCCAGCATGTGGCCTGAATTTGTCAGCCATATTTTCCTCAAAAATAGCATCACATTTCATGTAAGTTTTAATATAAATTTCACAGAGCCACAACACTTACGCCCCAATCCTACAAACACTTAAACACATGATTAATTTTACTAGTATGAGTAGCCCAGTTGATTTCAATAGTACAACTCGTGGCAGTAAAGTTAAGCATGTACTTAAGAGTTTGCAGGAACAGGACCTTAGACATTTTAAAGTACTTGGTTTTCAACCCCATGGCCCAAAAAGCATGCTCAAGTAGTATGGGATCCTAATATAACCCACCCATCTTTTAAAGTGGCTTACAGCTTTTATAAAGATATCGAGACTCTTTACTATAGAACTATCTCATAAATAGCAGCAGCCTTCAAAACGCTTTCTCGATATAAGCTCTGAACATAATTAAACCCCATTTTAAGGAACATAGAAATTTGTGACTTACGCTTGAATTATACAGATGAAATACACTAAAAACTGTCTTGGAAAAACTTGGCTGCAGGTGCCATCATCTACGTTAGTCTGCCAGCAGCTACATTTCACCATTCAAGACCTCATCAAATTCTGAGAAGGACTGAGCTTGGTAGCTGCAGCAGATGTCATTAGCACAGAGATAAACCTGAACAAGAGTGTAGCTGGCAGGTCGTTGATGTACACGTTGAACAGTATCAGTGAAAAAACTGGCCAAGATCCATGAAAACAGTGACCTACCTTTGTACGCAGACCCCTTCAACCACCCTCCAGCTCACCTATCTTCTTGAAGCCCTTTATGGTCATTTATGCTACCACAGGACATGACAGTGGAATCTAATTGGTGCAACAAGTGGTCAGTGACAACAGTAGTTAGTTAATCACTCTCTCATCACTACCCACCGTCTGTCCCCCAGGTTTTGATATGCCAAGGCACCTCTCGTCATCTCTGAACCAGTTTTGAACAAGACTGGGCAATTGTGTGGCCAATCTCTTTAAATGGGGTTTTTCTAATGACCCCATCATATAGCTGTGTTCAACTCGCATATCCTTAACGAGTGCCCACTGATATATTTCGAGAGTGGTCTACTGGCTCCCCACGTGGCTGATGACGACACCATCAAAAGGCTGGGCACATTGTGCATACCTTGAGAGATCATCAAGACTGTCTCTAATGCATAACTCATTCCAGCAAACATTCAGCATATCTACAGCAATGCATTTGCCCTTTCAGACTTAATTTGCAAAGACACAATCACTTTTCTTAACTATGAATTAACAGAATCTCCCCGATATCCCCAAAAACTTAGAATAGCAGTGAATGTTTAATAGGTAAGTGCATCTTATAAACAAATGTACAAGTCATGCCGTTTTTTAAAGAATAGGAACATTTGGATTTTTTTTAAAACTCGGGAGGATCGACAACTTCAAAGATTCTTACATGTATAAAACATTTTATTTTTCAAGAGATGTCAGATTCATAATGACCATATTTTCCATTATGTGCTCCAAACCCTCTTTTCCACATAATTCATTAGAGAAAATAAATAGATTCAGATTTCCAGAAGCAAGTTAGATATCCTTCCATAGTAGCTGCAAATAAAAACAAATATTATTTAGATATAGCTCCCCCCAGAGGCATAAAAGGAGTTAACCATGCCTTGCCCCAAAAGGATCTATGGAGGAGAATCCCCCAAGCAGCCCAGAGAGGCTGCGGGAAGCACAGCCAATCAGGGAGGAGTTGCAGGGAGCAACCAATCCAGTTCCAGTAGGCTCACATAAATGAGAGCTGCAGGGCACTGGCAGAGTAGAGTCAGTTGCTGCGGGGAGCCCAGGAAGTAAGGACTGAGTCTGTGGAGGACTGAGAGAACTGCAAATACCCTGCACAGAGCAGTGGCTGGCTCCTGAAACTGACCAGCTGAGTACCCTGAGGTGAGGGCGAAGAAGGTGGTGGAGTGAAGGGGAACTGGCCCAGGGAAATAATACACCATTGATGGTCATTACAGAGGAGCAGCAGGAAGCTTCTATTTACAGGATCCCTGGGCTGGGGCCTGGAGTAGTAAGCAGGCCTGGGTCCCCACACTGTCCCCTGGGGGTTGGACTAGATGATGACCTACGGAGGTCCCTTCCCACCCTCATAGTCTATGATTCTATGAAATGGCTGGACAATAAGATAGTGATACACACCCCCCAGGAGGGGGATATCCAGAGGACAGAGTCGCAAAGAGGGCGCTGCGGTTCTGGGAGCTGAGAGAGGAGCCGGAGGAGGGAGCAGAGACAGAGTGCTAGGGTGCAGACCGCGGACATGGGTGTTTGCCTTGAGCTAATCCCCAGAATAACCAGGAGGCGGCACCAGTCTGGCAATGCGGGCTGCACCCCGTGACACATGCCTAATCATTGAAAATAAACGTTACATGACAGTTAACTTCTACACCTAGTGTCTGTCCAATTTAGTGTTGATGCCTTGTTTCTCTCTTTACTGCATCTTACTCTATAAAGGAGACAGAAGTTTACACTTGAAGAGGTTTATTCCTACATTTACAATTTCTTTTGAGTAGAACATTAGAAAAAGAACTGTTTTGGAAGATAGTTAAAAAGCAGTTTTATATGTTGTACAACATTTGTTTTCAGTCTACAGTAATTCTCTGAGCAAGAATTGGAAAAATTTTCATTACTCACAGCTAACATTAGCTTTCTCTCCCCTTACTCCTTCCCCATACCACCCCTGCAACTCCTCCCACCAGAATATTTTAATACAGAGCAGTTACTGCTTTTATATTTTACATAAACAAAGCTATCTGGGTCAGAAATACAAGACTCAATGGATTAATAATCTGACTGATTTTTAAAATCTAGTAGATGTTCATATTGTACAATAAGATCAAGCAGCTCTTCAGAATTTAATAAATGTGTTCTCTTCAACTAGACTCAGCTGTTCTAGCTGTACAATGATGTACTATGAAAATAACTGAAGTCTGATCAGTATCATTTTTGATAGCTCCCAGGATGCAGTACAAGCCCGTGCTGCCTCCTCCTCAACCTCTCCCCCAAAATATAGCCTTGTTTGGTGTTGTATCTTCAATGATAATTGCAAATACAAACCTCCTTTCCAAGCCTTTTACGAAGTATTACCTTTCTTCAATATTACTCCACAATATAAGATAGCTTAGAGCTCACTCCCCCACTGAAAAGCTGGGGCGGAGAGGCAAATTAAACAAAGCTCCATACCCTAGCAATATGCAATAATACATTTTGTAGTTGCCACTGAATGAAGAAGAGGGGAATAAAGGGAGGAAGGAAGGTTTGCTTTCCCATGCAGGGGCCAAGGTACCTGAACTTAATCATTTCTCAAAATCTGCAGAGAAAGCCCATGGCCTTCGGGTCATTCACACAGAGGCTTAAGTGGCTCCAAACTATTGCTCAGGCCCTCAACATCCATGACAGCATGGCTCCCTGAAAACTTGTGCTACCATGCGATCCCTGGCCATTCTCAGGCCAAATCCTCTCATGTACGGGTTGGGAGTATTTTGTGGGAGTGTGCATAAGAAAAAAGACAGTCTTCTGTTCTACCAGAAATCTTTGCTGAGGCCCGATGAAATGAAAAAATAGTTCTTCTCAAGGTCCACTTGCTCCTTGCCTATCACGTAGGAACTACAGAGCCCCAAACATGTGGCCCTTGCACAGGTGTGTTTTCACAGGGTCAGAGGGAGGGGGGAGTTATATTGTGTGGGCTCAACCTCCTCCTGTGTGTTCTGAATATTTTATTTTAAACAGATCATTCAACAAATGAGCCGGGGTCAACAGGCAGCATCTCAAGTGCTTTTCTGTCCTCATATTACTTTTTAAAATTAGCAAACGTTGGCACAGTGCTGGGGTACACCAAGTATTAACCTGCATGGCAAAGTAAGGGATGGCAGAGACCTGAGTAGACGGTCTTGATTCTATAAAGATCAAGAAAACAAAATTATCCAAGGAACTGCTTCACAAGAAAAGTTAAAATAGTGACAGCTCTAAAATGTGCAACTCCACTGTGCGGCATATAGAGAGAAAACATGTCTTCAGATGCGAAAATGTAACCTGAAATGTACCACACTACTACTGGGCACAATATTCATAAATGGTTAATCTTTCTTCACATTGAAGCTCTCACAGTGTGCAATCTGAGCACAACGATTTTAGTCTGTTTGGTCTGGGGTTGGGGATAAGCGCTTGTATTTGTCGAAGGAAAGGGAGCACCAAGTTGTCTATTTCATTACAAAATATGAAATTTTTTGGCTTTAGACATGGTCCATTGTTACTCATATTTCTGTAGTCTTCTTGTCATTTCTGATGGTTTATATCCTTCATTCTTTCTTTGTTCAAATATTATTGGCATTCTATCTTAGCCAAGCTTAAGCTTGAGCACACCACATTTTTAAAAAAAAGATACAACATCATCAACTGAAGTGAAGAGCTGAAGTGTTTATAAACAATCAAGATTTAGAACACTAAAAAAGTACAAAGAATCAGAGCTTATTGGTTAAATAAATAACCATACTAAAATATGTAAGTTAGCATGAATTCTTTACCTTCTGTCACAATACAGTTTTCTCTAGACTTGTACAAGTCTCAATCTAGTGTGTAAAACAATGCATTTTTTATTATCTAACAGCTATGGCAGTGTAAACAGTACACAGCAATATATTAATATACTTACATTCTGTATATTACTGACTAAGTGTGTGTTTGGAAAGAGGATTTGGACATCTCGGTGCCTAAGTATTCCATCATAATCACACATGATCACAAATATGAGCGCAACACGACTCTTAAAATGTATCTAGAGCAGTGTCTCTCAACCTTTCCAGACTACTGTACCCCTTTCAGAAGTCTGATTTGTCTTGCGTGCCCCCAAGTTTCACCTTACTTAAAAATGACTTGCTTACAAAATCAGACATAAAAATACAAACATGTCACAGCACACTATTACTGAAAAATTGCTTACTTTCCCATTTTTACCATATAATTATAAAATAAATCAATTGGAATATAAACACTGTACTTATATTGCAGTGTATAGTATATAGAGCAGTATAAATAAGTCACTGTATGACATTTTAGTCTGTACTGACTTTGCTAGTGCTTTTCATGTAGCCTGTTGTAAAACTAGGCAAATATCTAGATGAGTTAATGCATCCCCTGGAAGACCTCTGAGTACCCTCCTATGGATGTGTGCGTCCCTTGTTGAGAATCACTGATCTAGAGTACATAGTTAATGAGAAAAGTTGCTCTGAAATGCTAAATTAAGATCAGAGTGCTGTGCAGAGCCTGACTAAAGTTTGTACATTAAAGTTTTCCTTTCTTATCAAATATCTTTTGCATGCCAGGCAAAACATGCGGTGTTTCTAACAGGCAATTTCATTTCTTTTAGTGCCACAAGACTGTGGGTAGGACTACTTCAATTCTTTTGCCACCATTTTTTTCTTTTCATAGAAAAGTTTAACATTCTGCTTAGAAGAGAAAGACATAATTGTAATGTCTTATGTGATTATAGAAGAGTCCAATATCTCTGAAGCTTTTCATTCTCATAGTTAAATAACAAAAACAACAACTGTTGTTTATTTAATTGAGGTGGTTGAGCTCCAAATATATTTTTTCCTTCACACCTTTTGTACATCATACACATTGTCTCATTACCCAAAAGGAAAGAATGTTCATTTCCTTCCCAGATGATCTCACTAACTAAGTAGCCCCAAAAAACACCACCAAGAACCACATGATATAGACTGTAAACAGTTTCATACAACAGAACATTCTTACCCTTATAATAGTCTGGCAGCCGCTTTCCCTCATTCTCCACTATATAAGCAGTTGTAATCTCATTAATAATTTATGGCAGACTTACAATTTATTTTTTTACGTAAGTCACTTAAATCATGCACTCCTTAAATTCAGGTAAGCACACCACTTCAATGCAGTCTTTATCTAGGCTTTATGCACATACCCACTTGTGACAAAATTCAGGCATTGCTGAACTTCACTCCAGAATGGTTGAGAGTTTGATTTCCTGCCTCTAGTTAGATACTAAGCTCAAAAGCATTTCAGTCCTGTAAGTTTACCATAAAATTTGAGTGCATAGATGTAAATACAGAGTGTGTCAAATTTATCCTTGAATGACTGATGAAGTATTCAATCAATTTCAAACTGAATTGTGAGTCCCATCACAACACTAATTTGTATTACTGATAAACTAGATAGTAAAACACTATTTTGACAGGGAATTTGCATAAAGAAAAACAAAACATCTGAGTAATAGAATAAGAAAAATAATTAGGGCTGTCGATTAATCACAGTGAACTAATGCGATTAACAAAAAAATTAATCGCGATTAAAAAAATTAATCACGATTAATCAGAGTTTTAATCACATTGTTAAATAATAGAATACCAGTTGACATTTATTAAATATTTTTGGATGTTTTTCTACATTTTCAAATAAATTCATTTGAATTACAACTGAGAATATAAAGCGTACACTGCTCACTTTATATTATTTTTTTATTACAAATATGTGCTCTGTAAAATGATAAACAAAAGAAACAGTATTTTTCAATTCACCTTATACAAATACTGTAGTGCAATCTCGGTCATGAAAGTGCAACTTACAAATGTAGATTTTTTTTTTTTGTTACATAACTGAACTCAAAAACAAAACAATGCAAAACTTTAGAGCCTACAAGTCAATTCAGTCCTACTTCTCTTTCAGCCATTCACTAATACAAACAAGTATGTTTACATTCAAGGGAGATAATGTTGCCCACTTCTTATTCACAATGTCACCAGAAAGTGAGAAGAGGTGTTCGTATGGAACTTTTGTAGCTGGCATTGCAAGGTATTTACATGCCTGATATGCTAAACATTCGTATGCCCCTTCAGTCACCATGCCAGAGGACATGCTTCCACGCTGATGATGCTTGTTAAAATTATAACGTGTTAATAAAATTTGTTACTGAACTCCTTAGGGGAGAATTGTACGTCTTCAGCTCTATTTTACCCACATTCTGCCATATATTTTATGTTATAGTAGTCTCGGATGATGACCCAACACATGTTGTTCATTTTAAGAACACTTTCACTGCAGATTTGACAAAACACAAAGAAGGTACCAATGTGAGATTTCTAAAGATAGCTATAGCACTTGACCCAAGGTTTCAGAATCTGAAGTACCTTCCAAAATCTGAGAGGGATGAGGTGAGGAGAATGCTTTCAGAAGTCTCAAAAGAGCAACACCCTGGTGCGGAAACTACAGAACCTGAACCACCAAAAAAGAAAACCAACCTTCTGCTGGTGGCATCTGACTCAGATGATGAAAATGAACATACATCGGTCTGCACTGCTTTGGATTGTTATCAAACAGAACCCGTCATAAGCATGGATGCATGTCCTCTGGGATGGTGATTGAAGCATGAAGGGACATATGAATTTTTAGCACATCTGGCACACAAATATCTTGCGACGCCAGCTACAATAGTGCCATGCGAACACCTGTTGTCACTTTCAGGTGACATTGTGAACAAGAAGCAGAATTATCTCCTGCAAATGTAAACAAACATGTTTATCTGAACAAGAAATAGGAATGAGTGGACCTGTAGGCTCTCAAGTTTTTCATTTTTTTATATTTTTATACATAATTCTACATTTGTAAGTTTAACTTTCATGATAAAGAGATTGCACTACAGTAATTGTAGTAGGTGAATTGAAAAATACTATTTCTTTTGGTTTTTTTACAGTCCAAATATTTGTAATAAAAATAAATATAAAGTGAGCACTGTACACTTTGTATTGTTATAATTGAAATCAATATATTTGAAAAATGTAGAAAATATCCAAAAATATTTACATAAATGGTATTCTATTATCGTTTAATCATGTCATTAATTGTGATTACTTTTTTTAATCGTTTGACAGCCCTAAAAATAATATTATGGAGATACACGTTTATACCATAATTAGCCAATTATTTTTATATTGCAGTGATGCCTAGAGGCCTCAATGAAGGATCATGCCCTCATTTTGCCCTGGCCGCTCCTCCAGGTACCTCCCCCAAAGCTCCCATTGGCTGGGAACAGGGAACTGCGGCCAATGGGAGTTTCGGAGGAGGTACCTGGAGGAGCGGCCAGTGCAACACACACACCCCTGTGCCCCTTCCCCCTCCCCCAGGTCCCGGCCGCTTCCCGGAGCGGCGTGGCGGCAGGACAGGCAGGCAGGGAGCCTGCCCTGCCCCCAGTGCATGCCAGGCTGGAGCCGCTCTAGGTAAATGCTGGGGGGAGGGAGGGTGCTGTGGGGAGCTGGCGGGCCGCAGAAAATAACCCCACGGGCCGCGTGTTTGAGACCCCTGGAATAGACTGTTACACAGTCACATTTGTGAAGAAAAAACGAACAATGTCAACTCATATGGCCCAAAATTTAGATTTTTGTAAAAATAAGATTTTATTAAAGAGCCCAAAACAAAAATAAACTTTTCCCTAAATTTAAAATATAATCAACAGGAGACATTTTTAAATAAGAGTACCGCTGATGCAGTGTTTGCTATGTGAACTCTAATACACAGAGAACTAAAAAGGGAGCCTGGTAATTTTGAAAGCTACAATTGATCTTCTATGTTCAATCAGAGAGAAATGTAAAAATAATGAAAAAAAAATTCTATTTTTAAGTTATTAAAAGTGAAAAAATTAAGGTAATCTTTTTAACATATGCAAGGAAGTGTATGTTGATAATATCCCTTTAAGCAGAAAAATTAACTTGTACATACCTGCATGGGGGTAAAAACATGGAATCCTTCATAAGGACAGACCCAGAAAGAAGAATATACCAACATCTTGCAATAGTTTCTGAACTGTAGGAAAGAAAATCAAAATAACTGATATTATCATCTATTTGAGAGCAATATAAAATATGTTATTTAAGTTATCACCCTGGTACTAAAGCTCCACATTTTACCATACTGAAGATTTAGACTGTAGATTGAAGTCCAAGAACATTGCTGATACACTCCCACAAATTAACATTTTAGGAGTATTCATTTATATTGAAATGAAATGGCCTGTGCAGAATTTTAAGCTGAAATTTACTTTTACCCTGAATCTTACAATATTTTGAGTCAATTTAAAAATGAATATTCAAAAATAAAATTATGTTCACTTGTATTTAAAACATTTTCATTCCAAAGCATGTTACCAACTACATATACAAGAATTATTTCATCCTGTACTAAAATTCTTTAGCATTTTAATAATGCACAATAAGTTTAGCAAAGGATGCGAGAAAAAAAATATATATATATCCCACAACAAACTATGGGACAAAATTAGATAAACTATTTAATTGTCCAAACAGGAGTTTAGCAAATACACTAGAACTAACATACCTAGCTATTTTTAAAGTGCCACAGGACTTTTAAATACCAATAGCAGTCAGATCTAATGTTTAAGTTCCCAGTGCTAGAGCGCTTCCCCTAAGATCAAGGCCCCTCACAACATGAAGAGGAACTGGTCAGTACCAACTCCAAGGAAAGAGTGCCATCTACTGCAACACCAATACCATGTCCACGAGCATATCAGTTTTTCTTCATGTGTCATCTACATACATTTGAAAAATATATTTTGGACACGCGTGTGCACGCACACACTTTTAATGCGAGTTATGTGGTCCAATTCTGTAGGCACTTCTGAAAATCTCAACCAATATATTTGTACAACCACTTAATTTTCAAAGTTACTAATATACTTATTTGCAGCGTTGTTGTAGTTGTGTTGATCCCAGGATATTAGAGAGACAAGGTGAGTGAGGTAATATCTTTCATTCACCAGCAGAAATTGGACCAATAAGACAAGCTTCCAAACTATGATGCTCTGGGAATCAGTGAAATTAGTAAGGGGTTCTATCACCACCTTGCTTGTAACTTTGGGTGTCTTAATGCTATATTACAAGGGTGGCTCAGAGCCCTGCCACCAGTAGCCAGCCTACAAACATAAAGGTCTCAACCTTCCACCAGCTTAGTTAATCCTTCCAGAGTGACCTCAAAAACCCCCTCCAGTCCCAAGAACCCTCCAAATCAATCTCCCTGAGTCCTTAACCACCAGACTCCCAGACTTTTCCCTTTCATCTCCCCCAAAGGAATGAAACCTGACCCCCTATTATTACTTCACTTTAGAGGGACACATTCCACAAAGTTTGCACACCAGAGGCCTGCTTGTGGTAAAAATATACACAAAGTTTATTTAATAGAAAAATCATAGCCCAGTTCCGCACATACTCCAGGATAATGCACAAGTTGTTTACAATGCTCACAACACCAGCGGTGAGCTGAGCGGGCTCCATGCTTGCCATGGTATGGCATCTGCACGGGTAACCCAGGAAAAAAGGCGCGAAACGATTCTCTGCCATTGCTTTCACAGAGGGAGGGAAGGCGGGAGGGGCGACTGACGACATGTATCCAAAACCACCCTCGACAATGTTTTTGCTCCATCAGGCATCAGGAGCTTAACCCAGAATTCCAATGGGCAGCGGAGACTGCTGCAACTGCGGGATAGCTACCCACAGTGCACCACTCCATAAGTCGATGCTAGCCACGGTATTGAGGACACACACTGCTGACTTAATGCGCTTAGTGGAGGCATACACAATCGGCCATATTAAATCGATTTCTAAAAATCAACTTCTCTAAAATCAAGCTTATTTCTTAGTGTAGACATACCATCGATTCAAAGATGAAATAGTAAGGAAAAGAGATACATACAAGTTATACAGAAAATAAATAAAGGTGCAATCTCAGGCTTTACACTTCTATATTAGTTAAGTTTCTCTTTTCTAATATTGTCTCTCAACAGTTTCCTAGCATGCCCTGTCCTAGAGAGAGGATCCAATCTTTAGCAGACAGCACTTCACTTAGATGTTGTCCCTAAGTTCCCCAACATCCTTCACTTCAAACCCCTTCTCTTTTACGAGTTTGCAGTTTTTGAACTTTTTTTCCCCAAGGTCACCTGAAGAAGAGCTCTGTGTAAGCTCGAAAGCTTGTCTCTACCAAAAGAAGTTGGTCCAATAAAAGATATTACCTCACCCATCTTCTCTCTCAAATAGACTTTTAATTACTTTTGTCAACCTTAAATGTTGCAATTTTGTATTTACAATTACAAGAAGACATATATGACAATTTGTTGGTTCTTTCTGTACCACTTCTGCATTATGATTTTATGCAATTGTAACATGAAGTTACTATCATGGAAAGCCTACATGCAGATTGATCACCCATGAGTTAGCAGGGCTGTGTCATGTCTCTGCCAAGCTAGAGACAATGGTGAATGATAAGCACTCAACAATCATCTTTTCAAAGTGAAGCACACCTTGAGTCTATGGGATAGCTCTACTTGGTAGAAGACACTTCCTCCTCTTGTCTAAGGAAGGTGGGCATTGGAAGTAAAGGAAAGTTACCAGGAGGCAGAACAAAAGAAGCAGGTGACCCCAGCTGGAGTCTATAAAGTGAGCCATTTTGCACCACAGTAAGATGAGATTGGTTGCTGCAGGTCAGGGTAGGCAAGGGGATAGAGGACTCTGCCTGCCTACCTTCGTTCCTGAACCTCCAAGGTCTCACAAGAGAAGGACAAGCTAGGAAGTGAGGGACATTTATGGTTTCAGACAGGTATTGTTTTATATGATCTGTATTCTCCTGTGCTTTACGTGATTAAGAATAAAAGAGCATAAAGATGTTAGAATTGGCAATGTGTGCATGTTTTATGTTGACTGCTTCACAACTACTGCATGCCCCTGAGTGAGTTACACTGTAAATCTAAAAAAACTTCGCACATTTTGGCGTGAAGTTCTGGGAGAGTGGTGTATTTAATTAACAGGGAGTCTGAAGGTCAGTGCTGCACCCAGAGGGGTTCTAACACTCAGGGTGCAGATAGAAAGTCTGCACCCTGAGAGTGTGTGCCTAGGGACCCTGAGATTGGGCAGTGGCTAGACCAGGGATCTCAAACTCAAATCACCAGGAGGACCACATGAGGACATTGGCCCGAGGGCCACATCACTGACACCCCCCCACCCCTCTGCCCCCAGCCTCACCCCCACTCCACCCCTTCCATGAGGCCCCGCCCCTGCCCCGCCTCCTCACACCCCTTCCCCACCCCCATTCCAACCCTTTCCCCAAAGTCCCCACCCCAACTCCGCCCCCTCCCTGACCCTATTCCAACCCCTTCCCCAAATCCCCACCCTTGCCCTGCCTCTTCTCCGCCTCCTCCCCTCAGTGCGCAGCTCCCCGCTCCCTCCTGGAAAGCCCTAAATGCTGCCAAACAGCTGTTTGGAGGCGGGAAGAGCCTGGAGGTAGGCAGAGGAGTGGGGACGCGGCGCACTGCGGGTGAGGGGAGCTCACTGCAGGTGAGCTGAGGGGAGCTTCCGGCCACAGGAAATAACTTGGAGCGGCCACAGGGAGCTTGGCGGGCTGCAGCAAATAACATGGGTCGCATGTTTGAGACCCCTGGGCTAGACTCTGTTCAAGCTCCAGGAACTTGTAACACCCTGGAAATCCAGAGCACAGACGCTTGGATTCCCCTCAACAATCCTAGTCGGTGATTAGGAGGGGGCACTCGTTAGGATCTGTGATGACACATATAATTTGACAAGCAAGCAAGCACTAGATTTCTCCACTATGAGAGTGATGATTGTGGCTTAAATGTACTTACCAAAAAAGAACTTGGTTGCCCTTGTATCTTTCATAGCGAGCACTTGAAGACATTATTCTGAGAAAAATGAAACTTTAATTTAGATTTTGAACTCTAAAAATGTTTTAAATCCATTAATCCTTCAGCAATATCACTTTATTTAAGTATCAGGGGAAGTCATATGAAAGACTACAAATTTGGCTTTGCTTCTTGAACCATAACTTCAAACTTAAATGAAATTCTCATTATCCAAATAGATAACACACAACATATTCTCTGTTTAAATCACTCCTACACACTAGAATTAACCATAGCAACAGTATAAGAACAGAGATACTTCTGTTACATATTTTGTGCTTTGTTTTGTTTGCCTCTTATTTCATATGTGCTAAGATAAATGGAATACATATATTATTAGAGCATTTGCAACAGAAAATTATATAGAATATAATTTGTACTGGACTATGCTTCCCCCCGATCCTTTACCTTAGCTGATGTTCCCTGAGATGTGACAATATGTCCATTCCATGAAGATAAGAATATATAGTATTTAAGTCCTGCAAACAAAAAGAAAATATCACTTATATGCAATTCAGATTTTAGGAGTATCTAATTTTCCCAATATTTGCCAAATTAACATATTTTTGAACAAAAAATAGAAAAGGAAACAGTTCAGGGAAAAAAACAGACCTGCAGAGCCAACCTACTCTAAGCAGTGGACACAATAAAACTGGTTTGCAACTAACACTTAAGTACTTCTGTGGGCAAGATCCTGATGTGGTTTGTTAGTCATAACCTCTGCATGTACAGCATTTATATAGAAGCATAAACGCTTATAGCTCTCTACAATAAGTAGAAGACATCAAATAACAGTGCCTTGCATCCAAGGCTTTACATCACCATTTTAAAGTTGGGTATACTTATTTTACAGAAGAGGCACAGAGAAATTGAGGAAGATGCTCACAAATCACATAGCACGTTAGTAACGAAGAGTCAGGACAGAATCCAAATAACATACTCCCTTTGAAACACCTGAATGATTCTTCTTAGTCAAACTGGACGTGTTGCATTTTGAGGCACTGCCCTCTCCTCCCATTTCTACGACACTGGCTCCAAGACACTCCAAATCCTTGCCAGCACTGAAAGCAAGAGACCTGATGACTGGGACTGAGCCTTAGGTCAAATGCTTGTCAGCACATACCACCACCAGAAAGGCAGCAGATTGTCATCGTGAGTTATTTTTACTAAAGAATTAAACTCTGTTTCTAGTAGTAACTCGAGGTAATAAGCATTCAGCAAGCCTTTCTTCAATTATCTTCATTAAACATACATATGTATACATCTGTAAAGCTAGAAGTACAATGTGTAGTTTGCAGCAGCTAATATATTTTTCAGCCACCAAATTAAAACATGCTACCCCAAAAACATTAAAAATTCCAATTTTTACTTTAAAGATTGGAAATATATGAAAATACTCATCATGAGATACAGCTGTTTAAACCTCTCACTGCAAAAACTCTCTTTAGTCCAAAAAATATTTGTGCTGATAGAGTAGACCACATGCTAAGGCAAAAAACACTAGAGCTATTCAGCATTTAATTTACCATCCAGAACAGGTGTGCTGTTAGTTAGCATTGAACCCATGCATCATACAATACACACACAAGTGTAAAACTCTCACCAGCTTGAACATTTGAAAACATGTGTTCCTAAGTTTCCAGTGACAGGGGATGCTATTTCTGCAACATATGCAAATAAAGTATGAGTGTAGGCTTTGGAATTTACAGTAGCTTTTTTTGAGAAATTTCTTGGCTTAGTACTCAGTTTCAGAAACATGATGGATATGGATTCTGTTCCATAAAAAAGAAAGGTCATGGATGGTTTGTATGTGAGCTTTATTACAGCTTCAGATTCCTAATGCTATGAAAGTTGTAAAAGTTACTGATTGCTTAATAAGCTATCTAAAACTAAAGCATCTATCAATCAAAGGGCTTATTAGCATGCTTTAAAGTTCCAATGGTGAACTGCTGCATATCTAAATCTTAAGCAAAGCCCTTTTATTACAGGTTCTGTTGTAAATATGATCTTTCCACACAGAAATATTGCAGTGATAGACATTTTTGTGATCGCAATAAGTGATGCATGTATTTTTCAGTTCAGTGTATGATAAAACATTACGTCGTGTACTAGTTATAGAAAGTAATCTTTGAAGAAAATCAAGTGTAACTACTGGGAAAAAAAACACCTTCAACCAAAATTAAAAAAATCTGCACAATATACTGTAGGGTCACAGTTTATTTTAGCATCATTACTTGAAATACTATAGTCACAGCTTTTGAACAAGAATGGGTCATAAACAATATTACCTTATAACTGAACTTTTCTCCTCATATTCCACTACTTAATATGTGTTTTTTAAATCGCAAAATAAAGTTGTCAAGGTTCCTTTCCCACTCTGAACTCTAGGGTACAGATGTGGGGACCCGCATGAAAGACCCCCAAAGCTTATTCTTACCAGCTTAGGTTAAAAACTTCCCCAAGGTACAAACTTTGCCTTGTCCTTGAACCCTATGCTGCCACCACCAAGCGTGTTAAACAAAGAACAGGGAAAGAGTCCACTTGGAGACGTCTTCCCCCAAAATATCCCCCCAAGCCCTACACCCCCTTTCCTGGGGAAGGCTTGATAAAAATCCTCACCAATTTGTACAGGTGAACACAGACCCAAACCCTTGGATCTTAAGAGCAATGAAAAAGCAATCAGGTTCTTCAAAAGAATTTTAATTAAAGAAAAGGTAAAAGAATCACCTCTGTAAAATCAGGATGGTAAATACCTTACATGGTAATCAGATTCAAAACATAGAGAATCCCTCTAGGCAAAACCTTAAGTTACAAAAAGAGACAAAAACAGGAATATACATTCCATTCAGCACAGCTTATTTACCAGCCATTAAACAAAAGGAAATCTAACGTATTTCTAACTAGATTACTTACTAACTTAACAGAGTTTCTGAAACTGCATTCCTGATCTGTTCCCGGCAAAAGCATCACACAGACAGACAGACCGACCCTTTGTCCCCCTCCCCCGCTCCAGATTTGAAAGTATCTTGTCTCCTCATTGTTCATTTTGGTCAGGTGCCAGCGAGGTTATCTTAGCTTCTTAACCCTTTACAGGTGAAAGGATTTTGCCTCTGGCCAGGAGGGATTTTATAGCACTGTATACAGACAGGTGGTTACCCTTCCCTTTATTTTTATGACAAAAGTGTTGTAAGTAATCTTTGAAACTCAGAGCTTCCACTGCTTTTTAACAATTTGTAAAAACACATTCACTACTGACAAAGTAGCTTTGATCAGGACATGCACACAAATGACCATCACACACACAGGATGGATTTTAAGATGCAGGCTGCAACTTTATTTATTGAAAGCTGGGAGGCACATTACATGCCCCACCTGTCGCTGTACCATACCAGACATTTAACTAGATCTAGTGCAGTCCTCAGGACGCCCACCATACAACTAATAGTTTTGTAGACCTGCTTGGGCCCACTCTCAGGAGTCCACTTGCTTTTAAATCCTTTCCACTTTCCCTGCATGGAGACAAGGGGTAGAGAGTTTCCCAGTTGAGGACTTCACTGCGCAAAGACTTCATTTCTCACCTCTTCCCATAAACAAAAAGACCACCAGCACAATGCCAGGTCTCATTTACTTCTGGGAGCTGGTCCCTTTTATCCTTAGATGCACTGGATACCAGCCACAAGTTGCAACAAGCTGACACAGGACTTGTTTACATGGAAAGTTAGTGCTAGCGTGGCCAGGTGCTCGGTTTGCGACTGGAAAGTCCAGTTGAAAAGGGGACCTTGCCTTGGGGGGGGGGGCAGGGGAGGTTCCGGCACTCCTGCTGGAGTGTCCAGTTTTTAAATATTACCAAGTTGGCAACCCTAGTTAGTGCATGGCAAGCCATGGTGTGAATCTATAGTGCACTAACCTATCATGTACTAACTAGCCATGTGGACCCTGCTACTGTGCACTAAAAGTTCCATAGTTAAATGTTGAATAGGAGTATGTCAAAGTGCACAAAGAGCACAGAACTTTTAGTGCTCGGTAGCAGGGTGCAGGGCTCCCAGTTACTGTGCAGCAAGCTAGTGAGCTGTAGATTCACACCCTGGACATGTGCTAACTGTCCATGTGGACAATCTCTCAATCTTATTTTCCTAATATTACATCTTTTTAAGTCTTAATATTATAACATAACTGTGCCTCCATGATGCTGCAAGGAAGGCAAGAAAACACTCTCAGCAGCTCCGGGGGGGACAGTGCATATGCAGTCTGGTCAATTTACTAGGAGCTGTGATGGGCTTGGGCATGCTCAGTGAGGATGCAATCTCTGGAGATTTTAGAGATTAAAACTGAAAGTCTCTGCTGAGCATGTGCGAAGTACAACTTTTTGGATCTTATAACCTCATCAAGTTTCAGCAGATTGTTTTGAGGATGGCAAAAGGTACAACTCTGACATAAAGACACCGTATTCCCTTACCAAATTTTAAATCCCTGCTCCAAAGCTAAACCTGCTCCAAAGCTAAAACTGTTCAAAGAAAAGGTTGCCAGTATTACTTTTAACATGGGCAAAACAATGTCTCCTCCCCTAGCCTTGTTCTCAGAAACAAGTAGGCCATTTTGGTTGAAGTTTTCTGGCGGGAAAAAGAGGCAGCCCGAGGCAGACACCTGGCATGTAAGATTTCAGACTAAATGGTTAAAGTTACACAAAAAGTTATAAGAAGCTAAAAACAGGGTCTTACGAGGCGTCTGGCAACCTTACTGCTACCAGCTCTGCCTATAATCTGTAGACAGCTGTTGAAAACAGATGCTTAAAAAGTCATATTGGGTAGGTAGGAGCTAGGAGGCTAGTTATTTTTTATACTATTTATATATTTAAAAAGTGCAAAGTCACAGTGACAACACATACAAATGACCACTCAGACTGCTCATATGCATGGACACTTCTACTGATCTGGTCCAGTCCAGCCAGACCTTTAAATGGTCATTTTGTTTATATGCTTGAAGGAATAAAATTTGTTGTGCTCCTTCACTTTAAGAGTAACACAAGCACTGGGAAAACAAAGTACTAACCAACATTAGATAACTTCTAAAAAGAAACCTCCAGTTTAATTAAAAACCTGCTACTTAGATCAAGATATATGGATGTTAAAAGGCTACTTATTTCTCTGTTGGCAATTTTTAAAATAGCGAGAATATGGTTTATACCAGTATTTTAAAAGGTCTAGGTTTTCTGCACTTTACAACTTGCGTAGGTAAAAACGCATGAGGGGGCGGGTTTTCAGGAAAGTCCTAGTGAAAGATTGTCCGATAGGAAAGCAATTATACAATGCCCAGAGAGAAACGGCTGTATTTTAAAACTTAAGATGGCAAAGTTACTTAATAACAATATTTTACAGTCCTTCTGTTCAAGAAGTCGGTCAGGGATTTTATTACACCTTCCTCGCTAAACCTCATTTAACTCTTGCACAGCAAGTATGTTCAAACTACACGGGAGGTCAGAATAGATCATCATAATGATCTCTTCTCAGGGTGGATAAAAATCAGTGATTAAAAAAAAATCAAAAAAATCGGATATTTTTGATAAAATGCTTTTTGAGGAAAAAACCTATCTAAAGATAAAGATACATTTTAGCTCAAAGATATCTCATCATGGAATAGGGATTATAAATTCTAATTCTATAGTATGAGACAATATATTCATGTAACGTTTAAGAAAAGTTTTGTAAATGAGTTTCAATAGTTCATGGATTAGGGACCCAATCTTATGGGGCTCCAGGGGCTTCTGTTTAGATTGTTTAGGTTAATCTTTCTATCTACCCAATGGGACTCAGAGCTCAGTCTACAAGATACCATCAGAGATGCTTAGTTTTGCAGTTCTCAAACTGTGGATTTGTGTCTCCAGAGATAACTTGCTTGTTAACAGCAAAAATGTTTTAAAATAAAATAAATAAATAAATAGGTGAGAAATAACAGACCTCAACCCTATTGTGTACACAAATTTGCAGAGGGACAGAGTCAATCCCTTACCTCTCTCTAAAAGTGCAAAGTTTCAAAAAGTTCAACGAACAGAAGATTGTTGGGGGCAGAACAGATCTGGACAAGGAGAAGAAGTCTGGAGATAAATGTGAGAAGGGAGGGACAGGCAGTAGAAACAAAAGTGAAACTGTTTGAGCAGCATATTGCAGAAGTCTTGAGGTCTTTCTGAGTGTAGACTTCATTGATTTGAGATCTACCATACCATTCTCTCACTAGAAGGGAAAACCTATAATGGTAGCAGGCCGTAAAAGAGACCCAGTTTGGGAATATTTTAATGAAGGTCCTCTACCTGTGGGTAAGACAGGCATGCATGCAAAATTCAAATAGTGCCACAAAGAAATGAAAGGCCTGGTTGCCCGAATGAAAGAACATCATGAGAAGTGTTCCTTCTCAGGAAGAAGCTAAGTTGAAGATGATGAAAAGAACATGTCTGAACATGCAGGATCTTTAGGTTGGTAAACTTTTTTATTTTATACTTCTTTCTTAAGGACTGCCTGTCTTCCTTCTGGACTATTCTTGAATTTGCATGTTTGAGCAAAAATATAGTTGTTACTCTGTGATACTATCATTTTAGATGTTGTGATAAAAAATAAATAGCTGAAATTGGGAGATCTTCCTTTTACAATTTCACCTTTAAAGTAGTACTGAGTGTCAGTGAATGCAATGAGTAATACTAAATGAGCAGTATGATGATAATAATTAAATAACTGCAATGACTTATTTTGTTTAGGAGAATCCACCCTCAATATACAGCATTCTGAAGACTATCCACCTTCAAGATCACCATCATTTTCTATAGTTTCGGAGTTATCTGCCAATGATAGTGTTTCAGTCACATGTATGTCACAAAGCCACAGTATATCACCTGTCGCAAAAAGAAAAAAAAATCTCCATCTTCCAGAAACAACCATGGATAAATTTGTGATAAGAACCAGCAGATTACAAAAAGAAGTAATTGATGAAAAACTGCGCGGTTTGTTTATGCAACAAACTCTCCTTTCCATATGATTGAGAACCCACACTTCATTAACATGGTTAGGTCATTAAGACCAGGATACAGTCCACCCAACAGAGCAGATGTCACAGGCAAACTGCTGGATAAAGTATATGAAAGAGAAATTGAGCAGTGTGCAAAAGGTCTAGAGGCTGAAATTGTTAACCTGAGTCTTGATGGGTGGACCAATGTCCACAATGATCCTGTTGTATGTGCTTGTGACACAACGGAAGAAGGGAATGTCTTCCTTACAGAAACAATTGATACATCAGGAAATGCACACACAGCAGACTACTTACAAGAAGTAGCAGTAAAAGCTATAACTGTGAAAAAAAATTCAAATGTCTAGCACGCAGCTTGGTCACAGACAATGCTTCAAATGTATCCAAGCTGAGAAGAAATTTAGAAGAGAGTCCCAAGCTAATAACATACGGTTGCAGTGCTCATTTTATGCATCTCCTAGCCAAACTCTCCCTTCAGTGTTCCAGAAATAAATAAAGCTAAATGTTGTTGAAATTGCAAAATACTCCCGTAACAATCACTTTGCAGCAGCTGCTCTGAGAAAAAAGTGGGAGGAACCAAGCTAACTCTCCCACAAGACGTGCGATGGAACTCAGTAGTGGACTATTTTGAGCACTATATCAAGAACTGGCCTACTCTGCTGACAGTTTGTGAACAACCTCATGAAGAAATAGATGGCATTGAGAAGAAGGGCTGAACCAGGCCAGAGAGGCTGCACAGACCCGCAGCAGCCAATCAGAGAAGGCCTGGGGAAAGTCAATCAGGGCAGGGGGAGAGGTAGCCAATCAGGGCCGGCCTAGGCCCTATATAAAGGCTGCCTAGCAAAGAGCAGGGCAGTCTCTCCCTGGTGGTCAAGGGAGGAGAACTGGCTCCTAGACTGAAAGGTAGCACCTTGGACAGAGTAGTGCTGGGGAAGGGCAGAAGGAGCTGGGGAGCTCAGGCCAAGGAAAACCCCAGGCTGCCGGCCTAGCTACCAAGGGCTGGTCAGATGCATAGGGCCGAAGGGGAAGCGACCCAGGGACAATAGCAGGGCAAGGGAAGAGAAGGAGGACAGAGAGGCTGCCACTAGAGGGTCCCTGGGTCGGGACCCAGAGTAGTGGGTGGGCCTGGGTCCCCCTCTTCCCCCTTGTGCTACACCTGGCTGAAGAGGAGCGTGGCCTGATCCAGGCTGTGGCTGGATGGTGGACTGCTGATTACACTAAACCCCCAGAAGGAGGTGAGACCGGAGCAGTGGGCACTGCCAGAGGGCAGTGTCCTGAAGACTATGCCGCTGAGCAAGGAGGAATGCAGGTCCAGACGCCAGCAGGGCGAGAGATGGATGGGACACCACCAGCAGAGGGCGCTCTGCACTAGACAGAGCTAATTCCCAGAAGTGCCAGCAAGAAGCACTGCAGTGGTGAGTCCCAACCCTGTCACAGCCAAAAAGTTCTCAATATTGGGCTTAAGAGAAATGTTGAACACATGCTGAGTACCCTGAAGCCTATTTCTGTAGCCTTGAACAAAATGCAGGGAAATAGCTGTTTTATTGCTGACGCTGTTGAAATTTGGAAGGAACTGAGTGAGATCTTAAAAAGAGAAATATGCAATGACAGAGTTAAATTACAAGCATTAAAAAAACGAATGGGACAAGCACTATCTCTAGCTCATTTTCTTGAGAATATTCTCAATACTTGGTACCAGGGTCAAACCTTAACGGCTGAAGAAGAAGAGTTGTCCATGACATGGACATCCTGCAATCATCCCTCCATAATGCCAACTATAATATGAAGTCAGAGCTAAGGGTGAACCAATTCAAGAAATATGTTTGCTGATGATGTTTTAAAGAAAGTCACACAGTGAACTGGTGGAAGTCACTTAAGCACTTGGATTCAGAGACTGCTGAAGTGATAATCTCACTTTTAACAGCAGTAGCTTCTTCTGCCAGTAAAGAGAGAATATTTTCTTCCTTTGGACTAATTCATTCCAAATTGAGAAATCGTTTGGGACCTGAAAAAGCAGGAAAGCTTGTTTTTCTTTTCCAGATTATGAACAAACAGGAAAATGAAGGTGAAGACGACTGAGTTAGCTGCAGAAGCCAATATTTTAAGTTTCTCACATTGACCTGGCTGACACAGTCGATTAATTTTAAAAAAAAAAAACTATTTTAGTTAAACAATTTTAACAAAAACAAACCTGATTTTAAAAAAACTTGAATGTTTAACTAAATTCAAAAATTCATATGCTTGTTTTGTTAAAATATATGTTTGCTATTGAAGAAAAAAATCCAGGATACATAACATTGTTGTTTTAGTTAAATAAAACAATTTAAATGTCTGTCTGGTGATGTTCTCCTCTTAATACAGCATGGCAAGAAAATCCTCCAAATATTAACAATTAACCTGTTGAACTGGAGATAGTTCACCTCCTAATGACTTCATAAATATCTGCTTCAATTACCTTTGGTAAATGAAATAACTAAACAATCATCTTCTGATATAGCTGTAAAACAAATCTGAAAAGTTTTCAAAATAAATCACTTTAAAAATGTAGAGTGTACCTTCTAAAAATGAAACCTATATCTATCTCTGAGTTGTGAAGAATATGTATTAAGGTTATACCAACCAACAAGAAAGCACTTTTATGTAGAAATCCATGATTAAATCGAGTCTCTGACTAGTGATTTAAATCAAATTCACTTTGTCTCTTCTGGCCTTGTACAATATGAAATAAACTGATCAGCTTTCTACATCTCCCCCACTTAAGAAATAGAAAGAGCCTGTGCCAAATTCAGCCTTGGTTCACACTGGTGTGATCATACCTGTATCTGGTTAGAACAGGGCTGAATTTGCCAAGATGACTTTTGAGCATGTCTAGAAATGTATCCTCTGTTTCTGTATGTATTCACTAACATCAGCATCATGAATTAGTGTTTCAGGTGGACTAGAGATAAAGTGTATAGTATGTCAAGTGAATTGAATGTTTTAATGGAATACTGCCAACTCATTTTTAAAACAGTATTTTTAGTTGTTATGCTTTGAGACGAAAGCCCTTCAGTGTCACAGCATGTTTGTTTTCAGATCAGATTTAACCAAAAAAAATTGTAAACTATTTAGGAAGTTTTAACAGTTTTACAAATCATTGCCACGTAAATACCAGAAACAAAATGCTAATAATCAGAAGTAAGCTATTTTTTTGTTTACAGAAACATTCACTAATATAATCATGAAATCTCACTTTAACAGAGTGTTCTATTACAAAATGATCCTGCTTACAACATCCAGAATGTGTTTATTCTGGTGATCTTATTAAGTTGAGTGAAACTACTGATTCTACTCATATTAATCAAACCCAGGACGTCTATCAAATGTTAATACTCAAAAAAAACCCTGGAGAGATAGGGAAATTTTTATGCACACAAATGTATGTTGTTAGAGTACTGAATAAGTGGTACCAACATTTTTAAGTATCTATTTATCCTCTATCTTTTTGCTGGGTACGAAATTGATGCCTTTTTTTCTGTAACAAAAGCCTCCCTTATTTATGGAACCAATCCTGTAGTTCTGGACTATTTTCTTTTGACAACTCATTTTCTGATACTTATTCCTTTTCAGCTATGGAAACTGACGACATCCTAAATATTTGCTGTTCATGTGCATCAGCATGACAACAGTAGCATACTCATACACTGCTCTGGAAGCCACACACACCATCTTTCATTCGCCCTAAGAAAGGATGTGAGAAGAGCAGCTGTTCAACTTGGTTTGTTAAAGGGAATGAGTTATTTAATCATATTGCTATTAGAACATTAAGTGCCTCCTGCATTTATGTATTCTTATTTGCACTACAGCCTAATCCCACAACCAGTCACCTTTCTTTAAACTAAAACAGCCTCACCCACACACAAAAAATCCCCAATAGATTTCTCCATTCATCCAGTCCACCCCAATCCTCCTACAAAAAATCTGACAGACAGAACCTTAGGATCGTTTCCCGGTCTTCCAATTCAACCTCTAGACGACAGTTCCACACACCACAGCATTTTGGGGAATGTAATGCTTATTATGGAGTTTTATTATTTCTCTTTCTACAATGACCTACAACATCTGCCTTAAAACAAAATGCAGCATAGTCCTGGCCCAGTAACTGTGGTCTAAAAAGGCAATGCAGAGAGATGATAGAGGAAACAGGTATCTGTTGATGACAAACTTCCAATAATACAATGTTTTTATTTTTCCTGGTAAGTACTCCACAAATTCTGCCACAGCCAGCCAATTAGGTTCTTGTAAGCATCATGGTAAAAGTGGGTCATTAGAAGACATAGGAGTGTGGAAAATTTAACAGCCTAACTCAGGAAAGTGTTCTGTATGAGGGGCTGCGGAGGAGACACAGGAGAAAGTACAGTGTTTCTAGTGGGCTAAGCAAAAAAGTGCAGCATTGCAAAATGGACAGGATCACCACACAGATTCAAGGCCAGGGAAGAGTAATGCATAGCTTTGATCCTGGTATAATTGGCTCTCTTCTTTTCCCTGACCCCCACAGTGGATGTACGCTTTAGGTCAAAAATATCCTTCCATAGTTTGTCCTCACAGAAAGACCCAGATCTGGAATGCTTCTGTGGGCCATCCTGCACCTGCATCGTCTCAGGCAAGTATATATAACTTCAAACACCGATCTAGGATGCTCATGTGAGGGTTTTCCCATTCTACCACTAGGCCTCCCTAGACACACAAAATTAATGGAAAAGTAAAGCATTACGCATACAGATAAAAAGACAGCTTACAGGAAAGGGATTCTAAGTTTACTGTCAAATAGTATCATTTGACATTACTTTGATATAGGGCATTCATAGTATACATCTTCTATAAACACTGGTTATTAACAAGGATTACTATTGTGCGAACTTCCACTGCATTTGCCAATGCCTTTAATCCTAGTTTGGAATGGAAAATACTATAAATTCTCAACTCCACATTATGTTTTGGCAATTTCTCAGCAGAGCATAATACACCAACTGTGCAAAAAGGCTTGCTTTGTTTAAACGTATGCTATGAAGCACCTAAAGGATAGCATTCTAATGCATTTACTTAGGTCTTAAGTCTGAAACAAGGGTCCCCAGAAGTGACAGACTTCTGTATTTCATCTAGTAAAAAACAAAACAAAAAATCCACCAATCAGACCCAAAATTCTCATCTTGTATTTTGAACAGAGTAATTTTCTTGGTGCCCAGCTGACAAGCTGCACTGGGAAATAAAAGTCGTACATACGACTTCCTTAGAAAGTCATACAGGTTATACATACACTGAAAACATCAAATCATCATGTGACAAAGCTCAGCTATAACAGACTAACCTGAAGACATAAGAGTTTTGTGCAATTCCTGAGTACTCTGGCTTTGTATTGTGCATCTTTAACTATGTTCTGAAGCTTTTGGCTACCTATATATAATTCCGTATAGTTCAATTTTTTTTTTAAGTTCCTTAAGTTAATATGCTAAGACTAAAGCCAGCCAAAGTCTGCACCTGATTGTAAACCACTCTTTTCCAGTTTGTACTTAAGTTAAGCTTCAAACATCCTCCTCCGCCACTGAATAAATATCCCACCTGGCAAAATATAAATCAAAACAAACAAAAAAACCCCAAGAAGTTTAAAATTGTGTTTTTACTCTTTATAAACACAAAGGTGGTAATTTTTTTATGTCAGATTGAAGGTAATCTAATAGTTTTACTTAGAATTAAGGTTATAAAGGAATATACCTTTTAAAATAAATGTTTTTCATTAAACAGTTAATTTGGCATAGGTTATGGAAAAACATAACCTGATAAGCTCATTTTTAAATGTAAGTTTTGTGTTATAAAAAGGCTTTTAACCTGTATACTTTAGGAATTAATAGGTTCTTGCCTGAGGGATCTCCTGCTGATGGGCTTGATTATGAACCAGGCATCTGTCT
Organism: Natator depressus; assembly: GCF_965152275.1. NCBI lineage: Eukaryota > Metazoa > Chordata > Testudines > Cheloniidae > Natator > Natator depressus. Next base: position 14,249,889 of record NC_134241.1, read on the forward strand.
TAATTGTTTCCATTCACAACACACACACACACACACACACACAAAATGAGTATAGGAAGGCAAAGCAGACCTGCTTCCACAGACCTCAGATCCAGCTCACCGTTAGAGGAAAAAAATGTTTGCCTTAGAGCAGGGGTCTCAAACACATGGCCCGCGGGGTTCTTGCAGCCCACCACGCTCCCCACACCCCCCCCCCCCGCATCCTACCTCCAGGCCAGAGGTGGGCAAACTACAGCCTGCTGGCCAGATCCGGCCCATGGGATTGCCCCCCGTGGCACCATGAGCCCCGCGTTGCTCCCTGAAGAGTCCGTAACCAGGTCCCTGTGGACCGGGTGGAGGGGAGAACAGAGGGCTCTGTCCGTTGCTCTCGTTTCCAGGCACTGCCCCCCGCAGCTCCCATTGGCCAGGAACCGCAGCCAATGGATCTTCAGGGGGGGTACCTGGAAGAGCGGCAAGAACAGCACACGGAGCCCTCCGCCCCCCCCCAGGGACTTGGTTCCGGCTGCTTCCTGGAGCGGAGCGGAGCGGAGCAGAGCGGGGCCGGGCAGGCAGGGAGCCTGCCCTGGCGCATGCCGCTGCGACCCCGGAGCCGCTCTAGGTAAGCGGCACCAGGCCGGCACCCGCACCCCTCACACCTCCTGCACCCCAACTACCTGCCTTGAGCCCCCTGCCACACCCTGCACACCTCCTGCACTCCCTGCCCTGAGCCCCCGATGCACCCTGCACCCCGACCCCCTGCCACACCCCTCACCCCCCTGCACCCCACACCCCAACTCTGTGCCCTGAGCCCCCTGCTGTACCCTGCACACCTTCTGCACCTCAACTCCCTGCCCTGAGCCCCTGCTATACCCCACACCCCTCCTGCACCCCCTGGGGACAGGTAGGGGGCGGAGTTGGGGTGGGGACTTCAGGGAAGGGAAGGGTGGAAAGAGGCGGGGCCTCATGGAAGGGGTGGAGTGGGGGCAAGGCTGGGGGCAGCAGGCCGGGGCGGGGGTCAGTGATGTGGCCCTTGGGCCAATGCAGTAGTCCTCATGTGACCCTCGTGGTCATTTGAGTTTGAGACCCCTGCCTTAGAGGGTAACTAAATTCTTCCCATTCTCCCAATCCTCCTGTACCAGGAGAAAGAGTAGTGCCAGGTCAAAATAGGGGGTTGGGGGCATGGGGGAAGAGGAGGAGGTGAAGCTAATGACAGCAATGCTTAAATACCACTGCAACAAGAACATTAGATCATTTATTTGACAAAAGCAGTTTTAACAATCAGGAATGACCCTGCAAAACTACAAATTGTCCCTTCATTACAACTCCATATGGGATGGTTTGATTGGTAAAGGTGGTCTTAGAGCAACAGTAGAAAAAATAGCTCACTCCAGTATTCAAGTTCCTGCAAGATATCACTTCTCACAGGCAACTTCAGATGAGGCTACCAGATTCATCCTAGCATTTTTCCACATTGTTTGAATAAAGAGATCCAAGCACCCTATCTTCTCACAAAATCTCTTAAGAGCCATGCTTTGCACTGCACTTATTTCTGCAGGTTTGAGAAGGTGTTACATCATGCCCCCAAAACATCACACATTTTTCTTGCCCTGCTGTCTGTACAGGTCAACAGCTGCAAAAACCAGATAGCCATAATAAGCCAACCACTTACAAGGCTAGTTCAGCACCTCCCTGCTCCTTGGAGGGGTGATTGAACCCACGTGGGAAACTTCACCCCACTGGTTGTCTCTCTTACTGCTGCTCTTACTTGCCATGCTCCACATGCAACTGTGAAGCTGAACCATCTCCTTTCATCCCACCCTCCTACCCTGACACTGAGGGCCAAGCCAAAACAATCTGCTGAAGCTCACACATCCCAGCACAAGTTCAGAAATGGTTGCAGCTAGGAAACAGGACCAAGAGCTGCCTGGAATCCTACCACTACCTTATTTAGGTACCTAACAAATAAAAGGTGAATGAATGAATGAGGCAAAACTTTTTTTCAAGGCGGTTCAACTGTAGGACAGTATACCTCATTTCAGAGACATCTCATACATTTCATCTTTAGACTGTTGAGAGAAGTGTGCCTGCAAAGATGAGACCACCACCTATATTAGGGTACAGCAGGAAGATGAGAGGAAGCTAAGTTAGCCCTCCATATCTTCTCAGGGTACATCTTCACTACCCACCGGCTCAGCAGGTAGTGATCGATCTATCGGGGATCGATTTATCGCGTCTCATCTAGACGCGATAAATCGATCCCCAAATGGACGCCTGTACTCCACCTCAGCATGAGGAGTAAGCGGAGTCGACGGGCGAGCCGCCGCAGTCGACTCACCGCCGTGAGGACAGCCAGGTAACTCAAACTAAGATACTTCGACTTCAGCTACGCGAAGAGCGTAGTGGAAGTTGAGTATCTTAGTTTGAACTCCCCCCCTCCCCCATGTAACCCAGGCCTCAGTATCATTACACATCAGCAGTGTAATGAGTCTGACCTATGTTGACTGGGCTACTAGTTAAAAGTCAATGCTGTTCAACGCACATTCCATAGGCCTTCCACTTAGTTGTATTTATAGCCTACTTACTCATAGGCTACTACAAGCTAAAAGTGTTTACAGAGATCAATCACTACTCTTTCCCTAAATATTCTTCCATTTTAAAGAATCAATTGTTTGTTTAATGTGAGTGTAAGGGGATTTGGCCCTCTGTGGGGTGGTGGGGCACCATACCGCCTCACTACACCCTCTCTGCTGGGTTGGGGAATACCCAGTCTATGGCCCAGACCTTCAGGCAGGGACTGAGCAAATAGTTCAATGTAAGCCCAGGCCCTGGGTCAGGGCGGGGCAGCAAACAAACAGAAGCTCAGGCCCTCAGGCAGGGACTGAGCAAATAGTTCAACAGCAAACCCCAGGCTCCTGGCTTTGAGCGACCAGGGAGAGGGAGAGACTGCCACCCGCAAGGTGGGTGGCAGGGGGGACACAGGCCCACCCACTCCCCTGCATCCCAGCCCAGAGCCATAGCAGCAGCAGAAGATCCGCTGCTGTGTCAGTGGGGATCCTGGCAGCAACACACTGACATTGGATCTGGCAGTGCTGCAGCCAGACTAGGGTCGGCTGCCCCCAGGCTACTTCCGGACTCCCTCTCGTAGGGTACCGGGGTCAGGGTGGTGTCCTCGGAGGGTCCCAGCACCCAGAGGAACCCATGGTAACTGGCAAGGGGTAGGCTTGGCAGCTCCTCTGGGTAGCTGGCAAGCAGTAGGCTTGGCAGCTCCTCCGTGCACCGCTCGGCATTGGCCGGTCCGGCCAGTCCTCGGGTCAGCCACGGATTGCCGCGTCTCCCAAGCCGGAGCCAGGCCACAGGCATCTGGCTTCTCTGGCGGCTGCGGCCCAAGTGAGCTCTGGGGTTGGGCTTTTATACTTCCTGTCCTGCGCCTTGACCACTGGGGGGCGGGGCGCAGGATTCACTGGCTCCGCCCACTTTGGTGTCCAGGGAGGTTCTTCCCTCTGCAGGGCAGTGGGGCACCACACTGCCTCGCTACAGTGGGTAACATGAGAAATTATTGGCATATTTGGCACGGAAGGTTGATCTATAGAATGTGTCTATTGGAATTATGAATTTATTTTCTTGCTTTTGCTACAGTATGTTGAATATATTGGCTCTATAGGCTCCAACTTCTGCCTTAATTAAAGCAATAAGTTCATAAAAGGCAATCGTTTATAGTCAGACAGACATTCCCTACACACCACATGTGTACACACCCCAATGCGTTGGGAGTATGCAAACGTTGCTATCAATGTTGAATCATTTCTGCTGATGAAATTAAATTTTATGTATGTTATTTTGATGAGTTTCCACCAATAATGTCACGTATAACACTATTTTTAAAATAGTCTCTTATAGCAGCACTCAAACAATATATTTGTCAGGAGATTACATGTTAATACAAGTTACTAATACAGGTGTTCTTGGTTTTTTGACTATATATTTAGGAATTATTAACAGGTTTACAAATCCTTGCCTTGTAAGTATGAGAAATAAAACAACTGTTACAACAGCGAGCTTTTGTTTAAGAGACATTATATAGAAATAGTCAATTTATCAGGTGTTACCATATTATAAAGTAAGCATCATTACACCACCTATGGCATGTTATTTCGAGTGAGTTTATTAAATGGAGTGAAATCTCTAAGAACACATAGCTAACACAAAGAGGCATGAGTAGCAAAATGTTAATATTAAAACTGGACAGGTGTGGCTTTTTTTCTTTTCCAGATGAATGTACTTTTTCTGAATATTAAATAAACAGTAACCAAATATCTAAGTATGTATTTGTCCTCCATCTATTTTTCTGGGTACGTAATTGGTATGTTAATTCTTCCGTAACAACCTCCCAGGTTTTTTTAAACCATTCCTCTATAGTTGGACTATTTTCCTTTTTCCAATTAGATGCTCTCAATAGCCTGGCAGCCACTACTGGCAGATGAGAGATTAGTTCTTCATTTCCTTTTGTGGTGTGACTATTTCAGCTGGAAGCCCCAGGACATTAACCAAAGCATCACTTGGTAACAAATATTCAACAAATTTGCAACATTTGTTTATGAATTCCATCCCAATACTCTCCAACAACAGGACATGTCCATCATATTTGCATAAAGTCTCCTCTTTCGCCACACCTTCTCCAACATTTATCCCCATTCAATCTATGTATAATTTTTAACCTGACAGGTGTGAGGTATCATTGAAACAGTATCCTAAAGAAAATTTCTTTCATCATACTACAGACAGATGGCTGCTCCACTTTTCTAGATCAAACCCCCTTCCGTCTAGTGTAATTTGTCTATCCAGATTCTTTTCCCAACATGTCATATATGGACTTATTTTTTGGTTAGGAAAGTTGTCTGCAAAAAGATTGATGTGAATTGCTTATAATTTCTTTTATTCCTAATTGTGCAGACACCATCACTTCTATAAAAGTTAGCTTTCTGTATAAAATAACTTTTCTAGAAAGCTGAGAAACCATGGAAGGATGGATTTAATCACATTTCTACTCAATTGATCCATCTATAGATTAATCACGGGTTAGGAGGCCACCTAGTGGAAATAGATAGTATGTTTTTGGAAATTCAATGTAGTTTCATATTAACAATCTGTTCTACAGAAAATCTTTATTCACATTAATGGACATCAGTTTCATTTATACAGTTTTTTTATACCTCTGAAAACAAGAGTGGGAATTTTTATAATATGTACAATTCAATTTCAAAAAATAATACTTGTTAAACACACCGGACTGATAATCTTAAGAGTCCTAGTTAGGGCTGCAGATTTGTCATGGCATTTTTTTCATTTAAAAAAAAAAACAAAAAACAGAGGAACCACAATAAATTTACTCAATTTACCATGACTGCTTACTGATTTCCAATTAAAAAATGGCACCCTCCTTGATGCACCCAGGGGATACTACCCACCTGCAACAGCAGCACCCTTCATCCCAGCACTGCAACCCTAATCCTGCCCGGTGAGAAGGGGAGACCAGGGTTAGGAGTTGGTAGATGAGCCCATCTTGGTGTGCTGCACTCACTCTGGGCAGCAGCAGCTGCTGTTGGCCACGAGGCTCGGCGTGGCACCCCACTACAGGCATTACAACCTAACCCACAGGGTCGCAGTAATACTCAGGTTTCTCTCTCTCTCTCTCTTTCACGCACATGCACAAAACAGGAGCCCCCATTGCCCAGGGTGAGTGCTGCATACTGGGACAGGGAAGGCTTGTTGTCCTGAGCCTTTTCACTCACCAGGCCCCCCCTCCACACAAGGCTGGCAACTCATCAGCCACCATTTGCGGGGGGTGGGGGGGACACAGGGAAGAAAAGTCAGGGAAACAGAAAAAGAATTACAGTGACTGTAACTTCCCCCGCACCTCCTATGACAAACATACAGCCCTAATCATAGTAGAAAGGGTACCAAGAACACCAAAATGGAGAAAAAACTAGCATAAAAAAAGTAAAGCTTTATCACTACAAAAGGGAGTATATCAAAACGCAACATCACTACTGGAAACACTAAATAGCTAGTCAGTTTTAAGCAATTTCCCTACAACCCCACCCTATTAGCCTATCCTCCCAACTCTACTCCATTCATTTACAACACCCTCTTTGGATACTCCTCCCTTGTCAAAACAACTAAAATCCACCTCGGGCTGGGGGAGGGGGAAAGGAAAGACAGCCACACACATCTATCTTAGTTTTATCAGATTTCTTTTAATCCTTCCCTATGTCCTGAACTTTCCTCACTCTAAAATTGAAATAAGATGATAGAAACAGCAGGTTTTTAAATGTTACATCCATGTACACGCTTCAGTCTATGAAACTAGACTAAAAAATTAATAGAGATGTTACTGGAACTTGCGGGCTTTTATTACATCAGTTAGGCTCATCAGGAAACAGAAGTTACAGATAGATCTGTGGAGAAAAAAAAAATCTAGAGGTGGAGCAGAGTGGATGGAGTCTTCAGTGACTGAAGAAAGGGATGTTGGTGGCTAGAATCTATTTTCACTGGATAGTGAAGAGAGGAAAGTGGGTGGAGTTGTGAACTGTCATGGGGTTAAGTTTGCCAGGATCCAGAAACATCTGATAGGTGAGCAGGACACCCGACAGTGAAGTCCTATATAAAAGCTGCTTAGCTTAGTTTAGTTTACTTTCATGGTCTTTAATGTTGACTTTACTGATTGGTGTTTTCTCATTTTCATTATAGTAAATGAGAAGCTGTTACCCCACGCTATTTTTATTTAAACAGCCAAGAGAACCTCCAAATTACTAGTAAGGAAAAAAAACAGTAATTGTGGAAGTGACAGTTTTAGAGGCATCTCTGAGTTTGTCATTAACATCTCCTTAAAAATTTTATCATCAGGATAAGTGTGTGGAATGTAGTGCTGTGTGGAATGTAGTGCTGTAACCGATGTACCAAGAGCTATTACCAAGAAAGGATTACTGTTCTGTATTATTTCTCTTCAGCAATGTGCCAAATAATGCAGAACAGTCAGAGTTTGTTTATTAATCCAGGAAACTTGTTGAAGCACAAATTATTACTGTCCTAGGGCTAGAAGTGATTTAGACAGCCTTCTTTGAAGTTTATTCAAGTTAGCTTTTAATAGGTTAAATTTCTTACCTCAGTAGTGAGACTTCCAGATTGCCCCTTAAAGAGGCAGCGTTTATCCCTGCCTAGACTTCATTCAAACAGATAAAACTAATCAACTTTCAAAAGTTTTGCACCATGGCATCCTACTATCTCCCCCATCCCTAACTTCCTCCACCTCTCATTTTAGTGAGTAACCTTCCAGGGGTAGGGAGTCAGAATTTGCTGGTAAGAGATAATATGATAATGGTAAATTCTGAACAAACTTGCAGATGAAAAAATCTGAACAATGCTACCCTGCATCATTTCCACAGCTCAGCAGAAATCAGATGGATGGTTTAGGACAGAAAAGGCGAGGGGGCATGAAACTTCAGAATACGGATACAGGCATTGGGGTTGTAAATTTATTATCTGTGTATCAGGTCAGTCCAACATGGATTCTGTCTGCTCTAAATGATGCTCTCCAATGAGGTAAGTAATCTTGGGAATGCTATATTTTGAAACACAGAGCTATTTTACTCAAGTCCAGTACAGATGAGATTTTCTGCTCTTAATATCTTACCTTCTGCTAAGACACAAGTTATTCTGAAATGACTTTATATAGTTTTGAATTCTGAGCATTCAAGAAGGGATTGGACTTTATTAATTGATATCTTCAATGAGAGAAATGAGTGGGGTCCCAGGAAAGTCTCCTTTTTTAAATTATTTCTATTTATACTTTAAACAACATTTGAGAAAACAGCAAAAATTTACACAGCAGTAATAGCACTTCTAATCACCATGCAAGAAACAGCTGTGTCTGTACATTCCAGACAGACTGCTCTCTCACACAGACAAAAATCTGCTCCCTGCCTTTTTTTAATGTTAGAAATTCAGATCTGGTCTATGACTGAAGTCTGTGCAGTAACTGAAATGCTAACGTCACAAGAATCAGGACTGTGAAAGCTTAGCAAAGAGACATTTTTTAGGCAAACTTCATTTTTGTTAGTAGTACACTTGTTTTACCTGAAAGTATGAATGTACTGAAGAATGAATATGTATTTAAGATTTAATACCCCCTTTGATTACAGTGTCAGAGTTCACGACATTGAACAAATCCCTCAAAGGATTCTCCAGGAGAACGAAAGACCAGGTTTGGCATTCATGATATTTAGGATAAAAACAAGAAACATTTAAAAAGAGACACCTCTGATGCTCTCTTTATATGCCATTTTAAAAAAACAACAGTGTTTTTAAAAATCCTTTTCAGTTTATTTTTAACAAAAATGAAGCCACTTTATTATACTACATTCGAAAGGGACTTCTGCTTTTAAGACAGCAATTGAGCAAATATGGTAGTAATAGTCTTACCAAATATCTGTCACTCAAATGCTTATGCAGACCTTGCCTGTATACATCTCAAGGAAGAAAGTCTGTCAGGGAGGAGGTAGCACAGTTGAAAGCTGCCACAATCTTCCTCTGCTGTAGACCACAATGGGCTAGCGCTGCCCAAAAAGTGGGAGAAGAGAACCAGGAGGGGATATAGTAAGAAAGGGCTAAAAACATAAAATGGAACAGAATTGCAGGGGTTTTAACTTGATGTAAGGCAAAAGCTGAATTCCTCTGGCTCATGTCGTAGATTCCTCAAATTTAGATACACAGCTTTCAGAAAAGCAAAAAAAGCATTTCTTGGAACAGTCAGAAGGTTACATAACAAACAAATGGCAGGCTTCCTTCCTTATTGCCTGCCTTATGATGTCTCAGCATACGCCTCTGTACAGATGGAATGCATCTTGTATTTAGGAATCCCGTCACTCTCAATAAAGACTTTACTGTCATCCATTCCGGGGTGTAGCAGGAAAGAGGAAATGTTACTACTCAGCGTGGTTCATGTTTTTCCTTGCTTTGCCTTCTCTTAATTCATCGAAGACTGGAATCTGCCTGATTTCCTTTATTCTCTGCTTAAGGCCAATTATAAAAATTGTTAATCCCAAATTCTTTTAGTGTAAGCGATAAAGACAAGAAAATAATAAATTTAAATTCTTTAGGACACTTTTTAGGTGCTTTTATCTCTCCACAAGTTTAACTACTCGGGGACATGTTCACTGAGGCTGGTGCAGGAATTGTAATTTACTCAATTTCTGCCAGATGGAAGGCAGGCAATACCTCATTTGAAGTTTACACCAGGAAAGAACTAATGTTCAAAGTTAAGCACTATGCTGGGGCTCCACAGGATTCCCCCTGGCCAGGAGGGATAGCATAAGATGTACTAAATCAACACTTCCTTGCTGCACTGCCCACACCCTTCCATAGTCAAGCCTGTCAACTTTTTAATTTAATGAAAGCTTATAACACACACACAAAAATACCAACAATTCAAGCCCACTGGCTCAACATTGGTGGACAGTTTTTCAAACCCCAAACACAAGCAGCAACTCACAAAATGACACAGTGGTGACCCAAAAATGCTTGAAAGTGTACTTGAAAGTGTACAGAATTAAACACCAAGACTCAATCAGTGAGGGACTGGAATTTGCAGAATAGGTGGACCACACAAAGATGTCTTACAGAGTGGTCTGCAGAATGAAATAGCCAAAGTAGTAACAGCAAGGGGTGCAATGACATCATGTCTTAGGATAGATGTACAGTAGGTAACTCATGCATGAGTAGGCTCAAAATGACTTAAGGTACATCTTATAAAAGTGAGACAAGAAGTCTGTAGATATTTTCTGCTAGAGGTCACTGCCTGAGCAGACTCCACCCTGAAGTATTTGTATGAAATAAACTGGTTCAACCACTTCAGAGCTAGTATTCTGTTCTTCAGATAATATCCTGGCATTAACCTCTCTAAGAGAGGATGATAACTGAAGAAGAAAACCTATACACAAAATGTATATTTGATCTGCTTTCCTTGAACATTACACTCCCGAAGACAGTATTCCCTTTCCATTTTTACTACTCCTTCCCACTCTTCTACCAACCTAAATTTGTCTAACATGAATTGCCTAACTTCAGGGTAAAGCCTGATATACCTGTAAAGCACCACGCTCCCCAGTGGTGCAAATCAAGCACCACACTCCAAAGTGGTACAAATGGATCCCAAACTGTGGTCCATACAATAGCTGTTGAACCAAGGGAAGCTGGCTTGTCACATGGTGCTGGCTCTCTCCCTGTTTCCAGTTATTTCTAGAGATTTCCAGGCTCTCTGATCATCCATGGGTCTGGTTCTACCAGCATGAGAGGATGCTCAGGGCTGTAGGAGAGAAGAGGAGGACCAGACTGATGGACAACATTTGAAGGGTAGAGACCAATACCAGAACAGAACAGAAGGTCGGAAGATCAGAGTAAAAAGTAGCCAAAAAATATTCCAAACTAAATAAAATAAATACTCTGTTACTTTTAAACAAAAGGAACAGTAGAACTTGCCAATATAATATTATAGAATCACAAATTAGAGCTATAACAGTCTAATATACTAAGACACTGCCCACTGTGAACGTTTTCCCCCATTATTCTAACACAAAATTAACTCATCCCTTCTATTTAATACATTATTCCTTTTTTTATTAATATATAATTGACCCTCCAGCCACCTCTCTGCATGCATGCACGCACATACACAGGATTGATGTACTTATATAGTAAGCTTTTCAGGTCAGGAAGTTTCTTTGTTGCGCGATATAACAGTGGCTAGCACAATAGAGCTAATGGCTTTAGGCACTGACACAATATTTATATAAAAAATAGAGTTCCTATCCCCATCTCTCAGAGCATGTCCTGGTAACAGTTGCCACCACCTTTTCATTTTTTTTTTTTTTGGTCTCCCCTTGGTCTTTTCTATCTTCTCCACTCCATAATACTTGTTTTTTAATCATTCCATGTTCCCCGCTCACCAAAGGGCAAAATGCTGCCCATGGTCATGATGTGAAGTCTCAGTGGTGGTTCTTTGGAGCCAAACCTCAGGTATTCTTGCAGTTGAACTTCATACCATAAGAAAAGAGAACCAAAAATTAGGCAGCAGCAGAACTAAAACTGGAAAAATAAAATGGTATTCTCTCAAGTCCCATATAACGTGTCACTTCTGGGTTTACTTCACAATTCTCTTCTAGCATCCCACACCATAGTCAGGATATAAAATAAACTCATTCTGGAAGGATGCAACAGGAGCTGCTAAGAGGATGGTATAGGAACTGGTAATATGGTATCAAAATGTTTGGCTATTTTATAGCTCTGCTGCCAGGCTGTCCTCAAAAGGATGAGGTCTCTCTCAATGCAGTAAAGTAGTAATAGAACTAGCAAGTAGCAAGAACTGAGGCCCTGCAGTTGGAAAGCTAACATTCAGAATCAGAGAAATGAGATTTAAAGTGGGCAGCTTACACAAGTTTTGAGTATCTGAAGTCCAGTCTCAACCTTGATCATACCTCAGGACAAACTACATTTATAAAAAAATGGGGGGGAGGGGGGGGGGATTCGGGTCAACCAAAATGTTTTGTGAATTCATGTAGATTTTTGGATCACTGCTTGTCATAACAAAACAAAACAACCAAAAAAAGTCAGAAGTGTCAACACAAACTATTTCTATGTTATCAAACATTTTGATTTGGGGGGGGCTAGATTCAGGAGACATTCAGAAAACCACCAGAAGAGGTGGTTGTGGTGGTCCCTCACATCTTTATGCCCAATAACCCAGTAATTAGGGCACTTACCTGGAATGTGGGAGACCCAGGTTTGGATTCCCAGGTGTTCCCCCTCCCAGGTGAGTGCCCTAACTATTGGGCTAGAGAGTCATTCTCTTACTCTCTGTATAAAATTTTTGAACAGTCATTGGGCCGAAGTGGAACAGCTTCAAGAAGAAAGATAAAGTCCACCCGAGACAAGCCAATAGCCTGATACTTAGGGCACCCCTGTCAGAGGGGCACACACGGGTTCCAGTTCTTGCTCCAGAGCAAGGATTCAAACCTGGGTCTCCCACATCCCAGCTGAGTGCCCTAACTATTGGGTATAAAGGAGGAGCAGAACCACTACCTCCTCTTGAGGCTTTGTGGTCTAGCCCTCCATTTCCTTTTCTTGTAAGTGCCCAAAATAAAAAAACATTTCATTTCAGGTTGGGCTGGACCCAAATTAAGCTTTTCCAACTTTTTCAATTGTTAAAAATTGCAAAAAAAAATTCCGTTTTGGTTCAACCTGAAACATTTTTTTTTCCCCAGATCTTACGGTTATTTCACACAGTTCTAGTGCCAAGATTGCAATGGAAGAAGGAAGCATTTTGTAAAAATGGAAACATCCGACCAGCTTTTTCATTAACAGCATAAAAACAACAGAAACACCAGAGGCAAGATCTTCCTCACCTGCATTCCAGACCCTTTATGTCAGCTCAAAGGGCCTTAAAGAGCCCATACTCAGCTGGGAAGGATTCTGCAAGCACTGCAGAAGACAGATGTAAAGCTGACTTCCAAGGATCCCCCTCCCCTGGCATAGGGAGGCATAGACACAGCACATAGCATTGCAGCATAGAGGGCAGTCCCATGAAGCTATCACAACTTAGGCCTTCAGGGCTGTCTTAAATTATGCTGGGAGCCTCTCTAGCTCATGCAGTAGCAGCTGAGCAGAACAGTGGCTTAAAGCCATGTTAGTCAGCCCCTCTCTCTCCCAACAGATGCAACAGAAACGCAGTCCAGATTTTGTATAATCATAATTCTACTGAAGCCACTCCAGCTAAAATCTCTTCTCTCACACAGTCAAAAATAGGATAAAATTCATTAACAGGAAGAGTCACTAGCTTCACCAGCACCAAAAAACCACCGAACAATATCGACCCTACCATTATAAACAGATAAATACAAACCACATTACCAGAAGTTTGAAAATTAGAATTTTGCTGTTCTTAAGTATGGCATGCTCCACTTCAGTGGTTCTCAACTCTTCCATACTGCTAAGCTGTCTGGATTGGCTCAAGAGCATGAGTACCAACCTCAGGGCAAACTGTTAAGAAGCAGAGCATAAACCCCAAACTGGTTGTGAAATCTACACTTAGATTTCACCAACCAAGTATCAAATGTAAGCCCCTCAGAACTATAGCAGCCTAACCATGCAGTCGAAGACAGTCCCTTGGGTACTACAGTCTCTCCTGCCACCTAGGCAAGCTTGCCTTTGTAACAGATGGTCCCTTACAGCAAAAGTCAAAACAATATTCAGGTTACTCAGAGGCCCCCAAAAAGAGTCAGTCACTTACTCCAGGTCAACTGCGCCTTAGACCTTGCACCAAAGACAGTGCTTGTATCCAATCGTATAATAGTTAATAAATCTTTAGTTAATTTAAGGAAAAGAAATAGAGTTATTTACAAGGTTAAAGCAGGTAAACATACACACACAAATGAGTTACAGTCTTAGGGTCCAAAAGGTGATAGAAGCTGCTGTAATAAGCAAACTCTATATGTCCTTTAGGGCTAACGCAAGCCAAACACTGGGGATCTTTTGCTTATGCTTGGTAATACTTGTCCCTCAGAGTCCAAGCAGCACAAGAATCTCGTTTCTTCTTATAAGGAATTTTTATTCACTTCCTCCCAGATTTCAAGCTGATGGGGTGTGTTCAGCGCACATCTACTCTTCATTCGGGGGGGAGGGGGGGGGAGAGAACAATCCAATTAAAATCTTTGTTCTTTGATGTTTCACAAAGACTCATTTGGTTTCAACGGGCCTTCTTGTGGGCAGAACCTATCACGTCCTGTAGGAAGCCAGCATTTTATATTAGTTTACGTTACCTCCTATTTGGTGAGTTACACAGTTACAGAGGTTTACATTGTAAACACTTAATATAACCTAATAATATGGGGGTCCAGATGTTATAAATGAGACTAATACCTGCAGCATCCTACAAGCATTTCATAAAGTCTAAACACATTCTTATAAACTTAAGATCTATTTTAACAATGATAACACACAGGTGAGCCAGACTGATTTCCAAGTATGTATTGGTCAGTGTTCAGATGAGGCATAGGAGCCTTGGCACAAGCTGGCACCTAGTCTGCCAGCATCACACATACCATGACCTGATGTTACACACACAAGTTTCAGGATGCAAACTAAGAACTGTATTCTTCATATACATATACCCAAATAATTTAAAAAAGACACTCAGCTTGAAATCTAATCAGTTGAAAAGGTGTAAACTGAGGTACTCTGCACCCACTCCCTTGCCAATCACATTTATAGAATACTTGATGGTCATCACTGACTACTCTATAGGCAGAGTCACAAAAGTAATCCTAACCAAAGGAAGTTAAGCAAGCATCACCAATTCACAGATGGAGAAAACAGGTAAACGGCAACCAATGCGACCAAGGTCACAGACTGTATCAGTACTCAGGAATTTCTGGCTCCTAATCCTGTGCTCTGTCCACCAGATAATGCAGCTACCTATGCGCCACCTCTCTACTTTCCACACAGCGCACCACCAAACACCAAAAAACTCAGAGGCTGTTAAGGATGCAAACTGCGGGGGAAACGTGAGGTGGGAGTCAAAAGATATGGATCCTATGCAACATGCTCAACTTCTCACTTCTCTCAAAACCAACATTAATCTGAAGCATGGTACCCCAGAGATTTGCATTAGTTGTTGGACCAAACTTTTTCAGTGATATTTAATTTTATCCTATAAGAGGTCACATCAGACCTTTTTATTATGAGGAGAGATTAATAAAACTGGGACTTTTCACCTTGGAAAAGAGGCGATTAAGAGAGGATATGATAAGAGGTCTATAAAATCATGACTAGTATAGAGAAAGTAAATAAGGAAGTGTTATTTTCTCCTTCTCATAACACAAGAACTAGGGGTCACCAAATGAAATTAATAGGCAGCAGGTTTAAAAACAAACGAAAGGAAGTATTTCTTCACAATTCACAGTCAACGTGTGAAACTCTGCCAGAGGGTGTTGTAAAGGCCAAGACTATAACAGGTTTCAAAAAAGAACTAGATAAATTAAGGCGGATAGGTCCATCAATGGCTATTAGCCAGGATAGGCAACAATAGTGTCCCTCCCTAGCCTGTTTTCTAGAAGCTGGGAATGGGTGACTAGGGATGGATCACTTGATGATTACCTGTTCTGTTGATTCCCTCTGAAGCACCTGGCATTGGCCACTGTCAGAAGACAGGATACTGGGCTAGACTGACCTTTGATCTTACCCATTACGGCAATTCTTATATTCAAGTGTTTTTTCAGTAGTCTCAGACAGAACTATAAGGAACATTTCTGCTTTTGAACGAAAACATATAACAGTTATTTGCTGAAAGTGAACATGCCTAATATTGGATTTTAATAAACAGCCCAAGTACATTTTTCTTAGAAACAAGGCAATGAATTCATCTAGCAAACAGGCTTTCAACTTATCAATTCAAATGAAAAACAAAGGACACGTACACAGTGCTGAAAACCAAGATCGGCAACATGGAACAGAATGGTCCAATAAAGGTCACAGCATAATGATCCTGCGGTGGTGATGCTTGCATCTGAAGAGTTGGAGGATTCCTACTCTTATTCAAGAAACTATGATAATAAATACAAGGATCCACCATTTTTGTCAAGAGAAGTGTGTGCGCATGCATACACAGTGTTCTTGAGCTCTCTGTTAAGATCAAGCATGGCAAAACTACACATGTTAAAGAAAATTGCTTTTGTTTCAAGAAAGTAGCACATTAGCGTCTCATTGAAATGAGCAGACTTTAATGGACTAGTTAAGTACTTTCCAGGTGTATTCTTACCAGGAATGCTGACAAAACCAGAAGATCCAATATCAAAAGATTTTCCCCTTAGCACAAGTGTACTTGACTGTAGAGTCTACATAATTATTCAGGTATTTATCTTTGAGTGCTTTAAATGAGGCTTAGAAAAACAAAAGAAAGTCAGCATTAGCAAAACAGTGCTGATCAGAGATGCCATGAAGAATGCAGGCCTCTGATTTGGGAGATCTAAAATGTAAAGGTTCATACAACTAGGTGTTCAGTGTTTGTCAAAACATGGGCACCAGAACATCCATTTCTGAGAGGGCAACAAATCTGATCATAGCTTTGTGGAACCATGTGGTCCAAGATTTCTTTTAATCTACCTTGGAAACCTGGTTGCTGCATTTGTGACCTGATAATTTCTGTAAGTGCATGGTGCCATGGAGTACTATGAAGATGATAAAATAAAGTACCATAACCAATTTAAGAAGTCAGAAGTTATCCTGGATTTTTACTCTTCAGGAAGAGTAACTAGAAGCCAGAGTAGGACTAGCTTTTTTATAGCAATAGACTTTACATGCTGCCATATAGGAGAAAGGGTTTAAGTTCTTCACGTACACCTTCCGCCTTCCGAAAGCCAAAAAGGAAGTGCCTCATCAGTAAACCTTTCAGCCAGAAACCAGGGCTGTAATGCAAGATCTCACTGTTGTATGTTCAGAAGCTAGCTCAGGAGAAGAGGGTCGGGAGCTGAAAGGGGAAAAAGACTATAGAATTATTTGGAACTCTGACATTCATGAGTAGTTTATGACAAAATGATTAAGAATCCAAGTGAGGTTGTGAGGATTTTCATTAAGCCAATGTATTTAGTTTAATATTTGTTTTATGGGACACCTACGTATATCAAATATATCAAACTTTCCGGTTTCTAAAAGAAACTATACCTGTTAACTTAGAAATAGGTATAATCTAACATGCAAATACAATAAAGATGAACATAGAGTTCAAGAAAAATAAAACACTACTTTCTAGCAGAAGGGACAACTTCTGTCAAACGAGAAGTTCATCTGCACAGAAGTGTCAGATTTAAAAACCGTAAAGCAGAGGTGGGAAAACTACGGCCTGCGGGCCACATCCAGCCCACGGGACTGTTCTGCCCGGCCCCTGAGCTCCCGGCCGGGGAGACTAGCCCCCGGCCCCTCCTCTGCTGTCCCCCCTCCCGCACAACCACAATGCCGCGCGGGCAGCATTCTGGGCGGCGGGGCTGCACGCTCAAGCAGGGCTGTGCAGCAGCATGTCTGGCTCCGGCCAGGCTGCGTGGCTGCCAGACATGCTGCTCTGAGTGGCATGGTAAGGGGGCCATGCCAGGGCGGGGGGTTGGATAAGGGGCAGGGGAGCAGGGGCGGTTGGATAAGGGATGGGATCCCAGGGAGCAGTTAGGGGGCGGGGTGTGGCTAGGGGGCGGGGCAGTCAGGGGACAGGAAGCAGAGGGGGTTTGGATAGGGGATGGGGTCCTGGAGGCAGGAAGTTAAGGACAGGGGTCCCGGGAGGGGGCAGTCAGGGGACAACGAGCAGGTGGGGGTTGGATGGGTCAGGGGTTCTGAGGGGAGCTGTCATGGGGTGGGAAGTGGGAGGGGTCAGATAGGGGGCGGGAGCCAGGCTGTTTGGGAAGGCACAGCCATCCCTCCCCAGCCCTCCATACAGTTTCGCACCCTAATGTGACCCTCGGGCCAAAAAGTTTACCCACCCCTGCTGTAAAGTGTATTTCAAGAACTCCGGAGTGTATCTTAATTATCTCACACTATGCACAGCAATCTTGGCAACTACTCTTGAACAGATTCAGAAATAATTTTATCAAATTGTTTATGTTTAGAAACAAAAGGGAAATTGCCTTTAATACGTGACTACAACTGCTCATTAGAAAGTAAATGATTTTCAAAAAAAATTCAGGGAACAATATCAAGGCAAATCATCATTTACAATGAAAAAAAAATCATTCCATTTCTGGCAGCCCCAAGCATTCAAACTCTATACTAAGCACACATATGCTTCCAATACTTTTAACAGCAGAAATGAAATGCAGTATTTACTTTCCAAAAAGGCTTTTCTAAAGTTGTCAAGTCACAACTTAAATGTAAGACTATTTACATAGAAAACATTGTAGCACCTTCAAAAAATTAAGCACACTGGTGCAAAATTTCAGCAGGAAATCACTTATGCTTTCAAGTTTTTTGCACAGCTACACAAGCATTTTCCACCAAGTTCAACGAAACTAATATAAATTTTAATAAAAGTAAACGCATGCCATTGATACATAGTTTTTAATCAATCTTATGGCATGAGAGAGATTCTCAATCTAGAACAAAGAGATGAGATTTCCACCACAAATCTCTGACGTATTTTGGGCACCTTCCAGATAAAATCTAAAAAATAACCGTAAGTCATGCAAACCTAGTTGCAGTGGTGTTACCTGTGGTCAGAGTAATTGTTTAGTGCCTCACTGATTGCCTATTGAAATTGGAGCTTAAAATTTACGGAATTTCATCTGTAAAAAAATAAAATAACTTTTCCTTTAAGCAAATTTCCTCATTGTGCAGAAATAGAATCAGGCAATGCAATGAAGTAGATATTTCTTTCATATATATAAAAAAACTTCAATGCACTATAGTTTAAAATACAGACTCTTGAATTCCATTACAGATTGGATTTAGAATTGCTGGAAGCTGTGAGAGTGGCTAACTTGCAACACTTCTCATGCTAGTCATTTTTATTAATATTGCTGCTTCTCACACTTGCTTATTTAAAAATTTAAATTATCTAAACATTATTTTTTGGCACTCTTAACAGAATATATACCTTAAGGAATACTGAGGCAGAAACTTTTTAGATGTTAAAAGCTACAAGACGATGCATGCAGCAATCTGTCCACTTACTTCCTGTGATGAAACCATATGGTTACTCACCATCTAATTTTAATGAATCAGACTTGGAAATCACATTCAGCAGACAAGCAAGCATGGAAGCATACATTGCTTTTTACCTTGTCTTCTGTAGCTTAGTGACTCACTAAGTACAAACCCTGAAAATGCTACAAATAATGCCTACACACATACTATTGTTGCTAGAGTTAGTAATGCACAGTAATTTGAGGCCTTCTCACACAAACACAATCCTGTATACCTGCAGGCTTTCCAATGCATGAAGGAATCAGTGTAATGGTGATGTGAGAGGAGCAGTGGGTGTAGGATGTTGAGAGGCATGCTCACCAGCTCATTCTGGCTGACCCTTTGGTGTCGGATGGAAATGTAAGGGGAATTCAACTTCTCCTATAGGTCATCTACAGTGTCTGACAAGTCTCTATTCTTCTAGAAGAGAAAACAGCACTTTCAGATCCTATGCACAAAATCAAAGAGCATTTATCACAGTGGTGGAAGTAGTATGTCTATTTTTCTGCTGGTTTGTGGGCCAAAAGGTAAAAAAATTCTATGCTGCAACATCAAAAGAAAAGTTAAAAACCCCTCAATTCTGCTCCTGTGTTCACACTTGTTTAGTTTACACAAATACTTGTGCCTTCTGTGGGTCTGTGATTGACAGCTGTAGAATTGCCTCTGAATCCGAGCAGGCAAAAAAGCAGAAATCCATGTGAGGAGGCATCATGGAAATGCAACTGAAGAGAAGTTTGAGATGTTCTTGTGATTCAGTAAGGACTGCATGTTAAAAATCACAACAATCATGAAAAGTTATTTTTGAAGACATTCAATTTTCCTGGAAAGAAAAGCTAAGTCTCTAGCCAATGAGCAAGTCTTGTTCAGGCCTCTGTTGCCATGGGGATGGGAAAACTCCCAGAACAATAACCATCACATGAGAGAACTCTCTAAGCCGTGTTCCTGTGTTACCTACCAGTACCAACTTAGGTGATAAATAAATATTGCTGAAAGTGTCATTTACTTTTTAAGAGTTTATGGTACTGGTTTACTTTTGGCATTTCACCCAGCTTGAAAGTGTAAGTGAAGTGGTAAGTTTTTCCCCTGGTTTTCACACACATTTTACAGTTTGGGTTCACACCACTGTAGGAGATTTTTTTTTATTTCAAAAAATTGTTTTTAAAAGGCACACTATTTCTATTTAAGTTGCCTTGTCCCTCCTCCAATCTCTGAATGTTGTTTAAAAACAACTTCTAAATGGAAGAAGTTCATATGGAGACTGGTGCTACATATATTTTAAAAACAACCCCAAACATGCAGCAGCTTCAAAATTCTCAATACTGCTTACTCATACTTGTTCAAGGTGCTAACGTAGACAATAACTTTGGTAGACCAACTGAAAATTAAATAACGTGCTTGTCCATGACAGTTCCTTAAACCACTAATGACAGGTTTCAGAGTAGCAGCCATGTTAGTCTGTATTCGCAAAAAGAGTTTATTTGAGCATAAGCTTTCGTGAGCTACAGCTCACTTCATCAGATGCATTCAACGAAGTGAGCTGTAGCTCACGAAAGTTTATGCTCATATAAATTGGTTAGTCTCTAAGGTGCCACAAGTCCTCTTTTTTTTTTTTTTTTACTTTCATTTATGAATATTGTACTTGTCCAAGACTCACAAAAATAATACTGACGTGCATCTCTAAGCTAAATTAATCCAACGGTGAATGCTAGGAAGTCTTCCAATCTATCCATTCAAAAATAGTACTCCGTGAACAGTCAATGTCGCAAAATATAGCGATCGCTATTCTAGTTAAAGTTCCATCATCAAGCCATTACAAATCTTATATTTGAAGACAAACTTTTTATAAAACATAATATGTTGTTGCTCAATTATACTTCAGTTGATTTTAAAATAGTTTCACTTAGAAATGTGTGACAAAGTGTAATTAGTGGTGATATTAATGATTTCAATTATTTTGTTACAGTTAAATAGGAAAAGGTCTCATTTAACAATTATTCTTTAGAGGTTTTGGACTGGAACATGGAGTAGGACATTTTCATACTTTAAACTGAGTAAAAGGCAACTGAGTATATACAGTACTTGAATAGTCATGTTCAGCTTTGCATACTATCCTAATGTGTCTTTCAGAAAGTGTTATTTCATCAGTCTTTCCAAAGTACGGCCGCAAAAGGAAGAACAGTTTAATGCATGTCAAGTATAAAGATGATTTTCAAACCCAGAGATCAGTTGAAGGTGAGGGAGGAGTGGAAATCAGGGGACTGGATGGATCAGGCAACTGGTAATACAGTATGGAGCCAGTTTTGAATTCTATTCAGGTGGACACTAAACAAAAGCCACTACTAACCAATAGTCACACAGTGGTCTCGATATTTTATCTTAGAAATTCTAATGGACAAGAGTCACATAATCCACCATAATAAGCACCCTTGCTGGCCATCTCAGAGAAGTCAAGGAATGAATGGGCCATGGAAGCTGAGATGCCTTGAGGAATATTGGTGAGGCAACTGCACTGTCCAAGTTGAGCCACTTAATTACTTATACTACAATAGCATCTAGAGGCCCAAGCTGAGATCGGGGCCCCTTTTTGTTAGGCAACTGTACAAACACATGGCAAGAGAGAATTGCTTACCCAAAGAGCTTACAAATGAACTAGGATTAGGATAGAAGGAAAAACAGAGGCACAGACAGGTGAAGTCGTAATATATCAGGTTAGTGGCAGAGGCAGGAACAGAATCTGGTTTACTGAGCCCCAGTCTAATGTCCTATTGACTAGACTATGCTTCAGCCTCTAGGGTTGCCAATGCAGCACTACTTATGGGCATTAAATTCCCTTATTTAGTTGGGAGCAAGAGAAAATGAAGCTAAGGAAGAATCTCTTTGATTTTATTGGTTAAAACCAGATGCTGACTGTGTATCGTTAAATTCCCAGAACTGTCCCATTCGGTAGGCAGCAACATTTTCCCTATACACCTAATTCTCACTAGATCTGGCCATGGGAAGTCTTAAAAGCTGTGTCAGTCACTAACTTCAAGATGTGCCAAGACAGTATGAAGAGAGAACTGAGACTATCATCCTGAACTCATTTACTAGATTGCTCCTAAACCTGATAGCTATGGTTGTACATTGTACCAATGGTAATCTGATATAATAATTCCAGGAATCAAGGGTGCTAAGGAATTTGTTCCTTTTCAGAGTTAATATTCAATGTTAGTTTTTCTACTTAACATTCAGAATACAGAGCAGCATAGTGGACAAAGCACAGAAACTCCCAAGTATTTGTTTTCCAAAATTCAGCTACTAGTTCACCATGTCACCTTCAGCAAAACATTTGAATTTTCTGCTTTTATTTCTCCCATGACATAGAAGGGAAATAATACTGTTACCCCTTTTGACTCATGCATTTCACCAAAGATTCAGGATCTTATAAGTTATTCCAATGAGGAGAAATTGGTGATAAGCTCAGATGTTCCTTTGATGCAATCCTGTTTATTTAAGAGGAATGTACAGTACAAAGCCCTTGTGACAGGCAGAGACTTCACCTGGTCCCGCTTGGTGTTTTCAGCTTATCTTCCAAAGTCCTTTTTCCCTTTGGCAACCTTGCTCTAGTCTTTCTGGATTCACAGGCATGGGGATTTTCCAATTAAGGGAATGTTCAGTCTCTGAGTTTTCATTTAAGAGCATTGATAGGGGTCTGGCTTATTTATGGTGGTTACATATGGTTAATACAGCTAAACAATGGGTCAGAGTTTATCTTCAATTCTTCCCTGCGGAGATCAGCTTGAATCTGGTCTGGTGAGTCCTTGTGGGCGGTGGAGGTTTACAAGCTGTCTTCCTCTCAGCAACTCTGTTGCAAGAATCAGCTAACTCTGAGGCATAGCAGTATTCCTACTGGTTGCCACCCCTTCCGGTGACAAGTTCTCCCTTTTAAGCTTGCTTCTTCCATGCAGAGCAGGCTCTGCAGGTGCACCTATTTAGAACCAAAGATGCTCATTAGCCTTCTCCTGATTGGGATGGTGGCAAGCCCCATCATGGTTCTGTTTCCCTGAACACAGCAGGAATCAAACAACAAGAGCTTCTTTTCTCATAGATGTAAGCCCCTTTCAGACAGCACTCAGCCCTAAAAGCTCTGCCCTCTAGGCTTTTCTCAGGGCTACACTCCTAATGTTTTACTAACATCACTCAGAGAAAAATAAAAAGTATTTATTATTGCAAGACTACGTATGAGCACTAGTGCTTATGTCCGTGTGACTCCAAAGATCAATTATTGCCATTCTCTTCTCTGATAATGTGTTCACGGTATAAAACTCTGCTGCCAGGTATTTATTAGTAGCAAACTGTCAACATATCACTCCCTGTTAGCAATCTCTTCCTTGACTTACTGATAAACTATGCATTGATTACAAAATTTGTTTTCAAAGGTCCAAGTACGCAGCCCTGCAAATTACTAAATGGATATCCATCTGAACAGATTTAATCCCTGGAAAGCTGCAGTCACTGCTGTTAATTTGTATTAGTTATGAAACCTTTCGGTTGCAGGCTCACATGCTTTCAAGTTAAAAGCCAATTAAATATGAAGTTTATACATTTTGTTTGGCATTTTTAAGGTTTTAAGAGAGAATGTAATGAAAAGAAGGATGCATCTTGCATATTATCAATTTCAGTGCTAAATTTGGGTTAATATTGATTACCAGCCTGAAAGATGTTAAAGAAGCATTCAAAAAAAAATGTTGTGTCAGAATTTTGTGCAATAACTTCTAGTGGGCCAAATCTTGGACTTAGCTCTCAGCCTCTAGAAATAGGCTCGATGAAGGGGGCAGCTATGTGAAGAGATTCAGCTTGTCTACACCAGGAAATTGAGTAGGGTAGTTATAAGGGAATAAACTTTCAAAGCAGTGTAATGATTCCAGTTATAGTGACCACATGGGGAGTTATCCTGGAATAGCTATTCTTACTATACCTGGGCTAGTCAATTTCCCCATGTAGACAAACCCTTAGGCACGTGCTTAACTTTAGGTACTGTGAGTAGTCCCACTGATAAGCATGTACCCTAGTATTTGCAGGATCAGGATTCAGAACTGGTCATATTACTACTTGTTGTGGGGGGACTAGTTGTGGGGGGACTCCCGATATGGCGAGTTTACCTTTCTAGTAGGTTCCCAACATATACTTTAAATGCCAGCTTCTATGATTAAGAATACCAAAACAGCACGGCTACAATATGTTGCATCCAGAAGTGAGATATTTTTGCACTAAATTATTATTACCCTTCTTTCAGTTTGAGACCAAAATTCTCATTTCCATAAAAAAGGTTTTAAGACGACAGATTAGAATTGGCACATCACACTCTCTAACAAGAGGAGGGCAAAGCAAGACATAGGAGTAAAAAAAAAAAAAAAAAAAAAAAGATGGCCGGAATCATATTTCCCTCATGAGGCCCAGATACTAACATTAGAATTTTTATTAAATACAAACCAGAAGCTGTAATTTAAGTTAGCACAAAAGGTTTCTTTCTAGTTTTATAAGACATTTGTGAATGTCCAGTACTATTTGCAGAGATTCAGACAAATTAAGTTATTAAATAGCCTTTTAACATAGACCCTGTTAAGCGCTGTGAGCCATATAGCTTTCAAATAAAGTACTAAAAAAATGGATTTTAACAAATACTACTCCCATATTTCACCTCCTAAGCTTACCAAAAATTAATAGAGGCATGAAAAAACTACTTTAAAATACCAGTTATTTCTAGAAACAAGAAGCAGATGTTCTCTTCTATTTGTCTCAGCTGTGCTGCAGTACAACAGAGTCTCTGTTATGCTGCCAGCAGTAATTTATATTTATTTATTTATTTATTTATTACAGCCATTTTATAGTGCCCATCACTGTAGTGTCTGGGTACACTAAAATATCTGGATATGCTGTACAATTACATGATTCGGATTAATGCAAAAATATTTCTTATGTATTGAAAAGCCAATATATCCTGACACTTCCCTCGGACAGCTTTATTAATACAATTCTTGAGCAGATTACAGTGTGATTTTTTTCCTTCCATTGTCTTAAAAAAAGGGGAGGGGGAGGAGGAGGAGAAGAAAAACAGGGTTTGTTTCCAAATAATAGGAGTATTAACATTAACTAACACACACACACACCCAAAAATACTGAAACAGAACATAGTACAAAAGGAGTCATATTATGTTCTTTTAAATTACAAACTAGTCTAAGTCTCCAAAGGCAAATTAAGTCCAATCTGCCATTATGGAGGGAATCCATAACAAGAACAAAGTCATTCAAATATCTGTGCAAAAAGAGGGAACAGGGTCCATTGAAAAGAGAAGACAGTGAGAGCAAGAAGACTATTAGCATAAGTTACCTCGTAGTTAAATTAATATCTTACCCTGCCAGCTCAGACATTATCTTTAGCTGTTAAGCAACTCTCCATCACAGAACACTATCATAGCTCTTGTATGGATCAGACAAGGGATTCAGGGACTCAAACAAGTAAGAGACCTTTAATGATGCTGTATACACTGATGTAAACACTCACACACCCTCAATTTGTTTGAGCAAATGACAATTCCTTCATTTAAAATATCCTCAAACCACACTGTTCAATATATACATTATAACACATGTAAAATATACACAGTGATATATTACATTGAAGAGCTAAGGCACTACATGAAACCCATCAAATACCATCACCTCTGTTTGTAAAAGTTAAGGGTTCTGCATGTATAAACATTCCCCTATTTAATACCAAGCTATCAGGAAGATAACCATGCCTGGAGTATCAGAAGAACAGCAAATCCTTCCCTCAAGTTCTTTTATATACTCACATTTCAAAATATTAAAGTTTTTATACACATTTAAAATACTGTAAAGTAAATGTTGGTCTATTACAGTTTGTCAATAAACTGTCACGAATGGGGGGGGGGGGGGGAGAGGGAGTAGGAACAAGTAGTTTCAATAACAAATCACTCTAGCGGAGGATCTGCCCCCATGACAATAAACTGTGTGTCACAATGCAAATAAGCTTCTGTACTTAATCATTCCATGACAACCTATCAACTGATCACTCCTGATCACAAGACCTTCCCATCTTAGTCAAAACACAGGATAAAACAAGGTTCCAAGTAATATCTCATGTTTAGTAAAGTAAATCTAGGAATAGACATTTTAAAAGAAAGATTTTCCACACGACAGACAAAGCAGCAGCCTGCTTTGCTTCATATATGCAAATTGCCATGAATATGGAATAAGTGGTCCATACTATCTTTAGGTTGGCAATACAAGAGAGGAATACCTTAGTATAACAGAACCACCAATACAAAAGTATCTCCAGCAGATTATCAAAATAATTATTAATTTGATATCTCAAAAGCAGGTTATAATGTTTTTCACAAGGAAATTAAAAATATTAATGCATAAAGTACCTACTCAAACAGGAATCAAGTGTCTACATGTTAGTACACAAGTTACGTATATTAGACAATTAACAAGAATTGGAATGTTACGACAAGAACGAAATCTTGCTCCAGCACAGAGATTTACAATCACAAGAATCTGCACAATCAGGAATGAAAACCTTGATCATTAGTTGAACACAATATGTCTCTACTATGCGACATCATCAGAACAACAATAGCTTCTTGAAGTAAATTGTATACATTTTACTAAAAAAAAAAAAAAAAAAAAATGTTTTTCTATTTCTATTTACAAAATATAAGAATAGTAACTTTCTGGCAAAATTGCTAATAACTATCTTAATTTGGATAGCAGAGCCACTCACGTATGAAAATTAACATGCAGATTAGTTGTCTGTTAGATATGAGTTTTCCAAAGAGACTTTTCTGTATCAATAATACCACTTTTGACACAGGAGATTAGGTGCTAACAAATGAGGCTTTGATCTTGCCATGTGGGCGGGCAGATGATGCATTTAATTGCAAAATCAGGGCCTAAGAGAAAAAGTTACACTGTAATTTTGATTTTTTTTTACAAAAATTGATTAATGACACTATCGAGTTTAAATTTGACAGTAACATTTTTTGTAAAAATGAGTTCTTATAAAACCAAGCCTAACAGAATTGCTTCAACAATTTTTAAAAATTCTATGAAATCTATTATTTAAAAAATGTGTACTGTTCAAAACGCCAGCACTGTCCCAGTAAGAAAATGAAATAGATTTCATTGATTTTCACCGTCCATACTGAGAGACATGAAAAATATAAAGAACACAGACCCCAGTCTTACAAAGATTTAAGCACACTTTAAGAATGAGTAGTCCCATTATAAAACAAGTGTATAAATCAGGGATCGGCAATGTTTGGCCCACGGCCCGCCAGGGTAAGCCCCCTGGCACGGCCCGAGAGATGTGCTGGCCGCCACTTCCCACAGCCCCCATTGGCCTGAAGTGGCAAACCGTGACCAGTGGGAGCCACGATTGGCTGAACCTGCGGACGCGGCAGGTAAACAAACTAGCCCAGCCCACCAGGGGGCTTACCCTGGCGGGCCGCGTGCCAAACATTGTCGATCCTGGAATAAATCTTTACAAGATCAAGGTCAGTGACAAATTAACTAGTTGGGTATTTGTTTCTTTTACTTTTTAAATCACATTTAAACTATTAGTAACATAGGCTAAGAAATTAGGCCCCGATTCTAGAATCAGAATCACACCACCAAACCCTTCACCTGCAAATAGCTCTACTGCAGTCATTGGGGATCCACAGAGGCCAGCCCAAAAGCCGGATCAGGGCCTTGGCATACTTACAGAATATAATTTTTAATTTGACAAGATTTATGTAATATTTATTGGGTTAGTTTAAATTTATGTTTTTAGAAACATGTTATTCAAGATGCTTTTATAAACTGCCCCAGAGAGTTCTGTAATAATCAGTGGTGCCAAAAAAAATCTTGGGCTGAATATAAAAGAGTATTTCAAATATTTTACACTAGTACTGCAAGAAAAATAGTATTTACACCTTGCAGGAAAAGTCTGAAGCATTAAGTGCTCCCAAAAACAAACCCATGCAGCAATACAGCATGGCATACCAACTCATTGATTGTAAACAAGACCATTCAATGTAGATGCCTACCCCTGGATACTAGAAGTAGGTCTAAAACATAAGAATGGCCATAATGGGTCAGACCAATGGTCAATCTAGCCCAGTACCCGGTCTTCCGACAGTGGGCAATGCCATATGCTTCAAAGGGAATGAAAAGAATATGGCGATTATCAAGTGATCCATCCCCTGTTGACTAGTCCCAGCATCTGACAATCAGAGGCTCAGAGACACCCAGAGAAAGGGGTTACATCCCAGACCGTCCTGGCCAATAACCATGTATGGACTTATATTCTGTGATTTTATCTCATTCTTTTTTGAACCCAGTTATAGTTTTGGCCTTCACAACATCCCCTTGAAACGAGTTCCATAGGTTGATGGTGTACTTCCTTTTGTTTGTTTTAAACTTGCTGCCTATTAATTTCATTGTATGACCCCTGGTTCTTGTGTTAAATGAAAGGGTAAATAACACTCCCTTATTCATTTTCTTCACACCATTCATAATCTTATAGACCTCCATCATATCCTCCCTTAGTTGTCTCTTTTCCAATCTGAACAATCTCAGTCTTTTTAATTTCTCCTCATATGAAAACTGTTCCATATTCTTAATCATTTTTGTTGCCCTTCTCTATACCTTTTTCAATTATAATATGTCTTTTTTGAGATGGGGTGACCAGAACTACACACAGTATTCAAGGTGTGAGTGTATCTATCACTTCATAATGGTTCCTAACATTGTTAGCTTTTTTGATTGCCGCTGCATGTTGAGCACGATTTCAGAGAACTATCTACAAAGTCTCCAAGATCTCTTTCTTGAGTGACCACATGGGGAGTTATCCCCATCATTTTGTAGCTATAGTTGGGATTATCATAGAATATCAGGGTTGGAAGGGACCTCAGGAGGTCATCTAGTCCAACCTCCTGCTCAAAGCAGGACCGATCCCCAATTAAATCATCCCAGCCAGGGCTTTGTCAAGCCTGACCTTAAAAACTTCTAATGAAGAACATTCCACCACCTCCATAGGTAACGCATTCCAGTGTTTCACCACCCTCCTAGTGAAAAAGTTTTTCCTAATATCCAACCTAAATCTCCCCCACTGCAACTTGAGACCATTACTGCTTGTTCTGTCATCTGCTACCACTGAGAACAGTCTAGAGCCATCCTCTTTGGAACCCCCTTTCAGGTAGTTGAAAGCAGCTATTAAATCCCGCCTCATTCTTCTCTTACGCAGACTAAACATCCCCAGTTCCCTCAGCCTCTCCTCATAACTCATGTGTTCCAGTCCCCTAAACATTTTTGTTGCCCTCCGCTGGACTCTTTCCAATTTTTCCACATCCTTCTTGTAGTGTGGGGCCCAAAACTGGACACAGTACTCCAGATGAGGCCTCACCAATGTCAAACAGAGGGGAACGATCACGTCCCTCGATCTGCTGGCAATGCCCCTACTTATACATCCTAAAATGCCATTGGCCTTCTTGGCAACAAGGGCACACTATTGACTCATATCCAGCTTCTCGTCCACTGTAACCCCTAGGTCCTTTTCTGCAGAACTGCTGCTGAGCCATTTGGTCCCTAGTCTGTAGCGGTGCATTGGATTCTTCCGTCCTAAGTGCAGGACTCTGCACTTGTCCTTGTTGAACCTCATCAGATTTCTTTTGGCCCAATCCTCCAATTTGTCTAGGTCCCTCTGTATCCTATCCCTACCCTCCAGTGTATTTACCTCTCCTCCCAGTTTAGTGTCATCTGCAAACTTACTGAGAGTGCAATCCACACCATCCTCCAGATCATTTATGAAGATATTGAACAAAACCGGCCCCAGGACCGACCCTTGGGGCACTCCACTTGATACCAGCTGGCAACTAGACATGGAGCCATTGATCACTACCCGTTGAGCCCGACAATCTAGCCAGCTTTCTATCCACCTTATAGTCCATTCATCCAGCCCATACTTCTTTAACTTGCTGGCAAGAATATTGTGGGAGACAGTGTCAAAAGCTTATGTTTTCCAACACGTATTATTTTGCATTTATCAACACTGAATTTCATATGCCATTTTGTTGCTCAGTCACCCAGTTTTGTGACATCCCTTTGTAACTCTTCACAGTCTGCTTTGGACTTAACTATTTTGAGTAATTTGTATCATCTGCAAACTTTGCCACCTCACTGTTCACCCATTTTCCAGATCATTTATGAATATGTTGAACAGCATTGGTCCTAGCATTGGTCCGTGGGGATCTAATGCTACAAATCACGACTGGAAGAAGGCAGAAGAACAACAAAGGGTTACAGCAAGAAAGAAAAAAAATCACCAACCTACCAAACTAACCAAAAAAACATGCATATCATCATTATATCCCTTACAGACAGTACCTCATCATTAATTCCGGCACCAGAAAGCAGGGGGGGGAGGAGAGGAGGCAGTAAGAGGACAATAAATCTCCCAATGGAAGGTAAATATTAAAATTGGAAGGATGCACAAGTCGCTTAAAATGCATTAATCCTGTTTTTTTTTTTAATCACTGTCCCACCTCAACACATTTCTCAAGTGATCTCTGTAGCAGTACTCTTCATGTAGCCTTTTGATAATTAGCTCAAAGAGATCAGGCTAGGACATTTCACTTTCCATGAAGTATCAAGGGAGAACAGATGTTCCCCCATTTCAGAAGGATTCAAACATAGGACTGGAGTGAATCTTTTCATGCTGCTCTTCAACTCTTGATCACATGGAAAGTGCAGTAAGGCAAAAAAGCAAATGTAAGCAAACAAACCAAACTGCTCACTAATAAGCAAAGACTGTCAAACATACATTCCATGGTGGAAATTAACATCCCATAATGCTGCTCTTCTACAGTCTGTTGATCCCCAAAATATGGTTGATTAGAAACTAATCATTTTATTGGAACTCACTGTTTTAATGTAAAAAAGTCTTGCAAATTTCTACTTTCCCACTCCCTGAGGAAGTGTCTTTTTTTTTTTTTTTAAATCTACATTATGCTGTTGGTGAGTAGATTATGTCTGGACTGGTAATTTTTCATGACAGTTTTGCAAGACTGAAATAAATATTTTTAATGATGCACATCTGTCCTAAGGTCTATCTATTCCACTGAATTATTCTGCTATCCATTTTGAAAATCATGATTTCACAAGTGCCTTGTGTCTCCTAAATGCATAACATGCTGCTGAGTTTGAAAGGCCCTATTTTGCAAAAAGGGAAACTCAGTGGGAGGAATATTTCCTGCTTATAAAACAAAAAGTGTCACTCCATGAGTGTCAGCATTGCAATTTTCATAAATGAAAAAAATATACCACTGAACTGCTGATCTGTCTGGTAACAGAAGAAAACTCAAGCAAAGAAACAAGTGAAA
Source organism: Natator depressus (assembly GCF_965152275.1). Lineage (NCBI taxonomy): Eukaryota > Metazoa > Chordata > Testudines > Cheloniidae > Natator > Natator depressus. The sequence continues at coordinate 14,281,064 of NC_134241.1, forward strand.
AGCAAAATCAAAATGCATTACCTCTTGAGTCCTTTCTGATGGTTTTTTTCGCAATGCCTGTTTAATCTTGGGATCCACAGGAGAGGTCATTCTACTACTTTAATTCTCCAGTTATGAATTCCACAAAAATAGCTTATTACTTGGGAGGCGGGGGGATGAAGTGATCCCTTCCAGGTCAAAAGGAAACCAATGGAAACTTCAAGTTTAGATTTTGTTGTAAGCTTCTTTTTCAACCCCCTTCATTCCTCCCTGAATTTGGATGTAAACTTTGTGACAGGCTTGTGTTGTTCTTTTTAGCAGTCCAACGAAATTAGTATCTGGCAAATAATAGATTTCCTCAATTAGATGAAGCTCAGTTCCTCTGGTGCATTTCCCCTTTGCTTATGCAGCTCCCAAAGGTTGGAAACAAACATCCAAAACTTCCTCTCATCTCACATGACATTCAGAAAAATCTTCGTGCAAAAAAAGTAAAATGACGAAGCACCAGCAGCAAAAGTTTCTTCAGTCACCCAGGAAGATAATCCAGAAGATAGGGGAATCTAATCACTACATCAAACTCAACAGGGAGAGGGGAAGGGCAGGGTTGATTTTCAGGAAGATTCTGGGTGGTAGTTATTGATTTTTTGGAAGGAGGACCAGTTGAGTGGCTTGGTGCATATGTTCTTGGGGTTGGGGCTGTAAGAGACAGGGTCCAGGTTTTGGAAGAGATAAGGTCAAATTTGGGGGTAACATGGATTTAAGGAATATTTGGTATGGGGGGGGGGAGAAAGGGAAGGAAGTCAGGATTAGAGGAAGTGGTGAGTGGAGTCAGGCTAAAGGAAAGGCATGGGGGAGTGGCTGGGCCAGTCTTGGGTGGATTTGAAGGGCAAGGTTTGAAGAAGTGGGGTGAATTGGGGGCAAAGGGCTTCCTGGGGGAGGTTTAAAGAGAAGTGGACTGGAAGTATCCAGGAATTAGGGGGTCAGTGATCAGGGGTAGGTGAGTCGGGGATGGGGGGAGATTCAGAAAAGGATCAATCGCCGGGGGTAGGGGGGTTAGCGACCAGGGGTCCTGAGGTCAGTCGGGAGAAGTGAGGTGCCAGTGATTATGGGCCAGTCACGGGTGGCGGCGGCGGCCGCCCGTGATTAAAGGCCGGAGACGTCCATGCGTGGGGGCCTGAGGATCACTGACGAGGGGCTAGGAGGGTGTCAGCGACGAGGGGCCAGGGTCGCTCGGGGAGGGCCATGCGGAGGCGCCGGGGAGCTGCCAGTCGCGGGGGGGCTCAGGGAAGCGGGATCGGTGGGGGGGGGGGGAAGCCCGTGTGAGGGAGTTGCAGGGGGTTCCCGCTCCCCCTCGCTGCTCACCAGGCGGCCGGCTCCTCCTCGGGGCTCCGGGCTCCCAGCTCAACGGCAGCAGCAGCACATGGGGGAGACGGAGGCAACCGCCACATGCTCCCCACAGGCGACCCAGCTCCCCATCGCCGGGGAACCCCTGGCGGCGTCCCAGCCCCTCCGGCGCCGGCGAACCTGAGGTGAAGTCTCGGGACGCGGCCGGGCTGGATGGAAGTTACCGGCCGGAGTTGGTCTCCCTCAGCCCTCCGGCGCCCTGGCTGACTATCTGTGAATCTCCTTCGCTCCAATGAAGAAAATGAGCGGGCGGGCGATTAGTATCGCGCGCGGGGAAGAACCCAGACCATTCTCCGGCGTATACAAGGGCCCACCGAGGATTCAGCCTAAGGCGACCGGGACCCGGTTTCCCCTGCCGTCTACCTCGATTGGAAATTTGGCCCCGATAAAACCTAGCGAAAGCGGGCGCCTAACACGGTGTATTAGCGAGAAGGGTGGTGGGAAGGAGGTGGACCTTGGGTGGGGAAGGGGTGGTGATTGGGCGTGGTGACACCAGGTTCCGCCCCTATCCCGGAGATTGACTCTCAGCTCCTCCCTCAGAGCCCCCCCCCGGAAGCATCGCGAGGGTTTATGCTGGGGGGGGGGGTGGATATGCGCGCGCATGCGCAGTTGGAACGGCTACGCGTCTGCGCGGAAAGGGGCGAAGGGCCGGGCTGTGGTTTTTCGCTGTAGCCGAAGAAGACCGTGAGGCTGCTGGGGGGCCCCCTCAAGGCTGCACCGGTGGGAGCGGGGGCGGGTTTCTGAGTCCCCTGGCTCCGGGCGGTGAGAAAAGCGCCGCACACAGCGAGACTCGATGAGAACCCCTGGGTTGTCGGCGGTGGCCGCAGCCCTGAGGGTGTTGCCCGCTGCCGCTCCGCCTCGTTTGTCAGTGACCTACTCTTACATTGCAGACCTCGTCCCCCCTCCCCCCCCCCAAATCAGGGATCCCGGACTAACCACACCGAAATCTGTTCGACCCGCCCGTGAATTGCAGCTGCCGCTAGGGAGTAACGGGGGCGTGACAATAGGCGAGGGTGGGCCGTGGAGAATATTGTGTTTAATGGATGCTGCAAGGGAAAACCGGGAACACCGCTACTCAATGGGGAATGCGGGCGGCGGCCTCAGACTAAAGCACCCCCGTCGCTCAAAAGTGCTAGAGGATTTTTCACAAGCAACAAGGCTGGTTTTATATCTCTCTTAGCACATCCTAGAATCATAGGGCTGGAAGGGACCTCACAGGTTCATCTAGCCCAGCCCCCTGCACTCGTGGCAGGACTAAGTATTATCTAGACCATCCCTGTCAAGTGTTTGTCTGGCCTGCTCTTAAAAATTCCCACTGACTGAGATTTCACAACCTCCCAAGGCAATTTATTCCAGTGCTTAACCACCCTGACAGGAAATTTTTCCTAATGTCCAACCTAAACTGCCCTTGCTGCAGTTTTAGCCCATTGCTTCTTGTCCTGTCCTCAGAGGTTAATAATTTTTCTTCCTCCTCCTTGTAACAACCATTTATGTACTTTAAAATTATGTCCCCTCTCAGTCTTCTCTTTTCTGGACTAAACAAACCTAATTTTTTCAATCATCCTTCCATGAGCGGAAGATGGAGGCTGCCCTGACTCTGCCCACCTCCCTTTCCCCCTGCGGCCATAGCCCCGAAACACCACCACCCTGCGGCTGATGAGCCCCGAGCTGGCCAGAGCCCCACCACTCTTCTCTGAACTTTCCCCATTTTGTCTACATCTTTCCTGAAATGTCACACCCAGAACTGAATACAAGTTACTCCAGTTGAGGCCTAATCAGCACAGAGTAGAGCAGAAGAATTACTTGTCCTAATACATCCCAGAATGATGATCGGGTTTTTTGCAACAGTTATATACACTGTTGACTCATATTTAGCTTGTGGTCCACTATGACCCACAGATTCCTTTCCCTAGTACTCCTTCCTAGGCAGTCATTTCCCAGCTGATTGTTCCTTCCTAAATGGAGTACTTTGCATTTGTCCTTGTTGCTCCTACCACCAAGAAGGAAAAAAGCAGGCTCTCTCAACTCACTAATAGTTTCATACATCAGGTGTCACTTGGAGGACTCCTGTCCACATACTGACCAGGCCCAATTTACTACATTTGAGGACACAGCATTGCAGCCATATAAACCATGTTTAGCCCCTGTTTTCTAATCTTCCCTTTCCTTCCTTCCTGGTGACTAGAAATGTGTACGTGTTAGAATAAAGTGGAATTGAGCCCTGTACCCATAAAATCTTTCATTTGCATCTTGTATTTGAAATTAAAATCCTGGTTATTGTTACCCCTATTCTAGCTGTGTGACTTAGTAGTAATCAAAATATCCCAGGAACATATAATCAACATAGGAATTAAAATGAGTAGAATAAGTGCTCCTTGCCCTTTCACGCAGTCTTATGATATTGTATTTTATTAAAACCAGAAGAGCCAACCTAGAGTAACTAGGATTAGTAGATAATACTCAGTAGGAATGAAAGCCTGTATTTTAATTTGTATATCTCACCTCACCTGTTAAACAAGATTTTTCTAACTCACAAAATACCTGATTTTGGTTACAACTCAGGTTACACCTGCTGCAGTTATCTCAGTGGCTATTTTAGCCATCAAATTCACTTTACAAAAAATCTTGAGAATTTTCAGCACAGGAGAAGTGAGTGGCATGATCTCATCTAGTTACTGGTATAAGGTACATGTCTCTACACAGTAAAAGCTACACAGGTGGAAGAAGCTTTCATATGAGTAATGCTGGGGCTGGTTTTAAAGTATGTAGTCAATTAGCAAGTTTATTAATAATGAAGAAGGGAAACTTCATTTTAAAGCATAAGTGTTTACTGCACATCATTAGAATTTGCATTTATCCCAACAAAACAAAGCATAGTATGTCATCTTTTTATCCTGAAATCACCATCACAGGTGTTTTTCTTGAATGGGTTCTACTCTAAGGTAAGATTTTCAGTCTTTAACCGCTGAGTCTACAAAGATAAGTTAATGCATGAAGAGATGCCTCCTGTTCCCCCTTGTCCTGCTAAAACAGCTTCTGACAGAAAAGGATATGTTCTTTCAGTTGTTCAGTTTCCACAGACTCTTGCAAAGCCAGCCTCTAATCTCATGCCTTTCAACACCATGCACATACTGCAAATTCTTTCAGTGTGGAAGACAGGTTCCTCCCAACTAGAAATAAATATATATGGTCCATGGAAACTGAATAACTAAGAGAACATATCCTTTTCTGTATATATATCAGTTGCATACAAACTGCAATCAGTTCCGTACATTTGTGTACGTTTCTTGTTGCCTAGAAATTTTTACTGCAGCCTGGCAATCTGGTTCCTCGGTTTCCCAAATGCACAAGTATATTATGGCTCGGTAAGCTGAGAACATTGTTTTTGTGATGGTTTAACTTTGAAAATTCCCTTGAGAGGTTAATTCAAGTGATCGTTTTTGGTTAAGCATGAACAGTGTGCTCAACACTCTTCAAAATCCAAGTATCTACATGTTCTCTGCCCCCAACAATTTACAATCAAAGGGCAGGTCTGCACTACAAACTTGCACAGTTGCGCCACTGTAGTGCTTCTGGTGAAGATACTCTAAGCTGACCTGAGAAAGCTCTTCTGTTGGCTTAATAACTCCAGCTCTGCAAGAGGCGGTAGCTATGCCTGCAGGAGAAGCTCTTCTGCCAACGTAGCGCTGTCTACACAGGATGTTAAGGTCAATATAACTGTCGCTCAGGGGTGTGGATTTTTCACACCCCGAGCAACATAGTTATACCAAAGTAAGTGTGTAGTATAGACCTGACCTAAATAACAGACAAAGTGTTTTGGGAGACCCAAAGGGAGGAGTTGCTTTAAATACAGTTTTAATATACGTTCATGCGTTGGATGCATTGTTTACTTTTTAGTGGGAATGTCTGAACTGTAGGTGTAGAGCAATCACAATAGCTTTTGCATTTTCATGCGATTTTGCCTCTCCAAAGTTTAGCCTTTTTATGAAATGTCACATCAGTTGGTTTTTGAATCAAATCCACTTTTTGTCATATTTGGATGTGAAAATTAATTTTTGTATGAATAAAAATTTGAAACTAAAGTTGTTCCAGAAACTGTAAAATTTCACCATTCTTTCCATAAAATAAAAACTCTGTGAAAAGCTCCAATCGATTTTGAGACTTGCAAATTCCACCAATAATATTTCCAAACTGCCCTAATGTTTATCCCCTCTGGGGCTAAATTTACCACCTCAGTTGTGCTCCCAGCTCTTTTAGTCAGAGAAGCCAGAGACTGGAAATCAAACCTATGTCACCCAGATGCCAGTATGCTATATTCAACTTAAACTTTATAATTGATTTATCTTTAGTCTGCAGACCATAAAAAGCCCCTGATCTTGCAATGAGCTTTGTGGAGACAGATCTCGGTATCCACATTCAGCACCATTGTAGTGAATGAGGTTGTATCTAGATGTGGGAGTCCACGTACATGCAGCTCACTGCAGGATTCAGGCCTAAGTGATGAGATAATTTCAAAATAAAAACACATTGAAATAAGATCACAAACCAAGTTATACTAAGGAAATAGATTATAACAAAGTGATATAAACAAAGAAATTCATGCAGTAGTATCCATCCTTGTATAGGCAGATTTGGGTGTTACCTAACCATTTTGTTTACAGACATCTTTTACTTGAGTTTCAATGCAAAGTACAGTATCAAATATAGAATTCAAGAATTAAAATGAACGAGACTATTAGCCATCTTTCTATTGTAACATAAAACATTTAAAACTAAAAAAGCTTTCCCTTTTTTAAGCAGTTTAAAAATAACACACTGTTCCACACACAGATTTTGCCAGAAGTGCAAGACTAGGAAGCCATTTACGTCTCAACAATTACAGAGATCAGCATTAAAGCTGAAGAACAACAGTTTAGTTGTAATCTGCTACAACACCAAACTGAAAAAACATAAGACCTAGCAGTGTTTTAAATATGGGGTACATAAGGAGAATTCATGCTTTATCTTAAATTGTGACGTTCCTTGCTTTTTATGTTCCCTGTCTCATATCCTTAACTTTCTCTAATGTGGTGACTGCTAGTGTGAATGTACTGTGAATACAATAAGTACTAAGATTGAAGGGCCTTGAGACCACATTAACATGCAAGGAGACAAGGATGACAAGTTGCAGCTGCTCACTGAAAAAGAACGAACGAAATATCTTTGGCATGGAATGATTAAGCAAGTCATATGTCTTACAGTTTGACAGAAAGAAACATAGCTATTTACAGTGCAAGAAGTTTGACACATCCATGGGAAAGGCATCTATGGGGATAGATGGAATTTATGAAAAACATGGTTGTGGTTAATACTTCCTATTTCTAACCTTCTATCCACCTATTAAATCATGTGGTTGATTTTCTCCTTATTCTACAAGCATTTTCACTTCCGATCCAAAAAAAGTTAGAAATGATTTACTAAAGCAAACATTAGATGACTAGATTTACTTACTGGCATTCCTAACAAAATAGTGACTATCCAGGAACACAGCACATTTGAAAGGTGCCAGTGTGAAGGCTGTGGAAATTGCAGTCCTTTATTTATGTACAGTGGTAGTGCTTTCCCACCGCCAACCTCCCTTTTCTTCCCCACACACAAACTATTTTCCTTCCAGCCCAACCTGAAGAGACCAACTCTGTAAAGTATTGTATTCTGATGAATCACTCAACTGGCATACCAACTGTAATTATATTGGAGATCTAAGCATCTGCCCTTTAAGTACTAGACTAAGGTCACCAACCTGCCATCCAACTGCCAAATTGTATCAAATTTGAAAAGGTGAATTTAGTAGTTAACCAGTTCCCTGAATCACCTTGTTTGCCTCCAAGCACATTTCAGTATACAGAATTCTAACTAGTGTAGGAGACAGAGCAGGAACTGACAAGTGCTTTGACAGTAGCTTTAAAACACTATCTAAAATATAATCAGCTGCCATCCTCAAAGCCGAAAGACAATGAAAGAACTGCTGTCCTAAGCAGAGGTATGCGTACAATAATTAAGCAGTTTTGTTTCTTTTGTTTGAAATGGGTTCATAATAAAGCTCATTACTTTAAAATTCTTGTGCCATTTTCCTTGTTTATTATACAAAGTCTGTGATATTTTATTGCTCCCTGAGTACTTTGACAAAAAAGCATGTGGGTCTGTTTAGATATCTGAGGGTACCCATCAACAGAATACAGAAGCCCACTTTCTGGTTGGTGGGGGGAGTATTGACAAGAAACATTCTGTGTTCTATTGACTACATTGTTTGCCTTGCCTTTGTCATTAAGATCAAGGTTATCTCTAGCAGGAATATTTTCTTGAATTGTTCACTGGACACCCTTTACTTTTGTTCTTATAACCATCATGAAAGAAAGAGAGAGGATTTGGCATGGATAAATGTGAATATTAAAAAATAGCATTCCCTTTCCACAGGTAACACTGCTCATCACTTATAATTCAGTAGCCAAAAACCAACACATCCCCAACTGTAAGCTGCAACATCCCTTCTAGTTACTCATGGGCCTCCCTTAAGAAGAACAATTCCCAGTGGTACCAAATTATGAGATGATTTTATAAGTATCCCAACTTTTGTGAATAGTACCTGTTATCATATAGCTGCTCAGGAGAGAGGGTGCAGTGTTAGTTGAATGATTATTTGGAAAGGCAAGCAGCCAAACACGTTACTACCTATTACCACCATTGTGGTTAGCCAGGACATCTATACATAGATAGCCCTTCAGCTGATACTGTTAATCTGTCAAAAGAACTGGGTACACCATCTGCTGAACTTCCTCACAGATGAGTCAGTTAAAACAGAATTCTGTCCAAAAATCAAGAGCTCTTTTCCAGTAGCTCCAACAGAACCAAAGTGATGTAATTGGAATAACCCTCTATGCATGACAAGAAGAAAAACCAATCAGAATAACCATAATAAACCACCTTCCTTCAAATGAATAACCAACCGCTGACATAACATTTCTCTCATGCAAAGGATTATCTTTTTTACTTTTTATTTGTGAAATAATACAAAGTACCAGCAAAACATTTGAACAAGGAGCAAAGTTGCCATATGCTTTTAAATGATAGTTTGGAGCAGGGAGTGGTGTTAAATGATATGTTGTACCAGTGGTAACTCTTATGGTATCTGATAAGAGTACAGAAATTTAAAAATATTCCCATCTTCTTTTCTCTTTAGTAATGGAAATATAGGCCAGTATAGGCCAGACTGGAGGGAATAATCAAGGGACCCTCAGTGCTGCTGCAGGATATTTTTTGCTACTTTGGGGGAACTATAGTAGTCCCTTTGCTCACTCCTTTCCTCAGGCCTCCCCCCCCCCCCCCCCGCACGCACACACCCCCAAAGAAAAATTAAAACTCAGATAACCACCTGGCAGAATGGGAGAGAAAGCAAAAGTGAAATTCTCTATGCAGAAGCTAAGAGGGTCAGTTCTAGTAACTAGTGGAGCTGCTGCAATGTTCCTGCTTCTGTTACATCATATATATATATATCCATATTTATATATGTATGTAGATATATATGCAGGATATGCATTGCTTAATTAGACAAACAAGTAAAATGATTTCGTAGACTGAGTACAGAGCTGAGAGCCAGGAACTCCCAATTCGCTTTATGGTCGTGGGAAAGTCACGTAGGCCAAAATTTTGAAAAGCAGACTCTGATTTGGAGTGTTAGACTTGGACACTGACTCTGGATTTGATTTTCAAAGGTGCTGAGTACACACAGGTCCCATTAACTTTAATTGGATTGTCAGCACTCCGCTTCTTCAAAAACTCAAGCCCTAGCCGCCTCAAGTTGGATACCTGAAAACTGAAGCTACCTTGGGGTCTTAAATAGGATCCACTAAATTTGTCCATCTTCTCTTGGTGACATGAATCCTTGTTATTCTCTATTATCTGTACTCCAGCTTTTACTGGGATTCAAGAAGTAATGAGATACTTAATTACCCCACCCAGGCATGAACACATGGATATGAAAATAACAGGCAGCACAATTAAACTATTAAAATTTCGGTCCAAATGTTCTAGTCTCCATGTGCAGAAACACACTGCTCACATGATGCCAGTAGAACAGAGCAAGTCTCCTTTCAGCATGCAAAATCATGTTTATTTTTAACTGTAAAAAAATCTACAACTGACTTTTCTTCCATTTTGAGATTTTTCCCTTCCCACTATTATATCTCGTGGCCTTGTTAAAGCTGTACAGTAATTTCACATCACAGTAGGTGTAAAAGCAATGGGCCAGATCGTGTCCCTGAGAATTTCAGCCCCAATTCTGAGGTCATAAAGCCCTCTTCAGAGTGCTGGATTGGGGGAGGGGGCGGGGGGCGGAGGTGTAGAGTTGGTACTGTCCAGGCTAGGAGATGGTCATCCTCTCTTCTCTGCCCCACAGGCATTAGTCAGAAATAAGAATATAGCCTGGGACTCCCTTGCCCTTCTGCGGGAGCTGGGGGAAGTTGGGCCAGGAGGAGACCTTGACAGAATGGCTCTCATGGAGTCATACTGCTACAGAGCTGGGATTAGGGGAACAATGGATCCCAAAGCCGGTGCATAGACTTAGAACCTCCAGACGGATGACTCTGGCTTCCTGTGGCTCCACCAGATTTGGGGTGGATCCTATGGCCATTTCCCGGAGGATGGCAAACCCTGCCCTTACCTTTATGATCCATGTTGCAGGAAAAACACTCCGCTAGTGGATTTTTGCACAGGAGGAGATGCTATGACTAACATTAAGTAGTGGAGTTGGGGGCGGGAGGGGTGTTACTCTGTACTTTACTTTTCAGGGAGGTGATCATGGGGTTATATTTTGCATTCTAATATCCAGCCCATTTCTGCTGTAAAAAGGAGCACTGTGCTATATGGCTTTCTCTCTTGAATGAAAGGAAGCAGTGTATACAGAGTGCAGTAACAATTTCTATTAGTGTAATTTATCAGCAAAAGTAAAGAGCAGTGGAAATACCAGCAAAACAGAAGCTAGGAGGAGGTCATATGACTCTATGAATCATAATCTGTTGCAAACTATCAAAGACTCTGTTCAGTGCACCACTGAGCAAAACCAGCTGGCACTTAGAGTATCCAATTATATCCCTAGATGTAAAAAAATTGCTCCTGCTTAAGGCAGAATTAGTAGCTCTTTGTTTTTCTGATGTTTTCTATTATGAGGCTGTGAAATCTCATGCTTCTGAATTTAAATATTAAACACAAATAGATCTGTCAACCTGGACAACAGTTTTGATACTGAGTCAAAGGACTCTTCATTTCAATTTGAGAGGTGTTTCAAGAGCTGCAGAGTTTGGACTCCCCAAAACTCAAGAATCCAGTGTGAACTCTCTATTTACACATTAATGGAAGCATGTCTGGGAAGGTATTTACTAGTTCAATTAAAAAGAGGGAGTCCACTGAAAGTTATGTAAGGACCCTGTCTGGTCTGAAGGAAATAAACTTAATTCCACAGATACTCTGAAGCCAATAACAGTATTAACAAGGGGAAACAACTTTTATAAATGTCAGTTTAAATTTTATACCAGAAAGTTTCCTCTGACTGCACCGGGGGCAGCATCACGACCACTGTAATTTTGTATTCAGATATCATGCATGAATTGGCGTATAATTATCTTACCCCCTCTGATGCCATTACTAATACTCTGAGCAGTCAGAGAGTAAGCTGGACAGAGAAGCAGGCAGTGATGTTACTAAACACACGTCTGAAAATCGGAGTTTTTCAAACTCGGAGTAACTAAAATTTCTTTAAGATTGGGCTAGCGGGCAGATTCTTTTCAGGAAAATCTGCATTGAATTTAAGCAATTGCCTTTCATTTCTTTGGTCTTCCACTCTAAAATTGCCTTTGCAATAAAAACTTTTTTTATATAGTAAGTTTGAATCTGAGCAATACGGTGCTATTTTGTGGACTACTAATTGAGTCTGTCTTAGAATCATAGAATATCAGGGTTGGAAGGGACCTCAGGAGGTCATCTAGTCCAACCCCCTGCTCAAAGCAGGACCAATCCCTAATCAAATCATCCCAGCCAGGGCTTTGTCAAGCTTGACCTTAAAAACTTCTAGGGAAGGAGATTCCACCACCGCCCTAGGTAACGCATTCCAGTGTTTCACCACCCTCCTAGTGAAAAAGTTTTTCCTAATATCCAACCTAAATCTCCCCCACTGCAACTTGAGACCATTACTCATTGTTCTGTCATTTGCTACCACTGAGAACAGTCTAGAGCAATCCTCTTTGGAACCCCCTTTCAGGTAGTTGAAAGCAGCTATCAAATCCCCCCTCATTCTTCTCTTCTGAAGACTAAACATCCCCAGTTCCCTCAGCCTCTCCTCATAAGTCATGTGTTCCAGTCCCCTAATCATTTTTGTTGCCCTCTGCTGGACTCTTTCCAATTTTTCCACATCCTTCTTGTAGTGTGGGGCCCAAAACTGGACACAGTACTCCAGATGAGGCCTCACCAATGTCGAATAGAGGGGAACGATCACGTCCCTCGATCTGCTGGTGTCAAGGTTCCTTCCCCACTCTGAACGCTAGGGTACAGATGTGGGGACCTGCATGAAAAACCTCCTAAGCTTATCTTTACCAGCTTAGGTCAAAACTTCCCCAAGGTACAAAATATTCCACCCTTTGTCCTTGGATTGGCCGCTACCACCACCAAACAAATACTGGTTACTGGGGAAGAGCTGTTTGGAAACGTCTTTCCCCCCAAAATACTTCCCAAGACCTTGCAGCCCACTTCCTGGACAAGGTTTGGTAAAAAGCCTCACCAATTTGCCTAGGTGACTACAGACCCAGACCCTTGGATCTTAAGAACAATGAACAATCCTCCCAACACTTGCACCCCCCCTTTCCTGGGAAATGTTGGATAAAAAGCCTCACCAATTTGCATAGGTGACCACAGACCCAAACCCTTGGATCTAAGAACAATGAAAAAGCATTCAGTTTTCTTACAAGAAGACTTTTAATAGAAATAGAAGTAAATAGAAGCAAAGAAATCACCTCTGTAAAATCAGGATGGTAGATACCTTACAGGGTAATTAGATTCAAAACATAGAGAACCCCTCTAGGCAAAACCTTAAGTTACAAAAAAGATACACAGACAGAAATAGTTATTCTATTCAGCACAATTCTTTTCTCAGCCATTTAAAGAAATCATAATCTAACACGTACCTAGCTAGATTACTTACTAAAAGTTCTAAGACTCCATTCCTGGTCTATCCCCGGCAGAAACAGCATATAGACAGACACACAGACCCTTTGTTTCTCTCCCTCCTCCCAGCTTTTGAAAGTATCTTGTCTCCTCATTGGTCATTTTGGTCAGGTGCCAGCGAGGTTACCTTTAGCTTCTTAACCCTTTACAGGTGAGAGGAGTTTTTCCTCTGGCCAGGAGGGATTTTAAATGGGTTTACCCTTCCCTTTATATTTATGACAGCTGGCAATGCCCCTACTTATACATCCAAAAATCCCATTGGCCTTCTTGGCAACAAGGGCACACTGCTGACTCATATCCAACTTCTTGCCCACTGTAACCCCTAGGTCCTTTTCTGCAGAACTGCTGCCGAGCCATTTGGTTCCTAGTCTGTAGCAGTGCATTGGATTCTTCCGTCCTAAGTGCAGGACTCTGCACTTGTCCTTGTTGAACCGCATCAGATTTCTTTTGGCCCAATCCTCCAATTTGTCTAGGTCCCTCTGTATCCTATCCCTACCCTCCAGCGTATCTACCACTCCTCCCAGTTTAATGTCATCTGCAAACTTACTGAGAGTGCAATCCACACCATCCTCCAGATCATTTATGAAGATATTGAACAAAACCGGCCCCAGGACCGACCCCTGGGGCACTCCACTTGATACCGGCTGCCAACTAGACATGGAGCCATTGATCACTACCCGTTGAGCCCGACAATCTAGCCAGCTTTCTATACACCTTATAGTGCATTCATCCAGCCCATACTACTTTAACTTGCTGGCAAGAATACTGTGGGAGTCCAAGTCAAAAGCTTTGCTAAAGTCAAGGAACAACAAGTCCACTGCTTTCCCTTCATCCACAGAGCCCGTTACCTCGTCATAGAAGGCAATTAGATTAGTCAGGCATGACTTGCCCTTGGTGAATCCATGCTGACTGTTCCTGATCACTTTCCTCTCCTCTAAGTGCTTCAGAATTGATTCCTTGAGGACCTGCTCCATGATTTTTCCAGGGACTGAGGTGAGGCTGACTGGCCTGTAGTTCCCAGGATCCTCCTTCTTCCCTTTTTTAAAGATGGGCACGACATTAGCCTTTTTCCAGTCATCTGGGACCTCCCCCGATCGCCATTAGTTTTCAAAGATAATGGCCAATGGCTCTGCAATCACATCCGCCAACCCCTTTAGCACTCTCGGATGCAACGCATCTGGCCCCATGGACTTGTGCTCATCCAGTTTTTCTAAATAGTCCCAAACCACTTCTTTCTCCACAGAGGGCTGGTCACCTTCTCCCCATGCTGTGCTGCCCAGTCCAGTAGTCTGGGAGCTGACCTTGTTCGTGAAGACAGAGGCAAAAACAGCATTGAGCACATTAGCTTTTTCCACATCCTCTGTCACTAGGTTGCCTCCCTCATTCAGTAAGGGGCCCACACTTTCCTTGACTTTCTTCTTGTTGCTAACATACCTGAAGAAACCCTTCTTGTTACTCTTAACATCTCTTGCTAGCTGCAACTCCAAGTGTGATTTGGCCTTCCTGATTTCACTCCTGCAAGCCCGAGCAATATTTTTATACTCATCCCTGGTCATTTGTCCAATCTTCCACTTCTTGTAAGCTTCTTTTTTGTATTTAAGAGCAGCAAGGATTTCACTGTTAAGCCAAACTGGTCGCCTGCCATATTTACTATTCTTTCCACACATCGGGATGGTTTGTCCCTGTAACCTCAATAAGGATTCTTTAAAATCCAGCCAGCTCTCCTGGACTCCTTTCCCCCTCATGTTATTCTCCCAGGGTATCTTGCCCATCAGTTCCCTGAGGGAGTCAAAGTCTGCTTTTCTGAAGTCCAGGGTCCGTATTCTGCTGCCCTCCTTTCTTCCTTGTGTTAGGATCCTGAACTCAACCATTTCATGGTCACTGACTCCCAGGTTCCCATCCACTTTTGCTTCCCCTACTAATTCTTCCCGGTTTGTGAGCAGCAGGTCAAGAAGAGCTCTGCCCCGAGTGGGTTCCTCCGGCACTTGCACCAGGAAATTGTCCCCTACATTTTCCAAAAACTTCCTGGATTGCTTGTGCACTGGTGTATTGCTCTCCCAGCAGATATCAGGGTGATTGAAGTCTCCCATGAGAACCATGGCCTGCGATCTAGTAACTTCTGCGAGTTGCCGGAAGAAAGCCTCGTCCACCTCATCCCCCTGGTCCGGTGGTCTATAGTAGACTCCCACCACGACATCACCCTTGTTGCTCACACTTCTAAACTTAATCCAGAGACTCTCAGGTTTTTCTGCAGTTTCATACTTGAGCTCTGAGCAGTCATACTGCTCTCTTACATACAGTGCAACTCCCCCACCTTTTCTGCCCTTCCTGAACAGCTTATATCCATCCATGACAGTACTCCAGTCATGTGAGTTATCCCACCAAGTCTCTGTTATTCCAATCACATCATAATTCCTTGACCATGCCAGGACTTCCAGTTCTCCCTGCTTGTTTCCCAGGCTTCGTGCATTTGTATATAGGCACTTGAGGTAACCTGCTGATCGCCCCTCTTTCTCAGTATGAGGCAGGAGCCCTCCCCTCTCACGCGCTTTCTGCCCGTGCCTCCTCCCGGTATCCCACTTCCCCACTCCTCAGGGCTTTGGTCTCCTTCCCCCGGTGAACCTAGTTTAAAAAGCCCTCCTCACTAGGTTAGCCAGCCTGCTTGTGAAGATGCTCTTCCCTCTCTTCGTTAGGTGAAGCCCATCTCTGCCTAGCACTCCTTCTTGGAACACCATCCCATGGTCAAAGAATCCAAAGCCTTCTCTCTGACACCACCTGCGTAGCCATTCGTTGACTTCCACGATTCGACGATCTCTACCCAGGCCTTTTCCTTCCATGGGGAGGATGGACGAGAACACCACTTGCACCTCAAACTCCTTTATCCTTCTTCCCAGAGCCACGTAGTCCGCAGTGATCCGCTCAAGGTCATTCTTGGCAGTATCATGGGTGCCCACGTGAAGAAGCAGGAAGGGGTAGCGATCTGAGGGCTTGATGACTCTCAGCAGTCTCTCCGTCACATCGCGAATCTTAGCTCCTGGCAAGCAGCAGACTTCTCGGTTTTCCCGGTCGGGGTGGCAGATAGATGACTCAGTCCCCCTGAGGAGAGAGTCCCCAACCACCACCACCTGCCTCCTTCTCTTGGGAGCGGTGGTCGTGGAACCCCCAATCCTAGGACAGTGCATCCCATGCCTTCCAATTGGCGGAGTCTCCTTCTGCTCCCTTCCCTCAGACGTATCATCTGGTCCACTCTCCGCATTAGTACCTGTGGAGAGAACATGAAAACGTGAAAACTTACCTGTATCTGCCCTGCTGGTACATGGACGTTCCCCTTTTATTCTGGAGGTCACATGATGCCAAATTTCTTCACCATCCTTCTGTCCCCAATGTGCAGCCTGCTCTGAATCTTCAGAACCATGTGCCCGTAAAAGCCTAGCCTGACATCCGTCCAGGAAATCTTCAGTTTCTCTTATGCAATGCAGGGTCGATACCTGTTGCTCCAGACCTTGAACCTTCTCTTCCAGAGGGCATTATGACTGTGCTGCATTTTGCAAGAAGGTAACAAAGGAAGTGGAAACAGTTGCTCAATTACCAGTTAAGGAGACATTAAGCCAGCAGTGACTACCCGTAAGACTTTTCCAGGCATGGTCTAAAGGCAGGTTGGGCATAAAATGGGTAACGATCAAGAAGCTAAGAGTCCTGTAACAGAGGATAATAAGAAACTACAGAAAATAAGAAGATACTAGGATAGAAGAAGAAGAAGATAATAATGAGCTACTAAGAAAATACAGAGCAGTGGAAGCCCAGGAGGTAGAGAGTGTGGTAGGTAGGTAGAAGCAGGGGAGGAGTAGCTGAAAGCATCAGAGGCAGTAAAGGGAACTAAAGAATTTAAAGAAATTGGGATTTGGATAGGAGGAGGTAAAGGTCATTTGCTACATTGAGAAAAGATCCTCTTGCGTGCAGCAGACCGAAGCTATGCTCATTGCAGCAGTGAGCCAGCCAAGCCATGGAAGGAAATGAGCCATACTGACAGAGAAGGGAACAAGAAGTGGTGAGCACAGCAAGTTCTGCCAGTAAAGGAGATGCATAGATGAGACTTTTGGTGACACCATGGAAAAACTTCTGGGCACTGAAGTCACATTCTGTTTAAGATGTAACATTTTCATCACTCAAATACTCAGATTTTCAAGTACTAAGCCAGCTGGCCTTCTTGTTGGCCATCTGAGCAGGAAGTGGCCACGGAGCAAGTGAACCATAATGATGTAACTAATTTCACACCTTGATTGCAAGTGGTCAGTGGCTAGCGTGGGGTACTTTTTTAGGGGTGGAGGGGGAAGCTGACACTGATACTGCCTATATTGTACTTATTCTGTAAATAGAGGACTTTGTCTACAGTTCTTTCAGGATACATCTACACAGCACCTGGGAGAGGGATTCCCACCTAAGGTAGAAATACACATGCTAGCTGTGTTTGAGCTAGTACCTAAAAATAGTGCGGACATGGCAGCATGGGTAGTGGCTGGGCCTAACCTCCAGAGTACATACCCAGTGGGTCGGGCAAGATTGCAGCTAACCCAAGCTAAGTCTGTGTACACTGCTAATTTTAGCATGCTAGATCAAGCAGAGGTAGTGTGCATACATCTACCCAAGATGGAAATTACACCTCTCAGCTACTGTGTAGACATACCTCAGTCTGGCATTTTTCACTAGGACAAAAAATTCACCTTATTATTCATACAGTGCCACTGATGTGTTTGATACTTTACAGACCAATTACTAAAGAAGACCCTGCTCAGGAACCCACACTCTAAATTTGTCATAACACAATTAAGGATGATAATGAGAAAGAACTTGGGGGGAAAGGTACAAAAGGATGAGGATTCCAAAAGTGAAAGATAGTGAGATAAGTTTCCCTCATTAAACTTGTCCAAAAAATTAATCCATTAAAAAACTTGAGGAGAAAGTATACAAAGAGGGATGGGACAGATGTCAGCAGTGGAAGGGTAACTGGAAGACATGAGTCTGAGGGTGAATTTGAACAAGGAGAGCGAAGTTCATGGTACACAGAGTCAGAGAAGATGTTTAGAACATAGGGGGTGGCTTGAGTAAAGGCACCCAGTCATTTGCAGGAGAAAGAGACCAGGGGCAGCAACATGGTTAACTGAGCATAAAGTGTGAGCAGAAGTAGTGGGTAGCTACCTGACATGCAAGCATAGGTGGTGCTGGGAATATCCCTAAGGGTGAGGATGTGGAAATTAAATAATATAATACATTTAAAAGGAGTTGTTTACATTCAAGACTATTTCCCTCTAAAATTGAAGAGTGAGATCTTGGTTTAAATTGATGTAGCTACACTAAAGCTACATTGAGTCATAATCAGAAGATCAGGGCCTCAACTTTAATGCTGAAACAGCTTTGGCCTACAACTCTCAAAAATGTCTGTTACCATGGGAAGGTTCTGTTTTTCACTACCCCATAATTTAAGAAATGCTTAACATACCTAAACTATATTTTGAAAATATAATTTGCTTCTAGTCTGATGCCTTTTACAGTGTACCAAGTTTCAGGACAATGAAATTTGAAATGACAAAGATTAAGACCTTTATTTAAACCATTTGAACCATTTAAGAAAATGGAGGCTTTAGAAAGAAGCGAACATGACCATTAATTATCACAGAATAAGCAGCACAGCTGTAATTATCTTGTTCTGCTAGAATGTCTCCCTGACATTTTATCAGTCATATGTTAATATATGCCAAAAGGAACACTTCTTCCTTCCATTTTGCAAGTGATCAACATTATACAGTATTTCTAGTTACAGCTGCTATTAATAAATCTACTCCTTGAAGATGTGGTAGTTAATTTCTCAGGATTCAGTTCACTTAGTAGTCTATTAAAAGATATAACTGTCCCTCCATTACTGTAATTTTGAGGTGATTATACAAGAATTGCTGAACGTGGGCTTTTAAAAGGAATCTAAACCCTCTCAAGTAAATAGTGTCTTAAGTAAGCAAATAAAATCCTCAAGCCTTTTGGTACCCTCCTCAAAAACCTCTGTTTATAAACACTTTTATTTAAAGTGTTCAAAGTAATGATATTTCTCACCCCCAAACACTTTAAATATGAAGAATATCATTAAAGAAACTATCCACACAGTCCAAATCTTTCCCTCAAATTCCAGTGGTCCCTACCAGAGTCCCAGTTACAAAAACAATGTAGAGCTTTGCAGTGGTCACCTTTACGTATGGATTAGATTCTTGCACCATCTATCAGGCTCAGTTTGCACAGTTTATAGAACTGTTTTTTAGCATGAGCAATGCCAAACCATTCTATATAGTCAGCTTATTAACCAAGACTAGAAACACTACAGTTATTTTTTCTTTCAAAAACAAGCAAAACTTCCTCAATATAAAACACTATGACCATCTCCACCCCTCTTAGCCATACCACATGCACTTCCTGAAAAAAATATTAGTTTCATTTCCTGTGATGTGTAAGGGAATAAGTTTAATTCTATTAACACCCTAGGCCAATTTCCACTTTCAGATCTACCGTGCAACCCTAAGGATGTCAATATGGTTGCATAGGTGTAACTGAGAGCTGTGAATGTAATTCATTATATCTGAGAGACAATTAACAGTAAAAACCATCATGAATTGCACTTAACATACTTGTTCAACTTTATCTTGTATTAATCAATCAACTTCTTTGGGTTCTATGACTAGTACAAGGCAAAAAATTAGGAATTTCGTATATTCTGTCTCAAGCCAGTTGAGTCAAACTATCACAGAGCTCTCAAATCAGTGCACTAGCTTGTGATCCAAGCCAGGTCTTAAATTCTCAGATTATTTCTTGGGGATCGGGGCTTCAGCCCCATGGGAGGCGCCGTGGTTCAGGGCTTCAGCCCTGCAGGTTTGAAAATATTTACCAGAGCTCTGCTCCGGACAGCTCTAGCTTAATTTAAGCTCTGGTCCAAGCAGAGTGCTGTGAAATTCGTTATTGGTTATCTAAGCATTTCTCATGGGGGAAAAAGTGAGTTTGTTACACAGACATTCCTGGTAATATCAAAACTAGTGCTAAGGAGTTAACAAAAGAGAAAAGTGAGTTCCAAATTAAACATTGTGGGTACATGGTTAGAAACAGAACAAAAAAAGAACAGCCAAATATACATGCTGGTCACAGAAAGTGCCTTATTTTCTGTTGTTTACAAAGCACAGAACAACCCCCACCTCCCTAAAAAAATTAACGCAAATGACAAAGTCAAACACTGTGTCTATAACAATTCAGCATCTGATGGAAAAAGCAGATTATCTCTCCGTAATCAGAAGTAGTAATTAAACAGCATAAGCATAGGAGTTGGAGCTACCCTCTGACTTGTATTGTAATTATTAAAGTCTGACCCCTAGTGGTTGCAACTAATCCCACACTAAAATATAACTTGGGACAAAGATCAATGGATAAAGAATTCAGAGTGATAGCTGTGTCAGTCTGTATCAGCAAAAAAAACAAGGCGTACCTGTGGCACCTTAGAGACTAACACATTTATTTGGGCATAAGCTTTCGTGGGCTAAAACCCACTTCATCGGATGCATTCCTCGAGGGCTTCTTTCCGTGGGTCCAGATGATGAAGTTGTCATCAATGTAGCGTAAGTAGAATTCCACCATGGTTTCAACAATTTCCATCCCACCATCAACCTTAGCCTGGACCAGTCCACACAAGAGATCCACTTCCTGGACACTACAGTGCTAATAAGCGATGGTCACATGACCACCACCCTATACTGGAAACCTACTGACCGCTATACATGCCTACATGCCTCCAGATTTCATCCAGACCACTTCACACGATCCATTGTCTACAGCCAAGCGCTACGATACAACCGCATTTGCTCCAATCCCTCAGACAGAGACAAACACCTACAAGATCTCTATCAAGCATTCTTAAAACTACAATACCCACCTGCTGAAGTGAAGAAACAGAAGAAGACAGAGCCAGAAGAATACCCAGAAGTCACCTACTCCAGGACAGGCCCAACAAAGAAAATAACAGAACGCCACTAGCCGTCACCTTCATCCGCCAACTAAAACCTGTGCATCATCAAGGATCTACAACCTATCCTGAAGGACGATTCCTCACTCTCACAGATCTTGGGAGACAGGCCAGTCCTCGCTTACGGACAGCCCCTCAACCTGAAGCAAATACTCACCAGCAACCACACACCACACAAAAAAACCACTAACCCAGGAACCTATCCTTGCAACAAAGCCCGTTGCCAACTCTGTCCACATAGCTATTCAAGTGACACCATCATAGAACCTAATCACATCAGCCACACCATCAGAGGCTCATTCACCTGCACATCTACCAATGTGATATATGCCATCATGTGCCAGCAATGCCCCTCTGCCGTGTACATTGGCCAAACCGGACAATCTCTACGCAAAAGAATAAATGGACACAAATTGGATGTCAAGAATTATAACAGTCAAAAACCAGTTGGAGAACACTTCAACCTCGCTGGTCACTCAATTTCAGACCTAAAAGTCGCAATTCTCCAGCAAAAAACCTTCAAAAACAGACTCCAACGAGAAACTGCAGAATTGGAATTAATTTGCAAACTGGACACCATTAAATTAGGCTTGAATAAAGATTGGGAGCGGATGGGTCATTACACAAAGTAAAAACTATTTCCCCATGCTAATTTCCCCCCTATTGTTACTCACACCTTCTTGTGAACTGTTGGAAATGGTCCATCCTGATTATCACTACAAATTTTTTTTTCTGCTGCTGTTAATAGCCCACCTTAATTGATTAGTCTCTTTACAGTTGGTATGGCAACACCCATTTTTCATGTTCTCTGTGTATATATATCTTCCTATTGTATTTTCCACTACATGCATCTGATGAAGTGGGTTTTAGTCCACGAAAGTTTATGCCCAAATAAATTTGTTAGTCTCTAAGGTGCCACAAGTACTCCTTGGTTTTTGTTGGTTTTTTTTTTTTTTTTTTTTTTGCAGATAAAGAATTGAAATTCTTAAGGTGAGAAAGAGGAAGGAAGTGATAAGAAGATATTGGACTTTTTTTACTATGTGTAGTTCCATTGAACTGGATGTGGGCAGTGTCAGGTTTCAGAGGTAACATGCTTCTCTTTGTTCATATAAGGTAATTGTTTTGTGATAGGGAAAGGATAGCATGTACAGGGAACTTCCTCCACTGCTGCCTGCTTGTTGTTCCAGCCCTGCGTTGGGTGAGAAGGAGGAAGGGGTATGTAAACGCAAGAACGCAGTGATCTCAGAACATAAGTGCATTACTGAGAGGATCTCATTAGAAAAGCTCCAAGAGTTTTCTCCAAATTGAAGTTTCTAGAAGCTTCTGCAGCCTTCTATAAATCAACCTATGGTAGATACTTATATGACCCCAATCAGTGTAATATTGCAGCATGCTATGAACATTCATACAGTTCTCCTGGCTATGCCCCTGTGAGGTATGGTAACCCCCTTTCCAGACGGCAAGCTAAGGAACTTGGATCATGTTTTCAGAAGTGCTCGGCTCTTATTTAGGTGACAGTGTAGGGGGCCAGGTTCTCAAGAGGGCTTTGGGTCCTGAGGTTTGGGAAAATGTGGCCCAGAGTAACTTGCACAAAGTCACATTTGGCACTCAAGAGAATTGAATCTCTGGAGCCCCAGCCCTAACCACTCGACAGTTCTTCCTTTCTGCAAAACTTAATGCCATTCTCATGCAACCCTGAAATAGCTGCTAATGTCTCACAACTAACTGATAAATTCACCTTCTAATTTATGTTTACTATTATTATGGAACCTTTTCTTCTTTGTAATTATTACTAAGGAGGTGCATTAAAAATATGCTTGAGTCTTACAGCTGCTGCTGCTGCTGCTTATGAGCCCAGCTGAAGATAGTATCCCCTCTCTGCAACTTCACCCAGGAGAAATTCACAGCTTCAAATGAGGAATAAGCAGCCAGAGGTTTGGAAACAAAATATTTCCCACTTCTGTGCAAAGATCTTTGGTAATAAAAATCCAGGAACAAGGGCCAGGTGTGTGTGTGTCTGGGGGGAGATGTGAGTGCTGCCTTGAGCCATTCTGTTGTACAAGTGAGGGTGGGGGGCTATAGGACATAAGGAATCTCTTCTCCACCAAGAGCAACAGGGCAAGATCTTTCCATCGTGCTCAAGATGGTGACAGGAAGGTTAGCAGCTAACATGCTGGCCCAGGCAACATATCCCCAAAGGAGTCTGGTTTGAGCTGTAGGGTGTATCTAGCCCACCCAATGGTATACATGTTGCATTCAGTTGCTAACACTATCCAGAAGTACTGACCCCTACACCATTCCCTGACCCTGCATCTCCATGAGGAATCCTTCCCTGGCTGATAGCATACCTATTGTTGAGAACACATCAGGAAGCATCTCTTCTCTTTCCTATGCCAGCTCAGGCAGGGTTTGACCCTTTAATATACAATTGCTTCTAAACAGAGCAAGTTTCAAACTTTCCCACAATGCATCTGTAAAATGAAATTGTGCAGGTAAAAAACTTGGTGAAATGCATCACATGCACATACAATAAATGTTTTTCTGTTACAAATATCATAAAATTACTGACCAGAGATCAGCTTTTAACTCCTGCTAGGTAGCCTAAAGATCATGAATTATCTCTGGTACTGTCAGGCCAGAGACTCAAGTTCTACAGTATGGTCCTACTCTCTTGTTTCTCAAAGCAGCAGGAACTCAGTTTGCATTTTTGGGGAGATGAGAATGCTTTGTTTTATTTACCACTAATCCCTCAATGATTGGTGGACATTGCTAATCAGCCACCCTCTCCAGGGAAAGGTAGAAGCATGTCAATGAGGTAACAGATACTTGACTGTATTGTAGCTTTTCTGTAAATAGAGTTCTTTAATTTGTTCTTTTAAGAAAAACCCACACACAATACACTGCCTGGAAATCAGATTTCTCTCAGAAGGATAAAGGCCTGGGTTGATTCTGCCAGAATTTGTACAGGTGGTTCAATGAATTTCCAACCTAAAGCTTAAGTTTTGTTTACATTCCTTGTCTACAGATCAGCCAGCCCCTTGTGGCCAGGGTGCCTTTGCTCTGCCACCTTCTTTATCCTCCCTCTTCCAGGTTCTTTTACACAGACTCCACATGCTTGCTCCTCCAGTCACCATCATTATTGAGTGGGGTTGATTCAGGCAAAATGAACTCAAAAGTCTATCTGAGGGCATGGCTCTTACCTCAGAGCCTGGGTGACCAAAACAGTTGCTTCACCGGGTCCTTGCATCAGTTTCTAGGCTGTGACCCACTCTGTGGTTCAGCTTGCCACTACCCTGTTCAGAGCTGACTCCCTTATAAACTTTCCAGAGTCAGCTCCCTTCAAGAACTGCTTCAGCTATCTTATAAGGATGAAGCTGCTTAAAGTTCCCTGATTTAGCAAGCCTGATCCAGGCTTCAAGTCTCCTGCAGGCCGCTCCCTCGCACCCTTTGCTCTAGGTAACTAGATAGCAAGTGAGAAAAGTCAGTACAAGGGCTGGGAGCTAATAGGTGCTTATGTAAGACAAAGCCCTGAATAGCAGGGATTGTCCATATAAAATGGGGACATCTCGTCACCCTACCTTGCTCTCTCATAAAGAAAACAATGCATCTGGGCTCTGAACTCCTTCAATGTTCCCATCAAATCTGAAAAACTGGTTGATGGTTTAAACAAAGAATGCGCACACCCACATATAAGTAGAGGGTGTTACCTTTAAAACAAACACAAACAAAAAGGCCTACCTGTCTCATGGGTAAATGCTGATTTTTCCTTTAGTTACAAAGCTATTCAGTTTTTCTCAACAATAAACGTTCAGGCTGGCACCTATGAGGCTCTTGCATAAAGGAAAGAAAATACCAGCTGTATATCAGCAACAAACTTGTTAGAAATTTCCTTATGTACAGAGAGTACAGACTTAGCTGGCTGCTCCCATCCTGTAGTTTTTAAAGGTAGTCTTATGGTCAATTTGTGCTAGGACACACAGACGACAATCACAAAGACTTTTGCTGGCCCCCCTTGAGCATGGGGATACTGACAGTCTTTCAGGGGTGAAAAGAAGGTATTGGACCATAGTAGTTGTACTTCCACGGCTGCCCTGCCACTGACGAGGAAAAGGGGTTAGCTAATGACTCTCCTGGGTTCAGGAGAATGTAGAAATTTATTAAAAAGGAAGTAAAAATAGATTTAAAAATACGGGACAACAAGTGTTGCAACCAAAGAAGGTATAAAGGCAGAGCTAAGAATGAACGAAATGTTAGGTATTGTTAACATAAGTGCTCTCTAAATTCTGCACTAAGAGCATTCCTGAATTTACTCCTAGCATAATGATCTCTTGCCAAAGAGCCACACAGACTCCAGACTAATTGGCTAACCTCATACATGCAGTAGGCAGGAGAAAAACTCATGATTATCTGCAGTGGTATAACAGGCTTCTTTCTAGTCATTTATCTAAAGGAGCAGTTTTACTGGCCAAACAAGTTCAGGGACCTGATAAACATTTGAGCAGGTCTGACAATCCATAGAATATAAGGCAATAATACACAAGCATACGTGCTAATACACCGTAGTAGAGTGCTACTACCACTCATACTGCTCTAGCTAAAATCTGAGCACCTCATTATGCTCCCTGACTTCAGACCTAATCCTGCAGTCCTTATTCAGGCAAAACTGCCATTAACGGTTTTGCCAGAGATTGGCCCCTGCATCTTGAATCAAGACTAGCTCACACTGTACAAGCAGTGTGCCAAGCAGTAAACTCAAGACTTGTGATTATTAAAAGCCCATTGATTCTCTGCTCAATTGCTTTTACATTGCCTTAACCAAAATGAAACACTAAGTCATTTGATATTGGCTATGCTGCTCAGGAGAAGGAAATGGAGAAATAGAATTTCAGAATGGAGTATGAACAGTTAATCAGTTTCTTTTCTTTCTGTCATGAAAGTTTGTATAACGTTATTTTGACCGAACAGCTTGAAAAACACTGGAGTGTTCTGTTGCTGTTTTCATTCCTTCCAAAGATGTACAACCCCCCACGCTAATAGATACCATCTTACCTTACAGTCCTTGGCATGTGCAATTAAAAATCCTAGCAAAAATTATAATTTTTGCTCTAAAATAGACTGGTTTGCTTAACAGTGTGTCCATTGTGTATGGTAGCTGTTCTTAAATTCCGTTCAGAGTCTTCTTAAGGGAAATCCTCTCTTGAGCAACCTCCTTTTCCAATCTCAAATCCACAGCTCTCATGAGCAGTAGACTTAGCTACATGAAAGAGATATGAGGAGAGCATTGAGACCAGAGGGAGAAGCAAATTCACTTTAAAATGTGGCTATAAGGTTACAGCTCCCTCACCGTTTTGTATCTGTGCTGGTTTATTTTCTCTTGGAGGATGTAGGACTTTGCATTCATTGGTACTGAATGCCCCTGTGCCCTCATTGGTACAGTCTCTCCCGGTTAGTTCTGTGCTGTCCTAGTGTTTGTGTTTACTAGCCTTCAGTTTTGGTCTTAGCAGCACATTGGATCATGGTTGAATTTACACCCAGGTAAAACCTGAAAAAGGAAAAACTTAACAGATTTTGCTTCTGCACAACAACCCGAAGAGGCAGAGGTATAGAAGTGAGCTCTAGGAACAGAGGGCACGGTGCATGCACAGTTGACACTTCCTATGATGGCAGAACGATCTCTTGATTCAACCATTCGTGCATCACCCTTGTGAAAGAAGCAGCTCTGCAGATAATCTGGAAATGAACAGTGTGGACTAGCGTTTGAAAAGCTCATGTCTATGCACTGGTCTTTAATTTCTGTTTGTTTTATTATAAGATTGCTAAAAATAATCCAAAAGACAAGGTGGGTGAGGGAATATCTTTTATCGGACCAACTTCTCTATTCAGTTTCCAGAAACTTTCAATTTCCTTGGGTTGCGGGGTTCCACTTTTCTCAGATGTACAAGAGCTCTGACTCAGTAAATGTATCTCCTGGACATCTGAGCCCTGGTCTACTCTATGGGGTTAGGTCAAATTTAGCCACGTTATGTCGATTTTAAAATGAATGCCTCTACACAACCAACCCCATTCCATCAACCTAAAGGGCTCTTAAAATGACTTCTGTACTCCTCCCCAGCTAAAATCGACCTTGCTGGGTCGAATTTGGGGTAGTGCAGACGCAATTCGACAGTATTGGCCTCCGGGAGCTATCCCAGAGTGCTCCAATGTGACTGCTCTGGACAGCACTTTGAACTCCGATGCACTAGCCAGGTACACAGGAAAAGCCCCAGGAAATTTTGAATTTCATTTCCTGTTTGGTCAGTGTGGCAAGCTCAGCAGCACAGGTGACCATGCAGTCCCCCCAGAATCGCAAACAAGCTCCAGCATGGACCAAAAGGGAGACACCTGGATCTGATTGCCGTATGGGGAGAAGAATCTGTGCAGTCCAAACTCTGATCAAAAAGAAGAAATGCTAATATATATGCCAAAATTGCACAGGGCGTGGTGGAGAGAGGCTACAACGGGGACACACAGCAGTGCCGTGTGAAAGTTAAGGAGCTCAGGCAAGCCTACCAAAAGACAAAGGAGGCAAACAGTCACTCCGGGTCAGAGCCCCATACATACCGCTTCTATGATCAGCTGCATGGCATTCTAGGGGGGGACCCTATCACTGTCCGTGGACAGCTACAAGGGGAGAGTCTCACACAACAGGGAGAGGATTTTGTGGATGAGGAGGAGAATGCGCAGCAGGCAAGTGGTGAATCCATTCTCCCCGGCAGCCAGGACCTTTTCATCACCCTGGAGCCAATACCCGACCCTGAAGCCGGAGAAGGCAGCTCTGGTGAGTGCACATTTGTAACTACAGTACGGGGTTTAAAAGCAATAGTGTTTAATGTTTGATTTGCCCTGAAGACTTGGGATGCATTCGCAGCCAGTAAAGCTACTGGAAAAAAGTCTTTTAACGTGTCTGGGGATGGACCAGGAATCCTCCAGGGACATCTCCATGAAGCTGCCCTGGAGGTACTCTGAAAGCCTTTGCAGAAGGTTTCTGGGGAGGGCTGCCTTATTTCGTACTCCACTTTACCATGCCAAGCCAGTAGCAAGTAGTCTGCAATCACCGCAGCACAAAGCATGGCAGCAAATGGTCCTGGGTTTTGGTCGCATTCAAGCAACATTCGGTCTTTATCTTTCTGTATTAGGCTCAGGAGAGTACTGTCATCCATGGTCACCTGGTTGAAATAAGGGAATTTTTGTAAGGGAACAGTAAAAGGACCCCGTTCATGCTGGGTTGTTTGCGCTTGGCTAAAAGGGATCATCCCAGAGAATAGCTATGCGGTGGGGGATGGGGTGAAGGGATCATCCCAGAGAATAGCCACGTGGTGGGGTGGGGAGAGGTGTGTGCTGCACATCCACCCGAAAACCGCAGCCCCCTCCTTTTAAATGTAAAACCCAACCGGCATTGCTTGCTATCGGAAAGGATGGCGCTGCAGTTTCAAACCATTCCCACATGTGATGAAGGCAGAAGAAGCCAACCCCACGTACCACAAGGCTTACCCTCAGTGATGAGCTCCCAAAATCTTAACAACTGGTTCCCTCCTCGCCCCACCCAACCCCCAGCGTTCCTTGATGCCCCGCCCCCCTGGAACCCCTGTCCCATCCACCCCCCTCCTGTCTGCCCTCAGAACTAGGCAGGAGGGTCTTGTGGGCCACCGTAGTGGGTGCCCACCCCGCCCCTAGGAGCCAGAGGGACCTGCCGGGGGGCGAGGGGGGGAGTCCTAGTGGTGCTTTCCTGGGGCATCTCCCAGGAAGCATCCGGCAGGTCCCTCTGGCTCCTAGGGGCGGGGTAGTGTAGCTGGGGGGCAACAGGGGGAGTGGCCACTCCCCACACTGATCACATCAAAAGTGGCACCTTAGGCACTGACTCCGTGGGTGCTCTGGGGCTGGAGCACCCATGGGGAAAATTTGGTGGGTGCAGAGCACCCACCGGCAGCTCCCCGCCAGTAGCTCACCTCCGCCCTTGAACACACTGCCCCACTCTGCTTCTCTGTGCCCCCCCGCCCCGCTTCCCACGAATCAGCTGTTCGCGTGGGAAGCCTGGGAGGGCTGAGAAAGGAGCGGTGGCTTAGCGCTCAGGCCCAGGGAGGCAGAGGCGAGCTGGGGCGGGGAGCGGTTCCCCTGCTTGCCCCCTGGGTTACCTGCTGTGGCATGGGCGGCCCTCCACGCACCCCCCTCCCCAGCTCACCTCCGTTCTGCCTCCACCTCCGCGGGCCTGAGCGCGAAGCCGCTGCCTGCTTCTCAGCCCCCCCCCCCCCCCCCGGCTTCCTGCGTGAACAGCTGATTCGCGGGAAGCTGGGCTGGAGAAGCAGAGCTGGGCGGCACGTTCAGGGGAGGAGGCGGAGGCAGAGCGGAGGTGAGCTGGGGCCGGGCGCAGGGCAGGGAGCTGCCGGTGGGTGCTCTGCAACCACCAAATTTTCCCCGTGGGTGCTCCAGCTCCGGTTAAATTTTGGCCGGTTAAATTTAGAAGCCCTTTTAGAACCGGTTGTCCCGCAACCGGTTCCAGCGAACTGGTGCGAATTGGCTCCAGCTCACCACTGCTTACACTGGCTGCCTGGAAAGCCAATTCTGTTGCCCAGCCGTTTGTGATGTGCCACCATACCGACAGGTGCTCAATATAAAAGGCAAAATGTGACCTTGTACCTAAAGCACATGTGCTGTCTGCTGTGAATTGCTTGATTCACTGTGAAAGAGTCTCCCTTTTGTTCTCAGAAACGTATCATTTTAAATTTTACTCTCCCTTTTTATCTCCCCCCAGGTGCAAATGTTGCTATGCTCTCCCTATCATCTCCATCCCTGAGGTTATCGCAGATTAGAAGGAGGAAAAAAACACACTCGTGATGATATGTTTTCCGAGCTCATGAAGTCCTCCCACACCGATAGGGCACAGCTTAATGCATGAAGGCATTCACTGGCAGAGGCTAGGAAAGCATTAAGTGAGCGCGAAGAGCAGAGGCAGGAGGCGATGCTGAGGCTAATGGGGGAGCAAACGGACTTGATGAAGCGTCTGCAGGAAAGCCAACAAGAGCACAGACCCCTGCTGCATCCATTGTATAACCGCCTGCCCTCCTCCCCAAGTTCCATATCCTCCTCACCCAGACGCCCAAGAATGCAGGGGGGTGGGGGAGGCTCCAGGCACCTAGCCACTCCACTCCAGAGGATGGCCCAAGCAACAGAAGGCTGTCATTCAAACAGTTTTGATTTGTAGTGTGGCTACAATAAGCAATGTGGCCTTGTCCTTCCCTCCTCCCGCACCCCACCCCACCCAGGGTACCTTGTCAGTTATCTCACTTTTTAAAAAAAATAATAAAGAACGAATACATGGTTTCAAAACAACAGTTACTTTATTTCCTTTGCCAGCTGTAATAGAAGGGCGGAGGGTGGTTGGCTTACAGGGGATTAAAATCAACAAAGGGGGCAGGTTTGCAGCAAGGAGAAAAACACACAGCTGTCACACTGTAGCCTGGCCAGTCATGAAACTGGTTTTCAAAGCCTCTCTGATGCGCAGTGCACCTAGCTGTGCTCTTCGAATCACCCTGGTGTCTGGCTGCTCAAAATCAGCTGCCAGGTGATTTGCCTCAACCTCCCAATCCCCCTAAAACGTCTCCCCCTTACTCTCACAGATATTATGGAGCACCCAGCAAGTAGCAATAACAATGGGAACGTTGGTTGCGCTGAGGTCTAACCTAGTCAGCAAACAGCGCCAGCAAGCTTTTAAACGTCCAAAGGCACATTCTGTCACCATTCTGTACTTGCTCAGCCTATAGTTGAACTGCTCTTTACTACTGTCCAGGCTGCCTGTGTACGGCTTCATGAGACATGGGAGCACGGGGTAGGCTGGGTCCCCAAGGATAACTATTGGCATTTCAACATCCCCACTGGTAATTTTCTGGTGTGGGAAGTAAGTCCCTTCTTGCAACTGCTTGAACATCCTGGAGTTCCTAAAGATGTGAGCGTCATACACCTTTCCCGGCCATCGCATGTTGACGTCGGTGAAATGTCCCTTGTGATCCACCAGTGCTTGCAGCACCATTGAGAAGTACCCCTTGCGGTTTACATACTGGTTGGCAAGGTGGTCTGGTGCCAAGATAGGAATATGCGTTCCGTCTATCACCCCACCACAGTTAGGGAATCCCATTGCAGCAAAGCCATCCAGTATGACCTGCACATTTCCCAGAGTCATTACCCTTGATAACAGAACATCAATGATTGCATTAGCTACTTGGATCACAGCAGTCCCCACAGTAGACTTGCTCACTCCAAATTGATTCCTGACTGACCAGTAGCAGTCAGGCATTGCAAGCTTCCACACAGCTATCGCCACTCGCTTCTCAACTGTCAGGGCAGCTCTCATCTTTGTATTCCTGCGCTTCAGCGAGGGGGAAAGCAACTCACAAAGTTCAAGGAAAGTGGCCTTACGCATGCAAAAGTTTCACAGCCACTGTGAATCATCCCAGACCCACAACACTATGCGGTCCCACCAGTCTGTGCTTGTTTGTCGGGCCCAGAATTGGCGTTCCACTGTATCAACCAGCCCCACTGCCACCATGATGTCCCAATTGCTACAGCCCGTGCTTTCAGGAACGTTTGTGTCCATGTCCTCATCACAATCGTCCTCATGCTGGCGTCTCTTAGCCCGGTTCTGTACATACTCCAGGATAATGCACGAGGTGTTTATAATGCTCACAACAGCAGCAGTGAGCTGAGTGGGCTCCATGCTTGCCGTGGTATGGCATCTGCATGGGTAACCCAGGAAAAAAGGTGAGAAATGATTGTCTGCCGTTGCTTTCATGGGGGGGGGGGGGGGGAAGGAGGGGAGAGGGTGACTGACGATATGTACCCCAAACCACCCTCAAGAATGTTTTTGCCCCATCAGGCATTGGGAGCTTAACCCAGTATTCCAATGGGCAGTGGAGACTGCGGGAACTGTGGGATAGCTACCCACAGTGCAACACTCCGTAAGTCGATCTTAGCCACGGTATTGAGGACACACTCCACCAACTTAATGCGCTTAGTGGGAACATACACAATCGACTGTATAAAATTGATTTCTAAAAATCGACCTAATTTCATAGTGTAGACATACCCCGAGAAAAGTGGAACCCCTCAATCAAGTGAAAGTCTCTGGAAACTGAATAGAGAAGTTGGTCCTATAAAAGATATTACCTGGCCCAGCTTGTCTCTCTGATATCCTGGGACCAACATGGCTCCAACAACACTGCAACAAGAATGATCGGGCCAGCTTTCTTCTGGGATAAATCTTAATACAACTCTTTGGACTGATATTGAGGCCAACATTTTCAGACTTGCATACATAACATTAGACACCTAAATCCAAATCAGGCATGGAATTAAGTGATCTCTGCACCTCTGGTAACATTTAATTAGGTGACAAAGTAGGGATTTCAGGGGTCTGATATTAGGCACCCAAGTTTCAAACCTGTGGTCATCATGGTTTGTATTTTCACCCACACAAATCACAAACAAAAGAGTCCCACCAGGAAGTAAACTGACATACTGTATTTATTGCACAATTTCCCCCTAAAATTGGGAATGGTTATTATAATACAAGTGCACATCTTGGGAAATATATACAAAAAACAAAAAAGAGATAACAAATATGTACATTTTACCCAGCATTTTACACATACCACCATCTAAATAATTTAGAGAAAGCAAAACAAATTGTCCTAAAACATCTGTCATAACTAACTAACAGGGAAAATGTATGCAAGGTGTAAAATCCTGTTCTTTTTATTATTATTTTGTTTTGAGCAGACCAGTGTTTGCCAATTGTAACAAAATAAATTTGCTAGTAGATATGTTTAGTATACTTAATGTTTTCAGCCTAAAAATTAAGACATATTAATAGAGGTTGGGAATATTGAAGAAATAAATCAAACAGATTAGTTTTTTTATACACAAAAAAGGTGTGATACATTTTAAAGAGTCAACACTACAGTGTTGTTAAAGATCCCTTTTTTAAAATTATTCAACAAAGAGGTGCATGTACCACATTTCTCATGTACCATAAAAGAGAAGTTACAGGAACACTGCCCATCATGCTAAAGTTGAATTTGCATATTTATTACAACAGCAGTATGGTTAGGAAAAGTGTCCATACGTTTTAGACCTAAAGCTCAGATATTCGTCTCACATGGGGAGCTAGCATTGGTGACCTGATAACCACAGTGATGGCAAGAGTGGCCACTTTGTCTAGGACTGACTGAACAAATGATTGTATTAAAACAGTCTGAGGGAGTTGTGTTAGGCAGAAGAAAGCTGAAAATGATTTATCTTAATGACAAATTTTCTCTCTCTCAAGTACTTAATTTCGTGTTGGCAGAGGCCATGTGTTTCTTAGAGTCAACCCCAATTTCCAAAAAACGTCCAGAGTTTGCTTAGTGATGAGTAAACAGAAGAGAACAGAGTATTTACTTGTAATAATTCATTAGGGGCTTAATCCTACAAGGTGCTGAGCATGGTGCTGATCCATCAAAGCACTTAAGCATGTGCTAGTCTCATTGACTCCAGTGAGACTATTTGTGCTTAATGGGACTAGCACACGCTTAAAGTTAAGCATGTGCTTGAGTGCTTTGATGGATCAGGGCCAGACTGCTCAATACGTGGTAGTACCAAGTCTTGTAGCACTACTGCGATCAGGTTATATTAACTGCAAACTATGTACAATGTTCAGAATTGTAATTATTGGCTACATACTGTATTCTAGCAAAAACAGTTTAAAATTGGTATTTTAGAACGCAATCCTACATTACTGATGTGTGTTTGTAGAATCAGGCCCTTAAACATTTGTTGTGTTCATTCCAAAACCCAGATGTAATATAATCATGTGCTTAAAAGAGGACATTTAAACAATAAGCAAAGTGACAAATTAAATCTTTAGACTATATTAAATATGAAAGTCTTCCCTGCAGCAGTCAGCATTAGATTTTGTATGCAGACAGAGTTTCAGGACACACTGCCCATATTAAAATTTGGCTTACTTACCAAGTTAGATTCCAACCCTACAAGGATAATGGTGCAGGTGCAAGTCTGTCCATAGGGACCCTTGTAGGAATGGAGTCCTAAGATTAAAGTTACGATTTTTTTATATTACTACCAAAACACACTGGGTGAAATCCTGGCCTTGTTGAAGTCAGTGAGAGTTTTGCTATTGATGTCAGCAGGGCTGGGATTTCACCCATTGTTTTTAAGTTCGATGGGGAGGGGGGGATTGTTTTGTTTTTAAAAAAACATCCGCAAACCACAACAGAGAGTCCGCAAACCACAACAGAGAGCATGTTACACATTATTGAAAAGAGGCTTATAGAAAGAACGAGCTATTAGAGAATGGTAAAGATAGTATAGCGAACGAGTGAACCAGTACCTTTCGCTTTTATTAGGGATAGGCTGTGAACTCCAGTATACTGAAAATGATCAATGAAAACAAGAACTGTAATTAGCTATGTGAACTGGCTGCTAGGACAAGCAAGCACAGAGAAGCACAGAACGCAGTGTCCAGTGAAACTGAGGTAGTAGCGCCTTTTGATACATAATCACCCACCTGCTGAACGTTCACATCACTTACAGCAGAGTGATTCCACAGCCGCTGGTTTTTGCAACTACTGTATGTCTGACGGCAAAACAACGGTGAGCGAGTAAAGGAGAAATGCTGAGAATGGAATAAACAGCATTTCCTGCTGGTAGCTAATCAAGTCGGTAGAAAAGGGATTACAACCACTTGCATCATTGGGACATTTTATCTAAAAATAATTTTGATATTTCTATGCAATGGCATAATCACGCATCCACATTTGTAGAACTTTTTTTTTTTTTTAAAATATATAGCAATTAGTTACCTGAGCAATTAAGGTTAATAGTCTATTTTTTCCTCCCCCAGTGCTTTGGTACAATTATTTCTAGCTCATTATTTCACTCACTCACTGACTGCGGTAAAAACAATATATTGCCAGAATATTATAGACTGTAAAAATATTAGAGGTAATAGTCATGGCATTTTTGGGATGCCACCGGGAAATTTCAATCATCATTCTCTCTTTAACATTTGTTGGTTTTGTTTCAAAATTGCATTTCTTCTATTTTTTGTAAGTCATGAAACAAAAGTATCACTATAAAGCAACATTTAAACATTATAGCCATTGAATACCTGTTACAACACCAAGGCCAAAAAGGGAAATAGTCACATTTGCCAGTTTGTTTGTTGGCTCCCCCCGCCGCTTGAAAACGGATTACAAATACATTTTTAGCTGAGTGTCATTAGTAAGCTGTTTACAAAAAATCATTTTTCCTTTGAGAAATATCCACAATTTGACTATTTAGTGAAAAAGCAGTTGTTACAAATCACTGCAGTTTGAAAGTTAGAGATCTTAACCCACTCCTAATAAGTATAAGCCAGTCTCAGGACAGCTGCTTTCTTCTCCTGTTAAAGTTTACAACCAGCAAAAGCACTGTACATTATTACAAAGCAGTTCTTCCTTGCATTCCCTGTTTTTCACGGTACATAATTAGCCTCCTTGCAGAAATTGCCAAAACCATTTGCAGTTCTTCAGCTTTTTCTAAAATCTTGGGTTTTCTTCAGTAACCTCAAACTCAGGCTTTTCAATTACGATTATAGTTTAAATTCTTTTTTATGAATGGCCAAATGGGAGAGAGAAAAAAAAATAAAAGAACTCTCCAATTGTTTGTATAATATGCAGTCAGTGACGGAGACCCAGTCAGCTCAGCAAGCTGTTCAGTTCAGTTGCCTCCAGCGAAAAGGAACCAGGACAAGTGTGTTTCATGTCTGTCTCCTTGCCTTCCATTTCATTTCCAGGAAGAAGAAAAAAAAAAAGTTAATCTCTATGCCCTTCAGCATTTTAAAGTAGTATCTGGGCAACATATGGAGAGTGAGTGCTTGCTACAGCTGCCAGTAAAGGGAGGTCGCTGGATTCAATCCTAAAAGGAAGAAGAGAAACACTAAATCTAACCCAAAATGTAGGTGGGCTGTACATGTGCATTAACTGCTATATTATCCATGCCAAGCTAAGGTATTTGCAGTTGGACTATTCAAGGAGAGAAGTTCTATATTTTATCTATAAAGCTTTAAACTGCAAGTCATTCTCAATGTAAAGTTAAAACACCTGCATTTCTGAAGGCAAGGCAACATCACCACGTATAATTAAAAACGCGAACAATTAGTTTGTTTTTCAACAGACATCAAAATTAATTCCTGATCTGCCTGGTGACTCACTGACAGATCTTCATTGTCATGCAGGAGACGTGGGTTCCATTCCTGCCTGCTCTCTTGGTCACTGAGCTAACCGTGCTGGCAAAGGAATACACGGGGGGGGGGGGGGGGGATTCATCCTACCCACTACACGCACGCAGCCTGAGTAAAGGAGCTTCATGTGGGGAACTCAGCACAAGTTAGGAGCAAAGTGGGGAGTGGAATTCATTCATTCCCCACTCTCAGGCAAGCCATGGCACTGTGCTGCAGCTCCTCCCTTTGCAGATACTACTTCAGCCTGTGGCTACGCACGCACGCACACCCCCTCCACCCCCCCCCAGCATCCTAGCCTTCAACCAATACCCATCTGCATAATGGAGTATTTAGAGCTGGTGATGAACAATGTGATCATACCCAAGTACCACGCCCAGCTCCTTGACATGAACTCGCATCTGGCCCTTGAGGTATTCAGACAGCATCTTGCTTTTGAAATACAGCTCTTGCAGCCGATCTTCCAGGTGCATAACACACTAGGAGCACATGAAAACAATCACATCAGAAACAAAACACCTTGCAGCCTCCTATACCAGCCAAATTCCAAAGAACACCACCACAGTCCCCATAATTCTACTTTCTTTAGTGGGCCACGTCAAGGTACGTAATTATTTGAAAGCACCTGGCAATAGCAGGGGAAGACACACAGCAAGAATGACACAAACTTTTGTTTAGATTTGTGTTCTGAAAAGTATTGTTTACGTAAAGCATGGATCTTATGGTCCTACTCTAGCAAGACTCTCACCTATTTCAGTGGAAATTTTGGTTGCAAATCAAATCAGGACCAAAGACAGCTATCTTCGTTACAAAACAAAGTTCAACTGAATATCCCAAATGGGCAAAACTGGAAGTTAGAAAATGCACAATATGACCAATTGTGGCTATGTGGAAGTATGAGAAATATCAACTTATAGCATCTTCGTTAACACACTAATTTAAATTATATTCTCAAAATATATTCAGCCCTTTAGATCTCACCCATACTTACAAAATTTGGAGATAAATTATGCTTGTAAAGCTGAAGAGTGGAATGAAGCAGATTGGAGATAAGGCTAGAGACTAACACCTCTTTTCCTAGTTTATTATCAATCATTCGCCTTTGGCTACTGGCCACTTGCACTGTCCATTTATCCGTGTCTGCGATAATGCAAACAGCCTCTGCAATTGGTTCATCCAAAACAGGATGCTTAAAAAACAAACAAACAAAAAAAACCAAAGACAATAGTGTAAGTCTGAGAGTAACAAAAGACAACTCAATTTTTCCAAAAATAATTTCCTCCTGAATAGTGATGGCATTTTTACATACACTGCAATCCCTTAAAAATGGATCTTTATAACAGAAAAGCTACCACAGTTTTAAAAAGGAAAAAAATACTACATTTTCCAAAGTAGTTTTCTTTTTATTATCCTCTATTGTATTGAATATCTTCTTCCAAGCATGAATATGTGTTTCAGTGCCTACAAAGTTTCCCCTTGGACATTCAATAAATATTGATGTGTCCTGTTTGAATGGAGCTGAAGTTAAATGGACATAGGTTAAAATTATATTTAAAAAAAACCCCAACCCCCTGACTAGCTTTAACTGTTAAACTTTAGGTTATTAAAGCTGAAAGCATCCAAAATCTAATTTCCTTGTCACCATGTGTGCTGTTATTTATTTTTTGTATTTCACTCAGTTTGGACACTTTAAATAGTTTCACTCCTGTTACTAGTCAAGTTTTCCTTACTGTCAGCAACAGCTCTGGGGATAAGGTTTGTTAACTGCTGCTGCAGAACCAGCAGAGGGAGCAAACAACAAAGTCCACACTCACTCATCTAGTGCCTTCAAATAGCGCCTTGACAAAATATTTCTCTGCAATGGATTTTTCTTAAAAGAAATATTTAGAACTCTGTTGGTCCTTTTCCCATTATATTTTTGGCTTAACTGCTTGAGAAAGCATCCCTTTACCCAGAGCACCACCAATGTGGTGCTATGGTACAGTATGATTTTATTTGAAAGCCAGTGAGTAAAATCTTTTCTAATATTTTATGTTCCTGGCATTGCTTGATGTTATCAGTTCAGTTAAAAAGTTTGTTAGGGGAGAAAAAAAAATCTATCTTTATTTTGTGGTATATAAGAATGAAGCATTCGTTTCACTCCAGTAGTCACTCTGAGATACTGAACTGGTTTCTCAAAGTTCAGCTGGGCTTTATTTATAAATGGGTGAAATCCACCCAGGTGTGCAGGGCAACTCAGTGGCTAACATGCATCTGATAGTTTTCTTCCCCTTCCCTGCACATAGCCCTATGGGAAATGGCCACAGATACAGGTAGCCAAACCTGCTGCGCATAAAACGGTGCTATTACTGGGGCTTTGTGGCAGAAGGGATCGTGCCAGAGGGCCTGTTTACTGCTCACAGAAAAAGTGTTCTTTTATCTTTGCTAGGGACTGATCCTGCTCCCACTGAAGCAAGCTATTGGCTTATAGGGAAGAAAGATCATGCCCTTCAATGGCAAATGGCAACCCTTGTCTGTAATGTCTTTTCCTTTAATTTCCACAGAGCCAGAGGGGGTAGGGAATGATGCACTTCCACCCATCCACTCCTCCCTCCAACCTGCCCATTCTCCAGCCTCTCCCCCAGTACAGATACTGGATTATGCGGATAGGACTCTGTTAGGGAAGAAACAGTGCCTTAGAGTCCCCATTCTATAGGAAAGAATAGGAAGAGAAAGGGAGATCAGAGTGCAGAGAGCCCTGCTCCCCATGCGGCTCGGGGTCGGGGTAGGTTGTTTGTCTCTCTTTTCCCCACAAAGCCAGCACCGTTGGGTCATTACCTTCTATGAAAAAGAAATAACAGTACTAGGAGATCCCAGTATTTCTGAGGACAATGTTAATTTCACCACTGTAAGTTCTGCTTTGCAGACACTCAGGACATCAGCAGTTTGTTGGGGAGACATAAATGGGGAAGGCTGTGTGGCAGTTCGGACTCCACATCTCATAACGCTATCTATCAACGGGGTTGCTGCGCCTAAAAGAAGAGAGACTTCATGATTTCTCTAAGGTTTAACATGGATGTCTCTTTTCTCCTAGGGCATGATCCTTCTTCACTGGCTTCAACAGGACCTTACAGTGCAAACATGGAGATAACTATAACCATGTTACTCAGGAGTAACAACTGATAGACGAGAGCATTGAGAAACTAGTGAAATGGGTGTGTGGAAACTAGAATGGAGCTGTGAGAATAAATATTTCCAGTTCCAGCAGGTTTGCCAGTTCAGAAATATTTGCCTCTCTTTATTGTGAAATATACATTTCATTGGATATAGTTTAATTACCTGCACCGCATGCGACAAATCCGACACCAAACAGTGTCTCAGTTTTTCATCATTTCCTACTCCTTGCAAAACAAAGTCAGGTACGTAAGATGAACAGTAGCCACCTAGCAAGGACCTTCCAAAATTGGCAATACTGGGCTGGATAGAGTTCACTTCAACTAATTTTGACCTGCAAGAAAGGTATATCATGGACATGTACTATAACTAGCACTGATTTCGACTCATTTCAGCTTGAGCAAGTGTGACATTTCAGTTCCAATCATCTCGCCTCTAAACGTGATCAGCTGTCCAACCACATTTTAAAAAGGAACTTCAGTTCAAAGACAGCTTAAAGTATTCAGCCCTGTGCATAAAATAGTGTAGAGGAATAAGATACAAGCCAGGGTTGCCATGCATAATTAATACTGTTAACATCCAGATCACCATGCTCTTTAAATTCATTTTACAACCACCGAGCCCAAGAGAATCTTTCCAACCATGGATGCAAAAACAGGCGGCAGGACCTCAAGGCATGTGTGTGGAGGAACGAGGAGAGAGATTATATTTGCCATGGTGTCGGTTACAGTTGAAAATACTTACCCAGGAAAAGGGATCTCATCTTCTTCTGTCCAATCTTCATGCTCTCCTACGTAGTAATTACTGTTTTGTCTGGTTAGATCATGACCTGTATCTTCACTTTCACTGTCACCGAGAGCACTATCTGAGCTCTCGTTTCTTGGAATGTCCCAATCAGATCCGGGGGCAACTTTTTTCTCTGAATTCTCTTTATCCCCATGGGGGACACAAATAGAGATTGTCTCTCTTTGGTCCTGCTCAGCAAAGCATTTTTTGCATGTCTCCTGGCAATCAGATTCCATAAACTTACAAAATTCACTGGGTAGTTTGCTGTTCGTTGTACCTAATTTTTTAGAAAGTTCTAAACTGCTGCCGTGATCTAGAACCTCTATAGTTGCTTGCATTGGAATATCATCAATAGTCCTGGTTTCAATTGAACCGTCATCCGTAAAATACTCATCAAACAGACTCATGCTCTCTGCATTGTAAGGATTCGGATTCCAATTCTGATGCGCGCTGGCAACTTGAGGGAACGGTTCAGCTGTCCCACAGTCTCTATTTTGGTCCTCAACAGTTTGTTTTGCTTCACAGTTCTGAGCAGCACTCACTCCTTCCTCCATTGCTGCTTGGTTGTGATGCCTAGCAATTTGTTCCACAACTGCTTGACTTCGGAGTTCAATATCTGAATCAGGAGACATGGAATCTCCAATCAGGAAAGTCACCTTTGTCTGAGCCTCAGCGGTACTACAAGGAAACGCATCAGACAAGAGCTTATCCGGAGGCTTCTTTTCCACTGCTATACCTGTTGATCTTGTTACTCTGATGGCCTGGTTACCAGATTCCAGTGACTCCTCAGTCCTCCACGTTCCTGCTGTTGGCTCTAATCCCGACTCTGCCATTGCACATTTGTCCACTGAAGCTGACCCTGTGCAGATTACTGTTTCCAATTTTGTGTCCAGACAAGATGTCAATTTATCCTTGCACTGCGTAATGTCAGCAGCGTTTTCTTGGCAGTCAGCAACAGAAATTGTCCTGCTCTCATCTGAAGAAGTCTCCAGATCCACCTTAGAGGCATTTTGGACGTATTCTCTCTCTTGATGTGAAACACCCTCTGTATTTTGCCCAAGAAGTGGACACTTGCAATATTTACAGCTACAGTTAGGAGTTCTCATTTCTTCAGACTCGCTAGATAGCAAATTGCTTCTGTTCCTGTGGATTGTTATGAGCACATATTCAGATTCCTCTACCTCTCCTTTCTCCAGTGTGGTAGTAATAACTGTTCCAGGCATTACTATGGCTTCATCTTCCCCATTTTCTAGAAGATGCGTCTCTTGTAGTTCAGAGCATCTTATGAAGTAAGTGAGGAAATAAAGCAATCTCTGGACTAGATCTTGTCTTTTACCAACCACCACTGTTTTTGCTAATCTCACAGGTGATCCAATAGCCCCATACAAGTCTCCTACAACAGAAAAAGCAAGCATCAATATTTTGCAGCTTTAAAATAATCATGCTGTTATTATACAGATACTAGTTTTCTAAGGCCAGGTCAACAGTAGATGAGATTTGTGGGTAAAGCTAGACCAGTAAACCTCCCTAGTGCAGATACAGCTTATACTGACAAAAAAGTGCTTTTGCTGGTACAATTGTGTCTACACTATTGCTTTTGCTGGTATAGAAATGTTGCCAAACAAAACAAAGCATACACTCCTAACCAATATTTTTACACTAGCAAAAGTTTCTAGTGTCAATGTTGTCTCAATCAGCTTGGGCAGCTCTGTATTTAGGCTTGACAGGTGTGACAGGGTCAGGCCAGATGGCTACAGGAGAGTGACAGAAGGCAGATATATTAGCCCCAGGTTAAGTAGGTCCCTTTTCCCTGGGTAAGGTAACAGGGAAGGTTCCAGAACAATCAGGAACTTTCTGGAAACAAGGCAGACAGGCTGATTGGAACACCTGCAGCCAATCACGAAGCCGCTAAAATCAATTAAGACAGGCAGGCTAATCAGGGCACCTAGGTTTAAAAAGAAGCTCACTTCAGTTTGTGGTGTGTGTGCGAGGAGCTGGGAGCAAGAAGTGCAAGAAGCTGAGAGTGAGAAGGCGTACTACTGGAAGACTGAGAAGTACACACATTATCAGACATCAGGAGGAAGGTCCTGTGTTGGGAAGAGGCCATGGGGAAGTAGCCCAGGGAGTTGTAGCTGTCATTCAGCTGTTACAGGAGCCACTGTAGACAGCTGCAATCCACAGGGCCCTGGGCTGGAACCCGAGTAGAGGGCTGGCCTGGGTTCCCCCCATCCCTCCATCCCCCCCCCAGCTCCCTACTTGACACCGGAGGAGTTGACGTGGACTGTGGGTTCCACCAGAGGGGAAGGTCTCTGACCTGTTCCCCGATCCCCTAGGTGGATCAGCAGAGACTGTGGGGATTGTTCTTCTTCCTTTCCCCATGCTGGCCAGTGATGAGGCTAACTGAGTGAATGGCAGATTTGACCTGAAAGTGGCCAAACTGAAGGCTGCCGGGAACCTCTGAGGCGAGCAAATCCACCGACAAGCACAGGACCCACCAAGGCAGAGGAGGAACTTTGTCACACAGGATTGACTTTAAATTGTTAGTCATCATTAGACAATTTCACAAGACAGACATTGACCAAAAAAACCACCACCAACAGTTGGCAAGCCCAGCCTCGCCCACATCTAGCACCCACAAGGGTCTAGTGCAGAGGTGGGCAAACTATGGCCTGTGGGCCACATCCGGCCTGTGGGACCCTCCTGCCCAGCCCCTGAGCTCCTGGTCTGGGAGGCTAGCCCCCTCCCCCGCAGCCTCAGTGCGCCATGCCACCGGCGCAATGCTCTGGGTGGCTGGGCAGCGCAGTTGCAGAGCCTCGGCCTGACCCAGTGCTCTGGGCGGCATGGCTGTAGCGCCACCAGCCACCGGTGCTCCAGGCAGTGCAGTAAGGGGGCAGAGGAGTTGGGGGTGGTGGGCAGGGAGCAGGGCTGTGGATAGGGGTTGGGGAGGTCAGAGGGCAGGGGGGTTGAATGGGGGCAGGGGTCCTGGGGAGGCAGTCAGGAAGGGGGGAGGTTGGATGGGGTGGCAGGGGACAGGGAGAAGGGGTGGTTGGATGTGGCAGGGGACCTGGGGGTGGAGGGGGCAGTCACGAATGAGAGGGGGGGTTGGATGGGGTGGCAGGGGGCAGTCAGGAGTGAGGGGTCCGGGGGTGGTTAGGGAACATGGGTGGTGGATAGTGTAGGAGTCCCGGGGGAGCTGTCAGGGGGTGAGAAGCAAAGGGGGGGTCAGATAGCTGTGGCCCAGCCCCTGCCTCCTGGCTGTTTGGGGAGACACAGCCTCCCCTAACTGGCCCGAAATATAAATTTTGAAAACCAGATGTGGCCCTCAGGCCAAAAAGTTTGCCCGCCCCTGATCTAGTGTCATTGGCCCTGCTGTCATGGCCCCACACTTTCACATTCAGGAGCACAGAGGCCACCCCTAGGCAGGAGCCCCTAGCCATAGGGTGGCCTCTCCCACAGCCAGGAGCTACTCCTCGGGGCCCTGGTCAAGGATCTGTGCTCTCCTGGACTAGGACTGCCTTCCTCGCACCTTGTGCCCCTCTGTTGCACAGGGAGCCCCCTGCAGCCCAGATATCAGTTCTGGGAACCCCCTGCCACCGCACTGTCAGCGCTGCCCTAATCCAAACCCTAATACTACTCCCCTTAATTTCCCACAACTATGAATTTTTAAGAACGTGCTTAAAAATAAAAATTGATATTAGTTGCCAAAATTACAAAGAATTACAAATTCTGCCATGTGTATCTCTGTTGAATACAGAGGATTGTAATAGTGCTGTTTGACTCATACGGAAGATGATGCACTGATCAGAGGAACATATGAGCTGCCCTATTTAGGCCCAGTGGGATGAGTTCAGGGGGAAAGACGTACGTTTTCTTTTCAAGGGGTAATTAGTTTTAGAGGGACCCTTCCATGGGCAACAGCCTTAACAGCAACCGTGAAACTACACACCGGATAGGGCTTACGACGTCAGTCTCACCATTACAGTCCAAATGGAACCTTTCACCTCTATGCCAAGCCTGGCCCAGATTTACAGCCACTGAAATTTATCCTCTGTTATCACTTCAGTGGTCTGTGGATGATGACTAGCTGGGTCTCACACTCTCCCTTCAGTTCTTACTGAGCAGGTGTTTACGACTCAAAAGCCAACGG
Source organism: Natator depressus (assembly GCF_965152275.1). NCBI lineage: Eukaryota > Metazoa > Chordata > Testudines > Cheloniidae > Natator > Natator depressus. Next base: position 14,325,134 of record NC_134241.1, read on the forward strand.
GCAAGCTCAGCAGAGAAGCCAAGAATTCAATGATCATGGAAACGGAGCTGAACTTTTACTTCTGCAGGAGACTCCTCCGGATCAGGGTTTGGGGTCACTGGCAGGGCAGCAGGGGGAAACTTGTGCTGTCACAGCCTGTGCTCTACCTGTTCTGGGGATACAAAGGACTTTGGTCTCCAGGGCTCTCTATCCAGCACCTTTAATGAGCACTAAATTCATTCAAGCGTGTTTACAGTGCAGCTCTGCTCACGGCTGTCGCCGGTTATGAACGTGAGGATCAAGGAGAGTACATGGCCAGGGATGGTTTATTTCATCTTTATGGTCGTTCTGGAGGCAAAAGGGGCCCCAGACCGATCCTCTTTTTCTCTCTTTCTTTTCACCTGTAGTAGCCCCACAGCCTGCTCAGGCAGTCCACTCAAGGCAGTGGGTGCAGAGAGATGCAGAAGCTGGGTCAGCTGCACCTGCTGGAGGGGATAAGATTGCTCCCGATACTACTGTAAAGAGCCACATCCCCAGGAGACTGGAGCAAACCCCACTCCCACCTACGGGAGAGAGAGCTGAGGGAACAGTAAATCTGTGCCATCCATCAGTGCACAATGTGACAGTGCTGAGGAGAAACACTATCCAGCTGCAGCTCTACCCCTCCGCCTTCTCTTCCCTCCCACCCAGCGCTCTGCAATATTTTGAATGGGGGAGGAGTTCTACCCAGCCCCATGGTTATCAGAGCTGCTCTGGTTGTTTTGTTTGTGCAGGCGAGTGGGGGGCTTGGCTGTTTTAGGGGTGCTAGGAGGTGGAGAAGACTCACAGGGAGCCAGAGGGCATTGCAAAGGCACAGCACCTCCCTAATAACGGCTCTGGCTTCCAGCAGATTCCTGGAGTTCTGGTATGTGAGCCTCTTGCAGGCCACCCCTGCCTATACCGAAGTGGGAGAAATTCTGTGAGGGGAACCTAAGTCTTCCTTTCCCCTGACCAACCCACTTCCAGGGGACCTTCTGCCGGAAGGAGCAATATGACCGAATTGTAGGAGTCTTAAATCTTCCTCTCTGTTGGCCAGCCATGAGACGGTGACATGAATAACCACACACAGGGTCTGATCCATTGAAGGCTTTCCATTGGTTTTAATGGGCTTTGGAATGGGTCCTTAGCCCGAGCATTACCTATGGGTTTTGTGCATTAATCATTCACTGCACCTTACCATTCGTGGTCTCTTTAATTGATGACACAGCTGTTTCTTATTCAAATTAATTTTTATTAAGTTTTTAAGTAAGTAATTTTCCTGTTTTCTACCGCCCCACCCCCAACTTGACTTGTCAAGGATAGCAACCGAGTAGCTAGAAAATGCAGTTTCCCTAAAGGGATCCACAAGGAGACCAAAATCCCCCACCACCATCAAGACACTGTAAGACCTGCCCTGTTTAACATAAAAGGGACTTTGTACTTTTCTGCTACAGCTTTATTAATGGTAGTGCTTAAAGTAATTACATAGTACATAGTAAATGCAGTATCTCTCTGTGAGCTTGATCTATAGAGCTGTATCTTGGTCTGAGGGCACAGGTTTTTACTTGTAAATGATCAATGGGATTGGTTAGCAGAAGTCACTGCACTGATACACATTTATGTGGTGTTTTAACAGATAGTTTGGTGAGGTTTAAGACATACCTAGTTGTGCCCACAGTGGGTTGTACGGATGAGTCTTGGCCAACATGTCCACACTCTGGGAGGAATGCTTTTCCAGGAAGATTTTTATAGGTGGCTGACCATTTGGCATGACTGTCGGGACCCAGGCCAGGTGGTTAGTCAGAATTGCAGTCAGAAGGGCTGGTAAAAATCTGAAAATGAAACACTCAGTGTCACTTTTTCCAATGAGGCATTCATAGAATTAAAGCAACAGCAATTCTATAATCTAAAAAAAGCAGGAATGCTAGCTTCCTAATAAGAACACAGAGACAGTAAAGACCACTCGGTCTGCTTGGATTTCCTTATGCATCAGGCTGGAAAAGAAAATGTACTGCCCAAGGTGAGACGCATTTCTTGGAAGGAATATAAAATTAAAACTGTAGAACATTTCCATATTATGGGCATTTTAATTCCTCAGTTTAGCAATATTATGAGACTTCTATTCACCAATGATTCCATGCATAGCAAGCTGTTTATTGTAGCCATAGATTGTGCTAAAAATCTCTGTGAAACCAAAAGATCTGGTGAATATATTTACTAATAGTACACAGAGTACCATACTGCCAACAGAACTAATTGTAAGTACAGTTTATTATTAGAAAACACTAAACATATTATAGAATTTGCATCTAAAGGTAAAGGGTGGGTTTTAATTATGTTGACATTCCACTTTAGCAACTCTTTCACTGTCCAGTAGTTCTTAAGTATGATATCTTCTCAAAACACAAGTTATTGGGCTTTATTACAGGAGTAAATGGGATGAAATTCTATGACTTGTGTTATACAGGAAGTCAGATGAGAATATGATCTAAAGAAATTATCCATTTTGGTCTTAAAATCTGTGAATCTATGAAAAAGAACATCTCAGGAAGAAGGATCCTTTATAGTTACTATCAAACCCTAAAAACAGATAGACATTGTGCATAACAGTTATGCAATTTAAAAATGAGACAGTCACTTGCTTTCAAAAAATGCTCCAAGTTCTGTGGCATCAACACATAGCTCTGTGACTATCAGCCAGGAAAGGTGCATCTCTAACAGGCAAAAACAGTTTTCATTTGCCAAGTTAAAAAGTTGGGTGAAAAAGCTTTTTGAAAAACAGAACCAGTAGATTTAATGTAATGATATAACATGGTTATTGACACTGCACAGATACCAGCTTCACATTCAAATATAAATTGGGTAACAATCACTGGGAAGACTTTAAATAATCCCTTTGAAAGATGAGATCAAACCATTCTTCATCTGAAATAGGACTTTTACTACAGCAGATTTGAATTTAACATCAGTCATATGCTACTTTCACTCCATCAAGGCATGGCAGAAAAACCTACAAAGCAACATACTTCATACGATAACCAAATTTTAAATTTGCATTTATACAGAAACACTACATTAAAGGATTTTAAAAGTCATCAAGGTGACACCTTGTTGTGTCTAAATATGGGAAGACAAAATTACATGCTTCCCTTCTTCCAAGCATTTTCTTTGTTTTTGTCCATTTGTATTTCAACCAAATTGTGTTTTTATAGGCCTTTGTTTTGCAAAGATATTAAAGGTAAACTGAGTCATTCAGGACAGAGAGAGACCTTGTATCTTGCAAGTGTTGGAAGTGCTTTGTATGCTTATGGCACTCCAAACAAACAACAATCATGCATCTATAGCTAATCCAATCAGATGGGAAATTTAAAGTGTTAGTGGGTTACAGATTCTATCCCTATTCCCGGTGGCTCAGTAAGGTTAAACTGAGTTCAACAGAGCAGAACCCTTTGTTCTATTAAAGCATTATGAAAAGGTAAATTACTATTGTTTGAATTATTTTCTGAAGGGAGTATTCTGCACAGATTCCTGCTGCTGAACTGCACTGACGGTAATTTGAGAACTGTAAGTTGAGAACTGAACACTGAGTGGACATTTTACATTTAAAAAGTCCCACTTGTTGGGGGAGAGAGAAAGCGTACATGGAAGACACAAATATGATGGATCTGGGGAGGTTCTGACCTACAAAGTGTCATCATTTTCCTGCAGTCAGCTGTTAGGCAGTCAACTGTTGGCAAATCTTAAAGGAGAAGCAGCACCTCACAGGGCTTCTGAGTTTCAGGGGCATTTTTGTTTGGATATTGTTTTTCCACACATTCTTCCCCACAGCAATGCTAACCAAAGGAGCTGCAGGAAGCCAGTGAGCTGGAGAAAGGGTTAATAACTCCACTTCTCCTACAGATATTTGCAGAGAGATGACCAAGGACCTGGCATTCCAAGATTCCTCTTCAGACCAACAGGTGGTGATTGTTGGCCTGACTACAATTTCAGGTGCCCCTGCCAAAAATACCCCCCACCTCCAGATCCCTCTGGGCCTGAGCAGAACAGAGTCTATTTAAATACAGTTTTGTAGATCTTAAAAACCCAAAGGCTTTAGTCCTCTCGCTCTTGATTGCTGGCTGGAGAGAGTAAGGTGGAATAAATGAATGGAGCTTTGGAAATAAACTAGAAACCTACAGGTGTTGGGTTTGATTCTCCTTCCACACCAATATGTATTAGGAGCATTTCTATTGAAAATAATGGAGTTACATCAATGTAAAACTGGTGTGACATAGTGGAGAATCAGGCTCACAGACTTCATTGCTGCTAATACCCTCACTGAAGCATTTAAAGGACAACACCATCCTGCCCCATTTAAAACAAAAACCAAACCACACCACACTAGAAAATATCTTAGCGTGTACAGTTCAGAATGACTGTGGGCTGGGGAGTTTAATCTTGGCCAAATGCTTCCCTCCCGGTTGGAACTTATTTTGGGAAAAACATTTTAAACTCCCTCTACAAATCATCAGGGCTGTTCACATTCCACTGACGTCTGCTGGCACTCATACTGCTGCAAGAGATCCCTTACTTACAGGAGGTGGACGATGCTGCGGTAATTGTGACTTTCCTGTCAGGGGGATAAGGATTGCGAAATTACCACTCAGAGGCAAAAGTAAAAGGCTCTGAGGAACAGCAGAGTCACATTTTCCTTTGCGGATGCCTGAGCTACACTGACCAGTTGCTGGATCTTCTCCTGTCCATTTCTTTGAGTTAAGAGCTGCTTTGCAGTTCTATTCTCTCTCAGACTTCACATATTTGTGCTTGGTTTAGGATTTCAGTGAAGCCACACTTTTTAATCTCCCATATTTATGCCTTGGAGGAAGAGGATGAAGAGAAGAGAAGACGAAAGAGTGACTCTGTAAGATTCCACAGTTGAGTTAACCAAGAACTTTTTTATTCTGAATTCTTAGCACCCGCTTAACGCTTTACCCTTTCGGGCCCCGTGGTGGGTTCTAATGTAGCACAAGTCCTCATTAATTCTTCATGAGGCCCTGGCTTTTTGTGGAAGCCAGGCTACTAACAATTTGTGATCAGACTCTGCCACCTGAGTGGCTCTTCATGAATTTCTGACCTTGTTCATTACAGCTCTCCTATTCACTGGTTTTGAAAGGTAGATTAATGCATTTCATAGGGGATGTTTTCCCTCCTCCCCTCATACACACATGGTCCCATCTCTGGTTTTCTATAGCCATCTTTTGAAGGCTTATTCTTGAGTTGGGATTTGATGAGATTGTGGGGAAGGAGTCATATAAGAAGAGACTTTTTGTGTCTTCCTCTTGTCTTGCAGACTAGAATGTTTGTGGACTTTCAGGGTACATCAACAATGTAAAAACAAAACCCCGCAACTGTGCGTCTCAGAGCCCAGGTCAACTGACTCGGGCTTGAGGGACTCCTGATACTGGGCTAAAAATAGCAGTGTAGACATTCAGGCTCTGGTTGGATTGCTAGCGTCTACACTGCTATTTTTAGCCCCACAGCGCAAGCTGCGAGTCTTCCTTTGCAGCGTAAAAATACCCTTAGCTGCCGCTAGCTATTTCATCAACCTTTGTCTATGTTAAATACTGACAGCACGAAAAAAAACAAACAAACCCTAGACTAAACAACTTACTGATTTTTTGAGGCATTTTCCATTAAGAAAGTGAACTCCTTCATGAAGCGATGGCACAGCTGGTTCTTTTCTGGGATCCCTGACATCATGGTAAGCCAGACAGGTTCGCCAATACGTGGCATGGTATAGAGATTGCAAATAGTTGTTCTAAAAGAAATTTAAGAAGGAAAGGACATATGGGTAAAGAATTTATTATAATATTTAGTTCCAGTGGCTATTTATGTCAAACGTAAAATTTTTGTTATCAACTATTAGCCAAACTCAACAGAAACAAAGAACCTTTTACCAAATACACCTTTCCACTGTTGCAAATTAAAACACTAGAAAATCCTTCTCAAACTGATCTCAAACACAATAATGCACATTGTCAAGATTCAACAGGTTCCCTATTTAGAATGCAAAGGAAATGAAGGATTCCAGACAAATTATTGGTTTAGCATTCCTTTTTTTGTTTGTTTTAATACATTTCCTGCTTTTTATATATGACATTCAAGCCACATAAATCCTTCCCAAGTCTGACTTATTTGGTGAATATGGCAATTTTGTGTGCACATAATTTATGAAGTATTTTCATTTGCTGCTTAGTTTAGAATCGACAAATATCTCCACCAAATCCATAAGTGTATGGATTTGCAGAGAGACAGACCAGTTAATTCTTTACATGTAAATTTACTGCAGGTAATTACTGGACTGAAGGGTTACTGCATCTGTCCATACCTTTTTAGTCTTACAGAGGACAGTAAATATATGATTAGAACTTTGACTGTTTGCTAAAGCACCAGATTAAAATCTCAGATTATTGCCCAGTTTTCCTCCCCCATCCTAATGAGTTTTGTTTTAAGTACAGCACCATTAAACAAAATATTAAACCAGCAACATTCCAATGCTGTCAGCAACTTTGAAGAAGTCAAAGGAAATTGGGTTTTCCCCAACTAAACAACTACTTTATCCCCTCCCCCCCCCCAAAAAGATTAACAAGTCTCTTTCATCTAACAAGACATGCACGTCTCAGTTCCTGGTAAATCATGCCTACTCAAATCTCTTGCTTATAATGGTGTTTTCCAAAAGACCAGTGTATCAGGCCCCAAACTTATCCTCTGCTCAGAACGGATACTTCTAGACCAGAAAACTGACGGTTATGCATGCCAGGAAGATGAACACACTCAAGAAGCAGCTGCCAAAAAAGCTGAACCAATGAAGATTTAGTTGAAGATCTCTTGGAAGTGAAGAAGCTCTGGATGAGAGCATCTGTGATGCAAGCCCACAGAAATATTCTAGTATGACAGCAGAATTCAAAGGCAGAAATTGCCTTCAGGCAATTGGGCTCAGCGAAAAGAAAGAAAAAACCAACCAAACAAACCCCCCCCCCCCCCAAAAACAAACAAAAACACACAATGCCAGGAACCTCAGAGCAAATGGAAAATCTCTGCCCAGACTGAACACAACGGGCCTGTCAAAACTTCCAACATATCGTACAGTGTTCAGCAAAGCAGTCTGAGAAAAGGGGAGGAGGAGGGCTTTTTCTCTCTTTTTAAAAATGATTCGCTCTATTGATTTTCATTTTTAAAAACAAATTCTACCCGGTGTTAGTAACATTCAGAACTGTCCCTCTCTTCCTTGGCAAAATCTTACAGTAAGCGCTCGAGTCTCAGTTACTCCGTTCCTGCACTTGTGGCAGGAGAGAAGCGGGATGGGAGTTAGAGGGGAGGAACAAATGTGACTTTAAAGCCACCTTTGTGCTCACCATATTCTCAGGCAGCCTCCGTGGCCCTCAGAGTTAAGTTAGTGCCCCTAGGCTGCTGTAACTTACACTCTGCTTCTCATGGCTCCGTGTGGGCTCTGGGAAGCAGAGAACAGTGGTAGGACAGTATGCTGTGGCCATGGCTGCGTGCATGGCCTGGGGTGGCAGGGAGGGGAGTGTGTTTGTGCTGAGGCATCAGAGCTTGAAGGTCTCAGACAAAGTGCAGCTGCTTCAGTTCATTGGGGAGTTGATGCCTCCAGGGTAAATCGCCACACTTACGAGTTACGGCTAGAAACAGGATTATGAAAAGAGAGCCTCCCACCAGCCCTGATTCACAGCCCTTTCTCTTCAGTGGCCTTTACATCCCGTTAGTCGAGTGGGAGAGATCCTGAGTATCAGACTGCATATGACAGAGCTAAAAACTGGTGTCAGACTCTACATCGTGAGAGAGAGCAGACCTTAAAAAGCCAGAGGTAAATCTAAGAGCTCACCGGTAATAACCCCTCTGTGCTTCCGTGAGTGCAGACTAACACCAAATCAAGCTCCCTGCAGCTGTTCAGCTGGTTTCAAAGGAAAAAGAAACTATTTCTACACTAAAACCAAGATATTAAAATATTTGTTTTTGTTGAAAGGAGAGCTTGAGTCTTGTGACTTGTTATTTACTATTCTGGTAACCAAGGCTGCATCTGCAACTGATAGTGTTTCCTCAGAGACAGATCAGATTCCACTGGCCACCTGCCAGCAGGCATGTGACTGCAGTAAAGGGAACCTTCAATACCAGACATGTAAGTAATGGCACAGAAACCAAGGACAAGGATTAACTGCTTTGCAGCTCTGCAGATGGGGGTGGAAATCCCTCCTTTAAACTCAGAAATATTTTCCCAAACAAACGAACAAATATTCCTACTTTCATCGATCACCAGCCGTGACCTGCAGCAAACACCACATTTAACAGACCAGTCCCCTCCCCTTCGCTGTTCAGACCCAAACTTCCCCAATTCTGTATGCACATCAGCGCCTTAAAGTGACAAGTCAGGGAAAGTTCACTTCGTAAGAGACTCTCTTCCTGTGAACCTTAAAAATGGGTTACATTTAGAAATGCGTAGGGGAGTCTGAACTTTAGCCTAGAACTCGCAGACACTCATGGTGTGGTGGGCGAGCAGACACGTCCCTGGCAGCGCAGGGAACCCCAAAGAAAATGTCATCTCTCATAATAGATTTCTCAGCTTTGAAAACATACACAAACACACACACAAAGCCGTCGGAGAGCTGTGCTGTGTGTTGCTGTGGGTGCAGAGAGCACCTAGCACACCCGGGCTGGTACCAGAAGACAAATAACCATAATGCTTATTAAGAATGCAACTGTACTCCTTTGGAGGTAGCTCTGCCTACTGGTTAGAGCACAAGGCTATAGGACTCTTTTCCCTGCTCTACACTCACTGTGACACCTTTGGAAAATTCTTTCACTCTTGTAGCAATATAGGAACCCCACTGGGAGAAGCACTGCACAAAGTCAGATCAAAAAGATGGTCCATGCCCCAAAGGACTTCTCCCCGTGCCTCAGATTCTCAATGGGGGTAATAATACCTCAGAGAGGTGTTGCAAGGTTTACTTCATTGCTGTATGTAAAGCATTTTGAGGTTCTTGAAGGCAAAGTGTTATTAAAATACTATTTTATGATGAGAAAATCTTAAAAATGCTCAGAGTATTTTTCTTTTATGTTAAAATAATTTTGCTGGCTTGCAAAATTCATTAACACTTACACTTTCCCTCCCCCACTCCATTTTATTTTCCTCTATAAAATGGGCATTTTCTTTAGACATGAAAAATATTACACTCAGAATGCAGGATTTTGGATTAGGAGCATGTCTGTTCTTTTTTGTCACCATACCTTCTGCTGCTCTGGGACAGCCCATGCAATATGCAAGACTCATGCACCTTGCTGAGTTATGCATAATGCAAGGGGCCATACTGCACCATCAATTTTTAAGCAGAACTCTCCACTGACGTCAGTAATGTAATCTGCTTAAATATCACTGGTATGAAATAGGCCTAAGTCTGGTGCAAGCATGTTACAAGAGGTGTTTCCCTTGTTATGTTTTTAATGTTTCCTCAGCTATCTGCATATTTACCACACCCGGAGATGCCACATGGATATTATTCAAATGCATAATCAGCACTATTAATGCACTCTGTTGGCTTGGCCCTTAGGGTTTTGAGAGCATCTGAACGTGTATGCAAGCACAGTAGCTTACTTTACAAAGCACGTGTCTGCGTATCTGAGATCTGAAGACAGCCTTCAGCCTGCGAGTCCAGTGTTAACAGCTAAATCCATTAGTAGTTTAAACAATTTTAAAAATGTTTTAAAGTGAATAACAGTTCAAGGTAGATCTAGAGTTTGATGCTGGACTTGCACCATATTTATTAATATCAACAATTTGCAGTAGGAAAAAAATTTCAGTCTGGGCCATTCATGGAAACAGCTTCCCCTCTCGGAGTATGAGGTAAGAGGAGCAAACCAGGGCACAATTTCTTCTTTACTTAGATTGTAAGGTCTCTGGGGCAGGGACTGTCTTTTTGTTCTGTATTTGTACAGCACCAAGCACAACAGGTGGAAGCCCTAGTTGTTCTATCATAGCACTCGAGGTCCTGTCTACAAATCATAAATAAGAACATGTGCAGGCAGGTAAATGTAGAAAATCTGGAGGGCCGGATCCTCTCCTGCGTTAGAGCAGCTTGACGCTGCCATACCAGCACAAAGCTGACCTAAAGCCATCTGTTCCAGCCACAAGAGGATCTTCCCTGCATAGGGGTGTCTTTGGATGGTAGCAGATCTTGCATTCCTACCATTCCCAGCAGCCAGTGCAGAAATGTGTGGCCCGGGAAAGTTATACATCCTAGTGATTCATGGGCTGCTGTCAGAGCCACACAGGGCCAGAGGCAGTTGGTGCCCATTAGATTTAAAGTCTAGCTTGGTCTGTATCTTTAACATACAGCATATAAAAAGCTGACCATTACTTAAAAAAAAAAAAAGAAACCCAGAACCAAACTAACTTCATGGTAAATCTCTGTATCTTGGAAAGTCACAAGGCAGGGCCTCTGTTCAAAGTGTCCCTCGGGAATCCCCATTTGCGTGGCCAAGAATGATCAAGGATTGACTAGATGTCCCGTGGGAAAGGAGGAAAGACAGCGAGATGCAGCATTATGCTACTTACTGCAGAATTAAGCTCATAGAGAAAGGCTGAAGGGCGGAGGGACGTGGGGAAGGGGAATTCAGGAAAAACAAGGCAGGTCCCAGAATCTAACAATGGACGCTGCCTGAGCACATGGTGAGAAGAATAATCCCCTCAGGATTCCCCTGCCTACCTGCAGCCCAGAACAGATTTTTGTGGTTGGCAAGGAGAGGGCCACGGGTGGACCATCCTCATGTCCACTTTACCTCAGAGAAGTACATCAATTAATCTTTCAACTCCTTGATGGTAAAGCAGGGAGCCCCACTCTCAGCAGATATAAATTAACGTTGTGCCATTGACTTCAGTGAAGCTATGCTGATTTATACCAGCTGAAGATCGAGTCAAGGATGTCGTATTCTCGTTGTTAGCAAGGACATATACTAACAATGCCATCACTATGGGGCTAATGGTGCGGTTAACATTACACACACACACACACACACACACACACGAATTTGCTGAATAATGCAGAAATCAAAGTGCCTATCCAGAAGATATTCCATTTAACCCCAAATAGATTTCTGAACTCAGTAATCCAGATATTGATATTTAGATGCACCTCTTTTGGTACAAACACTTTACTTATAAAAAACCAAACCAAAAGCAAGTGTTTTTCTGTTCCATAACAACATTTTTTATAGTACACAAGTTACAATATAGCATTACTATCCTACACAGCACAGAGAAATAAGGTTCTAGAAGGCAACCAAAAGCCGCAAAGGGGCATTTGTAGCGTACATTCCTATTCACATACTTAGTTAAAATATAAAATCATCCAAACGAAGGCTGCAGCCCCAGGAAATCCATACTGGATTTAATTCACCCAATTACGCTGCAATGGAACAATATTTACAGCATCATGGAAACGCTGCATAAAACGGGTAGTACACATACGTGTCCATTGAGGGTTACGCAATCAATGTGTCATGTGAATGATCACATTTGACAATACTTTAAAGCCTCAGAAAACAAGCCTGTCAATCTTGCCCTATAAAGTGGGGTGTTTTGTTTTACTTTTCCACGTGCATTTTCACCCTACAAGTATGCAGACGAGAACCTTCAACTTCTCTATTCAAACTGTGCACGTCGTCTACACTTCAGCTATAGCACAACCAAACAGAACTTATTTAGAGGGGAAGAACCCATGGGTGAATTTCTTCTGTGCTGTGCCTTGCAGAAGCACAGCACAGAACTTGAATGCTAAGGGAGGGAGCCTAAGGGCGCTTCAAGCCACCTTTGAACCTGCCAAGTCTCCCGATGCCAGGCTGCTCCTAGAAATAGCCCCCAGGACAGCATATGCAGGCCAGGTGGTGCTGGAAAGACTCACAGTGGTGTGTATTACAGGCCTGTCCCTCCATCCTGGACAGATAGCCGACAGACTAAAGCAAATGCATGAAGAACTGAGGATTTGGCTCATTATGAGATGAGAGATGTTTGGAAAATAGAACTGTGCTACGTTTGCCCTTAAATATCACATAATCCATGGCTATTCAGTAACACGACTGTAATTCTGCTGACTGAAACTAAACTGAAAAGTCATTTTTTTCAGATGAATGGTACCGCAGGATCTTTCACTGCTAAGAAAAACACCCTGTGAGTGGAAAGCAAAAGGTTAACTACTTTTTTACAATATAATGTTGCCTTCTACAGGGCTTGTTAAATGTAGTTCATGTCTCTCTCTTTTTAGGGACATCCTGCCATTCCTATTTAAGTGATGACAAATCACTAGAAACAGACGGATTCCCTTTTTCTTTGCCCCTCCATCCCCCATGCTACCTGAATTACTGAAGGAAAATGCCAGTGATGTACTCATCTGTGCTATTTCTCAACAGAACTGAATAGATGCTAGGTTTTGATATTGCCCCTCTCCTTTGTGCAGGCGTCAGAAGAAAAGCTTAGACGTTTTTTGAAAGATGCTCCTCCCCTCCAACAAACTACCTATGAGCAATAACTATGGTTCCCCTCAGAGATCGGAGAGGGGGAAAGGTTACGTTCTATTCACAGATTAGGAAAAGATGAACTAGAACAGTGTTTCTCAACCAGTGGGTCGTGACCTGCAGGGTATACCATGAAAGGCAATCAGAGGGGATGTGAGACATTGAAAACTTTATTACAGTGTAAAGCAAAGAAAATCTTGCTCACCTGTTCCCCACACAGCCCTGCCCTTTCATGGTCATGTACTCTCTGACATCCTCTCAAAAACATACACCCAGGTAAATTATACAGGCTTTGCAATGGTAGCATTAATACAGTTTTCACCCTGACTTTTATAGTCAGGGTAAGTGGGTCAGCACTCATTTTTTTACTTTGAATAAGAGGTTGCCAATCTGAAAGGGTTGAGAAACACTGCACTACAAAGGATCTGGAAGAACTCAAGCACATTAAAAGACACAGCAATAAAAGCTTTAAGACTAAATACTCACCTGAATTCATTTAGGGCGTCTACAATTCTGTTATATGCCAAGCTCCGTTGACTGGCATCAGCTGATCTACGGCTCATTTTCATAGCCTTGAAAACAATCATTAAACAGATAAACGAACGCCAGACATGGCAACAGAGGTAAAGAAAATGGAAAACAAAGTCATGTGTTTGGCTTTATCTTTTATGCAACCAGTCAGGCAAATAACATTTTTTTTAAACATGATAAATGATGGTACATTGCTAATTTTCATACGTAGGAAGAGTTTTGTGTGTTTGCAGCCTCTTTCTCTTCCGCACTTTCAGTGATGAAAGCCAGAAAAGGGTTCAAAGGTTTCATATAGTCACTGCTAAAGCATTTCCTAGAAGAGGGATTTGAGACGAATTTATATGTAAAACTGTTCATTCTCAGAAAATCTGATAAGATTAGGAATCAGCAAAAAACAAAAATACTAGAGTTATTTAGAGTCCATACAAGCCCACTGAAGGATCCTGAACCTGCAATGCAATCCACTAGAGTAGACTCTTGTATAGCTGAGGAAAGGAGGCAAAGGAGGTCCTAAGCCACCTTTCAACCTTGGTTGATATTAGAGCTGGCTGGGAGCTGAAATTCCAGTGCAAGTTAGAGCAGCCTAAGGACTGTTCTAGCTTCCAGTGATCCTTGCAGAATAATGCAGCATGCTTTGTCCCCACCCCAACAGAGTCTCTATGCTGTTAGTAGGAAGCAGGGTCAAAGATCTGGCCCACTGAGCATAAATCATCTACAGATACATTAGTAAGATGCAAGAAAAAAAAAATCGAATACAGAAAGTAAAAGAATCCCAAGAGACTGTGTTTACCTGTTCTATTGCACTCTTCAGTTTGTTCATGTGGCTCTCAAAAAGAGGGAAATGTGAAAAAAAGAAGTCATGAAATTTATTATTTTCATCTTCATCCTTTGAGAGTGAAAATATCACACCAATTGCTATCTTCTTTTTCCTAACAATTCCCGGGCTGGGACCAGAGCTGTCATCTGACAAATTAAAGCTTTCCTCTACAGACCTTGAAGGGGAAAAAGAAAAAGCTTGAGGAATTCATTGCTTTAAATGGCAGTTTGAGTTCTATGTAATTAAATATCAGAACATTTAACTTAAGCTAACTCCTTTTGTGCGCATTTGTTAAATCATCTTCCTTGGTAACATCAGCGTTGTCACTCTATAAAAGCATAACACGTTATTGAAAGATGGGCCTTAAATCTCAAAGTCCAGATCTGATGTTTGTGGAGTTCAGATCTGGTATTTCAATTCACACCTATTTTTGCCAATGGTTTGCTATTTTATTAGGATCTCAGGGCTCCTTCTCTTCAGAACTTCAACCCATATTTTTACCTGCAATTTGTTGTCCGTTTCTATTACGTGAAAAAGCAGTAAACACTATGAATAAATAAACCACAAAAAGCACCATAGATCGAATTCTAATTTCACTTTCACCTGTATAAATACACCACAGCAAGTAATGGTGTTACATTGGGGTATGCCAGAGCAGAATCAGACTACAGGAATCTGCAAGAGCCTAAGGTAAAACCAGCGTTATCTCCAGCTCACCATCTAGGGAAGACCCCATTCTCCAAGCTTGTAGTCTGACTGCGACGCCAGCGTCTTTGGTAACTGCTGGCACAGCTTCTGGTGAGTGAAGAGCCCGGGGAGGGAAACGGAGTGATGAGCAGGCTGCTAAGAGATGCTGTAAGAATTAGAAAAACCAAGTGAAACACTTCCTACATAGCTAAGGCACACAAAAGAAAAGAATATTTGGGAAATTATGGTAGCAGTTAGAGGGACCCCACTAAATGCATCTGATATAACTCATCAAACATCTGACTTGTCCTTCCTATCTATACACATATCTTATTTTAAGAATGTCCAGTTTACAGTAAAACCAGCAAAGTATACCAGCACTGATGTGCTGGAACAGACTTTAAACCCTCCAGTGTAGAGGTAATAAACAGCATAGGCACTGTATATATGCAGATACCTTGCACTGTGTCTCCAACCCCACAAGGGTGAGAGAGAAAATTCTTCTTCAAAAAGATAAGAACCTTGGTAGTTTCAACCCCTTAACTACTCTCCAAAAGCAGAGGTGGAAACAGACAGGAAGGATGGCCTATGAGATGGAAGTCCCCAGTCGTAACAGGCCCAGCGTCCTGAGTTTATTGGGGGAAATTACCCATTCTAAAAGCTGGAGATTATTATTGCCCTCAGTAATAATGGGACACAATATTTTTGAACACGTTATGAGTTTGATTTGAGTCTTTAAATTTCCCGGCTCATTGGGAGTGGGTTATATTCAATTGTACTACTGCGCTCAGAGTATTTCTGTGAGGTATTTTTAAGTATATCAAGGGTGCTTAAAGTATATGGATAGGTGCCCTTCTCTAGCATTTGCATAAATATAAATAAATGAATACATACATTTCAAAACAGATCATTTTAGGAGGGAAAGTCAGATTTCTGGATTCTGGTTTTAGGGTGGTCACCAGGCAACAGAGAAGGTGGCTTATGCAACAGGATAGATGGATATCTAATAGCAATCATTCATTAGTGCTCTCTAGTGTGCTGGGTTTTACCAGATCTCGCTATGCCGCTGTCTCTATCCTCATTCTGCTCCCTCCCAGGCATGTCCATAGGGTTGCTGTGAACTGTAAAATAAGGCACACCAATTAGCAAGAGAATATACATGCCTGTCCCTGTTTGTAGTGTTCCAGTTAATTAACAAAACCAAATCATGCTCATCTCATTGCATTAATTTAGATATTTTTCAACACACTGTGCAAGCCCATCACCAAGAGATGCTGCCAAGCTGAACAAGCCAAAACATTTATTTGAAAAGCTCTTACATATTTTTCTGAAGTCTGCCTCTTTATTTTAAGCACAAAAAGAACCAGACCCACATTCATTCTCTCTCCTACAAAAAGATTTTGGAGTAAAATTCTAATGTACCAAAAGGGTATTAGCCAAGCAGCTAAAGCCCTTTGTAAAAGACAGAAAGAGTAACTTAGATTTTAGACGTGTATAAACCAGCAACATTGAATAAATGCTTTATATACAAGTCTGGACCATGTAATAAAGAATTCTTCCAAAATATTTTGCAATAGTAGTTAGGAAGGAAAAGGATTACTATTAAAACTTTATACAGTGAATTGCTTGTTCAGCTAAGCCTTGAGCAGCATCTGTATTCATAGCCAGTCCTTATGTGTATAGAAGATAAAAAAGTGTCTCAATCATAATCTTAAATGTGATATATTTTACAGATCTGTGAAACAAAAGCTACTCAGCCATGGAAGTAAGACCCAGCCACTGAAAACAAGCATTGTTTATTTTATATGAACCAAAAGAGACTACATATTTTTATAAGTTTGGTTAAAACAAGTCCAGATCTAAATTAGCTTGGAAAGCAACTAGTGTCAAATATTGCCTCCAAAAATAAATATGCACCATGCAAATGGGTAAGTGTCTATAAAACAAAACTCATTAAGAGAACAGAACTTTTAAAGCATCTACTGCTCTCGAGGATATGTGCTTAAAATTCCCACAAACGATAAAAAGCTGAAAAGCAGGCATCTCTGCTCACTTTACATTTTCCCCATGCCCTCCAATTTCACAACTGTATTTTTAAAACATCTCTTATTTCCATGGCTACACTACAAATCCACACATCTTTGTTACATCAACTAGACTATGCACACAGCACACGGCAAACCTGCAAAGAAAGAGGCGCTCCGGATCAGGCGGAGCGGACCTTGTTCAGAGAACGCTCGCCTAGGGCTGCAAAGCTGTGAAAGACCTACATGGCAGAACGTAAAATACATATGAAAGAAGGTGGTTAGTAAAGCAGAGCTGAGTCTGTAGGGAAAAAAAAAAAAGTTATAAGCCAACATAAATGCAGACCAACAGATACAGAAGAATACAGCTCTTATGCTCAGCAAGAGTTACAATCCAAGCTGAAGTACCTATGACTAAAACATTGTCTTTCCAATATTATCTTTTTTTAAAAACAGGATCCAATTTTACATTACCTCCCATAAAAGGGATTTTTAAAATGCAAATAATTAATTTATGCAGGAAGTTAAGAACACCTATTAGCTCGATTCACAGATATTAGATTTAGCCTGATGTAAAACATGTGTTTTAATATCTCCATTGAGTGAGTGCTTAGGGTACTCCACCTTCGAAGATGATGAAAATAAAAAGCATGAATAAATTAAGTTTAATAGAGTGGCGAGAAAAATTACAGGTCACAATCACTGCTCATGAAAATTAAGAGTCAATACTTGACGTTAGTCATAAGAATGGTGGACAAAAAATAAACAACTTTAAAACCATGGAAAAATTCATTATTGAAAGGTAAGTTACATCAGGGAACTACACTATGCTTGTTCTGCATACATAACAAAATAAAAAACAACACTGACATTTTTAATTAGTTAATTGCCAGCTGCACCAAAAAGCTGAATTTGTGAAGCTATTGTGCACCCAAGGTTTTCTATGTAAATTAATTAAAAAAATTCAGAAGGCTGCACTTTAACTAAAGCTCCCTTCCCTTCTCTTTAAGTGACTTAGTTCTTTATTAAGGAAAAAGATGATAGGGACTAGCTTAAAAAAAAAAAAAAAAAAGCAGGCATGTATGAAAAGAGCAGTGGGTAAACAGTCCCCAACCAAAACACACAAACTTTTTTTATATCATGAGCTGGCAAGAGTCAGTGGGTTAGAAGCATTTTTTTTTTAATTTAGTTATACAAATGCTCCAGTTATAGATTAACTTCTTAGCCCTGTCTTGCCCATTGTTCCTTCTGCCTTGAAGTGGGAACTGTAAACAAACACTGATGAAAGGATTGAAAGTTCCTGCAGTTTCGTGGCGGTCTCAGTATTTTTGTTTCTTCTTCTGAAATGCTCTATCATTTGCTAGCTGTGTACCTCTGTGACTCCCAACTGATGTACAGACACCTCCTACAGCAGCATGCTAGAAGAGCTATTTTCCTTCTTTTTGCTGCTGTAGAAGGCCATCATATGATGCTTTGCTACACCTAAGTCACTGAATCACAACCGTGACAATGCCCACGTTTTAATTTTCCCTGTGGATTTTTTTGTGGGGGCCAGGAAGGTGTGGGTTGGCATACTAACCATTTTGCCAGACAAAAACCACTGTCATACAAATTGCAGAGGAAAGGTGAGATTTTCCAAACATGCCTGAGTTAGGAACTTCTTTACTTTGGCTCTTAACTCACTTAGGCACTTCTAAAAATCTCACACAAAGCCCAAAAGAAATACTGAGTAATGAGAACGTACGACTTTGACTTTCCACATTTTGTAAATGTGGATGCATTTGATGGACAACAGTCTCAAACGCCTTTACAAGGCTTCCCTTGTAAACGAATTACTGGCAAGAAAAGTAGCACAAGCCTATTATCACTATTATACCTCAATTAGCTTGCAAATGATGATGCAAGTTTTAAAGAAACGTGTGCCACAACAAGGAGGAAAAAACATCTGTTGATGTTTCTGAACCTTTTTAAAGCTGGTTCATTTCTGCAGTTTCAGCTATGAAAAATTATTTTAAAAGAAAGACTTCATTTCTGATCTAGCAAGGCACTCACACGTGTTTAAGGTTAAGCACAAACATCGTCCCATTGAGATTCATGAGGGCATGGATGGACCCTTGTTCCCAAGAACTGATGCCGTTATTTGGAAGCCAAAACCCCATTTTGGGGTAACAAGACATTCAATTAACCTCAGAGGTCTGGATGCTAGAGCAGAAGAGTGTGTATGTCCACTGATAATCTCGGAAGCTGATCACAAAGTTTTAAAATTAACTTTTTCCAGCCAATTTTATTCTAACTACAATAGAACTGGCTTGAAAATTTAACTAACTAATTAAGGGAAAGTGGTGCTTACTAAGCAGGGCTGTATTTGTGTTTCCTGATATAGGCTGTATTTAAACCTCTAACCAAGATGGGAAAAAAAACTCTGTGTCCCATTACCAAGACCTACGCTGTATGGCTTACTCTCCCCCAATCCATGCAAGGTTTCTTTCTATAAAATCCTTTGCTACTGTTTCAGTGGGTTTTATTAGCTGCATAATATGGAATTTTTCACAACAGACTGAAAATCTAGTGCTTATTCAATTAACAAAAGGTACCAAGAAAGAAATTAAGCTTTTAAATTACCTATGTTTCCAAGGAGTCCATTCATAATTGTACTATGGTCTGGCTTTAATGTATTACTGTCCTGATTAATGAACTCAAGACTGTCCTGCAACCTAAAAAAAAAACAACCAAAAACCCAACAAAATCAGTAATTCACATTTTGGTACAGTGTTGTCTGATTTCATTGATAGCCTGAATGGAACAGACTAGCAACTAGTGCAGGCTTTCACTGAAGTTGTGGAAAACCCCTACCACCTAATAGTGTTCACAAAGCCAGGCCAGCTGTACAGTTAGCTCATGCAAACTGAGCAGCAAGTAGCTGAAAGAAAGACCCACTCTGTAACACCTCACTCCCAAAAGGTATTATTGAGTGCCTTCAACTCTCATTGATTTCAGTAGGAATCAAAAGCACTCAGCCCCTTGCAGGATCAGTCTCCAATTGCCAAAATGCCAGCACCTGCTCTGAAGGAACACTCCATCCCTTTGTTTAAGGCAAGGTGAGGTGGAGATGACCACAAGCAAACTGTGGAGAGGGAAGCCACAGGAAACAATACAAAGTTCCTTGTGATGTAGAAAAAAGAATTTTGAGGCTCCTGACATGATCAGAATTCTCTTCCAAGTAGTGCTTAGGTTCAGCTACTCAGACTCAATGATATTATTTCTAATGTACTCACGTGTTTAGACTTCCATAGATGCTACTTCCAGTTCGAGCTGTAAAAACCTTGCTAAGCATGAGCTGAGGAGGGGAGCTATGAGACAAAAAAGGAAGAGGTCAGTACAGAACTATTGTCCCAAAACTTCCTTTTTTCTCCATTCATATTCCTTCAGATTTTAATGGCTTAAACATATAGCATGACAATTAGCCTAGCATTATTATAGGTCTAAAGCATTATCAGGATAAATACTATTTGTACCTGAATTTAGAAACTGCCTCTGCTCTGAATTGGAAACATTCACTGGAATAACAATTTTACCCCAATATAGAATCTTGTGAAAAGGACATCAGTAAAAAAAAAAGCAACAAAAAACAGAATGAGTCTCACCGGATTTGGTGAATTTTCAACGTAGAACCCTTGTAGCTCATGGCCACAGACCCAAACATCATCTCTCCGAGCATATTGGCATCAGAGGAGCATCGAGAACCCTGCAGAACAAAATCAGTTAATTATTTTGTTATGCACTTGAGCATTTCAAAAGCACATTTTCAGTTAAGGCAACACAGAAACAAGGAAAATTATTTAAAAATGCTTTGCTCTGATGGATGCAAATATCAGGTATATACGCTATAAGCCCCTTAAAAGCACAGTATGGTTTGCTGAGATAAGTTCTACTCCAAGAAGCAATCTTAAGGTTGGTTTGTGGACTGAACCAATCAGTACAATTACCAGAACAAACCTATCTCTATGGGAGGTGCAGTGCATTTCAGTACTGGCTGCTGACAGTTGTTACTGAACTCACAGCGGAGTCATAAAGGGTGGAGAGGAGTGTGATATATTCTTAGGAATTGATAAGGGATCAGTCCCCAGTTTCAAGGCATAGATTAAGGCACAGAGTTCATACAAACCTGCCTGTGGCTGTGGAAATGCAACTTGTTTATAAAAACAGTGACAAAGTTCCTGCTCTACCTTGGTGGGTCTTGTGCTTATTGCTCGCCTTGGAGCTTCACAGCAGCCCTCAGCTTGGCCGTTTTTCTGAATTCACAGTCCACGTCGACTCCTCCTGTGTCTCATCAGGAGTTGGGAGGATTTGGGGAGAACCCGGGCCCGCCCTCTACTCCGGGTTCTAGCCCAGGGCCCTGTGGAATGCAGCTGTCTAGAGTGCCTCCTGGAACAGCTGTGCGACAGATACAAGTCCCTGGGCTACTTCCCCATGGCCTCCTCCCAACACCTTCTTTATCCTCACCACAGGACCTTCCTCCTGGTGTCTGATGATGCTTGTACTCCTCAGTCCTCCAACAGTCCGCATTCTCACTTTCAGCTCCTAGTGCCTCTTGCTCCCAGCTTCTCACACACACCACAAACTGAAGTGAGCTCCTTTTTAAACCCAGGTACCCTGATTAGCCTGCCTTAATTGATTCTAGCAGCTTCTTGATTAGAACACCTGCAGCCAATCAGCCTGTCTGTCTTAATTGTCTCCAGAAGGTTCCTGATTGTTCTGGACCCTTCCCTGTTACCTTACCCAGGGAAAAGGGATCTACTTAGCCTGGGGCTAATATATCTGCCTTCTGTTACTCTCCTGTAGCCATCTGGCCTGACCCTGTCACAAAACATACAACTCTAACAGACTGCTATACAACCTGTCTTCCCAATTAAGACTTCTCCTGTTTGCAATATAGATAATTATAAAGAAATAATAAAGAAAATGAGAAGACTTAAGTATTCTGTATAGTATTACATAAAGCAGTACAGAAAGCACTTCTAGAGGTGACCAAGCAATGCAAAAAGGGATTTGTAATTATGCTCTGAAATAAAATATTGATGAATTTGATTCACGGCTATTTGTACAATCCTATGAGTTGTTGTTCATGAGTATTCAGAAAGTCACTCTGGTATTTGCGAAACAGTTCACAAATACCAAAAGTCTCACAAATTTTAGTATCAATCATTTTCCATCTGAATCTTTTTACCAGCAGTAAGTTATTTGTCATTCATTATTCTGCTCTTTAAAAAGTTTCAACTATCCAGACAAGAAACAGAAAAAAAATATCAGGTGACTTAAAGTGACCACTGAATAATGAATAGCAAATTGCTGAACAAAAACAGTTCACAGTCAGCTGACATGTGGTCACAAACTATTCCTTCCCCAGGTTCTCCCTTTTTCCACTGCAAACAAAAACTAGGTCTTCACTTTTAAGGCCATTCATGGATTAGTCCCACCCTATCCATAATCTTTTATGTACAATCAAGCCTTTAACCCGCCACCCTTGCCTTGCCAATGATGCCAGCCTTTATCACCCATCAGTCCAATCGGCCCTCAAACACCTTAGTGCTTTTGCCCAGGCCCACCCTTTATGCACTGGGAGGAGTGCCCAGTAAAAATCCAAACAGACACTATATTGTCCTCCTTCAAAGCTCTCCTTAAATCTCGCTCTGCCATTTACCAGACATTTGACAAAGGCTACACAGTGGTGCTGTGTCTGCTGCTTATTACACTAACAATAATTGTGTCACTGTTATCTTGTGTTCCTCCCACATCTGTTGTGTCCACCTGTTGCCTCTCGTCTTATATTTAGGTTGTAAGTTCTCAGTTCCTCCACTGATTTCTGTCACTCACTAGTTGTGGTACTTTTTCCCAGGGGATACCATGCACTGAATAAGATCACCCTTTTTCATAATGCCACAAGAATACCATCTTTCCAGTCTTGTAGCACTTATTCTTTCACCCATATTTTGTTACAGAGTTTTATTAGCTGCTCAGTCAGAATTTTGCCTCCTGCCTTCAGTACATCTGCTTGAATTCTGTGAACATCAGGCGTTTCCCTTCTTTGAGGCCTTTGATGGCTGCTTTAATTTCATTGTGTGTTATTGGGACCTCTTCTATTTCCAACTTAGCACTGACATTTCTCTCAAACCTGGGCATGATTGTTGGCTCTGGACAGTTTGTAATCTGAAATGGAAATGTTCTTTCCAGGCTTGTTCTTCATGCATTTTCAATATCTGTCCATGACAATCATAGATCATCACCTGTGATGATCTAATCTTTCTGAGAGGTCTTTCACTATTCTATACAGCTGCTTGAAATCTCCTCTCTTGTGCTGCTGCTTCTGCCTCTGCAGCCTTCTTCTGAACCCAGACATTTCTATCTTGCCTGAATTTCTTCTCTATTTCTTTGTCTTTTTCTCTGCATCTTGCATCTGCTCTAAAAGTTCTGCCTGTGTCTTGCACTATTCCTTTTTTACCTTCAGAGTTTTCTGTTTGTCAGTCGCTGCCCATGTTCCAGATGTAACAATCTATGTACCTTACTTTTGCCCTCTTCGGAGGCCCACTACTTCCTCTGCTGTCTCGACTACCATCTTCTTCCAGGTTGACCATCTGTCTTCCAGACTTCCATCAGTCTGGTTCTGTAAAATACTGGAAGGTTGCTAAATGCAATCTGATCTGCATTTCTCTGTCCTGGAACTTCTGTATTGCTATAACGTTCTTTTTGTCCATCTTTGTGAACTTTGAGTTTAAGTTCTAATGTGGCCTCTCAGAGATAATGATCTGCGCCCTGATCTCTGCTGACTCTGATATCCCTCAAAGAAGATGCTCACCTCTCAAATATACACACATGACCTATCTTTACGATGTTTGAGCCACAGAGATTAAGGAGCCATTCATCATTATAAGTCTGGATGCCTTCTGCTGCTGTGCCCAGGACACCTTCCCAGCCAATCGAGTTGTTGCCAATTTGTGCATTGAAGTCACCTATCATCAAACTGATGTCTTGATTAGGCATGTCATCCAATACTTGCTGCACCTGCTTGTAGAATGTATTCTTTTCACTTTTGCCTAATGCATTTGTTGGTCATATACTTGGGCTACATTTACGCTACAGGGCTTACAGCTGTCACACTGCTAGTGCAGATGCTCTAAGGTGATGGGAGAGAGCTTTCCCGTTGACTTAATTAATCCACCCCCAACAAGCGGCAGTAGCTATGTCAGCGGGAGAAGCTGACATGTAGCCCACGAAAACTTATGCTCTAATAAATTTGTTAGTCTCTAAGGTGCCACAAGTACTCCTGTTTTTTTTTTGCGGATACAGAGTAACATGGCTGCTACTCTGAAACCTGTCATAATTCCTACACCTCTTTCACGGGTTCCTCCTCTTCAGCGCAAGATTGTAGCATCATCTTGGCACTCCCTGCGCCCACCTCATCTCACTGACACCAAGTATGTTCAGATGGTACTTTTTCATTTCTCGTATAACTTGTGCCAACTTTTCCGTCCTACACATAGTAAATGCATTCAGTGTGCCTATTCCTGTTACAGATTTGGTTGTCAGGATTCAGTGTCTCCAGTTCCCAGCTTCCTTCTGGCCTTCACTGAGATCTGTCATACTTGGGTTTTGAGCTCTGTGTGCACCTACAAGTAACGGCTTAATGGAACTGCTTCTGTTGCAGTACGGTTAACTCTGCCACTCTTAGCAATGGTGCCAGTCCCACGCTTGGATAAAAGAGTAGGGTTCTGCAGCTGGATTTGCAACCCACTCAGGTAAAACCTTACTGCCACACAAACTGTTCAGTTAATTATTATTAATTCTGTTTATTATGTTGTACCAAAGGGCCAACCAAGAATGGAGTCCTATTTGTGCACTGTACAAACACATAGTACTAGACTTCCCTTTGTTATCTTCCTTGTCCCAAAGAGCTTATATCCTAATAATAAATAACAACAATCATGTACAGTGCTTAGCACAATGAAGGCCTTAATTGAGACTATTTGACTCTACTGCAATAGAAAATGATTTTTATTATTTACAACAGTAAGACCACTTATAAATAATTATTATACTTGTAGAAATGTGTATATTTCTGAAGGATTTTCAAAGAGAAAATAGGGCTAAATTAGTAACAAATAATTTGACTAGCTCTGATTTGCTGCATTCCATCTCCTTTTAAATCTTTATTTGGCAACTTCTGCATTAAAATACCAGAGTTCAGAATTTCACACCTATTTAACACCTGGTTAAGAAAGATTTAAATCACTTGGCACCAGCTGAATGTGTCGCTATAAAGGATAATGACAGGTTTCAGAGTAACAGCCGTGTTAGTCTGTATTCGTAAAAAGAAAAGGAGTACTTGTGGCACCTTAGAGACTAACCAGTTTATTTGAGCATGAGCTTTCGTGAGCTACAGCTCACTTAAAGGATAATGTACACTTTCATGATTAAGCAGCAGGCAATGGCATTCACTAACATTAATTTAAACAGGTTCTCAGCCAGTAGAGTGTTTATCTGGGTTAAGTTCAGCCCCATCAGGAAGGAAGATGAGAGGAGGGGATTGTGTGTGTGTGTGTGTGTGTGTGTGTGTCTTTTACAGAAATTATTTCCTCAAAATTACTTTAAGTAAATATAATTTCATATCACATACAAATCTCAACACTTCACTAATATCAGACAGGCCTACACCATAGTAATACCAGATATAATGCCTGCCAATGCATGGGGGGAAACTTAGACTGAATTATAGAATATAATAAACAAACCATGGACTACCATAAGGAGAAAGTGCAATAGCAACACAGTATACAAGTACTTTTTGAAAAACAAGTACTTATTGGAAAATCTTTTTTAGCTGAAGATGAAGACTGAATACACAAAGAAGTTGTTGCAGTGTGGTATGAGTAGGGATGCTTACTGATCTTCTTTGCATTTTAGAGAAATCAAGGGATGCTAATTCTTGTTTCCCAAATAATCCAAGTATAAAAGTGAAGGCTCACAAAGTTTGTCTGATTGCTTCCTTTGGGCCTGATCCAAGGTTCATTGAAGTTCATATGAGGTCCTTCCATTGACTTCAAGAGTCTTTGGATCAGGCTCACAATGTACAGTAGAACCTCAGAGTTACGAAAACCAGAGTTACGAACTGACCAGTCAACCACACACCTCATTTGGAACCGGACGTTCAGAGTTACAAACATTTCAGAGTTATGAACAACCTTTTGCCGAGGTGTTTGTTAACTCTGAGGTTCTGCTGTATATGTAATGTTTAGGAGTTTGAGCAATGGTTTTTTTCTAGGTTCCAGCAGAGGGGTGTTCAGAGGACAAATATGGTGCCCCCACTATGGCACATAATGAGGAATTAAGATTTTAAAATTAAGTAGGAATTCTAAAAGGGGAACTGAAAGGGTTTTTCTATAAATTAAAATATATTTGTAAATATTCGAAAAAAAGAAGAGTGTTTAAAAGTCCAATTAATAATTAATGTTGTTTTCAAAACATATTATTTTTAATTCATTGATCCAAACAGAAGTCTGGCCACAATCCATCTCTGTGGGTGTAATATCATGTGTATAAAGACACAGACATCAGGTCATGGGTCCCAAACCAAAAAGCATCCCTACAGAAGTCAACGGGGCTGAAACAAATGCCTGAAGTTAAGAACGAGCTTCAGTACTTTCCTGAATGAGGGCCTTAGGGCCTAAACTTTTCTTTTATTTGATCATCAGAGCGAGAAGAGCTATGTGTTTACTGCTGATTGTTCTATGGAGATCATGGATTTTGGACAGGCTGGACCAATGGCTTCTTGACAAGTTAAGGATTGACTCATAATCACCTGTGCATAATAATGTGCATTTGACACTCTTCCGTCTATTGTTATTGTGCTGATTGCCTCCTTCAGTACAAGAAAAGAGCACATGATGCCATGAGTAATCATGCATTTCCTGTTACTTGACTGGTGAGAGTTTGCCATTAGCGATACTGATTGAGCACAAAGGAGGAATGTCACGTAACATCATATGCTAGATAAGTACTGCACACAACAAGCAAAAATCTTCAGACTAAAATTAAAAAAAGTTACCTAGGCTAATCAACTGAAGATGTTTTTGCAGCTGACAGAAACTCATGCCACTCTTTCCTCTCATCTATGTGCTGTCTTTCCAATCATATGCATAAGTAAGCAGGGTCACTTTTTTACTCATGTTCTTTTTTGCTGGCAGTTCCTCCGCCCATTAACCTTCCAGAATCTCAGCACTGACTCTCCACTAGCTGTGCCTGACCCTGACTAAATTAAATGCCACAAGGACTCCCAGAGCTCAGACACTTCAGAGCTGCTGCATTTGGGCACTAGGCAAAACAACAACAAGCCACATCCTTTGACTTTGTCAACTCCAGATGGCGGAGCAAAGAATTTAGAACAACATTTGCAAATGTGGGTGCTTAAAATTAGATACTTAAGTGCGCTGACATTCACAGGGTACTAAGCATGCACAGCTCCCATAGAAATCTATGGGAGCTAAGTTTGTGTACCCTCTGGGAAAAGTTAGACTAATTATTTAGGTGACTAAATATGGGTTTAGGTAACAACCAAGTTTGGCCTAAATCTAAATGACTTTCCCAATGTCACAGAGTGAGCTAATGGCAGAATCAGAAATAGAATCCAGGCCTCCAGCTCCCCACCAGAAATAATGAATATGTAAAGAAGGCCACTGGATTCTTCTACTTACCCTACCCACTGAAATAAGAACAAGGAGATACTATGAAACTCAAAGACCACTCATTTAAAACATAACACTTTCCGTTACTTAGCTCTTTGAATCTTCAAAGCAGTTTGCAAAAAGGATCCATTTCTAAGGTCAGAATACCTAACTTCTGCAACTCACTATCACTCCAGGAGCACAAAAAAGATGGGGCATGAATAAAAATAGCAACTACGACTATAAAAATGAGGATATAATTACAAGAACTATTAATCTTCATGTGTCACGGCAAAAAACTGATCACTACCAGAATCATGGATAAATTCCCATCCTCATCTCCCATGGTATCATATTGCCTAACTGGCCAGGTGCATTGTAGGTAGTCTAGGAAAGATTAGATTTTAATCAATAAATATCACCCAAGAGCCTAAAAAATGTGAGTGTGGCTCTAAAAAAGTCCTTTTTTACAAAGTACTTTTGTACATGGAACACTGAATAATGATCATTACAAACTATTAGGCCCAATTATGATGATTTTTATCTATGGATATAAATTGCGGGAGTTTTGAATAAGTTTTGAATAAGTATAAGGCATTTGAGGATTGTTTGGTTTTAATTTTCTGCCAGTGTGAAAATTTAAGTCAATAAAAACTGAGGGGAAAATACTTAGACAAAAATGTATTCTTATTATCATCATCATCAATCATCATCATCAAAAATCATGAAAAGTGAAAAGCCGCTCATTTCAAACCTAATTACAGGGTTTTGTCTTTCCCCTGCAAGATCGGGAAGAGGCACTGCCAAAGACAAAGATACTCATGAGATACCCTGTTTTGGGGTTTGGCCTTCATATGTGCCTAATGAGGATGAATTTACCTGGCATTACCACAGATGCCTACATTTATTGTGAGAACCTTGCTGCTGTTCCACCACCTGGGCCTCCAAGTTCTAGAAAACAGAGGTCACCAAAGACCAAAGTGAAGTGCGATCAGCCAAGAAAAGGGGTTAAAAATTAAAAACTCATATGAGTAATAACTGAAGAGCGTATGGCAAAAGGGCACGACTCTAGGGAATGACGACTTGGACACAAACCAGTTCCCTTGGTCAAATTTATGAGCACACATAAAAACGGATCATAAATAAATTGCAAGTGTTCGTTATGACACATTAGCATATTAGAGTCAGTAATATTTGCATGATTTGGAAATCACATTTCTGTCTGGTAAATTTATATCGTTTTCTATGTCTATTTACGGCACATATTGCACAAAATAACCTTCTACACATATAAACAGAATTGCAACACAGTTGTAAAACCCAGGTCTCATGATCAAACAAACCTTCAGCCTGGATGAGAAAAAAAATACTCGAGTAAGATCCTGCAAACACTACCAGGTACAGTACATTCTACTATGGGAAGTCATCGGCAAGTAACCATTAGCAATATCAGACCTTATTTAGAAGCATCTGAATGTATTCTAGAGACATTTGTGAGTGCTTTAAATGGGGCATAATCAGAATACCACACAGCACCGTATTTCATCTTCTAAATCACCTACATCACAGTCACATATATTTAAATAAAACTATCATAAAAAGTGCTATTAGCATTATGTTATTGGGACTTCCACTTCGCAACTGCAAAGGCTGCACATACTACATATATATAGACACCTTTATTCTCCAATGCTAACCAGTGTTTGTACACAGCCTGCCCAATGGAGAAGAGAAATAAGTAGCTGTAGGTCAAGACATTGGTGAGCACAATGTTCTCCTGGTTACATAGGACATTGTGGGGGTTATGTTGTGCCAGAGGAAGCACACCAAGAGACATGGAACAGCTCTTCCTTTCAAAAGCACACAAAATACCCTTCCAAGAAGGGCAAAAGGGAAAATAGGACTTCAGTCACTTTATTGAAACTATGGCGAAGAGCTGTATGTGAAAGAAAAGACAAAGGGAATACATTTCTGGTCAAATATAGCAACAGCTAATGTGATGACGGATAAAAATCAATGCAGAAAGTTCGTTCATTTACATCACTGGTGGGTTAAGACATCAGTAGTACTGTACCTCAAAATAAGTTGTGTAAGGGGCAGCTTCCCTCAAACACGTAATTAATTCATTACAAAGAGTATAAAGGCTTAGTTCTATTTTAGGATGGCTTAATATAAAATGCTTGTGATCCCATGGAAGCTGAGATGACAGAAATATATCTGTGTCAGATGACTCTGGCTACTCTTGTAACCAAAACCTCCACACTTTTGTAAAATTTAACTCAGTTATATAGCACTGTTACATAGCCTTCATCTACAGGTTTACAGCTGTATGTTGTCACATTAAAAAAAAAAAAAGTAAAGTTTCCCCTGACATAGAACATTTGACTTTAAATATATTTGTAATTCAGAATATTTAAAAATATCATGAGGCCTAGGGTCTGTCACTAGAAAAGGGCCCATACAGGTCCAAATACTCAAGGGAACAAAATGTCCCAACCTACCATTATGGGTCCAGTCCCAAGTCTCATTTCACAGAAGGGGCTTATTGTCCAGGTCCTGTTCAGATATGGCCCAAAAGGGCAGACCTCTCATACTCTGGAAATACTTCTGCCATTCAAGGCAGCGCTCTTGAGAGAACAGTTTACCATGTTTTAGTGCCCTTGAACCCAAAGCCCTAGTCTCGATTCACTCTCAAACTGCGACCTTAGTCTAAACCTTAAAGAAAAACTTCTGCCTCAGGTGGTCTCTAATTTTAAGCATTTTAAAACATTTGATACATCTGTTGCAAAATTTGACAAGATTGAAATAATATAAAAGAATCCTCACCTGGTATTTTGGGCATTGTTCTTTCGTATCAGAAGATGAGGAGGATGAATTGATGGAACTGTCCAATGAAGAGGAACTGTCTCCTCCAGGCTTCAGTTGGCAACATTTCCCAAAGACTCTCACCTGAGCATCACTACAGAGTTTCTGAAACACAGACCACATGCCTGTCAATAGATTTCACATCCCTAAAATCATTGTTTAATGGCACTGGAACCATCTGGTCTTGTATTCCCAACTTAGGAAGCGTATTTAGCGGCAAAAAGGTTATATGCCAAGGCAAACAGTAAGCAGAAAGAGGATTTATTTCTCCTCCAGACTGACTACAGGGAAGGAGGCTGGGCCGCTTTACTTAAAAAACTGAACTGGGAGCAAACACAACACTCCTTGTTCATTTTCTTAAGGAACCGCAGGCAGTCAAGCTGCTTTGAAGATTTACAGAGAATAATTACTGGGCACAGGAGCAGGAGAATGGGTGGCAGAGAAAGGGATGAATATGGGGAAAGGAACAATAGATTCCACCTGCCTTCTCCCCACCTTACGTACATACTAATAAGTGTTTATATAGTCTTGTGGTTGGCATAGCACTTCAAAGATGCAGATGATGACAACTGAAAAAATTCAGGTTTTTAGCCCTAAAGGTTGTGAAGAAAAGCCTGAAAATGCAACCCAAGTGTAACTGAAGCAGAGTCTGCAAAGGGCCAGAAACAATAGCTCTGAGAGGTGTGAATTGCCCCAGGCATCTCAATGGGACGTCAAAGCCAAGGCCTTGCTTTGGGCATCCTGCCAACACCACCCCAGCAGGGGGCTCTGTGCATGCGTCAGCTAGCAGAAGGAAAAAAGTGCAGGGAGGCCCAGCCCATTCATCCAAGCAGATACATGCCAGCTGCCAGGATAAGTCCTAGGTCCCTGCCACTCCCACTATTGACCCTGTGCAGGGAGAAGATGGTCCCTGGCTGCTTGTGGGGGAGGGGAGGTGAAGCAGAGGGACAAAGGAGCACCCTGCCTCTGCCCCTCCCTCCCTGAGCGGGGTAGGGGCCAGTGCAAGTGGAGCGTGGGCCTCCATGTGTTATGGTGCATGTAAGGCACGAGCTAGCTATAATGTGGCCCCAAGTGTAGACAGGACTCCTGCGCTTACTAACATTTTTCCATCGTGTTGCCCACACTAGAATTTGCACTGTTGTTACCACTACTGAAGCTACTCCAGTGGGAAAGGTTAAGGAAAAACGTATAGATAAACTAGTGAGTCTGTGGCAGAGCTGGGAATGGAAACCCATTCTCCTGACCCTAGGCTTGTGCTTTAGCCACTAACACAAGTTCCCTCTCAGAGTAACCAACTCCCATTATGACACACTAGATTCACAGATTCATAGATACTAAGGTCAGAAGGGACCATTATGATCATCTAGTCTGACCTCCTGCACATCGCAGGCCACAGAATTTCACCCACCACTCCTGCGAAAAACCTCTCACCTATGTCTGAGCTTTTGAAGTCCTCAAATTGTGGTTTAAAGACTTCAAGGAGCAGAGAATCCTCCAGCAAGTGACCTGTGCCCTATGCTACAGAGGAAGGCAAAAAACCTCCAGGGCCTCTTCCAATCTAATCCTTATGGGGAGCACGCTGAAGTCATGCAATGTGTAGATTTGCTAATGGCTCATATTTTTGGCTTGCGCCTAGTACACAATGCCTGGAACATGTGAACAATAATCATATGACTTTAGTAGGAACTCGTGAACTAGAATTGCATTTTATCTCTGACACAAAAAACAATGTCCTGGGCTAGGTTAGGCATCATGTGATAAAAAACCACATTGAATCCACAGGGTTACAGCAGCTTGTGCAGGCAAACCACATTTCAGCTTTACATTTTCCATCAGATGTTGCAAGTTCCCATATGAAGATGTGGTAATAACTAGGCTTACTTCAGGTTATAAGTATATTAAATGCATTTTTGTAAAATGAAAAACTTCTGTGCATTAAATGACTGGCTAAAAAGTGAGCATTTTGCAAAACCTAATCATTTCTCTTCACTAGCACTTGAATATTTTCAGCATAGTAGGTTTTCCCAGAACCACTGATGAGATCTGTCTTGAAATTATAGTTTCCTAATTTAAATACTAGAGGGGAACAGACATTTGATCTTTGCAGTGGAACGCAAAATGAACTAAGGAACCTGTGAAGTAAAAGAGGTCAAATGTTCAAGATCTTTTAGATACCATCTGTCAGCAGCTTACAAGTAGCAAATCATTTGTAAAACGCAGAACACTGACAAATTTTGGAACACGCAATTTTAGAATCCAGCATGTGTTTAAGTGTAACCTGTTGGACTATGAGATCAAGTATCGGTAATGCTCCTCCTCTCTGTAGTTACGGAATTTGAATGTCAATGAAATATTAGATGCTACAAATTGCTAGATGTTATGCAACAAGGGAATAGGCCAACTTGTGTTCCAGTATAATAGTCCAAACATTTTCAAGTCATATTTCCCAAATAAGGCGGTAACTACAGAATTCAATAAGCTGCACAAACAAAAGTTTCAAACCTATTCTCTTTCTTCCCAAATGTACACAGTGCAGCAAATCGAGCCTCTAGATAAAATGCTGCTGGCAAATCTCTGCCATGCACAAAGTTGCCACAAAGGGGAGTGGTGAAAGGGGGTCTTTGCATCCACTGGCCAGAGTTCTTATGCACAAATTGCTGACAGACTCAGCTGCAGGTGGATATGCACTGAACACCCACTGTGAAGCAGCTCTCACCCCAGTGGCCTTGCTTCTGGACTTCTACCATGTACATCTGCAGCAGACTCTTTCCTAAATCATCTTCCCCAACCTGCCCCAGCAATGCCTGGTCCTGCTAAACCCCTTGATGGTTTTACAATGGACTGTCACTGGGTTCATAAACTCTTCATTGTATGGGCAGGGCACAAGCAGCATTTCTGCTTCTTCCACCACGAGTTAAACAGAACAAGATTAAAACGAAAATAAATGAATCTTTAAAGTTATGGGAAGCCAGAATCAATGGGATGAACCCTTTGCAAACACACATGGGTAGGTCAGGGTAAATGAGCGTGGGGGAAGGTTTCCTTCTCCTGCTTGTATAGGTAAGGGACTCTGGTCTCTGAGCTTCTGATCCCCACGTGGATAAAATGCTTAGCCATGCCCCAAAGGAGAATTGCAATAGAAGTGAAGTCTCCATTAATGGAGCTCAGACTGGACTACGCAGAAGAGCTAGCATTTCCAACACCTCAGAGGTAACAGCTGCTGGGAGAGGGAAGCGTAACCAAACTCAGGCTGGCCCTGGAGCAAGCTGCATCCTGACTGACTAGAGAGGCCTGAAATAAAACAGGGAGAAAGTCTGTGAAAGAAAACAGGGAGAAGGCTCTGGAAGGCTGTAGGACTCCAAAAGTCAGACCCTCAGCAACTGTGGGAAGGACGAGTTTCCTGAGGCAGGTGATGAAAGCACCAAAAACGGAGAGTAGGGTAGAAAAATTCCATTTGAAGGGAACCTAAGGGTATTGGACCAAAGCCAAGCAGTGTCATGGGTTGGGTCTGCATAAGAAAGAGAGAACATTCATCATGTGTTTTAGTCTTTTGTCTGGCATAGAAGGTGCTCAGATTTCACTGCCATGGGGACAATGTAAGAACCCAACTGTCCAAACAGAACACTAAGCTGCCATCACCTGAGAACGATCCATGCAATATCCAGGCTTACTCGAATCCTCGGAAACAAAGGGACAATCACGCTGATGAAAAATTAATCTAGAGAAATTAACTCCTGCAGTTTATGATTGTTTATCGACATCAGCCTGAATTGTAACTGCTGCTATAAAAATATTAGTGCATCCACCCTAGAGTATTAGATTGTGGCACATTTTTTCAACTGCCAGGTGTTTTTTAAGGTGAATCTAGCACTCCTGAAAGATGTCAGCTTTGTTCTCAGTGTTGTCTAGCTCCTGCAAGTATTCACAGGACAAGCAGGAGCAGTGACTTGGGAAAAACATCCCTCTGCCGGCCCCTCCGTATGCCTCCAGTTCTGATGGAAGGGAATACTGAGGGCTGAGAGGGTAGGATTCAGTCTCCGCACTGCAGAGATGCCAACTGTAACAGTAGTCTCTTGCTTCCCAAAAACTTGTCCACGAGGAAACAGTTTGAGACCATCGTCTCAATTTCACGGGTCACCTCCAGGCAAACGGCTCAATATTCTGTTACTAATCCCCTGAGCAATTTAGTGCCCAACACGTACCCTTTGCTTAAGCATAATCAAATGTGTGGGTAATCCTGGCTTGTTTGAAATTATGTGCCATTTTTATGCCTTTTAACCAGTGTGGCAGTTGGAGTCAAAGATTCCAAATGAGGAGGTCACGGACTGCACTAGCATTGGGTTAAGTGTCACTGCACCAGAAACAGTGGCCTCTATGCAGCATGGTGAAAATGAAACTCAGCAGCTCCCCAAACCCTCTTGCTCTTCCCAGCCCTGTGAGTAACTCTGTGACACATAATGCAACCCCATGCAGTATCTTTGGGGACCACTGAATTTAAATTTATGAATGGTTTAGGTATGAATGTGTTCTGCTCTATGAGGGAGGGTTACCACAGCTCCTCCAGGAACTAAAAACAATGGTGGGCTGATTAAGGCACATCACTGAAACTGTAAACAACCCCAGAGAGGTTCCACCCCTGGGGTAGTTTGCATATATTTGTTCCAACTGGGTTTCCCAGAGACCATTCGTCTCTGGGAGGGCATTCGTCTACCAGGACCCCATATCATTGATGGGCGGTTTCTGGTACATTAGGAAGCGTGTAGGAACCTTTATTGTTTTTATAGGTTTCTTCTGTAATGCTTTTACCCTAAGAATAAATGTATGCTGCTTAGAAAGAACTGTGTGATGATGAGTAACTCCTGGCAATACACTGGTTATAGCTCTCGGAAGGAAAGCAAAGCACAGGCACTGGCCTTTAGGTGGACTAGCTGGCTGGGAATATCACAGTATATGGCACCAGTCAGAAGAGAGCAGCTTGGATCCCTACCCAGAAACGAGGGATGGCTGGAAGTCTGGTACCTGACTGGGCATTCCTGGAGCAGACCACAGAGTGTGTGTTGGGGGAGCGGGGGGCGGACACAGGTGTCGTTACCCTGAAACCGTGACAAACTCCATTGTCCTCCATCATCCAAACTCCTAATGCTAGTGTCACTTTAGACTCTCGTTTACTCCTTCCCAAGTCCAATCCAGCTGTCGTCACATCTTGTTCCTTTGCAGCATCTCTAAGCTCCACCCTTTCCTCTCCAACACAACTGCCCAACTCCTTGGTTCCCTTTTGCCTTATCTACTGCAACCACCTTTTCTCAGCCTCTGCTTTCATTCCTTCTTCTCCTGTTCCCTCTATTATCATTCTTTAACCTTCTTCACGCCACATCTCCTTGCAGATTTCCCCTTATGCTTAGAAAATTCTACCACTTCTCATGTACCAGTCAGCAACCATTTTCAGTCAAATCCCTTTTTGACAATGCCCTTCACCCACTAATCTTTGAGCCATAAACCACTAAAGGACAACACAAAGCAAAACGTAGCTAACAAGACAATGGCAAAAACAAAAACACACGCACTCTGTTCTCTTGGGAAAGCATTGATAAAGGATTCCCTTCCTAGCGTTTACTTTGACCTCCTCCCTCACCTCCATTTTGTGGCATCATTTCTGTTGTGTCCTTGTCAAATTTGACCGTAAACTCCTTGGGGCAGGCACCTTGCATTGCTGGTTGTTTTTACATACCATACACATTCATGATGCTATATAATTAATGAACAATAACAGTTGAGTACAGAACTGTGTGCTCCCTGCAAATGGCCATTGTAAATGTGGTGTCAAGGTTGGGAAGTCAAGCACTCAGCTCAAACATCAGAAAATGCAGAGTGAAGGCTGAGAGCTCAGCACTGGCTCTGCCCTCTGGGGCTTAATACCTTAAAATAGGGGTGAAAATCTGTCTTTTGATTGCATATTTGCATCCAAATTCAAACCAGGTCGGATATTAATTTTTCAAGGATTTCTAAGGAACATTCTTCCTGCTCGTGCGCAAATGAATTTCCATTGGGACCCGGCGAGGAAGCACATTTCTAACTAATCTCTGGGTCTGGGTTTTGCAGACAGAAGGAAACAGCAATAAGGGAAAAGATGCTGGGGGAGAAGGAGCAAGTTCAGATGTGAGGCTACCAGGAGGCATTAAAGTGATAGACAGACATTATCACCTAAAAATAAATTAATAAGGTGCCATTATGAACAAGCCTCATAGTTGTATGAGGTGAGAACACTGAAATCTCTATGAAGGCAAGTAGATCAGACTTACAAAGCTGCCAGGGAGGAGTATTGTGACTGTTTCCAACACCTGACTGACTAATAACTAGGGCCCTACAAAATTCACGGTCCACTTGGGTCAATTTCACGGTCATAGGATTTTAAAAATTGTAAATTCATGATTTCAGCTATTTAAATGTGAAATTTCATGGTGTTGTAACTATAGGGATCCTGACCCAAAAAGGAGTTGTGGGGAGAGGGTCACAAGGTTATCACAGGGGGAGCTGCGGTACTACTGCCCTTCCTTCTGCGCTGCTTCTGGCGGCGGTGCTGCCTTCAGAGCTGGGCAGCTGGAGAGCGGCGGCTGCTGGCCGAGAACCCAGCCCTGAAGGCAGAGTCACCGCCAGCAGCAGCGCAGAAGTAAGGATGGCACGGTATGGTATGGCCACCCTCACTTACGGGCTGGTGCCTGCAGAGCTGGGCCCTCAGTCGGCAGCTGCCACTCTCCGGCCACCCAGCTCTGAAGGCAGCAGCAGAGAAGTAAAGGTGGCATGGTATGGTATTACCACCCTTACTTCTGCCCTGCTGCTCTCAGGGTGCTGCCTTCAGAGCTGGGAGGCCGGCCAACAGCCACCGCTCTCTGGCCATCCCGCTCTGAAGGCAGCGCAGAAGTAGGGGTCACGGTATTGCCACCCTCTTAAAATAACCTTGTGACCCCCCTGCAACTTCCTTTTGGGTCATGGCCCCCAATTTGAGAAATGCTGGTCTCCTCCGTGAAAGCTGTTATCTGTATGGTATAGGGTAAAAGCACACAAGATCAGATTTCACGGGGGAAGTCCAGATTTTATGGTCTGTGACGCGTTTTTCATGGCCGTGAATTTGGTAGGGCCCTACTGATAACATCTGAAAAATGTAGGTGTTGTGTAGGGCTATTTGGTTAAGGCATTGGTAACGTCTGCTCTTTTCATCACACTCTGCCCTCATGCACTCCATATGCAAATGATTCCTGTTCTGATACATCGTCTCATGCTCAGATGTCACAATGCTGAAAAGTGCGGCCTCTTTCTCCTGAGATACTGGCAAAACCGAAGTGGAAGAAGCTTGTTCTAACTTTCTGCTGCTCATGGGGAAAGAGAATAGTCACCAATTAATTCCAGCACAGTGTCGAAGAATTGTGTAAGGCCCCTGGATACAGAAGGCTGACTAATCAGTAGGGACATAAAGTTGGAAAAGAACCTCTTGTGCCTCGTCCCAAAAAAGGCACAGGATACACAAAAGGAAGTCACTTTGCCCTGTCCTACACGCCAAGTGCCCGGGCATCACAGCTGTCTAACGTGGATCTCACATTTAAGTGACAATGCCTGGCACGCTGCTCGGCCAACATTCTCAGTTCCTGCAGCCTGCAGTCCTTCTTGCCATGCGGCCCCTTCTCAGCCTTACCACAGAAGTTTAACCCTCTAGGGGTATGTCTACACAGCAAAAAAAACAAAACAAAAACAAAAACAAAAAAACCTGCAGCAACAAGTCTCAGAGCCCGGATCAACAGACTCGGGTTTGTGCTGCAGGAATAAAAATGGCAGCATAGACATTGGGCCTTGGGCTGGAGCCCAGGCTCCGAGACTCTCCTCCTTTGCCAAGTTTCGGAGCCCAGGCTCCAGCCAGAGCCTGGGTGTCTGCACAGCTATTTTTAGCCCTGCAGCGTGAGCCCCGCAAATTCTAGTCAGTTGATCTGGGTGCTGAGACCCCTGGCCATGGGTCTTTTTTATTGGTGTGTAGATGTACCCAATAAGACCCAGGGAAAGTAAACTGAACGACAGGCAGTTTTCACCATGGCCATCAACCGTACTATGACCCCAAAGTAATAAAACACACAGAGTCACTCACTCGGGAGAGTGTCTATTTGTCCCTTTCTTTGTATTTCCATTTGTTTCTTTCAACAGTCTTAATTTTCTCAATCCTCTAAAGCCAAAGAAGAACGATGGATTTTTGCATTGTGCGGTGATAGCAGACTGTTATGCAGACACCTCAGATTGCAAAATCATAATGTCTGCAATTAGTTAATTCCTCATTCAAGTACAAATTTTAACGTACAACGTTTATATATTTCCTCCCCTCAAGTCATCTAGCATAGCAGAAATCATCTGGCACCTCAGATGATTAACCCATTAACCGTCACTGTAATTCTGTTGTGAGCATTCCAAAATCTCATTTATTTGGCTTTTTGGATTATCAGAGGGCAAAGAGGCAAAAGAGAATTATTTAAGGATTTCATGATTTCGTCAGACATTCTTTCTGATATATAAACATTTCCCACACACAAAAAATGTTATTAGGATGTCCAGTAATGTTAGATTAGACCCCGCTAATATTAGATACTGCTGGTTTGCTGGACAATTTAAGAACATCTGGGTCAGCTTTTAGATTCTTCATCTATTCAAAATTTAAAGCCAAGCATCCATCCAACCGACTGATTTAATCCAAATTCTCCTGCATGGAATACGTGGCTCCCTGGAAAAGAAGCCAAGGTGTGCTTTAAATGTCATAACCATATCATCCCTTTACAGGGCTTAAGCTGAGAGCTACATTCACCCTTGGTTCATCAGATGCAATTCTGATATATGCAGGGGATTATGCATAGACAAAAGACAGCTGCATATATCTTGAATTGCTGCAAGAAACCACTACTACTAAATCATCATTGTGTTTAGTTGCATTGCACTTTTCACACACAGCAGAAAATCAGGGATATAAAAAGGGGCATTCTATGATAACATGCTGCTTTAAGGTTGGATTTTCAAAAATCACTCATCAATAGCTTAACTCAGCTGACTTGAATAGGAGCAGTTGGGCCAGTGCGGAGTGCTTTTGCAAAGTTCCCCCTTAGTGTATTTGCAAATGCACAGATGTATCAATCACATTAGGAAATTCAGGAAAAAAAAGCAGAGGACATTGCCTTTGGAGAGGCAGTTAACAGATACTCTTTCACAGTGGAGAGAGCCCATCCCACACAAACGTCTTACTGCAAAAGGGCAAGAGTGCCTTGGAATGTGCTTAGAGCCAAGATCTAACTTGCAGAGAGTGTCCTTGTTAAAATCATAATAAATGGGGGGAGAAAAATAAAATCAACACAATTCCTTGAAAATTTCCAATATGTACACCTCTACCCCGATATAATGCAACCCTATATAACACAAATTCGGATATAAAGCGGAAAAGCAGCGCTCTGGGGGGCGGGGCTGCGCGTTCCGGCAGATCAGCGCGTCCGGCTCAGACACGCTGCTCTGAGCGGCATGTTAAGGGTGCTGCGCTGGGGCCAAGGGGTTGGATAAGGGGCAGAGGGTCTCGGGGGGGCAGTCAGGGGACAGGGAGCGGGTGGGGGTGGATGGTTTGGAGATTCTGGGGGTGGGGCGGTCAGGGGACGGGGATTGTGGGCGTTGGATAGGGCACGGGAGTCCCAGGGGGCCTGTCAGGGGGCGGGGGTGTGGACAGGAGTCGGGGCAGTCAGGGCACAGGGAGCAGGGGGGTTGGGTAGGGGAAGGGGGAATCCTCTGGAGGGGGCGGTCAGGGAACAAGGAGCCGGGGGGGCTTAGATAGGGGGTGGGGTCTTGGGAGGAGTGGTTAGGGGCGGAGGGGTCTCTGGAGGGGTTAGTCAGGGGACAAGGAATGGGGGGATTGAATGGGTCAGGGGCTCTGAGGGGTCAGTCGGGGGCCGGAAGTGACTACTAATAACGGAAATGCTCGAGGCCAAAGCAAATTCGATATAACGCGGTTTCACCTATAACACATTAAGATTTTTTGGTTCCCGAGGACCGCGTTATATCGGGGTAGAGATGTACTAGTAACTGTACAAGTCTGTACTGAACTAGCAACAAGCTGAGTTAAGGATTGTTGTGCACATTTTTACCTGATAACTCTTGCAAAGGTTTGCTGAAAGAAGGAAGATTGCATGAGATGACAGTATCGGAATCATTTCGTTAAAGTGAGAATGAAAGTTGGGGAACGTGGCAAGAAATGTATCATCATAAATTCCCTTTCAAATACCAAGAATGTGACTGACAATCAAATAAATGAAGTCACTAGTTGCTAGCACTGGGCATTCCAGATTTGCAGCCTGGGAACATCCTTACCTCCTATTTCTTCCCCGTTAAGAAATGGCATAAAAAGAAGAGATTGTGGTCATGTGATTTCAGATGCTTGTCACCCTAGTGAAACAGGTCTATTTTTAATGGAACTCTGTAGCTAGCAACCTGTCATGCTGAACTATGTATCAGTAATAAAGCCAATAATGATGGAAAATTGGCTGTGTAAGTATAGACACTTTGTAGATCTGCTTCGAGGACTCCAGTAAAACAACAAGAATAGGACAAGGGGGTCCCTCTTACAGACTGCCAAAAAGCTTTGCTTAATTAGCACAGCAATAGCTCAGGCAGATCCAATATATTTTTGTTGATTATGTACTTTTGGACATTTAAATTGGTCTGTTTCGCAGTGGCACTTGCTACTGATACTGCAATTAAGCTTGTGTTAAGCATGGAACATCTAAATTCCCAGGAAGAACAAGGAAATCCAGGTCTTGAACTGTGGATAGAACATTGATACATTCAGCTATGAAAGTCATGGAAGTTCATGCCCGAAGCCACACAAATTACTTCCCAGAGTTAGAGTGAGGTATCTGGAGGAAGCAGGCAACCAGAACTGGGATGAGAAGCAGGAGGGTTTCAATAGGCGGGACCATCTTCAAACTTGAAGTGAAGACGGGGGCAATGTACTGTACTGCCCCACTTACAGAACTTAACTGTATGTGAATCCTAATGCAAAACTAACCATGACCACCCATTTGCACTCAGATAATGACTTCTATTTGAAGATCTTAATGGCTTTGCAGGCATTTTACAAATGGAGAAAATGAGATTCAGAGAGAATTCACACAGATAGTCTATGGCAATGCTGGCCCTGAACTCAGCTATCCTGTGCCTACCCCCAAGAACACCCTCCTTCATCCTGCTATAGCAATTACACTGCAAATTCACAGATCAATAAACAGCAGTGCATTCCGCTGATGAAAGGAAAAACCAAAAAAGAAAGTTTTCAAGTGACTTTCCAGCAAAGAGCTGGTACAATAGTTAGAAGAAGAATTTTTCTACTGCCTCTCCGTCACCATACATGGCATTGCTCAGGCCAAAGAAAGCAAGACATCTCTGAAAGAAAAAGGTTAAAAAGTCAAGGAATAAAAAGATCACTGTTGGAGGGAATCACTGAACTCAAATACTTCGCAACACAATATTTATTTAAAAATAGCATAACTTGAATCTTTATGTTTGAAATGTGAACACATATACAAGCATTTTATGTATAAATCTTGTGCTACTTTTAAAAGATATACAATATACTGTAATCAAGTTTCAGTTAAATGATTAGCAATGCTCACCGACACGGATACTTCCTCGGTTTTTCTTTTAGAGCTGGAGTCAAATAAGACATTTCGCCCTCTTCTTTCACAGTCTTGATACACAATCAGTCGGATCTGACTTGGGTCAAACTCCGGCAAAGGCCAGCTTGAATGGAAAACAAAAGGACAGAAGTGTCTATTACCACAATGAGTTATTACCTCATTCCTTTTACAATTTTTGTAGGCCTGACTTTATTAAAAAATAAAATCCCACACATGCAACGGCGATTTATTAAAAACACTTTGAACCTATGGCAAGCATCATGCCTATGTAGATAGAGGGCCAAATCGCACACTGGTGTAAACTGGTTTAATTCAGCTAACAATATTCATCATAGTAGGGTTTCCCAATTCTCTCGGTTTTATTGTGAGTCTGGTGATTTTTAGGGTATTTTTCTTAAAGCCCCAGCTGCGGGAATCAGAGATTGCAAGGGAATCTTCCCTTTCATTTAAAAAAAAAACAAAACAAAACACACACACACAAACAAACCAAAACCCAGCAGTAGTATTTTTTTAATCCCTCATAGTTGCAGAGAAAAACTTGAAACCGTGAAGTGAGAGCCCTCGAAAGCTTCAGGAATCCAAAGGCAAATAAAGAGAGCCCAACATTTCCCCCCAGTCTCGTGATTTTTAAGCCGAACCTCAGGATTTTTAATGCTTGGGGTTGGCAAAGCTGAATAACCATCAGCATTTACCTACACAACTGAAAAGAAATACACAGAGAAATCACCCACCCTCCCCTTTTATAAGGGCCCAAAATACTGTGAAATGACACTTACAATATTGGTGTTAAAACACACGTCGTGCTTAGGCTGGTGGTGTTATTATAGATGGGTCCACACCAAAACCCTTAGATTAGAATCACCCCAAACACTAGACAGTCTACAGCTGGATGTGGCTTGGGCCTTTCTCCAATTATTAGAATTGCTGCATTCCGACACAGAGAGAAAGAGTTTGGGCCACCATCACAGGCATTATAAGATCTTGTGTTACTAGACTGGGCCTTTATTGAGATTGTGCTTTCTGGTCCCCTGAAGACACAGTTATCCCCAGCAACTCCTCCTGTAGCCTGGTGACCCCCTGCAAGCCTTCTGCATTCAGGACATCCAGTGACTTATATTAATGGGAGCTGTGCAAATTGATAGCTTGCAGGGGGTCAGGTCCACAGGGTACTTTTTACCTTCCTACAGATGGTATTGCTTTTATGGCTACATCATAAAACTTATGTTATTTATATTTTTAGCATGTAAAGTAAAGTTTCCTTTGCAGCCTAAAGAGAGTGAGAGGCCATGCATTGTGACTCCACAATCCAAATAAAAAAAGAAATTACGATGGTAGGGTTGCCACCTTTCTGATGCCTTGTAACTGGACCCCTATGGTCCCATCCCTGCTCCACCTCTCCCCCTAAGCTCCCACCCCCTTCTCTGCCTCTCCCCCCAGGTCCCAACCCTGCTCCGCCTCTTCCCTCGAAAGCCCCGCCTCTTCCCCCCAGATTAAAAACAACAAACAAACAAACAAAACAACAACACCGGATACAAATGGCACCCAAGAGACACAGGCCAAAATCCAGACTGTCCAGGTGAAAACTGGACGGGTGGCAACCCTATATTATGGAGTAACTAAAAATATTAGGAATCTGTAAAAGAAATTCGTAAGTGTTACTGGTAGATTAGTCTCAGCCTGGGGGGAATTTACACAGCAGCAATAAATACAGTTCTCTGGGTCTCTTGGGAGAGGAAGTCCATTTCCTAACAGCTTAGCCCCACAATTTAGCAACAGAGGAGAAAAAGAGAAGCTGCAGACAGGATACTATGCAACAAACAGTAAGAGGGGGAAAAAATACAAGCAAAAACTTGAGCAATTTACAACTGAAATAAGTTGATGTCCAGAGGTTTCTTTGGGGAGGAGAGTGAGAGGAAAGATTCATGGAAAAATACATTCCTTTATCTACCCATATAGCTCTAGCTATATATTCTTTCATAAATGGTACCTTACTATGAAGTGTAATTGCTATTTGGTTGAGATTTTCACAGCACTAGGGGATTCAGACTCACATGTACTACTCATGTTAAGAGCCTGGTCTTGTCTTGGTGTACACACACATCAAGCTAGTTACCCTCAATGAAATGTAGGAGAAGGGCAAAAGACCAGCATTGCTTGCAAGCGCTGTACCCCCAATGAAAGCTGCATACCTCAAAAGCAGACCAGACTGCTAAATAACTGAATTCTACCCCAAAAAAGTACTACGCTTTGCTAGGACAGCTATTAAAATGGCACAACAGAGTCAGAGTACAGCGCTTGCAAGCAATGCTGGTCCTCTGCCCTTCTCCTACATCTCCTACCAGCAGGCCCAATCCTGCAGCCCACTGAAATCAATAGGAGTTTTGCCATGACTTCAGTAGCAGCAGATTCTGGTCCATTAACACTGCAGACTCTGCAGCACTGAACAAGTTCTGACTGATAGCTGGCATGAGAATCCATTCAAGATCTGGTGATGCTCTACTTCATGTGTCACTTACTGTGAAACACAAACACACAACTATTGGTTGGGACTGCACCAGAAGAGGGTTATTTAACTGAGATAGACACCAAACCACTACATTTGGGGATGTTTGGCCCCAACCCAACCCCCTACACTCAATCTCTAGCTACTGAGGCGGGGCCAGTAGGTAATCTCACGCTCACAGCCCCAGTAGGAACATATGGCTGGGGCATCTCCTGCCCCTAGGTAAAGTGGGTGGAAAGTTTAGAAACCATTCTCATGAACTATGCCATTGACACTATTATAAACAGGTAATAATAATAAATAATAATAATAATCCATTGCTTGCAAAAAACATTATTTTCACTTGCCCCACTCCTTCAATGCATTTGAATTTGCTTTTCTATTAAATAAGAGCAGGACTTCTATTAGTCAGTACTTCCGACATTCAACTTTGAAATCGCTTCACTATCCTGGCAAAGAAGGGCAGGAACCATTCCAGATATTCAGGAAAGTCTG
The DNA here is from genome assembly GCF_965152275.1 of Natator depressus. Classification (NCBI taxonomy): domain Eukaryota; kingdom Metazoa; phylum Chordata; order Testudines; family Cheloniidae; genus Natator; species Natator depressus. The sequence goes on from NC_134241.1 coordinate 14,370,028, forward strand.
CTTATAACAAGCTCCAAGAGCAGATTACACACTAAGAGGAAAGTAAGCTAAATATAAAACCCTTGCTGCATTCTGCATCATATCTGAGCAAGATAACAAGAGCCTATTTGCTTCTCCGTTTCTGCACAAGTCATTTTAACTTTCTTGATACAAGTATTCAACGTGTGCTGTAAATCATATTCGTGATAGTCCCAGTTTAGTGTTATCTGTGTTACATAATATAGCTCTAACACACAGCTTTAGCCTTGCAAAATATTCTCTGGCAGTACGAGAGAGTGTTCCCTGAATCGGAAGAAACTAAAGAGTACGGTTCAATAGGGACAGGCAGTAAATAGAGGCAGGCTGGCCCCTCAAACTCACACCTGTCCATTCAGCAGTTAGGGTATGTCTATACAGCAATTAGACACCCATGGCTGACCTGTGCCAGCTCACTCGGGCTCACGGGGCTGTTTAATTGCAGTGTGGACGTCTGGGCACAGATGGAGCCTGGGCTCTAAGACCCTGTGAGGTGGGAGGATATCAGAGCCTGAACCCTGCAAACCTGAAGCAGCTGGTACGAATCTACAGGTGGGTGCCTAATAGCACTGTAGACATATGCTTAGACACATAGTTTAGCAAGAAACAGGATACACAGAGTAGTTTTGCTCTCCTGTTTAGCAGATGTAAAGTATTGTAAGGCTGACATCTAAAAAGAGCATCTGGAGAAAATATACAAACTACTGTCGGCGATATGGAGTGCGCGCTCCCAAAACAAATACTGCAGAGCAATACTCTGGGACAGATAGTCGCTGTTGTAAAAGAAATACTTACATAGCTAAGGATCTGCCCATCTGTATTCCCAAAGTGTGGGGGACTGTCTTCACTGCAGAGGAAGATGACCGTCCAGTGGTTACAGCACTAGTCTGAGACTTGGGGTTCAAGTCTCTGCAGTGCCACAGACCTGTGTAACCTTGGGCAAGTCACTTAGTTGCTCTGTGCCTCCATTCCCCATCTGTAAAACGGGTATAATGGTACTTCTCTATCTCATAGGGGTGTTGAAAGGATCAATATATCAAAGACGGTGAGGCAGGCTGATACTACCATAATGGGGCTACCTATGATAGAGGGCCCAAACAAGGCTGTCAAAACCATTTAGCTCTTAACCCGAGACTCAAAGGATGCAAAAGGACTGCCTTGTATAATGCCCCTCTATTGCTGGCAATTTCACGTGTGTGGGATAACAACCTTTGGGGAAATTATGGTAAGACGCAGAGAAAACTTTTTCTTTGGGGAGGAGAGTGAGAGGAAAGATTCATGGATATACCCATATAGCTATATATTCTTTTCATAAATGGTACCTTACTATGAAGTGTAATTGCTATTTGGTTGAGGTTTTCACAGCACTCTAGGGGATTTAGACTCATGTGTAGTACTCATGTTAATGAAAGCCGTGTCTAAACCTCCCAACACTGCTGTGAAAATCTTGACCGGTTTTGTTAATGAGAAGTTTCTCCTGCATAAGCCAGCTGCTGCTACTTGATCTTCCTGTGGAGCTGATTTTAAGAAATCTCAGTCGGTTGTCATGATAGAGGATTGTGATGTCACAAATTTCATATTCTGAAGGACTAACAGAGGAAGATGGGGTGGACCATTTCATTTAGCACCACAGATCTCCTGTCCTGATCGTATTATTGTAGTTCCCATAGGCCTCAAATAAATACTAATAATTTGTATAGGGTGAGATTTTCACATGCACCTAAATAATTTAGGAGCTTTTGAAAATCCCATCCATAATTAGCAAATCATGTAAAGAATACGGCTGTTCAAAGATGGGAAATATGAGAAAAATAGCCTCTTTAAAGCTTATATAAGCAAACAAATTATTTAAAACGCAACTCAAAAATGTAAGTCATTTTCTTTAGATCTTAGCAATGAAGTGCTGGAACCTGGCCCCTAAATGGTGAAGAATGACTTGGTTCTACAGGTACACTTCCAGATATCACATAGTATGTTGGTCGAATCTGCTGCAATTAGATCGTAAAGATGGACTTCTCTCCAAAGGGTAATACTACACAACACAACCAAGGGGGTGCATCATTTTTAACTTTATCACCTTAAATGTCCTTGTCATTTCTGCTCCTGCACTGAATGGGGAAGAAGTGGGGGCATAAGCAATTCTCAGAATACTACCTGGCTGAATCACCAAACTAACAAAGTAATTTTCAAAAAGTCACAAATGTTTGCAAATCTTGTTAGAAGTAATATTGCTAAAACATCCACTCCTGGAAATTCAATGGTCAGACATCTCTTTGCTCTTCCTTTCCCCTCTTTGAATCCCATTGAATGTAATTTGTTTGCAAAACCATTTAAAACACCACTGCTGAGATTTGTTCAGTAGTATACAAGTCACCGTTCTGAATTCCCTCTCATAAAAGGATTTTCTCACACATCTCTAACACACAGCATTTGTTGTTACCACAAATATTTCTCTTGAGGGGGTTAGGGTGATCTTAAGATGATGTTACACTCCATCCCTATGGATTTAATAAATGAGACAACACACACAAATCCTCCCTCAGTCCATTAAAAGTTCAATTTTTTTATCTGTAACTAGAAACACACAACCCCCCCTTGTTCTTCTTTAGAATATCAACAGAACCTTTTTCACCACAGTAAGAAATTACCTTAATGATGTTTTTTCTCTTGGCAAAGATTTTACCTCAAATAAGATTTCATGTCTAAATGACTTGGGGCAGTACCAGGTTACTTTTTAATAACTAACACAACTTTTTTGGAAGTACAAATGAAATCAGAGCAAACTAATCAAGACACCAAATAAATAGAAACCTGTAACTTAAATTACCAAAAAGCAAAACCTCTTTAAATAAAGATATGGCCAGGTCTCCAAACAGCAAGCTAAAACTATCAGTCAAATTACTGTTCTCAACATCATGTTACCCATAGGTATGAAAACTGCCCAGTGATGAATCACTTCAAACTATTTTTAAAAGCATCTACGCAAATGATATTTATAGTTTACAGCAGCTTATCTGTTCTGCATGTTTTTCATGTTAGCACCTTTTTAGAACGTTGATAGGAACAGCCACACTGGAACAGAACTCGGGTCCATCTTGACTGGTGCCCTCGCTCTGATGATGACCAATGCCGGATGCTTCATAACACAGCTAGCAGGACAATGCTATGTGGGGGAGTGGGAGGGGGATATTTTTTCCTGGCCCAGCTGGTGATCAGTTACACTCCGAAGCATGGGGATTCACAGCCCTTGTGGTTTTAACTAATCTACCTGCAGATGCTATTCTTAGAGGATTATTATGTGTATGGCAGTTGTGATTAGAGTCCCCAGTCCAGGATTGGGACCCCATTATGTTAAGTCTTGAACAAACATATAACAAAAAGTTTGTCCCTGTCCTGAAGAGCTTAGATTCTAAGTCTAAAGGTGTAATCCATTTCTGAAATCTTTCTTAGCTGTATGCATTTAAAATATCCTGCAGCAGAGAGTTACACAGTTTAGCTACAAGTTGCATAAAATATATATTCTTCTATTAGGTGTACGTGTGCTGCCTATTGATTTTGAGAGCCCTTCAGTTATTTTATTATGGGGAAAAGTAAACAGGAGCACCATATTGGCCTTCTATGTACCATTCATTACATTATCGCTATTACCGCTGATCTGGTTCCATCCCCTGTCACCTTAAGGATTTCCTTCTCTTTACCACTCCCCCAATCCTCCAGACATTTTTGCTGTGTGCTCCTGGATCTTTTCCATGCCTATGCCTTTGAGACGATGTGACCAAAAAAAAAAAAAAAAAAAAAATGGAATGCAGGACTTGGAGTGAGGACATTCTCGAACATTTTCTCACCACAAGTGAGAAACTCACTCACTGTTTTGACTGCTACTGTACTTATACAGACGTATGTTGAACTATCCAGGACACATAGATCTTCTTCCTGAAAGAGTACAACTAATTTGGAACCCATCAGGTATATAATGGGTGGTGTGTTGACAGTATTTCCAGTTTTAATGTAGCCATTTTTGCAAGAGACACCAGAAATGCAAATGAAAGGAATTATCCAAGAATAGGGAATCCAGTTCATACCACTGCTTTGCATTCATGGTGTTTTAAGCAAGGAGTTCTACTTAAATTTCTGAGACGTAATATGGCCTTATGGTTGCAGATGGGGGAAGGAGATAAGGAGATTCCATTGCTAGTGCAATTACAGGACCAACACTTAGAAAAGCTTTGCAAGGTACAGTTGTCCTTAAAAGGTCTCAGGCTGCTGCAGGGTTGTGTGTTCATTTTGGTGAATTTTAGGATGTACGGCCCAATCCTGCAGAGAAAATTCTGACCTATGTGATTTGACAAAGGCCACAGTCAGGGTCAGCTGATTGGGAGGCAGCTTACCCTACTGCCCTCCTCGACACTGCTTCCTACAGCTGTGAACTTAGTCTGGGATCTTCCAACAATCAAGGGTCTGTGGCTATGGATGGCTGTCAGGGAATAAGCTATGATCTCTAAAGCAGGATCACTGACAAGCTTTTATCCCTAGCCATTGGTTTGAAGAGGTTACGTTTTCAAGGCTTGCCACGAGGAAGAGGGCTAGAAGCTGACTTTTCTTGTAAATGAAAGCTGAGTCTGCTCTTTTACATTTCTTGGTGCTCCACCCTGGAAGGAGGAAGGGCACAGCTGCAGGCTGCAAATGCCAGCTTTGTGTCACATCTATAAATCTGTCTCATTGATCTACCAGTTTAGCAATCCTCACTTTGAGTAACTGTAATACCCAGTCCCTGGGATCCTTGTGTTGCTTGCACTGTGCACATACTGTACCATTGGTCACACAGAAAACGGTCAGACATTCTGTACTCTGTACAGTATATCGGGACCTAAACTTCAGCTGGTTTCCACCTTTACTGGCTCCTAAATTCTAACTTGCTGTCTGAGTCCCTAGCTGCAAACTACACTAACTTCGTTTGTTTTCATTTTTAACTCCCACCTGTTAGTCACTTGCCTCTGTTTATCCGTTCAGCTCTCACTTGGATGCCTAATTCACACTTTAAACTCCAATACACTCTAAATGCCCTTTTAAATATGGACTTAGTTCTTCTTTGCTGGCCCCCGAGAAAAAGTACTCAGAATATAAAGACACAGTATAGACTGGTTAACCATATTATAATTAACACGTTAACCTGAAATCATCTTGAGACTGTGAAAATAAATACCCCAGAAGGTTTGTGAAAAGGATTAAATATGTTGACCATCTTTACAACTTGACTTCCAGCAATCAAGAATTTAAAGTCAACACTAGCAATTCCTCAACATAGATTTTTGGGCATATTAAATGCATGCCATTCCAGAAAACACCTGGTTAGTTTCAAGAGGATTTACAAACACACACACACACACACACACACACTTTCCCTAATTTGTTCTTTTGGAAAACCACTCTGTAATATATAAAAACACACAAAAAGCAAGATTAGTCCCTTCAGATTAAATTCATTAGCCCTGAACACAACACTTCACATTATTTTAGCACATCAGCATTAGCCTTTCCAAAATTATAGCAAATGACATTAATTTAAGGTATTTTTAAAATGCAGAATAGTGCTACTCTATATACAGCTATAGGCATTATCAACTATATCTATTTTAGAAAGCATGACATTTCTATAAAAAAAGTGTTATGGCATCAGATCTATTGTTAAGATATTTAGTAACCAAATTGTTAAAATAATTTCAATAACGTGAGTATTTATCATACCTGGGAAGCATCTTTGTCCCCCAAGCAGTTCCACTTTTCAAAATCCCTATAAACTCCTGTTATGCCCAGCTGCCAACCCAGGTTAATAATAGCAATGAGCCATATTCATCCAAAACCACAAGACTGTCAGGTGACATATTGAGAGGTCTGAATTTAACTCAAACAAAAGACTCTCCATGCGGCAATGCAAAAAGCTTAATCCTGGCAACCGGATCATAAAACCAGCCTTAAAGAAAGCAGATCCCTGAAGCAAAATATGGACTTTTCCACAAGGATCCATCTACACTGTCCTATAGTTTCATAACCAATATCCTGTCCTTCCATTCCGCTGCCCAGTCCAGGATCTTTACTAAAGTAAACATTGTCTGTTTTTCCAGTTCCTTTGTCTCCTCAAGTGTATTACTGCGGAGGAGAGAAGATCAGTCTAATTCATTTGATAGCTAAGTGCTGCTTTGGCAGTCAATGTAGGCTGTACATGCCAGTTTAAATCTATCCTTCTTCTTTAGTGAATCCAATATGGGTTGAGCCTCATGACCAGAATTCCCTGGCAATTGTGGCTGCAGTTCTAAACCCCCAGGATCCACATTTGTCAGGAATTCAGACTGATCGAAGAAGAGGGGAGAAAAACAAAGCAGCTTGCTCTCAGACACCTCCCCCTTGACATTCTTGGAAGCTGCAGGATGCTCCAGTCCAACCCAGGCTGACAGGCTGAGCCAGGCGAGTGGAAAAGCAAGCACTAATAGCCATCATGTGACCCAGAGCTGTCAGTGTATGCCACCTGGATCTGCAATGAGCCTGCCAGCCAATCCCAGCTCTGCTATGATTCATGCACACAGATTTCACCATTAAAATAAGGCCTTTAAAGGTTTAACAGGATAGGGTGCCTGCTTTATACTGGAAATCCAAAAATGATGCCTACAATTATTCACATTTATTGCACAGGTTTGGATTGTTGATACACAGTTACAGTGCAGAACTGAAGTATGTTTCATGCTAAGTGAAAAAGGAAACATTTCATGTTTTCCAGCAACCTCTATCTTTCCCCACCATCAATCTCCAATAGGAACAAAGAAGGCACTGTATGCTCTATAGAGGCTCATTAAGATTACAAGTAATCAGGAACAGTCAAGACAATTGGATGGCAATATACAGATTAGAAACAGGAGATGTGTAATAAGACCTGCTAAGAAATCCTGACCAGCTTCAGAGCTGTAAACAAGGTTTCATAACTGCTCTTGGGGTAACCCCTGGCCATAGATGGAAGCTGTTTGGTAATACCATCACAAGAGCAAAAAGCTCAGTGTTTACAGGATTTGTCCCAAAATCTTTGGAATTGGGTGGACAGTGAAACATCCAGAAAGGTTCAGCGTGTGTGTGTGTGTGTGTGTGTGTGTGTGTGTGTGTGTGTGTGTGTGTGTGTGTGTGTGTGTGAGAGAGAGAGTGTGAAAAAGTAGGATATATGCAGAGGTAGAAAAATAACACATAGTGGGGACCCTCATCCTTAAAAATCTGGGAGGAGCCTCACTTTAATTTACTCTGTATCTGGAAACTTAAGGGTTTTGCTAGCACCTAGGATACACAGGGAGTTATCAGAATCTGTTTTCCAACATTAGGATTTTCTGCAGCATCCCCCCCATCGCAAAATGCACTACTACTGCTAATCCCTTAATTTCATAGAAGCAGAATGAGCTAATACATAGCTTCACAAACTTCATTCCTGGAGCCTGTCCTGCAGAGGATTTCCTACCTTCCAGGGTGAATTCCATTGAAGAACACAGAGTTCCTGTACAAACAGATACCCCTGTGGAACACGCAGAATGTTAGGACTCCAAGGGCGAATCCCTCGCTCCACTGAAGTCAACTGCAAAAATCCCACTGGTTTCAGTGGAGTCAGGATTTTACTTCAAAACCCTACTTGAGTGGTGTCTTTTTGATCCCTTGTAATGGGAACAGGAAATAAATACCAGAAGTAGAAACTCAGTATAACATCCCGAACTACAATCTCTTGTGCTCATTAGAGTGACCAAAATTAAGGACCAAAGCTCTGATCCTGCAAACAGTTATGCATATGTTTGACATAACACCTAACTAGTGAGTAATCCCAGTGGAATCAGCAGAACTACTCAAACGAGTAAAGCTAATCATGTGAGAAATTGTTGGCGGGATTGGTGCCTTAAACTCAGATTCTGCCTTTCATACTCTCAGCTCCCTTATAGACGATAACATTTGACCCTAAGTTATCTTCTTGCTTACCAAGGGGCATAACCAATAACACAGTAACATGCTCTTGCTAGAATGAAATTGCTTGAAAACCATCTATGTTATGTGCTCTGTATGCACTGCTCTCTATAAAAGTCAATGATGTCAAAAGTGACCTTTTTTCCTAGGGATGCAGCAGTGAGGAGTTGAGCCCAATGTATTATGTAAACATTTATTTACAGGAGTAACGCCTGAAGTTTCCATATTATCTCACAGTAACTTGATGCACATTAAAGAGACAAGCTTTGAAAGAGGACGCAGCCACAGTCTAACAAGTGAGCAGGAAAAAAAATCTGAATGGATATCACTCAAGATGTGCTAAGTCAAGTCAAGCCTCATAACTACAGACAGACAGACAGACAGCAACAACTACCGCATCCTATACTGACAATACTCTGTATGTTTCAGGAAGGCCATAGGATAAGTTAGAAGCACCACTACCATGATGCATACACACAGAAACAGTCAACCTTTTCCTGTATGGCTACCCGAGACACATCCTGTTCCACAGAGATATATGCGTACCCCACTTCACCTGAGGACCATGGGAGTTTCTGGTCCCATAAGGAGCACAAGATCAGGCTCTGAGTTAGTAAAGTAGATCTAATTACACTATTGGTTATTTCCCATACACAGTTGTGTCCTCTTCCCTGTGCTATTAGCATGGAATTAATTTTGTGATAGAGATGCAGCTTCTAATACTGATAGGTGCCTCCATGAAAAAGGATTTCTAAAAATTTTGTAGCTCAGAGAGAGTTGTCTTAGTTTCCCATTTAGGCCAATATTTTCCCATTGACTTCAACAGTGGATACAGATGCTCAGCACCTCTGAAAAAATCAGGCTGCTTATTTAGGGGCTTAAATATCAATTTAGGCAACACAGCTGGTAAATACTTTAATAGTTCAAAGTTCAAAAGCAAAATTTGCCAAAATGTCCTTCCTGAGGCCCCAATCCCACAATGAACTCCATGATAGAGGATCCTAGGCTCTCTGCACCCTGAAGGCCTGCCTAGATGCAGGGGTCTCTTTGCATGGAGCAGCATCCAGGATTGAAACCGGAGGTTTCATCCTTAAGTCAGTGGGGCTGCCTGCACAGATCACAATACTAGATTGTTACAAACTAAGGCAACAAAGTACAGCTAAACCAGAATAAAATAACCAGTCACACAGAAAGGGGTTTATTGCCTTTACTGCATACGGAGTCAAAACTGCAGCCAAAGCATAAATGCAATTTTGGGGAACAAATCACCTGATTCTAAATTCTTGAGATAAAAGTTTGTTCAAACCCCAAGTTCAGGCTAAATAAAGGAGTTTCAGCCATTTTGTCCAATAGTTGAGAACACAATGAATTATTTTTGCTTAGAATTTGTCTTACATAAGTAAAGTTCCCTCACAGGCTTGGTGCATTTACACCAAAAACCAAAGCCAAGAAATGGTCCTATCTTTGGCTAGTAATGCAAGATGATAGAAGCTTGAAGCTAGGGCAGAAAAACAAAATGAAAACCAATGATGATTTGATTTGAAACCTGATTAGAAATATTTTGATCCCTTTTCGCTATAAAATACTTGCCTTCCTAGAATTACTATTGAGCTAGACTTTTAAAATTTTTTGCTTTATGTGCATTTTTGGATCATTGTAGAAAAGAACTACTGAATTCCTTGCTGGCTGGGAAAAGAAACTGACAGTATTGAATAGAGAACCGTAAAGGTGTGGAATTGGAATATATGTATATGAATCCAGGCTTTCCCAGCAGCTTAAAGTTAGCAGCAACCAAGATAATCAGGAAGAAGGAAGGCAACCCATATTTCCTCAGCAAGATAACTGAAAGAGCTGCATTTTCTACCAATCTAGAGAAACTTTTAAGAGGATCATAGAATCATAGATCCTGTCAACCTGCTTAGGCCCCCAGATCTATCTTCCTTAAAGAACACTAGACCCTATGGTTTCCAATAAGAAATGCTTTTATATATATAAATAATAACAAAGCTTTAACGTAGGACCAAATCCTACAAACCCTTTACGCATGGTGCTCACACTAAGTCAAGAAGACTTCAAGTTGGAGTAATTACTTTTATTGACAGCGTGAAGGGACTTGACCCTAAATAAGACACAAAGAGACCTTGTACAATGCCACATGGGATTTACCTTCCTTTTCACATGGTAAATGTTTGAGCTTGAGCAGGACGGTGTCCCCCTTTAAAAACTACATGAAAAATTAAGTAAAGATGCTAATGTAAAAAATAAACCATCAGAGAAAGAATCTGATGCATAGTTAAGCTACACTGGAACACTGGTGTTTGTTTTGTATCCAGTTTCCAACTGCCATCTCCTATAAATAAGACATGAGACACCAAACAAACCTACATAATACCAACTGGTACTGCAAAACAACAGGGCATTTTTTCCCCTGCCAAACAGTTATTTTATTGTGCACTCCAGAGTAATCAGAGAGCTGAATAATCTCTCCCTGTAGCTATTAAAAATAAAGAGTAAATACTTTAGTGTTGTGTGTATTTAATGGAAAGTTTTGGGAAAAAATCCCAACACAAATCACTCCCGATAGATACAAATAGTTATGGTAATAGAGTGGGGAACATGAACTTGTCTTCACTTAGGTCATATATTTAAAAAGCAAATGAAATTCTCTTGTCTGGAAAGGATGCCTTTTTTAATGTGTTGATTTTTTTCTGTGTAATTCTGGCAATGTTTTCTTTTGATCCTTAAACCCATGTACAGAACTTTTGCCTCTGTCTTCCCATCCCTTCTGCATAGTCTTAAAGACAACCTAACATTCAATGGTAAAGCATCTACATTTAACTTCTACATAAAATTACTTTGCACACAATATGTTGCATTTCCCCCATTAAAACTAGCATCAACGCTTCCTGCAAGTTCCCAACACTGTGAATTATTAATATGAAAAACTAATTTTGGCTGTTTCACAGTGCAGGACATGAAGCAGTTTCAATGCAACTCAAGGTACTTGAAAAAAACAAGGTTACTAGCTTAAGTTTATGAGTTGCTAAGCCGATTTCTTACATGAATAAACGGTGACTTCATATTTTAAATTTTGGAGGTCATATATATGTTGAATACATCAAAGAACTCAAAAAGGGCACACTGTGAAGATATGAAAACATTTACTATCAATAGAGATAGTCTGAATATAAGATCTCTGCTGCCACTGAATCTGAAGGTGTGTGGGCCAGCTTCTTAGCGGATATAAATCAGCAAAATTCCATCACAGAATCATCAATATCCAGCATTCAAAAATCATGAATCAGGCCCCCAAAACAACAAAATTACCTTAAGAATCATGAGATTTTAAAAACAATAATACATTCTGGGTTCTTTTTGTTTCTCTTCTGGTTTTTTGAGCCTTTGGGAGTCATGTTCTCAAGCTTTTCTCTGCAAGAAGGCTAGAAAAGGTTGTGGTTTGGTTTTTTTAAAAAAATCAATTAAATATGGCACTCTCCTAATAATATGCCTCCAGGAGCCAGAGCTTTAAGAAAAACAAGTATTGTAAGACTCTTGATAAAACTTGTGATAGCTGGCAATACTGCTATTACTTCCATGGAGCTTCCATGTTGATTTACACCACCTTAGCATCCTGATGGCCTATCATCTGCTTCTATATCAAGAAAAAGTAAATATTTTATTAAACAGTCATGTAACTTCCTAACAAACAGACCAATTATAAAAGATTATGGATAGAAGTATCCATACCCTATAAATACCAATGTACCCATACAGCATATATCCACACACTTAATATCAAAACACCTCTCTGGGCTGGCATCGTGGCAGCAGGAGACCAGGCGCAATATGGGATCCCTGCTTTTTACACAAGACATGAAGGTGATATCACTGAGATCCAAACAAAGGTCACTGATTGCACCATGTTTTCCTCCTTCCTGTCTGGTCAATTGATGGAAGAACATTAAATGAAACCATCTGTTTTCTCCTGTAAGGGTGCGTGTCCATTCCCAGAACTCAAGGGCTCTGGAAAATGACAGAATGACTGTGAAACTGTCAGGTCTGCCTGAAGAATTCCCCATGTGCAGCAAACCAAGTTGAGTGTATTTTTTTTTCATTCCCCTCTGTCTCCAGCTACAGCTCAGCCAGTCACCCTGGAATTCAAGGACTCATCTAAGCAACATGGACAGAGAGATGGATAGGAACTCCCTCCTCACAAGGGGACGTTCTCTGCCATTGCTCTACCTGACGACTACTACCAAGTCAGTACTACCAATTTTATTGTGAATCTGACAATACTTGGTGTTTTTCTTAAAGCCCCAGCTCCGGTAGTCAGGTGATCACGGGACAATCTCAGCTTTCATTTAAAAAGAAAAAAGTACCTAGCCCTTGTGGTTGCAGAGAAAAGCTTGACAAAGACTCAAAAACCAGAAAGCAAAAAAAATGTATTTTTAAAATCTCATGATTGTTGAATGCATGGAGTTGACAATACTGCAGCTGCTATTACATAGTATTTGGAGCATCACTGATTTGCTGTGCTGATTCTAGCAAACTGCATGCCAAGCCACTCCGGTATGTAACTTGTTGACCAGCAGAGCAGATTTCCCCAAAGCTAGCAGCCATACACTGCTTTGTAACCCAAAAAGACCATAACCAACAAACTCATGTTCAACAGGACTGCTGTCCAGCTCAGGGGATACACAGATGACCCCTGGTGGACATCTAAATCCTGCAACCACTGTGTGAGAAAAGACTCCAGCTCTAGGGGATGAGGGCAGGCAAGCCAGTCTCATGCAGGCTGAGGTTCCCAATAGGGTTGCCAACTATCTAATGGCACAAAACCGAAAACCGGACACCTGGCAACCCTAGTTCCCAGTGACCACCCTAGAAGATCCACACATGCCGCTCTGGAGCCCAGTACATGACAGAGGTTGCCAGCATCAACGAAGCAACCTGTTTATATATTTTAAAAACATGCTGCAGTGTTTGTTTCCCAAATCTTATAAGGAAAAAATACTGCCTTGCTTGTGAAATTGATATGGCTTGAACATGTAGTGCGGGGATTTGAGCGTTCTTTGGCCATAGTCCACGTCCATATAATTGATTAAGGTGGCTGCACTTGTGACTAGGCGATAATTGAGAACCCAATAAATCTCCAGACAAGTATGTGCCAGCCGGACATGGAAAGCGATTGCAACAGAGCCTCTGTAACTTGATGCAATTAAAAAAAATAAATCAAAATTAAAACAGGCTATTAGTTATTATTCACCCACAAATGCCAAACCAGCCTGAATGCCTCATCCTGCATTCCTTGGCCACCAATTGCATCTCCAGCTGGAATCAAAGGAAGCTTGGGGGTGCGGGGGGGAACAAAGACTGATATCTTTTAAAAAGTCCTCCAGTGTCTTGAAAACACACGTGTAAACTTGACCACTGGGATTTTTTCCAACAGCTCCATCCATTCCCCTCTGTCGCCCCACCCCATGTACAATTCTTAGAGTGTAGATTCTCCTGCAGTTTATTCAATCCATTATCCTGGAGAAAAAATGATTCAGGATTTCTCACACAAGGAACCAGAGTAGCAGCCATGTTAGTCTGTATTCGCAAAAAGAAAAGGAGTACTAGGGGCACCTTAGAGACTAACCAATTTATTTGAGCATGAGCTTTTGTGAGTTACAGCTCACTTCATCAGTTTTCCACTGCATGCATCCAATGAAGTGAGCTGTAGCTCACGAAAGCTTATGCTCAAATAAATTGGTTACTCTCTAAGGTGCCACAAGTACTCCTTTTCTTTTCACACAAGGAAGAGCAGTGATCGTCCAAAGATTCACAATGATAAGGGTATGAGTAACATTTTACTCCATCCCTCATGTGACCACTTAATTATGTGTTGATTCATTCAGTCATGAGATACAAATGTGACGCAAGCAAATAAGGATGCAAGCCCTAACACCAAAGAAAGAGTCATGCTTGTTCTGCCAGTTTCTATATTAGCAAACCACAGAGGGGACATCCAGTTCTGACAGACAAAATGGACATTTCTTTACATATAAGCCAATCGCCAAATCACTTCTTTTGCTAACAAACAAACACTGAAATGGTCTGGGAGTTGGGTGCCCAAGAGACCCCTATTCATTTTATCCCATCACAGAAGTTAAGACAAGCGGGGATATTCTGATTCTTAAATTCTTTAGAGTGAACCTTGCAAGGAATGTAGGTAGAGCTCTCTGAGAGCAGGCCCTTTCCTCTGGTGATCCAGGTCTGAGCTGTTTCAGGATATGATGCACTTATTTTATTTTAAGTGTATGAGCAACTTTCCTAGGGTACGATCCTGGCCACGGCAATATTTTTCAGGTTTCCTTTTGCCAGACAGCTTTTTTGTACTGGGCCTGGCTGCTATAGCAACAGACTCTTTAAAAAAACAAAAACAAATCAATTTTCATTATAATGTAAACCAATTTACAAATGGTGTGGATATTTACAACAGGAAAAGTTGGAGGAAATTAATCTACATGTATTTACTTGAACTAAAGCCTGACGTATTGACACTTAAAATATTTTAACACTTTCAGGGTAAAATCTGGTTTCACAGTCAGTGTTACTCGGTGTACATTAACTCATTATGTTATTAGATCATTTATAAAAATGTTCATATAAAACTGACATTAAGCAATGGTGAACTAATGATTTTTCCACAGACTATATTTTATTTCATTTTGATGTGTTAGATACCTACAGCTTATTTCCATGGGAAAAATACTGCATGGGATATTTATATACAACCTCGAATCTTTACTAGAGAATTTATTTCAATAGTAACATTTTTAGACCCGTGTGGCCTTATACTTCCTCATGGGCCCTCTAATCATAACGGTTACTTTACAAATATTAGGCTCTAATTCAGCAAGCTACTAAACATGTGCCTAACTCTAAGCATGTGAGTAGTCTCACTGAAATCAATGGAAATACTCGGGCTGAAAGTAAGGCACACATTTAAACACTTTGCCGAATCAAGGTCTTTGGAATGCACCAAAAATTCAGTCTCAGTTACACCAGAACAACTGCAAGCTAAACCACAGGTGTTGATTATTTAAACAAGCATAACAAATTAAGATATAACGAATGAAATACAGTACAGTTATAAACTATTTATGGTGATGTTCCTATACACTCATATTGCATATTAGCCGATGAACTTGCAACACTATTGAAAATAAATTATGGCCAACACTTCTCATCTCGTCACTTCCAGTGATTTTCTGCCATTTGTTAAGAGCCAACAAGCTCTTGGCTTTGCACAAGACAAATAGGGTATGTCTACACAGCAGCTGAACATCCGCAGTTGGCCCATGTCAGGTGGATTGGACTGCAGGGCTGTAACACTACAGGGCAGACATTCAGGCTCAGACTGGAGCCTGGGCTCTGGGACCCTCTTCTCTCTCAGGGTCCAAGAACTCACGCTCCAGCCCAACCCCAAACATCTACACCACAATTTTACAGCCCCACAGCCCAAGCCCTGCAAGCCTGAGTCAGAGGACCTGGGCCAGCTGTGGATGTTTAATTGCTGAAGTCCCTGAACAACTTAAAATTCAGGGGCCCAATCCTGCAAACATATTCCTGAGTACAGCAGTCAAACACCTGTGTTTAACTAAAAGTAGTCAAGGACCATATTCATGGCAATAGGAGCGATATTCAGCAGCAGCTGTTTGAAGGGCCAGGACATAAAAGACAGATGCAGCTATCATAAGACGCACTGGGAAACAGACAGGAAGGTGTGAATTGAGGAGGTTTGTTTTTTTCCCCCTCATATACAACACTCGGATGGAGAAGACATAAGAGGTTAATGTTTGTGGGCATTGCTCTCTATCTTTTCTACTGAGATGGCCCCCACAACCATAGTGCCAAAACATCTCCCAGAATGTAAGGTAGTTCTCCTCATCACACTCCCATGAGGCTGTGAGGTGCTTTCCCCCCATATTACAGATAGGAAACTGAGGCACAGAGACACTAAATAACTTGACCAAGGTTACCCAGGAAGTCTGTGGCCAAGCAAGGTTTCACAAGTTCTAAACTATCTTTCTTTTGTAGTCAACTTTTTCTTGTCAGCATTGCAGATGATAAATTTCAATTTACTTACAATTTTTGAGCCCAGTTATCATTATCTAATTGGAATTAACTTCAGCAAAGGGGCACTAAACCACCAGTCTCTGGGAATACTTATGCCTTAGTTGATATAACAGAAGCCTGTGTCGTATGATTAAAAAGTATATAATGATCTTTATGAAAGCCACCAAATTGTTCATATTGATTAAAAAGTAGTTCTGATACATGCTACTAAAAATCAAAAGCATAAAGGAATAGCTCTGAACCTGAGATTAATTTAAATTATATATTGGATTTTCATTATACTGATAAAGTCAGCACTCACTATGACAAACGGGGATATGACCAATCCAAGATGGTGTTTCAAAGCACCCTTAAACTAGGCAGCCGGTTTAAAACAAACAAAAGGAAGTATTTTTTCACACAATACACAGTCAACCTGTGGAACTCTTTGCCAGAGGATGTTGCAAAGGCCAAGATTATAACAGGGTTCAAAAACGAACTAGGTAAATTCATGGAGAATAAGTTCATCAATGGCTATTTGCCAGGATGGGCAGGGATGGTATCCCTAGCTCCTGTTTGCCAGAAGCTGGGAATGGGGGACAGGGGATGGATCACTTGATGATTACCTGTTCTGTTCATTCCCTCTGGGGCACCTGGCATTGGTCACTGTCGGAAGACAGGATACTGGGATAGATGGACCTTTGGTCTGAGCCAGTAGGGCCGTTCTTATGAGGGCATTTCTCTGCAACTTAGTTCAAACTCAAGTACTGAACATTCCATTCAGTTTCTACCCTACTGGGTCTTCATAATTAACATACAGAAGAGACAAGCGAGTCCATTTCTGTCTTGTTTAAATACTACAAGCTTCATGTGGGTACTGTGAAGAAAAAGTCTAGACTGCTCAGTTCTCCATAGCAATAGTAACGCTGCTCAATGCTTTTCCAATTTAAGAACTCTAAGGTGACCTGAAACTATTTCAGGTAGGCCTATATATAGAGCAGACACTGAAAGAAACTACTTAACTTGACTTTACTATTCTATAACTGCAAGGAGATCAGGACAAATTAAGAATGGACATCTGAACACACTGCACAGAAAAACAGCTCCATCTGAGGTTTGCAAAAGTATTTAACCTATGAGAAAAATGGGATAGCCTGGTAGTTAAGAAAAAAGTGAACCACAAACTTGATCCTACAAAATGCAGAGTGCTCTGGGCCCCCGATCCTGCACAGCACTTATGCATGTGCTTAGCTATTGACCTCTGGGTCAACCCACTTACATTATCAGAATTATTTACAGGCTTAAAACTAAGCACAAGGATAAAAACAGCAGCCTAGCATAAGGATACAGGTGACTGCCCAGACACTTCCTGGATGAGACCTTGTACCATTACCAGGAAGGAGGTGAAGGAGCGTTGTCACATCATTAGTGCTTAGCTGCATGGAACGGTCTCGTTAAATTCAGACAATTGAAAAAATAAACATATACCAAAGTAAAGACAGGCCAAATCTAGACCCTGAAACCTGGATCCTTTCACATTGCAGATAGAAGGTACAGTGGATTACATTTGAAACCCATCTCTACCATCTTGGTCAGTCAAGTTAGATCCCAAACTGGAAAGGGATCTGTTTTACAGTTCAGATACAGCTGAAATCTCTGTTCCAATAAATCACTTTGGATCAGCATCTCAACAGAAAAAATTACAAGATATTTTCAGCATTACTGAACCCAGACCCAATCCAGATTCAGGTTTGCTTTATATAGAGTTGACCTGAATGTCAAACACATGCTGAGGAAGAGGGGGGGTATGCACAGAAAGGTTTTATGAATGAGGTTTTTAAAGAATCACATTATTTCTCCAATCTATTTTTGAGTGGCACTCAACGTATCATCTTTTGTCTCTCTCATATGCTCCTTTCATTGAACTCAGACTACTGAACAGCAACATGGAGAAAAGGAAAGTTTATAAGCTGTTGCAAAAGGAGAGTTTATAGGCTGGAAAATGAAATATTATTAGGTTGGTGGTTTTCTCCTTGGGTTTATAAGTTATGCTACACCAAGCAGTACAATAATGAGGCTACAAGGTTGAAAATCATAATACACAATGCTTGAAAAAAAAAAAATTAAGATATATATATAGCCAAGATTTTCAAAAGTGACAGGTGCTTTTGGGTGCCCAACTTGAACCATCTAAATGGGGATGGAATTTTCAGAAAAAGCCGAGCACCCAATTTCTGAAAATCAACCTTTTTTTAAAAGGTGTCTCAAGTAGGCTGTCCAGAATCATTAGTCATTTTTAAAAACTGTAGCCATGAACACACACTGTATGGAGATTATGGGTAAAATTTTCATAAATGCCTTAGGGATTTAGGAGCCTACATCCCACTGACTTTCAATGACACTAAGCTCCTAAGGGTATGTCTACACTATGGAATAAGGTCGAATTTATAGAAGTCGGTTTTTTAGAAATTGGTTTTATATATTCGAGTGTGTGTGTCCCCACAGAAGTGCATTAAGTGCATTAACTCGGCGGAGTGCTTCCACAGTACCGAGGCTAGAGTCGACTTCTGGAGCGTTGCACTGTGGGTAGCTATCCCACAGTTCCCGCAGTCTCCGCTGCCCATTGGAATTCTGGGTTGAGATCCCAATGCCTGATGGGGCTGAAACATTGTCGCGGGTGGTTCTGGGTACATATCGTCAGTCCCCCCCTTCCCTCCCTCCCTCCGTGAAAGCAAGGGCAGACAATTGTTTCGTGCCTTTTTTCCTGAGTTACCTGTGCGGACGCCATACCACCGCAAGCATGGAGCCCGCTCAGGTAACCGTCACCGTATGTCTCCTGGGTGCTGGCAGACGTGGCACGGCATTGCTACACAGTAGCAGCAACCCATTGCCTTGTGGCAGCAGACGGTACAATACGACTGGTAGCCGTCCTCGTCATGTCCGAGGTACTCCTGGTCGCCTGTGTGATCAGGAGCGCCTGGGCAGACATGGGCGCAGGGACTAAATTTTTAGTGACTTGACCAGGTCATTTTTTTTAGTCCAGCAGTCAGTCCTATTGAACCGTCTTATGGTGAGCAGGCAGGCAATATGGATTGCTAGCAGTCCTATTGCACCGTCTTCTGCCGAGCAGCCATGAGATGTGGATGGCATGCAGTCCTTCTGCACCGTCTGCTGCTAGCCAAAGATGTAAAAGATAGATGGAGTGGATCAAAACAAGAAATAGACCAGATTTGTTTTGTACTCATTTGCCTTCTCCCCTGTCTAGGGGACTCATTCCTCTAGGTCACACTGCAGTCACGCACAGAGAAGGTGCAGCGAGGTAGATCTAGCCATGTATCAATCAGAGGCCAGGCTAACCTCCTTGTTCCAATAAGAATAATAACTTAGGTGCACCATTTCTTATTGGAACCCTCCGTGAACTCTACCCTTGTAAGCCGTGTCCTCAGTCGCCCCTCCCTGCGTCAGACCAACGGCAAACAATCGTGCATCTGAGTTGAGAGTGCTGTCCAGAGCAGCCCAATGGAGCACTCTGATTGGGCTAAAACATTGTCGCGGGTGGTTCTGGGTACATATTGTCCAGCCCCCGTTCCCTCCCTCCCTCCGTGAAGGCAAGGGCAGACAATTGTTTCGCGCCTGTTTTCCTGAGTTACCTGTGCGGACGCCATACCACCGCAAGCATGGAGCCCGCTCAGGTAACCGTCACCGTATGTCTCCTGGGTGCTGGCAGACGCGGTACGGCATTGCTACACAGTAGCAGCAACCCATTGCCTTCTGGCAGCAGACGGTGCAGTATGACTGGTACCCGTCCTCGTCATGTCCGAGGTGCTCCTGGCCACGTCAGCTGGGAGCGCCTGGGCAGACATGGGCGCAGGGACTAAATTTTTGGTGACTTGACCAGGTCATTCTCTTTAGTCCTGCAGTCAGTCGTATTGAACCGTCTAATGGTGAGCAGGCAGGCAATACGGATTGCTAGCAGTCGTATTGTACCATCTTCTGCCGGGCAGGCAAGAGATGACGATGGCTAGCAATCGTATTGTACCATCTTCTGCCGGGCAGGCAAGAGATGACGATGGCTAGCAATCGTACTGTGCCATCTTCTGCCAGGCAGGCAAGAGATGAGGATGGCTAGCAATCGTACTGTACCATCTTCTGCCGAGCAGCCATGAGATGTGGATGGCTTGCAGTCCTTCTGCACCGTCTGCTGCCAGCCAAAGATGTAAAAGATAGATGGAGTGGATCAAAACAAGAAATAGACCAGATTTGTTTTGTACTCATTTGCCTCCTCCCCTGTCTAGGGAACTCATTCCTCTAGGTCACACTGCAGTCACTCACAGAGAAGGTGCTGCGAGGTAGATCTAGCCATGTATCAATCAGAGGCCAGGCTAACCTCCTTGTTCCAATAAGAACAATAACTTAGGTGCACCATTTCTTATTGGAACCCTCCGTGAAGTCCTGCCTGAACTACTCCTTGATGTAAAGCCACCCCCTTTGTGGATTTTAGCCTCCTGAAGCCAACCCTGTAAGCCGTGTCGTCAGTCGCCCCTCCCTCCGTCAGAGCAACGGCAGACAATCATTCCGCGCCTTTTTTCTGTGCGGACGCCATACCAAGGCAAGCATGGAGTCCGCTCAGCTCACTTTGGCAATTAGGAGCACATTAAACACCACACGCATTATCCAGCAGTATATGCAGCACCAGAACCTGGCAAAGCGCTACCGGGCGAGGAGGCGACGTCAGCGCGGTCACGTGAGTGATCAGGACATGGACACAGATTTCTCTGAAAGCATGGGCCCTGCCAATGCATGCATAATGGTGCTAATGGGGCAGGTTCATGCTGTGGAACGCCGATTCTGGGCTCGGGAAACAAGCACAGACTGGTGGGACCGCATAGTGTTGCAGGTCTGGGACGATTCCCAGTGGCTGCGAAACTTTCGCATGCGTAAGGGCACTTTCATGGAACTTTGTGACTTGCTTTCCCCTGCCCTGAAGCGCATGAATACCAAGATGAGAGCAGCCCTCACAGTTGAGAAACGAGTGGCGATAGCCCTGTGGAAGCTTGCAACGCCAGACAGCTACCGGTCAGTTGGGAATCAATTTGGAGTGGGCAAATCTACTGTGGGGGCTGCTGTGATGCAAGTAGCCCACGCAATCAAAGATCTGCTGATATCAAGGGTAGTGACCTTGGGAAATGTGCAGGTCATAGTGGATGGCTTTGCTGCAATGGGACTCCCTAACTGTGGTGGGGCCATAGACGGAACCCATATCCCTATCTTGGCACCGGAGCACCAAGCCGGCGAGTACATAAACCGCAAGGGGTACTTTTCAATAGTGCTGCAAGCTCTGGTGGATCACAAGGGACGTTTCACCAACATCAACGTGGGATGGCCGGGAAAGGTACATGACGCTCGCATCTTCAGGAACTCTGGTCTGTTTCAAAAGCTGCAGGAAGGGACTTTATTCCCAGACCAGAAAATAACTGTTGGTGATGTTGAAATGCCTATATGTATCCTTGGGGACCCAGCCTACCCCTTAATGCCATGGCTCATGAAGCCGTACACAGGCAGCCTGGACAGCAGTCAGGAGCTGTTCAACTACAGGCTGAGCAAGTGCAGAATGGTGGTAGAATGTGCATTTGGACGTTTAAAGGCGCGCTGGCGCAGTTTACTGACTCAGTTAGACCTCAGCGAAACCAATATTCCCACTGTTATTACTGCTTGCTGTGTGCTCCACAATATCTGTGAGAGTAAGGGGGAGACGTTTATGGCGGGGTGGGAGGTTGAGGCAAATCGCCTGGCTGCTGGTTATGCGCAGCCAGACACCAGGGCGGTTAGAAGAGCACAGGAGGGTGCGGTACGCATCAGAGAGGCTTTGAAAACCAGTTTCATGACTGGCCAGGCTACGGTGTGAAAGTTCTGTTTGTTTCTCCTTGATGAAACCCCCCGCCCCTTGGTTCACTCTACTTCCTTGTAAGCTAACCACCCTCCCCTCCTCCCTTTGATCACCTCTTGCAGAGGCAATAAAGTCATTGTTGCTTCACATTCATGCATTCTTTATTCATTCATCACACAAATAGGGGGATGACTACCAAGGTAGCCCAGGAGGGGTGGTGGAGGAGGGAAGGAAAATGCCACACAGCACTTTAAAAGTTTACAACTTTAAAATTTATTGAATGACAGCCTTCTTTTTTTGGGGCAATCCTCTGTGGTGGAGTGGCTGGTTGGCCGGTGGCCCCCCCACCGCGTTCTTGGGCGTCTGGGTGTGGAGGCTATGGAACTTGGGGAGGAGGGCGGTTGGTTACACAGGGGCTGTAGTGGCAGTCTGTGCTCCAGCTGCCTTTGCTGCAGCTCAACCATACACTGGAGCATACTGGTTTGGTCCTCCAGCAGCCTCAGCATTGAATCCTGCCTCCTCTCATCACGCTGTCGCCACATTCGAGCTTCAGCCCTCTCTTCAGCCCGCCACTTACTCTCTTCAGCCCGCCACTTACTCTCTTCAGCCCGCCACCTCTCCTCCTGGTCATTTTGTGCTTTCCTGCAGTCTGACATTATTTGCCTCCACGCATTCATCTGTGCTCTGTCAGTGTGGGAGGACAGCATGAGCTCGGAGAACATTTCATCTCGAGTGCGTTTTTTTTTCTTTCTAATCTTCACTAGCCTCTGGGAAGGAGAAGATCCTGTGATCATTGAAACACATGCAGCTGGTGGAGAAAAGAAAAGGGACAGCGGTATTTAAAAAGACACATTTTATAAAACACTGGCTACACTCTTTCAGGGTAAACCTTGCTGTTAACATTACATACAGAGCACATGTGCTTTCGTTACAAGGTCGCATTTTGCCTCCCCCCACCGCGTGGCTACCCCCTCAACCCTCCCCCCTCCCTGTGGCTAACAGCGGGGAACATTTCTGTTCAGCCGCAGGCAAACAGCCCAGCAGGAATGGGCTCCTCTGAGTGTCCCCTGAAGAAAAGCACCCTATTTCAACCAGGTGACCATGGATTATATCTCACTCTCCTGAGGATAACACATGAACGGATGTTGCTTGAACACCAGCAAACATACACTGCAATGCTTTGTTGTACAATGATTCCCGAGTACGTGTTACTGGCCTGGAGTGGTATAGTGTCCTACCATGAAGGACGCAATAAGTCTGCCCTCCCCAGAAACCTTTTGCAAAGGCTTTGGGAGTATATCCAGGAGAGCCGCGAATGCCAGGGCAGAGTAATCCTTTCACATGCTTGCTTTTAAACCATGTATAGTATTTTAAAAGGTACACTCACCGGAGGTCCCTTCTCCGCCTGCTGGGTCCAGGAGGCAGCCTTGGGTGGGTTCAGGGGGTACTGGCTCCAGGTCCAGGGTGAGAAACAGTTCCTGGCTGTCGGGAAAACCGGTTTCTCCGCTTGCTTGCTGTGAGCTATCTACAACCTCCTCCTCATCATCATCTTCTTCGTCCCCAAAACCTGCTTCCGTATTGCCTCCATCTCCATTGAAGGAGTCAAACAACACGGCTGGGGTAGTGGTGGCTGAACCCCCTAAAATGGCATGCAGCTCATCATAGAAGCGGCATGTTTGGGGCTCTGACCCGGAGCGGCCGTTCGCCTCTCTGGTTTTCTGGTAGGCTTGCCTCAGCTCCTTCAGTTTCACGCGGCACTGCTTCGGGTCCCTGTTATGGCCTCTGTCCTTCATGCCCTGGGAGATCTTGACAAAGGTTTTGGCATTTCGAAAACTGGAACGGAGTTCTGATAGCACGGATTCCTCTCCCCATACAGCGATCAGATCCCGTACCTCCCGTTCGGTCCATGCTGGAGCTCTTTTGCGATTCTGAGACTCCATCATGGTCACCTCTGCTGATGAGCTCTGCATGGTCACCTGCAGCTTGCCACGCTGGCCAAACAGGAAATGAGATTCAAAAGTTCGCGGTTCTTTTCCTGTCTACCTGGCCAGTGCATCTGAGTTGAGAGTGCTGTCCAGAGCGGTCAAAATGGAGCACTCTGGGATAGCTCCCGGAGGCCAATACCGTCGAATTGTGTCCACAGTACCCCAAATTCGACCCGGCAAGGCCGATTTAAGCGCTAATCCGCTTGTCAGGGGTGGAGTAAGGAAATCGATTTTAAGAGCCCTTTAAGTCGAAATAAAGGGCTTCATCGTGTGGACGGGTGCAGGTTTACATCGATTTAATGCTGCTAAATTTGACCTAAAGTCCTAGTGTAGACCAGGGCTAAGAGTGTAAGTCACTTTTGAAAATGGGACTTAAGCTCCTAAATGCCACACATTGAAAGGTATATAGGTGTTTAAAGATGCAGATGGGCACCTAGTGGGATTTTCAATGGGAACGAGGCACCTAATCTCAGGGGCCTAGCAGGATTTTCAAAAGTGCCTATCTGAATCTCTAGGTGCCTAAATACCTTTGAAAATCTGGCCCTAAGTGCCTATGTCACTTTGGTTGGTTGATCAAACTTAGTACAAAAGTTCTAAACAGAGAAATTTAAAATTAAGGAAGGAGCAGTCACCTTGTCTCACCTTACAGCGTGTAGATAATAAAATACACCCAAATTGTACACATTAGAACAAGCACTGTCTTTATCACTGGGTTCAGGTGGCACATACAAAACAAAATCAAGTTTTGCCTTGACAATTTATGCAGTCAACAGAAATAGCTGATAAAAGCTACATTGTGCAATTGGATAGGTTATATATATATATTTTAGTGTGATAAAATCCATCTCTTTTGTTGCCAACACTAATGAACTAGTTCAGAGTGCAGAGTGCAAGCCAACACAGCGGCTTGTCTGGCATGGCTAGAGTGACTCCTGTCTGCTTCTTGGTGAGACAATCATGCTGCAGCAGAACAAACCATTTCTGGTGCAGCGCTGATCTGATCCACTGCAGGATACCCAGGGTGTCAGCAAAGCACATTTTGTTTCGTTCATGTAAAACCGTTTTTTTTAAAAAAAAAGCTTGAACAAAAACCTAGTGTTCCCCTATTCCCTGGGGAGGGGCAGATTTGGCTTTACTCTCACTAGAGCACAAAAAGGAACACTAGCATTTTTTGTCTAGCTTTTTTCCTCTATTAAATCAGTTCACGTGAGCATTTGGAGGATGGGGGGGACCCTACGAAAGCTGGTGCCACGGATATCCTGTTGTGAACCATTAACAGCATGACAAGAAGCCATTTATTCTGCTGTATCAATTAGAAAGAATGGCTCACAAGTTGGATGGCTTGAGCTGTCAATACCACCAGGCTGTGTTAAGGCTGGTTTTTCTAAAGGCGCTGTAGGCAATATAATTGCTTGCTCTGCTCCTGTCCCCTGCTCGGCATTGTGCATGTCACTTAAAATTATCTGAGTAAAGATCTTAGCAGCTTTTGCTCTGCAGATTGTGGCACAAAAACAGGATGGTGTGACAGCCAGATGGAACATGAAAGAGGGAGAGGCTGAGACAGCAGGCCTCCAAGAAAGGGGGTAATTTGGAAAAGGACAAAAGAATGGGTGGGGGTGGGGGAGGGACCTGGCTTCACTTGTTTCTTTAAAAGAGGAGAGAGAGAGAGAAAGAACACAAATTTCTTTTCCAAAAGCAGAGGAAAATGGATGTCACTAGTAGGAAGAACAACAGATAGAATTCAAGGAAATTACAGAGAAAGAGGCACGTGGAGCATTTAGGTTAATTAATGCTTTCATGTGTGTCTCTTGAAGGCTGGGAGAGAGAGAAAGAGTGTTCGGGGTTGAGAGAGAAGTTGCAGAATGTTATCACTTCACATCCAACTAGGCTGACCAGATAGCAAGTGTGAAAAATCAGGACACATTTCGGGGGGGGGAGGGGAGAGCTACATTTGCATATATAAGACAAAGCCCCTACCATCAGGACGTCTGCCCACCGTACATCCAACATTCACAGCAACTTGAGTTTTTAATTATGTGCCATTTTTAATGTTACTTCTTTCAAACAAACGTGGATTCCAAAATCCAATCTAATGCCATTTTCCTGCAGACATGCTGAAGGTGGAGCCAGCACATGCATCTGCTGATAAAGAACAAAGGGGCACAAGGGAGGGCACATGAGGTACCTCTACACTGCAGCTGGGAGCGAGCCTCCAGCAGACAGATTCCTGACAGCAGGGCTCGAGGCAGCATCATAAAAATAGTTGTGTGGATGCTGGAGTTCCAGCTGGAGTTTGGACTCTCAATCCTACAGGGTCGGGTGGGCTAGCTCAAGCCTGTCTACCCCGGCTGGGGGGATCGCTCCCAGCTGCAGTGTCAACATGCCCGTAGGGAGCAGTCTCTGGCCAGGGCATTGTTAGTAAATGCAGGAACAGAACAAAAGAAAAAAGGCAATGAAAAATGAGATAACTTTAAAATACCTTTGCCTCTTCTCTCCCCCTAACCTTTTCCTTTCTTACTTGTTGATATTTTAAATATCCTAGTATCACCATATATTTATGTAGCACCTGTTATTCCAAAGGAGCCCAAAGCACATTACAAACTATGTCCCTGATCAGGGAAGCAGGTGGACTTTTGCACCCACAGGGGTCCATTTACAGGAGCAGGGCCTGTGTATGTATATACATACAGAATGCACATTGCTCACTTCTAGGGTGAAACAAAACATAATACACAACTTGACGCAGACAACAATTTATGGCCTTGATTCAGTGACATGCATAAGTATGTGTTTACTGTTTTGCTGATTAGGGATGGACTTAAGCATGTGCCTACATACATCAAGGTCTCTAAGAGGGCAAACATACCCAATTAAAACTCAGGGAGGAGGGGATCTGGGGAAATAGGGTCTTGTTTCTTGCTCTAGCTCAGCGGTTCTCAAACAGTGGGTCTGGGGTTGCCGGGGCTGGCTTGGACTTGCTGGGGCCCGGGCCTGAAGCCCAAGCCCCACCACCTGGGGCTGAATCTGAAACCCGAGAGCTTTAGACCTGGGCAGCGGGTCTCAAGTTACAGGCCCCCTGCCTGGGGCTGAAGCCTTTGGGCTTTAGCTTTAGCCTCCCCCGACCTGGGGCAGTGGGGCTCAAGCTTCAGTCCCCCGTTCTGGGGTCATATAGTAATTTTAGTTGTCAGATGGGGGTCACGGTGCAATGAAGTTTGACTTGCTTGGCTAGTCTCTTTTTCTTCCTGTTTCATTCTGTTCTGACCTTTCTCTCACCCCTTCGTCCTGGCATGTTTTCCATACTGGGCCCCAGCTTTCATGGCACTGAGTGGCTTTGACTCCTATAGACTTAATTTGGAGTTGAGGATGCTCATCACTTGGCTAGATTGAGCCCTTTAGGTTTACCTTTATTTCTAATTTTCTTCTGTGCTGCAATTACATTCCCTGTTTTCTGTGCTAGTTACCTATCCATTCAAAGCTATCACAGTTCTTGAGTTTTACTTTGTTTATATGGCTCCCTCTCCCTTTTGGTTGCCAAATAGTGTCCTGTCACGAGCACAATTTATCTGTCTTGTTCTGCAGGCTACTAAAGGAAAACAAAAATTAAGGGCAGCCTTAAAATGAAAAGTGCTAAAGGAAGCTGGAAAAACATCTCCTTATGCTAACGGGGAATGGCATTTTACATTAATTCTCAGAAACAGAAATCCCAGCTTCTGTTCCCAGAGTTTGAAAGAATCAGTCTTATATATCTGAGAAAACACACACACACACACACACACACACACACACTTGCGCCACTTAAATTAGTTTAATGGAATTATGGCACTTCATCAATCAGGATATAGTTCAATACACTGATCTTTACATTTTAGATAAACACATTTAGATTAACCAGTGCATCTAACCTATCTTCATTTTATAATGCTGTGGTGCTTTTGTTCACTTAATTTGTTCAGGTGGGAGGAGAAAACCTTAACATATAAAGCAAATTAACTTTATAACCAAAGTTTTTAAAAAAATGCAACACTTAATTATGTTGTCCATCACCCCGTAAGAATCTGCTTCAGCCTACTCTGATCTTTGCCTCTTTTAATACTATGTTTCCTACATATGTGTGTTTCAAAAATGTGGATCTTGCCTATTAAAGATCAGTGCTTTGTCTGTGATCTGGATTCAAAGATGTGGTAATTAAGAAACCGAGTTTATTCTAGTCTTTTCAACTTCTTCATAACCATCCAATTTGTCGGTAGGAGGACTTCCTTTTCTACTAAGAAAGTAGAGTAGTTTCCAGTAACTCGAGTCAACTGAAATACATGTAAGTAATGAAAAACGTTTTTCTGTCTGACTATTTTAGTCATTTATCAGAGATCAGGTTTCAGAGTAACAGCCGTGTTAGTCTGTATTCGCAAAAAGAAAAGGAGTACTTGTGGCATCTTAGAGACTAACCAATTTATTTGAGCACAGCTTTCTGTGTTCAGTCTACCTTTAAACAGAAACATTCAGTGCTGAAAGCCAATTCACTGGCCTAACGTTGGAGACATTTAATTTAATTCTGCCTAATAGATACATAGGTTTAGAACAAAACAACAGTATGTACCTAATAGCAGGAGAACTCTGACGCATATATTCGATGGTATATAGTTGTATGTTCACACAATGTCATTTCACCAAGATAATGTTCTGAGAAAGAAGACAAAGCGCCGTTGCTCTGTATTTGCACACCAGCTACCCCCCAAACACACACACAGGAGCAAACACATTTTCCCATCTGCCGCTGAACTTCATTAACATCTAACCCAGATCATGCATCACACTATTCACCTTGGAAAGAAGCAGACAAATCCTTCAGCAGCACATCCGAATGGCATGCACATCATTCACGGATTACGTCTTCTGAGAAGCGATATAAAATAATTGACAAAAAAAATAAATGATGCCAGACGTTCATTCACTTGCTACCCATGCAAACTTGCTTTCTTCCAGGCCTGACTTTTACCCTCATAGTAAATGATGTGCTTAAAAGTAGGCCTGAACCCCCCACCCTCAAACTTTCAATGCATGGACCCCCATCTCTATTTTAGACTTCAGGAATAGCTGTACACAGACTGTCAGAAGGGACAAACAGAGGTATACAATAGATAGTGCACACACTAGCGCTAGCTAGAAAGCAGAGTGGTAAAGCAACAGACTAAGATTCTGATGTTCCTTGCTATAGTAAAGAATTCCTGACAAAACCAGAAAGAAAAGAGTTGCAACGCGGAGGTTAAAAACAAACAAAGAAACCAACAGCAGCTACCGCTAACGCTTTGTGCTGGATCACTCCCTGATACCAGGTGTTTCATCACACAATCCATTTCTTAAGGGAAAAGTGACATAGGAGATTTAGAGAAAACAGGCCAAGTTAGCCCTGGCTTAAGTGGGCGGAATGTCAGGTTCTTAAGCTAGTGCTGTATTTATCCAGAAGTTGTTATACCCTGCTCAGTTTCTTTACAAATTAGCTCAGACAGGCAGCAGAACCCTGAGGTTTGGTTCCTGTTCCTCACCCACTGTGTATCTCTCACACACACACACACTGAAAGGTAACGGTGCTTGCAAAACCATTAAAGGTTTATATTTTATTGACCCTTTGCCAGGAGTAGTAGAAAGACATTCAGAGACATGCTGAATTAAATATACATGGTTTTGAACAAATCTTGAAGGCTCCCTTTCAAGGGTGCTTGAGAGACTGGTGACTGAAGAATACTAGGTCAACTGGACAGAACACAATTATTTCTCTTACACGTTCTAGTCTGGTTTCAGGCCACAATTAGTGCTGGAGACGTACTGGAAACGTCATGGAGAAGTATACTGGAGGCACTATGGAGATGGCACTAATGTGTGATGGATGATGTTCATGCTCCAAGATGGTTAATTCTGATGAGGATTCCTCCTGTGGGTAATGGATATGAGACCGCATTCTACATTGATATATCTAACACTGTCAGCTGCTTATGCCATTGATCACAAGGTGTTGCTGATTCATGTGCAGGAACTATCTGAGTTGTATGGGTTCTCTCTATAGCAGATCTGTTCGTTACTAAGTGGCACGGGGATCTCAGTCCAGAGAGCCCTCTAAGCTGAGGCAAATATGTGGTCCGGTTTATCAGCACGGTTTCAACCTATATACAAAAGCCACTTGGAGTGACAGCCTAAATTATGATTTTAGGGTTTAGGTTTTGTTTGCCTGGTGACCTCTGGGTGCCCATAGGCATCTAAAAATTAAAGGCTATTACATGTTCACAATACAGTGAAGACAAAGAAGAAAGTCATTTTGGTGGCACTTGTACATTTACGAACTCATGTGTTTATAGAGAAATAGAGGCAGGGAAGGAGGCACCGACGGAACTATTTTGAGCTAGATTGTGTGTATGTTATAAAATAAACATACTACACACGTATGCAGTACTTTGAATACTACTTCCAGTTGTAATTCACACGTTTCAACAATGAATGTTGATTACAATGGGAATTATTCTTAAACCTCTGAAAAGTACATCATTGTATTCTGAAAATATTATCTACACAAGCTATTGGTTTTGCGACTGGGGGAGGGGGAAGGTTTCCAGGTAATCATTCTTCTACATAGGTGCAAATTATCCCACATAGAAGTCTCGGTTGAACATTAAGTAAAAGCAAAATGCATCGTTTAAAGAAAATCCTCTTTGAAGCTGATACAGTAAAGGCTACATAATGACTACAGAACAGAACACACATCTACATTTATTTTTAGAAATAAATGATTAATCCTTCTGAGGGACTGCCCCTTCTGAATGGAATCTTTATGGTTGAATCCCTTAAACTGTCTCATATTTGTATTGTGCAAATGAGTTTTTCAAAGGAATATTTCTTAAATACAAGTGATGTTACTACTCAGCGTAAAGTGGAGTAACTGATGCATTAGCAAGGGATTTACAAATGACTGAAATTATTTTCTGTTTTTAATTGACAGAATTTAGCTGACGTAATTTCTTTTTTTTCCAGTAACAGTTCCAGAAAATTGTCCTCCCCACTGAACCACAACCATTTTGAGCTTTACTAAGGGCCAAATTCTGCTCTCAGTTACATGAGTATAAGTCCACCGTATCTGGATGGTGGATTTACCCTGGTGAAACCGAGCACTGTATTTTTCTGGGAGTTACACAAACATGTGATTTTGTAGACACTCTGTTACAGATGTAGCAACAGGAGAGAACACACCCTGCAAGCACAAAATTGCCATGTATGTTATTTTCCACTTGAAAAATTATGCTATGAAGTAGTCATTTTTTAGAACTAAGACAGAATTACAGCAAAATAAAATCAAGTTTCAGCCTCTAACTCATTTGGGCCAGTTTATCCAACAATGAACAGTGAAAGAAAAAAAATTGAATCCAGGATGCCACTTTGAGTATGTGTTAGCTCAGCAGAATACAAACACCAAGGGCCAAATCCAACTGAAGAAAAGCATTGAGGGGATTGAAAACCCCATAAGTGCCAACCCAAGTAGTTCCTGTCTCATCACTCCAACAGAGGTTGGGGTTGGGAAGGGATCCTCCTCCCCCCAGCTCACATCACAGAACAAATCGGAGAGAGGCTTTCAGGGGCTATTGTAAACTTCATGCTCCCAGCCCCCCGAGCCCCTCCACCTAAGACCTGACATGGAGGAGGAACAGAAGGATGCTGCCCAGAGCACCTCAAATTCCTCTAAGAGCCCTTCCTACCTCAGTCATCAAACCCACACTCCCTTGACTATGGGGAGGGGCGTTTGCATTCCATTATGTGGAGGTAATTTTCACATAAGGTAACACGGACAGCATATCTGCAGGCTGAGGGTCTCTCTCTCTCTATCACCATGGAAACAGTACACACCCCATGCCTCCTCTCCCAAGCTCACTGAACCCTAGTCTCCCCCACATCACAACATCTGGCTCACTTCACACCATGACAACTTAATGGAGGAAACGGCAGCAAGAAATCTATGTAACACTTTCTTCACAGACTGTGCTATACAAAACAAAAAGGCTGCCAAGCGTAATCAGAGTAATGCATGAAAAGATGACAATCAACCATAGGAAGAATCTCTGATCAGCTGGCAAGAGGATTAGAAGATCTAGGCCATCTAAGCAGGTACTGAAATGGCTTCCACAGTATATTGGTAGGATCAGAAATCAGACCGCATAGGCCTAACCTAGGGTCACCAATTCTGGTTGGACGAATTCCTGGAGGTTTCATCACACGACAATCTTTAATTAAAGATTAATGTTTAATTCCTGGAGACTCCAGGACAATTCTGGAGGGTTGGCAACCCTAAACCCCTTAAGATTCCAGAGATGGAAAGGGAAGCAATAGAATTCATTTGCTATAGTTTCGTTTCAAATAACATTATCCTAACAAGGAGACAAGACACTGGGAGTGGAACACAGAGAGACACTGCTCCAGAGGCAGCCGGAGCAGGTCAAAGATAGCAGCCCTTCTTCATAAAACTCCTGCTGCCCCAGCATGAGGAAGTGATAATGCAGAGAACACAGGAGGCTGATACAAGCACGTATCACAGCAAACTCGTGATCTTTACTACAGCCTACAGCACCTGATCTCACAGAACACAAAAGAAGTGCTTGGTCACTGAAAGAGTCCGACCAAGATGGGAGTAACATTACTAAGGGGAACAAAGGGTGGCTTCAGTGTTTTGAAGTTGGCTGATTTCACATCTTTTAATTCCCCCCTCCCCCCTTTTTTTTTTTTTTTTTTTTTTTTTTTAAGTTTAAGGGATTTTCTAAACATCAGCAGGGGAACAGAAGGGTCTTTTCACCTACTTAGTTTCTTTTTTGAAAAGGGCCAGATTGTGGCCATCCTGCACACCCACAAAGAAGAGTTTCAGAGTGACAGCCATGTTAGTCTGTATTCGCAAAAAGAAAAGGAGTACTTGTGGCACCTTAGAGACTAACCAATTTATTTGAGCATAAGCTTTGATGCATCCGATGAAGTGAGCTGTAGCTCACGAAAGCTTATGCTCAAATAAATTGGTTAGTCTCTAAGGTGCCACAAGTCCTCCTTTTCTTTTTACAAAGAAGAGTGTAAGGTGCTACTTGTATCACTGGAGGGTGGAGGACAGCCTCCCCAGAACCACTACAACCTCTCCCATACATGCAGCTGAAGTGGGAGTAGAGCGTACACAGGGTATCAGGCTGGTGCAGGGAATAGTCCCCCTGGAGCATGGGGCGGTTTTCAAAGGCACAACGGGCAGCTAGGCACCTAAGTCCTCTTAACTTGCAACAGAAGTTAAGTGCCTAACTACCCTCTATGCCTTTGAAAATCTTCCTGTGACTTGCTGTATCACACTCTGCTTTCTGGAGCAGCACACGCATTACCCCATACATGGTGCTTGCAGCACAGGCCAAATTTAGCCCTAACAGACCTTACAGGGACACTGTAAAACTGACTATACACAATGTGCCATCACTACATAGTATAAACAAACTGAAAAAAGCTAGAGGAGACTCTTTCCCCTATTCCCTTTCCCCTCCCCCCCCAGCAATCTCTTTCTGTTTTCGTAATCTTACTTGTTAGCTTGTCACTATAGTAGATACAAAGTTTGCAGACAGAAATGTGATTTTCAAATTGACATTGTGCCTTTAGTGGAGATCCTAATTTTTGCCCACCTGGAGAGGAATGCAGGACTCCTAGCCCCATAGGGAATTCCAGACTGACTGACATAGGCCTGGGGTAAAGCAGGACTTGGATGGTGGCCATCTTAATAAAAAGTGTAAGTACTTTTTGCAACCCGGCAGGGATGCTAATCTGAACCTATTATACTGTTTGTTTCTGCACTCAAGGGTGAATCCTGACTTAAACAACCAAAGGATACATAATAGATCAAATGATAGAAAATGCTTCAGCAAAATAAAGGAAGACTGCCTGAAATAATGACAGGTTTCAGAGTAACAGCCGTGTTAGTCTGTATTCGCAAAAAGAAAAGGAGTACTTGTGGCACCTTAGAGACTAACCAATTAGTCTCTAAGGTGCCACAAGTACTCCTTTTCTTTTTGCCTGAAATAAGTGTTCTAGAAACAGAAATGTAGTTAGGGCACATAAAAAATATCTTTCATAATGCTAGCCAAAGTGATCGTAGCTGGAGGGCAACTTCAGCATGATTTCTAGTGAGAGAACTGAATACATAATAAATCTTGCAAAACTCAAGCTAATTAGTAAGCCAAGAGGTCAGAGATTTTCCCACTTGTATTATAACAAAGAAGGATTGGGAAAAGCCAGAGAGAGAAATAGAAGAAAAAGCAAGGTTTAATAAAAAATCCTAGATAAACTTAATAAAAGACAAGAAATTTATTTTTTTTAAAAAAAAGCTTCATCAGAATCTGGTGGGACAAGGTTATAAATTGCTTTTTGGCAGAGCTAAAGCCTTCTAAACTCAGGAAGGCTAATCTGTATATAACTAAAGTTCCTCTGGCATTGTTGGAGGTATCGCCAAATTAGAACCAGATAAGGTTCCTGATCAAGATGAGTTTTAGAATTGGCTTTAATAAGACTTTGTTGAAGGGACTTGAAAAGTTTGTAAGTGGACAAGTTTTCTGATACAATATCCTTGGCCACACAAGCTTTAATTCCAAAAGAGAACACATCAGCTTGACTGGCTGATAGCTCATCTGAGGAGTTATTTTAAATTCTTACTAAAGACTTTTGTTAACCATATTATCCACTAGAACTGGAGTGGCTTTCTAAAGAGATGGAATAATAGGTTTGATTCTCTGGGCCCAGGCTGGGCAGACACAAAGCCACCTATTGTTGATGGATGCAGAAAAGGCCTTTGACTGGGTGGAGTGGGGCTTTTTGTTTGCAGTCGACAGTAACCATAAAAGGGGTTTTGGCAATAACTGTATCAGTTGGGTTAAATCACTACGGATGCTCAAGTCCAAAGCCTGATAACACAAAACCTCCAAACTGTGACTCCCACAGGCTCTAAGCTTTCCTAGGCACCTCATAAATCTTTCCCTTAAGGAAGGGCATGAAGAATATTTCCTATCACCACCTCTATTCTAAGCAAGGGGGGGAGGCAACAAAGTGGCTTTCCACAACAACAACCCGTCGTTTGTGTTATTGATTACTGCCTTTATAAATACTGTGAAAATCTATTGAAAGGTTTTGGGGGAACTGTTTGGCTATAAGATGAGCTTTAAAAAGGTCTTTCACAATCTTCATTAACCTTACTCCAGCATTCCATTTAAAAAAAATCACCTGCGTCCAGTCCTGAGAGGTAACCCCTCATGACTAGAAATCTGTTTCAGACTAATTCCTTTCCATTAATTTCCACGTTCAAAAAAGAAGTAGAAGAAGTGTATCGTCAGTTACGATGGGAGAGGGATGGCTATGCAGATGAATTGCTTCCTCTGGCTTCTAGAGCATCTTTGTATCATGCTACCCATTTTCATTTCTAGGTTTATTCCAACTCCCTTCACAAATTCAACTTCCAATATTATGCATAAAGTAAATAAATAAAATAAAATAAAAAAATACTCAGGATACATTTTAAAGCTACTGCAACAGAAGATGGAGAGAGTCAGGGTTGATAGTGGATACTTGCCTCATCTGCTTTCAGGAAATATTACTCTACAGCCAACCTTAGATCTTTCATATATACTGGAAACTTGACAAATCATTATCAATCAAGCAGTTTGTGCTCCAGAAAGACCCCAGGAAAAAGTATGTTTCCAGAATCGCTGCAAGTGGTCTGGTCCATACACAAGCAGGGGACACAAAAGTAATTTATTCCTGTCCCTCCCTATTTGGGACATTGTGCTCTCCCTCAGATATAGAAACACCTAAAAAGAGCATCTGGTGGAAAAATGTCTGCAGAGATACTCCCTGCAGAGATACTCCCCCAGTAGGAGGAGGAATTTGTATGGTTTATTTTTAAGTTGGAACAATTCCCACATATTTGTACCCCTCTAACAGATGCTTTGACAAGAGCAAAACAAAGCTGACAGGCATTTATGGAACACCACCCAGGACTGTAAAATTATTCTTTAGAGCTCTTGAGATCAAACAAGACACTGGGAGGTCCTACTGAGCTCAGGTCTGAAGGAACTCTCAAGTTCAGTCTATCTTCCTGTTAATTGGAAGGGATAGCTAGATGTACAAGAGCACTCGAGTGCACAGAACTGTTGTGTGTAGCAGAAGGAAGCTCAATGGCTCTGTCATACACAGAACACAAGAGTGCATCAAACCACAGTTAATCATTATAGGCTTATTTTCTTTACACTAATGGGGTGAGTCTATAATGAGGTTGAGGACCCATACCTTAAAAGGCTCAAAGTGAGCAACACACTTGAACTATATAGAAAGACGTAGCCTGCTGTTAACCAAAAATAAGCCATTAACTCCTGAGTTTTTGACTTGTAATAAAAGGAATATTTCATCTGCAGAAAAAGTAAAAATAAACTGAATGATGAGGCATCTGGTAACATACAATTAAATGCAGCACTGTAATGCACTTTTAGAAAGCCAAAAAATAAATGCATATTTACCCACCTTCTGACCCTGCCTCCAGCATTCAGTAATAGTGCAACTCAGGATTTATTGTGAAGATGACAGTTTAGCGAGATGAACAACAGATGTTGCTTAGTTTACTAAGATTTTATTTTTTTATTTTGTTTTTTGTTTTGCTTTATTTTTAATACACAGGTTGGTTAGAGAATTCATATTGCATAGGGTTAATCTAATGGCTATTTTATATAAATAAATAAATAAATAAAAATAAATAAAACTGAACACCCTTGATTTTAAATCCAGAAATCTGTCAGACTTGTTTCTAACAACAGGAACACAGAAATATAAGAATCGCCAAATTACCAGACTGGATCAGACCAGCAGTCAACCTAGTCCAGTATTCCGTCATCAATAGTGACCAGTACCAGATGCTTCAGAACAAGGTTCAAGAAACCCTGCAGTAGTTAGTTATGGTGTAAGGTGCCCCAGGGAAAGTTTACTCCTATTCCCCAAGAGCAGAGGTTAGCTTATGCCCTACAGCATGTTAAGGGTTTATATCCTTTCCAAAATCCTTAGGATGTAAGAATGTATTAAAATAATTTCTTTTAATGTATACTTACTATTATAACTTGGATATTCTTGCTATCCATAAATGTCTAATCCTTTTTGGACTTCTTCTCAGCTTCTGGCCTCAGTGAGATCACAGTGAGTTCCACACACTAGTTTTGCATTGTGTGAAAATATAATTCCTTTTATAAGATTTGAATTTGCCTTTCGATTTCATTTAATATCCCCCAGTTCCCACAGTATGAGACAGCATGAACAGAAGTTCCATGTCTACCTTCTCTGTCCCAATCATTGTTTACACATTTATCAGGTCCCCTCATTCATCTCAGCTAGGATTTTCAAAGGAGCCTGCAGAAGTTAGACACTGAAATCCCATTGAAGTTCAATGGGAGTTGGGCACCTACTCCTAGGGCTCTTCTGAAAATCCTAGCACATCTCTCTGGTAAACATGCCAGTCTTTTCAATATCTTTACATATGAGAGCTTATCCATGCCTCGGCTCAATCTCAGCACCCATGCCTGAACTCCATTTCTGCTTTATCCTTTTAGGGATAAGGCAATCTGATCTGTGCACTGTATTCCAGATGAGGGCATACCATTGATTTATACATTGGCATTACTTTACTCTCCGTTTAGTCTCCAAATCACATGTATCCTAACATTTTGCTTGCTTTTTAAACCCGATGGCTGTACAGTGAGGTTTTCCCTGAGCTGGCTACAGTAATGTTCTGCTCTTTTTCCTGTTAATACAGAATGCACTTAGGTATATCACTAGATGAAATTACTTCATGAATTATAAAAAAAAATCTTTGGTATAAAGCTTGGCTAAAATATGGGTGTTTAAATACATATTAGATCAAACTGTGATAGTGTACATACTTTATACAACTTAATTGAGTTGTGTTAAGGGCACTTAAGTGTAGTTATGAACTAGCAGGCAAAGCAGCTACTTCTCTAAGGAGAAACTTTGCTATATTGCAGTTAAAGAGGAAGACATCAGAATCTTCTTCATGGCTTCTGCTAAAGATTTTACTCCTCCATTATGTGCAGAACTGGGTCCTCAGAATGAAACCATATTGTACAAACACAGCAAATGGTACGTTGATTATTTGTGTGAGTACTAACATTAACTGTATTCCACATCACTACTCAATTGATTTCAATAAGACTACTTGTGTAAGTAACATTGCACATGTGTCAGAATGTTTGAAGGATTGGGCCCTGAGCTACTAATTTAGGGAATGCCACATTATCAATCACAAAACTCTGGAACTGCTAATTTAATCAGCACTCATTTCTGAAGCATGTCCCATAGTCTGACTTGATTCTGCCTTGCAAGACTCCACACACTCATGGTGAATAATTTTTTGGGGGGGAAACAAGCAAGTAAAATATTGCTTTCATTAAAATATTGTAAGTTCAGTAGAATTTGTGCCTCTGCTGGTAAATTTTCATAACACTTTTGTAAGCATGACTCAAATGCAAAATGTATTCATAGTCAGGGAAGAATGAGTAACTTGCACCAAGTTACCTTGATCTCCCTCACATGTCAGTTATTCAGTTCCATACCCTTGCATGACAATTGCTCTTAAATGCTCTATTTAACATTTGGTTGCAGATTTGTCTTTAAATAACTGTTGCCTCAAAGAAAGCAATAAGTGCAGACATACAGACCAAGCCTTTTTTAAAATCCCTTTAAATACATGACCCAATTTTTCAAAAATGAAACTGATGGGTGCTTTGAAAAACTGGCCCACTTACTTAGGAACCTCAATAAGGAATTAGGGCTCTGAACCTGTTCCCATTGAGATCAACGGCAATGGTATCCTTGAGTTCAGTGATGCAAGATAATGCCTTATGTGCCTAACTTAAGCACCGATTCTTTAAAGACTCATCCCTAATATTTTACTAAATACTTTGTCCTTCTATAGCACATTCTTCCAAAGTTTCACAGACAAGTTCATCATCACATGCCCTTCTTAGCTAAGAATTACCCCCATTTTACAGATAGGGAAACTGAGGCAGAGAGAAATTAAGCAATTTGCGTAAAGGAAGTCTGTGGCAAAATAAAAATAATAATAATATTCACGTCTTATAAAGAGAAACCAGTATTTTAATCAAAAGACCATTCCCCCCCCCCTTTCAATTTCATATCAACACATAACAAACATTTGGAGGATGCACTGGAGTTTTAAGTGATTACCAGCTACTAGTAGGCTGGCCCAGATCATATGAGAAGTTTGGTTTCCTTTCATGAAATATGGGTCTGATTCTGCACTCATGCAATATTTGGAACTCAGGCAGGGCCTTATTTAAAATAAAATACCTGTTTCCTACCCTTATGGCTTTAAAGGAATTCTTTGCACAGTCCAAGGGTTGAATGTACTTTCACTTTCCTTTATAAGAATACAACTATTATACTGTTTATTGACTTTAGCACGGTACTTTACATAGACCTATTATTCAGAGTTTTATCATTGGAAAATTCAGTTTAGCAAAATACAATATTAACTGAAGATTAGGAAGACACCTTTTTATTAACATTCCATATCGTATATGTCTCCATTTAACTATATTTTAGAAATAAAACTTAAAAACCTGAACATGACCACTAACAGATTCAGCATATAAAAATATCTTAATTGTACTACAGGAAAACAAACAAAACGTGATTTGAAAAATACACATCCAGTTCTGGCACACATTATTCTGTGTTAAAAGGAGGGGAAAAAAGATGTCAGAGGAAAATATACTACATTCTTCTTCCTTACAACAAACAATCCGCAGATTATCCCCAAGTGTATGGAACGCAGCTGTTAAGTTATACACCAAATCCTCAGTAGAAGTTTATCATTAAGAAGTGTCTTAGCAGCGCGAGAACCAGATAAGATATGAAAAAAGAGGAGTACTTGTGGCACCTTAGAGACTAACGAATTTATTTGGGCATAAGCTTTCGTGGGCTAAAACCCACTTCATCAGATGCATGCAGTGGAAAATACAGTAGGAAGATATATATACACACATAGAACATGAAAAAATGGGTGTTGCCATACCAACTATAACGAGACTAATTAATTGAGCCCTTTCCCAGTCATGAGAGCTAGGTGCAAGATATTAAAGTGATCTAGAAAACACACACACACACACACTTGTTAAAGAGGAATTTTGGACCATCCAATAGGTCCATAAAAAAGGAACCATTCAGCAGGAAAATGAAATGAAGGTGTTTTGGCAGCTATAAACAAACTTCGTTAAAGGTGTATTCCAACATTTACAACACTGGATTCTAGGTTATTTCCAAAAGTTCTCACTGACTTCCTAAGAACATGGAAGATTAATCAGTATGCTGTGAAAATGGTTATGTTGAAAGAACAGTGGGTGTGTTTACTAATTACCACCCCAGATGCTTGCAGTGATACAGTCTCAACTACAAAAGGAACCTAGTACTGTGATCAATAGATATACCATTCCAGAGGACAGCTCTAGTAACATTTGGTGTTACATTATGTGATGAAACTCAAAAAGATTTTCAAAATATTAAATGAAGAGAGGTTCCAAGTAGTCAATTTAAAATATCAATATTTTCAGATTATGCTATTCATGCCAATAAATGCAAAGAAAGTATCATTTACATTTTAGTTACAAAATCATGATTGTGTTTTAAAATTAATAGTTTGCAACTAGACCAGACTTTTGTTACTCCAGCTGTGACTGGAAACTGATTAGTATTACAGAAATTTACTAGGTAGGTACTATTCTGTGTATCTATTACTATTTTATAGACACTGAAAATACCTTTTTCTATGTCAACCTTTAAACTTAACTTTACAATTTTTATAGGTCATAATATGGGGAAACTGCCGAAAGTATAGTTCCAGTCCTGATTTTTAAGTTTTCACTGGAGTCGTCATAAAGAACTGCAAACTCAAGTCCTTATACCAGACAAGAGTCCATGGACCTCTAGGGACCTGCTTTCTCCAGCCAACAACAAAAAAAACCCATAGACTGTTAAGATTTCAGAAATACAGGGAATTACACATACAGCCAGGTCCAACGGAAACATTTAATTGTAAGAGATGAAGAGGGAGGAACATTCTTGGGGGGCAAGCGTTTTTTCTTGAAGTGTTGTTTGGCACTCTTTGATGGATTCGGTTTTGTTGTGGTTAGATCATGACAGATTTCAGGAGTAACCCTACACTTCTGTTGGCAGCCACACATTTCGCATTTGCTCTTCCCTCTTTATTTTTTTAAGGTCGCTCTTGCCAGATAGAAACCGCCTCCCAAGTTCAAGAAAGCCAAAAGAATGGCGTCTTTTTTTTTTTAAATGGGGCTTGTTAAACCTGCAGCATCAAAAGTGCGTCTAAAGCATCAAAGGCAAAAAAATAAATAAATGGGGATCTGAGGACAGGGAAAGGGAAGGGAGAAGAGATCCCAACCCACGCCGAAAGGAAGAGTCACAACCTGATAAGAGAAAGCAGCTCGTCTTGGGGGGCGCTAACCAAGGGGCTACTTCTGCTTTGCAACTTTTTACAAACAGGGCGGCGGTGAAAAGCAGATCCATTGCCGAGCGAAGGGCAGGCGCGGAGGGTTGGTATCCCCAAGGGGCGCCTCAGGAAGGGAACAGACCGAGGGCACCTTTACGAGGAAAGCTCTCTGGAGAAACAATGTTCCATGCGTCCCAGGGCATTGCTAAAAGCTCATCAGGGGTTTCCGTCGAGCTCATTGTGTGGCCGGAGGAACCCAGGCCAAGAAACCTCCCCACCCCCGGGGCTCTCCTGAGAAAGGGGGTGGGGAGGAAGAGAAACAAGACATGCAAACTACATGTGTGTCAAACGGGGGAGGGGGATTGCAGGGGACCCGGGAGCCAACTCAGCAGCGTATCCAATCGTGCACACCAGAGTCCCTAGAGCGCGCGCACAATCAGAAAGGGAATGAGACCCCCCCCCGGCCCCCTCCTCCTCTCTGGCCTCTGGCGAGAGGGTGGGGGTGCAAACACGCTAGAAAGTAACAAACTGGCCCAAGTCGGGGAGCAGGGGCGAGACAGAGGAAAGGGCTCCCCCGCGCCTTACCTGAAGACACACTCCTCCCTGGAGTCCCGGGCAGGGGAAATCAGCCCGTGCTTCTTGTTGAAGAGCTTCTGAAACAAGGTGGGCGGCATTTTGGGGGTGCGCGGCTCCCCTCCCTCGGCCTCCTTCTCTCTCCTTCCAGCCAGCGGAGGCGCTGGGGCTGGAGCAGCAAACTCCTCTGGCAGGCAGCTAGTTCCGCGAACCCGACTCCATTTGGTGTCACAGTCATATGACAAAAATTAGTCACTTGGAGCTGCCAGAGGAGGAGGATCGCAGGGAGGCGGGCCCGGGAGGGGTTTCTCCGGGGCCGTGCACAGCTGAGTGGCTGAGGCCCCAGCACCACGTGCTCCGGCCGCCCAGCTGGGGTTTGGGAGGGCAGGGGGAAAGCTGGACCGATCTCTTAGCGTTTGGCCCCAGCTCCCGCTGGCTAAACGGGGAATAAATCTAACCACTCCCAGGGCCCCGGATATAACGCCGGGGCCGCCCGCATCCCACGGCAACAGCGTTGCAAAAACCTCCAGCCCGCACCTAGCTCCTGTTGCAGCCAGCCAGGATCGCCCTGATTCACCCACATAAATACAGAACGAGCGTGTAGACATCCCGCTCCCAGCAAAGACCCCTAGGCCCTGGTGCGTCTCGCCGCAAGGGTGCTTCAAACGTCCAGGGCAGGCAGCCGGGTCCGAATTTTTGCTCCTCCTCCTCCTCTGCCTCAACAGAGAATAGGCTCCAGCTGCAATTGAGCCCCATATGCCCCAACTGGGCTCTAGCCTCTCAACTGCCCGCCTAATTGTATCAGCATCTTAGGAAACCTTCCCGTTTTCCGGTAGGACCTGGAGAAACTGCATCTGTACTGCGTGCATTGGTAAAACTCGGGAGGAGGGGCTGCAGCCATACATCCGCCAAATCCAGCAGGCTGCAGGTGCAATAGAGTCTTTGCAGCTTTCTTCTACCGGGATTTCCCGGAGGACAAAATTTCTTCCTCCACTACTAGAAGTGCCACTTGTTCCTCTATTTTGATGGTACAATTCCTGGGTACTCAGATGCAACAAGAGTGGCTAAACAGGATTTCTATTTAGGCAGTGGAATTCGTGGAGGGCCAGAACCTGGCAGGATCCAGATGCCAAATTGACACATTTCCAGCATTGCTGGACCCTGCTACATCAGG
Organism: Natator depressus; assembly: GCF_965152275.1. Lineage (NCBI taxonomy): Eukaryota > Metazoa > Chordata > Testudines > Cheloniidae > Natator > Natator depressus. The sequence continues at coordinate 14,413,311 of NC_134241.1, forward strand.
AACCAGTGTGTTGTTACTGTTTTTGGTGTAAGAAGAGCATATACACCTGTTCTCTCTTTATGTGGTAGAGTTAGGATGATTGGGGCCAGAAGTTGGCCAGGTTTAGAACAGTAACTAAACTTGTTCTTTATTTAGGCAAGGGGAATTGTGGACGTGGGTACAAAAAACAGGAGGCTCCAGGTTGATCCAGCTTTTTAACCTTTTCTTCCTTTGTTCGTAGAGAGTTGCCATTTGGAGATTTAAGAAATCCTCCCACAGTGCAGGGAGCTGAATGAAAGCAAAAGTGATGTGGGTGGTTCAGACTATGCAATACCAGAGGAAGGAAGGTGAAGGAGATTTGCATTAAGAGGAAGCTTCACCTTATAAACAAACATCACAAAATACTACCAACTAGTATTAAAGTGGTAACAACAAATTAATGTATCAGGAAGAAAACAGACAAGGTGGAGGAGGTAACAACTTTTTTTGGACCAACTTTTGTTGGTGAAATTGAAAACAAGTTGGTCCAAGAAGCGAGATTATTTCATTTATCTTGTCTCTCTAATATTCTGCGACCAACACAGCTATAACAACACTGCAAGCAGGAAGAAAATACAGTTAGAGCAAGTACCCCTGTTTAGCCTAAAAAACAGGTTTTACAAAAATCAAGAGGAGCTAGAGGTTTCTGCACAATCTCTTAGTAAATACCTCATGAAAACATCTTTAAATAATGTAGGACAACAATTTTTAACAACTTAAATAAAGGACAATAATTTTTGGGTAGATCTTAGGATTCCTCATCACTGTCTACAATACAAACATGGCAGCATTGTACAAATGCAGAACTAGAAACAAAAAACTAACTAAAGTGAAACTCACTAACCTCATTTCATTCTCCAAAGCCAGTGAAGTAAAACAACATGATGTAAGATTATTAAGGAAGTGTGTTTTTCTGAATTAATCTAAGCGATTTCTTTGAGTGTTACTAAAAGAAATCGCTTAAGTTAATTCTGATGAGTTTTTTAATTGTATTTTATTATTGTGACGAGGCCTTCATTACCCTTCAATATGTGCTTTCATAACCTCTTGAAGTTTAAGGCAAGGAGAGATAGCTCAGTGGTTTGCGCATTGGCCTGCTAAACCCAGGCTTGTGAGCTCAATCCTTGAGGGGGCCATTTAGGGATCTGGGGCAAAAATTGGGGATTGGTCCTGTTTTGAGCAGGGGGTTAGACTAAATGATGGTCCCTTCCAACCCTGCTATTCTATGATTCTACTGCAGTGAAAAGCCATGAGAGAAATGGTGGTTTTTTTTTCCTAGTTTGTGTATAGTCAGATAGGTCCTCCTGCTGGACTTGGATCTTTGCAGACCGCACCTTGCCCCACATACAGCCCTATTAACTTCAAAAGGACTATATGTGAGAAGAGAGGTTCTCTGCCCAAAAACTTAAGATAAGGAGCCTTAGTAATTTTACTCTGCTGATACTCACACCTTCTTGTCAACTGTTGGAAAAGGGCCACCTTGATTGCACTGGCCTCGTTAGTACTACAAAAGTGATTTTTCCTCCCTTGGTATTCACCCCTTCTTGTTAACTGTTGAGAATAGGCCACTTCCACCGTAATTGAATTGGCTCATTAGCACAGACCCCCCCACACACACACACGGTAAGTCAGCTCTCATTTTTTCATGTGCTATAATATATATTCTGCTTACTGTTTTTTTCACATCCGATGAAGTGGGTTTTAGCCCACGAAAACTTATGCCCAAATAAATTTGTTAGTCTCTAAGGTGCCACAAGGACTCCTCGTCGTTTTTGCTGATACGGACTAACACGGCTGCCCCTCTGAAACCTGTGAAATGACAAAAATTCAGTTGCAGATGCTCTAAAGTTTATTGCATGTATCAGTGAGTCACAAAGGCTGCATAATCCTGTTATACCAAATACACACCCCCACACATATATGACTGGTAATTAATTACATATACACAGAAAGCATTAAGTATTTTTTCCTCTTAAATTGGAAGCACTTGAAATCAAAAGCACCCAACTGTAATTTACTTTTAAACTTAATAAAATAGTCTTGCTTGCAAATTGTATTTAAAATATAATTACTAAGTCAAATCTCTCTACTAAACATGTATCTATGTGACATATTTCAGTGATTAAGATAATTAGCCTATATAAGAACTACACCAGAATTATGATTCATCTGAAATGACAGTTAAAATCCTTCAAAAAGATATTTTGGCCTCAAGTTCTCAGGGAGAAGTCCCCTTGACTTCAGTGAACAAGGACTGTTCCTACGAAAGCTGCCTGCACAATTGGGCCCTTAAGCATTATACATGCGACTGACTGACCTGTAACCTTTTCCCACTAATACTAAGGAGCCATTTTTCATTTCCAGTGAAATTTTATGCAGTCATTTTTCTGCCTAGATTCAAAACATGGAAAAATACCGAATTGATTTAAAAACAGAACAAGACTGGGTGCTGTTGTGGCCTCAACAGGAATAGAATTTCCTTCCTGGGGCAAAAGAGTAGCTAGACAAGTAATTATACTAAATAAAACAGTAGCATTTGTCAGGGTCAGAGATGAAAATGATTTAAAGTGCAGCTGTGTGGAGGACAAGAAGATGTTAGCGCCCAATCCTACAAACATCTAGACATGTGAGTAATTTTACTCATATGCATAAGAATTCAGGCACTTTGTAATTCTCTCAGGTTTTAGGCTATGATATTTCTAGACTTAGTCATCCCACCACTTTGTCTCACTCTTATTTCCTTCACTTTTAATGTGATTGACAGAGGTGATCGTATGGCACGAAAGTTAAATTTAAGGTGATGCAGGTATTAACAAAAGAAAGAAACTTATAACAGGTCAGATATACAGCATGAAAAAAAAAGTTGACAATCAACAATCAGGGACCTAGTCAGCCTCTAACCGAACCTTCCAGGTGCTCTAAAGTTTAAGTGTAACAATCACCAAAGCAAGAGCTTATATCTGGCAATAATGGTATTAGGAACAATTTCTTGTTACAGTGATTTACCAAATACACACAGATTGGGTTACCAAATATGAATGCACTCTAATACTGCAAATAACGGACAAAGATTTTCAGTGTGATGCCATAACCTTTATAATGCAGGCTTGGGGCCTCGTTATACATCCTTTTAAGTCAATGAGAGTAGGTTCAGGCCCTAAACTTTACGGATTAAAGTTGGATGTAGGTAAAAAAAGTTATGCTTGGTTTTGAGAATCAAGGAATTCTGATTTCCAAGAAACTCACAAGGGATATAAACTAAGAGGTTTAGAAAAAAATCACACAATGTTGTTTAAATTATTAAAAGCAGGATATGTATGCGTACAGACAGATTCTAATCTGAAGGGACAGCCAGTGGTTGTCACCAATATCAGAAAGATCTGTGGGTATCCAAGTCTACCTTTCTAATAAAAGAAAGGTGCATGGGGAAAATACTATTCTAAAAGCCTCTTACCATGGTATTTGAAGCAATCAGCATTTTTAGTAATCTATGGACTGAATCAATGGGACTGATAATCTAACCTGCAAATCAGCTGCATGCTCACCTTTGCACAGCCCAGGAGGAGGTGGGAAACAAGGAACCTTCTTCTGAAGCCATCAGGAAATACTTTTAGACTCTTCTCTTTCCCCTACGCACAGGGCACATCAAATAATCTTGATGGGGCCAGCCTCTGCTGAAAAGTTGGTGGATGCCCCAAAAGGGGAACATCCACATAGCCTAATGGCTTAGAACTGCTCTACATACCCCACTCCCTGAGCCCAGTTAAGTCCAAGGCACAAAAGAATCAATTTTGTAACTTAAAATAAGGACTTTTGTCAAGAACAAATCTAAGTCTTTACTATAGCTTATGCAATATAAAGTTTAAATTAACACGGAGGAGCTGCATGGTGTAGATTCCTGGATGAAATCAGAAGCATGTCATTCAAAGTATGTCACTGTTTGTGTCAACAGTGGAGAACCATTCCAGGAGGCAGCAGAGGGGAAATCTCATAAAACAGTGACCTTGTTGGGTTTTGTGTTTTGGAAAGTATCAGGGAGGCTGGGCAGCCTTTAGAGTGTTAGTAGGGAAAAAACCCTCTATTTTGTTTCTAAAACCTATCTTTTAGAAAGTTCTGCTGGGAACATAAAAATTGATTCTGGACAGAATATGGTCAAGAAAATTAATCCCAGAGCAAATTTTTACAGTATTATAAAAGAAACTGAGCAGCACTCACTGCAACAATGAGTTATTGAATATGTGAATGCTTTACATTAGGGGTTTTTAAACTCCTCATTGTGTGTACTAAAGAATGCAATCTAGCTAATTATCTCAATAAATAGGACTGAAGTGAATGCACAATGGGTTAAATGCACCATACCTGTGTTTAAATGTATAAGGCTAAAAAGCAATCCTCGGTTGATGGATTCATAAGGGGATGCTAGTAATATTAAGAATCAGTCTAATGTTAAAGAATTAGGCTATATAGGACAGCTGGCTAGCATAGCAAAAAAGGTAGCTGTAATATTTGTTTAAGGAAATTAAAATGAATTCTGCTAAGTTGTGTAGCTGCTTTGTGGTATAGAAGAGTGGCGATAGGAAGACCACCAAATTAGTGTACTTATGACCTACTTATGTAGACTGAGACTTCCATTCCTTTTCTTTCTGGTTATTCTTTCCAGGTTTGTAAGTAGTTGCAACTTTGGCTGTGGTTCTTTAGGAAACCTAGGATGTGCTCCTGTAGGCTGGGAATTTCTAAAGGAGTCTAAGGTAGCCAGTACTCAAATCAGATTGAAAGTCAATGGAATGTGGGTACCTAATTACCTTTGACTCCTTCCAAATTAATCACCTTACTTTTGTTTTCGACAAATACCACTCCCTCCCTGTCAAAACTGAGCAATAGTATCTGGAAACCTATTGCAGAATTAGAAAATGTCTTAGATCAAAGGTAAAACAACTAGGCCCCCCATCTTGCAAACATGTACATTTTATGCATGTATTAAAATGTAAGCATGTGAGTAGTTTCACAAAAGTCAGAGTATGGTATTAATAACCCTGCCTGGTCAATATGATTACTTGTGTGCTGAATTTTATGTACATGCATACTGCTTGCAGGATTGGAGCTCTAAAGCTTCAACTTGCAAACTCTTACGTGAGTAGCCTTTACTTAGTCCTATTGATAGACTTCAGTGGGATTACTTGCATGAGTAGGGGTTTCCAAGGTCAGGCTCTAATATGGTATTTCATCTGGACCTTCAGTAGATATTTTTCCATATGGCAAGAACACCACGATAAACTAATTAGTCTCTGTTCAGAATGACCATATCAGATGCTGTAGAACAGGACTGAGGTACATGTGCAAGCTGTCTACTTGGATCACATCAACACTAAGTTTCTCACTTTCATGATTATTCTTAACTAAAAAAATAATCAGGACTTCAGCACTACTTTTAAAGTTTTCATAATTTTCTTTATAAATATTAGCAAGTTGGCATATCAATCCAAATGTTTCTATTTAATAGAATTTAATCACCCATCCCTCCATGCATATTTTCAATTAATTGAATATATGGTGCACCTACAGAACACTGCCCGAGTTGAAATATTACTCATTTGTACAATTTTTTTTAAACAAATCATTAAGAACTTCCTGCAAGGCATGTGTGAACACGCTATTTCAAATGCCTCAACAACTGACATCTGTAGATAATGGACTACACTATACAATGCAGGTTACACTTCTGTGAGCCTCCTCTTCTATATTGTGATCATATACTTCCGCCCCTTACAGTGGGACCTTTAATTCTTTCATTTGACTCCTGAAGAAAACCAAAGAGCTCATCCATGGTCACTGTAGACCCAGTTTTTGGTACTTGTAATAACATCTGAAAAATAATGTAAGGGTAAAAATTTATCATACATGTAAAAACTCTCTCTAAAATATATCAGTCTAAAATAGCAGGTACCAGGGCCTTACAGGTCAGCTTCCTGTTAGAGGAGAAATCAGCAATGCAAAGTTTGGGTATATTCTTAATACAACTTGTTTATTTTACATTATATACCCCAGCCCTTGACAGAGGTGGTCACAGCATGCCGGCAATCCCCTCTTAAAAATCTCAGCCAAAAACAGATTCCCAGGAAGCAACTGTTTCAAGAGCTGACTAGTTAGAAAGATTAAGGAACAGAGCAAACTCGCTTTTACTTCTTGCCACGGCTCCTCTAAAAAGAAGTGTCAAAAAGTATTTCTTCAGAGAAAGAACAGTACTCTCACTAATAATGAGACCTTGTAAGACTACGTGCAACTGCGCCATCTGGTGACCCTCAGGATAACAGTATTTAAAATTTGTGCAGCTATTTGTTCTGCAGACATTTTCCCCCTAAAAGTTACAGATAAGAAGTACTGTCCTGATCCTGCTCTTATTAGTAAGTGGCTATTGTCTACATACAATAAAGTATTTCTCAGTGATTGCCAGTATATGCAGAAATGTATGTGCGTGACAATTACATGGAAATGAATTTCAGGATATTGTTCTAGGAATTCTTTAGGTGTACCCATGTTTCTGATAGCTTAACAAGACAAATGCCTGAAAAGACATGCTTACAGTGAGCTAACAGTATTTTGAGTTTAATACCTTAAGTTTGCCTTTTACATACTTACCAGAGGACTGAACCTGGAACCATTCTGCACACAGAATACCCCAAATGAATTGACATCTACTCTACAGAACTATGATCAGATCCTCCACAAGTGAAATTTAAAGGGGGTGAAGGAGGATCACAGAAATAGATGAAGTGGAAGTAGACCGTATATAGAGGGGAAAATATATGCAGAAAGAGGAACAAAAACAAATGGGATTTAAACATTTTTGTACAGCTATTAGAAATTTGACAGATTAAATACCAATAGCATAAGTTTTTAGTAAATTAGTTTCACTTAATGCATTAAATGTAACAATTACGTAAAGTTAAATATCAGTCTCAAACTTTTAAGTTAATAGGAGCTCTTAAGTGCTCAGTACTTTTGAGAACCTAAGTTTAAACATTCAGTTCTCCAAGTCTTATGTACAGCACAGTACTTTCTCAAAAAAGAGGAGTTTTCCAATGCAGTGTTTATAATTTGAAACATTTCAATAGAGGAGTCCTATAACATGCCAGAGCTACAATATGAAAAAACTGGATAATCCATTCACGGAAAGTAGGGTATTATGGGAAATGTACGTATGAGGCTCAATTCTACAAGATACTGAACACACTGACCCCAATCCAGGAAAACTTAGGCACATGCTTAATTTTAAACATAAGCATATTTCCATTGAAATCAGTGCAAGTAGTCACACGTGGTTAATTTTAAGCATATTCTTAATGCCTTAACTTCAATGGGAATATTCTTATGCTTGATGTTAAGCATGTCTTTGCTGGGCTAGGGCCAGAATTCTCAGTCCATTGCAGGATCAAGCCCACTGTAAGGTAGCCAAGAACAACTAATTTCTACCACCTCCCCCCCAGGAAGGTTAAATGAGTTTATAATGGACGGTGGATATTTTAAAAAGATTTCATGAGTCTACTTGTGACCTGATCGGAATTTGATTTCAGATTTCAAGGTAAAGGCTACATGCAAACCCAGCCTACCATCTTGCTAACGCTTCTGCTATGAGAAAGAGCTCAAAAAACTAGAACAGCAAAGAAGCTCTGAATTCCCCTTCTGCTCATGAATAAGCAGTTTGTAATGCTTTATAAATGTGTACATCTTGATTTAGAATTGGATCTCATTATGTTTTACAAGTGTCCCATTATTCCTGAACCAATGTTTATTTTAGTTACTTACTACCAGTTATTTTGGAATAGGTTCTGCATTTTTCTAATGCCATTGTGCACAAGATGAAAAGAGAACACTCCCTTGTCACTGTACTCCTATATCTATACAGAGGAGTAGCTATTGATAATTTTGACACATTTTGAAAAGCACTTAGACTATATTCTAGATGATCTATGTATTCTTTTAACATGGTAAAATGTAAACAATATCTTTTGCATTAAAAACATCCATGAGCCATTTTGTGCTAGTGTCTCGTCTCTGGGTTGAAGCTAAATAATGCCATAGTCTAAATGGCCAACTAGCTGTAATTAGTTTTTCTGAAAAAGTTCTTGAAAGAAATAACATTCTTAAAACTAGAAGAATGTCTTAAACTTAACTACTGAGTAGAGACATGCCATCCAGAGGCATGCTAAGAAATCTGCAAATGAAAAGTTTACAGTATTAGTGAGACCAAAATCTGGAATACTACATCCAGTTCTGGTGTTCATGTTTTAAACAGGATGTTGGGAAAAATAGGGAAGGGAGCCACAAAAATTGTTCGTGGGCTGGAGAAAATGCCATAGAGGGGGGAAACCATTCATCCTATCAGAAAGGATACCGAGAGGTGACTTGATTCCAGTGTACAAGTACCTTCATGGTGAGAAAATACCAGTTACTTAAGAGCACTAATCCAGCAGGGAAAAGGCAAAACAAGAACCAGTGACTGAAAGCTCAAGCCAGACAAATTCAAATGAGAAATAAGGCACAAATATTTAACAGGGAGGGCAATTAACCATTGGAACAAACTATCAAGGGAAGTGGTAGATGCGCCATCTTGTAAAAGTCTTCAAAATAAAGACTGGATGCTTTTCTGGAAGATATGATTTATTCAAACAAGTTATAGGGCTCGACAAGATAACAAGTGGGATGGAAGAGGAAGATGCAACAAAATGGGCAATGTTTAGCAGAAAACTAAAAGCCTCAGCTGGCCACTAGCCTAACCAATTCCAGAGTATGATTTGTCAGCATCATGGCAAAGGTGGGTTTTAAGGAAGGATTTAGAAAAGATATGGTGGCAGCTTCATAAATATTGACATGGAGTTTTATTCCCAACCATAGGGCAGCATGGACCTAAAGTACAGAGGTACCTGAAGCATCAGAAAAGTGGGTAAGTGAGGCTGTTATCATTGGAAAAGCAAAGGTGTGGCAGAGGATCAATGCCTTGATAAGTTGTGTAGGTCCAATTTTAATACCTCCTTCCTGTCCTTTTGGGGGTGACCAAAAGGACCCATGTAATCTCTGTGGACAAGCAAATGCAAAACTGCAACTATCTGTGGCCCTCGCATGGAGGATAGGGTCCAGTTAGAGTTTCGGGAAATTTCTTGAACACTCTCCCTATAATGCACGGTGATTTCACTACACAGGTGTGAAAGGTGTTTCATTTGGGAAGCTCAATAAAATGACAGCTTTCCTCTTCGAATCTTACGGAGAACATCTATGCTTCTCTGTTGCACCACTTTTATTATAATTTTTCCATCTCTCAGATGCAGGGGTGTGTGTTTTAAAGAAACTACAACTCCCATGCCCAAGCAAGTATTTCTATCATTTGCATATGAAACAATTTTCTATATTCTGTTACCTTCAGGTATTCCTTCAGGGGGATGCAATGTGTTTCTGTTTACTGGAGTTCGGTGAACCATGGAGACCCTAAGCCCTGGTGACGTTTTAATAATAGAGCAGATTTCTTTGTTTTTTGTATTTGATTTCTTGTTTTGTGTTTCTTTGTTATGCAGAGACTGAAAAGAAGAGTGAAGCAACTCCAGTTATACAACAGCTATTGGCATGTAAGTGATCTTCTCACACACCTTCTTTAAGGGAAGGTCTTGATATCAGTAGGAGTTTGTACAAAGAGAGGGAGGAATAGAGCCATTAGAGATCACAGATATCAAGGATATTACTACAGAATATTAAACTAAGATTACTCTTGTACATTTAATTAAATACTATAGCAACAGTTCTCAAAATATTCAAGACACTTTTAAAGTCAAGCATTTAAATATTTTTATCATTAAGTTCTAGTCAACTGTGTATATTATTATAATACTCTTAATGCATTCTATCATGAAACTATTAGGCTAGGGCTAAAAAAATATATATCAAGATTACAACCTGATAAATTTTTTCTTCTGAACTCAAAGATGAAGGAGCAATTTCTTTTGAGTTTACATATGGACCCGTTGAATTTAGGAATAAGTCTTCACCACAAGAGGCCTTGTGCACTGGTGACAAGTTAAACTACACCTCAACCAAAATATAAGCAATATCAGTAATATGTACTTAAAATTCAGCTGATTTACTGGTAAGGTAATAAACAAAACTAAATTCAAATTGGCTAGCTCCTAAGTGAGAGATGGCCTGTATTGAGAGAACTCCCAAATCACTGAAGAGTCACCTTGGGTAAATCATTTAGGATATGTCTTACACTGCAGCTGGAAGGGAGTCTCCCAGCCCAGGTAGACAGACTTGCAATAGAGGGGCTCATGGTAGTGCACTGAAAACAACAGAGTGGATGTTGCGGCACTGAAAGAAGCTCAGGCTAGCCTTCTGGGCTCAAACCCACCCAATCCCCTGGGTCTGAGTGCAGGTGTCTAGCCCAAGCCTCAGCCAGTGCCACAACATCCTCGATGCTATTTTTAGCATGCTTGCGCAAGCAGTCTGTATCAGGGCTGGGAATCTCCCTCCCAGCTGCAGTGTAGAAATCTTTATGCTCTGATTTAGTATCTGCATGTATAAAATGGGAATAATGTTAATATGTCTCTCACGTGGCTTGTTAGGGTTAATAAATTTGAGTATCCAAAGCAGGTTCAACAGAAAAAGCTTGATGTATTATATCAACACACAATACTGGAGAGAGCCAGTACATCTTCCTTCTGAATAATTTGGTTCCATATTATGGAGTCTTCCTATTGAAGGAGCATCTCTCTAAAACTGTGCAGTTTGTTATGTCTGAATTCATCTCATGTGTCCTGCACAAAGATAAAAACTAATGCATTAATCTAAGGAATTAAAGGTTTTTAAAATACAATTTAAATATAGGTGGCATTTGTTTTTAACAAATATTTTTGAAATATGTTGGTGCAAATAAAGCTGTAAGGTGTTCATTTAACTATATAAAATCATTTTAAAAATCAAACATTCAATTTTAACAAGTAGGTATTCTAAGAAACATCCAGTTGACTGGATTTGCTGCACAATTGTTTGTAACTTAAAAATGTGTCGCAAATCAGGTAATTGCATGCATAAGTGAGGCGTACAAATTGTACATCTAATTTATTCCCAAACAGTCTCAATTTATAAAAAAAGATCAACTTTAACTTAACTGTTTTACCATATTAAAAAAAGATAGTACCCAGTAGTGTTTTGTATATTCATCTCACCTCTAATTCTTCTGGCTGAAAGTATGCTGTGCTTGTTAGCAATTGTCTATTTTTTTCTGTGATCAATACTTTAGAATTCATTTCCTATTTAGAAATACAAGAGAGCATGTAAACATCAAAAATATTCTTGGCAATTTCCTTCATTAGTAATTTGGGGTCCTATTCTATTCCCTTTGTACAAAATGGTATATTCTGGGAGTCTATTAAAATTTTAAGAAACTGATCTAAAAGGTAAAGTTACAGTTTATCCTACATTCATGTTACTTTTGTTCTTGTATTCTTTAAATGAAGGCATGGAATCAGTTTACTGCAGCATAAAGGGACGAGAGTTTACTCCTCAACCCCACCCTCAGATGGATAGATTAGACACTTCTTCCCTGTCTAGTGGTCTGATAGCAATTATATCTCTTCCCTGTATTCTCCAAATCATTCTGAATTAGGAAACAAGATAGAAGATACTAGTTGTCAGTGACACTAACTAGTTTTGTCTCCAAAGCAATCCACTTCATATCCATCCACAACTTTCAGAATTAATTTAGTTTAATGTATTTGCCCTTGAGGGAATCTGATCATTTTTAAAAATCCAGACTTGTGACTTATTTTGATTTTCTGCAGCCATATGAATTCCACTTCATATGAATTCTGCCATATTAATTCTGCAGTCACTTACTGTGGAGGGTGAAAAGTCCTCTGAACATGTATTACTCAGGCTTTCAGTTTTGAGTAAGGCATAATTCAGAAAGTCTGATTTGTTTTGGAATTTAATAGTTGGAAGAGCCTAAACATACTGAAGAAAGAAGAAACATACAATACACAAAGTGATCCAAAAACCAGCATTTGGAGGCCTGAGGCTGATGTTAAGTCATTTTTAGGGTCTCCCCCACACACATACTTTGTTTTTGTGAATCAAACTCAGTATGGAGGAAAGGGGGGAAGATAACAGAAAATGTGGAAATGGTGGAAGTGCTAACAACTTTGTTTCAGTTTTCACCAAAAAGGTTAGTAGTGATCAGACATCTAACAGTGAAAGCCAGCAAAAATGAGGTAGGAACTGAGGCTAAAATAGGGGGAAAGTTAAAAATGACTTAGACAAGTTAAATGTCTTAGTCTGCAGGGCTTGAAGACATACATCCTAGAATACTCAAGGAGCTATCCAAACTATTAGTGGTTATCTTTGAAAACTCATGGAAGATGACAGGTTTCAGAGTAACAGCCGTGTTAGTCTGTATTTGCAAAAAGAAAAGGAGTACTTGAGGCACCTGGTTAGTCTCTAAGGTGCCACAAGTACTCCTTTTCTTCATGGAAGATGGGAGAGATTCCAGAGGACTGGAAGAGGGCAACTATAGTACCAATCTATAAAAAGGGAATTAAGGACAACCTGGGGAATTACAGACCAGTCAGCTCAACTTCAGTATCCAGAAAGAGAATAGAGCAAATAATCAAGCAATCAATTTCTAGACACCTAGAAGATAACGTGATAAGTAACAGTCAACATGGATTTGTCAAGAACAAATCATTTCAAACTACCCGAATAGCTTTCTTTGACAGGGTAACAAGTCTTGTGCATAGGGGGTCAGTGGTAGATTTAATAGATCTTGACTTTCGTAAGGCTTTTGATACGGTCTCACATGACCTCCTCATAAATATAGCCTAGATGAAGCTATTATGAGGTGGGTGCATAACTGGTTGGAAAACCATTTCCAGAGAGTAGTTATCAGTGGTTCACAGTCAAGCTGGAAGGGCATATTAAGTGGGGTCCTGGAGGGATAGGTCCTGGGTCCAGTTCTGTTCAATATCTTCATAAATGATTTGGATAATGGAATAGAGTACACTTACAAAGTTTGTGGATGATACGAAGCTGTGAGCAGTTGCAAGTGCCTTGGAGGTTAGGATTCAAAATGATCTGCACGAACTGGAGATATGGTCTGAAGTAAATAGGATGAAATTCAATAAGGACAAATGCAAAGTATTCCATTTAGGAAGGAACAATTACATACATAACAAAATAGGAAGTGTCTTCCTACGAAGGAGTACTGCAGAGAGGGATCTGGGGGTTGTAGTGCATCACAAGCTAAATATGAGTCAGTGTAACACTGTCAAAAAAAAAAAGCAAACATTCTAGGAAGTATCATCAGCAAGAGTGTTGTAAGCAAGATACAAGAAATAATTCCTCTACTCTACACTCATAAGGCCTCAGCTGAAGTATTGTGTCCAGTTCTAGGTGCCACATTTCAGGAATGATGCGGACAAATTAGAGAGTCCAGATGAGAGCCACAAAAATGATTAAAGGTCTAGAAAACATGACTTGTGAGGAAAGATTGAAAAAATTGGTTTTAATATGGAGAAGAGAAGACTGAGGGAGGGGGACATAACAGTTTTTAGTACATAAAAGATTGTAACAAGGAGAAGGGTGAAAAATTGTTCTCCATAATCTGACAGGACAGGACAAGAAGCAATGGGCTTAAATTGCAGCAAGGGAGTTAGACTTTAGGAAAAACTTCGTAAAAGTCAGGATAGTTAAGCACTGGAACAAATTGCCTGGAGAGAATGTGGAATCTCCATCACTGGAGATTTTTAAGAACATGTTAGACAAACACCTGTCAGCAATGGTCTAATTATTACTTAGTCCTGCCTTGAGTGCAGAGAATGGGATTAGATGACCTACTGAGATTCCTTCCAGTCGTACACGTAAATGATTTTATGCACATTTTTGCCTATTTCTTTTCAAAAGCCATGAAAAATGTAGAGATCTGAGAAAGCGACCAACTATTTTTGCTGCCTCTCCTCAGGCTAAATTTTTCCAAGTTTCCCAAACTCTTTGCTGTGCTTTTTATGCTACAGATGTCTTCATGAAGCATGCAGGGTAGTATTCATTCCCAGGGAAGTTCCCATTTCATTTAGATTGTTTTATAGCTAAGGCTACGATTGTGTCAGGGATATTTTTAGTAAAAAAGTCATTGACAGGTCACAGGCAAAAAACAAAATCATGGAAGCCGTGACCTGTCCCTGACTTTTACTAAAAAACATCCCTAACAAAATGGGGAGGGAGGAGGGTCCAGCATCCTGCCCTCATCCCACAGCAGCTGGGAGCTGCAGGGACCCCATTGTCTAGGGGCTAGGAGGGGTCCCCCTGCTGCCTTGCGGGACTGGAGCTGGGGGGTCCCCCCCACTTCCCTGCAGGGGGGCCTGCTAGCGATGAAGGCTGAGGAACTGCAGCGGGCCCGCTGCCCCCAAGCAGCTCCAGTGTCTGGGAGCTGCAGGGAGCCCGTGGCCACTGAGCAGCTCTGGGGTTCCTCTGCTGCCGCTGCTGGCAACTGGGAGCTGCAGTGGGGCCCCAGCTACTTGGGGCAGCTGGGCAGCTCAGGGGTCGCCGGCGGCTGTGGCAGCTGGCCAGTTGCAGGACGTCCCACCACTGCGCGAGGGTCCCCTGCTGCTCGTGGAGGCTGATCAGTTGCAGGGCCCCCAGAGTCACTGAGGTCGCTGGAAGTCACGGAATTCCGTGACATAATCTTAGCCTTACTTATAGTGTCTGAGACAGACATGTTGCATGCAGCAGATTTGATTTGTTCCAAAGCATCACAGCACTGGCCTAACTCTTCTCCCATTGAATTCCACTCTAATTTCTACTGCTGCATAAGACACACAATCCTCAAGGCCATACAACAGGCCTTCCCGCAGCTCCCATTGGCCAGGAACAGCAAACTGCGGCAACTGGGAGCTGCGGGCAGCCGTGCCTGTGGACGGTCAATGTAAACAAACTGTCTTGCGGCCCACAAGTGGATTACCCTGACAGGCTGCGTGCGGCCAGAGGGCCACAGGTTGCCCACCACTGGTCTAGACCAAGCTTTTTGTTAGAATTCCTAACTGTTGCACTACCAATGATCAAAGCACTAGTGTGGACCAGCTGCTGGAATCTTTACTACATACTCTAACACTACTCAGAGCAGGTGGTGAAGATGCCACTTGGCATTCTACACTAGCACTCCGTCCACTGTTAATGAAAGAATGGAGATGTTAACCAACCAGAAGCTTAGTATACACAAGACCAAAATGAGTATAACATACTCTAACCAGATTCATTTTCATCAATATAGGGCCTGATCCTGCACGCCTTGTGCACTCAGGACACTTATGCGTCAGTGGGCATTCTGGGTGTACAAGGAAGGCTGAAAATGGCCTATGTAAATGTAAGCCTAACTTCCACTGCTTCAAAGTGAATATATACTCAGTTTGCCTGATACTTGTCATTTCGAGATTGCAGCTTTGTATCAACCTTCACAGCTTCCATCATTGCCCAGTGGAATTCTTTTATCTGTGGGAACTCCTCATTTTAAGCCTCCATGGGTAAACAGCACAGTAGAAATGCTTACCATCTCAATGTCTGGTTGTTTGGATGGCAGCACTTCCGCTGTCAACTCATGTGATTTAGTTGAAATGCGTTCTGCAGGAGATGCAAGCTGATGGCATGAAGATGTCTCACTCGTTAACAGACTGCTGAATTTTACTTTTTTCCGGCACTTCATGTTTTTAGGATTAGCAGTTTGGTTATCAAGCTATAATGAGATGAACAATTATACTTCATATTATAAAATGGACCCCCATTGTCACCATCTGAAGTGCCAGACAAAAGGACAGCACAATACATCGATTCTTAAGAGTCAGATTATTGCCTTACACCACACTCCTAGATCTAGTTAAGCACAGTTAAATTAATCAATGTAGGCAGTAGCACCTGGCCACCCAATCAGGGCTCTGGATTCTGTTGCGCTAGACACTGCACACACACACACACTCTCCCTGCCTCAAAATGCACACAAATCTAGTATTACTTCCGGCATGGTTCCAGAGTGACCCTCACTCGGTCTCTCCAGAGGCACCCCTTTTAAGTGATAGGCCAAGTGCCTATACTACTCTCAGAGTGGAATCCCATGACCTTTAGATTGAGTCATCTGCTTACAACTCCTGTTTACCAACCATGTTTCCTCAGAAGGTCCAACTGGGCTTGGACCCTGCTATAGACTTCCCTTTTGGAGCTGTGAACAGTAGGTAGATGCAGTGACGTGGAAGTTTCTTCAAAACCAAGCATTATTTATCCATAGGAACATTGCAATCACAGTGAAAGGGGTTAAAACAAGGTATCTACATGCCTTATTGCCTTACCTAAGCTTAAGATTTCCCTCAAATTTGGGTAGGCCTACTTATCCTGCCTGCTCCCCCCTTTCTCTGGAAGCCAGCTTACAGTCTCTGCAGACTGTCTCTGCCAGTCAGCTTCAGGTCTGAGGCTTTTAACAGTGTCCACTTTCTAAAAGCCCTTACTCTGTCCCAAGATAGAGATGGTAGTGCCTCCTTTGGATAGACAAAGAACAACAAAAGGTTTTTACATCTGTATTGTCAATTAAGCACCAGTAATCAGGGTGGTCTAAAGCCAGTGTCTTTGGATTCTTGCAGAGGTGCAAAAATCACTCAGGACTGAATTAATTCTTTGCACCCATGTAACAGTCAGCAAGCTAGAACACCTAAAAGATACAGCTATCTCCCAGGTTCTTTACACTTACCATTACCAAAGACCTGCAAAAATAATTGCCTTCAAAAACATTTAGGAAACACGGCCCATCAAGATATTACACTTTTTTTAGTTCTCCTAGTGATATATGGGTGCTCAAATTACAACAAGGTATATTAATCATTAAAACCCTCACCTGTCTCTTTGGTCTTGCAGGTAATGAAGAGAATGTACTCCTTTTTATATCCGGAGTTTTTTCCGGAGTAGACACAATTTTACACACTTGTTTTCCTGTGATGAAAATAATTGGTTTATTGGAGAAAAGGAGCATAGATGCTCTCCATCCCTGCATTGTAAATTATCCCTTGAAAGAGAGAATCACAGATCATGCCACAAAATCCACATGCAGAGTTTGCTTCTCTTGCTCCCTGATTTTGCTCTGTTCCTGGTTCAGTCCTTGGTAGGAGAAGTTTAGAGTGCTTTTCCTGCTCACCTGTCTCCCTACTGCTCCCTCTGCTGCTGCCCAGCTTTGCACACAAACCACAGAGCAGAGAGCAAACACTATATAAGTCAGGAAGCAGCCTCTGATGGGGTCTGCCTGTGCTGATATTTTCAGCCCAAATTAACCAGAAAAAAAATTAAGCAATTTTTTGGACTGTGGCCAAAACTGCAAAATTAGTTGGAATTCATTCAGAATTTGAGTTATCAGGAGCCACTCATGATATTAATAGAGCCTTCACCTTCAAATACCACAAACAAAATAAAAAAAACAAGACTCAAAATATAAGAATTAGCAGTCTAGTATCTGGCTAAATTAAACTTTTTTTATTTTTTAATTATAGGGGAAGGTAAGAAATTGCCTTTTTCATTGGACACTATATGTGATTAACTGGTATACAGAGGGGGTTTGGTTTCCCGTAAAAGTTGACGGTGTTCTGGATGAAACCTAGTTCTTACGGAAGGGGTTTTAACAAAGAGGTTCCTTCCCCCTCCCTTCTCCTGCTCATAGCAAAGCTCAGGCTTTGAGAGCGCTAATGGGTCAGGCACAAGCCTGGTTCTAATAGGGAGACCTGGGCTGTAAGTTTCATATAAAAGATAATGGAAGTTTCTATGGTTTTGGTTATAGATAGCAAGAGATTTGCTAACAGCAAATATAGTCAATGGCCAGTGATGGGACACCAGATGGGGAGGGCTCTGAGTTACTACAGAGAATTCTTTCCCAGGTGTCTGGCTGGTGGGTCTTGTCCACATGCTCAGGGTCTAACTGACTGCCATATCTGGTGTCAGGAAGAATTTTCTTCTGAATCAGATTGGCAGAGACCCTGGTGTTGGGGTCACCTTCCTCTGAAGCATGGGGCACTGATCACTTGCAAATTTAAAGTAGTTTAATAGGTGGATTCTCTACAATTTGAAGTCTTTAAATCATCATCAGAGGACTTCAGTAACTCAGAGGTTATGGATCTATTACAGGAGTAGGTGGGTGAGGTTCTGTGGTCTACAATGTGCAGACTGTCAGACTAGGTGATCATGATGGTCCCTTCTAATCTTAAAGTCTATTAAAAACAGAACATTTTACTTTTAATAGACCTTCTTAGCTTCTTTTCTGAGATTTAAGAACTATATAGTTTAGATTTTTTTTTTAAAAGCACTTAACCTCAATGGTACTTGTCTCTGCCAGATGTTAAATACAGTGAAAAATAAAAGCAAGGAACTGCTTCTCACCTACCCCCTGCCAATAAGACCAACAAGTCAAACCCTTTTCCCTACCAATATTAGCTATTATGAGCCCTTTCCTTCCAGTACACTCAGTCTTTATATTCCCTAAAATAATCCTTCCTGCATGCTGAGATCTCTCAAAACACACTGAAGTCACCAGCAGAGGAGATTAGGTGGCAAATTAATGTAAGCAGTTATCCAATTAACTGTGTTACCAAGACGTGCTGTCTTGAATAGCAATGTTCCTTATTGGTTTTCTGCAAGGTAGAGGGCTAGGCTGTCACTAGGTTGATAGGATCTAGTAAGACAGAATTCTTTGGGAATCAGTGTAACTGGTAGCAGACTCCAAATAAGTTTAAAGTGGAATAAAAAAATTTAATAGACTACTAATTTGCAAGTAGTACAACTATTTTAGGCCATGTTTTACCTGCTACAATTGTTGAAACATTCATCAATTCAGAAGAATCTTTATTGCATTTTGATGGTGACTCTCTGATAATAAATGAAAATTCTGTTATAAGTATCTTAAAATTTAGACAGCAAAATAATTACAGAAAACTAATTATAAGATAGCTCTAAACTTTCCTCTTCATTTTCATCAAAGCAACTTAGGAGTTCAGTTACATTTTTTTCTAATGTAATTTTTCCACACAAAATAGCTGATCAAATGATTCAAATACCTACAGTTTATCAAATCAAGCAGATTAAGAATATGAAGGGATTTTATAATTTAAAGACTGCAGAAAGCAAAAAGAAGTATCTAAAATCAAGTACTATATAGTGAAATATATCCAGAAGAATACCGAAAAATTTAGGTAGTGTGTAGTGGAGCCACTTAAAATCCAAGAAGTTTGCTTGTTTTAGTAGACATTTGTCTCAACTCTTCAAACACTTACTCACCCACTTATCTTAATTGATCGGTCCCACTTAAACCAGTGGGGCTGCTCAGAGTGAAATCAATCAGGAGCACAAGTATTTGTAGATCAGGACATTAATTTGCATATATGGGACAAAATAATGATACATGTGTGCTTTGTAGGTTTATTAAAAATTAAGTCAAATTCTCCGCTTTAAAGATTACCTCCCAACATACTGGTCTTGATGACCCTCTGATATGGCCTCTAAAAGACAAGAAAGTTTAAATTTAAAGATAGCTATGAAAGGTAGAGGATATCCTACTACATATTAATATTTATATAAAGTGTATTATAAACATGAACATTATCTTGAGGTGCTATTCACTGTAGTGCAGAAGGGCCTTTCCAATGAATTAACTAAAGCATAGAGACTTATAAGGTCTTTCTAGAGTGAACTCTATTTAGTTTTAAATTAAGTGAAATAAGCATTTGAAATAATTTAATATAAAAAGGAGTTACCTAATATCTCTGAAAGATTTGAAAGTGGCAGCATCTTATCTATGGTCACTGCTTTGCTGGTGTCCAGGAGAGTAGAATTCTTATATTTGAGAAATTCCTCAGGATTGGAATTATTTCTGTCTGAACACAAAAGATACAGTTGGAAGTTGCCTTTCACTCTGTAGTTAATTCCTTTAACAAATGTATAATATAGACCTGTGATGTTTGAAAGATAAGTCCCTCATTTAGGGTGAAATGCATTGTGAGAGGTCCTCTGCCAGCTGTTGCAGCCAATCTCTTCCCTACATACCTTGCAGAAGCAAAAACCCATAATTTCCTTTCTTGTTTTTTAATATAATCACAGCTGAAATCTCTGATGCAATATAGTAGATCAGCATACACTGCAAATGCAATTTTTATCCAAGGATCTCGAAGCATTTAAAACATTAGGCCTAGACTGTCAAAAGGCACAATATGTAGGCCTATTCTGGCCAATAGCACTTGAAGAACATGAATTCATGCCCACAAAAAAAGGTCAGACTTTTGAACATTTAAAGCTAAGGTCTGTGGAAAGGCAGAATGAGTCTAACTGGATAGTGAACAACAAGTATGATTAACAGTCCAACAGATTTTCTTTGCGCATCAAGGCAACATGCAGTGTCTATGATATAGGGAACAGGATGCACCAGAACTAGGGGGATCTTTCAGCATTTACATTGTGCTCCATGTTTAAATGTTCAGTGTCTTTATTTTGTTATCCAATACTGACACCTGTCAGAGTGGACATCCTTAAAGGAGTACATATACATAGAAAAGTAAAGTTTTGTTGCATATGTTAAATGCTTTTCTATTGTACGCAAGTTCAAAATATCTTTCCCTTTGATTTTTTTAAAATTCTAACTTTACCTGCTTTAGTCCCTAATTAACGGTTATGAACTTTAAAATCAACAAAGAGTCCTGTGGCACCTTATAGAACTAACAGACATATTGGAGCATGAACTTTCGTGGGTGAATACCTACTTGGTTGGATGCATGTAGTGGAAATTTCCAAAGGCAGGTATCAGACTTCAAAGAGAAACTGCTGAGCTTCAGTTCATTTGCAAATTTGACACCATCAGCTCAGGATTAAACAAAGATTGTGATTTGGCTCGCCAACTACAAAAGCAGTTTCTCCTCCCTTGGTGTTCACACCTCAACTGCAAGAAGAGGGCCTCATCCTCCCTGATTGAACTAACCTAGTTATCCCTAGCCCAATTCTTGCTTGCTATTTATACCTGCCTCTGGAAATTTCCACTACATGCATCCGACCAAGTGGGTATTCACCCACGAAAGCTCATGCTCCAATACGTCTGTTAGTCTATAAGGCGCCAGAGGATTCTTTGCTGCTTTTACAGATCCAGACCAAAACGGCTACCCCTCTGAAGCATGAACTTTAAAAGAAATCTGGGCTAGATCCTGACCCTATTTTAATTGCTGTGCATTGCTCAGGCCACCCTATCCCAGACACATTTTGGGGGTGGATGGGGATGTGGCCAGAGCATGCTGTACTCAGCTATCTCCAGCTAGTACTAAAGTCCCCAAGGAACCACTTCTGCCAGCCTTTAAAACTACTTCAAAATTATGCATATGGCCAGTCAGCCCCTAGATTGGAGGATCAAGCCCCTGTAGATCCTGCAATGAGCACAGCCTGGCTCAATCCAGAGATCTGACCCAAGGAGTGAAAGATACAAATATTCAGATATAATAGTATAATTAACTATATCTATGTATCTTTCTACATCCATCATATCTTTCTACATCAGGCTGAAAATCCAATTTGAAAATTAAGTTTTACCTAAACTGTCTTCATCCCTGAATATTTCAGGTGATGGGCAACTATTCATGCTATCAGTAGACTCTGTACTGGAATCCATGTCCAAACAGTGCAGTAGAAAGGTAGAGACACCTGTAGGCAGAGTCATTCCTGTAATTTAAGAGGAAAAAATGGTTGAAACATTGTCAATGGACCATCAGGTGAGGGTATAAATTCTGATCCTGCAACGAGCTAAGTATCTTCAATTATTATGCGTAGTTTTAAAATACAACATTTTAACACAAAAGTGCAAAATAAAACCTGGCTTATGTTGTAAGCCTAGAAACTCTCTCACTCATTTCATGCAAGATTCATTTTAAAGAAGTGACAAGGTTTGGGCTGCAAGATGCAGACAGATTTGTTTTGAATGTTAAAATGCATCAGACATGTGGCCATCTGGTATGCCTAGCAGCTTGTCATAAGAATGGTAAGGTCTTTTGGTATTTGGAGAAACTCTTGATGTGTGCATGAAGTTAGTTATGGATCAACTCATCCATCCTCCTTCTCCAGAGAAAGAACCCCATAGGTTAGGGTCAACTTAAAGGGGACTAATATACAAGCTCACACTGCAGCAGAGCTCCCTGTGTAGTCATATATACTGTCCTTTAAATGAGATACTAAATCTACAGTAGATCCCTTCTGGCAGGGGTCTAATGGAAGTCTAGGTAGAATCTGAATATCCCATGGCACTTTTCAAAAAGTAGGGATAGCCCTGATTAACAGGCCTTCACTCAAAACTGTTCTTCTAGCCAAAGGACACAGATCTATTAGAGTAGCTAGGTAATCCTCCCAGTGACATATTTTGGAGACTGGCACAGAGCTTACACATGTTATCAATTATCCACCTAAAAACCTCTCTATATAATTAACTCCCAGAAGTGAGCTAGTTACACAAGAGACTCCATTCCCTTGGGTATAGCCAGAGCTGGTGCTAGGCATAAGCAGACTAAACTTTAAAAGAAATCTGGGCTAGATCCTGACCCTATTCTAATTGCTGTGCATTGCTCAGGCCACCCTATCCCAGACACATTTTGGGGGTGGATGGGGATGTGGCCAGAGCATGCTGTGCTCAGCTATCTCCAGCTAGTACTAAAGTCCCCAAGGAACCACTTCTGCCAGCCTTTAAAACTACTTCAAATTATGCATATGGCCAGTCAGCTAAACAATTGCTTTTAGGGCCCCAAGCAGCTCAAGGGAGCCCCCTATTTGCTTATTTTGCATTGGGGGATCAAAAATATTCCTGCTTAGGGTCCCCAGTGGGCTAGCACTGCCTCTGGGTCACAGCATAATGGCTATCTGCTTAGATCATCCTGTTATATTCAGTTGGCCTTCTTCAGTACACTTAGAGACTCACTGAAAGGCATTATTCAAGTTCAAGGGTTAGAATTCTATCATACTGTTGTCTGGGACACTTGACTACACCAGAAGTATAACTGAACTGAAGATTGCAACTGGAAAGATTAGGGAAAAATTAGACAAAAATAGTTGAGGATAGACCACTCTTCCACCTAAACCTCAGATAACTACAGCCAATCTTAAGAGGCCAAGTAATACTGATCATTAAAATGCCAAACCGTAACTAACAGGAATACATTCCTATATGCTCCTGGAAAGTTAAGAATACAGAGAAAGAGGGCTTTTCTGAGATGTGTCGATTTTGTAAGGAGAGTCCTCTTCATAAATGAAGGTAAAATATATTAGCCACTCAGAAGCACTTTGTAACAAAAGTTGACCAAACGCGCGTTGGAATCAACAGAAATAGAAACCCAACCTGGATTCAAACAGTGCGTACTTTCTGAATGTAATATGCAGTGCTGTAGTTATGTCAGACTCTGGATATTCAAGAGACAAGATGGGTGAGGGTAATCTCTTTTATTGGGCCACCTTCTGTTGGTGAAAGACAAGCTTTCGAGGTCATATAGACCTTTGTCTTTGTCAGGTCTGGAAAAGGTTCTCAATCCTGTCACAGCTAAATACAAGAGCAAAAAGATAGAAATGTGCTAACAACTTGTGTTAAACTTGTCCAATGCCTGTTCTCACTTTCAGGTGACGTTGTAAACAAGAAGCGGGCAGCATTATCTCCTGTAAATGTAAACAAACTTGTTTGTCTTAGCAATTGGTTGACTAAAAAGTAGGACTGAGTGGACTTGTAGGCTCTAAAGTTTTACATGGTTTTGTTTTTGAGTGCAGTTATATAACAAAAAAACTACATTTGTAAGTTGCACTTTCACAATAAAGAGCTTGTATTATGGTACTTATGAGGTGAATTGAAAAATACTGTTTTATCATTTTTACAATGCAAATATTTGCCATACAAATATAATACAACACTTGTACTCGCTGTTATAACTGAAATAAATATATTTGAAAATGTAGAAAAACATCCAAAAATATTTAATAAATTTCAATTGGTATTCTATTGTTGAACAGTGCGATTAACTGCGCTACTTTTTTTTTTTGAGTTAATCATGTGAGTTAACTGATTTATCAACAGCCCTACTTTCTGAACGTAGGGCAGTCTGAGCTAGTACAGGAATAATGCAGAAGTCAAATCTAAAAGTTGTACTGTAATAGCAATATTTATAGAACGGTCCTTTAATTCCAATTTTTAAAGTTGTATATATTCTATATATTAATAGCCTAAAATGTACTCACCTGAAGTAGTCTCACTGTTTCTCAAACTTTCTTTACTTTCAGAGTTGATATGCAGAGATTCCTAAAATTAACAAGGGAAGATGCAGATGAAAATAGTAACAAATCTAAATTAAGAGATGTAATCAGATTTATTCTTTTATTATCAAGGATTCAAAAGAAAAGTTTTGAGAATGACAAATTTATGCAAAAAAGTTACTTAGGTTAACTGACAATTAAACCTGCCAGCACCACATAGCCAATATAGTTGTATCCTACTGTTTTTCATGTATCATTAGCAAAATTGCCATCCGACTTATTGTTCTGAATCTACTGTTAGTAAAAGTTGGCTTTATCCTAATTTTATTGCTTGGATAAAGCTTCAATTGAAGGCCTTCTGCAATCAAGGAAAGTTCTACATAAGCAAGAAGTGCAAGGCTAGTGCAAATATATGAAGCAAGAGAACACCACACACACCTTCTAGTTGACTTTTGCTTACAAGTAAAACTGATTTGCACAAACATGATGCCGATGCAGTGAAACACACAAGTAATTTTATGCACGTAAGTAGTCTTATAGAACTCAAGGGGACTACTCACATCCATAAAGCTGAATGTTTGCACGATCAGGGCCCAGGTATCAAAGTAATTGATGGAAGGTAAATAAGGAACACCCAAATATAAATTTTACAGTAACATTTGAGGATAATCATTTTACAGTCAGAAGTGATGGGACTTAGTTTATAGGATGTGTTTGAGCTAAAAAGGATTTTGTAGAAAAAGTGGGTTTTTTTTGCTGTAATGACATTATCTAGCTATTATGTAGTACTTCTGATTTGTTAACGCCTTTATGAAGTGCTTTGAGATAAGTATTATCCCAGTTTTGCAGATGGAAAAACTGAGGCAGAATCCTGACATGACTTGACCAAGATCAGATAGCAGCTAGTAATAGTATTTCTGCATGTTTACCAGTTATATACCAGTTTTTGTTCTGGCAACCCACAGTGCAAAAAAAAGCTATAAAGCCAAGTTCAGCCCTAAACAAATGCATGTGACTGCCAATGACTTTTCTGTGAGTAATGCTTTTGTAGAGAAGGGGAGAATTAAGCCTACAGCAGACAGGGACTCCATCCCTCGCACTGCTCCCCCCCAAATCTTACCTTCCACCAAATAGTACCAACCAATAAAAATTAAGATTTAGTAAAGGGTGGTGGAGTAGAAAATGTTCATACCCTCAACAGCATAGTGCTTTTTTCCCTGATGTCTTCATTTTCTTCCATACCTGTAATTTTCTCATCATTTAATTGATCACTATGTTTGGAAAAAACACAGCAAAACGAAGTTTGCACTTGCATTACACATGCTAAAATTTAGCTCATTCTACAATTTTTAAAATTAAAAGTTAAATTAGAGCTCATTCTATGGAAGTCCTTAAAAAACAGCCTTTTAGATGGTGGTCAAATAGTTCAATAGATAACTGCTATCAGAATTTGGTAGGCATCTCTCCAACATCTATCAGACAGTTATGAATTTAGCACAAGCAGCTCTGAAGTTAAGTATTGTAACTGATAGTGGTATATTTTGAATGTGCGTTACCGCAGACCTCTGATCAGATGAACTGTTTGTTTTGGTCACTTCAGAGTTTTCTTTGATTTTTGGTAAGGCTTTCCGATTGGGATTTCCGTTCACACCTACAGAAAAGTGAATATTTAAATTTAGAACTAAGACTACCATTAGCAAAACTATAAAATTAATCTATAATGAGCAGGGTCATAGAAGACAAATGACAAGTTAAAAATCTTATTTAGAGACAGTCATCGATCTTTAATATGTTTGCAGTATTGGGGTAAAACTCTGAACGAGGATCCTACCTTGCTGTTTCTTCCCAGGTGCTTTGTTTGCTCACATACTAATATAATGAGACAAATCACACCATCTGGCTTAAAGAAATACAGCAGGCTGTTCAGAGTATGACAAGTCTCACTGGGTGTGACCCTTTCACAGGAAAACAGAATCAAAATTTTTGGAAGGGACATTTTCTGTGGGGTTCGCAAAAGTTTTGAGTCCAACTAGATTTTAATAACTAACCCATTATAAACTCTGAATTTATAAATCAGAAGTCGTCTTTTAAGTCTTTTTAACAGGGATTGGTTACCAATGATAATGTTACATACATCCCTGATACTGAAAACTTAGAAAAATCAACACCATGCTTCATTGCTTGCATCCCAAACATTGCAGTACAATTTGACATAAGTCAATTTTATCACCAAGTTAGCTTTACATTGTGGATTTTGGGGATATAGGGATTTTTTGGGGGGATGAGACTATTACAAAAAGCTAACAGCCAACATAAATCCTGAAAAATTAGACATTATAATTTCAGCATTAATAAGGTAAGATGTTATTTTCAGACACATGTAAGGACATTCCTTAATGAATTCATCATTTTAAAGAGGGGTCCGAAGCTTCACCTCCATGCACATTTCGTCCTATTCACAAGGGAGAAAACAGAACTGAGACCAACCACTACATAGCACTCTGCAGCAGCCCCGGCTGGGGCTCCCTGGATTTTGGGATTGGACAGGATTCAGAGCCAAGAATCATCCCCTACTAAGCCCTTTCCCTCTGGATTTGTGTAGATGTTTACAGTTTATAAGCATATTAACTCTCTATGGGTCCTCTCCATGACTGCTATCAGCACCTATTCCATTGTACAAGGTGGCTCAGCCAACGGAAACAGCTCCTGCAAATAAGAGTGGGAACCAGCAGAACAGGGTCAAGGCAGAAACCAATCACAGGGTTTTAAAAACTGCCTTTTAAAGAGAGTGTCTCCTTCTCAAACGAGTGAAACTTGATAATTCTTGTGGGAAATGAAACAGCTGATCTTGATAAATCATGATCTGTCCCCATATAAGCAACTCACACAAAGACCTCCAGTTTAAGTTCTATCTGTAGTCAGTGTCTGTGTACACAGATTTTTAAAGTCCCTAGACCCTTCCTGCCAAGTCTCAAAGGAGCCTCTCTTTTCTGAGGATTAGTATGAACTGTTTTTGAAGTGCCTCTCCTTGGTGATTAAGGGTTTTGTCATGTGTTTCAAGAAGGGTCACATCTTGGGTGGCATAGGGAAACAAATTATGTCCCTCCATGGGAAATATCTATGAATAGTAAACAACTATTTAAATCAGTCTAGAAGAGCTATTGATTAAAGGAGAGAGCAAATCAAGACCGCTGGGTTCTATTCCCAGGTCTACCTCCACCTTGTGACCAAGTCACTGCATCCCCAGTTTCCCCATCTGCAAAGTTTTATTAACTATGCTTTCCTACCTGTCAGATAACCCTCCCACAAACACACACTTGAAATGCACTGCCTCTTGCTGCTTGGAATACTCAAAACTCACAAAGACACCCTTTCTTCTCTACAGCCTACTGACCCTTGATGTTACATACATCAGAAGCACATGACCAGCAAGCTGTTTTTCCTTTTTAAATCCCAAGTAAAATCAACTTGTTTACATCAAACAGCAATTTAACAACATTTGGACTGTCTTAGGGACGATAAGGATGAGCCATTTTTATTCAACGTATAACTGACTTTTTTTTTAAGCACAGTACTTCAATGTGCATCTATATTTTGACAGGACTTGGGCCTACATTTTCCCTTTTCTTATTAGGTTAGAGTCATAATATGAAGGTTACATGACAAACAAGATGCAGCAGTGGCCAAGGAATGTACACAGCTGATACGCAGGCCACTCCTTGCACCTCTCAAACTATCAGAGGCTAAAACTGTTGGACCCAATATGGAAGCAAGACCCAGAATGGAGTGGTGAGAAATATGCCTTGAAATCCCACCTGTCAAGCAGGAGGGAAAATCAGTTATTGGCATTTAATGTTATCGAATGGAATGCACCCTGAACAACAAGAAATCCATTATAGGATATAAAGGGGGACGTCAGGGTTCCAAGACTTGAAGAGTATTCACTGTCTTGGTTTAGCCATCCTTTATTCTGGAAGTAAATTGTTTATATTTAAACAAGAACTCCAAAACGTACATAAAGTCAAATTGGATCTCGAGAGAGGCACATCGCCCTAATTAATGTGGGAAGGGTGAAAGGTAGCAGGTAATACCTCCTCCACAAGTTACACTAACACCACCACAAAGGGGCCTCACTGTGGCTCTAGTTAGGATACATACAATCCCTCCCCCCCACTCTGCACTACCGGGATCTGGCATGTAAACATCTCTTAATAAGCTTATCCCTCAGCATCTTGATAAGCCCACCCAACCTCAAGCTATATTTTTGCCTATCACACATTGTAGTGGCAGTTAAACTTCTAATGTGCCCATGAATGTTAAAGGAAACTCAGAGGAGGTGACAAGACTGAGTAACAGTTACTACTTTGGGCATGGGACTGGAAGAGGCGGCAGCAGGGCTGGAGGGTGCTGGCTTTTCTGCTGCCTTGGGGACCTGACAGCACCACCCCAGGTACAGGGGAGGAGCAGTACGCATTCTTCGGTCTCTGTCGGGCATAGGTACGCAGTTTGAACCACTCCATCTTCTTTTCTTTCTCCTCCCAGCAGTGCCTGCAAGCGAGTATGGGGCAGGAGGGAAGAGAATCAGAACAGTCAGGAGGAGCTTTATGTCATCTCCAAAACCTGCCCCAGGGGCAGGGGAACCCCCCTCCTCCTCCCCAAGCCATCCCCCTTACCCACCCCAGGGGCATTCCCCTTCCCTCCCCCCAGGCCATCCCCCTAGCCCACTTCAGGGACAGGGGCATCCCCCTGACTCACCACAGGAGGGACAGCCCCCTCCCCTCAGGCCATATTCTACTCAGGCTTCCCTTCCCCTGGGGCAGGAGACGGGGTACCGCACACCTCCCACCCAGCAACCACCCTCCCCCCGAGAGCGCTCCCACACGCAGGACAAAACGCCCTCCGGCGGCAGTTGAAGAAAGCGGAGCTGGGAAGCTCCTTTATAAGCAACGGTCGCTGCCCAATAGGCCAACGCGGCGCCCTCAGTCCCGCCCACAATGCGCCCCGCCCCCTCCCCTAGCTACCAATCCGCCTCCCGTCAAGTCCCACAGCCTGCCGGCGGGCCGTGCTCCGCCCACTGGCCGCCTCGCGCAGCCCCCGCTGCCGAGCCGAGCGCTCCAGCAATCTCCTTCTAGGCCCCGCCCCCTCCAACGACCCGTCTGTCTTAGATCCATCCCCCCCCCCCGACACCCCACCTCTCCTAGATCCACCGTCCACCCCTAACAAACCCTTAAATCCAGCCCTCCACCAACACACCTGTCCTAGATCCAGCCCCCGAACTCCCTAACAACCACCTCCCCTAGACCCCCCCCCACCTAATGCCCTAAACCCCCTCCTGTCCTAGATCCAGCCCCCTAAAAACCCACCTCTTCTGAGAGCCCCCCCACCTAATGCCCTAACAACCCACCTCCCCTAGATCCAGCCCTCACCCGACCCACTAAGAACTCCCTTAAATCCTACTCCCACCCAGCCCCCTAAGAACCTTCTCCCAAATCCAGCCTTCTAACAACTCCCCTTGCCTAGACCCAGCCCACCCCTCACTCTTCCCAACAGCCCCACTTCCACCGTCAGCCCACCTGCCTCCTATTGATTTTCAGTAGTGGTGAGTAATTCTGGTACTGCATTAATTAAGTACCTATTGTAGTGTGATTGGGCAAGGAAAACCACTATCGCCAAATAATGGATCGTAATATTTAGCTGGAGGTACTCTGCAATACTTTGGAAACGTGGTATTGTTTTTGTTGTTTTGGTTTTGGGCAGAAGGTGGCACTGTTAACCGTGTGTGAGCTGTAGCTCATGAAAGCTTATGCTCAAATAAATTGGTTAGTCTCTAAGATGCCACAAGTACTCCTTTTCTTTTTGCGGATACAGACTAACAGGGCTGCTACTCTGAAACCTGTGTGTTCAGTGTCTTTTGAGCACTTTAGTGCAGTTGCATATTTGGCAGTTGAGCTGTGCCAATAAATTGAATGTATTTACTATGATATTTTCAGAATCAGCCAGTCCCTTCTCGGGATACAGACTGTAATCCCAAACCATAGATTGGATTCATATTTGCAATGAAAGGCTATTCCCTGTCCCAATCAGTTCCGACTTCCCCCTGACAACCTGCCCCCATTCCCTCCTTTGCCCAGAGATAGGCTGGGGGGGGGGGGGAAGCTATGCTGTGTGACCTAAAGGTCTGTTATGCCCCCAAAAGATCATAATTGTTTTTTCTTGTCTTCAAGAATATAAACAATTCTACTTTGAAATGTTGCTTTCTGATCACTCAGGATGCACTTTTTTGTGGTCATCGTTGCCTCAAATTCTCATTTGTTGAGTATAATTGGACAGTAGTAATAAAAATGGAATTAAATGTGTGCAGCAGCAGTGGCTTGAGAGAGGGCCTGCCAGCCCCAATTCCCCACTCTGCCCCTTCCTAAATGGCCCAACCCAGAAGAGGTGGCCTTTGTATCCAATTCATCATGTGAAGCAACAATTCATTCATGTTAGACATCCATTCAGGTTAGAGTTTTGCACTGTTTGTGAATGACAACAGAATCCCATAGGACTTTTTACTGCCCTTGTATTTTGATGTTCAATATATTTACTTTTTAATGTAGTGATAGATGCATAGGTGTGTTTAATAGCTCTAACAATAGGGGTGGTGTTATGTTTCTGTTTTCTGCATACTGCCTCACTAAATGTGAGGGGTTTGATTGTTAGGGGCTCACTTGTTACTTGAGTTTTAACGAATGAAGTTATAATAATACCTAGGTCTTAGAAAGCTGTTTTCATCAGCAGATCGCAAAGCACTTTACAGAGGAGATCAGTATAATTATCCCTATTTTACAGATTAGGAAACTGAGGCACAGAAAGATGAAGTGACTTGCCCAAGGTCACCTAACAGGCCAGTAGCAGAGACAAGAATAGAAGCCAGTCCAGTGCTTTATCTGCTGGGCCATACTTCCCCATAGAAGTGTGAAACTGGTGTATACTGTACTGGTTTGTTGTAAACCTGGTGCAATGGGGTAGATAAAGAGTACCCTAGTTGTCTTCTGAAATCTAGTGCCATGTTGTGCCTATGTTAAAAAGTCTTGCCAAATGTTGTGCTTGTATTTTAAAAAGGGCAAACAGGATGACACAGATAAATATAGGCTGATTATCCTGACTTCAATCCTGGGCAAAATCTTGGAAAGATTAATAGGGGATGTAATCAGTAAAGAATGAAAGGATGGTAGCATAAGTAATGCCAAACTTCTTGGCTATGTTCATTAATTAAAATAAATGTAATGTAGACTGAAAGTACATGTTGGCTTTCTGTGAGTGTAAAGCGCAACACTGAGGAATCTGTAGTTGATTCAGATGTGTAATTTAAGATGAGAGAGAACATATGGATTGGATGACACATTCTGGCAAATTCCTTGTTTTTTCATGGAGACCTGTATGTTCTTGATTTGTTCATTGAAAACAAGGGATTATTGTTCTGACTCAGGAAAAATTGAACTAGCTTGTTTTTTTCTCTACAACAGGATCATTGACATCCGGCAGGGCTGGACGTAGGCTTCACTGGACTGGCTTCATCTGTTTGGGGCCCTGTGTGAAGTACATATGATAGGGTGTCACCTCAAATCTGCTTGTGAGTCCTCACCTCCCCACAACCACACATACACTTGTTTAAGAGGCTCCAAGGCCTCTTCTCCTGAGATAGACCTAGGCAGGGAAAGTTTCTATCTTAAGTTGTTCCTTCTGCTCCTTTCATCATTTTTCTTGCTCTCCTCTGAACTTTCTCCAGTCTGTCGGTATCTGTCAGGCAATTTGGAGAAATTAACACCCTTATCTAGATCAGTTGCACCAGAGCTGCTGAGGTGGTGACTAACTATACAGAGTATTGCTTTTAATTAGGCCACTGAAGAGTGTATTTACTGTAAGAGACCATAGCTGCACATCCTGCACTATGTGACTGAATGCACCGAATTATTTTAAAGGTGAATTGAAAGGCTCTTTGTTTGCCATGGTGTGAACGTGGCCCTTGGTTTCTGCATCTCTTTTGGATCACTAATAACAAAGTAGAGTTTGAGGTGTATGTGATGTCAGCCGCTGTAGCACAGCAAGCACAAAATTCTTGGGTCACGTAGATGAAAGACACTAATTTTCAAATACTGTAATTTGCTTAAAAACATATTTAATTTAAATTAACACGTCCCTTTAATGTTTGGGGTTCTAGTTTTTTGTATCAGATGTCAGTTCACCCTTACTGCTATACCCTGCCCAGTGCTCAAGGGCCAGCAATGCATGCAAGTGCAAGCCAGGACCACAGCGTGCTCTTGCCCAGAGGAGCAAGAAAGCGTGTACATCCCCTTAGCCTGCACTGAGGAATCCTGCCTTGTCCAGCAGGGAGGGATCCTTTTGAAGAGAACAATCTGGACAGCATCTCTGTTCCACTTCACTGTTCTTGGTTCATAAATTCATATGCATATAGGCTTAGTCTTATAATTTCGCTGCTTGGAATTCTTATGAGCCAGTTGAGTGCTACTTGAATCCAAGTTTTTATGGTACAGTAGTTTTCTGATCAAAATGTGTTAGTCTAACAGAGCACTCTGATTATATTTAGCTAGACACATTTCATTTTACTAACTTTTGTAACAATTTTTTTGAATTCTTTGAAGCTGTGATATTGAGAGTGTACATGCACGCAAAAATTGGAATGAGACTGAATAATTTGAAACTTTATTGTTTTAAGCACAAGTTCTGAAAAAATACTATGCATTCCCAGTAGTTAATTCTATTAAACAAGCTTACACATTTGGTTATTTTTTTGTTTGTTTTAAAACAACAGTGAGCTGAAACCATTACAGAAAGGCTGCTGTATGGCCATCTTCAGAGAAATTTGAAACAACCAGTTCATTAAAGATTGCTAACATTGATCTCAGGTTCCAATATTCCTTTGCTCACTGGTTTTTTTCTGTATGTTTAGTGTAGGCACACATTCTGAATGACTGGTTTCTGATCATGTGGACAGAGTGTTGGAATAAGATTTTATAAAAGATTTTATTGTAAATCAATGCACAAGAATATTTTATGAGCAATTTTGAGAAATGTGACAGTTTAGTTCTTTACAAAAGTTTACATAGATGCCTTTTATATTTTTGATATACATGCTAATATACCCAAACTGAAAAATCTTTCGCTACAGTTAAGATGCCTTTTTACACATATTTATAAGTAATAGATTTTAATCCCTTCATTTCAGTTGAAAATCGAATAAGCAACACTTAGGAAAATGTCTGATTTATTTGTGTGTTTGTTGCAGTTACGTTTTTTTAAATGCATAACAAAATGGTATATTAAAGTGCAAGGGTTAAAGAGGCTCTGATGTCTCATGGAAAACATTCTATTTAGGAACAGTTCCACTTAGGTACAATTTTCTGGTGTTCTCCCCTCTCTGTTGAATGTTAAAGGCTTTGGCTTAAAGATAGGAATGAAATCCTGGCTTCACTGAAGTTAGTGTTAAAACTCCCATTGATTTCAGTGGGGCCAGAATTTCATCTGGGAGCTTATTCCTTAAAAATTAATCTCCTCTTGTTAATTCTTCATTTTAAAATACAATGATCTGTGTGACATCATAATTATAGCAACTAATTGTGATTCACAGACACTCCCTTGGCCTAAATTACTGCGGGTGTAATACATAATTTCACTGGAGTCAGTGGAGTTGTGCCCGTTTACGCCAGTAATAATTTTTTAATTAAGGAACATGGGCCTGATAGTGCTTTAGTACCTTCTCCAAAATGAATGCTGAGTGCCCTCAATTTCCAAACAGGAGCAAAGACAGCTTAACAGCTGACAATAGATACTCTACCTCTTGCAGAAATGAAACCCTAGGAAAAGAGGCACAGGAGAACTCCAAAAAGCAACAAAGATCCTGTTTTCATATATCCATTCCCTTATAACAACAGAACAAGAGAAATGCAGAATTTAGATAGAATTGCCCCTCAAAATGTTTTTTAAAGTTTTCTGTGAGACATCAACACATCTTTAAGTGGTCTGTTGTCATGCAAAAATAGTGTATTCTTTCTGAATTTACATTCATCTTATCGTAGTTTATTTACATATAGATCACAAGTTTGTGCTTTTCACACATGGAAAAGAAATTAACTCAATTTGTTTCATTCTAGAAGAATTATTAAAGAAAAATTACTTTATTATTTGCAGCAAAATCATACCCAAGGCAGTAATGACACTGGACCTTACTGTTGCTGAGATAGTAGCAATTGCATAATGTACTGTAAAAGCATACTTTAGCAGCAAAGGAATTACCACTTCTTCTCTATAATGTACACTGTAGAATCAAATATTTCATCCTGAACATTTATTTGCCCTTCAATACCGCATTACTTAATTACACATATTGCCCGTCCTGTAAGGTTAGGACTCAGTGCTGTGTGAGTTCTATCGTGTATCTTCTTTGTTTCTTTGCATCCGATGAAGTGAGCTGTAGCTCACGAAAGCTTATGCTCAAATAAATTTGTTAGTCTCTAAGGTGCCACAAGTCCTCCATTTCTTTTTGCGGATACAGACTAACACGGCTGCTACTCTGAAACCTTTGTTTCTTTGATGGTTTCTGGGGCAGGAGAGGTATGTTGGCTGTGCAACATACTGAGTGAAGAACATCAGATAGATATATATAACTATGTATTATTCTGTCAAGGGGATTGGGCTTGAAGGTTCAGTATGTTTGAATCGGGTTTTCTCATATGAGCACAGGCAGCAACCTTTTTCAGTGGACATAGTATCAGGCCCAAGGAAACTCTTTTTTGACGATATAAAGGGGAAGAGCACATCGTATTATGAAGGAAAATGAATTGTAGAACTACCTCAACATACTAGTCTGCTCAAGGTAATGCCATCTTTGGGGGACCAGACGGACGGCACGCCACAGGGGCCCTATTCTGATCTCACCCTGACTTGACACCAGTGTAACTCCATTGACTTCAGTGGAGTTACTACTTTTTCTTCTCTCTGGTTTGTATCAGAATCAGCCCCTATACCAGGGGTCGGCAACCTATGGCACGCGTGCCAAAGACAGCATGCGAGCCCATTTTTAATGGCACACTGCTGCCTGCCGGGATTAAAAATCCGGCCCTTCCCTGCCCGCTCTTCTCCGCTCCCTGCCCCCTCCCGCAGGGGCAGTGGGCAAGGCGCAGAAGCTTGGTCCTGCCGGCTCCCCTGCCTCTTCCCGCAGTGTGCTGGGTCCCTGCCCTTCCTCCTCCTCCTCCTCTCTGTCCCTAGCAGCCAATCAGGTGATGGCCCTTGCGAGGGAGGAGTGGAGTCAGCCTGCTCGCTGCTCCTGGCGGAGGCAGAGAAGAAGCGGGGGCAGGGCCTTGGGGAAGCGGGCATATCCCCTCCAGCCCCCTGCCGTGAGCACCCCACGACCCCAGCCCACACCCCCAGCCCTCTGCCCTGACCCCCCCTCACACACACCCAGCCCTCTGCCCTGAGCCCTGCAGCCCCGCACACCCCAAGGCCCTGCCCTGAGCCCTGTACCCCCTCACACACACCCAGCCCTCTGCTTGACTCCTTCACCACCCCCCCCACAACCCCAGCCCTGACTCTGGCACCCCCACACATACCCAGGCCCCCCACACCTCATGCCCTGACACCTGCACCCCCCTCACATGCCCCCAGCCCTCTGCCCTGACTCTTGCACCCCCCCACATACCCAGCCCCCCACACCACATGCACCCCCCACATCCCCACCCCTACCCTGAGCACCAAATGGGAGCTCTTGCACCTTCCCCCCACACATATTCCCACCTGCACCCCTCCCACCAAATGGGAGCTGCCCAGGTAAGCACTCCACACCCAAACCTCCTGCCCCAACCCTGAGCCCCCTCCCTCATTCTAGCTCCTGGCCAGACCCTACACCCCAACCCCCAGCCTGCTCCTTCATCCCCAGCCCTGTGCTCCGTGCACTCCCACCCTCAGCTCAGTGCAGAGAGAGAGGAAGAGAATGGCCAGAACTAGGGAGAAGGTAAGTAGGGCCGGGACCTCAGACCAGCAGCGGGTTGAGTGGGTCCGGCAGCCAGGACCCCGGCTGGCAGGAGCCGGCGGACGGAACCCCTGAGCGGCAGCGGGCTGAGCCGCTCAGCCCGCTGCCGGTCTGGGGTTCTGGCTGCCGGCCCCTTGCCAGCCAGGGTCCTGGCCACAGGCCCCGCTCAACCCGCTGCCGGCCTGGGTGAATGGAACCCCAGACCAGCAGCGGGCTGAGCGGGCCGGCGGCGTAAGATCAACATTTTAATTTAATTTTTAAATGAAGCTTCTTAAACATTTTGAAAACCTTGTTTATTTTACAATACAACAATAGTTTAGTTATATAATATATAGAGAGAGACCTTCTAAAAAACATTAAAATGTATTACTGGCATGTGAAACCTTAAATCAAAGTGAATAAATGAAGACTCAGCACACCACTTCTGAAAGGTTGCCGACCCCTGCCCTATACCTTCAAGTGATAAGATTAAAATACTTATTTTTAAGCCACCCAGAGTAGAAATGCTTTAGGAGAAGACCAGTACATACTATCATTTCTTTGATAGCACTTGAGTTTTGAAGGGGAATTCTCAAATAAGACAAAGATACATAACACACTGTGTAAATTATTACCCTGAGATACTATAAAGAGGTCGTAGGGGAACTCAAACCTAATGAACACTGGGATTTTCCTTGCAGTGGCTACAATAAATATTTTCACTTAAGGAAAAAACAAAGCGTGCAAAAGGAAGACAGGTGTGCCAGATGTCTGAAGGAAAGCATATTAGTGCTTATGTTAAAGAACATATTTAGGCACATATTCATTTGAGGTTTTTATCCCTTCTAACGTTTCCGAGGTTAATGAGGCTAAGAATGATCTGCAGAGGAAGTTCTAATTACACAAGATAAAATGACTGGAGGGTGGGGGTGGCTTTATTTCATGTACCAAGGGTTTCCCCCAAGATTTAAAAATTTACACACTTTCAGGATGTGGCTGTAGAAAAATGTTCATTTGAGCCAATTCTTTCCAAATTTTACATCATCTTGGTGTGGTCATGTACATATTTTCTTCCTACTCCCACCCCCTCTAGTATTAAAGTTAACAAGCATGTAAGCCATAAGTAAATTCAAATAAGGATCCTCAATATTTATACAAAATTAGAGATTAATTATCTGGACAGGTCAGGTGGACTGAATCACTTTAGAGGAAAAGGCAAGTAAATTAAATTCATGCTGTAGAGAGAGGTCAGTGGAAAATAGCTTCTTTTTTACACATCTGTTTATTTAAGGAACTAGTTACTGGTTCCTAAAGTAGATCATATTTGCTTAAAGGAGAAAAAAGGTATCGCACCTGATGCTTTGCACTGTGGATAGTCATTTATATCAGTGTAACATGAGTGTAAAACACTACCAGATTACAATGGTTGTGTTTTACACCAATTTTGTACTGATGGAAAAGACTATACAAGATGCAGGGCAATGAAGAATCAGGCCCATAGAATGCACATTTGATAAATCAGATAAACACGTGCTGTACAAGTGAGATTATGTAACAGACGCAGTCGCCTGTGTAGTTTTAGCTGTTTGCTCTGAAATCTCTTTAATAGAACAGACTCTGCATAAAACTAGCTCATTAGTTCAATTATTTCATTTCTTTTAAAGCATGCAATGGAATTTCAGAAGGAAGGTATATGACAGTTTAGATTAATAATTTAATTTAGGCTTTTTAGTATGAAAAGTAATGATGGACTTGTCTCAGACAGAAAAATAAGTTTGTATTTACTGCCCTAGCAAACCAGGTCATCTAGCAGCCCCATGCGAGTGTGTGGATTGGCGTAACTAATAGCAGTTATTAAAAAAAATAATTTAGGACCCTGTTCAGCTGGAAGAAGCCACCAAGGCTGTTGGCTCATGGAGTGTCCTCAGGTTCCTTGAATGGTGTAGGCCTGCAGCTTTTAACACCATGCAGTTTGAGCATGTAGTTCCAGAGTCTGCTCCTATTCCACTGGGGAGATATTGCCTTTCTAGTGGCTTCCCCTTTGCCACAGTGAAGGCTAAGGCTTTATCCAGACCAATGGCTTTATATGGTAATTTAGATCATGGAATTGTATTAGAGCTCTGCAAATGTCCAAAATATAGGGAAGGTCCTTCTTTGATAGATCTTGATTCAGTCAGTGACAAATTTTAAAGTGGTTGTAGCACAAAGATCAATCTTTCCCTAGCTGAAAGCTCAATTTCCAAGACTCATCAGAAAGAAAAAGAAAGAAACCTGTGCCCCCTCCCACTAGGTTTACCACTTTTGAAATGCAAAAAAACCCAGTACCTTCCCCCCACTACCACCCACCAAGCCTGCTGCAACCCCAACCATAAGGTAACTCTGCAACCCTCCTCCCCTTCAAACAGCCACCTATAATATCTAGAGAGAAAACTGGGGTGACCATACGTCCCGTTTTGGCCGGGACAGTCCCTTTTTTAAGCCCTGTCCTGACTTTTTTTTTTTTGCGCAAAAGTAGGCATTTGTCCCGTTTGTTCTTGCCAACTTGATCAGTTGGCAAGAGCAATCAGGACAAATGCCCACTTTTGCAGAAAAGCGGGTTGCGATGTGGAGGACCATGCGGGGGAGGCGAGTAGAGATGCCAGCCCCGTGCAAGGGGGAGGGGGAAGGGAAGCATTCCAGCATGCAGGGATCCGGGAGGGTTCCAGCAACCGGGCAACAACCTTGTGGAGGGGGCAGGGTTCAGGTGACCAGCAACAGCCTTGCATGGGGAGGGAAGGGGGGAGTGGCAGGGTTCCAGTGACCGGCATTGGCCTCGTTCCAGGAGGGGCGGCAGCTCGAGTAAGCGGCTGGGGGTGTACCATTTTCCCCTTGGGAAATATGGTCACCCTAAAGATAACACATGATACTATCACTCTCTTATGACTCAAACCCTCTCTCACACACATGCGTGCTGCGCTTGCCTGTTGGTGGGCAGACAGCTACCGTATTTTCAAACACTTTTGAGCGGTTATCGCTTAAACTGCAGAAGTGGGAACACCGCAGCATCTTTAACTGGACACCGACTTTTGACATTAGATATCCAAGTGTATTATGATAATAATGCAAATCCTTAGGCCCACATTAAAAAAAACAACCTGGCAGACTAAAGTATTTTTCTGGTAAATCCATAAAAAAAAACTGGCCAGGCCGATCAAATACCAGCCAGGTGGTAACCTTACCTCCCACCATGCCATCTCACCATGGTGGTGGGAAGGAAAACCATCAAGGAAGCTTCCCCCTCAGCAACATGGGCACTCAGGAGTAACACTCCAGCAACACAAGGGAGGCCCTTTACCATTGCGCTACAGCAATGGGGATATGATGCCATCATTTCTAGCAAGTAAATTTGTTTTACTGAACACTGTTCACAAATTATAGTTCATACATTGGGCCAGAGCTCCATTCCTCTGCCTACAGCTGTGCCAGGGAGTTAATCTGGCCAGACTGCACAGCACTAGCACCATGTGAAGCAATAAATTAAGAATCAGGAGTGTATAGGATGGTGAGGGCT
The DNA here is from genome assembly GCF_965152275.1 of Natator depressus. Lineage (NCBI taxonomy): Eukaryota > Metazoa > Chordata > Testudines > Cheloniidae > Natator > Natator depressus. The sequence goes on from NC_134241.1 coordinate 14,453,192, forward strand.
CATTTACACTAGTTCTCCTCCTCTTGTGAAGCTTTTTATTTTGTAGCTCCCACAGAAAGCTGACCCTTATGAATAGATCAGTCTGCCACAGAGCCACCAATGCTTCCACATTCTTCCCAGCTTGTGCGTTTGTGAGCCCATGGGCATACTGTGCTGAGTCAGCATCTCAAGGAAGATCTATCTGCCATGCTATAAACTGAGTTCAGATGCATTGAAAAAAAGAAATACAGGGAATTGTATAACTTCCTAAAATATTTTTGCAATTACGAAGTGGTATTAATCTGGCTTTTTCCATTACGCCTAATATGCTGATGGGCATATTACATACAAATGAAATCAGGAAATTTATTCCTTGTTCTCTGTTAGTCAGGTCTTTGATGATTACATAAAGTCAATGGAATTTATGTCTTGCAGAGTATAAAAGCTGTCACTTAAAAAACACAAAACAAAACGACCAAAGATCTAACTTGAAGTTCTAGGTTAGGGAAAACAGATTTAGTTATGATTTTAATTATCAGCCTTTGAATGTTTGAGGTAGACCACATTATTGACTTATCCAGGATTTTAGTCATAATCTATAATGTTATATACAATCATATCAACAGATATATCACATACCTTTTTCCTGATGTGTAATCAATACTGTTTGGGGGCATTAATAATAATATAACCTTCCATGATATACTTTAAGTTGTGCTGGAATTTATGTATCTTTATATGGATATGTAGCGTAGTTTTCAGTAGTCTCCTATAGCGTACATACTGTAAAAAGATAAGGTACTACAGCTGATGAAAAAGGAAATTTACTGTTATATCAGTGATGAGGTCTTGGAACAACAAAAGGTTCAGACATAAGGTTAGATGCTTATTCATTTCAACTGTGTCATTCTGGCTCTGTACTTTTGAGTATGTACTTTAATATTGCTACAAAAGTACATTATTCAGAAGAATTTTCCTGCCGCTTCACATGGAGACACTTGAATAAAGCTCATCTATTTGTTTTTTGAAGTAATCTCTTAGCTCTCGTCTCCTAGCCTTTAGCGTTGGTGTCAGCAAGCCATTTTGTACTGAGAATAGATCAGAGTGGATGTAAATGGCTTTGACCTGAAATAGAAAATAAATATGTTTATGGCAAGACTAAACTAACATCATCCACTATTAAAAATTAGTACTACTCAAAACTCCTGAAATCATAACGATCCTGCTTAGGTTATCAGCAAAAATGACTTTGCTGGGTCCATCTTCAATCCTACTAGTTGTCTGTCCATATCACAAAGCATCCACACACTCTTCTTGTTTAACAGAATTCTCAGGACGGATATAATATTTGTGTTGCAGGTTGGAATTAAGAAGCACTAACAGAGTGGCATGATGAAGTGTGAACACCACCTGTCCATACTATGGCTGTATCTCACCACTTCTCAATCAGTCCTTCATACTTTTATTAGCATCATCTTCTCCCTGCACCATAAACCTTTGTCCACATGCTCCCCGCAAAATATTGCCCCCGTCCCTAAAATAAATATGCATTCAGTCTGCTGTGCTCTTGTTCCACTGCGTGGTATGCAAAGGAGCGTATCCCCAAAAAACTCAGAGTGGCTCAAGCAGAGGGGAAATGTGGCTATATGTGATGTTGCCCCATCCACAATATTTCCACATAGCTGAAGAGTTACAGAAGATAGGAGGGTGTCACAGAGTCAGGAGAAGGAGAAATCATACTAAGGGGCATGATCTTTCTGAAGCATGGATTTAAATCTGCCCAAAGACACTAAACAGCACTGACTCAGCCTTGCAAAGCTGTCATGAAGCTTTACTAGCCAGCATAAAAGTCTTCTGATCCAAAGTTAACATGATAATGATCATGCAAAAAAAGAACGGTGTTTTAGTGACCAGTTACAGTGATAAAAATCACTCATCCCAGGCAAAGAGAATTTTACAAGGCTGCCCTTACTAATCCACGGCGTCTGAGCACAGCAGGAAGCTTGGTGGCACAAATGGGGGTGGGTTGTGTTTCCACTATATTTATGGTGGTACTGGTGGTGGGAGACAGTAGAAAACTATTCTGTATGGCTGGCCACAATCTACATGGTTCAGACAGGACTCCTTAGCCATCTTCTCCTTTTTTTGTCTGTCACCAATCCTCTTCACATTTGGACAGACTAGGAGTTGAAGGAAATGTGGTTTAAGAATGACCTTTTTATTCCATTAAATTCTGTGGCTCTCTTTTCCCTGTGTGCATTTTATTCCAGGGGCAAAATGTAGGGACCACAAATAATTTCTTTATATACTGTGGCCAAGTAACTTTTAAAAGGGACTAATGATTTTGAGTTCTGTAATTTTTGGGTGCTTAACTTGAGACGCACTAAGGGGGCATGATTTTGGAACACCCATCCTCTAAATTGTCTCTGAGTTGAGCACTCAAAAACTGCAGCACCTTTTGAAAGTCGTGACTTATATGTAGTTATATACAAAATGTTTACATAAAAGAACAACATAGTGGTACAGCAATTATTTTTAAAGTTCTTAAAATGGTAAACTTTGTGCATTAATGTTATAGCTAGTTAAAAGATTACGAAAGAGTCTGATTAAAATTACATGACCCCTCAAACTAACACTGTCCTGCCTAAATTCAAGAAAAGAGTTAGAGGAAAATTGGACTGGGTGGCAAAGGGTTCTGCAGTACAGCATAAGATATAGTCCCACACCAAAGGGAAGAGTTTCTGGTAAATTCACATACCACTTGTGACTGTCTTCTTTTAATAAAAAAAAAAAAATCCCTATGACAGACATCCAGAATATATTGGCTTGGATCTACTAAAAATCTCCAAACGATTTTTATATATCAGAAATTCAGGTCCTTTCTGCTCAGAAGTGCTTTTCTGCTCAGAAGGCTTACTGGAGAACTCGTGAAATGGTGACATCACAAGAATCAAGGTAGTGAAAGTGGAGCAATTGTGAGGGTACTGGATTTTTAATTAGACTTGTTTAAAAACTCTTGGGTTTGCTTGTTTTAGTTAATGCCTATTTAAGCGGTCATTAGACCAGAAAGTGAGAATGACTCTATAGTCTAGTGGTTAGGGCACTCACCTGGGAGGTGTGAGACCGAAGGTCATGTCTAATTATTTATACTCAGTGGAATAGCTTAAATAGGAGAGTCTGAGAAAGACCTGCCCCAGAACATCCCACTGCCCAATGACTGGAGTAATCTCCGAGACCCAAATTTAAATCCCTTCTCCACACTAGGCAGAGGGGTCAAATAGTGAATAGTTTTGGGTTGATTGAAACTACATTTTTTGGCAAATAAACTACTCGTCTGAAAAATTTCACACAACTCCATCTATGGGAAAGGTGGACCTGTGCAGTGGGACATCTCTGTATGGTCCATACTGGTGAGATAATCTGGCCCAATGTTAGGTCATAACAATCACATACTGCTCTACACTTGAGGCTCTACACAATAGACCCTTGTTTTCGAACTGCAATACGTTCAGGTACTGTATTTCCATTTCCATTATGGTTTCCTTCCATATTTTTTAGCATTGCAGCAGAGTTCACCTCATAACCTCACAGTTTATTTAATGCATGTCAGTAGAACTGGTGTGTTAAGGGTATTCATAGTGTGAAGATTAGGGCAGGAACAACCCAGGTAATTACTAGACAGCCAATTTCATGTATTATGATCCATGCTCCATGTGGAATTTCTTTTATCAGTTATGGAACTGTCAGAAAAATGGAGACAAAGAGATTTAAGGTTTCAGGAGCTTCTGCAAACTCTTTAACACAGTGGATTTTCACTGGACTTCTCAAGCAAAAACAGACAAATAAATGAAGCTTACTAGTGATATTTAAATAATGTCTTAGATATTCACTTTTATATTAATATTTTAATAACAGATATGCAATAAAACATTAACTTTTAAAGAAACATTTGATGTTAGCCTTTTTATGTGTTTTGATCTATATTATTGCTACCATGAAATACTGCATCAGTTTCAGAATTTTCCTGCTTGAACGTTTGTAATTCTGTTGCAGAAAATATTTAGGCAAGCGTTAGAAAAGGATTAGTGCATGCACTGAAAATTAACAGAGCAGCTGTATTTTCTAGGTCAGTTACATGAATGGTACTGTAAACCTGATCCTACTTTGCAACATTGCTTTCAATGGGAGTAGGATCAGCCTCCTAAAAATACTGTTCTTGACCTCTGGTGATTATATCAGGGATTATATAGGGCCTGCTCTTGTATTCCCTATGCACCCATAACTCCCACTGAATCTACTCGGACTCCTGCTGTGTGCAGAAAACAGGATCAGGGACTATAGTCCTTATTTAATCAAAAATGATAAAAATAATTTGTCAGTGGCATAGTGGTGCTTTCACAAAATTCCTGCATAGAACCATCAAAATAATAATGAGGCTTTTATTACTGTGGACCTTTGTGGCAATATTCATGCATTCTTAGGGGCTAAAGAGTTTAAGAAAGACACAAATGCAAGCTATAATTACTTACAGACACAACATAATCTGACATTTAGGCTTTATATGATGCATACTAACAACTGCCTATTCATCATAAAGGGTCGAGTTTTCTGACCATAGGGAATAATGTTATCATACCTGCTCAAAAGAATGAAGTCCACCCTCCTTCCCTAGCTGCACCATATCTTCCATTATTGCTTGTGTCAGCTCCTGGGTTAGAACACATAGTTTTCCATTACCCTTCAAGAGACATCTTTACATCCAATGATATTATTCAGCAGGAAAATAAAGTTTACTGATCAAAGCACAAATACACTGTTGATTCTGGCAGTTCATACATCAATTAGCAAATGTTGCTTTAAAAGAAATTCCTTTATAAATAGAAAACATATGAATGCTTTATAAATAAGTAATGTGATAATATTTTTATACAGCAGAAAATGTAAGGCTAACGTTTTCAAACTTTGGTGGAGGATAGACATTTAAAGCCTTAATCCTTCAAACTCTTAAGTGCCCGAATAGTCCCATTGACTTCAGTGGTATTCATGTGCTTTTAAAGTTAAGTGTGTGTGTAAATGGATTGTGGCTTAAATCATCTATGTTTCATGACACTAGTTGGTGCTCAGTACTTCTTAAAAACCATTCTGCTTATTAAGGTGCCTAAATAGGAATAAGTGCCTCACTTTAGCCACCAACGTAGAATATTTTCACTTAAAAACTTTGCATCTTGCCATTATTTATAACAACTACTTTGAATTTTTTAGCTGAGTTAAACATTAATAGGAAAGAAGTGTTACCTTTCATACGAGTCTAAAAAGAGATTGCATAAAAAAGAACCGTATGATATGTATTCACAGAAACATTCAGAAGAATGGTCATAATGACACAGACAAATGATCCATCTAGTTCAGTATTCTGTCTATGACAGCAGGTGATGCTCAGTGCTTGAGGGGAAAAAAGGTGGAATATGCAGGTGTAAGATCACTGAAGACCTTGTCTTCTTACATATTTGGAAAGTGCCATTAGTAGTGCTACTAAATAAGAACGATGTTAAGGAGCTTAAGGGCTTGGTTTGCCTATTCTCTTTTATGTGAGCATACCTTTATTTCAGTGCTATCGTTTCCTAGTGCTGCACCTTACAGATCACTGTTAATTAAACACACACACATATATGTATTTTTAAGGACACACCATGTTTTTACAGAGCTCTGCATATGTTCCCTCAAACCCTTTTTTCTTTGCCCAGCCTGGCATGACTTCAGAATCAGGTACAACAATTCCCACCAAGAAGGCCTGTATCAGAAAAAAAAAATGTATCAGCTGAGGAAAGAACCATATTTAAAATATAATATTCCAGGACATAAATAATCTTAGTTTGCCGGATTTGATCATTTCAATGCAGCAATGTATTTGGCTAAAATTTCATGATGAAGTATTTATGATGAACATTTCTTCTCCTCAGATAAAAGAGCCCTAAAGTGACAGTTAATATATTTGCCAGAAAAAATATAATACATTGGCTCAGATTCTGCAATTTGAGTTCTACTCTGCACTGAAGCTAACAAAGTTACTTTGCTTTTACGCTGGTATAATTGAGAGCAGAACTTGGTCCATTTTGTTTATTACTATTCCATTCATGGATCTCTGACCATCCGGGGAAATCATATTGATGTCAAAGAGAAATATGTATTTGGCTCAAGGGCATGATCGGTGAGTAAAGGTTAGTTGTTACAGTGTCTGAAACTGTACCTGTTGGTATGTAAAAACACCAACCGTTGCATATGTAAACTGGATGCTTACACACGCAGCTATCTCCACTGTGTGCACAAAAGCAGGTTTTTCACACACAAAGCTTTAGTGAGCAGAATTTTGTGGGCAGAATTTCAGAAGCCACTTTTGAAAACATGCCCCTAACTATTCTGTTTTAATACAGAGAATAGTTCTGCCCACCTGCGTAAGCACTTGGCAGACAGATCTCTCACATGCAGGTACTACGCAGGACTTAAGTGATGAAGGGTCCTGCACTTGTGAATTAAAGTGCAGCTCTAGCATGTGCTCTGCTGTCCTCTATTTCTAAAAGTTGATGCCAGTAGTCTCAGCACCCCAGCAGCCTAACCTTTGTCAAGTTATTTGTAGGCCTCATGGCACAGGAGAGTTTTAAGGAGGGATTTGAAGGAGGAAAATGAGGTAGCTTTAGAGGCTAGATTGTCGCCCATTCCCCAAGCTGTGTATAGTCACTCGAGTGGTTGGGGGCCTAACTAGCTTTGAGCCCATTCCAGAGTTGGGGAGGAGGATGGTGAGGGATAGAAAGGTCACCTTTACTGACCCCTTGGTGCCAGGCGCAGAACCTGTCAAGCAGAGGGTCTGGCTCTAAAATTATTTTGAAGTGTTACATTTTACCTGTAAGCTGTCTCCATGCACATATATCTGGGCAATAGGCTCACTGCGGATGTAGATATTCTCAATCTTTTCAGGTGCAATATATTCTCCCTGAGCAAGTTTAAATATATGCTTTTTCCGATCAATAATTTTCAGTGTCCCATTCTGTTGGGAAAGAGATGATGGTTACCAAAATGGTTATTTGAATATACAGGCCCAGTAAACAATGTATTTTTTGCACTTGACTTTACATTTCATTAAAAAGCTAACAATAAAACTGGGAGGAGGTGCACAATCCCCTGTCTACCAGCAAGAGTGGACTATCCAGGCAGAGCAAAGATCAGAGCAAGAGTGTCTAAACCCAGGAAACTGGCCCTACTATGGGTTTATTGGTGGTGAACTGCCCAGCAGAAAAGGTTGAATTTCATCAGTCTTCCAGCCCTCACTTGGAAAAGAGATGTTCAGGATCAGGAGGACATTTTTGATAAATATAGTCTCTTGAACACAGGTTGTATTTTCAGCCCATCAGCCATGATGGAGTCTCTTTAAGGGTACGTCCAAACTTCCATTATAAACTCAACCGTCATCACACAGGGAAGGAAAGTGCTATTCTGGTAGTCAGAACTGTTTAAAAATACCAAAAAATACTTCATGACCACATTTGTCATTTTGTCCCAGGCCATCATGCTGCCCAGAAATTTTGCTTTTTGTGACATTTCTGCCAAATGCCCATTTATACATTGAAACCAGCAAGTTTTTGATATACATTGTCTTTCTTCTGAAAGACAGAAGAAAATAAGAAATTTCATTGGGGCGGGGAAAAGAAAGTCTTTTCTCCCCTCACTTTTCAGTCTGAAAAAGTGCTCTGTGTGCCTGCATTTGTATGTGTAAAACAGGGTCCAGAATAATGGTGTTTAAAGAACTCAAAAGATAATGAAAATGCTTTGTATTCAGAAGTTTCCCAGTTTTGTTTTGAGTTTGTCCTCCCACCTCTTGTTCTGGGTAGGATATTTTTTTCACCTGATAATTTTTAAAAATTATTCTTTAGTGCAGATGTTGCTGTTTAGACAGAGTCTTTATCAAATACTATTAGAATTTAAATATGAAAAAAAAATTGCAGAAAGCAGTAACTTTATTTTCAAAAGTGCTGAGAACCTGCCGTTCTCATGGACTTGAATGGTATTTGAGAGCATTCAGTACTTCTAAAAAAAAAAAAAAAAAATCAAGCTGTTTGGTCTTTAAACAAGCGAGTTGATTTCAGAATGCCACTGTAGAGGTGGCTCAATTTCAGAAGCAGTTGAACTGACCTCTGTCAAGCAGAGGGTAGATTGTCATCTGTACCAAAGTGTCATCTCTTCCAAAGATTAATTAAAGATGGAGTGATTGGCTTTGGATATTAAAATAGCCTCTGGGGAGAGGCAAATCTGCTTGATACCTTACATGAACTAATGAGATATCACAGAAACTTTTCTTTATGCTTTGCTTAAAACCTGGAATGCTGAGGCCTGAAGCTGACCTGTAACTGGGACCCAGGTGCATGGACTTGACTCTGAGGACGCACCAACTCCTGGTGATTGACATAGGGTTATTCCACAAAAAACAGTCAAACAAAGATTTGCTTGAAAATACAAGAGTACTACCTTAGAATTTACATAGGAATATACAATTTACACAAGAACTGAGAATCTGATCAGTACATACAGGTAACCATTTCCCAATGTCTCCAGTATGAAGCCAGCCTTCTTTATCCAGCACTTCAGCTGTCTTCTCGTCATCTTTTAGATAACCTTTGAAAACATTGGGTCCTTTCACACATATCTGCAAAAGAGACATGGTTGCTGACAAGGTCTCGAGCTTTTGTTATGGAATTGTGTGGATTCTTTCCCATATGAGTGCTCCAACAAAATAAAATATTTCAAATTATGCTACCACCCACCCTATTTTTTAAACTAATGTAGGTGTAAAGCAGGAAAACAAGACTGTGCAGAATTGCAGTCTATTTGTGTACGAAATTGTCTGGACTTTTCTTGTTTGTTTTTCTCAGCCCCAAAATTGTCTTTTGACAATATTTCATGAGAACAGAAAAACTGACTGCTAATGCATGTGATATCACAACCTTCCTCATATTTTTTACAAAGACAACAATTTTGCTGAAAAATGTGATCATTTTTACTAAAAATGAACTAGCTTTAGTGCTGATATTTTGCACTGAAAATTGGTCCATATTTTGCATTTACAGTGAAATAGGAAAACACTTAGATTTTGAACATTTTGAATGTTGTTGTGAACATTTTGCTCACCTCTAGTTAAAACCTAAATGCATTAGCAAGAATAAAGTGTCAAAGATTTCAGGGTAAGCTGTGAACATAATTAGGGAGTATAGAGTACTCTGTGGTGAATCATATCACTGCATGCTGTACATCCAGATGCTGGATGAAATCTTGGCCCCACTGAAGTCAATGGGAGTGTTACCATTCACTTCAGTGGGGATGGGATTTCACCCACCAAGTTTGTGAGCTAAACTGTACATATGGGGCATTGGGAACAGAACTCAGGACTTGTCCTAAAATATGAACTCTTTAACTCTGGAGCCTAAGGAGTCCTCATTAGCTGAAGAGTCTTCATGAGCATTAAAAGTATTAACGGGTATATTCTTTGTGAGACTCTAGCTGCTAATTTAGGCCTCAGTCCTGCATTGGGATCCACTAGGACAACTGCATATGACTGCAAAGAGTCCTGCTACAAATCAGTGGGACTCTGCAAGGGTGCAAGGATCCATGCTACCAGATCCCCATTCTATGGTATTAAGCACTCGCCAGTAAATTGCAGTGTGCTGAGATTTTGTTGCTGAAGGAAAACTAGAAATGCAGAACTCTGGGATAATACGAAATTACACTATTTCTCTTTAACATAGCCTGCGTGATATTATAGGTTATGAAATGGGCTGACAACCATTGACATTAAAGGGAAAATTTAAATATAATCCTCAGCTTTGATTTTATTCTGTGAATCAATGGCCTTTCATTGAATTTGAAAATATAAATGGCAAAAAGAAAAATAGTTATGTTAAAAAGTAAAAAAATTAGTTCCAGTGCAGTATAAAAATAACTAAGCTTGATCCCACAAAGTCCTGTGTGCCTATTGCAAGCTGCTGAAAGCCCTCAGTGGGACAGGATAGCAGTCAGTATCTACCTGGACCAGAACCTAGGCCTTGATTCAACAAGCCATCCCTATTCAGCAAACTACATAAGCATATGCTTAACTTTAATGGGACTTAAACACATACTTGAGGTTAACTGCTTTGCAGAATTGGGACCTTAAACATGTAGAGCCAAGTCTTACAATCCTAATGCTGTTCTTACTCAGAGGAAAGTCCTATCGACTTCATTGTTTATTTCAATAAAAGTTTTCACTGTACTAGGGATGCATGAGGACTGGATGAGTTGATCCTTATAACCCTAGGCCCTAATCTTGTGAAGGGCTCCACTTAGGTGAACCCTTATGCCTCTATGGGATCCCATTGGAGTCAATGGGATTCTGTGTGAGTGTAAGGGTCTGCCTGTGTGAAACCCTCAGCCCCTTCAAAAGTAATTAGCTGTAGCACTTGCTGGAGGTTCTGTAATACCCTTGTATTTGTAATTAACATTATGATGCTCTACTGATGCCTGACCTGTTCATCTGTTCTGCTTTTTTCCTTTCATTTCTCAACTGGAGTATACAACACATCTATGACAAGGGGCACTTAAAAAGGATTCTCAGATACAAGTAGTAACAAATGGCTCACAGATTTTTTATGACAGCCTGCCTCAAAGAATTAACTACTGAGGAGCTGTATATAATGTTTGAGATGATACCTCTCCTTCTCCTTTCAAAGCAAAATAATTCATCTCTTCCACATCCATCAGTTTGATTAAATTGCAGGGCAGAGGAGCTCCTACGTGACCTGCAAATTAAAGTTATTTGTCATTTCTTTCTATAAATGGCACTCAGATTATTACTAGCATATCACCCATTTCTAGCTGAACTTCCTGAAGTTCAGTGTTCTTGAAGCATATGTGTCTGTGTGCAGAATCCTTTAACCTGTCTGGATAGGATTCCTATTTTTCAGTGTAACAGGACCCTTTTGCCTTACCATCTTCCTCTGACCAACAGGAAATTAAATCAACCCCTCTTTTAAAGACTTAACTCAGAGTAACTTGTTAATAACAGAGCCCAAAGTTCTGTTTTGTGCATCATCTAGAAAAGTCAAAGGCTTTGAGTTACAATGGCTTTAAATTCAACCTTTTTCCAATTTCTCCAAAGTAAACTATAACTGCTTAAGCTACTCTAAATTATGCTAGCTATCAATGACCAAAATGGAATGTTCTGGTAGACAAAGATCACAGGAGCACAAAGGTGTTCTGGCCCAGCCCAAGGAATGGTCACTCTGAAGGGCAAGGTACACTGGTTCTCTGCCACCCAGGGTTTTGTCCACGATAGGGGACTCCTTCACAGATCTGCCCAGGTTTAAGTCTGTTTAGGACCAGCAGATTTAACAAAGTGAGGATCCAGTCCTTAATATATATTTGTGAATGTGTGTTCAGTAATTATGTGCTGGGTAGGGCACCAAAATGAAGACAGTGTGAGACAAACATAGTGAAAGTATAACTGGAAAAATTTATTATGTCAGTACATCTCATAACAGGTAATTGGCCTTTTCTGCTGTGTAGAAAAACAAGCTGATATACAGCAATCTGTACTGGAAATCATATTCTGTGCTCTACTCCAATCACAGAAAATTAGTGTTGAAAAGGGAGGTTTTTAGATTATTAATGGGACTAATAAACTATGTCCAATTGTTGTGCAGGTATTCATTTGAATGAATTTGATCATACCTGTTCCAAAGCCATTCTATAAATATTAATAATTAATACTGCAGTACTCTTATTATTTAAGAGTCGCTGAACACTGTCAACATGCTGGGTGCTGACTGAAGTTTTCATCTGATTATATTAACCATCATAAGATCCCAAAGGTCTGAAAGTGTAATAGCCTAGAATCCTTAAACCAGACTAACCGTAAACCTCTAAGCATCCTCTTTTCCCCCCCCATTATCTGGCATTGGATCTGTGCTCAAAGCCTGATTTTGGTCACAAGTGAATATGAATTTGTTAGCCTAATCTTTGTTCCAGTGTTACATCTGACAAACACAATTCAATAGCACTAGCAGTCTCTGCCCAAGGCAGGCCCGAAGTGGAAAGGACAGGGGATTTTTGCAGATCAAGACCAAGGCATAGTTCTAGATCTCTCTAGGAAAACTTGCATAGCATCTGATCAAATTCTACCTTTCTTTGGCTAGTGCTATTAATAACTCACTTTCATAAATAATGAATTCACCCAAATTACTCAGCACAATGATAAAGTGTTGAATAGTATCCTATAGGTATTACAGCCCCCTAAAAGTGTTCCAAAATACACTAACACAGGGGTTCTCAAACTGGGGTTCAGGACCCCTCAGAGGGTTGCAAGGTTATTACATGGGAGGTCACAAGTTGTCAGCCCCCACCCCAAACCCCGCTTTGCCTCCAGCATTTATAATGGTGTTAAATATATAAAAAAGTGTTTTTAATTTATAAGGGGGGGGGTCACACTCAGAGGCTTGCTGTGTGTAAGGGGTCATCTGTACAAAAGTCTGAGAACCCCTGCACTAACAGTTCTGTCCTTTCTTTGGAGAGACTATCATTTTTACCTGAAGTCCAGTCACCTGGAGTGGTAAAGGTACATCCTGCTGTGCACTCTGTTTGACCGTAACCTTCATAAATCTGACAAAGAGATATATAGCTTTGAGTCTGTTGACAGATTAATATTTACATATGATTTGAACATTGTTCAGTTTCCTTGTTGTTGCACAATGCTGTGAATTTGAACTACAATGCAGTATGTTGATTAGAGAGACAAGCTGGGTGAGGTAATATTTAGATATTACCTCCTCTCCCACCTGTCACTCTAATATCCTGGGAGCGACGTGGCTACAACTACACTATATACAGTGTACTGACTGACAAGGAAAGTTGCTCTGGTCTTCATTGTATGGGAAACATTGTTAGGAATTATTCTGAATGAACATCACTGTAAGAATCTGAAAATAGTGGGAAGAGAGGACAGTTGTACTGATAGCAGTTGCTTGAACAAAGTAGTATGTACCTCTGTGAGAGAAACCAGATTCTTTGCACTAATATGAAATACATTTTTGAAGACGATCTTTTTGGAAACTTTTTTCTGGCAAGCTTCAGGCATCTGAGAAGGGTAGGGCTTGTTTGCCACTTCCTTCTAAAGGCCACTAGCTTTGCCAACCACCTGAGCAGAATTCTAGTAGCATGCAAGCTATGTGTCCTCAGACTCCTTGGATTCTGCAGTAAGTGGTTTGGCCCACACCTTCTTCCCAGGACACTAGACAGGTCCCTTCAGTATGTGTCTGGTTTTCAGTGCCCTAGGAAATAGGCATCTCCAAAGTATTATGCTAGTTCTTAATCAGTGTGACTTTTGAAAATTGACAAGTTCCACCATCTTATTGCCGCTGATCTTTCCCCCCCTCTAGATATGGGTGCAAACCCTAGATCCAAATATTCCTGAATTTGCTTCCAGATCCGAACTTTGTCATTGGCTGTCTCTCTCTATAAAGAACTGAAAGTCCTGGATCCAAACTCCTCTCAACTTTGGGAGAGTTTGGAGCCGTGTCTGACCTATGTGGTTGGAGCCCATTCTTACTATTTATATCTTTGACCATCAGAAAAATACAATTTCTATTGTGGTTTGTGTTGGTAAATGTTATTTTAAATATACGTTTCCCTTGATTTCTTAACAGCTAGAAGAGCTAGTATAACAGTGCGTCTGAATAACTGTATAGGTGAAGTGTACCTGACATCCAAGTGCTGCCCGAAGGAACCCCAGAACAGTTGGAGAAGCAGGGGCAGCTCCTGTTATAATCATCCTAACACACCCACCAAGGCTTGCCTGTTAGATAATAAGAGAAAATAAAACTCTTAGCCTCCCATATGAGCATACACCTTCAGTCAAATATTGAAAGAAAAAGCACTAGCTGCATATAACTGAAGTACCCCAAAAGAAACACCCCTTCTGACACAGAAAATTATAATCACCACCATAGTGCCTAGGAGCCACATCATGGACCAGGAACCCCTTGTACTAAACATTGTACAAACAGAACAAAAAGTCCATGTGCTTTGGCTCGTTGCTGTTCATATAAAGAATGGGGATTCCATAGTTTACGTCAAGATTATTACAAATTCTTAGATTCCAGTCCTGCAATTGACTCTGCAAGGGCAGACCTTTCTGCCCAAATAGAGCCCCTTCGAAGTCAACACTGCCTGGCACAGATGCAAGGGTGTGCCTGCATAGAATCATAGAAATGTAGGGCTGGAAGGGACCTCAAGAAGTCATCTAGTCCATCCTTCTGTGCTGAGGCAGGCATGAATCCATCTGGCTCTATATGACTTCATGGTTAGGACCAAAAAAAAAAAAAAAACAAAACCCCACCCTAATGTACTGCCTCCATTCTTTTCTTGCTCATTTTCATCCCATTGTTTTGGTAATTTCTCCCTGAACAACCCCAGACAATTCTGCCTGCTTTTTAATGTTGATGTCCTTCAAGTATGTGTAGTGTAGATGATATCACATCAACCCCTTTGTCACTTTTCAGCTATGCTGTAAGTCAAAAAAAGGAAGACAAAGAATTTCTTGTAATTTTTAGACTTTGAGGTTAGAAGGTCACAGACACAGATCCCGAATCAATGCAGAGCCTGATTTGCCTTACATCTGTGAAGGACAAATGCCTCATCTGCATCATTTGAACTCTTATCTTTGCAGACTGTGGGTGAGCAGTTCACAAATGAAAGGAGCGATCAGTTTCGCTGGCTAAACATAAAGTGACATGTCACGGGATAAGTCATCCAATTAAGAAAATTAATTAAACCAGAGCTTGTTGGAGTAATACAGCATAGCAGTGATTTAGCTGACCTAGGAATGCTTTACTGTGGGACCCTGTGGCAAATCGCAGGACTGTTCAGATTGCACCCAACAGGCCCTCAAATATTCTGTTTTCCTTTCCCTCTTGTTCAATTGCATGTTAAATGCACAGGCTTTCCTTTGTGGCCTTGTATCCTTTTTCTTAGGCGAAAAAATGGTTTGGGATATGTACTGACTAAGGCCCTAATCCAAAAGCTACTGAAATCAATGGGAACCTTTCAGTGGACTTTGGAACAGGCCTAAATGTCTTCAGCAAAAATACTCCCCCCCACCCTTTCTCTTTTTATCTTCCCCTCCACCTTTCTTTAATTTCAGCTTGGCTGGTGAGGAGCCAGAGGAGTATTGCCACAAATACATATAGTACTTGCTGCTGGGGTTCAGTGGAAAAAACACAATTCTATCTCATTAATAGACCAAATTCACAGGAGCAAGACCCTGTAAACCTGAGAAAGACTGGATGATTAAGGAGGCAGGAAGCCCCAAAGAAAATAAGTTTGTTAACCTCATTTTTGTGCCATTCCTTCTTTCATGCCCAGTATTTTATTCATTGTTTTATAGCGGCCCACCTAGGACATTTAGATATATGAAGTATGTATTGAATTTCAATATAAAGCTAAACTTCTGGGTGAAATTCTCTGCTGCCTTAATTCCTGTGGAGCAGAGACCCTTATGCCGATACCTAAAAATACATAAAAATGTGCTCAGATTCCTGAGATTTTACATGAAAAAGCAAAGTGTCCTGCTGCCTCTTCACCATCTTGGATTTCATGTTATGCACCCCTTAAGGCCATAAAACAGCGCTTAAGCAATACTTCAGTGATGCCTACACCTTGCGCTGACCCTCAGCACAGGGATGCATTGCACCCAAGTACCCAAAGTGAATAGCAAAAATAAGCAGATTAAACAAATGCCTCTATTAAAAGAGAAATACAAATGGTGCTCTCTCCTCTCTAGGTCCCTTTTTTTCAATTCCACTGTTTCTAAATCAGCCAAGCTGACTTCACTGATTTTAAACTATAAGCAGAAAACTGCAATTTTTCATTCCATCTATTTTCTTGAGCAACAGCTATACAGTCACTTTTCCCAAGTTCTTACCTGGATTTTATTAAAAAATAGTTTATCCCATAAACTGTCATTTCTAATGATTCCACTTTGGACTTCAGCCTTTTTACGTTCTGCAGCAAATTCCAGAAGCCAACGTTTCAACGGAGTATCTGCTTGGCTAAAGATCTAAGAGAATGCAGGATGGCATGAAAGATTACACAGCTAAGAAAGAAAACAGGGTGTATTAATATCCTTATAATAACAGTCACAGAATCAGATTTACCACTGGGCAAAGCAGACACCACTCGACTGATGTCAATGGAGTTACGGTTATGCCAGCAGTATAATTAAGACTACTACGCTGCAGTTGTAGGTGTACAAATTATGTTTTATTGCAATCTATTCTGAAATATACTTACTTTTCCCTTAGACAAAAGAGGGGAGAAATCAAGAGAATAGAGGCGTTGACTACATTTATATGATCAGTGCTTCTTTATGATTTCTATTATATGCGCCATTAGGTGAAACTATGATAAAGTTCTAGGGTTGAGCAACTTGAATGAGAATATTTGGCACCTAGCACAAATATTGTTATTTGTTGAGGTGATGATGGCCATCTTTATGTTTTATCAGAGAGCAACCAGAACCGGATCTCCATATCAGTACCCCCTCGTATCCATCTCGATAATGAGGAACCAGAACTGCAGATCCAAAAAGACCTGAACTTGCAGAAAGCTTAAATCAGTAGTTTGTGCCTTTAGATCCATTTCTTACTTTTAGGATAAAAACTCTACACATATTGAACATGGCTACAAAATATGCTATCCTCTTAAATACCTTCCATAGAGTTCTCAGATGACCGTCTCTTAGTATGAAGGATTTTTAGCCACAAAGCCAGCTTTGAGCATGCAATATTTAAGCCCTTTTAAGGCTGCTCATTATATCTCTCCTGTCACGGCCAGCAGCGAGTGAGGACCAAGCTCCAGCACAGGCTCAAAAGTAGAGAAAGCATTAGCACATCCAAGTTTGATTCGTGCTACTCTGGGGCTCAGATCCTGTACCAGTGAAATCACTGGGAATGTCACCATTGACTGTAGTGGGAGCAGGAACAGGACCTACATGCACAGAATTTCACTTTAAAACACAATGGGCCAGGTCCTCAATTGGTATAAGCTGACATAACTCCATTGACTTCAGAAAGGCTATGAAGATTTACACCAGCTAGGATCTGGTCTAATGTATTTGCAGTGAGGCAAAAAGTGTACGAGAGTTAGGGGAAAAGGCCAAACCTAAGGGAAGTCTCTAAGTTAACTACTAGACAGTTATTGACTTTATTACTACAAACAGAATAAATGAAACTTACCTTATCATACATTCTATTTAATAATCGAGGTACAACAGGGAAAACGGTTGGACGCAATGCTTTCATATCATCCGATAAGAGACGGATATCTCCTTGAAAGAATCCAATTCGCCCCCCATGGCAATATATGCTAGACTGTGATGGGCGGGGGGAGAAACGGAATACTTATTTCCTTGCATTTAATCACTGTAGCAAAGCACCCCATCCCTGTTTTAAAGTCGCATTCCTGAAATTTTATTTACAATTGTGGCTAATGGTTTTTTTAAAAAACAACTAAACCACATAGTAAATTGGGTAGAAACACACTGATTTTGTATGGACCTTGATCATAGATTCTTTACTTAGCATTCCTGTTTAGAAAACAAAATTTAGCACAATTTGTGGGAGAAAAAGGAATCAAAGCTGAAAGGTGCGATTTTCAAAAGCACCTGAATAACCTAGGAACCCAAAGTCCCACTGAACTCAATGGGGCTTGAGCTTTTAAGCCACTTTTGAAATTCCCACCCTAAGTTCCCAATTTCTGCTTTTTTATTTTTACCATATGACTCATTATGCAACTTTTCTGACTCCACAATTAAATCTCTTTACTAGGTTGTCATGTAATCAGATTGCACAGTTCTCTTACATGATCACTCCAGGACCACTGCATCAGACTGGGGACAAACTGTCTTTCAGTGGAGCATACTTCACAGACAGCTCTTTGTATGGCTGTGGGGTTCTACTGGATTCTGGCAAGATTGAGGTGAATGTTAGGTTGACCAGCCTGTGATTCCATGTTCTGTTGGACATTATTTTCTTTAGACTCACCTTTGATTCTGGGGACTAGGAAAACATTTAGTCTTTCATGTATAATTCCTCATGAAATCTCTATGCTAGCCCTTTTGTGGTTAACAGAGGTTCCTTCATGTCTTTTTATGTCTTCTGAGACTATCTTCATGCAGCTGTTAGAATATCCTATAACCCAATATGCATTTCCTTTGAGGAGAGGATGTACCTGTTGTTAACCCAATGGCAAATGGGAGATCCAAGTGTGATTCCCAGCACATGGGCATGCATTCCACTGTTGCGGAGGCTGAGAGCACTGTGAAGGTATCTACTCAGCCCTGGGATGCAAGCATTAAGTCAGTTCTGAGTCTTCTGGCCTACAAAAGATTCCTTGTCTGGGTGCAGTGTGGAGTCATGAGGGCCTCAGGGGGGAAAAAGGGAGTTTCAGGTAGTGAGAAAAGAGGTAAAAATAATAAGAGCTCCCAGTCTGTGTCACATACCATATACACAATTATTTGCACACTCTTATTTTGGTGAAAAGAAGCATTCCTTTGTAAAAAACCTTAGAGCATATTTAAAATGAAATTACTGGCTAGCAATCAAGGATATTCTGAGTCAAGTATAGAGAGTTAATTCTTAACTCCCCCTGTACATTTTAGGCTTTGAAAAAAACGCAGTATCTAATATCAGAGCCCTGCAGTATTTAGGTATCAGTGAGTGACCAGTTTTATTTATCTCTGAAATTGCTGGATTTTTGTTGGCATGGAGGGGAAATTTTCAGGACACAAAGGACAGTAAGGAATAGGCACTCAACTCCCATTGGAAGTCATTGGGAGTTGACCATCTAAACTCTCTTATGTGCCTGTGAAAATCCTCCCCCATCTTAAATCTTACATTTCCAAAGCCATGAGGGAATAGCCATATAACTCCTACTGAGTTAATGGGATTTATGCAGCTATACCACATTTAAGAGCTCTGCATAAGCTTGTCTCTCATCAAGAGAAGTTGGTTCAATCAAAGGTATTACCTCACCCACCTTCTCTCTCTAATATCCTGAGACCAGCACAGCTACAACAACATGGTTAATACTTACTCTCCAGGTACTGACTATAAAACCATAGGAATTTAATCAATAGAAGCTTGTGGGTTTAAGAAATATCACCCTGTCATATCCACATACTGTACTTCACATGTGCAGCAGGTTCCTGGCTAACTAATTAAAGATCCATATGGAAAAAATAATCACTGTATATGCACAGGGAGCACTTAAAAAAAGTAAGTAGTCGAGATACGGAGGTTTAAAGAGTAATCCCAGGAGCCTGCAGGTTTCTTAACATGGCAAACAGTAATTTAAGTCTGGTCTAGCTGTTATTAGAGTTAGGCCCAAAGCAGAACTCCAAATCTAAAATCCCACCCAAAAAAACAAAAAACTTTGGGAAAGCTTGGGTTCAGATTCTGATCCAAAAAACATGGCGTTAGTCCAAATCTGACCACAGAATCTGAGCCCCCGCTACATTTTGGGAAATTTGAGTCAGAACTGAATCCAGATCCAAACGTCACAGTTCTGGCCAATCTCTAGTTCATGGATTTTCAGACCGGCAGCTATCATCTGCCTTATTTGGAAAGAAAGTGAAGTCACTTATATGGGCTGGCATGAGTCAGTACTTCTACTTGTCATTATTTCCAAGAGACGATGGCTTCCACTTATTGTGCATTATACACTGATCTGCCAGGAAGACTGCATGTGTCACCACTGTGGGGTTTTTTCCTGCTTTTCAGTTTCTGCAAATCTGATTTATTGACACCATAAGAAAAGAGCGGAGTTG
Organism: Natator depressus; assembly: GCF_965152275.1. Taxonomy (NCBI): domain Eukaryota; kingdom Metazoa; phylum Chordata; order Testudines; family Cheloniidae; genus Natator; species Natator depressus. The sequence continues at coordinate 14,473,071 of NC_134241.1, forward strand.
ATAAAGAATACGTGCAATATTATTTTAACCACCATGATTGCTGGTTCTATAATACTTTGAAAAGCTGCCCTCCCAAAATAATAGATATCTTTTGCCTCCAAAACATAATTATTTCTGCACGTGCCATTTTCTAATCTCAGTTACACTCCAGAGACTCATTAGAGTTGCCCCAGATTTACCTGTGCAAATGAGATCAGAATCTGCACCCATGACATTTTTGGAGTACAATCTGTTTGAGCTCTCCAGTATATTGTGGAGTATTTGCCATGTTTACAATTTTATTTCGTTATTCTTTAGTGTGGAAACAGAGGACTTCCACTGACCCCATGACCTTACCTGTACCATTTCCTCAAATATGTGTGCTAAAGGCAAATAGGAAATGTATATATCCTCACAAGAAGGAGCCCACTGACTCTGGAAGAAAACACAAGGAGCCCCACAAGGCCTAGTTAGTTCAGACAGGTTTCTTACCTGTATAACTCTTTCAAACATGTGAGCCAGAGGCAGGAAGGAGATGAGCACATCGTCCTGTCTCGGAAAGATCACTTTCTGCAGGTGAAGGGCATGGGAGACAGAAAGGAAAGAAACACTGACAGGAAGACAACAAGAGAGTCATAAAATAATAAAAAGAAAAAGGCACCAGAGGAGCAAAAGGGTAAAGATTATCGAGAGAGAGAGAGCAGCATTCGAAGCGAAGCGTTAGGCCACATCATCAATGAAGCTAAGTTAGCAGGAGTAGTAAAGAGTGCAAGGATGTACATAGAGAGCAATGGAGAACTCTCCCCACTGCAAGAGTGTATTTATCAAGCTCATACTGCAGACAGTTGCTGACACCGAGGAACATATTTTCCTACATAGGCTTTTAAAGTGAGGTGATCAAATAAAGATTTGCACACTCAAATTGGCATTTGCCTCAAAATGGGTGTCTGGCATTTCAAGTGCCCAGATTCAGAATTTAACTATTACGGCACAGTGCTCAGCTGCACGGAGTACACATTCACACTTCCCCTCAGGCTCAGTGCAGCTGAGGTAGGGAAGAGCTCTGTCAATACTGGAACTGCCAGGGGCCAAAATGGCCCCCGAAGTAAGTTTGAATGGTGCCCCAGGGCTGCTCTGCTGGTTGGGGATTGGTGGAATACATTCTGTTCTATCTCTAACTTTCTTTTGCTTCTGGAATACCTTTTTCTTCATCCATCCGACCCTTACATGCCCCTGAACCAAGGGTTAGCAGGAGGATTGCATAAAGCTGGCCACCCCAGCTTTACACTAGGCCAGCATTCCTCCATCTTGGTGGGATCTTCAAGATGTCCCATTAGGGTAGCTTTAAAGTTGTTTTGTGCCACTCTGCCAGTGTGGAGTGAGCTTAACACAGCTGACAATCTGGCTCCTAGCCATGATGTCTAGGTTTGAAGATTTGGGCTTATTAAGCAGAAAATTTATATCAAAAGTTTAATCCTGTACAGAGATGGGTTCTTTCCTCCTAATTACAACCCTGATCCTGCAACTGGATTCAAACAGACGGCCCCTTTAGCCCATGTGCATCCCCCCTGAAGTTAGTGGAGCTCTGCAGAGGCACAAGGGCCACTTGTGCAGATCCAAGTGCAGATTCAGGCCGTTAGATTGAAAGATGCCAGATTTTCTGCAGAGGTTAATTATTGATTTTAGTCAGAATAATATGTTGGATTACTGAGCTGCAAAAATTAATTCTTTTTGGTTAGTGTTTCTTCCTATTTTAAGCATCTACGTTATCGGTGCCCCAGAGACAGATGTGGGGGAAGAAAGAGGCTGAATAAATTATAAAAAGAAAAAAAACTGTTTGGTTTGCTAAGATTTCGTATTGTGTCTTATTGGACTGGAATTTAACAAAGGCCCTTAGCCTCACATATTCCATACAACAGAAGGAAAGCTAAAAAACAAAAAAGAAACTTCTCTACATAAAACAGTTCCCCAAGGTGTAGGGATAGCCATATTACAGCGATTACAGAAACTGATGGCTTGATTATCCATTATGCTGCACCTTGTACACAGGGCAAAGGGGGTTTAAAACCTTGCTCAATCACCGTGGTATCATTTCACATCCACTTTGCACTCCCATTACTCTGCTGTATCTGTCAACCCAAGGTGCAAAATAATGGCGTGTAATAGAAGCGCCTTAGTTGCTTTCCCATGGAAAGGAATATTGAGATTGACTCTCTTTGGGGCAGGTTTTCCTGTCACCGCCTGAGGTCAGGTGTAATAAGAATTTAGTGTTTTCAGGGTCTTTTTTTCACCTGTTCTTTTATATGGCAGCCTGAATATTCTCTTGTGTACAGGAAACTAAGGTACTGAGATCTGCTAGTCTACCCGCAAGTGTCTCTTCAAACTGGTCTCCTTATCCAAAAGTACAGCTGCGAAAAACCAGTCTCATCACTGAAGAAAAAAAGTCATATTTTTCCAGTTTTGCTAAAAAGGAAATATTTTGTGCCTTTGATGCAATATTTTTCAAAAAATGAAAATCTTTGTTTTTTCTCCCCAAAACCAACAATGACAGTATTTTATTTTATATTTGGCAAATATGGTCAGGCTTGTTCTAGGGTAAACACTTGGCTGCTGTGGAAGTGCCTTTCCTTGGCATTTGACAAACACTTTTTAGGAAAAAAAAAAAAGAAAAAAAGTCAGTTCATTTTTAAAACGCAGCCAATGGGAGCTGCGGGGGGCAGTGCCTGCACGCGAAGGCAGCACTCACCGCACAGAGCCGCGCCTAACCCTAGGAGCCAAGGAACATGTCACCGCTTCCATGGAGCCCCCGAAACTAAGCATTGCCTGGAACCTGCACCCCCTCCTGCATTCCAACCCCCTGCTCCAGCCTGGAGCTCCCTCCCACACGCTGAACCCCTTGGCTCAACCCCCAGCCCCGAGCCCCCTCCTGCACCCCAAACCCCTCATCCCTGGCCCTACCCCAGAGCCCGCACCCAATCCCCTGCCCCAGCCTCCACCCCTAAGCTCCCTCCTGCACACACTCTCCCTCCCGGAGCCTGCACACCGCATCCCCTCCCCTTCCCCAGCCCTAAGCCCCCTCCCACACCCAAACTCCCTCCTGGAGCCACACCCCTTCCCACACAACTGCCCCAGCCCTGAGCGCCCTCCCATACCCAAACTCCCTCCAGAAGCCCACAGCCCCTCCCGCACCTTGAACTCCTGGTTTCTGGCCCCACCGCAGAACCTGCACCCCCAGCCCATAGCCAGTACCCCCTCCCACACCCCAACCTCCTACCTAAGCCTGGAGCCCCTTCCCACACTTCAAACTCCTTGGCTCCACCCCCCCCAGCCCAAAACCCATCTCCTGCACCCCAAACCCCTCCTCTCTGGCCACACCCCTGAGCATGCACCCAATCCCCTGACCCAGCCCTGAGCCCCCTCCCATACCCTGAACCCCTCATTTCTAGCCCCCCCCCCGGAGCCCTCACCCTCCCCTGCACTGCAACCCCCTGTCCCAGCCTGGTAAAAATGAGCGAGAGAGTGAGGGTGCGGGACAGCGAGCGACAGGGCGGGGATGGAGTAAGTGGGGGTGGGGCCTCAGAGAATGGGCAAGGTAGGGGCAGAGCAAGGGAGTTCAGTTTTGTGCAGTTAGAAAGTTAGCAACCCTATTAATGGCAGCCTTAGGTCTTGAACCAATACCCTTTGAAATCAATGGAAAAAATCCTATTTCCTGCAATGGACATTGGATCAGGCTTTTGGGGCTTGATTCTGCAAAATTCAGAATAGCCTCAAACTCCCTTGAACTTGAGGGTGCTCAGTATCTTGCAGGGTCAAGCTCTTAGTTCTTACTCCAGTCAACGGTCCCATTGACACTTTATGGTGATCATTAATGAGGCCCCAATCCTGCAGATATTTAAACAAGTTCAGTGGGATTACTCTCATCACATGCATGAGTATTTGCAGGATTGGGACTTACACCAGGGAACCTTTACAGATTCAAGCCAGGAAACAGGTGGGTATGTTATCAGTACATTGTTTCTTTAACTGTAATAGTTCAGCCAATGGTCCTTTTACGGTGTACCAGTAGATTCTTTCCACCACTTAAGTATTAGCAGTCTATTAACATGATTGATTTGTGCTTCAGCAATGCTGTTTCCCATACGGGAAGTATGGTCTCCAAATGCATGTTTTAAATGTACTTCACCATATAAAAACTGGCCAGTTTTCTATTTTTTTAAAATTATGTTACACAGTGTCACATATATCCTACTCAAAATACAGGATGTAACAAGCTGTGTTTTAATATAAATAAAACGATTTTTGTAATATTTAAAATATGTTGCATAGGTTATCATATACGTTATATACATTGTGTGCAGAACGATGGTTAGCAAACAAATAATGAACATGTGGGAAATTAATTTTCTCTAGGGGTTGGTTTATTGTATGGGCATCCCTGGGAAGCCTGTCGTCATTTTTTAAGTTCTAAGCACCAAGTCACAATTTTACTGGGTTCTTTGGCCTTGACCAGGGGCCCAGTACTGCAAGATCAACTCATTGACTTAATGAGAGTTGAGGGTGCTCCCTAAAAGCAGTCAGCATCTCGCAGGAGCAGGCCCCAAATGCATGTGCTGTAGTTGAGGGGGAAAATCTACTGTCATTCACCACTAAGGGCTTAACCTTGCTCCCATTTCAATGACTTGGGCCCCAAGAGTGAGATTTCACTTATCTCCTTGAGCATATTTCCACATCTTCGATAGATCTGAAATAACCCAAAAATTCAAACTCAAAAAGGTCAAAGGATGCGGTAACACTCTCTAGATCAAGGTATTCACCTCTGTCACTTTCAGAAAGCCTGCCAAATCAGCAATCATATTCCTGTGAGTCAGCATAGCACCTTTGGGGTTCCCTGAAAAGAAAAAAACAGCATTAATAAAAGACCCTGTAGGAAATTTTCAAAGGCTTCTAAGACCTGGAGATGTTAAAATTCTTTTCAGTGTCCCTTCCTGAATTCTAAAATAGCAATTTTCACAAATGAGTTGTTTCTATGCAATAAAATATACAAAGAAGCTTGAAGTGTTTCAATATAAACACACAGAAGACCAATAACATGATTTTATTGCCCATTCTCTGGGCCAGATAGTGTGAATCAGCCATTGAATCAGAGGATTTAAGAATGATATGCAACTTTTTATAAAGTATTACTGTAAAATGAGCATAGCATGTTTTAACTGAAGGTTTTCTTCTCTGTTTGCAGCTGCTCAAGATACCATTTGACACAGAGACCAGTCACCGAGATTTTGGCTAAGAATGAGCTCTTAACTTGAAGGTTTCTTTGGCAGTTCACAGACATTAGCACCACTGTCTTCTCTAGTCTGAGTTTTGGCTTCTTCATGGCCACTTGAATAACGTTTCTGATGTTCACACCTCTCAATACACCAAAGTGTGGAGATTACTGGGTAACACACAGCGCCACAGGGCCACTGATAAAACTGCAGCACTTCTTACCCCTAGGCAAATAGAACACAGTCAGCACAGAACATTAAATACTTCTGAGCATGTAAATAATAGAAAACACCTAGCATTGATCCATTCTCAGGACCATGGTCAGGAGGAGTAAAGGGACTCCCAACCTTGAAGTGCTAGTGACTAGGACTTGACATATCTTCCTTTGCCTCAGCACCAACCCTCTTCATCACTCTTAAAGGGGACTAGTCACAGAGTAAGTTGCTACTCAGTGTGAGTACAATTGTCAGAAGTGGGCCCTATTTCCCCTCCATAAATGGTAAGTAGATTAGTTTTAAAATCAGACTGAGCCACTGTATTGTACTTCCTGGGATGGGCTGGGTGGAACTGGCCCTCAAAGAAGCCTTCATTCTTTAACGAAAAGTAGATGGAGCTGTTTGTCATATAACAGGTGCATGATGAATCAAACCATGCCCTGTTGAATCCCACTGAAGTAAATGGGCCTGCCCAAACTACACGTCCAGGCAGAATTTGCTCCCTGGATAAATGAATCATGCCCCTGGCATTTAGAAGGGGTCTCAGTGGCTTGGAGGTTAATGTATCAGGCTATCTTTTAGGGACTGGGCTTCAATTCCTCTTCAGTTCACAAACTTTGCAGGTACCATGCCACTCCCTCTGTGGATACTTCTTCAGATCACAAAGACCCTGCACAGGTCAGCACTATCAGCAGTTACTGCCCAGGAACAGCAGGGGTGTTGAGCTCAGTTAGAGCTTCATGGGCAAGACTGCACAATGCGTGTTCTCTTCGTTCTCCCTTCATTGCATGAACACCAAATTCACCCAACATTCAGACGAATTACGTGAACCCTGAACACAAACATTTGCCACTGAACATATTTATTGGAATGAACTGGACATTTATAACATGTAGAGTATTTTAGAACATGTCTTTAAACAGTGTTCCAAGCACTTTAATCCCATCTTTAAAACCAAAAAATTTTTACCAAAAAATTGGCAAAGTTACTATATCACATAGAAAGAGTTCTAAAATGTTGTACTATTTTGGTGTAACGTACATGCATGCCATTCTGTTTCATAACCCATAGTCAGGGAGAGAGCTAACCGTTCTGCCACCAGCAAGTTTCAGTGCTACACACAGACTGTCAGATGCTTGCTTGATAAGGCAGGTTTTCTTATAAAGTACGAATATATTCATGGGTGGGGGAAAAGGCAGCCTCACAGGCATGGGAATCCAGACAGAAAGAGAATTCTATGAGCCAAGCTAAAAAGTAGATGTGCATAGGAGACCAAGAAACTGCTCGTCTTACATTGTGTGTCTTGCCAAAAAAATTTTTCTCAAATCAGCCTGTACAATTCAGAGGGTAGCTGTACTTCCACAGAGTTGACTTCAGGAGAAACTTGTGAATGCACCAGTCCACTCATCCATTTCTCGTTCAGACCAGCAAGAGAAACCTGCCCCCGTGAATTTTTCTTCAAAACAATTATTAGATACTCTTCCTTAGTTTGATTACCTCGCTGAAATGCATCCTAGATTATATATATATCAATTAAGTGTTTTTCTTTCAGTACCCAGCGAGAAATCTTCAGACATCCTGGGAAATGAGATGGATTCTTAGTTTCTTTCAAAACTTGAATTCACTTATTCGGTCTGTGAAGATTTTCGTTGCATATTCAGATAATCCAGAACATCTGCTCGGTTTGCTCAAACCATCATCATCACCATTGCAAATAGGAAATTCGGAAAATATATCCCTTCCTTCCTCCCCCTTTTTCTGTGTGAATAACAGCTGAATTCAGTGTCCCAGAGTATTTGTGACACTAAACATATCAGAGAAGAGCACCAGTTTTCATAACCTTAATCACCAGAAGCCTGGGACTATTTGACAGAATGTCCAGGCAAACAGAGTTCACTTTGCTACAAGTCCTTTCCCAGAACTCATCCTGGATGGAACAACAGCATATTAGTGATATAGCTTTTCCTCCCTTTATTTTTAAATCATTCATAGATTCATAGATATTTAGGTCAGAAGGGACCATTATGATAATCTAGTCTGACCTCCTGCACAATGCAGGCCACAGAATTTCACCCACCACTCCTGCAAAAAACCTCTCACCTATGTCTGTGCTATTGAAGTCCTCAAATCATGGTTTAAAGACTTCAAGGAGCAGAGAATCCTCCAGCAAGTGACCTGTGCCCCAGAGGAAGGCGAAAAACCTCCAGGGCCTCTTCCAATCTGCCCTGGAGGAAAATTCCTTCCCGACCCCAAATATGGCGATCAGCTAAACTCTGAGCATATGGGCAAGATTCATCAGCCAGATACTACAGAAAATTCTTTCCTGGGTAACTCAGATCCCACCCCATCTAATATCCCATCACAGGCCATTGGGCCTATTTACCATGAATATTTAATTACCAAAACCATGTTATCCCATCATACCATCTCCATAAACTTATCGAGTTTAATCTTAAAGCCAGATAGATCTTTTGCCCCCGCTGCTTCCCTTGGAAGGCTGTTCCAAAACTTCACTCCTCTGATGGTTAGAAACCTTCGTCTAATTTCTAGTCTAAATTTCCTGGTGGCCAGTTTATATCCATTTGTTCTTGTGTCCACATTGGTACTGAGCTTAAATAACTCCTCTCCCTCTCTGGTATTTATCCCTCTGATATATTTATAGGGAGCAATCATATCTCCCCTCAACCTCCTTTTAGTTAGGCTAAACAAGCCAAGCTCCTTGAGTCTCCTTTCATAAGACAAGTTTTCCATTCCTCGGATCATCCTAGTAGCCCTTCTCTGTACCTGTTCCAGTTTGAATTCATCCTTCTTAAACATGGGAGACGAGAACTGCACACAGTATTCCAGGTGAGGTCTCACCAGTGCCTTGTATAACGGTACTAAAACCTCCTTATCCCTCCTGGAAATACCTCTCCTCATGCATCCCAAGACTGCATTAGCTTTTTTCACAACCATATCACATTGGCGGCTCATAGTCATCCTATGATCAACCAATACTCATCATTAAAGTATCCTCTACTTGAATTTGCTTCACAGAGATGACAGCACAAAATATCCTCAAGATAGCACAGCACATGGACACAGATGCACGACTGAGGAGTATCAACAATGGTAAGTGATTCCAGGCAGTTAATCAATAACCAGAATATGACAGTCTTCAGGTGTCACTTCAGTGAGGAGCTTGTCTGCCACTTCTCATATGACACTTCTCATCCAGTGTCATTTCTGAGCCTGTAAATGGCGGCTTATTAGGGTGCCCAGATGTCCTGATTTTATAGGGACAGTCCCGATTTCTGGGACTTTTTCTTATATAGGCTCCTATTACCCCCCACCCCCTCTCCCGATTTTTCACACTTGCTGTCTGGTCACCCAACTGCTTATACCAAGTTAGGATCCATGAGTTACTGGTGAATTCTGCTGAACCATGGAAAGCCTTCATCAACATCCAATTGGCTCTGCTGGAGATAGGTTTCCTTGGAAGATTAGTCACTGGTCTGTACTTGAAAAACTGAAGGGTGTTTTTTCAGAGCAGTCAGCATACAGAGTTGCATAAAAATGTTTCATGTACATTTCCACTCTTAGCAACAACCATTGCCTCATGCGCAGTTAGGAGTTGCGTTGACAAATCAGGAAAAAAAAAAATGAAGGTGAGTCCAAACATCTCAGAGTCAACCTCTCTCTTCCTTCTGTGAAGGCATTTTGTATGTCTGATCCTATGAATCATATACAAAAATTAAAATCCACTCCTGAGTTTACTTATAAACATCCTCTCTGAGCATGGAGGATCCTACAGTTCTTCCTTCAGTTGCTGTCCCAACTCCTAGAGGATGTGTTTAGTGTCTGGAAAAGGAGTTCTGGACACAGCTCTGTGCACAGAATGTGAGTGCAGAACCTGAGTTGCCCAGGGGCTCGCGGCTGAGAAGTGAAGTGATTTCATCCCCCATGCATTGGCTGAGCAGACTGCGTCCACAACATTCTCAGCCCAGAACACAGCAAAGGCTCTGTGATTGCTGTGTTCTGATTGCCTACCATCGTAGTGTGTCATTTTACCACTAGTCTGTCAGGCTAGCCTCTGGGACTCATATATGTACGGTGGATGCCATTAAACTAAAAGCAAATACCTGACAGTTATAGTGGCTTTGCCGTGGTTTGTCCAATATTTAGAATGTACACCACCGTGAGGCATTTATTCCGTACCATGGTCACTCTTTACTTTATAAAGGACACTCATTATAAAGTTCTTAATGGAACAAAAAAACCTCCCTTCGTTCATTGGTTTGCATTCTCTGCAACGTAGAACACTTCAGGTATAACTTCCCACAGTAAAACATATATGATGCAGAGGAAAAAATGCTTTTAATAGACTTGCAGCCTTAAATACTGTATTTGGAATTGATAAACACACTTACCTATTCTGCAATACACATTCTCCCCAGTAGATGGCAGGTCACAGCCTAGACTCTTGTGCTGCCTACATTCTGTGCTTATCAAGCAATAGACAATTCTGTTCTTGGAAGGTAACTCAGAACAAGGCCGTTCAGTTTCAGTTGTTGACTCTTGCTTGGCTACCACAAAGGAAGCCATTTTGAGGACACAAGTGGGTAGTACAGAGTGATAGACAACCCCAAGAACAGACAGTTAAAGAAGTATGGGCTGGATGATGGATAGAAAGCCGGCTAGATCATCAGGCTCAACGGATAGTGATCAATGGCTCCATGTCTAGTTGGCAGCCGGTATCAAGTGGAGTGCCCCGAGGGTCAATCCTGGGGCCAGTTTGTTCAATATCTTCATTAATGATCTGGAGGATGGTGTGGATTGCACCCTCAGCAAGTTTGCAGATGACACTAAACTGGATATGCTGGAGGGTAGGGATAGGATACAGAGGGACCTAGACAAATTAGAAGATTGGGCCAAAAGAAATCTGATGAGGTTCAACAAGGACGAGGGCAGAGTCCTGCACTTAGGACGGAAGAATCCCATGCACTGCTACGGACTAGGGACCGAGTGGCTAGGCAGCAGTTCTGCAGAAAAGGACCTAGGGGTTTCAGTGGACGAGAAGCTGGATATGAGTCAACAGTGTGCCCTTGTTGCCAAGAAGGCTAATGGTATTTTGGGCTGTATAAGTCGGGGCATTGCCAGCCGATTGAGGGACGTGATCATTCCCCTCTATTCGGCATTGGTGAGGCCTCATCTGGACTACTGTGTCCAGTTTGGGGCCCCACACAACAAGAAGGATGTGAAAAAATTGGAAAGAGTCCAGCGGAGGGCAACAAAAATGATTAGGGGGTTGGAGCACATGACTTATGAGGAGAGGCTGAGGGAACTGGGATTGTTTAGTCTGCAGAAGAAAAGAATGAGGGGGGATTTGATAGCTGCTTTCAACTACCTGAAAGGGGATTTCAAAGAGGATGGATCTAGGCTGTTCTCAATGGTAGCAGATGACAGAACAAGGAGTAATGGTCTCAAGTTGCAGTGGGGGAGGTTTAGGTTGGATATTAGGAAAAACGTTTTCACTAGGAGGGTGGTGAAGCACTGGAATGGGTTACCTAGGGAGGTGGTAGAATCTCCTTCCTTAGAGTTTTTAAGGTCAGGCTTGACAAAGCCCTCGCTGGGATGGTTTAGTTGAGGATTGGTCCTGCTTTGAGCAGGGGGTTGGACTAGATGAGCTCCTGAGGTCCCTTCCAACCCTAATATTCTATGATTCTATGACAGATGTGGACAAAAGAGTGGTATTTTAATCAGTATTTCAGGACTAAAGTGCATTTCTGGAATGTGTTCCTAATCCACAGATAACTGCTGCATGCTGCAATATGAATTCGGATTGGTGCTTGAAGAACTCTTGGAAGAGGATTAGCTCTAGGTTTCTATTTTTGCCTTTCTATTTTGAAGTGTTATGCTTTTATGTCATGGTGGATACTGGGAATAAGTATCAGTTATGCTCTTTTTTTTTTACATCTGCAGAGAGAAATTTTTAAAAAAATCCAACAGATACACACAGAGTACATTTTCATACACTTGGAAAATCATATTGCCAAAATATATTATTTAAGGAGTTACAAAAAATAATTTTTCTGCATTTTTATACCAGTGTAGTCTAAGTTTTTTATTTGATTATAACTTTATATATATTTGGATGTAACACACACACACACACACACACACACACACACACTTAATAGACATAAAACAAATACCATTGTTCTATAGATGCCAGAGCGAGATTGTGTTTATACATGGTGAGCTGTATTCAGAGTGAGTTTGGTAGTCTAATGTCATGTATTTCGATTAAAATGTCTGTTCTGTTACCTGTAGTGCCACTAGTAAAACAGACAATTGACAGATCTTCTGGTCGAGGAGGCTAGAAATACACAAAGAAAAAGGAAAATTTTATAGAGTCACAGGTCAGCATCATCATTAGCCTTTGTGCTCACTTCTTTATTGAGCCAATAATATCTCAACCCTGTCCTTTTGATTTTTTCCTGGAGTTTTCAAACACACATAATGTAATTCTTCCTCTGGTACATTTATCCATTTGGTCTAGTTTCCTTCTTTTCCCCTAGGTTTAAGTGCGTTAAAGGAGTGTGCTTTAGTGTGACGAGTCCATCATGCAAGATTCTTGCCTACTTATAATATGCTATATTCCCTAATGAAAGAAAACCACAGTCCTCAAGCTTCTGCATGACAGCTGTTTGAACTCCTTGTTAAAAATAATATTTAAGCATTTGGCCCCTTTGGGGATTAGGACATCATTTGCTAACAGATCCTGATCTTCTTCATCTGTGTTTGTTATTCATGAGTGTCTCACAGTTGGGATGAATAATATATAGATGATGAGTTTGAAAACAGCTATCTTCTATTTGTTATTCATGTCATGCGTTGGGTTCTCTAAGTCACATGGCATTTTTTCTGGTCCCTAACTGGATGATAAACTTTTTATTAAGAACAACAACAAATATTGTTCTAATTTCTGGCTGAATGCTCATTCATTCTAAAAATTAAGGACATTTTTGGAAGGTACCAGCATTTGCACAAATAGCCACAAGCACCAAATACATGCAAGTAACAAATAATAAGACTGTAGGAAATTAAACTCAGCATTTTTACCTGTAAAGTATTTGGAAGTCAGGTTTCTGTCTACCATGCATCCAGCCTTAATCTGACAATGTAGTTAATATGTTTAAATGTTTGGGGGCCTTAGTTTTTGGAAGCCCAGTTTGAGACATGTTGGGCATAACTTTCACTGCTGAGTGCTGCTATCTGCAATTGAAGTCAATAAGATCGGTGAGTGTTCAGCAGCTATGAAGATCAAGCCCTGTGTGTGTCAAGTTGGGCCACCAAAAAGTAACACACCCAGAATTACAGGCCTCTTTTGCATAATTGGCTGTGAGTGCACCCAGCAGTACCACAGTCATTCTTAGTAAAACCATACCTAATTCAACAGCTTTCAAAATGCTCTTGACTGGTGCTGCCGTGGTGCATTTTTCAGTTACAGAAACCCCAAGAAGTCTCCAAAGGTGGCGGTAGTGGAGGGATCCACTCATACGCATCGGGTAAACTTTGCTAATTACCATTTAAATATTATACTTAATATTAGAATTGAATCCGGCTACACATAGCTGGCTCTGCAGGGATGACGCACGTCATCTTCCACTTGATCAGAAGATAACTCATGACTGTGCTGTGGCCACCCATTGTGATTTGTCTTTTCTGGTTATTGTTTTGTTTCCTAAGGAACATTTACTGTGAGTTGACGTGCTGTGGAGTGTAAAATTAGACACAGTGTCACCAAGACCATGAAGGTGACTTGTGTCGGCACATGAATCCTATTCTTCTGTAATTCTGCAACTGATGTTTTAGGGTCCAGTCTTACAGTGTAGGAAGTTCAATAGGTAGACCTCTAAAACAAATGTACATGTGTAAGTGTTTGCAGGACCTGTCCCATTTTTACTCTGTGAGAACACCCCTCGCTGTAGTACAAACAAAGCCCTTTGATTCCTAGTATGGCTAATGACAGTATGCTGAGCACTTTAAATGGTAGTGTCAGGGAAACAGGGGGTTTCAGTGCAGTCAGGACATGTTTTCCTTGTGGGGAGATTGTCTTGGAAACAAGGACAGGAGGTGAATAAAAGGGAGTTCTGCTACTAGAGATTACATCAGAGTACTAGCTCTTAGTCTGATTTGTAGGACTGAGTGCTCAGAAATCATACAAGAACCAAATACAGTAGGAAGAGAAACAGGAAGATAAAAGGATTCGGGGATACAACTAATAAAGGGCTGTGAGTTTTGACCACTAGACTCTGCTGTAAAGGGCCACTCTCATAAAAGAATGAAAGTTATCCCTTATCCTCAAATACATCACAAGTCTCCACTGAAATAGAGAGAGGAAGCAACTCTCAGATAACAGTAACTTGTCTTTTATTATTGCAAGATTTAGAGATGTCCATATGCAAACCACAAAGGCTGAGTTAATGACTTCAGGGCTGAGTTAATGACTTCTGAGTTAATGACCACTAGGAGTTTTGCCTGAGTAAGGATTGAAGGTATGGACCCTTAAACTCCACAAAACTAATACCAGCCCCATCTGTAATTCTGTTCTTTGCTTTAGAATGTAGTAAACGAACATGACAGATTGACCAATCCAAGTCCAGCTCTAAAAAGGTGGAAGAATGAAAGGGGCAGTGCTAACAGGAAACCATTGGATTGCATTGTGCACACCTCATAAATAGTCTCTTCTCTAGTGAAAGGTGCTTAGGGCCCAATCCAAACCCAGTGAAGTCAACAGTAGAGCCACTTGAAATTTTTTCCCTCACAAAAGGTTTTTCCAAAGAGAAAATGCTTTTTAAAAATGAACCTAGAATATTCATTTCCAGCCACAAACTTAGCCTGAGGCAGTCACCCAGCCCCAATGCTAAACTTATTCCAAACTAGCCAACTGGGATGCACCCTACCTAATCAAAGCTAACAAGCCAGCCTCAGACCCAAAGGTAGATTTTTCTGGCCAACACATCTGAACCCTATCATAGCCAGAACTGGCCAGCTAAACCAACACCAAATGTCTCAACCTCAGCACCTATAACCATCAAAAGCCAGGATGGCCCAAAGGCACAAACTGTAAAAACAGAATGTCAACCAGCCTCAAGCCTAACTCTGGTCAGAAGCCATTAGCACACACCATCACTAGCCCTGCCTAGGAAAAGCAAGAAGGCCCAACCATAATATTCAACCATACTACTAGCCACAAACAAGCTTTGATCAAGGTAGCTCACTAAAGATAGCAACATAGCCGTGGTAGCAAGGGCAGGAGCACTGGATAGCAAGCTGAGTACATCACAAGAGACTGTCCTTGGATAGTTAGACTGTGCTGCCTAACTTTAGTCCAGGGCCCCCTGGCAGCCCCAGCCCTAGCCTGGGCCTCCCCGCAGGCCTTTACTATTATCATAGCCTGCCCTCCCATTCCCATCACGCCCAGTCCTACTCAGAGCCCTGTTGCTGCCCTACTCCTAATTGTCGTCTGGGTCCACGTGCTGGTTCTGACTAGAACCTTCATCTGTGCCCACATATCCAGCCCAGGCCAGCATTTGAACCTCATTTGTGTAAAATCAGGCTCCAAAAATCTTGAGATTGGGCTAAAAATCCTGGGATTATAATTTTAAAAAGAGTGTGGTTTTTATTTGCGGCTGGGGTTTAAACCATTAGGATTCACTCAGGACATGTTTTCAAGCTTTTCTCTCAATCAGGCTAAAATTTACTTCCCCCCCAAAAAGGAAAATGGAGATTCTTATGAAATAACATGACTCCAGGATCTGAGGCTTTATTAAAATCACCACATATGAGATTTGCAATAAAAAAGCCATCTCTCCCCTAACATTAACCCACATTTAATTCCAGGTTTCAGAGTAACAGCCGTGTTAGTCTGTATTCGTAAAAAGAAAAAAGAAAAGGAGTACTTGTGGCACCTTAGAGACTAACCAGTTTATTTGAGCATGAGCTTTCGTGAGCTACAGCTCACTTCATCGGATGCATAGCATATCGTGGAAACTGCAGAAGACATTATATACACACAGAGACCATGAAACAAAACTTCCTCCCACCCCACTGTCCTGCTGCTAACAGCTTATCTAAAGTGATCATCAAGTGATCATCAAGGAAGGCCATTTCCAGCACAAATCAAGGTTTTCTCACTCTTCCCCCCCCCCCCCCCACACACACAGACACACATACAAACTCACTCTCCTGGCTCACCCCTTTATGTTTACCATAACCCATGACTCCCTACTAGCCCCAACCTTATGTCTGGAGCTATTTGGTGGGCAAAAGTGAGACAGAAGATTGAGGTGGGTCAGTGTCCTGAGGTTCATGGCGTAGGATCACACTGCAGGTGAAGGTTACGAGTTCATGCCAGTTGACAGGCATCAGTTAGGTTAGGATAGAGGGCAGGCTGGAGAGCTTTGTCTAGTGTTATTGTTGGGATAATACAGGGGTCAGCAACCTTCAGCATGCTGCCCATCAGTAATCCACTGGCAGGCTGCCAGATATTTTGTTTACGTTGACCGTCCACAGGCACGGCCCCCTGCAGCTCCCAGTGGCCGCAGTTCACCATTCCCGGCCAACGAGAGCTGCAGGAAGCTGCAGGCCACAGGGACGTGCTGGCCACCGCTTCCTGCAGCTCCCATTGGCTGGGAACGGCGAACTGCAGCCACTGGAAGTTGCGGGGGGCCATGCCTGCAGACGGTCAACGCAAACAAAATGTCTCACGGCCTGCCAGCGGATTACTTTGATGGACCATGTGCTGAAGGTTGCTGACCCCTGGGATAGTAGGTGGGTCCATATTCTGATTAGGGTTTGAGTTAGGATTCAGGCTTGTTAGCAGGCTGGGGCAAGAGTTAAGGATGGGACCAGTTAGCAGATGTGAACAAGGATTAGGATTGGGGACGGATGGAGCTCTCAAACTAGGGTTAGGGATTGGGTTTGTATGTGGACCCAGATGAACCTATAGGAATCTAGTCTGAGATGTTTCCTGTTTGTTTCTGACTGGCAATCGAGATGTCTTAACTGGAGCCATTAATTATTATTACGTTGTTTTTATACTGTCTTATTGTTGACTTCTAGCTCATTTGCCTTTCATAAATGACACTATTAAATTCATGTAGTCTGAAATCTATTCTAAAGTCAGGAATTTTGTTTAGCAGTTTTTTGAAGATGGTTCGTTTAATTTGTCCTACTTATTCTCACACCTAGCATTCACAAAGCTCTTTAAAGAACACTGTAGAGTCTCATCCTCTATTATTGCTTCCTTGGGTTTATGTCCTGAAGTTCTAATTAAGGATTCAGGGGATATAATTTATGAAGCAAATAACATACATTTCAGCAAATGAGATCCACTACTCAGACCATTAGTAGAAGATAATGGAGCATCTTTAGGATCCTTCATTGTCAGTCACCTCCTACTGAGAAATATACCAGACACTACATTTAATGAACACGCAAACACAGGGCAGGGTTGGTGTGCCCACTCTGGCAAATTATTCTCTCTTTCATTTGTGAAATTTGTTTAAAGTAACTACACGCGATTAAAGGTTGGAGAAAAGAATGATTGGACTCACCACAGGGACACGCCGACTCTCACGGCCACAAGCCTGAAAGAATATTAACAAAATCATTTCCATTCTAACATATGCAGATTAACGTGCTTGTTAATAAACTGCAAATGACCAAGGAAGCTGGAGACAGAAGGGAGAAAGAAGAGCAGGAAAATCCTGCCCTGACATCTCTACAGGATCCGGTTTAGAACAAAGTTTAGTTGCAGTAAAACCTCTGAGAAAAATACATAAAACAGAAGAATCCAGCATAAAAGAGAAAAAGTAGCTGATCAATGTGTGCCTAATAATAATGTAACTTTATCCATGAGAAGCAGCTTCTTGCTTTAACTGAACATCCATCTCCTGAATTTCATCAAATAATATCTGAGCTGATTATTTCTGAGTCTAACATTAAACAAGAGGGATAGGAACTTCACCTCTACTTCCTGCATGGATTGGACCTGAACACCACATCTTTGCCCTCTTTCCTTTAGGTCCTTCTCAAAAGGGTCCATCAGAATAATAGACTTTAAGCTTGGCATTTCTCTTTTCTCCACATGATCCAGGAGGATTCTGGCTTTTTCTGGTTTGTCACAGATTACTGTGGAAATATCAGCTAAAAAACAAAAACAAAATAATTTTTTTTTTACTTAAATTTAACACTAGCTGCATCTTCACAGTAATCTCTGCTAATCAGTCTTTGACAGTCATCTTATATTTATACCGTGAGAGCTTGGAATATAATATATATTTTCTCTTAGGAAACAAGTACATTTTAGTATTTAACCCTAGTCACCATAAATCAACACTGAACAGAGCACATGACTGTATCTGAAACTGAATGAGTGGTAAGGCAAATATTTGTTTGTAGTACAAAGTGCATCAAACCGACAGCTACAATTATTTTAGGATTCAATTAAAAATATTAAAACTGAACCCCCCCTACCCCCACCCCCCCCCAAAAAAAACCCCAACCCTGAATGGTATGAAGTGGTTGTTAGAAACTCAAAGCCAAAATGATAAAAGGAACAGACAGTAGCACTGAGATAATTCTTCTCACTGGAATGATCTTGTCAGTGTCTGGTTGCTGTTATGAGCCTGAGCTATCCTGCAGCCACAGAAATAACAGCCAAGCTCTCCTTGAGCCAAGTTGAAATGCACACTGGGCCAAACCCTGGTCCCACTGAAGTCAATAAAAAAAGCTCTCACTGTCCTCAATTGGAATTGGCCATCTGTGCAACATGTAAGATGCAGTGGAAAGAAAGGGCATAAAAAGAGAAAGGACATTTAAAAAAAGAAAGAAATACATCCTCAAGTTGTGTCCGCGATTAATTGTAAATTGACAGTTTGCATCCGCAGAGGATCTGGCCCATTCTTTAAAAATATACATCAACCGAGTGTCCAGGAGTCTTGAGGAAAGTGATTATAGAACAAGAACCTTCCTTCTGAGAAAGCAGTGTGTATTCAGGAGTCTCATTTTCATATGAGTTATAAAGTTAGATGCCACTAAAAATCTGCCCTGCTTTTGCATTATTACGGCTCAGACCAGTCCCTGCAAAACAATTGTACAGCCTTGTGCTCAGTTTCTGGGCACAAGACGAAGTCTTTAGATTTTGCTCTTACGGTCCTGAGCCCTGATCTTGCAAAGTTTGAAGAAGGGGCTTAACTTTAAGCTTGTGAGTTGTCCCATTGGCTCCGATGCTTAAAGTTAAGCATGTGCTTAAGTGCTTTGCAGGATTGGGACCCTAGAACTTTAAAATTCTATTTGTAGGGAGAGAGAGTCTCATTTTTTTGGGAAGTCTATTACATAATAGAATTTATCCTGCCAGGCAGAAATCCCAGTAAGACAGGTGCAATGTTAAGGCTCAAGACCCATAATGTTCAAAATAAAATACATGCATAAAGTGAGGTTACTAAATGATACATTAATTGTTAGCACTTGTCACTGGAACAAAATAAGTAGTAATGGGCTAATGGTGTTACAGAGAAAATGTATAAGGGAAAACTTATAAACACTACACTCGGTTCAGCAATAGAACAAGCTGCAAGACGATGCATGGCTGCAAATATACAAAGTTTATCCATTAGGGATAATTTCAGAATAATAAAGCCGATCCTGCCATGATACATAGAGATATACTATATAACCCAGCTCAGGTCACTTCCAGCCAAAACAATTCACTGAGACAAAGCATCTGCCTTTAGGAAAGCAGAAGAGAAATCAGTCATTCTGCATAACAAAAATGATTTTCTGAAAACCTCAATGATATTTATGCATGTCTGTTTTTACCTGTGTTGATAATGTAACGAATGGCTCCATGGCCTAATGTGTCATACAGGGGGACCACCACCATAGAATAGGTATAACAACCCAGCTCAGAAATGATCCACTGGAAGGAGATGTTACAAAGAGAAAAGGGGTAAGGGATGAGGAGTGATTAAAACACTTAATGAGATTAAAATTTAAAGTGAGATCAAAACTCAAGAATATTGTTAATACTGCATGAGGTTACAGCAACATCTCACCTCTGGACGATTTTGTGCAAAGATCCCAATAAAGTGACTTGTTGATTGTTTACATCCCTGTTGGAGTAACCCTGATCCTAAAGCTTCTGCTCTTTCAAAGACCTAAAAGTGGGAGAAAAATGGATAAGAGAGAGGAATGTAAGCAGCAGACACAAATGAAACCTAATCTACAGTGGTGGGCTCTAATATTAGTTTGTTGGATAACACATAAAACAGACTCTGGTCTCCTGTAACCATTAAGGAACTCATGACACTTTTGGCATTCACCCTAGAGCCCTGGCTAAATTCCAACTTGAGCAATTAAATTCTGCATACTTAAAACTCCCCCATCACGTGAAATTGTTTTGATGCTCTTTATTTCTGGTCTTAGAGCTAATCAGTAGTTTATTTATTTCAGTGTGCATAATACTTTGAGTGCTATTACATGGCTGCCCCACCCAGAAGTGGCTGCATAACAGTGGTGAGTGAGGCAAAGTAATCACATTTGATCAAATCTGTACACCTTACACACGAGTATGCCCACTGAAGTCAGTGGAACTACTTCCATGAGTGAAGCCATCAGGATACAACCCAGGGTTTGTAATTCTCCAAAGCTTTGGCTTGCGAAAGATGCTCTGTAAATCAATACTATTACTAGTCAACACTAAGCTCCCAATCCTGTTAAGTGCTGAGACAGCTCAATGGAAGTGAAGAGCGCTTATAGCAGCTGCCGGAAGGTGTGCAGCATCTGGGAGGATCCTGACTCAAATGAAAACAAGCAGGTAATTGAAAGTGGTAAAATAATACATGATCCCCCCCGCTCTCCAGGATAGCACTAGAGGTTTCTTTTAAAAACATCTACGTTTAGACAGAAAGGATAAGAATTCTTGGTGAAAGAAAGATTCATGATAACCTCACCTCTTTATACGACAACCATTGGTAAGGCTGCTTGGGCTTTCTGAATCCTAGACAGGGGCCATTCTCTAAACAAAATAAACAGATTACAAAATTATGGGGGTCTTAGAGCCAAGTGCTAATGAATTCTAGGACCCTGAGCACCTTAACAGTAGGAGGTTGCTCTAAAAGTTACACCCATTGTTATTATCAAGGTCAATCCATGTTTCTCTGAGGCAGAGTTCACACAGAGTGCTGCCAGATTAAAAAGGAAGACAGCCCTGTATAATGGTGCACTGGGTTATGGACCATTTTGAGCCTTCATTCAAAATTGCAGAGGTGGTGGTGACACTGAACAGGCCCAGTGCCCTGTTAAACCAGCTTTTCCTTAAGACAGTGTGAACATCATTATCTGACAATGGCTTTCATCCTAAATGTCACCTCCCACAGGTCTGACTGCCCTTTCATTGAAGCTCTAGGAAATCAAAATTATTCCTAATAAAAATGCACTTCTCTGGGGGAGGAGTGGAGAACATAAGTGTCTCACTGTGGAAAAGGGGACAGCAATACTTGGAATGTTAAATTGCCTTTCTTCCCATACCTCACCACACATAACCCACCAGTCCACTGAGGTACTTACATGTGCCTCATCACCGAAGAACAAACTGCATCATATACAGCAGTTATTCTGTTGAGGGTTCTGGTGACATTAAAACACCAACCATTTGAGAACAAAGCTCATGTGTTTTGTGCAAGTCCAAAAAGGATCACAGCAAGGGCCCCATTAAATCGGTGGCCAGGAGCCTAGATACTCAGATTTCAGAGTAACAGCCGTGTTAGTCTGTATTCGCAAAAAGAAAAGGAGTACTTGTGGCACCTTAGAGACTAACCAATTTATTTGAGCATAAGCTTTCGTGAGCTACAGCTCACTTCATCAGATGATCTTCTGCAGTTTCCACAGTATGCATCTGATGAAGTGAGTTGTAGCTCACGAAAGCTTATGCTCAAATAAATTGGTTAGTCTCTAAGGTGCCACAAGTACTCCTTTTCTTTTTGCGATACTCAGATTGTGAGCTTTTTGGGGCAGGTCTTTTTGTTCTGTTTGCACAGTACCTAGCACAAAGGGTCCTGGTCCATAACTAGGGGTCCTAGGGGCTATGGAAATACAAATAATAATAAATAATGACACACTTCAGGGTACCAGACAGGAAATGCTCAGAAAGCTTCAAATACATGTTAAATATGGAGGGTTTTACTGCATTTAATGTAGAACCGATACAGTATTCCAGGTGTAATTTAATTTTATGCTGAATGTAATTAAATTTACTCTGCCTGTACATATAATTTTCAATGTACTGCAAAATTTTGTATTGAAAACCCATAACTGCTTTGTAAAAGCTGTCAAGGCTGAGAGGTTTGGCAGCTGGGAAAGACATAGTGGGAGCTTTTGGCATCTGGGAAGGTGTAGGAGGCAATTGAGGACTGTGGGACTCATTTACCGGGTGTTCCTGCTAAATGATCAGTTACCAATGTTGCCATTTAAACTGTCATCATTAGGTTTCAAAGTTAACATCTCACAGAGATGAGGGCAAGATCACACACCTCTCAAAGCTATTGTTTCAGGCTGTCTGCAGACTCAGGTAGGCATCACTATGCTGGTTTATACTTGGTTCAAGTTTGGAAGGTTCCCCCCCCCCATAACCATGAAAGCTAGAAACCTTTTTTCTTGACATTAGTGCTTAGATTCCAATGCCCAATTCTGCAACATGAGACAGACTCTGAGGCAAATTCCACTGTGCAGATCACAGGGCTCTGACTAGAACCTGTACTAGCATGCATTCCTTTCACTTAGTCCATACATTACATCCTCTTCGCCTCCCTCTCTTTCACCCCTGTTCCTGTTCCTCTTCTCCTCAGCTTATCAGTTCAAACATTATTCATGTAGTTACATTTTTAAGATTTTTCACCTTAAACTTCAGGTGCAGTAATAAAGAACAAAAAGGTGTCAAGACCAGTTTATTTATATAAAGATGGGGAAACAGAATTTAAGAATTCAGGCTGCGTTAGGACTCTGGCATTAGAATTCTGAAATTCACAGCTTCCAGTTCAAGAGCTCTCTGACTCAAAAAACCCATCTTATCAGGACCTGTGTTTGGAAAGTCCTCATTAATAAAAGGTCAAAACCTTTTCAGGTACTTTCCTCCTCCCCACTCCTTTTGTGCTCTTGCAAGGCTCCGATAGGAAAAGCTGATACTTAGAAGGGTGACAAAGGCATCCTTTAAGAGTCATAATCTTGGAGCTACTCAGTCACTCCCCTGCTCCTGGCTCCTAGTGCCCTATCCACTGGACCAGTCGTGCCATTCCAAAATCACAGTTCAAATAAAGGAATGCAGACAAAAAATGCTTAATAATTCTATCCATCTAAACCACCCGTTGGCAGGGTTTGTGTCAACTGTAATTTTTAATAGCACTAACATGATGCTTTCTTGAGGACATTTCAAGCTACAAAATTAGTGTCAACCTAGGCCAGAGAGAGATTTATTGCTTGCTCCCTTTAGTTTAATTACTGCAAGATAAATATATCATTTCTGCTTTCTGTTCCCTGTAGCCACTGTTTTATCCCTAGACAATTAAAACAGCACTTTTTATAGTTAAGTGTGTCAGATGTAGGTCAACTGAGGAAGATCAGTAGTGGAAGGGGTGTAGTTCATTTGCTAAGCTATGCAGATGGAACCTTGCAAAATTTCTGCCATTTACCCAAGCAGGGTCAGATGCAAGCCCTCTGCATGTGGAACTCCACGATCATTGCCAGGAGAGTTGCAGGTGCTCAGCAGCTCTGGAAGCCAAACTACTTATTCAGGTGCTTAAATCTGAACTTAGGCACCCGAGATTAAAAATGATGGCCAGAGGATAACATCTTCTAAAGTGCCAAAGGGATTGAAGTGTTTATGAAAGCCAATGGGATTTAGGGGCCTCGGCCATTTTGCCACTTTTGAGTTTCACCCACACACCCCACTTCAGTAAAAATTCCATGGCTTCCATGCTTGCTGTAGCCTGTGAAGCTCTTCCATGGCTGTATGCTGGTTTCTGCAGTTAAGAAGCTGATTGTGGCCTGAATTTGCTTCACTTCTTCACTCAAAACTCCTACAGGCCCACATTTTTTTGGACCAGTTGTTTCCCTAGCCAGCAAGGCGCAATCTTGGTCAACAGCAGACCTCTTATTGACTTCACTGGGAGTGGGATTCAGCCCCAATCTGTACAGCTGTTTTCTCCAAGGACATCAGACCCAATTCTACGCTCTGACCAGCGCTGAAATAGCAGCATCGAAGCCCAGTGGGGTTTTAGTCAATACAATGATATTTACATATCCTCATCACTTACCAGATATGTTAAATCCCCTTCTAAATACTTCATACATTGTCCTTACATCATCATAGTAGTTAGATAATAATTCTCGGCTGTCACCTATCATGGACCGCCGAGCTCCTTCCCAGCCCTATGGAAACCAAAAACAACATATAATGATCAGATCAGAACCTTTGGAAAGAGAGAGACTAAAAAAACCAAACAAACCCAGCACAACCATCTTTGGAACCTGGTCCCACAGTGCAGTACTTAAGCCATGACAGCCTGAGTATAAATTGCAGGATCAGGCAAGCTGGCATCATAAACCTAGAGGCAGAGAGAACTTAATCATGAACCTGCCTTAAGCTTATATTATAACCTGCATGATGGATTAGCCTCCAAATTACAAGTGCTCTAATATTTTTTGTGGGGAAACATATTGAATTATATTCCGGTGTTAGCCTTGACATAAATATTTGCTTTTGTCTAAAACTGTATAAAAGTCAGACAGGCGGGTTTGTTATGATTTTCCTTAACCCACCAAAAAAATCCCCGCTGTTCTGTTTCTGTAAAAATAAAAAAGCCAAGCCAAGCCATAAGGGCTTTATAAAATGAAACACAAAACACAGCCTATGTGATTCACTTTGTAAGCACATTTATTCTTCACTCATAAATGCAGTTCTTTAAGTAAAAACCAAGGAAAACAACAACTGAGCCCCAAGCCTACTGACTAGTTAGACTACTGGGTTTTTGTGTTTGCCCAGAGATACTAATGCACTTGCACCAGCTTCACTACCGATTTTGCTCTCTAGCCATGCCCCAAGGATTTAGCCCATTCCTTCCCTCCAAGGCTCTAGATCTGATGTGGGGGACCGGCAATTTTTTTTCCAATGTGCGCGCAAGTCCGCGGACCACCACTTTGAGTAGCACTGCTCTAGATGATTGTATAGCTTTCTTACTCTCTCCCAGTACATTGAACAAGAATCTTTACATGCTCATCATTTAGAGCAGCTGTCGGTTTTATTCACAGATTGAAATTAGAGACTAATGTTTCTAGTCTCAAAAATCATTTAAATAGTTCTTACATTCATGGAAATATTTTAGGCTGATATAGAAGGAACAGACTAGACAACAAAGCCCCTCAAATTGCATTGAATCTCCCGTACACCTCCCATCCTTCACAGAGAAATCTCCTGGTTTTTCATGATAGGGAGCAAATTTCCATTTCATGTCTCTCTTTGCTTTAAACAGAGTTTGATTAAAACTGATTTGACATTTTTTAGTTTTATTATTTTTTTTATCCTCTCTTTGCTGGGTTTCAGCCTAGCTTTGCTCTCCTATAAGGATGCTACTTTTAAAAATGAAGAATTGAAGGCTTTCAGGACATAATTTATTTAAAAAAAATAATTCAGTAACATAAATGTTGTGCATTTATATTCCGTCCATCATTCAGAAGGATTTCAGAATGCTTTTTTATGAACTTTACACCAGAATTCACCACGGACATGCAGCTATTTCTATTCAGCAGTGGCTATATTCCGTCCCAGAATACAGAAACATTAATTCTTGTATAATGATCCAAAACATCTTATCCATTTATAAATGGAGAGGCAATGCGGGTAGGCAAAATGTAATTAATTAATCAGTCTAAAATTTGGTCTGCTCCCTGGAGTTATCATACCATACTCTTGCAAAAGTTGCCATGAGTTTTTTTTTAAAAAATGGTCTGATTCAATTGAACATCTTGGCCTTATTGAATTCAATGATAGTTTTGTGATTAGCTTCAGTACGGCTAGGATTTCGCGCTTTACCTAGAAGACTTCATTGGCACAGCACAGCACAGCACAGTGCCTGCTAATGCAATGGGTTGAGCACTGGTTCTAGGCTGACCAGATAGCAAGTGTGAAAAATTGAGACGGGGTGGGGGTTAATAGGTGACTATATAAGAAAAAGCCCGAAATATCAGGACTGTCCCTATAAAATCAGGGCATCTGATCACCCTAACTGGCTCAGTGCTGACTCAGAAAGAAAAATGACAGCTGCTGAATGAGCAACATCCTTACAGAAGACTGCTTTTACTTTGGGAGTTTCCTATCCAAGTACATTAGTCTTAACTTGCACCATCTGGCTGTAGGTACAGTCATATCTTTAAAACCAGCTAGTCTGTATTTTTGGAAACATTGCACCAGTTCTGCACTAATGTATAGATATAACCAATCCACAGGAGCAACTCACAGATCTCTGGTTTGACACAGTGCTCTAAACATCAGCAGTAAAAATTCAGACTACTAGTCAGACTACTGGGACATACATTTGTTTACAGGGCAATACTGTAAGATGTTTACTTTTTGAATAATTCATAGATTCATATACTTGAAGATCAGAAGGGACCATTATGATGATCTAGTCTGACTCCCACATAGCACAGACCAAAGAACCTCACCCAATGATATCTGCATCACGCCCATAGCTCATGTGTGAGCTATAGGCTATCATTAAGATAAGACAGGATCTCTTTCTAAAAGTCTCCAAGTGATGAAGAATCCACCACACTCCTGAGTACATTGGTTTAGTAGTTAATTACTCTCACTGGTAAAATTTTGTGCTATATTTCCAGTCTGAATTATTTTAAGTTCAGCTTCCAGCCATTGGATAGCGTTGAATTCAAGACCAACTCCCACAAGGAGCATTGCTATAGCTAGTGAACACACAAAGTACAAAATAGTAACTCTGACAGAATCAATAAAGCCAGACCAAAGTTTTGAGAGGTTCTAGTTACCTATTCTACACTAATAACTATTCTAGCGTCAATGAAGCTTGCAGAAGACAAAACATCTTTTTATTCTTGTATTTGATCTTAGACTTCAAAACAGCATTGACGATAGCTGTGCAACAGAAAATAATCCAGTCTTTCTGGACTAGGTATGTTTAAAAAAAAAAACGTAATAGAACTAAGTAACTGATTTTAGTGCTGATCAAAACAGCCTAATTATTAAAATTTCCCGCAAAAAACAATTTTGTTTGTTTTTGGGAAATTTCCCTCATCAAATTTCAGTTTTTTCAATTAACAACCAGAAGTCAAATATTTTTTAGTTTACAGTAAAAATGTTCAGTTAGCAAAACCCAACTTTTCTTTATACAAAAACAAAGTCCCCTTCCCCCCTCCATTTTTACTAATTTTTTTCCATGAAAACCGTTCTTTTGGGCAAAAGCTGTTTTTCATTAAAAAAAAAAAAAAGTTTTGACCAATTCAAATAAATGAATATAAAGGCCTTGATCCTGCAAACACTTACAGATGTGCTTAGCTTT
The DNA here is from genome assembly GCF_965152275.1 of Natator depressus. Taxonomy (NCBI): domain Eukaryota; kingdom Metazoa; phylum Chordata; order Testudines; family Cheloniidae; genus Natator; species Natator depressus. The sequence goes on from NC_134241.1 coordinate 14,500,162, forward strand.
ACTACCATGAGCAGTGCCACTGAAGTCAGTGGGACTACTCATGATAGTAACATTAAATACATGTGTAGGTGGTTGCAGGACCAGGGTCATAGTTTGGACCTATCTGTCAAATTCAGTCCTGGCATAAGAGCGCATAGCTCCTACTGACTCCAAATGGAGGTGCACCTGTTACCCCTAAACTGAATTTGATCCCAAAAGTTCAAAGAAATAGTCCCATTCAAATTCCACCCTCATGCAAGAAAAGGTACCTCAGCATGCTATCACTGGCCACCTCTGCTTTTGTTTGCTTGGTGGTTTTAACTAGTGTAGTAAAAATTAATAGCCCTAGTAGAATCATTACCTTCCTATGACACCACTCAGAGGAGTTTAAAGTCCCAGAAGAATTTGTGCAATGAATGTTAGATAACGACTACGTTACATGAATTCTAAAGCCAGAAGGGACCACCAGAGCGTCTAGTCTGACCTCCTGTGTGAAAACTGCTTTCAGAACAACGTTGGGACAACTCCCACAAAATGCATGACACTGCACGATTCTCTTGGAGGTAGTTTATGTTTCCCAAAGACTTTTGAAGAAGGATTGCTATAAATCTGTAGATGGCATAGAGAAAAATATTTCTGGAAGCTCATTTTACAACTAATGAAAAAAAAAAACAAAAAACCAAAAAGGACACCTGCTTGTAGACAAGAATTCAGAGCTGGAGAGCCGGAGGGATACTGATAATACTGTAAAAAGTGGAGGTTAATGCAGGTTCATCACAGTAGCTCTGCTCTGCAGCGGGAAAGGTGAAGAAACATAGTGGCGCTGAAATTTACCATTCAAAGATAGAAGTGATCTCTCCTCTATAAGTGCAATATTGCACCCTTTTAAAAAGGGAACATTAAATTGCACCAAGGGGCAAATGCGGACCCCAGACTTGGTGGGCACCGAGGTCAGTAGATGCAGCAGGGTCAGGAGCAAGTTTTGGGGAGCCCAGGCAGATAGTGTTCATCCACCAGTGTACTGTGGACTCTAGCTTCCTGGCCTGGGAGTTGCCTGCATAGCCGTACATGCAGGGAGAGGTGGTTAGAGAACAATGTGGGAATAGTGAATTTGCTACTATGTGGATCTATTTCATTCCTTCTTTCGGAGAGGCACTGACAAAGATACAGGGCAGCTTGTGGGTTTGGGCTGCACTGGAATCAGTGGAAGTTTTGCCATTGGCTACAATGAGATCAGGAGCTAGGCCTTAGTATGGCTCATGCTTCTGTTACTCTCGGGAAGTTTACTGGCCTTCCTGATTGACAAATAAATACCATCTCAGGTCCACAGACAGGCCAAGCTCTTGGGAAGATAAGGCGGGTTTCCCATTAAATAATTCACTTCGGAGTATGTTCAGCAAAAGTTTTGGACTCTGGATTTTTTTTTTTTGTCCTTCCCTGTTGCCTTTTGGTCTTTCTACTTGTCTTGTGCCGTTGCCTAACGATAGCCTTTGAGAGAGAAAAGATGGTGCTGCATCAGTGATTAAGCTTCCACATGATTCAGATTCCTATTAAAGCCCTCAAGGACTCAGGTGACGCAAATCAGCTCAACACACAGTGTCTTCAATGAGATCGTGCCTCTCATCTGGCAATTACTAGTGTGGATAACCCTGGATTAATCCTTACAGCATCCAGTTTCTCTCTCTTTCAAATCAGTGAGTACATATAAAATAAAAATACAGGGTAGCAGATAGTTTAGATAGGGAATCTCATGGGAATATTATTAGTTTGCCATGTCAATTTCATAACAACTATAACCTTCTTTTTGCAAAGTACTTTCCAAATGCTAATTATTCGCACAACACCTCAGTAAGTTAGGCAGGTTTTATTCACCACATGGTACAAGGGTTTAAACTGAAGCAGAGAGCCCAAGGTCATACAGTGAGACAGAAACATGGCTGGGGAGAGAACCCCAGAGTCCTTGTTCTAATCAGAAGAAAATGCTTCCATGGGAAATGTAAACTTTTGCCTATTTTTTTTAAATAAGTAAGGACAGTGAAGTTCTCTTAAAGGGGAACCTGCTAGAAGGACAAGCCTGTCATTAACCTTTAGATTCATACTATATGTCCCAATTTTGAATACGAGTTCAACTTGAGATGTTTTTCTTGGACGTTTTTGCGCTTTAACAGGGGGCAGTTTCTTTAGACCTCAAGGCTCCTTAAAAGCATCACGATGAATAAATAGCCTCAGGTTTGAATTAAAGCGTAATTTTTTGCGGTATCACTGAACGTGCAGCAGCCACCATTACAGAGTTAGCATTGCACATGATGGTATGTGAGATTATAATTACCATCTTTGGGAACAGTAAATCTTGGTTTTTAGTGGCTTGTATGCAATTTTTCAGTGCTTCATGGTCAAGCCAGGTTAAAACTGGAGGAATTAAGTAGGGATTAAATTCATGGCTTGGATGTTAGTTTTCCAGCAGTTTAAAAGGAAGGAACAAAGTGGGTCAAATTAATCTGTGGTGTAACAGACTGAACTATTGTCCAGGATGGAACAGTATAGCACCCACAACAAATAGCTAGGGCCCGATTCTCAACAGCCTTGCAGCCATGTACACCCATGCAAAGTGGGCGTAAAACAGTACGCTTCTGATTTAGTAGCACTCTACAACCACTCTGCATGGGTGTGAATTACTGTACAAGGGACCCGGCCATGGAGACTCAGCCCATGGAATCTAGCCAGCCCAGCCTCTGCATTCATAGGGTTTACTTTTTTTATTCGTTGAAGGGTATAAATAATGCTAGCCTTACCGCAACTTCTTCTGTCTGCATCAAGAGGTCACATGGGGGCTTCAAAGCCTTTGGCCGGCTAGCAAACCAGTATGTGATCATAGCTGCAAAGGCACCAATGCCAACTAAGGTGGTAGCTGGCAAGCTGTGGAAAAACTGGCTGAAGCTGTCAAACTCGGGCAGCCGCAGGGTCCTCAAGATTTCCTGTGCTTGCATCTTTTCAAAGATTGAAAGGGCCAATTCTGCAGGATCCAAAGGAAAAGAATGAGTTAATGCCACAGGATTAACAGACATAGTAGACATAGGCCAAAACATTTGCCATACTTCTCAGGGAACGAAGGCACGGAAAGGCAGTTCTCTCTTTACCTTTTAGAAACATACTGCTATGCTGACCCAGAAACAGCTGTCCACAAAAAAGAAAAAAGCAAAAAAGGCGCAGCTACAAAAGAATGGCACAGAGCAAAAAGCGTAATTAGCATCACAGCAAGAGGAACCGTGTATATTTAGACTGTTCTGTGTCTGAAACATGTATCGAAAGCCCCCTGGCTCTGCTTGAAACCAGGCCCTTACAAACAAAGGCAGAGAGACTGAGGCATGGAAGGCAGCTGACTGCTAGAAGAGATGCCTTTAACCTGCATGGATTTTTTCCATTTCAAATATTCTTAGCACTGGTGATAATCACATGATAACTCAAAGTGGCAGCGTACCCTCGGCAAAAGGATGCGTCACTTCCGTCAGCGAGAGGATCCTTGACTATTCCACACTTCACAGTCATTCCAGAGACGCAGAGTTTTGAAAATGACTAAGAATTTAGCAGCAGCTATTTAAAGCTCCAGCTTTTTCTTTTACTTTGTGAGCCAACATCTTTCAGGAAGCCTGTAATTTTTCTCCCACCTCTAACTCAAGGTTCTGACTTCTGTGAGCCCCTGATACTGTGCTGTCGTAGTACCTCTTAAGTAAAATAGAAATAAAATTAGCAATCTCTCCATTTCTTCTTTCCCAGCCTGTAGGGGAAAAAGCCTGATTAGTTTGTGTGTTGGTTTTCGTATGTATCTGAAGAACAAATTGAAAGGAAGCCAAGTCAAAGCGATGAGTTTTGCATTTAGTTTTGATGTGGTGCATTCTAATCTCTTGTAGGAGAGAGTTCCAGAGTCTAGGTCCAGTTCCTGTGAAAGTTCTTCTTCCTGTGCTCTTGAGCTTTCCCCTGATTGGTCAACAGTTTCCTTGTTTGGGTGGAAGACAGCTCCTTCATGGGAGGTCCTGGCTGCAGTGGCAGAGGTGATTTCTCAGGTAGCTAGGGCCAATCTAACAGTGAGCTCTGAATATCAAGAGACAGATTGAACTGGACTCTGCATGCTTTGGGGAACAAGTGCAAGGAGCAGAGCACCAAAGTTATGTGTTTATGCATCCCATGCTGCTCAGCCAATGGCCTATTGTGCTTTGTACCACCGGGAGCTTTTTCGGGCTCTTTGGATTCATTTTGATGTGTAATGAGGTGCAATGATCAAGCCTGAAGGTCCGGAATGTGAACGTAAGAACAGTCATACTGGGTCAGACCAAAGGTCCATCAAGCCCAGTATCCTGTCTTCAGACAGAGGCTGGTGCCAGATGCTTCTGAGGGAATGAACAGAACAGGGCAATTTATCGAGTGATCCATCCCCTGTTGTCCAGTCTCAGCTTCTGGTAGTCAGCGGTTTAGGGAAACCCAGAGCATGAAGTTGCATCCCTGACCATCCTGGCTAATAGCCATTGATAGACCTACCCTCCAAGAACTTGTCAAATTCTTTTTTGAACCCAGTTATAGTTTTGGTCTTCACAACATCCCCTGTGAATGAGTTCCAGAGGTTGACGATGCATTGTTTGAAAAAGAACTTCCTTTTGTTCGTTTTAAACCTGCTGCCTATTAATTTCATTGGTGACTCCTGGTTCTTGTGTTATGTGAAGGGATAAATAACACCTCTCTGTTCTCTTTCTCCACACCATTCAGGATTTTATAGACCTCTATCATATCCCCCCCCCAATCATCTCTTTTCTAAGCTGAATAGTCCCAGTCTTTTTAACCTCTCCTCCTATAGAAGCTGTTCCATACCCTTAATCATTTTTTGTTGGCCTTCTCACTACTTTTTCCAATTCTAATATATCCTTTCTGAGATGGGGCGACAAGAACTGCATACAGTATTTAAGGTGTGGGCATACCACGGATTAATATAGTGGCATTATCTATCCCTTTCCTAATTGTTCCTCACATCGTTCACTTTTCTGACTGCCGTTGCACACTGAGCAGATGTTGCCAGAGAACTATCCACGATGACTCCAAGACCTTTCTCAAGTGTGGCTCATCATGGCCTGATCTGTGTCCGATAAGATGGGGTACAATCTTCAGGTCACTGGCAGGCAAAAGTGCATGTTCTATGCCCCCTTGACCATTTGGGCATTAATCAGTCCTCAGGAGCCTAAAAGGATACCTTTCAGAGTAGCAGCCGTGTTAGTCTGTATTCACAAAAAGAAAAGGAGTACTTGTGGCACCTTAGAGACTAACCAATTTATTTGAGCATAAGCTTTCGTGAGCTACAGGATACCACGGCTGCATGCTGAATGAACAATGTGAAGGCAGAAGCCCTTGATAGTGGGGATGCTATAGAGGAGGCAATTTTTTTCAAAATCCTTCCTTATTCCTACCAGCATTGCCTTATATGAGTTCAGGTTTCTCCAGCTGCAGATTTCAGCAAGGCTTTGTGAAGAGTAGGAAATAGTGCCGGCTACATGGTTTTTTGAGCTCAGTTCATTTAAAGTATTATCGCAGGTTGGTGCAAACTTCCCCTGTTACATTTTCCTAGTATTTGTATTTTAATATTGTGCATTAATTTAATCCCTTTGGTCCCAAAGGATTTTATAGACTAATATGCCTAGTGAGCACATGGTCCACCATTAAAATGCAGTGGCTGCTGAAGCAAAACACAGCAGCAGCACCCAGTCCTTCAGAACTGGCGTACCTCATCCCGCTGAAACTGCAGGGGGAATTTTGGTAAGTAGAATGAATTCACTCAAGTTGGAGTTTTGGCCAGGACGATAGATCGAGCCACGAGAACTTTAATGTCTGCAAGATACTATGATCTAGTGTCTGATTTATCAGTGTCCCATGGCCACTCTACACCCACCATGCCGTCAAAGTGGCTGCAAAACAGCCGCACAACACCTCTCCCCCTGAAATATCTCACCAATGTAGGCAACGCTAGTGCAGGAGGAGTTCCAGGGTGGACAGAGCCATGGCCAGGGCATTTCTGTAGCTTGGCTATTCCTTGGCAGCTGCAAAGCCCATGATGCTAAGGCAACGGGGGTGCAACCCTCAACTACTCTCTGACAGGGGAAGTGAAAGGGTCAGATGCCTCCCCTTGGTCCCACATCTCTGCGCCAGTAGGAGGTGGAATCGGGTTCTTAGAGCTTACATCTCATCTGAAAGACGGCACTTCCAGCAACGCATCTATGGTGCTTAACATCCTTCTGATCTGGCTGCTGACAATTATCCATTCCATTCCCATGTATTTGCATGTGTTGTTGTGACTAGGCCTGTGTGTGTTACCATCTCTAGTGTATGATATTTTACTTAATTAGTCCATTTAAATCTATCTAATTAGTTATTTTTTGAATATGTAAAAGTGCCACATATGTGCTAAGTCTGAGGTTTACTTGTTTCCTGCTGGGTGGTGGCGGGGGAGGGGGGGCGTAGCGAACTGTTGAGTATTTGATCTTTATCAGGCCTTTCTTTAACTTATTGCTGGATCTTTACAGCCAAGCCCTCCCACTGTGTCCCTGACCATATTATATGTCAACTTCGGGCTCCTATGAGCGTACTGTTTGCAGATGGCAACAGATCAGCCTGCTTGTATGTGAATTTCAAATGGCTAACTACCGCCTGGGGCCTGATCCTGCAGCTCTTACACATGTGAGCAGTGCCAGTGAAGTCAGTGGGATTATTCCTGTGAATACAGGCTGCAGAAGCAAGGAGGAGGCTGTCAAAGTGCTGATTCTATGCTACTGGAGGATCTGCTATGCAAGAGGGATCCTCAGCTGGCCACAAGGCCACCTTTAAGTCCACTGTCTTCTTGAGAGTCACAGAAGAACGGGGTTAAGGAGAAGAACCTTAAGAAAGAGCCGTAGACATGTAAATGGTTAGATCATGATAATATACCAGTAGATGGCACTCAAAAATATGCAGCATTTGTGCACTGCAACTGGCTCCTAGGGCTCAGCTCTTAACAGTGGGAGACAGATCAAGTACAGATGCTTTATGCTGCGTAATTGATCACAGTGTTCTAGGTTTTAGCGGCACAGGGAACGTGCTGCTGTGTGGACTGGCCAGTACAATTCTAGCAAAGAAGACTGGATCTGACTTCCCTCACTTACTCCAGTTAACTGATTTCGATAAAGTTACTCCTCATTTACACCACTGAGAGGATAATCAGGCCAGAAGGGCATCATTTCATCACTGTGCTAGGATCCCTTGCCTCAAAGGGGTTATAGGGCAGGCCTACGTCCCCCTGAGAAGCACGCCCGGTACAGGGAAGCCCAATGGCCACGTGCTATGCTCCCACAGCTATCTCTGCTCTACTTCTGCAGCACTCCCAGCTGCAAGGGGCACTCAGGGGAGGAGCAGAAGTGGGCCAATGAAAGCAGAGGGTGCGAGGCCTATGCCTGGGGCAGTCTCACAACTTGGCAGTTCTGAACCCCAGTAGGCTCCACAAAGGTCAGTGAAGCAGGGGCCTTGACTTTGGCGCAGACTAGGGGAGTCCTCAGAGCTTCCCTAGTCTGCGCCAAAGGCCGCGCCATCTGTGTAGTCCCTGAACAGGAGAGGCCCAAGATACCTCCATTGTGTCCTGTGCTGGCACCAGTGCAGGCATCTCCCTGCTGCAGAGTGATTAGGATCCTTCCACTGCAGAGGAAGAAGAACCTCCTCGAGAGCAAATGCTCCCTCATTGGCCCAGTCCTGAACCGGGGTAGCCGACATAACTATGCAATTCTCTGTTACCAGAAGGGCTGAATATTTTCCCTGGAGTACAGATGGGGAGGGGAGACCAGAAAGAACGAGAGGAAAAAATCCTTTTCAGTGTAGATCCTCAGCTACTGAAAGGGACACTGTTGAGGTTGTTAGGCATTAATCTACCTTGGCAATTGCCCCATGTTGTAGGTCTGGCCTCTAAAGACTCTAGCAATGGAGTTTTTTTTAAACGGATATATTTCTTCAGCACTAAAAATCAAAGGAAAGAGAGGGGGAAAAGAGACCCTCAACTTATCTGCTTCCTTCTGTAAAGAGATCAGTGCACATATAGGGAGCCAAAAGAGTTGAAAAGTCATGTGACATGTCACAATAATAGGAAGGGACACCATGCAGCCCCCAGATCACTCCCTTTCAAATTCAGGAATGGTTTTGTCTTTGGTGATATAAGGAGGAGGCTTGCCCTGGCATGTTATCGCCGTCCTCAGTGGATCAGTGCAGTGGGACTCATTCAGACACAAAACAGAGACAAGTCATTGAATTGGGATCTTTCTGAATACAAATTCTGTCAGAGGTGTCAAGTGGTACGCGGAGTGACAGCCTTGGGTATAGAGACTATGAAGGCAGGTAGGGTAGGTAGTGAATGGGGAAGAGCTGCTGCATGGCTGCTACTGCTGTCTCAAGGCTGGAATAGCCCCCACGGCTGCTGCTCCCACTCCATTCCACTCCTCAGGAATGTATTTTGGGGAACCCCAGACATATTGGCTCTGGCCTCAGCTCCTCAAAATCCCTAGGTACAAGGAACCCACAAGGAGCTGTGCCTTATGTGATACAGGGGGTGTCCTGCTTCCTGTCCTGTACAGTTGAAGCACCCTACCAATTCAGCTCAGGTCGGGAGTCTCAGGACCCTATCTGCCAGCAGCTGGAGGGATAGATCTTCAGTGGGTGTAAGTCAATGCATTTCCATTGCCTACAATGGCGTGATGCCTACTTATACCAGCTGAGGATCCCGCCCTGTTTGACGAATCTCCTTGCTTTTTTCTTTTATGTACAAAACTGTGATCATCGGTATAAAGGACATATCCCCCATCCCATAATCAATGGCTTGCTTGTCTCCAGAAATCTGGGCCTGATTCCTCTCCCCCAGGGTGACAACCACAAGTAATTCCATAAAAGTTAATGGAGCTGCACTGGTGTGAGAGAGATTTGTTTGTGTGTTGAATATACAAGAAGTCACAGCCTGTGTTTTAAATAACTGCCTCATGTTGACTGAGGTAAGCAAGCTCACAAGGGAACCCCCCTTAGCTTTGAGGGGAAAATACCCCGGGCCCAGGTAAATTAGAATCATAGAATATCAGGGTAGGAAGGGACCTCAGGAGCTCATCTAGTCCAACCCCTGGCTCAAAGCAGGACCAATCCCCAACTAAATCATCCCAGCCAGGCCTTTGTCAAGCCTTAAAAACCTCAAAGGAAGGAGATTCTACCATCTCCCTATGTAATGCATTCCAGTGTTTCACCACCCTCCTAGTGAAATAGTTTTTCCTAATATCCAACCTAAACCTCCCCCACTGCAACTTGAGACCATTACTCCTTGTTCTGTCATCTGCTACCACTGAGAACAGTCTAGAGCCATCCTCTTTGGAACCCCCTTTCAGGTAGTTGAAAGCAGCTATCAAATCCCCCCTCATTCTTCTCTTCCGCAGACTAAACAATCCCAGTTCCCTCAGCCTCTCCTCGTAAGTCATGTGTTCCAGTCCCCTAATCATTTTTGTTGCCCTCCACTGGACGCTTTCCAATTTTTCCACATCCTTCTTGTAGTGTGGGTCCCTTTAAATTGCCAGAGCACAATTTAAGGCTGCACCAGCAGTTGGGCTTTGAGAGACAAATCTTTTACGGTAAAGGAAGCTGAGCATCCTTTTGTCTCATGCCCTCTGTCCCCTGTTCAGTCTCTGTAGCCGCTGGCTGATAATTGGAAAGGATTCTGTTCCCGTGGGGAGCCCCCCAAGTATTTAAGAAACAAACAATGTATGCACTAAAATTAATAGAAAACTATATGGTGTTTCTTCCTGGGAGTCATTGCACGTGATGTATTTAAGGTCAGGCTAATTGTCTCTCAAGTTTTCTGTCACTTCATGCTGAATATGCTCTAGAAAATATATTTAGCTGCTTTTAGTAAGTAATTTTTAATAGTACGTGTGCTGAAAGCTACACACATAATAAATAGCTAGACCCTGTCCCAAAGAAAGAGCTTGCAGCCTTAGTGTACAGTGAGAGAAAACAAACCAAGTATGGTGAGGGTAGGGAAGACAGGATGACAAACAAATTATATTCAGTGAAATAAACAGTCTTGTCAGCCCAAAGCCCAGCCATTGTCTAGTGTTTTATAGGCATCAGAGCAGAGCTGACTTGGAGGAGGACAATGGAGTGAGTGTACAGATTTTTAGGGAGAGCGCCTCCCATGGATAAGGGGTTTGTCAATAATCCCTGCATGTATTTAATAAAAATTTTCCTTCATGAAAAATACTAAAACCAAGTTAGTTTCAGGTCCCAGATTGGGGCCTTTAGGTTCTACAATAATTAAACATTCACCCTGTGTTTCCGTTTGGAAATACATTCCTAGATAGGAAGATATCCCTGGCCTCTAGGCACCTTTACAGAGTTCTGATTATTTAACACCATGTCTAATTACATTATTCTGGCAATTTAGATCCATGTTACAAAACCGCAGGACGTGCTGGATCAGAGTTAACAAAGTGGCACAATAGGCTGCAGTTACATCCTAAAGTGTTGATTGTCCCTTTATGTCAAGCAGAATTTCTTCAACACCATATTGGCCATGATTTTAAAATCAATGTGTAAATCAGCAGGTTTTCACTAACCGACCACAAACAGAGGGAAGCTCATTGCTAAGCAATTCTTAAGGCGGAGAGAGAGCCTTGCACATCTAGTTTACAGAAGAGCAGTCAGTCTTAATAAGGTTATTTGGCCAAGTTTGCAAATTGGTGCCAGAGTAACTAAGAAGGGAATCTGACTTGCTTTCTGATTAAACTGTCTGTGGTCCCTGTAATGTGGAAACAACCCTCCCAATAAGTTGGTGAGCAATGCTGGAACCACCTATGCAAGCAAGCACTGGACAACAAACTAGAAAAGGCGTTAAAGGGGTGGGGAAATGGAGCAGAGCTTTGCAACCCACGTGGTGGGGGAGGTCAAGCTTTCTCAGCTGCAGCCATTGCTTTTAAATGTTTGCCAGGCAGAATGTGCTTGTACCTAACATCAGGAACCATTCCTTGAGGGACATCTAAAAGGAGAAAATTAGTGATCAGGTTGAACTTCAGCATTCGGATCACCACCGAGAGCAGGGTGTACTGGGGCACTAGACCTTGTTTTGGGTATTTTAGGGTAGATTCCCAACAATAAGGGCAAGTCTTGACTTGAAGCGAAGGGTGAAGCCTCCCCTAGCACAGGCCAGATGCCTGTATGTTAAGGGATGGGTAGTAGTCCTGGCGTGCTGTACAGAACAGAGAGAGCTTGACTACCTCTTTAGCCATGTCTCAGGAGAGTGGATTATTATTGCACACATGATTGCTTTGTAGCCTAGGAACACAGTTTAAGGCCAGAAGGGACCATCAGATCATCCAGTTTGACCTACATATCACAGGCCATTAAATTTCGCGAACAGCCCCCTGTTGAGTCCAATGACTTCAGCTGAACAAAAGCCAACTTTCATCCTTAGGAGATTGAACTGTTGCCCTGGCTCTTTGCTACATGTTAGCATGGTGTAATGTGTGTGAAACATCTAGATTTTGGAAGTTGTTGATTGGTTTTAGAAAACTCAAAGCTGTGTCTTTTACCTTCCAAGAGAGTATGGTGTTTTCATTTAAAATTGGCAGGGGAAAGGTATTTGGCTGGGGTGGAATTTGACCTGTATGGAGCTATTTATTCTTGCATATAGTACATTCCCATTATATAAGAACAATGTTAGGAGGTCCATGAAATTGCAAATACAGTAAGCAGAATGTCGTTAGTAGCATCCGCTGATGAATGATACATTATAAAATCTACAGTAATAGGCAAAGTTTCCCCATGACTCCTAGGGGAAATTATTTTCAATTGGGCTCATTCCATCTGCTACAGTAAATACTCCAGGGAAAATCCAAATATTAAAATCAATTTAATGTATTAGGTACATGTACGATTCTTGATTACTGGTGGTTATTCAAGATCCTATGACCCATAACCCCAGTGTCCTGCTAAATTCCCACTTGGGCAATTACTTTCTGCCAACCTGAAAGTTTCCTCTGTAGTTTCATATAGCTAAAATAAATGCCTAGGTACTTCAGAAAAAAGGTATTTTACATATATTACATTCAAAAAGTAGGTTTGAGAGGAGGACAGACAGTCCCCCTTCACTGTGTGACTGAAACACCTGCATCATGCTAATGAGTGCTTTTAAACAGCTCCTGTATTCCTTCCTCCTCAGAAAGGACTATATTTCAGGGGCAAGTTTAGTGATTCCTGTGTTTGTGAAGTTTGTAAAGATTTTCAAATCCTTTGTGATGAAAGGAATTATAACTATGTTATTATTATTATTAATAACTCAGTCTAAAACACATTGCAAAGCATCGTGGAGGATTCCATATTGATGGAAATAACACAAACAAATGGGAAATTAGACCTGCACACTGTGCGTGCCAATACATTAATTAACTCAGCAATCTGAACAAATCAGTGGCAGGATTGCTGGAATCTTTGCATACACTAACTTGCAGATGCAGTAAGTAAAATTTTAGGGAGAGTGTTGCATAATATTTTCCTGGTTATACTTACATGTTTTCATGGTTTAAAAACCATGATTTGAATGGTTTCAGAGTAGCAGCCGAGATTTTAGGTGTGTAATTTGAAATCACATTTCATTCCCATCCTCACTAATGAGGATAAAGAACTTCTCAGTTTCTCGTTTCTCATATTCAGGATCTATAGTTTCTAGAGTAACTCAGTCAGTGACCCCTATTTCTGATTACATATGATTTTAGTATTATTGTGCTGCAGATCTTATCTGGCTTGGCTCTTGCAACAGTTAATCTTGCATCTAAAAGTGGCTTGGCAATGACCCTGTCCTTAACTATGTTTGGGTAAGCGGCCTGGAACATAGCCCACACTTACAATGTCAAAATAACTCAGACAGCAGCAGCATCTGGACATGTGGGAAAGGCACTGGTTGCTCTGGGCTGACCACAGAGAGAAGAATTTTGTAATGGTGTGTGAGTGTGAGTGTGAGATCTATCCTCTGTGGAAGATCTTCCACTTTTGCTCATACAACCAGGACAATCTCGAATCTCTTTTGTGTCCTTGTGAAAGGCACCATGCTCTCTCAACAAGATCAAACTGGTGCTGTTCGAATCACTCCTCTGTGATTCCATTTTGTCCCCTTCCATTACCTGCAATTGGTGCACTTTCATGGAACAAATTCCTGTCACATAAACCACTGACAATAAGTTCCCTCTAGGCTGCGCGGCCATGCAGCTGCCTATTAAGCCCCGCGCAGGGGTTCAGGGCTGCAGCGGGGAGAGGCGTCCCTCCCCGCTGGCCCCGGCGCAGACCTGTCCCGCACTTGCCACTGTCGGGGGAGAGGAGCCCCTCCCTTGGCCCAGCTCAATTCCGCTGGAACTGCCGCCGAGGAGAGGCGCCTCTCCCCCAGCCCCGAGCTGCTACAGTGAGAGAGGGGGCTAGGGGGGTGGGGGATGGAGTCCTTTCTCCATGCCGCAGCCCTGGGACAGCCTGCACCCCCAAACCCCTCATCCCTGACCCCACCCCAGAGCCTGCCGCACCCCAACCCTCTGCCCCAGCCCTGAGTCCCCTCCTGCACCCCGAGCCCCTCATTCCCGGCCCCACCCCAGATCCTTCACCCCTAGCTGGAGCCCTCACCTCCTGCACCCGATCCTCTGCCCCAGCCCTGAGCTTCCTCCCACACTCCGAACCCCTCAGCCCCACCCCCACCGCATGAATTATGTGCGCCAATATGAGGGTGATGTGTCACACGTACCTCCATATATCGGTGCACATAACAAAATTCATTCCACACATGGACATAAAAAAAATTAGAGGAATCACTGCCTATCGTAAATGAAAGTTTTCTGGTGTGCCTACTGCAATAAATACCTCACTGGCATTCAGAAGTGCTGGTGAACGCTGTCTACCTTGCCTTCCCTATTCAGGTATGCAACTCTACTGATATGAAAACTTTGATGTTACAATTTATTTTATATTGAAGTTGAAGCTTCAAAGTTTTCACTTGATTTCTAAATTATTCTTATGCGGGAGAGATAAGGCAGGAGAAAGGAAGGTGGAGAGGGTAAAAATATGTGCAAGTAAGAAGAGAAGAGAAGGGAAATGGACCAAAGAAAAGAGAAAAAGGCTAGTTAACTATCAGGAGGGAATGAATATAGATCAGATGTCCTGAGGTGGCCAGAACTGAGCATAATGTCTCAAGTCTCTGGAGCATGTGCTGGTTTAGGGTGAAGATGCCTTCTGCAGTAGCATACATTTACTCTCCATTTATAGCTTGATATCGGTGGCTTGAATTACCTGCCAGGCTCTGGTAATAACTAATACTCACTTTGATTATTCTAAAATTCCAAATGTTCCGTACTTGAACTCAGTACATGAAAAAGCTGTTGAATAGGCCAGGGAGATCATCTCTTTTATAGTTCTTATAAGGGGCGATAATCCATTCGTGTAACTGAAAATATTCACTCTTTTCACTTGCAGTACGAACACCTTTGCTTAATCCTCAACCATTCTATGCAGCTAACTGTATAAAAGATGCCCTATTACCATCTTTAATAGATCAATTATGGCTAAAAAATTCCAATAAGCATATCTTAAAGTAGCATCACATGAAAGCAAAACTATATCAATGAGCCAACATTATTCTGACAATCACTCAAATATGCTTCACATTTTTTAATCTCCAATTCAGTGGTTCCCAAACTTGTTCTGCCCGTTGTGCAGGGAAAGCCCGTGGGGGGCCGGGCCGGTTCGTTTACCTGCTGCGTCTGCGGGTTCAGCTGATCACGGCTCCCAGGGGCTGCGGTTCGCCTGGAGCGGCCAACCGGAGCAGCCTGCGTCGCTTCCAGCAGCTCCCATTGGCCTGGAGCAGCGAACTGCGGCCACTGGGAGCCATGATCGGCCGAACCTGCGGACGCGGCAGGTAAGCGAACTGGCCCGGCCCGCCACGGGCTTTCCCTGCACAAGTGGCGGAAGAAGTTTGGGAACCACTGCTCTAATTTATCGTTCTCCCTTCCAGTGTCACAAATACAGTCTATAAAAAGGTAAATCCCAGAGTTTTCTGGACCTGGATTTGCACTCTGAGGAGGACAATAGCTTAGTACTCAACAGTGCCATCAGTTGGTGGATCACTATAAAGCTTAATTTAAAATAAACTACTACAAGTATGCCCATTTGAGGCGGGTTTTTTAATAGTTTATACTGTGCTGGAAATATAAAATTATACTGCAACTGGATTGCATTATGCTAGACCACACTGATCTCAAACACCCAGAATCTCCCCTTGGTTGCTGTAGGTAGCTGGCAACCCATACACTCCTCTAGTTTACACTGTGGTTCTGGACCATCAAATATTGCCCCCCCGACTCCACAGCGGGAGGCTACAAAGATAGTGTAAAGCTATTTCCAGTCTTGTATTGAGCATAGCTTGGCCAGACCAGAGGATCTGCCTTCTAGTTTAAATACATCATTAATCAAAATGTAGACCATAACTGCACTATTAGTTTATGTTTAATATCAGGTATGTCACTCAAGTAGATGGACTGATCTTACACTGGTCTAAACTGTAACTCCAGTGAAGTCAATGGAGTTAATGGGTATAACCTTAGTGTGAGAGCAGAATCAGTCCCATGGTATGTCTATGATGCAATTTAAATTTTACTGAATGTCTAATTTGGTTACCTGATGACAATATTCCTATAATTATTTCATATTTTTAATCCCTGTTCTGGAGGCCAGAAGTCCCATAGAGTTCAGGAGACTAAAATTTACATGTCTAGCATCCAAGTAAAACTTATCATCATTATATCCATATCCAAGCACAAAAGAGTATCTGAAATCACACGCCCAATTTACTGAGGTGCACTAAAGGCTGTTAGTTATAGCTATGAACTAGCAAAAGTAAGCAAGCTCTTATTTGGATTAACGCTGTCAAGTGATAAAAAAAAATTGCGATTAATCACACAAGTAAAAAAATTAATCGGGATTAATTGCGCTGTTAAACTATAATAGAATACCATTTAAATATTTTTGATGCTTTCTACATTTTTCAAATATATTTATTTCAATTACAATATGCAATACAAAGTGTACAGTGCTCACTTTTATATTTAATTTTGATTACAAATATTTGCACTGTAAAAAACAAATGAAACAGTATTTTTCAGTTCACCTAATACAAGTACAGTAGTGCAATCTCTTTATCATGAAATTAGAACTTACAAATGTAGAATTATGTAAAAAACAAATCCTGCATTCAAAAATAAAACAACGTAAAAGTCCACTCAGTCCTACTTCTTGTTCAGCCAATTGCTCGAACCAATATGTTTACATTTGCAGGAGATAAAGGTGCTTGCTTCTTGTTTACAACGTCACCTGAAAGTGAGAACAGGCGTTCTCACGGCACTGTTGTAGCTGGTGTTGCAAGATATTTACATGCCAGATGCTCTAAAGATTCATATGTCCTTTCATGCTTCAATCACCAATCCAGGAAACGTGCACCCATGCTGATGACAGGTTCTTCTCAATAACAACAATCCAAACCACTGCGGACCAACGCATGTTCACTTTCATCATCTGAGTCAGATGTCAAAAGCAGAAGAAAAGGAGTACTTATGGCACCTTAGAGACTAACACATTTATTTGAGCATAAGCTTTCGTGAGCTACAGCTCACTTCATCAGATGCATGCAGTGGAAAATACAGTGGGGAGAGATATATACATAGAGAACATGAAACAATGGGTGTTACCATACACACTGTAACAAGAGTGATCAGGTAAGGTGAGCTATTACCAGCAGGAGAGCAGGGGGGAAAAAAACCTTTTGTAGTGATAATCAAGGTGGGCCATGTCCAGCAGTTGACAAGAACATCTGAGGAACAGCGGGGGCAGCAGGGAATAAACATGGCGAAATAGTTTTACTTTATGTAATGACACATCCACTCCCAGTCTTTATTCAAGCCTAAGTTAATTGTATCCAGTTTGCAAATTAATTCCAATTCAGCAGTCTCTCGTTGGAGTCTGTTTTTGAAGTTTTTTTGTCGAAGAATTGCCACTTTTAGGTCTGTAATTGAGTGACCAAAGAGATTGAAATGTTCGCCAACTGGTTTTTGAATGTTATAATTCTTGACGTCTGATTTGTGTCCATTTATTCTTTTACGTAGAGACTGTCCAGTTTGGCCAATGTACATGGACACTAAACTATCTAAACTACTACATGCCACAGGGGGCCACAACAGTGGTTCCCTCAACCCACCCAGCAATATTGTTAATCTATCCAACTGTACTCTTAGCCCAGCAGAAGAATCTGTCCTATCTCGAGGCCTCTCCTTCTGCCCCTCCACCCCCACAAACATGATACAGTTCTGTGGTGACCTGGAATCCTATTTGTGACATCTCCAACTCAAGGAATATTTCCAACACACCTCTGAACAACATACTAACCCACAGAGACCTTCCTACCAACTCTACAAAAAGAAGGATTCTGACTCCTCCTGAAGGTTGAAACAACAGACTGGACTTCTACTTAGAGTGCTTCCGTCAATGTGCACAGGCTGAAATTGTGGAAAAGCAGCATCACTTGTCCCTTAACCTCAGCATGCAGAACACAATGCCATCCACAGCCTCAGAAACAACTCTGACATCATAATCAAAAAGGCTGACAAAGGAGGTTCTGTCGTCATCATGAATAGGTCGGAATATGAACAAGAGGCTGCTAGGCAGCTCTCCAACACCACTTTCTACAAGCCATTACCCTCTGATCCCACTGAGGGTTACCAAAAGAAACTACACCATTTGCTCAAGAATCTCCCTGAAAAAGCAGAAGAACAAATCCACACAGACACACCTCTAGAACCGCGAACAGGGGTATTCTATCTGCTACCCAAGATCCATAAACCTGGAAATCCTGGACGCTCCATCATCTCAAGCATTGGCACCCTGACAGCAGGATTGTCTGGCTATGTAGACTCCCTCCTCAGGCCCTACGCCACCAGCACTCCCAGCTACCTTCGAGACACCACTGACTTCCTGAGGAAACTACAATCCATCGGTGATCTTCCTGAAAACACCATCCTAGCCACTATGGATGTAGAAGCCCTCTACACCAACATTCCACACAAAGATGGACTACAAGCCGTCAGGAACAGTATCCCCGATAACGTCACGGCAAACCTGGTGGCTGAACTTTGTGATTTTGTCCTCAGCCATAACTATTTCACATTTAGGGACAATGTATACCTTCAAATCAGCGGCACTGCTATGGGTACCCGCATGGCCCCACAGTATGCCAACATTTTTATGGCTGACTTAGAACAACGCTTCCTCAGCTCTCGTCCCCTAATACCCCTAGTCTACTTGCGCTACATTGATGACATCTTCATCATCTGGACCCATGGAAAAGAAGCCCTTCAGGAATTCCACCATGATTTCAACAATTTCCATCCCACCATCAACCTCACCCTGGTTCAGTCCACACAAGAGATCCACTTCCTGGACACTATGATGCTAATAAGCGATGGTTACATAACCACCACCCTATACCGGAAACCTACTGACCGCTATTCCTACCTACATGCCTCCAGCTTTCATCCAGACCACACCACACAATCCATTGTCTACAGCCAAGCTCTACGATACAACCGCATTTACTCCAACCCCTCAGACAGAGACAAACACCTACGAGATCTTTATCAAGCATTCTTACAACTACAGTACCCACCTGCTGAAGTGAAGAAACAGATTGACAGAGCCAGAAGAGTACCTACTACAGGACAAGCCCAACAAAGAAAATAATAGAATGCCACTGGCCATCACCTTCAGCCCCCAACTAAAACCTCTCCAACACATCATCAAGGATCTACAACCTATCCTGAAGGACGACCCATCACTCTCACAGATCTTGGGAGACAGGCCAGTCCTTGCTTACGGACAGCCCCCAACCTGAAGCAAATACTCACCAGCAACCAAACAACAAAAACACTAACCCAGGAACCTATCTTTGCAACAAAGCCCCTTGCAAACTATGTCCACATATCCATTCAGGGGACACCATCATAGGGCCTAATCACATCAGCCACACTATCAGAGGCTTGTTCACCTGCACATCTACCAATGTGATATATGCCATCATGTGCCAACAATGCCCCTCTGCCATGTACATTGGTCAAACTGGACAGTCTCTATGTAAAAGAATAAAGGGACACAAATCAGACATCAAGAATTATAACATTCATAAACCAGTTGGAGAACACTTCAATCTCTTTGGTCACTCGATTACAGACCTAAAAGTGGCAATTCTTCGACAAAAAAACTTCAAAAACAGACTCCAACGAGAGACTGCTGAATTGGAATTAATTTGCAAACTGGATACAATTAACTTAGGCTTGAATAGAGACTGGGAGTGGATGTGTCATTACATAAAGTAAAACTATTTCGCCATGTTTATTTCAACGCCCCCGCCCCCTCACATACAAACACACTGTTCCTCAGATGTTCTTGTCAACTGCTGGAAATGGCCCACCTTGATTATCACTACAAAAGGTTTTTTCCCCTCCGCTCTCCTGCTGGTAATAGCTCACCTTACCTGATCACTCTTGTTACAGTGTGTATGGTAACACCCATTGTTTCATGTTCTCTGTGTATATAAATCTCCCCACTGTATTGTCCACTGCATGCATCCGATGAAGTGAGCTGTAGCTCACGAAAGCTTATGCTCAAATAAATTTGTTAGTCTCTAAGGTGCCACAAGTACTCCTTTTCTTTTTGCGGATACAGACTAACATGGCTGCTACTCTAAAAGGAGAAGGCTGATTTTCTTTTCTGGTGGTTTGGGTTCTGTAGTTTCTGCATTGGAGTGTTGCTCTTTTAAGACTCCTGAAAGTATGCTCCACGCCTCTCAGATTTTAGAAGGCACTTCAGAGTCTTTAACCTTGACTAGTGCTGTAGCTATCTTTAGAAATCTCACATTGGTACCTTCTTTGCATTTTGTCAAATCTGCAGTGAAATTGTTCTTAAATCAAACATGTGCTGGGTCATTATCTGAGACTGCCATAACATAAAATATATGGCAGAATGCGGGTAAAACAGAGCCGGAGACACACAATTCTCCCCCAAGGAGTTCCGTCACAAATTTAATTAACACATTATTTTTTAACAAGCCTCATCACCATAGAAGCATGTCCCCTGGAATGGTGGCCGAAACGTGAAGGGACATATGAATGTTTAGCATATCTGGCATGTAAATACCTTGCAATGCCTGTTCTCACTTTCAGGTGACATTGTAAATAAGAAGCGGGCAACATTATCTCCTGTAAATGTAAACACACTTGTTTGTCTTAGTGAAGAAGTAGGACTGAGCTGACTTATGGGCTCTAAAGTTTTACATTGTTTTGTTTTGAGTGCAGTTATGTAACAAACAAAAAAATCTACATTTGTAAGTTGTACTTTCACAATAAAGAGATTGCACTATGGTACCTGTATGAGGGGAATTGAAAAATAGTATTTCTTTTGTTTATCATTTTTACAGGGTAAATATTTGTAATCAAAAATAACATAAAGCGAGCACTATACACGTTGTATTCTGTGTTGTAATTGAAATCAATATTTGAAAATGTAGAAAAACATCCAAAAATATTTAATACATTTCAATTGGTATTCTATTGTTAGTGCAATTAAAACTGCAATTAATCATGATTAATTGTTTTAATTGCAATTAATTTTTTTGAGTTAATCGTGTCTGTTAACCGCGATTAATCAATTAATTTGGATAGAATGACTCTTAGGCTACACTCTTTAAAAATTGCCAACACTTGCCGAGATTCTCTAGCACTACAGTCTCCTCAGTCATAATAAGGCAAACTCCCCATGCTATACAGTATTTGCTGCAGAAGCAACATACTCCTTCTCCATAAAGGGTGACCTTGACAACAGTACTGTTTTCTCATTCGTAGTTGAATTGACAGAGATGAGGAAACAAAGCTTATTGGACCCAAAACATCTTAGTCTAAAGGGTGAGATGCAGAGATACGTCATTCAATGAAAAATTATTCTACAGTGTAAGCTTTTTGAGCCTTTAAAGCTGCATCTTAACACCGCTTTGCTAAATATTGATTGCTCCAACCTCATAAGCCCACAAAATATTATTTGGGCTGGTAGTTACATTGTTGCATCTCTACTGACCTCAGCAAAATCGCACCAGCGTACCAATGAGCAGAATGTGCGGTGATAATTTCAGCTCGCCCTCCCTGCCCTGCCCCGCCCCAAGCCCAAATGGAAGAAAAGTCTTCCTGCGTGTATATTTCTTTACACTTAAATTAGTGCAATTAGTCTAATTAATACCTATCGCAATGCTGGAAGATCTTATTTTAGACCTGAGTACTTTAGACTATCTTTTTCCTCCAGGACAAATATTTAAAATCAAATATATTGTATATCATTGAAAGAAAAGGAGTACTTGTGGCACCTTAGAGACTAACACATTTATTTGAGCATGAGCTTTCATGAGCTATAGCTCACTTCATCAGGTGCATTGGTTTTATTGGTTTCAGAGTAGCAGCCGTGTTAGTCGTATCCGCAAAGTACTCGTTTTCTTTTTGTATATCATTGAAATTCAAATGATTTCCATTAGACTGTTTAACATTTGACAGTCAACAGGAAGATGTCTAGTTATCTGGTTATTGTTTTTAACACCCTGGCCCCGGTATTTGGGGTTTCCCTATACTAAATGTGAACAACAAGCGCAATCCTGTATTTAGCACAAGAATTCCATATCATCTCCTAGGGATTAACACATGTTTTTCTGGTCAAAAAAGTTTATGTATTGCAAAAAAGAGAAAAGGCTTTTTCTTTACTATCTTACACTAACAGTTTACTAGATTTCTTGCCTCCAATGAGGTTTCTAGGGTTTTTTTTTTTTTTTGCAAAGCAGCATCTAAGGCATTCAAGTGCAGACTTTCCCTAGTTTGAGTATTTGATAAGGGGGGCTTCCTCTGCCCAAGCACTGAATCAAAGTTTAGTTACTTACTGGGTCCATGTGGGGATTCTAAGATTCTCATGCGAACACACCCTTTGATTCAGGACTGTCCATTCCTTTTCTTCTCTTACAGGAGCAGCAGCTAAGAGTGCAGCACTGCAATGACAGGCAACCTCCTCCAAGATGGGAAAGTCATTCCAAACCAGCTGCCAGGATTCAAAAGCACAGTGCAAGCTCCACCCTCTCTGAGAGACCAACTGGATCAGCTCCTTCATACTTCCAGTTCTCTCTGGATGCAGGAGTCTTGAGACCCCTCTCAAAACCACTGCTCCCTTGTGACACAGCACTGCGCTAACCCCTCATGATCTGATTCAAAGCCCAATGAAATCAATTAAAAGACTTCACTGTGCTTTGCAGCAGATCCTGAATCTTTAGGCAGGCGGGCGGAGTGTTATTTACCTAGCCACGCACACACCTGCCCCCCATATACAGGACATAACCATGGAAATGTGTGTTTTCAACTTTGTTGTAGTTGAATTGTTATTTAAATGACCCTTTAAAGGGAGGCTTGCAAATTACTCAGTATAAATAACAGTAGGTGTTCTAGTGTGTACGATACTGTGGACAAAATCATTACATGGGTGTCACATGATGAGAAAACAAATGGGAGAAAGTTGCTTTTAGAGTCTGACTAAGATAAATCTCTTGGAATATTTGACTTACTAATATTTCCCAAGGGACCCAGCAGGCTAGTCATTTGGTATTAAAGCCTCACTGCTCTCAGGAACAGCAATTAATAGAGACCACACTGGGGAAATAATCGTGTCAGATACCACTGGGTCATTTTTCCAAATCTTAAAATGGATAATTCTGAAAGCATTTCTATAAAGACAGAGTGTATTTCCACTGCTGCACTACTGTATAAAAAATTATGTTAAAAAGTATTTTTAACTATATATTTGAAGACTTATTATCATTGCTTAGAATTGCTATTAATTTCTCTGAGACTCATAACACCAGAAAGAGTTACTGTGAAACAATACTGACAGTAAACATTTGTAAATTCTGTCTGTAGTCAGCACAATATAATTATACATGCCTGATGAAAGCACTCAATGGGAAAGCAATTCTAGTAACAACTAGTGTCATTAAATGCTGTTTAGCTACTGTTGATTTACAGTAACTCAGATGAAGGAACCTGGACCTTAGGAGACTACAGCCTATGAATTCATAATAATTGCTGTAATTAAAAACTAGAGATAGTCCAAAATAGAATTTTGACTGTGAATCTCTCTAACAAATTTCAGGTGGGGAGAACTAAATGTCAATCAGTTCAGAAGCTGCGGCTGTGGATTTAGTTTGGTTCAGATCCCAACTAGAAGAGTTTTGCAATTCTGGTCTGGATGCAGCTCAAGTCTCACCAGGCCAGTCACTCATAAGTTTTTAGCCCTAACTGGCAAAAATTCTGAGAAAAGCTGATCGCCTGGCATGCCCATCACTTTCGGCCAATAACTTGTGAGATTTCAGAGATATCAAAGCTTGACCTGAACCCTAGCTCTGATTTGGCCTCAAATGCAATATCTGAAACCTAGAATAATCAGAATCTGAAGATGTTTTCCTTGGCTCCCCTCTAATTAAAATTAATATGAAATAAATGGGGAGGGGGGCCATCAGAGCATTCATTCAAAATGCCACATTTGTATTTGCAGCTAATTGAAAGCTGAAGCAAACCTCATCCTCTGTTTCGATTTATGTAAAATCCTAGCAGTTAAGGAAATGACACTGATACTTTCCAGTAGGCACAGAACCATTTGTAATGCTATTAATACGGAGGAGGAAATCTATGGCAATAGTTTGATGTCGACTGTAATACGCAGTAGCAAAACTCCTCGGAAACTGAAAATAGTGAAAAGGATTACTTGCAACAAGACAGAAGGTAACAAAACCAGCAAGTACTGTGAAGGGTAAGAAAAGTAGTATGTCTTAACTGACATTGGAGCAGGTTTCAGAGTAGCAGCCGTGTTAGTCTGTATCCGCAAAAGGAACAGGAGTACTTGTGGCACCTTAGAGACTAACAAATTTATTAGAGCATAAGTTTTCGTGGGCTACAGCTCACTTCATCGGATGCATAGAATGGAACATATAGTAAGAAGATGTGTGTGTATATATATATATATACACACACACACACACACACAGAGAAGGTGGAAGTTGCCATACAAACTGTAAGAGGCTAATTAATTAAGATGAGCTATTAAGATTTCAGAGTAGCAGCCATGTTAGTCTGTCATTTCCCATTAGGATAGGTGCCCTAATCACCAGGCTATAACGTAATTCTTACACTTGCGCTTTCTTTCTCTGGCCCAATGACTCAAAGTACTTATCCAGAGTTGAACAACTGCAACAGGAGAGACTGGGGGAGCTGTCCCATGAGACTATCCCATAGCCCACTGGTCAGAGCACTCTCGTGGGAGGACCCTGTTCAAATCCTTCCTCTGAACCTCGGAGAGGGGCTCCCGACTGTGAATCGCAAGCACCTCCCTGCAGCCTGGAGGTAAGCACCTAACTCTGAGGTGCAAGGCTTAGGACACACCTCTTTTGTTAGCATCTCATTGGCTAGGTTAGGTGGCTCCCTACCTAGCATGCTGGCTTTTGCAGATCCCATTCTTAGGACTATCTTTCCCCATGCATCCCTAGAAACTTAACTCAATCTTTGTGGATCCAATTGTTGTTCCAGTGATTTTCTAGGAGCCGAAAAGTTAAGTGTCCCTTTGTGGATCTGGGCCCTAAATCCTTTTACACTTGCATGTGAACATAAATTTCAATGGAATTTAGGCACCTAATTCCTCAAGGCTCCTTTGAAAATCCCAGCATTGCTCTATTTGCTAAGACACCAACAAGCAATGTAGCCACTAAGGGATGGATGCATTATTTAGTTTCCTGCTTGTATGCCAGTTGATAACTGGCATACAATACAATGTAGTCTAGGGTGACCAGATGTCCCAATTTTATAGGGACAGTCCCAATTTTGGGTTTTTTTTCTCTCACATAGGCACCTATTTCCCTCCACCTCCTGTCCTGATTTTTAACACTTGCTATCTGGTCAGCCTAATGTAGTCATTTAGTGTATGCAAATCTATTACATTTTGCCCACTGCTGGTGAATAAGGAGAAGCAGAATTAATTTCTGCTGTAGGAAGAGGGTGATTAAAGTGTGGTATGGGAAAAAAAAAGTTCCCTTTTGCATGCATGCTCAGCTAGAGCCCACGTACATATCCATATTGTTATCCGATTCACCTTCACTTTAGGTATCGTATTTAGGCAACTAGTAAATTGTATCTTGACTGATTAATGGCTTGTCCCTCTGGGACACTCTGTACCTCAAAGTAGCACCCTGGAACCCCCACAGTCACCACTGTGATAAGATTCGGATATGTGTTGTACAACGTACACCTTGTGAGGTATCATTTTGTAAGTCGAACCAATTTATTTGAGCATGAGCTTTCGTGAGCTACAGCTCACTTCATCGGATGCATACTGTGGAAACTGCAGAAGACCGTCTTCAGTAACGCTATAGGAGTGTTACTGAAATATATTGTGAGGTTGGGAATGCCCACTGCCAGCCTTTCAGTTACAACAAAGGAGTAGCCATTGCCAGCCAGATGGTCGTTAATGGCTCATCAGGACACAATCCACTGTACTAGAGGCTTCTTTGAGAAGGCAGTCTGCCCCCATGGCATATGTAACACACATCACAGCAATGATCTTCCTAGCAGCTGGAAAAAAGTAAAAAGAGGGAGAGTGACATCACTTGGGCTGTCCCCCTTCCCCCCTTGTACCCATCTCAACACCTGGAAGAAAAGGGACTTTGAACTGGGGAAGAGTGGTCCCAGGGTGGAAGGGTGTCCAGTCTGTATTGAGGAACTTGTAATCTGCTTGTACCCTGTGTTAGGGTGAGTTACTGCTTGATTCAAATCTTGCTTAGTCTGTTAAAGTTAGAATTTAGATTTTATTTCACAGGTAACCAACTTTGATCTGTATGCCTGCTACTTATAATCAGTCTTTCTGTAGTTAATAAATGTTTTATATTTTACCTAAAACATTGTGTTTTGGTGTAAGTGCATGGAGAATCTCAGCTCAGATAACAAAGGCTGGTGCATGTCCACTTTCCTTTGAAGAAGTGGCGAACTAACACTGGTCAAGCTTCTGGCCAGTGCAAGACGGTACATTTATGGGGTGCAAGGCTGGGGGGAATTGGCTGGAGCCTCTCTATTGATGGTTCTTGAGTGGCTGGGAGATTATTCATGTAACTCAGCTGGGAATGTCCCTGCCTGTGGATGGCTGTGTAAGTGCAGTGCCTGTCAGAGGCTTAGAGTTTAACTCTCACAGTGTGAGAGGCAGCCCAGACTGGTGGGACCGGAGGGCTCAGTGGTCCACGGTCCAGGCTGCACCCCAGGGACCCCGTCACACCATGCAATTGCTTCCTGCTTTTCTAGACTCAGCCATACTTTTTAATATTCTTTTGGGAATTATGACAGGTTTCAGAGTAGCAGCCGTGTTAGTCTCTAAGGTGCCACAAGTCCTCCTTTTCTTTTTGCGGATACAGACTAAAATTTATTTGAGCATAAGCTTTCGTGAGCTACAGCTCACTTCATCGATGAAGTGAGCTGTAGCTCATGAAAGCTTATGCTCAAATAAATTGGTTAGTCTCTAAGGTGCCACAAGTCCTCCTTTTCTTTTTGGGAATTATGTTCGTTACTCAGCTTCAGAGGATAACAATGAGGGCCCCATTGCTGCAAAGAATTCAAGCATGCTTAATTTTATGCACTGTGAGTAGTCTCACTGACTGCAATGCGAGCGTTCACAGTACATAAAGTTAAGCGCATGCATAACCCTTTGCAAGATCAGAGTCTAATATAGTTCTTATAGGACATAAAGCACTGCTTGAGTCTGGAGCTGGGATATTTCTAAGAGACAGTAAAGAGGGATAAAAATGAAAATAAAACTCAGAATGGAAGTTGCTTGTTTTGATTACTATACAGTAAGCGAAGATTTAAACAACATAAGAAGCTGCACATGTGACCGAGGGAGCATTGAGAACCACATGGTCTTGCAGAATCACACAGAACGCGGGGGGAATACAGTCATAGTGACCAAGAATGGAGATGGACATAGCAGCTGGAATGGCTTTGAAATATCAAAACACAGCAAGCAAGGAATATAGAAGGCTCCTATGAATGAGAAGCAGGGCATAAAACCAGGTAAATTTTTTATTTTTAATTATCAGTACTCAAAACAAAACAACCCACCCCTTTCCCTTTAGGAATTAAACCAGCTGAATCGGTTAAGCTGTCTACAGGCCTAGAGGACGGTTAAAGAACTAGCTTTCAACAAGTACATAAGCCTCTTTAGCATGAATCTCTTTTGTGCCTGCAGAGCTGGATCTCAATTCAGTGAGCCTTGAACTGAATGTCTGGAACTCAGGAAGTAAAACCAGAACTCTGGGGCAGCAGGCAGTGACTGTTCCCTTCCACTGCCATGGTTCTCAGCATCCTGCACTGCATCCTTAGCATTGTTCTCCAGTGGTGATCTAGGAGGACCTAACTTCAGTGCAGAAGGGGTTAAATCCAGTTCAGACCTCTTTGAGCAGGAGATCTGCTAAAGAGGAATAAGGCAAATAGTGTTCATATTGAGTAAGCCTTCAACATTTTCTCATGACCTTTAGTTACCTTCTGGAGGGAGGAGGAAAACAGATCATGTGATTAGTTCCACCAGGCCACATTTATCCCTAGTATCAATAAATTTGGTCCACTGATGTAAATGGGCTTATTTGAATGAGAGAAGCAAGCAGGATTTGGCCCCAAATGGAGGAAAAACTGTCTTGTAGTTTAGATAAGCTATTACCAGCAGAAGAGTGGGGTGGGGGGGGGGGAAGAGAAAACCTGGATTTGTGCTGGAAATGGCCCACCTTGATTATCATACACATTGTAAGGAGAGTGATCACTTTAGATAAGCTATTACCAGCAGGAGAGTGGGGTGGGGGGAGAAAACCTTTTGAAGTGATAAACACCCATTTTTTCATGGTCTGTACGTATAAAAACATCCTCACTGCATTTTCCACTTCTATGCATCCGATGAAGTGAGCTGTAGCTCACGAAAGCTTATGCTCAAATAAATTGGTTAGTCTCTAAGGTGCCACAAGTACTCCTTTTCTTTTTGCGAATACGGACTAACACAGCTGCTACTCCGAAACCTGTCTTGTAATGAAGAGAAATGTAGGAGAAATGAATCAGGAAGATTATATGGATGTATTTTCATGTTGTACAAAATTATTGACAGATACTATTTCTGTACATTGCAGTTCTTCATAGAGAAGATAAGGGTCACAATACTGATCAGTGCTCTCTGGAGATATTTTTATTTCAATGAAGCATTAATCAATTTAATTTATGCAGCACTCAATTTTCCCAGCCCCAGGAGCCAAAACACTTGTGCCTTGATATTCAGAGTCCCTGACCACCACAAATCCTGTTACAGTTAATAGAGGCTAGAGGTGCTCCGCATCTTCGGGAAAAATTTAGGCCATTAGTGCACAGTACAACAGTTGTAAACAATTATAAGCCACACTAAAATTGCCACCCTGTTAACTCAGACGGCTTGTTAACTCGTCACCAGCTGTGCTGTTCACTTCCTAAACATTTTGCTAAGAAGGTGAGACAATGTCAAAGGAATACAGAGATCCACATCTTTGGTTTATAAGCACCCCATAAGGAATGGGACTGGCCTCCACCCAGCTGCACTGAGAGATGCATACATAAAACTGAAAGATTTTTGCAATATATAAACAAATAAAGGATCTGAATGTCCTAGAAGTCCCAATGTACTGAAAAAGAGCATGAAGACCTCACTATACCCACCTTACAGGGATGTTTTCCAATCATATCTAAAAACCAAATACAGTAGATCAATTATTTGTCATGTTACATGATTAAAAACATTCAATGGCTGTATAGAAATCTTACTGTTTTGACCCTTGTGCCATTTCAGGGAGAACCCTAGTACCCCAATTTATATCAGCTAAGGATCTGTATCTTCACTTACCTCAGAGCAATGCCAATTTACACCAGCAGAGGATCTGGCTCATTACGTTTTATATATATTCAATTATTCATTTCAAAAGCCATGATGAACGCATTCTCTTTTTCTCCCCCTCTCCCTGAACGCAATCAATAAATGGCCTATAGACGTACCTAATCTAAAAATACCTGTCTCACAACCGAGTACAGCAGATGCACAGAGGAGTTGGTGACTTGTCTTAGAAGGAAAACATGATTTTGGATGTTTAATTGAACTCTTGAAGACCTGCCTTTGACCTGGATAAGGAAGGTGAACTAGGTATATATAACTTTACTTGTGGGAGAAACTCTACTGGTCAGTGCTGTGGTGTGTCACAAATGCATCATGGAGCCCGGTCTCTCTGAAGGAGGGGTCAGTGATCGTCTCATCTAACTGCAGACAAGCCCATTAAACACTTGTTACCGTGGGTATCCGTGTGAATAAGTTGTACCGCACATCAAAGGTTTATTGATGGGGCCTAAAAAGTCTCAACCCTGATTTTTTGCGGTCCTGCACCTTGTCTGCTCCCTTACACCTGTGCAAAGTGGGTGTAAAATTTCCCACTTTGTACAGGTGTAAGGCAGCAGAAAAATCAGGCCCTTAGTCCAGCACAGGGAGAACTCTCTCAGATCTATATTCGGTAGAGTTCATACCCCAAGTGCCACGGGCGCGGCACATCCTAGGTATTTTCATAAGCCTGCCTCCCTCCTTTTCCTTTCCATCCTTCTAAGGACTTGGGTTTTTTGAGTGATGAAGTTTTTTCTATTGTACAATTCTATAGACAGACACTCTTAACTAGCTTGAATACATACATACAGTTAAAGAAAAGGAGGACTTGTGGCACCTTAGAGACTAACCAATTTGTTTGCGCATAAGCTTTCGTGAGCTACAGCTCACTTCATCGGATGTGAGCTGTAGCTCACGAAAGCTTATGCTCAAATAAATTGGTTAGTCTCTAAGGTGCCACAAGTCCTCCTTTTCTTTTTGCGGATACAGACTAACCCGGCTGCTACTCTGAAACCTGTCATTATACATACACTTAGTTACCTGGGACAGAGTATAAAAAGAAGCAGTAAATTGAGAAGAAAGAGGTGTACACACACCCGTAACAGCTAGGTTTACAGGCAGAGTAATATGCAGGTACACATAGCTTGATGGCACGTGGCAAGGCAGCGTTCAAATTTGGCCTGTAAAATGATTGGCCCCCCTCCCAATGTATTTGAAGGTTACGTACCAGCTAGAGATCTCAGTTATCTGATTTTGCAGTGTTCAAGAAATGGGATTGTACGCCTGGCATCGCTCATGAAAACCTTAGCCGATACTTGCCCAGGCCTTTGAAGACATAAAGCAGAGCTATGTTATTGTATTCTTAGAGGTGGGCCTGGACCATGCCTCAGGACTGGCACACTTTGATGAAGTTTGGATCCAGATTTGAACTCTGCTGCTTGGGCCAATGTTCACTATACTATTATTATTCATTTTGATGATGATGATGTAAGAAAACAAGGATTTTTGTTTAGCTGTAAGAACTCAGCAATATCTACAGTATTGTCCCTTCTCTATACAAGCCCTCATTTGTTAGTCTGTCTCTTCATTCATATTAAGACTGTCCAAACCTTGCAGCATTCACTTTATAAAGGAGTCTGCTAACTACACTCTGCAATTTGAATTGCAAAAGGTTGTAAGTGGCCTGATCTCTGCGGGTTGCTTGAAGGTATCCCCAGACCCAGTCCCTCCCAAGTCCACCAATCACCTCTCTCCAAAACACAGACTGCCTCTTCTACCTTGTGGTGTTCCTCGAGCTTGTTTGGGGAGCGAGGCCTGGCTGTCTGGGGGAGGATGAGGGAGGAGATACACTCAACATGCTGACCCAACTATCCTGAACTTGGGCTGAGGTTTGCAGAGGCATCAAGCGTTTCAGTTCAAGTAGGTTTGAAGTTCAAGGCATGTGTTTTACATAGCTGCGCCTCACATGTTATGCACATAAATTTAGTCAGGTATTAATCAGTATGGAAGCAAAAGCTAAACCAAGGCTTTACCCTCTAAAGACTCCAGCTTAGTTTGCCAGGTCTTCTGTAAAGTTCTGTGGTGCTCTGTTTGTGGCTACATTTTTCTGGGTTTGGGGGCAGGGGGAGTTTAAAAAACAAAAAAATCTTTTTGTATCATGTTTTCCAGTTTATATTTAGGACCGCATAAAGCAGGTCTGAGGCTATAGTGCCCGGAGACAGATAGTGCCGGGCAAACTCAAAAGTACATGCCCTCTATAATATGAAACAGGAAGCTCAACAGTATACCTAGAACTGATCTAGCAAAGCAAAAGAAGGAAAAGAATGGCACAAAGTTTGTACAATATTTTCCTACTTATCTTTTTCTTCACAATTCTTTTTATTAGCCTGAAACACCTGACTGAAAACTCAATGACTGGACTGATGTTTGGAGGAAGCCTTTATTCAGTCAAGTCTTAATTCAGTTTTGCCTTCTGGGAGTTTTAAAATTACTTGGGTTCAGATCCTCAAAGGTAGACAGACACCTACCTCCAGATGTCTTTAATGTGAGTTAGGTGCCTAACTACCTTTGAGGATCTGGGCCTTAGGGAGCACCTGTAGCTCTCACCAACTTCAGCTGGGGTAGTACGTGTGCTGAGCACGTCTGAAAGTCAGGCCCTCTGTGATTTGCAGGGTGCTAAAACTCTTGATATTACGGCTCTTCGTCTACAATTGCATGAGCTAAGGATGGAGGGTCAGATCTTCCTTTCTGATCCATTAGCCAGACACCTCTACTTGTTAGCATTAAGGTCAATGTACAGCTTTTACTACTCAGGAATTATTAACAAATTGAAAACAGAAGTGTGCAAGTGCTAACACAAGAATACATTAAAAGGTTCTCCATGGCTGACATGTCAAATGCTTTAACATGGGAACAGTTTATTGCTGTCATTACTAAGACTGATAGAAATACATTTTGTGGGTAACAATAAAACATTGCAAATCAAGGGTTTTTTAAAAAGTAAAACTTGTGTAATGACTCAGGCATTCTACTGAATCCATCCCACTAATTCCACTATGCCCTCCGATACAGCAAATGCTCTGTTACTAGGCATCAATTTGCAAACAAGTGCCGCTCAAGTACTAGTGCCTTTCCTAAGGATCCTGTCTATGCTACAGAAATAATGAAGTGAGAGGACCCTTGTCATATTTTAACTGAGTTGCAGCCATACTTGGCATGTGGGGTCTGTGTTTTAACCAGATCCGTTACATTGTTATATATGCAACACACACATATATATCTCACCTGCAGATAGGTGATAGGCAGTGTCACTGCCTGTACTCTCTAGCATTAAACCCAGTCTAGATTGCAGAAAATCCTTCCATACCACATGTCAATTTTGTTCACCATACAGAAATTGGGCTAAGTCTGTCAAAGCCCTCACCTCCTCTTGACTTCAAAGTTAATAAAATGTGATGACTCATAAATGCTAGAAACCTCTAACTGATCTCAGATAGCTTTTCTATGCACAAGAATGTCATCATATTTTTAAAGCATATAGTTTTATTTTCTTGCACACACAACCAATAATAAATAGACCATTAGTTACAGCAACAGTTGTTACATTAGAGACTAGCATTCTTGCTGGACTAGAAAAATCAGTGAGTAACCAGCTTTTCTGTTCAGTTCATACAGAAACTTTTCAAAGAAGGGCCTGCATATCTAAGCAGCCATTTATCCAGCCCTGCTGAGATAGTCAGGCTCTGTCAGACTTGACAGTATCCTCTATCATTTCAAATCTCCAAAAAACACACAGAATTTGCTGAGTTCTCAGAAAACAACATTCTTTTCATAAGCACATTTTAGCTTCCCCTTCACTTTTTAAAAACTTTCCAATTTATGTAATAAAAAGATGCATTCTCCCTATATATTAAATGGTACAACCTCCAACAGAAAATAAACCCAATATTTAGCTACATTTGCAGCATGTTGTTCTTCCTTACATTGCTCATAAGTAAGGCTATATTATCCTCTTCTTCATTGCTGTCATTCTAAACTTATTGTAGATCTTTGAAATTAAAATAGATAATCAGGTTTAGCATTTAAAGAAATCTCTTCATATGTCTTCAAAGAAGGGTTGTCAAATGGCATAATATTAATTGGTTGCACCAGATGCACACTATTCAAGGCCTAATGACATTCCACACTCCCTGCATCCTTTCATTAAGGGTTTGTCTACACTACCCGCCGGATCAGCAGGCAGCGATTGATCCAGCGGGGGTCGATTTATTGTGTCTAGACGTGATAAATCGACTGCTGAGCACTCTCCTGTCAACTCCGGTACTCCACCAGAACGAGGAGCACAAGCAGAATCAACGGGAGAGCATCAGCTGTCGACTTACTGCAGTAAGTAGATCTAAGCACACCTCTACCCCGATATAACGTGGTCCTCGGGAGCCAAAAAATCTTACCACGTTATAGGTGAAACCACGTTATATCGAACTTGCTTTTGCCCCCTCCAGAGACCCCCATCCCCAATCACCCCCAGGACCCCACCCAACCCCCCTGCTCCCTGTCCCCTGACTGCCCCGATCCCTATCCACACCCCCACCCCAACAGGCACTCACCGGCAGCGGCGGGAAGCCGAGCAACGTGGCCCCAGCCCACTCCATTCCGCCAGCTCCCAGCCGCGGCGCTCTGCTTCCCGCCGCTGGTGACTGCAGGGAGGTTGGGGAAAGGACGCCCCCCATACTCACCTGTGGCGGGAAGCAGAGCGAGGTGGCCCTAGCCCACTCCGCTTTCCTTGCCCCGGCCCCAGCTGTGTCGCTGGGGGTGGGGGGTTGGGGAAAAGGTCCCGCACTCACCGGCAGCAGGAAGCAGAGCACCGCAGCTGGAAGCTGGTGGAGTGGAGTGGGCTGGGGCCGGGCTGCTCCACTTCCTCCACTGCCGGTGAGTGGGGGGGGATCCCTTCCCCCAATCCCCCTCCCCCGAGCAACACGGCTGGGGCCGGGTGAGGGAAGCGGAGCAGGCTGCTCCTGGCCCCCGGCTAATCCCCCGGGCCACTCTGGGCCTGTGGGGCCCTCAAAAGTGCCCCCCCCCCAGCTCCTGTCTCCCAAACCCTGCAGTGGGGGGGAGGAAGCCCTGCCCCTGACACCCTCCGAGACCCTCTGCCCCTTATCCAACCCCTCGGCTCCAGCCCATCACCCTTAACACGCCGCTCAGAGCACAGCCCGGCCCTCCCAGAGCACTGCTTTACCGCTTTATATCCAAATTCATGTTATATCGGGGTAGAGGTGTATGTCGACTTCAGCTACGCTATTCACATAGCTGAAATTGTGTATCTTAGATCGACCCTGCGCAGTAGTGTAGACCATTGCTACTCAAAGTGGTGGTCCGCAGACCAGTGCCGGTCCACAACCCATCAGCTGCCGGTCTGTGTGCCCACTGGAAAAAAAAATTGCCGGTCCCCAACATCAGATAGCTTGAGAAGCACTGGTGCAGACAAACCCTAAGAATAGGAACCAATCTACCTTTCCATTTCTGCATGATGCTCCTGTAGACCAAGAGGAACATTGCAGTTGTGATAATTTTATACTGAACGACTCCTCATCATGGGATAATTACTGATGAAGCCAGCTAAGAACAGAAACTTTAAGCATTCAGAAAAAGGACTATGTAATTCGACAGAAGCGGAACATTGTGAACTGTAGCCAGCCATGGTGGCATGTCTGCTGGCCTCTTCTGCCCTGGAGACAATGATTTATGTTTTAGTTTTCCTTCTAATGATGTTTGCTGTAAGACTGCCAAAGTTCTAAGCCACAAATTTTACTAGTGGTCTTTTACCACTTTCACTAGAGATAAAATGACTTTCAAACCCCTGTATGCAAATATAGTGGAACAGATAAGTAATGAACTGCAGCCGACATTTAGCGTGGGGGACGGGGGTATATTTTTTAAATGTTTCCTTAGCGAAGTGCCAATGGGTTCACTTAATCAAGCCAAGTATCTGTATACAACCAGACTACAGAGTGACAAGCATTAAACAAACAAGGATGTGTGTGTGCGCATGTATATATACACCTTAGGTCTGTGTTTAGGGTGCCCAGATGTCCCGATTCTATAGGGACAGTCCCATTATTTGGGGCTTTGTCTTAGATAGGCACCTATTACCCCCCACATCCTGTCCTGATTTTTCACACTTGCTGTCTGGTCACCCTATCTGTGGTGAACCGACAGCATTTTAATTTGCAAACTAAAT
Organism: Natator depressus; assembly: GCF_965152275.1. Taxonomy (NCBI): domain Eukaryota; kingdom Metazoa; phylum Chordata; order Testudines; family Cheloniidae; genus Natator; species Natator depressus. Next base: position 14,535,521 of record NC_134241.1, read on the forward strand.
CCTGCGGTTTGTTTTGGAAAGGTTAGAAGGGAATCAAACCCCACAAGTCCAATTGGGCATTCCAGTTCAGCATATTTAAATCTCCAAAGCGACAGGAGATATTCATATCAAACATAGTCAATAAGAGTTGGGATTTCATCTCCAATGTGCCTGTGACCATCTTCCTCCGCTTGTGAATCTTTGGTCAACACAGACTGGTTGTTAGCACAGCTGGTAAGCCAGTGAACCTTCCTCCCCTTAGCTGGCCTCCTGTGCTCCATCATCCCCTTAGCGGTGCCAGTTACTTGAAATATCTGTGGGGCATGAGGGGGATAAGAAGGGAGGATATCCTGGGGGAGGGATAGGTCTAGGAGCGTACACACACACACACACACACACACACACGCACACAGTTTCCCATAGGCAAGAAGCGGTTTTTGAAGCTCATGTCTCATAAAATGCTATTTAAATAGTTAGCCCAGTCTCTGGTACTATCAAAAAAACCTCAGGCTTAAGGCCAAGTAAGAACTATGGTTCAAAACAGAACACAAGATGCTCCAGAAATTTAGGTCCAAAACTTGAGATCCTTGCTTAATTTATTTACACCACCATTACCCAGGAAAACTCCAATTGATTTCTATGTGCGTTTGCCTAAGGGCTGAATAAAATCAGAGCAGTGAGGACCTCAGGATTTGGCCCATAGAAAATAAAGTTCTATCATCATGGGCTTGGTTCCCTCTCAAAGTGACACAATTAACATTATGAAGTTTGCACTGATCCGAGACCCTGGGCAAGCAGAAGCAAACCCTACCTACATCAGGAGGCTTCTATCATCTCAGCCTGACAAACACGGCTCAGAAAAGCTGTTCCAGAAGAATTTGGCAGAGCCTACTTTCGCCGTGGAACCGACAGCTTCTCTATATCTAGTCCCAATGCCACTCATTCAAAAGCCTTGCTGGGCTGCTCTATATATGCAATCTAGAGCTCTAGCAATGGCCTGAACCATTTTATGCAGAAGGATTTTAGAATCACAACTTGCCAATTCTTACATGAAGAGCAAATGCCTTACACTTAATAAAATTCTCATTGTTTTTGCAGCTGAGCGTCTCACCCCTTTGCATAGCCATATTCACATCGTCAGCCACCTGTGGAGTTACTGCCTTCGAGAATTGGAGCCTTCATCACAGCAAATGCTAGATCCCTTCCCCCCTTTATGGTTGTTAGAAGACAGCTGAAAAAACAGGAAACACTTCACAAGCCACAAACAATTTTCATCCCTATAAAGCTACTGTATAAAGGTTTAAAGAGGGTTTCTCCCTCCCACCCCCAATTAAAAATTAACAGAAATTATTCTTTTTCACAGGGAAAAAAGGTCTTGACTTACATTATATATAAGCTTCCATTCAATATTCTGCGGTCCCTCTTCTTGCTCAGCTTGTTCCCTGCCTTTCCTCAAGAAGGATATGCCTAGAAGGTTGTAAAATGTATACCCTACCTTTCCGGAGCCGCTTAGAGAGCCTACTGCTTGTCAGATTTCACAGCTGGTAACTAGCTAAAGCTTTCCTCTTTTTATAAGAGACCTACCACCAATGCAAGAGTCCTTGCTCTGTTCTGCAGTGGGACAGAAATTACAACACTTGTGTACTGAAGTAATCAACAGATTCTGCAACTAAGTCCCACCTCTATGCAAGTCCAACATAAACAGACTTTTGGTGCTGGGGTGAACTGGTTAGGCTCTTAGAACATATATTTTGCCTTTGATCCAATTAGCTCATTGTTGAGAATAAATATGCCAAGACCTTGTTGCAGAAATACTTGTTAGGGAACTGCTGCTAACTCCAGCATGTCCCACCCCCTCCCCATCTGCAAACTGTGGCAAGTAGTTAAGCTTGGCTAATGTCAGCTTAGTCTGCATTAGAGACATCACCACTATTCAGAAAGTAACCCTTGATGTACCAAATATTTTAGTTCATGAAGGCAGATTGCTTTATTTCAGTATAGTTTTCAGTGACATATAAAACCATGCTTAAGTCTACACAACATGCAACATTGATTGCAGATTCTGACACAAATGTATGTGAAATAGATTTTGAAAGCTTTGTAACTCCTAGCCATATGAAATGAGGACAAAGGTTTTTGGTTGTAAATCTGTAACAACAACTACAGAGTTTTTAAGAAGACAGATGGGAGGGTCCTCTTTTGCTAAGTAATGACCAGAAAATGAAGACAAACTGAAGCTTCTGACACTAAGTAAATCAGTGGAGTTTTTGTATGTTGAAAAGATTGTTGTACTTTGAATAGAATGAACACAAACTAACAACTTATTCCAAAAACATCTTAATAAAATGCTTCAAGAACAAACCTACTTACGCAGACTATTGCCAACACAGTTATGATGTTCAAAGAGCTGCAGATAATCATTGTTGTAGCCAGCGTGGCTTTTTGTCAAGGGTACGCTAGTCACCAATAAAATCTCTACAAAAGCTTTTGCAATTCATTAATGTTACTTTTCTGAAGAATTCTACAGTGAGATTCTCTATTTATGGAGGCAGAGCGGTAGACACATAATGGTAAAAAATGTATGCAAAAATTTGAGTCAATGGTCACTAGACTCAAATATAGATTCTGTGCAATCAAACTTAAAGAACTGCCTTGGCAACAATGATGTAAGTAGAACATTCTCTTTTCAAGGAACTTTGGGCCAGATCCTCTGCTGGTGATTTAAATGAGGCCATGTCAATTTACATAAGCTAAGGATCTGGCCCCTTATTTCTAACTGGCTATAAAATGGCAGATGCTCTTAAAGTTAGTTTAAAAATATATTTATCAGATGTCCTCAAGGTCAAACCCAACTCTAGGAAAGGATACTCCAACAGTATGAGACAGTTACTCTTTCCTAATTGAGATGTTGGCCTGCACAGCAGAATCTTCTCCTCAAAGGAGAGGTACAAATATACAAATATACTAAATTTGTTAGTCTCTAAGGTGCCACAAGTCCTCCTTTTCTTTTTGTGGATACAGACTAACACGGCTGCTACTCTGAAACCTTGTCATTTTAAAACTTGTGTCTGTTGAAAAAGAAATGTTCTTTCCAATAATACATGGTCGCCATCTTTTTCAGCAGGGCTTTATGGGTGTATATGAGGCACCTCATGAAGAGAGCCCTCTCATTTACTGTCTGGGCAGCTCACCTGCAGCTTGCAGTACTTGGTATTGCCTAAACAGAGCATGAAAGTGCTGTAGCATTTATTATTAGACGTCCCATGCCACTTTGTGGGGAAGTGGTCTGCCCTTTAGAAGGGTAGAAGTGCCTAGTGGTCAGCCCACCCCTTCACATGGCATGGCCCTTTAAGCATCTGAGGGGTCTGATTATATACACAAGGACTTGGGAGAGAGGAAGTGATCCCAGCAGTAAACAGAGTCCAGGAGGAAATCCCATTACTATTTCTTAATGGGCCTGAGGCCAGGAGCCCGGCAGACTGGGAGGGGGAAGGTTTTCCTCTCCCCAACCAGCTGAGGATGAGCTGGGAGAAGGGAATCAGCACAAAGGCTGCCTCCTCCCTCTCCAGCGTAGCTACCAGTAGGAGAAAGTTGTCTACTCTCTGAGCCTAGAGAATAAGTGGGGACAGCTGAGGGAGAAACTGGCTAAGGCCCTACAGCAGAGTAACTCACAACCCAGCTACAGGAGAAGAGCTGGGGATTCCTTCTTTAAAGAGAGGGATAATAAGTGCTTGAATTATCCAGCTCCAGGAAGAGGGCTGGTGCTCCTGCCACAGAGAGAGACAGTGCCTGAAAGGTAGTCCTGAGAGTACTGGGAACAGGACTCTGATTATAGGCTTCAGGGGAAACCCAAAAACCAGAGAAGCTTTTGTTTATTTGGGACTTTTGTTATGGACTATTTTACATGAGGTTTAATAATAAACCAATCCCAAGTAGGGTATTTTTGAATCAGGAGGGCCTTGAGTGGAGTTATTGGGTTCCAGAGAGGGGAAACTGAGGCAGAGTGAAGCTAAAGCAGCAAATCCTTCCAGTATAGACGTAGCTTATACCAGCAAAAAGTGCTTTTGCCAGAATAGCTTATACTTTTACCTGAGCAAAATAAGCTATATCAGCAAAATCACTTTAATGCCCATATGGCTGAATCTACACTAGGGCTTTTACCACTCTAAGACTGTTGTGTCCCCAATCCCCCCCAAAAACGCTAACCAACATTGCTACACCAGCAAAAGCTTCTAGTGCAGACCTGACCTTAACAAGCAAGATAGACAAAGGCTGGGAGAAAAGAATTATCACTCTCATTTCACAAACCAAGATACAGAAAGGGCAAGTCATTTGGCCAAGGTCACATTGGAAGTCTCTAGCAAAACCAGGAATGTAACTCTGACCTCTTGAATCCTCACCCTCTGCCTTAATCATAACACCAGTCCTTCTTCACCAAAATATGACACTGCCCAAACACCAAGTGATTAAACAAAACAGATATTCTGTTCCACATACTTGATGGTAGATACACTGCAAGAACTGACTTTTGGTGAAACAACATTAGAAGAAATGCAACATGGTGCCAGGGAAGAAAATTGGGGTTCCTACTGTTAAGGCAGATGGAGAATGATTGCACTGCAGAGATGACATAACCAGTATGCAATTTGAATAGTTCCCGTGCCACTCCCTGCCAGACAATTTGCAGAGTAGACTAATACTTATTGTAGCTTTAGAGGTAGCCAAGTTCCTTTCTTGGATCAGTGATCTCGAGGGAACCGCACTAGCCCCTCACTCTCCATTACAGTAGCTGTAGACTTGCCAACACTCTAAATCCAGAAAGAGGTTTACATACAGAATCTGAAAAATATGTAGGCAATGGGAGTTGCAGATGCTAAGGCCCAGATTTTTAAAGGCATTTAGGCATTGTGGTGCTCAACACTGCAACATCTAAATGATTTAGGAGCCTAAATCTCATTTTCAGAAGGGATATAGGCACTTAGGAGTCTAAATCCCATTGACTGCTCCTAAATACCTTTACAATTCTGGTCCTAACTTCTACTTTAGTACAAATATGATGAATACTTACTGAGGCCTAAGCATGTTAAATGAGCTAGAATTTATCTTAATACAGTCCACAAATACAAAGAATGTAACCTCTACATTTTGTGCTGACTATTCCTCATTAAGGGCCTGATCCAAAGCCCAGAGGTCAATGGAAAGCCTCCAAATGTCTTCATTGGGCTTTGGCTCAGGCCATAATTCTCCAGACAGAAAACAGTTATATCAATAAGTGAAAATATTTTTTAAATGTCTCCAACCAAACAAAACTTTTTGACAGAAGTACATAAATATACCAACTGGATGCCTCTTATGTACGTCCTACCTTATTATGCCATAACAAATAGTATGCAGAACACCAAGTTTGCTCTGAAATTTAAATTATTTCACTCAAACCTATAGGGACGAGTATCTTGTCCCAACAATAAAGTGATACTAGACTCCAGGGGACTGATTTTAAGCTTGTCGTAGTCAGCAGAAAGACACCTAGTGACTTCAGTGTGCACTGGATTGGGTCCTTGGCATCATTTCATTCTTCCCCTATTTTACAATCCCATATTCATCTAAACATCAGGATTAGCACTTTTAGGTTGTCTACAGCCAAATTCTACGATACAACTGCATTTGCTCCAACCCCTCTGACAGAGACAAACACCTACAAGATCTCTATCAAGCATTCTTAAAACTACAGTACTCACCTGCTGAAGTGAAAAAACAGATTGACAGAGCCAGAAGAGTACCCAGAAGTCACCTACTACAGGACAGGCCCAACAAAGAAAATAAAGAACGCCACTAGCCGTCACCTTCAGCCCCCAAGTAAAACCTCTCCAGCACATCATCAAAGATCTACAACCTATCCTGAAAGATGATCTCTCACTCTCACAGATCTTGGGAGACAGACCAGTCCTCGCTTACAGACAGGCCCCCAACCTGAAGCAAATACTCACCAGCAACCACACACCACACAACAAAAACACTAACCCAGGAACCTATCCTTGCAACAAAGCCCGATGCCAACTCTGTCCACATATCTATTCAAATGACACCATCATAGGACCTAATCACATCAGTCACACCATCAGGGGCTTATTCACCTGCACATCTACCAGTGTGATATATGCCATCATGTGCCAGCAATGCCCCTCTGCCATGTACATTGGCCAAACCAGACAGTCTCTATGCAAAAGAATAAATGGACACAAATATGACATCGGGAATCATAACATTCAAAAACCAGTAGGAGAACACTTCAACCTCTTTGGTCACTCAGTAACAGACTTGAAGGTGGCAATTTTGCAACAGAAAAGCTTCAAAATCAGACTCCAGTGAGAAACTGCTGAACTGGAATGAATTTGCAAACTAGATACCATTAACTTGGGCTTGAATAGAGACTGGGAGTGGCTGGGTCATTACACAAACTGAATCTATTTCCCCATGTTAAGTATCCTTACACCTTCTCGTCAGTTGTCTGAAATGGGCCATCTTGATTATCACTACAAAATTTTTTTTTCTCCTGTTGATAATAGCTCATCTTAATTAATTAGCCTCTTAGAGTTGGTTTGGCAACTTCCACCTTTTCATGTTCTCTGTATGTATATCTATCTTCTTACTATATGTTCCATTCAATGCATCTGATGAAGTGGGCTGTAGCCCAGGAAAACTTATGCTCAAATAAATTTGTTAGTCTCTAAGGTGCCACAAGTCCTCCTGTTCTTTTTGAGGATACAGACTAACACAGCGGCTACTCTGAAACTTAATAAATGGATACTAATGAGAGACCTGCAGATTATCATTCCCCCCACCCCCCACCCCGATTTCCTTATTCTACAAATACATGAGAGAATGAGACACTAAAACTGCAAGGATGTTCTCTCAGGCCAGTAGATGATGACCACCTAATAACACCACCTAACTCGTATAGCACCTTTTATCAACAGATCTTCAAAATGCTTTACAAAGGAGGTAAGGTGAATGAGGTAATAGCTTTTATTGGACCAACTTCTTTCACCAGAAGAAGTTGGTCCAGTAAAAGATATTACCTCCCCCATTTGTCTCTCTCATGTTTTAAGTGATATTTCAAAATAATCAGGAAAACTTTTCTATTCACATTAGGTTTGGTAAATTCTCCCCATGACCTATATGTGAGCAGACACACATGTACACTTTTAGTTTCTACAAAACTTCATTTTGCAGCTTATATGTTTCTTCCATTATTTCTTTGTTCAGAAGAGTCCCTATAACTAGGCTACATCTTTTCCTGTTGCAAAAGGCAGCCTCTAAAATCTACACTCTAGATGTTTTTTATGGTCTCTAAAGTGTTCTGCTTGCTCAGATTTCTTCTTGGCAAAGTAAGTAGAGTTTTCAAAGTGTTAAAAGTACAGAGCTAAGTGCTCAGACAGTTTATTCTTCAGTCTCAATGGCTGAGAACTTTGCCTTTCCAATCGTGTTTGAGCAAATAAAGTGAATAGAGAATATGCAAATAGCCTTTCCTAAATGAAACACAAGACTGAATTGTTGCTGGCAGCTCACAGTATCACACCACCCTCACCAGCCTGTCAACTGAAAGGATTTTTTTTTTAAACATCATCATCATGATTCAGATAGCTAGCTGTAAAGTCCAGTCAGAATAAGGCTGTTCTCAATACACAACAAAAAATCCTTTCAGGCAAAATAAAATGACGGCTCAAGCGTTACACTGAAGTGCAGTTGGAAGGTTATTTTTGTTCAGACTGGATGTGGTGGCTTTGATTTTTTTTTAATACTGCAAGACTATTCCAGGTCATTCCCAATCTGCTGTCTTGTCAGAGCAAACTAGGAAGGCCAATTACAAAACTCCAACCATTTATTAAAGGGACAAAATGTGCCAAGTAGCTGACAAGCTGCATTGCTGCTGTCTTCTAACAGAATAGGAAAGCCAGCTCATACTGAAAGCCCTTATGGAAAAGTCAGGGATAAAACCAACAGGTAAAAATTAAATAGGATTCATGGATATTACTCTAAAACTCCCCCAATAATATAATAGAGAATGAGATCATTTGGACAGAATTTGTGAGCCAATCTACAGAATTCAACAGACACAATCCAAACTGTACAATTCTAAAGGTTGGCCTAAATATTCTATAAAGTGTTGATAATTCCAAGCTGTACAGTTCTAAAGGCTGGTCTAAATATTATACAAAGTGTTGATAATTATCAGCTGAGTACTGTGGGACTTTTCCATAATTATTGAATAGGGAAGTTCACCTAAATGTTATCTCCTTGGTGTAGCATGGAATCACGTTTTGTATAGTAACACTTAGCTCCCAATATATTTCAGATGTCTAAAATTTGGGAGAGGTGTGTTAGCGTTTTTATTTTCTTTACTAATTTAAGATGGGATTTTTAAAAGTGTCAGTGATTTAAGAGCACAAACCCCATCGACTTTCAATGAGATTTTTCACTCCAAAGGGCTGGTCTTCACCATTAACTTGCACTGAAATGACTAAATCAGTTATTATTTGATTATTTCAGTGCAAGTCTGTGTGTGGACACTTATTTCAGATTCAGATTAGCTGAAATTGTTAAGCAATTGATTTATTCTACATCAAAATAAGATACTTTTATTCTGAAACAAGTGTCCCCACACAGACTTGCACCAAAAAAACAAAAGGGGTGAATTAAAATTGATTTCGTTGTTTCAGTACCAGTTTGTATGTACATCCGCCCTTAGGTACTTTTGGAAAATCCCACCCAAGGAGGACAAATTGAGGCAATGAATACTCTCATTCAAACTTTGCTGATGCAGTCTGTCAGAAGGAGTTAAGGAAACCAGTCCTAACTTAGAAAGTCTGCCCTCTAGCTGCAAAATAAGTTATTTTAATTCCGAGTTTCTTGCTCAATACATTGTATATAGCATCAGACACAAGTATTGAAAGTAACTGGAAGATATTAAAAATCTAGAACAAGGAGGCAGTCTGGGTACTGGCTTGTCTATTTAATTATTGGATTACAGCTGGATTTTGCTATTTTTGGGGTTAGCCTAACTTATGGGTATTTTCTTCTACTGCATAATTTTGTAGGGGATTTTAAGTAATTGCTGGCAGCATAGAACAAATGACTTTTTGTTTCAGAAGTCAAAATAAACATGGCTCTAATCTTGCCCACGTGGAGTCATTTGTAAGACTAGGCCTAAATAAACAATTAAACAATGACCAAAATAATAATAAATGAATAGCAATATATTTAGCCAGAACTGGAGGAAGAAATAAAATGAATATTTAGTGTAATTGTAAATTCTCAAAGCAAACCCAAATGGCAACTAGTCCATCATTCAGAAAACAACTCAAGTGTCAAGAATCTCAGAGGGCACCAGTAAAAACCTATATGAAATAACACAGTAGACTAAAAATATTACTCCAAAGGGGACACTCTTTTACTATTCGCAAAAAGAAAAGGAGTACTTGTGGCACCTTAGAGACTAACCAATTTATTTGAGCATGAGCTTTCGTGAGCTACAGTAGCTCACGAAAGCTCATGCTCAAATAAATTGGTTAGTCTCTAAGGTGCCACAAGTACTCCTTTTCTTTTTGCGAATACAGACTAACACGGCTGTTACTCTGAAATCTTTTACTATTCTAACTCACGCCATTGCCTTGAGACATTTGCAATAGTTTGGTACTGTGGGGTAGAGTGCACTGAGTGGACAGCTGCCATACCCAGTCCTAGTTTGAGAGTAACAGCTGTGTTAGTCTGTATTCGCAAAAAGAAAAGGAGTACTTGTGGCACCTTAGAGACTAACCAATTTATTTGAGCATAAGCTTTCGTGAGCTACAGCTCATAGTTTGGAAATCTTGCCTTTGGTCAGAAAGTCTTTTCAGCATTTCTAGTGTGTGTGTGAGCTGAGTGGTTATTTCTTGAGGGAAAAGGCCATTAGCATTGCCAGAGACTCCCCAAGGGATTCTTACCAGCCAGCACACAGCAGAGCAGCCCTGAGGCTACTGTAAGTTGCAATGAGGACCTGTGTGGTCCTCATTTGCCTCCGGGATTGGTGTGGGAGGGAAAGGCGGTGTATCACCACCTTGATCTCTCTTCCTTGGTCAGTTGCCAGGGCCCTACCATATTCACAGTCCATTTTGGTCAATTTCACAATCGTAGGATTTAAAAAAATCATAAATTTCATGATTTCAGCTATTTAAATCTGAAATGTCATGGGGTTGTATTTGTAGGGGTCCTGACCCAAAAAGGAGTTGTGTGTGGGGGGGGGGAGATCGAGTTACTGCTGCTGCTGGTGGCGGCACTGCCTTCGGAGCTGGGCAGCTGGAGAGTGGCAGCAGTTGGCCAGGAGCCCAGCTCTGAAGGCAGCAACACAGACGTAAGGGTGGCATGGTATGGTTTTGTCACCCTTACTTCTGTGCTGCTGGTGGGGCACTGCCTTCAGAGCTGGGCACCTGGCCGACAGCCACTGCTCTCCGGCTGCCAGCTCTGAAGACAGTTCAGAAGTAAGGGTGGCCATTGGCACCAACTCCGTGGCTGCTCCGGGACTGAAGTAAAAAAAATGTGGGTGCTTAGCACCCACCAGCAGCCCCCCTTGCAATGCCTCTCCCACCCCCCCCGGCACCTCCTGCCCACTGGTGGGCCCCATCGATCTGCACCTCCCCCTCCCTGCCAGCACTTACTGCCTGCCGCGGATCAGCTGTTTCGCAGCATCAGGAGGCGCTGGGGGGGAGGGGGAGGGGCGAGGGCGCAGCACACTTGGGGATAAGGTGGAACTGGGTGGGAAAGAGGCAGGGTGGAGGCAGGAAGAGGTGGGGCGGGGACAGGGCGCGGCTGGGAAGAAGCAGGGCGGGGTGGGGCATTGGGGGGAAGGGGTGGAGTGGGGGCAGAGCCAGGGGGGAATACTCCCCAGCAGATTAGAAACTCGGCACCTATGAGGGTGGCGACATCCTTTAAATAATATTGTGATACCTCCTGCAACTCTCTTTTGGATCAGGACCCCCAATTTGAGAAATACTCATCTCCCCCATGAATTATGCATAGTATAAGGTAAAAACATACAAAAGACCAGATTTCACAGGGGGGGAAGACCAGATTTCACGGTCCGTGACATGTTTTTCATGGCTGTGAATTTGGTAGGGCCCTATCAATTGTCAAGCACAGCTTGCCTGGACCCAACGGTCTGTCCCATAAAGTGAAGACAGTCTGATGATTGCTGATGGACTAGCAGACCTAAAGACTGAACTCCATGATTTATGAAAGCACAGTCCCGTGCACAATAGTGTCCAGACAATGTAGCACAAACCCGTTCTGAAAAGATCATTCATATGGATGAGAAGGTTGTTCAGACTCCAGGACCATGTCAGTTCTTGGTCTCTCTGCTCAAACTACCACCAAGAGCACCAAAGGCAGTTGTGATAGTGGTTGTCGTGGGTGCCTCACCACTAGGAACTGGACTAAAATTGTCACCTCATTTCACATTGGCCACTGTATATAGCTCTCAAATGGGAACCCAAAAGTCAAGGGTTCTGTCTGCAATTGTCAGTCCTCTGAGCCTCTCAGTTCCTCACAGAACTGTTGCTTTTTTTTTCTCTGCTTCTTCCACAAATGACTTGAGTCCATTGTTCCTCATAGGAACTAATCAGTAGACTTAAGAGACCAGGAAAAATCACTGAGTAAAATTTTGTTCCCAGTGAAGTTAATGGGCAAAACTCCCATGGACTTCTGTGGACCAGAATTTCACCCAGTTACTTCATTGTATTACCACATTACTTTTGAAATATAATATTTTTGGACATGGACTCTGTGTCACAATTCAGACATGACATTTCTGAAATATTATGTCTATCCCACCAGAACCAGATAGGCGACCAAATGGAAATCCTGAGAACCTCAATTTTCCTTGCAATGCAATCAGTCACATCTAGTCCTAGAACCTTAAAATCACCTCTCCCTGACCGGGGATTTCCCTTGCTGTGTGGTGAATCCCTTTGAATACCAATTCTTGCAGAAATGATACTTCCATCCTGTAGGAGAGGAGGAATTTTTAAGTTGATATGCAAAGGAAAATTGGGCTTATTTCCTCTTTCCTTCTTTTTGATTAAACAACAACAATTAATAATATGAAAGATTTAAAAATATTTTGCTTGTTTTTTTCTACTGTAGACATTTCAGGACTATCTGGCCACATTTTTAAAGGTATTTAATAGGGCTGTCGATTAATCGCAGTTAACTCATGCGATTAACTCAAAAAAATCAATCAATTAAAAAAAATTAATCGCAATTGCAGGTTTAATCGCATTGTTAAACAACAGACTACCAATTGTAATGTATTAAATATTTTGCATGTTTTTCTACATTTTCAAATATATTGATTTCAGTTACAACACAGAATACGAAGTGTGCAGTGCTCACTTTATATTATTTTATTACAAATATTTGCACTGTAAAAATGATAAACAAAATAAATAGTATTTTTCAGTTTACCTCATATAAGTACCATAGTGCAATCTCTTCATCGTTAAAGCACAACTTACAAATTTCAATTTTTTTTGTTACATAACTGCACTCAAAAACAAAACAATGTAAAATTTAGAGCCTACAAGTCCACTCAGTCCTCCTTCTTGTTCAGCCAATTGCTAAGAGAAACAAGTTTGTTTACATTTACAGGAGATAATGCTATCCCCTTCTTATTTATAATGTCACCTGAAAGTGAGAACAGGCGTTCGCATAGCACTTTTGTAGCCAGCATTGCAAGGTATTTATGTGACAGATATGCTAAACATTTATATGCCGCTTCATGCTTTGGCCACCATTCCAGAGGACATGCTTCCATGCTGATGATGCGCGCTAAAAAAATAATGTGTTAATTCAATTTGTGACTAAACTCCTTGGGGAAGAATTGTATGTCCCCTGTTCTGTGTTTTACTCACATTCTGCCATACATTTCATGTTATAGCCGTCTCGGATGGTGACCCAGCACATGTTGTTCATTTTAAGAACATTGTCACTGCAGATTTGACAAAAGGCAAAGAAGGTACCAATGTGAGATTTCTAAAGATAGCACAGCACTCGACCCAACATTTAAAAATCTGAAGTGCCTTCCAAAATCTGAGAGGGACAGGGTGAGGAGCATGCTTTCAGAAGTCTTAAAAGAGCAACACCCCAATGTGGTAAATACAGAATCCGAACCACTAAAAATGAAAATCAACCTTCTGCTGGTGGCATCTGAAAATTAATGAATTCATGAAAATTAACATGCGTTGGTCAGCACTGCTTTGGATCGTTATCAAGCATCATCATCAGCATGTCCTCTGGAATGGTGGTTGAAGCATGAAGGGACATATGAATCTTTAGCGCATCTGGCATGTAAATATCTTGCACTGCTGACTACAACAGTGGCATGCAAATGCCTGTTCTCAGTTTCAGGTGACATTGTAAACAAGAAGCGGGCAGCACTATCTCCTGCAAATGAAAACAAACCTGTTTGTCTGAGCGATTGGCTGAACAAGAAGTAGGACTGAGTGGACTTGTTGGATCATATTAAAGAAGTTCTGTATTAAAATCACAAATGAGTTTGATTCCCCATAGTTTAAATTCCAGGGTATTACTAATTAAGAGGGAGCTCTCTTGGTTTTTGGACTCAAAGCGATACTTTGTAACAACAGAAACAGCACACAGAGACTCCCCACCCTTTTGTTGTATTTATCTCACTTTGTTAACAATTGTGATTAAAATAGAGATAGAGGATGTATGTGGAGCCAAGTTCTTAGTGATTTCAGAGGGTGGTGGAGAACCTCCCTACTGCTGCTGCCTCCTTTACAGTGTCTTTCACCAGCACACTGTCCCCTCACGGGACCGAAGACTCAATCTCCTAGACCAGTCTATCGGTGCATTCAGCCCTAGTAGTCACTAAGAAGAGACAAGGACTCTTAACTGAATCTAATCAGCTCTATCTCTACACTCTGGAGGGGAAGGGTCAAATAGCACCTCGGAGCCTTAAAACAGAGCCCTCTCCTATCCCACCCCCTCTGACCTTCACTTAGATTTACTTTACTACCCCTCAGTTAGGTGACCCTTCAGTTAGGGCCTAGGAAGTACAGTTTAGTCATGCAGTAAGGGTAACTACATTTCCTTACCCCGGCATCCACGACTTAAGAGAATTTTAGCCCAAAACAACCAAACTTGATCACCTTGCTAAAGCAGATATGCCAATTGATCACTGTAGGCAGATTAGGTGTGTTTATGCAAATACTGTCTGCTTATGCGATCTTTTCCCACAGGTCAATAGACAGCTGGAGAGAATTCATTCAGATCAATGGCTTACATACAGAGACGGTTAAATAATCTAGAGCAAGTGAGGCATACAGTGATATTAACCCTTTTTTCTGCTTTCCAAATTTTCCATGAAGAACCATCTAATTAACCCAAAAGCAATCCTTACTCCAAGTTACCCAATAATTTCTATACATATCGGACTATAGATGGTCCATGAGCAACCTAGGTTTATTACATTTTTATTCATTAGGAGTCAATTTTTCTAAAGCGCTTAAGTGCTTTAGGAGGCTAATCCAGAAATAACTAGAACCGATAGCAAGAAGCTCAATCGACACAAATTAAAATTCAAAATTAGACACTTTTTTATTTTAACAGTGATGGTGATTCGGCATTGGAACAAACTACCAAGTATTGGGTTCTCTTTCTCTTGGTATCTTCAGATCTAGACTGGAAGCCTTTCTGGAAGGTATGATTTCATCAAACATATGTTATTGGCAGGGCCGCCCAGGGAGGGGGGCAAGTGGGGCAATTTGCCCCAGACCCCGGGTCCTGCTGGGGCCCCCACAAGCATTTTCAGGGGTCCCCACGGGAGTCTTCGGCAGCACTTCGGCGGCGGGGGGTCCTTCAGTGCCGCCGAACACACCCGGAGTGAAGGACCCGCCACCGCTTCTTCCGCTCTTGGTCTTTGGCGGCAATTCGGCGGATGTGTGTTTTAAGTTTCCCAACTACATGAGGTTTTTCTGATGAATTGTTTGATGTAGCCATTTCTCGTAAAGATGTTGTAAATTGCTTGCTCACACATCAACGTCTGAAATGTGGTTTTACTGTGAATGATAACTATATAAAAAATGGAGCAACTTTACCCAAGACCTCTGCCCCTATCCGGTATCCATTCTACAGTTATCTTTGCTACCTGAAGTAAAACAAGTGCAATTGTCATCAGTAGCGGGTTTATAGTGGTGCCATGGCACCGGGCCCACACTCAAAAGGGGCCCCAGCCAAGCCCACTCCACTTGCGCTGCACTGCTTCTTCTGCTCTTGGTCTTCGGCGGCAATTCGGTGGCGGGGGTCCTTCCACTCCATGTCTTCGGCGAAGTGCCCTGAAGACCTGGAGTGGAAGGACCCCCACCGCCGAAGACCCCAGGCTCCCTGAATCCTCTGGGAGGCCCTGGTTATTGGACTTAATCCAAGGGTGACTGGGTGAAATTTAATTGCCTGTGAGACACAGAAGATCAGACTAGATGACCTATTGTCCCTTGTGGCCTTAAAAACTATGACCCCATTTGACCTCCACACATCACCTGTAACAGAGAAAATATCTAAGAGAATGTTTATGTGTGTTTTAAGTTTCCCAACTAAATGAGGTTTTTCTGATGAATTGTTTGATGTAGCCATTTCTCGTGAAGATGTTGTAAATTGCTTGCTCACACATCAACGTCTGAAATGTGGTTTTACTGTGAATGATAACTATATAAAAAATGGAGCAACTTTACCCAAGACCTCTGCCCCTATCCGGTATCCATTCTACAGTTATCTTTGCTACCTGAAGTAAAACAAGTGCAATTGTCATCAGTAGCGGGTTTATAGTGGTGCCATGGCACCGGGCCCACACTCAAAAGGGGCCCCAGCCAAGCCTGCTCCACTTGCGCTGCACCCTGAGTCACTGGCTCCTCTCCATCCCCTCTCCGCCCCCACCACTCACTCCTCTCTACAGGGCTTCTCTCTGCCCCCTGGCTCCACTCACCGGCTCCTGCTCGCTCCTCTTGACTGGTGGCCAGCCACCTGCCTGTCAGTGCCAGGGCACAGAGGAGGTGTGCTGGATGGAATGTATATTCCTGTTATTGTGTTTTTCTGTAACTTAAGGTTTTTGCCTAGAAGGATTCTTTATGTTTTGAATCTGATTACCCTGTAAGGTATTTACCATCCTGATTTTACAGAGGTGATTCTTTTACCTTTTCTTTAATTAAAATTCTTCTTTTAGGAACCTGATTGATTTTTCATTGTTCCTAAGATCCAAGGGTTTGGGTGTGTGTTCACCTGTACAAATTGGTGAGGATTCTTATCAAGCCTTCCCCAGGAAAGTGGGTGTAGGGCTTGGTGAGATATTTTGGGGGAAGACGTCTCCAAGTGGGCTCTTTCCCTGTTCTTTGTTTAAACGCCTGGTGGTGGCAGCATACAGTTCAAGGACAAGGCAAAGTTTGCATTTTGGTTAAGTTTTTAACCTAAGCTGGTAAGAATAAGCTTAGGGGGTCTTTCAGGCAGGTTCCCACGTCTGTACCCTAGAGTTCAGAGTGGGGAAGGAACCTTGACATGGTGGCAGAGTGGTGGGATCATTTTGAACCGGAGATCATTTTGAATCAGAGATTATTTTGAACCAGAAGCACAGAAGGATTTTAAAAGGTTTTGTAAAAGGTGATTGCAGCAGTAGATTCTGTCTCTCTGCCTGGGGGACAGAGGACCAGGCATAACAAAAGGATTTTTCTGTAGGCTGAGAACAGCTATCAGAGAAAAAGGTATCAGGTTACAGCACAGCAAAATTTTACAAGCCTGTTTTGTTTGTTTGTTTTGTTTTCTTTCTAACTCTTGGGTGTAAAGTTAGTTAAAAACAGAGAGGTTAGGATGACAGACTGCACTGTTCAACAGAAGCTGGAATTAGCCAGATTTGAAGCTGAGGAAAAACAAAAGGTACATGAAAGATGGGTAGAACTCAGACAGATGGAAATGGAGGCAAAAGAAAAAGAAATGGCAGCCAAAGAAAAGGAAAGGGAGGCTGCCCAAAGGAGAGGAATGGAAGCAAAAGAAAAAGAAATGGAGGCTGTCCACAGGAGAGAAATGGAGGAAAAGGAAAAAGAGAAGAAGCATGCATTGAAGATGGAGAAGGCAAAGGCTCAGCAGAATATACCAAATAACCCTAACAATCCTTCCCCAACAATCCACAAATGGGAGCAACTATGTCCACAGTATGATGAATCCAGTGATATTGCTGAATATTTTCTCACCTTTGAGAGACTGTGCACACTCCATCAAATTCCTGAAGTTCACAAGATGACCACGTTGGTCGCAAAATTGACTGGAAGAGCTCTGGACATATTCAATAAGATCCTATTGAGGAGGCTTCTGACTATAATAAATTCAAGGATTTGGTTTTAAAACAATTTCAAGTTACACCTGAAACTTACAGAGTAAAATTTAGAGCCCTTAAGAGAGGACCTGGACTAAGCAATGTGGCTTATGTAAACCAGATGACAGATCTGTTTGATAAATGGCTCAACGGACGGGCTGTAACTAACTTTGGAGGAATGCGGGATTTGATGATACAAGAGCAATTCCTGAATATGTCCAAAGAGGATATAAAACAGTGTGAGAGGGTGGGGGCAGTGCTGGGCAGTGGGGGAATTTTGTATGTTTGGGGATACTAGGCAGTGAGGGGGTCTGCTGGGGGGGCGCTGGGCCAGTGGGGGGTCTGTGTGGAGTGCTGTGTAGCTGTGGTGGTGGGGCTGTGGGGAAGGGCACTGGGTAGTGGGTAGTAGTGGAGATCTGTGTGTGTTGGGGTGCTAGGGAATGGATTGTTTTGCGTGGGGTGTTGGGCAGTTGTGGGGGTATGAGGGGCGCACTGGTCAGAGTGGTGGAATGCAGGGCACTGTGCATTTGTGGTGAGAGGTCTGGAGGAGTGCTGGGCATAGCAGGTCTGAGGGGCACTGGCATAGGAAGTCAGGGGGTGTTGGACGGGGAGGCTGTGCGGCGTGGCATGGGCCCACCCCTGAGGGGAAGGGGCATGCTGGCAGCACAGAGCCGGGTGGGCCAGTGCGTGTCTGGCAATTGCCGGTTTGTAAACATTGCCCTTGCCCTAGGCTGGGTGAAGTGGAGCTGCCCCCACCGTACCATGCCCTATTGCCTCTGGCCGGCCCCTCGCTCCGGGGACTGTCCTCCCCCACGCCATGCTCCAATGCCTCATGGGGGCCCACAAATATGTTTGGTGTTGGGCCCACAAAAGGTTAATCCGGCCCTGATTGTCATTACTGTTTGTCCTGCAGTGCCAAGAGAGGACTTGTGGCATAAGCCCCGCACCTGATAGGAGAGAATATTGGAGTACAGGCAAATAGCATTAAGGGTTTTGTTTTGTATTCCTCTAAATCATAATCTTAAGTTTTTTTAAACATTCGCCCCTCCCCCCCACAGGAGGAGAGAACAGCAAAAAGAACAAAGAGAACAAAAAAGTAAAGGAGTGGGACGGAGTTAATCAAAGGTTTCTAAAAAGTTACACCAAATCTTTTCAAATTTGTTTGAGGTCCCTCTTCTGGGAAATGTTACTTGTTCTCTGAGTACATTTTCAAAACCTGAAGAAGAGCTCTGAGTTAGCTCGAAAACTTGTCTCTCTCACCCACAGAAGTTGGTCCCACAAACATATTACCTCACCCACCCTGTTTCACCTGTTCTCTAGGTCAGCCAAGCTGAGCCCAGCTTCTATCTCCTATTCCATCTAAGCAATATGAGTTGTTTGGCTACAAGCTCTGCTCTAGAGGACCAAGCTTTCCGTGAGTTGGAGAGTTTCCCAAATGATGGGATAGATCCCAAAACACAGTTCTGGGAAGTAATTTTTAAGGAGGTATCCATTATCATTTTAATCCTGCTGCCTACTTCAAGCCAAAAGGATTGTATCTTGGGACAGTCCCAAAACAGGTGAGCCAGTGTGGCTCCATATTTCCAGCAGCGGTCTGTTTTGTAGGATGATAGGGAGCCAAGAGCCTGGAAGTCCAGGAAGCCCTGATTCCCAAGCTCACGGCTCCTCAGTGGCCCAGGCTTACAGACTCCAGCTCCTCAGCATCCCACCACGCAGGCTTGCCTGGAGCCAGGGAAAGCATGGTGTCCCAGAACAAGGCTCCGTTCCCTTTCATGGAGAATTTTGAAATTGTGGGGGGAGGGGGACGGGGCGGGGGCTGTTTATGCTGAATCAGAACACCACCAAGTTGTGAAATATCAGAATCCTCTGCCAGACAGAATTACCATTCTCCACCTGGCTCCAGAAACTGCAGGAAGTTTCATGCAGGGTGGTTGGGATGGGAGAAGTTTGCTAAGAGTAGAGCAAGTTATTAGTTCAGTGTGCGGGAGATGGCTCACGTGAGGCTTGTTCCAAAGTGAAGAGTGCCAGCAAAAAAGGTGGTATCACAGTTATGGGGCAAACTGTACCTCTTTTCCAGTGCTGGTGTCTCTGAAAGCATCCACCTCATGTTCGGGTTTCTTTTCTTCCTTGTCTTGGGGTGGAATCTCACGCATGAGCAATTCTTTCCCTCTTACAACAGAAGCAGATACACTACCCTGTGTGCAGAAATCACCAGTCACCCTGCAGGCTGTTGAGGATCCCAGGGGTAGATTCACAATTAGTTTAGGCACCTAACTAGTTTAGGCACTTCAATAGGCTATGTCTTTGATTTAGACACCACTGGTATTCACAAAACCCCTGCTCAGCTGCTACCGAATGCTGTCGGTGCCTAACCTCACTTGGCACCTAAGTTTTTGCAGTGAGAGTTCCCTATGTGCCTAAGTTTTAGCCTCTGGGCTGCCTCACTTGAGCTCTCTGGATGCCTAAGCCACAGTGTGATTCACAAACTGGGGAAAGATAGGTGTTTCTTTGCCTAACTCACCAGCAGGGCTTGATCCATTAGGGAAGCTCGGAGTATGCCTATCTCCACACAAAATACCCATGCAGGGGAGGGCGATGACCTCCCTTGCAACTTTTAGCCCAAAGGTTAGAGTACTCACCTGGGATGTGGGGGATGCCCAGTTCAAGTGCCTGCTCTGCCTGAGAGGGAGAAAAGATTTGAACAGGGCTAAGGGATATTCTGATCCGGGGCTCCCTCAGTCTCGCCTGTTGAAGGTGTTCCTCCATTAGCTCTGTGGTTTGGACGCTCACCTGTGAAATGGCAGAGATCTGTTCATATCCCCTATCATCCAGCAGAGGGGGGAACTTGAATGGAGGGTCTCCCACAAGCCAGGTGAGTACCCTAGCAATGGGGTTAAAAATATAAGGGAATATATGATAAGGGAGGTCCTGCCCCCACCCCATTGGATTGTTGCAAGAAATGCCTTAGATGCCTAACTCCAGGAGAGGATTACACAGCTGAGAATTCCAAACAGAGGCAGGCACCGCCCTCCAAACTCCAGTCAAACTCCCTCACAGAGGCGCTGGGGCGGGACTTAGGACACTCCCCTCTTTTGGGGAGCTACCACTGGCTATTTTAGGTGGGGAGCTGACTTTTGTGAATCCCATTCTTCAGGTCTATCTCCCCTCAACTTCCCCTAGCTCAGGCTTTGTGAATCCCAGTGATATGCTAGGTGCCTAGAGTTAGGTGTTGTAATGCTGACGATGGCAATGCTCAAGTCCCTTTGTGAATCTAACCCCAGGAGACTGAAGGCCCAAGCTCCAAAGCAGCCAACTAGGCAGACTGTTGAGGAACCATCCCCACTTCAAATGACAAGAGTTTTCTCTAAAAAGCAGCATAAGTTAAAAAAAATTGTTGACAGAAGTGATCATTCAAGGTATCATTTCATCACTTAGTCTGAACAACGTCAGGTGGCCACCAAGCTTCAATCCCAAAGGTATATCAGAAAATATTTCTTAATCAGGGGACTATGGTTTAAGGAGTCATTATGGCTCAACCCCACAAGCTACTCTATTCTGGTAAGCAGGGAGATTTCCAGACTGTGCTATGGCGCTTAATTGCAGCATTAACCTTCTGACTCCTTTGCAGATAAGAACTGAAAAATATTTTAGGACATCTTGTGGCTGGCCTTGGGAGAGAGGGACAAGCCACAGGAAGAATTCCCTCTATCTTGTGCCCCTGCACATGGGCTAGCCATAATCCCAGTCCTTGTGCTCAGTGACTCCCAAGGAGCAGAGAATATAACACTACAATGCTAAATTCTTCAAAGGGAGTAGGGACATCAACTTATCCCCATTCTGCAATGGCTCGCAAAGCTGGGCCAGTATGGAGGGAGTACATGTGCTACCATTTTTTAGTGGAAGTTGTGGCCCAATTATGGTGAATGATTGATCATCACCCCCAAGGTATTCTGGCAGGGTAGCCCCTCCCCCACCAACCAAAACACTTGTCCATGCTCTGGCTATTCTCACTGATTTATTTTCTTCCTACCTGGTCTCCTCAAATCTCACAGTACCATTCAAAACACAAATGATAAAATTAGCATCTTGACCATGTCAATTCTTTATCCTTGCTTTCAAGGACCTACATAACCCACCTGGGCCTACAAAACCAATCTTAATTCTTATGGGCCCCTTGCTCCCCTTCTCTCTATCCTTGATGCCAGGCTTGCAATCCCTTTGGTTTCCTTCTCCCACTCTCATCTTTGTGACTTCTTCTAGGCTGTCCACTGGCATGGAATGACCCAGTGCCACCACAAGCCCCTGGACACTAACCCACATTAAACAAAGGCTTTCACTACCCAAATATGACTTATGATTTTGATGTTACGGAAGAGTCAGCATTTCCTCAGAATGTCTGGATTTATGCATCTGTCTTTCTGACAGTGAACTCCTCCGAGTCAGGTACTGCCCTTAATTTTTGTCTTGTACAGCACTGAACACTTTCTTGCTGCCTAACTGTAAATGACATCAGCACAAGGGGCTGAAAAAAGCACAATATAGGCCTTGTCATCTTTCTGCTCCCCCATACATACACCCAGTTACTATTATTCACTTAACTGTGATCGTCTTTTTTTATTAAATGCATTCTGACTTAATTTTTCTTTTCTTAAGGAAAAATACACTAGAACTCAGAGTTCTCCACCTTAAACGAGCCTTTTAAACACAAAAGCAAATCAGAGATGCTGCCCTGCCTATGGGAGAGGACTCTCAGGAGTTGATAGTTATGCCTGGGAGAAGCTCGGGAAGATCTTGTTGGCACTGGACAGGCATAGCAGTTTTTGTTAATCTCGTTGGTAGAGAGCCCCCTGTATTAAGATCTTGTCACAGAATCGACCAGCAGGGACACCTGCCCAGGCGTGGGATCCAAACGGTCAGTTTATAGGGTAGGGTAAGGGCCCAGACCTGTACTCTGTGTGGCAAAATAGACAAGGGCTGGTTGGGTAAACATTGGTGACTACAAAAAGGTTTCTGGACTTCCACCATTCTATGGTGGAATGGATGGATCGCCCCCGAGTGGGAACTAGCATGAAGTTTTAGCATCCAGCAAACGTCAGAATATGGTGAGCTTGAAAGAAACTGAATATAGCTATTACTGTGAACATATAAAATGGACTCTAACGAGGCCGTGACGGACTACGCACATGAGTAAAGGCTTGCAAGATCAGGCCCTGAACTAGCCATGGCTCAACATATAAGCATTGGATACCAGATCCCCATGTGGTCACAAGCAGCACAGGTGTTTCTTCCTGTTAGTTTGATTTTATGTGCACACCTCTTTCTTTGATGGGCTATTTTAGAAAGGTGTGTGAGACATCATACTTTAAGGGGGGAAGTTATAGCAGTATAGACTAAAGGGAAGGTAACTGAATGTCCTTAGCTGCTGAGTTATTAACTGAGACCATGTCTGAAACATGGAAACATCTGCAGGAATAACATGGATAAACAGAGACCACTTAAAGTGGGAGGGGGGCAGAGGGTTTTTCAGAATCATATACCTTGTGTACAATAATGAACAGAAGCCCCACTATAGCTGAATGTGGGAATAAGATGTTGACAGGATAGCCCTAACCACTGTCCCTGTTATTAAAGTGAAAACCTCTTCAGATGAGCACATATTTTATTTTGGAGTAATATGGGAAATTGTCAAGTATCTATTTACAATACTTCTCTTACAGTGGGAGTACTATGGCTAGAATAGCCATTAAGACAATGGAAAGCTTGTACTAATTATAGGGAACCATTTGTTATACATTGCTTTTTCTTCTTGGATCACTTTCTCCGGTATTTTAAATAGCTTCAATTTTGCTTCATTCGTACAATTGTTCTTAGAAGTTTAACATTATAGATTAAAAAGCCTACGTAGCTCAGCAGATTAGTCCTAACCAATTGTGGTGACAATTCTTATCAGATTGGAAGTCTTAAGTGAAATAAATTCGAGCATTTGCTTTGGGCTGCAATGGATGGTAATAGGCAGCATTTTACGTAAATCAGCACAGCTGCTAATCCTGCCTTTTTCTGAAAGTGGTGTCTTAGAGGGTGGATCCACGCTAGAAAAATGAGTATATGAATTACAGAACAGCAAGCAATGGTGCAGCTGCCCCAGTGCTAAGCCACTATGGTCAATGCAGTTCAGACATTTATACCTATTTTCCAACATACGTTTTCAACAAATGAGCTTACTAGTGATTAGTATGAATCTCCACTTCTGCTTCTTCTCCGTAGTGGTATCAGCGAAGGGGCAACAAAGCTGCCTCATCCTTTCAAAGGCAATGTATTCATTTGAGGTCAAAATGTTGGATAAAAGTCAACCTCCACATGGTAAAGTAAAATAGGATGGGGATTACAGGGCATAGTGAGTTCAGGCAGCAGCCTTTTGCGTCTACGGACACAGGCTCAAATTGAATGGCTCACAAGTGAAATGCATTTGGACACGAGCCTGCACTGAGCAAAATAAATGCCCAAACCGGTGGAGCCCAACCCCCAGTTTCTGATTAGTACAGGAGATGATGCGGAGAACGGGGTAGAGACGCTTGCATAGCATGTGCTTTCACTGCACAGGCCAAATTCTGTTCTACGCGAGTGAATTCAGGAGTGTAACTCAGGGCAGTCTTTGGGCCTATGAAAACAAGTGCAGCCCTAGCATGGCCTTATATATTTACCTGAAGTCACTGTGCCAAATTCTGCCTTCAGATACGCAAATGCAATTTCCACTGGGCCAAATTCAGCACTGGGCCAGTTTTTTCATTGACTTCAATGGGAACAGGTTAAGGGCCCTGGTATAAGCAGACACAAGCTCACCAATTTAAATGGAAGTAGCCAGCATATATATGAGAGCAAAATTTAGGCTAGTGATATTAGGCACTCACTTGTTTCAGCATTAAAATATTCCCTTTCCTAAAATGAAACCACAGAAGCAGAGTAAATATGAGCACTAACCACGACTGCAAGCTATGCTGTTTCTGGTGCCTTTTGCTCGAACATCTAACCCAATGCTGCAGAGAGAGGCTACATTTTAAAGCCATTCCCTTTTTGTATTTCTTCCTAATGGATGACTGTATTTGTCTAGAGAAAAGTGTATTATTAGTCAGAAAAATAAAGCACAAATATTAGAAGTTACCTTTCCTTAGAAACATCTTCTTTCCCTCCCCCTCCCACCCCTCACATTTGGAGTACTCAATATTGAATCTATGCAGCAGATTACAACCATTTAAAACTGAGCCTTTAAGTACCAAAGAGAAGAACACCTATTACACGAATGCAGTAATTCTTCTGGCCTGATCTGACACTCTTTAAGTCATTGCTTGTTCAAACAAAGCAATATGGCATATATTCTCTCTGCTCTCTAGATATATACCTATATAGATATGTACATACCCCATTACACATACACACATAATAAGGAGAAAAAAGCCCTATCTGAACAAAATTATATAGGATGGACCTAGCTGAATAAGTCAGCGAGATCAGAGGAGATGAATTATGTAATCTTTTCAATTGAGCACACAGCTATAATTACTTTATCAAGCTGCATTAATATTTCACTGCAGTTTTCAGATTACGTGTATGCAGCATTATATTAAGTATTCATCTATGGATTAAACCATCTCAGCTTTTAACTGCATGTTTCTCTCTGCCTCTTTTTTCTCTAAAGGTATCGGAAATAATCTTACTGTACTGCTGGGGGGGGCGGGGAAGGGTAGAGAGAAGATATGAACGTGCTGAGTAGCTGAAACAGAGTAAAGACAAATGCACAGAGGTTATTTCATAAAGGGCCTAATTTGTAAAGGTCCTGAGCTGTCATTTCTCTCTTGCTGGACCGGAACAGCATCCCCACTGCTGATATAACATTCATGCAGCCTAATTCTGATTATAATAGAAAGGAGAGGATGAAAAAATAATACAGAACAGGGGGGAGGGAATAGTAATAAATGCCAAGAAAGGGATTGAAAAGGCAACACCAAGGAGGAATGGCGAGAGCTAGAGAAGCACTTACCCATAAACAGCCAGATGGAGCCACCAGACACTAGGAAGAAGGTGAGCATGCCTGCTGGATCTGGCTGCAGCATGGGCAGCCTGAAGAGACTGAGTGTGTGTGGGGGGAGGGGGGGGGGGAAGGACTGCAGCACATTCACTGCAGTGACTGAGGCAGTGGCACCAGCAGGGACTCGACCACTCCGCTTGCTCCAAGGCACAGCATGCTTGTCAATTACTCCCACCGCATAGGATGATATTTTTAGCAATCCCCCTTCCTCTGGGACCTCTAGCTTCTTCTTAAAGGGGGCAATATATCCCACTTGGGTAGGGCTCACTAATGTGCACATGAGCGATTTCCCCCTCTCCCCCCTGGAAACCTAGCAGCCCAGGCAGCAAGGGGGAGTGGGAGGGGAAAGAGGGGATGGGAAGGGGAGAAACTTTATTTGGTGGTTTCTGATATCTTAACCCGTGTCCAAAGAAATTGCCCAAATATGGTGCCCTGCAGCAGCAATGCACCAGAATGCTCCTAAAGGCCCCAGTTGTCAGAGCTGCTGAGCACTTAAACTCCACCTGGAGCCAATGGGAGCCATAGGCACTCAGCGCCTCTGGAAATGTTCAGGTCTTCATATACGGCGAAGGATTATGCAAGAGAACAGAGAGCCAAGTTGATCTTCATGGTGTGTGGTGCACATTTGGTCAAAGCATATTGGGGGTATAAATTATTCCATCCTTTCCTGAACGTGCTGGTCTCAGAAAATTAATCTCTCAGCTGCTGGGTATGAGAAGGGCTTTGCAGAAAGAGCAGAGGCACAGAACATTCTAGGGCTGGCCAGTGGTGAAGTCACATGTGCTGTTCCTTTGCCAGTCAAAGTGTGGGAGTTGGTAGCAGTGACAATAAAATAAAATGTCTTGGTTAGACTGTGGGTTTCAACATTTGATGGAGATGCATTAGGGCAAACCTGTACAGCAGACAGGCTAAACTGCGATAAGCTGTGATTTGTACCAGTGCAGTTTATCCCTCCTGGAAACCAGGGTAAACTGCACTGGTGCACATCATGTCTTTTACAGCTTTGCCTGTCTACATTAGGGACCAGCACCAGTGCAGCTATGCCAGCTGTAACTGGTGCAGAATTCCCAATGTAGAGAAAGGCCCATGTTTTTCTATACAGTAGAAGGAATGAGAGTGGTGGGAGCTTTCCAGCAAGAGAAACGGATTCTCCTTAGGTAATTCTTGCACTTCTAAAATTGTGATAGTACAGCACTGTTACTGGGTTTTCAGAACTGGAGGATGGGGTGCTCAGATCAAGCTGGTTTGACCCATCAGCACAGTTACTCCACAGTGCTAGCATGCAAACTGCTCCCTGCTCTCCAGACTCAGTGCAGGGAGCAGGTACCCAGGCTGCTGCGGAAGCATCTCAGCCACCAGGAGATCTGGAGTAGAGCTGTGAGGGAACCGGATTTTTCATTTTGGGGGGGGGGGGGGGAGTTTCACAACTTTGAAATGCCTTTCATTCCAAAATGAAAAAATAATTTAGTAATTTCCTGTAAACATTTAAATTCTGTTAAAATCTTTGTTTGGGGTAGATTGAAACATTTTGTTTGATAAGATCAAAACGTTTTGTTCCAATTTTGACTTATACATTTTTTTTATATTTTATTCTCTAAAATTAAAAAATGAAACCGACGTTCTGAATGGGAAAATCAAAACTCTTCTTCAATTTCTTGTTCTAACCAAATTTTTGTTGAATGTGATATATCCACAAAATGGCACTACCTCTCCCTAGTTATCTCTGTAAAGGCTTTATCACCTTGACCCAGGGGTTGGAAAATATTTTCTATGACAGGACATGGCTCAACACAAAGTGACTCAGCACTTCCCTACATTTCAAAGTCAATGCTGTCCCACACTTTCACACCCATCGAGATCTCACCATCTCACCTTCCGTTTCATTACAAAAAGATTAAAATCCTTCACATCTCTGAGTCAGTCAGATCCATCACTCATCTCTGGAACAAATGCAACCTACCTGCTAGTATCAAATATAACTACCTGGAAAGCTACTTCTATTTTCAAATTGTGCTCATCACCAGGATATCTAAACTGCTCCAACCTCCTATCAGTCTAAATGAGTGGACTCTGCACCTCCCCCCTTTAAACTACCCACTGAAATGAGTAACAGACCACATGATTTTCATGTTGTCTCCTGAAAAACTAACTTTCCACCCTGCTGACTGTAAAGAGAAAAAACCTCACCAGCTTGGTGTTCAGCCCCTCCCTCTGCCAGCTGGGTGTGCTGTCTCTATGGGATTCTCCCCTCTCGGTCTCCCAAGGAGCTACTTTGCTAGCCCCTCCCCTGCATGCCACTACAAGACCAGGGGGAATCTAAGCGGGGAACTGCTAAACTGTGCACATGGGGGACAGGCATTGTCTTCAATATGCTACTCCTTCCCTCAAATTCTCCTCCAGTCTGATCAATAACCAAATGCCAATCAGGGCAGACTGTGTCTGCACCAATCTCCTCTTTCACCCAACTTTCTAGCAATCTCCACCTATCACTTTTCTGTGCAGTTGATATAAACTCTAACCCCTAACTTCTAATACTAGGTGACGTCTCATCAGTTGAGTCCTATAGGTGACTGGCAATATTACACAGCGTATTCCTTTATATTAAACTACCAGCACTGCCAGACCAAACATGAGCCACAAAATACATTAAAATAGCCTTCCATGTTATCGCTTAGTCTCACCAAATAATCTCCTTGATGGGAGCTGGGTGCCTAGCTCCATTAGGCACTTTTGAAAAATCTACCCATTACTAAATTAACCCGAGTCCTACATGATATCCCATCTTTTGGAGGCGAACTGCTGAGTTCCCAAACTACAAGTTCCGATCACTGCTTACTCTAGTATGCAGTTAGCAGACTGCATAGCATAACTTAAATCACTCCCAACATTTTGAATTAGAAGTCCAGGGAAGTCATCCGATATGCAACATTTAAAACATGGGTAGATTTTGATAAGCCATCAAGTCAGGAGAAAAAACAGTCCTTATCCAAGTGAATAATGATTAAAATGGGTTTAATGATTGTGGAAACCTCAGTTTAACAGAGGGCTCCTTAATTGCTAAGACTCACAGAGAGTTATGATCACGCAGCATCTGTATGCGGGTAGAACCTCAATTTTGCTAGAATGATGCAGATTATGGAGAAATCTTATTTACCTAATATTTTGTTTCAAAGACACATTTAAAAAAAGAGGAACTGCAGCTTTAGGCACAATTTGCTGTTTTATACTTTCTAAACTTGTCTGCGGTAAGTTTATGGGAAACTTGCTGAAATACACCCGAGAAAAGGTTTTCCCATAACATTCTGAGAACTTTATTAAAGTGAGATTTGGAGAACTACAGTTGATTAAAATTAATGCATATTCAGTTGGCCGCTATGATGCAGAAAATGTACCTGAGGAGCTATAAGTTACCTTCCATTGGGCACCTCAGTTCTCTTCCATTCTCAGATCAGCTGAGCTGTACATTTAAAATTCTTATCTTACACTGGCTGTGATGATTCACAGATTCTAAGGCCAGAAAAGACAACTGTGATAATCTAGTCTGAGACCCTGCATAACATAGGTCAGAGAACGTCCCCAAAATAATGTCTGTTTGAACTAGAGAATATCATGCAGAAAAACATCCAATCTTGATTTAAAAATGTGTAATGATGGAGAATACATCACTACCCTTGGTAAATTTTTCCTGTGGTTAATTAACCTCACTGTTAAAAATGTGTGCCTTACTTTCAGTCTGAATTTGTTTAACTTCAATTTCCAGTCACTGGATCTTGTTATACGTTTGCCTGCTGGACTGAAGAGCCCATTAGCAAATTTTTGTTCCCCATATAGGTATACAAACTATGATCAAATCATCCCTAAACCATATCTAGTGAAGCTAAACAGATTGAGGTCCTTGAGTACATTGCTATAAGGCATGTTTTCCAATCCTTTAATTATTCTCATAGCTTTTCTCTGAACCCTCTCCAATTTATCAACATCCTTCTTGAATTGTGGACATCAGAACTGGACACAGTATTCCAGGAGTGGTCACACCAATGCTAAATACAGAGCTAATATAATCTCTCTACTCCTACTCAGAATTCCCCTGTTCATACATCCAAGAAGAGCATTAGTCCTTTCAGCCATGGCATCACATTGGGAACTCATGTTTTTAGCTGATTATCCACCATGACCCCCAAATCTTTTTCAGAGTCACTGCTTCCCAAGATAGAATCCCCCATCCTGTAAGTATGGCATACATTCTTTAGTCCTAGATGTATAACTTTACATCTAGGCATATTAAAAGGAACATTGTTTGCTTGTGCCCATCTTACCAAGAGAACCAAATAACTCTGTACCAGTGATCTGTCCTCTTCATTATTTACCACTTCCTTAATCTTTGCATCATCTGCAAAATTTATCAGTGATGATTTGGCGTTTCCTTCCAGGACATTGTTAAAACATGAAATAGCAGAAGGCCAAGAACTGATCCTTTTGGGACCCCACTAGAAACACACGTGCTCCGTGATAAATACTTTGTACTACCATGGCACTTTCTGCCTGATGATTTCAAAGTGCTTCACAAACAATAAAAAATAAAGCCTTCCAAAATTACAGTAAGGTAGGTAAATAATATTTTCCTCAGATATAGATGGGGAAACCTGAGATTAAGTAACCTGTTCAAGATTCCTCAGGAGCCCAATGGCAGAGTTGTGAAAAGGACCTAGATCGCCTGGTCTTTGGTCTTGGGATGCGAACACTAAACCACCCTTCCATTATTCACTGGACAGAAGAGTAGCAATGTTTGCAATTTCTTGCTTGACTTCTTGAGTGTCTCGGGTAGGATGGCAGGGAATTAGTAGAAGTGTCTTTTTTTAAACCAAAAAGAGAGGTCTAATGGGATCATCCCCCTACAGGGGGGAAGATTCCTTCTAATAGCCTACTTCATTCTTCCATTTCTTACCACTGTCCTTGCTCCTTCTTCTGGCCATATCTGAAATTCTATATAGGGGTAGCGTATGTAGGTGAGATTTAGTGGATCGGTAAGTATACAGAAGACCAAACCAAGACTGAATTGTACTCACCATTGTGTCCTCCAGTACCAAGGACAGGGGTTCAAGAGAAAACAGTTGCTTCATGTAATATTTCCTCCTTCCCAAATATATTAGTTCATGGTGCAGGGGAATGAAAATGAACTTTCATATATTGTGCTTCAAGAAGGTAGTTCCTCTGTTTGTGGCAGTCAAGCAGCCACAGTCTGGTTCATCATCTCATTTTTCATCTAATATTATAGGATACAGTACAAGATGAGTCAGAGACGATCTGCACTGTTGTAGGTAAGAGAACCCTGGAAGACAGAACCCTTAATTAGTATAGAAATCCCGCAAAGAGATAAGAGAACCCAACAATGCAGAGAACACTATAGCACAGAGAATCCTGAGAGAAAGAACATTCTATGTAGACTAGAGCTGTGCAAGCTATTCACATCAAACTTCAAATCCATTCAAAAGACAGGATTTAGCCCTCTGTTGCTGCATGAAATGTGTATGGCAAACTTTTCTTCCTCCCCCTGAACCTTAGGGACATCCAAATTGGAATTTTATAGCATGGTTTGGAGCAGATGCTGCTGGTGGGAGAGAGGGCCAGCATAAGATTTATTTTTTTAATAATTGCTCAGTACTGCTTTTTTGTTTATAAGTAATTTTTAAAAAAATTACTGAGCCAAATCTTTGCCCCTTTAAAGTCACTGGAAGTCTTGCCATTGACTTAGTTGGTACTAGAACGTGGCCCAGGGTGATGGGTGGAATTACTGTAGGTTACTTGGCAAGTATTAAAATAGTCCTTGTATTTGTCTCCTTTGAAGTATGCTGTTTGATAATTTCTTGCTATACATGCACTGAAAGTGCCTAGATTCTTTTATGCTGCACCCTACACACTCAGAATGTGCATTCAGCATCCCTATTGCATCTCTCATCACTTAATTCAGGAACAAAAATTCCAATTCCAGTCTGCGAGTCAGCGTAAAAGAGGTCTTATGTGATGGGGTCAGGACTTTACTTTGAAATCTAAATTCCTTTGCCACATTCACAAATCTTCACTGGTGGAGGAGGAGCTAGGGTGGGAGAAGGGAAGTCTCTGGTGAAACTCAAAATCCTATTGCAGGCTAACAAACAGGCCTATATACTAACAGTGCCCACTAGTGAATTTTTGAAGATTTTTAAATATTTTGGAGCTATGAGGTGCCAAAGTCAGCCCTGTTGTAAGCAAGTGTAAAACTTGGCTTTAGCTGATGAAATTGCAACCACTAACACCAGAACGGAATTGGGCAGCTTGCATGTTTGAGATTGTTCCTTCCTACTTTGCTACTTTCTGCAGCTTCCATTGTCTTCCTCTTTTAGGGCTGTTGCAGTCCAGACTGTATATCTGGCAAGTTTCCCTGGAAAAGGAACCCACAGTTTAAGATGGAAAATACAAGTGTGTGATTTTAACCAGATAGTGCACAGCTCAACTCAGACCTGTGGTGGGAATAAAAGCAAAACAAATTAGACCCATCTTCATTTATCAGTAGTGAGCATATGCCTACCAAGTAAGGGTCCAGGTCTGCATGGTAATGAGCAGTTCAGCTCCCAATGATCAGCATGAAGGGTCAGGCCCAAAGGAATCACCCTTTGGCCTGGTCTACAGGTGCGGGGGGCGCGGGGGCGGGCGGGTGATCTAAGTTACGCAACTTCAGGTACGTGAATAACCTAGCTGAAGTCGACGTACTTAGATCTATTTACCACGGTGTCTTCACTGCGGTAAGTTGACAGCTGATGCTCTCCCAACGACTCCACCTGCGCCTCTCTCACTGGTGGAGTACTGGAGTCTACGGGAGAGTGCTCGGCGGTTGATTTATCACGTCTAGACTAGATGGGATAAATTGACCCCTGCTGGATCGATCGCTGCCCGTTGATCTAGTGGATAATGTAGACAAGCCTGAGTAATACAATTTGTAGGATGAAAAACATTACAATGTGCTAGCTAGTCCATGCTAAAACATGCTTTTATTACTGTTATCTTGTCCTCCTCTCCCCACACACTCCTTGTTTGTTTCACCCCCCTTGGCTGTCTTGTGTTATGAACCTCAAAACAAGTATAGACATCAGCGTGACTACTCCTAAGCTTCAAGTTACACATGTGCTTAACTGCTGGATTGCGGCCATTGAGCTTAAGATTTTGGGGGTAGGGGCTGTCTGACTATATGCCTGTTCAGTGCCTGGCCCAATGAGGCCCTAAGCTGGTTGGGTTTCTGGGTGCTACTGCAATAATGGCCTTAGTAATTCCACTTTTAAGGCAAGAGAAATGCCAACAAGCCGGAGAGTGGGAATGCTCTAGGAGCACTTTTTGTTTTCATGTCTTTTCCAATCTCCATAGTCAACTCTTTCAACCTTGGCAACACTGGCAGGGTCAAGTGAGGACGGAGCTGATTAATATCAGGCTTCCCTGCTGCTAGTGCTACTGCTAAACCATCCAGGACTCCAGATGGTTTTGGTCTGAAAGCAAGGCAAGAAAACTTTTGTGAGAGTTTTTACTGTATCTTCCTGAGACCAACTGAATCCTGGTCAAGCGCTCCTCAAATGGTACTAAGACATAAGGAAATATGTAGCTG
This sequence comes from Natator depressus, assembly GCF_965152275.1. Lineage (NCBI taxonomy): Eukaryota > Metazoa > Chordata > Testudines > Cheloniidae > Natator > Natator depressus. The sequence continues at coordinate 14,568,623 of NC_134241.1, forward strand.
TATTAAAGCTGGGCTAAGCAAATCAAGACCACAGAGCAGAGTAGGACAGAACACCTGTTTAACTGAGTAACCTTTCATGCTTACACACTGCAATCATCGTAAGGCAAACAGGAGACAGTCAGTTTAATCTTTTATGGCTTAGAAAGCATATGTAGATTAAGATTTCAAAAGAGCCCTGTCTATATTTTGGGCCTGATTCTGATCGTGCTTCGTTGGTGTAAATTGGGAGTAACTATTGAAATGAGTGAAATTATACCAGTGTAAATCTTGGGTAAGTGAGAAGAGGATAATTTATACACAGAAAAATTATAACATGCTTTGTGCTGCCTTTTAATTAGGCAAAAGCTCTGCTGGATAATATAGTGACACAGATAGACAATGCTACCAGAAGGGTTCTGGATGGGATATTCATAAGTGCCTTAGGAGCACAAGTCCTTATACCTACCAAACAAGTAAATGGGAAAGTCAAAGACATTTAGGCACTTTTGAAAATGTCACTGTTTGTTAGCATCTCTGATAGTAACACCTCAGTTTTAAGAAGTTACTAACTCATGCATCCTAATTCACTTCAGAACGAGTTTTGGTAGGCATGAGGTATTTTTATATATGTAGGTACCCAGGATGCCCATGTAAAGCAGGCCATATTTCATACGTGGGTGGCTAAATGTAAGAAACTGATTTACCACTGATAGTAACCTGTTCATGTGGACTTGTCTTTTTGTGAATTAAGATTGCTTGTACGTGGTGGTGATATTTATGTTAACAACACTGAGTAAAAGACACTGTGTCTTAACTAGAACCATCCTAGCATTATAAGTTTAAAGCTGATGCATAAAGTAATCCATTTAGCTTTACATTTTTGTACACCTCACTGATCTATAGGTTTATAGTACAGCCATTCTTGACAACTGCTAAGGTTTAATTGGGCAACACAGCTCTGGAAGCTCTACAGGAAATTAAAATAGTGTGCCTGGCGGGGAAAAACGCTATTCAGCAGGGTAGGTGAATGAAGACCAACAGGGAATTAATTGCCAGGGGAGTTTTCCCTTTCAGAGATATTTATAGCGTTAAGACAGAATATATTCTCAGCAGTTTTTGCTGGTGTGATGCAGACTCACCCAGAAGCACACTCTGGAAGGGCTTGGGAAAAGTGAACATTTTAGGATGGCTGAAGGTCAAAAAAATCACCCAAATCCATCCTCCCTTTTGAATTAGAGGGGAAAGATAGTCTTGTGGTTAAGGTACTACACAGGGATCCAGGAAATATAAATTCAGTTCCTGGCTTTGCCACAGACTTCCTGAGTAACCTTGGACAAATTACTTAATCTCTCTGTACCTCGATTCCCCATCTATAAAATAAGGACAATAATACTTCTGTTCTCCCATCATTTGTCTGTCTAATCTGTTTAGATTGTTTGTTGTTTGGAATAAAGGCTGTGTCTTACTACTATCTGTTAATTAACTTTTTATTACTGTTATTTAATATCATTTTATTTTCCCTCTTATTTTGTTTTTCTCTTCTACCCAAGCACATGAATTCACTCTCTGCAGCTCCTGACATGAAATGACGCTGAACAGTCATCAACATTCATATTAATCCTTTGCAAAGCTTTGGTATGGTAGAGAAGTTCAGTAGTCAGCTTGTGCCTTCTGGGTCTCGATAAATACATTCCAGTTTCAGTATACCTTGAAAGACTAGCACTGATCATCTTTAGAGTCTCTTTGATACCAGAGAAAGGTCATGATCATCCTTTAAGTACCTGATCCAATGCTCATTGAGTTCAGTGGGAATCTTTCCATTTACTTAAACAGGCTCTGGGATCAGGCCCTAAATGAATGAATGCAGGCTAGTAATAGCCAAAAACATGCAGCATGGACACAATACTCTGGACTAATTCTACTACACCAAGGAGGGTCTCTAAGTTTATAATAGTCTCAAAATTTCACCTAACAAGGAACACGTAAACCATCTCTCTGACCAGGCATCCATAAGTCTACCTATCCATTTCTACTTCTCCTTCTTTCTATTTCTTTCCTCTGATTAATCCCTATGTACTTGAGTAACCACCAAACAGAACCCAAAATACGTAGGGACAACTGTGTGGTACATAGTCATCGTGTTTACTGTATTAAAGACATTCATTTTATAAGCTTGTATCCATGAGATTATATTCCTTTTCCAGATGTTTGCGGGAATATCATCTAGTCAGAATTCGTTTTTGGATCCATTTGTGACTATTTTCTTTTTCTAAAATTAAATGTTGGGTATTTTAAAACCAAATTATTTGGTTATCATTTCTTTTATGTGGCATTATTCTTAACCACCTCCTTTTCTGTGACAAGAAAATGAATGGAAGTACTTTTTTTAGTGTGCTCACATGCACCTTACTTTCTTCTGGCTAGACTGAATTAAAATTCTATTTAAATGTGTGCCTGCCCATAACTGATGTAATGCAATGCACAAATACTGTCCAGGACTTAAAACATTGCTAGCTTTGCTAAAACGCCAGCTCAAAAAAAAAAAGATATTATATGGAACACTCTCTTTGGTTAAGCAGAATGCCCTTTTATTTGGATTTAATCTGATAACAAGATAAACACTGATGAGTATAGTTCTCTTAGATAATTAGAGTAAACTCATGAAACATTTTATTTTATAAACTAGTATATCTTTTGAGGGTATAGTTCCCCCATGATGCATATGTGTTAACTTGCATCCATATTAAAAGAAGTTACTTATGTGTAAGAAAGATAATTATACCCTGTAGTGTGTTCCTGGGTATGTCCATTTCACTTCCACTTTGTAAAATCTATAATAGAAGTGAGAACTAAGCGGCCCTGACCAATGACACAACTAATCAAGTCTTGGTCTCCCTTCTTCATCGGAGGGGCATGGATCAGCGTTCATGTTGCACTCCCCGTGAGTGCTCGGCCCAAGCCGGGGAAGCGAATGATCCAACCAGCGGACAAAATTCGGTGATGAATCCTGGTCACGTTCCACCTGCGGCACATTGTGCACGTGCTAAGAAGCTCAGCAAAGGAGGAGGGGTAAGGATAAAGCTGGGCTGGGGGACGTGTTGATCTGTTAACTGCATGGGACTGAATTATGAGTGTAAGAGTTCTTTATAGTGAATTTTAGTAATTTAGTGTAATTGTGGATCGTGTTATTTTAAATATTGGGGAAGGGGAGCAGAGGGAGCAGGCAGCTTTCCTAGTGTATATAGATTTTATAAATAAAAATAAACAATTACTACTCTGCAAGTGTATCTGCATGTCAGGATTCCATTATGTTGCAGCTCTGCCTGTCTATCAGTCAAGTAACGTCGTCAATAGTCATATGAATGCAGCGTAATGATGAGCTGGGAATGATCTATTAAATTTATGTTTTGTTTTATTCTTCACGCATGCTTTTTTCATTCTGGTTCTATAAACTTGAGTAAGGTGCCATCTGCTGTTAGAAGCTGGCATTGAGATAATGCATTTGGGGCTTGATCCAAAGCCCAGTGAAGGCAATAGGAGTCTACTGACTTTAAAGCGTTTTGCTAGGCCCCTAGGGACTGCAAAATGAAAAGGTATGTCTCCAGCTTGGTATTAATGTCTGTTACACACATAAACCCATTATTCAGGAGAGAATATACTTAGTTCCCTGAAGTGGAACTCTTTTGAACAGGAACACATATATGTGGTCATCTCAGGGACATGTAATGGGCTACTGAAGCCTCTCGAACAGCATGGGTCCAGTCTGTGTTGCTCATTATGCTTAACACATTCTGAATGGCTGCAAACTGATGATTTGTTCTGGTCTTGCCAAAAGATAGGAACTATAGTCATGTGGTTTTTGATTATAGCCGTATTAAGAAGCACTGCTCTCAAGCAGGGGACTCCGTCTGATCTGGAGCAACAGTGGGTAGTGTCTCAGCTACAGAATCATACGTCTATTAGTTTGTCTACTAATTGGGAGGAGATCTATTAGTTTGTCTATTAATTGGGAGGAAATCACCGAGAACTAAGCACGGTAGCAGTTAGTATGGCAACTGAGTTTGTAGTTTGTTGGGAAAAATATTGCAAATTAAAAATAAATTAAGAATAGATATCAAGGCCTATATATAAGTTGATGGGCTCTTTAGAAATAGCTTAGGAAAATCAAATTAAAATCAATGTGTTCCATATATAAAGAATGCAAATATTTTTTTAAAAAATTGGAAACATACAAAGCAAAATCATTTCTAAATAGTAGAAATTATATCTGGAGGCAGCTATTAAACCTCTGATGGAGTTAGATGTATCTTAAGATCACAAGTAGTTTGATCTTCATTCCCAGACACTACAGGGATAGTCTATTAAAACAGTATTCACATGCATTTTTAACTGAATCCACATCTTTATAAAGGTTATATTTATGTGTTTTTATGGCAATTAACTTAATGGACATAAACGGCCACCAATATAATAGAACTGAATCTTTAGAACATATACAGGGAGAGCATGCATGAAAAACTGTCAACATACCTTTAATGAGGTGATACACAGCTTACTCATTATTAAGATTTTAGGAATTAAAATTCAGGTTTTGGTTCTTCCTTTACTCTTTTGGTATTCCTACTGTATTAGACCCTTTAGTCAGAGATTAAGCATAGGCCTGAAACAGGTTGTGTTTCAATACCAAACCTAGATCCAGATATGAACTTCACTGGCCCTATAGTTTTATAAGAAGCAAAACCAAAATCCTGGATCATAACAAGCTCAGAACATTGAGGTGGTCAAAATCCAAATTCAGATCTCAGTTTGGTGGCTCAGGCCCAACTACAGTGAAAATACTGTTCTCTGTCACTGAGATAGACAAGATAGGTGAAGTAATACCTTTTACTGGACCAACCAAAGCTTGTCCTCAGGTCGCTATTCTCTGTCACTAGCATCTATACATATAACCAGCCCCATCTGGGCTACCAGAAGGATTTGAACCCAGAACTGGCTGCACTAAGATCTTGCTTGCTTGAGGTACAGGATAAAAAGTCCCTTAACTGGCAGTTTTCTCAGACTCATTAACCTCATTTGGAACAGCCGCTAAAGGGGTTATCTATTTAACAAACCAAAAATATTAGTATGTGAAACAGATACTAGTTACACTCTATTAATAAAGTTAGGAGGATTTCTGCTTAGGTAGCTTCTTCAGATATTAAACCAGAAGGAAATTAAATGGTGTCATTCAATCATTGTGACCATAACAAAGATAAATAAAGATGCCAATGCCAAAGTATAACCAACCATTAAATTGCTGTAATCTGATAGGGAATGCACTTTATAGACATGTGAGCCACTAATCTGAGATCAAAATAATTTAAAAATAGAAAATGTAGGGCCTCCAAAAATAATGTTTTGTGCTTCCAGGATCAATTTTTTCAAAACCTAGCTTTTTGTTTGTTGCCTGCAAATTTATGGGTGCAAATGCCCACAATTATTTGTGAGTGCCATTTAAGTTACATGGAGCCAAACTTGCAGAGCCATTTACTAAACAGGTGCTTCAATGTGAGGGTATCCAACCAATTTTCAGAGGCATAAGGCTGTCACAAATTAGGCACCCAAAAATTGAACCATATAAGATTAGTGATCACTGCTGAAAACAATGGCCTCAGATATTTAAAATACCAGCATTGCATTCAAAAATCAGATATTGTACATTTAAATAGCAATTAATCATTGCCGTAGAGTTGCGGATGCTGAAAAGGAGGCCAATATAAATTATTCTGCTGATTCTAAAACAGATAGGTAGAACTACTGCACAGAACTGTACACATTCATGCTGACCTCACTGATGATGCTTATCCTCAAAGGAGGCTAGCTTCTACTTGAGTGTGGTGAGTATAGGGAGGAAATTGATATTGGGACAAAATCAGTAGAAAAGAAATATGACATGTATTTTCACGCTTCTATGAGGGTTTTATAACCACTGGAAAAATTAAGAACGCATTTAAACTACGACATTGAAACAGTCTTCCCTCAGTGTGTGGGAACTTTCGGATGTATTCCTCTCTTCACATTGCTTTAGATGAGTCACTTTAGGTGTTAGGGAACTTGTAGACTTCGATAATCAGACACATTGTCAGCACTCAAACAGCAGGAATTTTCTTCAGCAACTACAATAAAATGTATTTAATGCATCTTGAAATATAATATTGTTCATTTTAACAACAGGGCGAGAACATGTATATAAGCATTGGTAGGGGGAAAATGAGGAGTGTTGATAACTAGATAGGGGATGGCTTCCTTTCATCCTAAATAATGAATATTTTAGATGCTCTTTGCTGACAGCTGCATCAGCTGCCTGTTGTCCAGCCACTGCATCTCAAGACCCCAAAACTAAGGAAGGAGCCTTCCCCTCCCTCTTCCTCCACAAGAGAAGAGCAGTTTGAGCTGCTAACAAGGACCACAAAGGGGTGGGAGAGGCCACACTACCTCTAACACTGTCAGTCACTGGTAACTCAGGCACCACTTGCTGGCTATTGAAAACGTTACATATATGCTCTCACACTGAACCCACTTTGGTGCGTAGGGTGGAGGGGAGTGAACACTGTGTCAGCAACGATGGTACAGACTGGCAGGGGACACCTGGCCAGTGGGGAGTATCTCTAGCATGATTTGTACATTTGTTTGGCTCATGTTACCATTTTTGAAAGTCTTGTTTTTACTTATGGCTCAGTACTCAGAAGACTGAGTATTTTATACATGCAAATTATTATTTTAGTAATTATTATTCACAGCTGGCCACAAGAGAAGACCTAGCATGCAGCTGACCTAAGTGGTCTCTATTCTAAAAGCTGAAACGTAAAACCCAGCTAAAGCTTCTTCGTTGTTAAATAGCCTATTAAAATGTGGACAGCATCACAAAGGCACAGAGAGCACTAGAGACCTGAACATAGCTTTGCTCCTTAATCATGGGTAGGGAAGGTATTGGTCTGTCTTTAGACCAATTTCTGGCTTTCTAATTAGTAATTAATAATAATATGTAGCTGTGTATGCCTCAAACACTTTACAAAGGGGGATAAGCATTCTCATCATCCCCTTTATGGATGAGAGCCTAAGTGACATCCTCAAGGTCACACCAAAAAACAACAGAAGAAATGGGAATAAGAACCAGAGTTTCTGCCTCACACTCCAGTGTCCTATCGGGTTCTCACAACAAAATTTGTGGTGGCCTCAGGTGCGGCCACCAACTCTTGCTCTGACAATTTTTCTTAAAATACTTAATACACTTTATTTGTTTTTCCTAAATATGCACATGTACATGTCCAACTCATTGCAATTTATTTATATAGGGTTTTTTTGCAGACTCAATACTAAAAATAACGTACAGTTATCTCTATTCTTTACTGGACCTAAACAGAATAGAAACAAATAAGGTGCTCTGCATATTCTTGTCTTTGGTGATTGGTTTCTTTTGCTTTTTTCCTTGCTGTTTTGTTGTTATTCTTGTTGTTTTTAAAGACTTGCTGTTAGTAAGTCTGTTTCTGTGAAAAGTGACATTTGTATGTTTGTTAATATCACATTTCACAGCAGCAGACTAGCTAGCTAGCTGGGAGACAGAGAAAAGTGATAATAGCAAACATTCAAATATCACTTTTCACAACAGACTTACTCAGCCCTGGCAAGCCGGGGGACAAATTAAGCCCAGGATGGGGAGGTGGGTAGGGAGGCAGCGGGGGCCAGGGCGATGGGGGACTGAGGGAGGCAGGAGGTGCTGGGGGTGTGTGCGTGAATGGGGGCTGCAGGAAGCAGCGGGGCCCAGAAGCAATGGGGAGATGAGGGGCTGGGGGAGGCAGCGAGGGTCAGGGGCAATGGGGATGGTGTGGTCTGGTGAGCCCAAGGCCGGCAGGCACCCGCTGTCACGTGGCTGGGGGCTGGGCCCTGGTGCTGCCACCACATGGCCGGGGAACAGTGCGTGTGGCTGAAACCCGGGGTTGGAGGATGCAGCGTGGGCCAGGGGTCATGGGGGAGGTTGGTGAGCCCAGGGCTGGGGCCCACCAGTGCTGTGCGCCTGGAGGCTGGATTCCGTGGCCCCACAGCCAGAGCCTGAAACCCTGCAGCTGGGGGACTGAGCCCTCCACCGCGTGGCCAGAGCCCGGGGCCAGAGGAGACAGTGGGACTGGAGCCCGAAGCTCCATAGTCAGGGGATGGAGACTGCTGCCTGCCACCCCAGGGTTGAAGCTGGAAGCCTGAGCCCCACTGCCCGGGAAGGTGGGGAACTCACACCAGCTGCCTGCTCCTCCAGCATTTGTGGCTCCAGAGGAGGGCAGGGCCCAACCCCTGCTGGCAACCCCAGGGGGAAGGGCTGCTGCTTTGCCCTCCCTGCACCCCCCAATCATCACCCGCACCCCCCAATCACTTCCCAGGAGGCTGAGATGGCAGAAAAAGCCCCTGGTGGCTGCATGTGGCCACGGTGGCTGCATTTGAGAAACATAAAACAGAGTATTGCTTAGTAAGCTGCTCTGATTGCTTAATAATTTTGTGTTTGTCTTAGTTATTTTAAATCCCTTTTTGAATTACATATTTATGTTTGCCGGAAGTCACCTGATGCTATCTAATGGGAGGAGATGTCCTTGACATGCTGGCCAGGACAATGATGTACTGGTTCCTTCATTATACATGACTCTCGTATCAGGGTAACTGATGGATTTGTTTCAAGAACGGAAATGTACCACACTAACTTACTAACATGGAGGAGGCATGTAAATGTAAAGAACAGAGGTCAACATTTTTCTACCTGCGTGCTTTAAGGCAAGCTCCAAAATCCATATTTAATTACCAAATAATGTTAGGTTCCAAAATATCAAAGTTCGTTAGGTGACCAAATGTGGATTGAAGACCTTACCATTAGGGACCCAGATAGGAAATTTTTGGCCCAAATCCCCACAGCGATAAGAAACCTCCCTTTTGATTTCTGTCGAAGACACGGAGCCTGGTCTGTTTTGCTTTTGCAAGTCATACCCTCTACACTGTACTGTAGCTGGCTTTCAGCCTCAGGGATCAGTGAACACGCAAACAGCTGAACACTGGACTGAGGCTGGCTCTTAGATTAATCTTTCCACAGAATAGCAAAGGAGTAGAGAGAAAAAAATCATTGCATCTGGTTCAAGGGATTTGAACCCAGGTGAAAGACAAATGGTCCCCTTTCTTCCAAAAATAACATGGGCGATTCCAGGAGCTGCAATTACAACTAAAATCTGACTGACACCTTGAGAACTTCGAAGAGACTCGACTCCAATTCTTTTGTAGATTCCACAGTGTTTGGCACTCAAAGTGCTTTGGTGGTTAATTCATTTCCCTGCAGCTAGATTCCTCCATGTAGCTTTATTTAGAGCTCTTTAACCTTCTGACTCACCAACATTCGTACCACCTGACGGTAAGACATTATTGTCAGAAACAAGCCTTCTACCGGAGAGCACCTCATTACTGCAACTATAGAAATCACCTGAGTGCTGCCCATTTACAGGGCCTGCAGCAACTAGTAAGAGTATTGTTACATTTTAGAACATAAAATGTGATTGAAGTGTCCCATGTTGTAAAGTTGGAGAAGGGGAGGGCGGAGAAAAGTGGGTCATTCATGTTATCATCAAGCAGGATCTTGTTTTTTCAGTTTTTACTCCTGTGTGCTACATGCCCTTCCATCTTTCACCAATTGTGAAGCAAAATTGTAGTGCAGAGTGCCTGTTCACATGAATTTACACAAGTTGCACATTTGCAATTCTGCTCAGAGTCTACGCAGTTGCTAGAAGCAAAACTATTTCCCCGAATGCCTAGAAAAACCTGACAGAACAAATTGTGGTCTAGCCCACTGATCTGCTAGTTCAGAGAAGGAAAGGGAGGTTAATCAGAGGGCGGGAGACTGACATGACAAGAAATTTCAGGAGTTTCAAATAGGAGGATGGTGTGGCCTAAGGAATACATTTCCTGGTCTGGCCAGGGACTGAATACTGGTATGGATGACACCACCCCAAATAAGTAGCTGATCAGTAAGTTCTAAGTGACTGAAGATGATTTTGCAAGTGTAACTCAGTATTTCTACAAGTTAGGTGCATGCTGTAGAACACTGTAGTAATTTCTGCTTTCTTATACAGCGAAAAAGGAGAGCTAATAACAGCCAAAGGGAATTTCACTTTGGATTAGACAGTCAATGTATGAGAGACAACATAATGCTGAGAGTGAGAGAGGATAGGATGGGAGAATTCCCACAGTGCACATCAACCCAGGGAGCTGGGGATCTACTGAAGACTCCATTCAGTGTAAATTAGTTATTTTGTTTTCTGCTAGCTTTCTAATGTAACTTGGCCTTCCAAGGAGGGCAGCTGAGACTGGAAGCCAGAGGTAGAAGGGGGAAAGGGAAGAACAGATACATTGGACACAGAGCTGGAGGGAGCACTGGGACTGGTTGATCAAGGAGAGTGGGAACAAGGATTTGGGGCATGAGCAGAGGCAGATTAAGCTTTTGTGGCTCCCTGGCCCAGAGGAAGTGAGGGCTCCTCAGCACCCCTTCCGCGCTCCTGCTGGGGAAATGGGGTCAGGGTACGGGGGCTTACCCTGCTCTGCCCGGCACTCCTGCCGGGGAGTGCGGTCGGGGGGTTCCCCCACTCTCCTTCCGAAGCACTGGGCGGGCAGAGCAGGGCAAACCCCTGCAACCCGACCCCAGTCCCTGCCAGAAGTGCAGAGTGAGCGGAGCTGGGCAAGTCCCTGTGCCCTGACCCCACTCCCCAGCAGGAGCACAGGGTGAGCAGGCAGAGCGGGTTGAGGTGCAGGGGCACCCATTTTTCTGGGGTCTCCCAATTGGCCAGGGCCCCTGGTCATGGGACTCATTGGCCCAGTGGCTAATCTGCCACTGGGCATGAGAAGTCGGTCTGATTGGGCAAGGAGACTGGAACTGGGTGTGGGGTGAAAGGGAGAAACTGGGGGTATGTCTACACGACAATATTAGGTCGATTTTATAGAAGTCGATCTTTAGTAACCTATTTTATATAGTCGATCATGCGTGTCCCCACTAAGTGCATTAGGTCGGTGGAGTGCGTCCTCAATACCGTGGCTAGCATTGACTCACGGAATGGTGCACTGTGGGTAGCTATCCCACAGTCCCCGCTGTCCATTGGAATTCTGCGTGAAGCTCCCAATGCCTGATGGGGCAAAAACATTATTGCGGGTGGTTTTGGGTACATGTTGTCAGTCTCCTCCCTCCCTCCTTGAAAGCAATGGCAAACAATCATTTCATGCCTTTTTTCCTGGGTTATCCATTCAGACACCATAGCATGGCAAGCATGGAGCCTGCTCAGCTGCACACTGCTGTTGTGAGCATTGTAAACACCTTGTGCATTATCCTGCAGTATGTGCAGAGCCTAGCTAGGAGGACGATTTTGATGAGGACATGAACACAGACGTTCCTGAAAGCACGGGCTGTAGCAATTGGGACATCATGGCGGCAGTGGGGCTGGTTGATGCAGTGGAATGCCGATTCTGGGCCTGGCAAACAAGCACAGACTGGTGGGACCGCATAGTGTTGCGGGTATGGGATGATTCCCAGTGGCTGTGAAACTTTAGCATGCGCAAGGCCACTTTCCTGGAACTTTGTGAGTTGCTTTCCCCCTCCCTGAAGTGCAAGAATACCAAGATGAGACCTGCCCTGACAGTTGAGAAGCGAGTAGCAATAGCCCTGTGGAAGCTTGCAACGCCTGACTGCTACTGGTCAGTCTGTAATAAATTCGGCAAATCTACCGTGGGGGCTGCTGTGATCCACGTAGCCAGGGCAATAAATACCCTTCTGCTAAGAAGGGTAGTGACTCTGGGAAATGTGCAGGTCATAGTGGATGGCTTTGCCGCGATGGGGTTCCCTAACTGTGGTGGGGCGATAGACGGAACGCATATCCCTATCTTGGCACCGGCCCACCTTGCCAAAGAGTACATAAACCGCAAGGGGTACTTCTCAATGGTGTTGCAAGCACTGATGCATCACAAGGGCCATTTCACTGACATTAACATGGGATGGTCGGGAAAAGTGCACGACACTCGCATCTTTCGGAATTCTGGGCTGGTCGGAAAGCTGCAAGAAGGACCTTTCTTCCCAAACCATAAAATTACCATTGGGGATGTTGAAATGCCAGTGGTTATTCTTGGGGACCCAGCCTACCCCTTGCTCCATGGCTCATGAAGCCATACACAGGCAGTCTGAACAGCAGTAAGGAGCAGTTCAACCATAGGCTGAGCAAGTGCAGAATGGTGGTAGAATGTGCCTTTGGACATTTAAAGGGGCGCGGGCACAGTTTGCTGAGTAGGTTAGACTTCGGCGAAAGCAATATTCCCATTGTTATTGCTGCTTGCTGTGTGTTCCATAATATCTGTGAGAGTAAGGGAGAGACATTTATGGCAGGGTGGGAGGTTGAGGCAGATCATCTGGTGGCCAATTTTGAACAGCCAGACACCAGGGCAATTAGAAAAGCACACCAAGGTACACTGCACATCAGAGAGGCTTTGAAAAACAGTTTCATGACTGACCAGGCTATGGTGTAACAGTTGTGTGTGTTTGTCTTTGACACAAACCTGCCCCCTTTGGTGAATGTACTTCCCTGTAAGCCAATCCCCCTCCCTCCTTCGACCACAGCTGGGACAGGAAATAAAGTCCCTATTGCTCTGAATCCATTCATTATTTAGTTATTAAAAAAAACTTGAGATCACTGGCAATGCTGATTAGTAAAAGGAAGCCCGGGTGTACAAAGGGTTTGATAACAGGGTGGGAGGGGGGAGGAAGGAAGGACAAGGCCACATTACTTGTTGAAGCCACACTACAAATCAAAGCTGTTTGAATAACAGCCTTCTGTTGCTTAGGCCACCCCCTGGAGTGGATTGACTGGGTGCCCGGAGCCTCCCCTCGCCCCCACACATTCTTGGGCGTCTGGGTGAGGAGGATATGGAACTTGGCGAGGAGGGCAGGTGGTTACACAATGGATACAGCTGGGGTCTGTACTCTAGTTGCCTTTCCTGCAGCTCCACCACATGCCTCATCATGTCCATTTACTCCCCCATTAGCCTCAGCATCTCCTCCTGCGTGTTCTGATCATGCTCACTGTGTGCTTTCCTGGCCTCTCCCACTAAATGCCTCCATGTATTCAGCTGTGCGGGATGATTGCATGAGACTGAAAACATGTCATCGCGAGTGCGTTTTTTTGCCTTCTAATCTGCGATAACCTCAGGGACGGAGTTGATGCGGGGAGCAAAGCAGCATTTGCAGTTGCAGGAGGGAAAAGGGGAGAGTAGACTTTACATAAGATCCTTTTGTTCTCAAAAATGTGAGACTCTTTCACAGTGAATCAAGCAATTGACAGCAGACAGCACATGTGCTTTAGGTACAAGGTCGCATTTTGCCTTTTATATTGAGCGCCTGCTGGTATGGTAACACATCACACACGGCTGGGCAACAGAATTTGGTTTCCAGGCAGCCATGGTAAGCCAAATGGTATGTGGGGTTGGCTTCTTCCATGTTCATAACATGTGGTGCCTTCTCCGCCTTCAGGGCCCAGGAACAATAAGCTCTGGAAGGGTACTGGCTCCAGGGTGTGGAAAAGGTCCTGGCTGCTGGGGAGAACGGATTCTCCGCTTGCCTGCTACGCATTCTCCTCCTGCTTCTCCTCCTCTTCCTCATCCACAAAATCCTCATCTATCCTGTAGCATGAAGCTGCCACCTTGCAGGTGTCCACGGAGAGTGTTAGGACTGGTAGGGTCCACCCCTAGAACGCCATGCAGTTGATCTTAGAAGCGGCATGTATGGGGCTTTGACCCAGAGCGACCATTTGCCTCCTTTGTCTTTTGGTAGGCTTGCCTGAGCTCCTTAATTTTCACGCAGCACTGTTGTGTGTCCCTGTTGTAGCCTCTATCCACCACGTCCTGTGCGATTTTCGTATACATATCAGCATTTCTTCTGCTGGATCGGAGTTCTGCCCACACAGATTCTTCTCCCCATACTGCAATCAGATCCAGTGTTTCCCGTTCGCTCCATGCTGGAGCTCATTTGCGATTCTGGGGGACTGCATGGTCACCTGTTCTGCTGAGCTCGCCACACTGACCAAACAGGAAATGAAATTCAAAATTTCCTGGTGCTTTTCCTGTGTACCTGGCTAGTGCATCGGAGTTGAAAGTGCTGTCCAGAGCAGTCACGTTGGAGCACTCTGGGACAGCTCCCGGAGGCCAATACCATTGAATTGCATACCCCTGCATCTACACTACCCCATATTAGACCCAGGAAGGTAGATTTTAGCGCTACTCCCCTCGTTGGAGAGGAGTACAGTGATAGATTCTAAGGGCCCTTTAGGTCGGCGGAATGGGGTTGGTTGTGTAGATGCATTCATTATAAAATCAACCTAACATGGCTAAATTTGACTTAACCTCATAGTGTAGACCAGGTCTGGGACTCAGAGCAGCTCAAAGGGGAGGCTAGGACTGGCTGGGCAATGAGACAGGTATTGGGATGAGAAGCCTGAAGAGTAGAGACAGAGACTGGCTAGCCAAGAAGAATGGGACAGGGATGAGCTTGAGGCTGGGGGAAAACAGGCAGAAGGGTCTGTGACTACTAGAGAACACTCCCCTCCAGATCCTGGAATGGAACCTCAAATTTCTGAGTCTCGCCATTCCTCTGCTGGCAGCAAATATCTGTGAAACCCACACTGTCAAAGTGTGTGTCTCATTCCCCTCTCATGCTGATCTAGAGTGGATGACAACCTATAAATAACTCTGTTCACTCATGTGGCAGAAGTCTACGTGATGATCTAAAAGTTCCAGTCCCACCAATGAACCATGTCAATATAATGCCATGATGGCATTCATTTTTTGAGTTTGCTTTTCTTTAAAACCTATGAAATTATACACACAAAAACTATGTTAAAAGATTAAGACTGCAAAGTCAAGCACGCAAAAGTTAGGAAATGCCAGAATTAAGACACAGCTATGATTCATGCCAAGAGCAGGACCATCCTGTGTACTGAATGAGGCATCAGTAATGTGCAAAAAATTAGCATGTGATCATGTAATTAAACACTGCATCATAATGTGTACGCATAAGGGGGCCAAATTAAGGCAACCTTTTGAATGCTTGACTTTGCAACCTTAATAATGTTCTTTTAACATAGCGCTTTTGTATGTAATTATTAAATATAATATAGTCAGTGGTCTTCAGTTACAGTATTTGCTATCCAGACAACAAAAAAACAGCATGTAAACAGACCCATAAACAGAATATAGGCTACCATCAGGTTCACTTCTCTAATTTAATAGGATGGTTTTAGTTACAGAATGTAACACAGAATACGGCACAATGTTCAACAGTTACTCTGTTACTAGGACAAAATCAGCACCTGTAGCTTTATAGGAGTAACTTTCTGCTCCCGCGGTTAGAAAGTTCAGTACATGTGACATGTAGTTATGTGAAAACATAGATAGGCATCTGCCTACAGAAATGCAGAAGCAACCAACTTTTCCTTAATTTTGGCTCACGACATGACGACAATCATAGAATCATAGACTTTAAGGTCTGAAGGGACCATTATGACCTAGGCTGACGACCTGCACAACGCAGGCCATGGAATCTCACCCACCAACTCGTGTAACAAACCCCTAACTTATGTCTGAGCTACTGAAGTCCTCAAATCATGGTTTAAAGATTTCAAGGTGCAGAGAATCCTCCAGCAAGTGACCCATGCCCCACGCTGCAGAGGAAGGCGAAAACCCCCCAGGGCCTCTGCCAATCTGCCCTGGGGGAAATTCCTTCCTGACTCCAAATATGGCAATCCACTAAACCCTGAGCACGTGGGCAAGACTCACCAGCCAGACCCCCAGGAAAGAATTCTCCGTAGTAACTCAGATCCCACCCCATTTAACATCCCATCACAGGCCATTGGGCATATCTACCGCTAGTAGTCGAAGATCAATTAATTGCCAAAATTAGGCTATCCCATCATATCAGATCCTCCATAAACTTATCAAGCTTTGTCTTGAAGCCAGATATGTCTTTTGCCCCCACCGCTTCCCTTGAAAGGCTGTTCCATATTTCCCCTGTAGGCAATATAGTTTTTCCCCATCCTCCTCTCCATGGCACTAAATCATAACACCCATAAGGCCAATTCAAAAATCTAGACATGCCAATAAAATAATGTCCATGATACAGCTGATGCACCTGGCAGCCATCTCAGATTAATTGCAATCACACAGTTAAACTCTGTTTTACGTTTGTTTGTTCAGGTATCTTGATTCTGGTGGAGCCATTGTATATAAATTGTTTTTATGCCTGAATATTTCTACATTCCCCAAATCATACTTAGCTAGTGGATCTGGCCCATAGACTTTGCTGATTTACACCTGCTGAGAATCTGGTCCATTGGTTTATTTTAGCTGTGCTAATGTCTATCCTATAGATGATGCCCCTTTAGTAGGCTCAAGGTGCCTCAGATGCAACTCTTGCCATAAAGATATGTATTAACATAATCCCTCACTCACATGTAATCTTTTCTTATTGTATGTGATTCATTGTTTCTTGAAGGCAAAATGCATACAGAGCTCTTAGAATACCACCTATAAACATCTGGCATTGGTGACTGGATTTAAAACAATTATCAGGAAGGGGGCCACTGTTTACGGAGTCATTGTGTAGTATAAATAATTCCTGGGAAAAGCTTGATGTTAATATCATAATGTAATATAGAAAACACAATATTAATTGGCATTGATCCTAGCTCATTACTGGAAACTACCCAACAGATGGAAACAAGGCGGAATGGCAGAATGTACAGGCTGGATGGAGGAATACATATTAAAACTATAATTCTTCAACATCTTTATTTCCAAGTAGAAATCCCTCTTTTTTCTCCCTCCACAATTTTTTTTAAGACCTCTGAGCAGAAAATTATAGCTATACCTAAAATATACATATCCCAGCGTGGGCTGTCACTCTACAAAGGAAGATGAGAAAGGGACCATTACACAGGTCAGATATTGGGGAGGGGTGGCGGGGGGGAAGGAGTTCAATAGGGTAACACAGAATATATCCCAAAGATAACACTGAATGAACCTTACAAGTGGGGAAGTTTGAACATATGGGGTAAAATAGGAGCCAAACTGGATGTCAAATTTAGGCTCCTAAATCCATATTTAGAAACCTAAGTGGCCTGATTTTCCAGAGTAATGGCCATGCAGCAGTATTGGTGGAACAACAATGGCATCAGGACATGAACACTAATCATGAGATGTAACAGGGTGTGCATACAATCAGCCTGGGAAACAGCCTGTTACACAGATATTGGAGGGGAAAGGGGGAGAATGGGGAAGGAGACTGTGTTACAGTGGCACTTGTCTGCTATAGCTATTGAAACATATCACCGTATTAATTACAAGGGCTTCTCAGGTGTCCTGTTCCCCCCATACCTCCCACAGTGTCTGGTCGATCCAGTCTCAGTTCATCAGCTGGGCTGCTATGACTTGCTCCGGCGTTGGGAATTCTGTGTTGATATGGGCTGGGAAAATACGGAGTACTATAAGCAAGCATCCCAGTACATACCGTTCTCGTCACAGGGAACTCCCTATAACAAGGCCCACGTGTTCCAGCACTTCAACCAGCATTTGCACTAGACTTCGGACAAAGGACTCTCTCTCCCTAGGCCAGAGAATGGGTATCTTCATTCAGTGACCAGCAACCTCTTGCCTTACCTCACTACTCACAGATTGACTCTCAGGAGAATGCTGCCAGTGGTTACTCTCCTTTAGGGCTCTTTCTCTCAATGTTCTTCCCTTACATTCTCGTTAGCCTCCCTAATCCATGATGAGCCTTTTCTGGAGCAGCCACAGCAATCCCTGATTCCAGCTTTTCACAGTCCTCAATTAGGTTCTTGTATTATTAAACATGGTGATTAATAACATGCTCACCACAGTTTCCAATCATTCTAGAACACTTCCAGTACAAGAACCTTTGCCCAGGACCCCTTTAAAGCCCTCCTCCCACTGCTTAAAGGAAAAGGAAACAGTACATGGAGAATGTGGGACATTTCGGTATTTTTTTATGAAAATTATGTGTGACTTGGTTTACCCATTCCCTTTTGTATTGCTACCTTCTCGGTTTCAAGGGGATAACGTCTTTGGAGAGACAAACCCAGGGAAGAGGGGAATGAACTGGGTGGGGGGTCACATAGATATGTTTGATTTGGTATGAACAAACTATCAAGAATCATCAATACGTGAATAAGTTTACGTTGGAGATACATTGGAGACCAACGAGTGGGCCATTAATGTTTTAACAACTGCTGGCCAAGGGGACTTTTTGGAATATGGATGGGCAATTACCTGTCTGACCATAACCCCTCCCCTGGGTGCTACATGTGAAAACAGCATGGCTGGGACTTGAAACACAGGACACAAGTGTTAAGGGACTTGAATACAAAACTTGGTCTCCCAGCAGGAGAGGAGATTCCAATCTGGAACAGTTGGGCAGGGCCTGGGTGCCATGCTGCAGGCATGCAGCCTGCCTTTCAGGTCAGTGCAAAGAGGGCCTCTCCTAACCAAACCAGGGGAAGCTGACAGGTTAGGTGAGAGTTATGCATTTAGGCTTTTCTTTACCATTTTAATCCAATGACCCTGAACACTGTGTTCCTGTTGATTATTAAATAACATCTTGTTTTGAAAAGGCTGACCTGCAAATATTTGCTGCTTGCATAATTCCCAAGAAGGTAAGCCTATAACAGGGGTCCAGGCTGATTTGGGCCTGCTGAAGGAGCCATGATGAGAAACAGAGGTGCTAAACAACCTTGACAAATGGGAGAATTAGTCTGAAAATTAACAAAGTAAAGTTCAGTTCAGATAAGCACAAAGTACTTCACTTAAGAGGAAAAATCAAATTCACAACTATGAAATGGGGAATAACTGGGTAGGTGGTAGGACTGCTGAAAAAGATCTGGGGTTATAAAGGATCACAAATTAAATATGAGTCAACAATGTGATACAGTTGCGAAGGAGGCTGGTGTCATTCTGAGGTGTATTAACAGCAGTGTCATAGTGTCCCACTCTATTCAGCACCGGTGAGGCCTCTGTTGGAGTACTTGTCCAGTTCTGGGCACCACACCTTGGGAATGGTGGGTGGATGTGTTGGAGAGGGTCCAGAGGAGAGCAATTAAGGTGATGGAAAGTTTAGAAAACCTGACCTCTGAGGAAAGATTAAAGAACTGGGTATGTTTAGCCTTGAAAACAGAAGACTGCGGGCAGAGCTGGTAAGTCTTCAAATATGTTAAGGGCTGTTATAAGGAGGACTATAACAAATTATTCTCCAAGTTCACTGAAGGTAGGACAGCAAGTGAGATTTAGGTTAGATATGAGGAAAATCTCTCTCACTATAAGGATAAGTAAGCTCTGAAATAAGCTTCCAAAGAAGGTTGTAGAATTCCCATTACTGGAGGTTTTTAAGAATAGGCTGGTGTGACGGGTTAGGTCACAGAGACCCCCTTGGGACTGCCACCTGATGTGCTGAGACTACCTCTGAGCCCACTTTCGCTGGTAGCTTGGGACTTCAGTACCCTGTCTTGTTGAGCCAGCCGCGCTAGCCTGCTCCAAACACAGACCCAGGTCTGAACCATGTTCCCCACAAGCTGCAGATTTAACTGAAAACAGCTTAAGAAGTGCTCCTGTCTCTAGCACCCAGAAACCCAGTTCCCAATGGGATCCAAACCCCAAAATAAGTCTGGTTTACTCTGTATAAAGCATACACAGGGTAAACTCATAAATTGTTCGCCCTCTATAACATGGATAGAGAGATATGCACAGCTGTTTGCTCCCCCAGGAATTAATTACTTGCTTTGGGTTAATTAATAAGTAAAGAGTGATTTTATTAAATATAAAAAGTAGGATTTAAGTGGCTCCAAGTAATAACAGACAGAACAAAGTAAATTACCAAGAAAAATAAAACAAAAACATGCAAGTCTAAACCTCATACAGTAGGAAACTAAATGCAGGTAAATCTCACCCTCAGAGATGTTCCAATAAGCTTCTTTGACAGACTAGATTCCTTCCTAGTCTGGGTCCAGCAATCACTCACACCCCATAGTTACTGCCCTTTGTTCCAGTTTCTTTCAGGCATCTCTTTGGGGTGGAGAGGCTATCTTCTGAGCCAGCTGAAGACAAAATGGAGGGGTTTCCAGGGGGTTATATAGTTTGTCTCTTGTGGGCAGAGCCCCCTTTGTTCTCCTATGCAAAATCACAGCGACAAGATGGAGTCTGTAGCCACCTGGGCAAGTCACATGTCTATGAATGATTCAGCATTTTCCAGGCCAACACCATTGTTTATTTGTTAGTTTGAACGTTCCCAGGATAGCTCAGATGTGGATTGGCATTTCCCAAAGTCCATTGCTAGTTAAGTACTCTCAATTACTTGAATAACCCCTTCATAGTATGTTGACCAAATCTGCCTTATGGGCTTCCTACAGCAAACACCTTAAATACAAGCATAGAGCCAATGCTCATAACTTCAGATATAAAAATGATACATGCATACAAATAGGATGAATATATTCAGTAGATCATATCTTTGCAAAGGTTATGTTACATGGCATATCTAGCATAAAACATACTCCAGTTATGTCATATTTACACTCATATTTCTATAAAGCATTATGGGGTGCAACATCACAGCTGGACAAACCCTTGTCAGGGATGGTCTAAATTTACTTGGTCATGCTTCAATGCAGGGGGCTGGGCTTGATAACTTCTTGAGGTTCCTTCCAGCCCTACATTTGTAAGATTCTAGGAATGCAGCAACCCAGTCTCGGAGTAGCAGAATTGCATGGGTCCTCCTTGGGCAAAGTGGAGGCCCAGAGCCCATCACTAATGGTACACTCCCGGGAAAACTGCTGAAGGGTTGGAGGCATAGCAGGCCTGGCAATATCTTGATACAGTGACAGAACATTTCCCCATAAATGATAGATGCTACAAATTCTGCAATAAAACACCTCAGAGTTATTCTTTTAACGTGCCCAATTTAAAGAGACACTGGGCATATATGTGCCTTGCATATATACTGCAAAAGGTATTTTGATCGCTTACATATTGTGTCTTATGATGGAGCATGTGAGGTACACATCATAGGCCAGACCCAGTCTGCCCTGATTTCAGCACACTAGCCCTATAAATAATGAAAAGACATTTTCAAGCAACCAGTGGTTGCCTAAGAAGCCAGCTGCTGCTCTCACTGGATCGAATATAAATTCTACTTAGGTCTTGTGGGTCCTCCAAGAGGTTCAGAATTCCTCTTCAGGTTGTCTGGGGTGAGGGAAAGCCATTGCTCTTGCTGACTGACTGAGCTGATCAGAGCACATGGACCACATCCTTCAACAGCTATTTGAGAGGACTATATATTAAGTGGTCTGTTTGCTCTCCAAAGGAAGAGAGCAGTAACTAGTCCAAAAGGCGCTTGTGACTGAGAAGACAGAGCAGCAAGCCCTGAAAGAGCAGAGTTACTCTGCTTATACTAATTTGATCTTGGGGGACTGTTCAAACTGTACACTCTGCAGCTCATGACTTGGTTGATTTGGAATTGTCACATGAGCCACAACAAACACTAAATAAAACAGAAAGCAGAGAGAGACACTGTTTACTAATCTCTGGTATTTGGGGAGTCTCTGTTCAGTTGCACTTCCATGGGATTAATGGCATCAGCAACATCTCAGAGAGCCTATGTCAGCTTATATATTTGTATAGTACTACGCACAATGGGGCTCTGATCCTGAATGGGGTCTTTGGGTGCTACTGCAGTACAAACAGTAATGAAAACCAGAGACACTTAAGAAGCCCAAGGAGGAAAATACTTATTATTTTGGATAGCACTACCTGATAAGAATGTCATCAGGAGCTATACTATCAGGGAAGAAGGAGGATCCTGGGAACTACAGGCCATTCAGCCTCACCTCAGTCCCTGGAAAAATCATGGAGCAGGTCCTCAAAGAATCAATCCTGAAGCACTTACATGAGAGGAAAGTGATCAGGAACAGTCAGCTTGGGTTCACCAAGGGAAGGTCATGCCTGACTAATCTAATCGCCTTTTATGATGAGATTACTGGTTCTGTGGATGAAGGGAAAGCAGTGGATGTATTGTTTCTTGACTTTAGCAAAGCTTTTGACACGGTCTCCCACAGTATTCTTGTCAGCAAGTTAAGGAAGTATGGGCTGGATGAATGCACTATAAGGTGGGTAGAAAGCTGGCTAGATTGTCGGGCTCAACGGGTAGTGATCAATGGCTCCATGTCTAGTTGGCAGCCGGTGTCAAGTGGTGTGCCCCAGGGGTCGGTCCTGGGGCCGGTTTTGTTCAATATCTTCATAAATGATCTGGAGGATGGTGTGGATTGCACTCTCAGCAAATTTGCAGATGATACTAAACTGGGAGGAGTGGTAGATACGCTGGAGGGGAGGGATAGGATACAGAAGGACCTAGACAAATTGGAGGATTGGGCCAAAAGAAATCTGATGAGGTTCAATAAGGATAAGTGCAGGGTCCTGCACTTAGGATGGAAGAATCCAATGCACCGCTACAGACTAGGGACCGAATGGCTAGGCAGCAGTTCTGCAGAAAAGGACCTAGGGATTACAGTGGACGAGAAGCTGGATATGAGTCAACAGTGTGCCCTTGTTGCCAAGAAGGCCAATGGCATTTTGGGATGTATAAGTAGGGGCATAGCGAGCAGATCGAGGGACGTGATCGTTCCCCTCTATTCGACACTGGTGAGGCCTCATCTGGAGTACTGTGTCCAGTTTTGGGCCCCACACTACAAGAAGGATGTGGGTAAATTGGAGAGAGTCCAGCGAAGGGCAACAAAAATGATTAGGGGTCTAGAGCACATGACTTATGAGGAGAGGCTGAGGGAGCTGGGATTGTTTAGTCTGCGGAAGAGAAGAATGAGGGGGGATTTGATAGCTGCTTTCAACTACCTGAAAGGGGGTTCCAAAGAGGATGGCTCTAGACTGTTCTCAATGGTAGCAGATGACAGAACGAGGAGTAATGGTCTCAAGTTGCAATGGGGGAGGTTTAGATTGGATATTAGGAAAAACTTTTTCACTAAGAGGGTGGTGAAACACTGGAATGCGTTACCTAGGGAGGTGGTAGAATCTCCTTCCTTAGAGGTTTTTAAGGTCAGGCTTGACAAAGCCCTGGCTGGGATGATTTAACTGGGAATTGGTCCTGCTTCGAGCAGGGGGTTGGACTAGATGACCTTCTGGGGTCCCTTCCAACCCTGATATTCTATGATTCTATGATTCTATGATCTTCACTTAAAAGAGAGCTCACTGTATCTTAATAATGCTAATAAGATCTGGCATAATCTTGGAAAAAATATTACAAAATAATCTTAGAATCTTGATTAAGTTTTAGTTTTGCTAGGAATCATGTGAGAGCCTGGAAGCTTAATGACAAGGTTTCAGTGTCAAAGATTTGCTACTGCAATTTTGAGTGGATTTGCTAATATAAGAGGAGAAAAATCTTTATTTAAAAATTGTATGTACTCTTCCTACTGCATATGGTAGTCACGCTATAATACCTAGAACCAGGGCAGTATCAGAGTCACTATGACTCTTCCAGATGAGCCAGACAATGATATAATTGGGGAAGATTTTTAAAAGCATATGGACTGAATTTAGAATGCTTAAGGGTGGGGGCTAAATGTGGTAATGGCATTTAATAAACAGGAAATTATCTCAATTTATTCCTCCTCTTCCAAAGATTCTGTGATACTTTGTATACATATAATGGTTGATTTTATAAGCTTTTCTTTTACTTCATTATGTACAAAAGCATTAGCTCTCACCAGTTAAGAACACAAGACCATAAGAATGGCCATACTGGGTCAGACCAAAGGTCCATCAAGCCCAGTATCCTGTACTCTGACAGGAATACAAGCTGTCAGGAACAGTATCCCTGATGATGCTACAGCACAACTGGTTGCTGAGCTCTGTGACTTTATCCTCACGCACAATTATTTCAAATTTGGTGACAATATATACCTCCAGACCAGTGGCACCCGCATGGCCCCACAATATGCTAACATTTTTATGGCTGACCTGGAACGCCGCTTCCTCAGCTCTCGTCCACTCATGCCCCTTCTCTACCTATGCTACATTGATGACATCTTCATCATCTGGACCCACGGGAAGGAAACCCTGGAAGAATTCCACCACAATTTCAACAGTTTTCACCCCACCATCAACCTCAGCCTGGACCAATCTACATGGGAGGTCCACTTCCTAGACACCACGGTGCAAATAAGTGATGATCACGTTAACACCACCCTATACCGAAAACCCACCGACCGCTATGACTACCTTCATGCCTCCAGCTTCCATCCCAGACACACCACATGATTCATTGTCTACAGCCAAGCACTGAGGTACAACCGCATTTGCTCCAACCCCTCAGACAGAGACCAACACCTACAAGATCTTCACCAAGCATTCTCAAAACTACGATACCCACATGAGGAAATAAGGAAACAGAACAACAGAGCCAGACGTGTACCCAGAAGCCCCCTGCTGAGAGACAAGCCCAAGAAAGAAACCAACAGAACTCCACTGGCCATCACATACAGTCCTCAGCTAAAACCTCTCCAACGCATCATCAGTGATCTACAACCCATCCTGGACAATGATCCCTCACTTTCACAGGCCTTGGGAGGCAGACCAGTCCTTGCCCACAGACAACCCACCAACCTGAAGCATATTCTCACCAGCAACTTCACATCGCACCATCATAACTCTAATTCAGGAACCAATCCATGCAACAAACCTCGATGCCAACTCTGCCCACATATCTACACCAGCAACATCATCACAGGACCTAACCAGATCAGCCACACCATCACCGGTTCATTCACCTGCACGTCCACCAATGTAATATACGCCATCATGTGCCAGCAATGCCCCTCTGCTATGTACATCGGCCAAACTGGACAGTCCCTACGTAAAAGGGATAAATGGACACAAATCAGATATTAGGAATGGCAATATACAAACACCTGTAGGAGAACACTTCAATCTCCCTGGACACACAGTAGCAGATTTAAAGGTAGCCATCCTGCAGCAAAAAAACTTCAGGACCAGACTTCAAAGAGAAACTGCTGAGCTTCAGTTCATCTGCAAATTTGACACCATCAGCTCAGGATTAAATAAAGACTGATTTGGCTCGCCAACTACAAAAGCAGTTTCTCCTCCCTTCGTGTTCACACCTCAACTGCTAGAAGAGGGACTCATCCTCCCTGATTGAACTAACCTCATTATCCCTAGCCTGATTCTTGCTTGCATATTTATACCTGACTCTGGAAATTTCCACTACGTGCATCTGACCAAGTAGGTATTCACCCACAAAAGCTTATGCTCCAATACGTCTGTTAGTCTATAAGGTGCCACAGGACTCTTTGCCGCTTTTACAGATCCATTCTAACATGGCTATGGATATAAACTGTTCAGGAAGGACAGGCAGGGCAGAAAAGGTGGGGGAGTTGCACTGTATGTAAGGGAGCAGTATGACTGCTCAGAGCTCAAGTATGAAACTGCAGAAAAACCTGAGAGTCTCTGGATTAAGTTTAGAAGTGTGAACAACAAGGGTGATGTCGTGGTGAGAGTCTGCTATAGACCACTGGACCAGGGGGATGAAGTGGACGAGGCTTTCTTCCAGCAACTCACGGAAGTTACTAGATCGCAGGCCCTGGTTCTCATGGGAGACTTCAATCACCCTGATATCTGCTGGGAGAGCAATACAGCGGTGCACAGACAATCCAGGAAGTTTTTGGAAACTGTAGGGGACAATTTCCTGGTGCAAGTGCTGGAGGAACCAACTAGGGGCAGAGCTCTTCTTGACCTGCTGCTCACAAACCGGGAAGAATTAGTAGGGGAAGCTAAAGTGGATGGGAACCTGGGAGGCAGTGACCATGAGATGGTCGAGGGAAGAAAGGAGAGCAGCAGAATACGGACCCTGGACTTCAGAAAAGCAGACTTTGACTCCCTCAGGGAACTGATGGGCAGGATCCCCTGGGAGAATAACATGAGGGAGAAAGGAGTCCAGGAGAGCTGGCCGTATTTTAAAGAATCCTTATTGAGGTTACAGGGACAAACCATCCCGATGTGTGGAAAGAATAGTAAATATGCCAGGCGACCAGCTTGGCTTAACAGTGAAATCCTTGCTGATCTTATACACAAAAAAGAAGCTTACAAGAAGTGGAAGATTGGACAAATGACCAGGGAAAAATATTCCTCTGGCACGCAGGAGTGAAATCAGGAAGGCCAAATCACACCTGGAGTTGCAGCTAGCAAGAGATGTTAAGAGTAACAAGAAGGGTTTCTTCAGGTATGTTAGCAACAAGAAGAAAGTCAAGGAAAGTGTGGGCCCCTTACTGAATGAGGGAGGCAACCTAGTGACAGAGGATGTGGAAAAAGCTAATGTACTCAATGCTTTTTTTGCCTCTGTCTTCATGAACAAGGTCAGCTCCGAGACTACTGCACTGGGCAGCACAGCATGGGGAGGAGGTGACCAGCCCTCTGTGGAGAAAGAAGTGGTTCGGGACTATTTAGAAAAGCTGGACAAGCACAAGTCCATGGGGCCAGATGCGCTGCATCCGAGAGTGCTAAAGGAGTTGGCGGATGTGATTGCAGAGCCATTGGCCATTATCTTTGAAAACTCATGGCAATCGGGGGAAGTCCCGGCTGACTGGAAAAAGGCTAATGTCGTGCCCATCTTTAAAAAAGGGAAGAAGGAGGATCCTGGGAACTACAGGCCAGTCAGCCTCACCTCAGTCCCTGGAAAAATCATGGAGCAGGTCCTCAAGGAATCAATTCTGAAGCACTTAGAGGAGAGGAAAGTGATCAGGAACAGTCAGCATGGATTCACCAAGGGCAAGTCATGCCTGACTAATCTAATTGCCTTCTATGATGAGATAACTGGCTCTGTGGATGAGGGGAAAGCGGTGGACGTGTTGTTCCTTGACTTTAGCAAAGCTTTTGACACGGTCTCCCACAATATTCTTGCCAGCAAGTTAAAGAAGTATGGGCTGGATGAATGGACGATAAGGTGGATAGAAAGTTGGCTAGATTGTCGGGCTCAATGGGTAGTGATCAATGGCTCCATGTCTAGTTGGCAGCTGGTATCAAGTGGAGTGCCCCAAGGGTCAGTCCTCGGGCCGGTTTTGTTCCATATCTTCATAAATGATCTGGAGGATGGTGTGGATTGCACCCTCAGCAAGTTTGCAGATGACACTAAACTGGGAGGAGAGGTAGATACGCTGGAGGGTAGGGATAGGATACAGAGGGCCCTAGACAAATTAGAGGATTGGGCCAAAAGAAATCTGATGAGGTTCAACAAGGACAAGTGCAGAGTCCTGAACTTAGGACGGAAGAATCCCATGCACTGCTACAGACTAGGGACCGAATGGCTCAGCAGCAGTTCTGCAGAAAAGGACCTAGGGATTACAGTGGACGAGAAGCTGGATATGAGTCAACAGTATGCCCTTGTTGCTAAGAAGGCCAATGGCATTTTGGGATGTATATGTAGGGGCATTGCCAGAAGATCGAGGGACGTGATTGTTCCCCTCTATTCAACATTGGTGAGGCCTCATCTGGAGTACTGTGTCCAGTTTTGGGCCCCACACAACAAGAAGGATGTGGAAAAATTGGAGAGAGTCCAGCGAAGGGCAACAAAAATGATTAGCAAAAAGAAAAGGAGTACTTGTGGCATTTTAGAGACTAACCAATTTATTTGAGTATAAGCTTTCGTGAGCTACAGCTCACTTCATCGGATGCATACTGTGGAAAGTGTAGAAGATCTTTTTATACACATAAAACATGAAAAAATACCTCCTCCCACCCCAATCTCCTGCTGGTAATAGCTTATCTAAAGTGACCACTCTCCTTACAATGTGTATGATAATCAAGGTGGGCCATTTCCAGACTACTACATGCCACAAGGGGCCACACCAATGGTTCCCTCAACCCACCCAGCAATATTGTTAACCTATCCAACTATACTCTCAGCCCAGCAGAAGCAGCTGTCCTATCTCGGGGCCTCTCCTTCTGCCCCTCCACCCCCACGAACATGATACGGTTCTGTGGTGACCTAGAATCCTATTTTCGACGTCTCCGACTCAAGGAATATTTCCAACATACCTCTGAACTACATACTAATCCACAGAGACCTCCCTACCAACACTACAAAAAGAAGGATTCTAGGTGGACTCCTCCTGAAGGTCGAAACAGCAGACTGGACTTCTACATAGAGTGCTTCCGCCGACGTGCACGGGCTGAAATTGTGGAAAAGCAGCATCACTTGCCCCATAACCTCAGCCGTGCAGAACACAATGCCATCCACAGCCTCAGAAACAACTCTGACATCATAATCAAAAAGGCTGACAAAGGAGGTGCTGTTGTCATCATGAATAGGTCGGAATATGAACAAGAGGCTGCTCGGCAGCTCTCCAACACCACTTTCTACAAGCCATTACCCTCAGATTCCACTGAGAGTTACCAAAAGAAACTACAGCATTTGCTCAAGAAACTCCCTGAAAAAGCACAAGATCAAATCCGCACAGACACACCCCTGGAACCCCGACCTGGGATATTCTATCTACTACCCAAGATCCATAAACCTGGAAATCCTGGGCACCCCATCATCTCAGGCATTGGCACCCTGACAGCAGGATTGTCTGGCTATGTAGACTCCCTCCTCAGGCCCTATGCTACCAGCACTCCCAGCTACCTTCGAGACACCACTGACTTCCTGAGGAAACTACAATCCATCAGTGATCTTCCTGATAACACCATCCTGTCCACTATGGATGTAGAAGCCCTCTACACCAACATTCCACATAAAGATGGACTACAAGCCATCAAGAACACTATCCCCGATAATGTCACGGCTAACCTGGTGGCTGAACTTTGTGACTTTGTCCTTACCCATAACTACTTTACATTTGGGGACAACGTATACCTTCAGATCAGCGGCATTGCTATGGGTACCCGCATGGCCCCACAGTATGCCAACATTTTTATGGCTGACTTAGAACAACACCTCAGCTCTCGTCCCCTAATGCCCCTACTCTACTTGCACTATATTGATGACATCCTCATCATCTTCATCATCTGGACCCATGGAAAAGAAGCCCTTGAGGAATTCCACCATGATTTCAACAATTTCCATCCCACCATCAACCTCACCCTGGTTCAGTCCACACAAGAGATCCACTTCCTGGACACTATGATGCTAATAAGCGATGGTTACATAACCACCACCCTATACCGGAAACCTACTGACCGCTATTCCTACCTACATGCCTCCAGCTTTCACCCTGACCACACCACACGATCCATCGTCTACAGCCAAGCTCTGCGATACAACCGCATTTGCTCCAACCCCTCAGACAGAGACAAACACCTACAAGATCTCTGTCAAGCATTCTTACAACTACAATACCCACCTGCGGAAGTGAAGAAACAGATTGATAGAGCCAGAAGAGTTCCCAGAAGTCACCTACTACAGGACAGGCCTAACAAAGAAAATAAAAGAGAACGCCACTAGCCATCACCTTCAGCCCCCAACTAAAACCCCTCCAATGCATTATTAAGGATCTACAACCTATCCTGAAGGATGACCCAACACTCTCACAAATCTTGGGAGACAGGCCAGTCCTTGCCTACAGACAGCCCCCCAACCTGAAGCAAATACTCACCAGCAACCACATACCACACAACAGAACCACTAACCCAGGAACCTATCCTTGCAACAAAGCCCGTTGCCAACTGTACCCACATATCTATTCAGGGGACACCATCACAGGGCCTAATAACATCAGCCACACTATCAGAGGCTCGTTCACCTGCACATCCACCAATGTGATATATGCCATCATGTGCCAGCAATGCCCCTCTGCCATGTACATTGGTCAAACTGGACAGTCTCTACGTAAAAGAATAAATGGACACAAATCAGATGTCAAGAATTATAACATTCATAAACCAGTCGGAGAACACTTCAATCTCTCTGGTCATGCGATTACAGACATGAAAGTTGCTATATTACAACAAAAAAACTTCAAATCCAGACTCCAGCGAGAAACTGTTGAATTGGAATTCATTTGCAAATTGGATACAATTAACTTAGGCTTGAATAGAGACTGGGAGTGGCTAAGTCATTATGCAAGGTAACCTATTTCCTCTTGTTTTTTCCTACCCCCCCCCCAAGACGTTCTTGTTAAACCCTGGATTTGTACTGGAAATGGCCCACCTTGATTATCATATACATTGTAAGGAGAGTGGTCACTTTAGATAAACTATTACCAGCAGGAGAGTGGGGTGGGAGGAGGTATTTTTTCATGCTTTATGTGTATAAAAAGATCTTCTACACTTTCCACAGTATGCATCTGATGAAGTGAGCTGTAGCTCATGAAAGCTTATGCTCAAATAAATTGGTTAGTCTCTAAGGTGCCACAAGTACTCCTTTTCTTTTTGCGAATACAGACTAACACGGCTGTTAGTCTGAAAAATGATTCGGGGACTGGAACACATGACTTATGAGGAGAGGCTGAGGGAACTGGGATTGTTTAGTCTGCGGAAGAGAAGAATGAGGGGGGATTTGATAGTTGCTTTCAACTACCTGAAAGGGGGTTCCAAAGAGGATGGATCTAGACTGTTCTCAGTGGTAGCAGATGACAGAACAAGGAGTAATGGTCTCAAGTTGCAGTGGGGGAGGTTTAGGTTGGATATTAGGAAAAACTTTTTCACTAGGAGGGTGGTGAAACACTGGAATGCGTTACCTAGGGAGGTGGTGGAATCTTCTTCCTTAGAAATTTTTAAGGTCAAACTTGACAAAGGCCTGGCTGGGATGATTTAGTTGGGGATTGGTCCTGCTCTGAGCAGAGGGTTGGACTAGATGACCTCCTGAGGTTCCTTCCAACCCTGATATTCTATGACCCCTCTGATACTTGTCCTCTGACAGTGGCCCATGGCAGGTGATCCAAAGGGAATGAACAGACAGGTTATCATCAAGTAATCCATGCCCTGTCACCCAATCCCAGCTTCTGGCAAACAGAGGCTAGGGACACCATTCCTGCCCCTCCTGGCTTATAGCCATTGATGGACCTATCTTCCATGAATCTATCTAGCTCCCTTTTGAACCCCGTTATAGTATTGGCCTTCACAACACCTTCTGGCAAGGAGTTCCAGAGGTTGACAGTGCACTGCGTGAAAAAATACTTTCTTGTGTTTGTTTTAAAACTGCTACCTATTAATTTCATTTGGTGGCCCCTTGTTCTTATGAGAAGGAGTAAATAACACTTCCTTATTTACTTTCTC
Organism: Natator depressus; assembly: GCF_965152275.1. Lineage (NCBI taxonomy): Eukaryota > Metazoa > Chordata > Testudines > Cheloniidae > Natator > Natator depressus. The sequence goes on from NC_134241.1 coordinate 14,599,991, forward strand.
TATACCACTCTTGATTTTATAGAACTCCATCATATCCCCCCTTAGTCACCTCTTTTCCAAGATGAAGAGTCCCAGTCTTATTAATCTCTCCTCATACGGAAGCCGTTCTATACCCCTAATAATTTTTGTTGCCTTTTTCTGACCCTTTTCCAATTCCAGTATATCTTTTTTGAGATGGGGCTACCACATCTGCACACAGTATTCAATTTGTGGGCATATCATGGATTTATATAGAGGCAATATGATATTTTCTGTCTTATTATCTATCCCTTTTTTGATGATTCCCAACATTCTGTTTGCTTTTTTGACTGCCGCTGTACATTGAGTGGATGTTTTCAGAGAACTATCCACAATGACTCCAAGATCTCTTTCTTGAGTGGTAACAGCTAATTTAGACCCCATCATTGTATATGTATAGATAGGATTATGTTTTCCAATGTGCATTACTTTGCATTTATCAACACTGAATTTCATCTGCCATTTTGTTGCCCAGTCACCCAGTTTTGTGAGATCCTTTTATAGCTCTTGGCAGTCTGCCTGGGACTTAACTATCTTAAGTAGTTTTGTACCATCTGCAAATTTTGCCACCTTACAGTTTACCCCTTTTTCCAGATCACTTATGAATATGTTAAATAGGACTAGGCCCAGTACAGATCCCTGAGGAACACCACTATTTACCTCTCTCCGTTCTGAAAACTGACCATTTATTCCTACCCTTTGTTTCCTATCTTTTAACCAGTTACCAATCCATGAGAGAACCTTCCCTCTTATCCCATGACTGCTTATTTAGCCTTTGGTGAGGGACCTTGTCAAAGGCTTTCTGAAAATCTAAATACACTATATCCACTGGATCTCCTTTGTCCACATGCTTGTTGACCCCCTCAAAGAATTCTAGTAGATATGATTTCCCTTTACAAAAACCATGTTGACTATTTCCCAACAAATTATGTTCATCTATGTGTCTGACAATTTTGTTCTTTACGATAGTTTCAACCAATTTGCCCGGTACTGAAGTGAGGTTTACTGGCCTGTAGTTGCCAGGGTCACCTCTGGAGCCCTTTTTAAAAATTGGTGTCACATTAGTTATCCTCCAGTCATTTGGTACAGAAGCTGATTTAAATGATAGGTTACAGATGACAGTTAGTAGTCCTGCAATTTCACATTTGAGTTCCTTCAGAACTTTTGGGTGAATACCATCAGGTCCTGGAGACTTATTACTGTTTAGTTTATCAATTTGTTCCAAAACCTCCTCTAATGATACCTCAATTTGGGACAGTTCCTCAGATCTGTCACCCAAAAAGAATGGCTCAGGTTTGGGAATCTCCCTTACAGCCTCAACAGTGAAGACCGATGCAAAGAATTCATTTAGTTTCTCCGCAATGGCCTTATCATCTTTGAGTGCTCCTTTAGCATCTCGATCGTCCAGTGGGCCAACTGCTTGTTTAGCAGGCTTTGTGCTTCTGATGTATTTTAAAAAAATTTTGCTATTACTTTTGGCGTTTTTGGCTAGCTGTTCTTCAAATTCTTTTTTGGTCTTTCTAATTGTATGTTTACACTTCATTTGCCAGAGTTTATGCTCTTTTCTATTTTCCTTCTTAGGATTTATCTTCCACTTTTTTGCCTCTCACTGCTTCTTTTACTTTGTTGTTTAACCATGGTGGCTCTTTTTTGGTTCTCTTATTATGTTTTTTAAATTGGGGTATACATTTAAGTTGAGCCTCTATTATGGTGTCTTTAAAAAGTTTCCACACAGCTTGCAGGGATTTTACTTTTGGTACTGTACCTTTTAATTTCTGTTTCACTAACCTCCTCATTTTTGTGTAGGTCCCCTTTCTGAAATTAAATGCTACAGTGTTGGGCCACTGTGGAATTTTCCCCACCACAGGGATGTTAAATTTCATTATATTATGGTCACTATTACCAAGCGGTCCAGCTATATTCACCTCTTGGACCTGATCCTGTGCTCCACTTAGGACTAAAGCAAGAATTGCCTGTCCTCCTGTGGGTTCCAGAACTAGCTGCTCCAAGAAGCAGTCATTTAAGATGTCAAGAAACTTTATCTCAGCATCCCTTCCTGAGGTGATATGTACCCAGTCAATATGGGGAGAGTTGAAATCCCTCATTATTATTATTATTATTATTATTGAGTTTTTTATTTTAATAGCCTCTCTAATCTCCCTGAGCATTTCAGAGTTACTAACACCATCCTGGTCAGGTGGTCTGTAATATAGCCCTACTGCTATATTCTTATTATTCAAGCATGGAATTTCTCTCCATAGAGAGTCTATTGTACAATTTCGTTCATTTAAGATTTTTACTTCATTTGATTCTACACTTTCTTTCATATATAGTGCCACTCCCCCACCAGCACAACCTGTTCTGTCCTGGTATTACTGTGTACCATTGATTATCCTCATTCCACCAGGTTTCTGTGATGCCTATTATATCAATATCCTCATTTAATACTAGGCACTCTAGTTCACCCATCTTATTATTTAGACTTCTAGCATTGGTATACAAGCATTTTAAAAACTTGTCATTTTTTGGCTGTCCCCTATTGCATGACATAATTGAATGCGACCTTTTTTCATTTGACTGTTTCTCATCAGATCCTCCCTGTATTTTATCATTTTCCATCCTCTCCTCATCAGGACATAGGGAATCTCCATTTATAGATCCTCCCCAAGGGATGTCCAAACCACATGCTCCTCCATACCAGTTGGCTTTCCCCCAGCCCTTAGTTTAAAAATTGTTCTACAACCTTTTTAATTTTAAGCGCCAGCAATCTGGTTCCATTTTGGTTTAGGTGGAGTCCATCCTTCCTGTATAGGCTCCCCCTCTCCCAAAAGCTTCCCCAGTTCTTAATAAATCTAAACCCCTCCTTCCTACACCATCATCTCATCCACACATTGACACCTTGCAGTTCTGCCTGTCTAACTGGCCCTGGAAGCATTTCAGAGAATGCTACCATGGAGGTCCTGGACTTCCATCTCTTACTTAGCAGCCTAATTTTGGCCTCCAGGACCTCTCTCCTATCCTTCCCAATGTCGTTGGTACCTACCTGTACCATGACTACCGGCTCCTCCCCAGCACTACACATAAGCCTATCTAGAGGTCTTGAGAAATCCGCAACCTTCAGACCAGGGAGGCAAGTCACCATGCAGTTCTCCCAAGCATCGCAAACCCAGCTATCTATGTTTCTAATGATCGAATCACCCATTACTAATACCTGTCTCTTCCTAATAACTGAAGTTCCCTCCCCTGGAGAAGTATCTTCAGTGCAAGAGGATACCATAACATCACCTGGGAGGAGGGTCCCAACTATGGGATCATTTCCTCTGCTCCAGTTGGATGTTCTCCTTCCCTGAGGCTTTCATCCTCCTCAACAGCACAGAGGCAGTCAGACCAGGGTTGGGACAGTTCTACTGTGTCCCAGAAAGTCTCATCTATGTACCTCTCCGTCTCCCTTAGCTCCTCCAGCTCAGCCACCCTGGTCTCCAAAGTCCATATATGGTCTCTGAGGGCTCCTTGCACCGAATGCATACTTAGGGCAGGTAATCATACATACTGCATTGGGTGCAATAAACTGGGTAGCTCCCACTCTGTTGCTGGACTTCTGCCTGCATTCTCTTTTTACTCCCGAAGCTTGTTCCCTTGTTGATATTTTGTTTTTACCAAGCGGTGTTTTGACCTTTAAGTGCAAAGAATGTTAGGTGTATCTAGCCCCTGCTCACACTCCCCCTGTAAACTCCCTCATCAAACTCTTTGTCCCAGAGCTAACATTTCTGATGAGAGCAGATCCAATTTTTGTATCTTTAGAGATTGTAGGGGGTTTAAACTCAGCAACTAGAATTCAACCAACCAACCAACCAACCCATAAAGAATAGCAGTTCCCCAGACAGCCATGCGAACAAAATCGTGACCACATGAATGCTTCTGAATACCAAATAACAAGTGATTGCAAAATTGTTTGAATTGAACAGCTGTTGAGAATTCCAATGAATGGGCCGAATTCTCAGTTGTTGTAAATTGACCTAGTTCCACTGACGCCAAGAAAGCTGTATAAATTTATACCAGCTTAGGATCTAGCCCAATTTTTCTGAACACTGTTTTGCAATATTTTACAAGCTCTGAGAACTTCATTCCCAAATACTTTACAATAGAAATGGCAGCGGGAGAAAGAACGGTAGGCAGAGCAAAGCAATGTTTTTCGTTTTAACAAAAGATGGAAAGTCAAGGAAAAGAAAAGATACAATAAGGTTGTTCCAAATAAGAGAAGCTCCCTCCCCGCCCCAGCCAGTCAAAGGGGTGAGAGCGTGTGACAAGACAGAGAGCAGGCTGGATCTAATTGCCTTCTATGGTGTACAAATACATTGAGTGAGTTGATGGAAGTTTGTTTAAAACAAGGGGCCTCACTTACATGAGTGTAGTCCCCACTGTTGAGGCATTGACGGTCATAGGGAATAGACAGAAAAGCATGCAGGGCCATGGACTAAATTCAGTCAGCTGAAAGGCACTGGACCGCTGACCATGTTTTCTTTGAAACTCCTGCTGCCAGGTTGTGCAGCCTTTTTTATAAGAATTCAAAAAGAGAAACGTCTAAGGCCAGAAACCAACCCATCCCCCTTCAGTTTCTCCCACTGCCAATGATGCACAGAGCACCATAAACTATGGTGTGCCAGGATATGGATTTGCCCCAGGATGAGCATTCCAGTCTGTATCTTCATCGGGTCCCTGGAGAGGAATTCCTATTGGGTGAGTGGGCAGACTTTTCTTATTTTCCATGGTATTTGGGCTGAGGGAAAGCAACAGTAGCACTTGTGAGTGATCCTACGCACGGGCCTGGCTATTCTGGGAATTCCCAAAAGACTGGTAAAATCTCAGGGAGGAGGAATAGAGAGACACATGAAAATCGGTGGTTCAGGAGGGGAGCACATACAAAGTGGGTTAATTTCCATTTAAACTGTTTATTTCTTTGTTACATGCTCTCTAGCTGTGCCAGGAAGCATACGACTCTGACTCAGGACCTAAATATTTATATTTGAGTAACTAGAATCTAAATACAGCCAACAGGAAGGGGAATTTTAGTAAAAAAAAAATAAGTCCTCTTGTGCCAAGTGACTGTTTCACAGTGCAGATCCCAAGCCTTTTACGCTGTTTCCCCCACTTCATTATTAGCCTGACCACCATCCAAAAGGCCCCTTGCCAAAGGAGACAATATACTGTCGAGATTGGCACCAATAATTAGTTCAGGGTCACCTGAGTACGAAATAGGCAGGGAATGTCCCTGATCTGGGTGGAGAATGTTACTCTTTCATAACAGATGAGTTGATTTCAGCACACTGGACAGCTAGGATGAACTTGGTCCAATTTAAAAAAAAATTATTATAAATCAAACTTAAATGTGGCGTAGACCTTGCACTGGCTCTCTACACAAGCATGAATTTTACCCTATGAGAATTATATTTAAAAAGTATTGTGACAGCATATATTGGTGACAGATATTTCTAAAATATTTTTTTTAAATTCATTATACCTGGCTATTGATCTTTACACTGATATATTAGTATTGTAAATATCTATTTACAGTGACACCGTATTCCACTCTGCAATGATTGTGGGACTTTAGGTACCTACAATATCATTATAGCGATATAGTTAAAATATGAGATACCAGAGTAGTAATATTAAGTGAGACATTATAACAATTCAGTACAGTTTTCTTTTAAAAATCATTGAGAACTTTCCCCAGAGGTGGATTTACAGTGAAACACAGGGTGCCCTGGCACGGGGCCCCCAACGACAGGGGGCCTTAGGGCCGGGCAGCTGCAGCGGCAGAAGCTTGGTCCTGCCGGCTCCTGGGTCTCCTGCTGCAGGCTCCACCCCCACCAGCAGCCAAGCTCCCCCCACCTCCTCCAAGTGTGCCTCATTCCCCCCCCCCCCAGCGCTTCCCCCACCACCAAACAGCTATTTGCCGGCACTCCGGGAGGGGGAGGGGGAAAGGGAAGGGGAGGGAGAGGGAGGGGCAGGACCACAGCACACTCAGGGGAGGAGGCGGAGAAGAGGTGGGGGCAGAGCCCCCACATTCCCCCTACACATCCCCCCCCCATCCCCCTGCTGTGAGCTGCTCAGGGCAGGAGACTGGGAGCACCCCCACACCCCAGCCCTGACTCCTGCACCCCCACACATACCCAGCCCCTCCACAGCCCCAGCCCTGACTCCTGCACCCCCCCAACCCAGCCCCATCCTAAGCACCAAATGGGAGCTCCTGCACCCCCCCATTCCCACCTACACCCCTCGCACCAAATGGGAGATGCCCCAAGTAAGCGCTCCACACCCCAACCTCCTGCCCCAACCCTGAGCCCCATCCTGCATCCTAACTCCTGGCCAGACCCTGCACCCCAATCCCCAGCCAGCTCCTGTACCCTAACTCCCTCCCAGACCCTGCACCCCCAGCCGTGACTCCTGCACCCCCATCACAGGCCTCCAGCCCCCTGCCCTCCCTGACTCCTGCACCCCCCACACACACACACTCCCAGTCCCCTGCCCACTCCTGCACCCCCCCCACACACCTGCACCCCTCACACCAAATGGGAGCTGCCCCAGGTAAGCGTTCAACACCCCAACCCCTGCCCCAGCCCTGAGCCCCTTCCCGCACCCTAACTCCTGGCCAGACCCTGCACCCCAACCCCCAGCCTGCTCCTGCACCCTAACTTCCTCCCAAACCCTGCAACCTCAGCCCTGAGCCCCCTCCTGCACCATAAGTCCTGGCCAGACCTCACACCACAACTTTTTTTATATTTTTTTTTATAAAGCGCTCTTATCCAAAGCGCTTTACCATAGTTAGCTAACAGTACAAACAATATTTGGAAAGATCATTAAGTGGTCCGCTGAAACCCTCAGCGATCTTCAAGTGGAAAAATAAGTTCGACTACAAAATCAGTCAAGGTACCTCACTTTATTTTCATTTACTTCCTATTACTTATAGGAGGAGGAGGAAGAAAAAAAGAATGAAAAATGGGGTCGGTGGGGAGACAAGAGAGAATGTTCTTTTTCTTGGCTGGGTCCCAAGGAGGGGCCCCAAAAATGAAGCTGAGCACAGGGCCCCGCTAACTCTAAATCCACCACTGAGTTCCCCAGTGCAGGGCATCATGAAGATGTCCTCTGTGTAAACTGAGGCTAAAACTTTACACGAGGTGTGTAAACCACTTAACAGTCCCACTGCAGCCATATTTTGAGCAGTGCAAAGGCCTCGTGTGGGCTCTCTGCACAATACTGAATTTCTCTTAGTGTGTGTATAGCCCTAGCACTTCTCAATGACAACCACTGTTTTACTGAGTCTTCCTTGCAGGAGATCTAATCTAATGCTATAGAGCAGGGCATGTGAAATAAAGCCCATCCTCTGAATGCATGACAGAGGAAGGAGTTGAAAGATAAATTGTGTTATTTTTTTCCAGTTAATTCCCATGGTTAGGTTCCAGCTTGGTTGTTAATTTTAATTCCATATCAGACACTTAAAATTGTACTCAGCTTTATAAATTAAATGTAGTGATTAGAATATTTTTCATATTGCATTGAAAAGTGGCTGGACTCCAGATCAGAGTTGCTTCCTTAGACTGCATTTGCTTAATAAAGCTAGTATTAAAATATTTCCAATCGGGCTGGGAAGTAAAATTAATTTCTTACCTCCTCAGATTTTCCATATTCATTAGTCACTGAGGAGAACATAAGAAAACTTGAATAGATCTTTTGGATAATGATGCAGAGAGAACATCTGTGTGCAATCGAAATAATCTTACAGAGGTGTATAATCAATCCAAATCCTCGCTAACTTTCAACTGGAGTTGAAAGTAAGTGCAGGTATAAAGCAAGTGGCCACATGGGAAACTTCATCTTGCCATTTTTTATTATCCTGCTGCAATTAGATCCATTTACAAAAACAGAAATGTCAGCAATGACCAAGTGTGAGAGATGAAAAACAGTGGTCAGAATAGTTTCATTGTTGAATGTTTATTCACGAATGAGTCACTATTTTTAAAGGCTACCCTGTCAGCACACACACAAAAAATCAGATTACGTGATCTTATCTCTCTCTTATTTTTCCACAGTGGTTGCAATCTAAGAATGTACCAGTATGTCATCAGTAGCTGTAAAAGGAAAATTCACGACCAACAAAAGCAGGTGGTGTCCTAAATTTTGGCTTTGGTTTTTCCAGCTGTGAAACTCCCCACTGCCCACACTTCCTTCCCCTGCCCCCATACTACTCCAGTTCTGATGCTCACCACCACACAAGGATTTGAATTGCTTTAGCCAACCCCAAGATTATAGAACAATTTGGACGTGCTCACCAATTTGAGATCATCCATGGTTCTTAAATGTCCATTGGCAAATGCAAAAAAAAAAGATTCTTCCAAGTAAATTAAACATATAATGACATTGATAGTACATACGCTTATCCAAGTGATACATTCAACTAGGATTAATAAAACTATTTTTTTCAGTTTTATTTTTATCTTGATTTTACCTTCACCTTTAAGAAAAGTAAATTCCAGTGGGAGCTCGTCTTGTCCATCCATTATTGGAAAAACTGATATTATGGATCTATATAGATATTTTGGCACCACAAAAGAGATGCCCATGGACCTGACTAGGTTGATTGCTAGGTATATTCTATGCTGTTTAGGTTCTTAAGTTAAAAAGAGAAGAAAATGTAAGATGCACATACTTACAAAAAGCAAATAATAAATGGATACGTTCCTGATGTCAGGTACCTGCCACGCTGACTGGAAAGACATTTATCTGAGAAGTAGATATTTTGTTACTTACTATTTATAAAAAGAGACCATCTGAGATGTGGTTGGGTGTTGTAGGTACTGTTGTGATTTTTACCCTCTACATACAAAACATTTACTGTATTGATTGATATGCCTTCACTGTCTCAAATAAATGATGCTCAGCTTGAAATTTTACATATCTCCCCCTACAAAGACAATATTATTTATGTCAAATTCTAATGTTTCTTTCAAAACAGCCACAAACAAATAATGCACAATGGATCAAATTCAATCCTGGTGTATGAAGGATCAACTTCCATTAACTACAAGAGAAAGCGAACCTGTGTACAAGAGGGGGGAATTTGGCAGTGTGTTAATCTACTGCATATTTCTGATAAAACAGTTTGCAATACTAAAACCTAATAGCACTTAATATTAAATACACCGTGACCTGACTATCCTCTGGATTCCATTTCCTCAAACAGATACTGCTAAAACAGGGCCAAATTCTGGCTTTACATAGATCGCTTCAAAATAAAAAGCTAGCACTGGTGTATCTAAGTGGCAGTAACCCAGTGTAGAGCTGGGAGAAATGCAAAGAGTAAATTTGCCAAAAAACATGCCTTTTCAAGGCAAACAAAATTATTTGTAAAGTTGGGTAGAATTCATCCACATAAAAAAAATGGGGGATGGGGGCTATGAAAAGGAATTCATTTAGAAACAAAATGTTGATTCAAAATGAGGAACGTCCTGCACAACAGCCCGGAAGAGAAGGGGAACTTACATTCCCTTAAACTGCACAGGGTCACCTTACAATCTGGCCCTCAGTATCCTCAAAAGGAGTTAGAGATTATTCTGACTTCCATGGGGAGTTCTGCTTACAATTCACTGTTAAAAATATACCATTCTAAGAATAGCCAGGCTAGAAGAAATTGAAGCAGGTCCCGTGTACAGCAGAAACTGATCGACTAAATGAGTTCAACCTTTTAAAACCAATTCCACCCTGAACCGGCACTGCAGATGAACAACATCCACAGCAGCCATGAAGGTCTAAGAACCTGCCATGGTCACCATTTTCCTGAGTGGTATCGGAGGTCCTGTTTGTCATAAGACACTGTACAAGATGTTGCAGTTTTAGTACATGGGGAAAACACTGATTTAACAGCCCTTTGTCATGGATTCTGTTGCGTTCAACAACCGATCTTCGGTGTATTTCCACCAGTAGGGCAGGTATTCTTTTAAAAGGCTGATTTCTCTATTTTCATTGCTCCATGCGTGGACACATTTCTGGATCCGTCTTTTCTAACATTCTCAATTTAATATTTTTAATTGTATTGTCCACTGTTTTGGTGATTATACCATCTTGATCACATTGTAATTGGTAATTAGTGGCTACAGTTTTGTTCAAGGAGAAAAGTGCTCCTGCAATGACAGTCTGTGTTGGGGTTGAAAATATGAGGAATCTGAGACACTTAATACTGACCACTGTACAAGGCAAAAATCCAGTTGTAATTGCTATTTGCCTGTAACTAAGGTACACCTTCTCTACTGGACTGGGGTACCACAGTCTGTAAGTGATATTGTGCCACCCTTCAGCAAAAGGTGGCCTTCTCTTGAGTCCATGCACCCTCAAGATAGTCAGTTAATGGTGGAAGTTGCTCAAGAACATGGTTGTTATTGGTCAATACTTGCACTTCTAACGAGTGCCAGGATTAGCTGGCAGTGGGGGCTCATGAAAGGCAGTAGTAGATGAAAGCCAACTCTTGGAATAGCTATTTGCATGTAAGTAATAATAATATTGCAGTATTCGTGGCATTCCCTAAGCCAAGGGCAGGGAATACTGTAGAAGTATTAATTAGGAAAAAAAGGTAAAATTGTGAAGATTCCAGTAGTATATGCTGTGATCCTAGTTTTCTTTTCCTTGGATCTTTGTACTTTTTCTTTACCTGCTATCTCAGTTAATATTTAAAAACAAAACAAAAATCTTAGTTAGTTAACGGATATAAAATAAAAACAGGGTAAACTATATCCTTCAAAACCTATAGATTTCTTCATTTAAAAAAAATCTGTAGATTCAAAGTCAGCTAAACAGCTAGGAGATTCCATTCTTCAGGTAATTCCTTTCCCCTCCCCCTCCATTCTATGTTTGTGGTTTGATATTAATCATTTCCTTTAGCATCATGTATATAAGAGTACTAACGACACATCCATGTACAGTTTAAGAAGTTGAAGTACAGAACTATCTCCACAATGCTGCCCTTGTTTTTGGTTTTGCTTAGTTTTGGATCATATTGCAGCTCAGCACCAACAACAATTGATCTAAGAGGAGCGATTAAGGAAACTCTGAAAAACATGGACACAATTCAGAAGTCAGAGGTAACTTAGTTCTAGTGGTTTTTTTTAAGTCAATTTCATTTGTCTAACTTTTATTGTAACTTTACATATACAGCAGCTAACTTCATCTTTATTGGTCAGTTTCAGAATCCTTTAAAAACACCAGAAAACATAATGGTAAGAAATTGAAATTTATTTTTGGTTAAAGTGCCAGATTTTATGTTTGCATTATGATTTCAAATAAGTTAAGATGCTTTTTGTGATGCAGATGCTTTATGATTTAAGTGCCGGATCCTGCCACTCTTACCCACACTGAGCCTTAGGTCCCTGTTGTGCAAAAACTCATCCAAGTGCTTAACTTTATGCACTGTGAGAAGGCCCATTGTCTTAAATGGGAGTACTCACCATACATAAAGCTAACTACACACATAATTCTTTGAAGAATCAGGACCTCACTGTGTAAGTACTCCTATTAATTCCAATAAAACTTGTAAAGTAGGGTACTATAAAAAAAAGTGGCAAAACTGGGCTGCATGGGTGAAATCATAAGGGGCCAATTTCCGCTTTGACTTACACCCCGTTCATTTCAATGGACCAAATTCTCCTCTGTTAAAACAGGTTTAGACATTCAATTACTCCAGTGTAGCCAGAGCGGATACTAAGGGGTTTGTAGGAAGCAGAGCCGAGTGGGAAAGCATAGAACTTTCCCCAGGCCAATATTATTATTCTTTCTATTTTATGGGGGAGATTATTAAAAGCAGAAGAGAGAGGTAGACACCGAACTTCCTCTGAAAGTCAATAGGAGTTGAACACCTCACTCCCCTTTATGCCATTGAACAATCTCTCCTTGTAAGTACAAAATTCACATAAAATAAACTCCCATGCTACAAAGCTACTCCAACAAGTACAATTCTGAGCTGACTTCAGTGGAGTTCTGCTAGCAGACAATATGGTCCAAGATATTCCTAACAGAGGGACAAATTCTGCCTTCATCTCCCCTTGACGACAATCAGGCCCAAATTTTTAAAAAATGGCCTCTGATTTTGGATGCATCCATTTTTTTGGGGTGCCCATCTTTACATGTAGATCCCAATGGTCAGAGGTGCTCAGCACCTACAATTTCAGTTCAAGGCCATGGGAACTGTGTGTGCTCTTTAAACTGTGTGTGCTTTTAACTGTGTGTGCTCTCAGTACCTTTAAAAAAACAGACCATTAGGTTTCTAATTGGGCACCCAATAACTGAGGGACCCAAAATTACAGGCCACTTTTGAAACGGTTGGCCTTAATTACTGTGGCATATCAGGCATTTGCATGCCAGTGATGTATCATGTGCCACTGATAGATTTACAAAGAGCCATTTTGAAGACAAATGATATATCATGTTGAAAATAATTATTATTATTGCAGGAGTACAGATGCATACTTAAAACTTTTAATACATTTATTGAATCAATGAAGTCAAGCAACACTAATAAGAATATAAAGCTGTTACTCATCCACTTGCAAGCTATCCTGAAACAGTTAGGAGAGAATGAGCCCAATCTGAAAGTAAGTTTTGTTTGCTTTTTTTTTTTTGTTACTATGTGTTGGTTATTTGAACTTAGAGAAATACCCGACTATATATGAAAACGTGTGCACATTGAAAGCAGAATGGATGGATGGAATAATGTACCGTTAATTTGTAGTTTTAGTTTATTCGCATCACTTCTGCAAAATACCTGGTTTGTTAAGGGTCAGATAATGCCAGTTAGCCACGGTCTAGAGCAGGGGTAGCAAACCTGTGGTTCCAGAGTCACATGCAGATCTTCAGAGGTTAATATGCGGCTCCTTGTATAGGCACCGACTCCAGGGCTGGAGCTACAGGCGCCAACTTTCCAATGTGCAGGGGGTGCTCACTGCTCAACCCCGACTCTGCCACAGGCCCTGCCCCCACTCCACCCCTTCCTGCCCCCTCCCCTGAGCCTCTCATGCTCTCGCTCCTCCCCACTCCCTCCCAGAGCCTCCTGCACGCCATGAAACAGCTGGTCAGAAGGTGTGAGGAGGGAACGGGAGGCACCGATTGGTGGGGCTGCCAGTGGATGGGAGGCGTTGGGAGTGGGGGCAGGGGAAGCTGATGGGGGACTGCTGACGTATTACTGTGGCTCTTTGGCAATGTGCATTGGTAAATTCTGGCTCCTTCTCAGGCTCGGGTTGGCCACCGCTAGTCTATAGTAAGGTGCAGTGTGGAGATGCACTGTCTTAGGAGGAACACTAGGGGGACAGAATTCCTCCCAGAGCTCCCTGTTGAGCAGAGGCTACATGACCCATGTGTGGGGTTCAGCTGACTCCCCCAGCCTCCTGCTCAGGTCTCTACAACTCTTTTGAGGCATCATGAGCATGTAAGGAGTGAAGAGGAAGACCCCCCTCCCCCCCCCCCACACACACTCCACTAAACTCAGGGACTAGAATGCTGTTTAGTTCATAACAAGCTGTGTACATAGGAGACAAAAAGCTCCGTATGTTTTCTTCCCTCAGTAGACACCTTCCTAAAGGCCAGCTGGAATCAGACTCTTAATCAAAGATGCAAAGATTCTTATGGTCTTACAACCAAGAGGTATAGAAATATGTAAAATGAACAGATCTAGACAGACACTGGGACAGACTCTGATCTCAGCCAGGCTAGTGGAAAGCCAAGTTACTTTACTGACATTAGTGGAGTTACTCGGGGTTTACACTGGTGTAGCAGAACAGCTCAGCCTGTGATTGTTTACTGCCCCCTTTGGGATTTATATAGTCATAACTGCGTTGACCTATGCAAGTGTATAATACAGTGTATATTTTTAGGTTTCAGAGTAGCAGCCCTGTTAGTCTGTATTTGCAAAAAGAAAAGGAGGACTTGTGGCACCTTAGAGACTAACAAATTTATTTGAGCATAAGCTTTTGTGAGCTACAGCTCACTTCATTGGATGCATTCAGTGGAAAATACAGTGGGGAGATTTATATACACAGAGAACATGAAACAATGGGGTTACCATATACACTGTAAGGAGAGTGATCACTTAAGGTGAGCTATTACCAACAGGAGAGCCGGGGGGAGGGCGGAATGTAGTGATAATCAAGTGATTATCAAGTTATTATTGTAGTGATAATCAAGGTGGGCCATTTCCAGCAGTTGACAAGAATGTCTGAGGAACAGTTGGGGGGAGAATAAACATGGGGAAATAGTTTTACTTTGTGTAATGACCCATCCACTCCCAGTCTCTATTCAAGCCTAAGTTAATTGTATCCAGTTTGCAAATTAATTCCAATTCAGCAGTCTCTTGTTGGAGTCTGTTTTTGAAGTTTTTTTTGTTGAAGAATTGCAACTTTTAGGTCTGTAATCGAGTGACCAAAGAGACTGAAGTGTTCTCCAACTGGTTTTTGAATGTTATAATTCTTGATGTCTGATTTGTGTCCATTTATTCTTTTACGTAGAGACTGTCCAGTTTGACCAATGTACCTATATAAATCGCCCCACAGTATTTTCCACTGAATGTATCTGATGAAGTGAGCTGTAGCTCACGAAAGCTTATGCTCAAATTAATTTGTTAGTCTCTAAGGTGTCACAAGTACTGCTTTTCTTTTTGTATATTTTTAATATTTGGAAACACCGAGACCAAATAATCTTGAGTAAAGGATGATTTGCAGCTTTTGTGCTGACTAAATAATTCAAATTTTTTTTAAAGGAACATCAGACAGATTGTGAGCTTGCAGAAGTGGGTTTTGAAGACTTCAAAGAGAAACTCACAAGTTTTTTAAAGTTCATAAATGAAAACTTTTGAAGTTTACATTACAAGGAAGAATTCTAAAAAAAAAAAAAAAAAAAGATGAAACACCAAAGTTTCGGCCTATCAGAAGACTTGATCATATTGTGCTCTTATTCTTTGATAAGTATGACTACAGAAAGCTTGTATTTATATAAATTAATGTAACTAGCTGAAATGTTTTAAACTTGTTTAGAAAACATCCAGCTGATTTGAAACCCAATTGCTGAAGTAGGGTTGTAGTTTTGCTACTCTTATGAACCATAAGTAGTATTTTAAATTTATTTATTCTATTTATTTATTTATATAGTAAATTATTTAAAATTTAATTTTATGATCAAAATGTATTTATATTTTTATTTTAGTAGATGAAAATAGTGATTTCCTAAGTACTGATGAGTTAATATTGGCAACCTTGTTTATATCTTATTTATTTTAGAAATGTATATCTGTTCCTGTTATTGAGGCTTATGGGTGCTTTGTATCCATAATAAAAACAGTAAATTATGCAAAGTTAAAGACCTGATGACTAACCACTCCAGGCTCTATTACTACTAGGGGTTAAGCAAACCTTGATCAAGCAGACCCGTTTTACATTAGCTCTGACATTGCCCAACTCTGGCAAAGGCAGAAGTAGGGCCAGAAACATGGGTACGCCACTGAGAATCTCTGTATGTCTGTCTTTCCCTAATGTGAAATGAATTATTGATAAGATACTTAGAAAAGATTAGATTGAGGCAGGATCACAAGTATGTAAGTGTTACTTTAAAAACTGTGTTAATTATTGTGAAATATATAGACTATTTCTATATTTTTGTGTGTTACACCTTGAGTTTTAAAAGTAAAAATTTAGTAAAATTCAAATAAAATGTCAACAAATGTTAGCCATTGGTATTATGAGTTATTTGTATAGAAGCAACGAATGAATATCTGTAGACTGTTTTTCCATGACAAAGGTTTGTGAAACTTTCTTACAAAAGTAATGAAATTACGCTAAATGAAACCAGTCTTCTTACACAAATATATAACTTTGTCATTGTCGTTTTTTCTGGAAGAAATGCTAGGGTGATTTTAAGAACACTCTCGTTTTTAAATAAAGTTAATAGACTGATTTAAGTGGGGTCACCTAATTGTAAGGATTTGACTATTTCAGAAAATTGTATATGCAGAAATAAGTTTATTGAACAAATGTCAATTGATGTTACTCAATATGGGTGAAATTCACCCTGACTAAAGAACCACCACAAGACCTACAAAAAAAAAAAGGAGGACTTGTGGCACCTTAGAGACTAACAAATTAATTTGAGCATAACAGATCACTTAAATCTTCACAACAGGGCTTAGGTGGGATTTCAGTGGGGCACCAGCCTTTGTGCTGGCCCTCTGCATAGGAGTTAATTTCAACCTATAAGACCATACATACTGCAGACATTGCAGTGCGACAGAAGACCATTGGTCCATCTATCCTTTTCCATCTAGTTTTATGTTCTGACTCTGGCAATGCCATTTCACTACTGAAGAAGGCAAATATGTGCCTCCATAACTGCATCGAGTGAGTTAGATTTACTTTTTAAACCACTGCAATTTATGAGGTGATGCTCTGAAGCGTTAGGATTTTTCAATTAATACCAAATTCAGGCAGGAATTTACTTCACTAGGATGAAGCCCGATTTGGGGTCAGGATATGAGGCTGTAATGCTTCCCGTGTCACCCTTTGCCTATCGCTGTAACAAACCCCTTACCCCAAACACTGTTCATGGATTGTTAGGGTTACTGGATCTAGCCCCTC
Source organism: Natator depressus (assembly GCF_965152275.1). Classification (NCBI taxonomy): domain Eukaryota; kingdom Metazoa; phylum Chordata; order Testudines; family Cheloniidae; genus Natator; species Natator depressus. The sequence continues at coordinate 14,616,670 of NC_134241.1, forward strand.
TTCTGATTTGTTCTCCAATGATACCTGCAATGCAAATGGAGTCTCCAAGCCAGGTTGCATGGACTGAATCTTGTCTTAGATAGGTTTTTTGTTCATTTTTTTTAAAAGGTATTTATTACTGAGCAAGGCGGACACTGAGGGGTTGTGTGTGTTTCCCCCTTCCCCATTATTCTATGGGGAGACTGTAGCTTAGTATGGCAGACTTCATTTCAAGCACTGGACAGATTGATTCTATTACATGTTGCAAAACAGTTTTAACCCCCTAATTACAAAGGCCCTAAAAATCTAAAATCTCCCCTGGAGATGAGACGTACTTTTGCACTTACACAAACCTTTGCTCTGTCAGTGCTCCAGATGCTAAATGCTCACTCCCCCCATGACTGCAGAGGGGTAACTTAATCCCAATCTAGGATGAACCGCTATACATTTCCTGCAGACATGTGACACTTTTTTGGGTTGCAACTGGTACGTTTTTGGTGATACTTCTCAATCACCAACATGCAGCAGCTCTGACTTGCTAGTTGTCACAGACTGGGGCAACGATTCTGCAAGCCATGCTGTATAGAAGCAACTTGGGTATCCAGCACAATGCAGTCTTTGCTAACAATCTCAGGCCCCGAAGGGCTTTATTAATTGGACTATATTCTACAGCCACCTGTTCTAAGCCTCCAGAACAGCTGCAGCCACCTCTTTGGTGACTTTTATTAGAGTTTCATTGTAAGGTGATAGTCTCAGCCAAAGATAAAATCCATTTTCCTGTAGAACCCTTTCAGTACAAGAATCAGCCTTGCCACTTCATATTTTTACTTTGCTTTTATCTCCAGTGCACCAAGCACCCTTCTGGACTCTGGTAAGACACAAGTTCACCAAAATATTCCCCACACCCACTCATTCCCATTCACTAGAGTAATGTATATCTGTTGCCACAAATCTGCAGCTACCGAGGACTTCATGGTTGTCATTGTGCTGCATGTCATGACCTCTGGAAGCCCCAAGGCAATAGCAAAGCTAGAACTCAGGGTTTCCAAATATACAGCCCTCCAGCACTTGAGGGAAAATAGACTGTTCTTTAACTGTTAGCAATACTGGGCTTATAAAACTATTGGACAGCTTTCATTCTAACCAGAAGAGGGTAGTACTACACATGGTGCCTTTTTTAAAATATAGTGTCATGAATTGGCTATAGAGATTTGTGCCCTCCAAATTCTTATTTATCTCTCTCACTCACCGTCCCACCTTGTTTTACAGTCCCCACGCAACTAGAGTGTCTACCCTGATTACCCCTATCACGCCAAGAAGTTATCCCATGTGAATTAACCACGTTGACTTCCTTAGTTTAAAAATCTTATTCTGGTACAGTGGGGTGGATAATAGAAACAAGTCGCTGACCTGTTCTTTCAATTAACTTATGCAGGCACTTTAAAATAAAGGCGTGTAAATCCCATGCTTATTTTAGACAGGGGTTGACATATGTGGCAATGTTCTGAAGTTTGGCATGCATCTTTTTACTTAAAACTAGAAAACAAAATACTGTGTGAAATTAGCACTCGGTACTCTCTAGATGGCACTCCTTTACTACTGAATACCATTGATATAATTTACTGTGGAGTGATGCACTAAGTACAGCTAGTCAAAAAATGGCAAGAGAAAGTAAGAGTTCCTTCCATCCCCACGTTTTCCATCCAAGTTTTCTGACCAACTCTTATTAATAGGTTAGAATTTAAGTATACAGCATGAAGTTGAACAGAGAGACTTCAACACACAACTACTTTTAAAATGTTAATTCCCATCTCTCGCTCTTTCAGCTTTGGAGCACTTTGCATCTTTGTTCTCTTACTCAGTCTTCTCAGAGCTCCCTGTGTCAACACCAAAAAGCCTTCCTCTGTTTCCAAACGCCATTACACAAAACATCTACAATCTTACACCAAAAGAACACAAACCAAGGATTCAGTAAGACACTAAAGTTGGCTTTTGCCTCCTGTTTGTGAATCACATAAAAACAAACTGGACTTCTGACATCACAATATGTCTAAAGTAGCTGAACAGAACCTCCCACACTACTATTATAAACCTGGATGTGAACAGAACGAGTTACCAGATACACAGTGCTGTACTACGTACTTCTAGTCCTTGAAGCACTGCTAAAGAAAGCATCCAGTGCTAAGTCTATGAAACTGCCTTCTGAAGTTTCAGAGTATTAATAATATTTTGCTACTTCTCCCCAGTGACCTCAAAGCATTTGACATACATTAATGAATTAAACCTTGTGCATCTACCATGAGGTACTTAAGTATTAAAGCTGGAAAAATTATTTGATCCAGATAATATTCATTGTAAAATGATCCACATTCCCACAAGTTTATTTCTTTTGTGCAAGTATTGACCTAGCAATTTATATAAAAAAGTCTCAGCCTACCTGCTGTTTGCAAATTTCTCTATTCATTATTATGGTGTGGATAGGACACAAGTCACATGGCAATGTTCCTGTTCCCTGACTGGAAGACAAACATTAAAACAAACAACAAAAACAACAAAAAGCAAATACTCTGGTGAACAGTGTTCAGAATTCAGGGGGGGGAGGGGGTTGAAGCTCCTTGTGAAGGGGGAGCAAGGGATAGGAAGGGGACCTACTGAGAGACAGGTGGGGGCCAAGGGGGGGGGGAGAGAAATCAGCCTGCTCCAGGCTGGGAAGGAGCATCTCAGTAGTTCCTACTGCCATTCCTATGGCAGGTCCTGTGCCCCGCCCCCTCAATGGCTGGCACCCTGCTCAGGTGCCAGTGGCCTATATCTTACACCACAGTGGCTGGCACATGTGCACACTGGTGAATCAGCAGCCTGCCCTTCCTTTCTGCCATCTGCATAAGTCAGAGCTCATATCAAACACAGAAAGAAGGCAAGGAGTAGGTGGAGAATAATTAACACAACAGCACCTTATGGCATATTATACCCAATGCTGACTTTTAGTGATTTCCCTGTTCATGCTGCATCCTTGGTAGGTAGACACGATTCTTACATTTGACCCAGAGCTCCCTGAAATTTTGCTTGTTTTGCTCTATAAATTAATGGTAACATTCATTGCTACTCATTTTGTAGTAGATCCTACTTACATTCATAATGTGAGTAGCCCTATTTAAATCAATTGGAATATTCACTAGAATAACGGGAGAAGAATCTGGCCCTTGAGGGATTATTGCCAGATGTCTTGTAGTTAACATCTTAGGCCCCGATCCTGCAAATACTTACACATTAATGCAACTTTATTCACATCTCTTCCCTTTGAGATCATGAACATGTTTGCACATGTATAGGATCACATTCTTACATAGGACTTCACAAACAATTACACACTCAAGTCTACAGTTCAGCCTTGTCAAATTGTCATGAAGTTTACTAGGCCAGGGATAAAGTCTATATATTCCCCACACTAACTATTTATGGTAAAGAAAAAACATGAGATTTTATTCACCTGCCACAAGAAAGTAACTTGCCCCAAAGAATTTAACCAATACAATTTTGCAAGGGTTGTCTACATAACAAAAAGTTTAACCGCGTACCCAAAAAACCCAAACAAACCACTTTTACCACATTAGGGAAATTTACTAATTAAATACTACAGGCCAGATCTTCAGCTGGTACACATTGGTATAGCTGCTCCATTTAAGTCAAGTGAAGCTATGCTGATTTACACCAGCAGAGGATCTTGCCCCATGGGACTGGGGTATGTTTATTGGAATATGCATTTGTACATCATTAGTGCTTGTGTAGAAGAAACATCTAATTAAAAGTTAGAAATGGATATGTATTTTTTAAATTAAAGTATTTAAATTTAAAATACTAACAGACATAATATGAATAGCAAGCACATTTAAAATCAGATAAGCAGCTAATTATACTGCTTAGGTTGTAGTTTACTTCCTATTTCAATGATATGCGAGTCAGATAAGATAGTAATCGTAGCCGGACTTCATATATAAGCAAGCTCAATAGCTATATATAAAGAGAGATGAGCTTGAACACAAAATAAGTTACAGTACATTACAAAAAATTCCAAGCCTACAGAAACTGCATTTAAAATGTACAAATACATGCTTCTGATATTTCTTAGTCTTGGGATACACAGTCATTTTGTTCCTCTGAAGATAACAACGTCAAACTCGCCACAAAATATCGCTACATTAGTGAAGGAAATTATTTCTTTACTTAATAAGACGCATGAGAATTTTGGGGTAAGTCAATTTCAGGGTTTTTTTCTGAACAATTTCTTTTTGTGATAATTTTAAACTTGAAACTGACTGATTTCTTTCATGTTTAGAAACATTTTACTACACCAACAAATATCACGGTAAGTAGCTGTGGTTTATTACTATAATTATTTTTATACTGTTTTGGTAAATGTATCCAGGGTTTGCAAGACAAGCGAAAATGTGGGGTTCCCAAAGAGATAACAGTCTAAAACACAAACAACAAGGAGTCCAGTGGCACCTTAAAGACTAACAGATTTATTTGGGCATAAGCTTTCGTGGGTAAAAACCCCACTTCTTCAGATGCACACTAGTCTGACACACTATTACAGCATCTGAGAGAACAGCATGGGCATGGGAAGGGTACATGGGCGTTGTTAGTGAGGAAATCAAAGAATGGCTTGGAGAAAGGGGTTTTTACTTAATAACTTATGACATTTATTTGATGACTCTCTAAAGTACCAGTGCAATAGATCATGATATTTTTCTGCAGTTACGGAGGACGTACCATATTTTCTTTCAAATGGATACTGTCATTTTGAATTTTAAGAATTTGACTAAGATCAAAACATTGCAGTTGCTGATGGACATAAATAGTATGCCCTGATTTAAAAAAAAAATTAAGTTCTTTTAATACATTTTTATAACGGGTTTTCTGTTCCGAAGTTGATGAGCATAACGGTCTTTTCATCCAGGCAGGAAGTGACTAACTGTATGGAAAAACAGTGAAACTGACTATATGTAAGGATCACCTCCTCAGTCCATTCAAATCAATGGAAAGACTTCAGTGGAGCTCAGTTAGGCCCCAAACACTGTCAAATGCATAAAACAAACAATAATAAATAATAATAATAATAAAAAAATTTTTCACTGCTAAGTTATTAGGTATAGTAATTTAGGTGTGATTTGTAACTATTGCGCATATGAAAGTTTCAGACAAAGGCTCACTTTTCAAAAGTTATAGAAGGACAACTGGGTGGGAGGAAAAGGGGCTACATTTGTGTTGAAAAATAATAATTTGACTGTTGAGATTCAATATATGATTTGACTGACTTATTTCAAGAAAAAACTAGGCTGGTGTAAAATGTAATATAAACGTATAGGATACAGCTACAGTTAACTTTTTTCCTATTTATCTCAGTGTCAAAAATGTTCACATAAATACGCAAATGAATTTATTCATGAACTGCACAAAATAAACCGCGACAAGAGCGTATGGGGAGTTGAAGAAGATATGAAAGAACTGAAAAACGTTTGCCCATTTCTAAAAGTAGGTTTTTATTATTTATTTTGCCTTACTCTCAAGTGTTTTCCCACACAGGTATCAATTTACTCAGCTTTCTCTCTCCTTTTTTCTGTGTTTATTCAGTAAATACCTTTCAAAAAAGGCACTAATCCTTTTTGAAAACACATCGGGCCCAGCCCTGGGAATCTATCATTCCATGTAGTTCCCATTGACTGCAACTGATGGAATGACTGGGACCCTGAAATCTTGACTAACTAGAAAGTCAGTGAAAGTTGTGCCTGATTAAGGAATGAGTGAAAATTGATGGCCAAGTTGCCCATTCATAAAAAGATCTAAAGGGTAGGGAATCTATTCAAGGTTCTCTAGCAGAGATTTCTCTCCCATTGCTATGTCAGTGAATTGATTTACGTCAGGAGCAGAGGTCCTGGCGGGAGGGGAGGGTGGGCGGGAAATCAGTGAGCGCCTAGGGCAAATGGAAGCCTAATGCCCCTTCATCAGCTCATGCTCTCTGGTAACACACCAAAACACTCCAAGGCAGGGCAGTCCCACTGGAGAAACTCCTTCCTAGGTTCCACAACCAGTGGATGCCCCAGGACAGTACCCCCACCTTAAAGGGGCAGTGTATGTGTGTGGTGGAGGGAAATGGAGTTGCCACCTCCTATGCATCCTCACATGGCCAGAAGTCACTCTACGGCCCCCTGCCTCTCTTTTCCCCCTTCTTCACAGCTCCTTTAACCCAACAGAGTTAAAAGGAAATTAAAACATTCCCCACCTGGGATCCAATTTATTCAGTCCCCAAGTACACACTGGCCTTCCAGGCCCCAACACCAGTTCAGTGTCTCTCTTCCCTTAGCTGGGGGGGGGGGTTCCAGCCTCTCCCTCAGAACTGGGTCACAGTTCACTGTCTCTGCAAGAGCCAGACCAGCTACAGCTCCCCAGGGTTCTGTGTCCTGAGCATTTTTCTTCCCACCCTGCAGCCACCTGCTGCTCTTCATAGGGAATGAGCTTCTCTCGTTGAGTTGTACCTCCTTTATTAAACAAGGTTGGCTTGCCCTCCAGCCATTAAGGGGCAAGCTCCTGTGTTACATATCTCTCCAGTTGCTTGTCAACCCACACAGAACCCTAGACACTCAGCAAGCTCTCCATATGGCCCAGGAGAAGGCAGTTGAGCCCCCGCTCTATGCAGGAAGCAGGGAGAGACTTGTGGAAGGTTCTCAGCAAATTGGTCCTTTCACAAAATTGCTTCTCAGCTTTTCAACCAACTATGGAGCTGTTAGAAATTTTTCAAATCTCTGTTTTTAACTCAAAATAGAAAACCAAAACCATCTTTGCAATAACCTCCCCTCTCCTATATGCTGACCAGCTCCAGTCCTTGAGGATTTCAAGATTTGACTGTAGTGCACAGACTCATGCCTATACAGTCCACTAGTGACATCAGTCCACTCAGACTTTTAATGAGCTTGACGGTTTCATTGTAGTCCTTAGGAAAAAATAATGACCATGAAGAAATTGCATACCTTGGTGCAATTGGCAATCTGCACTTAAGAGAACTGCAATGCAATTAACAGGGAGGATACAGACAGTACTCACCAACAGATATCTTACGCCATTTTGATTGCTTGAAGATAGATGCTGAGATAGAAAAAAAATGCACCTACACTTTTTCTACTGACTGGTTTTACTGCAATAATGAGGCCTAACTGACCTAGTGCATAAGCAAACCCAAAAAAGACTACTGAGAGGAGATCTGAGAGACAGAAATTGTCTGCCGCACTAATGGCTCTCTTCCAAAAACAATGTTGATAATGTTATACTGGTTCTCTATGGTTGGGATAATGTCATGGTGTTCCAGAATGGGCTTTAAGAGTCCACAGTCTGTATTCGGTGAGTTAAACATATTCTTTGATCTGGTTGCTCACACTCCCATCTGCCAGATATTAATCATCCAGTAGCTGCAGAGAGGATGGGGTATTGTGCATGTTGTCAAGGATGATCAGAACATGGGCTCATATTACTGCTTTGTAGGATTAATGTAGAGCCATTTGCTGTGAGTGTGGGGGGAGGGAGGACAGTTATCCTGGTTTCACATGTGATACTGGTCATTTGGGCTAAGAGATATAGAATATAACAGTGTGCCCTTATTGCCAAGAAGGCCAATGGCATTTTGGGATGTATAAGTAGGGGCATTGCCAGCAGATCGAGGGATGTGATCGTTCCCCTCTATTCGACATTGGTGAGGCCTCATCTGGAGTACTGTGTCCAGTTTTAGGCCCCACGCTACAAGAAGGATGTGGAAAAATTGGAAAGAGTCCAGCGGAGGGCAACAAAAATGATTAGGGGTCTGGAACACATGACTTATGAGGAGAGGCTGAGGGAACTGGGGATGTTTAGTCTTCAGAAGAGAAGAATGAGGGGGGATTTGATAGCTGCTTTCAACTACCTGAAAGGGGGTTCCAAAGAGGATGGCTCTAGACTGTTCTCAGTGGTAGCAGATGACAGAACGAGGAGTAATGGTCTCAAGTTGCAGTGGGGGAGATTTAGGTTGGATATTAGGAAAAACTTTTTCACTATGAGGGTGGTGAAACACTGGAATGCGTTACCTATGGAGGTGGTGGAATCTCCTTCCCTAGAAGGTTTTAAGGTCAGGCTTGACAAAGCCCTGGCTGGGATGATTTAGTCGGGGATCAGTCCTGCTTTGAGCAGGTGGTTGGAGTAGATGACCTCCTGAGGTCCCTTCCAACCCTGATATTCTATGAATATGTAATATTTGGAGGGAAATTAACTATAAATTTTCTCCTAAAAAAAAATGTCTTTCCCCCTCTTAGGAATCCCCAGGCAATCATTCGTCCTGCGAGACCATAACAACAGATTTTGATACGTTTAAAGAAGATTTAAAGAACTTTGTGTCTTGGATCAAAGAGAAAAACATATGCAACAAAATCCAGAAAATGGACAGGGTATACACGTCTCCAAAATATGACTGTGCTGCCTTGAAGAACTATTGAAACCATCACTTTGTAAGAACAGAATCACTTTGTAGTCAGGGTATTGCTGGGGAAGAGAAAAAAAAAAGTTATTTCTAATTCAAGTCCACGCTGAGGATTAAGCATAGAAAGGAAAACAAGAAAATAGACATTCCATATGTAGCAATCAAAATGTTATATAAGAGAGGAGATTTGAGGCTAAGTGTGGATGACAAATTACAGTAATTATTGAAAATGAAATTGAGTTGTGTGTAATAAAGATATATATGTACAACCAAGATATGGTGGCTGTGATGTTTTGCAGATAAGGCGGAAAGAAAATGTAACTTTGGGCTACAGATCTAGGTGGGTGGATGAGGGGAGGCTGTAATAAGAAATATGACCCCAGTTCAGGAAAGCATTTAAGTACATTTTGAACTTTAAGCATGTAAGTAGTCAACAGGACAATTCAGATGTTTTGCTGAATTGGGGCTGTAGTTATTAACAGAGTCAACAGTTTCCTCCTGCTATGGTTTAGTTTCCCTGCAGCCTGTTCCTGCTGTGAAGTACATTCAACCCTCACAAAGCCAATGAAGGATGAAGTCAGTGGGAGTCGAAGGGGGCTCAGCACCTCACAGGACCACAACACCGGGCGGGTCGGGGGAAGATAGGAGTTATTTCTCTTGTAAAGGGAGGGGGGTATTGGGCTGAGTTTCAGGGATGCAGCATGACACACTCGAATGAGTCTTGGCCTGATCCATTAATCAGGTGGTCTGTTATAAATCACACTTCATTGCAACCATTACTTTTAATAGAAGCTTTTAAATTAAAATACTTGACACTTCTGGAAATCAACAGTAATTTGATTCAATAAATCTTATGGCGCGATCTTGACTACCATCTTTGTTAGTACAATCTTGTAGAAGATTGAGCTACAGAGTTTTATAATTTTTTATTTAGGTATACAATCCTTTTCTGACATGGGGCCAAATCCAGCAAGAGGTTGAGGACCTTTGTCCTTAAGATACTAGGCCTGATTCTCCATGCCTTAAATCTGGTATAGTCATGCCTGTACATAGCAAATGCCAAGTAGATGTCAGACTCTACCATTCTGACACAACAGCATTTCACTGCTGCTTTGCAAAGCAATGGGGAACCAGCCCACAGTATACAGTGGAACAGCTTAAAAAAACCACAAAACAAACAGACAGATAATTTGGCCATGAACTAGTATTACAGAACATCTTTGGGCAACCATTATATTTACAGTATGAGATTACAATAGAAAGATACCAATGGTAAGGTACCACAGCCTTGACAACTGGTACTGGAGCCTAGGGAGGGAACGGAAGGAGAAACCTACCGCTGTGGTGGTGCTGCATTGCCTGCCATCCGGTTGCAGCCTCTCCTGTCCTCAGTGTTTCTAACAGGAGAGTCTCAGTACTTCTTAGTGGCACGGGGATCAGTTGTCAGGTGATCTGGCAGTGATGGACAGAAGCACGTCTCTTCCTGAGCCACTGTAGTGAAGTGTGGCAGTTCATCTTGGTGGGATTAGAATTATTGAGGGGGTCGTTGGGTCTCCCAGTGCCACAATGGTTAGGAGATAGGACAAATGCGCTGTCTGATGCATTAGGCATCAATCATCTATGCCAACAGCTCAGGAACACCCAAACTCTTAGTACAACGTTCAGGTTTTCCCCATTCAGACCCATCTCTTCCCCTAGGGAACAGGGCAGCCCTCACAAGCATCAGTGGTGGGTATACTAGGCAAGGGGAGGCTAAGCCTTCCTTAACCCAGGCAGAGGTCCTGGCCATGCTCTTCCCCGAGGCTGGCCGGGGCTCAACTTGGGCTGGCTGAGGAGTCGGGCGGGCTCGGGGGGGACGGGGCAGGTTGGTTGGTGCTCCTCTGGCTGGGATGGGGAAGTCTCGGGCTCCAGCAGGGCCGAAGGGGTGAGGTAGGGGCGGAGCTGGGGGACTAGCCTCGCCGAAGTGGGGGTTCACGCACCGCCCAAGCTCACAAATAGTGATTTTGAGTGTAGGAAAGTACTGAAAGAGACATCAGACATAGCAGTGTCTTTGAATGGTTATTTATATTCAGGAGGGTCTGCAGAGGATCGTCCAACAGAACAGTGGCATCTTCTGTACAACTAAGCAGCATTTGTTTAGCATGAAACCAACAATGGTGCTGGGCCTGACCCAAAAAAAATCTTCCCATGAAATACCTAAATTTGTTCTTCACAGAGGAGATGGGTTTCAGAGTAACAGCCGTGTTAGTCTGTATTCGCAAAAAGAAAAGGAGTACTTGTGGCACCTTAGAGACTAACCAATTTATTTGAGCATAAGCTTTCGTGAGCTACAGCTCACTTCATCGGATGCATACTGTGGAAAGTGTAGAAGATCTTTTTATACACACACAGGAGATGTTGGCTGAAGTGGTTCACCAAGCGCACTTTGCCTTGAAGAATATTCACATTCTGGAATAAGTGCTATTCCTTTGACCTCTAAGTTTGGGGAAACAAAGGGCTTTCCCAGGTACTGCAGATGCTAGGTTAACAGTTAAATTTAACTGGCCAACAATGCTAGCAGCTCTATTTAGGGATCGATGATGTTTGTTCCAAAGACTGATTGCTTGATACCACTTTTTCTACGTGTGTGGATGAAAGTAAAACATCCAGTCAACAAAGCCTACATTATGGCTGGTTTTCCAAAGCTGGTTTTTGCAGGGGTTTAAGGACCTGTGACTCCCCATTGTGGGTTTGTCTCCCATATAGAAAACATCTCGAAATACAGAGAAAGATGTGACAGTCTTGTATGGTAAAGCAAAATTTGTGGTTATTTTCAGCATAACGAAGGACTAAGACAAGAATTTAGATCTACAGTCATAAGTCATATTAACTGATCTTCTACACAATTCAGCAATCTAAAAGAAGAATACTAAGTTACAGCTAAAAATCTAATCTCACTGCTGTAACCTCTGCTACTTCTAAATATAATTCACCACTCTTGAACTTACTGTATACATGACAGCAATGAATTTACAGGACAAAAAAGATCCCTTGACAGTGATGACAGTAAAGGAAAATATGAAAATACTGTTGCACAAAGAAGATCCATAAGTTCCTACTAGTCTAGCTCAAACTGTTTCCTGCTATATCTTAGACTATTCGTTATTTAAGCTAACAGCTGTATATCAAAGCATGCTTTTTACAGCTTATTAAAAGGTGGTGAGGAGGAGGAAGACACACAGCATTTATCAAGAATACAAGGAGAGACTGGAAAAGCTACAGCTGCTGACATGACCAGCAATGTCAAGCAGAATGTTCTGGAACCATGAAGAAAGTGGACTGTTTACTCAATAACACTCAGCAACAAAGCCTTAAGCAACAGTGGATATGTCTGCAAATGAGGTTGGAGTTTGGATAATGCAACTGTAGTTAGAAGGTCCCAACCCAGGCTTAAGCACACAACTCATGGTGGTATGTGACCTCTGTGCAAGCCGTTAATACTCTTTGTGCCACAGTCAACCCATTTAGAAATTGAGGTAAAAGTTATGATCTTATTGAAAATTAGGCACTCAGTCTAAGCAGATGTTTTGTGAATATACACACTGTCTTGCACCACTGCTCCCAAGGAATACTCCCTGCCAACAGGAGGAACAGCCAAGATGACCACTTTCTGCAGCACAATTGTATAAGTGAGAATTTAAGAGGGGAAAAAAAAAAAAAGACTTGCCTACATTTTAAAACTTGCCCTGGACTAACTGAAATTTTAGCATCTGCCCTCTGAATGACAGGTTTCAGAGTAGCAGCCGTCTTAGTCTGTATCGGCAAAAAGAAAAGGAGTACTTGTGGCACCTAAGAGACTAACAAATTTATTTGAGCATAAGCTTTCGTGAGCTAAGTGAGCTGTAGCTGACGAAAGCTTATGCTCAAATAAATTTGTTAGTCTCTAAGGTGCCACAAGTCCTCCTTTTCTTTTTGCCCTCTGAATGGTCATTTAGCAAAGTTCCAAGTCTGTGAATGATATTTTTATTGCAAATGTTGATATCATCTCAATTGTAGTGACATTGTGGTGTAGTGATATCATCTCTGCTCAGCTGGAGCCTCATAATTTTACGCAGAGGGTGCGTCTACACTGCAACAAAAGACCCACGGCATGGCTGCTGCTGGCTCAAGGCAGCTGACTTGGGCTGCAGGGTTAATAAATTGCAGTGCAGAGGTTCAGGATCAAGGTGGAGCCTGAGCATCTACACTGAAATTGTATTGGCCTGCAGCCTGCGGTCTGCGAGCCTGAGTCAGCTGGCCCAGGCTCTGAGACTCAATGCTGTTGGGTTTTTTTAATCACAATGCAGCTGTACCCAGAGTTCACTGAAGTCAATGGGGTTCAATCCAGACACAATGGTCTACATGGCTGACTGGGGGGTGTGGGGCAAGGTGGACAATTGTACCAGAGCCCTAAGCTGGGGGGGGGGGGGGGAGGAAGAATCCCAGAAAACATGTACCAGACCCCAAATTTCTCTTGATAGGCCTGGCCGGCTGCTCACATAGATCTGATTGCAGGAGTGGGGCCTACACATATACAGACAAATATATTTGCTAGTGTCCTGTAACTGAACTATTCACAGTGCATATAGTAAATGCAGTCAATTAACAACACATTGAGGTCATTTCAGCCATAGCTAAATTTCTGCATACATTTTGAGCCACCTTACCTTCTAAAAGGCATTAAAAAACAAAACAAAACCATCTGCCAGGAAACAAACCACTTTTAGCACAGATATTTTTTCATTGTGGTTTTTTCACTGACAGCCACTTTTTCATGTTAGCAGCCTGTGATTTTATCTTGATCTCAGCGCTGTGCCTGAAACCTTTCAAATGTTTAGGAGGATGACTCATTGAATGGTCGTTTAGCTTAAAGAGAAGCCAGTAGAATGAAGAGGATTTTGTTTCCCTTCACTGGGAAGGGAGAGGGCTGTTAGAGAGCTTCACCTGAGTGCCTGCCGAGCATAAGAAAAATTAACAAATAGATCGTAACAATAGATCATACATTGCCTATTCTTTTCACAGATGTTAAAGACTGATCATAAAAATTCAAAAAAGGAATCCTACAAATAGTGGAGACATGGTCAACTTGATAAGGAGGAGTACAAAAGAACAGCACAAGTATGTAAGGACAAAGTCAGAAAGGCTAAGGCACAAAGTGATAGAGACATAAAAGACAATAAGAGGGTCTTTAAATACATTAGGAGCAACTGAAAGATGAAGAAGAGTGTAGGTCCTCTACTTAGCAGGGAAGGAGAGCTAATAACTGATGACATCAAGAAAGCTAAGGTGCTTAAGTCTTCACCAGAAAGGTTAATGATGACTAGATCTCAACACAACTAATATTTACAACCAGGAGGAAGGAACAGAAGACAAAAATATGGAAAGAACAGGTTAAAGAATATTTAGATACGTTAGATGAATTCAAGTCAGCAGGGCTTTATGAAATTCATCCTGGGGCGATTAAGGAAGTAGCTGAAGCAATCCTGGAGCCTTTAGCAATTATCTTTGAGAACTCCAGGACAATGGAAGAAGCCCCAGAAAACTGGAAAAGGGCAAACATAGTACCTATCTTTAAAAAGGGGAACAAAAAGGACCCAAGGAATTATAGACCAGTCAGCCTAACTTAAATATATGGAAAGATACTGGAGCAAATTATTAAACAATTTGTAAACACCTGGAGAATATTAGAGGAATAGTCAGCATGGATTTGTCAAGAACAAATCATGCCAAACCAACTTAATTTCCTACCCCAAGCCCCAGCATGCTTCCTGGCCGGAAGACAAACAGCCTACCTGGGCTGGGGCCAAGGGCAAGCAGGAGGGGGCCTGGGGTAGAGTGTGGGTGGAGCGAGGCTGGGCTGTTTGGGGAGGCATAGCCTCCCCCAGCCTATGATATGCCTACAGATAAGGGGAAAAGAAATAGACATTATATACCGGGGTGGCCAAACTGTGGCTCACGAGTCACATGCAGCTCTTTTACCATCAAAGTGCGACTTGCAAGCCCCCTCTGCCACCCTATTCTCTGCCTACCAGACGGGGCGGAGGGGGGAGCTCGGGACATCTGCACCTCTGCCTTGCAATAAGGTGGTGGAGTAGGAGCTTCTGTCCAGCGTGGAGGACGGTCTTGGGGCTTCAGACCTGTGAGGCACACCTGCCAGGGCTTGGGGCTTCAGCAGGAGTGGGACTGAAGCCCTAAGCCTTGGCTCCAGGCAAGTGTGCTCCGGCTCTCAAACTTCTGAAGATCCTCATATGCGGCTAGGAGGACCAGTAAGTTTGGCCACCTCTGTTATATACCTTGATTTTATTAAGGCTTTTGACACTGTTCCACATGACACTCTCATAAACAAAGTGGGCAAACGTGGTGTAGATGAAATTACTATAAGGTCTGGTTGGCAGACTATACTCAAAGAATAGCTGTCAATGGTTTTCTGTCAACTTGGGCAGGCATCTTATGGGGGGGGGTCAATCCTAATTTCATTAATGACATGGATAATAGAGGATGATTATAAAATTTGCAGACACTACCAAGCTGGGAGTGGTTGCAAGCACTTTGGAGGACAGGTTTAAAATTCAAAGTGGCCTTGACAAATTAAAGAACTGGTCTGAATTTAACAAGATGAAATTCAATAAAGACAAGTGAAAAGTACTTCACCTAGGAAGGAAAAAATCAAATGCACCACTACAAAATGGGGAATAACTGTCTAGGAGGTAGTACTGTTGAAAACAATCTGTGGGTTATAATGGACCATAAACTCAATTAGTCATCAATGTGATGCAGCTGCAAAAAAGGCTAATATGGATCTGGGGTCCCTTTCAGACCTACATATCTATGATTCTATAAGAAGTCTTGTCCAAAATCCTTCATTTCCTTAACTTCAGGTTTGTGGAAACTAGATTCAAGCACCAAATACACATACGGCTTACTTGAATGGTTACCGAGTTGCATCTCGCCCTTATGTCAGTTATCTGTCCCTATTAATTCTAGACAATTTTGACAGGTGTGTCACACTGCAAGTATCAAACTGAAATATGAATTATGTAATTAATGCAAATTCTCGTAAGATTCATGGTGGACATTATATGGCCAATAAATCATAGGACTAATATAAGTACTTGTGCATGAAATGGTGTAATTCTGATATTTAACTACGTATTTTGTCTAAGTTTGTTTTATCAAAAGTTTGAAGATAATCTTTGTCAGGTTTAAGAGGGAATTAACATAAAGTACATCTGGGCTGAAGAAAGGTTCAGGAGTATCTTTCCAAGCAGAAGCATACATACATGCATTGTCTCTACTCTGAGTGACCTACAGAAATTTTAAACCAAGTTTTTAAACTGATTTCAGTTGATATGTTTTCACTTTCCTCCAATCTTGTGGTGGGTGCTGTTATAAAAAGGATCTAATTTTTTCTTTCTAGTGTTCTGTATAGATCACAGCAAGCCAAGTTTATGCTAACACACACACACACATCCGCTCAAAACCTCTATGTACTTTAAAAACACTAGGATAAGTATAGAATTGATTATTTGTATTGGGAAAAATTACAAGTGCTAGTTTGTAAAGAGGCATTATCAAAGATTATATGTAGTCTGGCAGAAAGTGCTTGAACTTTGAATAAATAGCAGCGCCGTGCAATAATGAAGAGTGGCTGTATTTCCATTACCTATTGTGGAATGATTCAAAATGATGGGGTTCTGTTTTCCTATTGCAATTTCGTCAGTCTATGCTAGCAAAATAGTCAACCTACTAAAATTAAACAAATGAAAATTCCCAAACGTTATCATTTATGTTTATGTTCATCTTTTCTAGCTGTGGAGTTATTGACCTTAGTCAGAACGGCCCATTTTCCATGTCAGTGGTATTGCTCACATATTTCTTTCTTTAAGCCCACAATGGAAAAAATTCAGAATTAAACGACACTCAGCCTCCACTCTACCCAACTTGACCTTGGCTAATTTACTGCCTATGGTGCCTACGTGCATTTACACCACATTAATTTCAGGCACCTGCAATAAATAGATGAAACATGGATGAGTGAAGCTTTATTCTGATTTTCCTTGTTTTTAAGGGTTCATATTAGGTCTTACACATCAATCATTACACAGATTTCTACTTTTAATTATAAATTGGTTAGGTTTCTCACATGTAGGCTTAACAGAGAGACTCTCACTAAAATCAGTGACATGAGCTAAGGTCAACAAGATCAGAGGAAGAATTTGGCCCATGATATTTAATGCTTGCTGCAAACTATTCAATGCTATTGCAAATATTTACTGTGTGGTAAGAGAGTGACAACTACATATCCGCAAGTTGTGTTTTCCACATATAGACAAATAAATAAAAATGGATAATTCAGATTAAAGTTTATAGACAACCACTCTGGGTACTTGGAAAGCAAGTTTTATTTATTTGAGTTTGTACAAGAGCACCGAATCCTACCCTCTTTACGTTATATTTTAAAAACCCAGTTAACAGATTCTTAAAAGGATCAGGAAAGATGAGAATCATCTCACCCTCCAATGCAAGATAAACAAACAACGGGGGGGGGAGGGGGAATGAAATTAGAAAAATATATCTGACCAGCTGAGTTAAATGAATGGGCTCTGCAGTGTCTCTGAAGGTGAGTGACCTCTTAAACAGAGACTTGCATGGAAAAACACCAAGAGCCTAAATCAAAATAGCTTCACCTTGAACATCTCCACTGGTCAAAACTGCCACACTTTCAGAAAGGAAGAGACAGGGCCGGTGCAAGGATATTTTGCGCCCTCGGCAAAACTTCCATCTTGCGCCCCCCCGGAGCATTGCTTATTATAAACTTTCAAAAATGAATACTGCATAATGTGGCATTGTTCATTAAAATTAATACACGTTCAGGTTTTCTCTCTCTATCTGCCATGAGGCTGCATCAACTGAAAACTAAAATAATGAAATTTTATTCCTATCAGTTCTTTTTCTTGTTCACTATTAAAAGTAAAGGATAGAGAATACATGTCACTTACTATGAGTCACTATTTGAATTTCCATCAACTGTTTGACGTAAACATTGATTAAGACATCAAGATAACTTTTCTTTACAATTACGCAATGTTGATTGTAATTGGAAGTACACCCTTTTTAGTCATGTATACTTCCTTCCTTCACTCTTTCATATCAAAATCTACTACATTTTATTCTATCTTTAAAATATCCAATTATTGTTATGAATAACATTTATTAAATTAGAATGGCAGATACTCCATCATACAACTGACAAGATCAACATGACAAATTTCAACAACCTAAACACGCATATTCATACATGATAAACATATACACTCAAATATGTAACATACTTTGTGTATTAGCGAAATGATGCAGCAGCAATTGCCAGAGTCTGAAACAACTCAACAAAAATAGTTAGCCTCAGTGGACAACCTCCGAAAACTAGTCAACTTAGCCCTATAAACAGCCTATCAGAACAGGTAATGGCTGTGCACGACGAGAAAAACGACGTCATTGCCACTTTGTACCGTCGTGAAGCACTACGCTTGTGCCCGCAATGCAGAGCTGGCGTAGGCTATAGCTGTAACGTACGAGAGAACGACAAGTTAAAATGCAAGTTCAACGACGTTTCTCTTTTCTTTATTCATTCGTTTTCCAGCAAGAGTAAAAAAAATTGGGCGGGGGCACCACTTTTTGGTGCCCCCAAATCTTAGCACCCTAGGCGGCTGCCTAGTTCACCTAGTGGTTACACCAGCCCTGGGAAGAGAGGAAGCAGCCAGGTCCTGGGTCATTTAGGGCTCTACAGATCAAAACCAGCATCTTAAATTCCACCTGAAAATTAATAAACTGCTAATCTAGATTATGAAGCACAGGTGTAATATGATCCCACCACTGTGATACTCTGTTTAACCAGTAGGCCTCCATATTATTTGGTAGCCTAAGTTCCCAAAGATGCGTAGACTAGGAGGTCACACATTTCATAGTTTGTCAGCTGATCTTATTGCACACACCAAAGGCTCCTTGCATCCCTCCATTTGCTCCATCCCCCTCTTTTTCAGGGACTCCCTGCAACTCTCCCCAATCTCCCCACTGCCAGGGGTTCTGTGACCCCCTTCCCCACTCCTCCCATACCATGGTCCCCCACTCCCCTCACCCAACAGCAGCAGCTCTGTGAGACCCCCCACGACATTTCCTCCTTCCCCCACACCAGGTGTCTCCAATCTACCTCCCCATCCCGGGGTCCCCAGTCTTCCCCTCCATGCCCCATCCAGCCCCCATCAGGAGTGCCATGTGACCTCCCATTTCCCCATTCCAGGGGCCCTCATTCTCCCCACATGGCAGAGCTCGGACAACCTCCTTAGCCCCATTTCCCCTACGGTGGTCTATCCTCATCTCCTCCATGTGAGGGGCTGTGCATGCCCCCATTTCCCCTCAACACCCCCCCCATTATTCTGTCTGGGACAGAAGTAATTCAGGGGGTCAACATATTAGACCAGTGGGTTTCAAACTTTTTGTATTGGTGACCCCTTTCACACAGCAAGCCTCTGAGTGTGACCCCTTCTAAATTAAAAATTGAGGAGGGGTATTTAATTTAATGGGAGCTCAGGGCTGTCAGCTTCACAGAGCTGACAGCTGGCAACCCCCATGTAATCACCTTGCAACCCCCCGAAGGGTTGCAACCCCCAGTTTGAGAACCTCTGTATTAGACACTACTGGGAGGATGAGCAGAGATGACGGGGGGTGTCGTGGTGGTGGAAAGTGTTTGTTAACAGGTGCTGTCAACCAGCCTGGATCTACAGCCAATTGCAGAGGTGCTTGAGTCTGTGACTGTCCCACAGCCTTTCAAGCGTAGACCAAGCCTGAGGCGTTGGTGTCCCCGACACGCCCGTAACCACAGGGCAGAGACCTTTCTGAAGGAACCGGATTAGCAAGTCCAGTCATGGGGTCTCCCGCGTCTAGTAACTGCTCCACAGTGGATGGCTCTAGCATTGTCCACCAAGTATTTGTGGAGATGGGCAAAGCAGATCATTTCTCTCTCACTGCCAATCCCTTCTCGTATAGTTGCAACCACCACTAGGACAGGCCAGTAGATGGAAACAGAATATTCATAAAAATGTTACAGGCAGCTCCCACATTCTTCGCTGCAAGTTTTGACTTGAAACCATTTACATGTTAAGTTTCTGTCCTGAGTGGATGAGTCAGGCTTCTGGTATAGATTAGGAATTCAAAAATCTACTTTCAGTACATATCTCCAATAATTTACTGAAAAGTTGATGTTCCCATGAACATTCTGGCTAGTAAATTAATTCATATAGAGAGAGAGAGAGAGAGAAAGAAAGAAAGAAAGAGAGAGAGAAACTTAACAGTAGAACACACATAATTGAAGTGAATTGGTTTAAATATCTGAATGACCACCACAAAACATTTGCCTAATATTCACATAGTTCAATAATTTCCAAGGATCACCCCTTACCGATAGCCCCAATCCAGAAAAAGCACTTAAGGAGCTTGGCTTTAAGCACTTTAGTGCTATTGAGGTAAGAAGGTTACTCATATGCTTAAGGTGGTTTGCTCGATCAGGGTATATAAGGATATCTGTAGATATAAAGGGAACTTTATAGTTAAAGGGGACTTGCAAAGGAGGGAAAATTGGGCTTGTCCTCCTTTGCTTCTTTCTGATGTGTGAAAAATTCTGCTTCTTTATGACATCACAGAAGTCAGACTAAAATGATGATCAACCAAGGGGGAAAGATTTTTATTGAGACTGCTTAGAACTCTGCTTTGTTTGCTTTGCTTTGTTTGCTTTGGTTAACAGTAATTTAATTCCAGTGTATAGACATTTAGGAGAAAGGAAATCTTTGGTGAACATTCATCCCATCAAGTAGGGTATCAGAGCTCACAATACACACGTTCAAGATATCCAAGAGGTCCTCCAGCAACACCAAAGAAGACCAGACTTGACATTTCTAATGCTGTAAAAACAGAATTGAAAAAACCAAGTCAACCAGCCAGCTGCACACCAATACCTTTCAGGCCTTCAGAAAGTATTTCATCATAAAGCACCAACACTGGACATAAAGCTTTTTTAAATAAAAAAGGATTCCTATGCAGGTCACCTTTAAAGATGTTAATTCTGTAAAAGAATGAAAAAAGTCACCCAATCTTGGACAGACAGTGGTGGTATTTAACTTGCTAATTGTTTAAGATTATTTATCTGCACTGGGAGTTTTGAGAGAGTCTATACCACAGAATTGGGCTCAAAGTACACGCTTTTAGAGAATCTCAGTTTTTGCAGTATTCTAGCTATTGCCTCCCATGACCATAGTGAAGGAAGAGGAAACCCTGCAGAAACTGGGGTTACTGTATCTATTCATCTAAGTTTTTAAAAATATCACTTTTGGAGATATGCAAGTCTGTTTCATCTCTTCCTCCAAGAACTGAGCCACTTGCTGAAAACACCAACATCATGTGCTCCACTCTGCTAAGGTCTTAGTCCAATTTGGAGCCTCTAATAACAATCATATTATTCACTGGTAAAGACTTAAATTCATTTAAATTATCCAGGGAGAAATGCCATTTATATTAAGTTTTTAATCACAGCTCCCTTCATTTTCTCACAAAGAAAAAGCAGGGTATATGTTGTAATCAGTGAATGCATTTTTAAGTTTCTTTTAAGGACACAGCATGAAAACCAACATGCAAAGTAATAAGATGAAATGATAGAAAGTCAAAGAGGGGAAATTGTGAGTAATAAATCATTTGAGTTATTACAGAGAATTCTTTCCTGTATCTGGCTCTTGGGTCTTGCCAAAATGCTCAGGGTCCAACTGACTGCCATATTTGGCTAGGAAAGGAATTTTCCCCCAGGTCAGAGTGGCAGAGACCCTGCAGGTTTGTGTGTGCACGCAGATCAGACTAGATGATCATGATGGTCCCTTCTGGCCTTAAAGTCTGAGACAATCTGGGAGCAAATCAGCAATACCTAGAAAAAAAAACAAACTGTACCCAGTAACCCTTTCTAAAAGGGAAACTGGTCCTAGTTCATAAGGGCTTGAGGTTTATTGGATCCCAGTTTAATTTTGGTTAGAGATAAGTTTGAACCAAACCCAAGTTCTCAACACCCAACTTTGCAAACAGTGTGACTCGTGATACAGATTTTGAAGCAGTTTCTCTTTGTACTGTGGTCTGAATACCCTTAAAAGCTAGAAAAATTCAGGTCTGGATCTAGCATCTACAGCCGAAGCCCAATCTTAGTTCTAGGAACTTCTATAAAATCCTATGATGTGTTCTATCTCAGACAAGCTCACTCGAAGATTACTAAATTGTGGCTTTTTTGGTACTTTTATTATGTCCTTGTGACAGGGCCCAGATTTTCTCCCATATAGAACTCAATGACCTCTTCGGTTAGAGTCTCAAGACCGAGTGCTCTTTTAACTGCCACCAAAATTAATAGTCAAAAACACCGACAAAAATCCCCCAAACATCCCCAGTTATTTGTACAAGAATCTTCCTGTGGTCTCTCTGACCTATCTTTGCCACCATCCACCCCCTTTCCCCAGAAAAGGACAGCAAATTAGATCCCTCTTGCGAGTTAATAGGCAGGGTAACTTGTGAAGCTCACACAGCTTCTTCATAACTGCTGGGCCTGGATATAGCCCTGCAGAATATACAGGAGTTAATTTGCAGCCCACGTGGGTTCTTCTCCCATAGTCACAGTCCCATCAGGACATGTTTACATATAACTGCACAAGCTTCTACAGAATGGCCTCTCTTACTTTACTGAAATATTGCCTTTTGCAAAAAGCACACATTAAACTAGGGTTTTTTAATATTATATATATAAACAAACCAACTGGAACCATAGAATTCAAACTGGTTTCCATTTTTCAGAATGCTATTTCAATATAACCAGCAGACTCCCTAATTAGATAAAAGAAACCAACCTACCTCTTTGCTTTGTTTTCAACCACAAGGTGTTATGGAAAACTTAATACTGAAAATAAAATAAATAAAAATCCATGAATGCCGCAGGCCAGCATGCTCTGTACTGAATGAGGTCTTTAAACATTATATTTTAGTTCCTTAATTGAGCAGATGTAAGTGAAGTCTGACTGTGTATTAACTAGAAAATAAAACAGGAAAAGTTATGATGAACTGATGTAGACCTTCCTAAGATACAAGTTTCAGATAACACTGTGGTCGAGAAAGGAAGCAAGAGACAAAGAGCAATGTCTACAGTGGTCATCGCTTTGCTTCATCATTTCCTGTGTGGCCCAGCTTTTGTGCTGGAAAGGTTTGGTGAAACGCTCTCATTTCTGCAGGTGAATCTAGTGCTGTTGAAAAGTGAAGCACTGGTCATCTTGGAGAACGAAGTCCTGTAGTTTGCAACAGGCCACTACAAGGTAGTTTTCCCCAGGATGCTCTCACTAGTGTGCCTCTACTTGGAAGAGCCATCTCTAGGAGGAAAAGGGAGTTCTGTCTAAGTCTCATTCACCACTTAGCCTGTCTGCTCAGACTGCCAAATAGGTGAACTGGCATTACTTGCGTAGGCAGTGGGGTATGAAAGTTGCACAAAAAACAATTTAAACAAAAAACCCCCCATACACCTTCAAATGAAAAGGCCTATGAACCTAGCGTGGATTCAAACCAGTCACCTGAAAGGCTCTGGATCCAATTGTTAACCATCTTAAATACCAGCTGTTCTCTTTTTGCTGCATTCCAATTAAGAGGTTATACTTCTCTCTTTGCAGAAAATACCCATTAAACCCCAGCACCAGCTACTCCCCATGTGCACCAAATGGCGCTCATTTTAAAAGCAGTCTGTTTTTGCAAGTGCAAATAATACCATTTAGACATCTGTGTGATTATAACGTATCAGGTACTTGCATGTCTAAATGACAGAATTTGTGCAATTAATGGTGGGTGCAAAACTGTGAGCACAATTATTTGTAGAGGCCAATTTACACTTTCAGAAAGGATAGCAGCGAGCACGTCTATTTTAAAAAAATGAGGTTCATAACAGCATTGTCGTCTATTGCCTATGTCTACAGAGGTTAATTTTTAAAACTTAAAGACAGCTTCTAAATTCATGTAGAAACCATACAGCAGCAGCACTGCAAGTTGTGAGTCAGTGATAGCACTATCAATAGATATATTCCATATCCAGGAGTACACACAGCACATCAAATGCAATGTTAAAAGTTCTGTTCAAACATTCTCACCAGGCTTAGCTGCTCCTTAATGTTACTCCCTCAGGCCTGGTCAGCCCATAGTCTAGATCCTCTCCTCCCCTATAGCCAGGTAGAGTAATCAGCAGAATCCATTTAACATTGCCCAGCAGGATTAACGACTCCTAACAGAATGGGGGTGTTTCAGTTAACTACTGCCAGTCTGTTCCAATACAACAATCATAGCCAAGCTTAAGAACCCAAACTCAGACCTGTAACAAGTCAACAGAAACAGTGCGGGGCAGGAGGAGAGACAGACAGGAATCATCCCTTGAAAAATTCTGAAGGTGATGGTACAACTTCCTGGATGTTTAAGACATATCTGCATTTGACTAAGTTGCATCTTGCCATTTTTGTTGTTAAAATGCTAACAAACAGGCACCCAAAAAACAGGCCCCTTAACACACTGCCACATTTCCCATTAGCTGCACCCAGAAATATCCAGCCAATGTCCAAAAAGCCAGCAACCTTATAATAGACAAAAAAATACCATAAACCAAAGCATATCTTTTCCTCTCATACACAGGACTATGGAGCTCCCATACCTACCTTATATCATAACCAGGTCACTCAAATCCCCCTACACAATCATTTCACCCGAGGGTCCCTGCTATAGAGAATTAGCATGCATGCACCATTTGGGTCAGATTTTTGGCCCCAGAAATTCTATAAAAATTTAAAACCTTGATTAAAATACAAACCAAATGTCATACATTCTGTTTCACCATTGAACTGTGCTGGTTTTTCATTGCTCTCCAGCCCCATCCATGTGTACGTCTCTGTTCAGTTTGTAAGCGCTGCAAGGAGGCACCTGGTACTGATGCCAGTCTGCAAAGCATCTGGGCCCAGTGTTGATGCTATACAAATAGCAAAGAGTAACAGTAATTTTCTGCCTCTCTTGGCTTCTCTTCTGTCATTTGTCAGCTTTCACTCCTCATTTCTCACTTTCTAGCTCCGTCTTTGTGACTCTCACTTTTGTTCAGCCTTTGTTTTTCAGTTAGTTTTTCTGCCTCTCTTCCCCTCCCCATTTCCCACCATGCCACCACCCCTTGCTTCCCAATTCTCTTCCCTCCTCTAGACTCCCCACTCCTCTTGAATCTCCCACAGAGCTTGCTCTCTTCCTAGGATCTCTCTTCCTTCAGGGGTTCACGCCAAGTCCCTCTTGCTTCCCACTCTCACTGCCTCTAGGGTAGATTTCTCCTATAGTTCTCCTCTCCTCCACCCCATTTCAGGGTCTCTCCACTCCCTCTGGAGAGCACACTCTCTCTCTCTCTGTGTACACCCCTCTCTTTGCAATGGCTCTCTCCTTCCCTCTGAGGACCCCTCTCCCTCTTCTCTGTTCATACTTGGGTCTCCCTCTTGCTGCATTTCCCCTTGTGTGCAGGAGAGGGCATCTCTTTTGCTGCTCTGCTCCCCATTGGGAATCGCTCATTCCCTCCATAGAAGTCTCTCTACACCAGGTCTCCAGTTCCCTCGTCCTCCCTGTTCCCCCTTTGGTTCCTGCTTTCAAGGTCTGTTGTCCACCCCGAGGGTGGAACTCTGCATGTTTTCCTCCCTAATTTCCTTTGCTGGCTGGGGGGGGGGGGGGGGGAGGGTGTCTCTGGGTTTCCCTTCCCCAACTTCTCTCGCTTGGCGGAGAGTCTTTGGGTTCCCCCCATCCTCTCTTGCTTGGCCATAGCACCCCCCTGCTGTTGAGAGGTCAGGAGTTGCTGGTGGTGCTGGGAGCTGGGCCAGGCCAGGGGAGTGAAGAAGAGTGAATTGGGAAGCAGCACCTCTGAAGCAAGGCTCCTGCCAGAATACATCCTGTGTATGCTGGAATTAAGCACCTTTCTATGCTCTTTCCTTTGGTGGGGGGCTCAGGGGAGAGACAAACATTTTAAAGATCTCAGCAGGCTTAGGGCTCCAGCCCCACAGGAGATGTCCAAGCTCAGGGCCCTAGGCTTCAGCCACGGGGTCCTGTAGACCCCCTGAAACTCTCGCAGCCCCCCGAGAGGTTTGAAAGTATTTACTAGAGCTCTGCTCTGGACAGCTCCAGCTGAATTAAAGCCCAGGCTACAGGGAAGGGGTACAGATTTCCAAAAGGTCTCATTTAGGAGAAGTAATGTATTTCCTACAAATATCTTGCCCAGCTGATAAATTACTGCTTTTCAAGGTCATTCATGATTTTGCTCTATCAGCCCTTTGTTGTGTTTGCACATTATGGCTCCCCCTTGTAAAAGATCTTGGATGAACTGGATGTACAGGCAAATCAATCATTTAGTTTTCAGCAGCCATCTGAGAATATCTAAAATGATTCTTCCTATTGTGTAAGTCACAGCCTTTATTTTACTATCTCCAAAACTAAAATAATGGCCACTTATGTTAAAATAATGGGCAACATGGTACATTTGCCAATAACCACCACCCTATAACAATGCTTTGTTTATGCTGGAACAGATAGGGAAAAAAGCAACGACAAGTCTGTTGACATAAATCAGTATTTCAGTAACTAGGTTTTTTTAAGCTCATCAGGGCTCTTTCAAGAGCTTTGCTCAAAAGATAAATTCTGTATTTTGAGAGAAGCTAGTTTCCAGGAAATAAATAGCTTCCCTCCAATTACAGAATTTTTCTTTTGAACTATCCCAGATGCATGAGTGCATATAAGATTTTGGCTCACACCTAGTCCTGATGCGTGTGATCAGAAAAACCACTTTCCATTGGGTCTTCTAATGATGTTTTTCATTTGCAGGAGAAAACATCACATATTTCAGTGACACTTTTGCTTGAGAGATGTCTTCTGTGGATAATGTTCTGCTCTGCCAGCATTTGGTTCACAATCTTCAGAAAGCTGTACTTTCTTCTTCGCTATAAGACTTCAAGTCCATTGAAATCAGCTCTGAAAGCAACTTGGAGATGGGAACTGTTTTAGAGTAACTGGCTGGATGGTTTCCTTTTATGGTGCATGTCCCAGACACGGTAGTTGGTCGTCTGGATCTGAAGCAGAGGAATTGCTCAAAGGGAATAGAGACTTGCCAGCCACAGAGTGACGTAGGAGCAGTAAAGGCTCCTGAGGCCAGGCAGGGTGGGAGCTTTTGAAACATGATGTCTTCTACCTGGTACTGTAAATTGGCTCTGAGTGCCCCTTTGTGACATCTTCACCTACCTACATTCAAATGGCACTAGCCTTGAATTACCAGAGACTCTTAAGCAGAGACTGCACAATGACAACTATCATTGTCGACTGCATGACTATTCCAGATGTTTGCAATGTGATTTTAGTCTCTCACTGCTCTTTGGCTTTGCTGGTCTGGGAAAGGTAGAGAGTACTTTAAAACAAATGAAGGACTACGGTTCAGAATTGGCTTCTGGTTTTGGGTGCCCAAGTTGAGACACCTAGGCCCTGATTGTCAGAGGTGCTGAGCAACTCCAACACCAATTGACGTCAAGGAGAGTTCTGGGTGCTCATGCTCAGCACATCTGAAAATCAGGACTATGACATTTCAAATTGGGTTCCCAGAATTAAAGCCCCTTTCGAAAATGTGTCTCAAAGTGACTTTAGTGCTTGATATAGGTGCCAGTGGAAGATGAAATGTTGGACTTAGTCATAAAGCGGGAACAGCCCTCTCAGGCCGGGCCACCTCCATAGCTAAAAACAGAAAGTCAGTCTCCATATTCATTCAATCCATAGCCTCTCTGCTGAGAAGACTCAGCAGTTGGCAGTGTACCCATTTTTGGGACGCATTTGCTAGCACAGATGTTTGAAAGGGGACTTTGCTTAATATACACTCTCAAAACGTTGTGGCCATTGAAAGCTGTGTAGTGTATTTTCTCTCTCCCCCCCTCTCTTTGGTCTGGTTGTTCAGTTGTGTCATCTAACTAAGTTCCTATGCCACTGCCTCGTAATTTATAAAATGTCTCTTATTAAAGAGTGGACACTGGCATAATAATAATAATAATGCAAAATTGCAACACTGAAAACAACCTGAGCTAAGTCTAAAGGAAGCACACATGATAAGTTATGTGGCAAAAAAATCCTCAAGGTTCAGACCAATCTTTGCATTAAAAGCATATATGTAAAATAGGTCAAAACATCTTTTAATGAATCTGAAAAATTGTGATCATGCCATGTTCTAAGCCGGGGTGGCCAACTTGAGCCTGAGAAGGAGCCAGAATTTACCAATGTACATTGCCAAAGAACCACAGTAATATGTCAGCAGCCCCCTCCTGCCCCCATCAGACCCCCACCACCATTATCAGCTCCTCCCAGTGCCTCCTGCCCACCATCAGCCCCACCGATCAGCGCCTCCCCCTCCCTCACCACACCTCCCGATCAGCTGTTTTGTGGCATGCAGGAGACTCGGGGTAGGGGGGAGAGGAGCAAGGGCATGGCAGGCTCAGGGGAGGGGGCAGGAAAAGGTGGAGCAGGGGCAGGGCCTGTGGCAGAGCCAGGGGTTGAGCAGTGAGCACCCTCCCACCCCCCGGCACACTGGAAAGTTAGCGCCTGTAGCTCCAGCCCCAGAGTCAGTGCCTATACAAGGAGCCGCATATTAACTTCTCAAGAGCCGCAGGTTGGCCACCCCTGTTCTAAGCCCTGTCTGTTCCAAGTGATCTCTTTTGGGTGTCAACTTTACACGTTAGTATTTTAGTTTTGCAGGGTACACTAGGTCATTTTTTCATTATTATAGCTTCCTGATTTCACACAGGCAGATTCCTCACCTATTTGGTCTGTTGCAAGATATCCCAGCAACACTCACTTTTCTTTTATATATTTATTCTTTTAAAACTAAAAGCTGAGCACTTTCTTCCACTGCTTAGTCCTCTCATAGCAACCTTTGGGTCTGCTTTGCAGAATACTATAAGAATGGGCCAAATTCTACTCTTTCACATTGGTGTAAATCTGGAATAACTCTATTCATTTCCATGGAGCTACTTTGGATTCATGCTGTGTATTATAGCAGGATTTGGCCTAATGGGTCCAAGCTAGGGCCCTCTTTCTGAAGAACTGATGGATCTGCTCTGTTTTAACCCTGGTTCTTGCATAGGAAACACTTATGAAAGAAAAAGCAATGAAGTTAATGCAACTTCACATAACTAGGGTAACTCATACTTCTGAAGCAAGCTTTGGCCCAATCCTGCAAACACTTAGAATTGCCAGGTGATCAAGAGTAGCAAGAGATTTCTTCTATCTAGGCATTTCAATGACCCCACTCAGGTCGCCTGGTTACAATTTTGTCAAGTTCGAAAATCATTCATGCTTCAGTTTGAGCAACCGCCATTAGACACCTATGTTTGGATGTTCCAAAGTGCTGAGCATTCACAGCTTCAGCTGAGATCAATGGGAGCAGCGGGTGCTCTACATCTCTAAAAAATCAAGCCCAAGGTGTGTCAGGTTGAGCATCCCAAAGGAGGGATGCCCAAAATCAGTGGCTACTTCTGAAAATTTGGCTGTAAGCAACTTTAAATTATAAAAGGAGTCTGATCTTCATTATGCTGCATCTCACATACAGCTGTCCTCCCCAAGTACTTATTTAGCATAGATAAAAGGGCTTCCGTGCCTATTTTTGCTGTTGCAAGTTCTCAGCGATTACTAAACTGGATAGGATAACTGGCAAGTTAACATAGTGAACAGAATGGCCCTGGAAGTTCTGGCATGGTCAGTCCTGAAGAATGAAGTCAACAATTTATTCACAAACCCAAGTACAGGAATGCAGAAACACCACAGACATGCCCACACCATATGGCTCCTGTGTCTGAACCTTGACCTGGAGGGACCACTTTGATAGATGAAAGCGTATTTCAGACCGTCACCCTTGTTGCTTCTCTGTCAGCAAGAAGGGTAACAATTAGCAGCAGGTTGCCATGGTGGTTTTGGTGACATTGCCATCTGTGAACTCTACTGAGGCCAACCTATTCATTTCAGATGGGCTACTGGGGGCCATCCGTTGATAATGGACTGTCAGTCATTATGGGCCACACCTGGGCTCCTAATTCTTCCAAATCTGCTCCCAAACACCTATGTCAATGTGGATGCTAGGAACCATGAGCTAAAAGAATACTCTTCAGGAATGTTAGGAAATTGGTTCACATCCCAGTTTTGAGGATCCACGAATATGGGATGCATACATGTAAAAGGTTAGCTGATGATTTGCTTCAAATACTACTCTGAGGGCATTCTGCGCCAAAAAATTAAAAATTCTGCACCCAATATTTTAAAATTCTGCCAATTTTATTTGTCAAATAAATGTGGAGGCTCCAGCATAGCACTGGGGAGCACAGGCCACTGGCTGCACAGAGGTGGGAGATCACTGTGCCGCTCCCCACTTGGGACGCAGACTCAGCGGTGATACTGCACCCAACCCTGACACAGTGCAAAGACCGGACCTGCCCCAGAAACACCCCAGGGCCCTGACCCTCTATGCCAAGTACACCAACAGGCAGGCTCAGCAACACAGGACCAAGTGTGGAGGGGTTCAGTGTGGGGGGTCCAGGTATGGGTTGAGAGGGTTCTGTGTGGGTCAATCTGGGTACAGGCATCTCTGTACCCAGATCTGGGTGTGGGGGAATCTGGATGCATAGGCTTGTTGGGGACTGCAATCTGGGTGCAACGGTAATGGGACTCTGCAGGAGGGTCCATGTGAAGGTGGTTGGGGCTCAGCAGGGGGCTCTGGGTATAGGGAGCATAGAGCTCAGCATGGGAGTCTGGGTGTGGACGGTTAGTGGGGGGTCCAGATGCTGGGGGAAGGGAGCTCAGTGAGGTGGGGAACTGGTTGAGGCTCGGTGGGGTGGGGATCCAGGTGTGGGTGGCTCGTCAGGGTGGTCCAGGTGAAGGGGGAGTGGGGCTCATCGGGGGGGGGGTTTGAGTGTGTGCGGGGGGATGAGGCACAGTGAGCTATGAGGGGGTTTGGATGCAGGCGATTGGGTGGATGGGGGCACAGCTCCCTGTACAGTGAACCCTCCACCTGCAGCTGAGGAGCAACGGGTGCAGGAAATGAGTATGTATGGGGGAGTTTGCAGAGCTTTCTGCAGCTGAGGGAGAAATATGCAAACGGGTCTGACCCAGCCCCAGATGCCATGCAGGGGAAGGGGAAGTCCTGTCCTCCCCAGCCAAGCCGGGACTAGCAGCTGATCCCGGTGCAGGGTTGGAGCCACTAGCCAGGTCTTCCCCAGTCCTTCCCCCTGCCCCACAGTGATTTACCTCTCTGCTGGATGCCCTGGGCACCCAAAACATACTGCTATGGAGGGTCACATGACTGCTCTTGTGGCTTCCCTTGCTTCCCCGTCAGAAAGTCATTTTTCTGCAGGGAAGCAAAGAAATCTGTGGGGGACATAAATTCTGCGCATGCACAGTGGCGCAGAATTCCCCCAGGAGTAAAATACCACAGACTTTGCTATTGACAGAACAGTTGTTTTGGATGGAAATCTCCACTGCCTAATAACTTCTAGAAAGTCTGTAACTTTTTGAACTTCGTGCTGTTGCTTATGAAACTACATCAAACATTCAGTGTAACCACAGACTGAGAAACAAACATTCAGTGGCAGCGCAGGGTGACAAGTGCAGAAAGAGAGATACTCAGACGTGCGTTAGTAAAAGGCACATAGGCCATAAACGGTATGAACTAGTAGTTTTCAAAGTGCAATCTAAAAAAAGGCCTTAACTATCTAGCTCATTTCCTGTTAACCAGTGCCCAAAGCCCAGACATTTTATAGCATCTGACCCATATTTCAGAGCAAAGTACGGCTCTTATCCTGCAAAGGCTTAGTTTTGCTCATGCAAGTAGTGCCATTGAGGTCAGTGGCGCTGCTCATATGTTTAAAGTTAAGCACATGTAAGCATTTGCAGTAGCCGGGCCCAAATTTATATGAAATTGCCAGAAAAGGAAATCCCATAATTTTAGTAATAACCGTGCCATGTTGCATGTCCCAATATAGGGATTTTTTTTTAAGTTCGGGCCTAATTCATGGCAATTGGCCAGATCCAACCCGATTCTGAAAAATTCTGAGTGCTGTCAACTTCCACTGACTTTAGAGGGGGCTGGCAAAGTTCAAAGCCTTGCAGGTTTGGGTCTATGTTTCCACACAAAGTTAAGTGTATTTTTTAGGAAGGAAGAACACTGAAATTGTTTTGTGCATGCAAAGACTGCATCTTCCAACCTTTCTCTGCTGTATCCCTGGGGATGGGACACCAAGGAAAGGGACGAAACTGGCCAAAAGGAGGGCACTTAGGAATACAAATACTGTAATGAGAGCAGTAACACCTGAAGTCGTTAAAAATAATTTGGCTGTTAAAACAGGAAATAATTTTAATGCTGAAATATTTAGTAAATCAGACAGTAAAAAGAGGGACCTTAAAAACTGACCCTTCATATTAAGTGCCATATGCACTTTATTTACTAATTTTGTTTATTAAACAGGTAAACAGTGCTGTTGACATAAGCCTTAAAATACACCATCAGATATGCAAGACAGGATGGCAGCAGAGCAGAGGGAATGAGATTTTAAAAGGAAAAAGTCAAGGTTGTCAGGCGCCACCTTTTGCAATTATTTCTTAATTTTGTTTGCAGAGTCCATGTAATTATTTAAGTGTTTTTCCCCTAAAAACAAATGTTTAAGTGTTTCTCTTGCTAAAAAAAAAGAAAAATGCCAGCAGCAGCAGCCTGGAATTCATACAGTAGCAAACCTCTATGTAGCCCTAAAGCAACAAACTCATTTATGCACAAACAATGGAGGGAAGAACAATTTGATAAGGATATTCATTTTAAGGCTTCCAAGGGTTATGTAAAAGGATGAATTCAAAGGTTATCAACGGTAGGAAAAGACACTGGCAGCACTCCTTTAATATCAAGCGGTCAGTGCTCACTCCAGTCGGCCTAGGCAGCTTCCATTCCCTACCTGTTAAAATTTCAAACAAGCACCTTTGTGCTTTCTCCCATGCTACCTCACACATTCGGGAGACGGTGCCAGAAAATACCCACAAAGCTACCTCATTATCCATCTTCAAATCGCTGTGTCAAAGGGTACACCACTCATCACTCGGATGGCACCTCCTCCTGGCCGTTCTGGGGAATAGCTCGCCAGGTTAATGTCCCTTCCCACGGTTGCATGCAGTCACTCTCTGCCGGTCTGGAGCACCTCTCTCGCTCCACAGGTGCTGCTTCTTCATGACTCAGCCCTCCGGCCAGGTCACTATCTGCATCTTCCCCTTCTAGGATTTGAAAGTCTCTTCTCACAAACAGGCTCAGGCAGTCTTCTTACTCACTACCTCATAGTGCCCCTCCTTCAGTGGCTGGCAAAGGAATCCAGGCCCACCCTCTAGTCCAGGCTCTGTGACCCTAGCCAGCTGTCCAGGTGTGTTTCTTTGTAGACTTTACTGCCTTTCCCTGAGCCCTGTCCTACCTTCCTGGCTCCCCCGTGTTTGTCAGCCCAAACTCACCTCCCTTCTCCCAGGGAGTAACTGTAGATTTTCCTAACAGCCCCATCTACTACCCATTTCCTGCCTTTATCATCCCAGCCCAGCACCTTCCTCCTCAGCTGGACTCCCTCATCCAAACAGGGGATTGTTTAGCCACCTCATTCCCCTCAGCTGTGTCTTGGTGGATTAATTAGTCTCTGACTCCGTCTGCATTAACCCTTTCCGGGCAAGCGGGGGGTAAAAAACCCATCACACTCTCCTCAAAACACTCCTGAGCTGTGATGCCTACAAAAAATTTGACAATGGATAGACTGCTGCTGTGCAGAGAGCACTGCTTGTCATGCTGACCAATATTGTCTCATTGTTTCCTTGTACTCCCTAGTCTCTCTAGAACCTTCTGTTGGCTCACATTTAGATTGTAAGCTCCTTGCATCAGGGACTGTCTTTTTGTTCTGTATGTGTACAACACCTAGTCTAATGGGTCCTGGTCCATGACTAGCGCTCCTGTACACTTCAGTAATACAAATACAGCATCGATTAAAATATGGTTACGGATATAGAACTCAATCTTGCAAACAGTTACTACTCCTGTGTAAGCTTTTGCAGGATCAGAGCCACCCAGAAGAAGAAATATGATGAATTTTAGCTTGTGAGCAGCATGAATTGTCTCCTGGGTTGTGAATATTTTCAAATTGACATATCAGGGGAAACTAATGCCATTTTATAATGTGGTTATAGGTAAATTCCTCAGAGACTGAAACCAAACCAACCTACTTTAAACCAATACTTCTGTTCATTGCTGAGAATCAGCTACCAACTGTTTTCACACACATTTCTTATGTGTGGAGCAATATGAAAACATTCCCATACTCCACATTGACACAGTACAATGCATTGTCCCTTTTACTGTGGTATGTTGATGTGACACTATGATCCAAAATACAAAATCCACCTGGCAAACTGACAATGTAGTAATTAGATTCAAGCTCATGCATTTCAACAGCTGTATGCTGAGTACTAGGTCAACAGTTAATGAATGAGCAGATTTCACATCATGTATTGATGGGACGTATTAACAACGATATCTAATGATCAGTGGATTAAGAAATCCATCATGTGCATTGGTTTAGCACTGTTCACAGCTACAGATCAGTGTACTGCATGGTCAGAAATTTCATGTCGCTTGCATTAAGTGTGTTCAGACTGCTTTGGCCACAAACAGAACTGACAGTGACTGAAACGACAACTTCCAATAGATCACAGAACTCTCAGATAGTACAAGCTGTCTCAGTTTGGTGGTTAAAGGATAAAAAAGGCTCACCGGCTGCAATCACCTCTGGATCCATTCAATATTGCTGCTATTCCCAATGTTGAAATTCACCTGAGCTTTTAAAAATGTTTCTCATCTGCCACTTTACAAGCTAACACTTATTTCCTATTTCCTGTTAGTAAAACCATGCTGGTTATCTAGAAAATCCAAGTTATCATTTACTCAGAGCAAAACAAACACATGATAAACCACAATGATATATTCTCTGTAAAGCTTCTTACTAAGAAAAGCTAAAAGGCTCCTGTTTTTCATCATGAGCAATGTAATTATAAGCCGGTAATGCTAGGACTACTTTATGAAAATGTATCCACTTGATCACATAACGTTACGAGTCTTACCTACTTGCACTTCTCAATCAGCAAAAACTGATTATTATCTGCAGTATTTTATTAGGAATATTGTGTCTCTTTTTATTGATTTGCATGGTACGCCACACATCCTTTGTTTGGAGATGACTCAAAGGGGTGGTAAGTGCAGTTAATCAGGGTGCAAATAGCTATTAAATGACAATGCATTTTATTAAATATTTAGCCAGTTCAGGCTGATTGAATATACTAAAGTATACCAATGACAGACCTACTCATTAGATATGAGTTAAAAAGATATGAATGCACTATGTAAAATTGGGAGATTTATTAATTCTGAATTTTAGTAATATACCAGATCAAACAAAAAGCGTCTCAGTGTCAAATAAAATGGGCTGATACTTTCCCTACCCTGGAACCCAGTTCACAGGAGCAGTCCCAATGACTTCAATGGCATTACTAATGTCTTACTTTTTCTTTTCTTCAGATTTAAGTTATCTGCAAATGTCCATCCCACAAATTAAAATACACTAGACTGCTGTGTCTTTGGCCCCAGCAGTTAGTCAGAATTCAGGGCCTTGCAGGGTTGTTTCCATCTGGAGGAGAAATTGATGATACATGTCAGGTATATCCTTGGTGTAATCTTGTTTATTTATAAAAAATGTACACCCGTCCTATTTCCCTGACAACTGGAGAAACAACCCACAGCAAACAGTTCAGAAATCCCCAGGTCTGCTAATGCAGCAAGTTCGGTGCCTGAAGAGCACTGTCTCTTTGCTTCCTGTCAGGTTCACACTCACAACTCTGTCTCCTGGCTTTCTGCCTCCAGATACACAGCCTGCAATCAATATCCTAGTGACATCCCTGCATTTGCAAGCAGGGAAACCGCTCAATCCGCACGGTTTAGCTGTGACATGCAATGTGCCTATTGCCTTGGGCGGTCATCCCCATGTTCTGCAGCTGTTTTTACTACACAGAGGGGCTTGATTGCTCCTTCTGTTGAGCCTGAAAGAGTGCTTGGGACATCCATTCATTTAACAAGGCCTAGGATTGTCTTTGGCTCCGTGCCTCATTTAACAAGGCCTAGGATTGTCTTTGGCTCCGTGCCTCACGTACTGGCAGTCATTAGCAACTTTCAGCGTAACAATACTATGCTATACTATACAGGACTGCCATACATAAGGGAGCATCCACTAAATCCTTGAGACCCTCAGCTCACCCACCACCTTCTCAGAAGCCAGAAGAAACATTTTTGGCATTGCAACATACCAGGGAAGATTTTAAAAATCTGGACAGTGACAGACCAAAGGAGGAAGCTAGTTCCCAAGGCCCCCGTCAGGGAGCACACCTTGCCGGCAGCTCCCTCTCGTTCACATCGACCTGGATTCAGCTCAAGCACTTCCATTGACTGTGGCTGTGGTAGGAGCACCCAGGAAGAGAAGTGACCTCTCAAGCGGGAGTCCCAGACCATTTAGGGCTTTCAGTCTTCATGTACAGGGCCCAAACCCTGCTGGTATAAATTGGAGGAATGCCACTGACTTCAGTGGAGTAACACCAGTTTATACTCTTTGAGGATCTGGCTCCGGCAGGTGTCTCAGGATTGCTCTGATGCGTGGAGATTGCAGGGTCAAACTGTAGGATTTCATTTAGAGTTTTCATCAGGATTTCCTCCCCCTTGCAATTCTCTTATTTGCCACAATTTACTGAATCCCAATCACACTGCAAGCCAGCTTTGGAGAGGACAAAATAACTGGCCTCCAAGCAGAACCTCAGTCTACAATTACAGCGTGCAGCCCACAGATGACGACAATGTGGATTGCTGCCCAGTGCCCACAGTAGCTTCAGACATTGCATTATTCCAAAATGACTTAGCTCAAACCACAAGTCAGATCCATAACAGAAATCCAGTTCACCAAGGCTGATGTAGCTGGAGCCAGGTTCTTAAGGAGTCACCATTATAGCTAGTTTAAATTTAACAGGAAAAAATGGATTTTCTGACTATCTTTAATTACTATCAAAACCAGAACCCTCATCATCAAACCAAGATACCAAGATTTTGAAAAAACGGGTCTAAACTTAGGCTGCTAAGGACATGTTTAGGCATTTCAGTCCTGGGTACTCAGCACGTGTCCAAGTCAGGCTACTGTGAGCATCAAAAATATCTAAAATGCAGGAAATTGCACCGGCATTTCACAGGTGTCCAGGGATGGGCCATCCCCACAGCAGCTGCTTTGCAGCAGACATATATCTGAGTCCCCTCTGTCCTGCATCCTGTGACATCATTTGCACCTTTGCCAGGTGTAAAATGTTAGCCTATGAGAATGACAGCATTTTACACCAACTTTAGTGCTCACCTTGCTCAGGGTATGTGATGATCACAAGGTGCAGAGATGTCTATAAATGGGTGTCTATAAATGCTTATAGGGTGTCTATAAATGCTTTTCCTCTAATGCCATGTAGAGATGGGGACAATTTCATATCCACTCTTGAGTCTCTGAAGTACTGGTAGGGAATTTCAGGAAACACATGGCATGCCTTGAAGTGTGGAATAACACGTAGGGTTGCCAACAGTTCCTTATTACAAGGGATGTTCCTTATTTTTTCATCTCTGTACAACAAGGTCGGGAGTTGCTGAATGCTGCAAAAAGCAGCAAGAAATACCCCTGGTGAATGTAGGTGAATACTGCTTATTAATAATGATGACGATAATAATAATAATAATAATGGTAATAGTAATAACGGGAGGAGGGCTGGGGTGGGAGTGCTAAGAAAAAACAGTCCCCTTTTTTAAAAATACAATGTTGGCAACCCGAAATAACAGGCAAAGCAGTTCAGAGAAACTGCCCCATCATGCTTTCTCTGACAGATTTAATTCAGGCCACATGCTGCTCTTCACAGCTATGGAAACAGCATTGCTATGTTAACAGAGAAACAGTCCCATTAAGATCTATGTACTGAGAGCCTGACTCTCCAAACCTTACACACATTGAGTAGTGCTTATGTGCCAGAATAGATTGTAACTCTCCATTCTGCCTGGACTGAGGGATGGCACGGAGCTGCTTCATGCCAGCTACAGTGCAAAGAATGAACTGTAGAGTCACAATTCTTCCTCTGTTTGTGTGAAGCAGTTTATCGCACCCTCTTACACAGTGCTATGTCCCATCTGCCCCATCCCATTTGCTCAAAGGGAGACCTTTCATCCAAGTAGGTTCTACTGTCCCTCTCTCTCTCTCTCTCTCTCTGTCCCAGGGCCTGAGTTACAATCGTAGCAGGGCCAAGTAAGAGACTAAAGGGGGGCCCTATTCCCTGCATAGCCAAGCAAGGGCTATGCCAATCTAGCCTGCTGTGAGTAGCGCCACTGAATTCATTGGGACGACCCACATGAGTAAGGGCTGCAGAACCAAGCCCCACAGGAGGCCCTGCACATTGGAATCTTCCCCGTACTTTTTAAAACCAGAGTTTGTACATGAAGTTGCCAGTGAACAAGGTCACTGTTGGGGTGATGGGATCACTAACAGATTTTCATTGTTTACTTTGGCACCAATAGAAACTCTGCATAAGCCAGACTCCAATGATATCATTCCCTTTGTCTGCTGATTGGAAACAGCTCACTCCCTTCTAGTCCAGAAACAGAGGAGCATGGGTGGGAAGGAGACAAGGGCGGGTTCAGCTCAGATCTGCTTGTCATGATAAAGCAACATACATTCCAGGCCTGTATTTTTCTGCCTTCTTTTAGAAGCAGCCCTGATAAAACTCAGAACTGTAATATGGATGAAGGATTTCTGACTGTCTAATGTGAACCAGGCCCAGGCTGATGTGGTGATTTTAGAGCCTCATTCTTCACGGACAGTTTTGCATTCCCAAATATGTGCAGAGACTGTCCCTCCCAGGAACAGGCTGCATTCAGTGCCCGAACCACTAGATCTGTTCTGCATAAGAGCACTGCCAGGCCCACCAAAAACAGAGGGCCCAATTCAGCTCTCACTTCCACCTATTTGACACAAGTGCAACTCCACTGAGTTCAGCCCTGTCTATCCTGATTTACACCACTGTAACTGCAAGGAGAAGCAGAGCCCTTAGATCTCTCCCCTTCCCAAATCTTGTATATGATGATTAATATTTGGTTCATAAACCTAGCCTTAGCAAAATTTCCTCTGTCAAAATAAACATGTAGAGAGGGAGTACTTGTGGCGCTTTAGAGACTAACAAATTTATTTGAGCATAAGCTTTCGTGAGCTACAGCTCACTTCATCGGATGAGAGAGAAAGCAAACCTGGATAGCAAATTAACCTTTTTTAGGAGGCAGTTGACTCTGGGTCAGTCTGCAATGCATTATAAACCTGGGTCTCTGGGACCCAGGCCTGTGGACTCAGGTTCCCAAGCCCGTGCCTGAGTGTCCAACACGGCACTGTAAACCTGGGCTTACAATTGCGGGACCTGGGTCACATAGCCATGCCAATGCTTCCATACTGCACTTCGCAGACCTTTTGACATGGGACTGTGGGTTGGGCTGCATTCACACTGCAAAATGACAAGGTTTGGATCTGAGGCACAATGGGACTTGGGCTGACCCACCCCCCCAGCAGGGTTCTAGGACCCGGCTTCTGTGTGTTTGCTGACACCACTCAAATAGATGTGTGTCTGGACAGGAGTGAGCCTTGGGCTCAAAACTGTAAATGGGGAATTGTCATCGAGTGACTGTTTGCAGAGGGGTCCCACAGGGATCACTTCTTGGCCCTGTGCTAACTTAATGTAAGCGGGGGAATAGTCCTGCTATTGTGAGGAACTTTCCTGGTTTCTGCACTACCCCGGTGAAGTGGGCTAGTGAAAGGATCTGAGTCCTCACTCCCACTTCCTTTACGCAGTGGCCTTCCTGCCCTTGAGGACTCCCCTTCCACTTTCCTGTCTGGCAGAGTCCTCGTAACCCCAACAAGGCTGGGCCCAGGATTCCTGGGGGGCTCAACCCACAACCCTGCTGTGGTCACCTAGGACAGGGGCTAGGGTTCCCCACTCCGGGGTACTCTCTCTGCACTGGGCACTTCTCTGACCCGCTGACCATAACATACAAGTTAAAGCAAATGCAAGTTATTTAATCAACAATTCATTTTTAAAAGAATAAGGAAAAATGGGAAAGCTTAAAGGGAACACATCACCCCGCTCTGTGGCAGGTAACATCACAAACAGCGTCTCTGGAACGTCAGGGCAGTTCACAGTCTGTTCCTTGTAAGACCCAGGCCACCTTCTCAGGCCCTGGCTGTGCTGCAGGGATGCTGTGGGTTGGACACTTGCTCTGGTGGGGCCACACGCTCTCA
Organism: Natator depressus; assembly: GCF_965152275.1. Classification (NCBI taxonomy): domain Eukaryota; kingdom Metazoa; phylum Chordata; order Testudines; family Cheloniidae; genus Natator; species Natator depressus. The sequence continues at coordinate 14,656,708 of NC_134241.1, forward strand.
GGCTCTAAGGGGTAGGACCCTTCTTCCCAGTGTCGCCCCCGCCCTGTCGGGGTTATGATCCAAGCCTGGCCTGCAGAGCCCCTTGGCTGAGGCGTCTCCCTGTGCCGGGCCCGCTGCCCAGGGTCCCCCTCGCTCTCCCCAGCTGCTCACTGCACCCAGCTCCGGACTGCTCCAGCCCCAACTCCACCGCTCTGTCTCTGCACTGCTGCTGCTGCTCTGCCTCCAGCTCCCTGGGCTGCTTCTTTGGCCCCTCTGGCTCTGGTTGCTGCAGCTCTGCTCCCAGGACAGGTCTGCTCTGCAGGCTGCTTCTGTGACTCTGCTCCCAGCGCTGACCTGCTTCCTGGGCTGCTTTTCTGGCCCCTCTGGCTCTGGTTGCTGCAGCTCTGCTCCCAGGGCAAGTCTGCTCTCTCTGGGCTGTGCCTCTGGCTTTGGGGCTGCAGCTCTGCTCCCAGCACAGGGTCTGCTCTCTCTGGGCTGCTTTTCTGGTCCCTCTGGATCTGGCACACCCCTGCTCCCCAGCTCAGCTTGGGCCCCTGCTTTTTCCTTAGCTCGGCTCCCCTCTGTCTGACCCAGGCAAGTCCAGCTCACACGGAGGACGGGACCTCCCCAGCTGCCTGACTCCCTGATTAGCCTGCCCGCCCTGTCATTCAGGCTGACCTGGAGCATTGGCCTCTCCCCATTGTTCCTGGGGACTATCAGTCTCAGGGTCCTGGTTTCCCATAAATCCTTCCCCTTTTCGTACTGGGAGCTAGCCAACCAAAACACCCCCACTGACTGTTAGTAAGGGGGCAACAGTCCCCTTAGATTAACATTTTTATTAATGACTTGGAAGAAAACATGAAATCGTCTGTGGTAAAGATGGCAGGCAACACAAAAATTGTGGGAGCGATAAATAACGAAGAAGACAGGGCACTGATTCAGTGTGATGTGGATTGCTCGGGAAACTGGACACAATCAAACAATATGCATTTTAGTATGGCTAAATGTAAATGTAAACGTCCGAGAACAAAGAACATAGGCCTTACTTACAGGATGGGGGACTCTATTCTGGGAAGCAGGGACTCAAAGGAGATTTGGGGGGTTGTGGTGGATAATCAGCTGAGTAGGAGTTCCCAGTGTGACACTGTGGCCAAAAGAGCTAATGAAATCAGGGGATGCATAAACAAGGGAATCGTGAGTAAGAGCAGAGAGATTATTTTACTCTATATTTGGCCCTGCTGGAATCACGTGTCCAGTCCTGGTGCCCACAATTCAAGAAGGATGTGGATAAATTGGAGTGGGTTTCAGAGAGGAGCCACAGAAGGATCAAAGAATTAGAAAACATGCATTATAATGATGGACTCAAAGCTCAACCTATTTAGTTTAATAAAAAGAAAGTTCAGGGGTGACTTGAGTACAGTCTGTAAATGGGTGGGCAAACTTTTTGGCCTGAGGACCACATCGGGGTTCTGAAACTGTATGGAGGGCCGGGTAGGGAAGGCTGTGCCTCCCCAAACAGCCTGGCCCGCGCCCCCATCCACCCCCTCCCACTTCCTGCCCCCTGACTGCCCCCCTCAAAACCCCTGACCCATCCAACCCCCCCCCGCTCCTTGTCCCCTGACTGCCCCCTCCTGGACCCCCTGCCCCTATCCCCCCCCATCCACCCCCCCCACTCCCTGTCCCCCGACTGCCCCGACCCCTATCTACACCCCCGACCCCTGACAGGCCCCCCGGGACTCCCACACCTATCCAGCCACCCCTGTTCCCCGTCCCCTGCCCCCCCCCCCAGGACTCCCTGCCCCTTATCCAACCCTCCCGCTCCCCGCCCCCTTACCATGCCACTCAGAGCACCAGGACTGGCAGCTGTGCCCCCCGGCTGGAGCCAGCCATGCCGCCGTGCAGTCTAGAGCACCAGGGCAGGCCGGTGGCTCTCACAGCTGCACTGCCCAACAGGAGCTCGCAGCCCCACCGTCCTGAGTGCTGGTGGCACGGTGAGCTGAGGGTGAGGGCGGACAGCATGGAAGGGGCTATGCTCCCCTGCCAGGAGCTCAAGGGCCGGGCAGGATGGTCCCACTGGCCAGATATGGCCCACAGGGCCATAGTTTGCCAACCTCTGGTCTATAAGGGAACAAATATTTAATAATGGGCTCTTCAATCTAGCAGAGAAAGGCATAACATGGTTCTCTGGTTGGAAGTTGAAGCCAGACAAATTCAGCATGGAAATAAAGCATACATTTTTAACGGTGAGAGTAATCAACCACTGGAACAATATACCAAGGGTTGTGGTGGATTCTCCATCACTGACAATTTCTAAACCAAGACTGGATGTTTTTCTAGAAGATCTGCTCTAGGAATTATTTCAGGGACGTTCTCTGGCCTGTGTTATACAGGAGCTCAGATTAGCTGATCACAATGATCCCCTCTGGCCTTGGAGTCTATGAAAACCAGGCTGAGCGTGCAGTGTAGACACACCCTAAGAAGCCAGGTATTATGTTTTCTGGAGATAATGAAAGCCCTTACATACTTGTGGCTGAGTTGGTAGTGTTTCATTTACTCCCTCCCATGTAAGAAATAGGGGAAAGAGAAGGGAATCAAAAGAGAACCAAGAAGAAATACTACGTAGTATGTTAATGGCACTTCGGAAGATTATAATGGCTTCCACTGCCAAACCACCTAAGGTTAAGACATTCTGGCATGTCCTATGGAGGAATTAGCAATGCCACATGTACAGTTGTCCATCTGGATCACAGGAGTTTGATTCTGTACTTGCCAGCTAGGCAGCAGCTGCACGATTCGCGGAAGGGAAATCATGCACAGCTGCCACACAGCCAAAGGAACACGTAGTCCCACTGGGACTAATTATCATCCCCAATAAGCTAATGCTTGAATCCAAACCACTATGCTCACTTCTCCTCTCTCAAAGCGATGAGTCATTTTGAGATTCTCTACCATTTTGAGAAATGGTACGGCTGGAAATAGACAGACCACAGATGACTCAGCAACTTACCCCTTAGCCAGATAGCTGGGAAAGCTTTTGCATGTTCTTTAGCTCTCTCTAGCTCTGTTTCTCTCAGGTTGGCCCCTTGCATTGGTAGTGGCTGAACTTCGGAAGTGTTCGTTTGCAGGAGAGCCATCCGCTGACAAAAACCGCAGGCATAGAAAAAGTCCAGCTTCTATTGCTGTGAGTGATGTTACAAAACCCTGTAGTCCCCGAAGGATTAGCGACTATGATGATGGCCCTGGCCATTCACTCTCTTCTGGGATTTTCTCATTTCCGTTACGCTTGAGACTGAAGTGGAGCTTTGTTTCTGACTGACAGCCAGTGAGAATGATGAGGCTCAGACCCAGCCGTGGAATGTTACACGCATGCTAAAAAGAAAATCAAGACCATCTTGTGCTTTTACTGTACACGGGAGTGGAGAGGCCTGTACATAACTTGGGGAAGTCATTGGGGCTACTCTTATGAGGAAGGTGAACAGGACCTGGCCCTTGGCTTGGAAAAGACTTCTCCTGGGGGGGTTTTAGGGTTGTCAATCGATTAAAATAATTAATCGTGATTAATCGCGCAATTAAAAAAATTAATTGAGGTTAATCGCACTGTTAAACAATAATAGCATACCATTTATTTAAATATTTTTGGATGTTTTCTACATTTTCAAATATATTGATTTCAATTATAACACAGAATACAAAAGTGTACAGTGCTCACTTTATATTTATTTTTTATTAAAAGTATTTGCACTATAAAAAAATAAAAGAAATAGTATTTTTCAATTCACCTAATTCAAGTACTGTAGTGCAACCTCTTTATCATGAAAGTTGAACTTACAAATGTAGAATTATGTACAAAAATAACTGCATTCAAAAATAAAACAATGTAAAACTTTAGAGCCTGCAAGTCCACTCAGTCCTACTTCTTGTTCAGCCAATTGCTCAGACAAACAAGTTTGTTTACATTTGCAGGAGATAATGCTGCCCGCTTCTTGTTTACAACATCACCTGAAAGTGAGAACAGGCATTCTCGTGGCACTGTGGTAGCCAGCATCACAAGTTATTTACGTGCCAGATGCGCTAAAGATTCATATGTCCTTTCAGACTTCAACCACCATTTCAGGGGACATGCATCCATTCTTATGATGGGTTCTGCTCAATAACAATCCAAAGCAGAGTGGACCGACGCATGTTCATTTTCATTTTCTTAGTCAGATACCACCAGCAGAAAGTTGATTTTCTTTTTTGGTGGTTCGGGTTCTGTAGTTTCTGCATCGGAATATTGCTCTTTTAAGACTTCTGAAAGCATGCTCCACACCTCGTCCCTCTCAGATTTTGGAAGGCATTTCAGATTCTTAAACCTTGGGTCGAGTGCTGTAGCTATCTTTAGAAATCTCACATTGGTACCTTCTTTGTGTTTTGTCAAATCTGCATTGAAAGTGTTCTTAAAATGAACATGTGCTGGGTCATCATCCAAGACTGCAAAACATGAAATATATGGCAGGATGTGGGTAAAACAGACCAGGGGAAATACAATTCACCCCCAAGGAGTTCAGTCATGAAATTTAATTAACACATTTTTTAACGAGTGCCATCAGCATGGAAGCATGTCTGTCCTGGTGGCTGAAGCATGAAGGGGCATATGAATGTTTAGCATATCTGGCACATAAATACCTTGCAATGCTGGCTACAAAAGTGTCATGCAAATGCCTGTTCTCACTTTCAGGTGACACTGTAAATAAGAAGAGGGCAGTATTATCTCCTGTAAATGTAAACAAACTTGTTTGTCTTCGCGATTGGCTGAACAAGAAGGAGGACTGAGTGGACTCATAGGTTCTGAAGTTTTACATTGTTTTGTTTTTGAGTGCAGTTATGTAACAAAAAAAATCTACACTTATAAATTGCACTTTCGCGATAAAGAGATTGCACTACAGGACTTGTATGAGGTGAACTGAAAAATACTATTTCTTTTGTTTATCATTTTTACAGTGCAAATATTTGTAATCAAAAATAATATTCACTGATTTCAATTACAACACAGAATACAATATATAAGAAAATGTCAAAAAACATCCAAAATATTTAATAAATTTCAATTGGTATTCTATTGTTTAACAGTGCTATTGAAATTGCGATTAATCGTGATTAATTTTTTTGAGTTAATCACGCGAGTTAACTGCGATTAATTGACAGCCCTAATTTTTTTCCATTTGCAATAACAATGCACCAAATGCTAATCCAGGTCCTCCAGTTACCTCCTCATTTTGCATTAGCAAAAGGAGCGGGAGTACCATCACCTGGAATGAGGATTGTCATTTCAACACAGTAGGAACTATAGCCCTGTTTGAAACAAATCCTTGCGACATACTGAGAAGTTGAATGGTCTCATATTTCCAGTCCACACAGGGAACAAGAAAGAAGACAACAAGCTACACGTGCAAGTGTCTGAAATGATCCTTTAATAAAAGACATTCAGTCTGCACTGTGGGATAGACCAAGGAGAGTGTGAAATGCTTGGGATTACAATAAGGGCATGTCCAGGATATCTGTTTTTGATCCATGTTTTGTTTCAGAACATTTGGAAATATTTCTTAGCACAAACACTCTGCAAAACAATTGACATTTATTTTCTGGCTTAACAAGCAAATAACTTTAGATGGATACGTTTTAAAACAGGGTTTCTCAACTTTTTTCTTTCTGAGGCCCTTCCCCTCCCCCCCGCCCCCAACATATTATAAAATCTCCATGGCCCAGCTGTGCCACAACAACTGTTTTTCTGCATATAAAAGCCAGAGACAGCGTTAGGGAGTAGCAAGCAAGGCAACTGCCCCCCGGGCCCCACGCCACAGGGGCCCTCGTGAAGCTAAGTTGCTCAGGCTTTGGCTTCAGCCCCGGATGGCGGGACTTGGGGCCCTGGGCTTCGACCCCATGTGGTGGGGCTTCAGCTTTCTGCTCTTGGCCTCAGCAGGTCTAATGCTGGGCGGCCCCCCTGAAACCTGCTCACGGCCCCCCAGTCCCGGACCACTGGTTGAGAACCACTGTTTTAAAGTCCCAGCTACTTCCTTCCCAACAAAGGTAATGGAACTCAGTCGAACAATGCTACTGACTGTGGCTTCCAGTACCAGCCTTTTGGTGTTCAACCATATCTCTTCTTCCTGTCCCCCAGCTTGTCATATGCTGGGCTATTGATAGTGCTAGAAAATAAGTTCAGCTAAGTGATCAAGTGCACATTGCGTGAAGTGAAGGTTATGAGAGGAGTAAGGCAGTCCAGTCCCCAAAAGACTGACACTATCCACAGTTCTAGTGGATTTTAAGAAATTAAACACTTTCAATTAATGCTGCCTGGTATTAACAAAAACAATAACCTTGCCATAAATTGCTGTTGACTTCTGCTGTTGGAAATATCAAGCTTATTAAACACTCACAAGATCATAACCTGCTATATAGTTATGTTAATGTAAACCATGCCAGGCCTATTTTTACATGCTTGAGATGTGTGAGTATGAATATGGAGCTTGATCCACCTCCCTTCCGTGGTGTCACTTCCATCATCGTCAACAGGAGCGGGACAGGACCTGGAAGTATGCAGCAAGAATGGCACTCTTCTAAGCGTGGAAAACTGTGGCTAACTCGCATAATTGGGCTCTTTCTAATGAATAGCTGAGCACTGTATGTGGATAGAGATAAATATTGTGTACGTCACTATAACATCTGTCAATGTGATGGGGCTGTCAGGCTCACAGGAAGATCACACTGAATGACAGAGGAAAAAATGCTATTCAGTTATATCACTGAAACCAATCCTTCCCTGGGACAGGCATAGTCCATAAATGCCTTTGTAGAGCTAGGTAAGAGGCTGCCTTAGAGGGAACTGTCTTGCTGGTTTGCTTTTCTCAGACCCTTTAGTGTAATTTTGCTTTTTGCATTTTCATGCATGTTTTTTATATCATCTTGCAGAACTTATTGCTGTTTTATATTGATAAAGTAAAAACATTTACTTGTGGGGTGGAGATATTCTACAGCCTTGTAGGGAAAAAAAACCCTCTTTGTTCAAAGTACACAGGCTATAATAAACTGGAAAATAATTTTATATCATGCTATATTTGCAATATGTCACTAGTGCTCACAACAGACAAGTGTGTCTTGTATTGTATTAGCATGGATTGGGATTCAGCAACTAGTAATTGGTAATATTAGCCCAATTAGAAATAGGCTATGCCTCAAATTTATACATCTTGAAAACAATATTGTGTGATCATTCATGTACATTACATATCAGTGTGTTTTATTAATTATGAATATAAAATAGCTGAGGAAAGAACATCTTTAAGGTGAAATTATTGCTTTAATTTCACCGTTTAAGTATCCAAAAAACTCATCCCAGTCGCCTCAAATACTGCATTTTTCAATTAAAGTCAAAAGGTGTCTGACATAGAAGATAGTTGGGAGCTTTAAGTAAATGCACATAAGATTTAATTGAATTCCATTCTGTGTTACTAGGCTTTTGAGTCACGTTTCCCCCCCCTCCCCATTATCTTCTAGCAAATCTTGACTCTCTTCGGGTTGATGAATACACGAGATATGGTTTTTAACACCAACTTTTTCCCTTACCTTCTCAGGGTGGGGTATGTTTGCCTGGAACATTACCAGCAGTGATGTTATTGAAAACCCTGAAAATAATTAGTTATGTTTGAAAAGACCAGGGAGCAGAATGGTTGATGCAGAGAGCTCGGATACTGTCACTCTAAAATGGCTTTGAACAGCGGACAGGGAATTAATTTTAAATGCGTTTTTCTTAATAAAAGACCACTTTCATAAGAATTGCCATCAGAGTCTTCTTATTGTGAAGAATCTATCCGCAGCAATACGGAGAGTCAAAGGTTATTTGCCAGCATAAACATGATGCTTTTCATATTCACTCCAGAATTAAAATATATTCTCACAGAGGTGAAGCAAGTAATTGGAATTGTGTGGCTCAGATCCCAAATATTCTCCATGAAATGTCACCGGGTTGGTAATATCAATTCCATTGCAAAATTATATCATTATTAACCATTTATAGAACACTGCAAATCTCCATAGTTCTTCTACACTAAGAGACACAAAATAGAGAATACTATCATTTCCATCTAAATGTGCAGTCAATTTCAAGGGAAAATGCCATCTATTAAAAAGCAAAGTGTCAAATGTATTAATTTAATATTGTTAACAGATTCTTGTCAAATGTTCTTTACATTTCTAGACAAACTTGGCTCTAAAAAAATCCCCCTCTTGTTTAAACCTGATGTACTAATGTCCCCAAATTACAATTATGGTAAATTGAAAATGTAAAAAAACAAAAACAAAACTCCCATTCAGATTACTATGAAGAAAGAGCTTCTGCTATGTGTTACACCCTGTGAAATATAGAAGCATAAGCAGCGTGTTTATGAGACAGAATTCTATCAGGTTAAAACAATTGTGTGAAGTAATCACCATACCTGTAACGCACAGATAGGAACGCTCCTCTCCCTGCATAGTGGAAGGCATTGATAATTCCAAGACATGCAAAAGCTTCTCTCTTTTAGGTCTGAAAACAATGTCCTGTAGGCTTATTTTGAGGCTTGCTGCCATAGTTAGTCTATCTTCTATAAAGCCAGGGAGCAGAATGGTGGACGCAATCTGACAAGCTATGCACACATCTCAGAGTTTACTGACACCCAGGAGTTTGAGACATTGTTTTGCAGAAAAGCCCAGACTCTCCAGACCTAATAGATCAATACTTTACAAATCAGATTAGCTATAAGAGAATACTGTACATGGTATAATGAAGGACCATGCCCTGTGGGTTCAAACACTTTCATACACACTCACTCCACTTCTTTCTCTGCAGAAGAGGCTAAAGGCTAGGTGAGAGTATCCATTATATATTATAGGCATTTACCTGGAAAAACAGGAGCAAGTGAACAGAAGTCAGTTTGGTGTGTGAATTACCCAATTGCCTATCCCAGCCCTCTTGGTTGAGATGGTGTGACTTGCAGCTTTTGACTAGAGTTCTGATCTGGTCTGTTGGAGCCTATATACATACCATGGTGATGGTCGTTCTAGAAATCTATAGCTACAATAGATAGATTCTTCTCCCACACCCTGAAATTCAAAGGAGTTAAAATCTTAGGTTTTAGCCCGTCTCTGTTTCATCCAAATGTTTGTGGGTTTGCTATAGGCTGCACACATTGTTCTAAAACAAAGCACATCATTTCTTGTGTTTTTGTTGTGCTTAGAGATTTTACCAACATAGCTACAGCTCATCAGTGGAGTTTTCTGAAGAAACAGCCAGAAACCATAAGAATTCTTAGCAACGCTTCTGGACAAGAGCCGTGAAAGATTACAGAAAAACGACCAAGTTGTAGTCAAGAGTACTGTGGAAAGGACACCGCAGATTAAAGGGGATTGCCCTCAGAGTCAGCTAAACTGGGGTTCAGTTCCTGACTGCACTGGACTCACTATGTGAGCTTGGGCAAATCACATAGCCACACTATGCCCCAGTTTCCATCTATAAAATTGGGACAACACTTTCCCAGCTTTGAGAAACACTCAAACAATCTGAGAAATACACTCAGATTTTCAAATGCAGAGTGTAGTGTATTGCATTTATTACCATAGGCTTTGAGAAAGTGCTTATGATTTCACATTACTTACTGCAGTTCTTTGTAGGATAAAGCGATTTATTCACAGATAATTATTCAATGAACAACGCTTCCCACCCATATCGTTCACAATGAATGATTCCATCAGCTCTATTCGTTTATCTAACCTTCCAGCCTTCTCTTCAAGAGTATATTTGCCACTCATGGTGAAATTAAAACTTATGATTAGTACTTGATAGAATCAGGCCTAAGCATGTGCCAGACTTTAAGCATGTAATTCCATTGAATTCAATGGAAATATTTACATGCTAAAATTTAGGCACGTGCTGAAGTTTATTGCTGAATCAGAGCCGCACTATCCTACCATCGTACCAGGGAGGGTGATGTCCATTATACCTGCCATATGAAATCCAATACTCTCTAAATTGCTCTTTCCCTAAGAACACAATCTAGTAGGTGTAGTGCTTCCAGCCCTCAAGAGGATGTTGACAGATAATTGTTTTAAGTATTAGTTCATTCAACAGTTACCTTACAATGGAGAAGAAATCAATGTTCATCTTATGATGACATTATGCGTGCAATTAGACACGGCAAGTTAACTGAATTTTCTTTCACTAAAGTCTCTTCTGAATGTCAATGCCCATAGTCTTTAAGCAATAATGTAGGTTTTTACTGTTCACTCTAAGGAGTTCACTTGAAATCACTAATATTCTAAAACGTTTACCCTCATACCAGTACTGGCCAGAAGAACTCCCATTGAAGTCAACTCCCTGGCACATCTGCACAAGAGTCAGCCACAATCTGTTTCAGTATTTCTTAATTTTTCCCTCAAAGCATATCTATTTCTTCTCAATTCTGCTAGACCTTTTGTGCTATTCACTCCCCATAAGTAAGCATCTCATACTTTTTGAAGAAATTGTAAAGCACCTAAATACAGATATTTGGCCCCAATTTCTACTGTCTTGTGCTTTGTGTAGTCTTATCCTCTAGCCCTTGCCCCTTCATGAAACCATTATGATTTGGAAGCACTTTACAGTCCCTTCACATGTGTTAAGTGACCAACACAAGATGCAAGGCAGCCGGAAATCTGGCTCCTTGTGTGTCTGGTACAGAAGAAAATGATGACTTGAGCACAAGAACACATGCCCCAATCTATCCATACACTTAAGCACGTGCTTAAACTTTGCTTGTGAGTTGTCCCGTTGACTTCAAGTTAAGCATGTGCTTAAGTGCTTTATTAGATCAGGGGCTTCCTGCAGCAAAGAGGCACAGTACTATGCAAAGGAAACGTATACTTCTGGGATGAAAAAGTCACAAAAATGTGAAGGCACCACACAAAAATAATGAAAATGTTTAAAATTGTAACTAGAGACTGTCATAAATCTACCTATGTATTTTTCAAAGATTTTAGGTCTCCCATATACAATATTTACTAAAGATAATGGAAGCATAGGAGTTTATTGTGTTGTAGATGTTTTTGTATTTCTTATTTTAAAAATGAAAGTGACGATTCTGTTAACTGGAGTAAGCTCGGGCCCAAACCTGGAGGTTCTTATTCAAGCAACGCATCCACTGAAGTCAATTCAGACAAAGGAAAAACCCAGGGCAAGTTACAACATTGTAAGCATGTTGTAAGATTTCAATACAGCTACACCAATTTACACGCTCAGTCTTGCAAGGTACTGAGCAACCTGAGCTCACTCTGGTTTCCCTAGGAGGTGTGGGTGCTCAGCACCTTGTGTGATCGAGCTCCGAAGTGCTAGTCCAAATTTGATCATAAACATTTCTAAATGAAGCAAATGGCCCAGACCCATAGATAAGCTGGGACACAGCATTAGACACAAGCTCACAGCAGAGGACAACTTTTTTTTTTTTTTTTTGAAACAGCATTTATTTGTTAAAACTTGCAATCCACAGAAATACAATAAATTTAACACGTACACAAAACTTTGGCTCAATGAAATATTTAACACCTAAAACATCTGAGGAATGAAAGGCACAAGACCAGGCACTCAAATGCACTGAATTGCCAAAAGTGCTGTTTGCACTGCTATGACGGAAGACACAAATTGGGAGGGTGTGGTGAGAAGGTGAAACTGGTGGAGAGGTGGGGGAAATAATAGTTACCAAGTACTGCCAAGTCATTACAGCCTTTTGCTTCTTTCACTTATAGAGGTTACATTCTTTTTAAAAAGTGCCAGAGCTCTTTCATAATAGAAGATGGATCATTTCTTAGAAATGAACTGAAAAAGAAAGGGACAAAAAAGGAAGAGCTAGCAGCAGGATGGATTTCAGTCGACCTCTGTTGACCCACAAGGTCTTAAGAACTCATTCCCTCTTTCGTGGAACCATTTGTTTGAAACTGTGGAACAAAGAGATAAATTAGTTAGAACTGTACATGGAGCCTGTATGTAACCTTCGAAGTTTGGTTTCTAGGGATGAAATTTTGTCTGGATTAATAAAATGAGGTGGTTGAACTGGATGGTTGTGTTCCTCCTTCTCCCGCACAAGAGCTAAAGAGACTCAAGGGAGGGGGTGCAAGGTACCTTTACAATTCCCCAATTCTGGGGCCAGTCTTAACTTACAGCTATGGTGGCAACATTCCCCTTTGCATTATTCTGCCAATTTGGGATCAGCCCACAGTGCGGGGTGCTCTGGTAATTCTCCCTCTGCAATGCCCTTTATGCTGAAGTGGGAGAATGGGTGGTGTAGACCTCTGTGTATTCCCATAAATATTCTCAGCTAATCAATCCACCTTCTATATTCCAGCACAAAGCAGCTGGATAGAGGATTGAGGATGTGGACTTTTGTTCACAGTCTGGAGGTGAACATCTGAGGCCCAAAGGTAGAATTCACTTTCCATTGGCCTGACGTCAAAATCTATTTACTTCCAGAACATGTTGTAAAACTGTCTATTTTGAATAGGTAATGATGAAAAAGATATTCCAGTGCAAGGTTAGAATAACCTGGGAGACACACACACACACGCCAACTGCTTTACTTAGCGTGATTTGAAAGTAACCAATTCCTAAGTACATTGCAGAAAAAGCTCTTCTCTTTGGGTTCCATTTGATCTTCTCCGGTGCTCTGGAAGTGTCAGTGCAGTAGAAATTGTTCAGATACTATTTAGTCAAAACTACATTGTCACTTTCCAGGTCACCAGTTCAGCTAACGAGTCCACCTTCTATATTCCAGGCAGAGTATGTCACCTGGGGATATGACTACAAAGGGACCTCTGTAAGTACTTAGGTCCTATCCTGCAAACACTTATACATGTGTTTAACTTTTAAGCATGTAAGTAGTCACACCGGCCTCAGTGGGACTACTTGCACATTTAAAGTTAAGTCCATCTATATGTTTTCATAGGATCAGCGTCTTGAACCCCAATCATCCTTGATTTTCACGGCATCTGGATCTAGAGATCTACAGTTTGGAAACAGCAGCCTTATAAGTGTTCTCAACATGAAAAAAAATGACGTTCACAACATTGACCAGAGAATGCAATAACAACAATTTCTACTGCACTGACAACACTGGTGGAGTGATGTGTATTTATGACTCAAAATGGCAAAAGTTAAAATGGCAATGCCACAATTACAGAATCCTTTTCGAAGAGAGTTCAAATATTATCTTTTCACTGAAAGGGGAATTTATTAGACAGCTTGCGATTTTTGTTACTAAAGGCAAGTAGAGGACAATGACTTACCCCATTTGCAGCCTACTAATACTGGGCAAGCTGCATGCCTTGTTCGATAATCACCCTCACCACTTCTGAAAAGATTGTACCAAAACACTGCTGTCCCCTGAAAACGAAAGCCTGGATTAAACAAAGTTCAACACAACTATTCAGAATGTGTGTGTAAGAGAGAAAGTAAAAACACCAAGTATCTGGCTCTCAGTAACTTCAAGCTTATGGCTCACTGCTGACAGTATATCAAAATTAAATAATTTAAAGCTCCAATTATTAATTTATCTCACCTTTCTCTTTGCTCTTCTGAGCTTCACATCTGTTAAATAAAGAGCCTCTCATTCCATCCCTGCCACAGTGCACTCTGGGTTTATGGGACTGTCTATATCTTTCTTTAAATTGATCCAAGTTTTCCCTGTTTCATTCCTATGACAGGATGTCAGGAACTACAACTCTGCATAAGAGAGCCACAGCTGCTGTACTAACTTGCTTGGGCAGCCAAGTCTTAGATCAAACTCATGCATATAAATTGGTTGGGACTCTTTATAAGTCAGAAGGAACTAGGGACAGGGACAAGGGAGTCCTGAAAGGAGAAAAACTAGGTACTGCCATGCTAAAGGGGAAGCTCAAGATGAGGTTGCTTTTTGTTCTTATTTAAGATAACAAAGGAAAACCCTAAGTAACGGGCAAATGATGTGTTTAATATCTAGTATGGGTGTACTGTGTCTGGAGCAGGGGGTAATTTTACCTCCATGCAACTCCTTTCCTGTTAAAAGCTGCCCTTTGTAGAAATTGTTCAGATTGCCATTCTAGAGCCACCCAGAATCAGGTATCATTGCTTTCTATAATGGCAATATATATGCCCATAATCTAGGGCAGCTCTAAGTAAGTCACTGCTACCACTCGTACCATGTAAGTGTATGAAAGCAACAACATTTTCACAAACTTTAGTGTGCATGTGGGGAAAGAGGAGAGGGACTATATACAAATAAATCAGCTGTTACCTTTTGGGGCCAAATTGCAGCCCCAAAGTCTGGGAAAACTGTAGCACCTCCAGCTTCTACATCACTCATCTGGGAAAATAAGTTAACAAAGTCACCATAACACAAACATTTTATGATGCAATGTCAGAGCATGCAAATCACAACCACTGAACCATTATAAAAGTGCCCAAAGCACCAGTGGTAACACAAAGTTATAACTCATATACTGTATAAACAGACAATTAATTACATGGAGGATGCTGAATTTGAAATGTGAACAGAACACACAAGACTTATATATAACAATCAGGGTCCAGACACCCCAAAGGGAGAAGAGGGCGTCTGAACCACAAAGAATAAGCAGTGGTTGTATACAATGTTGTGTATAAAAATATGCCAATTAAGGTTTTTATGAAAGCTTATAATGTTCTGAACTTGATGGTCATTATGAGATAGGTATACAGGCTCTGATTTTGAATCTATGTATTCATGTATGTGGAATATGCTCCTGACTATGGATATGATTTTGTCACAGTAAAATTAAGCAAAATTCACAGAACAGTCTTGGTAGAAAGGACAAACTCAGGGTATGGTCACAGCAGAGCTGAAGCCAAAGTCCGGGGCTGACAGCCTGAGCCCCACCATCCGGGCTGAAGCAGAAGCCAAAAAAGTCAGAGATCTGTTAAAGTCATGGAATTCATTACCTCATCGTATCCTTGCTCATGACTGGTACTACAATTTCATGTACACCTCCCAAGCTAGTTGTTTACACAGAACTAACTTCAAGGACCCATCCATTGTCCAGCCAGGCAAAGATGAGAGTGGACCATTTGAGTTAATGGGAAAACACTGAAACAACTTGAAACTGAAAAGAAAACCCCAGTCTCGCCAAACTGAAAAAGGAGGTTTCAGAGTAACAGCCGTGTTAGTCTGTATTCGCAAAAAGAAAAGGAGTACTTGTGGCACCTTAGAGACTAACCAATTTATTTGAGCATAAGCTTTCGTGAGCTACAGCTCACTTCATCGGATGCATACTGTGGAAAATACAGAAGATGTTTGTTTTTATACACACAAATCACGAAAAAATGGGTGTTTATCACTACAAAAGGTTTTCTCTCCCCCCACCCCACTCTCCTGCTGGTAACAGCTTATGTAAAGTGATCACTCTCCTTACAACGAAAAAGGAGGGAATTTCCTTCACCATAAATGAACACAGTCTGGGGACAGATCTACACATAAAACACTATAGCTTGAGCCACTGTAGCATTTTAATGAAGATACTCTATGTCGATGGGAGAGAGCTCTCCTGTCGGCGTAGTTAATCCACCTTCCCGAGAAGCAGTAGCTATGTCGATGGGAGAGGTTCTCCAACATGGTGCCATCTACATGGGGGTTACGTCGATATAACTATGCTGCTCAGGCATGTGGATTTTTCACATTTCACGAGCAATGCAGTTCTACCGGTAAAGGTCTGTAGTGTAGACCAGACCTGAGAGAAAGACCCCTACCCCCGCAAACCCTGTTAAAAGGAAAAGGGTTTGAAGTGAAAGGATCCAGAACTGAGGGACAGTCTTGAAGACATGGGGCTGTCTGTGAACACTGGATTCCCCCCTGGGGGCTAGGGGGCATGCTGGGAAACTGAGCAAAGGCAAAAGGCAGTTGTATTAGAAAAGGGATTTTTATCTGATGTGTAAATGTAGAGACCTGAGGCTGGGTCTTTATGTTTATTTTCTGTGTAACTTGTATGTGTGTCTTCCTTACTATGTCATCTTTGAAACTGTGGTTTTTCTATTAAATAAACCTTTTATTTTTACCCCCAAACAGGTTGTGCAAACTGTGTGGAGTGTGTCCCCCAAAGTTAGCTGGTAACAGGGGAGCAGGTTTCTCTCCTTCAGGGGTGACGAACCACAGGGGAAGAGTCTTAGTGTCTGGTAGTAAGAACTTGGAGTAGATGGATGTGGGGACTCAGAACAGGAAGGGCTGCTAAGAGTCAGTAGCCCGGTGGTAGGCAGGGTGAGACCTTTATGCTTGTAGGCTTGCTAGTGGTGTCAGGGCTTTGAGCCATAGCAGCAAGGCACCCAAAGTTATAAGGCAGGAAGTGAGAGAATCCCTTACTGGTCTGGGTGATCCTCAGAACATCTAAGCTTGGTCCATCCTTTAGGGCTCTTAAAGAAGCCAAAGATTTTTGTTCACTTCACATGTATATGTTATGTAGCGAGATAAGGTGGGTGAGGTAGTATCTTTTATTGGCCCAACTGCTGTTGATGAGAGAGACAAGTTTTCGAGCCACACAGAGCTCTTCTTCAGGTCTGGGAAAGGTACTCCCAGCATCACAGTTAAACCCAAGGTGGAACAGATAGGTTAGCATATGTAGTTAGCACATATTCTATGGAACCATTCAAGGTGGAGTGGCCTGTTAACACCTCTGCAATCATAGGACAAAAAGAGGGTGTTAGTGCATTTCAGATTGATGTAATAAGCCATAAACTCAGTGTCTCTGTTCAGTCCATCTGTTCAGGCTCATCTTTTGAAAGTGTTGTGCAGGTTTCCTTTGCGAATGAATACTGATGGGTCAGAAACGTCTCTATGTATTTCCACTTATTTCAATGGCCTTTAGATCAGGCCCTAGGTGAAAAGGTATAAAACTGGGTTTGATTCTGCTCTCTTTGAAGTCAACAGCCCAACCACTATTGCCACCAATGGGAGCAGGACTGGATCTTGTGTTTTGTAAATATTACCATCCTAATTGTCATCACACTTTCTCATTTTGATTTGTTTTTCTGCTTAAAGAGTAACATTATTATTACTTTTGTGTCCCAGTTTGGTACCTACAATAAAAGGGCACAAGATGCCATTGGCATTAGGGGCCAATTCCCTCTCTGCCCAATCTAGAAAGCATAGTGCATGCAGCTTTGCAAATTAAAAACCTACATTTTAGCAACAAAACAATCTTTTATAATAGGCACCTTGGACATGCTGACATGCTGTACATGTCATATAATAAGGGACATTTGCTGTTGTACATGTACCACTGACATTGTATGTAATTTTTATTTGTTTTAATCTCAGTCAAGGTTAGTCAGAAAATGTGAAAAGCCCAATATGAGCTGTGGCCACTGAAATTTCATCCTAACTAACAGACCCATTTGGGACCACTGTTTCGGACAACAGTTTCATTGTTTCAGTCAAGTTGTTTCTGGTTGTTTTTACAAGCTACACTTGACATTTGAAATATCAGCTCATTCAAAACATTTTGCAAATGGGGTGACACCTACCCTGTATCACCCACAAACTATACTATATAACAGGACTGAAGACCCAAACTATAGAGATAATAAATAGAGGTTATCTGATAACTGTAGTATGTCATTGTCAGAATAAAAACAGCCATGAAAGCATACCCAGGGCCATATACAGCTTGGAATCTGCTTGCAGAACTCCCATTAATTTCAGTTGGGATGATGCATGGTAATCTAGTGTATATGGCCATTAGGTTCCATGCTGGAAATGCACCATACTAACATTACTTTATTTTCAGTACTTGCATTTGTAGCAGAGTTTCTTAACTGAAGTAGCATTTCGTTAGTCATGTCTCCATTTGCAAAGGTAATAACTACACTACTGTATATTAGCTTTGAGCGCAGAGTTACAAAGGGGAAACTGCCAGAAGATCCACAACATCAAGTGCTATCAGACACCGGTGAAAAAGATGGAAGTCCCCTTGACAAACAACTGATGGCCAGGATGCTGAGTGAAAGGTTATGTATGAAGTCACTCAGCCCCTTTCGAAGTTTCACTTTGAAACTTCTGAGTCAAATTCTCCTCTCACACCCGTGCAAATCCAGTGAAGCCAATGGATTTGTTCCAGTGTAAACAAGAGAAACATTTAGTCTCTATTCAAATTATGTTTTCCACATTCGGGGTAAGAGATACTGAACTGTGATAGCAGCAGATGGTGTGAGAACAAGGAAATCCCCACTTTCAGATGCTATAGCTTTTTAGTGAGCCCGTATTACAGCTTGTACAACTGGTTATTGCTAAATGTGATGCTAAGGAAAGCATCACTCGACACGTACAGGATTATCATACTTACATAGTTTAAAAAAGTGGCCACACGATTTCCAGTCCCTAAACGCTTGAAAGCATCAGGTTCATCTTTCTATAAAATTAAATGAGAATCAACTGCAAACTTCAAGAGCACAAACAACAAGGACACAGAGGTACTTACATAGTTAAGAAACGTTGCTAGCCTATTTCCTTCCGTTTTGAGTGTGCTGTCAAAGGGTCGCTGTAATAGATAACAACTTTAACCCAGGTTCCAAACAGGCTCACACTAATGTTACATGCGTGTAGCTCTCTGCAAAAACAATTCCAGTAGTTTGGCACAAAATGTGGACACTTTATATGGAGTTGCATATAAAGGCATTACATCTTGTAGCCAAACTAGGTTTGCAAATGCATGCAATGTGCACATTGGATAAGTATACGCAGAATTGAATCAACACGGTTCTTCAGCAATCAGAAGCGTCTGAATGGAAATTTTAGGGCATAGAGCACAAACATTCTGCAAATAAATATTATAACCCTTATGACATTTTCATTGTGGATGGCAGCTGTATTGGTATTACTGGACTTGATCCAAAGCCCACTGAGGTCAATGGAAAGATTCCCATTCACTTGGTGGGCTTTATATCAGACCCCTGGTTCTCCTAAATGTCTGATGCAGCTGCAACAGTGCAGGTCTAACCAATTGTTCCCACATATAATATACTCTGCTCTGGGAAAAGGAGCAGAGTATTTTTAGCTAACTGTGACAGGTTGTAATAGCAGTAATGACACCAGCCAGACACTTCCAACTGTCTGGGATTAATGAATGGAACAAGAATCCCAGTTTATCATTAATCCCCAGAAAATGCTTTGGAGCCTCATTCATTATTGTTTAGGAGTGGCATCAATCACCCACCTTCAAACAATACAAGTGACTATTTATTTCAATGTCTCAAGTGCCAAAAGCAGTAAGGAACTTCAGCCAGAAGATGTTAAGATGCATTGTTACAAAGGAACAAACAAGAAAGTCCCAAAGATTAGACAGGGAATGGAGGAAATCAGGATTAAAAAAAAAAACCATTCAAAAATATAAACAATTTCAAATCAATTTTGGATGCAAGAATACACGTCTGTCCTGAAATGGGTTCACAAAAGGCACTGTGTATGTTTTAAATCACAATCAACTTGAAATCAAAAATTAATAAGAAAATGTTTAGAACTTGGACCTTGACAGGCTTGCAGCCTTTCTGCCAAATGCAGCCTGTGTGAAGATTTTGGAGTTTTGGTTCCTAAAAACCTGAAAGTTTTGAGTGATTGACAGTAGTGCTCAAAGTGGGACATACTTTTATATTAAAAAATAATTTAAAAAAAATCACTGTACAAAGTTCTGTGAGCAAACAAAGAGCTGCAAACTCGTATGGAGATTGAAATATGAAAATCTGCAATGCACACAGAGTGGAGAGGACCAGACCAAATCCATATTGAGTCTAATTGTTGCCTTGCATTAACTTTGGCAGCAATTACCAGATAAATTCCAAATGCGGCTCCTCCCTAAGTGCCTAATCCAAGAGTAAAGATTATGTTGGCCAATTTGACGGCTAATTTGCGTTCTTTATTGAGATTCTATCAACCTCCTTTAGTTCAAACGAGGATTTAAATGTATTTATTTGCATCAAGAGATTACACAGACTCCAAGTTAACAGGAAAGTGATGTTCAGTAAAGCTAGCAAGCCAAAACTTGTTTATGAGCAGTAAAAGTTTGATAATGAACACGAGCGGTCAGTGTTGAAGTTTTGTTTTAATGCTGACGAAGGCCTCAATCCTGTATTCAGAAACATGAATGTGGAACTATGTGCTCCTGAAATCAGTGGGACTCTGATGGGTGCAGGAGTCCATGCTAGTGGGTCCAAATGCAGAATCAGAATCTGAATTCGGATTTAACCATAACACACTAACAAAACATTGGTTTAAACCAAGCAGTTATAAATGGAATACATCAAAAAAAGACAGCAAACCATAGCTCCCCAGTAGGGTTGGCACGGACACTGACTGCGTTTAGGTGGCACTCGTGAACTACTACTGTCTTTTTCAGCCTGGTTCTCAGATACCCAATTCTGCAAGGTTCCAAGTACCTCCTGCAAGCTGTTAAATACCCAAGCGAACTGGAGCAGAAGTCACTAGCCACCTTGCAGGGTCAGGCCCTAGGTTAATAAATATTAAAATAATTTTTCATGAAAACAAACATTATATCATCTCTCAAAACGAAACTTATTTTAAAGTACTATTTGCATTTAGCATTAATGTGAGCATTAATGAGTTTGACACTGTGATCTTACCCTTGAGAAATCAAAATGTGGCTCATACTGTCCTCCCATTCCATAATTAGCAACCTAGGGTGTGGGGGAAACAAACACATTTAATTGCAAATTAGATAGTTGGGAAGACAAATATTTTCTTCTTGGAGGCAACGACCCAAGCCATATCCACCCACGGAGAGGAAGTGGCTTTTGACAGGACTGCACTGCACTCTTATTTTGTCACGTTATGTTTAATCCACACTTTTTCTATCACAAAATGAACACGAGTACATAAATAAATATAAAGGGGGAAAATGTTTTATTACTTTGAAGGGATGTCTAATTAATTGAATGTGATCACTTTAACCATCTTCCCTTGCTGGATCAATTCAGAAACTATTTTAAAATATCAAGCAGAAACTTTTTTTTTTTAAATAAAGCTGGAAGTACTGGTCCTTTGGCAATGTTCTGTTCGAATGTTTGACTATTATAGCAAGAGGCAAACAAATGAAAGAAGAGAAACAATGATTTTTCACATGCTTGTCCACCACCTCTTTCCACTTCTATAAACACATATAATCTACTGGCCAGGGTGTATTATGTGCTCCCCTATGTGCCTGATCCACAGAGGCTGTGAGTCTGTTACAGCTCCAGCTAGAGAGCCTGGCTTTAGTGTGTGCATTACACATGCACGGCCAGTTTCATACACGCAGATGTAGGAGGACAGGGAGGGTCAAAGGTGGATTAAAACTACCTTTCGCCTCCTCGGCTGTTTCCTGGTATGATTTAGTGCAGCCTCAGGGTTGTTCTATACTCTACTCAGCAGCCACAGCCACTAAGCGACTATCTGGCACCTGACAATAGCCAGAGAGTAGCAGTGGTCCAGCCATACTCTGACACTCCTCCAAAACTGCAGTCTACAAGGGGGATGTAGAGATCTTCTGGCAGCTCTGTGCCACTTATGGAACCCCTTACTGCAGGGCTATTCCCTAGGAACAAGATGCAGACAATTCACATTCCCTTTGTATCATCAGAATAGCACAAAAGGGCTGGAGCAGGGCTGTGAACTGGGCTCACGGTCTCCATATCCTTCTCTAGAGGGTCCTAAAGGCAACAGCAATAAGGATGTTATTTTCCTCCCAACCAGGAATCTTCATTTAAAGACTTCTTATTTTTGCCAAATCTTGGATCCCTGCCCAAAGCCCGTAAGTACAGAGAACACTTTAAATGGACCTGCGTGGCTGCCAAACTAAGAAAAAGAATCCTCCTCTCGGGGGTGGGGCTGCTGCACCTCCCTCTAAATGGCAGGACTGGCTAGTGGATTGCCAGTGCTGCAGCTTCTCTGGCTCCACGTCTTATTCCTTGGCTGCCCTCTATCCTTCCACGTTGGCTAACCACAGGGAGAGCAAACTGACCCATTGCACGGCTCTGGAGCAGGAAGTGGAATGCCTATGCTGACACTCTTCATGGGGTCCCTGTCCACCCACACCATGGGAATGTGCCAGTTCTGCATCGCTTAGACCTTCTGAGACCTGTTGAGTGAGATGTTTGGGAAAATATCCCCTTCCTATACCCACTTCCACGTCAGGCCCAATCCTGACCCTCCTGACTGACAGGCGTGGAAGCTGCTTACAAAGCATTGCGGTGTTAACCCAGGTAAAAAATATCAGAACCAACCTGCAATAGTTCAGCTGTTTTTACTGTTAATCCCGTGATATGCTGCATTCGGTGATTCACTCTGGCAACAACAGGATCATCATGTTCCTCCAACCATGAACTGGG
This sequence comes from Natator depressus, assembly GCF_965152275.1. Classification (NCBI taxonomy): domain Eukaryota; kingdom Metazoa; phylum Chordata; order Testudines; family Cheloniidae; genus Natator; species Natator depressus. The sequence goes on from NC_134241.1 coordinate 14,679,101, forward strand.
CGTGGAGGCGAGGGGAAAAGAGAAAGAAAAAAAAAAAAAAAAAAAAAGATGAGAAATCCAATATTCGACTCAGAACAGCCCTACTTCATTATCTTACCTCACCCAGCTTGTCTCTCTAATATCCTGGGACCAACCCGTCTCCCACTACACTGCATACACCTTCACTCTGCCAGACACAGCTTTACCACATGACTCTATACCAGAACTTTTGGTGGTTTCTGCAAGGTTTTGCCACCTGCGAAGTACTTCAAATTTAGTTTCGGTCACAGACAGCAGAGGCAGGTGTGAAAGACTTTGGTTTTTGTTTTTGCACAGATATAGTACAACTTTTACCAATTAAAAACTGCAAAAAGTGGGTGTTCTCTCTCTAACCTAGAAGGTGAAAGTAGAGGAAAGAGCTTCCAGGCCTAGCAAAGGGCCATCAACATTCTTATCCACACACACAAGCCAAACCTTTCCCCTTTTCTCTGAGTTTAGTTCCCCACCTTGAGACATTTTAGGTTTCATTGTCTGAGGTTCTGGCCACTTGCTGATACTATTTATTTGCTGAAAAGTGTGACAAAACATATATGCAAAAAACCAATCAAAGGCAATAACCTTTGAAAAGCTGGAGCCACCCCAGCTTATGTGGCTTAAGCATATCAGCGGCAAAGGTGCTCCCTTACATAAAATCTTGATAGACGAAAAAGCTGAGTGTTTTGCAGGTTTTCAAGGTCTATAGTGATTTCAAAGATTCTGACAGGTGTTTCTCGTGCATCCAGAACCACCGTGGCAGTTATGGAGTTAGCTGTACCGAGTGTTGGGCTACAGCTCTTGTGCTCATCTTAAAAAAAACCCCACAAACTAGGAAGAATGCAGCTTTGCAGTCTTGTGATGCTGATGAAGTTGGTTTGTTTTGAAAAATGTTACTCTCGCATACACTGGCAAAGAGGACTGAAGAGACTGCAACCACAGGGTATAGACAGTAGAGACAAGCACATGGGTTTTTTGGGCCAGTACAACCCATCAACATCAGCTGAAGCTGTACTGACCTGGCTGCTGTGCAAACCTTTGTTGCGTTAAGCACAGAAACATGCCTGCTGTTCCTGAAATGTGCAGTTGTTCTGCCAACCGCTAGATAACAGGAACCCAATCTACCCACTAGTTTAAAAAAAAAATTGTGCCTTCTGTTAAAACCTGTCCTGCAACCACAGACTGCCCTGTCCATCAGATATCCCTGCCCAAGATAACACAAGATGTAGACATCACTGTGATTTCCTCCTCCCCTTACCAAATCACTGCATTCTGTTTTTAGCACATGGCTCAGTTTGTGATCTCGGCCTTTAAGCAAAACTTCCAGGGAACATTTCCACCTTGAGATTTAGCATTGGAAATCTAGGTGCATGTTTCTGGTAGTCTAGGTGCAAAATCTGATTGATTTTTGGATTACAAAAAAGACTTCCTCTCAGAAGTTGCTGTGTTGCAGTATGCTGGATACTCTCTATAGAGGTCTGATTTTCCTGAATGAGAAAAATGAAAACACAGCCAGCAAAGGAGGTGGAAAACATCATGCAGGGAAGTAGGGTAGAGGTAATAGTCAAAAGACTAGGAGGTTGAAAATGTGCATGACACAGTTGAAACGTAGCACAACCACCCTTAAGCCTGAGGAAACCCACAGCCCTGGCCCTCCTGATACTGGCGGAAGGCAAAGGGAAATAACAAACGCCCTTTTCCTTGAGAAAATGAACTTAACATGTGAAATGATGCAATAGAGAGAAGCAACTGGGCTCCCTGAACCTGACATAAAGCCCACTGAAGTCAAAGGAAATCTTGCCTTGAAATGCTGGAAGATTTTCCTGCCCTTCCTCATCACATTTACAATCTATTGGCTTACTCCGGCAGCAACCCGCGTAGCACTCATCTAGAAACTGAGTAAATGAGCTGCAGGAACTTGACGAGGGAGGGGCAGGAGATAAAACTGATTAACCTTAAAAAGGAAATATAATATGCTTCCCTTTAGAAACAGATGGCAGAGGATTACAGCCCTACCCTGAACCTGGAGAAGGTATTAAGGCCAGGTCTACACTACACACTTACTTCAGTATGACTACATTGCTCGGGGGTGTGAAAAATCCACATCCCTGAGCGATGTAGCTATCCAAACCATAAGCCCCTGTGTAGGCAGTGCTATGTCGGTGGGAGAGCTTCTCCTGTCAACAACGCTACCGCCTCTCACAGAGGTGGAGTTATTAAGCTCTCCCGTTGGCTTAGATCGTCTTCACCAGAAGTACTACAGCAGCACAGCTGTGCTGATGCAAGTTTGTAGTGTAGACCCTCAAACTTGATGCAGTAGAGTGAAGGCAATGGAGGGATTTAAAAGGGGTGTTGACGTGGTTACAATGTATAGTTTCTAAACCTCTCTATTCACCATTAGAAGTTTTTCTAAAAAGATATGCTCCAGATCAGGGGTTCTCAAACTTCACTGCACCGCGACCCCCTTCTGACAACAAAAATTACGACATGACACCAGAAAGGGGGACGGAAGCTTGAACCCGCCCAAACCTTGGTGCCCTAGGTATGGTGGGGCAAAGCCAAAGCCCCACTGCCCTGGGTGCCAGGGGATTGGTGGGTGGCATTAAAGCCCAAGCACTTTAGCCCCACGCAGGGGACCTATAACTTGAGCCCTGACACCCAGGGTTGAAGTCCCTGGGCTTTGGCTTCGGCCCTGGGCGGTGGAGCTCAGGCGTCGGCTTCGGTCCTGAGCCCCAGCAAGTCTAAGCCAGCCCTGGTGACCACATTAAAATGGGGTCGCGACCCACAGTTTGAGAACCACTGCTCTAGTTCAACTACAGGCATTGGACTTAAAGCAGTAATTAATTCAGGGAAGTTCTAGAACCTGGCTTATGCAAAAGATCAAACCAGATTATAACAATGGTCCCTTTTGACCTTTAAAATATATTAATCTATGACGGTTTAACCTCTCTAGAAACATAACTTTTATAACAATTTTCAACATCAGCAGGGTTTTTGTGAGACTTTATGTGCAAAGTATTATAATACTGCTCGATATTCCAAACTGTATATTTTGAGTTTTGTTTGAAAACCATTTGGTACAGGTCTTCTTGTTGCCAGAAGGAAAGGGACAAAAATATTTGTGTTTTTAGATCAGTAAAGCTGGATAGACGCGCCACAAAAAAAACCCTGCATAATAAATTTCTATTCTATTATTCTAAATTGTACATTAACATAAGGATTCATAAATCCTTAAATCCAGAATTAAAGTATCTTTATAGTTAATATCAGTGTTACTGCTATTTAAAGTAATAGAGGCTATTGTCTATGAGTCTCGTAAAGCATCTAAGGCACCAGAATTTGCACACATTCAACCTCCAGAATACAAAAATAAAAAGCATTAATTAAAGGCCATAAAACTCATTGCCTAATCTTAGATGTAGTATAAAACACAGTACGTGCAATTAAAGCGATCTAATCAGATAGATAGCATTCTTCATTCTACACCGTCAATGAAAGCAGGCAAACAAGGGAAGAATGTTAAGAAGAGTATATGGACTAGTGACAGCTACACCACTGCATTCAGGTTGAGTGGAGCTTGAAGACAAAACAGTAGGATGCAAGTTCTTTCACAGTCATCTTACCTTTTTGACACCCTGTAGCTGGCCACTGTTAGGACACCTGTTTTGGGGTCACGTACCGTGGCTCGTGCCAACTGTGTCAAAAGAAATGCCAAGGACAAAATTAACAAAGAATAAACAGTTTAAAAAAAAATCTGTTTCAAAATTCTACCAATTGTCTATTTCCCTCCCCAATTGTCAGACTCCAAATTCCTGGGTTAGATATATTTCTGGGTGAAATTCTTAGCTTCAGTCTGGACCTTATTCTGATTTCACACAAGAACAGTCTATGATGCAACGTGGATGAGCTATAGCGGTCATCCTCCTGATTAGAATCTGGCTAAGGGGGCTGCATAAACCATGGTATCCATTAAAGCTATAATTTGATGTTGCTTGACTAATAGGTTTGGAAAGTACTTTTGTCTGAAGTATGGCTTGGGTTGATATCAGCAAGAAGGAACAACAGAAAATTAATGACCCATGAAGTTTGTGTCCTTATTGACAGAGAAGAAAGAAAGTTAACTCTTGGATATTCTCTGGATTCAGCCAGATTATTTCAAAGGTGGGCTGGGGTAGATCATAAGAATTGCACTGTCGGAGAAAAACACAGTTCTCACTCTTCAGGTTGGGTGCAGCAAGTCAGATATACTTTATTATCTCAAGCAATTGCACAGAGGGAGAGAGTGCACTAGGACACAGGGTTTCCCCCACCCAGGCAGGTCTCTCTAAAGATAAACAATTAAAGCAAGCATTTATACCTTTATTATGGACAATAATGAGCAACAGCTGCATATTGTTTATACACATTCCTTCACGATATCTTATTTTTCTCACCAATTTCTCTTATAGTCTACATTCTATTCTTATCTAATACAAGGTGACAACAGCCTCTCTCTCCGTTCTTTTCCCACTCGCTTCACACAATCCCCGCTTCTACAAATCTCGCGTTACTAAAGCTAGAGTTAGCTCGACTCCTGCTCATTTCAGAGGCCTGTGCCCAAATTCCCTTTATCTACTTCCACAGCATTCGGTGTGCGCAAGGAGTGGGTGAGAAAAACAAGGACTTTGTTATGAAGTAGGTTAGGCAACTGAGGAATTCACAGGATCCAGCTCACTGAAACCACAAGGGAGCACACTCATCAGAACAAGGGAGCCCTCAACCTGTGTACTTGATGGACATTGCCTCAATGGAAGTGCACAGGCTCATTGTTTCTCTTAGTGTTGGGCTTATTAGGCACAAGTGCTGGGAGCAAGAGTGTTGGGCTGGGGATGTATCTGCTGTTGGATCAGGTAAGAATGTTCAGCACTGTGGCCTAGCAGAATGAATCCTGAACTCCTGAGTTCTAATCACAGCTCTAACATGGATTTATTGTGTGACCTTGGGCAAGTCACTTCACTTCACTGCGCCTCAGTTTCTCCATCTGTAAGATGCAAAAGTTTCACCTACACTACAGGGATGCTGTTGGGATGAACAAGTTATATCACTTTGAAGATGAAGAGTGCCAAACCCACTTACTTACATGTCACCCCCATTCAATCACAATCCCTCTTGACTTTTGTATTTTTTTCCAGTGCATAATCACATTTTCCTTCATATTTCCCCAAATGTGTCATTCTCCTGTTTCCCTTCCAATCTGCTTGTTAGGTTTCTTGTCTCTACCCACAGCTCTTGGCACAACTTTCCCCACAATTCTGACTAATTTGGTATTTTCTTCCAGAATTCTGCTCCATAAGTCATAGATTCATAGATATTAAGGTCCGAAGAGACCATTATGATCATCTAGTCTGACCTCCTGCACAACGCAGACAACAGAATATCACCCACCCACTCCTGTGAAAAACCTCTCACCTATATCTGAGTTACTGAAGTCCTCAAATCGTGGTTTAAAGACTTCAAGGAGCAGAGAATCCTCCAGCAAGTGACCCATGCCCCATGCTACAGAGGAAGGTGAAAAACCTCCAGGGCCTCTTCCAATCTGCCCTGGAGGAAAATTCCTTCCCGACCCCAAATATGGCGATCAGCTAAACCCTGAGCATATGGGCAAGATTCACCAGCCAGATACCCAGGAAAGAATTCTCTGTAGTAACTCAGATCCCATCGGGCCTATTTACCATGAATATTTAAAGATCAATTAAGCAAGAAAGTCAGGCTGACAATGTTTTTCTTTATTTGGACAATGAAGTGTTGCTTTCTGTAATATAATTTAGCTTGCCAAACTCCTCATTACCCTTCTATTTCCTTTGGGTTCTCCATATGGTTTCTTTCTGTGGTCACCAGCTGACCTAAACAAAGAAGAGAAGCTAAAATATGCTGGCTACAAACTTATTAATTGGTATCTCATTTGTGTGGTGCTAGAATACTCCATTTCTCTGTAAAATCTTGTCTTCTTGACTTTAATGTGTATTCAGCTCATAGTAGACCTGACTACAACATATAATTAATAATAGTGGATTAACAACAAAACAGAAACACCCCAGATTTCATTCCTAAACCAATACACAAACAACGTGTGCATTCTATGGTTTCTGGGCTTTATAGCATCTTCATTAAAATTCTGCTCTACTATAAATTCCATTCTTTCCTACTTAACAGCACAACTGCTTTTCTTCTCAGGCAGAAGTCTCAGTTCTCTTTCAGTTTTCTCTCTCTCCACCCCTGCCCCAGGTGGCTTCTTCAGTATGTCAACAGCACAGCTTTTCCTGTAACCCAGGATGACTGTGCGTTATAAGTGAGAGGTCAGTGAGGCTCTATACATTCCTCTCTATGATGCACCTTTGTCTAATCTGGCACATCTGTATTACGAAGAAGACATTGTTAAAATTTACAGTTACATTCTATATGCTTCCATGCTACACCTGTCCCAGTGCAATCCATGCCTTTTACAATTAACAGTTTTATTGTTCCAGCAGTTCAGTTGATAGTTCGGAACAGATTCATTTAGTTTAGAAAGCAATTTTAACAGTTGACGAAAATATGACTGTATTTTGCAAATTGAGCATGAAAAACACCTGGTCGCCCTGAACAGCTACCCCCTCTCAAACGCAGATGTTGCTTTTCTTCAAAAACAAAGCCTTGGCACATTTAAACCTGCAGATAATGTTTGGAACTGGGAGGAGAGATTTCTCGAGGAGATATTCTACAATATTAGGGATAACTTGGGAACTCCCAACCTTTCCAAATCCAAGATAGTAACACACTACCTCACAGAGCTCTGCCTGTAAAACTTAAGTGATTACTGAATAAAGTTTCCTGGCTGAAATTACATTTATTTTATTTAGGAATTATCCCATCATAATGTTATATTTTCCACCCTTCTGGGCATAACACCATGGGTTTCAAAGTAAGTCCAGCAGTTAGGTCTGAGACAGATGCTGAAAAATTAAGTTTGTGAACAACTATGTAGGAATATTTATAAATTCATCTAAAACTATTACATTTACCTACACACACTGGGTCTGATCCAGATCTCACATATACTCGTGAGGAATCAGGAGTAATTTCACTGAAGTTAATGGAGCTACGCTGATGTAAAATCGGTGCATGTGACCCGGCAGTGATTTCATAAATGAAATCTGAACAGCAAACACACTAAATTAAGTCAATTGTTAATTATTGTCTTATTATATTTATAGCCCATTTGCTTTGCCGGACTAGAAAAAATTTCCAGTGATAGAGGCTAGTTTGAATTTTTGTTTTATCTGAAGCTTTTGAAGTCCCAAGGACCATTTTACAGCATGATGCCATGGTGAAGCATCAGGAAAAAGATTTAAGTTCATGGAGGTGCGAGTCTTGAAAGAGAAATAACATTTTCTACCAAGGCACTTGGCTGATAAACACAGAAATCTAGCTTCAGAAACTTACTAAATATAATTCATGTTCCTAAAAGGTATCCATTTCTCACTCCATTTCCAATTATATCTTAAAATATTTCATTCAGAAATACATGCAGAAAGGTTATCCTCACTGGTATTTTAATTGCATAGTTTATAGCAATAGCTAGAAGAAACGAGTAACATGAATAATTCATTATATAACAATCAATATAAATGCTTTTAATTTTAGTTTCTTGACAGACTTTGCAAAGCAGAATGAATCAAGCTTAACATCTAGTATTGGTTTTGAGTTGCCATTATTTTCCTTTTTGAGGTTTAGCAAGTAAAGGAAGACAACTGCAGCACCGGAAAACTACACCGGCTAAAGAAACATTAGGTTCATATTAGCTGTACAACACAGTATATCATTGTTTATGACATATGGTGTCACTACAACTTAGAGTCTGGGTAAAAAGATACCACACCAAGACTTGAGCCCATAATCAGTGCTGGCACTGCATTTGATATGCACCCAAGAGCAGAGAAGGGGGTGCCGAAGAATCAAGCCCTCTTCTTCCCAGCTGTCCAGGTAGACGTTAGAAATCCCAAAGCGCTTTTGGAAGAGAAGTAGGTCAAGCCCTCACCTTGACCAATACTCCACTTTCATAACAAGTTCCAGCATTCAGGACTGCAAGCTATTGTTGAGCATACAAAAGCATGCTCTATTTGTTCTATTTTATGCAATGCAATAATTCTGTGATAAGACATACCAGTGACTTCAGAAGAACACTGCAGCTCCATTCATCAATGAAAACACAGCCTAGATCAGACTGAGATACTGGTTAACATACTTTGTTTTAGGGAGGAATACATTGCTTTTACAACAACAAAAGCAAATAAAGGAAATAAAAATATACCTCCAAGAAACAAAAGAGGAAGCGTTTAACAACCGAAGCAACATTATTTCTCCAATTCTTGTTTGTTATGCCCTAGAGTAAAATCTTCAAAAGCGTCATATTCAAAAGTGGTTTAGGAGCCTAAGTCTCCATTGAAAATTAATGGGACTTAGGCTCCTTATGAGTCACTTTTGAAAATGAAACTTAGGCCCTGAAACACTAAGCAAAGCAATGCCTAAAAACCTTTAAAAAAACTGAGCCTTGGGTTCCTAAGTCACTTAGGTTGCTTTTGAAAGTTTTACCCTTAAGTTCATCGCACGTAGTTTAGCTGCATTGTATAGTCCAGGATGTGAAATTAGACATTTTGAATCCACTTGCTTAGTCTTCCTTATTAGAGATAAAGTGCTGAAACAGCAAGTGTTGGTGAGATGGAAACAGCAGAAGAGGGGACACCTACTTTTGGTTTAGCCAGCTCCTTAATTTTCTCTATTTCTTCATGAGACATGACATCATAGTATCGGACGATATAAGGGCTGTCCCATTCATCTTCTTCCTTAAAGGGAGCTATGACCAGATGGGGATTTCTGTTTCCATCATGGTACCTGCAGAAGAGCCTCTTCTGTCGCCGAGGTGTCTGAAATATAAGCCCCAAACACACACACATTTGTTTTCTTTAAATGTTTAAGACCAAAACCAAAGTGTCCTCTATATTGTGTTACAGAAGATATTGGGAAACTGAATGTCCACACTATCTGGCCTAGAAAATTTACAGGATTGTTACTTTACAATCTTCTGCGAGTAAAGAGTAGTGACTAGTCTTTTCTCCCCTATGTTACTGAGTAAAAGCTGTGACATTCTACCCTCTATAAATCATAATAAATTACAGGTTATGGAAACCAAATGACAAAGCAAGTAGCCAACTGGCTAGAATTCTGTTTTTCATATGTAAGGCTTTGCAGCAAGACTGCTGAAACAAAGAAAAGAAAAACTCAGAAGACCCCAAAGCAGTGTCTAATCTAGGAATTACAACCACGTTTGAAGACAGGTATCAGAGACCACTCCCTTCTGCCCTCTATGATGGCGATCAAAATGGTTGCCCCATAGAGACAACTGATTTCAACTTAAACAGCTGGAAGTTCCAGTGTGGACTTAATTAAGAAACATGCTCTCAACTCTTCCAAGTGCAATATCTAAATGACTCCACATTAGGAAGAACCTAAGCCCTGCATCAGTGAGCCTGCTTATACATACAGAAACCCAGCTCAGTCAGAAAGGGCAGTTTCTACCTAAAGGGGACAAGAAACCACAGCCTACAGGCTTCCTACGTATAGAAGGAGAAAGAGAGTCCTCAAAACTATGTTCTTTTCACCATCTACCGGCAGAGAAAAGTAAACATCTGGGCTAGTTTATAGGAGAATGATGGGGATAGGGAAAGAGGAGAATTTTTTTTAAAATTGATACTATGCAGATTGCTTAAATAATAATAATTAAAAAAAGAACTCAGGGGTCAACATGAGATGGAACAGCTAGAGAGTTAATGGATTCTGTTTCAGAGGCCACCATTAAGAGGTCAACATTCACAGGCAGATACCACTTAGGGATAATCACAGAGTTCCCACTATTCTGCATCCCAAATGCAGAGTTAGAGAAACTCCAATAATATCATGGTAAAGAGATTCCAGTCAGTCACCTAAATTCTACCACAACCACGGTGACATGTCTTTCCCCTCACAGGCAGACATTTTCTATTCCATTATTAATTTTCCCCCAGAATATTTCTGAATAGAAAGGGATGACTTTTGAAAACAGACCCCTTGCTGATTGCACAGTTACATACTTGCTGGGACAGTGGCATCTGGCAGGAAGCATGTGTTCTGAAAGTAGCTTTGGAAGGGAACACTATAAATCAAACTGAAAACTTTACTATAAGCCAGAGGAACTATCAGGACACAGCCCTTGGCAGTCTATACAGCAACATGTACTGTAGAAAGAACGTCCCAAGTCAGCACTTTGTACTTCTCTCACCATTTTCACACCTTCGCCTCTGCAGAGAGCCTCATAGGTATCACGCTCTGGCAGATAGTCAGCAGGTCTCTCATAAAGCCCACCTTGTGTGGCCGATTCTGTTATCGTTGACGTCTTATTTAGTAGCTTTGCCACTCTCTCTTTCTCCAACAACTTCTCAAAATATCGCAGGTTGCTGCCTGCCCTCTCGTGAGCAGAATCTTGGTTGGGGGGAACGAAAAGAAAAAAGAAATAGTGGAATTAGTTCGTCCTAACTCAATAATCTAGCCAGAGAAAGCCTTGAGCCCATCAACACTGCACCAGCAATCCTGCCCGTGCCAGCCTCCCCTGAGATATTGTTTTAGAACAGAGGTGCAAACATACACAATGGGCTCCCATCTCTGAAATCCATGAGAACTGAAAGCCAGATCAGCTGTACACATCGAAGGGAGAGCTCAAGGTGTTTCTTCACCTCTTTTGTCCTCCCGCAGAGGTGGCTGTAATCCTTTTAACTTTATTTGTATGTTTTTATATAAAATATAAATACAATAAAAACAAAAATATATATTATATATATGTATATGCACACGATGGAAGTAGCATATAAATAAAAGAATTCATCGTTCATTATTTCCAAACCTGAAGAATCACGACCCCCTCCCCAAAACCCTGAACCCATAGAAGTCATTCAAGGCATCAATAATTAAAGTAACTAAATAGACAAATAAGTGAGACGATACCCTATGACTGTCAGGGACTCATATAAGCTAAACTGCAAAAGGATGCAAAAGTTTCATGTGTGATGAGACAACCTCATATTTTTTTCCAACCATTTCTATTAAACAGACTAATTTTTTCCGTTAACGCAGTAGCAGAGAGCTCATTAAGCCAGTCTGTGTATGGGAGAGGAACGGCAGATTCTCACTTTCTTAAAATAACTCTTTTGCCCTTTAGAATAGTTACTGCAATCCATTTCTTAATGTTAACTGGTAATACCAACTCATCCAGCACTCCTAAAATGCACACGCTTGGAGACGGAAAGATAGTGACATTAAAGTTTTTGAGAGAGCACTGAACGTGGTATTGTTTGACAGGTATACAGGATATATGAAAGGTTGGCATGTATTGTTTGACAGGTATAGAGGATATATGAAAGGCTGGCATGTGGCTGTTTGAATCTCCAATATGTGCTGTACATTGCAATACAGCTTTAAACTAACATTCTGGAGTCCAGTTGTACCTGTTTAATATCTTCTTCCTTGTGATTCATTCAGAACAAGAACCTGAAGTATCCTTCACGTTAAGCCAAATATCCTCCCAGATTTCTGTTGAAATGTAAGGCTAAATTCTTTTTTCCCATTTCAATTAGAGACCGAGATTAAGAAGGTACTGCAAAGTGTTAAGCCGCCTAAAAGTAATTCCTACTGAGTGACTTTTTCTTTCATTTCTTAACATGTTCTTCTAGAGGTGAGAGAGCTGCAACAGACTAATTGTCCCCTATCCTGACATGAATCCTTGTGCACAGCCACGGAAAGAAGGAACTGTGAGAACTGGCTGTCATCCTGTTGGAGAACACAGTCCCCACCAGCACCCACACGGGCACTGCAAGTTTCAAAGAGAGTGGGAATGTCTGGGGTAAGGTCCGAGCCATGACCTTCACTCCCACTTTGCTCCAGCCAGGCCAAGTTGGCAATATGCTGCATCCTCTCCACAGACAGCAGAGTTCCCTCTGAGGAGAGCACATACTGGAGGTTTAAGGAGGAGGTCTGGTTGAGTTAGTCCAGTTACCACACAGCCCCCTTTCCCCACCCTTCCCATGCTCTATGTGCAAGGCACAATCTTGCCTTGAGTGAAGGCTAAAGATGGATCAGAGCTGCAAAGTTCAGATCTGGACAAGAATATCTCCAGAAGTTTGGGGATACTCACCTCCAGGGTTTTGGTAAGAGCCAATCTTTAGGAAAAATTTCAGGATTGTGCCATCTAGTAGGTTTATTAAAGGAGTTATCTTACAATATTAACAGCATTAGACCTCTTCCATCTTGTGGGGATTTAGGTTAAATCAATTTTGATGTGTCTACAGGCATCGTCAATAAATTTTAGCTGTCTGAATGAAGAAAGAAATAATTCCCTGGTCTTCATTAATAGCTTCATGCAGTTTTGAGACAAACATGAAGAACAATTTCCCCTCTGCCCAGGTTTTATTTTATATTGTAAATAATTCTGAGCTTTCCTGAGAGCACATATTTATAGAGTTCTGCTCAGATACAAACATGGTCTATGAATGCAGATATCCATGGTTGCAGAATATTTGTGGATATCAAGTGGATATCTGCAAATTTGCAGGGCTCTAGATATAAAATTTCGATCTGCATCTGCAGATATCCGCAGATTTGCAGGGCTCTACTTATTTAACCATACTGGATAGCATCAAAGAGTGCAGGCAAGTACAGGCCAAGCCTCCTTACACTGATAACACCACTGAGCCTCTCTGAGCAGCCACTGCCAAATCTGTCCCATTGTGTGATAGTGATAAGGACGATTTATTTGTGCTTTGCAGACATTGCCCAGGCACTGGCACAGAAGATTGTATTTAACAATAATATACATTCACATTTATATGGGGATTTTGATCCTCAAGAGCTTTCCAAAGTTAAGCTGGTATGTGTGTGTAACGATCATTTTGCCCCCTACTGGGGTGCAGCCAACATTGGGGTAAAAGACAGCAGCTGTTTACCAGTGTATAGCCACATAGCACAGCTGATTAGGGCATGAATTGGAGAAGAATACGTACCTTGCATTTCAGCTCGGCTAGGTCACACAACCAGGTACAATCATTCCTTCCCATATGACTTAACCTATAGCTCACTCTCTTACTAAGAAGGAAGAAATGAAAGTTGATCTGCTATGAGCTAAAGACAGTGCTTTTTAAAAGCCTAATTAGACCAAGTTCATTTAAGGATTTGAAAAATGCAGTCCCTTGAAAACCTGTGGGCAAAAGCCTTTTCTTTTGGCATAAAGAAACATTAAAAACCATCTAGTAATGAAGCAGAGAAGTTGGTAGGATTTAGTAGAGAAAACAGCATCCTGAGAGTCAGTCAAATATGGAGAGAAAGGCCTCAGACAATACAAACTTCCGCCACTAACAACAAAAAGCCTCTTTCCATGACAGACAGTACACATGATTGACGCTGCACCATGTCAGGCGTGTGTTTGCTTTTGGGGTCAGCTTTGCGTGAATTGTAGGACACCTTTTGAAGAGGGCTTTCTATACAAACAGGCTGTAGTACCCAATATTTATGTTATTGTGTGTCACAGGGTAGGACATTTCTCCGTAAATGCTGTTGTGCTGATTGGAGCACGGGTGTTCTTGGCACTGCCACCTACAGTACATCCCATTCCTCCCTGGCTTTAGAAAAATGAATCATTTGTACTTCTCACCGAGAGAAATCAGGCGCCTGGTGAGCTCCACGGCCCTGTGTAAGTCACCGAACTGGAAGACAGCAAAGCTGAGATAGTCCAGGATCTCCACTTTGGTGATGGCTGCATCTTCCCCTTCATCGTGCTGCTTCAATGCCTGCTGCATCCACAGCACTGTATGATAGTAATCTCCTTCATTGTAAGCAATCTTTCCCATGCCAAAGCAGTCGTCCACTGTCAAAGATGATCTGTATTTTGTTCCTAAATTTAGAAAATAAAACAAACTATAAGTGCTCTTTGCAAATCTTGAGTGAAAATATTTTTGGCTGGGAGATATTTGTAAATACTGACCTCGTTTGAAAAGGTTTTTAAAAGGGGACACCCTGCCAAGATTTCAGATCCTCTACCACTCACCAAACTCCATTTATATGAAAGAGTTAAGGGTCATATCCTGACATAGCTCCATGTGTTTATTTCCTATGGAAGTAAATGGGAGTTTTGTATACAAATAAGATTGTGAGCTCTAGCTTACATTCCATCTATGATACTTACCTGACTCCAAAAAGCATATCTGGGCACTTCATAATCATTAATGTGGTTCTCCTCACCACACCGCTGTAAGGCAGGGAAGTGCTATTATTCCATTTCACAGATTGGGAACCGTGGCACAGAGAGACTATGGGTACGACTGACTACACAGCAAGCAGCAGTGAGGCTCGGAGCTGAGAGACTCGGGCTGGTGCTACAGAACTAAAAACAGCTGTGTAGATGTTTGGGCCTGGGCTGGAGCTTGGGCTCTGAATCCCAAGATGAGGGGTGGGCTTCAGGGTCTGTGCTCCAGCCCCAGCTGCAATGTCTACACATTTATTTTTAGCGCCACAGCACAAGCCTGCAGACCTGGGCTCTGAGACTTGCTGTCGTGGGTTTTAGAACAGTGTAGACATGCCCTAGGTCAGCGGTTCTCAAACTAGGGGCGCAGCTTGTTCAGGGAAAGCCCCTGGCAGGCCGGGCCAGTTTGTTTACCTGGCGTGTCCGCAGGTTTGGCTGATCGCGGCTCCCACTGGCCGCGGTTCGCTGCTCCAGGCCAATGGGGGCTGCGGGAAGCAGCGCGGGCTGAGGGATGTGCTGGCTGCCCTTCCCACAGCCCCCATTGGCCTGGAGCGGCGAACTGCAGCCAGTGGGAGCCGCAATCGGTCAAACCTGCGGAGGTGGCAGGTAAACAAACCGGCCTAGCCCGCCAGGTGCTTTCCCTGAACAAGCAGCACCCCTAGTCTGAGAATCACTGCCCTAGGTGACCTGCTCATTGTCACACAGGAAGTCTGTAGCAGAGCAGGGAATTTAACCCAGGTTTCCCAAGTCCCAGGCTAAGACCCTGCCCACCAAGCCATCCTTCCTCTCATTGTGAGCTCTCCGGGGCAAGGGCTATCTCTGTGTACTTGCTTGTACAGCGACTACAGTATCAATGAGAACCTAACCCCTGTTTCTAGTCTTTAGCTACTACAATAATAATGGCAGGATGGGGCTCCAATTACTGTAATTAGCATTTTCTTTTGAAAGTAAAGGAAGAGTTTGTGCCCACACAAATCTATTTCTACAAGTCACTGAAGACACTAGTTAAAAGACATAACACACAAGCCATCTTGTGTGACCTACGTATGCACAAATCTGACACCACGATAAGGATGGCTCACATTCTCAGCACCACATGTGTGTAGTCGGTGCAAGAAGACATATTTATGCTGCTGCTGCAATATACCGTGCTCTCAAAATCAGCTGGAAAAGATTATGTGGCTTTGGTGGAGATGGCTGCCCTCGGAATGCATACAGGAACTAGGGACAGTAGCTACACTTGCACACCTAGGCTTAGTGAAAATAATTTCTTTATAAAATGTTATGGATGTGATTGGATGGCGGCCTGAGGCTTTCGTGGCAACAAAATTCATAACCTTCCACCAGAATTTCTCAATCATTTTCACAGTATGGACATTATCTTAATTGTGAGCGTGTCATCTCCTCCCACTGCCAAGCCAATAACATCCCTTTGGCAGTAGCTGCTTACAGGGAAAGGTAATTTTAGACAATTATATAGGATAATTTTAGCTGCTCTTAGTTTGATTTAACAGCTGGATGCAAGAAGAAGCAAGTTCTCAGACATTTGGGAAACCTCCATTTTGAACTGTGTGATGGCCTTAAAGGCCTTCTCCCTTTCTCTCTCAGCAAGCCCTTTAACTTTCACTGGTCCAGCTTCAGCAGGGCTGACAATAAAAGTCTTTCAAAAAATAGAGCTCTCAAACAGAAGAACCTTGATAGCAAAAGACCTTCCGCCCTGTGTTTCCTGGGTGGTGGGGTTGCCATCCCCTTGCACCGCCTGGAAAGGAGATGCTGAGTCATCCCTTGTCCTCCTGGGACTCGACAGTGCACTGGCAAACAGACCCTCTCTATTTCTTCCCTCTTCCCAGTGAGAACAGGGACCCTTTTGTTTTGTTCCTGCCTGCCCAAGGTGTCAGGGTTGATTTGGTAACTGACTGATTGAGTAGACAAGGGGGAAGCCTATCCTCACCGAATACCACAAGGCTCCCAGTCCCAGTTCTATAAGGAAACAGTAAACTAGTTATGTCTCAGATACTAACTACCCCTTCTTAGGGCCACTTCCTGTCTCCCAACACCTGCCCTCTATCATTTCCAAGCCCCTGTTTGCTCCAGAATTCCTGGAATAGGGAAGCCTGGTCTTAAAGGGCCAGTATACCCCATTACTCACAAACTTGTCATTTCACTGCACGTGTCTGTGTTCACAGATGTTAAGGCCAGCTACAGATTAAGGTCTGCAATGGATTAGACCCAATTTCAACTTGCAACCAGTAGTACACAACAGTGGATGATACTTTCCACTGTTCTTCTAAGCTTCTGTGTATAATTTGCACATCTATCTCCAGGGCCCCCAGAAAATTTAAACTTGGGACTTCTGACACTGTCAGAAGGAGACATACCATAAAACACTATACTAATTATCTGATGTGTTAATATAGAAACTATATTAGATGAAAGGAAGGATCATCAATAGTGCTCAGAACTGGCCAGACTGTGTTCCCACTGCAGACAACAGCAAAACTCACAGCAGAGCAGAGCTAGGCCAGGCCAATGCTGAGCACAACCGAAAGAGGTTAATTAACAAACTAAAGATCTTTAAAAAGTGGAAAGGCAGTAAGAAGTCCCGATTCCCAAAGTTTTCATTTTATTCTCAGAGCCTAACACTCGATGACTGACTGATAATAATAAGACCTATAAACAGAAGAGAGATGAGACTGTTTAGCCATTTTCTGGAAGGATTCCTGCCATGTCTGCTGATGAGCTGCTCAATCAAAACTCCATTAAAAACACTTTATTATTTGTTTAGTTTGTGCAGAATGTGCTAACTGGTGCAGAATTTTATTCCGTTGGAGACAAATACAACACAAGGTTTCATAACACTACCCATCCTTTTCTGAATAGGGGACAAATTAAAGAGGAACATTTTCAAGAGCAATAAATAACTTAAGAGCCTAAATCCCACTGACTTTCAAAGAGATTAGGTGGATGGAAAGCTGGCTAGATTGTCGGGCTCAACAGGTAGTGATCAATGGCTCCATATCTAGCTGGCAGCCGATATCAAGTGGAGTGCCCCAGGGGTCGGTCCTGGGGCCGGTTTTGTTCAATATCTTCATAAATGATCTGGAGGATGGTGTGGATTGCACCCTCAGCAAGTTTGCAGATGACACTAAACTGGGAGGAGTGGTAGATACACTGGAGGGTAGGGATAGGATACAGAGGGACCTAGATAAATTGGAGGATTGGGCCAAAAGAAATCTGATGAGGTTCAACAAGGACAAGTGCAGAGTCCTGCACTTAGGACGGAAGAATCCCATGCACCGCTACAGACTAGGGACCGAATGGCTAGGCAGAAGTTCTGCAGAAAAGGACCTAGGAGTTACAGTGGACGAGAAGTTTCAGAGTAACAGCCGTGTTAGTCTGTATTCGCAAAAAGAAAAGGAGTACTTGTGGCACCTTAGAGACTAACCAATTTATTTGAGCATAAGCTTTTGTGAGCTACAGCTCACTTCATCGGATGCATACTGTGGAAAAAGAGAAGTTGGATATGAGTCAACAGTGTGCCCTTGTTGCCAAGAAGGCCAATGGCATTTTGGGATGTATAAGTAGGGGCATTGCCAGCAGATCGAGGGACATGATCGTTCCCCTCTATTCGACATTGGTGAGGCCTCATCTGGAGTACTGTGTCCAGTTTTGGGCCCCACACTACAAGAAGGATGTGGAAAAACTGGAAAGAGTCCAGCAGAGGGCAACAAAAATGATTAGGGGACTGGAACACATGAGTTATGAGGAGAGGCTGAGGGAACTGGGGATGTTTAGTCTTCAGAAGAGAAGAATGAGGGGGGATTTGATAGCTGCTTTCAACTACCTGAAAGGGGGTTCCAAAGAGGATGGCTCTAGACTGTTCTCAGTGGTAGCAGATGACAGAACAACGAGTAATGGTCTCAAGTTGCAGTGGGGGAGATTTAGGTTGGATATTAGGAAAAACTTTTTCACTATGAGGGTGGTGAAACACTGGAATGCGTTACCTAGGGAGGTGGTGGAATCTCCTTCCCTAGAAGGTTTTAAGGTCAGGCTTGACAAAGCCCTGGCTGGTATGATTTAGTCGGGGATCGGTCCTGCTTTGAGCAGGCGGTTGGACTAGATGACCTCCTGAGGTCCCTTCCAACCCTGATATTCTATGATTCTATGAGATTCAGGCTTGCAAGTGCTTCTAAGTGACTTTTGAAAAGGAACTTCTCAGATGCTTTTGAAATTTTTGCCCAGTCTCCTGAAATGCTGCCATCATGAACATGTCAATAAAATCACTTCTTCAATACAAGCTGAATCTTAAAGCAGAGGAGGCTGCTGTAGCATTACCTGGTAGTCTCCCCTGAGACATGGTCTCAGGGTCCAGTCTATATGTGTCCTGTAGACGCATTAGAGCCTTAGCAGCGCCTGTCTCGTCTTCCTCAGTTGGGAAGAGCTGACGTTGAACTGTGAGGTTCGCGATAAAACCTTTCAGTTAAAAAAGAAGAAAACAGTTAACTCCTCAACTCATATGCATATAATCAATACCAGACTGGCCCAGGATTGGAAACATGCGTTTTGTTTTGCAACACATCCTCAGTGGGAATCAAACAGTTG
Organism: Natator depressus; assembly: GCF_965152275.1. Lineage (NCBI taxonomy): Eukaryota > Metazoa > Chordata > Testudines > Cheloniidae > Natator > Natator depressus. The sequence continues at coordinate 14,698,053 of NC_134241.1, forward strand.
AGATTTAAACATAAACAGCCCTCTTGTCAGACTCTTCAGTTATATACATATCTTGTTCTTTACCTTTTGGTTTAAAGGCAAAGCTTATGAGCTCAAATGAGAGACATTAACAGAAGATGCTCAGTTCTCATGTGATGCACCATTAACAAAGTAGGGCAATGGATATTATAGCCTTAACCCTAATAATTTTTATTTTCCCATAATGCCTTTTCCTAACATCCCTCCTGCTTCCACAATATCCTCCCTCACTTTTCCTTTGGCAACACTCCACCAAGGCAGATGCAAGATCTCAGCATTCTCTGGAGGCCTCCAAACTCTGTGAACTTCAAGCATCTGCTAACCCATAAGAGTTCTGTGAGATGTGAAGACCTCAGATGACCCAAAAGAGGCTCTCAGACCATCCCACATCCCATTGATGACACAAAGGGGGTGTTTGGGGAGAGACTGAGTACTTATCTCACTTTAGTTTGGTACATGGGATGAGATTCACGCCTGATTATGTATTTTCCAACTGCTTCAACCCATCTCTAACAAAGAGTGAAAATGACCTAAGTTTCTTTACTTTCTGACAAGTTAATTGTTCATTTGGGGTTTTCTTAATAGCAAACAATGAAACAGAGAGGGCTGAACCAACATCATACAACAAGGGTGGGCAAACTTTTTGGCCCAAGGGCCACATCAGGGTTGCAAAACAGTATGGAGGGTCGGGTAGGGAAGGCTGTGCCTCCCCAAAAAGCCTGGCCCCTGCCCCCTATCTGCCCCCTCCCACTTCCTGCTCCCTGACTGCCCCCCTCATAACCCCCCCACCCATCCAACCCCCCCCGCTCCTTGTCCCCTCACCACCCCCTCCCGGGACCCCCCGCCCCTATCCACACCCCTGCTCCCCGACAGGCCCCCCGGGACCCCTGACCCATCCACCCCCGTCACACTTCTTGTCCCCTGACCGCCCCCTCCCAGGACCCCCGTCCCTAACTGCCCCCCCAAGACCCCACCCCCTATCCAACCCCCCGCTCCCTGTCTCCTGACTGCCCCCCTCCCTGAACCTCCGCCCCATCCGACTGCCCCCTGGGACCTCTTGCTCCCCACTTCCCCTTACCATGCCGCTCAGAGTGGCAGGACAGGCTTGTTGGAAAGCCTGGGAGGTGGGCGGAGCGCAAGCGGTGATGTGGCTGTGGGGGAATGGGGACAGCAGGGGAGGGGCCGTGGGCTGGCCTCCCTGGCCAGGAGCTCAGGGGCCGGGCAGGACGGTCCCACAGGCTGGATATGGCCCACAGGCCATAGTTTGCCCACCTCTTTCATACAACATCAACAGCAGAGCCACAGTGCATTCATTTTAAAGGGATACTCGCAACTAACAAAATAGGTTGCATAAAGGAAGAACTTTAAGTGTATTATGCAAATAAATTGAAGTGTTGAGCTATCCAAAATTATATGAAAGGTTGTAAAAAAAAAAATAATAAGGGAAGAAAACAAAAGTTCTGATTTTAATTTTAAGTGTTACATCAATCACAATAGTATTGATTTTACAAAATATTACAGGGAAATCTTTAAGAGCAAAATTAAAGACAGGAGTAAGTGCTCAGTGGAATTAGTGATCTAGTTGTTAGAAAAGTTCATAATTGTATTTGTTCCAGGACAGCTATAAAACGCTTGGCTGAACAGACAGACTTCAAAGCATCTAAACTTTTAGCATAAGCAGAATGGAAAGAGAAAACATGCAGTCGAGTTCAAAGAAAAATATCTCCTCCTTTTCTTCTTTCACTTTCAGAAAGTCCAATAAAAATAAACTGACAAAAAATGTTTAAGCTTAAGGAAGCAAGATTAAGACAGGTTCTCTGTGAAGAATATGTAGTAAGAAGCAGGGTTAGCTGTGGAACATTTTTAGAAGGATAAACTCATGAATAATAGAGAAATATATAGACATTAACTCTATAATGTTTGCCAGCTGTTTATGTTGGAGCAGATCAGAAGCCTCTGGAGATCCAGTCTGGGCAGCAGAGTTTGATTCTTAAGTCCTTCTATCTACTGATCCAAAGGCCAAGGCAGACCAAAGACTAGCACTACTGAGTGCTGAGAAGGGAAAAAAGAATAAAAACAGATTGGGAAGACTGAGTGGAATAAGATCTTTCCTATAAAGCTGAAGTCTCAAGAAAAAAAACGCTTTAAATAAAAGTTGTCCTAATAGTTGGACCTTTTGGTATATCATCTTCTTCTTCCCTCTGCCCGATGTTCTAAAATAGCATGAAGGGCTTCTGCCATAATCAAACTAATGGCACTGCTTCTGGGACAGATCAGGGTATTGACCAAAGGGAAATGTCTAATGGTGGCTGGGAAGTGGTGAACGGTAGCCAGTAAACAATAAGTTATTTCTTGGTTTGTAAGTTTCACACAATTCAGGCAACAATATCTGAAATCACAACAATTAAGTCTGCAGATTTCCAGTATATGAGCAGGGGAAGGAAAAAGCAGAGTTGCAGCAAAGTTACAGAAACTATTTTCTTCCCTTTAACACCTTACCACTTGTTGAGTCCTGAAGAACTAGATTCTCTAATTCCAGCCAATCGGTGTTTAAACGCTTCACCAATTTATATGCATTTACTGGGTGTGCAAGATAACCTTCTGGGTCGGAAGCTGATTTCATAGTCAGTGCATCCATTTTTTCAGCCCAGCTGGAAAAAGAATAGTATGTCTCAATCTGAGATAATTTTATGAAGGCGTGTCTTCCCTATTATCATCACATCTAAAAAGGAATTGCTCCTTTTGCTATATATAGCCAGCTGTCTTTGCTATATATAGCCAGCGACTTACTTTTAACTCTGTAAGGGTGAATCATGGCACAACTGATTTTTTTAACTGCAACAAAATATAAATATTTCCTACCTGTAAGGCCACTGGGCACAAATCTTATTTGCATTAATGTCTCAGCCAACAATTTATATTATGTTGAATTATGAAAAAGATACATTGTGCAAGATGAACTACACTGTAATTCTTAAAAAGTCACTCTCATTTACATCTCACTATCACCATCACAAAATTAGTTTGCTTTTTCAAAAGCTGTTTAGGCTCTTATGGGAGTCATCCATGCACACAGATGGAAAGACAGATCCTTTAATTTTTCAAGTTATTAGGATTCTTTTCTTCTAATAATAGGTTAATGAACATAGTTCCATCATACGCTCATGCAGAAGTAAGTTGGCAAATTAAAAAATGATAGTGATGAGTCCTAATATTCTTTTGAGTGTCACAGATGAACTCTTATTTTAGTTCGATATATGGTACTTCACCAATGCTACAGTTGTGCTCTCATCCCCGGCTTTATCTGATCTCTTAGCTGAACCATTGCGCATGCACCAGAGCTTCATATTTCTCTCTCCAATATGCAGTGGGAACTGAGCACACTACCGAGGCAAAACTAAAAAGTGAACAATAAAAGAGCTTTGCTCTAAGCAAGATCCTTGAGCACAGTCCAAAAGCTTCCACTTGCAAGCTTGCAGTTTCATAATTAGAGGGGTCACGAATGTAATAATGTTTCCAACTGACACAGAGATAATTTAGTATAAATTTATGCAATTATCCCCAAGTTGCCCATGTATTTTCTGTGTATTATAATGTTCCAGCTCAAAATGGAATCCAAAGCTACTAATTCTTCAGAGATACTTTAAAGAGATCCTGTCAGATTAAACTCCACGTACTCGTCAAAGCAGATTACTTTACCCATGCTCCTAGTAACATTCTTTAGATTTTTCATATTCTTTCAATTTTAGTAATTTAATTTTCACTATTTACTTTGTTTGGGGGGTTTTGCTGTACAAAAGGAGGGCCAAATTTTGATAATCATGTCGAGTAGTATCTTACTTTGTAAACAGCTCCACTGAAACCAATGAGACCAATTGAGTAGTAAAGTACCACTTTAAGTGAGTGAACGTGGCAGAATCTGGTCCTTATTTTTATCACAATATGGCAGTTTCATTTTTGCCTATAATTAGTATCTAAGGAGCTTTGGGGGAATTCACTGTAGGGGAATTTTTTTTTTAATTAACTATTTCTACTGAAATTTAAAAACATACACAAAAGACATTTCTGCTGACATTTACGCAAAAGCTCGTTGTAACAAAAACCTACATCTGAAATCTAAACTGACTTGACCATCTCCCTTTAAAGGAAAATATATTGACTGGATTTCAAAACTTGTAAGGGATGTATATTACTTTTCCCCGAATGGCCAGATTTTCAAGAGAGCTCAATAGCCATTGGAGCACTTAAATGATGTGGCAAGATTTTCATAAATTCTCAGCACCCAGAAGTTTCCATTGAGAATAAGTGGAACTGCTGAGTTCTGAGCACTTTACAAAATCTGTCCCCAATTATAGGTGAATAGCATTTCTAAGACCTAGCCCTGAAAAAATGGCTTTAAATCTTTTACAGAACTATCTGAGTGTTGTTACTCTATCTGTGATGCTGTAATCCCTATTCAGAAAACACATGCCAACACTCAATACTCTGGGTGAACTTACTTTTTTCTTTTTTAAATAGATGAATAGTAACAAATTCCTATAATCTACTTTTAGGGACATTTAAACAGGGATGATTGGCAGGAACATCTCAGCTGTCAGGACCATGTAGCAGGAGAAAAGTGGCTTCTGAGGCAGCCAGGGCCCCGAATATATCAGAATTTATAGATCAGAAGCCACCTTGATCCGCATTGGAAGTAAATATAATCAGTGCAGCATGGAACACATGGGTGCAAAGTGCTCATTGTGGGCCTGCTAAACAAGCAGCCTGCCATGTTCTTCCTTAAGGTTACTGCTTCTGAGTGGTCTACAAAGGTAGCTCAACCATAACATGTTGACACAGTCCAGCTGAGAGGTGCACAGATAACTATGGCAGAGTCTTCTTGAGAGAGGAAAAGTTCCAACATCTCAACTGATAGAAAATGCACTCTTGGCTATTGCTAGTACTTGAGAGTACTACAAAGATCCAAAAGAACACCTAGAGCGGGGATCTCCCTCACCCCTGCTCTTGCTGGAATAAGCCTCAGCCTGCTTGCTCTTATTTATCCCTCTCCCTTGGTCAGGCACTGGGGAAAGCAGTGGCAGTACTATCCGAGAGAGAGAGAGAGAGAAAAGGTGATATTGTACAGTCAACATATAAATAATGGAGAAGTGCAGATTTGTTATGCAATCCTTCTCCTTACCTTTTAATCTTAGAGAGTTTAGATTCTTCTGCTTGAATATATTCCTTTAAAGACTGCACCAGATCTTTCTCTGCATAAATCAGGTCTGTCATCTGACCTACAATGGAAGGAGAAATTTTACTACACGAGTAAAACAAGGGACTACCCTTTCCCATGGGCACAGAAGAGGGGAAACATCCCAGACACTCTAGGGCTAGTAAAACAGCTTGAAGAATCAACAAAGGCTCAAGCAATTTACTACTTTGAGGCTAAAATGAGAAAAGCTAGAGTTTGGGACACTGAATTCCTGTTAAAACCAGGTGCCAAATCCTCTAGTTGGCTTTGAAAATGTCAGCCTTAATGTCTTCTGGAGCAACTTTGCTGTGACCCCTTCATTGCCTTTGAATGATTTTAATATTAGTTACTTGCACCTGTGTGCAGTCAAAAGAGATTTGACACAATTACAGTTAGAAGCAACACAGTTAGTGGTCAAAATAATTGCCATGGCATCTGCTCTGCATGTGGACACAGATTAGGTCATAGTGCTAGTTTATTAGTGAATGCCACATGCACTAGTTAGAATGATAGTTCCTTGGTATGTGGCTTGCAAATAGTAACTGTGGAAACAACAAATATAAAAGACTTACGGTCTAACACTCGCAGACTAACCGATGTGCAGAAAGTCTCCTAATGGAGATTGCTAGTATACAAATCTTACTTCATTTTGTGTTTTACACATAAGAAGCCCTTGATTTTTGGCAACCAACGCTGAACACGCACATGCATGAGTTGATTAGACTGACAAATATAGCTGCAGATTTCTTTTCAGCATCACTAAGTAATTATGACTGAAGCATAATTAAGCAGCAGTCCTAGGTGAAATCCAGAAATGAGTTCTGTTCAGCCTGGGTCAGACTTGCAAATGGGGAAATACAAGACAAGGAGAAGGTCATTCACAACAACTGCCTATCAATAGTTATCTTTAACTGCCAAGAAAAAAAAAGACTACCAACAATAAGTTTCTATCTATTTTCATCACAGATATTTAAATGCAGCTTAGAGCAATCTGTTCTGTATGGGACTCAATATGCTTTCTTCCGACTGAGGAATTTTACAAAATAAAGCAGAAGTCTAATCAAGGCATGATGTCCATCCAGTGTAACTCCACTGATTTAAATGGGGCATAAATCATTTTGAAGCCATTAAAATCACAATTGAATATTGAGCACTATTCACAGTACAGCATTACAGATACGGAAGCATAAGTCCCCTTGAAAGTTAATAGGACTTGTGCTTCTCAATCTCTGATGTGCTTTTGAACAATCTACCTGCATAAGCAATAGTGTTCTGAGGTCTGTATACTGAGACAGGGCTATTAAACAGAAGAAACTAAAGCAGCCTGGGCTAGGATCACTAGTCTGATTGTTTTCAAAGTTTCCAGCTATTCTATGTGACATTTTTGATTAATTTACTGGACAATTTATAGGAGGACTTGAAAAGACTTGTTGGGGGGGGGGGAAATCCCATGATTTTAGTTTTGCACCCAGCATGTGCAGTAATTGACATCTGTTGCAAAACAGCTTTAAGTAATTCTCATTGCAGAACATAGGTCACACTGAAGAGAGGGAAGCAGAAATAATTCAGCCATAGTATACAAAGTCCACTTTAATCATACAGGTAAAACATATTCTGTAACTTTTCATCTGTGTGGAGTTCAAACCAGGGAGTACAGATTTATTAGAAGCAATTGTCAATCCTGCCTGTGGGTCATTTTTATCTGTCTGTAAATGGAACTTTTCAAAAACAATCTATTCAAGATGGGCAATGATGTAGTCATTGTAGTCATTGAGGTGAGAGAGAAACAGTCATAATGATATGGCAAGAAATGAAAGTAAATTTACCATGAAGCTTTGTTACATATTGTTAAATTTAATGTGAAGTCATCATTCTTTTTTTATTCAAAACTACCATAGCAGGCTCCCAATTCTAAGAAGTTCTTACACGTAAGGAGGTTTTGTTTTCGTTGTTGTTTTGTTTTTTTTTAATTAAAAAGGTTTCCTAGCTACTCACTGATTTAGCATTAAACCTTCAGGGATAAGGTTTAAGTGCCATACTCAAGCCAGAACAGATACGCAATGCCAATTAACAGCAAGGAATTAGTCATCTTTTCCCTTTGCATGTTTTATTCAAATCTGAGGCCCTGTCTGCATGAGAGAAATCTGCACCAGTTTGCTCATCACTGGTGAGGCTTAGAGGGAGTAAGTGGCCCCAGTGCAAATCCTGCTGTACACAATTGCATTAGGCTTGCAATAGTGTAACATTCTCTAATGTAAACCCTGTCTGATAGGGTACTGTGTGAGGCTTACCAAAAGAGAACCTTCTTTGTGTGCACTAAAGAATTTTATACACTGTGCTCCAACATCAGGTTATTTTGCACTGACACTTTCCTTACCTATAGAGGTGAAAAATTCAGCTTGTGTGTGCCACGTGCAGCTAATGCAGGTCAACAGCAGTGACAGTATCCAGGACTTCATCTTCAATAAAGTTGGGATCTGCAGGATATTCGGAGAGGAAAAAAACTCAATACCCTGTGTACAAATAACACTCAGATACCCTAGTAAGGATGAGTCAAGAATCCCTAATTTTCATAGAAACAGGATCTAGGTCAGTGATGGGCAACAGGATCTAGGTCAGTGAAGGAAATGAGAGCAAGTGTCACACAGATTCCAGACCTGGAGGGAGTTTTTATTTTTTTAAACAAGAACAGGATTAAAAGAGTGGGGGGTTAGCAATAGGAGAGGTGCACTTCAAGGAGAATGGTATCCTGGGAAGGAGTTTTCGCTCTCATACCTATTCCAGGGCACTGTGACTCAAGACCTCAAAAGCATCATTTTAAAAAAAAAAAATGTACTAGTCAAGCATTTAAAATAAGGATGTTTTATTTTTGTACACCTGAAGCTAATTTTAGCTCTGATGAAAGCAAAAGCAAATTCTCTTGACTTTAGTGATGCAGTCTAATGGCCTCTGCATGAGATTAAGGATCTGATACTTCTCCCACTAAAGTAAATGGCAAAACTCCCTTTGATTTCAGTGTATGATTTTGAGCATTGGCTTTGCCTTTGATTCACTGGTGAACTTCTTAACCTCTGCATGTCTGTTTTTCCCACCCATGTAAAGCATGCACCTCGCAGGCTTGTGGAGAGAATTCGCTCTGCCTCTCTTCACCTACCCCTCTACTACCAGCCTGTCTTGCTCCAGCTGCATGGCTGCTTTCCAGCCTCTCCCCACCCAACAATCAGAAGCTCCCAGGCAGAGTTCGGCTGAGGAATAGTAGGGAAGGCTGCCTGCATAGGATGTGCCACCACTCGAAGTGGGAAAACAGGGCAGGACCCACTGCAGGCAAAAGCCCAAACTGCCCTCACAGTCTTCCAGGGAGTGCAGGACAGAGGATATGGGAGAGGACCAGTATGCAGCCAAAGCAGACCGAAAGGCCAATGGCAGCGGGAAAGTGGGTAGGAGGACCAGAACCCTGCAGGAGGGCACTCTAGGAGCTGCAGTCAAATTGTTGTTGAATCCCAGCCACTGAACACAGTGGAAGTCTGTATTGTATGTGCAATCTGGAGGTCATCCTGCAGGAAAGTCTCTCTGGGAACTGACTGTTCTCAGAGTGCTCCTGACCACAAATGCCTATCATAGCCAGCATGCTCATTGCAAAGACTCTGAGGGTCAACAGACTTCAAAATTACCTTTAAAAAGGGGGTTACTTTAGACTCATCATAAGCTATGGACTATCCTGTTTGCAGTTGTTCCTTTTTGTGCCCCATCTGGTCAAGGTTAACTCCAGATATGAAATAGTTTGCAAATACAACCTGCTTTGAAAATACAATACCCCTTCAACTATATAGAAAAGCAATGACTAAGACAGAGTCACTTAAATTTGCACACTTACTGCAAAAACCCAGGAGAAAGTGCCACTGCACTGCTCTAAGACTAAGAAATGGGCAAACAGAAAAGTACAATGATTCAATGCCACAGTAAGGGATAAAGCTGCCATGCAGAGAACCACTTACATGCCAGCTCTGTTTTCTGCTGTTTATATTATTATATTCATAAACCATTGTTCAGTTTTTAAAACAAACCTCCCCACAACCCCTTTGCAAATCTACTGGAAGAATCTGAAATATTTACTGCAATATGTATATCGGGTATATACATGTGCAAGTGTGAGAACATTGTCTCAGTTGCGTCATGCTGAATACTTTTTCAATGCCATGTGCTTTAGAGTTGTTATGTTTCAGACACATGTTTTACTGCAAAGCTAATACACAGGTAATCTGAGCACTAAGCAAAGCTGAATGAGTAGTGCCATGAAGAGGTCTGCCAATACTAAAGCCACAATAAGTGATATAGCAGACCAGAAGAGTGAGTCAAGAGCACTCAGAAGATACATGCACTCGGATATATTAAACCCTGGCTGTCCAGCTGCAAAGCTTGTTCTTGTTTCCCAAAGCAGTTTTCTGGAATCATCACACACAGTTTGGCCAAGTGACTATGAACGAATTTTCCACTTAAAACAGCATAACCCTCCATTCCCTACTCCCAACATTCTCTTGTAGTTCAGGACATCTGCCAAGAACAATAAAATTTACCAAATCTAGCAGCTTTGCCATCACATGCAGAGAAAGAATCAGTAAACAGGCACACTCAGTAAACACAGGAAATCAATTCTTGCTTGAACAAGGGAAAGATACCTGTCTGTAGGGATTTTAATATTGTTTACAGGCATTCTTTGCACATCTCAAAACACCAGCGCCAACACCTCCTCGTTACAGCCTGAAAACAATTCTTGCAAATATGTTTTTGGAGAGAAGACTGTACACCCCACACACCATTACATCTCGAACATCTTAGCGATTCAGAAACCCCTGTAACCGAGACCAAGATACTTGGATATAAAACTAACCTGCTCGTTCAAGCTGAGAGAGAAACACAAAACTCTGGTTTTCAAGAAATGCTTAGAATTCAGCAATAAGGAGAAAGCTATTTAGGGCAACTATTTCCCATACGTACACCCTTTCTCTTAGGCTGGCTTTGTATCAGAATTATCTTTGAAAGAAGAAAATGTCACTTTAGTTGAGGCAACATTTAGGATTTCCTTTTATTTGCTTAAACCTTCTTACCTTCATCTGTAACAGACTTGGGAAAGACTTCAAAAGCATGCTCTTATTGACCCCTGTTCATCCAGAGGCCTGTGCAAAGCCCAGGGCAATAAGAAGAGGAGAGGCATCTTGTTTCTCTGTGCTGGGGCTACTGAACGACAGTTTGGTCCTGGGTGCAGTTTAGGGCAATTGTACCCAAGCTGCCATGGGTCTTGTGGCAGCTGGGAAAATGGCCAAGCTGTCATGGCAAGCGTTGCTGGCAGAGGGACTCTGGGAGGCATGTTCACCCAACAACTGATGCCTATTCCCCTACCTCATTTGAGATATGGTTCTGATCTCACACTGGTGAGAATCGGAAGTAACTCCCCTGAAGTCAATGGAGCTGCACCACTGTAACGCCAGTGTAGGGCCAATAAGAATCAGGCCTTAGTATCCTGAATTTTTCCTTCCACCCCAAACACCCCTTGATAACTGCACTCAACAGTCAAACCTAAACTATGTTGTGCAAACACTTGGCTTCTCTGTAACGGCTAAATCTCAGTGAATCACTGATCCGCTGAGAAGAATGCTCTCTTGTACTTCTGAAACTGCTGGCAGAAGGAAAGAGGCTTTCACATACAGTCAGGGGTAGGAAGGCCACAGAGGAGGCAGGAACAGAATTCTCTTCCCAAGTTACAGAATTGAATTCTCCCCACAATGTTACTTTGAAATGCTATTGAATTTAGGGATCTAAATATCATTTAAAAAGTTAACCATTTAAACCAGGGGTTGGCAACCTTTCAGAAGGGGTGTGCTGAATCTTCATTTATTCACTTTAATTTAAGGTTTCGCGCGCCAGTAATATATTTTAACGTTTTTTTAGAAGGTCTCTCTCTATAAGTCTATATATTACATAACTAAATTATTGTTGTATGTAAAGTAAACAAGGTTTTCAAAATGTTTAAGAAGCTTCATTTAAAATTAAATTAAAATGCTGATCTTACGCCGCCGGCACGCTCAGCCCGCTGCCAGCCTGGGGTTCCGTTCACCTAGTCCAGCAACAGGCTGAGCGGGGCCTGAGGCCAGGACCCGGCTGGCAAGGGGCCGGCAGTCAGAACCCCAGACCAGCAGCGGGCTGAGCAGAGCTGGCGGCCGGGACTCCAGACCGGCAGTGGGCTGAGCGGCTCAGCCTGCTGCTGGTCTGTGGTTCCGTCCGCCGGCTCCTGCCAACCAGGGTCCCGGCTGGCGGCCCCGCTCAGCCCGCTGCCGGTCTGGGATCCTGGCCCTGCCCACATAGAGTGGGTACCTACCTTCTCCCTGGTTCTACCCATTCTCTTCCTCTCTCTCTGCACTGAACTGAGGTTGAAAGTGCACTGAGTACAGGGCTGGGAGTGAAGGAGCAGGCTGGGGGTTGGGCTGTAGGGTCTGGCCAGGAGCTAGAATGAGGGAGGGGGCTCAGGGTTGGGGCAGGAGGTTTGGGGGTGGAGCATTTACCTGGGCAGCTCCCATTTGGTGCTCAGGGTGGGGGTGGGAATCTGGGGGATGCAAGAGTCAGGACATGGGGTGGGGGGTGGGGGCTGGGTATGTGTGGGGGGTGCAGGAGTCAGGGCAGAGGGCTGAGAGCATGTGAGGGGAGTGCAGGAGTCAGGGCTGGGGTCATGGGGGGGTGCAGGGATCAGGGCAGAGGGCTGGGTGCGTGTGAGGGGGGTGCAGGGATCAGGGCAGAGGACTGGGTGTGTGGGGAGGGTGCAGGCGTCAGGGCAGAGGGCTGGGAGTGTGGGCTGGGGTCGTGGGGGTGCTCCCAGCCCTTTGCCCTGAGCGGCTCACTGCAGGGAGCTGGAGGGGATATGCCCTGATTCTACCCCCTTCCCCACGGCCCGTCCCCACCTCGTCTCCGCCTCCTCCCTGGAACAGCAAGCCCACTGCAGCTCCGCTTCTCCCCCTCCCCTGCAAGGGCCATCAGCTGATCGGGGGCAGGGAGGGAGAGGAGGAGGGGCAAGAACCCAGCACGGCCTCTGAAGCAACAGCCGGCAGGACCAAGCTTCTTCACCCTGCCCCGGCAGGGGGGACGGAAAAGAGTGTGCTGGGGCAGGCAGGATTTTTAATGGCACGCTGCTGCCTGCCGGGGTCCCGGACTGGGTTCGGCAGTGGGCTGAGCGGGGCCGGCGGCTGGGACCTGGCAGGCAGCAGCGTGCCATTAAAAATTAGCTCGCGTGCCATCTTTGGCACGTGTGCCATAGGTTGCCGATTTAAACGATTAAAATGATATCATTTAACCGATTAACTGATTAAAGGGAGAGGGGCTGGGGCTGCTCCAGCCGGCGTGGCCTGGGGCTGCTCCAGCCAGCACGGCTGGGGTCAGCCGGCCCGGGGTGGCTGGGGCTGCTTCGGCAGGCCCTGGATAGCTGGGGGTTAACCGTTAGGGTGGGTTAACGGTAAGACAAATGCTTACCAGTTAACCGGTTAACTGTTTAATATTTTACATCCCTAATTGAAATGTGGGTCTTCCTGACTTTCAGGGCCAATAACCACAAGCGGCTCAATCCAACTCCCTTTCATCCCAATGGAAGGACTCCCATTGCTCAGCTGGGCTCAATAAAATCACATGGCTGCTAAGTATTCTGCTCCTTTGGGGTCCTGTTCCTGCCTGCACCTCAGTCTTGCTCTCCCCCCTTCTCAGGCAGTAGAACCAGACAGGGAAGCCACAACTCAACCACCAGAGACCCTCGCCCCAGTCAGGAGGCAGCAGCTCAGAGCACAAATATCCCTCATCCTTCCTTGGAGAATTGCAAGACTTTCAGCTACCAAGTTAAAACAGGCAAAGAGTCCTGTGGCACTTATAGACTAACAGACATATAGGAGCATAAGCTTTCATGGGTGAATACCCACTTCGTCGGATGCATGTAGTGGAAATTTCCAGAGGCAGGTAGAAATATGCAAGCAAGAATCAGGCTAGGGATAACGAGGTTAGTTCAATCAGGGAGGATGAGGCCCTCTTCTAGTAGTTGAGGTATGAACATCAAGGGAGGAGAAACAGTTTAAGTAGCTTTAGGATGAATTTCACAAGTGCGTCTGAAGTAAGACACCCAGGAGAAAGTTAATAAATAAAATGATTTTTTTCTTGATACGTCAGCAATCTTTCATATCGTTGTTACAATGATTCATCTTCAGATGGTTTGCATTATACTCTGCATTTACTTTACTTTTTGAAGCCGCATTATAAAACAAGCTGCAACGGGATACTTATGGTGCCGCTAGTATTCTGGACTTTCAAAATTAATTATCTTTTGGCTGATGATTCAGGGGGCAATTTTCTCTTTCCAGTCAGAGAGAATGTTGTGCACAGATGAACAAGATGAAAGTCGGAGCAAATCTCCCCCTTCCCTGATAAACTAGCGCCATCGAAGTGCTTAGTCAAATGTTAATTGCTTCTATCAGCGTCAGAATTTACGTGGCTTTCACAGGGAGGCCAACCAATTTATCAGATTACATGAAGATATATTGAAATTTGGTCATAATGAGATCAGTTTATGTAAAATTTAAAATCACAATCTCATTTCATGCCACAAACCAAAAGGTAACACCAGAGTGACACCTTCTGCGGTTTGAAATGCTCCCCATAGTCACACAGGCCAGAAGATGCTCACATTAAGAGTCAAAGAAGTACACTCAGCATATATCAAGTGTTGCTCCCTGACTCTGTTCATGAGCAAGACTCTTTAAAAAGACCATACATTTTCTCATCTTATATGCTGAAACCTACAGAAACACAAATGTCCACATGCACTCCATATATGTCTGCCTTTATATATATATATATAAAAACACATTTGGTTTTACCTGTGGCTCAATTTTCAGCACCAATTTTGGGCACCCACAACTGCAACACCTGACATTATTGGGAGTAGGTGTGTGAAGCCATTCTGGAAACCAGGCCCCAGAACTTTATTCCTTCAACTAGATAACATGGCAGAAAATATTTTTCAGTTACCTCCTTTGTCTCATGAACATGACTGTCCTATTTAAATCATGGCACTAGAACTGGGAGGTGGGCGTTCGAGAATTCAAAAGCCAGTTACCAACAGATTCGGGAGGCCAGGGTTCAATTCCCTGCTCCACCACAGACTTCCTGCGTGACTTTGGGCAAGTCACTTAATCTCTGTGCCTCAGTTTTCCATCTGTAAAATAGAGATAATAGCACTTCCCTCCCTCACAGAGAGTTGGGAAGATACATACTGAAGATTATGAGGCTCTCAGATACTATGGCAATAGAGGCGGTCTAAGTACCTAAAATAGACAGAATAGCCAGACAGATGGGGACCAGAGAGTACTACATATGTAAAAAATCTATCGCCAATAAGGAACTTTACAAATGTCAGGAACTGTGTATCAACACCATACATCAGGAATAGAACTCAGATTCTCCTGCTTCAAAAAGCACAGATCTCTAGAAGAGAATCTGTGATAGCTCTTAGCACAGAGGTGGGCAAACTACAGCCCTCAGGCCACATCTGGCCCGCGGGACCATCCTACCAGGCCCTTGAGCTCCCAGCCGGGGAGGCTAGCCCCCAGCCCCTTCCTTGCTGTCTCCCTTCCCCCACAACCTCAGCTCACTGCGCCGCCCGCGCCTTGGCCCGCCACTCCTGCCAGACAGCACAGCGGCGTGGCTGGCTTTGGTGGGGCTGCGAGCTCCTGCTGCTCTGAGCAGCATGATAAGGGGGCGGGGAGCGGGGCGGTTTGGATGGGGCAGAGGTTCTGGGGGGGGGGCAGCCAGGGGACAGGGGGGTTGAATAGGCATGGGAGTCTCAGGGGGCCTGGCGGGGTTGTGAATAGGGGTCAGGGCAGTCAGGGGACGGGGGGGTTGGATTGAGGGTGGGGTCCTGGGGGGGACAGTTAGGGGTGGGGGGATCCTGGGAGGGGGCAGTCAGGGGACAAGGAGCAGGGGGGGTCGGATGTTCTGAGGGGGGCAGTCAAGGGGTGAGAAGTGGGAGGGGGCAGATAGGGGGCAGGGGCCAGGCTGTTTGGGGAGGCACAGCCTTCCCTACCCGGCCCTCCATACAGTTTCGCAACCCTGATGTGGCCCTCGGGCCAAAAAATTTGCCCACCCCTGTCTTAGCAGTACAGGGCCTAACTTACAGAGTTGAGTAGTTCCAATTCTATCCAGCAGAGGGCTACAGTGCATATACATACCAACTAAGTCACTGCACATTCTTGGTTAAAGTAGTTTTCATAATAAATCACATCATGTACACAACATATGATCTATTCGTTTCTTCCACATTTAAGAACACAGATTTTTTCTGTAATGATATAAAATTAACTATGCAGCAGAAGACACTGCAGTTCTCTCGCTCTTAGGTCCCAATCTTGCACTCCCAGCGTACACAATGTACAAAGGTATAAGGCATTACAAGATAGGATACCATGAAACAAGAAAATCTAAATCCCATTAATACCTCAATTACTTTACTCACCCAACTGCAGTAAGCCAGCACTGAACAGTGAGTAAGGGTTGATGTTTGGGCTCTAATCTGTACTTACTCAACAGACTCGAAATTTACCTCAAAACCAAAGCCAAAGTAAATGTTGCTTCCAACGTGCATCTAAATTTAAACTAGCATGGTGCAGTCTAACCAGCCTGACTTAAACAAAGAACTAACTGTTTCAAAGGCATACATGGCTACAGACTGGCTGATGGTATTTTTTTCAGAGGCATGGCCCAAATACAAAGCCATGAAGAGAGGTCAACACTTGTACAAATAGCAATTTAAGGTTGAACTGTTGTCTGAGCCAAGTCTGCTTACACTTTCCCCACATGCCATTGCTGCATCCGACAGGGTGGATTTGATTTAAATCATGATTTAAATCACTAGTCAGGAAGACTCGATTTAATCATGGTTTTCTACATAAAAGTGCATTCTTGTTGGTTGTTATAACCTTCATACATATTCTTCACAACTTAGAGATAGACGTAGGTTTCATTTTTAGAAGGTACACACTATACATTTTTAAACATTGATTTATTTTGAAAACTTTTCAGATTAGTTTTACAGCTATATCAGAAAATGAATGATTGTTTGGTTATTTCATTTACCAAAGGTAATTGAAGCAGATATTTACGAAGTCATTGGGAGGTGAACTATCTCGAATTCAACAGGTTAATCATTAATATTTGAAGGATTTTCTTGCCAGATTGTATTAGGAGAACATCACCAGACAGGCATTTAAATTGTTTTATTTAACTAAAACAACAACATTAAGTATTCTGGATTTTTTTCTTCAACAGCAAACATATAATATTTTAACAAAACAAGTGTATGTTCTTCGCTTCTCACATTTATCTCCAGACTTCTTCTCCTTGTCCAGATCTATTCTGCCCCCAACGATCTTCTATTCATTGAACTTTTTGAAACTTTGCACTTTTAGAGAGAGGTAAGAGATTGACTCTGGGTACACAAATTTGCAGAGGGACAATAGAGTTGAGGTCTTATTTCTCACCTCTATATTTTATTTATTTATTTATTTATTTATTTAAAAACATTTTTGCTGTTAACAAGCATGTTACCTCTGGAGACACAAATCCACAGTTTGAGAACTGCAAAACTAAGCATCTCTGATGGTATCTTCAATCTAGACTGAGCACTGAGTCTCACTGGGTAGACAGAAAGATTAACCTAAATAATCTATACAGAAGTCTGTGGAACCCCATAAGATTGGGTCCCTAATCTATGAACTATTGGAACTCATTTACAAAACTTTTCTTAAACATTACATTAATATATTGTCTCATACTATAGAATTATAATTTATAATCCCTGTTCCATTATGAGTTATCTTTGAGCTATAATGTAGAAAAATCATCTTTAGATAGGTTTTTTCCTCAAAAAGCATTTTATCAAAAAAAATCTGATTTAAATAAAAAAATATGATTTTTTTTTAAATCATTGATTTTTATCCACCCTGGCATCCGATGCATCAGCACTCTCACTTACAGGACCAGAAACGACAAATAGTGAAGTACTAAACCCACCACATTATTTCATTTTTCCTCCATCTACCGACAATAGACTTTCTCTGCTTAAAAAGCAGACGCCATCAAATGTCAAGCTGCTGTCAAACTGGGTGACTTCAGCTACAAGGCTAATGATTTTTAAATGGATAACACAGACAAAAATCTAAATGTCCCCCACACGGCCAAATGCCAAGGGCTGTGCTGAATCATAGTTAGGATTTTAGGATGTTGGAAGGTGAGTATACTATGGTTAGAAAGCTCAAAAAGGAAAGCAATCACAAAATACTCCACTTAACAGGATTTTAATGAGGTCAGCTGAAAACCATCTGCAAACTAGACCAAACCATATGAAGCATCTTCTTTAACTTACAACTTTGCTATCATATGCACTAATTGCCAGCAAATTACATAGCACAGAAACCCTCATTACTATTATGATCCCCATCCAGGGGGTGGTCCCTAAGGCTATAAGGTGAGCCTAGGAATCTTGCAATTCATTACTGCTGTAATTCAGATGTACTCAGGAGACCTACACTTGCCTGGGCCAATTGTAAATTTGCCCCTAGCAATGGAAACTGAGTCTGGATTTATCACACCACAGTGCAGAACTCTAGCCCCCAGGCTGTACTTTAGAACCCTCTATTGAAGCAGTTCATAGCATGAGATCATACAGCTGCATGCAGGCAGCTCTCGTTAACAAAAATGGGGTCTTGTTGGCTCTTGATGTCATCTGCCTCTGTACTGATGGATCCTTCCCGCACCCATCCCCTAGAGATAACTATTTTCTGGCTGACTCTTCCTTTGCATCAAAGGCATCACACTCGTCTCCACATGCCTGCATCACCAGCTTCCTTGCCAAAGCCTCTAATGTGCATCTGCAAATAATTAAAAACTACATGCCCAACAACTTGCTTGCCTTTGTTTCTCCAAAACAGACCAAAGAAAAATGCTGTTTCTTTGCATGCACTGATATTGACTGTCTTTATTCAAATTTCCATTGGCTTCCTTCAGTCTAAAACTTGTGATATCCGTAGTTATGTAACCTTAAGAAATGTCAACAGCTGGATTAACTTCTGATGGCTCCTTTAAATCATAGCTGAAAAAATATTTAATTCCTGGCAGTAAAAAAAAAAAAGAGAGAGAGAAGTCACACCAATCTTAGGAGCAGTAGTCCTGCCCATCATTTCCCCTGAGATAACAGCAAGCTCATCTCATATTAAACACAATAGTCTGCAGAGTGTTAAATGCCCCAAACAAGCTATACCATAAGTGGAGAGGTTGTTGACCAAACTACATGTTTTTAACCCCTGTTGCAATTTGCCAAGTCTTTTCAATCCTGAAGTGTACCTGTGTTCCTGAACATAGCCCATAATTTTAATGGATCAAAATATCTCATATAAACTTCCAAATTCTCTGGGAATGTTCAAAATAAAAAGGTCATTTGAAACTGCATTAAGTGTTCAGAAAAGGTTAATTTACAACATATCAGGAAACATTTATTTTTCTTTCCACTGCTATCAGGAGGATAAAGCAAGAAAAAGAAAGACTCTTTCTGGATGGCACAGAGTCCGAGCCTACTCTGGCATGGCAGCATCCTACTTCCCGACAAATATAAAACTCTATACACAGAACCAGTCACAGAAAATAAAACCTATCTACATGTTTATATTTTACTCCTTAGAAATCTGCCATCACGAACAGTGTGGCAAATATAAATGTAACAGTTGTCTTATGTAAACAAGTCTAGAAATGGAAAATTCTTTGGACTAATAGCCCATATGTTACCCTTGACTATTAACTCCTTTAATACTTGTGGGAAATAAAGGCCCAAATTTTCAATGATGCATATATTTGAGTTAGGGCTGCGGCAAAATAAAGTTAAAGAAGTTAAGGAGTAAGCAAAAAGCCAGACCCTCATCAATTAACTTCAGTGCTATGCTGATTTACAGCAGCCAAGGACCTCTGCCTGTCAAGTACTATGTACGGCCAGCAGTCACTATGTACACAAGAGTGATTGTTTCCTGTTCAGTGTCACACAGCTGCGGGAATTGGTGGTTGTGGGGTCCTTTTCAGCTTACTTCTATCCTCCCAGTGCACCTATAAAGTGAAGCAATCAGGAGTTTTATTATGGGAAACATTTTGTGTCAACGCCTATTTGGAGGACTGAACCTTCAGGTCTGATAATGTGGGGGATTAACTGGCAAGGATATGAAACCCAAGTAAAAAGTGTCCTGAACTGTCTGACTCTCCACTGCATTCAGAAATCCAAATATTCAGGCTATCTGATTTGCCTCTTACTGATACCATTGCGCACAGTAGCAGCTGGGGGAGCATTGTTTCTAGGCCTGGACAGCAGATAGCCTTTCATCTTTCACTGCTCAAACATTTTTGACACACTATTCCAAAAAGAAGATAGCCTACTACTGCTACTAGCTAACAGAGTTACTCCTTTAACTCACGTTGCAGAGATCTGTGCCATGGTTCAGAGTTCAGAATGGGTGTGATAGGAGAGCCTCCTATCACACTACTCCTCTCTCCCCTCCTTCTCTTTGGAATGTGGGGGTATTTGGGTGGAAAGTTCCCCCTATGGCCAGATGCTGAGCTGGCAACTAACTTCCATGTGGTGGTGACACCTACAGTTTCCCTCCTTCACTCATGCACTCTCAAACCATCTCAGCACCCGCAGTTATACAACTGGATTTAGGCACTTGTTCTATAATAAGGAGAGCCCACTCTTTGCTGTAGGCCCTCCTCAGAACATTTCAATAATACAGGACTACAAGTAAACTATTCCAGGGACTCCTTCCACCCAATTACAAACATATTTAATAAAGATAAACATTTTTCAGCTGCTGGGTTATCAACCCCTACCAGAGTCCTCCCAAACCCTCTCAGGTCTGGGAAACAAATGGGCCTCACAGTCCCGCAGGTTGATAAAGGAGGACCATTTCAGAGCAGGTTCCAAAAATGAGGGGCCCTCACAGAGACGGCCTTGTCAACTGCCCCTGCTTTCTTACACAAGTGGAGTTCCAGCTCAGGAACTTCCATTCATCGCTCACTCTGGCAGCACAGCATGGGGAGCAAGGAGGCTTACAGACAAGAGAGTGAGCTGGACCCTTGGGCTGGCTTCCAACCCAGGGAGAACCACTGGGGCAGGGAGAAAGAGAAGTGAAGAAGAAACTAATGGTCGATGTCACAGACAGGAGAGCGAAAAAGAGAGAGAATAGAATAGGGAGAGGTAAGGAGAAGACAATAAAACCATTGAAGGCAAAAATAGATAGGGAGAGGACAAATCTGATATCTTGTCTACACACACACAATTTGAACCAGTTTAACTTAAACAGATTTCGTTAAAACAAGTGCAAACCCCTGTAGTAGACACTTATTTCTGTTTAAGCCAGACTTATTTCTGTTTAACTTATAGCTAGGAACTGGTTTAGGCAAACCAAAATAAGAAGTGCCCACACAGAGGCTTGTACCAGTTTAACTAAGCCAGTGCAAGCTTGTACATGGACATCTCCGATTCTCTACTGCCTGCCACTTTGTGTCAAAGATATCTGTGCAAAGTGCAACTCTTCTGATCTGGAAATGTCTCCCACTGTTTTTGCATAGGTGTAAGTGGTGACACAGAGTGCCAAGGATGGGAGAATCAGGCCCCACACTTTATGGTGGTGGGGATGATTTACAGGAAATTTGTTTTGAATGACATTTTCAATCTGTGATTTACTAGTAGTTTGTCTGTTTCTAGCTAACCTGAAAATCATCCTGGCTTAGGACGTACAGGGGTGACAGACTTTAAAGGCCAGAAGGTATTATTATGACCATCCTATATAACACTGCTCAGACATTCACCCACCAGTTCATTAGTGAGACAAACAGCTTGTAGATGAACTAGAGTATACCTTTCAGAAAGACAGGCAGTCATGATTTAAAAACTCCAAGTGATGGAGAATTTACCACATCCTTTAGGAAGCTGTTCCAATGATTAACTCACTGGTGAAAAAAATGTAAATTTTTTAAATTCCAGACATTGCTTCATGTTATCCCTTCATGTTATCCCCTTCACTAGACTGAATGTCAGACAACAGGACTCTTCAACACCCTGAGGAATTTACAGGTCACCCTAATTTTTTTTTTAATGGGAAGTTGGAATCAACACAGCTGCTCCCCATCTTCTTTCTTTGGGCACCTGTCTCTACCCCATCCTTTAGAAATCCTCTATGGAAGCAATTGCAGACCATTGCCCCCTGAGCCCAGAAGTGGGACTGGCTCCAAACGGCCTGTTGCAGGACAGGCTCTGGAAAATTCCATCCATCAACCCCAGAGAAAACTCCTAAGGCATAAAGACTGGGATGGAGAATAATACAAAAATGTGATCCCAGAATCATAGAACTGGAAGGGACCTCAAGAGGTTATCTAGTCCAGACCTGCACTTGTGGCAGTATTATCTAGCCCATTCCTGGATCATGCCGTTATAAAATGTATATATACAACGTGCAACCTCATCTGGAATACAGCATGCATGTAGTGGGCACCCCATCTCAAAAAGGATATTACAGAGAGCAGGGATGCAGGTAAAAGCAATGAAAACTCTTCTATGAAGAGAAATTGAAGATATTTGGATGGTTACCTTAGTAAGACAACAGATAAACAGGGCCTGATCTAAATATACAAAATAATGAATGGTCTAGAGAAAGGAGACTGGAACCTCTTGTTCATCTATCTACTACCTCACAAGAGCCAGGGGATTGTGAATGAAATTAAAAGGTATCAATTTGGAATTTGCTAAGAGGAAATACTTCTTTACTTAACCCACAATTAGACTGTGGAATTCACTGCCACAGGACATCACTGAAGCCATGAACTTACTAACATTCAAAGAGGCCCTGGAAATCTATAAGGATAACAAGAATAGCCAGAGATAGAACAGTTGATGCAAACAAAATTTAGGAAGAAATACAAAACCGCAGGCTTCATGGCTTAACCCCAATCTCTAACTATTAGGGCTTACTTCTTTTGAAGCATCTGGTTCCAGGGCGGCGAGTTGTATGGGCCCATGGTGCCTGGCTCCACCAATGTTTGGGGCCGTGTCTCTCCCCCGGCCCCGCCTGCTGCCCCCCCGCACCTCCCCCGAGTGTCTCCCGGCCCCACTTGCTGCCCCCGTGCGCCTCCCCCGGGTCCCGGAGCATCCCTGCCTCTCCCCTGCAGCTCCACGCTGACTCCACTCTGCTGGCTCCTGGTATGAACTGCCACCGCAGGGTCCTAATGCCCCCCACCGGCCTGCCCTGCCCTTCTGCCTCAGACCCTTCCTTCTTCCGGCGGGACCCTCCACCAGCACAGGGGGCCCCTCTGCCTGCAGTCACTGCTCCTGCCCCACGCTGGGCAAGGGACAGCCCCATCCCCCACCCCCCAGTGAGGCTACAGTGATGGGCAGCAGCAGGGACGGCGGCGCACATGTGATGACAGCCCCCCCACCCCGGCACCCACCACAGGGGAGGCAAGGGGGCTTCCTGGGCCTGAGAGGGGCCCTAGGAGCACGTACTGTGATAATGGTGTGGGGTGAGTGTGCTGCTGGGGGGGGGGAGAGGGGGGCCCCTCCCCCAGAGCTCACTGCTGCCGGTGGGGAGAGGGCGGAGGGGAGTCCTCCTCTCTGGCCCCAGCCCCAGGGCAGCCTGCCTGCACCCCAAACTCATCCCCAGCCCTGCCCCACCCCAGAGCCCACACCCACAGCCAGAGCCCTCAGCCCCCCACACCCCAACCCTCTGCCCCAGCCCTGAGCCTCTCGAACACCCCAAACCCCTCATCCCCAGCCCCAGACAGAGCCCTCACCCCACCCGCACCCCTACCCTCTGCCCTAGGCCTGAGCCCCTCCCAAACCACTCATCCCCCTGCACCCTAACCCTCTGCCCCAGCCCTGAGCCCCCTCCTGCCATCATGAACCCCATCCCCACCCCAAACCCCTCATCCCTAGCCCCACCTCACAACCCTCACCCTGCACCCCCTCCCTCCGCACCCCCTCCCATCCCCAAACTCCATCCCTCACTCCCTCCTGCACCCCCACCCCCTTGCCCAGCCCGGGGCCTACACTCAAACTCCAGCCCAGAGCCTGCACCCCTCACCCCTCCTGCACCCCCACCCGCTGCCCCACCCTGGAGCCTGCACCCAGCAACCAAACTCCATCCCAGAGCCTGCACCCCAGATTTCCTCCCCCCCCCCAAACTCCCTCCCCGAGCCTTAGGCAGGTGGGGGGACGGAGTTTGTGGGGGGCGGATTCTGGGCACCACCAAAATTTCTACAAACCTGCCACCTCTGTCTGGTTCTGGCCCCTGTCAGAGACAGGATAATGGACTTGATGGACCCTGGGTCTAAGCCAGTGGGATAATTCCTATGTCCCAACACGTCTGAAGTGCAGTGCAGACGTGCGGGCTGCTCGCTGCTGTGTCTGTCCCATCCACAGGAGCTGGCACAAGCCGGCTTTCCTGAATTTTCCCTAGGAGGAGGGAAGGAACCACGCCTAACTGGGGGAGAAGGGGGATTCAGCCTGGGGGGTACAAGGAGACAATTCTCTTCTACCCTCCCCACCCTGACACCTCCATGGGGCAGGTCCCCCGCTCCCTGAGAGGGGGTCTCTCGTTTTTAGCTCCCACCCCACCTTGCCCTGGGGTGTCCTGCCCAGGGAGTTCCACTCTTCCCCGCAACCCCCCTGCCTGGGCAAGGGTCGCCACCCTTCCCGTCCCCCACCCCCCTTGTGCCCCCTCCATCCCACAGTGCCAGCGGAGGGGGGGTGTCTCCTGCTCGGGTGGCTGCTGGGGCGCGGCGGGGGGTGTCTCCTGCTCGGGTCACTTCTGCGCGACCAATGCCCCTACGAACACCAGGCAGAGGAGAGTTTGCACGGGGCAGCCCCTGCCCCGGGCGAGGCCGGAGCTCGCTCCCCCCCCCCCCGGCTCCCTAGGGGCTCCTCCCCACACCCCGCCGCACGGATACGCGCCGCTTTCCCACCAGATCTCGCCGGTGGCTCCACGTTTCTCCTGCCAGGCCGGGCAGGGCTGAGAAGCCCCGGGCAGCGACCGGCGCCCGGGAACCCCCGAAAGTTAGCAACAGCCCCGGCCGCGCGGGGCTCTGCGCGCCCGGTGCCCAGCGCCCCCGGCTCACCAGCCACACGCCGCCCGCGCCCTGCCTTCCAGAACGGCCGCGGCACCTCCAGCGGCAGCCCCCGCTCCGCCTCCTCCCCGGCACGGCCTGCTCCCCGCCTCTCCCGGCCCAGCCTCCAGACGGGACCGTAATGCTTGGAATAGCTGCAGGCCCGGAACCACCGGGAGACGCCGGCCGGCGGTGGAGGAGTCCTGAGCAGGCCCTGCACTGGGAAACAGGCAAGGCTTGAGGAGCAGCTCAATGGAACAACTCATGTCTGCTCTGCTCGGCCTGCAGCCTGTCCTGAGGGGAAATCCCCATAGAATGTAAAAGAGGCGAAGATCCCTTCCCTGGAATTATTAACGCCCCCCAGCCCCATTCACTATTAATTTCTGTAAGCAAAAAGAAAAGGCGTACTTGTGGCACCTTAGAGACTAACCAATTTATTTGAGCATAAGCTTTCGTGAGCTACAGCTCACTTCATCCGATGCATCCGATGAAGTGAGCTGTAGCTCACGAAAGCTTATGCTCAAATAAATTGGTTAGTCTCTAAGGTGCCACAGGTACTCCTTTTCTTTTTGTGAATACAGACTAACACAGCTGTTACTCTGAAATTTCTGTAAGGGTGTGTAAAGCTCTTTCTAGAGCACTCTCTTGGTTTCCTCCCTATTAAATTCCAATGCGTTTGTTTCTCTCGGTGTTGTGCCCTGAAATGAAAAGTCCAGGGACATACAGGGGATTCATAGCATCATAGAAGCATAGGACTGGCTGTGTTATACCAATAAATTAAAAACCAGCAGGATCTTATTAAAGGGAAAAAGGCAAAATACCACATTTATTGTGAATACAGAAAGAATCATAGTAAGCAGTTAGTTATAGTTATAACATTCCATTCAATCTCATATTTATTCACACATTCATTCATACAAACACACACACACAGGTTCTGCAAGGTTGTTATCATAGTTACCAGCCTTAGAGTTGCTCATACCAAGCCACTGGCCAGGTGGCCTGGACATGAGGAGGGAGCAGGGCCTTGTCAGATGCTCATCTGATGCTCCTGGAAGTTGGTTTGCAAAATCAGACCCCAAAGTTCTCACTTTTTAGAGTCTGTTTTTATAGGAATTTCTTCCTATGCCAGTCTATGGGAATTGTTTCATCATGCTGTTGCTGAATCAATCAGCAGATAGCACATTCCTGACGGCTCCGTGCTGCTAGATGTTATCTTGTTCTTTGGTTCTCCTATTCTTGAGGCTGTTGGGTGGATTCCAGTCTGCCCTCTGGAGGTCCTCTGGTTATTTCCACTTGACGCCTTCTTCAGCCGATGGACACTGGATTCTTAGGCTGGCACCTCCCTGATCATTCAGTTATTATCCACACCAAGCATCCATCCACATACATCCTCTATCTCTATTTTAATCACAATTGTTAATACAACAAAAGGGCGGGGAGTCTCTGGGTGCTGTTTCTGTTGTTAGAGTATTGCTTTGAGTCTCTCTCTCTGTGAATTGCTTTGAGAACAGACTCTGTCTTAGAATGTACTAACGCAATTAGCAGCTTGCAAGTTTCACACATAGAGGGAGAGAAACAGTACCAAAAACCAAGAGACCTCTTAATTAGTAATACCCTGGAATTTAAACTATGGGGAATCAAACTCATTTGTGATTTTAATACAGAACTTCTTTAATATGATCCAACAGCTGGAAGAGACCTCCAGAGGTCATCTAATCCATCCCCTGCACTGAGGCAGGACCAAGAATGCCGACACCATCCCTGACAGGTGTCTAACCCGTTCTTTAAAACCACCAACGATGGAGATTCCACAGCCTCCCTTGGTAATGTGTTCCAGTGCTTAACTATACTTATAGTTAGAACCTTTTTCCTAATTTCTAACCTAAATCTCCCTTGCTGCAGATTTAACAGATTATTTCTTGTCCTACCTTCAGGGGACATGGAAAACAATTGATCACCATGGTCTTAGTGACATCCTTTAACATATTTGAAGGCTGTTATCAGGTCCCCCTTCCCTTTCCTTTTCACAAAACTGGGTTCTCTCTTCCAAACTTAGGTTTTTTAAACCTTTCCTCTTAGATCATATTTTCTGATCAGTTTATCTTTTTTGTTGCTCTACTTTGGTCTTTCTCCAATTTGTCCTCATCTGAGTTGTTCATCTTGACCTTATTGTGACAGATATTGCAACCCCATGCAGTATCTTTGAGGACCATTAAATTAAAATTGATGAATGATTTATGTATGATTGTGTTCTGTGTCTGGGGAAGGGTGACTACAGCTCCTCCAGGAACTAAAAACAGTGTGTGTAGGGGATGATTAAGGCAAGTCACAGAAACTGTAAACGACCCTGAAGAGGTACCACTACTTGGGGTGGTTCGCACTGACTGGTTCAAACTAGGTTTTACAGAGACCAACAGACAAAAAGTGGGATTTGGGTATGAAAGACTGAGTTTAAGCAGACTGGTGGTGGTTTTCCTTTTGATTCAGCAAACTGGCAGAACTGTGGATCTGAGGAGGATCCCAACTCTTGCTGAAGAGTTGGAAAGACTGACACCTACCAGAGCTCTAGGTTGGAGTTAGAAGTGACCTCTGGTAAGCCCTTAGCAAGCATGTGGGAACTTTTTTACAAAATGTTTTCTCTATAATGCTTTTGCCTTATGAATAAGTGTACATGCTTCGAAATAGCTGTGTGGTAATGTGTAACTGCTGGTAATATACTGTTCATAGTCTTCAGAGAGAAAGCAATGCATAGGGGCTTTCAGGGGGTATTCCAATGTAAGGCAGGGGTCTACGCAGCCTTAAAACACCCAATCAGAAAGAAGTGAGACAAGGGTCCCTACCTAGAGACAAGTGTCCCGAGACCTGACTGAGCACTCCAGGAGTGGACTACAGAGGGGAAATAGAAGTGCAGTGACTCTGAAACAGTGACAATGATATTTTATTTCATTTTTTCTAAAGGCCCTAATCCAGCAGAGTACTTAAACATGTGCTTAAATCCAAGCGCTTGAGCAGTTACATTGATTTAAATGGGACTACTCCCATGCTTATAATTAAGCAGATGGTTAAGAGTTTGCTGGATTGGGGCCTTAATGTCTGAATATATTATAATAAATAATAATAATTAAGAACTGGAGAGTCACACTATTAAACTTTGTAATGTTAATAGAAAAAAATGGGTCAGTTGTGAAGCTTTGATCCAAGTTCCTAAACTTCAGATCCAAACCCAAGCCCTCTTCACAAGAGTATTGGGAGTTCTGAACTGGCCCATCATAAAAGTAAACCTGAGCTGTGAAGCTGAAATTTGGATTGAGATCTGATCTTCCTCGTGTTTGTGAATGGTTTGGATTCTGTGTCCTAGTTTTGGATTCATCTCTAGTTAAAAGTGAACTGTAAAGAGAAAATGGAATTGTAGCAAGCATGAGATTTCTGGTACTTGTGATGCCCAAGAGAACCAATGTCTCCTTGTAAACCCAGAAGAGAGAGCAGATTCAAATGGAGAGGAGAAAATAATTTTATAAGGTAAATTAGAACTGATTCCTGACATAATTATTTGTGCTGATATTATCACAAAAGCTCTAAAAGATCATATCAAAGGATTGGCTTGCAAATATCTCTGTTCTTCAAATTGATATAATACATCAGTACAATCCAGAGCTTCCCTAGCAAGACTGCTGCCAAGGGTATAATTTACCACCAGTTGCTGTGGGGGCTTTTGTTGTAGGAACAATGTCCAGTGGAAACTAGACTGAACTCATCAGCACATTTCAGAATACTCACTACATAGCTGGGTAGGTGCTCTCTAGCCACCTATACCCTATTCAGCCTAGACCCAGCATGACCACAACCTTCAAATGTGTTTACCCAGAGCCAGTTTGGCCTTCTTAGCTTGGGGTTTCCCCTCTCCCATGCCCCCTGCATCCTCACAGTCTATTCACTTTGGATGTAAAGGCATGGTTAGCCAGCATTTAAGCCATTACTTTCTCTAAGAGCTGAGCTGTCTATCAAAACATGTTACAGAGATAACTCTGTTGCCAGATCCACAGACAGAAGTATTTTTGGATCTCCTCTATTGTATTACAAGACTTTTACCTGGCAGCTTAACAGAAGAAATATTAAAACCATCCAACAATACCTAATATTATCATAATATCATTATCATAAAACTATACTATAGGTGACTGAAGACTAAAGAGACAGGGGGTGACATGCTGGTCCCATTCAAGTCAATAGCAAAATTCCTACTGATTTCAATGGAGCCAGGATTACCCCAGTTTATAATTTACACCCAAAAAGTGTCTCCAGTGCAAAATGTATTTCTGTGTTTAGCCACATGTCTATAGCTCTTCTCTTGTTTCTTGTGAATGGAAGGGAGGAAAAAATCACACTCGCACATCTGAGAAGATCATCAGAAACTGAAGCCAAAAAGCGAGGCATGCCCAACATAATCTTTGTGCAGTTCAGAGGCTCAGACAAAAACCTGGCCCAATTCTTTACAACAAATACTGTAGCTAAAAGATTGTACTGCACTGCATCTGGGAAGACGGTGTCTGTTGAGGTGACATCTAATTAATATTAATCCTTGAGGGTCTGTAGGTGGATTTACAAGGGGGAGATTTGTCCAGGCTACAGAGAATATGGTTCATTTCTCGATGAATGGAATAACTGGGAAATTTCCAGAGGTGAGGATGGGTGGTGGTGGAGCATTACAAATTAATCTCCTGCTCTAAGCACACAGCCAGCGTGGATGCTCTGGCTCTAGCTGTGTGCTCAGCCACTGGGGTTTTTCAGAAGCCCGACATCACTGGAGGCTATGGCACCCAGCCGCTATTGTAGCCCCTTCCTGCCAAATGCCAGCATCCCTCTGCTGCTCTGATCCTTGAGCGCTCATCAGGAAGCCATGCAGAGTCTATGTGCTGACCACTGAGCAATAGGAAGAACTCAGGAAACCCAACCCCTCCCCCCACCCAGGAAACATAAGACATCAAATGGAAAATGTTCTTGGATGGGTAAGTCCAAATCCTCATTTCATCCTCATTCCATCTGTGGTGAGGCACAAGAGGAATGTTACATAAAAGGCATGCACCCTGGATAAGAACCTACTGCAGCATCCATGCACCCTCAAATGAAACATTACCTATCAAATCAGAGGGGCACATCAGGAAAGTTCATTTTCCTGGGGCACACCTGCGGACTGAACACCACTCTAGGCGAGGGAATACCGTAACCCCCAGTATGGGAAGTTCAGCTCTGGGATCTGTAAATGGGGGGACACAGGGGATGCTGTCTGTAACACAGGCAGTGGCTGAGAACACTCTCCTCTGGTTACAGAGGCACAGGAAAGCACCACAACAAGCAGAGATGCCACCTGCAGGAAGCTCTGCTCAACACCGCCACTACAACTGCAGATACCATTGGAGGGTCAGTGCACATCATGTCTATGCAGGCTGTGTGCTTCCTATTTTTCTCAGCTCCAGGAGCCCTCAGAGTCACATGTATCCCATTCAGTATTCCTGTCATGGAAGGGAAGTGGGCTCTTTCCTTGAGGTCCTACATTATTGCCAACAGCTTGTTTCAGTCCATGTCCAAAGAGATGTATTGAGCCCTCTCTGCTGTGCTGAGGAAGCCCTCAAGGCAATGGGAGGCAGTAGATTGGTTTATTCAAGTGCTGTCCCCATTGGTCCTCTGAAAGGACACAGCAGCTAGCATAATCATGGCAGTAGGGACTTGGCCTGACACAATTCCTGTCGGACAGGTCCCCCTTCAGCTCCTCCCAGAGATGAGAGATGGATTCCAGGCCAAGCCTGTGCCTTTGGATTTCCTGTACCTCTGTGAGATCAAGAAAGTTTCTGCTCGGTTCCTATATCTTCTCCATCTCTGAACAAGGGCCAGACTTCCTCTCCGGCTCATCTGATGCCTCATTGTATACCACTCTAGCATGAACAGATATTGTTCTGCAGCAAGAGGCTGCATAGCTCCTATATGAATTGCCAAACCCAAGATGAATCCTACTCCCCCCATCCCTCCCACCTACACTTACCCCAGAGTCAAGAGTCATGTTCTCAGATGTGGCGTGCAGACAACCATTGATTGGCTAATTCCTGAGTGGCTTAATTTGTGCCTCCTGGATTGGTCCTGTAGCTGCTATGACCACTACATGTTAAGCCAGGAGCAGCTGGCTGAGTGGGGGTGGCGGGAGGAGAGAGAAATTTCTGAGTGTTTTTGAAAACGATTGGTCATATATCCCATTAACCACACCAAGGCTCTGCCCTCTTGGAGCATCAGGGCCCCGTTGAGAACATGGGTGGAAGTAAGCATGTGCTCTGAAAATCACTCGGGCAGTGTCACATGCACAGAGCTCATGTGGGAGCAGGCAAAAAGCCACTTGGGCCTACACAAGCTTTGGAAAATTTTGGCTTCAGGGCCCAATCCAAGGGGTTGAAGGTGCTCAGTCCCTCACAGGAGGTATTCAGCATCTCACAAGATTGGGCCTTCTGAAAACACTAAAAAAAGCAAAGTGCAATAAAGTAAAATGGAAGCAGGGATTGCATTAGTTAAATTCTGAAGCTGACTAGTGGAATAAGAAGGTATCTGATAATGATCAGATGGGAAAGGTCTAGCAACTCCTGCTGCCTCTGGGACAGGTTTAAGAAACTAAACATGGGATTGATAGGAAAAAGTAAAATAAGCCAAGAGAAGAATTTTGATGGCTCATGTTCCTATTTAGTGTAATTATGGTACAAGGAGGTTCCTGCAGCTCTCTGAACTGTGTTCAACTGCACGTTTACAAGGTCTGCTAAACTCCTGGAAATGTGGAAACCTCCAGAAATTGCCAGTGCAGTTTATTTAAAGTGTCTAAAATGCATCCTTCCAGACACAGGGCTGTCTGGCTGCCCTATATGAGAGGAGAGAGCTCTTCTTTCTCCATGCTTATAGGTTATGTAAAGGGTTATTTCATGGATTTTAAATATGGTTTTGAAATTTGATAACTCCTACAGGCTGATCTTTTCTAAAGCAGAGATTCTCAACCTTTCTGGGCTCAGGATCCTGTTGTAAATGTTATGGCCTGTTGTGACCAGGAAATGGGAAACAAAAATAACCCATTGTTACACAGGCTATGCTATAGCACCTCCCAGCCAAGGATCACAAACAATGTATTTAGACCCACAACAGCTCTGTAAGGTAGGGGAATAGTGTTACCCCCCATTTTATAGATGGGGAAACCGAGGCACAGAGCAGTGAAGTGATTTTTGACAGGCCACATCAGAAATCTGTGGCACAGCCAAGCAGTGCCGGGTTTACAATGGCTCCAGTGGCTCCATGGAGCCGGGCCCATGCTCAGAAGGGGCCCCGGCCTGCTCTGCTTGCACTGGACCCTGAGACCCTCCTGGCTCTTCCTGCCCACCACCTGCCTGCCGGCTGGCCAAGCCCTCCTCTCAGCCCCCTGGCCAGACCCCAGTGCATCTCCGGCTCTGGGCAGTCTCTGCTTCCTACCACCTGTGGGGGCCCACCTGTCTCCCCGGAGCTGAGCCACCTGGGACTGGTGCAAAAGCCTGACCAGTCTCAGCCAGGTGTGAGGAGGGGGAAACAGTGAGGGGGGGGGCTGGCTAGGCCCCTCCAGGCAAGTACGTCTTGAGGGACCCCGGCCGGGACAGGTCCTGGCCTGGCTGATCGCGCCACTCCCGAGGGGCCGGCGCGATTCCCGGCTCTGGGACCAGCGCTGGCAGCTCTGCCAGCTCAGCCCGGCAGACCGTTGGCTCCCAGCAAGGCTGGTGAGTGTGGCTGGGAGGCAGGGTTTGGGAGAATGGGTCTGTGGAGAGTATGAGGTGGGGGGGTGCTGGGCTGTGAAGAGGCGGGGAGGATCTGTGTGTGTTGGGGCACTAGGGAGTGGGGGTTCTGTGGGGGGGTGCTGGGCAGTTGCGGTGGGGCTGTGGGCAGGGGTGGAGTTGTGCAGGGTGCTGTGCATTTGTAGGTGGGTCTGGGGGGGCGCTGGCCATAGAGAGTCAGGGGGTGTCGAGTGGGGGGAGTGAGGCTGGGTGGTGTGGCATAGACCCACCCCCGAGGGGAAGGGGCATGCTGGCAGCACAGGGCCAGGCAGGCTACTGTGCGTCTGGCAATTGCTGTTTTGTAAATAGTTCCCTTGCATTGGACGGAGCAGGGACTAGCCCCTGCCATGCCATGCCCCATTGCCTCCATGGGGGCCCACAAATATGTTTGGTGCCGGGCCCACAAAAGATTAATCTGGCCCTGGAGCCAAGAACAGAACACACCGTTCTTAACTCCCATCACTGTGTCACAGTCCATCCTTCCTCCCTGTTTGAACCATATCTCAACACAGATCTCATATATGACTATGCAGCTAATATAAGACATGCCCTATGAGTCATTCATCCCAGACTCCAGAACCAATCAACTCCAGAAATAGGAAAGACCTGTGAGTCTGATTATTCCTTTTAGGTGCAGCGAATCCTATAGTTAAGAGATGTGGATAGATGGCATTACAATGGCCTTTTTAAAAACTGTGTTTTATTTACGTTGCCAACTGATGGAGGAAAAGAAACCCCAAGCCTTGGCGGATACATTTTGAACCAGACTTGTCTCAGGCGATAAATGGGGAACTCTTCTCTCCAGCATGAAGGGTAATGTGCAATCATTGGTACTGTATATGGACAACATTCTTTAAGACTGGAATCCAGAGGCACTTTTGTATTCAAGGGACTATCACAATTAAGCAACAGTGCTAGGATCTGTTATGTTACTGCTGACAAGCCCCAGCTCTGACTATTAAGTCTACATTCCTATTCATAGTGCATCATCCTATGCTGCTTTGCCGAGTCCATTTTTTTGTGCAAGATATTTAACAGCAGCCTCAAATGGAAAACCAGCCAACCAGAAATGTGCTCAGTTTAAAGGATCCAATTCCTGATTCTGAGCCCTTCCTAAATCCAGCAGATTGTGGATATCACATCTATATTGACAGAGAAAGGTTCACACTATCACCTCTGGACCAGCCATGAATGAATGAAGAAAGCTACAGTGACAGTTTGCTCATGAAAGTTTGCTTTCTCCATCAACAAAGTATTTAACCCTTCAGCTTTTTCTTGAGCACACATATGCCTTTTCATTTTTGCTTCAGCTCATTTACAATCCTTAAGCAGTATTCCAGCCAGCAATACCCTAGACTAACATTCCTTTTTAATATTCCACCCCCAAAATCAGTACCTGCCACTGGTAGATATCTTTTCAGCATTCCCATTTCAGTACTTTGGATGCAAAACCAGGGATCATTCTTCGAAAGCATCCCAAGTTTTAAAGTGTGAGCCTTGATCCATCACCAGACCAGTTCTACCAGCAGCACAGAAAAATGAGGAAGCAGATTCCTTTGGAGACTTATTAACTTTTGGAGTTCCAAGAGCACTTTCCTATTTGTCACTGGATTTTAAGAATATTTGCTTGAGTTAGACAGTAGTTTTTAATTCCTTACTGGACAGTAGAAGACTGTGTGCACTGTATACTCAGCATAAACAAACAGTGACTGGC
Source organism: Natator depressus (assembly GCF_965152275.1). Lineage (NCBI taxonomy): Eukaryota > Metazoa > Chordata > Testudines > Cheloniidae > Natator > Natator depressus. The sequence goes on from NC_134241.1 coordinate 14,732,059, forward strand.
TGGGCAAATTTATACAGGGATCTATTAAGTAAGGTAGTGAATGCATTTCACTTGAGCTGCTAGAAGGGAACATATTTTTTATGTCCATATCTGAATTTCATGTAGAAATTTACACTTGCCTTTCCACTATGTACTTATTGGGATTATTTCCAGGGAAATATTTTTTTCTTGGTCTCCCTGTCATAGGATATACGAGCCAAATTCATTCCTGGTGTAACAAAGTGGAAGTACCAGCTTTCAAGTCTGAGTCTGTCCCCTCTTCTAATAACTGATTACACAAGATGTGGTGAAAACAAATCAATCAACTTCTCCTTTTCAAAGCAAACTGAAAAAAATTAAAATGGGGTGGAGGTGGATTCCATTCTTTAATTACGCAGCAGAACATCCTCAAGAAGAGAGAGAGAAAGAGACAGGGAGACGTTTTAACCTGAAATGGCAAGAAGTTTTGTTCAATGTTTTGAAAAGAGTAAAGAATTTATTCATCTTATATGACACAGGAACAGAGGATTGTTCATCAGTTCTAGGGTTGTTTCCTAACATACATTCTGGGCATTATGACATGGGATATGCTATTTCATTTCTCGGGCTCTGGGCTTTGTTAAATGATGTTCTGAGTTTTATATCCGCTCTTTTTGGAAGATAGAGAGTTGATGCATGATGACAAAAGAAAAACTAAACGCTCCCAATTAATGCACTTAAGGAATATGTTTTGAATATTTGTGTTAGTAGCGCTGTGCAACATTTTTCTGATTTTTTATAAATTTTTGGAGTAAAAACAAATTGAGAAAAATGCTGACAACATTTATGTACAAATTTCCCCCTGTTTTTGACCACCAATAGAGCTGGTTGAAATAAATAAGTAAATAGATCACTTTTTAATATTTCACATTTTTAAATATCAAAAGTTGTGAAGATTTTCCCCTTTCCCCCCTGATCAGCTCAGTCTGGTTTGTATTAGACGTGTGGCTAGGACTTCAATAAAACTACATTATGGAAAAGCTGGGGCAAACTGTCATAGCCTTCTTGACATCAGTGAAGCTATACTGAATTACACCAGCAGAGGATCTTGATTATACATTTAGCTATACAGTAAGTGTCCCCATTGAGTTCAGTGTGCTTGGCTCAGACTCTAATACTTTGGTCCTGAATGTTATCCTTACGCAAGTGTTGAGGATCCATAAATTCAGTTAATTGTTCTGGACAAAGCCAATGTTCACTTTCAGCTTCTTTGTGAATGTAGCAAGTGGTGCAGTATTAGTAACAGTGCTGGAGTTTTTCCCTTTATTGCTCAGGTTGCCAAAGAATGCCTGAGAGCCAAACGTAGCCTGTGGAATATGGCCATGGCTACTCAGTTCAAGATAGAAAACTTCATGCTGGGACCTGTAGCCTCCACAGCTGCGCCTCCGTGCTGGTGTTGAGCTGGTTGCACTGTACTCCATTTTAGGAAAATTAGATGTAGCCTGGCAAGTTCCCAAGGTGGCATTTGCCTGGGCAAAGTTTGGCTGCTCTTCCATTATCATAGAATCATAGAATATCAGGGTTGGAAGGGACCTCAGAGATCATCTAGTCCAATCCCCTGCTCAAAGCAGGACCAATCCCCAACTAAATCATCCCAGCCTGGGCTTTGTCAAGCCTGATCTTAAAAACCTCAAAGGACAGAGATTCTACCACCTCCCTAGGTAACACATTCCAGTGCTTCACCACCCTCCTAGTGAAAAAGTTTTTCCTAATATCCAACCTAAACCTCCCCCACTGCAACTTGAGACCATTACTCCTCGTTCTATCATCTGCTACCACTGAGAACAGTCTAGATCCATCCTCTTTGGAGCCCCCTTTCAGGTAGTTGAAAGCAGCTATCAAATCCCCCCTCTTTCTTCTCTTCTGCAGACTAAACAATCCCAGTTCCCTCAGCCTCTCCTCGTAAGTCATGTGTTCCAGTCCCCTACTCATTTTTGTTGCCCTCCGCTGGATGCTTTCCAATTTTTTCACATCCTTCTTGTAGCGTGGGGCCCAAAACTGGACACAGTACTCCAGATGACGTCTCACCAATGTCGAATAGAGGGGAACGATCGCGTCCCTCGATCTGCTGGCAATGCCCCTACTTATACAGCCCCAAATGCCATTGGCCTTCTTGGCAACAAGGGCACCCAGTTGACTCATATCCAGCTTCTTGTCCACTGTAACTCCTAGGTCCTTTTCTGCAGAACTTCTGCCTAGCCATTCGGTCCCTAGTCTATAGCGGTGCATGGGATTCTTCCGTCCTAAGTGCAGGACTCTGCACTTGTCCTTGTTGCAGCCTCATCAGATTTCTTTTGGCCCAATCCTCTAATTTGTCTAGGGCCCTCTGTATCCTATCCCTACCCTCCAGCGTATCTACCTCTCCTCCCAGTTTAGTGTCATGTGCAGACTTGCTGAGGGTGCAATCCACGCCATCCTCCAGATCATTAATGAAGATATTGAATAAAACTGGCCCCAGAACTGACCCTTGGGGCACTCCACTTGATACCGGCTGCCAACTAGACATAGAGCCATTGATCACTACCTGTTGAGCCCGACAATCTAGCCAACTTTCTATCCAACTGATAGTCCATTCATCCAGCCCGTAATTCTTTAACTTGCTGGCAAGAATACTGTGGGAGACGGTGTCATGACAATGCTGCCCATTTATTATATAGTATCAAAAATTCCTTGGCATAGAGGCCCCTCAAGGCAGGCTTTGCCTGTCCTGTTCTGAATCAAGATCAGCATAAATAGGACCTGATGCTGTGAGCCGGCTCTCTACATGACCTCCCATGTCACCAGCCTCAGAAAGGCATGTAGCTGCATTTCCTTCCATGAGGCATACAAGTAGTGAGCTAAAGCAGTACAAGCAACACAGCATAATGCCTATACTTTCCCCACAACTCTCTGCCCTGGCTTCTGGTCAGCACAAGCAACCAACCCACCCTCCCTCTGTCCCTCATGAGAGTAGCCTCCCCCTTTTTTAAGGTGTAGAATTAAATAGGTTTCATAATTAGTTCCTAATTGGTATTGCCTTCCTGAACCCCAGCTGTGAATGAACCCCTAAGTCTCCAGGCTGCTGGCTGGCTCAACAGTGCCTCCTCCTTGTGGTAAAGCTGGGGCACTGTGGCAGGGATTCAAGATCCTCCTCCAGTGGACACACACCAAATACCCCCATCTACCCTGTCAGTGCACTTTGACTGCCAGAAAACTGCACATTATCAGTCCTTTCCTGCCCCCATGAACCATTCCCCATTCTTCCCACTCCTCTCACCAAACAATGGGGCAAGCCCTGTAATTAATTTTTAAAACAGAGGTCATAATTAAAGTGCTCTTTCTCCTGATACCAATAATGGTCTCTGCATAACGTTAATATAGCATCTTGTATCTCAAATTGCTTCTTCTCAACCTGAGCTGCAAAGTTTAGGTCCAGATCCAAAATATCCTAAAGTTCAAGGTGTGTTTGGATCCAGGGTTTTGGCTTGGCCCTTTATAGAAAGAGGGGTCAGGTTCAGCTCAGACATGTGAGATAGTCTGGTGTGATTGGAGAGAGGTTTAGAGTAAGGTCCATCACCACTTTATACCTCCAGCCATCTTGGAGGTGATGAATGGTAGTTAGATATACAGCACAATGGGGATGGGGGAAGTAAATTCTGGCCAGAATACTGTAAACTCCTACTTTTAATAGGAATGCTATGTAATAGTTACTGTCCATGCTGAGCAGACAGGTCTTTGCTTGTTAAAGTCCCATACAAAAGACACTCCTCTCCCTCGCAGTAAATTGCAATCATCTTAGTTTATCTATCACAGAAGATGTTAGATCTGAATATTCTAGTATTGCCAATTGGGTGTTTAAACCCCTATGCCATCCTCTTTACTAGAGAGGTTTAAGCCAGCTTCCGCAGAAATCCCATGCAAATGTGGGATGTAATAGTTTGCATCATAGCCACAAGAGGGTGTCCTGAGATCATCTAATGTTTGGTGTGATGACAAGTTCATCCTTAACAGGCAGTGCAAAGTTCTCACTGCTGTTCATTGGAGAAGAGGAGCACCAGAGATGTTGTCTTATTATGATTACACAGCAATGAATGATGGTGCAGTACCCACTGTTGAAAATGATCTCACAAATCAGCTGTGGCAGGCAGGTCACAAGCTCTACCGAAAGCCCACATCTCTTTCAAAACATAGACACGCTTTTGGCGAGGCCCTGGGCAAGTGAAAATGCCGCATGCTGCTACATACACATTGGTAGCATGCTCTCTCTTTTTAAATGTTTACTAGAACTCTCTCTCTGTCAAACAGTGCTTGGAGTTGAGATTTCACAAAACTTCAGTACTATAAAGGGGGATGGTTTTGGTTTACTGGCCCTCTGATTCCATATTGTATTTGTTCAGTTTACAGACAAAAAGATGGCTTTTCTAAATGTCAAGAGTAATAACGGATTGCTGATAAAGCATCCAGGGTGGAAAAATGCATGACAGTTAGATGGTAGACTTAATGGCTCCTATGGAGCCATTATGGCTAATCTCGGAAATAACGTTAATTCCTAAAATGAGTATGAATACTCAAATCCGTATTTATCCTGTGGATCATAAGAGTCATGAACATTTCCAGTTTATACTTACGTAGATTTTTTAAAATATAAAATGTGCCAAGACACAGGTTGCTGACTGGCTCAGAATACAAAGTTAGTGGGACAAATTACGCTCTCGATTACTTCAGTGTAGGCAAATCCAGGGTAACTCTACTGAGCTCAGTGTAGTTAGTTTGGATTTACACCAGGTAACTGAAAGGGAAATCTGTCCCTTTTAATTCTAGATTGTCAGCTGAAGCACAGCTCAGGTTGGCTGCAAATGAAAGTTAGAATCTGATGGCCTCTAAAATGTAGGTGATTAGAAGCAAAATGTGTCCATTACAAGAACCACCACCACATTTAGTGCTAAATGGAGCCTTTGTTACAATCCTAGCAGAAAGCCCAAGAAATGAATGGGTAGGGAGAATAAGCTACCCCTTTGTGCTTCGGCCCTGACCTCTCAGAGAAATGGCACTGATTTAACTAAATCAGTTTCTAAACCGATGTACTTAAATTGATACATCCACTGTATGTAGGCATTCAGAATCATTTAAGAGTGGCTAATAGCAATTTAGTTTTAACACCAAATTAAACTAAATTGATATTATCCACTCCTAATCCAAAATATACATATATATATATTCATTCCAATTTAACTACATTGATTTAAACACTGATTTAATTATATCAGCGCCATTTCTGTGTGTAGACTGGCCCCAAAAGGAGGCCGCTCAAGGGAAGTGTGGAAGCGCATTGACCATGAAGATTAAGCTACTACAGCCTCTGCTGAACTGGGAGCTCTTTGAACTGTGAAAGTATACATCAAACTCTATGGCAAGATCCTGGCCCCAGGTTTGTCTTTTGCTCAGCCTCAGTAATACAAAGAAACTACATGGGCCCAGCTGGTTTTCACAAACTGTGTTTACTAACTGCACACAGGCAGGCAAGGCTTCACTATCTCCATAACCAGCTCCGGCTGATTTCGAAACGCAGAATACACTAAGCACCACTAGAGGGCTGACAATCCCCGTACAAAACTAATGTATGCGGTTATGAGGGGGGGTGAGACAGAGCTAAGCAAGGGCTGAGGTGATGGACTCATCTTCAAAAAGCCAGGGTGGGGAGGAGTTAAGCACCCGTGCAGTCGAGGCACAGCCGCAATTCCACGCATACACAGGGTGAATTCACATAGCTCGCTGACCCCACTGGTCAAGGCCCCCCACCAGCTGACCCACAGAGAGAACCACCACCAGGTAAGTCTCCTATGGGGCCTCCCAGCCTTTGCACAGCGGGAATGCAGCACTCTTTCTTCCCACTGCATTTTGAGTTTTCCACAGCTTGGCAGGAGGCCACAGGATCTAGTCCTAAAGTCATTCCCCTTATTTAAAAAATATTAGCCTAGTCCAGAGGACCTGACCAGGTCATTTAGAGGTGGAGCTCACAGCCCATTTGCAACCCATGCCATTGTGCCTCTCCTTCCTTTTGTACAGCCCCCTCAGGTATAGGTTGAGTCACATTTCTGAATTCCTGCACAGGGCTGCAGTCAGGAAACTCTCTTTAAAGTCTGTGGGAGTCAGGGAGCTACAGCCCCACCCAAGGCTGTGAAAATTATTCCTCAACATCAGCCTGAGCTTTTCATTCCTCCCCTCCACTTGATAAGATGTTGGGCTGAGAGTTTCAAAGCTGCCTAAGGGATCTAGATGTCCAATTCCCACAGGAGTCCAAATTCCCTAGGCATCTTTGAAAATCCTAAGCTTTGACTATTCATCCTGGTCCCAGTCTTGAGGTCTCCCTGTGGAATCATTTACACCTGTGTAAAGTGGGTGAAAAAGCACTACCAAACAAGAATGGTGGGCTCCTAGACTCCCCTTGTCTTTTCTTTGCACAGGTGGACATGACCCGACAGGTGAGTGGGGGAGAATCAGCCCCTCCCTCTTTACTCAGTCCAAATCCCATATAAATCAGCACATTGATTTTGATCACACTTACTCCACACCAGTGTAAATTAACACCTAATAGAAACTGGTGTGAGAGGAGGGGCAGGACTGTTGGGACTGAGCAAATTGGGAGTAAGGACTTCAGGACGTGGCTTTATATCCATAATTTAGATGGACCAAGCCTAATTCTGACCTCACATCTACCAGTATAAATCACAAGTAACCACTTTGAAGTCAATGGGTCAGGATGGCCCTGAACCTGAACTCCTTTCCCATGCGGGACTCCCAAGGAAGGCATTAGAACATAGGAACTGCCAGACTGGAGCAGACCCATGATCCTCAAATCCACTATCCTGTCTCCCACTGTGGCCAGCACCAGATGCTTTGGAGGAAGGTATAAGAAATTCCAGCAGGCAGATGGGGGAAATCTGACTCTCATGAAAGCTTCAACCTAATCCCTAACAATTAAGAGATTTGTCCAAGCCCAGAAACATGAGGTTTTCTCTCTCTTCCAATGCTTGGTTAGCATTAACTATAATAACTGGATATTCTGGTTGGTCATCAAAATGTTCAGCCCTCTTTGCATCTGGCTAAATTCTAGGCTTAATACAAAGTCTGAAAGGAGAAAACTGCTGTTCTGCCATTATATTAGTAATGGAAGTTATGTACGTGGACTGAAGGAGACTAGAAGCCTTGTAGTTTTATGACCAAAGGACTGTTAGCAATTTTTTTTGTGGGGGTGGGGGTGAATGTTTTACTTAGAACAAGTAACTTGACAAATGGAGAAAAGGAGAGAAGATAACAGAGATACGTCATCCAATTTATTAATGTAAGTGTATGAAGCCGCATACACAATACAAGACCACATTACGCAGGATGATCATGAGAAGGACAATTTATATTCAAAGGTCAGAAAGAACTACAAGACAAACCTCCAACTCAGCACAGCCATTCACCATTCAGATTTAATTCCTTAGTTATGCAGTTGCTCAAGAACAAAACCCAGTATGTGTCCTCCATGAGATACCAACCTTTCTCAATGTGACTGAGTATTTTTGGTGTAAACTACAGTTCCTATGGAAACAAAACTTAGCAGCATTATTGGTATTTTCCATATGATCATGCAATTTCCACTCTGCTCAGGAATAGAAACCCATGTGATCCCTGAGCAAATCCAAACATGTGGGCAGGGAAACATTTCCAGTTGTGGGATCCAAGGGTGGAGCAAATAGAGTAATAAATTAGAGGCTCAGTTTTAGAAAATCCAGCATGATGATGATGGGCTAGATACTGAGTTGGTGTAAATTGGCAGAGCTCATATTGCTCCATCAATTTGCACCACTTGAAAATCTGGCCCGAAAACTCTAATGCGAAAATCCACCCTGGATTCCTAGGGCCTGATTCTATTCTTACTTACACCAGCATAAATTAATAGCAACAGGACTGAAGTCAATGGAGTTAATTCAGTGTAAAAGTGGTGTAAATGATCAGGGCCCTGCTTGAATTTTACAACTCTGTTCTACCCCACTTCAGCAGCAGAATCAGAGATTCTCCAAAAGCACAGAAACTCATTAGAATTAGCACTCCAATCCAATTTCAATGGATCAGAGTGCTAATTCTAATGAGTTCCTGTGCAATGCATGAAAACTCCCCTTGACAAACTTTGGGAATAGATTTTTATACAGCACGCACTGTGAATGCCCGAAAGAGGGCTCTAAAGATTCAGTGTATTCACTGGGACAGTCTCATCAGGGGCCCAATCCAAAGTCTTGGAGTGCACTAAATGGAAGTCTTTGTCTTTCCTCTGACTTCCCTGGGCTTTAGATCAGGCCATAGAAGGACAGGGCTTTGGTGGGAAGCAGTGTTCAATGTCATTGAAGGAATGCACATTTGGGATGGTAATTACTAATTGTTGCTTATTAAAAAAAAAAGGAAAGAAAGAAAAAAAAACTATAAAAAATTAAATAAATCCCAGAAATAGTAATTACCATCCACAAAAAAGGGCGAGACAGCGAACAGCACCATAAATACTCAATTCCCAAAAGCAAATCTTAAACAGATTCCAAATATTGATAAATGCAGGAGAAACTGCTATTCCAGAGACAAAACAGTGCTACCTAGAGTGGGAGCACTACGCGGTACAGAGGGACTGTTTCCCTCTCTCACAAGGGACAGTGCTAATGCTGTTCCCTGTGTGCCCAGAGTACAATGAAGGAGATGGATGAAGCTGCATGACTTGAAGAGCTAGGCCTGTCCTGCCTTCACACAGCTATTAGTGCCTGGAGACCAGTATTGAGTAGAGGGCATGTGACACTTCCCAAAGGTGTGATATGCTGCTTTGGACATTTTCCTTCCATTATGCCTGCCTCTACCTCCTAGCATTATACTGCCAGCCTCCATTGCCTATCTCTCTCCTATCCCCAAGAAGACCTATTCCTCTGCCCACATGTCTAGCTAAAGCCTGCTACTGTAGTGCAGTATTAAAGTACAAAGCTGTCAGATGAGAAGGGATTAGGCGACAAAAATAAAGCTGGTAGTCTAACACCTCTTTTAATCAGAAAGGATGGATGGTGTTTTTTGTTGGATTTTTTTGCCAGGGTTTTCAGACAGGATGAGTCATTTTTCCTTAAACCTCAGTACCGCTAATACATGTGTCTATATATCTATCATTTGGTTATAGCTGGGGTAATTCAGAGGTCAACAGATAATGTAGTAGAGAGATTTTTTTGAAAAATCACTTCTGGAGCCAGGAAATAAATAAAAAAAAAAATCGCAGAAAGTATATCAGATTGCATGCTTGTCTAATTAGGGCATTATTGTGAAAATTCCCGGCATTGACTTTTTTTCTTTTCTCCCCTTTCTAAATAACTGTGGAACAGAAATTGCAGGGTGAACATTTTTCCAAGCTGCCCTAACTATGTGCCAAATAGTTTAGAGCAGCTGAGGCCATATTTTGCCAACCTATTAAATAAACTAAAAGCCAAAATAGTTAGCGATAAACAAGCGCAGGATTTTATGGTTGTTTTGACGTCATAATCAGATTTGATTCCATGCTGATATGTTTTCATTGGTTTGAAAGCATTTGTTGTGATGATCTGGCATGGTGAACAGTTCGGCTTATGCCCAGATTCACAATCTGGCCCTGGTAAGTGAATGAAAAACATGATAATGGTGTGATCAGAAGAGGTGATAGCCTCTGGCACATCTGGTACCCATCCTGGAGATCAGTGAAGTATCTGCACTGCTCCCAGTTTTCCATAGCATCTGCACACAAGGTGGAGGCTTCTTCCTTTGCTAATAAAATCAGAATATTTACAAACAGACCTTCTGAAAAGAAACGCCTACATTCTCCTCTGGGCATCAGCAGTGAAAACCAGCCCTCATGGAGCAGCTAAGAACTACCCGACACAGATTTATTGGGGGGTATAGAGCTGGGACAGTAACCTGCTTCACCCATCCACATAGGGGGTATGGAGGGGCATATATGGGGCAGATGGGGGGTGCATTGTGCACAGTAATCTGCCTGATTCGTAGCTAGCACAGCAGTCCCTGTGCAGCCCCACTGCAGTTGGCATAATTTAAGAGCAGCCTACGAGCTGCTGTAAGTTATGTTGGAGACCATTTTGGCCCAAGGTCAGCCCAAGATTGGCTTAGAGCCACCTTCTGCTCCCCAACTTCTCTCCTCAGCTGCATCAAGTATAAATTCTTCACAGCTGAGGACTGAGCCCTGTATCTCAGTGTCAGAATGCCAACATCACAGTCCTGGTCTGGACCCAAGCCTGCTTAATCAATCACTGAGCCAGCCCTTCTGCTATAGCGGTGGGGGTAGGTCCTTCTATTGGAGAGTTACTATGTTAAAATATTCTCTCTCTCCATGCTATTGAATAGAAAAGCCACCATCAACATTTTCCTAATGGCTTGTCCAGTGGAATTTCACTGCTCCAATTCTAGTGCTAACCAGATAGCTACAGGTCTTACTAGACTTTCAGAGTGACAGTGCCCTATGTTGTAGTTTTTCATGTGGACACATGCATTTACATGGGGCCTATATACAAAATTTCTAAGGTGCCGCCTTCATTCCTAAGTACTCCTAAATCACCAGGAGTGTGAGGCCAGAATGTTCACTGTTTCCCCTCTATGTTTTGTAGATGAAAATGGGTGTTTGTTTTCTTTATGTTCAAATACATACATACACACCCACACCCAAAGGGAAGAACCTGTTCCCCAGCTGGTGTAAATCAGCATAGCTAATTGAATTCAGAAGAGCTGCACTGACTTACACCGGCTGAGGATCTGGACCTCTATCCTATCCTCTTTAGAAATACCAGGGAGATAAAGGCACAGGCCAAGCCTGACATGGCAATCAATGGTCATCTCACTTACTCTGAAACCTGTCACAGAGAGATGAGAGTGAAAAGGTTTGCTATACTTTGAAGACATACCCACCCTTCTCTTATGTCTCAGTCCATATTAAATTTGGGACAATTGTTGGTAAACCAGCCTATTAAGTCTGAAAGTCAGTGTAAATAAGAGATGTGGTGACAGGATGATCAGTTGCAAACATGTTCCAGCTGTTTTAAAGACTAAGGAACCACTTTATAAGCAACTTGAGTTTCCTGGTAAGAAGTACAGTGGATCTTGCTCTGTTCTCATACATAGGCGGAACTCCCAGGAATGCTAATAAGAGTTACGTACACATACATCAAGAGAGAATAACCTCTGGTCAGCAATGAGGACAGTTCAAACCCGTGGTACAGAACTTTTACTCACAGTGCACGGTCAGACTCCTATTGTGGTTGCTTATTTGTGCACCTTATTCCATATCCATCTCTATTGTCCTCCTTTATCTAGCATTTCCTTAATTAGGTCTTCTTAGTAATAAGAGACTTGTCCCAAGATGACTTACAGGTGTACTTCCCATGCAATAAATTTTCTGTAAATAGAGACTCATGGAGCAAATACTTATGAAAACAAAGTTGGAAGAGTTCCTGATAAGACTCATCTGTTTATTAAATGTGAGCCAATCCTCAGAGGTGCTTGGTACCTGAATCTCTCCTTAGAGTCAGTGGGAGTTCTGGGTGTTCAGCCTCTCTCCGGATTTGGCCCTGTAGATTTGATCATCATTGTTGATCATTTGTAGCATATCCGAACACTAAGGGAATAGGCATGGGGAAGAAACTGCACATGTCTAAAGGGAGCAGGGAAAAATGAAGCAGGGGTGGAAAGTTCAAACAGGTTCATGGAACAAATACTTAGGAAGTTTTGCGGGGAAGTCAGGGTTACAAATGAAAATTCCTGGGGAAGCTTTAACTGGTAGGAATGGGACTTATGCGGCAGTCATACTAGTCACATAATGATTCTAGTTCCTTACACTGTGACCACAGCTTGACTACAGAGACTGTCTCTTTTTTCTGTGTTTGTACAGCGCCTAGCACAATGGGGCTCTGGGTCATGACTGGGGCTCCTAGCTGCTATTACAATACAAATAATAATAACAGTGCCACAATAGGCTCTCCTCTCAGACTTGCATCTCTTTTTACTAAATCTATCTTTTCCTAAATAAACATGTTTTGTGCTTAGTGCAAGGGAAGTTCCACTCTACTTGTGTCCGAGTTCCATTATTTCTCACCAACATTGATGGTGTATGGGCTAGAGTTCCATGAGAGGTCTTGTTTGTACAGTTCCTTTTCAGGACTCCACAGCCAAAAACATCTAATCAAACTTTTCACCTGTAGTTCTTTCCTTTAATAAATGGGACTGGGGCCTGAACATACTGATAGTGTCATTAAGGGCATACAGGAGGTGAGCAACTGAGCTATGAATCAACATTGGCTTGCAGAATGGTCAGAAATGCACGACAGTGCCCAATACAGAAATTGCAGGAAACAGGAGCCGAGTGGTACCTGGTTGGGTGAGCACGCTACCTGAGGGAAATCCAAATAGAGTCTATTATGTAAGCTTAAATAGCTTCAAGTGATCCCCATAGCCCACCAAAGCAATAATGGAGCCAAGAGCACATCCCTCCTGAGGCCTACCCTGCCTGAAATTTTGTATACATAGATCTAAAATACCTTAATAAATGCATTGCCACATAGCAGCATCACAGCTGTAATCTGCATACCAGGGACTGCTCAGAACTTTGTGGCCACAAACAGGATACAATTCAGTTCCTCCGGCTACAAAACTACAAGTCTCTACCACTTGAGCTGAAGGAGACTCTCCATCAGCTGCCGGCAATGTAGTGTCTAAAACCATAATTGAACAATTCTAATTACATCCGGTTCAAGGCAATGGGGCTCATTCCACTAGCCAGCTAAGAAATAATAAAGAAAAAAACCTAGCTGTTATATAGCACTGATCCTCTGCAGATCTCAGTGTGCTCTAAAAGGATGTCAGTCTCATTATTTCCATTTTACAGAAGGCAAAACTGATGCACAGGAAAGTGCCTGAGGTTATCCAGCAGACCAAGGCAGAGCTGGGAACAGAAGCCAGGTCTCCTGACTCCTTTGCCAGTGCTCTAATAACCACTAGGTAACAGTGCCTCCCATAGCAGAAGTTGCTACAGCTTAAGCTAAAGAGGTACGCTCTCAACAGTTGTAAACAAGAAGATTAACTTAATGCTGTGACTGGCACATAAGTGCTTGTATAAGAACAAGTATCTTGGTCAGCACTGGGGATTGAACCTGGAACCTCCACAGCTTAAAGCATAAGTCGGCACAGCTTGAGCTAAAGGACTAAGCTTACATAGAATATAATATTCTGTCTCATAGGAAGTCTGAGTAACCTATTTTTTTTCTATGCAATGAGCATTCTGTTTAGCTGTAAGTGTTTGCTTGCTACTGCTCTGTATGCCGATTCCAGGTTCCCAGGCAAAATGGCCATCATGCTTCAGAAATCTAGATTCCTGTACTGTTTTTCACAAGTTAGGCCCACATTTAGAAATAAGCCAGTTAGGACTAACAAATAGGTGATCAATACTGCACAACAATTAGTACACAGGGCCAGAAATTCAGCCGGGTACATTGGCACAGCTCCATTTAGGTCAATAGAGCTATATAGTAGACCAGTTTACACCAGCAGAGGATCTGACACATAGTGAATAGGGAACTGAATGCTGTTTACTTTTACAGAAGATGAGGCAGTGACTAATCTTGATGACAGCTTCCAAATGTAGCAAGAAGCATTTAAGAGGCTATTCCTGTCCCTAATCCTTGTGTGGACTGGGCACATCTTTGGATAACAGTTGAAAACGATCAAAGCCAGATCTCACAGCTGCAGTGACCGTAATGGCACGTACTGGAACTCCAGATTTTCCATTTGAAAGGCCTACTCTTATTTAGTTCTGCGGCAGAGCTAAATTAACCTGGAAGCCAAGACAGCAGGCCAGAATGACTGAACAGCTGGAGAAGAACTAGAGCGTAGCAGTTGAAAATAAACTGTTTAGACAGTGTGAATATAGCCTAATAACAATGAAGTGATGTAAGCCTGAAGCATATCTTCAGTGATGAATACAATTTGATATAAACAACTCTGATAGCAACCTCTGTGCCATATTTTGCTATAAAAATCAGACACTAACTCACAAAAAGAGGCTATCCAAGATCTGTAATGTGCATGTTCTTAGCCACGTGCACATAGACAAATGGTGGAAAACTGTAAGTTGTGCTTGAATAGTAAATCAATAATAATAATAATAATAAATAAGGGTCCTGAAAAATCTCAAGATGTAAAAACAAGGACAAAGCTTTCCTTGTTACCTACGGTACCTGATAGAGTTTCTAAATGAGTTAGTAATTCTGAATATCACTCATATTTTGGGTGAAGAAATTCAGAAAGCAAGCAGTATCTCAGAGAGCGTGTTTATGCCACCAGGCAATAATGTTATATAGTGCTTTACGCCAGTAGATCTACACGCACTTTACAGAGGAAGTAAGTAAGTATCATTATCCCCATTTTACAGCTGCGGAAACTGAGAAGCAGGGAGGTCAAATGGTTTGCCCACGGTCACACAGCAGGCCAATGAGAAAGCCAGGAATGGAATCCAAGACCCACACCAGTGCTCTATCCACTGGGCACCACTGCCCCCCATACCACAATCTACCTAGATACTAGATGGTTGATTCAGAACTTTGAGTTTCCATAGTTTTAGTACTTCAAGGAATGAGAATTTCCTATGTTATTCAGGGATAGGGGAATTTGATTTTTTCCCCACATTGGCAATGGATCAGTTCCAAGTACAATATATAGGAAATCTGCATTCATTAGAAATCCCTAATCCATGGTTCTGACCTCTGGACGGGATTCGTTAGAAAGGCTTTGTAACTGATTGCAGTGGAATCATCCAAAGCAATCTCACACTCATTAGAAATAACCTCTTGGAATGAACTGCTAAAATATGTTGGATTTCAACAGATTTTTCTTCAGCTTCATTGAAAATGGACAAGCATTGTGTAGCAGAGGTGTTGTAATACAGGGAGAGGTCATTACCATTTGTTTTAATGAAGAATTTGTTGGAACCTGGATTCATTAGAAATGCAGATGCTGCAGAGCATTACTAACAAACCTAGGTCTCAATGAGCAAAGCACTTTGTTCCAGTGTTTCCAATGAATCTAGGTGTCAGGTCCATGGACTTCCCACTAAAAATCTCAGATATATTAAAAGATGTAGAACTTTATTAACTGTTAAAGGAATCAAATTTTTCTTTCAGGGACACTTGCATAAATCTTAGCATTACTCTGGATTTATACTAGTGTAACTGTGGGGGGACTTTGACCATGTGTACCTTTTGAAACACTGGTTTCCCTTATATGAAAAACACATTTGTTCAAATATTAAAATGTACCAGTCCATGTTAAGGACTAGCCTTCAGAATATGGGGCCAGGTTCCAAACTGGTATAAAATGAACATAGCTGCAGTGACTTAACTGAAGTGCTGTGATTTACACCAGCTGAATAGCTGGCCTTGAAACTATAATGGTCCTCTGTATATTTCTTTCTTAGATCTAGCAACAGGAGGAAGACGTGTTTTCCTTCACATTTTAGAAAGAAACAGGGTCCCCAAATTTCATCCTGAAGTGAACTATGAACTTCATACAGGGCCCAATCAAGCTATACTGAAGTTACTGGGCATCTTTCCACTGACTTCAGTGGGAGTCAGATCAGATCCTTACACAGGGCTTGAAAAGATAATACTGGCACATCGTTAACTACTGCATTCTAAGCATCCCAGGTTATTGTACTGAAATCTTTATGGAATACATTTTTCATTAAATCAACACAAATATAGAACCACACAATTTTTATACACCAGAAAGTGAAGTGGGTGTTACTAACATGACTTCCGCAGGACGAAAGGAAACAGACTCAGCACCCTACCCTCGTTCTGGCAAGTAGGCATCAAGTGGAAAGGATCCAATAGCAGAATGCTTGAGTCTCCAAGTATATTTTAAATAAACTATAGAGAACACAGCATTGCCCAAAAGAGAATTCTTTAAATGAAATGTATAGAAAATCCTCGGCACTATTGTAATGTTACATACAGACGTACGTAATTAATGTCCTTGCTGAGAACAGCTTACGCTACTGTGTCTTTTGCTATTTTCCTACAGACATTCTTTGGAGATCTTTCAAAAAGAGCATCAAATTTCTTAATGACTGGAACAGAGCTTAATATTATCTTAGGGAGGACACAGAAAGGATTGTTTCATAGTTAAGTCACAGGATTGGAATTCAAAACTCCCTGTTCTGCAGTGACCTTGGTCAAATCACTTGAATGTCTCTGTACCTGTAAAAAGGGGTTTGTATTTACTTATTTCACAGTGTTCCAAGGATAAATTCTTTAGCATTTGTGAAACACTTTCAGATCATCAGATGGATAGTGTTATAGAAGTGTGACTCATTGCCATCAAGTTTTTCTTTACAACAGAAGAAGGCCAAACCACATTATTGTATAGACATCCACTTTTATGTGGTAACATCATATTTTGCCCACGGGGTTTTGAAGGAAGTATTAAATTCTCTTACGAAAAAAAAAATCTACTTTGCAATACTTTTGGCATATGTTTAAACCTGGCAATGTTAAATGTATTATTGCTCTAATCTTACTTCAAGGTGAAGAACTGATGAGATCTGTCTGAAAAAAATATAAAACAAAAAAACAAAGGACAGTCCAAAGCAGGCCTGTGACATAACAGCGAAGTTCTAATGAGCGTGATGTGATACTGTGTTCGTAAGTGATACAACCTTTTTGGAAGTCCAGGCTACATTTACACACCGGAGAAAGTTCCAGGGTCAGCATGTGTGTGAGTACTGCATGCCACCCACAGGGTAACACATTGCTATAATATAAACCATTCCAGATGTCCAAATGAGCCTCGGACAGATGCCCAGTGAACCCAGGATATGTGAATAAGGACGGCTGAATTCCTTGTTCATATCTGCCCTGCGATGGTCTCATTGGATAATTTTTTTTAAAGGCAAGGGACAACAAGGAGGCAGCTTTTATTGGTCATGTTATGGATTACTATTAAATCCACATACCTTTTACTAGCAAAACAAAGACATTTACATTCATTTTCACTTTATTTAAAAACCTTCAATAGGGACCCAGCTATTTTTTCACTGCAGTGTTTGCAATGCAAATATCTAGGACATAACACAGTCTCACTTACTGTGGGCCTGACCCAAAGCCCAACAAGTGGAAAGACTCATATTGACTTCAATGGGCTTTGGATTGGGCCCTATGGGTAATGGTCTCAAAAGCTCCTAAGGCTGCATTGACACAGGGATAAAAGATCCGCAGCACAGCCACAGCTGACCTGGTTCAGCTGACTTGGGCTCAGGAGACTCAGGCTTTGGGGCTAAAAAGTGGTGTAGACGTTTGGGCTCAGGCTTGATCCACAGCTCTGGGACCCTCCACCCCTGCAGGGTTCCACAGCTCAGGCTCCAGCCTAAGGTCTACTCTGCACAGTGATCTTTCAGCCCCGCAGCTCGAGACCGGTGAGCCAGAGTCAGCTGACTCGGTCGAGCTGCAGGTTTTTATCCCTGTGTAGACAAACCATAAATGACTTAGGATACTAAACAGATTCAAGATACTAAAGGAAGTAAATGAGAAGAATAATTGCGTAGACCCAGATTTCTTTGCAAGCCTCGTAAGTAACAAGTTTATGTGCAGGGGAGGGTTCACTTTAGTTTACTACATAAAAAACATTCAGGGTATGTAATGGGGTGCCCCCTCCACTCTGGTCTTCCTCCATGCACAAGACTGGTTAGAGACTCTCTGCCTGTAAACATCATGGGTGGTTTATTTACAGCGTCCCATCACCTGTACTGTGTGGCACCTTGGCTACAACAACATATTATTCCTCAGCCCTTTAGACCCTTAGCTCTGACTCTCAAAGCCAGCCAGTCTGCCTGCTGGCTTCTACTCTCTGAGTTAACAGGCTAATTAGTGCTTTAACTCTCCCCAGCCCATTCTAATCCATCAATTAGGCAGTTTTGTCCCCTGAGTTTACTCCAGGGCGATTTCATTGATACAGTGATCAGAGTGCTGGTACAGCAGCTGTTGTCCAGCACTCTGTCACAGGGTAATGTCCCTTTGCTCCTTTCTGAGAGAAAAACCAGGAGGGAAAATAAGTAGCTGTTTAAAAATTGTACCGCAGAGTATATTTATAACCGATTTAACTAACAGAACAAATTTCTTTAGGGCCAAATCCTGGGAGCAGCACAGGCTATGCGCCGGTTATCTCCAGAGAGGAGGAGTGTGGTTAGTGAGGGAACTTTGCTCCTCCACGCTGAGTCCCACTACACTCTGCAGGTATTTCTACTTCTTACCCTGGCTGCTGAGCTTGTCCCCAAGAGTGTCAACTCCAGTGATGTGATGTGGTCCTGCAAGAAATGAGAACACCAACTCATTTAACCTAGAACAAAGATAACAGTACAACCTCTGCTCCTGTACAGCACTTTTCACCAGTAGATTTCAAAGCACTTTACGTAGAAGTTGATGTCACCATCCCCACTTTACAGTGGGGGAAACTGAGGTACTAGGGAGAGGAACAGACTTACCCAAAGTCATCCAGAAGGCCAATGGCAGAGGTAGGAGTAAAATCCAGCCTCCCAAGTCCCAGGCCAGTGCTCTATCCACTAGGAATCTCTGTCTCCCATATCACAATATATCTAAATGCTGGAATGTTGATCCAGAACTTTGTTTTTCCATAGTTTTAATAGTTCAAGGAGCATGAATTTCCTTTGTTATTCAAGAACCTTTAAATGGGAATGACTTTCCAGTTACCGTTGACCTCGACCAGAGTTAAACTGGCCACAGTCTCTGTATTCCACTGCCAAAACCCCGAGGCATCCAGTCCTCTAGGCTTGTGTGTGTCTGTGAAATCAAAGCACTTCTTTATCATCTTAAGAATTTTATAACTTTGCATTCAGAAAGGGAGTGAACTTCGGCATTAAAACAAAAATGTTTCAAGTTTTCCTAGTACAACATTAAAAACATTTGCGGCCAGATTCTCAGCTCGCATAAATCAGCGCAGCTCCACAGACTTCCACAGAGCTACATTGACTTACACCAGCTGAGGATCTCACCCTTTGATTATTCTCCCAGCAGGAAGGTTACATAAAATCTTTTAAAAAAACAAACAGAAAAACCACACACACAATAAGCCCACCACTTGGGGGTAATTTTTGGTTTAAAATGGATTTTGTTACTTGTTTAAATCATCTTAAATATTTTGTCTCCACTGAAGCAGCCAAAAAGTAATGCAATATTCAGCCTGACAGAAAATAACTCCATAAATGGAGATAAATTAACCAGGGTTCAATACAGACCAGAATCAGGCTTTGACAGTTTGTCTGGGCTTCTGTGTCCTGATGCTGCAGAGCTTGGGTGTGATTCAGCGGCAGAACACCTCTCGCACCTTGGGACTTGTGCTCAGAACTTTGCCATCCCCACTCCAATAGTGCTGCTCACACACTCATGTCTTTTTCATGCCAAATTAGGGAAGGTGACCCACTCTGATGAGCTAGAGAGAAACCTGGACAGTTGTGTTAATTGGCTAATACCACCCCAGGCATGATTGTCCTTACAAAAACATATGTCTCCCTGAATGTATTGCAAATATTCACTTGGAAGCAGGCCATAAGTTCTGATTGCTCCTTAGGTCTTGATTGATACAATCATAGAAAAGATTTAAGTCACCTAGCTCACTCCACCCTCAGTGAAGGATTTTTCCCTATATTATATTCTCCAGTTCTTTGCCCACATCAGTTTTGTATGGTTTAGCAGTGGGGCTTCCATCACTTCCCTTGTAAATTTACTTCACAGTACCATAGACCATGAGATTTCTTCCCCTGACACTATTCCTTTTTATCTACTGTGGGCAGGTTGTCTTTGTGCTGGAGGGCAGAGGATGAACTTAGCACGTATATTGATTAGGTGTAAAGAGGCTAGCAGCCTATGAGCCCAGGCAGCTTTGGGACACCAGTAGCAGCTGTGTTCTCTGTGCCTTTGTGACCTCAGGAGGAGAGGAGTAAGATCACCGCAGCCTGTGGAAAATAGTGCCAATACTCACTGCCATTGCCCTGCCCTCTCACCCATGGAATAGGGACTGAAATGTTATAGCTTAATGCAATATACAGTCCTTCCCCCCTTGTCCCTGGCGGGCCATTCTCACCATGGCTGGGGCCAGAGAGCAGTGCTGTGCTGAGGCACTCCAAATCTGACGTGTTGTACTGAAAGTGTTTATGGGAATAATCAAAGGGAGTTTTGAAACTTATCTTTCCCTTGTGACTGTAAGTCCAGGGGCTCTTCTGTCTGTTTTTAATCAGCATCTTCTGGAGTGGCAGCCTTGAGGGATCCCTCCCTCCACACTACTAGAACACCTGACCCTAACGAGGAGGAGAAAGAAGACGATGGGGTAGGATGTGTTCAATGGTGCAAGTAGAATTCATTTCTTACCGCTACGCTGCACTCATGGAGGGACACAAAGGAGTGGCACCAGCTAAAGGGCGGGAGGGGGGAGAACGTGACCTACCCACGTGACCCCCTATGTGACTCCTCCCCACCCTGCCCCCAGCCCAGGGGCCCCGCACTCTCCACATCCCCTCCCCATGATCCATCCCACGTTACCTGGTGGGGGGTTCTGTCCGCCTCTCGCTGTGCTGGAGACTTCTGAACCGAAGGGCTCTCCGGAACCGCAGCGGCGAAAGGAGCAGTACAGACCCCAGACAGGAGATGCTGCTGTGTGGAAGGGCTGGGGGTGGAACAGCTCCAGAGGAGCTGCTGGCATGGAGCCGCTGGCGGCCCCACGTTGTGCTCCTCCGTCTTTCTGGTACAGAGTACCAGCTACGTATCTTACTGGTACGGCATTGTACCGCTGTACTTGCACCACTGGATATGTTCTGCAAGATGCTGCGCAGACCATGGACAAAGGGTCTGGAGGGCCAATATGCCCAACAGCGTGGAGAAGGACAGGGGACAGGAAAAAGGCCCAGAAGTCTCAGAAGGAAAAGGACAGGGAAATACACCAAGACATAATGGGTCTTCTCAGGGAGCAAACTGAAATGCCCCAGACCCCAGTTGATCTAGAGGTCCCCAAATCCCAGATTCCCCACACTTTGCAGTCCTTGGAAAACTCCATGGTAGCTGCTCCCTAATCCACCTACCCCACATACCACATGGCATGAGGAACCGCATCCTTACCCCTACTACTCCGTGTGGGGGACAGCAAAGAAACCCAGATTCACATTCAGCAATCCTGGTTCTCATAGATAAGTATAAGTGTAGCCATAATAAAAAGACTATGTGTGCACTCAGTTGATCCTAAGTGTTTACTTCCTTCCTAATTTTAAATGATCACCGCTTGAAGTTATGTTAAATTTGTATAACCTTTTATTTGCACATTGGTTTTCTGCACTATTTTCCCCGCTTTCAATAAAGTTCTATTTTTGGAGAAGGAAATTATCTTTATTAGTCCACAAATATTGCAGAGTGCACAGCGATATCAAAGCAAACGGTACTTATAAATGCACATCAAGCCCCACACAATTCATAGGTCCAGGAAAACACCCAGTCAAATTTATAAATGTACAGCAAGCAGCACGCGATGCTCCAGGCCCAGAGAACATTACTGTGGCTGACTGTCAAAGTGCTCTTTCAAAGTCTCCCTCAACTGCATAGCTCCACACTGGGTCTTGTAATAGCCCTCCTGTCTGGCTGTTCAAAGTCAGCAGTCAGCTGCTGCACCTCTGCCCTCCACCCTGGCAGCAGCTTTTTCCCCTTTGTTCACTGCATAATATCCGAGACACAACAGGCATTGGGATATTTTTCTCACTGAGATCCAAACTAGTGAGTGGACGCCGTCAGTATCCCTTCAATCTACCAAAAGTTCATTCCAACAAACATTCTGCATCTGCTGACCCAGGAGTTGAATCTTTCCTTGGTGCTGTCAAGGTGGCCAGTGTACAGCTTCATGAGCCAGGAGTAGGCTGGGTCCCCCAGAATCACTACTGGCATTTCAGTACCACCAGTGGTAATCCACTGGTGAGGAAAAAATGTCCCTGCTTTCAGCTATCTGAACAGTCTTGTGTTCTTAAAGGTGCGAGCATCATGCATCTTCCCTGACCAGCTCACACTGATATCAGGGAAGGGCCCCCAGTGATCCACCAATGCTTGCATAACTGTAGAAACGTTGCCTTTTCTATTGATGTACTCTGTTGCAAGGTGGGCTGGTGCCAAAATAGAGATCTGAATGCCCTCGGTTGTCCCACCACAGTTCAGGAACCCCATTGCTGCAAATCTATCCACTATGTCCTGCACATTGCTGAGATTCACAGCCCTGTGTAGAAGGAGACAATTAATGGCCTTACACATTTGCACAAGGGGAGGAGCCGGAGGCTAGCCTCTCCCAATGACCTGGCCACCATCTCCCATGATACCAACCCTTTAAATCCTAGTCTAGACAAGCCTCAAAGTCCAGGTTGTAGAGGGAACAGGAGTGGCAGAAGGTAGTTGCCACTCACAGACATGGGTGACTATCTAAGCATAAATCCACCAGAAGGTTTTTGCAGGTCCTCACTTGCTACATGGCTGAAAATCCATGCTAGGGAGGGGGATTTGGTGTACCTGCCAGTGGGGGACGGTATAGTGTGGAGTTGATGAGGCCTCCATATGGAACTTCTCTCCCTTGAGAGTTTCTCAAGAGTCACATGGGACAGTGGGTTTAGGGGCCAAACTATGCCTCACTACAGGACAACTGGGGAAGACCTCTGCAGCAGGGTTTCTTAAGCTCTTATACTGAAAAACCCAAGTAGGGCTGGCATGTGAGCTTCGTACTACCCTTGAGTCACATGCATAACTCCCATCGATTCATACTCTTTGCAAATTACAATCTATACAATCTATACATATGCAAATTACAATCGATATATACGGTATTGATTATTTTTTCCGTCTCTTTTAAAGCAACACTATTATTTCTATTTATGAAGTTCTATAAAAGCAAGCTTCGAAAAGTATCTTGGGATCAATAAACTGAAAAGCTTCCCTGTACATATATGTTTAAGCTATTAATTCTTCTCCTCCTGAGAAATTCTGAAGAGGCACAATCTCTTGCAAATCATTAAAGCAAAGAAGTAAACATGAGCCCATGCTGAATATTTGCATTCTCTCTCTGTGCAGCAACACTGATTACTATGAAAACAGTTATGAAACTAGAGCTGCTGAGAGAAATAAAGGTAGTTTACTGGGGTGACCAAAAAAAAAAAAAAAAGGCAAGCAGACTTCTAGGCCTCCAGAAAAACAGGAAATTGCAAAGCAATTTGATGCTGCAGTGCAACCCAGGCACTACAGTAACATTGTAGGGTCAATTAACCCTAGCAACACTTACATGGCAATAGTCAGAGAAGCCAGTGAAACACTGACATGAATGTTCTTGAGAATCTTTAGAGCAACTTTAATGTTTAAAGCCAAACAGAAACGTTAAATCTTCAAAGCATCAGACAGGAATTAAAAATCTGAACAATTCATTCTTGCTTGGCGTTTTATGAGACCAAATTACTGTTATTTCTTGATCTTTTAACACTTTACCTTGCATTCCTAAACCACCATAAAAAACACCATATTCCTTGGCAATCAAATGCTACCGTATCACATTTTAGAAATATGAAATGCATTTGTTTCAGTGAAATCCCTTTAGCGTCTTCTCCAAGTTAGTATTTTCTCAAAATGGGTCTTTTCAGCAAACTTATCAAGTACAGTATCTTTCTAGTACAATGCTTTCTATTTTAAACTAGTGTTAAGAAGTGTTCTATACATTTCTATGACTAATGGAGAATCTTAAAGCATATTTAAACCTTTTGTTTCAGGTTCAATTTTTCAAGTCTTAACAACAATACGTTTGGAACCAGAGAAAGAGAGAACAGACTTCATATTTGTGCTGAACACATTAATTCAAGGGGTATGTTACACTGGGCATTGTAGAGCAATGAAACAGAGCAAGACAGGAGGGCCAAATGCTGTGCACTGACAAAGTCTGTAGATTATATTATTATTGTAGGCAATAAGAATCGGACGGTGTTATAGGAATGCAAATGAACTAATCTGAATAGGAATGTAGTTCATATTTCTATAGCTTCATAAATGTGCCTCGCACTTTACAACATGCTGGGGAAAGGCCGTATGCAGTCCAAACAGGAAGATACTGTAAAGGATCAGGTGCTAGAGGGGAAGCATTCAGTGCTAGAATGGAAACCAATAACTAAATGCAGAGACCATCAATGGATAGTGTTGTAGCAACAATCTCCACAAAGACAGAAAAGGAAACAAAAGAAACGGGACACGTCTGTTTAAGGAAGTTGATATATTAAATTCCAGCAAGCCTTTATGAAATTATGCTCATATGTTGCTTGGGAGAGAAAGTATTAAGTATGAGCATAGGTAATGGCTTTATAATGCTGTGATCAACAAAAAATACTGCTTATATTTTAGGGTTCCTGGATTTTCAGTGTTGTTCTAAAAACATTAAATTTGGTGTTCCAGTTCTAGAAAACCTGCATTCACAAATGCAAAATATAAAATGCTTGAAATATTAGGACTTGTATAGAACACCATGGAATAGAGCTACAGCTGAATAAACCCAAGCTTTTCCTCTGTTGCCTCCAGTGAGAAATAATATAAACAGCTTAGATAAATCTCCAAAGCTTAGGTTGCCCATTTACAGTTATAAGGAGAGAACTCTATATGTTTGAACATGCCTACAAATTTGAACAATTCTCAACTTGCGTAGGTTAACCACATTGTTGTTTTCAGGATCCATTTGTGCCTTATGAGATTTCTTCAGGTTCAAAATTAAGTCAGGGAAGACTAACAGAGATATATCCATGGTTTAACTTCCTGGCATATATTAATACAGTACATGAATGAAAAATTACTTTGCTTTCATGCCAACCTGAAAAATTACATTTTGGGGAGGAGAGTTTCACCGCTGTGATTTGGCTGCCCAAGAGACTGAACTCCTTTATTTATGCACAGAACTGATACAAGCTGGGTACCAAGTGCGCCTCAACTCTGAGTTGGGACTATCAAACTATCCACTCATTGATCTGCCTGACCGAGTCACCTTTCTGAGACATTTCACCTATGTTGGTGTAAATGGCTGACCTGTGTACCTGAGCCCAGGAAGGACTAATGCCACATCCAGATCTCTTTCTAATCCTTCCCTTAGGCTACAATTTAATTCAAACACAAAACTCACCAAAAAAAACCCAACCCAACTTCTTCCACCCCCAAACCAAAAGAGAATGCACAGTATAACACCCCACCTACTTTCCACAGCTCCTCCCTAAGGCCTTTCAGTCCTTACAGGGATCACCTGACCCCTTCCCAGTTGGGTCTGATGATCAAACAAGGTTGGGTGGCTCCAGGCTTCTTGACCCTTAAAGAGACAGGCAACCCTGTTACAATGGGTTTATCCACATTTAATACATGTAGTCCTTCCCTCCCATAGAACCAGATCTATTGGCTATCAGATATTTTAAAAATCTTCCACTTGAAAATCCAGGTATCTATGTCTACGTCAGCATTTTTGCCCCATTAACTACTTCTGTATATTTCAGCTACTGTGTTCAGAGAGTGTGTTCATTTGGTCATAAAAGGGTACAAGTTCTGACTGGGAATTGACGTTTGATATGGTGTTCAACAATGCAGAGACATTAGCACAGGGAGCACTGGAACTGCTTGGCTTTATGGAACAGAACTGTGTACAAGTATAATACTGGTGTCTTCTAGAGCTGCAAAACCAGGGCAAAGCTACTGGACATGATCCTGTCTTCTGTTGACACTGGAATATTGTAAAAAGGGAGTATCCTGCAGAAGAACTCAAATATTAATATAGAGTGGGGACTGTGTGTACCTGATATATCAGAGAGATTTTTCAAGCACAGTTCATCCTTTCAATGCACAAAATACCCGTGGCTGGCAAGGTTGGAGGGACTTTGTTATTGAAGGTAGAAGCCAGAAAAATTAAAGCTGTGCTCAAGCAGTTTTATACCATGTACTTAGCTTTGTAAATATGTTGCAAGTCTGGAACTCAGGCAGGGCTGGCAGTTACAAAAGCCATCTCTTTAGCTTTAAAAGGAGTAGATTTGATATAGAATCATTAAACATGCAGTCATTTTTCAGAGTACATCAACCTAATAGTAGAACGGACACCCGTTTTGGGGGGACTGGCCCTGCTTTGCTTACTTAGCTAAAACTCCTACTCCTTTCCATGGGAGCTTTGCCTCTGCAAGGATGGCACGCCCACGTTGTACGTCCTTTTATTGCATCTGGGGTCAAATAGGCAATGGTTTGAAAACTTTTTCTTTGTCTGAGCCTCGATTCTTTCTTCTTACCAATCATCAGCTAAGTTTATATTTTATAATCCACAGAAACTCACACTTAATGGCTATACCATTAATAAAAATACTACCCACTCTACAATAGTAAACAAGCCTTTCATAGTATTCTACACTGATGAAGCTCACATAAGAGATTTTTTAAAATTTTCATAAAACCTATACATTTTCACGAGGGCTCAAAAATTCTGTTTGACAAAGTGTGATAGAAGGAGTATTGCATAAAGGGATCTGAGGGTCATAGTGGATCACAAGCTAAATACGAATGAATAGTATAACGCTGTTGGGGGAAAAGCAAACATCATTCTGCGATGTATTAGCAGGAGTGTTGTAAGCAAGATACAAGAAGTAATTCTTCCGCTCTACTCTGTGCTGATTAGGCCTCAACTGGAGTACTGTGTCCAATTCTGAGTATTTCAGGAAAGATGTGGACAAATTGGAGAAAGTCCAGAGAAGAGCAACAAAAATATTTAAAAAGAAAAGGAGTACTTGTGGCACCTTAGAGACTAACCAATTTATTTGAGCATGAGCTTTCGTGAGCTCTGAAACCTAAAAATAATTAAAGGTCTAGAAAAAATGACCTTTGAGGGAAGATTGAAAAAAATTGGGTTTGTTTACTCTGAAGAGGAGAAGGCTGAGAGGGGACATGATAACAGTTTTCAAGTACATAAAAGGTTTTCACAAGGAGGAAGGAGAAAAATTATTTTCCTTAATCTCTGAGGATAGGACAAGAAGCAATGGGCTTAAATTGCAGCCAGGGTAGTTTAGGTTGGACGTTAAGAAAAACTTCCTAATTATGAGGGTGATTAAGCACTGGAATAAATTGCCCAGGGAAGTTGTGGAATCTCCATCACTGAAGACTTTTAAGAGCAGGTTAAACAAACACCTGACAGGGATGGTCTAGATAATATTTAGTCCTGCCACAAGTGCAGGTGACTGGACTAGATGACCTCTCAAAGTCCTTTCCAGTCCTAAGATTCTATGGGTATGTCTACACTACGGAATAAGGTCGAATTTATAGAAGTCGGTTTTTTAGAAATCGGTTTTATATATTCGAGTGTGTGTGTCCCCACAGAAGTGCATTAAGTGCATTAACTCGGCGGAGTGCTTCCACAGTACCGAGGCTAGAGTCGACTTCCGGAGCGTTGCACTGTGGGTAGCTATCCCACAGTTCCCGCAGTCTCCGCTGCCCATTGGAATTCTGGGTTGAGATCCCAATGCCTGATGGGGCTGAAACATTGTCGCGGGTGGTTCTGGGTACATATCATCAGTCCCCCCCTTCCCTCCCTCCCTCCGTGAAAGCAAGGGCAGACAATTGTTTCGCGCCTTTTTTCCTGAGTTACCTGTGCGGACGCCATACCACCGCAAGCATGGAGGCCGCTCAGGTAACCGTCACCGTATGTCTCCTGGGTGCTGGCAGACGCAGTACGGCATTGCTACACAGTAGCAGCAACCCATTGCCTTGTGGCAGCAGACGGTACAATACGACTGGTAGCCGTCCTCGTCATGTCCGAGGTACTCCTGGTTGCCTGTGTGAGGTCGATCAGGAGCGCCTGGGCAGACATGGGCGCAGGGACTAAATTTTTAGTGACTTGACCAGGTCATTCTCTTTAGTCCGGCAGTCAGTCCTATTGAACCGTCTTATGGTGAGCAGGCAGGCAATATGTCCTTCTGCACCGTCTGCTGCCAGCCAAAGATGTAAAAGATAGATGGAGTGGATCAAAACAAGAAATAGACCAGATTTGTTTTGTACTCATTTGCCTTCTCCCCTATCTAGGGGACTCATTCCTCTAGGTCACACTGCAGTCACGCACAGAGAAGGTGCAGCGAGGTAGATCTAGCCATGTATCAATCAGAGGCCAGGCTAACCTCCTTGTTCCAATAAGAACAATAACTTAGGTGCACCATTTCTTATTGGAACCCTCCGTGAAGTCCTGCCTGAACTACTCCTTGATGTAAAGCCACCCCCTTTGTGGATTTTAGCCTCCTGAAGCCAACCCTGTAAGCCGTGTCGTCAGTCGCCCCTCCCTCCGTCAGAGCAACGGCAGACAATCATTCCGCGCCTTTTTTCTGTGCGGACGCCATACCAAGGCAAGCATGGAGTCCGCTCAGCTCACTTTGGCAATTAGGAGCACATTAAACACCACACGCATTATCCAGCAGTATATGCAGCACCAGAACCTGGCAAAGCGCTACCGGGCGAGGAGGCGACGTCAGCGCGGTCACGTGAGTGATCAGGACATGGACACAGATTTCTCTGAAAGCATGGGCCCTGTCAATGCATGCATAATGGTGCTAATGGGGCAGGTTCATGCTGTGGAACGCCGATTCTGGGCTCGGGAAACAAGTACAGACTGGTGGGACCGCATAGTGTTGCAGGTCTGGGACGATTCCCAGTGGCTGCGAAACTTTCGCATGCGTAAGGGCACTTTCATGGAACTTTGTGACTTGCTTTCCCCTGCCCTGAAGCGCATGAATACCAAGATGAGAGCAGCCCTCACAGTTGAGAAGCGAGTGGCGATAGCCCTGTGGAAGCTTGCAACGCCAGACAGCTACCGGTCAGTTGGGAATCAATTTGGAGTGGGCAAATCTACTGTGGGGGCTGCTGTGATGCAAGTAGCCCACGCAATCAAAGATCTGCTGATATCAAGGGTAGTGACCCTGGGAAATGTGCAGGTCATAGTGGATGGCTTTGCTGCAATGGGATTCCCTAACTGTGGTGGGGCCATAGACGGAACCCATATCCCTATCTTGGCACCGGAGCACCAAGCCGGCGAGTACATAAACCGCAAGGGGTACTTTTCAATAGTGCTGCAAGCTCTGGTGGATCACAAGGGACGTTTCACCAACATCAACGTGGGATGGCCGGGAAAGGCACATGACGCTCGCATCTTCAGGAACTCTGGTCTGTTTCAAAAGCTTCAAGAAGGGACTTTATTCCCAGACCAGAAAATAACTGTTGGTGATGTTGAAATGCCTATATGTATCCTTGGGGACCCAGCCTACCCCTTAATGCCATGGCTCATGAAGCCGTACACAGGCAGCCTGGACAGCAGTCAGGAGCTGTTCAACTACAGGCTGAGCAAGTGCAGAATGGTGGTAGAATGTGCATTTGGACGTTTAAAGGCGCGCTGGCGCAGTTTACTGACTCGCTTAGACCTCAGCGAAACCAATATTCCCACTGTTATTACTGCTTGCTGTGTGCTCCACAATATCTGTGAGAGTAAGGGGGAGACGTTTATGGCGGGGTGGGAGGTTGAGGCAAATCGCCTGGCTGCTGGTTACGCGCAGCCAGACGCCAGGGCGGTTAGAAGAGCACAGGAGGGTGCGGTACGCATCAGAGAGGCTTTGAAAACCAGTTTCATGACTGGCCAGGCTACGGTGTGAAAGTTCTGTTTGTTTCTCCTTGATGAAACCCCCCGCCCCTTGGTTCACTCTACTTCCTTGTAAGCTAACCACCCTCCCCTCCTCCCTTTGATCACCTCTTGCAGAGGCAATAAAGTCATTGTTGCTTCACATTCATGCATTCTTTATTCATTCATCACACAAATAGGGGGATGACTACCAAGGTAGCCCAGGAGGGGTGGTGGAGGAGGGAAGGAAAATGCCACACAGCACTTTAAAAGTTTACAACTTTAAAATTTATTGAATGACAGCCTTCTTTTTTTGGGGCAATCCTCTGTGGTGGAGTGGCTGGTTGGCCGGTGGCCCCCCCACCGCGTTCTTGGGCGTCTGGGTGTGGAGGCTATGGAACTTGGGGAGGAGGGCGGTTGGTTACACAGGGGCTGTAGTGGCAGTCTGTGCTCCAGCTGCCTTTGCTGCAGCTCAACCATACACTGGAGCATACTGGTTTGGTCCTCCAGCAGCCTCAGCATTGAATCCTGCCTCCTCTCATCACGCTGCCGCCACATTCGAGCTTCAGCCCTCTCTTCAGCCCGCCACTTACTCTCTTCAGCCCGCCACCTCTCCTCCTGGTCATTTTGTGCTTTCCTGCAGTCTGACATTATTTGCCTCCACGCATTCGTCTGTGCTCTGTCAGTGTGGGAGGACAGCATGAGCTCGGAGAACATTTCATCTTGAGTGCGTTTTTTTTTCTTTCTAATCTTCACTAGCCTCTGGGAAGGAGAAGATCCTGTGATCATTGAAACACATGCAGCTGGTGGAGAAAAGAAAAGGGACAGCGGTATTTAAAAAGACACATTTTATAAAACACTGGCTACACTCTTTCAGGGTAAACCTTGCTGTTAACATTACATACATAGCACATGTGCTGTCATTACAAGGTCGCATTTTGCCTCCCCCCACCGCGTGGCTACCCCCTCAACCCTCCCCCCTCCCTGTGGCTAACAGCGGGGAACATTTCTGTTCAGCCGCAGGCAAACAGCCCAGCAGGAATGGGCTCCTCTGAGTGTCCCCTGAAGAAAAGCACCCTATTTCAACCAGGTGACCATGGATTATATCTCACTCTCCTGAGGATAACACACGAACGGATGTTGCTTGAACGCCAGCAAACATACACTGCAATGCTTTGTTGTACAATGATTCCCGAGTACGTGTTACTGGCCTGGAGTGGTAAAGTGTCCTACCATGAAGGACGCAATAAGTCTGCCCTCCCCAGAAACCTTTTGCAAAGGCTTTGGGAGTATATCCAGGAGAGCCGCGAATGCCAGGGCAAAGTAATCCTTTCACATGCTTGCTTTTAAACCATGTATAGTATTTTAAAAGGTACACTCACCGGAGGTCCCTTCTCCGCCTGCTGGGTCCAGGAGGCAGCCTTGGGTGGGTTCAGGGGGTACTGGCTCCAGGTCCAGGGTGAGAAACAGTTCCTGGCTGTCGGGAAAACCGGTTTCTCCGCTTGCTTGCTGTGAGCTATCTACAACCTCGTCATCATCATCATCTTCTTCGTCCCCAAAACCTGCTTCCGTATTGCCTCCATCTCCATTGAAGGAGTCAAACAACACGGCTGGGGTAGTGGTGGCTGAACCCCCTAAAATGGCATGCAGCTCATCATAGAAGCGGCATGTTTGGGGCTCTGACCCGGAGCGGCCGTTCGCCTCTCTGGTTTTCTGGTAGGCTTGCCTCAGCTCCTTCAGTTTCACGCGGCACTGCTTCGGGTCCCTGTTATGGCCTCTGTCCTTCATGCCCTGGGAGATCTTGACAAAGGTTTTGGCATTTCGAAAACTGGAACGGAGTTCTGATAGCACGGATTCCTCTCCCCATACAGCGATCAGATCCCGTACCTCCCGTTCGGTCCATGCTGGAGCTCTTTTGCGATTCTGAGACTCCATCATGGTCACCTCTGCTGATGAGCTCTGCATGGTCACCTGCAGCTTGCCACGCTGGCCAAACAGGAAATGAGATTCAAAAGTTCGCGGTTCTTTTCCTGTCTACCTGGCCAGTGCATCTGAGTTGAGAGTGCTGTCCAGAGCGGTCAAAATGGAGCACTCTGGGATAGCTCCCGGAGGCCAATACCGTCGAATTGTGTCCACAGTACCCCAAATTCGACCCGGCAAGGCCGATTTAAGCGCTAATCCACTTGTCAGGGGTGGAGTAAGGAAATCGATTTTAAGAGCCCTTTAAGTCGAAATAAAGGGCTTCATCGTGTGGACGGGTGCAGGTTTACATCGATTTAATGCTGCTAAATTCGACCTAAAGTCCTAGTGTAGACCAGGGCTATGATTCTACAGGGCTTAGCCCCTCATCACCTGCAAGGCTAGCAAATGCACACAATTAGTTACACTTTGCACCTCGGGAGGTGAGCACCTGGGAATTGACTCCAGGCCTTAGGGGTGAAAGCGAGGCCATAATAAGTAGACTGAAGGAGTTGGGGAGTGAGACTATAGAGAAGATGCGGCTCTCTCTTGTCTACACAGCAAAGAAGAACCCATAGCTGGCTCATGCCAGCCAACTTGGGCTTGGGCTTGGGCTGCTTCGCTGCTGTGTAGATTGCTGGGCTCGGGCTGGAGCCAGGGCTCTGGGACCCTCCCACCCCACTGGGCCCTGAAGCCTGGGCCCTGAGCCTGGAATTCTACACAGCAATGAAACAGCCCTGTAGTCTGAGCCCTGTGAGCCTGAGTCAGCTAGCACAGGCCAGCTGTGTGTTTTAAATTGTTGTGTAGACATACCCTCTGTCAGAGGGGAACTTAGAGCTAGGGTTTAATGGGAAGATAAATGGAGAAGCATATTGTAGGGCAGGGTAGGCTCCTATATGGGAAGTCCTGAGCCAGGGTTTACATGTGGAGAGGGAAGAAGTCAGTAGCCCAAAGAGGCAGAAGAATAATTCAGGTTCATTTAAACTTGTCAGTGGTACCCCAAAAGTGGTTTGAACATTGTGACTAGTTGGAGGGCTGAGCCACAGAAGGCCTGAAGCCAGAAGAAGACAGCCAGCAGGAGGTACTGGAGCCGAAGATACCAGCAATGTTATGCCTGGATGCAAAGGGGGCCTGCCAAGGGCGAGCGTGCCCCACCACACAAAATTGGAAATATAACTCCTTTTGTTCTGCAATAGTTAGAGGAGCTCTTACAAAAGGTAGAACTGTAATGGGTAAGAGTACTTGACCTTTCAGCTTTTCAAATCTGGGATCAATCATGCCAAAAATATTTTGTGCTCCTCCCTCTAATTCTCAGAGGAAAATGTTTCCCCAATTCCCAAAACTCACAAAAAGATGACAATTGATCATGATTTACGTTCTATGCTTAGGATTAGAATAATGGGAAACAGGTAGTACAAGTGTTTTTTAAAGACCAAACAAACAAAAAGTACATTTTACAACTACCAAATACCATGGGCCAAATTCTGCTCTCACTATATCCTCTATAAATCTTATCAGGCTTGGGTTATCACTGACTTACACCTCATTTACACTTGCAAAATGCAGCCCTCCACATCTGTAGCAGCGCTAAAATGCTATCAAATAGAATCCTCAAACTTAGGTCCAGTGGTAACATGCCACACTCCCTTTGCACAGGTGTAAATGACCAGGCACTGTGTGCACCAGCGGTGAAGTGGGCTAACAGAGTTCTGTTGTATTGCATGGGATGCAAGACGGCACAAGATTTGCCCATCATACTTTAGGGGAGATAAGACCCTAACAATGTAAGGCTGATGGAAATTCTGAAATGAATTAGGACACTCCTGTGAAATCCACTTAGTAGACCTTTTGAGATTACTGGGATTTAACTAATGGCATGTGCGGAAGTCAGACTTTTAAAAACAGTTTGCTGCACTTATTTCTGAATGATAAAAGATAAACTTTCCTGGACTTGCATAAATTAGGAACATTTGGGTTAATCTCCTCCAGTTGTCTGCATTCTGTACCTGTGCAGAACCCCAAAAAGGAAGCATTGTTATCAACTGGGTCCATATTTAAGATGATAAAACATGCCCCAAAAGATTAAGATCTCAAAGCACAGCTCAGAACATTCTAAATGGAGTATGTACACTAATCGACTTCTTCCTGGATTAAATAATAAAAAATGCAACACACTTGTTTGCAGAATATACTGACAACATCCATGGATCTCGAAAGGAAAAAATATCAGCAAACCAGACCAGAGTTTAATTGTTCAGTAGTCTACAAGTGAATGACTCATATCAGGCGGGGGTGAGGGGATAGGGACATTACTTTGTTTTCCCCGCTGCTGCTTTTGACAGGAAACTGATCATTTAAATCCCATAATGAGAACAAGTAGCATTACAGGAAAAAACAGATCATTGGTATAATCACATCTTCTGCTTTCAGTATTGTGACAATATTCTCCTTGGTATTTTCCAGCAATGGTTCATCAATCACACAGGCAGCTGTAACAGTGTGTAACCCTTCTGCCCTTCAGAGTTGGCAGTAACAAGGGCCGGGTTCAGTATCTAGGGGGTCCGTTCGAATAACACAATGCAAAACTGGCTCGAGCCCCCACCCAGTGACCTGGGACAAATACCCCTCCCCCCCCCCCCGCCCGGGTGCCTCTAAGAGGCAATACTTCCCCTCACGCAAGCACAGAGTCTGAGTGTAGCAAAAGCCTTTTAATAACAGAGAGAAACAATGTGGCATTATGTTGGGGAAACATCACCAACAGGATTCATGACACAAACCATGAGCAAAAACCCACCCCAAGCAAATTGGGCCGTGTCCTTTCCCTTTGGTTCTTAAGTCCAGCAACCCAAAAGTCACCCAAAGTCCCAAAAGTCCAACAACCACGAAGTCCAGCAACCCAAAAGTCTCTGTCTCTGTCCTTGCTGAGTCCAGAGTTCAACAGTTCATCTGCAGAGTTTTAACCCCCCCCCAGCCTGTGTAGAAATGGGGGAGG
Organism: Natator depressus; assembly: GCF_965152275.1. NCBI lineage: Eukaryota > Metazoa > Chordata > Testudines > Cheloniidae > Natator > Natator depressus. The sequence goes on from NC_134241.1 coordinate 14,766,773, forward strand.
GGGGAGTAAAGGGGCACCTTACGTGCTCCGACAGCTGACTGCCCCACCTCTCTATGGGTTTCTGCTGCAGCCTTCACCGCCAGCTGCTCCTCTCCAGTAGCCATCCTGCGAGCCGCTCCACCAGCTGCTCCTGTCCAGTAGCTGTCCTGCAAGCTGCTCAGCAATATATCTTCAGGCCCCCTACTACTTAACACAGTACTCAGTGATTTCAGCTTATAGTAGGGGCGCCCCAGTGCTGATGCACCATTAGCCTAAAGTAAATTCAGCTCTACAATCTGTAACTAGACTCCTAGTAGAATCAACATTAGCTCTGCTATTACACAGTGGAAAGCGAAGAAGGTGCAGTTAGCATTTAGAGCCTTCAGAAGGGGCCTATAGCACAAGATACAAATGACTCTCTCCATTCACTGAGTTTTGGAACCCATGTCCCTTGCCTAGCAAGTGCTACATAGTTGATGGCAAGTCCCTCCATCATAACAAAAAGCCAAGTACAGGTCCACTGTCCTTGATTCACATAATCAGGATAATAACACTTTATTCTTCCTGCCCCAGAAACTGAGGATCCCATAGCAGCCAAATGACCATCTAGGCTGGGTGGGTGTGCCTATGCAAATGAGATCAGCCCCTGAAGTTCTTTTCCACAACCCGCCACAACTCACCACCAGATGTGAGCGTAGAGCTCATCCTGACTCTGCTTACAAGTGCATTCCAAGAAAATTATTTTTACTATAAAAAGAAAGCAATAGCTAATTTTAGTGTTGCTCTTCGCACCATAACCATTCAAATTGCTTTTAGTACAAAGCCATCCATCACTGGATACAATGGGCCCGGTCCTTGCATCTGGCCAAGCTACGTTGGACACAGAACCTGGTGGGGCAGGTCAAACGTGACAAAGCCACCTGCTTACTTGCACTAGCTGGTCACTGATGTACGGCTCGCTGTGGTGGCTCTAAAGTAGCTGGAGAATCTCCTTCACCCAGGGAATCTCAAGCTGGCCACTTTGGCTAGCTTTCTGGCTACTTGGGCCAGATTCTTGGACTCCCATTATGCCTGTTTGTGCTGCTTCAGTGCCATTTGGCTCATTTACCATTTGACCCTCCCCGCTTTATTCTAGAAGGTTTAGCTCTCTTTCTCTCTCTCTCGTGACACTATATCCAGAGAGGGCTGCTAAGGACTATTACAGCAGCAAAGGAACCCTCTGGCTGTGATTCTTTTCCCCTGGCCACATCATCTGTAATGGTGGGGTAGTGCAGGAGCTGGTATGCAGGATCCACACTTTGGACGATTCCTCTGTGCTGGGATGGAGCTCCTCTAATTGGTTATGTGGCTGTAAGCCTGCTTTGCACCAGTGGTGAATGCAAAGTAGCCCACATTGTAACCCAGAATCTGGACTACTGGCTTCAATACATACTGTACCCCTGGTTCCTTTAAAGTCACTCGAAGTTTTGCTATGGAATAAAATGAGAGCAGGATTTGATCCATTAAATCATCTTTCCATCTAAATAAGGAAGTAGGTTTTATCCCATGTAGTAGAATTTGGTTAATAAACTATATCAGCTAATCCAAACGCTGTATAATTCAAGATGGGTGGGATAGAGAAATGGGGAGAATGTGGCTGCACCTCACACGTCAGCAAAGATTGAATAGTAGAGGGCTGAAAGGAGGCTTCAAAATTTAAAAAACCTACTTATTTTTACAAAAAAGACTATAGTACATTTTCTGGGACATTATAAAAAGTTAAAACGGAATTTATAAAAGTCAAAATGAACAAAGTTCATCTTGTTCTGTATTAAGCCTTGTTCTGGTCACTTATTCACAACATTCACAATACACAATGGGTTTCCTGGTCATTAGTGTGAATTATCTGGTTTCTGCAACATTGTCTATATCAGAATCTAAGTTAAAGCTGAACACAAGGTAAAGCTTTCACTAATATAATAATTAGACTACAAAGTTCCTTGGCACTCAAATTTAGTAACCAGTTTTACCACCTGTAGATGACTGTTTACAGTACAAGAAATACTAATTCCAGCTAGCACTTTTTGATTGATTTAATGTTTTGTACTGTATCTTGGCTTTTGCTGTGTGATGTTTGGATGCCTTATGATAACATTTCATACACTACTTAGACAAAGAAATGAATTAAATAAAATTTACAGTGTTGACTTCCAACAGTGGGGGATGTTCCAAAGACCTTTTAAAAGCCAAAATAACTCAGGACTGAGAGGCACTGCAAAGCCTATACATTATGTAAATTTTTTCAAATCTATAGCTAAATCTGCCACAGGGTTCAGATTTGCCGGGACTTAATCCAAATAATGAGATTCAAAACTGAACCTAAGATTTTTTGTATACACTATTAGTTAAAGAATTACAGTCAGGTCATTGTAACAAAGCATGGGAAAGGTCCCAGTGGGATTAGGGAGATACCAAGAGTGGCTGGTGTGGTCAGTGGAAGCAGAAAGTAAATTGAAACTGTCAAGGAGTTATGATTAATCTAAGAAAGGAGCAGAGGCTATCCTCTGAGAACTCTGACTACTGGAAGGGCAAGGACCATGTAAAGGTTAGCACTACAGCTGTACAAATGTCTCCAGAAAGGGCCTGTGAACATCTGAGACAGAAAATTTGAATTCACTTCCATCTCTTCAATATTTACTTTCCGTGAAAATTTTCAAACAAACTTTAATGGAAACAACCAATTTTAAACAGTTATTAAAGAATATTCATTGAAAATGAATTTCAAACTGAGACTGGGTTTCAAACCTATTTCTAAGAGTTGTATTCATACTATTAGGTAGGATAAACAATACCTTATCTATGCAGCTGGTTAAAACTAGCCAACACATTTTGAATATCAAATGTGCACAGTAAGCTATTCACATATGGTCTGTAGATGATAATACACCAAAATTACGTGGTGAATTTCCATTAGAAAAATATTAAGCTTTTCATAAATAATTTGTGACTAGCTAAAAAGGCAAAATTCATCACATAAACTCTTTGATGTGAGTTATTTACTCCGCTTTGGTTAGCAAACTGACACTAAATAAAGGACAAAGAAGGAAAACAAAAACATCTCAGTGCTTATACCTGCCTGGAGGGCTGAGAATTCGTCAATGTAGTCCGAGCTACAAGGAACCATTTTATGTCCCAATTTTAAACAAATTGTAGCCTTTCAGCTGATGATCTCCCAGGCTTGAAATATCATCAGAAGTACAAAAAGCAAGAGATGAGTACAAGCAACATACTGTATGTCCAATCTTGGCTAAAAAATGCCAAGGAATTGTAACAGAAATCTGTTTCAAATGTAACAAGGGAACATCGGCTCTGTAGTCAACAGTATTCAATAATATAAACAGAGCTGTACAAAATAGAAATTTTGTTTCCCACACCTGGAGTTTCATTTGGCAATTCAGATAGTTGTATTAGATTCCAGACTCCTAAAGGTGAAATATTTACATTTTTGAGAGCTGGTCCTATGTTAAACACTGCATCAAATTCAACTTTTTACACAATAACTGAAAACGCATCAAGAAACACTTGCCCTGGAAGAGAATAATCACACACTTACACCAAGGATCAAGAGTTAAGTAAGGGGCTGTATAAATAATTTCCTCTTGTGCTGCATGACCAGAAAGGGTTAAGCCTCTTGAAGGACAAATGACTCAAATTCAACCCTTAAAAACATATGAGTAGATAATGTTTGTGTTTTTGTGTATTTACATATATATATTGGTAGTGGTCAACAATGTAATCAAACAGTCCCTGTCTGTATTCTGTTAATTCAGAGATCAAAAGGACATCTTAACATTTAAATGAACTGTAAACATAGGATATTGCTGTATTCATCTCTCTTTGAAATATATAGCAAATCATCTGCAAATGGTGGAAAAACAGGCAATTGCCTTATGTGGATCTGTGTGAATAATTACCAGCGATGCTTAGGAAATGAGTGTCTAATGTTCGCGGAGGGACTGAAACTGAATAAAAAATGGCTTGGGTCCTGATCCTGCCATCTCAGATCTGCTTGAGGATTCATGCAGGGGAAGCCTAAGCCACAAGGACTGAGATCCCAGTTCTGACTGGACCGCCCTGAATACAAACAGTCAATTATAACCTATGGACTATCTCTGAAAGAACTCTTTGCATCTACAAAGCTCACCATCTATGCTGTGAATCTGAAGCTCAAGATTGTACTTATGTCTGTATGTATACTGATCTTTTAACTTATACTCTCTCTTTTCTTTTCTTTTTTAAATACATTTTAGTTTAGTTAATAAGAATTGCCTGTAAGCATGTATTGGGTAAGATCTGAAATATTCATTAACTAGGAGGTATCCGATCCTTTGGGATTGGTAGAATTTTTTAATATGATTAATATGATTTTCGGTAATCCTCATCATATTTGACTTGGATGTCTAGGTGGAGGCCTGAGACTGGGTTACTTTAAGCAAACTGTGTTGCTGACTTCTGAGTAACCAGTGAGGTATAATAGAAGCAGTTTTGTACCGGCTTGGTAAAGCTAAGTATTGGAATATCCACCAGCTTTGGGGATTGCCTGCCCCATTCTTTGCAGTTCATCCTGAGTGACCTCAGTTGGCTCTGACCGGGACTCTGGTCACACCACCCATTTAGTAAATGATAGGAATGTTTTAAGTCTCAAGTGATAAAATGAACTGGAGTTTAGTGTTTCTTGTTTACTACATTAGATTTAAGGGCAATAAAAACTCTTTCAGAGATACCATTCATCTGGAACATTTGGGTAAAGTAAGTATAAGTGACAATGGGACTTTTCACAGTATAGGATTTTTCTACTTACGTAGGAAAATAGAGAAGCTTTCATTTTCTAGCCTGTCATTATTAATAAGATAACTTGACACACAGGGGTGAAAGTGAGCCGGTACGGGCCGGTATGGCGTACCGGTAAGAAGCCGGTACCGGCCCGTATGCAGCCCACATTAAAGTGCTGCTATGGCAGTGCTTTAATGTCATTGCCACTCCCTCTACCCCCGGGCCACCGACGGGGGGGGGCAAAAGCGCAGCTGCTCTGGGGCCAGTGATTTAAAAGGGCCCGGGGCTCCCGGCTGCCGCCGCTGCTACTGCAGCAGCGGCCAGAGCCCAAGGCTATTTAAAATTGCTGCAGGAGCCCTGGGCAGCGGAGGCCAGGCGGCGTGCATGGGCTGACTGAGGGAGGCTGACCCTCAACCCCACCCCTTCCACCCAAGGCCCTGCCCTTTCCGGGGGCCGGAGCTGGCCCCCGTACCAGTAAAAATTTATTATTACTTTCACTCCTGATGACACAGAACAGATTTCAGGCCCAGTTGGATTTTTCTTGCATGCACATTGCAACTTGTCTCATGTGTTCAGAAAGAAAACAGCCTGATTCTGATGTCACCTGCGTTACCCTAGTGTAACTCCCTTGACTTCAGTGGAGCTGCTCCTGACTTATATTGGTGTAAGATCTAGGTTAGGGCCAAAGGGTTTGTAAATTTCCAACAGAAACATTACCTGACCCAAACATCAGTCTTTATAAGATTTTACCTTTGAGACAACCTAGTATACTGAAAGTGTAGTGTATTTTATTATAAAAATTATCTGTTCCAGGAATATTCTCTTAAAGAGATGATGATCATTTATCCAGATAAAAGAAATGTCTCTTTACATTACAAATATGAACAAGCCATACGCTACACTTGAGTCACACAGCGCTCCCATTGAAAACATTGAGGAGTTCTGCCACAGATCAAGGGTATATGGCTCTATATAATGCACAAAGTAAAACCAGATTCATTACTTAGGTAGCTGTTCTGTCACTTTCCATAAACTGGTGTTACTAAGGTCTAGCTTGCTGTTTTACATTTCAATTAACTAGCTGCCAAGTTGGACTTTCAAAAGCACCTAAATGGCTTAGGAGCACACGTACCCTTGAAATTCACCCATGTTACTACATGTCCTCAGTTATTTGCACCTCTGACATAAAAATACCTGCCAGATCATTCCTCCCAAGCAAAAACCCTTGGGTGGAAATCATGACAAGGCCTGCCTTACTGAGATCCCACCACATCATCCCACTGAAGGGTTGTAATTTTCACAAGGCCAGATGATGCGCATTCCCCTCCCCCTCCATCCCATCCATTCCTCATCCTATTCCTACTCCAGACAGCACAAAGACTCCCCACCGCAGTATAGAAAGGGAGGGAAAAATGATACCACAAAGATGGCCAAACTCCTGTTCTATGAGGAACTTGGAGAGGTCCCTGCATAGATCCCTTGTGCAAACCTAGGGAGCACAATTTGGCTCACCCACGTCACGAAAGGTGCACATATTGGAAGAAAGAATAGAAAATGGCACTGAGTATGCTTATATTCCCTATCTTGCAAAGTTGTGTTTAAAAACACATCACCTCTACCTGCTGTATAAATACTATTACAGGAATGTTTGCAATAAATAGAAATCACAATCCTCACTTCTTCCAAAAGGTGCATGATTTTAGTGGAGCAATGCACAGAATAATTTACACAAAGCATATCATTCAGGTAAGCCTTTCTTCACTGGGCATATAGCCCTTCTGCACAGACAGCAAGCCATTCAATGAATCCTTTCCTGAAACTCCTTGCATCTTATCAACATGGTTACCAGACAATCTGGTAGTAACAAAAATAGCTCCCCATGTTTCAACTGCCCTGCTTTTTAAAGTTAAGCTCACTCCTTAATTAACCAGAAAGGTATGATAGGTAGCGTCAGCTTCTTTAGACGCTGCTCCATTAGTGCACTTCATTGGCATTTTGAGACATGCTGTCTCCAGAAGGCAAATGAAGCACGGTTGGCAGATGAGAGAGGATTCTAAAGCTGCCTTAGTATATTCCCAGTTAAAAGTGACATGCTCCTGTTGGGTAATTAGTTGCTCTGTGAAGTGAACACTAGCCTGACCAAGGATAAGCAGGCAGTGAAGAATCCAAACTTTTATCATGCACTGTATAGCTGCCAAATTATTCCTCATGTTTAGCAAATATCTGAGGCCCACAGAGCAAATATCAACCTATTGAGTGGCCTAATTCTATTTTAGCCCCTGAAACACAAACAAACTTTAACTAAGTAAACCTCTGGAGATTTCTCTGGTGTAATAAAAATGATTTATTACAGTTAGGGCTTTTGGGCTATTTTTTCATTACTCTAATAATAAAATCCAGTATACAGAAGGGAAAAAAATTATGGTCAACAATCAAAATATCTACTATAATATTTGGAAGAAACTCCCTGAAGTTTAAATAGTCTAGACCAGCTACCACATGATGTATCAAGTGACACCAATACAGCCACCCTCAAATGTTACAAAAATCAGGAAGTCTTATTTTATCTTCCTCTGAGCCCAATCTGTTGCTACAGGTTTCATGGCTAACTTCCAAACCTGCTGAGATAACCCTGATGATGAAACAATGTGAGTCCACAGGAAGGTCATTTGTTGAGCAGTGAATTCCCCCTATCTTGATAACGGCTGTCAATTCTGGCTGCTATACTAAAACATTCTCAATGAGACAAATGGTTGAAAATGCTGGTGAAGAAACATGCTTGAGCTTCACATCTGCGAACAAGAAAACATTTACCTCAGCATGTGGGTGGCAAATGGAAAACAGTTATCCTGAACGCTTGTTAAAAATAGAACATAAGCTGGGTATCCTATATTTCAACCATGAGACCTTCGCCAACATAGATAGGAAAAAGCGAGCATAACCGGTGAATAATGAAAGGCAAAATGGAATATTCAAATAAAGCATTACATAGGTGATAAGATTTCGGCAGGAGGGATGACCAAAAAGAAAAACTGAGCAAAATATTAGAAAAAGAAAAGTAAAATGTGTGAGGAGATATTAGTTAGAATTGCTAGGATATATTCTGGCATTGCTTTCTATAGAACATCATGGGCATGAGCACTGATAGAGCTTGCTGTACAGTCTATCACACACATTACACAACAGGAGGAATAAAAAATGTTCAGGGACAGCATGGTACCTATTAACTTAACATTAATGCATACTTAAACTGTTTGCTTCTACATCTGAGGGAGTTCATTCAGGTCTGCAACAGGCATATATTTAATCTTCTGCTGATTGCTACTCAAGAAGTGGAAAGAGACCCAGTCATCTTTTAAAAAGGATTTAATTCTTCATTAGCTTAGATTCTAAGCGTTTAGGGGCAGAAACAGCCATTTCATTGTGTGTTGTACAGTGCCAAGCACATTGCTGTCCTGGTCCATGAATGTCCACTATAGTAACAATACAAACTTATTTTGTAACTACTTTCTACCCACACTGATAACCTGAATTTAAGAGGGATTTAATCTCTGTTCCAAAATTTTCCTTGAGCCTCATGTTGACAGTTTACCAGTATTGAAGATAGAATACTTCTCAGTCCAGACAAGTAGACTTGCACATGTATGAAGGTTTCCATACTTAGTTACTTTACTTACGCCAAGAGTTGCACATTCTGCAAGTGCTGTTCTGGGTGTTATCTGATTATCCTTGCTAGGAATATGACATGCCAAGTCACACTGTAGACAAATCAAAAACAGTAGTCATCCACCTTGCAGTTTCAAAATCCACTGCTAAAAGAACATTTCAGCTTATCCAGTTTTCATGTCACCAAGCTTCTGGAGCTTTCTGATCTCATTTAAACAGCACTGTGTTGTCTAGATTTTTACTTCTCATTGCCTACATTTTGATCTCTAGGTTTTTATTTCTTAACAGCTTTTGGTTAGGCTACTGGTGTGCTGAGATCACTAGCTATCATGCTGACCAATATTGTCTCCTTGTAGTCCCCCATCAGTTTTTCTGTACATATCTGTTGTCTTCTGTCTTGTACACTCCCTGGGGCAGACACTCTATTTATTCTAAGGAAAGGAGTACTAGTGGCACCCGATGAAGTGAGCTGTAGCTCATGAAAGCTTATGCTGAAATAAATTGGTTAGTCTCTAAGGTGCCACTAGTACTCCTTTTCTTTTTGCGAATACAGACTAACACGGCTGCTACTCTGAAATTTATTTGTTCTGGGTTTGTACAGCGCCTAGCACAATGGGGTCCTAGTCGATGACTAGGGTTCTTAGCCACTATGGTAACAGAAATTACTACTAATAATTTATTTTCACATCTTTCTCAAGGTACGCTTTGGGGGGGGGGGGAGGAGGAAGACGAGTGACTTGATTTTTACCCCCATTGAAGCCAATGAATCTACTCGTATTAACTTCAATGGGAGCAAGATCAGGCCCTCTTCTAGCTACAAAATCTTAGGGCTGGTCTGCTCTCGGATTTTACATTGATATACCTATATCTTTCAGGGTGTGAAAAATTCACATACCTGAGAGACGTAGCTATACTGACCTAAACCTGGTGTAGACAGCACTAGGTTGATGGAAGAATTCTTCCGGCGACCTAGCTATCACCTCTTAGAGAGGTGGATTACCTGTGCTGATGGGACAACCCTTCCCATCAGCTTAGGTAGTGTCTACACTGAAGCATTCCAGCAGCACAGCTGAGTTGTGCAGCTGTGCCATTGTAGTATTTTAAGTGTAGATGAGCCCTTATCCACTATGCCAGTTGTTTTCAATCTTTTTTTCATTTGCGGACCCCTAAAAAAAATTTCAAATGGAGGAGCAGACCCCTTTGGAAATCTTAGACATAGTCTGCGGACACCCAGGTAGTGGACCACGGGGTAGAAACCACTGCTCTATGGTAACGAAAACCTTTCGCAGACCCCTTAGACACAGTCTGCGGACCCCCAGGTTGAAAACCACTGCTCTATGTTCAGATAAAGCATATACGTGAAAAGATGCATGTGTGCTTGAGACAGCGAGAGTGCCAGTGAGCTTTGGGACCTTCAGCTAACACCTTCCTTTCTGAAATGCTGAAAAAGATACCTAGCAATGTCAGGAAATAGGCCACATCCATCCCTGTGTCAGTCCTTTTAAGTCAATATAGTTACACGTGGGTGAATTTGGCCAAGTATTTAAAAGGCCTTGAAGAGAAGTGTCTCCCAGGGAGCAGCTTTCTAATCAAACTTCCAGCATTTGTACTCTAATGGTGGATATTTTTGTTTAAACATCTATTTCCTACCTCACTGAATTATTCTGAAATTTCTGACAGTAAGTTACACTGCAGTTCCCTCCCCTCAGAGAGTGCTTTGTGGTTTAGAGGCCACCACAGCAATGAAGCCATGATGAATGCCAGTGGAAAATCACTAGCATAAGAAAACTGCCAAGTCTACACTTTGTTTAGCTATTTCCCACCAAATCTAAAGTTTCTTTTACAAAACATGTTTATCTCTTTGCCATTGAGAGGAGGGAGAACCCAGGGCAAAGTGCTGCACTCTACCCTTGTTAATTCAACCTTCCCCAAAACCTTTTCTAGCCACACAAATAGCAAGAGCAGGAAAGGTCTGAATTAAACTATTTCCCCACCTCACTGAGGGGTGAACATCAAAGACTAGGTGGGGGGCTATTTACCTGCTAACATCAAGCCCAGAAATTTAAGTTTCTGTCTAAATGATGAAAAGCTACTGTGTTGTGGGAACATAGGCCAAAATTTTCAAGTGTGGGTGCGTAAAGTTAGGCTCCTGAATTCATATTTGAATTCACTTTGCAAGAAGCTGGGAATGGGCGACAGAGGATGGATCACTTGATGATTTCCTGTTCTGTTCATTCCCTCTGGGGCACCCGGCATTGGCCACTGTCAGAAGACAGGATACTGGGCTAGATGGACCTTTGGTCTGACCCAGTTTGGCTGTTCTTATGTTCTTATATTTAGGTTCTCAAATACAAGGGCTGTAGTATAATTACAGGTTTCAGAGTAACAGCCGTGTTAGTCTGTATTCGCAAAAAGAAAAGGAGTACTTGTGGCACCTTAGAGACTAACCAATTTATTTGAGCATAAGCTTTCATGAGCTACAGCTCACTTCATCGGATGCATACTGTTGAAAGTATAGAAGATCTTTTTATACACACAAAGCATTATACTTTTTGTAGTATAATTGGGCAACACAGTTAAAACAGCAATGAGTCTGGTGGCACTTTAAAGACTAACAGATTATAATCTGTTCGTCTTTAAGGTGCCACCAGACTCCTTGTTGTTTTTGTGGATACAGACTAACAGGGCTACCCCCTGAAACTTGACACAGTTAAAACAGGTTTCAGAAGGGTAGCCATGTTAGTCTGTAGCAGCAAAAAACACATCCACCCTGATTGAATTGGCCTCGTTAGCACTGACCCCCCACTTGGTAAGGCAATTCCCATCTTTTCATGTGCTGTATATTTATACCTGCCTACTGTATTTTTCACTCCATGCATCTGATGAAGTGGGTTATAGCCCACAAAAGCTTATGCCCAAATAAATTTGTTAGTCTCTAAGGTGCCACAAGGACTCCTCTTTGTTTTTACAGTTAAAACATGATTCCTTCTACACCACAAGTCTGAAGTCTCCAAGATACTGTGGTGATGAGAATGGGACAGACAGAAAGAACAACCTATATGAGTATGTTGTAACATGATCCCAGAAAAAAACATGTCTAGTGTAGCATAGTCCTAGATAGAGACAAGAAGTCACTTTTGAAAGAAGTGTGTTCTGCTTTTCCTCACACTTTTTAAACAATGGGCCCCTTGTTTAGTCTCTCTTAGAAGTGGGACTTTCCTGTCCTTGCATTAACTGGAAAGAGCACAGGATGTTCCAAGACCTGTCATTTTTTAGAACTTTTTTTTCTCCCGGTACTCAGTGGAGGCACATAACTCTTTTCAGCTGCATCTACAAGCTGCTGTACTATAGATTTCATCTATGAAGGGAGTCCTGTGAGGTCACAGATTAATGCCTTGCACTTTACTCCTGCAGACTCAGCTGCTGTCTCTACAATGCTTTGTTTCCTAGGACCTAGACCCTGACTCAATTACTGTCAAATGCATGCTGGTAACAGCCAACTTTAAGTGAATTTACCACTGCTGACATGGGCTTCCTCCCAGAACTGCAATAGCCATACTACACTATAAGCGAAGCCCAACTCCAATCCCTACTGCGTCTATGGTAGGTTATATAAAATGGTTATAACTCTACATCCATTCAACTCTAGCACTTAAGAAGTGGATGACTTAGCAGGCCCTCATACTTTACTGCTTGATGCAGCTACACAATTTTGCCTCTCCCGCTGCTGCTTCACTGAGCTGATTGTTGGCTTGTTTGTATCTTATGCCATGTTATAGGGACAATTACATAAGGGAGTAGGCTGAGAGCAGGCACGTGAATGACTATCATAGTGTGTTTATAATTTTTTTTTAATCCTTTAATCCCCTTTCCAAAAAATCCTGAGCATTTCACTAAAAATGTCCAGTTTTTCCCTAAGTGTTAACGATGACGTACAGTGGAAGCCATTAAACAATCAACATTCCCCAACCTGTTACCACAGTTACCTTCTACTCCTAGGCCTGGTCTACAGTACATGGTTAAGTTGACATAATCTGCCTTGCGTCGACCTAGCTGTGGAAGTGTCTTCACATAAATTTGGCTCCAGATGACCAAAGTGCCTCTCTATGCTGATTTAGTAACAACGCCTTCCAGACCCGTGTGGAGTCATGGTTGATGTAGTTAGGTTGACGTAGCATCAGTATAGACACTGTGTTGCTTCTGTCGACTGTTGCTGGCTTTCAGAGCCGTCCCGCAATGCCCCACACTGACAATACGATCGACACTAGCGCTCCTGGTGAGAACGCGCACCGCTGACACAAGGAGCCAAAAGTACATATACACAGGTGATTTAATAACTGCGGTGGCTGTGGGCCAATGTAAGTTAGGACATGATTTTGTAGGGTGGATGTAGCCCAAGTGTTGCAGGAAACTGGGATAACCATAGGCCCTCATCCTGTAAACTTTCTTACACACGTGCTTAACTTTACTATGCTGAGTAGCCCCTGTGGGAAGCAAACCACAGCACAGCCTTAGTTTTAAAAAGGTTCAGCAGTTCTGTCCTGAACAAACACAAGGGCAAAGCAGAGACAGTTTCTGCGATTCCCTTGGTCCCTTCACTCACTTTCTCCAGGCTGTTTCCCCATTCTATTAGGCAAATGTAACTAACTTTATCCTGACAGGTTTCAGAGGGGTAGCCGTGTTAGTCTGTATCAGCAAAAACAATGAGGAGTCCTTGTGGCACCTTAGAGACTAACAAATTTATTTGGGCATAAGCTTTTGTTGGCTAAAACCCACTTCATCAGATGCATGGAGTGAAAAATACAGTAGGCAGGTATATATATATATATTACAGCACATGAAAAGATGACAGTTGCCTTATCACATCCTTTATTGGGTACCAAGCAGAAGCGCACCCTAGGAGTGGTGTTTGAGGTGGGGTGGCATCCCCGCATGGGAAATGGAGGGTAGTGTCTCATGAACCTCCCAGCCAGAGGTTAAAATAAGGTGAAAGGAGCAGGTGAGCTGCTTCCCCCAGCTGGGGGCGGGGGGGGGGAGGAGGAAGACCCTTAGGGGTTTAGCAGAGGAAGGGGGGGGCACCCTTAGGGGTTTAGCAGGGAGAGAGAAGGGGGGCACCTTTAGGGGTTTAGCAGGGGGAAAGGAGAGGGAACTACCCTAGGAGTTTAGCAGGGGGAAAGGAGGGGGGCACCCTTAGGGGTTTAGCAGCGGGAGAGGAGGAGGATGCCCTTAGGGGTTTGGCAGCGGGAGAGGAGGGGGGCACTCTTAGGGGTTTAGCGGGGGGGCACCCTTAGGTGTTTAGCAGGGGGAAAGAAGGGGGGCACCCTTAGGGGTTTAGCAGGGGAGCACCCTTAGGGGTTTAGTGGGGGAGAGGAGGGGAGCACCCTTAGGTGTTTAGCAGGGGAAGAGGAGGGGGTGCCCTTAGGGGTTTAGCAGGGGGGCACCCTTAGGGGTTTAGCAGGGGGAGAGCAGGTGGCGCCCTTAGGGGTTTAGCAGGGGGAGAGCAGGGGGACACCTTTAGGGGTTTAGAGGGGGGGCACCCTTAGGGGTTTAGCAGGGGGAGAGGAGGGGCACCCTTAGGGGTTTAGCAGGGGGAGAGGAGGGGCACCCTTAGGGGTTTAGCGGGGGGAGAGCAGGGGGACACCTTTAGGGGTTTAGAGGGGGGGCACCCTTAGGGGTTTAGCAGGGGGAGAGGAGGGGCACCCTTAGGGGTTTAGCGGGGGGAGAGGAGGGGGACACCTTTAGGGGTTTGGGGGGGGCACCCTTAGGGGTTTAGCAGGGGGAGAGGAGGGGCACCCTTAGGGGTTTAGCGGGGGGCACCCTCAGGGGTTTAGCGGGGGGAGAGGAGGGGAGCACCCTTAGGGGTTTAGCGGGGAAGAGGAGGGGGCGCCCTTAGGGGTTTAGCGGGGGGCACCCTTAGGTATTTAGCAGGGGGAGAGGAGGGGGGCACCCTTAGGGGTTTAGCAGGGGGAGAGGAGGGGCACCCTTAGGGGTTTAGCGGGGGGAGAGGAGGGGGACACCTTTAGGGGTTTAGGGGGGGGCACCCTTAGGGGTTTAGCAGGGGGAAAGAAGGGGGGCACCCTTAGGGGTTTAGCAGGGGAGCACCCTTAGGGATTTAGCGGGGGAGAGGAGGGGGTGCCCTTAGGGGTTTAGCAGGGGGAGAGCAGGGGGCGCCCTCAGGGGTTTAGCAGGGGGAGAGCAGGGGGCGCCCTCAGGGGTTTAGCGGGGGGAGAGGAGGGGGACACCTTTAGGGGTTTAGAGGGGGGGCACCCTTAGGGGTTTAGCAGGGGGAGAGGAGGGGCACCCTTAGGGGTTTAGCGGGGGGCACCCTCAGGGGTTTAGCGGGGGGAGAGGAGGGGAGCACCCTTAGGGGTTTAGCGGGGAAGAGGAGGGGGCGCCCTTAGGGGTTTAGCGGGGGGCACCCTTAGGTATTTAGCAGGGGGAGAGGAGGGGGCACCCTCAGGGGTTTAGCGGGGGGGAGAGCGCGCCTCTCCCCCACTCTCCGGGCCTTTCACCGCTGCTCCCTGCGGAGGCGGGGTTCTGGCTCTCGGGGAACCAGGCGGCCCCGTGCCCGGCCTGCGGCGCTGTCCCCCAGCCCGCTCCCCCGCAGCCGGCTGCGGGCAGGGACCCGCCCCTCGGGCGGGGAGTGGGGGGAGCCGAGACATCAGGCGGGCCGGGGCTTAGCCGGCGCTGCGGCTGAGGCGAAGGAGCAGAGCGTCCCTGCCGCGTGCGCTCCCGGTCGCCGCGCGCCCCAGCCCGCCCAGCATGTCCCAGACCGTGGCTCTGACCGGCCCCTCGCCCTGGGGCTTCCGGCTGGTGGGGGGCAAGGACTTCAGCACCCCGCTGACCATCTCCCGGGTAAGCCCGCCCGAGTGCCGCCCGCCGCGGCCAGGGCTGCGAGGCGCCCCCCTGCAGCAGCCAAGCGGGGCGCTTAGTTGCCCGGGCTCAGCGCTGGCTGGCTGGGGGGGCAGCAGGTCTCCGCGGGCAGCTGGGGCTCGTTTGTACAGCTGTCGAGATGCCCCGGTGCTCTCGCCTCCCGCCGAGCTGCGGGGTTGTTTTTTTGGGGGGGTGTTTGCAAAGGATGGGGGGGAGCCGCAGCTCCGCACGCTGGGAATTGGGCAGCGGAGCTCCGCCTGGAAACGCAGGAGCGGAGGTGACTGGCAGAGACGGGGCTGCGGTGCTGGTCCCCGCTGCACCGCACCGGGCGCGCGCGCGCCCTCGCCCCGCTGGGTCTGGCGGGGACTGACTGGTGCGGGGCTCGCGGCCACGGTGGCAGCAGGTGGAAGGAGGCTGCGGGGAGTGGGCTGGGTGCGTAGCTGATCCCACCGACTGGCGGTTTCATTCATTGGTAGCCAGACCTTTGAGAGCTGAGGGTTGTTCAGAAAGAAAAGGAGCTGGGTCGTCCAACAC
Source organism: Natator depressus (assembly GCF_965152275.1). Taxonomy (NCBI): domain Eukaryota; kingdom Metazoa; phylum Chordata; order Testudines; family Cheloniidae; genus Natator; species Natator depressus. Next base: position 14,782,637 of record NC_134241.1, read on the forward strand.
TTCCTTGGTGTAACTGTAACTCCACCGAAGTGGATGAAATTATACCCGCTGAGAAACTTTCTGGAGGCTTTGTCTGCAGCGGGATTTGGCAAAAATCAGTGCGATGCAGTTGGGCCTAAATTAAAATTGAGTTAATAGGCTGAAAAGTTGCGTACCCCAGCCTTATGATTTGGAGCCCCCATCCAGGAAAGAAGAGTGAGGGGAGAGAAGTCGGTTTTGAACGTAGTTGGTAAAAGCTTACTTTTCATGCTGCAAACTTACACATTTTCTTGCATTCCTGATAGTGCCTTTGTTTTGTTTTACAATGAACAAAAATCTGCATTTTTGTGAAAGGCAACCAAGTACAGTGACGGTCACCAGGATCTTCTCTGCATAAGGTGGCTGTGGTCATACAATGGTTTAAAGATCAAAGCCTTAGATCAAAGCGGGCCACCTCCTAAATTATTAATTCTTTGTTCACTCTCTGAGAAAGTAAAACAGTGCAGTATTTTCACCTGATAAGAGAACAATTGCAATGGCATTCCTTGTTCACCTGGAAGCACAAAGAAAGTGACATGTGACAGGTTGGCTGGGTAAACTATTAGGTTGGGCCAAATTTGGCCTTCAGTTTCACTTATAAAATCCCATTTTTCAAGTGGGGTTTCAGGGACATAGGTTAGGACAGAACTTGGCATTTTATGTCTTACAGGATTGCAAATATAATAAGGACTAACTTAACTCACAGTAATTTACCATGCCATTTAGTTAACAAAAAGTAGTGTTTTATTTTCTTGAATAACCCTTTTTGGGTTCAATTCATTTGGGATGAGCATTTATACAATATAATTTTAATAAATATGATGCAGAATATTTTTGCAGTGTAAGCAGTTTGAAGTTTGTTGGTCCTTTCACAGTAGCGTTGTAAACTTATTTTTCCTTTCTGTACTTAGTATTGCATAAATCTGTCCTCCTTGAATTGGTGCAGCTGGATATTAACTATCTAATTTATTCTATTCTCCATTTTCCTATAGACAGATTCATTCTAGTTATTTAAATATATTGGTAAAAAAGACACTATATATTGCATCTTTCATGTAAAAATATAAAATATTATACCTGCCACTGGAAATATCAAGGCGCAGTTGGAGGAGAATAGAATCATGGAAATAAACAAACATGTCTGAGTTTTCTATGGCATCTTCTAAATGAATATTTAAGATGAATTCTTAAAATGCAGTCTGGGTATATGTCAAAGAATAACTGTCCGATCACTGCATATTCTATTCTAATATCTTAAAGGCTAAAACCTTGTTTTCCAAAGTTTTCATATTTGTGTCAAATGCATTAAAAGTAAAAATGCATTGACGGTAATTAACATCTCTTCAGTTCTTTTCAGTAAATAACATGTATTTTCCAGTTATTCTGTCCAGTTTTTAGATGTAAAGAAACTTCCTGTCTATAAAGTAGAGGGATTAGTCCTGGGGATAGGTCCAACCCTGCAGTTTTTGTTTAGGTAGCTACAACTGCAGTTAATGGGAGCTCTACTTAAGTAAAGACTGCAGGACTGGGTCCAACACCCAATCCTGTGTTGCATAGTAACTATTGCGGTGTCAGGTACTTGTGTATAATACCATAGGGGTATGTTTTGGGAGTTTCTTTGTTTAAATACTGCTGCTGGCTTGAAGCAACTTGTGCACATTTTAAAAAATCCTTCATAGGAATGTGTGCAGGTAAGTGATGTATGCTGGCCTGGATTAACAAGTGTGGTGCTTTGCTGAAGCATCTAAGTATCCTGTGCAGGGCTGTACCCTGCAAAGTGCAGAGTTCTCTCAACTACCCAAACTGAAATCAATGGCAGGTGGGATTGCTCAGAAGCTCTGAGGAGGCATTCAGCACCCCCACAGGATTGAGCGCATACTTTTTGTGTTGGAGTTGAATAGTAAGTTTCAGGATATCAGTCATGTGGTCATTTTACTTTTGGAATTAGTGAATAAATGCTCCACAGATTATTGATAGGCATTCCAAGGAGAAACAGCTGTTAGAAGATGCTTCCCCCCACATACAGAAATTGTTCACCAACTCTGTACTTGCCAGTAGGAGTCACTGCACATAATGGAAGTGAGTAAATAGGATTTTAGGAAAGCTATATGTGATTATAGAAACAAACCATGTTTTTTAAAAAGAAAAGGAGTACTTGTGGCACCTTAGAGACTAACCAATTTATTTGAGCATAAGCTTTCGTGAGCTACAGCTCACTTCATCGGATGGATGAAGTGAGCTGTAGCTCACGAAAGCTTATGCTCAAATAAATTGGTTAGTTTCTAAGGTGCCACTAGAACTCCTTTTCTTTTTGTGGATACAGACTAACACGGCTGCTACTCTGAAACCTGTTTGTTAAACTACTCAGTTTGTAATCTTGAAGTTACACACACTGAAAAGCTTTGCATGTTTGCTTTCATTTCAGGGTGTTTCTTATCACACATTACAGGAATCTTTTGGTTTTATTTATTCATTTTAAAATAAAAACAAAACGAAGGAAAAATGTAGCATGGTGAATAGCAACAGAGGGTATTTGAGCAAAATAGATCTGTTAAACAAACATATGCTAGATATGCCCAGAGGGGAAGTAATTGGCCTGCAGGTGTCAACACGTATTTCATTAATTTTAGGAAGTCTGTTAATTTTCTCCCCCATTTTTACGGAATTTATCACAATTAAATAACTACCCGTCTCTTAGAGATCGTAAAATATTTCTCTTGTGAAGATTAAAATTACAAATGTAGGTCAGAAAGCCTGTTTTATTGTTACTTTGATGGAAATATTATGTTAGAAAAACTATAGAGCCTGGCTTTGCAGCAGACAAGGAGCTTGCCAAATTCCTGATCTGATTCAGCAAATTTAGGGGCTAGAAACTTTTTACTTCAGTGAACAGAGACATTTTACTTTGGTCCTAAGAGGGTGTAACATGTGATTAGCAATTGTATAGTATTTCATGTTATTCATTACACTTTATGTACTAACTTTTAGTAACTTTTTAAAAACCAGTCAGACTTCAAGGGTTTGATCTTGCTGTGATTGAAATCAATGGCAAAACTTCAATTGACCTTGATGGTGTAGGCTCAGTCCCTAAGTACTCAAGCTTGCAAGATGATGAGCAATGCACCCTCAAAGCTAATGTGAGTCTAGGGTGCTCAGCACCTTGTGAGATTGGCCACTAAAATGTTAGCACTGAAGAAGCATTATTGGCTAATAATATCTGAAAATGGTAAAAATATCTGAAAATGGTAAAAATCAGGAAAGACACTTAAACACTTGGTAAAAACATCAGTGTTTTATTTTGGGGGTTGGACGAAAGGCTAAGCTTTGTAGCAGATTGCACTGTGATGCAGATGTTAAGTGTGAATTGCTGCACTCCTCTGGTAATACAGCTGTTATTGTTGCTAGTTGTTTTACATAGATTAAAAGGACATTGTCAGGTCAAATTGAGTCCCACTTTTAAGGATTACTGAAAATAAGCTTTTACAAAACCATGGGCCAGTGAAAATGTTTTGTTGTTGTTAATATTTATTTAAGTGGAAAGTTGTGATTTCTTTTCCCCAACCCAGATATTGTAACATTCTGCTAAGGCAAGATAATAGGAAATTAAGTATGAATTGACTGTGAAGAAAAATGAAACTACCTTATTTTCCTTGTCCCTCTGTTGATGCAAATCCTAAAAAAACAGTATAAGTAGTGAAAACAGATTTCAAAAATTTTATTTTCAGTAATCTAAAGTGTTATCTGTAACAGAGATTAAATTTGTTTGTAAATATGGGGCCAAATATTGGGTGCCCTTATGCAGAGAACTCTTAGACTGACTTTGGGTCTGAAAATCCTCTGTGGCAAAATGCACAGGAAGGGACTGTAGGAAAGAAAATCTCCATAAGAATCCCCTTCTAGTGTTCCTCCCACATTGCCCCATCTTTTTTGGGGGTGTGTGTGTGTAGACAGAGATGACTGGAAAGGTAAAGCCAGCAATTTAATGGGTGAAAACCATTAACTCAGTAGGAGTCTCCAGGCTGCTAACTAGTTGGGCCAACTGAGCTTTGTCACTCCGTGTTGCCAGCTCTCACAATTTCTTTGCAAGTCCCATGACATTTGGTGTGGTGTTTTTTTTTTTTTTTTTTTTTTTTTTAACCCCAGCTCATAGAGATGTGATTAGGCCAGAACCTAAACTTTCATTTAAAACAAACAGGTTTCTAACCTTCCTGATTACAGAAGAAGCTTGACACCATGACCTAAATGTTTTCTAAGAGCTCAGAAAGCAGGAAGCAAGTAAAAAGAACCTACTTGTCTCATGATTCTTTTTCAGGGGTATTGACTTGTGATGTTGACCACATACTTTGGACTGGCAATGCTGTTTTTATATGTGCCCTTTGATATCAATACACTTTCCATCATGACCATTCGTTTGATCCACTTGCCACAACCTACTACCCAATCACCAAGGACCCCACTTATTCACCTTCCCTTTCAGGCTTCCAGTTAGTTCCATAGGTTTCTTATTGCTTTCTCATAGTGCTTCTAACAAGAGCCTTAAAATTTTCATCACTTCTGTGTTCACTTGTTAGGATGGTTAAAGTTTTCAGTTGCAGACTGAAATTAGAGTCTCCAGTGTCTAAATACACGTTATGATGATGTAAGCACTTCAGACGGATATAGAAGTTAAAAAAATTATGCTAAGAAATGGAAACCCCACATAAAATCCACTAGATTATCTTTGTCTGTTGAAAACCAGGTAGGTTTTTCACAACCCTGATCTCCCCTTGTGTGGATATAATGGGTATGAGCCAGACCTTTAATAGGAGTTTATGTTCAGACAGAGGGAAGACTTCAACATTTGTTCTGCTCTTTTAAATCTGATTAAGATGTCTCTAATCGCTAAAGACTTGATAATTTAATCCAGATTTCTCCTACAGGATGAGACCCTCCGTTGTTTACAACACACAAGTGTATTTGTGTCTGGTTTGTTTTATAAATCATTCAGCAAATAAGTATTTGGCTTTCCATGACTGCTAGACTACTAGGGAAAAGAATAATCTCCCTCTAGACTAGACAATTCACTAATTTTAATGGAATGCAAAAATACTGTTGCTGCTGTGAGAGCACACAGCGAGCAAATGTAAGACAACAATCTACACTTAGTTACCTAGGTGAGACTCCTTTAAGATTGCAGTTTCTTTTTCAAAGTCCATCTTGCCAAACTGGGTTGCAGCAAACCGATGAAGACAGAACTTGGCCTTTATATTCCAATTCCACTAAGGCCACATTTAAAAACATAAGTGGAAACAAATGAAACTACTTGTGTGAATAAAGACTGAAGAACCAGACCCTAAAATACCTGTATTTATAGCATGGCCATGCAACATTTAAGGAGGAGACATTTTAACAGAGTACAAGTAGTTGAAGGTTGTAAACCCCAAGGGAGGGAGAGGAGTTATTTAGGATATTATAGAGAAGAAGACTAAAGATGGGCCCTCAAGGAAAGCTGTGGAAATGACTTCACATCATGTATTTAAAGCTGTTCTGGATTTAGCACTAAAAACATTCAATAATATTGTAGTGAACAATCCTGCCCTGACAGGGAGATGGATTGTATGACCTACTATGTCTGTTTTCTATCTTTAACTTCCATGGTAAATCATTACAGTTGCACAGATGCCGCTGAGACTAGAGTTTTGCCCATTGTTTTCCAATAACTAGATTCAGTTTGCTGGGGCATTTTAAGAAAGCTCATGTAATCAATAATCACAAATATTTCTTAAAGTTCATTTGTTTTTCCTGAAAATAGTTTTTCTATTTGATAAATAGAAAATTGTAGGTCCACAAATATAATTACATAGAGTGTCCTGATCCTTCACGTCAGCAGCAACAGCGGTTACTCAGCACCTTGTAGAATTGGGCCCTGTACCAGCAGGGTTTTAGTGAGGATCGCGATGAGATCAGAGCCACACCTGTCATTATCCTCTGTCTAAAATCATTTGGAGCCTCAGCTATGGTACTGGTTACTAGATTGCTTTAGAGAGGCCAGAACTCTAGCCTGCATGTTCAATTAATGTTTGGGATAGTTTTTAAAATTTTACTCTTTACTTTTAATTTTTTAAAAATAATATTTTAAAAGGAGCTGTAGGAAGGACAGATTTTGGGGGAGGGAAGGGGGCACGTTCCTTTCTCCCATACCCATCTAGCAGCAAGAACTAATTCAGTTCATTTTTCCTCCTGTATGTCGTCTGTGAAGCTGAAATTGGCCAGGCTGAGTTTAGCAACTTCAAACATATGTTGGACTGAATTGTGCCCCCATGTTAGGTGCATCAGAATCGTCACCACAATACCGGCACAATGCTGGGAATAGCATTTTTAGTGCAAGGCTGCTCTCTGAGCCATGCAAGGTGGCACATGGCGTATGGGCAAGTACAACTGAGCGTGGAGCTGAGGGAAGAACGTTGTGTACTATCTCCCCCTTTGTGGAATTTACAGAGGCAACAGCTGTTTGAAGCTGGCCTCATGATTTGACAGACATTGTGCTAGAAATGAGACTTAAGATTTAATTAGGTAAGGATCTGGTTACTGTCAGCTTTGCTTTCTTGGCTAATTATTCCAAGAACTGCAGTTCAAACAAGTTGAACTTTATGGAAAATCAGTGTACTTCATCTTTTAGTTTCGATTGCTAGGATACTTCCTCTTTTTCATTCGCTGTGGTTTAATAACAGAAACAGAACCCTTCATTCAGCACCCTGCTTCCAGATTCCTGAAAGTACTTTACAGACATAAAGCCTCCCAATGTTATTAGGCATAATAATACACAAAGTTGTATAGAAGTTAAGAGGTTTGGTCCCACTGCAACTCAGTGGCAGAGCTGAGGTTATCTCATGTTTTTGTTTTGTTTTGTTTAGTACCTATCATGGTGGTATTTAAGAGCTGAATAACAGCCAGGAGTCATGGCTCTCTGATTTCCGGTCTAATCATGAGATACACACCCTGCCTGTAATTAAAATCATCATCTTATAAGTACAGTAGGCATATTTAAAATGCATTTGGATAATTTATGGCCCAACTGTCCTGTCCAACTCCTACTGAAGTCAAAGGTATGTTTCTACTGAGTTCAGTCAAAGATGCCCCAAGCCTTTATGTTTGGAGAAAATGTAGATTTACTCCAATAAACAAATTACTCATAATTGTCCTGGGTAGCTTAGTATATTAGTCCCTCTGTTGATTTCTGGGAGTGAACCAGAAAACACATTTTCGGTATTGGCCCATAATTACACAAAACAAATGAATGTGTGAAAAAGAACATATTTACAATCTATTTTTGAATGATGTAGCACTTCCATGTTTGAATGTTGAGATCATGCATTCTTTAAAGAAAATTTAAGTGTTAGGTTTTATTTTACATTCAGGAGAGTATTTGTTCTGGTAAAGGGTTGGGAGGTTGTAAAAGTAAAGGTTTCTGACAGAACAGTTACTTAAAAAAAAAAAAAATTTCTGATCTGTATGGATTTTGCTGTAGGGCTTCCTGATAATCACTCTGGATATCATTACAATCCTGAGCCTTTTAAACACATTACTTACAATGTATATGCCATTCATTATTGTAATGTAGTCTAATAACCACTGCTGAGAGACCTAGAACCACCAAATATGTGTTTTCCCCTGAAGCCCTTCACGTTAAGCCATTGTTTAGTTCCTTGGTTTTGTTTCAAATTTCTGCAACTCTGTATTTGATTACGCTTGTTTAATGTAGCTGGTACTATTTAATCTATTGCTGCAATCAGTTTTTGATTAGAGCTTTCAAATAGATTGGATTGACTGCTAAATGTGCATCAGTCCTAAAACTAGTATTGCAAAGATTGTCTGCTAGCCTTTGCCAGGTATATATCGCCTGTCTGACAGAACTAAGAGTTGGTAGCTGTTTCTTTTACTCAAAGTATACTTATATGTAGTAGATTTTTAAGAAGCTAAAATGTAACTTAGAGTAAGTTGAAAGGAGTACTTGTGGCACCTTAGAGACTAACAAATTTATTTGAGCATAAGCTTTCGTGAGCTACAGCTCACTTCATCGATACCACTCCATACGGCTAAATTCAGTGCCTTGCATAATAACAGGTTTCAGAGTAGCAACTGTGTTAGTCTGTATCCGCAAAAAGAAAAGAGTAAGTTGATCCTTTTGGCCATAAGGAAGTCAATTTGTGTGTGCCAGGTGTTCTCATATGTTTGCCCTAATGAGAACTAATTGTAAGATCTGTTGGGAGTGGGAAATTTGGGCCATTGCGACTACAGTTGTAATGACACTTAAAAATCATTTAAACTAAAGGTAAGAGCTAGTGGAATTAGATTTAATATATTTTTATTGCTTCCTAAATGTTCTGCCTTCAGATTTTATTCAATAGCTATGAGAGGAGAATAAAAATCTCTTGCTATTCAGCCTTGGAGTTTGTTTAGAAGAAAATACTAAAGAGAGAGCCTAATGCTAATTACTCTAATCAAGCACACTGATAATCCAGGGTAGGAAACTAGGTGGAAGGAATGATCCATGTAGTTCCAGTCATACAAGGTCTGACCTTGGCTTGAGTTTAGCAAAATAAACCTAATCCACCCTAAAATACTGTAGGTCTTTGCCAGACTTGACAAAACAGAAAATGTTCTACACATTCAGGGGGATTTACAGCATTTTTAAAATTGTTAGTATAATGACAACATTAGCTTTAAAATAAAATTCGAACTATTGCTCTGTTAAGACAGGTGTTGAGAGTTCTTGTAAAATGACCTGTAGCCAAAAAGCTAGATACTTTGGAGCTATTTTTTATTAATCCAGTTTCTCCCTCTAACCAGTATCAAGATGGTTAAAATGACTTTCCCAATACTAAAAACAAGTACAATGATATTTTTCTCTTTGTCATGTAGAGCATGATAGGCCCCAGTCCTGGTCCCATTGCAGTCAGTACATCTGCAGGCTTATGCAAAGTATTTTAGAATTTCATCTCCCAGTGTGCTGGCCATAACGTTGCTGGTTGTGCAAAATTTCATAGCGAGCCAAGGTTTGAGCACTGTGTTATTCAGTAGTGGTCCTTACACCCTCTTGAGAGAGAAATCTATCACTTTTGTGTGTATATACAAACAATATTTTTACTATTTATTTTTTGGTGGGGAACAATACCACTAGGGTATCTACTCTGCTCTCCAAGAGCATTGCTACCAATATAATATCAAAGCATCACAAAGGCCCTTTCAAAGTTCATGCCATTACTGATCATTTCTCATGGAATGCAGCAGTATGAAGGAGCTATGCTGGCCTCATCTATGTTTCAAATTCATGTCCACCAGAACTTCAAAGTAATTTCACGAAAAAATATCTTGTGAAATAATTTAGTGACATTTGTGTGCAATCCACAGTAAGATTTCCAAACTTTAAAAATACAGGAAAATCAACCTACATCTAGCTCCAGAACAGAAGGATTCAAAAACATTTGTTATTCCAAATACTGAATGTTGCACAAGGACAGCTCCTCCACCCCTGCAGTCAATTTAACTTTGCCTTCAGTGAGAGGGAGTCTAGGCATCACATGATCAGTTTTCCCAATAGGGAAGGTGTGGTGGGAGCTTGAAGGTAAATTGCAAATTTACCCATTCCTTGAACTTTCATAATCAATTGCAACATGAATGAATGAATAAATCATGATTTTGTGTGTTTCTGCATCTCCCTAACCTGTTACTACTATTTGTTATTACTATCAAAAGGAGATTACATATACTTACCCCTCTGGTTGGGAAACCCAGTACTCTTAAAAGCCATAAGCCGCTTCTGTTTGTCTCCTGTAAAGCACACAGGAGATTGCTCCAAAACTGTCCTAAAGCCATACCACTTACATTCCAGGAAGTGACTGGTGGGATGGAGGTAGCCAGTCAGTGCTACGGGGGTAATACAGCTGCAATTCAGTCCTGCTGCGGAGGGTAATGAGCAGGAATGTCTCTGCTTATTGTGGATTAGCAAAGGCAATTGATAAGGGGAAGCAAACTGTATCCGATACCTTTCAGGATACAGTTGTTGTTCGGAGCATTGTTGTGTCCAATTCTGAGGGGGCCATGTTTTAAAAAGTATTTAGTTGCCTAAAGATGCAGCTAGGTGCCTTGTGAGAATTTCAGAAATGCCTATGTGCCTCTCTGCATATTTAGGGGCCCAAATACCTTTTAAAATGTGGCCCTTGGGTGAACTGTGTATTTCTTGAAGAAGGAGCTCTTAAGTCTGCATTTATACTTTAGTTTGTCACTTGCCTCCTATTGCTCAGTCACTGGCATTCTTAATTCTCCAACCTCATCAATTTATATAATATATAGGTTTGTGTAATTTATAGGTTTCAGTGGTTCTCAGCTTTTTCCATCTTTGACCAAGGTGAGCCTCAAAGATCTGGACTGGAATTCAAACTGCAAGAAAGCCTGGATCTAAGTTTTGATTTGGATCCATCTGTATTTTGAATGTAAAACTATTATGAAACATCTTGCAATCTCTCCATCCTGAATCTCTTAACCTACTTATTAATATGTCTTTGTTCTTACCAAATTTCTGTGTTGTGGGAAAGATGCAGGTGGATTGGAATGAAACATCTGTTATTCTCTCCCGTGAACTATGCTAAAACAGAAAGCTTAATAAAATAAACAGGAAAATGCTAAGGGTGGTGGTGGTGGCGGTGATGGGTATTGAACTTCATTGGTTGATAGCTTAATTTTTGATTCTTCCGATTTAAAAATCTTGCTATACGAAGTACTGCAGTGGTGGTACATGGCCTGCTGTCTGAGGATAGAGCAAGTTCATTTGTTCTCTCTGATAGCTGTGAATTTTGTCATGTTTTTGTTAGCTGGTCAGATGTGGTCTTTCTAAGGCTTTGATCTGGGCCTTTTGATCATGCTTATGGAACGGTATGTTCCCCTAACTTGCCTATAACCAAGTCCCACTGATAGAGAGCAAAAAACGCAGTGCTGGCTACAACAGAGCTGGGAAGACTGACTCTGTATCATTCACTGGCGGCCCATGGGAACTCTTCTGAAAAGGTAATATAGCCCCGGGCTACAATGGAGCTTCACTCCCAGGGAGCAGGGGGAATCACCTGGGACCATGGAGCAGTCCTAGAAGGAGAGAACATCTGCACAGATGGTCCAAGCCTATAGCAGAGCTCAGGGGATCCACAGAATTAGGGTTGCAAGCCCCCTGCTTGGGGGAAATATGCCTTGCTCTTTGTGAAAGAATTTGGAGGACATGCTTGAAGGGGGAACCTTGCAGAGTTTTCCTCCCCCTTGGCCCCATTGCCATGGGTATAGGTGGGGCACAATGGGACTGTCAGGTTTTGGCCCCCTCTGGTTGGTTCCTTAGTGTGCTGGGGAGTGTTGAGTTTGATCTCCTTGAGAGAAAACATAAACACTGTGTGTGTGTATTTATGTATGTTTCAAGTATAAACGGTGTCGCTTAGGAAATCAAGTTGCACATCTCCAAACTCCAACTAGCTCATTACAGTATAAGCAACAGTTGTAGGAGTGTTTTCTTTTACTGGCTTGATGTCAGACATGAGCACTTTTAAAGCATATGCAAACTCCAGTGGCCAGATAAGATAGCAACTGGTATTTTTGTTAAATCTCTTCCTTAAGATCTAATTATCCACTCATCTTTGTGTTTTCTCTTAACTAATGGGATAATGAAGCTTGGCCTAGCAACGCCACCCACAGCCAGGGTCATACATTTGAAAGCAAACTCTCCACATGAGTCTCTGGGGAAGCAGACTTCACATCATGACGGAAATGTGTCAGTCTCTAGGGGAAAGAGCCGACCACTCCACACATCAGCAGCTGCAGACAGCATCACAAAGAGACTCATTGATGCTGCTGCTCCTCCTGCTCTTGGAGGGAAGGAAGGTGGTGGGTGTGTGGCAGTTTTGAGACAGAGGATGGGGTGCGTGTGAAAATCCTCTTAAACCCAATGACAGCTCAGTCTTTAGCTGAGCAAGCGTAACTTGTTCGTAATTATAACTGTACACCCCCTCTCCTGCCCCTCTCTCACCCCACGTTAGCACCGCCTCTGGGTTTCTCAGCATTTCTTGTTTTATCCATGAACATCTTAGCTCTGGGTTACAGACTGGCTTTTTGGGGATCTTGTACAGCACAAAACATGTTTAATAATTCATCACTCAAGAGCTCTTTCTCCCCTTTTCTGTCCTTGTGCTTGGTGCAGGAGCAAAGAAATCCTCGGTGGATTTATATTGTCGTTGCACACGCTCCTGGGTTTTTCAGCCCTTTAGGGGGGATGCCTGCTTCCTGGTATAAATTAGAGCTTCAGGGATGCGCTCTCAATTGCCTGTGGCCTTCTACGGCCATCCAGCAGATGAGACCAGCTGGAGCATAGTGTGCTGTGGCTACACCTCCTGTCCTAGGTGCTGAGAGGAGGAGGGGTATTGTAGAGGAAAGGGATGCTTACTGGGGCTGTTCTGTCCATAATTTTACTTCTAGTTTTGGGGGGCATTACAAATGACAGATGTTTCCAGTGTAGTTCATAAGGCAGACAATTGTGCTGTGTGATCACCTCAATAGTGAAACACATGGAAGTTCTTGTGTTTTCATAGCTTTATTTATTTATTTTAAATCTCCATACATTTGCACAGAAAACTTCCCCAGAACACATTACTGGGCCAATGCAAAGTAATGATACTTTACATCCTTATAGTACCTTCCAGCTGAAAATTCAGAAGTACTTTGCAAATTTTATTGATCTGATGCCAGGCATATATTAAAAAGTTAGGTCAACCCAGCTGCATCGCTCAGGGTGTGAAAATCCACACCCTAAGTGACACAGTTAAGCCCTAAGCCTGGATCAAGCATGGCTGATCACATATCTGCACTATGAATCAAACTAATTTCAATGGGCTAGATAGGAATGGTGCCATATGGATTTATATTTGCTGAAAGGACTATAAATGCATGGCAATGATAAATAGCAACATATCCAATTGGGGAGGGTATCGAATGGGGGTAGTGCAGAGATTTGGAGTCAGGGCCAAGGCCCTTTAACATCTTTGTTAATGGCCTTGCAGGGAGATGAATGGAATGTTAATGACAGGTTTCAGAGTAGCAGCCCTGTTAGTCTGTATTCGCAAAAAGAAAAGGAGTACTTGTGGCACCTTAGAGACTAACCAATTTATTTGAGCATGAGCTTTCATCATTCGGATGAAGTGAGCTATAGCTCACGAAAGCTTATGCTCAAATAAATTTGTTAGTCTCTAAGGTGCCACAAGTACTCCTTTTCTTTTTGGAATGTTAATGACACTTTCAGTTGACACTAAATACTGGTTGATTGTAGTGTTGTTGCCGTGGTGTTGGTTCCAGGATATTAGAGAGACAAGGAGGGTGAGGTAATCTCTTTTACTGGATCAACTTCTGTTGGTGAAAGAGATAAGCTTTTGAGTTTTCACAGCGCTTCCTCAGGTCTCTCTGTACCTCTTCCAGACCGTCGCTAGGGCGGGGAGGTGGTGGTGTTTTTTCACACCCCTGAGCGACATAAATTTTGCCAACTTAAGTGATAGAGTAGACATGGCCTATGCTTGAAAGTGTGTCTCTCTCACCAGCAGAAGTTTGTCCAGTAAAAGAGATTACCTCACCCACCTTGTCTCATTAAATACTGGCTAATTTAAAGACCTCAACTCAAATTATTTAAAGATTTCTTTAAGACCACAGTGTTTACAGTGTATTTGGCCTGAAGTCACTGTAAATTCTTTACTGCTATGAATGGATACTGAGCTAAACATTAGCATCTGTGTACTAATGCTCTTTAGTCTGCTGGACAGCTTAGCACTGAATGCTGTGCAAAAATTGTGTCTTCCTGTGATCTGTGAATTATATGCAAGTATTATATGACACATCCGACCTGAACTGTTTCCATGTGAAATGCATTCCTCTCACAAAATACATCATGGGTATTGACCAGCTGAAGATGACAGGCTTCCTAAATCAAAGAATGTGAGTCACTGTTTTCAACTGGTTGTAAAAGACTGAGGGTCTGATCCTGTTTTTGCTTATACAGCTATAAAACAGGTTTCAGAGTAGCAGCCGTGTTAGTCTGTATCCGCAAAAAGAAAAGGAGGACTTGTGGCACAGTCTCTGAGCTATAAAACAGGAGCAGTTGCACTGAAGTCTTTCAGTTTACACCAGCGTAAAGGAGAATCAGGCAGAGAAATTTTGAGTTTCTCCAGTTTCTTCTAAATATCCAGATGTCAGAAGAGGGTGGTGACACCTGTCCAGGGGCTTTTGAGTAGGATCAGCTACAAAGAATTTTAAATTATATAAAATTAAAGGAGATATTCTTTCCACATATACTTCGGGACCAGCTGGAAATGCCGACTGTACACAAGTGATTATTGCACAGTATTTGCTCCCTCTCCTGCAATATGATCAGCTAGTACAGACCCTTGTGCCCCAATGCAATCCCGCTGACTTCACTGGGATACAAGGGTCTGTGCAAAACACAACATACAGACAGCCCACATACTGAAGAGTTTACAATATAGACAAAACGGGCACAGAATAGACAAAATGTCTTGGGAATCCCAGAAGGGAGTCCCATATTGACTCACTTCTTTTGGCCATCCTGGGAGAATTGAGTCTTTACTTAATAGTCTCCAGGGAAGGTATCCCAAAGTATATGCGAAAATGTTTGCTTCCTCAAATAGCTTGAAGTGATAACAGGTGGCTCTGATCAGTAACAATTGTAGATGTTGATAGCGAGTGTCTTTATTTTTAACTGTTTCCATTGGAATTAAAAAAAAAAATCTTCATGGAAACATGGAGATTAAGGGGCAGATCACTAGCTGGTGTAAATTGTCATCGCTCCGCTGCAAACAGTTTATGCCATCTGAGGATCTGTCTGCATGGATCATGGATATTGTCTTAGGTTTTATAAAAGTTTGTGTTTACATAACCTTAACTATGGAACAGGGGTTTTTTGACACTTGTCCCTTGTAATAAAGATCTGTTTTCAACAATGGTAATTTCCAGCATCCTTATTGTCACAAAGCCTCAATAGATTATTCACAGATCATTATTTTGTCTTAAAAAAACCCCATTCTATTCATTACATTCAGCAGCATGCACAAGTAAAGTTCCTTTGAAAATTATCCAGAGCTCTGGCTATAAAGTGACTTTAAAGTGATATAGAAGAAATTAATAAAATGGGCTGGCACAGATATTTTAATAGTGTTTTTAATTCCCTAGTATGTGCCTGCTCACTCTCAGACCTGCTGGCATATACTTCATTCATGTCACATGTACTTTGGTTACTGATCAAAGCAGGCTCTAGGTCTAGCTGACTGGAGGCATGGATCAATCTGCCAAAAGCCCTGTGCCAAAAATCTCGTTTGATTTATGCCACTTTAACTCCACTGATTTTCAGAACATGCCCTTTAGTGAATTCAAGTCAGCCTGCAACACACAATTATTGAATAAATCACATAGCCATACCTGCAGAGAACTATTGACTAGAACCCTGGCCATGTCGCACTCAACACCCAGTTCTAACACTTGAATTAAAAGAGAACTGTAGTTGCTAATAATTAAATGGCAAATAAATAAATAAATCATTAACATAGTTAAGGTTCCCCGGGGATAGCTTTTGCCCTTCCAGAACATGGAGTTCAGCAGAAACCAAGGAATACAGAGTTAAGGCAAATGCCTAAGGTGGGTTTCAGACTTCAAAGTTGTAGGCCCAGTGAGGCATTAAGTGGCCCATTCATCTCAATGAGAAGTTCTCAGAGGAAAGAGAATACTCCATGTTGATGAATATAGCTTGAAACAATTGCTCTGAGATGGGTGAACTGCACCATTCATGTCAGTGGGTGCTCCTTTCCTGCCAGCAGTGCAGGAGAGTTTCTGATGTGTGTTAAGCATACTGGTTCTTAGCCCCTCACCCCAGTGTTTTTGGTCATTTGCTCTGAGCATGCCTGTTCTAAGCTCCACTTCCAGAGGGGCAGGGCTTCTCCAGATCCTAGCTCACATGGGGGTTAGGGAGAAAGGCTTGGATACCACAGAAAGGCAAGCCCTCACCCCAGAACTTGGCTTACATGAGCGGGAGTGAGAGGGGGGTCAGACTGTCAGATGGGCAGGGAACCCCAGATCCCAGCTCGCATAGGGTGGTAGAAAGAGGGGTGCCTATGTCCCTATTGTCCCCTAGTTCCCTGCTATTCAATCCATGTCCCCTTCACCTGAGACCCTCACCTTTCTCCCCTCCTCTACTACCCATCACCATTTGTCCCCTTCTCTTTGATGCAGCCCCAAACCCCTCTCACCCTTATTCCCCCTCACTCCTCCCCTAAAAGGCCCTCCCTTTCCAGTAAAAGCATTTGCATATCTAATTAATTTTTTTTATTACATTCCCCCAAAATAACCTCCTTGTTATACCAATAAAATAAAAACCAGCAGGATCTTATTAAAGGGGAAAAGGCAAAATGCCACATTTATTGTGAATACAGAAAGAATCATAGTAAGCAGTTAGTTATAGCTATAACATTCCATTCGATTTCATATTTATTCACACACACACACACACACACACACACAGAGGTTCTGCAAGGTTGTTATCATAGTTACCAGCCTTAGAGTTGCTCATGCCAAGCCACTGGCCAGGTGGCCTGGACATGAGGAGGGAGCAGATGCTCATCTGACGCTCCTGGAAGTTGGTTTGCAGAATCAGACCCCAAAGTTCTCACTTTCTAGAGTCCATTTTTATAGGAATTTCTTCCTATGCCCGTCTATGGGAATTGCTTCATCATGCAGTTGCTGAATCAATCAGCAGATGACACATTCCTGATGGCTCTGTGCTGCTAGATGTTATCTCGTTCTTTGGTTCTCCCATTCTTGAGGCTGTTGGATGGATTCCAGTCTGCCCTCTGGGGGTCCTCTGGTTATTTCCACTTGACTCCTTCTTTAGCCGATGGACACTGGAGTCTTAGGCTGGGATCTCCCTGATAATTCAGTTTTTATACACACCAAGCATCCATCCACATACATCCTCTATCTCTGTTTTAATCACAATTGTTAACAAAGCGAGATGAATACAACAAAAGGGCGGGGAGTCTCTGGGAGCTGTTTATGTTGTTACAGAGTATTGCTTTGAGTCTCTCTCTGTGTGAGTAGTTGTTGTTACAAAGAATTGCTTTGAGAACAGACTCTGTCTTAGGATGTACTAACACAATTAGCAGCTTGCAAGTTTCACACACAAAGGGAGAGAAACAGTACCAAAAACCAAAAGACCTCTTAATTAGTAATACCCTGGAATTTAAACTATGGGGAATCAAACTCATTTGTGATTTTAATACAGAACTTCTTTAATATGATCTAGCATCCTCACATGCCCTTCCTCCCCCAACAGAGACAGATTTTACTGATATACCTCCCAACCCTTTTCAGATTTCTGCCCAAGGAGGATCAGGTTCAGAGACCTACTGTTTATCCCTTTGAGCTCTCCAGCTGGTGTGAAACTTCCAAGACTAACAATCCTATTAATTTCTCTCTCTCCATACTCAACTCAGGATAATCAATTTGGCATGAAAATCAGGCATGTGGGTCACCCTTATGACAAGCCAAACTGAAGAAGCAAAATATTTTTGAAGTAACCTTTTAATTTTGATTTCCCCAAAGAGCTGGTGGGTTCCATGTCTGTACTCATTTGGGGTAACTTTTGAGTGTTGGACACCCTGGTGCAATGAACTGAGCCGTGGTTTGATGTCTGTGTGACCAAAAATGAGTTGCCGGAATCTTTCAATTTATAAGAAAAGTTGTTTTGTTTCTCCTTAGAGTTATATCTTGGGAACCCCTTGTTCAAATGGCCCCAAATTTGGATCAATGTCAGAACCAGAGGGCACTGTTAAGTATACCAAATGTCAAGGCTAATCATGAGTAACCATGTAGATTTTAGAGCAGTTAGAGTCAAGCTTTAAATACAAACCTGGTCTTAAGTGCAGTAAGGTTGTTACCCTGCTATAAAAGATCCCTTATCCAATGAGTGTGGCAACAACCAGACACAACTTCAGATTTTCATGCCTATGAAGGCCCTGATCCTGCCCTAGAATTCTTCTGTAGGTCCCTGTACCCATGCAGAGTCCCACTGAAGCCAATGTGAGTCTGCCCTAGAACAGGGGTTCACAACCTTTTTATTTCTGAGGCCCCCCCAATATGCTATAAAAACTCCACAGCCCACCTGTGCCACAATAATTGGTTTTCTGCATATAAAAGCCTGGGCCGGTGTTAGCGGGTAGCAGGCAAGGCAATTGCCTGGAGCCCCAGAGTCCTACATTGCTACATTGCTCAGGCTTTGGCTTCAGCCCTGGGTGGCAGGGTTCAGGGCACGAGCTTAAGACCCATATGCTATGGCTTCGGATTTCTGCCCTGGCCCCCAGTGCGTCTAATGCTGGTCTTTTTGGCAGACCCCTTGAAACCTGCTCAAGGTCCCCGAGTGGGCCCCGTGCTCCTGGTTGAGAAACACTGCCCTAGAAGATTTAAATGCAGTTGAGGCCAAAGCCAGCACGTTAGAGGCCCCCATTAATGTCCACTTCTCGGTGGCGGGAATTTGGCTCAGAATGTCAATGGGATCATTTCACTGCTGTAAATCTGGAGAAGTTGGCCTGTAGGGCTTTAAAGGTAATTCAGCAACCAATACAAATGTTGGGCCTGACGTGCATTACTACCTCCCAGCTAACTAAAGGACCAATGTTTATATCCCAGACTAACGAGACCTTGAAAAGCATTTCCATGAATAGTGTAAAATAATTCCAATATGAAAAAGTTGCCAAAGTAATTTTAAACAAATTACAAACTAAAAATAGGAAACCACAAAGAACTCTGTTTATTCTCCAAGTAAACTCTGATTTAGTTTAGCTGAATGGAGGGGGAAAACCCTATTATAAATATAGATTTTACTTGTACATTATAGAAAGTGGACACTTTCATCACAGTGGAGCCTAAAAATGAAGCAGGTGGAAAGCCCCATGGTTTGTACAGAACAAAATAAGCCATCTGAAAACATTGAAAAGTAAATAAGAAATGCCAATTCATCATGGCAAATGCATCAAAGGGCCTAGTGCAGGTTTACTGTTCTGATTAGACATAAAAAGAGGTTCTGAGCTCCCCATAAACCCATAGAGTTCATGCCCCACTGGTACTCTGTACCCATCATCATGAAGGGGGTATTCTGTGACAAGTGGCAGGGTCAATATATTTTAAACTGGATGCTCCCTGCCCTGTTCACTCAATGTCTTTCCACATTATTCCTGCCAGGGGAACGAGATATGCCCGCAGAGGGCTCTGCATGGTGCTGAGGCTGGATCAGAACATGAGTTCATATGATGCTCCTTGCCAATACAAAACGGGCCTCAAAATCAAAATGTCTACCTGAGCCTCTCTATTAGCCAGGTGATATTGCTATCGCCTGGTCCACCTCTCACCCCTTGTCTATCTCACTACATCTGTCATATTTAAACTTAAATTGTGCTCTCTTTAAGGCAAGAATCATGTTTGTGCTTGTTTATTAGGGTCCCTAGTATGTCTCTGGAGGCTCAGAATAAATAACACTGTGCAGTGTGCATGCCTAGTGGCACCCAGAAATCAACCAGAGCCTGAACTGGGTCCCAGGTGTTTGATACAATTGATATATGTGGTTTGTTAGCCAGTTTGTTCCTTGCATCCATCCAAACAATGCATATAAGGGAGATAGTACGGAGCTGAGTAGCGATTCTGCTTTTTGAGTCACATGTTGAATACAGCCTAGGAAATTTACTTTTTAGAGATGTAAATTGTGGGGATTTTTTTGTTTGTTTAAAAACATTTTCCCTTTAGAAACTCCCTGAAGTGACCAAGTCACAATATTGGAGAATTTCCCTTTCACTTTATTCTCAAACCAAACAGTCATGTCTGGAGGTTTCTTTGTCGTTATTACTGTCATTCTATAGCACCATGCCTGTCACCTGCAATCCATATAAAAAAGCATAGTTCCATTTAAGAGTAAGATGCAATAGAGATCACGGGTTGTGTGTAATAGAAAAAAAAATCAAAGCCAAAGAGTTTTCCATGAGAAAGTGAAGTTGCCAAGAGACACAGTTGTTAGAGGCTGTAATTCCATGAATAATTTGTAGTTTGTACTAGGATGGGGAGGTGGAATCTCTAGTCGATCCTAAATTAGACTTCCTTTTAGTCCTAATCTGTCTGTCAGAGATTTTCCCCGGTAATTCTGCAAAATAATATGTTGAAGCAGTCACACATCTCTTGAGACACAGGATTATTCTAGTATAAATAAAGACTGACATTAAATGGTATCCAAAAAACATCACATTTAAAATGCAATGAGAGACGAATAAGTAAAATATCTAACAGACTGCACTTTCTCACTAGATAAACCGTGCTGGTGGCTCTCATAGCAAGTGTGTGGAAGCATAAACAGATGCTATGAATGACTGAGGAGGAAATTCGAGGACAGACATTTAGCTATCAACAGTTTGCACAGTTAGACATGCATTTATTGGCAGCTGTACTGCCTACATATAACATAATTTTATTTTATCTTTGCAAAAATTAGAAACATGCTGGACCAGTTACAGGAAAAACACCCATTGCTTTGAATAACTATGGCTCACTCAGACCTGTAGTGTTCGGCCCTAAATCTGTACAATCCAACCACAACTGGTACCTGGACGTGTCATTAGTTTCCCCAGAAAGGAATTCTAATCTTAGTGAGATTTGGCATTAATACAAAAATAGTAGGGGAAAAGTGATGGAGATTTAATAAGCATAATGTTATTTCATGCAAGACTGGAAAGAGACATAATTTGAGCAGCACTGGGGAAAGCTGATGTAGAATATCACACCTCTGAAGGAAGCTGTTAGTATGACTGCTATGATGCTTCTCTTTGTTTTTGCCAAAAAAAACCCCACCACCTTTCATTTTTTCAGCACTCTTCAGAAGTTGGTTCTCAAGGATGTGATGGAGCCTGTGAATAGAGGCTGGGATTTTCAAAGGAGCCCAAGGGATTTTAGGTGCCCGGCTCCCTTTGGGTGAAGGGCTACATTGCAAACTTGCTTTTTTACATACAATAATGTAAAGAGAACGTTATCAAGTGGTCATGGAAGTCAATGGGAATCTCTTAATTTACTTGAAAGAGCTTTGAATCAGACCCATATCTAGAACCATCCAGTGTGGCTGCAGAACTCAGTCTTCAGGGGAGAAAATAGGGCACCCCAAAATTGAGGCTACTTCTGAAAACATGCCCAAACTGGTAAATATCTTCATCCCAGACAAAGCACAATGGCCCTCTCAATAGAAAACTCTTCACTCACAGCTGCTTTGGTAACAGGAAGTTCACTACATTCCTTTCCCTTCCAAAGAACCAGTCCTCTTTCTTTAACTGTTACGTGTTCTCACACAAGGCATCCTTTTTAGTAGCACTTTTTTTCTTTCCTTGTGTAGATTAATCCTGGGAGTAAGGCAGCCATGGCTAACCTGTGCCCCGGAGATATTATTCTGGCAATTAATGGCGAGAGCACAGAAAACATGACTCATCTAGAAGCACAAAACAAGATCAAAGCAAGTATGGACCAGCTGATGCTATCTGTGAACAGGTGGGTGTCTGCACTTTTCCTTCAAACACTTACACCTCTTTGGTATTGACCCACTACATAGTTACTGTGTCCATATTTGTAACTAAATGTCCCCTTCCTTGAGATGCTCTTCTGCAACCACATGGCAGCCTTGAGCAGCATCATGTTTTCCTCTGAATCTCTGAGCTGTAGCCTCTTTCCTAGCTAGGGAGGACTGGAAGGCAGTTCGTGCTGGAGCAGATCTGATACGACATCTTAAAATAAAAATAAAATAATCCCATCTGAGTGACCCTAAGGGCTTGTCTACATGGGGACGTGAACTGAAAGTGAATCTACTGAAAGTGTGAAGTCAAGGTGCATAAATTAAAGGGCATTTCATTCAGGAGTAAAGCAGCCATAGTACGAAGTTTGCTGTAACTGAATCCTCGTCCAAGGATTCCAGGGAGGATTAAGGGTTTGTCAAAGCACATTAACTGTTAGTGTGCATCAATCGGTCTACACGGACAGATAGTCTGAGGCAGGCTAGTGCCGGGTGAGTTCACACCCCAGTTTGCGGTGAACTAATTGTTCACATAGACAAACCCTTAATCCATCCTGGAATCCTTGGACGAGGATTAAATTACAACAAATTATGGCCACTTTACTCCTGAATGACACACCCTTTAATTTATGCATATTGACTTCACATGTTTTAGCTGATTCACTTTAACTATCCTGAGGCCATGTCTACACTACAAAAGTACTCCGATTTGACAGAAGTCGATTTTTGGGAACAGATTGTATAAAGTTGAGTGCATGCATCCACACTAAGCACATTAATTCGGCGGTGTGCATTCACAATACCGTGGCAAGCATCGACATTCTGAGCAGTGCACTGTGGGTAGCTAGCCCACAGTTCCCACAGTCTCCACTGCCCATTGGAATTCTGGGCTGAGCTCCCAATGCCTGATGGGGCCAAAAGTTTGTCGCGGGTGGTTATGGTAATGTCGTCAGTGAACCCTCCCTCCCTCCGTGAAAGCAACAACAGACAATCATTTCGCTCCCTTTTCCCTGGATTGCCCGAGCAGACGCCATAGCATGGCAAGCATGGAGCCTGTTCAGCTCACCGCAGCAGTTATGACCATTGTAAACACCTTGTGCATTATCGTGCAGTTTATGCAGAACCAGCACCTGAAAAACCAGGTGAGGAGGCAACGGCAGCGCAGTGATGAGGACATGAACACAGATTTCTCTAAAACCGTGATCCCCAGCAATTTGGAGATCATGGTGTTACTGGGGCAGGCTCATGCCGTGGAACATCGATTCTGGGCATGGGAAACAAGCACAGGGTGGTGGGACTGCTTAGTTTTGCAGGTTTCGGATGATTCCCAGTGTCTGAAACTTTTGCATGCGTAAGGGCACTTTCATGGAATTTTGTTACTTGCTTTCCCCTGCCCTGAAGTGCAAGAATACCAAGATGAGCGTAACCCTCACAGTTCACAAGCGAGTGGCAATGGCCCTGTGGAAGCTTGCAACGCCAGACAGCTACCGGTCAGTCGGGAATCAATTTGGAGTGGGCAAATCTGCTGTGGAGGTTGCTGTGATGCAAGTAGCCAATGCAATCATTGAGCTGCTGCTATCAAAGGTAGTGACTCTGGGAAATGTGCAGGTCATACTAGATGGCTTTGCTGCAATGGGATTCCCTAACTGTGGTGGGGCTATAGACGGAACTCATATCCCTATCTTGGGACCGGACCACCAGGGCAGCCAGTATATAAACCGCAAAGGGTACTTTTCAATGGTGCTGCAAGCACTGGTGGATCACAAGGGACGTTTCACCAGCATCAATGTGGGATGGCCGGGAAAGGTTCGTGACTCTTCAGGAACTCTGGTCTGTTAAAACGGCTGCAGGAAGGGATTTACTTCCCAGACCAGAAAATAATTGTTGGGGATGTTGAAATGCCTATAAAAAGAAAAGGAAAGTACAGTGGGGAGATTTATATACACAGAGAACATGAAACAATGGGTGTTACCATACACACTGTAACAAGAGTGATCAGGTAAGGTGAGCAATTACCAGCAGGAGAGCGGAGGGGAAAAAGCCTTTTGTAGTGATACTCAAGGTGGGCCATTTCCAGCAGTTGACAAGAATGTTTGCGGAACAGTGTGTGTGTGTGTGTGGGGGGGGAATAAACAAATATATGAGATATGCCATCATGTACCAGCAATGCCCCTCGGCCATGTACATTGGCCAAGCCAGACAGTCTCTATGTAAAAGAATAAATGGACACAAATCAGACGTCAAGAATTATAACATTCAAAAACGAGTCGGAGAACACTTCAGTCTCTTTGCTCACTTGATTACAGACCTAAAAGTGGCAATTCTTCGACAAAAAAACTTCAAAAACAGACTCCAGTGTGAGACTGCTGAATTGGAATTAATTGTATTCCGTTTGCAAATGAACTTAGGCTTGAATAAAGACTGGGAGTGGATGTATCATTACACAAAGTAAAACTATTTCCCCATGTTTATTTCCCCCCTCCACCCCCCCACTGTTCCTCAGATGTTCTTGTCAACTGCTGGAAATGGCCCACCTTGATTATCATGACAAAAGGTTCCCTTCCCCCCCGCCCCCGCTGTCCTGCTGGTAATAGCTCACATTACCTGATCAGTCTTGTTACAGTATAAAGAAAAGGAGTACTCTGTGAGAGTGATGGGTCGTCCTTCAGGATAGGTTGTAGATCCTTGATGATGCTTTGGACAGGTTTTAGTTGGGGGCTGAAGGTGACGGCTAGTGGCGTTCTGTTATTTTCTTTGTTGGGCCTGTCCTGCAGTAGGTGACTTCTGGGTACTCTTCTGGCTCTGTCAATCTGTTTCTTCACTTCAGCAGGTGGGTATTGTAGTTGTAAGAATGCTTGATAGAGATCTTGTAGGCATTTGTCTCTGTCTGAGGGGTTGGAGCAAATGCGGTTGTATCATAGAGCTTGGCTGTAGACAATGGATCGTGTGGTGTGGTCTGGATGAAAGCTGGAGGCATGTAGGTAGGAATAGCTGTCAGTAGGTTTCCGGTATAGGGTGGTGGTTATGCAACGGACTTTGTTGCAAGGATAGGTTCCTGGGTTAGTGGTTCTGTTGTGTGGTATGTAGTTGCCGGTGAGTATTTGCTTCAGGTTGGGGGGCTGTCTGTAGGCAACAAAGCCCGTTGCCAACTGTGCCCACATATCTATTCAGGGGACACCATCACAGGGCCTAATAACATCAGCCACACTATCAGAGGCTCATTCACCTGCACATCTACCAATGTGATATATGCCATCTTGTGCCAGCAATGCCCCTCTGCCATGTACATTGGTCAAACTGGACACTCTCTGTGTAAAAGAATAAATGGACACAAATCAGATGTCAAGAATTATAACATTCATAAACCAGTCGGAGAACACTTCAGTCTCTCTGGTCACGCAATCACAGACATGAAAGTTACAATATTACAACAGAAAAACTTCAAAACCAGACTCCAGCGAGAGACTGCTGAATTGGAATTCATTTGCAAATTGGATACAATTAACTTAGGCTTGAATAGAGACTGGGAGTGGCTAAGTCATTATGCAAGGTAACCTATTTTCCCCTTGTTTTTTCCTCCCCCCTCCTCCCCCCACTGTTTCTCAGACGTTCTTGTTAAACCCTGGATTTGTGCTGGAAATGGCCTACCTTGATTATCATACACATTGTAAGGAGAGTGATCACTTTAGATAAGCTATTACCAGCAGGAGAGTGGGGTGGGGGGAGAGAAAACCTTTTGAAGTGATAAACATCCATTTTTTCATGGTCTGTGTGTATAAAACATCCTCACTGCATTTTCCACTTTATGCATCCGATGAAGTGAGCTGTAGCTCATGAAAACTTATGCTCAAATTGGTTAGTCTCTAAGGTGCCACAAGTACTCTTTTTCTTTTTTGGGAATACAGACTAACACGGCTGCTACTCTGAAACCTATCTTGTTACAGTGTGTATGGTAACACCCATTGTTTCATGTTCTCTGTGTATATAAATCTCCCCACTGTATTTTCCACTGCATGCATCCGATGAAGTGAGCTGTAACTCACAAAAGCTTATGTTCAAATAAATTTGTTAGTCTTTAAGGTGCCACAAGTACTCCTTTTCTTTTTGCCGATACAGACTAACACGACTGCTACTCTGAAACCTGTCTAAATGCCTATAGTTATCCTTGGGGACCCAGCCTACCCCTTAATGTCCTGGCTCATGAAGCCGTACACAGGCACCCTGGACAGTAGTAAGGAGCTGTTCAACTATAGGCTGAGCAAGTGCAGAATGGTGGTAGAGTGTGCATTTGGACGTTTCAAGGGTCGCTGGCGCAGTTTACTGACTCACACAGAGGTCAGCGAAACCAGTATTCCCATTGTTATTGCTGCTTGCTGTGTGCTCCACAGTCTCTGTGAGAGTAAGGGGGAGACATTTATGGCAGGGTGGGAGGTTGAGGCAAATCGCCTGACCGCTGAATACGCGCAGCCAGACCCCAGGGCAGTTAGAAGAATACAGCAGGAAGCGCTGCGCATCAGAGAAGCTTTGAAAACCAGTTTCATGACTGGCCAGGGTACTGTGTGACAATTCTGTTTGTTTCTCCTTGATGAAAACCCGCCCCCTTGGTTGCCTCTAAATTCCCTGTAAGCCACCTGCCCTCCCCCCTTTGATCACAGCTTGCTTGCAAAGGAAATAAAGTCACTATTGTTTAAAAAACATATATTCTTTATTAATTTGATTATAAAAATAGGGAGATAATGCACAAGGTAGCCCGGGTGGGGTATGGGAGGAGGGTAGGAGGGAAGGAAAAGTCAACTTTAAAACTTGTTGAATGCCAGCGTTATGTTGCTTGGGCTGTCCACTAGGGTGGAGTGGTTGCACCCAGAGCCTCCCACCCCGCGTTCTTGGGCGTCTGGAGGCTATGGAACTTGGGTGGGGAAGCTATACAACTTGGGGAGGAGGGAGGGTGGTTAAACAGGGGCTGCAGGGGCAGTCTGTGATCCTGCTGCCGTTCATGAACCTCCACCAGACGCTGGAGCATGTCCGTTTGATCCCACAGTAGCCTCAGCGTTGCCTCATGCCTCCTCTGATCTTCCTGCCGCCACCTCTCCTCATGTTCGTCGGCCACTTTCCTGTGCTCTGCTATTGTGTCCCTCCACATATTCTGCTGAGCTCTGTCAGTGCCGGACGACTGCATGAGCTCAGAGAACATTTCATCATGTGTGCGGTTTTTTTCTCCGCCTTATCTGAGATGGCCTTTGGGACGGAGGAGGGAGGCTTGAAACATTTGCAGCTGCTGGAGAAAAAAAAGGGAGTGAAGTATTTAAAAAGATACGTTTTACAGAACAATGGCTGTACTCTTTCACGGTGAACAATGCTATTCACATGTGATTTTGGTACAAGGTTGCATTTTGCATCTTATATTGAGTGCCTGCGGCTTTGGTGTTAGAGATCACACATGCAGTGCCGGGCAACATAATTTGGCTTGCAGGCAGCCATGGTAAGCCATAGTTTTTCTGCTTCTGCAACCTTCATAACAGCAGCGTGCTCCTCTCCCATACCAAGCAAAGCACGTTGAGGTGGCCGTTTAGTGCTGCGGTTTTCCTGTTAATGTGCAGCAGCAGAAACCAAACTAACCGGCCCCCCATCCAATTCTCTGGGATGATTGCTTTACCCCTCACCCCACTGCATGGCCAATTGTGGGGAGGATTTCTTTTCAGCCACAGGCAAACAGCCCAGTAAGAACAGACACCTCTGAATGTTCCCTTAATTAAATTCCCCTATTTCAACCAGGTTACTATGAATGATATCACTCTCCTGAGGATAACACAGAGAGATAAAGAACAGATGTTGCTTGAATGCCAGCAAACACTGGGACCATATGCTGCCAGGCTTTGTCATGCAATGATACCAGATTATTTGCTACTAGCATGGCATGGTAAAATGTCCTATCACGGAGGACAGAATAAGGCTGCTCTCCCCAGGCTACTCTGCAAAGGCTTTTAGAGTACCTCCAGGAGAGTTTCATGGAGATGTCCCTGGAGGAGTTCCGCTCCATCCCCAGACTTGTTAACAAACTTTTCCAGTCGCTGTATTGGCCACGAATGCATCCCAAGTCCTCAGGGCTATTTAATCATTAAAAAATGCTTTTATAACATGTATTATATTTAAAAAGGTACACTCACCAGAGGTCCCTTCTCCGGCTTCGTTGGGTTGGGAGGGTATTTCAGTCAGGGTGATAAAAAGATCCTGACTGTCAGGGAGAACGGTGTGCTGTGTGCTCTCCTCAAGCTCGTCCTCCTCCTCCTCATCTTCCCCAGCCACAAAATCCTCGGGCATGGCAGAGAGTACCCCATCATCAGAGTCCACGGATGGGGTGGGGTAGTGGTGGCAGCCCCCCCATGAATTGCATGCAGCTCAACGTAGAAGCGGGATGTCTGGGGCTCTGTCCCGGAGCGTCTGTTTGATTCTTTGGTTTTCTGGTGTGCTTGTCTGAGCTCCTTAAGTTTCACGTGGCACTGTGTTGTGTCTCTGCTGTAGCCTCTGTCCCTCATGGCCTCAGAGATTTTTTGAAATGTTTTGGCATTTCGTCTTTTGGAACGTAGTTCTGATAGCACTGATTCCTTTCCCCATACAGCGATCAGATCCAGTGCCTCCCGTTCGGTCCATGCTGGAGCTCTTTTTCGATTCTGGGACTGCAGGGTCGCTTGTGCTGATGAGCTCTGCATGGTCACCTGTGCTGACGAGCTCGCCTGGCCAAACAGGAAATGAGATTCAGAAGTTCCCCAGGGCTTTTCCTGTACACCTGGCCAGTGCATCCGAGTTCAGAGTGCTGTCCAGAGTGGTCACAATGGTGCACTGTGGGATAGCTCCCGGAGGCCAATACCTTCTAATTGCATCCACACTAAACCTAATTTGAAACGGCGATGTCGATTTCAGTGCTAATCTCTTCCTTGGGGAGGAGTACAGAAATCGGTTTTAAGAGCCTTTTATGTCAACAAAAATGGCTTCGTTGTGTGGACGGGTGCAGGGTTAATTTGATTTAACGCTGCTAAATCCGACATAAACTCATAGTGTAGACCAGGTGGTCTAAGGACTGGTCTACACTAGAAAATTAGATCGACCCAGCTTCATTGCTGGGGAAGAAATCCACAACCCTGAGTGATGTAGTTAAGTTGACTTCACCCCGGGAGTAGATAGTGCTAGGTCAGAGGAAGAATTCTTCTGTTGACTGCTTCTCAAGGAGGTGGATTTCCTACATCAGTGGGAGAACGCCCACTGCATCGTGCAGCTGTGCCACTGTAGCATTTCAAGTGTAGACAAGCCCCAAGTATTCCTTCCCCTCCTACCAAAAGGCTAAGCATGCTGCCTCTTCAACAAATCCTGCCTCTGTTTGTCCAGGGAGCAGGACACTGGGACCAGGACTACATTTATACATTTTATTATTTTTTAACCCTTCTTTCCTATTTGCATAGACTAATTTGTTCCATGATATCATGCAAAGTTGGTACATCTGCAAAAGACTGGTGACTGGTCTCAGAATAAAGAATGACACTGTAGTGTATCAATAGGTTTGTTTCTTAATCTGCTCCAGTGGTTTGTGTATCTGCTCCAGGTAAACAAATGCTTTTAAAATGACATTAGTAGAAAAGGTAGATATGGCAATATATATTCCAGGTCATTTGTATTTGAATTTGCATGAGCACACTGTAGGGCTTTTGGTAGAAGCAGATTTACAGGTCTAAACATCCAGGCCTGCTCCCACTGAAAAACTCCCATTGATTTCAACGGGAGTGCTCTTGGGACCGAAATCTGGGCTTGGAGAAGCACCACATACATAGCCTCTATTACCTTAATCTCTTTTGTCTTCGTGCCTTAGCACACTTTCCAAGGGTCTGCTGAGGGTTTAGACTTTTAGGAATGATTTAAAGCAAAACAAAAGTTCATGTAAATGGATTTTGTTTTTCTTTCCACCGGAATTCATTCCCTGGCCAAATGTTTCTAATTAAATCACAAATTACTATAATTGTCCAGCCAAAATGAGTGAGTTTTATGAGGCACATTAATGACTAATATGATCTGTGATAGATATAAGTACATTTATAAGATTTTCCACTTCAAGTTAAAAAGGCATTTCCATATGTAAAGAGCTACCATTCACTGTTTATACTTCCTTTTAAAAATTGTTTAGATTTCTGGACCTCGAAATCTGGTCTGAAATCTAAGTAACTAGTTATTGGTGTTTCACAAAGCCACAGCCTTATTTCTGTGTGTACAGTTTGGTCATTTATAAATCGCTATCATAAATAAAGTAGAACTCTCTTTTAACATTAATATTTGAGTAGTACCCAGAGTCCCCAATCAAGTTTGGACCCCATTGTGCCAGGTCCTGGAGGAACAGAGTATATAGTCCCTGCTTCAGAGAGGTTAAGTGGTTTGTTTCACAGAAAGCTTCATCACAAGCAGAGTTTCATATAACAAGAGAGGATCTATCAGGCCTGCTACATCTCTCTACTTCCCACAGGGAGTGGCTTTAGTAAGAGTGGCCTGTCTCTTCACAAAGTGGGGCTGTAGCGACACTGGGAAACATGGATTTCTCCTTACTCCTCTCCACACAAGGTGGTAACACTTCTCTGCTCCTTCTCCCCCTCCTTCTCTGCTTTACCAGTTCTCCTTGGAACTACAGTGTGTCAAGGGGCTACCTTCAAGGGGACTAACATAGCGGAACCTTCTTATGCTTGAGAAGGCTTCACTGCAGGTGACCCTTCACTGAAATGCATTTAAATGGAGCTCTCATTCCACGAAAATGGAATGTCGTCCTATGTGAATTCATGAAGAGCACAAACACCCTACTGATGTCAGAGTCTTTCCATTAAGTTTAATGGGAGCTGGATCAGACCATTGTTATGATCAGATTCCAGTGTATACAGAGTAATCTATATATTATATTTGAAGACATTGGGATGCTTTTAACACCCTGATAGAACTTTGCTCATTCCTTGGGATGAACAGTTTTTTGACTAACACATTTTTAAAAATAATCCAAATAATGTTTAAATGTTTCACGATACGAAGTAAATACAATGAGATTCATAGATATTAAGGTCAGAAGGGACCATTATGATCATCTAGTCTGACCTCCTGCACGACGCAGGCCACAGAATCTTACCCACCCACTCCTGCGAAGAACCTCTCACCTATGTCTGAGCTATTGAAGTCCTCAAATCATGGTTTAAAGACTTCAAGGAGCAGAGAATCTTCCAGCAAGTGACCTGTGCCCCATGCTACAGAGGAAGGCGAAAAACCTCCAAGGCCTCTTCCAATCTGCCCGGGAAGAAAATTCCTTCCCGACCCGGCGATCAGCTAAACCCAACTATGAATAGAAACCTTGTCACCAGAACCATTTCAAATGAAGCGTTTTCCTGTCCAGAAAGCCAAATTCAAAGTTAAGTTGATTTCTAACATCCAGCGTTGAAACTACACCAGCACCCACGAGCCTCAGCTCAAATAGTTTCAGAAGGGGCCTTATCGGAAGTCAGGCACAATCCCTGTCTACAATGGGAACAGAATCTTACCATATGCAGCTAAGTGAACAATCCATACTCCTGAACGATGTTAAGCGGACCCAGCCCCTGATGTAGACAGCGCTAAGTCAACGGAAGAATTCTTCCATTGACCTTACTGCTGCCTCTTGAAAAGGTGGTTTACGTTCACTGATGGACGGGATTCTCTCCTCCGTGTAAGTAGTGTCTACTCTAAAGCGCTACGGTGACACCGCTGTAGCATTTCAAGTGTAGACAAGCTCTAATGGCTGGTGGGGTTACCTTATGGTTTTACTAAAACAAAAAAAATCAAGTATATTCAAACCTATGCTGAAGGCCATTAAAGGTAGGCATGTGGGGATGTTCCTTTCTAGAACAGCTTTCGCTCTCTGACTAGTTCATGGTGGTCAGGGAACATGTGCTAGAATCCTGCTAACAAGCATGTTTGCTTATGATTGGAGCTAGGATGTTTCTGTGCTGATTGTTGGCAGCCCATCCGTGAAAGTGGAGTTCAGCTTTCAGAAACAGAGAGATCCAACTCTAACCATAGGACAAGCTGACAGAGAAGAAATCTGCCTGGCACCACTGTAACAATCTTTATTATACAGGGTCATTTCTCATGCAGAGGATCTTACAGTCAAGCTGCTTTATGGAAGCTCAGTCTATTTACATTATCAAAGAGATGACTTGATCGTGGTCTGTAGGTTGCTATGTGGAAGATTTCTTATAGTAGATAACTCTTTAGTTTAGTAGACAAAGGCATGACAAGATCCAATGGCCAGAAGCTGAAACCAGGCAAATTTAGACTAGAAATAAAGTGGACATGCATTTTTAACAGTCAGAGTAATTAACCTTTGCAACAACTTACCAAGAGATGTAGTAGATTCTTTTGTTTGGGCTTAGATTTTTAAAGGTATTTAGGAATTACTATGCTCAGCGTTGTAACATATAACTGATGTAGGAGTTTAAATCTCATTTTCAAAAGGGATTTAGGCACTTATGAGTCTTTTTAGAACTCAGTTCAACTCTTAAGTGCCTAAATCTCTTTTGAAAATAAAATTTAGGTTCCTAAAGCAGCACCTGATAATGTGTGGCCAGTTATTGGGGAAGATAAAAGGACCCAGGCATCCATGCACAATTCCCATTGACTTCCACAAGAGTAATACTGATGTGCCCGAGGACAGAGTTGGATCCAAAGTAACCATTTTCTATGTGCTTTAACTTAGACTGGATCCTGCAGTTGTTTCATATATGAATACGTAGTTCTTTATAAAGAAAATATACCCTTGAGGCTATTGTGCCAATGTAAGTTAATTAATGTAATATTTAAATAAGGCCTTTCTCCTGATAGGAAAAATTGAATAGTTTATTTTGTACAGTAAGGCAAGCAACTACAGTAACACTTCATTAGCTCTATTTTTAGCTTGGCCCAAACTGAGTGTTTGGTGACATGGCTGTTGGATTTCTCTGCTCAGTCCTGAATAATCTGTTGAGTTCCAGATAATCTTGCCCAATAGTTAGTCATTGCTGAAGTCAGATCCAGGGCTATGTCATCAGTGAAAATGAATCACCATTCAAGAGTTGCCTTTCTAAGAAAGAAGTGAGATCATTTGAATGAGGGAAGTACCTCTGGGGATAACAAGGATATTTTTTTTTAATTGTCTAGTGTTACTATCTTCACAGTAGTGAAAATCTGCAAGTTTCCCATGCATTAGAAGTCATCTAGTTTGCATGGAGTCAGCTGACATTCACTTGCATCTGTCTATGAAAAACCAGAGGCAGTAGATTTGCATATGGGACACTGGTGCCCTGGCACTGTGCTCTCAGCTTCCAGGTCTGCATTAGGCATAGGCTGCATAGGTAGCTGGTTAGGTGCCAGTTTTTGTAGGGGCCTCTGGCCATGCCCCCTCAACTCTTCACCATTTGGGAGCTGCACTAGTAGGGCTGTGACTCTGGCTCCCACCACAGTATCAGTGGTAGAGGGCTGGCACACACCAATCTGGCCACCTCTGCAGAGGAGTTCTGCCTCTCTGAAGGTGCTCCCACCACTCCCCATTCCACACCACCACCAGCAATTGGAGCTGAGAGCTGCCACCTCAACAGCTGTGGCTCACCAACTCCCAGTATGGTTTCTGGGAGGGAGTCTTCCCCTTTTAAGGGTTCCCTTTCGCTAATGAGACTCCAGCCCAGCCACCT
The DNA here is from genome assembly GCF_965152275.1 of Natator depressus. Taxonomy (NCBI): domain Eukaryota; kingdom Metazoa; phylum Chordata; order Testudines; family Cheloniidae; genus Natator; species Natator depressus. The sequence continues at coordinate 14,816,024 of NC_134241.1, forward strand.
CATGGCCAGAAAGCTGGTTGGGGGATGTCTAGGGCTACATAATGCCTAACAGCACTGTCTCTGTCAACTGTAGGCCATTCCTGAGCCAAAACACTCATACTGTTACATACTTAATTTTCTCTCCAGCTTTGGGTTAAGAGAATAGACCTTTCCATAGCAGCCAGTGCAGTCAACTGACACGCTTACATTAACTTCATGATTGGTAAACCATCAAGGGTTTGGGTATGGTCCAGACAAGTATCCAGAACAACCTGAGTCTGTCCAATTGGTCTGGAGTTCTTCCAGGGTCAAGTTTTCCATGAGATTTGAGCCTCTTCCATTTCTGATCAGGGCTGGAAGTACAAGAGGACAGCCTCTTTTGCAGTAGTTTTCATTGGCTTTGCACTGCACCAGCGGAGAATCTAGCCCTTTAAGGGTTTGCTTTGAACTTCTAAAAAGACACTGATATGCAGGGTGTTGACTTCTTCTTGCTCGTGTGCAAGTAATACATGTATTTCTGAGACGCCGAATTCTTATGCAAAGTCCCTCCTCTCTGAGTGAGTATGTAAATGTTTTCCAAGTTGTGTCCTTCACATGTTTCACTTCTTTGTTTTCTTCTAGCTAAAAAGTAATTTGCAGGCCAGCAAAAATCTTTTTTTTTTTTAATTTGCTTATTTTTTTTAGATCACAAATTAAAACAAAAGTGGGGGATGTGTGAGTGAAACATGTTTTAAGATAGCAGGGTTATTTATCTTTTTGGTGCTCTTTTGTATCTGCTGAGTGAGTACTTATGGAATTTGGTGCTGCAAATATTTTGCCAAATAAGGCACCACCCAAATCCAGTTCTGAACGTGTGACTAATCATCATGCAAAGAGAGTAGAGGACCTCTCAATGAACATCTTTCATCCTTTTGTTTCTTTTGGGGCTTTCCATCCAGTACCCTTTTCTCACTGAACTCTCGACATTATGCGCTATTCAGATATGTAACAAGATCGTTTTTGTTTCCAAATTGTGTTCATCAAATGCCCTTTGACTCCCACTGGAAAGTTCAGCAGGAAAATCAGAGACTGGATGAATAATTTAAAAAAAAAAGAAAAGTCTGATCTTTTGAAAGAAAACAGATGAACAGCCCTGGACGCACTGACACCAACACTAATGGCCTGTCTTTCAGAGGTGCTGATCAACCACATCCCTCATTGACTTTGGGAGTTGTGGGTTGCGCAGCCCATCTGTAAAACTGGGTCATATAAGGCACTCAGATACTGTGCCGGTACGCATGGTATAAAAACCCAGGGTGACTGAAAATGTATTCAGCACAGAGTGACTGCAGCATAGGAAATGAAAACTTTCCTGTGCTGCCCAGCCTATGCACCTGAACGGTATTTTGGAGGTAGCAACTCAAGCAGCAGGTCTTTCACCGTCATGTGAGATCTGTTTATAAGGGGCAGAGATGACTCCATGGACAGATTGCAAATAGTTCTCTGCGTAGTTGACGTAAGAGCAGTTTTGGTTATGATGGGTCAGATAGGCGGTAATTTATTTTTTTTCTATTCCCTGATTGGATAACTGCATAAACACTCCCAGCACAAATACAAACACACGTGCAATTTTGAAATTCACAGGCATGAACATCCATGCCAGTTACACTGGAGCGTATGACCATTGGTGATGAGTGATCACAAAGGGAGTATGACAATAGCCAAGGTGAAATCATATAGGAATTTGAGTGAATATTCATGGAATCTTTTTTGCAACATCCACCCAGCTTGACTGTTCAGTAGAAGAGCAGCACAAAAAGTACCAGGAATTAAAATATGCAAATATGCTCATAGTCCGCTGGCTAAACCTCAAGAAGTCAAAGCAGAGTTTCTCTTCAGATTATTAGAAAATTCGTGTTTTACAGTGTTTGTGCTACACCTAAAAATCTTCATAGCAAGTGCTAACATACAGTGCATGCTGAATTATTTATACTGGATGATGAGTACGATAACTAGCTTCATTATATTTTGGGTGGGTGCGCTGAATATCAGGCCACTTTGTGAGGTGAGTTAATGTTAAAGGTGCCTTCCTACAGGGTGCCAAGCACCCTCAGTTGATTTTGGTAGGAGTGGAGGGTGTTCAGCAACGTGCAGACCCCACTCCAGGTGCCTAACTTTGGGGACCCAAGTTTGAAAGTACTGATTCTGGCTTGATTTCTGTAGTTTTGTAAAATGGTGTTGAGTTTGGACCTGATTGAGCATAGGTAAGAGGTGGTGGTTGCTGGTTATTTTAGTGCTGGGGGGGGGGGGGGGCAAGGATCAGCTCTCATGTTGCACTCCCCATCAGTACCCACCCCAGAGAAGCTAATGATCCAACCAGCTGACCAAATTCGGTGATGAATCCTGGTCACGTGCCACCTGAGGCTTGTTGCACTAAACACACTAAGGAGCAGTGCTGGGAGAAGCAGTGGCTAGAAGGTAGTGTTAGCTGAATGTCCAGACTGCTTATAGATTTCATAGCCAGAAGAAGGCAGAGCACTAGGAATTTTGTTTTTCCAGATGACATCTGCTCTCTTTACAGTCGCCTAAGACTTGTGGCATTCTTTCAGTAGGACACAAGCTAGTGATACCAGTGGATACATAATTGCATTGGAACCGAAGACCAAGGGCCTGATGCTGCTCCCATTGCCCTCAATAGACACAACTGGGAAGCTCTTGATAAGTTTTTGCCCAGTCCCGCACGGGTCTGCAAGGAATGGGAGAGGGTGCAAAGCGATTCCTTTGGTACCTGCGCTATCCAATCCACAAGGACTATGTGTTGCTTTCCTTCCAGAGAGCATGAGATAATGCCCTAATTCCCCTGGGCTGGCCACGTGCATTGGGGAATGGATGTTTCAGCCTTTTCAATGATGCTTTTGAGCAGCGTTTCTCAACAACCAGTCTGTGGATCAGCGCTGGTCCCTTAGATCTCCCAGACGCAGTTGAGGAAGGCAGCAAGCCAGTCCCGGTATCAAAAAGGTTGAGAAACACTGCTATAGAGGCTTTGTGGAGCCCCAGGAGCCAATGTTGTCTCAGGCACAGCATCTCCTGTAGCTCCAGCTGGAGCTGTCTGCCTCCGTACTGACTCCAGTGCAAGGCTGTATGGTATGTGTTTAATCTCTGATCTGTCCTCTGTTAGAGGCTGCTTTCTATCTAACTGTGATGTGGGAACCTGATTCCGTTCCCATTGAAGTCAGTGGCAAAACTCTTACTGACTTCAGCAAGAGCAGGATTTTGCCTTTGGTGTGTGAGGCCGTTCAAGGACACCCATGCTAGGGCAAACAAAGTAATACAGTAGCCCATTTGTTCAGAAATGAAGCAGAGGAAAATATTCCTCACCCCCTGAATGAAGCCAGCTTGAATAACTGATTCACATGTGGCTACTGATGTAATGTATGATAAATTACCTAGGCATTCCTATGAAAGGGGGCAGACATTAGGGTCATGGTTAATGGCTTTCAAATCCAAGGGCAAGAGTTCAAGTGGACTTAGTAGGCTACTAATGGCACATGTCTTCTGGTTTATGTGGGAGAAAGTAAGTGAGGGTGTAAATGAAGATTTAGCAGAACAATTTAGGATGACATCTTATAACTCAGCTGACACGCTTCTATGTCATCTTTTCCTCCTCCTCTTAAATTTGGAGCCAAGGTAGCATAATATATGGCTCATTTATCATCCTGAGATTGCCAAAGGAGAGTAAAATGGTAGGTTTACGACAGCTGTTTAAAGAAGAGGTTATTTTTATTAATCAGCACTGCGCTCAGAGTTCTTTCTCGCAGAAACGCTCCATGGACATTTTGATATTTAATTCACTCCAGTGCAAAGGGCCAGCATGCGGCCTATGCACCATTTAAGTTCCACTTAAGGCAGGTTTGAGAGGCCTTGCTGGCTCTCTGCGTGAGATGAATTTTACCTCAAATGGACAGGCACTGTGTGCTCACAAAAGGTGGCCTGGTAATGGCTGTTCTGGAAATTTACCCCCAAAACTCTCCAGAACTTTGCATGGTCAATTTCCTTTTGCATTCTGACTTTTTCCAATACTATAAAAGTTTAATAAGGCTCCCTGGAGGGTAATGTCTTAGGTACAGTTGCTGGAAACCATGCAGTAATATTGCTGGGATATGGGAAATATTACTGTGTGTGACGGTCCCAAGTTTCCAGTAAATGTGCCACTGAAAAAAAGTGAATCACAGCTTCCCCTTTGGAACTCCTCAGGGTGTTCCAAAAAAAAATATCCACAGCCTTCCTGGCTGTGCAAAGCCCAGAAGGCAATGTACCACTTTAGCTTGGGGAAGGAAGAGAGGAGGAAATGAAACTCTCCAGCTCCACAGCAAGTTGAAGAGGTGCTCTGTAAAAGGCAAGTTGGGTGAATGAGCCCAAGAGTTCTGTAATTCCCAGATCCCAGGAACTTCCTTGTGAATCCCTGAAGCTCCAGGGCTGGATTAGCTACTCTCAGGGCAGGTTTGGATCGGCGGGTAGTGATTGATCTATCGGGGATCGATTTATCGCATCTCATCTAGACGCGATAAATCGATCCCCGAACGCACTCCCCATCAACTCCGGAACTCCAGCTTGCGAGAGGCGGAAGTGGAGTTGACGGGGAGCAACAGCGGTCGACTCGCCGCCGTCCTCACGGCCAGGTAAGTCGACCTAAGATACGCCGACTTCAGCTACGCTATTTGTGTAGCCGAAGTTGCGTATCTTAGGTCGACCCCCACCCAGTGTAGACCAGGCTCAGTGTGCCCTGGAAAACAGACAGGACTATGTGCTTTACGTGTGCACCTAAGTGCTTTGATAAGTAGGGGAGGACTTAAACCGGTGCATAACTTTAAGCAGATGGCTAGAGTTATGCACATGCTCAAGTGCTTTGCTGAACTGGACTTCATAAAATTAACTCACCCCAGGGAAGGAATCATCTAACTTCTGAGCAGCTCAGGACTCCTAGAGAATATTCCATAAATTTTCTCTCCTACCCACTGCTTCCAGGTCCCAACCATGTTTATCTGATTGTGTGACGTTTTAACTTTATTGCTGAAGTAGAGGGTAGTCCTATGTGGCTTTGTAGTCATTGAACCAACATTCTGTAGTTATCTAGGGGAAATTACCCCTTGGGATTATGAGCAGTAGCTGTAGCAGCTAGTGGTTTCAGTCCAGTTCCTAGTGGACCAGTGTCCATATCATGAAACCCACACTCTCAGTTTACTTGTCGTCTAATCAGAGATGCAAAAGTCTTGATGAGCATGGACACTGAACTAATCCCTCACCCCTGTAGATAACCTTGGCTGGCCAGGGATGGGGCTCAATGGTATGGTTGTGGTCACACCTGTTCTGTTGTTAAACAAAGGACTGCAGCGTCCAAGGCTGTCCTTTTTCCCAAATGTTAAGATTTCATTTGCAAGGGGGTGGAGGAATTAGAAATACGGTGAGATCCAGGAATTCCCATGACTTTAAAGCAATTCTGCAAATGAAGAGAACAAGACTTCCAGATTGTTACCAGGTGAAAAAGCTTTTGGTAAATATGTGACTGTATGCAAGCAATTTGTCAAAAATGACAGTGAGTCCACGAGACAAAAAATTAATAATGCAGGATAAAGGGTGACTACAGTTTCTTCTAGCTTTTTAATAATGTCTTGTCAATGGCTCTGTTCCACAGAGCTATATATTAAAGGCATGGCAGAATGCAGGTAGAATTGTTTTCTGAGTATAGTTGTAGAAGACATTCAATTAAAGTAGAGCATAATTGATACAAAGTATTGACTTCTGCATACCTGACTTTAATTCCTTTCACCATAATACAGCACATCTGAAAACACTTTGCCGGCCCCTGAGCCATGAAGTAAGTAGCCTACTAGAAACAGACAAGTCAGAGGCTTAATCTATCACCTACTACATTAGAAAAGTCTGATTTTTGTTATATACAGCAAGAGCAAATTGTGCTTTAAGGCACAGCCCTGCTTGGGGGGTGGCATGGAGCTGGCCTGACTCTAAGATTCCTTCCTGAGCTCCCCACTGCTCTTGGGGAATAGGGGGAATAGGTCTGCTACTATTACCTCTTCATAGAGTGCAGTTTACTCCCCTCGGCGTGCTGCTGGCCTCATTCAGCGGCCAGGTGCAGAGTGGCATTGGGACTATGGACCTACCCTTGCTGGGGCTCTGTGTGCCTCCATGTAGTCTCTGTGGGAGCAGCCTTTCAACTTTGGCTTGGCCCTTTTGCAGATTATGCAAAGGAATAAAGGCTGCTTGCGTCCCTTCCCCAATCACTGCAGTCCAGGCACATGCAGGCTCCAGGTAGAACGGAAATAGCCTGGAGTCGGGCATTTTTTGTGGGGATTCAAAATGAGTCAAAAATGATTAGGGGACTGGAACACATGACTTATGAGGAGAGGCTGAGGGAACTGGGGATGTTTAGTCTGCGGAAGAGAAGAATGAGGGGGATTTGATAGCTGCTTTCAACTACCTGAAATGGGGTTCCAAAGAGGATGGATCTAGACTGTTCTCAGTAGTAGCAGATGACAGAACGAGGAGTAATGGTCTCAAGTTGCAGTGGGGGAGGTTTAGGTTGGATATTAGGAAAAACTTTTTCACTAGGAGGGTGGTGAAGCACTGGAATGCGTTACCTAGGGAGGTGGTGGAATCCCCTTCCTTAGAAGTTAAGGTCAGGCTTGACAAAGGCCTGGCTGGGATGATTTAGTTGGGGATTGGCCCTGCTTTGAGCAGGGGGTTGGACTAGATGACCTCCTGAGGTCCCTTCCAACCCTGATAGTGTATGATTCGGGTATGTCTGAGGGTGACGTATTGTCTGGACAGGTCAACATTTTCCACATTTCAAACTTTTATTTGCTGGGTTTTTTTCAATCAGTTCTGCTCTACAGCACCTCCTTACAGACATTGGGCCAAAGCCTGATTTCTGTCACGCTGGTGTAAATGCAGAGTAACTCTGTTGGTAAGTGTCACTGAGATCAGAATTTGGCCTGGTGCTGCCCCTTCTAGATAGATAGTTGGTAGAAGTGCTAAAACCAAAATCATCTTCCGTTCGGGCCCAACCCTGATACTGCTGAAATCAGAAATCCATTTTTCTTACGGCCCAGAAATGTTGATATGGAGGAAAAGTTTCAAGTTTGATTTTTTTTTTAAAAAAAAGCTCCAGCTACAGATAGGATTTCATGTGTGAACCCGGGGACTAAATTCCAACCCTATCTTTCATGATACATCTAAAAAGAAACCTTGAATGGTTTTGGAAAATGTAATCCCAGTTTTCCTGGTACACACAACAGGATCTTTTTGTTTCTGAGTCAGGTGTGAGAACTGAGAAATCACAGTTCGGCAGCTAACGATGACTATATCCATTAGGCAGCTTAAGACAGAGAGAACATCCTAATGCTTATCACTTTATCTTTCAGAACTGAAATCACTTTATGAATCCTTCCTCTTTTACTTGCTGGATTTGTTGCAATCTTAGGGATTCTTCTTAAATTGCATTTGGCATTTGGTCTCCAAAGCAGATCAGAGCAGGAAGTTCATAACTGTCTGATTCCCATCTGAACAAATGTCAAACTAATTTAATGTGGGGGGCGAGGGGGAGAGAATTGAAATTACGAAGGTCCTTTCCCCTCACCACGCCCTCAGCCAAAGTAGCTAGAGATTTTCATGTTCTGGCACCTCAAAATGAAATTGAAATGCTCAGAGTGGGAGCAGTAAACATGCAGCAGTAGATTATGGTAAAGATCAAGCTAGGAGTGTTAGGAATGCTAAGATTCCAGGGAGGATCAGCCACCCCTACGACAAGGGATGCTGAACAGTAACACATTTCTAGGGACAGACTTGAGTTACAAGGGGGGTTCCTCTCCCCAGCGTCTAGTCACTATAATAGAGGTAGTTATATTAGAGCTATGAAAAATAACAAGTGTCCCTGTGTTGCAAAAACTAGACTCAGAGGCAGCAAACAATGTGGAAAAATAAAAGCATGGAGCTTTTGGGCATGTTTGAAGTCTGTTGAAGTCCACGGGAGTCTTTGCATTGACTTCACTGAGCTTTGGATCAGGCCCTTATTTTGCAGATGTTGATGTTCTAGAAAAAGACAGGAAGAATTCAAGTCAAAGATTCCTGGGATAAAACCATACATTTCTTGTTTTCTAAACTGAGATGCTGCAAATAATTAAATGAAATTCAGCTGTGGTGTGTGGCAAATTGGGGGCAGAGTCCAGCGAAGGGATTCTTGGCTGCAGCAAATAAGCTACACATATTAGATTAAACAAACTTGTCACGTTTTCCAAAAATTATCTGCACATGGCTCCTGAGGTTAAACAGAAAGTTCTGTGTTGCATGAATAAAGCACATGATGAAGATGAGAGAGAGAGAGAGAGAAAGAGAGACAGACAGGCAGACAAAGGCAACAGATTCCTTCAAGTTAAAATGACGGGGGCAAAATGAAATCTTTGGATCTTTCCCAAGGAAATTCTCTGAGAAAGAGCTAAGTTCAGAAACTTTTGCAGACCAGGTACTTGGCCCCATAGGCACCAACTCCATGAGTGCTCCGGAGTTGAAGCACCTAGAGAAAAAATTAGTGGGTGCTCAGCACCCACCAGCCACAGCTGTTTCGGGTGCCACTGATCAGCTGTTTGGCAGCTAAGGGGAGGCGCTTGGGGGAGGGTGGTGAGCAGCGGGCAGGTGGGAGGTCTTGGTGGAGGGGTGGGAAGAGGCGGCGCAAAAGTGGGGCCTCGGGGAGGAGCGGTGCAGTGGCGGGAAGAGGTGGAGCGAGAATGGGGCCTTGTGGGGAAGGGGCGGAGTGGGCTGGGGCCTCGAGGTGGAGCACCCGCGGGGAAAAATAAAATTGCCTTTGCTTGGCCTCCACTCCAGCTGTGTGCTCTGATGATCCCCAGCTGTGTAATGGCCCCTGAAGGAGGGGTGGTGTTCCCAGCCGGTGTAAGTTACAGCAGCCCTGAGGCTGCTTTAACTTTTGTCAGGTTCTCAGTGACTCCAGGACTGAGGGAATAGAAAGCTCTGAGAAACTGTCCCTATGACTTTGATGGGCCTCAGCTTGTCTAGCTGTTAGCACATTTTGGTATTCTTGGAGGAAAGGTGCGATATAAGTGCAAAAGATTGCTATTATGTTAGTTATTGACAAACTGCAGCACTCACACAGTAATGCAGTTTTTTTTAATTGAAATAATGTTTTTCTAGCATTATGTGTTCACAATAGCTATATTGATCTGATCATCTTATTAATGAATAGTCTACAATGCTCTGAACTACATGTTAGAAACAGGTTCCTTTGGATCGACAGGTTCAGCAGTGAGGAAGAATGGCCTTGTAGTTAAGCCATTAGCCTTGTATCAAGGTTCAGTTCCTAGTTTTGCCACAGACTTCCTCTGTGACGTTGGCAAATCACTGGATCTCCCCAAGCCCCAGTTCCCCATCTGCAAAATGGGGATGATAATATCCTACCTCAGGAGTGTTGAGAGGATAAATATTTGGGAGGCACTTAGACATGTCAGTGATTCGGGGGTGGGGCGTGTCATGTAAATAGCTCAGTAGATACAATGTCCTTTTTAAAAAAAAAACTGAATCACATAGGAGATCCTAGTGTTTAGTCTTGAAAAATTGAAATGGCATGAGAAGACCAGGGCCAAGATTTTCAAAAGCTGCTAAGTCCCACTTTCAAAAGTGACATAGTTACTTAGGCTCTTAAATATCACTGAAAGTCAAAAGATTCCTTCCTTCCTCTCTTTTGATAATGGCACTTCGGCGCTTTTGAAAATCCTGTTCCTGATCTTCTCGTGCCATTTCAGTTTCTGGGGTGCCTTTGAAAATTTTCAGCCCCTTAAGAGGCCCTCTTTGGCTTCAGAAATGCCAGTGAAACATGAATACATACGCTAGACCCTGCTGTAGAGAGAAAAACAAGGGGCTTTTCCAACAAATGCAGCAGACGCAGAAAGCAGGTCCGACGTGCTCAGTACATTGAACTGAACAGAAATGTGTCAGTGAGCTAATCCGTACAGTACATTGGGACACCTCCGTGGAAAAAGCATTCAGGCCCATGGAAAATCTTTGAACGGTGACATTTGCCTGGTCCAGCACTCTCGCTTTGCATGGCTGAAGATACATTTGTGCACAGAAACTGCAGCATTAGGTCATCTTTATCAGGCACATGGTATGGAAAGGATCAAGAGTAACTTAGGCAGCAAATGGTACAAACCTCTTGCTGAGTGATGTAAACTCTGCTGTGCTTCAGAATAGCATTCGATTACCTCCCGTGAAAACATTATTAAACTTCTCTGTTTAATTTTCTTGTTTAATTCCCTGTTGCAGGGCTGAAGGCAAGACTTGGTCTCCTAATATTCTAGAAGATGGAAAAGCACAAGCTTACCGGATCAACATAGAGTCAGAGTCACAGGTATGGGAGCAATAATTAGCTATCTACTAGCCTGGTGAAAAACACTGATGCTCTCATGTCCCCAAAGAATGCCCCTTGCCATTTAATAGTAACATATTTTATTGTCAGCCAGCTTTCTATATAACATGTTTTTCTAACTTATTTCATATCTTCTTGTCTTTCTGGGATTGACTCCACTTTGTTTTCTGTTCTGTTGTATCATAGACTGTGGTGCATCTTTTCCTGTGTCAGTGTCTTTGTCCTCTTTTTCTTTTCTCTGTTTCCCTTTTTCTATTTTGTATTTTGTCTCATCTCCTTAATTTTCTGTCTCTTCTTCCTCTGCTCCAGAATTTGCCCCCCAGTACTACATTTCTCTAGTCTAACTTCCCATCAGTCTCCTTCTTCCCCTCCCGGTCTGCCCACCCACCCACACATCCAAGCACCCACATTCGCTTACACCCAGATACCTAATAGCTAGGGAACAAAACCACAACTAAAGATCAGTGTGAAGGACCTACTATCTTGAGCAGTAGCAGTAGAGGCACTGGAGTTGTCTGCCTGCAGACTTAGGAAAACAGTGGGTTCACATTAGGTTCCCATTTGGAAGGTTATCTTTGCTGCAACAAGGTAGACTGCTATATTCTGCTGAAGCTGATGGCACACTCGCCCATGAACGTTTTCTACTTGCCATATTCATGCTGGTTCATGCTGTTACTCTGTTAAGGTGATTGCTGCAACAATTTTGTTTTAGAAATTTCTTTAAGATATTTTACCTTTTTTCAACATTTATAAAGAATCCAGAGACCAGCACCATGTGTCCGTGCCACTGGCATATCTCTGGCAACACATTATCAGTAGCAGCTGCAAGCATCTGATCATGAATTCTCCCTTAACTGTGCCTGGCCCCATATGAAATCCAGCCCAAGATGGATGTCAGAATTAAAAAGATGTGGGGAACAGTTATCATAAAAACATGAGAAACAGCAGACTTTTCTTCAGGGAAGATTGAGGAAGTGGCATTAAGATTGACAGCAGAAAGGTCAACAAATGGTGAACTCAGCTAACAAGAGACTCGAATAGAATTTTCGGAAAACGTTGGCTAGCTCTAAAGAAACAGTGTGTAGGTTTCTACCATGGAAGTTGTGTCACATTGACACCATTTATTCTATAGTTATTGAAGACACAGGGTGATCTATACACTTTGGCTTTGTATTCTGTCTTTGCTGGCTTAATTAATCAATTAGGGCAATATATTCTGACCGATATTTTGGATAGACTTTGATGTGACCAAAACTTTGCATACAGTGTTAAATTAAGAACAAATGTTCTGCATTTTGACTGCCAGATACAACATTTCTGCGGTTTAAAGCAGATTGGATTTGATCTTCCTATTAATGTACATTACATATGGTACTTTTTAAAAAAGAAGACAAAGTTACATAAAATATAGTTAGTGGGGCTTTTAATCTATTATAGAACCATGTTTTTCTGAACCAGAATGTACCCCAAATATGTCTAAACAAGAAATCTCTAAAGTAGAAAGTACATAGACACATTTACAGCAGGGTAACATGTAGAAATATCTGTTGAAGGCAGATGACTTCTCACTCTGACCCTCCCTTTCCAACATGTCCTTGGACTAAATTCTCCCCTTTTTCACGACAGTAGGCCATTTTTTATGCTTTAGCTGGCCCACAGAATTAATATTTGACTTTATCACCATAATCTCTGGACACGCTTAGTACCACCCAGGGATTCTGTGTAGTATCAGGGACTCATTGTGGTAGGGACTGTACAAATGTGTTGATTGACACTGTCCCTATCCCAAAGAGCCTACCATCGCAGAACTGCACTAACTTCTTATGTGCCAAGAAATGTAGGCATGCACTCACTCACTGTCAGGTGGGGCAGGCTGTGTCTTTTCTCCTGTGTTTGTACGGTGCCTGGCAGAGTGGGGTTTTGGTCCATAACTGGGATTTCTAGGCACCACACTACCACTGATGATGATAGTAATTAGAACGGAGCCCTTAGAGGATGCAAGTGGTTGTCTTAATCTTCGAACTCCCTATGATGTACTGTTCCTACTGCTAGCATGTCAGGAATGGCCATGGATACCTATGGACACTACAGCTGCAGGAGGCCCCCAGTTCCCGCCGGAGCTGGGATTATATTGATTGCAGGAGTACTTTGATGTTCACTGGGGAAGGGGCCCGTGTGCCAGAAGGCTATCCCTGTGTAATGTTAAACCAAACCCTTTAGTGAGGGGTCTTTATTGAAGTGCAAAAAGAAAAGACCCATTGTAAAGTAATAGTTAGCTTCAAAATGAGTAACCTCATGTGCACCTAAGAAAAAGCAGTCTGCCTTTAAACCCAAGAATAAATAGATCTTCATGCAAGCCAGCTCATGAATCACAAAAATAGATTGGGGACTATCCTTGAAAAGATCTTGGGGGTTTGTGCTTTCCAGTAATGTGGAGCACATGTATTTCCTTCCTCCAAGGTTTTACTCTGTTAGCTTTTAGATACCTTGGAAGTCTTTGACTGTTCGCTGTTTTAACGATTGCCAGACAAAGAAGAGTTTAAAGAATAAAATGAAAATTAAAAAGAAAAAAAGGGAATTTACTGTAAGGACTTTTTATCTACCACAGTGTTTATAATGTACTGCCCCATGATTTTAAACATAACCAAAATGATAAAAGCAGGCTGTCTGCCTGATTTCTCCCCTTTGCACTGTGACATGCAAAGAAATGTGTGTTTGTTTATTATTATGCCAAGGTCACTTTGTTTAGAAGGCGGTAAGATTCAGCCTCATTCTAATCCCTTGCAGGAGGGAGTTCAAAAACGGTGGGCCAACCAATGAGACATCTCTCATGAGTCTCGCTCTTGTAGTTGATAATTCCATAGTTTCACAATAGCTCCATTGGCAAGGAAGTTCCTGGTCACAAAGAGAGAGGGAGATGGTCCCTGATATAACCAGGACTCCTCGATTGACAGCTTTGGGGACTTATCCCAGAACCTTTAATGTGATAGGTAGTCACTGGGAAACTAATGCTGTCAGAATTGTAGAACTCGGAATTTGAAATGGCTCATTGGATCAACTTGTCAATGAAGGACTGTTGCCTACAGTCTATTTGCTAGTCCTTTGTGTAGTCTGGTTGCAGTTATCTCAAGCCATAGAGCATTAATTCTGCAGCCTGATGGATATCATCATTAGGAACTCTTCCTGATATCCCACTAAAACATACCTTTGACAAATAATAATTAGTGTTTACAAACACTGAGAACACAGATAAAACTAAAACCATGAGATTCAACACATAACAAGAAACACCAGTAATACGTTCTGGGACTGGCATATATGAGATCTGATATTGCAGAGATCTGGTATTGCAAATATCTTGGCAGCATTGTAAGTACGACAGGTGGAACAGAAGAAGACATTAAAGCCGGAACAGCAAAAGTCAGACATCCCTTTGTAATTCTAAAGCTGATCTGGAGAACCAGAAATCTTGCCCTCCCAACTAAACTTTGAAATATTTAACACCATTGCTGAGTCAGTTTTTCTATATGGAGCTGAAACTTGAAGACTTTTTATGGCCTTACTATCTAACCTGTTTTCATAAACAGCTGCCTTAGACAAATCCTCAATATCAGATGGCCAGAAAAAAATCAAAAAGAACTCTGGGAGAGGACCAATCAGAAACCAGTAGGACAAGGAGTTACAGAATAAAAATGGAGATGGTTCGACATGCATGGAGGCAATACCAGAATAATATAACAAGACAAGCATTGGAATGGAACCCATAGGATAACATGGAAATGCACAATAGAAGCAGAATTGAAAACTATCAAAATGCCAAGGGAGGAAGCTAAGACTGCAGCAGGAGATCAGCAAAGATGGAATGCGGTGGTGAAGGTTCTAAGTTCTTTATGAAATAGAGAGGCCTGAGAGAGAGAGTGTTTGCAAAGAAGGGTTCAAATTATAACCTCAGATCCCGATTTTAATGATGAGCCTATCTGGATCTGAATTGAGTGGCTGGCTCCATCTCTATGGCGTACCAAGAAAAAACATCCTCAAACTTGGGGAAAGTTCAGCGCCAAATCCAAACCTCAGGCCCATATTATTTGTGTTGTGGTAACTCCCAGAGGGCCCCAACACCATTGTTGTCTTACAATCAAGACTGGATGCTTTTCAGGAAGATGTGCTGTGGTCAGACACAAGTTATTGGGCTCAGTACAGGGGTAACTGGTTGAAATTTAATGGCCTGTTATATGCAGGAGGTCAGGTTCACTGGATAGTCCTTATTTTCCTTAAACTCTCGTGAATCATGCTAGATAGTGTACAAATATATAGCAAAGAGATGGGACCGACCCTGAAGACGTAACAATCATACAGTGCTTATGCTATTCAAATTCTAGTAGTATTGTTATTTGAAGTATTACTTTTCTATAGCTGAAAGAAGCCTTCACTATTTATTTATTTAAAACTTGAATCTCTTGGTTTGTTCTACAGTGTCACTCTCTGTTCTGTTCACCCCCTTTTTAATGTAACTGTACTTCTAACTGCTGTTAGACTCTCTAGCAGACAATGAAAGCAGGGAATGCCAGTGAGCTACCATGGAGGAAAGAGATTAGTTCTGAAAATTCCACTGAGCTTAGTTTCTTTAGCGTTGACTCTCTAGTCAAAATACAGCCATATGGTGCTAATAAAAGAAGGGGATGTTTATTTTCTTGACCACTCACATGCTGCCAAAATTGACAGCTTAGTGGCATGATGAAGATTGGAAACTCATGTCTCAGACTGTGAGGTCAAACTCCCATTCTCACTAACTGACAGTAAGTTCAGATGGCTGGTCACTAGTATGACTGCAGCAAAAGTTCATTTGGCAGTGGAACTGTGCATATAGCAGAAACTGGAACAGAGAATTAGGAGGCTAATGAAACACAGAGCCTTTCATATCCAGCTCAGTATGACATTGACCAAAAGTTATTGCCCTCTGACAACTCTAGGTGCTCCTCAGGAAATAAGATAGTGAACTAGTTCCCAGTTGACAGAGGTCTGCATTCTAAAACCACCACTAGAACTGGTACTAGCTTATCTGATATCACTCATGTCAGGTTTATCAGAAAGGCTGAGGACTGAATGGACACTGAGGCTGAAGGAGGCACTTGTCCATAGAAATGGTGGCCATGACTTTCAGTCGCCCTGCACTTATGACATTGCAAACTGCATGTAAAATACTACCACTCTGATTTGGTATGAATGACTATATAATCTATATGGCAAAGACCTGGTCTTTTATACATAGACAATGGGAGGAGGAGGGGGAGCCTGTGCTGTTCCTGTTCAGTGGATAAGCAGAAGCAATTAGATACCATGGTGATGGGCTGATTAGAAATGCCTGGATCAATACAAGACACAAGTCTCCATGACTATCTAACCAACATTGGGTTCACTAAAAATGTAGTAAAAACCAACCAAACAAACTTGGCATCAGTGATTGACTCTTCAGCTCTTTTCTGGCTGTCAGCATTGGATTGGTCTTCATGAAACTGAGTGTATCTGAAGACCCACCTGTTTTATGAAGCGTTCATGTTGTAAGGCTCCTCTTCAGTCTGTGTTTGTCCGGTTTTGTATTATTGTATCAGCTCGTGCCTTGAAACTAAGCTCTTTGGGGCATGGACTCTGTTAGTAATTTAGCTCATTTCTACAGCTTTATGTACTTTTATCATCCTAGAGAAGTGATTAAAACAACCCTTGAATATGTCTCTGTCATTTATGATGGTATTGGGCCAGGTTGCCATCTTTCAGTACAATCACTAGAAGGGAGGAAAGGCAGAAGAAAACCCCAGGAGGCTGCCTCTGTAGAGTTCCTGTCCTCACCCTCACAGAACAGATCTTGGCACCTGCTCGCAATAGCCCTGGGTTCCCTGGGATCTTTGTGGACCTTGAGGGATCAGGTGGAAGCCAGAGCCATCTGTGTGAAGGACCCATACCTCTGTGCTTCCAGTGCCTCCTTCCCCACCCTACTCCCTGATACCCTGGCTCCAGTGGATTGAGGGAGCCACACTTCAGTGAAGAATGTCCAGGGGGGGCTCCTGAGTCCTCCAGGATTTTTCCTGAAGACTCATAGTGTAACAGCTCCTCGGGCTGATGTGGAAGGGGCAGGGCTATAGTCTGCATTCCCACGTCACCTTTTTCTCTTTAGGGGGTATATTCCACAGCCATGTTGTGCATTGTTCCTTGCACCCTCTCCCACCTGTTATGTACCTGCCCTGCACAGGGCCAGCCACAGTGAGTCCCTAAATGTATATTTCATGTTCATTTTATCTTCTTGGTGTGGGAGCATTGGATGGTAAAACTAAGAAGTGAGTTTCGAGCTTCTTCAATAGCACTTTTTCCAGTTCTCTGATAGCACCAGGAATATCCTACTGCTCTAACCTGCCGTATTGTAGAGTTTTTTCCCCTGCAGTACAGAACTTCTTTATTGAGAGCCCGAGGATGTTTGTGTTAAAATTAAATAGTAACTGTTCTGTGTGTGAACATGGGCTTTTGGCTTCTCAAGACAAAGGAGTCTGCTGTTCAGTGCTGGGCTAACAAAATTATGCCAGATTTTCGATGTTAATTTGTACTGGAATGGATGATATTCACAAAGTAAACAGTTGTAACTGAGCTGTGATGGTTTAAAGTTGAATGGCAGATTTGGATAAGCATTATTAAATACCTACTAAACCATTTAGGAATTAGACTTCTAGATCACTCAGGAAAAGAGAGTTTAATTCTACTTGTGTTTCATTAGAGATGGCTGCTTAAAATATTACAGCAGCCATCTCTGATTCTCCTCTTCTTGCTACACTTGTTTCCTGTGACTTCAGAGTTCTTTATGAAACTTTATTTCTCTTATGCAAACTTTTTAAAATGCTTTTGCAATGGCAACGAGGCTCACTAGAAATACCTGGATCAATAGATTAGTCTCCTATGTCAGTTTTTTCCATGTGAAGTCAGTGGAGTTTTGCCTGATTAAGACCTGATTGGGTTAGTCCCAGATTTGTTAGATGCGAAGGAAAATATGCATCAATGTAGATAATCTAATTGAAACCTGCAGCTGACTACATATTTGAGGCTTAGACATCTGATATCTGTATCATGTGTGCTAATGCTTTGCAACCTTTCTTTACAGGAGGGTAATAGAAATGCTGAATCAATGAGTCAGTTTATTTCACAAATGAAAATCTTTTTCTTTAGTCAACACTTTTCTGTTTCACATGATTAACATTCCTGGTTTTATTGATCATTTTGCTTCTGTAATGTGAAATGTCATGAGAGGTACTGTGAACAGAGCTATATCAAGTTATTCTTGTAGTTCTTCTGCAGTATAATTGTATAGGCAGTGTATAACTGTACTATAAAATATTGGTGCAGTTTGAAAAATATTTGAATCTACATGCACAGTAGCTTCTATGAATTTTCAAAGGATTTGATCTGTCCAAAACTTTAGTCAATTTCTAACATTAGACTTTTTACCAGTAAGTTATCAAATAGGGTGTCCCTTTCCAACTTTAAAGGGCTAGTCTTTTAAACCCAGTTTTCCAAGTTCATAGATCTTTTGACAGCATGGGCCAAATTTATCCTTGATGTGACACTATATTAACTTCAGTGAAGTAACATCAGGGATGAATTTTGACCTCATGGTATTAAATAGCAGCAGTAAACCCTATCTTTTTCCTTTTTCTAGAAATTAGCATTTATTATATAGATAAACTTTTTAAAAATCAACCCAATCCTCCCAGTATACTGGTTTACACTTGACTGTAGGCTTAATTTCTTCTGTCCAGAATGGCAGACAGAATTTCCTGACTTTGCTTGCTAAATAGAAAAGGCAGGATTTGGATGATGTCTGCTTAGAAAAAGTCTTCATTGCTACTGCAGGCTACCAAACAAAACAAACGTTTGATACGTGAGAGCTCGAGGATAATTTAGTGCATTGTATGGCAAAAGGGGAAAAAATCTCTGTTTTGCACTTGGGAAAAACAAAGGGTGAGATAATGCTCTGGCACAACATTAGATTCTCAATCACATTGGAACTCTCTAGCTTATTGTCTGAGGACTGCTTCAGTCATAGTAAACACACAGAAGCCTTCAAGGCCACTGTGAATTGGAAGTATTTATGCAGCATTTCAAGTTCAGATATCACTATTTAGGACATTATTTTGCATGTCCAATTTATTGGGCAATGCGGTTATATACAAACTGGTGTAGATTTTCAAACTGGCGAAGGTTTTGTAACTGATAACAATGTAAATCAAGTTGAAAGCAAAGGAATTGTTAGAGTAACATTGTAATGCGCCAAACTGCCTTTGATGTGGCCATTAACCTAAAAGTACAAAAAGAGCCTAATGGGGGGGGGGGGAAGCTTCTGAAAGGTCTCTTTATTTAGGGCTTGTCTACACCTGCACTTTACAGCGCTGCAGCTTTCTCGCTCAGGGGTGTGAAACCAGTGTAGACTCGCCCTTAGTAAAGTGTTCAGACACTGTTAGCTGGAAGCAAAGGCTACTGAAGTCAGTGGAAACATTCACATTGACTTCAGTGGGTTTTGGATCAGGCCCTATACTGTAAGCCTTTACTAGTATTTGAAAACCCACTTCTACAATCCGTACTCATATGAGTAGCATCTTACTCCATGAGTAGTTCCATTGAAAACAATTGGCTCAATCAGCGGGGAAATTATTGCTCAATAGGAGTATGCGGGTAAGTTGACATCAGTGGGAGGTCCATTTGAGGAGTGTGTGCAAGATACAGAGTCCTAGTGCAGTAACCAGTTTATATTGATTTGAGGCCCATATCACCCAGTTAGTTACTAGTTAACTGTTGAAAGACCTAAATATGTGAATTTCTCAATAATCCTCGTGCTTAAAAAAAAAGCACTTAAGAAATAAAGGGAAAAATTTGTAGTTAAAGCTTTTCAATCAGGTATTTTCCTCAGTCAGTTTCTGTAATCTGAATAGTTTATTTGCCAATTTTCTTTGTTCCCATCACAGGTGATTATAGGCTATATTAATGGTAAGAATGTGGTCTACTGGAAAAAGGAAAATACCATTTGACAGATATATACTGTATATATCACAGTGACTCTGTCTAGTTTAAAATAATACAGTGTATTTTAGTGTAATTACCGCAAAGTTTATTGGTAACAGATGAGAAAACTTTAGATTAGCAACCTAAATATTGTGTCTGGTGGGACATAGTATTTTTTGTTTCAAATCCTTATTCATTTTCAAAACTGCAAAGCACATTTGCAAATTTTACTTTCTATGCTTTGTAGTGTTTCTGTTACTGTTCTTAAAACCCATGAGGCGGCATAATGATGGTTCCATTTCATTTTTCGTAGTCATTCATTTCAAATGTAGTCTTCACTCTGTAGTCATTTGTTACAGTTCTAACATATCTGTCTGTGTTACCAAGCAACCAATATGTTAAGTAAATATTCTAAATGCAGTTCTATTTTCTGGTTCCTCCAAAGGGAAAATGTTTGTGTGAAGTGTAATGAGCATCGTCAACTGCTTCTTGTGTAACGTTGAATCATCTGGAAGCCTTTGTTTGAACAGAAGCTTGCCTATTAATACAACAGAAGGTTAGCTTATTTGTCCAGACTCCCAGATGAGAAAAGTGATGACCTTGAGATGTATATGTGAAAGACAAAGCGCTTACAGAGATGATCACATATGAATAACAGTTCAGTCTAATCAGAAATGTTCTTATGTGGTCTCCCAACCTTCTTGCAAGAAACAGATTGCCACTGACTTCTGACACTAAGAGCAGAAATGAGTACTTGGAAGGGGGAAAACAACAGCTGTGCCCCAGTCCTGGTTGATAAGTTGGAAAGAGGATAAGGTGGGACCATTCTGGATGACTAAAATATGAATAGTTATAGAAGTTCCTTGTCTGTCTTCTGGAAACATGTTCTCCTGCAATGATTGAGCTGGTTGTTTGCCATAGGTATTGCCAGGACTTGTAATTAACAGGAAGGCCTGAAATATTTATTTGACTAGAAGCCACCTTTTTTCTTCACTACTGAAAAATAACCTGTAGGCTGGTCAATTTCAAAATAGGAAACAATTTTCTCCATCGTTTTCATGTGATTTTTTTTAATGTAATTTCTCATGTAATTTCCCCCACCTGTAGGATGAGGGAGGACTTCTATTCATCTGTGCCCAGAGAGATTTAGTTTTAATCTAGGGATGTAAATATCGGTTTAAAAAGTTAACCCTTTCAAAGATTAAAATTATATCATTTAACCATTAACTGAGGTCACTGCGGAGGACTGGCATGGGGCAGCAGGGGCTGGGGTCCCTCCAACCGCCTGGCTGCCAGGGTTAAGGGTTAAGGTCTGATTAACGGTAAGCCTAATGCTTACCGGTTAATCATTTAACCGTTTACATCCCTATTTTAAGCATATGAGGATATCTCAACAATATGAGATTCTTGGCTTTAATACTTGTGCTCTCAAACCCCCTTCTCCACTAGTATGCAGAGGGAAGGGGAGAGGGTATAATACAATAATATTTCCTGGGAAGAAAGCAATTCCCTTGACCAGTATTAGAGGAGAATTAAAATTAAAAAAAACAAAAACAAAAAACCAACCCTGTGTCCACTAAATGGTCTGTAACTTCACCCTCCAAGTGTCAAATTGTTCATGAGTTAGGCTTGTTCTTTTGTTTTCATTTCACTAGCTGGAAATTGCTTTGCTTATTAAGTGATGGCAGAATTATTATATTATGAGCGTGGTGGATACTGGTAAAAAGTTAGGTTTCAGAGTAGCAGCCGTGTTAGTCTGTATTCGCAAAAAGAAAAGGAGTACTTGTGGCACCTTAGAGACTAACCAATTTATTTGAGCATTGATTAGTCTCTAAGGTGCCACAAGTACTCCTTTTCTTTTTGGTAAAAAGTTAGACAGTGCAGGATAGATGGCAGAGGTTTAAAGATGAGTAAATTTGAAGTCATGGGATAATGATCATGGGCACTGTTCTTTACTTAATAGAATTATTTATTTATTATCAAAGTACTGCCCAGGAGCTCCAGTCATGGACCAGAACCCCATTGCGCTAGGTGCTGTACAAATACAGAATGAAAAGACAGTCCCTCCCTTAGGGAGCCTACAGTAAGTATAAGACAAGAGACAACATATGTGTGTATATATCTACACACACACACACACACACACACACACACACACACACACACACACACTCTGATGGGGGAGCACAAGGAAACGAGACCCTATTGGTCAGATAGTGATCTTGGTATGCCAATAGCATTAGCAAAACATTTGTTAAGAACTTAAAAGCTAGAGATCAAAATGTAGGCAATGAAAAGTCAAAATCAAGACAACACAATCCTGCTTAAAAGAGATCAGGAAGCTCTACCAGCTTGATGACATGAAAACTGGATATGCCGAAATGTTCTTTTAGCAATGGATTTAGAAAGTACAAGGGTGGATGGCTACTGTTTTTGTCCACAGTGTGACTTGGCATGTCATAGTCCTAGCAAGAATAATCAGACAACACCCAGAACAGCACTTGCAGAATGTGCAACTCTTGGCGTAAGTAACTGAGTTTGGAAACCTGCACACAAACGTAAGTCTACTTGTCTGGATTGAGAAATCTTCTATCTTCAGTACTGGAAAAGTGAGAACATGAGGCTCAATGAAAACTTTGGTACAGAGATTAAATCCCTTTTAAGGTTCAGATTATCAGTGTGGTTAGAAAATGCAATTATTCCTGTTCCTCAGTTGGTGTAAATCTACATAGCTCCATTGTGGTCATGGAGCCAGGTCAATTTACAGCAGCGAAGAATCTGGCTCCATACATTGGATCCTTCCAGTGGAAATTATCTTATTACCAAAGGAAATTATGTTATTACCAAAGGCTATCCGGTATTTGGTTGTGTTTGAGTGACATATATTTTTGTATTTTGTATTCTATCACACTCTTTTTAGTATATAGGAGGATTCTCCACCGTTGTTACCCAAGGTACTTCATTACAAAAGTGCTTGAAATTTAGTTGGCTTTTATTTTCCAGTAAGGATTGTTTTGTTTTCTCTCACAGGTGAAAATTGACAATTACCTCAGCTTTGGGAGTGAAGTAATGATACTCAGTATTTCTGTTACTATTATGTTACTTCCACTCTGAGTCTCAAGCATATATAATGCAATCGGTGCCTTTTATAATCTTTTTAATAAAAAGAAGAAAATGGTTTTCATTCTGTCTGAAAATTCCTTTGGCTCCTCGTAAATTTGAGTACCGTTTACATATTAAATTACCTGGGGCCTGGAGTTGTCTTAAGAATTTGAACACTAGAAGATATAGTAGCTACAGCCCAGTGTTAACACAGAGCTCATTGTTTAACCACAGCACAGTGGCTGTTCTTACATTAGGCTCCAAATGTTCTTTCACTGCAAACGCGAGAGAGATTTGTCTAAACAAAGAACCAAGAGCAGGGCAGGGAACGCATTTGAAGATGCTTGGTTTATTAGAAGTGATGCAAGACAAATGTTGGCAGCATGTTAAAAAAAGAGTAAGTGTATTCTATATGTTCCACTTTAGCAGAAGGAAAAGAGAGTGTGTAATCCACGTCTTTAACTAGTTAACTTGTTTGGTTAAAAGTGTTAATAAAACTGACACAGCGTTAGTACAAAAATCTCCCCTCCTTTGGCTGTTCAGTATACACATCCGTGTATTGTTGGCACTGAAAATCCTGACCCCAGCACTTAGGCTGGCAAGATAAGTGGAAACATTTTAATCATTCATGTCTTGCATGGGTAACGTATTCCATCGCTATGGATTTCTGAGAGACAGTTAGAGAGCCAGGTGGCTTAAAGGATAAAGCTGTGGCACCACAATTCAAGTCCATCTTGAGCTTTCAAGCGAAACAAGTTCTCTGGCCTCTACTAAGGGGCTGATTGCATATGCTCCTCTTTGGATGAAGCAGGTGGAAGGTGCCAGAGCCTGGCCCCAGGATGGATTGAGCCTCTCAGGCCTGACCTTATGTCCATTGAAGTAAATGGCAGAACCTCCTCTGATTTCAAAGGTGGAGATCAGGCCCCTGGTTACCAGCAGGCACTGACCTGCTCCACTGGCAAACTCACTTTATTTTGTGTTTGTAACTTTGACCTTTTTATTGAAATAATTGCTGAAATCCCATGATAGGGAGCCAGAACTCACCCACTGTGAAGAGTACATAAGATGATCCTTTCAGATAAGAATGAAAGGCACTGAAAATAGAGTAGAGAGGCTCTAATTACAAGCTACCTGCCTTTCTCTGGCCTGGGAGAAATAGCAGACTTCAACTGAATTTAGTGCTGCTGCTTTTACCTTCACAGAACACGCGCTCACCAGAGAGGAAAAGATATCAATAAAAATGTAACTGTGAGGAAGTGGAGAGATTATACGGCCAGATCCTTAACTTGTGTAAACTGGTGTGACTGCATTGAATCAATGTTGTAATGTCAGTTTATACCAGCTTAGGGTCTGGTCCCATCACTGGACAAAGGTGTAAAAATCAACGTGCATGTAAACAGTCTAGTGGCATGACATTCCTTTGGGGAGACCCAAGCAAGATCATGCGTAGCTTCGCTTGGCTTCTGTATTCAGGTTATATCTTCTTTCCAAGCCCATCCTTCTGAAAACAAATTTTAAAACATAGAATTGTCTCTTATACAAACACGCACAGAGAACTTTATAGATTTAATATGTACAAACTGAGAGTCACTGAGAAATGTCTGTAGTAACTGAGTCTATACCAGCCAAATACAGGGAAATCCCAGATCCCAAATCAAGCCTTCCATTGAGGTCTTTAACTCATTCTCTTTATACCCTTATTAGAAGCGGCGAACCTAGTTATTACATCTGGCTTTTTAGCTCATGTGACAATGTTTTGTAGATGATGGGGGTTGAAATGTATGTTTGGATGTTTGTAGCCAAACCATTTCAGTTTGTATACTCGTAAATGAGGGCAGGGTATTTTTTATTGTTTTGGAAATTATATTATTAGAGGCCAGGGATTTGGGGCGGAGGGTTGGGGGAATGAGATACCGAGATGGAATAGTAGAGCAAGACACGGGAGTGAAGGACAGTCTCAGATCTTATAAAAGTCTAGAGCAACTCTTTGTTATGTCGAACCTTCTGGGTGGAACAGCTCTTTTTATGTAACCTGAAGATTTATGTACCCTGATTTTGTGCGCAAGCTCTGTGGGATCACCTGTCGTCTTGTCTGCTCTTTACTTTCTGGTGTTTGGATCAAATACAGGTTACTTTAATTTGGGGCATTTTTTCCTCCTGAATGATTGAGGAGAGGCAGTGAGATTTTAAACTCCTGGCTGTGTGGTGCTCAAGAGCATGTATATAATTTTAAACGTTTCTCGCATCTAAGTAATTTTCTTCTTCAGTTTTTGTTTCTTGTGGGGATTTTCACCCCCTCAACATAAGTAAACAAAACCATTTCCATCTTTGGAGAGTTAAATTGCAGGAACTCTGAGTGGTTTGGGACTTCTATGTAAAGAGAAGCTTTCAAACACAAATCCTACAGGCTGACAAGGCAATCTGCAAACAAAAATACAAAATGTGCTATTTTAAAAGTCTCATGAATTTTGACCCCCCCATAGTCAGACAGTGGGTTAATGGTGAGCCTGGAACAAAGCCCAAGGCGAGATTCCCACACACACACTCTGTGTCCCTTATGTTGGATAAAGGGGCTCCATAAATGCCATTTTGAGCTGGACAGGATTCTCCCAGCTCAGGTATTATGAAAGGCAGCCACAAGTCTGCCTCCTATGGACCGGCTTGCAAACGTAGGGGACATTCTGGGCGGAAAGGTCGGGAGGGGCGGGGCTGCTGCAGTCAATGCCGTTGAGATTCTGGACATTGTTGCAACCTGGGAAGGCTGCTGCAATTTATACAGCACGCCAGGGCTGTCTAAGTTACACCGGCATTCTCTCCAGCAGATATGGCCACTGTAGCTACCACACCCCCTGTGCCTGCGAAGTCTCTCCAAGACACAGCACAGAATCTCACCCCAGGTCTCCAGAGACCCAGGCCAGTGCTCCATCCACAGGACAAGGCTACCTCTTTAAACAGTTCTTCTCTGCTTCAAGCATTTGACAGCTGTTTGTCTCATGTAGAATTCCGAAGCGGGAGCTATTAATTTGGGAGCAGAGTCTACAGCCCTTACTAATGTTTAGCACTGCCTGACTCTCTAAATAGTCTCCCACTGAAGTCAGTGAGACTTGCCCAGAGCGAGATGGAACTCAGGGTAAGGGTGGCTGAATCCTGCACTTCCTAGTGTTGCCAAGAAACTTTTATTTTTCTCAGTGATACGGAGTGGAAAGCAAATGAAATAGCAACACCAAATTCTTTGTGAATAGGTCAGAGGGTTTAATTGAAGGCTGTGAAAGAGGCTCCAGGACTCTTCACGTAAGACCAGTTAGCATGAGTTGTCTGTACCTGTAACTTTAACCACACCTATTATGTATGTTTAGCCTTTTCTAAATAGTGCACTGAGTGCTTGGGAAAAATGCTAGATTTCCCACTTGGGGACTGAAGCCTTCTATTATCAGGAGAAGAATTAAAGTCCAGGCAGCAGCAGAGCAGGCTTCCCCTTTGCTGCCCATATTATTCTTCACTTCACGGATGTGTTTACGCACTAGAGAACCAAGGAGCATCTTCACTCCCTAAAGAAAGAAAAATCCAAATAGAAATGGTCAAACTACCAAAACGTGTTTTAAACTTCACTGCTCAGTCCAGTGTTCTGATCATCTCCCAGTCCCTGTCCTCCCTGGGTCATTTTGTATGTGTGTGTCTCTACTGTAAGCTCTTTAAGCGGGTACCTTGTCTTCATGTCTGTTTTTAAAGTGTCTGGCACAGTGTTGGCACTACAGAAATGATCAACAATCATTACTAATAATGTTCCTCAGACCTGCTCTGAAAAGGCGACTCCCTAAGGGCAAGGGGAAAGGTTGGTCCCTCTGCTGTTCAAATGGGAAAGTGGCTACTCTGCATCTCCCCAGGGAGTCACTCAGATGCAGAGATACTGTGAGTCAGGCAGATATGCTAGGACATGACTCTCTCCCAGCTCCCTGCTGATTTTCACTGTGGCACATGGCTGTGGAGTACTGATCTCCTGGGCGGTCCCTTCCCCTTTTGGATTGGACTGCACTCCACACAGGTGCAGAGCCCTGGTCCCCGTGAGTGGGAGTAGTTAGGGTTTGTTCTAATAGAAATAATGTGATCATATGGCTAGGATTTGGGGGGGAGGGGGAGGTTAATTGCACAGTAATTGGATCATGTGAGGAAATGCACGTTCTCCATTTTTATTTTTTAAAAAATTGATCGTGATTAAAATAATTCATTTAGTAGCTGCAAATGCTTTGAAGAAAATATTTCGAATCCAATCCATAACAGAAGGTGAGGCTTGTAAAGGCTGCTGCTGCTTTGTATGCCAGAAGTGCATATGTTTACAGAGTGGATAATGTTAAAAAGCACTGGCAAGCTCTGGCTGCCCATGACATGTTGGTGGTTATAGTCCCCAGTTTGTGGTTTTCAGACAACTGCAACAGGCACATTTTATGGAGGACTTTTTAGCATCAATGTGTTAGAGAAAGGGTCTTGATAACACATTTATTGGCTGGAAATAGAATTTTATAGTGGTAAAATCCACAGCTGATAGTAGGGTCACAAGGCTGGCCATTGGGTTGCCGTCAAAAATAATAATAAAAAAGAAAACCTTCACATGTTGTTTTTCTTGTGGCTGATGAGAGCTTTCTGGGATATTGCAGATTGTACCATGCAAACAGTCATTTTAAAAACCGTTCATCAGTTTGGAAAGTACTATCCAAGATAATAGAGATGTGACGCTGAAAGAACCATTTAAAATACTTGGCATCCAGATAATGCATTTTTCCCCTTGCAGTTGTTATACAGCTAAATGAATGCTTTTTTGGATGTGCAGTGGAGTGCTTAAGCACATAGCTCTGTGACTTTTCTTATCCCCAGTTCTCATCTGTTTCCTATTAACAGCAGAGCTTTTTCAGGATGAATTCCACCAAACCTTATTAGAGGCGGATGCAAACCTATTACTTATGACAGGCTCCAAATGGGGTCACATTTCAGACGAATGTTTTCTGCCTCTTTGTTAACCAAAGGGAGTGTAGAAAGACCATCTGACTTTAAAATGTATAAACGGGAAGATTGGACAAACCCTTTTGGCGATTATCAGATGAATGTGAAAGTTGTATAGGCAGGTTAGATGTTTTCCTTCTTCTTAGGTGTTGGGTACGTTGTTTGAAATAGTTACTTCTCGGCAGAATACTTGAAATATTTTTTAAAAAACCAAACACTCAGTTCAGCCAACTGAATCAGTCTTCTTTCTCTTTTATCTATTAATCTTCAACACTGAACTAAATTCCAGGGTTGTTTTTACAAGGACGGTTTAAAATTAGCCTGAAGTCAGCTTATTCACAAAGCTGACTCTTGAATCTCCACGGTCAACCCAAAGCTTACTCAGAAAGAAAAGTTTGACAGTGAAATGAAAATAATCTCAATTTTAATGTGTGTGGCTTTTTCAGTATGATCCTAGGTTTACATTCTTGTCTCTACACAGTTCAGAGTGCAGCCCTTGAAATAAAGATCTTGCACAGCATCTCTTCAGAGTGCTTTGAAATGCTTCATCTGTTGGCCTGCTCATGGTTCTCTTAGCAACCTTTAAAAAAGGTTTTGCACTTGATCCATGCTCAGCGCTCCCATTGAGAGCTCTTCACGGAGATGGGAAATTGTGACTTTAGACACCTGAACAAAGGATGATCCATGCGTTACCCCAAGAGGAGCGCTGGGAGGCAGTGTGACTTAGTCATGCTTCTGAATCACAGTTCCTCCCCTGCATCCTTCTTTCTCCAGGGGTAGGGATAGTACTTTGCTGCTGACCTATGCCACCAGCAAATTACAACACTCCTTGCACTGCCTCAGTGACACTGGGCAGTGAATTAGTGGGGCCTTGGCTCCACCCCTCCGTACTCACTCTCCACCATCTGTCCTGGGGGAGCTAGGCTGCAGCTTTGTGGCCAGCGTGAATCAAGAAGGAAGAGTGGTGCTTAGGAGGGGAGAGGGTTAGAGGGAAACATCACTTGCCTGTGAGGAATGAGGTGGTGGCATCAGTCCAGTTACTAATGGAGAGATGATCACATAACACAAATGACCGTGGCACTGAGGTTCACTTTAAAATCGTACCAACACTACCCAGGGTGTCCCATCTCTGTTGACAAATAATGGACTTCAGTCTCCAAACCAGCATCTTTTATGAGCATTAAACTAACAAATACGAAGGGGTGTGTGGTGTGGGGAGGGGAAATTATCATCTAACAACGTCCCTGCCTCCTTTTTAGCTGTCCATTTGAGCTGCTCACAGAATTGCCCATAAAAGGACCCTGTGACAAAGTTTGGTTTTAGGTTTGGAAGGATGTGAAAATGAATTCTTTTTAATAAAGTTCTAGGGCCTGATTCTGATCTCACCACATAAAACAGAAGTCAGTGAAGTAACACCACTGTAAAACAAGTACCAAGTCAGAATGAGGCTTTCAGGGTTTGAGTTTATCCTCTGGAGCAGGATAGAGGCCTGGCATATGAAGAGAGTACACCTGGCATATGAAGAGAGTATATTTTAAAAACATTTTGGCCATGTCTGTCTTGTTCTGCTGGTTCCCCAGTTTCGGAGCCAAAGGTAGCGAGCTGTGCAATATCCTATAAGAGAAACTTGAGCCTATAGCTATCCTGTCTATAAATATTTTCATTGTTGGATGACAGGCACAATCAATTTGGATCTCAAAATACTGTCCAACCCTCTCTGGAATTTCTGTCTTGTTTGCCCTAAATCCTTCCTGCTAAATTTAAAACAATTCAGCCAGATTCCCTGATGCAGTGCGGCTGAATTGTGCCAGGCTGCTGGCATAGGCTGGCCCTAAAGATGGCGTAGCTAGCCTTGCGAGGATCACTCCAGTACAAGGAGGATACTCCGCTGGTCTCGAGTTGGCCTGAAGGCTCCAATACCATCATTCGTCTGTGAACAATCTGCTACTGGGGTAGTGGGGTAGCCAGAACTCCCCCTACATTGCAGGGATCTCAGGCTGCAGCTTCGCCCCGGGGGCAGTTAGCAGCCACTCTGAATTAGATGAGCACTCAGGCACTCTCGCTAGGGGAGACCAGCTCCCATACATGATCTCCAGGATTGTTTTTATTTCAATTGATTCATTTTGCTTTTCTCTATAGCGTATAGGGCAAAGTTACTCTATGCCTTGGAACAAGTGTATGTGGCTACAATTAACTGCTTTGCAGTTATACATAAACCAAATCACTCGAAAACATAATGCTGTATTACAAGGGTTTAATGGCTTTTCTGTTGTTGTGATTAGTTCAGAGGGAATGATAAACCCTAAACTACAGTCTTAATGCAAGGTCTCTGGGATAATTTTAGCAGCTTAGTACTTGTAACCTTTGTATATTTCATTTTCTCTAAAGCTAAAGTGCTTTGGCTCCTCACAAAAATGTGTTGGATGGGACCAGAATTAGTACAGATTCTGAAGCAAACTTAATTTTTTTTTTAAATTTGAGCTGATTGTTGCAGCTATCCTCCATAAATTAAGCAAGAACATGAGACAGGATTCAGCTTGTGCCTTTGTTTAAAAATGTCTCCTTTTACAGATGGTACATGTGACATTCTTCCGCTCTGATTAGGCCTCAGTTGGAGTATTGTGTCCAGTTCTGGGCGCCACATTTCAGGAAGGATGTGGACAAACTGGAGTGAGTCCAGAGAAGATCGACAAAAATGATTAAAGATCTAGAAAACATGACCTATGCGGGAAGATTGAAAAAATTGGGTTTGTTTAGTCTGGAAAAGAGAAGACTGAGAGGGGACATAACAGTTTTCAAGTATGTAAAAGGTTGTTACAAGGAGGAGGAAGAAAAATTGTTTTTCTTAACCTCTGAGGGTAGAACAAGAATCAATGGGCTTAAATTGCAGCAAGGGCAGTTTAGGTTGGACATTAGGAAAAACTTCCTAACTGTCAGGGTGGTTAAGCACTGGAATAAATTGCCTAGGGAGGCTGTGGAATCTCCATCGTTGGAGATTTTAAAGAGCAGGTTAGACAAACACCTGTCAGGAATGGTCTAGATAATTAGTCCTTCCATGAGTGCAGGGGACTGGACTAGATGACCTCTCGAGGTCCCTTCCAGTTCTATGATTTACCCACAGACACTGGTGAGCATTTTTTAGAACAAATAAATATTAGACTCCACTCTGGTTTTCTTTCTTTCTTTTGCCCTCTTCTTCTACCTACCGTAGTCATTTGAGTAGTCCATGCCAAGGACACGTCGTTTAGCCATATATTGCAGAGCCTGGGTTTGAGAAACTCTTGTCATCTTTTTGTGGAATACATGTGAACCCAGATATAAAAGGCCAGAGGAGAGACCTGCTAGTGAAGGGCTGCTCCCGACAGCTACAAACGCAAAAACATTTCCCCAAGGGATACCTTTTGTAAAGTTACTCTAACACCAAATGACATTTTTCAACTAATGTTTTACACCTATCAAGCCTCATATCTTTATTCCAGTAAACATCTAGCTTAAACCTTAAGTGCCCAAGGTAATTAACTGAGCACTGCAAAATGGTAGTGTGTTTTTGACCACAGCAGATCTGAGGTACATCACTGAGTCTCAACCTGTGTGCCCTCTTCCACACAGGCAGCTCAATTTATGCCAGCTGCATTGCATGTGTAGAATTGACCGAAGAAGCTGGGCCCTGTGATTTAGAAAAATAAACCTTGAAGGTAGATTTTCAAATGCACGAAAGGCAGTTGGGGGCCTAACACAATGGGAATTAGGTACCTGACTGCCATGTGTTCCCTGAGCACAGGATTAAGGAGTTGCTGGGTTCTAAACCCAGAGCTGTTGGTTCTAAACCTCTGTGGCCATGTGGAATTCACTTAAACCAGCATTTTCATACTTGGGTGCCTTTGGTTGGTTCTTGAAAGTTGCAGCTGCTCAGAATTTTTGCAAAATCACCCTTATTTAGGTACAACCTTTAGGCACACGAGTTGGAAATCTTTGGCCTTAACCTCTCTGCTTCAGTTAACTCACATGTAAAATGGGGTTAATAACACTTACCTATCTCACAAGGTGTGAGTGTTTGAATAACAAGGGATTAGTAGTTTTCTAATGTTCGTACTTCCAACCTTTATGAGCCTGAGCCAAAACCCAGTGAAGTAAATGAACTTTGGAGTTAGAACAGACCTTTAAGTTTAAGAGTTAAGTATACAACTGTCTCTAAAAATTCTGCCTTATAATAGGGAATCCTGCCCAATATTGAAGCTCTCTAGCTGAACAAAGACAGAAAGACAAATAATAGCATTTTGCAGAATCCCTTACAAAGAGAATAAAATAATAAAATCCAAATAAATCTGAGATCAACAGAATTTGAGGCAGCAAAGCTGGGAAGCATGCAGAAGGCAGTAAGCCAAATAAGAGTGTATGTATCTTGCCAAGCTAGGTATCAAAATTCAGAATGAGAGAGCTAAAGTTCCCAAACTTTCAGAAACCATGTGCCTCGCACAGAATATCTTCCTCTGAGTGAGGAGGACATAGAGCAGTTAGCTCTGGAAGATTGACAATATCTAAAACAGAGAATAAATGAGCTCTTGATGCCACCAGCATCTTAGGAGTGAGGACGCAGCGCCTCCACTTGCCAAGAAAAGGCCTTAGATGCAAATCCTTGCTGGAAGATCTTGTGAAATTTTCAGTCCCACCATTATTCCCATTAAGCAGGCAGTCTAAATCTCATGCGCTCCTTGTTACATTTTGAAAAAAGGACGTGTTTTATGTTTTTTGTTGACTGTACAAAAAGGCATTTACAAAATATGATAAACATTGTCTTCCATAGTGAGAGAGAGACTAATTTTCTAATTCTTTCCAAAATTTCTGGCTGATGGCATATTTTCCCTGTTAGGGGAACATTTATATTAGAAATGTTTAGCTGGATAGATATGCTCAGCTTCCAAGGCTTGTTTTACAAACTCATTTTAAAAAGTTGAGGATTGTTAAACTGCACATTCCTGATGCCTCTCCCCTGACATACAATACCATAGGGTTTCATACTGCCACCCATAACCCTGGTCTAATATAGATGGACTATATATTTTTTTAAAATATTGGACACATAACCCTTCCTTAATATACACCGAGGGGACAAAATAATTAAAACCACATTGTGCCACCCTTACTCATGTTGGGTCAGATCCTCAGCTCTTAATGGAGCTACACTAATTTCCACCAGCTGTGGATCTGGCCCATTGAGTACTACTGTTGATTTGAATGGGACTACTTCATGTATCAAGTTACGACTCAAGATGAATAGGTTGTTTAGAGTCTGGCCCTTAGTGAATTAATAATGCAGAAAAGCATTTGTGCGAGGGCAACAAACCTAAATGCAAAATCATAGCACCATATTGATGAGTATGGGGATCAAATTTCTGTGATGATGAAACTCAGAGGGATTTTTTGTACCCGTGAAACTATGTTGGTTAGAAGTGTGTCTCTCCCACTGCCCCATCATAGTTTACCAGTCCCACCGTTATTGTGAACACCGTTATACCTGTATAACTCATGCTTCTACCAGGATAGCATATTTCCCTTCCTGTACATTAATAGCTACACCAGTATAAGCACAGTTTTACTGATGTAACTGTGTCTACACTAGGGGGTTGTAGCACTTTTACTGATATCGTTCACTGATATAGTGGCCCAAGGGCTTGTCTACATGGCAGGTTAGTGCGTGGCAGGCCAGGCTGTGAATCTACAGTGCACCAGCTTGCTGTGCAGTAACGCCCCATGTGGACCCTGCTACACTGCAATGCGTTTTAAGCCAGGATGTGAATCTACAGCGCACTGGCTAGCCAAGCACTAGCTGGCTGTGTGGACCCTGCTACAGTGCAGTGAAACTCCCAGAGGAGCAGTACGTTAATCTTCACTTCAGGATCACTGTAGCAGGGTCCACACAAGGCAAGTTACTGTGCAGCAAGGTGTGGTGTGCTGTAGTCTAGCTTGCCAGGCACTAGCTTGCTTTGTAGACAAACCATTAGTTATAGTAAAGCTGGCATAGTGGTGTATAATTCTGTATTTCTATTGAAACCTCCATCCTACTTCTTTTTATCCTCTCCTGTGTGTCTCTGAGACTGGAGGAGACCAGGCATTTTCAAAAAACATTTGATCCTTGGAACTTCACTGGCTGCGTCTTGGCATGAATGGAGTAATAGGTGAGAAACTGTAGCTAAAAGAACTGCACTGAGCTAGTGGGGAAAGAAAGATACACTAGTGAGTTGGACAGGATTCTAAAGTGACTTTCCAGGAATGGAAAGAAGTATAGAAAGAGCCTCCCGTGAAGGTGGATCTCACTATTTGAAGCACTCATTGCTGACTCTTTGTTCAGATCAAACGCAGAGCAGGGGATAGTTTTACAAATGCAAACAACTTGTCATCTTTCAACTGCAGGAAACTTTCCCTTTTTCAGAAATGAGGAAATCCCCAATGCTGAGAATATCACTTTACTTCAATTGCAAAATTTCCATTTTAAGAAAATTGTTGGATTGTTTAGAGAGGCACTATGTGTTAAAGTATTCGGGCTGTCAGACAGCCTGGCCAAGAAATGCTGTGTGTCAATGGCATTAGCTGTTGGACAGCCGAGCCAGAGTCTGGGTTTTTTTCCCCCTTTGATGATCTGTCAGAACAGACTATTTAAGATGATGATGTCATGACGGCTTTTCAGTAGGCTTTGTGCTTTATTTTTCTAAACATGTTGATAAAGAAAGTTTGTGTCCTTTCAATTAAATTTTAATAACATGTCAATGTACTCTTTGTTCCAAATACCAGCTTGAACGTCTCTATTGTTTCCCTTGTATATATTGCAGATACCATTGTGATTAGAGCAATGTAGAAACTTACATATTTGTATTAAGAGTTTTTAAATGGATGCAGAATAAAGTAGTTTGTGTTTTAACATCAGTACAGAGAGCGTTAGTGCATTCTAGGACAAGAGAAAGATAGTTGTACGGAGTACTAGGTCTCTTTGATGTCCAGTACTGGTGGCTTTTTGGCTATTTTCCTGCTGCATCTTATTGCTTTTTGGGGTTCCATGGGACATGCTGCATATGAAAGAAGCCTTGCAAAACCAGATTCTGTTCCATCCTTTATAAAGAAAGGTCAGGAGTGAACTTGTTTAACTATAAATAGCTAATTATCCTCCCAAACAAAAACCTTTCATGTGTGCTGGACTCTGTAACCAGCATTCTGGAGCCAGCAGCTTTTTCCTTGTCCTTGCATTTAGTTACACTGGTTTGTTTGAACTAGCTACTTGAGATAAACAAGTATCTGTTTTTCTGTTGCCACCTTAAAGCCAGCAGTGTACACCTGTAAGAGCCTGTGGCACAAAGGATCACTGGTATAAACATGTTCTACCTCAGTCCTGAAAACTGTTACAAAATATAAAAGGTTTTCATATAAAGAGTTAAATTTGAGAAGCGTTCGTGTTTCAAGAAAACCTGAACTCAGCAAATAAATCTGATTGTGGGGTGGGGGGCCCCATTTCTTTTCCAGATTTCCTAATGTAAATCTCGTGAACTTGATTGTTTTCTTCAGAAAACAGTTCACTTGGTACTTTCCGTTCTGAGATGTTTGGTAACAATAAAGGGCACAGGTTATTGATAGACAGCACACCTGAGTTTCTCCCTTCTCTTACTGTGATAAGTATATTCTTTAGTGCCATTGCTTAAGATTCTTTGTGGAGTGAGGCACTACTCAGTGCATGCAAGACTGACAGAATGTGGCTTTTAGTGAATGAGGATTTACTGGGGAAAAATCCAGTAGCTCCCAGTACAATAGCCAATTTAATGTACCTCATCAGAGTATGCACTTAATGCATGTAATCATGGATTGCTGCCAGTGCTACTATTACCATAAATGTGTATATATATAATTTCCTTTCACTTCCTCTATGCCATGCCAAAAGAAACACTCAGAGCCATATTGTGTTGCATTTTCCTATTTCTGGAAGTAGTTCATCAGGATGTATGGACTGCATCCATAAGGCCATACATATCAGTAGCTGTTAATGTATAGGCAGTGGTGAGGGATGTAAATTATTAATAAATGGGTGGGGTATATATTTAAGAGGAAAACATGATGTTGAACTAAATGTTCCTAGGAAATACACTGAGAAAAACAGTGACAGGTGTTCACATAGATAGAACACAAAACGTGAATGTAGCTGATCAAGCCAATTTTGGGAATCTGGGACCCACTGATGTTATGAAGAATGCTGTCAGGAGTAAGAGCTCGCAGCTAGCCTGCTTACCTACTAGCTACCTTAAGCCCCCAGCAGTCCAAAGTGTGCAGCTGGACCCCAGTTGCATGGCCAGATTGACTAAGCCACCCGATTAGCAGAGGGCATCAGCAGACCTGCTCTTAAGACCAGCTGATATCAGACTCTGGCTTGATCATTGACTCTGGCATCTGGCCTCTGACTCTGGTTCTGACCCTTACTTCAGTTTTCCTCTCTGGATGCCTACTCTGCCCTGTAGGCCTGACTCCTGCTCCAACTGCTAGGCAAGGCTGTCCATGTCCCAGTTCCTAACAGATGTGTTCCCCCCCCAAATACCCTTTCCTCACCATGGCCCCAAGCTCTCCTGCTCCTTTACTCCGTCATCTTTCCTCTATGTATTCTCCCCCACCTTGGGTCAGGAAGGGAGTTAGAGATCTCCATCCATATAATAGGAGAAGTAGAAAGCCTGGCCCAGAGCTGGCCAGTGGAGAGACTACCATACAGCTAGCACAGCACCAATTAATGCATTCAGACAGCAATAGATCACATTATTGTAATTTTGTACTGCAGTAGTACCCAAAGGATCAGGTCCCCATTGTGCTAGGGCCTCTAATAACACTGTCCCTGCTCTGAAAGTCTCAATTCCCGATCTCACCTCAGCAGCAGCAGATCCACATAGCTGTGATGTAGCTGTGGTGGTGCCTAAAATGGACTTCCGTCTTGAACAGCCCCTTGCAAGTCTCCTCCTTTTGGCAAGAATCCATATGGGAAGGTTTAGGCTTCTTAAATCC
This sequence comes from Natator depressus, assembly GCF_965152275.1. Taxonomy (NCBI): domain Eukaryota; kingdom Metazoa; phylum Chordata; order Testudines; family Cheloniidae; genus Natator; species Natator depressus. The sequence continues at coordinate 14,852,592 of NC_134241.1, forward strand.
CTCAAAATTGCAACTTCCAGTTTCATTTGTGGTTGGCCCTGTGCTCTGCTTCCTTTGGCCTCAGCCATAAAAACCTTCTGTAGAAGTGTGCCTTCTGCACTTTGGACATGACGTGAACATTACAGTCCTCTTGTTCTCAACTGACGCAAACCAACAACTTGCCAGGATTCTCTAAGTATCTTCTTGTTTATAACAAGATCAGACCAACCGATGTTGAGATCTCACCTCAGCTCCTCACGTTAAATTAATTTGTGACTCAAACACAAATCATGCGAGAGAATCCCCACAAGCCAGTTTCCACTGAGTCCCACAAGCCAGCTACAAACTCCATTAGATTTTGTTGTGGTTTATAATTGATCTTGGAAGACTAGCATGAGAAAATAGATTTTAATGCTTCTCTCTTGAAGACCAAAATAATTCCCTTTGGTATAACTAGTTCTTAGCAGCGAAACTCCGTATAGATTTTTTTTTAAAACTCCTCTAACTAGGATAAGTTCTATAGAACTGAAAACAGGTGGCAGAGTAAAGAAAATTAGTCACCAAACTGGGTACTTTTTTTATAATCTTAAACGTTGAGAGCAGGAAAGAAATCCATCTGGATCTAGGTTTCTAAGGGCTAAGGCATGAATGTTTTGTACTATGTAAAATCTTGCATGGCCTTCATTGAAAACTCTGAGACAGGTACTAAGAAAGGAGTCTGAAACCAATCCAGGCAACCGAAGGAGTACAACCAAGACAAGTGAGCTCCCAGAAGACTGAATATTCTCCATGTTTTTCCTCTCAAGCCACAGCCTGAATCCGCAGCACGGTCCAAGAAAATAAAGCCATCAAAGACTGCAACTGCTCTTGTGCATTTTGACCCAATCCCATTTAAGCCAATTGGAATCTTCCAGTAGGACTTGGAATTGGTCCTTTGATTTTCAAGGTCTGGAGATACCATCAGGTCAGCTCCCAGGCTCTGAGGAAGGGTTTGAGCACTGGCAATAAAGGGAAGTAGGTCACAGTGGGAGCATGTACTGGGGCAGGAGAGTGATCCTGAGTAGAAAGGGAGTATGCAGTGTAGTTGTAGCTGTGTCCGTCCCAGAATATAAGAGAAACAAGATGTGGCTTGAAAGCGTCTCTCTCATAACCATCAGAAGTTGGTCAAAAAAAAAAATAATAATAATACTCATGTACCTTGTCACTGGAAAGGGAGTATAAAGCGTGGCTGCTTCCAACAATACTAGTCTTCTGCACCTCCCAGTAGCCAGTAATTCCTTCACTCCACCCTGGCACAACACTTCGCAGTTGCCCACAAGTGAAATTCTAGGAAACTGGCCAAGCATCTGGGAAATAACCATTGTGCTATGAGTTAAAGTCAATTGATGGCAGAGCCTTGAAAACAGCAGAGAGAGCAGGTGATTATGAAAAATTCATATGGTGTATGGTTATAATGACTACAGATTAATTAGTAGTGACTAAAATTAAATGAATCCCAGCCCTCACATCACCAGAGCTACATGTGGTACAAAAGGCTCACTGTTTGTGACTGCAGGGAAGTGACATAGCAGGCTGAAAACAAAGAGGTTGGACTCAGCTCTGTAGTGAATATGCAATCAAGAAGTTCAATCCCCTTTGAGAAGACGGGAATCTGGAGAGAGCATTACAGTAGAAGGGCCCCATGAGCTACCAGGGTGAGTCAGCAGGAAATGAGATAACAGCCATCTGCAAGGGTTTTTCCAAAGGAGCAAATCTTTATGACTAGGAATGCAAACAAAGCAAAGGCATCTGGAGAAAAACAAAAATCCTTCTCAGCATGGGATCCAGCCAAACCTCAGCACCTGGGCACAGAGCCCTGCCTCTTATAGCCTCTCTCCTGAACCCCTCAGGACAGGTTTTCCAAAGGGGTCAGTTCCCATGCTGGCAACGGAATAAGTGGCCAGCTATTCAAGAGCTCAGCACATTGGTACTCTGCTGTTCTGCAAATCTGGCTGCAAATGCCACGATGGGACCTGCAGGGTGCCAAACTCTTCTGGAAGTCTGGCCCCATTTGTGGGTGCTGAACACTTGGGAATCCGGCCCTGAGCTCTTTGGAGGAAAAAGAGTGCACAGGTCTCCAGTTAGCCATTTGCTTACTAGGGAAATGGTATCGCCCCTTCACTCTGCGACTTGTCCAAACCTGCCACGACAGATTTCAGTCAGGGCGGGATTGGGCCTTTAGCCAATGTGTTTGTCCTTGGTTTCAAGAAGCTCAAAAAATTGGTATGATTGTTCTTAAAGTAAAACCAGTTGGTTTCTTTCTGAGGTACCAAGCATGGGGTCTGTGCTGGAATCCTGTCTGGAACAGACCTGCTTCATTTTAACCTGAGCCGAAATAGTGCCATGGAGGTGCAGGCTAGGACTGTTAGGAAACAGAATGGAGCCAATAAAGACCTGCACCTCCCCACTTAGAGTGACCCTCTTCAGCTGACCACAAAACCACAGCAAGGGACATCATTACTTGTCAAATGGCCTCACAACCATTTGTTCTAGTCACCAAACTGATACCATTCCAGACTGCACTGCCTAACCGGGAGTAGTTGGGAAGGCCCCCACAAGATTGAATAAATCTGTATCCAACACTGAATTTCTATGCACTTTGGAGAGTGTCAAAGCAACATTTTTTAGCTTTTTAAGACACATTTGCTGTTGATTTACACATCATTTTGTTCAACAGAAATGAATGCCTGACAGTTTACAAACTGCCTCAGATTAAAGGAGCCCCAGGAGATCTTGCTTTCAAGGCCCACATTAAAGTGCATTTTATTCCAGAAATGGACTACGATCCCATGTTACCTTAATGGTAAAGGCCCCAATCATCCCTTGTATGGAAAAAAGGACAAGATGAGGGGAGGGAAACAAATGCTAGAAATCCCGTGGGGTCAAGCCAGTAAAGTTTTTCCTTTGCATCGTCCAACCAAGAAGGAGAGGAATCCCAAACCTGCACAAAAGGTAATGAGGATCCTTCTCCAGCTTCTCTCTGTGGTTGCTTGTGCCACCGAAGGGCCTCTCCCTTTGTGCCTGCACCCAAGGGAGAAGGGTTAAGGCAATTGGGAGAAGATAATGTTACTTGAACAAGAATTAACCCTCAGGCAGATTTACTCTTGAGAACCCTTAAAGTTAGATGAGTTAGCGCTAACTACTCACTGTGTACCTACAATGGGGTGGGGATAGAGTGAGAGCATGCACAGGGTCATTGGCATAATGCTCTCAGATAACATGCACTCTTCTCCAAAGCAGATATACTCTACTCCATAATAGAGGGAAACATGCAGCCCAAATAATTTAAATCCAAATTCTCCCCATGGACTCACATGTTGTATTTGTGTTGGCTTCTCTGGGAGCCGCACATGCATCTGTCAGGGGAGAGTTTGGCCAATAGTTCTGAGTGGCTCATCCATATAAAACAGAAGTGTCAAACCTCAGCCATGACCCAGACTAGCCTATGTCTGTTGCTCTGTGGTTTCTTCATTCTTCATCTGACTCAGGAAAGGGTAGCATTCAATTTCCTTGGAGTGAAATGCAATTTCAGACCTATTTGACATAGACATTTACAGGATTGGCTTCTGAAGAACGGATGGCTTTTTACTAAAAACGATTTACCATCTGGCCAATTTACACTATTGCTTTTCCTCAAACATTTATGGCCTTCATTTTCCCCTCTGCGGCATGGTAGAAAGTATTTGCTTTATTTCTCTTAAAATAACACTGTAAATCTGGGAATTGGGAACTGTGGCCTGATGGGTTTTGTTTTGTTTTGTTTTTTAAAGGATCATTCGAGTGAAAAAACTGAAATATTATTCCCAGCCGAGAAATTATTTTTTAACAGATAATTTGATCTAATATGTTGGAAGCAATTATTCCCCCCCATATGTCTCTGAAACAGCATTACAAAGAATGTCCTAGTTTTGCGACTACTTAATAAGCACATGGGTAACTTCATGCATACATATGGTCTCACTGAGTCCAATGGGACTGTTCACATACATAGTTACATGCTTAGGTGGTTGCAGGATCAGGCCCTATATCCCCAATCTTGCAGTCCTTACTCAGGCAAAAGTCCCACTGATATTGTTAAGAGTTTTATGCTCTAATAAATTTGTTGGTGTCTAAGGTGCCACAAGTACTTCTTTTCTTTTTCCTGAGGAAGAATTTCAGGATTGGATGCTAAAAACCTTGCCTCTGGCTGGGTCTGTTTTTATTTTTCTTACCAATTCATTTTTACTATACTTGGACATAAAATTATTTCATTCTGTATGCCAGTGATGATAAACTTTTGTTTCCAATTAGCATTTATTGGATGATTTCAGTCAAAAGTAAACCTGGTAATAGACCCCAAACTGTGCACTCCATTACTTGGTCACAATGTGGTTTTTCTCCTTAGCTTTTCACGAGCCTTAAATATACGAGAATGTTGAAAACTGAGGGCCAGATCCTTAGCTGGTATAGATCAGCATAGCTCCTGGATCCGGCCCAGAATACATTACAATTAAAATGTCTCTCATGTAAATGTCTATTCTTCCATCAATACAGAGATGAACCTGACTAGCACAAATGGAACTAACAAGCACAGGGCAAGTGGAAGAGTATGCCTTTTGGTTTTCGGGTGCTTTTGATAATTGGATGTGAAATAATTGGATATGAAATAACCTGTCTAGTGGTTCTTCTTTCTTGTGATAGCTCACCAAGCAGAAAATTAAAAAGGAGATAAAACATGGGTACAGCTTGGTTGGTAGGGAGCACCTCTAGCAGTAAATGTTACTTTTGATGTGTTTTGTACCTTCTGGTGTACACAGGATCGAATATTTGTCAGTGGTTTTTACAGCCTTTGTTACTATTTCGTATAGCTGAAATAACATGAAAACTAGTCTTTTTACAATGCTTCAGTTCCTGTTTGGTGGAAATACGACAAAGAGACCAGATCCTCCATCAGGTTGGCCGTGCAAAATGTTAATTTTCACTCAGGCACTAAAAAGCCAGCAAAAAATGTAAATATAGATACCAAGTTATTAGCTTGAGATAAATTCTGATCCCCTTAGTCACTTCAAGTAACACCTGACTTCAAGAGCAGTCCCATTGAAATGAATTAAACTATTTGTGGAGTAAGGTGTTATTCAAGGTGAGAAAGGGTGTCAGGATCCGGCCCTTTATTTGGGCTCCTGTGTAACCTGAATACATAGCCCAGGGGTTTGATTCTGATCTTACTTGCACCAGTGTGACTCAGGAGTAAATTGGAACAGCGCACAACTGTACTATGAAATGGTATAATTGAAATGTGAATCATGCCCCTTTTTCTTCCTTCACAGAACAGATAAATATTGATCATATGAGGGAAATAAAGAAATAGCTGAATATTGAGAAACAGTCAAGCTTATTTAATTACAGACCAATGAAAGCTGCACAAGTTCAGCAAGATCTAATTATGGGTCAAATGTGAATTTCCTTTTTCCTGGTGAATTTCTTTCTCTTCCTCTGCTTATTACACACAACAAATGAAATGCTGTTATAGGCTGTGAAGAATAGCTGGAGTGGCTGTTTAGTACTGGGAGCCACTTACCTTACCGTTTTCTGTTTCTCCTCTCTTTTAGGATAATGGGCCCACTCAGAGCCGAAGACCAGTGCCCTATGCTCCTGGAGGGAGCCCCAGTGACAGCAAACAGATGTTGAACTTGCAGTACAATAATCCAACGCGACTCTATCCAAATAACAATGTAGAATCCGGTTTGCCAGCACAGATGAGTGGGCTCCATATTGCTTCGCCACACAGGTGTGAGAAAAGCTCTGATCGTGTGATTATGTTGCTAACAGTTAATGGTGGAATTTGACATTTTTAAATAGCAGTTTATATAAAGTGTTATGCTTTGGGTGGGGGTGGGTGGGGGGAAGAGGGTTATATGACAGGTCCCCCCTCCGTGCCTTGTCCCTAAAGGATAGACGTCTGGTACAGCACAGGTAGGGTGCGCTGGCTTTTGAGTGCAAGCTGCAGAGCTCTTAGCTCTGAAGTTTCCTGGTCTAATTTTGAATATTCCAGCAAAGATGGCAGCCATCCCACATTCATGGGGAGCCCGGGTTCTTGGAGCTGAAGGTTCAAGTTTCTAATCAAAATGCCATATGGGAGCAGAAGTCAGTGTTTGTTTATTTTATGTAGGTCTATGCCGTGTGCGGCTGACGTTTGTGTGCCCCTGATGGCACTCAGTACAATACATAAGCATGTTATACCAAGGTAGCTAGATATTTATTATTGTTTGTATTATCATAGCGCCTAGGAGTCCCATCATGGACCAGAACCCCATTCTGCTAAGCACAACTAAACGGCTTTGCTACAGCAAAAGTTCTCTTCATGCAGTTTAGCTTATGTTGACATAACATATTAGTATTTTGGAAGTACGAATGATTGGCTCCATCACATAACTGAGCTACAACGCAACCAGTCCAGTGATGGTCTATAAGCAAGGATGGCTTGGTACTTGCATCTTTCTCTGTATTCAGTAAAACTGGTCAATAGTCTGTACGTTTGAACATTCTGACTAGCCATTTCCTTAAAAGGAAGTTTCCTACTTGGAAAAACCATATTTTTGTCTGAAAATGGTGTACCTATTATGCTTCCAAGTAACACCTAAACTAACTATAACTGACAGATATTGGCAATAAAAATTATTTTCTCTATTTTTTAAGTTTATTTTGTACATTTGACAACACCCTGTGCAGAGTCACTCTCATTGTTTCCTCCGTATAGCCAGTTACTCTGTTTTTCCTTGGACCAAAAAACCCTTCTGTACATGAACCAGGGTAAATATTTTCAAAGGCATCTGTAAAAATAAAATCAGAACATGCTATTTAATGGGGTTCTGTCGGCAACTGCTGGGCTTTTTTTTTACGTATTCAATTTAAAAAAAAAAAACAAAAACAAGTTGACAGTTGCCCTTCAAGTGTGGATTTCAGATGGATTTTTGTAACCACCTCTGTTAACTTCTGCAGTCTCTCCAGAGGCGGAGGCCGGCATGTTATTCTTTGCTCACCACAAAGGACCAGGGCCAGTTTCAGCAAAAGGCTTCCTAGAGCAAATGAGGGTAACACCTGTGAGAGTCTGTGGGCCAAATTCAGTGGTGCCAATTACACAAACTGTAATCTACACGTGCTGTAATGTCAGTGACCAAATGGCATAAATTGCACCAATTAAACATTTAGTAGATGAGCAAATAACATGTAACTGAGTGGGGGGACAGAAGGGATGTATGTAGGAGGGCAAACAATTAACAGGAAGCTGTGAAATAAAAGCAAGATCTCCCCCACTCTGCCTGTCCCCACACCATTGCCAGTTTACCTGTAGGATGCCAAGCTGGTGTGGATATCAGGTTGGCTGAAGTTGTACTTTTGTTTTGCCTGTCCACTTAATGCCAAACTAGTACATTTTACTCTAGTTCATCAATTACAGCCAGGCATAGCCTTTTCTGACTGACACCCATTGTATAACTTACCCCATCATTTATATCACTACTGAATTTGGACCCTACTTGATTCAGATCCTTTTACTGCTAATGGAACTGGATAGGGTAGCAATCACCAGATGAGATCCCAATGTGGGATGATGCTAATGGTCCTGAGTTTGTCATAAACGTCAGTATCTTGTTTTAAGGAAGCGTTTGTCCACCAGACACTTATCAAAGGTTTTTGCACCGTAGAAGCTATGATTGCTGTTGTACAGTGATTGGTCTTCCAAGTGAAGCTTTGGAGCAGATTTTGGGATTATGGTTTTCATACAAAACTAAGTCCAATAAATTGGTACATCTATAAATCTAGGTGAATGCAGCTGTTTGGCAGGCTGAGGTATATTAGTGCTTATAGAAAAGAAAACACTTTTCTAGCCACACACAGCTCCGCTGAATAGCTGAAACTTTGATGCAGCCCAGCTTGCGTACTGGAGTATCTTTGTTTGAGGCTGTTGGTAATTTATGTCACACATTAGTTCTGAACTAGGAAAAATGCCCATATTAATTCCCAGTGGTGAAGAAGCTTTTTCAGATTGTGGAGTACTGTGTGTCTGTACTAATTCACACCTGGGGGTGATGAGCCAAATTCTGCCCTCTGTTACATTCGTACAGCCGCATTGACGTTAATGATGCTGAAGTTGTTGAGATGGCACAGGAATCACTGAGAGCAGAATTTGGCTTTGTATACCTTGGTTAAAAACAGGGGGATTAGCCGAAGTGATGAGTGAGTGCATTTGTGCTTGATTTTGAACGCATTCATAGGTTCAAAATTGGGTCATGAACTCAGTCTTTTCCAAGTATGTGATTTGCCTGGATTTGATAAAACACAAGTTTACTCCTTAGTTGAAAACACATGACTTGACGGATGACAGCACTATAACAAGGTAGTTAGGGAACTTCAGACATGCAGAAAGGACACCGGAGCAACTGGCACAGAATCTGCAGAGTCAGGTTCAAGTCACCAGTGGTAGATGCTGCAACAACTTGCAGTCCCATGTCCAGTCAACAATTCTCAGCAGCAACAGCTCAGCTCGCTGACTCAAGATTTCATGGGCATCACAACCTTCAGAGAATTATGCATAGATTGCTTCATGGCTTGCATAATTGTTTCCCTAGAACAGGCTTCCCTATAGGCAGAAAAACATTGCGGGAGGAAAGGGAGTTTAATTGGATCTTTGTGAAAATAAAGTAGAATGTAATGCATGGATGAAAATGTTTAATCAAGTGCAGACTTGTTTGGTGACACGCAGAACACCCAGGGCAGTTTGCAGAATCTTAAACCCCATGGAGTATGTGGTACGCCCTTCCCTAATTAGTTGTGGATCTTGTTCCTCTACTGTATATAATGGCATCTCCATCCGTGGTGACCAATCCAGTCCTGCCACTGCTGACTTGATGAAGAGATCACTAACTGCCCATTAGAATGTTAGAAAAATCAAGTCCTGCTTGTCCGATCTTGCAGGTTTAGCTTTGAGTTCCTAAGTTTCCCACCAACAACTGCGCATTCCAAACAGAAGCTGGGCACAGCAGGAGTCTGAGATTCAGATTACTTCCAGAAAATGCAACCTTTTGCATTGTTGAAAGTGAATTTTGTTTGATTTATGTACTGGCATGAATGCAATGCTGGTGGAGACAGTGACTCATGATGAGTAAGATGTGTTATGCTGTCTGATGGGGATTAAGAGCTCTGGCTATTTTTATTGTTTTTATAAAGACATTGACGTGCATGGCACTTTACAGACAAGTAAGACAAAGTCCCTGCCCCCAGGTGCTATATTATGCTATCAGGCCCCAGTTCAACAAAAGCATTTAAACATACGCTTAAGACCTTCTCTGTTCAACAATGTGCATAAGCATTTGCTAAAGTCTCTTTGAAGTCAATGGAACATAAGCTTGTCCTTTTAGAGCTTTGCTGTATTAGGATGGATTGTTGAATCAGGGCCTTCGTTACTATATATTGTTTGTTTCAGTTGCACACAATATTGTGCTTGGTGCTTTGAACATAGACAATCCCCTGCCCCAAAGAATTTACAATCTAAACAGACAATGTGGGATCAAAGAACATGGGAGAGAATGTGATAAAATAGGACGTCTGGAGGGTGTTTTTTTAATTTGTTTAGTGGTCATTTTTGTGGGCCCGGTATTTTTATTGTTTTTTTAACACTTGGACTTTCTCGGACAAATACCATTGGCCTTTTCAATGCAGAATTATCCAGAAGGAAACTGGATTAGAAAGGTGCGTTCACTGGAGATAACATCATATCCACAAAAAGAACGAGGAGTACTTGTGGCACCTTAGAGACTAACAAATTTATTTGAGCATAAGCTTTCGTGGGCTGAAGCCCACTTCATCAGATGCATGCAGTGGAAAATACAGTAGGAAGATATATATACACAGAGAACATGAAAAAAGGGGAGTTGCCATACCAACTCTAACGAGAGTAATCAATTAAGGTGGGCTATTATCAGCAGTAGAAAAAAAACTTTTGTAGTGATAATCAGGATGGCCCATTTCAAACAGTTGACAAGAAGGTGTGAGTAACAGTAGGGGGAAAATTAGCATGGGGAAATAGACCTAAAAGTCACAATTATTCAACAAAAAAACTTCAAAAACAGACTCCAACGAGAAACTGCAGAACTGGAATTAATTTGCAAACTGGACACCATTAAATTAGGCTTGAATAAAGACTGGGAGTGGATGAGTTATTACACAAACTAAAACTATTTCCCCATGCTAATTTTCCCCCTGCTGTTACTCACACCTTCTTGTCAACTGTTTGAAATGGACCATCCTGATTATTACTACAAAAGTTTTTTTCTCTTGCTGATAATAGCCCACCTTAATTGATTACTCTCGTTAGAGTTGGTATGGCAACTCCCCTTTTTTCATGTTCTCTGTGTGTGTGTGTGTATTATCTTCCTACTGTATGCATCTGATGAAGTGGGTTTTAGCCCATGAAAGCTTATGCTCAAATAAATTTGTTAGTCTCTAAGGTGCCACAAGTACTCCTCGTTCTTTTTGCTGATACAGACTAACACAGCTACCGCTCTGAAACCTGTCATCATATCCACAGGGGCTGTGGTTGGCAACAACAAAAAATACCTCAGATGTCAGGTCATTTAACGATGGATGGGTGGCTTCCATAGCACTGAGTCATTAGTTTAATGAATTTTTTCAGTACATTCCATGTGTGGCACAGTAATTTACAAAGCTTTTTAGCAGCTGCCCTTTGTCTAAGACTCTTGGTAACTGGTCAAGTTGTAGTTATATTGCACAATAGAAGAGCAAGCAACATACTAGTTTATCTTTCATGGTTTGCATGTTTGTTTCCCTAGAGCAAGCTTTGCTGTAGGTAGAAAACATGGGAATGGAGTATTTAATTAAATCTCTGTGAAAATAAACGTGGATATAATTTATGGGTGAAAAAGTTTAATGAAATGCAGACTTGTTTGGTGAAGCACAGAACATTTGGGGCTGCTCATAAAACTTCCAACCCCATGGAGTTCACCCTTCCCTAATTAGCTGTGAATCTTGTTCCTTTCCTGAATGCAATGGCTGCTTACCATCTGACATTGCTTTGCTTTTAAATAGTGCCGACCCTTTAAAACCTCTCCCGAGAAGCAGAAATGGGATTGACATGGAGTCAGATGTGTACAAGATGCTCCAGGATTATGAAAAGCCAGCTTCAGAGCCTAAGCAGTCTGGATCGTTCCGGTATTTGCAGGGCATGTTAGAAGCCGGAGAGAATGGTAAGGAAGACAGCGTCTCAGATTGTACATACAGAATTTTCCAAAGAGTCCCCCAAGCCTCCTAATTCTTATGGTCCTCTACGTCGGTTTGTTACCTATGAATATAATATGCCCTACAAGAGGGAAAACCTACATGTTTCAACACCTTCTCTTTTTCTCATGAAAGAGTCAATGGGTCACATGCTCTTCACAGCTATGCTGGAGCAATCCTGTTGACTTCAATGAGGTTGTGCTGGTGTAACAGGAAGACCTATTTGTTTTTATGATCCAAAGGTACACATTAAAAGCCCTTGGAACATCAGTGCTTTGATACTAAGGTGACTGCTCCCCACAGAGGTAACTGTATGGTGCTCACTCATCAGAGTAGGCCAGAGCCTGGCTTTACAGCACTGAGCAGGTCGTGGTACAGTGCAACAGGAATGGCTGGGAGAATTTCTGCTGACTTTGCCAGAATTACGCTGGGGAGCATACAATGAAGAAGAAGCAATGCCACTCTTTGAACCATAGCAGAGTGTAGTCACACATCCCCCTGCAGCTGTACCCAGTTACTCTGATGAGTGGGAACAGGATATGAGGCGAGGACCCTGCCACTCTCTACCCATCTACCGCAAGAGTTGGCTCCACCGCTTGCTGCCTGTTACTGTAGTATCTTTAGTGTATTTGTCCTCATAACACCTCTTTGATGCAGGGAAATGCTGTTATTCCCATTTTACTGATGGGAAACTGAGGCTCAGAGAGGTTAAGTGACTTGGTCACACCGGAATTTGAACCCTCCTCTGCCAAGTCATGGGCCAAAGCCTTAACCACTGGACCTCTCTCTCTTCATCCTTCCTAGCTATGTCAGGGGGCTAACAACACCAGACAGCCACCACCCAAGCTGTGGCAGAGGCACAAGTGAGGAAGGTCTCTGCATTGTCTCCTTCACATTACACACACCAGCTGAAATCTGGTGTGATGCAGTGACACTGATCTTAAGTATGTGGAAAGAAATGTATTGAACTTGAGAACAAAACCACAGCCTTGCTTTCATCCAGCCCAGTTTGGTGTGTCTGGACCACTTGAAAGAGATTAGTGCTTGAGGCAGAGCTGTAGACGTCTGTGTAAAGCATTTGGTGTGTGACTGGGCAGGAATGTCTTTAGTTCAGTCTTTGGGATACTTCAGAGGCTGGATTTTGACTCTCCCACTTCCACAAGTTCTCAAACAGGATTAGCAACCTCCTCTGCACTTCCATTGTAGAGAGCTTGTTCACACATGCTCCTGGCACTCCGGTCCCATCGGCCACAACCACTTCAGCAGCTAACCCGGCCAGCAACCTTCATCTTCTTTCATTGCTTATGTGGATGCTGGGAAATGAGATTGTGACAGTGTGCAAAGGTATTACCTGGTCACTGGCAAACCTCTGCTCAGATTTTCCGTGTTATTGCACAGGTGTGCATACATTGGCTGCTTGCCTGTGGAAGGATTAGACTCCACACTCTGGGCTGAGCCACATCATCCCTCGAGAAAAAGACCTGGCTGACAGCCTCTATGTAATTCTCTACTGAATCATTCCACAGGCCTGGAAAGCGCTTTGAAAGGAAACTCGGAAACTGAGTGTTCTGGTTCTTGTTGTTTTCAAGCTCACCTCCTTCGTGCTGAGACTTGGAATGACTGGACATGCGAACACGTCTCCAGCAATAAATGTTCCAAAGGCGGTGAACTCCCAGAGGGCAGGTTTCAAACCTGGGTACCTGAACGCACAGCCCAGATTAGCATCTGTGTGCTTACTGCGTCCAAACTCAGGCTTTGGGCATCCTGTGGAAGGTGTCCAGGTTTGCAGATTGGATGCACACGGCGGCTGTTTTCCTAGAAGCATTCATACAGATGTAATATTTTAGAAACAGTTGGGGGCATAATTAATAGAATATCAGTTGCCTATTTAAATAAATGTATGCAATGTTGTTGTAGCCATGTTGGTCCCAGGATATTAGAGAAACAGGGTGGGTGAGGTAATATCTTTTAGTGGACCAACTTCTGCTGGTGAGACGGACAAGCTTTTGAGCTTACGCAGAACTCTTCTTTGGGTGCTGAAGACCTGAAGGACAGCTCTGCGTAAGCTCAAAAACTTGTTTCTCTCACCCACGGAAGTTGGTCCAATAAAAGATATGACCTCGCCCACCATTTCAATTTAAATAAGTGGCATTTACATGAACAGACATAATACTGGGAGTCAGAGGTCTCCCTTCTACTTGCAGTCCCACAGTCAGCTTCCTATAGAACATAACAAAGCCCATAGTTTAGCTGAATGTTGTCCACTCGTCTCCAACCCTACAAAAATCGTGAGCCAGACTGCAAAAATTATGAGATTGTCTTAAAAAGCCACGAGATTTTAAACAATAAATGTTTTGTTCACTTTGTGAGTTTTGGGCCTTTAGGGTTTAAATTTTCAAGCTTTTCTCTGCAAGAAGACTGATATTCCCACATGACTCAAGGAGCTGGGACTTTAAGGAAAAACAACTATTGCAAGGCTTGGGATAAAATTGCCAGAGTTTGGTAACACAGCTTTGTTGTGCCTCAGTTTCTCTGTACGTAAAATTACTGAGAATATTTTCCTACCTCACTAGGCTATTGCAAGACTTAGTTCATGACAAGCAATATCTTGTACCTACTGAAAGCAGTGACGCAACTTCCACCGGTGAGCAGGATTGGGCCCAAATGTTTGCAAAGGCATTTGAGAGCCGAAGAAAAGAGATGCTACAGAGTGGCCCAATGTTATTTGGTGTTTGGGCTGGCAGACTCTCTGCCCGCCACATTGTGGACATGGCTGGCTGGAACAGAACGGTTTTCTGCACCCTGCCATTCCAAAGCACTGCCCGCTTTGTCCGTATCACTGAGACCAGGTCTGGCCTGGGGAGGCGATGAAGGGCAGGCAGACAATTCCGGGTTCCGTCGAATATCACTGCCTTGCTTTACCATCATCAGGTTACTGCCAGTCCCCTGCTATAGGCAAGTGGCTCTGAGGGAGATTGTGGGAGCCCTAAAATCATCATCCGTGCACTCTAGGTGGCACTGCTCCCCCACACCCACAGTGTGACCTGGGGTCCTTCAAGACACGGAAGAATATGTGGCTATGAGTGTTACAGATCCCAAAGACCAGGCCTGGGTGAGTGCGGAGGCCTGAGAATAAGCTATGACCTTTGGGAAAATCAGCTTTCAACCCTAGCAGCCGTTTACATTTTGTAGGCAAGGAGAAGGGCCAATAACTTACTTTTGGAAAAGCGTGAAATATGAGATTAGCCATGGTACTCCCTGGCATAGAAGCTCTATTCCATTCTAGGCTGGCAGGGCAAATGCATGATTAGCTGGCAGTAACAGCAGGATCCAATTGTGCCTTTGTGTCTTTTGACAGTGCACAACTGTACGTACCCAAGAACCTCATTATTGGGAGGAAGCGAGTAGAAAGTGCTGGAGTTGAAGCTTGTAAATGACTATTGTCTCCTCCCCTTCTTCCATCCTCTCATGATGAGACGTAACTAGCACAGTGGAGCCTTTCTTTTACAAGATTTTAATAGGGTATCTTAAAAGTGCAACGCTATTTAAAAAGATTTTTTGAAGAACTGCCCCCTGCCCTCCCACATGGAGTTTATTACAATGCCAACCTCTGGTAACATGGCAGCACAATGTTGTCAGAGTCTGGAATTACAAAACTGATGACAGATACCAACCAAATGGTCAGCAAGCTGGACAATTCAGATCTTCTTTCTAGGCCAGCACCATCCTTTTTTCTCTCTTACTTTACACCTGGTTCTGTTCTCCTAGTGATTTTTACATGAGGCTGGTGAATCCCTGACAAGTTTTGCAGCCACAGAACCAGGCCAGGAGCATTGATTGTTAAGTTATTGGTGTTCATTTTGTAAACGATTAAAAATGAAATACTCTCTTCTGCAGAGATTCTGTCAGCATAAAACTCATAGGTAATTAAAAATTAAACATTATAAAATCTGAATGTATTTTTCTTAATTTAAGCTTCTTTTGCATTTCATTCAGCTTGGATGACGGAACTAGACTAATCCCTTTCACTTTGGGGTAAATTATTTCACTTCTGGGTTCTGGTGCACTAGGGAAATGTTATTGTATTGGGGAGCCTCAGTACTAGAGATTCCGTTTAAGATATTTAGGTTCATTGTTGTTTTTGAAATCATGCCGTTTTTTTTTTAATTTGTATCCGGGTTCTTCAGATCTTCCTTTCCCCCCTTTTAAAAAATAAATACAAAAAAGAAGAAATGTACATTTCAGGTCCAAGACTAGTCTACAGTGTCCCTTTAAAGGCGGGATCGTCTTAGTCTTAGGGAACCTGGTATTTCACATGAAGGACTGGGGATATGGAAAATTTTCCTGCCAGAAGCAGTGTTTTTTCTTTATGATGATTGGCCTCCCACTGTGCCTCTAATAAGAAGTGTTTCCTGCTGGGAATCTGACAGGATTTGTAAAGAAACATAACAGTTGCCTCAATGGGTGCCCCTCAACCATGAAAGATGAGCCCTCTAACCACAAAGCATAGACAAGAATGTTTAGTTAAAGTTAGTAGCTGCCTAGCTGAGGAACATAAATTATTGTGGGGCTCTGTGTCTGCAGAAACAGAGGGAAAGGACCTAGCATTCTGGTGAGAGTTTTGAAGATCCTACCTTGTTTTAAAATCTCTCTCTCTATCCCCACCTCTGTCAAAATCATCCCAGTTCCCTAGTTTAGGAATAGGAGCAGCTTCAAGTGTAGGGTGATATTTTAAAAGCTGGCAAATGAATATATGAATAGCTCAAATACAGCATCTCTCAGTGCTGTGAGGTCTGACCTTGTGCATGATTGTGTCAGTCCATGCTCCACAGAAAATTTCAGCAAACGAGTTTTGCTTGAGTCCAACCAAACACTGGAGGCCTCTTTGGCTTAACAGTCTCAGTGGGTTGCTTGGGCAGTCAGTTGCGCATAGAGCAAGGGGCTGTCTTATTCCAAGTCTTCTGAAATCATTAACATTGTGTTTTACTCATGGGGGGCTGGGAGGGAGTTTGGTTTTCATGATCTTAGTTGTTTGATGGTAAAATCATGAGCAATATCATGCTTTGGCTCGGTGTCAATGGCTAAGACTGTCACTGGGCAAAGACAGAGAAATGATTAAAAGGCCCTCCCCCAAAAAAACCCTGACTTTGGGAGGGAGAGAGTTTTTTGGGTCCTTTGCTCACCTCTTAATTCTATAATTGAATAGCCTTCTCTACATTAAAGACAAACAGTTTCTACAAGGATGAAAGTACAGTCATGCTGGTAACTGCTAGAGCTGAAGTGCACTGATCTGTCTTTCTGTGGTGAAAGCAAAGCAAGTTGTCCTACCTGTTACGTCCTTATTCTAAAAGGGAAGAGGAGGTGCTTCTCTCATCCCCAAATCATTTGGGAAAATGAATTCTCAGCAAAAAGAAAGGGAAGCACCACTGAGTAATGCAAGTCAGAAATACTGTGTGAATCTGTTTATAACAATAGGGACACATTCAGTAAACAGCCTGGAAGAATGATACCCTGATTGATCAAAAATGCTAAGAATGAGCTTTTATATACACAGAATTTTTTAAAGCTGTATTAAGCACTTTAGGGCAGAATTAAAGCTATTAAAGCTCCAAAGCAGCTGTGTGGTGAGTACTTACTCCTATTCAACACAGCAGGTAAGCACATGCTAAAGTCCCATGGAGGTCGATGAAATTTAAGCATGTGCCTAAAATTAATCATATGCTTAAAGTTCTTTGCTGAATGGGGGCTTGGATGAGTATATTCAAAATTGCAACTGTGATCTGGTGGGCGACGGGATTCTGGAAAATCTCACAGTTAGTCATGTATGTTGTTAAGTTTTACAGTTTTTGGCAATATGTACATGTATCCATGTGAGTGAGTGTATATATTATATGTATATATATATAAACACTCACTATTTGTATACACTCTCTTGCTATATATATATATATATATATATATATATATATGCGCGCACACACACACGTATGAGAGAGCGTGCCAGTTACTATGCATAAAGCTTTCATTGCTTCCTTTTAGTTTGGCTGATCTCCGATGTAAAACAAAACTTAATGCCAAGAAAAAAGTCAGCTTCTAACATGCTGATTTACTTTTGTTTTCGGCTCACAAAAGTCTTCTTTACTCACGACAGATGTAATAAAACAAATACATCTCCTAAGAAGAAAAATACATTTAACTGTGTTATTGTTTGGTTTATTTCTTCTTTTGGTTTTCCCTGTGCTCCAAAAGGTTTTAATCTTTTTCTCTTTGACTGGTCATAGATATAAAAAAACAGTACATCTAATCTTACTCAGATAGAACCCACTCCCTCTGTTCTGCTCCTCTATGATTTCATCAGTGTGCTTCTCTCTCCCCATCTCTGCCTCTTAGCTCCCAAAAAAATCTCTCAAACAAATTCAGCCCTGGTCTGTTTAGATTGATGGGGTCCGTTTAGATCGTTGAGGATGTACAATTAAATGGTGATGTGGTAATCAATGGTTATATTTCAGCCATTTCATTGCTACCATTCTGAGCAGTTAGTTACTGACCCTGCTGGCTTCATTATGATGTACCATGGATTTATGCGAGGCCTATCAGTGTTCTATGAACTTAAATGCTGAGCTTGCTAAAGTCCGATTGGTCCCACCATTTTCTGTGTTATGCAAATTGCAAGAAGAGTTTTCTGTTGCAATATGTATATCGTGTTTTCCCAGGCATCACATCATCACATCTCTCCTCTAAAATAGAGGTCAGCTTTTAATCTGTGTCTTTTCAAAACTCTTGGCAGGTGAAAAACTCGACCGGCTGACTGGCCCAAGAAACATCAAATCTCCAGTATCAAAACTCGGTGGTGCCATGTCTGGATTGCAGATGCTTCCTGAGTGCACCAGATGTGGAAATGGGATCGTGTAAGTACATGATCTCTCCATAGCATTCGAGGTCAATAACAACATGCAATGGAGCAGGCCGATTAACGTAGTCACAAGACCTCTGTTGTGGTATTCATCTATTAGAAGTGGCTCTATTAATATTTACAGCAGAGTCTTCCAAGTCTTCCTATTTTTTTGCTAGCCAGACCTGTACACAAGATAAAAAAAATCGGAATAAGGTGACATT
Source organism: Natator depressus (assembly GCF_965152275.1). Lineage (NCBI taxonomy): Eukaryota > Metazoa > Chordata > Testudines > Cheloniidae > Natator > Natator depressus. Next base: position 14,870,997 of record NC_134241.1, read on the forward strand.
CCCCAGTACAGTCTGGGTTGCCTTTTCAAGATGCAAAGAAATATGACCAGTGCCGTGACGTAACCAGGATTTCTACTGACGCGCATGATTTTACCATGCTTATTGTAATATACTGGCCTAATGCGTGTGAGTGGTCCCAGAAATTATTACCGCCCTTTATTACCCCACAACAAACCGAGATCTCATTTGGCTCAAGTGGAAGAGGACAGTGTTTTTCATGCTGAAGTTGCTGGGTTCAGTCCTGGTGGATCGCTGCAGAGTCTGCAGGGCTTTGTCTACTTGACTAGCCTTGTGGTGGTGGGTTGTTTGTGGGGTGGTTTTTTTGAGAAAGCGCCCACTGTTGCAATGTGGTATGCAGAATACAGGCATTTTTACCAGCACACCAGTTCGAGTAAGTTCGAGCGGGGCTTGCTGACAACATGGTAAAAGTTCCTGTGCACTGTCCGTGTTCATGTTTTCATCATTCTTATCATAGGGGAAGTGCAATGGTGGGAGATCTCCCAGAAATGGTTTGCGTAGACAGTCATTTTATTACATTAGCATGTGAAAGGGCTAATACTGTAGGCTAAGGGGATGGCTCCCTGCTCTCACAGACAGGTCTCCTTGCCATCATCCTGGCTGAATGTGGATACTCCAGACCAGTGGTTCTCAACCTGCAGCCTGTGGGCTTGCAGCTCACAATGGTAAATAGGTTTAGAACCATTGCTCCAGACCCAGCATCATGCCAAGGCGTGGGGTAAGGAATTCAGGTTGTCAGACAACAACCCACAAGAGTAGGAAAGGGCTTACCATGTACAGCCCCTTCAAGTCCAATTCTGGAAGGTGCCAAGTGTCTCCTAGGAGGTGCAGGGCACCGCCCCGCACACACACACACACCCCGCCCCCAACAACCTTGAAATCAACTGAATGGTTGTTGATCAGCATCTGTGTGGTCTGCACTATACAGAACGTGGAGGAGACATGGTCCCTAAACAGACAGACAAAAGTCAGCAACGTGGGGGAGGCAATATCTTTATTACAGAAGTTTACTAACATAAGTTGGTCCAGTAAAAGATACTCCCTCACCCATCTGGGCTCTTGAGGGGTGGGGGTGGAGGGACAGCCTAATGCTGATAGGCTTTGAGAAAGAAATGGGTTTTCAAGGAAGGCTGTAAAGAAGGAGCGGATGCAGAAGTGCCACACTGGGATGGGAAGAGTGTCCCAGGCAACAGTGACCATGTGGGAGGTGTTGTGGAGATGGGCATGGGAGAAGGAAGCAAAGAGGAGGATCAGGTGAGAGGTGCGGGTGGGGTAAGAGAAGCTCGGGGAACCATGATGGAGAGGAGAGTTGAGCAGCACCTTGAAGCTGAGGAGAACTCGATGAAGAAGGCAGTAGGGAGCCAGTCCAGGGCTTCAGGCACTGACGTTAACAGGGATTTTGCTACTGACATCAGTGGAAGCAGGACTGGGCCCTTGAAGGAGAGGTCAAGATGATCAGAGCAGTGGCTGAGGGAGAGGATTTTCACAGTGGGATTTTAGACGGCCAGCAGGGGGAACAAGGTGGGTATCAGGGTCTGAGGCAGAAGAGTTTGCAGGGGTCAAATGATATCTTCAAAATGTCGCTAAATGCCATTTACTTTCGTGTTTCTTTACTATGCTGGGCAGTGGAACAAACTGCTCCAGAGTGCACTCACTGTGGCTTTTGATATCAGCTTGGTCTGTAATCCGTCTTCTCTCCTACACTCGACAGAGGGACCATTGTCAAAGCTCGGGACAAGCTCTACCACCCGGAATGTTTCATGTGCAATGACTGTGGCCTAAACCTGAAGCAGAGGGGATATTTCTTCATCGAGGAGCAGCTGTACTGCGAAACACACGCGAAGGAAAGGGTTAAGCCCCCCGAAGGATATGATGTTGTCGCTGTTTATCCAAACGCGAAAGTCGAACTTGTCTAAGTGCATACTCTATTCCTGGAGAGGTCATAAGGCAACTTGCCCACCCACACGCATGCCGCTAGTTTTAAAATATGTCTGTAATCAACTCCGATTACTAGTGTCTCAGTAAAATGCCTATTCAGAGATAAAGCGGTTTACTCTGGGGATCTCAAGGGGATGGTGTTGAAAGCATATGAACAGGTTTTTTCCTTCCTTTTGACGCTCTGCTTTTGGGTTGTCATGCTGGGTTTTTAAATAAGTTCTGCCATGGCCTTGTCCAAGATCTGTGTAAGTATTGATTAATTTTCTACTATGTTTCATATAAAACCAGTATTCTTTTTTTTTTCTCTTCATTTTAAAAGCTCAAAGGAAATAAGGCACTTTAACAAGAGAAACTAACTTTTATTGCATTGCTTAAGATCCATACCTTTCTGTAACACATTGCTCTGTGACTCTGAGTGCTAAAAAATTGAGACCAGGTGGAAGCTATGTTCCTGCAATGCAGCACAGTGGTGGGGTGGAAAGAGTTTCATACAAGATCTGATATTAAGCAGAGATGACTGTCCTGTGCAAAAATGATCTTTTTAAAAGTAGTCACCGTGAAATTCACTAGTTACATGACATGGCACTAACCTGATCTGCAGACCTGATCCAGGTTTCAATCAAAAAGAATCAAAAAGGCACTGTGCACCTACATTCTGCTATAAGGTTTGCTTTTCTGTTTGCTTTTAGTTCCTGGAATTCTCTGGCATCTAATGCTTAGGACCGTGACATAGTATTGGGCTGCCTGGCTGATTCCTGAATTGGTCTTCAGCTCCTATGTTTGACTGCCTTGTTCGCCCTCCTGCAAAGGGTGTCTTTGTTTTTGTTCCTCATAGGTCTGATCCAGCTTTTGCTGTTTTCAGTGGCCCCTAGGATTGTACAGCAGCTCTTAAAACTACGTGCCATTCTGGCTCTCTGTAATTTCACAGCTGTGGAACCAATAGCAAAATCCATCAAGAACTTAGAAAGTTGCACCAGAACTGGTAAATGCAGCTGCTGAGCTCATTCTTCCTGGTCTAGAGTGAGTGGGAGCAGATTCAGACCCACTGCTGCTCAGCACAAACCTAAGCCATTTACAAGATTTTGTTTCCCGTTTGTTTTGGGGAAATGTTTGGTTTTGTCAGGAGAGATGTTTTGTTCTGGTGTTTGGAGGGTTTTATTTTCCTTGGGCATCCCGCTGGAACGGCATCTGACATCCAGTATTGGCTGAACGTTGGGCCGTTCGTAAGCCGTGAGCTGAGATTTGGCTGCTTGAGTACCACTCATGCTAATGGAAGCCATGTGGCCAATTTCCCCCATGCACTGCTTTGGAAACCTTACCCCTGCATTACCAGCACATTAAAAATAAGAAGTCCTGGAAACATTTTTCTTTTAGAAAGGTCATGTGTCCTGCTGCTGATCTCTCCCACCGGAAGAGGCAGCAGGATGCAGTTGCCCCAATAACCACCATACACTAGGCACCCCTATGAATTGAATTTGCACTTCAGATAGAGGTAGAGTGCATTCCACTGAAAACTGGTGGACTACAGTTCCCCCAACTCCCGTTGGGCTCAGTGGGGGTTGGAGACATTCCGCTTGCTGGAATATCCGACCGTTTGAACTGTAGACGTGGTTTAAAAACCGAACAGAAAACAAATCACCTTTTTTCGGTGTCGGAAAGCCGAACATTGAACTGCATGGTTGCCAGGGTTACCGTATCCTGGTTATAGTTCTGGTCTGTTTCTTAGCAGTTAAAGAGCATCGGCAGTGACTCTGAGAAACACAAGACCCCCCCGGCATTCCACGCAGCTACTAGTAAAACATTCAGTTCCGTCCTGGGCAGATCATAGGTTTTGATCACTCCCCAGAAAAGAATGTGTTTGTGGTTTGAATTGTACAGCCCAGGACAGCATTATTTCTCGATATCAGAACGAGTTACTATCAGACGGGGGGTGCTATTTCTGCGTAGGAGCAGTAGCCCCTTTCCCCTACTTCTCCCCCTCCCCCCCCCCCCCCCCCCCCCAGTGCAGAGAATTGTGAGGAATGCAAAACATGGCACTCTGATACACAGCTGCCTCTTCTGGACAGGCACAAAACAGTATAGATGGGGCAACCGGCCTGCCCCTCTTTCTCCTGTCTGTTTTCCCTAAAAGGGGTCTGAGAAATGGGGTCTCGGAAGAAGGTCAGAAAAAAAGATCTGTTGGCTAGTGTTAGGCATAGAAATCACCTGTAGAAATCGTCCTTCCTATGGCTGCTACATCACACCATGAAACAGAGAGGCTGTGAGGGTTTGAGTGGCATATTCTTTATTCTGTTTGACGCTATGATGGATCACAGGAGAGAGGTTGGCTGCTAGAGTGGGACACATGGTTAACCCTGTATTGGTGAAACCGGTTGCTGGCATAGCGCTGGTATTCAAATTTTCCTAGTGCTGAATGTGCTGCAGTATTGGCAGGCTGCATGAGAAGCCAGGGTCAGGAAATCCTGAGTCCAGATGCCACCTAGCAGCAGCGCAGACAAGTCTGGTAATTCATAAATATAAGGCTGCTACTGTTCATGTATGTCTAACTCATTTGCAGGAATTCTTCTGCTGGCAGGGTGAGGGCATCTCTCTGTGTGAGAGAGTGAGGGTCATTCCAGCTGACAGCATATCCATTCTCGCTTTTGTTTCATGCATTCAGTGGATAAGTGATTACAGTGGTGCTAGTGGAAGTGAGAGCCTAATAGCACTGCTTAAAGCTTGACATTTTGGTAAATAAGGGCTGGCTGGCTGGGTTTTTTTTCTTCACAGTTATGCAGTTTAATCCTGACCAGCAATGCACCTTCCATGCCAGGCCTGAACGTCCCCCAAACAAAAGTTACCCATCCTGCAGAATGGTGAAGTAGTTTTATAATGTGGTTTAGACAGTAGCTTGTTTTCGCTTGTGATCTGCTCAGGATTTGAACCCAGAGTTCATCCCAAGAGACAAAAGGCTATGGCATTGATGCGCTGTCCCTTAGCCCCATGTGTTTCTCCTGGTAATGGAAAATACCTTTCCCCCTTTTATCTCCTGTGCTCACCATCAAAACCTGCATCAGGTCTGTAAATCCATCTGCACCATGGCTTGCAACTCCCTTCAGTGAGGAGCGGGTTTAATTATTAAGGTACAGGTAACATAAGGGGGTTCTGTTACATAGATAGCTGAGTCTAGTTCTCCCTTTACGTATGCTCAGCCTTTCTTAAGGAGTTGGACCATCTGAACATAAATACTTTGGACAACTGTAAATGATTAGCTGTACTACTAAACTCCTAATCAAGTATAAAATATTATTGCACTCTGTTTGCCCGCCACTACTGGAAGCTTATTACTTTGCAATTGTCATTCACTTTCATTTGTACTTAGTTTTTTAACCTCGTACATTACTGGGCCCAGGTTAAATGGTTATAATATGTTTTGTGAAGTGGGTGCCTGCCTTATCTGTTTTTGGGGTTTGTTCGGGTTTTTACGTACTGATGTATCATCGCTAACAATTGATCTCTTTGCACTTCGTCTATAAATATTGCTTGTGGTTCATTTCCTCTAGTTTTATTGCTCCCCTTAAAAGTCCATGTTCATTTTCTCATGTGCCCTTTAGCTAATTGTCTGCTAAATGAGAAGTCGTGGTAGTCCAGAACTAGGAGAAAAAAAATTATGGGGCGTGCTACCAGTCGTGCCATAGGCTTCCTGTGGGACCTGAGGCAAGTCTCTTAACCCCGCTCCCTGCCTCGGTTTCCCCATGTGTACGATGAGTGTAAGACTTCTTCGCAGGGTTGTTGTCAAGCACCTTGACATACTCAGATGGAAGTTGGGAAGGAAGCATGAAGTATCTTTTTAATCAAACACCAAGATTTAAAATTGAAAAGTCATTTTCCCCTGTTGTAAGTGCCCTCTCTCAGAAACCCATTGTGTAATATCATCAGATACAGGGCACAAGCATGTAAGCCCATTGGATTTGCTTGACTCGCAACAGACACTTTACATCCTTCTGGTTCCCACAGAGAAATAAATAGTCAACCATCCTCTTCAGGCCCTTACCCATTTTCTCATTATTCAAATATTTGTGGCAACAAAGAATGATAGTTAATGCTGTGTAGGCATGTGTAACGATAATCAGATGGGGACCTGGCAATAAGTCAGAAGCATAGTGACATAGAGCAGAACATGGACGTTTCTAAACAAACAGGATTGAGTGCAGGCTTGACTGGGCAGGAGGAAGAGTACTACAAGACTGGCCTACCTAGCTTTTCCAAATGTATTGTTGTGAGAATGACGTAATTGTCAGGTTGAGCCATCTATCACTTTCCAGCACCTGTATCTTCTGTTCAGCTCCATTTGTAAGGCGGTTTTTCACACTGCAGGTGTCCAGCACACTCTTCAGATGTGTTGTGACCCTAACATGAGGCACACCTTAGACATTCGTAAATTGCTTCATTACCCTTGTGTTTGAATGTATAAATCAAGCAAACCATTCACTTAGGCATCCTCAGTGGTCTCATTTAGCTGTTATATAAATAACAATGCTGGCAAGATCTAACCTTAGGGATTCAAACTTACCTCTGTTTTCATTTGAAAATAAGTTCCCACAAATCAAAATTTCTATACACTTGTCTCATGGCCACTCTTTCTTATGAGTAATCAACTCATTTGCTCCCCTGAGTAGCTTAAAAACGGAGCCACCTCACACGATAATATCCTGTGGTAAATTAGTTTCTGGACTGATTCCATTTCGCTTACATTATTTGTCTTGTAACAAGTGACTAAAACCAGACTGCTGTTCTACCTGCCTTACCAGGCTAGTGACAAGAATGAACCTTGTAAATACCGCAAGTGTCTGTTAACTCTATTATTTAACTCTGTAAAACATTTGGGGGAGAGCGTTTGTATGAAATACAAAATAAAGTGGTACTGTCAGTTTCCTGTCTCTCATTCATTATAGCTGAGTTGTTGCTCTGGACTTTCTCCAATTTGTCCACATCTTTCCTGCAATGTGGTGCCCAGAACTGGACTCATGTAAGGATCCACCCCAAGAGAAGCGTCCTGCAATGCCAAATGGAACAGATCAGAATTGCAATGGAGTTTTCGCTGAATGAACTGTTAACTTGTGAGATCCCCTTCCCCACTCTAACATATGCTGGCTGCCCACAGCCCAATGTGGCCACGGGCACCCCAGCCATTCCCCCCTTTTCCCAAAAAAAATCATGCATTGGGGTCTCAGAGGGGAGTGGTGCAGGAGATATTCTAGTGGTTCCTACATCACTCAAGGTTTCCGCTAGGTGGGGCCAGGAGACCTCAGAGAGTCGGGTTTACCGCCTAAAGAGCTGCTTCTTGCTGCCAGAGCAACTGAGAGTCAGGTCCAGAATATAAGCCCTAGACTACTGCTGGCAGAGCGGTGCTGGGGCAGGTGTCACTCCTAGAGAATTTGGTCAGAGATCCTTTTCTTCAAGAGATGGTGGCTCTGTTATTCTGACCATCGAGTTTCTCATCTGTAAAAGCACCCTGGATGGATATGAAGAGATTTACCCACAATGGGGTTTAATGTGCACAATACCAGACTCCTTTCGCTGAGGACAGAACACAAACTCAGAAGGTTTTGTAAGGTCCTGCCTCAGCTCCCTGTGATTCAGCCTCGCCCACAAGTCTGTTTGTTTTGTTTACAGCTGTAGATATTTTAACACAGGATCCAGATGGAGGGTTTTATTTGCAAGGACGCAATATGAAGTAAGAAATGTGCAGATGCTGGTTATGGCTGGTCGTAGCATTCTCTGCTCTTTACAACTGGGCTTTGAAAAGGGCAAATCTGTTCAAATGTAAAGATAAATCAATCAAAAAGGTTTTGTCCCTAATTCCAGGTTCACTCACAAGAGTCTTGGTATCAAGATTCATCTTCCCAGGCTGTAAAGTGCAGTAGGATATACACGTACAAGTAGAGAACGAATGCAAGGAGCATCTGATCCACCATTCTCAGTGCCTGGATGAGGTCCATCGCTGTAGTCAGTGCTGGAATGGATCCTGAGTCAGTAGCTCTGATAATCTGGAGGCGGACAAAGAAATAGGTGAGAACTACCATGTATCAGTGTGGACCCACAGTCCTTCTCTGAATTATCTGGCATGAAGGCCACTTTGCTGTAACCTGCAAAATTACTACAGATTGAGACTGAGCAGCGACTGTCCCAAGATGGCTCCTCTCTTGTGCAGACACATGCTGATTGGAGCTATATGTTGATGCTTTGCTTTCGCCTTTTCTCCAGCCGCCATTACAATTTTGATCCAATGCCCCTGGGCCTTTTGGTACAAAACTATAATTTTTTCCTTTGGCTGGAGCTCATGTCTTGCCTCTGCCCATATTAACTCGTACAAAAAGCGAATGGAAGCAGTCAACAGCTGCAGCCATGCTGAGGGACAGATGTGAACGTGTTTCTGGTCCTCACAGGCTGAGTACAGAGGGCTACTTTGGCTGCCGCTATCTACCATAAATGTGTTTTCTCCTTTCAATCTACAAGCTGGCCTTAAGGCCCAGCAAAGTGATCATCTGACAACTGTTCAGGTCCCTGTGCAGAATGTGTTAGTGGTCTCAGCCCAGATCCTAATGGACAGCTGTCCACATCCCTTAAAACCATTGCTAAAGTTGGCACCATGTAAGTCTTAGCAAGGAGGCAGGGAACTGAGTGGGCATAAAGACCAAACTGTCCTCAGTGCTGCACTTGCTCCATAGCAGATTTGAGGCACACGAGAGGGCTGGGTGGGTGGCAGTATTCCATATATCTATCAAATGAACAATCAGGAAAAGTGAATTCTTGGTGTATGAAACAGCACTGATTCCATTTTATATTTTACAGTAAATAATTAGGATGACCAGAGGAAAAGCATCAAGCAGAAAATATAGGGACCTCCTGGCATTGGCATACATTCAACCTGGGGTTCAAATCCAGTGGCAAGCAGGCTTAACTAACAAGGGCATGGATCCAGATACTTTGTCACCTGCTTAAAACAGTGCAAATCATAAGATTAAGGAAGATTTGGCATGCTTGCTAGCTAACATAGCGAAGGACATTTTCTGGAAAATCTTGCTTGGGAAGAATTTCTGAATGTACATGTAAGGCAAAGGAAGAAAAAAAACCCAAACTACGAGTCAATATAAAAGTGCAGCACTATTTTACAAATGCCTTTCTTTTATTCTTCACTCCTAGTTCACCAGCTTCGATCCCGCCCAGATTGTTAGTTTACGGAAAGTTGTTACCTTTTGCTGACTTGGGTGGCTAAAATGTGAAATGAATTTGGCCACAGTTCAGCTCCTGCTGGACACAGGTCTTCAGCACAAAAGCCACTACCACCAACGGTATCAGTTGTAATCGGGAGCCTGAGCAGCAAACCCTAAGGACCGAACGGGCCATAGGTTGAAATCGTTGAAACTACTCTCGTAGTTGGAAGTTGTACCAGCTGTTCCATAGTGAGGTGCATTGACAAGCCCATGTGGGGGAACCTCCAGCAGCCCCCCCGTCCTGTATCTGTCCTGTGGATAGTGGGGTTTGGTCTTCATGGCTATCAAACTAGCGCCTTGTAGGAGCGCTTCACTCACAGGAAGCCCTTTTTGTTTTCAAAAAAACTCTACATCAGAAAAAAGTGGAGGCCACAAAACATCTGCCACTGAATAATCATCGGCACAAAATAAGTGCAGAGGGACTAGGAAGAAACCTCCAAACATTTCCAACGGTGACTTAAATGAAGCCTGTCAACTGCTCCTAGCTTAGAGGTTGCTTTTGTTCATGTTTAGGCTGTGACTTGTACTGGGTTTATCAGTTGGTTTCAAAAGCTCAATGGACATTTTGAAAACTCAAACCCACTGGCTCTCCCAAAGCTTAGGACCAAGAACTCCCTTTCTAAACATGGACCATTAAACGTTACTAAGCAGCCAGATGCAAAATGGCAGAACATAAGTGGGTTTGCCAGCTTCCGCCCTCCCTCCCCCCTCAGCAGAATTTGGGTGAGGAAACAGAACCCTTTCCTAATTCAATCACTGATGGGAAATACAAACAAATGTTACCTTTAAATATTTTTAAATTTGTTTGGACCTAATGAGCTGCCTGACGATAATGAGTCCACATCCCCATCCGAGCTGGTAATGGTTATCTGGACTTTATCATCTCATTCCAATTAAAGTTGAGTCTGTATGATTGGCCTGTTACTGCTTTTCACCATACCAGAATTTATTGCCTAGGCCTGCTACAAGCTGGAGATCTTAGACCACAGAGGGATCCAGCTTGCCTTTTACTAGCACGCTGGGAACTGACGTGCTATTGTTTTGCTTCGTTATGCTTTTAAAAAAGAAACTGGTGCATCTAATGTGCTTTTAAAGGGGATCAGATGCTCTTGGCAGACTGGTGATTCTGCTGCAACTTCCACAGCAGTTTCTTTGCCTGTGAGACCCTTTTCAGTCTTCCCAGAACGCCAAGGTAAGTTACATAATGCTGCTTTCCCGCCCCCGCCCCCCAGCCCCCGGTAGACCCTAATACAAGATTAAATTATTGCAGCAGCTTTTCCCTGATAGGAGGAGCCTGTCATAAAAGGGACTGACTTTCTCAGAAGTCCCTTACTGTTTTAAGCTTGACCCTAGTGCAGTGTCAGCTTCTCTCCCAGCCAAGTCCTGTTTGCTGTTTACGTATGTCTGGGGGAAATGGGCTGATTTCCTAGGCAGGACAGGGCAAGGAAACTGAAGGGAAACAACATGTTCAAGGCCAGATTCTGTGCTGTGTTTTCAGAGAGATGCCACACAGAGCCCTCAGCACAGGGAGATGGGGGACAAAGACAGCTTTATGCTATCCAGGCTCTGGATGGCTTCAGGGGCAAAACGCCCCTGCTGTATGGTACAGCAGCTCCAGGGTCTACCTTGCAGACCCTTACATTCAAATGTCAGGAAACTAAAAAGCTAAGGATCCTTGCTTCATTCTTCAGTCCCTCCCCTGGGTGACGCAGACCTGTTAGAGCCACAAATCCTGGGTACAAAGAGATGTGAGAGCCTGATTTTCAGCAATGTTGAGCACCTGCTGCTCTAATCAAATTTAATAAGAGCTCTTGGTGCCCTGCATGTCTGAAAAATCAAGCCCCACTGATTCTCCTCTCCTGTGTAACTTCTTGGGCCTGATTCCTGTTCCTGCTATGGTTTCTTTATGCACCCCTACACAGTCGTGGAGAAGGAGGGGGAGTGGCTGGAGCATTTTGTGCCCTGGCAATTCTAGGCTGCAGAGCAACCCCTGGGCTGCTCTAATTTACACTGTCGCTCATGCTGGCCCCTGAAGCAGCCTAAATTCTCAAGGCATTTCCCTCCTACGTCGGGATATCACCTCCGCTGCGTCTCCTGAGAGGCACAGAACCGAATAGGTCCCATCCACTTCCATAGATACAGCAGCATAAGAAAGTAGAGAATCGAGTCTGGCGTGTTGGATTCCACATCTAATGTCTGTGCTTCGGCCGAAGTAGAAACTGGGTAGTTGCGCATGGTAGTAAAGATTTACTTTTCTTTTTCATGTGAGTAAAGAGCAAACAATGTTGTTGAAAAAGCCAAGTACTGTTGACTAGCTTCTGTTTGGTCTCAATGTTCCTCGTCCTAGCGCATGAGCAAAACAAGCATCTGCACCTACAAAAACAATCTGCACTGTTGATGCGGGGGTGATATACACAAGATGGGTGGCCTGCGAACTAACCTAGCATCCATCACTGCAAACGGAGGCATGTTTGCTCTCTTCTTCCTGTCTCCTTCTGTTCTTTTTTTAATATTTTACAGAGGGCCCTTATTTATTAGGCCCTAGTCCTGCAGACACTTGAACAATGTTACAGATGTGAAAAGAAAAGGAGTACTTGTGGCACCTTAGAGACTAACAAATTTATTTGAGCATAAGCTTTTGTGAGCTACAGCTCACTTCATCGGATGCATGCAGTGGATGTGAGTAGGCCTGTTGAGTGTGTGGGTTGGAGTTGGGTTTTTTTGCATCACTTTGCAATTCCGCTGGTTCACAGACATGGCCTGCAAAGTGGGGTGGTTCCACTTTGCGCCAACCAAAATCTGCAGGCACATTGTGTAAGGGCAAACTCACTCCCTTCTTGGGGCCAGGATTTATTAACAAGGTGACTAATAATAACCCTATGAATTCCAGTCTTGGCTATTATTAGGATTCCTCTTGTAGGACCTCTTGGACTCATATTTTTGTTCCCCCCTGCCCATCTCTCTATAGGGGCAATGGGTGAGTTATATCTGCCACGGTGCATCAGAAGGAATCCCTTCCCAGGCTTCTGATGCCAAACAGGATGGGCCACTACAGCCCTGCCAGGATCCAATCCCGTTCTCAGGGAAGTTCACGTTAAAACTCCCATTGACTTCCTGTGATTTTGCTTAGGTCCCTCTATTTGCATTCTGCTGCTTTGACCTACATTTAGGCTGAGATTTTTCAAAGCAGCCTAGAGGATTTACATACACCGCTGACAACTGTGCCACTAAATCACCCGGACAGTGTTGAAAATCTCAGCCTTTATCGCTTTTTTTCTTCTTCCTGTTATGCCATGAATATTTTTTGTGGTATCCCAGGTTGACTCTGTTTGCTGCTAAATTTCAACTGCTCCTTTAGCTGCGTACTGGACACACTAAATCTCGAGGTCCCTGATCTCCAGAGAATGCCAATAAAATCAGAGAATTGATTTTTTCCAGTGAACAGCTTTTACAGTGACCTGTTTCACTCCATTACCCAGAAAGAGGATGGCATGGTCCATCTGAATTGGTTAGTTTGCTCTGTTGAGTTACAATACACAGAAGCTATCATTACTGTGACGTAATCGGCATACGATCCACAGATGTTGCTGGTTTTCCTGGAGAATATTTTCCTTAAACCACATCTGCAAAATGCTTCTCATAAAACATGAAGTCACTCTTTTTTTCAGTCACTGGAGCACATCATATATCCCAAACTGAACTGCTGTGATAACATGTTCTAAATTTAAACCTGAAATGCCAGCGCTACACAAAGAGGATTGTACTACTCTGTTCGGTACTTCCCAATATGCCAGTTTCCATTCTGGAAGCCGAAATAGAAATAGACCACAGGGCTGCAAAAGGAACTGCAGGAAGTAGAGTATTTAAAATTTATATTTTGGGGGTTTTGGAGATTATGCCCCTTCCACTTGTTGCACAAAAGTGGGGAAAGGTCACTGTCCCCATTTCCATTGGGTTGTTTTGTTTTTTAAGGCCAGAAGGGATGACACGCCGGTTTGTAATGTGGGTGGTAGACTTTCACCACTGACCCTGGAGTTTCAGAATTGTACAGATGGGCTAATTGAGGCACAGAGTAGTTAAGGCAAAATGTCAAACGTGCCTCAATTGTGAGGTGCCCTCTTTGAGACACCTGGTTTTGCAGATGTGCTGAGCACCCCATCTTCAACTGAAATCAATGGGAGAGGCAGCTGCTCAGCACCTGTGAAAATCAGGGCCCGGGTGTCTCAGGCTGGGCCCACCCCAACTGAGGCAGCTAAAATTAAGGGGTACTCTTAAAAAGATTGGTGTCAGTAACTTGCCCACAGACCAAGGCAGAGGCAGGAACAGAACCCATTCTCCTGACCTTCGTGTCCAACTCCCATTACTGGGCCACGAAGCATATGTAACTTACCAACACCCAGCGGTGGATACTGTCCGAGAAACTCATGTACCTAGGCTATTTTTTGTTTTACCCATCACGTTACCATTTTAGGGCCAGAACCTCTAACAGGATCCTCCTGCTGTCCCAGAGACCTTCATCCACATCAAGCCCTGCTGACCTAGCCCTGTACAGCTTCAGTGCTGCAAAACATCTCATTGCAGACAAGCCTTGAGCAAAGCTTAGGGTGCCCCTGTGACTCTGCAGCTTGCTTTGCTTGAAGCCTTTTGCTGAAGGAAAAAGAAAAATCTGGACTTCAACAGATAGTTCCCTACAACAATTCCTGCTTTCAAGTCGTTCTCTAGTGCAGTGGGAGGGGTTGCATGGGCTTATGGCTGACATTGACAGGTATAATAATTGCCTATTGTGTGGACTGCATTACACCCAATAATGAAAGTTCTTACCACTTAAAGACTTGCCGGATTGTTCCCATGAGATCATTGCTTGGAATAATTGTCCCTTTTCTCAAATACAGCTAGTGCTCATCTAACATGCAGGGGCAAATTCTATTCTCAGTTCTGCCTATACTGCCCGAGCAAAAGTCAGTAGCTTTTCTGGGACATAAAAGAGCACAATTTGTCCCTTGGAGCTTAGGAATATGGTGGTCATTGTGCAATGTAAGGTGACTAGTGGTGGTCTCCAGAGCATGCAGAAAGGAGGAAAGAATGGCCTCAGATTGCATAAACCCAGGAGGGGGAACGTTAAGGCCTTGATTCTCCACTAAGCCTGAGCACAATGATGCTTCGGGGAAGCGGTTGCGCTCCCTGATCCTCGGTCACATGGCTCCCACTGAAGTTAGAGCAGCAGGGGGGCTGTTCTAACTGCCACTGGCATAAGGGCCGTATGCCAGCAGTGGATCAGGCCTAGAGGGATCGCACTTCACCATGTCTGCTCCCAGAATCCCCAACCCACTCCCTTACGGGGGGGGATATGAGCAGCTGGTGTAGAAGGTGGCTGTGTTGCCTCTGCTAGCTTCCCCCGTCCCAGTGACCAATTCCCCTCCCAAGAGAAATGCTCTACCAGCTTTCTACTGTGCCTTGGTTAAGCAGAGAAACCGACCCTGAGACTTCGACACTTTATTATTTGTAGTGTGAAAGCCCCTGGGACCAGGGTGCCATTGTGCTAGGTGTCAAGTATCAGGGGGTAGCCGTGTTAGTCTGTATCCACAAAAACAACAAAGAGTCTGGTGGCACCTTAAAGAGTAACAGATTTATTTGGGCATAAGCTTTCGTGGGTAAAAACCCCACTTCTTCAGATGCATGGAGTGAAAATTACTGATGCAGACATAAATATACTGACACATGAAGAGAAGGGAGTTACCTCACGAGTGGAGAACCAGTGTTGACAAGGCCAATTCAACACTGGTTCTCCACTCGTGAGGTAACTTCCTTCTCTTCATGTGTCAGTATATTTATGTCTGCATCAGTAATTTTCACTCCATGCATCTGAAGAAGTGGGGTTTTTACCCACGAAAACTTATGCTCAAATAAATCTGTTAGGCTTTAAGGTGCCATTGTGCTACATGTTATTACAAACGAGAGGACGGCATACTGCTTATAGTCTAAGGATAAGACAACAGACAGCAGGTGCTATTCGAAAGCCCACTCTAGACTCCAGACGGCTAGATGTGCTGTCTCCCAATAGATAATGGTATTTGCTGCATTTCATGTGTGGGAAAATTGTTCCCCGCCCTCCATTTTCTTATCTTGGACTGAAACAATAGCATGACAGAAACATCTGCCTCTCCCTTTTAGCAGACTTCTTTTTAAGATGAACTTCGACGCCTCCTTCTAATTGCTTACATGCCGGCACTTGAAAGTCAGCTTGTCCAAAACGCAGCCCCTCCCTCCCCCAGCTTCAGTCACTCACCTTTGCTTTCATCAGCGCTTCAGGGTTGGGTCCTTAGCATAAACTTCCAGTAGCAGGGGGTCTGGCACCCACTGGCTCTGAAGTGGGTGAGGCTGCTCCATCTCAGTATGCCACGTGTAGAAGAAAAAAGTACATTTAAAAGGAAACCATGTAAAAAGCTACTAGCTGGTTTCTCTGACTGGTAAACTCCAGATGGTTCAGCCCAGATATAAACTGGGCTCTTTATGGGATATTATTTAACCCTTTGGCTCTGGTTCAGCTGAATCCTTAGCATTAAAGAGGACTGTGGAACATTCTTTCAAGTGCTCCCGACTGGCACATTGGCACTTCTATAAGGCCATACCAGATACACTGGGCAGTGCTAGAAGTAGACTTCACTTAGGCATGGGCTAATGAGATAACGTTCAGATCCAGACTTGGCTTAGAGGTGTAATCAAGCTGAGATCTCATGAGGTGTTAAGGGCAGAAATGTCACAAAACCAGCTGTTCTCATGGGCTTTTAGTGTATTTTCCCCTTTCAGTTTAAATCCTACCCAGGTCCAAAACTGTAGTGGTGGATTCAGACCTGATGATTCAAATCTGCATAGATTGTAAAGGGGTTTGGATGTGATATTCCTGTTATGTTACGTTGGCTAAAGCGAGCTATGAATCTTATACCTTAAGTAGCAGTGGAGTAGGAAATGTTTGACCCCTCTAGGTTTGGGGGAAATCCCTTGCAGCTTTTGCCTGTTTGCCGATTTGTTCCTGCTATTAGTCATGTTTTCAGTGTATATTGCTCCCACTACTACTTAATAAATGATTATTTCTATTTCAACAGCACCGAGAGGCCCCAGCCTAGCTACTGCCGTATGTGCCCATAACAGAGAGTTCATGTCCCAAAGAGCTTGCAATCTAAATAGACAAAACTTGGGAGAAAGGAGAGATTATTATTATTTATTATTATTTTATTATACTTATTTTACAGATGAGGCTCTGAAGCCCAAAGAGATTCTGAAGGTCTCCCAGGCTGTGTATGTCAACGCGTCCAGATCTGCTTAGTCCCAGTTCAGTACCGTGATCACAAGGGTATCCCTCCTCCCTGAGGAATTATCCATAACTAATAAATTGTCTCTTTAAATGACCCTGCTTGAATTTTCCAACGATAAAAATACAAGAGGGGTGTCTGCCAAGTAGGATTAAAAAGCTTGAGGAATCTCTCACCCCGACAGCAAGCCCCAGGTATTGGGAAGTCCCCACAGCTTTCGCTTGTCCCTGGTCCTTCATTCTGTGACTTTCTATTATAATTTAAAAGGCTCACATTGAAAGCTAGCAGATGCTGTTCTGGTACGAAGGAGAATTTTGTGTTGGTGATGTTCTATAGTGCTGATTATTTTTGCATTAGCTCATGCTTTGAAGACTACTTTGAGCTTCAGAGTTCAACTCTGTCAGGGCTGGAAACGGCTGCTTGCAATTATTGCACTGATTTTTAACAGGAGCCAGTTCCTTGTCAAAGCCTTAGATCTGCTTGGAAGCAAGATGTGAAAAATTAAGAGCTTTGCAACTGTTTGTTTTGGATTCAGGGAGCTGATGCAAAGGGATGTCAGGAGAACTAAATTGTAAAGTCAAATTTCCCCATGTACTATTTGTCCTTTGCAGTCACCTAGTTCTAATTAATGTCAGATTCCATTTCATCAGCTGGCCAACACTGCTTCTTCTGAGCTGTGAAAGCCATCGCATGAGCAGTGAAAGCAGACTGCTGGACATATGTACCCCTTCTGGATAGGCCTGTTTTATAGCAATTAGCCTGCAATTATCATTTCCTCTCAATTGCCATTTTCTTGCATTATGTAGGTGATTCTCTGGCAGACTTTTTGGTGCTGTTACTTGTGTGGGGAAAATGGACTGCAATGCATGTTTCAGTTCTCCAGGAATCACTCTGTCATGAGTGGTATCTGGAAGGACACTTGACTGCACCTTGTCAAAAATCTTTTCAGTTTCTTGTCCGGGCAGTTTACTCTGCGTGTTTTATGTGAGTAACTAAACTCACTGTGATTCTTGACAAGAGTCATTCACATTCCTGGAACCCATAAGCTAAGAGGATGACAATGAGGAAGGGGGTGGTGGGAGGGGGAAGAGAGAGAGAGTGTATGTTTAAAACCCACAGTCCTTTATCTGCTTTTCAAATGTGACTGCAGTTGTCACTGTCAGTCCTGACTCTCCTAGTTTTCTGTCCATACAGAATTTTACCCTTATAAAAGGAAGCAACAGTTCAGTTGTTTTCAATAAACTCCTTCAGTGGATTACGCAGTAGGAGACTTCCCCTCTTCCCACCTCCCATCCCTGCCCTGCCCCACCTTCTCGCATACTAGTGACTCTTTACCATAAACTTACAGGGGCTAAAGAATAGCCTGTGCACAGGAAATCCGTGCTAAACCAGCTACTGATCACAGCCACCACCATGGCAGTTCTTCCCTTTGCTCCCTTGGCTATCGGTCAGATTTAATGTTTTGTACACTTTGAGCACGTCCAAACTGACTTGGAATATCTCCTTAGCGGGGACATATTACTGCAATTCTGGTTACTTCAGGATTGTCTTTGAAAATTGTGTTTCACTTGTGCTACTAGAATAAAAGCCGTGGCCAGGTTACAGCATGGGAGGGCACTAGAGGTGACTGAAAAGTAAATGTCCGTATGGAAATAACCCAAATACTGCTTTTCAGAATCTGTGGGGTGAGCCCACAGGACTTATTACTTCTCAGACATCCACTTGTAATGGACTAGTAAAGGCAGTAGGACTTTCAGTTCCCAATAAAAGCTCACATCTAAGTACAAAGGAGCTATTTTGATAAAGCCTCTTTCTTCTCTCCTTCACTGTTTCTCCTACCCCCTTTCTTTTTCCTTTGAGGTTGGAGAATGTTTGAACTTAAAAGGGAAAACACCATGCTCTCATCCGTCCAAATTTCAAAATCACCCTATGGCAGATACCTTTCCTCCAATCTGCCCTACAAACATAGTCTATATAAAATCCAAGCTCCTACCTTTCCTAGGATTTGGCTTTATTAAGGGAGAAAACAACAAAATAGCATAAAAGTTAGCTCATCTTCTCTTGAAGCTTGGCTGCTCCTATAGATCCTCCTTCAGGACTACTCAGCCCACACCCTAGATCCTCTGTTCCCAGAGTGACTCTTAGGTCAGCTGCCTTGGTTCTTTTGATTAGCCCTTTCCCAACAGGGTCAGCATCTGCTTACTCAAGCAAACGCTACCAGCCTGTTCCAGCTCCAATTGCTGAGTCTTTCTTCAAAACTTGTTAACATATCTAGACTGGAAGGAGATAGAGTAGATATGATAAAGAGGACCTGGTAAGATTGAGTCAGAGCTCTTTTGCAAAATCAAAAATAAATAAATGCAACTACTGAGCTTGTAACAATACCTATATCTCACTTAGAATCTGCTTCTGATGATAGGTGTCATTAATTTACCACTGGAGGAATGTATAGAGCATTGAAGCTAAGTTTATTTAAAAATTACCCCACCAACAGAGAGTTAATTAATGGAAAAAACATTCCCAGACACCTTGTTGTCAAAAGGTCTGAGAGATTTCTATAAGGTTTCTTGATAAATTTCTAAGAAACTGAACAGTAATTACTAATTATTTTAAATTGTCTCATAAGTGCATTTAGCTCTTATTGTATACACACATAACTAAGACTTTAATAGGGTTTTTATAGCCTTTCAAATGAATACCAAGAGACTGAGAACACATTTACCATGGTTTAACAATTCTGTAATAAATGCATGTCTGATTCTGTAGTTAAAACTTGGTAGTCTGTTTTTAATAATTGATTGGTATTCAATTAGAAGACTTAATAAATATAAATTAAATACCCATTGGAAGCATCTAATTTAAATTCCAGGGTTTTTTTAACACCTAGGCAAGTTTTAGTCCAGGAGAATTAATAATTCTGTGTGCATAAAAATATTTTACAAAGAAAAATATACTGTGAGCAATATCAGATGAACTGTTCAAGCCGTGATTCTCATACAGTTTGGGCACACAATTGTATGTCTAATTAGTGCATGCATTGAAATTGTGAACATGCATGTGCAAATATACCAAATTAGCAGTTTACACTCGCCATTACAAGCATTCATGCACATAAATTCTAGGTATGAAAATCAGGTTCTCATCTTTAATCTCAGCAACATCTTTTCCTCTGCTTCATGAGGACTTTAAGGGTAAGGCTGAATTTTCACATTAGGAATAGTCAGTAGAAGTAGTTAATATATGTATGTAGCTGATTTATAAAAAGAATGCACCTTCTGTGTTTCTGGGCAAGTGTATGAAATGTTATAACTACAGCAATAAGGGGCAGATCTACAGCGGGTGTAAATTCACACCAACGGAGGATTTGGCCAAAAATATTGTGACACCAGGAGCTGCTTGTCGGACTCAGGTAACAGAGATTAGCTTTGTACCACATCTTGAAGCTCAAGCTCAGGCTGTGCCAGACCAAGGGTAGGAAGAAAATGCAAGAGGTGAGGACGTTCTGCTGAAAATGCCCATTCACCAGCTCGCGTCTGTTCTCTTGAGTGCCATAGTGGAGCTCAGCTGTCTTTCCGAAACACGATGAGGCAGGCAGTCTCTTGGGTAGCTGGGACCCATGCTACTCTTTGTAGATCAATATATCATAGATTCCAAGGCCAGAAGCTACCATTGTAATCGTCTAGTCTGACCTCCTGTACAGCACGGACCATAGAGCCTCCCCCAAAATAGTTCCTAGAGCATATATTTTAGAAAAACATCCAAAAATTATTTTAAAATTGTCAGTGATGGATAATCCACCGTGACACTTAGTAAGTTGTTCCAGTGGTTAATTGCTCCGATGGTTAAAAACTTACACCTTATTTTCAGGAAGGAGAATATCTTGAATTGACATCAGGAGCAAATGGGAACCACTTCCATTTGTGGAGCAATACTCTCCTTGGCTAATACTGCCAAGCAAGTGGGCTGCTGCATTTTACACCAGCTACAGCTTCTGAGGGGACTTCAGTAGTCAACAAACACCGAGAGTACATCTTAGCCCTCCCTATGAACTCTTCTGTGCTCCTTGTTGTTGGGGTCATGAATCCCCACATGTGCACGTGGATGGAATGGATGCAGTGCTGGAAGCTAGGAAGGCTTGGTTTCTGGTCCTGGCTCTGCTACTGACTCTCTCTTTGATTTTGGATGAAGTCACTTTGCTTCTCTCCGGCACTCTCTCCATCTGTAAAATGGGAGGATGACACAGTACATGGGTGTTGTGAGGATTAGCTAACGGTTACACAGGGCTCTGAACAGATGAAACACTATCTCAATAACTACTCATCTTTGCCCATCTTTGAGTACCAAGTAGATACTTAACTACTGATTTAGCTTTCTCTACTGAGAAAGCAGAACTCTAAAAACAGACCTCTTCAAAATATCCTCAGGATGCTCCTAAACCCATAACTTATACAGGTTTTTATTCTACTCCATGCTGAAAATCTCCACGCCTCTTGTAACTCACTTTGTGGGCCAGAGAGTCTATCTTCAGGAAATATCATAAGGAAGGGTGTATCCATGATGCAGTTATCCCAAGATGCATTTGTGTAAATATTCTGCAGTTATGCTTTGTTGGTCTTGATTATAGGTGAGTTGCTTGCTTAAAATAGCTCTAAGATTAACTCCCCCAAGACCAAACATCTGTTGCTATAACACCAAAAGGGGGAAATTAGTAGTGGCTGGGCCCTACAGGAAGGGAGGGAGAAGTGTGGTAAGCAATGTATAGAATCCCTCCATGTTAAAGAATGGCCCAAACCAGAACTCCAGCTGTGAAAACTCTCCAATTCTGGAGAAGCTGGACTCCATCTCAATAAGGGTTTGATCCAAAAGTTCAATTCTAGGTCTAATTTCCCAAATTTCTTTCATAAAAAGGGATTAAAATCTTTATAACGGGCTGCAAGGGGCTAGCTCTCTCATATATAATGTATGTGCAGCTAGAGAGAAAGGCAAGGGTGTGTGTGTGTGTGAGGTAACATCTTTTACTGGACCAGCTTCTGTTGGTGAAAGAGAGATGCTTTCGAGCTTACCCAGGAATTCTGACTTTTCAGTTATTTCCCTGACACCAAGCTTTCCCTGCTGCAAGTTTGTGAGCCAGCAAATTACCTGCTCACCTGGTGGGTTTCTCGCGAGGGCTCTCCTAGCTTTAGCTCTACAAACCCAAATGCCTTGCTCCAACCCCCACCCCCACCCCACCCCCAGGAGCGAAGTGTTTCTGATTTGATTCTAAGACTGAGATGACATAATGAGACTGGACAGCATGCAAGGACTTCCACTGGTAAATTATTGCATGAAGCTAGCAGTATAATCTGTGCCTTGCGCACAGTTACAAACAGCATTCTCCACCCCCAGTCCTGGAATACGAGCAATAAAAGTTCTTAACCAGAAGCATTCTGGAAGCCTGCAGTATACAGCATGTACTGTGAAACCTCATCAGGGCCGGTCATTATTTTGGGAAAATATCATTTTCAAGATCAGACATGATGTGCAGGCTTTTTATTAATTAAACAGAAGGGAGGCTTGGAGCCAGACTGATTTGGGGTGTAATTGTTTAACTTTTCCATGAATCATTATTACAATTTCCTACTTAGCAGGCATTAAATATTATTTCCAACCCCGCCTTCCTCCTTCCACTCACCCCCCTTTTTTTCCCAGGCTGCTTTTGTGTAGTATTGTTTAACTTTATCTAGTTATTGGATGACTGCCCTAGGGGCCTTAGAGAAATCTTGACTGTTTCATTCCTAGCCAGATAAAAATGCTGGTGCCATCCTGAATCAACAGATAGTAGGAAAGTTAACGGAGGGAGGGGCTCTAGTCCAGAGTAAAGTGAGGAGTTCCCTTTGTTCTTTTTCTTTGTGGGTGGGTGGGTTTTTTAGTGTAAGTATTTTTCTAAAGAAAGTAGTACCCATGACTACAATAGAAGTGATACAATAGCTCCAGATTGCAAGGGCAGCTTATTTGCAAAGTTATTCCTTTTCTTTGGGGGAAAAACAAAGAGAGCACTGACCGATAAGATTATTTTTACAGTGCCACAAAACCAACAATGGACAAGCTTCCCTATTATTACTTTCAATATCACAAAGGTGGTTCCATCAGGATGAAAGAACAGACAGGGACAGGTGATGGAGGGGCTTTACACGGGGCTGGTTTCTGCTGCCAGCACCTTGACGTGGCAGGCGAGTTGTATGAACACCATCTGTCTGAGTGAAGACTCCAAGCCTAGGAACTAATTGGCTTTAAAAAAAAAAAACAACCCAACAGTGAAGTTTCATTGTGTAACACTTACAGTCCCCTTTATTCTTGATTCCCAATGAAAAATCAGACTCTTAATCAACAGCCAAGCTGCTTGAAGGGGGGCATGGATGTGGTTTACCCTCGGAATAGATCCAGCAGGACGGTGACAATACAAGTTTCACCCAGACTGCCCCACCATCAAGCCTTCCGTAGGACAGGATGTACCTTGCCCAGCCAGGCAAAAAAATACAAGCCATTTAACAAAGGGTCTCTCCTGTTTCTGCCCAAAAGGCTGTGTCTACTTGCTGACAGCAGAGACAATGGGAAGGGAGGAGCCTCATACAGACCCAGCTGGGATCCCACCAGTGGCAGAGAGGTAAGCTCTGGGGCTAGGTGCCTGCAACGATAGGTGGGCAGTGCCCTGCCCTGTGGAAGAGGGTGGTTGAAAGTGAGAGGAAGAAGAGTCTGGACTGCGGAGGAGTGTGCTTGTGGCTCTGGAGAGATCAAAGCAGTGCACCTGTGGGGGAGGCATGTGCCTTAGCATAGCACCCTGAGCTGTAGCTTGTCTAGTCTGTCCCTGACCAACACCACTGTACCCCTTCCGCCCTGCAGGGACCACCCCTAGAGGATTATTTAGCCCTTGTGTCTCTGAGAAAACTGTCAACCAGGATACAACCTCTGGAACACTCCCCTGGTGGGTTAGGAACTATGGGCAGGGAACTCAGCTAAGACTACCCAGCCCCTTTCACATAGGCACTGGATCTCTGCTGGTGATCAGACCCTCTGCTGTTTCATTCCCGCCCCCCCCCTTCCCAGTTCAGTTCCCATTACATCATAAAATGATCAGCTGAAGGCTAAAAGCAGGCAGCATTTCCCCTGAGAGTCCATGGGGGAAGGGGCTAACCTCTATGGGAAAGATTGGAAAATGGTGCTGACATGTCCCATTTGGATTCACAAAGTGGTTTTGATTTTGTAACCTCTGGCCTAATAAAGAATAAATAAAACAAGCCCTTGCAATGCCAACTCTCCTTTTTCTTTTCTTCTGGGCCTCTCTCTCTCACACACACACACATGCTGGAACAGAGAATGGATGCAAACTCAGAGCAGAATTTTCAGTTAAATTAATCATGGCAACTCCTCCTTCCACACATAGAAACATTTGCTTTGAATGGAAAGCCCCAGGCATAGGGGGTTTCATATTTTCACAAGCTGTGGGAACCTAACTGCAAAGCTTATTTCAGTGTTAATTTCATGCTCTTGGAACAATTTTTCTTCTTTGCAAGGGAGAGGTGGGAAGGGAAACCTCACCAAACAAAAAACCCCCAACCTCTCCATTTCCCTCTGAAATGTGACTTGACAGTTATTCTCCTGCACAAAGCCTGGAAGGCACAGTTATTTATAATCATTATTAACAGACATGTTAGAGGAAGTTTGAGTAAGTCTGCGTTGAATAGGGACAGCCTGATTCCAAGACCTGTTGTGAGCTTGAAGTGAAAACAAGATAAAGACCAATTGCTTCCTAATCCCATTGTGCTATCACATCCCAAGGCAACAGAGCTTTAAGTGAGCAGACATTCCGTTCAGCTAAGGCACCAGAGGCCAGTTGTCTCCTGAACAGCTGTATAAAGCTAGTTGATCTTGATTTGAAAGGGTTTGTGTGACTCTCCTTGTGGTGTTTTGGGTCATGTGTATTCACACCCCACTCACTTAAATCAGTGCAGGTTCATTGAACTCTCATCATGAGCTTGACAAACAAACGTTAGGGAAATTGTGGGGGCCAATCACATTCAGAGCCAATTGCATTCTAATTTAGCAGCCCTGAAACTCAGGCTAGTCTTGTTTGAAGCTCCTTCCAAGCAGGGAAGCCTCAGTGACCTGGTGTCAGGAACTCAGCAGGCTCTGGGTGCATTCACCTAGTAACCCAATGAGCTCTCACTAAGTGTCTGTGGTTTCTGATTGGACAGAAGAGCCAGCAGATTGCCATGTAGGCTTTGTCGCAGAAGCAGTGCAGGGGCTGTTCAATGTATTTTTTGCATGTAGTTTCATCAGAGCTGCTTCCTGGACTGGTCCTTGCTTCTGCTTGCCCCATCGCAGTCTCTACCTTCCTCTGGAACCTGGCTCCAGCCAGTGGCTTGTCTCCTGACCATAACTCCGGATCTGTTCTGGCTTCTGGCTCCAAGCACTGGCTTGTCCCCTGACCAGAACTCCAGTTTTTCTTCCAGCTCTGCTCGGACTGCTCGTCCTGCTGCCTGTTCTGACCACTAGGTTGCAGTGCCTAGACCACAGTTCGTGACATTTATCTTACAACAAAGCAGAAACTCAAGACCTCAGATTGGGTGCTTAGTTCTGGATTTAGTTCAAGTTGCATGTTTAATCTGAACTTCTGGAGTTTGGAAGTTTGGACCTAGAAGTACAGAGATTCTTATTTATATATTAAGAAATGATTGGCCAAACTTTGTTAAGCCTCATAAAATTCCCTTCAGGTCGGGCCAAAAGCTCTGTGTAGTAGGGACTCTCTTTCTCGTGTTTGTACAGTGCCTAGCACAATGGAGTTCTGGGCCATGACTTGGGTACCAAGGCACTATTGCAATACAAAATAATCATCATAAGATCGGGCTGGTTCTGATTTTTACTGAAGGATAAACTGGAGAGTGTGGGAGGAATGTTGTCCCAGATGAAACTAAAAGTCTACAGGGGCATTTCCCCTCCTTTCTCTCCTAATAGCCCAAATAAAATTGTTAGTCTCTAAGGTGCCACAAGTACTCCTCATTCTTTTTTGCCGATACAGGCTAACACGGCTACCACTCTGAAACTTCTCTCCTTATAGTTACTTTTAAAAATGTCTCTAGCACAGATTTAAGCAGCTGCAGTTGCTCTCCATGGCCAGCTAGTGACTGAGTTCTGAACTCCATGCTTCAGAGTAGCAGCCGTGTTAGTCTGTATCTGCAAAAAGAACAGGAGGACTTGTGGCACCTGAGAGATTAACAAATTTATTTGAGCATAAGCTTTTGTGAGCTACAGCCCACTTCATCGGATGCATGCAGTGGAAAATACAGTAGGACGATTTTATATACACAGAGAACATGAAACAATGGGTGTTACCATGCACACTATAACGAGAGTGATCAGTTAAGGTGAGCTATTACTAGCTGGGGGGGGGGGGGAACCTTTTGTAGTGATAATCAAGATGGGCCATTTCCAGCAGTTGACAAGAACATGTGAGGAACAGTAGGAGGGAAAAATAAACATGGGGAAATAGTTTTACTTTGTGTAATGACACATCCACTCCCAGTCTTTATTCAAACCTAATTTAATAGTGTCCAGTTTGCAAATTAATTTCAATTCAGCAGTCTCTCGTTGGAGTCTGTTTCTGAAGTTTTTTTGTTGAAGAATTGCAACTTTTAGGTCTGTAATCGAGTGACCAGAGAGATTGAAGTGTTCTCCGACTGGTTTTTGAATGTTATAATTCTTGACATCTGATTTGAGTCCATTTATTCTTTTACGTAGAGTCTGTCTGGTTTGGCCAATGTACATGGCAGAGGGGCATTGCTGGCACATGATGGCATATATCACATTGGTAAATGTGCAGGTGAACGAGCCTCTGACAGTGTGGCTGATGTGATTAGGCCCTATGATGGTGTCCCTTGAATGGATATGTAGACACAGTTGGCAACGGGCTTTGTTGCAAGGATAGGTTCCTGGGTTGGTGGTTTTGTTGTGTGGTTTGTGGTTGCTGGTGAGTATTTGCTTTAGGTTGGGGGGCTGTCTGTAAGCAAGGACTGGCCTGTCTCCCAAGATCTGTGAGAGTGATGGGTCGTCCTTCAGGATAGGTTGTAGATCCTTGATGATGCTCTGGAGAGGTTTTAGTTGGGGGCTGAAGGTGACGGCTAGTGGCGTTCTGTTACTTCCTTTGTTGGGCCTGTCCTGACCCAGGTGACTTCTGGGTACTCTTCTGGCTCTGTCAATCTGTTTCTTCACTTCAGCAGGTGGATATTGTAAGAATGCTTGATAGAGATCTCGTAGATGTTTGTCTCTGTCTGAGGGGTTGGAGCAAATGCGGTTGTATCGTAGAGCTTGGCTGTAGACAATGGATTGTGTGGTGTGGTCTGGATGAAAGCTGGAGGCATGTAGGTAAGTATAGCAGTCAGTAGGTTTCCAGTATAGGGTGGTGTTTCTATGACCATCGCTTATTAGCACTGTAGTGTCCAGGAAGTGGATCTCTTGTGTGGACTGGTCCAGGCTGAGGTTGATGGTGGGATGGAAATTGTTGAAATCATGGTGGAATTCCTCAAGGCCTTCTTTTCCATGGTCCAGATGATGAAGATGTCATCAGTGTAGTGTAAGTAGAGTAGGGGCATTAGGGGACGAGAGCTGAGGAAGCATTGTTCTAAGTCAGCCATAAAAATGTTGGCATACTCCATGCTGACATCGAAGGGTCAGGAAAGTACGTATCCTTTTTCGTGCAAGATGGAGGAAAGGCACAAACCCACAAATTGCAGCCTCTTTATTTTTGTTCACAAAACTATTTCAGGTGACGTCCCCTGCCTGATAGGCTACTGTGGAACTGAGCACTTGTTAGTCACTTAAGTAGCTAACTTGAACTATGTTTTGAAAAATAAGTGGCCAAATACTACTACAGGGCAGTGAATGAGGTGGAAGCCCTGGAATTCCAATGGCTAAGTGCTCACTCCAGTACAGCAGGGATGAGCAAATAGAGAACCCCTTCCTCTCACATGCACCACTCAGTGAGAGGCTGTCTCTTCTGTCTCCTGCAAGCCCAGAGTGCTTCCTCATTTTGGGTGCCGCATTGACTGGATGCCCACTTCAGTCACATGGGGCCTGATTTTCAGAAGTGCTGAGCATCCACAAGTCCCCATTATCTCACTTTAAGTGGAGCAGTGGGTGCCCGCAAGGGTGGGTATCTCAGTTGCCCCACCCAATCAGTGAAGCACCCCAAGTTAATGGCGACTTCTGAAAATGTGACTATTAGTGAGCTGTCTGAGCTGAGACGCTGACTTTCTGGCTTCCTCAGGAGTGCTCAACTCCTGCTCTGCCCCAGTTCCTGCCCCACCTCTTCCTGCACCCCCTCCCCCAAGTGTGCCCCACCCTTGTTCTGCCTCTTCCTTCCCTGCTACTCCCCCTCACCCCACCGCCTCCTGCATGCTGCTGAACAGCTGATCACTGGCAGGTGGGAGATGCCGGGGGTAGGGCCCAGCAGCAGGCGGGAGGCTCTGGGGAAGGGGGAGGAGCTGATCGGCAAGGCCCTTCTGGCCTTAAAGTGGATGAGAACTGTACAAGGCCATAGTGAATCTTGGCCACTGACAGTAAGACGAGGCCTCCTTGAGCTCATTGCAGTGGGGACTCGGAAGTGACTCTAGCTGATGGGAGAGCAGATCACTGGTTCCCCAGTCCCCACAGGTTTAAACAAACTTGATTTACATTCCAGCTATCAGGAGCAGGAGCTGGTGTTCATGAATGCATCAAACCTCTGGCTCAGTTTAAGTGGGTCTGAGCTTTGAGTATTTCACATAACCAGAATGCAGCCCCAAGAACAACATATGGGACTTGTGCATGCTGAGCTCTTGTGTGTCTTTTGGAAATGAATGCTTAGGTGTCACTTCTGGCCTGATTTTGAGCCATTTCCCTCAGCTCTTAACTCAGTAGCCCTGTTTAATGAATTCCCTCCTGAGAGAGACTTCAGCTAAAGAACTACTGATCCAAGAGTGACATCTGATGGGCAAAGAGAGCAAATGACAATTACTTTGTCTCACTGCCTCAAATGTAGGTTCTCTATAGTCCTCCTTTTTCACAAGCAATTCCCCCAGTTCTGGAGTGACTAGTCACTTCTCTTTTCCATGTCCATTTTATATTGTTTCTTTACTGATTATTCAAATGTAGGATTTTTTCCTGCTCCATTTCTTTCAGCTCTCGCATAGCATTTGTCCAGCTAGGCTGGTGTACCATGGTAATTCTGACCGGGAATTAAGGGCTAAGTGTTGTCGTGTGGCACATGTGCACTGGGTTGGGAATGGGAGACAAGGACTTCCACCTTCCTAATGCTCCCATGCAGCAACAGGGCAATATCCTGCTCTAGCGCTCTCTTGTATACTCTTCCAAGGGATGGGCAGCGTGTGTTTGCTGTTGTGCGACAACTCCAGCTGGGTCAGTCTGCTGGCTTGGAGGGGTGGTGAGGGCTCACAGTCCCCTTTCACCTGACTGTATATTG
Organism: Natator depressus; assembly: GCF_965152275.1. NCBI lineage: Eukaryota > Metazoa > Chordata > Testudines > Cheloniidae > Natator > Natator depressus. The sequence continues at coordinate 14,900,012 of NC_134241.1, forward strand.
CGGCTAGTAATGGGCACATGTTCCACCTTTCGGGGGTGAAAGTGAGCCCAACTCCATACCTGTGCCTACCTGGAGCTACCCTGCTGTGTGTTGCAGCACCCTCTGCTCCCTCTGAGTAGCTGCTATGAATAAGGAGAAGATTTCACCCTAAATGTGCATGTTGAGGCAACTCCCTCCCCTCTATGAAATCAACTGCCAGGGAAGCAGAGAAGAAGGCCGCAGCTCTGCTGTGGCAGCATATCAAAAGGCAGACTCACTCCTGTACAGATGCATTTCAGAGAAGCTGAACAGCCGAGGGCAAATTCTGTGTCCCCAGCAAGTTAATTTTGATTCCTGATTAAACGTATCGTTCAATAACAGTCCAACCCTGCATGCCTTCCTTTGCCAAAACTCCCATTGACGTCACTGATGAATCAGGCCCCTGAGAGAAGGATTTGCCACAACAATATTGTGTGTGAGGTTAGTGTCAGTGCTGAAGAGTACTGTAGAAAAGAACGAGGAGGTGAAGTGAATCCTATGATGGAGTGTTTGTGGCTGTCAACAAGGAGCTGGGGAGGCAGACCCAAAGCATCCTGTTCCTGAATTAATTTGCACAAGCTTCCTCTCCGCTCGGATAGATCCCTGGATCCTGTGATCTAATCACATCAGAATAGGACAAAGGATGAGATGCAGTTTGGACAGGATCCATCTCTTTGGTGTAAGCCAGGATCTGGGATCTCAAACCCTGCGAGCTGAATTGTAATAAAAGAAAAGGAACGTTGTTACATAACCATTTAAAAATGTTACACTGGCTGCTGAGAGAACAGGCTTGTTATCCTATCAAAAAGAAAAGGAGTGCATCTGATGAAGTGAGCTGTAGCTCACGAAAGCTTATGCTCAAATAAATTGGTTAGTCTCTAAGGTGCCACAAGTCCTCCTTTTCTTTTTGCGAATACAGACTAACACGGCTGTTACTCTGAAACCTATCCTATCAAACCCCTCCTTTGTTCTATCACACTCTTCTATTGATACTCCCACACCTCCAACAGGGAATGGTGGCCACCTGGTGGCTCCCTGGCTTTACTACACCTAAATATCACCACCATTCCCCTTCTGTAACAGAGGGAGAGAGAAAACTTTGTGCTATGTTTCGTGGTTGCAATATACCAGCAGCTCTGTGACCTTCTCTGTGTGCAGTCATAATACGTAGGTTCTCCTCACAGGATAGATACTGTTTGTATATAGAGAGATGACTTAACTGGAGAGATGCTGCAGAGGGAGCTGGGAAGCTATACAAACCTCGGACCCAATCTCCTATGATATGCTAAGTGCCTCATGGAAGGTCCTGAGTCCCCCTGAGCCCCCACTGGCTCCCAGTGAAGTCAATGGGAGTTAAGGGGGTTTGCAGGAATAGGCCCATATTAAGGAGGGATTAGATGACACAGGAATTGCACTGAGTGTATTTTGAGGGGCGCATGCACTCGTTGAGTGCGGCAATGAATAGCCTAGAATGGCCATTTCTTTATGGTGTGTGTTATATACTGAACATAAGGGGCAAGATTATTCCATACACTCAGGCAGGCAGAAGAATATTTTCTGTATCTGGGCAAGATCTGATTTTTCAGAGAATTATTGTTCTAGAAAAGGGGGTGGGGAAGTGGCATGGGCTCAGTCACTATTCATAGTTCAGCACTTTGAGACTCAACAGCCAAGATTGCATTTCCAAGGTGCCTTTCTATCTGATCACTGTGGGCTGTGTATTTCATATCTGTTCCTCTCCCTGTTTCTCTCCCCACACCCTTTTCTTTAATTAGATCCCCTTGCCCTTTGATTGTGTTCAGTTGTCTGAGTTTGAGGAGATATTTAATATTTTTAATGACATTTAAAATATTTTTAAATACAATTTTTTCCAGAGCCTTAGTTGTGGGAAACGGCCTCTATTATGCTAAAGGCAGAAGAGTCTAGATGCTGGGGAAAGTGTTACTGAAAGGAGATCAGCTGGGCTGATCAGAGAACAAGGGCCCAAAGGAGTGGAGAAGGCCAGAGATAGGAATGCAACACAAAATAACAATTCCAAGGGAAGGTGCAAAATAGAACCCTCCCTAATCTAGCTAATATTCTTAAAGGAGCATGATTCTATTCTATTGTATTATATTCTCTATAGATTCTTATTCCACACTCCTTGTCATAGTATCTGAGCAACGTCCAGTAGTGCATTTAGTGAAGTAAATGTTTGTCATATGTCGCACCCTCTCTTTCTCTCCCTCCCCCACCCCCTACAGGAAAATTGTGTGTACAGTGAAATATTTTGTGTTGCTTGGGTGATTTTTATTAAATGTACATGCCACTCTGTGATCATATTAGAACAGGAAGGTCACAGAAGGGCCCCTTGCCCTTGGAGCAGATGGTGGTGAGGTTTGTGATGGTCTCATAACACCTGTGGACATCCCTGAGCCACAATACAAAACAAAGTGAAGTGGCAGCTAGGCTTTGTAAAGTTTGTATTCTGAAGATGGTTTCAAAACAGAATCTGCATAGTTCTTTGAGCTGTATTTTATTTACCCTGAGAAACAACCTGAAGTGCTGTGAATTTCTAACAAGCAATTAGCCCAAAGACAACGCCTAGCAGGTCTATGAAAAGATTGGACAGTAGCAAGTGTTAGGGTGGCAAGGAGACGACATATGAAAGATCTAGGATACAAAAGATGTATCCAAGCACTCTCTCTTGTCATCAACATACCCCCATGTTATTCAAACACTTAGCTCTGCGGATGATGCGGTCATTAACACAGTGCACCTCTCCGGAGCTCTGAGGAAGGTTCCCAGAACAGAGTTGACTCTCAGTTCTGTTACTACGAATAACTGGACAATAAAGTACAACCATGTATTGGGGATCACACCTGAAATGTAGGATTTTGACATGTTCAGAGGCTGTCTTTTTGGTGGCGGTGGGGGTTGGGGCGCTGTCTTTTTGCTTTCTTTCCATTTTGGCTAATGGAAAAAAATATTTTTTTACTGATCAAAATGGCTACAGTAAAAATGGTGAAATTTAGTATGAATTTAATGTAAGTTGCAGCACACTTTGTGACTTACCGTGACAGTCTGTGCTGGTTAGAGTCTGTCATGGCAGCCACTCCACAAGCATCCCCATAGAGGTGTTTGCCAGTGCACCTCATTTCGGACAGACTGTACAATCTCCCTGCTATTTAAGGGCTTTCCCTTTGCTTAGGAGAGGCTGACCATTATGAGGAATTCATAAGGATCTGTGATTTGCTAGGGATGGGGCAGAGACACCAGACCACTCATTTCTATTTGTGTCACAGATCTCTAGAGGTAAAGACTAGAGTATTTACCAATAGTACCGTATAAGAATGGCCAAACTGTATCAAACCAATAGGGTGATCGGATACCAAGTGTGACAAATCGGGACGGGGTGGAGGGTAATAGGTGCCTATATAAGCAAAAGCCCCAAATATCAGGACATCTGGTCACCCTACAAACCAGTGCTCCATCTAATCCAGTACCCTGTCTTCTGACAGTGACCAGTGCCAGATGCTTCAGAGGGAGTGAACAGAACAGGGCAATTTATCAAGTGATCTACCCCTTTCATCCAGTCCCAGCTTCTGGCAGTCAGAAGTTTAGGGACACCCAGAGCAGGGGGTTGCATCCCTGACCATCTTGGCTAACAGCAATTGATAGACCTATCCTCAATGAACTTATCTAATTCTCTTTTGAACCCAGTTCTATTTCTGATCTTCACAACATCCCCTGGCAATGAGTTCCACAGGTTGACTGTGCTTTGTGTGAAGAAGTGCCTCCCGATGTGTGTTTTAAACCTGCTGCCTATTAATTTAATTGGGTGACCCCTGCTTCTTGTTTTCTGTGAAGGGGTAAATAACACTTTCTGATTCACTTTTTCCACACCATTCATGATTTAATAGACATCTATCCTATCTCCCCTGAGTCTCTTTTCCAAGATAAACAGCTCCAGTCTTAACTAGCTCTTTATTAGATCCCTAAACTAGATGCTGCTTCTCTTGGTAGAACATCACCCTACATATAGATCTATAACCTACTGTTGTAGATTATCCTTTTCTCTATCCGTTGTGATAAGAGAAATGATAGTTTGATATCAAGGCCCATGTGATTTTGCTAGATGCTAGGCCCATCAGAGCTTCATGAACTCAATGGACTGCAGTCTGAACAAGGTTCTATATATTTATGTCACCAGCCCTCCTTTCTGAGATGGCAAGGAATGGTTTGTTCTTTCTCCAATATTTCAGTAGCTATAGATTATATTTGTGACCAGACAATTGGCTGGTGTAAATTGAAGTCCATGGAGCTTGCTGATTTACAACATCTGAGGATTTGGTCCTATATTTGTGAATGTTTTTGCAGCCAAACACCGCTGTTGGGGGTCTCCCCTATAAAATACTTATGTTTCATGGTATACAAACAGAGAAGTGAGATTAAAAACATAAGTACTCTTGCTGGAAGATTACACTAATTTATTTCTTAGAATTCAGAATAACAACATACAAGAACCACAAAACAGAGAGAGAGACAAAGCAGGCTGCTCCCTAAAATGGAGAGGCACATCTCACCCCAACTTACTTTAGAAGTCACTTTGCAAATTAACCGCTGCTAGTTGCATGCTTTGCTGCAGAGACCCTTAGCCTGCGAGGAGGACCAGGAAGTCTTCCCCATTCTTAAAGTGATAGCTTGCAATTCTAACAGTCCTTAACACACCCAACACCGCAATGCTGATCAGTTGATTTTATGATGCATGACCCAGGTTTAGCTCCTAGCAAATACAATTTTTGGTGTCCTATCTCTTGTAGTGTTCTCCGATATCTGTCAGGACTTTGACGCCTAGGGGCATGGCTACACTAGAGAGCTTACAGCATCAATGCAGCTGTAAGCTCTCTAGAGTAGCCGCTGTAAGATGATAGGAGATATGTGAGGGATTTACAAGGGCTACCCCTTATTAACGTTAATAGAAGTTGCATGCTAATGAACTGGATATTTAAGAGAAAACAGACTTTGTATTTGGCAGTCCCTGGAGTTTTTCCTTGAGCTGATAGCTCTCAAGCTGGTTTCTAATCCAAGGGGCCTTGCAAGATACTTTACAACTGTACTGACAGGTTCAGATGAAGTGAGCTGTAGCTCACGAAAGCTTATGCTCAAATAAATTTGTTAGTCTCTAAGGTGCCACTAATCCTCCTTTTCTTTTTACAACTGTACTGTGAGCCTGTTAATTAGTGTACTACAATCTCTAGATCTCCACCTGGGGAGGCAATTATAGCATTTTCTCAAGACTTGGCTCTTTTTGGCATTTGGGATCTGATCAGCTCCATATAACTTTTTATTTTTCTGCGCAAGAGGCCATATAGAAGGCTAGATTTCTTCCTGACTTTCTATAACCTTCTGAACCTCCTTTATAAATCAGGACATGATTTACAGACCTCTAGGTGGAACTAGGTCTACAAGAATTACACAAGATCCCAACTGTAACCACGCCTTAATGGGTCACAACTGAGAATGCCCAATTCAGGACAAACAGCTGAGAAATAGGGCAAACACAAACCAAAACTGATGGTTATTCTTTTATAAGCTATACCAAACCAGCCACAAAAGTAAACTCCTGTTTCAACACACTGGCTAGCAAGAAAACATAAAGGCAGTTTCCTCAGGCATTTCAGTTCTTATATTACCAGCAAAAACACTGGATTCAGAGTGTAGTGGTTCTTTACAGCCAGTCTCATCACATAATAGGTTCTTCTGATCCTAAAGGACCAGCCACACACCCAGGTCAATATATAACTTAGATCCTACCCAAAAATCATGCTGATGCCAATCCTTTAGTATTTAAAATTTAAAGGTTTATTTAAAGAAAGAAAGAAAGAAAGAAAGAAAGGCGAGAGTTAAAATTGGTTAAAGGAATCAATTATATACAATTATGGCAAAGTTCTTGGTTCAGGCTTGTAGCAGTGATGGACTAAGTCAAGTCTCTGGAGTACATCCACAGCTTGGATGGGTCATTCTGTTCATTGGTCAAAGCTTAAGTTTGTAGCAAGGTTCCTCCAAGGTAAGAAGCAAAATTAAAGACAAAATGGAGAAGATGCAGCTGCCTTTTATAGTCTCTTGCCATGCGACCTGTGCTTCCTTTGGTTCAAACACAAGCTGCCCAGCACATGGCTTGGTAGCCTTAGGGCTAGTCTACACTGGCTATGCTACAGTGCTGCCACGGCTGCGCAGCCACAGCAGCGCTTTAACGTGGCTTGCGTAGTCGTGGCATAGCGCTAGGAGAGTAAAAAACCCACCTCCGCGAGAGGCGCAGCTCCCAGTGCTGATGCACTGTTTACAATGGTGCTTTACAGCGTTGAAACTCACTGCACTCAGAGGGGTGTTTTTTCACACTCCTGAGTGAGAAAGTTGCAGCACTGTAAATTGCCAGTGTAAACAAGCCCTTAGAGTTCTGTCCATGGGCATGTCCCTGCATGCCTTGTTGAGTCATAAAGTGTGTCTCTTTCCACAGTATGCATCCGATGAAGTGAGCTGTAGCTCACGAAAGCTTATGCTCAAATAAATTGGTTAGTCTCTAAGGTGCCACAAGTACTCCTTTTCTTAAAGTGTATCTGCCTTCTCTCAATGGGTCAGTTGTACAGCTGATGGTCCTTAATGGGCCCTCAAGCAGGCTAGGCAGGGTTGATGCCAAACTGCCTGGGGGTGTCACCCAGAAGCATAGCACAGGTTTGGAATACAGACGTATATCTATAACTCATAATACAAAAGTGACACAAACATCTAAACAAGATGATCATATCTGGCAAATTATCACATTTTTGCAGATATCTTACATGACATATCTGGCTGTGACTCGTGTCCCAGTGTGGGATAGCTGTGGTCACTCAGTTAGGGTGAACTGAAAAGAATGGGGCAGACAATCCCCATAAAGCTGGTGGATATTCCAGTACTTATAACTTCACATACAAAAATGATACATACATACAGATAGCATAATCATAACCAGCAAAACATAGCTTTTTCATAGACACCACACTCGACAACCTTTGTACGACATTTGCTGCAAATATGTAACAGTGGTTGCAATAATGCTCTATATGGTCATATTGTAATCAAATAACATCACACCCCCAACACAAAATTGATGCAGGAAGTGGTGTCCCAGACATTACTGAATGCATCACAGGAATGTCCCATTCTTGGTTCTGTATTACTTACTACAGCTTCTAACCTAATATTAGAAGTATCAGTATATAACCAAAATGATTTATTAAAATCATGTTTGATAATATTGCTGAATCCCTTTACAAACCCAAGTTAAACCTTGGTTAGACCAATAGTGGATTGAAGCTGCTCTGGCAGCATAATTCCTGAATGTTTTATATGATCTTGCTAATTTATCCATACAAACTCTGGCAAATGTTTGGAACCCAATTAACATCAAGTCAATGTAGATATTAATGTTCTTCATAGTGTAGGAATCTTGGCATTTAGCCATGAAAGCAATATGGTAGTGTGCCTCAGTTTCCCTTTTCATACAGCACATTATGTGTGTAATGTCTTTTTTCCTGTGTATGATTTTAAGATTACTTACAGGCAATAACTGTGAAATATTGGTATCACAAGGTCTTTTAACATACAGTGTGCTTTTCTGTATCACTCTTAAGATATTCAAGGGTTTTTCCAAAAGATTAGGCACATTGTACATTTTTACAGTTCTTGGTGTTAGCAACACATTAGTGACAAGAGTTAACATTAGCATTAATATTAACATTAGATTCATTGTAGGTGTACAATTTTAGGGTTAACCGGTGCCTTTCATTAGCATGATAAACTTTGTCCCTTTCTTCCTGTTCCAGAGGGTCAAAATCTGAGCTCTTTTGCGTAAGAGAATCCATTGTCTGGCTGGGTGTGTCCTTTTTGCTAAGAGCTACAGGCAAGTCTTTCTCCACCCAATCAGTCAGGTAATTTGCATCAACACAGACACTAGCTTGTTTACTAGTTTTCAGATTAATTGTTACCAATTCCAAGGCTGGACTCTGTCTTAAAGGGATACCATTCATTTTCACTAGCATGTTAGACTCAAGGTTCTTCTGTCCTTCGATTACCAACCTCTGCTTCCACATGGAATCAGACGTTAAGTCCACTAAGAGACTACAAGACATATCCAAAGTGTCTAGAGATGAGAGTTTACCTGCCATCCCCTGTATTCTCGAGAGATTGACTGCACAACTGTCCTCCTGCTCTGCAGATTCAGCTGTCCAATTTTCCCTCTGAACCTGAGATACAGACTGTTTACTCAAAGAATCAACATGGAGACAGTCCTGTCCCAACAACATTGTCAAGTTTATAGGGCTCTTTAAACTCCCTAATAATTTTTATTCTATCTGAAATCTCCTCAAAGCTATCCACAATGGATTTTTCAAAGCAAATTCAGTAGATTCATTTTCATTTGAAAGACTTTGGTCATTAGGCACCAACACACTTTCCTCAGAAGAGAGACTGTTTGCTATCAACAATGGTCCATTAAGAGTCAATGGTAACAATTCCTTCTCACAGACTTTCAAGAAAAAAGAAAAGGAGGACTTGTGGCACCTTAGAGACTAACCAATTTATTTGAGTATAAGCTTTCGTGAGCTACAGCTCACTTCACCGGATGCATTCAGTGGAAACTGCAGAAGATCATCCGATGAAGTGAGCTGTAGCTCACGAAAGCTTATGCTCAAATAAATTGGTTAGTCTCTAAGGTGCCACAAGTCCTCCTTTTCTTTTTGTGAATACAGACTAACACGGCTGTTACTCTGAAGATTTTCAAGACTTCACCAAGAAATTCCTTTCCTTCTACAATATCCTGCACTGCAACAGATTCTTTCTGAGCTTTATTTATGATCAGAACCGACTTTGGCACAACAGACAAATCACCAATCTTCTTCTGAGTTTTGCTTACATCCAGAATCACCTCTGACCCATCAGGAGGGTTTTCACACAACCCCCTATCAGATAAACTGCTAGACTTCATAGTCAAAAGATTAGAAGCTTTCTCTTCCTTGTTACAAGTTTCCACACTGTCAGTGGGTAACATAGTCAAATTACTTTTGTGCTTTCCTTGTGCTCTGGCTATGATATCACCCTGATCAGAAAAGGTTGTCATATCTTAACCCAGCAACACATTATGCTCAAATAAATTTGTTAGTCTGTAAGGTGCCACAAGTACTCCTGTTCTTTAGGCAAAATAAAAGTACCAGAATTGTCTGGTCTCTGGGGTTTATTTATGACACTAACTGGATGCAACCTAGTCACAATATCATTCTTCCTAACAGACACAAACTTAGGAACATTCCCTTCCTGGGCTTTAGTTAAATCCAGATCCAACTCTGGGACAACTGATAAATTTTCAACCATAATAGGCTGACAAGCTTCTTCTGTCTGCTTTACAGACAGAAAAGAGCTGGAGAAACATTCCCCTTTCACAGACAAACAGCTTGGGACATCCTTTTCTTTGTCCCAGCACACATGGCTATTCACAGACAATTGCTTGGAGATTGGGGTAGCTCCCTCCATGGGCAAGTCATTACCCCTAACAGACACAGGAACATTTCCTTCACTGTGACCATTCTCCACACTGGTAATAGGTAAGGTATAGGGATACTCATGTTCCACTAACCTTGCCAACAATCCATCACTTGCCAAGACTGTATCCTTTCCTACCTCAGTTAGGGCTTTAACCTGATCACCAACTTTAATCTACTCTAGAAAAACTTTTTTCTGACTCATGAGTTCTCTCTGTACTTTATCTAATTCCATATTCACTTCTGAGATACTAGATAGACATTCAGAAACTTCATTCACAGACAAACAGCTATTTTCTGCCTTCCCCAGGTTAGAGACACCCTCTCCCTGGTCATAGCAAAATTGGTTAAACACAGACAACTGCTTAGAGTCAAACAACATACCAACATTATGTACAAACTGGACTTTCAGGATAGTACAGTTTCTGCTGTTCTTCCATTGTTTTTTTGATGTGGAGTTTAAGTCTGACAACCTCTCCTCAGAGGCCAGCCATTCCATGTGCCTTGCATGGGCTTCTTTCTCTCTATCAGCAGCTTCTTTATTTTAGCCATTTTCTGTGCATGTTCAAAACACAGGCTCTCTCTCAGGGCTTGCAGTTTCATTGCTTCTGCTGATGCCTTCTGGGTCTTGGTCACTAATCTTTACCCTTTCAAACTCTCAATATCAAATTTCAAATTTTAATAGCGTGGGGTTCTGATCCAAAGCTTAATTGACCTGGTTCTGTGATCCTAGCCAGACTACACCACTGTAACGGTGCCTTTAATAACTTCACATACAAAAATGATACATCCCATATGGAGTGAACAGGGCGAGGAAGGTTACATTGAGAACCGAAACTGCAGGCAGCAAAGACCTGGTGTGGAGAAATTACTATGTCTAAAGGGAGGCTGGCTGTAGATCATTAGGCTTCCAACTGGCTGGGGAGATGTCTGCCAACACTTGGTAGCAGGTAAAGGGCGGGATTAAGGATGAATGTAGGCCTGGCCTCATTTGATTGACAGAACGGAGGTGGGTGATACTACTTGGGTGAATGAGACCCAAACACAAAAACTCCTCACGTCAGTATAAACCTACTTAAAAAGACACAAAGTCCAGCCCTCGCTTACTGAAGGAAAGAGAAAAAACTAAATCCTTGTGTTCATTTTATAGTTCTGGGAGATAAAGAGGGGAACTTTTTGCCATGCTCTTCGGGAGCAGCATCCTGAGCCAAAACTCAGAAACACCCTCACAGAAGTAAAAAAATAAGACTCCCAGCAAGAGCCAAAAAGAAATTAAGCACAATTATTTTTATTTGTTCACAAGAAAGGCAAGAGGAAGAAAATAATTAACATTCAGTTGGTGCCAATCTCAGTATTATTTGGCCTTTTGTTTACGAGACACGCCTAGAAATTTGAAGAGCAGCGCTTCAGGCATTCCTTGGGAGTTGGAGAAATTACCTCATTTTACAACTACAAGGCTCAGTCTTTCCACAGTTGTAAAGGAAAGATCCAAGTTGGATTCCTCTTCAAAAGCCATGTTTGGTTGCTGTGGATAAGTATTCATATCCCCATTTTACAGGTGTGGAAACTGAGGCACAGAGGTTTAGGACTAGAGTTTAAATGGGATAAAGAAATTACATCTGTGGACTTGCTTTTGGAGAAGGAGGAAAATAAGGGCTGTGTTGACAAATCAAGGGATAACCAAGAAAGACAAGTATGTTGGGTTATATAGCCTTTGTCTTTCTAAAATATCTAGGATGAAATCCTGGCTCCATTGAAGTCAATGGCAAAACTCGCATTGACTTCTGTAGGCCAGGATTTCACCCCTTATCTTTAATCAAGCAAGAATCACCCAGTATTCCTGATCTAACATGTCCCACATAGACGTATCCCACAGGCCAGGGGTGTCCAGCCTTTGGAACACCCAGGATAGCATTCAAACCCAGCCAGGGGCTCAGTTCTGTGGAGAGGGCACTGGAGTGGAAGCCAGAAGGTTGGGTTCTACTCCTGGGTGCACCCACTAACTCACTCGTGACCCTGAGCAGGTCCTTTAACCACTCTGTGCTGCTGTTTCCCCTTCAATAAAATGGTGCTAGTACTAACTACCTGCCTTGGCATAGCACCATGAGTTCTATGGAGGAAAAGTGTTTTAGAATGACTAAGTATTGTAAAAATGTACATAAAAACAAGGGCAAGTACACCGACCCCTAGTGCTCTTCATCTTTCTTGCAATTGTGTTTATCAGGAATGAAAACTTACCATTGATCAGCTTTACACCTCATACCCTGTAGTTACAGGGAGAAGGCTACCATGGGGTGCATTTTAGGGCTCTGTGTGTCACATTTGTAGCAGGACAATGGCCTGCCAAATAAATCAGATCACCACCACGTGGCTATTGAGCTTGTCTCCCAAGAAGCATGAGTAGCCATTCTGTAATACTATGTTGTACAGTGACATCAATATTGTTTTCTAATGGCTTGTGATGTCTCCAGAGCTGCTTGATGGAATTACTGGCTTACACTACAGCACTGGTTGTACGTCATTCTGTACCTTACCAAAGTGCAGGTTATTCGAAGTAGTGTTGGTGTCTCTAATTTCTGAGACTTGTTGACTATTATATTGTATAGCTTATCTGACTAGGGTGCTTCAACACCACTGAGATCGGGGGACAGAACTCCAGAAGAGTGGTTCCATTTAAATAAGCCTTTGTGGATGCTTTACAAGCTCCCTTATTCCAAACCTTTTCTGTAAGACAGGGACCATGTCTTTATATGCGTTGCGAGGTGCCTAGCACATTTCTGAATGCTTGAAAATGAATAATGTCCCCCAAATCGCTTGCCTGCCTGCTCCTGGTTACTGGGCATCATTGTAGCGGAAAAATGGCAACGTGAAGTGTTGGCTCCAACTGCCTTATTGTAATAACAGGGAACACATCTCACTCAACACTATCACTCAGGGACGGCAACTTGTATGGGCCCGTGGTGCCCAGGTTCCAGCAATATTCAGGGCCCGGGGCCCCAGCTCCACCAATGTTCGGGGCTGCGTCTCTTCCCCCAGCCCCGCCTGCTGCCCCTGCGCGCCTCTCCCGAGTGTCCCCCAACCCCCACTTGCTGCCCGGGCGAGCCTCCCCAGGGGCCCGGGAGCAAAGCGTCCCTGTCTCTCCCCTGCAGCTCCATGCTGCCTCCCTGCATCAACTGCCGCCGCAGGATCCTAGTGCCCCCATTCACTACTGCCAGGACAGGCTGACCCTGAGCCTGCACTTCCCCCTCAGACCCTTTCATTTTCCAGCAGGATCCTCCTCCAGCACAGGGGGCCCCCTGCCCGCAGTCACCTGCCCCACGCTGGGCAAGGGGCAGCCCCATCCCCAGTGAAGCTACAGGGAGGTGCAGCAGCAGGAGAGGAGGCGCAGATGTGATGGTAGTCCCCCCCCCCCCCCCGCGGCACACACCACAGGAGAGGTGAGGGGGCTTCCTGTACCTGAGAGGAGCCCTAGGAGCACATGCAGTGACAGTAGTGCAAGGTGAGTGTGGTGCAGGGGGTAAGCGGGGGGGCCCTCCCCCGGAGCTCGCTGCTGCCTGCGGGGAATCCTCCTCTCTGGCCCTTGCCCCAGGGCAGCCTCTCTGCACCCCAAACTCTTCCTCCCCAGCTCTGTCCCACCCCAGAGCCCTCACCCCCTGCAACCCAACCCTCTGCCCCAGCCCTGAGCCCCTCCCACACCCCAAAACCCTCATCCCCAGCACCCTCATCCCCACACCCCAACCCTCTGCCTGAGCCCCCTCACACCCCCAAAGCCCTCACCACCAGCCCCACCCCAGAGCCCTCACATTTTTACATTATTTTTAAAAATATACAGTAACTCCTCGCTTAACATTGTAGTTCTGTTCCTGAAAAATGCTACTTTAAGTGAAATGATGTTAAGCGAATCCAATTTCCCCATAAGAATTAAAATAAATAGGGGGGCTAGGTTCCAGGGAAATTTTTTTTTTTGCCAGACAAAAGACTATTTTTTTTAATATATATACACAGTATAAGTTTTAAACAAACGACTTAATACTGTACACAGCAATGATGATTGTGAAGCTTGGTTGAGGCGGTGGAGTCAGAGGGTGGGATATTTCCCGGGGAATGCCTTACTGCTGAATGATGAACTAGCACTCGGCTGAGCCCTCAAAACACGTTGTTGTTAATGCAGCCTCACACGCTATAAGGCAGCACGAATTGTGGCCAGGGGGAGACAGCATGGCAGAGAGAGACAGAGACACACACTCTGTGTGTGAGAGAGAGACTTTGAGACAGCAGCTGCTGCCAGCAAGCTCCCTCCATTCTGAGCCCTGTCGTGTCCCCGTGTGCTCTGTGGAGATGGGGGGGCAGGAACGGGGGAGGGGGACACCGTAACATCAGCACCCCTTTTCCCCCTCCCCAGCAAGCAGGAGGTTCACGGGAGCAGCTCCAAGGCAAGAGGGCAGGCGCAGCACAAGGCAGTGGGGGGGAGGGACACCTGAACTGCCCAGCAGTTGATAGTCTGCTGGGCAGCAGCCGCACAGGGAACTTAGGGCAGCTGATGCGGGGGCTGTCGGCCCACGCTGGTTCCAAGCCCTCATCACGAGCACTCCAACGGGCTGCTCTTCCTGCAAACAGCGGACAAAGCAGGCAGCTGCCAAACAACACTATAAGGGAGCATAGCGCAACCTTAAACGAGCATGTTCTCTAATTCAGGGGTTCTCAAACTGTGGTCCACAGACGACCAGTGGTCCACAAGGTTCATTCAGGTGGTCTGCGGATAGTTCCCTCTAAGGTGTGCACCTGGGTGGCCGCACATGAGAGAATGAAGGGCCACCCACCCAATTAGTGGAGCTGCGCAGGTGTGGCTCCACTAATTAGGTGCCTGGACCCTGGAGAAGATGCACATGTAAGGTGAGGTGGTGGCCTTGGGGGGAAGAGGGGGTAGGTGGGAGCGGGCAGAGGTGTGAGAAGAGGGGGTGGGGGGAATTTGGGACGTGCAGGGCTACGGCGGCCAGAGAAAGAGGCTCCAGGATTGCGGCTGCTGGGGAGAGACCCCCCTTCCTTCCCAGCTTCAGCTCTGTGGCTGCTGTGACAGGAGAGAGACCCCCACTCCTTTCCAGCCCAAGCTCAGGGGCTGCTGCGGTGGGGTAGAGAGGGAGAGAACCCCCCTTCTTCCCAGCCCCAGCTTGGGGGCTGCTGTAGTGGGAGAGAGGGCACATCCATCGCATTAGAAAGGTTAAGACAGATATTAAAATATGAGTTGTGTGCTTTTATGTGTAGAACAAAAAAAGTTAATGATTATTAAGGGTTTTTTTTATAGAGCACTTTTACCCAAAGCACTTTACAATAGTTAGCTAACGGTACAAACAACATTTGGAAAGATCATTAAGTGGTCCGCCAAGACCCTCAGCAATTTTCAAGTGGTCCGCTGAAAGAAAAGTTTGAGAGCCACTGCTCTAGTTGATCAACAACGTAACAACAAAACAACGTTAACCAGGACGACTTTAAGTGAGGAGTTACTGTATATTGGCTTACAAGGCAGGTGTGTGTGTGGGGGCGGGGGGACTTGGACTTGTTCTGGGCACCACCAAGAATTATATAAACCTGCCGCCCCTGCTATCACTATCTGAGCAGTCCTGGTAGCTATCTTTCCTGTAAATGAAGACAGAATTTTGTTACCATTAGATATCACATGGGACAATCCTGGATACTGATCCATATCAGTAAATGCAGGCATGCTGCATCAGATGGTAGCTGATGGCTTTCCTCCTCATTCATTTCAGACACGCTATTGAAGAGTTGCCAAAGACAAATGCATCCAAGATGCAGTCAGGCCAGTGGGAAGTGCTTCCAATTGGTATGCTCACAGGCATCCAGCTACATCAGGGCTGCTATAGGAAAGATGGAACTTTTAGAATGAAGAGAGTTAATGGCTTTTGGCAGAGTATGATCATATAATACTTTGAAATAATGGGGCAAACAATTCAGCAATTGAGAACATATTCCCACTGGAAGCATTATCCAGGGTTGCCAACCTGTTTAAAACAATAGCTTTTTGCTTTGCTCTGTCATGTTTCAAACCCAGGGGCTAGACAAGCTCCCATACAAAGGATGCTTTTGGAATAATGTGGAATAGAAACTATCTGAATACTATACATTCCCTTTATTTCTAACTCTCCAGATGGCTATTGTGAACATGGCCAAGAATAATCCTGCCAAGGTTTAAAATCTCTCTGATCAAAATGCACATGAATTAGATGCACAGCTAAAAGCTGTCATGGACTCTAAACATGTAACTTGAATAAAAGATTGAATGGACAGAAATGTTACAGGAGTGTCAAAATGGGGGTAAAGAAATGCAATTTAATGTGGTACCAGTCCTAGTAATCTGAATGGGATTCATAGAAATTATGTGGCTAAATTCCATGCATCACACTGAAAATTAATAGCATTACGCTCAACATGATTCAGCCAATACACTAATTTAGGTCCTGATCCTGGAGAGTTTTGAGGCACTGAGTTGTTACATTGAAATGAAGGGGACTATGCATATGAATATAGTCACACATGTGCGTAAGTGCTTGCAGGATCAGGGCCTGTCAAGGTTCCTTCCCCACTCAGAACTCTAGGGTACAGATGTGGGGACCTGCATGAAAACCTCCTTAGCTTATTTTTACCAGCTTAGGTTAAAACTTCCCCAAGGTACAAACTATTTTCCTTTTTCCCTTGGACTTTATTGCTGCCACCACCAAGCATCTAACAGATATATAACCGGGAAAGAGCCCGCTTGGAAAAGTCTTTCCCCCCCAAAATCCTCCCCAAACCCTACACCCCCTTTCCTGGGGAAGGCTTCATAAAAATCCTCACCAATTTGCATAGGTGAACACAGACCCAAACCCTTGGATCTTAAGAACAATGAAAAAAAGCAATCAGGTTCTTAAAAGAAGAATTTTAATTGAAGAAAAAGTAAAAGAATCACCTCTGTAAAATCAGGATGGTAAATACCTCACAGGGTAATCAGATTCAAAACATAGAGAATCCCTCTAGGCAAAACCTTAAGTTACAAAAAGACACAAAAACAGGAATAGCCATTCCATTCAGCACAGCTTATTTTCTCAGCCATTTAAACAAACAGAATCTAACGCATATCTAGCTAGATTACTTATTAAGTTCTAAGACTCCATTCCTTTTCTGTTCCCGGCAAATGCATCACACACACACACACACACACACACACACACACACACACACACACACACACACACACACACACACACACACACACACACACACACACACACACACACACACACACACACACACACACAGAGAGAGACTTTGTTTCTCCCTCCCTCCAGCTTTTGAAAGTCTCTTGTCTCCTCATTGGTCATTTTGCTCAGGTGCCAGCGAGGTTATCATAGCTTCTTAACCCTTTACAGGTGAAAGGGTTTTTCCTCTGGCCAGGAGGGATTTTAAAGGTGTTTACTCTTCCCTTTATATTTATGACAGGGCCTTATTCAACACTTTACATTAACCTTGATTCTTACTAAATTTGGTCCACAGGAGCTAGAGTTTCTCTAAAAATATTTAAAATACATGCTGGTATAGGTTGTTTAGGCTTCTGCTCTGCACTGCATTGAAACAGCTGCCTTCCAAAGTCTTTCCTTTCTTTAATCAGTGTAGTGTCTGAGTCCCAGTTACAAATTCAGTTAAAAGTACAATCATCCCCCAAAACAGAGAGTGTATACTTTATCCTCCATCTTCAGCAAATCTGCCTCAAACCATGCTTTAGAACCAGGAGACCAATTTCTAAGGGAACCTGCCCTGCATGAACCAAGTAAAAAAAGTAGATTTTTTGCATAGTGACCTAAAAGTAGCAAGACTGATGCTGTGCTGGTGGCTGGGAGTGAGTTCCATAGACAAGGGCCCCCCGTCACTGGACTCCTGAGAGCTCAGCCTGGGGATATAGACAACTGGAGCATGCCTGAAAAATTCTAGCTAACGAAGGAACAAATATTGTGAATGTGATTCTGATCTGGCTGTGAACATGCTCCTGTAATACATCCTTGAGCATGTCACCAAGGAAGTATACATGGGAATGGCACAAATGTGTAGGCACAAAATCAGGAAAGCCAAGGCAAGGAATGAGTTACAACTGGCGAGAAACATTAGAGACCCAAGAAGGGGTTCCACAACTATGTCAGACAAAAAAGAAAGATCAGGGAGGGTGTGGGTCTGCTGCTCAATGGAGAGTGTGAGCTGGGAATGGGAGATAAGAAGGTGGAGCTGCTCCATGCCTACTTTGCTTCAGGCTCCACACAAAATATAGCATGTGACCAGATGATTAGTGCCATTATCATAGACAACAAAAGGGGAAGGAATGCAGATAAGGAGAAGTAAAGAACACATCAGAGATCTTCTGACTAATTTGAATGAATTGAAGTCAGCAGGGCCTGATGCTATTCACCCCATGGTGCTGAAGGAATTAGCTGAAGAAATCTCAGAGCCACTGGCAATAATAGTTTCAAATTCATGGTGACAGGCAGAGCCATCCCTAAGGTACAGCGAATCGGGGAGGCCGCCCTGGGCCCTGCGCTTTGGGGGGCCCTGCGGTGGCCGCCCCGAATCGCCATACCCGAGGGATGGCTCTGTGTACATGTCCACAGTGCACATGCAGGGGGTGCTAGGCCAGCCCGGGAGGGATGCAGTTAGGTTTTGGGGAGCCAGGCTGGCCCGAGGGGTAAGTGGGGGGCTGGCGTCGGGAGCAGGGGTTGGGCCCACACTCACTGGCAGGAAGCAGCAGCAGCGACCCCAGCCAGCCCTGCCGGCTCCCGGCGTCACTCGGGGGAAGGGGTGGAAGCTGGAAAGAGGCGGGGCAGGGGCAGAGCAGGGGCGGGAAGAGGTGTGGGTGTGGGCGGGGTCTGGGGCAGAGGGTTGTCCCAGGCCCTGCACCCCACGAGGTGACAGGAAGACTGGGGAAGGGCTAATGTAGTGCCCATGTTTAAAAAGGTGAAAAAAGGAGTCGCTGGGGAACTATAGACCAGTCAGCCTGACCATGATGCCTGGGAAGGTACTAGAGCAATGTATAAAACATTCCATTTGCAAATACCTGGAGAATGACGGGGTGATCGCTAGCAGCCAGCCTGGATTGACTAAGAACAAATCATGCCAATGGCAAACCAGCTCGATTTCCTTCTTTGACAAGGTAACGGGTTTGGTGGATAGGGGGAAGGCAGTGGACATAATATACCTGGACTTTAGCAAGGCTTTTGACACAGTCCCACATGACATTCTCATAAATAAGTTGGAGAAATGAGGATTTAGTAGAACTACCATTAAGTGGATACTTAACTGATTAAACAACTGCAAACAAAGAAAAGGAGTAAGTGTGGCACCTTAGAGACTAACAAATTTATTAGAGCATAAGCTTTCCTGAGCTACAGCTTATGCTCTAATAAATTTGTTAGTCTCTAAGGTGCCACAAGTACTCCTTTTCTTTTTATGGATACAGACTAACATGGCTGCTACTCTGAAACCTGCAAACAAAGAGTAACTATTCAAGGAATGATGTCAGATTGGAAGGAGGTCTCAAGCGGGGTTCCACAGGAATCTGTTCTGGGTCCAGTGTTCATTAACATCTTTATTAATGACCTGATGTAGGAATAGAGAGCATACCAGTAAAATTGCAGATGACACAAAGCTGGCAGGCTGGGGAGGGTGGCATTTGCAAACACTTTGGAGGATAGAGCTACAATTCAAAAGGATCTTGATAAACTGGAGAACTGGGCTATAGGAAACAAAATGAAACTCACCAAGACGAATGGAAGGTGCTACAATTAGGGAAGAAAAACCAAATGCACAAATACAGAATGGGGGATAATTGGCTTGGTAGCAGCACAGGTGAGAAGGATCTGGGAGTTGTGGTGGATCACAACCTCAACATAAGTCAGCAATGCGATGCTGTTGCACAAAAAGCAAATGTGATTTTGGGTTACATTAACAGAGGCATAGCATGCAAATTATGGGAAGTGACAGTACTGCCCTAATCGGTGCTGGTTAGGCCTCAGCTGGAGGACTGTGACCAATCTTGGTCACCACTGTGTAGAAAGGATGTAGAGAAATTGGAAAGGATCCAGAGGTGAGCGACAAAGCGGATCAAAGGGATGGAATGCCAGCCAGATGAGCATACGCTGAAGGAACTGGGTATGTTTAGTTTGGAAAAGAGGAGATTAAGGGGGGGGGGGGGGATATGACAGAGATCTTCAAATACTTGAAAGGCTGCCATAAAAAAGATGGAGAAAAATTGTTCTCTCCTGCCACAGAGAGCAGGACAAGACACAATGCGTTCAAAGTACAGCATAGCAGATTTAGATTAAATGTTAGGAAAACCCTCCTAACTGTAAGAACAGTAGGATAATGAAACAGACCTGCCTAGGGAGGTTGTGGACGTTCCTTCACTGGAGGTTTTCAAAAGGAGGCTGGAGAGCCATCTGTCTTGGATGGTTTAAACACAACAAACCCTGCATCTTGGCAGTGGATTAGACTAGACAACATTTGCAGTCTCTTTTAACCCTATGGTTTTATGTTCCTCCCAATTTCATGCAGCGGTGACACATTTTAATGTCTGACTATTAAATAGCCAGGCAAGAAAGAAAAACTGCTTCTCCAAATACTATATTATCCACTGGAGCTAGTCAGTGGAGTTTTGGAGATTTGGTCCCTGAACTTCTTTTTTGGATCAAATTATAGCCAAGGGTTTCTTCCAGAGCAAGTCTTTGGTCAAACGTCAGTCAAAGTACAGCACAGCCTCCTCTGCATAGGCGACACGTGGTGGGGGGAGGCAGGCAGGGTCAAGTGCCTCCCCCGATTTCTGTTTGGCCTGCTGGGGACGGGGGTGGTGGGTAGGAAGAGGGGCTCTGTCCTTCTCCTGCTGCACCCTGGCTGCCAGGCCAGGCGGAGAGCAGAGGGGGCAGGACCAGCCACTTCTCACGCCGTCCATTGATCTGTGCAGTGCTGTGGCTGCCTACAAGAGCCCGGCTGGGGAGGCGGCAGCAATGGGCACAGTGGCCCTGGGCTGGGTGCAGCACGGGGGGGGTTGCTGGGCGAAGGAGACACATGGGGTGGTCACACATCCTCCCCTTTAGATTATCCCGTCCCCCCTTCCCGTGTCCTCCCCCCGTATTGGGTGGAACAAGTGTTTATGCTCCTCCATAGTATAATTCATGAACCCAAATTAATATTCTGATATCTGGTTGCTACTTGCAGTCTTTCCAGATGAGTGGAGCAGGGAAACCAAGACGACTTGCTTAATTCACAATGACTGGATGTGTGTTGTCCATTGCTTCCAGAGATCAAACCTCCCCCTTCCAGCAAATAGCAAACTGTGGGTTTGCTCAACCACTTATCCATGGTTGGTGGTTTGGAGTCCAGCCATAGGTGTATTATGCATTTCCTAGCAAAGTCTGCTGATTTGCTTGTCGGGGAAATTTACAAGTATTCATAAATGAATACCCCAAGGGAAGGGATGGACTGGATCAGTCAGATTTATTTAACAGTATGTTCTCTATTACTTTCGCTCTGCTTTTATCTTTCCTCTTTTTCCTCCCAAGCAGGAGGTGAAAGTAACTGATGGGCTGAATGAAAAGCTGGAAACATCTGGGGTGGGGAGTGGGGTGGGAATACAGGAGATGTGGTGCCAGAGGGGGTTGCTGTATCTCTTTCAATCCACACCTACCCATGCAGGTATGTTTGTGAGAGTAAATGAGTGTATCTGTCTGCAAAGCACTGTAACCTCCTCTGACACAGATTTCAGAGTAACAGCCCTGTTAGTCTGTATTCGCAAAAAGAAAAGGAGGACTTGTGGCACCTTAGAGACTAACCAATTTATTTGAGCATAAGCTTTCGTGAGCTACAGCATCCGATGAAGTGAGCTGTAGCTCACGAAAGCTTATGCTCAAATAAATTGGTTAGTCTCTAAGGTGCCACAAGTACTCCTTTTCTTTTTTCTGACACAGATGTTATAGAAGTGCAAAGTGTTACTGCTGATGTGTGCATACAATGGAGCTGCTCGTAATGTGGGTGCTCAGGGTCAGGAGGGAAGATGTCTCTTCCTTCAGATACACCCACCTAGGATCAGGCAAAATCCTAGTTCTGGGATCCTGCATTGATCAGGGACTCTTTCCCTGCCTATTTTCCTGGAGCGTAAATTGCCCCGAAGGTGAGGGGGAAGAGGCAACCCACACCTAAGGGATGGTAGATTGTTCATAGTTCCCTGTGTACTGAGGCACATTCCCTTCCTGACTTTCTCTGGGCTGTGAGCCTCTACACCTCCCGCTGCTCTGGGCTGTGGCTAAACACCATATTCTAGCCCACAGTATCATCCAGTAAAATATCACTTTTCCCCAGGTCCATAGATTTTCCCTGGCCTGGGCTTTGAGAATCTGTGATTTTTAAAGGATCTGCTACCATTTGGGCCCTTTCTAGAACTATCTGTGGCTTTGGGCCCTTTACTTTTTTTCAAAATCAGACTGTTTGGGGACTTGGAGCTTGCCCCAACTTCATCAGCCAAGAGGAACGGGAAGGAAAAAAGAATCAGGGCAAAGCTCCAGGAGCAAATCAGAGTGCTAGTTTTCTGGATACAATATGATTGGTTGTTGGAGTTACAGACTGACCCAAACACTCAATCAGTGTCTATTATTTTGAGATTGGATTTCTTCACCCTCTGTTATCTGGGTTCTTGGCAACAACTAAGTGGTGACATGCAGTTAAATGTGTGACCTTCATGTCTGCCAAGTAACTACTCTGTAGAAAATTAACTCATGCAAGAGGATCTGAAATATACTCACTGGAACCGTGGAATCATTCTGGGTCCAAATGCTGATACTTAATACCCAGTTCTTGCTGTTAGAGAGACATGACTGGGTCACAGAACATATAATGTACATTTCACCTTCCCTCCTGCAAACTAACCGTACTTATTTATAAGCGTTGTAAACTCTTCCACAGCCTACCAAATGTACTCGCTAAATGAATAAAGCAAAACTATGCTCAGAAAAAAGGAATATACACACATCACATGTTTTCATCAGATTGTTCAAGATGATTGGAAGGAGGAATCAGGACTGGACTATGTTTCCCAGACAGCTGTTCATATATTGGTTGTTGCAATATATGAGCTAAAACAGAATTCTTAATCTTTCCCCCCTGCTTCCTGATCACTGTAGATAACACCATCCTGCCTATGAGCTGGGTATCATCTTTGACTCAGAACTCTCTCCATGTCCTTACAACTAGACTATGTCTAAATCTTACTGATTCTTTTGCATATCCCTTTTTTCCCCCATTTACAAGCCCTGTATCAACAACATAGGAATAATGTCATCTAGTCAATTTGGAATAAAGAAAGCTAGTTCCACTTGATAGTGTAGCCTATAGGGCTAGCCTGCTTACTTGCCTATATATTTTTTCTTTTAGGTTTCTTAGTTTCTGATGGGTTTGATTATTTGGTTTATTATAATAGGTTATAATTAGGGCTGTTAAAAAAATTAAGCATGATTAATTGCACAATTAAAAAAGTAATCATGATTAATTGCGCAATTAATCACACTGTTAAACAATAATAGAATACCATTTACTTAAATATTTTGGATGTTTTCTACATTTTTAAATTGACTGATTTAAATGTATATTGATTTCAATTACAACACAGAATACAAAGTGTACAGTGCTCACTTTATATTTATTTTTGATTACAAGTATTTGCACTGTAAAAAAAAAAAGAAATTTTCAATTTACCTCATACAAGTACTGTAGTGCAATCTCTTGATCATAAAAGTTGAACTTAAAAATGTAGAATTATGTAAAAAACAACAACCCTGCATTCAAAAATAAAACAATGTAAAATTTTAGAGCCTGCAAGTCCACTCAGTTCTACTTCTTGTTCAGCCAATTGCTCAGACAAACAAGTTTGTTTGCATTTGCAGGAGATAATGCTGCCCACTTCTTGTTTGCAGTGTCACCTGAAAGTGAGAACAGGCATTCTCATGGCACTGTTATAGCTGATGACGCAAGATATTTACGTGCCAGATGTGCTAAAGATTCATATGTCCCACCATTCCAGGGGACATGCGTCCATGCTGATGACGTGTTCTGCTTGATAACAATTCAAAGCAGTGCGGACCGACGCATGTTCATTTTCATTATCTGAGTCAGATTCCACCAGCAGAAGGTTGATTTCATTTTTTGGTAGTTCAGGTTCTGTAGTTTCCACATCGGAGTGTTGCTCTTTTAAGACTTCTAAAAGCATTCTCTACACCTCGTCCCTCTCAGATTTTGGAAGGCGATTCAGATTCTTAAACCTTGGGTCGAGTGCTGTAGCTATCTTTACAAATCTCACATTGGTACCTTCTTTGTGTTTTGTCAAATCTGCAGTGAAAGTGTTCTTAAAATAAACAATATGTGCGGGGTCATCATCCGAGATTGCTATAACATGAAATATATGGCAGAATGCAGGTAAAGCAGAGCAGGAGACATACAATTCTCCCCCAAGAAGTTTAGTCACAAAATTAGTTAACGCATTATTTTTTTAATGAGTGTCATCAGCATGGAAGGTTTCAGAGTAACAGCCGTGCTAGTCTGTATTCGCAAAAAGAAAAGGTGTACTTGTGGCACCTTAGAGACTAACCAATTTATTTGAGCATAAGCTTTCGTGAGCTACAGCTTTGAAGTGAGCTGTAGCTCACGAAAGCTTATGCTCAAATAAATTGGTTAGTCTCTAAGGTGCCACAAGTACTCCTTTTCTTTAAGGGGATATAGGTTACCTTGCATAATGACTTAGCCACTCCCAGTCTCTATTCAAGCCTAAGTTAATTGTATCCAATTTGCAAATGAATTCCAATTCAGCAGTCTCTCGCTGGAGTCTGGATTTGAAGTTTTTCTGTTGTAATATCGCAACTTTCATGTCTGTAATCGTGTGACCAGAGAGATTGAAGCATTCTTACAACTACAATACCCACCTGCGGAAGTGAAGAAACAGATTGATAGAGCCAGAAGAGTACCCAGAAGTCACCTACTACAGGACAGGCCTAACAAAGAAAATAACAGAAAATAACAGAACGCCACTAGCCGTCACCTTCAGCCCCCAACTAAAACCCCTCCAACGCATTATCAAGGATCTACAACCTATCCTGAAGGATGACCCAACACTCTCACAAATCTTGGGAGACAGGCCAGTCCTTGCCTACAGACAGCCCCCCAACCTGAAGCAAATACTCACCAACAACTACATACCACACAACAGAACCACTAACCCAGGAACCTATCCTTGCAACAAAGCCCGTTGCCAACTGTGTCCACATATCTATTCAGGGGACACCATCACAGGGCCTAATAACATCAGACACACTATCAGAGGCTCGTTCACCTGCACATCTACCAATGTGATATATGCCATCATGTGCAAGCAATGCCCCTCTGCCATTTACATTGGTCAAACTGGACAGTCTCTACGTAAAAGAATAAATGGATACAAATCAGATGTCAAGAATTATAACATTCATAAACCAATCAGAGAACACTTCAATCTCTCTGGTCACGCGATTACAGACATGAAAGTTGCGATATTACAACAGAAAAACTTCAAATCCAGACTCCAGCGAGAAACTGCTGAATTGGAATTAATTTGCAAATTGGACACAATTAACTTAGGCTTGAATAGAGACTGGGAGTGGCTAAGTTATTATGCAAAGTAACCTATTTCCCCTTGTTTTTTCCTACCTCCCTCCCCTCCCCGTTCCTCAGACGTTCTTGTTAAACCCTGGATTTATGCTGGAAATGGCCCACCTTGATTATCATACACATTGTAAGGAGAGTGATCACTTTAGATAAGCTATTACCAGCAGGAGAGTGGGGTGGGGGGAGAGAAAACCTTTTGAAGTGATAAACACCCATTTTTTCATGGACTGTGTGTATAAAAATATCCTCACTGCATTTTCCACTTTTATGCATCCGATGAAGTGAGCTGTAGCTCACGAAAGCTTATGCTCAAATAAATTGGTTAGTCTCTAAGGTGCCACAAGTCCTCCTTTTCTTTTTTAGTAAAACTCTAAGTTAGCTTTGATAGCTCTTTAGCTTCTCCTAAGCTCTGTACCTCCCACTCAAGAATTGAGGAACCTGGACCTGAACACTTTTGGCATTCCAGAAGCACGGCTGGTCCTTTGTCTCTTATCACCACCTCATCAAGGAAGGGTGTGAGTATATTAATCAAAACTTTATACTATATAATGTCACATGTATCCAATCTAGAACAATATTACTGCACTTGTAACTCTAATTATTTTACCATTTGATTATAATTCCATTTATCTCAATAAAAGTTTTTAAGACTACATTTGTCTTAGTGTGAGCATCCTGTCATACCCCTGAGGGTCCTTTGCACACAATGTGTAGACTGATTCTGTGACAAGAACCTTATTATCTTCTGATCAGATTAATTGGCGAGCCTATGACCCATACTATGCAAATTAATAATATTAACCTCCTAAAATCAGATGCCTGCGATGGGCCCCACTCTGGGCCTGAAGGGGTTGTTGACTAATATATATCATATTAATAATAGGTATTAGCCTCACAATATGTATATTACTACGCATTAAGAACCAATAACATTAAGCACAAATATTGTAACAGTGATATAGCCTCAAGTGGCCTATATCATAATCCTGTTCACTTATGCTAAGTATCCCATAACACCTTGCATTTGCTGAAGTGAACATTTGGCATAAGCAGATAGGAAACTTGTCAAAATCAAGATACATTTGTTCTCTGCTTTAGTACAAGCTAGGGAAGCATCTTCAAGGGTCAGTACCTGGAATGCTAGTATCCAAAACAAAGATAACCAAGGAACAGAACAATAAATTAGGGAACTGGAACAAATTGATGGGCTGGATTTTAGTGACATGTAATGAGATGTGTAACTTGTAAATTCATATAAATACCAACTGAAATGTGTAACTTGGGGAGCACACCTTCTGTGTAAAGTGCATGTAATATGGCTGCACAGGACTGCTCTTTGGAGACTGGTATTGTATAGAACTTTTTTTTCCTGTACCGTAATAATAAACCTGACTGACACTGGTAATTTGGTCTCTTGAGTATATTTCATAATGGACCAAAGTGTGGTCAAGCAGTTGGCTATACAATTTATCATCTGTGTTAGTAAGAGACTGTGGGCTCAATCAGCCTCACCCTGCTACACTTCCAGTGTCAGACCTGGAGGGAGGAGTTAAAAGGGCTGGACAGTGGCTTAGTTAGGGCTGGTCAGGAAGGAGAGCAGCGCTCTGCCTCAGGAAGTTGCATAGGACTCTGGCAGACGGAGCTTCCCAGAAGGCAGGTACATCTGCTACAGGGAGCCCAAGGCAGTTGAGAACGAAAGTATCAGGCAGTGAGTCAGCTCAGGATTCTGTGCCCTGGTATGTTTTTTAAGGTTTGTATAGCAGTGGTTCTTAACCAGGGGTATATGGATCCCAGGGGGTCTGTAAAGCTCTTCCGGGGGTACATCAACTCATCTAGATATTTGCCTAGTTTTACAACAGGCTACATAAAAAGCACAAGCAAAGTCAGTAAAAAATAAAATTTCATACAATGACTTGTTTATACTGCTCTATATACGATACACTGAAATGATCAATTTATTTTGTAATATATGGTAAAAATGAGAGAGTACGCAATATTTCAGTAATAGTGTGCTGTGACACTTTTGTATTTCTAGGTCTGATTTTGTAAGCAAGTAGTTTTAAGACTACTTAGGGATACGCAAGGGATACGCAAGACAAATCAGACTCCTGAAAGGGGTACAGTAGTCTGGAAAGGTTAGAGTCACTGTTGTATAGTACTAACCTTCCTTAGCCACTTACATGCTAATGGCAAAGTGCTGCTCTCTGATCTGCATATCCAATCTCCTGACTCCCATTTCACATTCATGCACAGAATGTGCATGGGCAAGGAGAGCTGAACTCTGCTGTGTGCATCTGAGAGTATAATTTGGCCCTAAGGATTTTTGTAAATACACTGAGGTTACTTTACTTCTCTCAGACCATCTGTCAACTCCAGCTGTTCAGAAAGTGCTGAGAATATATGGTAAAAAAAAACATGGGTGGGGAAAAGGGCACAGGGACTTGGTGCACTTGTATTTCACTGATGTACACCCATTTGTGGTCAGTCCCACATCTGCAAAGTGTCCTGAGATCTGTGTTGGAGGAAAATGTGCTATCTCTGAGTCTGTCCTTCAGAGGTGTCACTATTGTACCATTGCAGCTCCACCTTCAGCTGCTTTCTTCCCATTTCGCCAACACTTTCTTGCACTCAGCCAGCTCCATAGCTGTTTGAGCTCTTCCTTCCAAGTAGTTTTTTTCCCGTTTTCGGCTTTTAACCTATCATTTGTAGGTCTCAGATGCATCTAGAATTTTTTGTCAGTTTATGTGGTGGCTCCTATACAGCACCCCACCTGCTAGTGCAAATGAATAAGTGGGGTACTAGAGGCTTTGAAGGCACAGGCTTCAAACAGCTACACTATTTTGGAGAAAGAAAAGGAGTACTTGTGGCACCTTAGAGACTAACAAATAAATTTGTTAATCGCTAAGGTGCCACAAGTACTCCTTTTCTTTTTGCGGTTACAGACTAACACGGCTGCTACTCTGAAAACTATTTTGGAGGAAAATGCAGACAAGTAGGCAATAAAATGAAGGAAGAAAACCCAAGTGCAGAAGAGGTGTCTGAAGGGGACCTGGTTTTCCTTGAGTGCTCCTTTAGCGCTTTGATTATCCAATGGACCCACTGACTGTTTGGCAGACTTCCTGCTTCTGATGTACTTAAAATTTTTTTCCTATTAGTTTTTGTGTCCTTGGCTAGTTGCTCTTCAAATTCCTTTTTGGCATACCTTATTATATTTTTATACATGACTTGCCAGAGGTTATGCTCCTTCCCCCAACTCCCGCTAACTAGGATTTGACTTCCAATTTTTAAAGGATGCCTTTTTGCTTCTGTGACACATGGCTAGAAAGGGTTAAACATCCTGAAAAATAAATTACCCTCAAAAGACATGTGGGGAGATAATGTTTGTGTTTTTACATATGTATAAGTAGGGTCCACAATATAATCAACAGTTCCTGTCTATACTGTATTCTGATCATTGAGAGGTCAAAAGAAGATCCTAGCATTTAAATTAATTGTAAACATGGGATATCTTTCAGAGTAACAGCTGTGTTAGTCTGTATTCGCAAAAAGAAAAGGAGTACTTGTGGCACCTTAGAGACTAACCAATTTATTTGAGCATAAGCTTTCGTGAGATGAAGTGAGCTGTAGCTCACGAAAGCTTATGCTCAAATAAATTGGTTAGTCTCTAAGGTGCCACAAGTACTCCTTTTCTTTATGGGATATCTTGGTATCCATCTCTCTTTGAAATGTACTGTGAATGGTGGAGGAACAAGTGTGACATCCTATACCTTGGGGGAGTGTACTGAAATCCCACATATTCCTCATTTTCATATAAGCGTGATCTTAAATATAAAGTGTGCCTTGTAAGATATATGGGGAAAGGTTATGATCTGCTGAAAGTCATTTCTCTATCCATATATGTGTATCATTAATGCATATGAAGTTATAAGGATTGTGGTGTACGGTTGTCTCTAAAACATGCTGTAAATTGGGAAATCAGCCAGATATCAGCTCTCCAGAGACAACAGCAAGGAAAATAACCAACGCCCAGGCAGCGTGTCAAACAACCTATCAACAGCCATTGTCCAACAAGGGAGCTACAATGCAATGACTCACCTGCGTGAGGCCATACCAGGAGAATTGCTCAACCTTGCTTGGAGAGACTCAGCAATGGGTTGAGAGTTTAGACTGCATGCTTATATTTTATTTTTGTTACCACTCTGACTTTTTTCCTATCACTGAAGAAACCAACCTTTTATAGTCAATAAATATGTTTATCTTTACCAGTGAGTTTGTATGAAGTGTGGGGCAAATCTGCTCAGGTTGGCAAAGGCTGGTGTATGTCCACTTTTCATTGTTGAAGTGGTGAACCTATTAATAAATTTGCACTGCCCATTTTGAGCAGTGCAAGACAGAATATTCCTGGGGTACAGTGCTGGGAACTGGGGGGAGATTTGGCTGCTGCCTTTCTCTGTGTGATTGATGAGTAGCTCTGGGAGCATTCATGCAATCGAGCTGGGTGTGGGGCTCCACATGCAGTCGTGCTGAGTGATCACAGCTCCTGGAGGGATTGCTGCTGGTCACTAGCAAGGCATTGTGAGAGACAGCCCAGGCTGGGGAGAGTTCAGGGGGCACAGTCTCAGGCTGCATCCCAGTCCCAGGCTGCCCCCCAGGGAGATCCTGTCACAACAAGCAAATGGCCTTATATTAATTCAATAGCTAAGCACAGGTGATGGACCGCCTTCAAAGTCATGCTAATTACCTTTTGAACTCCAACTTGTCAAAAGACATGAAATTGTATAAAAGATCCTTGGGT
Source organism: Natator depressus (assembly GCF_965152275.1). Classification (NCBI taxonomy): domain Eukaryota; kingdom Metazoa; phylum Chordata; order Testudines; family Cheloniidae; genus Natator; species Natator depressus. The sequence goes on from NC_134241.1 coordinate 14,930,096, forward strand.
CCTGATTCTGTCATCTCAGATCTGCTTAGGCTTATCAGGGAAAGTTTGAGTCACAAGGCTGAGGTCCCAGTTATGCTGATATGCCCTGAATATAAGATTTGGACATTGGACTACAACCTATGAACTATTTCTGAAAGAACTCTTTACAACTACAAAGCTCACCATTTCTGCTATGAATCTGAACCTCAATGAATCGAACTCATGTCTGCATGTATTTTGATCTTTTAACCATATTCTCACTTTTTTGTTTTTTAATAAAGTTTAGTTTAGTTAATAAGAATTGGCTGTGGTGTGTATTTGGGTAAGATCTGAACCATTCATTAATCTGGGAGGTAATGTGTCCGATCCTTTGGGAATGGTAGAACCTTTTATTTTATATGATGAAATAAGATTTACAGAAATTTTCATCATGTTTTATGTAGGTACCCGGATAGAGGCCTGAGGCTTGATCACTTTAAGGGAACTCTGTTGTTTGGACTCCTGAGTAACCCAGTAAGGTAATAAAGAAGCTGTTTTATGCTGGCTTGGTAAATCTAAGTATTGGAATATCCACCAGCTTTTTGGGGAATGTCTGCCCCATTCTTTGCAGTTCACCCTAATTGAGTGACCACAGCTGGCTCCCCACTGGGACTCCGGTCACAGCATCTAACTTTTTTAAAAGTCTCTTTTTAGCCCAGGTGGCATTTTTGGTCCTCTTAATGTTTTTTTGATTTGATATACACATTTAGTTTGAGCCTCTATTATGGTGTTTTCAATACTCTCCATACAGTTTGCAGATATTTCACCTTTGTGACTGTTCCTTTTAATTAGCTTCCTCATTTTAGTGTAGTTCCCTTTTGAAGTTAAATGCTACTGTAGTGGATTTCTTTGGCATTTTTTCCTCATAAGAATGTTAAATCTAATTACAATATGGTCACTATTACTGTGCAGTTTAGCTATCTTCAGCTCTTGGACCAGATCCTGTGTTCCACTTAGGACTAAATCAGGGGTTCTCAAACTGGGGGGTTGGGACCCCTCAGGGGGTCATGAGGTTATTACATGGGGGGGTCGCAAGCTTTCAACCCCCACCCCAAACCCCACTTTGCTTCCAGCATTTATAATGGTGTTAAATATATTAAAAAATGTTTTTAATTTGGGGGGGGGGGCGTGCACTCAGAGGCTTGCTATGTGAAAGGGGTCACGAGTACAAAAGTTTGAGAACCACTGGACTAAATAAAGAATTGCCTCCCCGGATGGGTTTCAGGACAAGATGCTCCAAGAAGCAGTCATTAATGGTGTTTAGAAATTTTATTCCTGCATTCTGAGGTGACATGTATCCAGTCAATATGAGGAGAGTTGAAATCCTCCATTATTAAAGCATTTTCTGCCTTTGTAGCCTCTGTAATCTCCCTGTGCATTTCACAATAACTGCCTTCATCCTGGTGATGTGGTTGGTAGTCTATTCCTTCTGCTGTACTGTTTTTGTTCAAGCATGGAATTTCTATCCATAGAGATTCTGTGGTACAGTTTGTTTCATTTAAGGTTTTTACTTTATTTGACTCTATAGTTTCTTTCACATATAGTGTCACTCCGCCACCAGCATATCCTACTCTGTCATTCCTATATATTTTGTACACTGGTGTTACCACATCCCATTGATTATCCTCATTCCACAATACCTATCCTCATTTAATGCCAGGCACTCTAGTTTACCCCTCTTAGTATTTAGACTTCTAGCATTTCTACATAAGCACTTGTATGTTTTGTCAATATTCAGTTGGTTGCCTATATGTGTTAGGTTTAAATGGGACTCTCTTACATTTGACTTCCTCACTAGCTCCTGCAGAGCATTGCCCCATGCCTATGGTCTATCTGAGCACCCTGAGAGAAAGGCAGGCCACCAGGCCAGCCTATAAACAATTACCTCAACACACTTTCTGGTGGTTAACCAGAGGACACTGAGCCCGACTGCAGCTTGCCCAAGGCCACTTGAAGGAAGAGAGGCCGGTGGCTCATTTGGAACTTGTTTGTTTCTTTTCTTCCCTGCCTTCACCTGTTTTTGTTTCCTCTGAACCCCAAGGAGTAAGCTGAAGGAACTCAGTCAGAGCTCAGAGTTCCCATTCTATGGACAGAGAGGTTAACCACCCCAATCTGGATGATGAGATTCTACCCTTCGGAGAGTATATTACCCCATCTATCCCATGGAGGTGCTGCAGAGGGCCTAGGTCCTTGACAAGGGCAGAAAGGATAGCCTTCTGGTTAAGGCAAAGGAGCAGGAGATGGAAGTGGGCTGAGTTTGTGGCATTTGTAAAGCAGGGATGAGGATAAGAGGGGATGTGGAGGTGGTTGCAAAGCTAAATTAAAGGGATGTTTGCAGAGAGAGCTGAGATCAGAGGCTCAGGGCTATATAAGTGGAAAGCACTATGAATAAAAACAGCCACTGACCTTATACAAATTCAGCACAGATTTTTTTAATCTATTTGAGGGGAAATGAAATCTAAGCTTCCCCTCAAAGCTCTCACAGAACTCCAGTACTGTTTGCACAGCCTGTGGCTATTGTCTCTGCCTGCCAGACCAGCACTTCCAACTTCACTTTCTCTTCCAGGCCTTACCGGGGAGGCAGAGAGAGAGTCTCCTATACACCTTTGATATCTTGCTGTGACAGTCTGAATGATATAAGCTTTCATAAACAATTCCGAGGGAGCTTTTAAAGACGTCACTGAATGGCACACAGCAAATCCCCCTACCATTGGAGAGACTTTAGAAGCAGCCTTAAAGTGAATCCCAACAGATTCCCCTGCGGTGTTCTCCAGGAGGCAGCCTTGTGAAACCAGGACAATCTGTGCGGAGGCATCAGCATCGTCAGCAGCTGTAGGAGGGGGTTCAGTCTACTTCTGGCCGAAGCTGTAAGGATGCTGCCACTAAGTCCAAAATACCTCAGAGGAGCAGTTTTGTTGCCTTTGCAATGCAGCAGCTGGAAGACTGCATCAACCCCATGTCCTGGGGGAAATGGAAGTACAGATACCATAGGATCCCCTTATAGAAGTTGTACACAGGGCCCACCCTTTCCCCTGTCCCAGTGGTGTCTCTGCTCTGCTCCAGCTCCCCCTCAGCCTGCCTTAGAGGGCTGCCCCCAACCCCCTGCAACTCCCACTCTGCGAGCCCTAGAGAGCTCCCTCACCCCCTGCAGCTCCCTCTCTGCCAGCCCTAGAGAGCTCCTCCCAACCCTCCCTGCAGTTCCTCCATCAGCCTGCCCTAGAGAGCTCCCTCACCCCCTGCAGCTCTCACTCTGCCAGCCCTAGAGAGCTCCTCCCAACCCTCCCTGCAGTTCCCCCATCAGCCTGCCCTAGAGAGCTCCCTCACCCCCCTGCAGCTCCCATTCTGCCAGCCCTAGAGAGCTCCCTCACCCCCTGCAGCTCCCATTCTGCCAGCCCTAGAGAGCTCCCTCACCCCCCTGCAGCTCCCACTCTGCCAGCCCTAGAGAGCTCCTCCCAACCCTCCCTGCAGTTCCCCCATCAGCCTGCCCTAGAGAGCTCCCTCACCCCCCTGCAGCTCCCACTCTGCCAGCCAGAGAGAGCTCCCTCACTCCCCTGCAGCTCCCATTCTGCCAGCCAAAGAGAGCTCCTCCCAACCCTCCCTGCAGCTCCCACTCTGCCTGCCCTAGAGAGCTCCCTCACCCCCTGCAGCTCCCACTCTGCCAGCCCTAGAGAGCTCCTCCCAACCCTCCCTGCAGCTCCCACTCTGCCAGCCCTAGAGAGCTCCCTCACCCCCCTGCAGTTCCCCCATCAGCCTGCCCTAGAGAGCTCCTCCCACCCTCCCTGCAGTTCCTGCATCACTGATGCAGCACGCCCAGAGGTGCTGGGGCTAGGAACTGCCAAGCCTAGAGGTGCTGGGGGGCTCAGCCCTGGCACAAATTAAGCACTGCCTCCAGGGCTGCCCTGCCCCACACCCCTGCAGCTCCCCCGCTGCCTGCCTTAGAGGGGTCCCCCCAGCCCGGCATCTCCAGGTCCCCTTGCTTGGCTCCCCCCCGGGCAGACTCCCCGGCGGCAGAGCCCGGTGTCCCGGCCGGGAGGGGAAGACACAGGAGGAGGAGAAGAAAGCGCGCACGTGCGAGCGGCCCAGCCGCGCTGCGCGGGAGAGCACGGCTCCGGGCAGAGGGTTATCCAAGGCGAGGCGGTCCCCAAGCCGCGGCCGCACGGGAGAGGAGGAGCCAGCCGGGGAGACCCCACCTCCGCGGAGGTGACAGGCGAGGCCGGGTGCGGAGGGCGCCGCGCCACATGTCCAGACGGTGCCGTGCGCGCAGCTGGCGGGGGACGCTCTGCCCGCGCCCGCCGCCGGCATGCGGGACTACGACGAGCTGATCTCCTTCCTGGGCGAGTGGGGCCCCTTCCAGCGCCTCATCTTCTTCCTGCTCAGCGCCAGCATCATCCCCAATGGCTTCAACGGCATGTCCGCCGTCTTCCTGGCCGGCACCCCCGAGCACCGCTGCCGGGTGCCCCCCAGCGCCAACCTGAGCCGCGAGTGGCTCAACGCCAGCATCCCCCGCGAGCTGCAGGGCGGCCGGGAGGGGCCCAGCAGGTGCCGCCGCTACCGCCTGGAGTCGCTGGCCAATTTCTCCGCGCTGGGGCTGCAGCCCGGGCGGGACGTGGACCTGAGTCAGCTGGAGCAGGAGAAGTGCCTGGACGGCTGGGAGTACAGCCGGGAGATCTACCGCTCCACCATCGTCACCGAGGTGCGCCCGGGCGGGGGGCAGAGGGAGGCTGGCCCGGCTGGGATGTGGGTGCCGGAGCAGGGGACGTGGTGTGGGCGGCGCGGTGCCCGTGTTGTGTAATGCGCTTGCCTAAGCTCGCTGATGCGCCTCTGCGTCCGCATCTCCTGCCCCGCAGCCCTGCCTGCCCTTCCGGCGAGGGCCCTCCCGGGCAGGCGTGGCCGCTGTGCGAGTCCATCCCTGCGGTTTAGCTCTGCCGCCGGCAGTGACATAGCGTTCCGCACCCACGGGGTTTGCGCCTCCACCTCGCAGCGCCGTTGTCTTCAGCGGTGAATTTAAAAGCTGGTGCAAGAGATCTCCTGCCCTTCCACGCGGCCTCGGACACGTGCAGACACTGGGTGTTTTTGTAGCAACGCATGCGTTCTCTCTCTCTCTCTCTCTCACACACACACACACACGACAACACTATAAAGCAACAGCAGTCACGCCAGGGGAGTTGCAAGGGGGCGGCACGGAGATCCGCAGCGTGCAAACTGCTGCTAACTTCCTTCCCTATCCCCAGGCCGGCACTGTGCTGATTTGTGGTCTGTAGTCCGTGATCATTGTTGATTGACATTTCCATGGCTTTTATTTCAATTAAAATGCACGCCCTAGAGTTTTGTTCTACAACAGAAGGAGCGTAAGCAGTGTGGTGTAGAATCGGAGCGTTGCAATAGTTAAAGGTGTCATTCAAGGGGTGTTTTTTCATTTAAAAAAAAAATGTTTTCTTCATCCTCACAAGGATTTTATAACTTGGTCCCAAGATATTAGTTTGGAGTTAAAATTTGGCCGTGTGGAATTACAGACTATAGTCAAGCCAGACATAATGGTCTTCAGTTACCCAAACACAAACTGTTTTGAAGATCCCATCAGGACTTGGTTTGGAATAAAACATAATAATAATCTTGACGCCACAAGCAATTGGTTCTTGGAACAGGCGATTCTGGAGGCTTCTTTTGATTATTGAGTCCTATTATTAGTCCAGAGTAAAATGCTGTGAAAACATTTTAATTGTCCTCTTTCCCTTCTTCCACCCTCTTATTCTGGTGGCCTAGCAAGTGTTTCAATTTCTTGATATTATTGGTTGTGTTGTTATTCAGATCACCCCTTTTGCTACCTTAAACTTCAGCTGATAAAACAGAAATCTAGGGTGAAATCCTGTTCCTGTTGAAGTCAGTGATTTTTTTGCTAATGGCATCAATGGTGCCAGGATTTCATTTAATTGTTCACTGAACACTATGACTCATAAACAAGTCTTATGACATTGGTTCTTGAGAAACCTTATGAAACCCACAGACTAATCGGATATTTTTCCTATGGATTGTCATAAATTGTTTTTCATGGAAAACAAAAAGCAGTTAGCAACAGACTATTCAGAGCTTCTAGTGTAGATGAAAGAAGTTTATGCTGGCTCTCATGTTTTAACCCATTTTAGCAGACTATACTTTGGAGCTACCATACTATGAGGATGACACAGTGAGCTATGAAGAGTCATGCTATAGGTGTTGTAGGTGCTTAAAGAAATCCAGTCAACTTGAAAATCACGCTTGCCTCAAAAATTTGTACCCATTGTGGTTACAAATAAGACCCACTTCTGAATCCGACTCCATGGAGGCAGACCATTGTGGCCACATGGTGCCCCTTTGATTTCTGTATGGCTTTACATGGACACAGGATTGCCCATGCACAATTAGTTGCAGGGTAGAAAAATATTTATTTTTCCCCAATCTGATTACTTGCGCATCTGATAGCACTTTAGCTGGTGTAAATCTGGCTGTGTATAGCCAATATGATGTCCCTTTAAAGTTGTAGTGTCTGGTGTTGCCAGTGATGAGCTGCCAAAATCTTAACAACCAGTTCTAAAAGGGCTTCTAAATTTAACAACTGGTTCTAGCGAACTGGTGCAAACTGGCTCCAGCTCACCACTGGGTGTTGCTAAGTTGCTCTGTGTTGCTAGTCTCAGTTTGTCTTAGTTTACTTGTTATCTGTCCCTGGCTTCATCCCCATATCCATGTTGACATGCTCTCTCGGGGTTCAAAAGGTTTGGCACTGGCACAGGAAGGCTTTAAAGAAACTTCTTTATTTGGCATTGGCTTACAGCAATTGCCCAGAAGCCTTTGGCTTTCCTGACCTGACTTGGTGGCCAGTTCTGAGTCTAGCTGACTCGAAGTCAAAATCTTTATTCGGGCACTATATAATGTTACAGTTCATTTCAAAATATTTCAGTTATGGTAAACTGACAGCAGAATATTTTTAAATTGCATTTAAACATTGGTTTTTTAAATTGGATTTTAAATCCCTTCCCTTTTGTCTCTTTAAAATGTAAAAAGAGGAACTGAAAGAATTTTTTGCAGACTTTTTCTGATTATCTTCTGTGTTTAGAAATTACAAGAATTTGAAGTTTGGTCTTCATTGGCCTTGCTGGAGGAGGTTTTGAGGGTCTCTGCTGTGATTGTGAGCTCACATGGCTTAACTGAGACGGCTCTGTGCCAAATATGTGGCAAAAACTCATTCTCCATAATGTCTGTTAGACTAAATAAGTATTAACAGACAAACCAGTAAGCCATTAGCTGTAGTGTTACAATAGCACCCAGAAGACCAAAACAGATTGGGCTCCTACTTGGATTGGCACTGTACCGATGCCTAAGTGAACAGGCTGACTAAAATCCATTCCTCTGTTAAATGCTCAGCTTTCATTCTCTTGGTTGTGTGTTGTAATTTCACTAGTCATCTGGGCCGAGATCCTCAGGTATTTAAGCACCTAGCTCCTATTGAAATCAGTGGGACTTACACACTTAAATACTTTTTGAGGAGCTGGGCCCTAATTGCAATAATCCTTCAGGCTAGATGAGACCTGCATTTCCAGTGTGTGGGTTGTTTTTTAAAGCAAAAATTTTTTATTTTGTGGGGAAGGGGAAAAAAAGGACACAAGTCTAATTCTTTTCCTTTGCAGGTCAGCTATGAAAGGGCACTTTCCATCTTGGTAGACCTTCAGACTGACTTAAGTCAATCATTAATTCCCATTCTCAAGTATACTGTATGTGTAGTTATCTTTAAACATTGTTTATGTAAAAGCTTAGTACTTGAATGAGCCAAACAGACTTTGGTTGTTCTGGTGTGGGCACTCCCAAATTCTGGAAGGAGAGCCACTTTGGTCAGTCCCCCTGTCCTGCATCAAGGGTTAGTCTGTATCACATAAATCTATCATCTGTCACTTTGTAATGAAAAGCTTTTCTGAGTGGAGAAAGCTAACTGGCGTTTGTGGTCACTGGATTAATGCTTCCTGCAAGTATCTTGTAGTATGGTTGACCAGGAAAATCACTTGACGCGCTGGCAATGCTGAAGGAGTCTTCGTCTTATTTAGGACGGGAGAAAGGAGTACTGTAATGAGAGCCAGTCTCCTTGCAGTGCCAGGCACCCATCCACTTCCCTCAGCTTGTTAGCTTTCAAATCGCATGTCAGCATTGGGTTAGGAAGAACACTGTGAAATATAATGACAGGGAATCTGGCACCAAAGCGTTCTTAGTTCTGTCAGCGTCATTACAAAAAAGGTTATTTATTTATCATCTAGTGGGAGGGCTGCTACTCTGAAACCCAGATCAGTTTTACTCCCATCCAAATCTACATGGAGTTTTCTTCTTCCTCTCTGAGCAGTTTTAGCCAGCTGCAAAGGGCCACTTTCAGTGGGCTTGTGAGGAGTGTCCAGCAGCAACTTGGGTATGGCATTGCAGTGTGGCTGCTCACACCTGGGTTAGGCTAAACCAGGTGCTCAGACTTGGGTGCCAATCATCCAAGTGAACTCTACAGTGAAGACACTCCCATAGTCTTTGGAGATCAATGCCACCACTTTGAACTGATTCTGGGAACAAATAGGAAGTCAGTGTATGTTTTGGAGAGCTGTTATAATAGGTGTATCCTAGCTAACATTACTGAACAGGTAGTGTTAGGCTTGTCAATGCTGGGGTTTTTGGGGCAAGAATTCCCCACTATTGCTAATGCTGCTAAAAATGTTAGTGCCTCTTACTGTAAAACACTTTTGTTTTCAGACTGTCCTGAGGAGAGTACTGTTTCTTTGAAATCAGTTATCAACTTGCTTTTTAATATTGACTTCACTATGATGTGCATAATTCCCAGCTGTGCATAATTGAAATGGGAACTTTGGCTCATCATAAAATAATTATACCCGTCTAATGTGCAGCAGTGGGCAGAGCTGAAAATCTTCTGAATAAAAAGCTGAATACAAACCACCACAATTCTAATGTACCTGCAGAGATTACCCGCTCAGCTGATTTTTCTCAGTGATACTTCTGAAATAAATTTAATGAGATCTACCCAATGCTGGCAGCTGGCAGTATGGCTAAGAGTACAGTATCTAATGCTGTCATCTTTGTGATTAGATGGGATAATCTCACTAGTATATTTCGTAGATTTGGTGCAGTACATGTGAAATTTATGAACTACAGACTTTATACAGTCATGAGAACCAGTGACTATTTTTGAGTTTCCCTTGAGTTTCTTGCTATTGATCTTCACTCTTATTCTTGGATATGAGTTCAGCATTCCTGAGATTTATAGGCTCAGCCTTTTAAACAAGGTTTCAAACTGCATTTATTTGTTTGTTATGAACTGGGTGGATTCAAGATACTTTTAGTGTAGTTTCCGCTAAGTATTATGGTCTCTGCACTATATGATGCTAGGTTGAGCCCTGTAGCACAGTGGAACACTGAAGAAAATTAATCAGTAATTTCTGATAGAGTACCAGAATAAAGTGTTGCCTGTGGGAAGGCCAGTTGGATAATCCCCTAAAAGGGCTCTGTCGCTTTCAGCAATAAAACTGATCTCTGCTATTATTTTGGAGAAGTAATTGGTTTGCAAACCTGTGAATCCTAAGTTGTCACCTATTACCAGCAGCAGACAGAATTCACTGTTCTGCATGCCCTTGCTAGCTTGTAGTAATCAAGTTGAGGTATTTGGCTATTGTAGATGTAGTCTCTTGCCTAAATAGTTTTTGATACTGAACTTCCTTCCAAGTTTGCCAGGACTTTGCCCCTGGATGTGTTTGATCAGGAATTCTGCAGAATGACTTGTTTGTTGGTAAATGAATATTTTATTCTGTTAAGATATTTCAGAAGGTGTGTTTATAGTTAATCTACAAAAGGGCTAAACTATAATTTAATTACTGCAGTCCATTTTTTGTGGCTGATCGTAAATTGACTTTATTTGCAATAATCAAGTCTTCATGTTTAAAAGTTGCAGGTTCGGGCCCAATAAAGGAGTAAAAGGATCTGGTTTATCCATGGAAACCTTGTATGATGCGAGGGAGAAAAGGAAAAATAATTGGGTAGTTTAAAAACTCTAAAATCAGGAGTTTGGTTTAGAAATGTAGTTTGTTGCCTCTCCCCTTTTCCATGACTGGTGATGGCACTCCATAAGATGTGCCTGTTGGACAGATGCTAATATCTCAGAACAACTACTGTCACATTTTAGTAAATGAAGTTGTGTTGTTAATAGTATAATTATTGTACTCCATAGAGAAAAGTAGGATTCACACTTACTACCCTCTCCTAAATTCTAGAATGTAGGTGTTCAGTCGACAGAAAAGTACTATAGACTAATAGGCTTGGTGCCAATAAGAGGGAGAACGTAAATCTCCATTGAATGACACTAGATAGCTAATTTCATGCGTGTGAAAAGAGTTAGATTTCACACACTTAAAAATAGAATCCTTCCATTCACTGGCGGTTCTATTCCCTTGCCACCTCTGCTTGAACTGACAATGGGAGTCAGAAACGGTGACCGTCTTTGTGTTGAGGAGACCTGTCCATTAGGAGTTGTACCTGAATTCAATTTACAAAGACCACTCAGCAGCCAGCCAATCAGAATAAATGTTGGTTATATCAGCGGGACCAAATCTGATCTACTGATCTAGATGTGAAATATCACATTGCCTATTTCTTGAGTCATCCGGTATGACTTGCATAAGGACTTAGCCATGTGTCTTCCATAACATTAACAGCAATACTTTGGCTAACTCAACACGTTCTGGTTGACTGTTCTCTACTACAGTGGTGCGCAAACTCTTCCACTTGCCTCCCCCTCTACCATTCCTGGAATTTTTTGTGCCCCTCCTCCAGTTATTTCCCATTGCCACCCTTACTTCAGAGCTAGACAGCCGGCGAGTGGCAGCTGCTGGATGGGGCCACCCTGAAAAACCCACCCCCATCCGCTCCTGCATTGTGTGTTGAACTTTTATCCCGCTCCTGCTATTATGGCAGTGGGTTCTGTGGGTTCCTGCAGGACCCACTGGCATAATAGTAGGAGCAGGATAAAAATTCAGAGTGGGTATCCTGTGATAAAAATAGAGTTGTGGGGTATTCTGTATGAAAATAAATGTTGTGGGTTTTTTCTCCCTCTAAATCATTTGAAAATTAGGCTGACAGTCTGAACAATCTACCGTTGAGATTTCAGTGGAGGCTATTCTTTGTCTAACTATAGTACATTTGAATAGATTTTATTTACTTTTTCAAACATTGCCTCAGCATTATCTTTCATGCTCCACCCACTGCATTACCGAAGGACAAGTTCCTGTAAGGGAATAGATTTAAACATGATTCATATTATGTTGTACAGATAATATTGCTTTGATCTGATGCTTAATGAGCCTAAATTTATGGCGAAATGATCTAATCTGAAGTCGATATTTGTGAACTCTGGACTCAGAAGCAGTTCTGGCAAACACATCTCAACAAGTTTGTTTATTTGAACGTGCTGTGACAAAAACATACTCAGTTGTCACTTGGCTGGGATGAAAATCATTATGAACGTTCTAAAAAACCTTGCGCTATCAGGTTGATATAGGCTTAAACTGAAGATCAATAGAAATGTTTCCACAGTGACTCAGTTTAAAGGTCCAATCAAAACAAATTCCAGTGACGAGAATAAATAGTGAACACTAAACTAGCTCTGTAGCTTATTAAATCAGAAAGCATTTTAAAGTTTTTAATGTGTGAAATGAGTTGACTTTTTTTTTAACCTGACACTATTTTTTAGATACAGCAACAAGCCTTGTACTAGAGCAATGCAGGTACAACGAAAACTTTCACAAATGTGGGATCATGCTGCCCGCAAGCCTGTGACCCCCTTCCTCCCTCCCCACCCTGTTTTAAACCAGGAACCTCATCACATATGTAAATGACTCTTTTCTTGCTGAGCTCTTGTGGTGAGAGTCAAAGAACTGTTGTAGGACCCAGAAAACTCTTTGTTCCTGCTACTTCATTCAGGCGTGTGTGTGTGTGTGTGTGTGTGTGTGTGTGTGTAGGGGGGATTGTGCCCTCTCAGAGCTTCTGCCCTCACTCCCCCGCCATCCCCCCCATGTGTATATCCAGGGCACCATGATAGCATTGTTTTTGCAGTAGCTGTACTGGCCACTGCTCCTGGATCTCCATTCAGAAGAGCAAGGTAAGGTTGCATTTCTCAGCATTTATTGTACTAACTTATTTTTCCCACAGCTTTGTGGGGAAGGAAGCTATGATGCCTCTGATATCAACTGTGCCATCCACCCTGCCCTCTTTGGCACATGTAGAGCCCAAACTCCTAGGATGCCCCAGTGGAGGAACTTCTGCAGGGTTCTATGAAGGAGATAATGCTGTGGAGCTCTTGCTCTCTCTCTAAACCCTCTTCCACGTCCGTGACACCACACCCCATAGTGGGGGACTATTGGGCCCTGGAAAATAACCTGTTGTCAGACTAGAAATATTTACAGTTCTTGTTGTACTAGTGCGTGGCTCTCTCAGTGCCGTAGCTGCAATCATCACTTGAACAAACCTCTAACAAAGCTGCATAGCTAATGTTTTGACTAAATGCTTTTCCCCCCCAGTGAAAATGGAGCTGCTATAAGTCCCATTAATTTAGAAAAAAAGTCAGAAAGGTTTGGTGAAGGGGATGTGCGGGGGGCGGGGCGGAGAGAGGGAGAGATTAGTAGTGAATATTTTATATTATGATAGCGTCTATGGGCCTCAGTCTGGGTCTGGGCCCCATTGTACTGGGTGCCATGCAGACATAGCAAAGACAGTCCCTGTCCTAGTGGGCTTAAAATCTAAAACCCCGGACAGATGAAGAGGTAGGTAATGGGGAGCCAATGATACAAGCATATAGTTGGGAAATGTTTGGGTGCTTGTCAGCCTCTTCGAATCTTTCCTGTCTTCCCCACAGCTTTCTAGCCTGCTCTGACCTTGTAAACGTGTCTCAATCTCCATTTTTTCTGTGTGGCCACAATAGCCAAGATTGCCAAAAATAACTGGTGGTCTTTGGGTGCCCAATTTAGGCTCCCCCTCTGGTTATCTTGATTTGCGTTGGTGGGTGCTCAACCCTTTCTGAAAATTAGGCCCCTTTAAGGTGTCTCAAGTTGGACATCCAAAAGTACCCTCCACCTCCCAGGGGTGTCTGTGTCAACCATTGTGCTGCACCCAGCTGTCACCAAACTCTGACTTGTCTGCTCTGTGGTCACATGTCTCAGAGTGCATTGTAGATCTGATAGAACCTGGGGGGCGGGGGGCGGGAGATTAAATTGGGGCCAAATAGGGAGGCAGCTAGAGTTGGGGCCTTACAGAAACCATATTGAAGGGGGAGCAAGGTTCCTTATCCTGACTTCTATGAAGTCAGTTGTAATTTTGCCCATCCCTAGAGGACATTCCATTTTTTTCTTTTTTTACTGTCTGTAAACTACGCTTCTGGATAGCGAGCCATCGCTGTCTAATTAATATACTATGCCTAGAAGTGCCCGATATTCAGACCCAGGCAGAAAAACAAGTGTGGTCGAATTAGACCAAAGAGTGTTGAAATCCATACACTTTCAAAATGAACTTGTTACTAAGCAGCTAATATAAATCATCTTTTGATCTGAATGATTGTGAAATGATATTAAGAAATAGGGAATGTTACATGTTGCTCTTTCTTTTGCAGTGGAATCTGGTATGTGATGATGACTGGAAAACCCCCCTGACTACCTCCTTGTTTTTTGTGGGGGTGCTTATGGGATCCTTTGTATCAGGACAGCTCTCAGACAGGTAAAGTACATGGAGAGGGTTAGCCTTGTTGCTTCTAAAATTTTACAGCTTGACCTTACCTTTCAAAAAGATGAGCATAAGCCTTCCTTTCTGAGCATGTTTCAAGACTGTTCTGTGCTCAATGAACATGAGGGCGCTAAGTCATATACAGTGAGATTTTAAAAGGAGCCTAAGGGAGTTAGGTGCCCTATTCCCATGACTGTCATTGGAATTGGGCACCTACTCCATTAGCTTCTTTGAAATTCCCAGCTCTGTTCTTCTGTTTGTTCAGTAGGCATCTTTAGAATTAATATCAATGATGCACTTCAAATTTAGAACTAATCTCTGCAAAGTGCACATGTATTTGCCTTGTACTCATACGTGGTGGTATCTGACCATTCGACAAAGGGTCAGTTGATGTTTCTTTGTCCATACTCTTCAAGTAGTTTCATCAAGAGTAAAACATCTAACATCATAATGGAAGACCCAGTCTAGGAGCAGTGAGATGGCTTGAACTCAATTCACCATTTTTGTCGGTGTACTGAAGAGGGTTTGATGGAGACAAACTGAGCAGATCCAAAATGAAGGGTGGAGCCAACCCTAAATTACTGTAAATCCTAACACGATTCATCAGGAGCAGATATATTTTTCATAGATCCATTCTTCAGATTAAAGGCTAGAAGGGACCATAAGATAATCTGGCCTGACCTCCTGTATATCACAGGCCATTGAAAACCACCCATTTAATCCTGTATTAAACCTAAAAGCTTGTTTAGTTAATGTCTTTCTTCCAGAAAGGCATCCAGTCTTGATTTGAAGACATCAAGAAGATATGGAGAATCCACCACTTTCTTTGTTAGTTTGCTCCAGTGGTTAATCAGCCTCACTGTTAAAAAAATATGTGCCTAATTTCTAATTTGAATTGGTCTGGCTTCAGCTTCCAGCCATCAGTTCTTGTTATGCCTTTTTCTGTGAAAGAGCCCTTTAGGACCTTTCTCGCCATGAAGGTACATAGACACTATAATCAAGTCACTCCTCTCAACCCTCCTCCCACAGAGCTGCCATGGTGGGTTTGAGGATGAGCTCTCGCTCCCTAGAAAATGCCTCATGCAGCTGGCATAAGATATAGCCTCTGACAGACAAACTCCTATCATGTCTTCTTGTTGCGGAGGGGTCCTTAACTGAAAGTATGGGTGTGAAAGGTGGGTGTCTAGTACCTACTAACCAGATTGCTCTGGACACATGGGGCTTGTTAGCTGTGGTTGGGAGCCCACCTAGGCGAAGGGACTCCAATTTCAAACTAAGAACTTCTGGCCTGGACAGCCAGTTTGTAAAATTTGTGCCAATCACACATGCTCTATGGGTCTTTGTCTTCGGGGAGTATATCAGTACAATGCTAGGGCATCCTCTGGAAGCAACATGTGACCGCTTCTCCTGAAGGCTGTGGAAAATGGGAAAAGGCTACTGCATTCTGGGTGCATGTGGCTAAAGGAGTGAGCCCAAGACCCATGTTTGGCTTTCTTGAATGTGGGAGCAATGACTGGGAAATCAAGAGAAGTAGCCAAGATGCTGAAGAGCAGGGGAATGCACATTATCTCCATACAAGAGTAAAAATGGAAGGGGTTGAAATCCACTGATATTGGGATGGGTTACAAGATAGTGTATTATGGCTCTGTAGCAAGGAGGAATGGAGTAGGTATGATCGTAGCAGTAATATTAAAGGATAGGGTAATGGACATCCAAAGGAAGAGTGACTGGCTGATGAAAGAATAGTACTGAGCAGAGAACAAATATTGAATGTTATATGCAATTACGCACCACAGGTTGGTTGCATGTTGGAGGACGAGGAGCTCCAGATAGTGCTGGACCAGGTGATAAGTGAAGTACCGCAAGTTGAGGACACATGGGAGAATACAGTGAGGGCCACAGTGATTGTCATGGAGAATGAGGCTTTGGAACTAGAAATGAAGCTGGTGAAGATACCTTAGCGTTAGCCCAAGCCCACATCTGGTTGTTGCTAGCACCTACTTTGTAAAGAGGAAGCATCACTTAATGACATACAAGTTCTTTGCCAACAGGCCCCAGATAGATTACTTCCTGAGAAGAAGAGGAGACTAGAAAGTGATCCCAGGAGAGCAGACTGCAGAGCAACATACATTATGTGTAGTCGATTTCCATGGGGGGAGGCTAGTGGGGGGATGAAAGAGTGGAGTGGGAAACCTCTTTTAAAAAAAAAAAAAGAAAATCTTCAGAATTTCAGATAAATTCTGTTCTGCCTTGCTGCTGTCAGGGCCCTGGTAGGACTTTTTAGCAAAATTTTTGACAATAAAGAGTTGTATGTTCTGAGTTTCACCTGTGCTGTTGCAGAAACCACTCTCCAAGTGAGAGACTATTGTAGCCACCCTTTCTAATAAAAGCCCCTTAAACTCCACATACAGATCAGTGTGTCCTTATGGCTGAGGCAGGTATTCTGTGGAAAAATAGTACAGACTCATGTCATTAAAGACTGTATCATAATCCATATGCACATCGGGGCCAAATTAAGGTTGCAGATACAATCTTAATTCTGTCCTTTCCTAACTTTTGAGTGCTTGACTTTGCAAGCTTAAACAGCATGTGGAGGAGTTGTGTGTCTTTAAATCCAGAGGTAAGCTTACAGTTATATTTCCGTAAGAAAAAGGAATAGAAATGTAATATAGACAACAAGTGGAGAAGAGGGAGGCTGAAAGATGGAGAGAGGATTGTATAGTTAAATCATTGGTAGATTTCCACTACCTTGGTTTTATTGTTCCAGCAGAATAAGCTGCTATGAGATTCACTCTCCTGCATGTTGATTCTGCATCCGCTGAAGTCACTGGCAAAGCTCCCATTGACTTTAATGCATTGCAAGATTAGGTCTCTGATTAATTGTATATTTATCACACTTACTGGCACTGTGACCACCTTAGATAGATAAATTTCTTGCATAACTGCAGCTGTTGTGTTGCTGTTATCCAAATTGTGCGCTCTTCTATACTTTTGGGAGCTGAGCTATTTCTGCCAGTATGTGAAAATCAGAAGTGTCCTTCAAGAAGGGCAATAATATTAAGCCTTCTTTGTACTACCTATTATTAAAGTTATCCAACACATCCCATTTTAAGAAACCGTTTTTTCTGTTGCTTATAGTGTGACCAAACACATTAAGTGTTTGGGTTGAAATTTGCCATGCCAGGTGTCTGCGGTAGGCTGACTTTTCTTTATTAAAAAAACAAAAAACAAACAAAAAAAACTTCAGCCAGAACAGTTCATTTGTTTCCAAGAATGAGATTAGGTCAAGGAGCTGGGAGGTGAAGTGAGACTGGCATGGAGACTAGGGTCAAGGAGCTGGGGTGGGAGGAGATTGGAACTTGGACAGTGAGCCCGGAGTGGGAGAGTGGGACTGGGCTGAGAAGTCTAAGGAGTGGAGAGTGGGTCTGGGTAGACGATAGGGTGGCCAGGTGTCTGGTTTTTGACCTGAAGTCTGCTGACCCAAAATCCAGTTACTGTGGGTAGGGGAGGCGCTGAGTCATCACCTGTGCCAGTCCCTACTCAGCCGGGGCCACCTCCTACCTGCAATGGGTGGCTGCAATTCCCAGTGCTGGCTCTGCAGACGAGTCCCTCCGGACCCACACAGAGAGTGGAGTGGGGGGGAGAGGGGAAAAGCAGTGAGCGACAGAGGGAAGGGGAAAGAGGTGAACGGGGGTGTGGCCTCAGGGGAAGAGGTGGGGTCTTCGGGGAAGGGTGTGTTTTTTAAATATTACAAAGTTGGCAACCCTACAGTAGACAGGAAGAATGGAATTGGGGCAAGGAGCCAAGAGTAGGGTAGAGACAGATTGGCACAGGGACAGGTTGGAAATGATGATATAATATTTGTGAAGCACTCAGATATTATAGGGAGGAAATTAATAAATTTGTCTTCAGAGTAGCCTTTGAACAAGGCCTAGAGCTGCATACTGAACAGTGAGGAGAAAATAAAATATTGAATAGCTTCTCATTAAGTGAGCAGTATCTGTCCTGCATGCTGAATGAGAAATGGGATCTGGAAAAAATAGTATGTGATGATGTAATTAAAGGCTGTCATAATGTATATGCACAAGGGGGCTGAATTGTATCTATGTCACAGAGATACTAACAACTCTCTTTAGGATGTCTGCTCTTCTGAATTATTTTTGTTAATGTCTTGAGTTCCGAAGAGCCTCCATTTTTAATGCTCCTAAAAATGATGGCCTAATAGAGCACTGCCCGTGTTGATAAACTATGTGGTTTTGAGTGGGATGAATGTGCTAGGTCTGTATTGCCTAGCCATGCACCTTGAAATTATTTTTATTCTGTTTTTTTTTTTTTTTTTAAATATAACTTTCCTCTCCTTGTTTTTGCAAAAGGTTTGGCAGGAAGAATATTCTCTTTGCAACCATGGCAGTACAGACTGGCTTCAGTTTTGTGCAGGTCTTCTCTACCAGCTGGGAGATGTTCACAGTGCTGTTTCTTATAGTTGGCATGGGACAGATCTCGAACTACGTGGTGGCCTTCATTCTGGGTATGAACATGTCTGTTACATTAAATGCTTGCTGAGTGTGCTGGTGAATGACTTAGTTTTTAATTCCAAGCAGACCGTTTGATAAGAGCCTGTCATATTCTCCACCATGCATAATCCTCAATCTACTCCACTAGGATATTTTCTTGAAAAAATTAAGGAATCTCTGTAAACAAGCATGAGTTATATGCTGAATGTACATTTTATTGTCTTAGACGGAAAGAGTATTTTAAAAGACTTTTAAATAATAATGAAAAAAGTTTAAACTGTAAACCACAGTGCCCAATATCTTTATAAACTGAGGTGGAAGAGAAGGAATTCCCACACCCCCTTTTTTTTAAGTACCTGCATTAGGACCCAATTCAGCAAATCACTTAGATATATGCCTAAATCCTTTTGATTTCAGTGAGACTTCAGCATCTGCTTAAAGTGAAACGTATGATTAACTGCTTAGCTAAATCAGGGGTTTAACAAACTTCCATATTCGGAGAGCTACTCAAATGGTGAATTCAGAGACGTTGCCAATAATTCAGGTGCAATAATGTTCTGCTGATAAAGGAATTTGAAAGAAGTTTATTATACTTAAGTAACTTTCGCTAGTTTTGTCAACTTCTCTCAATCCAGCTTGCGTGGAGTGCTGTGAACACAGTAGTTCATGCTTTGCTCATGGAAAAACGTACTCTGGCACAGTCAGGTCTGAAACCCTCGCCCTTCATTTTCCTATCTCTCTAGAGAACAAAACAGAGCTGTGGAAATAGTTCAAGGCCTATTATCCAAAGAAACAGCTCTCAGAAAAGCCGCCTCCACTCCCTGCCCACTCGACCCACCCACTAGCAGCAGTCTTCTTCACAGCCTGTATTTCAGTCCCATGCCAAAGTTGTACTTGGTGTAAATCCATGGGCTTCAGTGAAATTGCACCTTCTTATGCCAGTGTGGGATTCCATTGATCATATTGCTTTAATAACAACAGTGTTGCAAATTAAAATGACCCTTCCATATGGCAAAACAAGGTAAAGTTTGTGACCTTTCGCCAAAGGTTAAGTTATTGAAAGGACTGTAGATTTGCATGTATTCTTGACAGTCAAGTCAATGCTGAATTATCCTAAATTATATTTATTCTGATTACAATTCGCCCTAAATTTCATATGTTGGAGGAAACAAATTGCTCTTGGCTGCAACTTTGCATACAGTGAGCCAAATGAATCCCTGGTGTAAACTTCACTGATGTCAACAGTATATGTTACACCCAAGGTCAGTTTGATCCAGTGTCTCAGCAAATGAGCTTTTTTTGTGCACTGCAAGGTTTTTGAGTGTTTTTTAAAGCCTAAATTTTAAAACTATGTGGGTGCCTAGAAGATATGGATAGAAAGGTTTGGGACTCTTCCTGTAGTTGTAACTTTAAAAAATTGGAAAGAAATTAAAATAAACCATCTTGTTTAGATACATTCTGTGAATGATTTTAATATTGCAATCTTGGCTGTTTTTTCCATTTGACTGCTTTATTTTTCAATGAGATTACATTAAGTGTGTATAGTTCACTCACTGTGCCACCACTCGTTTTGGTTTTAAGCAGATGTTGATCAGACAGTTAAAACATTTAATAATTTTTCATTTTTAATCTCACTTGGTTTACAAATTTATTTTTCCTAAAACTAGAAGCATTGTAATCATATTATAGGCATGTTACAGGCCAGATTTTTCTTTTTCCATTAAAAATAGTTTACACCTAAGTTGTAATCATCAGCAAACTGAGTGGGAGCTGGAAAGGAAAATGCTGGTACAGCATGACCACGAATATTTCAAAAGAATGGACTTTTTTCACTTTGCATTTACTACAAAGCTTGATTTGCAAATGAGATGATTTTCATAATATTCGTTCCAACGGCAGCCAATTAATTAATTTAATCATCCATTTATCATTGTGTTGTTTAGTGTTGTGGTCAACTCATATGCTATTTCATACATAATCAGTGCATATTAAATAGATTTAAGTTGTAGAATTATAGAAGTATAAGATTTTTTTAAAAGGCCACACTATAAATAATCCTTAAACACCCAAGAAAGCATGCGTTTTTCTTTCAGCATATAGCTAATATGTCTTTGATAACAGGGTTACATCTGAATAATTACATTAGTTATACTGTGGCTTTAAATACACACCACGTCATAGGAAAATAGCATCTGTAACGGGCAGTCCCTCAGTATGATACTGTGGTTGGGAGTATCTTGTAAAATGCTGATAACACAGGAAAAATGTACCCATTTCTATTCACTTGAGTCTGTGCCACCAGAACACTTGCTGTCTCTCCAAGCAAATTTTAGTGGCGAGATTAAGGGTGGGTTTATTTTGCAGAATTGCTTCCACATGTGAAGGCTCACATTCAAGGGTTTCAGAGTAGCAGCCATGTTAGTCTGTATTCGCAAAAAGAAAAGGAGGACTTGTGGCACCTTAGAGACTAAACAATTTATTTGAGCATAAGCTTTCGTGAGCTACAGTTCGCTTCATCGGATGCATTCAGTGGAAAATACAGTGAGGAGATTTTATATATACACAGAACATGAAAAAATGGCTGTTTATCATGCACACTGTAAGGAGAGTGATCACTTAAGATGAGCTATTACCAGCAGGAGAGTGGGTGGGGGGGGGGGAGAAAACCCTTTGTAGTGATAATCAAGGTGGGCCATTTCCAGCAGTTGACAAGAACGTCTGAGGAACAGTGTGTGTGTGTGTGGGGGGGGGGGGACGAACGACTAAACAAGGGGAAATAGTTTTACTTTGTGTAATGACTCAACCACTCCCAGTCTCTATTCAAGCCTAAGTTAATTGTATCCAATTTGCAAATTAATTCCAATTCAGCAGTCTCTCGTTGGAGTCTGTTTCTGAAGTCTTTTTGTTGAAGAACAACCACTTTTAGGTCAGAAATCGAGTGACCAGAGAGATTGAAGTGTTCTCCGACTGGTTTATGAATGTTATAATTCTTGACGTCTGATTTGTGTCCATTTATTCTTTTACGTAGAGATTGTCCAGTTTGACCAATGTACATGGCAGAAGGGCATTGCTGGCACGTGATGGCATATATCACATTGGTAGATGTGCAGGTGAACGAGCCTCTGATAGTGTGGCTGATGTGATTAGGCCCTATGATGGTGTCCCCTGAATAGATATGTGGACACAGTTGGCAACGGGCTTTGTTTCAAGGATAGGTTCCTGGGTTAGTGGTTCTGTTGTGTGGTGTGTGGTTGCTGGTGAGTATTTGCTTCAGCTTGGGGGGCTGTCTGTAAGCAAGGACTGGCCTGTCTCCCAAGATTTGTGAGAGGGATGGGTCGTCCTTCAGGATAGGTTGTAGATCCTTGATGATGCGTTGGAGAGGTTTTAGTTGGGGACTGAAGGTGATGGCTAGTGGCGTTCTGTTATTTTCTTTGTTGGGCCTGTCCTGACCCAGATGACTTCTGGGTACTCTTCTGGCTCTGTCAGTCTGTTTCTTCACTTCAGCAGGTGGGTATTGTAGTTGTAAGAATGCTTGATAGAGATCTTGTAGGCGTTTGTCTCTGTCTGAGGGGTTGGAGCAAATGCGGTTGTACTGTAGAGCTTGGCTGTAGACAGTGGATCATGTGGTGTGGTGTGGGTGAAAGCTGGAGGCATGTAGGTAGGAATAGCTGTCAGTATGTTTCCGGTATAGGGTGGTGTTTATGTGACCATCGCTTATTAGCACCGTAGTGTCCAGGAAGTGGATCTCTTGTGTGGACTGGTCCAGGCTGAGGTTGATGGTGGGATGGAAATTGTTGAAATCATGGTGGAATTCCTCAAGGGCTTCTTTTCCATGGGTCCAGATGATGAAGATGTCATCAATGTAGCGCAAATAGAGTAGGGGCATTAGGGGACGAGAGCTGAGGAAGCGTTGTTCTAAGTCAGCCATAAAAATGTTGGCATACTGTGGGGCCATGCGGGTACCCATAGCAGTGCCGCTGATTTGAAGGTATACATTGTCCCCAAATGTGAAATAGTTATGGGTGAGGACAAAGTCACAAAGTTCAGCCACGAGGTTTGCCGTGACATTATCAGGGATAGTGTTCCTGACGGCTTGTAGTCCATCTTTGTGTGGAATGTTGGTGTAGAGGGCTTCTACATCCATAGAGGCCAGGATGGTGTTTTCAGGAAGATCACCGATGGATTGTAGTTTCCTTAGGAAGTCAGTGGTGTCTCGAAGATAGCTGGGAGTGCTGGTAGCGTAGGGCCTGAGGAGGGAATTTACATAGCCAGACAATCCTGCTGTCAGGGTGCCAATGCCTGAGATGATGAGGCGCCCAGGATTTCCAGGTTTATGGATCTTGGGTAGCAGATAGAATACCCCAGGTCGGTGTTCCAGGGGTGTGTCTGTGCGGATTTGTTCTTGTGCTTTTTCAGGGAGTTTCTTGAGCAAATGCTGTAGTTTCTTTTGGTAACCCACAGTGGGATCAGAGGGTAATGGCTTGTAGAAAGTGGTGTTGGAGAGCTGCCGAGCAGCCTCTTGTCATATTCCGACCTATTCATGATGACAACAGCACCTCCTTTATTAGCCTTTTGATTATGATGTCAGAGTTGTTTCTGAGGCTGTGGATGGCATTGTGTTCTTCACGGCTGAGGTTATGGGGCAAGTGATGCTGCTTTTCCACAATTTCAGCCCATGCACGTCGGCGGAAGCACTCTATGTAGAAGTCCAGTCTGTTGTTTTGACCTTCAGGAGGAGTCCACCCAGAATCCTTCTTTTCGTAGTCTTGGTAGGAAGGTCTCTGTGGATTAGTATGTTGTTCAGAGGTGTGTTGGAAATATTCCTTGAGTCGGAGACGTCGAAAATAGGATTCCAGGTCACCACAGAACTGTATCATGTTCGTGGGGGTGGAGGGGCAGAAGGAGAGGCCCCGAGATAGGACAGATTCTTCTGCTGGGCTAAGAGTATAGTTGGATAGATTAACAATATTGCTGGGTGGGTTAAGGGAACCATTGCTGTGGCCTCTTGTGGCATGCAGTAGTTTAGAAAGTTTAGTGTCCTTAAGGGTTCAATCCACTGGAGAACAGTGTGATAGATACTTCAGACTTGCATGGCATCCTCTCTAAGGGCTTGTTCCATAGCCTGCTGAAGTCAGTGGGCCCTAATTTAACTGACTGTGGAAAGTTATCTCCTAGGGACACTTTACTGAATATTCTCAAGCAATCTCACTTGACCTAACCAAAAACTGTTAAGGGACATGTCGAAGTAAAATATCTTGCTGCTGTGCTGTCAACATTCTCATAATCAAGAAGCGGGGAGACAAGTGAACTAGTGATTTGTTCCAGAGGCCAGTTACTTTTTTTCTTTTTCTTTTTTTTTTATTAAACAAAATCTCATTCACCTCTGTCGGGCACTTTCTCTCAACAGCACAATGTGGCCTTCGAACCTATTTTGTGTCTCAAGTATCCATTTCTAAGACATCTGTGTACCACTGCTAGTAAAAGACAACCTTAAATTGTGAGATTGGTCTCCTAATAGAGGTGCAGGGTGTGACGCCTCCAGGGTTCTGAGGCAACTTGCTGCCACCTGCCCTTAGCATGAGGAAGCCTTGTCTGTGCCTGCCATGGGTCAGCTCCCCAACTCCAGCAGCCATAGGCAACACAAGCACTCTCCTCTTGGCCTGGCAGGCCCCATGTTACTCTGCAGGTTAGCAATAGGCCCTCGAGCCCTCCGAGTATCTCCCTGGCATATCCAGCCCCTGGTCCACTCGGTATTGAGAGAGATGCTGCATCCAAAGAAACAATGCAACCCAGTTTACCTGTTGCCCCTCAGATCACTGCTCTGCTTTACACACACTGCTTAGATATGTTTATAGTGAAATCAAGTACAAGTTTGTTTAACAAAGATTAGAGATTCAAGAAGTAGGAAGTAGAAGTATTGGAAAGAAATGGTTACATATAAAAGAAAATCATAACACACATTCCAGAGCCTTGACTCAATTAACAAAATACTCTCATGTCTTGTAGAAGATTGCTCACCCAAAATCCTTGCAGTGCTTTACAACCAGGCTTGGCTGTGACCCTCCTTTCATAAGACAAGTATGCTGTCAGCTTGCCTCTCAGGTGAAGGATTATGTATGTTTCTTTGCCCCAAGATATACTTGTCCCACCATTTTGCCTTTATTTATAATCAAGACACCCACTGCTGCATGTTTCATCTTACAGATTTCCTTTCTTGTAGATTTTGCAGTCTCTCATTTTACAGTACACCATACTCATATGGCTAAACAGGGAAATGGGTGTCTGTTGCCTCCTGCCTGAAAGGAACATTCCAAGCTATGTCACCTTTTGGTGACCTGTCTTAAATCAAAGACCTTAAGAACATAACTTCCAGTATAGATACATACCTCCTTAAATACTATCCGTACATATATTTCACAATGATTATGTCAACTAGTGGGCACCTGGCTCTCGACAGAGACCTTACATGCCACTTTTCAGTGAATTGTTATGTATATATCCGACTCAGGGGATCCATATAAAACCCCTGGCTGCCCCTTCTGCCCTCTGCTGATTTGCACCAAGGGGTTCCTGGCTCACACAGGGAAAAATAAGTTGTGGAGAAGATCTAATTTCCTCTTCCTCATCTCCCTTCTTGGATCTACTTTCAACTCCTCAGAAGCAGAAGAATTCTTCAATTCTTGCTAATAAGTATAAGTGGATTGTCCCGCTGGTTGAAAAACAAACCAGGCCTCCTTGGTCAAAGCCTGGTGTTTGAAATAGGGATGTCTTTTAAAAAAATGTTTCTGTGTTAAACTGAGATGCCATTTTGACACTAGCATCATGATAATTTCAGTTAAAACCACATACTGACAGCTAATCCTATTCTTTTTCCATCCCTGTGAAACACTAACGGGGAAACATTACTTTTAAATGTTCCAAAACACAATGTAAAATCAGTACTGTGCAAGGGGGCATGGCAGTGTCTCAGCATGGCTAATGAGTGTCACAACCATCAGCAGCATGGTGCTGATAAGTAGGTCAGGCCATCAGCAGAGATACAATTTATCCCCATCCAAGTCCTGGTTGCTATCAGTCTCTTTCAGATGAGATTGTTTGAAGTCGAGAGGGGCAGTGCCAGGCCTTTGATCTAAGTTCATGGATCATTGCTGAGCTGTACTGCACTGACAGGTTTCTGAGCTAGTAAAGTTACTATTAAAAAGATTGTCTTTTGCTCAGTGGTCTCTAAGTCAATGCATTTGCTGAACTGAAAATCCTTTTAGAAAAATGTGTTGGGTCTCTTTTTAACCTACAATATTGTGGATTAATTTGGAGACACGGTGATTAACGGGAGTTGTGTTTGTTCTCTAGTGATAAGTATTCCTACATAAAACCCATCTACTAGACTTTGTGAGTTTAGGTGCTGATTAGGTAACCTTAAATGGTTTTTAACTGTATAACCTCTCGGCATGTAAGCTGGGTAATTGGCTTCCAAACTGACAGTGTACCTGGTTTTGTTCTCCTCAGTATTTCATGAAGATTAACCAGTACAAGAGAGCAATCTAGTTCTGGGAAGATAATTAGAATGTTATGTCTTGTTTTACTGTTTAATCCATCCTGTTTCTAAACTCTCTCTGTGCATGTGCATTTGTGTGTGAAGTTAGCTATCCACTGTTAGGAGACAGGGTTGTGTCTCCTAAAATAGTTTTAGATCAATGTTCTTTTACATCCATCTGTACATGGATAATTTTTAGGTGGCAAAAAACTATTTTACTGTCTCTACTGAATCCTGGTTGGATTCACTTCCACCACGACATGATGATCAGTGTGTGAGAAGTGATTAAGTGACTTGGGTGATGGAAGTGTACTAGGTGTCCCTGTGAGTCATGGAATGTTGCTAAGTTTCTTATAGCATGTTGAAGGTTTCTTTTAACACTGTAAGGGTGACCTGCCTCCATTGCAAGGCAGATTAATTAGCTTCAAGAAGCAACTATATTAAATGACTGTGATGTTGAGTTGGAGCCTCATTAAATATTATGTATTTTCCAGCTCCTTAAGAAATCACTAGTTCCTCAAGAAAATCTGATTATGAAAAATGAATATGGACTTCTGCTCTTAGGATTTGTTTACAGGCTTGCTGCCTCTGAAGCTTTCATCCCAGGATGATTGGAGGGGGAGGGGCTGCATCAGATAGGACTATACAGCAAAAGGTTTCCTCTTGTTTTGTGTTCATTCGAGACGTTGCTTTAAGTTGAGCTTCTAGAGAGGAAGAGTGACCCACGGATGTGTAAGGCAGCCATTTGAAGTTCAGTATCCTACAACCTAGCCACAGTAACTAAATAGTCATATTGTTTTGTAAAGTGCGCACCTTTCCAAGAATCTCTCCTTTCATTTGTCATCTAAAATCAAATTGTATGACTAGAAATCATTAAATATTAACTTTCCTGCTCAAAACGTAGACACTATTATAGAACGGCCTGAAAAAACAGCTGGTTCATCCAATGTGTTCGTTTGCATTTCACAGGACTGCTCTTTGCATTAGTGGGAATAATTTCTTTTTGAACCTTTGATTAATTTCTGCAGTTATGTCCTTCAGCTGTCTCCCTGGAAAGTTTTTTCTACAAGAACTTTTTCTTTCCTTCCTTAGCTTCAGGCCTCTATTACCTTCCATGATTACCAGATTTTTTGTGGTCAAGTTATGTGACTATAAAAATACACTTCATTTGTACAGGCATTTTGGTAATGCCCTCAAATTGTTCTCTTTTGGCGGGAAGGAATATAAATGTACCTGAGAGACTTAATCTTATATTAGATCTTATTTTTGGATTATCACAAATCTTAAGGTTCTAGGCATTTTTAACAAAATGTTTAAACCCCATAATTCATTGTTTTTTAAATACCGAACTTCTCATAAAGACACAAAACAAACAACAACCAGGGGAGAAGATTATAACTTTGCTCTTTTTAAAAAACAAAAACATGAAAGGTGGAGAAGATACTTTTTGAAATTGCTTAATGAGGAATTATTCATGAGCCGCTTGCTCAGGTGAGTCAGTCTCATAAATAAATGCAGCTCATAAATAGACCTTGTGCATTTCTTCCACAATAGCTTTTAGGCAATATTACAATGCACTTTTATGAACTACATAACTGCCTAAACTCCCTTACACCTTTGTATCTGTCTGCTTGATGTTGTTAATTGAGTCCACATCATATTCAGTGAGTAAAGGAGTCTAATGCCCCTAATGGAAAGGAAATGTCTGAGGACCATGTGAGAGATGGGGTAGAATTGTTATGCACAGACTTTAAGAGAAGGCTAGGCATTTTATTGGAAAAAGAACTAGGTAACTGAAGGCTTACACTGTTCCTCTCTCTAAAGGACTAGGTATCACATTGGCACAATGTGTGTGCTGAATGAGCCCGCTGTCAAAAATTTGCTTTGATTTAGGGATGCATGGTTATTTGAACTGTAACTCTATTACAAGATATTATTTTTATTATTGATGTCCTTCAATTTATGATCATGTTATTGTCTTCATATTGCAGTCCTTCTCTTCCCAAACGAAATTATAGATTGATCCAACCTCAGTACAAACTTGCAGTCCTTTACCTGGGAGAATTCATGTCAGTTTGTCCATTAATTTCAATCCACAGACCTGCTTCTCTTCAGGATCTTTCAAAACTGGATTATGTGATAACTCTTAAATTGGAAGATCATTAAAAAGGGAAACAGATTCACTCCTAGTAGAACATTCAGTTCCCGAAAGCTGGTGTTTGTTATAAGTGATCTATTTTAAGCTCCAAAGACGACACAATCTCTCCTAGATAAGGCATTGTGAAAAATTAATAAAAACAACAAAATTCTGTCCAGTTTCCTGGCTAAAGTTAATTTTATTTTTTGCTACTTATTATATTAATTGTGCAGGCCATTAACAGTACTGCTAATCACTGAACTAGTCTGAACTGCGAGGGTATTTCTCCCCTCTTTGCCTTATGCAATATCTCAGTTGTATTTTATCTTGGATAACCACTTCCATCATCTAGCGGAGTGACTCAAAATGATGATAGTATGACATTCCAGCACTGCATGTTCATGACTCAGCAGTTCATGACTCAGCATGACTTTATTGATGCAATGTCTCAGCACAGTCTTGGTGCAATGATGGGGTGTTGCAACACATCCTCTTTCGTGACTTCATAAAAATTTTTGCCTTTGGAGCTGCTGGGAAGAGGCGGGGTTTTCTTCTTTTCTCCCATTTCCTTCTTTCCACTGCATTTTCCAGCACTTTACAAGGACAGAGATAGGCACGCTCTGTTTATTTACTCAGTTCTCACCGAGCTGCTGCATGTGGCCAGACATAGATGCTTTTATTCTACATTGAAAGTCACTGTTGGAGTTGCTAGAGGGATGTTACATGATCACAGATTAGTGGGAAAGTGATCTGCATGTTGGCAATAGGAGGTGATGTGTCCACATGACCATCTGTTTATTGAAATGTGGTCCATGGTATAAGAAAGTTGAGACTCTCCTGTCTTGAGAGAGGATGCAAAGAATAGGAATAAGTGGGCAATGATTAATAATAAAGTGACCCAGGAATTGGAACTAAATCTAGTGTTGTTTTAATATTATTAAAGAAACAGTGTCAGGTTAAAAACATTCAGGGTATTTTATAATAGCACATTAGGTATTAAAACTGAAAATCTTGTAAACATTTTTAATTTTTCATCATTTTATGCTGTCTATTCTTTCTGTACATCAGTGGGCATGGGGGATGAAAACACAGGGTAGTTTGTTTAAATTTCAGGTTCTTATGCACTAACATAATATTCTTGTCTGGGCTACAAAAGCACCCAGGGAATATTTAAATCTAAAAAATGCTATTTTCTGAGATGTTTGTTTTAATTTCATGGAAACAACTTCTTGCAAACCGTAAATTACCTTAGTCTGGGCTAGTCCAGTGGCTCTGAGGAGGTGGCTTTGCTTTGTGTCGCTGGACCATTGCTGCCTTTAAACTAGCGGAAGTAACTAGCTGGAGATTCCCCTGTGGAATCCCTGGGTGCCATGCAGCCAGGGGATGTGCTGGGGTTGGAGTGAGTGTGGCTGAAATGTGCTGTGCTCAGGTGATCCTCAGATGCTACAAATCGTCCTGGGGCTGTTCAGGCTATTGTAATTTAGATCAGCCCTGAGGCTGTTCTGATTTGTGCTGAGGGTGCCCTGGAGATCAGGAAGAGAGAATAAAGGTGGCGTAAAGTCATCTTCATTCCCCTTTTGAGTCCTACGCCAAATGTAGCTCAGCCAGACTTGAGAGCTAGGATCTGTGTGTGTCCCCTTATAACGGCTTCGAGGGGCTGGATAGTGAGGTAACTAAATTTACTAGCATAATATTTAGGTAAGTCAAAATTGGTAAGGATTGTAAGCAACTCCAGAGGATCCAACAATATGTAGTAACTGGGCAACACCATGGAAGACTGATTTCAGCGCAAGCAAGTGCGAAGTGTTCAGCCCAGTATGTGGTAACCTAAGCCATATGTACCTGCGCTCGGGTTCCAGATTAGTTATAGCTTCTGTAGGGAACACTGAGACAGCCTCAAACTGAACAGGTAAAAGGATCTTTCTCCATCATGATGTCAACAAGGAGAAATCTACCACTGTGGTGTTTCAGAGAAAAATACTGCTACTTTGCCATTATATATAGGTGGTGTATCCTCCTCAAGAACAGTGCATTCAGTCTAATTCATGTAATTTGAAGGACCTGGAAGACTCAAAGTTTGAGAAGGGTCATGGAAATGATCAGAGGCTTATAGGGACTTCCAAATAAGATGAGATTGAAAGACTAGGAATGCTTATTTTGGAGAAGTATGGTAGGAAATATAGGCAAAGACTTTCAGAGATGAGTGTCTGAAGTTAGGGTCCCAAGCACTTATTTAGACACCCAAAGAAGTGGCACTCAGCAAATTCCATTGAAGTTAATGTGAACTATTAGGTGCTTGGCATTTTCAAAACCAGGCCAGCGAAGGCCTCAAGTGTCCCTGTTTATCCTTTCCTGGGACACGAGGGCACTCAAAATTGATTGTAATAGAAGACTGCGTTATGCAGCTGGTGAACCTGTGGAATGTGCCACTTCAGGGAAGAACTGAAGCAAAGGATTTAGCAAGATTTCAAAAATCTGTTGTATGTTCGTGTGAATAACAGTATCTGTGGTTTTGTGGCTGAAATGTAAATTCTTGGATCACTCAGTTCTCATGATTCAGGGTAAAAACTGATTGACTGGAGTGAGCGAGAGATTCACTGCCCTCGTCTTTAGGTGCTATTGTAGAGGAGTAGGTGAGGCAGTTCTATGCCTTCCTCCAAAGCATCTGCCATTGACCACTGTTGGAAACAGGGCACTGGACATGTGGCCCCATCAACTAATATGGCAATTCTTTAATCCTGATATATTTGGAGTGAGCCATGTTTCAGTATAAACTTCCTTTGTGTTCTGTTCCCAAATTACTTAAAAACTGCTGGGAGATAGGAACAAGAAGGCTTGATTAAAAGGACACTGTCTGCTGTTTTTTCTCTGAACTCCCCAGTCTTTGCAATGGCAGAAACGTAAGTCTCCTCCTACTTTTGTCCTGTCCGTTGGGCAAGTATTGATTCTAGCAGTGCAGAAATTCAGAGGGGTGGTGAAACAAAGCTCTGAAAAAAAGCCCATTTATTTTGTTGTCTTTGCAACATCATAGATGTCATGAGGAATACGTCTAGTGTTGAAAATAGCTGTGTATTACTTGAAATCTGCTTTTGCGGAACCAGCAGGGGGCACTGAAAGAGGTGGGTTCCCACACAAATGGTGGCTGGCCTTTCAATTACTCAGTAATGGCTTGGCAACTTTGAAATCTCTTATACAATTAATATCTGGAAGACTGTCCCACCAGATTATCTTCATGTTAAGGTTGGTCTTATTTTGTGCCAGAACTCCTTGGCAGTGTCCCTTTAAGTGTTATAAGGGAAATGACTCCATTTTAAAGATTATATTAGCTGATTTTTGTAAATGCGATAAAATATTTAGACGTGGTTTTTACAAAAAGAGTTAAAATGCTAATCCAAACTCCCTTGTTTTGAACAGGCACAGAAATTCTTGGCAAATCAGTTCGTATTATATTCTCTACATTAGGAATTTGCACATTTTTTGCAATTGGCTACATGTTGCTGCCACTATTTGCTTACTTCATCAGAGACTGGCGGATGCTGCTACTGGCTCTCACTGCACCTGGGGTGCTCTGCGTTCCACTGTGGTGGTGAGTTTAATTGTATTGCAAGGCGTTCGGCTTCAGAAAGTCCCATCTGTAGCTGGTAATCTCCAGTTTAAATTGTGAAATAACCAGTTGGATTATAATTGCTGTGGATTTTGGTTTTGGTATTCTCCATGCCAAGTGAAGGGATTTGCCTTGAAGATGAAACATTTTCAGCCAGTTTTAAGATAACTTAACTTATCTGTGTGCTGAACCCTGCTAACACGGCTAGAGTCCATCTTATGCTGGCTTTGCAGTGCTCTTTGGAAATTCTTTCCAGACTATCAGACTCTTAACCTCAAACTCTCTTTATAACCTTTTTGTTATCTCCTTTATTATTGCTGGATGAGTTGTACTGTACAAACTTTCCCTTCCAGCTTTTCTTCCTTCCTTTTTTAGAAGCCTATTTTCTATGTGGATGCAACTGTTGGAATGCAACAAAAATCTTCTTTATTGAAATACTACCCAAAACCTGTGTGCTTTGCTACACACAATATTTATGTCTGAGAGGGCTGGATAAGGGTAAGAGACTGGGGCAGGGAGGATGTTTAAAACTTTCTCCTTGATCTTTAATTACTCTGATCTTTTTCATAACTCACTTTTAGTCTCTCACCACCTCTGGGCACAGTTTTGAGCCATTAAAACAAAAGAAAGTGTGGTGGAGTAGGGAAGCCAGCAACTAGATGTTTGGCCCAGCAGGCTCGCTGGAATCCAGGGTTCTAGCTTAGAGCCAGATCCTGCAACTTGTACCATATGCATGGACACTGCCAACAATAGGGCTTTGAACAGTGCACCTTCGTTAAGCAGATTACAAGATTGGGGCCTAAACACAAATAATTTACTTTAATATGATCATTTTAGTGAATCTTTACATCTTGGGTGCAGTGCCCCAGGGTACATCAGATTCCCCACTAGAGGGAGATGCTAGAGACATATGGGGGTGAGTTGAGGGGGAAAAAAGTCTCAGCCCTAACATTTTGGTGCTCAATTTTCATTCATTTCCCCCCACCCCCAGTAAAGTTTGGTCACAGTTTGGGAGGTTTCTGGGAGCAAGGCATTTTGTTCCTCTAATGTGGCCTTGGAAAAGAAGTGAAAATCCAAAAAACAAACGATGGATTAACCCAGTAGACCATAACAGATCCTCTGTCAGCAGTTCTGAAAGCTAATCTTATTTGCTGTCTAGATGGTATCTGCGCCAAATGCCATATAACTCTTCCAAGAGTGGCTGTGTGGATTGATAGGCTGTAACAGTTCACAGCTTCTTTGTCATAGTTGTGTAAACCTTCAACGTGTTACTTTTGGAATATGAAGTCAGCCATACAGCAGGAAACCACCCTGATAAACCAGGCATCTCATGTGCATCTTTGCTAATCCATGCAGCATTAACAAATTCAGAGCAATCCAAGGTTAGTTTTTCCTAAAAACAACATATCAGAATCCCTTTATCTGTCTGTGATGCCTTTTCCTTGCAAAGATATGCTTCGCTACTGAAGTAAAACCAGAGCATGCCGCTGCTAGGATGAAACATGGTTTTGTGTATTTTAAAATTATTTGGGGAAACCAGTCCTATAAAGTAAATAACTTTTCAACATAACTCTCACTAAAAACAAACAAACAAAATGTTTACATGCCTAGGTTAAGGGGTTAGGTTGAATTTTAGTCTAAAGGAAATGTAAAATGTGCCATTATAAAGATGTGTTGCTACCACCTTCTCCTAACCCCCCGTGCCAGCTGAGCGAAGGGAGTTCTGACGGGCTTATCCAAGTCCTTGTATATGTGGGTTACAGTGGCACGGTCACAAAAACAAAATTCTGTACCACGATCAGGTGCATGATTATTTAGCGTGCGCTGTGGAAGCTGCACTGGAAGAGCACACTAAACAACAAAGTGTATACGTTAAATGCACTTAGGCAAACACAGCCCCAGGGACAGCTCGCTGGGTCAGTATTGGTCAGTAGCTTGTCCAGGGAGGGATTTACATGAGCACCATGACCTCCTGCAGGTTCATTTGGCTGGTTGAACAGAATGTCATGGTTTCTTTGGCTCCACCGTGTTTTTTTTTCCTCAGCCAATTGGATGCCTCATCCTGTAAGGGGATATGCCAGCCTATCTGGCCTTTAGAGACTGGGGATGCTGTCTTGAAGCTGACCTGACTTCCTGGGACTTGGAGATCTATGGCTCTGAGTGCCTTATACCTTTCAAAATATTATATGTTCAAATTTAAAGTGGGGGAGAATCTTACAATCCTTTGGAAAAGGTTTCCACTTAGATCAATGGGCACCATCATATTCATTTCTCAGCTGTTGCCACTATGGGTCCTTCCCTCTTTCCTCCTACTTTTCTTATCCCTGCTCCTTTCTCCCTTCCCTTGCTACTAACACCAAGCACCAGCCTCTTTCCCATTAAACCCTGGCTGGCTGAGCACACAGCCAAGTTGGAACTGGCATATGTTGGAGCTCTGGACCTGTGAAGACCTAAAACAGCCTCTGTAACAGGGCCTGCGGTAAAGGTAAGTTTTCTGTTCTTGGTTGTGGCAGTCAGGTGAGCTGAGGTTGGGAGGAGACAGCTGTTCCCCAGTTTGTCCAGGAACGTGACTGACTGGCTAGGAATCTGACTGGCTGCCCGCTCCAGGTTTGAATGTGTGGAGCTCTGTATTGAGCAGGGGTGGATGTAGCCTTTCGAGCACGATACTAAACTCTTCTTAGGCTTGGTTTTGAATTGTAGCCAAGGGGTGCGCCAACCACCCGCAGCAGCACCCTCTGCCTCAGCACCGCAACCCTAGTCCTGGCATGGCATGGGGGCCACAGGGGTGGAGCTAAAGAGCAAACCTGCCCTCCTGTCCTGCGGGGCTGGGCTCGGTTCCCTGCTCTGGGCGTTGTGACCTGGCGCATTGCATCACAGCGCCACTCATGTTTGGCGTCCTCGATTTCGTATTGTCTGTGGTGCAACTGAATCCATGGACTTGCGCTAAAGCCTCTCCTGGTATTGGATCACAGGGTGAGGAGCATCTGGTCCCTATGTGACAGGCAGCTCCATCACAAATACCTGCTTAACAGGGCTTTATGATGGGAATGGCGACAAGCCACTAACTGTCTCTAGGTCTAGGTCTAGCACACTTACCCAGATCCTTACTTTTTTACTTTTCCCTGTTTTGCCAGTTGGGAGGATGTCAGCAATAGGCTTTGGCAGTGACCGTTTACCAGACATAAAGAGATTCTCCGTGCTTTTTGTTTCTCTTTGCATGCAGTTGTCATGCTGGATTTTGAAAACATCACCCTAACGGATTTCATGTGGCTAACCTTAACCCTGACCATTCCACACTCCGCTCCTTGGTTTTTTATTTTGTTTTTTGGTCTCTCCTTTGCACTCATTTACCGCCCCGCCGCCCCCATTCCTTTTTAAATTGACACCAATTTAAACAAACCTTACCTCACTCACCGCTGGATGGTTATGCACTCCCAGTGTGAAAAGAAAACACTGGAGACAAGACGGGAAAGCCTGATGTTTTTGATTGGCCCTGTAGGCAGATTAGAGGAGGGATGCTATGCTCGCTCTTTCTCTGCATCTGTGGAGTGAGTGCACTCATTTCCTGATAGAGGGGAGAAATGTGAGGTGTCTCCCTCACCCCCCAAAACATACATATTCTCTTCAAAAAAATTATATTAAATATTCCTTCTTTTCATGCTGGGCTGAACCAGGAAGCTCCTCTCTTGTTCTTCTGAAACAGCCTCATTTATGGTACATTAAGACCTCAAAAAGAACAATGTCTTTATTGCACTGTTAAGTAAAGCAAATCAGACTTATATCCTACATAGTGTGACATACCATTCAGCTCCATCTTTCTGCTCTTTGAATTTGGCTGGAAATATGAAATAAAACCCTTTAAAAATGATTTTCAGTGCCTGCTTGCTATCATCAGACTTGAGAGATGGTCAGATGTTTGATTCCCTCTCCAGAGTGGCATTTTAAATAATGCTTCTATTTAACTTGAAATGCTTTAGAATCCTTGACTTCAGTGTGGCGTTGCTCGCTTTTCCTCTGCGACACACAGCATCATTTTGTTAGTGGGAGTAATGGAGGAAAAGTAGGTATTCGAACATAAAAGTCCAATTGGAAAAGCTGACTGTCGCTAGCGTATAAATCCTATGAGAGCTATGGTGGCTCACTGAGCTGTTGCACTGGCCTCTTGCTGCTGGAGACCTAGATTCAAAGCCCTGCCTTGGGGTACCAGTGAAGTTGTGTTTGGTGGCTGTTCTTCCTAGTTCTTGTTTGTCTGCATTGCAAAACATCCATAAGGATTGACCTGATTCTCATCTTCCACTTCAGGGTCTGGGACTGGAGAGGCAGAGAGATGGTAGGTAGGGATTGAGGTACATTGGCAGAGGTATGTAAGGGAAGCTTGCACAGTGCTTGCTAGTGGCTCTTATGAAGCAATGTATTTACTTAATAACTTTTATACAGTGAAATAAGAACTATCCTGTCAAAAGCTTAGTAAGATAAATACTCCAAAGGGATTCCGAGTATCCCTTGCTTCTGCAATCTGCATTCGTATTCATTAACTGACCTGTAAAGAAATGCAGTGGGAGAGACAGTAGTAGAAAAATGTTAATCAACCCTTTAAGAAGGGGTCTAGCAGCTGCTGTTGCAGATCATGAAGGTATCTCGGCAGTCTCTGACCTATTGACTTACCATTGACTTAGGAGAGCAAGACAGCAGCAGTTAGGATTGAAGGATTTAGAGTTTTTAAAAAACTGGGGAAAGAGAGGCATGTCCTTCTAGTCTGTGTTTGATATTAATGGACATCATGATGTTTGGATTTTACCTGTTGGATACAATCATGTCCACAATGTGGCACTGCTACCATTCTCTTAGCCTGATCAGTTTTGTTTTATGAAGATAAAGAAGGTTGTGTATAAACTCTCTATGGCAAGTAGTCTTTAAATATGTCTGCACTTTCCTTTAAATATCACCACCACAACTCTACACCATTTGTGTGCTGTATACAACTTTTGTAAGGATAACTTGTTTATATGATTGATTTTTATGCTACCTAACTATTAATATTTTTGCTATTTACCAAGAAACTTCTGACTCTCTGATGGAATTTAATTATCCCCTTAACATATATGAATACAACTAATTTCAGAAACTAGTTATAGGAAGAGGGCCCTGTCCTGCAAGTACTTGACCATGTGAGCAGTTACCCATGTGCTAGAACAGTACCATTGAGCTCAGTGGTACTACTCATTATGGGTAAAGTGACCCACATGTTTATTTATCGGGACGTTTGGACCCTACCGCAGGAAGTGATCTATTACTGAGATGGCAAAATCCATCCCCAAAGTGTATTTAATAAAGATGATTAAGTCAGGAGTTGTGATCATTGTGGAAATGTTGATTCAGTCCTTCTGAAATTTGTTGCAGGGTCATTCCTGAATCTCCCCGGTGGCTGATCTCCCAGGGAAGATTTAAAGAGGCAGAGATCATCATCCGAAAGGCTGCAAAAACAAATGGCATTGTAGCCCCAGCTATGCTGTTTGACTCCACAGAGGTACATTTTCATATGTCCTGCCACAACTGGGTGGGGTGCGGGGGGGGAGAGAGGGACTATATGACCTCTTGAGGTCTCTTCCAGTTATCCCAGAACTGTAGGGAGTTTAATCTGCTGCTTGGCAACCTTTGCTATTTTCCTGTTCAGGCAATTCATTTCCAGATTATTCTGATAAGGCAGAATATGTTTTCATATGTCCTGCCTCAACTGGGTGGAGGTGGGGGAAGAGAGGGATTATATATGACCTCTTGGGGTCTCGTCCAGCCCTAGAGTTCCGTGATTCTAATCTGCTACTTGGCAACCTTTGCTGTTTTCCTTTTCATTTCCATATTATTCTGATAAGCCAGAACATCAAACAGTTCAGAGCACAGCTCTGTCACCAGTTGTTTAGTAAATTGTCCAGGTTCAGTACTTGCTGTGACATGAGGCAATTGGTGGTGGCTCATTTGCATCAGTAAGTCAAAAATATGCAGCTGCAGTTGATTATTTTTGCAGTAAGATCTGTACTCTTCAGCAATGACTTTCTTTGGCTTTCAGTCAGGACTGGCTTGTCTCATAGGTCTAACAAAGTGTCTATCATTAGGGCACTGCTGCCTCACTCAGAAAAATGAGAAATTAAAATACATCTATTTTCATCTTGGTTGGATGCACTATTGACAGCTGATCATTTAATTTAAAGGTAGCTCTTCCAGATGGAAGGATCTGTGTGGAGCAGCTGTTCTGGTACGCAGACTTTGTAATGCATATGTGCACCTGCTAGTAGGAGGCACCAAAGGAGAAAGCAGGGCTTCACTGAAGAGCCTGTCAGTCCCAGCATGGCACTAAAGGGCACCCTCAAAAGTGCCCTTAATAAATAAACATGTATAGTGTGTAGGCAGTTCCATTGCCCCATTGCTAAGTAGTCCTTTTTCACTGGCTTAATACACTGTTGGCCCTGTGTCTGTGCATGGGGATTTATTATTTGTTTTCTGGGGTTTTTTAATAATGATCTGGTGGTAAAAGGGCTCCATTTTAATTAAGAACATTTAGTCCTTTCATAGGAATGATACCTCTTGGTTAATCTTCTTAGTTACAAAGAAAAAAGCCTAGCTCAGAAAGCTTATTAGCATTTAAAGGTTGACTGCAACACAAGTACACACATAATACAGTGACTTAGCATTTGTGATCTTGTCTCCCTCTAGCGGCTAGCTCCAGGAGCATAATAGCCAGCTAGTTAACTCTGCTTAATCACATGGTAGGGGGGTCATACTCTTTGATGATTACGATCCTCAGTTTCAGTCCCATGAGTCTGTGTTCATTACATGTGCACATGTCTTTTACATGATACTTTATGTATTGTTTTCATATAAATAGCCACTTATTAAGCTCCAGATAATCCACGGCATAGTACAAAACCACATGTTGTTATGACTTTTCTACAAGAAAAATGTGTTCTTTGATGAACTTGCTTGGCAGCATAAACTACTCAAATATTGTTCAGTTTTTGGTTATGCCACTTAAAATCTGTTCTCAAAAAGCAAGCGTGTTTTGGGGGTGGGAATTTTGTCCTAGAACAGCTGTGAGAAAGAAAAGCACTTCCTTTATGTCCTAGCTGTAGATCAGCTGCATGTTTAATACTTTACAAGACTTTTTCTCAGGCTCCAGGAGAAAAGTCTGCTTTTCATCACTGCCTCGTGCCATTCAGATTAAGTGGCAATACAGCCCCTCCCCTCCCCCACCCACAACTGTACAAGTCTGATCCTGATGTCAGCCTTTTACATTTGCCAGTGGATGATGCCTGCACAATATCTGTTCTGTTAAAATAACCTTAGAGCTTCTGAGCGATGCCAGATGGACGTTCCTAGAAAGTGAAAACTTGTAGCTATCCAAACAGGAACAGCCAAGGAAGCAGCATTTCAGCTTCCCCGAGGCAGGCCAGGAGTGTGACACAGCCTTATCCTCTGGGACTGAGAGATTAGCTCTGTTTTATGCCCATTCAGTCCTGGGCTGGCCCCTCACAAGAGACTAACTTGGTATCAGTTGTGGCAGTGGCCTTTGTAGTAATGGCACAAGCCTACTAAGCCCTGGCCCGAGATCACCAGCTCTTTTCTTCATCCTAGGGCGCTAAATGGTAATAGTTTTGGGCCACTACTGGCCCAGACAGGGTGTAATTCTTATGTGGTAACCCTACCTCCAGGCTCTGAATCAGCTGGACCCAGCAAAGAGGACTGCACATGCCAGATTGGCTGCAGAGGGTCTGTTTCCAGCACCAAATGGTCTCTCAGCCTCTGCTAACATGGGGAGCAGTGGTGGCAAATATCATCACAGTTAGTAATTGAGTTCAGGGCTGAGCACCAATTTCCCATGTGCTCTTGCAACCAGCTGCTGCTAAATAGGCAGCCGAGCTTGAGGATTCTTTGTTTCACACTGATCTGTGTATTCTGAGATCTGTAGAGATCTCAATAGGCAGCGTGCAGGAAACTGCCCTTGTCAGTGAGGCCAGTGCTGGGAGTGCCTTCGTATGGCATGAAGGAGGAGAAGTTAGTGCAAGTCTTTTCCCTGTTAGATTTTCTATTCTTTGATGACTTGGTAACTGATTTCTAGATCGAATTGGTACAGGTGTGTCAGTGCTGCCCTGTGTCACAACTAACTTAAAGTTACTTTGGAGTACCACTGGGGGTAGAGAATAATCAAGCTTCCTATGAAACCCCTTTGCTGATGTGCAATTGGTTGTGTGGCTGTTGATTTGTGTATTTTCTGCCCTTTCACTTTACTTGGAAGGGTTATGTGGGGTTATATTTTTATAACCTCCATCCTCCCAAATCTGTGTGTTAAGATTTTTTCCCCCACAGATTAGATTGATCTCTTCCTATAGGGATATTTTGGG
Organism: Natator depressus; assembly: GCF_965152275.1. Classification (NCBI taxonomy): domain Eukaryota; kingdom Metazoa; phylum Chordata; order Testudines; family Cheloniidae; genus Natator; species Natator depressus. The sequence continues at coordinate 14,970,075 of NC_134241.1, forward strand.
TTTGTTTTCCTTTTCCCCTAAGATGCAGGATATGAAGTTTCAGCAGCAGCAGAAGGCATACATTTTGGACTTGTTCAGAACCCGAAACATTGCAGTTATCACTGTTATGTCATTGTTGCTGTGGTAAGTGGATGTGTGACCCTAAAGCACACGGACAACAATCAATCTGTTTGGGATGCCTGTTGTAGTTTTTTATAATAACCGGTCTCATAAACTGGGACCTATTTCAAACATGGGAATCTGCGTAGGGTGTCCAAATACCTGCATTAAGGGGCTTGCATCCGTGTTTAGGCAGGTAGAGATTTGTGCTCCTCAGTGTTCATGTGAGCATGCAAATTTATGATGACTCTATTGATGTTGAGCATTTATATAGCACACGGTGTACTCAAAGTGCTGCTGTAAAAAAACCAACAAACCCACAGTCTTAGCCACACAATATCCATGAGAAGTACACAATACTGTCTTGGGGGTATAGCGAAAGAGGTCATGTGGCTTGCCCAAGGCCATATAGCAGTTCAGTGGCAGAACACTAATTAGAACCGAATACATGACTCTTAATCTGTGATCCATTCCTTTAGACTCCACTGCCTCCCGTCTAGAGGAATTGGCTAATTCCTTTTGCATGTCAAATTGAGGTGTCCCAAGATTTGAAATCCGATCTTCCAGCTCTCTTATGCGGAACCATAACATTCAGATGCTGTAATGGAGCTTTTGATGAATACACCAAGTCTTTTAATAGAGTTTGCTCTAGGGAGAGGTTCCCTAAAAATGGGATTGTAGATGGCATGCTGTAACGAACTGAAACGTTTCAGGACTTCCTACTTCACTTTATTGTTAATGGCTCCGTCACAGTGAAACACCATTATGAATAACTTCCAGTGAGCCTCCCATTTACCATATTGTATATGGGAGGGAGAGTTAAGTTAGGGCTCTGTGGAGAGGATTGTGTTTGGACATTTTTAGTACAAAAAGAAGCTGCAGGTGCAAAAAACTTAGCAACTGTGGTGTAGCTATTGAAATTCTGAAAGCCATCCCATCCCTGCTGATGTCTGGTATTGTGCTGTTTCTGAAACAGAATCTTGGGTAATACTGTAGAGACTTTACTTTTTATGCATCTTTCAGGATGTTAACATCAGTTGGTTACTTTGGACTGTCTCTCAACACTCCCAACTTGCATGGAAATGCCTACATCAATTGCTTCCTCTCAGCCATTATAGAAGTTCCAGCTTATGTGATTGCTTGGCTGCTCCTCCGAATCTTACCTCGGCGGTATTCGATATCTGGCACCTTGTTCTTAGGAGGAGGGGTTATTCTCTTCATTCAGCTGGTGCCTACAGGTATGAGCTTCAACTCATGACGTAAAAATAAAATATATCCTACAGTGCCATCTAACTGCTCCAGCAAAGGGTTGGAAACCAGGAAGTTACCAGGTGAAATTTGCACCAAACCTCAATCATTTGTGGCTTGATTTGATTTTGGGTTGGTTTGTTATTTTTTCATACAATGCTGAGCACCTACAGCTCTCATTGAGTTCACTGGGTGTTGAGTGCTCAGCACTTCTGAAAATCAAAGTATTGATCCGTTTATGCTTCAGATGACCAGGTCATAAAATTGGATAAATGACAGAACACAGATGCATCTGAACTGGAGACACTACTTACAAAAATCAGAAGTTCTTCAGATTTCACCGTAGACTTCAGTAGAACCTAAATGCATTGTTGATTAGATATGAATTTAAGCATGTGCTTATCTAGTTTGCTGAATCAGAGCCGTAATGCATTTCAAGTGCACTCTCAGACTGGGAGTGAACCAAAGTCCTGGTAGTATAAAATAAGCTGCCTGCTCAAGTTATGAATTGGCGAATCTAGGGCTCAGGGGCGGTTATGATAAGAGAAGACTACAATTATAGAGGGGAGAAAAACTGAAGTCTTTGGGAGGTAAAAACAATGGAGGTAAGAAGCATGGGAACTTGATGCAGCTTTATTGATCCTTATTTAATTTTATTTTCAGACCTTCACATCCTGTCTGTCTTCCTGGTGATGCTGGGGAAGTTTGGGATCACATCCGCATTCTCAATGCTTTATGTCTACACTTCTGAGCTCTACCCAACAATAGTAAGAAACATGGCAGTTGGAGCTACTTCCATGTCTTCCAGGGTGGGCAGCATCATCGCTCCTTACTTTGTTTACCTTGGTGAGATGTCTTCTGTCATTTGGCTTGAATTTAAACACATGGGAGCAAACTGCACAGAAAAGTTATCCCAAAGAATGGGTGCAAGCTAGAAAGTCCTGGTGCTCCAAAGATGTTTAAACCAGCTTTTTAGATATTGTAATTTCAGTCACTTTCCTCCATTTTGGGCCATTTTGTTTTACACCAAGGGAAATAACTGGTGTTACACCACTGTTGCACCTGTATAAAATTAGCGTATCAGGCCCTTTTATTCTCTTTGATTGAGGCAGGTGCTTTCCAAACAGAAGAGGCCTTGTACCCTGCTCACAATTCAAAGGCAAAGAGGGATAGCAAAGGGGTGAAACATACAAGTAGAGCGGCTGAGATGATACTTTGCCACATCTTGATAGTGCACACTTGAAAACTAATCTCAGGCACTTCTGAAACTTGCCATGATCAGTCAGCTAGTTTCCCAAGGGCATAATGGCCCAAAGGGGCCTTCATTGCATAGCGCTCAGCGTAGAAGAGAGCACAGAGACTTGTGAGATGCTGAAAAACAGGCAGATGCAGGTCAAATAATCTCTTGGAATCTACACTTTTTTGAAAATGGTACTTAGAAAATATGCAGTATAAAGCATACACAGTAGTGTGTACATGTAATATTTCTAATTACACACAAAACACTACGTTAAAAGAAATGTTAAGGTTGCAAAGTCAAACACTCAAAAGTGAAAAGAAATTCAGCCCCGTTGTGCATATGCTAACAGTCCTTAGGTGTTCACATAGTATTTTATAGAGGGAGAGTGAGGCACTGAGAGATTAAAGTCAAAAGTATCCACTCATTTTGGAGGCTCAGTTGCGACGGCTAGGTCCCTATGAAGTGCCATATGATGCTTAAAGCACAGCTTTGATCGACTTCCGTTGCAGAGCTGTGTGCTCAGCACGCCTATATATCAGATCCCAGGGGCTTAAGTGAAGCGATGAGAGACCACCTCTGAGAAGTTTGGTCTAAATGATTTAACTAGCCTTACATAGAGAAACTGTGTCAGAGCCAAGGATAGAATCCACTGCTTCAGAGCAGCATTCCGTTGCCTTAGATATGAGACAACATGCTGTCTCTTCCTACAATCTGCTGCCTCATTCACTACACCCCTTCCAAGTTCTGCAACAAATGAAGCAGGGGTCCTAACAGATAAGCCTCCTTCACTACAGAACCCGGATTCATCCCCAGAACAGGCCCATCCTGAATGAGATGGGTCCTGCAGAAAAAATGTTATGTGATCAAGTAATTAAAGACCGTACCCTAATGCTTATGCACAAGAGGGTTGAGTTGCACAGACTTAATTTTGGCATTTTTGAGTGCTTGCCTTGCAACCCTGGTGTTTTTAATGTAACTTTTTGTTTGCGACTTCTTCAGTTTTTAAAAAAGCAAATGGAAATAATAGAAATTCCATTAAGTGGCATCATATTGACACCCCCTGGTTTGTCAGCGGCGTAGGAACTTTTAGATCTATTTCACAGGCCTCTGCCACTTGAGCTAATAGAGTAACAGATAGCTAGAGTAGCTTGTGATTCCCTACGTGGACCAGCAGTAGTAGGGGATGAGACACACACACTTTGCCAGTGGATTTCACAGGTAGCAGAGAAATGGTGAGACTCCAGAATCTTGGTTTCCATTCCAGATTCTGGACAGGAATGAAATAGATATGGACCCTTGTGCACATTTTACCCCAAGCTTGACCCCCCCTCCTGCCCTATCCCTTCCAACCTGTCCCAGTTGGTCTCTTCACTACTCCTAGCTCCGTGTCCCAGTCCCATTCTTTAGCCCCACCCAGTCACTGTCCATACTCCTCAGGTGTCTCACTCTGTCCCAGTTTCCTTGCCCACCCAGTCATAGCCTCCCCATCCAGGCTCATTGTCTAAGTGCCAGCCTCTCACCCCCGCCCCTCCCAGCCAGTCAGAGTCTCCTTGCTCAGTCAGTCCCAGTTTGGCTTCTCAGGGCACGCAGGGCTGTGAGTCACCTTGTTGCCAGCTTTCTCCAGTGCCTGTGCCAGTCGAATATTAGCTCCCTAACACAACCAGCCTGTCAGGCACATGAGTACTCTCCTCTGCGCTACACCAGCCCTGCCTTTGCCCTGCAGATTGACAGTAGATGCACTGCATCCCTCAAGTTCCCCCCTTGGGGAGTCCAGCCCCTAATCACTGGATATCCACAGAAATCCCAGATCATCTGGAACAGTGTTTCCCAGTTTACTAGTTTTCACTTAGCCCATGGCTCCTGTATAACACACAGCATTTGTTCAATGGTAGTAACACAAAAGATAATTTATTTGAATCTCTTTTTTTTTTAAACAGAAACAAGTGGAGTGAGGGAAACGAATGGTTACATATTAAACAAAATTATAAAACATGAAGTAGGGCCTGCCCTTATTCGTAGTTACCTGTCCTAGCTAATAAAGTAGATTCTCACTCGAAAGTTCAGTCTTTTGCAGCTCTGGCTAACCCCAAGGAGCTAGGACCCAGTTTTTCACAAAGCACCTCCACTCATCCAGGTACCTCCTCAGTGGACGGATGTAGAATGTCTTTCTCCACCCTGTGATATACTGAATCAGTCTTTATTCACAGACAGGGCGCTCCCTCACTCCCCTGCCTTTCCTTCTCACTTCCAAGTGGTTTTGATGTTTAATTTTTCTGGGTTGGTGCAAAGATAAACCACTGAGCAAAACATTATGTAATCAGCTAGCCAGAGGGAGGTGAGAGCTTCCTCCCGCTTGAATGGGCCAGCACCATTCCCTGGTGACTCACTTTCACTTCAAGACCATAAGGGTATAATTTTAAATATAGCAACATTATTCCTTAACTGTTACCCATACGTGCATGTATTGATAAGTTACAAGCTTTCAGCAGAGACCTCACATGCTACCCTTTATGGATAACTATCATGAAGCCAATGTGTTAGATGTAATGAGTTTGTCTTGTCTGAGACGAGTTGCTTGTACGGAACAGTGACCCCTTTGCCAACTGGCACCAATGGGTCTCTGTGTGATATCCCCTTTCCAATCTGTCTCTCCCCTCCCACCCCACTGACTCCCAGTCTCCCTCCGTGGACTCCTCATCCAGTCTCTGCCTCCCCCCACCTTCCCGGCTCCCTGTTCCAATCCCACTCTTCCCCCCAGCTCCTCACCCAATCTGTGTCCTCCTCCCCTGTTTTCCCCACTGGCTCCCAGTATCACCCCCTCGTACCGCGCAGTTCCCAGTCCAAGTCTCCTTACCCAACTAGTACCAGTCTCCCTTCCCCAGCTTCCAGTTCCAGTCTCCTTGCACAGACCCAATCTCAGCAGATGCCTTGTCCAAGTCTTCTCCTTTCCCTTCTCCTCTATCCTGCTTTTGTCCCCTATGCATTCCAGTCAGACAGCTTCCTCCTCCACACTGTCTGAGTGCCAGCAGGGGAGTTCTTGAGAGCACAGGAGAGACAGGCTCCCTGCTCTCAGTACCAATACCTGGCCCCACTCTAACTATGAGCAGCCATTACAGGGCAAATTCTTTTCAGCAACTGTAGCCCTGGGTTGGAACGTGCTCATCTGCTCTGCGGGGATGGACCACATGCAGTCTGTCACAGGTAGGAGCTGAGAGAGTCTCAAGCATACTGAGGAAGGACAGAATCTTCAGAGGTTTAGCTGCTTCTAGCAAGACTCCACTGAGCATATGTAACCTGCAGGTGTTTTCCAGAGGCTTATAACTTGGCCAAATTTGGGTGGTTATTTGCTGGGATGGCAAAAGGCATGTTCTGGACATGAGGATGACCACATTCTCTTCTCGTCTTTTCCCCCTCCACCGCCCCTGGGAGATAGCAAAGGTTCCTAACAAAACAATTGCGTTAACCTTTTTAACATGGGCAAAACAACTTATGTTATCTCTGAAATAGCTGAACCATCTTTGGTGAAACGTTAAAATAATAATAATGAATAATTCAGCCTGAGCAGACACTTCAGCATGGAAGGTTACGTTTTGGCAAAGCTATAAACAACGAAAAACAGGATCTTGCCATGGGAATTGTCAGATGACCCAGCTGTTCCTATAATAAATTTTCTATTACTCTGTGTTCTCACATATAAATATTATGGCTTTTAAACCAATGTAACTCCATTTACTTTAAGGGAATTAATCCTGATTTATGATGATAGAGAAAGTGAGAGGAGAACTGCACGTATAGTGTGTCACCCATGTGTTTAAACATGGAAAAATTTTCAAATCATTTAACACCATGTGATTCTCTCATCTAAAGTTTTCACAGCTATTACAGTCACAAAACTAACAGCTTGTGGCCAGGATTTCTGTTTGTTCTTTGTAATAAAAAAAAGTTCCCTCTATTTCAATCTCTCTGTGTTTCTTCAGCACATAAGGCAGTGTGGCCTTGATCCTGCTTGGGATCCTTGAATGTTAATGCAATACAAATAATCATAAATAATAATGCAGAGGTTATTCAAATAGTAAGGGAAAAATGTGATTTTTCTCATATTTTGTATTCAATGTCCGATGGGCCTGCCTTCAGGACCTTGGCACACTAATGGAGGAAGTCACACATATTTAAAATAGGAAAAGGTAAGTTTTAGGAGAATGCTGTGAGCTCTTGATATTTGCTTCAGCCAAGTTAGGACCATATAGTTTAGCCAGTTATTGAATGGAGATGGAGATCAAAGCACAAACTTTGGCTCCCTCTGATATATCAGAGATCTTTGGTGGTTAATCCTAGCTTTGTTCTCTACATCATAAAGTCTACGAGTATAACTTCAATCCGAAATAATATTGTCGTGTCCAGAATACATGTATTCTACATAAGATACTCTCTGGTTCCTTGGTTTGCACCTTTTCTGAAAGATCTCTAATGTTCTGTGCTATTGTGGTTTGCAGATTTTGCATCCTGACCATACACCTGTGCACAAATGTAAGGCTTCTGGCAACAGTAGTAACTTTCCAGTCCCAAACCTGATTCTGCCTAGATCAAGGGCACCGTCTGTCACAGGAGGCCTGTTGCTTTCCCCACTTCTAATCAAGTTTTTGTAAATGTGCTGTTAGTGGAGGAAGTTTAATTTTTATTTAATTAATTTTTATTGTGAGGCTAAGATTTGAGTCCAAATAAAAACAACTACTGAAGGCTCACTTCCTCCAGCAGTGGTACTAGCACAATTGTGTTTATCTTGCCAAGACATTTGTTATCCTACATTGAAGAAGCAACATGTAGGAGCTGTTAAATGGTACACAATTCGTGCCAGAGTAGTAACTGGCAACACAGATGAGATACTGCTGGTGAGATGTGATCATCCCCTATTACAGTTTGGCATATTTTTAATTGAAAAACCCTTTGGATAGGATTGGCAGGTACATAAGTAACTCCAGTTTGGGATTCACTTGTGCTGATTTCTAGGTGGAAATATTGGCTAACAAATCAAGCAAAGTGAATTATACAGTATAGTGGTGTCCTGAATATTTATTCCATCTATGAGCTCGTTGTGATGGTTGGTGTATAACTAATGTTGCCATGTCCTGTGTTCTGCCAGGTGCCTATGACCGATTCCTGCCTTACATTCTCATGGGAAGCCTGACTGTGCTGATAGGGATCCTTACCCTGTTTCTCCCAGAAAGCTTTGGAAATCCTCTCCCTGAGACCTTTGACCAGATGCTAAGAGTAAAAGGGTAAGTGGATTTCATTCACTCCATAGATCTGAAACATACAGCCACAACCAATTCAATATCATCTCCTCATTACATTCAACAAATGAGTATTTTACAGGTCTGTTCCAATAGACGAAGGGTTCTCAAACTTCATTGCACTGCGACCCCCTTCTGACAACAAAACTTACTACATGATGCCAGGAGAAAGGACCGGAGCCCCAGCTGCCCAGGGCTGAAGTTCTCAGGCTTCAGCTTTGGCCCCGGGGCAGTGGGGCTCGGGCCCCAGCAAGTCTAAGTCAGCCCTGGCGACCCCATTAAAATGGGGTGGTGACCCACTTTGGGGTCCTGACCCACAGTTTGAGAACTGCTGCAATAGATCAAACCTTTCAGAAGTGGCCTCTGGTTTTTAGTGCCTGACTTGATACACATTGGGACTGATTTTTCAGAATTGCTGAGCACCCGTGACTCCCAACTGAAATCCGTGTGTGTGTGTGCTCAGATGTTTTGGAAACAACACCAACAGTGTTTTGAGATAAGCACTCAGAAATCAGAGTCCTCTCTTGAAATGTTATCCTGAATGGCTCCAGTACATTAGAGGTCTTCAGTGTTAATAGTGGGCTTAGTACACAGAGTGTTTAACAGACCAAACTTTCTCTTGTATGTTGAGGGCAGCACGGCCCAGTGAATTGAACTCAAAGCCAGGAATGCCTGAGCTGTGGTGTTAATATTCATTATAAAAGTACAACCAGTGTGTCAGGTGCTATACAACAGCGGTTCTCAACCAGGGGTCCGGGACCCACTGTGGGGCCACAAGCAGGTTTTAGGGGGTCTGCCAAAATAAACCAGAGAGTAGGGCCAGTGTTAGACTCACTGGGGCTTGCGGCTGAAGCCCGAGCCCCGCAGCCTTGGGCTGAAGCCGAAGCTCAAACAACTTAGCTTTGAGGGCCTGCTGTAGTGTGGGGCCCTGGGCAATTGCCCTGCTTGCTACCCCCTAATGCCAGCCCTGGCTTTTAATCTAGTGGAAATACAGAAAGAGTTGTTGTGGAACAGGCAGACTGGGGAGTTTTCATAGCATTTTGGGGGGGGCCTCCTGGTGTACAAGACACGGAAGTAAATGTGGTCCCTTGCTGGGATACTTTCACTTAAATAGATGAACAACCCAGAATGTCCCAGGAGGAAGGTTTTGTCTGAGATGATCTTTTTAAGATCGGTGGATACCAGCTTTTTTTTTTTTTTTTTTTTTTTTTTAATTGAAGTCTGTTTTGAGGCAGGGTTTGGAATAAGAGGTTGGGAGCTGGATTCATTGAAATCAGGAGGGAGTCTCAGGCGTGTTCCAACTGCTACCACTGAATTGCTTTGCATCATCTAGGGCAAGTCACCACGCCTCTCTAGGTGCCTTTCCCTGCATCTTTGAAATAGGGATAATATTTTCATCCCTCACAAGGGTGCTGTATTAATTAGATCATGTGTATATTAGAGAGACAAGGTGGGTGAGGTAGCACACAATCCTGTGTAGAGAACATTACCAAGTTTCTGTATTTTCCCTTCTAGTATATAGAAAGGCTATTCATTTAATAGGATTGTTCTTGTTTCATTTAAATAGCGCTTTGTTCTTTGAATAGAAAGGGATTGGGCTCTACTATGAAAACAGGATTTCAGCATTTATAGTTCTTTTCTTTTGGTGGATAAAGAGCTGCTGGTATAATCTGAGACAGATTACCCACCACTCCCACCCCCTGAAGCTCCTTCATGTAGCTATTAAGAACATGCAGTGCTCTCTTGTTACACTGGACACTGCTGTTTGGGTCACCCTGTACAAACATGTCCACTGAAATCTTACGCATGCATGCACACGTGTGGAGATTTAGCACATAGTATCTCCAGTTGGTTCTAATGTTTGTTATAACTGTTTTACATGGACGGTTTGTGATTAAAAAAAGGTAGTTACAGAATGCTATTCTGTAACTGTTTCCCATCAGACCATTAAGTACTACTGTTAGCCGATGGCCAGGATGTTTGGTGAGGTGCCAGCTATGCCCGTTTATACCATCCGTGACTTTAACCGCTAGGACGCACTGTCCCTTCGCGGCGGGCAGCCCGGGCTAGGCTGACGGATGCCCCAAGGTCCTAACCACACGTGACTTTAACTGCTAGAGCTCAGAGCTCCTTCGCAGCGGGCAGTCAGGATTGACTGACAGGTGCCCCAAGAGTTTGCCCCGTGGAGGCGGCACAACTCAACGCTAGGCTCTTAGTACTCTCACCTAATGGCCAGGCTTTATAGCCAAAACGGCTGAGGTTCTTTAATTGTGTTGGCTGCTTTACAGTAAATCAGAGAAACAAGTCAGGCTTATGCATAAATGGTTACCAAAATTTATTAAACTAGATTCTGATCATGTGGTTACAAAATTGCTAGTGCCTACTTATTTAAGTGTAGAGATGTTACACACACAAACAAGTTACAAAACTGAAGCTACAATCCCAAAGAAAGAAAAAGTATAGAGCTCTATTTCAAAATATGTGTACACTAAAGATAGGAGATCAGGTGTGGGTGCTTCTTACCCTCCTTGCATCTCTCGATTCCAGCGGTGCCAAGCCAGGATCGGTCACTCAATTCCGCGGAAAGACGAATAAGGGACAAGGCTTAGGGACCCTCTTAGCTGCAGAAGCCTTGGGAGGCTGTCACTTATCTGACCAGCAGATAGATAGTGAAAAGCACTCAAAAATCATGGTGCTGTAGGTCCCCTACTTATACCTCTGTACTCCTTTATTCTCTTTCTCCTTTCTATGCTAAATTGGGGCTGGTCTGTCGGGGTGACGCCAGCTCTCGCAAGAGTAGTTCACACTTGCAAGGGAGAAACAATAAGTTTCGACTACTGGACACTTCTTTTATCAGGGTAAATATTTTCCCACCTAGGATGTTGGTGTGTGTGCATCATGCTGTTTAGTAGGGGCTAAGAGCCATGTCTGTCACAGCGCCTCTGCCTGCTGTGAGCCCAATTGTTGTATACGTTCCCAGAGGCACATTGTCGCAGCACACCTGTGCTTCTCACAGCTTCAAAGGCTGTGCTGGAGTGCCCTGGTGTTTTGGCTCCCGTGTGTTTCCAGCAATGCTGGTCTGAGGGGGGGGGGCTGGCTGTCTGGCTACAACTACTCTAACCTACTGCCCGTGTGATTGCAATGCATCTGCAGAGCTGCCCACATACTGGGCAGTCCGTTCTCAGAACTCCTCGCATTCCAATGAGACACCGATACTTAATATAGTGCTCTGCAGCAGCAGGTGCCAGTGGGGATGGGGAGAAGGGGCTGTGTGGTGAGGCAACATACCTATCCCTGAAGAGAGATGTAGTACTGTACTTTGTGTATTGTGGCTTGTGCTTTAAGTGACTGTACTTGTGCATCTTGCAATTGTAACATTGTAAGAGGTAAATCCTGTCTTTCTTCCCCAATGGGTGAAGAGAGCCCTGGATGCATGTAATTCTGCTGTGCGGGCTGAAGGTAGGGGAAAACTGATGAGCCTGGACAGATATAAACCTCTTGTGCTCCACCAAAGGGTTTCCAATATGCTGCAGTTGAGGGGACATCTGAGGTGAACCCAACTATGCATATGTGCTGGCCATTTTCTTTCTACCTCCTTTCACCACCAGGGAAAGAGTGGGCCTTTGCCTTTGGGGACTGTGGTAGCCACAGTGCTACTCCCCTACCACACAGCCATGTTATTCTGGCTCAGCACTGTGGGCAGATTTGCACTTAAGAGCAATAACTATTTGGAGAAGGCTGGAACTGCCTCTAAAAGCCTACCCATGATGTGCATAAGGGCCTGTAATTCTTGGGGTAAGAGTTGCTCCTGAGGAAATGTCTGCTGCTTTTTGTGACTGTTAGGGGTTTCCTCGGTCTCTGATCAGTGATTTGTAAGTTCTTAAATTGATAAAACCTTAACTTCAAATACTGGGCACAATAGAAATTTTGCCATGAGTCTCATGCACACACTTCCTAAACACATGCTCTTTGTGTGGGTGGATGAAATGATCTCCATTGAACCAGTGAGTGTTGACACGCAGTGTCACAAATGTTGTTCATTTTATCATCTCTTCAGTCCAGAAGAGGGTCCCTTCTAGAGCATCACATCCCAGTGTAATGGGCTTTTCTGCAGTTTTATATCGGAAGCCGTTTTCAGTGGTGCAGCTCGGTTATTTTAGCTGTTTTGCTTCGGAGCAGAATGTTTCATGTCTAGTTCCTATAAAATGTTCTGTAGCCATCAAATTTTATTCATTTTCAGATTCAGAAACAGACAATACACCAACCACATAAGGAGTTCAAAGAAGATTGAAGACTCCAAGACTCAGATAACACCGCTATGATAAGGCTCTGCATCTCCTGAAGGGCTGGAAAAAGAAGAAGGACTGCTGAATGCATTTCCTAACAGACAAAAATCTGGGGTCAAAACTACTGGTGCCACATAGTTACGAACCTACAATCTACAGTACTATTGTACTAAATATAGTGCTGTGAAGATGCCATCTATTTCCATAGGATTCCCCATAATTTATCCTCAGTGACCTGATTTTCAGCGGTTTTGATAAGCTGTAGCTTCTGTTAAGTAGGGAGCTATGAGCGCTCAGCACCCTTTTGAAAATCAGGCTATAAAAGAGCATGAGGAGCAGTCACAGCGCTGACTCAGTGGAATCTTGCACTCAAAAGCTGCTTAAACGTGAATTGAAATACCAAAGTAGTTCAAGATTCTAATACCGGTATTTTCAAATGAGAACTATTTCAAAGTCTTAATGCTTAAATGAATATTAAAAAAACCCAAAACCAATATTAGATGAAGAGTCAAGTGAAGCGCTGCTTACAGTGCAATACACTTTATACTTCTGCTGTTAGTTCCGGCACAACAGGCTTTCGAACAAATACGGTGGTAGGAGAAAACAGTGTTATAATGCTTTCTTAACAAAAATGATATTTTAGTTGCATATGTACTTTGTGGCCAGATTAAATCTGTCTAGCCTGCTGGATTGATGATGGCTAATCATTATTTCGAAGGTCACACTCCCCTACTGTGCAGAGGACCAACAAAAGGAGTATGCGCCATTTAAGCCTCAGTCTGAAAGCTTAAGGGGAATTTGAGTGCTGTATTTGTTTTGTGCTGGCCCTTGGCACAGGAGTGAATTTCACCTTAGTAAGTTTAAACAAAGAGAGAAACTTCATAACCTCTCACCTGCTTAAATTGTGTAACTGGCATGCATTGCCCTCTGGGCTTCATGAATCTTTTTTGCTTTCACGTTGAAGCCAGTTGTGGCTGAGACACAAGTGCAACACAGCACATCGGTAATGGCAGAGCAGCAGTCGTTTATGAAACTGAATCTATTGGGCAAAGGTATTCAAACAGAAATTCAATGTAAGTGCAAAAGACTATTTGTTTCAGGCTGAAAGACTCTGGCTTTGAAAATCAAACCTTTCTTTTGCATAAATGGTTTTGCCATATTGATAGTGTAGCGCAAGGCAGCCATTGTCCTGGGCCAGGGTTCTGTTCATTGTTGCTATCTCATCTCTTTTCAGACAGAGTTTTCTTAATAAGGCATTTGCAATATTTAAAGATTTGATAGAGCTGATTTTTTTTTTTTTAATATAGAGGAAATTCCTTTGGTCTAACATGTAGAATAACTGTTTAGATTACTTCAGTTACCATTCTCATCCAGCCCTTGATATTAGCATGGGATAGAGCTGTTTACATGAGATACGGGGATTGGGCTTGGTATATCGTGGCCATATTTTTATGAAGATACTTTCTATAAAAAAGGCGGTACTTATTCTCCTTTATGTGATCAGAGACTTGGATATTTCTGAAACCAATTGAAATATTTTTATACTCCTGTAACTTCTTAGGATCCCAGAAAACTTAATTTTCCATGTTTTTAATTAAAAAAAAACAAACAAGTTTGTCTGTGTTTTTGACAGCTTGTCTTTATCAGTCCATTTCCTGGGCCTGTAGCACTGCTACATCTCATATAGTTTAAGTGTTAGCAGCTTTATTTTTAATAAGAATGTTTTTGACGTTAGGGGACTGTACTCAGAAGATTGTGAAATTGTTCTAACAAGGACTTTAAATTGTGTCTACACCTAGCAAAAAAGGAGTTACTTCACCCGATGGAGCATTTGCAAGGAGACATTCTGTCTTCTAATAAATCTCTCCCAGGTTTGAACAGTGATGCCTGAAGAAATCCACAGAGTGTGAATCTATGGAGGGATCAAGAGGAGCAAAAACTCCAGTTTCTGGCACTATTATTTTATTTATTTTTTCTTAAATTGTAAAGCCTTCCTAAGAGAATTGCATAGGCTTAAAATGCTGCTGTACAAGTTTTAACATACACTTGGTTTGGCCTAGCACTGCAGTCGTCATGGTAAGTTGTCTGTCAAATACAGTCCTAATTGTAACATTTTTCAAATGAGTTATAAGTTGGGGCTCAATATGGGAGCTATATATTTATGAGCAGTCAGGGTACCACTTGTAAAGCAGTGCTTTGGGGTTGGGGAAGGAGAGGATTATTCCCATTGACTTTGCTGGGAGCTGTGTTATTCCTCTTGTGCACAGATAATCGCATATACCCCGCTGTCTCTGTATAATCTATCCTCAGCAAGATCTGAAGCTGGCTTATTGGAGCTGCTGAAGTATGGATGAAAGTGTGGCAGTTGCCATTAGCTTGTTTTTCTTTACTATAATAAAAATGTGCACTGACTTATTATATAACCTACTTTCTCTGTGGACTATAACTGAAAAGAGTGACATCTCCTATGTGTATTAAAACTTTGTGAAAGGAAGTCTCTTTCTTTAAGACATTGACAAAATTATGTTTTGGTAACTGGCTATTAAGGTGTTTTGAATCTGTTTGAATAGGCTCATAAGGTGTGGGGAGTGGAGGGGAAATGCAAGTGAAATCTAATCTGCAAGCAGATGGGAAAAGTTTTGATAAAGATAGAAGTTCGTTTCACAGTCTTCTGCACCAGGTTGGGCTTGGTGGAATGTACTTTAACAATAGAGCCCCAAGAGAGAGCCACTGCTACAGCCAAAGAAGGCTTGTTCTTGGTATTAAAAGCCTGTGGTATTTTCAGACTTCTTTAAAAGTTTGCAGAACACTAGTGACTGATGTCTGAGACTAGAACTCCTCATTATAAATTGTTAAATGCTCTCCAAGTCTTAAAAGGACACTGTCTAGACCAGGGGTTCGCAACCTTTTTCTTTCTGAGACCCCCCCCCCCCCCCACACACACGCTATAAGAGCTCCATGGCCCACCTGTTCCACAACAACTTTTTCTGCATTTCCAGTAGATTAAAACCCAGCGCTGGCATTAGGGGTCAGCAAGCAGGGCAATTGCCTGGGGCCCTACACCACAGGGGACCTGCAAAGCTAAGTTGTTTGGGCTTCAGTCCCAGCCCCAGCCCCAGTGAGTCTAACATCGGCCCTACTGTCTGGTTTATTTTGGCAGACCCTCTAAAAGCTGCTCGCAGCCCCACAGTGGGTCCCGGACCCCTGGTTGAGAACCACTGGTCTAGACAAAGCCCTTTTTGGAAGGGTGACAGGAGAGTGGCTTTACTTTTGTCTTATTCTTCAGACTGCGGTGAGGAGCGGCTTCCTTATTGCTACTGATGGATGCTTAATCAGAATTTTATTAGAGTTTAAGCAGATATGTCTGTCAGGGCTCCTTCCCCACTCTGAATTCTGGGGTACAGATGTGGGGACCCACAATCAAGACCTCCTAAGCTTATTCTTACCAGTTTAGGTTAAAAACTTTTCCAAGGCACAAATTCTTTGCCCTTGGAGGGTATGCTGCCACCACCAAGTGATTTAGACAAAGAATCAGGGAAAGGATCACTTGGAGTTCCTGTTCCCCCAAAATATCCCCCCAGCCCCCTTTCATGGGGAGGCTTGAGAATAATATCCTAACCAATTGGTTACAAAGTGAACACAGACCCAAATCCCTGGATCTTTGGACACTGAAAAAAAAAATCAATTAGTTCTTAAAAGAAGAATTTTATTTTAAAAAAAAAAAAGAAGAAAAGAAAGGGTAAAAATCCCCTCTGTAAAATCAGGTTGGAAGATGACTTTACAGGGTAACAAAAGATTCACAAAACACAGAGGAACCCCGTCTAGCCTTAGCTTCAAAGTTACAACAAAACAGGGATAAACCTCCCTCCAGCAAAAGGAAAATTCACAAGTTGAGAAAACAAAGATAAAATGATACGCCTTGCATGGCTGTGCTTACAATTTCTGTAGTATGAGAGACTGGTTCAGAATGGTTTGGATGACATGGATTGATGTCCGGTCTCTTTTAGTCCCAAGAGCGAAAACAAACACAGAAACAAAGAACCCAAAACAAAGCCTCTTTTCCCCCTCCCCCCCACCCCGCCCAGCCTAGCCTAGCCTAGCCTAGCCTAGCCTAGCCTTGAAAGTATCTTTTCTCCCCATTGGTTCCTTTGGTCAGGTGCCAACCAGGTTATTTGAGCTTCTTAACCCCTTACAGGTAAGGAGGAATTTTAAGCTACTCTTATGGTTATGACAATGTCTAACTCACTTGGGGCCCAACATTTAAACTTTGTAAGACACTTTTACCAAAAATAACCCCTAACCCCCAGTGTTTTAATGTTTGAATTGCAAACATTGCAGAGGGCATGTGTTTAAAAAATAAACTGTTTTCATAGAGTATGTCTACTGGTCACCTGAAAATGAAACTGACTAAAGAAAAATGTTGCAGACTGACTGCACTGACATTCATTATCCAAAGTGAGACGAATGTAGGAAGCAAACAAACAACATAAATAGCGGAAAGTAAATTAGATCTTTTTAAAAATTAGAAGTTTTAAAATCCAGAATGGTAAAATAGAAGGAAATATATTTAAAATATAACGTGAGCGGACAATAACCCTATATGTGTGTGACATTCCTTGAAAATGGGGGATGTACCCCAGCTTATTATTAGACAGGTTGAGAAGTCATTTAACATTTAGTTAGCATGGAATAAGTGGCGGGGGGGGGGGGGGGGGGAATGGGAGTACTATGGTAAGCTCTTCCCGAATAGAGAACTATCAAGGTAGGGCAGTCTTTTGGCCTAATAACCTTAAAAGAACACTATCAGTGTAACTGATTCTTAAGGCCCCAATCCTGCCAGCTAATTGGTGTAGGTGCACTCCTGCGCTAACACAGCGCCCCTTGGTAGTCAATGGGGCTCTGCCTGGGTGCAAAGTCTCTGCCTACAAGGATCTATTTGTAGGGTCAGGTGCATCCGTTCATGAAATTTTAAAATAAACATTCTGAAATACTAAGTTCCCATGTCCATTTAATTTCCTTTATGGTGATTAAGTGTAAATAGATGTTCCCCAAGTTGAGAATGTTCTAAAGGGAAAGTTTAATATTCAGTGTAATATTTTTCATGTTTTCATTTTCTTTTTGGGGATGGGGAAGGAGGGTTCTTCTAATTATTAGTTGCCTATGGTGCTTGATGAGACACATGTAAGTTGTATCTAATGTTTGTGGAACTATAGTTTGTTTATATGTGGCGGGTTTTTTTGGGTCTTCTCATGATTTGTAAAGTCTGGAAAATAAAATCTTATTGGCAACAAGCATCAGTGAATGTGGTTTTTACTATGAATGAACTTGCTGCTAGGGCCAAATACAAGCATCTGGTTACTCAGATTTTTTTTAAAAACTGAACAAATATTCCAAAGTCATATTAACGAATCACTATTGCCTGCTAGCCTTTTCCAGGTCGTGTCACAGCTTTACTGGTTCTCTGAGCAGAAGGCACTCACTGAAACTGTGAACCTGATTAAGGAAAATGGGCAGAAGAGCAAGGGCCCGGGGGCCTCAAAAATGAAACAATAAAGAAAATAGAGGCAGTAGATGGCTCTAGTGTGAAATTCAAATTATTCTGCTGGTTTTGGAATTGTGACCTTATTCTGAGGGCAGGTTTGTTTTGTTTTTTTGCTGACATACATGATATATTTTCACTTTCCGTGGAAACAGATCTTGAGGGAAAGCACCTCCAAAAGGGACTATCAATCTTTATCATTTTCCTGTGCCAACAAGACCTGGTGCCTTCAAGGAGGCAAACTGCAAACTGCTGACAAACTGCAGATTTAACCCCATCCAGACTGTTGAGTTGTTCCCTTATGCATTTCTAAGCTATTTACTATCCCACATAGCTTTTTCTGAGGATAATTCACCCTCTCTCAGTGCCCAAATTGATTAATCGATGCCAGTGCCATGAAGATTAATCCTTCATGGTGGAGGAGAAAAGGGCAGCGCAATTCAGATTCCATACCAGAAGAAGGCTCCTTCCTCATGCTACTGAAAAGTCCTCATGCCCCAGCTGCTTATGTTTTCATACCTTACGGATCTAACTGCCTGTACTCAAGTGTTAAATTGCCTCCCACCCCCACAGATATGGAAGCTTGGAACTTGATGGAATAATTAAATCTTGATAGCTAAATTTCCAGCTGGAATGCAATTTGTGCTGTGATAGATGAATGATTTTAATGGAAAACAGCCAAAACAAAGTGGTTTACTCCACAATATTATTTTTAACATTCTATCAAATATAAGCAATTCACTGCTCAATTATTTGACTTAGTGGGGTATTTCCCATTGAAGGAAGCATAGATTAGTGCTTGAAACAAAAGACTGGGAACTAGGCAATTTGGTTTTAGTCCTATATGTGACATGGGCCTGGTCTACACTAGGAGGGTATCAACCTAAGATATGTAACTTCAGCTACGAGAATAGCGTAGCTGAAGTCAACGTATCTTAGGTCAACTTACCTCGTGTCCTCACGGTGCGGGGTCAACTGCCGCCACTCCCCCATCGACTCCGCTTCCGCCTCTCGCCACGGTGGAGTACAGGAGTCGACGGCAGAGTGATCACTACCCGCCAATCCTGTGGGTAGTGTAGACTACTCATGGCTTGCTGCGTGACTTTGAGCATGTTAGCTAATCTCCCTTCTTCATTTCCCCATCTAAAGTGTGACTATATACTTCACTACTGAATGGGCTGTGTGGCTTAATTTATTTTGAATAATGTTTTTAAACTGCATAGATGTCCTAGGATACAAGTGCAAAGTCTTACTATTATTGCTCCCAAAGAGGAAGGCTTTTCAATTTTTAGTAGATAGGAGTTTTCTGTAGTTAGGTTTTATAATGGTACTGACCAAAGTTCAGAACTCTTATCACAATAAGCTTAATCACTGTGACATAAATACAGTTGTGAAAGAAGTTGCTGTTGCTTTGAGTACGTGTCAGTATGCCAAGTGCACATGACCAGAAATCTTGGAGTAACAGTGTCTATCAGGCCCCTGTACGCACTCTGGCCTCCTTGGGCTTCTGTACAAGGGCATAAAGGGCGGAGTGGCTGCGACCCTCCCTCAGTTCCCTCTGATTGCCGGGGCAGTGAGATGGAACCTGGCGAGCGTCCGACCACTAGCTCTTAGCTTCAGCTAAACCTTACCACAAACCTTCTGAATTCTTCAGAACTCCTTGGCTACCTTTATCTTTGACCAATATACTGGCAGGGGGGAGGAGGGGAAGGGGGTCTAGCCATCTTGACCAAATGAGGATGGCTAGACCCCGCCCCTTCTCTCCCCTGCACATCCTGGAAAGACCTCCTGTACAGGGTTCCTTAGCATGGTAAACTCAACCTTCACGCTTCAATCCATGCCCATCCTGTGATCGACTAATACTCTTATAAGATAGACACAGAAGGTGCCTTTCTACCTAGGGGAATTGCACATACCTAGCAGATGCTCAGTGTGTCTGTCATTTTTTGCTAGAACATGTAAGTCACAAGACACAAGGCTCAAACGCCACTTTTTGGCACAATCTATGAATGTCTCATCAGACCCTGAGGAGACAAGCTCTCAAATCCTGCTAGTGGACAAGCCAGTGTTATCCAGAAGACAGGCTACACACAAGACCAGTGCAGAAAAGATGGTACCAAGAAAGGAGCTAGTACTGGCATCAGTGCCAGCACTGCGCCTGACACCTACATCATCTGAGATCGTAAGTGTCTGCTTTAACACACAGTCTGGCATCAACAGCACAGAGGCTGAGGCTCCAGGCAGAGCTCAGTGTTTTCTCATAAAGAACAGACAACGCAAAGCCTCTGGAGAGAACTCCATCAGGTGTGTCACACTTGATCTTCTCACATCCCACAGTATCAAAAGTCTTAACCTCTGTTTGGAGACCCAGCTCCCCTTTGGGACCTCACTGTCAGTCACCTGAAGCTTATGCAGCCTCCCTCAGAACCACTGCCAGAATGTTTGATGCACCACCTTACCATTAAAAATGGTCTTTCTGGGGGTCACCCCTCAACTCAGAGAGTCAGTGAACTCCAGGCTCTCATGGCTGGAGCACATTATACAATCTTTCATAGAGACAGGTGGTGCTCAGACCACTCCCCAAGTTCACCCTTAAGGTGGTCTCAGACTTTCACCTAAATCAATAGACTGACAAGGTAATCTTCTTCCCAAAGCTGCTCTCTGAGAAGAAACTGCACACCCTGGATGAATCCAGAGTGTTACTGTATTACCTTACTGGGCCCAAGTCCTTTTGTCTTTCTACCTGCCTCTTTGTGTCTGTATCTGGCCTGTCCAAACACCAAGCTATCTTACCATGGAAAATGTCCAAATGGATAACACACTGCATTCGTACTTGCCATCAGCTGCCAGGTAAGCCTTTCTCTTCTAACATCAATGCACACTCCACCAGAGCACAGGCTGCATCTAACGCCTCCTTCAGAAATGCTCCAGTCTTGGACATCTGCAATGAGGAGTAATCGAGTGACTTTCCTGAAGCATTATGCACTTGACATGGGTGCCAGGGCAGATACCAAGTTTGGGACAGCAGTAACTCCAATCACTATTTGATACAGCTAGAACACCTCACTCCCACCGTCCGAGGAGGTTACTGCTCACCCGTCACCAACAGCAGGATCCACGCTGACACATAGTCGAAGAAGAAAGAATGGTTACTTACCATGGAATAACTGTGGTTCTTCACAGAGTACTTTGGTGTGGATCCCACAACCCACTTTCCATCCCTGAGTCCTTAGTTATGACAGGGTTTCAACTGCAAGGGAACTGGGTCAGGGTTGCAGCTGCTGTTCCCTTTATACCCTTGCACATGAGGTGGCATAAGGCACATGCCAGGGCCCCAACAGATGCTGCTACTCAAAAAGGTCCCATCTCACAGGCATGAGGCATTTGCACCCCTACATTGGGATCCACACTGACTATAACATCTCAAAGAACCACAGTTACTGTAGAGTAAGTAACTGTTCTAATTGGGACCTTTTAGTCTAGAATTTTTAAAAATATGGTTCAGTTTAATAGTAGAACGCCATACCCATAATTATACTTTATTAATGTCTAGCACTCTGTCCCAGAAAGCAGTATGGGAATCAGACATCAATCCTACAGCAGCAAAAGTAAAACTCTAATTGAATCGACTTTTAAACTAAGATCACTGAAAGAGTTAAACAAATTTGCAGCATCAACCTGACATTAAAGTCCAATATACCAGTTAAGCCATGGCAGACTTGTTTTTTGATGCTATCTGCAATGGGAGTTTGAAATTGGGCATCTTAATGAACGTCAAAATATGGAGTAGGGCTTATATCACTAAAAACTAGCATTTCCTATTTAAAAGCCTGATGAAATTGTCAGCAGTTGGCAGGAAATGGGTTGGGGAGCAGAGGGGCAACTCGAATAATTTTTTAAACAATTTCCTTGCATGATGTGAGCCTTGTACTATTTCTTTGAAAGTCTGTGAAGCTGCTTTAGTTGAGTTCCTGTAACTCACTGCTTCATGTTCTAAAATTTGCAGTCTATAAGGCTCTTTAAAAACAGAAGAGGACTGTTTATTTTTAAGGTAACCTGCACATTGAGAGATGTACAGTAACGTTTGAGTTACATGCTGGATATCATCAAACAGGTGAAGTCATTTTGCACCTGCACTGATTTCAAAATGTTGTCTTCCATTCCAAGTCCTCAATCTGCAGTTTTTGTATGGTTGCTGTTTGGTGTAATACACACATATGGATTCTGCCAGGGCCCAATTTCCCAAGTCTTTACATGTACATGTTCGCAGAATCAGACGCTTGGTCATGTCCTACTACCCTTGGAGATCACTGGAACATACAGACTGCCTGTGAATGATTTAGGTATATTCATATGTTCTCCACACTTTGAGTTTTCTATGACTATTCCACAGACTTTACAAATGAGAAAAGTGAAGCACAGTACACTGGGGAAATGTATGCAAAGTTACCTGAAAATTCCCTTTGTGTGATAAGATCTGCTACAATAGGTGATTTCAGCCTGCTTACATCTTGGGGGCAGAACAAGACCTGTTAGTTACGGGCAGCGGGGAAATGCACCACCCCTGAAGTTCCGTTCAGTTGAGATTACTGCCACAGCTGGGCTAGTTCTATCTGGCTTTCCTAAATGAGACTCGATTTGTTTTTTGCAAGTATAGTTAGCACAAAGTTTCTCCAACAGCGTGAGCATGGGTACAGTTTCCGCTAATGACATAAACCTGAAGCTTTGGATGTCAATTTTCATCACTGTCCTGACTTGTAATGATTCCTCCATTTTTAAGGTGGGCTGGATTTATGGAACGTACCACTTAAAGTTGTTTTTCAGGTAAAGTCTCATAAATTTTCCATTCTTGGTTGTGCTAAGGCTTACAGATCAATTACAATGTGATTTTTTTACAGCTATATGTCTCCAATGTGGGAAGCAAGATCATCTTTTTAAATACGAACAGATGTAATAGAATGAGATGTGGGAGAAGAGGGGGAAATAACTGGATAAATTGCATATGAACTTTGGTCTGCTCAGTGCCTCAGTTTCCCCATCTGTAAAACTGGGATAATGATACTGACTTTCTTTATAAAGTGCTTTGAGATCTAGGTGCTATTATTTTTTAAGTACATCATTGCATGAGACAAGTGTTTCCAAAAGGCTCCAATACAGATTGGATTTTTGTTTCTGTAACTGCACTTGTTTTCCTTTTTGGGTGTTTTCTTGTCTTCTGTTTACAATCCTCTGAGATAAGATCTTCTGCCTGATACTCTGTGACTGATTTCCCTGGCACCACGTCTATTCATTGTGTCTACTCTGAAACCAAGATAAGCCGGAAGCTGTCTCATTCTGTTTGTTTCTGCTTTCTCTTGTACAGAACTGCCCAGGAAGAGATGAAAGGGAATTTCCTTCATCCTTAAAGCTAATATTAATACTCCTATGATCCTAGAAGGATTTGCCTAATAAAATGTTAATGACCGAAGTTGAGAAAATGGGAAAGCAAAGATAAGCCTCGTTTAAGACCTTTTTCAGATGTTTCAGACAGAGCTATAGTCTCATTTATCTCTGATTCTCTGAGACTAAGGATAGGAGAGGGTACAGCCCTTTATGGGGAATGGGTTGTTTCCCTGCTATCTGAAGTAGATGGCTGGTTTCCTCCATATATCAGCATGTCTGTGGGTTGATAAGTAATGGAAATGGGACAAAACCGTGCCTGTGATTCTTGCACATCTCCATTAAATACATCCTGGGAATAATGTCCAGTAAATTCATTTTGATCCAAGCTGTGGGTAATCGTTTGGTCTCAGCATGAAAGAGCCTGGCACCAGTCTGGGGGTCCGACCACAGCCAGGGCTGAGTGACAGTCCTGCAAATTGCTGCAAGGCTGCTGAGGGCAGCTCTTGACCTTGCCTCAGCACCAGCGAGCACTCACAAAGTGATATTCTCTCCCGTTCTACTTCAGGGACTGCTTCAACTTGCCATCTGGTATTCCTTTCTGTGGAGTCAGGCGGGGCCAGGCATGGTTAAATCTCTACTTCTCTGATTAGCCTCAACTTTCTGAAATGTTCCCCACTAGAGTACTAAGAGCCAGGAACTGAGCTGCCTGGGCACCTGTTCTCCAGGAGCACCGCTCCATATACTGGCATGAAACAGATTTGTGTACCACTATCTTTTCCAGAGAGGGAAGCCCTTTAAACAGTGGGATTTTAAGTTAAGAGGGACCATGCCTGCAAAATCATCCACCCATGAAAGCACTGCTTGTGCAAAGTCTACAGGGGCCTTTAAGGTCTCAGACAACATCTCTTTCCTCATTGTGCTAAGGTCCACAACTCCACTACAATGAGTACTTCAGCCTGGGGAAATTCCAACCCTTTATTCCAAATGTCAGACTAAAATTCAGCTCAACGATTTGTCTAATTCCAAGCCATGTCCTGGGGCTGCATTTGACTTTTGAGGAGACTCTCCCCTCAGCTCCACTTCCTGCTCTGAGGCACTTACAGCAGATGCTGCAGGCTTCAGGGAGAGAGCCAGACTGAGAAAGCCAAAGGCAAAAGGAAAGGCCTGTGTCTCCTGCTTCCTCCTCCTTGTTGAATAATGTCTCATTGGGGAGCTTAGCCAACACGAGTCAGAATGCAGTTTACCCTTGAGAAGGCAAGACCGCAGGAAAAGAGCCTGGCAGGAGTGGAAAATTTTGGCTCCAGAAGCAAGGTTCAGACACTATTTCAGCAGCCTATTGTGGGTGGGGTTCCCTCCCCGTGTAGAACCCTCCCTTTCCCCTGCCCTGATCAGGGTTTGTATGTACCAACAGAGCCAGCAGAGAATCTCAGCAAAACTAAGAAAGATTGTGCCTAGATCCTGTGCTGGGTGTGCAGCTCAGCTACCTTCTCCGTCTCCAGCCCCTACTCAGGTTGCAGTTGGAGGGTGTGCTACAGGGCTGCTGGACTCAGTCCCCTGCTTCCACCTCAGTAACAGGCTCACAGAGATTCACTACTGATATCCTAGGCTGGACTCTCCAGGGGAAATGCAAACCGATTTTGGTCACATGGCCCCTACACAGAAGAGATGACAAGCCTTGTCCTCTTTCTGACTGCAGGGAGAGTCCTCATCCCCTGCAATATTTTTGGAGCAATCCCTGAGCCAAATTTCACTCCTCCTCTTAAAGCAGAATCATAGGGATAAGTTCCCAAATGGGAAATAAAATTAAAAATAAGCAAATAGAATCTGCACCTGGAACAGCTGCTCACCTTCACAGAGAGCAGCATTGTAGATAAACTCAGGAAAGACCAAGCCACAAACCTGTGCTGATTTTTTTTTTAAGGGAGCCCTGAACAGAACAAAAAGAAAAGGAGTACTAGTGGCACCTTAGAGACTAACCAATTTATTTGAGCATAAGCTTTCGTGAGCTACAGCTCACTTCATCGGATGCAAAGCTTATGCTCAATTAAATTGGTTAGTCTCTAAGGTGCCACTAGTACTCCATTTCTTTTTGCGAATACAGACTAACACGGCTGCTACTCTGAAACCTGAACAGAACAGAATCCCTGTACTTGAAGCCCTAGGTGGTGTTTTCTTCTATGTTTTAAGTAATTATTCTAAAAGACTTACAGGCACTTTTTTTTAAATACAGTACTACCATAAAAAGGTCATGCCCAGGGTCTGATTTAAACTTAGAAGCAAGGCAACTCAGCTAAGAGTATGAGCCATTTCTTAGCCCACTCTGTTGAGCCTTACCTATTGCATTAGGGCTCGTCTTCACTGGCAACGTCAAAGCACTGCCGCGCTTTATTGTGGCTGTGTAGTCACAGCACAGTGCTGGGAGAGAGCTCGCCCAGCGCTATAAAAAAAATCACCCCATCAAAGGGAATAGCTACCACTGCTGTGAGCACGACTCCTAGCACTGGTGCACTGTCTACACTGGCACTTTACAGCGCTGAAACTTGCAGCACGCAGGGGGTGTTTTTTCACACCCTGGAGCAAGAAAGTTGCAGCGCTGTAAATTGCCAGTGTAGACAAGCCCTGAGATTTAGAATGCTGAGGCCAGATTCTGGCCTAACCAACAAAGTGGGGGACAAGCAGATCTAATAAGGGTAGATTCCACAAGGAAAGCCGAGGCTACCACATGGTGCAGTATGCTCTGCTGCTCCTTTTAAAAAAGTAGGAATGTCCTGGGACTTGGGCTGTTTAGTGCTACTGAACGCAGCCAGCTGTGGGGCGATGACTGTACAAACTGCCGGCTGGAAAAATCACACTCTATGGGGCCATGGTGTTTGGGGAAGTTCAGCAGCCTGTCTCCTTTCTTAGCATTTTCTGGAGCCCTAGGGAGAAATTCTGACTCTTGGTCCTTTTGGGGGACAGTGACTGAGTAAAAAATACCCTGTTTTACCTTTAACACACCAACAGAGCAGAGCGGCGGGGCTAGGCCCGGCCTACATTCAAAAATTAAGTTGACCCAGCTACGTCGCTCAGGGCTGTGAAAAAACACACATACCCGAACAACATAGTTAAGCAGACCTGTCTCCCGTTTTAGACAGCGGTAGGTTGACGAAAGAATTCTTCTATCAACATAGCTACCGTCTCTCAGTGAGATGGATTAACTATGCCATTGGGAGAATCTCTCCTGTGGCTGTAGTGACTCTACACTGAAGTGCTTCAGCCTTGGCTTTCCTTGTGGAATCTACCCTTATTAGATCTGCTGGCGTAGACCCACTCTGAATCATATACGTGGTGGAATATCTAGTGAGGTGATAAGTCTGCTTCTTAGTTCTCCTTTCCCTTGACTTTGTGACCTTTCATGTAAATTTTAACTCTATGTAAATACAGGTTCTTAAAGTTTAATTGTTTTCTTACCTGGTAAAAGTTAAGTTTTCATCAGAGAGATGTGTTATTGCTGTCTGAGATAAAATATTGTTATGCTGAGAAGTAGTGACCGCTTACATCACAAAGCTCTTTGAGTGTAACACACTCTTCAATTAGCATAACTGCCAGGATAAATTAATCACAAGCCCCCAACCTAAAACAAAAGGGAGGTTGTGAACCAACCTGCCCAGAAATTTTTGGACTGAATAGGCAGAGGGGTTTTGCTGAGTATTGTTTTGGATATGTGCATGCATGAGCAGAGACAGCCTAGTCACAAGGAGCAGCCGAAAGCAGGGTATGACCCTGGAAGAAACCTAGGGAGAGATTTCTTGGGTCAGAGGTTCAGGCTGAAAAGTGTGTTCTTGGGGCTCTGAGCAAAAAAACCTGTTTCCTGCTATTTGATACTTTCTGCGTTCGGAGTCACAAAGGTTTTTTTAAGCAATATCTATCACTGATTTCTACTCCCAAATGGAACATTTCCAGGGCCTCAAACTTTGATTAGCCACTTGGGTGACAATGTTTAACTGCTACGTGAGGCTGCTTTACCTTTGACTCAGATACTGTAAATGAGAACTGTGGCTAAGATTGCAAATAGTTGCGCAACACTTCAAGGTTTATTTGGTTTTGCTCCATGGCAGCTTCTGTCAATTGCCATGAATGGTTTTTGAGGAACTACATCGTAGGAAATTAGGCCTGCAGCAGCACAGGAAGGGTCTTCTGCAACACTCCATAAATATCTCAAATTAGTGTTACTATACGCAACCGAGCCCTGTTGAATTACATGTGTGGTCCATGGAATGTGCCATTCATTTCAGGGGAGGGCAGATGCACTAAATCACTCATATCGCACACAGGGTATTGCCCCTGCATCTATCTCCCACCTCATCTGCCCCTGAACTCCTGGGGGCTGCCGTCCCCACTCACTGTTCCTACTCCAGGCTACTGATCCACTGAGTCCTATGCCCCGGTCCTATCTGTCCCTGGGGTTCTCCCACCCCATACCGTAAGCCCCCTTCTCTAGCATCCTGCCCCATTCCCCAGCCCATCTGCCCTGTGGTCTGCTCCCTGTCCCATATTCCTAGCCTTCTCCACCCATCTGCCCTTCCCCATGTTCTAGTCCCCCCACTCCATTTGTCCCCCACTGTGTTCAGAACCCCACTCCATCTTTCCTGTGTCTTCATCTCCCTCTGGGTCCTGGCCCGGACTCTATCTGTGTCCAGGCTTCAGTCCCCCTCTAATATCCCCCCTTGTTCCACCCATGTATTACATGCCTCCCCCCCCCCTCCAGCCTCATATCAAGGACCCCCCTTCTGGCCTGGTGCCGCTCCCCCTGTATCCTAGGGTGCCCTTCAGATTGACGCCCAGACGGGTTCACTGGGAGGGGAGTCTCCTTTCAGAGAGGACTAGATCAAAGCCCATTAACGAACTGCTAATGCGGGTTAGCATGGGGCACCACGTGGACAGGGTATGGCAGGCTGGGATGTGGCAGATATATCGTGCATGTTGGGAGGCATTTTATGCTAAATTCATCTCCTGTTAAAGCACATTGCCTTGCGCTGTCTCCGCTCTCCTCATCTTTCCTCCATTATTCTCCCACTTGTTACACTTCGTCTTAAACCCGACTGTAAACGCTGCAGGGGAGAAGTGGCCCCCCCAGATGGCTGAACCCGCACAGTGGACCTAGACTGGGACCTTACTGTGCACGGGAGGCAAGCGGCCACAAAAGGGGGAAGGAGATTCAGGCCAATTGGGAGCAGGACGCGGGAAAGATGCCAGATCTATTACACAAACCAGGGGCTGTATCTTGTCTCCTACCCAGGGCCAATCCCTGTGGCTGCAGGGCCCGGCTGCTCCCCTTCAGCCCGGCGAAGACAGGCCGTGTCACCGCCCCCGGCTGCGGCTGGAGCCCCTGCCCGGCTGCCACCGGCTTTCGCGCCCATTTGCTGACCTGGGGCTCTGGAAGCCGGACGTCTCCGCGGCGCGCCGGGCTCGGGGCTGCCCCAGGGACAGGGCCCAGGAGCTGAGCTGGGCTCGGCCACGGCCCCAGGATGGGCAGCGCCGGGGCTCGGGGCCTGTCGGGGGCGGGACGCCGCAAGCCGGCGGCTGCCAAGCCCCACCCCCGTCCCGCGGCTCCTTCTGCGGCTGCCGCTAGCTTTCCGCGCCAGAAGGGGCCGCGTGTAGCCGCCGCCGCCAGTCAGCGCCGGACCCCAGCGCCGCGCGGCCGTCGCTCGCCGGCGGCTCCCCGCCATGCAGGACTACGAGGTGGTCACCGCCTTCCTGGGCGAGTGGGGCCCCTTCCAGCGCTTCGTCTTCTTCCTGCTCAGCGCCAGCATCGTCCCCAATGGCTTCACCGGGCTCTCCATCGTCTTCCTGGCCGGCGCCCCCGAGCACCGCTGCCGGGTGCCCCCCAGCGCCAACCTGAGCCGCGAGTGGCTCAACGCCAGCATCCCCCGCGAGCTGCAGGGCGGCCGGGAGGGGCCCAGCAGGTGCCGCCGCTACTGCCTGGAGTCGCTGGCCAATTTCTCCGCGCTGGGGCTGCAGCCCGGGCGGGACGTGGACCTGAGTCAGCTGGAGCAGGAGAAGTGCCTGGACGGCTGGGAGTACAGCCGGGAGATCTACCGCTCCACCATCGTCACCGAGGTGCGCCCGGGCGGGGGGCCGCCCTGGGGGCCAGGGACGAGAGGGGTGGGGAGGGAAGGGGTCTTGGGGTGATGGAGATGGGGAGAAGGTTGGGGGGTGGGGCCAAGGCGTGGGATGCTGCTGGGAGGGGTGTTGGGAGGGGGGGCACCGGGAGTGGGGTGCCCAAGGTGGGAGGTGCTGGCGATTGGGGGCCGGGAAGGGGGGTGCCAACCACGTGGGGCCAGTGTAGGAGTTTGGAGGGCTGGGGTAAGGGGTCTGAGTGTATCGGTAACTGCTGGAGGCACTGGGGACTAGCCTGCCGTGCCGTGTTGATGATGTGCTGATTTGGTGCATAAATGATCAGTAATACCAAGAGAGACTGTGCTTTGCTTCCTAGTCCCCGACACATGACATGGGACAGAATTCTACCTGTCAGTCCCTCTGTCACAGGATGTGGGACCTAGTGTCTACTGACTCCAGTAGCTACTGTTTCAGTTGAGATGTGGAGTGGATGGGAGCTCTGAAACTTGGTGGAAGGGGAAAAGTGGGCCCAGGGTTACCTAGTGTGTAACAATAGGTATGCTTGCAGGAGGGGAGGCTGCAGGCCATAAATACACCTGTCCTCTAGGTTGAAGCCCACTACCTACACACTTTTGGGATTGCATATCCAATACTGGGCGCATTACTCTGGGGACCTGTTCATCTTGAGTTGCTTACTGTAGCTACATCAACCCTACACTTTCCCCTCTTGACTTTTCTCTGACTGTTCAGGTCACTGAATATATTCCCTTTCTTTCTTTAGAAAGTTTTAACAGGTTAAGGAGTAATAGCCGTGTTAGTCTGTATTCGCAAAAAGAAAAGGAGTACTTGTGGCACCTTAGAGACTAACCAATTTATTTGAGCATAAGCTTTCGTGAGCATCCGATGAAGTGAGCTGTAGCTCACGAAAGCTTATGCTCAAATAAATTGGTTAGTCTCTGAGGTGCCACAAGTACTCCTTTTCTTTTAACAGGTTAACTAATCATTGCTATGTAAATATCAGAGACCAAACTAAAATCATTACAACAGTGAGCTTTTGTTTAGAGAAACATTATACAGTAATACAGTCATCAGCTCTCTCCATTTAACAGGGTGCATTCAAATTACAGAGACTTATTACAAAACCCAGGACATATTGTTTTTGGTGATCTTATTATATGAAGTGAAACTTCTGATTACACATTTATGAAATCAGACATGCCTACCAAATGTTAATATTAAAATAAATTGGACATTCCCTAGTGAAGCAAGCCACTTTGCACAGAGAAGTTTGTGCTGGGCTTTGCTGATGTCTCTTTCTTAACTGAAGATCTGGGTAGGTGTTTGCAAAGGAACCTATACTTGGCCTCTGCAGCCTGCCTGTTTTTATATTGTGTCTTAAATGTACATGCTGTTTTTAAAATAATTTGGAATGCCAAAGTGTGTGTACTGGAGAGCATACAGTTTAATGTAGATTATTAAAATATACAGGACAAGAGTTCAGGTTAGTGTTGGAAGCTATTGCTGAAGGAGAGACTTGGAAGAAAAAAGTTATGTCATCTCTATTTAAGCTGCTGGAAATGTGGCTATGAGGCAGAAGAGTGATATTGTGAAAGTTTCTGTCTTTTTTTTTCCCCCCGCACATCATATGTAACTTTGTCTGTCAAGCTCTTGTGATATTTTTCCCCTGCTGAAAGCTTCTACAAGAAACGGAAAGAGACCTTTTAAAAATAAATAGCAGGAACAACATGCACCATTGTGCTTCTCTGCAGCAGTGCCTTGGAGATTGCTGTAACAAAGGAAGTTTGAGCCTCTTTTGATGTAACCTGCATACTTCAGTGGCTTAGGATTTTGCTGTCCCAGTATTAAATTTGGCACATGAGATTTTTTTTTTAAATAGAAGGCCCATGATGATTTTTCACACCACTGTACCAGCCAGTGTAGACAGGGCAAAACTTTAATTGGTTGTTGACACCTGTTACTGAGCTTTGGTTAAAAAAAAAAAAAAAAAAAGAGTACTTGTGGCACCTTAGAGACTAACCAATTTATTTGAGCATAAGCTTTCGTGAGCTACAGCTCACTTCATCGGATACATACTGTTCATCGGATGAGCTTCAATAGTGACTGAGGCTTGAACGATTTTCACAGCTGATTTTAGTGAAGTTTTGTCATCTCCACGCCAGCTTTCACCTTTCAGCACTGATGCATCACCTAAATTGCTTTTAAAGATCTGCTTTAGACACTTAACTGTTCTGAACTTCTTTCTGGACACTGCCCAAAAGCACTATTGCAAAGGCCTAAACTATTATTGCAGAGAACATAAAAAAAGGAGTCTTTTTAAAATTATTTCAGTTCACATGGCATTGTGTTGTTTTTATTTTGAATGCTTCAAAGCTCAATGGCTTGGTGGTTTAGACATGGTTTCAGCCTATAATTTGTCTCCTCGCTGTCAAAACCGTGTACTGAGTTTCAGCCCAATTACAAATTAAACTGGCTGAATTTTAAACTTCAGAAAGCTGGAGAGTCTGGTAACAAACTGTAAGAATAAAGAAAGCTGATACAGTGCGTGACACTAGAATTTCAAGAAAACACTCTGTCTGTGCAGTTTGGCTGATATTTTGTTTGAAACTATATTTTGTTTGCCTGATCCCTGTGTGTGCGGGAGTTAACTTGGCAGACCCAGACTTCATGCATCATGACTTCTTTTACAAATGTTTATGCTTCTGGGTGAGTTTTGCAAGAGCTGTGGCCTTTCACTCACTTACAGGTTTTCAATGTTAAACTTGTTTAACTCTCTAATCTGTTGGCTCATTCCTGCCCTTTTATGATTCATTAATCTCATGTTTAGCTGCATATCTCTCTCTGACTTGTCAAGATGGCCAAGAGGACCTTTGTCCCAGATCTGGCTTTAACTGAAATCTAGAAAAAAAAATGTTGCCTGAAGCATCTTCTGTCTCATGTCACATGACCACAGTAAAGGCCCTCACTTATGTGACAGTCTTGAAGGAGCAGAAGCGGTTTAAAATGCCTTTCCTTTGCTTCTTCCTGTCTAAAAGCAAATCCCTCTTTCTCAGTCAGTCTTCCTAGTGTACATTTAATAACAGAAGATTGCAGTTAGAGATGCTGGTATATTTGATCATTTTATACATACTGTAACTGCCTTTTGTATTTGTGAGTCATTTCAAACACTATAAGTGGAGAGGTGAATAAAACTTCATGCCCTCAAGAAAACATCCATGTATGTAATTCTTATTCCTTTTTTATGTAAGTAAGTGGCAGAATGAAATGGTAATAAAAAGTGATATATGGCTCTTAAAACACTTAGAGGTGTGATAATTAAATGAAGGGCTAAATTCTTCTTCCAGTTACATCTGTTAAACCCTGCTATCTTCAGTGGCATTGAGCAGGTGTAACTGGGAGCAGAATTTGGCACTGAAATAGAATGAGACAAAGGGACTGTAGAGGAGGAACAAAGAGGAGGTAGACTTGTCTTGGATAATGCAATGGTCTTACATATTTTGGCCAATTTAAAATGTGCTCAACTTCTGGTCTGCTATTCTGAAAACCTCTGTTCAGCCACTTTCTAAGTGTTAAGATGGTAGGAGTAATTGCCGCATGCCAGGTGGTAAGTATCATAATTTTATGTCATATGTGTGTTCATCCTTAAATTTTTCAGTTTTTTTTAGGATATCCCGTTGCAAAATTTACACTAGTGGGAATTTGAAATCAAGTGGTTAAGGGCAAGATTGTACATTTTTGTTTGTTCCTTCAACAAAATGCAAGCATTATTTGACTTTAAAAAAAGAAACTTTATTGTAAGCCTACCTCTCTTTTATTCTTCTTGTTGTTGTTGGAATTACAGTAGTGCCCCACGGCCTTACTCAGTATTGGTACCCTATTGTGCTGGGCACTGTACAAACCTATAGGAAGAGACCGTCCCTGCCCCCCAAAATTCACAATGTAGGGCCCTGATCATGTAATTAGCTCTATGCAGGCAGACCCCTGCACCTTTGTAGAGCTCACATGAAACAAATTAACAGGGGGTGTGTGGGAAAGTGGAGACAATGGTACCAACAGTTGGAATTGCCCACGGAAGCATAGACCAGCAATGTGCCTAAGTTCCAGGTATTCAAGTTTACTTTTTTTAAAGAGTAAACAGGAGAGATTAATGAAACTGCACGGGCCTTGTTTATATAACAATGCAACCAGTGGCTGAAGTTCAAATCAAAGCTTTCTCTACCAAGTTAAATATTTACTGACGTCGACATGCATATTATAGTGGTGGTTTAGCATAGCAAAAGTCATGTCAGGACTCTCATTAGATTTCCTCCTCTTCACATGTTACCAGCTTTCTTAATACATGTGCTCTCTGTGTGTATTAATTTGTAATTAAGATAAACAGAATTAAGGGTAGAATGAGGGTGTCCACATGGGTTAATGCCATTTAACTAATCCACCTTTTGTTAATTTGGATTAATTTTCCTGACTGTCCCTGTGTAAACAAGACTTTAGTTAAGCTTTCTTTCATAGCTAGGCTACTTCTGCGGGGCAATCAGAAGTGAAAAGCAGTCCGCACTTCTGTCAAAAATGAGCAGATATGATACTGACTATACACAGAGAACAGATGTATTCATTGGGAAAGCTACTAACATATGAAGATGAGGAAGTCTAATGAAAGTCCTGATTTCAGAATCTTTGTTACTGGTCATGTCAGAGCAAGAAAAACATTTATCTTGGCTTTCAAATTACAGGCTGAATATGCCCACAATTTGAAAAGACATCCTGTTTACTTATATCAGGGGACTGCAACCTGTCAGAAGTGGTGTGCCGAGTCTTCATTTATTCACTTTAAGGTTTCACGTGCCGGTAATACATTTTAATGTTTTTTGGAAGGTGTGTCTCTCTCTATAAATCTATATATTATATAACTAAACTATTGTTGTATTGTAAAATAAACAAGGTTTTCAAAATGTTTAAGAAGCTTCATTTAAAATTAAATTAAAATGTTGATCTTACGCCGCTGGCCCACTCCGCCCGCTGCTGGTGTGGGGTTCTGTTCACCTAGGCCGGCAGCGGGCTGAGCGGGGCCTGCAGCCGGGACCCCGGCTGGCAAGGGGCCGGCAGCCAGAACCCCAGACTGGCAGTGGGCTGAGCAGCTCAGCCCGCTGCTGCTCAGGGGTTCCATCCGCCGGCTCCTACCAGCCTGAATCCCGGCTGCTGGACCCGCTCAGCCCGCTGCCAGTCTGAGGTCCCGGCCCTACCCACATACAGTGGGTACCTACCTTCTCCTTAGTTCTGGCCATTCTCTTCCTCTCTCTCTACACTGAGCTGAGGGTGGGAATGCACTGAGCACAGGGCTGGTGGTGAAGGAGCAGGCTGGGGGTTGGGGTGTAGGGTCTGGCCAGGAGCTAGAATGAGGGAGGGGGCTCAGGGTTGGGGCAGGAGGTTTGGGTATGGAGCGCTTACCTGGGCAGCTCCCATTTGGTGGGAGGGGTACAGGTGGGAATGTGGGGGGGGGGGTGCAGGAGCTCCCATTTGGTGCTCGGGGTGGGGGTAGGGATTTGGGGGGTGCATGGGGGGTGCGGGGGCTGGGGATGTGTGGGGTGCCAGAGTCAGGGCTGGGGTCATGGGGGGGGGTGAAGGAGTCAAGCAGAGGGCTGGGTGTGTGTGAGGGGGGGTACAGGGCTCAGGGCAGGGGCCTTGGGGGTGTGCAGGGCAGAGGGCTGGGTGTGTGTGTGGGGGGTCAGAGATGTGGGCTGGGGTTGTGGGGTGCTCACGGCAGGGGGCTGGAAGGGATATGGCCTGCTTCCCCAAGGCCCTGCCCCTGCTTCTTCTCTGCCTCCCCTCTGACTGCTCCTCCCTTGCAAGGGCCATCAGCTGATCGGCTGGCAGGGACAGAGAGGAGGAGGAGGGGCAGGGACCCAGCACACTGCGGGAAGAGGCAGGGGAGCCGTTAAGAGGCAGGGGAGCCGGCAGGACCAAGCTTCTGCGCCTTGCCCCCTGTTTCCGCGGGAGGGGGCGGGGAGCGGAGAAGAGCAGGCCGGGCCGGATTTTTAATGGCACTCTGCTGCCTGCCAGCACCCCGTGCCATTAAAAATGGGCTTTTAAAAAGGAATTGCACTTGAAGGAGCTCTTTGATTCTACAATATTGGATCATAGAAATGTAGGGTTATAAAGCATCACAAGAGGTCATCTAGCCCAGCCTCTTGTCCTGAGGCAGGACCATGTAAACTTCGACCATCCCTGCCAGGTGTTTGTCCAACCTGTTTGCTCTTTTTAAGAGCAGGTTAGACTTCCAGTGATGGGGATTCCACAACCTCCCCTAGAAGCCTATTCCGGTACTTAATTTTCCTTCTAGTTAGGAAGATTTCTGAATATCTAACCTAAATCGCCCTTGCTGGTCTTGCTCTACATTCAGTGAACATGATGAATGCATTATCACTGTCTTTTTTTTCTAACAGCCCTTAACATATCTGCAAAAAGAAAAGGAGTACTTGTGGCACCTTAGAGACTAACCAATTTATTTGAGCATAAGCTTTCGTGAGCTGCAGCTCACTTCATCAGATGCATACTGTAGAAAATACAGAAGATGTTCTTATGCATACAAACCATGAAAAAATGGGTGTTTACCACTACAAAAGGCTTTCTCTCCTGCTGGTAATAGCTTATCTAAAGTGGTCATTCTCCTTACAATGTGTATGGTAATCAAGATGGGCCATTTCCAGCACTAATCCAGGGTTTAACAAGAACATCTGAGGAAGTGGGGGGTGGGGGGGGGGGTTGGAAAAAACAAGAGGAAATAGGTTACCTTGCATAATGACTTAGCCTCTCCCAGTCTCTATTCAAGCCTAAGTTAATTGTATCCAATTTGCAAATGAATTCCAATTCAACAGTTTCTCGCTGGAGTCTGGATTTGAAGTTTTTCTGTTGTAATATCGCAACTTTCATGTCTGTAATCGTGTGACCAGAGAGATTGAAGTGTTCTCCGACTGGTTTATGAAGTGAGCTGTAGCTCACGAAAGCTCATGCTCAAATAAATTGGTTAGTCTCTAAGGTGCCACAAGTCCTCCTTTTCTTTTTGCGAATACAGACTAACACGGCTGTTACTCTGAAACCTGTCTTTATGAATGTTATAATTCTTGACATCTGATTTGTGTCCATTTATTCTTTTATGTAGAGACTGTCCAGTTTGACCAATGTACATGGCAGAGGGGCATTGCTGGCACATGATGGCATATATCACATGGGTAGATGTGCAGGTGAACGAGCCTCTGATAGTGTGGCTGATGTTATTAGGCCCTGTGATGGTGTCCCCTGAATAGATATGTGGGCACAGTTGGCAACGGTCTTTGTTGCAAGGATAGGTTCCTGGGTTAGTGGTTCTGTTGTGTGGTATGTGGTTGCTGGTGAGTATTTGCTTCAGGTTGGGGGGCTGTCTGTAGGCAAGGACTGGCCTGTCTCCCAAGATTTGTGAGAGTGTTGGGTCATCCTTCAGGATAGGTTGTAGATCCTTAAAAATGCGTTGGAGGGGTTTTAGTTGGGGGCTGAAGGTGACGGCTAGTGGCGTTCTGTTATTTTCTTTGTTGGGCCTGTCCTGTAGTAGGTGACTTCTGGGAACTCTTCTGGCTCTGTCAATCTCTTTCTTCACTTCCGCAGGTGGGTATGGTAGTTGTAAGAATGCTTGATAGAGATCTTGTAGGTGTTTGTCTCTGTCTGAGGGGTTGGAGCAAATGCAGTTGTATCGCAGAGCTTGGCAAGGTAACCTATTTCCCCTTGGTCCCCCCTTCCTCAGACGTTCTTGTTAAACCCTGGATTAGTGCTGGAAATGGCCCATCTTGATTATCATACACATTGTAAGGAGAGTGATCACTTTAGATAAGCTATTACCAGCAGGAGAGTGGGGTGGGGGGAGAGAAAACCTTTTGTAGTGGTAAACACCCATTTTTTCATGGTTTGTATGTATAAGAACATCTTCTGTATTTTCCACAGGATGCATCCGATGAAGTGAGCTGTAGCTCACGAAAGCGTATGCTCAAATAAATTCCTTAGTCTCTAAGGTGCCACAAGTACTCCTTTTCTTTTTGCGAATACAGACTAGCACGGCTGTTACTCTGAAACTTAACATATCTGAAAGCTTATCAGTTTGCCCTTCAGTCTTCTTTTCTCAAAAAAAAACTGGGCATGTTTAGTTTTAACAGTTCCTCATAGGTCAGGTTTTCTAAACCTTATCATGTTTGTTGCTCTCCTCTGGACTGTCTCCAATTTGTCCACTTTTTTCTTAAGTGCAGCATCCAGAACTGGATCCAGTTCTCCAGCTGAGGCCTCACCAGTGGCAATTAGAGCAGGATAGTTCCTTCCTTTCTTACATATGACACTTCTGTTAATTCACCCCAGAATATTAGCTTTTTTCACAACTTTATCACATTGTTGACTCATTCAATTTGTGATCCATTCTAATCTTTTCAGCGGTATTACTGCCTAGCCAGTTCCCCATTTTTGTTGTTCATTTAATTTTTTCCTTCGTAAATTAAGTTCTTTGCACTTCTCTTTATTGCATTTCATCTTGTTGATTTCATACAAGTTCTCCAATTTGTCAAGATTATTTTGAATACTAATCCTGTCCTTCAAAGTGTAACTTTGTGTTATCTGCCAATTTTATACGCATAATTTCCACTCCATTATCCAAGTCATTTATGAAAAGATTGAATAGTACTGAAACCAGGGCTGACGCTCTGTGGGACCTCACTAGGTGCATCTGCTCATTTTGACAGCCAACTAGTGATAACTCTCTTTGAGTATGGTCTTTCAACCACTTATGCATCCAATTTATGGCAATTTAATTTATACTTAATTTCCCTAGTTTGCTTATGAGACTGTCATGTGGGATTGTGTCAAAAACCTTACTAAAATCAAGATATGTCCCATCTACTGCTTCTCCCCTATCCACTAGGCTAGTAACCCTGTCACAGAAGGAAATGCGGTGGGTTTGTTCTTGACAAATACATGCTTGCTATTTTTATAATCCTATTATCCTCTAGATGCTTACAAATTTAATGTTTAATCATTTGTTCTAGGTACTATATTTGTCCTTCTCCAGTCCTTTGGGACCTCACCTGTCCTCCATGATTTCTCAAAGACAATTGCTAATGGTTCCAAGATTGCTTTAGCTAGTTCTTTAAGTAACTTAGGATGAATTTCATTAGGCCCTGCCAACTTGACTGCATCTAATTTTAGATAAATATTCTTTAACTTCTTGTTTCCCTATTCTGGCTTATGTTCCTTCCCCCTTATTGTTAATATTAGTTGTGTTAAGTATCTGGTTAGAATTTACCCTCTTGGTGAAGACTGAAGCCAAATAGGCATTCAAGACAGCTGTGGTGTTTATGTCACCTGTTCTTAGCTCTCCTTCCCGGCTAAGTAGTGGACCTACACTTTCCTTCATCTTTCTCTTGCTCCAAATGTATTTATAAAACCTCCTATTACCTTTTATGTCCCTTGATGTCCCTTGCTAGGTGTAACTCATTTTGTGCCTTAGCCTTTCTGATTTTGTTTCTACATGCATGTGCTATTCTTTTGTACTCATCCATAGCAATTTGTTCATGTTTTTGCTTTTTGTGGGATTGCTTTTTGATTTTCAGTTCATTGAAGAGCTCCTGATGGAGCCTTTTACAATTCTTCTTATCTTTCCTTTGCATCAGTTTGCTGTTGTACTTTTAATATTGTCTCTTTGAGAAAGTGCTCCTTTTTTGCCTCTCAGTTAATCAATAGCAAAAAGACAGAAGTGCCCCAGAGATACTTACCTGAAGTAGCCCATATTTGTATAGCTCAGTAGGCTAGCATTTCAGTGTTGTTGCAGTGAAAATGAAGACATCACTACCTTAGACATAACACAGACAATATATTTATAGAGCTAATGTTTCCATGACTCTTTAAAACTAATTTTAGCATTAAAAAAAGAAGTTGCTGGCTAGTTCACCATTATATCCATGCTCCTTTCTCCACCACTCCTCCCAAATTCACCACCAGCACCATTGTTTTGGGTTTATTTTATTGTATTGTATTGATTTATAAAGTAATGAAAAAGCTTGAAATTTCCCCATACTTTCTGTACGGATGAGACCCTTGTAAAGGCTTAGCACAACTTCAGGAGAAGCAATTCAAGAAATATACTTTATCCTTTTGTAGATGTGGGTCTGGTTTGCATTTTTGGATAGTTTATATAGTGTAATAGCGCACCTTGGGCGTTGGGCACTTGATAAATATAAATAAATAACACAGAAACATGTGTGATAATTCTCAGAGGGACAGGTTCTTCCTTCACTTATGCCCATGTTACCCCATTAAGTGTAGTGGTTTGCATGGGTATAGCTAAAAGCAGAATTTGGTTCAAAGTTCATAAGTAGTGAATAGGGAGAATGACAGGTCACTTGAAGGTTCTGCCTTCATTTACAGGGTAGCAGATGGGAGGGAAGAGCAGGGTCGACCAAAACAAAACCGTTACTATCAGCTCAGTTTTAAAAAGGAAATTTTAGCATGTAGAATACTTCCAATTTCTTGTTGTTTTTTATCTTTTATGTTTGCCCGTGCTGGGATCAGAAAACAATAAACAGCATAGCCTGAAACTGCAAGATTCAGAAAAGTCTTCCTTATATAACAGGGGTGAAACTGAGCAAGCCTCTAGGGGAAGTATTTGATATTTGTAATGGTCTATCTATGTTTGGTGTCTGTAGTAACACTCTTAAGGAAATAGAACCTTCATTAATATCGGAGTAGTGCTTCTGTAGTGGAATAGTTCTTTGTAATCTCATAGACGTTAAGGCCAGAAGGGACCATCATGATCATTTAGTTTGACCTCCTGGATATTGCAGGCCACAGGACCTCACCCACCCTCTCCTGTAATAGACCATAATCTCTGGCTGAGTTATTGAAGTCCTCAAATCATGATTTAAGTACTTCAAATTAGAGAGAATTCACCATTTACACTAGTTTAAACCTGCAAGTGGCCCGTGCTGCAGAGGAAGGCGAAAAACTCCCAGGGTCTCTGCCAGTCTGACCTGGGAGGGAAATTACTTCCTGACTCCAAATATGGTAATCAGTTAGACACTGAGCATATTGGCAAGACCCAGCAACCAGACACGTGGAAAGAATTTTCTGTAGTAACTCAGAGCCGTTCCCATCTAGTGTCCTATCACAGGCCGTTGGAGATACTTGCTGCTAGCAGTCGCAGATCAGTTACGTGCCATTGTAGGCAGTTCCATCATATCATCCCCTCCATAAACTTATCAAGCTCAGTCTTGAAGCCAGTTAGGTTTTTTGCCCCTACCGCTCCCCTTGGAAGGCTGTTCCAGATTAATCTGAGAAACATGTCTACTTCGTGGGGAGTAATAAATTACATACTACTGGCTTGGCAGTTACTTCTGTAACTTTCCAGGCATACACAACAGTGGTGAAGCTTACTGTATGCACAGTGGTACTATATAGTAAGATGTCCTCAACCTCCATGGAAAAACTCCCCTATAATAGAATTGCAATTTACATGTTGCAATGCATTGAAAAATTTGTAGTGAAATCAGATCGGAAGTTTGTTATAAGAAAGTTCGCCTATCACTGTCCGTTGGTTGGTTGCTTTTGATTTTTTAAAAATGGGATACTGTCATATTATCTTGTGAGTTATGGAACGGCTACCGTCTGAGGAGAGATTAATAAAACTGGGACTTTTCAGCTTGGAAAAGAGATGACTAAGGGGGATATGATTAAGGTCTATAAAATCATGACTGGTGCAGAGAAAGTAAATAAGGAAGTGTTGTTTACTCCTTCTCATAGCACATAGGGGTCTCCAAATGAAATTAATAGGCCACAGGTTTAAAACAAAAGGAAGTATTTCTTTACACAACGCACAGTCAACCTGTGGAACTCTTTGCCAGAGGATGTTGTGAAGGCCAAGACTATAACAGGATTCAAAAAAGAACTAGATAAATTCATGGAGGATAGATCCATCAATGGCTATTAGCCAGGAAGGGCAGGGATGGTGACCCTAGCCTGTTTGCCAGAAGCTGGGAATGAGCGACAGGGAAAGGTTCACTTGACGATTCCCTGTTCTGTTCATTCCCTCTGGGGCACCTGGCACTGGCTACTGTCAGAAGGCTAAATGGACCTTTGGTCTGACCCAATATGGCTGTTCTTATGTTTGTATGTTATGTTCTTAGGAGGTCTGACAGAATCACAGCACAAGCTGAGCAGGGTCAAGCCAGGTCACTGTCTGGTTGGGAGTCTTAGGGTTTGTCTACACGGTGCATTAGTCTGCATTAGAGGGATATAAATTGTAGCGTGCACCAGCATGTTGCACACTAACAGGCTTCCATGAATCCTGCTGGTGCATCCTAACAGTTCCCTACTGCATGCTAATGAAGTCCTGTTTTGTGACTACATTAACAGTATGATTTACATCCCACTAGTGCCAACTAATGCACCATGTAGACAAGCCCTTAGACACTGCAGGATTTGGTCATGTTAATTTATAAAGTGTTGTTCTTCCATCTGAGTTAGGTAGGATTTTACAGGTGTAGTGGATGCATCTAAAAATGTGGCCTTGACCAGTTGAGGCTACTGAAGGTCTCACAAAACTTTTCATAAGAGTTATTGTGTTAACCTCAGTAGCCTGGCCAAATTTTCAGTTAAGGTAATTACAGTACATTCTTCTCTACCTAAACTTCCCCTGCATTTCTGATTTGGTATGATAGTCTTCTTCACTTCTTGTCTTGAATGTTATTGTATAGCTTGGCTGTACTTGTTTTAAAAATCGTAGTGTTTCATCAGAGTGTTACTTTCATTCCATTTGTGATTGAAGTGTTATTTGTGAGGAGTTTTCAAATTTCATTCCTTTTAAATAAAAGGTACTATGTAAATTTTCAGATCATTATTTGATTACAGAGCATACGATGAAAGAATAAAGGAAATGCCAGTTTAACAGGTTGAATTCTCTTATTACTGCTGTGATAGTAATCCTATTTAAGTGTAAAATTAAATTTTTTAAATACTTTCCATTGTTGAATTAAAGGATTAGAAATTCATAATGACTAAATTAATTAAAATGCTTTAAGTTTTGGACTTGAGTTTCCTATAATGCTAGGAATTTGGGGGTTTACTTTGGTTCCAAATGCCCAATTTTAAACAAAACAGGTTGTACAGAATTTTGGAAATATTCTCCAGAGAAAAGCATTAATTACTACTACAAACAAATTAGGGCTTTGTACAGAGAACAAATCAAACATCTGATAGTGTGAGGGATATTAAGTTCTTCCCACACCCATTTTATTATCTGGCATATAAACAGCAAGGGTGGGTTATGGATTACTATCAGATGAAGAGACTTGGAGTCAGATTACATGGAGTCTGATTCACAGCTGTCCCACAGACTTCTGTGACCTTTGTCAAGTCACATGACCTGTTTGTGTCTCTTCACCTATCATTAATGGAATGTGACACTCACTTGCCAAGTGTGTTTTGAAACAGATCAAATGTGTAAATTGTTATTGTTTCACCTACTCTTTTGTTATGACCTTTGCTTTTCCAATACATTCTGTGTGACCCACCTGACCGATATCTTGAAGCTGTTTTTGACTCTGCAGTCAATTGGCCTGACAGTCAGCTTCAAATAATGCAATGTTAAGAGTGTCTGGGAGCTGAAGTCTTGTAAAATGGTAACGTTTAAATAAAGTATGTTCTCCAACAGCTTTAGATCACTATACAGCAAGAATACT
Organism: Natator depressus; assembly: GCF_965152275.1. Taxonomy (NCBI): domain Eukaryota; kingdom Metazoa; phylum Chordata; order Testudines; family Cheloniidae; genus Natator; species Natator depressus. Next base: position 15,013,016 of record NC_134241.1, read on the forward strand.
CTGTGCCCGTGGTTTTGAGTGGTAGGATTCATCATGTTCCTAAACGCTGGTGTCTAACATATTAGAAAGCAGCATTTCTAGCAGTTGTTTCACTCACTGCAGCCTCTTAGAATCCTCAGGAGATTTGATTACTCTGTTGCTAACATTTGCATAGAAACGAATGCTGGATTTGAAGACAAAGACCAGGCAGCTTTAAAGATTTATACAAAAGGGGGTGGGGGTGGAAGGAAGGCTTTTTTTATGAACTTATTTTGCTTTTGATGTAACTGGGCCCATTCTCCTCTGCTACGTGGAGTGGCTCTGAGCTAAGAAAAAAGTGGGCAGCAGCTGCCCAGGATATGCTTGGAACCATTGAGAAGGCCTTTTGGGAGCCTGGGATGACTGTCATCCCAAGGGAAGAGAGTAGAACCTCTAAAATAGATTTTTGCATGTTATCGGGACAGAGGAACTGAACAGCAAGAGAAGATGGGAGCATGGAAATAAGAATGCCTGTCCCTCTTCACTCCACTTCTGACATACCTGCTATGCCCGATACATCATTGTAGGCAAATTCCATGAACTCTATTAACCTTGTTGAAAGGATATTGGGGAATGAAAATTACTCATTTCTCTGGTCTCAGACATTCTATATTCAGTCCTGGACCAATGCCAAACAGCACTTCTAGTGGAAAGTGACAACCCAGGTGACCTTTAAGTATAGTGGTGCAGGCTTTGCGTTAGTTACACCTCAGAGCTTTAGTCCCTGCAAGATATCGGGACTGGCTACACCCAGCAGGAAACATGATTCCTAAAGAATGGCAATACTTCATTATTGTTAGGTTTCAGAGTAACAGCCGTATTAGTCTGTATTCGCAAAAAGAAAAGGAGTACTTGTGGCCCCTTAGAGACTAACCAATTTATTTGAGCATGAGCTTTCGTGAGCTACAGCATCCGATGAAGTGAGCTGTAGCTCACGAAAGCTCATGCTCAAATAAATTGGTTAGTCTCTAAGGTGCCACAAGTACTCCTTTTCTTTTTGCTTCATTATTGTGACAGCGGTGGCTTTGTAGACCACAGTTTATGAACCATTTCCATATGCCACTAGAAAACTGAAGACTCCAGGCTTCATTTATTGTGCTCATTCATGACCAAACAAGTCATGAGATATTGGACCTTAAGATTTCAACATTCTGATTGCTATCTGGCCCACACTTTTATTGACCTACTTAAAATGACTTTTTGTTTTTAACCACTGATGTTCCACAAACGGAGGGCCTTGGAAAGCTGTGATTCCAAGTTGCTCTCATTGGTTTCTGCTTCTAGCAATTCTCAGCATTACAACTCCTAAACCGCTTTATTAGAATGGAAGAAAAGCCAAGATGGTAATTGGAGTGGCATTTTAATATTGGATATCTCTCCATCTGCTATTGTAAGTAACCGTTGGCAGAGTAGTATGAAAACTTTCAGTACCGTGAACATTTCCAAGAAATGGCCCTGGGCCAGTGACCAGAAGAAAATTTTAGTCCCTGGACACACACTGTAAGTGGACAGCATGTTATCCATAAAAGCAGGTAGCTAAACATTACTTCATATAGCTAATTCACAAGTACAATATGACAAGTTGAGAATAATCACTTATGTATGGACTGCTTTTGCCAGTGACTCTATAAATGGCTTGACACAATCTTTGGCCAATTGGATCTTTGCCCCATGTTAGTAGTAATGTATTTAAATAGATGCCCATTTCCATTGGTTGCTGTAGTAGGTGGAATGGGTGAAGGGGAGAGTCTTTACTAATGCAGGATTCGAGATTGGTATTTACTATGCAGGGGGTGGTGCTTTATTGGTATATTTAGTAATAGTCAATTGTAGGTGATTTGATGGATTCAGTTTGTTTGGCAATGGCCATTTGCTGTATATTTTCAAGGTGTTAAATGTGCTGTGCTATGCTAAGATTTCCCAGTCAGTTTAGGCTCCTTAGTTTTGTTCAGTGACAGGAATGTAATAGACGCTTTTTTTTTTTTTTAATTGTTTGCCGTGTATGTCTGATAGACTCTGAACTAGAGAAGAATTCAGAGATTATCAGTGTGCTGTTTCCTTGTCAAGATAGAATGGCCATTTTTTTTCCTGTGACTTCTGTGTTGTATTATGTAGGAGACATCGCATGTTAGGACATGGAGTGAAGCCATGTTCAGTGAATTCTGACTGAGAGAGAACTTTAAAAGAACAATCTGTATTGCAAACTCCAGTTTGTATAAACGGGACTGTTTCAGGCAAGATTGGTGAAATTTACATTCGCACTGGGTGTGAAAATGGTCTAATCCACTGTTTAGTTCAATATGCAGAATTATTAAAGGGAGTCTCACCAACCTGTTCAGGAAAAAGTTTCGTGTCTCATATCAATAATGGAGAATGTCCAGTTTTTAATCCAGTATTCCACCGAGCATCTTTTTTGCATTTAATTTGAGAGATTTTTGGAGGACCTACCAAGGTTAAAGAGTGGGTTCTTCCATCATCTGCTGTAACACTTAAAGTAATGGTTTGTATGCAATAATAACGATTAACAGTGCAAAAAAGGCAATAAATATTCCTCTTCTATATCTGGAAAGTAGCTGGACAGTGCATTAATATCTTTCTATTGCTACAGTAACTAGAGTGGACATTTAACTTTAGTAGATGCAATTTGAAATTTTAAAATCTGCAGGACCAGATAACTTGCACCTAAGAGTTTCAAAAGAATTGCCTGAAAAAATATGAGGTATTAATGTTGATTTTTTTTTAACAAATCTTGACGCACTGGGGAAGTTCCAGAAGACATAAAAAAACTAATGCTGTATTAGTATTTAAAAAGGGTACACAGAATAAACCGGTTAGCCTAACATTAATCAAGACATAATCATGGGTCATCTGATATGGGAGAAAAACAGAAAAGAATTGAAGAATAGTTGCAGAATTGGAAAAGTTCAGCAAAAAGCTACAAGAATGATCCATGGTCTGGTAACTTGCCGTATGGTAAGAGACCAGCTGAATCTATTTAGCTTATCAAAAGGAAGGTTAAGTGGTGACTTGATCACACACTGTCGGTACGTCCACACAGGGATAAAAAATCTGCAGCTGGCCCAGGTCAGCTGACTTGAGCTTGCAGGGCTCGGATTCTGGGCTGAAAAATTGCTATGTAGATGTTAGGGCTCAGGTGGGAACCTGAGCTCTGGGATCCTATGTGGGTGTAGGGTCCCAGAGCTCAAGTGCCATCCCAAGCCTGAATGTCTACACAGCAGTTTTTAGCCCCACAAACTAGGCCCCAGCCATGGCTGTGCCGCAGATCTTTTATCTGTGTGTAGACATACCCTATAGGTACCTACGTAGGGAGAGGATTTCTTTTACTAAAGGGCTCTGTAATATGGTGAACAAAAACATGGAATGATCTCGTGCCTGGAAGCTGAAGCTAGCCAAATTTAGACTGGAAAGAAGTTACAGATATTTAACAATGAGTAATTATTGGAACAGCTTACTTAGGGATATTGTGAATTTTCCACCACTCAGAGTTTTAAAATCAAATTGGATATGGTTTAAAAACAAACTTCTGGTTGAGTCAGAGCATATAGATTTGTACATTTTTTAAGGCTGGAAGGGACCATTGTGATCATCTAGTCTGACCTGGATTGTTGGTACCAGAGGCTCAGTGGCATGGGGATCTTGGGGAGCCAAAAGGTACCGGAAGGAAGATACTGGACCCCTGAGATTTACCCACACCCCAGAAACAACTTCACTTACAGTCTGAGCCTTTCCCCTCTTTGCCTTCAGACTATTTACCTGTCAGGAGGCAGCGCTTCGTCAGCCCTTAAGGAACTAATAGCGAGTGAAGATGGATCGGGGCTGGATTTTTCCATGGGGGTTCTGGGCCCACTGACAGTGCAGTGCTGGGAAGGAGGGACGCTATCTCTCCATTGTGAGCTAGGACTCTAGAGTGGAGCAAATGCTGCGGCCCCTAGATTCCTACTACTCCCTGGTTCCCACTGACCATCCCAGTTCCCTGCAAGGAGCCAGTAGTGGGAGGGTAGGCTGCACAGAGAGTAGAGGCAGGGGGGAGCTCATAGCATCTCTGTGCAGGGTTGTGGGACCAGCAGATGAAAAGAGTGGGCCAGTGTAAGGCTGTTGGCTGGATGATTGTGGGGTGAGTTTCTGCTGATCTGCACTGAGGACAGTTCTTACTTCTTTATGGAGAGGGAGTGGGGTAGGAAGGAGGGCATTTGTGGAGGAGGTTATGGAGGTACTGAAGAGGACAGTATTCTCAATACCTTAGTACAGAGCAGTGAGGAACAACTGCAGTTCTCTAAAGGCCTGGATGCTGGATGTTGTCAGCTGGTTTCCTTGAGGAGGAAGCATCTCTGACTTGAGGTTGGTACTCTGCTCTGGGCCCCTGGTTTTCTCCCTTCTGTTGTGCAGGCCTGCTAGTCTTTAAGAACTTAGGACTCTGCAAAGGGCAGTTATCAAGAAGAAGGGGAACTGCTGGCAGCTCAAGAGACTGCTTCCTTCTCTGCGATGCAAAGCTCTCCCTTGGATTGCTTTGTTCTCTGACTCTCCCTATTGGGCAGCAGGGTCAGGATCCACTCTTTAAACAATCCGTAGCATTTGAATCAGTGGATCATCTATGGATGAGTGAGACGAGCAGGATTTGGCCTTGCCTCACAGGCAGAGCTAGAATTAGAACTCCTGAGTTTCTGGCTTCCAGTCACATGCTCGGCCTACTGTTAAGTGCACCGCTCCTGCTCCTCTTCCCCAAAGCTCATTGGTTCTCTGTTAAATCTCTTTAACAAGCAAACCTCAGCAGGGAGTGAATGCCACAACTATTCCTGTGGAGGTGATAGAACAGCTAGCTATGGGTGACGTGGCTTCCCTGCTGGCTTTGTTTTGTTTGGCTCTAGTAAACAATTTTTTAAAAAAAAAATTCCAGATAATATGAATAAAATTAAGCCTCTTTCATTACTTACTGTTAATATGTCACTGTAAGATTTAAAGTGCTTTATGAAGGCTTTATTAGTGCAATAACATCTGTTCAGCCTTCCCTGAGCTACGTGAACAGTTGTGAACTATTGCATGCCTTTGTTGAGTGGATAATTTTTTCCCCTTTCCTTTTCCCCACAATATTTGTCAGTAATGAGACTCAAACACTTGATCTTTTTACTGTATGTGTGTGTGTTTGTGTTTGCATTTCTTGGAAGGGAAGTTTATGACCAAAAATTCCCAAGCAGAATTTCTAGAGCACTGTATCTTTTGTTTTCCCTCTTTTTGCATATATCCTTTAAGCCTAGCTGGGGGGTTTACAGTAAGAACAGTATCTGGAAATTCTGCTCCCGAATAACTGCATCATCTGTACTCTTGGGTTGCAAAGCAGAGCAAAACCAAAGTGTTTGGGAGCATATCACAAAACCCAGCTTGTATAACTAGCCACAATGGATAGCTTGTTCTCTGCTCAGTGGAGGCCTGTCTCTACTTAATATTGTTTTGAGGAAGACAGTGTTAAGGTAAGAGAAGTTTCCATTGCAGTTCTCTGCATTTTGCCCTAAGACAGAAATCCAAAGATCTAATGGAAGACTTTTTAAATTATCCTTTTCTTTTCTTTACTTTAATAGGATGTTTCTTTTGTCTTTCGCAGGAGTTAGATAAGGCCCATAAAGAAACACTGTCACACTAGTTGATTTATCTTTGTTTCAAAGAAGAAAAATCCCTTACATCAACTTTGGGGGTGGGGGAACTACATGTGACGTGAATAATATATTGTTACTGAGGCCCCAAGTTTTCCAGGATGACAAGGAATTCACCCCTGCTGCAGAATTAGGCCCTGGATTCCAATTATGCCATTTAAATGATCTTTTGTGAAGTTATATTTTGGGGCCTAAACAGGTTGACTTTTTTGTTTGTTTGGTGGGGGCTTTTTTCCTTTCAGAGTGTACGCTTTAATCATTTACCATCAAAGTATTTGGATTAACTTTGGTTAATTTAGAAGAAAAATCAAAGTGTTATTGGTAAACGTTTAATGTTAAGGCTCGCTCTTTTTCTCTTGCAGTGGAATCTGGTATGTGACGATGACTGGAAAGCTCCCTTAACTACCTCCTTGTTTTTTGTGGGTGTTCTGGTTGGATCCTTTATATCAGGACAACTCTCAGACAAGTAAAGTATATACACCAAAACTTATAGTTCTCTATCTCTGATTTTCTAAAAGCACACTTAAAAAATTAAATGAGCCAGTGGTGAATGCCTGACCTGTTCAAACTGTAGCAAAGTGGATATACTCTTAGGTTGGGCCAACACTGATGAGAAATGGTCACCAAAAACACTATGGTTGTAGCGTTGATACTAACAACGAGAGCACTAATGTGGATTGACTGCTGGCATTTTTACCCCAGACGATCTAATCTCATTGTAGACAGAGCCTTAGCCTGGCATAAAGTCAGCTACCCTAATCAAAGCAAAATACTATTATGGGGCTTATTTTTTTTTCCCCAAAAGCCTTTTTTCTGTATTTCAAGTCTTTTTGCAGCCACAAATTAAAACAGGCACTAACAATTGTTGGGTAGGTTACATAGCACTCAGACCTCTCACTGCCTGATGTGTTGGAGGAAAATTACGGGCTGCTACTGAAAAAATCAGGCCAATGTTGTACTATTTGATTTAACGTGGACTATCTCTGTTATGGGTACTTACCGCAAACATGTTTTCCTTTCTCTAGCTCAGTTCAATAACTCCCTTTGTACAAGCTTTCGTAGCTTCTGTTGTACCCTATGTGGTCAGATTTAAGGTCTAAGTCCAGTAGTTTGAGTTTGTGGAAGCTAGAAAACACGAATACTGTTCACCAATCTCTAATAAAGTGGCTTATTGACCCAGCTACTAGAACCATGGGCTGTCTTGTTTATCAGCACCAGGGTGAAAACAAAATGGAAGCATTCTTGTATTTGAAAAACCCAGTTTTTTTAGTTTCTTGCATTTCAAAATATCTGAAGTCTAATGTGCAATACATTATGTGGCATTTACCTGGTTTCCAGTGAAATCACATGCCACCCTTCTACTTTTCTGATTTAATAGTAGTACTCATACATGTTTAACGTCTGGTCTTTTGGGGCCAAATCCTGAAGTTCTTACTTGGACGAAGCGCCCGCAAGGATTTAAAATAGTTTGCCTGAGTATGGTATTTAGAATCCATCCCTCTCTTCTTACAACAGGGAGGGACTCTGTTGTCGGGCTGTTTAGGAGTGTTTCATCATGCACTATTAGGGTATGTGTATGCTGTGATAAAACCCCGCCACACCAAGTCTCAGAGGCTGGGTCAGCTGACGTGGACTCATGGGGCTTGGAGTGCAGGGTTAAAAATAGCAGTTTAGGCCTTTGGATTTGGGCTGGAGCCTAGGCTCAGAGACCCTTTCCCCCTTGCGGTGTCTTAGGGATTGTCTACACTGCAGTTAGACACTCACGGCTGGCCTGGGCAACCTGACTCGGGCTAAGGGGCTGTTTAACTGCAGTGTAGATGTTCTGGCTCTGGCTGGAAACAGGCTCTGGAACCTTCCCACGTCAAAGGGTCTGAGACATCCACAACATCTACATCACAATTAAATAGCCCTTTAGCCTGAGTCTCCTGAACCTGAGTCAGCTGGCCCAGGCCAGGCATGGGTTTTTAACTGCAGTGTAGACATGCCCTTAGATTCCAGGCTCTAGTGCAAGCCTAAACATCTTTGCTGCAATTTTATAGCCCTGCAGATTGAGTCCTGTGAGCCTGAATCAGCTGATCCTGGCCATCCACAGCCCTGCTGTGTGTCTTTTATTGTAGTGTAGACATACCTTTAGGTTATGACAATCCTGAAGCTAGATTCAGCTCTCTTGCTACCTTAATGATTCCTGAGGAAACATTGCTAAGGAGCCCAGAAACATAACCACTGGTATAGGTACAGAGTGTCTCTTCCAAATGCTAATGTGATTATTGTACCGAAGTGGGCATGATGGACAGCCACACTTTGTCCCAGGAGAGACTAGTTTGGCATAGTTTTGCTCCCAGGGGATTTCTCCTTTGATATGTTTTACACTCTAGTGCCATCAAGCAGTATGCCTCAGAAACAGTGTTGCAGACATGTTGGAATCTGCCTTGCTCCTACAGAGCAGGCAGATAGTAATCTGAGAGGCAAGAGTAATGGAGTAAATGGAGAAATAGCAGCTCAGAATGGATTGATGAGGAAAGGCCTTTTTCTGGTTCATCTGTGCATCTTATCCCTCCAATCTGTCGAAGTCTTATACTGCACTTTGTGGTATCTGGGCACCATTGTTGTCACTCTCTTGACCAAGTTTAATTTTGAAGTAGGGTTACATGAAATCTGTGTTAAGCAGGATTCCCTGCATCAAAGTACATTGTCTGGTACTCTGCTCCTTGAATAGTCCCATTGGAAATCAGTTAGGTTAGTCACAGAGCAAGGTACTCCTCAGTGTAACTGAGTAAGGTTTGCCGAATTGGGGCCCTTAATGACTATAGACTGGCACGGGGCCAGAGTTTTTCCTCTTCAAAAGACTCCAGTTCTCTGCCTTGTGTTTATTGTCCCACTCTGGGATGTGGAAGAAAGCACTACTTTTGAGTCACTGACCCCTCATCTTTTGCATTTTAGCGATAATTCACTTTCTAGGTGTTTGCACTTGTCCACACCCATTCCATCATCCCTGAAAAGAGAACCTCCCACCAGATTCTCAAAGAAATCTCTTAAGGTACATCTGCACCACAGCTGGTAGCATGCTTCCCAGTGTGGAAAGACAGACAGACACGTGCTAGATCTGCTCAAGCTAGCATGCTAAAAATGGTGGTGTGGGCATGCCAGCAGCTTGGGCTAGCTGCCTCAGTACAATCACATCTGTTGCCAGCGTACTCGCCCAAGACAATGCAATCACAGTTATTTTTAGCAGTGAGCAGAGCTAGCATGTGCCTGTCTACCCATTCTGAGAAGCGAGCTCCTAGCTGCAGTGTAGACATACCCCGAATTGCAGCGCATAAGATATTCTTCCACTTTTGGAGTGGAATTTTTAGCTTGTCTGAAATATTTGTTTACTTGTTCCACTTTCTGAGACATTTTCTTGTTATAAAGACCCCCTATGTGCAAAACTAATTCACTGATCTTGCTGTTATTTTCATGACTCTTTCTTATGTAACCCTTTCATTTTTGTCTTTGTTCACGAAAGGTTTGGCAGGAAGAAAGTTCTGTTTGCGACCCTGGGGGTGCAAACCGGCTTCAGCTTCCTGCAGGTCTTCTCTAGCAGCTGGGAGATGTTTTCAGTGCTCTTTGTCATCGTCGGCATGGGACAGATCTCTAACTATGTGGCAGCTTTTGTACTTGGTATGGGAGTTTGTTATGCATAGCACATTTTCAGTGTTATTGTTCCCCCTGCTCTCCTCATTTACTAATGGCTTGGTTTTTTTTATTTTTTCCCAAGCAGCACTGTTAATAAGAATATAACCTTACCAAGCATGGCTAACTCCTAATCCATTTGAAAATTTTCCTTTTAGTAAAATAGCCACACATCAAAATAAAATGCTTTGTTTACCAAATACTTAAATGAGCAAAGGGAGTAAATCAGAACAAGTCTTTATCTGAAGCAAGAGCTCTCCAGTGAGAGGATGCAGTTAGATGCACACTCATAGTCATATGTTGGAAGACGTGTAGAATGAGTTGTGCCCAGTTGCTCTGGTGAACTGCAGTTTGGATCCAAACACATGCAAATTGTACATATGATATTGTAATTTGTAATTGTGATCAAACATGTAAGCACAACTTAAGACTTCTTAAAACAATCTGTGATAAAAGTTAAACTGTCACATGGATTCTGTCATTGCATCCATTCTATGATAGCTAAGCAAAGGTGTCTGATTGGAGGACAAGTAAGACTGACTATGAATCTGTTTAAGAGAGATCTCTGAATGCTTTTGTTTTAAAAAGCAACTTCACTGTCTAGAGCACTGAATTCTTTGTGGCCATAACAAAGCCCAGAACAGTTCTGAAAATGGTGTTTAGCTAATTGCTGCAGCAGGCAAAAAACATGGTTTATTGGTGTAGGTTTTACCAGACTAGTGCCTTCTGTTGTGAGTCCTTTTGGAATCCAGAAGGCTTTTTTAGTCATTGAGTTAGAACAATTTTAGGGTCTAATCACATAGTTTTTATTCATAAAATTACTACCTTTTGGTGCAGAATCAGGCCCTAAGATAGATCTGGCAGCGCCTCATTAAAACAGGAAAAACTGCAACTGATATAGTGCTAACAATTGAAGCATGTGTGAGGAACAGTTTTGCTAAAAGTAGCGTCCGTTCTTGTATAGTAGTAAAATATTTGGCTGCTATTATTTCTGATAAGTTAAAATGCTAATCCACATTCTCTTGTTTTGAACAGGCACAGAAATTCTTGGCAAAACAGTTCGTGTTATATTCTGCACACTAGGCGTTTGCATATTTTATGCAATGGGCTACATGTTGCTGCCACTGTTCGCGTACTTCATCAGAGACTGGCGGACGCTGCTTCTGGCTCTTACTTTACCTGGGCTGCTGTGCATTCCACTGTGGTGGTGGGTGTAACTACTTTAAAAGATGTTTGGCTTCAGAAAGTCTCACCTACAGCTGACAGGGTTCAGACCTGAGGTTAACATAACAGAAATGTGGAATCTGTTGCAATATTGGCCTTTAGCAAGAGGTTATGACTGAAACAGTATGAGTGTGTCTGATGTTTCCTTTGGGGGTGTTTAATAGAATCATAGACAGTAGAAATCTTTAGCTTTCATTTCTTCTGCCAGATTTTGCCATTGTAGTACAGAATCTTAAATTTCCTTTTAAAAAAAAATCTTTAAAAAATGTATAAAACTACTTTTAAATTTAGGGCTGTCTGGCTGTGAAATTAAGGTTGATTCTTGTCTCAATAGCTCTGGATTTACACTGATGTAACTATGCTGGCTTCATACCAAGAGCTGAGATTGGAATCTGGTCTATAAGTGTCATAGAAACACCCAAGTCCTACCTACACTTAAAGGTTCCACCAGTACTACTGCATCCGTGGAGAATTACTGCTCTGAAGTTGGTTAACATGGACCTGTGGTTTTCAACCTGTGGTCCCCGGATCCCTGGGGTCTGCAGACTATGTCTAAGGGATCCATGAAAGGTGACTATGAAAATAAAGTTTCAGGTCCCAAAAAAGGCATTCCGTTTTTCTTACCAATCAAAAGTATGTGAATAACCCCACCGACAGGTCAAAACCCAGAAATATTATCATTACCATAGAAACCCACAGTTAGCCCTTTCTCATGTTGTGTCAAATGTCGTGCCAAGCAGGTGCAACATTTATAGTTGAATTCTGTTCAGTCAGTTTTCAGTCTAAGACTTCTATGATAGGGGTCCATGGACCACAGGTTGAATTTCCAAAGGAGTCCACGCCTCCGTTTGAAGTTTTTTTAGGGGTCTGCAAATGAAAAAAGGTTGAAAATAACTGATATAGACAGAACCTACATCTAAAGTTCTATCAGTAAAGAACTAACCTTAGCACCAACATCTCTGGTCTATTACCAAAGCCTTCCTTAAGAACTTTCCGTAATATTAATGAAGGATGGCTTAGTTGTTGGCATTATCATTAAGCTAGAGGAAATTTGTTGCACTTTTGTCTTCTCTTTGCACTTGGCTAGTCCTGTATCTATCTTAGCTTTTTCTATAGTATCCATCACTGTAGTGTCTGTGCATTCTGATGCCTTCTCCTACATATGGTTTTACCTAGTGATACCCATGGCTTTTCTGCTACCTCAGGGGTCGGCAGCCTTTCAGAAGTGGTGTGCCGAGTCTTCATTTATTCACTTAAATTTAAGATTTTGCGTGCCAGTAATACATTTTAATGTTTTTTAGAAGGTCTCTCTCTATAAGTCTATAGATTCTATAACTAAACTATTGTCGTATGTAAAGTAAACAGGGTTTTCAAAATGTTTAAGAAGCTTCATTTAAAATTAAATTAAAACGCAATCTTACGCTGCCAGCCCGCTGCCAGCCTGGGGTTCCATTCACTTAGGCCGGAAGCAGGCTGAGCGGACCTGCGGCCGGGACCCCGGCTGGCAAGGAGCCAGCAGCCAGAACCCCAGACCAGCCGCGGGCTGAGTGGGGCTGGCGGCCGGGACCCCAGACTGGCAGTGGGCTGAGCGGCTCAGCCTGCTGCCACTCAGCCCGTTGCCGGTCTGGGATCCCGGCCCTGCCCACATAGAGTGGGTACCTACCTTCTCGCTGGTTATAGCCCATTCTCTTCCTCTCTCTTGGCACTGAGCTGAGGGTGGGAGTGCACTGAGCACAGGGCTAGGGTGAAGGAGCAGACTGGGGGTTGGGAGGCAGGGTCAGGCCAAGAGCTAGAATGAGGGAGGGGGCTCAGGGTTGGGGCAGGAGGTTTGGGTGTGGAGTGCTTACCTGGGCAGCTCCCATTTGGTGCGAAGGGTGCAGGAGCTCCCGTTTGGTGCGAAGGGTGGGGGGGGGGGAATGTGGGAATGCATGGGGGGGAGCTGGGGGGGTGCAGGAGTCAGGGCTGGGGTGTGTGGGGGTGCAGGGGTCAGGGCAGAGGGCTGGGTATGTGTGGGGATGCAGAAATCAGGGCTGGGCGTGTGTGAGGAGGGTGCAGGAGTCAGGGCATGGGGTGTGGGGGGGTGCTGGAGTCAGGGCTGGGATCGTGTGGGGTGCAGGCGTCAGGGCAGAGGGCTGGGTGTGTGTGAGGGGGGTGCAGGCGTCAGGGCAGAGGGCTGGGTGTGTGTGAGGGGGGTGCATGGGTCAGGGCAGAGGGCTGTGGGTGTGGGCTAGGGTCCTGGGGGCGCTCCCAGAGCGGCTCACGGCAGGGGGCTGGAGGGGATATGCCCTGATTCCAACCCCCTTTCCCAAAGCCTTGTACCCACCTCGTCTCCGCGAGTGCACTGCGTCTCCCCCTCCCTCGCAAGGGCCATCAGCTGATCCGCGGCAGGGAGGGAGAGGAGGAAGGGCAAGAACCCAGCACGCTGGGGGAAGAGGTTGGGGAGGGGAACTTGCCTGCCCTGCAGCAGCAGCTGGCAGAACCAAGCTTCTTCATCCTGCCCCTGCAGGGGAGGGGCGGAGAAGAGCGGGCCGGGGCGGGCAGGATTTTTGATGGCACGCTGCTGCCTGCTGGGGTCCCGGCCCCGCTCAGCCTGCTGCTGGCCTTGGTTCGGCAGCGGGCTGAGTGGGGCCAGCAGCTGGGACCTGGCAGGCAGCAGCGTGCCATTAAAAATCGGCTTGCGTGCCGTCTTTGGGATGCGTGCCATAGGTTGCCGACCCCTGTGCTACATCCTTTTCAATTAGCTCATCTAAATATCTAAGAGGTTATGTGCCCAAAAATAACTGCTGGCACGTTTTATAGAATTTGGCTATCTATCTGATTGCACCCACAAATCAGGCAGTTAAATGCAAAAGAAGTATAAAATGCATCTGCAGGTACAAGGTATGTGGGTGCAAAATCCAAGGCCAAAATGAGGCTGTTTTACAAAAAGCCTTTATATGTATATTGAATCTCAGGGCCTTTGCCCACATGCTTGGAGAAAGTTCTAAGCTGGTTTCCAGTGCTGTTTGGAATTGCTTTCAGGATTCTAACTCTTACCTTCCTGTCTGTATGGGTTGGTGTGTGCTTTTCCCCTTGTGACTCCAGGTTTAACTTGTTTGTCTTTCTTTGCATTTTGTTGTTTGGGATATTTTACAGATACATTGTTTGTCCATGAATGGAGTATACTAAAGTAAATATCGGCTTATCAGTTTTAAACCTGTGTATAGCATCATCAGTCAAATAGCTACGTAAAAGGACTTACAGTCCAGACACACCCCCAGCCCTGACCCCTAGACCCCCCTACACACTCCCAGCCCTCTGCCCTGACCCCTGCACCCCCCACGATCCCAGCCCTGACTCCTGCACCCCCCCACACCCTATGCCCTGACTCCTGCACCCTCCTCACACACCCCCAGCCCCCTGCCCTGACCCCTGCACCTCCACACACCCCCAGCCCTGACTCCTGCACCCCCCACAAATACCCAGCCCCCTCCCCCCCTCGCCAAACCATGGGCCAAGACTAAATAAAAATGCTATCTGTGTGCAGCTGCAGTTTATGGGACACTGTCAGATCAAATTTTACCCAACATTTAGTTGTATTTTTAAAAAAAATTACTAGAAATGCTTCCATCAAATTGAACAAACAGTTCGATACAAACAAACTTTACGGAATAAATTGTCATTCTCCTCTGCAGCGTTTGCAGCCTGAACAATGCAGCACTGTGCTAGTTTGTGAGAACCAAATATCGAAGTTGACCATGCTGGGTGAAATGCGGTTTGTAGCAGGAACAAAATTAGAACTTTTAAAATGTTAACTTTTAATAAACGTAATTAATTTGTACCATAGGAAGGGAAATATTTTTCTCAGGACTATTCTGTCATCACTGCTGCTGTCAGGCAAACAAGGAATAAACAAAAAGCCATGTTAGTTCAAGGTCCATTAGAAATAATCAGTCAGATCCTAACCCCTGGCTTCATCCACCTTTGCACTAGGTGGGGCTGATCAGGGGAGGAGAGTGGAAAGGTGGTGTAGAGCTACTTCCTACTCAAAACCTGCTCCAGAGTTCTGTGCCTTTCTTTTTGAAAGGCCAGGTCTCGCCTAGCATTTTGGACAGAAGGGAATGATTTGCTCCTTTTCCCATTGAAGTCCATGGACTTTACTGAGAGTAGGATCAGGCTAAGAAAGGCAGAACTAGAGACCACTGGTAGCTGGGAGATGAGCTGGGATTGAGGTCTGTGGAACTTTTATTCAGAAAAAGTAGCATTTGGGCATCTATATGATTTCAGAATTTTCCTCCACTGAGTACTGTTTTTATGGAATACGATAAGTCTTAATAGTCCACAAGGTGGAGCTACTTCTCTTCCTAGATAGTAGAAAGTACAATACATAATTGAGTCCACTTTCTCTTGTGAAGGCAGCTTGTATATAGGTATCTCATCCCATAGTGATATCTACAGTTGTTAGCTTATATGTATCACTGTCCAAATGTTACCTACCTACAGCACAATGTCATGCACACAGTTTCACACTGCCTTCGTTTCTTTTGATAAAACATTTTCTTCCTGTACTTCTCAAGTTTGATTTGTAGCTTAACTTTTTAGTCCCTTTTAAGTCCATGAACAAATTTCAATCTCTTTTTCACAGTATATGCTCATCTGCTTTGCATAAATGTGTGTTGTGTTTTTGTTTTTAATCACTGCAAGGTACAGCACATTTTAAACTATTTATGGCTGTGGCGATATGTATGTGTGTCTTTGCAGCCGTGGTCAGTGTGGAAATGCAGACGTTGTTGTTGTTCTGAAACTTGTTGCAGGGTCATTCCAGAATCTCCCCGGTGGCTGATCTCTCAAGGAAGGTTACGAGAGGCAGAAATCATCATCCGAAAGGCTGCAAAAACAAATGGTATTACAGCCCCAGATGTAATATTTAATCCTATGGAGGTAAACTTTCATGTGTATTAAAACTGTCTGTCTGATCCTCCCTGTAACGTCCTAGGCACTTTCCAAACAGATGTTCACCCCATATCCTTCCTCTTCATAAATCTTCTGAACCTCCTGTGAGCACTCCAGCCAGAAAGAAAACACATCTCTGTGTTCTGCATTGTACCCGTTTGTGCCTTTTTGATTGTAGTCTCTTTAGGGCAGGCTCTTTAATTTGCTTCATAGTTTACTTGTTACTCTGTGGCTTGTACATACCCTGCACTAAGTAGACTATCTGAAATGCTGTCTTATCCCCTGTAATGCAGTAAATCTTCTCCCCCTCATGAGAATGGACTCTGCTTCTTTATATGAGACAGCTGACACATGCCTGTGAATTCTCACTTCTCAGAGTGCTGGAGCCTGGCCATATGGTGGGGAGATTCCTGAGATATCATATAAGATGGACTTCGCTTTCAAATTTCCTCCAGCCATTGATTTTTGAATGTAAAGATTGTTGTCCCAGATAGAGATGTAAAGCCCCCCCCCGATGGTGAAACAGAATAAGAGAGCAGATAGCAAACAGGCAAAAACCTGGCCTTAAACTAAAGGGATGAATGAAAACCCATGGATCCCTACATGCTATTTAGGACCATTCCTAGAGAAAGAGAGCCCCACTCAAATGATCTGAGGACTTCCCCTCAAAACTAAAGTCTAGCTATTTGTTTTACTGTTCTCTAGTATGATACAGCTCTTATGTGGTCAGGGCTCTATCTTCCCTGAATAGGACCAAACCCAAAAGTCGGCCAATGTCACTGGGGGCTGGTGCTGAATGTTAAAGGGAGAGACTGTAACTCCTCAGATTGTAAGCACTTCATTGCAGGGATTGGGTCTACCTCTGTGCTTGGATAGTGTCCAGTCCAACACGGTCCTGATCCTGGTCAGGACCTCTGGGTACTACAGTAATATAAATATATCCAAGCTCAGCATTACTCTCAAAACGCTTTAGGGCGGAGTCGTCATTATGCATCGCTTTCCTCTTTCTTCTTCCCTTACCCCACCAATATTCTCCCCCCACTCCTGGAAGTTTTCTTTCTTTCTGAGCTGGGCTGAAACAATGTAGGATTTGAGGTGGGAAAAATGTGTTAATATCCAAACTTGTCTCACTTTTGGAGGTCACCCTGAGACCATTTGGGTGCCACTGATTCTGGAGGATGAGGGACTCCTGGACTCTGTTCAGTTAAGGAGCAGTATGGTTTCAGATTATAGAGTTACATTCAAAGCATCATTTCTGTCTCATAGCAAATGACCGGCCCTCTCAGCCACTCCCATACCTTCCTTCTGGGACCTGCCCCATCGAGGATTTCATTGTCTGTGTATCCAGCTACTAATGGACAGAGCCTCTTCTCACAGATAGCAACTGTTAGAACTTACACTATGTTCCTGTTTTTAAGTTTCCTGTTTGTTGATTTCTTGGCCGCTAATGGTGACACAACTGTATAGTTCTTAATAAAGATCATATGATTTACAAGAAAGGGTGGAGAGCTGCACTGCTGCAAGCAGTTGACACGTGACGTATATGTCTTTAGGGGGCAGCACGTTTTCAGGAAAACAGAAGCTCTAGCTCTTAATGCTACTAAAAATGTCAGGCTTTTTTAACGGACTATGATTTATAAAAGCAACAACAGGACCCTGCGAGGTGATGAGCTCCACAGCTTGGGCTGCAGCCGAAGCCCAAATGTCTGCACCACAATTAAATAGCCTCTTAGCCCGAACCCCGTGAGCCCGAGTCAGCTGTGATGGGCCAGCTGCAGGTGTCTGATTGCTGTGTAGACGTACCCTCAGAAATAGTTTACATTCACCCACAGTAGCTATATCAGCCTCATTGAAAAGCTGCACTCACACTAGATCAGATACAATTTACAGCACATTGGTGAGGGTTTTTTGGTGTTGAGGGGTGAAGTTTAGGGCTGTTGTTCAAATTAGTCATTCTTATTCATGCAAGTAGTTCCTTTGATTTCAGTGGGACGCATTCTGTGTATAAGGATTCCTCACATTGGCAGCAGTTCTGCCACCATTTTTCATGTAGAAAGTACTTTACTCCACTATTATTCCCGCTGAAGTCCATGAAACTTCTTTCACAGTAAGGTAATATTCTGCGAGTAAGGGTGACAGATTCAGGCCCAGTAAGATTGCAGGATTAGGCACTATGTAACTTTTGACAGTTTATTAGGGTCAGAAGCTCCAGTGCAGTTGGCTTATAGGGACTTGATTTGGTATTAAGTATTTTATACATTCCTACATTGAGAACTAGGGAATGCTGTGTGTGTAGCTACTGTTACAACAGCCTCAAAGATAACACATTCCTTCCATTCTCTGCATGTGCAAACCTCACATTTATTTACATGCATTTCTATGCTTCAGCTACAATTTAATCTCAGAATGACCTAGCTGAAAAGGATGTGGACAAACCAGACATTTCCTCCATCTCCAGGAACCAGCTTGTTGTAAAAACAAGAAATGTAGAACTGAGGCTGATCAGGAAATTGGTGTGGTGTATCACAATATAGGGTTGATCAGATGATAAAACCAGTGGTTGGATTGTCCAGCATACCTCTTGAGTGTTGATTTGTATGGATTAAAGTAGTGAATGTTGTACCCCTAAAGTAACCTAATGCTCTAGGAGAAAATGCTTCTAAACAAAAACTTCTGAAACTTGCACTAGACAGATGATGTTATAGTATACTCTGCTACTGTAAGTTAAAACTAGTGTTTGAAAAGTACTATTGAAGTGCCAAATATTGTTTAGTATTATTACTAACATGGTTAGGGGGTTCAAAGAACCAACATAAAGTCTATCTTTAGAATTAGCTGTCCTTGGCCATTTTGAATTTAACTTGAGAGGAGAAAGGAACCTCCTACACAATTGTTTTTGCTTGCCTTCACTCAGTGTTAATCTCCACATATAGCAGTTTATGGAATGAAGCTAACGTGCAAAAAGCTCTTCTTATTGCAGTTGTAGAAATGGAAGTTTTCACCTTAACATAAATTGCCAGGGTGGATAACAATCATGATTAAAAATTAAATCAGATTGTTTCCGTGTTGATAGTTCTTTACTTCTCATTTTATAGTCGTGCATTGCTAAAGTGGATACTTGAACTTATTCCCTTATTTGGTTTCCTAAAAAAAAGACCAGTCCAGCATTATTGTTACTTTGAGAACCACACAAACTCGGACATGAAATTGTGAAGTAAATACCTTGTGCTATATTTCCAACCAACACCATCTTCTGATGTATCAAACGCCCGCAAGTCAAGGATGCTGAAATGCTTCGACCAGGCTATTAAGCTCCATCAGGTTTTGCAGTTTGAAGTCAGTGGGACTTATGCTCCTAAGTCACTTACATGCTTTGGAAAATCCTTCCCTTAGATATTTAAATATAGGTTTAGGAGTCTAAAGTTAGTCAGAAAAAATTAGTTCACAAATAACTTTTCTTTGTTAACACTGAAGCAATTTTGTTTTGAAGTGACAAAATTTGTAGCCAATAAAAGAAGTTTTGAGTAGAAATAGAATTTTACCTTCTGATACTGCAAACACTTATGCAGATGTTTAACTGTAGTCACATGAGAAATTCCATTGAAATCAAGGGACCATTAATGTAACTAAAGTTACATACCTGCTTAAGTGTTTGCAGGATCAGAGCCTTAACTTTCAATATTTTGTCTCTTGCTAATAGCGGTTTTGTTAAGAGACCCTATCAGTAATGACATTTTAAGAAAGCATTTTATAAATTAATTATAAGTTTTAATTTAAAGTTGTAATAGCACAGATTTTCAAATTAGTTTTACAAAGCCTGAACAAGATTTAAATCAGTGATTTTTTTAAAAATCCTGTGATTTAAATCAAGGGATTTAAATCATGTAAAAGACTACCACTTCTCTTAGTAGTTTGTTCCAATGGTTAATTATCCTCACTGTTAAAAATTTGTGCCTTATTTATAATCACCCTGATTTAAATTTCTCTGCCCGTAAGGTGTCCTAAAGCCTCTCAAGATGTTTACTGCAGTCCATATTGCTCATTCAGAATAAACGTTTTGCAATACAGAATTGGCTGTATTGACAATGTGTCCATGTATTTTTCCCTTAGCTACAGGAAATGACTTCCCAGAAGCAGCAGAAACACACCATTTTGGACCTAGTGAGGACCCAAAATATCCGATTTGTCACTATTTTGTCAGTGATGCTTTGGTAAGCAAAAGTATGCTCCTAGAACGCACGAATACAAAGGCCGCTGAATGATAAGCACCTGCTGTTAGAAACTGCTGTGGAAAAAAAAAATTAAGAAAAAAGGAGGCACAGACAAAGTTATTAGCATAAAGTTCAAAGGCCAGTAAACTTCTGGCTCATGCTACAAGATTCAGATTAAACAGGTTGGTTTTTCATTTAAGGATTACAAGAAGTGTCTTTTTTCAGTAACTAATAAAAAAAGACTTGTGAGAAGAGTGAATATTGACCAGTGTCGAATATTGACCTGTGTGTTCTCACTGCTCTTGAACTTCTTGCAAGGATGTCTGCTGCCATTGTAAAAAGTGCATGGCCCACTCTGCTCTCCAACTTCACTTCCAGCAGCCACCATAGAGTATCTCTTAATAACTTGGAAAAACTGGCTGGCATCTCCTGCCCTATAAATAATGTGTTCTGTATGTTTCGGGTATTAGTACTAGGAATAGTATAGTATAGGGTAGCTGCAAATAAAGGGGTACATAACCCATCACACATCTCAAACTATATGAGATGAGTCTGCTGCCCCTGAACAAGTGAGAGAGCCCTAATCAAATCCCTTTGCCAGGCTCTAGGAGGTAGGGCGGAAGTCTGAGGCCTGGTCATCACATAGCGTGTAAATCCCCCTACAAGAATGTTCTTTGAGCATCCATATCTGAGCATTAAGCTTTTCCAACATGACAGCCTAATGCAAACCGCATTGGCAGGGGGTGGCCGGTCTAGATTTGATGATGCCTTGAGCTCAGTAATAATTTTTGAAAGCACAGATTTGAATATATGGCAGAACAGCTGGGAATTCAGGATTCAAAGGGATAATTTGTGATAAGAACCATTCTTCTATCTCATTAAATTCTGCCAAACAATTATTGTTTGTAAATCATAGCTTAGGTTGCCAGGTCACACCAGAAAATCTGCATGGCTGTAGTGACTTAAATATTTCCTTCGTCATGAGGTTTTTCCTGGTACCTTACAGATGGCACGTTTACATCTCCACAGGTGCACTGATAGCTTCTTATTTTGTTTTAAGCAATTGAACCATGAGCATTTTTTTGCTGTGCACAAACCCAGCAAGAAACGGATTGTCTTTCGGATCGCAAACTCGTTGGTTATTTATTATGTGTGCAGTTAGCATTATAGGGCTTGACCTCCTTGAGGCTCTAGGCCAGGGATCAGCAACCTTTGGCACACAGCCAATCAGGGAAATCTGCTGGCGGGCCGGGACGGTTTGTTTCAGCCGATCGCAGCTCCCACTGGCTGCGGTTTGCTGTTCCAGGCCAGTGGGGGCTGCGGGAAGTGGCTTGGGCCGAGGGATGTGTTAGCTGCTGCTTCCCGCCGCCCCCATTGGCCTGCAACGGCGAACTGCGCCCAGTGGGAGCTGCGATCAGCCGAACCTGCGGACAGTGCAGATAAACCGTCCCAGCCCGCCTGCGGATTTTCCTGATGGGCCGCATGCCAAAGGTTGCCAATCCCTGCTCTAGGTCTCGATAAATAATAATGATAAAGGTGAGAGCTCTGTGCCTATGTGATTCATTCAGAGATTTCCCAGTACAATAGCTGTGACCTCCTCATTTCTTTAATGGTTGTCTCTTGTTGGTGAAATGTAACCTTCCCTGCTCAATGTGTCTCAAGATATTCTAGTTCCCTAGTTCTTTACAGGCTCTCTTGTTGCAGAGCTGCAGTGAAGTCCCAGTTTTCTTTTTCGGAGTACAGTTCTCTCAGCACAGAGCTCCCTCTCCCATTCCTTGTCTCTAGCTAATAATATCTAATGTAGGCCTCATTTTAATTTTGGAAGCAGATTGAGTTCAGTTGTCTAGATTCTTACCTTTCATACTAAGACTGCAATTATTTATTAGTAGTAGTATGATTATTGTAATCACTCTAATATGGGTGCACTGCTGCCCTTTACTTGGTGCAATCGGAAATGTTAGAAACTCTCTGCCAGCAACAATCGGAAGTTCTTCAGACAATGTAGCAGGGATCTAGTCTAAAAGTGACAAATGCATGAATCATTTTTGCTAGGTCTGTATTGGAGAGAAATTGACGTGGGCATCTAGTCAGTCGAAGGTAGCGGAAGCCATGTGTGGCCACTGTTGCTACAGGGGCAATAGTGAGGGTCCAGTAGATTGTGCTTACATGGACTCATGCATCAGCAGGGCTAACAAACGTCTCTGGAATCATCTAGTCAGATTGGATTCATTTTTAAACGCAACGGGACTTTTTTTTTTTTAAGTTGCTTTAAATTCAGGAAAATATGGAAAGATCAATTCAGTATCTAGAAGGCCTTGTCTGAGTCTGTTACACCTCTGTGTACAGCAATAAATCTACCTGATACTAGCTTCAAAGCTAAGAAAGTCTGGTAGGCACTGACATTCCTTACATAGGCAAATCAATTTTAATATTTTGCACAGTAATTATGTGAGAGGCACGTGGCAGTCTGTGGCCATAGGAGGCTGAGGGAGAACAGGAACAAGTCTGTCTGTCTGTCTGTCTGATTCTTTCCTATTTTGTGTCTTTTAGGATGATAATCTCTGTAGGCTATTTTGGCCTCTCACTTGACACTCCTAACCTGCATGGTGATGCCTATGTAAACTGCTTCCTCTCAGCGGTTATCGAAATTCCAGCTTATATTATAGCCTGGCTGCTTCTCCGAAATCTCCCCCGACGGTATTCGATGGCTGCTGCATTATTCTTGGGAGGCTGCGTCCTTCTCTTCATTCAGCTGGTCCCTCCATGTATGAACTTTTTAGCTGATATCAACCAGATTTTTTTAATGGGTAAATTCCAGTGCCTAGCACTGGGCAGCTATGTGAAGTATTGTGGAGGAGAAGAATCTTTCCCCAGAGCTGTAGACCAAATGCAGATTCTCCTTACCCATCCTTGCCCTTTCCCTCCACATCTGCTTGCTGCTGCACAGGGAGCTCATGTGACACAAGAGGTATGTCTACACTAGAGCTGCAAGTGTAGTTTCCAGCTCGGGTAGACTTACCCGTGCTAGCTCTGATTGAGCTAGCATGCTAAAAATAGAAGCGCAGCTGTGGTAGCACAAGCAATGGGGCAGCCTAGCGGGATGGTATGATCATGTCTGAAACCCTAGGTACATACTCGGGGTAACTAGCCCCTCCTCCCACCCATGCTGCCATGGTTCCACTTCTACTTTTAGCACACTAGCTCAATCAGAGCTAGCACAGGTATATCTTCCTGGGGTGGAAATTACACCTCCAGCTCTAATGTAGACATACCCAGTGTCAGACACATTCCTAAGCCTTTTCTTTCTCTAAAGTAAAGATAGTTTGTTCTCTATGGTCTGTTAAGATTCAGACTCTAGTCTGGTTTTGCTCTAATTTACACCCTGGAGTCCCAATAAATTCGTGGTGTGGGACAAGGTTTAGACTAAATGGAGTAGTCAATTGGGTGGCATGGATGGTACCAGGAGCTGGCATAATCCTGCAGAACTTGTCTCCAGAAGAACCAATTGTCAATAATGTTTTTCCTACTTCGGTCTCATTAAGAACTTGAATTTCAGGAGAGCTATTATGTAGCCTTTGTGATAAATAACAATACTAAAAGTAAGCAAGTGTAGATACTTTTTAAAAAATTGAATGTTTGCTAATTAAAAAATATTTGAAGGAAGGTATCTCATACTTAGAATCCGACCATTAAGTAGCCTTCTGCTAGGTACACTAGAGATTGTTATCATACTGATCTGTTGATGGCTTTGACCATGTGCTTAGGGCTTGGTGTATAAGCATGTTATTGCAAATCAAAGAATAAATAAATGAAAGGGAGAACTGTCTTGCTTATTCTCCAAGAGCGACAGTGGATTATATTATTTGCTACTTCTGATCTTTAAATCACCTGTACATTGGTATGTGTTTTATTACAAAGCTAATCCCACTAGCTAGGGTGAACCAGGATCTTAGAAATACATTGCCAATGTGTTTCTCCTTAAGTTGTGTCTCTGTTCTCAAATTTTATAGGTGGCAGGACTGGATGACCTTAGGAGGAAGATCGTTTTGTTTTATTAAGAGTCTTTATGTTAAAATGAATCAACCAAAAAACCCCAACACTGGAATTAAGTTGACGAGAAGCAAAAAATAAAAATGGGGTTAATAGATGCAGTGACTTGTTACAGTTTATTGATGTTCTGATTGGATCTCCCTTTCAGACCTTCATGTCCTGTCCATTATCTTGGTGATGCTGGGTAAATTTGGGATCACATCTTCCTTTTCAATGGTTTACGTTTACACTGCTGAGCTGTACCCAACAGTCGTGAGGAATATGGGAGTTGGAGCCAGTTCCATGGCCTCCAGATTGGGAAGCATCCTCTCACCTTATTTTGTTTACCTCGGTAAGATACCAGCTATTGTGTCTCCTGCTAGTATTGAAAACAAAATCGAACAAATGCAAGGGTAGGCTGATTTCTGTAACTGTGAACCAGTGCTTCAGTTAACCCGTGTTATGTCTGTATAGTCATGCTCTCGTCTTGCCTTGTAAAGTCCAGGCTATTGCCCTATATTTGTCACAGATTAGTCAACAAATATCCTATAACAGAATCACAGCTGCTTCTACTCTTCTCAGTGAGTAACCTCAGCTCACAGAAGGCATTTAGAAATTCTAACATTGCTCAATACTTTGTGGTTTGGAAACACAGAACTCAAAGAAATTATGCCCATATAATAGGATCTGTATTTGGCCATTAGTTTCCTAAAGAACATTTGGCCTCAAAAAAATCACTGAACAATGATCCTGACAGAGTATCTGTGTTTTAGAGTATCTCTTTGTTAGGCTTCTGAGGTGACATCTTATCAGGATGAATGGGGCAGTTCACTCTTCTCTCTTAGCTTTTTTTTTTTTTTTTTTTTTTTTTCAGGCTGGGAAATTCAGGGAAATGCCACTATGAACGAATTTTTACCATGTGAAAGTTATCTTTGCAACCACGGGGACTAGTGACTTAACTTATTTTATAAAGTTTATATCTTGCAGCACAATGGTGCTGCAATTTAGACAGCTGTATGTTTGCATTATACACAGGACTCAAATATTAACCACTGGTTCATCATGGTGGTGATGTAAACCTGATATCAGCATGTCCTATGTTCTTTTAGGTGGCTATGACAGATTCCTACCTTACATCCTTATGGGAAGCCTGACTGTGCTGACTGGAGTCCTTACTCTGTTTCTCCCAGAAAGTTATGGCATGCCTCTCCCAGACACTATAGAGCAGATGCTGCTGGTTAAAGGGTAAGTGTTACCTTCTAATCTTCTCTCTCAAGAAAATTCTACCATCTCAGAAAAATATCTACATAAAATACAGTTCCCTCTTAGCTCTTTGGTCCCCAGCGGTCCTTTAGGGATGGTAAGCTAAAAAAAATTAAGATCTCAAATCAGCAATAGAATTGGCCAAATTGAATTCCACTGCGTTACAGCAGAGATGACTATCAGCAATATGCTGTGCCTACCATACATCGTGCTGCTTGAAAGTTGTTCAGAAATTGGAGGGAGCTCTTAGAAGAAGAACAAAAAGGAGTTGTAAGGATTAATGTACGAGAAACAACTGAACAAGCAAATTAAATGGAGCATGGGTAGGCATGTATAGTTTCTTTGATGGGTTTGCACAGAGTCATTAAAGGAAGAATTTGGCCCTACTAATGGAATTTAATTGTGATTCTGTTGATGATTCATGAGCCTGAATAGAATCCAAGTCATTCTTTCAGAGTTGTTTGGCTCTGGGCGGCTCTGTGTACATGAGTACACAGTGCCCACAGAAAATAAACGTGAAAAATGAGCTATTTTATGTAGTCTTTTTAAGAGTATAATCACATTTAAGATATTTGACATAAACATCCTTGACATGTAGCAAACATGGTAAAAATGTTGAATTGTTGTTTCACAGTATGAAAGTTCATCATCCAAATAATTTCTCCTGATACGAGTATAGGTAGAAAGTCCCCTGGGTATCAGTTGGAAGTGTTCAGCACTTTCAAATCCCATGGAATTGCAAGGTCATTGAGAGTTTTCAGCATTTCATTTTCTGATTTAGGAAGATGCTTAAGCATGTGAGTCATCCCACTGACGTCAGTGGGTTTTTAAAGTAAAGCACATGCTTAGGTACTTTGCCGAATCAAGGCCCATATGGACAAACTTACATTTAGGATTTTGGAGGGTACTGTTTTAATTAGAAATTGCACTATTCATTGTTTTTCCTTGTTTACAGACTCAAGTACAGACATACATCTAATAGCACAAGGGTTTCAAAGGACGAAGAAGAAAGCCCAGTGATTCTTAAAAGCACGGCTTTTTGATGGCACTACACTGTATACTTCACGATTGACTGAAAAGTAAACTGACTTTTCTTTTAATTTTCCTTCCAGAAAGGGCTAGTAGCAACACTTTGTGTCCTGTAATTATAAACTTATTTATTAAATGAAACACTGTTTTCAATACGTTCTTTTTATATGAACGTAGATACTGTATATCCCTTCATGAGATCTCCATCCACAGTCGTTTAATGTGTCAAAAACACAGAACTATGTTGGATAAACACAGTTTATAATTTTAAGAATGACTGACACACTTGCTGTAGATCTCAACATCTGAAAGGTGCTTGTTACTGAGTGCTGATGGAGTGACTTCAGGCCTTAAGGAGCTTAAGATAACTCATGTTAACAAGAGTTAAAAATTGCCAGCTCTTTCCAAATTGTAAGAAAAGGCTGCCAGTGACACTGGATTTCTCGACATGCACAAACACACACATCTGCTCCCAGGCAGGGAGCTTGTTATAAAGTAACAAAGGTGGTGAAAATACCTGGCTGGCAATTTTACATAAATCATACACAGGTGGCTTTGCACATGATTAATTCCTGAACAACTTCAGGGATGAAAAAAGAAAAACTTTGACAAATGAATTTGAAAATTTGACTTTATTTTAGCTGGAAATGTATTGAGAAGAATTTCTTGCACAAATCATTTGCAATATTGAAGCTTTGCTAGCAAAGTAATTCTGATTGTTTCAAATATCTTTTTAATATGACCACAGGGTGAAGTTGTTTACATCTGATATTGGGGTGTGTCCTATTCCAGGTGCTTATTTATTTTTAAAACTATAAATAGGTTTCATCTGTATTTCTTGTATCCTTTTAGGATACAGTATCCAAGCTAATCCTTCTAAGTCTTCTGTACAGTTTGATTGGGGGCAATATGTCTATTTTCAAAACTTTCTATTTCCTCTTTTGTTCTTTTTTTTGTCAGTTTCCTCACAATATGGAGGACTAAATTCCACTCTCAGGCGTACCCTGTGCACCCACATAGAATTGAATATGAGGGGGCTACATGGGTATAATTAAGATCAATATTTAGCCTCAAGTCCTGGCCTTGGCTCAACTAAGAGCCAAGAATGTCATTTTACATGTTCTGTTTTCTCACAAATATCATGAAATCAGTGAAATTTTTTTTAAAGAGCAAAACGAAGAAATCGTGTTGAAAATCTGCCAAGAGACAATTCCTTTGATTACAGAAGCTGCCTTGGTAGCATTTGTGTTTCTTTCAGTAAAACTTCTGTTTCGTTCTCATTTGGACAGTGCTGAAAGCACATTTCTTCACCCTGGGACAGGTTTAAGAAATGAATTTCATAAAGCATTCTGTGGTACTTTTTAATTTGTTTGGAGCGGTTTAATAAATAGAGTCTTACCTTTCAGTAATCAAAGCTGCTAGAGGCTTTTCTTTCTGGAAAAGCAGCTATTTACAAACGTTTAACATTTTACTACGGTGTTAAATTTAGCAGCAGCTAATTATCTTGATAGCCAGGGTGCCTTATTCTCTCCCTACAGACCATGCTGTAGCAACAGGTTTGGTACAGTGCCTCCTGCCTTATAGAAGTATGTTTTAGACCCTTCCTCTCCTCCTTGCCCTTAATTTGTGCATGCACGTTGCATGTGCTGTGTGTGCCTGAGCTGACCCTGATCTGATTCTGTAGTTCTGCCTGCCTACACCTAAAGGTGTGAGATTGTATGTACCTTATCCCTATCTATTAAGTCTCTTAGCAGATGTGCCATTGATATGTCTTTAATCATTGGACGGAAGTAACTAGAAGTTGGCAAGTGTTACTGTATTTTGGGGTATAGAACTGACAAATTATCCTGTGTAAAAGGGAACTGCAAGTAACACGCAGGGCCCCTACTAACTTTTAAAGGGAGATTTGTTGTTTCGTGCTCCACCCTTCTACATTTCCTTGTCCTGTTAGGGCCATTATGAGATCTGGAGTGAGATTTGCAAAATTGACTCAGGTCAACACCATACTCTACACTGATCTCAAATCATACACCACTGCCTTATAAAATCCACTTGGCAGGGACTTGTCACTCTGTCAAGTCAAATCGGCGACTCTTTTGACTTTGCTTTGGGTAACTCTGGTTACAGTGTTTTGGCTATATTTGCATTTTCCCCTCCTAAGAATTGCACTTTGCAACATTCCTACCAGAAGGGCACAAACAGTCTCTTAGAGCATATGTCTACACTTCGCACTGGGGCGTAATGCCCAACTCTGGGAGCCATGCCTGCGTTAGCTGGCAATAGGCTAGCCTGCTGAAAGTAGAGGGTAGCTGCAGCAGTGCGCGTGGCAGAAGGGGCTAATGGCACCAAACACATGGAATTACACCTCGAGGTCAAGTGCAGACATGCTGACTTTCTGTGTCCGATGCATGAGAATCTGTTCAAAAATATAACTTAAAAGCCCACCTGCTGTAAGACTTCAACGGATGCCTAATCTAAAACTGGAATGAACTCTTGGCCAATTTCCCTTAACACCCTTAACGTTTAGCTGTTACTTTCCTCCACTGAGTTATTGCATTATGTCACTTGACAGTGAGATTTTCTTTCTTGAATTTTTAAATGTTCCAGTGTTTACTGAGCAATCTTAAGGACAATGGTTGAGCCAGCTGTACGGGGAATTTCTCAGTTGTGATGCAAGGCGGATATGCCATGGCAATAATGAACAATTCTGATATCACAGCCTGTATTTTAATGCATATTAGTCTTCTAAAAATGGAAAATATAACACAAAATATCCTCTATGCTTCTGCAGAGTGTATGGATATTAATATATTAATCTGATTCCCATTTGACAGTTTCCCCCGTGCACTGTTTTCACAACTGGTTTTGTTCACGTGTGGCACTACCCACCTGGGTTATTTTTCTGTATGACTGAGTGGATTCTCTGATCTTCAAAAGAATGCACTAATTTTAGTAAAATAAAAACCAGCTCCGAATCTAACTGAAATATTCCTCCTGTGTTCTTTTGGGGAGGTATGTTAATAAGATCAGTGTGCAGGTGAAGAGAGTCACAGATAAAATCTAGACTAGAGGAACACGATTCAGGTCATCACTTTCAGACAGTGACATCAGTAATGGCAATAGAAGGCAAGGTCTGGAGGTGTTTAGCACAGTTGTAGAAACTTGTAGAACATTTTGGTGGCACCACATTATATCTAAACTTGGGCAGAGTTACTCTGAGTGCTACATGTTCAGACCTTTGTAGCGTCAGGACATAAACTCAGTAACGGTCTTTAAAGATTCTGTTGGCCTGTCACTTCTTTTTCGTGTTTTGTAGGTTGGGGTGGCATTGGGGCCTTCTGATCTGAACACATTTTTTTCAAACTCAGGTTTTTGGAAATGCTCCTTTCTTTCTAAAAAAAGGCCAACACGTAAATTTAATCGAAGCCTTCCTCCTTCCATGAATCACTTTCTAAACTAGAAAGACCACTATGAAAGTAACATTAGAACAGGGTCCTTTAGCACCAGGTAGAGTTCCAAGGTGAGGTCATCAAGGTGAGGTCATCAAGGTGTTCTGTGTAATTCCATCTGCTATTATGTAAAGGCTTTTAAAATTGTACCGTTTTTAATTTTTACAAGTACATTAGTTAACAGCAGATATACTGTACAGAACATAAATATGTGGCTATAAAGAAGGCTTTAACTGTGCTTCAATTAATAACTGAGAGTCCTGTTCTGTCACCCTTACCTTAGTCTGTGAGTAGTCCTATTGTTTTCCAAGGATTAAGGTACTACTCATTGGAAGGGTGGCAGAATCTACCCCTGAATGAGGGGTTGTGCTAAGATGATAAATTCACTGTAATATTTACACCAGGGCAGCATGCAAAATGGATTCAGGCTATCTTCAATCTACAAAAGCTGGAAAATTCAGAATGGCTCATGCATTCTTTTCCTCATCCGCTAGGAATCACTGCCTGTATGTACATAAGATTCCTTGCTGATAGAGAACCCCCATCATCGCTATGAGAGACATGGCGTAGTGGTCATGAGCACAGGGCTAGGATCCAGGAACGCCCAAGTTCTAATTCCAGCTCTGAGACTGACTCCCTTCATTGTTTTGGACAAGTCACTTTGGCCTTGGTACCTCAGTTTCCCAGTATCTCCAGTAAAATGGAGATACCACCTCTCAAGGGGGTTGGAATTAATGAATGTTTGTGAAGAGTTATGTAAATGCTCAGGATGATTCTCTGCCATTTCTGAGCACTAGTTAGAATGTTTGGCTTTACTTCTGAATCTGGCTGGTTATTGTTCTGTAGCATCTGCTGCCAGCTGATCTCAGAGCACTTGTGATGTTAGCTTCACCAGTGCTGGTACATCTCTCTCTCCGCCCCCCTTCACACCCCTAAATTACAGATTGGGAAAGAGAGGCACAAAGAGGAGGTGGCCAGGGCCCCTCAGAAAGTCTGTTACAGAGCCAGGTTTAGAACCTGGGTTTTCTAGTCCCCAATCCTGTGCTTTCAGCCACAAACTCCTTCCTCGGTGCTATGTAAAACTGCACTTTCGAGAGGGCTTCCTTTTGAATGTGGGGTACATTTAAAATTTACATTATTCTCCCAAGTGCATGGTGAGATGATCTTCTGTCGCTAGATTTTCATTTGTTCAGAGCATCCATAATAATACCACTGCCATGGTGCAGATGTCTTGGAACCTGCTTGCCATGGGTGCGGTAGACGCCTGGCTTGACACAACAGCTGTGCTCTTTATGTCCTGGTTCCACCTGGCTCATCCATTATTATAAATTGCTCTTTGAGGCCCTAAGCCTGCAAGCACTTAAGCCCAGGAGTAGCTCCACTCACTGGAGTACTCCTATTGAACTCAGTGAGACTGCTCCTGTGAATAAAGTTGTCTGTGTTACGATTTGTAGGATTGGGCCCTAAACTTATACAGCTGGAAATTATTTGATCACAACATGAAATCAGCTTAGATAGCGTAGTGCCTTGCTTGCAAATGCATCTTGGGGCACTTTATTATACCACTTATGCCCAGAGCCTTGTATATAGAAAGCCAAATATTTTCAAAATCAAAGAGTGGTTTCTTCTGTGAATGTAAATACTCTTTAAATATAATAAGGTTGATTTAAAATAGTTGATTCTTAAAGCATTTCCTGTAAAAATTGTGATAAGATTATTTGTAATATTCTGAATAAAATCATTCTAAAGAGAATTCCAGATATGAAGTGTTGTCCTGGTGTTCTTTTATGCCTTCATGGTTTTTTTCTTTATTCATTAACCAGATGAAATATGGACTGTCCAGTGCTGCCTCCTCCCTTTTTCAAACCTTCCAGGCCTTATCATGCTTCATCTCACATGGTATAATGCCCTTTCTCGTGGATTTCAAGTCAAGTTTGCTCTAAGCAAATGTCACACGTAGGTCTTCACCAAGGGGAGCATGGTCAGTTTCCACTGCCAAATGAGTGCAGGCTGCAGGCTTGCAAAGAGGTGACTGGGATGCAAAGGAATTATATAACCCGTGCCTGCTTGGTGTGGTCCTCTGTCCTCCTCTAGTGGCACCTTAGACCATCTAGAGACTGAGTAGTCTGCTACAGCCTTAGCTAAGAGCCATGTGGCTTTTAGCTCATGCAATTGAGGCTCATACACTAAGCTTCAGAGGTCTCAAATTTGATCCCACCCACCCACCCGCCAACAACCGGGGTCTGTCAATGTTACAATAGCAAGAAACTGAACTTTGCCAGGTAAATTCTGTACCAGCCGTTCCTCCACAGATGCTAATTAACCAAGGGTATGTCTACGCTTCGAGCCTGGGATGTAATTCCCAAGTCAAGGAGACCTACCCATGCTAGCTGTGATGGAGCCTAATATGCTCAAAATAAAGTAGTCGGGGTGGTGCGAGCAGTCGGAGGGACTTGTCACTCCAAGTACATGCCTTGTGTCTCAGAAAGGCATGTCCTCCAGGCAGCTAGCCCTTTGTGCCACCGGGGCTGCACTCTGTTTGTAGCATGCTAGGGTGATCTTCTCATGCTGCAAATTATACCCTGAGCTTAAAATGCAGACAAACCCTAAAAGAGGAAGGAATTTTCTTAAGCTAGAGCAAGGGTGGCCAACCTGTGGCTCCGGAGCCACATGCAGCTCTTCAGAAGTTAATATGCGGCTCCTTGGGTAGGCACCGACTCCGGGGCTGGAGTTACAGAGGCCAACTTTCCAATGTGCCGGGGGGGGTGCTCGCTGCTCAACCCCTGACTCTGCCCCCACTTCAACCCTTCCAGCCCCCTCCCCTGAACCTGCCATGCCCTCACTTCTTCCCCCCACCCCGAGCCTCCTGCATGCCACAAAACAGCTGATCAGGAGGTGCGAGGAGGGAGGGGGAGGTGCTGGTCGGCGGGGCTGCCGGTGGGTGGGAGGCGCTGGGAGCGGGGGGTTGATGGGGGGCTGCTGACGTATAACTGTGTCTCTTTGGCAATGTACATGGGTAAATTCTGGCTTCCTCTCAGGCTGAGGTTGGCCACCCTTGAGCTAGAGCATCCGGTCAGGTATGTATACTTTCCACCAACAGATGGCAGCATTTGCTCAGCTCACTGTGTCTATAACAGTAGTTGTTGCTATCTAACTCATCCATTCAGACATTCTAATTATAGCACCCAATAAATCATTAAGAACTTTTCTCAAGGTTCACATATGCGAGTGTACACGACATCTGTTGGCCTCATTTCCAGAGGTTCTGAGCAGCCAGAAATCCCATTTAAGTCAATGAGAGGGGCAAGTGGTCAGCACCTTTTGAGAATCAGACCATGTAACTCTATAGTAGGACATAAATGACTCTTTAGAATTGATAAATCTGTATCTCGCATCACCTGTCTCTCTTGCTTTTCTTTCTCTCCTGCACATACCCTTCCCAGCCGCCTTTATTTCCCATTCCCACTGCTAGGTTCCTGAACTGATGCTTCCCCATTAGGCCTTTGCTATTGCCATTTCCAGCAAGAGCATCAGTAATTCTAATTTGCTTACAAACTCCACAGATCTCCTGGAAATCTAGCACTGAGATGCACTATACAAAGTCTTTCTGAACTGCTACTGCCATAGCGTATGGCAGTAGTTCTCAACCACGGGTATGCAGAGGTCTTCCAGGGGGTACATCAACTCATCTAAATATTTGCCTAGTTTTACAACAGGCTACATAAAAAGCACAAGTGAAGTCAGTACAGACTAAAATTTCATACAGATAATGACTTGTTTATATTGCTCTACATACTATACACTGAAATGTAAGTACAATATTTATATTCCAATTGATTTATTTTATAACAATATGGTAAAAATGACAAAGTCAGCAATTTTTCAGTAATAGTGTGCTGTGACACTTCTGTATTTCTAGATCTGATTTTGTAAGCAAGTAGTTTTTAAGTGAGGTGAAACTTGGGGGTACTCAAGACAAATCAGACTCCTGAAAGGGGTACAGTAGTCTGGAAAGGTTGAGAGCCACTGGCGTACAGGTCAAAACTAGATGGGTTGTTTCTTGCACAGCCTGAAATAGACAAGTCATGCAAGTTGTTCTACTGAATGGCCAAGATCCCCATCATTTGTCTTTCTGACTCACGCTGTATTATATTGTACATTTCTTGAAAAGCAGAAATAACTACCAGAAGCCAGGTTAGCTTTTGTTATTGTCTTTCATATAGTAGAGGAGACTAGGACAGCGCAGGAAACTGGGAATAGCATCGTAGGTGCTGGAACTAGAGGTGCTGTCACACCCCAGGGTTTGAAGTGGTTTCTATCATATACAGGGTTTACAGTTTGGTTTAATGGCTCTCAGCACCCGTAAATAGCATAGACTTTCACCTGTGTCATCACTTCACATTTGGACCAGCTTGGTATATGACCAGAAGTTGCAATCTGATGGCTGTTAGGTGGCTGCTACCTGGAAAGGTGGTATCAGAGCAATTCCTAGTAGATAAATGGTGTCTTCACCTTTGAGGAAAAGGAAACCACTATTACAATTGACATCTCTGCTGGCAATCTAGTAGAAAGGCCAAAAACTGAAGAGTCATGGAAACTGAACTACCTTTCCCCAGAGAGGAAAAAGACACCAAATTAGATTTATTCACCATTAGATTCAGTGTTTTAAAAAGATGTCAGATTTGGGTCCTTATATATTTAAACTAGGGTTGGTTACCTGGTGTGTGTTTAGATGCTGTCCTGTTACAACATAATTACTCGCAAAAAGAAAAGGAGTACTTGTGACACTTTAGAGACTAACAAATTTATTTGAGCATAAGCTTTCGTGAGCTACAGCTCACTTCATCGAATGCATTCAGCGGAAAATACAGTGGGGAGATTTATATACACAGAGAACATGAAACAATGGGTGTTACCATACACACTGTAAGGAGAGTGATCACTTAAGAGGAGCTATTACCAGCAGGAGAGCGGGGGGGGGGGGGAAGGGGGGGGGAAGAAAACCTTTTGTAGAGATAATCAAGGTGGGCCATTTCCAGCAGTTGACAAGAACGTCTGAGGAACAGTGTGGGGTGGGGAAATAAACATGGGGAAATAGTTTTACTTTGTGTAACGACTCAATCACTCCCAGTCTCTATTCAAGCCTGAGTTAATTGTATCCAGTTTGCAAATTAATTCCAATTCAGCAGTCTCTCGTTGGAGTCTGTTTTTGAAGTCTTTTTGTTGTAATATTGCGACTTTTAGGTCTGTAATCGAGTGACCAGAGAGATTGAAGTGTTCTCCGACTGGTTTTTGAATGTTATAATTCTTGACGTCTGATTTGTGTCCATTTATTCTTTTACATAGACTGTCCAGTTTGACCAATGTACATGGCAGAGGGGCATTGCTGGTACATGATGGCATATATCACATTGGTAGATGTGCAGGTGAACGAGCCTCTGATAGTGTGGCTGATGTGATTAGGCCCTATGTTGGTGTCTCCTGAATAGATATGTGGACACAGTTGGCAACGGGCTTTGTTGCAAGAATAGGTTCCTGGGTTAGTGGTTATGTTGTGTGGTGTGTGGTTGCTGGTGAGTATTTGCTTCAGGTTGGGGGGCTGTCTGTAAGCAAGGACTGGCCTGTCTCCCAAGATCTGTGAGAGTGATGGGTCGTCCTTCAGGATAGGTTGTAGATCCTTGATGATGCGTTAGAGAGGTTTTAGTTGGGGGCTGAAGGTGATGGCTAGTAGCGTTCTGTTATTTTCTTTGTTGGGCCTGTCCTGTAGTAGGTGACTTCTGGTTACTCTTCGGGCTCTGTCAATCTGTTTCTTCACTTCAGCAGGTGGGTATTCTAGTTGTAAGAATGCTTGATAGAGATCTTGTAGGTGTTTGTCTCTGTCTGAGGGGTTGGAGCAAATGCATTGTATCGCAGAGCTTGGCTGTACACAATGGACCGTGTGGTATGGTCTGGATGAAAGCTGGAGGCATGTAGGTAGAATAGCGGTCAGTAGGTTTCTGGTATAGGGTGGTGTTTATGTGACCATCGCTTACTAGCACCGCAGTGTCCAGGAAGTGGATCTCTTGTGTGGACTGGTCCAGACTGAGGTTGATGGTGGGATGGACATTGTTGAAATCATGGTGGAATTCCTCAAGGGCTTCTTTTCCATGGGTCCAGATGATGATGTCATCAATGTAGCACAAGTAGAGTAGGGGCATTAGGGGACGAGAGCTGAGGAAGCGTTGTTCTAAGTCAGCCATAAAAATGTTGGCATACTGTGGGGCCATGCGGGTACCCATAGCAGTGCCGCTGATTTGAAGGTATACATTGTCCCCAAATGTGAAATAGTTATGGGTGAGGACAAAGTCACAAAGTTCAGCCATCAGGTTTGCCATGACATTATCGGGGATAGTGTTCCTGACGGCTTGTAGTCCATCTTTGTGTGGAATGTTGGTGTAGAGGACTTCTACATCCATAGTGGCCAGGATGGTGTTTTCAGGAAGATCACCGATGGATTGTAGTTTCCTTAGGAAGTCAGTGGTGTCTCGAAGATAGCTGGGAGTGCTGGTAGTGTAGGGCCTGAGGAGGAAGTCTACATAGCCTGACAATCCTGCTGTCAGGGTGCCAATGCCTGAGATGATGGGGCATCCAGGATTTCCAGGTTTATGGATCTTGGGTAGCAGATAGAATACCCCAGGTTGGGGTTCCAGGGGTGTGTCTGTGCGGATTTGTTCTTGTGCTTTTTCAGGGAGTTTCTTGAACAAATGGTGTGGTTTCTTTTGGTAACCCTCAGTGGGATCAGAGGGTAATGGCTTGTAGAAAGTGGTGTTGCAGAGCTGCCTAGCAGTCTCTTGTTCATATTCCGACCTATTCATGATGACGACAGCACCTCCTTTATCAGCCTTTTGATTATGATGTCAGAGTTGTTTCTGAGGCTGTGGATGGCACTGTGCTCTGCACGGCTGAGGTTATGGGGCAAGTGATGCTTCTTTTCCACAATTTCAGCCCGTGCACTTCGGTGGAAGCACTCTATGTAGAAGTCCAGTCTGTTGTTTTGACCTTCAGGAGGAGTCCACCCAGAATCCTTCTTTTTGTAGTGTTGGTAGGAAGGTCTCTGTGGGTTAGTATGTTGTTCAGAGGTGTGTTGGAAATATTCCTTGAGTCGGAGACGTCGAAAATAGGATTCTAGGTCACCACAGAACTGTATCATGTTCGTGGGGGTGGAGGGGCAGAAGGAGAGGCCCCGAGATAGGACAGATTCTTCTGCTGGGCTAAGGGTATAATTGGATAGATTAACAATATTGCTGGGTGGGTTAAGGGAACCACTGTTGTGGCCCCTTCTGGCATGTAGTAGTTTGGATAGTTTAGTGTCCTTTTTCTTTTGTAGAGAAGCAAAGTGTGTGTTGTAAATGGCTTGTCTAGTTTTTGTAAAGTCCAGCCACGAGGAAGTTTGTGTGGAAGGTTGGTTTTTTATGAGAGTATCCAGTTTTGAGAGCTCATTCTTAATCTTTCCCTGTTTGCTGTAGAGGATGTTGATCAGGGGGTTCCGCAGTTTCTTTGAGAGCGTGTGGCACAAGCTGTCAGCATAGTCTGTGTGGTGTGTAGACTGTAATGGATTTTTTACCTTCCGTCCTTTTGGTACGATGTCCATCTGTTTGCATTTGGAAAGGAAGATGATGTCTGTCTGTATCTGTCAAGTTTCTTCATAATTACTGTAGGTTTAAACTAATCTGAGTGAGTTTGGACTAAACAGCCATTCATTATTTTGCCCCATAGAGTGTGTGGTTAATGGATTTATCTTTTTGTTTTCTTTAAATCCCACAGTCTGAATTCTCTGTCTGTTGCTAGAAAGTTCATACTTTTTTTTTTCTTCTGGTTTATCACTGTTTGTGTCTCTGGACCCTACTTCTGTGATCCTACTACAGTCACACCACACTTAAGTTTTCTCCTTTCCAAAGTATGGAGACTGCAGATAATTTTTAAACACCGTTACCATATTTACCTAAGAAATGTATTTGTTCTAGTTAAGTTTGGTAAACTCCTGTTTAAGTTTGAAGTATCATTATTACTTGTGTTACCATCAGTGGGTAGAAGCCCTAGTCATGGGCCAGGAATCCAATGAACTCGAGCCAGAATCTCCAGTGATTTGTACCCAAATTAAATTCTGGTTAGAGTTCAGTCTGAGGCCAAATCAAGGCCTGTCGTGTGGTGTTGTGAGATTTCTGCTATCTTTAAGCAAAATCTCTCAAGAATTTAGTTCATGGAAGCAACTCAGACTACGGGCTCTTTCTTCTGAAAAGGTAGAATATTAATCTAGGCCTTGTTCCATTTTCAAAAGTGACTTAGACTTTTGGAGCTTCACAGAAGTTTCATTCAGATTTTCAGAAGTCTCATTGAGACTTAAGTGTCTGGTGTCTAGTGCCTAAGTCGTTTTTGAAAATAGGCCTTAGGCTCCTAAGTCACTTAAGTGCTTTTGAAAATATTATCCTTTGTCTACTACCTTAATCAAAGACTGTCTTTCCCCCTCGCTCAGCCTGCTAATGATTGACAGTCTTTAAATAGCTCTTTTGGATTTATTTTTAAAATGTTTTTCTTCTTGGATTTTATTCTGTGGTTTCAATGTTTATATCCTGACCCTGCTCTGCTCTCTGTATTTGTACTGGATACATCTGTTGGTAGGGCAACTGTATACAGCAAAATAGCAACATTTATTTTAAAAAGGGAGTCTACAGTAGTTACTGACAGCTGCTGTAGGCAAAGTGTGAGAGCTTTGGCCCAGAAGCCATGCTGTTGTAAGAGCTGCCTGAACGAGCCAAAGTTGTGACTTGTAGCATTGTGGTGTGGCCCGGAAAAAAAGAGTCATGTTTTGGGAAAGTGATGTAGTTGGTCTCAGTACATCAGCTTACCTGCTGGGAGCTGTCTTATTACTTTGAATTGTGGGTAATTCCTCAATATAAGACCAGTGAGAGGCATTCTCAAAATCCCGGTGAAGATATGACAGCCCGAGAGAGAGAGAGAGAGAGAGAATCTGCTCATCTGATTCTAAAAATGAATGTACATGTCACCAGGGAAACCCCTTTCTTACCTCTGTGACCTCTTCTGCTAACAGTACTTAGCCCGGTCACTTATATCTCTTTGCCTGCATATCTAAAAGCTAGCCGCAGTCTCAGTTTGCTAATATTGTCATTGTCTCTAATTCCTCAAGTATCTTTACTTGAGGAAACTAGGTAGATAATATGACTGATTAACAGGAAGTGCCCAGGGACACTGACTGACTGATTAATCTCTCAGACTAAATAAAATGGTTTTAAAGCACTGAGTCATTAAATGAACTCCCCTGGTAATGGCACTGTGCTGCCTGGAGCAGTGCAGGAGAAGTTAAACAAAACACTACTAAGTGTGCAGTTTGCACAGGAGAATGCTGGGTTATTGCCTAAAGTGCCAGTTTTCTTTTTTCAGATGTTCCCAACTTAAGTCAGTGACATCAGCGAGCGGGGGAGATGTTCTCTTCTCTCTGGTCCTGCAGTTTTGAACAGTTTGGTTTCTTAAGAGATCTTAATTGCTTCCATCTGGTAGTACAGAATGGTTCTTGACCCTGGGATGAACTTAATTCATTTCCTTCTGACTTACTCATTAACTGCCTTGAACCACGAACAATCTCAAGGCCCTTAACATTGTTCTCTAAGCCACCAGGATTCAGACAGTAGCTTTCCTTACTCTTACAATTGCAGCTCAGGGTAGAAAAATCCACTTTTAAGCCCTGAGACTTATTTAGCACATGATGTCTGTGCTACAAGTGTCTTTCAGGAGTGCTTCCAGGAGCACCCAGCAGGGACAAGCCCTGTGTAGATTTATTTTTATTTTTAAATTGTCTCTGTAGCATGGGGTTTGTGCCTCTTTCACAGGAAAGCTGAAAGTAAT
The DNA here is from genome assembly GCF_965152275.1 of Natator depressus. Taxonomy (NCBI): domain Eukaryota; kingdom Metazoa; phylum Chordata; order Testudines; family Cheloniidae; genus Natator; species Natator depressus. The sequence goes on from NC_134241.1 coordinate 15,052,409, forward strand.
ATGGGAGATTTGGCATTTATATGGCTTGGATAGGAATGAAGTCCTTTTGGTGGCACACTCAGGATCCCAGATATGTTTTACAATATTATCTAAGGGCTTCTGCATCACATCCAGTTACTATCTGAAGCTGTATGACATTGTGCAGATTTCAGCCATGTACAGAGCCTTCTGCTCTTGTCTGAAAGATAGTTATTCTTCGGATGGGAACTTGTGTAGATGTGTTAATCAAGTTTGCAGAAAGCTTTGTTTTAGGAAATACAGTTGGATAACGTAACTTGTGGGGTGGAACCAGAATATTCAGAGCAATCACCAATAGGTTGCAGCTCCACAGAGCTCATTCATTTCATCAGTGTTGCCAACTAGCTTTGCTTCTAACCAGGCTTCACCCCTTCGTAGAGGTCATTTTCTTGCACACTCTTTCCCCAGGGCTAGAGTGTAGAGGTGTAAACAGACCTCTCAGAGGAAGGATATTGTGTTATAATTTGAAATACATACAAGAGTCACCCTGTCCTAAAACCACCAGCCAAAATTTAGTAGTAGTGGTCTGTCATGGAGGTGATGTAATTTACCTAGCAGGTGAGAGCTGGGGGAAGTGTTACACTGTGATGAAAGAACAGGAGGACTTGTGGCACCTTAGAGACTAACAAATTTATTTGAGCATAAGCTTTTGTGAGCTACAGCTCACTTCATCGGATGCATGCAGTGGAAAATACAGTGGGGAGATTTTATATACACAGAGAACATGAAACAGTGGGTGTTGGTCAGCCATTTTATGAGTTCTATCAACCACAGGATCTATGATTTCCTTCCCAATGGTGTAAAATCTCCCCACTGTATTTTCCACTGCATGCATCCAATGAAGTGAACTGTAGCTCACGAAAGCTTATGCTCAAATAAATTTGTTAGTCTCTAAGGTGCCACAAGTACTCCTTTTCTTTTTGCAGATACAGACTAACATGGCTGCTACTCTGAAAACTGTGATAAAAGGTTATTTAATGGTAGCTAAGTGAATACAATTGGTTGTCAAAAAATACGATAAAGGGGACTTTATTTAAACTGGAATAAACAGAATTGGATTCCACCTACCTACAACAACATTAAATAGAAGAATATGTATAAATAAAAAATTAGAACATCAGAAATTTGAATGCCGAAACATTTAATTTTTTGACCCCCCCCCAAAAAAAAGTTTTCCAGAGAAAGCAGACATTTGTGAAAAATTTCGTTTAGTTGTGAATCCAATTTTCCATGGAAAAAACAGTTGTGAAGGAAAACGTTTGACCAGTCCTGTTTCTCACTGTTGCTGCCAGTGGCGGATGCACTAGGAGAAACAGGGCTCTGGGTAGAGCCAACACAGTGCTTAAAATCTCTCTGCACTTTCTAAATAGAAAGGGAGAAGAGAATCAGTCCGAGTTTCCCAGGCCAGAAACGAGAGCCAGTCATGAGGACAGGAAACCTAGAGATATCAAAGATGCATCAAAACCAGGCCACTATGCACGGTGATCAATATGGTCAAAGGCTTCATGCAACCCAGCAGGAAAACATTTCTCTGACCTAGTAAAAGGGATTTTCTCCCACTACCAAGCCTGAAACACTCTAATTTACCGTCTTCTACCCCCACAGAATTTGAGTTCCTCATATCCTGTCCCCCTGACATGCTTTTGGGTTCTTTTCTCTCCTCCCCTGCCCATTCTGCCTGTCCCCTGTCTCCGAATGCTGTGAAGTATAATAATCCCTGCGAAAATTCTGTGTACCAAACTGGATTAGATCCTAGGCCGTTGCTCCACCTCCCTCCTGTGCACTTTCACTTTCCCCAGCCACAGCTCTCTCTTCCCTCCCCCACCTATATTTTTGGAGGATGCAGCCTAAAGGAAAAGTGAAAGTCACCAGCCTTTGTTTTGACTGCGGAGAAAAACAACCCTGTTGGGGTTCACAGCCAATGGCCCACACCTCGGGACCACGAGCAACAAGACTCAGCCTCTGAATGGGAGTGTGATAAGAAATGGGATCCTAAAGACATCTGGAAATAGCAGTGAACCTGTAGGTACAGCCTGGATCAGACTAAGCATCTGCCCCTCTGCCTGCTCTGTCCCACCCCCACCAGATCGCAACAGTGGCTCCCCAAAGACTATGCTGAAAGGAGGAGATGCATGTGCAGGTAAAGGGTTTCTTTGACTTGATTCCAACTGGGGGCAGCCCCGAGGAGATCTCCTGAACCTGAGACTCAGCTCAGAGAGGTTGTATCCTCCATTGATCCGACAGGGAACTGTGAGAAGGAAGAAGAGGGTGATGAGGGAAAGGAGGGGGTGGGAGGGGAGGTTGAGGGGGCAGAGGGAAAGGGTGGGGCTGGGTGGGAAGGGTCAGAGAGAAAGGATAGAGGAGTTGGAGAGGGGGCAGAGGGAAGGGATGGGGTGGGAAGAGAAGCTGAAGGGGCAGAGGGAAAGGAGGGGGAGGCTGAGGGAGCAGAGGGAAAGTATGGGTAGGAAGGGAAGCCTAGGGGGCAGAGAAAAGGGAGGGGGTGGGAGATGGACCAAAGGGGCACCAAAGAGGGCAGAGGGAATGGGAGGGGAGGCCAAAGGGGCAGAAGGAAAGGAGAGGGGGTGGGGGGAGGTTGAGGGAGCAGAGGAAATGGAGGGGGGCACAGGGAAAGGAGAGGGGGAAGGGAGGGGACAGAGGGAAAGGAGAGGGGGAAGGGAGGGGAGGCTGAGGGAGCAGAGGGAAAGGATGGGTAGGAAGGGAGCCGAGGGGGCAGAGGAAAGGAGAGGGGGATGAGAGGGGAGGCTGAGGGGGCAGAGGGAAAGGAGAGGGGGATGAGAGGGGAGGCTGAGGGGGCAGAGGGAAAGGAGAGGGGGATGAGAGGGGAGGCTGAGGGGGCAGAGGGAAAGGAGAGGGGGATGAGAGGGGAGGCTGAGGGGGCAGAGGGAAAGGAGAGGGGGATGAGAGGGGAGGCTGAGGGAAGCGAGGGGGCAGAGGGAAAGGAGAGGGGGATGAGAGGGGAGGCTGAGGGGGCAGAGGGAAAGGAGACGGGGATGAGAGGGGAGGCTGAGGGAAAGGAGGGGGCAGAGGGAAAGGAGTGGTGGAGACGGTGGGGGTAGAGTTTCTATAGGGCAGCAGGTGTAAGGTATTTTTTTGTTGTTGTTGTTCCTAGCAAACCGTTCCTGTAGCTAATTTCCATTGTCCATTTGAAGGCTGGGGCTGCTCGTTATTAGCCTGATAGCTTCTGTTTCTCTTCCCATGCCTTGGGCTGATACATCTAGTCCTCTTTGAAATGGGACTAATCAAAGCACACTAATGAACAGTTGATGCATGTCAGCAGAGTCCACGCGGACAATTAATATGCAGCAGGCTAGTGCAGGGTAGAATTACTCTAGTGTTCCACTTCACTGCTGCTCAGCAATTTCTCAAGAAGCAGCAGAAGCAGCATGAAACTGGTATATCTCACCACATCCCTCCCCAGGATTTTGAGAAGCGGCAATGAAATTGATCATTTATATTAGTTACACTCTGCTGTTGCTTGGCAGATCTATGAATAGCAGCAAAGGCATGGGAACCAGCTCTTTGCAGACTCAAGAAAACACCCATTTACACTCGTTCACATTAGAATGCCTTTGTAACCATACAGGCCTGTAATGTGCATTTATATTTAAAAAAAAAAAAAGCCCTTAAATTCTCCATAAGTTTGTGGCTTCACCCCTCCCCCACGTGAGTCAATTTTCACAATTCCTCATTAACAGGTACATTTCGAAAGCCATACTCATTTAAAGTCTCTGGATACGCTTAGTTGCTTTGGCCTGGCAGGTTTGAACAGGCTGGGCAATGTCTCTTTGAACAAAATAGAAGATCTTTAGTAATCTGGGGAAAGTGGTTGTAAGGCAGCTGGAGGCTCTCTTCCTCCATCACATGCTTCTGGAAATACTTGTGACACGGTGCAATCTGGTGTTTTCTAAAGGGAAGAGAAAACTTCTGTTCATGAGACAGAGATATGTCATGCTTAGCAGGGTAGATTGAGAACTACACAGAGTTAAGGGAAACCCCAGCAGAAGCAGGGAGATTTCTCCAAAGTCTCCTTCAATTTCAAACTTAATAGAATTATAGAGAGCACTGTCGGCTGGTGCTTGTGCCAAGCATTTCAGTTGGGGATGGTGTTGTTTTTTAACTTGCCTCCACAGCGCAAGGTATTTCTCACCCAGCATTCATACACGGATAACACTCTGTTTCTGTCGCTTACATCACGTCGGATGTTGTTTGGATTTTATTTGTAATATTTGACATTCACTTTTTCTAATAATCTTGCAGTGGAATGATATCCCCTCTGCTTCTACTGTTCCTGCTCCTCCTCATCCACTGCACCGCTCGGCTTCTTCTCGAGGGAATCTTTTCAGTCTACCTTTTTTCTTCCCTTTCCCATTCCTCTCCCTACACTGTGTACGTGCTCTGTCTCTCTCTCCCCCCTTCTTTGTGTTGTTTTACCCCCCACTTCCAGCCTCTCATTATGTCACCCCCAACAGTCTTCCCCTCCTTCCCTGCCTGCCCCTGTGCCCTAGTTGCTCCTCCCAAATATTTTCCTAAGTAGCCCCTCACTCACTCTGTTTCCATTTGTTGTGGATATTACATACCCCTGGGGGAATTCTGCACCAAAAAATTAAAATTCTACATATTTTATTTGTCAAAATAACACAATATAATCACCCCAGTTTCAATTATTTTGGTAATTTATTTCAAAATACCTGTCAGCAAGTATGTCTGTAACAATAGAGATAACAAAAAAAAAAGATTCAGGAAATGTTTTTGGACAAATAGACTCCTTACTAGGCATATTAATACAGAACTTTGAGTAACAATTCATTTAAACTACAATACAGAACCGTATTTCCCATACCCCTCAGAAGCAGTGCAAAGGCTTGGCAGAGGCAGGGGTAATGGAGGAGCTGAGAGAAAGGGCAGTCATTGCTGGGACATAGCCTGGGTTTAAACTTGGAGGGTTGTTGGGTATGGGTGGGAAAAGTATGGAACAGATTTTTTTGGGGAGCGGGTATGGGGAGGGATTGTTAAAGAGCTTCCCCCATACAGACGCTGGCTGACCCCTAGCCTCTCCCATTCAGTCAGGCACAACTGCTCGTCCCCATGTGTCCTTGCACCTGCTGTCCATGTATCCCTCCACCCCCACTCAGACAGCCACTCCCCCCTGTTCCCATGTGTCCTTGCACCCCCTCAACACAGCCCCCTCTCCCCATCCCCATGTGTCTCTGTGCCCCCACTCAGCCATCCCCCATCCCCATGTGGCCCTGCACCTCCACTCCCATTCAGCCCCTGCCCCATGCTGTCTGTCTCCCCATATCCCCTGTCTCCTGACCTGGCCCTACAGGCACTGTGAAGAAGGCACAGTGCCCTTTGGTGGGGAAAAGGCAGAACTGCAGCAACTTTCCAGCAGAAGCTATTTTCTGAACAAAAAAAAATATGCAGAGCAAATGAATTATGTGCACACAGTAGCACAGAATTTCCCCAGGAGTAATTACAGTAGCCCCTACAGAGCTTGGCCATGTTGAGCTGAGTGCTGTACCAACCCAGAGTAACTAAACAAGACAGATGAAGGAAGAATGATTACCCCCACTTTACAGATGGTGACCTGAGACACAGAGAGGTGACATGACTTGTCCTAGGTCAGTGGCAGAAACTGAACTCCGTGCTTCTGAATCCTAGTCTAGTGCCTCCATCACAAGACCATCCTTCACGGACTCTGACATGTCACTCACTCATTTACTCTCTGAAAAGCAAATGAGAGAGTGCCTCAGGAACTGCAGAAGGGCTGTTTACCCCGGGCCTGGGTGCATGTGTGTATCAGAGAAAGGGAGGCTAACCGCACCACCTGCAGAGCAGAGACAAGACAGGTTGGGGTGGGTGAGATCATGCCAGGTGAGATTGTGCCAAAGGAGGAGTCACTGTCTCTGGAGGCCTCCTTCAACGGCAGAACAGAGAGAGCAGCTCCTGGAGGCTGGGGGAGGCAGCTAACAGGCTAGCTAAGTGCAACAGCATCCTGAGGCAGGAGCACTGATTCAGTACTAAGTCGGTGCCACCTACTCAGTCACTGCCCCTGTTTCCTGCGGCACACCCCAGTTTTTCTTGGCAGCTTCCCAGCCTGGTCTTGGCCTGGCAAACCCTACTTAGCTGGTGAGCTACAACCAGCACAACAGGACAGTTGATGTCGGGGGTGGGGGGAGGGGCGGCGAGGGAAGAGAAACCAGTTAATTCATCGGTTTTCCCAAAAACTAGGACTAAGGTGGTTAAGGCTGCATTGCCAACACTGTACACCTGTTTGTCACCTTCTGTCACTGCACGGTTAGCTGGCTTTGGGATATGAGAGAAGCAATAGGCCAGACTGAAGCCAGTAGGCTTTCTCCAGGGGATGGGATGAGCTCGGCTCAATATGTCTCTAATTCTGTATTGATCAGTGCAGTGGGTTAATGTTAGGCTCAAAATACAAACGATTAGGAGAAAAACAATCTTCCTTGCAGCTTCTGACCCCACAGGAGAATTGTATTAAGCTTTAAGGGACTTGGAGTGTTGAATGGTTTGGCTGAGCATCCGTGAGCTAATACGAATTTGTTGTATTCCTGTTGATACAAGGGCTAGCTTGGGCCTGTGAGCTCAGCTGCCACCCAGAGGAATGGATGGTTCAGAGCAGTACCATCCTAGAGGGAGTAGCGGGAGGCGGAATGTCTCCTGGAGCGTCCCTGTGTGTAGGGGGAGCGTGCCCCCTTCTACACCCTGTTATAGCATGCAGCCTCTCCCACCCTCTGTGGTGTTCCTGTTCCGGGGGCCAGGCTGTGACTGCCTCCTCCCCACCCCTTTAGGACATTATGTGAGCCATGAGGAGTACACAAAGTGGCTTCTGCACTCGAGCACAAGAGCTGCAATTATGCATAGTCCCTACGGGGGCGGCATGAGGGAGAAGAGTCTTTGTGCTCTCCCCCTCAGTAGACACCTGAGTAAGGGACCTGGCTGACACTCTAAAGGGCTTTTGAAATTGACATATGTGCTTTCCTGATGCGTCTGGATGGTCAACAAGCATCCCATCTGGGTAGGCCGTGTCTCTGCTGGCTAGAGCGAGGGATTGTGAGTCAGAGACCCTGGGTTATCACACAACTTAATTTTTCATGCTGGGCTAACTCCAAAAATGGCTGGATGGATTTTCTTCAAATTTTCCAGGAATAAGAAATTTTCTGTGGGGCTTAGACTTACCATGAGGTGAGTCTGCTCAGGAGAGGATTTCTTAAGGAAAGATATAAGCGACTGAAATAGGGGTTAAGAGAAGACATACCATCTTGCATGATATGGTTACAATAAACTGTAACGTGCTGCTGTGTTGACTCTCCTGGAACTGTAGAGGGCAGTAGCACCTGCAAGAATATCCATATTCAAAGGTGAAGCAGGTTATATGAAAGAAACAAAGGGCAGTCAGGAAATATGCACACATTCTTAACTGGCACCGTGGTTTGTGGTAGGCACATTGGGCTTGCAATGGTCTGAGCTCCAGACAGTAATGTTGGATCTCTTTTACTGACTTTGTATTTATTTTCTGGGTGTCCTTAATACTGAAATTGAGTGGAAATCATTGAGTGTCCTTGTTTGGGCCCTTTTTCTAATGTTAGTTTATCACTTGGTTTTCATTGTCTTGCTTCATCAGAAGTGACTTGCAAGGGAATTTTTTTCAAAAAACTAGTCATGTTTGTTGTTGCTTGTTTATTCTCGAAGCCTTCCGCAGCGTGCTAGGCACCATCCTGACCTAAAATAGACACAATTCCCTGCCACAAGGAACCTACTGTCTACGTTAGACAAATCACAGTATTCCAGACTCTGTGTTCCACTGTGGATCCATGATGCTGTTTTGGCAGCATAAAAGGGCTAACAAAATCAAGCCCTGCAGGTGAATACCCTTGTAGCAAGGGAATTCCCTGGTTGGTGTAGAGCTCCACACTGCCTCCCTAGCCACGTCTCATACAGGGTATGTTGGGGGTGGGGAGAAGGGATGGGTGAGAAGGGGTCTGGGTGGAGAGTAGGGCTGTCGATTAATCACAGTTAACTCACACGATTAACTCAAAAAAATTAATTGTGATTAATTACAGTTTTAATTGCACTGTTAAACAGTATAATACCAATTTCAATGTATTAAATATTTTTGGAAGGTTTTCTACATTTTCAAATATATTGATTTCCATTACAACCCAGCAAACAAAGTGTGCAGTGCTCACTTTATATTATTATTTTTATAGTATTATAAAAGAAATAGTATTTTTCAGTTCAACTCATACCAGTACTGTAGTGCAATCTCTTTGTCATGAAAGTGCAACTTACAAATGTAGAATTTTTTGTTACATAACTGCACTCAAAAACAAAACAATGTAAAACTTTAGAGTCTACAAGTCCACTCAGTCCTACTTCTTGTTTACGTTTACAGGGGATAATGCTGCCTGCTTCTTATTTACAATGTCATCTGAAAGTGAGAATAGGCATTCTCATGGCACTTTTGTAGCTGGCATTGCAAGGTATTTACATGCTAGATATGCTAAACAAGCGTCATCAGCATGGATGCATGTCCTCTGGGATGGTGGTTGAAGCATGAAGGGACATATGAATCTTTAGAGCATATGGCACATAAATATCTTGCAGCGCTGGCTACAACAGTGCCATGTGAATGCCTGTTCTCACTTTCAGGTGACATTGTAAACAAGAGCACAGGACCTGCAAGAAGCGGGCAGCATTATCTCCTGCAAATGTAAACGAACTTGTTTGAGTGATTGGCTGAACAAGAAGTAGGACTGAGTGGGCTTGTAGGCTCTAAAGTTTTACATTGTTTTATTTTTGAATGCCGTTATTTTTTGTAGATAATTCTACATTTGTAAGTTCAACTTTCATGATAAAGAGATTACACTAGACTGCTTGTATTAGGTGAATTGAAAAATACTATTTCTTTTGTTTTTTACAGTGCAAATATTTGTAATAAAAAATAAATATAAAGTGAGCACTGTGTATTTTGTATTCTGTGTTGTAATGGAAATCAATATATTTGAAATGTAGAAAACACCCAAAAATATTTAAATAAATGGTATTCTATTATTGTTTATCAGCGCGATTAATTGGTTTTAATCTTTTTAATTGCTTGACAGCCCTTGTGGAGAGTGCAGTTTAACAGCCACTTAGGGGCTCCACTTAGAGCAGGCACAAGGCTGCTGTAAGTTGTGTTGGAAGTTGCATCAGCCCCGGATGACTCCAGAAGGGAAGGAACAATGGTGGCTAATGGCCACCATAGCCCCACCACTCCATTCCTACCTGAAGTGAAGCTCAGGTGGGATGGAGATTCTGGAGCAGCATGTCTGCCATACTGTCTAACCAGATCCTGATCACTTATACCAGCACCAGTATGGAGTGAATCCATTGAGTTCAGTGGCATTACTCCAGATTTGCCCTCATGTAACTATAAGCAGAATGTGGCCCCAGATGGTGATGTCCTCTGAATCTCATCTCCCCTTTCTTTATCTCTCCTCTCCACTGGGGTGCTGCAGCCTGTGTTCTGTAGCAGGCCCCAGAAGTGCCCCACAGGGGAGTTTTCCCCTGTCTTTACCTTGTACTAACAGCTGTTTTACATAACAGAAACCAGGACAGCAGATTCAGTTGGGGTTGGGCTTGTCTCTGCATCTACTGTTTGAAGCACTACCAAGTTTGTCCCCACATTAACTCCTTTACTGGGTTGAGCTCTCCCTCCTGCCCTGGGGGCTGAGCATGCTACCTTCACTGGAGCTCGGACCAGAGAGCCAAACTCGTTCCTGAGATAATGCCTTTGAAGCCACTGGACTTATATCAGAGATGAATTGGGCCCCAGGACTGGAGCCCAACCCCAGTTCTCTGGTATGGCAGCAAAGACCTACCAGCTAGCCACAAGGCTAGCTCCCCACAACCTCCCGCCACATATTTCATTTCTAGGGTCTAAAGTCAGTTGAAATGTGCATGTTGTTTTCTGGAAAATACAATAATTGTTGCATGGTGTGTCATGCCAGGAGGAAACCAGCAAACTGCTTTAGGGCGTATGCCACTGTGAGTTCAGTAACAGCACATTCCAGTGGGTGCTGTATGGGGCTGCGTCTCATATGCTGCATGGGGAGATCGCGTGCCTTTTCAGTCGCTCTGAGAATTCAGGCGTTTGAGTCTCTCATCTCATATAGCTGCAACTTGTTCTCAAGCTGACACCCCACCCAACCCTTTCCTGCCTCATCACGAGCCTCTGCAGGGGAAAGAAAGCTGCAGCAGCAACACTTATCACTTCACAGCCGCTGTGGATGCTTGCTAGACGCAGACTCTGTCCCACCAGTCTCTCGTTTCTGGCAGTTTTTCACTGAGCAATAATAGCAATAGAGAAAACATTCAGACGTTTGCTGCTTGGCTGCAGGTAGCAGGGAGAAATCCTCCAGAAAGGGTGCGGTGTGTATGCAGGTCCTGTGCTCTGCTAACACACAGGAGGGCTGCACTCAAAGCAAGGGAGGTTGTCCTAGGACTCCACTAGACTCATTTGAGGGCCATAGGTCTCTTTCTCACCTGTGTTTTCTAGCACCCTGTTCTCTTTCGACCATGTTTCCCTTGATGGCTTCATCCCGCATCTCGTGGGCCAGCTGTCAGGTACTCTTGGGAAGCCTTTGCACAAAGATGAGCTCAAATGCAGTGGCTGCTGTAGAGTACTATGGTGAAAGGTGTTCAGCCCAGCAGCAGTGTGACACAGTGTAGTTTGAGACCCACTACCAATGGAAAAAGGAATTCCCTGTAGGACAGAGGTGAGGTTGGAGGTGAACTTGCAATGCGGGGGAAGGAAATGGGATGTCACCAGGAAGGCCAGATCATTACCACAACCATCGCAACTCGCACTCTTGCTGGCACCCTCAACATTGAGGCTCTACGGAAATCAGATGACCAGCATGGAGACCAAACTACCCTGGAGGTGCTTCCAACAGAGTGGTGGACTGAGCTGCATTAGTGGGATTGCACTCCTTGTCACAGCCAGAACTTTTCCTGCCGGGTTTGTATCTTGGCCCTCACACAGGAAGCTCATTGTAGCAGTGGAGATATGTTGGCAGGTTTTTGCATCTGGTGCTGTGTCTGGTGCTACTTTGAGCTGGTGGGTCCTCGTCCATGGGCAGCTTCCTTCTGATTATGAACTTGGCGGGGCTGTTTGAAGGTTTCCTCCAAAGTGGAGGACAGTTTGTACTCTCTGACTGTTCTTACATAGTCAGGGAGAAATCGGTGCTCATTTGACTTCTGGGAAAGCAAATGGGAATATTTTTGTAATATTTCCTGCCATAGAATCACCTGTTTTGTCTTGGTTTAGCATTAGATTTTGGATGAGGTGTACTATTTAATCCCTAATGCTGTCCTTACTTTATCTGAGTTCTCCTGGATCATTTACCACTGACTTTGTCTATGGCAGTAACGTTGGTGTCCCTCTTCAGATATGAAATGTATAGATGCAATGGGGGACAGGTGTTTTTGCTATCGTGGTGTTCTTGCCATATTGTTTTATGGTCCAGATTCTGCCATCCTTACTCATATTAAGAAATACCTTACCCTTCAGTGGGATTAGTTGCTGAGTATAAGCATCTACTCAGCATTAGAAAGGGTGGTAGAAGTCAGCCTTCTATTATTTATAAAGTAGGGTCAGATTTAATGCCTTGCTTTCCAGTTAAATCTCTTATGGTTGCTGTTTGTCCTACTGGTTATGTGTCACTATCACACTGTACATTGTGCACACTAAATTCTTGTGATATCTTTATGATAATGGACAGCCCCAAAATTAGCGAGTTTATTAGTTTAATTACACTGACAGCTGCCCTCAAGCCACATAGCTGTAACCTAAAGTGCATGTTGTAAATAAAAAAACCTGCCAGCCAAAGCTGCCAGGATGTTCTTTACCTATTCAAGCAGGTTTCCTGGATATATAATAATGGCCGACTTAATGCTGGTTAGATCGCACTTCTTAGGAGACTCGAAATCAGATAATAAAACTGGTAGTCAGCCTCTTGTCAACTTAGAGAGAAGAGAACAAGAAAAACCTGACAGAATCATAAGGTCAGACTCAGGCTTTAAAGATAGAATTCAATGTTTATAGTTCCACAAGGTAGAGAAAGTATAATAGTCTGCCGTCTAAATCCATCATGGAGGGATGGAGAGAGAGAGAGATGCCTGAGGATCTATTGATGAAAAACAAAGAAGGGGAACTTGGGCAAAAGAGAAAATCCTGCAATGATATGAAGACAAGAGCCCCTTCTCCATTTGGGAAGCTGTCAAAGCCCCATTAAAGTCTTTTAGTTATTTTAATGGGAGTTGGGTCAGTTCCCAACTTTTTGCCACCTTGTACAACCTTTGTATTTATTTAAGTGATGCATTACCCACAATTTCCACTTAAATTGCTGTTCTCATTCCCTAGGATTAGAAGCCCAAATAGGGAATCTAATGGGGTCTGCATTCCCAGATGAACACAAGCAACTCAAGGGTATTGATGTTAGTGGGCATGTCCCAGATAGGAGCCTCATATAAGATCACAGCTGTTAGAGAGAGACAATTCACATTAGGCCATAGAGTTCTTCCTCCTACAGATAAGACTTATTAGCTATTTAAAGTGATACTACACTCCCCTGAGATAAAAGGTCTTGTGGGGGAAAGGGCATGTGTTATTCAGTGAACTCTACTGGAGGCACCTTGCCGTAGTTATACGACAGTGTTCTTCCTGTATAAAAATTAATCACAATGAGACATATGATTAACCTGAATAAAGATCTCTCCATAGCACGATAGTGCTATAAACACCAGGTTTACTATCCTCCCTGGGCCACCACCAATTAGCACAGGGTAACCTGACCTGAAGTGCTGTAAAACCTGTCCTGCCAGCCTGTTACGGGAAAGGTGACAGTCTCTAATACGTTTCTCATAAGGCTGAATTATCAGAATAACAACTGGCCACCCTTGCCTAGATTCCATCCAGCTGCTTTGTTTGTTTCATGGTTTTACATGTCAGACAAACTTTGCCTTTGCATCATGTCATGACTGTTAATATGGTTAGAACATGAGAGTATTGGAGCAAAGAACACCTTGAGTCTCTGGTTTCTTTTTTCTGCATTTTTATTACTGTTCAGTAATTTGGGTAATTGTATACTGTCCACCTAAAATTTCCTCTGCAGAGGCAACTGAATGTGGTACTTTTCACTTCCTGTCCAAAGCCATTGTTAGCATTGCTGTCAGCTGTTAAAAGCTGCCATGTTTCTCCCCAGACGGGAGGCTGCTTTCAGCGGTGGGTAAAGTAATTCTTGTGTGCATGTAACTTAGAGATGCTCTGAATCCAGCAGATTCTCCCAGGCCAGTGCCCTAACCACGAGGGAGTGCATGGATGTGTGCGCACACGCCGGTTTCGATCCAAAAACAGGCATTTGACACAATTCTGGCTTGGTGAAAACATTCAAAAGGTTAGTTTTTGTTCCAGTGGAAATTTCCGCCAGATGGAATAGTCATTGTCCGGTGAGCTCTAGTTTATAGCCCTTCCAAAACTCTTGGTGATGGCAGTGGAGGGGGGGAGAGCGTTGTTTGTTTTGTTTGCTTTTTCATCCTTGCTAGTGTGACTCTACCCATATTAATGTCCAGTCCTGTCTGTCACCAAATTCTGCCCTTGGGTGGATATAGTTCCCATTGAACTCAATGGAAGGTCACATACATCCGAGTCCAGATCACCACAGAACTGCTAATGAAAATCAGCTTTTCTGTGTACAAATGGATATTTAGCCCCCCTGGCATGGACAATGGCAATAACTGAGTAGCCATGCAACTGCATGTGCTCAAACTTACACGGACCTTAGGCTTCAACCTTCTGAGAAGTGAACTCTAAATATGTAAATGTGGGAAAAGTGGATATTATCTAGCTCCACTGACTACATTCCAACCTATATGAGGATGAATTTTCAGTTGTAGGGTTAATGATTCCCAGTTAGCGATAAGGATAACAGCTTCCCAGGAGGCTATTCAGTGGAAAGGTTACATTATTGACACTATTATCCGATTGTTTATGGAAGTGCAGTGTGTCTCTCAAATGACTTACAAAGAATTGCCCTCTGCTCTCTCCCTCTTGCACACTGTTTACAATAGATAGTTGAGGCATATGATGATGCCCTGTTGATCTGAACTTCAACATACTGCTTTATGTCCTAGAAGAAATGCTGCTTCAGATCGACATGTCTGCAGCTTGCCTTGCACGAATAGACCTGCCTGGATTTGAATGTACAGGGGTTTAATAGTGAATCTGTTGCTAGAGGTCCATTAGTATCCGTCTTCAACCAATTTTTGAAGGTCCAACTTGGCCATTTGAATTTGCATTTCCCAATTCCTCTTTATCTCGTAAATTCTTATTACTGATTTAGCGGCATTTTGTGCTTTGATTTAAATCCATTCCCTTGTTGTGGGTTTAGATTTGATTTAGTTGTGCTGCTGCAATTGAAAACGATGGGTTTATGACCATGGAGCAGGCCAGTACCAAGGACTGCCCGTGAGCCTGGAACTTACGATCTTGCAAGAGGAGGTTGGCCATTGAAGCTATAAAACATAGAAAGCCAAATGGTCCTTTACATGGGTTATTTCCATGGACTGGACAATTCTGTTCAATCACTTCCTGGGGGGAAGCAGTGTTACCCCCACTCCATGGAATAAGAAAATGGCTCAGTCACTGATACACAAGGCCACCCCGCCCCCTCCTGTGTCCCAGGGCAGCACAAGTCCTGCAAGTTCTCCCCAACTGCTGCTATCCCAAAGCCCCTTGCAGGGGAAGGATGTTTAACTGAGGAGTGGAGGAACCAGCATTTTTTAGTGCTGATCGGGTCAGAAGTAGCTTATTTCTGAACCCTGCAGGGAAAGTGCAACAGGGAAGAAATGATGCAGACGAAAAGGACCATCCTTTGTTCCTCCCCGAGCTCAGTCACCAGGGAAGGGCTTGCACAGTTAGGGACCAGGGGAGTATGTGTCAGTGATGGTTCTCCCTCCCTCTGTGGTTCCACCCAGATACACTACTTTTTGATCCCGGATGCTTTTACACCTGAGCAGCTAACGAAAGCCACAGACCAGGGGGTTAGCAAACAGAGCAGCAAACATCAGATTTCTTTACTCTTTTCAGAAGCAGTAAATAGTGTTGTACAATACAGTTCAACCTTCCCGTGTAGCTGTTGCATCACCTTCCTCTAAACAAGCACTGCGGTTAATAAAAGTAATATGTGCACAAGTCTGCAATACAGGCATGAATGTGGGAGGCACACCCTGCCCACTCTACAGGATGGGCTGGGTTACTTCTTCCCCAAAAGATCTCCCATCACCCCTTGAGAAGAATCTTTGCTTACTCCAGAGCTGCAGTGTAGGAATGAATTCTTAGCTGCCTGCCTTTTCTCCATGTTAATAAAAACAGCTTGTGCTGTGTAAAAATGTAACGTATGCAGTCAGTGCCACACACATGGGATGTGTGGCCAGGAACTGATTTAACTAAATAGCATTAAAAGCCGCTTTAGTGGGAAGCTTCTGTGTATTTACCTGGCCAATAGGGGTGGCTGGCAATTGATTTATGCCTGATTTGAAAAGAAAAGCTCAAGGCACTTTTTACACTGCCAGTCTGTGACAGTGCTCTTTGAATCCCTTTTTTAATGTCGGGCTGTGTGAATGTTTAATACAGTACAGCTTTCACTGTTTTTAAGTTTTGTCAATACAGGCTAAAAAGCACACCGTTATAAACCTGCGCATGATTTCTTGTGGCTGTTTTGGTCTATTTTTACTTCCTGAGATGTATGCAAAATGAGAAGCCTGTCATTAAGGATTCAGGGTTGATGGAGACATCAGTGTAGGTTTAGGAGCCTAGCTCTATGTAAGGGGACTGTTGCCCCCTGACTAACATTCAGTGGAGGTGTTTTAGTTTCTAGCTCCCAGTACTAAAAGGGGGAAGGGTCGATGGGGAAACAGGACCCTGAGACTGACAGCCCCCAGGAACAATGGGGAGAGGCCAATGCTCCAGGTCAGCCTGAATGACAGGGCGGGCAGGCTAATCAGGGAGTCAGGCAGCTGGGGAGGTCCCGTCCTCCGTGTGAGCTGGACTTGCCTGGGTCAGACAGAGGGGAGCCGAGCTAAGGAAAAAGCAGGGGCCCAAGCTGAGCTGGGGAGCAGGGGTGTGCCAGATCCAGAGGGACCAGAAAAGCAGCCCAGAGAGAGCAGACCCTGTGCTGGGAGCAGAGCTGCAGCCCCAAAGCCAGAGGCACAGCCCAGAGAGAGCAGACTTGCCCTGGGAGCAGAGCTGCAGCAACCAGAGCCAGAGGGGCCAGAAAAGCAGCCCAGGGAGCAGGTCAGCGCTGGGAGCAGAGTCACAGAAGCAGCCTGCAGAGCAGACCTGTCCTGGGAGCAGAGCTGCAGCAACCAGAGCCAGAGGGGCCAAAGAAGCAGCCCAGGGAGCTGGAGGCAGAGCAGCAGCAGCAGTGCAGAGACAGAGCGGTGGAGCTGGGGCTGGAGCAGTCCGGAGCTGGGTGCAGTGAGCAGCTGGGGAGAGCGAGGGGGACCCTGGGCAGCGGGCCCGGCACAGGGAGACGCCTCAGCCAAGGGGCTCTGCAGGCCAGGCTTGGATCATAACCCCGACAGGGCGGGGGCGACACTGGGAAGAAGGGTCCTACCCCTTAGAGCCTGAGAGCGTGTGGCCCCACCAGAGCAAGTGTCCAACCCACAGCATCCCTGCAGCACAGCCAGGGCCTGAGAAGGTGGCCTGGGTCTTACAAGGAACAGACTGTGAACTGCCCTGACATTCCAGAGACGCTGTTTGTGATGTTCCCTGCCACAGAGCGGGGTGATGTGTTCCCTTTAAGCTTTCCCATTTTTCCTTATTCTTTTTAAAATGAATTGTTGATTAAATAACTTGCATTTGCTTTAACTTGTATGTTATGGTCAGCGGGTCAGAGAAGTGCCCAGTGCAGAGAGAGTACCCCGGAGTGGGGAACCCTAGCCCCTGTGCTAGGTGACCACAGCAGGGTTGGGGGTCGAGCCCCCCAGGAATCCTGGGCCCAGCCTTGTTGGGGTTACAAGGCCTCTGCCAGACAGAAGAGTGGAAGGGGAGTCCTCAAGGGCAGGGAGGCCGCTGGGTAAAGGAAGTGGGAGCGAGGACTCAGATCCTTTCGCTAGCCCACTTCACCGGGGTAGTGCAGAAGCCAGGAAAGTTCCCCACAATAGCGGGAGTATTCCCCCACTTACATCTAGAAACCTAGCTTTGGAAATGTTAGAATCTCTGTAATAGTCTCAGCCCCTATCTCAGTTTTGGCAAGGTCACTTTTCCTTTGTTGGATGAATATGTGTAGTTCAGTGGCACATCTGAAAACAAAACAGTGCTGGGGCCTACCACAGCCTGCATCTTAACCCACCTAATAACTTAAAATTACAGCCTCCAAATGCGTTCTAGAATGTCACTGGAGAAACTGCTGGGGAAAATTTATTCCCAGGGCATGTTGTCTCAGGTCAGCAACATGTGCTTCAACATCAGAAGGCTCTGCTTCCTTTTTCAGTTTCCCCACTGGAGTCTGGAGCAGTAAGAGCACTCTTATGCAGCATGTCCACGGGACTGGGGCAGGGAGCATTTTAAATCAAGGAGTCCCACCTGCTAATGTGAGGCATTATTGCCGCAACTGAGTTTGGTAGCTCAGGAATTTCTCTCTCATGGAAGGGCATTAGAGCAGCCACATTCTGTCCCTGGCATTTTTATAGCCTCTGGGACACCCCAGTAATAATACTCTGAGATTCCAATTTGGTTTGAGGCCCAACAAATCTGGAGTAAAATCCTGGTCTCATTGAAGTCTATGGGAGTTTTCCATCAATGGAGCCAGGATTTCTCCCACTGACTTTCATCTAAGTGTAGCCTTACAGTTGAACTTCCAGGATTTCTAGGGCTATTTTTGAGAGCAACAGTGTTCTCTTAAGTGCTGTTTGAAATAATTAATATGTATTTAGAATCTTAACTTCAGTTTAATGGAAGGTTGTTTTTTAATTTGTTTTTGCCTGGGGATAGGATTAACCATTGCTCTTTAGGGAATGCTAGAACCAGTCTCCCTCCTACACGCCCAGTTTGTGACTGGTACATTAGCTATAATTAGCTCAGCCTTTGCTTGGCATGTTTTGAAAAGAAAGAAGACTGTTGTGGCCTAAACAGCTCAACCACAAATTTAATCTGGATACTTTTTCAAAGTGTGTGTGTTTCTATTTGCTGAATTCCTTTCCAGTGTCCTGCTGGCTTTGTCATGCTGCAGTTTGCTATTTATTCCCATGTAGGGACCTTTGTGCATGTGGAGCTAGGGCAACATAGAGCCCCTGTGAGTCTTCAAAAGCATGAATTAACTTTGATCTGTGGTTCTCTTACTCAGCAAACTGTATAGACAGGCGCCGAGCTGTTCCCAAATCAGAAATGATTGCCACTGCAGCCAGATAGGATACAAATAAAATCAACCTGCTTGATGGCAATCCAGATCTTCAGAGAGAAGCTGCTGGAGTGGCCTACAGGCACTGGGAAAAAATATTAAGAATTCCCCTTAATAGAGGGCTGGTTTGCATTGGGAAACATATGGGTTGGTGGTAACAAATGGGGCTCAGCCCAGGTCAGCTGGTTGGAGGAGGTATTAACCAGTTACTGAAATGATGGTGAAGTCAGTTTGTCCCCAGCTGTGTTTACTGAGACTGCAAGCTCTTTGGGACAGGCACTGTCTTTCTGCTTTGTGTGTGTACGACGCCTAGAACAACAGGGCCCTCATCCCTGCCTCTTGGTGCTGCCGCAATACAAAGCAATACAAAACTCTGGCGTGTTGGAGAACGAATTGTTTGTGCTGCTGCCAGGGCGGTCAGGCCATTTTGAGCCTGGGATTGGGGTGCGAGCCAGAGTGCCGCTGTGTTACGTGTCTGGAGTAGAGGAGGAGGGATTATGGTCCCAGAGAGCACCACTGATTGTTGCTTCGCGACTCTAGAGCTGAGTTCTGTTTGGTTTGGCTTTTGTGTTGTGAACTCTCTTGGTTTCCTTTACCGGTGACTGTTTCTCGGAGCAGCTTCCATGGCAACAGGGAGATGAAGCCAAAATAAGTGAATCAACCATAGGAAAGGTTCTGACTGGTGGTTGCTCTCATGCTTGGAATAATAGCTATTAGAGAAACACTTAGTGATTGACACACACTGTGTCCTCCAAATGCAGGCCAAAGTGTGGCTGTTTGGCTACTCTCTGCTGCTGGTGTGGAGACACACATTTCCCTAAAAGGAGCTCCCAGGGCTGCTGCTCCTGACCTGAGCGCACTCCCTCAGCTATGATGACCACAGGCCAAAGTAGCCCGTTAGGCCCTTCAAAAATGTGCAGCACCAAGCACATCTGAGCCCTGCCTGTGAGCATGCTCAGTACAAGTTATATGTGGCTGTGGCCCCTCTCTCCCCTCCTGCCTTGAGGAGACTGACCCTACTCTTGGTGGTTGTCCGTGAGCAGGCAGCCTGCCCTTGCGCTATTCAAGCCAATGGGAGTTTTGTTGCTAGCTTCAGTGGGAGGAGGATTGGTCCTGAGCAGTTTGAGGACTACAACTGTGACTAGCCCCTGCCAGGGGAGGAAAGCTGCAGAGTACTAATCAAAGCAGCCCTATGGGATTGTTGTGGGGTAGGAGGGGAGAGAGAGAGTGTGTGTATAGACAGACAGATATGTTGGGCCAGACCCTATACCTTGTAAAGGCAGTAGTGCAGAACAGCTTAAAGCCAGCTTAACTAGCCAGTTGGGGAATTGCCCTGGTGTGGAGGTATGACATAATGGGATGCAATCCAAATCAATGAGGAGCTGTGTCAGCCCCTGCCCTGCAATCTTGGGGGTCTCCCAATGCTTTGCTGTTGTAGCTCCCACCTGGGTTGCTCGCAGACAGCCTGCTAGCTGTCCAGTCACACTCTGGCTTCCCAGCCTGGGTTATGACACACAGGGTGACCCCAACACATTCTCCATCCCCGATTCTCCTGAAAAACATGTTTAGCACTGTCCAACTCTCTTAGTCCAGATATATTAAATCTGTTGTCCCTCTCAGGGAATCAAGGTACTTCAGCTTGCCACCTCAAATGGAATTACCCAAACAATTCACAAGAGTGGATTAGTTTTGATTAAACAATAGAACAAGTTTATTTAAATTCAAAGAGATTTTAAGTGAGTACAAGGCATTAAAGTCAGAAATGGTTGCAAGAAAATGAACGGAAGTTTATTTAAGCCTAAGTTCTTACCACAGGTTTTCAGGACAATCCCGACCACATTCTCAGGCCAGGATCTGCTCAACAGCTATTTTTTTATTGTTGTCTTAGTAGAAAAGAGCGGGAGAGATAACTTGGGGGGTTTTTTTGCCCTTACTTTTATCGTTCAATCACTCTTTGAAATGCGTTGTCCTGAGAATGACCTCTAGATAAAGTTCTCTCCCGCTGAGAACAAGGAGACATGAATGAAGTCTGATGAAGAAGAGGTGTTACACTGTTTCTTTTCACCTGTGTATGCTGAAATGCAGATTTTCTTTGTCGTCTTTCTTCGTGCTCTTGCTGTTTGAGATTCATTACAACTTATTTGCAAATTGAGGTATACACACATCCGTTTGTTTAAGACAGGTTTACCTAATTGACCAGTTCTACCTAATTGGGGCTACATGAGTTTGAACATGCCTTTAACATCAGGCATGGGGGATTTCATAACTTTACACACCATGTTGCTACGTACATTTCACCATATTGACCATTGAGTTGTTAGTTTTCAAATGAAAGCTCACAAGGCATATTTTGTACAAATATCATTACAGTAGTGTGTAGGGTATGAATACAGGGGTGCATTCAGTTACCGGGGGAATCCTTCTGGCTGGATGTGATCACCAGCCAGGTGTACAGCCAGCTATACTAGCTAGAGTATTATGTCTTAATTGGTAAATTTAACAGTGTTATTAGATCTATGAGAGCTAGTCAAAAATTGGAATTTCTATCCCATGGGGAATGATATTTCAAATGTGTTTTCATCCAGAAGTGGGATGAATAGTAGAAATAGTGCTCCGGAGCTTTCTTTAATTATAACTTTGAAGAAATATAACTGTGACAATGGCCATGTGGAAAAATAAGAATCTTAAAATAATAACTACGAGTGGATGTGTGGCACGCTCTGTGTCATACAAAAGCTCTCCCTCTCTCTCTTCTGAGTTTGGCAGTATCTGGTAGAACCATGCTCCTAGTAGCTCTCTTTTTTATAACCATGACTACGAGAACTTAGATAACGTGAATAAAACGGTAACTTGACGCCCTGAGAGCAAACCATGTGATTGCAAAGAACAAGCTCAACTGTGGGCAGGCAACAAGCAGTGACATGGTTGGCTGCCGTGAAAGGCATTACAGAAGACAAGTGTTTGCTGTTCCTTTAAATGTGTAAGTTAAACATTAAATTATATAGTATCGTATTATCTTTGGAGTCAGGTAGGCTGGGTCATCTAGCCATAGATCTCCTGTAGATGTTATTTGCTCCATAAATTTTGTATTATCAGGCTGGCAAACATAGTTTACGTTTCCAGGAAATCACAGGAAAACAGAAAATTGGAAGGCAGAGCCAAACTACAGACCAGCTGAGGAGTTTGCCTTGGGTAAACAAGGCAAATAATTCCTGGGTTAATGAAGCTGAGCATAAAAGCCCCATCCCAAACCCATAAGAGCACTACAATTATCTGACGTGACTCCGGATGTTCTCCTGGGCTTGGCTTATCGTCCTTGAACAGAGACACATTGGTTTCAGGCTATAGTCCTGACTGATTGGACCACTGTTACACATCAAACTAGTTTTCTGGCCTGTATCAGCAGAATTTCCTGAGCACTCTCTAGCAGCTGAAAACCAGATATTCCCAAACCAGAATATAACCAGTCTCCCCAGCTGCAGTTGGCTGTGCTCTGGCTCGCTTTCTGCGTGATGCAAATTTGACGGGCATTGAGGAGGAGTTTCAATAGGCTCCCAGTTTCTAATGGGATTGGGCTCTACTATTGTAAAATTTCAGAGCAGTGTGGGATTTTAACTATGTGTTTTCCATTGACTGTGGTGGGCTTCATGCGGCCTAAACCTCTATATGCTGCTTATGGCCAACTAGTCTTCATGCCATTGTTCCAAATGCTTTTTCATCCAAAGGCCAACCGCTCTGCTGACACAAATAGGTGCAACTCCGAATTTGGCCCCAGGATTCTAGCTTTGTCCTGTTTCCAAGCAATTTCAGCACAGAGCTGGTCAACTTAATTAGAGTTTTATTGTTGAAAAATGGTTTATTAAATAAAAATAAAATTCAGGGTTTGAAATTTTTCTATTCACATTTTTCTCAGAATTTTTCATTTATCATTTTTCAGTGTTTGGTTTTGCCTCCTTTGTTTTTCCTTTTTCATCTTTCCTTTTGGGTTTCCCCCCATCATTTTTGAAAACTGAAATTTTGAGGGGATATTTCCGTTTTCAAAAATTGACTTTAAAAATATTTCACGAGCGCTTTTTGAAAATATAAAAAACAAGGCAGAACACACACAACTTTAAACTTCTGAAATTGTTAAATTATTTTTTTATTTTTCAACCAGCCTTATTGCTGGTCTTACAAAAGCTGTGCAAAGGTTTGTATGTCTCCATTATTTTTCTTTCCCATCCCTTTGGAAAAACTACAGATTCTGATATCATTGCTGCACTTACAGTTCTCTGAGTCATCGCTCTGAGCAGGTCTAGACCACACAGTGGAAAAAGCACCTGCACCCAGTCTATTACTAACAATGGAGCTACACCAGTGGTGGGAGAGAATTCACCAAAATTCTCAGTGTAGACACAGTCTAGCTGGGAGGGCTGGCAATGGTTTAACTCTCTCAATGTCAGTGCATTTTGGTCAGTCTGGATTTGTGTTCCATCTTGGATGAATACCCCTAGTGGTCCCAAATTTTGTACAGTTCCATTCACTGATCTGCTATTCTGTACTAAAAGGGACTGGTCAAAAAGAGGCACAAATATGGAACAACTGTAAAGCCATACAGTACATGGTCATTTAATTATGTTGGTCCCCCAGGTCTAGGTGGTGAAGAACAGAATGCAACTCAAGATGTGTGCAGCTTTCTACCGGTGATGTAGCTAAGAATGGAAATTTAGGTGAGTCCCAACCTATGGTGGATGGGCAATGACGTCTCAGTAAATCATTTATATTGTAAATGATTAGAAACAATTAAAACTCCAAATACATTGAATATCACCCCGTACATCCCTTTAACAAGTATTTTTTTTTAAAACAGGCTTTTAACAAATTTATGTACTTAAACAGTGGATGTAGCCCAGGCCCCACTCTGGCTATACCCTGCTTCCTACCTAGATGGCTATATAATGTGGATATAGAGAATCCTAAATTGTTACTTTCATGCTTAGCTGTTGCTCCTCTCAAAGACTTCATAGGTGATCACCCATTTAAAAATTGCTTTTGCAGACCCGAGAGGAAGATCAAAGACCATATGAAGTTCAAAGGTTATTGCTGCTTACTGTACGATCGCTGAATTTGCAAAGCCTTGTGATAGTTTTTGTTTTCTTTGAACAAGGACTGAAGGTCACATGAAATTCGGTCACTTTAATTCTGTCTAAATGTATCAGAGTTTGCACTAGGCAAGCTGAAAGCGGGTAAAGAGGAAAATTCCATATCTCAAATTTTAGGGCCCATTCAGTTTAAACAGGATCCAGCTCCCGGGCAAAAGGAAGCTGTAGTAGTGGATGGGCAATTGCTCATTTTTGTCCCATAGATCTTGCTCCTCAGAATACCTAGTTAGCAGTGACTTGTCTGCCTTGTGCTGCATTGCAAATTTGTAAACCGGGATTTGTTCCTCTGACCGTTAGTTGAAAAACCTGTTGTTTGGATTATTTGGGTAATATTATCGTTTGAACTGCAGTCTCAGGAGTTTAACCTATTAAAATATATAGTGTACATTACTGTAAAATGTTTTACATGTCTGAGCAGCTACTATTCTTGGAAGGAAATTAATTCTCAGCATTTGTCAATGTTCAAACATATTAGTGCAGGTAAACAATCAGTGCAATTTTGTAAACTATGAATTAACAACACAGGCTTCTTTGGACTGATGCATTAGATTCCATGGGATTAAAAGGTGTCCTGTGCTGTCATTTTGGAAACTGCATACATATACAAAGTACTCACTGGGAATGGCTGGTGTTGAAGACACGTTGCCAGCTCTTATAATTTTATTGCATGTCCCATGACATTTGGTACTTAAAGCTCCCACTCCTGGAGTCATGTGAATACATGAGAATTTCTGCTTTTATTTAAAAGTTTCTAGCCCTCAGGTTTACAGAGAATAGCTTGAAAATGTGATCCCCCCCCAAAAGCTCAAATCCAGAACATGAATAAGAACCCAACATTTATTACTTTTAAAAAAATCTCCTGGTCTGGGGGGTGTTCAGTCATGGCTTTTTAACGGTTGGTGATACTGCACAGTAAATATAACTTGTTGACAGGTCCCTGGGCATGT
The DNA here is from genome assembly GCF_965152275.1 of Natator depressus. Lineage (NCBI taxonomy): Eukaryota > Metazoa > Chordata > Testudines > Cheloniidae > Natator > Natator depressus. Next base: position 15,077,000 of record NC_134241.1, read on the forward strand.
TACACTCATTAGTTCTGGAAATGAGCAGTTGGAAAAAAACAATAAGGGAAACTGGTGTGACAGAGTTGGATATGTCTGCATCAAATTATGAACTCCATTTTGTATTACGTGTTGAAAACCAGCCTGGACATACTCCCAAACAATCTACTCCATGGTATTCAAGACAGCTGCCCTGCCCAGGAAAGGTGTTTGACACCTCATTGAAGGACTGTCCCTGAGAGCCATATGGGACCATCTACTTGGAATCACTCTCAGCTACTTGCCTACCCCACCATGGAACAATAGTTTTTCTACACAAGTGGGGAAAGCCTGGCCAGGGAGGGGGCTGGATCTCCTATAGTAGTGGAGCAGATTGCATAGAGACAGGGGAACTGTTGTATGCAGGGGAGCTGACCATTGCCACATATACAAAGGACTTGACAGAGAAAGGGGGTGGGAGGGACTCTGCGCAGCCGGAAATGCTGACAGACTTAGACTCACAGGAGGTGGGAGCAGTATTGTTGTAGCTATGTTGGTCCCAGCAGGTGGGAGACCAGACATGGGGAAGATGGGTCTCAGGACTCTGGTGGTTGTTGTTTTCAAAGATTTGTAACCTTTGAGTGCTTTCGAGGTAGTGTCTGTGGTTAAGAAACTTCTTTGCTAAGCCCGGGTTCCTTGCTTTCCTGCCAGGTTGTCTCGGAGGTCTCAGATGCTATATTTGGGGTCCAGGATGGCTGGGTGGTGGTGCCCAGGTCACAAAGAATGGTGTCAGACAAGAGTTTGGAGCCCTATAGACCCAGAGCTAGAAGCGATACTAGACTCTACCCAGACCCAGCTGGAAGCATGAGGGACCCAGCAAATGGGTCCACTCACAACAGACTGGTGACTGTTTTTGGAAAGTTTTTGGAAAGTGTAGGGGACAATTTCCTGGTGCAAGTGCTGGAGGAACCAACTAAGGGCAGAGCTCTTCTTGACCTGCTGCTCACAAACCGGGAAGAATTAGTAGGGGAAGCAAAAGTGGATGGGAACCTGAGAGGCAGTGACCATGAGATAGTCGAGTTCAGGATCCTGACGCAGGGAAGAAAGGAGAGCAGCAGAATATGGACCCTGGACTTCAGAAAAGCAGACTTTGACTCCCTCAGGGAACTGATGGGCAGGATCCCCTGGGAGAATAACATGAGGGGGAAAGGAGTCCAGGAGAGCTGGCTGTATTTTAAAGAATCCTTATTGAGGTTACAGGAACAAACCATCCCGATGTGTAGAAAGAATAGTAAATATGGCATGTGACCAGCTTGGCTTAACAGTGAAATCCTTACTGATCTTGAACACAAAAAAGAAGCTTACAAGAAGTGGAAGATTGGACAAATGACCAGGGAAGAGTATAAAAATATTGCTCGGGCATGCAGGAGTGAAATCAAGAAGGCCAAATCACACCTGGAGTTGCAGCTAGCAAGAGATGTTAAGAGTAACAAGAAGGGTTTCTTCAGGTAAGTTAGCAACAAGAAGAAAGTCAAGGAAAGTGTGGGCCCCTTACTGAATGAGGGTGGCAACCTAGTGACAGAGGATGTGGAAAAAGCTAATGTACTCAGTGCTTTTTTTGCCTCTGTCTTCACGAACAAAGTCAGCTCCCAGGCTACTGCACTGGGCAGGACAGTATGGGGAGGAGGTGACCAGCCCTCTGTGGAGAAAGAAGTGGTTCGGGACTATTTAGGAAAGCTGGATGAGCACAAGTCCATGGGGCCGGATGCGCTGCATCCGAGAGTGCTAAAGGAGTTGGCGGATGTGATTGCAGAGCCATTGGCCATCATCTTTGAAAACTCATGGCGATCCGGGGAAGTCCCGGACGACTGGAAAAAGGCTAATGTAGTGCCCATCTTTAAAAAAGGGAAGAAGGAGGATCCAGGGAACTACAGGCCAGGCAGCCTCACCTCAGTCCCTGGAAAAATCATGGAGCAGGTCCTCAAGGAATCAATTCTGAAGCACTTAGAGGAGAGGAAAGTGATCAGGAACAGTCAGTATGGATTCACCAAGGGCAAGTCATGCCTGACTAATCTAATTGCCTTCTATGACGAGATAACTGGCTCTGTGGATGAGGGGAAAGCGGTGGACGTGTTGTTCCTTGACTTTAGCAAAGCTTTTGACACGGTCTCCCACAGTATTCTTGCCAGCAAGTTAAAGAAGTATGGGCTGGATGAATGGACTATAAGGTGGATAGAAAGTTGGCTAGATTGTTGGGCTCAACAGGTAGTGATCAATGGCTCCATGTCTAGCTGGCAGCCGGTATCAAGTGGAGTGCCCCAAGGGTCGGTCTTCGGGCTGGTTTTGTTCATATCTTCATAAATGATCTGGAGGATGGCATGGATTGCACCCTCAGCAAGTGTGCAGATGACACTAAACTGGGAGGAGAGGTAGATACGCTGGAGGGTAGGGATAGGATACAGAGGGACCTAGACAAATTGGAGGATTGGGCCAAAAGAAATATGATGAGGTTCAACAAGGACAAGTGCAGAGTCCTGCACTTAGGACAGAAGAATCCCATGCACCTCTACAGACTAGGGAGCGAATGGCTCGGCAGCAGTTCTGCAGAAAAGGACCTAGGAGTTACAGTGGACGAGAAGCTGGATATGAGTCAACAGTGTGCCCTTGTTGCCAAGAAGGCCAATGGCATTTTGGGATGTATAGGTAGGGTCATTGCCAGCAGATCGAGGGACGTGATCGTTCCCCTCTATTCGACATTGGTGAGGCCTCATCTGGAGTACTGTGTCCAGTTTTGGGCCCCACACTACAAGAAGGATGTGGAAGAATTGGAAAGAGTCCAGCGGAGGGCAACAAAAATGATTAGGGGACTGGAACACATGACTTATGAGGAGAGGCTGAGGGAACTGGGATTATTTAGTCTGCAGAAGAGAAGAATGAGGGGGGATTTGATAGCTGCTTTCAACTACCTGAAAGGGGGTTCAAAGAGGATAGATCTAGACTCTTCTCAGTGGTATCTGATAACAGAACAAGGAGTAATGGTCTCAAGTTGCAGTGGGGGAGGGTTAGGTTGGATATTAGGAAAAACTTTTTCACTAGGAGGGTGGGGAAACACTGGAATGCGTTACCTAGGCAGGTGGTGGAATCTCCTTCCTTAGATATTTTTAAGGTCAGGCTTGACAAAGTCCTGGCTGGGATGATTTAGTTGGGGATTGGTCCTTCTTTGAGTAGGGGGTTGGATTAGATGACCTCCTGAGGTCCCTTCCAACCCTGATATTCTATGATTCTCTGACTCTGTGACTGTACAGTGTGGGACTGGGCCAGGATGTAACAACCGGTAACGTGACACAAATCTTCTCTGTACAGTTCAGGGTTCGCTCTAAATTTTGGTTCCTCAACTTCATGGTTAAAATAGGCAAGCTCCATTTCATTTTGAATACACCAATTGCACGTTAAGTTGCTATGCATTACTTTATTAAAATTGTTTCATACATAAATGATTTTCATAGTATTTTAAACACAGTAAAACCTCAGAGTTGTGAACACCTTGGGAATGGAGGTTGTTCAGAACTCTGAACAAAACGTTATGGTGGTTCTTTCAAAAGTTTACAACTGAACATTGCCTTAATACAGTTTTGAAACTTTACTATGCAGAAGAAAAATGTTGCATTTAAGCATCTTAATTTAAATGAAACAAGCACAGAAACAATTTCCTTACCTTGTCAAACCTTTTTTTAAACTTTTCCTTTATATTTTTAGTAGTTTGTTTAGTAGTACTGTTCTGTATTTGCTTTTTTTTTTTTAATTTTTTTTTTGTCTCTGCTACTGCCTAATTGTGTATCTCTGGTTCCAAATAAGGTGTGTGGCTGACCAGTCAGTTTGTAACTCTGAGGTTCTACCGTATGAATTTCTAGCACTGATGATATTGTTCATTTAGTGTGCTGCAGCTTTTGGCTACTTATGAAAATAACATGTGAGGAACTGGTCTGCATATTTCATAGACTTACATACTACAGCTGCTGAGAAAATGTTTTATTTTCCTGAACTTTTTTTGACAAAAACTTTTTTTTTTAAACCTGTCTGTCAATATTTAATTGAAAAAATATTTTGGATGAAAGAGAAAATTTCCTTGGAAAGCAGAAACTTCCCTCAAAAAAAAAAAAAAGGTGTTTTTTTTTATTCAAAACTCAGTTTTCCCAGGAAAGGCAGTTTTGATGGAAAGTTTTTGACCAGCCCTAGCCCACAGCAAAGAGAAATTTTAACAGCTATAGAGCCCAATAGCTTCCCATTTTTGGGCCCACAAAAAATGGCAGGCACAGTTAATTGCCTGCTAATAGCACTTAGCTGTTGAATGCTTGGCTTCATCGCTGAAAAGTACTTAGATGTCTATGTGCTATAAAATACACACAAAAAAGGAGTTGAGACCTTTTGTGAACTGGACCATGTTGCTAAATCAAACCCACTTTAAGAAGCATACAAAGTTGTTAACACTATAGAAGAGGGAAGTGGTTGAATTAGAAGGAGCTATTTGCCACAGCTTTCTTAACTTGGTGCTTTATCCTTCTACTTTTGCTACAGCAGATATTTGCACAACTTTATTTACTATGATTTAGTTTCATTTCCCCTTTATTTATACTGATCCTGAAATGGCCTTTTTTTGTGCTCAGACTCACTCTGTGCATATGAGTAACATTAGCATGAGTGAATGTGACTTTCAGGCACTGGTGGGAACATTGAGCCCTCCAGTTACATCACTATACAGCACTGTAACACAGTAAACAGCAGTATATGTATTTAGTTGGGAAACCTTAAGAGTGTTTAGCTGCTGCTTCCTTCCTTTTCATGTTAATGGGACACTTGTTTCTTAGGTTGAACACTTTACTCTTCCAGTTCAGGTATCTATTTAAAAGTCAGACACACCACGAACCTTTGAGATGTGCTAAGAACCTGAAAGGTGCAAGGGAATCCTGCAAATAACCCTGACAGTAGCACTAGAATTAGAGCTCCGTATGATTCCCTGGTGCGTCTTTCTGTTCTAAATTGCTTACAATCTGTATTTTTTATTATTGCATAGCTGAGGCTGCTTTTGTCTGAGGCGCTCAAAGTATTCTATAAACGGTAATGGTAAGTACAACCCTGTGAAGTAAGCAAGTATTAATATTCCCATTTTACAGAGAAGGAAAGTACAGAACAGAGAGGTTAAGTGAATTGTGACAGATTTCCTATTACCCTGTGCTTTAACCACTGCAGAAAGTTTCCTTTTCCTTCATAATTTTTTAAAATTCTTTTTCCTTTGATGCTTGCTTATTTACCCACAATCGTGCCCCCGGAAGGCAGAAGTCTTGGTCGTATCTGTGGTGGGTACGCAGACTTCACACTGACCAGGAAGGGGTTAATGAGAGGGTGTGGTCCCAATCAGCCCCACCCTGGCCATTACACCTGTGCAAGTTGTCAAACTGGGAGCGAGATAAATGAAGAAAAGCCCAGCTCAGCGGTGGCTGGTAGGAAGAAGGAGTAGGCTTCTTGACCTAGTTCTATGAAGGGAAGTCTGGCCTGGGCTAGAGCCTCACCAGAGGCTGCGGTGCTGACCGGACCCCCCAGGATCCCTTTTTGACCGGATGTTCCAGTCCAAAATTGGACACCTGGTCACCCTAGTGAGAACCTTAACAACTGGGCTAAAAGTTATGAGGGAGGGCCTCCTACTCCTCTATCTCCTTCAGCTGATTTGTGTAAGTTCCCCTCTTGGGACTAGATCTCGTAGGTGAGCTCTGAGCACACCTGTGGGATTGGGCGCTGCAGGTGAATTAGGTGGAGGAACTCCTATCTTTTCCCCCTGTTTGTGCATCACACTGGGGCTTGGGCATCTGGACGCCTGGTGTGGAGCCACATAAGCATGCTCAAAGGTAGAAACTTGGGAGCCAAGCAAACTTTACAGCACAAATATAGGCACTGAGCAAGTTGAGGCACCTACAGCGTTTATGGGCAGCTGAGCTGCATTTTTGTGAATCCTAGGAGGGGGGGGTGTGATTCTGGGATTTAGGCACTGAAAGGGAGAGGTGCCTAAGTCCTTTTGGGAATCTAGCCCTAAGTGTTTTGTTTTTTAAATCCTAATGTAATGTATGTCTTCGTGCGGCACTATGTGGCTACCTCAGTAGCTGGAGAGGGAAACAAAGTCAGGTGAAAGGTACTGCTTTGTCAGATCTGCAACCCTTGGCTCTAGATAAGAACTCCCTCCAAGTTTAGTGACACTTGGGTACAGGGTTTTGTCAGGCCTGTTAAAGAGATTTTACGTTTTGTGTTCTCCATTATCCGTGTGAACTCCTCTTTGAAAATTGAAATCATACCTCTGTGTGTGTGTGTGTGTGTGTATGTATGTGCAGAATTTGGCCTGTTTCCATTTATTTCTGTGGTGTCTAGTTCCCTGTGTTTCTGAAGAAGTTTAAGCCAATATAGCTTCTTTTGTTCACTTACTAATTAATGTGCTAGTAGTGATGACAGGAAGGCTGATGGATGCAAAACCAGCAATGGGAGCACAAGACAAAATCAAATCACATTGACTATCAATGGGGGCTGGCTGCCTACCTCCTTCGAAATGCCTAGCCCTATTGAACAGATTCTACATACAAAGTAGATTGTTTTTATTAATTTCTTGACAATGTAGTTGATTTAGACAAACACTATATGAATATTTAGACTCTAGAGCGCATTTCACACTAGTTTATAATAGCCGAGTTCACTCTTACCTATGGTGCAGCTCCCATCGTCCCATAAAAATTGTATAGAAGGTAAAATCGGGATGTAAATCATTGTCACATGTTGTTTTTACAACACCCAAAATCGATGTGAAACCTTTACAGAAACAAATAGAAACACATGGTCCCATTTACAGCTGAAGGGCCCCAATTTCAGGCAAGGTTCAATCTGAAACCCACTGAAGTCAATAGGAGTCTTTTTATTTTCTTCCGTGGGCTTTGGATCCAGGTCTAGCCGCTACAGGGTTGCTCATGTGAGCAGCGTGCGTTGGTGTTTAGACATGAGACAATGCATAACAAACAGCAATGAGGGGATAGAATGAGGAAGGTTGAGGTTTACAGCAACACAATCAAATGGCCACTCAGTTCTAGGCATTCTATACCTTGCTAGTACAACTACTGTGCGTGTTTGATACATATCTGTGGTGATTAGATGTTGCTTGTAATTATTAGAATTGGGAGCACTGGCTGTTGGGAGTCTGAAAGGACAGGAATCAGGAAGGAGGGGGGAGGAGTTGAGAGGCTAGGAGAAAGCTACAGAGGGTGCAGCAGCAGCTTGGTAAAAGGGTTTCCACTTTGAAAATAAAGTCCTGTTGAAGCTTGTTAGTACCTTGCCTGGTTGATACAACGTTTTGGCAACGAGGATGGATCTTCTGCCTCTGAACTCACCTGTGCCCTTTCTGCAAAGCCCAGGTGAGCCTCCAGTTGCTTTTGCTACCTGGATCCATATGTTTGAGACTTATCTGCTTGCAATCAGTGCTACAGAGATTTCTGAAGTCAGAAAGCGTGCTCTGCTAAACCACTGCAGAAGGGCAGCGTATATTTTACACTTTTTCCCTTGCAGATGATAAATATGAGACTGCACTCACTGCATTAAAGAATTCTTTTGTGCCAAAAGTGAATGTAGTAGCTAATGGCTACAGATTTCGCCAGCGTGAGCAGAAACCAGGGGAAAATATAATGCAGTATATTGCTTCTCTGAGGAGTCTGATTGTAATTTGTGACTGTGGGAATATGGTAGATGAGATGATTAGAGACCAGCTCATTGAGAAAACAACCATGCTTCATGTAAGAGAACGCTTACTTCTAGAACCACAACTTACACTAGAAAAAGCAATAGCCATTGCTATTCAGATTGAGTCAGCTACAGCTGAAGCCAAAATAATGAGCATGGATACCGGAGGCACAATCCAGGCTGTGACTCCTTTGCAGAAAAGTTCACTACCACTGCAGACACACAATTGCAAGAGGAAAACTAATGAAAAACCACCGAATCAGCAAATTCAAAATATAGTAAAAGCATGTTTTCACTGTGGATCCCCATAATACCTTGCAAGCTACACAGGATGTCCAGCAAAAGAAGCTCAGTCAATCACTGCAAAAAGATTGGACATTTTGCTAAAGTATGTCGCAGTAGCCAGTTCAATCAACAGGTGCATGCAGTTACAATAACAGTTGTTACTGTGCTGAGTGTGGACAAAATCACTACTGCACATATTCCAGAACAGATAAAGTGCACTGTAAACATTTCCACCATACCCTCAGGCAAACCACACTCTATTCAGCTAATGTTGGACACTGGCTCAGCAGTATCTATACTACCTGATTCCATCTATCTGCATTACTTTAAAGATGTGCCTCTTATTGAACCCAAACTTCACTTGGTGTGTTATTTGAAAAACCGTATTCCAGTACATGGCTGCCTGCCAGTAATAATTACTTTTGGTGATTGCTGTGTAATTGCAGAGTTCTACATTGTCCACAAAGGCACTCCTATCCTTGGCAGAGATTTATTGGCTGCTTTAAATCTCAGGGTAATTGATGGATGAATTGATCTTCCTCAGCAAAGCACTCTTGCAGCACACACACCAGTTTCTGCCGGGACCCAACACCAGGTTGAGGAGAAACTTGGCTGTGCTTATGGGTTTCTGCATAAAGTTAAAATGCGGAATAATGTGATGCCTGTATGGCAGAAGTTACGGCGCTTACTATTTTCAGTCAGGGAAGCTGTTTCAGAGGAACTTAGAAAACTTGTTCAAAAGGACATTATTGAAGAGAGAGACTCCTCGGAATGGGTTTCACCTATAGTAGTGACACAGAAGAAGGGTGGAGGCATTCGCCTTTGTGTGGACTTAAGGGAGCCAAATAAATCTATTGTGATTGACAGCCATCCTCTTCCTTACATAGAAGAAGTATTTGCAGAACTCCATGGAGCAAATATATTTTCTACTCTTGATTTGCGGAGCACATACCACCAGGTTATGTTGCATGAAGATAGCAGAGACCTCACAGCATTTATTACACATGAGGAACTATTTCGTTTTAAACGTGTTCCATACGGTCTCGCATCTGCTCCAAGTGCCTTTCAAAAAATGATGTAATTGATTCTGAAGAATCAACATGGAGTTCAGTGCTATCTGGATGATATTATCGTGTTTGGAAATACTTTCTGAGGAGCATGACAATAACCTGCAGTCTGTACTAAACTGCATCGGCGCAGCAGGCCTCCAGCTCAGTAGGTCAAAATGCAAATTTAGACAAACTGAACTCTCCTTTCTGGGGCATACAGTTTCACAGGCTGGACTAAAACCTAATCCAGATCCTATCCTGGTAATTTCAAATGCTCCTCCTCGAACAGATTTGCAAAGCTTACGTTACTTCTTGGGTCTTACCTCCTGGTATGCAAAATTCATTCCCAATTATGCTTCTGTCATTGAACCATTACGGGAATTACTATGGAGAAGTTCAACCTTAGTGTGGACAACGGATGCACAAGCTAGTTTCAAAACGGTGAAAGACTTGATTGTACTTAGTCCAGTACTTGCACTACGCACTCCTGCATTGCCCACAATTGTAACTACTGATACTTCTGGTTATAGACTTGGGGCTGTTCTCACACAACTGCACGAGGACAACACAGAGAGGACTGTTGCATTTTCTTCAAGGACACTAAGTAATGCTGAGAGAAAATATTCTACAGTCGAAAAAGAAGCACTTGCTTGTGTCTGGGCTACTGAAAAATGGAGAACTTACCTGTGGGGCCGCACGTTCAAGTTGCGCACAGATCACAGCCCTTTGACGACGTTGCTCACCACAAAAGGACTGGGAAGAGCAGGATACCGTATTGCTCAATGGTCTGCAAGACTACTCTCTTTCAGTTATGAACTGGAATATAAGCCTGGAAACCAAAATGTGGTCGCTGATTGCCTTTCTCGCCTGCCTTTGCCTTCACCAGATGGTCCACCAGAGGATGAGGGTGTAGTGGTTGTGCTTATTACAAGCACTTTCACTGCAGTTACAAGCGAACAATTTCAAGCTGCTTGTTCAGCGTGTCCAATTCAACAAAAACTACGGGAATTTCTGACAGAGATGGCCCAGTCACCCTAAAAACCTTGACCCAGTTTTGCTGCCTTATTTTAGAGTTCGGGATGAATTTTCTTTGTTTGATGGCTGTGTGCTACGAGGTACACACTGGCTCCTTGTGCCAGAAGAATTACAGTCAAAACTCATACATCTGGCACACAATACTCATCAAGGAATTCTCTGAACCAAACAACGACTATGCGATCTGTATTGGTGGCCAGGGATGGACTCTCAAACTGAAGCACTCATAAAATCCTGTGTCACTTGCCATATGCATGATAAGACAGCAGTGATATGTACCCCTCCATTACGGCCTGTTCCTGTTCCTGAATCTGCATGGGAAAAAGTGGAGATTGACATTGTAGGACCCTTTGATACTGCTCCAGTTGACTACCATTATGCCATCACTTTAATAGACTATTTCAGTAAATGGCCTAAGGTAGCATTTACATCGCAAATCTCTTCTGCTACAGTAATTAAGTTCCTCTCTTCAGTTTTTAGCAGGGAAGGTAACCCCAAAGAACTGGTTTTAGATAATGGTAGTCAATTTACTTCCTTGGAGTTTGAAACTTTTCTAGCACAGAGGAACATTTTACACAGAAGGTCATCCCTATATTACCCTCAAGCCAATGGGGAAATCGAATGGTTTAACAGAAGTTTGAAAGAGAGTTTGCAAACTGCTAAACTAGAAGGGTGATTGTGGATACCCTTCACTATTGATTTCTTGCAAGCATACTGAGCTACACATCATGACACAACGCAAAGATCACCCGCAGAGTTACTGCATGGGAAACAGATGAATACTAAATTGAACATTGCTGGATCGTTTAAGGCACGACCTGATGCCCCAACCGAGGATGATGTGAGAAAAACAGTTGAAGAGAACCAAGCAAAGTCTAAGACTTTCACAAACAAGCGGCAGGGTGCTAAGGAACCAAAGTTTGAGTGTGGTTCCTTCGTTAGAATACGAAAACCTGGAATTTTACACAAAGGGGACCATAAATTTACAGGTCCTCTTAAAATCATAGAGAAGAAGGGACCTTACACCTATCGACTTTCTGATGGGCCGGTATGGAATGCTTCTTATCTTGCACCTGCCTATGTACCAAGAGGAGATTATGCCAACACCCAGTCTGCCCTGGATAACTTCACCGTAGTACCAACACAAGACTTGCACTGGAACCGGGGCTTGAGAAACGGCCTGTCAGACCCAGACGACCACCTGTCTGGACTAGAGACTGTTATGTAGTATCTACAGTGTTTTCCGTGTAATATTTCTGCCAACAGTATAGTGTCTTGTTTCATATTTGTTCCTGTGGTTAGAACAATAATGTTTATTTTAATTGGGAGAGTTTCTTAAGAGAGGAGGGAATGTGGTGTTTAGACATTACTTGTAATTATTAGAATTGGGAGCACTGGCTGTTGGGAGTCTGAAAGGACAGGAAGGATGGGGAGGAGTTGAGAGGCCAGGAGAAAGCTACAGAGGGTGCAGCAGCAGCTTGGTAGAGGGGTTTCCACTTTGAAAATAAAGTCCTGTTGAAGCTGGTTAGTACCTTGCCTGGTTGATACAACAATATCTAATATAATGTAATTGTGACTATTGACTTGCTTCATGTGGGGTAGATGCTGTTTCCCCTAACTGTTACTAGGATAGTTTCTCTGTCCTTTCAGACGCCCAGAGCTGAGATATGCCTATATATGATGGTAGTGCCTGTTTTGTGACAGTCCTGTTAGCTAGGGTGATTCCCTGTAATAACCACAGCAAAATGTGTTCTTGTACCATTGCTATGAGAAACATCTTTCGTTCTTCACAAGAAGAATCTCTCTCTCCTGATGGGTGTAACTGTTGCTAGGTTATCAGTAAAACTGACTGTGTGTGAAAACATGTGGAACTAGTGTCATGAACTTGCACTTGTTCATGGGAAGAGATGATGCAATGCTTTGCACAGATGTGCCAGGCAGGTGGCCAGATTTCACTTTGACTGTTGCAAAAGCCTACAAGTGGGATTTCCTAGGTGAGAAGTTGGCCGCTGAAGTGGCCTGTGTGCTGTGGCACGACTCCCACAGTCTGTTTCCGTATTTGAAGTGGTCCTGCCGTATTCATGAAGTGGACTCTGTCCCAGGAATATGTTTATCTAAGGATGCTGCCAGCACTGTAAAAACGCCTGAGTGTTCATAAATCTCAAATATGTTTTCAACAGAATCTGGGGATTTGAAAACCTTCACACTACTTGGTTTGCAGTCAGTCCCGCTTTGATCCAAATATAAGAAACTACAAATATTAGAGTCAACAATGTATGCTCTATCATAGCTGAGTGGCTCATCATTATCTCCACACTAATATGCATTCACTATATTCAAGGGAATCTTGCAGGGTGACTGTTAGGCACCTATGTCTGAATATTTTAGCCTTAGGGTATGTCAACAGTACAGTGGCACAGCTGTAGTGCCATAGTGCAGAAGCTTCCTACATTGACGGAGCGTTTTTCTGTTGATGTAGTTGATCCGCCTCTCTGTGAGACAGTAGCTAGGTTGATGGAAGAATTCTGCATCTGTACAGTGGGTTAGGTCGACCTTGCTGCATCGCTCAGGGCTGTGAACATTTTTTCCCAGCCTTGAGTGAGGTAGCTATCGTGATGGATTGGACCCCCCTTCTGGGATGCCACCTGATGTACTGGGATTTCACTTGAGCCTCTCCTGCTCCACCAGCCTGGTTTCCTACTCCCTGCTGTGCTGAATTAGACTCCCCGGCCTCTTGCAGCACACACACACACGTAGGGCCACACCCATCTGCAGCCAAAGACTGAAGTCAGCTCTGTGTGAGTGGACTCTCACAGCACTCACGTGCCCATCCTTTTTGGGAGACAAACCCAAAACAATACTGTCTTTCACTATATAGAAAAATCTGCACAGCGCAAGCTCATAAAAATCTGCTTTCTTCCTCAATGTGAAGAGAGATGTGCATGACTCCTCCCCCCCACCGTTAGAAATTACATAAACTGGGGTGAATAATAAACAAAATAAGTTTATTAACAACAAAAGATAGATTTTAAGTGGTTAAAGGAATAGCAAACAAAGCAGATTACCTTAGTAAATAAACAAAAGCCGCAAACTGAGCTTGACACATTAGATAGGTTGGATACAAGTTAGCAAATTCTCACCCTGAGTGATAAACAGGCTGGCAGATTCTTAAGGCACAAGTTGCCTTGGCTTTTCCAGGTTTTCTTGAACAGGCTAAAAATCCTTCCAGCCTGGGACCATCACTTCCCATAGTTCAGTCTTTGTTCCTCAGGTGATTTCAGGTGTGTTGTTGGAGGGAGAGTGACGCCCCCTCTTTGTTGTTGTTGTCCCTCTTTTATATCTTCCCCCCACTTGCTGGAAAGCTTTTTTGCTGTGACTTGGATCAAACAGTTCCCATTGTGTAGAGCTATCTCTGAGAGGTGTCTATTGCACACAGTTCCTGGGGTAATCCTTAAGCTTGTGTGCATTTCTTCAATAAGCCACTAACATTGTTTGGCCTCATCTAACGTAGCACATTTGAAATACAGAGACATGGTCAATATTGCTAGCTTTAGATACAAAACAAAAAATACAAATTGGGTAAACACATTCAGTAAATTATAACCTTTCCAATGATACCTTACAAGACCCATCTTGCGTAAAGTATATCTTCGTTATACCATATTCATATCAGAACCGTATTTCCATGAAGAATATGGGGTGTAACATCACAGCTATGTCAATCTAATTTTTAAATGTAGACCAGGCCTAAGCATTTAAATATGGGCCCCCAAAATCTAAGGCAATTTTTAAAACTTTGCCCAAGGTCACACAAGATGTCTATGGCAACACTAGAAATGAAAGTTAAGTCTCCTGATTTCAGTGGGTTATCCTCAAGACCATCAGTCCCCAGCAAGAGCATGTTCTGCTGGCTGAGCCATGGAACAATATTGGAATCCACACTCTAAGGGCTGGATGTTGTGGGGGGCTGGATGCCAGCCAGATGAGAGAGGTTTGGAGAACAATCACGCTAAAAGTTAAGGAAAGTGTGAGTTTCTAATGTGCTCTGTGAAATGACAGGCAAGGAGAGGAAAGTGTGCCAGGAATGCATAGAATTATTACCTCCACTGGAAATCCTAACAAAGGCAAACGTTGCTTGCCCTTAACATTACATTTGGAGAGCATCTCCTCCAGAACATGGGTTTGTGGGTTCTTTGCAAAATTTATTATGATTGTTGGGTTTTGTGCTTTTCCTGATCCTGCATCTGGAGATACTTATCTTTGTATTGTAAACTGCTGAATCACTCTAAAAAAGCTACTTCTGAAAACAGGAACTTGGGGTGTTTTTCAAATTAATTGCTAAAAAGCTTATATTCTCCACCTGCTTCCACAGTTCAACTCCCTTCAGCCAAAAAAAACTTGCTAGCTACCTTGAGTTTATAAAATGGATATGTACATGAAGGAAGCAAAGCAATTTTGACAGAACGTGGCTCAAGTATTTGGATTATTTAAGGTCTGGGGACTAAGGATAAAATTTCCAAAAATGCCTAAGTGACTTAGAAGCCTACATCTCATTTTCAGAAGACTTCGACATTTAGGCACCTAAGTGCCATTGACTTTTTATGAGACTTTATTCCTAAGGCCCAGTCCTTAAAGCAGTTTCAGCTTCTAACGTTTATTGAAATCAATAGAAGTTAGGTGTCTTTATGTCTTTTGATGATCTGGGCCTTGATTTCAATGGGTGTTAGGTGCCTGGATGCTTTTGAAAATTGCACTAGGTGCCTATATACTTCTAAAAACCTGGCCCCTAATACCTTCGTCACTTTTGAAAATGGGACTAAGGCCTGGTCTATACTTAAGTTAGGTATTCATAGCTACAGCCCCTTCACTGTCATAGCTATGCTGACCTAACCCATAGTGTAGATGTAGCTATGTCAATGGAAGAATGCTTCTGTCAACCAACCTACTGTTGTTCAGGAAGGTGATGGTCCAATGGCTGTGTCAACTGTACAGGGTTTTGCTGGCATAGCTGTGGCAATGTACCTATGCAGGCATAGTCTCCATAGAGGACACATACCCTTAGGCCTGGTCTACATCTAAACATTAGATTGACCAAGCTACATTGCTCAGGGATTTGGAAAATGTTGTGCCCTGTATGTTGTTGTTAGATCAACCTAATCCTCACTGCAGATGCAGCTAGGTCGACAGAAGAGGTGAATTAACTAGTTTGACAAGAAAAACCCCTTCCATTGATGTAGGAAGCATCAGCGCTACAGTGGCACAGCTGTAGCACCATAGCTATGCCTCTGTAACCGCTGTAGCATAGACGTCCCCTTCGGCTTGTAAGTAACTTAAACACTTTTGAAAATCTTACCCTTGAACTCATTAGCACCTTGGAGACCCTGAAGGAATCGGTTTAAAAAAATCCTTCCCCATTGTTTTATGCTGCACTCCAGAATTCTTCCTCTACGCCCAAATACAATTTCCATCCTGAAAAATCTGTTTGATCTCTCATTACTCACGAGAGCTTGTTGGAATTCTGCACGTTTCAATTGTTCTTTTCATTTTCAATTTTGATTTTAGATGTGGGGGGGGTGGGGGGTGGGAAGGAGGGACTCAAAAGGAATTCAATTAAATTGTCATAGAGATTTCTTTTCTAAAACGTTTTTGACCAGCTACAGAGCTGGTTGGAACGTTTCAATTTTCAAAAATAATTGATACAGTTTTGAAAAACTACTAATGAATTGCAAAAAGTTTGCCATGTTTTCGACTATAAGAAATACTATAGGGGCAGCCCACCTTTAAATTCATTTCTAGCAGGCTAGTTAGTTCAGACAATTCCTGACCATAGGATTAGCATTAAACTAAACTTTTTTTAAAATTGCAGATCTTCAGTGGGGAAAATGTCCTTTTTAGTATTAGCACTGAATAATGTCAGTTATATTTGGTATTGAAGGAAGTACTTCTTCACACAATGCACAGTCAATCTGTGGAAGTCAGTGCCTTGGGATGTTGTGAAGGCCAAAAGTATAACTGTGTTCATGGAGGATAGGTGCATCAAAAAATATGGTCAGGGACGCAACCTTGTGCTCTCTAAAACTCCAACTGTCAGAAGCTGGGAGTGGACAAGAGGAGATGGATCACTTGAAATTGCCCTGTTTTGTTCATTCCCTCTAAGGCCTCTGGCATTGGCTGCTGTCTGAAGACAGGATACTGGGCTAGATGGACCATTGTTCTTATGTTATTTTCTTTTGACTTATTTATATAGCCTATCTAATAAACTGTTCCCTGTCTACACAATATTTATCTGTGTTTTGATAGCAAACCCCTTGAATTTGCCTTGAAAGGCTCCAGCTGGCTGTAGGCCAGAGGAGAGAAGAGGAAAAGGGAGAGATGCTAAATAATACTTTCCTTGGTTTACAAGAGGCGGGGGGTGGGGAGGAGTATTTTAAAGCAGATTTCACCTTCTGTGTCACTCTGGAAGGGGTCTGTTGTGTTTACTCTGTAGACAGTGAATTAAAATCCCACTTTTTTTTTTTTTTTTAAAAGTGTGTCAGTACAAAGGAGTTGGAATTTGGCCAAAGCTGGGAATTGCCCCAGTGCATACTGGTCCGACCTCGACAACCCTCTTCCCACACACACAGACACACTCCTTGGAATAGGGGGCTTGTCAGGAGGTGAAGAGGGGGTCCACCAATTTTCAGCTGGTGTAGTCATCCCTTAGGGGGACCAAACTAAGCTGACATAAGTGACAGCTGCTGGAGCTGCAGCCAGTGGAGGTCACTCTGTAGAAACAGGAAGCTATAACCAATTGTCCAATGGCCCCTTTCTGCCTTCTCTTCTCTCCCCCCACGTCGAGATCCTGCACTCTTATGCTGTGTGGACCTTGGTACAGGAAGGATCTGACCTAAAGTTTATTAAGACGAGCACTAGTTGGTGGAGCAGCATATACTGCACTATGTATTGATCACTGTTAAAAGGTAAACAGTTACCAATGGCTGTCACTGAGAGACTGCAGCGAATTCCCTATTCCATGGGTGGTAATATGCATAGTATCAAGTTGATAACTGGTGGTAAAGGTGTTGATGAGCAATGCTGGCTTCACTTCACCCACCACTGAAATTTAGCCACCTCTGGGGTGAAACACAATGGCTATTAACACACAGCAGCTGTTGTCATGTGCTTAAGCTAGTAAAATCACACATTGAAACTGCAAGGGAATGCAGGCGGCAGGCCGGAATATAATTACTCAAGATGGAATTTAGCCTTGGCAGTGAAGCCTTGTCTATGCTAGGGAACATTATGAAAAATCCCCGTAGCTGCTAACATCAGTTGAATTAAATTGATATTAACAATGCTAACAATGAGAGCCCAGTGCAGACAGAGTTGTAACGCTGTGTTATCAAGGCTATGTCAGCTTACACTTTTGTAGGTAATCTAATCAACATGATGCAGAAAACCTATCATCAGCTGAAACTCCATTTACACTAGGGAAGGGATCATAATGTTGCTAATCCTGGAAGTTTGGGCCAAAGGCTGCAATGTAAAACAGAGGCTCAGGCCCCTGCTTTTTTCAGGGGGGAGGAAGGGGAGGGCTATATGGATCTGTAGTGACCAACGGAGGTGAAACCCTCAGTTCTGTGCCTCATTCAAAAATCCCACTTCCAGCAGCACTGTGTCGCCTAATGCCGCTTTTATGTGATTCCTTCCGTTTAGCCCCAAAGGAGGTCAGTGTCATCACCCCCCTTTTACAGACAGGGAAACTGAGCCACAGAAAGATGAAGTGACTTGCCCAGGGTTACCCAGCAGGCCAGTGGCAGAGCCAGGGATAGAACCCAGGCCCTTTGGATCCTGGTTCAGGGCTCTAACAAGTAGGTTACCCTTAGGAAGACTCCTGATGTTTTCACTGCTAGAGGGAGTCTTTCTGTGTTGACATGTCCTTGCAATCTCAAAGACTCCACTGATTAGTAACATTTTTCTTGTTGCTGAACAGAGGAATTTAACATGAACAGGAAAGTCTGGGGCTTCCCTGCCTCAACCACAGTGTAGTGTGTCTTGGGGTTTCCAGCCGTGCTGCTACACAGTTGCCTGGTAAGTATCGTTACAAAGCCGCATTGGAAATGGGTGTGTGTGTGTGACTTGACCCCACCTTCAGCGGGTGAGTGTGCTGTCTAACAGACACGGGATCGGAGGGAGATGTTTGTACAGTGGCAGTACAAATACTGAGCAGTTGGATGAGTCTTGTGTTGTAGCAATACAAATAGCAATAATATGGCTTGCACATTCTGGTCTCAATTCAGCTTAAAGGAGAGTGTAAGCAGCTGTTTATGGGTGCAAATTAGTGTAGTGCACATGCTGAAGGATGAGAGAGTGAGGATGTGGCAGAAGAGACATTTTCCTGTTGATTGTTAAGATAAAGTATGAGAGTTTTGGTTTATCTCACACCTTCTTACTCTCATTTGTTGTTTTTCCAGCTATAGTCCCTACCCTTCCTTTCCTGGGGCATATAATTTAAACATTGACATACACCAGGCATATAATTTACTTCCACACCCCTTAATGTTAGGTATTTTACATCAGCTCTGAGTTTGGCTCTTTGAGGCCAGCTTGACTGTGAGTCCATGCGTTATGTGGCCTGCCAGCATCCAGGGTTGTTTTATGGGTTTTATTGTTTTATGAGCTGTGTTTGGTTGCGTAATAATGTAGTAAGGTTATGCAAATATTTGTGGCTCCAGTGTTGCAAGTGTGGAGGGAGAGGTGAAAGAGACAGAAAATCAGTCATGCATGGAAGGAGTAGGTTAGAATAAATTTGGGAGATGTGGTCAAAGAGGCGAGATGCCTCAGAGCTGTTTGCTGTTAGAAGGCTACCTTCTGGGATGGGGTTAAGCCAACTGGATTGCCTTAGTTAAGAAGAAAGTCAAGGCTCACAAGCAAGATGAGAACAAGACACCATTTTGGGGGCTGATATTTTAGTGTGTAATGGTTATAGGTTGAGCTGTACTTCAGACTCCTTTTTGTCCCTCGTGAATGCAGTCCTCGGGTGACAGGCCGTGGCTTTAGGGTAACCAGACAGCAAATGTGAAAAATCGGGACGGGGGTGGGGGATAATAGGCACCTATATAGAATCATAGAATAACAGAGTTGGAAGGGACCTCTGGAGGCCATCTAGTCCAACCCCCTGCCCAGAGCAGGACCAATCCCAACTAAATCATCCTAGCCAGGGCTATTGTCAAGCCTGACCTTAAAAACTTCTAAGGAAGGGGATTCCACCACCTCCCTAGGTAACGCATTCCAGTGTTTCACCACCCTCCTA
This sequence comes from Natator depressus, assembly GCF_965152275.1. Classification (NCBI taxonomy): domain Eukaryota; kingdom Metazoa; phylum Chordata; order Testudines; family Cheloniidae; genus Natator; species Natator depressus. The sequence continues at coordinate 15,096,383 of NC_134241.1, forward strand.
GTGAAAAAGTTTTTCCTAATATCTAACCTAAATCTCCCCCACTGCAACTTGAGACCATTATTCCTTGTCCTGTCATCTGCTATCACTGAGAATAGTCTAGATCCATCCTCTTTGGATCCACCTTTCAGGTAGTTGAAAGCAGCTATCAAATCCCCCCTCATTCTTCTCTTCCATAGACTAAACAATTCCAGTTCCCTCAGCCTCTCCTCATAAGTCATGTGTTCCAGACCCCTAATCATTTTTGTTGCCCTTCGCTGGACTCTCTCCAATTTTTCCACATCCTTCTTGTAGTGTGGGGCCCAAAACTGGACACAGTACTCCAGATGAGGCCTCACCAGTGTCGAATAGAGGGGAACGATCACGTCGCTCGATCTGCTGGCAATGCCCCTACTTATACATCCCAAAATGCCATTGGCCTTCTTGGCAACAAGGGCACACTGTTGACTCATATCCAGCTTCTCGTCCACTGTCACCCCTAGGTCCTTCTCTGCAGAACTGCTGCTGAGCCATTCGATCCCTAGTCTGTAGCGGTGCATTGGATTCTTCCGTCCTAAGTGCAGGACTCTGCACTTGTCCTTGTTGAACCTCATCATATTTCTTTTGGCCCAATCCTCCAATTTGTCTAGGTCCCTCTGTATCCTATCCCTACCCTCCAGCGTATCTACCACTCCTCCCAGTTTAGTCTCATCCGCAAACTTGCTGAGGGTGTGATCTACACCATCCTCCAGATCATGAATGAAGATATTGAACAAAACCGGTCCCAGGAACGACCCTTGGGGCACTCCGCTAGATACCGGCTGCCAACTAGACATGGAGCCATTGATCACTACCCGTTGAGCCCGACAATCTAGCCAACTTTCTACCCACCTTGTAATGCATCCATCCAGCCCATACTTCTTTAACTTGCTGACAAGAATACTGTGGGAGACCGTGTCAAAAGCTTTGCTAAAGTCAAGGAATAACACGTCCACTGCTTTCCCTTCATCCACAGAACCAGTTATCTCATCATAGAAGGCAATTAGATTAGTCAGGCATGACTTTCCCTTGGTGAATCCATGCTGACTGTTCCTGATCACTTTCCTCTCGTCTGAGTGCTTCAGAATTGATTCCTTGAGGACATGCTCCATATAAGACAAAGCCCCAAATATCAGGACTGTCCCTATAAAATCAGGACATCTAGTCCCCTACATGGCTTCCTACACTTCCCTCAGGATGGAATCCTGTGGTCCAACCACTCTTGAACTGGATCTTTGGGTGGCAGCATTCCCTGTTTCCCAACCAGGTTAACCCAAGAGGCCCAACTGAGTTTGGCCCCTGAAGGCCTTTACAGCCAGAGACTTGTGACAGCACCTTTGTAGAGTGACTCAGAAACAGCTTCTTCACAGCAAGGCAGGATTTATTCTTTCACCCAAAGGTACGTCTTATGCAGAGCAAAGGGGTAAAACAATAAAGTTCTATATAAACTTCCCCTTACCTCAGAGGTGAAAGTAGGCCAGTATGGTATGGTCCGGCTTACCAGCAAGAGCCAGTACACCGTGCAGGACTGGACCAGCTTCCCCAGGCTGGCACTTTAAAGGGCCTCGGGCTCCCCGCAGCAGCTGGAGCCCTGGGCCCTTTAAAGCGCCGCCCAAGCCCCGCTGCCAGAGCCCCTGGGGTAGCAGCAGCAGGGCTCCGGCAGTGATTTAAAGGGCCAGGGGCTCCGGCCGCTGCGGGGAACCCCAGGCCCTTTAAAGCGTCCCCCAAGCCCTGCTGCCGGAGCCCCCGGGGCTCCCTGCAGTGGCCGGAGTCCCCGGGGCTCCCCACAGCGGCTGGAGTCCCCGTGCCCTTTAAAGCACCACCTGAGCCCCACTGCTGGTGTAGTGTATTAAATTTCTCCCTGTAGGAATGTGCTCCTTGTGGAGCACCAGGACCCGCAGCTGTAAGTAGTACACCGTAAGTAGCACACTCCTACGGGGAGCAATTTAATACACTACACTGTATGCGGCCCACGGGCTGTAGTTTGCCCACCTCTGGTCTGCACTAAACTGTCACTCCCACCAATGTAACTCATCCACTACATCGACTTAATAACGCCACCTCTGCGAGAAGCGAAGCACTTAGGTTGATGTAGTTAGGTCAAGGCAGTGTCAGTGCAGACACTGCATTGCTTACCTCGACTGTTGCTGCCTTTCAGAAGCCATCCCACAATGCCTCACAATGACAGTTAAATCCGTGCAAGTGTTCCTGGTGAGGACGCACATGCTGTCACAAGGAACATAGCGTGCACATGCAAAAGCGATTTAATTGCTGTGGTGGCTGCACGTTGATGTAACTTAGGTCAACTTAATTTTGTACTGTAGACTTGCCCCAAGTCTTTTCTTGGATTCGGTTGTAAGTTTCCCCTCATCCCAGCTCACCTTCATCTCTGAGCAGACTGGCCTGCTTGCAGCATGACCTCTTTGTGTGCCTCCTTGCCAGCCTGGCTGCTCTTGCTGATGCTCCCTGGGCACCTCCACCCCTCCTTCCTGAGGCCAGCTGCTTTAAGGCTTAGGTTCCCCTTTGATCCTAGGCTTTCAGAGGCTTTAGGGAAGAGTACACCATGCCAGCCTAGTGGGAGTCAAGTGCAGGATCTCCCCATTGCTCCTTTAAGGAGCCTTTGCCATTTTGTCTTTTCCTGTTTGCTTTAACAGCCTCTTGATTTAACCTGCCTGACTGCCAGCCAAATGAAACCTGAGGGATA